>NW_023425344.1:198878421-203878421 GCF_014108415.1 Molossus molossus | reverse complement strand
CCATAAAGCACCCCTGCATGCTTCCTGATTTGCCAAGCCTCAGAGAGAACTGTGCTCTAGGGTAAGTCTTGCCTTTCCCCACATAGGTCTTTATTTATTTTAATGACAGGTCACACTGTCCATGAACGTTCCTTCTCTGTTCTGTTAGTAAGAATGAGTTTCTAGATAGTTTCTAGTTAGTCTAGAGAGCAGGAGAGCTCTCAGTGCTGAGCAGGAGCCTTTGTGCTGGGGGAGGAGATTCTGCTGTGTGACTCCCACATACCATCACATTTTTAGTGATGATGACACGGACTCACTGACCCCGGAGGCGGTCCACATCCTTGTTAGACAAGGCTCTTATTCGAAATTCAGTTTCTTTGTGGAATCCAAACCGACATCTTCAGTAGAGCATTATCACTTCATCATAAATGGCCAGCATCCTCTCTGATCTGCCCAGTACCAGGGGTTCCAGAGCTGTCTAGAGATGGCGGGGTGACGACTAGGCCAAGCACCAACTCAAAAACACACAGCTACCAAGGCCGGTGTGGCTCAACGGTTGGAGCGTCGGCCTGCCGACCAGAGAATCCTGGGTTCGGTTCCCGCTAAGGGCACGTACCTCAGTTGTGGTTTGTCCCCGGCCCTGGTTGGGTCGTGTGGGTGGCAACCACTCGATGTGTCTCTCTCACGTCGATGTTTCTCTCTCTTTCTGCCCCCCTCTCTTTCTCCTGCTCTATCTGAAGATAAATGCAAAAAATGTCCTCGGGTAAGGATTTAAAAAAAAACAACAACTCATAGCCGAGGCCAAGGGAGCTGTCCCTGTGGACCTGTGCAACAAGGCCCCGACTTTTATTTTTATTTTTTTAATTTTTCTTTTATCCTCACCCGAGGACATTTTTCCATTTTTTGTACAGATAGAGTGGGAGGGAGAGAGAGGAAGGGAGAGAGAGAGAGAAACATCAACGTGAAGGGACACATCGAGTGGCTGCCACCCGCACGACCAACCAGGGCCGGGGACAAACTGCAACCGAAGTACGTGCCCTTAGCGGGAACCGAACCTGGGTCTCTCTGGACCGCAGGCCGACGCTCTAACCGCTGAGCCAAACTGGCCAGGGCGAGGCCCCGACTTTTAAAAGGGTGGAGAAGCAGAGGTGAAGTTACAAGTCAGGGAAGGGGTGTTCCAGGCTGGGGCAGATGCAGCATGCTGCCACGCGGGACCTTGGGGTCTCCAGGGAGAAACACGGGCAGCAAAGTCACAGCCAAGGGGGCCAGTGCTAGGAAAATCCAACCCCTTTGGCCAACTGCCAGAGGAAAACCATGAAAACGCGGAGGCGAGGTGTGAGCAGAGAGCGGCTGGCTGACGCTTCACAGGAGGCTTCTCGAATAGGCAGCGCTGTCAAGACCACAAGTTTCATTGTCGACCTCATTCAGCCAGGACTTTGGGAAACCTGCTGTGTGCCCAGCACCAGGCAGGCTCTGAAAAGGAGAAGCACAGGGCATTCTCCACGCAGACCCTGTCCGCCCAGCACGTGCCCTCGGCCATGAGTCTGCGGGCTCCCGGTCTGCCCTTTGTCCTGGCAAGAGAGTCGGTCCCCATTTCCTGCCACGTTTGGTTTCTCCTCACTGGAGTCTGTGCTGGCTTTGAGGGCGGGGCCAGCAGGGAGTGAAATGTGCCCAGAGGTGGCTGCTCTTTGGAAATCCTAGCTCAGCCTCTATACACAAATGCCAAGCCCGTGCAAGGCCCGGCCCCATGGTTGGACCAGTCCGGGAGCATCTGTTGCCACAGGAAAGAGGCAGCAACTTGCTTGCTTTCAAAACGGCTTCTCTGACAAGGCCAGAGCTGGGCCATAGGGCGCCTTTGCGTGAATTAGAAGAAGGCACCCCGTTGGGGGACAGCCCCGCAGGACCTCAGATTGGCACACGGATCACAGATGGACTCCACCCTCACAGCCCCCTGGACTGGGCACCCTTGAGCAATGAACAACGAGTACAACTGTAGTTGGTGGCTGTGCCCAGGCCCCAGCTGCATGGCCAAAGCCCCAGACCCCTTTCAAGCATTATTTGTGAGAGGATGCAGGCCTGGGCTCCACCTAGACATGAGGCTCACCCCACCCCTCAGCCAAGACTCCCTCCAAAAGACAAAGAAAGCTGTACCCAAGACTTCCACCTACACAACCAACTTGCTCAGAAAGCCAGTATCCCACCATGACCTCATCCGTCCTTCCACCATCCCTTCAGGAAGGACAGGTAGACAAGGCAGGAGGAGGGGCAAAGAGCCCCGAAACCCCTTCTGCAAGCATGTCGAGCCTTCCCCTCTTCTTGCTGCTCTTTAAGAAGGCTTTCTAAAGAAGAGGAACCTTCCGTGGGAGCAGATGGCGGATAAGTAGGAATGGTAAATAGTTTTAATTACTGCATAATGTAAGTGAGACAATAAAGGGGAGACAGTGGAAGCAAGCTGCTGCCGCCGAGGCCCTGAAACTGTTGTGGGGCCCAATTTGTCTGGCATGTGCTGTTCTCAGTCTTGGGAGGGCTTTAAAGAGAACGCCGAAAATATTAATTGCCCGCCTCACTGGCCCATCCATCTTCACAACCGAGTAACACGCTTTTTTAATTTCAGGGGAATCGTTTTCAAATGGGAATCATGCAAATGAGTATTTTAGCTATTCATTTGTTTTACTGCGAGCGCTTTGTGAGCAAATGGCCTACAGCTTGCAATGAATTAAAAGACATGGGCACTGGAGACCGATTTTTAATACAAAGTCTTGACTCGGAGACGACCCCGACCAGCAGCACAGAAAATGTTGGCATAGCAACTTTGGGCATTTTCATGCAAATTGGCTTCTATATAGATGATACGAATGCAATGTTTTCCTTCAACTAATCATCATAAAATTAGTTTCACTATATTTAAATGCCTCCACTTAATGCATTATATCCATATGCATGAAATTGCCTCCGCTAATGCAGTACATAAAATGCCAAAGATACAATGAATAGCCAAATTGCAAGCAGTTATGTTATCTCCCATAAAAACGACGCCCCTCCCCCTTCTTTTTTTGTGAGTGTGGGTGTTATTGAATGTGCGGGCGCCAAAGGCATCTATCACAAATTGCTATTAACATACAGACACACACACACACACACACACACACACACACACACACACACCCAAAAGTCCTCTTCAGTTAAGTAACGTTAAGGTTGTAACACAATCTAACAAAAGCCAGGCGAGCCAGGGGCTGGGCTGGCCGTGCTCACCTGGGCTGGCCAACCTCCCCTTACAGAGTGTGCGGCCAGGGGAGACAGCAGAGCAGAGAGCACCTGCCTTGCCTTGGAGTAAGATCCAATAGGAGGTAGTTTTATGCCTCCTTCCCAGTCACCCATTGAATTAGGAGGCCTGAAAAAGATGTGCCCGAGCTGATCAGGGTCCAAGAATCCAAATGGAAATAATCAAAGGTGGAGCCACTGTTGGTGAGAGCAGCCCCCTAAGACTGGCCGTGGCAACCTGTAGAGATGAAAACTTTAGAGGACAATGATCAAAAGCAACAAATGAGAGAGGATTTGAGAGGAAGGAAGAGAGTGGATGCCCACGGAAGCCCTCCGTTCTGGGTGCTGTGCTTGGCGCTACACCTCCCCTGTGGTGCCATCATTCCAGCAACAGTGAAGGATCCGGCATGACCATCGCTGGCCTTGAGGACTATGAAATGAGTCTCAAGGAAACCAAAGAGCATGTCCAAGGTCATATGCCCAGGAAGCAGCAGAGGAAGGATTTAAAGCCAGGTCTCTGTGATTCCAAAGCTGCACTTTCCTCTGTGCCAGGATAACCCCTGCAGGTGACATCTAGGTGATGTCACCTGAAGGGTGTAAGAGGAGCTGCCTTCTCTCCAGCCAGGCAGGGGCTGTGAGGATAGAGGAGATGATGGTTTTGGGAGTCTCTCCTTCAATATTTAGGCGTGATTCTCCTAGTGTGTCTGATGAGTCGATGTGAATTGCAAATTCCCACGGTCAAGAGGATTAGGCTTCACATGGAGCAGAGCTCCCCAGCTCACTGCCCAGGCCTTACTATGTCCTCCAGTTCTGCCAAGGAAGTCAGAGGTCTTTTCTGCTCCAGCCTTGGTGGATTTGAAATTTGGCTTAAATACCCAGGTGCTATTTAAATGCAGGGTGGGGGTCATGAGGAAGAGAAGCAAGAAGTAAACTTGGGATAACGCAAGTCCTTTCTTCCCACCTGGAGATGGAGCTCCACCTCAGGGACTCTCCAGTTCTCATTCCGTGGAGGACTTTGTGTTTGACTTAAGTAGGGGTACTTTTCCCCCTGTGACTGCACTGTAAGGAGGTTCCTCAAAAAGTTCTAAGCAGCCCTGGCTGGTGTGGCTCGGTGTTCGTCAGCCTATGCACGGAAGGGTCTTGGGTTTGATTCCCTGTCAAGGGCACATACTTGGGCTGCAGGTTTGATCCCCAGCCCAGGTTGAGGCACATGTCGGAGGCAACCAATCAATGTGTCTCTCTCATATTGACATTTCTCTCTCTCTCTCTTCCTCTTTCTCTCCTCCTCCCTCCCTCCCTCCACTCTCTCTAAAAAATCAATGGGAAAAATATCCTCATGTGAGGATTAACAACAACAACAAAAATTTAAAACAGAATTAACAAGAATTACCATGTTATACAGCAATTTTTCTTCTGGGTATATATCCAAAAGACTTCAAAGCAGGGTCTCAAAGAGATCATGTGCACACCCATGTTTATCACAATAGCCAAGGTATGTCCACTGAGAGATGAATGGGTACAGAAAATGTGGTATATACATACAATAGAATATCATGCAATAGTAAAAAGGAAGGAAATTCTGGTACATGTTACAACACAATTGAACCTTGAAGACCAGCTGCTAAATGAAATAAGCCAGTCACAAAAAAAAGATCAATACAGTATACTTCCACTTACATGAAGCACCTAGAATAGTCCAGTTCATAGAGACAGAGAACAGAATGGTGGTTGCCAGGAGGAGGGGGTGGTGAGAAGCTATTGTTTAACAGATACTGATCTCAGTGAGGGACGAGGAAAAGGTCCTGGTGGCTGCACAATAGCGTGAATGTGCTTAACTCTCCTGAACTGTACACTCATACATGGTTAAGGCGGTACATTTTGTGTATGTATTTTACTACAGTTAAAAATGAAAGAAGAAGAAAAGAATGCATTAGGTAGGAAAATATCTTTCCCAAGACCCCAAGCATGTCACAGAATTCAGGGGCTACACTCTCTGGACAGCGTGATTTAAGGGTGAGAAGAGCTCCTTCCGATGGCTCAGGACTTCTCTGCTCAATGCAGGCCCTGTGAATTAAGCAGTAGAGTGAGGGAGATCTCTTACAGACAGGGTTAGCTGGGGTCTAAGGCTCAGATCAGGAACTCCTCCAATCTCTTTAAGTTGATTCATTTTTATTTCCTTCTAAATTTCTCCCCCTAGTCTTCTATCTGGATAAGCCCCTCCATCCATCTCCAACACATAAACACTCCTATTAAATGTCTTTCCATTGGTCATTTTTCTTTGTTTCCCCTCAATAATTGGTCTTCTCACCACCAGGAATTGTTTATGGCTACTTAGAAACACTAAGGTAAATTGCATATCCTCTTGCAAATGGAATGATTTATCCTGTGCGTTGTTCTCACCAATCCTTTATCCTTAACATTGTCCTGTGATTACAACAAGCAGCCACCGGGTGGCATGTTTTGGAAATCCCAACCTCTGTCGATTATTGCAAATACCGCCTCCGGTGGCTATAGTGAGAATTGCAGGCACCGTGCCTAGGCGGCAATAGACCAGGACTTCAGCAGGCAGACACATCTGTCTTAAAAAGCCAGCCATTTTCAGTGGCTGCAGAGCTTTTGCCCCACAGCTCCAGCTGCTGTCATGATTCCTCTCGAATCTTCAGCTCCAGAAGGACCAGTGTGACGCTATGTCTTCTTGTATAACCTGCCTTGAGTACAGAACTGCAGACTTCAGCCTTAGCAGTACTGGACAGGGCATTCTCTCCAGGGCCTAGCTCCCACGGTGAGACCAAATGTTCCAGCTCATTCTGTGCCTACTATCTTTTCTAGGTTTGGTTCTTAAAATATGGGTGTTTGTTTTTTTTCATTGATTTTTTTTTTGAGAGAGAGAGAGATAGAAACATTGATGTGAGAGAGAAACATTGATCAGCTGCCTCCTGCACGCCCCCTACTGGGGACCAAGCCCACAACCCAGACATGTGGCCCAACAGGAAATTGAAGGGGGACCTCTCAGTCCTTAGGACGATGCTCAGTCCACTGAGCCACACTGGCCGGGCTCTAGGTTCAGTTTTGAATTGTACTCTCATGAAAAGCCTCCTGTGGCCTTGGTCAGAGCACCCTATCTGATGCAACTTCCTGTGCTACTTTCTTCCATGTCTGCCATGGGAGAAGCTGGGTCTCCTGCTGCACTGGATCCGTGTCATCCTTGGCCTGCAAAGGTGTTGCCTCCCTTTGCATAACTCCCTTTCGCAGCTGATAGTATTCTCCTAGTTTACAAGCCGTTAGAAAAAAGGAAATGATGACTACTAAGAATTAGTGGGGACTCACTAAAAAACGTCATGCCAAATTCACCTGCTTTTCCTTCTGAATGGATACTGTAGACAGTGTATTTTGATTTTGCAAGGCACTTTGTAAGTCTTTCTTGTTAGCCTTGTAGAAGAGATGGGACAAGATGAACATTTACATATACAGATTCACATCCACCCCACACAAAGAACATACAATGACTGATTGGAAGGAGCTCGCTGGTGAAATGTAGGACCCAGCCTTTTTTCTGTTCTACTCTTACATTTTACTGTCTTGAATGAAAACTCTCAAAGCAGACTTTCTGAATTTCCAGGCACCACAGAAGCACTTAAGTGACAAAATTACAGGGGAAAGCATCTAATAGACTACCAAAAACAAAAAAATTGGCTGAATGAAATAAGGTGAAATTTAGCAGACCAAAAAAATGTAGTTTCCTCCCTGGGCGGTTTTGCTCAGTGGTTAGAGCGTTGGCCTGCGGTCCAGAGAGACCCAGGTTCGGTTCCCACTAGGGGCGCGTGCCTCGGTTGTGGTTTGTCCCCAGCCCTGGTTGGTCATGTGGGTGGCGGCCACTCGATGTGTCCCTTTCACATCGATGGTTCTCTCTCTCTCTCCCTCCCACTCTATCTGAACAAAAAATAGAAAAATGTCCTCGGGTGAGGATAAAAAAAAAAAAAGGTAAAATTTCCTGTTTCAGTTCAAACAATCAGTTGGCTGAGGAACACTTAGCTTGACTGCAGGCCCTTGTTTAAAATGCCTGGGGTTTTGATTATGCATAAACTGACTCCTCACTAAAGAGAGGTGGAGCTGCAAAAAGAACTAATGCCCGCTTCGATGGTATCGATGCAGGTGTGGGGTGAAGATGGTGGTGGCGCTAGGCCCACTGAGGACATGGGCTGAGAGGCCACGGCGGTCAGAGTGATGCAGTCATTTGATATGAGTGATGCTTGAGCCATGGAAGGAAACAGGGACAGATCTAGTCCCTGGTGGACAATTCTGAGGGAAGGGACCACATCCCATTTACTTGTATATCCCCCAGAGCTACTGTAGCACTTGATAGAAGGGAAGGTGCCAGGCATGTTTGTCGAAAGAACGAATGCGTGGAGACGGGAGGCCAGGAGGCTTTTCTTCGACTCTTGGAAGGGCTTTCACATGAAAGGGAGCCAGGGCCCAACCGTGATGGGGCCCAGGTACTTTGGTACCCTGAACCCCTTGCCTACGAGCCCACCCACAAACTTACTCATGAATGTCCATTCCTAGGACTCCAATCATAAGTAATGTATTCTGCAGTGGAAGGAGACATCAACTCCTGGATTCAAATTCTCTACGACTTCCTGCGTGAACCTGAGCAAACCAACTTCTCTGCACCCGTCTAACTGCCCCATGGAAGTAACCCACTGCCTCCTTCACAGGCTTGTTGTGAGGATTAAAGCAAATGGGATATGTAAGGAATGCAGCACATAATAGCTCTCCCCCCAAAATTGTAGAACGAGTGAATTTCCTCTGAACACCTCTGCACCCTGGTCATTCATGCACCTCGGTGTCACTGATAAAAACATCACAAACCTTGCCCACTAAATTCTGCTGTTTGCTCAGGTGCAGAGCCTCCCCTCCTGCGTGGGGAAACCTCCCTGACTGCTCAACCACGGTTCTTCCTGCCTCTTCTGGCTCCTCAACTCACTCACCATCCCGGGCCCTGTTCCCCAGTGCGCCCAGGACAGCCGAAGGGCACCTGCAGGGACCACCTGCCATCTGGGTCTACCCTTGCTGGCCCCCAGATCAACATCCTGGTTCTGCAAGCTGGGCCGGCAGTGTGGAGCAGGGAGAGCACCCTAACCGCGGACTCGAGACACCCAGACTCTAGCCCTAGCTGCTAGAAAACCAGGCAACTCCATCTGCTGCCAGACCTCACGGAAGGTTCTCCACTGTCCCTCACACACGGTGATTCTCTAACGCTCCAGCTCCCTGGCACTCTCAGGAACTACTCGGTAAAGACGGGGCCCTAGCAGAAGGGGGTGCCTGCGTGGCAGCCATTTTTACCTTGCAAGGAAGACCTGGGTACTTGGAGACAAAGACACGCTGCCCCTCCCGTCATGTTTGTCCAAGTATTTCCTTAATTGCTGAGGAGATTTTGGTTCTTCAGGCCCCTTCAGGATGCGCTAGTGGCCTGTGTCGGAGTAACGCGCCCTCGGAGGCTCCTTGAACCCCTCGCTGGTTTTCTCAGAAGGAGAAACACCCTGATTGGAGATCTCTAATCCTTGGGGGCCTTGGGGGAACCTCCTTTCCCTCTCTGGACCTGACTTTCTCCACCTATAAGGTGCAAGGATTTGGATAGAGGAGTTCTGAGGTCCCTATCAGCAGTGACATCAAAATGACGTCTCGTTGTGTAGCCATACCCTCAATAATTGAGGCAGAAATGTCAAGACAGGACAGGGGTTGGTAAACAAAGCTTCTTAAATGGAACCCTCAAACAATTATTCTTCCCGTCTTAATCAAGAGACCCAAATAATCTGGCTTCTCAATTTGCTCCAGCAATTTCCTTGAATTCCTGCTGTTGATTAGTTCGGGTAGCCAGTTAATGGAGTCTGCACACCAAACCCATTCATTCTGTCTCTGAGGCGGGCTCCATCTTGGAGATCAGAACCAGGAGGTAATGGCTCTGGAGGCGTTGCCCGCAGGAGAGCCGGGGAGTTCTCACACCTGGAACCCCACATCAAGAGGGGTTCAAAAGAACGATGACATCAAGAGCGAGAATAGCCCTGGCCAGTTTGGCTCAGCGGTTAGAGCGTCGGCCTGTGGTCCAGAGAGACCCGGGTTCGGTTCCCGCTAAGGGCGCGTACCTCGGTTGCAGTTTGTCCCTGCCCCGGTTGGGTCGTGCGGGAGGCAGCCACTCGATGTGTCCCTTCACGTCGATGTTTCTTTCTCTTTTCCTCTCTCTCCCTCCCACTCTATCTGAACAAAAAAAAATTTTTTTAATGTCCTCGGGTGAGGATTAAAAAAAAAAGAGTGAGAATAAAGAAAGATGTCGCAGGTAGAGGGAACCCAGCCACCACTGGGCATGGGCTGGGGATGGATGTCTGGCGAGGCAGTGCTGACAGTGGCAGAGCCCATGGGCAAGCTGGTGGGGATCTGGGCTGTCCGGTGATATCATTTTGGGGAGCAAAGGAGTCAATGATGGGAATTCACAATTGGGTATTGAGAGGCTGAGTCAGAGAGGAAGCAGAAATTCTAATTCTAGGGACAAAGTTAACTTGCCACCAGAGAGAGCTGGCAGGTGTCCGAGGCAGGAGCAAAGGCTCAGGGTCCATCTGGCTCCGAGTATGTCCATTCATTCAGTCTTTACTGAGCACCTCCCATATGCCAACCACTGTTCCAGGCCCTGGGGACACAGCCATGTGACAAGACAAGAGAGCCCTGCCCACCTGGAACTACATCCAGGGAGGAAGCAAATAGCAAATAGTTACATAACAGAATGTTACACGGGGATTGATAAGGGCCATTACAAAGAAATGGAGAGTGACAGGAGCTGCTATCTTAGAGAGAAGAGTCGGGGAACGCACCTCTGAGGAGGTGATGGGGAGCAAAGACCCAAGTGGAGCCGAGAGTGAGCAATGTTAGTGTCAAATGAATTTCACCAAAAGCTGTTCTTGTCACCATTAATTTAACTCACTGAAAAGGGTGTGGCATAGGAAGCCCAGGGAGGTAATGGGGCCCTCGGATCCCAGGCTCCTCTTCTCTTCCTCTCTGCTCCCCTATGTTTTTGTCCTCAAGGACAAAATGCCCTTGAGGCAGCTGCTCCAGGCACGGAGGGCAACTTCAGGACATGCAGGGAGAAGGGGAACGGGAATAAAGGCCAAGGGACAGCAACTGAGTCTGTCCCCATGAGCCCCACCCAACAACTTCTGCTATATCTCAATGGCCAACTGGGAGAGAGAAGGGGGTTGTTTGAGGGGCTGGGTCAGCTGGTCAACACCACCCACCATGGGTCATTTCATGAGGGCCTCCCCTCTCAGAGACAGCTCCCCCTGGGTGATCTGAAAAGGTTTTTTCCCTCTGATGAGCAATTGCCTTGTAGGAGACAACCCAGCTCTGCTCTAGCTGTGGTGCAAACCTGCTGTGTGACCTCAGGCCAGTTGCTTCGGGTCTTGCTGGAGCGATCCTAAGACTGCTCTCTGCCTCAGTGGTCTGGGGTTCCAAGTGCCACCCCATCTCAGTCACCATAAAGTCTGCTGTTTAGAGCCCCTAAAAACCCAGCTGAGCCCTGGAGGGCACACAGAATGGTAATTTTACCAAAGGAGACACAATTTTACCGGGAACACTATATAAGGAAGCACCAAAAAACTCAATAATCAAGATACATAATATTTTTATGCAACTTTTTTTTTTAACCTCACCCGAGGACATTTTTCCATTTTTTGTTTAGATAGAGTGGAAGAGAGAGGAAGAGAGAGAGAGAAACATCGACATGAAAGGGACACATCGAGTGGCTGCCACCCACACGACCAACCAGGGCTGGGGACAAACTGCAACCGAGGTACACGCCCTTAGCGGGAACCGAACCTGGGTCTCTCTGGACCGCAGGCCGACGCTCTAACCGCTGAACCAAACCGGCCAGGGCAACTTTTTAAAAAATCAAAATTAATGCAAAAAATTCATGATGAACAAAATATCAAGATTTTAAATTGACACAAGATCAGTATCACCAACTTTTCCTTTGCTCAGACTCCAGTAGGGCTCAGCACCACGTGGCACTGTTACTGTCTCGGTCTTTATTTAAAATTTTTGAGCCCGGCCGGTGTGGCTCAGTGGTTGAGCGTCAACCCATGCACCAAGAGGTCACCGGTTCGATTCCCGGTCAGGGCACATGCCCAGGTTGTGGGCCCAATTCCCAGTGGAGGGCATGCAGGAGGTGACCAATCGATGTTCTTTCTCATGATGTTTCTATCTGTCTCTGTCTCTCCCTTCCTCTCTCTCTAAAATCAATAAAGAAAAAGAAAAATTTGACATTTAGTTTATCATAAATTAATATTTGCATTAATTTTGATTTTTAAAAATATAGCACACCAAAATGTTATTTGATTGCTGAGTATTTGGGCACCCATTTAAATTCTGCACCCAAAAGAAATGCCTCCCCCTCCCTGGTCCCACCCTGTCAGCTGGACGCCTGTAAGGAGTGGCCAGCCTGCCCAGCCAGGCATTTGCTATATCTGGGGACTTTGGGGTCACACAGAGGAAACGTGTAATTTTTAGCCCTTTGCCATGAAGCATTTGGATTAAAGGCCCTGGCATTTCTTTAATAAGAAAAACAAGCTGTAGCCATTAAAAATTTAGTCCCACAAATTAGTAGCTCCTCTCCGAGGTGCTGTATTTATTTAATCATAGTAAATTTGGGCCAAATCCTCTCTTGGGGCTTGCAGCACCTGCCTCCGTACCCCTGAGGAGTTTGTCACTAGGACCATGCTCTTTGCACAAAGTCCCCCTGCTTGTGGCTCTCCTGGCCCGCTGGCTCCCAGGGAGATAAACACCTTAGCCTCATTACTCAGATGGCTAATTGCGAACTGATTTAATTAAAGTATACAGATATTTCCCCAAGTTAGTTACATTTCATATCACTCCATTAGGAGTAATTGGCTGGAATGAGGAGCCTGGGAGAGGGAGGCTGGCCAGGTGGGTGGGGAGCCAGGAGCCCCCTCAGTCTGTGCAAGGCTGCTGCCTGACTATTGGGGTGGTCTGCAGGCGACCTTGACAGTACAAGGTCACCAAGAGACCCATCTCGACAGAGCAGCCTACTGGGGTGTGTGTGGGTCCTTATATCACACGCACTCAATGGCTCACAGGCTGGGCTGGGAACCTGGGTTTCCAACAGACTCCATCACTGACCATCTCTGTGATTTGGAGCAGTCACCCTGCTCAGCTGAGACTTAGCTTCCTCCTCTGTAAAATGGGAATAATGGTAATGTCTACCTTACGTGATTGGAACCAGATTAAATAGAAGAAGGCTGAAAAGCCTTTAGCATAGCACCTGGCACATGGTTAATGCTTAATAAATAATAATAACATTATCACTTGTAAACAAGTGTATGGCTACAGAGTAAAGCGGTAGAGACAGTGAAAGAACCATCTTTCTCAGAGTCAGAAATGTTGGGGTCTGGTCTCATGTATGCCCCTAACTTTCTGTGCAATCTCGGGCAACTTGCTTCATTCCCTGGGCCTTAGTTTACTCACCTGGCAAATTAGGGGAAGGCAAATTAAGAGATCGATGTTGGTCCACCCTATATACATTCATCTTTTTTCCTTTCTAGCACAGCCCTGACTGGGACAGCAATGTACCAACTATAATATCCACATTCCCCAATCTCCCTTAAAGATACGCTGGCCCCATGACCAACGGTAGTCAATGAGACAAAAGCCAAAGTTGTTGTCTTCTTGGATGGGGTTCCCAAGAAGTCTTCTTTAAAAGGGAATGACTCAGCTGGAAGGCACCCCTTCCACCTCCCACCTCCCTTCTTTCTCCTAATAGAATGTGACTGTGATGGTTGGTGCTCCAGAGGCCATCTTGTGACCATGAGGTAACCTTAAAGGTGGAAGCCTCTTGCAGAGCCACTTGGCTGAGGAGAAAAATAGTAGGTGCCAGAGCCTTGGATGACATCTTGGAGTTGTTGCTGAGCCCTGATCACCCTGGATTTCACAGTACATGAGAGAAAAATAAGATTCATCTTGTATGCTTTGTTTTGTTTTGTTTTTATCCTCACCTGAGAACATTTTTGGATTTATTTTCAGATAGAGCAGGAGGGAGAAAAGGAGGAAGAGAGAGAGACACACATGGACTGGTTGCCACCCGCATGACCCCAACCAGGGCCGGGGACGGACTGCAACCAAGGTACATGCCCTTAGCAGGAACAGAACCCAGGACTCTCTGGTCCATGGGTTGATGCTCTAACCGCTGAGCCAAATTGTCCAGGGTTGTATTTTTTTTTGTTAAGCCTTAGCTTTTTGGGTCTTGGTTACTTGTTGCCAAATGCTATCCCCAACTGATAGAGGGTTTCCTGCTATATCAGAATATGGAAAGCTTGCTCTCTAAGCCAATGAGAACTGCCCACCCCCCCGGACCAGCCTGCAGCCGTGTCCCCTCACTCTCACCCCGACCCCAGCCCCGATCTGCCCACCCAGCTCTGGATCTTCACTACAGAGCCAAGATCCCCACATCGCTAGCCTGTAAGTCTCAAAATTTGAGGAGACAAGAAGTAGCCCCTTCTTAGTGAGAGATCTACATACTTCCCAAGTGCCTGCAGGGCCAGTCCATTTGCTGGTTGCCCATGGCAGGGTAGACAGACCGGGGGGGAAGGGTTATTTATGACAGCTCTGGTGTGGAAGATGAGAGGATTCGCTGCTGAAATATCTGGGGTTTTTGTTTGTTTTTTTTATCCTCACCCGAGGACATTTTTTCATTTTTGTTCAGATAGAGTGGGAGGGAGAGAGAGGAACAGAGAGAGAAAGAGAGAGAGAGAGAGAGAGAGAGAGAGAGAGAGAGAAGAGAGAGAGAGAGAGAGAGACATCGACATGAAAGGGACACATTAAGTGGCTGCCTCTCACACGACCCCAACCAGGGTCGGGGACAAATTGCAACCAAGGTACATGCCCTTGACTGGAATCGAACCCGCAGCTTATTGGACCACAGGCCGACGTTCTAACCACTGGGCAAAACTGACCAGGGCAAAATATCTGGTTTTAATCCCTGTTCTGTTCCTTACTGATTGTTTGACTGCTATGGGCTGAATGTTTATGTCTGCCTAAAATTCATATGTTGAAATCCTAATGCCCATGAGTTTTGGTATTAGGAGAGGTGGAGCCTTCGGTAGGTGACTAGACCATGAGGGCAGCACCCTCCTAAATTCAACTAGTGCCTTTAGAAAAGAGGCCCCGGAGAGCCCCCTTGTCTAGGAGAAAATGGGCCCTCACTAGACCTTCAGTCTGCTGGCACCCGAAGCTCGGACTTTCCGGCCTGCGGAACTGTGGGAGTGAATCGCTGTTGTTTACAAGCCGCACGGTCTGGTGTTTTGTTATGGCGGCCCGAGTGGAACAAGGCAGTGACCTGGGAAAGGCTCTAAGTCTCTGGACCTTGGTTTTCTAATCTGTAAAGTGGGCATAGTAATAATACTACTGTACCCATTCTAAAGGGGTGGAGGTGAGGAGACAGATGTATGTGAAATGCACTATAAATCAAAAAGCAGAGTATACTCACCAGGAATTGTTACCCTCAGAAACCACGCTGTGAGCCAGTCTGCACGTCTTTCCTGAGTCCCTTCCCTGAGCACAGCCCTGCAGGCTGGTAGGAAATACCCACAAAATACCAGCCACTGCCTTGTTCCACAGAGGCCGAAACGGAGGCTCGGAGAGCGTGGGTCCCTTGTCTAAGGCCAAACTGCTAAAACGAGGCGGTGCTGGGATTTCAAAGGCTGCCATAGCCTCACCACACAGAGCTGAGGAGTTGTGGCCAAATCCAGCTGCCACCTGACTTTGTGAAGAACGTCTCACGGGCCCACAGACACACTCGCTCGCTTACACCTCGTCTAGGCTGCTTGTACACCACAGCGGGTCGGCTGAGTAGTTGCATCAGGGACTATGGTTTGCAACACTGAAATATTTACTACTGGCCCTTTCCAGAAAAAGTTTTCTGAACCACGATCTATAGAGGCCAGTCCATTTGTCCATCATCGAGCCACCTGGGGACACCTCTTACATGCCTGACACTGTACTGGGCCCTGGTGATTCCGAGACAAATGGGATGGAACCCGGCTGCTTCCCAGGTTACCTGGGAGGCCGGCCCCATTTCACAAATAAAGAGACTGAGGTCTGGAACCGCTAAGTTTCTCCAGATCCCTTAGAGATTTGTGGTTGAAATGGACTAAAATCCAGTCTGGCACCTCGCTCTGTCCTCATGGGAACTCTGCAGGCTCCAGGGGAAGGGCCGAAGGTCTGCGTCAGGTGGATGGAGAGGGTTGAGGGGATCGGTTTCTCTCCCTCCGTCTCTTTCAATCCCCTCCCTCAGTTCCCGATTGTTGGGAAGCCAGGGTAAGTTCCAGTCCTCACTGGGAATGAAAAATAATAATGCTGATGAGCACTGATCCATGGACAGTTACTAAGTGTTACATTTGTGCTAAAGACAGTAGATACTTTTCTTCTTTTAATCTTAAAGCGACACTGACAGGTGGGCGTTATAATTTCATAGGGATTAAACGACTTGTCCAAGGTTGCAGAGGTCACAGAACTAGGAAGAGGTAGAGCCAGAATTTGAACCCAGGCCTACTTAATTCTGATTTCCATACAGATGCCCCTCCTATCTTTATGTTCAGGGGTTCAGGGTTTGGGGCAACAAGAATGGGTTTGCCTACTTAGAAAAACTTATGTGGGTGTGGGGGGATTTGTTCCTGGGTCTCTCGGTCATGCTGTTCTGGGGGTTCTGACCCTCAGCCTTGAACCCTCTTGCTTCCCTCCATCTCTCGAAGGTCACTTCTGCACCCTGAGGTAGCGATGACCAAGAACTAGGCCCCCTCCCAGGGGACTCTGCTCTTTAAAAGGGGTTAACCTCTAAGGATCTTGTTCTAAGGGCCAGCCACAGGGGACAGGCGTCCCTAGGTTCCTGATCAAATCTGCGAGAATTCGGCCTCTGGACCCAATGCAGCAGGGGCGTCAGGAGCCAAGGTTCTGGTTTCTCTCTGCCTCCAAGAACTTGACCAAGTCCTTCCACTTCTCTGAATCTGAGATTCTTCTTCCAAGACCAGATGTTGGGTTTGTCGGTGTTTGCATCCCAGAGGGTGCTGCCTGGCAGCAGACCAGGGGTGGAGAGAGGAGCTGGGTTCCAAAGCTGCTGTGGGTGACAGCGTTGAGGAGGAGCAGGCTCCAGGGGGAAGCGTGACCTCTCAGGTCCCATCGTCGCTCCTCGCCCAAACATCCTCCTTCCCCACCTTAGGCTGCAAACTTGGGCGTCCTTCTCACACCTGCATCAAGACATGGAGGTAATCCAGGGAAATCCCTGCGACTTGGCTCACAGTCCTGGTGCTCTCCATCGGCAGAAGTCACCTCCACTCAGCAGACAGGCTGGGTGCTGGCCCTGCCCGCTGCAGGGGACACCTGACCCCACAGCCCCCAACCCTCCTCCATCCCTTCCAGGTCGGATCAAAGTGCCAGGTGGTCCTTGCTCACCACCCGAAGCCCGAGTCCTTCCAGCCCCTCGGTCCCCAGCCACCTCACTGATGTGTTTACTTAAGGCTGAACGCGACATCTGAAAGTTCATTAATTTTTTGTGGGTGCCAAAATGCGGATCATTTGTGCTTATCCTGAACTAAATAAGTCAGGTCATAAGAGGTAATGCCATGGGTAGTGGAATGTAAACAAACACATTCTACCTCAATAAACATGCTAATTTCCAGCTATAATATTCACAAGTAAAAGATCCATCACGCCGACCCTATTTGGCAAAGGCAGCGGGCCTCATCCGTCAACGAGGGAGGCTCCCGCCAGTTCGCTGCGGGAGGGAAATAGTACAACTTAACTTGCTTGATGACGCCCTCAGGGGGAAACATGAGCCTCATAAATGAGTCTGGAAATGTGATAAAAGGATAATCTTGCATAAATGAGCCTATATCATCATTACCTGCACCGGCCAAGGCCAGGCGCAGGCTGAGTGATGGAGTCACATTTCATATAAATTAAGGCCGAGGAGTCGGCACCAGGCCAGCAGGAGCTCTCCCTCCTCACGTGTCCCACGGGCCACCCTGGCCCGAGGCTGCCACCAAGGATGGGTGTGGGGCTAAGGCAGAGGCTTCAGCCCCGGCTGGGGCTGGGGGACAGGGGGGAAGAGAGCAAGGACAGCCCAGGCCTGAACATGAGGGCAGCCCTGGCAAAGGGAGACATCGGGGCGATCTTGGCCCTTGGCCCTACCTCAGAGAAAAACAGCGGAATCTGTTATTTTATTTACTAAATAATATGTACTGGACACATACTAAATGCCAAGGCACTGAGATGAGCACTTGGAAGATCAAAATAAGATGAAGCCCTTGCTTGTAAGAGCTCTCAGTGGGCTCAGGGAGGTAAAGCAAGTCCTCGCAGCCGGCTTGGTCTGTGAGCAGGTGCTGAGGATGCTCAGAGCGTGGGAGACCCCGGACCTGGCTCTGGCGAAGGTCGGGGCCACCGGTGCATAAACAGCAGGGGCCCTTCCCTCTCCTCCGCCCAGCCGGCCCCAAGGCCCTCCGAGACACCGGCCCTGCCGCACCCATAGGGGTGCCGCTTCTGCTGAGCTCCTCTCTCCCTGCCTGTGAGTCCTTTCAGCAAAAGACAGAAAGATGAATGAGAATTCACAGAACATGTACACCATCTGGGGAAGGATCTGGTGGAGACCTAGACGGTCCTTGCTGATCCTTACTTGCCCCCTCCCAGGGGATGCTGGGGATGCCCCACGCGAGCCCCCCGCGTGCCTGAGGCGCCTGTGCGCTGCTGGAGGGCTGGCAGCCACAGTTCACACCGCCCTCTGCCGCCGAGAGGTGCCTCTGGCCAAAGGGGTTACGGCCGGCCGCCGGCCCCTCTGCTGTCAGCCAGGTGACTGAGGGGCGCGGAGCGGGTCCTCCTGACTGAAGGCGGGTCAGGAGTTGTGGTCTGTGGTGCGGCTCCTGCCCCAGAGCTCCCTGTGGATCAGGCTGCGGCTGGACTCCAGCTGAGACCACACGCCTGCCGCCCCATCCTGCTTCCCTCACTCGCTGCTCCTGAGAACAGCCCCCCCCCACACACACACACACATACACACATACATATACAGTACATCGTGTGCATCCAAATCCGCGTCGGCCCAACCGAGGCTCCCCATTTTTCCTTTCAGTACCACCTCCCGTGTGCTGTCTCCTCCAAGGCAGACGTAGAAACGGCCAGCGCAAGGCAGGGCGGTGGGGGCAGTACCCCCGTTCTGATCAGTGTGCTGTGGGCCCAGAGAGGGGGCAGCTAAATATACCTCAGAGGGGCAGGGAGGGCATCGCAGAGGAGTGGCGCCCACCTTCCCTGGGCTGGGGCCTGTGACTCCCGGGGGTAGGAAGGGTGTTCTGGGCAGCGGGAACGGAATGCCCTTTAACTTCCAAAGCACGTTCACGGCACTTCACAGCCAATAGGACCCGGGATGTGAAGGGGAAGGGCTGACTGTCTAAGCCCCTGCCCCAGGACCTTCACCAGGGGTGAGGGGTGGCCAGGCCTCCTCCTCAACTGAATGCTTATTTCAGGAATGAGTGAATGCGTACAAGTGAGTGTGCAGAATTGTCGTGAATATCCCTCCAGGGGACATTTTATCCGCCATTTTCCTGTGGAGCCTGCTCCCTCTGCAGACCAGAAAGTCCTTTACAACAGGGACTGGGGCTTGGCCATCGGGGCGTCGCCAGGAGACCCAGCTCTGCTCTTTGCCCAGAATGGATGCTCAGTACACATGGGTTCCGTGGCTGTAAACTGATGACTTGAGAGGAGAAAGAAGGCATCACCAGGAGCAGAGGGTGTTTAGCTGTATAAAGACCTTTATTCTTTCACTTGCCAAACAACTTTGTGATAAAAGAGTAAAGCCAGTGACCAAGAAATAGCAAGAGAGGAAACAACCGTGTACCTACTGTGTGCAGGAACTGTGCGAGGCGCTTTCATAGGCTGCGACCTCGCGGGCCTGGAGGTGGGTTACCGTCGCCATGTCATGGGGAGGTCACCGGGGAGCAGACGCATCCAGGCGCACCGAGGCGAGGCCGGAGTTCGTGCCCGTTCCCTCCTCTCTCCCTTCTATCCCCCATGGAAGGGTATTTTTAAATCAAAGTCACAGAGGTCTGGAATGGGTTAATCAGAGCTTCCTGGAGGACCCCTGCGTATCCCCTCTGATTCCGTATCCCCTCTGATTCCGCTGCCTGGGCCCAGGGAGCCTCCAGGCAGCAGATCCCCCGCCCAGGCCAAGGCCCGCTCTCCTGAGTCACTTCCCAAACCATGCGAACAGAGAGCGGGCCAGGCTCCTAGGACGGTGTGATTCAGAACCTACTTTAGGGTTAATTTTCTGAAGGAGGAAAAAGGTATAAACGATGTTGAAAAACTGAGCTGACAAGCTCGTGGGAAACCTGAGCAGCAGGAGTCTTCGTCCAGAGTGCTGGCTGAGAAACCGCTGGCCCCTGCCAACCCCGGGGAATGGGAGCTTGCACATTCCTGGGGCTGCGTGTCTCAAATACTTTCCGCGGTTTTGCCAGTGGAGGGCCAAGAGAGAAGAATCTGTCATTGCCAACTTGGGTCTGCAGAACAGCTTGGCTGGCAGGGAGCAGTGGAATCACAGGAGCCGGAAAACCTGACTCATGAGCTGAAGGGGAGGTGGGGAGATGCAACCCAACCTCAGACCCGCAGGGCAGGCGAGATCCTTTGACTCCATGCATTCCTGCCCGCCAACCACGCTGACTGCCCCTCCCTCTGGGGTGAGAGCCTCCGGCAGCTTCCATGGGGCAAACGTTTGTTGAGCACCTACTAGGTGCTGGATATCTGATTCAACAACCCGAGGAAGTGAGCATCGTACACCTATTTAACTAACAAGGAAACTGAGAGCCAAAAAGGTGTAGGAACTGCCCCATGCCACACAGCAAATGACCGAAACGTCAGTCCATCCTTTGTGCACTGAGGGCCCGCTGTGTGACAGGCACCCGGTCAAGGACAGGGGTGCACAGGCGGAGATGATGAGGCCCTTTTCAGAAAAAGGCTCCAAGTCTCACAGGGTTGAACCACTTGGTGGCTTTGAAGACACATTCATATCTGCTACCAAAGTTTGCTTATTAAGCCATGTGAGGGGTGAAGGGCAAGGATGGTTCGGAAACCTGATGACATGGAGGTGGGGGAGGGGGAGGAGGTGGTGGCAGGGGAGCCCTGGGTGACAAGTCAGGAGACTTGGCTTCTCGGTTTAGCCTGTAGCGAACTCGCAGTGTGACCCAGGGAAGGTCACTTCAGTCTCCTTGGGTCTCGGTTTCTGAAGAATACACTCTCCCTTTGGAAGTACCATTCCCTACATACTCGCATGCAAAGGCACGTCTCTGCCGCTCTCTGCCTGAAGGCCTCTCCGGCTGCAGGCTGCTGCACCCACAGTGGGACAGGCCAGAGAGGCTGGGAGCCCTTGCCCCCAGGGACAGCCCTCAACAAAAGACAGGCAGGAGCTGGGGGATGAAAACCCACGACCTGTCCCCTTGAACAGGAGACACTAAAGGTGTGTGACTCAGCCTCCCAGAGCTGCCCAGTGGCAGAGAGTCCCCGGTGCCCTCAGGGTGCTCACCAACACCCTTCCCTGCCCTTCCCCCCTCACGTCCTCGCTGGCGCTCCCTGTGACAGCTACCTCCCAGACACACTGCTTGCACACAGGTCCTGCTCAGGCTCTGCTGGGGAGAGCCCAACCCAAACATCGTCCTTGTCTGCAAAGGACGGATCCAGCCAGAAGGGGCTTTCTCCATCATCTGCGACAACCCAAATGGTGCACAGGAGTGCGTGGGGCCCCCAGAGAAGCTGCTCTGTCACTAGCTGTGACTCTCCCGTCGTCCCAGGTCTCTGGGAAGAGGCTACTGAGCCCCACTGGCCCTGCCTCCAGCCAGGAGTGAGGCCTAGCAGGTAATGCCCAGGGCAGGGGGAGCACAGAGTGGGGCCACCAATGTGGGCTCCCAAGCTATGAATCCCCTATTGGCCCCTACCCACAGCCTCACTGGTCCCTTGGAAGAGGGCCACATGGAGGGAAGAGAAGAGCGGCCACAGCCCTCCACTGGGTCCCTCACCCTGGCGCACCTGCCTGCCAGGCCCCACTCCTCCACTTGGCGTCACATACCTCTCTGCGGTCCTGCCCTGAGTCCTTGCCCGCCACACCCTCTAGTGGGAATGTGCTTTCCTCCCTCCCCCAGGGCCAACCCCTCCTCCACCTTCCAAGTAGCTCAGGCTTCTCCAATTCTATGCAGTCTTCCCTAAGATCAGCCCTGTTCTGCGCATCAGGAGTCACCCACTCCTCCTGCCCCTCTGTGGGTCTGGACACCCCCAGCACTGCCCCCTGGGTCATCGGTGGGAACCACTATCTCGTGTCTTCCCGTGAGCTCTCCAAGGGCGGGACTCGGGCTCTCATCTCTCTGTTCTCAGATGCCTGCACTCACAGCTCCAGAAATGTTTGCTGAGCACGTAAGTGTAGGGAAATCACTCCGAACTTGCTGAGACCCCAAAATCATAGTCATTTTCCTACTTCTGTTGTCTCTTTTCCCTTGGTTGGTCATAGACAGTAGATCAAAGAAAAGCTCTCACGGAGCAGGGAGAAGGCTGGTGGCGGAAGGGAAGCACGGGGCCTGTTCAGGCAGGGAATCCTGGGCTTAGCCCGACGCGCAGACCAAGGGTGGGGGACGTGCGACCCAGACCAGAGCCTCGGAGGGTCAGCTCTGCTGCACTGCACAGCCACCCACAGTGGGGGTGTGCAGTGAAGTGGCCCTGTGACAAGTCCCTTCTTAGGATGATTTGTAGAAGCCCAGTGGTTTTAAAAGCTTTTCTAGCTGTGGAATCCAAGCAGAATCCTATCTAAGGTCCAACACGTAAATAAATGCCAGCCCTCTCCACAGCCCCTTACCTCAAGGCGAACCACTCCGAGAGTCCTCTGGGGCTCCACAGACCATTTACAAATCACAGGCCAAGTGGGAAGAGCCAGATGTGTCTGAGGACCCTGGTCTAGTTCTACTCTGCTGCTTCCAGGCCGTGTGACCCTGGGCAAGTCACTTCAACTCTCTGGTCCTCTGCTCATCCCAACGATGGAGAAGATAACATCTCCCTCACAGGGTTGCTGAGAGGCTCGGAGATGACAACCAGGACCGCTTTGCACCTTATTGTGGTTACTCATGTAATTTATTGCCAAGAGGCCAGAAGGACCTGAGAAACTCCGGGTCACCACAAAGAGGCGCTCTCAGAGGCCTTAGAAGCCACGGGCTGCAGAAGACCCATGAGGGTGTTTCTTCCTGGGGTTTCAGGCCCCAGGCGCTCAGGAGGTGCTTCTGTGCCCCTGATTTCATTACCCAGCCAGCTGGGGCCCTCGCACAGCCGCTTCTCCTCTTCCCTGGGTGTGGGGCTGGGACACAAAGCGAACCCAGCCCGGGACCTGGACCCCTAACGGGAAATGGAGGCAGCGAGTTCTGGCTCCTGGAACCAGCTAATGGAACCTTGTTAATTACTATGTAAATTACTTTAATAGCCTGGATCCCCCTCAGACAATTGTTTAAAGGCTTGAGGCCCTAGACTGGGGAGAAGGGGGCCTCCAGCGAGAGGAAGGAGCAGCTTTTCCTTGGCCCAAGGGCTCCCAAGCATGGTCTCCCCCGGGGCAGGAGGAGATGCACAATCTCCATCTCCAGACCGGGGGTTCTCGAACTGGCACCTACCAGATGAGCCGGCCTTAATGTTCTTCCTGAAATGTCATCTAGTGATAATTTCTGTTTACAGAGGAAAACAGAGTTAAAGGAAGGCATTTGCTTTTCTATTCTTTTCAAATATATTTTTATTGATTCTTTTTTAGAGAGAAAGAAAGGGAGAGATAGAAACATTGATGTGAGAGAGAAACATCAATCATCTGCCTCCTGCACGCCCCCTACTGGGAATCGAGCCCACAACCTGGGCATGTGCCCTGACCGGGAATCGAACCGGGGCTTCTCAGTCCATGGGAGGATGCTCAGTCCACTGAGCCACACCGGCTGGGTGGAAGGCATTTGCTTGATTGTTAAGTTCTATGCGTAGTTGGTTTTTTTAAGATACACCATCCTACAGACATATATATAGTTATATTTTCTTCCATAAATGTGCTCTTGTACTATGTGATTAAAAGTCAAAATGTCATAGCATTCCATGAAGGTCCCTATGACTTTAAGACTCTCCGACTGAAGGAGACCCTCAGTCCTGAAGCACCTACTTTACTCTCAGTTTCCCAGAGAGGGGAGCAGACACCGAGATGCTAACGACTTGCGTTAGGACTGCGGACCCATGAGTGCTGTCCCTGCCAGGCTGGCTGCTGGGAGGGAGTCTGTGTAAACTAAGGGGGGACAGTTCCGAAAGAGGCCGCTGGGAAGGGCAGGGAAGAGGAGAGTTACAGCACCTCGGGGACGGCGAGCCCTGAGGCAGGCGCCTGGGCCACGGGTGGCAGCCCTGCCGCCCTGGCTGCTCCCAGGTGCCCTGAGCCGGTCTGCAGCTCAGGCCGGGTTTCAGAAAGGAGACCTGCTGGCCGGACTGGAGTGGTCCCACTGCACCGTGGCAGCTCTGTGGCCGCTTACTGCCCAGGTGATCTTGATCATGTGGCGTCACCTCCCTGAGCCTTGAAGTGAGAGAGAGCAGAAGACTTGCCTCACAGGACGGTTGAAGCAATGAGATGGGATGGTGCTAGGCACCTGGACCGGCACCTGGCACAAGTAATCACCACCTTTGCCTCTCTCTCTTTCTCTACGATACAAATATTTTAAAATCAGGGTCAGGTGCATGGACCTGGGGTGTATCACTGGGTTAATGCAGGAGGTCATCAAGGCTTCCCCTGGAGCCCAGTGCCTTCCTTGTACCCCCAGCGCCAAGCATCTGCTAGGAGCTCTCAGTGCCCAGGAAGACTCCCCCAGCCTCCCTCACTGCCCTGCTGCCCCAGATCTGCCCTTTCTCAGGCTCTGGCCACTGGCTGCCTGCTCCCAGCTGCGCACTTCCCACAGGGCGCCGCCGCGGCCTGTCCCTGCCCCCGACTGAGCTCTAGAGATGGGGAGCCACATCATGTTCACCTGGCTCTAGACTGGTTTTGGTTACAAGTGACAGAACCCAACTAAACCCACTAACTCAGAGGGGACTGTGCTGGAAGGTCGTGCATGTGGATTAGGCGGGGGCCAAGGAGAGGCAGGTGGCCTCAGGGAGGGCTAAGACCAGAGGTGGATCACCCTCGGACTCTCACCCCTTCATCTCTCACCCCTGCTTCTTCCTCCTCTCTGCAGATTCTGTAGTGTCCGCTTCTGCTGAGCCCCGCAATGAGAGCGGTACTGTCACCAATGCGGGGAACAAAGCACGCTGGGAACAGCTGTAAAGGATGTGGTCAAAAGAGGTTATGAAAGGTTGGGGGTCCAAGATTAAGAAGTCTGAGGAGGAGGACTGTGGAGCTGATCTGCGAGCTGTATGTCCTTACCACCGGTAATGAGAAATGACGAACTCGAACACTGACGGGGCATTTACTGTGTGCCAGGCCCCAATGCTAAATACTGTACCCGATGATCTCATTCAACACTCTCAGCAGACATCTGAGGGAGGTTCTATGATTCTCTCCAATTTACTAATGAGAAAACTGAGGGTTGGGAAGGTTCATTTGCCTATTAAGTTGCAGAGTTGGGATCCAAACTGGCTGCCTGACTCCCAAGCCCTGGATTATGTTGTCATGGGTCAGCCTGTGGGTGTGGCACGTGGGTGTTTGTTATGCAGCACACGTCCTTCTGAGGTGTTGACAGAGCTGCACGGGGTGTGCCCCAGGGTGCTATGTACACGTGTATGTATGCAGGCCAGTGCACACCTGAAGTGGGAGACAGAGAGGGAGGCACCGGCACAACTTCTGTCTGGCTCATTCATCTCCCTGGGGTGCTCTTTGGTGACCATTTTTCTCGGAGAAAAATTTAGTGAACAGCAAAGTGGTTGCTGAGCATAGGGAGCCTCGCACACTGGCCACACTGGCAGGTGACGCCCCAGGGAAAGAAGCAATGCCCATGGTGTTAAGTGTTCCCACCTGTGTCACGGGGTAAACTGTGACCTTGCACAGGGAGAAATGTGTAGCTTTGAAAGGCCCCGGAGACCTCAGCAGTGCCTTCTCTCGGCCTTTGCCACCCACCAGGCAGCGCCCCTCAGTCTTGTTCCCAGCCCCCTCCTCCATGCCACCACCAGAGCTGCCTTCTGCACAACCACTCCATCCTGATCACATCCTGCTTCACAACCCTCCGTGGCTCCCTTCTACCCTAAGCATGCACCCCAATGCCTGTGCTCAGCTGTCCTCCACCACCTGGCCGCAGCCTGCCTTTCCAGACGACCCTGGGAGCAGGAGACAGGCGCTGGGTGAGGGGAGAGAAGCCCAGAGCACAAAACTCAAGGAGGCTCGTACTCTTTGGGTCTGGCCCACCCCCCTTTCCCTCAGTGTCCTCCACCATCTCTGGCACAGGAGTGGGCACAGCCATGGGACTCAGAATGGAACTAAAGGGGTTCCATTCAAGGTGCTGAGGAAATTCAACTCAGACTCAACCAAGGCTCTGAGCGCCAGCTCCGTGCTGGGCTCCACGTCCTTCCTGCCACTCAGCCTAACAGCACCCCTGTATGGCAAATGGGAACATGGGCCCCTTCCCATGCTCCGACTCCCCTCCACCCCGTGAGAAATATAGTGAAGGCCATCAGGCAGCGGACTGTGGGACCTTGGGAGCCTGGCCAAGTCCTCAGTCCAGAAAACAGCGTTTTGATCTCACACAGCCTCCGCACGCCCCCCTCTGCCTGCATGCCCGGTTTTTCTGTTTTCTGTGCTCTTTAAAATGTGATGGAAAAGTCAGGGGTGGGGGCAATGACACAACAGCACCAGCCAGGTGCAGCCTGTCTGCAGGCCGTGTGGGACTTCGGTCACGGGCGGTGCACATGAAAGTCCTCATAAACCCACGGCTACCACAGTCAGTCCTCCGGTTATTTCTTTAGGAATCCAAGAACAATACGCTGAGGTGTTCTGGGGCCTCAGCACTTTGCATAACAACCTGTTTTGAAAGCAGGTATCTCAGTGCCCTGAGAGTCTGGGTGCCAAAGCCACCAAGCCAGCAAGGAGCAGAACAGTCACCACCACCGTGCGTTAAGGAACTCCTACGGGGCAAACTGCTAGGGGGCCTCCACCTGCTACCCAGGTAACCCTGGCGACAACCCAGGGAGGCTGGTACTACAGTTGGCCCTCACTGTTCACAGATTCTGAATTTGCAAATTTGCCTACTCAATGAAATATATTTTAACTCCCAATCAATACTCACGCTACTTGCAGGGTCTTTCGCAGACATGTGTCGAGTGTGGAAAAATCTGTCACCTGATGCACACATTCCCAGCTGAAGTCCAACAGGGCGATGTTCTGCCCCGTCTCTGCTCTCATACTATAAACAAGTGTCCTTTTCATGGTCTATTTAGTGCCAAGCTTTTTACATTTTTGTTGGTGATTTCACTATTTTAAGTGTCTCCAATATAGTGCTGAAATGCTTTCTAGTGTTCCTATTTCTCTGTGGGTTTTTTCACTTGTTTGTTTGTTTGTTTGTTCGTTTGTTTGTTTGTTTGTTGGAGGGTGCTTTTTGTGGTTTCATTTATTTTTCTCTAGTGTTCCTAATTGCAAGAGGCTGTGATGTGCCTTTCTGAGAAAACAGGTGTGTTAGAACAGGTGTATTCATTCTGCTAATGAGCCAACAATATATATTAAATAAGGCATCTAGACAGAAATACACATACAAGAAGGTTAAATATTGATCGATTAATGAAAATGAAACCCAAGAGTCACAGAAAATTAACCCTGTATTTTCTCTAGAAATAGCAGTTCAGTAATTGCTAATCTGGTGTTCCCTGCTACTTGACCGAACATGACCTCTGCAAATAACAGAATTGACTGTCTTTTCCTTCTTTGCCATGGAAAAAACTATGGCTCAGAGAGGTTAAGTCACCACTGGGCTTGCACAGCTAGTGAGTTGCAGGCCATGGAGAGAGGAGTCATAAACAAGCCCCTTGGTCTCCCTCAAAGTAAATGCTGGTGGCCAGGGACGTAAGTGTGGGGGGCAGGCAAAGACTTGGTATTAAACAGCGGTATCCAAAGGTCTTGCTCATTTATCTGTCCATCCTGAGGCTTGGATACAAGCGAAAGCCTGGGCTTGGTGCTTCAGTTCTTAGCATCTCTCCCTTTCTTCCTGCTAATTCCCTTTCCTAATACAAAAACAGCAGACCTCAGGTTCACGACCTCCAGCAGGTAGTGTCTAGCTGATGTTTAGTAACAATTATTATTTTGTAAACGTTTTTATTGATTTCAGAGAAAGAAGAAGGGAGAGGGAGAGAGAGAGAAACATCAATGTGAGAAAGAAACATCAACCGGTTGCCTTCCCCACGCACCCCAGCCAAGGACCAAACTCACAACCTGGGCACGTGCCCCAACGGGGAATCGGACTGGTGACCTTTTGGTGCACAGGACAATGCTCAACTAACAAAGCCACAGCGGCCGGAGCTAGTAACAATTACTTTTATATTTGCCTTCAAACAGAGTACTTGCATAAATAATGCACATAATAGTGATATTTAACTTTTAACAAGGTGATAGAAAGTATCTTTTCAAGTAAGTATAGTTAGGTAAAGGTGTAAACATATAAAGGAAAATGTTAAGTAATATTAAGAAAAATCTGAAAGTTGGCACGTCATGGGATGTAGATGAAGCAAAACTCAGGACAGTGATATGTGAATGACTTATGTTTGGGGGTGCTAGCAATGTTCCCTTTCTTGATCTGCAAGCTGAATACACAAAGGTGTATTAAAACTTTTTTTCTTTATTAAATTTTTTAGAGAGAGAGGAAGGGAGAGGGAGAAAGATATAGAAACATCAATGAGAGAGAACATTGATTGGCTGCCTCCCACATGCCCCCCAATGGGGATCGGGCCCACAACCTGGGCATGTGCCCTGACCGGGAATCGAACTGGCAACCTCTTGGTGCATGGGTCGATGCTCAACCACTGAGCCACACCGGCCGGGCTGTATTACAACTTTTAATAGCTTAAAAACCATAGTGACTTAAAACAACAACAAATGTATTATTTTACAGTTCTGGAAGTCAGCAGTCCAAAATGGGTTGTGGGCTGTGTTCCGGAGACCCTGAAGGAGAACGTCCCTGGTCTGTTCCAGTCTCCAGCTGCCTGCACTCCTTGGCTTGTCCTTCTTCACCCATCTTCAAAGGCAGCATTGAATGTCTCTCTCTCCTGCCTCACTCTTTCCAACATGAGGTCCCTGTGGTTACATTAGGCCCATCCAGATAATCCAGGATACTCCCCCCATCTCAAAATCCTCAGTTTAATCACATCTGCAAAGTCCCTCTTGCACCATAAGGTAACGTTCCCAGGTTCTGTGATTAGGAGGTGGCCATCTCTGGGGCCATTATTCTTCGTACCACACACATCAGGGTGAGTGCAGGCAAGTGTTTGTGTGAGGAGGGTGTGCACATGCACGTGCCCAGACGCATGCGTGCGTGTGCAGAGCCCGTGGAGCTGGGCACTTGCTAAGTAAGGTTCCTCTGCTCACCGCATCCTGGCACAGACCGGCAGACAGTGAGGCAAGAACCTGAGTTTCTGTAGTTCATCTGGGAGGTGGTTTCAGAGGCCCTGGCAGGAAAGCTAGAAGTGAGACAGGGCACAACACCGATGCCTATGTGCTAGTGAGCAGGTGGCTGCTGTGGGCCCTGGGGGGCTTGGCAGAACATGCCTCAAGGTTGTCCCACCTGAGGAGAGAGGAGGGGCGGCCACTATTTGTCCTCTATCTCCATTTCTCATTTATTGACAGCTGTTCTCAGGGACATTAACTCCCCGGCCCTTTCCTGCTACCCTCAGGAGAGGCTGAACACAATCCTCAGCCCACTGGCAGGTGTTTGCACGAGGATGCGCTCAGCCTGGGTTAACGTGAGGAGTGCAGAAGGACGCGGGGCTCCGCAGCTGCTAGAGGCCCATCCCTTCCAGCCCTGCAAAGGTTAGGGTCCTGTGGGATCCTGGGCACGGAAAAGTCCTGTGGGAATGTAGAGGTCTGTAAATTAGTTGCTGGTTTAACTAGGACAAGGCCCTACATCCTAAACAGTTTGAGATTTATTTGGCAGGAAGAGCCGAGAGCCTAAGATGGGGATCCGCCAGAAGGCAGGCTGGTGGTGGTGGCCGATCGCCCCTCCCCCTGAGATCCAGTGGAGATGCCGAGCAAGCCCAGGCCTCATCTTATTCAGGAAGGACAGGGGCCGCCAAACCAGCTGGTGAGAACTTTCAGCAGGACAAGCATCGGGCACCTCCAACCCTCCCAAGTCTGTGCCTGCCCCCTACACTTACGTCCCTGGCCACCAGCATTTACCCCACACTTCAAGGAAGACCAAGGGGCTTGTTTATGACTCCTCTCTCCATGGCCTGCAACTCACTAGCTGTGCAAGTCCAGTGGTGACTTAACCTCTCTGAGCCATAGTTTTTTCCATGGCAAAGAAGGAAAAGACAGTCAATTCTGTTATTTGCAGAGGTCATGTTCGGTCAAGTAGCAGGGAACACCAGATTAGCAATTACTGAACTGCTATTTCTAGAGAAAATACAGGGTTAATTTTCTGTGACTCTTGGGTTTCATTTTCATTAATCGATCAATATTTAACCTTCTTGTATGTGTATTTCTGTCTAGATGCCTTATTTAATATATATTTGGCTCATTAGCAGAATGAATACACCTGTTCTAACACACCTGTTTTCTCAGAAAGGCACATCACAGCCTCTTGCAATTAGGAACACTAGAGAAAAATAAATGAAACCACAAAAAGCACCCTCCCCCCAAAAAACAAACAAACAAACAAGTGAAAAAACCCACAGAGAAACAGAAACACTATACATGGAGCTACACAGGCAACGGCAGCGGGGCCCACACCCCGGTCCTGCCTCCAAATTTGATGATCATATAACTTACTCTTCAAGCCAGAGACTTTTAATAAAGGGGAGTGCTAAAAATAATATAAATTTATGATTTTTTAAAATACATCAGGGTAGGGCAAAAGTAGGTTTACAGTTGTTTGTATAAAAAGATAATATAATAATTAAATAATAATAAAAGAACAAACTGTGTTTTACATACTCATAACTGTAAACCTACTTTTGTCCCAACCTGTACTAATGACTGACCAATTATTTTTGTGTTTGTGGATGCACAAAATATTTCTACTCAGGAACTATCTTCACGAGTAAAATTGTTTTTAGTATTTTTTTAATGAATATTTTTTCATTGATTTTTTAGACAGAGTGGGAGGGAGGGAGAGAAACATCGATGTGAGAGAGACGCATCAATTGGTTGCCTCCCGCACGTTCCTGACTTGGGTGGGGAATCAAACCTGCAACCCAGGTACATGCCCTTGACTGGAATTGAACCTACAACCCTTCGGTCCTCGGGCCAATGCTGTAGCCACTGAGCCAAACTGGCCAGGGCCTACTGAGTGATTTTTTTTAAAAGAAATGAGCTAAAGAGACAAATGAATGTTCAATGTATATTGCTAAGAGAAGGAAGCCAGTCTAAAAAAAGCTACAATACTGTATGTTTCCATTTACATGGCATTCTGGAAAAGGCAAAACCAAAAAGACAGTAAATAAGTTGCCAGGTGTTTGGGCAGAGAGTGGGGAGGCATAGAACGAGTAAAGCACAGGGACGGATTTTTTTTTTATCCTCATTCAAGGACGGTTTTGCGTTTATCTTCAGATACAGTGGGAGGGAGAGAGAGGGAGGAAGAGAGAGAAACATCGACGTGAGAGAAACACATCGAGTGGCTGCCACCTACACGACCCCATCCGGGGCCGGGGACAAACTACAACTGAGGTACGTGCCCTTAGCGGGAACTGAACCCAGGACTTTCGGTCCAAGGGCCGGCGCTTTAACCGCTGAGCCAAACTGGCCAGGGCCGGAATGGATTTTTTTAGGGCAGTAAAACTATTCTAATACTGAAATAGTGGATGCACCCCACTGAGCATGTGTCAAAACCTAAATAATTTTATAGCACTAAGAGTGAACCTTAAGCCCTGGCCGGTTTGGCTCAGCGATTGGAGCATTGGCCTGCGGACCAGACAGCCCTGGGTTCGGTTCCCGCTAGGGGCACGTACCAAAAAAAAAACAGTGAACCTTAACGTATATGAACTTTGAAAAAATAATTTGGGTGGTTAGGGGATCACAGGATGGAATACAGATTGTGACAAAACAACCTAACTGTATTAAAAATGTGTGAAACAGCCTCATTGAAGGATGTGGGGGAAAGTGCTGACCTAAGTAACTTGGTAATGGGCAAAAGGAGCTGGACAAAGGATAGTACTTTAGTTGATAAAGTGGAGCCTCACGGGGCTACACTGGAATCGAACGATGAAGTAAGTGGACGGTGGATGGTGGGAGCCAGATTTTCACAGAGTGGGAGGTTACAGATAAGCAAGGGGAGCGGGCTAGAATGATCCAGGTAGTTTAGACTAGAGGTGGAGATATCAGTGTAAGCTCTTGTTCAGCTTAATATAAATGGTTACAAACAGAAATGTTTATAGATATGTGTACATAAACGGGCTAGTATACACACGTGCTGTCTCCCTCATTTATGCGTTTATTCGATCATTATTTTATAATGCTATGGACTCCTGGATAGCTCTTGTCTACTTTGGGTTACAATCTCACACTTTCTATTTATTTTGTTGCCCTAGCCACTGAGAGCTCTTTCCGTTGCCTCCTGTGTCCCTTGCCAGAGCCCTCACTGCGGGGTTGGCGGGTTTCCCGAGCACTTCCTTGCTTGCTGGCCCGGCAAGATGCGCCAGGCCTCGAGCCAGTCATTTCTGCAGCGGCCATGGCTCCTTCCCCTGCGGCAGAAATCCAGATCTGGGCTCCTGGGCCTCCCGCACGTCCCTGACTAGGGTGGGGAATCAAACCTGCAACCCAGGTACATGCCCTTGACTGGGATTGAACCCACAACCCTTCGGACAAGACAAAGCTCTGGTGCAAAAGAATTCCAAATAATTTAGAAGATACTCTCCCTCAAGGAAGGGGAGCCTAAGCCCCCAAGTGTGGCTGTGCCTAAGTGTGGGCTGTGCAGAGCGACTTTCTTCCAAAAAATAAGGGAAGGAGGAAAAAGAGGAGCTTGGCAGACACCACTTCAGCCAGGCGCCGAGGCCAGTGCCGCCAGAGATCAGTTCTGTAGACTGTAGGGACACACCTCTAGTCTAGTGCGATGGAAAGGGCACTTTGCCTCGGTAGTGTTCCTCCCGAACACCTGTAATCCTGAGAAAAACAGCAAAGTCCCTTAGAGAGCGTGTACCTGACCAGTACTCCCCCAAACCGGCAAGGTCATCAAAACAGAGAAAAGTCTGAGAAATTGTCACACCTAAGGGACACCTAAGAAGACACGACAGCGACATGTAGTGTGATACCCTGAATGGGACCCTGGAACAGAAAAAAAGACGGTACTAAAAACAAAAACATATATATATATATATATATATATATATATATATATATATATCTGAGCAATGTGTGGACTTTAGTTAATAAGAATGTATCACTATTGGCTTATTAATTATAACAAATGTACCAAAGTACGTAAGATGTTGATCTCAGGGGAAGCTGGGTGTGGAACCTATGAAAGCTTCTCTGTGCTACTGTTGCAACTTTTCTGTAAACATAAAGCTATTCTAAAATTAACTTTATTTTTAAAATAACATTAAATCATTATATAATATGTGCTTTAAATGTTTTAAATTATATTTATTATCTGAGCATTAAAAATAACATAGAAAGAATAATAATTTTGTTATATATTTATAGACTTAAATCAACTTCTTAGCCATATCTGTGTCGAATACTGTATCACTGGTATTTTTCCAAAGAATGTGTGTTTTTTTTAATGTGATCTCTTCCCTGCCCCAAATAATTGCCTGTACTCATCTTCAAAGTTACATTTATGATTAATAAAAGAGAAATTGGTGACACCCTTCATAGACTCCTCTCTGTAGATCATATTTTTAATGAGAATGTAGTTCTTTACAGGTATACCTGACAAGCTCATGAGAAAATTCTACTAAATGAGCAATATTCTCAATTCTAATTTCTTTAGCTAGAAGTGGTTAAGTATTTCAGCGCAAATATTTTCACAGGTAATGTGTTTTTATTTCCATTTAGAATACCCATCTTTAAAAAATATTATGAGAAGATAAAGCTCATCTGTAAGTTGACTTTGTAATTCTTTTTAATATTTTGCCAATTGTAGATGCTTCTATAAACTATGTACCTTCTGTCTTCCCTTCAAATCAAGTACGAAACAGAATTTGCTCAATTAAAAACAGAAGCACCATCAAAACATCCTTCCCACAAGTCCAGGCATTCCAAAGAAAAATGACAGGATTTCGAGACTGAACCTTGGCTACCACCTGAGCTCTCATTACTTAGTTTGTTCAGCAGCTCCCTTGCTTTGAGAGAGAAATGTGACTGTTTTCCAGTGTGAAATAAATAAAATTTGCTAAAGGCCTTGTTTACAATACCTGCAATTTGATAAATGTTTCAAAAGTTAAAGTGTATTTTGGCACACTTGTTGAACTCTCTGATTAAAAATGTTCGGTTGCTTTTGAACAAAATTTAGAGGACTCGTTTACAAAATGTTCAATTTCATTGTAAATACTTAAAATTATTTACAACGTAATTCTTCAAAGGCTCAAACATTTTAAAAATTCAACTGATGGCAGACAGCAGAAAGAGAAAACATACTGCAATGCAAATCCTTTTGGAGACTGAGGCAAAAAGAAAAACTAGTAAAACCGTCCAGACTTTATTTAAAATGTTGATGTTTTGTTCATCATAAATTTTTACATTAATTTTGATATTTTTTGAATACTGCATTAAAGTACTCTTTGAATTACTGAGTTTTTTGGTGCCTCCTTAAACTCTGCACCTGAGGTGGGCACCTCACTCCCCTCACCCTGGTCCTCGCCCTCCTGCCATGCTGAAATGTCTTACATTCAGCATCGTCTTTGCCACAGAAATACTGCTGTGCAATTACTCTTTATGTGTATATGTGAGTATGTCTGTATACAAACAACTGCAGTGTCTATTTCAACTGATAGGCCATCGCAGCTTGCTTTTATCTCAATTTTCAGTTATATGTGCACCACCACCACCAATTCCAAGCTCATTTCTGCTCCATGGATTTCCTAATTGGATATAAATATTGTTTTAACCATGCTGCTGTGTTCTACTAAAATTTATATTCATATTTGCAAGCACAGATAACTCTATCTTCAATGCTGAACTTTGTATATGATTTTGCAAGAATATTTACAACGATGTTGGGTGCTTCACCCTCATCAGAATGAACTTCCAAAAGCTTGACTTGGATTTCATTACTGAAATCAACTGAATTTCCATATGAAGCACCTGATGACCTTAAGGTAAAACTGCTGAGGGCCTGATTAGCTGCAAGGAGTAGATGCCCTCTCGAACTAGCTAATTATGGGACTTGTGATGGGGATGACTCCACTGGGGGCTAGGCGGATGCTCATGGCGCTCTGAGCAGGACCCCACGTGGGCCAGGCTGCTGAGAGAAACGTGGGGTCTAGGACAAGCTCAGGCACAGTGGCAGAACATTTCCTCTCTGCTTCCTTTTGTTCTGCTCCCACCTGCAAGTTCTTTCCATACAGCCAGGTCAAGTTCACGAACCAGGCGATCGGGCTAGATCATTTTTTGAGCAACGACATGAGTAGCTGGCCAGACTATGGATCAGCTGCCCTTGAGTTAGGTGCCAGCCTTCAGTCTAGTTAGCTGAGACCCAGGGGCAAGGGGCGGTGTACAGTCACAAGGGACAGAACTAAGGCATTTTCCTTAAGAGGGACTGTGGCTATGACCTCAGTGGGCACTGACTGGTGGCCCCGGCCCTCTGTCAGCGCACAGCTGCTGCCAGGCCTCAGTGACTCCTCCTCCAGTGACTCCTCTCTACTGATTGCCCATCTGACACTGATGCCCTTGGCTCCATTGCTGGAAGCAGCTCTCCATGTCCATTTAACCAGACATCCTGGAAAGGAAAATACGTCCGCCATAGTGATCGCTCTTCTCCACCGGGAAACCCATTCCCTGAATTACCCAGAGGACGCAGCCAGCCTCTGCTCATGTGGTCTTGGCACCACCTCAGAACCATAACAGCAAAAATGCATCGAGTCCCTGCAGAGCATTTTCAGCCTCCCTTGCACTCTTCACATGGGTGGCCATGTGACAGTCAGCGGTCAGGGCAGATTGTTGAGTGACTCTTCTAGGAAAGGCCCTGAAAGGAAACAGGCTCAACCACCAGAGGGCGCCTTTGGACCCTTCCTCTCCAGGGTTGTGGGTACACAGGGGGAGGCAGGGCAGCCCACGTGGACTACGAGTGACAGGAAGGATTCCGGGCCCCTGATGGCATCAAGGACCCACGCTGCCAGCACTGGGCTGCCTGCCTTCGTCTTTCCTTTACTCAAAGGAAGGAAGTGGAATTCTAGTTTGTTTAAGTTGCTGTTTGGGGGAATCTCCCAGAACATGGTTTCTAACTGATTCAGCATCCAATCTCTCCTTCCCCACTGAATCCAGTGCAGGGTAATTGGATGGAGCCACTGGGAAGCACATACATGGTCCAGGGTGGCGACACACCCTGTCCCCAGGCATTGTTTCCTCAGTCCGCTGCAGGAACAGCAGCCCTTGGATACAGGACACAGTCCGAGGAATCATAATGAGAAAGGGCTCACACCCCAACTCTTCACGAATTCCTGCTCTGCTGAGACTGGGAGGAAACACACATTTATTAAGCATTTCTTATGAGCGAGATGCTTCATCTGTTATGACTATTGAATACGTAGAAGAACCTTGCAAAGTAAGTGTTTGTTCCATTTTATCTATGAGAAAACGGAGGTTCTGAGAGGCTAAATAAATTGCTGTCTTAGGCTGCTATAACAAAGTATCATAAACCGAGTGGCTTATGAACAACAGAAATATATTTCTCAGTTCTGGAGGCTGGGAAGTCCAAGATCAAAGTGCCAGCAGATTAAAAAAAAAAAAAATTTTTTTCTTCATTGATTTTAGAGAGAGAAGAAGGGAGAGGGGAGAGAACATCGATTGGCCGCCTCCTGCATGCCCCTCAGTGGGGATGGGGCCCACAACCTGGGCATGTGCCCTGACCAGGAAGTGAACCAGGGACCTCTTGGTGCGAGGGTCAGTGCTCAACCACTGAGCCTCACCGGCCAGGCTGATCTGATGCCTATGTTACGGCCTGCTTCCTAGTGCACAGACGGTGCCTTCCCACCCTAGCCTCACGTGGTGGGAGAGGCTCTCCAGGGTCTCTTTTATAAGAGCACTAACCTCATTTCTGAGAGTTCCACCCTCGTGACCCAGTCACTTCCAAATACAATGACATTGGGGATTACATTTCAACATATAAATTTGGGGGGCACACAAGCATTCCATCTATAGCAGTTGTCCAGGGTCACATGACTAGGAGGAGGATGCCGCTGAGCTAGGATGGAGTTGAGACACCTGACGCCCCCACTCTGCTCTCTCTGCTGCGCTGCCCCTGCAGCAGACAGCGCCTGTGCAGTCTAGGGAGAGCAATCTTGTCTTCCGGGGGAACTGCTCATTCCCTCCTCCAACTCTGGTTTTAATGGGCTGCCAGTCACAGGCACTCAAGGGTTGGTGTAGAATCCACATTGGACCAATCAGTGGAGCTGCAAAATTTGATGCCAGGTTGACAGAGGAAACCAGTCTTTAGTCAGAAAAAAATGGTGTTGACATCCAGAGAGGGCCTTGCAGGGTTTCCTCTACCCCTGAGACAGCTGCACCATCCCTTGTCCCATGGTTTGGTTGTATGAGCCTAGACTTTTGACTAAGCCACTTTGAATTGGTTCTATCCATTAGCTCCTGGTGGAAATGCAATTAGAAAAATTGTTCAGTAGCATCTATGAAAGCTGAATATCTGCGTATCCTGTGACCCAGCAATTCTGCTCCTAAACATATGCCCAACAGAAACAAGGGTATGTGCACACTAAACCCTTGTGCTAGACAGTATTCATAGCAGCACTATTTCTAACAGCCTCAAATGGAAACAACCCAAATATCCATCAACAGGATCATGGGTAAATAAAGGTGGTATATCTATACAATGGAATGTTACACAGCAGTGATAATAGACAATCTACAAGTATGTGCAACAATATGATTGAATCTCACAGACATTAGATGGAGTAAAAGTACATACTGTAGATCCTCTTTCTGTGAAATTTAAGAACAGGTAAAATTAATCAATGATGACAGAAGTCAGAATAACTGACGTGGAAAGTAGTAAAAGAAATAGAAAAAGAGCCCGGCCGATGTGGCTCAGTGGCTGAGCGTCGTCGACCCACGCACCAAGAGGTCACCAATTCAATTCTCGGTCAGGACACATGCCCAGGTTGTGGGCCTGATCCCCAGTGGGGGGCATGCAGGAGGCGGCCAATCGATGTTCTCTCTCATTGAGGTTTCTATCTCTCTCTCTCCCTCTCCCTTCCTCTCTCTCTAAAATCAATAAAAGAAAAAAAAAGTATAATAAAAAAAAAAAAAGGGAAATAGAAAAAGAGGCAAGAGCGGGGGCAGATCCCCATTGTAGTTTTTGTGCTTCCTTTGGAAATGATAGTCCTGCAAGGTAGGTTTTATTCTCATTCTGAGATCTGGACACCCCTGAGCTACAACCGCAAATATATTGACAGGGGAAAGAGAGGGACAAGGAGAACGGACCCCAGGGAGCCTGCTCCTATCCAATTCATGGGGTTACATCAATTGACTTCCTTTTATGAACAATTTTCTCTGTAGCATGTGATGCTGTTTGACAGTATTTTAGCCACAGTAGAACTTTCGAAATTGGATTCAGTCCTCTCCAACCCTGCCACTGCTTTGCCAACTACTTGTGTCATATTCTAAATTTTTGCTGTCATATCAACAATCTTCATAGCATCTTCACCAGGAAAAACTAGCACTAATAGACTTGTTTAATGCAGGATTGCCACAAATTTTCAATGTATAAAATACACAATATTTGCAAAGCACAATAAAGTGTAGCACAATAAAATGTCGCACAATAAAGTGAGGTATGCCTGTGTTTCACTGTACATAGAACTCTGGGTTGGAAGTTCTTTTCTCTCAGCATTTCAAAAACATTGTTTCACTTCCTTTTAGCCTCCAGGGTTTCTGCTGAGAGATTGACAGTCTTTCAAATAAATGTTCCATATGCTTTTATTTTCTCTAACTACTTTCAAGGTTATTTTCCTTATTTTTAAAGGCAAAGTTTAAATAAGTGTAATTAGCAAGGATCTGAGAGACAATTTCTTTACATTTCTCTTGTTTGGGATCTGCTGAGTTTCTGGAACCTATAAATTTGGGAAGTTTTCAGCCATTATTTTTCAACTATTATTTCTTGAACTGCATTCTTTCTTCTCTCCTAGGACTTCAATGGCATAAATGTTTGACATTTTGTTACTGTCTCACAGGTTCCCAAGACTGTTTAATTTTTTCAGTTTTTGCTATCTCTATTGTTAAGATTGAATAATTTCTATTGATCTGTCTTCAAGTTCACTGACTCCTCCGTCATCTCCATTCTGCTACTGAGCCCACCCAGTTATTTTTAAATTTTGGTTATCATATATTTTAGTTATATCATTTCTATTTTCTTCTTCTCTGTATCTTCTATATCTTTGTTGAGACTTTCTATCTTTTCATTCATTGCAAGAGTGTTCACCCTTACTTCTTGGAATATAGTTATAATAGCTGCTTTAGAGTAGTTTTCTGACAATTTCAAAATTAGTGTTATCGCAGAGTTGACTTTGCCTTTTTACTGTGAGTTGAGATTTTTCTAGTTCTTCATATCCCAAATCATTTTAGATTGTATCCTGGCCATTTTGAATATCATGTTATGTAACTCTGGGTCTTGTTTAAATACTAAAAATAATGCTGATTTTTTTTTTTTTTTTTTTTATGTTAGCAACCACCCGAGGCTAGGTATGGGTTGCAAGTTTTAACCCACTTTCTGGGCTCTGCTTCCACTATTAGCTCAGTTTTCAAAGCCCTTTGCAATGCTATTCAAATGTGCCCAATATGTGCAACACCATGGCCAGTCGGACCTGGTGGTCTGCCCCACAGTTCAGTTCTCAAAGGCTGTCATGTTCCATTTAGGATCAGATCAATGCATTTACCGTCTGGACGTGGTCCCAGAAGTTCACACACAAAGTTATGGGATCACTCTCTTGTACTCTCTCCTTTCCAGAATCACCCCAACACTTTCGGGCTCCCTGGGGCCTCCCTTGCCAGTCCCCCAGCCAGAAATCTCGGGCTTAATTTCCCAAATTTGCTTGTACTTCTTGTGGTTGGATCTGTCCAGGGCTAAGCCGTGGGAGGACAGAGGGGGGCGGGGAGAGCAACTAGAACCTGCCGTGCGCGTGCGTCCACATCTGTTCTAGTAGGAGGAATCTTAGGCACCCACTCTGCCGATGCTGCCGTTACCATGGCCACCGCCACCTCTGCGAGACTGGCTGGAGTCCCGGATGGGAGATGACAGGAAAAAGAAGAAATAACAGAAAAATGTCCCCCTCTCTCTGATCTTAAGGAGCTCTTTCCTACTCTTCAGACCAGAAAGAGAGCTCTTTCTGCTTCCTTGAAGTTCTTGCTGCCTGTACCTAAGGCATCCGTCCAGGTTTCTGGCTGCCTCTGAGTCCATGCCAGGCAGTACTGTAGGGGAAAAGGGACACTCATCCCAGCTCAGTGGTACTTCAGATTCTTTTTCCTTCTCCAAACTATTGGCTACTATTTAATTTTCAAGTAGTTTATAAATGTGTTCGGGAGGAGACACATTTACTCCCTCTTTCTCAGCACTAATCCTTCCTTCATCCACTGGATTTTTATTTCTAGAAATTGTATTTGGTTCTTTCTCGAGCTCCTCTGATCGGTTTTGATACTCTCTCTCCTTCTTTTGTCGTAACTCGATCATCTCTTTAATTTCTTTAAGAAACCACACATGATTATTTTATATTCTATAACAGATCATTCCAATATCTTTATTCGTTGTTGGTCTGATTCAGCAATGTTGTTTCTGCTGACTCTCATTTCATGCAGTTTATTTCCTTTTCTGTTTAATGACTTTTTTTTTTTCCGTGTGACCTCCTGTTCCTTGGAAGTTTATCTGTGATAATTCTTTGAAGCGTAGATTTAAAGTGTGTTCCTTGGGGAGCATTCGCAATTGCTTTATCAGGCATCTGGGAAACCACATTTTTTGGTTTTGTTTTGTTTTGTCTTTTGGTACGTGCCCCTAGCAGGGACCAAACCTGGGACTCTCTGGTCCGCAGGCCGACGCTCCAACCACTGAGCCAAACCGGCCATTTTTTTGTTAGTTGTTTTTGTCTGTTTGTTTGTTTGTTTGTATGTTTTGAGGGGAGCACAGGGAGCAATATAGTGTGAATTCTTGTGCCACACCCGCTTGAAACTCAGAGTTTCTCAGGAAAGAACTTTCTTTCCTCTGCTCCAGCCCGAGTGAAGACAGAGGCTTCACTAAATCTCTGTGGACACTTTTTTCCTAGTCCTTTGGGATCCTAGATTTATGTAGCTAGGATCTAGCTCTTTCTATTTCTATTTCCCACCTTGCTTGGACCCCGGGAATTATCTTCTTCTGTGCCATGAGTGGGGCAGCCTATGAAACCCCGACTCTGGGTCACCAGGGACAGGCAGGTATCCTTCGGGTAAACACTGGCTCCAAACTGTAGTTACCTCTGCGGACTCAGGAGTCCTTGATACTGCTGAACACTGACATTTCCCTTATTTTTTGTCATCTATGTTTTTAAAATATTTTTTAAAAAAAACAAATCCAGCATTTTAGGTGTTCTCTCCCAGGGGTTACTCGTCTCTATATAGCTACTGGAAATAGCATCTTTGACTTCTGCTAGGAGAGTTCATGCACATCAGTCACCGTGATAGCTAAGAAACTTAGTTTTCTTGTTCCCACCTAATTTTGTATTTACTACTGATTATATTTTCCTCCCTCTTTCTCTTTTTCCTTTTCCGGCTTGGTCAAGTTTCTCTTTATTTCTGTTTTAAGTCCATCGCCACCACCCTCATTATTTGCTTATTTAGAAATTCTACCCTGCTCTTCCGTTTTGCAGCTGGTTTCGCCTGTTCACGTCTCCCCGACCCTTTCAGAAGATCTTTTGCGTATTTGTCGTCCCTACTCTCCCAAACATACCTTTCCCTCCATGAACTTGCTGATGACTTAGACCAGCACTGTCCAGTACAACTCCCTGCGGTGATGCAAATGTTCTGTTTCTGCTCTGTCCAGCACAGTAGCCACTGGCCACATGCAGCCACTGAACTCTTGAAAAGTGGCCAGTGCAACTGAGGAACTAAATATCTGATTTTATTTAATTTTCATTAATTTAAATGTAAGGAGCCACATGCGACTAGTGGCTACTATACTGGACAGTGCAGACTTTTGATGATTTCATTTCTGACTTTTATAGATTTTCCCTTACAGCATGGCTTTCTTCCTTTCAAGACTCCCTACTTAAAACTACAAACTATTAATCACATTGTCATCATTCCGACTTAACCATATGTATCCATTCCTTCCTGTTTTCCTGAGTGCTTTGTCATCCCCTATCTTGAGATCTCTCTTCTATGCCAGTTTTCATCTGGTTTGAGTACCTCTTTGGGTACTAGGCTCAGTCCCTGTGTGCCTCCTCAAAATGCCCTACCAGAATTAATGGTATCTTGACTAGGATTAAGACTCTTGGATCACAGCCCTGGCCAGTTTGGCTCAGCGGTTAGAGCGTCCGCCTGCGGTCCAGAGAGACCCGGGTTCGGTTCCCGCTAAGGGCACGTACCTCGGTTGCAGTTTGTCCCCGGCCCTGGTTGGTCGTGCAGGTGGCAGCCACTCGATGTGTCCCTTTCACGTCAAGGTTTCCCTCTCTCTCTCTTCCTCTCTCTCCCTCCCACTCTGTCTGTACAAAAAATGGAAAAATGTCCTCAGATGAGGATAAAAAAAAAAATTTAAAAAAAAAAAAAAAGACTCTTGGATCACAAATATTTCCCCTAATAGTCTGTGGACGTTTTATTGTGCAGTATTACAGATGTAAAGATTAACGTTAGTTTGATTCTCTTTAAAAGTCACCTCTTTGCACCTGCATGAACCTGCATGATGTTCCCTTTATCCTTGGGTGGCTGTAAGACATATATGAGGAGAAGAACTGTCCTTCTCTAACTGAATTGCATTTCTCTTTTGAGCTCTCATTTCACTTAAATATTTCTTTATTGATTTTAGAGAGAGAGGAAGGGAGAGGGAGAGATAGAAACATCGATGAAAAAGAACATCGACTGGCCGCCTCCTGCATGCCCCCCACACTGGGGATCAGGCCCACCACCTGGGTATGTGCCCTGACCAGGAATCGAACCAGCAACCTCTTGGTGCATGGGTCCATACCCAACCACTGAGCCACACTGGCCGGGTGGGCAAGCCCTCATTTCACTTAGATGGAGAACACCTAATCTTACTCAGTTATCATGTGTGGGAGGGGGACCACTAGGAGGACCTAGTTCTTGGTCCTCTGCCATGCTGTCCACCCCAAGACATCTCGACATCAGACACTGTTGCCCACTGACCACACCCTGCCTCCCTCTGGGCTCCACCTCAGCCTCTCCGAGTCCTCCTGCCCTCTGTGCCTTGTCTGTGCCACACCCTTGAGCACATCAAACACATGCCGCTGCGTGCACCCCACTCCAGGCTGTGGGAAGCCCCTCAGGCACGCAGGAGCCATCTGCTGCTCCTGGGAGCTCTGCGAGGCCATATCGGGCCCATTTGCCCGATGTGCCACTTCTGCTCAGTACCTGTCACGGCACAAGGAGGTCGGGCTCCTTCTGCCTCCTTGGCTACGGTGCCTCTCCTAGACCTGCCTGGGAGATCTGTCCTCTCCTCCACTTCCCCTGCAAGTCTCCTCCCTCCCCAGCTCGTGAATTGTTATTTAGTTTGGGAGCCACATAGAGAGTAGCAAAAACTGAATTCAAATCCAGATGTCTGGACATGCAAGACAGGCTCCTCCCAAGCCTGCAGTGAGTGCTCACAAAGCAGGACGCCCTGCCCTGTGTAGAAGTTGCCTGGGAACCCCTCAGGCAGGGCCGTACCTGCCAGACAGGAAGTATTCGATAACTGCTATTGGAAGAGGTTGAGGCCACCCAGGCAGAAGGTTCACGATGCATTTCCACTCCTCGTAGGGTGGAGGCTCCACTGGGGGCCCAGCCCTGATCGGTGCTTGGCCCGTTGGCCAGGGAGCTGAGAGGAGTGGGGCTGGGGAAGAGCCGAAGCTGAGAGGAAGGAGTGTACGCCAGCACGTGGCACAGCACAGCCACATCACGATGATGCAGTGCCAGATGCCACCTCAGAGCTCTCTGCGTGTTGCCGTGTGAACTCCTCACGTTACCTTTTCCGGAACAAAGGATTCTTCTCCACTCCCATTTTATAGACAGGGAAATTGAGGTTTTAAAAGACTGAGTAACTTGCCCAAGGTCTCACAGCAAGTAACTGGAGAAGTTGGAATCAAATCAGCTCGAAAGTTGGGGCCCAAACCTCCACACCACATGGCCTCTTCTCCACCAGCTGTGTGTGATTATACCCATTTGGCAGATGAGGACACTGAGGTCAGAAAAAGGAAAGAACTTGCTCGAGGTCGTGGGAGAGCTGGACCCAAACTCAAGACTAGAGCCTGGGCTGTTCAGCCCCAGTGGTCCCTGCCTACCAGGGGCTTTCAGGTGAATGGGAAGACAGATGTGGATGTTCCTGCCCTGGAGCGGCCGCCATCAGTAGGCACAGTGCCCGTCCTGGCCAGCAGAGGTCAGCCTTCCAGGATGGGCAACAGCAGGGCAGGCCCATGCGGTGACTCCTCGAGGCTGGGCAGTGTGCAGGCCTCAGCACTGAGATGAATGAGCCACTGACTGTGTCACACTGAGAGGACACATCCTACGAGAGTGCCCCCCCCCCTCACCTCCCCACCAGCGCCCACACCCCTCGGTGCTCACCTGCACTTCGGCCAGCAGGCTCAAGGCCCTGCTCAGTGGGCAGCCCGGCAAGTGTCTCCGCCCTCTGGCCATAGTTGATTGGACCAGAACAGGACACCTGACCCAGAATGAGCCAATCAACTTCCTCTCCTGATTTTACTGGGAGTGCAAATTCTCCTCAGCAGCTGGGGGCCTGGTGGCCGTCCTGCAGGCCAGGCTGGTGAGAGGTGGCCCAGCCAGGCAGAAGGCCTATGGTGGCCATGAGAAGGCCCCCTCAGCTCTCTGTGGGGAGCACAACTGACCAACAGCTTCAACAGCTGCGCTCTGGGCCGTAAAGATAAGGCTCGGAGACCAGGCGATGTGGTGAAGGGGAGGGAGGGAGGGAGTGGACACCTCAACAGCTGGCCGTGAGCAGATGGGTCTTAGACTGCAATTTGAAAGTCAACAGTATTAAGACTGAGAAAGAGCCCCCCCCCCCCCCCCCCCCCCCGCAGCATTCACATCACCATTACTCCAGAAAGGGTGTTGTCACGGTCAGTCACAATGCCTGCCCTGCCTTTCCACCATAAGGAACACCACCGAGCCTGAGGCTGCACTTCCCACAGGCTCCCTGCAGCCAGTGCCGCCCAGGAACAATATAACACAGTCCCACTCCCAAGACAGGTGGCAAGAGGACTTCCCATTGGCCTTGTCAAACTTTCCTAAAACTGCTCTACAATGAAAAATGCTTCTGCTCAGCCTGCCTTCTTCCCTTCCCTCTCTCCTTCACCTGGTTCAGATCAGCATCTGGGTCTGATGCTCTCCCCGCCTCCCCAGACCCCTCCCCATTTCCCTTCACAAATATGTTCTCTAATAAGCCTCTTGCACATCTAATCCTGTCTTGGCGCCTGCTTCTCAGAGAGTTTGGATTAATTCCAGTCCTTACCCTGCAGGCCTGTCCTGGCTACGGGACCACTCTGTGGCTCCTGAAGTTATAGGACACCCATGGGACACACACTAATTGAGACGGTGGAACAGTGGGTGCTGGTGCTCATCATGCTCAGGACCCAGTACTCCCTAACATGCAGACTCAGGGAAATCACCCCTCTTGGAACCTAGGTGCCACCTCCCCCTTCAGCCCCTGGAGCCATTCCCATCTCCGACAATCCCAGCTCTGGGACTCTTCCCACACCCAGAGGCGAATGAGTGTGGGTCTGAAGCAGACGGGAAGCCTCGCAGAAAGGGACAGTTACATACTCGTTTATGCTTGTTTTACTATCCAGGAATTCATCAAGCACTTATTATGTGCCAGGCACAGTGACAACAGAGCACTTCAGTAACTGTACAAGATTTGGAGATGCTGGGAAATGAGGAACTGAATTTGAGCATTCCCCACTCAGAGCTGTGTGACTTTGGGCAAGTTCCTTAGCCTCTCTGATCCCATTTCCTCATTTATAAATGGGTTGTGTGAGAATTTCATGTTGCAGAGCACAACAAACTGACAATCACAGACTTCTAAAATTAGCCAGGGGTATTATCGTTAAGGCTGAAGTTATTACTTCTGTCCTTGAAGGAAAGAGCCAGCAGTACCTGGGTCTCCCCCTTCATTCTGAGCATCTGGAGACCAGCCTCCTACACATTGCTCAGTGGCTGGAGCCTGTGTTCTGGGCAGCCATTTGCCTGCTGAAGGACAAGACCGAGTCTAGCCCAAGACTCATGCCTTCCTTCTCTACCAACAGACCTCATTCCATAAAAGCAGCTTCTACTGGATAAAAATGAGGGCACAGAGGAGGTAGACAGGAGGAGTGGGAGCCAGGGCCCCAGAGAGGATGGCCTGGACACCAGTGGGGAGGGCTCAGTGTTTGGAAAGACTTAGATATTAAGCAGACATAGAACCAGCCCTCAGGGATGGACTACAGAACTGGACATCTTTGACCCGAGTTATGGTTAAACTCTATAAACTCTCTACATTCCAGGAGACAGATGTGGACAAAGTTACCAGGAGATTCAGAGGAAGGAGCACACAGACCTAAATGGAAAAAATCAAGGAAGTCTTCTGGGAGGAGGTGGCATTTATCCAAGTCTTGAAAGATACTGCAGGGACTAGAGAAAGTAGGACACTTTGAGAAAAAGAACCAGCATGAACAGAGGCTAGGAGATGGGAAAGAATGAAATAGTGTCCCCATGGAGTGGGACAAAAAGTTTAAAATGAGGCCATAAGAGTGACTAAGCAGGGAGCAGTTTCTGGAGGACCCAAAATACCCAGCCAGGTGTTTGCTATTTACCCTGTTCAGCAGAGTAGCAACAAGAACGATGTTTTGAGCAGAAGAGTAATGCTCTCAACGTGTATTAGTAAGATAGGTGGCCCAGGGAATTCTGCAACCGTGGGTGTCCCAGGCAGACCCCGGGTGTCTCAGGCAGACCCCAGAAAGGTTTGCCAGCCTTTGCCTTTGCTTTAAATGGCCCCAACTCTCTTTTATTTTTTAGATTAAAACAATTTTTTTAGAGAGAGGAAGGGAGAGGGAGAGAGAGAAATACCCTGATGTGAGAGCGAAACATTGATAGATGGCCTCCTCCACCCCCTCCCCACCCCCCAATGCGGATTGGGCTGCAACACAGGCATGTGCCCTGACCGGGAATCCAACCGGCAACCTTTCGGTACAACGCCCAACGAACTGAGCCACACGGACCAGGGCTCCATCTGTGTTTTAATCAGGGGGTGAGAGTTAGGGAAACTATGCATTCTATATGTCATGAGTCTGTCACGCATCCCCTGTGCAGCCACTCCCAATACGCAGGCAACTCACACGCACATGCAGGTCGCCCAACCCATTCCCGAATTGCACGGCCAACATTGGCCACCAGAGGGCGCCTCCAACATCCCAGCAAAGAGAGAGCCTGACGCTGGGCTAAGAACCCGCCCTAAGCAGAAGGGGCCTTAGAGACCAACAAGTCCAACCTGCCTCATTTCACATGTGAGAAACCAATGCACAGAGAGCTGGGTGATGTGATCAAGGTGAGGGAGAAGGGAGTGGCCACATCAACAGCTGGATAAGAGCAGATGGCTCTTAAACCGCAATTTGCAAGTCAACAGAATTAAGACTGAGAAAGAGACACCCCCAACATGCCAGCACACACAGCATTCATATCACCACTTCTCCAGAGACAGCTTTCCTCATCAACTGCCACGGTACCTGCCTTTCCACCATTAGAGCGTCACTCTTTTAGATTAAAATACGTCATGTCCAAAAATCTCTGTGTAAATATACACGTCCCCACAAGGGTGATAGATTGCATCTTCGGGTCCTGAGGTGGGACATCCGCACTGATACTGGGGTCCCACAGACCCCTGGGGTCCCACTGAAAGCGGGGAGTGAGAGAAACTCCCTCCTTTTCCCAGTGTTCCCCTTGCTCTCCCCGTTCCTGGAACGCCCCTTCTCTACCTCTCCTGATGGTGAGGTCCCTTCATCTTTCATCCTTTTATGTAACTTTCCCTGGAAACTCGCCAGTGTTTCTCTCCGCCCTGTTCTCCACTGCTCTCTGGACCCACCTGGCCAGCCCCCCTCCCACCTCAATTCAGATGCCTGTTCTCATGTCCTCAGCCCTGGCCTGTGGGAGCCCCTCAAGGGTAGGGACTGTGACCTCGGTGCCTGGCCCCTCCAGCTGCTGCAGACTGTCTCCTTGCTGCCGTTTGCTGGAAGGCGCAATGCAGTCGCAGAGTTGGGGCTGAAACCAGGAGACCTGTGTTCTAGTCTCAGGGCTGCTACAAACCGCTGTCAGTCGGTCCCCCCCCTCTCCACGTCTCCCTGCGTTCTTCCCGCCTGGCCCCTGAGAGGAATGGCCTAGACCCCCGGGGCCCCTTCCCACTCGTGCATTCTGAATCCGAGGTTTAACTTACAATGGTCCTTCAGAGAAAAGTCAAGTCCTACCTGTAGGTAATTCCCGAGGCCGAGAGCGGCCCCTCCACCGCCACCGTGGGACCGCCCCTCCCGCTCCTGAAAACACCGCCGGTGAACAGCAGGGGGCAGGAGCTCTGAGTGTGTGGGGGAGAGAATCACCCAGAAGTGCTGGACCAGAGCGGCAGTGAGGCTGCTGTTGCACGCAAGGCTCTCAAATGCAGAGCCGCAATTCCCAGAATTATCCATTTGAATTTCCTGTTGCTTAGGAAGCCTTTGAGATTCTACAGAATCCATTTTAATGTCGGATGGTAACTGGCAGCAGTGGAGGTTTGGGGAAACATTCAGGAGCCCTCCAACTTTGCTTGTCAGCGCCTATGCCTCAGGCTGGCTTGGGCTTTGAGGTCCTAGTCCCCCAAGCCCCCAGCCCTCCCTGGGCCTCCTCAGCCCCTCCCTCCTGGAGGAAGCACTGGTAGCATGGTCATGTGAGTTCCTTGAAAATAAACACGGGGCAGCTGCTGCCTGGTGTGCCCTGCGTGATCACTGGAAATGGGCGGTGGCTTTCCAGTTCGTCTGTAGGGGCAGGGCTGAGGGGTGGGCGGTTGGGGTCCTGTGAGTGGCAACCACTTGATGTGTTTCCCTCACGTCAATGTTTATTTCTCTCTCTTCCTCCCTTTCTCTCTCCCACTCTAACTGAAGATGAATGCACAAATGTGCTGGGTTGAGCCCTGGCCGGTTTGGCTCAGCAGTTAGAGCATCAGCCTGCTTTCCAGAGAGACCCAGGTTCAGTTCCCGCTAAGGGCACATATTTTGGTTGCAGTTTGTCCCCGGCCTGGTTGGGTCGTGCGGGTGGCAACCACTTGATGTGTTGCTTTCACGTCGACGTTTCTCTCTCTCTCTCTCTCTTCCTCTCTCTCCTTCCCACTCTATCTGAACAAAAAGTGGAAAAATGTCCTCGAGTGAGGATAAAAACAAACAAACAAACAAACAAACAAACAAAATGTCCTTGGTTGAGAGTAAAAAACAAAAAAGAAAGTTGAGCCCTGACTAGTTTGGCTCAGCGGTTAGAGTGTCAACCTGCAGACCAAAGGCACATACCTAGGTTACAGATTTGAGCCCGGGCCCATCAGGGTCGTGTGGGAGGCAACCAGTCGATGTGTCTCTCTCACATAGATCTCTCTCTCTCTCCCTCCCCCACTTTCACTCTATCTAAAAATCAATGGAAAAATATCCTTGGGTGAGGATTAATCAAAAAAAAGAAAATAATAATAATAATCAAGAAATGAAAAGAAAGTTGAATAAAGACACAACAAAATGGCCACAGTGGGTTATTTCTGTTTTCTTCTTTGTGCCTCTCTGTATTTTCCTCATTTTCTACAATAAGCAGACAGCCTTTTACTTTTTAATTTTTTTCCTTTCTTGATTTTAGAGAGAGAGGAAGGGAGAGGGAGAGAGAGATAGAAACATCGACGAGAGAGAACATCAACCGGCCGCCTCCTGCAGGCCCCCCACTGGGGATCCAGCCCACAACCTGGGCAAGTGTCCCAACCAGGAACCCAACCAGCGACCTCCCGGCGAATGGGTCAACGCTCAACCACTGAGCCACACCAGGCCGGACAGCAGACAGCCATTTAAACTGTGAAATAAAGACATCAAATATTGTCTGCAATCAATTTAAGAGGAGCAATTCTGACCCAGGTTAGGTCTAAAGAGAATGAGAGGGATAAAGAAACCTTGATCCCGAAGGTGCTTTTCCACACTCCCCTCTGACTTGCCTGCCCTGGCTAAGAGGCTGTGTTACCCCAACAAGATTCATTCATTCATTCATCCCTCACTCATTGGGTGCAAGGGAGGAAGATACAGAGATAACCAGACTTATTTCTGTCCTTCACTGCGCTGACACTGGGAGAAGGTCACTGCGTGGCAGGAGAGGGGTTAGGGGCAGAAAGGACAGCATGGGGCAGAGGGGGCGTGTCCATGATCTGTCCAAGGCAGTAGGAGCCTTGGGGCCACCCTGAGGGGCCACCTTGTTCATAGCTGTATCCCCAGCATCTGGCAGCTTGAGATGAATGAATGAATACATAAATGAACAAAGAAAGGAAGAAGGTAAATGATCAAGTGGGGGGAAATACCTGAAAGTTTATCATTGCGAAGGGGTTAATGCCCCTAATCTGTAAAGAGTTTCTAATAGTGGGGAAGGAAAAAAACCAACAACCTCCTAGAAAAATGGGCTAAAAATATTACCAGACAATTCACAGAAAAAGAAATGCAAATGGACCTTAACCATATGAAAGATGATCAACATTGCTCAAATAAAAGAAATGCAAATTGAAACTACCTGGGGATACCATTGCCCACCTATCAGATTGGCAAAAGTCCAAAAGTTGGGCAACAAGTTCTGCTGGGGATACTTTGGGGGAAACCAGTGCTCTTCTGTGTAGCTGATGGGAATGCAAAATAGTGCAATCCCTTTGCAGGAAAATTTGGGAAAAGCTAGCAAAATTGCTAGTATATTCAACCTGTGACTCAGGAATCCCATTACTGGAAGTCTACCCTAGCAGGGATACCAAAAGATGTAAGCACAGGATTTTTATTGCAACTCGATTTGTAATAGGAAAAGACTGAAAACAAGGAAAATGTCCATCCGCAGAGGAACTGTGGTTAGCAGCACAGTGGAGGATTCTGGCTGGAAAGGAGAACAAGGAAAAGTTTGATAGACTGCTGCTACAGGCAGAAATGTATCATGAATAAAGCAAGGTGGAGGAAAGCGAGATTGCGTGCTAACGTTTATCTAAGAAAAGGAGGGAGGATACGAATACGTATGCATATATGCAATGTCTGTAGTATATGTATATAAGTCAATAGAAGGATAAAGCATAATTTTTAAAAATAAAGTTATGGGGAGGGGGTTTGGGTGAGGGGTATGTGAATAAAAGTTAGATCTTTCTAAATATACTTTATTTTATGTAAGAGACTTTGAAACCATAAATAAAATTTACATGTTTAAATAAATTCATAAAACCCACATTATTTGCAAAATAAACGTTTGCATTAAGTTAATGCTAGAACCGCAAACAGAAGAACTGTTCCGAAAGACTGACTTCCAAGCAGTTACTGAAAGACACATAAACCAATCACAATGTGTGGACCTCAAACAAACAAGATGTAAAAAACAAAAAACAATGTTGTCATTCGTGAGACAATCAGGGAAATGTGAGCATTCTCTAGATACTTGATATTAGCTGTGATAATAGCATGAGTTTTAGGTGAGATAATATTGAATATTTATGAATGAAATGATATGACAGCCTGGATTTGCTTCCAAAAGAAAATCGGTCCTTGTTGGGGAGGAGCTAGTGAAACAAGATAAGCCACAGGGGGGTGGGCAGAGCCCAGAGCCACCTCTCAGCCCTCACTGCAGCAGGGCCTTGTCCTAGTGTGTGGAGACACAGTCCCTTTCCTGGAAGACCCTTAGTCTAATCTGATGGGGTAACATTGACCAGACCCCAAACATTCCCAGATTGGGGGAAACCAGACTCGTCCTTGTGGTGCTCAAGCTTGACAACCTGCCCAGTTTGTTGAGACTTAATAACATCAGTTTCGTGAAGATGACGTTACAGAAGTAAACGTGTTTTAACTATTCATAACTATGTGGAGCAAGAAGGGACAAAGTGGGTCCAGACTCATGAGGGGAAGGCCCAGAGGTGTCAACTGAGGGAGGTGTTAGAAGGGAAAGAACACTTTTCAAGAAAAACTTTCTCAATGACCCAGCAGAGTGATTCAATGTCGTTGAAGGGCTGTAGGGGGCACTAGAGGAACGTAAGTATAGGTGGGCCGCTCCAGAGAGGACTCAAGCCTTGGGGAAGTTTCAGGAAGTCTTCCCAGGGGCATGTGTGGCACCGCAGTTGTAAAGGGCTAAAGGATGTCACACCTGCGTCCCCTGGTTATTAGACAGATCAAGTGTTTCACCTGTTTCACATAGGTGAAGCAAGGCAGAAGAGTTATGTGCAAAAAAGGATGCTTGAAGCCAGGACAACCAAATGGCAGTGGGTTATTAGACATGTTACTGTCTAAGCCAATTTTTGCAGCGTAGTGAGAGGAGTACTTGGCATCAGAGGTCTCGGGTTTCAACCTCATTTTTCCCATCGCAGAGCTGTGTGGCATTAGGCAGGTCACTGCACCTCTCTGAGTGTAATTTTTCACATCTGTAAAATGGGCATAGCACTCTACTCAGCTGCTGTGATGATTAAATGAGAGAAATGCATTCGTGTGCTTGGTGCCCACTGAGCCCAGTCGCAGGAGGACCTCAATGAGTGAAAATGAACCAAATAGGAAGGTCAACCAGACCCCCCGAGCCGTGGGGAAGAGGCTGTGAGGAGCTCCAGACTTCGGGAGGCTCTGGGGGGCAGAGTGGCTGGAATCCAGCCTACATTGGCAGAACTGGGCCTGCTGAGGAGGCCTCTGCCCAGGAGCTGAGCCTCAAAACCCATGGAGACACCTGGGCACCAACACAGGATTTGGTCTTGCACTCAGGTCCTGCTTGCGCTGCCTACAAACTAGGGGACTCTAATGATGTGGCTTTACTTCTCTGTACCTTGCTTTCATCTTCTGTAACAGGGGGCTACTCTGGCAATCAGGGTGTTGGTGTAGCTGGGTCAGCACGTTCCCAGCAGCCTCTCCCCAGTCCAGCTTAGCCCCTCAGCTCCTCCCATCCCAGGATCTTTGGGGAGGCATATCTGAGAGGAGGGGGAGCAGGTAGAAGCCCTGCAGACCAGGCCCAGAGAGGGGAAGGGGCTTAGCCAAAGTCTCCCAGTAAGTCAGAGGCAAAGCCAGTCTGCTTCCCGAAGGAGATGGCCTTCTCGAAAGCAAAGACTCTGCCCGCACTTATTAGGGTTTTTATGTTTGAACCTGTGTCATTGCGCCTCAGTCTGACTTCCGGTGTGCTTCCCCCACATTCCCCAGGGTGCCTGCATTTTCTCAATGTGCAGGGAGCGGTGCTCTTCGAGGGGATAGGGAACCTCTGTGCCAGACACTGGGCAATCCTGTTATCAAGAGCCCAGAAAGAGGGGAGGTCGGGCTGCTGTGAGTTCTGGGGTGAAAGCAGGAGTGTCCAGCGGGGAGTCCACGCCAGCATCCCAAGGCCCAGCCTGAGGAGCATCACACTGGACGAAGATGCCCACAGAGGGGCGGGAGCGAGGAGGCCTCAGGAGGACACTAGAAAGCTTTAGGAGAGGTGGTCCTAAGACTGGGAAGCTAACAGCAATGGGTTTGGGAGCATGGTTCTTAATATCGCTTGAGGTCTTTGGGCAAAATCCTGGTGGCACCTGCTTCCACATTTTTTCCAGGCTTTATCTGTCAGTGACACATAGTGACATATTTATGGATGAAATAATACAATATCTGGATTCAAAATAATCCGGTTTCCAGGAGGGGTGAAAGGTTTCCATGAAACAATATTGGCTATGAGTGATGATGGTTGAAGTGGGTGTTGAGGACACGGGGGTTCCTTGTACATGTCTGACGTTTCCCATTATAAAAAGTTCGCATTCCAGAATCAGCTGTTTCTCTGCAGCTGCAGCTCCCTGCCCTGGATGGCTGCAGTAACTCCCAGGTCAGCCAGCTCGGGCCCTGACCTTCCAGCCTATTCTCAACACGGCCGCCAGAGGGAGCCTATTACAGCGTGAGTCCGGAGCTCCGACTCTCCAGAGGCCCCCACCCCACTGAAAGTACCTGGGCCTCCCAGTCCAGACTCCATCTTGCCCCTGTTACCTGTCAGGCTCCCCTCCGGCCACACTTCAGCTTTCCTCATCTCCTTCAAGTCCCTAGGGCCCTTTGTGCTGGGGGTGGCGGACAGCAAGGGGGTGGAAAGAGGTCTGATTTGACCAGACTTCATTGACCCCTCATGACATTAGGACACTGCAATATTACATGGGACATAATTATACATTTTTAATTGTCATTGTTGCCCTGGCCGGTTTGGCTCAGTGGTTAGAGCGTTGGCCTGTGGACCAAAGGGTCACAGGTTTGATTCCCAGTCAAGGGCATGTAACTGGATTGTAGGTTTGATCCCCGGCCCCAGTTGGGCTTGTGTGTGAGGCAACCAATGGATGTGTCTCTCACGTCGATGTTTCTCTCTCTCTCTCGCCCCCCCCCCCCCCTTCCACTTTCTCTAAAAATCAATGGGAAAATGTCCTTGGGTGAGGATTAACAACAACAAAAAAATTGTCATTGTTTATCTGATTCAAATCCAACCGGGCATCCTGTATTATATTTGGTGACCTACTCCAAACAGATTATGAGCATCTACCAAAATAATTTGTCATTTTAATGTCCCCAGTACCCACCACACAAAGATGTCCCTTCATAGCACACAGCTGCGAAAAACAACACCCTCTGGGTTGATGCAGCTCCTTGCCCAGTCACAAGGATTTCGGGCCCATTTGCTTCCATGGCAAGGTGCCTTTCATAGTGCCCAACCTGCCCGGCCATCCGTGGCAGCCCTGCAGGAAGCCAGAGAAGCAGGTGCTTCCCAAACGAGGCTGAGCCCGCCCTCCCAGCTCCTTCTCTCCCTGACAGTGGGCAGGGGCTGGGAGGGAGTGACCATGCCAAGGCCTTGGCTGGCAGTCCCGTCTGGGTGCTTTTGGACTTGTGCCCATCTGGGATGGGTCTGAATCCTTGCAGTGCCCCATGGTGGTGGGTAGAAAGGCCCCATGCCAGGCGCCAGCTGCCCCTGTGGCCTGAGGGTGCCCACTCAAACCATTCCAAGTAAACATTTGACCAGCCCAGCCCCAGCCCTCATCCCACACCAACACTTGGCCCTTGTTCCTGGACAGGCCCCTCTGTATCCGTCCTTTGTGGCTGACATTTCAGCGAGGCCCTGCAGGGGCTGCGGTGACCTGGTGCCCCATCCTCATTCTGCAGACAAGCCCCAGGGAGGTGGTCCCTGTGGCGGCGGGCACTCAGTGGGGGAGTCCCAGCAGACGGGCTGTCGCCAGGCTGGGCCAGTCACCCCCTGAACACCCCATGTGGGCCCTGAGGCTGCAGAGCCCACAGTCTGAACCATGGAACCATGGGGCTGCCAGCTGACTCGGCTGCTTTGTTCCAGGCCTGGAGTGGTCTGAGAGTGGTTGAGGACTGTGGCTCCTTCTTTGCTGAGAAGCCACAGATAACACTGGCGACAGGGCCTGATAAAGCGTCTGTTGGAGGCTCCCTCCCAGACACACCCTGCTGTTCTCACCAGCCCCAAGGGCCCAGCAGCCCAAGCCTGTCTCCAGAGGTCAGCTCCTCCCTGGGACCTCAGCCCTGCTCTCCCAGAGGCTGAGGAACAGGCTGGCAGACCCCTCTCAGACGTCTCTCAGGCCTCTGGGCCCAAGAGAAGAAACTAACACTCTGATTTAGTCCCAGGAAAAGAATGTCAAGGAATGTGCCTCTCGGTGGAATTCCGAACTGTGGCTCCTGGGGAAGGGGCGGCTGGAATCTCCTCCTAGAGCCCCTCACAGGACATCCCAAATCACCCCCTTCATGTCACAGAGACCATTGTATGCCAGGGTTCGGGTGGGCACAGGGAACACAGGAACAAAAAGACACGGTCTCTGACTGTAGGAACTTCCAAGAAGAGAGTGCTGACTTACCTGCCCTGACCTGACTCAGGCCTCCACCCCGGGTCCGCGGATAGCCTGGCCTGGCCTCGGTGCAGGAGGGAGCACCTAGCCACTGCGGGGGTCCTGGGGCTCAGTGCCAAAGGGAGGCGCCCACGAGCAGAGTCTCCAGTCTGATGGAGGAGGCACAGGCCCTGACCCAGGGAAGCTGGTGTCTGCTACGGGGGTCCGAAGACACCTTTGCCAAGGCCCAGAGCACAGGCACGATTACTGAAGTCAGGCCTCGCAGCGTTCTGAGCACAGTACGGGCTACGGGCCCTGCCAAGAGAAGATTCCCCCTGCGCTGAAGCAGCAGTCCTGCTCTCTGGGACTGCATGGGGACACTGGGCTCCCAGTGTAACCGCAGAGAGAGGGTGGGATCCAGGGTTAGGGCTGCCTTCCCTGTGCTGACCAACCTGAATAGGCCCTTACACAGGGTAGACTGCGGGAGGCGGGGGGGTGGGGTGGGGTGCGGTGCTGGAGGCCCAGGCCTGAAGTGAATCCCAGCCTGGACTGCATCTAGCTCTGCTTCTCCTTGCTGTGTGACCGAGGGCAGGCCTCTGGCCCTCTCTGAGGCCTCGGCCAGAGGCTCTCTCGGGCCTCCGGGGGATAGAAGCCACAGGGAGAGTCCCTGTCCCAGGGCCAGTGTGCCGGAGGGAGAAGGCCGGGGCTTCTCCCTCCCGCCCCAAGAGGAGGGATGTCTCTCCTGGCTCTGCTTGGAGAGCAGCGGGGACCCAGGTTTCCTTCATCTGTGGACTCAGGACCCCTTCACCAAAACAGGGACCCTACACAGGCAGGCCTCTAGCTCACAAAAAAACCTGAGTTTCCAGGGGTACAGGCTTCAAAAGAGTCCTCCTGCCCTCCACTGCCCTCCAGCCAGCAACCTCTGAAACCAATGCAAGCACACAGGCTCAGCCCAAGTGGTACACATACACACACGTACGTACGCACACACACGCACGCACGCACACACGCACGCACGCGTGCCAGAATTAACCCTTCCTGCCCTGGCACTCTTACCTGGTGTCTGCATCTCTGCCAGAGCAGTTCTCACTCATTCATTCTTCTCTCAAAGATCTACTATCCTTTGTGCCAGACACCAGGGGCCCATTGGTGAATAAAACAGACAGAGCTCCCATCCCCTGGAAGCTTACAGTCTTGTGGGAAAAGGCAGGCCGATAAGCAGACAAGTACAAGCGAGTGATGAGTGGTGGAGAAAGAACAGGCCATGCAGAGGATCTGGAGTGGGGTACATAAGGTTAGCCAGGGTAGGTCACATTGAAACTGACACCTGAAGGCAGGTGAAAAGGGAGAGATCAGTGTCTGTGCTGGTCCAGGGCTGGGTCCCATTCACCTCTGGAACCTCCCTCAGGCCCCTCCCATGTCACATCTAGCTCAGGCCAGGCGGGTACAAAGCCAGATCGCGCAGGCTGAAAGCAGAGACAGCCGTGATATTTCTGCAGAAGCAGGGGAAGGAGTGGCACTGAGGGGAGGTGGATCCCAGATTGTGACCCTGAGATAGGAGCTGAGGCGATGGGGTGCAGCCTGTACAGTTCCTGGCAGAGAAGCCCCGGCCTCCATGCCAAGTTAATAATAAAAGCGCCCCCCATTACTACCATGGATGCCCCCCTCTTCCGAGCAAGAGGGAACACACACCCTAGTCTTTGCTCGGGAGGGGTCTTGTCCCCCTGGGCATGTGGGGGAAGCTTGGCTGGCAGCCCGGGCCTGCAGCCTCTCACCCTGCCCTCTGCCCATGGTCTGGCCTGCTGCAGACTTCCCATGTGGCCTTTGGGAAGTCACTCCCCTCTGGACTTGGGACAGTGACTTCAGGACAGGGTGGAAAGGTGCAAGTGGTGCAGTTGTCGCCAGCCGGTTGATCCTGGGAGCATTTCGGATGTGGGCTAATGGGAGGTGGAGAGGTGGGGCTGTGCCGCTGGTTACTGAGGGAATCTGGGGTCCTCCAGCCTCCCTCTGGGGAATCTTGCCCATGTGCTAAGAGAGGTGTTGCTCCCAGTGCCATCTACTTAGGCCGCAGGCCAGGGAAGCTGAGCGCTCCCCGCTCCAGGGTCTTCACCACACTCCAGGCCTGGGGACCCGAGCACTGGCAAGTTGCCACATTTAATGATAAAAAACAATAACTTTCTCATCATAAAACAAAGCAACAGAAAAAATAAGCCTAAAACAAAAGGCGGGGGAAAAAAGACCCAGTCCTGTTTCACCCCTCAATTCCAACAGCTCAGCATCATCTGCCCCGGCTAATGTCTGGTCCACGGTTGTCCATGAAGGGACAGGCTAGGCAGGGGCCTGGGGGCCGGAGGGCCCTCCTTGTTCCTCAGAGCGGCTCTGGGGAAGCAGGGAATGTCCCCAAGCACCTATTCTGAGACAGACACAACTACAATCTCAATCTCACTCGTCACCAGCTGTGAAGGTAGTATACTTTTCCCCTTTTTACATTTTTATTGAAATATAACATACGTAGCACAACGCACACGACTCTCAAATTGTTCATGGAATTGAAGTTCAGCGAACTTTTACATGCAATATAAACCTGATCATGATATAAAATACTTCCAGCATGCTAGAAGGTTCCTTCGAGTCCCCTGCCAGCCAGCACCCCACAGGAGTAAACCCTTTCACCACAGATTAGCTTCACCTGAACTGCAAATGAATAGAATAATATACACCTAGGTTCTTTGTATACAGTGCTGAGTATCAGATCCCACCACATGCCAACGCCAGACCTAGCTTAGCCATTCTTCTGCTGATGGACATCAAAGATGATTCCATTTTAGGCCACTCTGACCAGCCCCCAGAAACACCTGGTCTGTGCCTTTGGACACGTGCATTTGATTTCCCTTGGTTACCTACCTAGGCACGCACCTGCTGGGGCAGAGGGTGGGCACACTCTGCTTTCAAAATTATTTAGGCAGTAAGTGTGTTTAGCCCTATTTTGCAGATAAGAAGGTGGAGGTTCAGAGAGTTTAAGTAGCTCATCCAAACTCCTGCAATTACTAAGCAGTGGAGCCCGGTCTGGAATCCAGAGACTTCTGACTCCAAATTCTTTTCGGGGGGTGGGGGGGGGCGGCTTCCTTGCCCTCTTTCTAATCCTGCTTTTGAGAACAGATGAAGGGTGCAAGGGTGGAGGGAGCCGAGGGGGGTGGCCGCCAGCCTGCTCTGTAATCACTTCTTCAGGATGCCCAGGCTCCTGCAGGAGGGCACAACTCCACCTGGGGCAGTCACAGAACAAGGGGGTGACTCAGAGCCATAAAGGGCTCTACAGTCCAGTCCCTCTACTCTCCGGTCCCATGTCCTCTCTCTCCCTCCCCACTCGCTCCAGCCACATTGTCTTCCCTGCTATCCCCTGAAAACGCCAACCACGCTCCTGCCTCATGGCCTCCCTACCTTCAGCCCCCTCTTTCAGAGCTCCCACAGACCCACATGGCACCCCTCCCACACCCCATGGCGGCCTTGCTCAATTACCCAATCTAAGAGAGCACCCCCGTCACACACAGTCCCCTCACCTTCCCACCTCCATCTGACCTGATATTTTGTGTATATTCGTGTACTGCCTGTCCCCCCTTCTTGAAGGTGAGCTCCAGAGGGCCAGGCCTCATCACCTTGTTTGCTCTCCACCTTCAACGTGTGAAGCAGCGCCTGGCACCTGCTCTCCAGACACTCTTGATGAGTGAGTGAGTGAGCGAAAAGCACCCCCTTGTTGCAAGCTGTGGCAATAAGGCCAGGAGGGGCTTTTTGGTGCCAGAATTGGTTGCTATGTTCAAATTCTGAGATAAATCTCCTGCCAGGGCATTGGTCTAGAGACCTTGGGCAGTGCGAGGTGGTGCCCAGCCTGACCACGGGGCCTCCAGGCACTGCTGCTACTCAGCCACCACAGCTGGCTCTCAATGGAGCCAGACGGACAAAGGGACCAATGTGCATCTGGGTACCTGCTGAGCTGGCCCTTGAGGATGGGAGAAATTTAGGGTTCTTGGAGTAAGAAGGGGGAGCCAAAGGCCACAGATCTCCCTAAATGACTTGCTCTTGAGGGTTCTCAGAGATCATCTTCAAAACAGATGGGCCTGGGAATGATTTGAGGAGTCCAGGAAAATTCCCGTCTCTCTTCACCCCTGCACAGAATACATTCTCCTTTCCCCGCTGCCACTTGGTAGCCTTTGCTGATTCACATTACTCCCCTGGGCTTCAGTTTCTTCTTTCGGTGAAATAGGTGGAACTTGGCCATGAAGTACAGTGAAGAAACAACCCTAGATCAAAGGTCTGCTGGCATTAATTATCATACCCTAGGACTGCTGTGTGTTCTCTGGAAAAGTTCTGCCTTCTCTGGGCTTCAGATTCCCCAATGTGTCAAATGAGGGAGTGTGGCAAAACTATCTCAAAGGATTGAAATTCTCCATCAGGTACGATTGAAGTGACCTCTAGTCCTTTGCCAAGGAAGGGCAAGTTTAACCAGGGAGGCAGGGAGAGAGAGTCCAGGGACAGGCATAGGGTGAGGACATGAAATATGGACTTAACCAATGTCAGAGCTTTGCCTGACCTGGGCTGGCTGGAGCTTTCGTCTCTGTGCCTGGCTGAGACTTGGACAGTCCAGGCGAATAGAGGGGGAGTGGAGGGAATTGTGTTCTACTTCTTCTGCCTACATAACCAGGGCTCTGAGTCCCAGAGGGTGACCAACACCAGATCACAACTGGGAACCATCTCCCAGAGGCTGTCCAAGCTGCTCAGAGCTCTGCCCCTTGTCTCTCTATCACCACCAAGATGGGGGAAGGGTAAATCCAATTTGCACTCCAAGTCATAGAAAGACCAATTTTCAGATGAGGAAAACCAAGGTCTTCCTAGGGATCCCACAGACCATTCATTGGAGCACACAAGTACACCCAAGTCGGGGCTTGCAACATGGCAGTGTCACCTTATCGAAGCCTCTCAGGAACCTATAAGGAACGTTCCACCATTCTCCTCACTTGACAGATGGAAGAACTACCATCAGAGGGATTAAGTGATTTGTGCAAGGTCACCCAGCTAATGAGTAGCAGGACCAGGATTTAAAACCACAGCTGACTCCAGATCTGCTCTTCCTGCTTCCTTCCTGTAGATTGGTGGAGAAAGGGGGTGATCTTATACTTCAGGAGCCCAGGACCTGAGAGATTAATTCTGCCAGCAGGGTGTAGGGAGGGAGAGCCAGGGTCTTTGCACCTGCCATTTGCTTTTTCCAAAAGGCCTTCCTTCCCCTAGAGAACTGCCTTGCTTACTGGTACTCTTCACTCGGGTCTCAGCTCAAAGGGCACTTCCCCGTGAAGACCTTCCTTCCCGGCCACTGAGACTAAAAGAGAACTTTTCCCGCTCCACAGGCCCTTCCCTAACCTTTTATTTTTCTCCCTAACAGCTATCACCATATGAAGCATTGTCTTCTCTGATGTGTGTATATATTGTATTTGTTTGCTGTTGGTCTCCCCTGACAATGTAGGGTTTTTGTTTGTTTGTTTGTTGTTGTTTATTCTCACCTGAGGACATCTTTCCATTTTTTGTTCAGACAGAGTGGAAGGGAGAGGAAGAGAGAGAGGGAGAGAGAGAGAGAAACATCGACGTGAAAGGGACACATCTACTGGCTGCCACCACAACCAGGGCCGGGGACAAACTGCAACCGAGGTACACGCCCTTAGTGGGAACCGAACCCGGGTCTGGACCGCAGGCCAACGCTCTAACCGCTGAGCCAAACTGGCCAGGGAGAGAATGTAGGATTTTATCTGTCTTATTCATCACTATAACCCAAGGCCTCACACAGTGCCTTGCAGTAGAAGGTATGCAACCAATATTTGTAGACAAACGGCATGAATGACGTAGTGCCCTTTTCCCTAGTAAGTGAAAGAACATGAGCACCTCTTACACGCTAAGCATGGAGAGGAGGGATGACCCGGGCACATCTCATTTCATCCATAGCTGCTGTTAACCCATGTCGCGGCTGGGGGCTGAGGCTCCCGCCAGCAGTAAGAGCCCGCGGATGGTGCAACTCCATCAGGGCTGGGGCAACTCAACCCCACGGCGGTCTGGCTCCCAGCCCAGTGCCCCTTCTAGCAGGGGGACAGGACCCGGAAAGGGGAAAGGGGTGCCGAAGGCCCCCAGCCCCGCGCAGCTCACGCTCCGCGGTGCTGCCGCGCCCTGGGCCGCGCTGGCTCCAAACGCCTCGGGCCCCACCCTGCGCCCGGCGCCGCCCGCCCCGCGGTCACACCCCCACCCCCCTCCCCTTCGAGCTCAGCCTCAGCAGCCAGGCTCATTCCCCGCAGGGCTGGCGGTGGTGATGACCAGCGAACTGGCCACGGGCCGCTCGTGACCCCCAGACTCAGGCGCCCGCAGGCCTCGCGGGTCAGCGGGAACCGGCAATTTCCCGGCCACCCGGCCGCGCCGCTCTGTACTTAGCCTGATGACGGGTTCGCGCGGCCCTAATGTTGGGGCGGGCGGCGGGCGAAGCCGGCCCAGCCGGTCCCGTGCTCGGCTCTCAGGCGGCCGCCGGGCCTGTGTCATCCACCAGGAATTTCTGTTTTCCCCTCCGCGGGGCTGGAAGAAAAAACAATAATTAGGTCACTGGGCAGGCGGCAGAGAGGGTGTGGGACAGCCCAGTGGCGCCCTGTTGGGCAGGGAAGGGGTCTGGGAGGATGATGGGGAAGGAAGGGCCCCTACCGTGCTCCCTGCCCCCTTCCTGCCCTCCCCACGATGCCAGCTAATGGAAACAAAAGCATCCCTGACCGTGCCCACCGTCCGCTCATGGGTCCATTCATTCCAAGCACTTACTGGGCCAAATTCTGTGCTGGGCGCTTGGGACTGAGCATTGAACAAAGGGAAGGAAGGACTTGGTAGAAAAGCTCACAGGCAGCCGTGCAATGATGTACAGTGGGGAACCCGCTGCGCGGGGCAGGGAGCTTCAGGGGAGCGGGTTGGGGACAGGAGTCAGGGAAGGCTTCCTCAAGGAAGTGCCACCTGCCTGAGGCCTGAAAACCAGTGAGGACTGGCCAGGCCAAGGGGAGGGGCGGTGAGTGCCCGGGCTACAGAAGGAGAAAGCAGCGTGCGCGAAGGCCTGTCGGAGGACAGCACATATTGTAAGAACTGAAACTGCAGTAGAGGAGCAGTCCATGAAGTTTTAATTCTGAATGTGGCTCCACTGATTAAAGACATGTTTTTGATCCCACGAGGCCCCTAAACACAAGCCAGCTACTTTATCTAGTGTTCAACTGAAGATACAGCCACCTGTTTCCACACTAGAGAAGAACTTGGACTTACTGAGAGGGCCTGGGTCTGGATACTGTACCTGTGGGCAGTTTAAGGAATTCTCAAGGTCCATTTGGACTTAGCCCGTTTCTCACCTTTCTTTTTCTAAAATAAACATTGCTTTTTTTTTTTTTTTATGTTTCTATTGATTTTCTAGAGAGAAAGGAAGGGAGAGAGAGAGATAAAAAACATCATGTGAGAGAAAAAACATTGATCAGCTGCCTCCTGCATGAGGAACCCACAACCCTGGCACGTGCCCTGACTGGGAATCAAACTGGGACCTCTTGGTCCATGGGACGATGCTCAATCCACTGAGCCACACTGGCTGGGCTACATTTCTCACCTTTCAGTCTGACCTTAGGACAACTCCTTGGGGAAGATGGGAAGCTGGAGAAACTCTATCTGGCTGTGTTGCTCAAGGTATGAGCTGTAAGACTAGGGAGGTGGGCAGGTTTGGAACATAAAGGATCTTTTGGGCCCTGGCATGGAGTTAAGACCTTATCTTAAGGGAATCAGGGAGCAGTGGTTTAAAGCTCCTATTATATGCCAGCACAGGGCTAAGTGTTTTACATACATCTCACTAAGCTTGATGACAATCTAATGAGAATGTTTCATAGTCCCATTTTATAGAAGAGGAAAAGGCCAGGGAAGTCATTTGCCCCAGGTCACCTGTTAATAAGGGGCAGAACCAGAACTGAACCATAGTAGGCCCTATTTGGGGAGCTGTAGTAAGAAAGAGGGAGGCTCTGTCCCTACTCTTAAGAAGTGTGTCTGCTGGGGACATATGTGTGTGTTGTATTGGTCAGGGTTTACTTCGTTGTCCTCTGACGACTCAGAAGTAGATTGCTCAGGACTGGAACAGTGATCCCACTTCACGAGGTTGTCCAGGCACCCAGGCCCCTTCCACCTCGTTGCTCTGCCATTTTTTTATGTCCAAATTTGCTCCCCTCTACAGCCACATTCTGGGCAGAAGAAAGGGAAGGGAGGGAACATGTTCATTCTCCTTAGGGAACATCACTTCTACATCTTTGTCAATATCTGTATCTCCAGCTGTACCTGTACCCAAATCCACATCCACATATGAATCTATGCCTATATAGCAGATCCACTAATCACCCAGGAGTTAAAGCATCAGCGTTAAGGATAGAAGCTTTAGTGCCCAAAGGGTAAAATACAATGCTTGATGAAACCAGACCCTACTGGTGCAGCCTGGAAACAGAAAACATGTGGCAGCCCTGGCCGGTTTGGCTCAGCGGTTAGAGCGTCGGCCTGCGGTCCAGAGAGACCCGGGTTCGGTTCCCGCTAAGGGCGCGTACCTCGGTTGCAGTTTGTCCCCGGCCCTGGTTGGTTGTGCGGGTGGCAGCCACTCGATGTGTCCTTTCACATCGATGTTTCTCTCTCTCTCTCTGTTCCTCTCTCTCCCTCCCACTCTTACCTGAACAAAAAATGGAAAAATGTCCTCAGGTGAGGATAAAAAAAAAACAAACAAAAAAAACCAGAAAACATGTGGCAGAGATAATCATTTCACTTCCTATTAACACCCTTTTGATAGTCTTCTTAACAAACCTAGTCCTGCATAGAATACTGAATTTACCCAAACAAAATAAAACACTTTCAGAATGGTTATGATAAAAAAAGAAATTAATTTTTTTCAAAAGTGTTTCCTTATAAAATTGAGGTGTGTCATTTATATTTGTGGGTTTTATGGGTCAGCAAATATGGGAGCTGCTGGGCAAATAGTTGCAAAGATGAACAAGACAGGGCACTGCCCTTCGTGGTTCTTTCAACCACGCCCCACTCCCTCAGCGGAGACCGTGCCTACACAGGCACTCGGGACACTACAAATTGCCCTCAGTCCATGCTTTGGGGACCATCAGGAGAGGGACTTGGGAGACAGATAATCCAGAGTATTGATTCTCAAACTGTGGTCCTACCCCTGCCACATCAGTATCACCTGGAGATTATTAGACATGCAAATCCTCGGGCCCCACCCAGGCCTGCAGAATCAGAAACTCCGGTGGTAGGGCCCAGCTACCTGGGTTTTCACAGCCCCCGAGATGGTTCCGATACAAGCTGCAGTCTAAGAAGTACTGGCCTAGAGCCCTGCACACTGGCAGAGAGTCGGAAAACCCCGGTTCTAATCCTGGATATGGCAATGCCAGGCTCTGTGACTTTGGGAAACTCAGGCCCCTTCCCTCCCTGGGCCTCTGAGTTTTTAGGTGGAAACTGGTGGGGTTGCCCCTGGGAGACCGAGCTCAGCCTCCATGGCTCAGTCTGTGATCTCTCGACTGACCAGCTAGGAGTGGGGTTTCCTTGAAACAGGAAACGGTGCCTTCTTTGGAAGGAGATGTTCTCACTCCAAAGGATTCCGGTGACAGAAATGTGAAATGTGGGATCACATCAGAGTCCCCTGGGTGTCCTGACCTGGGATGAGGCCCCAGTAGTCCTGCCCGTACATGGCCTCTCTGTAGTCTGAGAAGGATGAGGGTTCTCAGTGCACATCTGGACTAACCATGCACCTGAATCTAGATCAGGGGAGTGCTCTGTGACGTTGTTTATGTCACCCATCTTTCTGCCTGAGCCCAAGCCCCCAAAATCTGTTAGTCCCAGGTCCTAGCTAGAGGTGGAGACTGCTTAACCTCTGAGCTCAACTGGGAATGAATCTGTGTCCAAGCTCGCTTGCATGCTTGTTGGCAGGATTTGGTGCCTCGTGGATGCTGGACCACAGACGTGAGCATCTCACTAGCCTTGCTGGCCTCTCTGGCTATTGGCCAGAGGCCTCCCTCAGCTTCTTTCCACAGGGGCCTCTCCACTGGACAGTTTACAACATGGACGCTTGGCTTCACTCAGAGAGAGCAAAAGGGTACCCAAGATGAAATCCATTCTTTTTTTGTAACCTAATTTCAGAAGCGACATTCCATCATTTTTGCTGTATTCAATCTGTACGAAGTGGTCACTAGGCTAGCCCCACACTGAAGGAGAGGGGATTACACAAGGGCATTAATACCAGGAGGTAGGGATAACTGGGGGTCATCTTAGAAGCTCCCTACCTCACCTGCAAAGCCTAGATCCAAGCAAAGTCCCAAGGCAGAAGGAGTTCTAAACAGAGGGAGATCCCGAGAGAGGCCAGAAAAGTGTTGCCTTCTGGGGGAGCTCCTAAGATAGGGTCCCAGTGCCTGCCCACCCTGATTTTTATCTTTACTGCAGGGCCTGTGTGATGATGGGGGTTATTTGCAGCCAGCAGGAGCCGCATTCCAGGGCTAAGTACTTAACATTCCAGAGGAGCTCTCAGCTAATTATTGCCTTGCCCAGCCGGGCCTGGACCACCCGGCTCCCTGAGCTCCTTGGCTTGGCCAGAGGACGCTCACAGCTTTGCTCCTGGGTCACTTTGAAAGGCCCAGGTCACACAGCAAGGAGTCAGTGGCACCTGAGGGGCTGGAGCCCTCATCCCTTTACCCGAAGCTGTGGGCAAGGGGCAGATGTAGCAGGAAACTTGGGGCTGAGCCTCGGGGTGGTGGGGGTGAGGTGGACTAAAGCAGACCTCAAGCAAATCGCTATTTCTCTGAGCCTCCGTTTCCGCACCTGTAAAAAAGGGGGACTTTCTCAACATCCCGTAACATGTGGCATAGACTCTCTCCTTGGACAAACTTTACACAGGCTTCTCTGAGCCCAGTTTTGGGGCCTTGTCTTGGGCCTGCCTAGCTCTGTTTTAGCAAGAATCTTACATGAGCTTAGCGAGAATCCCCCTACCTTGGTATCTGATCACCCTGAACTGCCTTCAGTAAGAATCCTGTGAAGTTGGTGTAGTTAGAACCCCCCTTACCCTTCATGTCACGTCTTAGCAATTTTCCATCCACTGACCTCTCATTCTGCTTGTTGGCTATAAATCCCCAACTGTCTTTGCTGAACCCAGAGCCCAATCTCTACCCCTGTTGTGATACTCTTGACATCTATTGATGGCAATGAATTCTTCCTTATTTACTGTCTTAACAAGTGTCGGGATCATTTTTTTCTTTAACACATACGTCCTATTACATATGTTCCAGCCCCTTCCCCAGGCAAAGGAGTCGTAGGAGGGCGCAACGTCGCTCCGAATCCGTGGGAGGTGAAAGGGGAGTGGAGGCCTGGGGAAGCAGCCTTGTGTCCCAACACCAGGAACTGAGGCAGCAGGAGGCCTTGGCCTGAGAAAGGCCAGTGGGGCCCGAATTCTCTGGAAGTTCTTCCCGCCTTCTCCTACCCTCGTAGTTGGCCTGCTCAGCTCTGAGGTCTTTAGAGCAAGCCCTGAAGACTAAAGGAGCAAGATGGCCTGAGAGAGGCCTCTGAGGGGGCGGGGGAAGGGGAACACTGGGAAGAAGCAGGAATTGTCTGGGGCCTTGAAAGCCCAGCGGGACTCCGCATGTGAAAATGGAGGCAGGACATTTGCAGAGAAGGCCAAGCCTGGCAGAGGCAGGAAATGTGTGGCGTGAGGAGCTGCAGGACCCAGGGGATGGGACATCACATAAGTGGGAGACGCCTGTGGCGCTGAGGATTCTGGGAGGCTGCTGCACCCCTCTGCTGCCAGGGGCTCTTTGTCAGGGTCCTCCAGCAAGAACCATCGGCAGGCCAAGAACCATAGGTGTCTCCTCCACCCAGAAGCAATGCTCACCTGCTTCTCCCCTCTTTTCTCAGCACCCAACTCCTGGGGCTCCCTCAGCCTCCCCCAAACAGTAGGATTCTATTATAAATATAAATCATGTGCTTTATTAAAAAGCTTCACATACACATGGCACAAACTCAAAAACTCTCACTCCTTCCCCATGACCCTAGCACCCCCCTCCTGCCCCTACAGCAACATTTGCTGGTACAAGTATTCATGCTTTTTCTTCTTCCACAAATAGTAGCTATTGCATTCATGGTAGGACACCTTGCTTCTTTCACTTACTGTTATATCTTGGATTATCCCATACCAACCCATGTCATTCTTTTGACACCTGCATAGTATTTTATTATACCAACATTATTTAACTAATTTCCAAAATGGCAGCAGGCTCATATTGGCACCTAAGCTTTTGTTAATAATCTTATATAGAGTGTCAACTACAGCTCAGACGCTCAATACATCCTAGAGACACAGGAGTGGTTGTGTGAATTGGAGCTTCCAGACTCATGCAAGTAATAGCATGATTAGTGCATTGTTAAGAGCACAAGGGTCATTCCAGGGAAGGATGCTTCTTCCATGGGCTGGGAGAGAGGTAGGTCTTTGAGCACCGATGTGGGCTTTCTTTGAAGGATAAGTTGGCTTCATGACAGCAAAGAGAAGGATGGCATTCTAGGCCAACGAAACTACGTGAGCAAATTGGAGGAGAGGGACATGTGTGTTGTGTAATGAATGAGGGTCCAGGTGTGTTGTCGGAGGTAGGGATGAGGCTGTTTGGAGCATGAGTTTGGGGAAGTCTTGAATTTCAGGGAGGTGGTTATGGCTGATTCCTGCTGTTCTTCCAGAGCCTTCTCTGTGGCCACCTCCTCTGGGAAAGGGGGCTCAGGGGAAGGGTTGGAAGGAAAAGGGGTCCTCTAAGGAGGAGGCAGGGCAGAGACAGCTCTAGGCTGGATGGAGTAGTGGCTTGTGATTACTGAGGTCTGCCCTGTATTAGGCATTTAATTTTTATTACATTTACTTTATCCTGAACCATTGGAGAGTTCGTTGCAGACATCATAGTATTTCTCCCTACGTATTTCAGCAATTCTCTCTTAAGAATGAGGACATACCCTGGCCGGTTTGGCTCAGCGGTTAGGGCATCAGCCCTCAGACCAGAGAGTCCCGAGTTCAGTTCCTGCTAAGGGCATGTACCTCGGTTGCAGTTTGTCCCTGACGGGGTCGTGTGGGTAGCGACCACTTGATGTGTCTGCCTCACATCGATGTTTCTCTCTCTCTCTCTTCCTTCCTCTCTCCCTCCTGCTCTATCTGAAGATAAATGCAAAAATGTCTTTGGGTGAGGATAAAAAAATATATAAATAAATAAAGAAAGAATGAGGACATTTTCCCACAATCCCTGTACAGTGATGACAGCAGATTTAACATGGCCATACTATTATCTCATGTACTGACTATGCAAATTTGCCCAATTGTTTCAATAATATCCTTGGCAGCTTCCCCATCCTGCCCAGGATCCAGTCAAGAATCACCCTTTGCATCTCCTTTAATCTAGAATAGTTCTCCAAACTTGTTCTTTCTTTATTGCTTTCATACCATTGGCATTTTTTAAAAGTCCAGGCCAGATTCTTTGTATAACGTCACTGTTCGACCCGTTTCCTCGTGACTACATTCAGGTTCGGTGTTCTCAGCAGGAATCTTCATGCTGTGTGCTTCTCAGGTGGGTTTTCCCCATTATTAGTGACAATTAAATCGTGTGTGTAGGGAGGTCTACCATGGATTTCCATTGTAACGCATTAGGCTTTTAATGTTCACCTCCACTTCATTTTGCAGATGAATAGCCAGGTCCCCTGGTATTTTCCCTGGGACCCCATGGCTCCCATGGCTCAGCCAATGTGTTGGGTCTTCTCTCTCTATGTGACCCTCCAGTGACAAATGCCCACCCCCGGGAGGTGGGAGCCAAGCCTATCCCAGGTCTCCGCTTTGTCCTTCATGGTTATTCTGCAGGGAGTGTTAGGGAGAACAGAGAAAAGAAGGCCCCAGTCAGCTGGGCCCTAAAAGTCTCCTGGAAGGTGGCTTGGGTTTAGGATCTGGGGGAGAACTATTTCTGCCCCATGCTGTCTGGACTCATGATTCACAGGCAGGCTTCAAAGCTGTAGCAGGACATGGGGGCTCAGCCAGGCCCTGGCTGGGCTCCCCAAGGTCGCCACCTCCAGCACTTTAAAACCATAAAGTCAGACCAGCTTGGCTGTTTCTCACGATGTACAAACCTATTTAAGAATAGAGTCAAATAAGCCCGGAAAATCATGGACTCTGCACAAGGCCCAACAGAACCCCTAGACCATTGACTTTCAAAACAACCCCCACAGCAAGATGGGTAAGAGCACAGGAAGACTGCCACGTGGCCTCCAGAATCCACCAGCCCAGGCTCAATTTCCTGTCAGCTGTGTGACTCTAGGTGCATTGCTTCTCCTACCTGGGCCTCAGTTTCCTCATCTGTCAAATGGAAATACTAACGATACCTACCTCACAGAGTCATCATAAGGATTTAACGAAATAACGCTGGTGAAGCTGCTGACTCAAGGAGCAGCAGTCACACAAAACTAGATCTCACTAGGTTTTTCTTTATAGCAGGTGCCACTGTTTTAGTTGCAACAGAAACTCATCTAAACTGGCTATAGCAAATAAACGGAAATGGAGAGAAGGGCACTAGGAAGTCATAGAAAGGAGCCTGGGGTATCTCCTGGGATCCCAGACCAGACCCTGGCTGGCCTCAGGAGAGGGTGCGGCGAGGGCTGGCAGCCTGTGGGTGCCCCGCTGGGCTCCCTCCTTCTCTGCACCTGCCGCTCTCTGCTCTCCTCCTCCTCTCAGAGCCCGGGCTCTGTCCACCCCCGGCAGTGGTGGAAAGCATGGCTGGCACCAGCTCCTGAGTTGCATGGCCTATAGATGGGAAGACAGCCAGCCTTACCTGAAGTCTCTTGGTCCCCAGTTCAAATTCTCTGCAGAAGACACTGATTGGCTCGGCTTGGGTTAGGTGCTCACCATCTGGGGAGATTCAAGCTTACTGGAAGCCTGTGGCTGGGGATGGTGGGGAGCAGTTCCCACAAAGTGGGTAATGCTGGGCAAAGAAAACAATAGGCATCTCTGACATGCTTTGAATTCTACCCACCCAATCACACCTTGGGCACCCCACCCACCTTCCATCACAGAAGCAAAGCAGGCGGGCACTTCTCTCTTCCAGGCGGGCTGATTTTGTGGTTTGTAGAAAAACATATTCTCCCTCCCCCCAAAACATCCAGAGCAGACATTTGTGGTTAGGAAACCAAATCACAAAGCCTCCAAATTGCAGTCCTGCTTCTTAGACCGGGAGCTTTGAGTACAGTGTGTAAAAACACTTCATTTGAATCGGGCAGGCAGGCACTCGTGCAGAGGCTCCGCCCCCTTCGCCACTCTCCACGCTGGCTGCCTGCAAGGTCCCCGTGGGCACGTGGGGCCACGGGGCCAGAGGCTCTGAAAGGCTGGGAGGTGAGGGAAGGGGTTCACAAGTGGTCAAGAGCAGCTCCTTGAGAAACCAAGAGTCCAGCTGGGCCTCACGGGCCAGGCAGTCCTGCCTTGTCGAAAGCCCAGACCTGCGAGGATTCCGAAGAGATGCCGCCTGCGGAAGCCTTTCTTTCGGAGGTCTCAGAGTAACAGGCATGTGTGCACAGCCCCTGATCCTGCAGAGGCCTTTCCCATCCAGCGTCTGGAAGCCTCATCACACCCTTCGAGAAGCAGACCGCCACTTTGCAGATGGGAGACCTGAAACTTCGAGTCGCCCAGCGTTTCTAAGGCAGATCTGGAGTCTCCTGCTCTTCTGCCTCCACACCCAGAGTGGTGGCTCAGAGCGGAGCCTGTGCGTCCCATGCGCTCTCCAAGATCCCAGCCCCTGTGGTTCCCTTTCCTCTCCACCAGCATCGACTCCATGACGCCAGCCTGCCATAACCAGTCTAACTGTACGGTGCGGTCTGTAGGTGCGTGTGGGCCCACATCCCTTAAGCATCCGGCCCTGTCAGGCCTCTGGCCCCCAGAACTGACAGGACAGCTCTTCTCGAGGGTCCCCAAAGCACTCCATCTCCTGGCCTTTGTTACAGCATTGCCCTGGCCTGGGCCCCTCAGAGCCCTGCTCCAGCTGTCTAGACCTAGGTCAGAGTCCTGGCGAGAGCTCTGACTCTATCCTGTGGCCCCTCCGCCCCGCAGCCCCATCTCCTCTGGGACCGCCAGCTCCTCGCGGGTTCAACCAGCTGTGAGGACAGTGAGCTGCCCAGCATCTCCGTTTCTCCCCTGAGTGCCCAGGGTAGGAGGGAGCCTCCAGAGCAACAGGAGAGCTGGGAACGAGGGGAGTCTACCTGGCAAGAGGCTACTCTAAATGTAAGTCCACAGAAGTAGTCACGATGAACCTCAGGAGAGAAGAGGGAAGATCCTTGAAGGCTGTGTGGAGATGAACTGGCATCTTCAAATGCCTCAGTGCACAGGCTGTGCCTTCTACAAGGAATACCTTGCCTATCACCTGTCTTTAGTGTGCCAACTTGGCCTGTTGTGACCTCTTGTGTCTGCCCTTCAAATCTTCCCAGTTCTTAGCTAGCTGGTCATATGGCCACCAAAAATAAAGAATATATTTCTCAGTCTCCTTTGCCACAAATGAAGCCTTGACAATGGCTTATCAGTACTGTGTAAGTACTTACAAGCAACTTTCAGGAGTGTTCTTAAAGGGAGAGGGTTGCTGGAACTCTGGCACCTACCTTGCACCAGGAAGGAGCATGGGGTGGAGGCCATGCATCAAAATAGGAGGTCCCCCATCTCGGAGCAACAAGAGAGACCAGAAGGAGCCTGGGTGCCTGTCACTGCGGAGCATCCTGTGAGCTCTAGGCCTCCCACCACCAGATTTCTGCTTGAGTCAGAAATAAGCTTCTATCTTGTTTAAACTACTGTTATTTTTGTTTGTTGGTTTTGTGAGGATGGTGGTTGTTGCTTTTACTCAGAGTCAAATATAAACCTAACTGGAAAAGCCAGCAAACTCCTTGTCAGTCTAAAAAACCCAACTCAATTGTCACTTTTCTCAGGAAGCCTTCCTAATTCCCAGGTAAAATACACTTTTCCCAGACTTGATCATTCTGATTTTATTTTTGACCATACTTAGTCTTATTTATTTATTTTTTTATCCTCACCTGAGGACATTTTTGCATTTATCTTCAGATAGAGCAGGAGGGAGAGAGGGAGGAAGAGAGAGAGAAACATCGATGTGAGAGAGACACATCGGTGGTTGCCACCCACACGACCCCAACCAGGGCCGGAGACAAACCACAACCAAGGTACGTGCCCTTAGCAGGAACCGAACCCAGAACTCTCTGGTCCACAGGCCGACGCTCTAACCATTGAGCAAAACCGGCCAAGGCTCCTTAGTCTTATTTTTATCCCTCTGTATTATACTTTACCTATTTAGGTATCAGCTATACTGCTAGTTTGTGAAACTGTGAGCTCCTTCAGGTCAAGAAATAGCCATCTCAGAACTCCTGGGACACAGTGATAGTAGTGGTAGAGGGAGAGGAGGAGGGGAGAATTAGAACAATAAATAATATTTACTGAAGGCCTATGAGTTAGGCACTATTTTAAGAGTTTGCATATATTAACTCATTTAATCCTCATAAAAACTCTATGAGATAGGCATAAGCATTAATGTCATTTTACAGATAAGGAAACTAGGTACAGAAAGGTTAAGTAAATTGCCCAAGGTCACACAGCTAGAAATTGGCAGAACTGGAACTTAAATCCCAGGAATCTGACTCCAGAGTCTAAGCTTTTAGCTTGTCATTCTTTTTTTTTTTTTAAATCCGACATTTTTTTTTCATTTTTTGTTCAGATAGAGCAGGAGGGAGAGAGAGGAAGAGAGAGAAACATCGACGTGAAAGGGACACATCGACTGGCTGCCTCCTGCATGACCCAACCAGGGCCGGGGACAAACTGCCATCAAGGTACGTGCCCTTAGAGGGAACCGAACGCAGGTCTCTCTGGACCGCAGGCAGATGCTCTAACCGCTGAGCCAAACCAGCCAGGGCTAGCTTGTCATTCTTTTCATTGGGATTTTATTAGCTTGTCTTAGGAGTGCTTTCAAAATGGAATGTGGGGGAACCACGCAACTCCCTACTCCTTCCCCAGCAAGAATAAAATTGGAGCCCTGGCCGGTTTGGCTCAGCGGTTAGAGCGTCCGCCTGCGGTCCGGAGAGACCCGGGTTCGGTTCCCGCTAAGGGCATGTACCTCGGTTGCAGTTTGTCCCCGGCCCTGGTTGGTCGTGCGGGTGGCAGCCACTCGATGTGTCCCTTTCACATCGATGTTTCCCTCTCTCTCTCTTCCTGTCTCTCCCTCCTACTCTATCTGTACAAAAATGGAAAAATGTCCTCGGGTGAGGATAAAAAAAAAAAAAGAATAAAATTGGAGGAACATCTTTGCCAGTTGTCTGGCAACCATGGGCTCAGGGCCTGGCGGAGGTTAGAGGTCCCAGGGACTCAGAACCTAGGCATCTGCTAGGCCGCCTATTTGTTATCTGTGCTGTGTGACAAACGTGATTTACTACTTCTCACAGTTCTGTGGGTCCGCTGGGTGGAGCCTCTGCTCCATCTGGGATCAGGGTGCCTGGGTCCAGCCAGGAGCTCAGGGGGTGAACCATGGACAGAACCCCCACACGTGCCCGTGTGCGGCTCCTGAGCTCTCCCCGCCGGGCCAGTCCTCCATGTCCTCCTCAGCACTCTAGTCAGCTCCTCCTCCTTTCCTGGCAGTCGGCTTACAACAGAGAGAGAGGCAGCAGAAGGCCTGGGCCATGTAAGGTGAGACCTCGAACTGGCCGAGTCACTCCTGCCATATTCTCTTCATCAGAGGAAGTCCCAAGGCCAGTAGAGATTCAAGGGGAGGGAAACAGGTCCTCCTGCTGCATGATATAGGTTCAGGCAGGGAGAAATTGTTGGCAACCACCTTTGGAGAAAATGTGCCGTCCTACCTCACGGGGTTTTAGGAAGGAGTCCCCAAATGGCACCTGGACATATTGGTGCAGGACAAACAAGATTTCCTTGATTCAGACAGACTGGGTTCCGTCCTGCCTGGGCCACATTCTAGCTACGTGACCCTGGGAAGGTGGCCACCCCACCCTTGAACCTCTACGGCTCAGGGACACTGACGGACCTCTCACAGGTATCGTGAGGATTCGGGGGAGTGAGGATGGGACAGCTCTGGGAGGGGAAATGGCTCTCCCATCACACCCTCAGTACATGTTGACATGGTTTGGGAACCCCGGTAGTCAGGTTCCAAAGGTCATGACCCCGCAGAAGCTTCAGAAATGGGTTCCTGAGTGTAGTGCTAGGAATGGCTCTGGCACCCAAGTTCTAACTATCGTTACTCTGGGGAACACTGGTAAGGTAGGTCTGCGGGTCCACGTGAGGAGGAGCAAAAGCCCACTGAGCAGGTCAGAATAGGGCAGGGAGGTGGAGCTGGAGCACAGGGGATGGACTGAGCACGCAGGCTTGGCCCCTGAATAGATGGGCCAGATAAAAGAGTCAGGTTGACCTTCCCTGTCTCGGTTGGTCTGAGCTGCTATAAAAAAGTATCATAGACCGAGGAACTTAAAAACAACAGCAATTTATTTCTCACAGTTTTGGAGGCTGAAAGTCTGAGATCAGGGTACCAGCGTGGTGGGGCTCCGGTGAGGGCCTTCTTCTGGGCTGCAGACTGTCACCTTGTTGTATCCCCACGTGGCAGAAGGAGAGAGAGCTCTCTGGGCCTATTTCCGAAGGACACTAATCCCATTCATGGGCTCCACCTCCATGACACAATTACCCCCAAAGTCTCCGCCTCCTACTACTATCACAGTGTCACAGTGGGGGTGTGGGGGTGGATTTCAACCTATGAATTTTGAGGGGACGCGGACATTCAGCCCACTGCAATCCCTCACAGCTTTTCAAACATCAGTGGTCCCTGTTGCGCACTTAGAGGACCCAAGCTCTTGAGCCTGGCATTCAGGGTTTGCCACCATCAGACTCGATTCTCACACTGCTCTCCATGTACTGGCCACACTGGGTGACATTCCCCAAACACACTCTGTGGTAGTTCACCTCTGTGCCTGTGCCTGCTTCATCTGCCTGCGATGCCTTCTTACAGTCCTCAAGATTCAGCTCTGCATTACTCCGCTGTGATGCAGTCCCTGGCCTCTCAGCTCAAAATTCGTTTTCCTCCTCCACTTTGCGCAGACCTCCTGCAGAGCCCTTATCACCTACAATCTGCAGTCGATCAGCTGCATGCACGTCTGCACCTGCCATCAATTGCCACAATAATGCCACATATCAACCCGACCTCAGTGGCAAATTTTATTTAGCTTACAAGTTTGTGGGGTTCCGCTGATCGGGGCGGCAGCCTCTCACCAGGATGACAGGGGTGACTTGGCTCAGGCTCACATGCCTAGTCATTCAGCAAGCTGGCTGGCATGTTCTCATGACAATGGCAGAAGAAAAAGAGCAGAAAGGGAAACGTGTAAGTACTTTGTCAGGCTTCTGCTTGCTCGAGGTCTGCTAACATCCTATCAGCCAAAGTAAATCGTGGAGCTGAGCCCAGAGCCAAGGACTGGGCAGAACTTTCTACTCCAGGTAGGAGGGCATTACAGAGCTACTGAAAAAGAATGTGGATTCAGAAAGGGATGAAGAATGGTGGGGTCGTGATGCTGTTGATCTTCCACAACACGCATCTTCTTCACTAGGCCATGTGTTCATCCCTCAATGGCTGAATCATCTTCTCTGGGCTAAAAGTTCTGTCCCAGGATGGTTGGATTCGGGTAGGAGAAGAAGGGCCAGGGAACTCACCCAGTCCTATCTCTGTGACCTGGAGAAAAAAAACATGAATTTCCATCCAAAGTCTCAGTTTTCTAATTTGTGGAAAAAGGAAGAGGGAATCCTGCTCTCCTGTGATGCAGAACTAGGGGGAATAACGTATCTCTGAGCTCTGCCCAGTTTCCTTATCTGTAAGATGGAGACACTGTGGGTCCACCCTATAGGTCCCACAAGGATGGGGCAATGAGCCAGAGTCAACATCAAGGGCCTGAGGACACTGCTGAACACACAGCGAGTGCAGGCCTTCCGGAGGAGTCGGCCCCTGTTACGCACTCACAATGCCTCATTCTTTTCCTTGTGAGCACCTGTTGGTCGTTGTGATGCGATACTGCTGAGTGCGGCTGTTTGTTTAAGGTCTCTGTCCCTGCTGCGGGCTGGAAGCTCCAGGGGGCAGGCGCCGTGCTCAGCGCTGCGCCCCCAGTACTGGACACGAGGGTGCTCGTGAAGTATTTGTGACACAAGTGTTTGCATGAAAGGTCTGATGGATGAGAGGAAGGATGGGGGGCAGACACGGATGAGGCTCGGGTTGGAGTTTTGGCAGGGGTAAAAGAGGCTTCATTATCTTTGGCCAGCGCGGCCTATGTCAAGGCCCACTGCCAAGTCTAATTTTTTTCCATCCACAAATCCTAAATTGACAGGGAACCTGCTCCAGCCACTCCCAGATTCCGTTCCGGAATTGATCACGGAGGGCAGCAGCCCACTCTGCATTCCCAGTCCGTGGAGCCCTGAGGCCTCGGGTCTCCCCCAGTGGGAGTCGGTCGCCTAACCAAAACCACTGTACATTCCCCCTGCCTCTCACAATCGCCAGGGAGCTAACTTGGCTGCTATTCCCATTTCATAGAGGAGGAAATTGAGGTTGCTAAGTGACCAAGCAAATCAGTTCTGCACCCCACAGAAATAGCCAGTGAATAGACCGTGAGCAGAACCGAAGTGTGGAGACCCGCTGCCTCCTGAGCCTTCATTTCACGCTAGGAGGCCGGCAGAGATGGTCTCCGCCTCGGTATCTGCCCTTCAGAGTCATGTCAGCCACACAAAAATTAATTCAAAATGGATTAAAGACTTGAACATAATACCAGAAACCATAAAATAAGCAGCAAGCTCCTTGACATTGGTCTTAATGTTCCTGTGGATTTGACTCCAATGACAGTGGAAACAAAAGCAAAAATAAACAAATGGGACTACATCAAACTGAAAAGCTTCTGCACAGGCCCTGGCTGGTTTGGCTCAGTGGTTAGAGGGTCGGCCCGCAGACCTATGAGTCATGGGTTCGATTCCAGTCAAGGGCACGTACCTCGGTTGCAGTTCGTCCCCAGGCCTGGTCGTGCGAGAGGCAGCCAGTCGATGTGTCTCTCTCATATCAGTCTCTCTCTCTCTCTCTCTCTCTCTCTCCCCCCCTTCCCTCCCTCCTTCCCACACTATTTGAAGATAAATGGAAAAATATCCTCAGGTGAGGATAAAAATAAATAAATAATAAACAAATAAATAAAAAGCTTCTTCACAGAACAAGAAACCATCAGCAAAACAAGTATGTTCAATGCCCGGTTGGGGCATGTAGGAAAGCAACTGATCTGTGTTTCTCTCTCTCTAAAAATCAATAATCCTTGCATGAGGATTAAATTAATTAATTAATTAATTAATTAACGGCAAGCCACTGAATGAGAAAAGGTATTTGTAAATTATATATCTAATAAGGGGTTAATACCTAAAATATCTGAGAACTCATGCAACTCAACAACAACAAAACTACTGGATTAAAAAGTGGGCGGAGAATCCGAGCGGACATGTTTCCAGAGCAGACACGTTTCCAGAGCAGACCTGCAGATGGGCAACCGGCGCCTGAGAAGATGCTCAACATCACTAGTCATCTCGGAAATGCAAATAAAGCCACAGTGAGCTATCACCTCACACCTGTTAGAATGGCCATTATAAGAAAAACATGAAATAACAAGCATTGAAGAGTATGTGGAGAAAAGGGAAACCTGGTGGGAATGGAAATTGGTATAGTCATTATGGAAAATAGTATGGAGATTCCTCAGAAAATTAAGAATTGAACTACGATACGATCCAATAATTTCCCTTCTGGGTATGTATTTGAAGAAAATGAAAACACTTGAAAAGATACATGCACCCCTATGTTCACTGCAGCATTATTTACAATAGCCAAGATATGGAAACAACCAGGTGTCCATCAATATGGACAAAGAAAATGTGGTATATATACACAATGGAATATTACTCAGACATAAAAAAGATAAAATCTTGCCATTTGGGACAACATGGGTGGACCTTAAGGGAATTATGCTAAGTGAAATAAGTCAGATGGAGAAAGACAAGTACCATATGGCCTTACTCATGTGTGGACTCTAAAACAAAACAAAACAAAATGAAACTCATAGATGTAAACAACAGATTGATGGTTATCAGAAAGGAAGGAGTGTGGAGAGAGGGCAAAATGGGTAAAGGGGTCAATTATATGGCAATGAATGGAAACGATTTTTGGTGGTGAGCACAATGTAGTATATATTGTGGAATTAAAATGTTGTACACCTGAAACTTATATAATGTTATAAACCAATGTTACCTCAATTAAAAACAAAAAAGTCATGTAATCAACATTCAAAGTGCCTACCCCAGACCATCACTCAAGCCTAATGGTGCTATATTCATGAAGCTGGCTGACTAGTCATCCCCAGGGGGTACCTTGGGGTTTTTGGCCAACCACAGTGCTGATGGGCAGTTCTTATTTAGGTCTTGGATTATTTAGATATAGGATCGAGGATCTGATCAATGTCATTTGGGAATAACAATGGCTTGTCTCTGAGCCTCAGCCTGGCCCTTTTAGACATATCTTTGTCATCCCCACCCACCCACTTCCCGAGTGAGCCTCCTTGTTTCCATCAGGCAAGTGGGAATCCGAGGCTGGAGATATTAAATCGTTGGCTCAAAGTTACCCAGCGAGGCAGCGACAGAAGCTGGGGTATCTTAACTGGCAGTGACTTTGGGATCATTTTTCACCCATTTGTGCAAACTTAGTTGCTTGGTCTGCCCAAGAGAGGGGAAGGGCCCGTGGTCGTTCGAGTTCAATGGGATTATTCTTCTTCAAAGATTTGTCTGGCAGACATACAGTTTTCAAAGTCGTGGTCACATTAGGAGAAAGGTAGACTGGCTCCTTGGTGGACGGAAGTTCTCGTAGGAGCTCCAGTCTCCTCTCTAAAGGCCCCTGGCCTGTGCTCCCACGCTCTGAGGTCACTTTTCCATTCCGGCAGAGCGCACTGGACTTGGCCTCCCTGGGACCCCCAGACACTGTCCGGACCTGAGTGTTCTCCACAGAGCAGCGGCCTCCAACTTGCCTCTTGTTTTTTGAGGCCAGTTGCCTCTCTCCTCCCTGGGAGATCATATGTGTTCACGTAATGGAGCTGTGGTTTCCACTCGGGCTCTGAAGCCAAACTCCATTGAGTTTCAAATATCCCCAAGGCCTCCAAGGAGGAAGGCCATTGAGCATGTCTGGGGAAAGGGCTGCATCTGGTCTGCGTTAACCAGTAGCTGCCACTTGCCTCGAACCATGTCGAGGAGCAGGGCTGGATTGGGGGACCTCAAGGGAGGACCCTGTAGGAGAGGGCTCAGCTCCCTATAGCCTTCTTCCACCGGTCCCAGCCCTTCCCTTAGGAGCACAGGGTTGAGAAGGCCCTTCAGGATATTCAGGCCATATTTCTTATGGTGGAAGCTGAAGTGAGGTGGCACAGGCAGGACCAGGAGGCACCGGGGCCTCTGACTCCAGTCCAGACTTCTTTCCACTGCCCCGTGCCAGATGCTTAGAACCTGGCAAGTCCAGGGCAGGGCCTTCTCCCAGGAGGGGGACACTGTCCACGGCCTCCCTGTCTGTCCCTCATGCTGTCTCAAGATGGCACAGACAGACGGCTGCTGGCGGCCAGCCCAGGAGGAAGCAGACACTGGCACTAGAGGTTCACATGACTTCGAGATGAGGTGGGGAAAACACCAACATTGCAAGAAGAAATGATTCACAGAGGCACAAATTTCAAGCCAAGAACAGAAAGAGGGTTTCTCAAAACACATGCTTTTTGACCTGCAAAAGCTTCCTCCCACCACAGGCCCATCTTTGCACGTTGGGTTCAGCCCACACTGAGTGAGCTCCTGCCCCAAGCCTGGTCCTCCTCCCACCAGGCCTTGTGTCATGCCAGTGGACTCTCACCACAGTGCCAGTTCACAGAGGAGGGCACTGGGCCTGCCTTCTCTGAGCAAGGACCCTCTGCTGGGTTGGGGGGATCGAGCTACTTTTCTTCTCTTCTGAGCCTGAGCCAGGGCATCCGAGAGCCCCTCCTGGGGTGTGCTGGCCCTGCTGCCTATGCCCCTCCAGACCTGTGTCCTGGGGCTCCACCCGGGGTCCAGCTTGGTGAGGGACAGACAGCAGAACGGTTATGATCTGATTTTGTTTGTGTGCTTGTTCTTTGGCCCCGCAGAAGCCTTCACAGCAAAGTATTATATAAACAAGAAAGAAGGGGGGCATATTTTAAGAACAGAGTCTCCCATTTCCCCAAGTGCACCCCAAAAAGAAAGAAAGTGAGAGGAAGAAAGAAAGAGAAAGAGAGAATGAGAAAGGAAGAAAAGAAGGAAAGGAAGGGAGGAAAAGAATGAAGGAAGGAAAAATGAATGAAAACTTCCCCAAACTCGTGAAAAGCACAAAACAGAGACCAAGGGGATCAGTAAATCTTGACATTATGCAGTTTGCATGTTGGGAGTACAGAGTGAGTGAGCTCCCTGCTCCACCACGGGAAAGTTCTCAGGTCAGGTGACTCGTCCAACATTAGTTCTCTAAACTTTTGGGGTATGTATATGTTCCATTATGCTTCTAAAATTTTGAGAAAAGTGGGAAAGTAAATTGCCAATACTCTCACCATGATATTGCAATCAAATATGCACACACACACACATATACACACTCAGGCCTACACCACAATCATATATATGTACAGTATATTCCTTTTTCATTTGGCAACAGACCAACACACCAGTTATCGTTCTGTTATTGAATTCTAGTTTCATTTCTTTGTGATCTGAGAGCTTACTTTGTATGACTCCTATTCTTTCCAATGTGTTCAGGTAGTTTCTATGGCCCCGTATGTGGTCTAGGTTGGTGAATGTTCCATGTGAACTTGAGAAGAAAAGTGCATTTTGCTGTTGTTGGATGATGTATTCTATTGAAGTGTGTTTACTTCAGTTATGTTCTTACTGATTTCCTGCCTGGTGGATCTGTCAATTACGGGTAGAAGGGTATTGAAGTCTCCAAATAGTGGTTTTGTCTATTGCTCCCTGCAGTTCTATCAGAGTCTGGCCTTGGTGCTTGGCTGCTCTCTTGTTAACTGCACACACATTAAGGATTGATATAACTTCTTGGAGACTTCACCCCTTTATCATTATGTAATACCCCACTTCATCCCTGATAACTTCCCTTGTTTTGAAGTCTGCTTTTTCTTAAATTAGTGTAGCTTCTCCAGCTTTGTGATTAGTGTTAACATGGTTTATCTTTCTCCATCCCTTTAATCTATCTGTGTCTTTATTTTTACAGTAGGCTTCATATAGACAACAGATAGTTGAGTCTTGTTTTTTATTTCTCTGATAGTCTGTTTTTTAATTGGTGTATGTACACGATTCACATTTAAGGTGATTACTAATGTAGTTTGATTAATATCTATCATGTTTGTAACTATTTTTCATGTTACATTTTGTTCTGCCTTATCTGATTTTATGATCCCATTTTCTCCCCTCTGTTAGTATATCATTTACACTTCTTTTTAAAAAAATGTTAGTTGTTGCCCTGGAGTTTATAGTATATGTTTATAACTAATCTAAGTTTACTTTCAATAACACTATATTATTGTGGTACCTTATAGCAGAGTATTCCCAATGCCTCCTCCCCATGTCTTAAGACATTGCTGATATTCATTTCACTTATCCACATACTATAATCACCCAATACTTTATGTTATATTTTTGCTATAACTACTTTTAACAAACAGTTATCTATTAGATAAATTAAGAATAAGAAAAATTATTATTATTATTTTTTGTTAGTCCTCACCTAAAGATACCCTTTCTTTGATTTTTAGACAGAGTAAAAGGGAGGGAGGGAGATAGAAATATCAATGTGAGGAGAAACACATCAATTGGTTGCCTCCCACACAACCCCGACCAGGGCCAGGGATTGAACCTGCAACTCAGGCACATGCCCTTGACCAGAATTGAACCGCGACCCTTCAGTGCACAGACTGACACTAACTGCTGAGCCAAACCAGCCAGGGCAGAAAAATAAAATATTTTATTTTATCTTTATTATTCCTTCTCTGACACTTATCCTTTCTTTATATACATCCAAGTTCCTGACCTACATCATTTTCTTTCTCTCCAAAGAACTCCTTTTAACATTTCTTGGAAGGCAAGCCTACTGGTGACAAATTCTCTCAAATTTTGTCTGAGAAAGTCTTTATTTCTCTTTCACTTTTAAGTATGATTTTGCTGGACACAGAATTTTAGGTTGATGGTACTTTAATTTTAATACTTTAAAAATTTTATTCCAGCCCTAGCCAGTTTGCTCAGTGGTTAGAGCGTCGGCCCGCGGACCAGAGAGTCCCAGGTTCAGTTCCCGCTAAGGGCACATACCTCGGTTGTGGTTTGTCCCCAGCCCTGGTTGGGGTCATGTGGGTGGCAACCAGTTGATGTGTCTCTCTTACATCGATGTTTCTATCTCTCTCTTCCCCCCTCTCTTCCTCCCACTCTATCTGAAGATAAATACAAAAATGTTCTTGGGTGAAGATAAAAAAAAATTCATTTCACTCTCTTTGCATGGTTTCCGATGAGACATCTGATATAATTCTCAACCTTGTTGCTCGGTGGGTAAAATGTATTTTTCCTCTGGTTTCTTTCAAAATTTTCTTTGTCTTTGCTTTTCTGCAGTTTGAATATAATATGCGTAAGTATAGGTATTTTTCTATTTATTCTGCTCATTATTCTATGAGCTTCCTAGATCTATGGTTTGTCATCTGTCATTGATTTTGGAAAACTCCCAGCTGTTATTTCTTCTGCTTCTTTCTCTCTTTCTTCTTCCTCTAGTATTCCCACTAAACATGTGTTAAACTTTTTGTAATCGTCCCACACTTCTTGAATATTCTGTTCCTTTTTTTTTATTTTTCATTCTTTTTCTCTTTGTATTTCAGTTTAGGAAGTTTCTACTGATATATGTCTATGCTCGCTGATTCTTTACTTGGCCATGTCCAGTCTACTGATGAACCCATCAAAGGCATTCTTCATTTTTGTTACAGTGTTTTTTGTTTTGTTTTTATCCTCACCCGAGGACATTTTTTCCATTTTTTTGTTCAGGTAGAGTGAGAGGAAGAGAGAGAGAGAAACATCAACGTGAAAGGGACACATCGAGTGGCTGCCACCCACACGACCAACCAGGGCCAGGGACAAACTACAACCGAGGTACATGCCCTTAGCGGGAACCGAACCCGGGTCTCTCCGGACCGCAGGCCGACGCTCTAACCGCTGAGCCAAACCGGCCAGGGCTACAGTGTTTTTTGTTTTGTTTTTTATTTCTCACATTTTCTTTTGGTTGTTTCTTAGAGTTTCCATCTCTCTGTGTGTTTTTGCATGTTATCAATGGTGCCATAGGCTTCAGTTACCTAGAATTTCCCTGTTGGTTATTTTCCTCCCCTGTTATCTTTGGGTTTCCCTAAGAACTCGTTCTTAAAAAGGGTCTGTGTCTTGCAGCTCTTTTAGTTGTAATCCACTGTTATTATACTGAAGACCTGCTATTGGCGGTAAGATGTTGGGGAGGGGAGGTGTTCTACACTCAGCATTAAACCTCGGAGTTTTAGTTGGCCTGAGTCTCTGGAGTGTGACCTGAAGCACGTCTTAGCACTTTTATTCTTCCATCAAATGAGACAGGGAGGGGTGGCAGGCACCAGGTCCAGCTACGAAGGTGGCAAGAAGAAGCCCCTGAAGCAGGCCGAGCAGGTGGACGAGGAAGAGAAGACATTCGAGCAGAAGCAGAAGGAGGAGCCGAAGAAACCTGAGCCAAAAGCGAGGCGCCCCCGGGCCACAGGTGGAATGAAGAAATCTGGCAAAAAGTGAGCCATTCCTTATGCCTGGAGCGGTGGGGATCCTTAATTCCATTCCTGTTTTTAACATCTGGATTCCCTGGCGTAACATCTCTTGCCACCCATAGCTAGAATGAAGTGTTGTCTTGGAGCCTGTTGTACATTTAAGAATAAACTTTTGTAAAAAACTAATAGTAATAATAATAATCATGCAGTGGCTCATCTCTTCAGGTCTTCTCGCCCTGCCTTTCAACCTCAGCTGTGCGGCCGGAGCGCACCCAGCCCGCATCCTGCCCAGTGTGTCTTCTGTCCTTGTTCTATTCAGAATTCTGTACCACCTGGAATTAAACCAACTCATTTGAAATGGCAAAACAAACCAAAAAAAAGTGAGACAGGAAGCCTAGAGAGGGCTGGAGGTGCCTAATTGCACTGTCCCAGGTTGGACAAGTTTCCAAAGTAGTTTCTCCTGAAGGGTAGGCCGTGTCATGGAGAAAGCTCTGAGCATATTTCTAAATGCTTGAGTTTCCTCTCTTCCTACCAAAATAGAGGGGGTTTCTCTCCAATCTGCACCATGTGAACCTGGTGGGGTTCCTGGGGATAAAACACATGAAAGTATGGGGAGCTTGAGCCTGGGCCCCCAGAAGCTTTTAACTTTCAAGCTAGTCTACATTCAGCTTCCAGAAGTTTATCAAAATTGCCATGTTTATGGCATGGATCGTAATGATGGTTTCCCAGGTGTAAGCTTACATGCAACCTCATCAAGTTGTAAGCATTAAATATGTACAACTTTTTTGGTGTGTCAACCATACTTTAATAACGTAGTTTTTAAAAATCACCATTTCAGCCCTGGCTGATTTGGCTCAGCGGTTAGAGTGTCGGTCTGCGGATCAGAGAGACTGGGGTTCGGTTCCCGCTAAGGGCACGTACCTCGGTTGCAGTTTGTCCCCGGCCCCAGCTGGGGTTGTGTGGGTGGCAACCAGTCGATGTGTCTCTCTCACATCAATGTTTCTCTCTCTCTCTTCCTCCCTCTTTCCCTCCTGCTCTATCTGAAGATAAATGCAAAAACCTCCTTCGGTGAGGATAAAAATAAAAAATAAAAAATCGCCCTGGCCGGTTTGGCTCAGCGGTTAGAGCGTCGGCCTGCGGTCCTGAGAGACCCGGGTTCGGTTCCCGCTAAGGGCATGTACCTCGGTTGCAGTTTGTCCCCGACCCTGGTCGGTTGTGCGGGTGGCAGCCACTCGATGTGTCCCTTTCACGTCGATGTTTCTCTCCCTCTCTCTGTTCCTCTCTCTCCCTCCCACTCTACCTGAACAAAAAATGGAAAAATGTCCTCCGGTGAGGATAAAAAAAAAAAAATAAAAAATCACCCTTTATGTGTTCCTAACAATAGCTGATTCTGGAGGCTTCTGCTTCAGGTAAGATGATCTTGGCTATGATTCTCTGTATCTGCCCAATTCTCCAGATTTCAGAATGGATCTTTACCCTGTGACATTAATTGTCTGATGGATCTAACAAAAGGTATTGACTTTCAGTTTATTCAGTTTTTTCTTGTTGTTAGTGTGGGGTGACATCTTCCAAGATCTTTATGCACCAGAGCTGAAAACAGAGTCCTCCCTTATGGGTTTTTTGTTGTTGTTGTTGTTGTTGTTTTAATCCTCACTGGAGGATATTTTCACATTAATCTTCAGATAGAGATAGAGGGAGAGAAGGAGGAAGAGAGAGAGAGAGAGACACCGATGTGAGAGAGACACATCGACTGGCTGCCACCTGCACGACCCCACCAGGGCGTGGACGAACCATAACTGAGGTACGTGTCCTTGACCAAAATCGAACCCGGGACTCTTTGGTCCATGGGCGACACTCTTACCGCTGAGCCATACTGGCCAGGGCTCTTGCAGGGGGTTTTAACACATCTGACAAAGGCCTGCCTCCCAGTCATGTGACAGAGGGATGGGCAAACTTTGTTGGGGGATCAAGGCCAGGGGCAGCTAGACCCACTACAGCTCCACTCAGCAAACCTTCCCTCCAACCTGCAAGAAGGAAGCATCATCCAAAGGAAACCGAGGCCCTAGGGAAAGAGCCACGAACCATGTCCCTAGGAGCCTCCCCACGCCCCTGCCAGCTCTGGCCGTCTAGATCCCCCTGTCTCCTCAGGGACAGGGTTGGGTTGTAGCGGAGGCCAAAGCATGGGATCATGTGAAGTGGGTGTGGGACAGAGGTCAGGCTGGCCAGGCAGACCCACAAAAAACTTGCTCTACCCTTAAATAATTGTGTCCTTGGGCTGGTCAGAAAATACTAGTACTTTCTTGGCACACCTGTGGAGAGAAGGAAAATGCCTGGCACTGAGCCTGGCATGTCACAGGTATCATGCAGGTAACATTTCTTCTTTCCCCCACCGAAGCCCCCGTCACCTTGGGGATCCAATTCAGCCGCCCCGCCTTGACATCAAGGCTTCACAGGTCGAGACTACCTCTCTATCCTGCCCCGCCCCAGGGCTACCCGGAGGGGGAAAGAAGGGAGGCTAATGTGAATGAGTTATGTGCCAAACACTGTTTTAGGTACTTTATGTCTATTCACTGATTTAATCAGCCCCCCAAAATGTGTAATCTAGGACATATTACCTTATTTTACAGAAAAGGAAAATTGAGGCACCAAGAAGTTTACAAGAATCGGTCAATAAATGGCAGACCCTGAGTTTGAGCCCAGAGCCCACATTCTAGGAAGAGGGTGTAGAAAGCAATGATCCTTGAATCCTTGACCTTGGGGAAAGAGGACATGGCAAAGGGACAGTCCCTTCCACTCTATTAGTGTGGCTGTGAGTTTTAAGGACTAAAAGCTCCCTCCAGTGCCCTTGGGCTCCAGGGTTTACTGAGGGGATGTTTGTGCCAACGTGGGAGCCGGAGCCCCAGCCCCAAGGAAGCTGGGCTGAGGCTGGTGCAGATCTCAGATCTCATGACCTTCCCCTCGGGGGCAAGAAGAGGCTGGGGGATGTATGTGCTTGCGTGCCCCACCCCATGCTTCTCAAACTTGGAAGTGCACATGATCTTGTTAAAATCCATATTCGGTCTCAGTTGGCCTGGGTGGGGTCCACGATCCTGAATTTCTAATAGGCTCCTGAGTAATGTGGATGCTGCTGGTCCAGGGACTATGTTTGGAGAAACAAGTCTACAGGGCCCTGCATCTCTCAGGTCCAGCTTCTTTTGTTCTCTTCTTTTTTTTTTCTGACTCCAGCTGCCTGATTGCCTCTATACTCCCCACGTCTGGGGCGAGTCTTCCCCACCTCCACCTCTCAGCAGGCAGGGCAGCCTCTGAAGAGCATTTTTAAAAAGCTACCCAGGGAAAGGTCAGCTACGCACTCAGTAACCAGCGTGGGCCACATCTGAGTTGGGCCCACATTTCCCATCACCTCCAAGGTCTCGGAACGCTGGCTTCTGGCCAAAAAACAGCATTTACGTGACCTATGAAATGGAGAGATTATCACAGAACCTGCCCCCAGGGTGGGCGTGAGGATGTTAAGCAGAGAGCCTAGTACTCGGCACAGTAAGCACTACTCAAGCATTACCTCCCAGTTATTTCCGAATGGAGAACCAGCAGCTATGAGTTTGAAACTGACTTACAGATCTCTAAGTACAGGGGCCTCCAACTCGAATGTGCATCCAAATGGCCTGAGGGGCTTGTTAAAACACAGATCTCTGGACTCTTCCCCCAGGGTTTCTGATTTAGTAGGTCTGGGGTTGGAATCTGAGAATCTGCACTTATGACCAGTTCCCAGCTGATGCTAATGTTGATGCTACTGATCCAAGGACTGATTCTGAGAACTTCTGATGGAGGGAACTCTTCTTGCCTTTGCCCCACGCGGAGGAGCCTAGAGGTCAAGCGAGAGCCGCTAGTGCTAGGTCAGGGCACAGTGAGAGCCGGAGCCTTTCCAGCAGCCCAAGTTCCAAGGACACCAGAGAGGGGCCTCTGTAGGCCTCTCCTCCAGGCTTGCTCCCTCATGCCTGGCCCAGAGCCCCAGCCCTCAGAAGGCCCCTCCACCCAGCTTTGTTTGCATTCCTGGAGCCTGCGTCAGCCTGGGCAGCAGGCATGTCTATGCGGGCAGGCCTGGCGCGGTCCTGCTGGCGGGCCCTGCGCTCCAGGCCTCCTGGGCTCGGGGCCACAGTGGCCACGCAGAGCTCACTTAGCAGGCTGGTGACTCACACTTCCTCCAGGATTCCGGGAAATGCTTTCCTGCTGCTGTTGCTGCTGCTTTTTTCTTGTTTAATGAGAAGTTCTCTGCAGACTTCCATGGCAACCTCAGGATGAGGAGGCAGGAGGAGAAGGTGGACAAATCCATTCCCAAGAGGGGCCCCCTAAATTCCCATCTCTCACACATTCACACGCACACTTGCACACATACCTCCAACCTCTTGCCAGCCTCAGCCTGAGCCCCCAACCCACCACGGAGCTTTGGTCCAGGAGGGCCAGCCCCAGAAATGCTTGCTTTTATTAAAAAGGAATGGCCTCACAAAGGCACGACTGTAGGAAAGGTTGTAATTTGCCCAAATAAAACTTAATTTGATCCATGAAATAGCTGTGGTTTATTGTGTAATAGATGTGCTATGTGTTTCAATTTAATAGAAGCCAATATAATAGGGGGCCAGCTGGGGCCTCCAGAGGCCGGCCTCTTTCCCACCATGCATAGTAGGGCCACACAACCTGCCTTCTTGGTGGGACCCTCCGCCAGGACAGAACAGTGAAGGGCTGGCCACAGACTCCTGGCCCACACCATGGAGGCTCCTGGGAGAGAGAGCCCAGGCACAGACAAGTAAGAGTGCTTAAAGGGGGGAAAAGGAAAGAAATGAAAACCACCCTTTTTCCAAAGCAAGGCTGTGAGTGTGTGAGTCTGAGGAGGGGGCTGTGGGGGCTGAGTCACTTTCCTGTCCCCTGCTGGAGTGGGAGGGCCCCTACCAGGGGCTGTAGGAGAAAGAAGGATGGGTCTGTCACCTGAATGTGTTGGGAGGGACCCTCTGGAGAAGCCTTCAGGGACAATGCCTGGGGCAGTGGGCAGCGGCCTTGGCCCCCAGAGCTTCTGTGGGCAGGCTCAGGAGGAAGGGGTACAGTCTAAAAGAGAGAGAGAACTGGGGGTAGGGAGCTCAGCGGGGTACCGCAAAGCCCCAGAGATGGTCCAGTTGGCACCTCCTGCTCCCAGCCCACTCAGGCCGTCCAGACGGAGGCCTAGAAAAGGCAAGTGAGCTACACAAGGTCACATAGCCAGGGAGCAGATCAGCTGGCTCTCATTCCATAAACCCTATTGACACACCGGTGCTGGGTCAGTGAGGCACGGGAGGGCAACGGTGGAATGCCGGGCTGGTTCTACAACAGCCACCCCCCACCTCGAGTGCTGACTGACTGACAGAGACCAGTGGGAAAGGAACAGTCGGTGGGAGGAGAGGGACCTTGAGTTTGTCAGCCACCTCCTGTGAGCTCGGTATTGCTCTGAATATGTCGTGTGTGTCATCATGACAACCCTGAACAGTAGGTATTGGTTGCCCCATTTCTCAGATGAGGAAATTGAGGTTGAGATAGTGGCTTGTCCAAAATCATAGTTACGCCTGGACACTCTGCTGCTTCCTGTGGGTGGAGACAGTATCCACCCAGTCTCCGCCCCTTCCCTAGTCCTTTCTGGCTCTGGGGCTCAGATCCTGGGTCCAGGTTACTCCAGATTCATTCTCCCCATTAGTACTTCCCTAAAAAGGCCTTTATTTGGCTCAGTGTGACCTTGGACAAACCTCTGAGCCTCCATTTTCTCACTTGTAAAATGAGACTAATTATACATGCTCCACAAAGGCTGTTCTAAAAATTAAATGAGATACCATATATAGATCACCAAAGCCAGTACTTGGCATTCAGTATGTACTCATTAAATCCACCCATTTCACCCAGCCCGTGTGGCTCAGTGGTTGAGCATAAACCCATGCACCAAGAGGTCGCCAGTTCGATTCCCGGTCAGGGCACATACCCAGATTGTGGGCCAAATTCCCAGTGAGGGGCATATAGGAGGCAGCCAATTGATGTTCTCTCTCAGTGATGTTTCCATCTCTCTCTCTCCCTTCCTTTCTCTCTAAAATTAATAAAGAAAAAAAAATTTTTTTTTTATCCTCACCCGAGGACATTTCCATTTTTTGTTTAGATAGAGTGGGAGGGAGAGGGATCGAAAAAGAGAGAGAGAGAGAGAGAGAAACATCGATGTGAAAGGGACACATCGAGTGGCTGCCTCCCGCACGACCAACCAGGGCCGGGGACAAACTGCAACCGAGGTACATGCCCTTAGCAGGAACCGAACCTGGGTCTCTCTGGATCGCAGGCCGACGCTCTAACTGCTGAGCCAAACCGGCCAGGGCAAGAAAAAAAATTTTTTAGTAAATAAATCCATCCATTTCAAATACCTCCCACTGCCCCGCCGGTGTGGCTCAGTGGTTGGACATCAACCCATGCACCAAGAGGTTGTTGGTTCGATTCCCGGTCAGGGCACATGCCCAGGTTGTGGGTCTGATCCCCAGTGCGGGGCATGCAGGAGGCGGCCAATCGATGTTTTCTCTCATCGATGTTTCTCTCTCTGTCTCCCTCTCTGTTCCTCTCTCTCTGAAAATCAATAAAGAAAAGAAAAATAAAAATAAAAATAAAAAATAAAAAACCTCCCACTGAAAATGTTATATGCTGGCTAAGTTCTGGATATTTGTTTGGGAGGGAGAAACGTCCCTCCCATTTGAATTCCAACTCTGCCATTTACTTGCCAAGTATCTGGACAGGTGATTTCACCTCTTCGAGTCTCAGTTTCAAAATCTGTAAAATGGACATAACATTATCTACTTCACAGGAATGATGGGATAATTAAAGAAATAAGAGATGGCATATAATAGGTACTCAATAAATGATAGTTGTTATTTTATTACTGTTGATGTCGTTATTCTCTCTCTAAACTTTCTTCTATGGTCTGGCCTCTAGCGTGTATGACCAACATGTCCAGTGCAGTGCTGTCCCCATAATCTTACTTGTGCTGTCCCTGCTTTACCCAAGGATTAGTTGGTCTATCTGTGACCTGGGGTTTCTGCACTGAGGCTCAGAGAACGCTCTGTACCCCTAAACAAATCACACAAAAATCAATGACTGAAAGAACAGAAAGCAGTTAGCTTGGAAGCACCTGTAGAACATGGTTTTCTCTTTTGTTCTTCCAAGGAAAGATCACATCTTTGCCAAATTCACTTTTAGGATAAGAAGGGCAGATTAATGGAGTGGCAGGAACCTCACTAGTCAGTGTGGGGTCTTCCAGGGCCAGCTGCCAGGAAGCCTTTTCTGAAAGCCAAATGAGAGAGATGTGTACCCCATCACCTCTTGAGGACTGTGGAGATGCTCCTCTCTCCTCTCCTGTCCTCCTGCCCTGCCAACTCCCCCCTGTGCCTACCAGACCCTGGAGGGGCCAGGAAGCCCAGTTAGTCAGGAAGCCATGCTGTGTCCTGGTCACCTACATGTGAGATTGAAGCCCTTGAGGACTGTGACTTGCCCAAAGTCATAGCAGGTATGTGTGCTGGGTGTGTGTGTGTGTGTGTGTGTGTGTGTGTGTATACACTTTTCCATCATGTCTTGTTGAGTTCCATTATCTCAATACCTCACAGGGGTGATACAGGGGTCAAGGGAGGCAGCCAAATGCGGAAGTGCACTATTAAATGATACAAATGTGAGAATTCATTTATTGTCATTTAAAATAGTCAAATTTTAATTAACCAGAATCCTGGCAACTATAAATGTTTAATTGAGTTTCAATACCAAATCCCTTTTGGTTCAACATTTATTGTGGAGAATCTGGGTTTTTTAAAACTATAATATAATAAAGTTAATATAATAAGGATTTTACAGACTCATTGTAGAAAATTTTTTAAATGTGAGAAAGTTTTTTTTCCATTTTTTTTTTTTATCCTTACCCAAGGACATTTTTTTCATTTTTTGTTCGGACAGAGCAGGAGGGAGAGAGAGGAAGAGAGGGAGAGAAACATCGACATGAAAGGGACACATTGAGTGGCTGCCACCCACATGACCCAACCAGGGCCAGGGACAAACTGCAATCCAGGTACACGCCCTTAGCGGGAACCGAACCCAAGTGTCTCTGGACCTCAGGCCGATGCTCCAACTGCTAAGCCAAACTGGTCAGGGCGAGAAAGTTTTTTAAAAATGTGAAAATCATCCCTAACTCCACAACCCAGATATATTCACTGGTTATATTTTACATACATGTATATGCATTACTATCATAAAATAAATATGTATGTGTATATTCAGCACTTTATTTGTGCCAGGGACTGAATACACTGCTTACTCATTATCTATATACATGTAAATGAAGCATTATAGTATATATATGTAGGTTTATTACCTGCTTTTTCCCATGCAGCATTGTATCATAACTTTTCCATATGCATGTATCCCTTTGCTTTTCAAAAGTTTGTTTGACTTCCCTTCACTTTTCTGAAAGACATTACTACCTGTTTTTGCTAACCAAAAAAAATCTGGTCTGGCTGGTGTGGCTCAGTGGTTGAGCGCCGACCCATGCACCAAGAGGTCGCCAGTTCGATTCCCGGTCAGGGCACATGCCCAGGTTGTGGGCCCGATCCCCAGTGGGGGGCATGCAGGAGGCGGCCAGTCGGTGTTCTCTCTCATCAATGTTTCCATCTCTTTCTCTCTCTCTAAAATTAATAAAGGGAAAAAAAATAAAAAATAAAAAGACCTCTGAAGAAGATTTTCACTTTTATAAACAACAACAAAAAAAGCAAAAAGTGATCGGCACTGTTTTGCAGCGAGCATCACAGAAGCAGCGGCTTCCAGGGCAGGGCACATGGCCCGCCAGGCTCCTTCCCCGACGACACCCCGCATCTCAGCACACTCGAGAGGGTGTCACACTCCCAGTGAAACTGGATGTAATTAAGCATTTTGATCATGACGAACCAAATAAAGACATAGTGCGTGCCTTGAATTTTGGGCCTGGGAACACTCAAAAAATTTTCCATATAAATGAATGGTAATTGCTTCTTTGCTTTACGCCATTTTGGCGTATGCAAGGTTTCATAGGAACGCTCTACTTTCAGAAAGTGGGGGAAATCTGCAATTTAAAATATTCTAAAACATGGTATTTTTCTTTATAAAAATAGCACATGCTTATGGTAAGGTAAATAGTCCAGAAAAATAAAAAGTGAAAAAAAAACAACACAAAAACCCACACCCAATTGCCCCTTGATATCTTCTTCCATTCTCCAAGGACAATTATTATTAATAACGAAACATAATTTTTAAAGGCTGCATAATATTTTATTACACAGATGTGCCATCATTTCTGTAATTCCCTACTGTTGGATGTTTAGACTGTTTCAGAAGTTTGCTGTTATAAAAAAAATGAATATTTCTCAGAAAAGATTCCCCAGAGACAGAATTGTTGGTACAAAGGGCATAAGCATTTTTAAGGCCTTGGTCCATACTGAGAAACTGACTTCCTGAAAGTTGCCCTCGTTCATAGAGCCATCAGCATAGAAGGAGAACATAATCTTGCTCATTTCACTTTATCTCAGCCCCACTGAACATTACTTTTAAAAAAATAGATTGCTCAAAGTAGTAAGTGAGAAGTAACATCTCACTATTTTATTTTTTTAATCCTCACCCGAGGATATTTTCACATTTATCTTCAGACAGAGTGGGAGGGGGAGAGAAAGAGAGAGAGAGAGAAACATTGACATGAGAGAGACATATCGACTGGTTGCCACCTGCAAAACCTTAACCGGGGCCTGGGACAAACCGCAACCGAGGTACCTGCCCTTGGCCAGAATCGAACCTGGGACTCTTTGGTCCGCAGGCTGATGCTCTAACTGCTGAGCCAACCATCTCACTATTTTAATTAAACCTTTTGTTTCCTAATGAGGTTAAACATATTTTCATATACTTACAGTTTTATTAATTTTCTTTTCATGTCCACTGCCCATTTTTTTTCTATTGAGGTTTTGAGATATTTTTCTTTTTGATTTGAAAGTGCTCTTTACATATTTGTTTTATTGAAGTCTATTTATAGTATGTGTGTGTGTTTGTTTGTTTATTGTTAATCTTCACCCAAGGATATTTTTCCCATTGATTTTTACAGAGAGTGGAAGGGAAGGAGGGAACTGAGGAGAGAGAGGGAGAAACATCAATGCAAGAGAGACACACTGACTGGCTGCTTCCTGCACGTGCCCAGACCAGGGCTGGGAATTAAACCTGCAACTCAGGTACATGCCCTTGACCAGGAACCGAACTCGAGACCTTTCAGTGAATGGGCTGACGCTCTAGCCACTGAGCAACACCGACCAGAGCTATTTATGGTATGTTTGGATATACAGACGTTTCCACTTGTAAGTATACAAATACATACATCTTTCCTTTTATAATTTCTTTCATTACTGCTGTGCGTGGAGAGGCCCTTCCCATCCAGAGATCAAAAATCACGAACATTTTATTCTAGTTATTTCATGGTTTCATTGTTTTCACATTTTCAGTCTCATCCATCTGGAATTTATTCTGCTCTATAGTGTGAGGTGAAGATGTAGCTATTCGCTCCCCACCCCACCCCCACCCCCACCATCTCCTCGGTTTCCCCAGCACCACTCATTAAGCAAATCTTCCCTTCAAGGGAACTTTGTGACATGCAGCAGCCCCAGGTACTATACCATCACCACCTGAAGACCCCCCCAGTTCTCCAACAATACCTTTAATTTAAAAAAAAAATTTTTTATCCTCACCCAAGGATATTTTTGCATTCATCTTCAGATAGAGCAGGAGGGAGAGAGGGAGGGAGAGAGAGAGAGAGAAACATCAATGTGAGAGAGACACGTCAACTGGTTGCCACCCACACGACCCCAACCGGGGCCAGGGAGAAACTGTAACCAAGGTATGTGTCCTTAGCGGGAACCGAACCCGGGACTCTCTGGTCTGAGGGCCGACGTGGTAACCGTTGAGCCAAACCTGCCAGGGCTCTCCAGCAATATCTTTAACTTATTTTCACCATGCACTAGGGCCTTCTGTCTCCCAATGGCAACATAGAAATCAAGACAACAATGACCACCAAGCTAGACAGAAAATAGGCCAGTCAACAGACAATCCCAATAAATGTGCCAAAGGCTTGAACGTGGAGGGGCATCTGGTGCTATGAGAGACCCATCGGGCAGGGCTTATCTGGGCCAGATGAGAGGACAGCTGTTAGGGGATGGGTCCCAGAGAAAAGGACAGGTGAGCTAAAGCATTCAGAAGGGAACATATTAAAAGATACAAAAGCACCCAACACACAGGGAACCCAAGGAGGTCTGTGTGGCTGGGGCCTAGATGGGAGGAGACAATTGTCATTATAAGCCACTTTGGGCCCCATGCATATATCTTCTAATAAATACATTAAATATTTATAAGGATCACCACTTTAAATGAACAAAAGAAATTCGACAAGCAATGGAATGGGTGAAGGGCATCTAGAAAGAAGAAACAGCCTAAGTAAAGGCTTGGTGAAGTCACAAATAAGCTGGGCCCATTTAGGGAACATTGCTGGTCAGCCCAGGAGGACGAGGGGATGCAGGTTAAGGAGGCCTTACGTGTCCCATAGGGGCTGGGACTTGAGTGAGCAGCCAACCGGCTTACACGGGAATGGCTTGGCCAGGCTGCGGTTTAGGAACCGCATCTGGTTGCAGCCTAGAGAGAACAAAAGGAGCTCCTGAAAGCAGGTGGAGGGACCATTATGCGGCGGCCATGGCAATGTCACAGAAAGATTATTATGTACCCAGAGCCATGGTGGTCCGGGGCTGTCCCTTAGTCTAGAAGCCCCTCCTTGAGGAGGCTCAGCCTTTGGTCACTTTGAGATCCCACCCACGGGGAGGATTCTGGGGCCCCCCTGCCCAGGCCCCAGCTCCATCATGCTTGGCTTCTCTGGGGATAGAAAACCAAGGAGTCCAAAGGCAACTAGACCATGAAACAAGAGCAGTCCCAGTTGAAACCCTGGTTCTGCCCCTTGTCTCCCATGAGCCCCTAGGCGAATTGCTGAACTCCTCTGAGCCTCCTGTTTCCCTCTCTGTAAAGTGGGACCCAAAGGGTTAGCGTGAGTGTCCAGCATGAGTATTCTGTTGGATAAGGTGTGTAAGGTTCCTGGCACATGTGAGGGATGCAGTATAGGTGCAGTATAACACCACCACTCTAAAGAGGATAAGTGTTTTATTTTTTTATTCTCACCCGAGGACATTTTTACATTTATCTTTAGATAGAGCAGGAGGGAGAGGGGAGGAAGAGAGCGAGAGAAACTTCGATGTGAGAGAAACACATCAAGTGGTTACCACTCACATGACCCCAACCAGAGCCGGGGACAAACAGCAACCGAGGTACATGCCCTTAGCGGGAACTGAACCGGGCCTCTCTGATCTGCAGGCCAACGCTCTAACCACTTAGGAAACCGGCCAGGGCGAGTGTTTTATTTTTTATTTTATGTTTTTAAATATTTTTTCTTTATTGATTTTAGAGAAAGAAGAAGGGAGAGGAAGAGAGAGAGAGAAACATCAATGAAAGAGAACATCGACTGGCTGTCTCCTGCATGCCCCCCACGGGGAATTGTACCCACAACCTGGGCACGTGCCCTAACCAGGGATCGAACCAGTGACCTCATGGTGCATGGGTCAGTGCTCAACCAGTGAGCCACACTGGCCGGGCAAGCATGAGTGTTGCAAAAGGAGAGTCTAGAAAAGGCGCTGCTCAGCGGAAAGGAACGCACAGGATGGCATCACAGGAAGGCGACCAGCATTGCAGCTGACAAACAACTCATAAGGGAGCCCCGGCCCAGGCTCTGTGTTCGACTGGCCCTTTCTACTCGCTTGCTTTCCATCCCAGGCCCCCAGGAAGCCCTTCGTTCTCTCCTCGTAGGCCACGTCTCAGACCACATCACTGTTCACAGCAGTACCTCTAGTTTTCTAAAGCACTTTCCAGCTCCTCAGCTCACTTGTTCCTGCAGCCACTCTATTGAAGCAGGTCATCCCACTTCACAGATGAAGAAACCAAGACCTCCCAGAAGGTGGTAGGGAGCCCACTGGCTGCTTCATGCTCCTCCAGCCTTCTAAGCCGCCCAACCATCTGTCCAGAGCCAGGGCACAAGCTGAAAGGTGTGAAATGCTATGGGCGAGTCTCTGAGGCACAGGGAAGAACCTAGCACCTTAGGTGAAGGAAAGCTAGTGCGGTGGAACTGAGCACTGGAACAAGAGTCAGGCAAACCTGGTTGCCACTCAGCACCACCACTTGCCTGTGTGACCTTGGGCAAATGCTTGACTTCTCTGAACTTTTGCTGCCCATCTGTAAAGCAGGCAGCATCCCACTAATGCTGTAGCATGTGAGCATGAAACAAGAGAACTGATGATATATTAGTTTTCCATTGTTGTGCCACAGATTACCTGGTTTTTGGGGGGACGACCTTCAAAAACCAATCAGCTCGATCTGTCCTGTTTGCAGACCCTGCCATTCAGGTGGCATTCCTCAGCTCCCCAGGGCGCCTGAGCAACGGCAGCAGGCTGGGGTAGACATCCAGAGGTGCTGCTGACAGGTATTCTGCCTGGGAAATGTAGGAGTTGGGGTCATCTCATGCTGTTTCTCCTAAGTTCAGGTTTGTGGGGGAAGGTTAAGGAAAGTGACGGTCAAATCATGGTCAGAGCTGTCTGGCAGGGGATGACTAAGCCAGCAGACAGCTAAATATAAGGCACTTGCACCACTGTGGGAGGGCTGCCCAGGGCGCGGTCCCTAGTGAGGAAGGCCCTGACTTCTAAGGTGGTCCCTTCCCAGGTGTGGGTGCTTGTTCTCCCTAAACTGCCACAAAAGCAGTGTGCTCTGTTCCGGAGGCTGTAACTTTACCTTTCTCCCAATTAATCCCCACTCATACCCAGAACTTTCTCCCAGAATGGTTGGGTCCAAGAGTGATAGTATGTTTTTATAAAATGTAACCAGAATTCAGTTTGAATCCCCTTTGGGCCAGACTACCAAGCATAGTTTGCACGAACGAGGCTAGCCATTTGGGGAATGCCCAGGAATGTTAGGGAGGAATCTCAAAATTTCAAAATAGGTCGATATAAACCTCTAACCCTTTCATCCTGGTCATTGCATCCTTACAGGACATGGCCCAGAGTAGATGATCTCTTTCTGAGGACAGCCACAATCGATGACCAAACTGCCTCACTCAGGTGTTTGGACCAAGAGGGAGTGAGGGAGATGGAGCTGAGAACTTTGACTTGACAAGACCACCCCTGTCGATGGCAGGGAGCAAGGAAGGTCATCCAACACCTTGACTGTTAACCCACTGTGAAATGCCTTCTGCGATACATGGCACACCATGATCCGACTGTAAATGATCCAGAAAGCTGAAAACATGACCCACATGTCTCAAGGGCCACAATGTTGTGGCTTGAATTGGCTGAACAGACTGGAACAGCAACACCATAACCTGAAAATGTGTCAACAGCAGAGCGGCACCCACCCACAGCTACTCCGTGGAGAAGGGGTCGAAGGCAGTCGATCTGCTCCAAGCAGGCTGGGACCATGCCCACTGTGAGACAGCAGGTCAGCTTTTGGCAGGAGTCACAAGCAGTGTGGAAAGAGAGTCCTTTACTTTCACAGGCCTCCGAGGGTGGGGGTAGGGCTCTGTCTGTCAGGATGATAGGTCCAGGCAGCAATGCAGGGGTCAGTCTGGGCAGCACAGGCATGCCAGTTGGTCTCATCAGAGAATGAATTCCAACGATGAGTATCCACAGGAGTGACCCACCCAGTTCAGTCAGCAGCCTCAATTTATTCCCACAGTTTGTGACCCTAGAGAGGAGTGTTTTCAGTCTGCCAGCCTGTTTTCCAAATGGCAGACACGACAGCCCAGGCATTGGCCATACCCAACAAGCTGCGTCCAGGGGAGTGTTGGCTAGAGCTGTGTGAACAGTCTTGAGTTCTGTCCACTCAGAAAAATGACCATAACCACTTGCGGTTCTGCAGGACTGCCACTGAGGTGGAACAGTCACAGCAGCTCAGTGGACACCATCAGGACAGACCCAACCTGGAGCAGTAAGAGCCCAAACACTAGTCAATTTTCCACCTATGGTGTTTTCTGGGGTTTGTCGCAGGGAAATTTCTCCATGGTCAAAATCTCTGACAGCCGCCAGGACTCACAGTCCTTCCACCACCATCTCCAATGGATCGCAAGTTGGCATGATGGACTGCAAAAGGCGCTGAGTCATCATTCTTCCTGAATGATGTGCCCCACCCTCTTGTCTGCAAGTGAACCAGCCAAAAGTCTAGTGATCCCTCTGGTTCTGCCCACAGCAGTTGTAAAGTTCCCTTCTTTCACTCTCGGTGTGAATGTCCATCTTGGTAACTGCTGTCTGAAAAATAGCAGCATCTCTGCCTACTCAGGGCAAATCCTGGTTTGTTTCAGTGGTGAGGAATTGAGCCTGGCCACCACATTAGTGAGGAGGTCCTCCCACCCAGAGGTGAGTTAGCCACAACCAGGGTACCCTCTGGGCAGCTGTCCTTAAATGTACTTCCTAGTACTCAGCCTGTAACCACCTCTCCAATTCCTCCTCATGAAGAGACAATAGAACAGAGAGCCATTTACTGCCCACAATTGGCCATACAATTTGGTCAACATATTTGCTACTGATTTCCATGGACATCCTTCAAAATCTCATTATTTGGCCTGTGAGGTCCTCATTGTTCCTCTTGCAGAAAGCCATGTCTTCTCTGTCAGCATTTCATCTTCATCATTAAATCCGTCAAGAACTGTGAAGGACCCGAGATTTTACCCAATTGCAAGATAACAAGTTGGCTTGCCCTGTTTCCTGGGTGTTGGCAGAAGACACAGGACTCCTGGGTCAGAGACAACAGACTTCTATTACTCGGGCTACAGCAAGCAGCATGAGCAGCATGTTTGCATTTAGTGTCCTTGCAGTGCAAAGCGATGACACCTATACACTCAGTGGGATGCTTTATAGGAGAAGAAGCTTGAGTTTAGGGAACCCAAATCTTTTATAATAGGTAGTAAACACACCTGCCCTTTTACCAGAGGGAGACACTATCTCTGTCTTCTAAGGCTGTTGGCTATCATATTATCCTTGAAGAGGTAGCCCAGAACAAAGACAGTCAATATCTCTGCTTGCAAAACTTGCAGAGAGGCCCATGGAGAATTGTCTCGAAACACTATACGCTGTCTCATTTGGTTCCTCCACAGTACAGGATACCATCCCCATTTTACATCGGAGAACACCAAGGCCCAGAGGAAACACATAAAATGCACAAGTTCACACAGTGTGGAAAATAGTGGAGCCAGGATTCAATCTTTGTCCACAGGCTTTCACTTTTCTCCAGAGCCGATCCATTCCCCTTTGCCAGCAGCAGCTCAGGCATAAGGCTTGATGGGGGAGGTGGGAAAATGTCTGTTCAAAGATGGTTTTCAGTGGCTCTGTGGACTTTAGTTCCCCAGTGTCTCCTCTCTCCCCAACCACAGCAAATTCAAGAACAGACTCACCTCAATGGGCTTTGGCTTCTCATGGCCACTTGGGAGCCCACCCCTAAGGCCTAGAAATGATCACACAGGACTCTGCTGACATTACCCACTTGGGCTAAGGCCAGGCAGCCAGAACCCTCCACCCTTTGAGGAACACCCTGGGACTCTCCAGAGTCTGACTCAGAACAGGATCCCAAACACATGGACTGACACTCTCTCACTTTCAAACGCACGCGCTCAAGCTGGTTCTTCTTCCATGCAAACTGTGGAAGGAGCTCCCATGACCAGCTGGGGTGTGGCAGGGATCATGGCTGTGGGCCCAGATGGCACCAAGTGACCCCAGGGGTCGGCTGACAGCACCCCCACAGGACCCCCAGAGTGAAGAGCCCAGGAGCCAGCCAGTGCCTGGAAACGAGGCAGACCAGGTGCTGTTCGACTTTCTGGAGATCGAATGTGTTTTTTCTTATGTGGTTTTTGATGTTCGTTGATACTATATTTTGGGCAGCACAAAGCACGGGATTCTTAAAGAGTCAAAATAGTTGTTTTCAAGGCCAATAATAACAACCGTCCTAGCTCCATGGGTAGAGTAGGAAAGGAAAGGAGCGGGTGGGGTGGGGGTGGGGTGGGGGGGATAACAGTTTTCAAAGGGTCTGCTTCTAATACACATACTTAGAAAACATCAAAATGCTGCCCATTTTATACAACTTAAGGAATCTGGCCAACAGTGAATAGTTTATGAAGAGACTTTTTTTCTCACCTCTACAAAAATGTATTTTTTTGTTAAAATGTTAAGGAAAGCGCATCTTGGACTTGCCTGCGTGAATGTTGTTTATGTGCGTTTTTCTCTAGGCATTCCTGAAGCTCCATTGTGTTTATTGCTCAATGATAAGAAATAGAAAGCAAAAAAATTTTTTTTTTATCCTCACCCGAGGACATTTTTTGTGTGTTTATCTTCAGATAGAGCAGGAGGAAGAGAGGGAGAAAGAGAGAGAGAGAAACATCGATGTCAGAGAGACACATCAAGTGGTTGCCACCCACACGATCCCAACTTGGGCTGGGGACAAACTGCAACTGAGTTACGTGCCCTTAGAGGGAACAGAACCTGGGACTCTGGTCCACGGGCCAACGCTCTAATCGCTGAGCCAAACCGGCCAGGGCTTTAAAAAAAATTTCCAATTAATTTGCTGGTTCAAACAAAACTGACCAAAATAAAATAAAATCAAGCTGTTGACAAGGTAATATATTTTAAATTCAACAAATGCTAAATGTTACTACTAGCCAGGCCCTGTTCAAACTGCTTCATAAATATAAACTCATTTAATTTAATTTTCCTAACCACCTTATTCTTTTTTTTGTTTTGTTTAATCCTCACCCGAGGATATTTTTCCATTGATTTTTTACAGTGGAAGTGAGGGGGGTGGAGAGAGAGAAAGAAACATCAATGTGAGCGAGACACATGGATGGGTTTGCCTCCTCCACGTCGGGGATCGAACCTGCAACCCAGGTACATGCTCTTGACTGGGAATCGAACCCTCAACCCTTGGGTCTGCAGGCCGATGCTCTAACTGCTGAGCCAAGCAGGCCAGGGCTTAACCATCTTATTCTATGTTCATTCTAACAAATGAGGAAACTGAAGCTCAGACACTGAAAGGGTAACTTGCCCAGGGTCACTTAGCTGAAGGCAAAGCTGGGCCTAGAACACCTGGATTTGCCTCCAAACCCTGTGTGTTCAGTAGCCATGGAGAGTCAAGTTCAGAAGTGCTGCCATCAGCAGGGTGGAGGATAGGAAAACCAGCTCTGGAACCAGAGAGATCTGGGTGAGAATCCTAGTTCTGATACTTTGTAGCTGTGTGACCTTGGGCAACTTGCTTAACTTCTCTGAGCCTCATCTATTAAAAAGGGTGAGGATTAAATGAGATGATACAAAGTGCCTGGTACAGTAGTCCCCACTTATCCACAGCGATGAGACCCCCAATGAATGCCTGAAACTGCAGATAGTATGGAACCCTATATACGCAATATTTTTACCTATATAAACATACCTAAGATAAAGTTTAATTTATAAATTAGGCACAGTAAGAGGTTAACAACAATAATTAATAAGATAACAGACTAATTATAACAATATGTTATAAGAGTTAGGTGAATGTGGTCTCTCTGTCACACTGTACTCAGCCTTCATGGGATGATGGGAGATGATACAATGTCGCCCTGCGGAGATGAAGTGAGGTGAATGACACAGCCTTGTGACCTGACCTTAGGCCCTATCGAACTTCTGACAATACAAAATGAAACAAGCACTTTACAACTTCTCTTCGGCGCCTCCATATTGCCAACATCACTACCTTGCACTTTGGGGCCATTATTAAGTAAAATAAGGGTTACTTGAAGCCAAGCGCAGGGACACCGAGACAGTGAGCCGCTAACCAAGAGGGCAACTAAGCGCCTGACCAGCCGCCTGTGCAGCGTGGAGACACGGGACAAAGGGATGAGTCACGTCCCGGCGGGACAGAGCAGGACTCTGGAGATTTCAGCATGCTCCTCAAAACAGCTTGCATTTAAACCTATGAACTGTTTATTCTGGAATGTTCTATTTAGTATTTTCAGACCATGGTTGACCATGGGTAACTGAAACCAAAGTGAAACTGAATAAGGAGGGCTGCTGTATACAAGAAGTCCCTCTCTCAGTAAATAACTGTTATTATTTTTGCTAAACAAAGGAAGAGTTATATTACTAATGATTATCCCAGCTTCTCTCAGCAGGTCCAACATTAAAATCCACTCTAGCTGCGACTCTTGGTACAGATTTTTGGGTGAGGGGCAGGAGCTCCTAGGCTCCCCCAGAAGGCACTATCTAGACTTCTGGTGCCATTTAGACATTTTATTTTATTATTTTTTGAAATATGTTTTTATTGATTTTTTGTTTTGTTTTGTTTTTTAGAGAGAGAGAGAGAGAAACATCGATGTGAGAGGGAAGCATCGATCGGATCAGCTGCCTCTTGCACAGCCTACTGGGGATCAAGCCCACAATTCAGGCATGTACCCTGACCGGGAATCTAACTGGGACCTCTCAGTCCATGGGACCACACTCAATCCACTGAGCCACACTGGCCGGCTAGCCATCTGGTTTTAATCTTTCATTTTTCAGGGGAAATAGAGGCTCAGAGAGGAAGGGGCTTCCCATTTCACTCAGATCTCCCACGATGCCCCAGAGAGTCCAAGGAAGTCACATTAAAAACCATCTCTCTCCTGTGCTCAGCCCATGGCCTCCCTCCCAGTCTCACGTTCAGAAATGATGGGCATTTTATCTCGACTCCACTTGCCTCGCTGTGATCTGCTTTAAAAACAGTCAGCAAGGCTGCAAGGCTGTTTCAGCCTATATCTCTCGTGATGGTCAGCCTAAACGGACACCCCCTTCCTCAGCACCCTCTGCCAAACCCCCAACAGGGCCAAGATCACACACAGCTTACTCTGGGCTATCAGGGCTGCTGGAAGTCAGCAAAGGCCTCAAATTCCCAGGGTAAAGAATTTTCAAACTTTCTCTTCACGTGCCTTTTATTAAAAACCATAGGGAACACAACAATGAGAATGTGCTTAATGCCACGGAACTATACACTTAAAAATGGTTACAATGGCAAATTTTATATTGTGTATATTTTCATCACAATAACATAAAAAAGCACAGAGAAGATGAAAAGGTTCTGGATATGGATGGTGGCGATGGTTGCATAACAATGTGAACATACTTAGCACCGTTGAACTAGACACTTAAAATGGTTAAACCAGTCAATTTCATGTTATATGTATTTTACCAGAATTACAACGAAACACAACAAGGACCTGCACCCCTACCCTAATTGCCTCTCAGGTGCTCTGCTCAGGTCACTGCTGGCTTCACAGAAGCCTTTGCAGCATCACTGAGAGGCCAGCTCTGGAAGGAGCCAAGCCATGGGTTTGGCATCTGCCACCGCATTGCTGTGTGACCCTGGGTAGCACGCTGCCCTCTCCTAGGCCCTTGTTCTGTGAGTAGTGGAACTAGATACACTCTAAGAACCTTTCGCAGCTTAGATGTTCTCTGATTCTGTGTTCTAAACCATTGAAGGGACACCACCCCCAAACCAGGAATTCTTGTTACCACACTTTTGAGAGGGTAGAAGAAGGCTGAAGAACATGAGCCCCCAGAGCCCAGAGCCTGAGGCTAGGGGAGAGAGTGAGGGTTCTTAGGGCCAGTAAGGAGAAGCCAGCTGGGGATCGTCATGGAGACACAGGATACTAATAAACACACCCTGCTCTGGATGCCTGCTTAGTCCTTTAGCGTTTATAAAATACACACATCCATTACCTCCATGACCCTTTCATTCCACAGACATGCAGGGGCCGAGGACCACGAGGGGAAAATGGGTCATGAGACATCTCTGGCTTCCAGGAGCCACTCTGGGAGGAGAGGGGGCAGTGGTGTGGTCAGCGTCTGGCTTGTGTAGGTTGAGGCATGGTCTGGAGTAGGGGCAGCTTGGACAAAGACCTGGGAGAGAGAGAGACAGAGAGGTCTGGAGTGTGGTATTTGAAGGGGGTCGGCCAGGAAGAGATGGGGCAGGGCCAGATTCCCTTAGAACCTCACAGGCCACTCTAAGAGGTAGTTCCTATCCTGAAGGCACAAGGAGTCATCAGAGAGGACATGGTCCCATGGAAGAGGCACAGTGTCAGATTTGAGTGCAGATCATCTTTCTGGGTGGAGGAGAGTGAATTGGAGGAGGCAGGAGGGGGTCCAGAGGCCCAGTTAAGAAGCCACAGCAGCCGTTAGGTAGAGGCCCTGGTGTCCCAGACTGGAGACCTCCCAGTGGATCACAACTGTCCTTTCCCTGAGGAAACTGAGGTTTACACAGGTCAAGTGATTGTCCAAAGTCATCAGGGAGTTAAGGTATCTGGACTTGAGTCCTCATATTTGCTGAGTACCCAACCAAAGCTTTTTCCAGCTCCCTGAGCTGTCTTTCAGGCCCTGAAATAGTACTAGTGAGCACCTGCTGAATGCTTAATACATGCCAGTTCCGAGTAACATGCATTAATTCATGTAATCTTTCCAACCATCTTAGGAGGTAGATACCCTTATTATTATCCAGAGAGGAAACTGAGGCACAGAGAGATTAAGTAACTTGCCTAAGATCACATAGCTGGTAAGTGGCAGAGTCAGGATTATAATCAGGCAGCTGCACCCCGAGGCGGCTAGAACTTTTAAGCCCCCTGAAATGTGTGTGTGGGATGGGAGCTTTGAGGACAAGGAGAAGGGGAGCAGGGGAGCCCCCAGAGGTGAACAGAGGTACCATGTGCATGCCGTCCAGAGCACTGATGGAATCTGTGCCGACACAGAGGAAGCACCCAGATCAGAAGTCCTGAGACCTCAATTTTAGGTTCAGCTCTGCCCTAAACTTGCTGTGTGACCTTGGGCTACTCACACCCCTCTCTGGGCCTAGCGTTTTCTCACCTGAGGCATAAACACAAGATCTGCAGAGTCCCTCTCTCCCCCAGCCCTGCCTCTCTCACTCCTAGATTAACCCCTCCGCCCCCACGCCCCCCAGACTCTCCAGGAGACTAAGGCAGGAGGATGGGGCTGGAGATGGGGGTGGGCTGTGGAACCGAGAGGAGGAGGCAATGGACTAACCCTTCTCCAAAAACCTAGTCAGTCCCAGAGTATGCTGCCCCCACCCCCACCCCCACTCTAGGCCTGAGCTAGTGTTTGGGGGCAGTAAGCCCGGCCCGCCTCGCTTCCCAGAGCCTGCCGGTACCAGGCTCCCAGGACACTCTCCAGAGACCAGGCCTTGCTCAGAAAGTATCTCCCTTAGAGCCTGAGTCACTAGATCCCTGGGGGCTCTGGGGGAAACCGCAGTTACTGGGGCACCATGACTGGAAGAGGGGAAGGAGGGCAGTCCTGCCAACACTTATGACAGCCACTCAGCCTCTCCTGTCTGGGACTTGGTTTCCCCATCTGTAAACTGAGGGGCTGGAATTGGATTCTCAGATCCTCATGAAGAAAGGCAGCCACAGGCCTCTCCCTGACACTTGAGGCCACCCAAGGACCTCAGGGAGGTCCTCAGCCTCAAAACTGAGCAGGTCTAGGAGGCAAAATAGCTGTGAGGTTGATGGCCCTGAGACCCCAGAGTTCAGCCCTACAGGCTCACACTGTCCCCAAGGGACAGGCCACTCCAGCAGAGCCCATCACAGCTAGCACCAGGGAGCCCCCAGGGGCGTCTGAGACAGGGAGCTTGGGCAAATGACAGCATTTATGTGAACATCGGTCTCTCCATCTGAAAAGGGGGAACTGAGCACACTGCACAGAGGTTCGCGTGAAGACTAGATGCATAAAAGACACTTAGCACACAGGAAGGTTAGTGTTACTAGTTACCGACTTGGAAAGAGGAAAAATTCAGTGCCTTCCGGGCCATACTCACGTAGCACCCAGCTCTGCTCAGTGCTCCAGGACCAAGGCCTGGGAGGTGAACAGCAGAGGGAGTTGTGCCTCCCAGGGGGACCAGGCCCAAGGGTGGCCGAATGAAGGAGTGAAGGGAAGAGTCTGGGCTGGCAGAGAAACCAGGAGAGTTTTCCATGAAAAACAGTGTGGTCCGTGAGGCTTAGCTCTGGAGAGAATCAATGTCGTCGGCCTGAGCGCGCACCCTCTGAGAACTGGGAGATGGAAAGGAAGTCATGATCTAGTCCGCATGGAGTAGACCCTGTGGTGGGAGGCAGGAAACCTGGTCATATCCCGGCATCCATGATCACCTGGCTTGAGATAAGCACTTCCTTGCTCTAGGCCTCAGTTTCCTTGTCTATAAAATGGGAGCATCAATCTGTCCCTCTTGCTCCCTGAAGAAGGGGAATTATGATCTTCAATCACTTCCACACCCAGGCACAGTGGTGTGCCTGCCTGGCTGCTTCCTCTAAGGGCAAGGAGTTCCTGTCAGGAGACTGGCATTAGTGGACACTGCTCTAGGGAGCCTGGATGAGTTCAGGGCTCAGGTGACCCATTCCTGCCTGCAGCCTGGCCCTCCTCTGGGAAGCCCCTACAGGGAGCTTCTTAACTAGCTCTCATCAGCTCACGGGCCCACTCAGAAACCAGCCCAGCTCCTCGTCTAGGCATCTGAGGGCCCCCAGCCTCCCTTTCCAGCCCTGGCCCTCTATCAGTAACAGCTGATAGGGGCTGCTAATAAACCAGGTACTGTGTAAAATGCTGAATTCTCCCAATTCATAACTACTTCTCAGGTGAGAATAACTTATTCTCTTAACACTGAGGCACCCGAGGAAGTCTCTGAAGTCACTCTGTAAATGGCAGAGCTGAACCCAGGCATGACAAGTGTCTAAGGCCTCCCCTCTCCTGCCTCACCCACACAATGGAGGCCTCCTGGTTTCGGCATTCCTATGGCATTGCCCCTTTGCTCCTGCCCCTCTGCCACTCCTAGCCTGTCGACTTGCCACTCATTTCTCCTGTGAGGGTCAGAGTGGAAGCATGTCTCCCAGGGAGGCCTCCCCGTTCCTCTCCTCGGCACGCCCATGGTTGGCTTCTTATTCTGTCTTGTCTGGGGATCCTGCTGTTCGCCCCCGAGGCGCCCCCACACTCACCCCACACTGAGGAGACACCAGAGGCAGGGATCCCAGATGAGCCCCTTCAGGGTCGGGCTCAGTGGGAGGTGCCCTGGCATGTCCAGCAGTCAGCAGTGACCCCCGCCCAGAGGTACTAGTGTGCCTTGGAATGGGGACAGGATTAACAGGGGTGGGGTCTATTGGCAAATAACTTCAGGAAACAAAATAAATGATACATTTCTTGGACACGGTGGCTATGATCCTCACCTCCTGACAGTCACATTCTTGTGTCTTCCCTCCCGTGCTGTAGCAAGAATGGTTTGTGTGATCGACAGAATACGGCAGGAGCGATGGTATGTCACTTCGGAGGTAAGGTTATAAGAGGCGGCAGCTTCATTCTTGGTCTCTTTTGGAACATGTGCTCTGGGCGAAGCCATTTCATGAGTGGCCAAATGGAGAGGCTTCCATGGTGAGTAACTGAGGCCCCCAGGAGTGAGCTTGGAAATGAGTCCTGCAGCCCCCATGGTCTCAGATGACTGCAGTCAGTCCTGGCCGACAGCTTGACTGCAGCCTCATGAAACCCTGAACCAGAACCACCCAGCTAAGCTGCTCCTGCATTCCTGAAGGCAGAAACTGTGTGAGATGACAAATGTTAGCTGATTCAAGCTACTAAGTTTTAGGATAATTTATTATGCAGCAATAGATAATCCGCAGGACTTCCCAGAGCATTCACTATGCTGACAGAACTCTCCAAGAAAGACATACTATATACTGTAACATTCCCCTTCACTGTTTGGCCAAGGAGGCTTTCCTGTCTTCTTCAAGAGAGAAAACTGATTTAATATGGCTCTGGTCCTGCAATTAGATGTAACTTCTAACCTAGATCTGCCTCATGAGTTAGCCATTTACCCATCCAGATCTCAACTTTTCCCTTTTATGGAGTGAAAAGAAACCACCTGCCTTAGCCTAATTCATGAATGCAGCCTCAGATGCGCAGACTCAGTTATTTAGAGGTGGGTGGGAGGGTCGCTTGGTGATATCCTAAGAGGACCTTCACCCTGGCACTCAGGTGGGTTCTACATGGTGGTAAGTGAGCCTAAGGCTCACCACCTCCGATTTTCTTCCTCAGGCCATTTCCCCAGAGTGGTGAGATAGAGTGTTTTCTTCTAGCTTGTGCCCAGCTCAGAGACGGGAGGCATGGACCCGAGTCTCCACTATCAGACTGAGAGTTCCTCCAGGGCAGGGCATGGGCAGCCCCATCAGATGGGAGGGATGGCCCAGGCACCTCTCCCCCCCCCCCCCCCCCCCCGTCCTATGGACACACCACAGCCGTGGGCAAGAACAACAGAACCCCTGTGGCCTTGAGAGTAAATACATGTCCTTCCTCCCTTTTCAATCTATTCCCTCTACTTTTTATCTGGTAAAGAACTTTATCCAATTTCAGGATGTCTAATGGGTCAGAAACCCACTGAAGCCCTGCATGTCCCTCTTTGTTAAAAAGAAGACAGTTTAAAAAAAAACTATAATGCGAATACTTTATTATCAACGAGTGACTGGTATTAGCTTTTTGTCTGGGCATTAATATTTCAAAAACCATACACCAAACCCAGGCTTTTCCACCTAGCTCTGCTGTATTATTTTCTTAAAAAAAAAAAAAACATAAAGAAGAGGGAGGAGGAAAAGAAAGAAAATATATCTGTATTGAAAGAATTATAAGCCAAAGTGCGTCTTTCTTGTTTTGTCCATATACACACATTGCACCATACATAAATAATTACATTGTAAAAATGACTCCATAATTACAAGTATAATATATATTTCCATATAATATATAAAACTTTATATTAAATCTAGGTAGATGATATTTGGGGGGGTTGTCCATGGGGGCTGTGTCTCTCTGGGCACCGACCCTCCTGGTGGTGGGCAGATGGCGGGCCTTGCCTTGGCGGCCGCCGCTATCTGTGGTTGTTGAGCAGGATCTCCAGCCAGCAGGGACAGGAGGTGATGAACTGCCGGGAGTAGCAGGGCCCCCAGCCCTTGGCGAAGCTGATGCGGACGCTGTTGGGGTCGTAGGGGCCGTCGGCGGCGTCGGGCTCAGGCCCATGCTGGAGCAGGCCGGAGCGCTCGAAGTCGAACACCTTGATGGAGTAGCCAGGTGGCACCTTGCGCACGACGAGGGCACGGCCCCCGGGCGCATCCAGGGTCGGGGAGTTGACGAAGATGGGGTGCTCGCCCCGGTTGTAGGCCCACACGCCGTCAGGCTCCTTGCTGAGCACGATGCCGAAGCCAATCTTGCTGCGCGTCCGCCGCACCGACTCGCTGCGCTGTTCCAGGTTGAGCTGGCCCAGGCAGAAGCCGCTGCCCTGAGGTAGGTCGTAGAAGATGCTGACGGCCTGGTCATACACCGCGTAGAGGCGGCCCACACGCGTTCGGTGCTCCCAGTATGCCACGCTGCACCAGTGGCTCGGCTTGGTGGCATCCGGAGACATGCTGGCGTCTGCGGGGCAAGCAAAGGGCACAGGGTGTTATATTCAGGGTGGGGGTTGGATAGTGTTTCTAGAAGTCAACAGACATACCAGCACCTACTGTGTGCCAGGCTGTCCTCAGAGAATTTAATACCCAGCAGGACACCCCCCTCCCCCAGCACACGCGCGCACACACAAGGAAAAACAGAGGTTATGAATCTATAGAGAAGGCAAGGCACCTACTGTGTGCTGGGTGTTGCGGGAACATGAACCATACCTGGCTCCTGGCCATAGAATTTCTCCAGCGAGCAGGAGTTGGAAAAACACTTATGCACCCAAAGAAAGGACTGGACACGGAGTGCCTCCGGTGTGCCAGGTGCTGTACACTGCACTTCTTATTCTGCACATGACCTCACTGGTCCTCCCATCACTCTGTGAGGAGGCTGCATTCTCCTCCTTTTACAGGAGGATCCAAGACTTGGCACCAGCAGCCTGTCCAAGGCCACACAGGTATTGAGTGGCATGGCCAGGATTTGAACCTAGTCAGTCCAAGCCTCCACCGGAACAGAGCAGGCTAAGTATTACGGGGCATAATCACCACTCAAGGGGACTTAGGCATAGAAGGGTGGGAGAGTTGGTCTCCAGAATTGTCACTGCCCGACTGCTCCCGGCTTGGCCCTTGAGCATTATGCTGAGTTGCCTCAATGTCCCCTACACCCTGCCCCTGGAGTTGGCTCTCCTGGCAGAAAGTGCAGGTTTTCACCAGAACTGAAGTCAACTCTGTGAGACAGAGAAGTTGAAAGTCTCTGAAATGCTAAAGAAAATTGCTCCTTAAGGGTTTCAGAGTTTGCCAGCTCTCACAGTCGTGTGCTATGCCTCAGTTTCCCACAGACAACAAAGGGGTGCCCTGGAGGATGACTGTCATACTCTTCCACTCCAGCTTGGGACACTTCTGTGTGTCTGGATAAATTTAACAGTTTTCTGAAACCAGACCTAAGACCACGCACACAGGGTGTGGTCTGTCTATTGACTGTCCCATGGTTGCTGCTCTCCTGCATGAGCAGCTTCTTAGATTCTGAAGTCCTTTAACACCTGCTCTTTCCTTTGAGCTCACAGCTCGAGAAGCAGGTGGGGACCCATGACTTTGCAGAGGGAGAATTCTGCTGGAGGCCTGATGAGAACACGGCAAGGCACTGTACGGCTCCTATTCTCTAAGAGAAACTGATCAAAGTCCAACTAAACCCGAGGGGACAAAAACACTGCGAACAACTTCATTGAGGAGCCCGAGTGAGGTCAGCCCTGTCTGTCAGCTCAGCCCCACCTAGAAGCCCTTGAGCAGCAGGGTGACAAGGGCCCCTGACATCATCCTCTTATGTGCCAGGAGGCCTGCCTAGCTACCTGGCAGGAAACTGCCTGAGGGGTCTTCTGTAAGCCTGCCAGCTCGGCTGTGGGCTTGGGCTGGGCACAGCCCCAAAGGGTGTGCCCTTCACCCTATGTCTGGCTTCGGGTCCCAGTCATAGGTCCTCAGGCCAGCTCCTGAGGAGGTATTATTGTGCCTCACAATCTCCATCCAGGGCCCTCATGGTTCTAGCTGACTGTCAGGTGGGGAAAGAAGAGGCTCTACTCCCTGCCCTCACTGACCTGTCACTTAGTTAGGTCAGTGGTGGGTGACCAAGCACAAGCACTAGGTCAGTCCTAGCCACGGGGCAGCCAGAAACACCCTTTCCATCCACCCACCCACCCACCCACCCATCCGGCACTGGGATTCCTAAGCACCATCCCAGCCAGGTCATAAAAATCTAGCATCAACCTTCTCACCAAGCAAAGAGAATTCCCATGATGCTCTCGGCAGAGAGGGGAAGCAGCACAGACTCTATGCCTGGAGAACACTGGGGAACAGGACAGGCAGTAGGCATCCCTGAGTGCCTTCCGTGAGCTAGGCGCCTTCTCCATGCTGGCGAGTGCTGAGCCAGGCCACACTCCAGAACAGAGCACTTCACACTCCGGGCAAACTCCCCCTAAAGCCCACACACTGATCAGGTCCCTTCCCTTCCCCACGCCTCAGTTTCCCTATCTGCAACATGACTGCTCTCATGGTCTATGAGTCCTAGAGGTGCTTACCCACAAGCCTGTGAGTCACTCCCACCCCCTAAACAAAGGGTCTTCGTTCCCCAAGGACTCAATGCAGTGTCACCAAGTAACGGGTGTTAACTGCTGTCCCCCTTTCTTTCACAGATATAGCTCAGAAAAGGCCACCTAGTCAGAAATGGGAAGCCCTGTCCCAGGGTGTCCCCCCTCCCTTGTAAAAGGGAAAGACTCAGTTTCACAGTTAGAGTGTGGGGGAGGGAGGGGGGAGATAATGGGACTGGGAGGTGGGGATAATGTCTCTCTCCCAGCTCCCATAAGGTTTTCAATCCAAGACCAGATGGGACTTCCTGTCTCTCTCCTCCCACCAGCCAAGCCAAATGCCCCCTCATCATCTACCGCCCCCCCAATCAAGACCCGTGTCCCTGGCCTTACCCCGGTGCCCCTCATGGGGATAGTATCCTATGCTTGGGGACAAACATCACAGAGCTGCCCAGCCTGCCCCTGCCCCAACCTTCTGGCTCAGGGACACTGCCTGGGTCAGGCCTCACCTCCTGCAGCCTCTTTGGTTGAGCAGACTAACACCTCATCAGGCCTGGGCTCCTGGCCAAGTCTTCCAAATTCCAGGAGATGGACTGCAACCTCAGAAAAGCCCTCTCTGACCCCTCCCCTCTTGTGGATTACAGGCTTAAACGCAGCCCCTCCCTCGGCCTGAGCAGTGTCTGTGCTATTTATTGGTCAGTGCCCCTGGCTGGGCTAGACTCTCAAGTAGGAAGGGGTGGGTCTCAGTCCTCTCTGTGTCTGTCCCAAGGCTGCATGTATCCCTAGGGTGCTCTTGGAACACGCTAAAAGGAAAAGAGGAAGGAAATAAAATACATCTCAAGTGTTGGCACACTGTCATCACCCCACCCCCCATCAGAATCTGCTCAGCAAGTGGGCCCAAAGGCCTCAGGCAGAAGGGGATAGTGGGCAAGGACTTAGGTAGGTCTCAGGTCTGATCTGAGAGCAAGCCAACAGGTGTGCTAGTACCACGTTCTGGGGGCCTTCCTACCCCATCCTGCTCTTGGGGTCTCAGGGCTCCAGAGCTTAAGAGACCCCCTGACATTTCATCCAAGGAGCCCCAACACTTCGGGCTTTCACAAACCACTGTTTAACAGAAGGGTAGGAAAGTCACAGGGTTACCACTATTTTATTTTGTCATGACTTAAAATCCCCAAGACAACCTACTATCACTAGCACAAAGGAAAGTGCAATTTAATACTAACAAAATTACAAAAAAGTATAATTTGATATTAAAAGAAATCAGAAATTTTAAAGTTAATACATTTAGATCAGCAATTTTCAACAGGTGCGCTGTAAGAAATTTTAAAACATGCAGTTCCTGACTATTTAGTCAGGGGCACTCTGACCTCTTTTCCTTTAGATTGTCAAATACAAAAATGACAACAACTGTCCGACCAGTGCGGCTCAGTGGTTGACCCATGCACCACGAAGTCTCGGTTAGATTCCCGGTCAGGATACATGCCCAGGTTGTGGGCCCAATCCCCAGTGGGGGACATGCAGGAGGTGGCTAATCGATGTTCTCTCTCATCGATGTTTCTATCTCTCTCTCCCTCTAAAATCAATAGAGGAGAAAAAAATGACAACAGCCAACACATAGCCATCTAGTGTGAATGCCCTACCTTGAACCGTGTGCGCACACACACATACACATGTCTATATATATATGTCATATAATAGAACTGAATCTTATTGGTCATGTCACATAATAAGGTTGCGTCTGACTGGTTAATTCTTGGTACCAGAAATCCTTATATACAAGAATAGGCACCTGATTTTTTAAAAAAGTCACTTTGAAGCAAAAAGGATAGGTAATTAAATTACTATTGTTTTTTGTAAACCAATGAAAATTATACCTATTTTTTGATATGCCACAGAATTTTAGTAATTAAGTTTATGAGATGAAAAAGGTTGAAAATCACTGCATTTAGATTTTAAGAAATTTTCTTATTTCTTTCATTATGGACCAATGAAAACTAAGTCCCGAGACTGGCCTGTGTGAACCATGTGTTTAGTCTAATGTCCTTGTGCCCTAAAGGTGGTGCCCCTGGGTACAAGGTGACTCATCCAAGGACACACAGCAGTATGTGGCAGAATGGGAATCAGAACTGGGAACCCCAGAATTCTAATCTAATGCTTGTCACATGATCTAAACATTTCAGAATGGAGACAGACCAAGGCCCTCACTACTGACTAGATGTGTGGCTGTGGACAAGCTGCCGAATGTCTTACAAGCCTCAATCTCCCCATTTGGGAAACAGGCTTATTCATAAGTGACTGCCTCACTTACATAGAATATCTTTGGGTTTTCTGGAAACTCCCAGCAGCAGATCAACTGGGTACAGAGAGAAGCAGCTGTCTGTTTATTGGCCCCAGTGCTGGCCTGACCCGTCAGAGGCCAGGGCTCCCTAGGGGTGCCGGGGGTCATGACCCAGGGTCACCACCATGGGAGGTTACAACAGGACAGTGGACTGCAATACTCTTTGCAAACTGTAAAGCACTTTACAAATGTTAAGGTTTAGCTCCTAGCATGGTACCTGAGGCAAAAGACGTATTGAGAAGCGAAAGAATGAAGAATGAAGAATGAAGAATGAATAACTGAATGTTTAGGATGAAGACAGTACGGCTGTGGACTATCTCACTCCACACAAGTACATACATAAGTATGTGTACGAATCTCACGCAGTGTCTGACAGAAGCTGACAAGCTGTCTGTGAGAGAGAGGGCAGGCGCCCCCAAACCCTAGGTCCCCTCTGCACTTCCCACAGTGGCAGAGCCCCATTCCACCCGCCTCCCATCTGCAGCCGGCGCTGCCACTCAGGGTGCAGAGGGACAGTCAGTCTCTTGCAGAAGATCTTTTCCTCCTCATGGCTCCAAGGCTGTGTTCCCGACATCAGCCTAATTAGGAACCAGCTCCTTAATTGCAAATAAATGCTGGGGAGTCAGACCCAAGTGAACAACATCAAAGATGACCGCGCTCTGACCGAAACTCCTGCTCACTACCCACTGCTCAGGGCCTGGCCTAGTTCCCAGCCAGACTTTGGGGGCTGGCTGAAATGGTTCCGGAGGGAGGGGAGGAGAGGAGAGGGGCAATCTGGTGCCAGTCCTCCTGCAGGCAGGTGTTCTGCCTCGTCTCTGATCAGGCAGGTGGGCTCCCTTCTGCTGGCCTCAGTCTTCCCATCCAAACAATGAGCTCTGTGTTTCTGTGATTTAGTGAATGTTCCCAGTACTCATAATCACCCAAATCTTGGAAAACTGCCCAGATGTCCAACAGGAGAATGGATGCTATACACTGAATATTTGTGTCCCCTTCACATTCATATGTTGAAATCCTAGGCCCCGATGTGATGGCATTTGGAGAGGTAGGGCCTTTGGGAGGTCATGAGGGTAGAACCCTCATGAATGGGATTAATGCCCTTGCAGAGATGCCAGAGAGCTCTCTAACCCTTCCAGCATGTGAAGAACAGTAAGAAGACACCACCTATGACCTAGAAATGGGCTCTCACCAGACACCAAATCTGCTGGCACCATGACCTTGGCCTTCCCAGCCTCCAGAACTGTGAGAAATAAATGTGTCACGTAAGCCACCAGTCTATGATTTTTCATTATAGCAGCTCAAATGGACTAAGATAATGAATAAACAAAAATAAGGGAAATCTCTGGCATAAAAACAGACACATAGATCAATGCAACAGAATAGAGAGCCCAGAAATAAACCCACCCCTATATACAGGAGTGGGCAAAAGTAGGTCTAGTTACATACATAACAGTTTATTCTTGTATTTTTCCATATGAATAACTATAAACCTACTTTTGCCCACCCCTGTATATGGTCAATTAATATATGACAAAGGAGGCAAGAACACGCAATGGGGTAAAGACAGTCTATATTCAATAAATGGCGTTGGGAAAATTGGACAGATACATGCAAAAAATGAAACTTGACCACCTTCTTATATCTAATACAAGAAAAAACTCAAAATGGATTAGAGTTATATGTAAAAATAAGCAAATCGACTATATCAAACTAAAGAGTTTTTGCACAGCAAAGGAAACCATCAACAACATGAAAAGACAGTCTACTGAATGGAAGATATTTGCCAGTAACACATCAGATAAGGGGTTAATATTAAAAATTTGTAACGAACTCATACAAAACATTTAAAATCCATTTAAAATAAGCAGAGGCCCTGGCTAGTTTGGCTCAGGTTAAAGCATCGGCCGGCGGACTGGAGAGTCCCGGGTTCGATTCCTGCTAAGGGCATGTACCTTGGTTGCAGTTTGTCCCTGGCCCTGGTTGGAGTCGTGTAGGTGGCAACCACTCGATGTGTCTCTCTCACATCGATGTTTCTCTCTCTCTTCCTCCCTCTCTTCCTCCTGCTCTATCTGAAGATAAATGTAAAAATGTCCTCAGGTGAGGATTAAAAAAAATAATAGCCCTGGCCAGTTTTGGTCAGTGGTTGGAGCGTCAGTCTGAGGACCAGAGAGTCCTGAGTTCAGTTCCTGCTAGGGGCACGTACCAAAAAAAAAAAAAAAAAAGCAGAGGACCTGAACAGACACTTCTCTAAAGAAAATGTACAGGTGGCCAGTAGACATGTGAAAAGATACTCAATGTCACTAATCATCAGAGAAATGCAAATTAAAACCCAATGATATATCACCTCACACCTGTCAGAATGGCTATCATCAATGAATCAACAAACAACAAGTGTTGGAGAGAATGCAAAATGGTGCAGCCACTATGGAAAACAGTATGGAGGTTCCTCAAAAAATTAAAAATAGAGCTGCTGTATGACCCAGCAATTCTACTTCTGGGTATATATCTGAAGAAACCCAAAGCACTAATTCAAAAGAAGATATGCACCTATGCACCCCTATGTTCACTGCAGTGTTATTTATAATAGCCAAGATATGGAAGCAGCCCAAGTGCCCATCAATAGACAAGTGGATAAAAAAGTTGTGGTACATATATACAAATACAATATTGGTCATAAAAGAGAATGAAATCTGCCCAGCTGGAGTGGCTCAGTTGGCTGAGCATTGTCCTGTGAACCAAAAGGTTGCCAGTTCAATTCCCAGTCAGGGCATATCCCTGGGTTGCAGACTGCATGAATGGACCCAGAGTGTACTATGCTAAGTGAAATGAGTCAGAGAAGGACAAATACCACATGATTTCACTTATATATGGAATCTAAAGAACTAAATAAACAAAACAGAAACGGACTTAGATACAGAGATGAGATTAATGATTGTCAGAGAGAAGGATTGGTGGGCTGGGTGAAAAAGGTGAAGGAATTAAGAAGTACAAATAGGTAATTACAAAATAGTCATGGGGATGTATAGTACAGCATAGAAAAAATACAGTCAATAATATTGTAATAACTACCATGGTGCCAGGTGAGTACCTGAAATACCATGGGACCACTTTGTAAAGTATTTGATTGTGTAACCACTATTGCTGACACCTGAAACTAATACAAAATAATACTGACTATAAACTGTAATTGAAAAATGAAAGTTAAAAAGAAAAAAAAAAAAACAGTGAAATTAAAAAAAAGAAAAAAAAAAGATAACATCCATACAATGGGACACAACTCACCAATAAAAAGGAACAAACTAATGAAACATAACAACATGCGCTGGAAGCCCGGGCTGCCAAAAGGCTCACAGAAGTGCTGTTTGTTTCCATTTATATGAAATTCTCGAAGAGACAAACCTATGGGACGGAAATCAGAACAGGGATTCCCTCTGTGAGTGGGGATGGCCGAGAAGAAGCACAAGGGACCTGTGTGGGGTGACGGAAATGTCTGATATCCTGATTGGTACAATGGGAACTCGGGTGTACACACTGTCAAAAATCATGACCTATACACCTAGGAGCTGTGGATTTCATTCTAGGAATGAAGCCTTGAAAAAATTAAAATGAAAAAAGTAAAAATGTGCTGCCCAGGCCAGCTCCAGTTCTGGAGTGGCCTCAGCAGGACTCTGTGGTGGCCCAGGGGACAACCCCTGTGCTTCCAGGCCGGGCAGGGGTGGCCCAGCCTTCTGGTGGTGCCCACATTCCTGCCACCAGAGGGAGGTGAGCGCCTGCAGTGGGCTGGAGGAGACAGGCTCACAATAGGCCCTCTCCCCTAAACTGGAGCCAGCCCCTCCAATGGTTGGCATTCCTTCCTCTTGGCCTCTCTGCCCAGGGAGGGTGCTGCGAGCCCAACATGTAATTTTGTGGGGGTGCTGGAGCACCAAGGGGGCCAACTACAGTCTGGGGGAGGCGGGGAGAACTGAAATCCCAAGAAAAGCCTTTAGCTTCTTCGAATCAGCAGTTTTCTGTCAAAACAAAGGGCAGGAACGTTCCTGTGTGCTCCCCCGTGGGCTGCACGCTCCAAAAGCCTGAGCACACGCAATGCAGCTTGTTTTCCTCGTGATTCCCCTTTTCCATTTGGCCTGACTGCCTTGGACTCAGCCACCCAGTGAAGGGAACCTAAGATGTGCCCAGATTAAAAGTCTCTGACCCCTTTGACTCTAAGGGAGCTAGACATAAAGGCTCAGAGCATTTGAAGGAGGCCAGTCAGAATCCTCCTGGTCTCCAGGGTCTGGCCGTCCCCTTCACCCCATACTTCTCTGTGTTCAAAGCCTTTGCTGCTGCCTCTCAGCGACTGGGGGCTATCGCAGCCTCCCTGCCTCTCCCAGGGCTGGATGGAAAGGGTCAGCCCAGCCACTCCTCAATGAGCGGGAAGCACGGGCAAACAAACCCAGACCCCACTGAAAGCTGGGAAGGGAAACTCAGAGACAGAGGCCCAGAGAGGTTAAGTGGCTTGCCCTGAGTCACCCAGCAAGTTGGTGGCAGAGCAGGAGAGGAAACCAGGGCTGGCTTTTCCAATCTCCTTTTCACCAGCCACACTGGGGCCTCCAGCCCTCCTGGAAAACACCTTCTTCTGTCCCATGCCATGCCTGTGGCTTCAAGTTCCAGTCCAACCGGTAGCTTTTTCATCTGCGGCTCCTAGGCCTGGGAATAATTACGTGGCCCTGCATCTGGTTAACCTAACACCCCTTTAAAAGCCTTGTTTGCCCATTAGATAAGTAGTTTTTGTTATCAAACTTAAGGGGGAAAAAAAGGAGTTTCCACTTAACCTTCCTTTGTCATTTTAAGCTGCAGAAATGGCTTCAGGTTTTGCAGCAAGTCCAGAGATGCAACATTAATTAAAGGCTCTTTTTTTTTTTCTTTGTTAGGGAGGGGGCGACCAGCCCTTTATCCACTGGGCTCGGGCAGTAAAAGCAGAAAAGGAATGTGCATGGGCCCTGTTAATGGTCAACAGCTTAGACCAAGCCTCTCTGCTGAACTCTTTCCAAAAGCAGGGCCCAGCTGACAGGAGTTTCCTCTTATTCGCTCCCACCCACACCTCCCCACCCCCCACCCCAGCGCCAGCACCTTTGGCTCCTAGAGGAAGCCAGGCTTCCAAGAGGAAGTTCCTAATCGGTCATTACATCACGGGCGGTCTGGCCACCACAGCCGCCTGCACAGGGTCCACCATGGGGGCTCTTTCAGCCGCTGGTCACCTGGGGCCAAGGACTGTGCTTACCAGACAGATGAGACCAGCCGCAGATCTGGTTTACCGACAAGACAGAGTGTAAACAGAAATGCAAAAGGAGAATGACAGCAAGCAGAGGAGGGAGGCCCAGAATGGTGCCAACACTCACAATTTTGCAGATACAAAAACTGAGGCCCAAAGAGCAAAAGTGACTTCACAAAGTCACAGCAGAAATTAGCCACATAGCTAGGACTGGTCAGTTTTCTCCTGCACAGGGCTGGATTAAGAGCATGGGCCCAGGAATCAAACTGTCTGCATATGAGTCTCAGCTCCGCCACTCACCAGCTGTGAAATCATGGGCAAGTGACTTCACCCCCCTGAGCCTCAGTTTCCTAATCTGTAAAATGGGGACACAATCAGTGCTTACTTCACAGGGCTGTTGGGATTAATTTCAAGTGTGTCTAATAATGCGTGGTTCAAAATAAACACTCCATAAGTAAGTTACTATTATTATTTTTTTTTATCCTCACCTGAGGACATTTTTGCATTTATCTTCAGATAGAGCGGGAGGGAGAGAGGGAGGGAGAGAGAGAGAGAAACATCGACTGGTTACCACCCACATGACCCCAACCGGGGCTGGGGACAAACTGCAACTGAGGTCTGTGCCCATAGCAGAAACCAAACCTGGGACTCTCTGGTCCACGAGCCGATGCTCTAACCGCTGAGCAAACTGGCCAGGGTGTAACTTACTATTATTTTTACTAATGTTATTACCACTGTACAGTCTTACCTCTATATATTACTTCTATAAATTATTTACTAGATTGACTCAGCCAGTATAGTTTCATAGGGGTACTCATATCAGGTAACAATACCGGCGAAGATAAGATGTGCCAATAGAGCTAAGAACGAAGAGGAAATCATAATAGTAGTAGCTATAGTACTGATAATAATAAAACCAACCAGCCAATAATAATAATAATAATAATAACAACAAATCAGCTGACATTTAATAAACCTTTATCAAATACCAGGCAGAGTATGAAACACGTTAATGCACCATCTCGACATACTATGAATCCTCTCAGTCATTCCCATTTTAAGAAAGGAGCTGAGGCCTGAAAGTCGTGTAGCATGTCCACAATCCTCAGTGAGGAAGTTGCAAAGCTGGGATTCGAACTCATGCCTAGGCTCAGAGACAGGGGACTTTGCATGACTCCCGTGGGTTCAACCTGTGGGCTGCAAAACCCCTGAGCACTGCAGGGTAAGAGCACAGGGACTGTGCTATAATAAGCCAGTTATGCCCGCTCCACACTGGCACATGGAGGCTCTGTAAAAACTGCACTTTAAAAGGGGTCTTTGGATGTGGCAAGGTGGGGGCCACTGCCCCACCACATGCTGCCCACCTTCCCACGGGGGCAGTGGGGTTTTCAAATAGCATGGCTTATCACAGCTGTCTATGGCCCCCTATGCAGCCCTACAAACACTTCCCTTTTTGGTTTCTTAGTTTCTCCCATACACTCCACATTCCCACCACCCCTCCAAAACACACGATGAGCTGCAATAAAAATGGTGATCGTTGGACAGGGCTGCTAACCCTGGCTAAGTCGCTGGAGGGTGGGAGGTGCAGGATGCTCTGTGTTCATCGGTTCTCCCTTCTGAACTCCGCAAGCCCAGGAGGTGGATTCATCCGCATTCTGAGGACAGATCCCAAGTCCGAGGCCAGCGGCAGTGCAGCGTGGGAATCCCTACTGGCTGGCCTGACTCTGAGCCCCCCCTCCCCACTAGGCCCTTCATGCTGCCTCATCGGCTCCCTGTGCTATTTTGGGGAGTCCTCAGAGCCTCCGGGCCAGAGGAGTTTAGGAGGAATACAGGTATAAGGATGTCAGTGGCTACCCCAGCCTTGGTGCCCTGACTCCATCAGCTCCATGTCTCCAGTGGACAAAGTAGCAGCCTGAGCAGAGGTGGGTAAGGTTTCCATTCTTTTACCTTGTGCAGTATTCAAACAAATCTTGAAAACATGAACTCATCTTGCAACCTGACATAAAACAAGCTTTTTAGCCCAGGTCCTAATACACAAACCTGACTCAGCATCTTCTCCAGTTTCCTCAGGATCTACTGCTCTGGTGGGCAGGAGACCTGCAAGAGGAAGAAACCTGGGGCCCTGCTTCCATAACATCCATCTCACCCTGGTGCCCTGGCAAGATTGTTCCAGGTTCCCTGGGCCCAGGAAGTAGTGGCTTTTCTCCCCAGGCCTCGGTGCTTCTTTCTCAACACTCTGCAGGCAGCTATGGCTTCTGGAAGCCACACTGAGGCTGCCATCAGATGATCTCTCCCCTATCAGGGCTGATGGATCAGACTCCACACCAGAAGCACTGGGAAGAGCAGGGAAACCACTCAGATCTCTGGCAGGCTATGGAGTCAGGTGGAGAATTCTGGTCCCTGTGCCCTGGGAGGAACGGATGGTGACAAGTGTCTCTGAGGGAAGACACGGTGATAAACAGTGTATAAAATCAGCCCACATTTTTGAGAAAGAGCCAGTTTCAGCAACCAAAGGCTCTGAACTTTGCTCCCTCTCCAAGTTCTCTTCTGTTTTATCACAAAGTCAGACTCAGTATGTTTGTTTGTTTTCTTACCCAGAGACCCCCAGGACTGGGAAAGCCTGGCTTTTCATACTGGCCCTGGAAAGATTTAAAATAGCACACTTTGGCCCAGCCGGTATGGCTCAGTGGTTGAGCATTGACCCATGCACCAACAGGTCACCAGTTCAATCTCTGGTCAGGGCACATGCCCAGGTTGTGGGCCTGATCCCCAGAGGGGGGCATGCAGGAGGTGGCCAATTGATGTTCTCGCTCTAAAATCAATAAAGAAAAAATAATAATAAAATAGCACACTTTGTGCAAGATAATAAAGCTGGGTACCTTGGCCCCCAGATGTTTGCTACCCGTGGGTCTGCACTGCCGATGGCTGAATTCCTGAACTCACACACACACCAGGCTCCTTGCTGGTCTTCTGGGTTCTTAGCTGAGTCTGGGTTTTCATCTTTGGCTTTAAGTGCCAAAACTCACTGATTCAACCCAAGTTTGACTTCCCTGTTGACTCCAAGACCACAGAGAACAAAATCGGCCCTCTGGGGGGTTCAGATGGGGACAGCCGGGCATGTGTCAGAGGGGCAGGGATGCAGGTCTGTGGCAGACGGCAGTGCTGTGCTTCAAGGAACATTCCTGCCCTGCAGGTTCGTAGAGTTAGGAGAATTCGGGGCACCTCTATTTTTCTTTTATTTCCCAAATACAATTTGAGTTTTATTAGCAAACCTTCTGCCTCAGACTTCTACTAGAACCCAATATAAAGCCATAAAAGCAAAGTACCTCAAAGTTGCCCTCAACCAGCCTGTCTCAACTCTAAGGGAAAGGAACCCACCACACTAGTGCACAAACATCCCAGGGGATGACGAGATGAGGTCCCCACAGCCCGGGCCCCTCAAATCCCTGGCCTCACCATCTCTTGCTATAGGGGTCCCTTAGCAATCTGTGCCTTTAACACCCCACTCTGTGTGTACTTTGTCCTTCCCACCCTCTCTTGATCTGTAAGGCTCCCTGAGACCACAGGCAGCAGAGAGGTGAACTGGTGCAAATGCTAGCAGCTCTGTTCCTATGAACAGGCGACTGCATCTCTGAATGCCAGGACCAGCTACTAATTTGCAACAGGGCTCCTCGTTCAAAATCACCCAGAACTTCCATGGTGAAAGCAGGGCTTAAACTGAGCAGAGGCCCTCTGAGCACGGGCCTGAGTGAGCACGTGTTGCAGCCTGTGAAGCCGGCCTGCTCAGCTCTCACTTCGTACCTCACTCGGGGTGGAGGGGATTCATAAAGAGCCTCAAACAGTAACTGGCACTCGAGGAATATGAGCTTCCTTCCCTGCTCCACCAATGTTTTCAGAGTCTTGCTCAACCGGTAAGACTCTGATGTCACCTCCTTTGAAAAGCCTTCCCCAGTCCCTGGGTCCGAATCCCCTCTGTGATGCTTTCATGGATGCTGTTATCAAGAGAGCGTGTGCTCCACCCCACCCACTGTGAGCAGGCTGGCCAAGGAACAGGCTGCACTCATCGCTGCCCCTCCTCCCCTGGGACCTGGTGCTGTGCGCATGATAGGGTGCTCAACAGTGGGGTGCTGAGGGAATTTTACATTCGACAGCTGGGAGGGCAGTTGGGAAATCATCAAGTTTTCCCTGTGTTTGAAGAAGGCACAGCAGCAGTGCTGTTCCCATTCAATGGATGACACCTGTGATGCTCAGACGCCAACGCTGAGGCAGGGAGAGGCAACGTTCCTACTTGCTGGTCCTCAGGATGCGGCCCGGCCTGTGGAATACTAGAATAGCTCACTATGTGCAAGGTTTGTCTCAGTGGCTCAAAAAAAAATCACCTACAGTTTACTGTCACCATCTGGCAATGGCGGTGGATTTAATTTCTCTGGCTTGCTAAGTCTATGAGGGTGAAGGGCACAGGGAGCACGGCTCTGAATGGAAAAGTCAATGTGGGGGGCTGGCTTTCTTGTTTGCAAATCTCTCAAAAATACACCTCATCTACCATCAGCCTGCTGTTATTTACCAACAAGACAGTATCACATGACCTTTGCAAGTCAAATACATCTGCCTTATTTACATTAAAGATGTACTCTTGCCCTGGCCAGTTGCTCAGTGGTTAGAGCATCAGCCCAAGGACCAAAGAGTTCCGGGTTCGATTCTGGTCAAAGGCATGTACCTTGGTTTCGGTTCAGTCCCTGGGGTTGTGTGGGAGGCAACTGATCAATGAATGTGTCTCTCTCACATCAATGTTTCTTTCGCTCTCTCCTCCCCCTCCCTGTCCCTCTCCCCTTCCCACTCTATCTGAAGATAAATGGAAAAATATCCTCGGGTGAGGATTAAAAAAAAATGCACTCTGGGATAAACACCTCAAAATTAAAGTCTCAGAGGTAAGGGCATTCAATTTTAAAATAATCCTTGCTTTAATCATTTCCTTTAAAATATCCTTTTATAACACAAAGGTACATAATCCACACCTCTTTAGAGAATGCAGAGTCCTCCACACTGGATTCTCTTAAAAGAGAGGGCTGCCTAGATCATTCTTGTATATTTCTGAACACACAGGAGTGCTTTATAATAACCAAAAAGCTAATATTGACTGGAGAGATCATTAAGCCACAATTAAATACTAACATTTGCTGTAAAGAATGCAGTAACATAAGATTTAAATGTTCCATGCAAAACTGTTGCAAAATGACCCACGGGCTTGGCAGAAGCTCACCCCTGTGACCCGGTCTCCTGTTTGTGGCTGTGCTACTGTGCACAGTTGAAGCAGCTAATGCTGCTCAGGCCATCCTTGCCCAAGTTCCAAGATGCCTGAAAAGGGACAGCTTGTTTGATCTGGGGAGGGAAGTGCAGAGGAGGAAGGTAGCGAGCCGGTCTGTCAATTCCATGATGCTAGCAGGTAGACACAGCACTGCAGACCTGGGCCCCATACCTCAACCCCAAGTTTAAGACTGGTTTCCAAAGCAGAAGGAAGCCAAGCTTGGTTCCCACAGCCTCAATAGCCCAAGCCAAAAAGGTGGCCAAAATCTCATCTGACGGTGATGGTCAGATGCCGTTTTTAACTGTAGAGGATTTTCCAATTCTCCAAGTCCATTTGTAAAAGACTCCGTTTTAGGTTATAGTATATAAAGCCCAGAGAGGTTGGTTGACTGCCTTAAGGTCCACAAGGTTAATGAGAAAGCATGATCAGCCCTGGCCAGTTTTGCTCAGTGGTTAGAGCATTGGCATATGGACCAGAGTCATGGGTTCAATTCTGGTCAAGGGCACGTGCCTCGATTGTGGTTCGTCTCCGGCCCTGGTCATGTGGGAGGCAAACAGTCGATGTATCCCTCTCACGTCGATGTTGTTCTCTTGTTCTCTCTCTCCGTCCCTCCCACACTATCTGAAGAAAAATGGAAAAATATCCTCGGGTGAGGATTAAAAAATAAATAAAGCATGATCAAGGCTCATCCACATCTTCTGAGGTAGAAGGTACCCCTTCCACCGTCACTGCCTCCTGCCACGCATGCTGGGAAGGTGAGCCCGCACCTCAGTAACAGTTTCATGTTCTTCAAAGTCATTCTTTAGCCTGTGTCTGGATGCACTTGGGCACACACTGCATGACTCAAGTCAATGCAGCAATAAGGCAAGAGCGATGGTCACAATGTAAACTGTGCTTCTATTTGACCTTCTATTCCCATGGCCAGCTTTTTAGCATTATGTTCCAGTTTATAATCCTTGATTTTTTTCTAGACAAGGGGCCCCAGGAGACATCTGGCCTAAACCAACTGATGGTAGTGCCCATGTATCTTCTAGAACTGCCTCCCCCTCTGTAGGGCTTTGTAGTCACAGGGCCCTGTGTGATGGGGGAAAGGGACTTTCCTGACCTGGGGAAGTCTATGGGGGCTCTTGGGGACAGGGTTGAATAATCGAGTCTACCTAGAAAGCATTGTACACCTGGTACGCATGGGCCTAGCGAACATTAGCAGAGACTGGCTAAGTAATGCCCCCATTCAGAGTCGCTACAGGTGCCCTTTCCAGTCATCCTACGGAAATCTGGCTGCTACTGAGCACCAACCATTCATATACCCACATCACTGAACAATGAGGACAATCCTGGGAGGCAGATATAATCTTAAAGAGGAGGAAATGAAGGCTCAGGGAGATTAAGCCCCCTGCCCAAGGTCACACAGCTAATCAGGCAGAATTTGAACCCAGGGCAGCCAGACTCCACAGCCACTCTTCCTTCCATTCCTCCCTGCAGAGTGTGTCCGGGCAGGCACTCAACTTCTAGCCTATACTTAGTTCCAACAGGCAGTCAGTGCAACCCTCTCCCACGGGTGTGACTCGAACCTCCTCCACAGGCTGGCGCCTGCCATGCTGCCCCCAACCCCTCCCTCCTTCCCTCCTCCCTTCCCCGTGGGCACAAACAGCCCTGCAGGCCACCGGTCTGCATTCCTGGAGCACATGCCCAAGTTGGGCCCACTAAGGAGGATCCCAAGTAATTCAGCCCATAAATCATGGCCATTGTGAATTTCCCTTTTAGCCACAGGCAAAGTCAAACTTTTCCTTCCCCCACAGTAGTTAACCACTCTTTGTTCACTGTATCTCTCGCAGCTCAGCCTGGCTGGGGGCCAGCTCTCAATTATTAATTAATCTGGGAGGCACAGGTTGCATTCCTGGCCACCTAACCACTTCCTCCTTGGTGTGGAACTCATAGGCCAGGCCCTTTCAGTTATAACTAGCATCTCACAACATCCCAGCCCTATCTTGTGGCCATAGCTTCAACAAAGGACACTTAAAACCAGTTTAAAATAACAGCAGAAAATCCAAATACCCAGAAGCCTCCTTTCCTAAATCCATCCCACAAGGCCAATCCAACCTGCGTGCCATTACCATCATCAAACCACAACATGCCTCAGTTTCTGGAAGTCAGTGAAATGAGGATACATTCCCCGACCTGCAGGCTGCTTGCCGTGTGTGTGCACGCACGCGCGCAGAAAGGGGGCGCCTGGTATGCCCTCCCCTCTGATAATTCTCACTAGCCAGAAAGGGAGACACCAAGACTTAAAAAAAAAAAAAAAGCTAAGAGGAAAATCCAGAGTCCTGGCTGGGGAAGCTGACTTTATTTCATGGCTCACTTTATCCTCACTGGATGAAGAAACGACAGGTAGCTGGGTGAGCAGAGGTCAGAGAGACTACAGTTGAGTTCAGGTTTACTCAAGTTGTTTAGGGGTCTTCAGGGGTGGTAAGGAAAAGGATGGAAGTGCGAGCCCCTTTTTGTCTGGGTCAAGTCTTTGGGGGGCCTTTGCATGGACAAACACCCCTAAGGAATCTGGGGATCAACAGAACTGGGTGACCTACCTTGGTGTGAAATGTAGGCCCCCTCTCACTATCATGGGGCTACATTTATGAAGTCAGCACCGCACCTTTGGGCTAAGTAGGATCTTTCATTCCTAATTAGAAGTACTGCTGAAAGGCTGACGCCAGTGCTGGCTGGATGAATGTCAAAGGCAAGACATAACCCAGGGTAGGACAAAAATGACAGAAGGAATGTATCAGACCATGAAAGAGGGTACGCATTTGTTGTTGCTGGAAACTGCCCTCAAGTATCTTCCACCTCTTCTCCTTCTTTCCCTGGCTCCATGCACACCCTGCCCCATGGAAACCTCACCTGGAGGAGTGTCCACTGAGCCAGTTAAGCCCAGGGGATGCAAATAATTAGGGCTATAATCCAGGAAAGATCTTGGAAATCTATGCTTTATCCATTCCACAACACGTCTGCTTCTGATCTGATAAGACAAATGACTAGTCCCCCGAGATTTCATATAACATTGACACTCTGGGGAGGCAGGGACACTCCCGGCTTCGCCCACCCTAAGCACTGAGGATTTCGGATAAGGCACGCATGCTGCCAAGATAAATGACTGTACACATATAATAAAGTACCATTAATTAGGACTCATAAACCCAGAGTTTGTAATAATTCCGAAAGCAGCTGGGTTGAAGTTAAAAAAAAAAAGTTTTGATAAACAAATGCAAAATATAAATAAGGCTCAGGAGAACTGTTTATCCTACTAGCACTGTATAAACAACTGGCATACCAATTACAAATTGCTCATATCTGTTCACTAAAGCTGATCTCCAAATGACCTCTAACAGGAAACATTATCCAGTTAGCATCACAGTTTATGGTATTTGAAAATCACAAAACTTGGTTTATTAGACAGCATTCTTCCCAATCACCCACCCAGTTCGCCTGAATTGGTGAGGAATCACCGAGCTGTCCCTGGCTCCCTTTCAGCATCTCTGCAAAGGAAGCCACCTGGATGGCTGAACCTCCAGTGTCCCCAGGGCCTCCGGGCCCGTCAGTGGCTGCCCAGGAAAGAGTGGCAGCCCTTGGCTCCAGCACACCAACATGCCACCCAGTATCTCCATACCCACCTTAAAGAAGCAGCGTTTCCTAGGGCGTTTGGCCAGGGCACCCAGCCAGCTGGGGCACATCCACGTGAGAGGCCCCTCAGGCGTCAAATGCAGTAGATGAACCAAGAACATTTATGGCCCCCTTGGTGATTTACAAATTATCCAGGCCCCAGGTTTTCTCCCAGGGAGAAAGCCACACTTGCAACTCCATGGGGTCAATAATGCTTTGGGAGGAGCAGGCAAGGTGAGAGGCCCACAGATAAGCTGGGGTGGCAGGAAGAGGCCCCGGGCAAATTGGGATGCCAACCAGGGAAGCTGACCGTCAAGTTGAGAGGGTGTGCTGGTCCTGGCCTGTGAGGGACAGACTGCAAGGCCCCAGAGAGGTGGGCAGTGGGCCAAGCTGGAAATACCGAGGGCTGCTCCAGCTCGAGAAGGCCCTGCCAAGTCGGGGAGGCGGCACTGATGGGGGAATGGCAGGTTCCGGCTGGGCAGGTCCCCAAGGCCACCGAGTCAGGAGCAACCGCCTGAGTCTTTGGGCACGTGGGGGCTGGAGCCATGCCAGGGAGACCCAGAGCCGCCATCTCCCCGGGGTGCCTCCGTCCTGGCGCTGCCCTGAATCCCGCCAGCCTGAGGGCCCCTGAGGAAGGCAGAGAAGCGGCACTGGCCTTGGGCAGGGAGTCAGCCCAGCCTCCAGGCCAGAAGATTATTCTTCCTCCACCTTCCATCTCCTCGTTTTGGAGGGGCTCGGCAGAGCCCCTAAGGCCGCTGCCCACTCAGGGCCTGCTATTACTGCCCTCATGGGCATTTCGGGTATCTTCTGGATTGCCCAGATCCACTGGGAGATAGAAGCAGCCTCAGAAGTGCTCCCAAGGCGAGCAGAGGCCTCTCTGCTGTGTCCCCAAGGGAAGACACCTTGTGAGGCAGGGAAACCAGGTATCCTAGTGGATACTTCTCCCTCCCCTACTTTGGGCTTCAAAAATTGCTATCAGGGAAGACCAGCGAAGGCACCGAGGCTGGGGCTTGCCACATACACGCATCCTGCCACCAGCTGATGTTCTGCCACAGACACCATGGGTTGTAGTTGACCTACAGTTTGATCAAAAGAATCTTCTCTCTCCATACATAGGGAATCTGAGCATCCACTTGGTTCAGCCCTCTCCCTCCTCATGGCTTTTACTGTAAAACAGGCACATCGACTCACTTATTTATAAAGACCCACCAAGAACCACATCCAGCAGGTCATTCACGTCAGAGTCTGACCACCTCTACCTTCTTGAAGCGACCCCTCCTGACCACTGGGACCCAGCCACAGAGTGCCCTGCCCAGGCCTTGAACACATGGAGCTCCACCCTGAAACCCTGGGAGCAAATTCCCTGAGGGGAAAGAGTGGGTAGGATGTTTTCAAGAACCACTCATTGTGGGTTTGGGGTCCAGCCAATAGAAGTGCCACTGAGATGCGAGAGGGACATTTGCTTAGGAGGCACCTCCGGATCGAGGAGATGGAAGGTGGAAGGGGAATAATCTTCTGGCCTGGAGGCTGGGCCTGACTCCCTGCCCAAGGTCAGTGCCTCTGAGAGGGGCTCTGCCTTCCACAGGGGTCCTCAGGCTGGCGGGATTCAGGGCACACCAGGGCAGAGGCACCCCGGGGAGATGGCGGCTCTGGGTCTCCCTGGCATGGCTCCAGCCCCCACGTGCCCACAGGCTTCCTGGAGGAATTTAATCCTGTGGTGAGGGAAGTGCTGAAGGCTGAAGTCAAGAGAAACTAACGGAGATGTCAAAGGAAATCAGAGAGACTCTTGTTTTTGTAAACATCATTCCTTCTGGTCAGTTCCAAATTATTTAGTGGACTATACACACATTTTCTCCCTCAAACCAAAATCGCCCTCCCTGAGATTTCCAGTGTGAAAGGAATAAAAGAAACAGCCTAAGTACTCTTTGTAGCTGGCCTATAGGAAGGGAGCAGTAGCCTGGGCCGGCAGCTAACTGCAAGCCCGTGGAAAGCCCACTCCCTGTGAGTTCTGAGGGTCACATGTGAATGCCTTGGAGCTGAAGGAGAGAAGGGTAGGCCACTCTTGGATTGGTGGAAACTGAAAGTTATAAGGTGTCGTGGAACATACTACCAGCAACATCATGTTTATTTTCAAGAGAAACTTAGGGAAATCTAAAGGATCTTGGGGAATTGCTAAATGTCAGGGCTAGAGATCATTCAGCCCAACCTCCTCCCTTTACAGAAAGGGAAACTGAGGCTCAGGGAGCAGAAATCACTTGCCAGAGTGTTGGCAGCAGGGCCAGGCTTCACAGCTAGGGCTCCCATCTCTGAGGAATAACTTTGTCCTTAATGCCACTGGGCTCAAGGAACAAATAACCCTGGTGAGTCTGACTAACATGAATTATTTTTGCAAAAGGGTCTGTTTGTTGGCTCTTGTGGGTAGCAGGGAGAGAGTCCTTCCTCCGTTGCTGTCGGAACAACTCCCCGCCTCTGCCTGAGAAGTGACCCGCCCCAGCTGGCCGGCACCACCACAGACTCTCAGGCAAAGGATGTGCGTTGCAAAAATGGGGCAAAGTTTCCTATTCTGAAGATAACATTGTAAGACACAGGAAGTCTGCAAGCAGAGCCTGCATTTCCAGAAGGTCTCTGCACACCCATTCCACTTCCATTGTACAGGGTTTCAAGAGATTCGGGACTGGGGGATGGGGAGGGAGTGGTGGGGACATACTGGGAAGAGGCACCAACCACAGCCCAGGTGAGAGTCCAAAGAGGGCTCTCCAGTCCCCCAGGCTCACTGGGCCTCCGCCGCTGGGCTTCTTCAACAGAAAGATAAAAGGGTTAAAAGAGCCACTGATTGCCCTACTTTAGGCCCTTGAGTCCAGATTCCCAGGCCCCGCCCCTGGAGATTCTGATTCATGGGTCCTGGGTGGAGCCCAGGAATCTCTGTTTTTAACAAGATTTGAGAGGCCCCCTTTCTGGCTCTGATATGTCACCATACCACAAGTGGAGGGTTCAACAGCCTGGCATGTTAGCAAGAGAGCTGGCTTCCTCGAGGGAGGAATGACAGGAGCAGGAAGGAGACCAAACCAAATCGACTTCCTAGAATGAGATGGACGTGGCGGTCCCAGCGCCAGGCCGGGAGAACGGCAGGGAAGGCGACACTCTGGAGCCACCACGGATGGCCCTGACTCAGTGTGTCTGGCTATGTTTGAGGACAGGCTCTTGGGACAGTGTGCATCTCTTCTGTGTGGGATCTGGAATCAAGGATCTCAGTTCAAATCCCAATTTCGCCACTTTCTAGCTGTGTGTCTGGGAAGAAGGGCCTTAGCAACTCTTGCCCTCAGGTTCTCCATCTGTGGAATGGGATCAAAAATACCCATGACAAAAAATTGTTGGACGGGGACTACCATGCTAATAATAGCTGACATGTCCTGCAAGCTCACCATTTACCCGGTTCCCACAACAACCCTAGAGAGGCAGATGTTATTAACTGTCCCATTTTACAGATGAGGAAGAAAATTGAAGCCTCCTGACCAATCCAAGGTCACCACCGGTGAAGAGGGTGGTGTTGGGGTTCTTAAACATTCAGTCCGACCTTTTTGCAGCAGGCAGGGAGGCTCCCCACAGATGCTGCCTTCCTTCCACAGGCACTGCCCAGAGCCCATGCTGACACACCTTTGCCCTCAGAGCTCCAGGTCCAGGGGAAGAAAGAACAGAACTGCAGGAGAGCATTATCAGCAAGGGGCAGCAAGACCAGGAAAGGCAGGCCACCAAATCCATCTGGGGAGGACAGCTGAGTGCCATTCCAGAGGGGCGGAAGGAATGGGGAGGGAAAGTGGCCCTCGAAGAACTGCCTCGGCAAAGGCACAGGAACAAGAGAAGACAAGGAGAAAACTGTGCTGTGGCCTGATTAAAGAACGCAGAAGTACTCGTGGAGAAAGAAGAGTCTACAGAGGTTGGTAGGGCCAGGCCATGCAAGACCTTGGCTATCTGACTGGGGCTGAGCACCTGTGCTGTGTTGTAGGCACAGGAGGCCACAGAAAGGTGGTGGTTAAGGAGGGTCAGGGCCTGACCAGTTCTCTACTTTTTCATGGGTGCACATCCCAACTGACCATTAGCTTATTAAGAGTAATGACCCTGCCTACAACTGGGTAAAAGACAAGTGGATCTTAGAAGTGGGAACTCAAGCACAGTGCAAAGCACCCAACACTCAAGATGCAGAATTTTGTTTTGTTTTGCCCTTATCTTTATTTGTCAAGGCCATTTAGAGATAGATAGACTACTCAAGTTAAAAAAAACTCAAGGGGTGACCAAAGACTTCACATAATACAGTAAGACAAGCACCTGTAAATATACACTTATCAACAAGTTTACAGGGTTGTTCCTAATTCTCTATTGATCTGTCAACTTTTGAAAGCATTGTGTCCCATTCTTTGGGAGGTTTCTCAAGTTCTCTTTATTTCTATTCATCTTTGACTTAGATATTTCAAAGCCATGTTGTTAGGTATATAAAACTCCTTGATTATTATATCTTGCTGATCATTTTAGCTTTGATCTATGCCAGGAGTCAGCAAAAGCCAAATTTGGCCTGACACTTGTTCTTGTAGACAAAGTTTTATTGGAATACGATCGTGCTCATTGTTTTATGTGCTGTCTGTCTATGGATGCCACAATGGCAGCATTGTCCAGTTTGGAGAGAGGATGTACAGACTGCAAAGCTGAAAATGTTTACTACTTGGCCCTTTATAGAAAAGCCCGATAACCTTGATTTTTATATAAAATGTGCCTCTTTGTTCCTTTTTTTTTTTTATCCTCACCCGAGGACATTTTTCCATTTTTTGTTCAGGTAGAGTGGGGGGGGGGAGAGGAACAGAGAGAGAAAGAGAAACATCGATGTGAAAGGGACACATCAAGTGGCTGCCACCCGCACAACCAACCAGGGCCGGGGACAAACTGCAACCGAGGTACATGCCCTCAGCGGGAACCGAACCTGGGTCTCTCAGGACCGCAGGCCGACGCTCTAACCGCTGAGCCAAACCGGCCAGGGCTCTTTGTTCCTTTTAACAGTGCCTGGAATTATTTTACCTCCTATTAATATTACTGCACTTGCTTTCTTTTGTTTAGCATTGACTAGTAGATCTTTTTTTCCCCATTCTCTTTAGTTTCAACCTTCCTATGTAATTTTGTTTAGGAGTCTCTCTTCTGGAAATCTAGCATGTAGCTGAAGCTATAGAAACACAGTCTGAGAGCTTTGGTCACATTTATGGTCATCAGTGTTTGGACTTGCCATTTACGGATGGATGGACGGATGGATAGATAGATAGACAGATAGATAGACAGACAGACAGACACCATGTTGTGTTGTTTTTTCATCCTGTTGAGTTTTAGAGTAGTTAACTCTCTACTGACGGGTAAGAAGGAGACTTTTGCTTTATCAGTATATTCTGAATTTTATAGAAAGAAAATATAGCTATAGTATCTGTGTAAAGACATACTGCTTTATATTTAATAATAAAAGGGAGAGTTTTAAAGAACCAAGAGCCATGAATATACAAAGATCGGGATGATGAATTCTTCAGTCAAAAAAGTTCCAGTCACACTTTCCTTCCCATCATCTCCACCCGCAGACACACACAAAGACAACAACTTTATATAAATAGAGTTTATATAATGTGGAGTTTGCTTCAAGGAGTGTCCCTGACCTTCTCAGTCAGACTAACCAGAAACCAGCCCGTGGCCACGGGAAGCTGCTCCCCAGGTCAGCAAGCGCACCCCGCGGCCCTCCTGCCCGCTCCCTGCCCCCGCCGGCCAGCTCCACGTTTGCAAAGGGCCTGATCCCCAGTGCCCAGGCCCATCGCGTTCCACCGCGGCTCTGTTGTCCTGCCAGCACTTCCTTCGCAGCGCGGCGGACATTCCGGCATCCAGGGCGTGTGCGCGGAATGCAGCGCTCCGGCAGGCCCAGCCCGGGGCGCCCTCCAGCCCAGGCTGCTGCCCCCACTCTCCAGGCTGGCCCACCTCCAGAATTTCCTTTAGCCCTTTCCAGTTAAGTCGGAGCCAGGCAAGACCTCCAAGAGACTGGGGCAAAGCCCTGAAAGGGGCCGGGATTAAGATGGACCAGTCCCCAGCCTGGGGAGGAGACCCATCCTGAGGGGGTTGGAGTCCCCTCAGGAGCCATGACAGTAGTGATGCCTTGGGTGCAGGCTCTGCCCCTGGCAAGTCCCCTGCCACCTCTGGGCCTCTGCCCTGCTAAGCTAAACAATTAGTCCACTCTTTCCTGACTCCAGTCTCTGTCACTCTGGGTGACTCCTCCTTAAGGGAAGGGTAGCTGGAGGACTAGTTCCCTAACCAAAACCCAAGGGGCATTTCCCACTCTATCTGACATAGGTCCAGGGCCCCCAGACACCAGGATTCACTCTCCTCTCCAGCCCCACTCTGGGTGTCAGAGTGGGCAGACCGTGAGGCTCTTACAAAGCATTCCCTGGATACCTGCTGTGCTCCCTACTAGCCCTCTCATACCACCTTCCTCCATCAGATCCTTTCAACAGACAAGGACTATACCATCACCTGTGCTGCACAGGTGGGGAAACAGGCTCGGGAGACCACCCAATCTACCCAGGTCACAGAAGCTAGTCAGCGGCAGAAGCCCTTCCCTACAGCCCGGTCTCGGGACTCTGGGTTGGGGGTTTTTCCACTATGCCACGGCTGCCTCAGGTAGACATGAAGCAGAACTTCCCTTCCAACACGAGGGTCAAACCCTGGGAGGAGAAAGGTCTTTTCCTAGGGAGAAGCAACAGCCAAAATAGCCACAAGGCAAGAACCTCCTACCCCTGACTCTCACCTTGGTCCAGAGGACCCAGCTTATATACACTTCCCCACTCTGACCCTCCACTTCCAAAACAAGGGGTCAGAAGATAGGAAACTCCAGTGTCCCTCCCGGCTCCACCAGCCCAATTCCACCCATTAGTAAACCTAATTAACTCTCCATTGGGAGATTCTGCAGTGTATGGGACCCCTCCCCCTTGTGGGTATGTGGGATGGAGGGGAGGGCAGACAGAGCAATGGAAAACAAATATTTTCAAGGGATGGGAGTAAACACCGCTGTTGGCATGGCAGAGCCGGTGGAGTTGCTGAACTAGAATCCTGAAACCGTTAAAAATAGGAAAAGAAACGGTACAGTTCACATATTTTGCAAAGCTAAGTTAAATCAACATCTGCAAAAAATATCCCCGTTAAACGGAATAGCAGGATTTCATTAAGTAAATTGCAAGTTGGCAAAAATTCTGAAAGAAAGGGGAAAAGCCACGGGCTGGCCTGTAATTTAAACCTTATTTTAACTGTGACAGCATGACTGCAAAGAGCTCCGTTTCCAAACGAAAGGAAAAAAATAAAACCTAAAAAAATTTTTTTAAAAAGGGCCTCCTGCACTTGTGGGCACGCCCCTCCCCCTAGCTTCCACGGACCCACAATATTTTCAGTAATTATAACGTTACCTAGTTTTCCCATGGATATAACAAATGAGGGACAGAAAGAAGGGGGAGGTGTGGAGAAGAGGGAGGAAAAAGTGAACACATAGACAAAGTCACCATTGTCACCTCTAATTAGGTTTTTTTTTTTTACCAAAATGGCATGAAGCACAGAACTCTGGGAATCTTTTCCTTCCTCCAGGAGACATTTCGGTTTAACCCCACTTTGGGTTCCCCTTGCTTAAAGGCCCATTTGAAGGTGGGAGCCAAGCCCAGTCCTGCCCAGAGATGTGAGATTATTCCCAACCCCCCCAACTTCTTCACCCCACTGCACGGCCACTCCCCTAGTCCCTCACCTCCGCAGGGCTCTTCCTTTCCGGAGCCTCAGTTCCTCATCCCTAAAATGGGGTGATAACAGCGGCTTCCCTGACCAGGCAGTGCTGGAAAACCAGTTGTGAGCACCTTGTAAAATGCAGAGCACCCACAAAGTGCAGGGATGTGCTGTGGGCTCCTCCACCTGGAGCCTAGGTAAGCAGATGGCTGCAGTGGCGACTTCATGGACTGGTAAGCAACTGCAGACAGCCTTTAACACTTAGAACCCTGCTCTACATCCTCTGCCCAGCACCCCATCCTCCTTCTCTGGAGTTCCCTGGGGGACATCCAAGGATGACCTTAGCATAACAATGTCCTCATCATAAAAGAGACTTGAGTGGAGGGGATCATCTACCTGGTTCTTGAAATTTGTTCTCTTAGTTAACAGGTGGAACACCCACTCCCTTTTCTCCCCTACACAGAATCTTACTGTTAGTCCCAGGATCGAAGATAGGAAAAACACAGCTACCCCATTCTCATGCTTTGTAGCAGCACCTGAAAGAGTTGATAAACCACAGGCACAAGTTGTCTCCTATCCTCTCCTGCTACAAAAGGGGAAACTGAGGCGCAGGAACAGGGCGTAATCATGATTTGTTGGTTTCAGGGCAGGTGGGGTCTGGAAAGTGTGGCCCTGCACTCATGCCGATGGGGTCTACCTGGTGCCTTCGAGTGAGCAAACAGGAATTCATGTCATATCCCCAGCCTAGTGGTGATTGCTCAACGGGAAGGTGACCCTTAGAGCTGAGCCAAGAAGTTTTTGAAGAGTAAGGACAGTGCTGCAACTAATAAAGAGGGCTCCTTTCTGCACACAGCGGATCTGCTGCTGGAGTTTCCAGAATGTCCAAAGATGAACTTAATGTGTGCAGTCCTTATAGGCTCAGAGAGGGAAAGGGGTTTGCCTAAGGTGACACAGCAAGCATGCAACAGAGAGGGGACTAGGGACAAGAATAAAGCAGCCTACCCCTAGCCCCCAAATGAAGTCATACCTCCTTGATGAAGTGAGACTCACTGTGCCCCCAAACCACAGAGCCTCCCCCTGTGCCCCAGTTCCCCATGCTGCCTCTGCAGGGAGACATAAGGCCTCACCCTGTCCCTTGCACTATTGTCTTAAATGGACTTTTAAGCCCTGCACTGTTACCTTAAGTTGATATGTACCTTTTCTCTGAGCCTTAGTGAATCCACATGTAAAATAAGGACCATAATGAACTATACTCCCCTAATACTCTCTATGTTTTTAAAGATTATGAAAGACACTCTGTAAAATGCCCAACTCTGTGCTGAACAGCTAGTAGGCACTTCCTCTGCGCACCACCCTACAATGCCCAGCACAGAGGGGACCTACCTGGTAACATCACTGTAGAAGGACAGAAAATAAAATGGGCACATGCATTATTGAGCTCCTACCAAGAACTACCCATTGCCCTGCACAAGAGGCATGTGGGTGAACTGTATGTGTTCATGCACAAGCGGAAGGTGATCAGGGAGAAGTGGGAGTGACCCCTGCAAACTACAAACTGCAGCCAAGTCCTTTGCAGCCTAATGAGAGCCTGCTCACTCCCAAGCAGTGTCAACTGCAGCCTGGCAAACTCAGACCTTTCTGTGGTGAGTCTGAGCTCGACCCCTGCCTTTAATTTAAGGAGAGCACAAGCCAGTGGACAGCCCACTTAAGAGCAGTGGTGCTTGAGGGCATTCAGAGAACAGAGTCAGATGGAGAGAAAGGAGGGATGAGAAGTGCCCCTTTGTCTCTGAGGGCCAGTCATCACCCATTTATGGAACATATACTGTATGTGCGTTATTAACTCATTCCTCTGATAGGCCTACCATTATCCCTACGTTTACAGAGGAGGGCAAATGAGACTGTGACCACCGGTGGTGGCGAGGATGGCAGAGCTGACATTTGACCCCAGAGCTTCAGCCCCCAAACCCCAATATGCTGCCTTTCAGGGCCTCTGATGGTGAAGGCAGGCAGTGCCAGGAAGCTAGGCCAGGAAATGAAGCCTCAGCATCACCCAGCTAAGGCTCCTTCCCTGTCCCCACAAATCTCCAAAAGAGTGATGAAGCCCTTGCAGGAAGAGAAAAAATGTTTTTATAAATTCCCCAAGTTTGTGAGGATCTTTGGGGTGGGAGGGCCCAAGTTGTACGAGGCGGGGAGTAAGTATTGGATCCCGTTAACCATCCTATCATGGCAGAGGGCTAGTGGGTCCACCATGGTCACTCCTAGGCAGGATCACCAGGAGTTCTGACCCAGTGCCTAACACAGTGTGACTGTGAGCAAGGCAAGTCCCTTCTCAGAGCCTCGATCACCCCATCTATAAAGTGAAAACTTGAGCCGAGTGACCCATGATGCCTCAAATCCATGAAGCAGGACCCCTAGAAAAGCCGCCTAGAAAGGTGGGAGAGAAGCAGGCATGCCGAGGCCACCCTGGCCACACTGCCTGCCCTTGGTGCATATCAGAGGCCTCCCAAGGAAGCCGAGGCAGGACGAGGGGAGAGGGGGAGAGATGGCGCCCGAGGGGCAGTGCTGAGGTCTGGGATCAAGGAGCCTGAGAATCCTAAAGATGTCCAACTCACAGAAGGCCCAAGTCTACCCAGATCCCCCAGCTGGGATGAACAAGGGCAGGGTGGGGGACAAGGTTGCTGGCACTGAGATGGACACTGGGACTGCCCACTTCTACCCTGGGCACACCCTTTTATAGACTGCCCAGCCTCACCAGCTTTTGCAGATTTCAGATCTTAAAGTGCTGGGAAGACCTGCTCAGGCCTCGGGGCCTTTGTGGCTGTGGCATGGGAGGCTGCAGAGAGGTGGAAGGAAGACAAGGGGCTTTAAAACTCAATCCAGCCGGGCCGGTGTGGCTCAGTGCTTGAGCGTCAACCCATCATGCACCAAGAGGTTGCCAGTTCGATTCCCGGTCAGGGCACATGCCCAGGTTGTGGGCTCGATCCCCAGTTGGGGGTATGCAGGAGGTGGCCAATTGATGTTCTCGCTCATCAATGTTTCTATCTCTCTCTCCCTCTTCCTTCCTCTCTCTAAAATCAATAAAGAAAAGAAAAAAGGAAAAAAAATTTAAAACCCAATCCAGCTCTGGCTGGTTTGGCTCAGCAGTTAGAGTGTCAGCCTGAAGACCAAAGGCTCATGGGTTTGATTCCCGGTCAAGGGCATGTACCTGGGTTGCAGGTTTGATACCGGCCTGTCAGGGTTGTGTGGGAGGCCACCAATTGATGTGTCTTTCTCACATCAATGTCTCTGTCTCTGTCTCTCTCTCCTTCCCTCCCTTCCACTCTATCTAAAAATCAATGGAAAAATATCCTTAGGTGAAGGTTAACAAAAAGCAACAACAACAAAAAACCCAATCCAAACAAGCCATCTCCCTTCTCTAGGGCCCAATGACTTCTCTACAAAATGGCAACAATTAAAAAACCTTCCCAGGATTGTCTGCCTGCTGTAAGGCTGCTCAACAAGACAACACACGTAAAGCACAGCGCACATGGTATGTGTCTAGCAAATGTTACAGTCATCCCCCTGCATCTTCTTTCTGGAGTGTCCCTATTTAGGGCTAAAGGCCACCTCCTCCATGAGGCCTTCCCACACTTACGTAGGCAACCCCTGCTGTGATCCCACAGCAGTCTGTCCAGCTCTTTATTATAGATTCCTGCATGTAATTTTTCATTAAGTGTCTGTTTCCATTAAACCATGAGCATTCTGAGAAGAGGCTCGAGCTGTTGGGGTGATGTGAGACCATCTATCCTAGTGAAAGAACTCAAAGCACAGAGGTCATATGACTTCCAATAGTGACTAGCAAGCCAGAGGTGGCCTTAAATGACCTACTAGAATCCTTTGTATGGCAGAAAGATCACTGTTCTGTTAGTCCCAAGGCCCAGGCAAGCTTTCTGGGCCTCCAGCTTGAAAATGGGTGATACCCCCATTCCTCTCATGGTTTTCCTAAGGAACAAGTGAAAAGCTGGGTTATAAACAGCTTTTTAAAAAAGGAACCATTAAACATAAGGGATTTTTATTATGTTTATAAGTACTATAATAAAATGTACTCTACATAGCAGCCTCCTATGGAAGGAGAAGAAAGAAAAGCAAGCTGGCCATCAGGGGCCTGGGTGCAGTCTGGTTGTCAATAAGTCACTGTGTGAACTTAGGGAAGTCACTGGTGTCTCTGGGACCGTTTCCTCTTCTCAGCAAAACAAAGGTTTGGGCTGGCTGACCGCCAAAGCCCAAAGCACTGATATCTCGCTCCATGCCCAGCACCGTCTAGGCGCTAAGAATACAGAGGGAACAAATTAGGCCTGGCCGGTGTGGCTCAGTGGTTGGGCATTGACCAAGAGGTCACCGGTTTGATTCCCAGTCAGGGCACATGCCCAGGTTGTGGGCTTGATCCCCAGGTGGGGGCATGCAGGAGGCGGCCAATCAATGTTCTCTCATCGATGTTTCTATCTCTCTCTCCCTCTCCTTCCTCTCTCTCTAATATCAATACAGAAAAAAATTAAAAACAAACAAACAAACAAAAAACAGAGGGCACAAATCAGGAGCTTGAGTCCTGATGAGTCTAAACATCTTGATACAACAACTCGCTCAAAGCGAGTGAGTGCCAAATTCAGAAAATATGGTTGGTCCACCCCAACTTGGTAGGGCTTCCCTTCCTTCCACCCTAGGTGGGCTCTGCAATTTGCTTGACTTTTGACATACACCTGTCATATCAGGAAAGCAATTTTGGCCTTAGTTCCTATGGGCCTCAGTTTCCTATTGTGAAAGTGGCAGTGAGAGACCATGTCCCACCTGCCAGCGCAGAGCATATCGGGAGGTCTTTGGAAGGGTATGGTGTATGTGGTCAGCTTGTAAGGAATAGGAGTGGGAGTGACCATTTCTTGAGCATCTATGTGCCAGGTACCAGGCTAAGACCTGTACTTGAATATCGTTTGCTTTCAGGGTCACATAAGCCAGCAAGGTAGGTTCGGTGGCTTCCTCCAGGCCACAGACTACCCTACCCACTGGCCCTGACTTCTGATTCTAGAGTGAAGTGGTAAAAGCCTCCAGGTCTGAGCATCTCTGTGCAGGAGCTATGTCACCACCATTATCTTCCAAACAGAGAACAAAACTCAACAAGTGGCAAAGAACTTTGCCCCAGAGAACCTCAAACACAGGGCCTGTCTCACTTGTTCTGCAAAGGGCGGGAGCTTGTCAGGCTCCATTCGCTTAGAAGAAACTACTGCTCTGGGAGGCCAGTGGCAGGATCTCTGGGCCACTCGAGGCCAAGCTTGTGGAGGGCACTCAGTCCTCACCAATTCAGTGCATGACCCAGCTTCCAAATACCAACACCTGCTTTTGTCTGAGGACATGCCCACAAGGAACAAATGCCCCAGGAGTGGTGGATTACCACCCCAGCTCCCCTGTCCCTCAGATGGGGCAACTCTGAGGTGAGCTCTACATTGCTCCCCAAAGTTCCTAGCAGGCTCCAGCTCCATGTGCCTCCAGAGGCAACTGACTTCATAATGCTCCCTGCACTGCCCCCCCCCCTTCCCTGTTTCCTGGGTCAACACCCTGTCCCAATAAACTGTGCACCCAAATTTTTGTCTCAGGGTCTGCTTTTGGGAACACTCAGACTAAGACTACCTTGCTTTGTCACCAAACAAATCGTAGTTTACAGTAGCTGGTCCCGCACCCAAGCTCCTAGAGAGACAGGAGAGGCTATCAGAGCAGGGCGGGGTCTTCTCTGCCTGCACCAGGCACAGGCCAGCTCCCAGGAGGTGCCCGTACATGGGGCAGAATGAACTTAAGATGCCTCATTCACTGAGTGCTCACGCCACACGGAATACTCGTCCTGTCCTGAGGAGTCCCCAGTCTAGCTGGGAGATAAAACAAAACAGTTCATGAATGTACTCACAAAAAAGGAGGTATTTGGTACCAGGGGTTTTTCCTAGGCATGTAGATTAAAAGGTCATGAGTCTTACTGAGAGATGACTACCCAAGGTCACACAGCTCTTCTGTCTTGTGTCAAAACAGAGTACAAGCCCCTCAAGGGCAGGGTTGAGAGGCCCCCCTGAGTCTCCCACAGCAGCTCACAGCAGGCAATCAATCAGTAAGGGCCCCTGGTTAATCTTTAAGGATAGACTGGAGCCCTGGCTGTGGTGAACCTTCGAGGGAGGGCCTGTGTGTGCTTCCCGTGTATACACATTAACCTCGAAGAACAGCACCTGGCCAAGTTCGGAAACTGCGCTGCAGACCCATGATCTTCGCTTTCTCACAGATGCCAAGCCCAATCTGTCAGCAGGCCCTCGCCGGCTCCGCTGTCCGGGCAACTTGGAACCACTGTCTGCACACACAGACTCAACTCCAGGACATGGTGTGGGGCCAGGCCCCTTTCAGCAGGCATCAGCCCAGTCCACCTCCTAGGCTTACAATCGCAAAGTCCCTAGATCCTAGGGGATTTAATGAGGCAACCTGCTGTGAGCCCCACTGAGCACAGGGCCCAGCCCCAGGAGGTGCCCAGTGGTCACTGTGTCCCTACCCTCTGGATTCCTAGACCTGGAAGAGCCCTCGGGAACAGGGGCACCCACTCCAGTAATCTTTAACCAGGAAGGCACAACACTGGAAACTGCTGAATCAGATGTGGCACCATGTATTGTGACAAAGTTCTCCTGAGGCGCTCATCCCAGCCCCTAGTTTACCAGAGGAGAAACTGAGTCTCAGGGAGGGGCAGTGACTAACCCAGGGTTCCAAAGCTAACACCATATCCTGGCAAACACAGCAGTAGGAAAAGGCCATCGCATACAGGCCTCTCCCGATGGCTTTACAAGGAAACTCCAGTCCAGCTGCCTTTTCCTGACATCTCGGGCAAAAGTGAGTTAGGGCACAGCAGGGAAGGGGAAAAACCTGGGGAGGGGCAGGAACTCGACCCCTCCCCCAAGGAGCCCTGCCATCTAATGAAGCGGAGAGAACCCTTCAGGTGGCAGTTCAAACGCTCACGTTTTAAAGATGAAAGTATGCGATTCAATTAAATGTTTAAGTAGTGTTTTCTCATACTAAATCACTAAAACATTTGTGCATTCCTTGAATTTCTCAGGGCACTGTTCATTTTTATTTATTGTTGTAACCCAATGCCCTTAGCAGCGTGAATGGTGCTATTCGAAGGAAACTTGTTTTGCAACGGGGAAAGTTGTCCCAGGTCTCTTAAAAGGTTCATTATGTACGTGGTAACTCTGTTCTATTAATAATCCCGGACTATATAGGCAGGGCTTACTTTCCATTTAGCATTATATTTTCCACCATTCTGTAAACAGTTCCTCCACACAAACCCTTTTGATATTTAATTCCTCCCTGTTTTTTTCCTAACCACTCTCCTCTCCTCTCTGGGCCTACTCCTTTTTAAAAAAAAAAAAAAAAAAAAGGAAAGAAAGAAATCACCAAGCACACATTTTTTCAATTAAGCCATGTTTGGTGCCAAAATATATGGATCCCACTAATAGCCATAAGTAATCTTAAGGTCTTTTCCCCAAATATTTTGATTATTTTACAAATCCCCCAAGGAATGTGCTCTTAGGGTGATTTATGGAGTCTAGGCAGGATTCATCATTCAGGGAGGGGTCTGGCTGCCAGGGAGCAAATTAGGATATGGGGGTAGCTGTGTGTGCCCCCAAATTATGCTAGGCAAAAGGGAGGGGGACCCAAATGGCTTTCAGGAGAGTACTTTCAGCCATCCCTGTGGGGGGAGAAGGGTGAGTCAGTGGTTCCTGCCGTCAGTCCTCGGAGGAAGCGGTGGCTGGAGCAGGAGTCACTCCTGATGTCCAGTGACCCCAAACCACCCACTTTTGCCTTGTATCCTAAGGTTGGGTGTTTGTTCAACCCCATCAAATTTACACCGCTCACTTTTCAACTTCTAATAAGTGTATGTGACTAAAGGAGAAACCACGGCGGCAGAGGAAAGCTAACCTGGAATTAAGAACTACCCGCGAACCTTCTTCAGGTGCAGAAGCAATGCTGACGGACAGATAGGAAGGATGGCTCGGTGGCCTCTGTAAACAGCATCTCCATGAAGTCCGTGACCATGAAGTCCCTCAATCCCCCAGGGAACACTCAGGAAGGCTGGGCCAGCAGACTCTCAAAGAACAGTTGGGACTGTTTGGCTGGATTCTGAGGAGCTGACCAAGGGGCTCAATTCAAGGACAGGCTTCTTCGCAGGGGCAGATGAGGCTCTCAAGTGAAGGGAGGTGTGGCAGCCAGGGCCAGGCCTCTGCAGCCAGAGTCCCAAGGCCCATCCCCATCCCAGTGTCTCAACCTCAGCAAGCCTTGGTATCCCCACTTGCCAAGGGGAGCTAAGAATTTATGTCCTCCTGACTGGACCCTCTCATGGAAGATCAATTGGACTGTTCTTTGTAAATTGAAAATCAGGCCAGAAGGAGTTTTGTGTATTAGTACTGTTATACCAATAACTGACACACTAAATGTACAAATAGCATCTCTTGGAAAATAGCTTAAATATACCCTTCCCTTATTTATGCTTTAGAATAACATTAACCCTCAGAGCCACTGTCTTCAGAGTCCAGGATCCTCCTGCTTCCCCCCCCCCAAACACACACACACACACACACACACACACACACACACGCCTCTGGGGAACTCAGTTCTTCACACTTCACTGATTCAAATGTCCTGTGAATCCACACTGGGGGACTTTGTGACTCCCTAGGGGGGGTCATAACCATCCACATCAGAAGCCAGCCAGCCCTCTCTGCATCACCTCTGTCAGCTACTGTCAAACATCCTTGACTGGCCCCTTAATGAGTAGCTTAATGATCATGCCCACCAAGGGCATTAAATCAGCAGCAGCCAGAAGTGGTGGTCACTGGCTCAGCAAGGGTGTCCCAAAATGGCACTTTCTCTAAATGAACCAATGACTTTTCCTAAACAGGTATGCACAGATCCCAACCCTCCAGCCCTCCACAGCAAACACCAGGAACCCCACCCCCAACCCCACGCAAATCCAGAGAAGAACTGGGAGCCTGTGTCAGCTGCAGGAGCAGTAAGCTGAAGACAGGGTCCTTGAGGATGTGCAACAAAGAGCTGGCTCACCCAGAAGGGAGGCCTGTAACTTCCAGAAACTGCACACGTCCCATCCCACACATTGTCCCACAAACCAGGAGAGAGCCCCAGAGTCACGTGGCCTTTCTGAAGGTCCCAGGTTTGTCAGGCTTGCGAACACAGAACAGTGCAGGAGCCACCAGAGCCGCACAGCTGCTGCACCCCTTTCTCTCTACAAGTCCGGCATTTGTCAGGAAACCTTCTCGCACCTGCATGAGAAAGCTTGGGGAGGCCCCAGAGGGGGCGGACCCAAGCTGGTGAGACTGGTGCCAGCCTGCCCTATCTCCCCCTGCCCCCAGCACCTCCAGCTGATTCATGGGGAGCCTCAGCCTCTTATCAGGGCCCGCCAGCCAGGCACCAGCACACATCCCTGCTGGCCGCACCTTCCTCCCAGAGCAGGCCTTTGTCTCTGGCTCCAAACTGGCTGCAGGAAGTGGGGCACAAGGGAGGGGTGGGGGTGCCACTGGGCCCTGGAGGCATTACAAGGGGCCTCCCCACCTGATGCCACATGATCTTCACCTAGAGAGAGACAAGCAGAGGTGGAAAGGAACTTGACAGGCCATCCACCACCCACCCACCCACCCACTCTGTGGATGAACAAGCTGAGGCCCACAGAGGGAATGGGACTTGTCCAAGGTCACACAGCAAGCTGGAGGCAGAAGCTGGGCTGGAGTCTCAGTTTTCCTATGCTAGGCCGCTGTTGTACCATAGCAAGTAGCTGCACTTTTCTGGTGCTAGTGTCCTTACCAACAAAATGGATTCAGCACTCAGATCTTGAGGATACAAGTCAAAGATGGGAACGTGTTTTAACAAAGTAAAAGTGCCCTCCTTGAGTAGGAAGCCCTTCTCCTCTTAGCCTAAGTAGAGGGAAGTTTTGGGAAATGAGTGGAGGGGAACAGGACAGAGGAAGAAGGGAGAAGGGAGCCGTCAAGAGCTGTTTTATTATCAAGCCCAGGAAGTGGGTGGGGCTGGGGGAGTCAAGCTGAGGGGCAGAGGCATGCCAGCCCAGGGGCTGCAAAAGAGGGGCCTTCTGGGTTGGGGATGGGGAGTGGGGGCAGGGTGGACAGACTGAGGCTAGAACTCAGATTTTAAAAGCAGGATGTTTGGCTGGGGCCTCTCCTCTCAAATAAACAATCCACAACCTTATTCAAAACAGAGGGTCACTGCTGGGGAAGAGCCGATCACCTTATTTCCATATCCCCTCCCCAGAGAAGTGCCACCAGCCACCTCTGAGGGCCCTGCTGAGGGGTAAGAGGCAGCTGCAGGGACCAGCGTTGGGCAACAGTTGTCCTTGGCCCAGAGGTCACTGGGGGAGCCCCCACCTTGCTGGATATATGGGTACAAAAGTCGTGCCAACTGATACCCTCCCTGGCCCCATCCTGACCAGAGGCACCCAGATTCTTGGCCTGAGAGCCAGGAGAGGACCCTGAGAACAAAATCTAGTCCCTTAAGAAAATTGAGGCTCAGACAGTGAGGCAACCTCTCTGGCCACACAGGAGCAAGGGCATGAAATCGACACCCAGACTCACTGTCCAGTGCACTCTAGCATCTAACAAGAGGGGTGGGGGGTCTACACGAAGCAAGAAGGTTCACCCTAGTTTCCCGGGTGCTCGGGACCATGCCATCATCACTCCCTTGGATTCATTTGTCCCACAGAGCATTCACAGTCCCAGCCAGTATTTATGGAGAAAGGACACTGTTCTAGGCTCGGGGTGCAGCCAGCTGTGAACAAGACTCAGCCTCTACTTCAAAGAGCTCACGTAGGCTTCCACTGGTAACAAGCTGCTTTTTGTTAGTCGACAAATATTCACCACACTTCTAGTCCCTCGAGTACTGAACCAGATGCCAGGGACGGAGGTGGCTGAGGCAGCGGGGCCCTACCCATAGCCTGAACTCACAGGTCCCGGGCTCACACGCCTGATGCCTTTCAGGTGTCCAGCATCTTCCCAGTCCAGGAGGGTGGGAAGCCAGTGTCACGGATCAGGTCTCGGCTCTCCGGCATGTTCCCACATGGCCTGGCCCGAGGCAGGCCGAAGAGCATCCACTCAGAAACTGGGAGTGGACTATTTACCAAATGCCTCCCTTCCTCTGGCAGGAAGTCGCTCCCAGCACAGTGGTTTTTATTTTTTTCAACTCTTTCTGGGCTCGTGGTTTGGAAATAGCCAAGGGTTGTGAGTTACAAGATCCGGGCCCTCTCCTGCACCACTGCTGGGAGAGAAAACGGATACAGCCTTTCCGGAGGGCACTCTGATCTCAAGTGTGCATGGCCTTTGACCTAGCAGTTACACTTCTAGGAATTTATCCTAAGGAAGTAACCGGTGATGCGCGCAAAGGCATATGGATGAGGATGCTCACCAAGGGTTGTGAAGGTTAAAACTCAAATGTTCAGGCCTGGGGGGATTGGTAAGTAAATATGGCACATCCCTGAGATGGCATAACTAAGCAGCCATTAAAAAGCCACACAGAGTATTTGTTGAATTGAGGAAATGTTAAGAGAAAGAAAGGGAGCTACAAACAGTTATATGTACTTTTTATAGTGCCCTTTTCATTAGCCAATATATATGTATGTAGCAGATTTCTACCTCCCTTCTCACTTTTTTCTTAAGAAAGAGAGGACAACAATAAAATGAATATTCTAGGCTAAATAAAAAATGAAAACAATTTCATTTTCAGGGTGGTAGATTTAAGGGTGACTTGTTTTTCTTTTGTGCTTTTTTTTTTCTCTAAATGTTCTACATTAATCGCGTATTACTTTTTTTATTTTTATTTTTTTTATCCTCACCCGAGGATATTTTTCCATTTTTTGTACAGATAGAGTGGGAGGGAGAGAGAGGAAGGGAGAGAGAGAGAGAAACATCGACGTGAAGGGACACATCGAGTAGCTGCCACCCGCACGACCAACCAGGGCCGGGGACAAACTGCAACCGAAGTACGTGCCCTTAGTGGGAACCGAACCCGGGTCTCTCCAGACCGCAGGCCGACACTCTAACCGCTGAGCCAAACTGGCCAGGGTGCGTATTACTTTTTTTAAAAAAAGAAAGAGGAGCCCTCGCAGATTTGGCCCAGCGGTTAGAGAGTCGGCCCGCGGACCGGAGAGTCCCAGGTTCGGTTCCTGCTAAGGGCACGTACCTTGGTTGCAGTTTGTCCCCAGCCCCGGTTGGGATCGTGTGGGTGGCAGCCACTCGATTGTCTCTCTTACATTGATGTTTCTCTCTCTCTTCCTCCCTCTCTCCCTCCCACTCTATCTGAAGATAAATGCGAAAATGTCCTAGGGTGAGGATAAAAAAATAAAGAAAGAAGAAATGCTATTGGGGTGGGTCTTTGTAAGCCCCCTGTACTCATCTGTATGAGGACATCAGTGATACTGACAGCTGGGAAGATAATTTGTGCACAGGCATTAGTGGACATCATCTCATTTCAGTCACAAAAGCCCCTTCAGGTACATACTCATTTTACAGATGCAGAAACTGACTCCGTGCAGCCCAGAGGTTTCTGCTCAGCATCCAAGCCCCACCACCAGCCACCCCAAGGGAATGTAGCCCAAGTCAACATTGTGGGATTGGTTGGAAGCAAGGGGTTGAGTGGGACTCTGGGAGAAAACTGCCTCTCCAGAGTGCCCCCACCCCTTCTAAAAAGCAAACTCTCAGCTGCTACATTCTCACTGCAAACTGCAGGGGACTCTCAAAGTCCCATGGGAGTAAGGTACTGCAGGGTCTCTAGCTAGTAGGTGCATCCATCCATTCATTCATCCTTCCCTGGGCAGCTACCACATTCAGAGCAGGGGTGACTCAAGTACAGGGCTAGAAAGAACTAGTTATGACCTGGTGTGGAAACTGAGGCTCAAAGAGGGAAAGGTCACAGTCAGGGTGTGGCCCACCACATACTGACCATGGAGGGGTAGCCACTCTGAAATGCCAGACCTCCAAGTGGATGAATCCAAGGAAAAGACTTCCAGGACCAAGGATTCAGGCAAGAACGTAGTGAAAACACCCAAGCTCAGAAGCAAAGCCAGGTTTCAGGCCAGGAAGCCCAGTGAGTAGTCCAAAGCAAAGGCGATGTCCTCTGACCCACAGGGCTTTGTAAGGGGTGCTGATTGTGGCCAGGGTTAGAAATACCAGTGGAGACCCTGAGAGCCAAGAGCTGCACCAGGAGGGGGCAGAGCGCCAACCAGCCACCCCTTCCCTGTGGGAAGGGTCAACCAGCAAGAGCACTATGGCTGGGTGCCATTCCTGTGGCTACCAATTACTGTCCAGGAGGCTGGCTGTACAACCCTTGGAGCCCCACAGACATCAGAGCTGCAGAATCTTGTGCAGGGTCTCACTGCCTGGGGGGACCTGAGGTAGAATGGCCTGCCCAAGACCACCAGACACACCCTCCGCCAGGGCAGAGCCTCCTGTACTACCTGCAGGGAGCTGAGGAAACCCCCAGAAAGAACTTGTCCCTGTATTCACAAGGTGGGAACTATAGTAACTTGCCCCCGCCCAACTCTGTGACCCTTACAAAGGCCTTTCTGCTAGGGGGTAAAGTTTCCAGGTGCCCCAAGTGGCATGGAGGGGAAGTCTCGAAGGAGACGACACTGGTGGGATTATGAGGACTTCACCCCTAGTGCCTGGAGCAAAGACATTTAATCAGGGTCGCAAGAGGACGCTGACACCCTCCGGTGGCTGAGAAAGTGGAGCAGGGTGTCCCCGGGGGTGTGAGGAGCCCCTGGGCCATCACTGTGCATGCGTCCAGGCTGTGAGCTCTGAGCTGCTCAAGCTGCCCCCAGAATCCCAGACTGGGGGCTAAAGGGTCTCCAGATCTGAGTAAGTGACTGCTAACCCTGTCTGTCTGACTGCCCTGCACTGCACAAGGATGGGAGAGAGCCTCTGCTCCCCAGGAAAGCTGTGGGGAAACAGGACCATCTCTCCCCAAATCTGGCCCCCTCTTCTCTCAGAGACCCCTCATCTCAATTCACAGAGGTGCTGAACACCTGGTTCTCCCAGCAGGAAACTCAAGCAGGGAGCAGCCTCATGCCTAGTACCCACAGGTCCATCCCAATCAACACCTCAGGACACTCTCTTACAGAGGTCCCCAGAGGGACAGGAGGCACTGAAATCTCTTGGGGACATTTGTTCAAAATGTACATTCCTTCTGGAATTTCATAGTGGTGATGGGTGTATACCACTGAGAATACACCAAAAACCACCAAACTGTGCACTTTAAAATAGTGGATTTGATGTCATATGAATTTAACCTCAATTTTAAAAATTTCCCCCCAAAAGTATACTGCTAGGCCTTGCCCTGAAAATTCTGATTTAGTAGGCCTGAGCATCTGCATTTAACACACGGTTCCTGGCCGGGACTGGAAACCCACAACCCTGGATCCTGGTTTCCACACAGTGCTGAGCCTGAAAGTTACACATCCTCCCATCAATCTTCTCCCTCATTTTGCAGATGGGAAAACTGAGGTCCAGAGCAGGAAAAGGACCCAAAGTTCTTGCAGGATCCTATTTAAATCCCAATAATCCTTCCCTAAGAGAGTCCCTGTGAGGCGAAGCCCCTTGGTCATCATGGGGAGGTGTGAATGACCTTCTAGCAGACGAGGTGAGGCGGGGGGACCCTGTCTGTCTGACTGCCCTGCACAGAGTTCACAGGGCAAAGACATCCACCATCTTCCCACCTGAGCCCAAAGGAACCAGAAGGCCAAGGAAGACGAGATTTTTTTTATTATTGTTATTTTTTAAATACGAATTATTTCCAGCCGGAAGGCAGAGGGATGAGGGCCACTGGAGGCCTCCGGCCGCCGGCTCCCAGCCAGCCTCGTAAATGTCTGGCAGCTGGAGGGAGACTCAGCTCATTGCTATCGAAATGAGCTCGTTACTGCTAATTTCCTTGGCTCACCAACTGATGTATCCAGTGTGTTCCTGAATCTCCAAAGACATTTCCTACGCCACCCTCAAGGGATCTGCCAAGAGTCACCGAGCGTAGGCGGAACTTCAGGGTGGCCTCAGTTTCCCCAACCAAAGTGTGGGCAGAAGAAAAGGGAGCAAAGGTAGTTCATTCAACTGTAGCTGAGTCAATTGTACTTAGTTCGGGTCAACCTTTCCCCACTGGGCTGTTCATTTCTATGGGTGAAAGGGGAGATGGCAGGATAGTACAATCTCACCGCTGCCACTCAGAATAACCCCCACTACTTATCAAGCACCCCCCATGTCCCTGGACATTACTAGGCACTTGGCATACATTATCTCTTCTCATTTACACAACAAACCGGCAAACAGGACATTTTTATCACTAATTTTACAGAAACCAAGACTCAGAGAGTTCAAGGAACTTGCCCAAAGTCACACAGCTAGAATGGCAAGGCCTGCCTCTAAAGCCAGTACTCTACCAAGCAAACAAGAAAAAGAGGCCAAACATAGTAGGGACAATGCCCACCCTGTGAGCACCCACAAACAATCTAGGCAGCATGTGTGAAGGCTCGTCCTTACTGGGGGTTCAGAGAGGAGGGCAAATACCCACTTGCCACTCTAAGCTGGAGTGACCAGAGAAGGCTTCCCATTCATGCCCAGGGCTGCCAAAGCTCAAAGGAGGGAGTAGTTAACACAACCCATGATGGGTGTCCACCTCCTTGGGCCAGACTCAGGCAGGAAGCAACACAGCCCAGAGGAATGGTCAGGGAGGGGAGCCAGAGTCACTGCCTGCCCCGGGGCAGAGCCCTGCGCAGGGCTGGGGTTCATCTTCCCACCGGGGAGGCCAGGTGTCCAACTTATGAGCTAGTAAGTCAACCCTGGTCAATCCACAGGCCAGTAGAATGAAACCATCAAAAACAATGTTTATGAAGAGTGTTAATGACATGGGAAAATATTTACGTAACGCTGAGGGAGAAAGGCAGGATACAAAATTGTATTTTTTAACAGAAAAAAATTTTTTAAACAGAATAAGCCAAAATGTTAACAGTGGTTCTCTCTGGATAGTAAAATTATGGGAGTTCCCTCCTTGCATTTCTCTGCACTTTTCTTTGCTTTCCAAATTTTCCATAACAAGTCATATGCGTCTTTGAGAAACAAAGGCAAATAGGTGTGTTTTACTCAAACCAAAATGATGCCACTGCTGGCACCCTCTCTCTCCCCAAGGACCCTCAGCACTGCATGCCTGAGCAGCGCCCCTGGGAGCAAGATGGTCTGGGTAAGGCTCTCTCTCCAGGAGGCCCCAGGGAGTGGCAATCTGAGGCCCCAGGAAGAGGGACACAATTACCAAATGTTCACTGGCCACTTCTAGTGTCTGAAAGGCTGCTGGGTTAAGCAATCCACACCTAAGTTCTATTTGCAGCCAGGGGAGAGCTTTAGCTCCCCACAGGTGATAAAGGACCAAGAAAGAGATGCCAGTGAACGCAATGGACGAAAATATGCCACATAAATATTCCCAGCATCCATGACCTTGCTCAAAAATAGAGGTGCCCCTCAAGCTGCCAAAGTGTCTGGCCTCTCCTACATTTCGCCATCCATCTGAACCTGTTCTCTGCCCCCCACCCCCACCCCGCATAGCCAGTGCACTCCACACCCACCCCGCCCCTGGAGGGGATTAATGGTAGGAATGCTCCCTAGACAAAGCAGAGTTGTTTGTGAACATTGGGAAGCCTGGGGTGGAACATGGAAAAGTAGTTCTATAAGATGTTAGGTGAGGAGAGCAGAAAGAAAAACGTCATATTCTATGCCACTGCATTGCAACAACGTGGAAATACGAAAGAGACAAGATACTGAAGGACAGAGAGAAAACTGAGCATGGCAATCAGTGTGGAATGAGCAATTTTTTATATTTTCTGAACTTCCTGGATCATTGTGACACTCGTTTCATGCACTATTTTCAAGGGGATGATGTGAACAGGTAGATTTATAAAAGTGGCATGTAGGTACCATCACCCCATATCCCAGTCAGAGCCCAGCAATGTCCCCGCCACTACACATAGCCAGCTGTGTCTTCCCCGTTCACTGTGTCCAACTTTCCTTGGCTCCTTGGTCCCATCTGCCCCACGAGAATGAGCGTGCCCTAAGGGTAGGGGGCTGTTTTACTTATGTGTCCCCAGCCAATGTAAAATAGTCTCTCATTGTATATTTACAACAGAATTTAATACGAGGCTTTAAAAAACCATTCTCCTTTTGCAAGATGAATGAATGGTGGTGATGGTTGCACAACGATGTGAATGTACTTAATGCCAATGAGTTGTACAAACAGGGTTAAAGTGGTAAATTTTATGTTATGTGTATTTAACCACAATTAAAAAAAAACACAATTATTTTAATACCCAAAGAGCAAGTACCCAGGCTCCCCCTCTTTCTTCCCAGCCCCTTGGCCTCCTTCAGGGCCATGGCCCCTTTCAAAAGGCAGGAGGCTTTGCTCCTCACTTCCGTGTTTATCCAGTGGAGTTCTGGGAAGCAGAAAATCAGCCCAGGCTGGCTGGGGCCTGGCTCCAAGGCTCGGGGTTTGCCACAGGGGCCTTTTTCCACCTACCCAGGCCCAGAGCTGGCACTGCAAGACTTCCTGTCTCACTTGCTTTTTTCTTCCCTCAAGTCATTATAGACCTGTTTACCTTTGGGCTGCACAGAGCCTAGGCTCCAGGAAAACAAACTTAGATGCCAGCCCAGAAGAGGAGCAGCAGGAATGGGGGACTCTACTGGAGACAAGAGGGTAAGGACGAAAGATGAGACACCCCCCCTACACACACACACAAATTCCTTCCTTTTCCCTTCAATTCAATTCCCATTTTCCAAGTGCCTCAACCATGCCAGGCACCACCTTCAGACATGAAGAAATACCAAGGCAGCAGTGCAGGAGGCCAGCAGACCCCTCACTCATTCCTAATAAGTAAACTGCTATCACTGAGTCTATGCAGGAAGGCCAGCCCTGCTGTGAGGGTCGAAGCAGGCTCAGACAGGAGGTGGCAACAAGTTAGATCTCCAGAAGGAATAGGAGGAGTTGGCCAGGTGGACAAAACAGCTTGGTAGGCATTCCAAGTAGAGGAGACAGCAAAGACATAGGGGCTGTGAAAGAGCCTAGCATGTTGGCAATTTTGGACAGGGCCCAGTGCCAGGGGGAACCTGCTCCTGCCATGGGAGGATGATGAAGTGGAGAGGGTGACAAAAGGGCTCTCTGCTTCTACCTAGCATATGTCTGGGCCTGAGCCAGGGCAGGAGCTCTGGGTACTTTCCAAGTGCCAGAGGTTCCCTCTTGGTCGCTGGTGGACTCTTTCCCATAGTCATGAACAATGAGAGCTGGGAGTCTGGGCCAGTAATCCTTGGCCCTCGTTGCATGTTAGGTTCACCTGTGGAGCTTTAAAAGCTACTGAGAGAGCCCGGCCGGTGTGGCTCAGTGGTTGAGCATTGACCCATGCACCAAGAGGTCGCCAGTTCCATTCCTGGTCAGGGCACATGCCCAGGTTGTGGGCCCAGTCCCCAGTGGGGGGGGGGGGGGAGCATGCAGAAGGCAGCCAATCAATGCTCTCTCTCATTGATGTTTCTCTCTCTCTCTCCCCCCCTCTCCCTGTAAAAAAAATCAATAGAGAAAAAATAAATAAAAAATACTGAAGAGGAAGAGGGGGTTGTCCATTAGTCTGAGCTGGGGTACAGGCATCAGTATTTTTCAAAGCTGGCCAGATGATTCTAATGGACTCTGTTTTCAGGGCAAGACACTACCTCCAAAAACCTTTGGTAAGTGCTGTACCCATCAGGGTTGAAAAACATAAGCTTTGGTGTCAGCCCCAAACTGAGTATGAATCAGCCCTCACCACCTACAATGTAGTGCCCTAGGTAGGGTTGTCAGGTAAAATACAAGATTCCCAGTTAAAATCTGAATGTCAGATAAGTGGTGAAAAACTTTTCAGTATAAGTATTTCCCAAATACTGGCATGGGACGTACTTAGACTTAAATTTGTTGTCGTTTATCTCAAATTAAAATATAACTGGAATCCTGCATTTTTATTCACTAAATGTGGCAACTCTACACCTAGGACTAGTTACTTAACTTCTCTGAGTCTCCACTTCCCCCTACAGCTCAGGCAAATGACTCAGGTGAAAGAAGGCAGTGAGCTGCTTGGCATGCAGCCAACACTCAGTGCGTAGCAGTTACCTTCTCCTTCCTTCCTTTCAGAACCTCGTTTCAGTAGAGATTTTTCACTATGAAAAATTTCAAGCATATACCAAAAGTAAAAAGAATGGCAACAATAAACTCCTATATAGGTCCATGAAGTGGACACTGTTACATGCCCCACCCAGGTCCCCTTTCTCCCCAGCTACTAGGAGGTTGAGATGCCGCTGGTTCACAGATGCCCTTTGCTGGGAGAAATGTCCTGAATCAGACAATTATGTGTGTGCGCACGCTTCAGCAGTCAATGACTAACTGACATGGGAACAAAAGGCTGACCCTTGCCTCAAGGTGTGACCATCTCTGTGGTGCGGTTCCTGCCCCAGAGCTCCCTGTGGATCAGGTTGAGGCTGGACTCCAGCTGAGACCACATGCTTGCCGCCCCATCCTGCTTCCCTCACTCACTGGTCCTGAGAACAGCCCCCCCCCACACACACACACACATACTATATACCATGTGCATCCAAATCCACGTCTCAGGCTCGGCTTTGAAGAGCTCATCCTAACTATGGCTCCCTCCCTCGACAGTCACCAGGGCTGCTTCATGTAGCCCCTCTTCAGTTATTTGCTTGTTTGTTTTGGCTAAGGTACCTCATATCATTTCCCCCTACAGCCTTCATTATGCATCTCTTAAAAGATATGAGCAGTTAGTTAGGTTTTGACTTCCTTCCCTGATTTCCCTCCCAAAGGGGAAGGCTCTTGTGGGGGAAAAGAGTCACAACTCCCAGCAATGCCAAGGGACAGAGACCAAAGGCCAACCAGGCGGGCACCAGGCCATCCCAGGTCCCACCTCTTTTGTGTGGATAAGAGCTCTGGGACATTGTCCCAGCATCCTCTTGGGGATGCTGCCAAGGTCTAAGTTTCTCTCTATCCCTAAAGAGGGGGATGGCGTGGAAAGGCCAACCCAGCCGTGGCTATCCTCTGGCCAAAGACCATGCCGCCCTTCTGCCTGGACCCTGGGCAGTCCCAGCAACCAGGAGGCACAGCCACAAGGGCCCCATACTCTCCATGCCAAGGAGCCTGCTATGGCAGGAGGCACCACAGATGGGGGAAAAGGGCACATAAACTTTTTAATTATAGTGAAATACACATAATATAAAAATAACCATTTTTAAGAGTACAGCTTAGTGGCATTAAGCATACTCACAAGGTTGCACAGCCGTCACCACTATCTAGTTCCAGAACTTTCTCATCACCCCAGTGGAAACCCTGGGCTCATCAGCAATCCTCCCTCATCACTCCAGCTTTTGAGTTCAGAGGAAACTTGAGTTTGAATCACAGCTCCTTTACTGTGTGACTCTGGTAGATAAGTGAAATCTCTCTGAATCTCAGTTTCTTCATCTGTAGAATGGGTGATAACTCACAGAGGTGCCATGAAAATCAAAGCTAATGAACACTAAATGCCAAGAGCTGCTCCTGGCTCTATGAAGTAAAGGCCACTGGGGCTCTATAGCCAAGAAGGCTCTTCCCCTTCCTTCTCTTCTCCTCCCTACTCACACCCTGCAGGTTCCTGGGCCATCTGCACTGACATGGGGGAGAGGAGGCTGCTTCCCCCTCCCAGAGGCAGAGCAACGGGAATGAGCACTAATGGGTTCCAGTGTTTTCCCCTAGCCAACCCTGTTCCAAACCAGAGTTACAAAGGCCTTTAAACTCCACACTTGGGGTGAGGTTAGCCAAAACCAGAGCACAGTGCTTTTATACTCTGAAAACAGCCAAACGTGAACTGGCCACTCCTGAGGGTCACAGCGCCTGGCTGCCGTCTGGCAGCAGGCACCGATGGCCGCCTCTCTAGCCTCTCTCTCCCTCCTCCCCTCCCTCCCTCCTGGCTGTGGCAGTGGTGTCACCTCCCAGTCACCATGCTGTGCTGTCTTTCCCTGTCCAAATTAGGGGTCCTGTCCTCTCATCAGCTGCTGTGCAAGCCCTGGCAAGTGTAGCATACTCTCGGTTCTGTGATCGAGACTCGGCTCTCTTCTAAATCTCCCATCCTGTAGTTTAGGTGAACATCGGGCTCAGAGCTGGAAGGGATCCCACCAGGTCATCTGATCCACTTCTCTCCACTGCCTTCCATTGTACAGACAGGAAACTGACACCCAAAGCCTTAGGCAGCTCACCCAAGATGTCACATCTGTCTCAGTAGGATAAATTCACACTTGACTATCTTACAGAATGGCATGAGGCAGAAGTAATGTTTCTGAGAGTCCAGGAGAAAAAAATTTTCCACTTTGCAACTCTTCCTTTGAAACATGGCACCAATGCAAAGCATCAGAGCCATTACCATCCTATGCATCCAAGGTCAATATACAAAAATTAATCGTATTTCTATAGTCTAGTCATAAATAATTACAGTGTATTTTATAATTTACAGTAGTACTAGGAAACGTGAACTACACTGGTATAAATTTAATAATAATGTGCAAGATCTGTACTCTCTGATAACAGAAATCAAAGACCTCAATGCATAGAGCTATGTTATATTTGTTGACGGAGAAACTCAATACATATTGTCAAGATGTCAATTCTGCCAAAACTGATCTATAGAGTCAATGCAAACCCAATCAAACGATCTGCAGACCTTTTTGTAGAAATGAACAGCTGATTCTAAAATTAATATGGAAATGAAAATGCCTAGAATAACCAAGAAAACTTGGAAAAAGAGGACTTATGCTAACAGATGAATCTGTAGTAATCAAGAAAGTGCAGTACTGGTAAAAGGATGGACATACAAACAATAAAACAGAAAGAGAACACACACAATCAATTAATTTTTGACAAAGGGGTCAACATAACTCAAAAGGGTAGTCTTTCAACAAATGGTATTAGAACAATTGGACCTCCTTAAAAAAAAAAAAAAAAGAAAAGAACCTAGACCCTTATCTCATACAAAAATTAACTCAACATGATTATAAACCTTAATGTAAAACCTAAAATATAAAAGTTTGAGAAAATCTCTGTATCCCTTGGCTTGGCAACATTCTTCATATAACACAAAAATCATGAAAAGAAACAACTAATAAATTGGACTTCAGAAAAATTAAAAACTTACGTTCTTCAAAAGTCTCCATTATGAAACTAAGAAGACAAACCATGCACTGGGAGAAAATAGTTACAAAATATATCTTTAAAAGGAATGATAGCCAGAATATATAAAGAACTTTCAAAGTTCAATAAGAAGCAACCAACCCAATACAAAAAACGTGCAAAGATCTGAACAGACACTTCACCCAAGATGTATAGTATGGCTGGCAAATAAGTATATGAAAAGATGTTCACCTCATTAGTCATCAGGAAAATGTGAATTAAAACCACAATGAAATACCACTACACATCTATTAGAATAACCCAAATTAAAATAAGTTAGCCATACCAAATGCTGGTGAGGATGTGGAGTAATTAGAACTCCAGCAAAATGGTAGAGTTAGACTGCAAAATGGTAGAACCACTTTGGAAATCCACTCGGCAGCTATTTATAAAGTTAAGCATACCTTTAACCATACACCCAGAAATACTACTCCTAGGTATTTACTCAAGTGATTCAAAACTTATGTTCACACTAAAACCTGAACACAAATGTTTACAACCAAAAATACTGGAAATAACCCAAACATCCATCCATTCAACAACATGGATATATCTCAAACTATTATTCTGAGTTAAAGAAAAAGGTATAAAAGGTTACTTGCTGTATATTTGGTTACCTTTGTAGGATATTCTAGAAAAGGCAAAACCATAAAAATGGAAATCAGCTGGGTGGTTACCAGCAGCTGAAAGTTGGAGTAAGGGCTGACCACAAAGAGGCAACACAGAACTTCTGGGGGCAATGCAAATGTTCTATATCTTGACTGTGTGATAATGGTGACACAACTGTCAAAATTCATATAATAATACACTTTCAAAAAGTGTTACTGTATGTAGATTGTATCTTAATAAGCCAAAATGAACAACAAACCTTATGCAGCTTCATGAGGACTTGTTTTGTTTCTCCAACCAGTCTGTGAATTCACTGATAGAAAGTGAGGGTGATTCCGGCCCAGAGAGATAAAGTGACTTGTCTAAGGACACAAGTTCTGGAGTCAGGAGGATCTGGATTCAAACCCCACCTTTGCCACTTATTAGCTTGTTGCCCCTGGGAAAATTACTTCTCTTCTCTGAGCCTCAGTTTTCTCATCTGAAAAATGGGGATAATTAACAGAACCTACCTTACTGGGACTGAATCAGCTTAAGGAATAAGAACTACAGTGTCCACTGCAGGTTTTGCTCTCAAATTTTAGCCATTATTATTACTTCGATTGTTACTGTTTGCTATTACTGTGAAAGAGCCTGGACTGAGTTCCAGACTCCAATCCATGTCATCCTGCACTAGCTGGGCGATGCCAGGCACCAGGGACACCAGTTTCCCTGAAGGGCAGAGGCATATCCAAGCCCCAGCCAGAAGGTAGTCATTCAGTCTGGTTGGGGACAGTGGATAATTTCAATGCAGTCAACTCACTGCAAGGAAGTAGAATAAAGATCAAACATACTGAAAGTTCAGAAAAGAGAGAAGCCACTGTGGGCTGTGCAATCGCTGACAGCTTCCTGGAAAAGGAAGACTTTCAGTGAGCTCCAAAGGACAAATCAGGTGTAATTAAATCAAAGAAAAGGAGCTATCAGGAAGGCAGGGCATCAGAAAATATCTCTATCCCTAACTTCTCCCCCTTCCATCCCTGGCAAAAGGCAGTAGGCAGCCTGCAGCCTCAGCATTTCCTTCCAGGGAAGCCCTGGGCCAAGGGGAGAGCTAGGCGGCACAGCACAAAGTCAGGCACCATGCGTCAGCCAGGCACCCACATGTGTCCCCACATCTGGTCAGGAGGCTCCAGCAGAGGGCTGGCCCAGGGTGCTGGGCTTTCACTCCCCCCCCCCCCTTTTTCCCATGGACCTGAATTTGGGTTTGTCTGGGGAGTGTTTTCCTAAGCCCAAGTGTTTTTCCTGCAGCCCAGGCCGCCCCCTCCCTGCCCCTCCTGGCCTCGTCTGGAGTGCCAGGCCAGTGAACCGCTGCCTGGCTGGGCCGCAGGCCGCCTTTGATGCGCACCCCTCCCCAGACTTCAATGTTGCTGTGTGCATGGCCCCTTTAATAAGTTATTTCCGTGGAAAACCCTGGTAACTCCGTTGTGAATCAAGCCTATAAACACCTCAAACCCATCAAAGCACCCAAGAAAGGAAGGGGGTGGGCAAGTAAAGAAAATCTCTTACGGTAACTCACACACTGCTCCCTCATAAGGGCCTAGGCGGCTTGTTGTCAGAGGCCCCGCTGGGCCTAAGCCAGCCCGCTGAAAAAATGACATGCCACCCCAAAGTCCAGGGATCCAAAGCCCCGAAGGACACTGCTTGTCTGTGTGTCCCGGGACGATGCGAGAGGAGAGTCCTGACCCAACACCCAGCAAGATTTACAGCCCAGAGAGGCAAACCCGACTAGCTGCTCCCGGGGTCCAGGAATGTAATGTTTTGGCTACTAGTGAAAGGCCCGGTTTATTGGAAACACACTTCTTTTCTAATGTTTGGTTTCCTTTCACTCTTTTCTCCTTTTTGTTTTTCCCAGAGTGCACTGCCCAGGGCCTTCAAAAAGGATATGGAGCTAAAATCCTGCCTCAGGGTGAAGGACAGAGGCAGAGCAGAGAAACTGAATTCCTCTGAGTGGCGGGCTGGGCACCACCTCCATGTGGGCAGAGGCTCTGGACACTGGATGGGGAGACCCCAAGTCTAGACTGAGCTTTGCCACTTGGGAGCTGTGGGGCCAAGGGCAGGCATACCTCTCTCAAGGTCTCAGTAACATGGGTGGAGTGAACCAAACCCCCCTGGAAGTGTTTCTGACTGAACACTGCGGCCTCGGACAACAGTCTGTAGCAGAGCACGGAATAGAGCTGACCACACGATTAACGTGGAGCCCAACGATTCCGCTCCCAGGTGTACGCCCACGAGAAGTGTGTCCTTATGTCCACAGAAAGGCTTGCCCAAGAATATTTATTGTAACATCATGGATAGGAGCCAGAAAATGGGAACTACCCAAGTGCCCATTAGTAGTGGAATGCATACATTAGAGTAGGAAAGCCGCAGTCTGTGCCAGAGAATATTATCCTCAATGAATGAGCGATCACAGGTGTCACAACATGGATGAGCTTGGCAAACATTCTGTGGAGTTACAGAAGAGCCTACAGGGTTGGTGTTGCCAGAGGTGGTCAGAAGGTACAAACTCCCAGCTATGAGATAGAGAAGCTCTGGGGATGTAATGTACAGCACAGCGACTATAGTTAACACTGATGTATGGTATACAGAAACGTTTTTAAGAATAGGTCCTAAGCGTTCTCATCACAAGGAAAAAAACTATAACTGCATGGTGATGGCAGTTAACTAGACTTATTGTGGTAATCATTTTGCAATATGTAAAATATCCAATCATGATATTGTACATCTGAAACTAATATGTCAATTATATCTCAAGTAAAAGAAAGATTAAAACAAAACAAAAAAACCAGCCACAGCGTCTACTTCCATTTGTACCAGGTTCAAAAACAGAAAAACTAGTCTATGGGTGTTCCAAGTCAGAATAGAGCTTAGTTGCCTGTGGGGGTGGGGAGTGACTGGAAGGGAACCTGAGAGGGGGCTTCTGACTTAGTGTTCTATTTCTTGATCTGGGCAGTAGTCACACAAATACATTTGGTTTGAAAACACTGTTCACTTGTGGTGTTTGTCCTTTTCTGCATATTGTACATCAGTGAAAAGTTTACATTAAACAAACAGAACTCTACACTTTGGGCCATACACACCTATTCTCTAAGGCTGTGGTCAATCCATCTATCAATCAAAAGCACTTCTGGGACATGCAGCTGTGGCCCACCACAAAGGCAAGTCCAGCCCTCCCTGAGGCGGCATTCAAGGCCCTCCCTATGGGCCTCATGTCTTACTGCCCTGCCAGGGCCTCTCCCCTTCCTAGAACAACCATCTCCACATCGCTGTGCCTTTGCCCAGCAGTTCCCAGGGCTTGGGGTGCCCTTTCCCCTCAGCCTGGTGAAACACTCTTCCTCCTTCAATTCCAGCTCCGCTCCCTGTTGTCAGGAACCAGCATTCACCCTCACTCCCTCTAGGGTTACATCAGATTCCAAGGTATCTTCTCCTTCATGCCAATAAGTGGTTACCAATTCACTGAATTACCCTTTATTGAAAATGAAGTGTGTGCCAGGCACTATATTATCTACAGTGCATATGGTAACTCCAGGAGGTTGCCCAGCCCACTTGTCAGAAGCGGAGTGAAGGGAGGCTGCAAAAGGGAGGCGACATGATTTACCTACAGATCTGTCTGGCCCTAAAGCCTGTGCTTTTCACCCCTGACCTCTTGAGTCCCCAGCACCCCCATCATCCATACCCTTCACTACACACCCTGCTACTCCAAAGTCTAGAAGGAGACCTGGGCAGAGCTAAGTGGCTCATTTAATTTTTAATAAAGCTGGTCAGACCCAAGGAAGATGTCAGGACAACGAGGAGGGCACAAGGGCTCAGGTAGGGCTGGCCCCAGCTTCCTAGAACAATCACAGAGAATCCACCTTCCAGCGAAGATAGAAAACTACAATATCCCCACAGAGGAGCAGGTCAGCACTCACCTCTGCTGAGTGTCTGAGCAAATCACGTCACCACGTCCCAGACCCAGCTTTCTCACCTGGAAACTGGACGTTATAACCTACTTCACCAGACAGTGGTGAGAACCAAATATGCAGGTACTGGTGACCCTGAGAGGGACAGTCCAACACGACCTCACTGGTGCTCTCGTACCCTAACCCCCACAGCACACATCACAGCTGAAGGGACTGGCGCCGGGGCAGCTCGCAAACGAAGCAGGCTGCTTTCAGAGGCCATGTGTGCCTATCCTGAGAAGTAACCAAGTACAGGCTGGGGATCCAGAAACAGAAAAGACTCCTGCCTGGAGGGAAAGATGGCTGGATGCTCCAGGTCCCTTCTAGATCCATTGAAACCTGGGTTTTTAGCTTTAGCCACATATTAGAATCACCTAGGGAATTTTTTAAAACTCCTGAAGCCCAGTCCTCCACAACTACATCTGGAATGGGGTCTAAGCTATGTAACACATCTTCACGGGACTCTGTACAAAGAGGGTTGAGAACCAATAAGTTAAACAAAACAGCCCCTTTACAGGTGGAGAAGCTCAGAAGAAACAATTTGAGATCAGCAAGAGACATGAGACTGGCTGGGACCTGGGTCTCCTGGCCCCCAGGTGTGGCACTCCTTTAGACCCAGAGGAAGCCCCTGGAGCTCTCTCCAGCCTTTGCCCGTGAGGAAGAGGGCTGGCAGCTAAGACACAGCTGAGCAGCCAGGTAGGAGGAGATTGAGTCTGCGTGCCCAAGCGTCTGAGCCCTCTCTGCCCTCCTCAGCTCCTCTCTCAGGTCAAAAAGCACCAGAGGCTACAGAGGCAGGGCTCCTGCACCCCAAATCAGGGTCTCCTTAAGCCTGAGACAGACAACATGAGCTGAGAGTCAAGAGGTGTGGAGAAGCCGTGGCCTCTCTATGAATCACAAACACAATTCCAATATCCACTGCACACCAGAGCTACGTGGGAAGACCCTGGCCCTGCTCTCAGAGTCAAGCAACCCAAGCCCCATTCCCAACACCTGCCCTCTGAGAGCATCCTGGAGTCCTTGTTTTGGAAACAATGTCCCCTCTTCTCCTGCGACCCTGCTGGCAGGCCTGGGAGGGACCTAAAATCCAAGGCCCAGAGTAGACATGTGGTTGGCAGAAGACCACACAGCTACTGAGCGGAAGGCAAGGCCCCAACATGGGGGCTGGGGAGTGGACGTTCTCAGGACATAAAGCAGTGGACGGGAGGGCCAGGGAGGTGACTATATAGGCAGAAGGGTGGAGAGACTGTCTGAGGCTTCCTAGGGCACACAGCCTGATGGGCTGATGCAGACGGCCTGTCTACAATGGTGCTTTCTGGATGCCCTATTTCCTCCTCTTCAGCCCAACAGGCTGGAACCGGAGTATGAGCCAGAATAGTTGTACTCTGTCCTCGTCCCTCTCCCAACACACCCCACTGACCACAGGGCTGCCCCCCAGCCCAGCCCTGCCTGGGCCTCTTCCGAGTTCAGGCTGTGTGACTGTGTGACGGAACCTACCTCTACCTTCCCCCACTCTGTCCAGTGCTGGCACTACCCTGGACAGTCAGAGGTCGGAATGGTTTCCAGCCTCCTATCTCTGGGCTACCACCTCTCCTTTTCTTTTATCCACATCCAAGGACATTTTTGCAATTATCTTCAGATAGAGCAGGAGGGAGAAAGGGAGGAAGAGAGAGAAAGAAACATCAATGTGAGAGAGACACATCGAGTGGTTGCTACCCACATGACCTCAACTGGGGTCGGGACAAACTGCAACCGAGGTACGTGCCCCTAGTGGGAACTGAACCCGGGACTCTTTGGTCTGCGTGCTGACGCTCTAACCGCTCAGCGAACCTGGCCAGGGCCCACCGCTCCTTTTAAGTATCAGTTAAAGTCTCAGCAATGATTTACCCTGCAGTCTGAGACAGTGGCTTGGGTGTCTGCTCCAGACCTGAGACCTCTGCCTTTCCAAACCCAGAAACTTCTACCCCAAGGTGAAGGTAGCGTCCCTCCCTCAGGACAGGGAGGCCCCTACTTTGCAGAAGTGCCAGCCTCCAAGGCCTGACTCACTCTGGCTGGGGGTGCCAGGCCCTGACTTGGGGGTTGTGGGGAAAGGCCTGTGAACACCAGGAATTCTTTCCACAAGGGCAACTGGAAAAGCCATGCATCTCCGCTTCCCTTGGCAGCCAAGGGCCACGGAGGGAGAATGTTTAATATAAAAACATCTGACAAAGTACCTTCGGGATATATTTTTTGCATCAAAGAAGAAGCTCTTGGCAACGGCAGCGCTACCCTGACAAGGAAACTTTCGAGTGCAGCTCCCGACTGTTACAGATGCCTGGGGAAAGCGTGCCAGCAGGGACAGGAGGAGGGTGAGCCATGGAGCCTGGCAGACAGATGGTTGTGATTAGGCTGGATGCAACCAAGTGCATTTTCTGGAATTTCAAGTCTCCTGAGAACACCTGCCGGTTCCCCGTGATGCAGGCTGCCCAACGTATCGGGGCCATCTGCCTCCAGCTCAGGGTCAAGCAGCCCTAGACAGGTACAGCGCTCTCCTCAGCCCAAAAGCCTCTTCTCAGAAGCCCGCCCACCCACCCAACTGACTGGTCACTCATTTATTCATCCAGCAGCCATCCTAGGAGCAGAAGCTGACAATTATACATACTGAATGTGGAGTACTCAGGGACACAGAAGCCCCCATGGAACCAGAACTACGTGAGGCCTACATCTTCCAGGGGACAGAGAGGGTACCACACCAGACCAAGGGGAACCCAACAGGGGACAGATTGACTGGGTTCTGATCCTAGTTCTACTGCTTTCTAGCTGGGTGACCTTGGGCAAGTTATTTAACTTCTCTGGGCCTCAGTTACTTCTCCTTTAACATGGCTGATAGAGTGGCTACTCCACAAGAGTTGTGTGGAGGACTCCATGAATGGGTACGTGCATGGCATGCACTTAGAGAGTGCCTGGCACAGAGCTGTGTTAGCTATGATTCTTTAATATGTTCCTTCTCTCTCTGGATCTCTTTGTTCCAGGCGAAAAGTCATTTATTTACTCCACAATGATCTCTGTCTATGGGCTGGGCTTTGTGCTGGATGCCAGACAAGGTCCTGAACCCCTTCAGGACCAACAATATCCCAAAGTTCCCCTGGCTCCAGTGACCACAGTCCCTCTCGTCCAGCCCCTTCCTTCAAATTCAAGATACTCGCCCTGGTCGGTTTGGCTCAGCAAGTTAGAGCATCATCCTGTGGACCAGAGTCCCGGGTTTACCCATGTTCGGTTCCCACTAAGTGTACGTACCTCGTTGCAGTTTGTCCCCGGCCCTGGCTAGGTTGGTGGGTGGCAACCACTTGATGTGTCCCTTTCGTGTCGATGTTTCTCTCTCTTTCTCTCCCTCCCACTCTATCTGAACAAAAAATGGAAAAATGTCCTCAGGTGAGGATTTAAAAAAAAAATGTCCTCGGGTGAGGAAAAAAAACAAAAACAAATTCAAGATACTCCCTCTGTATTCATCTTTCCCTGTTCCCCCATCTCTCACATATTAACCTTCTGGCCACAAAGAACACAGTGGTATTGCACACCTCCCTGCTTCTGCATAAGCTGTTCCTTTTATCTGACAGGATGTCTATATCCTGTTGTCTTCTTGGTGAACTCTTAGTCATCCTACAAATCCCAACTCAGAATCACTTTATTCTTTAAGCTTTCCCTGAACACTCCATCCCCACCCTAACAGAGTCCCCTGCTCCCCTTTCTGTGCTGGGGCTAAACTGTGCCCACAGCTCCAAAACACTCAGCACACTCACTCACCATTTTCCGCTTGCTGTCTGCTTCCCCTCCTAGACCATAGCTTCTCAAGGGAGAGGTCCAGGCTTTCTTTACTTTGTATCACCTGATACTGGCATATAGTAGGTTCTTAATAAATGTTGAATACATTGACCAGTCAGGAAACATACCAGCCCTGGGGTCCTTTGTCAGAGACCCCGGATGATATAAAAGCTGATCACTGGCAAGTCTGTCTCCCTCTCTGGACCTTAGATTCTTCACCAGTCAAGGGCACCCCCCACTCCATTCCCTAAGCTTTAGTGCTTTAGAAAAGGGGGGAAAGGAAATCTAGGACACCAGTCCCTTCCCCTCCCCATGGTCTTGTCCCAGGCCTTAGCTTTGCTTTGGCACAATGATGAGCAGCTAAGATGCTACGGGCCAGAAGCCCCAGCTCTCCACACAACTCCTCAAGACTCTCCTAGGAGCTGGTATCCTCTGCCTATAGCATGTGAGCATCAAGGTATCAAGGTGCCCCTGAGATCAGCGACCCAATGGCCCCAATGTACAATTGAGCAAACTAAGACTAGAGAGTGAGGAGTCTGCCTGAGGTCACAGCAGGGTAAAGGGCAAAGCCAAGCCTAGAACCCCCTCTGGCTTTGTGGTGAACCCCATACTGCTTCATGGCCAATCAAGTTGCCCAGAACCCCTCCACCACTGCCTGTTCCTCCCAGGATGCTAAAGTCACCTTTGTCACTCCTTGCCCTTACACCTCACCACCTCTACTCCAACTTCAAACAACCAGCCCTGGAAGAACGGGTCCCTTTGTGAAATGCCTGGGAGGTTTCAAGGAGGGAAGAAGGCTCTTGTTTTCTTTGGTTGGTCAAAGCTAAAAAACACAATGCAGAGGCTTGATATATGCTCCAAATGCCACTTGTTTGGAACTGGAGTTGACTGCTCTTTCTCTCCCATTCCTGCCCCAAGAGGAGGCAAGGAATCTGAGGCCATTTCTGAATTAGAAGTAGCAAGCTGGTCCTGGCCCAGGAGCTCAGGGTCAGTCCTGAAACCTGTCTACTACCCCTAGGCTGAAGCCTGACTTGGGAGAGGTAGGCAGAGTGGGTGTGGGCCGCGCCCAAGGGCCAGCACTTAACCCATGGGGACCAATCTAGGTCCACATCTCATTGTATCAGGACACCAGATGGCCCAAACTCCAGGTAAAACTAGGCAATGAGCATTATCATGTTGTCAGGATTGAGCACTATCACATACAGCAATGATATCCAGGGTGTGATCAGTTTGTAGAAATTCACTGAGCTGGGCCTTTACCTGTGCACTCTGTTTATGTATTACAGTACAAAGTTTTTAATAAACATCACCCAGGCTCTGGCCTCTCCTTGCCGTATCTCCCACCAATACCTGGTGCTTTGCTTCCCAAGCCCTCTGACGTTTAGCTTCTCAATCTCAGGCTGTTTCCATACCTCGAGGCCTTTGCACCTATTTCTTGGACCTAGCACGTGTCTCCTACCCCAAATCTTGTCTGTTTGGTAGACTCCTATTGATCCTGTAAAACCCAACTTGGATATCATCTCTTCCATGGAGTCTTCCTGGACCACCTCCCACCACACTAAGAGTCGATCACTAATCCCTTCTTCCTCTGGACTGTCTCTTCTACTACTTACTATTTCTCATTGCTACTGTTTCTGTCTGTAAGTACCTTCTGGCAGAGATGAAATAATTTTTATCTCTGTGCCTCCAGACCTAAGCACAGGCCTGGCTGCCCCAAAGTCCTGTAACAAGGAAAAAGCACAGCTGGGACTTAAACCCAAGGCCCATGTCTTCAGCCCATCTTGCTACAGAGGCTCTGCACACACAGACTGAACTGAACTGAGTACTTTGGAGAACGAGGAGCTCAAGGGTCTACGTTAGGCAAGGGCATCTGAGGAGCATGCTTGGGCCCTAGAATCAGGAAGCAGCAGGAGACAATACTGCATCAACACACTCCTCTCCCAACTTCCGTAGGTGCTGAAGATTAACATCAGACAGCATTGACCCTAAAAGGTACCTATTTAAGGACCACTGGGAGGAGAGGTGGCAGGTGGGTGGGCAGCATGGAGCCACCTAGGTTGTGAACTGGCTCTACTTGCTTACGCTTACTGTGTGGCCCTCAGCCATTCTCCTAACCTCTCTGAGCCTCTGTTCCAAAACTCTGTCAATCTACAAAATACAAGGATACTAGAGAAGGATCTGTGCCCTCAAGGAACTTACAGTCTGACTGGTGAAGGAAATCTAGCTGAGACGACCCTCTTCACATGGTCCTATGTAATTCCCTTCCTTCCCCAGGCCTTCTCCTCTTTAAAATGAGGGGCTCGCCCCTGCTAATGTATCTCCGAAGAAGCCAGCATGCTCCAAGGACTGAGGTACCATTACATGTCCTGGGTCAGCAAAAGGGACAGCCCGGTCCCACGGCAGGCAGCTTATAACATGGTTTGCATACAGTGAGTGATTAATAAAGCACTTCCACTGTTATCCAGTAGGCACTAGAATAGGATACCAGAGAGGTCACTGGTTTCTGAAGAAGCCTGCTCAGTGCTGCACCCCCACCATGGAGTCAGGCAGGCCCAGCTGCTAAAGCAGCCCCGCCACTTCAGGCCCTCGTTAAAGGACCCAGAACTCACTCAGCACCCAGCACTAGGCCTGGCCTAGCTGCCTCCTGGCTCACAGAGCAGAGTCCCTTGTGTTCTGCTCATTCTGTTCTTCTAGCCTAGAGTACCTAAGAACTGAGAGAACCCTGCCTTCCTCCCTCAGCCCTCCTCAGAATGGCCATTCCCATGTGGCCCTTCGTCCTGCAATTCTTTGATTTACGACATACTCTGCCTTTAAATTGCCAAGGAGGGTTGCCTACCAGCCACTTACACCTTGGTATGAATTTAACTAGTCAATCTTGCTTTCCTCCCAGAACTAAACTGGAATCCAGGAAACGGTAAAGGGGTGATCTTTCAGCAAAGAAGAGGATGGCCTGAGGGGGCTTTAGTGGGGAAGCACTGCAGGCCTCGAGTTAGGCAAGGAACCCAGAGTGTCAAGGCTCTAGGATCTAAATTTGGACGTAATGTAGCTATCAGATCAGAGTATTGTGTCAACCATTCAGCAGAGAGCTGAAACAAGACAGTTTCCTGTCTGCCACCCCCTGCCCTGCCCACCCCCCACTGATGTGTTCTTGCCTGCCTAGCTGTGACTGAGCCTCAAAATTCCCACCATTCCTTCTAAAGTGGCCTCAATAACAGGACAGGAAAGTGAAGCAGAGACCTTGGGCTGGATAAAAATAGACAGCCCCAGACTGGGCGCTGGGACTGTCATTGTGCAAGACAAACAAGGGCAGTCTCCGCCGTGGGGCTGCAGACACCCTGCTCCCGCAAGACAACCATCCCAAGACACTGAGAAGGGGCAGGCGCTCAGGAAAATGGGAGACAGAGCAGGCTGGGGCAGCTGAGGGGGCTGAAGCAGCTGGCTGATATGCTCTCTGGGTGGTCTGCAAGGTTTGCCTGGTGGTGACAAGGAAGAGCAAAGAGCCTGGGGCCTCTAGCCAGCCCTCCCACCGCTATCCTTGGTACTTACTTTGAAACTGGCTGCCCCAGCCTCCTTTTAATCACTCTATATTGCCCCCCAGGGTGTGTGTCCCAATAGGGGATGGGAACCCTTGCTGTAGAATGCTAGGCAGGGCCTTCAGGATGGGACAGCTGGACAGTCACACTGCTCAGGCTCCTATCCCAAGCCTGCCACTTACAATTTGTGAATTTGGGCAGCTGGCCCAGCAATGAGCCTCAGTTTCCTCACCTATAAAATAGGGAGAATCACATCTGTGTCCCTGGGGTGTGATAAAGAGTCAATGAGATGGAGAATGACGAGCACTTAGCAAAATGCAAAGTAGTGAGTGTCAATAAAAGTCAACTGTTGCCCTGGCCAGTTTGGCTCAGCAGTTAGAGCGTCGGCCTGTGGTCCAGAGAGACCCAGGTTCGGTTCCTGCTAAAGGCACGTACCTCAGCTGCAGTTTGTCCCCAGCCCTGGTTGGGTCGTGTGGGTAGCCGCCACTTGATGCGTCCCTCTCACGTCGATGTTTCTCTCTCTCTCTCTCCCCCCCCCTCCCCCTCCCACTCTATCTGAACAAAAAGTGGAAAAATGTCCTCGGGTATGGGTTTAAAAAAAAGTCAACTATTGTCATCAACAACATAATTATCTGTCCTTGAACTTCAGACACCCTGGCTTGGCCCAACACATTCTGCCCCTCACTCTTCTGACCTCACCTCCCACCCTGCCCCTGAACACAACCCTGCATTCCATCTTTGCAGGATGACTCCTGCCTTCTTTTTTTTATTCAATGCCCTCCATAGGAAATCCCAAACTTCTTCCCCAATTCTGTTACCCCTTAGAATTTCAAAGCCACTAGATGCCAAATTTTCTCATGAGAACCATACAGTCCTGGTCCACAGGAGAGAGCCAGGACCAAAGACTACTCTAGGATAACTGGGTGGGGATTCCAAACAGGGGCCTACTGGACCCCAAAGGCAGCCAAACACAATGGCCCCAGGGTCTCCAAGGACCTCCCAGCCTCCACAGGGCGCCCTTTCCTGGGAACCAGATGGGGAAGCCGCCTCCAGCAGGTGCTCTAGAGTCTGCTCCTTCCTGCTGGAGCCACACACCAGGCCCACTCTGGGATGACAGAGATCAAGAGACCATGTCTGCAAACACAATGTGAAACTGTAAGGCCCTCCACACATTGGAGTTTCCACCATTTACAATGGGGGCTAAGGGAATGTCAAAAAATTATCCATGCATCCAACCAATGCCAATGCGACCCAGCTAAATTAAACAAACTCTGAGGGCTGGCAGGGACACAGAATCTTGCATTCAGACATGCTTTCTTTTTTTAATCCCCACTAGAGGATATTTTTCCATTTATCTTCAGATAGAGTGGAAGGGGGAGAGAGAGAAACATCAGTGTGAGAGAGACATATCAACTGGCTGCCTCCCGCATGACCTGGACCAGGGCTGAGGAACAAACCACAACCGAGGTACATGCCCTTGACTGGAATCGAACCCACGACTCATTGGTCCGCAGGCTGATGCTCTAATCACTGAGCCAAACCGACCAGGGCCAGACATATTTTTAATCCTCTTCTTCAAAAGTATATGTGGTTCCATCCCTGCAGTCACAGAGGGAAAAGAATGGATTTCTCTCCCCCCTCCTTCACATCCAAAAAGTTAACTCCTTATGTTAATCTGGTTAGGTATTTCAGGAAAAGGCACTATAACCAAGTAGGTCCGAAAGGCAGAGAAGAAAACAAAGTAGCCCAATTAGAGAGGCCACCAGAAGCCAGGAGGCAAGTAGGATCCAGAAGAGCTAGACCCCAATACCAGCTGTGCCATGAGCCCCACTAATGTGACGCTGTTTAAGTCCCTTCCTGCTCCAGCTTCTCGTTTCTCTATCTTCGAAACAGATGTAGTCTCGTGATCTGCCATGGTAGTGATGGAAAAGAGAATGGATGGGAAGAGCTCTGCGAAGGGGAAATGGCCAGGCAGCCATGGAAAGCCAGCTTCCTGTAGAGTCTGGGGAGAATACAGCAAGAATGACAGCCAAAACTGTGCAAAATAAGTTTATCGGAGGTACATTCAGCCACTGCAGAAAAGTGGGGGCAGAACTATGGTTAGGAGTACAGTTACAAATGGTTCTGCTACTATGTGCCCCTGGCCAAGTTCCTTTACTGCTGTTCTGAGATGATACATGTAAAGAGGACCAAGTACAGTAAGCCATGGCCCAAAGTAAACACTTACTAGCTCTGATCACTGTTGTTGCTATTATGACATGGGTGTGGGGAAGAGGTAAGATAGCTTAGACGCAGACAGAGGCCTTCAGGCCAAGATCCAGCCGTGCCCACTTTGAAAGCAACTCCAGCCCAAGGGGCTGTCATCCCAAGCAGCATAGGGCCAGGCCACAAGCTCCAACTGTCCTCATAACACACCACCTGCTATTTTCCCAAAGGGCCCCCCACAGACCTGGCACCCAAGTCCCTCCGGGCTCTCTATGCCCCCAGGTCACCACCAACCTCTTATTTCTTAAGGAAAGCTTGATTTAGGTATTCCTGGAATGTCCCTATGGCCAATACTTAATTTTAATTGCAAGGGGTGGCGGCTCCAAACCAGCATTCTCTCTGCAAGCTAGCCCAGCATCCACTGCTCAAGGGAAGACCGGGAAACCACTGGCCTTTAGCAAACTCCCTGCTTACCACCCATTCCATTTCCCTCTCTTCTGACCCCTCACATAGGTCCTCCCCCAGAGTGGGGACAGAAGGAGAATCCCACAAAAAGAAATGTATACAAACACATCCATTTGCTGCCTCTCAGCAGCTGAGAGAACAAGATCCTTTGCTAAGCAAATGAGAGATGAGTTGTGCAGGGCTTTACTCATTTCCATAAGACAAGGTAAAGGCAACTGGTTAAAATGTGGATCAACAAACATTTTAAGTTATCATCTTTAGGTCTCATCATGTAGGCTGTTCTTAACCCCAAGAACACCAGTGATGAAGAGACATGCAGTCTTCCCATCCAAGAGGTGGGAAGAAAAGGGAAAAAGAAAAGGAGTGGGGATATCAAGCACCACTCCCACCTGTCCCCCTCTATAAAGTTCAACACAACAGCAAAGTGCAAAGAAAAAAATGCCAACCTGAGAATTCACCCGGAGCAGTGATGAGGGAGTTGGTAGCCTCCGTTTCAGTGTAAGACAATGTGGAATCAGATAGATCTACGGGAAGAAAGAGAAAGAAAACTTAGTTGGCTGTGGGGTGTGCCTCCCATTTCTGCTTTCTCATGCATCTGTGTGCACGTGTGTACACGCAAGTGCTTACAAAGGGAAGCATGTCCCTCCCAATTTTCTGATGCCTCTCTGTAACCCTGCCCATGATCATAGGAGACCAGGCCAGCCAGCCCTGGAACTCTTCTAGAAAATGCTGACTGCGGCAGGCCTGGCACCTGAAAAAGTTGCAATCGCTCTGACCACAGAAATAACCCAAGTTCAGGGGACTAAGCAAGTAGCAACTTGGAGCCTCCTTGGGTAAGGTTAAATTAAGCCCCTAAACAATTCATAGTTGCTATACTTAATTACAACCATTAAAATTCTTGAAGTTGTTCCTTCTTGCTTCCTTCCTTCCTTCCTCCCTCCCGCTGGAGCTGAGGAAACTCTGTTTTAACAAGTTACCAGCCATCCTCCCTCTGTCCCGCTTACACCCCTCTAATTAAGGGCTCAAGCATTTGCTCCCAGACTGACACTTTTTTCTCTCTCCCCTCCTCCACTCCCTGACATCCAAACCTGCTCACAGAGCGACTTTCAATGCCTGCCTGGACTGTTTTTTTTCTAAGGCGTTCATTTTTTTGTAAGTAGTTTTAAGTACTTCATATGGCGTGCATTATTTGTTTTCCCGTCTGCAGTGCTATGAAAGGGGGAAAAGAAAATCTTTTGTACATTTTTTTCTCGAACACTGAGCTGCTGGCTTGACAAGCTGATGCCTTTTGGGGCAGGCAGACTTGGAAAATTTTTCCTGGGCCTAAGCCTCCTACCAGCGATGGGGTGTTGTCCCTGCTAAGGGACAGGCCTGTCCAGGAGTCGGAAGGCACGCTGCTCTGAGGCCTGCAGCACTTTCCTCCTCTTCTCACCCAGCACACCCAGGTCTGGCTCAGCTGGTCCCACCTGGCTCAGGAGAGGCACCTCAACCTGGGGATTCCCAGGGCAAAAACCGTTAGCCTAGGCCCTCGAGAGCTAGGATTCCATTCAATCCTGCAGGATTATTTTTTTCCTTTTACCACATGGCTTGGGGAGCAGGAAGATGAAACATTAACCAGTTTGGCCTCATTTTTTTTTTTTTTGTTTCCCATTTGCCAGATGCTGACTGGGTGTTCTGGGTTTTATTTTGTTTTTTGGTCTCATGTGATCACAGAGGCTTAGAAGTGAATGGACTTTTTGTTTATGAAAGAGCAACAATGCAAGGAAAAGAAAATAATACAAAAAAATAATTTGGACTATTTATCCGGGCATGAAAAAGTTATCTGCTGGTAAAATGTGTTCAGAGGAAAATAAAAGACAGATAGAAAATATCTTTAAAAAAAAATAGGGAGGGAAGAGATAAACCACAGAACTTATACGCATGTATGCGTAACCGTGGACATAGACAACAATGCTGGGGACAGGGTGAGGGGGATCGGGAGGAGGGTGTCGATGGGGGAAAGGAGAAACATCTGTAACAAAAATCAATTAATAAAAAATAATAATAATAAAAATAACCTCAACGCCTGTGGGACCTTCTTTTTGTTCTTTTATTATTATTATTTTTTTAATCCTCACCGAGGACATTTTTGCATTTATCTTCAGATAGAGTGGGAGGGAAAGAAGGAGGAAGAGAGAGAGAGAAACATCAATATGAGAGAGACACATCGACTGGTTGCCACCCACACAACCCCAACCAGGACCAGGGACAAACTGCAACCGAGGTACATGCCCTTAGCAGGAACCGAACCCGGGTCTCTTTGGTCCGCAGGCCAACGCTCCAACTGCTGAGCCAAACTGGGCAGGGCCTGTGGGACCTTCTTAAAAGAGTGTTGCTTTTTGCCCTGGCTGGTATAGGTCAGTGGTCAGAGTGTCGACCAGAGCACCAAAGGGTCACAGGTTTGATTCCTAGTCAAGGGCACATACCTGGGTTGCAAGTTCGAGCCCCTGTTCCAGTCTGGGTGTGTGGGGAGGCAACCAATCAATGTGTCTATTTCACATCACTGTTTCTCTCCACCGCCCACTACTCTCTCTCTCTAAAAAAAAATAAAAAAAATCCTCAGCTGATTAACAACAACAACAAAAGATTGTTGCTTTTAATACCGAATGTTCCCAAAGTGTTCAGCACCCCGAGTCTCACTGCCACTTCTCGTCTGAAGTAGCAACATCAGAGGCTGAACCCTACTTCTTAATGAACCACTGTGAAGCCAACACAGACAACTTTGAGAAGTTCCCAGGAATAAGAACAACAGGCAGTTTCTACCTTTCCCAGTTAGTAAGTCTCTACGGTGCGCTCTGCAGACCCTCACATCTGGTGCTTCTAGTGAGGGCCGAAGTCTGGAGTATCATCAGGCTGTTGTAGACGAAGAACACTCCCCACCTCGATCACGGTTCAAGCCCCAAAGACGGACCCTGCTGGAGCCCCAGATTTGAGTCCCACCTCCACTCTTATTTAGCAACATCAGGGGTCACCAACTTTTTCTACAGAGGGGCCAAGAGTAAGTATTTTCAGCCTTGTAAGCCATACAATCTCTGTTGCACCTATTCAACTCTGCCGCTGTAGTGTGGAAGCAGCCACAGACAACAAGGAAACGGGTGAGCATGGCTATGTTCCAGTAGAACTTTATTATAAACACTGAAATTGGAATTTCATATAATGTTCACGTCATGAAATAGTCGTCTTCTTTTGATGTTTTAACCATCTACGAAAGTAAACACCATTCTTAGCTTGTAAGCCATACAAAAACAGATGGTGAGCTGTCGTTTGAAGACCCCTAAGCTATACGACCACCAGCAAGTGTCACTTCCTCTGTCTAGGCCTCAGTTGTCCCATTTGTAAAATAACCAGGACACCTGTTGATTTCCAAATGGTCACTCTACAGGGCTAAGTGGTGTCCAGATTCTTGCTGCTTTATCACAGGACAACCAACAATTCCTCAGAGCAAAGATCCTTGACATTCAAACTGAGGTGCTACTTTAATGAGAGCATTTGAGGGTTGACTCTGTGTGTGTGTGCATGTGTGTGTGTTTTCTCTAATGGAACTAGAGATCTTCTAAGTGACTAGTGCAATTATGTTGACTTAGGAAATGCTGAGACAAGCCTGTAAAGGAAGGATGAGAAACAGGGGAGCTGAATAGGGGGTTGCTCTGGGTTTCCGCCTCAGCCCTGCTGCTCATTAGCTGGGGGCCCTCCTTATCCTTCAGTCTGATTCCCCATCTATGAAGTGACAGGGTCTAACCAGATGACCTCTCTCTCCAGTTCCCCAGAGAACTAAATAAAGATCCTCCATCCATGGGTTGACCATACGTCAGGAAAAACAATGAGGAAGTTGCTATCGTTAAGCCTCTGACTCACACACCATCATGGGACAGCCTGTCCTCCTAGACTGAGGAGGTCAAACTCCTGCAGGGACCTGGTGGGCACTTGTGACTCCACAGGAGGGCCTGGAAGGAAAACAGGACTGGATGCCTGAGAGTCGACGACACTTAGAAGGGACCTCCCAGATGATGCTGACACACGCTATTGAGAAGAGGCTTTTACCAAAAAACAAAACAAAACACACTTTTTGTGGTCACTTGGTGGGATGCGTTAGCATCACTGCCACGCCATCTGACTTTGAAAGCTTAAGTCCCACGGGAACTGCCTGGGTCACAAAGCTGTTCTCCTGTTAGGCCAAACTAACCCACCCCACCACTAGGATTCTCCAGTGGAGGAAACAGGAGGGCCAGGAAACAAGCCATGCCCACCTTTGAAACCACACAGTTACTACAGAATACAAGCTGCTCATCTGCCCCCAAAGTTTAAGATGAGTGGGACTTGTCTAAAATGATATAACCGCTTCCACTAAAGTGCACACAAGGGACTACTATGCCAGGAGCTTTGTGTACCAATACACATGCTTTCTAAATGTTCCAGCTGTTGTTCCTGCCCAGGTAAACTTCTTGGCCTAAAAAGGGGAAAAACCTACATCTCCTCTTAACAGTGATTCCTTGCTCAACCTATTTGCCAGAGTAACAATTAATACACACTAAAGTAGTACAATCTAAGACTAGGGGAGGGAGAGAAAGGAAGAGAGACAAATACCAACCCACCTCCAATAAGATGCTTAAGTCGAAACCCATTCATCTCCCACAGGCCCATGTTTAAAGGTCACAGAGAGGTTAATGATGAGCTGAGGAATTTCAAGACGTAAATAGCCCACTGGAGAGGCTAAGTCTGCTTTGGCCCAACTGAGGGTGTGTTTGTAAAACTTCATCCCATTTCAAAGACAATCAGGCTGGCTTCCCCCCCCCCCCCCCCCTCCAGCCCTTCAGCACTGACACTCAGTGCTGGAATGAAGGGAAACCTGGCATGGACACCCCTCCCCAACGGTCGGAAGGAGAACACACTTACCCAGTGGCTTGTACTCGTCGCGAGGAGACAGCCGAGAGTAGGGAGGGGGTGGTGATTCTGGAAGACAGGAGACAGCATGTCACTGCCAGGGTGGGAGAGTTCACACCTGTGGGTTTTTCTACAAGCTTTTGATTATTGATTTCTCCAATAATAAACCCAGCTCACAGAAAACCCTCCTTTTCTCCCATCACTTCTGCTGCCCAAATCTACTAGAACATCATTGCCCAACAGTAAGGCCACAGGTTTTGGGTCCAGACCTGGGATCAATCCCTGCTCTGCCACCTTTGGCTGTGTGACCTTGGGCAAGTTACTTCACTTCTCTGAGCCTGTTTCCATAGCTCTAAAATGGTGACAATAATCATATGGACCTGCCAAGTTTGCCAGGAGGGTAAAAGAAGATAATGTATATAAAATACTTAGTACAGATCTTGGTACCATGGAAAAATCAAACACTTAACTATTCTTATTGTAACAAGAGAAACTCAGGTGCGGGGGAAAGCCAGAGCCAGGGTTGCATGATAAAATACCAGATGCTCAGGTAAATTTGAATTTTGGATTTACATGGCATAAGCTTTTGGTATAAGTATGTCCCTCACAATTTGGGACATATTTATACTACAAAGGTATATGTTGTTTATCTGAAATTCAAACTTAATTGAGCATTCTGTATTTTTTCTTTTTTTATCCTCACCCAAAGACATTTTTCCAATTTTTGTTCAGGTAGAGTGGGAGGGAGAGAGAGGAAAGAGAGAGAGAGAGAGAAACATCAATGTGAAAGGGACACATTAAGTGGCTGCCTCCCACAAGACCCAACCAGGGCCGGCGACAAACTGCAACCGAGGTACATGCCCTTAGCAGGAACTGAACCTGGGTCTCTCTGGACTGCAGGTTGATGCTATAACCACTGAGCCAAACTGGCCAGGGTGCATTCTGTATTTTTATTTGCTAAATTTGGCAACTCTAATCAGAACTGAGTGTTAAGTGCAGAAACTCAGACATGGAGGCTGGTTTCCAAATAAGCTGCAGTAGAAGTAGCATTATTTGGGGCAAGGAGGGCAAAAATGGTTGGGACCCAAGAAGCCAAACCCAGCTACCCAGATTGGAGATCTTAAACCAGTCACTGCCAGCCCTCAGCCTCAGTCCCTAACCCACCCCACCCTACCCCTTTGTATAGAGAAGGGGTAGAACACAAGATCTCTACTGCCTTCCAGCTCAGACCCCGTGTGATTCCTTATTGTCTATGGTATTTTTCTTTTGGTTTCCTTTCATTTGCTTAAAATACTCCTCCTTAAAAACATATACTTTGTCTTCAGAAGAATTCCTTACCCTCTTGCTTTAGGGGAAGTAACAATTTGCTAAACTAAGTAACAATTTGCATGAATGAAATGACCCTTCATTTTCCCTAAATGAAACTAAACACCATCAAATCGCAAACTAAAACAAACTCTCAGTGGTAATAAAGTGGTAATAACTATTATTAGGCAGGTATCAGTAATGACACAAGGGGTAATAAGTGTTTTTCGTAATTATAATAAGGCACAATTAGCTGTAGGAGCATTTGTTTTGCTCCGTACACCCTATGCAGCTTCAGCTCTTCCCCACCCTGGCTTTTCCAGCCAGAAATTATTTCAACAAAGTGAAGGCTGAGGTCTAGAAACAGGGAATCTTTTGTGGACAGTGTTTAGGGAGAAGGAAAAGTGAATCATGGAGTAGCTACTGGGAGAGAAGCAAAACGTCTCTCTCTCTCCATGCCAGGCATTTTCAATTTCATTTACTTTATTTTATTCTTTGGGGCCTTATGTACAGAGTGGTTTATTATATTATGCTCATTGGGCACTTATTTTTATTTTATCCTTTCTCAGAGACAAAAACGGTCAATATTATTCCCATTTTACAAATGAGAAAACTGACTTGCCCAGCATCCCCCAGCCAATCATGGTAGAACTAGGATTTGAGCCCAGGCCTAACTCTTCTCTATACCCCAGCGAGATAGACAATCAAAAGGCACCCCATCTTCCACCCCTTCATCCCAGCTAAGTCACATCATCTTCACATTAAGTGCTCAGTAAGTATCTGTGGACAAAGATAACACTGATGAGGATAATAGTAAAGTTGGGGGCACCACTGGATAAAGGTATGAATAAAGAGGACCTAAGGGGCCACCGGGTGATCCATGGGAGATCTCAAACAGGACTCTAGGAGGGGAACTATTTGCCTTCAGTAGGAGTTACCTCTTCTACTGGTCCTCAGGACTTGGAGGGGCTAGAGAACAGACTTGAGTGAAAACCAGTCTCTCAGAATAAGAGTCAAAACACAGGTAGGGCTAGAGTTCCACAGGGAAGGAGATTTGAGGCCAGTGTTCCCACTGTACAAAGACTGAGGCCTGGACAGTGGAAGTGAGCCCCTCAGGGCCAGATAGGGAACTAGTTATGGAGCCAGGACCAGAAACCAGGACTACTGACCCCAGCCTCATGCCCTTTCCATTACTCCACTAACAGAAGGACCACAATTAGTGTATTAAGGTTCCTTTAGCAAAAATCTGATTGGCTGAGGCCCAGGCCACATAAGGTGGGAGGCCCAGAGATCTGTCCCCAAAAGGGAAACTTAGCAGCAATGGGCAGTGGTGGGAGTCAAGCCACTGGCATCAACCTCAGCGTCTCTCGCAGAGGCCACCTGAGATTTGGACTGTGACACCCACCACCCATGGCCACACCTGGGCTGGCAGGGTTCTAATGACATGAGTGAGACAGAAAGCAAATCAAGCAAACTTGAAATAGACAAACCAGCTAGCAGGGAACTGCAAAGCCCTAAGGACTTTCCCAGGCCCCCATTTGCATCAGCAAAATGGTTTGCACAGAACTGTTTAACAACTGTGAAGACTGGAAGCTAATCGTTAACTTCCATACTAGGCAAGTAAAAAAATATGAAGGCCTACAGACTTCACCCCCAGCAGGAGGATTTAGAATGCCAGAAGTTTGCCTAACAATGTCTTCGAGTTCACCCAACTCAACTTCTTTTAACTGATGGGGCAACTGAGGTCCAGCAAGGTAAAGGACCAGCCCAAAGCCACATAGGAAGGTAGAAAAAGTTACTCTGTGTCAACTAAACAAAAGAAGAGGCTAGTTGGGGACCAGTATCAAGTTACCTTTTCTTGAAAAACTGAGTTATCTATCGTTCACATAAAGATTCACTCTTTTGAAGTACAAGTTAGTGGTTTTTCATATATTCAGAGTTGTGAGACCAACACCACTAATTATAGAACACTTTCATCACCCCCAAAGAAACCCTGTCCCCATTAGCAGTCCATCCCTATTCCCCTAAACCCCAATGCTAGGTAATCACAAATCTACTTTCTCTCTTATGGATTTGCCTATACTGGACACTTCACATAAGTGGATTCATATATAACCTTTGTGTCTAGCTTATTTCAGTTAGCATAATATTTTTAAGGTTCATCCACATTGTAGCATGTACTGGCATGTCCTTTTTTATGAATGAATGATATTCCATAGTATGGATACTTTGTTTATCCATTCATCAGCTAATGAACATTTGTATTGTTTCTACTTTGGGGCTATTAGGAATAATGCTACTATGAACAATACTGGGTGACCTTTGACACCTCCATTCCCACACATCCAGGCCCCATGGATCCAGGAGAATGGAGTTCCAGGACATTAAATCAGGTGAGCAAAGTGGGCACTCAGGTGGGACACTTGGTGTGCAAGACAAAAGGTCAGATAAGAAAGTGTGAGCTGCCTCCAGGTCCTCTGTTCATTCCATTCTTAGAAGCTTAGTGCTTGCAAAAGTTGTGCTGACTTAAAAATATTAACTTCTAGAGTCCAGCAGACCCCTATCAAAGAAAAGAACATGAGGGAGGGAGGGAGAGAATGGGAAAGATAGAAAAGGAGAGAGGGAGAGAAAGAGGAGAGAGGAAAGGGGGAAAGAGGGAGGGGAAGGGGTGGGGGTGGAGAGGAGACCAGAAACTCCAGTCCCCTCAGACATCCAGCCTCAGGCATCAACTTCAGGAATCTCCTCCAACTTCCTCCAGAAGTGAGAGCAGTCAGCCAGGAGCCGAGTGTACCAAAAGACTAAGGCTCTGCTCAGCTCAGCCCAGACTGCCTCTGGTTAGCCCCCAGAGGGTACCTGGCCTTTTGGTATCTATCTAATTCTAAAGCCAAAAGAGTTCACAGCCTCTCTCAGTAGCTGGTAACATTCAGTTTGGGACACACTACCTTCCACCCCTATCCTTGCAGCTTAGCCTCTCTCAGTAGCTGGTAACATTCAGTTTGGGACACACTACCTTCCACCCCTATCCTTGCAGCTTAGCATCTTGCTTTAGGAAAGGCTCTACTGGCCTCCCTGGGCCTCCCAGTTTCCACCCTGCCAAGGAGTGGCTGTGGGTGGGGAGGTGGCCTCCTGGGTGCCCGTCCTCTCCTCCCCCAGAAGCCTCAGGCTCAACCCCAAGCCCCAGGGTGGGAGACACAAAAAAGGAGCTCCTGGCACTTTAAGACCGGCTGAGCCTAATTGCCCAGATTCCCCCGGCAGCCAGATAAACAGCGCGGCCGGCTGGCGCCAGCAAGAGGCAAACTGCACATTATCACCCCTTCCTCACCTCCAAGGAGGAGCTCTGAGGAGCTAGGAGGAGCAGGGCAGGCAGGCCAGAGGGGCGGGGCAGGGGCTTGGAAGCCCAACTTGAAACTGATCTCATTTCAAAGGGATAATGCCAGGCCAAATAAAAGGAAAACTTTCTAACCCATTCTAATTCCTATAGTCCTGGCCTGGGAACCCTGTGTTTTCCTAGGCGGCCTCCTACAGTCGTTTAGAAGTTCTCTCTCTCACTCTGTCTCTCTTTCCCTGGCGCAATTTGGATAATAGTAATTTACTGAATATAATTACAGAAAAAAAAAAAAGTGGTGCAGCAAAGAGCAGGAGATTTATTCCAAAGTTAATGGATACTTTCAGGAGAAAGGAGCTCTATAAACACAGGTTAGAACTGTGATTAAAGTATTTCTCCACATTTCCGTCCACATAGGCACCAAGCTCAGTGAACCGGCTTTTCCCTGGACGGAAAGACACACAAGAGGGAGGGGAGTGCTAGGGCCTGACTCCCACAGAGGTGAGGGGGGTGCATAGAGCAAGGGAGGTAGGCCCGTGTCACCTGAAATCTGCCCGGCAGACCTCAGGGATTCTGTCCACCCTTACCACTTTACAGATGGGAATTTGCCCAAAGAGAGGAACTGGCCCCAATACCCCAAAGCAAGTTATGGGTGGAATAGGGTTTGCCTGAGCATCAAAGGTCTCCACTCCCAGAAAGGGACATCCTGTCACTGGGGGTCAGGGGGCACTTAGGGGACTGGTGCCAGGTGGGTGTCCCTCACTTGGCCTGCTGGGTGTTCCAGTGTATCCTCTAGCTCTGTCTGCTCCAGTGCTCCAGCCCTCTCTCCCAGAGCCCTGGAAGGAGCAGTCTCCTTATCAGGACGCGCACGACTGAGCTCCAGCTATGCACCCGCCCAGCTCTGGGAGCCAGGCTGTCGGCCAGCCCGTGGGGGTGGGGTGGGCAGCAAAGGGCTCCCCAGTTCTCAGTCCCAGTCTCCTTGGCCCATGCCATTAAGCAGGGGAATGAAGCAGAGGGTCCAACTGTCGCATACTGGAAACTCTTTCCAGATGATCAGTCCTCTCGAAAGCCCCCAGGATGGCTTGAAAGGGGGGCCCCATTGCCTGGGAAACAAGAAAGAGACTAGACACAGCCCCTACAATAGTGCCTCCTTCCGGGAGCCGGGAGAGAGTCAAGTGCCAGTGCTTAGTCTAGAATTAGATGTGGAGAATGTTCCTGGAGCCATTGACCAGCCTACTGACTGGTAGAGACCAAGAGGGCAAGTTACTCCTTCAAGGTCAAGTCGTGTTACTAGCCAAGCGGAGCCTAGAACCAAGTCTGTGGTTAAGCACCAATCCCACTGTTGTTTGTCCCTCAACCTGTACCTGCCCAAGTCCACAAACTCAAATCAATACCCAAGATTACTTCTCATCCAAGGAGTAGGGACAACCCACCCATCCTTGGCAAGGGTGGGTCCTATATGTTGTCTCCAACTTTTCTGCTCCCCGCCTTCCCACCCACACACCTGAGCTTGCCTAGCACCTCGACTCTCGGCTGGCCCCTCTCCTCATCAACACCCACCTCCCCTTAACCACTCTACAAGGCCTGCTCCAGGTTAGAGCTATGGAGCTCCAGGAGGTGACCCTGTTACATACACACCCCACAGTGCTCTGATAGTTCACACCCCTGACCTGGCCCTTCTTCCCCCATCTCTACTCCATCTCCCCTGGAAGATTATATTTCTTGAGGGCAGGGATCCTACTCATATTTCCACTCTTCTCTGCTACTGCATCCAGCATGGTGCCTGGCATAGAATAAGTGCTCAACAAATATTTGCTGGCAGACTGACATGATGAGAGAGAAAATACCTTGCCAGGGCTTTCTAAAATAGCAGAGCAGGCCCCACCAATTATCTCCCACTAAACAATAATGACCAAGAATAGGGCAATCACAGATAGGCCCCCTTCCCAGAGGCAGAGAGAAGACTGGGTAGCAGAAGGGAGGAAGCCCCGTTCAGGGGATGCTGTCAGAAAGAGGAACAAGGGGCAAAGAAAGCCATGGGCCTATTAGGTCAGGAACTGCCAAAAGCTCCCAAATTAGGCCTGGAATGACCAACCATGTGGGGATCAATGCTGCCTTTCCCCACCAACCCTCACCAGTGAACCACCACTGAGTGAAGCACCTTCCTTTCCCTCCAGCCACTACCCCCATGCCCCCCCCTTCCCTTTCACAATGGGAGTCAGGAGACCTGTAATCTGACCCTCTGCAAATCCTCAGGCTGGGTGCTCACTCTCTCCAGAGGGACCAGACTGGAGAAACTCATAGCCCTCCAACACCCAATAACTCTGACAGTCACACCCCTGCAGAACCCCCTAAAATGCATACACCTCCAAGGTGCTACAGGCTAAAATGTGTGTTACAGCAAGCTTCTGGCCTATCAGGAATCTCCACTTGTCCTCACCTCTGCTCCAGCACCCAGGGCCTCCTCAGGTAAGCTGGGCTGGTGGTGGGGTGTGTGCAGAAGTCCCAGGAAGAGAACAAAGACAGGGAGCACTTCTCAGATCTAACAAAATACCTGGCTTCCTCACCTATTCATAGATGAATTGATGATGGAGAGCCCTGGCATTTGACGTTCAAGGGATGCTGGGAGCAATCAGGTCAAGAGGGTGGTATCCACTTTGAGAGGGGTTAGCCTGCAAAAGCTTTGCTCCAAAGTATATACAAAGGAACAAGTGGGACAATTTACAAACACGTTGACTCTAGCCAGGAACTGTCTACACCCGAGTTCACAACTTACATCTACACATGGATATAAAAAAATACTGCTTAGGTACAGGTGTATGCACACAAATGCTACAGGCCTGAGCACAGACTGGGTAAATTGGAGAGTGGGGGTAAACTGGGGGTGGAGGACACGAAATCTTCTCCTAGGCCTACCCTCTCTCTGTGAAGCTAGAGCCTACATTCTTGTCCCAGAAGCTGCACAGAGAAAACTCCACCATGTACCCTTTAAGTTTGCCCGTGCCTTGATAAAGTTGGCATTGGATGTGTATGCCCAGATTCCCACTCTCTGGCAGGACCAGGCTAGAGGCGCCTCCACTGGAGCTCCCAAGTTCCAGGGGCACCCGTAGGAGCACCGCAGCTCTACCTGCCCGAGGTGTCCTGGATAAAAAGGCCACGGAAGGGGACCAGAGGGGGACCCCGAGGCCGCCCTCCCACCCCAATCGCCCCGCATGGCGCGCTCACCTGGCCCGCAGAGCCGGCTGAAGTGGTAGGGGTTGCAGCACACAGTGGGGCCGTCAGCGGCGGCAGCAAAGCTGTGGCAACCGCACAGGGGCTTCAGCTCCACGGCGTGCTGCAGGTCAGGCCAGCGGAAGAGGCGGCCGAGCAGCAGCTGCGGCGGCGCAGGCTGGCCGCCCAGGCGAAGGTCGGCGCGCGGCACCAGCACGCAGCCGCCCGGCACGCCGCCGCGGGACTCCACCGCCTCCAGCAGCGTGTCTAGCGAGCGCTCCTTGAGCCGCTTCAGGAGCGAGTACGTGACCGTCTTGAGTTCCTGCTCCAGCAGCAGCAGCCGCGAGCGGGCTTCTCGACTCCGCCCGCTGCCCGCAGGCTCCAGGGCTGCCCCGGCCAGAGGGTCGCCGGCGTCCCGGGGCGCGCCCGCAGCGTCCCGCTCCGAGAAGAGACAGCAAGTCACTGTCTCGCAGTCACTTTCGGGCAGCCAGCCCGGGCCTCCCGGCTCCGCCACGTCCAGCGGGGAACCCCTAGCGCCGGCCCCCGGCTCCGACATGGGCCTCGGGGGGCCCCCTGCGCGCCGGCGCCTCACCGCACCCTGGGCGCCTCGCTGTCCCACCGCGTCCCGGGGCCGCCGCGGGGCTACCGGGCGGACTTCCGAGCGGCCGCAGCCTCCGCCTTCTCGTGCCCGCGGGGCCGGCTCAGCTTGGCTGCCCAAGCTCCCATCCTCGTCGCCGCCGCCGCCGCCGCCGCCGCCTTCCTCCCGGTCGGGGACCACACGACTTCGCCAAAGTCGCCGCACCAGCCCCGAACGTTTGGACCTGAACATACGATATCCTTTGGCGCCGGGGGTGGGGGGGAGGCGGTCTCCGGTTACCGGGGGTCCGTTCCCTCAGCGAGGCGCCGGCTGCGCGGGCCGCAGCCCCACATGAAGCACCGCCGCCGGGCGCCGTGCAGAACGCGCACAGCCTGTCGTCGAAGGGGCGCCGCAGGGCTGCAACATGAGGGAGCTCGCCGGGGTGGGCCGGCGAGGAGCACGCGCACGCCGAGCCGAAGTCTGCGCCCGGCCAGCGGCTACATGGACCCCGGTGGCCGGGCTGCTCAGCAATTCCAGCCCCGGCACTTGAGGGGAACCGTAGGCGGCGCGCCGCCAAAAAGTCCCCGCATGGGCCGGCGAGCCTTCAAAAGTTGCGCGGCTGGTCCATGAGCACAAAGCGCTCGCGCCGAACCCCCCAAATGTGCCTGGGAAGCCCTGCCTGTAAAACCCAAGCGCTTAACTACATGAGCTTTTCCTACAGGATCCGAAAGGCAGACTTGTTGATACTGTTTCCTTCTTTCTCCCTGCAAAAAGAAAAAGAAAAAAAAAAAGAAAGAAAAAGAAACCCCAAACAAAACCAAAATCCCAGGAATTGCATGCACGAAAGGCCAACTCCGGCTCAGGTCCCAGGCGCTAGATGCACTTAGAGCGAGTTTCTCCCAATCGCGGGTGTCAACACATGAGTGGAAACTGTAAAAATCCCAAAGAGCTGCTGGGAATCCTTAATTAAAAATGCAATCCACCGAGGCAGAGGTCGCAGCCCTCCCCACGCTGCGCTCGGACGCCCCGGGCGCCGCGGCTGCAGAGGTCGCACCCCCTCCCCCCTCCACAAAAAGTGCCTCCCGGTGGCCCCGCGGTCCCGGCGAAGTCTGGCGAAGCAGCGCCCGGCGGCTCTTTCTCTCGGCTCAGCTCCCTTGCTCGCTCCCCCGCTCGGCTCGCGCGCGCTCTCTCTCTCTCTCTCTCCCTCTCTCTCTTTTTTGTTCTCCTCAAACGCACACTGAGGGCCCCCGGAGGAGCGCCGCGGAGTCATTGGCTGCCTCCCATCATATGCCAGTCTAGACACTTTGGCGGCTCCGCGGCGCTGATTGTTGCGCAAACAAGGTTTCAAGTTTCTTAACTCTTAAAGGAGAACACGTCCCATTGCAGGGCCCGCGGCTCCGAGGGGCCGGCTCCCGGGGCGGGCCGAGCCCCGGCCCCCGCCCCGTGCTCGCCCCGGCACCCCCGCCCCGGGCCTGACTGCGCCCACAGCCCGCTCTCGGGCTCGCGTTGCGCCGCGGGCACAGATGCGAGCGAGCAAAGGCGCTCGCGCACACACACAACACACGGTTACACAAACCGTGGGAGGGTGGTGCGAGGGTTCCACGAACCTATTGAGTCTCGGACGCAAACGGGGCGCTTTGCCTTTCTCTGGCTGGGGAACAAACTTACAAAAACACACTGCACAAAAACTCCCATCCCAGGGAAGGCTAATAAAAATAGGTGTGCGTGTGAGCCTTACTGGCTTGCGTCTCTTGGGAACAGGGGTGCTGGTTTGTTGGGGGTAGCGGGATCTTCCGTGGTATGGCCTGAGGTCTCCACATCCCGAGCAGTCAGGGGTCGCTCTACTGGGCCAAACGGGGAACCATGGGATGCTTCGCACACAGGGGCCCCACGCTTGCCCCAGGTAGGGAGTTGCTGAGGGTGGGGAAGAAGCGAGTGTCTCCTTCTCTCAAGCTTGGTCCCCACAGGCCTCCCTTGGAGCCAGGCGGGCCGCCTGCAGTCCCGGGCCCCCTCAGGGCTGATGCTTCGTCCTCCCCCTTCCCCAATTTACTCTCTGCAATGGAGAGGGATATGAGCATAGGTCACACTTTCTCCAGCGGCGTTTCACCACTGAAATGGGAATGGCCTTAGGAACGGGGTCCCGCAAGGTCAGGGACGAGTTGGGGGGCGCGGCGGCAGCAGCAGGCCGCCCGGCGCGGGAAGGGTTAAGGCCGCTCCAGGCCCTGGAGCCGGCGCGGCGGGGTACCTCCTCGGGCGCGCTCGCTCGTCCGTGGGTGGCAAAAGTTCAAGCTTGTAAAGTCCGGATTGGTCCCGCGCGGAGGGAAAAAAGGCTTGTTCTCCCCTCCCCCCACGGGCGCGGCGCCGATTGGCCCGGCCGCGGGGCGGGCACCGCCCTCTCCCTGCGCACGGCGGCCCCGCCCCCGGCACGGCGCCCCGCCCCTTTCCGGGCAGGAGCCGGAGACCGGCCCCTCTCTGAATGAAAGAAATTCCGCTACTGCCATTGGCCCGGAGCTGGGCGCCATTCTACCGTGGGGGCTCCCGCCTGGGGGTTTCCCTTCCGGGTGCCCACGCGTAGAGCTGGTCTTGTGAGTATGCGGGTGCGAGTCCCCGGCCTGGCGTCTGTGTGTACACTGGGGGAAGGGCGGTATTTGCAGGAAGGGCTCAGAGCCATTTGGTGAGATTTACCCGGAGCCAGGTACTGTTCGTGCCGCGAATGGAGCACTGGACTCAAAGGTTCCCCCACCCTCATCCCCTACTGCTTTGACCAAATCAAAATAGTTGTCTGGGCCTCAGTTTCTTGTTTGAAAAATGGGGATGAAGCCTGCCTTGCATTCTTCACAGACCCATCTAGATCTTAGAAAGTGCATTTTAAATGTACAAGTCCCAAGTGATCAGTAGGATGAATTTTCACAAGTGAACACAATACCCGTGTAATCAGTACCCAGAAGACAACGTGACCCGCACCTCAGAAGCCCCTTCCAGTCGCTTCCCGTCCACAGGGAAAATAATGCATTTTAAAATAAAAGGAGAAACTCAATGTAATGTAAAGTATGTTCTTTTATAAGAGTATTTGCTGGTTTGGCTGTGTATTGCAATAATAATAGCTCATGGTATAGAGTCATTACTATGGGCAAGGCAATGTTGGAAGCATTACAAAGACTAGTTATTTAATTCTCACAACAACCCTGATTAGGTACTATTATCTCTATTTTACAGATGAGGAAACTGAGGCGCAGGAACTTGCCCTTTCAATTTGTTGTTGGAATGCAGATAGAGTTGAGTGTTAAAATGCTAAAACCAGAGGGGCATAATAAACCAGTATGAATGCTCACCCTCAACAGCTAGAAAATGGTGTGTAGGTCAGAGCACACCCTTCAGGTCAGTGGTTTTCAAAATGTGGTCCTTTGGGCCTACTGAATCGAAATGTTATGGGGTAAGGCCCCAGACTCCATACAACACAACTTTAAGAATAGGTATGGTTGTTACCACCAGTTTACAAATAAGGACACTGAGGCACAAAGACATTATGTAACTTGCACAAGCTTATAGTTAGTGGCAGAGGCTGAATTTGAACCCAGCCAGTTTGACTGGGGGAAGGGGTATGTGTGGAAAGCAAAAGAAATGGGACAGCAGGCAGGAGGAGTTGGGTGACCAGCTTCCACAACTGCTCAGCACCTACCCCTGGGGGCAAATATGTGAATTGTGGCTCCTTACCCTCCATCCCTCAGACCTCCCTGAGCTACTATGGCACCCCTCTCTTCAGAGTTCCTGGGGGACTGTTCTGATGGATATTGGGTGGAGTCTGAAGCCTTTCAGGGAAGGCTGTCTTCTTCCCTGGGCAGTAACTCGGACCAAGTATGGCTTTAGCTCTTGCTCACCCAGAGATGTGGTATTGGGGGTGGGTGCCATTAAGTGCCATTTGGATGATCCTGAAGAGTGCTGAATCCAGAGTCAGGCAGGCCTGAGTTCAGTACTGACTCTACTTAACCTTTCTCAGCTCTATAGGCCTGGGGCTTCTCATCTGTGAAATGGGAATAGGAATCATGCTCGAGGTGGTTACCAAAATTAGGACATAAGGACCCAGAGTCATCCCGCCTTACAGGAAGAATGCTTTTGAGGGGAGATAATATCAGGGAGGGAAGGGTATTGACAGTCAGTACCTTGGTCCTTGGATTCTCAGGGCCCATCCAGCCTAGAGCCTGCCTGCATTGTAACCACTAGAGGGTGTATGCGGCAGGGACCCAGAGCTGCAGCCTAAGAACACCCTCCTAGAGAACAAGCTCCAGTTCCCTGGGGGGTTAGGAAAGATGAAGGGGGGGACCCAGCTGCTGTCCTCAGGTACCAGTAGCCCAGTCACAAAGAAGTAACTCTAACCTCTGATTCAAATCCGCCCCCTCCCCATTAAACCAGTTTTCTCCCAAAGCCCCTTTACAGCCCTTCTCATAATTCACAACCATACAGCTCCTTGTCACTCTCTTCTACCTTTAGAATGTAAGCTCCACGTGGATAGAGGTGCTGAAACTATCGCACAGACCACCCACAGCAGCACTAAGGAAGTAGAGGCAGAAGCAGGCCATTTAATGCCTTCACTCATCTTTGCCCTCAAAGAAGCTAATTCACACAGACAGCGTCTGCCCCATTTTTCCCCTGAGTCTCTAGCACAATGCCTATCACATAGTGGCCACTCAGTAAACATCTGTTACGTGGTTGAATTGAAATCCTTCATTTCACCAAGCTCCATGCTTATTGTCATCCTGTACCAAACACTTATATGCACTGCCTCATCAAATCCCCCCATCAACACAAAGAAAAAGTTATTACTAGAACTGATTTTTTAGAGAAGGAAACAGAGGGGTTAAGTAATTCGTCTCTGGTCACACAGCGAATAAGTGGCAGAGTTGGGACTTGAACCCAGGGCTGTTTGAGATGAGTGTTCTTCCTAACACCTGGTCCTAGAAAAGAAAATATGGTTCTGTGCCCTTGGGAAGTTACCACATTAGCTGGAACAGAAATCATACAAGGCAGAACTTACTTCTTTTTATTTTTCCAAGAGTTTATTAATGCACATGGGTCAGTAGCATGTAAGTTGTTATTATTATTTTTTTTTATCCTCACCCGAGGACATTTTTCCATTCTTTGTTCAGATAGAGTGGGAGGGAGAGAGAAAGAGAAACGTCAATGTGAAAGGGACACATCGAGTGGCTGCCTCTCGCACAACCCAACCAGGGCTGGGGACAAATTGCAACCGAGCTACACACCCTTAGCGGGAACCGAACCTGGGTCTCTCTGGACCACAGACCGATGCTCTAACCGCTGAGCCAAACTGGCCAGGGCAGAACTTACTTCTTAGTGGTGGGGAGAGGCAGGCTCCAGGGGCCACTGCTTATGAACTGTGGTGTCATGGAGTCCAGGCCACCTCTCACTACAGTCTAATGGATTGGCAGGGAGACTGATTCATCCTAACCCACTTCACAGGAGACTGGTGAATAAAAAGGGCCCCACTCATTAATTCTAATGGAGAATAACTATAGCCCCACTGGCTGAGTGATATTGTGTGCCCCTTTGGAAGGTAAATCTACTTGGCCAACATGGCCCAAAATGGGGGAGTTGGGGGACCCTTGGGTGGTAGACTACCCTTCTGAGGCTTTGGTGAATGCTATGGACCTTCTCTCTCTCTAGAAAAATGCACATGTGTATGAATGGAACTTTGTGTTCATTCATTTACTTACTGAGCTCCTGTTGGGAGACAGGCTGTGTTCTAGGTGCTAGGAATCCTGCAGTAAGCAAAAACTCTTGAGCCAAGGGGTCTAGTGGGAGGACAGACAAACCATAAACAAAATAATCAGGTATAAAGTGTTTTAGAAGGTAAAGGTGCCAAGATTGAAAATAAAGCAGAGAAGGTGAGAGAGGAATGTTAGGAGAGGGTAGGTGTAGTTCTGAGAAAGTAGTCAGGGAGTGCTTCCCTGAGAAGGTGACATTTGAGCAAGGTCCTGATGCTGATGGGTGAACCACTATGACACGATCTGAAAGAAGAATGTCCCAGGCACAGAGAATAGCAAGAGTCCTGAGGTGGGAGCATGCCTAGCATGTTCCAAAACCAACAAAGAGGTGATGAGATGGGAGAAATACCAGAGGGCAGATTGTAGGTCCACACAGGGCATCTTTGGGTCTTTGGTTTGTCCTCTGAGTGGGCTGGGAGCCCCCTGGAATTTCCCTGGCTGGGGGTGGGAGGGGGATGGGGAGGATGATCCTCCTTGGTTTACCTGGCTCCCTCTAGCGGTCGTGTGAAGAATAGACTGCAGAGGGCCCGGTGGAGCAGGGGCCTGGTAGGAGGCTGTTGCTGTGGTTCAAGGTGAGGCCACACTGGGTTGGGGAGAAGTGGTCCAATCCTGGATGTATTTCAAAATAGAGCCAGCATGATTTGCTGTTACATATCCGAGAGTGTGAGAAAACATCTGAACAGTGTACACATGTTATGCTTATTTACTTATTTTTAAAATCAACTCACCACAGTCTGGCTGGTGTGGCTCAGTGGATTGAACGTCGTCTCATGGACTGAGAGGTCTAGGTTCAATTCCTGGTCAGGGCACATGTCCGGGTTATGGGCTCGATCCCCAGTAGGGGCGTGCTGGGGGCAGCAATCGATGTTTCTCTCTCACATCGATGTTTCTATCTCTCCCTTTCTCTCTCTGTCTGAAAAATCAATAAAAACATATTTAAAAATTAATTAATTAAATAAAATCAACTTACCACATGTATTTAGCCTAATTGTAAGCAAATGTAATCACAAATGTGCTAGTTATATTTATCACTTTAAAATAAATATATAAAATAAGATATGTTTATCTTTGTATCACCTGAAATTATCCTGGGAACCACCAGGATACATGCAATGTTGGGAATACTGTTTTAACCAATTCCTAATCTCACCCACTTGTAGGCTTTTTTATTTGTTTATTTTTTTGGCTTTTTACTACTTTCCCTCAGAAAGAATGATTTTCCTGGTCCTGTCTATAACTATGGGGCCCACTACCATAGCCTTTCTGAATCGACTTAAGGCAACCTGTGCTTAGGCAATATGGAGTAATGGTTCTTAACCATTACTTTGTTGAACCAAACAGACCTGAGTTTAAATCCTGTTTAGCCACCTCTTAGCTGTGTGGCCTTGGGCAACTTCTTTCACCCTCTACAATAACCCCCAACAGTGCACTATTATTATTCCCATGTTATAGATTACAGAGGGGGAGCCTGAGACTTAACTGGTAATAATAATATTAGGAGGTTGTTTTGAAGATTAAAATGCTTAGCACGGTGTGGTGTCTGGAATCTACTAAGTGCTCAATAAATGATAGCTGTTATTAGTTATATAAAATGGAGTCAATCATTTCCAGGTTAAGCCACTAAACTAACCCTGGAAACTACTTAATATCTAGGAGACTCAATTTCCTCATCTATAAAATGGACCTATTTGACTAAGGTGGAAGTTAAATGAGTCAAGTCCTGACACACTGTAAGATTCAGCAGCTCACTGTGGAAGCGGCCTGGAGAAGGAAGGTGGGCTGTGTAAGGGAACCAACACAAACTTCCCTCCCAATTGCTACTGGTAGCTCCTGGGCTGCACTTAATCCTCCACTATCTATGTAGCCTTCACAAGTGCAGGGCAGAATGGGGCAGGGTGGGAAGCCTAGGTAGATTCTAAGACCAGGGAAGGAAAATGTCCAAGATCATGGGATCAGTTGGAGGGAGAAGCAAATTGAACAGAGGGTTGCTGATTTCCAGGGCTCTTTGCCCTTTATCCCCATACCTAAAGCTTCTCGCCCCTAGCTGAGCATTGTATGTAGTATAGGAGGTAAGAGGACAGGCTCTGGGGTCAGACAGGCCTGTGTCCTAATCCTGGCTCTGCCTCTTACACAGTGGCCTTGGTCACTTTACATATCCTTTCTGAGCTTCAGTTTCTTCATCTGTAAAGCGGGCTTAATAATAACAGTACCTACCTCACAGGGTCACTGTATTGATTGAGATAAAAATGTAAAGCCTTTAGAGCTGCTGTTGTCATTCTGCTCCTGTAAATGTCACAGGAGAGGACAACACCCACTGACTGAATGAATGGAGTCTTGTGGTTGTTGAGAGGGCTGGAGGCAGTAGCACAAAGGTCAAGGTAAGGACTGTGGATTTGCTACAGTGACACTGGATTACCTACACCCCTTCTTAAACTAGGTGATGCGGGGGGCAGGGCGCTCTTGAAGTCAAAGGATCTTTCTGGAGAACTAATTTGACTCAAAGATGTTGGGGACATTTATTTGTATATTATATTTATAATATCTTTAACATTTTTAAATATGTTTTTATTGATTTTTTTAGAGAAGAAGGGAGAGAGAGAGAGAGAAACATCGATGTGAGAGAGAAACATTGATCAGCTGCTTCCTGCATGCCCTCCACTGGGGATCAAGCACAGAACCCAGGCACATGCCCTGACCGGGAATCGAACTGGGACCTCTCAGTCCATGGGACGATGCTCAAGCCACTGAGCCACACCAGCTGGGCTATAATATATTTAATTTTTAATATTAAAGCTAACCCAGACATATCATGGAATAGAATGCAAAATTCTCATGCGTTTTGGACAGAGATGGGAGACTTCTAAAGAATATCACAGTTGCTGCCCTGGCCGGTTTGGCTCAGCAGTTAGAGCATCGGCCTGCAGTCCAGAGAGACCTGGGTTCGGTTCCCGCTAAGGGTGCATACCTCGGTTGCAGTTTGTCCCCAGCCCTGGTTGGTCATGTGGGTGGCAGCCACTTGATGTGTTCCTTTCACGTTGATGTTTCTCTCTCTCTCTTCCTCTCTCTCCCTCCCACTCTATCTGAACAAAAAATGGAAGTGTCCTCAGGTGAGGATAAAAAAAAAAGAATGTCACAGTTGCTTTGAATAGCATCAGACCACAATGCTAGACCTGACCTGATCCCACCCCACGCCCAGAAGAGGGTCACCCTCCTTTACCTTCAGAGTAATACAGGAGCCTTCATTTAAGAGATGTCCAGGGATATAGCTTATTTTGGTGCTTTTGGCTATAATGTTTCTACAGGGTACTTGCTACTGGCCAAAAGCATTTAGTGCAGGGTACCCTGCTTTTCAGCCTTTGCACATGCTGGTCCATCCACCTGGAATGCTGTTCCTTCTTCTCCTCTGAGCAAACTTTTTTTCTCTCTCTTCCCAAGGACAGGCCCAAGGCTGTCTTCCATGCACTATCCTGGCATTTGTACATTCCTCCTTCCCAGGGCTGGAATTGATGTGTCTGCATCTGAGAGCCCCTAGAGCACAGCCTGAGTGTCCCTAGCCCAGCACCGAGGAGAGACTCCAGAAATTGTTTGGGGAGAGGAGTTTTAATGTTTGATAAATAAGGCCAAATTGGCCTCTCCATAGAAATTGTACCAACTTCCTGTCCCTGCAGCAATACCTATACCTGTTGACACTGCAGTTCCACTTAATACATACAACATACAGATGTGCTTGCACAGGAGTGAAATAGTGTGTTTATACCATTAAATAACGCACAATTTAAAGAGTGGGAGTTATGCCCTGGCTGGCTCAGTGATTGGAGCGTCAGCCCATGTACCAAAGAGTCGCAGGTTCGATTCTGGTCAAGGGCATGTACCTTGGTTGTGGTTCAATCCCTGGCCTTGATTGGGGTCATGTGGGAGGCAACCAATCAGTGTGTCTCTCTCACATCAATGTTTCTTTCTCTCTCTCTCTCTCTCTCTATATATATATATCCCCTCTCTCCATCCCTTTCTCCCACTCTATTTGAAAATCAATGGAAAAATATCCTTGGATGAGAATTAAAAAAAAAAAGAGTGGGAGTTACGCTCCAGAACGTTACTTTATCTTATCCTAAAAGTAAAGAAACTAGAAACCACCTTTATCAATAGAGGGTCCAGTTAAATAAGTTATGATAGATTATCCAGCTGTTGAGAATGAGGCAGCCCTCAGTATCAAAAGATCAAAATACTAAGTGGCTAACAACAATGTATACTGTATGCTACAATTTGTGTAATTTTTTTACAAAGCATATGCTTACATGTGCATAAAATGTCTTTGTAAAGATACATGGGGAACTAGTAGAGATGATTGTCTCTTGGGGGTGGAACCAGGAGGCTGGAAGCCAGGTGAGAGGGAGATTAATGATTCAGTCCATACTTTGTTTGGGTTTTTTGTTTTCTTGCTTGCTTGCTTGCTTGCTTGCTTGCTTGCTTTATTTATTTATTTATTTATTTTAATGTTTTTTTCTTTATTGATTTTAGAGAGACAGGAAGGGAGAGGAAGAGAAAGATAGAAACATCGACGAGAGAGAATATCAATTGGCTGCCTCCTGTATGCCCCCCACTGGGGATTGGGCCCACAACCTGGGCATGTGCTCTGACTGGGAATCGAACCGATGACCTTTTGGAGCATGGGTCGACGCTCAACCACTGAGCCACACTGGCCAGGCTTGCTTGTTTATTTTAATTCATTCTATCAAGTAGGTAATGCTTACACCTGGTACAAAGTCTAAACAGGACCAAAGCGTTAGTAAAAAGAAACCTCCATCTCTCTCCTGCCTCCAGCCTTCTTCATGTGTACTCTTCAGTTCATATTGAAGTTTTGCACCATGGGCTCTATTACCCATTCAAAAGAAATCAAATCAAGTTTTTAAAAATAAAAAATATATTCTTAAAATAGTAAACATTGGTTGAAGAAAGGAATAAATCAACAAAAGACTAGTTAATTGAAGAATGATATACATGAAACCGTTCAATCACCTGCAGGCAGGACCTAAGTGACAAATGACAAAAACAAGAAGAGATGTAAGTATGTACTGATGACAGTTGGAGAGTGCATCCTGTCTTGTCTTGTTCTTGGTTTCCTGTGTGTATATCTTCTTTTCCGAGCCAGACCAGGGCAGGTTTTATGCTCTTGTTTACTTTCCAGAGTTAGGTGTACAGAAGGTGTGTGAGAAACATTTCTTGCCTTAATACCCACTAGTACTAGCCATGCTCTGGGAAGGGCCTTCCAGAGCCCAGGACTGTGTGCAGGGCTGCACCATGACTTACATGGGCTTTAGACATTTTTGTCTACATGGGCCCCTTCTTCCATTAAAAAAAATAATAATATATTTATACACACACAAACACACACACTTACAAGTGTATTGGCGCCCTGGCCGGTTTGGCTCGGCAGTTAGAGCATCGGCCTGCGGTCCAGAGACAAGTGTATTGGCATAAAGATGTGTAATCCAGGCTGAGTTCATTGTTATACATTCATTATTCTTTTTTTTCCTTCTGGTTTCAAACAAAATTGAAACATTTCATAGTCCCCCTAAAATCATGGGCCCCAGGCACCATGTTTGCTGTGTCTAATGGATAAGTCTGCCCTGTGCCTGTGCCCTGTGCCTCGCTGGTGTTCAATAACTAGGTACAGCTTCTAGGAGCAGCCTGGCCAGGGAAATACATGAGGCTTTATCCCAGTTCCAGCAACACCCACTGAGGCTCTGAAGGCAATCACCAAGGCTTCCTGAGCTCACTTTCCTCCCTGCTAAAATGAAGATTAGAAATAATGTAAGATCGCCCTGGCAGGTTTGGCTCAGCTGTTGGAGCGTCGGCCTGCGGTACAGAGAGACCCGGGTTCGGTTCCCGCTAAGGGCACGTACCTCGGTTGCAGTTTGTCCCCGGCCCTGGTTGGTTGTGCAGGTGGCAGCCACTCGATGTGTCCCTTTCACATCGATGTTTCTCTCTCTCTCTCTTCCTCTCTCTCCCTCCCACTCTATCTGAACAAAAAATGGAAAAATGTCCTCGGGTGAGGATAAAAAAAAAAAAAAGAAATAATGTAAGATACTTAATAAATCCCTAATAGTATTGGTTGATTTGTCCCCAGGATAAAGGGAGTGCTCTGGATGTGGCTGGCGTCAGTGACACAGACCACGGCCAGGAGTCCTGCTCCAGAAGGAGAGGGGAAGGAATGTGGTGGTAGTGGCAGAAGGTACAACCACCAGCTTTCTCTTAGTATAAGTCTGGGGCAGATAAGGAAAGATTAAAATTCAAAGTCAGGCCACTGCTCAGGGGTTCTTGACCTTGACTTATGCTGGAATCCCATAGGAGCCTGAAAAGTACTAAAACTCAATCCTCACCCCAGATCAATTATTAATCAGAATATCTGCTGGGAGCCCAGTATCTCAGTTGTTTGTTTGTTTTTTAAACTCCCCAGGTGATTCTAATATTGGGCAAGGCCAAGCATCCCCACGGCTATTCCTGTGAAAGGAAAGAGTGTCCATCAGGCAACTTCTCACTGCAACAACATCTAAGACCACAAACTCTCAGTGGCTGCCAGGGGTGGATTGAAAATAGGGCAAACGTCACTTATAGAAGGGCCTTTCCAAGGCGCTGAACTCAACAAAGGTATTCTTAAAGATAGCCTACCAAATTGCATAACTTAGGCTGCACACAGCTTGGATCCATCCCTGTGGGTGCCAGTCTCAGCCCAGAACCTTACTGGACCCTGAGATAAAATGCCTGCCAGGCAGAGTAGTGAGTAAAGCTATTTCATGATGGTATGTTAAGTTGCATTTTTTTCAGCACACCTTTATAGATGCCTTTAAAAACCTACCCCAGCAAGGGTGGGCTGTAGGCCCGCCCCTCAGCCTGAAGACCTGTGTGCAGTTAACCTGCCCTCCTGGGCCATCCCAGACTCACTGAACCAGCATCTCTGAGTTAGGCCAGAGGCTACATTTTCCACATACTCCCAAGGAGATTCTCCTGCACAGGGACATTTTTGAATTAAGAGAGATGTTCTACATCTCGGTTAGGAAGGATGTGGGGAGGAGGTTTACACAATATACACATATGTCAACAGTCATCAAGGTTTACACTTAAGATGTATACTTTATGTGCCTGATTCAAAAACAAAAGCGAACTAACCTATCATGTGTCTGGAACTTGAAGAAGGAGAATCAGTGGAGGCTGCCTGGGAGAGGGGCTCTTTGAGCTGGGCCTAGACAGGGAGAGGAGCAGAGAACAGGCAGAGGGAGTTGGGAGGCCTGGGGAAAGAGACTCTTGTAGATATGGCAATGGGGAGGTAGGGGGGAATGGAGAGAGGGTTGGTTCTGAAGCTTTGTCAGGCCACTACCTCACTCCCACCCAGGAACAGGGTGTCCAGAGGCCCACAGGCGGCTGTGGTCAGCATAGGTAGTCCATGTAAACTCCCTACTTGCCTCTAAGTGCATCCAGGTCATTCTCCTCAACAAGACGGCATTGTTTGGGGTTCTAATGCAGGGCAAGAAAAACAGAGAGCCCAATTGTCCCTGTCATAATGGGTATATAATTTATAATAATGTCAGCTATTAAAGGATTTTTAGTAATTAACTGACAGTGGTGTGCTATTTCACTGCATTTTTGCCTGTTATAATGATCTTGAACTTTGTGAGGCAGTTTTGAACTTGCTCAAAATAAGCCCTGAATACAAAGAAGGGCAAGATCATTCCAAATGAGGGGTAAGAAAGGTTGGACAAAATGAGACTGTTCTCCCAGGAAGAGGGGTGAGCTGTGCAGAACCAGGGAAATCTGAGTCCCACTCTGTTCCCAGGGAGTCGCACAACAGTAAAATGCCTGCCAGGCTAGAGTAGTGAGTAAAGCTGTTTCATGATGGTATGTTAAGTTGCATTTTTTCAGCACACCTTGTTTGCATGACACATAGTTAGGAATATGTATTTTTTTCTTCCCTCCAAAAATATACTTTCACTCTCATTTTTCTTAAAACACATGACTCTCTTGATATTACTTTTGTTCTTTTGATGTTTAATAGAGACATGGGTATAGAAATGTTTTTCTCTTCCTAGTTCCACTAAGGGAAAAAAAAAAGCCAGCACAAGCTCAGTGATAAATAGCAACTGACACTGAATGCTGGAGAGGCATTAGAGAGTGGTGGCGTCTGTGGCAAATTGGTGAACTCAGGCCCAATATAAGCACAGCATCTGTTACTTCACCCCAGACAATCAGGACTACAGGCCCCTGGCAGAGACCGTTAGGTGCCTATGGCAACCTCAGTTCTTCCCCTTTTCTCTTTAATAGCAGACTGATGATATTTTTTTAGCTGGGCAAATTTTATCCTGGGGAAAAGGACTAGCTTGGCCTGAGCATAGACACATGACTATCCCTATCCTCCCTTGCACTTAGTATAGACATATGACTATTTCTGGCCAGTAAAATATAGGTACAAGTTTTGTGCAGGAATTCTAGGAAGGCTGCATAAGAAGAGCCGGCTCAGCTGGGAGGCTCCCTTTTATGCCTTCAACTTTTCCTCTTCCTAGAGTATGAATGTAAAGTCTGGAGCCCTGGAAGCCATCATGGACTATGAAGCAGACTTTACAAATGGGAACTATACACTGAAGACAACAGAGTAGAGAGAGGAGCCTAAGCCCCTAATGATGGTTTTTTTTTTTTCCTTTATTGAATTTAGAGAGAGGAAGTGAGAGGGAGAGAGAGATAGAAACATCGATGAGAGAGAACATCGATTGGCCGCCTCCTGCATGCCCCCCACCGGGGATCAGGCCCACAACCTGGGCATGTGTCCCGACTAGGAATCGAACCGGCAACCTCTTAGTGCATGGGTGGATGCTCAGCCACTGAGCCACACTGGCCAGACCTAATGATGTTTTTGTGTGTTTTTTATCCTCATCCGAGGACATCTTTCGATATTTTGTTCAGATAGAGAGGGAGGAAGAGAGAGAGAGAAATGTTGACGTGAAAGGGACACATCGAGTGGTTGCCACCTACACCACCCAACCAGGGCCGGGGACAAACTGCAACCGAGGTATGCGCCCTTAGCGGGAACCAAACCCGGGTCTTTCCAGACCACAGGCTGACGCTCTAACCACTGAGAAAACCGGCCAGGGCCTAATGACGTTTTTTAATCCACCACCCTAGATCTGGACTGCCTATTTATTTCCTGGATTCTTTTATATAAGAAAGAAGTATCTATCTTATTTAAGCTACAGTTATTCTGTTACCATCTGCCCAACTTGTTCCTAATTAACACAACTGGGCTCACTATCACCAGACTATCCAACTCTTTATACAGATTTGCAGGTAACATATCTAATATCATAAATGTTGGATACCTTATAAAAGCATTTAAAATACTGAACAGGCTAAACAGACCACGTCCGAGCAATATTCAGCTCGAGCCCCACTCTGGCCTGCACCATAGATGGCAGTTATCAGGACTGAATGACAAGCGGACAGTCCTCTGTTTTCTGGGAATATAGTAGGATTCTATGTGCTTATCTACCTCCCTGAACTCATATGATCATGTGATTTGCTTTGGCCAATGAAATATGAGCAGAAGTGATAGGAAGCACTTCTGGGCAGGTGATTTAAGAGCCAGGGTTGGGTTTGCCACATTTACTTTCCCTGCTGCTGTTATTGCAGAAGCATGTCAACGTGGGGCTTCCTTCAGCCGATCTTTAGTGACTATGAAGAACAGAGCACCCTGATAACCCATCAAGTAGTATATAAACAAGAAATAAAGATGATTGTAAAGTCATGGGACTTGAGGGTGTTTGATACCACAGCATTACCTAGCCTGTCCTGACCGATCTGTCATCTGCACCCTGGATATTAATCACTGAATTTTACAAAGCCCTCTTTCAGCCTTTTTCTGTGGGGTAAAATTTCTCCATCTTTCTGGCCCACTTATTATTTTTTTCATTTATTCTTTTATTCATTCATATATTCGTATATAAAACACATGGAGGGCCCTTCTATGTGCTAAATCAAATCACTGCTATCTGGGAATTCACATCCTTCCTTTGACTGAGCTTTTTCTCTTTCTGATATCTCTCTGGACCCTTCCGAACCTTCCTCACATCCAATCCAGCAGTAGAAAAGAATAGGGAGAGAGGGATGAAGTCCTTTGAGGGCAGCCTCTCAGTGCTAAGATTTGTGTCAGAGTTTGTTTGTTTTCTTTTTATTTTTTTTTTGGTACATGCCCCTAGCGAGAACCGAACCCGGGACTCTCTGGTCCACAGACCGATGCTCCAACCACTGAGCCAAACCACCCAGGGCTATTTGTTTCTTTTATCTCATTCAACTCTTACCACCTCCAGTAAAAACCCGAGGTTCAGAGAGATTAACTAACTTGCCCAAAGTCACACAGTTGGAAATTAGCAGACCTAGACTTGAGGCCAGTTCTGACAAGGCCTGTGCTCTACAACTACTTTATACCACCAGCCTCCATGGAAGTCTTTACTGTGGGCAGTGCTATCACCAGAAGCCATCTGTGGCTACAGGGTGGCCTAGCAGAAGGCCCATATCCCATTTCTGATTCTTTTATCACAGATTGGAAAAACATTTGAAGCGCTGTACTGAATTTGATGCAAGCTCGTGGTCAGCAGAGGAGAATAGGATGACCTGGTCTGTGGGAGTCTGTGGGAGCCATGAATGCTTGCACATGATAGATGATACATGGCAGCCATGTTCATTAAGAAGCTTGGAGTTGTGAGACTTCCGGTCAAGATGGCGGCGTAGGTAAAAGCGGTATCGCGTCCTCCCACAACCACATCAAAGTTACAACTAAACTACAGAACAACCATCATTCAAAACCGCCTGAAATTAAGCTGAATGGAAGTCCTACAACTACGAAATTAAAGCAGCAGCCACATCCAGACTGGTAGGAGGGGCGGCGGCGGCGGCCGGCTCGAGGGGACAGGCTGGTCCCACACCCACATGTGGCGGATAAAAATCAGGAGGCTCCCGCGGCTGGGAAGGTCCTCCCTGAGGACTGAGAGGTCCCCATCCCACACCAAGTGCCCCGCTCAGGGTTCCAGTGCCAGGAAGAGAAGTCCCCATAACTTCTGGCTGGAAAACTAGCGGGAACTGAGGCTCAGGAGGCTGAAGCGGCTGGAGCCCCAGGCAGCTCCCTAAAGGGCCCGCACACGGACTTATCGGACTCTCTCTCTCTAAGCTTGGAGGGGAGGCAGCTCCAGGGGCACCAGAGACATACAGGGAAGAACTGAGCTGTTTGACACTGGAGCAAGGGCTGGAGAGGGGGCTTTCTCGGGTACGAACGTGCTGTAAGAGGCCTTTGTTCCTTTGGTGAGCCCTTCCCGGGGGCGGCAGACAGTCGTCATATCTGGGACTCTAGCAACCTGGCTCAAACTGGTAGCCCCGCCCTGTTGACTCTCTGAGGCCCCACCCTACCCCACCCAACTTTCAAGCCCACCCAACTTTCAAGCCCACCCAAGCTGTTGCCACTTGCTTAACCATAGGATTGGCCTGTCTTGGATCCTGCTTCAGGTTTTTCCTAAATTCTTTCAAACGAGCAGCATCTGGTCTCAGCGAGCTCCATACCTCTCATTAAGTAATACACTGGAACAAACACAGGGAGGCAGCCAAAATGAGGAGACAAAGAAACAGGTCCCAAATGAAAGAACAGAACAAAACCCCAATAAAAGAACTAAGCGAAATGGAGATAAGCAACCTAACAGATGCTGAGTTCAAAATACTGCTTATAAGTATGCTCAATGAACTTAGTGAGAACCTCAGTGAACTTAGGGAGGGCCTCAAGAGCATAAAAAAGGACCAGTTAGAAATCATGGATACACAGTTAGAATTGAAGGAGGCATTAACTGAAATAAAGAATAATTTACACAGCTTCAATAATAGAGTACATAAATCCAAGGAGCAAACCATCGATTTGAATATAAGGAAGCAAAAAATCCCCAATCAGAACAGCAAAAAGAAAAAAGAATCCAAAAAAATGAGGATAGTGTAAGGAGCCTCTGGGACAACTTCAAGTGTGCCAACATTCGCATCTTGGGGGTGCCAGAAGGAGAAGAGCGAGAACAAGAAATCGAAAACCTGTTTGAAACAATAATGGCAGAAAACTTTCCTAACTTGGTGAGGGAAACAGACATTCAAGTCCAGGAAGCACAGAGAGTCCCAAACAAGATGAACCCCAAGAGGCCCACACCAAGACACATCATCATCAAAATGCAAAAGGTTCAAGACAAAGAGAGAATCTTAAAAGCAGCAAGAGAAAGGCAGCTAGTTACCTACAAGGGAGTTCCCATTAGGCTGTCAGCTGATTTCTCAAAAGAAACTTTGCAGGCCAGAAGGGAGTGGCAAGAAATATTCAGAGTGATGAAAACCAAGAACCTACAACCAAAATTACTCTATCCTGCAAAGCTGTCATTTAGAATCAGTGGACATATAAAAACTTTCCCAGACAAGAAAAAGTTAAAGGAGTTCATCACTACCAAACCGTTATTATATGAAATGATGAAGGGTCTTTTTGAAGAAAAAGATAAAATGTATGAACAAACAAAATGACAATGAATACATATCTATCAACAATGGAATCTACAAACAAAATGAACAGGTAGAACAGAAACATTCTCATAGATACAGAGAACATTTGGTTGGTTGCCAGTTGGGAGGGGAGTTGGGGGAATGGGTGAAAAAGGTGAAGGGATTAAGAAGCACAAATTCATTGCTAGACTGACAAACCTCAAAGGGAAAGGGGTTGGCGGGGTGGGAAGAAATAAACCAAAGAACTTATATGCATAACCAATGGACACAGACAATAGTGTGGGAAAAGGTGGGAGGGGGGCGGGAGTGGGGAGGAGGGGGTCAATGGGGGAAAAATGTGGAACATCTGTAATACATTTTACATCCAACAATAAAGATTTGGGGAAAAAAAGAAGCTTGGAATTGTAAGTAATCCAACTCAAAGTGGTTCAAACAATAAGAACCTTTATTTTTTCATGAAAAAAGTAACTTAGAGGTAGGACAGGTTCTCAGAGTAGTTCCATAGTCCTCGAGGATCCGGTTCATTTCATCTCTTTGCTTATCCATCCTCAGTGGGTCAGTTTTGCCTTAGGCTGGTTTTCCTGACGGTTGCAAAATGGCTGCTTCAGTTCCAGGCATCAAATCACATACAATGAAGAACATCTTTCCTGCTGTCTCCTTACTAAGAGTAAAGAACCTTTCCTCAAAAATTCCCAAGCAGATGTCCCCTCAAATCTCATTTGCCAGAATAGGGTCACTGATCAATTTAAGCTAAAGAAATGTCATTTGTTAGGGGGCTAGATAATGTCCGTTTATCCCTCCCCTTCACCCTCTCTGTGAAGCTGCTGTGTATATCTGCATCAACAAGTAACCTTGCTCTCTGACTTCAGGTTGGACTCAGCCAAGGGGGACATGAGAAAGTGCTCCCAGAACAGGAAGAGGGAGCAGTCAGAGTATTTATTCCCTTGTGTCCTCCTTGCTGGGTTGCCATGGATTATCTGCATCTTCTACTAAAGGCCACAGTTCCTGTAAAGCAGCCCTCTCTATACCATACCCTCGCTTGGTTCTGGTTCCTGCTCCCTCCCTTGTGGCTTCTTCAGACCTATGGGATGATAGTTCCCCACCACTGATAGCCCCAAGCTGCTCCGCCACCCCTCCTGTAATGCCCAAACTCTTCATGTACCTTTGTAAGTAGTCCTTTATCCACCCTTCTCAATTGCTCAGTCTGAATGTGCTATTCTCTATCCTTCCCCAGACCTGACTGATATAGCAGGCTGGGGATAAAGCTCCCTTTGCAGTTTTAAATCACTGTCTCCTGGGCCTATTCCCAGAAGGTCCCTTTAGCACTTAACCTTCAGTCTGTCCCAAATACCATGCATCTCTCTACCCTCTATGTTAGCTTCCCCATCTCTGTCAACAGCACCCCAACCATTCAGACTCCCACAATCAAAACGTGGGTGTCAGCTTCCACTCTCCCACTGCCCTGTCTCCAATTTAATCCAGAACAAGTTCCACAGACTCCACCTCTACTTTCTCTATCCCATTCCTCACCCCCTACCCAATTTTAGGACCCCACCACTGCTTATCTGCCTCATGAGAGAACCTCCTAAATGATTCCCCACCTCTGAGTCATGCCACTCCCTGCTGCCAGAGAAAAATCCTTAACCACAGCTCTGACCATGATCTTATTCTCCTGCTCAAATACCTCTTCCTATTGCCAGCAAATTAATGCCTTAATCTGACATCAAAGCCCTCCACATTCAGGCCCCTACTCTGCTACCCAGGCTCAGTTCCTATTGCACATAAAACCCTCTGGCTATGCCGGTTATATCGGCTATTTCTGGGTTTTAAAAAATCACCCCAAGTCTTAGGATCTTAAATAGCAACTTGTATTATTGCTAACAAGTCTTAAGGTCAGCCAAAAGTTCTGCTGATCTGAACCAGGCTCACTCACATCTGCAAGCAGCTAACAGGTTAACTGGGGTAGGGTGGTCTAGGATGGCCTCACTCACATGTCTGGTGGTTGTCTGGCTGTTGGCTGGGTGAGAGAGAGTGACTGGGTCACATGTCACTAATCATCCAACTAGTCTGATGATGTATTAGCTATCTATTGCTGTGTAATGAATTACAGAGCTAAACACATCAAACTTCTATTTTCTCACAGTTTCTGTGGGTTAGGAATCTAAATGCCATTTAGCTGGGTATCTTGGGGTCAGGACCTCTCACAAGGGTACAATCAAGGAATCGACTAGGGCTTCACTCATCTCAAGGCTCCAATGGGGGAGGATCTGCTTCTAAAGCTCACTCGTGTGGCATTTGGCAGGTCTCAGGTCCTCACTGGCTGTTGACCAGAGACATCATTTCCATGCCACGTGGGCTTCCCATAGAGCACTCAAGACATGGCAGTTGGAGTCCCCCAAAGGTGGTCAGTGAGAGAGAGAGATAGAAATGACAAAGGCTTTTCAAAGCTTAGTATCAGAAGTGCCCGCCCATGTCTTTTGTTGTATTCTATTCATTAGAAGCAAGGTACTAGGTCCAGCGCTCAGTGGAAGAGGATTACATAGGATGTGCACCCCAGCAGGTGGGGATCATTGGGGCCATTTCAGAGGCTGCCTGTCATACCTGGTCTTGGTCATACACTGGTGGCAGGATTCTAAGAACAGATCAGTGAGTGTAGAATTGTGCAATGCCTCAACGCCCCGGCTCAGAATTTGCATCTGTTTGGCCAAAGCAAGTCGTAGGGCCAAATGCAGATTCAGCTGATGGGGAAATAGACTCCATCTCTTAATCTGAAGAGCTGCCCAGTTACATTGTAAAAGGAATACTGGCAAGGGAGGAGAATCATGTTCATTTTTGTAAAGAACCACACAGGGTTTCCAACGGGTCCTCCAAAATGCCTTGTGCTTTCTAGCCTAAGGGCCTTTGGGTGCAGCTTCCTCTTCCTGCATGTCCTGGCCCCACCTCTGCCTGTTATCATCCCGCCAGTCTTCAAGGACCTTTTCTAACACTATCACAAATTATCACAAAACAACTCAAATTGTCTTACCTTATAGTTCTGGAAGTCTGAAGTCCAAAGTGGGTGTCACTGGGCTAAAATGAGAGCCCTGGCAGGGCTGCTCTAGGGAGAATCTGTGTCCTTGCCCTTTCCAGCTTCTAGAGGCAGCCTGCACTCCTTGACTCATGGCCCCTTCAGCCATCTTCAAAGTCAAGAATGGCTGGTAGAGTCCTCACTCACATCACTCTGACACTGATTCTCTCAGCCTCCTTCTTCCACTTACAAACTTATAAGGACCCTTCTCATTACTTTGGGCCACCCAGATAAACCAGGATAATCTTCCATCTCAAGGTCAACTGATTAGCAACCTTAATTCCCCTTTGCCATGTAACCTAACAAAACTACAGATTCCAGGGACTTGGACATGGACATCTTGGGGGGCGGGGGCATTCTTCTGTCTACCACGTCTCCACTCCCACCTCCATAACTAATAATGGCAGCAGCATTTACTGAGCACTTACTATGTGCCTGTCAGTGTGCCCAGTGTTCCTTTCCCGAAATGATCTCATCCATTCTTCACAACCCCATGAGAAGGTTCTATTGGTGTCCTTATTTTGCAGACTCAAAGTGATTAAGCAATCTCCCAAGGCCACCCAGCAAATAAGTGCTGGATTTTGGAATTTGAACTCGAGTCTGCCCAACTCTGAAGCCAAAGTCCCAACCACTTGCTCATGCTGCCTCCTATGAAGTCATCTGCTCCCTTCAACTAGGTATCACCCCTCCTCTGTGCTCCCAGAGCTAAGGGATTGGGCCTCCCTTTTAAAGAAATACTCTTCTGAAGGCTCAATTTTGGGCAGGCCCCCTCCCCAAGTCAGCTGCCAAAGTACTAATAGTAATTCATTAGTGAAAATCTACATGTGCCAGACCCTTCACATATAATCTCTCTCACACCCACTGCTAAGGCAGATGCTATTCTACTTTCCAGAGGAGGAAACTGAGGCTCAGAAAGGTGAGGGTCAACCCTGGAGCTCATTAGCATCAGTGCTGAGAGTTGAACCCAAGCCAAATTCCAAAGTCAATTCTTTTCCTTTGCTAGGCTGCCTCTGCAGTTGTAAGCGGGGTAGAAATATATACACCATTATTTAACTTGAAGCTGGCGATGTAGCACAGTGGCTCAGTTAGAGCTTCTGAAGTCTTATTGCTGGGGTTCAAATCCCAGCCCTACCACTTTCTGCCTGTGTGATTTAGGCAAGTTATTTAACCTGTGTCGGCCTCAATTTCTTCATCTGTAAAATGAGTATAATGATCGCATCTATCTCAGAAGGGCTGTTGTAAAGATTAAATGAGCTAATATATTTAACATGCTTTTGACAGTGATCACCAAACAGTAAGCACTCTGTGAGTGTTTGCTATTACTGTGAGTTGGTCTGGTCAGCTGAGGGTCATTCAGGGTCCCTGCCCCAATCTCTGGCCATGTCACTGGCCTCTGCTCCAGCCTTGGCCTCTCTAGGCCTCTCTCGCCTATGAAAATTAATTATCCCAGACTACCTAAAGGGAAGGTTAGCTAGAAGAGCAAAAAAGATAAATGTTGAGAAAAGGCTCTGTAAACTCTAAAGTGAAGTGCCCATGTTGGCTATTAATGACCTTTATGAAGTGCTTAACAATCAAGCCTGAAAACCATAGACTCCTTGGAGGATCCAGTGCTGGCCTTCTCAGTGTGGGCCCCAGGGAAACGGAGGGCCAGCAGCTGTCATATTTCCTCCTCCCCTCCCATGTCCACCCCCCCACTCTCATTCCCTCCCCATCCATCCTGGGGTGGCTGAGGCTGCAGGAATGCGATGGTATCTCAGCAAACAGACAGTTTGTTCCCAGAGGAGACAGGGCCGCCCCCAGGAGGCCCCACTCTCCCAGCCACAGTAAACACAAGGGTCTGTCCTCTTTATCTGCCTGGCTCGGCAGCAGCGGAGACAGTCTGCCCGCTGGAGAGTCTCTGTGGAGCGATAAGCTGTTGGGCCCCTTGTTGGCTGCCCTCCTGGGGCTGCAGCCGAACTGCTCCGGAGTAGGAATCTTGGGGCTGGCCTGGCTCGGAGCCTAAACACCTCATCCAGGGGCTGGGGGGCCGAGGGTGGGGACTGGCTGCCTGTGTTCTGAGAATGTTAGCCACGCCACTGAAAAGAAGCAAAGGCCCAGAGTTGTGCCAAGGGGCCAGGGCACACAGTCTGCAAAGATACCTTATCATCATCATCTTTACAGACCATATTTATTGATGATCACTTTCCTGCCAACGTTTTCCAATCCACACTTCATTCAGTTAATTGATGCACATAAAGCATTTTGCACTGGGCCTGGTAAGGGCTCAGTGAAGGTTAGCTTGCAGTAGGTGTAGTGTAGCAGCATCCTTGTCATCATTTTAGTGGCACAACTGACCCAGTCCCTTAAAATAATAACAGCTAACTTTTTGTGGGAGGGTCAAGCCCACTGTGTCCTCAGCTGCTCCACTGACTGGAAGTGGGGAATACTGGAGCGCACAGTGTTCACATCTGATGGAGGAGGAAACTGAAGGGCATGGAGAGGCTGCACAGCCAGGACATAGCACAGCCGAGACCAGCCCCTAGTCCTCAGACTCAAAGTCTTATGCATCCTTTTCCACCTTGTCCACTGCCTACCCTCAGCCAAACACCAAGGAGCCTGGGCTGGATCACTGGTCCATGTCTTGGATCAGGGTTCAGGCAGGGGCAGATCAAGGTCCTAGGGTTGGAGACGGGCTTACAGCTCCTCCACAGCACCTAGTAAACAGCAGTGAATGGAGCACCAAAATAATCAGTGGGTGTTGGGAGCCTGCAGGACGAGCGAGCACTTGGCTGGGAGTCTAACAGCCCTGGGCTCCAGTCCCAACTCTGCTGTTTTTAAGCTGGTGACCTGGGGCTGGCACTTATCCTCTCTGGGCTTGGTCCCAAGATCTTTATTTCCTTATCTGTAAAATGTTACCTCCACTGCCTCGGCTACCTTCTCTGAAAGTTGCTGGGTGAATTAAACCCCCCTGGTTTGGAGCTCCTGGGTAAAATTTCCTCTCCTGATTAGCTGACTTTTGAACCCCTGGCCATCATTCAGTGCCCAGCTCATATGCTTCCTCTTCCAGGGAGCCTTCTCTGGTCTCTCAGCTGGGCACAACTACAGCCTCCCTGAAGCTATCACATCCCTCCTAGGTACCTTCCTTACATGGGGTCAAAGTTCAGGACTGATTCATCCTGGCATCCCCAGATCCCAGCACAGAGTCTAGCACACATTAAGTGCTTAATAAAGTGAATGACTAAATGAATGAATTATGAATGAAAAAAAAATGAGTGAAGTGACCATTCTGTCCTCCTCTGTCTACGAGACTCAGAGAGCAGGTCTCCTCCTCCCCTTTGGGCAGCTCACACTGGTAAAGACCCCTGAGTGGCCATTCTTCCTGAATGTGGCTTCCTTGCTTTGCCACCCCTGATTCTCAGCTCCAAATCTTCATGTGCTCCCCAGGACCCCCAGGATTCTATGCTGACTCCTCGGCCTGGCCTTCGAGGCCCTGCCCAGATAGGCCTCAACACCTGCTCAGCCTCTTCTCTGGCTCCTGGTCCTGAGAGTGCCCTGTACCTGGACCTTGCTGTCTATTCTCCACGACTCACACATCTCTGCTCAGCCACCATCATTGCAGGGATTTCTGCTGCCTCCTCCCTTTTTTTTTTTTTTTTTTTTTTTTTTGGTACGTGCCCCTAGTGGGAACCAAACCCGGGACTCTCTGGTCTGCAGGCCAACGCTCCAACCATTGAGTCAAACCAGCCAGGGCTGCCTCCTCCCTTCTAAAGGCACACACACCTGCAGACACTCTCTCCTAGCCAAGGGGCCTCCAGGTGGCCTTTGGTTCTCATGAGTGGGTCCACCATCACTTATTCCAAAGAAGCAGTAGGGACCCTGAATCTCCCCCATATCAACAGGTTCTGATTCTCAGAGTACCAATGGGAAGGGATGGGTACTGAGCTGGAATTTCATGTAGAAGAGCCCCCAAAATGTCTGTTTTTCTAGGCCACATCTTTCTCCCTGTGCCCACTGGAGTGTTCCTGCCTCAGCATCTCCTTCAGATACCACATCTCGGAGTTCCCCTTCAGTCCACTGCTGCAGCCTTGGCCCTCTGCTACCTCCCCAGGCATGGCCATGGACCACTGCCAAGCCCCCACCCCCGAACACCCACTCCATCACCACATTTCAAATGCTCGCTAAATGCATACTCTGTGCCAGGTACTGTTACAGGCACTGGACACATAGCAGTAAACACAACAGACACGGTCCCTTCCCTCGTGGAGCTTTCCTTCTAATGAGGAAAATGAGAAAAACAGATAGTTAAAACAAATGAGCAAAATACATAGCATTTTAAGTTAGTTTTAGTACAAGTAACCACTGTCATTGTAAATAAGGGCTTTGGCTAAAATGAAAGCCAGGGGTTTGGTGACCGTGGAGGAGAGCTGCTACGCTCAAGTAGGCCAGCTGGAGGGGGTGACATTTCTTCAAAGCGCTGAAGGAGGCAGGGCAGTGGGTCTGGAAGACCCTGGGAGAAGAGCATTTCCTGCAGAGGAAGCAGCCAATGCAAAGTCCCCCATCTGAACTCACGTTCCCGCCTCTGTGCAGCTATTGTTTCCATTCCTTTAGTAGTCCCTTAGCGGAATTCAAGTGATAGAGGAAGTTGTTCACTTGGCCACCTGTCCTGCAATATCAGGAGCTCCTGGGAGCAAGGACCCTGTAATGGTCAACTTCATAGTCACCCCACACCCCACCCTGGCGTGCCCAGACACACACACACCCAGACCCACATGCCCAGACGTACACACCCACACTTGCACAGAGACCCACACACCGTGGCCAATAGAGAGGCCTCAGTTATTGTCTACTGAGATGAACTGAATGAAGAGTAAATAATAATTAAGTGTGCCAGCCTGTCTAGTTTACAAAGGTCTCCCTTGTGCCTACTCTTTGAGCTTGAGAACTGGGTGGTTATTATAGTGAGGCTCAGAGAGACCAAGGTGAGCAGGCTGGTAATTGGTATTTGCAGTACTGGAACTCAGCTCTTTTGATTACCATCCAGTATATGTCTTCATTAAAAAAATAGGTCAGATGTGAACATAGCACAAAATTCAAAATGTCCATAGAGATAAGTGTCCCTTTTCCCCCTCCCCACCCTGCCCTAGGCACCCAGCTATCTCCCAGGAATCTGAGCACAGTTTATTTTCAATTTACTTAAACGGACACTTAGGCTCCCCTCTCTCTATGAAGAGACTGTCTTGAAAATACATCTGCAAGGATGAAAACAGCCTGGGAGCCCTGGCTCTGGAAACACCTCCTCTTTGCTCCTAGAGCCTCGGCTGTCTGGAGCCAGGCTTGGCATCCACTTGGTTTCCCCAAAACCACAAGCCTCTTGGAGCCGTGACACGGTCACTGCATGTCCTACATTGTAGTCCCTGGGGAAGAGCCAATCCTCATGAGGAAGAGTGAGAAGGGAGAAGGGGCAGGAAGGGGCTTGGGAGGGGGAAGCTGGGCACTGTGGAGGAAATCACACTGTGCTGACTGTCTTTAAATTGAGAACCCCATTTAAAGACCTTTGTGTTCTTCCTCAACGAACTGTGAGTTCCCCATGAAAAGGATGGTGTTGGAGTCACTGGATGACTACCCTGCCACACCCAGCACAGTGCCCCAAACACACGCAACTGAAACTATGTGGTGGTGCCTGCCTTTCCTTTACTAGGGGCAGATGAAAATGAGTCACCCCCGGGCCCGCTGTCAGGAGTCTACAGTCTCGAGGAGGACACAGACACGCACACACCACTGAGACAATGCCCAGGGAGCCTGGGGAACCACAGGATGGTACTCCTCCTGGAGTGAACGAAGAAGAAAGAACGAGAAATACACAGGACCCCAGGCAGAGGGGATGATATATGCAAAGAGCAGGGATTAAGAAATGTTAAGGATGCCCTGGCTGGTTTGGCTCAGCGGTTGGAGCGTCGGCCTGCGGTCCGGAGAGACCCGGGTTCGGTTGCCGCTAAGGGCACGTACTTCGGTTGCACTTTGTCCCCGGCCCTGGTTGGTCGTGCGGGTGGCAGCCACTTGATGTGTTCCTTCACGTCGATGTTTCTCTCTCTCTCTCTCTCCCTGTACAAAAAATGGAAAAATATCCTCAGGTGAGGATAAAAAAAAAAAAGAAATGTTAAGGAAAACTTTGGTCTTGGACGGCAGAAACCAAACCGGAAGAGTCAGTGGTGGTCAGAAGTGAAGGGCTTGGATGTCGTGAGGGTGTGTTTGACTTTATCTTACAGGTGGAGATGCTCAAGCAGGGTTATGGCAGGATCCGATTTGTGTTTATCTGGATCTCTCAGACTGTGAGCACAGCAGAGAATGGGTTGGAGGCAGGAGATGCTAGAGGCTTCCAGGGCACCAGATATCAAGGTCTGACTAAAGTTGAGCAGAGAGAAATGTATTTATAATACTTATTTCTTAAATAGGGTGATGGGAACACAGTGTTTATTCTTTTTGTATGTCAGTTCATAATGGGAAAAAAGTTTTTTGAATAAGAGATGTCTATGAATATAAGTTCCAAAAGGGTGAAGATAAAAATAATAGCTAATACTGAAGCTTATTATGCACTTAATAATAGTGCTTAATAGGCACTATTCCTAGGACTTTACAAGTATACATTCATTTAATCCTCACAACCCTATGAGGTAGGTGCTTTACTTCCAAATTATAGATGAGGACAATGAAGTGCAGAGAAGTTGAATATCTTGCCCAAGGTCACCCAGTCAGTAGGATGGAAAACTGGGATTCGGGGATTACGCTGTTAACCAGGGCTTATACTGCCACATGGGTCCATTTCCCTACCACATCCCCAGCACCTGGCACAACCAAGTCTACAGTAAGTTTTCACTGAATGAATGAAGTCCTGAGAGTTTAACAAGTTCCCTTTGGTTAAACAGCTCTTCAAAATTAGACCCCATGGGAAGCCTGGTTGGCAGACGCCTGGTTCACTGCTCCTTCCCCAACCTAGTCAAACCCTTCCTTCCTCTCCTGTTTCTTTCACTGTCTGCATTCCCAGTTGTCCCGTGGCTACAGCTTGACTCAGCCAGACCAGCAGAGCCAGGCTGGTGGCCACACACACATGACCCGGCTGAAACCAACATGGTGTGGGGAGGTGGGCCTGTGGAAGAGGCTACACAAGCAGAAGCCTCTGTCCTTGAGCTGTGTCCAATCTCTCTTGCTGTCCTGTCCTTCACAAACTATGGAAGACCTAGCTACTGGGACCTGTTTTCCAACCCAAAATGGCAGTGGCCTTGAAAGGGCCTAGGTTGGGTAGACCCAGGAGGAGGCCCAAGGAGCCTTCCCCTGTGGGGCTCCAGATGCCACGGCGACTCAGACCCAGGATTCTAGGCTCAAGGCCTGGAAACATAGCCTACTGTGGCCATCACCTTACAGACCTGTTTCATCATCTACAAAATATGGCACTTGTGTGTGGGAAAGGGGGGGTGTTTTCACTGCCAGTGCCTGGGAGGCTTAGAGAGATGCCCACCTCACCCCAACTCTTGTCCGCTAGCAAAGCTTCCAGTGGTTTTCCAATACACAGACCAGCATTAGTAGGATCTCCTGAGAACTTGTCAGAAATGCAAATTCTCGGGCCCCGTCTCAGACACATGAATTAGGAACTCTGGAGGTAGGATCCAGCAACCTGGTTTAACCAGCCCTCCAAGTGATTATGATGCATGCTCAGATTTGAGAACCATTGCTGTAATCTATAGTTTCCCTGATTCTAGCCTAGAGCACAACTGCCATCTTTCTTGTGTTCAAATATCATCAATGGTTCCCTGCTATCATAGAATCAAGCCCAAGCCCTCCTCCTGCCATCCAAGGCCTTTCACAACTTAACTCCCCTTTATACTCCACCCCACTCCCAAGAACAGTCAGCTTCTAGGACTCTATTAGACAACTAAATAACTTGTCTTCCCCAAAACACAACCTACATGTGTTTTCAGGCCCTTGTAATGCTGTTCCCTGTGCCTGGAATCTCCTTCCCTCTTTTGACCAAAACTTCAAGTTTCTCCCTTCTAGGAAATCTTCCCAGAATGCCCAACTTTTTTATTTGTTTTTTAGATTTTTAAAAACATTTTTCAATTACAGTTTACATTAAATATTATTTTATATTAGTTTCAGGTGTACAGAATAGTGGTTAGACTTTATAAAGTGCCCCCCCCAATATTTCAGTACCCACCTGGCACCATAGTTATTATAATATTATTGACTATAATCACTATGTTGTACTTTATATCCTCATGACTATTTTGTTTTGTTTTTTTTATCCTCATCCGAGGACATTTTTTTCTCTCAATATTTTGTTCAGATAGAGTGGGAGCGAGAGAGAGAGGGAGAGAGAAACATCGACGTGAAAGGGACACATCGAGTGGTTGCCACCCACACGACCCAACCAGGGCCGGGGACAAACTGCAACCAAGGTACGTGCCCTTAGCGGGAACCAAACCCGGGTCCCTCTGGACTGTAGGCCAACACTCTAACTGCTGAGCCAAACCGGCCAGGGCTTATGACTATTTTGCGACTACCAATTTGTACTTCTTAATCCCTACACCTATTCACCCAGTCCCCTAAACCTCCTCCCTTCTGGCAGCCATCACTTTGATCTCTGTAGCTATGAGTCTATTTCTATTTTGTTTATTTTGTTCTTTAGATTCCATTATAAGTGAAATCATATAGTATTTGTCTTTCTCTGCCTTTTTTCTCTTTAGGTCCATCACACTATCACAAATGGTAAGATTTCATTCTTTTTTATGGCTGAGTAATATTTTATTGTATATATGTTCCACCACTTTTTATCCACTTATCTATTGATGGGCACTTGGGTTGCTTCCATATCTAGTCTATTGTAAACACTACAATGAACATAGAGGTGTGTGTATTTTCTTGAATTAGTATTTCTTCAGATATATACCCAGAAGTAGAATCGCTGGGACATAAGGCAGTTCTATTTTTAAGTTTTTGAGGAACCTCCATACTGCTGTCCATAGTGGCTGCACCAATCTGCATTCCCACCAACAGTACATGAGGGTTCCCTTTTCTCCACATCCTTACCAACACCTGTTTGTTGATTTATTGATTATTGTCCATCTGAAAGGTGTGAGGTGATATCTTATTGTGGTTTTAAGTTGCAGTTCTCTGATGATTAGTGATGTTGAGCATTTTTTCATATGTCTATTAGCCATCTGTATGTCCTCTTTGGAGAGGTGTCTATTTAGATCCTTTGTCCATTTTTATTTGGATTGTTTGGGGGTTTTTAGTGTTGAGTTATCTAATGTATTATTGGCAAATAATGTCTTCTTCCACTCAGTAAGTTATGTTTTCATTTTGTTGGTGATTTTTTATTTTTGCTGTGCAAAAGCATTTTAGTTTGATGTAGTCCCATTTGTTTATTTTTTCTTTTTTCCCCCTTGCTCAAGGAGATATAGCAGGAAAAATATTGGTAAGAAAAATGTCAGAGATTTTCCTGCCTATGTTTTCTTCTAAGAGTTTTATGATTTTGAGTCTTGTATTTGTCTTTAATCCAATTTGAGTTTATTCTTCTTCTTTTTTTTTTTTTTTTATCCTCACCTGAGGACATTTTTCCATTTTTTGTTCAAATAGAATGGGAGGGGAGAGAGGAAGAGAGAGAGAGAAACATTGATGCGAAAGGGTGGCTGCCACCCGCATGACCAACCAGGGCCGGAGACAAACTGCAACCAAGGTACATGCTCTTAGCGGGAACCGAACCCGGGTGTCTCTGGACCGCAGGCTGATGCTCTAACCACTGAGCAAAACCGGCCAGGGCAAATTTATTCTTGATACAGTGTAAGAAGGTGGCCTAGTTTTATTTCTTGGCATGTATCAGAGCCTGGATGGACAGATGCCAAACAGTTCTGGGAGAAGATGAGAAGCTCCAGCTGATCAGAGTAGATGGTTGCGTGGGAGAGAGGCAAATCAGATTGGAGGAGAAAGAAGCTGGACTATGGAGATCCTTGAAAACCACACCAGGAGGTGGGAGTTGGAGAGCTAGGCAGTGGGGAACCATGGCAGGCTTCTGAGCAGTAGAGGGGGCTAACTCATCTGGATGAGGACTGGCCATGCAATGGGAGCAGAAAGCTGCCTCAACCTACCCATATCCTTGCCTTCCTAGCTCCATCCTTTGCCATACTCCCGTTTAGTCCTGTTCTCCTTGTTCTTCCTCCATGCCCTTTCCCACCTCCCAGCTGTTACCCTTGCTATTTCCTTTGCTAGAAAAGTAGAAGAAGCAAACGTTGCTAGCCCTTACTAATCTGCCAGGCACTGTAAGCACTTCACATATATCTACTTATTTAATCCTCTCCACAGCCCTATAGGTAGATACTATCATTATCCCTATTGTGCAGCTGAGCAAGTAGAGAGAAGTAACTTGTTGAAGGCCTCACAGTACTGGTGGAACCAGGATTCAGCTTTTGCCCCATGCGAATGGCTTGCTCCACCCTTCACCATCCAGCATAAAACCCTCCTTATGAATACCACCCCTTCCCTCTGGTTTTTATCAGAGCTTGGTGTCTCCTTGACATTTCGCATTTATTTGTTGGTCTCTGTTATCTGAGTTGTCCATCAGATTATAAACTCTGAAGGCAGGATTTTATCTTGCTCACAGCTATATCCCTAGCTCCCAGCACAGGGCCTGGCATATAGTAGGGACTCAGTAAAGGTTTGTTGAATGATTGACTAAAGGAATAGGAAGGTGGAGGTAAGATGCAAAACTCAGCTCAAGCCTCACTAGACCTCTATACTTTCTGGAACCTCCAAGCCCGAGAAAGGATTCCTCCCTCCTGCTTTTTGCTCCCCATCCCATTCCTGACTTGTTAGCCCACCCAAGTGATCTCCCCTCTAGATGTTCACCACCTAAAGACAGCAACTGTGTCATGGTCATCTTAATACAAAGCAAACTAATTATAACATTTCAGCATTTATTATGTGTCAGGCACTCTTCTAAGAATTTTACATGAACACTTTTAATCTTTCTAACTATCTTGTGAGGTGTGTACCACTGTCCCCATTTTACAGGTTAGGAGACTGAGGCAGAGAAAGGTTATGTGTTTTGCCCACAGTCATAAACCTAGTAAAAGGCAAATCCAGGATTTGGATTCAGGCCCTCCAGACTCCAAAGTCAGGGTTCTTTCCCCATGCAGCAGCTGGCAGGGCCGCTCCCCACTGGGGCCCTGGGGACGCGGAAGCCTGGATCAAGCTCTGGCCTCCCCATGGACTGGCCAGCATCCATTCCTGATTATACACAGGTCTGTAGTGCCTCAGGGCCAGATACGGAGCAACTGTGCCCCTGAATCTACTGGGGTTCCTAGTGCAGGGGAGAGAACTGGCAGGCCAGCAGCTTCTGGGATATATAGATGCCTATTGCTGCCATAACAAAGTGCCACAAACTTAGTGTTTTAAAATAATACAAATTTATTATCTTACATTTCTGTAGGTCAGAAGTCTATCACAGGTCTCTAAAATCAGGTGTCAGCAAGGCTGTGTTTCCTCTGAGCATGCGAGACGAGGATGAGTTTCCTTGCCTTTTCCATCTTCTAGAGACTTCTGCATTCCTGGGCTCCTGGCTCTTTCTACATCTCAAAGCCAGCAACAAGGGAGCCAGTTCGCACACTGCCCCACTCTGCCTCTGCTCCCTTCATCATCTCTCTCTGCCTCTCTTCTGCTTCCCTCTTCCACCTTTAAGGGCTCTTGTGATTATATTGGCCCCATCCAAATCATTGAGGATAATTTTCCCACCCAAGGTGAGCTGCAAGTGACCTTAATTCTATCTGAAACCTTAATTCTCCAATGTCACGTAAGCTAACAAATCCACAGGTTCTGGGGATTAGGATGTAGACATCTTGGGGGACGGGCATGATCCTGTCTACCACACAAATGTTTCTCAGCTTGTTCCTCAAATCTCCCCAGCCCTAAATAATTGTGAATCACTGGAGTAGCCCCAAAGATCTGCCCAGTGGGATATCCCGGGTCCCAGTTCTCAAGGTCTCCAGAGCTGGGGCAGGTAGAAGGCACAGGCCTCCCTCAGAGAAGCCCCTTGCAACCTGCAAGGAAGAGAACATAGGGGGCTGGCCAAGGACTTGCAGTCAACCACTTGGCAAGAAGAGATTGGCCCCTAAGAGCATTTTCACCTGTTCCCAATATCTCACTAATCCTGAGCAGGAAGCCAAGAAGAGTCTCATCCCCACTGTGAAGCGTAGAAAGTGAGGCTCAGAGAAATGAGGAGCTTCTCTCGTGAAGCTTACATGCTCATGCTCTTAATCGTGTGCTCATTCTCCTGCAACCTTGTTTCTCACAGTGAGGAATCTGCATCCTCCATGTGGCCAGAACCTGGAATTCAGATAAACATGACCCCTCTTGCCCCACTAGAAAGTTTTATTAAACATACATTATCTATTTTTACCAAAATAGCACAAATGTTGTGAAGTGCAAAAGCCATTTGAATTTTTTTTATTTTTTTATCCTTACCTGAGGAATTTTTTTTTGCATTTATCTTCAGATAGAGCGGGAGTGAGAGAGGGAGGAAGAGAGAGAGAGAAACATCGATATGAGAGAGACACATCGACTCTCACACGACCCCAACTGGGGCTGGGGACAAACTGCAACTAAGGGACATGTTCTTAGCAGGAACCAAACCCAGGGCTCTCTGGTCTGAGGGCCAATGCTCTAACCACTGAGCAAAATGGGCCAGGGCGCCACCTGAATTTTTAAGAAAAAGCCTGAGATCTAAGAAAGAAACTGGGGCAGGGGGGTGGGGGACATGTCTGTAAATCTTGGAAGTACATCTTTCCATCCCACAATGTTGAGGGACATTTTAAAGAAGCAAGATGCCATAGCACCAACATAATGCATACACACACATGCACACACACACATATTGCCACTCTCTCCAGAGGCCCAGAAAAGCCTGTAGTCCAGCTGCATCTGACTCAGTTTTTCCTTCCAATATGGATGCTTTTTATTTATTTTTCTTTCCTGATGGTACTAGCTAGAACCTCTAGGGCAGTGGTTCTCAGCCTTCCTAATGCCGCGACCCTTTAACACAGTTCCTCATGTTGTGGTGACCCCCAACCATAAAATTATTTTCGTTGCCACTTCATAACTGTAATTTTGCTACTGTTATGAATCGCCATCGGAAATATGTGTTTTCCGATGGTCTTAGGCGACCCCTGTGAAAGGGTCGTTCGGCCCCCAGGTTGAGAACCGCTGCTCTGGTACAGTGTTGAATAGAAATAGTGAGAGTGGACAGCTTTGTTCTGATCCTGATGTTAGGGAGAAAACATTTAATCCTTCACCATTAAGGTGGTAGCTGTGGATTTTTCATAGATTCCCTTAATAAGGCTAAATTCCCTTCTATGTCCATTTTTGAAAAATTTTATCAGGAATAAATGTTGAATTTTGTCAAATGCTTTTTCTGCACTTATTGAAATTATTATATGGTTTTTCACTTTTAGTCTAGTAATACGATGAATTACATTGATTCCTGGGATAAACTCCACTTGATATAATGCATTATCCTTTCCATATATTGCTAAATTTGCGCTATTCATTTTAGCATATATGTTCATGAGGAAAGTTGGTCTGTAGTTTTCTTTTCTTGCAATGTCTGACTGGTTTGGGTATGACAGTAATGCCAGCCTAATAGAATGGGTTAGGAAGTATGCCCTCCCCCTCTTAAATTTCCTATAAGATTTTGTGTATAATAGTATGCTTTCTTTTTTACATGTCTTGTATAATTCTTCAGTGAAGCCATCTGGGCCTTGTGAGAATGTTTCCCTTGTGGGAATGTTTTTCACTACAAATTTAATGTCTTTACTAGATATTGGGCTATTCATGTTCTTTTTTGGTATACGAATGCCATTGATTTCAGGATGTTAATTTTGTATCCTGCTACTTTGCCAAATTCATTTATTAAATCCAGTAGTTTTTTGATGGAGTCTTTAGGGTTTTCTATAGTACTGGTAATTTTTTTTTTTTTAATCCTCACCCGAGGACATTTTTTGTTCAGGTACAGTGGGAGGAAGAGAGAGGAAGAGAGAGAGAGAAACATCGATGTGAAAGGGACACATCGAGTGGCTGCCACCCGCACGACTGACCAGGGCCGGGGACAAACTGCAACCAAGGTACATGCCCTTAGCGGGAACCAAACCCGGGTCTCTCGGGACCGCAGGCTGATGCTCTAACCGCTGAGCCAAACCGGCCAGGGCAGTACTGGTAATTTTTAATCTATTATTTTTGTTTCTGATATTTATTATTTTCCTTCTTCTACTTAGTGTTTCATTTGCTCTTTTCTTTTAGTTCTTTAAGGTAGACACTGAGGTAATAAACTGAGGGTATTTTCTTTTTCATATAGGCAGTTTAGTGCTATAATTTTTCCTCTATACTCTGCTTTAGATGTATCCCACAAATTTTGATATGTTGTGTTTTCATTTAGTCAGTTCAAAATACTTTTTAATTCACCTTTGATTTCTTCTTTGGTCCATAATTTATTTAGAAGGATGTTGCTTAGTTTCCAAATATTTGGGGATTTTCCAGAGATCTTTGTTGTTAATTTCAGATTACTTTCATTGTGATAAAAGAACATACTTGGTATTACTTGAATCATTTGAATTCATTGAGATTTTTTTAATGGCCCAGAGTGTGATCTGTCCTGATAAATGTCCTGTATGCACTTGAAAAGAATGTGCATTCTGCAGTTACTGAATATAGTGTTCTAGCAATGTCAATTAGGTCAAGTATGTTGGCAGTACTTTTAAAATCTCCTGTGTCATTCTATATCCCTGATTTTCTGTTTATTTATTGTACAAATTATCAAAACTGTCAAAATATGCCTATAATTGTGGATTTGTCTATTTCTTCTTGCAGTTCTATTATTTTTTGCTTCATGTATTTTGAAGTATGGTTATTAGGTATAAACATTTCAGATTGTTATGTCACTTTGAGGAATTAACCTCTTTATCATTATGAAATGAACTCCTTTATCACTGGAATTGATTTTGTTCTGATATCTACTTTGTCTAATATTAACAGCCATTTCAGCCTTTGATTGGTATTAGAATGATATATCTTTTTCTATTCTTTTATTTTTAACCATTTTTTGCTTTATATTTAAAGTGGGTTATTTGGCCCTGGCTGGTTTGGCTCAGCGGTTAGAGCATCGGTCGGCCCATGGACTGAAGAGACCTGGGTTCGGTTCCCGCTAAGGCAACGTACCTCAGCTGCAGTTTGTCCCCAGCCCTGATTTGTCATGTGATTGGTGACTGGTCGATGTGTCTCTCTTACGTTGATGTTTCTCTCTCTCTCTTCCTCCTTCTCTCCTCCCGCTCTATCTGAAAATAAATGCAAAAATGCCCTCGGGTGAGGATAAAAAAAAAATTAATTAATTAATTAAAAAAAAAATAAAGTGGGTTATTTGTAGGCAGCATAGGTTTGGGTCTTGCTGTTTTGTTTGTTAACTTTAAATAGTGAAAACTTATGTTTACATTGAATAGTGAAAGTAATTTGGATAATAAAAGTAGTTTAAAAAAAAAAAAAAGTAGTTTAATGGCCTTGCTATTTTACCCAATCTGATCATCTCTGGCTTTTCATTGGGGTGTTCACATTTAGTCACATTTAATGTGCCTACTGATAGGGTTGGGTTTAAATATATCATTTTGCTGTTTGTTTTCTATTTGTCCCATCTGTCATTTGTTCCTTTGTTCATCTTTTTCTGACTTAAAAAAAAATTAACTGAGTAGTTTCTTATGATTCTATTTTATCTCCTTTGTTAACCTATTGGCTATAACTCTGTGTGTGTGTGTGTGTGTGTGTGTGTGTGTGTTTTGTTTTAGTGGTTTCTTTAGTATACCTCTTTAAATTATTAGTCTATTATCAAGTGATATTTTACCTCTTCAGAGAGTACAAGAATGTTATAATAGTGTTCTTACGTTTGTCTCCTTACAGCCTTTGTGCTATTGTTGTCAGGCATTCTACATTTACATCTGTAAAAAAAAATTTACGTTGTTATTATTTTTTCTCTTACTAGTCAATTATATTTTAAATATATTAAGCAGCCCTGGCCAGTTTGGCTCAGCGGTTAGAGCATCTGCCTGCGGTCCGGAGAGACCCGGTTTGGTTCCTGCTAAGGGCATGTACCTCGGTTGCAGTTTGTCCCCAGCCCTGGTTGGTCGTGCGGGTGGCAGCTACTCGATGTGTCCCTTTCACATCGATGTTTCCCTCTCTCTCTCTGTTCCTCTCTCTCCCTCCCACTCTATCTGTGCAAAAAATGGAAAAATGTCCTCGGGTGAGGATTACAAAAAATAAAAATAAATATATTAAGCAATAAGAAAAATGGTCTTAACATAATCGATGTAGTCACCATTTCCAGTGCTCTTTATCCTTTGTGTAGACCTAGGTTTATATCAGGCATCACTTTCCTTCTGCTCGAATTTAAATTTTCCTTCAGCTTGAATTTTCCTCTGCTTGAATCTTGCAAGAATTTAAAAATTCTTGTAGGGCAGATATGCTAATGATGAATTATTTCCACTTTTCATATATCGAAAAAGTCTTTGCTTTTAGTTTTGAAGGAAGCGTTTGCTGGTTAGAAATTTTTCACTTTTTCTTTTTGATACTTTGAGAATGTTCCAATCTTCTATGTTGCATTTTTTCTACAATGAGAAATCTGCTGCCATCCTTAGTTTTGTTTGTCAGTATGTAACATTTATCTCTTAATCACTACTTTTAAGCATTTTGGTTATGATGTGCTTTGGTGTAGTTTTCTTTATGTTTCTTTTGCTGAATTTTGTTGCACTTCTTAGATCTGTGGGTTTGTAGCTTTCACCAAATTTGGAAAATTTTCAGCCATTATTTCTCTGTACCGCAGGCCGACGCTCCAACCGCTGAGCCAAACCGGCCAGGGATCAGCCATTATTTCTTTAAATTTTTTTTCTCAATCTCGCTCTTTCTTTTCCTTTAGTGATTCCAGTCACATATATTGGCCTCTTAAAGTTGTCCCACAGTTCACTGATACTTTGTTCATTTTTCTTAATGCTTTTTTCTTGCTGTGTTTCATTTCAGGTAGCTTCTTTAGCTATGTCTTCAAATTCATATTTTTCTATAACATTCAATGTGTCATTAATTCTATTCAGTATATTTTTCATCTTAGACATTGTAGTTCTCATCTTTAGAAGTTTGATTTGGATCTTTTTTACGTCTCTACTTTATATGTTCAATCTTTAGTTTCTTGAACTTGATATACTGTTATAATAGTTATTTTTACACCTTTTATTCATTATGCATTAGTGACCCTCTCTTTAATGAGTGTTGTACTTTCCTTTTTCTTTGCATGCCTGGTAATTTTGTTTAGATGCTAAGCATTTTGATCTTCTGAATAAAATCTTTTTGTATCTCTAAAATTACTCTTGAGATTAGTTCTGGGATATGGTTAAGCTACTTAGAAAAAGTGTGATCCTTTCAGGTCTTGATCTTAAGCTTCAATAAGCAAGACAAGAGTAGCATTTAGTCCGGGGTTAAGCCTCCCACTACTGACATGAGATCTTTCATAGTCCTCCAACTGATGGCCCATGAGCTATGCATGATGTTTTACACTCTGGTTATTGGGAACAGGCACTATTCTGAGCCCCATAGAGCTCCGGGTACTATTCTTTCTAATCTTTTGGGATTCTTTCCCGGCCTTGGGTAGTTTTCTCACACATATGTGTTAATCGGTACTCAACTGAATACAAGGGGGAATTTTGACTTTTCTGATGTGGCTGTCTCCTGTCCAGTACTCTTCCCTGTGGATTTTAGCTAACCTGGCTTCCTCAGACTCCCAGCTTCATCTTCTCAACTCAAGGTGACTGCTGGGCTCTTCCTAGGTCACTCACTGTCCCTTTGCTATGACCTGGAAATGCCCTCTGGGCACTAATCTGAGGCAATCATAGCTCATCTCATTTGTTTTTCAACACTGTCCTCTACTGCCTGATACCCAATATCTTGTTTCTTTTTTTTTTTTTTTTTTATCTTCACCCGAGGATACTTTTTCATTCTTTGTTCAGATAGAGCAGGAGGGGGAGAGAGAGAGAGAAACATCGATGTGAAAGGGACACATCGAGTGGCTGCCACCCGCACAACCAACCAGGGCCGGGGACAAACTGCAACCGAGGTACATGCCCTTAGCGGGAACCGAACCCGGGTGTCTCCAGACCGCAGGCCGACGCTTTAACCGCTGAGCCAAATAGGCCAGGGCAATATCTTGTTTCTTATATTTTGTCTAGTTTTCCAGTTATTTTCAGGTGGCAGGGTAAACCTAGTTCCTGCTACCTGAAAGTACCAATAATCAGAATTTGAAATTTAAAACAAAAACAGCACTATTTAAAATAGCATTTAAAAATATTAAATACAGATCTATCTGACAAAAGATGTGCAAGACCTATACAGTGAAAACTATAAAACATTGCTAAGAGGAAGTTAAAGCATACATAAATTAAGAGATAGATATATCATCTTCATTTATCAGAAGACTCAATATTGCTAAGATGTCAATTCTGTCCAAACTGACATGTATATTCAATGCAATCCCAGTCAATATCCTAGCAGGCATTCTTTGTTGTTGAAATTAACAAACTGAATCTAAAATCCACATAGGAATGAAAAGAACCTAAAATAGCCAAAATGATCCCTGGCCAGTTTGGCTCAGTGGTTGGAGCGTCAGCCCTCAGACCAAAGAGTTGCGGGTTTGATTCCAGCCAAGGGCATGTACCTTGGTTTCAATTAGTCCCCAGCCCTGGTGGGGGCACTGCGGGAGGTGACTGGTTGGTGTGTCTCTCTCACATTGATGTTTCTTTCTCTCTCTTTCTCTCTCACCCTCTCCCTCTCTCTCTCTGTCTGAGGATAAATGGGAAAAAAATCCTTGGGTGAGGATAAAAAAATAAATTAAATTAAATAACCAAAATGAAAATCAAAGTTGGAGGACTTACACTACCTGCCCTCAAGACTTATTATAAAGCTACAATAATCAAGACAGTGTGACGCTGCCCTCATGATAGGCAAATAGATCAATGAAACAGAATAAAGAGTCTGGAAATAGACCCACAAGTAAACAAATGGTCGATTGATTTTTGGCAAATGTTCTAAGATAAGTCAACGGGGAAACAAAGTCTTTTTAACAAATGGTGCTGGGACAATTGGACATCTACATGCAAAACAACAAAAATCCTTTCATCCATACCTTGTACCATATATAAAAATGAACTCAAAATGCATTATAGAGACCTAAATGTAAAACCAAATATTATAAAACTTTACAAGAAAACAGGAGAAAATCTTTGTGACCTTGGATTAGACAAAGATTTCTTACACAAAACAGACAATTGATACGAGAAAAAATGATAAATTGGACTTCATCAATATAAGAACTTGTTTTTTTTGGAATGCACTAGTAAGAGAATAAAAAAGATAAGTCACAGAGTGGGAGAAAATACTTGCAAATTAGATATGATAAAGGACTTATACCCAGAACATTTAAAGAACTCAAAATTCAGTGATAAGAAAAAAAACCACCCAATTAAAAATGGGCAAATGACCCCGCCCAGTTTGGCTCAGCGGTTAGAGTGTTGGCGCATGGACCAGAGAGACCTAGGTTCATTTCCCACTAAGGGCATGTACCTCGGTTGCAGTTTGTCCCCAGCCCCTGTTGGAGTCGTGTGGGTGGTGACCAGTTGATATGTCTCTCTAACATTGATATTTCTCTCTCTCTTCCTCCCTCTCTCCCTCCACTCTATCTGAAGATAAATACAAAAATGTCCTCGGATGAGGATAAAAAAAAAAATGGGCAAATGATCTGAACAAACACTTCACCAAGAAGATATACAAATGGCAAATAAACAAATGAAAAGATATTCAAGATCATTAGTCATTAGCTAAATGTAAATTAAAATCACAATATCACTGCACACCTATTAGAATGTCTAAAACCAAAAAGACCAATCATACCAAGCATTGACAAGGATATGGAACAACTGGAATTTTCTTACACTGCTGGTTGGAATGAAAATGGTAGAACTAGCCCTGACCAGTTTTCTCAGTGGTTAGAGCATCACCCCGCGGACCAGAGACACCAGGGTTCGGTTCCTGCTAAGGGAATGTACTTTGATTGCAGTTTGTCCCTGGCCCTGGTTGGGGTCATGTGGGTGGCAACCAGTCGATGTGTCTCTCTCACATTGATGTTTTGCTCTCTCTTTCTCCCTCCCTCTCTCCTTCCCACTTTATCTGAAAATAAATGCAAAAAAAGTTCCCAGGTGAAAAGAAAGAAAAGAAAAGAAAAGAAAAGAAAAGAAAAGAAAAGAAAAGAAAAGAAAAGAAAAGAAAAGAAAAGAAAAGAAAGAGAGGGGAGGGGAGGGGAGGGAAAAGGGAGAGAGAGAAGAGGAGAGAAGAGGAGAGAAGAGAAGAGAAGAAGAGAAGAGAAGAGAAGAGAAGAGAGAGAGAAGAGAAGAGAAGAGAAGAGAAGAGAAGAGAAGAGAAGAGAAGAGAAAGGAAAGAGAATGGTAGAACCACATTGGAAAACAGTTTAGCAGTTTTTTTAAAAAGTTAAACATGCTGCCCCGGCTGGTTTGGCTCAGTGGTTGAAGCATCGGCCGGTTCCCACTAAGAACATATACCAAAAAAATTTCGCTTCTCGGCCTTTTGACTAAGATCATGTGTAGTATCTGTTCTTATCAGTTTAAAAAAAAAAAAAGTTGTGCCCTGGCCAATTTGGCTCAGCGGTTAGAGCGTCGGCCTGCGGTCCGGAGAGACCCGGGTTCGGTTCCCGCTAAGGGCACGTACTTCGGTTGCAGTTTGTCCCCGGCCCTGGTTGGTCGTGCGGGTGGCAGCCACTCGATGTGTCCCTTCACGTCGATGTTTCTCTCTCTCTCTCCCTTCCTCTCTCTCCCTCCCACTCTATCTGTACAAAAAATGGAAAAAATCCTCGGGGGAGGATAAAAAAAAAAAAAAAAAAAAAAGTTGAACATGCCCTGGCTGGTTTGGCTCAGCGGTTAGAGCATTGGCCTGTTGTCCAGAGAGACCCGGGTTCAGTTCCCGCTAAGGGCACGTACCTTGGTTACAGTTTGTCCCCGTCCCTGATTTGGTCGTGTGGGTGGCAGCCACTGGATGTGTTCCTTTCACGTTGATGTTTCTCTCTCTCTCCGTCCCACTCTATCTGAACAAAAAAATGGATAAAAAAAAAAAGTTAAACATGCCCTGGCTGGTTTGGCTTAGCAGTTAGAGCAGCAGCCTGCAGAACGAAGGGTCGTGGGTTCAATTCCAGTCAAGGGCATGTACCTTGGTTGCAGGTTCAATTCCGAGCCCCAGTTGGGGTCATACAGGAAGCAAGCAGTAAATTGTCCCTCTCACATCGATGTTTCTCTCTCTCTCTTTCTCTCTTCCACTCTCTCTAAAAATCGATGGAAAAATATCCTCGAGTGAGGATTAACAACAACAAAAAGTTAGGCATACATCTCCTATATGACCCAACCTCCTATTTCTAGGTATTTAGGTAAGAGTAATGAAACCTTGTGTTCATACAAAAACATGTATGCAAATAGTCACACCAGGTTTATTTCTAATAGTAAAAAATTGGAAGCATTCCAAATGCCCATCATCAGGTAGATGGATAAACAAATTGTGGGACATCCATTCAATGGAATACTACTCAGCAATAAAAAGGAATAAATGATTGATAGACACACAATATGCATGAGTATCAAATAATTGTGCTGAGTGAAAAAAGACTTACCCACAAGAATACACTCTGTTTGACTCCATTTAGGTATATATAATTCTTGAAAATGCAAACTTGTGTTTAGTAACCTAAAGCAGATCAGTGGTTGCCTGGGGACTGAGGTGGGGCATGGGGAGAGGGGGAGAGAGGGAAGGATTACAGAGTGGCACAAAAATCTTGGCAGTGATGGACGTGTTCATTTTCTTGATTATGGTGATGGTTTCATGAGCATAAACATATGTCAAAACTTATCATGTTGTACACTGTAAATATGTACAATTTATTGTATGTCAACCACATTTCAACAGAGCTGTTTTTAAAACATGAAGAAACACAGAGATAAACCTGACCTGGACTCTGCTTCCAGCACCCTCAGGGAAAGAGGAGGAGAGAGGTGCACTGTAACCTAATCAAAGCCTGAGACTGGAAGGGTGAAGCTGGAAGGGCACAGAGCAGGGGTGAGGATAGTGCAGAAGGCAGAGCCTTCTAAGATCCTGAAGTCACCACCACCCCCCCCCCCCCACATGAGAGGCTGGCTCTGCCTTATCTCCAGTGGCCTTCTCTCTCCAACATTCTTTCATCCTAAGAACTTTCCAGCCAAGAAAAGACTTCCTGAAACTAGGCAGGGCAACCTGAGGAGGCAAGAACAATAGCAGAGCCTCAACTATGGGGCCAGACTCTCTGTACACATTATTGTATTTAACCCTCCCATCGCCCCAGTATGAACTGTTACCGTGGTCCCATTTTACTAATAAAGAAACTGAGAGTGGGGTGGGATGGGGACGTAAAAATGGAGGCTGAGGAAAGTGACATGACTGATCCAAGGACAAGGGCTGGCTGAGCCTCTCAGCCACAGCTCGTCCTGGGAGTGAGTGTTCACACGGTTAGAGGACTCGTGGTCGACAAGGTAGTTTTAAGACTTTTCTCACTCTGGGAACTCTTATTTTGGAGATCCCACCCCACTCCGTATAAGACATGTTAAACCCACAGATCCTGTGGTAAATATGATTTTTACTGTGATTATTCATTTTATTGCAGCAGTCTTGTTGTATTTGGGAGCCAAGACATGTACTTTCCCCAGTTTCAAACATTTTCCTAGGCTCTAAGTTCTAATGGCAAAATGGCCCTATTTGTTGGTCTTTTCAGGGGGTGTAATGGGGGCCCTGGATTTGTGGGCAAGGATATGAAGTCCCAGTAAGAGGCCTTGGACTCAAATACAAGTACGCCTGGTTCCTAGGGACAGTGGGGGACAGTGCTGCCAGGAAGCCTGGCTTGGCACAAAAGCTCAAGTCAGAGTTGTCTGGTGCATATCCTGGCTGTACTGTCATTGCTGTGTGACCTTGGGCACGCTACCTCACCTCTCTGAGCTTCAGTTTCTTCCTCTGTGAAGTTGGGATTTTTTTTTATCCTCACCCAAGGACATTTTTCCATTTTTGTTCAGATAGAGTGGGAGGGAGAGAGAAGAAAGGAGAGAGAGAGAGAGAGAGAGAGAGAAACATCCACGTGAAAGGGACATATTGAGTGGCTGTCTCCTGCAGGACCCCAACCAGGGCTGGGGATGAATCGCAACCGAGGTATGTGCCCTTGGCTGGAATCGAACCTGCGACCCATTGGTCCGTGGGCCGACGCTCTGACCACTGAGCAAACCAGCCAGGGCTGAAGTTGGAATTTTAATACCTACCTGACAGGTAGCACGGTTGGTTGGATAGTGTTTAAGGTCCTTTGCTGTGCAGAGAAATGTGAAGACTCAAGAACTAATATCTGAAGAAGTGCCGGAAATTCTATCCTGTTGGTCATTTCAATGCCGCCCCCTCCCCCCCAACTTGTGCTATTTTCCTTTGGCGTCACTTTACCTTATCAAGTCACAAGTCCCTGAGTCACCCCCAGCCCCGGGACCAGCTCTTTGGCTGTCCCCGCCACACTTCCTGTGGCCCTCCTCCACCCGCCCCATATTGTTCCCTGCCCCACCACATTCAGGGACGTTTTGTCTCCCGGGGTCTGGCGACTGTGAGCTGCTGGGAACAGGAACTGCACAGAGGCCCCTGGCCATTTCCAGGAAGTCCACGTGGAATGGAAGGGACGTGTCAAGCAGCAGGCCTGTCTGCACAGCCTGAACTCCTGCTTTCAGCCACTGTACAGCCCATCCCCTCCACCCCCACCCACTCCTGGGAGAGGGCAGTAACCAGACCAGAATAACCGACACCAGCCCAGCCTTGGGGGCCTTCCTATGCCTTTTATAGTCACAGTGTCCACCCACCATCCTAGGAGGGTCCTGGACTTGCCATTAAGGTTCCTGCATGTGGGAAAGTCCAGGGTGTTGGGGGAAGGGCCCCGCAGTCTGAGCTCTGGAGAGGGGAGGTGAGCACTGACATCAGTTATTTAAAACACATATATAAGTGAATTAATATTTTAACCACTGGTATGGTCACGCCCATGCGTGCCAGCTGAAGGTTAGCCCTGCAAGTTCAGCCCAATCTCCCTAGTAGGTGTCACCCCTTTCAGGAAGCTCTGCCTGATCCCCCCAGCCAGAACTGGGGGCCCTTTCCAGTGACCATGTTTACCTGTCATATCACTTATCACACCATGGTCCCCAATAGCTATTCCCTTATCTGTCCCTTGAGATATTCTGGGGAGAGGGGCCCCGGCTGTCTTTTCCACCTCTACCTCCACAAAAGGGGCTGTATTTTTTTTTTTCCATGAATAAAAGGCTTTATATAGGTTCAGAACCAGTCAGACCTGGGTTCAAATGTCTGCCTTCCCTCTCATAGTTATACAATGTTTGGTATATTTGTAAACCCTCTCGTGCCTCAGTTTCTTCCTGTGACAAACGGATTAGCAATGGCTGTCTAAAGCATCATTTGGAACCATTTGGGCAAAGTGTCTTCTCTCTCTTTTCACTAACCTTAGATGAAGCTTGAGACACTGTCTGCCAGAGGCCCAGGCAGAGGGGTAGCTTTGGCTTTCCGGTTGGAAGGAGAAAGATCTCCTGAGAGACCTCACCTGAACTTGGCTGCTGCCCAACCCCTCCTTGCTCTGCTAAATGCAAGGCCCATCCCCCCCTTGTTAACTCTCAGGCCTTGAATTGTGCATTGACATATGTACTACATATGAAAGAGTCACTGTCGTCGTAATGGGAACAACTTCCATTTACAAAGGGCTTTGGGAGTCACGCACCTGATCTTAATTAACCCCCTGTTACAAGCACCCTGTAACATCAATAACAGGAGCCTCTCCTTGTACAGATGAGGTTCTGAGGGTCCCGCAGCATGCTAGCTAATGACGGGGTTTCAGACAGCCGTCAATGCAACGGAGTGGCAGAAGAAATTGAGGAATGGCAAGGGGGCTTTCCCCGAGCTGGTGAAACCTCATTCCACAGGTAATCCTGCCTCCTCTACCTACAGTTAGACCTAGAAAAGCAAACCCTGTGCTCTTGCTGACTCCCCGGCCCTGGGAGGATCGAGGGAGAAACTTGGCCCAGGGAATGTACCGCGCTGGCTCTCCACCCTTCATTTTTATAAGTTCAGGCAGGAGAAAAGGCCGGGAGAAAATCTGCTACTAATAAGGAAATCAATTAGTTGGTGTTCGTGTCACGAAATGCTTCAATAAAGATCTGCCTTTCGGGGATTTTTTCCTCTCCCTTTAATTTTTTTCCCCAAAGAGACCTGGCTGGGGCCAGAAGGCATTTCCAGCATCCTCCCATCAGAGGGGGGCAACACAGCTGCGTCTGGAGCTGATTACCAGAGGGATATGCTCCACTGCCCTGCTGGCATCGTGGGCAGCTCTGCCTGGCCTGGCCACACCCATGAGGGGTCAAGGGGGAGGGGTCATGCCCACCCTAGGTCCCAATCCACCAGGCTAAGAAGAGGCTTCATGGCCCTCCAACACATACAATGACACATGCGCATAACCACTCCAAATCACCCACGCATAATCACAAACACACACACGTCCACAGGCACACATATAAATCTCTCACAGTAACATACTTGCAGACAGCCCAAATTGCCCACAGGCCCACTTATCACAATCCACATACAAGCACACACACAATTACACACATACACTCAACCCCAAACACAATCACCCTTCTCCATACACATATATAATCACACACACTCCAATCATACACATTCGCATATACAATTATTCACACTTAATCCACACACATATACTCTAACATGTAATTATACCCCATGCTCACCATCCCCCACATAGAATCACACACCTAATCATATAGTCACACATAATCACACACCTAATTGCCTAAAACTGCACACACAATCACACACATATACTTGATGTGAGAATTCAAGAATATATGAGCTAGGATGAATCTTCAAAAGTCTTCAATTCCAACCCCTCCTCACATTACCAGTGGGGAAACTGAGGGACAGAGGGAAGGCATGAATTGCACAAATGGCACCTCTCTATCCTTACCTACCCAGTTACAGATGTCTTGGAATGAGAAATATTGACCAGGGGATTGAGGTGGAGAGGAGGTGGGACAGAGGAACTCGTCTGGAGCCCAGCCCCCAAAGAACTTCAGCCAAATCTAATAAGGAAATATAAAAATAATAATCAGGAAGGACTCCAGAGAGCCCCATCATTCCCCCAACCCCTGCCCAGCCTTGAGAACAGCACAGTCTAAGTGCAAGAAACCATGGCCTTAATGGGGAGAGAGACCAGGCTTCCTGTAACTTGGCTCTGCCATTCACATGCTGGGTGACCTACGCTAAGGTACTTCATCTCTCTGAGCCTCCGTTTTCTCAACTCTATAGGATTGTGGGGAAGAAGAACAAGTTAATGTCTCCAGAGCATCCTGCACTGTGCCCAACATGTAGCAGGTACTCGACCAACCCTATTTCCTTTCCCTCTGTCCCTTACTCAGACCGTAGTTTGATATTGTGAGCTGGATGAGTCCCTTCCCTCTCTGGGCTCTGGCTTCCCCATTTAAAGAGATCTTTAAAGCCAAATAGCAATTGAGCTTGGCTGAGGGCTGGTGTGCAGAGTGGGCCCAGGTGGTAACCAAAGCGATGGCCTGGAATTTGCCCCTGAGACTCCAGGCCTCCAGGTTCGAGGGAGCAGGGGCATTGCCCCTCAGAGAGAAGGCTTTGAGGGGAATTCAGCCTTTGTCAGCCCCTGCCTGGTGAGGCTGGTATGTGAAATATTCTTCTGAGTGGTTGAGAGACGCTGGGAGGTCTCAGGGCAAGCTGGGAGGAGGGATGGGGTTGCCTAGGAAACCATGTGTTTTCACTTTTCTGAGATGGGGAGCCTGAAGAGGAAGGGCCTGGGGAGCACATAAGTGGAAGGGAGTGGGGGTGAGGGGAATGTGTGCCCTTGGGGGGCAGGCTGAGGGGGAAGGGAGGAAGCCAGCCAGGAAGGGGCTCAGTGAGAGGCTTGAGGGAAAAGTTTATGGTCCCCAAATGACTGAGGGCAAACAGTAGACTCAGAATCACCAAAATGCTTGCCAAAACTACAGATTCCCAGGCCCTGCCTGGGAGCCACCAAGTGGGAGGGCAGGAGACTGGGCAGGGGGATGTAAATCTGTTATTAACCAACTCCTGGCCTGGGAACATCGAGAGGACACCAGTGGTGTCAAATTAGGAAGAAGGAAAATGAGGTCAGCCTGGCCTCTCTTGAGACCTGGGTGTCTTCTTCCATAAAAATAGGGTGGGAGGAGGGTGGAGCAACGGCACCAAAGGCCTCTCCACAACTCCATCCCCTGGAGGCTGAAGCAGGCCGGCAGCAGCCTGGGCTTCTGCAACAGGATGACCTAGGCTCAAATTCCAGTTCTCCCAGTTACTGACATAGTCTTGGCCTAGGCATTTCCCTGAGCCTCAGTCTGCTCAACTGTAAGATGGGTATAACACCTATTATTATTTATCAGCTTATTAATGTGGTAAAACAGCATGTAATATGAAACCGGTTCTTCTGTCCTTGCCTTGAGGTGTAAGAGCTTCTCAGTGGGCCCCAGCTTACCTTTTATCTCCACCTCCCCCAACTACCCTACATCCTTCTGCCATACCCAAGATTCTCGCATGGGTCCCCAGGCCCATGCTGGGCTCTCTGCCTTCTTTCTCTCTGCCTTCTTCCTTTTAACCACCCAGACCAACTCAGACAGCCCCTGTCTTCTCTCCTCTCCCAGGACTCCACATGCCTGCTCCACACCTGCTCAGGCTCTTTACCACTGGCTCTCAGCTCAGCAGCCCCCAGCTGACACATGGCCCGGGCAGAGGGTGGGGCGGGGGTGGGGAGGGGCTGTTGGGAGACTGCATGAGATGTGGGCTCAGATTCACATGCAGGTATCCCCTGCAGGGTTGACCCACCTTAGAGCCCCAAAGAGCAGGTTATAACACCTCCCCCTATCCCAAGTGTCTTCTCCTGGACCCTACTGGGTTACTTCAGACCACCTGCAGCTGGGAGGGAGTGGAGAAGTGGCTTTTGTCCTTTTTGCATGTATAGGTTCTAGTCCCCCCATCACCTAGGGGCTGAAGGTGGCCTTTGGGTGGCACCTTAGAGAGAGAAGAGGATTCCTGTAAGCTGAGGTGAAGAGAGCGTTCACTCAAAGTAGAAGGAACAACCAGAGCAACGGCGGCCAGTGTGGCTTAGAACAGAGACAATGGTAGGAAAGGGGACTCAGCTGTCTCCATTTCCACTGCAGAGGGACCCAGTCATTTCTGCAGGGCCTGGGCCCCTTGGCCTCACTAAAGGTCGGCACACTCTGGGTCTGACCCCTGCCTCTTTGCCACTAGCACACAGGTTCTGGGAAAGGAAAGCCTTCTTAGACCCAGGATGGGGAACATCTTGATGGGAGGTTAGGGAAGGGAGTGGCTTTGGCCAGTTATGTCCTTCTCTGGGCCCCAAGTGTCTCTTCTGTGAAATGAGGATGGGGCGATCTCCCACAAAGGTCCTCCTGGCTCCAAGTTGACCAGTTCCTCCCACATCAGCTGCCAAGGGGTGGTTAGGGCCTTCCTGCCCCCTCGGAGGGCCTTGCGGGACCCCTCCACCCACCAGGAGCCCCACCTCCCTCCCAGACCCTCCCCAGACCCAAGGGACTGGGGGCAGGCCTCCTCTCTGCTCTGCGGGACACCCCCACCCCAGCTTTGCCCTGGAGGAGCCCGGAGGGACCAGCCCGCCAGCGTGGAGCCGAGCGGGAGCCGGGTGGGGGAGAGGCAGGCCGCCTGGGAGGCCGGCCGGCAGGAGACAGCGTGGAGACAGGCGCGATAAGCCGGCGGCTCCGCGGGCGGCCCCTCCCGTCCCGCTGGGTCACAAAAACCGAACTCAAACATCCGGCCTCCAGGAGGGGCAGGGCAGGGCAGGGCGGGGAGGGGGGACCCACTCAGACGGGTGGGGTGCACAGGATTCCCAGCGCGGTTTTACCCTGTTAGGTCACTGCCCCCACCCCACCTCCATGAATCTGGGGTTTGCGGAGGTGAACCCTGGCATGCCGCATTCAACAGGCTGTGGAGGAGGAGCTCCCCTCCCTGCTCTCACCCTTGGGGGCTGTGGGGCCCAGGACCTGAGGCAGGCCCTGGTGGCTAGGAACTGGGAATGGAGCATCCTGCAGCCACAGGCCCTGCCACCCCACTATCAGCAGGCTTTCCTCAGCAGGGCTGGAGAGAGTCTTCCCATTGGGGTGGGGGTCAGGAGTGGGCACTTCCTGCCCTGGGGGACCACCCATCCTGAGATGATGGCGCATGAGACCTAACCCCCAGCCCAGCACGGGCTGCTGCACTTTAAGACTCTGGAAGTGGGTGAAGTCTGGGTACCATCACTTACTGACCACATATTGTGTGCCTAACAATTATCATCATTATTATCCTTTAAAATAGAAAGACTAAGAGGGTCTGGCTCAGCTTGACTAAGGATTCCCCTTTGCCTTTCAAGTATCATACGTTCTCCTTTTAATTCTCACTCAAACTTCTCAATAGGCTACACTTGCTCCATGCATGCCCCTTAATTCTTTTGCATCTGTGTTTTCATTCATTAATACTCGTTCATTAAAATTCACGACGCCCTTACTCCATGCCAAGCACCAAGCCTGGTGTTGCAATTTATGGAGGACACAGCAGAATCCACCTCTGACCCTTACAGTACTTCACATTCTAAAGAGAAAGATAAGGAGCACAATTAAAAACATACTGACAGCTGTGGGGATATTCCTTAGCAGGCACAGTGTGTACAAAACAAGAGAACTGGCCTACTTTGGAGCAGAGTGGGGTGGTTTCAGGGACCTTCCTTTAGAAAGCAGTTTGCCCAATGATCTGATAATACAGTAGAACCAGGTGAAGGGGGTGAGGATGTGGACTATGGGGATATCCCATGTGGAGGTACTAAGGCCAGAAGGGATCCCACAGGTCAGAGAAGCCTGAACAGGTGTCTTGTTCAGAGCAGGGCCCCAAAATATGAACGGGGGTGCGGCAGAAGCCAGAAGGTATCAAGAGTGGTGGTCCCCAGTAAGGACAGTGGTGGGAAGGCAAGAGACCTTTAGAAACCTGTGCACATCATGACCCGGGTGTGTTTTTAAGGGCCCTCTACCCGACCCGCAGCCACTGTGTGGTGAACGGACTCTAGGGCTGAGGACAGAGCAGGAGACCAAACAAGAGGCTGCGGAAGCTGTCCTCAAAGAGATGCCAAAGCTCTGGCCTCATCAGTGATCTCCATGTGACCAAATCCACATGACCATTTGTGCTGTTGGGCCAGCTGGCTACTCCCTCACTAAACTGTCCCTGTCCTGGCATCCTGGTCCCATGCTCTTCTGTACCTCCCGCTGCAACTTCCAACCACTTCTGCTCAGGCGCCTGAAAAGGTCCTTTCCTTCCACTGGCTCCCGGCTCACGTTTCTGTCCTCACTCTCTGAAGACAGGCTCACCCCTGCTCACAGATTCAACGACTGCCTGGACACAGATGAGTTTCAAATATCTTTCCTCTCTGCTCCAAACACCTTTGTCTGCTGCACTCTGGACACCCCAACTGGCTTCCCTTGGGCTCCCTGAAAGCATCCTGACCCCAAAGGACATGTTTAGATTCCCCTGCACACCCCCAGCCAGAAACATAGAGCCCTCCTTGACCACTCCCACTCTCTCACACCTGACCCCACCAGTCCTCCTACATACCTCAAACTCATCTGCTCCTCTCCCTCCCCATGCAACTGCCATTTCTTTCTTTTTTTTTTTTTTTTATCCTCACCCGAGGACATTTTTCCATTGTTCAGATAGAGCGGGAGGGAGGGAGAGGAAGAGAGAGAGAGAGAAACATCGACGTGAAAGGACACATCGAGTGGCTGCCACCCGCACGACCAACCAGGGCCGGTCCGGGGACAAACTGCAACCGAGGTACGTGCCCTTAGCGGGAACCGAACCCGGGTCTCTGTGTACCGCAGGCCGACGCTCCAACCGCTGAGCCAAACCAGCCAGGGCGCAACTGCCATTTCTAAAACACAGGTCTGTCCTCGGCTCTCCTCCACGCTGGTTCTCTGGTTCGCAATCAGCATCAGAACAAGCCAGGTTTCCTGGCACAGCTTCCATGACCTCCGAGAAGAGATTTATAGCCTCATCTCCCACCAGCCCTGCTGCCTCACTCTGCCATTCTCTAGGCACACTTTTGCAGAGGCTATTTCTTCTGCCTGCTGATCTGCAGACTGCGCAGAGACCCTCTCCTCCAGTAAATCTCCCCTGACTCTGGTTCTGCTTGCTCGCTGGATTTCTCCCACTTGGTGTTGGTGATAAGTGAGAAGGACAGACTTTGCCCTTCCTATATGGTCAGAACTACCTGAGGAAGAGGTCTGGCCTAACAGACTGGCTCCAGCAGTCATGGCCACAGAAAGGCAAGACATCAGGGAAAGACAGAAGGTCTAGCCCCAGGCTAGACCAGCAGGATGATTGCAGGGGAGCCTATTTAAAGATAAGAGCATCCCATTGGCCCAGAACCCTTCATACCAGCTGGATTTGGCTTACATGGAGGTGCCTGTGGGAGGCCTCAGGTAGACATCTCACATTGCCCACCTCCCATCCTGAAAATCCCCTTAGATCTCCACTCCTTCCTGATAAGCATTATCCTCCCATCTTCCCTGATCAACTGCAAACTCTCCAAGAAGGGCTATATACATTGAATAGCCACTTCTTGCTAGATCTCCCTTAGAGGCCAACCATCCAAACCTGATAAACCGGCGGGCAGACTAGGGCTGTGTTATAAGAGGGTACTTATGTTTCAATACTCTATGTACACAAAAGCAGACCCTGATGAACTCTGTGTTCACAAACACACATTGGAGGGATTACCTAGGGGGCTGTTTCCCAGAGTGGGTGGCCTGCTTTGCTCTGCCGATAGCTTGGCGCATAAAGTTATTTGAAATTCCTACTGTTATAGAGAAATGAGCTAACTCGAGGAGACTTCAACTCCGCCTCAGCTCTGCAGCTGACAGAACACTCACAAACAGGGCCATGAGAGCAGCAAGGGTCCTCAGAGCTCACCTGGTACCACCCTCATCGACAGATAGAGAAACTGAGGCCCAGAGGGGGACAAGGGCTTGCTCAGGGCTACAGAGTAACTCAAGATCCCAGATTCCCAGGCCAGCACTCTCCCTGTTGCCTCGGCGCCTCGGCACCTCGGCATGAAAGCATTCTGAATTTAGTGGGAGCCGTGTTTTCTAAAGGCACCAGTGACTTTGCAGTTGACTGTGGGGAGGGAAGTCTGAGGAGCCTCTCTCAACAAGTTCTGGAGGTGCACTGCTGCTTAAAGAACGACCCAGCTGGCTCGGGGAGGGTGTGTAGAGATGCTTAGAGAAACTTAGAGTTGTATAAATTCCCTGTGATTAGTTTAAAAATCATTAAAACACACGTATACATACAAACTCATACATAACTGCTGTTTTCATTTAGCTGATTTTACAATTTTTCATTGGAGAAAAATTAGAAAACACAGATAAACAAAAATCAAGTCATGTAATTCAACCACCAATTTACCTTGAGCAACAAAGAGGCTGTCTTGCCAAGTGGTCAGGAGCGCAAGCACAAGACCACCTAGATCCGAATTCAGTTCTGATTGTATTGCTTAGTAGCTGTGTGACCTTCAACAGGTTGCTTAACTTCTCTGAGCCAGTTTCCTCATGTATAAGATGTACACTATTCTAGAAGTGGAGCACTCAGCCTTATGTCTGACACGTAACAACCACAAGACAAAGGCAGTTACTTGGTGTGTGGCCTTCCAGGAATCACCCCCATTTTCAGGACAAATGTACAGAAAAATAATTCATAGAATTGGACTACATAACCTTTGTGTTCCCACCCCACTCAGCTTCTATAATTCTATCATATTGATAATGAGCTCTGGAGCAGGGGCCTTCTTTGCCTCCAGACCTCAGTTTCTCTGTCTGTATTCTAAGCTCTGGGCTGGAACAGTTACTTTCAGGAGTCATTTCTGTCTGCTGGCCAGGCCTGGTGGCCTCCAGCACTGGCTGTACCATCTCTGTGTCCTGGCCCCCAGGTGGCTAGTGACTCTGTCAACCGGGTGAGTCAGAATCTCAAGACCATTGCAAACCTTCCCTATCCCACTTCCCCACGGTCCCTTGAGCTTCCCCAGTAAGGCAGCACTGTGCACTGTGATAGGCCAACCAAGCCAAATAAATGGGTGCATGCACCTCACCCAGCCTTCCCAGCTGAGCCACATCAAACACTAACTGCAGGCCAATTACACCAAGACGCCGAGACACAGGCAATGGGGAAGGAGTTCCAGGCCACTGACTCTTAAGGGCGTGGAAGGAGGTACGTAGAAATTCATCTATTCATTGACTCACTTGTTCACTGATTCATTCAATAAACTCAGAGCATTGTCTAAAGTCATGCATTGTGCTAGTGCTGAGGATTTGGATTGAGCAAAACAATCTTAGGTTGCTCCTGGGCTGGCAACGACATAATTCCCCGAGGTGCCGTCAAGATATAAGCACTGAGAGGTGAGGTTCAGAATAAAGCACGAGCCCTTCTAGTTTGTGAGATCAGGAAAGACTTCCCTGAAGCAGTGGCCTTTGAAGCAGGCCTTGGAGAAGAGTAGGAATGGGCCAGACAGACAAGAGAGGACATCTGGCAGAGTACAGCCTGAAAAAAAGCTGTGACTGGTGAGTTAATCATGGAAATCACAGAGTGAGCACTGGAAAAAGCCAAAGAGATCAACCTGTCTCAACCCCTCATGGTGCAGGTAGGGAGGCTGTAGCCTGGGCAGAGTCCACATCCAGACAGCATTGCCTTGCAGGAGGAAGGACCTGAAAACTATGTCACAGATGATGAGTCACCAAGCTTAGCTGTCCAAAGGCTTGAGGTTCAGGGGAAACTGAAGACAGGTGTCCTAGGCAAAGCCTGTCTATTCCCAAGGAACCTGTAAGGAGTTGTTTGTGTGCTTATTTTTTATTTGGTTAATTATCATTACTATTATAATAAGCAGCCGAGAACCTAGCGCTCTTTCTGCTTTTAGGTAGCACAGAGAGCAGGATAAAATATGATTGAGCTTCTGCAAGAGAGTTTTGGAGTAAATATGAGGAAGAACATTCTAAGGGTGGACCAAGTTGGGCATAGGAACTAAGGCCAGAGAAGAGGTCCATGGGACCCAGTTTTCTCCCGGCTTGGAGCTCTCTCCTGTCCTACAGTGGTTCCCACCCTGGTACCCCGAATGAAGCTATGTGCCTGAGTCTCCCATGAGACGGGGCCTGACCTCTGGGGGCTCTATGGAGCATACAATGGCTCAGATTTGGGGCATGGACCCATTTGGGAGTCTAACGAAGATTCGGCTTGTCCCAAAGACCTCTCCACCTGTCCAGATTTTGCCTGCAGTCTCAGCAGTTCCTGGAGCCCCTGAGGCTGGTCTGTACTCTCCAGTGCGGAGGCTCAGGACCCACAGGCAGGCCCCCCCACTCACCAGATATGTGACCTTGAGTCACTTAGCAGCGGTGGGCCTCAGTTTCCACAGAGTTTAGCAGGAAATTGATGAATGCATGTAAAGCAGTGAGCCCAGCTCTAGGCACTAGAAAGGATACGTGTGTCCTTCCCTCCCTCCTGAAGTGCAGACAGAGACAGCGGGAGATACAAATTTAAAAGACAGAAACTCCTTAAAAAATTCTCTCCAAAGTGGAAGACTAGGATTTCTGTTCACTTCTCAAGGCTTTCCAACCTTTCTACAAAAAGTGCACAAGACTGTATATAAAAAGGATATTACAGGGGGGAAATAGGACCAAAAGGAAGTATAAATAAGGCTGCCTTGTGAAGCTGCACGGGGGTCCTTCAAAGTTTACACCTCCTCACCCTGGCACCGTCCCACTCAGAGCCTCAGACACACTTTTGTATCTTTATTCAGGTGGTTTCCCCTTCCTGGCACTTCCTTCTGCTTGTTTCCACCTACGAAAGTCCTAGCTGTCCACCAAAGCCCACCTCAAAGGCCTCCTCTTCCCTGAGCTGGCCAAGCTTGCCTCCACACCTAGTCTGCCCACAGGGCTTTGGTCTTACCTCTGGCACAGGCTTGTCATATTTCCCTGCCATTTGTCCTGGCTATTTATTGAGAGCTGAGACCAAGGTTGTCATTTTCCACCTTGCACCCTGGTCCCGGGGGTAGTTTTGTGACACTGGGCAAATGTCAAATGAATGGATTTTTCTGTGTCAAAACCTGGGTGGTCCCACAAATCATTCTCAGGAGTTTTCAAGGTGAGCATAACCTAATTCCTGATCTGTTGTAAAGCCTGTGCGGGGTGGGGCCAGCCAGAGAAGTGAGGAAGAGGCTCTGCAGAGGGATGAACCAACTGAGCTCAACTCAGATCAGTCAAGAGCAGTGATTCTCAACCTTTTGTCCAAATGTCATGCATTGCCCCCCAAGAGCCTTTACAGACAGTTTTTTCTATTCACTCCCCAGTACAAAATTCTAATATCCCAGGTACACTATATGTCTATTTAAGGACCATATGTATAGCTATGATTTAAGATTTTTCATGCCTCCTCCCTGAACCAATTTTTGCTCCTTGCGGGGCAATGTGACCCCATGAGAATGCCTGTTCTAAGGTAAGGGGTCATTCACATCGTCTCCTCCGGCCTTCAAACCAGCCCATGAGGCAGGGACCATTATCCCCTTTGTACAGATTTGTAAACTGAGGCACAGATGCTGGTTAACTTGCCCAGCTAGTATGAGTGACAGGGCTGGGATGCACAGCCAGGACTCGGAGAACACAAGTCCCTTGACTTCCCAGTTACCTTGAGGGAGACAACAGGCAGCGTGTGGGATGAGGAAGGAGTCCTCAGCTAGGAGTCAGGCCCTTCCAGCTTCTGGGCCTCAGTTTCCATTCACCTAAAGTGAGGAGGGGGCTTCAGTGTATCCTAAGTACCCCTAAGGCTTCAAGCCTCTTACAGAAGGCTTTGGTGGCCTCCCCCATGCTGGGAGAGGGCCTGACCTCCAGGCTGGAGTTCCTGGGGTCAGGTGGAGGGAGGAGATGGCTGAGCCACCAACCCCAGAGACTAAGACATTAGCTGGCGGCCTCCCAGGGGTGCTCGGCCGGGAGCCTGGCTGGCCCCAGCTTTCCCCAGGGCCTGATAAACCAGAAAAAAAGAAAGCATGCTGTGAAGGGAAGGAAGCACCAGCAGACAAAGGAGGGAAGGGCACACTGATTCCATCGGCTCCAAGCCTTCAGCCACCCTGGCGGGCTGGGCAGAGCAGGACGTGCAGACGGGTGGCCTGGGGTGCTGGCGGCAGGATGCTGGGAGCCAGCTGCCCGCGATCACTGTGCCTGCCTATCCTAGTGCCCAGGCTGGCTGGCGTGGGGACTGGGACCAGGCCAGCAGAGACAGGCTCCATCCAGCACAGACTCTCACTGGGGCCTCCCCACAATTATCCCCATGTACAGGGGTGTGTTGGAGCCTCTGATGAAGCCAAAGTCACACAGCCAGTCACTGGCAAAGCCAGGTTGAGACCTGGGTCTCTGGCTCCAAAATCCAGGCTCTATCCCACCCCAGACCTCACCATGTCTGCCAAAACCTGATTCTGTTGTCTGAGGAGGCAGGGAAACACTCAGAACGTAGAGATTGTATAGACTCAGTTCATGATGTACCTTCACAAGGGCCCTGTGAGGTCGGCTGTGTTATTATTCCTACTTTACAAATGAAGAAACTGACACCAGAGAGGTTAAATAACATGTCCAGGGGACTGAGCTTGGAATCAGAGCCCATGTTCCTAATGGCTGGGCCTGTACAAGGCCCTCTCAGGGCAGCTAGCTTTCCCTGTGCATGTGTGTATGGGGGGTGGAGGGGAGCTCCAGGGCCTTGGGAGGGGGGAAGGTGGTCTCTTAAACCTCTGCCCTGGAGCTATGGGGCCTTCCCTGAGGGCTGGAGGGGGAAGGCTGAGAGATGGGGAATAATAGCTAGACTTTTTTTTCTAAAATTAGGAACCAGAAAAGATACTCTAAAACTTGCAAACAGATAGAGAAAGGAAATGAAGCCTAGCTTGTCTCTGGCCCTTCTTTAGGGTCCCAGTGGGATGAAGGATGCCCAAGTGGATTGGGAATTTGCAGGTGGGGTTCAGCTCCCTGCTGCTCCATCCGTAAGGCAGGGCCATGCATCTCTAGTGTGCTGGGAGCAGGGAAAGTCTAGGCACAGGCTCTCCACTGGGCTCAGCCTGAGGTTTTCAGGCAGGCCGGCAACAATTCACACACTGACTAGGATTTCTGGGGATCTTTCTCAAAGATTCTGGCCTCTCCCACCAATATCAAAAATGAGGACTGGGATGAGTGGAACAGGGGAGGAAGGTAAGCGAACCTGGGGCATTACCGAGCTAGTCACAGCTGTGGACAACTGGGCTCCATCCCGCTGGGGCCCTGGGAGGAGTGTGTAGAATGCACTCAGAATCAGTCCCCTGTGGGTTGGGAGCGGACCTTACGCACTGGTTCTCATCTGGGGCAGAAAGCAAGCACTAAGCTGGGCTGCAAGGCCAAGGGCCATCAGCATGCACCTGCACGAAGCTCTGAGCAAAAGTTGGAACAGAAAGGTGAGCTGAGGCCCTGGCAGGGTGGCTCAGTTGTTTAGAGTGTCATCCTGATACACCAAGGTTGTGGGTTCAATCTTCAATCTCCAGTTAGGGCACATACAAGAAGCAACAAAAGAATGCATAAATGGGTGGAACAACAGATATCTTTCTCTCTTGCTCTCTCCAAAATCAAATTTAAAAAAAAAAAAAAAGGCAAAGGTAAGCTGAGAGGATATGAGGTGGGCTTGAGAGATACCTGGACACTATGTCCAGTGAGGCGCATCCCTTCTCAGTCAATGGTCCCTAGACCAGGGGCACCCGACAATGGGTCAAACCTGACACCTCCCCTCAAGGAACTTACAGTCAGTGAGGAGCCCTCAGTACATTCTCCCATCAGGAGATAATGACAACCAGACCCACCTATGTGCCGGACACCAGCAGCAGCCCTACAGGACAAATATTACCTCCATTTGACAGAAGAGCACACTGAGGCTCAGAGAGGGCAAGGGTCTTCCCAAAGTCTCACTCCAAGCCTGAAGCCTTCCTGTTTCTGGTGGGGGCAGGAAGTACTGAAGGGCCTTAGAGAAAAGAGGCTGCCTGAGGGAGGTGCCGCTGGGTCTGCACTTCGGCCAAGCACACCTCAGCCCCTGCCCGCTTTCTGTCCTCTGTGTCTTCCTACAATCACCCCACCTGAAGTCCCCAAGAGCATCTCACCAAGACCTAAAATCACAGCTTATCAGGCAGGAAGGCCCTCAGGGGCCAGTTGACTGTGAGAAAACTGAGGTCCAGAGAGGGACATGAAATGCCTGAACTCACACAGCATGAGATGAAAAGCCAAGATGGGAGCCCAGGTCTCCTGACTCCTGGTTCAGTGCTCTCTCCCATGCAGGTAGCATGTGCTAGGTTCTCCAGGGTCCTGCCTCCACTCAGGAGTAGAGCTCATTGGGGTGGCTCACATGCATCCTATTTTATGGCTGAATCTCCTTCCTGAGATGTGCTTGGCTCACAGAAGAGTGCTGCAGGGAGCCCGGAGACCCTCAGCTTGGGCCGGGGTCGGCGAGGGGCCATGGCTGAAAAGGGGGCAGCAGGGAAAGGCTAAGGGACCTGGATATCATAGCCAGGGAAAAGGCGACAGGTTCCTCCCTCCTCCCCTGCTACCCAAGTGCCCCAGCCAGCACACTGGGCAGAGAGGACCCCTCATTCATTCAGACACTGGGGTACCGAAAATGGGATTGGTGCTGAGCCTGGGTGACCTAAAGTGACAGAGATAGGGGCTGGGGGGCACTCCAAAACACAAAACAAACACATAACTGCCCCCAAAGGAAAAGTCCAGAGTCTGAATTTAAACAGGAAGAACTAGGCGTCAGAGTCAGAGGAAGATAACAGGGCCCGGCTGAGCAAAGAAACAACAAAAAAAGAACTAAGGAAAGCTGGGGGGGGGGGGGGGGGAGAATGTTCCTGCCTGGAGCCTGGGACCTTCCCAGATCTCCCTCGTACCCAGGGTGCAGGGGTGCTGAGGTGCCAGCTGCCACGCCGTGACAAGGGCACAGGTTCACCCGAGGCATGATGGAAAGCCTTCTTGGAGGGGCACTAGGTTGTGTAGGAAAGAGCCTGGCTTGGGGGCCAGGCAGACCAAGGCTGGAATCCTTGGGCAGGTGGCTTTCTGAGCCTCTGTTTCCCTCTCTGAAAAATGCAACTGTGAATACCTACCTTGAAGTGTAGAGAGAACTAAGGGAAACAGGAATGGCCAGGTGTGGGCACACAGTAGGATAATTTTTATTATTCCACTGACTCCAGGGTCCACAATCCCAACAATTAAGACCTCTCCGCTCTTCTGGAAGCACTGGGGGCACCCAGGTCCTTGCCCTCAGCAGGTCCTGGCAGTCTGGTGAATCAAAGACAGTCCTTCTAGGCCAGGCAGACAACATCAACCCATTAGCCTACTGGGGCTGCCTTAACAAAGAACCACAGGCTGGGTGGCTTAAAAAACATAAATTTATTTTCTCACAATTCTGAAGGCTATGATTCCAAGATCAAGGTTTCAACAGGACTGGTTTCTTTTTCTTTTTTTTTTTAATTCTCACCCGAGACCATTTTTGCATTTATCTTCAGACAGAGCGGGAAGGGGAGAGGGAGGAAGAGAGAGAGAGAGAAACATCGATGTGAGAGAGACACATCAAGTGGTTGCCACCCACACGATGCCAACCGGGGCTGTGGACAAACTGCAACTGAGGTACGTACCCCAGCGGGAATCGAACCTGGGACTCTCTGGTCCATGGACCGATGGTCTAACCACTGAGCAAAACTGGCTAGGGCAGGACTGGTTTCTTTTATTGATTTTTTTTTTTTTTAAACAGAGAGAGGAAGGGAGAGAGAGATAGAAACACCTATGTGAAAGAAACATTGATCGGCTGCCTCCTGCACACCCCCCGCAGGGATCCAACCCACAACCCTGGCATGTGCCCTGACCAGGAATCAAACCAGGACCTCTCAGTCCATGAGATGACGCTCAATCCACTGAGCCACATCAGCAGGGCCAGAGCTGGTTTCTTTCGCAGCCTCTCCGTGGCTTGCGGATGGCTATCTTCTCCCTGTGTCTTCACTTGGTCTTTCCTCTGTGCATATCTGTCCTATCTCCTCTTCTCATAAGGACACCAGTCATATTGGATGAAGGCCCATCCTAATGACCTCATTTTAACTTAGTTACCTATTTAAAGATCCTATCTCCAAATACAGCCACATTCTGAGGTACTGGGGTTAGGACTCCATCATATGAATTTTGTTAAGGACCCTATTTAGTCCATAACACTCGCCAAGTCCCCATCTGTCAAGCTGCTCTGCTCTGGGCTCCATCCCAGAATCCTCCACTTTGGCACTAGAAGTAGCTATAACCATCCTGAAGTCCAACTCCTGTTTTTCAAGAGAGGGTAAGTGATCATCCCAGGTGACACACAAAGAAAAATATCCATAAATCCCAGGCTCCTGGAACAGAGCACATCCAGGGAGAAGACAATCCGAAGAGGACAATCTTGAGTACCTCAGCTGAAGGCACCCAAAAGGTGGCAGCCTCATGTCTGTGTGTTCTGGCAGCTCAGGAAACTGATGAGAGCAGGGAGGGGGACACAAGTCAGCCTACAGCTCTTGCAGAGTGCCGGAGAGAAAAGCTAGCGGCTACGAGCACCCACAGTGTGCGGGCACTGCGCAAAGCACTCCACATGTATTCGCTTGTTTCAGCCTCACAAAAATCCTACGATACATGGGACCATTTGTATAACCACCTTAGGGGAGGGGAAATGAGGCACAGAGCAGTTAAATGACTTGCCCATTGTCACACATCTAACAATGACTGTGTGACAGTGCCAGGGTTCAGTCCCAGGGACCCTGGTCCAGGGACTGTGATCTCATTGGCAATGCTTTACTGCAGGTGAAGTGGCATGCAATGAACCCCAGGCTGGTTATCTGGCCGGGCACTCTGTCACTTCGGGTGGGACCTTGGCCCACAGTGTCTCCACCTGCCACAGGACAGGTAAAAGCAGATGAGCCTTGAGTGCAAACCAAGCTATCTTCTCCCTCTTCCTTGCTCCTTTGAGGCCTCCCTCCGGTGCAGAAGAGCCATCTTTGGCCTCATTGCCATGGAACAAAGTTGCCACTCAGGGACTCAGGGTCTGGAGGGCAGAGCAGGGAACAAGACAAGCCCTAGGCCACGTCTGTCTCTGTGTGTCCCCCATAGCTGCTTGCCCACACTGGGGTGGCCCTGGCCGAGGGGCAGCACTCTACTGGCTCATCAAAGTGTGAAGTCTACTTTGGAGATGCCATCCTCAGCTCTGCAAGAGGCCCTGTGAGCAAGCGGAGCAGGGCTTGGGTGCAGCGGATCTGTGCCTGAGTGATGCAGGGCTGGCCCTTCTCCCTCCGTAGCCACTGCAAGAGTCCCCTCCCAGCCTGAGTTATCAGGAGACAGACCTCCCCTCCTGAAGGCTTCCTAGGCCCCTCTCTTCACTCCCAGACCCACTCCCCAGGGCAGAGACCTGGAAGTAGGAGCCTTGGGGTGCTACAGCATCACTAAAATCGCTTGGACCTCACCAAACCACAGTGTGCCCATCTAAAATTCTCCTCAGCCATGAGGGGAAGCGGGTGCTAGAGATGACAAGGTGAAATGTTATAGAAATACTGGTAAGTGGGAAAAGAAGAAAACTTTATAAAACAACATATAAAATATTATTCTATAGTCTTCAACACACATATACATACAGATATTTTGAAACACATGCATTAACAAAAAAGAGCGCTACCAAAACATTGCAGGGGTTTCCCAGGGAGTTTGCACAATGGATTTCCTCCCTCCCTTCCTCCCTACCTTTCTTTTCTTTTCTTTCTCTTTATTTTTCTCTCTACCTCCTTACACTTGTGGTAAAGTCTGTTTTAGAAGCAATAAGAAGACAAATTAAATAACTAAATAAACAAATGTGAACAATAGAGTAGTAACGATAAAAATATACAGAGTTTGGACACCTCCTGTAATAACCTCTCTCCTGGGGTGATTGTAACCCATCTTCCTCCTGGCCCTCTAGTTTTTCTGAGTTCTCTTCACAAACATCCCACATGTCCTTCACTTTATAATTTTCAAAGAAAAGTTACATCCATTACATTAGTCTTCAGGGGATGAGTGAAGCCAGGGATCACCATTAACACATTAAGTACAGATGAGGAAAACAAGACCCAGAGAAGGGTTGTGACTTGTTCCAAAGTCACCCTACAAGTGAGAGTCAGAATGGGCTTCACCCCTGCCTCTAGATCCCTCTGATTTGGGGGTAACTTGGGGTACCTGAGCCAGAGCTTTGGAAGTGAGGGGGCTGAGAGCAGAAGGTATTGGTATGGACTCTTCTGGACCCAAATGAATCAGGTTTTTTTGAGAGAGAGAGAGAGAGGCAAAGGAGACTTACAGGCAGAAGAGGCAGAGTTGACACAAAGTAATGATTTCAGTAAAAAAAAAAAAATGTGTCAGAGGGTGGTGACGTTGAAAGGAATGATGAGGACTATAAAGTTAAGCAAGAGCTGGTCAGATCGGGAAATTAAGTCACATTAAGGATTTTGGATTTTGTCCAATGGCTGGGGAGAAACCACAAGCAAGGAAGCTGCATGACCAGTTTTGACATTTATTTATGTATTTTAAGTGTGTTTTTATTGATTTTTTTTAAGAGAGAGGAAGGGAAAGGGAGAGAGAGAGAGAAAGAGAAAGAGAGAGAAACATCGATGTGAAAGAGAACATTGACCAGTTGCCTCCCGTAACCCACAACCTGGGCACGTGCCCTGACCAGGAATCAAACCGGTGACATTTTTGGTGCACAGGATGATGCTCAACCAACTGAGCCACACCAGCCAGGGTCAGTTTTGACTTTTACAAGGGTCACTCTGTCCAGAAGGTGAACAGTTGATTGACGGCATGGAGAACAAGTAGGAATATTTGTCACACACGAGGGGAAAGATGATGGTGGTGTGAAATAAGGGCATTGCAACTGTAGTGGGGACACATGAATGACTGGACAGCCCAGAGTAAGTGACAGAAAAGATAATATCAAGGTTGACATTTAGGTTTCTGGCTTCAGCAACTAGTTAGATGGTAGTGTGATTCACTGAGCTAGGTGAAGAACATGATGAATTCTGTTTTGTACATATTGAGTTTGAGGTTCCTGTAAACTAAGTCCAAATTTCCAGTATGCAGGTGGACACATGACTTTGTGACTGAGCCAGAGATACCTGTTTGGGACTCAGCAGCAGTGTAGGGGTAGTGATAGAGACATGGGTGTGAATAACTTAATAGGAGGAAGTTTGGAGAGGAGATTGCTTAGAATATGAATCACTAACTTGCTCTGGAGCTTTCTGCCTTGGTTTCCTCAATTGCAGGTAGAACAAACCTAGCCTTCTCCCTGTCTGCCCCTCCATCCTCGGGTGGCTGGAGGAACCTTCTCCCAGAATATGGTCTGTTCTCTGTTTTATGCCTCAGGCCTGGCCCCAAGACCATCCTCCCCGCCCTTCTGCTTGGCTCCCACACACTCCCCACGGGCCCTGGCTCCCTCATGGAGGTGCTCAACAAGGGCCCGGACTGAATGGAAAGGCAGGGAGGGAAAGGGGCAAAGCACGGGGCCAGGCACTAGGTTCTGCGCCCCCGCCCCATCCTCGCCAACCATGCGACCCAAACCGGTCAGCCAGCCTTCCTCTCTGGGCCTCTGCTCAAGAACAGAGTGAACGCTGCCTTCCGGTCCTCGCCGAGCCAGCGCCAGCGGAGCGAGAGCTGCGCTAGAAGAGGTTCGGAGCCCTGGCAGCACCAGGGCGCGCTGCTGGGCACGGAGCCGGGTCTGCGGGCAGACCACCGCCTGGGGCTGGAAACGAGCTCTTAGCCCGCACTTTCCACCTAACAGCGGGCGGCCCTCCCTTCTCCAGGCCTCAGGCCTCCTCTGTGTAAAATGGGAGGTCAGTTGAGAGGACCCCGAACAGCCAATTTTTAAAAAACAACCACCACAAGAACAACAGTTTTTCTGGCTCTGCTTCTGGCCTGTGAGATGGAAAACCGGAGATGGCCAAGAATAATGGTGGAGTTCCAGCCCAGAACTGTATAGGTTATACCACATTCCCAGATACCCAGTGTGATTGCTGCCACCCCAAATTTGCCAGAGGGTGGGTACTTCTGGTGAATAAATGGTAAACCAGAGAGGGCAAGTTTCAAGGAGACAGGGGACGGGCCCTAGGGGGGCCTAGAGCACCTGGCCCCAGGCCAGTCTGGCCCTTGTGGCCCTGGAGCTGCCCTCTGTCTCCACAGACTGAGCAACGTGACCGCAGAATAATAATAGCGGCATTAACAACCACCAACCTTTGCAAATCACTCACCTTGTGCCAGGAATAGTAATGCTTTACTTGAATTAACTAATTTAAACTTCAGACAACCTTATGAGAGAGGTTCTATAATCACCCCCTGTTTGCAAATGAGAAAACTGAAGTGCAAGGAGATCAAGCAGCATGTCCAAGGTGGGGCAGCTAGCAAGTAGCAGAGCTGAGATTTGGACCCAGGCAGCCTGGCACCAGCATTGACTCTCTCTTTTTATATTTTATTTTATTTTTTTTCTTTATTGATTTTTAGAGAGAGAGGTAAGGCAAGGGAGAGAGAGATAGAAACATTGACGAGCTGGAACAACAATTGGTCGCCTCCTGCACACCCCCCCACTGGGGATCAGGCCCACAACCTGGGCATGTGCCCTGACCGGGAATCGAAACGTCAACCTCTTGGTGTACCGGTCGACGCTCAACCACTGAGCCACACCAGCTGGGCAGCATTGACTGTCTTTAACCACCGTGTTGCACTGGCCTCGAGGAGAATGGTCCCAGATACATGACACTCTCAGTCCCTGTCTCTGCTGCTCCTTGTCACACACACACACACACACAGGAAGAACTTTCCAGCCCCTGACAGGGACACACAGAGGGGGACACATCGGGAATACAGAACCAGCACCCCACTGTGAAGCCCTCCACAGGTGGCTTTGTGAGGCTGGATTAGGCAAGTGCCATGAAACATCACTCAAACAGGACCTGTCGCTGCACCCTGGTCACATGGAACTAGTAAGCACACACCTTTATCTGCAGAGACACGACGGAAAGGGTGCTGCCCCATGAGACAGCTGAGCTACCTCTGGGTGGTAGGGTTGTAGGTCTCTCTTCATACTTTTCTATACTTAAAAATAAAATTGTTTTACAATCATCTACATCATATCTATCAAAATAACTTAAAAACTTTTAATAAAGCATCTTAGGACCAAAGCCAAGTTGGAACACTGGTCTGTGGGAGCTCCAAACCCTTATATATTTTTTTTACCTTTTCTGAAATGCTGCTGGAAGGTGACCCCAGCAGGTCACTCCTATAGGCTGAGGCAAGGGGTCTTCCTGGGGCAGAGCCAGCTTCCAACATCATCAAGTCAAGGGTCAGCCACCCCCAGGCTTCCCTCCTTTGGAGGAGGGCGGTAGCTTATTTAGCCTAAACAAAACAATTTGAGGCACTCTGAGAATACTTACACCATCAGCCCACCTCTAATGCCTTAAACCCCACCACTAACAATAATGATAAATAACAATAATTAATAACAATTGGCAAAGGAACTACCAGGGCTTTTCCACCTTATCTCTATATATTAATATTTTGACAATGATCTTACGTTGCTTTATAGTAAGAAATTTTTTTTTTCAAAATTATAAAATTAGCAGAACACCAAGCATTGATCCTTACCCTGAACATAAAGGTTTTCCTTTTTCACATCTCCAGTGTCAAAGCTCTGTGCTAAACACTTACACACGTTATCTGTATCCTCAGGGCATACACACATAATATCCTCGCAGGAAAAAACTCATCTCCTTTTTGAAATGAAGGAGCTGAGACTCTGAGCGGTTACAAGGGTAAATGACCTGCCCAAGGTCACTCAGCGGGGGGAAGTCACCCAGTCTGGGTTCAAACTCAGATCCGAGGCCCCAGTCAGGGCTCTCTCGCTCAGGCTGCTCCTTCCACCCTCACCCCTCTCCTCCACATCACATCACCACCTCACTTCTTCCCTGCCTTCCTTTCCAATCTGACCATCAGCATTGGACAGTCCACCCCGTGACTGACCACCATAAGTTGGTTAGCATTCCTTCCACTAGGAGCCTGTAAAATGCTTGGGTCCAGCCAGCCACATCCATGCTGTAATCAGAAGCACATTTCTGTGGCTTGGTGGTGCCCACACCAGACCTAGGGCCAGCATCACACTCTGGTGTGCCTGCCAGAAATACCCACCACACACACACACACCCCTCCTCTGTCCTCCAGGGGGTAGGCCCAAGCCCAGAATTCAAGGCCAGCCTCCTATAAGTGGAAGGGACAGGCCCATGGGAAGGAGGCAGGGTCTGCTGGCAGAGGGCTAGGCTCAGAACTTGGAATAGAGTACATGGGAATAGAGCTGAGACACAGATACTTCCTCACCTGGAAGCCAGAGAGATGAAGGGAGGCCAAGGCCACATACTCTTCAGAACCCAGTGGGGTCCCAGTTCTCCTGACCCCCAGGACAGAACCTGTCCCCAACCCCACTTTGTCAGAAGGACAGGCCAATGACCAAGTATACGCTGGGTTCTGGGAATACTGAGGTGAAAGACCAGCCCTGCCCTCAAGGAACACCCAATCCCACAGAGGAGACAGACGCGTACTCAGAAATCAGAGCCCTTCCACACTGCCTGGCCATGTGTGCTTGCATGCGTGGACCCAGAGCTGTGCAGAAGTCAGGGGGCAACCAGGGCCTGGGGAGAGAGGCAAGGTGGGGCAAGGAGGGGCCCCAGGAAGAAGACAGCAGGGGTAAAGGCATGGGGGCCTGAGAGAACCTCCCCTCCCCCCTCAAGTTAGAGAACATCAGCAAGACTGAAACAGGCAGGGTGGGGAGGGGTCAAGCTGATAAAGTAGAAGGGGGGAGCAGGGGGGTTCCTCAAAGGCCATGCTAAGGAGCTTAGACAGTCCCTCTAGGCAGTGGGAAACTTTTAAAGGGTTTTAAATAGGAGTAGAAAGGGGTCAGACATGCATTTTGGAGCTGGAACTTGGGGAGTTCTGGGAAGTATGAAAGAGGTGGGGCAAGGCTGGGGCAGGGTAGGCTTGTTGGGGAACTGGGGTCAGGGCCAAGCCCCTCAGGGGAGGGAGAACAGGCCCAGGCTAAGGAAATATTAGGGAGGCAGGAGTCACAGGACTTGGTGACTGACTGTCCCCGGGGAGCGAAGGGCCAGCAGGACACCCAGATTCTTGCCTGGGCCCAGTGGGTGGGGCACCTCCACAACAGCTGAGACATGTCTAGAGAGAGGTGATGGATAAGTGGCAAATCAGCCCCATGGGGGTGCCAGTGGGGGCATTTGTAGTGGTGGGTCCCAGCCCCAGTGCTCCCCTCTGCCCTGACTCTACCTCCCAGCCCCAACCCCCACCTCCTACCTCCAGCCTCCATCAGTCTCAGTACAAAATATCCCACAGCTATAGGAGGTTTGAAGGCACCTCCTGCTTCCCTCTCTCCCACTCCCAGCACCAGCTCCCACCCCCGGGTGTGGGTTTGGCCGAGCAGGGCCAGCTGGGCTGAAGTCTGGTCTCCCTGTGCAAGAAGCCCGGGGGATGCTGGGTGTGCTGTGTCTGGGCACCAAATCTAGCGGGGAATGACAGACCTTGTGTGACAAAGGCAGTGGTTGGGGGCAGCCCCCCATTCCCCTCAGCTGGGAACCCTGGAAGAGCGGTGAACAGGGGAGGAGCCTCCACCCCTTCCTCCCTGGACACACAGACAGAGTCCCTGCCCCATCCTCACCCCTTCCCTAGAGCAAGGCCAGCACGTCTGACCCCATTGCTGAGATGAGGACACTGAGGCCCAGGGAGGCCCCACGATGCTCTTCTGATCGTGTTTCCCTCTGGCCTCTGCGTCCCCACCTCAGTGAGGAGGACGGAGGGGGCTCCTGGAAGACAGTGGAGGTGTCATGGAGCCAGCTCTGCTGCTCTCCTGCCCTGCGGCCTAGAACACAACTGAACCTACCTGGGCCCCCATTTGCTCATCCAGAAAACGAGCACCCTGGTGCCCCCTCTCCAGGGGTTGTGAGGGCTGAACGAGGGCATGGAGGTTACAAAGTATAGCTTAAACCCTCACCCACAGGTCTGTCTCCAGTGAGGGGTAACTTGTAATTCACATACTGATTTTTTATGAGGAGAATGCATTTTTGGATCACTCATATAATTTTAAAATAACACCAAAAATTTGTTCTGAAAACCCCACAGCAAGTCTACAGCAGAGCAACTCCTGGGTGCCAGGCCTGACTTGGCCCACTTACCAGACACCCCCACCCTACCCTGGTGCAATGCTGTCCCTGGCAAAGGGCTGGGGGCCACTTTCCCAGCACTGAGCCCAGCTCAGCCGGGTGGGACATAGTGGCGACAGCTGATAAGGCCTGTTTAGTTCTGTCTGCCGCAGGCCTGGGGGGAGGCCCAGGCGGCAGACAGTGTGGCTGTGGCCTCTTCCCCTTCCTGGGCCAGTCTGGTGCCCTCCAGGCTGGAGCAGCCCTTGCCAGGGGGTCCTGCAGCCAGTCTCCAGGCCCCTGACTGGAATGAGCTGGGTGTAGGGGTGAGCACAAGCGTGCATGGTTATTGGTTTAGATTATTTTATCTTTTGTTGTAGGTATTACATTCTCTCAGTTCATAAAGCTCCATAGGGTTTCCCTCCCTATCTCCAGCAACTCCTCTTCCAATGCTCTCCCCAGAGGCCACCACTATTGTAAGACTTGTAGATACACAAGCAACTATATATGTGTCTCTCCCTGCCTGGTGGCCCCATGCATCTCCCCCAGCCCTGCATGAGGATGTGCTGGGCGCATGTGCCCATGTCTCTGGACAAGCCCTGGTCCACATGTGCTACATTCTCACTGACCACCAGCTCTGCTCGATGCCGTTCCTCTGCCTGGCACACTCACCTCCTCTCCCCCACCCCCTCCTTTCCTTCTTTGCTCAGCTTATTCTTTCTCTCCTCTAAGTCTCTGTAAATGCCCTCCCTCTGGAAGCCCTCCCTGATTTGCAGGCATTAGTCCTCCCCTGCTGGGTGCTTCCAAGACACCCCAAACTTTTTTTAACCATGCCTATTTGGAATAGCTTGTTTAATTATCTGCACCCCCACTAGGCAGCATGGTTACCAGCTTGTCCCAGTTTACCGTAGATGTTCCCAGTTTGGGTACTGATAAGTCCACATCCCAGGAAAGCCCTCAGGCTCTGACAAATGGGGGCAGTTGGTCACCCTGGCAGACACTAAGATTTGGAAGAGCCAGGAAGGACTCGCCTTATCCATTCCAGAACCTACAGGCTCCATAAGTATTTATTGTATCATAAAAATAAGAGTAATTACATAGCAATTACTCTCTGCTGAGCACTGTTCTAAGTACCCTACACATATAAACTCATTTAATCTTCACAACAACCCAGTGAAGCAAAAGAAGGCTCCAAGAGGTTAAGGCGCTTGCTGAAGGTCACATGGTGAGAGGGGGATGGGGCAAGGGTTCCAGGCCACTCTGGGTCACCAGGCTGACCTGCATGAGCTCCTGCAGAGGGGGAGTTGGTCAGGAAGAAGCCTCCAGGCTCCCACAGCCCTGCAGTGTGCAATACCGTCAGGGACACAGGACTGGCTGGTACCTGAGGAATAACCTCACTTTAGACCTGTGCTGTTGCAGTGAGGGGCCTCCTGGGAACAGTCCCTTCACCCCTAATGCCCCACAGTTTGCCACAAAGTTGAGAATTGTCTCTGCTGTCGGCATAGGGTTTGGTAAGGGATATTAGGGAAACAATAATCAATGTCGCCATTTTACAGGCATGCTTACAGAGGATGAATTACCTGGTTTCTAAAGGCCTAGGGGTGCTTCAAAGCTGCCCCTTCAACAAAGGACCCCTTTTGCTTAGAAAGAAGAGGAGAAGAAAAGAAAAAGGAAGGGGAAGGAAGGAAGGAAGGAAGGAAGGAAGGAAGGAAGGAAGGAAGGAAGGAAGGAAGGAAGGAAGGAAGCGGGGGGGAGAATGGAAAGGTGGCTTTTCTATGTACACAGCCTCCTCTTCAACATGGAGTCCTGAGGCCTCAGCCCTGGCTCAGATTTCTTTTCACTCTGGCTGTGTGTCTTCGGACAGGTTTCTGAACCTCTCTGAACCTTTCCTCATTTTTAAAGTGAAAAGAATAATACCTACCTTATAAAATTGTGGATTCAATGAATAAAGATATATAAAGTCCAGCCCAGCTGGACTGTGGCTCAGTGGACTGAGTGTCATCCCGGTTTGATTCCTGGTCAGGGCACATGCCCAGGTTGCAGGCTCAATCCCCAGTAGGATGCATGCAGGAGGCAGCCAATCAATTTATCTCTCTCACATTGATGTTTCTATCTCTCTCTCCCTTCCTCTCTCTCTAAAAACATATATATATATGTTTTTACATATATATGTAGTAACATATATATAAATACACACACACACACATAATTCTGGCTGGTTTGGCTCAGAGGTTAGAGAGTCAGCCTGTGGATCAAAGGTTACAGGTTTGATTCCGGTCAAGTACTTCAGTTGTGGTTCAGTCCCCAGCCCTGGTTGGGGTCCTGCAGGAAGCAACCAGTCAATGTGTCTCTCTCACCTCTCTCTCTCTCTCTCTCTCTCTCTCCCCTCCCTCCCTCCCTCTCTTCCACTCTATCTGAAGATAATGAAAAAATATTCTTGGGTGATAATTTAAAAAAATATATATATATATATATATATATATATAATCCTTAGAAGAGTCATGATGCATAATAAATGCTAGATTAATAGTGACTGATATTATTTCATTTCTATGCTGTGCCATTTCCCTACAATGCCCTTCCGCACAACATGATGAAAGCCAACGCTCTTCAAGGCTTTCCAGCCCCTGTGACTCACACCTGCCCTTGCGTGTCTAAGATCAGGGGACACTCTGCACCTTGGAAGCTACAGCCTCATCTATCATTTGTAGCAAAAAAATAACAAGTAACACATCAGGCCATAACCTAATCAGTTACAGTAAACTAGCCATCACAAACATAATCACAAGGATTGTGGAGACCCGGCTGACTGGCTTCTGTCAGGAGATTTGGGGTGTGCGTGGAGGGAGAGCTGAGCAGAGCCCAAGCAGTGTGATGATTAGGAGCACAGATGGTCAGGGGTTGGGTCCCAGCTCCTTTACTAGCTGTGTGACCCTGCACTCGAAGCCACCTGTTCTTTACACAGCAAAGAAAACAATCAACAGAGTGAAGAGGCAACCTACAGAAAGGAAGAAAATATTTGCAAGCCATATATCTAATAAGGGGTTAATATCCAGAATACATCAAGAACTACTGTAGCTCAATAGCACACACACACACACAAAACAAAACCCAATTTAAAAGTCAAAGGACTTGAATAGACAAAGAAGATACACACATGCCCTACAAGCATATGAAAAGATGCTCAATATCATAAATCATCAGAGAAAGGCAAATCAAAACCACAATGAGACATCACCTCACATCTGTTAGGATGATCACTATCAAAGAATCAGAAAAAAATAAATGCTTGTGAGGATGTGGAGAAATTGGAACCCTTGTGCACTGTTGGTGGGAATGTAAAATGTTGTAGCCACTGTGGAAAACAGTATGGTGAATCCTCAAAAATTAAAAATAGCTTGGCCTGTGTGGCTCAGTGGTTGAGCATCAACCCATGCACCAAGAGGTCACTGGTTCAATTCCCAGTCAGGGCACATGCCCAGGTTGTGGGCCAAATCCCCAGTGGGGGACATGCAGGAGGCGGCCAATTAATGTTTCTCTCTCTCTCTTCCTCTCCCTTCCTCTCTCTCTCTGTAATCAATTTTAAAACAAATTAAAAATAAAATCACATATGATCCAGCAATTCTACTTCTTGCTATATGTCTTTGTCCATATAAGGGCTGCAATAAGAAAGTATTTTAGACTGGGTGGCTTATAGACAACAAAAGTTGATTTCTCACAGTTCTAAAGGCTGGGTGCCTGAGATCAGGATGGCAGCATAATCGGGTTCCGGTGAGAGCCTGTTTCTGAGCTGCAGACTGCTGATTTCTCCATATATCCTCACCTAGTGGAAAGCAAGAGAGCTAGCTAGTGCTCTGGTCTCTTCTTATAAGGGCACTAACAACACTGATGAGGGCTCCACACTCATGGCCTAATTACCACCCAAAGACCCCACTTCCAAGTACCATCACATTAAAATTAGGGTTTCAGCCCAGCCAGAGTGGCTCAGTGGTTGAGCACTGCCACATGCACCAAGAGGTAGCCAGTTCAATTCCCAGTCAGGGCACATGCCCAAGTTGTGGGCCAAATCTCCAGTGGGAGGCATGCAGGAGGCAGCTGATTGATATTGATGTTTCTCTCTCATTGATGTTTCTATCTCTCTCTCCCTTCATCTCTCTCTAAAATCAATAAAAATATATTTTTTAAAAATTTGTCATATGTTATAACATGGATGAACCCTGAGAACATTATGTTAAGTGAAATGTCAATAAAAAAAAAATCTACATGATTCCTCTTATATGAGGTATCTAAAGTAGTTAAATTCATAGAAACAGAAAGTAGAATATGGTTTCCAGGGGCTGAAGGGAAGGGAGTTGGAGAGTTGTCAATGGGTACAAAATTTCCATCATATAAGATGAAAAATTCTAGAGATCTGTTCACAACAATGTGCACACAGCTAACACTACAGTACTGTACATTTTAAAATCATTAGGATAGTAACTTTTATGTTATGTGTTTCTTACCACAATAAAAAAATAATAAAGAGCACAAATATAAAAATGAAAAAAATACTAGGGAGAGAGTCCCACCATCATAACCCAATTTCCGGTTCTTATCCACATTTCCTCCTTGCAATCATAGTACACAAACACTATACCGTATACTTCAGGGGAAAAAATATTCTATTGTTTTATCACTGAAAAAGTAATAATACTCATTGTGAAAAATGCAAACAATAGTGACATGTAAAAATAAAACCCCAGTTTAGCACACCCCATGGCTCAGAAGGAACCTCCCATTGTCAGCCATGTCCTTTCCCAGCCTTCTTTTACATACTTACAAACACAGGCTCTTCCTTTTCACACAAATGGAACCACAGGGCTTAGTTATTGCCTTGCAACATTTCTTCTTTTGTTGTATGTGATCAAATATTTACTTAACTGCAATTCTCCAAACTACAACAATGACGCATGTACACACAAGCCCTAAGTCTCAGATATGGGAACCGAGAAAACACCACCCCTCTCTCTCTATCACCAGCAACTACCCAGAACAGTCTTGCCGAAGACTTTGCTCGGGTTTATATGCAGGGAAGGAAGGGTTCACATCCCTCATATGTGAAATTCTTACAAACAAAACGGGGGAAAATCAAACTATAGAAAAATGGGCAAACAGACTGGTGGTTACCAGAGGTGGTGGGAGAAGTAGGTGAAAGAGGTTCAAAGGTACAAACTCCCATTATAAGCAAAATGAGCCCTGGGGATGTCATGTACAGCATAGTGACCGTCGTTAACAATACTGTATTATTGCCCTGGCCAGTTTGGCTCAGTTGTTAGAGCATCAGCCTGCGGTCCAGAGAGACCTGGGTTCAGTTCCCGCTAAGGGCATGTACCTCGGTTGCAGTTTGTCCCCGGCCCTGGTTGGTCGTGCGGGTGGCAGCCACTCGATGTGTCCCTTTCACGTCGATGTTTCTCTCTCTCTCTCCCACTCTATCTGTGCAAAAAATGGGAAAATGTCCTCAGGTGAGGATTAAAAACAAAACAAAACAATACTGTATTATCTATTTGAAAGTTGGTAAAAGAGTACATTTAAAATGTTCTCATCACAGAAAAAAAAAATTTTGTAACTATATGAGGTGATAGACATTAACTAAATTTATTGTGGTAATCACTTCACAATATATACATATATCAAATCATGTATATCTGAAATTTATACTATGTTATATGTCAATTATATCTCAATAAAACTTAAAAATAGAAAGATGAAAAAAATCACTTGCCACTTTGTTCAATATATGCACCTACTCTTTTTCAGGCTTATGCAAACATAACCAATATAACCAATATAACCCTGGTAAAGGCTGGGAGGCTTGCTTCTATCACACACACACACACACACACACACACACACACAATTTTCTTAACACAAAATGGGATCATACTTTACACACTACTGTACAACCACCCTTTGTCACCTAACAGAATATCACAGACAACCCTGAAGGTCACTGCATATAAATTCAACAAACTCATTCTTAGTAGTTCACAATATTCCCCAGTATGGATGTAACCAAATTTATCCACCTATATACCTCTAGAGGTGACAATGAGATTGTCCCTATGAAAAACACTAGCATTTTTTTAAATCTTTTTTTTTTTTATCCTCACCAGAGGATATTTTTTCTATTTATCATCAGATAGAGCAGAGGGAGGGAGAGAGAGAGAGAAACATTGATGCCAGAGAGACATATCTACTGGTTGCCTCTCACATGACCCAACCAGGGCCGGGGACGAACCATAGCCTAGGTACATGCCTTTAACTGGAATCGAACCCGCAACTCTTTGGTCCTCAGGCTGACGCTCAAACCACTGAGCCAAACTGGCCAGGGCTAAAACTCTGTTTATGAATAAAGTTCTGAAAGTGAGATTGGTGGAGCAAAGAGCATGCCCATTTCTGTTTAAATAGTGCTTGGTAAAAAATGGTATTTTATTAATAGTATTTTTATTGTATTTCCTCAACAACTGGGGTGGTCATGTGTTTTTCTCATGTTTACATTTCCTCTTCTGTTGAGTGTTTTGTCCATTTTTCTATTGTTTGACTTTTTCTAATTAATCTGTAGGAATTCGTATGAGGAATTATGAGAGATATGAGACATGAACCTTTATCTATCCTATATATAACAAATTCTCCTCATCTACTATTGTCTCTAGACTTGTTTGTGGAGTCTCTTACCATATTAACATTTAAACATCTTATATTAACCCAGCTGGTATGGCTCAGTGGTTGAGCATTGACCCATGCACCAAGAGGTCGCTGGTTCGATACCCGGTCAGGGTACATGCCCAGGTTATGGGCCAAACCCACAGTGGGGGGCATGCAGGAGGTGGCCAATCAATGTTCTCACTCATTGATGCTTCTCTTTCTCTCCGTCACCCTTCTCTCTCTCTAAAAATCAATAAAGAAAAAAAAATTTATAAAAATAAATAATAAAATAAACATCTTATATTATCTAATGTCTTTTCCTTTATGGTTCTGGGTTCCTGGCTTGCTTGAGAAAATCCTCCCAATCCCCAACATTACACAAGACTTCTTCTAAATATTTACCTTGTATTATACTTCTAATTTTTTATATTTAGGTCATTTATCCAGAATGATACAACTTTCTATCTTTACTTATCATGTGCACCCTTCCTAATTATCTTGCACTGATTATCTCACTCTTTTAAAATGCTGCATCAAAGTCCACTAAAAGATATACTAACTTACTTAACTTGGTGCGTTTTGGATATTAAAGTTATTTCCAGTTTTAAATACTCTTTCATAATAGCTACCATTATTGAGTGCTTATTACATACCAAGCACAGACATAAACACATTGCACTTATTAGCTCATTTAACCCTCACAACAGTTATGGGATGGGTTCTATTATCTTTTTATAATTGAGGAAATACATCTTGTCAAGATCACACAGCTGGGAAATAAGTGGTAAAGCTAGGGAAAGGACTCAAAAATCCCACTCTTAACTATCATATGGATGTTCTCTAGTACTTTCAAATATGACCTGAACTATCCTCTCCTTTCATTTCTGTAAGGACCGAGAAAGGGGGAAAATAAACACTTCTTACAGACTTTGGTCAAGATGACAGAGCAGGTCAACGTGGCACTTGCCTCCTCCCACAACTATATCAAAATTACAACTAAACTACAGAACAACTATTATTCAGAACTGCCTGAGATTGAGCTACAAAATTAAAGAAGAAGCCACATCAAGACTGGTAGGAGGAGCAGAGGTGCAGATGGGCTGGTCCCACACCCACATGTAGCAGATAAAAATCAAGAGGGACACCACGGTTGTGAAGGTCCTCCCTCAGGAGCAAGAGGTACCTGTCCCACACCAGGTCCCCTATCTCAAGATTTCAATGCCAGGAAGAGAAGTCCCCATATCTTCTGGCTGTAAAAACCAGCAGGAATTGAGGCTTAGGGAGGCTGAGGTTTCTGGAGTCCCAGGCAGTTCCTCTTAAAGGGCCCGCGCACGAACTTACTCGGTCTTGTTTCCTCTGGGTTCCAGTGTGGGGGAGGCATCTTGAAAGGCATCAGAGACAAAAGAGGAAGAACTTAGTTGTTTGGCATTGGGGTGAGAGCTGGAGAAGCAGCTTTCTCCTGGACAGACGTGCTGGTGGAGTCCTTGTTCCTTTGGTGAGTCCTTCCCCAACAGGGTCAACAGATAGGCACCACATCTGGGACTCTAGCAACCTGGTTCACACTGTTTGCCCTACCCTGGTGATTCCCTGAGGCTCTGCCCCACCTAACTTTCAGGCCCATCTAAGCTGTTTCCAGTGGCTTTACGATAGGATTGGCCTATCTTGGCTCCTGCTTCAGATTTTCCTAAATTCTCTCAAACAAGCAGCATCTGGCCACAGTGAACCCTGTACCTCTCACTAAGTGGTCCCAGGCTTGGCACTAGAAGCAGCGAGCCTTGGTTCACAGCTTGGCTTTGCCTGAGCACCTACAATCCCAGCACAAGAAGCAGCTGTCTGCAGATCACTTTGTAGATTATGCCTGGTGGTCCTGGGTGAAACACAGGTAGTGGCTGACCTTGCCCCAGAGCCAGCACACCCAGTGGACAGCTTCAGACCATGGTGAAGCACCACCACCCAACCAACTCCACAAGTGACACACTCAAAGAATGGACTCAGTGGGTACCAGAGCCCTACTGAAGTAAGTCTTACTCTGTGTGGTGGGTCTGTGCACAGCTGATCCTCCAAAGCAGTAAGAGGTCAGTGGTCAGTGGGCACAGCCAGTCCTTGCGGCTGATCAGCCTGAGTAAATCCCTCCCATTAATGTGCCATCACCAATCAAGACTCAATTGCAACAGAAGGGTGTACAGTCCACACGAGGGGTGCACCTTGAGGGCATAGCTGAGGTGATCAGGGAGGTTGTGCCAGTGGACCCTATAAGACACCTACTACAATAGGCCATCTTACGAAACCTAGGAGACATAGCAACTCTACCCTAATACATAGAAACAAACACATGGAGGCAGCCAAAATGAGGAGACAAAGAAAAAGGTCCCAAATGAAACAAAAGAACAAAACTGTAGGAAAAGAACTAAATGAAACAGAGACAAGCAATCTAACAGATGCAGAGTTCAAAACACTGGTTATAAGGATATTCAATGAACTTAGTGAGGGCCTCAAGAGTATAAAAAAGGGCCAGTCAAAAATGAAGGATGCACAGTCAGAAATGAAGGAGGCACTAACTGAAATAAAGAATAATTTACACAGATTCAATAGTTGAGTAGGTAAAGCCAAAAAGCAAACCATCGATTAGGAATATAAGGAAGCAAAAAACACCCAATCAGAACAGCAAAAAGAAAAAAGAATCCAAAAAAATGAGGACAGTGTAAGGATCCTCTATGACAACTTCAAGCATACCAATATTCACACCATGGGGGTACCAGAAGGAGAAGAAAGAGAGCAAGAAATTGAAAACCTATTTGAAACAATAATGACAGAAAACTTCACTAATTTGGTGAAGGAAACAGACATACAAGTCCAGGAAGCACAGAGTCCCAAACAAGATAAACCCAAAGAGGCCCATACCAAGAGACATCATCATCAAAATGCAAATGGTTAAGACAAAGAGAGAATCTTAAAAGCAGCAAGAGAAAAGCAGTTAGTTACCTACAAGGGAGCTCCCATAAGACTGTCTGCTGATTTCTCAAAAGAAAGTTTGCAGGGCAGAAGGGAGTGGTAAGAAATATTCAAAGTGATGAAAAGCAAGGACCTAACCAAGATTACTCTATTCTGCAAAGCTATCGTTTAGAATCAATGGACATATAAAGAGTTTCCCAGACAAGAAAAAGCTAAAGGAGTTCATCACCATTAAACTATTATTATATGAAATGTTGAAGGGTCTTCTTAAAGAAAAAGAAGATCAAAAAAATATGAACAAGAGCTCTGGCAGGTTTGGCTCAGTAGTTGGAGTGTTTGCCCAGTTGGGATTGTGCAGGAGACAACCAATCAATGTGTCTCTCTCACATCAATGTTTTTCACTCTCCCTCCCTCCCTTCCATTCTATCTAAAAAATATATACATGAACAACAATATGGCAATAAATACATATCTATCAACAATTGAATCTACAAACAAAATGAACAAGCAGAACAGAAACAGATTCATAGATACAGAGAACTTTCTGATGGTTACCAGATGGGAATGGGGTTGGGAAGATGGGCAAAAAAGGTGAAGGGATTAAGAAGTACAAATTGGTTGTTAGACTGAGGAACCTCAAAGGGAAGAAGGGAGGGGTGGCAGGAAGAGATAAACCAAATAATTTACATACATATATGTATAACCAATGGACACACAATAGTGTAGGGAAGGCAGGAGCGGGGGGAGGGGGAGAGTGGGGAGGAGGTTGTCAACAGGGGAAAAGGGGGAGACATCTGTAATACATTGTACCATAAAGATAAGTTTATTTTATTTATTTATATATATATATATCTTACATTCTTCCTCTACCCCAAACTCTGTATTAGAGACTTTCACAGATTGTCTCCTAGAATTCTTACAAAAATCCTCTAACTGGACTTTTAAAATGAAAACTCAGCAAGGTTAAGGCCACACATCCAAGGTTTGCAAGTGACTATGGTGGGTTCAAGCCCAGATCTATGGGACCCTTGTCTTCCAATTTTTCTCTTAGAAAGATGTTCACTAGCTTTACAAACAGCACATTGATGAGCCCATAGTTTTGTTTTCTCTTTTGCTGCTTTTAGACTATTTCCTTGGGATACATTCCCAGAGTGAGTCAAAAAGTATGAATACTTCAGCGGCCTCCCAGCTATACTGCCAACTTACTACAAAAGGCTGCACTCGGCCTTCTCTGCCACCAGCACTCTGGGGGCTTCATGTCCTACAGATTCAAACATTCAGGTGGGAGACTGAGCTCCCAAGAAGGGGCCACGTGTAACCCATTAAGCCCTGGGCAGAAGCATTTTAGAGCGATCTGGGGGATAAACCCATCTTTTAAGGAAAAGGCAAATCTGACCAAATAAACTTGACTGATTCGGTACCCCTTGGGGAAAGCGCTTCCATGAGCTGGGCCGGGGATGGGGGAGGCCAGGGGAGGGGCCCTGGGTGGGTCTGCCGTTCGGAAGGGATGAAGGGTGGGGGAAGACGTGGGCTCGGCCCTGCCCCACCCCGGCGCCCGCGGGGCCCTAGCCCCTGGCGGGGGAGACCGATAAGGCGGGAGCGGCCGTCTCCGAGGCGGCTGGGCCGGCGGGAAGGCGGGAAGGAGCCCGGCCGGGCCAGAGGAGATAATGCGCCCGGACCTCGGGCCGCCCAGACGCGGAGACGCCGCGGCCCCGGGAGATAGAGTCTCCCTGGCCTGGGAGAGACCCTGGGCCCCAGGATCTGGGGGCTGCAACCGTGCGGGGCTTTCCGGAGACCTCAGCCCTCCTGCAGCGCCGTAGCGGCCACCAACAGGCCCCCATCAGGCCCCCATCAGCCCGGATCCTGGCCCCAGCCCACGTCTGCTCCAGTGACCCCAGACAAAAGTTTTCTCTTTGGACTTAAGTTTTCCGCTTTGTAAAACGTGGGCAATGAGGACTTGTCAATAACCCCTCAACACAGGGCGTGTAGCTTTGCAGTGTACAAGGACTCCTCTCTGTTACCGAGCTGGGCCCTCCAAGGGCTCTAAAGGAAGGTGGTGGTGACGTTACCCCTTCCCACAGATGGGGGTTAGATCGGGACAGGGTCCAGAACCCAGAATGCCACACGTCCACTGTCCCACAGACAGGGGCTTCTCCCCCTTAAAAGCTGATGGGAAATCTCTAACAGTGGCATTTGCATTCTGCCTTTTCAAATTCCTCAAATTCCCCACATATAATTCAGCTGGCTGCCAGACAGCCAGGGAGGAAGAGGGCTGGGAGAGGCACACAGGGGCAGCCAGGAGCCATAAACTGGCCCCAGCCCTCTACACAGAGACAACTTTGGAGGTGGGTGGAAATTCTCTCTCTCTCTCTCTCTCTCTCTCTCTCTCACACACACACACACACACACAGGGAACCTCCCTTTAATCATCCCACTGCCCAAACCAAACATCTCCAGACAACAGCAAACGGTCCTGACTTCTCTGCCTGGCATTCAAAGCCTTTCCCATCCTGGCACTGACCCTCCGGTACCTGCCAGGCCTTCACAGCATCCCTTCCTCTGTACACAGTTTGCCAGCTGCGATGCCTCTTGGTTCCTTGGCAATCCTAAAGCCTCCTCTTTCTTCCCTACTCACCCCCCATAAGGGTTTAACTCATCATGGTACCTTCCTAAGGGATTTTCAAGTTTTTGTTTTGTTTTTTTTGCATTAAACTGTCTTAAGAACCATACCCTCTGTAACACAGCTGTGGTTGATTGCCTGCCTACTGTGTGCCAGACTCTTTCATACAGTATCAAATCTTGTCAACAAGCCCAGGAGATAAGTGATATCACTCGATTTACATGAAGAAAACTGGTTCATTAACTTGTCCAGGGTCACAGAGTCAGGAATTGGGTTGGCCTAACTCCAGATTCAGGGAGAACATGAGTAAAAAGCAACTGAGTAGGAGACCTTGGTTCTGCCAGGTATTCTGGCACCAACTCAGTGTGACTGCTCTTGGGCAAGTCCCTCCCTTTCTCTGGCCTCAGTCTCCTGGGAGAGAAATGGAGAGGATGAGTGCCTCCTTCCCAGGGCCATTGTGGGGCTGTGCAGAGAAGGATGTGAGGCTGAGCCCACAGGCCAGCCCCTCTCCTAATTTATAGATATGCCCCTCTCCCCTAGGTTTCAAGCACTGACTCATGGAAACTGAGTTATCTGTGCCCCCCTGGAGCCCAGGCAGGCCTCTCCTGGAACAAGTCTCCCATTTCCTTCTGGCACATAGGCAATGCAGTACCATCAGTCTTTGGATCCTCAGCTTCCATTCTCTGTGCACAGTCCCATTCCTCCCTCCTTTCCACCCCAGATTCTCAGTGTCTTGCTCCCTCTCTCCTCCCCTGTTCAAACTTGCTCAAGGACAAGCCACTCCATCAGTCAGTTACAGTCAGTCAAGTATGAATGAGTTCAAGTTACTAGCATGCTCTTCCCAAGAGATGCATGTTATCAGCCTGGGATTCTAGACAGTTACTAATTTGGGGTAGTAGGCCCCTCCCTCTCCCTACGCAGGAAGGCTGGTCCTACCCAGTGCATCTGGAATTACATATTTTTATATTTTTATTGGTTTTCTTCCCCCTGCCCTCCCTCCACATCCTGAGCTGGGAAAGAGGGTTTATATGAGCCCACTAATTAACAGAGAACAGAAGTCTTTTTATTTAATAAATAAAAACATAGATATACTGTATGAGTAGAAATGCAGAATGTTCCCTGGAGAGTGTTTAAACTTTTAAAAATATTACCCCAGGGTCTGGGCAGGTGAGCCCTGAGGAGCTGTTCTATGGAAGACCTTGGGGAATGGGGGGGAAGTGGTTGTCCCTCAGGAGGAGGGATATCCTTGGGTTCTGAACTGGGCCCTTCTGCAGCCTGGCTTCCAGCTCATAGTGGCCCTCTGTGTGCTCATTCCTGCCCAGCTGTACCAGCCTTTCCCTACATGGGCTTCTTTACTGGGCTCTGTGAGGAGGTGAGAGAAGAAGAGTTAATGACAGCTGTCTCCAGGCGTAGTGGAGCCCAGTTCTGGTGTGGTCAGATGGGGCTGTGAGACCTTGGGCAAATCACTGCCCTCTCTGGACTTTCCTCCATCTGAGGAACAGAAAGTGCATGTGAGATGAGCCTTGAGGTCTCCTCCCACTCTAAAGTCCTATGCTGCAGTTCAGAGGCTGTTCTGAGAGCTGAAGGCAAACCCAGAGCTCTCCCATAGATGGCTGGACTTTGGCCTGCAGCCTAATGCCTCAATCACTTCAAATGTGGGCTGTATCCTCATAACAGCACAAAACAGCCCCTACCATTATACCAACATCACAGTCACAGAAACTGAGGCTCAGTGCTGACACCCAGGCCCTGTGAAGAAAGTCAAGCTGAAGTGGCTCATACCTTTCTGCAAATTTGGAAACTGAGGTCTAGAGCAGTGATTTTCAACCAGTGTGCTGCAGAATTTTTAAAACGTGAAGTACCTGACTATTTAATCAGAGGCACTAATCTCTTTTCCCTTAGATTGTCAAATTTAAAAATGACAACAGCCAACTCAACTGTGGTCCAGTGTGAATGAATCAAAATTATTCCTATTTTTTCCATCAGATTGGAGATATATATATATATATATATATATGCCACAGAATTTTAGTCATTTGTTTATGTGTGACACAAGATGAAAAAGGTTGAAAATCACTGGTCTAGAGAAATCCAACTCTGTCATAGTCCTGGGGCCTTGCTCAACCAGGGTAACAACCCCTGGGAAGCACAAGGTGCAGATTGAGTGACCATGGCAGGTCGCTGCCCCTTCTGGGCTCAGTTTCCCTGGCTGCGACCTGAGGTTAATGGGATGGTTATGTGGACACACTGGGAGGGAAGAAAGGCCACTCTAAAACAGACAGAATGAAACCGGCTCCTCTTCCTTGAGAGTGCAATGGCCTATGTGGGGCCATCTGGTGGCCAGGCCTCATCACAGCAGAAACTCCAGAGGCTGAGAGGCTCAAAGTTTTCTGGTCAGATTTCCCAGAGTTTCCAGAAACAATCTGCAAGAATTTTTAGCCCAGATCATGAGGCAGCCGGAATTCAGAGGAAGCCAGTTTGGCTGCTGAAGCAGCTTCCACTCTGGCTCTGACACAGGAAGGGCTTCTTCCTACCTGGTCTCCAGGGATCCAGAGAGCCAGGCTGCTGTGGACGCATCTCTCATCCCATGCCAAAGATCCCTGTGCCCATGGCACGATGGGAAGACTAAGGTGCTAGAAAGTCCAGTCTTTGATTGCAATCACACAGCCAATAGGGAAGAGGACAGGCCCCAGGAGTAATTCAGTGCTTAATGTGTGCAGCAAAGCCTCGCTTGCTGTGTGACCTTGTACAAATGCTACACCATCTCTGAGCCTCATTTTCATTAGAAAAGGAAGGAAGTTGTGCAGGTCAGATGACATAATGTGTGCAAGTTTCTTTGCACATGATAATGAGCTGTGCTTATCGTTATTATTCCAGCAGGTATTGCCACGGTTACTTCTCATCCTCTCTATAGTGAGGGGCCCTCCTAGCACCATTCATGGAGTAGGACACAGGACTTGAACAGCTTGCCCTGGAATACACTTAGTAAGAGGTCAGTCAGGAATTCAAATACTGCCTGTTTCAGGAAATACACACTGAAGACAGAATGGGGCATAGAGATGCGATGCTACAAGACTATACTTTCAGCTGGTTACAAGAAAAGTAATAATATGGGCAAAAGAGAATAATGAAGCAAAATGGAACACACTGTAAACAATTGATGAATCTGGCTATATAGGTTGTACGGGAGTTCTCTGTATTAGTTTTGCAACTTTTTCATAATTTGAAATTGTATCAAAAAAATGTTTTAAAGCCCAGCTGTTTCTAAATTCTACCTAGTTTCTTCTACACACTCCTGGGAAGCACATGAAAACTCAGGCCTCGCAGAGTTCTTTGCTCCAGACCGGTGGCCCAGTTCCCCAGTCATCTAGTGGAAAACGTGACTGCTGGCAACAGCCCTACAATCCCTCCATGAAAAGCCAGAGGCATCCTGCCCAGCAGCCAGCATCACCCTGGTCCCCAAGCTTCCTCAGGGCCTCTCCTCAGCCTCCCTGTCTCCCAGCCCCCCACCTCACTCCGGCCCTGGTCCCAGCCAGGCTGTGGTGCAAGGCAGAGGTGGGGTTTATTTATAAGTTCCCGCTGATTATGAATCACTGGAGGAACTGCCTGCAGACTGGAGACAAAAGTCTGGGGCCGCCTGGCCAGGAGGAAACACTCTTTACATTCGACTTTCCCTTTGGCACAGGCCTCCCCGTGCTCAGCCTGGCCAGGCTCTGCAGCCCCTTCTGTTCTCAGAGGCAGAAGTCCTGTCGGCCTGTCCGCCTTGCTGTGTAAACAGGACCTGAGGATGGCGGCCAGGCCCCACAGTGGAAATGAGCCTGCCTTCCGCAGCCCGGCTACTTCCTCCTGACATCCGGAAACTCCTCCAAGTTCAGATGAGGGCTCTTGGGCAAGAGCAAGGAGTAGCCGGGGTTTTGCCCTCCATGGTCTTCATCAGTCTTGATGGAAGATCAAAAGACAAATGGAAGAGAAGAGGACTCTTAGGCAGCTGTCAAAGCCCAGTACAAATTACCACTGGGAAACCATCTCACTCTGGGTCTGCTCCCTATTTAGTTATATTCAGTGAGCATGTACTGAGCATCTATTATATTCCAGGTTCTGAGTAAGGCACCTGTGAGGCAGGGGGCCATGGAGATATCTTATTCATATCATCATTAATTCTTTTCACTTGACTATTAGCTTCTTAAGGGCAGAGTTAATGCTTAATTCATGATCCATCTGATCCTACAAAGTGCCTAGCATGGTACCCACACATAGTATAAGCTTGAAAAGTTTCTGTTGCATCGGCCTGGATTAAACTAGGGCAGGCAAACTAGAAGGAGCCCGCCCACTCCCCTTTCAGGGCCTCCGTCCCCACCCTGCCTTGGCATTCTGTGACCTGAGAGCTATATTCCTTCTTGGAACAACTTGGTTTCCCTGCATGAATATCTGAACCAGGTTTCTATCTGAATAAATAATCATGCAGGTGATTTGACTTTAGGAAGTGCTAGAAACCCTCACCTCACCTCCCCTGAAACACCTTCCCCACTGCTCTGAGGTGTCACCAACTTCAAGGCATTCTTTTTTTTATCCTCACCCGAGGACATTTTTCCATTTTTGTTCAGATAGAGTGGGAGGGAGAGAAAGAAAGAAAGAAAGAAAGAAAGAAAGAAAGAAAGAAAGAAAGAAAGAAAGAAAGAAAGAAAGAAAGAAAGAGAGAGAGAAACATCGATGTGAGAGAGACACATCGAGTGGCTGCCTCTTGCATGACCCTAGCTGGGGCTGGGGACAAACTGCAACCAAGGTACATACCCTTAGCAGGAACCGAACCCAGGTCTCTCTAGACTGCGGGCCGACGCTCTAACCACTGAGCAAAACCAGCCAGGGCTCAAGGCATTCTTGAATTAAGCATTGCCCTCTCTAGCCCTGGCCGGTTTGGCTCAGCGGTTAGAGAGTCGGCCTGCGGTCCAGAGACACCCGGGTTCGGTTCCTGCTAAGGGCATGTACCTCGGTTGCAATTTGTCCCCAGCCCTGGTTGGTCGTGCGGGTGGCAGCCACTCGATGTGTCCCTTTCACATCGATGTTTCTCTCTCTCTTCCTCTCTCTCCCTATCACTCTATCTGAACAAAAAAAAATGGAAAAATGTCCTCGGGTGAGGATAAAAAAAAAGAAAAGAAAAGAAAAGCATTGCCCTCTCTTCATAAGAGTCATCAATCTGGTGGTAAATCTCTCCTCTAGTGGGTAGCACCTCTGGGTGAATGAAGGAAGTCACTCTGGGTGGTTGGCATTGTATCCCCATTTTACAGATGAGAAAACTTTGGCTTAGAGAACTGACACATTGAGGAGAGCTGACACAAGGGACAGTCAGGTTTTAAACTTAGCTCCCTATAGCCAATGCCTGGGATTCTTCACACAGAGTCAAACTGCCTCCCCTTCATCTGATGCCATCTGCAAGCAGGAGGAATGGGGTAAAGCTACACCTCCTTAGAGGGAGGGAAGAATGAAAGTCAAGTCCAAAAGCATGCTATGCCAACCATTCCAGGCTATACCCAGTGCAGTCTTCTCATCAGTCCATTTATCGACATCCCCATTTAACAGAGGGCAAAACTGAGGCTTGGAGAAACTGAGATGGGCTCAAACTCATAAAGCTAGTGATGACAGACAGGACCCTTACCAGGCCCCCAGCACTGTCTGGACATCCTGGGGTTGGTGCAATTCCATGGAAAAGGCAGCCTGATGGCCAGGAGCACCTGGGCAGAATGACTGTCAGCCCAGACAAGGTTGTGGGACCTGCAGAGAGAGGGCTTTAGGGTAAAAGTGAGGCAGGGATTTCTTATAACAGAGGGTGTGGGGAATGGGCAGACATCTGAAGGGTTTTTTTTTTTTATTACAGTGGCTTCTATTTTACCTGCCTGAAGGCTTCTGCATGAGTCCTGAACTGCTATAAAAAATAAGGCCTTCTCCTTTTCTCAATGGGAACCTACTCCCTCCACCCCCTGGTTCTGGAAGTCTCTCCCAGAGGAGTTGGGTTTACCAGCCAAGGCTTAATTCCCACTTACTTATTAGCTCAGGGGCCTCTGTTAAACCTGCTCAAGGGTCAGTTTCCTTATCTGTTCATCTGCAAAATGGGGATAATAGCAATTCACAAAGCTGTCTTTGGGATGAAATAAGTTAAGGCATGAGATATCATCACAGAGCAAAGTGTGAGCAAAGAGATGGTGACCTGCACTGGTCTCATTATTTCACACAACATCCTAAAGTACCTGAGGAAAGACAGGAAGTATGACAGGGGTGCTGTGTCCTGCCCTTTATCTGTACCTTCCCCTCCTCTCGTGTCTCCCCATCTGTCCTTGCCTGTTATGCCAAGCAAAATGGCATGAAGCCTATCAATTCTTGCAGATGACCAGAGTGATTAGACCTGGAGGCAGAAGAATGGGCTTAGGACTTCTCTAGGTCCTGTCTGACCAGAGAATTCTGGGAGATGAAACCTCACTGAACAAGGTCTCCTAAAGCCTCTTGCCTCAGCCAGTGGGCATGGTCCTACTTAACTTCACAGCAATCCTACCAATTAGATACCATGAGCCCCATTTTACAGATGCGAAAAGTGAGGCTCAGAGAGACTAAGGGACTTGCCTGAAGCCACTAGGATAGTTGGTGGTTTCAAACTGAGGGCAGGACTCAGTTGTACTAGTTTCAGTATCTGAGGTCTTGGTGACGAGGAAAGTCCTGGCTCTGAATCATGGACCTGACTTTTATGAACTGTGTGGCCTGGAGCAAATTCACTCACCTGAGACTGTCTCTCTGTAAATGAGGACGATGACACCCTATTGGTTAAGAAATGTAAATGACACAATAGATGCAGACCCCAAGTACAGCGCTTGGCACACATGGGGCCAAATTAATGTTCGTGGGCTATCCTCCACCTCCACCCACATCCCCAGCCCTGGAGCTCACCCACTCTAGGGAATCTTCCTCGTCAATGATGACCTCAGTGTCCCAACCAAAAGAGCGGGAAGGAGGTTTGCACCAGCTCCAGATGGAGGGTCCTGGCTGGAAAACAGACTCCTTAGCTGCTGAACTCCAAAGTTTCTGTGTGCCAGTGCCTGGCACAGAGCCCACACAAAGTGGGTGCTCGGTAAACACTGTTGAATGAATGGATGGATGTTGTTTGGATGCCGAAAGTTTGGCACTGTCACCCATTCGCTGTTCCAGGGGACAATGGGATGGCCTATTTCAAACGAGGGGCTGTCCTGGAATGTCTGAGCGGTGAGGTCACAGGGCTTGTGTGCACTGCTTACAGGAAGCATGATCGCTCAAGAACGCCTGATGCCAGCCGGCAGACATTTCCTGACTGGCAATAGTTCCCTTGCCTCTTCCTTCTCCTCCCCGCTGGCCCCCAGGCCTGGCCCCAGACTGGCTTCTCTTCTTGCCTCAAGTCCCACCCTGGGATTGGAATGCCTGTGAGTCAGTCACCTGGGATCCTCACCTCTTTCTCCCTCCTAAGGACGCAGAACCACCTAGTCCTCGGCAGTCAGAGGAGACAAAGCTGCTGTCCTCTACAAGGCCCCCTCTGCCCTCAGAGGTCCTGGGACCCCATCAGGGTAGCCCACCAATTTGACCCTGTCCATGATGACTGGCCCAGCCTAAGCCTGGTCCTGAAGAACCAGCTCAATGGACCCTTGGACAAAACCCTCCTCTGGGCCTCTCTGAGAAATAAGTAGAAAGGGTTGGACAAGCAAGCTGTCTGCCCCTTCAAGCCTTCTGACTGGAAGTACATTCTCCCTCCCCAACAAACCCACCTGTACCCCCTCTCGTGCGACTCACCAAGGCCCCTCAGCCATCCTCTCCTATACTTATTCTGCTTCAGTGACAGAGACTTGGGTATGGCTCAGCAGTGTTAATAATCCTTCACTTGTGTACACCAGTAAAGTTTTATTTATTTATTTATGTATGTATGTATGTATGTATGTATGTATGTATTGCATTTACCTTCAGATAGAGAGGGAAGGAGAGAAGAAGGAAGAGAGAGAGTGAAACATTGATGTGAGAGAGACACATGAAGTGGCTGCCACCCACACAACTCCAACCGGGGCTGGGGACAAACTGCAACCAAGGTACGTGCCCTTAGCGAGAACCGAACCCGGGTCTCTCTGGTCCCCTGGCCGATGCTCTAACCACTGAGCCAAACCGGCCAGGACTACACCAATAAAGTTTTAAAAATTACTTTCACACACAATAGTTTTTAAATTTTCCTTACACCTGTTATACAGATGAAGAAACTAAGTCCCCTCAGAGGGGCTGCTCCTATGGCTGGCCAGTGGCAGAGCTGGGATTTGAACCTGTGCCTCTGCAGGGGTTATGTCTGACTCACCCTCCCTGCTTACTTGGTATGGGCTCTGGGCCAGGCACAACCCAGATGCTCAATAAACCTGCATGGGCATGCATTAGCCCTGCTAGAGTCTGACATACCCATTTAAATGGGGGTCTTGTGGGGATGAAGCCCCTCCCAGGGAACGGGTTGGACCATCAGACCCACAGCAGGACCAAACCAGGAGGCACTTCTGCCTTCCAATGAGTTCTGGCGGTCACCAGAACTGGAGAGCAATTTCTTCAGTTTCTCCATCTATAAAATGAGAATAACAATCATGCCTTCAGGGGATGGTGTGAAGACCTACTGGTGCCAAGGCAGCTGGTATACCTGCCAGGTTCTGGGGTTTAAAAGTAGAAGCTAGCCTGGCCAGTGTGGCTCAGTAGACTGAGCGTTGTCCCATTGACTGAGAGGTCCCGGTTTGATTCCCGGTCAGGGCACATGCCCAGGTTTTGGGCTCAACCCCCAGTAGGGGACATGCAGGAGGCAGCTGATCGATGTTTCTCTCTCTCCTTTCTCCTCTCTCTAAAAAAATCAATAAAAACATATATATTTTTAAAAAGCTTTAAAAATAAAAAGTAGAAGCTGACCCTGAGTCACCAAGGCAGGCGGGGGGAGCCCACACCTCCATCTCCCAGCTTCAGCACTGCTCACATCAAAGCCCAGCCACTCACCCTGCCAAACCGAAACCTGGCTGACTGGAGGTGCTGGAGCCAAGAAAAAGGCCTGGACCTGAAGGGGTATTTGCTGTCCAGGGCTCAGTGATTGTGGTGTAATGACCTCGGTGGCTGGCAGAGTCAAAAGGGACTCTGTTCTCTGAAGCCAGGACTCCCCCGGGGTGAGAGGGAGACAGCTACCCACAGCCTGAATTCAGTCCGACAGAGTCACTGGCTCGGGACCTGGCACAGGCCTCCATGTTTCACACACATGACCTCATTTAATCCTATGACAACCCGGCCAAAGTGGTTTGACTATTTGCATTGAACAGACAAGCAAATGGAGGTGCAAGGATGAAATGACTCATCTATGATCCCATGCTAATGAGGATCAAACCAGGTCTGTCTTACCCGACTAGGTACAACACATGGCCCCAACACCAAGATCTGGCCATAACCTGTTTCATAGTAAGACCCCATCAAGGGCTGATTTAGATCAACTTGGGTACCTATCATGTGCCAGGCTAGCTGCTTTGCTTAAATGTTATTTGTAACTTAGAGAATGAGGTATCACTAGCCCCATTGCACAAATGAGAAAACAAGATCCATTTCAAATATCCAAAGGTCCAGGGAACTCTTTAGTAGCTGAGCTAGACCCCTCACCCCTTTTTCCTTCCATGTTGGAAAGAGAACAAAAGCACCCAACAGCATTATCCCCTTGACTCCCCAGTAACGCCCCTATGTGCAACCTGTACTGCAAAGAGCAGCTATATAGGGGTTCCTCATCCTTTTGGAGTCTAAGAGGACCTGATCCTTTCCCTTTTTCCTTGTCTAGATCAGAAGTGTACAGATCGATGGATGAATCATCAAAAAGGGAACAACAGTGTGACCTCCAAAGCCCTGCATTTGAAAATCAGTCTGTTCACCCAAGCAGTACAGATGCACTAGGGGAAGCCAGAGCAAAGGATCAGTCTGGGACTCAGAGCAATTGCACTTCTAGCTGCCCAGTGGTACTGGTGCTGCCAGCCTCCTGGTGATAGTAGGGAGCTGAACACGCAGCATCAGGGTGCCCTGGGGCTTGTTGGAAATGCATAATCTCAGGCCCACCCCAGACATACCAATTATTATTAAGCTTGGAGCACTAAAGGCTATTGAGGCCCAACCTCCAGAGTTTCTCATTTAGTTGTCCTGGGGTGGGGCCAGGGCCTCCATATTCTTGACTGCTCCCTCTGGGCAAGAACTGGAGGCTCGGTAAAGGCTGGGAAGCTCAGCTATGGAGCTGCAACTCCTCAGTGCTGGAAAGGTTCTGTCCTATCACCCTGTTCTACCTCTGCCTTTTATGGACCACAAGAAATAGTGCCCAAGAGGAGCAATGACCTGTATGAGGGCACACCATGTATGAACAGACTCATCAAATGTTAAAACAGGAAGTGACCTTGGAGTTCAACCAATTCAATTCTCTTTTTTTGCATTCAGAGAAACTGAAGCCAAGGGAGGACAGGGCAGCCGCAGGAGTAGTGGCACTAAGGTCTAGAACTTCTCTTCCTCACACCATGTCTCTTGGTTGCCCTTGTTTCCCTCCAAATATCAAATTCCAGACCAGGCGAAGGATAGGTTCCTCTGCATCTCTCACTCTCCAGCTGCAAATGGCAAAACACTTTCTCCCCTAAATCTCAATATGTGGATTAAGGACCTTCTCACTCACTGAGATTGTGGTATTAAAAATGTAACTTGGGCCCTGGCTGGTTTGGTTCAGCGGTTAGAGTGTCAGCCTGCGGTCCAAAGAGGCCCATGTTCGGTTCCCACTAAGGGCACGTACCTCGGTTACAGTTTGTCCCCAGCCCTGGTTGGGTCATGCAGGAGGCAGCCACTCGATGTGTCCCTTTCATGTCGATGTTTCTCTCTCTCTCTCTTCCTCTCTCTCCCTCCCACTCTGTCTGAACAAAAAATAGAAAAATGTCCTCGGGTGAGGATAAAAAAAAAACGTAACTTGGATCCAGAGACATGGAAGTAGGGAACAAACTGACAAACCTCAAAGGACAGGCAGAAAGAGATAAACCAAAGAACTTATATGCAAATATGCATAACCAATGGACACAGACAACAGTGCAGCAAAGGTGGTGGGGGATGGGAGCAGGGAGGAAGGTAACAATGGGTGAAAAAGGAAGGACATCTGTAATAAAAATAAATAAATTAGCCCTGCTGGTGTGGCTCAGTAGATTGAGTGTCATCCTGTAGACTGAGAGGTCCCCGTTTGATTCCCAGTCAGGGCACGTCCCCGGGTTGTGGGCTCATCCCCAGTGGGAGGTGTGCAGGGGGCAGGCGGTAGGTGTTTCTCTCTCACAGCCATGTTTCTATCTCTCTTTCCCTTCTTCTCTCTCTAAAAAATCAATTAAAACATATTTTTAAATTAATTAAGATCACCAATAAAGCAAAGATAAATAAATAAATACAAATGTAACTCAACAAAAACCAGGACTCTGTTAAGGGAATACTGATAACTGATATTAGATTTCAGATATAAAACATAAACAAACAAAAAAATTAAGAAAAAGATTTGCTAATAATATGACAAGCCAAAGATTAATTTGATTATGTCCTTCATATGTAAAGCACATTACAACCAATAAAAAACAGACAACTCAAAAGTGAGCAATGGATATCGGAAAAGTTATGAAAGACCCATAAATATAAGAAGAGGCATTCAATTTCACTTACAGTTGAACTTATACAAATTAAAACACTGAGATACAGTCCTCACCTGTCAGGTAAATAAAGATTTAAAATGACTTGGTAATGGTGTTGGGAAATAGGCCACTGCACACATGGTTTGTGAACAGGTAAATGTACAAAATATGATTTTTGCAATTTGGTGACATTTATGACTCAGTAATCCTCCTTGTAGAAAGTCACCTTGCAGATAAATTCATACGTGTGCACAGAGATTAGGTACAAAGTGTCATATCAGTATTGTTTGCAATAATGGGAGGGAGGCAGGGAGAGAGAGAAACATCAATGTGAAAGAGACACATCAACTGACTGCCTCCCATATAACCCCCACTGGGGCTGGTGATCAAACCTGCTACCCAGGTACATGCCCTTGACCGGGAATCGAACCCAAAACTCTTCTGTCTGTGGGCCGATGCTCTAAACACTGAGCCAAACCAGCCAGAGCTGTAGGTTATGATTTTGTTTGTACCCAAAAAAATGATATAAATATTTGCATAGTGCATATATACATAGAAATGTTAATACTAAACAATGAGATGGAGAGGGAGGGAGAGTTTTCACTTTTTAAAAAATTTAGTATGTTTTCATTGATTTTTTTAGAGAGATGAAGGGAAAGAGATAGAAACATCGATGTGAGAGAAAAAACATCTATTGACTAGTGATTGAACCTGAAACTTGGGCTTGTGCCCTGACTGGGAATCAAACCAGGACCTCTCAGTCCATGGGACGGTGCTCAATCCACTGAGCCACACTGGCTAGGCGAGAGTTTTCACTTTAAAAAAAAATCTCATAATTCTGTAATGTTCACCCAAAAGTACATACTACTTTTGTTATAAGTAATTTTGAATGCAACTGGGTTATATTTAGTACTGGTTAAGTGGTTGCTGGAGATAGTGCTGGTTTGAAGTGGGGGCAACACGCTAGAACTTTCTCAGGACACATGAAAATCTCATTTTAATAGTCATCAGTCTATAGCTTAAATTAGCAATAAAATATGCCTAATTATATACCCAGATATGTCTTTATACCAGGTATAGCATAAAAGTAATTATCAGTTCACTTGAAGAAGAAATGCAGGGAGAGAATACAGAGAAAGAGGGGAGATATAGTGGTGGAAATTAGTATTTAATGGCTTATGAGAGCACAAAGCTAAATAAAAGCTCCACCGTGTCAACCCCCGATCTCTCCAGGGTCCGGGGGCATGTGAAGGGCCCAAGGGGTGGAGCAGGACCCCAGCTAGAGACCGGACCTCTTTTCCCTGGCACTTGGAACAGGACAGCATCTTGGTGTTTGCATAATTTACAAACTGAGGAGAAGCAGGTGCCTGTAGCTCCTTCTGCGGAGCAGGTGAAGGGCTGGGGCAAGGAAGAGGGGTGGGTAGGGAACGCTCGCCTCTTGTAGCAGAGAGTTGTCCACAGTCCCCAGCTGCCAAGGTCTGGGTCTCCCCACAGAATGAGTGCCCATCTACCATGCCCCCATGACATGACAGTCCCTCCCTGTCCCCTTCAGACCCTCTGGACTTCTCATGCCCACCCTTTCTTCCCTTATCAAATCCTGTCTAAGATGAAGTGCAGAGGGGCAGGGGTCATGCTTCCCACCAATGCACAGGATGTCAGAACTGGATAGAGCCTGGACACTCTTTGGATGAATTCCCTCATGTTCAGATGGGAAAACAGGCCCAGAGAGGAGAAGGGACTTGCCCAAGGTTATCCAGAAAGTGGGTGGCAGAGCTGAAATTGGGCCTGTGAGTGAGAATGTCACAGCCCCTTCCCACACTTTTCTGGATATGTTTGGCTGCCCTTCTCCATGGCTCCACCTGTTATTCAACAATACTTACTGAGCACTTACTATGTGCCAGATAGTGTTCTAGGCCCTAAGCACACAGCAATGACCAAAACAGACAAAACTGCTACCCTTGCAGAGCTTAAGTTCTAGCTTAATTACACTACCTACCTGTTACCATATTGGGGGGTGCAGCAGGAAGACTGAATCAGCAAAAAATGCTCTGCCCATGTCAGCTCTGCAGGACACATGGCCTTGTCCCTAGAGAAAAAGGATCAGCATTCAGGAGTGGCCCCAAGGGCCTCCCATGTCCTGGCCCTGCTGGGGTAAGAGACCCCCGCCATGAGAATCATCTCCTTTGGATCTCAGAACCACCCTATGAGGAAACTGAGGCCCAGAAGGTAAGCACACCGGGCATGTAAGTTGCGGGTCTGGGCTGTCTCCTGACCTCGTACAGGGGTCCTGGACACTACCCAGGCTGGAGCAGGGTGGGTGGGGCAATGGGAACAGTGCATTTTCTGTCAGTCTCCCACTTTAGGAGAGGAGAGTGGGAGGTTCTGTTGGTATTTTCTCAGGGTGCTCAGAGAAGTCCACGATGCCTGCCCTGCATGGGGCACACCAAAGTGACTGGCCATGGTTCAGGAGGTAGCACCCCTGTCCTGGGATTCTGGTCCCTAGAGCAGAGTTCCTAACCACAAGGGGGTACCAGCCTTTCTTGTGATGCTTAATGAAAACAAAGGCCTTCTCCCTAGAAATGTTCTATACGTCCCCCTCACATCACTTTGCACACGATTCCCTGAAGACCATCCGTGCACCACTCTGGGCAGGGCAGACCCTCAGCAGAGCTCTCCTGATGGGGACAAATCATATCATGGAGTTGAAAGTTCACACACCGCCCCCATATCTCCTGCCCCTCAAAAGCATTGAGGGGCCTGCCGATGGCCTGGAATGTCTGTCTGGCCAGATTGTGCTGCCCAGATGGGGCATGAGTGCCCCCTGGGGGTGGCTCATCCAAGTGTCCCAGGAAATATGATGCCATTCACTTGCCCACTGGTATTTAATTTTATTTTTTATCCTCACCCGAGGACATTTTTCCATATTTTGTTCAGACAGAGTGGGAGGGAGAGAGAGGAAAAGAGAGAGAGAGAGAGAGAGAGAAACATTGACGTGAAAGGGACACATTGAGTGGCTGCCACCTGCATGACCCAACCAGGGCCGGGGACAAACTGCAACCGAGGTACGTGCCCTTAGCGGGAACCAAACCCGGGTCTCTCTAGACCGCAGGCCGATGCTCCAACCGCTGAGCCAAACTGGCCAGGGCGTCACTGGTGTTTAATTTAATGCCAAGATTTGGTCAATAAAAGTTGTCATTTAAAACACTGTTTTTAAATTAAAATTGTCAACGAGGGGTGTCAGAAGGAAAACTCTGCTTTAAATGTAGGACAAATCTTTCAGGTTACTTTAGTCTCCTGAGAATAGAAATTTGCCTTCCATCTGCAGTGGTGTGGCCATATGATAGTCTTTACCTCTTTCTGCCAAGTTTTCTCATCAGTAAATGGTAATAACAACACTCCCTCTCCCACAGGGCTGCTGTGAGGGTTATAAATGCATTCAAAGCATTCAGAACAGAGCCTGGAACAGAGCTACCTCCCAATGAATGGAATCTTTTATTACTGTTACTACTTTTGTTATTATTATTAAAGGTCTTGGGTGTTAAAGTCTAAGAACCTCTGCTGGACCAAGCTCCTGCTAAACAGAAGGACCCAGCTTCAGACCCCATACCCATTAAGAACCCAGGCTCACACACCCCCACGTCTCCCAGCTGCTCCCTACTTCCCAGCTCCCCTATTATATCAGGGCACCAGTTCCAACACAGCCCCTCCAGCAGCTCAGAGGTGAACCACAGCCCCATGTTTGTGGGGTCCAGATCTAAGGTTCAGGAAGTTGAGGGGTAGGGTGTGCTGGGCAAAATGGGGGCAAGGAGGAGGAGACCCTCCATGTGAAGAGCACTTAGTAATATTTGTGATCCTGTGAAGGGCCCGAAACAGCACTGGTGAGGAGCCAAGAGACCCACTCGGCACCCACTTGCTGTGTTACCTTGGACCATTCACATTCCCTCTCTGGGCCTGTTTGCTTCTAGCAGTGAGGAGATGAGTCCAAGTCCTAAAGGAACCCTGGCTCTAGCCACTTGGTATAGGACTAATTCATTTCTTTGTCCAGACCCGTGGGGCAGTATCCTTGGCCTGTACTCCCCAAAGCCTAATAGCTCAAGCCTTGGCCTCCTGCTGGATTTTCCAGGGCTAAATAGAGGGAGAAGTGTCAAGGTTCTCATCTGTGTGGGCTCAAATAAGTTGTGAGAGCTGGAGGGGACTTAGTCGACACTCTAAATCCAACCCTCCCTTTCACAGCCAAGGAGACTGGGGCCAGAGGGAAGTGTAGTGACCTGCCTGAAGTCACAGAGTGTGACAGGATGGGCCCAGGGGCTTTGCTTCCTGGCCCTACTGACAACTTTCAACAGGAGGCCAGGTTGGCAGCAGCCTAGCATGGAGGCAGGGGGCACCAAAAACGATCCTTATTCATTTACTGGGGTTTGGGGACTATTGGGAGGGCTGGAGCTGGTCTCATTAATGAGTCCCGTTCCGCCCCAAATTGAGTTCCAAGGCCCAGTCTGCCTGGCATTCTGACCCAAGCATAGAACATAGAAATGAAGGGGCTTGACCTTGTTCTCCCTGCCCAGGCCAGCCATACCAGGCTGAGGGAAGGGAAGAGAGGGAGGGAAAAAGATAGGGTGATAGCTCAATTCAGTTTACCTAAGACCTCCAGTTTTCTTAGTCCCAGGAATAGACAAACCAGGACCACCCTCTCCCCTTCAGAGAAGCCAGCCTGCACCTCCTCCCTCGGCTTTGTCCGGGAAATGAAGCCCAGAGGACTTTCAGAGCCTAAGTGGACCACAGAATCCCATGACCCTGGAAACTCATGGTTGATTAATGATGTCAGAGCAGTATGTGGCCTGTTTCCCAAGAAAGAGAGTGGAAGGCCACCTTGACCCTCAGGGGCCCTCAGAACACTGCTGTTTTGCTCCCATCAACAGAGCTTCCAGGGACCAGGTGGGTGCTCTGCCCACACTGGTGGTCAATCCCCAGGAGCCCAGAGGACCACCTCCCTCCCATGCTGCCCACTCAGCCTCCAGCCCCTGGGTTGCAGGGTAGATAGATGATGGAATCCATTGATGCAATCTGAGATATCCTGAGAAGTGGCTGAGCCCGAGGTAGGTTTGAGGGTCCAGGCACCAAGAAAGCCTCCCTTAGAAAGGGAATCTCTGGGGGAGCATGTCTAGACAGGCAAGGCTGTGAGCACATCACAGAAGTTTCTGGGTCCCAGCAAGGCCTCAGAATGGTCAGGATGATTCCCAGTCCACAACAATGACACTAAGTCAGGAGAGAGCTGCCCCGTAGAATGGAGACCACCCTTTGGGAAAAAGAGGAAGAACCCAAACACCTGAAGATGAACTGTGCACCACTTCCTCCACCCACCCCACCCCCAAGGAGGGCTTAAAACAACTGCAAGTGGAATGATGGACAATTTCATTTCTATTTCTTGCCCACCTGAATCACCGGCCTGAGACTTACTCCTGCTACATTGCCCAGTTCACGTCCTGAAATTCTTCCTCCCTGTCCCCAAACCCCCTCAAACAAAGCCCCCAAGGAAGGACAGAAGCCAAGGGAAAGATATACCCCAGAAGAAGGCACGGGTGCATCCCTGGGTCTGGCGTACCTGCTCTGCCACTTACCAGCCACGAGCCTCTGCCAAGCTCATAAAGCTTTTGAATCTTGATTTTCCCTTCTATAAAATAGGGAGAACAAGCCCCACATCAGGAATCACAAATAAGCTAAATCACGCAGTGTGACCCTAAATCGGTATTCATGTCCTCCTTCTACCTGGGGTCTTTGCCCATCTGTACCATGAGCATGCTGCACCAGCTGGTCACCCAGGTGGCCTTCTGACTCTAGGGTCAGTTGGCTCAGGCTGGCTTTCTGTCACCCACAGAGGGTTCCAACATGAAACAGTGACCTCTGCCAGAGCACAGCTCCAGCTTTCAGGAGGGAGGGGCCCACTTCAGCCCTAATTAAATCCTGCTGAAAGCTCTGGTTGGCCCTGGCCAGGCCCTGCACCCAGCACACACCTGTCAGGAATGAATGACCCTTTATACCAGCGCTGTCCTACAGACCCCAGCAATCAACCCTGTGCCCCAGACAGCCCCCTATACTACCCTCTGTCTGGGAGTCCTCCTTCACACACTTACATACAGTTTATGAGTGACTTTGAGTGGAAGGGACTAGTGTTTGAAGCCACAGACAGATGGGCTGGGCTGCCTTCCCAATCACAATGCACAGATGGGGGTGGGGCCACCCACAGGTGAGGTCAGGCCTCCAGGTGGATGGAATTCAACATCTGGCAGCCTCTTCTCCCAGCATGCTCCTCTAGAGCTAACAGAGCCTGAGCATTCAAAGAAGAAACAGGTAGATACAGCCTTTCCTCTGGGCACTGACCTCATTCACTATGGGGCAAGGAGAGGAAGGGGTCATGAGAGAGAAAAGGTGCTGAGAGGAGAGAGGAAGAGATCAGCTCACACACTGCCCTCCTCTAGGAACACTCCCTGCTGCCCAACATAGGAAGTGGCCGCCCCAGCCGGATTCCACAGGGATCTGCAGGTTGGTACTGACAAGAGCCCGCTGCCCTGTCCTCCTGGGTAATGAGTTGCCCATAGAAATCCCAGTGCCACCCCAGTTCAGCCACCTGGTTCTCTTCTGGGGACCCATATCGCAGCTTCTTTTTGACCTTCACACAAAGGGCTGCCCATTCCCCACTTCCTGGACAAGACTTGGTTGTCCTCTACGGGACCCACAACTCTGAGATGCACACAAAGCTTCTAGTAGGCACCACTTACCTCTTCTCTGAGCAGAGTAAAAAGAAAAAAAAAAACCCACAAGTTTAATCTCCAACAGGGCCTTCTATTACACTTGCTTCGTAGTTACTTGTGCAGTTTTAAGGGCTAACAGTTAGGGGTGTGGGTTAGGTTAGGCCTGAGCTGTCCAATACGGGGGCCACCTGCCACCTGTAAACCTGAGCTGTGGCCAGTCTGAGTTGAGACTTAATAGAAAAGAAAGAATATAAAAATCTCATAATTTTTATATTGATTGCATCTCTTTGGATATAATAGATATAAAAGCCCTGGCCAGTGTTGCTTAGTGATTAGAGCATCGGCCCAAGCACCAAAGGATCAACGGGTCTGATTCCCAGTCAAGTGTATGTACCTAGGTTGCAGATTCGATCCCTGGCCCCAGTTGGGGTACATACAACCAATCAATGTGTCTCTTGCACATTGATGTTTCTCTCTCTCTCGTCTTTCTCCCTCTCTCCCCACCCCTTCCCTTCCACTCTCTCTAAAGATGAATGAAAAAATATCCTCAGGTAAGGATTAACAAACAAAAACAAATAATGGGTATGAAAATTAGTTCTGTCTGTTTATTTTTACTTTTTTAATGTGGCTACTGAAAAACTAAATTACACTTGTGGCTCACATTATATTTCTATCAGATGGCATCAGATTGAACATTTCCTCCCTACTAGACAGAGCTACCTGAAGGCAGCGAGGGCAGCACAGGTAGGGTAAGGGTGACAAAGCCTGAGACGGATCATGAAAGGCCTTGAATACCAGGCTCAGGGGTCTGGAGTTGCCCTCTCAGCACTGGAAAGTAGTCCTCATATGGCCAGCTCCATGTACCCGTCACCCAGAGTAGCAGAGTCAGGTCATGCTGGGAGGGGCCCAAAGAGAAGGGAACAGACCAGAGAAGGGACCAGACAGAGGTCAGGAGAGAAGCAGAAACTGGCTAAAAGTGGAAAACAGAGAAGAAAAGAGTAGCTATCTTTGAAAAAAGTAGTTAGGCCCTGGCCAGTTTGGCTCAGCGGTTAGAGCGTCCGCCTGCGGTCCGGAGAGACCCGGGTTCGGTTCCCGCTAAGGGCATGTACCTCGGTTGCAGTTTGTCCCCGGCCCTGGTTGGTCGTGCGGGTGGCAGCCACTCGATGTGTCCCTTTCACATCGATGTTTCCCTCTCTCTCCCTTCCTCTCTCTCCCTCCCACTCTATCTGTACAAAAAATGGAAAAATGTTTTCGGGTGAGGATAAAAAAAAAAAAAAAGAAAAAAGTAGTTAGTACAGTCCTGCTCATTCAAGTCCTCCACACTCTGAGGTAGGTTTTCAAAGGAAATCTTCCAACCCCCTATCTCCTAGAGGAAGTAAGGACCCAGGTGACACTGTCGGCCTCCCCCAACAGCCCTGGCCAGATCTCTTCCTGCCCCTCTCTGAGCCTGAAGCCCCCTGACACCACCTGAACTGGCCTTGTCCCACACTAGCCCAAAGGCAGGCTTGGAACTGGTGGAGAACAGGGCAGAAGAGGGGCAGCTTTGGGGCCAACCTTTGCCCTTGCTTCCTGCCCTGAGACAGATGTCAGATGTGGCAAGGTCAGGCCCTTGAGAAGACCCGTTTCTCTTTTAAGAAGAAGCTGGGGCCCTGGCTGATTTGGCTCAGCGGTTAGAGCGTCGCCCTGCGGTCCAGAGACCCGGGTTCGGTTCCCGCTGGGGGCGTGTGCCTCAGTTGCAGTTTGTCCCCGGCCCTGGTTGGTCATGCGGGTGGCAGCCACTCGATGTGTCCCTTTCACGTTGATGTTTCTCTCTCTCTCTCTCTCTCTCCCCCCCGCCCCCTTCCCTCCCACTCTATCTGAACAAAAAATGGAAAAGTGTCCTCAGGTGAGGATAAAAAAAAGAAGAAGAAGAAACTGGGTTTTCAAAGGGCCTATACTTAATAGGGAAAAGGGCCCAGGCCCTACCCCTTCCTCCTCTATTTTAAGACAAACATTCACACAGAGGGGCTGGTATTACCATCATGGCCACTGGCCTCTGGGAGGCAAAAACACAGACTGAAGAAGTCACTTGTGCCAGTGGTACCTTTTCCAGTTATCAGAGGATTTAAGGGGGGTGTTTGTAGAGCCTATGAGCTAAGAATAGTTTTACATATTTTGATGGTTGAGAAAATATAATGAGAGAAATACTTCATGACACATGAAAATTAAATTCAAATTTCAGTGTCCCTAAATAAAGTTTTATTGAAACACAGCCTTGCTCATTCGTTTATGGGTTGTCTATGGCTACTTTCATCATACAATCACAGAGCTGAGCAGTTATGACAATGTGTAGCACACAAAGCCTAAAATACTTACTTTCTGGCCCTTTTTAGAAAACATTTGCCAACCAAAAAGTTACTGATTTTGAGGATCTGCTGTAAATCTGGGTCCTAGGTTCTGGTCAGACAGACCTGGGCTGGAATCCAGCCCACCATTTCCTAATAGGATAACTTTGGAAATAATAATAGTCAACCTTGAAGGATTGCTGAGAGGTTTAAGTGAGCTAGTGCTAACACGCTCAATAAATGTTAGCAATTGTTACAACTGTGATTCCTTTTAAGTGGGAGTGTCTGAAGACCCTCAAATCTCCATCACCATCCCAGACATCGAGTTCCATAGGATATGCCACACTCCACCTGACACTCTGAGCCCCCAAACCTGCTCCTCTTCCTGAGCACCTCCGATCTTGGCTGATGTTGGGAATCGTGGGGACAGTTGTCAAGTGCCCCACACTTTGACTCCCAAATACAAGTGGATGTAGGGTGGGCCACTCACATCTGCTAGCAGGTGAGCCAGGCAAGGCCTAGCAGATGAATGATGAAGGAAAGAAGAGATGAGAGGGATGAGTGGGCCCTAGCCAGTTTCGCTCAGCGGTTAGAGCGTCAGCCTGTGGTCCAGAGAGGGATGAATGGGCATTGCCCTGTGCCAGGCAACTCTGATGATCCTTATGAGGCCAATGGTGTTATTACCATTTTACAGAAAAGGAAACGAAGGCTCAGAGAAGCCACATGACTTGCTAAAGTCACACAGCTACAAAATGGCAGGACATATTTATATAAAATATTTACATAATTTGAAATTTGAAATGTAGAAAAGAATACAGTCAAGAGTCTGTCTCTCAACTCTGACTCCCAGCCACCAAGTTCTCTGTTCTGGAAGCAGTTGTCCTTGGGTGTCCTTCCAAAGACATTCTATGCATATACAAGCAAATATGAAAAAATATATATACACATACATATTTAGATAGATATAGATATCCATCCCTCTCCATTTTTGTTCTTTACCCAAATGGTAGTAAATTGTATATACTGAACTGTATATAGCTTTAATCACCTACAACATATCTTTCCATATTAGTACATAGAGAGTAATGCCATTCTGTTTCACATAGGATTCCATTGCATAAAAATATCAATTTATTTACTCAATGCTATAATGATGGGCAGTTGGGTTGTTTTCAATCTTTGGCAATTACAAAAGTAAAGCTTCAATGAATAGCCTTATATACTTGTTGTTTCATATGGGTGAGTATATCTGTAAGATAAATTTCTAGAATTTGAATTGCTGGGTTAAGGGATATGTGTTTGTAGTTTTGACAGGTAATGTCAAATAATCTGCAGTAGAGATTGATCCTATTTACAATTCCATTAGCAATAGGTGAGCGCAGAGTCTGGATCTGAATTTGGGTCCATCTGGTTCCAAAGCAAGCGCTTATTCTGCCACACTGTGACCATCAATGCCATCACGAGAAAGTTTTTTCTGATAATTTAGGCTACCTTCAAATCTTGAGTCCTCCTGCTTACTCACCTGGAACACTGGCCTCCTCCTGTAGGAGCACTCAGTCCTACCAAATGCCTCCATGCCTGAAGGTAAACTCTGCTTCCCCTGAAATCCTGTCCACCCACTGTCAGTCCTAACTGATTTCCAAGCATCTAACAGCTCTCTCCATGTGTCCTGAGGGTTACTCCTTCCCTTCCAATGCCCCTTCAAGGACAGAGGTGGTGCCACACATCTTCAGGCATGGTACCTGCCATGTGGGATGGATTTGATAAATATTTGCTGAATAAATGAACCCGATTTTGATGCCAGATACATAGAAATTGTCCCTGATTCCTTCTTCTGCTCACCCTCAATATTAAATTAATACCAAATCCTATTGGTTCTACCTCTTAAATAGTTCTTGAATCCTTCCATGTGTCTCATCCCAGCTGCCCCCTCCCAGTACAGACTGTCATAATTTCTCACTTGGATTATTCCAACAGCTTCTTATCTGGTCTCCCTACCTCCATGCTCAGACTTTCCAATCCATTCTCCACATCTCTTGCTTTATGGATAAATCTGCTAACTGTTCTCCAATATCCATTCTCCTCTTCTTTATTAACAGAACCCCTGTGTTTTGGCTGGGCACCTTTCCTTGTAGCTAGGTGGGACCATGTGACAGCTCTGGCTTCCCGGTGTGAGCACTTGTGACAGGCAGGGCTTCCATCTGCCCTTAAAGGAAAAAGGCACACTTTCCACCCCCCTCTACCCTTCCTACTTCTGGTACATGATGAATAGTCAACTTAGACCTCAAGATGCAGGTTTGGTATTGAGCCACAAACTAGAAGGAGCCTCGGGAGGCCTCTGGGCAAAGGGCAGGGCACCTGACAGGGACACACCAAACAGGAACCCTGGCTGACGTACCAGCAGCACTGTCCATCCTGCCTTAGTACCTGAGATCCAGCCAGCTAGCAGGGATATGGCAGGAAGCAAGATACTAAGTGTCTTTTAATTTAAAAATTTCTTGGGAGTTGACTTGCAACTCAGCCAATTAAATGTCACTCTCTTGGATTCCTGCTACACACACACACACACACACACACACTCATACACACACTCATGCCTGGCAGCTCTCTGCTAGGAAAGAATGCAGCCTTTTCCCTTTCATCCATCATCGCCGTACTTTCAGACAGCCTGCATTCCTCCTCCCTGAAGTCAGTAGCCTCTCTGGGCAGTCACAGAGAACCTACACATACTCAGAGATCCATTCTACTGGGCCAGCTCTCTACTATCTGGGACAAAGGAAAAGCAGCAGAGACAGTCTCCAAAGAGGTGATCAGCACGCGCACATAGAATGCATGTACATATGTCCCCTTTATCTATAACCAGGAGTGTCCACTATGGGCTACATGCTTAGCTGGATCCTATAAGACCCACGAATAGGGAGAAGCAGCAGCCCCTGCTCTCCAGAGAGAGGAGACCAGTATTGGTAACATTACATTATTCAAAGCTCTAATCTGTATATAACCCATCCATGTTTCACAGGCTGTGGTCCCCACCTGCCAAGAGCACCTGTACAATACCCTGCCAAATTCTAACTATGCCTTAGATTCTCAAAGCATATTCCATGTTATTTTTATGGAAAGAACAGTTAATAAGCATGAGTTTTCTACCTTGTTTTTCTACTGTAGCTTTATAGTACATTTTGAAAATAGTGTGTATCTTCCAACTTTGTCTTCTTTTACAAAATTGTTCTGGCTTTTCTAGTTTTCTTGACTATCTGTATACATTTTAGAACCAGCTTGTCAATTTCTATTGAAAATACCCTGTTGGAACTTTTTTTCTTGATTGATTTTAGAGAGAGAGGAAGAGAGAGATAGAAACATCAATGAGAGAACATCGATTGATCGCCTCCGACATGCCCCCCACTGGGGATTGGGCCTATAACCTCGCCGTGTGCCCTGACCAGGAATCTAACTGATGACCTCTTGGTGCACCGGTCAATGCTCGACCACTGAGCCACACCGGCCGGGCTATCCTGTTGGAACTTTAATTGGAATTTTATTTAATCTATAGATCAGTTAGAGAAAATTTGACATATTGCCAACCTTGAGTCCACTAGTTCATGAATATAGTATACTTCTCTATTTGTTTAGGTCTTCTTTGATTTCTTTCATCATTTTGTAGTTTTCAGCATACAGATCTGGCACCTAAACATCTCATGGTTTTTGGAACTGTTATAGGTGGTCCTTTTTAAAAAATTTATTTCAATTTCCAATTGGTTAATGTCACTATATAGCATAGTGACCCTGTATCTGTGATCTTCCTAAATTTACTTACTACAACTAGTAGCTTTTTTGTAGATTTGGGGAGAATTTTCTATGTAGATAATCTTATATATGAATTGTGCTATTTCTCTCTTTCCAATTTATGATCCTTTTTTTTTTTTCTTGCCTTACTGTGTTGCCTGAAAGTTGCACTGTAATGCTGAACAGAATGGTAAGAGTGAACAGCCTTGTTTTAGGTCTTCCCTTAATACTTCATCTCAGAGTACCTCTCCTCCAGCACTATACTGCTCACATTGTTTATTCATTGCTTGCTAGTTTGGTGATGAGGGGTGGAGGTATTCACATTTTCTGTTCTCAGTGATCCTGTCCCTCTCTCAGCAATAAGCGCTCTCTAATGATCTGGACCCAACTCCTTTTTCTGTCTCTCTCCCATGGATATGGGTGAGTTATTTTTTCTATCCCCTTTCCCCAAATGCACTAGGTCTTCCCTGTGCCTTGAACTCTGCCCTTTCTTTCCAAAGCAGCTTAAAGCTTTTGTTTCTTAGTGGAGGAAGGGTAGAAGCATCTAGGGCAGGACTTTGTTTCTGTCCTGAAGTAGCTACTATTTCCCCCAGACCCCCCTTTTTGAGAGCGTTTTCTACCCTTTTTAAAACTTTTCTTCTTCCATGACCTCCACTGACCAGAATAAAGAAGGCCCCTCACCAATGAGTCTCACTGTGCCTAGAGAACACCTCCTCTCTAAGAGCTAAGCTTTGTCCTGGGCCATGTTCCTCAGCCTGACTCCTGTCCAGGAGCTTTCTCTGATCTTATGTGAGTAGCCCCCAGTGCCCTGTCCACAGCTGTGTATTCCAACATGTCTGCATCACAGGGTTGCACCAGTTCACTCTAGGGACCCCACCACAATGAATACAACTGTCCCCGTTTTATCTATGAGGAAACAGGCTCAAAACGACGGACTCTCTCCATCACATAGCCAGGTAGTGCGAAAATCCACAGTGCATATGAACCACCATCAGTTATTCAACCAGCCCTGGCAGATATGGCTCAGCGCTAAGAGTGTCGCCCGCAGAGCAGAGAGTCCCGGGTTCTATTCTAGCCAAGGGCACGTACCTTGGTTGTGGTTCGTCCCTATCCCCTGTTGGGGTTGTGTGGGTGGCAGCCAATCAATGTGTCTCTCTCATATCAATGTTTCTCTCCCTCTCTTCTTCCCTCTCTCCCTCCAGCTCTATCTGAAGATTAATGTAAAAAATATCCTGGGGTGAGAATAAAAAAAAAAAAATTCAACCAGACATCTGTGCGGTGGGGTAGAGGGAGGAATTTTTAGGACTGAGGAAATGGAGGTGGTCTTTGAGTTAGGGTGATAACAGGTAGTATAATAGGACTGGGATTGGAGATTCCAGAGAAAAGATTGGGGAGAGGGAGCCAGATGTAGAGTAAGAACTCCTTTAGGTTGGAGTAGCAGGGAGAGAAAAAGAAGAGTTTAGGGCCTTAGAACCACAACTCCAAAATAGAAGCCTCTATCTTGACCTCTATTTCCTCCAGTGTTGGGGGGTGCAGGTGTCAAGGCTGGAATTTGCAGGACTTCAGCCAGTTGCCTCCTCAGGTAACTTTCCCTAGCAGTCCTCCCAGCCTAGGAGCAGGAATGGAGATGAGCTACAAATCTCCAGTAGGGCTGGGTAGGGGGACAAAGTGCTGCAAGAGAGGGGCAGGTCAGACTGCAAATGCCCAAAAGGATCACACCCTGGTGCAGGGAGTAAGGAGAGGCTGCCTGGAGAAAATAGACCCAGTACATTGTGGGCAGTCAATAAATATTTTTCCTAATTTCTTTAAATGTCCCAGGAGACATCTGTGGATGAATTCTCTGAATCCCTGGATGGAGCTGATGGTGAAGATGCTGTCGCTGCCATTAGTTTGCATTCCTGAGCAACAGGGAGATATCTGTCCTGGGCCTGGGAGAAGGCACAGGAAAGCTGTCTTTGTCAGGCAGCAAGGGGAAGAGGGATAATAAGGCATGGAGACTAGGGGAACAAAATGGCCTTGGTATAAAGGTCTTAAATGTCACTCTAAAGCCATCGACTCCATGATGACTGCCAAATACAGGCTGGACATCGGATGTGCTGCAGGGCACTTCATTCACAGGTCATCTGTGCCTGTCATGTTTGCAGCTATATCTCTCGTGCCCAGAACTGCACTTGACACAGAGTAGGTGCTCAACAAATATTTATTAGGTCTCTGAACTAATAAATGCAATCCTCACAATATCCTTGTGTGAATATAATTACCCTTACTTCGCAGAAGAGGGACTGCAGTCAAAAGGTGTTCAGACCCAGCTTTTGTGGGAGGTAGAATTCTAAGCATGACACCAATGACCTTTGACCTTGTAGAATCCTCTCCCCTTTGCGTGTGGGTGGCACTTGTGAATATGATGAGACATCATTCCCATAGTTATGTTGTATTATATGATGAAAGGAAGATTATCTAGGTGGGCCTACTCTCATCATGTGAGCCCTTTAAAAGCAGTTTTCTCCACCTGGTGGCAGAAGGAGAAGTCAGAGATTTGAAGCAGCAGCAGGATTCAGTGCACTGTTGCTGGCCTTGAAGATGGAAGGGCCACACATAGGCCAGGGAGTGGCTTCTAGAAGCCCCACACCTCTCCAATCCCTCATGGCTTCCATACTCATGTGAAATGTGTAAATACAGTACCTACACAAAGGCATATCATTAACACTGATAATGATCGTGATCAGCTGAAATGAATCTCTCCTCCTCCCAGTCTCTGACTGTGTAAGTCCTACCTGTCCTTCCCAAAGACCCAAATCCCACCTCCTCTAAGGGGTCTGTGATGGTTAATTTTATGTGTCAACTTGACTAGGCTTAAGGATGCCCAGTTAGCAGGGTGTGTGTAAGAGGGCGTGTCCAGAAGAGATTAGCATTTGAATCTGGAGACAGTGAAGAAGAAGACTGCCCTCACCAATAAGGGTGGGCCTCATCCAATCTGCTGGGTCTGAATAGAACAAAAAGGCAAAGGAAGGGTGAATGTGTTCTCTGCTTGAGCTGGACATCTGTCTTCCCCTGCCCTTAGACATCAGGGCTCCTGGTTCTTGGGCCTCCAAACTCAAACTGGGACTTGCACCATTTGCTCCCCCAGTTCTCAGGCCTTGAGGTATGGCCTGGAACTACACCACCGGTTCCCTGGGCCTCCAGCTTGCCAATGACAGGTCATGGGACCGTGCAGCCTCCACACTCACATGAGCCAATCCCTCATAGTAAATCTCTTTCTATAAATCTATACATTTCCTTTTCTCTGAAGAACGCTGGCTGATATGGGCTCTCCCAAATGCTCCCAGAAGTCATGATTCCTCTTTCTAGCACTTGAGTCATACAGTTCACCAACACTGCCCATGTGTCACAGGTTGGGTTCTCCAAGAAGATTCTAAGATGGAGTTTAAGGTGCAGGATGTTTATCGAGTAGGTCCTTGGGATCAACACCTTTGGAAGGGAGTGGGCAGAGAGACACGTTGAGCTGTGGTGCAGGTCCAACCCTTGGTGAGCTCTGGAGCATATGTGCCCTTCAAAGGTACCCTAAATGGGACTGAGATGGCTGGGCCTTTATATTCCTGCCTCAGTAAGTCAGTGGTTGTGGGCCACCTGGGGAAGGGGTGTAACCTAAGTGAAGCACCTCTTGGTAGCTGGGGTCATCCCTGAAGGCCTGACAGCACTCCCAAAAGTTGGGGCAGCAAGTCCTTCCCAGAAGAGGGATCTCGACACCATACCTCCCTGTCCACCAGTTTGTCATGTGGTTGTCACTTCCCCCACCTGCTCCAGAGTCCCTGGAGGGGATGGAACCTGGAGGCTGAGTCAATTCTGTATCCTTTGCCTCCCTCCTTCCACCTCAAACATCTACAAGGCACTAGCCAAGTTCAGAGGAGTGTCTGTGAGCTGGGGGTGGGATAAGCCCAGGTTGCAATGCAGGGGGCCAAGCTGGAAGCCAGTTCTGGGTTCCCTGGGTGTCCTCCTGATACTGATCCTCACAGAACAGATATTGCCCCCAAGACACTTTTTTAAAAATAAATTTCTTTATTGAGAGGAAAAGGGAGAGGGAGAGAGAGAACATCAATTGGTTGCCTCCTTTATGCCCGCACTGGGGATCGGGCCCATAGCCTGGGCATGTGCCCTGACCAGGAATCGAACCAGTGACCTCTTGGTGCATGGGTTGATGCTCAACTACTGAGCCACACCGGCCAGGCACCCCCAGGACACATTTATAGTTTGTGAGTATGTGTATTAGCTGTCACAGTGATGCGGGATAGGGCATCACTTGTGGTGAAAAAATTGTCCCAGGTCCCATATTGGTGAAAAACTTGTTTATAAATCTTCAAGTTTAGAACCTCACAATTTTACATATAAACACAAGTATTTTGTTGTATTGCTTTAAAAGCATACACTGGACCTGGCCGGTTTGGCACAGCGGTTAGAGCGTTGGCCTGCGGTCCAGAGAGACCCAGGTTCGGTTTCCGCTAAGGGCGTGTACCTCAGTTGCAGTTTGTCCCCGGCCCTAGTTGGTCGTGCGGGTGGCAGCCACTCGATGTGTCCCTTTCACATCGATGTTTCTCTCTCTCTCTTCCTCTCTCTCCTTCCCACTTTATCTGAACAAAAAATGGAAAAATGTCCTCGGGTAAGGATAAAAATAAATAAATAAATGCAGCCACTCTGTAAATCAAGGAAAGATAGGAACTTTGTTTAATTTGGAATTGTATCAAGAAATATTCCTCTCTCAGAAAATCATGTCAGGTATTTGACTCACCAGAACAATATGCCTTATCCAACTGCATTTTACCAGTCACATGCTAAGTGCTTCTATTTATAGCTAAAAGCCAGGGGTACTGAAAAATTACAATGTTTTCCTAGTGTAGCAATGCTTAAACATTTATAGGTTGACATACATTATATTTTATTCTCAATTGCTTTCTATTTTTCCTTCTATATTACAATTTTGTTTTTTTCATTTTGTCTCTTTTTTTTTTTATCCTCACCCGAGGACATTTTTCCATTTTTTGTTCAGATAGAGTGGGAGGGAGAGAGAGGATGAGAGAGAAACATCAATGTGAAAGGGACACATCGAGTGGCCGCCACCCGCACGACCAACCAGGGCTGGAGACAAACTGCAACCGAGGTACATGCCCTTAGCGGGAACCGAACCCGGGTCTCTCTGGACCGCAGGCCGACGCTCTAACCGCTGAGCCAAACTGGCCAGGGCTCATTTTGTCTCTTGATTGCTGGTAATATCTGTGAGTTTTATTTCAGGATAATAAAAGGAGCATGCACAATATTTTATATTAGAAGGAGGATGATAGATCTGATGGGTTAAGAACCTCTGACCTGGGTGAGTGTCTTCCTTTTGGGCCTGACCTATATCTACTACACCCCCACCCAAACCAGGCAGTTGGGCTCTGAAACATGTGGGCGAAGGGCGCCCTCTTCAGGCCTAGCCCCTTTGTGGGGGCACCTTGCAGGCTTTATTTCCTTTCACTCCTCAAGGCTTCCCCAAGGAAGATGTCTCAGGACTAAGAAGTAGGGTTACCAGGTAAAATACAGGATGCCCAGTTCATTTAATTTCAGATAAACAAGTAATAATTTTGGTATAAGTATGCCCCTGCAATCCTTGGAACATACATATATACAAGAAGTCCAAGATGCTCACTGACATTTAACTGGGCTTTCTGTGTTTTTATTTGGTAAATCTGGCAACACTACTTGGGACCAACACTACATGTCTGTGTGTGACCCAACATTGTCAATGTGAATTAGTATGGGGACACTGTGTGTATGTGGCGGGGGTAAGGGCTGTGTACAAATCCCAAAGGCACCATGGGAAGGTGGACCTGGATAATGATACTACAACAAATGCCAGGCCTGAGATGTGCACCTGTTAAGGAAAGGGGGGTGGTCAGGAACAGCCCTGTGGACCCAGTCTTGAGTCCTGGGCCTATAACCCAGCAGTTCTCAATCCTAACAGGGATCCAGGGTCCCCTGGGGTTCAGATTCTTAGAACTACCTCTCCACACCTACATACTCACAGATGCCGGTTCATTTGGTCTACGCTGAAGCCTGGCTCCTGTTCCTCACACACCCTTCACTGTTGGTTGACAATTATGTCATCAGTGCAATTAAAAGCCTAGCTCTGGGCCTCAAGGAGTGGGGAGCAGGCAGGGGACTTCCTCAAAAGTGAGTGGGCTCAGACCACCAGTAGATGCACTGGCTGGAGCCCAGCTTACTTTCTGACATCAGTGGTCCAACCTCCTGGATATGGTCCATCCTCTCTGCTCTCCCAGAGGTCTCCTGCCTCCCTGTGGAGAGGAAGGTTCTAGTATGAATGCCACTGTTCAGATGAAGAAATTGAAGTCACAAGACAGGGCTGGGACTGGAAACCAGCCTGCCTGAGCCCAGGCTGATGGAAGGACCAAGCTCCAGAGGGATACCTACCAGCCAGCACCAGCCCAGGTCTCCTTGCCTCCTCACCAAGGGCCCTCAGACATGGCAACCATTCATTCATGTTTCCCAACCTCGCCAGGTCCGATTTCAAACAGTCTGTGTGTCATCCCTTGTCAGCCCATGTATTTCAAGTTTCTGACCACACCTATCTCCCCTCTGTGCTGGATAGCTGTTCAGCACCACTGCTGTTCCTGCTTTTACTGAACCTTATCATGGTTACCTGTGGCTCTCTCTACAGGTGAGTGCTTTGAGGGTACCCATCCCCGTTCACTGCTGTGTCCTCCTGCCCGGTCTTCCGAGTGCTTGAAGAATGAATGTGGGAGCTGTCTCTTAAGTAGCCTACAGAACTGACTTCTACAACTGTCCTCAGTTGCCAGAATATCATCAGGAAGCCCAGTAGCTGTAAATACCACCTTCCAAGAACCTAGGACTGTCAGCTGTAGAAAGTGAACACTGTCTGATTAGAAACAAACCAAAACACTCCTGTCAGTAAGTTGTTTACATAACTATACAGAAGCTATGAGGAATATAACTCCTTGTCTTCAGTGCAGTGTGCTGGGCAAACACAACCGTGTAGAAACATGGAGCTTCTATTTATTCAGTAATTTTATTGTTGTGATCATTCAAATGTCCTTAAAGTTCAATGTCATGGATATTTACATACCTTAGGATCACATGAAATTCAGAAGTCTTAGGGTTAAGTAAAAAATTGTATTTACATCGTGTATTAATTTCCTGTTGCTGCTATAACAAATTATCACAAACTTAGTGGCTTAAATTTATTGTCTTCTAGTCTTGGAGAACAGATGTCCAAATGGGTCTCACTCGGTGAAAATCAAGGTGTGAGCAGGGCTGAATTCCTGCTAGCGGCTCTAGGGGGAAATTCTTTTCCTTACCTTCTCCAGCTTCTAGAAGCTGCTCTCATTTCTTGGCTCTTGGCTCCCATCCAGTCAGCAACTACCACACCCCAACCTATGCTTCTGTGATCACATCTCTCCTTCTGGCTCTCCTGCCTCCCTCTTTTCCTTATAAGGACTCCGTGATTACCTTGGGCCCACCTGGAGAGTGCAGGCTACTTTCTTCATCTCAAGACCCTTAACTTAATCACATCTGCAAAGTCCCCTTTGCCGTGTAAGGTAAAAAACATCTTTACAGGTTCTAGAAATTGGGATGTAGACATCTTTGGGGGTGGGTGGATATTATTCACACCTAGTTTAAGGTTCAAAATCCAGTCAGGTTATCAGCCTGAGAGGGAGTTGCACCAGAACTGGGAAGTGTGTAAAAAATCTGGCACCAAGTATGTGGGCTACTTGACCCTGATTTTTTAAAGTATATTTTATTTATTTATTTATTTAATTGGGGTGACATCAGTTAATAAAATTATATAGGTTTCAGGTGTACAATTTTATAATACATCATCTGCATATTGTATTGTGTGGCCCTGATATTTTTGTATTAAAAGACGATCTGTATATATTTGGTATTCTATAATGCTTGTAATGTATAAGGTAATTTGGTCTTTTAGAGTGATGGCTTTTTAACTAATAATTAAAAGTGTATAATTGAATAATTTAAACTGAGGATTTTAAATTGAACTTTTACCAAGTTTATACACAATATTAGAACATATAAGAGAACTTTAAGTTGATCATATATTACTTTTCTTGAGGACATGCTTGTATTGATTTTAGAGAGAGGAAAAAGGAAGAGAGATAAACATTGATGTGAAAGTGAAATATCAATCGGTTGTCTCCCACATGTGCCCCAACCGGTGATGGAACCTGCAACCTGGGTACGTGCCCTGACCTTTTGGTGCATAGGACAACGCTCCAACCAACTGAGCTGCACTGGCCAGGGCAGGAAGTCTAATTTTTATTTATTTATTTATTTATTTATTTATTTATTTATTTATTTATTTTTGGTACATGCCCTTAGCAGGAATCGAACCCAGGACTCTCTGGTCCGTAGGCCATCGCTCCAACCGCTGAGCCAAACCGGCCAGGGCAGAAAGTCTAATTTTTAAATAAAGCTTAAAATATTTTAAGATATTTGATTAAGTTTATAAACTGGACCAAACATTATTCAAAGAGCTGTCAAAGGAAATTGTTAAAATTTGTAGTACATAAATAGTAAGATTTTCAAGCTGAATTTAAAGTCTGGAAGAGAAACACCCCCCCACCCGCCCACCCCCATTTTACTTCCCCTGTAGTTTGCCTATAGGGCAAAGGCATTGCCCCATTGCCCAGGGGCAGCCACAGCAGCCTGAGGAAAGGCTGGAATGAGGTCCCAGAGAACTGCACAGACCCAGGACAAATCACATTGAATGGATGCTGGATGCTGGGTTTTTTATTGTTCGCATTGGTATTGTTGTTTTGAACTTTCCTGTGTCTTGTCAGAAAAAGCAAGTATTTATTTTCTGATATATTTTCAATTTAAAAGAAAAAGGTATAGTTTTAAGATTAAAAAATTAAGCCCTCCTTTTTTCCTCCCTGGCTTCTTGAAGATCAACTTCCATCATGAATGACACAGTAACTATCCAGACCAGGAAGTTCATGACTAACAGACTACTTCAGCGGAAACAAATAGTCATTGATGCTCTTCACCCTGGGAAGGCAATAGTACCCAAGACAGAAATTCAGGAAAAACTAGCTAAAATGTGTATGACCACACCAGATGTCATCTTTGTGTTTGGATTAGGAACCCACTGGTAGCAAGACAACTGGCTTTGGCATGATTTATGATTCCTTAGATTACGAAAAAAATAATGAACCCAAACATAGACTATATGAGAAGAAGAAGACCTCAAGGAAACAGAGGAAGGAACACAAGAACAGAATGAAAAACGTCAGGGGGATTGCAAAGGCCATTGTTGGTGCTGGCAAAAAGTGAGCTGGAGGTCGGACAACAGAAGGAGTAAAGATTCTTCAGTGACTTTATCTGTGGTGATTATGCAGATTTCTCATGAGAGGATTAATAAACTAAGAACTTTTATGTGTCTGGTTGTTTGGGAAAAAAATTAAGACCTGACCAGTATGGCTCAGTTGGTTGGAACATCGTCCTGTATACCGAAGGGACATGGGTTCAAGTCCTGGTCAGGGCACCTACCCAAGTTTCTGGTTCCATCCCTGGTCAGGGCAGGTGCAGGAGGCAACCGAACAATGTTGCACTCTCACATCAATGTTTCTCTATCTCTCTCCCTTCCTCTCTCTCTAAAATCAATGAAAAGCATATCCTTGGGTGAGGGGGAAAATATTAAGTAGGAACACTATCAGGTTAGAATCAAATTGGAGAGGACCTCTACTTTCAGTAAAGACATACTCGGATGACTCAGACCAACCATGCTATTGAAGGCAACTTTTCAAAACTGGCCACAATATTTTAATAATCTTAAAAGCATCAAAAAGCTAACAAGATACAAAGAAATTGCCTGGCCAAGAAGCCTGACATTGGAAGGCACTTCTGCAGTGACGGAGTTGGCTGATCAGGGTGAGGAAGCCGAGGAGCTGAGCAGAACCTCTGAGAGCCTTGAAGGAGTCAAGGAACAGAACTTAGGGCACAGAACTGAGAAACCACCCCACGCTCAGGACTGGGAAATTCAAGGGGCTACATTCTAAGAGTAAAGGTGAACCACAAGCAAACTGGCTCTTGCAAAGTCTATACTCTGGCTTTGAATTACCTGGGTAAGCCTTGAAATTGGACCAAGGTGATCCTGAATTGCTAGTACCCCAGATGCCTGGCAGAAGCTAATCAAACTCCTAACTGAAGGAAAATGACATCACTTTAAGTCTCTAGTAATTTCCAAAGGTAATGTTTCAAACAAATGTCTATTTTACAATCAAAGATAACCACGCACACAGGTGACAAGACAACATAACCAAGGGTCAGCTGAAACAAGATCAAAAACAGATCCATGAGATATGGAATAATCATGCTGTAAAACTAATGTGTTTGGCCTGGCCAGTGTTGCTCAGTGGCTTGAGAGTCACCCCATAGACTGAGAGGTCCTGGTTCGATTTCTGGTCAGGGCACATGCCTGGGCTTCTGGCTCAATCCCCAGTAGAGGGCATGCAGGAGGCAGCCTAATGATGTTTCCATCTCTCCCTCCCTTCTGCTCTCTAAAAAAAAAATTACACACACATATACACACCCAAAAGGAAAGGGCTGGAAGAGAATGCTGGCCTCTGCACTTGGGCCTCCTGCCTGTCCCATCCCCTCCATTCACAGTTCACACCCCCAGCTGGCCCTGGGAAGCCTTGATTGCACTTTCATGCCTACCTTTATGCCTTTATTCCAGGGGTTCCCAGACCGTACTGGAGCACCCCAAGATGAATGCCATTTCCTACAAGAAGCCTTCCCTACTCCTTCCAGTCTGGTACCCTTTTATTCCTCTGCCTTGTTATTTTGAGCTGTTGAATTCCTGCCTCTCTCTTCACTGGACCAAGAGCTGTTTGGGGCATGGATCTGGGGTGCCCCCTGCTGTTTTCACCTAGCACTTCCTCTGCTCAGTGCTGGGCACTTTGGAGAATGACCACAGGGGGGCAGTAGACAAGCTTGCTCATCAAACTCATCAATATCCTGTTAATGTCCTACTACTGTCATCTTGGCCATGGTTCTAAAGGCCAAGGGTATCCCATGTCCTCCCAAGCCTTACCATGGGTGGACATATAAAGACATTACACTAGTGCTACATGTTTAATGCGCCTGAACACACCCAGGGTCACAGTTGTATCTCACCAGCTGTGGAGAGTAGGTATCATTAGCCCTATTTGACAGGTGAGAGACTGAGGCTTGGGAGTGACTAGCCCAGTGGTTCTCAAGCCTGGCTGCACTTTGGAATCACCTGGAAGCTTTTAAAAATTAAGTCTGAATCACTTGGGTAGAGCCCAGGTGTCAGTATTTTTTTAAGGCTCTCCAGGCAATTCTAATATATAACCACGCTTGAGAACCATCGGACAAGCACAAGGCCCACAGCCAGTGAAAAGCAGAGCCAGCTCTAGAATTCCAAATCTTAAGACAACACTCTTCCTTTTATCCCAAGAATTTGGGAGGTTCCTGGACCATTGGCTATTTGGGGTCCCACAAGCTGGAAAACAGTGTTGGGCGAGTGGGCTCCACAGACGGTCCTGGCTTCTGTGAGGCCAACCTCTTCCCTCCTTGTCCTTCCCTGACTCCAAAATTCGGGCCCAGACAGCCAAGGCCCAGGGGACAATGGGTGACTCAGATGCTTCCTGTTTTCTTGGCCACAGTGACAGGGGCCTGGAAACAGCACGGGTTTGGGTTCATGGCCTAAGAGATGGGCCCTGGAGAGAGAAGGAGGCTGAGCAGTGGGGCCAGCTTGCCCTGAGATGCAGGAGGAATGAGCTGGGCAAAGCCACACAAGGTGGTTTGCTGGCCTGGTTGGTGGAGACCAGGGTGGTTTGCTGTGTGGTCAGGTCAGCAAAGGTAGGGAGAATTTGGGGCCAGCTTTTCTTGAAGTGTAGGGATTTTCTGAGTTCTCAGGTTGAAGGAGAGACATGCAGTTCCACCTAGATATTTGGTTCAGGCAAAGCGGGCAAACTGGAAGGCTGTGCGGGTCAGAGGGAGGAGCTCTACAACGGAGGCAAAGGAACCTCGTTACCTTGTCTATGCCCTGCCATGACTTACTGTGTAAGCCCCTGCTCATCTCTGAGCCCTCGATTCCTCTCCTGTGAGATGGGGAGGCACTGGGATAAACTGAGTCTGAGAAGCTCTGGGATCCTAAGAAAAACTATAACCTCTCCCAGCCATACAGAACACAGTGCAGCCTCTAAGGGACTTTTTATTTACATGATTTTGATTTCAAGTCTGATAACCCTGAGAGGTAGACAAGAAAAGTATAATAACCTGGTTGCTGCTGGAGACATTAATAATCAGGAAGACTAAAAAAGGGGTATGTGAAAATGGGGGCCTGGACATCCTGGTGACCCAACTTGGTCACATCCATCCTTGAAAAACAGCAATTTGGAGATGTTTATAAAAAGTATTACATGCTTGAATCTTGGCCTCAATCATCTCCCTGCTGGGGTCAGCCTCAGGAAATGATTCTAAATTCAGAAAAGGCTTGTTGGACAGGAAGATGTTCACTAAATAATTTTATATTAGTAAAAAGTTAACACAGTCCAGACATTCAGCAATGGGAAAATGTAGACCATAGAATGTTTTAGCTACCTATTTCTGAGAAACAAATTACTCTCAAACTTAGTGGCTTAACAAACATTTATTATTATCTCCCAGTTCTGTGGTCAGGAAGCCAGGTACAGCTTGGCTGGGTGCCTCTGGCTGAAGGTCTCTCAGGAGGCTGCAGTCTAGGTGTGGGCTGGGGCTGCAGACATCTCAAAGTTTGACTGGGAGGGGATCCACTTCCAAGTTACTCATGGGGCTGTTGGCAGTCTCAGGTTCTTGCTGGCTCTTGAGAGAGTCAGTTCCTCAACTTGTGAGCTCCCCCATAGAGTAGCCACAACATGGCAGCTGGCTTCCCTCAGAGCAAGTGAGCAACCTGAAGGCACAGTCCTGTAACCTGATCTTAAAAGCGACTTCCCCTCATTTTTGCTGTACTGTCATCTCTTGGTATGGGGGAGGGGAGGATTGGTTCCAAGACCTTCACTGATACCAAAATCAAATGGGGTCTGGATGATAAAGCACCTTTATAAATGGGATCTTTTGCCTTTCCACACATGTATTCATTTATGCATCTTTCTCCCTACCCCCAATTATTTATTCTCCAAACTGAAGTAACAACTTTTCTGGCCCTGGGTGCCAAGGGGTCATGTAGGAAGGAGTCCAGGCCCCACCATGGGTCTTTGAGCCTGTGGAACAATAGGATGCTACACATCCTCCTACTGGGACAGCCGCAGGGGATGTGTTCCAGCGAATCCTAAATGCCTCTAATCTCACTGCATATTCCTGGGTTTATTGGAACGTGAGGAGTGGGTTTTTGGGGTGATCCTGAGGGCAGCATTGTTTGGGGAGGATTTGGTTGTAGAGGGGGGAGGCACAGAGGGGGAGACAGAGGAAGCGACCCAGAGAGAAAGGGGAAAGCAGCCGACATGGTGGAAAACAGCTGGACGCTGAAGTCCAGGCCCACCACTCCCTTGAGTGTGAGACTCATTCAAGGCTGTTTCTTCATCCATAGAGTGATATGAAAATAAGTACTATTGCTCGGCTGGTGTGGCTCGGTGGGTGAGCATTGACCCATGCACCAAGAGGTCGCTGGTTTGGTTCCCAGTCAGAGCACATGCCCAGGTTGTGGGCCAAATCCCCAGTGGGGGCCGTGCACAAGGTGGCCAGTAGATGTTCTCTCTCATGGATATTTCTCTCTCTCTCTCTTCCTCTCCCTTCCTCTCTCTCTAAAATATATAAAGAAAAAAAAATTTTTTTAAATAAGTACTATTGCCCTTCCTCATTCAACAGGGTTAAAACGAGATTGATTATGCACAGAAACATACTCTGTAAACTATAAAACTCTGGACCTGCCCTGGCCGGTTTGGCTCAGCAGTTAGAGCGTCGGCCTGTGGTCCTGAGAGACCCGGGTTCGGTTCCCGCTAAGGGCACGTACTTCGGTTGCAGTTTGTCCCCGGCCCTGGTTGGTCGTGCGGGTGGCAGCCACTCGATGTGTCCCTTTCACGTCGATGTTTCTCTCTCTCTCTCTCTCTCTCCCTACCACTCTATCTGTACAGAAAAATTGGAAAAATGTCCTCGGGTGAGGATAAAAAAATAAATAAATAAATAAAACTCTGGACCATGCCCTGGCTGGTTTGGCTCAGCGGTTGGGGCGTTGGCCCACGGACTGAAGAGTACCAGGTTCAGTTCCCGCTTGGGGCGCCTGCCTTGGTTGCGGTTTGTCCCCAGCCTCGGATGGGGTTGTGTGGGTGGTGGCCACTCGATGTGTCTCTCTCGTGTTGATGTTTCTCTCTCTCTCTTCCTCTCTCCCTCCTGCTCTATCTGAAGATACATGCAAAAATGTCCTCAAGTGAGGATTAAAAAAAAACAACTCTGGACCAGTGTGGGTTTCTTCAGGGATTACCAGAGTAAAATACCTCCCTCTTACCCTGAGCTCCCAGCAGGAGTCCTGTTGACGCCCACATCCTGAGCCACAGTTCCATTATCTTTTCTAATTAGTTATGATGGTTAAATGTTGACGTTGCGTATGCTTTGGTTAAAAAAAAATGAAGTTACCTCTAATGAGAGATGATGTGCCAACATCAATGAAAATCACAATCGACTCAGCAATTCCACTTTTAAAAGGAACAGCTATAAAAACGCGGGCATGAAATTCCATGCACAGACACATTTGTTGCAGCGTTCTGTGGGAGCAAAGCATGCAAATGAAAAAATGTCCACGTACAGGAGACTGGCTAGGTCAGTTACGGAACACCCACACAATAAAATGCCGGGCCGCCATGGAAATGAACGAGGCAGCCCTGATCCAGAAAGATCACTAACATCTATTATAGAATGAAAAGAAGCAAGTTGCCAAACAATTCTACCTACCTACCTCCACTAATGTGGACAATCAAACAAACTGCGTAGGTATATTGCCTGACTTGTATGGAAATGCAGAGGAAATTCGGGGAGGGGCAGGCCAGCCGTCGGAAGTGGCATGGGGAGGGAAGGTGAGGAGAGGGACTGGGCCTTACCCTTCTTTACTCCATATTCTTCAGGAACGGTTGCCATACCTTTCTTTTTCTATTTTTTTTTTTTAAAGAAACCGTTTAGTTTCTGTCAATCTTACCTTCACTTTTGTTGGAGTCTGTGGAAAAACGGCTTAAGACCCCTCCGAGGTCCTTCCTACTCCTTCAGTGGCCGGAGCAGGGGGCTTCAGCAGGGAACAGCTGATCAGGCACGGAAGGCACCTTCGTGCCTCCAGACCAGTCTGCAGCCTCGGGTTCCGTAGCAGTAAATTTGGGAGCTGGAGAGACCCGTTCACCCTGAAACGTTTCCTCAGTCACAGCCTTTTCAGGAGCGGCCTGCTCCTTCCGTCTCTAAGGATCTCTGTGGAAGTAGAGATCCAGCGGGTCCGCCCGCAGGGGCTCATGGGAGATGGTGCCACGCATGCGCAGAGCTTCGTGAGCCAGCATGCGCCACCTCAGGCCAGATGAGTGAGTCCCCTGTTGAGTGAGGGTGCCGAGTCCAGTAGTGCAGAGTAGAGTCTGTGTTACCCAGAGCAGTGGCAGGCAGGTGACCATAAGACACCTCTGTGAGGAGCCGGTGGTTAGCCAGGGAGTCTGTAGCCCCCGGAAATAGCATCTACCAGAAGGCTGCCGGAGCTGGTTAGTGCAAGTTACAGGGGTGAAGCCACCAGCATTAGGAGTGGCTCCAGGGCAGCAGCAAACTTTAGCACAGCCTCTGGCCGCTGGCCGCTGGCCGCTGGCCGCTGGCCTTGTTGCTGGAGGGCAGGATACTGACATCAGCCGGTTTTCTATGGCAACAATGGCACAAGCTGCCAGCAGAAGCTTCTCCCAGGTTCCCTTCACCGGTATGATGTAGGTGCCCTCCGTTTTCCTCTTGTAGATGAATTGTTCCATTTTAAAATCAAGGTTGGTGCCACCTAACTGAGTTACAGGAAATTTGAGGACATCCTACTTCGTTTTCAGGACCTCAAGGGCGCCCGTCACTGTGAGAGTTTCCCTTTCAGTTAGGTAGGAAGAGCAGAAAGATGGCGTTATGGACAACCTGTCTGGGGAGCATGGAAAGGGACTGCCATTTCTGTGTGAGGTGACTATAATCATATATTTTCTGTGTAATTTTTAAAACTGAAAATATATGTATAAATTTTGATTTTTATATTTTAATTTTATGTTTATATTCTTGATTTTATGTAGTTATATTTGCATTTTTTTTTAGTTATTGATTTTTATATAATTATATAAAATCTTGCACTGTCTTTAAAATTTTAAATCACTGGCCCTGGCCAGGTAGGTCAGTTGGAGAGCATCGTCCCAATATGCCAAGGTTGTGAGTTTGATTCCCAGTCAGGGCATATACAAGAAGCAGCCAATGATTGCATAAATAAGTGGTACAAATAGATGTTTCTCTCCCTCTCTCTCTAAAAAACAATCAATCAAAATTTTTAATCCCTACATATTGTTTCAGAAAACTTCTGAGATCATTACTGGGCCCATGAACACTTTTCCTGAGGATGGAGTCACCTCACTGTAGAAGGACCCAGGTTCCCCTCTTCCCAGATGAGGTGCTATATGAACACACCTCTGAGGTTTGTCAGACCAGGACCCCAGGGCCCCTGCCCAGGCCTGCTCCCTGTCCAGGGATGATCCCTCGAGCTGGTTCTCACATCCTGTGTGCAGGGATGAAAGAAAAAACCACACTTGTTGTATTCCTTCCTTAAATAAATAGTGTTGCCCTGGGCAAAGCTGAGGGGATTCAATAGTGAATAACAATAGATATGATTAGAATCTAGTGAAGAGACAGGTTAATCAAACAGCCTCCTAAAGCACATGGAATGAGGTCAGTGACGGATGCTCTGGAAGGCAGACCCAGAGAATGTCCTGAGGGGAGAAAAGTTGCAGAGGCTTTCCCCCCATTTTCACCAAGACTCTTCTCTCCTCCCACCCCACATCTTCATCCTTTCCACCTTTGGTGAACTGGAACCTGAAGACTTGGCTAGGGTCTTCAACAGCCGCCCTGGGGACTCCCCATGAGTGGAGATGAGGGAGAAAAATACAAGGTAGGACCCAGGAAATCACAGCAGATGAACTCAAACCAAGTAGCCATGTGGGGCTGTGCTGTCCAACATGGCAGGCTGGTTCCAGACCTGTTGCCATCATCATTTCTTGTTCACAGGCCCAGCCAAAGGCCATTCAAGGCCACTGTTTAAACCACCATCTCCTTCCCAGCCTCCGCCCTCAGGGATCCTGGGCAGCAAGGCCACCACTGAGTGGGATCTTTCAGTTTGGAATTTACAATTTCACTACCAACCCGTGTGTGGACTGAGAAAAAAATATTTGTGTGTGTGTGTGTGTGTGTGTGTGTGTACTCTGCATACTATACACATAGGTCTGTACTCTGTGCATAGGGTGTCAGTTCATTCCAGATTTACTGGAACAGCCTCACATTTCACATTTTTGGACACCACAAACCATTTGAATATCCTGAAAATTCCAATATGATTATTTATGCAGCACTCCTTCAGTCTTGTTCCAAAAACAGGATTTGAGAACCAGCTTGCAGAGTTGTATATACTTCAGAGGACTTAAAAAGAACAGGCAAGGGAATTGGGGAGAAGAGAGTAAGATGACACACAGAAATGCTTACCTCAAGTCCTGTGTGCATGCTGGAGGCAGGCCGCAGACATATCTCAGAATTTCCAAGCAGCCAGAACTACGAGACAAACAAGATGGCATAGCCCTGGCCAGTTTGGCTCAGCAGTTAGAGCGACAACCCACGGACCAGAGAGTCCCGGGTTCGGTTCCCACTAAGGGCACATGCCTCAGTTGCAATGTGTCCCTGGCCCCAGTTGGGGTTGGGTGGGTGGCAACCACTCCATGTGTCTCTCTCACGTCGATGTTTCTCTCTCACGTCAATGTTTCTCTCTCTTACCCCCTCTCTCCCTCCCGCTCTATCTGAAGATAAATGCAAAAATGTCCTCGGGTGAGAATAAAAAATAAAGATGGCATGGCTTCCTGCCTGCTGCTGAGACCTGGGAGTCTCCCTCAAGTCCTCAGAAAGATGCAGTGAGACTCAGATTTAGAAAGGAACAAATGCGTGTTCTGTATCTTACTAGTGGTTTGGTCACACAAATGACTGCATTTGTCAAAACTCACCGAACACACACTTAAGATTTGTGTGTTTTACTGTCAGCAAACTTTACCTCAAAAAGAAAAGAATTATAAACAAATGTAGTTAATGATATGCATCAAAAAAGTAAGATGAAGTGCTGGGTGGAAGGAAAAATAGAGGGATTGACATACAACAAAGCAGGTGTACTAACACCGAGTCTGAGTGGTGGGCATAGGTGTGGACTGGATGATTCTTTCAACTTTTCTGTGTTTGAACATTTTTATAATAAAAGGTTGGAGGCTCTAAGAAATGAAGTGGACTCAGGGTGGTGATTGCAGTGGGTGGGGTGGAGGTGGAGGAGTGTAGAGGGGTGATAAATGGTGATGGAAAAAATAAAGAGAAAAAACAAAATGAAGTGGACTTTGGAAGTTACCATCAACACCCAGAAGGTGAAAGGCCCTGAGTTTTGTTCACAGAGCCAGAGCTAGCAGCTGACCCTGCTGGGCACCTGGCCCATGGGCAGAGCTGGGGGACTCTTGGGTGCAGAACACTGGCTTCAGCAGGGACAGCGTGACCTGGCTCCTGCAGAGCCCACAGCATGGCCGGTTTAGGCATCTCCCAGACAGAGCACTCAGATCATGGAAACCTCTTGTCAGAAGCAGCTCCCCCTCGTTCAAAGCACCCTTATAAAGGGTGGAGTTGGATTTCAGCCCTGACAATATGGTGGCGTTGATGACAGGGATCATTTAATGGGGCTTTTCTCTCTGCTGCCACTGCATTAAGCATTTACATGTCAATTAATATTTAAGTGACCCTAGGACATAGGCACTATTGTCATTCCCATTTATATGTGAAAAGTGACTTGGAAAAGTTTAGTAACTTGTATGCAATACTCAGCTGGCAAATGCTGAGCTGGGATTTAAACTCCAGAGACTTTGGTCCTAACCCTGCCTCTTCTCCACAAGCTGCTGTCCCCATCCCTTCCACTTTCTCCCCCCCTCCCCCCCTTCAGAGGCCTGTCACAGACTTGTATCTGCTCTGACTTCAGAAGAAAGCTCAGGAGAAAGTCTGACTCAGGCTCAGAGTGCTCCTTATAAACCAAACACTGCCCCCGAACTTCTGCTCCCCAGGAAGCTTCTCTGACCAGCTTCTCTGTCTACCCCCAAATCAAAACTTAGTTGAAAATGGTCTGTCACCTCTTTAATAGAATCCCAGAACTAAGGAAGACGTCAGCTGATAGCTGGGCTCCTTAGTTTTTGCAGAGAAAAAGAAAGCCCAGAGAGGGGCAGTGGCAGGCCCAATGTCACACAGCACACCAGGATTGAGCCTTGTCTCCTGGGGCGTGTCCTCTTAGCTCAGCGCTGGGCTAAGTTGGGCTGTTGTGGGTCTGAGTGGCAGGGGAGACAGTGGCTGGGGCCTAGAAATCCTCCTGGAAAGAGAAAGACTAGCTCCTAGGGCCAGAGAAGAGCATTGCTGGGCCCCGCAATGTCAGCCAGGAGGACCCTGAAAGAGCAACTTTCATTCCATAGATGACAAGATTCTCTTCCAGAGAGAGCAGGTGCCTGTCACGGGATCCCACAGCCAGTTCCTAGCTAGCTACATGAAGGCAGAAATCCATTTTCCTGCCCTGACCGGTTTGGCTCAGCAGTTAGAGCATAGAGCTGACCAGAGAGTCTCAGGGTCGATTCTAGTCAAGGGCACGTACCTCGGTTGCAGTTCAGTCCCCAGCCCTGGTAGGGGTCATGCAGGAGGCAATCAATCGATGTGTCTTTCTCACATCCATGTTTCTCTGCCCCCCGCCCCCCCTGCTCTATCTGAAGATAATTGGAATAAATATCCTCAGGTGAGGATTAAGAAATCCATTTTCCTGAATCCCCAGTGTCCTTTGCCCCTTGATTCTCTAAAGGATCCTGAAGCACAGAGCAGCTCGGCTGGCCTAGTGAGTCCCTGAGCTGCACCTCCCCCGTGTCCAGACTTGCATGTCTGGGACCCCTCAGTGCTCCCAATGACCCAAGACCAGACCTTTGGCTTTTACCAAGTCCCTCTGGAAAAGTCACAGTTCTGGGCCCCACAGGGGCTGTTGACAGAGGGGCCCCCTACCTCTGCAGCCCTTGGCAAGGAGGAAAGAGGAAGAAGCTACAGGGGCTCAAGAGCCACCTCTCCAGCAACACACCTGCTCTCAGTCAGGGCTGGCCCAGGGACTTCAGACCCCACCCAAGAAAAAGGTCCTGCCCCACTTGCTCCAGGCCTCAGGGGGAGAGAGTCTGTAGGCAGGTCACCCAGCTCTGATGCCAACATCCTTCCAGCCAGAGCCAGGCTCAGTGCCATGGAAGAACAGGATCAGACAGTAGAGACTGAGTCCACAGACAGACCCCAAGCAGCTCTGGTCATGCCAGGCCAACCAGCAGACCCTCCAACACACCCTCCAACACAAACACTGGGCCCCTGGCTCTGCAAGAAGGGGGAATTTTTCAGAAGTGACATCAGCTCTTAAAGTTCTATGTTTCCTGCCTACTTCAGCTCAGAGAGCAGAGTCTCCAGAGCCATGAGCCTGGAGAGGCAGAAACCAACTCCAGAACAAATGGCACGTCACTGGCTACGGCCGCTCGCAGCAATCTACCCACAGGAGAGATGGCCAAGACTGTGGCTGTCCAGCAGCCTGCTCACGCTCAGGACACAGCCTGCCTCTGCAGGGCAGAAGCAAGAGGAGAGATCTCCCAGGTCTCCAGACACATCTCAGGGCCTTTGATCATGCTGTTCCCTTTATCACTTCGCTTGCTGTCTAGCAAAATCCTCCCCATCTGTGTTCCCTCCCTGTGAAGCCAGCTCCCCCCCCACCCCCACCCCAAGCCTCCACAGTGTCCTGTCTACCCTCCCATTAAAGACCTGATCACTCTGAACCATATTTAGAACCCTCTGCCCTCTCTCCCTTCCCCATCAGACCAGAGGCCCTGGAGGGCACAGGCCAAGTCCCATTTCACTCTGGTCCCCAGGGCCTCTTGTAGCACTTGGTGAGGACTTGGGAAGTGTTTGTGAAGGAAAGGATGGAGAGTGGTGGGGAGATAGCACTACTCAGCAACCCCATCCCTTCAGCGCATATTTTCTGAGGGACCAGCCCTGGCATCCACTCTGAAAAGCAGTTTCTGCCCCATGAATGTGCCTGGGGAGCCTTAGAGCCTAGGAGGAGAAAGCCTTAATCCCTTACCAGTCTTTGGCAGTGGAAGGCCAAGAGAGCCAGCTCCATCCCCTAGCTGGGCCCCTGGAGTCGGGGTGGAGGGAAGCCGGAGGGAAAGCAATCCAGGCCCCTGCCCCCAAGGACCCCCTCAGCAAATTTCTGGACAATTGCCAGGGTGGCAAGGCCTGGAGGAGCTCAGAATGGGTCCAGTAGTGGTACCAGCCTCAGAGCAGGGCCACCTCCAGGCTGGCGTCAGGCCCAGAGGGGCTGCTTCTGTCTGCACAGTGGTACAATCCTGTTCTTGCTGGGGGCCAGGAAGTCCACACCCTCCCCCCACCAAGGCTTCTGCTGCTTCTGCTGCAGGGTGTGCTGGGAGGATTGAATGAATTAATATATGTGAAAACAGGAAGTACCCAATAAGTGTTAGCCATTTTTAGGATAATTATTGTGTTGTTTAGAGTCAACTCACATGACTGAGTGCCAACTAAGTGCTGGTGCTGGGAATGCTGGGTGAGCAAGGCAGGCACGCCCTGCCTCCCAGGAGCCTACAAGTGGGCAGGGGGCACAGATACATAAACAGTAGACATGGCAGTGCAGGTCTGGAGGGGCAAACCTGCAGCACCTAACCTGGCTTGGGGGTGGGTGGGTCAAGGAAGGCTTCCTGGAGGAGGTGCTGCTGCCCATAGAAGAGCTGAAGGATGAATAGAAAACAACCAACTACAAAGAAGTAAACCCCTCCCAGTTGAGAGAGCCACAATGAGGGTTCATTCAGCTAAAGGCAAGAAGAATGGAGGGTAAGTGAGGTGAAGGGAGCTGCAAGAGGGGGTGAGAGTAGGGAGGAGGAGGGCACTACCATGGAGTAAGGTCCATTGGGAGACCTGGGCAGCCAGGGTAGGGAGAAGGAGGTGCTGAACCTCCAGTGAAGCTGTCTTCTAGCAGGCAGTACTGGTTGAATGTGTGTGTGTGAAGGAATAAATGAGGGGAAGGCAAGGTGGAAAAACCAACTTTACCTTCTACAGTGCATTCTCTCCTGCAGCAGGGAGAGGTAAACAGAGAGAGAGATACCCACACATGCTGACCCCGACTCCGATACCCCTACCTTAAGCTTAGCAAGCTAAAGTGTGGCTCAGAAAGGGTCAGGGGGACTGGGTCACTGCCCTTCTACTGCCCTGGGAAGGGGCTGACTGGATTCCCCTGGACCCAGGGCCAAGCTGTCCAGCTGCTGACTCAGGCACTACTGGCCAGCTCAGCATTCCTACCCACCCCACTGAATGGGGCTATTGGAGCTCTTTGTACTGGGGTTAGGCCACTGACCACGCCCCCAACCAGAGCCTTCGGCAGGACTGTGGGCTCTGCTGTCAGGGGGCAGCATAAGCCCTAGGGGCCAGTCTGAGAGCCCTGTGGCCACCAAGTATTGCTCTGGAGTGTCTGGGACCAGGAACAATCCTAGGTAAGCTGGCTAGGCTGGCATCGGAGAAGGGATCCGAGTGGGAGGGAATTGCCCTGACCCTCAGGACTGGAGGCCCCAGGATGGTGACCCTGCTCACAATCCCCAGCTGGGGGTGGGGGGGTCTATCCCTCTGCACGTACCAGTGTGTAGGTGGGGGTGCTGCAGTGGTTCTGTGATTTCCCACTCTTCCCATCAGACTGGAGCTATGGCAGAAGTGGTTTACCCATTAGATTGGGGTCTCTCAGACAGAATGGGTTGAGTGTCCCCTATCACACAGGGAGTGGGCTTGATTCAGAGCCTTCACCATCAGACCCAGAGCTCCCCAAGCCCAGGGTTCATCTCTTTAGTTTCACACAGGAATTATATCTGGTGCTCAGCCTCAGACTCTACTGCCGGGTCCCAGCAGAGCCCACACTTCTCTAGAAAAAATGCCCCACCTCCTCCCATCCTGTCGTCCTCCCTCCTGGCCTTTGCCTCAAGGTGAAGTCTGGCCCCCCAGCCCTGGGCACACAGGCCTACATCTGCCAGGTGTGTTTTTCCAGGAATGGGACAGGGCCAGGTGCCATGAAGCCAGTGCCATTTGTCACCCTTTGGTGGGTGCTACTTCTGGTATCCAGGCTGGGGGCCACCAGGAAGGAGTCCCCAGAGGAGACCTCCTTCTACTACGGAACCTTCCCGCTTGGTATGTCCATTCCTCTGTTGGTATGTCCGTCTGTCTGTTGGCTTGCCCACCTTGACTGGCTCGCCAAGGAGTTTAGTGTTTTAGCTTCCTGATAGATAGAATGTGGAAAATAACTCCATGTAGTTGTTCTAAAATAAAAGAAGTTCCTAACAGATTTGTTTAAGGATATACAGATAGTATGTTATCAGAGCTAACATTGTGCAAAAAAATGTTTTTATTGTCTTTCCCCATCCCATCCCACATGCTCCTCCCACTCCTAGAGAGACAGGGCAGGCTGTTGGGGAGCAGGCTTGCCATGTGGCTTGGGAGGCATAGCCCATAGTCCCAGCTCTGCACAGGGAGTGGGAGCACCCAGAGCCCAGCTTGGGATCTCTACTTGCAGGATTCTCCTGGGGTGTGGGCAGTTCCGCCTTGCAGACGGAAGGCTCCTGGGACCAGGATGGAAAAGGGCCCAGCATCTGGGATGCCTTCACGCACAGCGGGAAGGGGAAGGTGCTTGGGGATGAGACAGCAGATGTGGCCTGTGATGGCTACTACAAGGTCCAGGTGAGTGAAGGACGTGCGCGCGCGCGCGCACGTGTGTTGGGGGGCGGGAGTTGAGTATGTAGCTAGCTGAGAGGTGAGCAGTGACTGGAAGCCCAAGGGACAATGTCAACCCAGTGCTCTGCTAAACACTCCCCACCAAAGGGGATGGGGCCAGTGGGGGCTGGGGACTGGAGGTGTGAGCCGGGTGGGGAAGGTAAATGTAAGAGGAAAGGAAAGCAGACCTACCTGAGCCAAGGCTTTGGTGGGGCGCCCAAGTGATGGGCAGCCAAAGGGCCGATGCGATGGCCCAGGGCCTTTAGGCCACGGTGACCTGAATCTCTGATCCCTGCATGTAAATTGGCCCCTGTGGAGGGAGCTCATCCCCAATCCCTCTGCTCACCACCCACTTTTCCTCTCTGGATTAACTGGGGAATTCAGCACCCAAATTTGTTAATTAATTAATTAACTTATTTATTTATAATTCTCACCTGAGGATATTTTTCCATTGATTTTAAGACAAAGTGGGAGGGAGGGAAGGAAGAGAGGAGAGAGCGAGAAAGAGAGAGAAAGAAACATCAATGTGAGAGAGACACACGACCCAGAGACCCAGACAGGGCTGGGGATGGAATCTGCAACCAAAGCACTTACCCTTGACCAGAAATCCAACCCTCGACTCTTTGGACCACAGGCTGATGCTCTAACCACTGAGTCAAACCAGCCAGGGCTCTTCACCCAAGTTTATTAAGAATACCCTGATGGCTTTCTCAAAGCATCCCGTATCCTGCATTTTATTTGGCTCTATCCCCAGGAGGAAGCAGGGCATATGGTATCAGACCTATTGTATAAATTAGGAAATAGCTGCTTCCTCACCCACTAGGTGCATGGACATGAGAAAGCTTTGGCCTGAGTCCCCCAGTGTGACTCCTACCTGCCCACCCCTGGGCCCCAGGTGACCCTGACCTGCCTCCTGCCCTATCTGCACAGGAGGACATCATTCTGCTGAGGGAGCTGCACGTGAACCACTACCGATTCTCCCTGTCTTGGCCCCGGCTCCTACCCACTGGTGTCCGAGGTAAGCTAGGGCAGCCCCTCCCCAGCCTGAGTGTGGCCTCTTCAGGCCATGTCACCACAGAGACCTGGGGAGGGAGACCACAGACATGGTTTCTTCTGGCAGCAGCTCTCAGAGGCTCTGCAGATAGTTGGGCTCCCAGGAGTATCTATCCCACCCCTCTGAGGCTCAAGTGCTGGTGGGCTGAGACACATTTGGGCCTATGAATGCTGCATTTCAGAAGGCTGAGGCCATGGTCCTTTCTATCAAGCTCCCTTTTCTCGCATCCTCAGGTGACCAGGTGAATGAGAAGGGAATCAAATTCTACAGCGACTTCATTGATGCCCTTCTGGAGAGCAACATCACCCCCATCGTGACCCTGCACCACTGGGATCTCCCACAGGTGAGGGCTATCCAGGCTCAGAGGGGAGTTCAGCTCAGCAGGAGGAAGCCTGAGCCGGGGACCTGCAGTAGCCAAGTGGAGGCAAAGACTGGGGTCTGGACACAAAGATGGGAAGGAGTGAAGAAGGAATCTCTCTGACTCACCCATGGCAGGGAAGTCACCCTGTTTTGACTGATGTCTGTAATGTGATAAGTGTGGATGTTGATGCTTTCCAGAACATCTGTCCTAAAAACAACAAATCAAACTACAAAGAAAAAAAACATCTTTTGAGCCAGACCTGATGACATAGTATAATTAAGTTTGTTTAGCCTTTTTCCCCGTTTGTTTGAGCCAGCACCATATGTGCTCATGTATGAGCCCACCTTCTCCCCAAGCAGTTTCCGTGAAATCTTGACATGCTTCAGAACACCGTTAGACATCACTATTCGACTGATTTTCTTTTATTCATTCAACAAGGCCACACAGAGATCAGAGCCTAGCCAGGAGAGGAGCCATGAATGTAACTCTCTGTGATACAGGGTGGCAGGAAATCAGAGGATAGAGACATGGCTTCAGGGAGGTGTTAGAAGATGGAGTCTGATCAGCACTTTGAAAGGTTGGGGCATTAGGTGGGAGGAAGGGGTGTACTGGCTAGAGGGAGCAAGGCAAGGAGGCAGGGAGGGGCTGGGCAAGTGATTCAGTTAGAGTTTGGGGAGTAGGCTGGAGGGAAAGGATAGAGATGGGAGGGGTGACTTGGAAGGCCTCAACTGCTGACCTAAGGTGAATGGGGTTTGTTCTGTGGGAAGGTAAGTCACCAGAGGCCTATCAGCTGGGGCTGGAAACCACCACCCAGCTTCTTCCTTGGTTGATTGCCTTCACTTACCTACCCCTTTAGCATCCTATCAAACCCAAGGAGAGCTTGGGAGGTAATATTGATGGAATGATGAGTCTTGGGAAAACCTGCCCTTGTGATCAGATGCCTTTGGACGAGAGAGAGCCTTCTGCTGAAGAAAGCAGAGCCCACTCTCACAGAGGCTTCTCTGAGTCTCCTGACATCTGTGCGGCCCTCACCATCCTAATCAGAGCTTTCGTGCCCAGTATCTTATTTCTTCAGAATTTATATTCAAGATTCTTTCCCCATGATGGCTCCTCTTTCCCCTGGCAAATTTTCTTAAATATGCAGTCAAATTCCTTTTAAGCATGAATCTTAAACTTTCTCTGCTTCGTCTTGTTTGTATAAGGTATGTCACACAGTTCATCTTCACATTTACATGTTTCATGGTTCATCACTGCCACCGTCTTCAATTCTTAATGCTCAGTGTCCTGCATCTTTGCTCCCCTCTCCTCCAGACATCCTCTGCAGCTGTAATCACCCATTTTCCTCCCACACTCTTGGCCAATCAGCTCCAAAAGTCTTTTCTGAAGACAGCCCCTTGGGGCACCTGCTTCTCTCTCCACTCCTCTGCTCACAGCTGCTCCAGGTCAAGTATGGCGGGTGGCAGAATGTGAGCATGACCAACTACTTCAGTGATTACGCCAATCTGTGCTTTGAGGCCTTTGGGGACCGGGTGAAGCACTGGGTCACTTTCAGTGATCCTCGGGTAAGCAGGGCCCCTCTCCAGGTGAGAAAACCCACTTCCCAGGCCAGAGTGTACCCTGCCACTTCTCACGGGTCCTTTGGTCCCCACTTGCCATCCCTGTAGACAATGGCAGAAAAAGGCTATGAGACGGGCCACCACGCGCCAGGCCTGAAGCTCCACGGCACAGGCTTGTACCAGGCTGCACACCACATCATTAAGGTGAGGTGGATCCTTCTGGAGGGAAGTCTGGGTTCAGTGTTGAGGGACGAGCCCGTGTCAGCTCAGCAGGCCCCAGAGGTCCGAGCCTGAGCTCAGTCTTCTGCCACCCCACCTCAGAACCAGCCCATCCCACAGCACTTTCACCCTTTCCTTCCATCAGGACTGACAAGGGTGTCACCCAGCGCTCTGCTGGCGACTGGGCTGAGATAGTGTGCACTGGCTGCTCTCCAGGGCTTATAATCCAGCCAAGGGATAGAGCACGTGCATGTGAAAACTTGCCACCTACAGGTCTAAACAGTCTTGTGTGGAATGGCGACAGGAATGGGAATGACTGTGAACTGGGGTCTAAAACCTTCAGTGAAGGAGCAGAAGTAACTGGAGGTTGGTGAAGGACAGTAGTAAGAAGTTAAGAGCACTCCTCTGATAGCATGGACAAGACCTAGGTTTTTGAAGAAGGAAGGAGAAATGGTCTAAAAGCAGCAATGAAGCAATACAGACACTACCCTAAGGTGTGTGTGTGGGGGGAGGGGGGCGGGCTCTGCTGAAAGAGCTGCAGGGGAAGTGGTCTTCAGGACGACCACGCTCAGTTAGAACACGGAAGTGGAGACATTCAGATATGCTGAAGGTGATTCAACATGGTTACAAGGCTACCAGAAAGGCTTGAGAAGGAAGGAAGGGAATTGGGTCACATTACAGGACATATTGAAGGCACCGATGACAATGACTAGAGAACAGGAATGTGAGACATGACGGGAGGCCCCAGTGGACTCTGAGCAGAAGGTGGACAATCTGATCAAGCAGGAAGGCAAGGGACCACTGGGTGACATACCAGACCCTCAAATTCATGTTGACTAGAGAACTTCTTCTTTCTACATTTGGCTTATGATTTCTCAAACTGTGAATATTGAAAGGGCAGAGCTCTGAAGACATCAGTGGGTCACTGGTAGAGAATATGAAGAGAAGCTAAGTTGGTGCATTTTGAATCCCATTTCTCAAGGTTGTTCCAGATGCTTGGTATTTTCCTAGCTTCATGAGCTCATTATGGGAAAAGTACTGCTTAGTTATTCCAGAGGAAAACCAGTAACGTAAGAAGCTTTAGCAAAAATCTTAGAAATAAAAATACAAAGTGGTGATTTATGTGTTTATGCAAGATTTAGGCCAACTGTCCTCTATCATACAAAGAAAATAAGTGCCTCTGGAGGTCAGAGGATGGGAGACTATGGATTGGGATAATCAAGGCTAGACTCATGAAAATAATAGGACTCCAACTGGATCTCTAGAATTAGGAAGGAAAGGCCACCTCACACTGAAAGGAAGGAGAGAAATGGATGGGTCAGACCCCTCTGACGAATTCTTTTCTGTTTCAGGCCCATGCCCAAGCCTGGCATTCTTACAACAACACATGGCGCAGCAAGCAGCAAGGTGAGCTTCATCACCACACGTGTGCTAATAGACAAGTGCCCAAAGAAGTGGTGTCATTCCTAACCGCCACCCCTTCTTCCTCCTTTTCCTTTAAGGGATGGTGGGGATTTCATTAAACTGCAACTGGGGGGAACCAGTGGACATTAGTAATCCCAAGGACATAGAAGCTGCTGAGAGATACCTACAATTCTGCCTGGGCTGGTTTGCCAACCCCATTTATGCTGGTGACTATCCCCAAGTCATGAAGGAGCGTATCGGTGAGCCAAGACCAATTTTTATATATTTTAAATTTTAATTATTTATTGTTGAAGTATTACAAATGTCCCCCTTTTCCCCGCATTGACTCCAGATGCACAGCAACAGTACTGAACTCAGGTGAAATGACCAAAAGGCAAGGGGAGGGGGCGGGTAGAAGGACATACTGAGTTTGGGTGAGGTATTGAAGGGATAACCTAGCCCCCAAAGAACTGAGAACTGGTTATTTGAATTAGGGGAGAGGGAGGGGGAGGGAGAGTGTGTGTGTGATCTAAACAAATCCCAAGAAGTTCAAAACCCAGGGGAAAATTTTAGCAATTCTCTGTGCTGCTTTCTTTTGTGTTCTGCTGTCCTATCTTTTCCTCCCCATTCCACTGCATTTCAACTGCAGTGGAGCAGGAGAGAGAAATCAAAGACACAGTCATGGGCAGTGGCAGTTTTATTGCCAGTTCTTTCTGTCACTTGAGAAATACTTTCCAAGCTCCGGTTTGCAGTGTCAGAGAAGAGAATAAAGACAGGGACAGCTCACAAGGCTATATCAGTTTGGATGCTTTTAAGTACCAAATAACAGAAAACTAAAGTCACTGAAAAGTAGAGAATTTATCATCTCACCTGAGTCCAGAAAAGCATGATCCAGGGGTAGGTTAATCCAACCCTCATGGATGTCTTTGAGGACTCACTCTGGCAACATCGACTGCTCTATATGGCCACAGGATGGCTGCAGCAGCTCCAGACATCACATCTTTACACATCAATACCCAGGGGCAGAAAAAAGGAAATAGACTTGTCATACCTGTTTTTAAGAACAAGAAGAGCTGCCCTAGCTGGTTTGGCTCAGCGGTTAGTGTTGGCCTGTGGACCAAGGAGTCCCAGGTTCGATTCCGGTCAAGGGCACGTACCTCGGTTGCGGTTCGTCCCTGGCCTTGGTTGGGGTCGTGCGGGAGGCAACCAGTTGATGTGTACCCTCTCACATCGATGTTTCTTTCTCTCTCCCTCCTTCCCTCCCTTCCACTCTATCTAAAGATAAATGGAAAAGTATCCTCAGGTAAAGATTAAACAAGGAAAACCTTCCCAGGAAACAGCTTCCACCCAAAGCTGTCTTTCCTTCATGCCTTGAGGGACAGAACCACAAGTCATGGAATGCCCTAGATCACCAGGACTAGGACCTCAGAGGCTAGGGGCCAGGACTCCCATAAAGGATATGGCACGTGGAAGAGAGCAAGGAAGACAGACATGGGACTACTGGGCAGGAATCCAAATGTATTATTTCTGCATGATTTAGAGATATCAGCCCACACCCCACTGAAGGAAACAAGAATGGCACTGAAATAAGTAAAGATCTCACGCAACAAAGCTATCCTCAATGTTTGAGAACTCTCAACATATCAAAACCTTCCCTTTCTAATGCACCATTTATTAGACTTATCTAATTCCAACTCTGCCACTCACCAGTGAGTGATTGGACAAGGTGCTTCACCTCACTGGGTGTCAGTTTTATCATCTGAAAATGAAGGATTAGACAAAATAATCTCTAAAAATCAGTTCTGTGACATGTCTATACACATACACTCAAAATCCTGGGAATGATTTCCTCAAGACGCACAAGGAAAAAACCCTCATGACCAGACAGTGCCCATGTTCCTGCAGGCCCATCCCATCATTCACATGGTGCATTCTCTCTCTCAGGAACTCAGAGGCCATAGCAGGAGCCACAACAGGATTGCACTAAAAGCCAAACTGATGATTTGCCATAAAGCAGTTCTTGGGCTTAAGGCCAATCATCCCAGACTCCACTAACTTCAACTCTGTGATAACGCAAGTGGAAGCTGGGTTGAATTTTTCCTCTATACAATGCAGAAAGAACGATCCTCTGAGCAGTTAATATTTTCTTTAGTAGTGAAAGCATCTTCTTGAAACCTTGTTCACAAATTACTTCCAGGCATCTCAAGCACCCTTTTATTCACAATAAATATATGAACAAAAGTAATTCTACACCAGTGCTGACCAACAGAATTTTTGGTGATGATGAAAATGTTATGAATAATGTATGTATGTGTGTATATATCCATATATATCTACATATACACACAGATAATGATATATATATATACACATCATATATATATATAACACGTATATCTGTGCTATTCAATGACAGTCTATAGCCATTTGTCTATTAAAATTAAAATAAAAAATTTAGTCCTTCAGTGTAACTGAATTTACAGATGCAGTCACACTAGCCATATTCCAATAGCCACATGTGGTGACTGGCTATTGTATTAAGATAGTACAGTGGCAATAACTTGTGGTTTTTCTGAAGTTACTGAAAGAAAATTCATTGGTTGTATCTTGTATGTTCCCTGACTGGAGTTCAAACCCACAACCTTGGCATATTGGGGTGATGCTCAGCTACCCGGCCAGGGCTGTTTCAAAATTTTTATTTATTTTTAATTGTTTTCTTTATTGATTTCTAGAGAGAGGGAGAGGGAGAGATAGAAACATCGATGTGAGAGAACATCGACTGGCCGCCTCCTGCTGGGGATTGGGCCCACAACCTGGGCGTGTGCCCTGACCGGGAATCAAACCGGCAACCACTTGGTGCATGGGTTGGCACTCAACCACTGAGTCACACCGACCGGGCTATTTCAAATTTTGTAAAGTACAAGATAGTACAAAGTGAAAAGTCAAGCTTCTGTCTCTCCATTTCCCTCTCCCCAAATGCTCTAATCCTCCCCAGGGGGCAGCACATTTCCAGGCCTGGACTACACACAGGTGAGAAAAAGCACTGCTGCTAGGAGGTACTTGTTATACTTGTTACTAGAGGCAATACTCTGCATCTTTGTTTCATTTAAACATGTATCTTGGCATTCTTTCCATGCTGGTGTAAAAGTACTGCCTCATTCATTCTAATGGCTGCAACACTGTACTACTAAATGGATATAACCCATCATTTATTCAACTAGTCTCTCCTGATAGACACTTAGACTGTTTCTAACCTAATGCTACTCAATCTACAATAAAAATCCTTGTACATACATCCTTTTACATATGTGAATAAAACAGGATAAACAGATTTGTAACTGATCAGTGAATGGACATTTACTTCTACAATTTTTTTTCTTTTTAATTTTATTTTTGTTACAGATGTTTCTCCTTTTTTACCCCATTGACACCCTCCTCCCCATCCCCAGCTTTGTTATCCATGTCCATTGGTTATGTGTACATGCATGTAAGTTCTGTGGTTTATCTCTTCCCTCCCCCCAAACCCCCTCTTCTGAGGGTTGTCAGTCTGTACCCTACTTCCACGTCTCTGGGTCTACCCTATTCCTCAGACTGTTATGTTCATTATATTCCACAAGTAAGTGAGATCATGTGGTATTTGTCTTTTTCTGCTTGGCTTGTTTGACTTAGGATAATACTTTCCAGGTCCGTCATCTCAAAGGATAAAGGATGTTTCTTTCTTATAACTGCATAGTACTCCATTGTGTATATGTACCACCACTTTTTTATCCATTCGTCTACTGATGGACACTTGGGCTGTTTCCAGATCTTAGCTATTGTAAATAGTGCTGCTACGAACATGGGGGTACATATATTCTTCCGATTGGTGTTTCAGGCTTCTTAGGGTAAATTCCTAGAAGTGGGATCACTGGGTCAAATGGAAGTTCAATTATTAATTTTTTGAGGTAGCACCATATTGTTTTCCATAGTGGCTGCATCAGTCTGTATTCCCACCAGCAGTGTACTAGAGTCCCCTTTTCTCCACACCCTCACCAACACTTGTTGTTTGATGATTTGTTGATGGTGGCCATTCTGACAGGTGTGAGGTGATACCACATTGTTGTTTTAATTTTCATCTCTCTGATGATTAATGATGTTGAGCATTTCTTCATATGTCTCTTGGTCATTTGTATGTCCTGTTTGGAGAGGTGTCTATTCAGCTGCTCTGCCAATTTTTTAATTGGGTTCTTTGTCTTCCTTTTGTTGAGTTGTATGAGTACTCTATATATTTTGGAAATTAACCCCTTATTTGATGTATCATTGGCAATGATGTTCTCCCATACAGTAGGATGCCTTGCCATTTTGATGGTTGTTTCTTTTGCTGTGCAGAAGCTTTTGAGTTTGATGTAGTCCCATGTGTTCATTTCTTCCTGTTTCTGTTGACTTGGGTGATGTATGAGTGAAAATTCTGCTGTGTATGATTTGCGAAATTTTGTTGCCTAAATTTTCTTCTGGAATTTTTATGGATTTATGAGTCACATTTAAGTCTTTTATCCATTTTGAGTTTATTTTTGTGTATGGTGTAAGTTGATGTTCTAGTTTCATTTTTTTGCATGTAGCTGTCCAATTTTCCCAACACCATTAAAGAGGCTGTCTTGCCCTGGCTAGTTTGGCTCAGTGGTTAGAGCATCGGCCTGTGATCCAGAGAGACCTGGGTTCAGTTTTCACTAACGTCACATACCTCGGTTGCAGTTTGTCCCGGGCACTGTTTGGGTTGTGCGGGTGGTGGGTGGCAACCACTCGATATGTCCCTTTCACGTTGATCTCTCTCTCTCTCTCCCCCCCCCCCTCCCTCGCACTCTATTTGAACAACAACAACAACAACAAAAAAAACTAGAAAAATGTGCTCGGGTGAGGATAAAAAAAATAAAATAAAAAAAATAAAGCTGTCTTTACTCCATTGTATGCTCTTGCCTCCTTTGTCAAATATTAATTGAGCCTAGTATCTTGGGTCCATTTCTGGGTTCTTTATTCTGTTCCACTGGTCTATATGCCTGTTCTTGTGCCAGTACCAGTCTGTTTTGAAATTTTGTTGCCTACAGTTTCTTCTAGGATTTTTATGGATTCATGAGTCACATTTAAGTCTTTTATCCATTTTCAGTTTATTCTCGTGTAGGATGTAAGTTGATGGTCTAGTTTCTTTCTTTCTTTTTTTTTTTTTTTTCATGTAGCTGTCCAGTTTTCCAACACCATTTATTAAAGAGACTGTCTTTACTCCACTGTATGCTCTTGCCACCTTTGTCAAATATTAATTGAGCATACTGCCTTGGGTCCATTTCTGGGTTCTCTGTTCTGTTCCACTGGTCTATATGCCTGTTCTTGTGCCAGTACCAGGCTGTTTGGATTACAGTGGCTTTGTAGTATAACCTGATATCTGGTATAGTGATGCCAACTACTTTGTCCTTCTTTTTCAAGATTGCTGTGGCCATTCGGGGTCTTTTTTGGTTCCATATGAACTTTTGAAGTATTTGTTCTAGTTCTGTTAAATATGTCATTGGTATTTTGATGGGGATTGCATTGAATCTATAGATTGCTTTGGGTAATGTGGACATTTTAATGATGTTAATTACTCCAATCCATGTACAAGGTATGTGCTTCCACTCTTTGCTATCTTCCTCTATTTCTTTTTACTGCAAACAGGACCTTTACTTCTTTGGTTAAGTTTATTCCTAGGTATCTTAATTTTTTTGTCACGATAGTAAATGAGATTTTTATTTTGTTTTTTGTTTTTATCCTCACATGAGGACTTTTTTTTTGTTCAGATAGAGTGCGAGGGAGAGAGAGGAAGAGAGAGAGAGAAACATCAATGTGAAAGGGACACATTGAGTGGCTGCCACCCGCACAACCAACCAGGGCTGGGGACAAACTGCAACCGAGGCACATGCCCTTAACAGGAACCAAACCCAGGTCTATCTGGACCACAGGCCGACACTCTAAACTGCTGAGCCAAACCAGCCAGGTCGGGATTGTTTTTTCAGTTTCTCTTTCTGTGAGTTCATCACTGATTTACTTAATAAATGAATTTGGCAAAGTAGCAGTATACAAAATTAATGTCAAGAAATCGATTGCATTCTTATACACCAGTGATGAACTATAAGAATGCCATCGATTTCTTGACATTAATTTTGTATACTGCTACTTTGCCAAATTCATTTATTAAGTAAATTTTTGATGCAGTCTTTAGGGTTATCTATGTATAATATCATGTCATCTGCAAATAATGACAGTTTCACGTCCTCCTTTCCGATTTGGATCCCTTTTATTTTTTCTTCATGTCTGATTGCTGTGGCTAAGACTTCCAGTACTATGTTAAATAAGAGTGGCAAAAGTGGACATCCCTGTCTTGTTCCTGTTAAGGGAAATGCTTTTAGTTTCTGCCCATTGAGTATGATGTTGGCTTTCGGTCTTTTATATATGGCCTTTATTATGTCAAGATATGATCCCTCTATTCCCACATTTCTGAGTGTTTTTATCAGAAATGGATGCTGGATTTTGTTGAATGCTTTTTCAGCATCTATTGATATGATCGTGTGGTTTTTCTTCATTTTGTTTATGTGGTGTATCACATTTATTGATTTGAGAATATTGTACCAGCCCTGCATCCCTGGGATGAATCCCACTTGGTCATGGTGAATAATTTTTTTGATGTATTGCTGGATCCGATTTGTTAGTATTTTGTTCAGGATTTTGACGTCTATGTTCATCAGGAATATTGGCCTGTAGTTTTCTTTCTTTGTAGTGTCTTTTTCTGGTTTTGAAATTAGAATTATGCTGGCCTCATAAAATGTGTTTGGAAGTCATCCTTCTTCTTGAATTTTTTGAAATAGTTTGAGGAGAATGGGTGTTAGTTCTTTTTTTGAATGTTCGGTAAAACTCCCCCATGAAGCCATCCAGGCCTGGGCTTGTTTGCTGGGAGAGTCTTGATTACATCTTCAATGTCCTTAGTTGTTACTGGTCTGTTTAAGTTTTCTATCTCTTCCCGATTCAGTTTTGGGAGACTGTGTATTTCTAAAAATTGGTCCATTTCACTGAGATTTTCAAATTTATTGCCATATAATTGTCCATAGTAGTTGTTAACGATCTTTTGTATTTCTGTGGTGTCAGTTGTTACTTCTCTTTCATTTCTGATTTTGTGTATTTGGGTTCTCTCTCTTTGTTTCTTGGTGAGTGTAGTAAAGGGTCCATCAATCTTGTTTATCTTTTCAAAAAACCGGCTTTGTTTCATTCATCCTTTGAATTGTTTTTTTGGTCTCTACGTCATTTATTTCTGCTCTGATCTTTACTATTTCCTTCCTTCTACTTGCTCTGGGATTTTCTTTTTGTTTGCTTTCTAATTCTTTAAGTTGTGAGGTTAGACAGTCAATTAGAAATTTTTCTTGTTTCTTGAGGTAGGCCTGTAGTGCTATAAACTTCCCTCTCAGAACTGCTTTTGCTGCATCCCATAGATTTTGTGTTGTATGTTCATTTTCATTGGTTTCTAGGAAGTTTTAAATTTCTTCCTTGACCTTCTCAGCAACCCATTCATTGTTCAATAACATGCTATTTAGCTTCCATGTGTTTAAATGTCTTTGCATGTTTTTGTTGCAATTGATTTCTAGTTTCATGCCATTGTGATCTGAGAAGATGCTTGATATGATTTCAATCTTCTTGAACTTGTAGAGATTTAGTTTGTGTCCTATCATGTGGTCTATCTTTGAGAAGGTCCCATGTACACTTGAGAATGTGAATTCTGTAGTTTTGGGGTGTAATTCTATGTAGATATATATTAAATCCATTTGGTCTAGTGCTTCATTTAGAGTCTCTGTTTCCTTGCTAGTTTTTTGTCTAGAGGATCTATCCAGTGGTGTCAGCGAGGTGTTGAAGTCCCCTGCTATGATTGTATTGCTGTCGATTTCTCCTTTAAAGTCCTCCAGAAGATTTTTAAATGGTCTTCATTTTGAAATCTCTTTTATCAGACATGAGTATTGCTACCCCAGCTTTTTTTCCCTTTCCATTTGCTTGGAGGATGTTTTTCCCTCCCTTCACTTTCAACCTATGTGAGTCTTTTGTTGTGAGGTGGGTCTCTTGTAAACAACATATAGATGAGTCATGCTTTCTTATCCAATCAGCTACTCTGTGTCTTTTTATCGGAGCATTCAGTCCATTTACATTTAAGGTGATTACTGATATGTACTTATTTATTGCCATTTTTGTTTAGTTTGGTTCTATTTTTCTTCCTATTTCTTCTATTAATTACAGCAGTCCTTTTAACATTTCTTGCAGTGCTGGTTTGGTGCTAATGTATTCCCTTAGCCTTTTTTTTTTTTTGCCTGGGAAGTTCTTTATTTGACCGTCTATTTTGAGTGACAGCCCTGCTGGGTAGAGTAGTCTTGAATTCAGATCCTTGTTTTTCACAACCTTGATTACTTCATGCCATTCCCTTCATGGCCAGTAGTGTTTCTTTTGAGTAGTCAGCTGACAGCCTTATGGGGGTTCTTTTGTAGGTAACCTGTTGCTTATCTCTTGCTGCTTTTAGGATTCTTTGTCTTTAATTTTTGGCATTTTAATTACTATGTGTCTTGGTGTGGGCCTGTTTGGGTTGTTCTTACTTGGGGCTCTCTCTGCTTCTTGAACTTGAATACCTCCTTCCTTCACCAAAGAAGTTTTCTGTCACCATTTCTTCGAACATATTCTCTAACTCTTGCTCATTTTCTTCTTTGGGGACTCCTATGATGCGAATATTATTACGTTTCCAGTTGTCCCACAGTTCTCTTAAGCTGTCTTCCTGTTTCTTTAATCATTTTTTTCCTTTTGGTTTTCTGATTGGCTGATTTTTCCTACCCTGTCTTCTAATTCACTGATCCAGTCCTCAGCTTCCTCTACTCTGCTGTTTAAACCTTCCAATGTGTTCTTTATTTCTGATATGTCATTCTTGATTTCTTCTTAGTGGTTTTTAATTTCCAATTGGTTGATTTTCAAATCTGTATATCCTTACTCATGTTGTTGAGCTTCCTCAAGATCATGGCTCTGAATTCTATTTGTTAACTTGCTTAACTGCTCCACATTTATCTCATCTTTGGTAGGGGTCTCTTGTTCTTTGATTTGGCGTTTGTTTCTTTGTTTCACCATTTTGGCTATCACAGTGGGCTTTGGAGCCTGCCAATGTTTCCCTGTGGGTGTTGGTGTTCTGCTGTTTGTGGCTCCCTCTCCTGAATTTGGATGAGCGAGGGAGGACCCACGTTAAACACCACTGTCAAGTCTTATTTTCCTGGTTAGAGTTGTTAGCCCAGGAATGGTACAGTTATCCTCTAGCTTTTTGCATTAAAAACTCCTTCAGGTGATCAGCATAAGGGGATTTCCCGAGGGTGGGGCTGAATCTCTGAGGGAGGGGCTACTGCCTCTCCCCAGAGCCCTAGGAAGGAGTAAGATGGCCACCATCCTGCATGGCTGCAACTCATCAAAAGCTCTGAGGCTCCTCCAAATCCTGAGTGTCCCCACATAGTTCCAGTCTAGTCCACCCTCCCTCTGCAGGAGCCCAAGGTGAGTGGCTGTGGCTATTTTAGCGTCTGTCCCAGCTCTGGACTGTGGAGCTGCTTGGGAGTTTAACCTGAGGGTACGCTCACACCTAAGGCCGCTGCTGTCTGTGGGATCCCAGCCCCCCTCTTGCACCTCCGCAATCCTACCAGGATCAAGTCAGTGTCCCTGGTTATATGATGCTCACAAGCTGCTTTTCTGTTGCTTTTTCCTGTCGATTTGTCTTTATTTTAGTTGTAATTCCAGTTTGGTCCTGGGAGATGGTCTGTGTAGCTTCCATTCACTCTGCCGCCATTTTGGAAGCTCTACTTCTACAATTTTGAAAGTTAGGACAAAATTTTTCCTGGCCAGGTTGTTCAGTTGGTTAGAGGATCATCCCGATACGCCAAGGTTGTGGGTTCGATCCTTAGTAAGGGCACATATAAGAAGCAACCAAGAATGCATAAATAAGTGGAACAAACCTAAAAAACTCAATTAAAATTTCCCAACACAGAGGTGTGCCAACTTACCCGACAACATGCATGAACGTGACCATATGTCCCCCAAACCCTCACTGGCCTTCCAGTTCCCTTTCCTGGGGCAACCAAAATTACCAAATTTTGATGGAAGAATAATTAGGAATTCAACTCTACTATTTTCAAGATGGCTAAACACTTGTCCACATACCACTTACTGAATAATCTATGTGAGTATTACTTTGAGGCAATAGAATCTTTAAAACTTTTGGATCGGCCCTGGCCGGTTTGGCTTAACGGTTAGAGAGTCAGCCTGTGGTCCAGAGAGACCCGGGTTCAGTTCCCGCTAAGGGCATATACCTCGGTTGCAGTTTGTCCCTGGCCCTGGTTGGTCATGTGGGTGGCATCCACTCGATGTGTCCCTTTCACGTCGATGTTTCTCTCTCTCTCTTCCTCTCTCTCCCTCCCACTCTATCTGAACAAAAAATGGAAAAATGTCCTCGGGTGAGGATAAAAAAACAAAAAACAAACAAACAAACAAAAAAACTTTTGGATCGTATTCAAATATCAAAATTCCCGTTTGAAAAACTAAGGTTACATTTTCCATACAAATGAATCCCAAAGTCCAGGATTTGTATAAAAGGTTTTATGTCAACTTGTCAGTATCACCCTGGTACATAGAATGAATGTGAGAAGGTTTGTTAACTTCTATTTTTCTCTCTCAATAGGAAGAAAGAGTGCAGAGCAAGGCCTGGATATGTCGAGGTTACCAATGTTCTCACTCCAGGAAAAGAGCTACATTAAAGGCACATCTGATTTCTTAGGACTAGGTCATTTTACAACTTGGTATATCACAGAAAGGAACTACCCCTCCCGCCAGGGACCCAGCTACAAGAACGATCGTGACTTAGTAGAACTGGCTGATCCAAACTGGCCTGATCTGGGATCTCAGGGGCTATATTCTGTGCCATGGGGATTTAGGAGGCTCCTCAACTTTGCTCAGGTGATTATAACATTAGCTATGTAAAAGGCATTTTAGACCTGAATTCATGGTCTTAGATCTTAGTTGCAGATGCTTACATTTAAAGTTAACAAAACAAAACAAACCCAGTTACTCATACTTCAGAGGCTAACAGATACAGACCTTACTATAAGTAACCATGCCAACATATATAACTATAGCTAAAAGTCTTATCCCACAGTTGGTTGTTTTGCTCCCCTTCTCTCCTGAAATGGAGTATGTGGGAAAGAACAAGACCTAAAATACATTTTCTATACAATGATGCTGATGTACTGAGAAACATACTCTTTCATATAAACTTGCCTCCTACCAAATGTGAGAACTGGCATTTACTAAACACTAAACACACTCGATTAAAATATGACAGGCTTGAACATGTGTCTATATGTACCTCAGACTTAGACACCCAACTATAAGTTGAAATTTTTAAAATATTTATTATGACCCACTTTCAGACTCAATATGGTGATCCTCCTATATATGTGATGGAAAATGGAGCATCTCAAAAATTACACTGTACTCAATTATGTGACAAGTGGAGAATTAAATACCTTAAAGGATATATAAATGAAATGTTAAAAGGTGAGATACAAACCAAGACTGTTTTCGCATATTTTTCCATTTAACTTGAACAAAATTTGATAATACACATGGTTGACTAAAACTGTTTCTAAATCTTAAAAATAAAAACATTTAAGGTTATCTTCACAATATTATTTTTCCAAGTAAATGAAAAATATTAAATATGGAATAAAATGTCTTTGCAGCTATAAAGGATGGTGCTAACATAAAAGGGTATACTTCTTGGTCTCTGTTGGATAAGTTTGAATGGGAGAAAGGATACTCAGATAGATATGGATTCTACTATGTCGAATTTAACAACAGGTATAAGCCGCGGTATCCAAAGGCTTCAGTTCAATATTATAAGAAGATTATCACTGCCAATGGCTTTCCCAATCCAAGAGAGGTAGGACTAATTATCTGTGTTACTCACTCTGGATTTTAGAAGAGCTAGGCAGCTGCGGTGCACAGAGTTTGGCAAGCACCCCTCTCCCCTTCCCTCCATGAAAAAGGACAGGGATATGTGGGAGCATGGCCCTTTGTCCCTAACCCTAACCTGAACAACCTAAATGAACAAGCTCATTTGCTTGGAACAGGATAAGCACACATTAAAATTCAATCCTGCCCTGGCCACTTTGGCTTAGCAGTTAAGAGTGTCAGCCCACAGACCAAAGAGTCCCGGGTTCGATTCCAACTAAGGGCATGTACTTGGTTGCGGTTTGTTCCCAGCCCCGGTTGGGGTTGTGCGGATGGCAACCAATCCATGTGTCTCTCTCACATCAATGTTTCTCTCTCTCTCTCTCTCTCTCCTTCCCTCCCTCCCTCCCACTCCATCTAAAGATAAATGTAAAAATATCCTCGGGTGAGGATTAGGAAAAAAAAAAAAAAAAAATTCAATCCTACCATGCAGAATATTAAGGGCAGACTATGATAATTCAGGAGTCCTGTTTGCTTTAGGTTATATTAGTCAATAAAGATTTTAAGTCAAATGTTATTCTAAATGTTGTATCTTTATAAAAATTTTTTTAACCCACACCCGAGGACATTTTTCCATTTATCTTCAGGTAGAGTAGGAGGGAGGGAGGGAGGGAGGGAGGGAGGGAGGGAGGGAAACATCCATGTGAGACAGACACATTGATTGCCTCCCACATGACCCTGACCAGGGCCAGGAACCCAACCGCAACCAAGGTTTGTACCCTTGACTGGAATCAAACCCACAACTCTTTGGTTTATGGGGCAACACTCTAACCGCTGAGCCAAACCAGCCAGGGCTAAATGTTGTATCTTAATGTAAACAAATATTGCCAGTTCTTCAAGATACATAAAAAGTCAAGTAAATTAAATGTATAATGACCATATACTTTTCATTTATTTTCCCACCAAACAGCAGAATCACACAAATACACTGGTTTCAAAATGAAATTAAAAATAATTAAATGTAATAATCCTTTAAAACCTATCAAACATTTTCAGAAACATACAATTTTTTCTATTTGCTCTCTATGCTGCTATACCTAATGACAGGGAATAGAAAATGTAATTTAGAATGTCTTAATAAAAATAACTAAAAAAGTTAATTTCACTTACTTACCAACATTCTTTTAGGGTGACCCCAGTGAGACTCTATAAGGAAGCAGTGACTGATAGCTATCAGGCATTCACTAATTTCACATTATTAGAAAAGCACTAGATTATAAGCTCCTGAAGCATGAAGACTGCTTTTTGACCCCCTCACAAGGACACACATAAGTATTCAATAAATGTTAACTAATTTAATCTACAAGCAGATTAAAACCAACATTAATTACCAACTGGTTTTTTATTAGGTGGAAAGTTGGTACTTTAATGCCCTGGAAACTTGCTCAATCAACAATCAGATGCTTGCTGCAGGTGAGTATATTTTAATTCTTTCCTTTGATAAACTACCTAATTATACAGATAACGACATTACCAAAATCTACCCTATGTCAATTTTCCAAAACCACATGATTAAAAAGTTTTTTCTTTATTTTGAAGCAATTTCAAATTTCTATTTTATAAGAATTTAAAATAATATTTTAAAAACCTACCATAAAGAGAAATATTTTATCCACTCTATACTTATTCTTCCTGAATCATATTGTAAACTTAACAGATTTATAAGTTTTGATATAGTGGGTTCTGTGAAAGGAGGGGAAAACTCAACCATTATACCAAATGAAATAAAGAAGTCAAAGAACACTAAAATTATATCCACTCATTCAGCAAGTAATTGTTAAGCACTCACTTTTAAGAAGAGGGTATTTTAAGCTCATAGAAGGCATCATTTCTTATGCAATTGGAGCTAAAAAGCTCAGAGATACAGAATAACAAAGATACAAAGATGCAACTATACATCAAGAAATGCTCACACATATTTCTTTGAATTTTGTCTTTCTCTCTATATAAGCGCAATAAGAAATATACTTCCTGTTTTAACAAACACATCTTTAATATGGTATGGGAGGTGGAAAGTGCTAGACCAAACCCTACCAATTTAGCTATTTTTATAGGTCAGTATATCACTGTGCTTACCCCCTTCCCACATCTAAATAACCAGGTAATGTTAAGGATGTATATTCCATTAAACTAAAATAAACTTGGATCATGTACAGACATGATGGAGAATTTACTGTTGAGCCTATGAACTCTGTAAAAGCAGGGCCTATGCTTTTTTATCTTGCTAACCAGGGTGCCTGACACAAAACCTAGAGGCAGATATTGCATCAATGTCCACTACTGTATTCATTTACATGAAATATGCTTAACATTTAACTCTTCCGGACTATTGCTTAACTATGTTAACTATGTTTCAATAGATACTCCTGTACCTCTTAAGATACACAATAACATCTTTGAAAGGCTGGAAATGTTTCCTCAGGATTTTTCTTTCACAAATCCCCCCCCCCCCCCGTGAAAATTATAAAACCCATGGGATATAGCTGCTAATATTCTGAGTAATTAATGTAAGCATGAGTATTAATACACATTTAGACTTTATTACAGTACCTATGGAAGAACTAAATTTAGGTATTCTTTATCCTGTTTTCTGAAATATTTTCCAAAGACCTCAGATAATTTTTTATAATATTTATTTTATAGCAAGTGAGAATTATTAAAAAGTGTGATGCCATTTTCCAATACAGTTAGCGCTTTCAGGATGAAACAACACTGGCTAAAATGATCACATTCCCATTTGTGGTGGTGTTCTCTCTCCCATTTCAGAGCCTTTGTTAAGTCACATGCAGATGGCAACGGAGATTGTGGTACCTACAGTCTGCACCCTCTGTGTACTAATCGCCGCAGTTCTAATTCTGCTCCTGCGAAGCCAGAGCTGAGACAGGGTTACCCATTTTGCAGCTTCATTTTTCAGAGAGAATCTTCTAGCTCTTCCTCCATGTTCTGCTTCAAAGATTTATATACATCTCTGTTTCAGGTCCTGTAATAATTCTTTTCTTTTTTGGGCGTATGCTTGGATTTAAGAATTAGAAAATAAAATAAATAAAATAAAAATCACCCATCATCTTACCCTTCTCAAAGTCAAAGTTAATATTTTGCTATATAGTATGCACATTTTTTCATTTTGCAAAAAGGATCACAGTGTACAAACTGTTTTATGATTTTTTTCCCCATTTTTAAATCTGTCCAGAAACATAACTTTAACATAGAAATGAATGTTATCTAATTAAGCACTGTCCTACACATGATGGATAGATAGAGTCAATCATCTATTGATAACAATCCTTTCAGTTTATAAAAGGATAGATAAAAATCCTTTCAGTTTGTAAATCCTATAAGGTAATGAGGGTAAAGCTTAGGTGGGTACCAAACAAATGAGCACATACACTTTCCTAATTTCAAATCACCTCACTCAATGAAATATCTCAAAGAAATATAATTAATTTATGTACCTGTTCTATAACTCGATATTTTGTTTTTTTAAAATAAGGGTTCGCCCTGGCTGGTTTGGCTCAGCTGTTAGAGTGCAGGCCCACAGACCTAAGACTCTCGGGTTTGATTCCCGGTCAAGAGCATGTACCTGGGTTGCAGGTTCGATCCCTGTGTATGGAAGGCAACAATCGATGTGTCTCTTTCAACTGATATTTCTCTCTCTCTCCCTCCTTCCCTTCCACTCTATCTAAATTTCAATGGAAAAACATCCTCAGGAGAGGATTAACAAAACAAAAAAAAATGGTGGGTTTATTTTTATTCTTAACTATGCTAAAATTAACTAATCTCCATTTATCTGAGGACAACACATGGCTTAAGAAGGAACAGTATCAGGCATTTTAATCATTATCTGATTCTATTTAATGTTTTGAAACACAAAAACAGTAAGATAGTAGGAAACTCTATTCCATTAATCCTTTTGGTTGGTTAATACTATCTCAAATTAAACATTTAAAAAATGGTACTTACACCTCAGGCTTATTCCTACAATTGGGCTGGGCTGAAACTGCTTTTAACAAATCTTTGTTTTCTATTTCAAACTGATGTACCTGTTCAGGATTTTTTCCTTTCATTTTTGTAAATAAAACTCTTTCTACTCTATATCCAGATTTAAAGTACAAAGATATGATCGCTCAAAAAATTTGTTTTTGCCCTGGCCAGTTTGGCTCGGCGGTTAGAGCGATGGCCTGCAGTCCATAGAGACCCAGGTTCGGTTCCCACTAAGGGCATGTACCTCGGTTGCAGTTTGTCCCCAGCCCTGGTTGAGTTGTGCTAGTGGCAGCCACTCACTGTGTCCCTTTCACGTCGATGTCTCTCTCTCTCCCTCCCACTCTATCTGAACAAAAAATGGAAAAACGTCCTCGGGTGAGGATAAAAAAAAATTGTTTTTGTTTCTTTGTTAAACCGACTTATTAGGTTTGCTACAGAGGGTAGAAAGTAAAGACTTGCACTGTTCAGTAACATCTGGTAAGCCTTTGCGTGTGATTACTGATAAGTACTCCATATTCCTAATGTATTAAGTCAGCATTTATGTTGTAGAAAGAATTAAAATAGAACGTATTTAACACATTACAATGTATTCAGAGAGAACAAAAAGTGAACATACTACCTGATACAGGACCCCATCAGCACACTTCACTTGAAATGCACCTGGCTGCAGGTAACCATGTTAGTAAAGGTTATCCTTTCTTCCAGGCTACTGTTTAATGTTAAGTCAGAAAAATCTGTAACCAGAAAGATAGTAGATCAGAACTGTTTACCACCCTGCTGTCTTTTCTACCATGTATACTGCTGAATTTTACAATGACAGAGAGTTAGCCTGAATGATGTGTCTCCTATTTTAAGATAACTTGTTAGACAAAAATCAGCAAAGACAATTCTTTTAAATAGTAAACCCTCTTGGTACACTGAAAACATGACTAAGTCAATTAAAATATAAAGCACATTTTAAAAAAATTATAGATTTTTAATTTGCTTTATTTTGTGTACCTCATCAACCACAGTTAAACAATTTTTTCCAATCTTAACATATATTTCAGAAAACATATTCTACCAAGGATTTGTAGTCTTAGGGGCAAGACACATACCTGATTTTTTTCTCCTGAAGTCTGTTGTATTTAAAAATAAATGGTACAATTAACATTTAGATGAGATTATGTCCATTTCCTGTGAGTCAGCATTCTGGCTTCCATATTCTCACCATTATCAACAATCATTTGTTGAACACCCACTGGGTGAGCAGCCCTCTACTGGACACTGTTTTTCTCCCCCATTAACTCCAAATCATTATTCTCTCTTCCCATGGCAGACAAAGGTACACTTTTCTCTCTTAAGTCTTTCTGCTTTTGATATCAACTGTTTTACTCAAGAGTATCATATCACTAGATGTCTTGAAAAACTAATATTCAACCAGTGTTCAGTCCAATAAAATAGAAAGCCTAACTTAAATACATATGATCTTTAGTAAAAAAAAAAAAAAAAAAAATCATTATTTGGCTTTCATATTTACTATTAAATGAAGTTCTTCATTTAATATATAAATTATATTATAAATGAAGTCCTTTGTTTGAATATAAATGAAGTCCTTCAACATTTGAAGTCCAAGACAACAAATGAAGTCTTGTTTTGGGCCAAAGGTCACTAAATAATTTGTAGACAAACACATCAAGAATATATGATAGGTAGAAGAAGTTATAATATCTGAGTGTATTTCTAAGCACACAACTATACAATTTCATTTAAAAAAGCAACTTATTTCAGCCTGGCCAGTGTGGCTCAGTGGCTGAGCACTGACCCATGCACCAAGAGGTTGCTGGTTCGATTCCTGGTCAGGGCACATGCCCAGGTTGTGGGCCAAATCCCCAGAAGGATCAATGTTCTCTCTCATTGATGTTTCTCTCTCCCCATCACCCTTCCTCTCTCTCTAAAATCAATAAAGAAAAAAAAATTTATTTCATAAAAGGAGTCACTGGATCAATGCATTAGCAAATTGTTTTAACTCTAACATTCAAAATTACTTTCACTTTTTTTTTTTTTTTTGAAGGGAGATTCTGAAAGTGTCCTGGCTGGTTTGGCTCAGTGGTTCTCAACCTGTGGGTCGTGACCCCTTTGGTCAAACAACCCTTTCACAGGGGTCACCTAAGACACAACAGTAGCAAAATTACAGTTATGAAGTAGCAACAAAAATAATTTTATGGTCGGGGGTCACCACAACATGAGGAACTGTATTAAAAGGTCGCAGCATTAGGAAGGTTGAGAACCACTGAGTGAAGAGTCAGCCAGAGGACCAGAGAGACCCGGGTTCAGTTCCTGCTAAGGGTACGTACCTCAGTTGCAGTTTGTCCCCGGCCCCGGTTGGGGTTGTGTGGGTGGCAACCAGTCGATGTCTCTCTCTCTCTCTTCTTCCCTCTATCCCTCCTGCTCTATCTGAAGATAAATGCAAAAATGTCCTCGGGTGAGGATAAAAACAATTTAGAAAAAGACTCTGAAAGGTATGTTCAGTATACTTCAGTTATTCAGCATCATGGGAAAAAGGTATTTAATCTTGCATAAATTTCCTCATGACAGAGGTTTATCTTTACATAATACAATTTTTAAGTGGCATTTTTCAAAAATACATCACATATGTTCATGTCTTTTATTTTTAAATTCTCACCCGAGGATATTTTTCCATTTATCTTCAGATAGAGTGGGAAAAAGGGAAGGAGAGAAAAACAGTGATGTGAGAGAAACACATCAATTGCCCAAGGTATGTACATTTGACCAGAATTGAACCTGAGACTCTTTGGTCTGTGGGCTGACGCTCCAACTGCTGAGCCAAACCTGCCAGGGCTGTTCATATTTTTAAAACTTACTTTTTAATCATAAAAATAATACATATCTTGCCCTGGCCAGTTTGGCTCAGCGGTTAGAGCGTCAGCCTGCGGTCCGGAGAGACCCGGGTTCGGTTCCCGCTAAGGGCACGTACTTCGGTTGCAGTTTGTCCCCGGCCCTGGTTGGTCGTGCGGGTGGCAGCCGCTCGATGTGTCCCTTCACATCGATGTTTCTCTTTCTCCCTTCCTCTCTCTCCCTCCCACTCTATCTGTACAAAAAAATGGAAAAATATCCTCGGGTAAGGATTAAAAAATAATAATAATAAAATAATACATATCTTAAACAACAACAACAAAAAACACCTGAACCAATATATATAGATAAAATGTTTAAATTGGTGGTTCTCAATCTTAAATTGCACAATGGAATCACCTGGAGAACTTTAAATATTACTGCCTCCTAGGCTCTACTTCCAGATATTCTGATTTACTTGGTCTGGCTATAAGAACTTTAAAAACTCCCTAGATGATTCTAACGTTCAACCAAAGATGAGAACCACTCCTGCCCTTACTCTTCCACACCTCAGAAATTTGGTTGTATCCTTCCAGACCTCCTTTTATGCCCCAATCTCCATGTTTCCTCCAGTATTTTGCTACTGTAAACAATACGTACTGCAATTAACAACCTTGTTCAGCCCTGGCCAGTTTAGCTCAGCGGTTAGAGTGTCGGCCTGCGGTCCGGAGAGGCCCGGGTTCGGTTCCCGCTAAGGGCGCGTACCTCGGTTTCAGTTTGTCCCCGGCCCTGGTTGGTCGTGCGGGTGGCAGCCACTCGATGTGTCCCTTCACGTCGATGTTTCTCTCTCTCTCCCTCCCACTCTATCTGTGCAAAAAAATGGAAAAATGTCCTCGGGTGAGGATAAAAAAAAAAAAAAAACCTTGTTCATAGGTTTTTTGGCACATCTGGTTATATGTGTGGAATAAATTCCTATTAAAGAAATTGCTAGGCCAAAAAATGTATTCTTATAAAATTGTGGTGGATATTGCCTTCCAAAGAAGCTGTACAACTTTACACTCCAAACAGCAATATGTGAGGTTGACTACCTGCTCCATGTCCTTGCCAGCACAGTGACACCAAACTTTTTAATTTTTGCAAAACTGACAGGTGAAAGATGGTATATAACATAACATATAAATTCGCATTTCTTTGATTAAATGTAGAGTTGAGCACCTTTTATTTTTTAAAAATGTTTTTATTGGTTTTTTTTAGAGAGAGAAGGGAAAGAGAGATAGAAACATCTATGTGAAAGAGATACATTGATCAGCTGCCTCCTGCACACCCCCTACTAGGAATGATCAAGCCCACAGCCTGGGCATATGCCTCGACCAGGAATCAAACCGGGACCTCTCAGTCCATGGGAGGACATTCAACCCACTGAACCACACCAGCTGGGTATCTTTTATTTTTTAAATGACACTTGAACTTCCTTTCTGTTAAACCGTTCATATTACTTAATCATTTTTCTATTGAGATATTAATATTTTTTACTGATTTGCAATTTCTTTACTAGAGAATGTAGCCCCTTATCTGAACTTGAGCGACAGATTTCTTTTCCAAGTTTATCATTTGTCTGTTGCTTTGCCTCTGGCATTTTTTGCCATGTAAAAAAAAATTTTTTATATAGCTTTTCAATCTTTTATATAGCTTTCATGTTGTTGTTGTTGTTTTTTTCTTTATTGATTTGAGAGAAGGGAGAGGAAGAGAGAGGTGGAAACATGGATGAGAGAGAACATTGACTGGCCGCCTCCTGCATACCCCCCACTGGGGATCGGACCCACAACTTGGGCATGTGTCCTGACCGGGAATCAAACTGGCAACCTCTTAATGCGTGGGTCAACAATCAACCACTGAACCACACCGGCCAAACTCGCTTGATCTCTTTTAATAAAAGCTCCTCTATCCAGGATAATGAGAAAAGGCAGGCTTTCAAGATTATTTTTCAGAATAAATATGTTTTACATGTAGAGTTTAGGAAAATTGTTTAAAATTGGGCACAAAAGCTATAAAAATCATCTCTATCAGTAAAATTGTATTTTCATTTTCCCAAATTTTCTAAATAGATTTACAAACCATATTTACCAGATTTGTGGCAATTCAGATGGTCTACAGGTAGACTGTCACTCAGTTGCCAAACTGTTTTCACCTTTTTTTGACCACTATTTATTTCCACTCTCCATTTCTGTGGCTTCTCACTAAGGAAATAAAAAAACATCAAAGGGAAAGAAACTAGTTATTTCCTTCCTTTCTTCCTTTTACAGTCACTTAGTGAAGTCCTTACGTGATAAGCACTAAGGAAGAAGACACAGTTCATAATTCTAAATTTCAAATTTTAGAGTCTGAAATACCTACCTACAGGACACCGAAGTTGGGGATTCACATCTAATAGGCATTTAGAAACATGGGTCTGAAGGTAAGGAGAAGCTGGAGATATGGGTTATGAATTCTTATTAGCCCAGAGGAATTAAAGCCTTGAGTATAAATGTAATCACCCAGGGAAGATAGAAAGTAGGAAGAAAAGAGGGCAGAGAATACAGAGTTCTGGTGAAAGCTCACAAATAAAAAACAGACAGAGGAAGAAGAACTTGATTGAGAACTATTCTTAGTCTTGGAAGTGGACCAGAGGAAGAATGAAAATTAAGACTGAAGCCCGGCTGGTGTTGTTCAGTGGTTGAACGTCGACCCATGCACCAAGAGGTCAGGGCACATGCCCAGGGTTGTGGGCCTGATCCCCAGTAGGGGGGCATGCAGGAGGTGACCAATCAATGTTCTCTCTCATCAATGTTTCTATCTCTTTCTCTAAAATCAATAAAGTAAAAAAATTTTTTTTAAATAAAAAACAAAATTAAGATTGAAGGCTATGTCACAGAAATGGATGTGGGGAATAGGTTTAAGAAAGAAATTGTGTTAAATGCCAAACTGTCTTATAAGTACTTACTGAAAGAGAAAGAATCGGTGGGCCAGCTAATTACACAAGGAGCTAAAAACCACGATTTTACTGGTAAGTGTTCACTGGATATGGTGATTAGAAGGCCACTGATAGGCCCTGGGCAGGTAGCTCAGTTGGTTAGTGTTGTACCAATAATGCCAAGGTTGTATGTTTGATCCCCAGTCAATGCACATACAAGGAGAAGGCAATGAATGAATAAGTGGGACAACAAATTGATGTCTCTCTCTCTCTCCCACTTCCTCTCATTCTCTCTCAAAAATCAATAATAAAGCCCTGGCCAGTTTAGCTCAGCGGTCAGAGCGTCAGCCTGAAGACCAGAGAGTCCTGGGGTCAGTTCCCGCTAAGGGCACGTACCTTGGTTGCAGTTTGTCCCCGGCCCCAGTTGGGGTTGTGTGGGTGGTGACCATTTAATTTTTAAATGCTTTTTAAAAATTAGTAGTAGACATGTTTCTAATAAATATAAAGTACATTTAAATTGCGCCCAAAATAAAGGCTTGAATGGGAGAGAGCTATCAGAAAGAAAAGAACAAAGAGGCAAAAGAGAAAGATATCGCTCAATGGTTTTCATGGTGTCTCTCTCACATCGATATTTCTCTCTCTCTTCTCCCTTCCCTCCCTCCTGCTCTACCTGAAGATAAATGCAAAACTGTCCTCAGGTGAGGATAAAAAAAAAAAAAATCAATAAAAACATCTTTTAAAAAAGAAGGCCACTGATGACCTCTGCCAGAGCAGTTTCAAGGGAGTGTTGGGGTTTCAATAAGTTAACAAAATAGAGAGGGGGTATAAATAAGAGTGACATTAGTATGAAAGAAAGTTCAAGTGTGTTATATACTGAGGGGAGACCATCATTTGAGGCAAACTCAGTGTCCATGTGGATGGCTAATCTGTCACCTTAGCCTCACAATTCTCTACTTCCCCAAAACCAAGCTCCTCTCTCACTCCCACTGCCATACCTTTGGCTTTGTCATTACCCTGATCACTCTTTTTCCACTGTCATCTCCTTTCTGGCTATACGTTTCAACCTGTTCAGCAAAGGGATTACAAATTGGGAGAAAATTTAAAGATTACAGAGAGGGTTAATGGTTGAAAGAGAGTAAACAAAAGGTCTGGGAGAAGACAGGGTAGAGGGAGAACTCTATCAGACTATAGCCAAAGAGGGAGTAAGATGATGAAGATTTCAGAGAGGAAGTGGCCCTGGGTCATGGGGTCTCCATGGAATAGACAATGAAACTACCTAGAATCATGACCAGAATTAAAGTTCAATTTAATTACTAAATTGCTTACCTTTGATACAAGTTTTTTACAGCAGTTGGTCTGACTGGCAGCTGAAAAATGTGTTGCTCATCAAGAGGATTTTGTTTATAATATTTTATGCAGGATCTATAAAAGTAAACAATGAACTTCTTTTGGAAAAAAATGTCAATTGGAGATAAAGGCTTTCTGGTATTCTAAAACATTTTATTGAATACTACTAACCACAACATCAACAACAGAATAATTTCATGGACACAAAAGTAAAAAACAAACATACAATACTCCCACTCCTAACAAAACATTGGTTATTTCTTTTTCTTTGAAGGAAATATCATTTGCTTTTTAAAATTAGTAGCAGACATGTTTCTAATAAAGTACATTTAAATTGAGCCCAAAATAAAGGCTTGAGGGAGAGAGAGCTATCAGAAAGAAAAGAACAAAGAAGGGAAAGAGAAAAATATAGCTCAATGGTTTTCACAGTCTGGGGAATTAAATAATTAACTTATTTATACTACTTTAATGGAAAAAAATGACTGCAATTTTTTGGTACCTTTCCCTTTACAAATAAAGCAAATTCTAATTTTGGAAAAGGCGGAGGCACATTTCCTTTTACAGGGAAAAAGAAACTCAGTCCTGCCACTGGATGGTTCACTTATTTCCAGTTTGAGACCTCCAATACACCTAAGACACCAGGAATCCACATGTGAGAATTATTCCAAACTGATTTTAGTCAAATAGATTGGCAGAAATCTCTAAAATTACAGCAATGCTGCGACAGGGGTCCAATAATATTTAATTCCATTTGGTTACCATATAGATGGCTGGCAATTAGTTTGGCCTAAATGTATAAAAATATAAAGATGAGAAACTAGTATTTATTAAGCACCTATTGACAGGTACTTTACATACATTACATTATTTAATCCAGACAACATATACACGAGGTTATTAGATCCCTTGAGAAAACAAGATGCAGTGAAAGGAAACTTCCTCTGGAAATTAGAAAGTGCCAGAGCCAAGTGTCAAACTGATTCCTTCTGAATTCAAAGCCTTTCCTTCCTATAACAATAACTTAGAACCACTCTGCTACTATGATGACAGAGTGCACAGACTCCATCCTAACATAATTTAAAAAGCACATATTTTGGCTATAACTATTTCAGAAGAGAATACTGTCATGTAAGTAAAAACAACAGAGAAATACTTACTGTGTTAAAGAAAAGAGCAGCTCATGTTGAGGTTTAATGAAAAGCTTGCAACTGACTATTATTTCTAGAATATGGTGGAGTTTTTGAATACGATCAACTTGTTCTTGTATATCTAATGATGGAGAAATGAAATACTCCTAAAACGAAAAATGTATAATCAAAAAGGGAGTTAATTAAGAGGAATCTTTAGAAAGATTATGGCTATGCCTGTTAAACCTAAGTCTGGATACTTAATTCATAGGGGAAAAAAAACAAAACAGGAGGCAGCTAGATAGGATATACCTTTCAATACCATTTCTCTAACTAATCTGTAAGTAAAGTCTTCACTAAGAATGTTCTAAGCAAACCATTCTACATATTCTCAGTGAAGGCAAATCACAGAACTGCTTCACAAAGGAGGCCCAAGGGGGTGACGATGCTACTACCTACCAACCTCTCTAGATGAAAAAAAAGGCAAATCCACAAGATAATTTTTTAAAATGTTTTTTTCTCATTGATTTTTCAGAGAGAGGAAAGTAGAGAGAAAGAGAAACAGCGATGAGAGAGAAACATTGATCGGCTGCCTCCTGCATTCCCCTTACTGGGAATTGAACCGTGACCTCTCAGTCCACAGGACGCTCAACCCACTGAGCCACACTAGCAGGGCTACAAAATAATTCTTAACTTCAATACTCTTGCTAGGTTGATGGAAGTGTCCACCTCTAAAAATAGGAAGTAAACTTGAAATACCAAGAAATTAAGCAAGTGTATGTTGATAAGATTTTACTCACATATATCACTGGTAAATTGGTACAACCCTTTAGAAAACTTGGAAGTAGATCTTTCCCTCAAACTGCAACCTTGATTTCAGCCTTGTGAAACCCAGAGCAGAGAGGACCCAGCTAAAATGTACCCAACTCCCAATCCTTGGAAACTGTGAGATAAATTTGTGTTCATTTAAGCTTTTAAGCTTGTAGTAAATTGTCATGTAGTGATAGAAAACTAACACAGTCAGGGAAACATCAGAATTATTTGGAATAGGAGATGGTTTGTTTAACAAGACATATCGCTGAGCTCTAGACCTACCAAGCCACTGGGATTAGCATTTAACAAGCCTAGGAGATTCTCAAGTTTAAGGACTACTATGTCAAAAGTTTGGAGTAGAACCATATTTAAAAAAATAGATATATAAAATGACGAGAGAAATTCAAAGTACTCACGTTTGGGTGATTAAGGGTGTATTTGCCCTATACATACTCTAACTTTCAAAAATGTTATTACTTTCCTAAGTTTAAAAAAATGTATCAAACCATTCTTCTTTGGGCCCTCCATTAACATATATTTGTTGTTGTCAGAGCATGTTTCCACTAAAAAGATTTTGCACAACAGACACAGAGTTTTTTCTATCTTGTATTTTTAGAAAAGACAAATGACAAACGAGTTAGCACTACAGATTCATTTCTAAAAGGATCTTCCATCTAATGTCAAGGGTCAGCACAAATGCTGTTCAATCTCCTAAATTTCCTAAATAAAGACACTAGAAAAATACAAAAGTCTGTAATCATGACCCTGAAACACAGAAGTCTCTTTTGAATCAATATATTAAAGAACATCATAAATTCTTTGGAATCTGTGTGTAATAGAAATGGCTCAAGAGAATAAAGAAGCAAAAACTCCTTTATAGGGTTTATCAAAGAAAGGCATTCCCTTTCGGGCTTGAGCAAGATATAACTATATATCAGTATAATACATTTATAGAAAATGATGACACTAAATGGACTACTTTTCTATCTAGTTATTAGACAGTAGTAATTGAGGGCACTGACTGTCTCATTTATCTGTTTCCTAGGACTTAAGACAAATGGGCACAGATTAGACACTTAATAATTATATACAGAATGAATGAATAAAAGAAAAACCAAGTTTTGATTAAAAAAATAAACTCACCAAATGATTCAAAGATGCAAGTTCCTGACCTATTATGAATAAAAACACATATGCAAATAAACTTTAGGTATTATCTATTACGTGTTAAAGAACCTAAGTAAAATTTTTCATAGTTCATATATAAAAGAGATGCTCAAGCTAAACAGTTCTTCAGAAATAGTCAAATTTTCTGGCACATTACACCATAAAGACATACTAGTACTTATTCTAAAAATGATCAGTTTCCCTAATAAAAACAACCAAGTATTGGGTATTAAAACAGCATTTCATAAAAGGGTTTTTCATCTTTAAAAAAATATTTATTTTATTTTATTTTTTTTTTTAATTTTTTTTTATCCTCACCCGAGGACATTTTTCCATTTTTTGTTCAGGTAGAGTGGGAGGGAGAGAGAGGAACAGAGAGAGAGAGAAACATCGACGTGAAAGGAACACATCGAGTGGCTGCCACCCGCACAACCGACCAGGGCCGGGGACAAACTGCAACCAAGGTACATGCCCTTAGCGGGAACCGAACCCGGGTCTCTCTGGACCGCAGGCCGACGCTCTAACCGCTGAGCCAAACCGGCCAGGGCTATTTTATTTTTTTAATTCCTCACCTGAGGATACTTTTCTATTTATCATCTGATTAAGAGTGGGAGGGAGAGAGAGACAGACAGAGGGAGAGAGAGAGAGAGAGAGAGAGAGACAGAAATACAGATGTGATAGAGCCACATCAACTGGTTGCCTCCTGCACGACCCGACCAGGGCCCGGGACTAACCGCAACCAAGGTACGTGGAGCCCTTGAGCAGAATCAAACCAGTGACTCATTGGTCCTCAGGCCGACACTCTAACTGCTGAGTCAAACCAGCCAGGGCTTGATTTTTTTTTAGAGAGAGAGGAAGGGAGAGGGAGAGAGAGAGTGCAACACTGACTGGCTGCCTCCTGCACACTACTTACTGGGGATTGAGCCTTTAACCCAGGTATGTGCCCTGACTGAAACCGAACTAGCAACCTTTCGGTGCATAGGACAACACCCAACCAACCAAGCCACACCAGCCAGGGCATAAAAGGGTTTTTATTTACTACATAGTCCCTCAAGAATCTCAAAATGTGTGAACTAAAAACAAACAAACAAACACTATAAATATCTTTAATCTAATACCTTTATGGAGGGAGAAACTAAAAGTCCAGAGAACGAAAGCGTTTGTCTCACGTTGAACCAGGGGCAAAGCCAGGACTACAAATGACTAGAGACATGTAGAAAGATAAAATCTGAGAATACCTATGGGCACACAACTGTGATGTACTTTTTAATTTTTTGAGCTGGGAAAGAGACTTACCTATGAAAAAACTGATATAATCTTTTTTTAGTTTGTCCAAACCAATTTCCAAAAGCATCTGAACAGGAAGAGTCCCACTGAGAGAAACTGTGTCCATGGTTCCATGGTAAGACTGATAAATAAGCTTACTTAGTTGACTGTTACTTCCACTATGGAGCTAGAAATCAAGAAATTTTATAAAACCATAAATAAACCCAATAAGCAAAATATAAGCAAACTGCATTAGTTATAAGCTAAAAATTATAAGCTTGCATCTTTAGTCTCCTGATACTATAAATTGTTTGAATAAAAGACCCCAATTTACAAACAGTTTCTAAAGCGCCATTCCTGCCTCATTTGCTCAAGTCCAAAGCAATTAAGAAGGGCTCAAACGTATCACCCCTAGATGCTATTCCACCAAAGAGAAGGCAGAGTTGGTCCTCTGAAGCTTTATAACTAGGAATTTCTTCTCTTGGTTAAGTGCTATCGAACATCTTTGTCCAAATTGAACATCTTCAACTACACTGAAAATCTGCTATAGCAGGAAACTCTCCCTCAATGGCCCATGCATATTGTCATAAGGAACTCCTTATTGGCTATGATATCCAACATACTGATTTGATCACTTGCAAATTAAAATATGTTCCAAAAGTGAAACAAGTAATTGTAAACATACCTAAAATATTTGACATTTCTTCACTACTACTTTTCTATGATCTCTAATTTTCATCACAACCTTTTCCATTTTCCTTTTTTTGCATTTATCTTCAGATAGACCGAAAGGGAGAGAGAGAGGAAGGAAGAGAGAGAAACATCGATGCGAGAAAGACACATCGAGTGGTTGCCACCCACACGACCTCAACCGGGGCCGGGGACAAACTGCAACTGAGGTATGTGCCCTTAGTGGAAACTGAACCCAGGTATCTCAGGTCTGTGGGCTGATGCTCTAACTGCTGAGCCAAACTGGCCAGGGCTGAATTTTCCTTTTTTAAACTATTTTTACTTCATTTGCAATCATTGCACGTGGCATACTGGCAAACATTTTACAAAGAAACTCTCAAGAAAAAAAAAGCAATGGCCAAGACCACAACACTTAAAATCACTAAAGCCCAGAGTTTGCATGTCTTTGCTCTGGAGTGTACTTTTGTTCACACCTATAAAAGTTTCAAAGCTTTCTAATCAAAAACAATTCCTATTAAATAAGGAATCTTTTTGTTTCTAGCTTTTTACATAGCTTCTTGATTATAAAAGCATAAATTCATTATGGAAAATTCATAAAGTGCAGAAATGTCTAATGCACTTAGAAAAACTCACTTGTGCCCTGGCCGGTTTGGCTCAGCAGTCAGAGCGTCAGCCTGCGGACCAGAGAGTCCTGGGTTCAGTTCCCACTAAGGGCATGTACCTCAGTTGCAGTTTGTCTCGTTCCAGTTGGAGTCGTGTGGGTGGTAGCCGGCTGATGTGTCTCTCTCACATCAATGTTTCTCTTTCTCTCTTCTCCCCTCTCTCCCTTCTTCTCTATCTGAAGATAAATGCAAAAATGTCCTAGGGTGAGGATTAAAAAAAGAAAAACTCACTTGTAACTCTAACACGAGAAGTACTGCTATAACATTTTAGCATATTTGGTTCCATGTTTTTCTCTCCAAATTTTACATTTTTTTTTTATCCTCACCCGAGGACATTTTTCCATTTTTTGTTCAGCTAGAGTGGGAGGGAGAGAGGGGGGAAAGAGAGAGAGAGAGAGAGAAACATCTACGTGAAAGGGACATGTCGAGTGGCTGGCACCTGCACAACCATCCAGGGCCAGGGACAAACTGCAACCAAGGTACGTGCCCTGAGCAGGAACTGAACCCGGGTCTCCCTAGATCGCAGGCCAATGCTCTAACCACTGAGCAAAACTGGCCAGGGCCAAATTTTACATTTTTTAATACAATAGTGTATACACCTGTCTTAATGAACATTATAAGCATTTCTCCACTATCAATATCATTTTTAGCAAATATTACATGTGCCATTATGTGGTTATATTGTTATTTACTTAGTCATTTCACTAATAGTGGAAATTTAGGTTATTTACAATTTTTTGCTACCATAAATGAGGCTCTAATGACTATTCTAATACATAAAATCTTGATACACATTTCTATATATAAGCTTATGATGGAACCCAAACAAAGAATTATTGATTTAAAGGGCATGACACATTTACAGAATCATTTCAAAAATTGCTTTTAAGAGAGTGTTCCAGCCCTGGCCAGTTTGGCTCAACGGTTAGAGCGCTGGCCTGCAGTCCAGAGAGATCAGGGTTCGGTTCCCGCTCAGGGCGCATACCTCGGTTGCAGTTTGTCCCCGGCCCTGGTTGGGTTGTACGAGTGGCAGCCACTCAATGTTTCCCTTTCACATTGATGTTTCTCTCTCTCTCCCCCTCCCACTCTATCTGAACAAAAAATGGAAAAATGTCCTCAGATGAGGGTAAAAAAAAAAAAACAGAGAGTGTTCCAAATTGTACCCTCATCAGTAGTATATGATAATTATCATTCATAGCAATGGTAACAATGACAATATCAGTAGTTTATAAATATATTTTTATAATTTTTCTTTATTGATTTTAGAGAGAAAGGATGGGAGAGGGAGATAGAGACATCAATGAGAGACAATATAGATTGGCTGCCTCCTGCATGCCTGCCACTGGGGATCGGGCCCACAACCTGGGCACATGCCTGACCAGGAATCAAACTGGCAACATCTTGGTGCATGGATCGACATTCAACCACTGAGCCACACCAGCCAGGCAGTAGTTTATAAATATGAGCATTTACCTATGAGATGGGTGTTAAGAGCTTTACATGAATTAAATTATTTAATCCTAAAACAACACTATGAGGTAGGTATTATTCCTATACCTGCTTTACAGATGAGGAAACTGGCACACAGACCGATAAAGGAATCTGCCCAAGTTTACACAGCTAGTAAGTCACAGGGCAGGAATTCAAGCTCAGGAAGTTTGCTCTCAAGTCCGTGTCCTTAACCATCATATTATGCTGCTGAGAAAACATTCAACACACACTACTAAACCTACCCAAGGCTGTATATCACCACATTGTAGACTCTGGATGACCAATGTGAAACACTTCACCAAATCTTGATATGAAATCACACCTTGAAAAATAAGTCAGTTTAACATTATTTTCATGGTATTTCTATCAAATATATCATTAATATTAAGGATACACAAATAAAGAGGAAGACAAGTATCTGTACTTTATGGGTGGGGGAAGGGGAAAGCAAAAAGTAAAAAGCAAAGACAATGCATTTCTAAAGAAAGGAATTAAATTGATTGCCACAAAATAACACACTTAGTAAAATATTAAGGAATATGTTTTCCTTTCTCTAATAATTATAATTTCACTAAGGTGTATGTTTTGGTTTATATAAACACAGCTTAAAAACCACCTAAGTCTTAGGCAGAAGAAAAGAATAGAGTCCACAAACTGCCTTATATTATTAGTAAAATTCTTGAGCAGAATGTGCCAGTGTATTATTAGAAATGAATTTGTAAAACAGGAACCAGACTTGCACACAAAACTAGTAGTACACACTATATTATTTCCAGAAGACTTAATTAAAAGTAAACCTAAAAAGTAACAGGAAAAGATTTTATTGTACAATCATGATGAACACCTACTACTACTCATTTTGCACCACAGCTGCTCAGCAAAATCGAGATCGCCCCGTACTGTGAAAAGACACTCGATGGAACGATCGAATGCAGCACTGTCGTGCTTCACTGTCTGAAAAAAAAAGTGCCAGAAAATACTCAGTTTAGTTTTTTAAAAATCTGAAATAGTTTAAGGCCCATAAGCCTTCAAATGCTGCTCTGAGAAAATGTGGACCCGTGAATACACACAAAGAAAGATGTGAATGAATTTTCTACAACTTCATTCACTAATGAGGAGCCACAAATCAATAGACAGTGAAATACTGGGCCCCTAAAATTATTTTAAAACTGTGATGCCTGAAGACAAGCATCAACTTTCCTTCATGTAAAAATATCTAATTAAATTATTATTGTCTCAATTTTCCTACTTGTCAAATGACAACACAATGAGCTTATTGTAATAATATCACTTCTGCATATTAACATGCCATCGTATATTAGCATACTGACATAATACCAAATTATAGTATATTAACGTACTCATTTCTATTTCTCTGAAGTAGAGAATTAATAATACATATATATTAGTTCTGTTTGAAACTATTTATCAGTCCTTAAGGAAAATAATCACCAGTGCTGACATTAAAGACCAAGAAATGACTACCCTCAAAAAACTGCCTATGCTGTACCACATCCATTTGACATGGATGGAACAGCATGAAAGATAACAGTACAACCACATTTTAAAAGCTATTTCAGTATATATTTCTAAATGCTAACAACCACTTACCTCTGTGTCTTTTTTTGTGGAATCACCAAATCCATCCAGCTTATTTAAGTCTAGAAAGTGGCAAAAGCTTATTAATTGTGCTTTCAAAATTATTTCCATCTAATCCTATTTTAAAATGGCAAATGAGGACAGTAAAAGTATCACTGAGGATTTTAGCAAATTACTTAACTCTCCAGTGGAAGTCATAATAGATACCCCCTAGGCAGGGGTGTAAGATACAGTGAAAGCCCAACACACAATGCTGGGTACATGGTAGGTACTTGAAGATTAGTGTTCCCTCCTCTTCTACAATCTCAAATATGGTTGTGGTATATTAATTTTAAGTTAAATCTTATTCTTAAAATTACATAGGCTGTTACCATTAGCAATTCAGAATGAAAGCCGTCCTTCTGACCATGACAGACTTCATAGTTTATATATCCCAACCCAAAATACCAAGCCTATACAGACAACTTCTATTTAAATACAGTAAGTATAAATTCTCAATTAAGAAAAACAAACAATGTAGAAGCATGAATTAGGAAAACAAACACCATTTAGAAATTCCTGCACAAGTTCAACAGCAGATTTTGCTTCTAGAGGTGCAGGCCATTCAGTTACACCAGTCCTCAAACCATCAGCCAAAACCTATGGGAGATTAAAAAAACCCAAAAGCTTGTTACTAGAAAACAGTTAATCAATAAAGATATATTTAATAGTATTAGTATTTCCTGAGTATTTAATCATATGACAGGACTGTTCTAAGTGTTTCATATGTAGTATGCTATTTAATTCTCACAAAATCTCTATGTGGCAGATATTACTATTTACCTTCATTTTACTGAGGCTAAGAGAGGCTAGGGTAACCTACTTAAGGTCATACAATTAGTAACTGACAGAGCTAGGACATACATCCAAAGACAGTGTTCTCAACTATGATGCCATGTGCATAGATGCTACAGGATTCAAGACTGATGAGCCTGCCCTGATGCTTATAGTTTTGGTTAAGAAGGACCGGTAATATAGATGAAATAATTGGGAACAACAAATATAAAACAAACTGGAAATTTACATAAAAATAATATGAGCCTTTGCCGGGTAGCTCAGTTGGTTAAAGTGTCATTTCAATATGCCAAGGTTGCAGGTTTGAGCTCAGGTCAGGGCACACACAAGAATCAACCAATGAATGCATGAATAGGTGGAACAACAAATTGATGTTTCTCTCATTCTCAAATCAATTAAAAAATACAAAATAATAATAATAATATGAATGCATGTGCTTATACGTACAATATTTAAACTGAAGGACTAAGGAAAGGAGGTCAAGATATGCTGGAGTAGCCAGGGGAACAATGTGAAACCTCAGCTCAACTCCAATTCAAATGTGAGAACTATCAGCTACAGAGCAAGGAAGGAGTATGGAATGAGACAGAGGGTGAGATGATTCCAACCAAGATGGAGACACCACCTAGTAAACACTAGAAGATTACAAGGAGTAGAGGCTACACAGGAACAGTGATTTTAAAACTGAAAAAGATTTTTTATTTCACATGGAAGACAACAGCCACTGTTGATTTTTTGGCAAGAAAATGACATGCTCAAGTAGTTAAGAATTCCTCCATCAGATATACCCAGGATGAATTCTTCTTTTTATCCTCACCCGGGGACATTTTTGCATTTATCTTCAGATAGAGTGGGAGGGAGAGAAGGGGGAAGTGAGAGAGAGAAACATCAATGTGAGAGAGACACATCAACTGGTTGCCATCCACACGACCTAAACCAGGACCGGGAACAAACTGCAATCAAGGTACCTGCCCTTAGCAGAAACCGAACCCAGGACTCTGATCCAGAGGCCGATGCTTTAACCACTGAGCCAAACAGGTCAGGGCCAGGATAAATTCTAAGGAAAAGAGAAAGTACAATATTTCTCTGGACCGCAAGCCAATGCTTTAACCCGCTGAGCCAAACCGGCCAGGGAGAAAGTACAATATTTCTCAACAGAAATTATCTCATTCTCTACCCCAGAGGATATTTGGGAAAATGTGCAGATAATTTTTGGTGTCACATTATCTGGGGGTACAGGAGCATTTTGATCATTTAATTTGGTAGAGGCCAAGGACGCTAAACATTCTGCAATGCGTACAAAAGTCCCAAGCCACAAAGCATGGTCCTGTCCCAAAAACTGAGATGCCAGTGGTGTTCCTGTTGAGAAACAATAAATGATCATTAGAGTGGTCCAGGAGGGAGGTGATAAGAGCTTTAACTAAGAGAGAGAAACTTCAAAGAAAGAAAAGAGCAGGCCCTGGCCAGTTTGGCTCAGCAGTTAGAGCATCGGCCCACGCATGGACCAGAGAGTCCTGGGTTCAATTTCCGCTACGGGCACATACCTCAGTTGTAGTTGGTCCCCGGCCCTGGTTGGGGTTGTATGGGTGGCAACCACTAGATGTGTCTCTCTCACATCGATGTTTCTTTCTCTCTCTTCCTCCCTCTCTCCCTCCCACTCTATCTGAAGATAAATGCAAAAATAAGAAAAGAAAGAAAAGAAAAAATCCTAACCATTTATAAAAATACAGAGGATTGAACTTGGAGAGGTTATGTCCCTATGTGTATCTAAGATTCTGTGAATTTATAAGGGAGCTTATAACAAAGCATGGAATTTCTTTCTTTCTTTTTTATTTTTTTATTTTTTAATCCTCATCCAAGGACATTTTTCCACTTTTTGTACAGACAGAGTGGGAGGAAGAGAGAGAGAGGGAAACATCGACGTGAAAGGGACACATCGAGTGGCTGCCACCTGCACGACCAACCAGGGCCGGGGACAAACTGCAACCGAGGTACATGCCCTTAGCGGGAACCGAACCCGGGTCTCTCCGGACCGCAGGCTGACGCTCTAACCGCTGAGCCAAACTGGCCAGGGCTCTTTCTTTTTTTTTTTTTAAATTGATTTTAGAGAGGGGAAAGGAGAAAGACAGAAACATCAATTTGCAGTTTCACTTATTTATGCATTCATTGGTTGATTTTTTAAATATGTTTTTGAAATTTATTTTTAGAGAGAAGGGAAGGGAGAGGGAGAGGGAGAAACATTGTTGTGAGACAGAAACATCAGTTGGTTGCCTCCCATATGCACCCCAACCGGGTACAAAACCTGAAACCAGGCATGTGTCTGCACCAGGAATATAACCCATGAGTGACCTTCCAGTGCATGGGATGATGCTCAACCAACTGAGCCAGACTGGCTAGGGCCAATGATTAACTTTTGTATGTGCCCTGACTGGGGATCAAACCCACAACCTTGGTGTATTAGGACAACACTCTAACCAACTGAGTTGCCTGGCCAGGGCCACAAAGCATGGGCTTTCAAGTTAGATAGACAGACATATATTTGAATGAATTTTGAACCAGCTCTTCCACTTACCAGTTGCTGATACCTCAGGCAAAATAACTAAATCATCTAGCATGACATGTTTGGCACACAGTAGAGTGGCAGCTTCCACTGGTGGTAGTAAGTAGTGGTGACAGAAATAGTTCTTACTATGGTAAAATATGTTGACCCATGAAGAAAATGTGTTTGACTAGATGGGTCCACTTATATGTGATTTTTTCCCCCTAATAAATAGAATAAATGTATATTTTCTTCCTTATGATTTTCTAAAATTTTTCTTTTTTAATTTTTTTTTTTTATCCTCACCTGAGGACATTTTTCCATTTTTTGTACAGATAGAGTGGGAGGGAGAGAGAGAGGAAGAGATAGAGAGAGAGAAACATCGATGTGAAAGGGACACATCGAGTGGCTGCCACCGCACGACCAACCAGGGCCGGGGACAAACTGCAACTGAAGTACGTGCCCTTAGCGGGAACCGAACCCGGGTCTCTCTGAACCGCAGGCCGACGCTCTAACCGCTGAGCCAAACCGGCCAGGGCTAAAATTTTTCTTTTTTATAGCTTACTTTATTGTAAGGATATAGTATAATATATATAACATAAAAAGTGTGATAATTGACAGTTTATGTTATTGGTAAGGCTCCCAGTCAACAGAAGGCTATTAAATAGTTCAGTTCTGGGGGAGTAAAAAGTTATACATGAATTGACAACCATGCAGGGAGTGGGAGGGAATGTGCCCCTAATCCCCATACTATTCAAGGGTTAATGTATAGGGGAAATTGAAGAAATAGTAAAACCATACAGGGGTTCCTAGTTTGGAGAAGATTTCATGTTTCATTTTGGACATACTACACTGAGTTTGAGAAAACAACCCTCTATTCAACTTGGAAATAATTTGGTAGAACTAGGAAAGATGGGAACTAGAATCAGCTTAAAGAAAGGGTCTGGCCCTGGCTGGGTGGTTCACTCAATTGGAGCATTGCCCTGTACACCAAAAGGTTGTAGGTTCAATTCCTGTCAGGATACATTATCTAGGTTGTGGGTTTGATCCCTGGTCGAGGCCCATATGGGAGACTACCTATTGATGTTACTCTCACGTCAATGTTTCTCTCTCCCCCTTCCTCTCTTTCTAAAAATCAATATAACATATTCTTGGGTGAGGAATAAAATAGAAAAAGAAGGGACCTGGAGTTCCCTCATAAAGGCATTAGTCAAAACAATGAATGTGTAAGCTCTTTGCGAGATAGAGAGAGAAGGGCAGAGACATGAGGATAGAATTATGATGGTGGCCCACAGTAACAGTCTTGGAAGTGGAACTTTCAAGAAGAAAAGTGAGCCCGGCCAGTGTGGCTCAGTGGTTGAGCGTTGACCTATGCACCAAAAGGTCGCTGGTTCGATTCCCAGTCAGGGTACATGCCCAGGTTGTGGGCCCGAGCCCCAGTGGGGGGCATGCAGGAGGCAGCCAATTGATGTTCTCTCTCATCAATGTTTCTCTCTCTCCCCCTAAAATCAATAAAGAAAAAAAAAGTTTTTTATTTAAAGCCCTGGCCAGTTTGCTCAGCAGTTAGAATGTTGGCCCACAAACTGAAGAGTCCCAGGTTCAGTTCCCGCTAAGGGCACGTACCTCAGTTGCAGTTTGTCCCCGGCCCTGGTTGGGGTCGTGTGGGTGGCAACCACTCGATTTGTCTCTCTCACATCAATGTTTCTCTCCCTCTCTTCCTCCTTATCTCCCTCCCACTCTATCTGAACATAAATGCAAAAATGTCCTCGGGTGAGGATAAAAAAAAAAAAGAAGAAAAGAAAGGTAGAAAAAGTACAAAGTTTTGCACAAAAAGGGAAATAGTAATAGGAAGAAAGAGATTTTAGAATGCTTGGTACTACACTAGATGCTGAAGGCACAACAGGGTACCTGGCACTGAAGTCTAGTAAGGAAGACAGGTAAGTCAACAAATCATTACGATCAATAAACACTCTGACAAGAGGTATGTGTGGAGTTCTATAGCAGTACAAAGCACAGGCATCATAACCCATTCTGGAGGGTCAGTGCAATCATCCTAAACAAAAGATGTCACAGAGAGCTCATCCAGAAAATAGGTGGGAGAAGGACACAACAGGTGATCAAGACACACACACCAGAAAGTGACAAAGTGTAACAGAATTGAGCTACTACAAGCAGGGAGTTCAATATGGCGAGGGTTGGGGGTTCAGTGAGAGTGAAAGTAGGGTGTTAGGTTAAGCTAAATAAATAAGTAGGTGCCAATAGGAACGTAGAAAGATACCAAAAGTCATTAGTCATCAGGGCAATGCCACATCACAAGATACCACTTCATCCCCACTAGGATGACTATAAACAAAAACAAAAACAAAAGTAGAAAATATCGCCCTGGCCGGTTTGGCTCAGCGGTTAGAGCGTCGGCCTGCGGTCCGGAGAGACCGGGTTTAGTTCTCGCTAAGGGCACGTACTTCGGTTGCAGTTTGTCCCCGGCCCTGGTTGGTCGTGCGGGTGGCAGCCACTCGATGTGTCCCTTCACATCGATGTTTCTCTCTCTCTCTCCCTTCCTCTCTCTCCCTCCCACTCTATCTGTACAAAAAATGGAAAAATATCCTTGGGTGAGGATAAAAAAATAAATAAATAAATAAATAAATAAAGTAGAAAATATCAAGTGTTGGCAAGGATACGGAGAAATTGAGCCCCAGACACTGCTAGTAGAAATGTAAACTGGTGCAGCCACTTTGGAAAACAGTTACAGTTTGGTAGTTCCTCAAAAACCAGTTACCAGCCCTGGCCAGTTTGGCTCAGCGGTTAGAGCATTGGCCTGTGGTCCGGAGAGACCCGGGTTCGGTTCCCGCTAAGGGCACGTACTTCAGTTGCAGTTTGTCCCCGGCCCTGGTTGGTCGTGCGGGTGGCAGCCACTCGATGTGTCCCTTCACGTCGATGTTTCTCACTCTCTCTCCCTTCCTCTCTCTCCCTCCCACTCTATCTGTACAAAAAATGGAAAAATATCCTCGGGTGAGGATAAAAAAAAAAAAAAAATCAGTTACCATATGACACAGCAACTCCATCCAAGAGACATGAAAAGATATGTCACACAAATAGATGTACATGGAAGCATTATTCATAGTAATCAAACAGTAGAAACAACTAAAATGTTCATCAGCTGATAAATACATAAAAAAATGTGGTATATCTATACAATGGAATGTTATTCAGCAATAAAAAGGAACAAAGTACTACAGAAAGTACATCAGTGCTTGCCAGGAGGTTGATGGGGTGATGAAAATGATCTAAAATTAAAGATGGTCATGGTTGTACAACTCTGTAAGTATAATAAAAACCAATGAACAAGTGAAATTTATGGGATGCAACTTATATCTCAATAAAACAGTAGGAAGGTAGGAATGTAGGAAGGGAGGGAGGAAGGCAGGCAGGCAGGCAGTGACAGGAAATAACTGACCCTGTACACCAGACTAAGATACTTAGAATTTCTACTGCATTAAAATGTGGCAACCCCTTGAGATTCAATTTGTAGGGTGGAGCTAAAATCACTGAAACATAATATTTTTTTCTTTTTTTATTATTTTTTTCTTTATTGATTTTAGAGAGAGAGGAAAGGAGAGGAAAAGAGAGCTAGAAACATCAATTGGCCACTTCCTGCACCCCCCTCCCCCCCACTGGGGATCGGGCCCACAACCTGGGCATGTGCCCTGACTGGGAATCAAACCTGCGACCTCTTGGTGCACCGGTCGATGCTCAATCACTGAGCCACACTAGCTGGGCTGAAACATAGTATTCTTTAGCATCAATCAAAACCCAAGTTATTAACAAGCAGATTATATATGCATTTGAAATAAATTGGCAGCTAATCCACCTGGAAAGAGAGAAATCCATCATATAAACAAAAATCAAACACTGTAGTAAAAAAGGCAGAAGAATTGTAGCTATTAATGATCTAACTAATGTTCCCTTTAACTGTAAGGACAACTACCACATAGTAGAATTAAACTGCCCAAATTGCCAAGAGTATCCATTGCACACATAACATTTGGAACAAATTCTGAAGAACACAAAACTAAGTAACAATGGTATTAGCAAACATTTTTATGAAAACATGAGATTTAATGCAAGTTACAAATTCCAGAAGGATACTCACAAGGAGAAATTTCAGTTCTCTGTGAAGATGATTCAAAGGACTTCTGGGATCTCCCGATTCCACTTTAATATTCTAAAAAGTTCCCAAAGTCAGTTTTCACTGGTAATCCCATCTTCTTGGCATAAGGGTCATAGTTACTTGCATTTCAAACTACCCACACATTAAAAAATATATTTTATAAAGCACTAATGAATTGAAAAAGTAGGGCAAAACTTCATTTAGAACATCTTACTCAGAGATATCATGGATCCTGCCCATCCCAATATAGTAACCTAAATTCGGGCCATCATACCGTTTCTATACCACAATTGTACCTACATGGAACAACTACTCCCCTTACATGCTCTCCTGCTCTCTCTCACTGAATTTCCAAAGAACAAGTAGGACAAATACAGTGTTCAAGACTCAATGATAAACTTAGCATTACCACACACCAAAAATAACTGCCCCCCCCCCAATAAAAAAGTTTCTTACACTCCTTCTAACTAAATCAACAGTGTGCTGTCTCACCTAGAGGTAAACTTTTAAAATTCTAAGACATTATTTTAAAAGAAGGAGGGTGAAAAAAAATTTAAAAATAAATTATGTTGTATGTAAGTTTCTACTGAAGGAAAAGCATTAAAAATAAGCTTATCCATAATCCCACCACCCTGTGGGAACCACTACTAACACTATCCAGGCTTCTGTGTACACATTTTATTTTATTTTTTTATCCTCACCCAAGGACATTTTTTGATATTTTGTTCAGATAAAGTAGGAGGGAGGGAGGGAGAGAGAGAGAAACATTGACGTGAAAGGGACATATCGAGTGGTCACCACCCGCACAAACCAACCAGGGCCAGGGACAAACTGCAACCGAGGTACAAGCTCTTAGTGGGAACCAAACCCAGGTCTCTCTGGACTGCAGGCCATCGCTCTAACTGCTGAGCCAAACCGGCCAGGGCTGTGTACACATTTTTAAAAGACATAATCAAGATTCTACTATACATTCAATTTTGAACTATCTGCTTTTGTCTGCTTAATAATGAACATTTCCTATTATTATTAAAGACACTTTAGCCCTGGCCGGTTTGAGCGTTGGCCTGCAGTCCGAAGAGACCCAGGTTCGGTTCAGGCTAAGGGAACGTACCTTGGTTGTAGTTTGTCCCTGGCCCTGGTTGGGTCATGCGGGTAGCAACCACTCGATGTGTCCCTTTTACGCCGAAGTTTCTCTCTCTCTCCCTCCTACTCTATCTAAACAAAATATGGAAAAATGTCCTCAAGTGAGGATTTTAAAAAAAACAAAGACACTTGAAATGAATATTTTTAAGGAATGTGTAATAGTTCATAATGGAAATTTAGTTAAGTCATTTCCCTATTAAATATTCAGGTTTTGTTTTTAATAATTTGGAAACATAGCTATACCACTGTAAATAGCTTTGTACATATATTTTTGTTAGTAATTCTGATTAATTTGTTAAGACAATTCCTAGAAATGTTACAGGGTGAAAAGGTTCAATAGTATAGTAATTCTTCATGTACTATCAATATATACACTCTTTGAAGAATAGCTAAGATGACAGAGATGTAAAGTACAGCACAGGGAACATGGTCACTAATATGGTAATAACTGTACAGTTCCAGGTGGCTACTAGACTTACCAGGGGAATCATTTATAAATCATATAAATGTCTAACCACTATGCTGTATACCTGAAATTAATATAATATTAAATGTCAGCTATAATTGAAAAAAAAAAAAATTAAGAATAGCAGAAATGATATCACTTTGATAATTTCACTTGAGTCCCAACTCAAGAGACTTTATTAATCACTAGAAAACTCTTAATTGCAGTGCTGTGGGCAATTGATAGATGAGATCACCTAGCAAAACCTCTACTGGCTTCTCTGGATACTTCAAGGGCCAGCTGTTAGAGCTCGAGGAGGGCTGAGGCTGGGACTGGAAGCAGGCAGCACCAGCAACAAGCAAGTTAAAAGTAAACCTACACTGAGTAAACTCAACAGAAAACAGGGCTTGCTCCTACCAGAGTTGCAGTTGAAGAGAGTGGAGGAATTTGAAGAATCTCATCCACAGGACTCCAGGAAATATCTAAAGTGACCGTGGTTTGTGATGTGGGGACTGTATCATCCAAGGCAGTGGACTTCAAGAGCTCATACTGGGCAAAGCCCCTGGCTGTGACCTGAAAAGAGTGCATCCAGTACATCAGTGGCTATGCTTTCACATAACCAAAGGCCCATTTTCAAAACTACTTTGACTCTTTTCCCAAAAGAAGAAAAAGTACTATACTTTCATCCCAAATGGAAAAATAAGACAATCACAAAGACTAGCATAAAGGCATTAGCTGATATGAAAATAAATACATTTTTTCTTTTTATCCTCACCTGAGGGCATTTTTTCGTTTTTTGTTCAGATAGAGTGGGAGGAAGAGAGAAGAAGAGACAGAGAGAAACATCGATGTGAAAGGGACACATCAAATGGTTGCTACCCACATGACCCAACCAAGGTCGGGGACAAACTGCAACGGAGGTACATGCCCTTAGGAGGAACTGAACCCGGGTCTCTCCAGACCGCAGGCCAACGCTCTAACCACTGAGCAAAACCGACCAGGGCAATACAAACATTATGATACTACAGAAAAATATGTAGTTATATAAGGAGTGAAAAAACTCTTTATACTAGGAAGGCAGGTCAATAACAGTTTGAATACTATGAGAAGACAAATACTTACAGTAGACAAGTGATGTCTTTTCTTATGTGAATTTTTTAAGTCTTCAAGATTTATAGAATAATTTTTATCAGCTATGGGACATGAAAGGAAAAAAATTAAAGGTTATAATTCAAAATTACATCTTAACGTTAGAAAATTCAAATAATAGTTGAAGTTAAGTTTTAAATCACAGGTGAATAAAATGTTGATAAAAGAATGAAAGTGGAACAAAGCTCAATATACCAAAAATATAATTGTATGCCTACTATGAGATTGGAGTTATATTGTCATTATATTCAATTTTTGATCCTCTAATAAAAATTTCCAAAAATATACCTATACAAATCAAATGAAACCCAAACAAAACAGCCATAAACTCCTGTCCAGACTTTTGGAGATCTGTTTCTGGAACATCACCTATATGCTGCAAGTTATACACTAGACCAGATTCATGGTAGCTAACACAAGTTCCACTGTGTGCACTTCCCTCTAAACAATATCAATTTTCAGAAAAAACCATAAAACAATAACTATCAAAAAAATAAATATATACCTATATACCCATAAAAGTAGTAAAAGTGAGCTCTCACCTTTACAACTGACCACATATAAGTCAATTCCTGTAATGCTGTTATTTGTTGCAATAAGCTCAGCTCCTAGCCAACAGGTCCCTTCAGGATCTGAACTGTCACACCTTACCCAAAGGGGAGGAAGGGCAGTAACTGGCCGATTAATCTTCAAATGGGTCATATTAGGATTGTGAGCCATGGTGTAAAGTCCAATTAACTGCCTTAAAAACAAGAGTAGAAAAAATAAACTATATGTAGAGATTGTCAATCAGCCAAGAATTTTCTTTTCCAGAGATATCATGAAGGGTCTCCCAGAAACAAAAATCTGAAATTTCATAAATATTTCACCCAATGAAGAAGTGAGAATCAAGCACACAGGCAGACCAAGACTCACGCACCAGAAAGTGACAGAGTGACAGGTTCGGCGCTACTATGAGCAGGGAGTTCAATACAGCAAGGGTAGAGGTTCAGTGAGAGTGGAACTATGGTTTGAGACTAAGCTAAGGAAATAAGTAGGATATGTCAACTATATGTCAGTAAAGCTTGGGGTGGGGAGAGAAAGTAGGAGTCAATAAGCACATGAAAAGAGGCCTGAAGTTATTAGTCATTGGGACACTTACGGAAATTATAATATGGACTGTAAATTAGATTATAGTGTGGTAACCATGTTAAATTTCCAGATTTTAATCACTGTTCTGTGGTTATACAAGAGAATGTACTTGTTATTAGGAAATATATAGTGAAGTACTTAGGGGTAAAGAAGTACAATGTCTCCAACTTACTAAAAAAATTGTGAGTGAGAGATGTGTATATTACATAGACAGTGGGAATGGGAGAGTAGGAAGAGGAAAAGGAGGAGGAGGAATAAAAGAGAGAATGGCAAAGCAGATATAGCAAAATGTAAACAATTGGTGAATCTAGGTAAGGACATACAGAAGTTCCTCTATTATTTTTGTAACTGTTCTGTAAATTTGAAAGTATATAAAAATTAAGTTACCAAAATGTGGCTTAAATTTTTTTTTTAAAGAGATGAAAACTACCCTGGCCGGTTTGGCTCAGCGGTTAGAGCGTTGGCCTGCGGTCTGGAGAGACCCGGGTTCGGTTCCCGCTAAGGGCACGTACCTCGGTTGCAGTTTGTCCCCGGCCCTGGTTGGTTGTGCGGGTGGCGACCACTCGATGTGTCCCTTTCACATCGATGTTTCTCTCTCTCTCTCTTCCTCTCTCTCCCTCCCACTCTACCTGAACAAAAAATGGAAAAATGTCCTCGGGTGAGGATGATAAAAAAAAAAAAAAAAAAAAAAGAGATGAAAACTGAATTTATTGCCAACAGATGTTCAGGAAAGGAATTTCTAAGGGATTGCACTTCAAAAAGGAAATACAATAATCCCAGAAGGAAAGTCTGAAATGCAAGAAGAAATGGTGAGCAAAGAAACGATAAGCATATGGGTAAATCCAACAAATACTGGCTGAAGAAAACAACATAAATAAATAATGTTTAAGTTGTGAGAGAGAAAAAAGCCAAATGTGACTTGATTTTTATCAAGAAGCCATAAAAGAAAATGTTGATTAATTTAACTACCTAAAAATGTTAAAAGCTTCTAAATAGCAAAACAAACAAACGGTCATAAAGGAAAGTTGCTTTGTGAATGTTATTACAGTCATTATTTTCATGACTATATCCTCCAGAACTCCTTGATAGCAAGGACTTTTTGGTTTTGGAGGTGGGGGAGGTCAGGCAGAGAGAATTGCATATGTCTACACAGAGAGGAGAAAGGAAGTGAAGCTTGCAAGGCAGAGAGGCAGCAGGGTTTCTTACAGGGTGAAATCATTCCTCATTGGGCAGGAGAGCCCCATGCATTGCAGGATGTTTACAATTCATGGCGCAGGCCAATAGCTCCCCTCAGTTATCATGATCAACAAAAAGTACCCGTGTAATTTCCAAATGTCCACTAGGCATGGTACCCTTGGTGGAAGACCACTGGACTAGACAAGGAAGGCTCCTTCCTATGTGTCACTCAAAAGGAATTTGGATATTATCATGAGGCAATGAGAACCGCTGAGGGATTTATAAGCAGGAAGAAACTTGATCAGACTTTTTTGGCAGCAGTGAGAAAGAAAGATTGGAGAAGAACCAGATTAGACACAAAGAAAACATTTAAGAAGCAACAACAAATGGTATAGGAGACTGGAGGAAGGGACAATCACTGCAGCCTTCTTGGTAGACAGTTAGGTATATATATCTAGGGGGAGAGGGAAGGAAAGAGGGAAGATCTGGGATAGATACATATTTTTCCCCAGTGTTTATAAGAATGCTTCAATTTAAATTCCTACCCTCCACCCCTATTCCTACCTCGATCCTAAGAACCTTACCTTGCCCTCCCAACTGGTAAAGCAAGTGGTCCAACATTCTCACCAGTAGAGAAATCAGAAACAGCAGTTTCTTCAGATTGTAGCTCTTCAACATGACTTGTTTCTTCCCTTTCTAAAGGCTTTAAAAAATGTTTTTAAATTATGTAACCAGGTAAAAGAACACATAAAATAACAGTCAACTTCACTGTGCTAGAACATAATACACTGATTTCTAAAACCTTAAGCAAAAACTACTGGGCTATGACAAGAATCATAGCTACAAACCAGTTTGTTACCAGCACATCTTGCCATCAGAAGTATTTCCACTGTCTTATCAAAAGATATTGCTCTAGCCCTGGCCGGTTTGGCTCAGCGGTTAGAGCGCCCACCTGTGGTCCGGAGAGACCCGGGTTCGGTTCCCGCTAAGGGCATGTACCTTGGTTGCAGTTTGTCCCCGGCCCTGGTTGGTCGTGCGGGTGGCAGCCACTCAATGTGTCCCTTCACGTCGATGTTTCTCTCTCTGTCTCTCCCTTCCTCTCTCTCCCTCCCACTCTGTCTGTACAAAAAATGGAAAAATGTCCTCGGGTGAGGATAAAAAAAAAAAAAGAGGAAAAAAAAAAAAAAAGATATTGCTCTAAGTTACTACTGATAAAGAAAGCATCTGATGTCATTAGAAAAAAAAAGTGCTCCAACATGTACAAAATGAGCTAAAGATAAAATACTAAGGGACATCCATGGGAGACTCCCTGATTTTGTCAGATTCTTCAGTCCCAAAACACGAAGATTCCTTAAAGCTATTCCTCTTAGGGCTATTATCAATTCTCATTTGTGTTACAGGTTTCTGGTATCTATGTGTTTCTGATATCCATGTGTTTAACTAGTTAACTAGCTCAGTACTGCCAATAAGAACAATAATTAGGAGTTAACATTTCCTGAGCATTACTAGGTACCAGCTACTGTTTTAAGTTTTCTTTTATTCTCATAAAAGCCATCACAAACGTCTAAATTCAACCACAAAATTCACCTATAATTATTTTCCATGCATTTATCCACCATAGAGAAATACTAATAACACTCATTCATTAACTTAAAAGTAGCTCCCCTCCTCAGAAAGGAGCTTTCATGCCCTGGCCAGTTTGGCTCAGCGGTTAGAGCGTCGGCCTGCGGTCCGGAGAGACCCGGGTTCGGTTCCCGCTAAGGGCACGTACTTCGGTTGCAGTTTGTCCCCGGCCCTGGTTGGTCGTGCGGGTGGCAGCCACTCGATGTGTCCCTTCGCGTCGATGTTTCTCTCTCTCTCCCTCCCACTCTATCTGTACAAAAATGGAAAAATATCCTCGGGTGAGGATTAAAAAAAAAAAAAGAAAGGAGCTTTCATGTGTGAACATTTAAAATAAAGAGCTCCAGCCGGGTCAGGGCACATGCTCTATCCCCAGTAGGGGGCGTGCAGAAAGCAGCAGATGGATATCTCTCTCTCACATTGATGTTTCTATTTCTCCCTTTCTCTCTCTCTAAAAAAATCAATAAAAACTATTTAAAATAAATAAATAAATAAAGAGCTCCTTGTTCACCACAATGACTGTCCAGACAGAATGAGGGTCCTGAAGCAGACAGAGATGTCCTTTTAAAAGAACATCCATTTTCCCCTATTGGAGCCTGTTTCTATCTACTTCAGGAAGTGATGTAACCAAAGGAATGGTTGCCTCACACAACCCAGTAACATGATAGCATTATCAGCACTCAATAAAAACCACAACTGCCAAAACACCCTAATTAAAACAAAATTTTAAGGTTATAATTATACAGTGATACAAAAATAAATAAAAAGTTCTCTCTTGTTACAGTTAAAAAACAAAATTAAGTAGAATGTCATGAGTCATAGTTACTTATGCTGTGCTGTTCAATACAGTAGCCACTAGCCACATGTGGCTATTGAGCACATGAAATTGGCCAGACCAAACTGAGATGTAAGTGTAAAATACATACCAGATTTTAAAGTAGTATGAAAAAAAGAACTTCAAATATCTCATTAATGATTTTTATTTTAATTTGGTGTAGAAATGATCATTTCAGATACATCAGATTAAATTTAAAAAACCATCACTATACCTAATTTCAGACCCAGCAATCTCTGGGTATTAATTACTGTAAAGAAAAGTTATATGCAAACAAAAATCTGTACAAAAATTGCCCTGGCCAGTTTGGTTCAGTGGTTAGAGCGTCAGCCTGGGGTCCAGAGAGATCTGGGTTCAGTTCCCGCTAAGGGCATGTACCTAGGTTGCAGTTTGTCCCTGGCCCTGGTTGGGGCCTGTGGGAGGCATCCACTCGATGTGCCCTTTCACGTGCATGTTTCTCTCTCTCTCTCTCTCTCTCTCTCTCTCGATTCGTCTCTCTCCTTCCCACTCTATCTGAACAAAAATGGGAAACTGTCCTTGGGTGAGGATAAAAAAAAAAAATCTGTACAAAAATTATTATAGCTCTTTTCATGATCACTGAAGACTGAAAACCCAAATGTCCTTTAAAGGGTAAATGGGTAAACTGGTATATCTACACCATGAGACACCACTCAGCAATTAAGAGACACACACAACCTGGAAGACTCTCAAAGGCATTATACTGAGTGAAAGAAGCCAGCCTCAAAATGTTACACACTGTTATTCTATGCATAACATTCTTAAAAGTAAATTTTACTGTATAATTTCATTTATTATTCTTTAATGAGGCTACTAGAAAATTTAAATTACATATGTGATTCACATTATATTTCTATTGAACAACACTGTACTTACTGCTAAACGAATTAGAATCTGCTTTTTAAAATATGCTGACAAAAAATGTACTCTTCCTCTCTCTCCCTCCCACTCTACCTGAACAAAAAATGGAAAAATGTCCTCGGGTGAGGATAAAAAAAAAAAAAAAAAAAAATGTACTCTTGAGATTATTTCCACGAAACCAAATTTGGCTATCAAGAACAGAACCACAAAGCCCAAGCTCTACTTACCACTTTTTCCAAGATGAATACAACATCATTTTCATTTAGAATATTTTTCAAAGGATTTGGTTGGCCTTTGCCAATCAACTGCACTTGGACATCAGCCTATTAAAAATAGGTAATGTCAAGCAATGTTTTATATGTTTAATATTTGTACATTTAAACACATAAAGACCAATTCTATGCGATTAAATGGAGAGGAGAATTTAAACAAGACATAATGTTTTAAAAGAGTTCATTTATGCCCTGGCCGGTTTGGCTCATCAGTTAGAGCATCAGCCTGCGGACCAAAGTCCCAGGTTTGGTTCCCACTAAGGGCAAGTACCTCGGTTGCAGTTTGTCCCCGTGTGGATGGCAACCACTCGATGTGTCTCTCTCACATCGATGTTTCTCTCACTCTCTTCCTCCCTCTCTCCCTCCCGCTCTATCTGAAGATAAATGCAAAAATGTCCTCGGGTGAGGATAAAAAAAAATAAGTAAAAGAGTTCATTTATTTTTTTGCCCATGTTGTTGTTCATGTTTAGAAAATGTAACTCACATATATATATATATGTACATATATATATATATATACACACACATGCTTCAAAGGCCCACCTAAAATGTACCCTGCCTTATAAAGCCTTCTTTTAATTAGCATCATACTGACAGCCTTTTCCTGTAACCATACTGTATTTATCATTATGTACCACAAAATTAACCCTTTACAAAATATTATCCTTTCTTCTAATGAACAATGGAATTTAGAACTTTATCAGTTTATAGGAAATGTATAGTCTTTCACTCTAATTACAATATATGTTTACTGTAGAAAAGTTTGAAAATAAATAGCTAAAAGGGACTTTTGCCCTGGCCAGTTTGGCTCAGCGATTAGAGTGTCAGCTTGTGGACTGGAGAGTCCCGGGTTCGGTTCCCACTATGGGCACGTACCTCGGTTGCAGTTTGTCCCTGGCCCAGGTTGGGGTGGTGTGGGTGGCAACCAGACGATGTGTCTCTCTCACGTCAATGTTTCTCTCTCTCTTCCTTCCTCTCTCCCTCCCGCTCTATCTGAAGATAAATGCAAAAAAGTCCTCAGATAAGGATAAAATATAAAAGAAAAGAAACTTTTATTTTTAATATCTTTATATTGATTTTAGAGAGAGAAAAAGAGAGAGGGAGAGAGAAACATCAATGTGAGAAACTGGGGATTGAACCTGCAACCTGGGCACGTGCCCTGACAGGGAATCAAATCAGAGACCTTTTGGTGTACCAGAGGACACTCAACAAACTGAACCACACTGGCCAGCGCTAAAAGAGAGTTTTGTTTTTTTTAAAGAACTCTTACAAACTGAAAAGTAAGAGAACCCAATTTTTTTTTTTTGTTATCCTCACTGAGGACATTTTTCCAATGTTTTATTCAGATAGAGTGGGAGGGAGAGAGAGGAAGAGAGAGAGAAACATTGATGTGAAAGGGACACATCGAGTGGCTGCCACCCACAGACCCAACCAGGGCCAGGGACAAACTGCAACCGAAGTACATGCCCTTAGCAGGAACTAAACCCGGGTCTCTCTGGACCGCAGGCTGACGCTCTAACTGCTGAGCCAAACTGGCCAGGGCTAAAAGAAAATTTTAAAAACTCACCTATAATTCTACTAGCCACAGTAATCACTACTATTATTAGACTTATTGTTACATATTTTGCCAACTCTTTTTCCAGGCACATACATAAATCTATTTAAATAAAAATGTATCTATTACTTATATATAAATAGGATTTTCCTTAATAAAAAGAGGGTATTCTAATAGTTTTTATACCATGAAATTCCACGCCATTTAATGTTCTTTGTCTAGCCCTGGCCGGTTTGGCTCAGTGGTTGCAGCACTGGCCCAAGAACCAAAATGTCTCTGGTTCGATTCTGGTTAAGGGCATGTACCTAGGTTGCAGTTCACTCCCCGGCCCTGCTTGGGGTCGTAAAGAAGGCAGCCAGATGTGTCTCTCTCACATCGATGTTTCTCCCCGCCCCTCCCCCCAGTCTATCTGAAAATAAATGGAAAAATATCCTTAGGTGAGGATTTAAAAATAAATAAATAAACGTTCTTTGTCTAGTATCATGGCTCTACCATCACATAACTAATTCCACACTGTTTGACATTTTAGGTAGTTTCAAGTTACTTCCTATAAAAAAAAATTGACATTTTGAATTACTTTCTTAAAATGAATATATAAAATCATATTAATAGTATCAAATTGCCTTTTGAATATTCCATACCCAAACATTTGCATTCCCATCAATTATGTCAACATAGGGTATTTTCATTATGTTTACCATCCCGTAGCAAGAAAACAGTACCCTGTTATTATTTTAATTTTCATTTATTTGCTCACTAATGAAGATGAACAGTCTCTAAAATGCTTATTATTAACAAGTATTTCTCATTATTTAAATGTTTAATTTCTTATTTTGGATGTTGAAGCATTTAGATACCAAGTTCAGAAAGCAAAGGATTGTTGGAAATCACCAAAAGCTAGGAGGAGGCAAGGAAAGAACCTTTCCCAGAGCCTTCAATGGGAACGGGTCCCTACTGACACCTTGATTTCAGATCCTAGTCTCCAGAACTGTAAGACAATATATTTTTGATGTTTTAAGCAAACCAATTTGGGGTACTTTGGTACTGCAACCCCTAGGAAACTAATATAGGTATCAACTGGCAAGAATTCAGATAGGGAGGGACTAATATATTTACCTGAACATACTGAATTTCTGAGTTTGGTTAGTGAGAATTCAGATAGTGTAGGATGCCTACACTTGTATTTTTTTTTCTGTGATTACTTATTTGCATCTGTCTATTGTTGTCTTTTTTCTTATTGATTTTAAAGGGCTTTTCACATATTCTATGTATATGGATACTAACCCTTATCATTCATGACTATTTCTCCCCAGCTTATTTGTCATTTAGTATATAATTTACCTTAGTTTACCAATTACTTTATGGATTAAACTCTTTTTTTTTTAAATCCTCACTCCAAGATATTTTCCCATTTGTCTTCAGACAGAGTGGGAGGGAGGGAGAAAGGGAGGGAGGGAGAGAGAGAAAAACATCAATGTGAAAGAGACACATTGACTGGCTGTCTCCCTTATGACCCTGACCAGGGCTGGGGATGAACTACAACCGAGGTACATGCCCTTGGCTGGAATCGAATCCACAACTCTTTGGTACGTGGGCCAACACTCTAACTGCTGAGCCAAACCAGCCAGAGCTAATTACACTCTTTTTTAAAAAAATATGTTTTCATCGATTTTTTAGAGAGAGAGGAAGGGCGAGAGAGATAGAAACATTGATGTGAGGGAGAAACATCAACTGGTTGCCTCGTGCATGCCCCTTACTAGGAATCGAGCCCACAACCGGAGCATGTGCTCTGACCGGGAGTCAAACCCCAATGCACTGAGCCACACCGGCTGGGCTGGATTAAACTCTTTGGGGAGTTTACCTGTGGAACAGTTGGCATATATTAGATGCTTAATAAATCCATACATGCTTATAGCAACTTTATTCATAACTATCAAAAACTGAATACAATCCAAGTGTCCCTCAACTGGTAAAGGGATAACCAAACTGTAGTGTATCCACAAAATAGAAAACTGTTCATAGATGAATCTCAAATGCATTACACTCATTGATAGAAGCCAGACCTGAAAGGCTACATATTGTATGATTTTATTTACATGACATTCTGCAAAAGGTAAACAGAAGACAGAAAACAGATTACTGGTTGCCAGGGACTAGGAACAGGGGTAAAAGTTGACTATAAATGGACATGAGGAAATTTTTGGAGGTGATAGAAATGTTCTATATCTTGATGGAGCCAGTTATATGACTGAAAAACTGATAGAACTGTATTCTAAAAGGATGAAATTTACTGTATGTAAATTAATTTCAATAAAATCAACCTTTTAAAACTCACAATTTTAAGATTATTGCATTGTCTTTAAAAAACAAATAAATTCTTCATACCTCATAGATAAATGGGTCTTTACTGATTCCTTTCTTTTCTTCATCAAATTCCCTGTAATGCAAAACCACACATGAAAAATAGAGCTACAGTATTCTGTCATTTCAACTCAGGAGTTAGTCATCATTTCATCTTTGTGTGACAACAGTGAAAAAAGCAAGATGCAAAGTAGTCGTGGCAGCCGTAAAGCATAGTTGGGAAGGGGGAAAAAGCAGAAAAATAGTATTAGGTTAAGGAGAAAGAGCCCTGGCCCATGTGACTCAACTGGTCGGAGCATCAACCCATGAGCAGAAAGCATACAATCCCATCAGGGCGCATACAGGAGGCAACCAGTCAATGTTTCTCTCTCACATCAATGCTTCTTTCTTTCTCCCTTCCTTGCTCTCTAAAAAATCAATTTAAAAAAACATATTTTAAAAAGCTAGTGTTCTTTCTATAATGATCAAAAAATTCTACTTTTGTAAGCAGGAAAAAAAGCAATAAAGACAAACAACGAAAAGTGATAGCATTTAGAAAATAAGGGGTTAGATTATACCAGTGGTTCTCAAAGTGTGTCAAGGCAGCAGCATCTGCTTCACCTGTAATTTGTTAGAAAGGCAAGTTCTTGGCCCCGCCCAGACCGACTGAATCAGAAACCCTGAGGACGGGCCCAGCATCTGTGTTTTGACAACCCTCCAGGTGACTCTGATGCACGCTCAAATTTGAGAACTACTGGATTCCATTTTTACGTTGGATTGCAGGACTAGACGGAAGACCCTTTGGTACTAGTACTTCGCTACAAGAATAAAATGCAATCATAGAGCACGGTGAAATAAAGGTGTTTAAAAAGCCAACACACCACCCCATTATCATAACCATAGCTCATATACTAACTATCTTGAAAAGGCTCTGTAACGATGTTTCACACCAGCAAGGCTTGAAACAGGTGAAGGGTGCCCGCATCTACTTTTCCATACACTGGAAGGCGCCTCTAACACATTGCAAGCTGCGTGCATTATCAGAATGAATAAAGTGCCCCTTAGAAAATGTGTCACCTTCCACCGCGAGGGATAACGTACAGATATTTTCACCTAAACCAGCGGTTCTCAACCTGGGGGTCGAAGGACCCTTTCACAGGGGTCACCTAAGACATAATTACAGTTGTGAAGTCGCAAGAAAAATAACTTCATGGATGGGGGTCACCACAACATGAGGAATTGTATTGAAGGGTCAGGGCATTAGGAAGGTTGAGAACCACTGAAAACTAAACCACAATCAAGCCCCACCCCCACACCGGAGCGGATAACCGGCCTCTCCCCAACTCCCGGACCCCAGGAAGGCTTAGTCTGTAACGTTCGCGCCACTGAGACGTGCCCAGGCGCTAATCACAGGGCCGCGGCAAGAGGCTTGGGGGAGAGAGATACCCTGACGGAGTAACGCTGCCCTCGCAACCTAGCCAGCAGCCGGGGCCACAACTCACTGCAGGAGACGAGTGTAAAACTCCTCAGCAGCTCGGTTCATTCGCGACCACATCCCGCCTCTGTCTGACAACAGCTCCCAAGCCGCCAACTAAACTTCGCGCCGGACGCTGACGTCCGGAGTCGTGACCCCCCACCCCGCCGGGACTACTTCTACCACCCCACATCAGCGCTCCTTGGTTCACAAGGTAAACTTTTGTTTTAAAGCACACAGCGGTTTCCCCCTTCCCAATAATCTTTCATTTCCATAAGAAAAAGTTAAAAGACTTTACAGTAGTTGAAGACACCGCGTCTCGCGAGAGTTGGCCACGCCCACTTGTGAATTATTCCGCGGAAAGAAGTCCCTCGTTTCTCGGCGTTATTGTTGGCTTTGGAAGCCAGCAGGTGCCGTAATTTTACACAGGGGGAGAAACGATACACTATTTTTTATTTTTTAGATTGTTGGAGAGAGATTTTGTGCCACTGGGTTGGTTCTGACACGGAGCAGAGGGGGATGCGTTGAAGGTTACATAAAGAACGAGGGAGTGCTGGGCACTTCCTTTTCCTGTGGGAGCCACCGGGTCGAGAGGAGTGTGGCGCTCTCCTCTCCCCGCCATGGTGAGTGGGCTTTCTCCGCTGGACTTTCTCCTGCTGTCGGGCCTGGCAGGAATGGATTGGGCTTCGAAGCATGCGGCCTTCAGGAGGAGAAGCAAGGGGGAGGAGAAGCGTCTGTTTGTTGCGGGAGCTGGGTGGTGCGGCTCCTCGGCAGCCATCTTAGGCAACGTGGGCTTCCCGGCTCGGGGCGCGCTGGAGGCAGCACGGGACCCCAGAGGGTTCTCAGGCGCAGAGGGACTTTGGAACTCTAGCTTTCCTTGATGCTAGAAAACACGAATTCTACTGAGGACTTGTAAATTCTTGGGTCCTAGGGCAGAGTCGCGGTGAAAGTCCATTTTAGGCTCTCTATCTCCATGTGCTGATTAGTAAAGAACGTTCAGTCTTTTTGAGAGAGGGTTTTTTAAAGAATCCTCTTTAGCACCTTTTTTTGAATTCCTGTCTTTTCGCCTTAATTCCCTCTATCAAAAGCTTTCTGATCCTTTAATTTTTCTCTTTCGTGTCCCCTTCATCTTTTAGCTCTCAGCTCATAGTACAGCAGGTGTTAAACATGTACTGTTTCCACAAAGAATGCTTTTGTATGTACTATGCAGCGTGCGGGGCCATGAGGAGTTCAGTGAACAAAAGGGGCAAAAACTATCCATCTGATGCTTCTATCGTAATTGAGTTAGGTGTAAAATACACAGTAATGATTAACAGTAGTGAGTACTGTGGATATAAGGAACTGGGAAGGGGGCAATAGTTGGGCTTTAAACTGATTAGAGAAGGGTGGCCCTCTTTCCAAGGTGGTAAGGGGAGGAAGCGTGGTAAGAGTGTCTTTTGGGAGAAGACTTGGTACCTCTGAGGTAGGAGGGTGACGATTACCCTGAGTGTATCCTGAAGAGAGAGTATGGGAGACGAGGTTGGGCACATCGTTTAAAGTTTTGTTTTCACGTGGTAAGTGTTTGGAGAAGGTTGAGCTAAAAGTAACAACCAGTGTCTTTACTGTAGTTCTGGAAGAAGTGTTTAGAATGGGATAAAGGGCAAGGGTGGAAATTTGGAGTAGTAGAGCTATCGTAGACAAGATTTGTTGAAATTTGGGGTAAACGTTTAGATAGTGCCTTTAAAAGGCATTTTCAAACCTTAAAGTATAGTTTTGATCATTTTGCTGTGTAACACCTGGTTTGGAAGTTTAATGATAAACCATTCTCTCAGAAAACTATGTGGAAGTACTTGATTCTAAATGTCCTTCCAGTGTAAGAATTGACTGAAGTTAAAAGACTTGATGTGTTGGTGAGGTAGCCTTTGTTTTAGCTTTAAGCAATGTCTACCTCGCCAGACTCTAGTCTTTTGTAACAGCATTTAATGGAGTTGTTGGCACATGAGAAGAGTGTTTCTGACATGGCTTGTTAGTATAAATGTCTTTTTCCTTTTTCCCAGGCGTGTGCTCGTCCACTAATATCCGTGTACTCTGAAAAGGGGGAATCTTCTGGCAAAAATGTCACTTTGCCTGCTGTGTTCAAGGCTCCCATTCGACCAGACATTGTGAACTTTGTTCACACCAACTTGCGCAAAAACAATAGACAGCCCTATGCTGTCAGTGAACTGGCAGGTATGAATTTAAATTTTTCATGGGTTGATACTTTAAAGGCTGCTTAACAGCAGTGATGAAATTCCACTCCATTGGTCCGTGTTTCTGAATCAGATGATTTTCCTGGATGTTCTGATGCTGTTTGATACCACGCATAATAGTCACAGTGGTATGGTTGGGTAGCTAAAACTTTTATTTCTTCCCAATTTCAGGTCATCAAACCAGTGCTGAGTCTTGGGGTACTGGCAGAGCTGTGGCTCGGATTCCAAGAGTTCGAGGTGGTGGAACTCACCGTTCTGGCCAGGGTGCTTTTGGAAATGTATCTTTTGTGGTCACTACCTAGACTGGTCAGTTATGGAATTTAGCAGACTTGATCTGGTTTGTTCGTGTTAACTAGTTTGAAAATATGTTTGTACTGGTAGTGTCCAGGTAACCCTAGACAGTTGGAATCTGGAAGATTTTTGTTGTTAAATGCTAAAGACAGTAAGGGCTTGACATTAAAAGGTTTACTTGCAATGATGTCGTAATTTGCGTCTTACTCTGTTCTTGGCGACAGTTGCCTGCTGTCAGTAAGCTGGTTCAGAAGGGTGACGAAAATTCTTACTGAGCAAGACATAACCTTTTCCTAACATTTGAGAAATGTGATTCTTAACTGGGAGAAATAGATGTGTCGTGGGGGCCGCATGTTTGCACCAACCAAAACCTGGCGCCGTTGGCACCGTAGAGTGAACACAACACAGAAACGATATGCCATCTGCTCTGCCCTGGCTGCCTCGGCCTTACCAGCACTGGTCATGTCTAAAGGTTTGTGATATTTTGTATTACAGGAATGATAACAAAAAGCCCATTTTTTTCTTTCCTCAACCTGAACCTTTTCATTCATGCAAATAATAACCTGTGTAAATTCTTCTCATCCCAGAGTGCCTGACTAAATTTCTTTCTACTAAAAACTAATTCTGACACGTTCGATCTCACAAATCCATCATTAGTGAATGCTGTGGAACTGGAGAAGTACTTTAAATACAGTGACTTATTATACTGGAAAACTTTCCACTTACACTTCATCATGTTGCCTATTCTACTTTTAACTGTCAAAGTGATGAGATTCCACTTCATTGGTCCGTGTTTCTGAAACACATATGATATTTGTGGAAGTTCTGATTTGATAGGTTGTATTCAGTTTTGCCCTTGTGGGTTGTATAAAATGCTTCTCAATTTTTCAAAAGGTTCAGAGTAACCAGGTTAGTATTTATTAATTGGCTTTGTCAGGTCATCGAATTGAGGAAGTTCCTGAACTTCCTTTGGTGGTTGAAGATAAAGTTGAAAGTTACAAGAAAACCAAGGAGGCTGTTTTGCTTCTTAAGAAACTTAAGGCCTGGAATGATATCAAAAAGGTATGTTTAATGAACACATTTACAGTTTGGTAGTCCTTCTCACAGGTTTGTCAGGATTTTTTCAAAAGATTGCTGAAGGATAATAGTAACTACAAATCCTGGATGTGAGAGCAAGAATTCTGGAACTATATTATAGTTGTGTACCGCTTAACAGGGATACGATTTGAGAAATGCACCATTAAGTGATTTCATTGTCGTGTGACTATACCTACACAAACCCAGATGGTATACACCCAGGTTATATGGTGTACGGTTGTCTATACATGGTCTGTCACTGGTGGAAAACTTGTTATATGGTATGGAACAGTACTTGCATTTGGATACTGCCATTTATGACTGTGTTTTTTAATGTTAGGGAAGTCATTTTTGTAACGTCTTAATTAGAATACTAAAACTTTTCACTTTTGTAGGTCTATGCCTCTCAGCGAATGAGAGCTGGCAAGGGCAAAATGAGAAACCGACGTCGTATCCAGCGCAGGGGACCCTGCATTATCTATAATGAGGACAATGGTATCATCAAAGCCTTCAGAAACATCCCTGGTAATTCTTGTGTTGCCTGCGTGTTTTGATTGCCCATGTTATGCAAGCTTTTTTATGATGAGATTCCACTTAATGGTCCGTGTTTCTGAAACACATGATTTTGTGGAATGTCTGATTCTTGCTGAATGAGTACGCCATTCATGGCTGAAACTTCATAACTGACAACAGTTGACGGTATTTTATGTAGCACATTAGCCGTACAGATGATGGTACATGTTTCTTCTGTTGAAAATACTCTTCTAATTCACTTTTCCCTTTAAAAGGAATTACTCTGCTTAATGTAAGCAAACTGAACATTTTGAAACTTGCTCCTGGTGGGCACGTGGGCCGTTTCTGCATTTGGACTGAAAGTGCTTTCCGCAAGTTAGATAATCTGTATGGCACTTGGCGTAAAGCTGCCTCCCTCAAGAGTAACTACAAGTGAGTGTTCTTATAGTCATATACTGAACATAAATGTTTATACTATGGATATTTACATTCAGAATTGATTTCCATGTTTTCTAAAGAATGGGTTGTGCTTTGTTGCTATTTCCCTTCATAAACAGATGTGATATGCTGAAATGGTTGAGGTGCTCTGAGAAGTGATAGTGTAGTTGGGAATTTTATTTGAATTCTGGAGAGCTTTCAATGGTTAAAAGTTTATCTTCTGTTGGGGTTCACATTAATCACATGAGAAGAACTGGGCATCTGCTTTCAACGTTTTCTTGTTTTTTTTCTTTCAGCCTTCCTATGCACAAGATGCTGAATACAGACCTTAGTAGAATCTTGAAAAGCCCAGAGATACAAAGAGCCCTCCGAGCACCACGGTAAAATTGTAGTATTTGTAGTAATTCTTGCCCCGACCTCATTTATTTATTTATTTATTTATTTATTTTTTAAGTGGATAACGTGCCCTGGCCGGTTTTTCTCAGTGGTTCGAGCATTGTCCCGAAGACTGAAGTTTAACAGATTCAATTCTCAGTCAAGGGCACATACCTGGGTTGTAGGTCAGTCCCCAGTCTGGGCATGTGCGGGAGATAAGCAATTGATCTCCCTCCCTCCCTCCTCCCCTTCCACTTTATCTAAAAAATCAATTGAGCCCTGCCATCATGGCTCAGTGAATTGAGCGCCATCCCATGTTCAATTCCTGGTCAGGGCACATGCCTGGGTTGCGGGCTAAATCCCCAGTAGGGACATGCAGGAGGCAGCTGATGGATGTTTCTCTCTCACATCGAAAGCTCGCTCTCTAAAAAGTCAATAGAAACATTTAATTTTAAAAAATTAAAAGAAAACAATTTAAATAAATTCAACAGGAAAATATCCGTGGGTGAGGATTAACCAAATAAAATGTGGGTAATATAAATAAAATGTTAAAATGGTGTCCACATTTTTCATAGTAAGAAGATTCATCGCAGAGTCCTGAAGAAGAATCCACTGAAAAACCTGAGAATCATGTTGAAGCTAAACCCATATGCAAAAACCATGCGCCGGAACACTATTCTTCGCCAGGCCAAGAATGTAAGTGATAATTTGGTTTTTGAGGATAGGATATGTTTTTAGAAAAATTGATTCTTAGATTTTCCTCCTAATTTATTGCAGCACAAGCTCCGGGTGGATAAAGCAGCAGCAGCATTAGAAGCCAAATCAGATGAGAAGGGAGTTCCAGTCAAGAAGCCTGTGATAGGGAAGAAAGGAAAGAAGGCTGTTGGCGTTAAGCCGAAGAAGCCTCTGGTGGGAAAAAAGGCTGCAGCTACCAAGAAACCAGTAACTGAGAAGAAGCCCACAGAAAAGAAACCCACCACAGAAGAAAAGAAACCTGCGGCATAAACTTAAATTTGTTTATTCCATAAAGGTCAAATCACTTTGGACAGCTAATCTTGAATAAAAACATGATCAAAGACAGTGAGAAACATGACTTGTTGTATGTGTTGTGTGAATCTTAGAAATTTTTTATTACACTTTGTTTTCCATAACTTCAGCTTTTCATTTGTTTCAGTGTGGTCTAAAATGGAGCATTTGATTTATACAAAATCCATGCTGTTGAGTGGAAAGAGGGATGCTCCATATATCCAAATATAAAATTCATTTTGTAAGGAATGTCTCCAGAAAGCTGATTAAAAGATCAGTCTCAGAAATACAGGTGTTAGAATTTTTTTAAAAACCTACTTGCTGCATAAAGAATTGACATTTTCAGTAGCCACAAGAGGGCAGAATCAATACGTTTTAAGGTGCAGCAGTAGCAATCTGATGGTTCCCTCAGAGAAGTATTCTTGTTGAGGTGAGGGTACGCTTGCCACCCTTATTATTTTGGCTCTTGGGACAGTGTCAGAAGCATTTTTCAGAACTACTTGTGTATTCACTTTTTCTAGCAGGTGGATATGTTAAAGCATGGTGCAGAAAAATGTGCCCAAAAGTGCATTCATTTTTTCCTAAAGCTTTTAGTTGTCAATGAATGTCTTGCCTACTGCCCTAGAGTTAATTCATGTCAGGATCATTTTGGCAGTCTAAGGTCCAAAGCAAGGGTTATGTCTAATACTCCCATTCGCAGAATCAAGAAATCTCTCAGTTCCCTTCTGTGTTAAAGGCATCATATCCCAGTTTTGTTTCCCTGGCCGGTTTGGCTCAACAGAGCAGAGGACCAAAGAATCTCCCATCCAATTCAGTCGTCCCGGCCCTAGTTAGGGTCATGCAGGAGGCAACCAATGGCTGTGTCTCACATCGGTGTTTAAAAAAAAAAGACCTGTTTGCCCTGGCCGGTTTTGCTCAGCGGTTAGAGCGACGGCCTGCAGTCTAGAGAGACCTGGGTTCAGTTCCCGCTAAGGGCGCGTACCTCCTTGGCCCTGGTTGGTCGTGTGGGTGACAGCCACTCGTTTCCCCTTCACATCGATGGTTCTCTCTCCCTCCCATTCTATTTGAACAAAAAATGGAAAAATGTCCTCAGGTGAGGATAAAAAAAAGACCTGTTTTATTTTCGTGCTCTAACTTGTATCTATCTCCCAGGAAACACTCTTTTACCCGGAAGTTTTGCCTACAGGAACTAGGGTACCTGTACTAAATGCTGGTAATATAAGTCCCTGCCTTCAAAAATGCATTTGCAGGTTTTATGGGGTTAAAATAACCACTTAGCTGCAACATCACATTGGAAGTGTAACACAGAGGGTATGTTTATTGATTTGAGAGAAACATGGATAGACTGCCCCCCTGTAAGCACCCAACCTGGGGACCCACAACCTAAGTATGTGCTCTGACCTGAACCGTACCCACCACCTTTTGGTGTATGGGTCAGCGTTCCAACCAGTTGAGTAACTCGGCCAGGGCTCCGCCTACTGTACGGCTCCAACGGCCTGTGCTTTAGGAATCTTGATCACTATTCAAGTCTAGCTTTCAAGGCTCGGTGGAGTAGGCCAGTAGCGCCCCGGCCCACGTGCAGCCAACCTGCTCTTCCGTTTCCGGGAACGCGGAGGCTGTGGCGTCATCACCGAGCGCCGGGGCGACTGGGCTGCGGAAAGGGTGCGGCATCAGAAGACGCGATGCTGAGCCGGCTTCAGGAGCTGCGCAAGGAGGAGGAGACGCTGCTCCGGTTGAAGGCCGCACTGCACGACCAGCTGAACCGGCTCAAGGTGACCACGTAGTCCCCACCCGCCCCGCCATCTCGCAGCTGCCGGAGCACGGCTCTATGCGAACCCCAGGCGTCTGCAGCGCCCCCCGCTGCTGGTGACCCTCCCGTATTCCCTGGCGGTTGGCCGCTGATCTGGTGGCTTACAAGCCCCTTGGGAACTTGTTTTGAGATTAAGGGCCCAACTCAGAACCTTGATTCTGTCCGAGTAGGTTGAGGCCCAGCAGGCTGCACATTTGGCGAGTTCATTCCCACACTCGACACCCCGGAAATGCAGGTGGCTTCCACACACGGTGAAATGCCATCTCCCGAAAGATCGCCTCGACCTTCCCAGCCCAACCTCTTCCTAATGAGCTCCTACACTATTTACTAGCCACTATTTCCTGGCTTGTATTGCCGCTTGAAACAGCTCTAGTATGGCAAAGCTAGAAGAGACTCGCACGTTCTCGTTCTCCCATTGTGCGAAGGAAGACGAGGCCCAGGAGACTTGTCCTAGAATTCCCTGTAGCTTTTCTTCCCGGAGCAGTTACTGACTCCACTGCCTTGACGGGGAGTAGACGTTTAGGACCACCAGGCCACCAGGACCATTTCCCTGTGTGTAATTCACTCCCTTCAGCCCCAGTGCCATGATCCTGATCATTCCTGCTCAGCACCCTTCAAGATCTTTAAGTCCAAATGATATGAAAGTTATGAAAGCCCTTTGTAAACTGAAACACATTGTACACAACTGTGCCATATTAAAATAGCATGCACTTTCCTCAGGACAGTTGTGATAGCCTACTTATTTAGATTCTCATAGCACCACAGTGCCTGTATAGATACCTAAGAGAGAGAAAGAGAGAGAGAGAGTTGGTGAAGACCTCCAAAGCCTAAATTTCTTTATGCTTCTGAAGCACTTCCATTTTTCCTGCATTACTAGGTAGACAAGCTCAAGCCTAAGGAATCTGCCCTCTGGAATTAGATAAGGACACTTGGCTTAAGGGCTTACTGTGTTTTCTGCAGGAGCCACTAGGTCTGGGGGAGTGGACTTTGGCCCAGTTGGTATATCTGTACACCCCAGGGAAAAGGGACTGGAAGCTTTTTATTTCTTAAAAAGGAGGGAAAGCTTAAGAGTCCCATCCCCGCCCTGGCCAGTTTGGCTCAGCGGTTAGAGCGTTGGCCTGCGGTCCAGAGAGATCCAGGTTTGGTTCCTGCTAAGGGCACGTACCTTGGTTGCAGTTTGTCCCCGGCCCAGGTTGGTCGTGTGGGTGGCAGCCACTCGATGTGTCCCTTTCACATCGATGTTTCTCTCTCTCTCCCTCCCACTCTATCTGAACAAAAAATGGAAAAATGTCCTCGGGTGAGGATTAAAAAAAAAAAAAAAGAGTCCCATCCTTCTTTGTAGAGCTGCAAAGAGATTACACTGTTTTCACTTCCTCTTATGATGCCAGCCTTTTATAGCATGGACAGTAAATTTTCCCACATCAGTATTCCAGTGAAATAGTAAGGAAAACGTGCTTAATTCTTCTCTTCTAGGTTGAAGAATTGGCCCTCCAATCAATGATTAGTTCTAAAAGAGGAGATGAGATGCTGTCTTCTCAAGCTGCACATGAACAGTCACATGATGTAAGCTTAATCAAGTGTGGGCATAGGGAGCAAATGCAAAGTTCATTCTGCTGTCATGGTGCTTGGAGGTCAAAAATTGTTGTAAATTACATTATCAAGCCCAAAGATCTCTGGGAAATACTGATGAAGAATATTCTAGTTTGATAAACTGGCTATTCGATATTGTTTTAGTCAGGGAAAAGCCCAGCTGGTTACACCTTGATTGATGTATTAATTAGATACTTACATTGTCTCCACCATCCTAGTCATCTAATGCAGGGAGAGTGGAGATCTTTGCAGGGACATAACTCTTATTGCTCTGTGAATAAGTCAGTTTGGGGTGCAAAAGCAGTGTAGCTTCAACTACAAAGCATAGTGCTAAAAAGTGAGTTCTAGTCCTCATTGTATCCTCTTACCAAATGCCCTCACTTAAATCAGTAAAATCATCATCTTTCTAAATATACCATATCTGAGTAGTTCTTCTGTTGCGTGAAGCCATTTAAACCCATTTGAAAGAAGTAAATCTAAGCCAGCATAATTCTTATGTAAGAACCATGTTTGTAAATCAGGTAACATTCTGTCAAATCTAGGGCATTTACCCTTCCATTTTGGCTATGTGGGTTGGGGTGAGGGGTGGTCAGGGTAGAATTTGGAGAAATAGGAAAGTGGTAGCTCTTAGTGGTAAATACTGGGAATGAACACACAGTTGACATTTGGTTTGAAACTGTTTTTAAGAATTTTCTGTTTTGAGGCCATTGTCCTCCTACTAATCCATACTGTCCTTGGCTAAAGCAGATGTTGGTGCATGTAGACAATGAAGCATCAATCAACCAAACTGCACTGGAGTTGAGCACAAGGAGCCATGCACCAGAAGAAGAGGAGGAGGAAGAAGAATCAGATTCCTGAAGTGGGGAAAGAGCCAGGGTTAGTTATACAAATCAAATTTCTAAGTTGCAGAAACCCTCTCTGCAAAGAATTCTTGCCATGGACCCTATGGCCTGCTTTAAAAGGAAGCATGAACTTTAGGAGGATGTGTACTTATAAAAATAGTTCCATCAATAATTCAAGTTTCAGAATGCTTTAACAAAAACTAGTGACATATAGAAAGGCAAAGATGCAGTGTCTTAGCATTAAGCAATATGGGTGGTGGTGTGTCTGTATTCTGGTCAGATCCAGTAATTGTGTTCAAAACAGAAAATCTCTGAAATGCTATTGAGAAAGTCTGGCATTTGCAAAAAAAAGCAGGGTGTAAGTATAAGCCAGCCTTTTCAATCAACAATGCCTCTCTTAAGCAAACCAATTAAAGGCTGTTTGCATACCACAGAACCCTTGTAAGCATGCCAAAGTCTGCAGTAGAAAGATGATGAAGAGGACAGACGCCACCTGAGAGCACAAGCTGTTGCCACTTCTCAGTGACATCGCAACACACTGCCCACCACAGACTTTTGTGTGGCTGTCATCACTTCTGGGTTGAGACATCACTATGCTAAAATGTGCATAGAAATAAACTGTAAATGAGTAGCCATCATGCCCACACCTGACACCCCAACTGGGAAACAGATCAGTTCCTCCTCTGGGGAAAACAATACAGCCAGCAGGATGGTTTTAAACCTATTTCTGGACTTCAGAGGAAATGTGTCATTAAAGAGGGAATCACTATGCTTGGGAGATTGGACTTTTTAATAAATGATAGTTACAGAGTAAGTGTTGTTAAAATTTAGTATTTGAAGTTGATATTTATTTCTGTATACTGTCCCTTTCCTATTGAATGTACAATTAAGTAGTTGCTTAACTTTTTAAAAGTTGCCTTGGCCAGTGTGGCTCAGCATTGGCCCAAGGACTGGAGGGCATTTACCTAGGTTACAGGTTCAATCCCCAGCCCTGGTTGGGGGTCATGCGGGAGACAACCAGTTGGTGTGTGTGTGTGTGTGTGTGTGTGTGTGTGTGTGTGTGTCTTTCCCTCCTTTCCTCCCTCCCTCCATTCCACTCTATGTAAAACAATAAATGGAAAAATATCCTCAGGTGAGGATTAACGAAAACAAAAGTTATTTGCCTTGGCCGGTTTGGCTCAGCAGTTAGAGAGTCAGACCACGGACCAAAGAGTCTCGGGTTTGATTTTGGTCAAGGTCACGGACCTTGATGGCAGTTCAGTCCCCAGCCCTGGTTGAGGTTGTGCAGGAGGCAACCAATCAATGTGCCTCTCTCACATTGATGTTTCTCTCTTCTTCACACTCTATCTGAGGATAAATGGGAAAATATCCTCAGGTGAGGATTTTAAAAAAAAAAGTTATTTGCCCTGTCCATGTAACAGAAAAGCCAAACAAAATACAAAGAACCTCAAGCAGTACTTCTTATGTAACTGTTCCAGAACAGAGAATATGGATATGTTAATCAACATTTCATTACATTTATTTTGAGCTACTCTTATAGGAAGTAGCAGGAAGTTGAAATGAACCTGTTTCTTAGAAAACACAATGTGAAGATAGTTTTGCAATGAAAAGCCTTAAGATAAACATTTTGGGGGTCTAATTTAAAATATGAGCGTGGGTTTTTAAGAGCTAGAAAACTGACTATGAATTCTAGCCCTACCACTCTCTGCTTGTCCTCGCACATCTTGGCAACTCTCACTTTCCCGTCTGTAAAATGAGGGTATTCATCCTTGCTTTAGCAATTTTTACAGGTACTGTGAGATGCTAATGAGATATTTAAAAACCCAACTACTGCCCTGGCCGGTTTGGCTCAGCGGTTGGAGCCTCGGCCTGCGGTACAGAGAGACCCGGGTTCGGTTCCCGCTAAGGGCATGTACCTCGGTTGCAGTTTGTCCCCGGCCCTGTTCGGTGGTGCGGGTGGCAGCCACTCGATGTGTCCCTTCACATCGATGTTTCTCTCTCTCTCTCTCTCTCTTCCTCCCTCTCCCTCCCGCTATATCTGAACAAAAAATGGAAAAATGTCCTCGGGTGAGGATAAGAAAAATAAAAAATAAAATAAAAAAATAAAAACCCAACTACTGTCGGTGTTTCAGTAAGAAATTTGAGGAGGAATTTGTCACAAGGAACTCAAAACACAGCAAGACTGATGCAGGGGGCATCAGAATGAGATCTTTGTTAGTATTTACTGGAAAATAATTTTTTGCCTTTGGGTGTGAATAGAGAAATTTAAAAACACCCCTCAAGCCCTGGCCAGTCTGGCTCAGCGGTTGGAGCATTGGCCCATGGACCAAAGAGTCCTGGGTTCGATTCTGGTCAAGGGCACGTACCTCAGTTGCAGTTTGGTCCCTGGTCCTGGTTGGGGTGGTGCGGGAAGGAGGCAGCCAATCAATGTGTCTCTCATATCAATGCTTCTCTCTCACTCTCGCTGCCCCACCCCACCCCCATCTGAAGATAAATGGGAAAATATCCTTGGGTAAGGATTTAAGAAATTAAATTAAAACACCCCCTCAAAAGATATTGAGCATGAAAGCATTCAGCTCCAGATTTTAGACTTCAAGTTACACCACTCTTTCCTTCTCAGATGGAATTTGCCCTGTTTTAATGAGACATTCTCAGTAGTAGTTGCATTTTTTCTGTTAACAAAAGACAGTATGAGGAAGGTATGGGTCTTACACCTCAGCCTGAATGTTTATGTCAAAATTGTGTAAATTAGTCTGTTGACTTAGCACAGTTATTAGCCTCAGCAAGAAAGAAATTATTGACTGACTAAAGCACAGTATATAACACTGACCAGTTTTTAAAATCCTGGCTGTATTTTTTTTTTTTATCCTCACCCGAGGACATTTCTTCCATTTTTCGTTCAGATAGAGTGGGAGGGAGGGAGAGGAAGAGAGAGAGAGAAACATTAACGTGAAAGGGACACATCGAATGGTTGCCACCCGCACAACCCATCCAGGGCCAGGGACAAACTGCAACCGAGGTACGCGCCCTTAGCGGGAACCGAACCCGGGTCTCTCTGGACCGCAGGCCGATGCTCTAACCACTGAGAAAACCAGCCAGGGCTTTTTTTTTTTAATCCTCACCCAAGGACACTTTTGCATTTATCTTTAGATAGAGGGAAGGAGAGAGGGAGGAAGAGAGAGCGAGAAACATCAATGCGAGAGAGACACACTGAGTGGCTGCCACCCACATGACCCCAACCGGGGACAAACTGCAACCGAGGTACGTGCCCTTATCGGGAACTGAACCAGGGACTTTCCGGTCTGCAGGCTTACGCTCTAACCGCTGAGCCAAACCAGCCAGGGCAAATCCTGGCTGTATTTCAAGCTCTGGTAGATCTGGAGTGGAATTACCTGCTCAGGAGATTTACCCAAATTCTACTTTTAATTTGAAAACAAAATAGGCTTTTTATTTTTAAATATACAGAGTGGGGCAAAAGTAGGTTTACAGTTGTTTGTATGGAAAATAATTCAATAATGAATAAATAATAATATAAGAATAAACTGTTTTGTGTATTCACAACTGTAAACCCACTTTTGCCCCATCCTGTATATTTACTTTGGCTTTCTATAACCTGCCCTCTCAAAAGAAGAAAATGAGGTCTGAAGAGGTGCTGACCAGGCAGCCTCACATGGACCTCAAGTTCCAAAAGTCACTTTTCAGAGAAAAAAAGGGTACCAGTGGCCAGCTGGGACATGGCTTTGTTTTTTGTGACCTCACTGCCATCTCACAGGCTTAACAAAACCAACCCCAGGCACATTCCTCTCTCCAGAAAGGTTTAGTTAAGTGTAACTAGTGAAAGAGGGGAAACCATTGCTCAGTGGAGCAAAGCAGCATGGACAGACCGTCCCAAGTGGAGACTCCAAGGCCAGCCAGACACTGCTGACCACCAGTAAGGCGCCCCTGTGAGCATGCTGGCCACCCCGCCAACCAACCCCGACCTACTGCTTCTCCCTTATATAGAGATAGAAAGAACAGATGGGATCTATTTACAGGTCCACAGGAAAGGTGGTTGGAAGATTCACAGATAAGGGTACTTGCTGAGAAGAGTTGGACAAAGTCCAAAGATTGGAATTTCAGGAAGCCCCATTATTCCAAAGCACTGAACTTGCCCTCTCGGGGGCATTTCTGCCTTCCAGCACCCCCTTCCTGTCTTTGCCTTTCCCCTCACAATAACACTTGGTGAAATCATCTGATTTCTTGCGTACTAGAGACAGTGAATATAGTATATTTATTAGAATAAGAGATTAGATTTGTTAAACATTTGGAATAAAATGGTTAAAATGATTTTCATACAATTTTTAGGCACTATGCACACTGTTGTTTACAATAGCATCAGTACTTGGATTTGGGGAAAGATAAATCTCATACGTTTTAATGCCTTAATACACTTGTAATATTCAAATCAACTCCATCATTTTAGAAACACTAATCCAAACTTAAAGAGACAAATACCACTAAATATCCCACACAGTATATTTAAAAATAAATATAGAAATATAACCAGAAGTCTACTAATCAGAGTAGACAAACTGGTGAAGCCCCAATTATCATGGCAGTGAAGGGCTGTGACTAGATTTTGATGGAAATTGCTGAATTCTACACCAAAAGCAAAAACATATTATGACATACACTTTCTGATGCTCATTTTCATAGCAGCAAAGCATGCTTCACATGCATTGCCTGTGAAGGATCTTACAAGGCTCCTTCCTCAAGTAGAAGGTAGGTAGGCCCAGCATGAATGAAGTACCACCAAGTGTCAAAGAATCCCCCAAATACAGGCAGCCAGCCAATCACGGTGAGGGGAGAGCAGTGCAATTTTCAGTAAGAATAACTACCCACAGTCACCAAAGCTTCACTGTAATTCAATGTTGCGCATGTTTTGATCACTGACATACACAAAAATAGCCCCAAGCACAAAGCCAATCCACTTAGGGGAATAATAATAGTAAGAATAAAGACAGTAATATTAAAAATGACACGAATAGAATTTTGGCACATGCTATGTTCTTCATCCTTTGTCATAGGTGAAATGCATGAACAGAGGCATGTGGAAGAGGCCCGAAAGCAACATGACACGCCACTGGGCAGAAGACTCGCTCTTTGCTGTTTCCCAAGCACTTAGATACCAGCCGCGTGTGTTGGTGTGCTGGGCTGGTTAAGGCCGATGGTGGAGCAGAGCCAACCTGCAAAATCCACTTCCTCAGCATCAGATCTCTTGATAAAAGCATGAACCTGCATGTGAAGAAACAGAGGAAGTAATGTTAAAAAACCACCAAGAAGGACAATTTCAAGAGTCCTGGTAGGTCTAAAGCTTGTGCCACACTTGGAAGGAGCTCCTGGAGCCTGCCCTTCAGCAGCAGTGGCGGCCAGGAAAACAGGGCCAGCTGAAGACAAAAGACCAGCTGTGCCTGGCTCTGCCAATTACACCAGCTGTGAGGCCTTGGGCAACTAGCTCAGTTCTCTGAGCCTTCTCTCTCTCGAGCTATGAAATGGGGATAGCAGCTCTGCCTTCAGTGCCGTAAGGAACGGATGGACTTGAAAGTGCATGTTACACTGTACAGGCTCTACAAGGCATTTAAGCTAAAATATTTATATTATTACTTCCCAACTCCTCCCTCTACCACCACCACCACACAAGAGGAAGCAAGTGGAGAGCAGCTTGGGGAGAGTAACGAATGTAAGGTGAGCCAGTCAGTAGTAGAAAAAGACCCTGTTCCCATGACTCCCTGGGGCTGCAGGGCCTCCCCAGTTTCTCTTTTAAACTGATAGGAGGTCAGGAGACTGATATCTGGTATCCTGCAGCAGGGGCAGCTGAACTGCAGTGCTCAAGGCAGAGCAGGAGGGAATGGACTCAGGAAGTACTGGATGGAAGACTGACAGAGAACATGAATAAACAGGTAGTATGAGAATCTGAAATAAATGGACTTACCATGAGTTGCTTCAAATCTGCTCTCTCTGCAGGATTTTTTATTAAGCTTAAAGGAAGAAAGAACATGAGAGCTATTGCCTGGAGCTGCTTCTAACTCCAATTACTTATGTTTGCTTGCCTGCTGGCCCTCCCTCCCCACATCCTATAGGCTCTGAGGAGTGCCTGAGCCTTATTCACCTTCCTGTTCTTAGCCAATGTCATGCCCATGGTAGATTAATTAATACTTGCTGAAGTGAGGTCAAAAGGCAATATGCCAATCTCTGTAGAGCAAGTACCAAAAGCAGCAGCTACTTTACTGGCTGCAGTTGTCAGGTGGGGTAGGAGCCTGACAACAATGGGATACTCTTCCAGATAACAAGGAGCCAGCTTACCATTTATTCACAAAATCTTGAAATTCCAGACTGAATACTCCACTGGGCAGTTTTGGAGGAGGCTGCAAATACATGTCAACACATAAGAATTGTTTGGCTTCCTGCCCTGGCTGGTGTGGCTCATTTGGTTGGAGCATCATCTCATACACAGAAAGGTGGAAGGTTCAATTCCCAGTCAGGGCACATAACTGGGTTGCAGGTTTGATCCCCAGTCAGGGTATGTACAAGAGGCAACTGATTAACGTTTCTCTCTCTCTCCTCCTTCCTTTCTCTCAAATCAATAAAATGCATATGCTCAAATGAGGAAAGAAATATAAATAGATAAGTAAAAACATTTAATTAAAAAGAAAAAGAAATGTTTGACTTCCTGCCTCAGCCATCTCTCCTCCCCACCCCTGCCTCTGGGCAGTGCTACCCTTATCCAGTCAAGGAAAGGCCATAGGTAGGAGGCCAGTGGCTGGCTGCTGGGTCACTGGTAGAACCATCAGTCTCAAACCACAGTCAGAGCCACACATGTATATAGTTACTTTACAAATCACTAATCCTCTTGAGCCTCAGTTTACCCTGCTATGAAAGGGGGGCCTCATGGCCCTTTCCAGCTCACACTCTACGACAATAAATCTTGGAGCATGGCATGGAAACAACCAGCAATTACTAGTAACAGCAGCTAGGGGCATATGGAAACCACCAGGCATAGCCAGTTCAGACAGCACCTGTGAAAGTCAAAGAAGGCTAACTAAATAAAATGTATATCCCCTTTCTAAGCCCTGAAGGAACAGAGAAAGGTTAATAAAACATTAACTGGCAGAAGGCTGGGTCTGGAAGAAATGTTAGCTGCATGCTCACTCTAGGAATGAGGCTATTTGCAGGCATCAGAGCAAGAACACTGGCCACAGCTCTTGTTTTCTGAGAGTGCATGGTGGACATCACTCAAGGCTACAAAGGGCAAGGCCCTACAGCGCCCTGCTCCTGTGCTCCACACAGCTCAGGAAATGTGACCCATCCATGTGACCTGTGCTGGGGCTGTGTGCAGCTTTCTTGTGAGCTGACCCCCAGAACCTGTCCAGGATGCCATTACTCTGATGTGTTACCCAAATAAACAGGTGGTTCAAGACTAAAAATTAAATACTGACACTAACAAAAATGTCTAGCCTAGCCCTCTTTCCCTGAATGCATTGTAAGAAGAGCAGGTGAATAAGCCTGGTCTGAGGCGTAGTACTAAAACCTAGCTCTTAGACTGACCCTGCAGACTGTCTCTGCTGCTGAGGGGGCTATGAAGGGAGCATTTGAGGGTGAAAGCAGCAACTTGGCCTCCAGAGGCCAGTGCAGTACTGAGCAGGAGGGGGCCAGGCAGGGGAGGAACTGTGCAGCAGCAGAGCATGAGGTGCATGCATGTCACCATGCAACCCAGCCTCCTGGGAGGTCAGGGTGGGAAGCTGGGGGTTGGGAGGCATAGGTAGTAAGAAAGGAATACCACTAGTTGGGAAGAACCTAAGCCACTTTCATCCTGGAGTCTCAGTTTCCTTGCCTGTATGAAGAGGTAACAAAACCAATTGGACCCACCTGAGCAGTGCTTGGAGAAATTATTAGGAGAATGTGCAAATACGGAAGAAAGCAGTGCACACTAGGCGACTGGCAGCTGCATATATAACCTCAGGCCATCTCTTCCCTTTACTTGGCTCCCACCTAGCACCACTCAGCTTAGGTCCCAGCAGTAGAAGATGGCTTTCCTGAGTACCACAAATGCAATGCACATGGCCTTTCCTGAGTCGTTAAGCAGCCAAGATCAGATCCTGAACTACTTTTCTATGTCCCATGGTACTGAGCTTAAAGTTGTACAGTCAGGAAAGAGAGGTCAATTAACCTCCCTAGTAGACTGAACCAGTGGCAGTAATTTATTAACTACTGAGTGTACCAGGCCCTTCTCTGTTGAGTTTGTAATAGGTAAGGGGATCTTTTTGAGCCTTCTGGGATCTGGTTTTAGAGAACAGTAAGAAACTGAAAAGTTATTTCACTAGTCTCTTGAGGAAGTAGAAAATAGGATGATGCCCTTTACCATACATTCCAGTTGAATAAGGGACCTTCAACTGCCTCCCAAACATGCCAGAGCTTATCCTTATCATCCACTACCCTGAGGCCAGGAGTGCTGGCCTTATCTGAAATCCTGTCCTGAGCCCCAGCCCAGCTTCTCCAGCCCGGCTCTGAGCAACTGTGATGCTATTCCATAGCTTCCCATTCCCCCCAAACACACCCAAATTTGATGAATGCTTATCAGTCTTTTTCTTTCTTGACCCCTTTTGTAAAGCGTTTAAAAAAATTTAGCCAGGACAGTGTGGCTCAGTGGATTGAGTGTCAGTCCCAGGGACTGAGAGGTCCTGGTTCAGTTCCCGGTCAGGGCACAAGCCCAGGTTGCAGGCTCGATCCCCAGAGGAGGGCATGCAGGAGGCAGCCGATTGATATTTCTCTCTCACATCGATGTTTATCTCTCTCCTTTCCTCTCTCTCTCTCTCTGAAAAGACAATAAAAACAAATAAATAAATTTAAAAATAAAATTTGTTTATTTATTTATTTATTTTTTTTAATCCTCACCCGAGGACATTTTTCCATTTTTGTATAGACAGTGGGAGGGAGAGAGGGGAAGAGAGAGAGAGAGAAACATCGATGTGAAAGGGACACATCGAGTGGCTGCCACCCGCATGACCAACCAGGGCCGGGGACAAACTGCAACCAAGGTACATGCCCTTAGCGGGAACCGAACCCGGGTCTCTCCGGACCGCAGGCGGGCGCTCTAACCGCTGAGCCAAACCGGCCAGGGCAAATTTGTTTATTTTTAGAAGGAGAAAGAAACATCGACTTGTCCCACTTATTTATGCATTCATTGGTTGATTCTTGTGTATGCCCTGTCCAGGGATTGAACCCACAAACTGGGATATTGGGATGATGCTCTAACCAACTGAGCTACCTGGCCAGGGCTATCATTTTAAAAATTTAAACATACTGGTATACATATTTACAAATGAAATGTGTTCCTTGTATTAAAGTCATCTAACAGCAATAAGCAAAAAGAAACCTTTAATTACCTGTAATTCTATCTGTACTGTATTGAATTCCAGACTTTATATGCACATATATCTATACGTATTATTTTTTTAACTGATATTTAGAGAGAGAGGAAAGGAGAGAGAGTGATTATAATATACAAATATTTTCTAAGCTGTTTTGCATGCAACAATTTATAGTGAGTATTCTCCACATTTTGCCTGGCTGGTGTGGCTCAGTGGGTTCAGCATCATCCCACAGACTGACAGATCCTGGTTCAATTCCCGATCAGGGCACATGCCTGGTTTGCAGGCTCGATCCCCAAGTTGGGGGCATGCAGGAAACAGCTGATCGATGTTTCTTTCTCACATCAATGTATCTATCTCTCTCTCCCTTCCTCACTCTCTAAAAAATCAATACGAACATATTTTTTTAAATAAAAAAAAAAGTCTCATATTTCTACACTGTCTTTTTTTTCTTAATCCTCATTCGAGGATATTTTTGCATTCATCCTCAGATAAAGTGGGAGGGAGAGAGGGAGGAAGAAAGAGAGAGAAACATCGACATGAGAGAGACACAAGTGGTTGCCACCCACACAACCCCACCCAGGGCCAGTGACAAACTGCAACCGAGGTACATGCCCTTAGTTGGAACTGAACCCGGGATTCTCCAGTCTGCGGGCCGATGCTCTAACCACTGAACAAAACCGGCCAGGGCTACACTGTCATTTTTTTATGTTCATTGCTTTTTTATTTGATTTTATTTTACTGTTTTAGTCCTCACCCAAGGACATACTTAGAGGGAGGGAGGGAGAGGGATGGAAGGGAAAGAGAGAGAGAGAGGCATCAATGGGAGAGAGAAACACTGATCGGTTGCCTTCCATATGCTCCCTGACTGGGGATCAAACCCTCAACCCAGGTATGTGCCCTGACTGAGAATCAAAGCAGTAACCTTTCAGTGCACAGGACAACGCTCAACCAACTGAGCCACTCCGGCCACGCTGTTCAATGCTTTGTAATGGCACAAGACAAAACCTTATATTGCAATTATAAATGCATTTGCCTTGCTTCCCCTACACAATCTAACAGTCTTCAAGACTAGACTTTGGATTTTCCATCTTTGGAGCCTCACCACATTCCTGCCACCCTACAGTACTTAGCACAAAAGATGAAGAAATGAGAATGTAAGTGGGTAAGTTGGAGGCTCCTGAATCTGAGAAAAGAGGAGGGACTCAGACTTACCTGAAGATGTTCCCTGGGGAAGGGATTCCTGCAACCTCTAAACCAGCACCTTGATTCCAAAAGCATGATGCACAAAGCAGAACCCATGAATCCTGGGACCCAAGCAGCCCATACTGTGGGAACGACTCATGGGGTTTCCCAGTCAAATCAACTTTGAGTTTTTTCTTAAGATGAGCAAATAGATTCCATGGTCAAGGAAGCCATGTAGCACTTACCTCATTGACTATGTAATCCAACAACTCAAAAATTGCCATGGGAGGTCGGCTGTCCATTCCATAAGCTACAAATTGTATAAAAAGAAAGAAGAAAACACTTCTCAGAAACAGAAAGGAGGTTATTTGCCAATAAGAGGTTAGGTGTTGGGCATGGATCCCAGTGACCAGAATAGGGTAGTGGACAATAAAGAGACAGAACAGCCACAGATCAGGCCTGAAAACAGAGGGGACCAGCAAAGACCACAGAGTCAGCCAGTCATGGTAGGAATCTGGCTCTGCCACACCCAAGGTTTTTGACCTTGGGCAAATCAAACTGTCACTGAGCCTAGTTTTGAGTTTTATAAAGTAGAGAGAGGTAATAATTATGTCCATCCTTCCTTATATTAAGAGAGGTGCAAATGAGATAATACTAAACAACTAAAAAACTTAGTTTTAATTCTCCCTGAACGTGATTCCCTTTTACAGTCGGCCCTGGTTTATCTGGTTAATCAGTTCCAGACTCTCCTGCGATAAATTAATTTCCGCGAAGTTGGATTCTTTATATGCAGTTGTCCCTCGCCAACTCGTGCTTCGACGTTTGCGGCTTCACTCTTTCACTGTTTTTTCAAATACTATATACTACATAGGGTTGACTGTATAAATAAAGAATCCTACTCCGCAGAAATCCATTTATTGCAGTAGAGTCTGGAACTGATTAACCGTGATAAACCAAGGCTGACTGTATTTGAAAAAACCGCAATAGAGTGAAGCTGCAAAAGTCGAAGCACGAAGTGGCGAGGGACAACTGTATACTCCAATCATAGGCCAGCCTTGGGGACCACAACCACCAGCCTCTCCAATGCTTCTCCCTTCATACACGCCCTCTCCCATGTGGGCCTGATGAGGGTAAAGACCAGGTCTCCCTGGTCAGACAGGACTGTCCTGGCAAGACCTCTATTAGAAGATGGCTGAGGCAGGCTCTTCGGAGTACCAGCTTTACTGCACTATGTAAGTTCAGAGAGGCGGGCAGTGCTGCACAGTGCTCACCATCTCAGTCAGACTCGGCTACTCACAAGTATATGTGGCCTTGGCAAGCCAAGCGCTCTGTGCCTGAGTTTCCTCATCTTTAAAATGGAGATTATTGCTATTAAAGTTAGACAACAGTAGGCAAATCCATGGGATAGAAAGCAGATTGCTGGGGAGGGGTGGGAGGGCAGCTGGGAGTGCATGCTAATGGAGGAGATGAGGTTTCCTTCTGCAGTGAGGGAGCTGTTCTGGAATTACACAGTGGTGACAGCTGCACTACGTGGAGGACTATACTAAAAACCACTGCACTGAACACTAAAATGTGTGTTTTTATGTTCAATGAATTTTATCTCAGTAAAAAAATTCTACCTTGAAAGAAAAAAATGTCATGATTTTAAAAATTTAGATAATATATGTAAGTGCAAAGTACAGTGCTGAGAACATAGGCACTCAACAAATGCTGGTTATAACAGTAATTTCCTACACCTACCTGGAGACTTCTTCTCTGCTTTCCCAGGCCCTAGCCTGGCATCCTGAGACAGGGAATCAGTCTTGGGAGAGTGTAAAGAGAAGCAGCCCTCCAGAAATGCTCCACAGGTAAGGGCCCCCCTACCCCAGTACAAGCTGAGGTACACCAGGACACTCACAGCTAAGGGGCCTCCCAGGGGTCCTTGGCCTGGGTGGTGTCTCAGCCGTATCTCCCTCTACCTGGCACCCAAACATCATCTCCAGCTCCTTGGCATCTGGAGGAGGGATGGGATACCTCCCAACTGCCATCTCAACCAGAGAGAGCCCCATGCTCCAGATGTCCGACTGCACCGAGTAATGAGTCCCCTGAAGTCTTTCTGGCTGCAGGAGAGACAGAAACAGTTACAATCACAATCACCTGTGAGCTAACCTGGGCCCACACAGAAGAGGGATGGACAAGTCCCCATGGATGCTCAAAGGGACTCTCAGGACTTCCTGCCCCTTTGAGACTTGCTTGCACTGCAGGAGAGTGGGCTTCCCCACATGGTCTGGCCCTGGGTCTGCTGATACATTTCATTTTCTTTTACTTTCCTCTCCAGAGTTCACATCCCATTTTAATACCTCCACTAACCTCTTGAATTTGGCCTTCTGCCTGTCTCCAAATACTGTGCTTACCAAGTCCTAGCTGGCTTTCATGGCTCCGACCCCGCCTCAATTCTGTCTCTCCTGTAACTTTCCCTGAACAGCATCCAACCTGAACTCTGGCTGCTGCTTCAGCTGTGGTTCCAGCTTTGCCCAGCCTGGTCACTGTCTTGCACATGTGGGGCTGACTGTCCAGAGCCCAGCATGAGAAGCTCATCTTGTTACCAGAGTCTGAAACATAAAGCTTCTGGAACACGGGTCATGAATGAGATGGTGTAGTGGGTAGAAAGAAGTTCTAAGCCCAGCTCTACCACTGACTCACTATTCTTGGGTAATATGGAATGGCAGAAAAGGCAAAAGATCTGGGGTCAGAAGACCTGGGTTAAAATCCCAACTCTGGGATTTCTAAGCTACATGATCCTGAGCCTCCACTTCCTCATCTATAAAATGGGGCTGGTGATGATGGTAACAACAGTAACAACATAACAAAATACCTGCTCTACTTACTAGGATTATTTTGGAAGGTCAAACCAAATGAAAATACATGATATATGTTGCAAAATGCTGTACAAATACAAGTTGTTACTGGTGGGAAAAAGCAAAGAAAAAAAGGATGCAGTGCTATATAAAGGCATTATTTGAAATAGCACACGTATTTAAAAAACCCTATAAAAATCCTTATTCTGACCATCATACATTTATCTTTATTTTATTTATGTATTAAACTTCACCCGAGGATATTTTTCCATTCATTTTTTTAGATAGAATGGGGGGGGAGGGAGAGACACATAGATTGGTTGCCTCCCACACAACCCCGACCAGAACTGGGGATCAAACCCACAACCAAGGTACGTGCTCTTGACCGGGAATTGAACCCGTGACTCTCTTGTCCATGGGCTGATGCTCTAACTGCTGAGCCAAACTGGCCAGGGCTATTTTTATTTTTTAAGATTTTTAAATTGATTTTTACAGAGAGAGGAAGGGAGAGGGGGAGAGAGAAACATCAATTTGAGAGCAGAACATCGATCGGCTGCCTCCTGAATGCCCCCTGTTGGGAATCAAGCCCACAACCTGGGCATCTGCCCTGACAGGGAATTGAACTGGCAACCTTTCAGTGCACAGGATGGCACCCAAGCAACTGAGCCATACCGACCAGGGCCATCATACATTCATTTAGACAACAAATTAACTTCTTCCACAGGCTTTTCCCCTAACTCCAGTACTAGACTATTTTGGAACTGACAACATAACCACAAAAAGCCAAAAAACAAACCCCTGGATCAATAAGTCCCAGTGCTTATTAATTAATTTCAAATTTGAGAGTTGGCAGTTGAGTGGCCCCATTTTTAGACATGTAGGGGATAAGCAATGAGAGAAGAGCAGGGAAAGAGAGTAGAAGATAGTTCTGAAGGACCCATGGGTTCCATGTTTCTTAAGACTGTGGGTCATTAGAGTGAAGGGTAGAGATGTGGGTCAATGTTGGCTGGGTGATATCAGCAATGACTGGAGTTGTGGTGGGGTAGGGGGGAATGCAAGAAAGAATGAAGATGTGAACATGAACTTCCACACAGGAGGCCAGGAGCAGCTGACAAATCCTACCTAAGAAGCAAGTGAGGGCATGCTGTGCATAGGGAGAGCTTTCAGTCCTGGCTCTGTAAGATTAAGTGAGCAGATCCTTTAACCACCCTCAATCTAGATATACTCATCTCTAAAACAGGAACAACCACATAGATCAAGTGAGATCACTCAAGATGTGAAAATGCTTGAAAAGAGAACATATGAAACACTCTATGTACAAAAATGTCCTAAGCTTCTATGCCTGGCCCCCTCTGCTCCAGGCCTGCATTCATGTTCACCTCCAGAAGGACCTCCTGCTTACTCTAAGCTCCTCTACTCTGCCCGACTCCGCACTCATCCAGTAAGATTTCCCCTTTCTGAATCATCCTAAGGAGCGTGCTAGCCACTTCCCACCCATTCAGTCAACCAAACATTCACCCACTCACCAACCATTCCCTGAGCACCCACCATGTGCCAGGCCCTGAGCCAGACCCTAGGAACAACAGACACCTACAGTCCTATCCCTGCCCCAAAGAGCACGCTGTATGGAGGAGGGAAGAGAACGAGCTGGTGCTGCCATGGGCGTGGGCACAGCCTCATGCAGAGCTTTGGTGGCAATGGGAACCACTGGAGTTGGAAGCAGGAGAGGAGGCCTTCGTGATGAAGTGTCAGCTGAACTACAGCAGAGACTCAGCCAGGAGACCAGGCAGGTATGCTGTGCTGAGAGGCAGAGGCAGTTAACTGAGAGACATACAGTGAGGAGGGACAGAAGAGGCTGAACTGGGGAAACAATTCTGAATAGACTCAGGAGCTGGGGAGCTTGGGAAGGGTGGTTCAGTTCTCTACCTTGGGAAACCAAGGAAAGAGTAATGCCATTTACTGCTTATGGAAAAGAAAAGATGGGGACATCTGAGTAGGGTCATGACTGGGTATGTTGGGTTTGAAGATCTGAAGAAAATCAGAGAGAGGTGCCCAGAGGGGCTCTGGAGCTCACAATCTTTTCAGAATGGAAACCAAACCTGGGAAATATCAGTACTGGCGATAGATCAAGCTGTGATTAACAATCTCTTCTAGTGAGAAGAGGCCCAGTACCCCAATTAAGCCCCAAGGCTTATGAAAGGCTGAGACCATCTCTCCTATTGAACTGAGATCTCCGCAGGGAGGGACCCCAGTGCTTCACCGCTCATTTCTTTCCCCCGCCCCCATCACCAGGCTCTGGCTCCACAGGAAAAGGCACCCACTTAGCTCCTATTCCTGACCGGACCAGAAGCTTGAGAAATAAAACCCGCTGCTCCTACCGACATGTAGGACCTTGTGCCCACGAAGGAGTTGGCCATGGAGTCGATGAGCTGCCCGCTGACCCCAAAGTCACAGAGCTTGATCTCCCCACGGGAGTTCACTAGGATGTTGGAAGGCTTGACATCTGCAGGGAAAAGAAAACTGAGAAGTAGGAATTGCCTTGGCCAGTTCAATTCCTGGCCAGGGCACATGCCCAGGTTGCAGGTTCAGTTCCCTTTCAGGGTGCATGTGAGAGGCAACTGATCAGTGTTTTTCTATCACACAGATGTTTCTCTCTCTCTTCTTCTCCCTTCCCCTCTCTCTAAAATCAATAAAAACATTAAAAAAGAAAAAAGTAGGAAATTGACACAGCTAGGTTGGGGAGAAGAGTCAGTGTTCCACAGATAACCAGCCCTGACCGTGAGTCCCAGGACATACCCCACCCCCATCAGAGAGCCAACCCTCAGCTTGCAAACACTTTACACCAATACTCCCTATTCCCCCTTATTCAGGGTGTGAGGAATGACTATCAGGAGAGGAAATGACAAGCTGTTGTAGAAGCAGAACAGAAAGCCAGTAAATTTCAACTCTTTGAGAATCCAGAATTGGCCAGATGACCCATAGGAAGGAGTGAATAATAAAGACTTCGAAGTCTGTTGCTTCAACCGCCCCTACTGGCAAAACACAATATCTATGGTTGGATCATAAGGGTGAAAGAAAAACAAAAAAAATAAGACATGTACGCCTGCTGAAGCTATCGATCAAAGACTAAAGGGGAATGGAACAGGGGTGTTACTTCCTGTTCTTGACCTCACTTACAAGGACAGAGCATGTGGGTTTTATGAATATGTATAGTAGTGGTTAGGAGCTGACATGATTCACTAAAGTCATTTCCCTAACAGCCTGTGCAGCGGTGTTTATCTATTAGTCAAGGAGAACTGGAGAACTAGGAAGGCCTGAAAAACTGCTCCTCGCCCTGGCTGGTTTGGCTCAGCAGCACCCCCAGGACAAGCCCCATCTCCCTTTCCTGCACACAGACCTTCCACACTTCCCGCCCTGGCTGCCATCACCACTGCTGGTCCCCGGCCCTTCCCTTTGCAGAGAGAGGTAAATTTCCCAGTGTTTCCTTCCACCATCTCCTCTTATTCAAACAGCTGACTGGGAAAGTGGGCAGACCAGGGCTAAATATTATTCTCATTTACAGGCAGGAAAACTAGGCTGGGACTCAGTAGAAGTCCCCAGGCCAGAACTTTGTGGGCAGATATTAGCAAACATGAGACCAACTCAAGAGCAGGCGACACCCAGGGACAAAGTCACAGACCATGACAGGGAAGTTTTGACAGAAATAATACAGACACTATATGGAACATCTGAGAATCAGAGTAAAAACCAAATCCCCATAATTCCAACCTACCAGAACTGCTATTAACATTTTATTTTTCCTTTTAATATTCTCATGTGAATGTGTTTATTTTTAAATGGATTCTAACAGGTCTATTTAAGTATTTAACCAAGAGTAAATTGAAAAAAAAAAAAAAAATCACCCTTTCATATCCTGATGAGCCCTTCCCCTACCCCACCCCCACCTAGCCCCACATCAGCTCCAGCTCAGGTGGGGTCATAACCACAGCACCTAGCCAACTCTAGCCCCTCTTCACTACCATCAGCTCCAAGAGAGAAGAACATTGACTGTCTGCCTCACCACTGTAACCCCAGAGTCAGGACAAGACCTGGAGACCTGGCACACAGCAGGTGCTCCAAAACACTATGAATGATGGCTCTGAACTCAGTGTACCAATGCACATACTCCAAGCCATCCGTGTAGTGTTTCTAAGACCCAGCCCTCGTAATGTCACAGGACACGAGAACAAAGGATACAAGGCCTTTCCAAACCCCTCAGCAACCCTGTCTCCTACATAAAGACTTTCAGAATGTAGGTCTCAGAAGTGGCCTTAGAGAGCATCTGGTTCCTCCCCTTCATGGTGGCAATGAAATGTCTAAGGAGTCCAAAGGAGTCCAGGGACTTGTCCGAGGTCACACAGCAAAAACTGAGTAAATCTGGAATCAGAGCTCAGACGTGATGCCTAGACCTGTCTTCCCACCTACCCTGCCGTCACAACACTCAGCTGTTTCACGCAGCGCCTACTGCATGCCAGGCACCATGCGAGTACCAGGGAGACAACAGCAAGCAAACTGATCAAGTTTCCAGTGTAAAATGAAGCTTACATTTTAGTGTGAGGAGACAGACAAAAATAAACTGACACACCAGTGTGTAACGCCAGGTAGTCTCAAGTACCATGAAGAAAATAAAAATAACAAACCATGAAAGAGAACAGAGAGTGTGGTGAGGGTGCTGTTGTGACAGGGCGATGAGGGATGGCCTCCCTGTGGAGATGATCCTTCAGCAACAACCTGGAAGAAGGGAGGCAGTTGTGTGACCCCCTGGAGAATTACTTCAAGCACAAGGGGAGATTAAAAACTTTAGAAGGTCAGGGACTAACTTGTCTTTTGTCTCTTTCCCAAGCCTAACATTAGGACAAACCCAGACAAACACTTTCAATCAAGGAGGTCCTCATCTCCACAGTACCATGGCTCCTCTCAAACAGGACAGACGACTGACCCCTGGGAAGTCAGTGTTCAGTACGTGGACAGTGATGCTGAGGATCAGGACAGTATGCAGAGCTTGCTGGGGCCTGGCAGGGAGAGCACACAGGAGGCATGCCAACATACGCCTCTCCCACTCCCACCGAATGCCACAGCCCTTCCTCCCTGTGCCTGGACCACGAAGCCCTCGGCTCCCTCACCTTCCAAATGCTCCCAAGGCCTATTAGACCTTGTCTTAGAGCAAGAGAGTCGTAGTGGCTAAAGAACCAAGACACTTGTATTCAAATCCTGACCCTGGCCCTGGCCGGTTTGGCTCAGCAGTTAGAGCGTCGGCCTGTGGTCCAGAGAGACCCGGGTTTGGTTCCAGCTAAGGGCACGTACCTCGGCTGCAGTTTGTCCCCAGCCCTGGTTGGGTCGTGTGGATGGCAACCACTCGATGTGTCCTTTTCACATCGATGTTTCTCTCCCTCAATCTCTCCCTCCCCCTCCCCCCTCTCTCCCCCATTCTACCTGAAAAAAAAAAAAAAGGAAAAATGTCCTCGGGTGAGGATTAAAAAAAAAAAAAAAAGTCCTGACCCTGCCACCTGCTGTACATGTGGCCTTGAGCAAGTCACTTCACTTCTCGAGTCTGTGGTTTGCCTATTAGTAAAGTGCAATCATAGCTCTTGCCACCTCACCAGACAGAGACTAGGATCAATCTAATAAAGTATGGGCACTTACAATGCTACAGGAACACAAAGAATGATTCTTTCACAGGTTGCCCTCCAAAACAAGACAGTACCAGCCCCTCCTATCTCCAAGGGGCCAGGGACCCCTTCCTCTGCAGGCGCAGACACTTTTCTGCAGGCTGTAGCTGTCACTGTATCTGATTTCTCTATTCACGTGGCAAGCAAGCCTCCTTTTTTCAAACTTATGTAACACATTTTTCTCCATCCCAGGCTGTCAGCAACAGCTTTCTCTTCCCCCCACCTACCCAGGGAACAGTACTGCTGGGGAGGCTGCAAAGATCCATGATGGGGGTAGGGTCAGACAGAAGCACAGGGAAACCCTGAGGGGTGTTTCCCTGCTTGGACCACATCCGCCCTGGAAGCCAGATGCACTGCACATGGCCCCTCCTGATGGCCCCTCCTAGTGACCTGGGAAGCCCGACAAGAAGTTGCTTGGAGACCTGAGCACACTAAATCCCTCAACTCTAGAGCGTGTGGCTAGGGCAAGCTCCTTCCTGGCAGCCCCAGCCAAGTCAAGCTGTTCTCTGAGGGCACAAAAGAGGTGCATGTCAGATAAGACCAGAGAGAGCGTGCTCCAACTGTCAGCATCCACATTTGCTTTCTACAATCGCCACCCCTCCCTCCTCTGTTCCTGCTCTCAGTATCCTCCCCCTCCAGCGGCACAGCCCTTGCAGAGGACCTGCAGTGGCTCCTGCCTGCCTTAGAGTACAGTCCAAGCCCCTTGGCCTACCTTTCCAAGCCTTCCATTGCCCCTCCTTACCTCTCCAACATGTCTCCGTGTCCATCTCCTCTGGGCTCAGGCTTGCCTGCCTCTCTAACTGTGCTGGTCTTGGACTGGTTCCTGCATCTAAAGCACCCTCCTTTACCACACACCTTTCTCACCTCTACTTCTAGGTGCCTAGTTCTTCTGAGTCCCCTTCCCAGTGTGGAAGACTGCCCTGCTCCTGGAGCTCAGGGTTTATTCGGCTTCCTCCCATATCTTTCCTAGTAGCAAACTTTTTGGGGAGGATTTTTATTGATTTTTGAGAGAGAGAGGAAGGGAGAGATAGAAACATCAGTGTGAGAGAGAAACATCAATCGGCTGCCTCCTGCCCATCCCCCATTGGGGATCGAGCCTGTAACCCTGGCATGTGCCCTGACTGGGAATGGAACCAGGACCTCTCAGTCCATGGGATGACGCTTAATCCACTGAGCCGCACCAGCCGGGCCGAGCAGCAACCTTAAACATTGTTCAAATCATAGACCCAGTCTCTCCCTACTTCCTGAGGCCTTCTCCAGGCCTTGGGTTCTCTTTCTGACCCTCAACATCAAGAGGGTGAGGCTAGGAGGAGCCCCAGCAGCTGGTGGGCTAGGCTGCTTTCTGGAGGAAACATCCACTACCCTGCTAGGCTCCCAGGTTGACAGGCCTCCCTAGGAAACTCACAAGATGCTGGGGTTTGATACTCCTAGCCTGCTCAGCCTCTGCAAAGATGAGGATGGGTAAACACCTTTTCTCTAAAAACAAACAAGGAAGTTTTAGGAAAAACTAAGTGGAAGAAAATGTGTTATTCTCTGTTATTTTCTGCCTCAGAAATAACCAAAGCCCCTGTTTCCCCCGCCAAGAACACATGATTTTAATTTACTTTCTAACCATTTCCACCTTCCTACAACAAGAGGCTTGAATTAAATAAGTCAGCAAGTCATTTGTTTATTCTATAAACACTTATAAAATGCCTGTGCTGAGCTATAAGTAAAAATGACACAGTTCCTGTCCCTGTCTCAAGACTATTGCCACTAGGGACAAAAACAAATAACCAGAATGCACGCACATGTGTGTGACAGTAAGAACAAACAGAGAAATGCTCTGCTAGTCTAAATCCTTCAAGCAGCCGAATCGATCCAGCCTGACTAGGTGGCAAGGCCCCATCAGGCAGATGAAGCAGGTGAGTATCAGCCCCCATAGGGTACTACGTTTGAGTGACCTCGTTATGTTCGGTTTAGGTTAATATTACAAGAAGATGCATTACCTGTTAGAGGGTGGGGTGGGGAGAAAGGCAAGATGGAAGAAGGTAAAACACGGAGGAACAGAAGGGCAGAGGAGCAAGGGAGGCAGTGTGGAGAAGAGAAACATAAGAGAAGAGATGGAGGGAAGAAATGGGGGTCCCAGAGAGGCAAGCTGAGGACACATGTACACCGTACTCCGGCTCATCTGTGACAACCGCTGAATCCAAAAGTAAGATAATTTTGGTTAAGTGAGAGTTAAAGGTTAAAGAAAAAAAAGGCAAATGAGATTTTTAAATGGTGACTGTAGGCTTCAAATGACTTCTTCTTAGAAACCCTGGCAGACCCTTAATAACCCTTCTCTAAAGATGAAGAAACAGAAGGGAAAGGTAGCTGATCCTGATAAGTCAAATAACAGTCTCCACAGAGCCACCTCCAGTTATCTATGGCCTCAGGGAGCTAATTAAGCATCAAAGTTAATTAAAATTCAGAGAAAATCCCAAACCGTTCAATTAACCATGACCTATAACCTCTTTTTCCCACACAACCTTCCCCAAGAGCATTAAAAAGAAGTTCCAGCCTTCTCCCCTTGCTGCCTTCCCCTAGGCTAAGCAAACTGAATGCAGCTGAAAGACTGGGGTGGGAGGATGGGAGGTCCGCGAGCCCAGCAGACCTAGGAAGACACAATAGCTCTGGGTTATTGACCACCTACTATGCCAGGACTTTTGTTTTTTTTGGCCAGGCCTTTTGAATATATTGTCTTTATTTATTTATTTATTTATTTATTTATTCACTTATTTTTTTAGAGAGAGAGAGGAAGGGAGAGAGAGACTGAAACATCGGAGAGAGAGAGAACATCAATTAGCCACCTCCTGCATGCTCCCCACTGGAGATCAGGCCAACAACCTGGGCATGTGTCCTGACTGGGAATTGAACCAGTGACCTCTTGGTGCATGGGTCCATGCTCAACCACTGAGCCACACAGGCCGGACAATATATTGTCTTTAATTCTCACAACAAAGCTGTGAAATAAGCATTAAAAACCCTTTTGTGAAGATGAGAAACACTGAGGTCCAGAGTCCAGGAGTTACCTGTCAATTACACAGTGAACTAATAATGGCAGAGGCTAGAGTAGAACTCATAGATTCTTGACTGATTATCCAGCGCCTAAGTAACCTGGGTCTAGACAACAGATCAAATGGCAAACCATAGTCAGTTATACTCCAAAGTTTCAGAAAAGCCATTATTAAGTTGTGGGTAAAGGTGGTCAATGGTACAAACTTCTAGTTATAAGATAACTAAGTCCCAGGGATGTAACATACAATATAGTGACTATAGTTAACAAATACTGTATTGTATATCTGAAAGTTGCTAAGAGACTAGTTCTTAAAAATTCTCATCACAAGAAAAAACCTGTAACTATGTATGGTGATGGATGTTAACTTATTGTGTTAATCATTTCACAATACATACAAGTATCAAATCATTATGCTGTACACCCAAAACTAATACTATATGCTATATACCACATGCTAATACTATAAAACTAATGCTATATGTCAATTGTATTTCAATTTTTTAAAAGTTGTGGTTGGGGAAAAGGTCACTCACGTAACAAGCTTTATCTGGGAATAGGCTCTGACTTGGGGTAAGTTGAAATTCTTAAAATCTGGTTGTGTGAGAAAATAATTCTCTGCTCTGGTTTAGTGAGTACACATTTCCTTCTGAGCTCCAGCTCATTATCCTCTTTGACAAAACTAACTGCAAGAAACAGCAGGAACTAGAGGTTGTTTCTACCTCCTTCTGATTAACAAGTAAGTTCAACAGGGAGCCATCGAAGCACACATGCCAGGTCTTAACAAGCAGCTATTTTTATCGCTCTTCACTTTCAAGATTTTTGCAGCCAAGTCAAGTAACAGCATTAAAAATGTTTCTTCCCTCCCAAGATTCATTACTTCTGAAATGCTTTAATTCTCTACCTTTATCCACCCCTCTCTGCAAATTCACTACTCATTTCCGACCCAAAAGGCACACAAATGCTGACAATTAAACAAGAAAGGATACTGCAAGAGTCAGAATTTGGTTTTCATTAACATACACTGTTCTAAGAAATGGTTTAAATTTTAAAAATAGGATGTAATAAAAGCCAGAGCAAAATGCATAGGGGTTACACTAAGAGAGAGACAAGGTGAAAGAGGGGAAGGAAAAGAAAGGGCAGTAAAGAAAACTGCTTATGGGTCCTAGATTCCCTGCTCTCTCATTTCTAATAACCCATAATATGTGGCAGAGCAGCTCCATTGTACAGATATGGAAATAAGGCTCAAGTGAAGTTCCTGGCCAAAGATCATAAAATAGCCTTTCCATTAAAAGAACATGCCTTAAATTAGTGTATTTCCCCCTCCAGACTATCTAAGCTACTTGAGAAGACATACAGACATCTAATCTATCACAAATCGGCCCAAGTGGGCAGCAATACAATGTTGGGTAACTTGGATACTCATCAACTGCTATTCAAGGGAGGAAAATGAGCTAAAAACCTGTTTTGACCCACTGAAGGCTTACTTATTTTGCTCAGCAGGAGGAGAGGAAAAATAAAGACAATGGAAAAGAAAAGGTAGAGAGCCGGCTATTGTTGCTCAGTGGTTGTATGTTGACCCATGCACCAAGTGGTCAGCAGTTCGATTCCCAGTCAGGGCACATGCCTGGGTTGCAGGCTCGATATCTAGTGGGAGTTACACAGGAGGCAGCAATTTGATGTTTCTCATCGATGTTTCTCTCTCCCTCTCCCTTCTGCTCTCTTTAAAAATCAATAAAAACATATTTTGAAAAGAAAAATGGTAAAGACAGGCTAGAGATCTGTTAATTTTTTAAATATTTGGTTTTTTGTTTGTTTCTTTATCTTCACCCGAGGACATTTTTCCATATTTTGTTCAGATAGAGTGGAGGGGGGGGGGGTAGAGAGAGAGAAACATCGATGTGAAAGGGACACATCAAGTGGCTGCCACCCGCATGACCCAACCAGGGCCGGGGATAAACTGCAACTGAGGTACATGCCCTTAGCAGGAACCAAACCTAGGTCTCTCTGGCCCACAGGCCAACGCTCTAACTGCTGAGCCTAACTAGCCAGGGCTTTAAATGTTTTTATTAATTATTTTAGAGAGAGAGGAAGGGAGAGATAGATAAAAACATGGATGTGAGAAACATCGATTGGCTACCTCTTGCACGCCCTCCACTGTGGATCAAGCCTGCAATCTCGGCATATGCCCTGCCCGGGAATAGAACGAGGATCTCTCAGTCCACAGAGGACGCTCAATCCATTGAGCCACACCAGCCAGGTGATCTGTTCGTTTAAATGGAGTGGGAGAGCCCTGGTCTGTTCGCTCAGTGGTTAGAGCCCTTGCCCGTGGACCAGAAAGTCCAGGGTTCGGTTCCTGCTAAGGGCATATACCTTGGTTGCAGTTTGTCCCCAGCCCCGGTTGGGGTCATGTGGGTGGCAACCACTCGATGCATCTCTCTCACATCGATGTTTCTCTCTCTTCCCCCTTCTCTCCCTCCGGCTCTATCTGAACATAAATGCAAAAATGTCCTCGGGTGAGGATTAAAAAAAAAAATGGAGTGGGAGAAAATTCCTGGTAACATCATTGTAGTTACGGCAACACAAGCTCCACCAAAATAAGGCATTATTATTTGTGCCTGGGTCCCAGCTCAGCATGGTTCACCAAAGAAGTCTAGAAAGGAGATCAAGAGGCCACTCACCAGTCTTTCATAGCTCACCTTGGGACAAGCCCCTAAAGAAAAGCACTAGAAGAGTTTGTTCGCCAATTTAAGGACAAATGTAAGCCAAAAGTAACAAGCATTCCTTGTATAGTCTACTGAGAAAATCCTCTCTCCACTACACACACTTCTTCGGAAGAAGTGCTCCTTCCTTACTCCAGTCGATGCTTCAGGTGGAATCTGAACCTCTCCTCCACGATGCTCCCCTAAAAGGACCTGAGGAAGCACTCTCCCTCCTCCAACTTCCCATCTGCCTCGCTTGAGGAGCTAAAGACAAATTCATCTGAAGCTATAATCATCGCTGTGGGTCTAGCAGCTGAGATAATTCTAGAGAGAACGTGACTCTCATTTCTAACCAAGAGACTAGCATACTGAATTCCAGCTACTAATCAGCCACTGTTTCTCTGCATCTGTAAGATGGGGCAGTCTAGAAAGAGTCCAAAGGAATTGGTCTCCCAGTGAATCCTGCTGCCTGGAGGGTGTCACCACAGGGCTGGGGGATGAGACAGGTGGGGAAAGGAAGAAGAGGTGCAGCCAGGATTGCCTCCTTGCCACCAAGGACCAACTTATGTTGTTTTTTGTTTTTTTTTAATCCTCACCCGAGGATATTTTTCCATTTTTTGTACAGATTGAGTGGGAGGGAGAGAGAGGAACGGAGAGAGAGAGAGAGAGAAACATCGACGTGAAGGGACACATCGAGTGGCTGCCACCCGCACGACCATCCAGGGCCGGGGACAAACTGCAACCGAAGTACGTGCCCTTAGCGGGAACCGAACCCGGGTCTCTCCGGACCACAGGCCGACGCTCTAACCGCTGAGCCAAACTGGCCAGGGCAGGACCAACTTATGGATCAAGGTGCAGACAACATCTCTACACGCATGCACACACACACGCACGCGCACACACACGCACTCATGGACTGTACTCAGGACAGAATGTGTGTGCAGCCTCAGGAGCAACCCTGAGTTTCTGCTCAGGGAAGCCTGGCAACATGCTAGAAAAAGCCTGGCAGACAGGAAAGTGCCTTGCAAGGGTTGCAGAAGGTACTCAGAAACTCATTACACGTGAGTCTGATACCAACAGCATGCAAAACAATAAAACAAACAAACAAAATCTCAGGCCACTGCGGAGCTTTGCCGATCAGTGCTAACAGCAAGTCTGACTGAAGTGAGAGGAAGACTTCAGAGGTTGAAACCCTGGCTGTGGCTGAGGACCCAGTTCCTCTGGACACTGCTGTTGGGATAGCAGTGAGGTGCTTTGGAGATACCTGTCTGTCCCCAGGACTAGGATCCAAAAAACTCTTAGTCTCTGAAGAAACTAAATTTCCCTTTGACCTGAGAGATCCCTGTTTTTATAAAACTCTTTATCCTAAGCAATAAGGAACTCTTTTGGAGTGAAATCCAAGCAGGATGGCCCCAAGGTAAATACCATTCTAGTTCTGAAGAGCCATCCAGCTTGCTCCAATTACAGTCTGGCTCAAAAATCTAGGCTGTTTTTCTCAGTACACGGCAGGCTCGGGCCACTAATTCAGTACTGGGCGTTAAGAGCAGGCAGGTTACACACTGCTTCATCCAATAGAAAGGAAAGAAAAACAAGTTGAGGTATAATTTAACACTGTTCTTGGCCATTTATTGATCATCAGCCAGCAACTCTAAGGCAGGTATAATTTATGGGCTAAGCTGTATGAACTCCATATTGGTCTAAATCATGTAATGTTTCTTCAGGATCTTGAACAAAATAAAACCTTGGTAATTAGTGTGGACTAAGTAGAAGGACAAGCTAACAATGCAAATTATTGCTTTAAATGGCAGGAAACATAGTTGTATCCTAGCCACCCCCACCCCCACCACCACCCCCACCACCACCCCCACCACCACACACACACACACACACATACACACACACGCAGTTTAACTCAGAACCTAACCACCTGGGAGTCAGCTTTGGCTGAAGTGGACCTACGACTTCCTGCCATGGTAAGAGGAGAGACTATACAGAAACCTTTGTAGCTAATTCCTTTCAGAGCTCCAGGTCAGGGGGAAAAACCCTTCCTACCTATGCCATCCATCATGTTTTCATCAAAAACTTAAAGCTGATAAACTTAAAGCTGAGTTTTGTGATTAAATTCTAAAGTTTCCTTATTCAAGAGATTCTTCTTTCCCTCAACTAAGTGGTCAGGAAGCTTTTTCTGTAAATGACCAGAGAGCAAAATATTTTAGGCTTTGAGGGCTATCATGATCTCTTTCACAAAGTCCCTCATTAAAGCACACAAGCAGCCACAGACAACACTTACACAAATGAACATGCCTATGTTCCAATAACATTTGATTTACAAACACTGAAATGTGAATTTCACACAATTAACACATGTCACAAAATTCTGAAAAACTATTCCTAGCTTGCAGGCCAACACAAAAATAGGCAGTGGGGCACTGGCCGGTTTTGCTCAGTGGTTAGAACGTCAGCCCGCAGACCAAAGAGTCAAGGGTTCAATTCCAGTCAAGGTTACATACCTCGGTTGTGGTTCAGTACCTGGCTCTGTTCAGGGTCATGCGGGAGGCAAATAGTTGATGTGTTTCTCTCTCTCCTCCTACTCTCAAGATAACTGGAAAAATATCCTCAGATAAGGATTAAAAAAACAAAAGTAGGCAGTGGGCCACATTTAGCCCGCAGGCCACGAGTATGCCCACCTCTGCCTTAAAGGCTTAATTATTGGTTTGATTCGTATTAGCAGTTTTTTGTCTTTCTGACCCAATGCTTAATAGCATTTTTTTTTTAAAGAAATCTGCCACTTTGCTGACCACATTTTATTTTTTGCATTTATCTTCAGATAGAGCTGAAAGGAGAGAGGGAGGAAGAGAAAGAGAAATATCGATGTGAGAGAGACACATTGACTGGCTGCCACCCACACAACCCCATGGAGCCAGGGACAAACTGCAACCAAGGTACGTGCCCTTAGCGGGAACCGAACCCAGGACTCTCTGGTCCGCAGGCTGATGCTCTAACTGCTGAGCCAAACCAGCCAGGGCCCAATGCTTAATAGTATTTATAGTGGAAAACTTTTTCTAATTTGCTTGCTTTCAGCATCCATTCTTCCTCCCCATCTTCTAGTAATAGAAATCCTCTTTTTCACTTGGGATATACTTGTCCCCCAACAGCAAGTGTTTCTGTTAGGATGTGAGCTAGGCCCCATCTATCCAGCCACTGAGGTGGGTTTTTAACCTAGACAGCCAGCCAAACCACTCTAGTGCCCTGGACACGATGACTGGTCCATGAGTGGGCGAGCATTCCATTCAGAGCCAATCAGTGGTCAAGCACTGATCTGGATGCTGGGGAGAGCGTGGGAAGCTCTTTCTCCAAGTTCCTGTCCAGAAGAAAGACACCTGAAAGGTAGGAAACCTAGCATGTGCACACCCAAGGTGATATACCTCAGTAAGACCAAGGCACAATCACCTAGCTGAAAAAAGATAAAACACTACCTAAACAGTGCCCGAAAATAGTTGGTCTGCACTCAAACACCATCATTTACTTCCTCACACTTAACTGCCCCTGGAGCAACCTGTGTTATTTCTGTACATTAGTTTTACTTAGCACTAAGAAATCAACCTAATAATTTAACCTAATAATCAACCTAATAATTTAAAATCCTAAGTGTCACCTCTGCATGCTAGATTAGGTAATGGAGTGTCAACCTGCCTCCAACATTCAACAGGAGGGGATGGTGTCCCTTGATATCTGCATGATTGTTGTGGGAGTGTATGCTTCACAGGCACTGACCCCTACCCCTCTGGGAAGTGACTGAGCTCATAGCCCACCCACCACTGAGGTTTATTTTAGAAGGGTCAATTGGTCCAGCAGTAGCCCCCTGTGGTAGATGTAGACTTGGGGCAACTGTTATTCTGCTTGAGTGACCCACTTTTCCAACCAGAGTAGCCCTGGTCCTTGTACTACCAAAGTCCACGGTTCAGCTTTTCAAAGGATTCTCTGAGCTTTCCCAGGGTCCTCCTAATGGGTAAGTTTTGAGAAGCTTAAACCAAGTTAGGCTAGTTTCTGTTGCGGGTAATCATAAAAAGCTACGCCAATTCATCTGCTAAGCTGCAGCTAATGTTTATTAAGTATCTACTATGTTTCAAGCACTAAGTGCTTTGTAGGCATTACCTCAAATAATTTTCACAACTTTTAGGTAGGCACTATTTTCTCCAGTTTGGAAAAGTTAAATAATTTCCCCAAGGTTACCCAATGAGCAACACAGTCAGGATTCAAACCCTGAGCTTTTACCACTGTGACAGAGTGAAAAAAATTGGCCACAATATTTTGTAGCTCCTCCCACCAAGACACAGTCTATCCCACTACTATGAATCTTGGCTTGACCATGTGACTTGCTCCAGCCAACAAGCCAGTAATAAACCAGACGTAAGCAGAGGCTTACATGATGGCTGACTATTGGGTTTACCCTCTCTTGCTACTAAACCCCTAAGACCATCATGCACAATCTAGTCCAGCAGGCAGTCAGTAAGACTAGGGGCTGGGTAACAATTCTAGCAGAGCCTCTGGGATGAGCTTGCTTCCCTCTATGCCTGTTACAGCTCCAGATAACAGGTGTACCACAGACCAAGAAGAGGGTGGAACTTGCCATTCCAGCATCAAGCTAAATAGCCAAAGACTTGTAATAAAAACGAAAAATACTATTAAATGGTTTTTACACCAAAACACAAAAGAGGATGCAACAACTTTTAGACTTCAGATAAATTTTTTAAAAAAATAACAACAAGCAAGTAATTTCTTACCTCTATGCATAATCTTGTGCTTCTCCCTCAAATATGTCAGGCCTTTAATTACCTAGAGGAAAGAGAATATAAAAAGATAGAAAATGGAAACAGTGGTGTTTAGAAAAACTCAATGTCTCTATGTAGATGTAGAAAATATTTTATCTAACATCACAAATTTGCCTCCTTTTGTTATTTTTTATTCTTTCATTTTTTCAACCTGCCTTATCAAGAAACCATCTTTCTCCATGGCATACAGACTATTCCTTTTAAGTAAAATTGATTATTACAAGTTTAAACAACATTTAAAAACACTTTACTTGAATCCATTTCTTTCTAAATCTACAATCTAAAAAGAGGCTTTCTGATGCCACAAAAGGAAATTCTTCTTTTCAAGACACAGATTTTATTTTATTATTTTTTGTTGTTGTTGTTAATCCTTATCTAAGGATAGTTTTCCATTTATCTTCAGATACAGTAGGAGGGTGAGGGAGGGGGAAGGAAGGGAAGGAGGGAGAAAGAGAGAAATATTGATATGAGAGAGACACATCGACTGGTTGCTTCTCACACGACCCCGCCTAGGGCCGGGGACGAACCAAAACCGATGTATGTGCCCTTGACTGGAATTGAACTCACAACTCTTTGGTCCACAGGCCAACACTCAAACTGCTGAGCCAAACCAGCCAGGGCAAGACACAGTTTTTAATACAGAGAAAGTCACTTATCTAGTTTTAATAAGAGAGAGAGAGAATATTCTATAAGGAATATTCTAGTGCGTATACCCCATTTTCTTACAAACTTTCCCTTGTTAACTCCCTAGCTTCCTCCCTTGTCCATTTCCTACCAACTCATTAACTCACTAATTTATTATCTCATTAATTTATGAGGGCACTTAGAAGAAAAACTTCACAATATACTCACAGCAATGCTAACTTTTCCTAAAATTTGTTCAGGAATTCTTCCAGCTTTCTTCAGGACTTGATCCAAGGAACCCCCATCCTAAGAATAAGAATACCAACTTATTTAGTGACAATATTGCTAACTATTCTTTTAAGTATTAAACTTTATAAAGAAAGTGAATCTCACAAATGGCAAATCCTCCTAGAAGGTTTTGGGTTGTTCCAGATATCAAATATTATATGAATGCAAAACATTGTGGGGGGTTTCAAATAACTAGTAACTCAGATACTATGAATAATTATTTTAAAAATTACTAATTCGGTGATCAAAAAAAGGGCTTGATTTGCACTATACTGGCAGTATAGTGTAGTGATTAGGAGTGCAGGCTCTGGAGCCAAACTGTCGAAATTTGAATCCCAACTCTGCTGCATACTATTATCAAGGGGACTTTGACCAAGTTACCCAACTTATAAATTGGGGATGAAAATAACTATAAGGCTATTATAATAATCATAGGGCTATTATAAGTATTAAACAAGCTAATACATAGAAAGCATAAAGAACAATGTCTAGCACATAGTAAGTGCTTAATAAATGTTAGCCATTTTATCACCATCGTGTAAGTCACAACTTGCATTTGGTATTATCCTAACAAATCATAAATAATGAAAAATTTTTAAATGTCATAGAAAACAGTAATTTCATTCCAAAAATCCTACCAAGTGCCATGGACTATGTCATCAGGTTCTATGGCAGATAAAGATATGAAAATGACCTAGTTCCTGCTCTTAATAAACTTACAAACAGGGAAAACATACGGCTCTTAGTAAAATGCTAAAAAACAAAAACAAAATAAATGTATAGAAAAGTGTTATAGACATGCAGAAGAAGGGAAAAGTAATTCTGACTTTACTGAGAAGATTGGCATTTGAGCTGAAATCTTACTAAAGAATGAATATGATTTCCATGCCTGGAATAGGAGAGGAGCAAGGGGAGGAAAGAACAGGGCATTTCACAAAGATCAAAAGCACAGAAGCATTAAATTGCACAGTACCTCTGGAATGACATGTGGTTCATTTCACTGTGGGTGCATTAAGAAATGCTGTGATGGATCAGGCTAAAAATGGCCAGTTGTAGCCAGATTATAGAGCCCCACCAAGGAACCAAGACTTAATTTTATGGAAGCAGAAGAATAGGAATCCCACCAGGTTATTTTAAGATGGAAACAACTTCATCTGTGAGAAAGAAGCAGGGAAATCAGCAAGGAGCAGATCGTGAGAAGATGGCATGAACTGAACCCAGGACAAAGGTGACAGAAAGGGAGAGTGTAAGAGAGGATACAAGTATGGTGTGAAGCCAGCCTCTGCAAGGCTCAACACCAGACAGGGCATTTCTAATTATGGATTCTATATTTTAACCTGAAATCCTGGAGAAATGCTTCACTCAGGGATGTGTGAAGACAGAAATAGGTTTGTGCCCCTACAGCTTCAGGTGTAACCAATTATAAGACACGAATTAAAACTACCCTCAGTATTATGCTAAGCGAGATAAGCCAATCAGAGAAAGACATATCACATGATCTCACTTATTTGTGGAATATAATGAACAAAACAAGCTGAAGAACAAAACAGACCCAGAGATAGAGAAGTAGGGTACAGACCGACAAACCTAGAAGAGGGGGACTGTGGGGGGAGGGAAGAGATAAACCAAAGAAGTTATATGCATGTATGTGTAACCATTAGACATAGACAACAATGCTGGGGCGGGGGGATTGGGAAGAAGGTGTCAATGGAGAAAATAGGAGAAACATCTGTAACAAAATTAAATTAATAAAAATAAATAAATAAAAATAAAAACCACTTTAAAATTTAAAAAAATAAAATTGCCCTCAGAAATTGAGGTAATTCCTGCAAATTCAGACTGATTTTCTAAAACATCCTGTCTACACTGAGCAATTACCATTACCACCTATCACTTATTTATTTATTTATTTTAATATTTTTTCTTTATTGATTTTACAGAGAGGAAGGAAGAGGGAGAGACAGAAACATCGATGAGAGAGAATATCAACTGGCCGCCTCTTGCATGCCCCCACTGGGGACTGGGCCCCAACCTGGGCACGTGCCCGGACCAGGAATCGGAATCATACCGGCAACCTCCTGGTGCATGGGTCGATGCTCAACCACTGAGCCACACCAGCCGGGTACCACCTATCATTTATTATCACCTCTGTGTAAGGCACAAGGATATGTAAGGAACTAGGGATGGAAAAAAAGTACAAACACAGAAAAAAATATATCCTCTGCTTAGAGAAATAAGACATATTCATAAAGAGGCAAAGCACCTTAAATCCTCCTCTGAAACAAGGCAGGAAACAGTTGAATGAAAAGAACAGTGTTATAGGTGTTCAGAGGAGGAAGTGATTCCTACACCAAGAGGCTAAGGGAAGGACTCACAACAGGAGTGACACGAAAGCTGAGCCTGGAGGTGGGCAAGACCAAAGAGATACTCCCTCCAAAATCGCCAACCCTCTACGATGCAGCCCTGGAATGTGAGGTCACAGAACAATGCATAAGATGATAAACTAAAGAAGTAAAAAAGTGTGTGTGTATACTTACACAAAACTAGAACATTAAAAACGTTGTAAGTGGTTACTTCCAATGAAGGTAGTAAGATTATCGGGGATCTGTGTTGCATGACAGTGTCTTCTTTTATGCTTTTCTAGTGTTTATAAATTTTCTACACTGACTAAATGTTTTAACTTTTTAGTTTATCTTTATTATTGTTATTATTTTTTTAATCCTCCCCTGAGGATATTTTTCTATTGCTTTTCAGATAGAGTAGGAGTGAGGGAGGGAGAGAGAGAGAAAAACATTGATGTGAGAGACACATTGATTGGTTGCCTCTTGCACAGTTCTGACCAGGGCCAGGGATTGAACCGCAACTGAGGTAGGTGCCCTTGAGTGGAATCAAACCCATGACTCTCTGGTCCACAGGCTGATGCTCTAACCACTAAGCCAAACTGGCCAGGGCTGTTTTACCATTTTATTATTTTTTTAAACGTTTTTATTGAATTTTTGAGAGAGAGTAAGACAGAGAGACAGAAACATCAATGTGAGAGAGAAACATTGATTGGCTGAGTCCTGCATCCCCCCTACTGGGGATTGAACCTGCAACCTAGGCATGTGCCCTGACCGGGCATCTAACCAGGACCTCAGAGTCCATGGGATGACACTCAATCCACTGAGCCACACCGGCTGGAATATTTTATCTTTTTAAAGTACTGAACTCATTTATGAAAGTGAAAAATTAAATCTATAAATCATTAACTGAGCATCTATTTTATGCAAAGGTACTCTTCGGTAGATACAACACTCCTTTCTTTCTAAAGGAGGTAAGAAAATAGGTAAGACTCATTCAGGGTACAGACCTCTTAGAAAAATGTTACTTAATACTGAAAATAGATTATCAACTTAAAAATTCTATGCTTATAAAAAGAATAGTTTGGACAAATCACTTTCTGTCAACTCTGAATCACAGATGCTGATGAAAAAAGAAAGTAGTAAAGGTGTGAATTCTTAAAAGTACACTAACGCACCCCTGAGTATGTTTGATTTCTAATCATAATAAACTCCCTAGCACACCTACCTAATGGTGGGTTGGGTCAGTTTACCAAAGAGCGTGGTAGAAAACTATGAAATTCAACATAAATATCAAACGTGCCATATCTCCACACAGCTATAAGAGTGGAATTATGAATCTAGAACCAAACAAAACTCTCCTGTAAACACACTTATTTTCCAAGAGCCCTTGGAAGAGCCCTACTCAGGCTGAGGTTTGGGATCATCCTGTGAGCCTGGCTGCCTTCACAATGCCACAGGCTCCTGGCGGCCAAATTAGGACTACACAACAGCCCAGGTGACCACACACAAGTCAGCCGGCACACCACTCAATTTCCTTTTTTGATAGGAAAAAAACTCCAGTGCAGAAAGTTTCCCAGCCATTTCTATTTTGCTTCCAACTGAATGTGGTTTCAGATCTTTTGTTTGAATGGCTTTCCCTAATTCTCAGGGAGGAGTTAAAACAAGGTAACAAAACAACTCTGTCAAAATCTGATTGAATAAGGTAGAAAAGCTAGCCCTGTTGTTCCAAAGCCTAGGACAGAGGGCAGCCTGGCTAACTGTCTTGATTTATACTTTTCCTGGAAGTTGTGGTAAATATTTCTAACAAAAAGGAAGAAATCTTGGTTCTGCCCTGGCAGGTTTGGCTCAGCGGTTAGAGCGTCCACCTGCGGTCCGGAGAGACCCGGGTTCGGTTCCCGCTAAGGGCATGTACCTCGGTTGCAGTTTGTCCCCGGCCCTGGTTGGTCGTGCGGGTGGCAGCCACTCGATGTGTCCCTTTCACGTCGATGTTTCCCTCTCTCTCTCTCCCTCCCACTCTGTCTGTACAAAAAATGGAAAAGTGTCCTCGGATGAGGATAAAAAAAAAAGAAAGAAATCTTGGTTCTCTTTCCTTTCATCTCCTTCTGAGCTATAAGCAGAGTTACAGTGTGAACAGTACAATTAGCAAGTTTTAAGAAGAATGAACCATAGTCAGGATTACCCAGAGTTACCTGCAACTCACCTCACAACCTTTTAAGTCTACTTCACTGTTGCCAAGGACTTGCCTTCACTGACTAAAGCTGCTGAAACTATGCTTATTTTTAGAAGCCGATTATTAACTAAGTCAATGGTGCCTTTGTGAAGGTTTTCTATAGAAGAGATAAATAATTTATGGAAAAAAGAGAGAGAGACTGCACTCACAATCTTTTACTCCTGCATGAGAACCATCAAACCTGAGCCCCCAGTCTTCTGGTTGCCCAGCTACCACCAGAGCAGAAACCTACTTCCCCAAAGACAAGAGCATTCCTGTTCTGATCAGGGAGCACTCATTTACCCCCTGGGTCTCAAAATTCAGATTGAGCAGTGCACACATAGCTTATTTCTAGGAAAGACAGACCCTGGCCAAGGGCTTTAGAAGAATGGGCTCAATGAATGTTGATGACACAAATTTACTTTAAAATGCATCAAAAAAATGATTTGAGCAATGGATAGATGGACAATATGTGGTAAAGCAAATATGGCAAAATGTTAACTAAAGAATCTAGGTGATGGGTTTACCATGTACATTATACAATTCCTTCAACTTTCTGTTTTCAAATTTTCATATAAGCATTAATGAAAATTTAATGACAAAGAATATCATGAGCGCTGGCCCGTTTGGTTCAGTGGTTGGAGTGTTGGCCCGTGGACCGGAGAGTCCCAGGTTCGGTTCCTGCTAAGGGCACGCACCTCAGTTGCAGTTTGTCCCCGGCCCCGGTTGAGGTTGTGTGGGTGGCAATCACTCGATGTGTCTCTCTTGCATCGATGTTTCTCTCTCTCTCTTCCTCCCTCCTCCCTCAGGCTCTGTCTGAAGATGAATGCAAAGGTGTCCTCGGGTGAGGATAAATATATATATATAATATATATATATATATGATGAAAAGACTGTAACACAAAGAGGGCCAAAGAAACTCAGGTTGGGATGTAACTAATGAACAGAGCTCTACATGTCAAAACCTTTGAAATGCAGAATCCAAGGCAAAGCCGAAATCCCAAGAGAAATAGCAGCCAGCAGTAAGAGTCTTCCCATCAGGGGTAGCAGGTGTAGGAACTCTCCTGTAGGAGGGTCTGCTCAGGGACCAAGGAAGAGGTTAAGAGTGTCCAGGGCTGGAGCAGAAAGCTACTCTGGTACTCATGGCTGCTGGGACTTCAGGTCACAACTGCTTCCCTATAGGGTCCTGTCTCTCCACTAGTATTAATTAACACACTGTTCTAGCTGCCCTCTGACCCTATGTACAGTCAGAAACACATGGCCCTATTGCTGACTCCAAGGCCTCTACCCCACTGAGCCCCAGGCCTGACCAAGCCTTTCCCCATCCAAGCCTCCCTCAGTCATTCAACACATATCGCTTAATAGATGCCAGACACTGTGCTTGGCCCTCAAATGGTTTTTACCCTCCTAGCCTCTGACATCTAGTTTTCCAGGCTCAGGCTCCCCAGGACAATTCCAGAGACATTTTCTGCTTCGGGGACTTGTATGGAAGGATCCCACTATTCCCACAGAGCCAATTCCATGGGGGTGGGTAGCTGAGGGTACTGAAAATGGGCCAAGAGAATGGGAAACCATCCCTTGTCATGTCCTGGGTCATCTTTTCCTCCAAGAAGGGAAGGTCGGAGGAGATCGGGGAGACACAGGGTAAGGGGCACAAAAGCCATGGTCAAAATCTATGAATCTAGAGTGAATGAAGGATTCCAGAATAAGGAAACCTCAAAGCAGGTCAGTTTAAGATGAATTAAAAAGACTGTCCTCCACATGGCAAGAGGCCATGTAAGGCTAATACAAGAGGTTCCAGCAAGGTATGTATAAATGAATAGCCTACTCCCTATCAATGTTTGGGCCTAATCCTAACCTCTGAAGCAAGTCCCCTGAAGTTCAATCATGCTCATTCCACAAATAGCCTCCTATTTCCCCTATTAAAGGGATAATTCTGGGTGGCATAGACTTGGAGGAAAGAATTTCTGATAGATCAGAAGACAGCAGGCATGAAATGACACATACCTGGTGCTCAAAAGCCCTCCCGCCCACACTGACACTCCTCACTTGAGAAGGCCCTAGCCATTCAGCCATGCTATTCTCAATGTCTCGATCTCTCAGCAGCTCACATGGCACCTTGTACACAATAGGCACTATGAATAAGTGTGGCCCAGCCAGTGTGGCTCAGCGAATTGAGCATCAGCCCAGAGACTGAGAAGTCTTGGTTCAATTCCCAGTCAGGGCACATGCCCGAATTGTGGCTTAATCCCCAGTAGGGGTCGTATAGGAGGCAGCTGATAACTGTTTCTATCTGCCTCTTTCCCCTTCCTCTCTCTAACCGCTGAGCCAAACCGACCAGGGCTCCCTTCCTCTCTCTCTAAAAAATCAATAAAGACATATTTAAAAATAAGTATTTGTGAAGCTGAACCCATGTTGATTAACTAATGTAAATCCTTGACAGGCTACAAGTACCAAAAACCATAGAAACACAGGATGTTTGGGGAAGATTCCCTACAGAAGATCTGGTCCAAACATTTCTTTGCAGAAATGAGAAAATCCTGAGAATATAACTTGCCTGTGGTAATGGAGAGAGTATGAAATAGAAAGAAAGCAGAACTGGTTAGAGACCCTGGTTAGAGTTCAGCACCGATACCTTTTGCTTATGTGACTTAGACTAATTACTAAACCTGTCAAGCCCTTATTCTCTCCATCTACCGTCTGGGGTGGAGGGTGGGGTCAATAATCCATCTCATAAGACAAAGCCAATGTGATTAATACCTTACATAATGTTAAAAGGACTCAGCAAGTGGTGGAAGATGCAAAAGCCAGTTGCTTTATGTCTAGTTATGCCACCATCCTCCTTCCGTTATTTGGGTGAGACCTAAGAGGAGCAAAGGCTACTCTGGCCTTTCCTGTCACAAGTTTATCACCATCACCTCCACCCTCTTCCCCTTCTAGATTTCCAGGACCTCCACTGCCATATACACATATTCATCCAAAACTCTTGAGCTACAGCACAAGAAACCAAAGGATAAGGAACAGTGCCCTCCCACAATGGGACGCCCAGATCCAAGAAAAAGTTATCAGCATCCCAGGCCTGGGCTCAGATCAAGTCAGAAATGTCCACATCTTCCCACAGAGACTACTTCACTCTCATTGAAGAGGAAATGAGCACTTTCTCGGTAACCTTTAGACAAACAGATGTTTCAGGATCTATGTTCCATATGGCACCCACAAGAGTCAGCAGATGCCTGGAACAGTGTATACGGCACTACTTGATCGTTAAAATAAAGAAACATTCATAATAATGGGAGCACCAGCATGGGACAAACCTCCCAGAGATGATTCTCCAGGAGTTCATTAAGACTAGACACTGGGCTCTAATTCCAGAGGCCAGGGCAGGTCTGGAGAGTCAGGAAGGAAGTGAAGAAGTTGGTGAGGGAGTATGGACACTCCGCTGCACCGAAAGCAGAGCAGTCACAAAGTATGGAGATCAGTCATGTCAGCCTATATCTCTGAATTGTTGGCCCCAGTGAGAATAAAGCAAAAGCTAATGTCTGCAGAAGACATGCTCTGAGTGCTGGAAGACATACATTTGTTCTTATAATTAATCCTCACCACAACAAGGCAGGTGTAATGATGACCATTTTACAGATACAGAAACTGAGAATCAAAATGATAAAGAAACTTGCCCAAGGTCTTGATGAGACAGTGACAAGCAGCAAATAAATAATTATTGAGCACCTGCTGTGTCCAGGACTATTCTGGGCATATATGGAGGCACAGTGGCAAACAAAACATAGTGGCTGCCTGGACTTTTGTGGAGAAGTCTCCTGTGCCATACTGCCTAATGGGGACAGAAGAAAATAGCAACCATGGCCCGGCCAGTGTGGCTTGGTGGATTGAGTATCATCCCATGGACAGAGAGGTAAGATTCCCAGTCAGGGCACATGCCCGGGTGCAAGCTTGATTCCCAGTAGGAGGCATGCAGGAGGCAGCTGATCAATGTTTCTCTCTCACATCAATGTTTCTATCTCTCTCTCCCTTCCTCTCTCTAAAAAAAAAATCAGTAAGAACATATTTTTTTAAATGTAAAAATGAAAATAGCAACCATGAGGCTAGCCACTGTCTCTTCGAAGTTCTAGGCATCAAGAAGGAAACAGAACCCCAATCACTATCCAGTAGATTCATCAAAGCACAGGCACCGAGGTCAGACTGCATCAGTTTACTTTTTTTTTTAATTAATTAATTTATTTTTGTTACAGATGTTTCTCCTTTTCCCCCTACTGATTCCCTCCTCCCGCTTCCTCCCCGCCCTGTCCCCAGCTTTGTTGTCCACATCCATTGTTCATCCATATCTGCATACAAGTTCTGTGGTTTATCTCTCCCCCACCACCCCCTCTTCTGGGGATTATCAGTCTGTACCCCACTTCCACGTCTTTGGGACTATCCCATTCCTCAGACTGTTATGTTCATTATATTCCACAAATAAGTGAGATCACATGATACTTATCTTTCTCTGTTTGGCTTGTTTCGCTTGGGATGACACTTTCCAGGTCCCTCCATGTCGTGTCAAAGGATAAGAGATCTTTCTTTCTTACAGCTGCATAGTACTCCATTGTGTATATGTACCACAGCTTTTTTATCCATTCATCTACTGATGGACATTTGGGCTGTTTCCAGATGTTAGCAATTGTAAATAGTGCTGCTACGAACATGGGGGTACATATATTCTTTCTGATTGGTGTTTCAGGCTTCTTAGGGTATATTCCTAGAAGTGGGATCACTGGGTCAAATGGAAGTTCAATTTTTAATTTTTTGAGGTAACACCATATTGTTTTCCACAGTGGCTGCACCAGTCTGCATTCCCACCAGCAGTGTACTAGAGTACACTTTTCTCCAAACCCTCGCCAACATTTGTTGTTTGATGATTTGTTGATGGTGGCCATTCTGACAGGTGTGAGGGGATACCTCATTGTTGTTTTAATTTGCATCTCTCTGATGATTAGTGATGTTGAGCATTTCTTCATATGTCTCTTAGCCATTTGTATGTCCTGTTTGGAGGGGTGTCTATCTAGTTCCTCTGCCCATTTTTTAATTGGGTTCTTTGTCTTCCTTTTGTTGAGTTGTATGAGTACTCTATATATTGGAAATTAACCCCTTATCTGATATATCATTGGCAGTTATGCTCTCCCAATACAGTGGGTTGCTTTTCCATTTTGATGATTGTATCTTTTGCTGTGCAGAAGTTTTTTAGTTTGATGTAGTCCCATGTGTTCATTTTCTCCCTTGTTTCTGTTGCCTTAGGTGATGTATCAGTGAAAATTCTGCTGCGTATGATGTCTGAAATTTTGTTGACTACATTTTCTTCTAGGATTTTTATGGATTTATGAGTCACATTTAAATATTTTATCCATTCTGAGTTTATTTTTGTGTATGGTGTAAGTTGATGATCTAGTTTCATTTTTTTGCATGTAGCTGTCCAATTTTCCCAACACCATTTATGAAAGAGGCTGTCTTTACTCCACTGTATGCTCTTGCCACCTTTGTCAAATATTAATTGAGCATATTGTCTTGGGTGCATTTCTGGGTTCTCTGTTCTGTTCCACTGGTCTATATGCCTGTTCTTGTGCCAGTACCAGGCTGTTTTGATTACAGTGGTTTTGTAGTATAACCTGAAATCTGGTAATGTGATCCTCCAACTTTGTTCTTTTTCAAGATTGCTGTGGCTATTCGAGGTCTTTGATTCCCTATGAACTTTTGAAGTATTTGTTCTAGTTCTGTGAAGTGTGTCATTGGTATTTTGATGGAAATTGCTTTGAATCTATAGATTGCTTTGGGTAATATGGACATTTTAATGATGTTAATTCTCCCAATCCATGAACAAGGTATGTGCTTCCACTTTTTTATATCTTCCTCTATTTCTTTTTTCAAAAAAAATGACCTATACTTTTCTGTGAATAGGTCCTTTATTTCTTTTTTTTTTAATCCTCACCCGAGGACATTTTTCCATTTTTTTGTTCAGATAGAGTGGGAAGGAGGGAGGGAGGGAGGGGGAGAGAGGGGGAGAGAGAGAGAGAGAGAGAGAGAGAGAGAGAGAGAAACATCTACGTGAAAGGGACATATCCAGTGGCAGTGGTTGCCACCTATACAACCCAACCAGGGCCAGGAACAAACTACAACCGAGCTAATTGCCTTTAGCAGGAACTGAACCTGGGTCTCTCTGGACTGCAGGCCAATGCTCTAACTGCTGAGCCAAACCGGCCAGGGCAGTCCTTTATTTCTTTGGTTAAGTTTATTCCTAGGTATCTTAATTTTTTGGCTGCCATGGTAAATGGGATTGTTTTTTTAGTTTCTCTTTCTGTGAGTTTATCATTGGTGTATAAGAATGCCATCGATTTCTTGATGTTAATTTTGTATCTTGCTACTTTGCCAAATTCATTAAGTATAGTAAATTTTTGATGGAGTTTTTGGGGTTTTCTACATATAGTATCATGTCATCTGCGAATAATGACAATTTCCTCCTTTCCAATTTGGATCCCTTTTATTTTCTTCTTCCTGTCTGATTGCTGTGGCTAAGACTTCCAGTACTATGTTAAATAAGTGGTGGAAGTGGGCATCCTTGTCTTGTTCCTGTTCTTAAGGGAAATGCTTTTAATTTTTGCCCATTGAGTATAAAGTTGGCTGTAGGTCTTTCATATATGGCCTTTATTATGTCGAGATATGATCCCTCTATTCCCAGATTGCTGAGCATTTTTATCAGAAATGGGTGCTGGATTTTGTCAGGTGCTTTTTCAGCGTCTATTGATATGATAAGATTTTTATCTTTCATTTTGTTTATGTGGTGTATCACATTTATTGATTTGTGAATATTGTACCAGCCTTGCATCCCTGGGATGAATCCTACTTGGTCATGGTGAATAATTTTTTTGATGTATTGCTGGATTCGATTTGCTAGTATTTTGTTCAGGATTTTGGCATTTATGTTCATCAGGGATATTGGCCTGTAGTTTTCTTTCTTTGTAGTACCTTTTTTTTTTTCATCCTCACCTGAGAACATTTTTCCATTTTTGGTTCAGATAGAGCAGGAGAGAGAGAGAGGAAGAGAGAGAAACATCGACGTGAAAGGGGCACATCGAGTGGCTGCCTCCTGCACGACCCAACCAGGGCCGGGGACAAACTGCAACCCAGGTACCTGCCCTTAGCAGGGACCAAACCCGGGTCTCTTAGGACCACAGGCTGATGCTCTAACCACTGAACCCAACCGGCCAGGGTGACTCTTTTTTTTAAATATGTTTTTATTGATTTCAGAGAAAGAGAAAGGGAGAGAGAGATAGAAACATTGATGAGAAAGAAACATCAACATCGATCGGCTGCCTCCTGCACGCCCCCCATTGGGGATCAAGCCTGTAACCCAGGCATGTGCTCTGACCAGAAATCGAGCCAGTACCCTCTTGGTGCATGGGTCGACACTCAACCACTGGTCTAGACTACATCAGTTTACATTCCATGAATACCACTTACTAGCTGTATGACCACGGGTTAAGTTACTCCATTTCTCTGAGCTTGTTTCTCATTTGTAAAATGAACATAACATGCCACTCAACAAGACTGTTGTAAAAATATAATAAAATATTAACTTGCTTAGGGTGGTGCTTGATATAAAATACACCCAATAAATATTAGTTTATCATTATTAGTATTGCTAACATTATTGTTGTTATTGTTATTATTACTGTTAGTTACTGGGAAGAGGAAAAAGGAACTCCAGGTAGCTAATGGTAAGAAAATTGGCAGATCATAAACATATGATTAGCCCATAAATGTCTCTGACATGCTCTACTGCGTATCAAGTGGGATTACTTCTCTACACACCCCAAGAACTCCTTTAGGCTGCCCTTAAAGCAAATTATAAACTCTCTGAAAGCAGGGACTGTCTAATTCATCTTCAAAACCCCAGAACCATGTACCTAGCACATAGCATTGCATATAACAAATAGATTTGAACTATATTAACCAGATTTTACCCACACCAAAATCTTGGGGTCAAGACAACTGCTGGAGATGTGCCCTAAGCACACCCACCAGGGATAAGTGGTTGCTGCCACCTCTTTTTCAAGACAGGCAGGAATCTAGGCAGGAGGCCTTCATGTTTTGACTATTCCAAGTTCTGGAATCAGGCTCCCCAAGTGCCCAAGACAGTAGAGGGCTTCGGGAAGAAGCAGGAAATAGCTGGTCACTTCTCAGACTAAATAATAGACCAGAGCCACCCAACTCCCAGGGTCCAGAAGGCAACAGGTTGCCACATACCATGTGCTCCATGCAGATGCTGATCTCACCATCACTGTAGAATGCACCATAGAAGCCCACGATGTATGGGGAGTTACACTCATGTAGAACCTGCAGCTCCCTTATGATCTGGTTCCGGATTGCAGGTTTGATTTCTAGGTGAATTAGCTGAGGAAAGAAACGGGGGGAGAAAGAGAGGCTTTAAAAATATATAAATGGATGGATGGATGGATGGATGGAACTTCCTTAAATGCTTAAGCTCTTAAAGGTAGGATAAGAGGAAACAGGCAAGTCTTAACAAACAAGTTTCTGCCCAACCAAAGCACTGAGTGCCAACATACCAAGGCAGGTGTTAGCACTTGAGGGCCTACAACCAGGGGAGGGCCAGCTGTACCTCTGCTCCTCAGGAGCCAAGACCGAGGAAGAAGGACTCACCCCTCCCAAGAACAAAGCTGAATGACAAGTTTCCTCCAAAAGGACCTGTGAAGCTGAGATATGATGGGAAAGTGGTCTTGAGAACTTGGTTGATACTCAAGGGTTATAGGAGTAGAAAGAAATGTGAAATTGGGTATACTGACCCAAGCTGCCCAGGAGATTTCTCTTTGACCTCAGGAGCCTAATGTGGTTGAGATTTAGTTAAGTTATCAGGTGCCACCTTATATCCTCCTAACTTGTCCCCTGTTTCAGCCGGGGAGACAGATGATAGATACATGAAATGGTTTCTGAATAAGGCTGAACTTCTAAGAAGAGCCACAGACAAGGAGCACGAAAGGACATGAAAGCAGTGGTTATCAGTGTGGGCAGCAGCAGTAGCTAGTGCAAGCTAGACAAGAGATGGGCCTTGAAGATGCAGACTCCTGCCCGGCCGGTGTGGCTCAGTGGACTAAACTTCGTCCCAGGGACTGAGTGGTCCCGGTTCGATTCCCGGTCAGGGCACATGCCTGGCCCCAGTAAGGGGCATGCAGGAGGCAGCCAATTCTCACACTGAAGTTTCTATCTCTCTCTTCCTTCCTCTCTCTCTAATAAAATCAATAAAAACATATTTTAAAAAAAGATGCAACCTCTTTGAAAGGAACAGCACAAGCAAAAATATATGGATAGGAATGAACATGCGCTAAAAACATGGAAGAGTCCAACCAGGCTGGAGCAGGGAGCTGTGCTCAGAAAGAGAAGGAACCCAGTGCAGACAAGAAGGGAAGTCCAGCTCAAAGACTGCAAGCCATGGGGTGGGGAGCTGAGATGTTATACTGAGGAGAAATGAGGGGAACCACTGGCAGAGCTGGAGCGTGAGGAAACAACTTGAAGTGAGTGTTTTGTGCATCACTGGGGCTGGGTAAATGAAAGCAGCTTCCCCTGCACTTGATAAATAACAAACATGCACCCTAGAATTCTTTCTAGAACACACAGAAAGCTAACAAAGGGTCACTCACTATTATTTTCCAGTCTGGGGATGGGATAAATACACTAACACATCATTAATGTGTTTACCTATAATCTGATAACAACAGTTTGAAATTCAAACAGCACAAAAGGTACAGAGTGAAAAGTCAGTCTTTCTTCCACCGTTGCCCCAGGCCTCCAGGCCCCCTGGTCTTCTAAGAGATAAGCCAATAACCTGTTTACCAAGCAAACTTGATTCAGCGCTTTTTTTTTTTTTTAAGGCAGCCTCACCTTTCTGGCCATAACCAGGCCTGATGGCTTGTGGGAGACCTTGAACACTACACCACCGTTGCCAGCACCCAGCTCACTGATCTTCTCAAAGTCATCATCCTTCAGTTCCCCCACCTTCTGCTTCTGGGTAAGAAAGGCCTCAAGGCGCTTCCGCTGCTGCTCATCGAGCTCCAGCTCCTCCAGCTTCTTCTGCAAAGCCTCCAGGTTGGTCCTGTCCCAAAGGGGGGCACACAGGTCAATACTGTCACCAGAGAAGTCAACCCAATGGAAGAGGCTAGGTGGAAGGGCTCCATCACTGTGGCTCTGCCCTCTGCCCTCCACCACTCCATACAATGCACCACTGACACGGCCTAGTTTTCTCATTTGGAAAATAAGGGAAATAGGTCTCTCTCAGTATGTTAAGGGTCTATAAGAGGGACAAGAGAAACTACTAAAATGAAGGTGACTCCAGAATAAGCCACCTTAATATGCTTTAAAACCCCAATTTCAAAAGCCCCCCTAATGTTGGTTGTATTGACACCATATACAAAGTAAAATCGATTTCCTAAAATAACTAAATTGAAACCAAACCAAATCATCAAAAGAGGCTCTAAACTGAATGACAACAGTAGAAATGCCCTTTTTCCAATGTCTTCAGGTCGGAAATCAGGTTAATCAAAATAAAGTAAGAAATAATAAAAATATATACCTAAAAATTTTTATTTTTGCGTAATACATATAAATATACATTCATTCACCCATATTTTAACACAGGACAAAGCCCTCTCTTTGAGTAAGGGTACACTGGTAAAAGCCTGACATCATCTTTCTTACATTAGAACATAATACAATGTCTATCATTTCCAATTCCTGATTCTTTATAAAAAATTTACATATATATATATGTACACACACACACACATATATATATTTTTTTAATCCTCACCCAAAGATATCTTTCCTATTTATCTTCAGATAGAGGGGAGAAAGAGAAAGGGAGAAAGAGAGAAACATTGACATGAAAGGGACACAATGACTGGTTGCCTCCCACACAACCCCTACCTGGGCCAGGGACAAACCGCAACCGAGGTATGTGCCCTTGACCAGAATTGAACCCATGACTCAATGGTCTGTGGGCCAACACTCTACCACTGAGCCAAACTGGACAGGGCAATATATATGTTTTTATTGATTTTTTACAGAAAGGAAGGGAGCGAAAGATAAAAACATCGATGTGAGAGAAACACCAATCTGCTGCCTCCCACACACCCCCTACTGGGCGTCGAGCCGAGACACAGCATTGCCCTGACTGGGAATCCAACTGGGACCTCTCAGTCCATGGGATGATACTCAGTCCACACAAGCCAGGCCCAATCCCTGACTCTTTAAAGTGGAATAAAAATGCAGGCACTTATAGGGTAATATCAGAATAAAATTATAAGCATTTTATGATTTCCCCAATCTGAATGTTTGTAGTAATGCTTTTTAGTGACTTGAACTTGGGTCTTTCCATAGTTTTAACTAGTGTTCACAAGAGGAAAAAAAAGAAAGAAAATCACCTCATTTGCAGTCAAGTTTCATCGGTTTTTCTAATAGTTAAATATATTACTTAATTACAATACCAACTAAAACTGTACAAACGGCTTTGGGAACAAACTGGCTCTTGGTAAGCACATAATTCAACCAGTGGGTGCAGTGAGTGGGCAAGGCGGAGAGCAGCCTGCTAGCTGTGCATTCAGCACGCTGTGGGCATTACTAAGTGTGCTTTCCAGAGAGAACTGAAATGTGTTCACTAGTCCTGGGAGTTTATTAAGAGGAGGGTGGTAAAGAGAGCTTCCACTGTGTTTCATTTCATTTCAGTCCCTAGTCTAAACAAACATCACAGGTGACAAGACAGGCCATCATCACACACCAGAAATGTTGGTGCCTCACACAAAGACAGTTTCTGAGCTTGGAGGATAGAAGCAAGCCTAATCTTCTACTCTTCATTCACACTCTATTCCAATCCTCAAGGCAGGAAGATGGACACCTAATGCCTCCCCAGTGTATGGGATGCTCCAACATGCCTTACAAATAACATAGCCCATGGGGCAAAGGAGGGCACAAGGCTAATCTTACCAATTTTCCTCACTGGGTAACTCTGGTAAGAGGAAAGCTGATGCTATGAACTGAATTGTGCCACCCAATTCATATGTTGAAGTCCTAACCTCTGAATGTCTTCAAATGAGGTTTTTTTTAAAAAAAAAGATGTAGTCATAAATATTTTTGTTAGTAATAGCCAGAATGGCATGACAACTGGAATAAATAATAAACTGATGACAGCCCTGGTCGGTTTGGCTCAGCGATTAGAGCGTCGGCCTGCGGTCCAAGAGACTCGGGTTCGGTTCCCGCTAAGGGCATGTACCTCGGTTGCACTTTGTCCCCAGCCATGGTTGGTCGTGCGGGTGGCAACCACTCGATGTGTGTCCCTTTCATGTCGATGCTTCTCTCTCTCTCTTCCTCTCTCTCCCTCCCACTCTATCTGAACAAAATATGGAAAAATGTCCTCGGGTGAGGATTGAAAATAAATAAATTAATTAATTAATTAAATAAAATAAACTGAAGACAGTGTCAATTATAAACAATCATCTATCACAAGAGGGATGGCCCCAGCACTACTGCATTCTTTGTCCCTTTGTCTTGTCGATCATCAGCATCCAGTTATACCATTAAAAAGGTACTATAATAGGGGTCTTTTAGCTGAGGGTAATCTGCATTCTGCCCCAATCTTTCGGTAAGTAAATTACCCTATCATAAATCCTGTTGCATTCTCTAGAGTTGCCTGATTGTTTTGTCAGTCTGAGATACCTCCTCTTACACCTTTGCCCCACTGTGGGACACCAGCCACTTGGTAAAAAAAAGGGGGGGGGGGTGCTTAATGTTCATTTTCCCAATTCTCTGTAGAAATAAAGTAATTCTCCCACCTTCAGAAAAAAAAACTAAATCTGAGCATTGTGCCACCTTCCTCCCTCCTCCTACCTCTATGCTGACCTGTCTAACCATCTACCCCATCAGTAGGGAACTGACTATTGCTTTATGCTTTCAGAAGGTGGAGCCGGGAAAGACTAGGCAAAGACTGCATTGTAAGCTGTGGTGGCCAGACTCTCCTAATGACCAGGGTTGGAATAGTGTTGCCAAATATACAAGTCATTAGTAATCTGGAATCCTGGATTGTTACCCTAAATTGGTGGTCATCAACTAGCTGTGTGACCATGGACAAGTCATTCAACCTTGACACATCTCAGATTTCTCTTCTGTAAAATAGAGTAACAACTCAATGCTTAACATCACCAGTGGAGGATCAAAACAGAAAATGAATGGAAAGAAACACTGGAATTTTGACACATTTCTACACTAATGTTAGGCTGGGTTGGAGAATAAGGAGCAGGAGCCAAGGCAGCAACAGCAGGATCCAGAAATACTGCCTTTCCTTCAATTTAATAATTTTTAAAACCCTCTAAAAGTTTTTTTTAAAAGAAAACTGTTTCAGAAGGTGAAAGACAAGATTTTATCTGAAGGTGAAAAGAAAATTCTGAAATCAAAATAGCTTTCAGTACTCATTAAAAAGAAATCACGCGCTAAACCACAGAACGTATATGCATGTATGCATAACCAATGGACATGGACAACAAAGCTGGAGAGGGTGGGGAGGGAGGGGGAGGAGGGTGTCAATGAGGGAAAAAGGAGAAACAGCTGTAACAAAAATAAATAAATAAAGGAATAAATAAATAAATAAATAAGAAAGAAATCACTTGCTCTGGCCGGTTTGGCTCAGCAGTTAGAATGTCAGGCCATAGCACTGGCTGGTTTGGCTCAGCGGTTAGAGCGTCGGCCCACGGACCAGAATGTCGGGCCATGGACCAAAGAGTCGTGGGTTTGATTTCGGTCAAGGGCATGTACCTCGGTTGTGGTTTGTCCCTGGCTCTGATCGGGTCTTTCAGGAGGCAGCAAGTCAGTGTGTCTCTCTCACACTGATGTTTTTCTCGCTCCCTCTCTCTCTCTCTCCCTCCCTCCCACTCTATCTGATGATAAATAGAAAAATATCCTCGGATGAGGGATTAAAAAAGAAAAATAAATCACTCAATAATTTAACAGCATTGCTTCCTCTGGCACAGGGAGTCGATGATGTTCAATAAGGCTTATTTCTACCTTCTCAAGGTGAAATGTCTCAAGCAAAGGAAATAGAAAGAGAGGGGCCCCTCACTCCTCAAGTACACCACAAATCTCCAAAACTCAGAGGGCAAGAACCTGCCTCCTTCACAATTTTTAGGTTTAACTAAAAAACAACAACAACAAAAAACACAGCAAAATCAGAGCTACGGACTGAGAAACTAGAGCCCAACACAATGAATCTTGACACACACACATAAAGCCCTCTCCAGGAACCAACTATGATGAGCTCTGATTCCCATTAAGTTCACCACAGCAGAGAGAAAACCACACACTGAATTCTGCACCAATGGCAGTCTTACAGTAAACCCAAGTTCATCGAGATACAAGGAGATTATAGGTTTGAAATGGGAACACAGTAAAAAATTAACAAGAAAAACAAGGGTTGTCATGTGTTCTGAAAATACCAGGGAGGTACAAGGAGGTAGGTGAGGAAAAGATAATCCTATGGGCAAGAATATCTCCTTCCCTCTCATTTTGCCCATCTGCTAAGCCTAATTACACTACCACAACTGGAATCTTTCATTTGTGGCTCAGTGGTTTAAATCAAGAAGCAGTATAAAATGTAGTACAAGGAAGTCCTTAAAGACGACCTAATCCAACCCACTTTACAGATAAGAAAACTGAGGTCCAGAAAGGATAAGATCATACAGCTTAAGGGTGGCAAGTCTTCCAACTCTTAGAACAGAGCTCCTTTCAAGGCCCCACACTGCCACCTCCAACCCTGACAGTCACTGAAATGGGAAACTGAACTAAAGGAATGACTGAAGGCGGAGGGAGGTGATGTCCAGACGAAGGAATGGGGTCCTCAAACTGCCACACACTAAACAGAAACAGGCCACACACCATGCCAAACACCAGCCAACTGTCACCATATGAGCCTTGCTCTAGCCTGGCAGAGCAAGGTTGCTCTAGGTGGCAGGCCCTGTCTCTGCCAGGAAGGAGCATAGAGGGCAGAGCACAGGATGACAACCAATCACTGTGTTGGAAGGAAACGGTCCCAGTGCAGGTGGTTATCCTTACCAGGGAGCCTAGAGAATTGTAAAATTCTTTCTCTCCTGTGGCATTTGGCAAGTAGAAATTCTCCTGAGGATTTCAGGAGAGGAAAGAAAAGGCAGAAAGACCAATGCTAAGAGGTATCATCACCCACAGACTAAGGCTGCAATCCCTTGATCCACACCCTATACCAGATTATCCTCCACAGTGTGAGTGAGCTGCATCCAATCAGTCAAAGGCCTTAATAGAACAAATACTGACCTCTCTGAAGGACCTCTACCAGCAGACTGCCTTTGAACTCAAACTACAACTCTTCCACGGGTCTCCAACCTGCTAGTCTACCCTGGAGATTCTGGACTTACCCAGGCTTCCATAATCACATAGGCCAATTTTATTTGGTGCTAGGCTTGTGATAGGAAGAGGTAGAGGGTTGTAGTTCTCACTTGTCCTGGTTCAGCCTGTCTTAAGCAGGTCCTGTGAGCATGGACTTCCCCTTCGCTCCATGGCAGCCAAATTCTACCTTGTATCTGTGGCAATTCTGGGGCAGGAGAAAGTTTCCTATACCTCCTCCAGCAACAGCAGACCTTCATAGGTCTCTGCTTGTTGGTGATGAGCCCACGTTTGGACTTAGATTTTTTTTTCTTTATTGATTTGAGAGAGAGAGAGAGAAAGAGAGAGAGAGAGAGAGAGAGAGAGAGACAGAAAAATTGATGAGAAGGAACATCAATTGGCTGCCTCCTGCATGCCCCACACTGGGGATTTGGCCCATAACCTGGGCATGTGCCCTGACTGAGAATCAAACCAGTGACCTCTTGGTGCATGAGCTGATGTTCAACCACTGAGCCACACCAGCTGGGCTGGGTTTAGATTCTCAAGCAGCTGTGGGAAGCCATGCTTCAGTGCAGCCATTCTCTTGCATGGTTCTTAATGTACTTCATTGACTTTAGCAGATATATTTTTTTCCTTTTCCTTGATACAGGTTGCTCATATGTTGGCCACCGACTCTTCTCTGCCTACTGACAGATAATGTAGGTGAGAAGAGTCTCAAAGCCATTGTTCTTGAAAGCAGCCCCCAGACCCACTTCCAGGGCCAGAAACATATGCAGGAAATCAGCTGCTTCTGGGTCAGTACAGAGCTGGTCTTTCACAATGGCACATGAAACTACTAGAAAGTAGAAAAACATGCATGTGGCTGCCAGATCTTCTGTGCTTGGGAAATAGGTGTGAAGGCTTTGGTAGTCAGAAGACCTGGATTCAACTTTGATAGTTACTAGCTCTGTGAACTTGTGGAATTCACTTCCCCTCAATTTTTCTCACAGGTAAAATAGGGGGGTTAAACTAAGTGGTCTTTAAGATCTTCTACAGTGCTAAATTTCTCTAATCCTAATATCAGATTCGTCCTGTAATATTCCAAAGATAGAATTCTGCAGCCAAGTACCACACATTTCTGCAAACACAGTGGTTAGCTTTCCATGTGGTATGATTTGAGGCCCCGGTCACTACTTCTTGTCCATATATAAACCCCACTGACAGTTACCTCATCCTCATCGCATTTTCCTTTGAGACTAAATTGATTGATTCATCTTCCCAGATCTTCTCTGAGAATGCATGCATTTTGACACTAGAAGGCCCTCAGTGAAGCAAAAGGAACACAGATTAAGACAATGATGTAATGATCAATAAAAGGTGGTTGTAGACATGAAGCGATTCATTCTTTTTTTGTTAAACACCAACCTCCCACTGCAGTTTCTCCTTTAAAGGCAAATGAACTTTAGGGATGGTATTCACATCAGCTCCCTTTCTTCTGTTGGAGAACGAGCAGACTGGAGGTTGGGTGTGCTTAAAGGGGGCAGGGAAAGGGTACAAGAAAGATGTACACAATAGTGGAAAGGGCTTGGAATCAGTGCTGATGTCATAAACAATCACATTTTCTTAGAAAGTTAAAAGCTAACTTCCAATATGTATTTTTTTTTCTTCACTAAATGTCTCACAATGCTCACTTGTTAAAAAAAATTGATTTCAAACCCTGGGAATAAAAGGTAGGTTGAAACACTAAAAAACAAAACAAAACAAACAAAAAAAGGTGGTTGTAGAGATCAAATGAGTGTAATATAAAAAAATGTTAGAATCACTTAAAGTGCTAAACAAATATGTAATATTGTTATTCTATTGTTAGCTAGTAATTTATTTATTTTTGGTACGTGCCTCTAGTGGGAACCGAACCCGAGACTCTCTGGTCCGCAGGCCGACGCTCCAACCGCTGAGCCAAACCGGCCAGCGCATGTTAGCTAGTTATTAAGAATAACACGTAAAGTACCTACCATTGATTTATTACATACCTGCCCTGTGCCAGGTATTCTGCTAAATGTGGATGCGCTCCTTTAATCTCCTAACACCACCATGATGTGATTACCACTGTTAGCCTAGCCCCATTTTACTGATGAAATTCCTACATTTTCACATTTTCCATGCAATAAATAAATAATCTGAAAAAAAATGTACTATTTAGTTAAATACTACCTTTATTGCCTTTAATTGGTTTCACCACCACTCCCAAAACAGACTATGGAACAAAGACTGTCCTATAATTCCCCTAATTCTCACAAGGTGCCTAGACACAGATGGCTTTGTAGTTCAGGATATACTAAAATAATAAGAGTAAGTTTTGTTGGGAAATGAGACCTGAATTGGTCTAGATTCTAGACCAATACATAAAATTTAGATAGATGTCAAATTATAATCTTGTACAGCTGAAAATTATATAATGTTATTAACCAGTTACCCCAGTAAGTTTAATTTAAAATTTAAAAATTTTTCTGTAGCAAAAAGGGGAAAGGGCATTTTACTAAGGTCTACTCTGTAGACAATGGTATACAACTGGGACTAAAAATATTATAAGCAAAGAGTAATGTTGGGGGAATTTAAAAAAAGTAAAGGAAAAAATAAGTTAAGACTGATGTTTATCTTTAATTTCACTTTAAATCAGGTGGCTTCCAACTAATGAACAAATGTTTTTAAATGTCAAGAAAACCTGATTAATTAAAAAGAGCCAAATAAAAATCACATAATCTTAGCCTTAAAAATAAAAATCAGCTTACCCCTTGGAATCAAAGAGGCTTCTGAAATCATATAAATTATCTTCCCACGGCATGTTTCCGCAGACAGACTTACTGAAAAACATATGCACGTGCGCACGCGCACACACTCACACACAGAGGAACCTCTGGAGTGATAGGACTACTCACTCACAGAGACTCCTCTTTTTTTTTTTTTCTTTTCCTCACTCGAGGACATTTTTCCATCTTTTGTTCAGGTAGAGTGGGAGGGAGAGAGAGGAACAGAGAAAGAGAGAGAGACATCGATGTGAAAGGAACACATCAAGTGGCTGCCACCCGCACAACTGACCAGGGCCGGGGACAAACTGCAACCGAGGTACATGCCCTTAGCGGGAACCGAACCCGCGTCTCTCAGGACCGCAGGCCGACGCTTTAACCGCTGAGCCAAACCGGCCAGGGCGAGACTCCTCTTAAATACTGAACAACATCCTGAATCAAAGATGGGGTGCCATATTGTTGCTTGAAAGAACCAACAGCCCCAGTGGGAAAATTTTGTTTCATATTAGCCACCTATAAATTAACTTCTAAAGGAACAGTCAGTCTTCCTAGAAATACAAAAAGAAAAAGTAGTGGAGTTTGGAGGGAGAGGGAAAAAAAAGATCAGAAGATAGGGGACAAATGAAATATCACATTTACTTGATAAAGGCGAAAAAGGAACATAATGGTCTGGTAAAGAATGAAATTTAGGCCCTAGCCAGTTTGGCTCAGTGGTTAAGAGCATCGGCCTGCGGTCCAGAGAGACCCAGGTTCGGTTCCTGCTAAGGGCATGTACCTCGGTTGCAGTTTGTCCCCAGCCCTGGTTGGTTCGTGCGGGTGGCAGCCACTAGATAGGTCCCTTTCACATTGATGTTTCTCTCTCTTCCTCTCCCTCTCCCTCCCGCTCTATATGAACAAAAAATGGAAAAATGTCCTTGGGCGAGGATAAAAAAAAAAAAAAAATGAATGAAATTTAGATATAGTTAAGAGGTGAGCTTCCTAAATGCCACCCATTAACTCATTTAATACTTACAACAACATTAAAAAATAGGTATGTTTTACCCTGGCTGGTGTGGCTCAGTTGGTTGGGTGTAATCCCATGAACTGAAAGGTTGCTGGTTTGATTCCTGGTTAGGGCACGTACCTGTGTTGTAGGCTTGATCCCTAGTAAGGGGTGTGCAGGAGGTAGCCAATGGATGTTTCCCTTTCACATTGATGTTTCTCTCTCTCTCTCTTCCTTCCTCTCTCTCTAAAAATCAGTAAAAAACATTTTTAAAAAATAAGTATGTTGCCCTGGCCGGTTTGGCTCAGCAGTTAGAGCGTCGGCCTGTGGTCTGGAGAGACACAGGTTCAGTTCCCGCTGGGGGCGCGTACCTCGGTTGCAGTTTGTTCACGGCCCTGATTGGGTCGTGTGGGTGGCAACCACTTGATGTGTCCCTTTCGCGTTGATGTTTCTCTCTCTCTCTCCCTCCCACTCTATCTGAACAAAATATCGAAAAAAAATGTCCTCGGGTGAGGATTAAAAAAAAAAAAAATAGGTATGTTGTTCCCGTTTTTACAAATATGGAAATGGAGGCCAGGCCAGGAGCAATTAAGTAATTTACCCAAGGTGAGGGCTGGAACTCCAAAGCTTGATGTTTTCTCCACACCTTGCTGAAGAGCTGATGTCCTTCAAACAAATCTCCCACAAGCTCATCCCTAAAACCAGGTATTTACCCACTAGTGACCTATTCCTTTGAGGCAAAGAACTATGTTCTACTAAAAGGTCAAAGTTTCTATAAGGACAAGAAATTAAATCTACTCAAAGAACTCCCTTCAGAGGACTGACTATCCAAGGCTGACATATTCTGACTGAGGTAGAAGGGGAAGAGATAAGACACTGCCCAGGTAAAACACACTTGCAGAAGCAGTAAAAATTCTGGTGGCCATAAAAAAACAGGGCACACTGAGTGAGGGAAGGGTAGAGAGGAGGGACAGCAAATGCTGAAAGGAAGAAAGCACCGAGGAAGACCCAGATAGAAAATACAATAAATGAATAAATGTGTGGTCACATTTAGAAAACAAAGGGAGCCCTGGGTTTGGTGGTAGCCACAGAATGAGCATGCCTGAATATTCCTGAAAGAACAAGCTGATTGACTGTGGCCTTAAAACAATGATGTATTCGCCCTGGCCAGTTTGGCTCAGCGGTTAGAGCGTCGGCCTGCGGTACAGAGAGACCTGGGTTCGGTTCCCGCTAAGGGCATGTACCTCGGTTGCAGTTTGTCCCCGGCCCTGGTTGGTCGTGTGGGTGGCAGCCACTCGATGTGTCCCTTCACATCGATGTTTCTCTCTCTCTCTCTTCCTCTCTCTCCCTCCCGCTCTATCTGAACAAAAAATGGAAAAATGTCCTCGGGTGAGGATTAAAAAAAAAACACAATGATGTATTCGCCCTAGCTGGTTTGGCTCCTCAGTTAGAGTGTCAGCCCTTGGACCAATGAGTCGCAGGTTCGATTCTGGTCAAAAGCATGTACCTCGGTTGCGGTTCGGCCCCAGTTGGGGTTGTGCGGGAGGCAACCAGTCTATGTGTCCCTCTCACATTGATGTTTCTCTCTCTCCCTCCCTCCTACTCTATCTGAAGATAAATAGAAAACTATTCCCGGGGTGAGGATTTTTAAAAAAAGAGGATGAAAAGATGATGTATTTGACCTTACATACTTATTCCCTGTCCTTGAGAACCTGACCTTTTAGAAACATCTTATGTAATAATGACCCGTGCTGCTCTCTGAATCAAAGATGCAGGTTGCTCTTCCATGAGAGAGAAGGTAGAGGATCCATTGTGACCATAATCTTAGACCTCATAACCCAAAACCATGAGAACAATCAAGTCCCCATGACAAAAAGATCAATAGCCAGTAAGTGCCCAGAAGCACAGCTAAGGGCAGGAAGATGTAGTCAGAAGAATCACAAGACTCAAAACCTCTCCAATTCTAGTCCATATTGAGGAATCTTAATTCCCCAGAATTGTTTCCTCTCTTAAATACAAACAAAATGTTTGGCCCTTCTCCTTGCCTAAAGTACTCAGGAGGAGTGAGCAAACCTTCCCCTCCCTCGATCACTCTCTAGCAATGCTCAGGGTATCCTCATCTCAGAATCAGGGCTAGAAATCCATACAAGTGCTCACCTAGGCAACTCAACTCCTTAATCTAGTGCATGGAACACTACTAGTCAGGCCCTCAAATTAATAGCAGTTGGCTTGGTAGGGTCAAAACCTACCTACTAGAAATAATATCATGAACCAGAGAAAACAAAATTTAATTGAAACCAAAACTGATAGTGCTTGCTTCCATCTTCTGAAAGAAGGTACAGGGTACAGAATAAGTCTTTATGCCAACCAACCCCCTCATGGCAGAGGCTACTAAAGGATCAGAAGGCTTGCCCATAGTTAAGAAGGGCCTACTCCTGAGACTTGGCATAGGCAGAAGCAGGCCTGAGCAGCAGCAGGTGGATTTAGAGCTGGAGAGCTACCTTATGTTGCAGAATAAAATGGGAGAAGCTTGTTTTAGAAGTAGCTATGAGGTAGCAAGAGAAGAAGAAAAGGATGCACCATGGCAGAGTGGCAAAGATCATTTAAGACAGAAAATACCTAATACTAGATTTTAAGCTGTCTTTATTGCTATAATAATAATTCTAATATTATAATAGTATAATAGTATAATAATTCTACCCACCCCAGACCTTAAATCAAATCTGGCATGGACACAAATAGCTTTGTGTATATTTTGTTCTTATTGTTGTTTGGTGGAAACCAAGGAAAGGGGGCCAATTCCAAGCAGGTTCAACACAGAGCAAAAAGAAGAGAAAAACCACAGAAAGGGAAACATGAATCCCACAGAAGCAGAAGTAACCATGAGAATGTAAACCTCTAAAATTGCTGCAAACTAGAGGACAAAAGGATAGGAAACTTGGGCAGACATCTGGCTTACACCCATTTATGCCTGCAACTGTGGAAATGCAATGCAGACTTATCATGGAGCATCCACTGTCTGACAGGCTAGGAGGCTAGCTAGCTATGCAGATGAGGAAGATGAGGTCCCTTCCCTCACCAGGCAATCTCAGTTTGTGTATATGTAATAGACAGGGAGACAGAGATACAGAAATGAAAAAGAGAAACATAGGGTAGGATACTAACAAGTATAGCAACAACTGCAGGGTAAGATGGATCATAATGTTGAAAGTAAGGTTGGCACAGGGGGCTATGGGAACAGAAAAAAAACAACAAAATAATTCCATCTAAGATGAGGAAGGGAAAGTGAAAGTCAGAATATGTAATACCCAAGTTTAGACCTGAAGAATATCAGTTTTTGCAGCAGAGAGAAAAGCACCCAGGTTTGGGTATCAGCATGAACAAAAAAGTACTGAAAGTTACAAGCTGTTCCAAATGGCCAGAGAGTAGATGCACCCAGAAGAGTCTAGCTGAGGCTGAAGGACAAGCTGGGGCTACACCATGAAGGGCACAGTACACCATGTCAAGAAATTAAGTTTTGATGAGATGCTGGTCAAAGGGTACAAACTTGCAGTCAGAAGATAGATAGTTGGTTCTAGACAACTAATGCAGAGAATAGTGATTATAGTCAACAATAATGAATTATACACTTCAAGGTTGCTATGAGACTAGATCTTAAATGTTCTCACCACAGAAAAGAAATTATAATTATGCGACATGATAGAGGTGTTGGCTAATGCTATGGTAGTAATCATACTGCTATACATAAATGTGTCAAATCAACACATTGTACACCTTAAATTCATACAATGTGCCAATGTTATATGTCAATTGTATCTCAATAAAAAAAAATTAAAATCTTAAAAAAAAAAAAAGATGGTCATAGTACACCAGGCTAGATAGAATGCCTCAGGATGGTTAGGGTTCAGCAAAGAGCAGCCTGATATCTTAGCTTCTAAAAAATGCCATAAGAATATTTGTGTTAATATAGGTTTGGGCAAAAGTAGGTTTATAATTGTTTGTATGAAAAGCAATATAATAATTAATAAATAATAATACAAGATAAATCCCATATTTAAACATCTAAAATACATGCAAGATATCACAATTTGACTAAAATGCAATTTAAACATGCAGTTTTAGGGCCAAATCACCCGTAGTGTGCTTGTGCAATGCAGACATTTGGATAAGTGAAAAAATTCTAATTTGGAACCTTTATAGAAATGGGGTCTGCCTAGCCGGTGTGGCTCAATGAAATGAGCATGTCCCAAGGACCAAGAGGACCCAGCTTGATTCCCAGTCAGGGCACATGCCTGGTTTGGGGTTGTGGGCTCAATCCCCAGTAGGGGGAGTGCAGGAGGCAGCTGATTGATATTTCTCTCTCACATCGATGTTTCTTTCTTTCTCTCTCTCTCTCTCTCTCTCTCTCTCTCTCTCTCTCTCCCTTCCTCTTTCTCTAAAAAAAAAATCAATACAAACATATTTTTAAAAAAGAAAGAAATGGGGTCAAGAGGTACACAACTCAGGAAATATTGGCTTCCTTGAGACAACTCTGCTGATAACTGATCATCTAACCTTGAATATCCCATCTGCATTAAATGAAAGCACACTTCCCCAATTTTTTTTCTTGTTAATCCTCACCTGAGGATGTTTTTCTATTAATTTTCTTAGAACGAGTGGAAAGGAGGAAGGGAGGGAGGGAGAGAGACACACACATCGATTGGTTACCTCCCGCATGACCCTGACCCGCTGAGCCAAACCAGGAAGGGCCTAAATTGTCACTTTTATATTCAATATGTTCCTGTTAACTTTTTATATTGATATTAATTTTTCATAATATCATGTTATTTCACGAATGAATTTTTTTGGTAAGTATATGATAGTTTATACATTTAAAATACACAATGGAGTTGAGGTCTGCCACAGTCATTAAGTCTCCTATGTTGTACACCTATTAAGCCTATATCCTATCTGCAAAAATATACATAGGGTCACTTGCACATAATTCATACCATACCTAATGATAACCTTATAAACTATTTTCCTACCATTAAGTCACATGTTTAACTTTTAAAGGCATTGCCATAAGAATGCCTTGGAAAAAAATCTCACGCAGATGAAGTCTCATCAATTGCTGTTTTCCTACTATATACTTTATGAATTGCCTCATAATAATTAACTGCAACCACTGGAATTAATTACTCAAGATTATTCAGAAACTGGTCTTCTCAATTCTTCTGAAATTTGTTGAGATCATCCCACAAAAGCAAGGGGAGGGGTATGAATAAAGCAAAACCTGCCTTTGAAATACTAGAAAAATAAAAAAATAAATGGAAGTACACTCTTATCTTACATCACAAGAGACTGTTATGACACCTGGACAGAGAATCAGTAAGAATGGGTTCTGAAACAAGTAAATAGGAAAACACAATAAAGATAAACTTTTCTTTAAAAAAACAAAACAAAACTCTTTCTTCTAATTTATTCTTGGTCAGAAAAGAGTATGATTGTGGATGACATCTCACATTAACTGTGAGTTCTTAAAGAGCATTAAAGAATATACCAATGGCCCTGGCCGGTTTGGCTCAGCAGTTGGAGCATTGGCCTATAGTCTGGAGAGACCCGGGTTCGGTTCCCGCTAAGGGCACATACCTCAGTTGCAGTTTTGTCCCCGGCCCTGATTAGGTGGTGTGGATGGCAGCCACTCAATGTGTCCCTTTCGCACCGATGTTTATCTCTCTCTCTCTCTCTCTCTCTCTCTCCCCCTCCCTCCCTCCCTCCCTCCCTCCCACTCTATCTGAACAAAATATTGAAAGATGTCCTTGGGGGAGGATAAAAAATAAAAATAAAAAATATATATATCAATTATCAAGATTACAAACAAAATCTACCAAGACAATACTGCATATTAAATGAGTTTATTAAACTTGAGCTGTAGAGGAAAAACAAGAAAATTGCAAAACCAGCATTATTCGGCATCCATTGGACCTTGGTCACTTTTGGTCAAAATTCTACAGGTTCTGCCTGGCATTCAAAAGGGATGCATGTTCACCTTGGCCAGTTTGGCTCAGCGGTTAGAGCGTCGGCCTGCGGTCCAGAGAGACCCGGGTTCAGTTCCCACTAAGGGCGTGTACCTTGGTTGCACTTTGTCCTCGGCCCTGGTTGGTAGTGTAGATGGCAGCCACTCAATGTGTCCCTTTCACGTCGATGATTCTCTCTCTCTCTCTCTCTCTTCCTCTCTCTCACTCCCACTCTATTTGAACAAAAAATTGAAAAATGTCCTCGGGTGAGGATGAAAAAAAAAAACAGGGATGCATGTTCTTACAGCAGATAAAAAGATTTGTCCACCAAGCTCTTCCTTTTCACTTCTCCCCACCCACTCCCTTTTCTTCCAAAGGAGAAGGGCTCTCATTTACACACTGGTTTGCCACATCCTGCCTATGAAGCTATTTCCTAGGAGCTGCTTGGGCTATTCTGAGAGGAACTTTAACACCTTCACACCTCTAGACCAGCGATTTTTAATCAGTGTGCCACAAGAATTTTTAAAACATGCAATATCTGACTATGTAGTCAGGGCACTGACCTCTTTTCCTTTAGATTGTCAAATAAAAAAATAACAGCTAACACAACAATAGCCATTTGGTGTGAATGCCCTGTCTTGAACTATAAATATATTGGTCATATAACAGAATTGCACCTTACTGATCACACTGCGTAATAAGGTTGCATCTGATTAATTCTTGGTACCAGAAATCCTTATATACAAATACAGGCACCCGATTTTTTAAAAAGTCACTTTGGAACAAAAAGGGTAGGTAATTACTTTTTTTTTATTTTGTAAATCAATCAAAATTATGCCTATCTTTTTTTGGCAAATTGGCAAATATATATATATTGGTGTGCCACAGAATTTTTGTAGTAGGCATATGTGTGCCATGAGATGAAAAAGGTTGAAAATCGTCGCCCTGGACCACTAGTATATTTATGATATCCTTACCCACCATACCTATACAATCTAGCAACTATACTCTCTCTACTTGACCAGATAATACTCCCAACTTCCTTTACTCAGGGCACTGAATTAAGCACTTTACCTGTAACAGTCAGGTAGAAGCCACATCTTTTGGTCCCATCTGGGGCTCCAACTAGCTCAGCTTTTGCTAAATTAGTCAAATATATATAAAATGATTCAAGAATAGTTAAAAATCAATGCACAGCCCTGGCCGGTTTGGCTCAGCAGTTGGATTGTCGGCTTGCGGGGCAGAGTCCTGGGTTTAGTTCCCATAGGAGCCCGTACCAAAAAAAAATAAATAATGAAATGTAATTAATAAATAAATGTACATAACACTGTATATGATATCAGTGAAAATCCAATACAGGCATTGTTTTATTGCATTTCACTTTATTGTGCTTCACAAACGTTGTGTGTGTGTGTGTGTGTGTGTGTTTTACAAACTGAAGGGAGGAAAGATTACAACTCACTTTATTGAAACACTCACTATATTGAAACACTCACTTTATTGTGGTTGACTGGAACCAAACCCACTATATCTCTGAGGTATGTTTGTGGAGCAAATTTCCTGTCCCACACGAGCTCTGTAAACACCAACATTCATTCATTCCACATTTATGGACCACCATACCAGACCAGGACTAAAGATAGAACAGACAGGCAATTATACTCAGGGGTATCCTGGGTCCAGAAATAGCCTGGCTTAGTGCTACATTCACCTTATCAGCCTAGATTTATTGGAAAGGGGGAGGAGTATAGGTAGACTGGTGGGTGGGAATCACTGCCACCTATAGTGAAATTAAACTGTTCTCAAATGAGTTCTGCTGAAGTGTGATTTATCCAGAGTGTTAAACAACTACCAGCAGTATGAAATCATGTTACTGAAATTATATTACTGCACAAACCCAACTTCTCCCCAAATGTGATTTGCAGAGAGGATGCAGAGTTGAGAATCTCATGTCTCTGGCCATCTGTCCTATTCGAGTCCCTGTAGAGGCGTGGGGGGAAGGTGTGAGAAGCCACAGGTGCCATGTACATGCAGCCACTGATGTCACATATCCATCAAGGAACCCAGCATTCATCTCTGCATGCAAAAGAGGCTCATTGATCCATCTAGCCCCGAATATTCCCTGAGCCTCCTTCTGTGCCAAGCATGGGGCTGAGGGAACACCATAGAATGTCACCGCCAGCTTCCCCTCTGGGCTAGTAAGGGACTATTGGCTGAAAAGACAGGATAGAGGTTTACAGGCACTCTTAGCTGTCTGTATGACTTACACAAGGCCCTTAACCAGAATCAGTTTCTTGTCTATGGAGTAGAGATAACACACATTCGGCATGCCTCATGCGTTGAATTAGGAAATAAATGGGTGTAAAAACAATAAACAGTATACAGAACCTGGCAGAACAAATGCTGTGATTACCACCAACACTGTGACCCTCATGCGCCAAGATACTATAAACTAAAAATAATCAACCATCAATAAAGTCAAAGCCTTCACAGGAATTGGCAGAGCCTTGATCTTGGGAGTGGAGTGAGTGTCTTCTGCCCTCTGCCTCTACTGCCATATCAGGGCTTGGTTAGTCATTCAAAAAAATTTTACCAAACCGAATGCCAGAGAACATGCTATGCAATGGAGATAATGAGTAAGACCCAGTTCCAGACTTCCCCAAGTCCAGTCCAACTAGACAGTCACACAAACAACTTCAGTGTGGCTGGATATTTACAGAGTGCTCTTAAAGGCGGAGCAGATGACCACAGCCTGGAATGGGGTGGAGGAGAGGTCTGTGTCGGATTTACAGAAATGGTGACCTACAAGTTGGGCTCTGACATAAGATTAGGATTTCAACATGCACTGAGAGTGGAGAAGGAAATCCCAGAATACACAGTCTGAGCAGAGGCCAGAGCCCATTGGGAAAGATGTGTGGATGAATCATGGAGAAGTTGAACCCAAGACTGACCTAAAACTCACCCCCAACATCTGGCTAGAGCCACAGAAAGGGAGTGTTACCTTCCCATTATGTCAGTGACTACCCCCTTCCTATTCCTTCCTACACACACAGAGCTCAGGAAATCCTCTTTAAACTTTTTTTTTTTTTAAATCCTCACCCAAGGACATTTTTGCATGTATCTTCAGATAGAGCAGGAGGGAGAGAGGGAGAGAGGGAGAGAAACATCGATGTGAGAGAGACACATTGACTGGTTGCCACCCACATAACCCCAAGCAGGGCCAGGAACAAACTGCAACCCAGGTACGAGGTACGTGCCCTTATCGGGAACCCAACCCAGGACTCTCTGGTCTGCGAGCCGACGCTCTAACTGCCGAGTCAAACTCTTTAAACTCTTGAAGAAGAAAGCTAAGCTTCCTGGGTGGTGCTTGTCAGGCAGAAGGCAGTCCTAGAGACATGGGGAGGAGTCTATATTGGGATGTACTGTGTGACAGTTGTTTCCTAGGCACCTTTTGCAGCCTCCTGCTCACTGAAAATAATTCCTTTGCTTCTTGCGTATCCCTAAAAATTCAAGTATGGCACTGTCTCCATTCTAAGTCTGTGTAGATAAAGAACAGGTGAAGAGCCCCATCACTGGAAATTCTCTGAGAAGTGAGAATTTTCTCTCCTCACCTGACAGAGAATAAGGCACCCTGGGCTGGAAACCTGGTCCTGGCCCTTACCATTAGTCCTGTTAATCATAAAAAGAGTTTTACACAATGTCTTTGAATCCTTTCTGTTGGGCAGGTGTTATTATGCCCATTTTATAAATTTGGAAATAGATTCAATGATCTGAAAGAACTTACAGTCGGCCCTCATTTATCACGGTTAATCAGTTCCAGACTCTATCATGATAAATGGATTTCTGAGAAGTAGGATTCTTTATTTATATACAGTCGTCCCTCGCCACTTTGCGCTTTGACAGTTGCGGCTTCACTCTTGCAGACTGTATACAAGATCACTCAGATTGTAAGAAAAAGGGCTGGGAATCAAACTCAAGTCTGCTGGCTCCAAAGCCTTTCCAGTGTGACCACACTGTCTCCACACTATGCTTTCTCTCTCTTTTTTTTAATCCTCACTTGACATTTATTTTATTTTATTTATTTTTTGCATTTACCTTCAGATAGAGCAGGAGGGAGACAGGGAGAAACATAGATGTGAGAGAGACACATCGACTGGTTGCCACCCGCACGACCCCAACTGGGGCCGGGGACAAACTGCAACGGAGGTACATGGCCTTAGCGGGAACCGAACCCAGGTCTCTCTGGTCCCCAGGCCAACGCTCTAACCGCTGAGCCAAACCAGCCAGGGCCAGGCTATGCTTTCTCAAAAGCCAAACTCACAATTCAAAATAGAACCTGCTGTGTGATAAGGCCAACTTCTCTTAACCCTTCTTTATAGTCCTGGGTTCTTTTATCTGTCAAAAGATCTCCAAGATCTCTTTCAACAATAAAATTTAATCTACTTAATATCTTAGAGCTTGAATGGTGTGCGCAGTGGTGACCTATATGATCATGTGGAGTTCATTATATAAGCCCTGAAAGGTAGCAAGGCATTGCCATTACCCCCACTTTGCAGAGAAGCAGCAGGCACAGAGAGGTCATGTAGTGAGTTAATAGTTGCACCAGGGAAGGAGATCAGATCACACACTTTTCCTCTACACAAGGCGCTGTTATTCAGAAGCACTGCAGCCTGAAACTTCTGAAGCCTGCAGACTTTCAGACCTCTCTGGAAGAGAGGATAGTCTCTGGATTCAAATGAAACACTTGGAGAGGCAGAAACATTCATTCAAAATCCGATCAGGAAGCTGGGCTCTTCAGTGCACTGCTGCTAGCATCCAAAACAAGTACCACTCTGAGAGGTGAACATTATGTCCTCCTCAGATCATCCTGCATTTGAGCCTGTTCAATCCAAAACTCTCATAGCCTATTTCTAACTTTCTAGAAATTAGACTATGCTCTACAAACAATACATGAAGTTGTCTGGGTGCTCTGCCCCGCCCCACCAGTACACAATCTCAGTTAGAAGGACCAGATGGATGTCAGAGCTCCTTAGGATCCCTTCCAGCTGTCTCCACCATCTTGGAAGTCCTCTCTACCCCTGCCTTTGTGCTCCCAGGGAGCACAGGCACTTTTCTGGATATCCTGCCATCATTCTAATTTCTCCTGTTCTTAATCTCTCTGAGCATATTCATGTAAGTGACTTTAACATTTCTTCAGGAAAAAAAAAAAACACCAAAACTTTAATTTCTCAGTTTCTGAAAGACAACTTTCTAAACCATGAATCTATTATAATGAAATCAAACATCACATTTAGGCTTCCTAAAAATATTACCCCAGCACAATGCCTCCTTTTTGTTCCCACATACCCATCCCCCAAATGCACACACATATACTTTAGACTGTCACTTAGATACTGAAGTGTATAATTTAAATGTCTTTAATAGCATCTACTAAAAGGACATTTGCACATGATTCTTCACTTTACTTCAAAGCTATGATCAAAACTGCAGCTTTTACTGAATTTCCAACCTAAATAGGTAAATACATGGATGGCAAATACCGACAAAATTCAAACATTTTAATTCTTTTTAATTTTTTTCCCTTTATTTGAGAGAGAGAGGAAGTGAAAGAGAGAGATAGAAACAGATGAGAGAGGACATCGACTGGCTGCCTCCTGCATGCCCCACACTGAGGACCGGGCCCACAACCTGGGCATGTGTCCTGACCAGGAATCGAATCGACAACCTTTTGCTGTATGGGTTGACGCTCAACAACTGAGCCATACCGGCCGGACCAAAATTCAAACATTTTTTTTTTTTATCCTCACCCGAGGACATTTTTCCATTTTTTGTTCAGATAGAGTGGGAGGGAGAGAGAGGACGAGAGAGAGAGAGAAACATCGATGTGAAAGGGACACATCGAGTGGCTGCCACCCGCACGACCGACCAGGGCCGGGGACAAACTGCAACCGAGGTACGTACCCTTAGCGGGAACCGAACCCGGGTCTCTCCGGACCGCAGGTGGATGCTCTAACCACTGAGCCAAACCGGCCAGGGCCAAAATTCAAACATTTTAAAATACATTCAATTCACCCACAGCAATGGCACATTTTCAATTTACAGCAAAAGTCCTTTTTGTCCATTTCTCAGCCCAGTAAATGGTATATATTAGGTATGTACTAAATACCAGTTAAATCAATGTTAAAAAATTGTTACCTTCTTAACACACAAGTTAGAGATCTATTGTAAATTCAGTCATAATCTAAATCTATTTGGCTTCAACACAAATGCCACTCAAGTCAACAGCAAATAACAAGCAGCTGCTTGCATTCAAAGTATACATACCTCTGTCATTTGACCTGTTTTGAAGTTGTATTCTTGTTTGGAAGACAAATGGTTAGCAGCTGCAAGTTCAATTACAAAGTGCTTGGTAGGAAGGCAGAGAAAAAAACCCAGAGAAATCAAACCGCTATTTCATATATTAAATGTGGAATTTCTTTCCAACAAACATTTTTCATTTTCCTAGGAAAAACCAATCCAGATATGCCCTTTGAATTTAGGAAAACACAGGGCTGTACTTTGAAAAGAACCTAAAAGCCAGGAAACGCTAGGAGAGTCACTCCTTTTGCATTCTCTCCATTCGGTTAATTTTTCAAGGGACAGTGTGGAGCAATGGAAAAGACTGGATTAATTAGATGTATGACAATGAACAAGTTACTTCCTGCCTTTGTCCCTCATTTACTCCTTCACAAAATAAAAAAATAGAAGTCAAATAAATTAATAAAATGGTACAATTGTATAATCTCTAGGCACTAAGAGAATTTTCTGCAATGATGGAAATGTTCTAATCTGTGCTCTCCAATCCAGTAGCCACTAGCCACATGTGGCCACCGAGCCCCTGAAGTGTGCTAGGGTAACTTAGGAACTGATTTTTAAACTTTATTTAATTTTAATTAATTTAAATGTAAATAGCTACATATGGCTAGTGGCTACTTTTGGAGAGCGAAGCTCTAAAAAGACCTCTAGCATTTTATGCAATCTTTGGAGGGTATGAGGGGAAAGCATGGGTATTAGTGTAGGACAGACCTGGGTTCTAAACTTATTTCCACCACTTACTAGTTGTATAACCTTATACAAATACTTAACTTCCCCAAACTTCATTTTATTTGTACCATGGAATATTATGACCTTTCTTGCATAATTCTAATGCAAATTCAAAATAAGTGATGTAAATAGACCAGACAGACCCTAAATAAATGGTAGTTATTTTTCCAGTTATGATGTCCTTCAGGGATAAACGTTTCAAATCTTTTGACTTCATCCTACTGTTCCTTCCGGATCTAGGACCCATACTTAATTATTACCCTACAGATTAACAGCTATGGTACTACAGATGCAGCCCTTGTAATTCAAGAAAGCAACTTGCTCAAGAATTATTCCAGGTCCTCTGTTATAGGCAAGTCTTCTGTAACCCAAGTCCTCTGCACCTCCGGAAGTGCTGATTTCTGCTTCCCCGATGTCCCCTCCACTTCACACCAGCACTCAGGAATTCACAAAACTCCTCTCTGTGATTGCCTATCAAGCCGAAACTGTTCAATGCAACTAAAACACCTGTTGGTGGTTTCTGGTACTTTCCTCATTAACCCTCCCCTTGACTTCCCTAATAAATATTTTATGGCCTTTTAAAAAATTTAGACACGCTTACGACTATCTTTTTCTTTTTGTGATTGTTCAGTACACTCAGAAATAGAAATGCAGCAAACTACATTTACGTCTAACTCAGCATTATTTTAGTTACCAAAATAAAACAAGGCAAAGGAAACTGTTTTAGACATAGTATTCCAGTAATAATGTGTTGCAATCTCTATCAAATTAATATAATATGTTAAAAGCCTGGTCCAAATATTCCACTGGTCTGTCCTTGGTAAAATGGAACCTTTCCATGGTTTCTTTTTTTTTTTAATTTTTTTTTCTTTTATTGATTTTAGAGAGAGAGGAAGTGAGAAGGAGAGATAGATAGAAACATCGAAGAGAGAGAACATCAACTGGCTGCCTCCTGCATGCCCCCCACTGGGGATCTGGCCCACAACGGGGCATGTGTACAGACTGGGAGTCAAACCAGTGACCTCCTGGTGCAGGGGTCGACGCTCAACCACTGAGCCATACCGGCTGGACCCTTTCCATGGTTTAAATGACCAAGTTTACACATGTGAACACAAATGACTAAGGTAAGCAGAGTAACTTTTCTATTATTAATAATTATTGGAATGTTAAGTTGCTCTCGTTTCCCCACCATTCCACAGGAGAGGAGAGGGGACAGAGAAGAGGGGTCAGGGGAGAAGTGCACTAAAATAAAATACAGGCTGGCATTTTGGTAGGATTTCAATCTGGAATTGAGTAAGCCATTAGACAAAGGTTTACAGTTAGCTTGGAATTCATGCTAACTTCTGAGGCCTCCACCCAGGACATTTTTTTTTTTTTAATCCTCACCCTTCCCCCCCGCCCCCCCATTTTTTGTTCAGATAAGAGTGAGAGAGTGAGGGAGAGAGAGAAACATCAACGTGAAAGGGACACATCGAGTGGCTGCCACCCAAACGATCCACGGGCCGGGGACAAACTGCAACCGAGGTACATGCCCTTAGCAGGAACCGAACCCAGGTCCCTCCGGACCTCAGGCCAACGCTCTAACCGCTGAGCCAAACTGGCCAGGGCAACAAGGACATTCTTGAAGGATCATTTACTGAAGGATTGTTGGAAGTCAAATAGGGCAAATAATTTTAACTCTGGACTCTCAACTATAATGGTCTCATCTAATTTTTAAAAACTAACCTGAACATGTTATAACTCATTAAAGAAGGAAACATAACCTGGATCCAGGCAACCTGTAAATACAGCAATATGACTGGCTAATTAGTCATGTCTTCTTACTTCTCCCCAAATTTCAAGATTTAACCTGGATCTAGAACTCAAGTGGATCATTCACTCAACTCAATTATTCCACTTTGTCTAAAAGTAAATGCACTTAAGAGCATTCAAGATTCTGAACCTTTCCTGGTAACAGTTAAACTCAAAATAGGTCAATTCCAGAAAGGCATTCATTTCAAGGGGAGTTTTGTCTGTGGTTATTTTGAAAACCACTGCTTTTAAAACTGACATTATGAAGCTTAAAAATAGACCCTCCTACTAAGCATCCTGGACTAAAATACCCTTTCCTCCCCCCAATTTCCCCTTTTCCCTCAAACACCTAGGAGAGTAATAATATAGAGGAGTATCTTCTCCAGAGCTTCCGATTATTTCTTGAAAAGGGGTTTTTAATTCTTTTTTAATACTGGATAAAATTACCAAAATTTAGGGTTAGGTAAACTTGAAATTTTTTTAAACCAAGTAAGTGTCCCAATGAAAACATGTAATCTATACACCATAAGACAATGAGTGGGAAAGAAAGCTCAACCACTTCTTTCCATTCCAGCTGTGTGAACTCCAGGCAAGTTCCTTCCCCTCTCTGGGAATGGTTTCTTCATCGAACAAATGAAGGCACGGGGCTAGAAGATCTATATGGTCCCACATTCAGTCCTAACAGGCTCTACTTCTCTAAAGCTGGGCAACTGCTTCCTATTTTCATGGCTCCTTGGTAAGAGGAGAAAAGTCCCTGGGCCCAGAAGGTTCTTGGGAAGCTTCATTATACTTAATAGTGTTCCCTTGGAACACAAGAACTGCTATTGAGAGCAATGAAAAATGAGATAACTATAAAATATAAAAGGTGTTGCCCAGCCGATGTGGCTCAGTGGTTGAGCGACGACCCACGCACCAAGGGGTTCAATCCCCAGTCAGGGCACATGCCCAAGTTGTGGGCAAAATCCCCAGTTTTTGGCATGCAGGAGGTGGCCAATCAATGTTCTCTCTCATCAATGTTTCTCTCTCTCTCTAAAATCAATAAAATAAAATAAAAAGTGTTGCGAGGAAAAAAATTGTCTTGCAGATGACACTAGTAAATCTAGAAATGTATATACGTTCAATAAAAATTACTAGATATAATAAGTAAATTTAACAAATCTTCATGATATAAACAATTCATATAAATCAAACCACAGTTAAGATGGAAATACAAATCTTAAAAGGTTCAATCACAACAGCATCAAAATGTTAAGTATTTGAAATATTAACTCAAGACCCAAGAGAATTTATTCAGAAGAAACTATAACACCATCACAGGAAACATTAATGAATGGAAAGTATACAATGAAAATTTTAAAAGTTTTCTTTAACCTTACCAAATTAAATTTTTTAAAAAGACTATCAAAACTATAGGAGTTAAAAAGGAAATTTTAGAAATAGAACAAATTACCATAAAGATAAAATAAAGGTACACCTGAAAATATAATAGATGGATAAATAAATCATATTTAATAAACTGCAGTAAGATACTAGAACCCATTGTGGAGAAAAATTAACTTAGACCCCATACCTCATGCCAAACACATTAATTCATTAATTCCACATGGAACAAAAAGTTAACCATGTAAGGAAGAGGAAAGGCTGGAAGAAAATGAAGACACATACTCCTGCTAGTTATGAAGAGATGACAAATGTCTAAAAACTAAAGAAAGGTAAGCTATCCCATAAAAAAAAAAAAAAGATATGCTTTTGAAGATAGAATACTTTTTTTCTTAAGCAATACAACATAAAAAAAAAATCACAACCAAATAATTTACAAAACTTTAAAATACACTGAGCTATTGCTTCAAAAAGTCAGAAGACAAGTAATCGTGTATGGGTTAATAAAAGACATAAAATGAACTAAAAATAAATAAATAAAATACAAAGCATATAAAAATTACTCAAATATATTTTTTTAAATAGAGGGGAAGAAAAGTTTGCATGTGACTTTTCAAAATGTCCAGCTGGCACCACAAAACCATCCCACCTACCTCTCCAGCTTCATCTCCTACAACCTGCACTAATGTACCAGGCACACTGAACTACTTGCTGACTCCTTCACACATCCCAAGCTTTCTCAGTATGTGAAGTACCTCATCCTTCACTCTCTTCCTGCCTTCCCCCACCCCCATTCCCATGGAAATCCTAGCCATCCTTCAAGACCCAGCTCAAATGTCATTTCCTCTATGAAGGCTCTCCTAATCTCTATCCCTGGATGTGCATCTTCCTCCTCTCACTAAGATCCAACAGTACTTTCTTTGTACCTCTTCTTTTAGGGCACTTTTCTTATTCTGCAGCCATTTGATTCCTTCTTGTGCCCCTGCAACCTCTTCCTCCTATATGAGATTTTAAGATCCTTGTAGGCAAAGACTGCCTTACTACCTACAGCTTCCAGTATAGTGAACTACATTCAGTAAGCAGTCAGTACATATGAAACTGAATTGATGAAAATACTGATTAATAATCCTATTTCAAAAACACAGCCTGGCTAACTGTTAAAGTAAAGCAGATTGACCTTTAAAGGAACCCTGTACTGCCTAGTAAACTATCAAAAATCACTAAACTTGCCCTGGCCGGTTTGGCTCAGCGGTTGGAGTGTCGGCCTGTGGACCAGAGGCCCAGGTGCGGTTTCTGCTGAGGGCACGTACCTTGGTTGCAGTTTGTCCCTGGCCCCGGTTGGGGTTGTGTGGGTGGCAACCACTCAATGTGTCTCTCTCACGTGATGTTTCTCTCCCTCTTCCTCCCTCTCTCTCTCTCTCACTCTATCTAAAGATAAATGGAAAAATATCCTCCTCGAGTGAGGATTAAAAACAATAATAAAATTTTTAAAAAATCACTAAACTTAAAAAAATAAAAACACTTCCTGAATCTTGAGGAAACAGTTGAAATATACATTGTAAATTAGTTCTGTCTTTTTTTGGAACATATTCTATTAATGTGCAACAATAGTGGCAACATGGTTCAATGCTTCTGATTCTGTGTAAGTAATCTAAAAGCAGAACAAAATTAATTGGTTCAGAACATTTACAAGAGTATCAATATACAATAGAAATCTGGAAAACACCTAAATAATTAACAAAGTATCATTTGTGAAGCCAGATCCTATCAAGTTCTGTTCAGCCAAAAATAAACAACAAACATGAGGATTATGTCCCCGCATAAAAATTGTGATCTATCTAAATATGTATATAATAAAAAAAACAAAAGTTAAATTGGAAAACTTAATGTCTACAGGTTTTTCTTTTCCCCCCTCATCTGAGGATATTTTTTTCCTTTTTTTTTTTAAGGGAGATAGAAAGATCAATGGGAGATAGACACATCAATTGGTTACCTCCCACACTCCCCTGGACCATGGCTGGGGATGGAACCTGCAATCCAGAAACCTGCCCTTGACTGGGAATAGAACCCGTGAACCTTCAGTGCCAGGACCAGTGCTCTGACCACTGAACCACACTGCCCAGGGCTGTAGATTCTTTTTTTTTTTTTTTAATCCTCACCCGAGGACATTTTTCCATTTTTGTTCAGATAGAGAGGAAGAGTGAGAGACAGAGAAACATCGACATGAAAGGGACACATCAAGTGGCTGCCTCCAGACCAGGGCCGGGGACGAATTGCAACCGGGGTAGGTGCCATTGAATGGAACTCACAACTCATCAGTCCGAGGGCCGACGCTCTAACTGCTGAGATACACCAACCAGGGCTATAGACTCTTTCTTTAAAAAGTGTTTATAGCCCTGGCCAGTTTGGCTCAGCTGTTAGAGCATCAGCCTGCGGACCAGAGAGTCCCGGGTTCAGTTCCCACTAAGGGCACATACCTCAGTTGCAGTTTGTCCCTGGCCCCGGTTGGGGTCGTGTGGGTGGCAACCAGTCGATGTGTCGATGTGTCGATGTGTCTCTCTCACATCGATGTTTCTCTTTCTCTCTTCCCTCCTCTCTATCCCTGCTCTATCTGAAGATAAATGCAAAAAAAAAAAAAAAAAAAAAATGTCCTCAGGTGAAGATAAAAAAAAAGTGTTTATGTACTAAAATTTTTTGAAAGTTGTGCTTAAGCAGGCTACTAGTCAGAGAAGGGGTGAGAGTAAAAGAGGATACTCTATCTTGTGCACTTTTTGTTCAACTCCCATGTAACCTCTTCTCAATCTGACTCCCTTGCTGACATCAAAGCACAATGCCCCTGGGATTTACACTAAAGAAACTGGAGGCAGGATCAGCATTTTTAGCAGTCGACCCTGCACCAGGATTCAGAGAACACCTGCTACTTTAAAACAAAACGCCATTCATTGTGGGAGGTGTTAACTTTGCAGATGGGTTTGTGAGCCTCCAAACAGTTCTCCTGGGCTTTCAGACAACAGAACCAGGACACAAGACATAAAATAAAACCACAATCAAGTGTTAATAAGAGTCTAGGATGATTTTTCAAAATTGGCAGCTTCTGGAAGGAAATAACAGAAACAAAACCCTAAGCTTTCTTCTTAGGCTCACCTCACCTTCCCAGCCTAAGGGTTCTCTGGATTTGTTTTCTCTACATGTCAGAAAAAGCACCATTGCTTGACCTGTGCTTCCTGTGGATATGCTGGAAATAACTACCAATTCATATAGACAAAAGGTAGCAATACATTTGTTTGTTTGTTTGAAACATTATTTTGGCTTTGTCCACTCTACCAGAAATTATTTACTTGGTATCAATAGTGTTATTAAACTCAGGGGTCCAAAATAGTATGATCCCTAATAATCAAGAAAGCATTATGATTAAAAATTATATTGCAGCCCTGGCCAGTTTTGCTCAGCAGTAAGAGTCTCAGCTCCTGGATAGAAGGATCACAGTTTCAATTCCTGGTCAAGGACACGTACCTGGGATGCAGGTTCAATCCCCAGCCATGCAAAACGCAACCAATCAATGTGTCTGTCTCACATGGATGGATGGATGTCCATCTGTCTGTCTGTCTCTCTCCCTCCCTCCCTATCTAAAAAGCAAAGGAAAAATATCCTCAGGTAAGGATTAACAACAACAAAAATAGCCCTGGCTGGTTTTGCTCAATGGTTAGAGCATCAGCCCACAGACCAACGAGTCTCGGGTTCGATTCCAGCCAAGAGCACATACCTTGATTGTGGTTCATCCCCAGCCCTGGTCGGGGTCATGTGAGAGGTGACCATTTGATGTGTCTCTCACATGGATATTTCTCTCTCTCTCTCCCTCCCACTCTATCTGAAGATAAATGGAGAAATGTCCTTGGGTGAAGATTAAAAACAAACAAAGGAGTAGAAAATGATATGAAGTGTATTAGACAGAGTGTTCAACGTCCTCTGTGTGAAGACATTTAAGCAGCGCTGAGGAAGCAAGTCATGTGGCTATCTAGGAGAACAGCATTCCAAGTAGAGGGAATGGCAAGTGCAAAGGCTCTGAGATGGAAATGGGCCAAATCCTACTGCAAAACAGCACACAGAACAGTGTGGCTCTGAGATGGAAATGGGCCAAATCCTACTGCAAAACAGCACACAGAACAGTGTGGCTCTGAGATGGAAATGGGCCAAATCCTACTGCAAAACAGCACACAGAACAGTGTGGCTAGATAGAGTGCATGAGTGAAGGGGACAATGGAAGAAAACAAATGACCTGCCCCAGCCAGTTTGGCTCAGCAGTTAGAGCGTCGGCCTGCGGTCCAGAGAGACCCAGGTTCAGTTCCCACTAAGGGCACGTATCTCGGTTGCAGTTTGTCCCCAGCCTTGGTTGGGTCGTACGGGTGGCAGCCACTCGATGTGTACCTTTCACGTCGATGTTTCTTTCTTTTTCGTTCTCTCTCTCTCTCTCTCTCTCTCTCTCTCTCTCTCTCCCTCTCCCTCTCTCTTCCTCCCACCCTCCCTCCCAATATATCTGAACAAAAAAATGTCCTTGGGTGAGGATTAAAAAAAACACACACACACAAATGACCTGATTAAGGAGGGCCTTGGAAGCCATTAAGGTAAAGATTTTGTAAATAATTATCTCCACTTTACAGTCAAGGAAAATAAAGGTCAGAAGGTACAAAGGACTTGCCTAAGGTCAAAGAAAAAGTGAGGTCTTAAGAGGTACCCTGTGTTACTACTGAGATTCCTACTCAGGTTTCAGGCTTACCCCATGGAGATTAAAAGTGTTCTATTGAAAAAACAAAGGAAGTGAATAAGTATGTGCTTCATCTTGGAAGGAGAGGCAAGGTACCTTAAGACCCCAGCAATTCCATTTTTTAGTACATTCCACAGGAAACTCTCATAAGAGTCCAAAAGGAGCTATGGTACAGACAGTCATGGCTGTACTGTTTGAGGCAGCAAGGGGTTAGAAACAACAAAGTGATCTAATTCTAGGAGAATAAGTAAAATGTGATACAAGCACATGATTGACCACTCTGCAACTGAGATAAATAATGAACTAGATAAACATAAAGCACCATGAATAGAGCTCAGAAACATGCTATCTGGTTTTTAAAATAGAAAGACAACACACTCAAATAAAAGTTTGGGGTGATAACTGCTTCTGTTCAAATATTCTGGTTCTCTTCCAAGAAAGCCCCAACCTAAAAATCAGTGTGGCCATGTGATATGGTTTGGACAATGAAATGGCTGCAAAAGTGGTGTCATTTGTGAGCAGAAACTTTAAGAGCCAAAATGTGGTTCTGACATATGCATTATTTCAGAGATGGTGGGGCCATCAGTCTGGTCCCTGATGGAATCCAATCAACAGAGCTTCTCACTGACCTGCAAGTGTGTTACATTAATAAGATTTTGTGGTTGTTACCTCAACATAACCTAGTCTATCCAGACTAATGCAGACTTATATAGTACAATATCATTTTTAATAAAAGTGAATATATTGCAAGTGTACAACACGCCCTGGCCTGTTTGGCTTAGCAGTCAGAGCATCGGCCTGCGGTCCAGAGAGACCCAGGTTTGGTTCCCACTAAGGGCACGTACCTCGGTTGCAGTTTGTCCCCAGACCTGGTTGGGTCGCACAGGTGGCAACCACTCAATGTGTCCCTTTCACATCGATGTTTCTTTCTCTCTCTCTCTCCCTCCCACTCTATCTGAACAAAAAATGGAAAATGTCCTCGGATGAGTATAAAAAAGTAAAATAAAATACCCTAGTAAAAATTATGGCTAGTGAATGTCATTTAAAAATGAGGTGATATGAGAAAGAGGAACCTACTTTACTTTTATTTTTTTTTTTTATCCTCACCCGAGGACTTTTTTTTTTTGCATTTATCTTGAGATAGAGGAGGGAGAGAGGAAGGAGGAAGAGTGAGAGAGACGATCAAATGGTTGCCACCCACAGTTGCCACCCACATGACCCCAATCAGGGTGAGGAAAACTGCCTATAGCGGGAACCAAACCTGGGACTCTCTGATCCACGGGCCAACACTCTAACCACTGAGCCAAACCGGCCAGGGCAAGAGGATCTACTTTAAATTAGATTGTCTGAGAACATCGATGTGGAAATGACATTTAAGAGTGGTGAAGATTGCTTCCTTCCTATCTTGGGAAGAGGAAGAGATGATTCAGTCCAGGCAAAAGGGACAGTACGTGCAAGGGCCTGATGGGAGTACGGACTATCCCATGGAGGAAGTGAAACAGAACTGGTGTGGCAGAAGAAAAAAGCAGCAGGAAATGTGATTACAGAGATAGGCGTGTGGGTAGAGTGGGCAGATCACTCCTGGTCTCACAACCCAATATAAGTTTGGATTTTATTCTAACTGCAATAGGACTATGAAAAATATTTTAAACAGAGGAATACGATCTTATTTACAATTTATTTCATTCTAACACTTAGCATCCTTGCAATATGATCATATGTTTTTGCAAAACTTGCAAAAGAAGTATTTTTGCATTCACTTTCTTCAAGAACCTCCCAGAACTTGCACAGACTTCAGGTCCCATATAACTCAGCTCCATCTGAATGGAGTTAAGTGCTACATTAGAGGTAAACCCAAGGTGCCTGGGAGCCACAGAAGAAATCAACCTTGCCAATTTAGTATCAAGAGTTCTTTACTGTCAATGGATTTTTTTTCCTCTTTAGTTTACATTATATGATAATGTTCAGAATTGTGCCCTGGTCTAATCACAGAAATCATGGGAAATCATGAGAACAGTAGTTTTGCTTGAGAAACACTCTCGAAGGTGAAAGATGAAGATTGGTACAGCTTTTCCCCCGTTAGTGCCAGGAAATGTAGTGGGACAGCCCCCGTTTGTCTCACGCAGCCTACACAAAGATGCCTCCTATTGTAACACAGCAATGTGTCGTGGAGGTAGATGCATATGGCACAGAAAACTAAACAAGGGTGAGATGTTTATCTAGAAGCAAAGGAATTTTAACACACATATCCACCACCAGGAATGAAAATTACTTTCCAGTTTCCTTCAGCCTTCCCAACATTTACCCAGGAAAAAAGAACACCAACAGCTAACATCTATGGGAGATATATTATGTATTAGCTTATTTAATCTTCATAACTACCCTAAGTCAGTTCTATCATTAGCCCCTAAGCTTTAGAAAGATTGAAAGATTTGTCCCAAGTCACAAAACCACAAGTAACAGAGCCAAGCTTCAAAATTAGCCTGACTTCAGACTAACCACTGTTTAGAATCTCCCAGTCCCACCCAAATTTTTCTGCCACTGACTCCAGGGTATTTCTTCTTTTGCTTCCTATATGTACTGTTTTCTGTTAATGAAAGTTCTCCCCTTTACAAGAATACAGCTATGGTCACAATTAACAACAGAATGACAACAGGTAATTCCACTTAGTACCTTCCTCCAAATCAAATAAGAGCAGGATGATCAGGCCACAACATTCAGCCAGAATCCACTGTGGTCAAAACAAAAGGTCAAGAGTTTGACCTAAAAACACTGACAGTTACTAAGAAATCCCTGCCTCTGGGGGTTTTCAATCTATTTTAAGGGAATAAAATTCTGTAAACTAAAACTGAACAAATGTTTGCAAAGCAATTCACTGACTGACCTATACAAGCCAAAAACATGCAAAACAGACACTACAGTATTGAAGAGGGTTTGTTGGGAGCAGTGTGAGGAACTTGACTGAGCTAACACTACAGGTTCACCAATGGCCTTATGATCGTTACAGGGATAGACAGTCACCTAGCCAACAGGTTCCTGGAATATTAAAATCCAGAGAGAAAGGGCAGGAGGACTAGGCCTACTCCATTCATTTCATCGGCTAGCTTACTAAACTCTCCAGTGTTAAGGGAAAAGATTAAGAGCCAAATCTTTTCTGGTTATTTCTCCATTTACAAGGGTCCCTTACCCCAAACCCAAAATAGTTGTGAGAGCTCAGAAACCCCCATGAAACAATCTCATTATTTAATGTAATAAAGTGCTGGCTCCTGAGCAACACTGGAAACTGTAAAGATGGAGCACCTTGTGTGTAGTTTCCATGGCCATGGTATTCATGTCTCCAGTCAGGAGTTTAGGGCTCATGGGCAAGGTGAGGAGTGACTGGATGGATGGATGGATGGAGTCAGATGATGAGGAAAGCCGCTCCCTTTAAGGCCAGATAGTTACCAGGAACAAGGGCAAGGACCGGGAGCCCCCAAAGTCGGCAATGGAAGAGCCACCAGGATGTCAGTGCACACAGGCCCCCCGCCGGCCAGGCAGCGGGCCGGCAATGAGGCACTCCTGGCCCACAGGTGTCAGGCACCAAGGTGAGAATGCTGCTAGCTGGTCCCAACGCCACTCTATACTCTGTGCGGGTCTCAAAGAAGCAGATGCAATCTTAATTCTTTCCAAGACACGTGTCCCGTTCTCCCCATTACAGGCCAGAATCTCAGAAAATCGCATTTAGAAACAGCTGGGGAGAGGCAGTAGAAAAACCACTTTTTTATTTTGTGGCCAGGGATGACTGAAAGGGTTGGGAAAGGGGGAAAAAATCGAGACTCGCTGGGTCCACTGACCGGTCTGAGTCAGGAGAAATCAGTGCTTAGTCACCGATATCTGGGCGGCGGGGAGTTCTCCCCACTCCTGCCAGCTCCAGACGTACGTGACGAACTCCAGCGGAGCTCAGATCGAGGCGCACACCCGACTCTGCTTCTGCACCTATGCGGGGGCCTCCCCAGTCTGGCCCCGTGCTCGCCGCCCACCCCATACTTACTCCGCCGAGCTGGTCCCGTTAACCGCGGAGCCGTCTGGGGCCGGGTTCAGCTGGATGGGCGTCGGCTTCTTCTTGGGCATTTTGAACCTGGTAAAGGCGCTTCCAACTCCGAGGGAAAAGGGGCCCCTCTGCTTCCTCTCTCTGCTATGTCCCGCGCCCTCCTCGCGGGGCCAATTCGGGGCCGCGGGCCGGGGACTGCCTTTGAGGGGCGGTGCGCCCTGCGAGCGAGGTCAGTCTGCTCCTAGGGGCCGGTGGCGGGCTAGTGGGACCCCCGCCCTACTCGCCCGGGGCTCAGCTCTGCGCGCAGGGAACCGAAGGGCTGCCCAACAGGCGCAGTCCAGCAGCTCAGGATTCCCTCCCACTCTCCCTCAGTCAACCGATTGCTCGGACTCAAGAGGCTCCGCAGCGAGCGTACCCAAACCGCGGCTCCAACCACAGCCCGGGAAAGCGCTGCTGCTGCCCTCGCTGGGCTCCCAGTCGCTCCGCGCAGCGGTCCCCGAGAGGGACTGGAGGGCAGGGGAGGGGCGGGGAAAGGGGCCCTGCCTTTTCTACACATCCATTCAGCTCCGCCCCGATTGCCTCGCCGACAGCCAATGCGAACAAGCTTCGGCGGCAGATGACGCGGAAATACGTCACGGGGGCGCGGCCCTGCCCTGGGGGCGGAGTCCGGCGAAGGCTCCACAGCGCCCTCTACTAGTCAGAGGCACCCAGGGGGACACGCCGGGGAAAGGAGGTCATGCACCCTGGTTCCCACAAGGAGCTGAGAGGTGAGTTTGTCCAGGCGGGGTATCCTGCTGCCTCCCCATCAGTGGTGACTGGAGTCGTCAGGGCTGAGTTACGTTGACAGAGATGCAAAATAAAATAAGGAAAAGGACCTCTTCTCTAGTCCAAAGGAAGGGCAGTGTCGGGGAGTGAAAACTTGTTTCGAGTTGCGCCTATAATGGTAATACTACTGATCTGCTGACTGGCCAGGGTACAGAGAGACCTATACTGCTCATGAGATTGTAAATTAGGACAATCTGTTGAGAGCAGATTGGTAATATTTTTTAAAGTATTAAAAAAAACACTTTTCATCCAATAATTACAGCTCTATGAAACGTAAAGCATCAAGATGTAACTAGCCCCAGCCGGTTTGGCTGAGCGGTTAGAGCGTAGGCCTGTGGACCAGAGTCCCGAGTTCAGTTCCCGCTAAGGGCATGTACCTTGGTTGCAGTTGGTCCCTGACCCTGGTTGGAGTCGTGTGGGTGGTGACCACTCAATGTGTCTCTCTCAAATGGATATTTCTCTCTCCCTTCCTTCCACTCTATCTAAAAATCAATGGAAAAATATCCTCAGGTGAGGATTAACAACAACAACAACAAAAAAGATGTGAATAAAGACTTTAACAAAAGAGACACAATGCCTATTCAAAATGCACATTCAGCCCAGCCAGTTTGGCTCAATGGTTGAGCCAAGAGGTCTCAGGTTGATTCCCAGTCAGGGCATGTGCCCAGGTTGTGGGCCCCATACCCAGTTGGGGGCTTGCAGGAGGTGGCCAATCAATGTTCTCTCTCATTGATGTTTATATCTCTTGCTTCCTCTCTCTAAAATCAATAAAGAAAAAATATATATTTTTAAAAAGCACATTCAGTTTTCCTCATCCCCTTTGCCCTTCCTAAAGTATTTAGGTATGTGCAAAACAAAGTAAGCATTTGTACCTGGTGGTCCAGAGCAGGGTGTCAGCAACCCAGCAAGGAAGGAGGTTGTTAGAAACCTGAAAGGATGAAGAGGGCTTGCCCACCAAGGAGGCAGCCCTACACTGAGTCTTGTAGCCCTAGAGCCAAGTGGGTAGGGGAAAGCATGGCAGCTTAAATGGAAGCCTAAATATGATTAAAGATAATAGAGCCAGGTTTCTCACTGTGGTGAAAAAGGAAGTTTCAAGTCAAGAAAGGAAAGGGAAAGGAAGAAATCCCTGCAGTGTTATATTGGAATTGGAGGTATTGATATGAGCTCATAGTTTTCAGTAGATAGGAAAAGATAATGTGTGAATGTGTGTGGGCACATGTGATCCTGTATTTATGCATATTAAACATGAAAACTCTTCATATCAGAGTAAAATAATAAACATTAAAAATTTGGTTGCTGTTTGGCCCTGGTTGGGTCACGCAGATGGCAAACATTCGATGTGTCCCTTTCACGTGGATGGTTCTCTCTCTCTCTCTCCCTCCCACTCTATCTGAACAAAAAATGGAAAAATGTCCTCAGATGAGGATTAAAAAAAAAAAAAAAATTAATTGAGGCCCTGGCCAAGTTGCTAGGTTGGTTGCAGCATATCTTGTACACCAAAAGGTTTCAGGTTCAATTCCTGTCCTAGCACATACCTAGGGTTCCATCCCCACCAGGGCACCTACAGGAGGCTACTGATGGATGTTTCTCTCACATTGATGTTTACCTCTCTCTCTAAAAATCAATAAACACCCTGGCTGATTTTGCTCAGTGGTTAGAGCATCAGCCCACAGACCAGAGAGTCCTGGGTTCGGTTCCTGCTATAGGCACATACGTCGGTTGCAGTTTGTCCCCAGCCCTGTTGGGGTCGTGTGGGTGGTGACCAGTTGATGTGTCTCTCTCACATCGATGTTTCTCTCTCTCTCTTTTCCTCCCTTTCTCCCTCCCACTCTATCTGATGATGAATGCAAATATGTCCTTGGGTGAGGATAAAAAAAAAAAAAAATCAATAAAAACATATTCTCAGGTGAGGATTAAAAAAAAAATTAATTGCCCTGACCGGTTTGACTCAGCGGTTAGAGCATCGGCCCGCAGACCAATGAGTCGCGGGTTTGATTCCAGTAAAGGGCACGTACCTTACTTGCGGTTTGTCCCCACCCCTGGTTGGGATCATGTGGGAGGCAGTCAGTCAATGTGTCCCTCTCACGTTGATGTTTCTCTCTCTCTCTCCATCCCTCCCACTCTATCTTAAGATAAACAGAAAAATATCCTGGGGTGAGGATAAAAAAAAAAAATTGGCCCAGCTAGTGTGACTCAGTGGTTGAGTATCGACCCATGCACCAAGAGGTCCCCAGTTCAATTCCCAGGGCACATGCCCAAGTTGTGGGCCAAATCCCCAGTGGGGGTATGCAGAGGTGGCCAATCGATGTTCTCTCTCATTGATGTTTCTATCTCTCTCTCTCTCTCCCTTCCTCTCTCTTTAAAGTCAATAAAGAAAAAAAATGTTTTTTTTTTAATTAAGAAAAAATTAATTGAGGCCCTGACTGGATAGCTCAGTTGGTTAGAGCATTGTCCCCATACCCCAAGTTTGCAGGTTTGATCCTGGATCAGGGCACATACAGGAATCAACCAAGGGCCCTGGCCGGTTTGGCTCAGCGGTTAGAGCGTCGGCCTGCGGTCCTGAGAGACCCGGGTTCGGTTCCCGCTAAGGGCACGTACCTCGGTTGCAGTTTGTCCCCGGCCCTGGTCGGTTGTGCGGGTGGCGGCCACTCGATGTGTCCCTTTCACATCGATGTTTCTCTCTCTCTCTCTGTTCCTCTCTCTCCCTCCCACTCTACCTGAGCAAAAAATGGAAGGGTGTCCTCGGGTGAGGATAAAAAAAAAAAAAAAAAAAAAAAAAATGTTCAGGAATCAACCAAGGAATGAATAAATAATTGGAACAACAAATTGATGTTTCCATCTCTCTCTCTCTCTCTCTGAAATCAATTTTTAAATATTCATTGAAACTATTTTTTTCCGTGATGTTTCCATCTCTCTCTCTCTCTCTCTGAAATCAATTTTTAAAAATTCATTGAAACTATTTTTTTCTGGACAATGCATATTGAAGAGCAAGACAGGCTGTCTAAATCTGGTATAGTTTTACATTTACTAGTGCAAATGAATATTAGTATAATTTTTAGCAATTAATTAAACTTTTCAAGGCCTCATTGTCACCCTGTGAAAATATGAAATTCCTCCAATACTGAAACATTATGATTCTATGAGTGCTGCTGAAGGTAAGCCTCCATTGAGTAGTGTTTCTAAAACCTCAGTGTAGCCTGGGGAATCCAGATCAAGAAATATCCTGACAGCTGAGTGAATGGAAGCTACGCAGACCATGTCCCAGGACGAAACTGGAATTACAACTAAAATAAAGATAAATCATTGGGAAAAACCAACAGAAAAGCAGCTGGAGAGGACCTGTATAACCACAGACAGAAAGAGGACACTAAATCAAGTCTGGTAGGAACTGTGGAGGTGCAACAGCAGCTGTTTTAGCTGTGAACAGCTTCCTCAAGGTTAAAATCCCAAACCAGCTCCATAGTGCATAGGGCCGGAAACAGAGCACTAAATTAGCTACAGCTACTCACCTTGGGCTCCAGCAAAGGGAGGGCAGACTGGACTGGAACTGTGTGGAGAGACTCAGGAAATTGGAAAGCTGGGATGGCAATGGAAGTTTAGCGCTTGAATCACTCCCTTACAGCACAGTAGCTGTCTTACTCAAAGAGCCCCTTCCCAGATCCACAGGGAGAAGCAACAGCTCCTCCCTCAGGAATTTAACACCACCAGGCCAGGCCAGAGAAATGCAAATTGAGGCTCATTAACAGCCAGCAAGTATCAGCACCACCCTCTGGAAATCCTCTTATCCTGAACACCTGAGGGTTTTTTTCAATCATTTGAGGGCTACAACCCAAGGCTCATCAAGTAACAGACCAAGAGTGTCCAGGCAAAAAGCTAGAGGATAACTGAACCCTTCCTGCACTTGCAAATCTACCCAGGAAAGTAAGCCTTGACAGTGGTGTTTATTTATTTTTTTCTTTTCTTTCTTTCTTTTTTTTAATCCTCACCCAAGGACATTTTTTGCATTTATCTTCAGATACAGTGGGAGGGAGAGAGGGGGGAAGAGAGAGATAAACATCGATGTGAGAGAGACACATCGATTAGTTGCCACCCACATGACCCCAACCAGGGCCAGGGACGGGACAAACTGCAACCGAGGTATGTGCCCTTAGCAGGAACCAAACCCGGAACTCTATGGTCCACGGGCTGATGCTCTAACAGCTGAGCAAAACTGGCCAGGGCGACAGTGGTGTTTAACGTGGGTCCTCCCAAACTCATCAAAACCCAGTAGAGGGAGCCACAAACAGTGGAACACCAACACTCACAGGGAAAATTTGGCAGGCTCCAAAACCCACTGAGACAGCCAAAATGGTGAAACAAAGAAATACCAAATGAAAAAACAAGATAATTCGACAGAAGATGAAATAATGAAAGGAATTGAGCAAGATATCAGAGGAAGAGTTCTAAGTATCATCATGAGGAAGCTCAACAGCATGAGTAAAGATATAGAAGCATTGAAAACCAACCAATTTGAAATGAAGAATGACATAGCAGAAATAAAGAACACATTGGAAGGAATAACCAGCAGAGCAGAGGAGGCTGAGGATTGGATCAGTGAATTAGAAGACAGGGTAGAAAAAAATCACCCAATCAGAGAACCAAAAAGAAAAAACAATTAAAAAACAGGAAGAGGGCACTGGTAGGTTTGGCTCAGCGGTTGGAGCATCAGCCTGTGGTCCAGCGAGACCCAAGTTCGGTTCTCACTGGGGGCACGTGCCTCAGTTGTGGTTTGTCCCCGGCCCTGGTTGGGTCTTGCGGGTAGTGGCCACTTGATATGTCCCTTTTGCATTGATGTTTCTCTTGCTCTCTTCCTCTCTCTCCCTCCCACTCTATCTGAACAAAAAATGGGAAGATGTCCTCGAGTGAGGATTAAAACAAAAAACAGGAAGACAACCTAAGAGAACTGTGGGGCAATGTGAAATGTAACAACATCCACATCATAGAAGTTCCAGAAGAAGAAGAAATTGAGCAAGAGTTCGAGAATATATTTGAAGAAATAGTGATAGAAAACTTCCCTAACTTGGAGAAGAAAAAAGGCATACAAGTCCAAGAAGCACAGAGAGCCCCAAGTAAGAAGAACCCAAACAGGCCTACACCAAGACACATAATAATTAAAATGCCAAAAAGTAAAGACAAAGGGAAAATCCTAAAGGCAGCAAGAGATAAGTAACAGGTTACCTATAAGATAATGAAAAACAAGGATCTGAATGTCTACTCTATCCAGGAAGGCTATCAAAACAGAAGGTGAAATAAAGAGCTTCCCAGACAAAAAAAACAAAAACAAAAAAACAAAGGCTAAGGAAATATATTAGCACCAAACCAGCACTGCAAAACCAGCACTGCAAGAAATTTTATAAGGACTGCTGTAATTAGTAGAAGAAATAGGAAGAAAAATATAACCACAATAAACAAAAATGGCAATAAGTAAGTACATATCAATAATAACCTTAAATGTAAATGGACTTAATGCTGCAATCAAAAGACACAGAGTAGCTGATTGAATAAGAAAGCATGGCTCATATTTATGTTGTTTCTAAGAGACCACCTCACAACAAAAGACTAACATAGGTTGAAAGTGAAGGAATGGAAAAATTTTTTTCCAAACAAATGGAAAGGAAAAAAGAGCTGGGGTAGCAATACTCACAGTCAATAAAATAGACTTCAAAATGAAGGCCTTAACTAGAGACAAAGAAGGCCACTACATAATATTGAAAGGATCTATCCAACAGGAAGATATAACCTTGGTAAACATATATGCACCCAATATAGGAGCATCAAAGTATATTTGAAAACTTCTGGAGGACTTCAAAGGAGAAATTGACAGCAATACAATCATAGCAGGGGACTTGAACACCCCACTGACATCACTGGACAGACCTTCTAGACAAAAAATTAACAAAAATACAGAGACTCTAAATGATACACTAGGTCAAATGGATTTAATAAATATCTACAGAGAATTACACCACAAAACTGCAGAATTCACATTCTTCTCAAGTGTATCTGGGACATTCTCAAAGACAGTCCACAAACTAAGTCTCTACAAGTTCAAGAGGATTAAAATCATATCAAGCATCTTCTCAGATCACAATGACATGAAACTAGAAATCAATTACAATAAAAATATGCAAAAACATTTAAACACATGGAGGTTAAATAGCATGTTATTAAACAATGAATGGGTTGCCAAGGAGATCAAGGAAGAAATTAAAAACTTCCTAGAAACTGTCCAGCCAGTGTGGCTCACTGGTTGAGTGTCAACCCATGCACCAAGAGGTCGCTGGTTCAATTCCCAGTCAGGACACATGCCCAGATTGTGGGCCTGATCCCCAGTTGGGGGCATGCAGGAGGTGGCCAGTCCATGTTCTCTCTCATCAATATTTCTCTTTCTCTCTCTTCCTCTCATTTCCTCTCTCTGTAAAATCAATAAAAAGGAAAAGAAAAAAAAAAGCTTCCAGGAAACCAATGAAAATGAACACACAATGACACAAAATCTATGGGACACAGGGAAAGCAGTCCTGAGAGGGAAATTTATAGCACTACCAGCCTACCTCAGGAAACAAGAAAAATTTCTAATTGGCTATCTAACCTCACAACTTGAACGAGAAAGCAAACAAAAAGGAAAACTCAAAGTAGAAGGAAAGAAATAGTAAGGATCAGAGCAGAAATAAACAGCATAGAGACTAAAAAAAAGAAAGAAAAGAAACAATTCAAAAGATCAATGAAACACAGAGCTGGTTCTTTGAAAAGATAAACAAGATTGATGGACCCTTAGCTAGACTCATCAAAAAACAAAGAGAGAGGACCCAAATACACAAAATCAGAAATGAAATAGAATTAACAACTGACACCACAGAAATACAAAGGATCGTTAACAAATACTATGAACAATTATACGCCAACAGATTGGACCCAAATACACAAAATCAGAAATGAAATAGAATTAACAACTGACACCACAGAAATACAAAGGATCGTTAACAAATACTATGAACAATTATACGCCAACAGATTGGACAATCTAGGCAAAATGGACAAATTTTTAGAAACACATAGTCTTCCAAAAATGAACTGGGAACTGGGACGAAAAAGAAAACTTAAACAGACCAATAACAACTAAGGAAATTGATGATGTAATCAAGAATCTCCCACCCGGCCAGTGTGGTTCAGTGATTACAGCATTGGCCTGCAGACCAGAGAGTCCTACGTTTGGTTCCCGCTAAGGGCAAGTACCCTGGTTACAGTTTGTCCCCGGCCCCAGTTGGGGTCATGTGGGTGGCAACCAGTCGATGTGTCTCTCTCACATCAATGTTTCTCTCTCTCTCTTTTCCCCTTTCCCTCCCACTCTATCTGAAGATAAATGCAAAAAATGTCCTCGGGTGAGGATATAAAAATAAAATAAATAAATATAAAATACCAATGACATATTTCAAAAAACTAGAACCAATACTTCAAAAGTTCATATGGAACCAAAAAAGATCCCGAATAGCCATAGCAATCTTGAAAAAAGAAGAACAAAGTTGGAGGGATCACATTACCAGATTTCAGGTTATACCACAAAGCCATTGTAATCAAAACAGTCTGATACTGGCACAAGAACAGGCATATAAATCAATGGAACAGAACAGAACAGAGAACCTGGAAATTGACCCAAGACATTATGCTCAATTAATATTTGACAAAGGTGGCAAGAGCATACAATGGAGTAAAGGCACCCTCTTTAATAAACGGTGTTGTCTGATACTGGCACAAGAACAGGCATATAAATCAATGGAACAGAACAGAACACAGAACCTGGAAATTGACCCAAGACATTATGCTCAATTAATATTTGACAAAGGTGGCAAGAGCATACAATGGAGTAAAGACACCCTCTTTAATAAACGGTGTTGGGAAAAATGGACAACTACATGCAAAAAGAAAAAGAAAAAAGAAACTAGACCACCTACTTACACCATACACAAGAATAAACCCAAAATGGATAAAAGACTTAAATGTGACTTATGAATCTATAAAAATTCTGAAAGAAAATGTAGGCAACAAAATTTCAGACATCACATATAGCAGAATTTTCACTGATAGGACACCTATGGCAATAGAAATAAAGGGAAAAATTAATATATGGGACTGCATCAAACTAAAAAGCTTCTGCACAGCAAAAGAAACAACCATCAAAATAGAAAGAGCATAGTTGCCAACAATACATCAGAAAAGAAGTTAAATTCCAAAATATATAGAGTACTCATACAACTCAACAAAAAAAAGACAAAGAACCCAATTTAAAAATGGGCAGAGGACCTAAATAGACACCTCTCAAAACAGGACATACAAATGACCAAGAGACATATAAAAAAATGCTCAGTGTCACTAATCATCAGAGAGATGCAAATTAAAACAACTATGAGGTATCACCTCACACCTGCCAGAATGGCTGCCATCAACAAATCATCAAACAACAAATGCTGGCGAGGGTGTGGAGAAAAGGGGACTCTAGTACACTGCTGGTGGGAATGCAGATGGTGCAGCCACTATGGAAAACAATATGGTGTTTCCTCACAAAATTAAAAATGGAACTTCCATTTGACCCAGTGATCCCACTTCTAGGAATAAATCCTAAGAAGCCTAAACACTAATCAGAAGGAATATATGTACCCCTATGTTCATAGCAGCACTATTTACAATTGCTAACATCTGGAAACAGCCCAAGTATCCATCAATACATGAGTGGATAAAAAAGCTGTGGTACATATACACAATGGAACACTATGCAGCGGTAAGAAAGAAAGATCTTGTATCCTTTGAGATGACATGGAGGGACCTGGAAAGTATTATGCTTGAAATAAGCCAGTCAGAGTAAGACAAATACCACATGATCTCACTTATTTGTGCAATATAATGAACAAAAAAAGCTGATTAACAAAACAGACCCAGAGACATAGAAAGGAGTATGGTTCAGACTGACAAACCTCAGAGGAGGGGGGTGGAAAGGAGGGATGAGATAAACCCAAGAACTTATATGCATATATGCGTAACCAATGGACATAGACAGCAGTGTTTGGCGGGAGGAATAGGGAGGAGGGTGTCTTCGGGGGGAAAAGGAGAAACATCTGTAACAATAATAAATTGATTAATAAAATTTTTTTTTAAAAAAAAGGAATATCCTGGTGGTTTACGTTAGCAGAATATTCCAGGGTAGGAGAGTTTTCCTCATTTCCATTTTAGACAGGCAGTGATTCATCAGTTCTGTCTACTTTTCCTAAGTTCCTAACGTGATGACCATACAGACAAGAATAAGACTCAGATATATGTGTGTGAATTAGTCACTACCATGTAATAAACACATGTATATATTAGGCTGGACCATACGAAGTTGCCATGTTTGCAGGTAAAAAGTGCTTGGATATTGACAATTTCATATGGGTCATCCCCTAAGTATATAGCAGAGTGAGATCACAAATGTAAGGTACCAAGTAACACAGGGTCAACCAATGATCAAAATGTATCATGAAAAGCCCAGCTGCTGTGGCTCAGTGACTGAGTGTCAACCCATGCACCAGGAGGTCACTGGTTAGATTCCCCCTCTGGGAACATGCCCAGGTTGTGGGCAGGGTCCCCAGTGGGGGGCATGCGGGGGGAGGATGGTGTTCTCTCTCCTTGATGTTTCTATCTCTCTCTCCCTCTCCCTCCCTCTTTCTCTAAAAATCAATAAAAGAAAAAAAATTAAAAACAAAAAACAGAAAATGTATCATGAACAGAGAACTACATTTAACTGAATCCTCTGAGGTCCAAAATCAAATAAAACAAAACAAACAAAAGAGCATGAATTTGAGAAAGACCTGTATTAATTCCAGTTCTTTCTTGGGTCGATTATTTCTCTGGGCCTCAGTTAACTCACCTACAAAATAAGAATTATACTACCTACTGTAGCAGATTGTTGTGAGCATTAAATGAAATTGTGAAAGCATAGTGCCCAACATACAGGAGCTAAATAAATGGTGTGGGTGGTGTGTTTCATCAGATAAAATATAATCTGCTGGAATAATAATATATATATTCTTTAATCCTCACCTGAGGATATATATTCCATTGGTTTTCAGAGAGCATAGAAGGGATGAGGAAGGTAAGGGAGAGAGTGAGAAACGTTGATATGAGAGAGATATCAATTATTTGCCTTCCCCATGTGCACCCAACTGGGGCAGGGATCAAACCTCCAACCCAGGCATGTGCCCCTGACAGGGAATTGATCCCTCGATCCTTGGGTGCACAGGCAGTTGTTCTAACTGCTGAGCCACATTAGGTAGGGCTGGAAAGAAAATCATTTATAGAGGCATTCTGGAAAACAATTTGGTTTTCAATAATATTCACACACTTTGACTCAGTAATCCTATTTCTATGAATATCTCATAAAGGAATTATGAAAGCTTTGTAAAAGAATGGTATTATTTTATTGCTAAAATTTGAGCCCTGGCCAGTTTGGCTCAGTGGTTACTGCATCGGCCTGTGGTCCCGAGAGACCCGGGTTGGACATGTACCTCGATTGCAGTTTGTCCCCGGCCCTGGCTGGGTTGTGCGGGTGGCAGCCACTCGATGTGTCCCTTTCACGTCAATGTTTCTCTCTCTCTCTCTCTCCCTTCCAGTCTATCTGAACAACAAAATGGAAAAATGTCCTCAGGTGAGGATAAAAAATAATAATAAGAGCTAAAATTTGAAACCACCTAAATATTAAGAAAGAGAGAAATTATTACATCATTTATGATACATCCTTATGATGGAATATCAGACAAGAAAAGGCTTTTCTCTCCAGAAATTTCAATCAGTAGGCAATTTTTTTTTCTTTATTGATTTTAGAGGGGAAGGGAAAGGGAGAGAGATAGAAACATTAATGAGAGAGAACATCGATTGGTCACCTCCTGCATGCCCCCCACTGGGGATTGGGCCCACAACCTGGACATGTGTCCTGACCTGGAATCGATCCGGTGACCTCTTGGTGCATGGGTTGACATTCAACCACTGAGTCACACTGGCCGGACATGTCAATTACTGTTTATGTCAACACAAAGAAAAATGAAAGTAAAATGAGCCATCATTGGGCCATCACTATTTTTTTGTAAAATCTAATAGAATACATAGACATGTGGGAAATGTCCAAGACTTTCAATTACATAGAATAATCAATGAGAACAGGGACAACTGGCTGGCCATTTGATAAAAAAGTGAAGGTGGATCTCTAGTTTACTACCATGTGAAAATGAATTCCAGGTGAATCAGAGATGAAACCATAGAAGTGATGGAAAAGAACATTAGAGAAGAGTTTTTAAAATTTGGAATGGGCCTCTGGCTGGTTTGACTGAGCAGTTAGAGCGTAGGCCCGTGGACAGGAGAGACCCGGGTTCCGTTCCTGCTAAGGGCACATACTTCCGTTGCAGTTTGTCCCTGGCCCCAGTTGGGGTTGTGTGGGTGGCAGCCAGTCGATGTGTCTCTCACATCAGTGTTTCTCTCTCTCTCTCTCTCTTCCTCCCTCTCTTGCTCCCGCTCTATCTGGAGATAAACGCAAAAATGTCCTCGGGTGACAATAAAAAAAAATTTGGAATGGGGCCCTGGCTGGTTTGGCTCAGTGTCTAGTGTCAGCCCACGGACCAAGGAGTCTCAGGTTCGATTCCGGCCAAGGAAGGCCACATGCCTCAGATGGTATTCATCCCCAGCCCTGGTTGGGAACGTGTGGGAAGCAGCCAGTCAATGTGTCTCTTTTATATCGATGTTTCTCTCTCTGTCTCTCCCTCTCCCTTCCTCTCTCTCTAAAAAATCAATAAAGGAAAAACAAAAAAAAAATTTTTTAATCTATATTGTTGAATGTATTACAGATGTTCCTCATTTTCCCCCCATTGACCCCCTCCTCCACGCGCCCGCCCCCTCCTGCCTTTTTCCACACTGTTGTCTGTGTCCATTGGTTATGCATGTAAGTTCTTTGGTTTATTTCTTTCCATCCCCCAACCCCCTTCTCTTTGAGGTTTGTCAGTCTAGCAGCCAATTTGCTCTTCTTAATCCCTTCACCTTTTTCATCCATGCCCCAGCCCCGCTCCCATCTGGCAACCAACAAAATGCTCTCTGTATCTACGAGAATATCTCTGTTCTGCCTGTTTGTAGATTCCATTGTCAATAGATACGTATTCATTGCCATTTTGTTTGTTCATATATTTTATCTTTTTCTTCAAAAAGACCTTTCAACATTTCATATAATAACGGTTTGGTGGTGATGAACTCCTTTAGCTTTTTCTTGTCTGGGAAAGTCTTTATATGGCCATTGATTCTAAATGACAGCTTTGCAGGATAGAGTAATCTTGGTTGTAGGTTCTTGCTTCTCATCACTCTGAATATTTCTTGCCACTCCCTTCTGGCCTGCAAAACTTCTTTTGAGAAATCAGCTGACAGTCTTATGGGAACTCCCTTATAGATAACTAACTGCTTTTCTCTTGCTACTTTTAAGATTCTCTCTTTGTCTTGAACCTTTTGCATTTTGATGATGATGTGTCTTGGTGTGGGCCTCTTGGGGTTCATCTTGTTTGGGACTCTCTGTGCTTCCTGGACTTGTATGTCTGTTTCCTTCACCAAGTTAGGAAAGTTTTCTGCCATTATTGTTTCAAAGAGGTTTTTGATTTCTTGTTCTCTCTCTTCTCCTTCTGGCACCCCCAAGATGCGAATGTTGGCACGCTTGAAGTTGTCCCAGAGGCTCCTTATACTATCCTCATTTTTTTGGATTCTTTTCTCTTTTGCTGTTCTGATTGGGTGTTTTTTGCTTTCTTATATTCCAAATCGATGGTTTGCTTCTTTGCTGTACCTACTCCACTATTGAATCTGTGCAAATTATTCTTTATTTCAGTTAGTGCCTTCTTCATTTCTGACTGGTCCTTTTTGATGCTCTTGAGGCCCTCACTAAGTTCGCTGAGGTTCTCACTAAGTTCACTGAGCATCCTTATAAGCAGTATTTTGAACTCAGCATCTGTTATGTTGCTTATGTCCATTTTGCTTAGTTCTTTTCCTGGAGATTTGTTCTGTTTTTTCATTTGGGACCTGTTTCTTTGTCTCCTCATTTTGGCTGCCTCCCTGTGTTTGTTTCTATGTATTACTTAATGAGAGGTATGGGGCTATCTGAGACCAGATGCTGCTTGTTTGAAAGAATTTAGGAACACCTAAAGCAGGATCCAAGACAGGCCAGTCCTATGGTTAAGCAACTGGCAACAGCTTGGGTGGGCCTGAAAGTTGGGTGGGGCCGGACCTCAGGGAATCACCAGGGCGGGGCAAACAGTGTGAGCCAGGTTGCTGGAGTCCCGGATATGGCGGCTGTCTGCAGCCCCAGCGCAGGGCTCACCAAAAGAACAAAGGCCTCTGACAGCACTTTTGTCCCGCTGAAAGCTCCCTCTCCAGCCCCCTGCTCTAGTGCCAAACAGCTCAGTTCTTCCCTGTTTGTCTCTGGTGCCCCTCGAACTGCCTCTCCTCTGAGCTTAGAGGGAGAGAGTCCGATAAGTTCATGCGCGGGCCCTTTAAGGAGCTGCCTTGGGCTCCAGCCGCCTCAGCCTCCCTGAGCCTCAGTTCCTGCTGGTTTTTCCAGCCATAAGTTATGGGGACTTCTCTTCCAGGCACTGGAACCCTGAGTGGGGCGCCTGGTGTGAGACGGGGACCCCTCAGACCTCAGGGAGGACCTTCCCAGCTGAGGTGTCCTCCTGATTTTTATCTGCCACATGTGGGTGTGGGACCAGCCCATCCGCCTCTGCCCCTACTACCAGTCTCGATGTGGCTGTTTAATTCCATAGTTGTAGGACCATTCACTTGATTTCAGGCGGTTTGAATGATGATTGTTCTGTAGTTTAGTTGTAACTTTGATGTGGTTGTGGGAAGATGAGATACTGCGTTTACCTACGCCGCTATCTTGACCGGAAGCCTCCAAAATTTTTTTAAAGGGTGTGAAGTTTCTTTAGGTGTGATAAAAATGTCCTAAAATTTACTGTGGTGATAGTTGCAAATCTCTGTGAATTTATTAAGACTATTGAATTGTATACTTTAAATGGGTGAACTGTATGGTACGTGAATTGTCTCTCAATAAAGCTGTTATTAAAACACAATAACATGAACAAGGATATCAAAGGAAAAATAGAATAGCCACAACAGTGTTAAAGAACAAAGCTGAAGGATTTACACTACCAGATATCAAAATCCATCTAAAGATTGAGTATATGAGGCAATATGGCACTGGCACAAGGAGAAATATATCAATGGAGTAGAATAGAGAGTCTGGAAACAAACCCATATGTATTTTATTACCCAATTTATGACAAAGATGACAATTACAATGCAGTGGGGAAAAATATTTTATATAAATGGTATAGGTCAATTAAATATTCTTAAGGAAGAAAATAAGTATTGACCCCTACCTCTCACCATACAAAACCAATAAACTCTAGATGTATTATGGAACTAAAGTAAAACTTTTAGAAGAAAAAATATTGAATATCTTCATGACATCAGATTTCCCTTTTTTTTTTCCTTTATTGATTTTAGAGAGACGAAAGGAGAGGAAGAGAGAGAGAGAGACAAACATCAATGAGAAAGAACATCAACTGGCTGCCTCCTGCATGCCACCCACTGGGGATTGGGCCCACAACTTGGGCATGTGCCCTGACCGGGAATTGAACCCATGGCCTCATGGTACATGGGTTGACACTCAATCACTGTGCCACACCTCCTGGGTGGCAAAGATTTCTTAAAACACAAAAAATGCACAAATAATAAAGGAAAAATATGGTCAATTGGACACAGAATCCAACAGAAAAATGGGCAAAAGACTTGAACAGACACTTCATAAAAGAAGATATCCAAATGGTCAATAATCTTGAAAAGATGCTGACCTTCTTTCATTATCAGGAAGATGAAATTAGAACCACAATGTGAGTACTTAATGCCACTAAATTATACATTTAAATATGGTCAGCCCCTGCTGGTTTGACTCAGTGATTAGTGCGTCTGCTGAGGACTAAAGAGACTCAGGTTCATTTCTCAGTCAAGGGCATGTACCTGGATTGCAGGTTCACTCCCTGGCCCCAGTCAAGGTCATGCGGGAGACAACCAGTTGATGTGTCTCTCTCATGTCAATGTTTGTCTCTCTCTCTCCCTCCCTCCCTCCCTTCCACTCTGTCTAAAAATTAATGGAAAACTATTCTCGGGTGGGAATTAAAAAAAAAAGGTCAAAGTGGTAGATTTTTTTAAAGTATATTTTACCACAATAAAAACAAAATACACAGCCCTGGGTGGTTTGGCTCAGCAGTTAGAGGGTCAGCCCGTGGACCAGAGAGTCCCAGGTTCAGTTTCCACTAAGGGCACGTACCTCGGTTGCAGTTTGTTCCTGGCCCCTGTTGGGGTCATGTGGGTGGCAACCAGTCAGTCTATCAATGTTTCTCACTCTCTCTTCCTCCCTCTCTCACTCCCGCTCTATCTGAAGATAAATGCAAAAATATCCTCGGGTGAGGGGGAAAAAAAAAATACACAGCCCAGTGGTGTGGCTCACTGGTTGATCATCAACCCATGCACCAAGAGGTAGCCAGTTTGATTCCTGGTCAGGGCACAAGCCCAGGTTGTGGGCCCGATCCCCTGTGGGGGGCCTGAAGGAGGCAGCCAATTGATGTTCTCTCTCATCGATGTTTCTATCTCTCTCTCCCTTCTTCTCTCTCTAGAATCAATAAAGAAAAAAATATTTTTTAAAAATACACACTGTGGTAGAAGTATAAATTGTGCAACTAGTTTGGAAAACTGGCAATATTAACGAAGGTTGAACTTACATCTACCCAAGTCTCAGCAATTTTACTCTTAGAAATCAAATTATATGTTCTCCAGAAAACATGTACAAGAATGTTTATAGCAACACTATTTGTAAGTTATTAGGAAAACAACCCAAATGTCCATAAACAGTAAATAGAGAAATTGTGGTATATTTGTAAAATGGAATACTCTATAGCATTGTGAAAAATACTCAATAGGAGAGAGTGAAACATCAATGTGAGAGACACATCGATTGGTTGCCTCTTGTATGACACCGACCAGGGCCAGGGATCGAACCTGCACCAAGGTATGTACCCTTGACTGGAAATCGAACCTGCGACTCTTCGGTCCAGAGGCCAATGCTCAAACCACTGAGTCAAACAAGCCAGGGCAAGAACAGTCATTTTTACTACCTCAAGGATTAGCAAATCTTGGCAAAGGACTAACAAATTCATTCTTCCTCCCTGGCCAGTTTGGCTCAGCGGTTGGAGAGTCGGCCTGCAGACCAGAGAGTCCTGGGTTCAGTTCCCGCTAAGGGCACGTACCAAAAAAATAAAAAACTCAAAAAAAAATTCATTCATCCATTTTTGGAATGTTTCTTTCCATTTGAGTATATTTTATTTCAGGCTCCATAGCTGTTAAAGTTCTAGTTAACAGGCAGCACATAGTTGAGGGTCATTTCTAGGAGCCACTAAGTCTTGCATATATGAAAAAGACATTGATCTAAGGAGGCCTCATCCTCCATTCACTTGAGAATAGCAAAACAAATGTAGCTGCAGGATAGTATTAAACTTAATGGTGTCATTAACTGGCCAAATCTCTTCATTACCCACTTTATAGTAGGGTCAGGCAATGTTGCAGAAGAAGTTTGAGGGACTCAGGGTCAAATTTCTCTCAGTTGGTGAGTTTGCACCCCAAAGGAGCATTTCAAGGCACTGTGGACTGGTTCCTTATCTATGGAGAGAAAGATAAATTCTGAACTGAGAGTTAGAGGCGTCCCTGCTAATCTCTGGGCAGTCCTGGGCCATCTTGTGGTCTGAGAACCACATTAGGGCAGGTTCCCTATTGCACGGGAACTACCTGGTGTGTGGAGTGCATACCCCATGCTCTGAGGGCAGGCTTACCAACGATCTTTGTGATGGCTAGTCACAAGGATGGTGGACTTACTCCACTCAAACAGGTGGACTCCACTCAACAGGGATATCCTGCCATCTGGGTGCCACCCAGGTGTAGAGTATTACCCTGTACTCTGAGAGCAGAGCTACCAAAGGTCACAGTGATGGTGTTGTAGACCACGAGACAGACCAGACTCAGACTCCAAACTGGGTTCAAATTAAGAGAGCTTTATTAGCCGCGCTGCGACTCTTCCATCCTACGCAGAGGAAAGAGCAGCCCCGAGCTCAGGGGGTGGGTTGCTTATATAGTTGGCTTAGCCCCTGTTAAGGAATTTGGGTTAAGGGTTTGCGAGCAAGCACGCAGGTACAGAAGCAGGTATTTGCAGTTAGCTGTTATGCCTGAGGGAGCAAGCAGTTTCAGTGTACACAAAGCAATGGTTATCTATACAATGCAGTGGTTATCTATTAGCAGCTAGTTCTTGCCATTCTCTTAAAATCCAGGGTGTAAGGTCTGCCTAATGGGAAATTTTTCTGTACATTCACATAGCATGTGTTTGTCCTTTACATTGGCTGGAATCTGTAACAATGGACTCACTCTGCTCAGACAGGTGAACTCCACTCCACACAAAGCCAATCCCAAGCAAGGCATCCCTGCTTGTCTGTCTCCAGATTTAGTCAACCTTACCGGAGGTCTCCTCTATTGTATCTGTCCCAACAAAGAGTGCCTAATATATTTCTGTAGCTTCAGACCGAAAACTCATCCTGCAATCCAGTCATTGGGCTAGTGACTTGTTGGCCTTGCCTTTCTTTTTTCTTTTCCTTTTTTTTTTTTTTTTTTGGTATGTGCCCCTAGCAGGAACCGAACCCAGGACTCTCTGGTCCGCAGGCCCATGCTCCAACTGCTGAGCCAAACTGGCAAGGGCGGCCCTGCCTTTCATGTTCCCTAAAGCCCTGGTCCTTTAAGAGGCCTAGGAGGCACAGCGGAAGCATGCTGGGCCCATAAGAGGCCTTCAAAGGAGAGTCCCTGTTGAATTATCCCTGAGGTTCTCATAGAAGTTAGAAATAAAGAAAAGATGGCTAGAAGAGTGTAGAAGGAGTTGAGGGTGGTCTCATTCCCTGGTTTCAGAGACCTTAGGGAGTATACAGAAAAGGTGTTTTAAAAGACAGGGAAACTTTAAGGGATCAGAGAAGATTTATGGTGACCTATGTGTGTTAGCTGGGTTGCCTAGATAGAGACAACACCTCAGGCCCTGAGGACAAAATCTATCAGCCTTCTCCAGGAAGATTAAAAACTGCCAGGTTGAGTCAGCAAAAGGTCCTGTTCAGACCCTCAGAAAGCAATTCTAATTCGAAAAGCTAAAGTTAAAAAGCAGCCCCCCCACCACCACCACCAGGTCCTTAGTTATCTAAATTCCCATCTATAGCCTAGGGTCTCTCAACCCTTAACCCTTAGCTTCACCTTGAGGATTTTTTTTTAAAGCAGCTCAAAGAAAGTCAGCCTCTTACTTAAAACAAAGAGGTTGGAATTTCAGGAAACTCACCCACGTCCATCCAATGCAAAGCAAGAAGCTGGTGGAGCACAATGGGTCCCTCCTGGTACCTAGCACTGGTCTGGGTCTGCAAGGTGGTCCTGGGTGGGCATCTCTGGAGTCCTGCTGCACAATCCCAGTCCCAGTCTGAGTCATGGCACCATAATATTGTGGGTGGTGAAAATGGCATCAGGTGGGGTCAGTCTGGACCTAGGTTCAGCAACCTCAGTATTTGAGTTCTGGCTAGGAAAGAATTCAGAGCCAAGACTCAAACTATAAGACAAGACTTATTTGGGGAAAAACAAAAAAACAGGTAGAAGTGATTTGTAGAAGAAATGGGCTTAGGAAACACATTTTAGAGGTAAAGGAAGGGCCCCTGGAGTTTGGGAGTGAGGAAGGTGATGGTAACCTGCGTGGGGAGAGGGGGAAGGGGAGGAGAAAGGGAAAGGCAATGGTGGGTCCTTCATCCTAAGGATTTTAAGGGTGGAGATTTTAGGGGAAGTCCCAGGAGAAGATATCAATGGACTATTCAGCAGATTTCCAGGTGTGTCCTTTCAGGGTTGGGTCTCCATTGATTGATTGGCTGGCCAGGGGGTCAGTAGTCAGTGGAGCTGGTCCTGAGGTCAGTTATGGGGTTGCCTGTCTGGTTTTGCTGCTTTTCTAGGCCTGGAGCTGAAATACAACTGGAGCCTAGATGTTTATCTCTAGCAGGAAAGGCCAGGGGCTCCAAACCACATGACCATTGATATGCTAGAGGAGGAAAGGTCACCTTGGGGAATGAGGCCCCACCCTACAATTGTCCTTTGGTAGTCACCCAGGGCTTTCTTCCCTTGTGAACTTCTGTATCTGGCCCTTTGTCCTTGCTCTGCTCATGTCTGTCAAACTGCCTTCCACAGAGATAATATTTTCATTTTGTAGTTGCTACCCCTGTATAACCTCCATATAACTTTGAGTTCTCTTTTACCCCTTTTAGTAATTGATTATTTTTTTACTAGAACACAATTCTTTATATTAAGTGTTTTCTTAATAATAAAAAAAAACCTCAATAACTACTTTTAATAATATGAATGAATGTTACAAACATCCTCTTGAGTAGAAGAAGCTACATGCAAGAAGGTAATATAACTTTATGTACCAATAAAACACAGGTGTGTTGCCCTGGCTCAGTGGTTCAGTTGGTTGGAGCATTGTCCCCATACACCAAAAGGTTGCGGGTTCAATTCCCTGTCAGAGCACATACCTAGGTTTTAGGTGCAATCCCAGGTCCGGTGGTGGGTATGGGAGGCAATCAATTGATGTTTCTCTCTCACATCTGTGTTTCTCTCCCTCTCCTACCCTCCCTCCCTGTTTTGCTCTCTAAAATCAATGAAAGCATATTTTAGGATGAGCATTAACAACAACAACAAAAAAGGTTAAAAAAATCCAGGTGTATTCCATTTATGATTTACGTACTTTTCTGAATATGTGAATTGTTTTCAATAAAACAATTACTATAGAACAGAAAAAGAAATGTATGCTAAGACTCTTTTTTCCCCCTCAGAAAATAGGACAGGATGACTGAAACGTATTTTTATTTTTTCTGCTTTTCTTTTCTTTTTTATTCCTCACCCAAGGATATTTTCCCATTGATTTTTAGATACAGTGAAAGAGAGGGACAGAGAGAGAGAGAGAGAGAGAGAGAGAGAGAGAGAGAGAGAGACATTGTGAGAGAGACACATTGATTGGTTGCTTCCCACAGGCAGGGATGGAACCTGCAATCCTTTGGTCCACCACCTGACATTCTAACTGCTAAGCCAGGGCTGTTCTGCTTTTCTTTTCTTTTTTAACATTATTATTTTTGAATGTATTATAGAAGTCTCCCCCTTTTTCCCCATTGACCCCCTCCTCCCCAATCCCACCTCCCTTCTGCCTTCCCTACACTATTGTCAGTATCCATTGGTTATGCATATATGCATAGAAGTTCTTTGGTTTATCTCTTTCCACCCTCCCTCCCCCCTTCCTTTTGAGGTTCATCAGTCTAACAACCAATTTGTACTTTTTAATTCCTTCATTTTTTTCACTCCTCCACCCAGCCCCCACCCATCTGGCAAGCAACAAAAAGTTCTCTGTATCTGAATCTGTTTCTGTTCTGCTTGCTCATTTTGTTTGTAGATTCAATTGTTGATAGATATGCATTAATTGCTATTTTATTGTTCATATTTTTGTTCTTCTTCAAGAAGACCCGTCAACATTTCATATAATGCTAGTTTGGTGATGATGAGCTCTTTTAGCTTTTTTTTGTCTGGGAAACTCTTGATCTGTCCATCGATTCTAAAAATGATAGCTTTGTAGGATAGAGTAATCTTGGTTGTGGGTCGTTGCTTTTCGTCACCTTGAATATCTCTTGCCACTCCTTTCTGGCCCGCAAAATTTCCTTTGAGAAATCAGCTGACAGTCTATGGGAGCTCTTTTGTAGGTAACGGACTTCTTTTCTCTTACTGCTTTTAAGATTCTCTCTTTGTCTTGAACCTTTGGCATTTTGATGATAATGTGTCTTGGTGTGGGCCTCTTTAGATTCATCTTGTTTGGGACTCACCGTGCTTCTTGGACTTGTATGTCTGTTTCCTTCACCAAATTAGGGAAGTTTTCTGTCATTATTGTTTCAAATAGGTTCTCAATGTCTTATTCACTCTCTTCTCCTTCTGGCCCCCCTATGATGTGAATGTTGACACGCTTGAAGTTGTCCCAGAGGCTCCGTATACTATGCTCATTTTTTTAAATTCTTTTTTCTTTTTGCTGTTCTGATTGTTTTTTGCTTCCTTATATTCCAAATGATGGTTTGCTTCTTGACTTCATCTACTCTACTATTGATTCCCTGTAAATTATACTTTATTTCAGTTAGTGCATCCTTCATTTCTGACTAGTTCTTTTTTATGTTGTAGATGTTCTCACTAAGATCCTTGGAGGTCTCCTTAAGTTGCTTGAACATCCTTATAACCAGTGTTTTGAACTCTGCATCTAATGGATTGCTTATCTCCATTTCATAAAACAGAATTTGTATATACTTGTTCTCATCTACCTGGGAAGCTGAAGCAGGTAGCAGGGCAGCATTCCATCTAGTTTACTGGTAAACAGACTCACACACTCCAGGAAACTGCAGCCAAGGAGACTTAATCCTCCAAATGGTCTGCTTTTCCTTTTAAAGTTAAATAATAATATAGGCTTTTTTTTTTTTAATCCTCACCCGAGGACATTTTTGCATTTATCTTCAGACAGAGCAGGAGGGAGAAAGGGGGCAAGAGAGACAGAAAGAAACATTGACCTGAGAGAGACACATTGAGTGGCTGCCACCCACAGGACCCTAACCTGGGTGGGGACAAACTGCAACCATACCTTAGCAGGAACCGAACCCGGGACTCTCTGGTCTGCAGGCCAACGCTCTAACCAGCCAGGACAATATAGGCATTTCTTACAATAAAACATTTGTGTCTTCTGAGCATTTTGTTTTGTTTAGAATTTTGCAGGTTTTCATTTTTATTTATTTTTTAGTTTTTTTTCTTTATTGATTTTTAGAGAGAGAGAGTAAGGAACAGAGAGAGAGAGATAGAAACATGGATGAGAGACCATTGATCGGCTGCCTCCTGCATGCCTCCTATTGGGGATTGGGCCCACAACCTGGGCATGTGCTCTAACCCAGAATCGAACCAGCGACCTCTTGGTGCATGGGTCCATGCTCAGCCATTGAGCCACACTGGCCTGGCAGAATTTTGCAGGTTTTTAAAAAATTATATAACTGAGGAGGGGGGTGGGAGGGATGTATGAGTTGAACTGAAGAACTTACATGCATGTATGCATAACCAATGGACATAGACAACAATGCCGGAGGTGGGGTGATGGTAGGGTGGGGAGGAGGGTGTCTAGGGGGGAAAAAGGAGAAACATCTGTAACAAAAATAAATTAATAAAAATTTTTTTAAAAGTATAAAATGAAAAAAAATATGTTTAACTAATACCAGCTTATTATGCAGGGGAAACCTAGGAAAGTATAAAAAAGTTCATAAAAACCATTTTTTAATATAAAAACCATTCTTGACAACTACTCAATGATAACTTCTGTTTACATAATGGAGTCCTGTATTCATCTTAGCCATACTCAAACAGCATTGATATTACAGGATCAGTGAATTTTATGATATTATCCACTTATGAGCTTTATTTTAGAGGCAAGTCCATTTTTGTACCTTATAAATTGAGATATTTTATTCTCTTATAAAAAATTCAGTTGGTTGACAGAAGCATTTACTATAATTTTATAATTATTTGAAAGTTCTCTGTACAAAAGCACAGAATAAAAGGCATCCGTATTAGTAAAATAAAAAATTCAGTTGGGATATTCAAAATAAAAAGTGTCTACTTAATGTAAATAGAAGTTATTTCATATGAAAAATTCCACTTACATTTTCTCATTTGAATACCATATGTTCTAAATCCCTAGTCATGAGAGAACCCTGACTTTTTATTAAATGCTTTATTATCATTAACTCCCTTTTCCTATAATTCATTCTGTTCAGGTTGGGTCTAATTTTTCAAATGTTCAAAAAATAGCTAAGGAATCCCTTGTCTAGATTTTAAGCTCCTGTGATTTTGGCAGCTGTTTCTATTGAGTAACTGTGTGAAGGGTAACACTACCCCTCTCTTCCTTCAGAGGAGGTACATCCGCTTCCTCTGTTCTGGATGTCAGACATTCTGAATGTGGTGGAACCACTGGGCTATTTTGGGAGCCACTTTTAATGTTCACTTGCCCTTCGTTTAAAGGAAAAGATGCCTCATGGAGGCGAGGAATGATGCAATTTCAACTGCTCTCCAAGGATGTGGCTTCAACCAGACAGGATGTCAGATAGGACACCTTTTTTCTGGAGGGGAGTGAGGGTAGAGACCTGGCCCTGGCTTGGCATTCCAGAGAGGAGATGTGGTAGTTTGTTTTTGACCCTTGAAAGAAGATATATGAACTTGGACATACCAGCTTCCTAGACAGCAGCTGTGGAAAAGGAAGTCTTGACTTCCTTTTAAATCACTGTCCAAGATCCCAGATATCCTTATTCTCATAACTGGTCTCAGATTAAACAAATCTCTTTCCCAGAACATTCATTTGAATGCTTGTCATCATTGGTCTTTTAAAATAAAAATTTTAATGCTTTCTTCTATTCAATGGAAAACCCCTGTATCATCCTTTTCCTGACAAGGGCTTTGCAAAGATTACAAGCAGGAAATATAAAATGAGAATGACCATTTGAATACAGTGGTCTGGGAGCTGTGATTAGAGGATATGGGACTTACACGTGCAGAGCCATCTTAAATCTATCAATCTTTTTAGAAGTCTTACTCTTGCTGCAGCCAGGTCAGCTTATAGAGAGCTGAGAATTTACCTGAAAGAGTTTCATCTCCAATAACGAACTGTAAATGACACATAGATCTGGGTTTATGTAAACTTTAAGATATTACAAAGTAAAATTACTGATACATTGTTGTATTTTGTAGTTTTATATATTTCTGGGGAGCAAGGAATCTCTTCTCTGCAATGTGTCAGATTGTTTTAATTGTACATCCTCATAAAGTATTGTTATGATAATTATAGCTTTGTTGTGTTATTATATTTACTACTGGTCCATATGGTTATTTATCCTTGCTCCTGTGTGTTTTTTCTCTGAATAGATAGACCTTTATAACTAGATCAGGGAATGGTGTCTGATGTGGGGCTTTGGCATACAGAGAAAGACTGAGTGAGTTTATTTCACAATTTTAGAGTTGGATTATAGAGATCATGGCATTTAATCACCCCATTTTATAAATGGGAAAATAACCTCGGAGGGTTCAGTGGTGTCCTTCAATGTCACACAGCTAGTTAGGAGTAGAACAGGGACATGTCTCCCAACTCCCAGGCCAATGATTGTTTAAAAAGTCTTGGTACCAACTTCCGGTCAAGATGGCAGCATAGGTAAACACGGTATCGCGTCCTCCCACAACCACATCAAACTTACAACTAAACTACAGAACAACTATCATTCAAAACCTCCTGAAATCAAGTGAATGGAAGTCCTACAACTACGGAATTAAAGAGGAATTAAAGAAGCAGCCGCATCGAGACTGGTAAAAAGGGCGGAGGTGGGCGGGCTGGTCCTCCCACACTCACGTGTGGCGGATAAAAATCAGGAGGCTACCTAGGCTGGGAAGGTCCTCTCAGAGGACTGAGGGGTCCCCATCCCACACCAGGCGCCCAGCTCAGGGTTCCAGTGCCAGGAAGAGAAGTCCCCATAACTTCAGGCTGGAAAGACCAGCGGGAACTGAGGCTTAGAAAGGCTGAGGCGGCTGCAACCCCAGGCAGCTCCTCTTAAAGGGCCCACGCACGGACTTATCAGACTTGCTCCCTCTAATCTTGGAGGGGAGGTAGCTCGAGGGGCACCAGAGACATACAGGGAAGAACTGAGCTGTTTGGCACTGGAGCGAGGACTGGACAGGGGACTTTCTCCAGGACAGAAGTGCTGTCAGAGGCCTTTGTTCCTTTGGTGAGCCCTGCCCTGGGGCGGCAGATAGCCGCCATATCTGGGACTCCAGCAACCTGGCTCACACTGTTTGCCCCGCCCTGGTGATTCCCTGAGGCCCCGCCCCACCCAACTTTCAGGCCCACCCAAGCTGTTGCCAGTTGCTTGACCATAGGATTGGCCTGTCTTGGGATCCTGCTTCAGGTGTTCCTAAATTCTTTCAAACAAGCAGCATCTGGTCTCAGATAGCCCCATACCTCTCATTAAGTAATACATAGAAACAAACACAGGGAGGCAGCCAAAATGAGGAGACAAAGAAACAGGTCCCAAATGAAAAAACAGAACAAATCTCCAGGAAAAGAACTAAGCAAAATGGACATAAGCAACCTAACAGATGTTGAGTTCAAAATACTGCTTATGAGGATGCTCAGTGAACTTAGTGAGGGCCTCAAGAGCATCAAAAAGGACCAGTCAGAAATGAAGGAAGCACAGTCAGAAATGAAGGAGGCACTAACTAAAATAAAGAATAATTTACACAGATTCAGGAGTAGAGAAGGTAAAGCCAAGAAGCAAACCATCGATTTGGAATATAAGAAAGCAAAAAACATCCAATCAGAATAGCAAAAAGAGAAAAGAATCCAAAAAAATGAGGATAGTGTAAGGAGCCTCTGGGACAACTTCAAGCGTGCCAACATTCGCATCTTGGGGGTGCCAGAAGGAGAAGAGAGAGAACAAGAAATCAAAAACCTCTTTGAAACAATAATGGCAGAAAACTTTCCTAACTTGGTGAAGGAAACAGACATACAAGTCCAGGAAGCACAGAGAGTCCCAAACAAGATGAACCCCAAGAGGCCCACACCAAGACACATCATCATCAAAATGCAAAAGGTTCAAGGGAGTCCCATGAGACTGTCAGCTGATTTCTCAAAAGAAACTTTGCAGGCCAGAAGGGAGTGGCAAGAAATATTCAGAGTGATGAGAAGCAAGAACCTACAACCAAGATTACTCTATCTTGCAAAGCTGTCATTTAGAATCGATGGCCATATAAAGACTTTCCCAGACAAGAAAAAGCTAAAGGAGTTCATCACCACCAAACCGTTATTATATGAAATGTTGAAGGGTCTTTTTGAAGAAAAAGATAAAATGTATGAACAAACAAAATTGCAATGAATACATATCTATCGGTAATGGAATCTACAAACAAATTGAACAGACAGAACAGAAACAATCTCATAGATACAGAGAACATTTTGTTGGTTGCCAGATTAGAGGGGGGGTTGGGGGAACGGGTGAAAAATGTGAAGGGATTAAGAAGAACATATTGATTGCTAGACTGACAAACCTCAAAGAGAAGGTGGTTGGGAGGTGGGAGGAAATAAATCAAAGAACTTATATGCATAACCAATGGACACAGACAACAGTGTGGGAATAGGCAGGAGGGGGACGGGAGTAGAGAGGAGGGGGTCAATGGGGGGAAAACGAGGAACATCTGTAATACATTCAACACTAAAGATAAAAAAATTAATTAATTAAAAAAAAAAGTCTTGGTACCTTGCCAAATAGTACAAAGATAAAGTTCATTTTGTTTGATAGTCATCAGGTATGTTTGTTTGGCTATGACATTTTCAAGTATCTTTATAAAGACACTAAAGATCTTGGTAATGCCATAAATAACAATAGTATAATTGTTTTTCCTTAATTATCATACCTTGCTCTAATTTTGATAACTTACCATCAATTTCAAGTGATATTAAACCATGTTTCACACAAGGTCAACAGATTTGGATAGATCAGTTCAGACTTCTTTTAGTTCTGTGAATTTGGGTCAAACTTAGAAACGGACAAATCTAGATACCATTCAATTTAATTTATAAACTGATTTGTGTGTGTGTGTGTGTGTTATTTTTTACAATTTATTTATTTATTTATTTATTTATCCTTACCCGAGGACATTTTTCCATTTTTTGTTCAGATAGAGTGGGAGGGAGAGAGAGAGAGAGAGACAGAGAGAGAAACATCAACGTGAAGGGACACATCGAGTGGCTGCCACTCGCATGACCAACCAGGGCCGGGGGCAAACTGCAACCGAGGTACGTGCCCTTAGCGGGAACCGAACCCGAGTTTCTCTGGACCACAGGCTGACACTCTAACCGCTGAGCCAAACCGGCCAAGGCTGCTGCTTTTTTTTTTTTTTGGTGGTATGTGCCCCTAGCAGGAACCAAACCCAGGACTCTGGTCTGCAGGCCAATGCTCAACTGCTGAGCCAAACTGGCCAGGGCTGTGTGTGCGTTTTAAATCAATTTTATATAATGTCCATAATGCATACAGTTCAAGGTTAGGAATTCATTTTAGAAAAATAATCAGAGGTGTGTACAAAGATTTATATACAATAAGGGTGTTTTATTTCAGCATTACTTATAATAAGATATAGACACACATTAATTTTTTTATATTTGTTTACTGTCTTTTATCGAATTCAATATGTTCTCTTTTTTTGGAAGAAACTACAAGAGTTTGTTAACAGAATTACCTTTAGAAAAAAAGAATTGCTGAGTGGAAGAAAGGCTTTCACTTTTTATTTTGTACCTTTTTATATTGTTTGATTTTTCTGCCCATGTATGTATATGTACTACTTTATTTTATTTTCTTCAAAAACTTAACAGATATTTAATAGGTGGGAAGATTATGGACAATTTTTGGTTTTCTTCTTTGGAGTTCTCTATGTTAAATATATATATAATATATATATATAATTGTAAAAAATTAATGTCCAAAAATAGAGAATTTTATGATATAGCTACAAGATGAAATTCAGTATCTCAGTTTTGGAAGGCTGCTATGCTCACCACTATACCACCAACACCTTTGTATCTCAGTTTTGAAATCTCTCTTTAAAAGAGTAATGGTGATAAATCAGAGAACTTCTATGCATATATGCATAACCAGTGGACACTGATATTAGTGTGGGGAAGGCAGGAGGGGGCAGATTGGGAAAGAGGGGGTCAATGGGGAAAAATGTGGGGACAGCTGTAATGCATTCAACAATAAAGATGAGTTAAAAAAATAAGAGTAATGGTAATAGCATGGCAAAGTGTTCTGAAAATAGTAAGTGAATAAAGCACTTATAAAAAGTACATACTAGCCCTGGCCGGTTTGGTTCAGCGGTTAGAGCGTCGGCCTGCGGTCCTGAGGGACCCGGGTTCGGTTGCCGCTAGGGGAGCGTACCTCAGTTGCAGTTTGTCCCCGGCCCTGGTCGGTTGTGTAGGTGGCAGCCACTCGATGTGTTCCTTTCACGTCGATGTTTCTCTCTCTGTCTCTCTGTTCCTCTCTCTACCTGAACAAAAAATGGAAAAATGTCCTCGGGTGAGGATAAAAAAAAAAAAAAAGTACATACTATATATGTGTACCATTTTATTATTAAAATGAAGTATGTAGCCCTGGCTAGTTTGGCTCAGCGGTTAGAGCGTTGGCCCGCAGACCAGAAACACCCGGGTTTGGTTCCCGCTAAGGGCTCATACCTCGGTTACGGTTTGTCCCTGCCCTGATTGGAGTCCTGTGGGTGGCAACCAGTTGATGTATTTCTCTCACATCGATGTTTCTCTTTCTCTTTCTCTTTCTCTTCCTCCCTCTCTCCCTCCCACTCTATCTGAAAGATAAATGCAAAAATGTCCTCTAGTGAGGATAAAAATAATAATAAAATAAAATACAGTATATATATACAGACTTCCAGTCAAGATGGCTGCGTAGGTGAACGTGGTACTGTCCTCCTCCCACAACCACATCAAAATTACAATGAAACTACAGAACTAATATCCTTCAGAAATGCCTGAAATCAAGCTAAATGAAAGTCCTACAATTATGAAATTAAAGAAGAGGCCACATCGAGACTGGTAGGAGGGGACGAGGGGTGGACAGGCTGGTCCCACACCCACGAGTGGCAGATAAAAATCACAAGGGATGCCTCACTGGGAAGGTCCTCCCTGAGGAGGGAGGGATCCCCGGCCACACCAGGCTCCCAGCTCAGGGTTTCAGTGCCAGGAAGAGAAGACCCCATAACTTTTGGCTGCAAAACCAATGGGAACTGAGGCTGAGGGAGGCCGAGGCTTCTGAAGCCCCAGGCAGTTCCTCTTAAAGGGCCCGAGCACAGACTTACTCTGATCCACTCCCTCTGAGCTCCTGTGCAGAGAGGAGGTAACTTGAAAGGCACCAGAGACATATGGGGAAGAACTGAGTTGTTTGGCATTGGGGCGAGGACTAGAGAGGCAGCTTTCTCCTGGACACATGTGCCGGTGGAGGCCGTTGTTCCTTTGGTGAGCCCTTTGCCCACAGGGGTGGCAGAGGGGCACCATATCTGGGACTCCAGCAACCTGGCTCACACTGTTTGCTCCTCCCTGGTGATTCCCTGAGGCCCTACCCCATCCAACTTTAGGCCCACCCAAACTGCCTCCAGTGGCTTTACCATAGGTTTGGCCTGTTTTGGCTCCTGCTTCAGATTTTCTTAAATTTTTCAAACAAGCAGTATCTGGCCACAGCGAGCCCCATACCTCTTGCTAAATGGCCCCAGGCCTGCCAATAGAAGCAGTCAGCCTTGGTTCACAGCTGGGCTTTACCTGGGCACCTCCAAGCCCAACACAAGCAGCAGCCATGGGCAGATCTCTTTGTGGCTTATGCCTGGTGGCCCCAGGTAGAACACAGGCAGTGGCTGACCTTGCCCCTCAGCCAGCACACCCAGTGGACAGCTTCAGACCATGTTGAAGCACCACCACCCAACCACCTCCACAAGTGACACACTCAAGGAATGAACTCAGGGGGTACCAGAGCCCTGCTGAAGTAAGTCTTGCTGTGTGGTGGCCCCTGCACAGATGATCATCCAAAGTAGTCAGAGGTTGGTGGTTAGTGGGCACAGTCAGTCCTTGAAGCTGATCAGCCTGAGTAAAACCCTCACATTGACGTGCCAACAGCAATCATGACTCTGTTACAACAGAAGGGTGTAAAATCCACACGAGGGGTGCACCTCGAGGGCCCAGCTGGGTGATTAGGGAGGCTGTGCCACTGCACCCTACAGGATACCTTCTATGACAGGCCACCCTAGGAAGGCTAGGAGATATAGCAACTCTACCTAATACATAGAAACAAACACAGGGAGGCAGCCAAAATGAGGAGACAAAGAAACATGTCCCAAATGAAAGAAAACAAAACTCCAGGAAAAGAACTAAACAAAATGGAGATAAACAACCTAAGGGATGCAGAGTTCAAAACACTGCTTGTAAGGATGCTCAATGCACTTAGTGAGGGCCTCAAGAGCATAATAAAGGACCATTCAGAAATGAAGGATGGCCCTGGCCGGTATGGCTCAGCGGTTAGAGCGTCGGCCTGCGGTCCTGAGAGACCCGGGTTCGGTTCCCGCTAAGGGCGCGTACCTCGGTTGCAGTTTGTCCCCGGCCCTGGTCGGTTGTGCGGGTGGCAGCCACTCGATGTGTCCCTTTCACATCGATGTTTCTCTCTCTCTCTCTGTTCCTCTCTCTCCCTCCCACTCTACCTGAACAAAAAATGGAAAAATGTCCTCCGGTGAGGACTAAAAAAAAAAAAAAAGAAATGAAGGATGCACTAACTAAAATAAAGAATAATTTACAGCCCTGGCCAGGTAGCTCATTGGTTAGAGCGTTGGCCCGGGAACCTGAGAGTCCTGGGTTTGGTTCTCACTGAGGGCACGTACCTTGGTTGTGGTTTGTCCCCGGCCCCAGTTGGGGTCGTGTGGGTGGCAACCACTCGATGTGTCTTTTTTTTTTTATCCTTATCCAAGGACATTTTTCCATTTTTTTTGTTCAGGTAGAGTGGGAGGGAGAGAGAGAGAGAGAAATATCGACGTGAAAGAAACATATCGAGTGGTTGCTTCCTGCACAACCCAACCTGGGCCAGGGACAAACTGCAACCGAGGTATGTGCCCTTAGTGGGAACCGAACCCGGGTCTCTCTGGACCACAGGCTGATGCTCTAACCGCTGAGCCAAACTGGCCAGGGCTCGATGTGTCGTTCTCACATTGATGTTTCTCTCTCTCTCCTCCTCCTCCTCCTCCTTCCCTTCTGCTCTATCTGAAGATTTAAAAAAGAAATGTAAAAATGCCCTCAGGTGAGGATAAAAAAAAAAAAGAATAATTTACATAAGGAAGCAAAAAACACCCAATCAGAACAGCAAAAAGAAAAAGAATCCAAAAAAATGAACGTAGTGTAAGGAGCTTTTGGTACAGCTTCAAGTGTGCCAACATTCTCATCATGGCAGTGCCAGAAGGAGAAGAGAGAGAGCAAGAAATTGAAATCGAAAACCTATTTGAAAAAATAATGACAGAAAACTTCCCTAACTTGGTGAAGGAAACAGACATACAAGTCCAGGAAGCACAGAGTCCCAAACAAGATGAACCCAAAGAGGTCCACACCAAGACACATCATTATCAAATGCAAAAGGCCCTAGCTGGTTGCTGAGTGGTTAGAGCATCGGCCTGTGGACCAGAGAGTCCCAGGTTCGGTTTCCACTAAGGACATGTACCTCGATTGCGGTTTGTTCCCCGGCTCGGTTGGGGTTGTGTGAGTGGCAGCCAGTCTATGTGTGTTTCTCACATCAATGTTTCTTTCTTTTCCTCCCTGTCTCCCTCCTGTTCTATCTGAAGATAAATGCAAAAAATGTCCTCAGGTGAGGATTAAAAAAAAAAAAACAAAACTGCAAAAAGTTAAATAAAAAGAGAGCATATTAAAAGGAGCCAGGGAGCCCTGGCCGGTTTGGTTCAGCAGTTAGAGCGATGGCCTGCGGTCCAGGGAGACCCGGGTTCGGTGTCCGCCAAGGGCATGTACCTCGGTTGCAGTTCGTCCCCGGCCCTGGTTGGGTCGTGCGGGTGGCAGCCACTTGATGTGTCCCTTTCACGTCAATTTCTCTCTCTCTCCCTCCCACTTTATCTGAACATAAAATGGAAAGATGTCCTCGGTGAGGATAAAAAAAAAAAAAAGTAAATAAAAGCAGCCAGGGAGTCCTGGCGGGTTTGGCTCAGCAGTTGCAGCATCAGCCTGCAGACCAGAGAGTCCCAGGTTTGGTTCCCACAAGGGGCACGTACCAAAAACAAAAAAAAAAGCAAAAAAAGCAGCCAGGGAAAATCAGTTAGTTACCAGAAAGGAGCTCCCACAAAGCTGTCAGCCGATTTCTCAAAAGAAAGTTTGCAGGCCAGGAGGGAGTGGCAAGAAATATTCAAAGTGATGTAGAGCAAGGACCTACAACCAAGATTACTCTATCCTGCAAAGCTGTCATTTAGAACCCATGGTCTTGTAAATAGTTTCCCAGACAAGAAAAAGCTAAAGGAGTCCATCACCACCAAACCAGTATTATATGAAATATTGACGGGTCTTCTTGAAGAAGAAAAACAAAAATATAAACAATAAAATGGTAATTAATACATATCTATCAACAATTCAATCTACAAACAAAATGAGCAAGCAAAACAGAAACAGACTCATAGACACAGAGAACTTTTTGTTGGTTGCCAGATGGGAGGAGAGTTGGGTGAAAAAGATGAAGGGATTAGGAAGTACAAATTGGTTGTTAGACTGCTGAACCTCAAAGGGAAGGGGGGAGGTGGGGCGGGAAGAGAGAAACCAAAGAACTTACATGCATATATGCATAACCAATGGACACAGACCATAGTGTGGGGAAAGCAGGAGGGGGGCAGAATTGGGGAGCAGGGGATCAAGGGGAGAAAAAAGAGGGACATCTTTAACACATTCAACAATAAAGATAAGTTTAAAAAAATAAAAATACAAATAAAGTAACTGTGGTAGGCAGAGTCCCGCCAGTGTGTCTCAGTAGTTGAGCCTTGACCCCTGCACCAAGGGATCACTGTTTGATTCCTGGTTCCTGGTCAGGACACATGCCCAGGTTGTGTGGGCCCAATTCCCAATGGGGGCTATACAGGAAACAGCTCATTGATGTTTCTCTCTCTCAAAAAAAAAAAAAAAAAAGACCTGAGCTGAACAAGGCCAAATGGGCCAGGTACAGAAGGTCACAAGCGGGGAAAGCCCTTGGTGCCCAGCAAAGGATGACTATATGGTGGGACCTGATCCCCAGGGTACCTTTCTTCCCCTAGCATATTGCTGTTCATGAGGTTTGAACTCCCTGACCTTGCCTCCCTTGAGGCGTCCATTGTATTTCAGCTCCAGGCCCAGAAAAGTAGCAAAACCTGACAAGTGACTCCATGGCTGACCTCAGGACCAGCTGAATTGAATAATGACCCCTGCCCTGGTGCCCACAAATCAACCAGTGGAGACCCCACCTTGAAAGGACACACCTGAAAGCTGCTGAATATTCTATTGAGATCTTCTTGTGGGACCTCCCCTAAAATCTCCTCCTTAATACCCTTAGGACAGAAGACCCAGCTCCCTTCCCCCTCTGCCTCCCCCCAGGCATGTTACCCTTACACGTTCCTCATTCTCAATCTCCAAAGGCCCCTCCTTTACCTCTATAACTTGTTTCCTAAGCCCATTTCTTATACAAATTACTTCTACCTCTGTGAATTTCCAAATAAATGTTCTCTTATTAAAAAAAAAATACAGTATGTATATACAGAGAGAATAAGAGAAGACAAAGGAAATGTCTCAAAATGTTAACAGTATTTCTAGGAAATGAAAGTATAGGTGAGACTATTTTATTGTTTACTTTGTGCTTTTCAGTATTTTCTAGATATTGTGAGTGAACATTTATTAGTTGGTAGTACCTCATACTCGGTCCCTTTTCTGTCTACACTCTCTGCTTAGGTGACCTCTTCCATCTACATATCAACGAGCTCCCAGTTTTGTTTTTTGTTTTTGTCTTTTATTCCTCTCCCTGAGGATATTTTTCTATTTATCATCAGATAGAGTGGGAGGGAGGCAGAGAGAGACAGAGAAAAACATCTACGTGATAGAGTACATGGACTGGTTGCCTCCTGCAGGACCAGACCAGGACGGGGACAAACAACAACCGAGGTACATGCCCTTGACCGGACATTGAACCCAAGACTTATTGGTCTGTGGGTGGACGTTCTCACCGCTGAGCCAAACTGGACAGGGTGGTGAGCTCCCAGTTTTATTACTTCTGGCTAGACCTCTACTCCTAAGTTTCAGACACACATAACCAATTGCCTCCTTAGAATTTCTACTTGGATATATCAATGGGCATCTCAAATTCAACATCTAAACTGGAGCACCTGATTCCACTCCCTTACCCACTGTAACCACCTTGATTCCTCTCTATCTAACATGACCCACATCCAACCTGTCACAAAATTCTGAGGCCCTTTTCTGGTCTGTGGTTTCTGAGTCTTCACTCTGGTCTTCGTCTGATCGCACCCCTCCCCACATTGTGAGGAATCCACAGGACCAAGGGGTCATGTCTGTACAGAGCCTGTGCTCTCCCTTCTATATCACCCGAGACTCAAGAGCTTCCTCCCAGGGCCTGCAGGGCTTTCCCTGGTCCATCCTCCTGAGGGCAGAGTGACAGACTACACTCAGGCATAGACTCCTTCAGCCCTGAAAGGTGGCCAAGGACCTATTTGAAGAATGTGTGGACAAAGCTTAGCTGGTGAGCTGGATCTGCACACACCTGAAGGTGAAAGTCTTTGCAGTGTGGGAAGAGAAGAGGGAACAGATGGAGGAAGGCAGTCTAGGGGCCAGCTCTCCCCAGGTTCCATTGCAGCATTACAAGGAATCTGAGAAATCTAAATTTCAACTTGGATTTCCACATTGTTATGAAAGTATATTTTTCAAGATAAGAGAATAGAACATATGATATATATTTAATAGTCTTCAGCTTAATTTATAACTTTTATATATGTAAGTATTTAGATTTGGGCTTCCATTTGTTCTCTTGCCCTGGACCCTTCAACCATCAGGGTTGGGCCTGCCTTTAAGTTCTGTCTCCTAAATATATAATCCTAACTGGTCCTCTGCTTTCCTGCTGGACTCCTGATAGTTCATTCTCAATACAACAGTTAGAAGATCTTAAAAAACAAACCCACATTAGTGTACTGCTTAAGGTCCCTCAGTGGATCCATCTTCAAAACCTTTATCAGAACTTGCCAGCCCTGCCTCCTCCATATCCCACCTCAGCCTACTTTCCGCGCTAGTCACCAAACTCTGGCCACCATGACCTTCTTTCCTCCTTCTGAACACTCCTGCTTGTTCTCACCTCAGAGCCTTTGGGCTTTCTGTTGACTCAATATGGAGCAGTTTTCCCTTGGCCCTTTGCTTGGCTGTCCACTTCTTGCCATTAGGACTCTGCCCAGATGTCACTTCCTTACCCTTTCTACATTGTTTCTTTAATCACTCTGTCACGTTGCCATTTTATTTTCTTCTTTTATTATCTTATTTATTTATTTACTTATTTATTTTCTGGTTCCCTGTTGGAAGAGATGACTCTCATCTGTCTTGTTCCCCATTTCATCACTGGCTCCGAGAACCATGCCTGGCATATAGACAATAAATATTTGTCAGATGAATAAATCTCTTCCTTCTCCTTCTGGCCAGATCCTGTAAACAGTATCTTGAGGCACATTAATTACTATGATCCAGTGTGGTCTCTGTTTTATAGAAGATGCTGGTTGCCAGAAAAGGTTGGGTTACACTGGAAATAAGTAGCAAAGATTGGACAGCATGTACCGGCCTAGGCTCTTTCCACAGCAACCTTCCTGACAGCTCACTGAAGCCAAAGAATCCATCCTCCTCATGCATTTTCCTGTATTCTTTGTAAACAATGAGAATTGTACCATTTTAGAGAAGGAAAAATCCTTAGCAAGTTTCTGAAAAAACTTTATCTGTGATGTGCTATAATGCCCTCTTATAAAAAAAGAAGTATTCCAAGGCTTTTACTCAAAACTCTGTCACAGCTTTTCATCTCCATTGGTGATTTAAATATATAAATGGCTTCTTTTTGCTTTAAATTATTTTGTTTTGTTTCAAGCCATTTAATCCATTAGCAATGTGAACATTAAAAGCAGCATTCTCACCTTGAAGGATTAAGACTGCTAGAAAGGCCCTGGCCGGTTTGGCTCAGTGGTTGGAGCATTGGCCTGCAGACCAGAGAGTCCCAGGTTTGGTTCCCGCTAGGGGCATGTACCAAAAAGAAAAAAAAGACTGCTAGAGAGAACAATTGTAAAATGAAATAATCAGCTAATACATATGGCCCTTTTTACCCCTTGCCCCTGCCTTAAAATTACAGTACTTTTTTTGTTTTTGTTTTTATTTGCTTTTTAATACAGATATTAGTAAGACAGAAAGTGATTAGTCATTCAATTCCTATAAAGTAATAGACCACAAATTCAGTGTTACATACCCTCAAAAACTGGAAAATCAATAAATGTAATCAAAATTAATTGAAATACTATTGAGAGAATTTTCTTCTATATTTTGAAAACATTTCTTAGACTTTGAATCTTTTTTTTTACAACTTTCTTGAGGCATAATCACATAATAGGAATGGCATACATTGAAACTGTAAAATTTGAAGTTTTGACATATGTGGACAAACCATCACCACAACGAAGATAATGAACATATCCAGTTTCCTGGGGCCCCTTTAGAATCCCTCTCTCATTTGCCCATTGCCCCCACTATAGTTTACATTTTCTATAATTTTACATAATTGGAATTGTATGTACTCTTTCTAATGTGCTCTTTTTTTGTCGGACTTCTTTCACTGAGCATAATTGTTGAGGTTTACCCATGTTGTGTATTTCCATAGTCTATCGATTGCTGAGTAGTATGTCATTTTATGGTTATACCATAATTTGTTTCTCTATTCTCCTTTTGATGGATATATTTGTGTCATTTCCAGTTGTTTTTGTTGTTGTTGTTTTATCTTCACCCGAGGACATTTTTGCATTTATCTTTAGATAGAGCAGGAAGGAGAGAGGAAGGAAGAAAGAGAGAGAAACATCAGATGTGAGAGAGACACATTGATTGGTTGCCACCCACAGGACCCCAACCAGGGCTGGGGACAAACCGGCCCTTAGTGGGAACCGAACATGGGTCTCTCTGGTCTGTGGGCCGGTGCTCTAACCGCTGAGTGAAACTGGCCAGGGCAGTTTTTTAGCTATTCCAAATAAAGGTGATATAAACATCTGCGTGCAAGTCTTTTTTATTTTTTTTTTAAATCCTCACCCAAGGAATTTTTCCATTTATTTGTTCAGATAGAGTGGAAGAGAGAGAGAGAGAAACATCGCTGTGAAAGGGACACATCGAGTGGCTGCCACCCACACGACCCAACCAGGGCGGGGACAAACTGCAACCGAGGTACATGCCCTTAGCAGGAACTGAACCCGGGTCTCTTGGGACCATAGGCTGATGCTCTAACCGCTGAGCCAAACCAGCCAGGGCTGCGTGCAAGTCTTTATATGGCTATGTTTTAATTTCTCTTAGGTTGATACCTAAGAGTGAAATGGCTTAGTCATATGGTAGGTGCATGTTTAACTTTTTTTTTTATCCTCATTTTAGGATACTTTTCTCTTTATTTTCAGATAGAGTGGGGTGGGGGGGGGGGGAGAAAGAAAGAGAGAAAGAGAGAAAAAGAGAAAAAGAGAAAAACAGCAGCCCTGGCCAGTTTGGCTCAGCGGTTGAGCGTTGGCCTGCGGACCAGAGAGTTCCGGGTTTGGTTCCCGCTAGGGCCACATACCACAAAAAAAAAAAAAAAAGAGAAACATCGATTCGAGAGAGAGAGAGAGAGAGACACATCGACTGGTTGCCTTCCACATGATCCCAACTAGGGCTGGGGTCGAACCGCAACCTAGGTACGTGCCCTTGATCGGAATCGAACCCAAGACACATGGGTCCTCGGGCCAACGCACTACCCACTGAGCCAAACCAGCCAGGGCAAGTTTAACTTTTAAGAAACTTCCAGCCCTGGCTATTTTGGCTCAGCTGTTAGAGCATTGGCCTGAGGACCAAAGGGTCTCAAGTTTGATTCCAGCTCAAGGGCACATACTGGGGTTGAAGGTTCCATCCCCTGCCCCAGTCAGGGTCATGTGAAAGGCAACCAATCTATGTCTCTCTCACATTAATGTTTCTCTCTCTCTCTTTCTCTCCCTCTTTCCCTCCCTTCTTTTTTCCCTCCCTCCCTTCCACTCTGTATAAAATAGTGGTTCTCAACCTGTGGGTCACGACCCCTTTGGGGGTCAAACCACCCTTTCACAGGGGTCGCCTGAGATATAACAGTAGCAAAATTACAGTTATGAAGGAGCAATGAAAATAATTTTATGGTTGCGGGTCACCACAACATGAGGGACTATATTAAAGGGTTGTGGCATTAGGAAGGTTGAGAACCACTGGTCTAAAAAATCAATGGAAAAATATCTTTGGGTGAGGATTAACAACAACAACAATAATAATAATTAAAAATAGAAACTTTCAAACTATTTAAACTATTTTACATTCCCATCAGCAGTGAAGGACAGTTCCAGTTGTTGTCATCTTTGCCAATATCCAGTCTGATCAGTAGAGATGTAGTGGTATCTCATTGTGGTTTTAATTTGCATTTCCCTACTGACTAATGATATAGGAGCATCTTTTTATGTGCTTATTGATATCCATATATCTTCTTTGGTGAAGTGAATGTTTAAATCTTTAGCCCATTTTGAATTGGGTTGTTTGTCTTATTACTGAGTTGTAAGAGTTCTTTGCCCTGGCCATTTGGTTCAGAGGTTAGAGTGTTGGCCCGTGGACCAGAGAGTCCCGGGTTCAGTTCCTGCTAAGGGTACGTACCTTGGTTGCAGTTTGTCCTCGGCCTCGATTGGGGTCGTGGGGGGGTAACCACTCAATGTGTCTCTCTCACATCAATGTTTCTCTCTCTGTCTTCCCCCATCTCTCCCTCCCACTCTATCTGAAGATAAATTCAAAAATGTCCTCAGATGAGGAGAGAAAAAAAAGAGTTCATATACTCTAGATACAAGTCCTTTGTCAAATATATGATTTGCAGCTATATTCTCTCTACTTGTGATTTGAAGAACAAGTTTTTAATTTTGGTGAAGTCCAATTTATTGATCTTTTTCTTTTGTAGTTCATGTTTTTTATATTCTAGTTAGCAAACTTTTGCCACTTGAATGCCATCAGGGAAATTTTCTTCCATATTTTGAATAACATCTCTAGAACTTTGAATCTTTAGCCCTGGCCGGTTTTGCTCAGTGGTTAGAGCGTCGGCCTGCGGTCCAGAGAGATGGGGTTTGGGGTTCGGTTCCTGCTAAGGGCGCATACCTCGGTTGCAGTTTTCCCCGGCCCTGGCTGGTCGTGCGGGTGCCACTCGATATGTCCCTTTCACGTTGATGTTTCTCTCTCTTTTCCTCTCTTTCCTTCCCACTCTATCTGAACAAAAAATGGAAAAATGTCCTTAGGTGAGGATAAAAAAACAAACAAACAAAACTTGGAATCTTTAAAACATGCTCTTTGGTCATGAAAATGCTTAAGGAACTGCTCCCCAGCTCCCTCACCTGGTGAAAATACTCTTATGAAACATTTGAACATAAAACATTTTTAAATAACGAGAGTCAAAAATTCCCTAAAGTGTTTTTCTTTTTCAGATAGTTTTCAGAATTTCAAAATTCCTTACTATTGGGAACACAGAAGAAATAATTAGAAAATGTGAGACATGAAAATCAAATAGTGCTGGTCTCAGCCTGTTAGATGGTTGAGTGCTTGCTTCTTAACTCCACCTTACCTTGGCAATACAGTGACGTGCTGCTTAGTGACAGGAATACATTCTGAGAAATGTATCATTAGGTAATTTCCTCCTTGTGTGAACCTCATAAAATGTACTTACACAAACCTAGATGGTATTAGCCTAATACGCATGTAGGGTGTATGGTATAGCCTAAGCTACAAACCTGGACCACATGTTACTATATTAAGTACTGTAGGCAACTGTAATACAGTGGTAAGCACAGTATTTAAAAAAAATTTTTTTTTATTGATTTTTAGAGAGAGGAGAAGTGAGAGGGAGAGAGAGACAGAAATATCGGTGAGAGAGAACATTGACCGACCGCCTCCTGCATGCCCCCCACTGGGGATCAGACCCACAACCTGGGCATGTGTCCTGACTGGTAATCGAACTGGCAACCTCATGACGCTCAACCACTGAGCCACACCAGCCAGACAAGTACAGTATTTTTATATGACTGGTGGTGCAGTTAGTTTCAGTTATACCAGCATCACCACAAACACATGAGTAATATCCTGTGCTAAGACTATCAAGTTCCCTAAAAAGTGTCCAAGGCCCTGAGGGGAGGGGTCTGTATTTGGGCCAGCAGCTCCTGGTTCCTCCCTAACTATACCTGGATTCACTGGGGGAGAGAGAAGAAAAAGGGGGAGGGAAGAAGAAGGGAAAGATGAGTCTCATGAGAAAGTCAGGTAGGATTCAAAGGGCCAACTTGTAGTCAACCTCCTAGCCACACTCCAGGTCCTGCTGGTGCTACAACTTTAGGACATCACTAGGTGAAAGGAATATTTCAGCCTCATTATAACCTTATGGAACCACCATTGTGTATATTGTTGAGTAAAACGTCATTATGACATGTAAGACTGTATTTTATTATCACCCTTCGTTTCCATTAAATTCTATTTGGATGGAGGTGAAGTACATTTTATTACCTTAATGGATAGCACTAAAGTCCTCTGAGAGAGAAATGTCCTTGTTAGGAAGAATACTGTATTTTATTTACTTATTTTTTTTCATCCTCACCCAAGGATATTTTTCCATTTTTCTTCAGAGAGAGTGGGAGGGAGGGAGAGAAAGGGAGAGGGAGAGAGAGAGAAACATCGATGTGAGAGAGACATATGGACTGGCTGCCTCCCACACGATCCCAACTGAGGCCAGGGACGAACTACAACCAAGGTACCTGCTGTGCCCTTAACCAGAATTGAACCCGCAACCCATTGGTCTGTGGGCCGACGCTCTAACCGCTGAGCCAAAGCAGCCAGGGCAAGAATACTGTATTTTAATAAGTGCATGAAGTTGGTGAGCACCCACATACACTGCCTCCTCCTCCAATCCTGAGGGTATCGATTGCTGCAAGTTTACAAAGACAGAAAAGTGATCTCTGTAACAGAGAAGGTGGGAAAGAGAGAGAAGAGTGGGGAAGGTAGCTTGAAGATGAAGGCTTTGTCAGATATGATGTAAACCTCTCTTTAGGAATCCCACAAAGTGTTTATAATATATCTACCGACTAAGTGACTTTTATTGTTGAAACTGAAGAAAGGATCTAAACTGAAGTGATTCAAGACAGAAATAACATGTGAGATTCAAAAGCTCATGGGTCCAGTCCAGATGAGCCTGGAAACCTAGGTCTCACTGAGTATTTACAAAATCTTGGGAGGGCCCTTAACTTCCACAGGCAGTGGAGGTGAGGGAGGTTTGAGTCAATTGTATTTATCCTGAGCCTTTGCATGGTTCCAAAATGGTGCAACATCCAATATCACAAATTTAATAGTCTATCTTTTGTCCACAATGGGCTTTCTTGTTCAAGTGCTCTCCTGAAAACAAATCTTAGTCCTATTCAGAGCTCACATTTATTTACTTCTCCACCTTTATTTAGTCTCCTCCTGTGATTACTCCATCCAGTTCATATTCCAAGGTTCATCACTTCCTGCAAATATTTCAAATTCCTTGTTTCTTTTTCTTTCCATTGTACTTAACTGGGCAACCTTCAACCCTGCAATGACCCAGTCATTTCTCTGATCCTTTTCTATCACAAACTTAGTAACACACTTATAGCTAAACTCATTTTTCACATTAGAGTGGAATTACTGTATCCTCCCATCAACGGCTAACCCTTTCACCTATGATCTGAATCCCATTCCTTCCTGTCTTTTCAAGGCCTTTGCTTCTTTACTTTATATTTGACAATACAGGGTGGGGCAAAAGTAGGTTTACAGTTGTGAGTACTAGAAACAGTTTATTCTTGTATTATTTATTAATTTGTGTATTATATTCCATATGAACAACCATAAAACTACCCTGTACATAAATAACAATTATATATAAAATACATATATAAGAATGTTTGCCCGGCTGATGTGGGTCAGTGGCTGAGCATCGACCTATGCACCAAGAGGTCGCCAGGTTCGATTCCCAGTCAGGGCACATGCCCAGGTTGTGGGCCTGATCCCCAGTGCCCGGGATGGGGGCATGCAGGAGGTGGCCAATCAATGTTCTCTCTCATTGATATTTCTCTCTCTCTCTCCCTCTCCCTTTCTTTCTCTTTAAATCAATAAAGAAAAAAAAATTAAGAATGCTTAAGCCCAGCCAGTATGGCTCAGTGGATTGAGTATCGTCCCATGGACTGAGAGGTCCCAGTCAGGGCACATGCCCAGGTTGAAGGCCCAAACCCCAGTTGGGGGTGTACAGGAAGTGGCCAATGGATGTTTCTCTCTTACATCGATGTTTCTGTCTCTCTCTCTCGAAAATCAATAAAAACATATTTTTATAAAAGAATGCTTAATAGCAGCACTGTTCACAGTTGCACAAAAATCCTCAAACTATTCCAAATGTTTATCTACAAGAGAATGGTTAAATAAATTGGTATATTCAGTAATAAAATAGGATAAAGCAGTGACAAGTTTCTATACTACAGCTGTATGAAACAACTTGGAAAAATCATAGAACAAAATATGGGGTTAGAAAAGCAAGCCCATCAGCTGGTGTGGCTCAGTGGCTGAGCGTTGACTCATGCACCGAGAGGTCGCTGGTTCAATTCCTGGTCAGGACATATGCCCAGGTTGTGGGCCTAATCTCCAGTGGGGGGCATGTGGGAGGTGGCCAATTGATGTTTTCTCTGATTGATGTTTCTATCTCTCTCTCCCTCTCACTTCCTCTCTGTAAAATCAATAAAGGGAAGGAAAAAACAAAAAGCAAGCCCACGCAGATTGCATACAGTTTGATAGTATTTTTATAAAGCAAGTAATATTAAAGAACATATTCCTTATATTGTTTAGGCCTATACATATATACTAAAACTATTTGTAAAAGGAATGAAAATACAAAATTCAGGATAGTGGTGATCTCAGTAGGATGGGAGGTGTAGGGGAATAGGAGGAGGGATAAACATATTAATAGACATAAAATATTGGCTAGTACTCTGGTTGGATGGTATGTTCTCAGGTGTGTATATTTTATTGTTGTTCTTTATAATATACATAAGTATACCACATTAATTTGTAGGTGTCAAATATTATGTAAAAATATTTAAAACCTAGCCCTGGCTGGTTTAGCTTAGCGGTTGGAGCTTCGGCCTGTGGACCAGAGAGTCCCAGGTTCGGTTCATATATATATATATTTAAAACCTTTCAGGGGCTATGGGGAAAAGATTCTATGATGAGACGTCCCTCAGCTCAAAATAGCTATCCCTAACTTATTTTTCATCTCCCCCCCCCCCCAACACAATCTGAGTCAATCAGGTTAGTCTCCTTATTGAAGCTTAATCATTTTTTATGTTTCTGTTATTCTCTTATCTTAGGGCACCTTCCCATACATCTATCCAAATCCTACCTAATTCCAAGGTTCTGCTCCAGTTCCAGATCTTTCCAGAAGTCTTTCCTGACCACTCCAGCTCTTGTTCATCTTTCTTTCTTCTAATGCTTATCAATGTTTGGGTTCCAAGCAAGTCAACATATACATGTATATTTTCTTATATCATTTATAAACAGTCAATGTATGGTTAGTCAGTGTTATTTTGCAAATAACAGAATCCAGTCTCATAACTAGTTTAAAAAAAAATCATTTCCTTGCTCATATTTTTCCTGTTCTTCACCTATTTATTTATTTTTAAATGTTTTTATTGATTATTTAGAGAGAAGGGAGGGAGAGATAGAAAAACATCGATGTGAGATACATCTATCAGCTGCCTCCTGCACTCCCCCTACTGGGGATTGAGCCTGAAACCCAGGCATGTGCCCTGACCAGGAATCGAACCGGGACCTCTCAGTCCATGGGACAACGCTCTATCCAATGAGACACACCGGGTGGACTCATTACTAGATTAAACAGAAAAAAAAATTTATTAAAGGATACACATGACTCCTATAATCTGTAAGTGAGCAGAAAATAAGGCTAGGCAGCTGTACAAGACTGACACCAAAATTGTGCTGTTCTGCTGCTCCATTGGAGCCCCTACTGGTAACACCAGTGGGGAAAAGTGGACCTCCATTCTCACCACAGACATTAGAACACTGAACAAGAACATGACCACTAGGACTTCCGGTCAAGATGGCAGCTTAGGAAACTGCAGTACTTGCCTCCTTCCACAACCACATCAACATTACAACTAAACTACAGAACAAACATCCTTCAGAACCACCTGAAATCCAGCTGAATATAAGTCCTACAACTACGAAATTAAAGAAGAGGCCGTATTGAGACTGGCAGGAGGGGCGGAGGCGTGGATGGGCAGGATATGTGGTGGATAAAAATCAGTAGGGCTACCACAGCTGGGAAGGTCCTCCCTGAGGAGTGAGGGGTCCCAGCCCCACACCAGGCTCCCAGCTCAGGGTTCCAGTGCAGGAAGAGAAGTCCCCCTGACTTCTGGCTGTAAAGCCAGCAGAAACTGAGACTGAGGGGGGCTGAGGCTGTGGGAGTCCCAGGCAGCTCCTCTTAAAGGGCCCGAGCATGGACTGATTCGGACTTGATCCCTCAGAGCTCTGGTGCAGAGGGGAGGCAGATTGAAAGGCACCAGAGACATATGGGGAAAAACTAAATTGTTTGGCATTGGGTGAGAGCTGGAGAGGCAGCTTTCTCCCAGACAGATGTGCTGGAGGAGGCCTTTGTTCCTTTGGTGAGCCCTTCCCCCTCGAGGCCGGCAGACGGGCGCCATATCTGGGACTCCAACAACCTGGCTCACACTGTTTGCCCCGTCCTGGTGATTCCCTGAGGCCCTGCCCCATCCAACCTTTGGGCCCACTCAAGCTGCCTACAGTGGCTTTACCAGAGAATTGGCCTGTTTCGGTTCCTGCTTCACATTTTCCTAAATTCTCTCAAACAAGCAGCATCTAGCCACAGAGAATCCCAAACCTCTTGCTATGTGGCCCCAGGCCTGGCTCTAGAAGCAGCCAGGCTTGGTTCCAAGCTGAGCTTTGCCTAGGCACCTCCAAGCCCAGCACAAGAAGCAGCCAATGGCAGATCTCTTTGTAGCTTATGCCTGGTAGCCCGGGGTAGAACACAGGCAGTGGCTGACCTTGCCCCAGAGCCAGCACACCCAGTGGACAGACCATGTCAAAGCACCCCCCCCCAACCACCTCCACAAATGACACACTCAAGAAATGGACTCAGGGGGTACCAGAGCACTGCTGAAGTAAGTCTTGCTCTGTGTGTGGGCCCCTGCACAGATGATCCAAGGTAGTCAGAGGTCACTGGTTAGTGGGCACAGCCAGTCCTTGCAGCTGACCAGCCTGAGTAAAACCCTCCCACTGACGTGCCAACAACAATGAAGACTCAATTACAACAGAAGGGTGTAAGTCCATACGAAGGGTGCACCTTGAGGGCCCAGCTGGGTAACCATGGAGGCTGTGCCACTGGACCCAACAGGACACCAACTACAACAGGCCACCCTAGAATGCCCGGGAGACATAGCAACTGTAACTAATACATAGAAACAAACACAGGGAGGCAGCCAAATGAGGAGACAAAGATATATGTCCCAAATGAAACAACAGAACAAAATTCCAGGAAAAGAACTAAATGAAATGGTGATAAGCAAACTAACAGATGCAGAGTTCAAAACACTGCTTATAAGGCCACTCAGTGAACTTAGTGAAGGCATCAAGAGCATAATAAAGGACCAGTCATAAATGAAGGAAGCACTAACTGAAATAAGGAATACTTTATAGCCCTGGCCGGTTTGGCTCAGTGGTTAGAGCGTCGGCCTGCGGTCCCGAGAGACCCGGGTTCGGTTCCCGCTAAGGGCACGTACCTCGGTTGCAGTTTGTCCCCGGCCCTGGTTGGTCGTGCGGGTGGCAGCCACTCGATGTGTCCCTTCACGTCGATGTTTCTCTCTCTCTCTCTTCCTCTCTCTCCCTCCCGCTCCATCTGAACAAAAAAAAAAAAAAAGAATACTTTATAGGGAATCAATAGTAGAGTAGGTGAAGCCAAGAAGCAAACCATATATTTGGAATATAAGGAAGCACAAAACACCCAATCAGTACAGCAAAAAGAATCCAAAAAAATGAAAATAGTATTAGGAGCCTGTGGGACAATTTCAAGCATACCAACATTCTTATGATGGGAGTGCCAGAAGGCAAGAAGGAGAGCAAGAAATTGAAAACCTATTTGAAAAAATGACAGAAAACTTCCCTAACTTGGTGAAGAAAACAGACATACAAGTCCAGGAAGCACGGAGTCCCAGGCAGGATGAACCCAAAGAGGTCCACACCAAGACACATCATCATCAATACACAAAACGCTAAAGACAAAGAATCTTAAAAGCAGCAAGAGAAAAGCAGTTAGTTACCTACAACAAAGCTCCCATAAGGCTGTCAGCTGATTTCTCAAAAAAAACTTTGCAGGCCAGCAGGGAGTGGCAAGAAATATTTTATTTATTTATTTATATATTTAAGTTTATTTTTGTTACAGATGTTTCTCCTTTTATACCCCATTCACACCCTCCTCCCCATCCCCCCCTCCCCAGTCCCCGGCTTTGTTGTCCATGTCCATTGGTTATGCATATATGCATATAAGTTCTGTGGTTTATCTCTTCCCACCCCTCACTACCCCCTCTTCTGAGGGTTGTCAGTCTGTACCCTACTTCCGTGATTCTGGGTTTACCCTATTCCTCAGACTGTTATATTTATTATATTCCATATATAAGTGAGATCATGTGGTATTTGTCTTTTTCTGCTTGGCTTGTTTCACTTAGGATAATACTTTCCAGGTCCCTCCATGTCGTCTCAAAGAATAAGAGATCTTTCTTTCTTACAGCTGCATAGTATTCCATTGTGTATATGTACCACAGCTTTTTTTTTTTAATTATTATTTTTATTATTTTTAAATCTTTATTGTTGAATGTATTACAGATGTTCCTCATTTTAACCCCATTGACCCCCCTCCTCCCCACTTCTGCCCCCCTCCCGCCTTTTCCCACACTATTGTCTGTGTCCATTGGTTATGCATATAAGTTCTTTGGTTTATTTCTTCCCACCCCCCACCCCCCTTTCCCTTTGAAGTTTGTCAGTCTAGCAATGAATTTGTACTTCTTAGTCTCCCCACCTTTTTCACCCATTTCTCCAACCCTCCTCCCATCTGGCAACCAACAAAATGTTCTCTGTATCTACGAGAATGTTTCTGCTCTGCCTGTTCATTTTGTTTGTAGATTCCATCGTCGATAGATATGTATTCATTGCCATTTTGTTTGTTCATATATTTTATCTTTTTCTTCAAAAAGACCCTTCATCATTTCATATAATAACGGTTTGGTGGTGATGAACTCCTTTAACTTTTTCTTGTCTGGCCATCGATTCTAAATGACAGTTTTGCAGGATAGAGTAATCTTGGTTGTAGGTTCTTGCTTTTCATCACTGTGAATATTTCTTGCCATTCCTTTCTGGCCTGCAAAGTTTCTTTTGAGAAATCAGCTGACAGCCTTATGGGAACTCCCTTGTAGGTAACTAACTGCTTTTCTCTTGCTGCTTTTAAGATTCTCTCTTTGTCTTGAACCTTTGGATTTTGATGATGATGTGTCTTGGTGTGGGCCTCTTGGGGTTCATCTTGTTTGGGACTCTCTGTGCTTCCTGGACTTGTATGTCTGTTTCCTTCATCATATTAGGGAAGTTTTCTGCCATTATTGTTTCAAAGAGGTTTTTGATTTCTTGTTCTCTCTCTTCTCCTTCTGGCACCCCCAAGATGCGAATGTTGGCACGCTTGAAGTTGTCCCAGAGGCTCCTTACACTATCCTCATTTTGGGGGGGGATTCTTTTCTCTTTTTGCTATTCTGATTGGGTGTTTTTTGCTTCCTTATATTCCAAATCAATGGTTTGCTTCTTGGATTTACGTACTCTACTATTGAATCTGTGTACATTATTCTTTATTTCAGTTAATGCCTCCTTCATTTCTGACTGTGCATCCATCATTTCGGACTGGTCCTTTTTTATTGTCTTGAGGCCTTCACTAAGTTCACTGAGCATCCTCATAAGCAGTATTTTGAACTCAGCATCTGTTAGGTTGCTTATCTTCATTTCGCTTAGTTCTTTTCCTGGAGATTTTTTCTGTTCTTTCATTTGGGACCTGTTTCTTTGTCTCCTCATTTTGGCTGTCTCCCTGTGTTTGTTTCTGTGTATTACTTAACGACAGGTATAGGGCTATCTGAGACCAGATGCTGCTTGTTTGAAAGAATTTAGGAACACCTGAAGCAGGATCCAAGCCAGGCCAGTCCTATGGTCAAGCAAGTGGCAACAGCTTGGGTGGGCCTGAAAGTTGGGTGGGGTGGGGCCTCAGGGAATCACCAGGGTGGGGCAAACAGTGTGAGCCAGGTTGCTAGAGTCCCAGGTAATGGCGGCTGTCTGCAGCCCCAGGGCAGGGCTCACCAAAGGAACAAAGGCCTCTGACAGCACGTTTGTCCCGGAGAAAGCCCCCTCTCCAGTCCTCGCTCCAGTGCCAAATAGCTCAGTTCTTCCCTGTATGTCCCTAGTGCCCCTTGAGCTGCCTCCCCTCCAAGATTAGAGGGTGTGAGTTCAATAAGTCTGTGTGCAGGCCCTTTACGGAGCTGCCTGAGGCTCCCGCCGCGTCAGCCCCCTTGAGCCTCAGTTCCTGCTGGTCTTTCCAGCCAGAAGTTATGGGGACTTCTCTTTCTGGCACTGGTGCCCTGAGCGGGGTGTCTGGTGTGGGATGAGGACCCCTCAGTCCTCAGGGAGGAACTTCCCAGCTGAGGTAGCCTCCTGATTTTTATCCACCACACGTGGGTATGGGACCAGCCCATCCTCCTCCGCCCCTCCTACCAGTCTCGTTGCGGCTGCTGCTTTAATTCCGTAGCTGTAGGACTTCCATTCAGCCTGATTTCAGGCGGTTTTGAATGATGGCTGTTCTGTAGTTTAGTTGTAACTTTGATGTGGTTGTGGGAGGATGCGATACCGCTTTTACCTACCGGCCATCTTGACCGGAAGCCTGTACAACAGCTTTTTTATCCATTTGTCTACTGATGGACACTTGGGCTGTTTCCAGATCTTAGCTATTGTAAATAGTGCTGCTATGAATATGGGGGTGCATATATTCTTTCTGATTGGTGTTTCAGGCTTCTTAGGGTATATACCTAGAAGCGGGATCACTGGGTCAAATGGAAGTTCAATTTTTAATTTTTTGAGGTAGCACCATATTGTTTTCCATAGTGGCTACACCATCTGCATTCCCACCAGCAGTGCACTAGAGTCCACTTTTCTCCACACCTTCGCCAACACTTGTTTGATGATTTCTTGATGGCTGCCATTGTGACAGCTGTGAGGTGATACCTCAGTGGCAAGAAATATTTAAAGTGATGAAAAGCAAGGACCTGCCCTGGCAGGTTTGGCTCAGCAGTTAGAGCATCAGCCTGCAGTCCAGAGAGACCCCGCTTCAGTTCCTGCTAAGGGCACATACCTAGGTTGCAATTTGTCCCCAGCCCTGGTTGGGTCGTGCAGGAGGCAGCCACGCAATGTGTCCCTTTCACATCGATGTTTCTCTCTCTCTCTTTCTGCCTCTGTTTCCCTCCCACTCTATCTGAACAAGAAATGGAAAAATGTCCTCAGGTGAGGATAAAAAAGAAGAAAGCAAGTACCTACATCCAAGATTACTCTATCCTGGGAAGCTATCATTTAGAACCCATGGTCTTGTAAATAGTTTCCCAGACAAGAAAAAGCTAAAGGAGTCCATCACCACCAAACCAGTATTATATGAAATGTTGACGGGTCTTCTTGAAGAAGAAAAACAAAAATATAAACAATAAAATGGTAATTAATACATATCTATCAACAATTCAATCTACAAACAAAATGAGGAAGCAAAACAGAAACAGACTCATAGACACAGAACTTTTTGTTGGTTGCCAGATGGGAGGGGAGTTGAGTGAAAAAGATGAAGGGATTAGGAAGTACAAATTGGTTGTTAGACTGATGAACCTCAAAGGGAAGGGGGGAGGTGAGGTGGAAAAAGAGAAACCAAAGAACTTATATGCATATATGCATAACCAATGGACACAGACCATAGTGTGGGAAAAGCAGGAGGGGGTTTGGGATTGGGGAGGAGGGAGTCAAGGGGGGAAAAAAGAGGGACATCTTTAATACATTCAACAATGAAGATAAGTTTAAAAAAATAAAAATACAAATAAAGTAACTGTGGTAGGCAGTTAGAAAGTTCTGAGCAGAGCCCCGTCATTGTGGCTCAGTGGTTGAGTGTCGACCCATGCACCAAGAAGTTGCCAGTTGGATTCCCTGTCAGGGCACATGGCCAGGTTGTGGGCCTGATCCCCAGGTGGGAGCATGCAGGAGGCAGCCAATCGATGTTCTCTCTCATCGATGTTTCTTTCTTTATTTTAAAGAAAGGGTTGTCTGATTTACTTATTTATTTTTGGTAGGTGCCCCTACCAGGAACCGAACCTGGGACTCTCTGGTCCGCAAGGTGCCGCTCCAACCGCTGAACCAAACTGGCCAGGGCTCATCGATGTTTCTTTTTTTTTATTTTTTATCCTCACCCGAGTACATTTTTCCATATTTTGTTCAATAGAGTGGGAGGGAGAGAGAGGAAGGGGGAGAGAGAGAGTAACATCGACGTCAAAGGGACACATCGCGTGGCTGCCACCTGCACAACCCACCCAGGGTCAGGGACAAACTGAAACCTAGGTACATGCCCTTAGCTTAGCGGGAACTGAATCCAGGTCTCTCTGAACCGCAGGGCGACACTCTAACCGCTGAGCCAAACCGGCCAGGGCCCATCGATGTTTCTATGTCTCTCTCCCTCTCCCTTCCTCTCTCTTAGAAAAAAAAGTTATAAAAAAAAGAAAGAACCCTGGCCGGCTTGGCTCAGCAGTGGGAGCGTAGGCCTGCGGACCAGGGAGTCCTGGGTTCGGTTCCCGCTAGGGGCATGTACCAAAAAAAAAAAAAAAAAATTTCTTAAAAAAAGAAGACCTCAGCAGAACAAGGCTAATGGGCCAGGAACAGAAGATCACCAGCAGGAAAAGCCCTGGGTATCTAGCAAAGGATAGTTGTATGGTGGGACCTCATTTCCAGGTGACCTTTCTTCCCCTAGCATATTGCTGTTCATGAGGTTTGGACTCCCTGACCTTGCATCCCTTGAGGCTTCAGTTGTATTTCAGCTCCAGGCCCAGAAAAGTAGCAAAACCTGACAAGTGACTCCATGGCTGACCTCAGGACCAGCTGAATTGAATAATGACCCCTGCCCTGGTGCCCACAAATCAACCAGTGGAGACCCCACCTTGAAAGGACACACCTGAAAGCTGCTGAATATTCTATTGAGATCTTCTTGTGGGACCTCCCCTAAAATCTCCTCCTTAATACCCTTAGGACAGAAGACCCAGCTCCCTTCCCCCTCTGCCTCCCCCCAGGCATGTTACCATTACATGTTCCTCATTCTCAAACTCCAAAGGCCCCTCCTTTACCTCTATAACTTGTTTCCTAAGCCCATTTCTTATACAAATTACTTCTACCTCTGTGAATTTCCAAATAAATGTTCTCTTATTAAAAAAAATACAGTATGTATATACAGAGAGAATAAGAGAGAGAAGACAAAGGAAATGTCTCAAAATGTTAACAGTATTTCTAGGAAATGAAAGTATAGGTGAGATTATTTTATTATTTTGTACTTTTCAGTATTTTCTAGATATTGTGAGTGAACATTTATCAGTTGGTAGTACCTCAGACTCAGTCCCTTTTCTGTCTACACTCTCTGCTTAGGTGACCTCTCCCATCTACATGTCAAAGAGCTCCCAATTTTGTTTTTTGTTTTTGTCTTTTATTCCTCACCCTGAGGATATTTTTCTATTTATCATCAGATATTTTTCTATTTATCATCAGATAGAGAGGGAGGGAGGGAGGGACAGAGAGAATCATCTACGTGATAGAGTACATGGACTGGTTGCCTCCTAACACCAGACCAGGGCTGGGGACAACCCACAACTGAGGTACATGCCCTTGACCATACATTGAATCTGATTTGGTCTGCGGGCAGATGCTCTCACAACTGAGCCAAACCCGCCAGGGCTACTATTCATATTCTTAATATTTATTTATTATTATTATTTTTTAATCCTTCCCCAGTGATATTTTTTCCTTGCTTCTCAGAGAGAAGGGAAGGGAGGGAGGGAGGGAAGGAGGGAGGGAGAGAGAGAGAGGAACAACCATAGGAGAGAGACACATCAATCAATTGGTTGCCTATCCAGATATGTGTCCTTGACCAGAATCGAACCCATGACCCTTCAGTCCTCGGGCTAACACTCTAACCACTGAACCAAACCAGCCAGGGCTTAATATTTATTTTTTAAAACACTCTAAAAATGTAGATTTGTAACAGCAATATTAGTTTATTTTTTTCTATTTTGTTATATTGTTGTAGACCAACGAGACAGACCAGACTTATACTCCGAACTGGGTTCAAATTAAGAGAGCTTTATTAGCTGCGCAGCCACTGTCCCATCCTACTCAGAGGAGAGAGCAGCCCCGAGCTCAGGGGGAGGGTTGCTTATATAGTTGTCTTAGCCCCTGTTAAGGAATTTGGATTAAGGGTATGCGAGCAAGCAAGCACGTACAGAAGCAGATATTTGCAGTTAGCTGTTATGCCTGAGGGAACAATCAGTTTCTGTGTACACAAAGCAATGGTTATCTATACAATGCAGTGGTTATCTATTAGTAGATAGTTCTTGCCATTCCCTTAAAATCCAGGGGGCAAGGTCATGTGTTTGTCCTTTACAATATGTGGCACTCTGTTCATTGTCCCTCAATATCTTTTCAGCTCTTCTTCCACAGTAATAGAAAACCTGAATTTTTTTTTTTTTTGTAGTACTTGCCCCTAGTTTGAACCGAACCTGGGACTCTCTGGTCTGCAGGCCGATGCTCAACCGCTGAGCCAAACTGGCCAGGGGGAAAACCTGAATTTTTAGTGGGCATAACTACCGAGAATTAGGACTATATTCCCAGCTTCTTTTGCAGCTTTGTGTGATCATAGGATCATTCTCTGGATGTAACCAGAATTGTTGCATGCAGCTTTTGGGAAATGTTCTTAAATGTGGAGCTGTACCCTTCTCTCTTTCCTCCTTCCTGCTGACTGGAATGCAGTTATCTTGGAGCTATCTTGGACAATGAGGTCATCTTGAGAATGGAATGCTCACATGGTAAAGCAAGAAGGCAGGAGACTGGATACCTAATTCCATGGAACACTATACTAACAGTGGACTTACTAAAGGCAAACTTTCTATTTTGCTTGTTATTTTAGTTTACTTTTTCTGTTATTTGTAGCTGAACCAGATCCTAATGCATAATCCCTTGCATGGCCATCTTGATTGCTAAAGCTGATGCAGACCTGACTGGGTGATATGATCCCAACTGCCATGTACAAGGTATTGAGGGGCAAGTAGATGTCATACCTTGAGATGGAGTCCTCAAGTACACAGCAGGCCACTACCACCAGCCAGTCCAGTGCTTACCTAAGTGATAATCCTAAATAACACCAGCCAATCAATAAGACTCATAGGCTTTGCTTTTTTTTTTTTTTTTTTTTATCCTCACCCGAGGATATCTTTCCAATTTTTGTACAGATAGAGTGGGAGGGAGAGAGAGAGAGAAACATCGACGTGAAGGGACACATCGAGTGGCTGCCACCCGCACGACCAACCAGGGCCGGGGACAAACTGCAACCGAAGCACGCGCCCCTAGCGGGAACCAAACCCGGGTCTCTCTGGACCGCAGGTCGACGCTCTAACCGCTGAGCCAAACCGGCCAGGGCGGCTTTGCTTTTTAAATGTGGGATAGAGAATGTTCATGGTCTTTTTGTTTTATTTATTTATTTTTAATCCTCACCCGAGGATATTTTTCCATTTATCTTGAGATCGAGTGGGGGCGGGGGGGTGGAGAGAGAGAAACATTGACATGAGAGAGACGCATAGATTGGTTGCCTCATGTAGAACCCCAACCAAGGCCGAGGACTAACCACAACCAAAGTGTGGGCCCTTGTCTGGAATTGAACTTGCAACTCTTTGGTCTGTGGTCTGACACTCTAATCATTGAGCCAAACTGGCCAGGGGAATGGTCTTTTTGTTTTAAAACATTTACCCCATTTCTCTTCTTTCAAACTTCATCTCTGGACTGGGTTCCCTGCTTGTCAGAATAACTTACACTCAATACTCAAACTTTGGTTTTTAATAATTTATTTGTATTAGCACTATTCATTTTTAAAAATATTAAATTGTTTTAAAAGCTTTAATGATATGGTCTATGGGAAAGCTATCTTTTATATCTCTGATGAAATTGCTAAGGAAAATGTATTTCTAATATTCCTCACATATGAAATAAAAAACAATTATTAGTCTTTGACAGTAATATGTCAGTGCCTTACAACTGTGGTTGTTATATCCACATGGGCCCACAAACAATTATTTACCAAGGTATTTACATTTTCTAAAAGGGTCAAGCATTCTAAAAATTATATGGATAATAATAGGTAACATTTATTAAATACTATAATTTAATTCTCCTTATAGCCCTACAAAGTAGGTACTATTATTAATAATGAGGAAACTGAAGCATAGTTAAAAGTCATCAAGTACTAAATGATGGAACTGAGATTCAAACCCTGAGAGCTTTTGCTCTGGGCTTTATTTTTTTTGGTAGGTTGGTGAGGATGGTATATCACTTTTTAATTTCTCAAAGTGCTTTTTAAAAAATCTTCACTAGAGGATATTTTCCCATTGAATTTTTAGAGAGAGTGGAAGGGAGGGGGGAGGAAGGGAGGGCAAGAGAGAGAGAAACACATGCCTCCCACATGACCCTGAAAGGGGCAGGGGGACGGAACCTGCAACCCAGGTACCTGCCCTTGACTGGAATCAAACCTGTGACCCTTCAGGCCTGGGGCCGACACTCTAACCACTCTAAGGGCTGAGCCAAACAGGCTAGGGCTTCAAGTGCTTTTATATTTACTTTATTAGACATAAAGTAGAGAATATAGACTATCTGGATAATTAGAAGAATGCCCCTTGCCTTAGTTATTCAGACACTTGAGACTGACATATTTCCTGTTCAAATTAATGTTAATTTAGTTAATTGCTTAATATTAATGTTATCTTACATGTACAGAAATAAACCATAAAACTAAGGAAAATGTGGTATATATACATATTTGTACACATAATTTGAATAGAGCCTACAATTTATTTTATCTTCTTTTTACACTTGATTTATTCTTTTATAATTTTAATAAAATATTTCAGGCTACAGAAAAATAGAATGTTGTGAACACCACTCATAATCTCGGTTTGTCAAATCTTGAAGCTATATTTGCTGCAGAAAACTTTTCTGCATATTTAATGCATTTATATGTTCAAAAAAAGTAGAGTGAAGTCCCGGTCCCACCGTTTTCAATATGCCCAGTTCCCATCCCCACAGGTGTGATATATGTATTCTTCCCACCCCGTTTAGTGTGCGAGTGCGTATGTACGAATATATTTGAACTCACTTTAAGAAATTAAGGGTAACAAATCCTTGATATTTTTATTTGTGTCTACACTCCTAAACACTCACTCTTTACCGCCTCTTTTATCTCAGCTCATTATTCGATAAGCAATTAATAAAATTCCATGTTCAAGGAATTCTGTTAACTCGGAAGAATCGGTAGTTTCTCATCAAATTGTTTGCCTCTACCCTTGTACTCCATCCAAATCCAGTTTTCTAAACTGAGACCCGTTTCCAAAGTCTAAAATGCCTATCGCGTAACAAAGGTGAACCTCACGGAGAACCTCGGAGGAGATTTAACACCTCCGAGGAATTCAGGCGGAAGAAAGCTGTGGGAGGGGAGCGGTGGGGTGGGCGTGGCCCAGGAAAGGCGGAGTCGGACGTGGGCGGGCGTGGCCTGAGCGAGGAGGATCCGGCAGCAACGTCCGGGCCGTGCGCAGATTTGGCGCCAAACGCCCAGGGCTCTTTTCGCGGCGGTAGCTTTAGAGTCTCGCGAGAATCGTGGTTTGCTCTCTGCCCCAATCACGGTTTTGCAGCCGCTGCTGTCCGCATGCAGGTGAGAGCGGGCCAGCGGGAGAGTGAAGTCCTTTAGGGGAGAAGCGGCCTAATGACTCCGGCGGAGGAGCCGTGTGCCGGGCAGTAGTGAGGAGGATGGAATACAGAGCTGAGGTGGACTTGGGCGGAGCGGAACAGTAGAGGCCTGAAGGCCGCGACCTGTGGGGCGAGGTGACCTGTGGGGAGGGACAAGGGCGGGCACGTTTACTGTTTGTTTGTTTTGGGTCAGCCTTTCACTAAACCTAACCCTTTAGCCTGAGGGAACGTGTGTCACAGACATCTTCACAGGGCCAGTTTCTGACCGTGGGCTTGTAAACGGAGAAGGCATCCCGTGACTACTGCATGGATGAAGGTGAAGTGAGAGTAGACGGGGGAGTGAGGAGGAGAAGGTTGGAGAGCCGAGGGCTGGGAAACTGTGTTCAGGGATGGTCAGCAGGGAGGGACGTCGAGGCAGTCCGGCGCAGCGTCCCTTGCCAAAGGGGCCTCTGTTTTGATGAGTTGGAAAAAGTTGGACATTGGACACCGAAAGGGTCTGGGAGCGAGCTGTAGTTTGGACAATCCATGTCTTTGTTATGTTCACTTCTCTGGGAGTTTGAGGACGAGAGGAAGAGGTTAAGAGAATTTCATCCATGCCTAAAAAGGAGACTGTAAAGAGACAATGCAACAATTATCAAGAAGTGAAAGATATAAAAATATGAAAATAAAATTAAAAATAAGTGAAAGAGGTATATCGTGTTCACTACCAGTGTACAGCCCCACCCCATGGTTCCCCGTTCCTGATATACCATCAGGCCACACTTAACATAGGTTGTGTGTGCCCTGTCATCAAACTCGGCTCCCTCAGCCTCCGAGGCATCAACCCCATTTCTTCCTAGAGGGCTTAACGAGATTGGGGCTACATAAATTTATTGTAGGTAGAAAGCTACTTGAGAGGTTATGATCTCTGACTGCCTTTCTTCCAATTTTGAAAACCTATGATTCTTTTTTTTTTGGTACGTGCCCCTAGTGGGAACCGAACCCAGGAGTCTGGTCCACAGGCTAACGCTCCAACTGCTGAGCCAAACCGGCCAGGGCGAAAGATCTGATTCTTGAACCTTACTTGAAGGTACAAGTGGGTCATTATAAAGAATTGATATTTATTTTGTTTTTATGTAGTGTAGTCATGGAAATTTAGAATTAGAGAGACTAGAGATCATCTAGCTCCAGAAGTTTTACAGTTTTGGGGAAGCTTTGGAATTATTTTCTTCATTGTCTCATTCAACAAATATATATTGAACATTTGCTGTGTAGCAGCTTTGGAGATGGCGTGTGAAGCACAATGAGACCTACCTGGTCTTTGCCCTTTTGGAGCTACATTCTAGTGTGGGAGACAAACATTAATCAAATAATCACACAAATAGAACTTAATTTGAAACTGGGTTAGTGCTATGAAACTTGTACTTGATACTTTGAATGCTTATTATAGGAGGATTTAGTTTAGGGAAATTGGGGGAGACTTTTCTGTGGAGGTGATTGTAGAGATCTGAAAGAGATTAGGTAGGAGTCAAGGAAGAGCCAAAAAGTCTAGTGGCCTGAGGGATATGGCGTTTTCAAAGAAATGAATGAAAAGTGGTATAAAGCTGGAGATGTAGGACGGTGCTCATTATCCTAAGAGCAGAAGAAAGCCATTGAAATATTTAAGCCAAGTGGTAAAACTGAAAGAGTTAGTCAAGTTTTGTTTTTTTTTTATCCTCACCCGAGGACATTTTTCCATTTTTTGTACAGATAGAGTGGGAGGGAGAGAGAGGAAGGGAGAGAGAGAGAGAGAAACATTGACGTGAAGGGACACATCGAGTGGCTGCCACCCGCACGACCAACCAGGGCCGGGGACAAACTGCAACCGAAGTACGTGCCCTTAGCGGGAACCGAACCCGGGTCTCTCCGGACCGTAGGCCGACGCTCTAACCGCTGAGCCAAACCGGCCAGGGCAGAGTTAGTTAAGTTTTAAAGGGTAAAGGTAAAAGCTTGCAAAAGGTGGAAACTGAAAAATTTGATGCTTGCATGACCTTTGCTCAGCCTTCTGTTGAGTGAGGATTCTCATGTTATCGGTAAGACAGCCAGCAGATCACCCAGCAGATGCAGGACGAGATATCAGACCAGTCCAACAGCAAAGTGGGCAATGGGCCATGCAGAGTACGTCAGCAGAAACCGCCAGAAGCTACAAGTAGAATAGATAAACTATATCCCAAATGTTATTGGAGGCTGACCCCTATCTGACTCAGCCTGCCTGCACCCAGGCGTCTGCAATAAAATCATTTTGCTCTAAGTTGCCTTGCCTCGTGGATGTGATCTCCCACTGGCTCAGACCTTTTAAAAATGATCAGCTTCACATTCCATAGGTTCAACTTAGCTGTTACATGGAGAATGGATTGGAAAAGGCAAAAGTGGATAGGAGTGTTGGAGTAATCCAAGTAGAAATGTTAAGAAGTGGTTGTGGAGATAAGGAGAAATAGACAGAATCATGGGATATTTATAAAGGAGGTAAAATGGATAGGATATGTAGGGTAGAGGGAAGTGTTATGGATGACTTGTAGGTTTCTGACATAGGCTATATGTCATTCAGTGAATTGGGAAAATTAGAAGTTCAGTTTTGTATATGATTTATAGGTGCCTTTGAGAAATTTTTAAAAAATATATTTCTTTATTGATTTTAGAGAGAGAGAGAGGAAGGGAGAGGGAGAGAGAGCTAGAAACATCAGTTGGCCACCTCCTGCATGCCCCCCACTGGGGATTTGGCCCACAACCTGGGCATGTACCCTGATCAGGAATCGAACTGGCGACCTCTTAGTGTATGGATCTACGCTCAGCCACTGAGCCACACCTGCCGGGTGGTGCCTTTGAGAAAAAATTTTTTTTTCGCCCAAGGACATTTTTCCATTTTTTTGTTCAGATAGAGTGGAAGGGAAAGAGAGGAAGAGAGAGAAACATTGATGTGAAAGGGACACATCAAGTGGCTGCCATCTGCACAACCCAACCAGGGCCGGGGACAAACTGCAACATGCTCTTAGTGGGAATCAAACCCGGGTCTCTTGGGACCACAAGCCGATGCTCTCTAACCACTGAGCCAAACCGGCCAGGGCAGAGAAATTTAAGAGCTGTAAAATGAAAAGTAGGGATCTTGATCTCAGACTTGATGCCTAGGATGGAGATAAAAAATGAGTGAGTTGGCCTGTGGTCCAGAGAGACCTGGGTTCGGTTCCCACTAAGGGCACGTACCTCTGTTGCACTTTGTCCCCAGCCTTGGTTGAGGTCGTGTGGTAGGCAGCCACTCGATGTGTCCTTTTCATGTCGCTGTTTCTCTCTCCTTCCCACTCTACATGAGCAAAAATGGAAAAATGTCCTCGGGTGAGGATTAATTAAAAAAAAAAAAAATTAGTCATCTGTAAATGCTTATTAAAGCTATGTGTGTAAATAAGTGAAGAGGGCCTAGGTTGGAATCTTGGATACTTACTGACCAGGTTAGAGGAAGATGAATCTTCAAAGCAGATCCAGAAGGAGTGTCCAGAAAGGGAGGAAAACCAGGTGAACATAAAACTATTATGTTTTAATAGTTAATGGAAACACTTTTCCAGAAAAGGAACTGATCAAAAGTGTCCGATGTTGCTGAGAGGTCAAGTAAGATGATACTGAAAGCATTCTTTCAAGTTATCAACCTGAAGATTACTTTCCTTTCTTCAAAGGAAACCTTACCTAGAAGATCAATATGTAAGCATATTTCTGTTAAAAGCTGCTCTGGTTGAAGTGGCAGGTGAGGTACCTATCCCCTGCATATTTCACACCCATTTGGACCATAGTTTGAAGTCCTCTGAAAAGCCCAAATCATTTTATGATAGAGGAAACTCAACAGCTGAGGTAAAATAATTTGTTCAAAATTATATTGTTATTTAGTAGTAGGGTATACATTAAAATTCAGTTCCTCTAATTTTTAGCCTAGTTCTTTTTTTTTTATCCTCACCCGAGGACATAGGACATTTTTTCGTTTTTTGTTCAGATAGAGTGGGAGGGAGAGAGAGAGAAAGAGAAACATCGACGTGGAAGGGACACATCGAGTGGTTGCCATCTGCATGACCCAACCAGGGCCGGGGGCAAACTGCAACCGAGGTACATGCCCTTAGCAGGAACCGAACCCTGGTCTCTGGACTGCATGCGGATGCTCTAACCGCTGAGCCAAACCTGCCAGGGCTAGCCTAGTTCTTTTTTTCATAATTATTACCTCCACTTCTTTTCATTGTGTGTAAGTTTAAAATATGTTTTAACGGACTGAAACACATGAATTTTGCTGCGGGTGGATCATTGTTTTAAAATATATATTTTTATTGATTTTTTAGAGAGAGAGGAAGGGAGAGAGATTGAAACATTGATATGAGAGAGATACATAGATTAGCTGCCTCCTCCACACCCCTTATTGGGGATTGAGCCTGAAACCCAGGCATGTACTCTGACCGGGAATCAAACCAGGACCTCTCAGTTCATGGGATGACGCTCAGTCCACTGAGCTACACCAGCCAGACACTGCAGGTGGATCTTAATTGTGTAATAGGAAGATTACTTGGATGAATAAACTTGTTTACTTTTTTTCCCTCCAGAGGAAAAGATGCTGGAGCCACAGGAGAATGACTTGATTGACCTACCAGAAGATGTAGAAGATGAAACTTTTCCTCCTTTCCCGCCTCCAGTTTCTCCAGAGAGAGGAAATGGTGAAGGAGCTGAAACTGATGATGGTATGTATAGAGCTCCAAAAAAATGTCTGTGTTTAGTTATCCATCTATCAGCTTAGAAATGAGTCATTTTATAGGTGAGGCTTAAATTTTTTAAGTAATATTAAATCTTGGTATATTTCACCAGAGTCAGGAAGAGGAGCGCCTGTTCCTGTACCTCCAAAGAGAACAGTTAAAAGGAATATACCCAAGCTGGATGCTCAGAGGTATATTTACTATTTCCTTAAACATTTGTACTTTTTTTTTTTACATTTTTTTTTTCTTATGTTACAAACTTTTAGTTGGGATGATTTGCAGATCAGATATTTATAAAGATTTTATTTTCAGTCCAGATAATATCTAATTTCTTCTTAAGGTCTTGGTTTGGCCTTGATAGCTCTAGAAAACTTGGAATTAAAAACTTATTTCTATTCACAGATTAATTTCAGAGAGGGGGCTTCCAGCATTAAGACATGTATTTGATAAGGCAAAATTCAAAGGTAAAGGTCATGAGGTAAGGAATGTCTGGTTTTTATTTCAGACCTTTGTTTTTTAAAATACAGTTGTCCCTCAGTTTCTGGGAGGATTGGTTTTAGGACCCCTGCGATTGCCAAAATCCACAGATGCTCAAGTCCCTTATATAAAATGCATAGTATTTGCATATAACCTACTTTAAGTCATCTCTAGATTACTTGTAATACCTAATACAATGTAAATGTTAAGTAAATAGTTGTTATATTATTTAGGGAATAACGACAAGAAAAAAGTCTACATGTTCAGTACAGATGCAGAGGCAGCAACCTTCTAGGCCTTACTACATTGCACATGTCAACAACAGTGTAACCTTTTCCCCCTGAATATTTTCAATCCACAGTTGGTTGAATCTGGGGATGCAGAACCCACTGATAAGTAGAGCTTACTGTATCTATAAAACTGGGCCTGTTACCATGTTAGGAATCTTAGAATGTTTCACAGGTGCAATCATTCATCATTGTATCTTTTGAGAAACTATGATGTGGAAAGGGCACAAATAAGAAAACATTTGTGTAGTCTTGGTTTTGCCACAGTATGCCTTTAACTAAAATCATATCTGAGTCAGTAAGCCTGAGTTTGTACTTTATAATTTTGAGGAATAAAATTTCCTTTGTCTACTTCAGAGAGTGGTTTTAAGCTTTATGAGAGCAAGGACTTTACCTGTACTGATAATTTACATGTCCCCAAGATATGGCACCATGCCTGGTTCATAACAGGCATCAGTTAAGTTTTGTTGAAAAATGGAGACATTCAATCACTGGACGAACGTACATTTAAAATTTTTCTTATCTTTGAATCATGTAGATACTTTTTTTGCAGATGATATCTTTATAGAGCTTTGCAGTTTATGAAGTACTTTTAAATATATTCTTATTTTTTAAATTAATTTATATTTTTATCCTCACCCGAGGACATTTTTACATTTATCTTCAGATAGCGCAGGAGGGAGAGTGGGAGAAAGAGAAACATTAATGCGAGAGAGACACATCGAGTGGCTGCCACCCACACGACCCCAACCGGGGCCAGGGACAAACTGCAACTGAGGTATGTGCCCTTAGCAGGAACCAAACCCCGGCCTCTCTGGTCTGTGGGCCGACACTCTAGCCACTGAGCCAAACCGGCCAGGGCTTTAAATATATTCTTTTAATTCCCAACTATGGGATAAGTGTTGGTCCCATTATCTAATTAAGGAGACTGAGTTTTAAGTGTCCGATGACAACAGTTAGGACAGAGCCTAGACTTCCCTTTTCATAGCCCAGCTAGAATAATGTTAAAAAACATTGGTGTGGTATGCAGGATAATTGGAAAGAGGGAAGAGACTGGAGGTAGACAGCAAATCAGAGGCTGTTGCACTACCAGTGGAACAAGGTGAAAACAGCTTGTATGGGATAGTAGAGATCAACATATAGTACTTGCATTTGACTTGGACCTAAGGAGATGAAAAAGGAATAAAAATAATCCTAAGAATTCAAACCTGGGAGGCTGAAAACTTGTATTATATTTGCTCAGCTTCAGTGGACAGGAAAAGAATAAAGCCTGTGTCCTGTTTTACCACAAAGCTAAACATAGATGTATTAAAGCCATACCCTCCTCATTTAATTAATTTGTTGAAGTTTTTAGTAAATAATGATGAATTGGTGCTTTGAATTTATGAAGTCTTCATTGTTTTCATAAGATAAACTTATGTGAAGGATAAATATTTTGCATTTCACTGGGCGAGGGTCGGCTCTGAAAGAGTTTATCTGGTCTTCTGTACTTTGCCCTTGAAAATTTTCACTATTTTCTCACAAAGTTGAATCCTCACTGCTTTTTTCTTCATGTATGATTTGGGGCTTCCCATTATGTTTAGATATTTCTCTTATTGTGTCCTTGGGGTCTAACATTACGTTGTGAGGTGGCCAGCAACCTCCAACAATTGGAAAATGACTTTAGGTGATTGAATTTTTAAAAGAAGTGTTATCTTTATTATTAGACTGAGAATGATAAGACATTACACTCACAGTATTACATATTTAGTTATTGGTAGAGTTGATTGTCAACTATTGACTTTTTTTTCCTTTATTGATTTTTAGAGGGAGAGGGAGAGAGAGCTAGAAACATCGATGAGAGAGAACATCAATTGGCTGCCTCCAGCATACCTTCCACTGGGGATCTGGCCCACAACCTGGTCATGTGCTCTGACCCAGAATCAAACCAGCGACCTCTTGGTTCATGGGTTGACGCTTAACCAGTGAGCCACACTGGCTGGGCAACCATTGGCTTCTAAGGCAAGATTAAATAACAACAATAATCGCCAACATTTGAGTGCTCACTTTGTGTCAGGAGCTTTATTTGTATTATTTAATCTTCATAATAACCTGATGAGGTATGTATATTATCATTCTCATTTTATACATGAAGAAAAAGGCACAGAGAAGCAATTTGTTCAAAGTCACAGCTATTAAGTGGTAGAATTGAAATCTGAATCTATGTAGTCTGATCCAGAGTCTGTGCTTTTAACTATCTCCTATTTTAAAATACTGTTAAGAGAAGAATAAAGTATTTTATAGTAAAACCCAGAATTTGGAACTTTTCTCATTTATTAGTCCAGTTTATTAAACTTTATATTTCATTTAATTTTTTTCTTTTTTTTAATCCTTACCCAAGGATGTTCTTCCATTCATCTTCAGATAGAGTGGGAGGGAGGGGGCGGGGTAGGGGGAGAGAGAGAGAAACATTGACACAGAGAGACATATTGATTGGCTGCCTCCCTCATGACCCCATGAGGGCTGGGGATTGAACTGCAAGCAAAGAAGTGCCCTTGACTGGAATGGAAGCTGTGACTCTGCTCCACAGGCCAATGCTCCAGCCATTGAGCCAAACTGGTAAGGGCCATTTAATTTTTTAAAAAATTAATGTTATATTGAAATTTCATCTCTGGCTGGTTTGGCTCAGTGGTTTGAGCTTCTGCCTGCAGACTGAAGGATCGTGGGTTCAATTCCTGGTCAAGGGCATGGGGTTGCAGGTTCAATCACTGGCCTTGGTTGGGTCAAGGGAGGCAGCCAATCCATGTGTCTCTTTCACATCATTGCTTCTCTCTCTATTGTTCTGCCTTCCACTCTATCTAACAAATTAATGGAAAAATATCCTTGGGTGAGGATTAACAACAACAACAACAAAAAGAACAAAAAAAAGGAATTTCAAATATTGGTAGTCTGGTCTGAGAATGTTTAAACTATTCTTGCTGGTCTTCAGTACTTTGCCCTTGGGATTTCTGAATGTATGTTCAAAATGCTGACTTATCAATACTTTCTTTATATGTGACTTAGGGATCTGCCACTTTGTTTAGTTATTCCTAAAAGGTGTCTTGACATATTTTATTAAAGCTTATTTTTAGTATTACTTTAGAGTTCTGAAAAGACACGTGTGATTATCTTTTAACTTTTATTAAGCTTTTATCTTTTTTACCCCTCTGATTAAAAAAAATGTATCCAGTGCCCTTTTATTTTTATTTTTTATTTTTATTGATTTTAGAGAGGGAGAGAGAGATAGAAACATCGATGAGAGAGAACATCAATTGGCTGCCTTCTGCATACCCCCAATTGAGGATTGGGCCCACAACCTGGGCATGTGCCCTGACCAGGAATCGAACCATCCAGTGCTCTTACATTATTTTTTTTTCTTTATTGATTTTAGAGAGAGAGGAAAGGAGAGGGAGAGTTAGAAACATCAATGAGAGAGAACATCGAGTGGCTGCCTCCTGCACGCCCCTCACTGGGGATCAGGCCCACAACCTGGGTATGTGCCCTGACCAGGAATCGAACCAGTGACCTCTTGGTGCATGGGTCGATGCTCAACCACCGAGCCACACCAGTAGGGCTCCAGTGCCCTTTTAGACTATAATCCTCTAAGCCCTCAATAGATATTTTTCTTCTTAAAGTTTCTTCACCTTATAAATGTAAAATGACACCAGTGACTTTGGCATTACTATTCAATTTTAAAATCTGCTGACAAGGTCAGTACTGAGAATGAGTTTTCTATTTAGCATTTTTATTTTTATGTGCCAGGCTGAAGACTTGAAGACCCTAATAAGACACATGGAGCACTGGGCACACAGACTATTCCCTAAACTGCAGTTTGAGGATTTTATTGACAGAGTTGAATACCTGGGAAATAAAAAGGAAGTTCAGGTATGTGTTGAGATTATTATGAATATCATGATGTTGAATAGTACAAGAATAGATTTAGTTAAAACTAAGTAGCTGTTTTGGGTCTTTATTTTAAAATCTGTCTTGGTAGAGAGAAGGAAAATTAATAGCAGTTATTTAAAGAACAACTCTTTTTTTGAAACTCAGAATGGAATAAATAATCATTTCCCCCAAATATTGTTAGTGAAAATGTAAAATTATTTCTTTATTTTCAGACCTGTTTAAAACGAATTCGACTTGATCTCCCTGTTTTACATGAAGATTTTATTAGCAATAATGGTAAGAGTATAGGTTTATCTACTTTATAAAAATTCTTCTTTTAGAAATGGATTTAGTTGGTGTGGACAGTATTATAGGACTGGGTTCTTAGTCTATTTTGAGTATATATTTAAAGTACAGTAAATAGGAATAAGTTAAAATGCTTATGTACATGTAGAATGTTGTATATAATATTTGTTTCTTTAAAGCAGCAGTTCTCGCCCTGGCCAGTTTGGCTCAGCGGTTAGAGCATCGGCCTGCGGTCCGGAGAGACCCGGGTTCGGTTCCCGCTAAGGGCACGTACTTCGGTTGCAGTTTGTCCCCGGCCCTGGTTGGTCGTGCGGGTGGCAGCCACTCGATGTGTCCCTTCACGTCGATGTTTCTCTCTCTCTCTCCCTTCCTCTCTCTCCCTCCCACTCTATCTGTACAAAAAATGGAAAAATATCCTCGGGTGAGGATAAAAAGAAAAAAAAAAAAAAGCAGCAGTTCTCAACCTGTGGGTTGCGACCCCGTTGGGGGTTGAATGACCCTTTCACAGGGGTCGCCTAAGACATAACAGTAGCAACAGTTAGTTGTACAAATTACAGTTAGAAGTAGCAACGAAAATAATTGTATGGTTGGGGGTCGCCACAACATGAAGAACTGTATTAAAGGGTCATGGCATTAGGAAGGTTGAGAACTACTGCTCTAAAGACATGGCTGCAGTGCTATTAAGAGATGTAAAAATGTATTTAGCCATAGGACATGAGCTTTTAAGAACTTTGATGGTGACTCACAGATCTTTCGTAGTGCTTGGTAGTAAAAATGTATGACAAAATATAGTGTTCATATACATGCACATCATTAAAAAAGTGTCTCTGGGAAATTAGGCAGAATAATTTGATGCTGAAATAGTTTACATTTTACTTAAGAGTGCAAATTCGGGATATAGGACTTTAGTAAGACTTACGTGACTGTTCCTGGTATTGATTGCATTTGTTAGCTGTACATTGCAATCATAGGCAGTCACATACATCAAAACATATGGTTCCTGCCGACAGAGTCTGTATAGTTATCAGATTTTCTGTGCGATGGCTCCGTACATACTTGTTTTTTTAAACTTTTAATAGATGTGATAGAAAATACAGGCTTCATATAGAATTCCCCAAAATTATTAATAAGTTGCTTTTAAAAGTGTGAAAGGTTATGATTTAAATAATCCAAGATTAATTTTTGGTAATATATGGTATGTACCAATGGCATAGGATTTGGTATATGGGAGGGATTAGTTATAGTACTAAATCCCACAGCATATACCCCTGGATTGGTTTATTCAGTACCACTTTTTGGGCTGTGTACTGTATGCTACAGTTTCAGGGATAAAGATGAATAAGATGAAAACCCTTGTCTCATGGGCTAACAGGCTGGTGAACGAGTCAGACATATAACATTGTTAGTAGTTTGATAGGTCCTGTAACTAGAGATATGAACAGGACACAGGGTTGGGTGCAAAGGAGAGCAGTTACTTTTATCTAGGGGAGGAGAAAGCTTCACAGAGGAGGTATCACAAGAGCTTTGAAAGATAAGGAGTAACAGGCAGAGGTGATTTTGGATAGAAAGAGCCATTTATGCAGAGGAGTGTATAAACATGGGACCATTCATGGAATCACAGGCATGCTGAAATATAGGGTACACAGAGGAGATCTATATCAGAGAACCTTGTTTGTTGAATCTGTTCCTTTTTTGTATCCTAATACAAAACTTCTGGATCAGGCACCACAACAATAAAAATGTTTTGAGCGTTTTATTTGCTTTTTCTAATACATTTACTACTATACTGATCATAATGTACATTTTTGTTGTCACCAAAACATTATCATACAGTTTTAAAGTGAGAACAATATGAATAAATATCTACTGAATTAAAAAAAAAAATCTTGGGCCAGTACTTCTTGGTCAATGATTTCCTTCCCCCCTCCCCTCCCCTCCCCTCCCCTCCCCTCCCCTCCCCTCCCCTCCCCTCCCCTCCCCTCCCCTCCCCTCCCCTCCCCTCCCCTCCCCTCCCCTCCCCTCCCCTCCCCTCCCCTCCCCTCCCCTCCCCTCCCCTCCCCTCCCCTCCCCTCCCCTCCCCTCCCCTCCCCTCCCCTCCCCTCCCCTCCCCTCCCCTCCCCTCCCCTCCCCTCCCCTCCCCTCCCCTCCCCTCCCCTCCTTTCCTTCTCTCTTTCTCTCCCTCTTCTTTCTTTCTGTTTTAATCCTCACCTGAGGATATTTGTCAATTAATTCTTAGAGTGGAAGGGAGGGAAGGGGAGAAAGAGAGAGAGAAACATCGATGTGAAAGAGACACATCAATTGGCAGCCTCCCCTAAGACCCAACCAGGGCCAGGGATCGAACCTGCAAGCCAGGTACGTGCCCTTGACTGGGAATTGGACTTAAGACCATTTGGTCCGTGAGCGGACACTTAACTGCTGAGCCAAACCAGCCAGGGCTTGGTCAGTGATTTGATGGTACAGTTGTAGATTGTTTTTTCCCTTCAAATATTGGTTTTTACCTTACTAAGATAACAGAAATCTAAATGTAAGTAGGTCATTATTAACTGTACTTAGTAAATCTTGATGTTCATTTTTTAATCCCATTCACTAATGTAAGGATTTTTCTATTTTTTTTTTATCCTCACCCGAGGACACTTTTCCATTTTTTTGTTCAGGTAGAGTGGGAGGGAGAGAGAGGAACAGAGAGAGAGAGAGAGAGAGAGAGAAACATCGATGTGAAAGGAACACATCGAGTGGCTGCCACCTGCACAACCGACCAGGGCCGGGGACAAACTGCAACCGAGGTATGCGCCCTTAGCGGGAACCGAACTCGGGTCTCTCAGGACCGCAGGCCGACGCTCTAACCGCTGAGCCAAACTGGCCAGGGCTAATGTAAGGATTTTTGTTGAAGTTTACTAAAAAATTTTCATTTACTCTTTCAATCAATTAGTTTTCTTAAAAATTAAGCAGGGGTTATATTTTTATATTTTTAACTAATGTGTAGTCATGTCACCCCTGTTCTCAAAGCCCATTAGTGGCTCCTTATTTTATTCAATATGAAAGCCAAAACCCTTGTAATGTCCAGCTTGGCCCTACAGAATTTGTTCTGTGTCCTCACGCCATCCCTCTTGCCTCTCTGACTGTATCGTTATACTGTTTCAGCCACTCTTGCCTCCCAGCTGTTCCTTGAACCTTCCAGGCACATTTCTGTTTTAAGGCTTTTGCACTCTTTCACTCTGCTTTGACGATTGTCCTCCGTCCTCCCTCCAGCCTCCAAATCGATATGGCTAACTCTTATTGTCTTTTTTTTTTTTTTTGATATTTTGTTCAGATAGAGTGAGAGGGAGAGAGAGAGAGAGAGAGAGAGAAACATCGACGTGAAAGGGACACATAGAGTGGCTGCCACCCACACAACCCAACCAGGGCCGGGGACAAACTGCAACCAAGGTCTCTCGGGACCACAGGCTGATGCTCTAATGCTCTAACCGCTGAGCCAAACCAGCCAGGGCGGTAGTTTTAATTTTTTTTTTTTTTTTATTCTCACCCGAGGACATTTTTCCATTTTTTGTTCAGATAGAGTGGGAGGGAGAGAGAGGAAGAGAGAGAGAGAGAGAAACATCGATATGAAGGGACACATCGAGTGGCTGCCATCCGCACAACCAACCAGGGCCGGGGACAAACTGCAACCGAGGCACATGCCCTTAGCGGGAACTGAACCCGGGTCTCTCGGGACCGCAGGCCGACGCTCCAACTGCTTAGCCAAACCAGCCAGGGCAGAAATATAGCATCCAGTGGCTGCCACCTACACAAACCAACCAGGGCTGGGGACAAACCGCAACCGAGGTACATACCCTTAGCGGGAATTGAACCTGGGTCTCTCTGGACCGCAGACCATCGGTCTAACCGCTGAGCCAAACCAGCCAGGGACTTACTGTCTTCAAACTGTGCTCAAATATCAACTCTTTGAAGTCTTCCTTACCACACTGGTAAAATTATACCCCATTTCTATTCCTGATTCCCCTATGCTTTTTTTTTTATAAGCACTTGTTTCCTTTTATTATATAATTTGCTTATCTGTTAGTTTATGTTTATCAAAATGATAGCATCCTGTAACACAGTGAATATTTCTGGCTTTGGCTTCTTTGCCACAATAGCCTGCCTACAATTTGCAGTGAATGAATTTTATGTGTGGTTCTAATTGGTCTTTAATCCCATTTTATCCTAGTTTTAGCCCCATCAGTGTTTATATTCACATTGATTTTCCATTAAACATTGCATTAAAGAGGCCATTTCCTATTGACGATACCTTTCCATTTACGGCTAACAAAAAAGTAGTTCTTTATGTATTTTATTAGTATTAATTTAGAATCTTGTAAGCCCTATAAGGTGAAGCATATTAGAAATCCTGTATATTGCACAATTGGTTCTAATACTTGTCTCTTAACTTCTCCAGCAATGTTTTCTACTTGTATGCCATCAATATTTTCTGACAAAGGAATGCATTTTAGTTTCTTGCTACAAAATTTTTCCTATCAGGAAGGAAGAAACCTCAAAGGGGGTTTGGATTGTAAAAGATTGGATTAAATACACGACCTTTACACTTTACCAGAATAATTGTAAAGGTTTATCTTCATGTTTTAAATGTTTTGTTAATTATGCCGGTTTTTACTCTCACTAGCTAATAACCTAAAAGGCATAGCATATACATAAGACAAGGATGGTGTATATAAACTAATCTTTCATTTTCTTTTCTGTTGTAAATTTATATTTCAAATGGTCTTAGTGATAATAGAATTTTTTTTCTTGTCTAGTTGTCAGATTTGATGAGGTTATGCTTTTTTTTTTTTTTTTTTTAGTTTGCTCATATCTTCTACTTTCAGGTGTTTATTTTGCAAAAAACCTTTTTAGGCTACCATATGTCCATTTTGTTGGGGTTGTTTTGGTTAAAACTAGAGAGTCTGTAAGTGTACTTAACTGGGCAATCAGAATCAGCTGTATGTCACAATATGCTGAAATTAAAAACTGAGTGAGGGCCCAACTCTTCCCCCGACCCCCTTTCTCAACATGGAGCTGCCTTTATTAAGATAGCTTACAGACCACATAATTGTCCTACGGATAAGTGATAGTTTATCACTACCAGTCCTTATTTTTTTATTTTTTTATTATTTTTTTTATTTTATTTTATTTTATTTTTTTATCCTCACCCGAAGATATTTTTCCATTTTTTGTACAGATAGAGTGGGAGAGAGAGAGAGGAAGGGAGAGAGAGAGAGAGAAACATCGACGTGAAGGGACACATCGAGTGGCTGCCACCCGCACGACCAACCAGGGCCGGGGACAAACTGCAACCGAAGTACGTGCCCTTAGCAGGAACCGAACCCGGGTCTCTCCAGACCGCAGGCCGACGCTCTAACCGCTGAGCCAAACTGGCCAGGGCTATTTTTTTATTTTTAATCTATCTTTATTGTTGAATGTTTTACTGATGCCCCCTCTTTTTTCCCCATTGACCCCTTCCTCCCCAATCCTGCCCCCTCCTGCCTTCCCCACACTATTGTCTGTGGCCATTGGTTATGCATATATGCATAGAAGTTCTTTGGTTTATCTCATCCGACCCTCCCTCCCCCTTTCCCTTTGAAGTTCATCAGTCTAACAGTCAGTTTGTACTTCTTAATTCCTTTGTCTTTTTCACCCATCCTCCAACCCCCTCCCATCTGGCAAGCAACAAAACATTCTCTGTATCTGAGTCTGTTTCCGTTCTGCTTGCTCATTTTGTTTGTAGATTCAATTGTTGATAGATATGTATTAATTGCCATTTTATTGTTCTATTTTTGTTCTTCGTCTTCAAGAAGACCCTTCAACATTTCATATAATACTGGTTTGGTGGTGATGAATTCCTATAGCTTTTTCTTGTCTGGGAAACACTTCATATGTCCATCGACTCTAAATGATAGCTTTGCAGGAAAGAGTAATCTTGGTTGTAGGTCGTTGCTTTTCATCACCTTGAATATCTCTTGCCACTCCTTTCTGGCCTGTAAAATTTCTTTTGAGAAATCAACTAAGTCTTGTGGGAGCTCCTTTGTAGGCAAGGAACTGCTTTTTCTCTTGCTGCTTGTAAGAGTCTCTCTTTGTCTTTAACCGTTTGCATTTTGATGATGACGTGTCTTGGTGTGGACCTCTTTGAATTCATCTTGTCTGGGACTTGCTGTGCTTCTTGGACTTGTGTCTGTTTCCTTCACCAAGTTAGGGAATTTTTCTGTCATTAATTTTTCAAGTACGTATGTTTTCACTTTCTTGCTCGCTCTATTCTCCTGGCACCCCTATGATGTGAATGTTGGCACACTTGAAGTTGTCCCAGAGGCTCCTTACACTAGCCTTATTATTTTGGATTTGTTTTGCCTTTTCTAATCTGATTGGCTGTTTTTTGCTTACTTATATTCCAAATCAGTGGTTTATTTCTTGGCTTTACCTACTCTACTATTGATTCTCTGTAAATTATCCTTTATTTCAGTTAGTGACTCCTTCATTTCTGACTGGCCCTTTTATATTTTGTTGATGTTCTCACTTAAGTTCCTTGGAGGTCTCCTTAAGTTTCTTGAAGGTCTCACTAAGTTCTTTGAGCATCCTTATAACCAGTGTTTTGAACTCTGCATCTGTTAGATTGCTTATCTCCATTTCGTTTAGTTCTTTTCCTGGAGTTTTCTTCTTTTCTTTCATTTGGGACATGTTTTATCTCCTCATTTTAGCTGCTTCCCTGTGATTGTTTCTATATATTAGGTAGAGTTGCTTTGTCTCTTAGGCTTCATAGGGTGGCCTATTGTTGTAGGTGTCCTATAGGATCCAGTGGCACAGCCTCGCTGATCACACCAGCTGGGCCCTCGAGGTACACCCCTAGTGTGGACTGTACATCTTTCTGTTGTATTTGAGTCTTTTTTTTTTTTTCTATCCTCACCCGAGGACTTTTTTTTTATCCTCACCCGAGGACATTTTTTTGTTCAGATAGAGTGGGAGGGAGAAAGAGGAAGAGAGAGAGAGAAACATTGACGTGAAAGGGATACCTTTCGAGTGGCTGCCTCTCGCATGACCCCAACCAGGTCCAGGGACAAACTGCAACCGAGGTACATGCCCTTAGTGGGAACGGAACCGATGACTCTCTGGTCTGCAGGCTGACACACTCTAAGTGCTGAGCCAGACTGGCCAGGGCTGTAATTGAGTCTTGATTGCTATTGGCACGCCAATGGGAGGGACCCACTTAGGCTGATCAGCTGCAAGGACTACCAGTCCTTTTTTTTTTTGAGGACATTTTTCCATTTTTTTGTTCAGATAGAGTAGGAGGGAGAGAGAGAGAGAAACATCGATGTGAAAGGGACACATCGAGTGGTTGCCACCTGCACAGCCCTACCAGGGCCGGGGACAAACTGCATCCGAGGTACACGCCCTTAGCAGAAACTGTATCTGGGTCTCTCTGGACCACAGGCTGACGCTCTAACCTCTGAGCCAAACTGGCCAGGGCCTTATTTTTTTTTTATCCTCACCCGAGGACATTTTCCCATTTTTTGTTCAGATAGAGTGGAAGAGAGAGAGAGAAACATCGATGTGAAAGGGACACATTGAGTAGTTGCCACCCGCATGACCCAACCAGGGCCGGGGACAAACTCCAACTGAGGTATGTGCTCTTAGTGGGAACCGAACCCGGGTCTTTCTAGACCACATGCCGACGCTCTAACTGCTGACCCAAACTGGCCAGGGCTACCAGTCTTCTTTTTAAATATAAGTTAGTAAAGTTTAATTTTTCTTAATTCTTAAATTAATTATAAATGGAAGATCTAATATTTAATTTCCATAACACTGTGGATCATTTTAGGGGTATCCTATTTTGAGATAACCAGTATATATGGCTTTAAGAGTTTATTAAGAGCAAAAATGTAGAGAATAATGCACTGAATTTTTTGGAAAATTAACTTGGAAATATGTCCACAGATCTCTAAATTTCTTTTCCTTTTTTACTTTGTGTCTGTCCTATTAAAAAATAGCTTATATAAAATTATTACTCTGTATTATGGCAAGCTATTTAAATGTTTTTGTTTAATGTAAAACAAAAATATTCTTTGGGCCCTGGCCTGCTTTGGCTCAGTTGCTTAGATATCGTTCCATGCACCAAAAAGTCACCAGTTCGCCCAGCCGGTGTAGCTCAGTGGTTGAGCATTGACCCACGCACCAAGAGGTTGCTGGTTCGATTCCCAGTCAGGGCACATGCCCAAGTTGTGGGCCCAATCCCCAGTAGGGGGCATGCAGAAGGCAGTCAGTTGATGTTCTCTCTTGTCGATGTTTCTATCTCTTTCTTCCTCTCTCTCTAAAAGTCAATAAAGAAAAAAAAAGTCATCAATTAGATTCCGGGTCAGGGCACATGCCTGAGTTGTGGGTTTGATTCCTGGTTGGGACACATGCAGGAAGCATCTGTCCGGTATTTTGCTCTAACACCATTGTTTCTCTTCCTCTCTGGCCCTCTTCCTCCCTCCCTCCCTCTCCCTTCTTTGAAAATCAATGTAAGAAGAAAAGAAATAAAAATTTTTAAGTCATTTATTTATTTATTTATCCATCCTCACCCAAGGACATTTTTCCATTTTTGTTCAGATAGAGTGGGAGAGAGAGAGAGAGAGAGAAACATTGATGTGAAAGGGACACATTGAGCCCTGGCTGGTTTGGCTCAGCAGTTGGAGCGTTGGCCTGAGGACCAGAGAGTCCCAGGTTCGGTTCCCGCTAGGGACGTGTACCAGAAAAAAGAAGGGACACATTGAGTGGCCGCCTCCCACATGACCCCAACCAGGGCTGGGAGCCCTTGACTGGACTCGAACCCGCAACTCATTGGTCCGAGGGCTGACGCTCTAACCGCTGACTAAATTGGCCAGGACTTAAGTAGTTTTAAAAAATAATATTTTGGGGGTTCTTTAAGTTCTTTTATTAGTGCAAGCATAAAATATTTCTAATTATAACTAAGAACGTTTGCTTTTTGTTCGTGCATATTTTTAAAACAGTATTTCTATTTGATTTAACATGCCTCTTTAAAGTGATTTATAAATACTCCTTTTACTTGTTTGAATCAAGCATATATTTGTAACATTCTCATGCCTCACAAATTGTTTCTTCTGGTCTGCACCTCGTCACTTTAAACTGATTTTAAATTAATAGCTGTATAAGCTCTTTTTCTAACTAGTTTAATACTAGACATGCACTCACTTTTTCTTTTCTACAGCAGATGAAGTAGGGGAAAATAATGGCCATGATGTAACTGCTACTGAATTAGATCCCTTTTTGACAAACTCATCTGAAAATGTGAAGTTTGCTTCTGAGTCAAGTAGAAGCCTAACCGAAGAGCAACAACAAAGAATTCAAAGAAATAAACAGCTGGCCTTGGAAAGAAGGCAGGCAAAGCTACTGAGTGATAGTCAGTCCCTGGAAAATGGTAAATTTTATGCTAGTTTTTATGTGCTATACCATTAAGATAGCAAGGGCATGTTAGAAATTTTAACTTCTCTACTATCTCCCAAAATAAAATACCTCTAAGAATAGAAAAATGATACAGTATATTAAGTTTATGTACAATCAAGAGAAAGAGACAGTGTGTGTGTGTGTGTGTGTGTGTGTGTGTGTTAACTATCTGGAATCCCCAAAGAATAAACGAGTCCAAGATGGTTTTCTGAATAGTTGGGTACCTCTTAAAAAGTTATTTTAATCATTTAAAATTGATTCTGAATCTTTCAAAATAATATTCTTTCTTGACTCCTTAAAGCATGTAACACTTAATTTTATCTTTAGGACCATGATTATGAACAATTTATTATGGTACTTTCCTAAACATATAAAATGCCTTTTGCACCCATTGAAGATTTTAGAGCCATTTACTATGACATGAATAGGTGGTCCTAAAATGTTTTTTTAAATTGCATAGAGTCACTTGTTGTGAGCTATCAGCTTGATTACCTGTTACATTCCCTTCTGTCTAGTAAAATTGTCTTAAAATGTACTATTTTTATTTATATATATATATATATTTTTAATCCTCACCTGAGGATATTTTCCCTTTTATCTTCAGATAGAGTGGGAGGGAGGAGGGGGAGGGTGGAGAGAGAGAGAGAGAGAAACATCAATGTTAGAGAGACACATTGATTGGTTGCCTCCTGCACAACCCTGACAAGGGCTGGGGACTGAACCGCAACTGAGGTACATGCCCTTGATCAGAATGAAACCTGAGACTCTGGTCTGTGGGTTGATGCTCTAAGCACTGAGCAAACTGCCCAGGGCTGTTTTTACTTTTTAAAAATATTTTTATTGACTTTTAGAGAGGGAGGAAAAGAATGTCGATGTGAAAGTGGAACATCGATGCCTCCTGCACTCTCCCTATGGGGGGATTGAGCCCACAACCTGGCATGAGCCCTTACTAGGAATTGAACCAACACCCTTTTGGTGCATGGGACAATGCCCAACCAACTGAGCCACACTAGCCAGGGCAAAATGTGCTGTTTTTAAAACAAATTGTAGGTTTGGAAATTAGATAGCCAAGTTTGTTAAAACTGTATTTAAAAATAATTGTAGTCCTGGCTGGGTAGCTCAGTTGGTTAAAGCATCAACTCAATATGCCAAGGTTGTGGGTTTGATACCCCATCAGGGCACATATAAGAATTAACCAATGAATGCATAAATACATGGAACAACAAGTCAATTTTTCTTTTAAATCAATCAATCAATTAATAAATAAGTAAATAAATAAATTGCAAATTGGTTTTGAATGAGGCAGGATGGCATGTCATTCTCAATTTCCAATTCAGTTTTTTTTTTTAAATAGGAAAATAAGAATTATAGTAAGTAGGGAAAATTGTGTGACTACATTATCATGATTTTTTTCCAGTTAAAATGAATTTAATTTTTAAATTTACAAACATTTTATTTCCATGTGGAAAATTACATGAAGACAAAACTGTTGTTGATGGCAGTGTCTTCCTTGCTGTCATTATCAAGGTGTACCTGGCAATAAGCATTTTAAGGCTCATCTCTTATTTATAATATATGAATTTAAAATTTGCCCAAGTAAAAATAGTATCTGAAATTTTCTTTACTATAGATCACTTTGACACACAGCAGTTAAGAGCATTTGATCTTTTTTTTTTAATCCTCACCAGAGGATATTTTTCCATTGATTTTGAGAGAGGGGAAGGGAGGGAGGAAAAGAAAGTGAAAGAGAAAAACATCAATGTGAGAGAGGCACATGGATTGTTTGCCTCCTACATATCCCAACTGGGGCCAGAGATTGAACCTGCAACCCAGGTATATGCCCTTGACTGGGAATCCAACCCAAAACCCTTTGGTCCACAGACCAACGCTCTAACCGCTGAGCCAAACAGGCCAGAGCAAGCATTTGATCTTTTAAAAAAATTTTTTTTTCGCCTTTATTGATTTTAGAGTGAGAGGAAGGGAGAGGGAGAGAGAGAAACATTGATGAGAGAGGTAATCAATTGGCTGCCTTCTGCATGCCCCTTTTTGGGGATTTGGCCCACAACCTGGGCATGTGCCCTGACCGGGAATTGAACTGGTGACCTCTTGGTGCATGGGTCAATGCTCAACCACTGAGCCACACCGGCCAGGCACATTTTATCTTTTTTTGTTGTTAATCTTCACCCAAAGATATTTTGTCATTGATTTTTAGATGGAGAGAGAGAGGAAAAAAAAAACATCAATGTGATTGGTGGCCTCCCACATGACCCCAATTGGGGCTGGGGATGAAACCTGCAACCCAGGTACATGCCCTTGGCCGGGAATCGAACCCATGATCCTTTGGTCTGCAGGCTGAAAACCGCTGAGCCAAACTGGCCAGGACAGCATTTGATCTTTTAAAACTTCTGTCTAGTAGTTGTGATTTTGAATGAGAACAGTTGCCATTTGGCAATGATTCAAGAGTTTGAGTTTAGTACCTTTCAGGACCTCTTGCGTTAAAAAATTTTTAAAAATTTGTTTATTTATTGGTTTCAGAGAGAAAAAGGAAGGGAGAGAAACATCAATTTGTTCCACTTATTTATGCATTCATTGGTTGCTCCTTGTATGTGCCGTTACCGGGGTTCAAATTGCAACCTTAGCATATCAGGATGATGCGCTAACCAATTGAGCTACCCAGCCAGGGTCAAGACCTCTTGTGTTTTTGAATGGGCTTTATACATGTATACAAATGGCTTTATTTGGAAGAAAGTAATCATAATTAACATTAACTAAAATGATCATAGATATCATTTCTTTTAATTGAAGCTTGTGAAGAGATTTGTGTTAGGTAAGATTGGACTAGGTGCTTATATAATGTGTAATAATGATTTCTCTTTCAGACTTGTCAATGAACACATCTAGGGCACAGACAGTTGAAGATATTAATACAGGTGAGGATCAAAAAGAGGAGTCAGATGGACTTAACAAAGACATTCTAGATAATCCACATAGTGATGCAGCTGCCAATACTGTAAATGAAGAGGAGGAATTAAAGCTGGACCAGTCCTTTTAAAATGTACAGCAGTAACTTTATGCTTCATCTAGAAATGTTACTGAGGTTGGAAAGGCCTCAACTAAAAGGAAGTTAACTTGGTATCCTCCAAGTTTGAGTATGTATTTTGTCTACTTTGAGTGAAATCCTTATATAGTAAAATCTATAGATGTCTGTTTAAAATCTGGTATTTATAATTATACTCATTGCTTATTAACTTTAATTAAGTCTATTTATTCTCTTTGGTGTTTCTATATAGCTATGACTGCATAACAATGATTAGTTAATAGCTTCTGCTGCCATTGTGCCATGGAGTGCCTTGTTTTCACTAAATTAGGTGGTGGTTTAAGATGTAAATATATAATGTTAATATCCATTTAAAAAATAAAAATCTTACAAACTATCTCTAGAGGCTTTATAAAAGTTTCTTATTGCTATTTAGTTTTGCAATTTACACTTTTAGTAGAATATTTAAGGTTTTTATATGTGTTTACATGTATTTTGAGGAGTGACTTTATTATTTATTTATTTATTTATTTTTTTATCCTCACCCGAGGATATTTTTCCATTTTTTGTACAGATAGAGTAGGAGGGAGAGAGAGAGAGAAATATCGACGTGAAGGGACACATCGAGTGGCTGCCACCCGCACGACCAACCAGGGCCGGGGACAAACTGCAACCGAAGTACGTGCCCTTAGCGGGAACCGAACCCGGGTCTCTCCGGACCGCAGGCCGACGCTCTAACCACTGAGCCAAACTGGCCAGGGCTTGAGGAGTGACTTTAATATGTAAAGGGTCACATGAAAGGTTGATATACTGCCTGTCTTGCATAGGTGCTAGAGAGGTTCAAATACTCCTTGGTTCCTACTGACCAGTTGGAGAGAAACTTGCCAAGTATTATGATAGAGCACCTAGGGCAGATTCACAGGAGACCTTTGAGTTAGTGGAGATTTCAGGGATTGGGGAGTTTATCAACTTGGTAGAGGAGTAGTTAACAGATTAAGTTTAAAGGTCTCTCTAGTCCTTGGCAGGAGATTCCCATGGGGGAGAGGGAAAAGCAAAACTAGTTTTTACAAACTAGGAGATGGGAAAGTTGCTTTTTATGAAAGACTGGCAGAGGGATGGTGCTGAAGTGGTTTTATCCATGAAGCTGGGCATCTTGCTCTCTTCAGGCTTGCTGAGTTCAGGTGGTTTGATTCAAAGGCCAGGAAGTTGAGTACAGATCATCTGAGATATGGGGGGCTGGGGCGGCTGTAGTCTTGCAGGGGACTGGCGGAGTAAGGGGCCAAGAGGCATAATCCTTTGATGAGTGTGGCTTATTGCTGCCAATAGGGGATCATCTAGAAGATGGAGCCCTGCCCAGCCTGTGTGGCCCAGTAGTTGAGCATCGACCCATGGACCAAGAGGTCGCTGGCTCGATTCCCGGTCAGGGCACATGCCTGGGTTGCTGGCTCAATCCCCATTGGGGGTGTACAGGAGGTAGCCAATCGATTTGTCTCTCTCACTGTTGTCTCTCTCTCTCTCTCTCCCTCTTTCTCCCTTTCTCTCTAAAAATCAATAAAAACATTAAAAAAATATGGAGCCCAGTCTCTTCAGATGCAACCAATGCCTAGAGAAACTGCTTTCTGAGGTTGGCCTGTTCTGGTTCTCTACCCTCACCAGCTGGACTAGAGGAGATGACAAAGGGAAAGGAGTTAGTTATATTTCCAGTGATGGGATTTGCTGGCAAAATGACAAGTCTCCAACAAGGGCAAGACCAATGCAACCAAGGAGTACTCAGAGAAATGAGGGTGGAAAGGGAGGTTTGAGAGAACAGAGCTTACCTGCACATCCCACCCTACTCCTGTGCCCTATCACCAACTGCTGCTGGGGACAGCAAGGGGAGGTTAGAGTCAAATATGAAAATTCTAAAGGGATAGGTGGACAGGACTAAGTCTTACTATCTGAAAGTGACGGAAAAGTTAATCTGACAGATGGCAGAGGGGCCTATGACCCAAATGGCCCAATGTAGCAAATACCGGAAAAAATTTATTTGAAAGAACTGATTTGAGACAAGCTAACTGAACATTAATTCTGGATTTATTAAAAAGCAACCAGCAACCTGATTTGCAGACACCATTCACTATTCATTTCTGAAAAGTCAGTTTCCATAGTGACCTAATTATACTATTTAATACAACTTGAATGATGAGAAGATTTTACACATACAGTAGTCTGCCTTATCTCCAGGGGACAAGTTCCAAGACCCCCAGTGCATGTCTGAAACTAGAGTACCAAACCCTGTATATACTGTGTTTTCTCCTATATATACATATATATAAGATTTAGTTTAGGAACAGTGAGAAATTAACAGTAACAATAGAATTATAACATGTTGGAATAAAAGTTATGGGAATGTGGTCTCTGGAAACTAGCACAAATTTCTTTTTCCTTCACAATTTCACAGAAGATTCATCCTTACTGTAGTTTTTAGCAACCTCAGCATGATTTTTTTTTTCCTTTCCTTACTGAGAACTGTCACCTTTTCACTTAAGGAAGCACATTATTGCTTCTCTATGGCACATTCGAATTGTCAGCATCACTGCACTTTCGGGCCATTATTAAGTAAAACAAGGGTTACCTGAAACACAAACACTGCGATCCTGATAGTCTGCTAACCAAGATGACTGAGTGACTGACAGGTTGGTAGCATATACCCACTGGTATGCTTTGGATAGATACACTGGATGGTTCATGTCCCAAGCAGAGTGGAGCAGGACAGCGAAAGATTTCATGCTACACAGAAAGACATGAAATTTGCAACTTATGAATTGTTTATTTCTGGAATTTTCCATTTAATATTTTTGGACTGTGGTTGACTGGGTAATTGAAACCACGGAAAGTGAAACTGCAGATAAGGGGGCACTACGGTACGTGAAACATCTACCCAATCTCAAGCAACTAGAGCATTGGGTGACACGAATTAGATTACCAATACTGAAAAGAGGATAAAACATTCATATAAGATAAAACTCTTTTATTGAATTAAGATGAGTCATATTCCATGACTGTTTGAAACATCCAGGAGAGCCAGGTCCCGTATCTCCTCTAGAAGTATGTATAGGCTTCTTCCCTTGGTTTGGCAATATTTTTGATAATCTTCTTGAATGATGTTTACTTGGACTTCTTGGGCAAGCTGAGCTTCCTCCACAGATCTAGTTACTTCTTTCACTAAATCACTCTTTAGCAAGAGGGAACTCTGATGAAAAAGTTCTGTATCTGGTATCATGTATGGTTTGTTGCTCATTATTTCAAGCCTGATTGTATCAGAATGGCAACGTGAGGCCTGTACAGATATTCTCACCTATCACAGAGGATAAAATGCACATTAAGTCATGTTCTTTGTTCTTTACACTGAAAGCAATATTTAATGTAAACACAGACTTACTGTCACATGGTCAAATAAATGGAACGTAACAGATTTCCCTCCTGTTGTGGTAGAGGTGATTTTGTTCTGAAATCGTTGAAGGGATCCTGGTTTCCATTCAGAACGGCTATCTGGGCCACATGAGATTACTAAACCATCTTTATTTTTTAGATAAGCAGCACCTTTTATCCCGAACCTGCATCATGGCCAGAATAAAAATCCAGAGATAATGTATTCTTAGTATGCAGATCTTATATATTTATCTAGATGCTAGTTTTTCTTCTAGATTAAAAACAATTTCCTCTGTGATTTACCTCTAAATATATCATTGATAAAATAGAAACAAAATATCTTGTTAAATAAGTAAAATCCTATCCTAAAACTGATACAGAGATATACTACATTCTAATCTTTAATATTTATATAATGAATTATATAGGATGAGGCAAAAATAAGTTTACAATTTTGAGTATACAAAACAATTTATCCTTTTATTATTAATGAATTATTGTATCCTTTTCCATATGAACAACTGTAAATCTACTTTTGCCCCACCCTGTGTATTACATTATGTACATATGGTAACCATAAATAATTGCTAAAATTAATATTTTAAGAAATATCTAAAGTACTGCTTGTATTCTACAGTTTTAGTTTAACTTGATTTCTTTTTTTTTTTGTTCAGGTAGAGTGGGAGGGAGAGAGAGAGGAACAGAGAGAGAGAGAGAAACATTGAAGTGAAAGGAACACATCGAGTGGCTGCCACCCGCACAACCGACCAGGGCCGGGGACAAACTGCAACTGAGGTATGCGCCCTTAGTGGGAACCGAACCCGGGTCTCTCAGGACCGCAGGCCGACGCTCCAACCGCTGAGCCAAACCGGCCAGGGCTTAACTTGATTTCTTAACACTTTTTATGTTAGACATAAAATACCTTGGTATAAATACGAGTACACCATTTGTTCTAATTGAATAAATAACCCCATCAGATATGGAACGCTCCTCAGCTTCTTGGTCTTTGTCTTTAAAATACATGCACTGGAAGAGCTCAGTAGACTGCTTCTGAGAATGCTGTGCTGCCTGTAAGACACAACCCCAAAGCATGACGACAGACTTCCCCGGTATTCCCAGAAGAAATGTGAAATTCATAGTCCCACAGAAACAATGTCTTTAAAAAGGATAGATTCTGCCCCAGCCAGGCTGCTCAATTGGTTGGAATGTCATCTGCTATACCAAGAAGGTTGCGGGTTTGGTCCCCTGTTGGGGCACATGCAGGAAGCAACCTATCGATGTTTCTCTTTCTCTCCCTTTCTCTAAAATCAATGAGCAGATCCTTGGGTGAGGACTAAAAAATAAAAATAAAAAGGCTAGATTCTATATAACTATTAATACAGATATTATCTATTATGAATTAAATAAATTTTTTGTGGAAATAAAACCATCAATATCATTCCTCAAAAATGTCTTAGAAAATTAATTAAGAAAGCAACCAGTTTGTTATTTAGAACCTATGTAAATTCATTCAGGTAGAGGAAAAGTATCCATACCTATGTCTATCTTTTTTCTTTTTTTATTTAATCCTCACCCAAGGATATTTTCCATTGATTTTTAGAGTGGAAGGAAGGGAGGGAGGGAAAGAGAGAGAGCAAGAGAGAAACTTGATGTAAGATACACATCCATTGGTTGCCTCCCACAAAACCCCAACTGGGCTGGGGATAGAACCTGCAACCCAGGTACGTGCCCTTGATCAGGAATCGAACCCACGACCCTTCAGTCTGCAGGCTGATACTCTAACTGCTAAGCCAAACTGGCCAGGGCCACCTATGTCTATCTTTATTTTCAAGTCTATCCTACCAAAATCCTGTTGGTGGAAGTGGAAATTAGTACTACTATTCTGAAGGGCAATTTAGTAATGTGTATCAAAGTTCCATTTGTGCTCACTTTTGGACTCAGCAATTCATTATTACCAGAAATTTATCCAGGCAATAATCTGAGATGTCTGTAAAAGTATATACACAAGGATAGTTGTAAACTAGATTGCCTACATAGTGCTGCCCAACAGAACTTCCTGCAATAATGAAAATGTGTATCTGTGTCGCCCCATAGGCAGCCAGTAGTCACATATCTATTGAACATGTGAAAGGTGGCTGTGTGACTAAAGAACTAAATTTTTACATTAAAAAAAAATTTAATAGCCAACATGGCTGGTGGCTATAATATTGCAAAGCACAGAACTATAGAACATTAGATATAGAAAATTATATTAAACATTTAGGTAGTTTCTAACTTTATGTGTCACCAAATGGTCTAGTTCTATGCTGTGTAATATTGAAGCCACTAGCAATAATATGAAATAGGACACAAAGCAGCTTCTAAAACAATGATGTAAGCCCTGGCCGGTTTGGCTCAGCGGTTAGAGCGTCGACCTGCGGTCCTGAGAGACCAGGGTTCGGTTCCTGCTAAGGGCGCGTACCTCGGTTACAGTTTGTCCCCGGCCCTGGTTGGTCGTGCGGGTGGCAGCCACTCGATGTGTTCCTTTCACTTCGATGTTTCTCTCTCTCTCTCTGTTCCTCTCTCTCCCTCCCACTCTACCTGAACAAAAAAATGGGAAAATGTCCTCCGGTGAGGATTAAAAAAAATAATAAAAAAAATTAAAAAAAATAAAACTATGATGTAAGTATACTGACATGGTGTGCAATCAATAACAGGTATTAAGTAAAAAAAAAAAAAAAGGTTTCAATACAATTAGATATGGTATTATTTTTTCTTTATTGATTTTAGAGAGAGGAAGGGAGAGGGAGAGATGGATACATCGATGAGAGAACATCGACTGGCCGCCTCCTGCATGCCCCCCACTGGGGATTGGGCCCACCACCTGGGCATATGAATCAAACAGGCAACCTCTTTGTGCATGGGTCAACACTGAACCACTGAGCCACACCGGTTGGGCTATGTATGGTATTATATTTTTATAAATAAAAATCATTATCTAAAATTGTTATTAATGATTATCTCTTGGTGGTAAGATGATAGATGATCTTTTACGTTTCTACATTTTGGGAAAAACATCTACCTGTATTGTTAAATCTTCCAAATCCACTTAAGTTACTTCAGGACATTTGTATATGTATTAAGAGCTACGCAACAAGCTTTATAATTTTTCATGTTATTTCATTGGTTAGAACAATCCTAAAATTTAATTTACTAGAATATATGGTAATTTGTTTTATTATACAATAAAGCTGATATTCTCTTAGCAAAAGAGACACTGGGTAAGAAAAATTAAAACCCCTCTTACTCGGTTTCTGTTGTTTATATGTCTGCATAATTCCTCAAGATCCTTGTTGCTGAACAAATTTTCCTTTATTTCCATTTTCTTATCTTTTGAAATGGCTGCCATCAACAATCGGTGTACTATAATATCTGCATATCTTCTTATTGGAGAAGTAAAGTGAGTGTATTTATCTAATGCAAGACCTTCAAAAAGAAACCAAAAGATCAAAATAAACAAACAAAAATACCTTTTAAACAACCTGATCAAGGTTAGGGCCACACAAAAGAAAACTTTATCGTTCACCGTAATGATGGAACTCCTCCTCTGCACAGGATCCGGTGGAGAAATACAGTGCATTAGACATGGCCTGCGTGGCCATGGAGCGGAGCAGTCTGTTTACAATGGGATCGTTGGGATCATTCGCATTATCCAGAGAATCAGCCAGTGTCTTATTGGACCTGACAAAAAAAATGGAAAAACTTTTTTTGGTCCCCAGCAATGATTTATAAGCCAACACTCTGAGGGGAACACTTCAATCATTAGTCTGAATACTTTCATCTGACAGTAATGAAATTTATTTTGGACACATTTCAGAAGGAACTCTTCACCTATAGAAATCTGGTTTGATTTTGAGATTTAAACAAAAAAGTGTGTCAGAATTTAAATGTTTCATGAGTAGTAATGTAGTAATACGTATGAGGTTAACGCTCGGCACACAGTAATTCGTCAAATACTTGTTGAATGAATTCCTAACACCCTCAACCTTAAGCATATTTGTATAAGTCAAAGAATGAACTTTTTCTTTTCTTTTTTTAATCCTCACCCAAGGATATGTTTCCATTGATTCTAGAGAGAGAGGAAGCGGGGGGGAGAGAGAGAGAGAGATAGATTGGTTGCCTCCCACATATACCCTGATTGGGGATTGAACCCAAAACTTGGGTATGTTACGTGAATGGGAATTGAACCTCCAACCAACAGAGCCATACTGGCAAGGGCTAGACTTTTTCTTTTTGTAAATCAAGAATTAGGGAACCAGACAGAGTTAAACAAAACAAACTAAACCTGAGGTACACAAGTAAAAGAAAGCTACATTTATTATTATTTAAAGAGACAAAAAGCATGGTGTCCTATAATATGCTTGCTACATTTTTAAACTAGTGAAATACACAGAATTATATTTGGGGATTTGTCTAAGGACTAGATGAAATTAAATCAAGGTTCCTTATTTCTGTATCACAAATTATAGTGGGCCAAAATTATGCCTTAATAGACTTTTTGTTTTTTGTTTTTTTTTGCATTCATCTTCACATAGAGTGGGAGGGAGAGAGGGAGGAAGAGAGAGAGAGAAACATCGATGTGAGAGAGACGCATCAAGTGGCTGCCACCCACACAACCCCAACCGGGGCTGGGGACTGCAACCAAGGTACGTGCCCTTAGTGGGAACCAAACCAGGCCTCTCAGGTCTGCAGGCCAACACTCTACCTGCTGAGCCAAACCGGTCAGGGCTCAATAGACTTGTTTTAATTTTAAGGTTCTATACCTACATTATAGCATCTGAAAAAAGACAGCCAAGAAGTTTTCTATTTTTGGTCAAAGATCTGGCTGTCACATTTTAAGAACTACTGTAAGATAAATAAGTGTACAGCATTCCCTTCCATTTCTCTGCCCCCTCAAAAGAGTAAATACCGCGTATCTATGAAGAAGCCTTTTGCTTTAGCACATTCTCTTAGTTCCGAGAAAAACTCCTGGTGTGGAGGAGGGTGTTGGCGCAACAAGGCCTGATGAGGGAAGCTCTCCCAGATCTTCTTGGCTACCCAGTGGTTGGCCAGGATCATGCATTCAGCAACTGTCTCATGGACTTCCAGGGGCTGCTTGGGGATGAGGTCACGAATGTTCTTTTTCTCGTCTAGCTGTACTCGAACTTCTACCCCTTCCAGTTCCAGGGCACCACAGAGGTCTCGTTGAGCTCGGACATGGCGTGCTATGTCAGTCAGCTTTCCAATGGCCCACACTAACTCCTCTAGCTTGGCTTGTCTGCTCCTCTCATCCAAGTCTCTGAATTCTGGAATATCATCAACGATGTTAAAGTTTCCATCCAGCAGTTCCTGGGCTGCTTCATAAAACAGTTTATATGCTGATCGAATAATGGTCCTGCCATACCACACGTCCTTAATTTCATAGGAGGTTTTATCCAGTTCCCACATGACGCTTACAGCATACCTACAAAACCAGTAACACTGAAATCATTATTTAATTCTTCCATATTGAAGCAGGCAGAACTACACCGTAAGTATAACTTGAAATAAATGGCATTGCTACAGGTTTTTGGTCTGATGTCTTAATTCAAACACCACTACTAAATCAAAATTGGACTTGGTTCCGCTGAGCTCTGAGCAAATCTGAAATGAGTTCACATGTAATGTCACAAACCCTACCTTACACTTCTCCATTTAAATTAGACTAGCATAGTACTGATGGAGTCAAATCTACTGGCTCTCTAGTAAAGAGGAGCAAAGCCTTTCAAATCCTATATGATGACACTGAATTATGATGTCAGTATTGATGGTAAGTAAATTAACCAAAAGGTCATTTAGTAAAGAACCACTTAGCTACCAAAATCACTCTATTTAAAAACATGCAACATTTGCAACTCATACAAAAAACAAAGGGCTAATTTTCCTAAGATGCAAAAAGCTCTTATAAATCAATTACTGTTGTATCAATGTACCCAGTTTTTTTCTTCCCCCCAATCCTCACCCGAGGTCATTTTTGCATTTATCTTCAGATAGAGTGGGAGGGAAAGAGGGAGAGAGAGAGAAACATCGATGTGAGAGAAACACATTGACTGGCTGCCACCTGCACGACTCCAACCTAGGCTGGGGACGAACCATAACCGAGGTATGTGCCCATAGCGGAAACCAAACCCGGGACTCTCTGGTTCGCGGGCTGATGCTCTAACCACTGAGCAAACCGGCCAGGGCTACCACAGCTTTTTAATTACACAATGGAATATGATGCAGCTATAAAAAAGAAGGATCTATTACCCTTTGAAACAGCATAGAGGGACTGCAGATTATTATGCTAAGCAAAATGAGCCAGTCAGAGAAAGACAAATATCACATGATCTCACTTATATGTGGAATGTAATGAACAAAATAAACTGATGAATAAAATAGAACCAGAGGCATAGAAACATGAACAGACTGAGGAATCTCAGAGGGAAGGGGGCGCAGAAAGAGACTAACCAAAGAATTTCTATGCATATATGCATCGCCCATGGACACAGACAATAACGTAGTGAAGGCCTGGGGCAGGGCAGGAACTGGGTGAAGGGGGGAAATGGTGGGTGGGAGGTGGGGGGTGGACATCTGTAATACATTCAACAATAAAGATAATAAAAATAAATAAATTACTAATAGATCAAAAACTCAACAACAAAAAAGGGCAAAGGAATATGAAATAACTCATAGAAAGAGATACGTAAAAAATTGTTAAACATACAAGAAATGTTTAACTTTACCTATAGTAGTTGAGCTAAAATGTAAATTATAATCACTACAGGATACCATTTTCATCTATCAAATAAAAAATTACAATATAGCCCTGGCCGGTTTGGCTCAGCAGTTAGAGCGTCGGCCTATGGACCAAAGAGTTCTGGGTTTGATTCCAGACAAGGGCATGTACCTTGGTTGTGGTTCGTCCCCAGCCTCAGTCGGAGTCGTGCGGGACGCAACCAATCAATGTGTCTCTTTCACACCGATGTTTCTCTCTCTGTCTTCCCCCCATCTCACTCCCACTCTATCTGAAGATAAACAGAAAAATATCCTCGGGTGAGGATTAAAAAAAAATCACAACATATTGTGTTGGCAAGGCTGTGGGGAAACAAGCATTCTCATGCGTTGATGGTGGAAATATAATTGTTGTAATCTCTTGGAGGGCAATTTGATGAAATCTGTGTAATGCAAATACATATACCCATTGACGCAGAAATTCCACTTCTAGGAATTTATCCTCCAGATACACTGAACTTTAAAAAATATGAAATGACTTATGTTCCAAGTAATTCAGTACAGGTCTGTTTGTAATAGCAAAAGACTGGAAGCAATCCATATTTGCATAGATAAACAACTCTTATTAAGATAGAATGATCCCCAAGAAGATATAGCAGTAAGTTAAAAAAAAGTGTCGGTTCCCGGTCAGGGCACATGCCCAGGTTGTAGGCCCAATCCCCAGGGAGGGGCATACAGCAGGTGACCAATCGATGTTCTCTCTCATTGATGTTTCTATTTCTCTCTCCCTCTCCCTTCCTCTCTCTCAAATCAATAAAGAAAAAAAATTAGAAAAAAACAAGCAAGGTGCTTAACAGCATATACAGGGTGGGGCAAAAGTAGGTTTGCAGTTGTAAGTACATGAAACATGAAACACAGAATTTATACCTGCATTATTATTTATTATTGTATTATTTTCCACACGAACAACTGTAAACCTACTTTTGCCCCACCATGTATATAATATGTATCACCTTTTGTGTGAAAAAGAAGGACCACATGTCCATACTTGTCCCTATTTGTATGATACCTAGAAAACTATGTAGGAAATTGGTAACTAAAAGAAAGTGGTAAAGTGGTAGGAGGGATTCTTTGACTAAATATGTTTTAGAACCTATAAATTTTGGACTATATGGTTTTATTACCTATGCAAAAATAGATATAAACTTTAACTACAAAAAACAAAACAAAACAAAAAACACCTTCCTGCGTTCATGCTCCTCATGTGAACAGCCTCAACCAGGGAGCACATATGCACCAAGTTGTATCCATTTGTTCCCAGACTTTAGCTGACTTTATAAAAAGTCAAAAAACACAGGGAGAAATGGCCTGAGAGAGAAGAGAAGAGAAGAGAAGAGAAGAGAAGAGAAGAGAAGAGAAGAGAAGAGAAGAGAAGAGAAGAGAAGAGAAGAGAAGAAGAGAAAAGAAGGCTAAAGAAATAAAGCTGTCTGAAAACAAGTGGTAACAAAGGGTACATCAGATACGGGGTGGAAGCAGGGGTGGGTGTGAGGTGGTAGGGCACCTTAGAAAGAAGAGGAGAGCCCTGGCTGGTTTGGCTCAGCGGTTAGAGCGTCAGCCTGCGGTCCAGAGAGACCCGGGTTCGGTTCCTGCTAAGGGCATGTACCTCAGTTGCAGTTTGTCTCCGGCCCTGGTTGGGTTGTGCGGGTGGCAGCCACTCGATGTGTCCCTTTCATGTCGATGTTTCTCTCTCTCTCTCTTCCTCCCACTCTATCTGAACAAAAAAGGAAAAAATGCCCTCGGGTGAGGCTAAAAATAACAAAAAAAGAAAAGAAAGGAGAAAGAGGCCAGAAGCAAGACCTCCAGGTATCACACAGGTAAAAACAATGAACTCACCTATCGACGCCTCCCAGAAGGGAGCACAAATCAGCGCTGAGGATGGAGGGCAGCATGTCATAGCGTCGGTCTGCTAAGTAATAAGTGGTGGCCCTGTGAATGACACACATGCGGGTACATGACCTTCAGCAGCAAGAAGCTAAACTGCTGACTGCACGGACTGCTGTGAGGTAAAAGGCCAAAATCTCAGTACAAATTCCCCAAGGCTGTTGTTTTTCCATAAAGTGCAGCCGACTGGGTAATAAAGCTATTCCCATGTTCCCACTTTTCTAAGCGATACTGCTTTGGGCTGAAAATGCTTTCATTGATATAAAAAAAGATAAAGTGACACGACTCTTAGTTGCATAAAAAATATTAGAGTGTAATGATCCAGTGTTTATATAAAATAGTATATTGCAACATGAAGAATTTAACCCATTTCAATTTAGAAGGAAACAATGTGTGAAAAGGTTGTTACAAAAAGCAAGGGACTATGTTTCTAAAGGAAGAGGGGGAAGTGAACCTCGATCCCGCCCCCTCCCCCCAAGAGATCTTTAGAACTGTAATAAATTGTGAAGCCTATGTTTTGAAAACCTGAAACCAGCATGGTTACAAACCACATCACAATCACATACATAATCACAGTGCTGATTTCAAACAGCATTACCTTGTCTTAGCTTCAATGTCAATATAAGAATTTGGGGCCACAAAGTGTGTGACATCTGCAATGTGGACTCCGAGTTCCAGGTTGCCATTCTTTAAGGTTTTGACCGAGAGTGTGTCATCCACATCTTCACAACCTTTGGGGTCAATGCTGAACACAAGATGGGTTTTCCTCAAGTCTCTACGTTCTCGTTCCTGTTCAGGACTCACCTTCCAGGGATTTTCGGGTGTGTTTACTGGCATCTCACACATCTGTACAACGAGAGGCCAAATATTAAGCAATTCCCCCAGCACATGTTTCCTATAAAAATCTACTCTGACAATCTCAATGTGACTTCATCGAAATCCCATTCATTATCCATTACCCTCTGCAATTAACCTGTGTGCTTCTTTTGATCAATGATTTATTAGGTGCCTCATATATGTCAGGAAGTGTGCTAGGCTCTGGAAAGTCAGGAATAAATAGAAAAGACACAGTTCCCTGCCTTTGAGGACCACCACAGTCGGACAGGAATGTTCCACAACTTTCACAAGCCTCTTTAGTTATGGGGCTGGAGCAGAGGTGAATGGTGGGTTATAAAGAGTACAGCTTCTACCCCACTCTCTATGTATGTATGTATGTATGTATGTATGTATTTGTATGTGCCCCTAGCAGGAACTGAACCTGGGACTCTCTGGTCCGCAGGCCGACGCTCAACCGCTGAGCCAAACCGGCCAGGGCTGATCCATTTATTTAAATGTAGATGAGCTTTTAATTCAAGTCAAGCCCTGAAAAAAAATTCAACATGTCCCAAATATTAAAAGCTTATTCTAAAAGAAAAAAACAAAAACAAAAAAGTTTATTCCTCAAAGATAATTTAAGCAGGACCAATCTAGGGCATTCTCTCTCCATTATTACCTGTTTAAACCATCAATTTGCAGTTAAGTAGGCTAAAAGGGAAAAAAATTCTAATCCTGTAAGTCTAATCCACGCTTTATTTTATTCTAACATTTTTACTAAGAGCTAAAACAGGTCAACAAATAATTTCCAGAAACTAATGTTAAACATAAAAATTTAATAATCTAAAATATTCTAAAATATTTTACTGTTATAGCTACTGTTGAAAAAACTCCATTGAAAATAAGAACACCCATATGCTCTTGATGGCAATGCAAACTGGTCCAATTTTTCTGTAGAACAATCTGCCAATACATAACAAAAGCTATTTAACTTTTTTATGTCCTTTGATTTGGTAATCTCACTTTAAGGATTACATTCCAAGGAAAATGATTAAAAAGGAAAAAAAAAAAGCAATGTTTATAAAAGTGTTTGAAGTAGCACTTTTTTATAATACTGAAAAATTAAACAGCTCAAATGCCCAACAACTGAGGAACACTTAAGCAAACTAGAGCACATCAATATAAAATAATTTGCCATAACTATTAAAAATATGTAGGCTATGTCAATATATAAAAATAATTTTAACTGAAAGAAGCAGAACAGAAAATAGTGAGTGCACACCATGAATATAGCTATGCAAGAATAATAAACAAGATTTATGAGGATTTTAAAAGATCACAAAGTGATGAAAATAGCTGATGCTTTATGTTCATGAAATTTTTGTCTTCTGTAAAGGTTACAAAGACCGTTTCGTAACGAACATGGTATTTTTCACTCATGGATCAGAGATGTAGGGAACCCAGCAAGCTGTTCCCTGCAGCTTTTCTGCAGGCCTCCAGCTGGGTGATTATGACAGGGAGTGGAGCCCAGTGGGTCTGTAACTAGGTTCCCTTGTAGTTGCTGGGGATGGATGCAAACACTGTAAGACACTGACACACCATTTTTAAGCACAGTTGGAAAATGTAAAAATTTGAGAGCTGTAAGGCTATAGGAAACTAACTGCGCTTAAAGCTGAGTTCAGGCTGGTCCAAACACAGAAGAGAGTGAGATTTGTCCATCTGTGGCTTTAGACAGTGGGTTGTGACATAGGGCAAAGATTTATTTTCCTTCTTTCTTAATGATGAAACAAACAACAACAAAGACAAAAAGAAAATGTACAAAATGTCTTTCATCAGACCAAAGTTCTCAGGGAAATCTGACCTGAGCTTCTGAGAAAGGGGCAACCGAAATAGTGTTTTCCACCAGGATTGTTGCAATTTCTCCTTCCAGGTCTCCGATTCTTCCTAAAACACGTACGAAATGTCCATTCGGATACATGGATGTTGACTCCCAGGAATCAATGCGCACAACCACCCTGAAGTCCTGCACAAAAGGAGGGGAAAAAACACACAAGCCAAGCACCAGGAGTTAAGTGGATCAGTTAGAAGCACCAAACAGACAAGAAATAAACCACATCAAGCTCCAGAGAGAGTAGCCAATTTGCATATAGTGGGTGCTTTTTAAAAAATAGATCTTATTTTATTAAATTTCCAGAGGGCGTATAAATGCTTGGCCCAGTGTTTCAAAGGGAGGCATCACCTCTCTATATCAAATAAATGGGCTGGAAATTTTAGTCTATTAAAGAAAGCCAACTAACACATTTTAGTTAACATTTGCAACACAAGGGAAAAACTCATTTATGCATAGTCCAAACCAAATTTCAAAACAAAAATCTCAGTTTTTTGTGCGTGGGAGTTACTTTCTAATTTCTTAAGACATTTTCTGGTGGGGAAGGTATCACCAATGCCCCACTATTCCAGCAAACCATGGATAAGGAAAGCAGTAGTTGCAACTGGCCTCTCAGAAAGCTGTGTAAGGCTTCAAGGTGTAAAGGTACACAATGACCATGTTACCGGCTGGGACATCTTGCTTCAGTGTCTCATTCAGAAACAGCAAAATGCCAGGCAAATCAAATTGGATGATGCTCACATTCTTTGCTACAGTAAAGCTTAATTTCTAACTTTCTTGTTTATGTCTTCTCTCTGGTGCTATACTCCTTTATGGATAATCGATTCTGTGAGGTATCACTATATCATCTCTACAGCGCAGAGTGATTGTATTTCTGTATCGCTTGCTAGGAGAAAGCTTGTTAGTGTTGGCACAGTGTATCTATTCCAAGTTTCTGTGTTAGACAGCTGGATAATGTACGTTCTCTCTAGTTGTCTTACACAGCTCTTTGTAGGACGGGTTCTCTCTGGCCTTCATTTATTAACCAAGGACCACTTAATAGATAGTTCTATATATTTAGAATTTTTAAAAAACAGGATCTTAAATGCCAGATGCCATCAATAATTCACCCCTTCTTATGCAAAGGCATTAACAATGTGTTCTGGTATTGCTCAAAAGCTGGCAGAGACAGGAGGAAAACAGTAAAGATACAATGTCAGCTACCTGGAGGGCTTCTGCTTGCTGAGTGCTAATTCGGATTTTGGGAATTCTATAATCCCAAGGTGTAACTAGGATTTTCTGAGCATTTTTGCCCTGAGATTGGACCTCTTCTTTGGATGGAAATGTCACCACATAATCCCGCCAGTTCTTCTGAAGGATGCCCACCACTCTGCCTTTGGGGGAAACAAAACAAAACAAAACCTTCAGTGGTGAGATGTCACCGATCTGGATATCGACCAGTTCAGCAGTGAGTGAGGAAGAAAGCAGGAAACACAACATCCCATTTTTTCCAACCACATCCACACAAGTTGAGAGATGCTTAAACATTTGCCTTCCTAGCATTCTATTATTAAGATATATTTAAAACAATTTTTAAATGACATTGTCAGTATGCCCTTTCTTCTGAGGGGCCTGGGCCTGATGTGACACGTAGAATCCATTAGTCCCACTTTCTCTTTTGCCCTTACCGTATTGACCTCAGGTTTAGGTGTGTTGGGAAAAGCCAATGATTTTTTACTTTTTTTAAACCTATGCCCTCTACTGTGCATTTTTACTATTTTTCTTTCATTTTCCCACCAGCCAAGATCATTTGGACCAACATGATCTACAGAAAAGGATATAAATCATTTAAGTCTGATATTCAACACTTTTAATCATCGCTGACTGAAAAAAAAACTTTAATAGTCAAAAGTGCTATATTTTTAAAATGTTTTTATTGATTAAAAAAATATTTTTCTTTATTGATTTTTGAGAGAGAGAAAGGGCAAGGAAGAGAGAGATAGAGACCATCGAAGGGAGAGAAACATCAATCAGCTGCCTCCTGCACGCCCCCCACTGGGGATCAGCCCACAACCTGGGTACGTGCCCTGACCAGGAATCGAACCGGTGACCTCTTAGTGCATGGGTCAACACTCAACCACTGAGCCACACTGGCCAGGCTTTATTGATTTTTTTTTTAGAGAGAGAGGAAGGAAGAGAGAGATAGAAACACCGATTTGAGAGTGATACATCAATCGGTTGCCTCTTGCATGCCCCCCACAACCCAAGCATTCTGACTGGGAACCGAACCAGGACCTCTCAGTCCATGGGATGACTCTCACACCGGCCAGGCAAAAGTGCTATCTTTTCTTTTCACAAACATCTATTGAGCCTCTACCAGGAATCAGGCCCTGTTCTAGGTGCAGGGACTATTGCAGGATGAAAACAAAGTCCTTGATTTCCTGGAGTGTACATTCCAATCTGGGTGTCTGTGGGGGTGGGAAACAGTAATATATGTGAGGTAGTGATGATTTCCAAGAAATATATAAATAGGGTAAAGAGACCAAGAATAATAGAGTCAGAAGTAGCAGCTATTTTAAATAAAGTGATATCTGAGCAGAGACTTGAAATGAGGAAAGGAAGTGGAAAGGAAGTGTAGGGATGTTTGGGGGCAGCTGTTTCCAGAGGTGGAAAGGACAAGTTGGTTGATGTGGCAGGAGCAGAATGAAGAGGACAATGATAGAAGGCAGCCCATGTTGGCGGGCCCTTACAGGTCTTGGATTTTATTCAGAGAGAAATAGGAAGTAGCCATTAGAGAGTTTTAAGCAAAGATGTGGCAAGACTTTTAAAAGGATCACTGTGGCTCCTGTGTGGAGAAGAGACTATCTGGGAGCAAGAGGGGGGTCCGGCCAGTGTGGCTCAGTGGTTGAGCATTGACCCATGCACATACCAAGAGGTCGCTGGTTCAATTCTTGGTCAGGGCACATGTCCAGGTCATGGGCCAAGTCCCCTGTGGGAGGCATGCAGGAGGCGGCCAATTGATGTTTCTAATTCTCTCTCCCTTCCTCTCTCTAAAATTGATAAAGAAAAAAAGAGTGGGAGCAGGAGACCAGCGAGGAGGCTGCAGGAAAATCTCACAAGGGGTTCCAGTGGGCCGAATTAGGAGAGAAGTGGGGAGGATAGAATGGCTGGATTCAGTTAGAGCTGCCAGGACTTGCTGACGTGTGAAAGAAAATGCAAGGATGATTCCAGGGACTCTGGGTTGACCAACTGTAAGAATGAACCTGCCATTTATGGAAGTGGGGAAGGCACGTGGAGAAGCAGGATTGGGGTTAGAAATTGGGCCTTTGTTACTAGGCATGTTAAGTTTGAGATACCTGCCCTGGCTGGTTTGGCTCAGCGGTTAGAGCGTTGGCCTGCAGTCCAGAGAGACCCAGGTTGGGTTCCTGCTAAGGGCTTGTACCTCAGCTGCAGTTTGTCCCGGGCCCTGGTTGGTTGTGTGGGTGGCAGCCACTCGATGTGTCCCTTTCACGTCGATGTTTCTCTCTCTCTCTCTCTCTCTCTCTCTCTCTCTCTTCTTCTTCTTCTTCTTCCTCCCTCCCACTCTATCTGAACAAAAAATGGAAAAATGTCCTCAGGTGAGGATAAAAAAAAAAAAAAGTTTGACATACCCATTAGACATCCAGGGGAAGATGCCACATAGACGGCTGAATAGACAAGACTAGAGGCTAAAGGGGCCTGGGCTGGAGATAGAAAGCCAGAGGACTGAATGAGCTCTCCGAGGGAGAGTGTGCAGGAAAACAGAGATCCAGAGAGGAGCCGGGTGCATCCAAAAGGACAATAAGATGAGAGGAACCAGCCAAGGAACTGAGGGGGAGCAACCAGCAGGCGAAGGAAGAACTCAGAAGCTAAGGATGAGACCGTGGTCCATAGGCCAAGTACTGCCAACAGGTTATAGATGCCAAGGACTGTTGGCATGAGGTCTCTGGTGACCTTGACAAGAGGTCAAGGTTTTCTTTTGGGGGCATACCTGAATGTAGTGTCTTTGGGAGAAAATGGGGAAAGAGGAAGCAGAGAGTGCAGTTACCTGTTTCACTGAGTATCTCCATAAACTGAAGCAGAGAAAAGGGTGGTAGCTGCAGGGGGTGTAGGACTCAAGGGGTTTTTTTTTTTTTTTTTTTTAAAATGGGATATAGTACAGCATATTTGGGTGCTGATGAGAATAAAATAAACCTGCAGAGGGGGAAACTGATAATGCTGGAAGGGACAATACTATATATTAATAACTGCATTATTTCTGGATTGTTGGAGAGGAAAAAGAAAGATTTCACAAGAAAAAGGATAACTGTGACTTTCCAGCCGGCTCACCTGTGGGCATGGGCTCACTTGGGGACTCTCCTGTGGCCTTGTCATCACTGTCATTCTCACACAGAGCAGCGGTTCTTCCTTTCCATTCATTTTTAGGAAGCAGTTCCACAACCACCAGGTCTCCATGAATCGAGCGGTTTCGAGCCTTCATCCCGTGGATTAGGATATCACTAACTAAGCCTGTGTTTGGGACAGCACAGAGAAACCCCATGAAGCCAAGGGGGATGCCACACCAGTGAGGCACTTCGAACGTAATATATCTGAAATCTAATCAGCTTTCCTACATTGAAAAGCTTCCCTCTTTAAAAAAAAAAAATAGGTCTAGTTTCTTTGTTCTACAAGTTAGAAATGAGGAAACATGGCCACCATGTCATACTGCATAATGTGTTTTCAGAAAGGGCCCTTTAATCATCTTTTAAGCCCTGGCCAGTTTGGCTCAGTGGTTAGAGCATCGGCCTACGGACCAGAGAGACCCGGGTTTGGTTCCCACTAAGGGCACGTACCTCGGTTGCAGTTTGTCCCTGGCCCCAGTTGGGGTCGTACCGTGCGATCGTTGATGTTTTTTTTTTTTTTTCTCTCTCTCTCTTTCCCACTCTATCTGAACAAAAACTAGAAAAATGTCCACGGGTGAGGATTAAAAAAAAAATCATCTTTTAAGGTAGGTAACAGTGTTCTGCATGAATTCTGTCACTCACCTGCAGGGGCCATGCAGCTAGGGCGTGGCCAGCAGGCTGATGACCTATGGGTACTGCAGAACTGACGGGGATGATTCTGATGAACAAAAGCCCTGAGAAAGCCATTGCTTCTCAATCTCCTTCAACCCAGCCATGCTTCCCTGACTGGTATACTTCATTATACACTCATTTACACATTTTTCCCTCTTTTCACTTTTTTTTTTTTTTAAAATCCTCACCCAAGGACATTTTTTCCATTTTTTGTTCAGATAGAGCGGGAGGGAGAGAGAGGGAGAGAGAGAGAGAGAGAGAGAGAGAGAGAGAGAGAGAGAGAGAGAAACATGGATGTGAGGGACACATCGAGTGGCTGCCACCCGCACGACCAACCAGGGCCAGAGACAAACTGCAACCGAGGTACATGCCCTTAGTGGGAACCGAACCCGGGTCTCTCTGGACCGCAGGCCAACCCTCTAACTGCTGAGCCAAACCGGCCAGGGCTCTTTTTACTTTTTCAGTGATTCCAATGAGGCAGTATAGCACACTGAGGCAGTTCCGGGCAATGTCATAAAATCATGGTCAGACTGCCCTGGTGGCAGTCTCAGCCCCCACTCAGCAGGTGTTGATCTTGGGCCAGTTACTGTGCTTCTTTGGATTTTAGTTACCTCCTGTGTAGCCTTGAGTATCCTCATGTAGAAAATATGCCCTGGCCGGTTTGGCTCAGAGGTTAGAGTGTTGGCCCGTGGACCAGAGAGTCCAGGGTTCAGTTCCCGCTAAGGGCATGGTTGTTTGTCCCTGGCCCAGGTTGGGGTCGTGTGGGTGGCAACCACTCGACGTGTCTCTCTCACATCGATGTCCCCCCGACCCCTGCTCTATCTGAAGATAAATGCAAAAATGTCCTTGGGTGAGGATTAAAAAATAAATAAATAAATAAAAGGTAGAAAACATAATACCTATGTTAAGTGCTTAGAAAAGCACCTGATATATAATAACCACTCAATAAAATATTAGCTATTATGACTTTTAAAGTTTATGACAATGAAATTAGAAATTATCGACAAAAAGCCAGAAAAAAACCCTCGTGATCCAACATGCCCAGTGTTTGTGGGGACACCTCATTGCATGATATTAGGACGAAAAGGCAGTATGGAGACGTATATAAGGTTTATACTGAACCTGAATCTTTACTGCTGGCTCCCTGAAGTCGCACAAAAGCTTCTATTTGTGCTCTGTGTTTGTTGACGTTCAGAATTCCCTGAAATAATGATAAAAACTGGTGTGAACATTTCTTTCCTGCCTGCTTAACCTCCAAAGGTACAGTTTTTTTTAAAACTATGAAAAGATCCTATAAAATATTCTTATAAGGTCTATGATCCCTTTGTTTGGAAATAATATTCATCACCAAGGTTTCTTTTCTCCAGAGAATATACCATCATTTTGAACTACTCTTAGCAATACCAAGTGTTGAAAGTGCCAGGATCTATCTTACCTAAGTAATGAGCAGTCTTTAAAAAAAACCTTCTGCCCTGGTTGGTTTGGCTCAGCGTTTAGAGTGTTGGCCTGCGGTCCAGAGAGACCCGGGTTCAGTTCCCGCTAGGGGCATGTACCTCATTTGCAGTTTGTCCTCAGCCCTGGTTGGTCCTGTGGGTGGCAACCACTCAATGTATCCCATTCAAATAGATGTTTCTCTCTCTCTCTCTCTCTCTCTCTCTCTCTCTCTCCCCCTCCTGAACAAGAAATGGAAAAAGGTCCTCGGGTGAGGATAAAAAAAAAAACCTTCTCAGAGTACCATCCCAGGAACATTCTGAACTTTACTCCTGAGTTGGAAGCATTAGTCCCTCTAAGTATATTCATTTAAAATACCCACACTTTTCCCTGGCCGGTTTGGCTCAGCGGTTAGAGCGTTGGCCTGAGGTCCCAAGAGACCCGGGTTCTGTTCCTGCTAAGGGCATGTACCTCGGTTGCAGTTTGTCCCCGGCCCTGGATGGGTTGTGCGGGTGGCAGCCACTTGATGTGTCCCTTTCAATGTTGATGTTTGTCTCTCTCTCTCTCTCTCTCTCTCTCTCTCTCTCTCTCCCTCCCTCCCTCCCTCTCTCTCTCTCCCTCTCTTTCCCTTCCACTCTATCTGAACAAAAAAAAAAAGGAAAAATGTCCTCAGGTGAGGGTAAAAAATAAATAAATAAATACATAAAATACCCACACTTTTGCCAAGCCAATGTGGCTCAGTGGATTGAGCATCGTCCCATGGACTGAGAGGTCCTGGTTCAATTCTTAGTCAGGGCACATGTCTAGGTTTTGGGATTGATCCTGAGTAGGGGGTAGGCAGGAGGCAGCCAATTGATGTTTCTCCCTCACATCAATGTTTCTACCTTTCTCTCTCTAAAATAAACCAACAAAAACATATTTAAAAAATAATAAAATAACATACCCACACTTTTGGGAGGGATTTCAGGATGGTATTTTCAAACTTCTGTCTATATAAAAATCATCTGGGTGGCTTGTTAAAAAATGTAAAATCCAAGCCCTGGCCAGTTTGGCTCAGTGATAGAGCATTGGCCTACGGACCAGAGTTGTGGGTTCGATTCCAGTCAAGGGCACGTACTTCGGTTGCAGATTGGTCCCTGGCCCTGGTCAGGTCGTGTGGGAGGCAACCAATCAATGTGTCCCTCTCACACTGATGTTTTTTTTCTCTCTCTCTCTTCCACTCTATCTGAAGATAAAATGGAAAAAATTATTCTTGGGTGAGGATTTAAGAAAAGAAAAAAAAAAAAATCCAAGACAGAATAGTTCTATACCTCGATTGTGGAGGTGGATATACAAATCTAACGCATGTGCTAAAACTGCACAGATACACACACACACAGAGTACATGTAAAACTTAAAATCTAAATAATTGTATCTAATTTCTTCTCAAGACCCTGACAGCATGGCTGTTCGGGGTCCTGGGGAATCATAAAGGGACCCTTGAAAGGGGAGGGAAGCCCTGGCCGGTGTGGCTCAGTTGCTTGAGCATTGTCCAGTGCACCGAGAGGTCGCTGGTTCAATTCCAGATCAGGGTACATGCACAGGTTTTGGGCTCAATCTCCAGTAGGGAGTGTGTAGGAGGCAGCTGATTGATGTTTCTCTCTCATCACTGTTCTCTCTGTCTCTCTTCCTCTTCCACCCCCCCCCCACTATAAAAAAGAAAATAAAAGAAAAGAAAGGAGTTGGAAAATGGCAAAGTAGTAAAGCAGCAAATTTTACCAATTTTATAATTTTTCCAAACCTCCAGACCTTGATTCAAAAATACATTCTTGTCCTGGCTGGTTAGAGCATTGGCCTGCACACCAAAGGGTTTCGAGTTTGATTCCAGGTCATGTACCTGGGTTTCAGGTTCCATCCCTGCCCCAGGTGGGGCTTGTGTGGGAGGCAACCAATTCATGTGTCTCTCTCACATTGGTGTTTCTTTCTCTCTCCCTCTCTCTCCCCTAGAATCTGTCTTCCACTGTCTCTAAAAATCAATGGAAAAATATCCTCGGGTGAGGATTAACAAAAAACAAAACAAAAAAAACACACACACACCCAAACACCATGCTCTTTCCCAGTGACAGGAGGCATTTACAAGGCTACTTGTGTGATGTTCAATATGTAGCCCAGCCCTGACCGGTTTGGCTCAGCAGTTAGAGGGTCAGCCTGCAGACCAATGAGTTACGGGTTTGATTCTGGTCAAGGGCACATACCTCAGTTGCGGTTCGTCCTGGTTGGGTCATGCGGGAGGCAACCAGTCAATGTGGCTCTGTGACATTGATGTTTCTCTCTCTCTCTCTCTCTCTCTCTCTCTCTCTCTCTCCCCCCCTCCCTCCCACTCTATCTAATGATAAATAGAAAAATATCCTCGAATGAGGAATAAAAAAAACAAAACAATATGTAGTCCAATTAGGAACATTATAGAGCAGCTCCAACCAGACAGCCATGTCTACAGGAAGAATGACTCTCAAAGCACCTTAAACATTGCCAGCCCTGGTTTACTTATACCCTTCCTGTTTAGAGCCTTTGAAATTAGACACCTGTGACAGGAGGCAAGCAAAGAAGAGAAGAACACATACTGGCTGGTCCTGATGCCCATTCTTCATTAGCACCTCACCTGGATATAGCGTCCAGACTTAATGCCAGCTTCTAACACTTCCAGGGGAAGATGTTCTGGGTACTCCTTCCTGTGGCTCTCCTGACTCTCATTCTCTCTTTCCCGTTGAGACTGAAGGATAGAATCACAAAGCTCATGGGCAGCTTTTAAATCAGGCCAGAAATTGTCCAGGTAATTCTGCACTCAATAGAGGCACAAGAGAAAAATGGTCAGAAGAGAATACTTCTTCATTATAGCGGTATTATAAAAAAATCCTGGTCCTGGCCGGTTTGCTCAGCAGTTAGAGCATCAGCCCGTGGACCAGAGAGTCCTGTGTTTGGCTCCCGCTAAGGGCATGTACCTTGGTTGCAGTTTGTCTCCGGCCCCAGTTAGGGTCGTGTGAGTGGCAACCACTCAATGTGATCCTTTCACGTCGATGTTTCTCTCTCTCTCTTCCTTCCTCCCGCTCTATCTGAAGATAAATGGAAAAATGTCCTCGGGTGAGGATTAAAAAAAAAGAAAAAGAAAATTGTGTGAGGGGGTCAGAAAAGCCACTGGAAATTACGGGAACCTTGGTCAAAGTTGTCTGTGTAGGCGTGCATGTGCACGTGTGTGTTTAAATTTATGCATTTTTATTTAAATTATTATTAACAAATAATTTCAATAAACAGCACTGTAAAGTGAACTGTTAAAAATTAAAAGACTCCCTGGCCGGTTTGCTCAGTGGTTAGAGCGTCGGCCCGCGGTCCAGAGAGACCCGGGTTCGGTTCCCGCTAAGGGCATGTACCTCGGTTGCAGTTTGTCCCCGGCCCTGGTTGGGTCGTGTGGGTGGCAGCCACTGATGTGTCCCTTTCACGTCGACGTTTCTCTCTCTCTCTCTCTCTCTCTCTCTCTCTCTCTTCCTCCTGCTCTATCTGAACAAAAAAATGTCCTCGGGTAAGGTAAAAAAAAATAAAAAATTAAAAGACACTTAAAACAAGAATGTGACTAGCATGAGACAAAACGGGTAACTCAGTGAGAAGTAAATCTGCAGTGGTCTTTTATAGCACTAACTGAAAGGGAGACATGCTTAAGTGATGGCTGTTGCATACGCCACAGCTCACATGCTCGCTGAAAAGGCACATTTTTTTTTTTTTTTTTATCCTCACCCGAGGACATTTTTCCATTTTTTGTTCAGATAGAGTGGGAGGGAGAGAGAGGAACAGAGAGAGAGAGAGAGAAAAACATCGATGTGAAAGGGACACATCGAGTGGCTGTCACCCGCACGACTGACCAGGGCCGGGGACAAACTGCAACCGAGGTACGTGCCCTTAGCAGGAACCGAACCCGGGTCTCTCAGGACCGCAGGCCGACGCTCTAACCGCTGAGCCAAACCGGCCAGGGCTGAAAAGGCACATTTAAAGCTAACACACCAAAAAAAAAGTACTGGTAAAAGGGTCTTACCCTGAAATCGCAAAAAAGAACTCTAAATTACAACCAAATACATTAAATGATTAGAAGTGATATAAAAGCACCAGGCTTTAAACAAAATAAAATAAATTCACCCAAAGGTCTCCAATTCAGCAAATACTATATAAATTAAGGACTTCATGTAAATAATACTAAATCAAGGAATTTTTTTTTGGCAGAAAATTGTCTAATACTTTTATCCAAGGTTTGAAGTTATAAAGAGAAGGCATAAAAGTTACCAAGAATAACTTTTACTGCTATAAACCCCCTCTTCCGGAGGGTTCATTGCCCTTACTCTTCCCCAGCTAACTTCAAGTCCCCGCAGAAAATTCTGGGCTTCCTTCTCATCTGAACCTCACAGTATCTCTTTTTATTCCTGTTATTATTCACCTCTATGAAGCCCTAGGTCAGTTTGCTTAGGAAATGCTATACAAAATAAAACTGTACTATACCACTAAACTACAAAGCAAAGTAATTTTCACAAAAAGTAGAAAAATGTAATTTTAGTCAACTGTCCTCTGCAGGAACAAGACATGATGTATTGCAACAGAAAAAACAAGTGACACTGCCATTAATATCCAGTGCCCTGGAATTCTCTGGCACGCCAGAACACTTTTTATAGCGGGGCCAAGAGAATTCTATTGGCAAATCTGTAGCAATACATGCACCTGGGAATGCTTATAGAATCTACAATTCAAAATCCAACTAGACTTTCTGTAAACTGACAGGGGTAATGGAGGGCCTCATTCTAGCTTCTGAATCAAAAAAAGATATCAATCTTTGGAACTTGATTGACCAACTGGGCAGACAGAATAGACCAGTGCTTGATCGAGAGATTAAATACTCATCCTACTCTCCCAAAAGGTACCTAAGAAATAGGAGAACTGTGTTGCTAAGACAGCCCAAGAAACTGTCACCGATAACACTGCTCCTATCTGTGGTCTGTACATGAAATGGATCCAAGCCTTCACCTAAACAATATCATGTCTCACCCCTTCCTTTATTCTCTCAACCCCCATGTGCATTCGCAGTGGGGAAGAGTGAAGAACTGCAGAGAAACAAGACTGGCCTTTCAAACTGTGTTTTGAGTGTATTCAGAAGAATAATTTGGGAGGCAGTAGAGCATGAAAGTTAAGAGCTCTGGAATCAGACTGCCTGGGTTCTAATCCCAGTTCTATCACTTTCTATCTGTGTGACCGTGGACAAGTTGCTTAGTCTTTCTGTGCTTTAGTTTCCTTCCTTCCGACACACCAATAAAATAGGGATGATAACACCAAACTCATAAGGTTGTTGCAAGAATTAAATAAAACAATACACTTAGAATAATGCATGGTATAGATCTATGTCAACTATTGCTATTAGGTGGAATCATGTAAAATTGCCAAATTTTGTAGGTCAAAAACAACAGAATACTGGCAGTTTCATAAGACTCAACCTATCATCATCATCATTAATAATATTGTTATTGCTATAACTACAAACATGAGTTTACTGTCAACAGAGATTTGTTGGGCTGAAGTCTTGGACGCTGTAGGCTTACAGTCACAGGTAGTTTGCCCATATTTGCTCAAGTCAGGATTAATTAGCTGGGAAATAACAAAGAGACAGAACTTCTTCAAATCTTCCTTCATTCTTTATTTTCCCTTTTCTGTACTTCCAAAGGGACCTAGAACCCTCAGAGAACTATGTAGGAAATGAACACACACACACACACACACACACACACACACACACACACACCAGCTGGAAATACCTTGAAAGAAATCACAAACACTCCTTCTGTTTCGCTTCCATACTGCTGAATTCCCTCTTCATCATCTGTCACCATAATGATTGGCATCCTATCCTGGCAGTGGTGATAGTACCAAACAGCTGCATTGTATATGTTCCTAGAAAAGCAAAGGGCATGTGAGCCTACCGAAGGCAGACAAACACAAGCTACTGTTCAGAACTTCACACCTGGCTTTAAATCTGCTATCCTTTGGTTTACACAGCAAACCATTCATTCATTCATTCATTCATTCATTCAACAAATACTTCCTGAACATCCATTATAAATACACCCCAGGTTGAGTACTCTGGGGGAAACAAAGATGAATCAATAAGTGCTTGACATTTCTTCTTCCCTACCAACCAGCACCATAACCTCTTTCATTTCTTTTTTTTTTCTGTTTTTAAAAATTGATTTTAGCCCTGGCCGGTTTGGCTCAGCGTTAGAGTGTCAGCCTGCAGTCCAGAGAGACCCGGGTCCGGTTCCTGCTAGGGGCGTGTACCTCGGTTGCAGTTTGTCCCCGGCCTTGGTTGGGTCATGCGGGAGGTGGCTACTCAATGTGTCCCTTTCACATTGATGTTTCTCTCTCTCTCTCTTTTCCTCTCTCTCCCTCCCACTCTATCTGAACAAAAAATTGAAAAATGTCCTCAGGTGAGATAAAAATAAATAAATAAATAAATAAATAAATAAATAAATAAATAAATAAATTGATTTTAGAGAGAGAAGAAGAGCAAGGGAGAGAGAGATAGAAACATCGATGAGAGAGAACATCGATTGGCTGCCTCCTGCACCCCCCCACTGGGGATCAGGCCCACAACCTGGGTATGTGCCCCGACCAGGAATCGAACCAGCAACTTCCTGGTGCATGGGTTGATGCTCAACCACTGGGCCACACCAGTTGGGCTCATTTCTTGATATAGCCTAAAAACCATGAGACTCTGCCATCTATTAATATATTTTTAAAAATTGATTTTAAGGAGAGAAAAAGAGAGAGAGAGTTTTATTGTTCCACTTATTTATATCTTCCTTGGTTGATTCTTATATGTACCTTGACCAGGAATTGAACCCACAACCTTGGCACATTGGGACAACACTCCAACCAACTGAGCTACCTGGCCAGGGATGTTATCACTTTTAAACTGGAGGGCTGTGTGACACAGTGCCCCATGGATGACAAGCTATGTAAGGCTTACATGATAAAGAAACAAGTCTTTGTGTGAGAGAAAAACTAGGCTTCAAGTAGCTGAAGATCATAATCCAAAAAGGCCTGATGTGGATCCACAAGAACTGACTGAAACTCTTCCTGAAAAGAATCTGAATTGAACAACAGAGTGGAGGTCTAGAGACAGGTGTTCAAGAACGGATGTTTACAATGACGTGTGTCAACCGGGACAGCCATTTCTGTGGGCATCTGTTTCCCTCGCTGCAAATTTAGATGCTGTATAAGGCTGCTTTAGTTCTAAACGTTAAAAAAGACTCAGCCAGCATATATTGAGTACCTACCACACGCGAGGCTGTGAGTTGGAAGTGCGACCATTCTGAGCACTCATAAATTACCCATTCTAGAAAAAGATTTGCTTTTCCCTTTCTGGTACTGAGCCCGGTGGGAACCTGGTGACTATAATTAAGGATTCGTTATGTCTCAATGCTTATTTTGTTTTAGAGAACTAAATATTTCATGGCTATACAGATTTTAAAAACTACAAGAAAAAAATGATTTAAATGTTTTGTATGGATAAGACATTTTATTTTTTTTATTTTTATTTTTTTTTGTTCAGGTAGAGTGGGAGGGAGAGAGAGGAACAGAGAGAGAGAGAAACATCGATGTGAAAGGGACACATCGAGTGGCTGCCACCCGCACGACTGACCAGAGCCGGGGACAAACTGCAACCGAGGTACGTGCCCTTAGCGGGAACCGAACCCGGGTCTCAGGACCGCAGGCCGATGCTCTAACCGCTGAGCCAAACCGGCCAGGGCTGGATAAGACATTTTAAAGATTAAGGTTTCTTTTGCTCTGTACCGAAGAGAACCTGTGCCTTGGGCCCACCTGACTGCAGCTGTGGCTGGGTGGGCAGTTCCATCCCCCCTCAAGGGCCCAATGAGAGGAGTTAACACCTTTGGGGAATGACCCTCAGCTAAAGGGACACTAACTAAAAGTCCTAGCCTCTGCCCTTCGAGGCGACTTCTTAGGCACACTCTACTCGGCTTCTCAGAGGGTCCCAGCAGGACGGAGCCTCAGTCTCCCACAGCAGTAACGCATCCTTTACTGCTTTCCCTCCCTCTCTGTCCAACTCTCCCTCCTTCCTCAGTCCTGCGGATGGGAGGCACCTCAGATGTAAACAGTTCACTGAGTCCTTGCTTCAGGTTCTGCTTTTAGGTAGATCTAAAACTATGACACAGCTCTTCATAAAACAGCTCTGCTAGAATTAACCTACTAGTTTCAGTTTAATAAGACTAGTGGGGATATTAGAGCCATATCAGAAAAATTGAGATCTTAGCTTAAAGTAAGACTCCCTCCACCCCCATAGCATTAAAGTTATGACTTTTGGATCACCAGAATGACCCTTAGGGTCTGGGGCAAACTTACTCTGGCTCCTATACCTCCCTAATTACAATTTCTAAAATACATCAATTATGTGTTCAAATAACATACCTAAAATAATGACACATTAAACATTTTAACATTAATCATGGTTCCAGAAATAATTGATTTTAGCATACCACTTAGTTCAACGCCCAAATAGCCAATAATAAAGAAATTACAACCCAGTCAGTATGGCTCAGTGGACTGAGTGTCCTCCCATGGACTGAGAGGTCCCAGTTCGATTCCCAGTCAGGGCACATGCCCGGGTTGCAGGCTCCATCCCTAGTAGGAGGCGTGCAGGAGACAGCGATTGATGTTTCTCACATCCATGTTTCTATCTCTCTCTTCCTTTCTCACTCTCTAAAACAATCAATAAAAACATTAAAAACAAAAAAGGAAAAAGAAATTATAGAAGATGATCATGTGAAAACTCACAACAATTCAGTGCCATACCTGGTCTGCCACTTTTCCATGGATTCTCCTCTTTCCCGAGGGAGATAGCAGTACTGCTGGAATTCATTAGCAAAGAGAATGCAATCATGACGCGCATCCTTCAGGAGGTTTCGCAATTTATTATACTGTCTGTAGCACAGAGGAGAAAAATAAATCTAACATAGCAGGTACTCATCTACTGCCTGCTCTTGCTAAGGATCAAAAAAGATGAGGTATTTTAGAGAAAAAGATTGATCATTTAAAACCTGAGAAACATTTATTTAATATTGGCCTTAGTGTGCGCAGTATCATTGGGCTGCTCTTTCTCGGTTTTGTCTGCTAGAGTGTGCTTGGGTAGGGCCTCATTAATTAGCTTGTGGATCAATCCAACCCTTTTCCCCTTCTGAGACTTCTGGCCATTTATTATACGACACTACCCCACTTAGCCCCCACTTCAAAGGCTCACAGAGGACACAGAGGCAAGGAGACTAGCATTTGATTTTTGTACTCTACTTTGTTCTTTAAATGGCATTAGGCATTAGTACATTTTATTTTTTGCTGGCAGCCCTAGAAAAGAACATGTAGGATAACTAATATGGGGATTTATCTGTAAACTGTATTTACGCAGCCACCTCATTTACATGAATGAGGCCAGGTTCATCTGTCAGAGAACTAACAGAGAGTTTTAAGGCTTCCCACCAGGAGATCCTTCCAATGTTAGCCAAAGTCACAAATCAAATATGAAGTCTCATATGGGTCAGTTTCTAAGAAGGTGCTTTTCAATAGTCTAGGTAATATGAACTACAGAATAGTCAGTTATTTTTTATAGGAAGTGAATGTTTTTTCTTTTTTTTTTATCCTCACCCGAGGACATTTTTCGATATTTTGTTCAGATAAAGTGGGAGGGAGAGAGAGAGAGAGAGAGAGAAACATCGATGTGAAAGGGACACATCGAGTGGTCGCCACCCACACGACCCAACCAGGGCCGGGGACAAACTGCAACCGAGGTACGTGCCCTTAGCGGGAACCGAACCCAGGTCTCTCTGGACCGCAGGCCGACGCTCTAACCGCTGAGCCAAACCGGCCAGGGCGTGAATGTTTTTCTTAAAGACAGATTGATATTAAACCAGATATTTAATTAACATATAAATTATCCAAGGTAGATGACAGACATTTAATATAATAAAATCTGTGCCCTTTCGTTCCCATCATTAGCCTGCCACCATGGATTTTTTGTTTGTTTGTTTGTGAACCCTCACCCAAGGATATCTTTCCATTGATTTTTAGATAGAGTGAAAGGGAAGGAGGGAAGGAGAGAGAAACATCGATGTGAGACAGGCGTCGACTGGTTGCCTCAGGTATGACCCCAGCCAGGACCGGGAATTAAACCCGAAACCCAGATACATGCCCTTGACTCAAATCGAACCTATGACCCTTCAGTCTGCAGGCCAACATTCTAACCACTGAGAAAACCTGGTCAGGGCACCACCATGGATTTTTTGTGTGTGTGCACCGTTCCTAGAAGTACTGCAATAGCAGGTCAATGTATGTAGTGGACAGAGCAAGCTCCTATTCCATATCCCAATCCCCCAAATCCATTTAACTACTGTCCTTGGATAGAGGACATATTAGATATTAAACTGATAAGAATAGATACTACACTTGATCTTAGCCAAAATGCCGAAAAGTGATAACCACCATGGATTTTAAAGAAATTAGTCTTTTTATTAAAGCAAAGGCAGAACTCTCCAAATAAATACTAACCACCATTATCTGTGTGGTCTCAACCCTTCATTAGGAGATAAGAAACACTGATCTTATTTTCTTAGTCACTCTAAAATTGAGCCACCATAAAAAGAAAGAATCATCAAATAATACAACTAACAAAATTTCCTAATAAATCAAGGGATTCGTTTTCATTTCTGTTGATGGCAGCTTTCCTTAACAGAATTTCACTGTGCAAAAAATGGTGCTTCACCCCAAAATATCTAGAACATATTACATCGGTAATTTTCCCATGTTCACAAAGTGCACTTAAGCCCTGGCCGGTTAGGCTCAGCAGTTAGCGTCGGCCTGCGGCCCAGAGAGACCCGGATTTGGTTCCCGCTAAGGGCACGTACCTCGGTTGCAGTTTGTCCTCGGCCCTGGTTGGGTCGTGCAGGTGGCAGCCACTCAATGTGTCCCTTTCACATCGATGTTTCTCTCTCCCTCTCTCCCTCCCACTCTATTTGAACAAAATACGGAAAAATGTCCTCGGGTGAGGATATAAAAACAAAACAAAACAAAACAAAGGTGCACTTAAAATCATTTATAAAGCCTCTTAGATTATGCATAGAAGAATCTACACCATCCTGTTAATGGTGATCATTCTTATAGAATGGTAAGGTAAAGACTTTTACTTTCTGCTTTACACATTTCTGTCATGCATGAGTGTTTTTTAAATGAGCACTTATTTGTTACAATACAAATATTTTAGAAGAGGCTTCATAAACATTTGTAATTTATTACTTTAGAGAAAATACCAAAAACTCATTGCCCATTTTTCCTGATCTTATCCTCCACCGTTTTTGCTCCCTTTATCTACCATCACTTTTTTTTTTTTTAATTGAGTTTTAGAGAGAGAGGAAGGGAGAGAAAGAGAGAGAGAGAAACATCGATGAGAGAGAACATCGACTGGCCGCCTCCTGCACGCCCCCCACTGGGAATCAGGCCCACAACCTGGGCATGTGTCCTGATCGGGAATCGAACTGCCGACCTCTTGGTGTATGGATCGATGCTCAGCCACTGAGCCACACCAGCCAGATTACCGTCACATTTTATACACCCCTAATAGAACCTGAACTTTGTGCAATTATTTGTTTACAAATTATCTCCCTTACTAAATATCCTTCATCCAGCAAATTTTTGCTGCACTTCCTCTAGATATAACGCTTTTGCTCCACTGAATGCCCTCAGACATCCCACTGCTGCCCTTTGCCTGTAGCAGTCCTGCTCAGGAGAACACAACAGAACCACCCATTCTTCAAACGTGAAAGTAAATAAATAAATAAAAACCAGACGACCATAAGACCCAGCAATCCCACTCCTGGACACAGACCCCAAAGAACTGAAAGCAGGGTCCCCAAAGATATTAATACACTCCTGTTCAGAGCAGCATTATTCACAATAGCCATAAAGTAGAAGCAACCTAAGTGGCCATTGACAGATAGATGGAAAACCAGGATGTAGTATATGTGTACTATGGGATATCATTCAGCCTTAAAAAGTAAGTTTTTTTTTTTTTTTGTTAGTCTTCACCAGAGGATATTTTTTCTATTGATTTTTAGAGAGTGGAAGGGAGCAGGGAAGGAGAGAGACAGAGAAACACTGATGTGAGAGAGACACACATCTCAACAATCGACTGGTTGCCTCCGCACATCCCCTGACCACGGCTGGGGATAGAACCTGCAACCCAGGTACATGCTATTGACTGGGAATCGAACCTGCAACTCTCCGGTACACAGGCCGAAGTTGTAACTACTAAGCTATACCAGCCAGGGCAAAAAAGGGGAAGTTCTGATATATGCTATAACATGGATGAAGCCTAATGACATGATGTTGAGTGGAATAAATCTGGCACAAAGGGGTTGTATGATTCCACTTGCATGAATTTCCTTGAGCAATCAAATACATAGAGACAGAAAGAATGGTGGTTGCCAGGGGCTGGGGAAGGAAAGAGAGGGAAGTTAGTGTCTAAAGTGGGGTAGAGTCTGGCCGGTGTGGCTCAGTGGTTGAGCATCAACCCATGCACCAAGAGGTCGCCGGTTCGATTCCCGGTCAGGACATATGCCCAGATTGTGGGCCTGATCCCTAGTGCAGGGCATGCAGGAGGCAGTCAATTGATGTTCTCTCTCATAGATGTTTCTCTCTCTTTCTCCCTCTCACTTCCTCTCTCTCTAAAATCAATAGGAAAAAAATTTTTTTTTTTAAAATAAAGGGAGTAGAGTTTCAATTTGGGAAGATGAAATAAGTTCTGGAGATCGATTGTATAACGATGTAAATGCACTCAATATCACTGAACTGTACACTTTAAAATGGTAAATTAAAAAACAGCCCAGCCAGTGTGGCTCAGTGGTTGAGCGCTGACCAAGGGGTTGCTGGTTTGATTCCTGGTCAGGACACATGCCCAGGTTGTGGGCCTGATCCCCAGTGTGGGGCAAGCAAGAGATGGCCAATCGATGTTCTCTCTCATTGATGTTTCTATCTCTCTCTTTACCTCTCCTTCCCTCCCTCTCTAAAATCAGTAAAGAAAAAAACCCTGCCCTGGCCAGTTTTGCTCAGCGGTTAGAACATTGGCCCACGGACCAGAAAGAAAGAAAAAAAACAACTAAAAAACAAAAAAACAGAACCACCTATTTTAGTGGGTAAGTGCCATGAAAGGAAAAGTTTGGAGTGTGAAAAGAACATGAGAGGGATGGGGAAGGCATCTGGGAGGTGGCAACACTTGAGTCCTAAAACATGAATGAAAGTCAGCTAGACAAAGGACCCAAGGGAGGAGAGGGGGGACAGATATTCAAGACAGCAGACAATATGGGTCATCTTTGTATCTTCAGTGCTTAACCCATAGTAGTGCTCAATAAACATTTTCCAAATGAATCAATGAACTCACAGTTCTTTGTGACAACAGTGATCCAAATACAAGATATTTCTCAGAAGAAACTGACATTTTCAGAACCTAGTTACTCTGTTGCTAGGCTTCATGCACATCACTACCTTTGTTACCACTTCTGCACTTCAGATTCAGGTATTCTAAATCCTGCCCTCCCCAAATACTGATGCTCTACAGGCCAGACCCAGGGGGTTTAGCACCAAATGAGAGTAATGACAACTCTTCTTAATGTCTAGAACATAATATCACTTGAAAAGAATTTTCTCAATTTTAAGTTTCACTCCCTATATTTTCCTTAAGGTTTTTAGTGTGTGCATCCATTTGTCAGCTACCTGTCAGCCAGATAAAATAAATGAACAAGTGGCACAAGAATATGAATGAGGAAAGCAGGAAATAAACAGCGAATCACTCTGAGGTTTGGGTTTTTTTGGAGGCATGTGGGCTTATGGTTATAATTTAATAGTACACACATACAATACAGTCATACTTTTTGCTAGTCAGGGTTGGTGGTGCATATGATGGAATTGAATATCCTGAATGGAGCCAGCAAAGAACATTGTAGTGCCTTGCAAAACAAGTTTGGCTTGTATAATAAGATAGGAGAATAATAGTTTCAGATAGTCAAATACAATAAAATTATATTAAGTTTTAAAAATTCCAGTCTTGCCCTGGCCGGTTTGGCTCAGCGGTTAGAGCGTCGGCCTATGGTCCAGAGAGAGTCAGGTTCGGTTCCCGCTAAGGGCACGTACCTCGTTGCAATTTGTCCCCAGCCCTGGTTGGGTTGTGCGGGTGGCAACCACTCAATGTGTCCCTTTCATGTCGATGTTTCTCTCTCTCTCTCTTCCTCTCTCTCCTTCCCACTCTATCTGAACAAAAACGAAAAAATGTCCTCGAGTGAGAATAAAAAACAAACAAACAAACAAACAAACAAATAAATAAATAAATAAAAATTCCAGTCTTATGGAAAACCCCTAGTTTTCCTGGATGCCAAATCTCTATTATAAAAACATTTCAAATAATTTCTTAGGAGGAAAGCTGAACTTATGTTCTTTAAAATGTTTTTTTTTTTTAATTATTATTATTTTTATTCAATAGTGGACTTAAAGAGGCAACATCCGTTCCCCCTGCTGACTATACTCTCTGGGGATTACAGGTAGGTGTCCCACAACCAGTGGGGAAGTGAGTTTTATACTCAATGTTGCATTTCTTCAACCAGTTTTCCCAGAACCTCATAGACTTATTTTCAGTGGTCCTTGAGTTTTCTACAAGAATTTTAAGTTTATGTTTTCATTTATATTAGGTGATACTCTTAAAATATTTCTAATAGAGTATATTTTGGACCAGCTGAATGACTGCTTCTAACTGCAGTGTCATTTGGGTTCAGTGCCTGCCTTCTTGGAAGACTCAGAAACTTCAAACTCAGGACCTTTATCTCCACCTCCCTCTGACCACCTGGTGCAACCTCTTTCTATTCACTTGTATGAGCCACATACCTCAGTGTTATCCTTGACACCACCTTCTCCCTCACCTCACTTATCTAAATCCATACTAAGTTCTATAGATTTTTAAAAGTAACAGCTTTATTGAGATATAATTCACATACCATAAAATTCACCCTTCTGCATGTACGTTGCAATGGTTTTTAGTAGTCACAGAGTTATGCAACCATGCCCACTATCTAATTCCAGAACATTTCATCACCTCCAAAAGAAACATCCCCATTAAGCAGTCATTCTCCATTTCCCCTGACCCCCAGCCCCTGACAATCTAACTAATCTACTTTCTGTCTCTCAGATTTACCTATTCTGGGCATTTTATATAAATGGAATCATACACTATATGATTTTTCTTTATGGTTGGTTTCTTTCACTTAGCATACTATTTTCAAGGTTCATCTATGTTGTAGTATGTATCAGTAATTCATTCATTTTTATGGTTGAATAATATTTCCTTGCATGAATAAATCACATTTTGTGTAACCATTCATCAGTTGATGGACATTTGGGTTGTTTCCATTTTTCGGCGATTATAAATAGAGCTGCTATGAGCATTCATGTACAAGTTTTTGTGTGGACATGTTTTCAATTCTCTTGGTCATATACTTAGGAAGTTCTATAGATTTTACCTACTAAATAGCTCTTTGAAATGTTTATTTCTTGCTCAGTGGGTGTGGTTCAGTGGACTGAACATTGTCCCTTGGATTGAGAGGTCCTGATTCCAGGTCAGGGCACATGCCTGGGTTGTGGACTCGATCCCCAGTAGGGGGCGTGCAGGAGGCAACCAATTGATGTTTCTCTCACATCTATGTTTTTCTCTCTCCCCAACCCTCTCTTTAAAAAATCAATAAAAACATTTAAGAAAAGAAGAAATGTCTATTTCTCTCCATGTCTAAGCTACCAACATCTCTCACCTGAACCAAAGAAATAGCCTCCTGTCTTCTCTTCTCCACTGGCCCAGTAATCTTTTCAAAAGAGCAATCTGATATGTCATCTCACCCTGCTTAAGACCCTTCACTGACATCCCTGAGGCCCATGAGGCCTACTACCCAATCCAGGCATTCTTTAGGTTCCTTGAGCAGCATTTCCTTCCCTAGGACCTTGTGTTGCAGTTTTCTCACCTGGGAAACTTTTCTCTGGTTTATACCTACTCATCCCTCAAAACTCAGCATAGGCATCACCCTCAGGAAGCCTTTCCTGTTTCCCTGGCTCGTTTGCGTTCTCCTGGAGCCCTGTACCTGTCCTTCAGCACATCTGTCACAGCTGCAGTTCTCCATCTGTTCATGTGATTATCTGTTACCACCTGTTTCCCCTCAAGACCATGTCCGCTATTGCATCCTCGGTGCTAGTACAGTTTCTGGAACATAGTCTTTCAATAAATATTTGTTGAATAAAAAAGTAAACACCTGCCCGGCTGGTGTGGCTCAGTGGTTGAGGGTTGACCCATGCACCAAGAGATCGCCGGTTCGATTCCCAGTCAGGGCACATGCCCAGGTTGTGGGCCTGATCCCCAGTGAGGGGCATGCAGGGGGTGGCCAATTGATGTTCTCTCTCTCCTTCTCCCTTCCTCTCTCTCTAAAATCAATACAGAAAAAATAAAAAATAAATAAATAAATAGACCTGGACGGTTTGGCTCAGCAGTTGGAGCGTCGGCCTATGGACCAGAGAGTCCTGGGTTCAGCTCCCGCTAGGGGCACATACCAAAAAGAAAATAAGTAAATAAATAAATAAACACCCAAAGAAATGAATGAATGCGGTTAACAAGACAGCCTTACAGAATTATCAGGAAACCCTCTCATTAAATAAGCATTTGAGGATTGTTAGATAGCAGAATATGTGATTATCCTGCACAATCAAAACCTTAACTTTTTTATACTGTTTTGTAAAATATGCATATGAGAACAGGCCATTTTCTCCGTTGGTATTATTGAAATAAAAAAACAAAATCATACTAAATACAGAAGCAGATTAGAGCTATGTCTTTATATTGTTAAACTCAACTCTGGTGATTTCACTTCAGTAAAACAATGTCATCTGTCACATTAAATTAAAGTTCATTTGTAGTTTTCTGATTTTATAGTTTTGTTTATTGAATTTGAAGGTCCAATTTGGTTTTAGTATTGTATTAAGTACTTTAGCATGAGACTTACACCTAGATTTATGTTTAAATATATTTAAATAGTAATACAACAAAAAAATTTAAATTAACACCATGAAATATTTTTTCTTTTAGAAACAGTGACATTACTCATGTCAAGTAACATTGATGTATTGAATAGGGAGTTAGATCATATTGGCCTCTTAGTTCCCCTCCAACTATAATATTCTATGATTCCTATCTTATATTATACAGTATATTGAGGAACTGAGGCACAACCTATTGAGATTCTGAAGGTATAGAGAAGAAATTCAGAAAGGAGGTCAAAAGGAGAAAGCAAGGCATTCTGAAACCAGACACTAGACCAGAGCAGGTATTTTTAACTAACAAGCTTTCCTAAGCAATAATGTTACTAAAAACATATCAAACAGAATGAATTATTTACTAGCATCTCAAAAATCTTCAAGGAAGAACCAAAACACAAAACAAAATGTTTTCCAACATTAAATGAAGCAAAACACCACAGAGCTGCAAAGCCACATTTGGTTAAATATAAAAAGCCAAATGACTTACACTTAACACTTGTGAACATCAAATTAATAAAGCAAACTCCTGGATTTTAGATAGTCAATAGCTATCATCAATTCTAAAGTTTGCTTTCAATATATGACACTTTCTAGGGCTTAAATCCTTTTGGTCATTTAGCTGTTTCAACCTGAATACACCAGCTGGTTGATTAACAGATAAACAGTACCAAGTGCCAAACTTGCTGATTCCTTTCCTGCCTCTTTTTCCTCTACATCAATCATGTTCATTATCCTCTTTTATTTAAGACCAGTCTCAAACCTATTTCCTTCAGAGGACTTTGTGGCCTAATCCCCACACCCCATATTTACTTCTGCACTTTGCATAGTCCACATTAAATGATCCCACATGTGTCTAAGGTGTGTCATAATTACCTTTTTTCACCTAACCCCAACAAGACAACAGATGTGTTGAGAAGGGGACTAAGACTTTGTACTACTCCAGAAGGCCTGAAACTAGGGGCTCAAAAAGTGCTTACAAATGGGAAAACCAGGGTGTTACCAATTTGGGCCTATTTCATAACTTCTCATCTTTTGTTTTCACATTTAGTATATTCAGAGACATGGTAAAGCAATGGAAAACCAATAGTTCTTCATCAAGTTAACCACCTTTGAAATGTTCCGAAGAAAAGACATTTAAATCCCAATTCTTTGTTTTTGAATGTCCCAGCAATTGGTTTTAAAACAATCCTTAATATTAAAAATATTTTAGAAAACAGAAGCTGAAAAGGCTCTGCAGTGTGTTGGCAATCCGAATGATAACAACAAATTGATTTTAGTAGCAGAAATTGAAATACGACACCTGGAGCACCATTTAAAACTGAATGTGTATAAACATCTATATCTTTCTGTCTGAACAAAATCAACTTCAAGCTCATTTTAAAATATTCTATCTGAAAAACCTGCACACAATCTAGTTAATGCATATTTTTTGAACTGAGCATATAATAAGGACAACTTATCATTTTCATATACAAATAAACACAGTTCATCTTTTACTACCAAGGTCTGAAGAAACTACAACATTTAAAAAAGAATAAATGCATAGTCTCTGCTTTTTAAATGACTTGGGGTGTGAAGAGTTTGGATATATAATTTGTAATACTGTATGCTGTTTCCATACAGCATGAGTCTTCAAGTTCAAATCATAAATCTTTTTCCAAGTTAAATGAAACAAAACCAATTTTTAGAGCATTTGTTTAAAAGGTATAAGGCAAGCATTTTAGACTGATTTCAATAAAAAAATCCTTTGTTTAGCAAATACAATTACTATGGCTGGTAGTGATAGTAGTAACCTAAAAATAAAACAAGTTATTTCTGATTTCATTGAATAAATCACTACAAATACGATTTGTATCCACAATAAAGGAGTCTAAAATTTAAAAACAAAGTACTTTTTCCTAAGGGAATAAAAAAGTAAGCATCTGAAACAATATATCTATAAATAAGAAGATTAAATAATATGTATTATCAACAAGAAATAAGCAATAACTTCTATAAAATGCAAACCAAAAGCCAAGAATCTTAAATACCCACATACTGGGGACACTGCAGCTTATTGATCTACAGTCAGATCTTTTAGACAGATGTTGAAGTAGAAATATAAAATAATGTTACTGCATTCCTACCAGCAAAGAGAATACTAAATTAGTTCAAAAAATACTTGCTGACAAAATAGTAAATGCGTCCCCTCCCCCTACAACAAAGGGTCTTTTCTAAAGGGGTGTGGGGATCAAGCCATAAATAAATAATGCAAAACAGATACCTTCGACCTCTTTGATGCTGTACAGCTTGACAAGCTGTTTGCATGAAAATAATTCCCTTCAATTCAGGAAACTCAAGGATCTCCAGGTAATCTTGAACAACTTTCCAATCTGGAATCATGTAATGAGTCACATCACCAGACAAGAGTTTCCCATCTGAAGCATAATTCAAAATGTAAGAGATTAGACAACACTTTGCAAACCTGGTTTATTACTGTTTCAATGTCATGGTGCCCTCTTGTGCGAAATAACTTCCAACCTTAACTACGCCGTTAAGTTTTTAAACGACAAGACAAATGTACATCGGTAGAGGCCCAAAGTTCAGGTAAACTCAGCACCTTCATTTTTCTGAAGCTGTGATAAATAAAAAAGCTCAGTGTGGTTTACAGTGTTGCCAGTGGAACAGGAGAGAACTGATTTTTTTTAAACAAGCACATCTTCAGTACAACCTGAATATTTTTGTGTTAACTGTTAAGAACCTCACATTCAGATGAGGCACTCTAAAAATATACATGTTAGCCACTTGTTTCTGTCCAGCAATTTAAAGTGGGTTCTGCCTCAAGTTTGTGAATATGCGCAAAAGTCTCCAACGGCCAGAAAAGATGCTCAGTGCAAGCAAGGGCAGTGGCAGGATTTCCACCCAGACCATGTCAAGGAGCTGGTTAGCTAAGCAGTAACTGAAATGTTTATCATAACCTTCAATCCTTAACCAAGCTAAGGATTCCAAATATTCGTCAAAAAGGCCCAGCATGCTCATCTCCCACCAAGGGAAGAGAACCAAGGATGGCGTTCAGTGGGTCATCCTTGCCAATTTGAAACTAAGTGCTGGAAGTCTAGTCAAATCCAACTTCCCTTATGACCATCCTGTAAAACGAGGGTGCAGATAATTCACAAACCCTACAGTGAAGACGGCTCTCCACAGGACAAATGCCTGAGCCATCGGTGCTGGCTGGTCAGATAGTTTGTAGGGAGCAAAGAAATGTAAAACGAGCAGCAGCAGGTCTCCGCGCTCAGCCTAGGGTTCGCATCCCGCTTGTCACTGAGGGGCCAACAGCTCAGGACTTCCCCATGTCACCACATTGCAACCCTGGGGGCAGGAAGGGCCCGGTTCCTGCGCCCAGGCCCCTCGCCAAGCCCAAATCACCGGGCTTCTGGGTTGTAGAGGCAACTGTCCCTGGGACCTTCCAGCTCATGGGGCGCAGCAGTCGGGGAGTCCTACGCGGACAACCCCAGAAGCTGCGGATCACGGCCGTCTCTGCGGCTCTGCAGCCGCCGCCTCTCGCTCCCGACAGGCAGCGGGGACCGAGGTGAAGCCGCGGGGCGGTGGGAGGTCCGGGGGCCTGGGACTCGGCGCCTCCGCGGCCTCGCGCTGCGCCTGCGGCCGCGCCCTTCCGCCTCTCGGGACGCACGACTCCCGCCTCGCCGCCCCGGCTCCCTCCCGGCCTGGGCTCCCCTCGTTCCCGCCTCGGCTTCCCTGGTTCCCTCCCCGGCTGCCCTAGTTCCTGCCCGGCCCGGGCTCCCCTCGCTCCGGCCGCCCTCGCCCCCGCCGGGGCCCTGACCGTTGCGGCAGGTGGCGGGCTGCGGGCACAGCGGGCTGTTGCAGGGCACGCTGGGCCGCAGGTAATGCTCCCGCACGATGCGCAGCGTCCGGCCCTGGAAGGTCCTCAGAAGCAGCACCTTCTCCCGCTTCTGCAGCATGGTGGCGGCGCTCCGCCGGGCAGAGCTCCGGGCCCGCGAGGCCGCCCTGGGCGAGCGGCCGGGAAGCGGCGGGCGCGGCGCGGCACAGACGGAGGCGAGGCCGCGGCTTCGGGCCCGCCCCCTCCACCGGCCGGCCTGGTCCCCGCGGGGCTCCGGGCCCAGCCTTCCGGGGAGCCGCCCGCACGGCCCGTGCCCCGGGGTTGAGGGTTAGAGGCGGCTCACGGGAGGGGTGCTCCGGCCCGGCCCCGCTGGCTTCCCCCACCAGCCTCAGTTTCTCCCCTCCCCACGATTGCCTGGGGGAGGGGAAGGGGGCAAAAGACATGGGAGATTAGAATATGTAGAAGCTAGAAGATGATGGATACATGGAAGCTAGCTTAAAGTCTTGGAAGAATGATTTGGTGCAACCAAAAGGGATTATTCTACTTTGTTTCCACCCCCAGGTCCATATGGGAATGGGGCAGCCATATTGATAAGGGTAATTATTGGTGTGTTCTGTTCGTTTTTTTGCTGTCCCTGAAAAAGGTAAAAGATTCAGCAGATAAGCCAGCAACCCTGCCAGCCAAACATTTTTTTTTCCCCTTCAAAACATCGTATTTATTTTCAATTTCATGTATTTTTAACCCATATAAAAATTCAAACAATGCAGAGGAAATGAAAACCAATCCCTTCCTTTGAGGTGTAGACAAGTCTATTTAATCCCAACTCTATAGCATTTGCAACCTCTGGCAAAGGGATTTTCCTTTAAATTTGATGGAGGCTCTCACGCAGTTTTTTCTGAGATCCCACACCCTTGGTTGGATAGAAGCCATGTTCTTTCAAGCTCTCAACAAAGACTTTTGAGCTGCACCAGAAGCATTACATAAAAGTGTCGTGTTTAATTTCCACAAGTCAGTGGAGTCCAGCGTTATTACCCCATTTTACAGGCGATGAAACAGGATTAGGGAGGTTACGTGGCCAAAGTAACCCAGTTATTAAGTGGTGGAAATCAATATTCAAGCTAGAATCTGGCTGAATCCAAAGCAGGCTCTTAACTAATTACTGTGCTATTCACAGATACATAAAATATAGCTCTTGAATCTAAGGAGTTTATAGTCTGTTTGTTGAGCTCTAGTTCAGGCAGCTCAACCTGCTGGCTGGGAACATCGGAGCTTCCTACTTTGCTGAAGTGAACAGAACTAGGGTGTCCTGTTGGACCGCTTACTTTTACTCTAGGAGGTCATAGTGAAAAGAGTCATAGTCCCTGACTCATTGTATTTAAAAAAATTTTTTTTTCTTTATTGATTTTAGAGAGAGAGGAAGGGAGAGGGAGAGACAGAAACATCAATGAGAGAGAACATCGATTGGCCACCTCCTGCATGGCCTCAAATTATGTTCTTAAAAGCATAATCCCTTAGTTCTTGGAACTGATGACCTAAAATGGACAAGGATGCCTTTAGGTTTGTTCAGACCATCTATTCCTCTTGACTGAAAAAAAAAAAAAGTTTCCGTATCAGAATAAACTAGGTTATACTGCAGTAATATACAACTTCAAAATCCCAGTGACTTAGATAAAAACAAGCTGTTGCATGGGTGACTAGAGGCTCCACTCTGTTATTTGTTACCAGAACCTAGACTGATGGAGGCCAGTTCTTTCTGGAATACTGTTTGCTATTCATTGGCAGAAGGAAAAGAGCCCTTTAGACAGTTTTACCCCCACAATTAAAAGCTCAGACCGAAAGTGAAACGTGTCACTTCTGCCTGTTGGCTAGAAGTAGTCACATGACCACATACCCAAAGGCCGAGCACTGAAACACTTTGGTGAGCAGCCTTAGTGACTGAGTGTCCCCAACTCACACTTCTTTGTCAGTCTGCTCTGCCATCACCTTAACCCTTGTGCCTGTGACTACAGCTCAGCCCCACTATCTAGCCTCTGCTTGGGTATTCTGCTCACCTCTTTTTACATCCTTACCTCCAGCCAGTGACCCAAGCATAAATCACCATATCACGTCTAATCCTTATCACAATCCTTCAAAGTAAATATGTGCGTTTGTGTGTGTGTGGCGATGAAACAGATGAGCTCTCTGTTCAGCGAAGCATGGGCTCTTCTTCCCTGGGCACACAGATGAACCACATTTCCCATCCTCCCCTGCATGTAGGTAGGTGTGTCCACAGAATGTAATGGCACCATTTCCAAGACTGGTCCATAAAAACCTCCCATGAATGCTCCTCTTTCCTGTTCTACCAGCTAGGTACCCAAAGCCCATGGGATCTTAGAAGCCAGCACTGAAGACAGCAGGCCCCTTTTTGCCCCCATCCACATGTGTCCCAAAAGGACTGTGCAGAGCAGATCCCTGCCCCTCCCACCCAGGAACATCCACAGAAGATTATTGTAATGGAGAAATAAACTTTTGTTATAGCAACTAGCATTACACTAGCTAATACCCACTTTACAAAGGAGATTAAAGGTTTAAGAATTGCCTATTTAAAAAAAAAACAACCCTTAGTAGATAGTAAAGTCTTGATGAAGCTGCTCAAGGATTCTATAGCAGTTCTAAATTGTGCAGTCTTCTAGGAGGTGAGAGAGGAACAGCGTGGTCTTCCGTGCTCTGGTTTGGTCTGGGCTATGGTACCATGGCAGTGACACACTAGGAAGGATGCTTGGTGACTTGCTTCTCTTTCAGTATTTTTCTTTTCCTGTCAATCCATGTACAAATAGATAGCCTGGTGCCCAGATAGCAGAATGCTGTGACAGCTTTCATCACTGTTGCTGATGGAAATCTCAATGGTGGCTCAGCTTCCCTGGTGCATGACTGCAGTCCTCTTCAGGCTGAGCACCAGCATGCTTACACTGCAGGAGTCTGTAGCATTTGCATGCCTTTTGCAGATGCACTCTGGGAGTGCAGACATCAGCAACCACTGGATTATAATCAAAAGGTCTTGTCAAAGGTTAGTCTAGAGAGGGTGGGACATCTTTACAAAGGGCTAAGAGGACAAGGAGGTTAAATGTATAAAAGAAATTCTGGAAGATGACTCTCAGGGCTAGAGTGGATTACTGAGCAGGCTTTGAAATATTCTGTCTTGATTTATCTATTTAAAATTACAATGGCACAATATGCTTGTTGCAACACATTCCAACAATACTGAATAAAAACATTGACGGTCTGCTTGCATCCCAAGTAATTTACCATTGTTGATGGTTGGTATGCATCCTAGAAGGCTTTAAATATAACCCCCAAATTTGCAACTTTTTGAAGAGCTTGTTAATTTATGCAGTATCAGCTAATTATACCTAACGTTTCTCAAGCTTTTACCAGGTGCCAGGCACGACTCTAAGCACTTTGTTATGTTTTTTCATTTGATCCTCAAAACAATGCTTTGACTGTGATACTGTGCCCAACTACACTTTACAGGTGAGGAAACTGAAGTACTGAAAGATTGAAGGATTGAGACACAGGCAACACACTCAAGTATGGCAAAGCTAGACTTAGATCCCAAACAGTTTGGCTGCAGAGCCTAGACAGTAACGACTGTTATACTTTTTAGTTAGTAAACAGTGTTATGGAATGGGGTGCATTCTATACAACGGACCATAGATGAACCAAGTTATTTTAGGGTTAGGAGACAGTGCCACTCAAATATGGACCCTACTACTCTTCTAACTTCCCCGAGCATTAGTGATTTTGACTATAAAATATAGCTAGCGTTAATGAGTCAATGATTCTAAAGGGTAATATAGGTGTCTTAAAATTATCCCCTTTTTCTGAAGAATCAGCTTACTTTCAGTTGTACACTATCCAGTGGAAGAATCATGGGAGGACAAACGGCTGCTGAGATTACCTGCTACTTGATTAGGGGTAATTTAATTTCATGTGTGTTAGAGGCTGTTAATCCTAGATTTTCACTTTTCCCAGCAGATACAATGGCTCCCTTTTGGCTTTCTATACACCCTGTGAATTCCCATAATCCACTTTGCAATGATTGCTCTAAAATTTTCTGCTTAACTCGTTCTAATTTTTTTAAAGAGAAAAGTATTTTGTACTTACATTTTATATCTCAAGATTTTTACTGTCCTGTTAACCTACCAATAATTTTGTTCTTCTACCACTAAGGGGCGCTGTTTCTCTCTCTCTCTCTCTCTCTCTCTCTCTCTCTCTCTCTCTCTCTCTCGTTTTTTATGTTTGATTATTTGTTTGGAAGAGGAGGAAGATGCTTCAGCTGAAGTCCTTTTTGTGCTGGTATCTGAGTTGTTGAAACTTGGCCTTTCATATACTACATTAAAACACATCCAGTTATTTGAGAAAAACAAACAAACAAAAAACCTTAGTAATAGATAAAAACAAAAACAAAAACCTTAGTATTAAACAATACATTTATCTAGAAGCTCAAAGGTTCAGACACTCCAAAATTGATTAGGAACTAAGCTGCATTGATTAATACAGAAAAGAAAAAGAAAATCCTTTAAGTCTTGAATCAGACTAGAAGAACATTCAGTTATATGGTTAACCACTTATAATTCAAAAATAGAAACATTACTATTTGTCATTTAATTTTTTTCACATTGATCTTATTTGATGAGATTAAATTTTCATTCATCTTGTAGGATTATTATTACCAGTGGAATACCAGTCATGGTATATAGTTATTTTATTGGTTGAATGTATTCCAAGGAGTTTTCCTCTTTATTTTACTATATTCTTTTTTGCTAATCCTCACCAGAGGATATTTTTTCTATTGCTTTTTGAGAGAGAGAAAGAGAGAGAGAGAGAGAGAGAGAGAGAGAGAGAGAAACATTGATGTGAGAGACACATCAATTGGTTGCCTACCACACATGTACCAGCCAAGTGTGTGGCCTTGAACAGGAATCAAACCCATGACCCTGTGGTCCTTGGGCCAACATTCTAACCACTGAACCACACTGGTCAGTGATCAGAATTATTTTACTATATTCTTACTGCATGTGTTTGAATTTAGAAAAGTGGATTCCATTTTATGTCTTATAAAGATAGACTGTGAGTTCTAAAAATTTATAATTACAATAGGAAAGTTGTAGAGAAAGGGAAGAAAGAACAAGGAATGCTTAGTAATGACCCTAACTTCTAGGAAAACTTCCAGGTTTGGGATAAACATAAAGTATTAAACTTTTAATTTAACTTTTATTTAATAAATAAAAGGCATATTAAACTACACTTTTATATTTGGTTCCAAAGGAAGAAGAATGAGGGCTGAAAGTTAAAATTACATTTCTACTTAACTTTCTTTACATTTTAGGCCAGAGTAAGCATGTTATATCTGCTTGAATAGATTTCTGTTGCTGCATAACAAATTGCTACCAACATAGCAGCACGAAACACACTCATTTATTATCTTGGTTTCTGGAGGCCAGCAGCCTGGGCATGGCCAAATTGTTTTCTACTCAGGATCTCACAAGACTGAAATTAAGGTGTTGGCTGGACTGATTCCTTTCTGGAACTTGGGGTCTTGTTTCAAGCTCACAGGGTTGTTGGCAGAATTCAGTTCCTTGCAGTTGAAGGACTGTTCTCTTGTTGGCTGTTAGGCAGTGGCAGCTCTAAGCTCCTAGAGGCCACTTGCAGTTCCTTGCTATGTGGCCCCCTCCGAATGCCTTCTCATACTTTCACCAGAAAGTCCCTTGCAGCGGTGGAGAACATCTGGCCTACGCGCTGTATAAGGCCCGTGAAATCAATACCAACTAACATCACGTGCCTCACCAAATTAGCCTGACCAAATATAGCAGGCTATTTTTGTTTTTTTAATCCTCACCCGAGGACATTTTTCCATTTTTTGTTCAGATAGAGTGGGAGAGAGAGAGAGAGAAACGTCGACGTGAAAGGGACACATTGAGTGGCTGCCTCCAGCATGCACCAGGGACAAACTGCAACCGAGGGACGTGCCCTTAGTGGGAACCGAACCCGGGTCTCTCTGGACCGCAGGCCGACGCTCTAACCGCTGAGCAAAACCGGCCAGGGCTAGCAGGCTAATTTTTTTTTTTTTTATCCTCACCCGAGGATATTTTTCCATTTTTTGTACAGATAGAGTGGGAGGGAGAGAGAGGAAGAGAGAGAGAGAGAGAAACATCGACGTGAAGGGACACATCGAGTGCTGCCACCCGCACGACCAACCAGGGCCGGGGACAAACTGCAACCGAAGTACATGCCCTTAGCGGGAACTGAACCTGGGTCTCTCCGGACCACAGGCCAATGCTCTAATCGCTGAGCCAAACCGGCCAGGGCTAGCAGGCTAATTTTTAAGTTGATAATTTTGTATGGCCCATGAATGACGTTATCGATATCCAATGGCCCTTGGCGGGAAAAAGGTTCCCCACCTCTGCTAAGGGCTCACCTGATTAGGTCAGGACAGCTGAGGATAATCTTCTATTTTAAAGTCAATTAATTTGGGAACTTAATTGCATCTGCAAAATCCCTTCACAGCAGCATCTAGATTAGTGTTTGAACAACCTGGAGAAGGTATGTGTACACCAGGGCACAGGAATCTTGGGAGCCATCTCAGAATTCTGCCTACCTCTCTTAGTAGTCTGGCCCTGACCGGTTTGGCTCAGCGGTTAGAGCTTCAGCCCACAGGCTAGTGAGTTGCGGGTTCGATTCCAGTCGGGGCGCGTGCCTTGGTTGTGGTTCGTCCCGCCCCTGATTGGGACCGTGCGGGCTCATGCGGGAGGCGGCCACTTGATGTGTCCCTCTCACATCAGTATTTCTCTCTCTCTCTCTCCCTACCACTCTATCTGAACAAAAGTGGGAAAAAAAGTGTCCTCGGGTGAGGATTAAAAAAAAAAAAAAAAAAAAAAACACACAAAAAACCACAGTCTGGGTAGCTTATAAACAACAGAAATTTATTTCTCGCAGTTCTGGAGGCTGGAAGTCTGAGGTGGGTGGCAGCATGATTGCATGAGGGCCCTCTTCTAGGTTGCAGACTTCTGATTGTATCCTCAGATGGCAGAAGGGGCTCTGGATCTTTTTGGAACTGTTTTATAAGGCACTAACCCTTATTGATGAAGGTTTCACCCTCATGACTTAAGCATCTCCCAAAGACCCTACCTACTAATACCATCACCTTGGGGGGTTAGGATTTCAACATATGGGTTTTGGAGGAACACAAACATTCAGACCATCGCACTACCATAGTAATTTATAATAAGTTTTTGATCTCAATAAATTATTTTTTAAAAGTATTTTTTCTTTATTGATTTTTCTTTGAACCACAGGTGGACACTCTAATCGCTGAGCCAAACCGGCCAGGGCTCTTTATTGATTTTTAGAGAGATAGAAACACTGATGAGCGATGGGCCGCCCAGACACACTGCCCTCTCCAAGTTGATCCTATGTTAGCAAAAGGGACTGGACTCTATGCAGTGGTTCCTAAGTGAATTCTGGGCCCAGTGTAAATTCTTGCCATTTAAGATTAATAGAATGTGGGTTTGTACTGGTGCAGTTTTCTCCCCCTTGGCTTGAACTAACCAAGGCAGCATGATCGTTCATTTACTTTTGCTATAGCTTCTGGATTACTGGCTTAGTTCTCTCATTTCTTTTTAAGAACATCATTTATACTGTTCTCAGACACTTACTAAATACTATAGTTTTAAATATAATTTATTGAGTCCTGCTGGTGTGGCTCAGTGGTTGAGTGTCGACCCACGCACCAAGAGATCACTGGTTTGATTCCTGGTCAGGGCACATGCCCAGGTTGTGGGCCAGATCCCCAGTGGGGGGCATGTAGGAGGCGGCCAATCAATGTTCTCTCTCATCAATGTTTCTATCTCCCTCTCCCTTCTTCTTTCTCTAAAATCAATAAAGAAAAATTTAAAAACAAAACAAAAATCCCCCACATCATCATTATAGACATCCTTCATTGTGTGGCTGGCTGCAGTCATCATACCTGGGTGAGTGGTTAGGCTGCTGGTATTTGCTGCCTATCTTCCATGTAGAATTGTGATGGGGTCAAAGCTGTGATTAAGGAATCTTCTCTGATTGCAGTGTTTGGGTGGGGAAAGCAGGAGGGCTTTCTTTACTTTTTTTTTCTTTCTCTATTCAGTCTGACATTTTAAGAACATTTAAACATATTCCTCTGCCCAGGAGAGAAAAGGCTTGGATCTTTGATATCTTTCATTGAAACAATAAGACTCTTGTTATGTTTGCCATTTTAGCCTTCAAGATCTTATCTTTTTTGACTCCTAGAACTAAAGGCATTTTGATCCTTTTCCAGTTCTACAAATAATGTTCTTTAATCAGCTTGAGGCATCACTCTTGATCAGAGAAAAGCACTTGCTCTCTCCCTAAAGCGAACAGCACCTGTCAATCTCCCTATCTAGAAGCAAGAGAAAGGCAAGGCTCTTCTTTGAGCCCACAGAGCACCATTATTTTAAATGTACAAAAAGCCATAGAGAATAACCTGAAACCCATTGCCTCATTGGTAGATACAGAGCATAGAGGCGTCTATGGACTTCAAAGCAAGGCCATGGACCCCGTACCCACCAAACATTTATCTATTTATTACTAGTGTGATATCAAAAACATGGTGTTTCATTTCCATTGGCATTAAGTTCATCATCTTAGTGAAAAAGTAAAATGGATAAATGATTAAACAGGAAGTAAAAGTGTATTGTTAATTATGTTGTTGGTTAATACGGAGTAGGCTGTAATAAACCACACTTTTCTTTTTCAAGCCACTTCAAGCTTTTCTTCAATTGCAGAGGAATAGGGGGTATACATATTTATATGTATATGAGATAGATACATCATATATATGATATATACAACACATATGTGTAAAATCAGTTATGATTGGCTAGATTGTGCTGCAGTAACAAATAGCCCTCAGATCTCAGTGGTTTAAAAGAATAAAGGCTTTCTTCTTGCTCACATGTCCCTCTGCTCTGTATCATCCTTACCAAGAGACCTAGCCTGATGGAGGATCTCTGCCAGTGCTTTGCAATTGCTTAGCAGGGAAAAAGAATGGGACAAATTGTGTCCTTACTCTTAAAGCTTCCATGATACCAGTGACTTCTGCTCACATGTCACTAGCCAAAGCAAGTTACTTGGTCACACCCAATTCCTAAGGCAGACATAGAGAGCCAGAACTATTTGATTAACAGAACTAATCACACACACACACACACACACACACACACTTTAACATGTATATTGAAAAGGGGGGAATAACTTTAGTTGCTGAAGAGAATTAACTTTGATTTATCATTGTAATATTGTTACGTCAATAAGTTTACAATTAGTAAAAATAATGCCATAGGCTGTGTTCATAGACTATACTATAGTCAGTGAGAAAGATAAGGCAGATATTTATGTACAGACATGCAAATATTCCCCAGAAATATTGAATTTTTACAAAAGCAAGTAGCGGATACCATGATCTCATTTATTTTAAACGATACAAAGTATCTAAATATATTTATGTGCATCTGTGTGTGTGAGTGTTTGTGTGTGTGTGAAGTGCAGAGGAAAAAGCCCAGGTGGTTTATTACTAAACAGCTACTATTCGTGGGGAATACATGTGTGGCATGTAGGGGACCATAATTCCTTTTATTTTACATAATCGTGTATTGTTTGAATTAATTATGTATTACTTGTATTAGTTTCCTAGGCTGTCTTAACAAACTACCATATACCTGGTAAGACAAATGTACTCTTTCATAGTTCTGGAAGCCAGAAGTCCAGAGTCTGCCATGACCGTGCTCCCTCTGAAGGCTTTAGGGGAGAATCCATTCTTTGCCTCTCTTAGCGGCTGGTGGCGGTGGCATTCCTTGACTTGTAGCCACATCACTTTAATCTCTGCCTCCCTGGTCACATTTTTTTCCTACTTTTCTGTGTGTCCCCTCTGTATGTCTCTTATAAAGACATTTTCCATTGAATTTAGGACCCACCTGGATAACACAGGGCGGTTTTCTCATCTCAAGATCTTCAAAACTCTTTTCCCAAATAAAGTCCCATTCACAGATTTCAGGGATCAGAGCATGGATATAGATTTGGTGGTGGTGGTGGTGGTGGGGTGGAGCTAGGGGGTATCAGTCAACCCACTACACTTGTGTAATGTGAAAAATATAGAATGGAAAAGATTGAAAAAAAAGAAAAAGAAATCATTATTAATAGTGATTACTTCTAGGAGGGAAAATTTTTCAAATTTTCTGTAGGGAACCTATGTAACATTAATAATCAGAAAAAAAATAGACAAAATAATAGAGCAATAATAACCACAACAAACGTAAAACATGGGCAGGTCGCAACTTACACATACCCTATTCACAAGGGACCCCAACACTCATAACAGAGTGGAAAGGTCATATGCTCAACTCAGTGATAGGCCCAGGTCAGGGGCTTAGATTTAGGCCAGGAGCCTTGCATTAGCTTCGGGTTCTTAGAACCCTAGAGACAGCCTTCTCTCATGCAAGGTAGAGCCTTCACCTGGGCTTAGTGCCAGGAAGAGCCACCCACCTTGCCAGAAGAGAGGAACTACTTCCCTGGTATTGACTTACAGAAATTAAAATGCTTTTTTCCCCCCAAAGAAGCAACATTATTGAGCGGAGGTTGCAAGCATGGGCCAATTTCAGCCCACTGATGAGTCTTGTTTCATCTGCACTGTATATACAATTTTTTCAAATTAGTTGCCAACTATTTTCACATAAAATTTTGGTTTCTGGCTTCTCCTGATCTGCTGCATTGGGTCTGCATTCTCCCATGGCAGCCATGCACTGGAACTGGGGAGTAGCTGCTCCCCTTAGATGAACAGCACATGTGCAACACTGTCCCTATCATTTTGTGTTTTCCTGACCTGACTCTCCTCATTTGCATTGTCCACCTGGCCACTGTAGGCATTTGAATTTGCAAACCCCTGATGAGTAGAATAAAAATTACTTTGTGGTATTATAGTACAGAACATTAGGGGTTAAATGGGCTTGTGCACACTCTTGCTTCCAGGAAAAAATGCATTCCAAGTTCCAAACAGCCAAAAATGAACCTGAAGCATGCAACCAGTTCATAAATTGGTGACTCCTCTACATTGATGTTTTATAGTCTGCCTAAACAAGTAATGGAAAATGCATATCCATATATGCACTCATATCAGAAATTCAATTCCACTGGCTATTTGGGAGCGAAGTTTCAGAATTCTGCTGAGGATGATTATATCATCCGTCTGAGTCTGTGTGCAGACGGGCATGTGTGCACTCACAGGAACACGAACGTGTTTTCACTCCACTTGGGCCAGAACCTGTCCTCCTAACCCCAACTAGGGGATTAATGTGTCATGAGCCAGAATTAGCCTCATCATTCTTGGGTTAGAATGGGGGACCTCCAAAGAATTTTGTTACAGGGATCCATGTTGACTCCTGTCGGGTGTGTCCAGTGAAGTTCTTGAATTTTTAATTTGAGTTGAACTGTGGGGGTGAGAGGAAGTGGGTCGTAGGGAGTGTGGCCTCAGATGGGGCTGGAGCCTTTTGGGAAGGCAGTCCTTTTCTGAGATTTCCAGAACAGATTGCTGACTTTCAAGACCGCTGTGTAGAAGAATATTCTTAAGGATTTTGCCTTCTAAATTGATAAGTATTTAATGAATACCTATTCTATTCACGGCACTGGGCTAGGGCACACACAAAAATTAAGACATGGATGATGCTTTCAGTCTGATCAGGAAGACACAAAGGAACAAAACTTAGCTCTGGCCGGTTTGGCTCAGCGGTTGGAGCGTCGGCCTGCAGTCCAGAGAGACCCGGGTTCGGTTCCCGCTAAGGGCACGTACCTCGGCTGCAGTTTGTCTCCGGCCCTGGTTGGTCGTGCGGGTGGCAGCCACTCGATGTGTTCCTTCACGTCGATGTTTCTCTCTCTCTCTCTTCCTCTCTCTCCCTCCTGCTCTATCTGAACAAAAAATGGAAAAATGTCCTCAGGTGAGGATTAAAAAAAAACAAAAAAAAACAAACAAAAAACCCCTTAAATAACAGCACAGTGTTATATGAAACATGTGATGCCACAGGTAATGAGCCATGATTTGCCAAGTGGATGTTTATCTGGAAGTATATTGCCAAATACACTTAGAGACTCTAAGTGTACAATTTATACCTTCAGGGAACAGGAATGTCATTTCATGCCAAGGGACGGCCAAGCAGCAGAGGTAGTGGGTGGATTAAGTCTAAGAAGAACCAAAGGTGAAACACCAAGAAGACACGTGGCAGTGGGAAATGGGAGGTGGCTTTGTTCATGACAAAGAGTTGGGTCAGAAAGTTCAAGGGTGCAGAATTGTGGAGGGTCTTGAATGACAGGATACCCAATCTTGGACTTTGTTGCATAGGCAATGGGGAGTCCTGGAAAGTTTTTGACCAGAGAAATGGTATGATCCAAATAGTATATTGGAGGATAGATCTGGAGGTGATGCAAGATGATTTAGAGGATGAAGGAAATGAGAACAGAAAGGACACTGGGAGAGAGGTTCCTGTAGAGGAGAAATGGCTTAATCTTGGAAAGGCAGAGGGGCTTGAAAAGAAAGGATAGGTTGGGGACTTAAAGGACTGGGGGGCAGATAGATTGTAATGAATGGGGGAGGAGGAGCAGCAGCAACATCGTGGTGGAGGGATGACTCCGGGTTTGGGCTGGAAACTAGGAGGACAGTGGTACTATGGGCTAAACAAGCCAAGTGTGGCAGGAGGTCCATTGGGAGATGGCAAGAAGAGCAGATTGATTTGAATCCTGCTTTGAGACCTCGACATAGTGCTCTAGCTCTGGTCCCACATTTTCAATTGATCTATGCACATGGTCATCTCTTCACTTACATTCCAAGGGCTCAACACCAGTAAGCGGTTAGAACCTATTGTGGATGCTGACACTCACCTGGTAGACTTGCAAGCCCCCCATGCCTCCTCCAGCTAATGGTCAGTACTCTTAGATCTAGCAGGCCACCCACCACACAGCTTTGCCTGGTCGAGTAAGTGTTTTATACCTGAACGATTTGAAAGACCTGTAGTAGTTATTCTAGTCCATACCTCCGTCTTTAGGAAGCCCACACCTCTGAAATTCAACAAGGTCTTTTGACTATGCTTTCAGGCTTTACCACTCCCCACCATCAAAGCCCTTCCTTATGCTTATTTTACATTACTCAAATTGAGTTTTAGCCCTGGCCAGTTTGGATCCACTGAGCATCGGCCCACAGACCAAAGAGTTGTGGGTAAGATTCCAGTCAAGGGCACGTAACTCAGTTGTGGTTCAGTCCCCAGCCCTGGTGGGGGTTGTGGGGGAGGCAACCAATTGATGTATCTCTCTGACATCAATGTGTCTCTCTCATTCTCCCACCCACACTATCCGAAGATAAAAGGAAAAATATCCTCGGCTGAGGATTTTTAAAATAAATTGAGTTTTGACCTTCATAATGGAATTACAATGTGCCCCCCCCTTTCAACTAGTCCCCCTTAAAGTTTATGAGCTAATGTGTGTATGGAGTAGCTCTGTTAAAAGAAATGCCAGCCCCTGGTGATGTGAGAACGGCTTTTCTTGTTACACTTCGTGGGGAGCACTCAGCAGCTCTGGCCTCATGGGCTGGCCCTCCTGAGGCTCCAGGGGCGCGGTCAGCTGGCTGTGGAAAAACAAGAATAAGTAAATGTCAGCAGTGATATTATTATGCTTATGTTGAATACTTATTAATTACTGCAATGACTGCACCAGAATTTGGGGAAGCCAAGAAACTGGTACCCCAACTATTTGGGATTGTTGCTAAATGCAAAGACAGAAATCACCAAGTGAAGCCTGTACTTAGGTACAACTGAAGATGCATTGTTTAACAGGGTTCCTTTGTATTCTTTCTATTCCTTTGTCCTCTTTAATTTTCCCCTCTCGGGCTTCAAGTGTCTTTCCTCTGCCATTTATGTTCCACTCACTTTGATCTGCATCTCCCTTCTTTGCCAAACACAACTAGTCTGCATTGATATTTATTCCCCCAAAATTACTCAGCCCATTTTGTAGTCCAAAGCTGAGACTGGTGAGTGGTGCAACTGTTGTAATATATAAACATGACTCTTTTTCAGGTAGCATCCAAGATGCCAGTCTTAGCAGCCTCATTTTAAAAACTATTTATATTCACAAAAGTCTATAATAGCATTTTTATTGTGTATGCCTGTGATTTGGGTGCTTTTTTCCCCTATGCCTGTTTCTTATTATCGTTCAACACTGACTACAGCCTTAAATGATAATGAAAACAGAAACACTTTTTTTAAGAGGCGATGACTACTTTTCATGTCCTTCAGTATATATGTGCTCCCCTGCCTGAAGGGTTAGTGTTTAAACCATCCGCTCCAGCTCACTCAGAACCCAAGTTTATATCCTTGCAGCACTGATTCAGCCTTTTATTCTTCTGCAGAGAATAAATTGGATGCTATTTAGTGTATGAGTGTTTTTCAGATGAGACCTTAAAACCCAGAGGCTCTCTGTGGCTACTGGGGACATTGGAGTTCTTGTCCTGCCACCCTTGGTCTGAGCTCCAGAACCTGGCTTGGCCCCAGATGTCATACACTCACCTCTGAAGAGAGATGTTTATTTGGGACTTTCTTTCTTCAGGTCCTGCTTTTTCCTTGCTTCCACGATGTGACCTGCTGCCTCCACCCCCTAGTTTTCCAGTGCATTGAAATAAATCAAGTAACAAAAGAGTTTGCCTCAGAGTCAAAGCACTGCAAATATAAGCTTGTTATCTGTATTCCATTGTTATGAATAACTGACAACTCTATTGCCACGTGTATGGTTGACTTGCAATTATGGGTTGTGTTTTACAGCAGCTCTGAATGCCATTCTCCCCTGGTTGTTCCTTAAGCCAAGCCTGGAACCCCTGGATCACATGAGAAAGGGGGGATTTGTTTTTATTGATTTTTAAGAGAGAGAGAGAGATAGAAACATCGATGTGAGAGAGAAACATCAATTGTCTGCCACCTGCATGCCCCCTGCTGGGGATTGAGTCCCCAACCCAGGCATGTGCCCTGCACAGGAATTGAAAGGGGACCTCTCAGTCCATGAAATGACACTCAGTCCACTGAACCACACTGGCTGGGCAGAAAGGGGGGATTTTATGGACTCCACCCTATCATTGTTGCTTTTCTCCCCTCAAACCTTGAAATTGGACCTGCAATTAGTGATGCAATAATAACACCTTCCATTTGCTATATTATCCCTCTTCAGAAGTGCTATGGCACACTCTTCCTCCTGGGAGCACGCCCCAGCCTTCCCTTGCCCCTCGTCTTCCCCTCAGGCACCTTACTTTTACCTTTCTCTCTCCTACGCCCCGAGGGCCCTTCTTCCACCTCTGTAACTTGTTTCCTGAGCCCATTTATTCTACTGCTCACTCCTTTTACCTCTATGATATTTATTTATTTATTTATTTATTTATTTATTTATTGGTACGTGCCCTTAGCGGGAACTGGACTCAGGACTCTCTGGTCCACAGGCCGATGCTCCAACCGCTGAGCCAAACTGGCCAGGGCACCTCTATGATATTTAAAGTAAACTTCCTCTTATTAAAAAAAAATGCTTGAGCCCTGGACTGTTTGGCTCAGTGGTTAGGGTGACATGGGTTCGATTCCTGGTCAAGGACATGTACCTGGGTTGCAGGTTTCATTCCTGGCCCTGGTCGAGATTGTGCAGGAGGCAACCAATAGGATGTGTCTCTCTCACATCGATGTTTCTCTCTCTTCCCCTCTCTCCCTCCTTCCCTTCCACTCTGTCTAAAAATAAATGGAAAAATATCCTCAGGTGAGGATTAACAACAACAAAAAATGCTTTCCATGTTTTTGTGATTGATTCTCCAAAACTGCTTTTGGTACAGGCAGTGCAGAATTATGGCCTTATTTGATAAAGAAACAGACCAAGCAAGGTTAAGTAACTTACCCAAGTTTTTACAGCAAGTCTAAGATAGAATGGAACTGGGACCAGATTTCAAGGTATGGTTTTCCTCTGGCCACTGCATTTTATAACAAACTCAAGGCAATTGCTTTTACATACACACTGGGGCAAAAGTAGGTTTACAGTTGTGAGTATATAAAACAGAGTTTATTCTTGCAATGTTATTTATTAATTATTGTATTATTTTCTGTATGAACAACTGTGAACCTACCTTTGCCCCACCCTGTATAAGATTTCATTTGATCCCATGATGACCTTACAAGCAGGTATTATTATTTACATCTTCCAGGTGTGGAATTGGAAGCCCAGAGAAAATAAGTTACCAAGATAATATGGTGATAAACAAAAGAGGCAGGATTTGACTCCAAGATTCCAAGCCCACTCTCTTGGTGACACTTTGCTAGCTGGCTAATGACACCGCCACTCATTCCGTTGCCTTGGCCAAAATCTTAGACTCATCCTGGACTCCCTTTTTTCTCTTACCCTATATCTAAGCCATCAGTAAGTCTTACTGAGTCTGCCTTCAAAATATATTCCAGATCAACCACTTCTCGATACCTCCCCTACTGTAATCCTGGTCTAAGCATTTGTTTTTCACACCTGGATTTCTGCAACAATCCTATAGGGCTAGTCTCCAAAGATGGTCCTCAATGAACAAGGCCTCCTGGAGTCATGTGGTTCTACAACACGGAATCTCAGCTGGTCTGTGACTAGTTTTTTTTAAATATATTTTTTATATGATTTTATTGATTTCAGAGAGAGGAAAGAAGAGAGAATCAAATCGGTGACCTCCTGGTGCAACAGACTGAACCACACGGCCAGGCTATGACTAATTTATTAATTTTTTCCTTTATTGATTTTTAGAGAGGAAGGGAGAGGGAGAGAGAGATAGAAACATTGATGAGAGAGAACATCAATTGACTGCCTCCTGCATGCCCCCCACTGGGGATCGGGCCCACAACCTGGGCATGTGTCCTGACCGGGAATCAAACTGGCGACCTCTTGGTGCATGGATCAATGCTCAACCACTGAGCCACACCGACTGGATTGTGACTCATTTTAATTAGTAGAAGGTGGAAGATGTGATTCTGTGCATATTTGGCGTAAGCCTCAACAAGGCTTTTGCACTTCTGAGAGCCCTGAGCCAACTATAAGAAGTAGAGCTACCCTTCTGGAGAGACTACGTGAAGAGACCACATGGAGAGGCCCTGAGACTGCGTGGAGTGAGAGAGAGGCCCAGCAGTCAGTGTTCTGGCTCAGCCCAGCCTTTTCACTGTCCCACAAAAGTGCCAGGCATGTGAGAGAGTATCATGGATGTTTCAGCCAGTTGTACCCTCATAGGACAGCAGCCCAGACTGGTATCACATGGAGCAGAATAACCATCTAGCTGAGCCCAGTTGACCCACAGAATCATGAGAGATCAGGAAACGGTTGTTATTTTCAGCCACTAAATGCAGGTTAGGTTTGTTACGTAGCAATAGATAACTGACCATCTGGGGGTTTCCCTGGCTTCCAGTTTTACTTGCCACCAGTCTATATTCCACGCAGAAAACATTTTTTAAATTTGTGGTAAAAGAAACATATAAAACTTAACCATTTTTAAGTGTACAATTCAGTAGAGTTAAATTTACATTGTTATGCAATTTCCAGAACTCTTTCATCTTGCAAAACTGAAATACCTCCTCACTGACGTCTCTCTCTAGCCCCTGACAACCACTGTTCTTTCTGTTTCTAAGAATTTGACCCTTCTAGGTTCCTCATGTAAGTGGAATCATACAGTACTTGTTGTTTTGTGACTGGTTTGTTCTACTCACCATAATGTCCTCAACATTCATCCACGTTGTACATGTATCACAGTTTCCTTCCTTGGGTTGCTTGCACCTTTGGGCTATTGTTAATAATGCTGCTATGAACACAGGTGTACAAATATCTTTTTGAAATTCAGCTTTCAATTTTCTTGGATATACTCCCAGAAGTGAAATTACAGAATCACGTGGTAATTCTACTGTTAATTAAAAATTTTAAAAATTTTATATTATAAGTGGCATATAATATTATATTCATTTCAGCTGTACAACATAGTGATGAGGCATTTATATAACCTATGAAGTGATCATCCCGATAAGTCTAGTACTCATGATTTTTAATTTTTTGAGAGGCCATCATACACAGAAGATTTTCAAACATATTTTGTGACTCCCTTCTCAAAATCCTTCGTTGACTTCTCATTACTTTCAGAATACTATTCAAGACCCTGGCCATGGCCTATAAGAAATCAGTCCACGGCATGTCACCAGTCTCACCTCCTGCCCCTCTTCTCCCTGCTCTGCTTTAGCCTTCTTAGCATCTTGCTACTCCTTGTCACACCAAGTATGGTCCTGCGGCAGGGATTTTGTACTTGCCATTCTCTCTGCCTAACACGCTTTTCCCTGGTAACCGACGTGACTTGTACAGTTACCTCACTCAGGTCTCAGCTCAAATGCCGCCTCCTTCCAAGAGGCCTTCCCCCACCACCCAACTTAAATTAGTACCCTCATCATTTCTGTGTCTTTATTTTCAATTTGTTATTTATCTCTACCAGATAAGTAGGGAGTTTATATTAATGGCGTACACATATAATACACACTATGGGCCTGGCACGCTAAATACTTTACATATATTGACATAACTGATCTTAATAGCATCCTTGTGAATTAGGTATTGTTATAATTATCTCCATTTTACAGATGAGAAAACTGAGACACCAGATGGTATATAACTTCCTAAGGTTCTGCAGCTAGTAATTGATAGAGGTAGGATTGAACCGAGACAGTCGGGATCCAGAATCTACTACAGTACTCATCTCACTATAGATGTATATGTGTAAAACATGTATATATCATGTATGTGCTTTTTTTTTTTTTTTTTTATCCTCACCCGAGGACATTTTTCGATATTTTGTTCAGATAGAGTGAGAGGGAGAGAGAGAGAGAGAAACATCGATGTGAGAGCGACACATCGAGTGGTTGTCACCCACACGACCCAACCAGGGCCGGGGACAAACTGCAACCAAGGTACGTGCCCCCAGCGGGAACCGAACCCGGGTCTCTCCGGACCGCAGGCCGACGCCCTAACCACTGAACCAAACCGGCCAGGGCTGTATGTGCTTTTTTATTGTCTGTCTCTCTCATTGGGTGTAAGTTCCACAAGAACAGTACATTGTTTTGTTTATTGTTTCCCAGGGCTTAGAACAATATCTGGTACATATTAGATATTAGATTTTCAAAAAGATGTGTTGAATGAATGAGTGAGTGAATGAATGAATGGGTTATTTGTATATTTTTTAAAAAGGCTCTCAATTGTTATTTATATATATTTTTCTTCTTCTAGCTTTATTATTTTTTTAATATGCTTGGTTTTTAAGAATTGATTTTAGCCCAGCAGGTGTGACTCAGTGTTGACCCATGCACCAGAAGGTCGCTGGTTTGATCCCTGGTCAGGGCACATGCCCAGGTTGTGGGCCCGGTCCTCAGTGGGGGGGTGGTATGCAGGAGGCCACCAATCTATGTTCTCTCTCATCAATGTTTTCTCTCATTGATGTTTCTAACTCTCTCTTCCTCTCCCTTCCTCTCTCTCTAAAAATCAATACAGAAAATTTCTTTTTAAAAAATTGATTTCAGAGAGAAGAGGGAGAGGGAGAGAGAGATAGGAACATCAATGAGAGAGAAACATGGATCAGCTATTGAACTGGCGACCTCTGGGTCAGGGGACGAGGCTAAACCAACTGAGCCACACCAGTAGTGCTCTCTAGCTTAAAAAATATTTTTCCTTTATTGATTTTTAGAGAGAGAGGAAGGGAGAGAGAGAGAAAGATAGAAACATCGATGAGAGAGAACATCGATTTGGCCGCCTCTTACATGCCCCCCACTGGGTATTTGGCCCACAACCTGGGTATGTGCCTTTTCTGGGTAACTCTTGGTGCATGGGTTAACTCTCAACCACTGAGCCACACTGGCCGGGCTCTAGCTTTAAATATACATAGGAGAGTCCTTCTAGCTACCCCTTTTCACCAGATTGTCATTGAAATGCAGGTCAAAAGAAAAGAAGACCAGTGTCTATTGAAGAGTGTCCTCAATGCATTAAAAGGTACCCTGGTGGCCTTAAAGACTTAATGCAGCTTTACAAAATGGCTAATTTACCCACTGGGTTACTCCAGCTTACCCTGGCACGCTTGGTTTACATTATACAAAAAAAGTAGATGGAACACACATATAATAGGTGGTGGCTGGGCTCAGTTATGACCTTATTTTCACTGATAAAGACAAATCTCATAACTCACTGGTAGCAATGTCAGTCTTTATCTTTCCCTGGACTCATGAGGATACAAGTCACATCCACTGAGCCTGCTCTGTGTGCTGCAAGGAAACTCAGGCAGCCAATCGTTACAAAGGTGATTCGTTCATTTGCATTCAGCAATCCTGTTGGTTAAAAAGTGATAAAAGTGTTGGGGGTGTCCCCCCACCCACACTCTATAAAAAGTGGCTCACTGGTGAAATACACGCCTTCACTCATCTGGCAGACCTGCTATAAAAAATAACATTTGGCAGTGGGAAGTGGGACTTTTGCTTGAGGAACCAGTGTACAAATATATAATATTTGTATATTTCTTAGGTGGCCATGGACACTTAATGCTTTCGTGTTCCAAAGTCTTGTAAGGATAAAATTTACTGTGTGTCTTGATTTTTAAAGTGCATGCGAGGATTTGTAAAGCACGAGATTGCAGAAGGAAGAGGTAAGCCGAACGAAGGGACTGGAGCAGCAGGATGCTGACCTTAAGTGAAGTGTTACTTGATTCACGTGCCAGGCGTGAGAAAATACGTTGCTTTTTTTCCCTCCGTGCTCCCTGCCTGTTCTAGCTCCATCTCAGACCTGGTTGTCTACGTCTGCTTCCGCCCTCAGCCCGTTCTTTGAGCCCTGACTTTGACCACAGAAGCCAGTGTAGGGCCAAGCAACCCAGACAGGGCCACAGAGCACCAAGGAGATCCCAGAAGACCTGAAGTTGCTCAGAGAAAACAAAGAAACAGCGCGTCTGGGGGCAGAGGGAGGGTGGAGTATTCCTGGTTGCTGAAGGCTGCTTCCCCCTGCTGGGGCAAAATCCAGTAGGAGAGCGTAGGTGTTTATTTTCAAAGCAGGAGCTGCATCTTCCTTTATGCTCTGTGCTGTGCTAAATATAATGTTGGTGCAGATAAATGTTAATAGCAGCAGCCATAATGATGAGGACAATAATAATGTGGTAACCTCACCTCCTGCATGCCAAGGGAGTTTGAGAGATTTGACCACTTCTTGTATTTGATGTTCATGTACCGGGGCTAGGGCTAGGGTTCCTTGTCCACATATCCCGACACCCTGGTATCTTTCCTATTCTCCCATTTTGGAATGACTCCGGAGGGAAAAAGAGGTCCCAGAGATCAGAGCTTCCTGCATGGTCATCTTTAGAACAGTGACTTCGGGAATGAGCACACGCCCCTCATGTGTCTTGTCTGCCAATCAGACTCCTTTGTCCAATGAGACCCTTGTAATTTTTTTTTTTTTTAAGCCTCACACGAGGACATTTTTCCATTTTTTTGTTCAGATAGAGTGGGAGGGAGAGAGAGGAAGAGAGAGAGAGAGAGAAACATCGATGTGAAAGGGACACATCGAGTGGCTGCCACCCGCACAACCAACCAGGGCCGGGGACAAACTGCAACCGAGGTACGTGCCCTTAGCGGGAACCGAACCCAGGTCTCTCTGGACCGCAGGCTGACGCTCTAACCGCTGAGCCAAACTGGCCAGGGCCAATGAGACCCTTTTAAAAAGCAATAATAATAATACCTTCATTTTAATTATTCTCTTTATTGGTCTCATTTCAGGATTGTGTCTTTTAAATAAGCTACACCATAGGTTTGTTTGTTTGTTTTTTCCTTATCTTGCTCCCAATTAAGGACAGTGAGTGGTATCCTTTGGTCCTATTTTCTTATAATTTTAATGACACTGGTCTTGGCTTAAAACAGGACCCATTTATGTGCGGAGACAATATGTATTTTTTGGTTTAGTGAGAGTTTTTTTTTTTCCTCCCACACACCTTAGAAGAGGACATAACTGAGAGGTGGCCCTTCTCTGAGCACCAAACCTAACCAAGCTTGCCTTGCTGTGGGGGAAGGACAGGGAGCTTCCATGGGGACTCCAGCTGCTGTAGGGGAGAGTCTTGTAGGCTCAGGGGCACTGGCATTTTGCCATAAGGAGCTGCATTGTGATGGGCAGTCCGAGTTGGGATGTCAGCTCCAGGAAACGGTCCAGGGAATGCTGTGGGGCTGTCTCTACAGGTGAATGAAGGCTCTGCTGTTCCTTTCCCTGCCATCCATAGCACCTGGCCTGGTCATGCTTAGAAGGACAGTCATCGAGTTATTTTTTCTTCCTCTCCCCTTTCTTCTGGATTCTCCTCTAGTGTGGCCTTCTTGGAGTACTGCCACGCTCTGCTTGCTAGAGTCCATGTGATTCAGCGGCAGAGGGTTATAAGCACCGGTGCCCAGGCGAAGGTTTGAATCCCAGCCTGGCCAATACTGGTGATGTTGTCTTGGGCAAATGATTTTCCCATTGAGCTCTGGGGTCTTCTCCTATAAAAGGGGATCATGGCCCTGGCCGGTTTGGCTCAGCGGTTGGAGCGTCGGCCTGCGGTCCTGAGAGACCCGGGTTCGGTTCTCGCTAGGGGCGCGTACCTCCGTTGCAGTTTGTCCCTGGCCCTGGTTGGTCGTGCGGGTGGCAGCCACTTGATGTGTCCCTTTACGTCGATGTTTCTCTCTCTCTCTCTCTCCCTTCCTCTCTCTCCCTCCCACTCTATCTGTACAAAAAATGGAAAAATATCCTCGGGTGAGGATTAAAAAAAAAAAGGGGGGGGGATCATGATATCTACTTGGTGGGGTGGTTGGGAAAGATGCATATGGTAATGAGTACTAAGGGAAGAATGCCTTCTGGCATGAGGCAGGTGCCCCATAAACAAACATCTGTTGCCCCTTTCCCTTGTCAGATAGGTTTGAAAGAGTACCTGGAAGTATGGGCAGATATTTGAAGGGCTGAACAATAAAGATAGTAATTCTGGAGAACAGACACACACACACACACACACACACACACACACACACACACACACACACACAATGTGTATCTTGTCCTCTCTGCCTGTCCCTGTCCCATTCATTTCTCATGCCCTTTTCTGCTGTCTCCTCCTCCACAAGGTTTACTCTATTATTTCCAGCCTACGTGGATCCTGCCCAGCTCTTTTGTACTTATTGCCTCAAGATTTGTATGTGAAGATCTCTCTCTTTCTCTCTCTCTCTCTCTCTAATAAGTTACGCTCCTTGGGAAGGGACTAAACAGGGTTCTTTTTCCGGTGTCTTTGCAGCATCCAGCACAGAGCTAGGCATGCAGTGAATGTTTAATAATTGATTATTAAATGCAGTGCCATTACTGGTCCTACCTTAGGATAGAAACTGTATTTTACTTAAAAAAAAAAAAAAAATCTCCATAGCAGTTGGCCTTGTGCTAAGCATCTAAATACTCATGGGTACTCAATAAACATGTGTCAGATTAAAATAAATGTAAGCTTTGAGGGATGGGTGTGAAGGGTGGTTAGCCATTTATATGAAAAGTATAGCAAGAGGCCTAAGAAGTAAAAGCTGAGTCTACAAAAGGCTCTGAAATGCCTGGGATCTGGGGACGATCTGTCTTCCGTTATAAGAGTTGTGAATCATGTTCTGGCAGGGCAGAAAAGCACTGCATAGGGACTTTGGAGACTTGGCTTCTGGGCTCCACGGGGACAGTTTATCTGATATGGGCAAGTAGGCCAGGTCTGGAACCAGGTGGCCCTCTGGCTTTTGGTAAAAAAAAGAAGTTTCCTCTTGACTCAGGCTCCCTTTGGAAATTGTTTACGTCTCAGTGACCCTATTGACAGCTCTCAGTTTCTTCTGATAGGTTTGGTTTCAGCCCATAATCTTTAAACAGATAAAACTTCCAAAGAAGCCGATTTGCATGGACTGAAAGTCAATCGGACTGCCACAGGAATGTGAATTCGGCCTCAGGGGAAGAAAAGGCAGCTAGTTTTCCAGTTGTCCACAGGTTGGAGGCTGCAGTGGGCGGCTTACCTGGAGTGCCTTGAGAAGGTGGTCCTCTGGTTCCCTCAATGTGACCAGGAAACTCGGTTGGCCCCCTCGCTCTCTGTCTCTCCCCTGGCCCGCCATGAGGTACACAGCCTGTGTGCACAGCCCTGGCTCCATCCCTTTTTAGGGCCCTGGCTAAGGGACTCCTGCAGCTGGTGGCCAGCATGATCCCTAACCTTGGGAGCTCAGTTCTACAGGATTTTGTGCTTCTCAGTGTCAACTTAACACAGTGGATGCTATAGGAACCATGAGCTATAGCCTCGTAGGCTACAAAACCCAGCAGAGGCACAGGCCCAAATTCTGACCCTGAGCTAGCTTCATGCTGTTCTGGTGACAACATGTAGAGGTGACACACAGGACTAGGGGGCCGGGTAAGTCCTGCTTTGTTATTGGTGTTCCACGCAGCCTTGTTTCTCTCTCACCCAACCTGCTTTCTTTCAGCCTTCCTCTGCCCTATCCCACAGGGCAGGGCACGAGTCCCCCCAGCCAGCTTGAATAGAGTTCCAGGGCAGCCAGGGAGCCACCAGGGAGGGGGCTCTCAAGTCCACAGCCCTCGCGCTTCCATTAATTCACAAAGCGCTCTCCGTGAGGGAGCCAGACAAGCAGCATTATTATCATCATCAATCACTCCGCACCAAAGAAACTGAGGCAGCTGAGGGCGTGGTGAGCTGCCCACGCTGGGTGATCCTAGGATAGGAGGCAGCCTCAGCCTGGCTCCCTCTGCCAGGGGCTCAGAGGTGAAAAGGCGAAAGGATGATTAGCCTGCAGGAGCTGCATTTCAATGAGGCACCCTCCGGATCGTTTTCTTTTTGGGTCCCTAAATCGAATACATTTTGATTCAATTTGGATGTTCTGAATTAGTGGAAAGGAACGAGGTTTAAAAGAGGTCAGCTCCATTACTCAGCATTATTAATGATGTTGTCGGCTGTTAAAATCTCAAAAAACTAGGAAACTAATAAATTTTACATATTGAAAAATCACAGATGGATCAGGCAAATGTATACATTCTTAAAAGTATTTAATATCTGTTAAGAGGACAGAATGATAAATTTAATATTGAAAACCAATATCAGATTCACAATTACAGGCCATTTATCATAACCAACTGCGCGGACAGCATCTTATGGTGGGGAGCACGCTGTGATTCATAAGCAGAGACCCGAAATAAGTCCATATGAAATGAGAAATAAATCTGCTTTACATATTGGAAACTTATTTCCACTTCCTATCTTTATTGCCAACAATAATGTTAGCTTTCAAGAACAAATTGGTACACATTAAACCCATACATAATGAGCCTGATTGAGTCAAAAACTTCCCTAAAAAGAGCTTTAAATTATTCCAAATTGGGTTATTAGCTTTAACTCTAATTCCTCTGAGAGGGCCCACCAATCTTACAGTAAGTTTCAGCACTTCACCAGACAGCTGGTTTCCCAGGTTGGGCCTCCAAGTTCTAGCTATGTTCTTTCTTCTCCTTCCCACTACCTCCCCTGAAGAATTAACACTGTCCGGCTAAAGAACAAACATGGCAATGTTTAACAGAAGTGTTCATTAAACAAATTGCAGTGTTCTAGCAATTTATATTTTTATTTTAGATGTATTTTTATGCCTTTAAAAAAATGTTTGAATATCTATGAGTAAATGGGATGATTTGAATTCGGACCCTTGCTGGCTCAGTCATTGTTTGATCTCCAGACATCCTAGGTTCAAGTGATGGGGACGTGATTCGTGTGTGACATTTCTCCTTTTGCTGACTGCCTAGGTTGACCTAAGATGACTTAACTCCAATCAAGACACAGGATGAATTTCTTTTTTAAAACTTTACTTTTACCCCCTGATTTCAATAACGAGGTACTCAAATGTAGAAAATTTTGAATGTGTAGGAGGAAGAAAATCCCAATGCCCTCACAGAGGTCACTGCTACTTACATGTTGACATGTCTTTTATATTTGGGAGTTTTTAAATTTTTTCTGTGCATTTTTCTTTACAGAGTTTATATATATAATTGCAATCATAATTTTAATGGTTATGTAATACTGCATCATTTTATAATAAACCCTTTTCTCTATTATAAGTAACATTGTAATAATCATCTTTGTGCATGAATCTTTGGGTGAATTTCTGATTATTTCTTTAAGATTTGTTTCCAGAAGTCTCATTACTGGGCTAAAGAGTGCAAACATGCCCAGCCAGTGTGGCTCAGTGGATTGAGCATTGTCCCAAGGACTGAGAGGTCCCTTCGATTCCCAGTCAGGATACATTCCCAGGTTGCGGGCTCAATCCCCAGTAGGGGGCGTGCAAGAGGCAGACAATTGATGTATCTCTCTCACGTGGATATTTCTATCTCCCCCTTCCTTCCTCTCTCTCTAACAACAACAAAAAAATCAATAAAAACATATATTTAAAAATTTCTTAAATTTATTTTTAGAGTGGGAGGGAGGGGGAGAGAGAGAAAGAGAGAGAGAGAGAAACATTGATGTGAGAGAGACACGTCGACTGGCTGCCTCCCACCACCCAGCCAGGGCCAGGAACTAACCTCAACCCAGGTACATGCTCTTGACCTGAATAGAACTCATTGGTCCGCAGGCCAACACTTCAATTGCTGAGCCAAACCGGCCAGGGCAATAAAAACATATTTTATACAAGCTATAGCCACAGCCTAAACGTTAAAATAATGGGCTTTGCAGACAGACCCATCTGCATTCAAATTCCAGGTCACACTAGCTGGGAGACTTTAACCATTTAGAACCTCCACAGTCACATCTGTAAAATGGGCATCGTAAAACCTACAGCTCAGTATTGTAGTGTAGATAAAGTGTGACAATGCCTATCCGGTGCTTAGCATAGTGCCACCCTCCTTCCCCAGGAACACTCCATAAAAATCAGACAATATTGGTTTGTTTGTTTTTTACAATTTTGGTATTTATATATTTTTTGTTTTTTGTTTTTAAATATGTTTTTATTGATTTTTTTTTAGAGAGAGAGGAAGGAAGAAACATCCCTGTGAGAGACATTGATCAGCTGTCTCTTGCACGCCCCCTACTGGGGATTGAGCCTGAAACCCAGGGAATGTGCCCTGACCAGGTATCCAACCGGGACCTCTCACCATGGGACCATGCTCAGTCCACTGAGTCACACCCACTAGGCTTTATACATGTTTTTGTGACACAATATTATAACATTTTTTCTTATAATGTGTATATTCTATACATAAAGGTATTATAATTTTCAAACCTTTAAGCTTTAGTAATATTCTCTATTATCTCCAGAATAAAATTCTAAGTTGTTATCAGTCAATATCAGAGCCCAGCTCAACTTTCTAACCTTTTCCTCCCCTTTTCCCTTGCAGTTACATTTGCTCCAGATGCCTATGACAGGTGTCCTTCACGAATGTGCCATGTGCTTTCTATCACTGCTCATGTCACTTCTTCTGGTAGCCTGTCTTTCCCTCTTTTCATTGTTTGTCAGACTCGACTTACAGATTTAGGCTTGGCTCAGGTGTCGCCATTCCTGTCAAGCCTTCCCTGATACTTCCCCAAGCAAAACGAATACGTTTGTGTTCTGTGATCCCATAGTGCCTGTGTGTACCCAGGCGGCGGCATCTATCAGGCTCATGTGTTGTAGTAGATAGGTGTGCTTCAGTCTCTCGCTAAACTGGGGGCTCGCTAACGGCCAAGATCATGTCTTATTAATATTACATAGGTGGTGGGTATGATGAAAGAAGTCTATAAATGGCATTTAAATGCAAATTAAATTTCAACTGAATTGAAAGCTGATTGGACTTAATTTTTTTTTTATTTATCTTGGGATCTTAAATACAAACACATTTTGTGCAACTGTGAAGTGTTTTCTAAGCCTTGAAATACTTAATGCTATTTGCAAAGCATTTCTAGGCAAATTATTGAGATTTAAAATGTGCAAGGAATTTCAGAGGACCCTTATAAACATATATCAAAATATCTCATGGGAGACTACAGTACATGCCCATTACATAGGCGGGGACACTGAAGTCCAGGAAAGAGCCCATTGAGTTATTGGGGTCCTGAATTTCCTGCCTAACTTAAATAATTTTATGGTCAAAACTGAAGTTTAAAAAAGTCTTCATAGTAACTCTATACAACACTTAACTAGCCTGGTAAAATATCTGGGTCATGTTTAATTGATAAGCACGATCATTATAATTATTTTTGTCTGTTTGGCTCACTGTTGGATCTCTAGTACCTTAGAACAGTGCTTGGCATTGGCACACAATCAATATTTGCCAAATGATCAAATGAATCAGCAATCACACTGAGTATGACCCAATATGCATCCACTTGGGGTTATTTAGTTCAACTTGATAAATCTTTATAGAGTGCTTTCTATGTTCCAGACGTTTTGCCAAGGAGCTGAGGGTATGAAGATGAATAGCATATGGCTCCTGTCTTCAAGCTCTCGAAGTCCTGTGTGGGAAGCAGTCACATAACAGATAAATGCAGTTTGCTGTGGTTAGCGGTAAGAGAGGCCTACACACAGGGTGCCAAGAAACCCAGAGGAAGGGTATTCTGTCCAGCCCCAAGGCTCCAAAACAGACTTCCTAAAGGAGAATATGGCTGAGCTGTCTTGCTGGATGAGGACGTTAGACCAAAGAAAGATGGAAGAGCATTCCAAACACAGGAGACATCTCTAGCAAAGACAAAGGTATGACATCTATTCATTAATTTATCCAGGAGACATTCACTGGCCTACTGTGTTCCATAAGTACTGTATATATGGAGGCAAACAAAACAAGCTCCCTTTCCTGATGGAGCTTGTGTTCAAATGGACACATGGCCCACAAGCCTTTCAACATTGCTGGAGAAATAAGTGCAGGGAGGGAGTGGTGGCAGAGGAAGCTGGAGGGGAGGGTGGCAGTTTGTTCTCTAGGTGAAAGTTGAGTTGATACTCTACCTACTTCCACAGACGACTGCGGCACTTATAAAAAGCTAAGGATTTACCAAGTCAAGCTACCTCTGGGCAGGAGCCCAATCTCCACCCCCACCGGTTTGTCCAGCCTCTTGGCTGCTGCGGGGAGAAGGCTAATAATGCTGGACAAAAGAGGTTGCTCCTGGACCCTGTGTGCTCCTGGAAATCCTCTTGGTTGATTCAGTAACTTGGGTTGTGACTCAAGGTAGTGAGTGGAGAGCCTGGCATATTGTAAAGATTTTATAAATGTTTGTTGAATGAAAACATGAGGGTAATGATTTCATCTGTAAAACAAAGGAGTGCCTAATCCCTCTGAGCTTTGATTTGAAGCTACAAATGATGACATTACTAGCTTCCTGGAAAGGAAGATGGCTTCTACACCGACACCTCGCTCAGCTCAAGTCAAAGGATAAAAAGCCAAAAGTAAAATTGTGTGCCTTTATTTCCAAGTCCGGTCATCCGTCCATCCATCCACCCAACAGTAGGCCAGACAGTGTGCAGATATTGAAATGAATTTATAAATTCACCATTTAATAGGAACAGAAAGATCTGTAAAACATCAAACAGTGAGAAAAATGCTAATGGAGGTAGGTAAACAGGGAAGGTGAGGGGCTAAGGAAGACCTTGTCAATGAGCAGTTGTAAAGGATAAGGCTGGAGTTTGCCAAGCTTGAAAGAGGATGGGAAGGGCATTCAGGTACTGAGAACAGCAGAAATAAAATTAGGGCACCTAGAACACTATATCAAATTCAAGGCAAGCAGATAAACTCATGTGGCTATCAGGTAGGATGTTAAGATTGATAGATTATTCTCTGGCTGGTTTGGCTCAGCGGTTAGAGCATTGGCCCACGGTCAAGAGAGACCCGGGTTCAGCTCCCGCTAAAGGCATGTACCTTGGTTGCAGTTTGTCCCTGGCCCTGGTTGGGGTTGTGCGGGAGGCAGCCACTCAATGTGTCCCTTTCACGTTGATGTTTCTCTCCCCCCCCCCCCCCACTTCCTCCCACTCTATCTGAACAAAAATGGAAAAATGTCCTCGGGTGAGGATAAAAAAAAAAAAAAAGATTGATAGATTATTGAAGATGGGAAGAGGTGGAAGTTATAGAGATTTACTTTTCCCAGTTATCTGTTGCAAATAAAATAAAAATAGTATCCAAGAAGTCTGACTACAGTGACTTGATTCAGAAGGCTCATTCTCCACCTAATGGTGTCGTTGTTATTACTATTCTTTGGCAACATCATTTACATTTGCTTTAGACCCCAAATCAAAGCAAATTAGAATCTGACAAAGGTGTGTCCAGGAGATGAGTTGTTTGATGGAGAATGCATTTGCTCTCTTCTGTGAGGGAGCAGTTTATATCCTGCTGGGCTGCAGCCTGCTGTGGAATACAAACTGTTTCCAGTGATTTCACTTTCGCCCCTAATGATTTCACTTTCGCCACATTTTTAAATTACTTATTACCCAGAGAGTAATAGGTAATTATTTGTTAATGTAACTGTAACTTATGTGAAATCTGCATAGGTGGATATGCTAAGTTCATTTATTAATTTCCGGAATCTGAAATCCTCCAAGGACTTTCACGAATCTCCATGATGCCTCTGAAAGCTGCGTTTGCATCTGATTCTCTGATTTTTGTAAAAATGATTCGGAAATTCGTTTTGCTTGTCACCAGTCCACAGAGCAGAGTTTCTTCTCTTGGACAAATTGGTCTTAAACAAAATATACCACATAAATCGCTTCCAGATCACCTTGTGCCTGTGGGAGGACTAAGGGCTTAAGGCAAGATGCATTTCACAGTGTCATATTTGGTCCCTTTTCCTGGTAAACATGGAGGAAAGAGAACGAGAGACCCGATCCAAGTTCGCTTGGTTGCAAGGAAATTCAGGGTCCAAATACCACAGTTCCTGGAACTGGGTTGTAATCTGTTATAATAGTGGGCATCATAACAAATGGTAGAGTAATAATGTGGTGGTGATTACCTGTAATCTAAATAAGCACATGAAAATGTAGAATGGAGAGATCTCCAGCACTAGTTCCTGAGAACGAGGCACAAACTCAATTCTCAGTTCAAAGCAATGGGCACTTCTGATGTTTACATGTAAATAGAAGTCATTAAACATTCAATCCATATTCAAAGTTATTAAATATTGAACACAATTTAATAAGTACAACCAAGTTAATCAAGCCTTTGATTGGTGGTTGTGGGTTCAAACAAAGCTTTTGAAGAGTCATTTCACCTGTGTTTATTCTGATCCTCCACATCCCTCCCATTTTTTTCTTTTTAATCTTCACTCGAGGATATTTTTCCATTGATTTTTTTTAGATAGAGAGGAAGGGAGGGAGGGGGAGAGAGAGAAACATCAACGTGAGAGAGACACATTGATTGGTTGTCGACTGGGCCAGGGGTCAAGCTTGCAACACTTCCCTCCAATTTTAAGTGAGTGCAGGAACTGTATTATATGCATGTGTAGTCATTGGGCATTCTGTTGGTGTGTACATAGTTGCGTTGGGTTGTTTTCTCTTAGTAATTTGTACTTTGGCGGGATTTTGGTGTGTGGAGATACTTGAGGCTGTGTTGGGGTGTACTCTAATAGAGTGTGTTATGTGATCAGATGTAACACTGGTGAGTTACCTTAGATCCTGTCTGCTCAGTGGTTTCTTCTCTATACCTTGTCAATGGCTAGGACACAGGGATCCCACAGTCTCCTATAATTTTTTTGGAGGGGGAGCATCCAAAGGTTGTTTTTTCTCAGGGTTGTGCAAGCGTAGATGGTACCTGAGAGTGAGTGCCTCCTTAAGTTTGGCCCTGGGCCCTATGCTTACCTTACCCTAGTCCAGCCCTGTAGTGCAAGATACTACAGCATTGAGGAAAGAGCTTTGAACAGGCTTGAGTTCAAATTTGGGTTCTGTCACTATTTTCTTAGACCCTCAGTTTCCCCCTCTGTGAAAGGGGGATAATAATGCCTGTTGTGTAGAATTGTTGGGGGGTTTAAATGAAACCATGTTTATACCTTATTAATACATTGTAGATTTTATTCTTGGAACAAGGCAGGGCCCCATGCTAGGTTTTGTAATACACATGAAAGTAAATAAGACCTCAAATACTTTAGAGTCTGAAGGGAAGACAGCAGTCTTATATGCTAGCTTTCACTTGAGGAGTTTAAAAGATCCTTTAAGTTCTGAAATCTTTCCATCACTCATCAGATTCTAGTCATCCCTGGGGAGTGCTGCATTTTCATCTCTGAGGGCTGGAGCCAGAGCTCTGTAGGAAGAGGGAGGGGAAAGGTGTCCCCAGCAAAGAAAGGAGGGCGAGGAAGAGGAAACAAGGGGTTTCCTGCACACCTGAGTGAAGGAAGCTGTGTGCCGTCATGGTCTGAGCCCTGCACAGTCTGCTCAGTGTCACAGCCTTCTGATAACTTATTTCTAAGATGGACCAGGTCCTCCTACCTGGGTCACCAGACTTTTGGCCTCTTCACCTCCGAGCCCCATCCAGACTGAAGTATGTAGAGAGAGTGGAAAGGGACTGGGTTTTAGATGCCATTTAAAATGGAGAAGAGACATTTGGGATCCCCGAGGAAGAGGATTAGAGAGGCTGAGGGGAGAAGGTGGGGGGCAGGAGCAAAGGCTATACAGTGAATTCTGCTTGGGCTCTGCTTACTTTATGAGTGACCTTGAGCCAGGCAATTGTTTTCTCTGAGCCTGAGTTTCTTCCTCTGTACGATGGAGATAACAGCTGTGCTTATCTCACTATCATTCCGATTTTGCAGATGAGAACACTGAGGCATAGGGAGATGAACACACTCGTGGTCACAGCTAAGTGATAGAGCCAGTATTCCAACTCAGGCATCTGCGTCCAGGGCTCCTGCTCTCAAGCACCTCAGTCCACTCCTCTGTTTTACTGGCTTTTTGCCCCAGTTAGAGTGTAAGTTTTTTGAGAGCAAGGATTACAGCTCAGAAAAATGGACTCTTGTCGCAGATTATGCTATCAGATGAGTAGGGGAGTCTTAGATGTTGTCATAACTTCCAAAATAAACTTGTTGCAGCTGGGTTGACAGCAATAGGATGTGCAAAGCAGTGCCTTTCATAAGCAGGTCCTTAGGGATTGGCAAATGAATGATGGATTACGGGCTCCAATGTGACCCAGAGCTGACCCTCAGAGATATTTGCTAAAAGTGTTCCTGGCTCTGTTGGGACACAAGTCCTTGGAGGCCTGCCAGATGAGTAGAGAAGGTGCAGCTTTATAGATCCATGTGGCTTTTTAGAGTATGGTGGAAAACCAAGAAATCCAGCCCAGCATGGAGGGAGCCCAGCACCCCTCAGCCTCACAATTCCTGCCTGGAAGTGAGGGAGTGTGTGAGAGAGATGGAGGAGTGGGTGGCTTCCCACACATTTGCTTGTTGAGATGGGGTGGAATGGTTTTCCCAGGAGACCTGCCCACCTCCCCACACCTATTACAACTAAGGTTTGAGAGTTATAAATGGATAGCCATCACACAGAGGTGAGGGTGTTGTGTGTGTGTGTGTGTGTGTGTGTGTGTGAGTAGCTGTAACTCATAATCCAAAAGGGACTGTGAAGATGAAGGAAAGCTATGCAAAAACCTACCTTATGTAATATTAACTGCCAACAGTTATCAAGTGCCACTGTCTGTATTATTTGATTTATTCTTCCCAGGGCTCACAGTATTGTTATCATTCTCACTTTACCGATAGAGAAACTGAGGTCAGAGAGGTTAAGTGTCAGAGAAGGAACACACACCCGGATAGTTAGAACCCATTCTCTTAGCCTTCAGCATCTCTGATCCTCAAACTTCAGCACCTCTGAGCTGAAGAAACCCATAGAGAACGTCTATTTCAGCCTCTTCACCATCAGGTGGGGGAGCTGAAGGCTGGAGAATGGCAGTGATGGACCAGGGTCATACAGCTGGTTAGTGATGCCCTAAGATTTGACTGCAGGGCCAGGATTAGGGGGAGGCAGGAAGGCCCGAGGACGAGCATTTAGTCATCTCTCAGATGCCAAACCTGCACTTGCACAGTCCTGAGAGTGGCCACTTCCTTAAATCTTGTGCCCTACGTGCCTCACTCTCCTCACCCTAGTCCCAGCCTGATCAGGTGTTTCCTCTGGTTCTGTGGGATGACAGCCATGGCCCAGGCATGGGTTTATTTATTTGATTTGATGTCCCCAAACAGAAAACTGTTGGGATATTTGTGTGGAGTTTTGTCAATATCCCAAGGTAAGTGTCTACCCAGGGGCTGATTGGAGGGTCTGCTTCTGGTTGTTACCATGGAAGAGACAGTATTGAAGGGGGACACAATCTGGTCCCAGCAATTAAACATAAAACTAGGAGAATCATGATCCTGTCTTGACAAAGCAGGGTGGCAGAATGGGGTCCACAAAAACGGAGACCCTCGCTTCTCTGGGTCCCAATGGGCTGAAAAGGGGAAGTGCCAGGGAAAGCTTCTAGGGGTGCGACGTCACTACTCAGGATGAAGTCCATTATCAATGGTTGAAGCAGGAGGGGCTGGGTGCTCAGACACATGTATAGACTCATTTTCTCAAAGCCTCAGATAATGTGCTTTATTCTCAAAACAGTTCCTCCCTGAGATGTGTATGAGCCTTTTCCCAAGTCTGGGTCTTTCTGCTCTTGCTGTACTTCAAGGAGAAAAAGGAGCCGAACCGTACAAGCGAAGCACCCTGCTGCCGCTACTCTATACCTGATAAGCGGGAGTGTGAAGCTAAGTCCAGCATTTCTAGGAGAAGGGCTCCAGTGGGGAGAAGGGTTCCCTGCACTACATCCATTGCCAGGTCCTCCCCCTCGCCTGGTCTTGGCTCCTCAGGAGAGTTGTGGGGCAGTGAGGGGGCCCAAGGTGCTGTAGTGGAGGGTGAAGGTTTCCTCCCCCGGGGAACTGGGGGCTGAGGGCTGGCGGCTGGGAGCAGGCGGAGAGGCTGGGAGGATTGGATCGGCCTCTGGCACCCTCCCTGGCAGTTCCGGGGTCAGCGGAGGAGCCCTGTCCTGGCTGTGGGGAGCAGTGGCGGACTAGGTTCTGCCTCTGGTTTTGACCTCTGCAAGGTGAGTCCCGTGCTCTCTTTTCTCTGGGCCTCAGTTTCCTCATCTTCCCAGGCGTGGCCGAATCTGGCATGCCTAGGGGCCTGACATCCTTGTCTGGGGTCCCACCCTCCAGCTCTGGCATGTCCCTCTCTGTCCTCAGCCTGTGACCAGCGTGGCTGGGGTTCCCCATGTCCCCCTCGACTCACGGGGGGATCCCCCCATTCCGAGCAGCTAGAAAGAGGCGTTGCACAAGCCATTCTGACCCACCCGGAGGGAGAGGGGGAGTAGGGATGAGAAGGGAGAGTCGAGACCTGAAAAGGTTAAAAGGAAGCGAAAATAGCAGAGAGATAGAGGGTAGAGAGAGAAAAGAGGGATCGGAGAGAAACGAGAAAAAGAACGAAAGCGAGGGAAGGGAGGTGAGAAGAAACGCTGGCAAAGGTTGAGTCAGAGAAAAAGCAACCCAAAGGAATAGAGAGAGACTAAAAGAAGAAAAAGAGCGAGTGAGGGAGCGAGAGAACAGAGTGCGAAAGGACCGAAGAGGGAGAAAGAGGGGGGGAGGGGAGACGCGAGCAGGGAGGAGGGCGGCTGGTGGGGAAGGAGAGAGGGAGGGACCGAGGGACGGAGGGGGTGGGGGCTGGCTCCGCAGCAGCAGCAGCGCGGCTCCAGCCGCCCGCCGGCTCGCACACTCGCTCGCGGTGCCCGCTGCCTGTCGTCTGGCTCGTGGCTGCTCGCAGCTCCGGGTTCTGGCCCGGCGCTCTGGCGCGGCTCTGGCTCCTGAGGACAAGACCGAGCAACTGGCCAGCCGAGCCCCGGGCGGGCCGCGGAAGCAGGTAGGTGCTTTTGCGGGGACTGCGAGGACGAGGAGCTTCGGACCTCTCGGGATACCGGGGGACGGGGGTCAGGGGTCGGAGAGGCGGCTTTGCATCCTCTCGACTAACTTTCCACCGGCTCCGTGGATCCCGCTGTCCTGCCCGGGTCCGGGTTGCGGAAGCCGAGTCTGGTGCGGGAGGGGTGAATTCTGGGGTTTGGAGAACGCCAGGGGGTCCGGGCAGAATGTGAAGGGGGTGGCCTTGGAGGAGGCGCGCGCCAGCCCCTGGTCCGCAGTTGGGACGCAGCGCCTGCGGCGGGGGAAGACCCGAGCTCAGCAGCGCGGCGTGGTAGTCCCAGGGAAGGCGCCCATCCGCCCCTCAGAGTCTGGGGACTCCCACCCCGGAGCCGCCCGGGCGCGCCCGCTGCGCGCAATGCAACCGGCGCCCTCCCTGCCCGGGTCCCGGCTTAGAGTCTGCCGGGCGCGGCCAGGTCTCCGCCCCGACTGTTGTTGCGTCTCGCAGCCGCGGAGCCCCAGCCTGTGCCATGCGCGCGTTTGCTTTTTGGAGGCGCTAAACAAAACGTATACCCCCTTCATTTCCTTCTCTTCCGGTCGCCCGGACTCTCTTCGGGGAAGTCCGGGATGCCCAACTTTTGGGTTGACACCCTGTACGTCCCTCCTGCCCTCGGCGGCGACCCTTGCTCCCGAAGTTAAGGAGAAGCGAGTCACTCCCGGTGCGCGCCTGGAGCGCGGTCCGGAAGTTCCCAACTTCTCGCCCAGCCGTGGGCGGTAGTGTTGGGGAAATGGGTGGTGGTTATAGCCCCTTGGAGCGGCAGAGTGCAGCTGCCTTCCTCCTGGACTTGGTTTATTTTCTCAATTTGTTAGAAAAAAATACGACTTAAAAATATACAAAATTGTTCCTTGCGGGAGTCAAGGTCCGTGAGTGGGACAGAGCCTTCACTCGTCGGGAACCAGGGATCGCGCAAAAGCTCGGCTTAACCATTCCTTTCCCGGAGCTCCCGAGTCCTGGCTGCTTTATCCTGGACCTGGGCTCCCGGCTCCATCCTACGGTAGCCGCTTCTTGGTATCTGTCCCTGCGAGGCCGCGCTGCGAGCCTGGTCTGACTCCCTCCGCATGGTCATATTCTCTAAAAATATATTTCAAAGTGGCCTGGCTTCAGGATCTTCCACTCTGTCCCTCAGGGAACGCGTAGAGCATGGCCTCCTGCCGGCTGGAGGACGCCTTTGGGTGGTTTGGGCTCCCGGTCATCCCAGCTCTCTCTGGCAAGGGGACTCGTGCCCGGGCATCAGCGCTTCTCCTGCGCTCTGCCTGGAAAATAGGGGTTAATGCCCGGATCAGGTGGCTTGGGCTGTCGGAACCTGCTGAAGGCGCGGGACCGAAGTCCGGGAGGCCAGATTCGCTGCCCGTTGCGGCTTTCTCCAAGCCAGCGGGGCCCGGGTTTCGCAGCCCTCTTTGTAGGAGTGCTGTTGAAGAGGTTCTGTTGAAATGTTTAGAGCAGGTTTAGTGGAACCGAAAGCTGGGGGCTTTGCGGAGAGAGTACCTCGTCTGTCGTTCCTTGCAGGTTGCCCCCCCCCCCAACCCCCAGGGCAGTGTACTGACCACCCAGGAGCACTTCATTCTCAGTTTGTTTGGTGGTTTTCCCCTGGTGCACACCATGCGCCAGGTTTCTCCGTGGCTCACATGTTGTTTAATCCTGTGGAAATTCAGGGTCCACAACTGCAGTCTCCACTTCTTCCATCCCACAGATCAGCAAACCGAGGTCCAGAGAAGTGAAAGCACTCGCTGAGAACTAGTTAAGGGTGGGAGGTAACCCTAAACCAGGTAGGTCTCCTGATTCCTAGTTCAGGGCTTTTTCTAGCACTCTATGCTGCTCTTACCACGTACTTGGCACAGGACAAGTGTTCTAGGCAGAGAGGACTGGTCTCTGGATTCTCTTTGTTAGGTCCAGTGTTATCTCCCAGGATAAATCACTTAGGTGACAGTTTTTTGTTACCTATCCTGTGCCCAAACTTAAGTCTGGGGGTAAGGGGAGTCCTTGGACCCCCATAAATTGCAGTCATCGTTTTGTAGCAAAGGAAGCCAGTATAGGCTTCTCAGGTGAAACTAATTTTGGAGGAAGGCAGGAAAGCTCAAATACAGTATTGTTAACTTGATGGTCTAAGGACGATAGGGTCAGGACCAATGAGACTTTGGCCTTTGAGTGAGAAGCCCTAAAAGCAGCTAGAAGACCTAGCTGCTCTGAATTCAAGCTCACAACCTGGCCTAGAGGTCTTCTAGTTCTACATCTAGGCTGAGCAATTGACTGGGAAGTCAGCACCCTGTGAACCAAGGGTTGTGGCTAGCTGCTGGGAAATATTCAGGCTTTAGTTTCTCCTTTCTCATTGTTCCCAGGGTTTCAAATACAGCGAACCCATGAACAACTTGGGGAAGGGGGTGGTGGTTAGGTGCACCACCCCTCACTCAAAAATCCAGGTATAACTTTTGACTCCCCCAGTCTTCAGTCGTTCCTTGGTATATCAGCTGAGGATTGGTTCCAGGACCCCTATGGATACCAAAATCGGTGGAAGCTCAAGTCCCTTATATAAAATGGCATAGAACAGTGTGAACAGCCATCCCTCTGCATCTGCAGATTCCCAACCATGGGTAGAAAAGACTGTTTTCTATCTGCAGTTGGTTGAATCCATGGATGCCAAACTTGTGGATTTGGCAAGCAGATTGTATATTGATTGAAAAAAAAAAAAAATTGAGTATAAGTGGACCCATACAGTTCAAACCACGTTGTTTAAGAGTCAGCTGTAGTTTCTTCGCCTCTTGCCAACCATAATTTTTAGAATTTAAATCCTTGAGTGTTTTGGACTTACTATGGCACCTACTACGGGCAAGGCATTTACTGCAATAGGAATAGTCAACAAATAATTTTTGAGCCCCTACTTTGTGCCAATCATTGGTCTTGGGGTTACAGCAGTGTACTGGACTGGCAGAATACCATACCTCATGATGCTGACATTCTAGGCTTCAGTCCTCCACAGACTTAGTTGCAAAGTGGAAGCAAATTTGCAAAAAATATATGAAGTGCTGAAGTGGGAAAATATAACACAGAAAACCCTAAGCCTCCCCTCCAGTGGTTCAAGGTTCCAAGGTGAAAAGACTTGAAGCTGTTGGCTATGAAATTCAGAGATTCTGTGGACTTCCATGACCCTAGCTTCTGGTTGCCAGGGGTAACCCAGAGGCAGCTGCATTGATGACCTCAGATATGGCAGTATAGAGCTGCTCTGCAGAGCTTCTGCAGTCACCAGTCAGGGTATGGCAGGAGGGAGTTGGTGAGCTTGGAAACTGTGGTGTTGCTAGGTATCCATAGAGACTGGTGCCAGGTAACCATGTACCTCTTAAATTCCAGCATCCACAGCTATTGGTGAATTCTGTAGCCCCATTGTACAGATGAGTAAATGGAGCCCTGACTTTGCAGATTGGGACAGCAATGCAGAAAGAGGAACCCAGCCCCTATAGAGTCCAGGTATCCCTGATCTCTTACTTTAAAATGATGTTCTTTTCCTCCTATTTTGCAGACCAGTGATTCTCCAACTTCAATGTAGAAGGCTTGGTAAAACACAGATTGCTGGGATCCACCCTTAAAGTTTCTTATTCAGTGGGTCTAGAGAGGGCCCAGTAATTTGCACTTTTAACAAGTCCCCAGGTGATGCTGACACTCTTGATCCAGGGACCACACTTAGAGAACCACTGTGATAGAGCAAGGAGAAGTGAATTATTTTCTTGAGATTTACGCAATGGGGGAACCTGAAACAAAGGCTGTGATTTTGCTCTAGGAACTCCCAGAACTTGTCTGTGTATAATCCCCTTCCCCTTACACCCCAGGAGGCCTTAGAATTAAAAGAATATTTTATCTTCATCAGCACACACAGAGAATATATTGCAATATAATTAGGGAATAAATAGGTGTCATGTGTTGGATGTAGACTCCATGCCCCATGGCTCTATGGGGGTTTATTATAGCAATGTTATAATTGAAAAGGTGTCATCTACTCTGAGAGCCCCTCATGAAACTTTCATGGCCTGGGTGGTCATTGTCCAAAAAGGCATGTCTTCTTTTAAAAGAAAGTCAGAGAGATTGCTTCTCCTGCTAATGGGACGGTTTCATTTGACAGTAGCTATGCAATGTGTTCTTAGGGGAGAGAGAAGGAAATTGAATAGCCATTGTGAACAGACAGAGATTGGAGAAAGTCCCCATCACAGGTTTACAGATCTGTTTGTTGAACATGTCAACATCTTTTGAAACTCTGACTATCTGTTTCACCTAGGTTTCTGACTTTCAGCTGTATCTCAGCAGGAGGAAAGGAGAATTTGTGCTTCATCTAAGCTGGTTGGGTGAATGTAACAGCACACTTTATCCCCAATATGTTAATTAGACACAAAAGAAAAGAACCAGAAAAGAGTTGTTCTCCTAAATGCTGGCATTTTTCATCTGGATTCTATTTATTGATTATTTTACAGTCGAGAAGGAGCAAAAAAATCTATGTTTTTATAGCAAATAAAGCTGGCTGCAGTAATTATGCAGGCTCAACATGTCTGTTCTGGAGCAGGAAGTTGGAATTCAGCCTGACTTGCAAACATTTGGATGAGATCTAATTGAGAAAGACATTTCAAAGAACAAATATTTAGGAATGCGAAGTTTCGATGATGGTCTCTCTGGGCCAAGTGCAAGCACTTTTCTTTTAGCTTGATCTTCAAAAGTGGAGGGAGGCCGCAGGTAAAGGCCTGGTCAGTAATGCTGAGACCACAGTCAAAACACTAGGCTGAAACTCAATGAGGCTTAGTAGAGGGAAGAGAGATCCCTTCGGGAAATATATCCCCTGTAACTGGTAAGAAAAGGGAGAATCAATTAATCAAGTATAGATTGAATAGTTATTGAATGTCTAATCTTGGAATAGACACAGTGAGGACAGGGACCAGGACTTTTCCCTATTATATATCTCTCATAATGCTTGGCTGTGGTATCTATAGTGACAAGAGCCCTTGAATAGAATCAGTATCAGTCAGAGCTGCAAAGTAGCAGAAAACTTGACCTCAACTGGCTGAAACAATAAGGAATTCAGTATCTCCCAAAGCAAGAGGTCTAGGCTATGTCTGTGCTAAGCTTGGTTCTTTTACTGGCTTAATAGCATCATGAAAGACCTAGATTCTTTTCATCATTTCTTGTTCTCTAGGTCAAAAGATGGCTGCAAGAGAGCCAGGTGTTACATCCTTACGGTGATGTGCAGAGGCAGAAAGGCAGGAAGGGAACATCTCCCCAGAAACCCTTCAGCAGACTTTCCCTTTTCTCGTTGACTGGAATCACATATCCATGCATTAAACAGCTGTAGGCAAGGGAAGGAGAATAATCTTGATGTGTATGTTGAACCTCAGAGAGGAACGACTTTAGGGTGCTTTTGGAAGGGAGAAAAAAAGCAACTAACAGTGCCTACTATATAGTTTAAGATCTGGATTTGAATTCTCTCTACTCCTTTTTAGTCCTGTGCCTCTGGATAAAATATTTCACTTCTTTATGCCTCAGTTTAATAGGAATTTATTGGGAAGAGAAATCTGAATTAACCCAAAATTACACTTGATTTGGATAAGAGAAGTAGACGTTTATTTGAAGATTTGATCTCTGACATTAAAGAATTATAATCTCGTGTAGGAGATATGTGAGAACTAGACATCAAATAATCAGAGAACAGAATCAGAGAGTAAATAATTATGACTTGCAGACCAAGTTTGATAGGAGGAGTGTGACATTAGCGGGAGACAGTAGTTAGGGAAGACCTCCTGGAGGGAATGGTTCATGGTGCATACTGGAACATCAATATTTATATGGGTGGGTTATGAGCTCCTTCTGCCCAATTTGATTCCTCTTGCTTTTCTTTTGTGGGTTGTAAATGGGACCATTATGCCAAGATGAGATCTCCTCTCTACAATCCCAGTGTCTTTGACAGTCAGTCAAATACGGCCAGTTGTGGTCCTGGGAGGCAGGTCACGGTGGCTTCCTTGCCAGTCCTGGATTCCTGGTTTCCACTTCTGGATGACCCATCAGTCTCCATCTCTCATGTTACATTTCAGTTACTTATTAGATATCATTGTTATTTTATTATTATTTGGATGTCTGGCTGCCACTGTAAGATCCATATACCTAAAATGAAATCTAATATCTTCCCATCTCTAAATCCTTCTGGATTCTCCATTTTCGTTGTTGGCAGCACCATATTCCTGGATATTGGGCTCAAAACCTTAGCAACACTTTTGATTCCCACCTCTTTCTTCTGTTTCCAGTATACAAGCACCAACATTCTTTGGTCTTCATTATTTTTCTTGAATATAAGTCTTTTCTGACACGAGACATCCGTTTTGTTCAGGTTCTTTCCCTCTCATGTGGGGTGAAGTACTAGCCTCCTGCTCTGACCTCCCATCCTTAGGGCAGTGCAAGGGGTCACGGGGATGTACTTTAGGAGCCGTTTATGGGGCTGTGCGAAGAGCATCGTCTGTGATTCTAGTGCAGAGGTGGCAGTGAGTCTGGAATCCATAGCTGCAGACACATTATGTTGCTTGGGGTGCCATTTCCAACCTCCCATCTCTTTCTCCTTCACGTCATCCTAAAACGTCATTTTAATCCACCTATTACCTTACATTCTTTTCCATATTACTCACTGGATGAAGCCAAACTCCGCAAATAGATATTTGAAAGCTTCCACAACCAATTTTCCAATCCTTACCTGCTAGGACTCATCATCGCTGCCTACTCTGCTTCGAGTTCTGCCCTCTTCTGTGTTTAACCCAAACCACTCTCTCTTTCAAGGCCAGTGTTAGAGCTGCATCCTCATTAGACCTCCCTGACCACTGGAGCCCACGGTGATCTTGAAGCATCGATCTTTCCTTCCCGTGAACTTCTGTAGCAATTATTGCCTACACCACAAATTCAGTACTTAATAATGTGCTGCTGGTGTCATTGTTCAGCGTTTTCTTAGAGTGCTCCTCACCTTCCCAGTTGGATGTAAGACCATGAAGTGTGAGATGAGGTGGGGTGGATCTTTCTTTGCACCCAGTATTGTGGCCAGTAAGCATACGGCCCTTCGATGTATTTATTGATTAATAAATCACAGGAACAGGTGAAATTAAGATTATCTACCTGAAAAGTCAGTTAATCTCCACTTTTTTTTTCTTTAAACTCAATTTGTAGAAAGAACTAAATTTGATGAATGCCTACTCTATGCTGGGCACCATTTTAGGTGATTTTTTAGGAACTGTTTTAATTCAGCCTGGTAACAACCCTGTGAGGTCAGGATTATTGTCGTCATTTTACAGATGAGTACGTGGAGGCTGAGAGAGGTTAGGTGGCTTGCCAAGCTCACTCAGCCAGCAAGAGGCAGGGTAAGGGGCAAGGTCAAGTCTTTCCTCTGTGCTCTGTTTCACACACCTTGAGGTTCTCCTGATCCTGCGGGTGCCCTGTTCTCTGTTTTTCCCCCCATTGATTTTCAGACAGAGTGGAAGGGAGGGAGAGAGGGAGAGAGAGAGAAACATCAATGTGAGAGAGAGACACATCAACTGGTTACCTCTCGCATGACCCCGACGGGGGCTGGGGATGGAACCTGCAACCCAGGTATGTGCCCTTGATAGGAACTGAACCTGCGACCCTTTGGTCTGAGGGCCGATGTTCTAACCACTGAGAAAAACTGGCCAGGGCGTGCCCTGTTCTCTGGTCTCTCTTTTTTTTTTTTTGCCATTTGCTGTGTCTCTTTGCCTCCTCCTGTTTCTTCTCTCTGACAATCCTCAGACCCCTTTTGTCCTTAGAGTGTTTGGGGGCATTTTGAACTCTGATATTTACTGTAAGTCTTTCCTGAGGACCTTTCCCTCCTGTTAGATTGTGGCTCCTATTGATCACTGACCTTTTTACCGTTACTGTGTTTCCTGTCACCCTCAAGCCTGGGCCAGAGATTCATTTTCAAGCATAAAACATTCTGCTAGTGGAATCAAGCTGAGGCTGAGCCAGGTTTTCTGAACTCCTCTGCCCTTCCTTTCCCCCATATCTGATCCTTTGTATTCATCCACCCTCAACCTGCCGCCGCTCCAGTCATGTCTCAGGTGTCTTACCTGTGGAAGGAAGACACTGCTGACTTCTCTCCCATCCAAGCACTAACCAGGCCCGACCTTGTTTAGCTTCCGAGATCAGGCGAGATCGGGCGCATTCAGGGTGGTATGGCCGTAGACGACACTGCGACTTATCAACAGAAGGTGGTCTTTTGGAGGTCTCTACCAGCTTCAGAAGCTATGAATGGCATTCTTCCATCCTCTATTGCATTCTGCTTTCCTTTATTCATTCATTCTATAAATACTGAATATTGACCATGTGCTCAATATAGCAGCACAAAATGAGGTCCTTGGCTTCATGGAACTTGCACTGAAGTGAGAGGAGACGGATGGTAAAAAACAAACACACATATTATATAATATATATATATGTAATGTATATAATATGTATAATATACTTTGTGATGGTTATAATGAAGAAAAATAGCAAGGTAAAGGGGTATATATGGTGATGGGCTGCTGCCGTTTCACAATATTTGACACAGAGAAGGCTTCTCTGATCGTGACATTTGAGCAGAAACTGAGAGGAAGAATGCCATGTGGGTATCTGGAGGGGGAGAATGCACCAAGCAGAGGGAATGGTAAGTGCAAAGGCCCTGAGGTGAGAACTCACCTGGTAAGTCTGAGGATCAGCAAGAAGGCAACAGTGGAAAGGAGGAAGATTGGTAGGAGGCTCCTCATCTTCACCCTTTTCATTGTCTCAGAAAGAGTCACCTTTCTCGCAGCTGTTGCTGCTGGCTGAAATAGCCACTTCCTTCCACTCAGCCAGGTGCCATTTGACCTTCACAGATCAGCTCTACTCCCCCGCCTTCTAGGTGGCTTCCATCTTTGCAGTCTCTCATTGGTTTACCTCTCCTCTGAGTTCCTACAGCTCTCTCCTCTCTACTATACAACGGAGCCTTCGATTACTTGCTGACTGGTTCCCCTTTTTGTGGGCTTGGCCTGGCCCGAGTAAGTCTCATTTCTCTAATGGCTAGCTTCTTGAAATTGGTTTCTTCCCTCTCTCCAGGACCCAGCATAGAGCTGGGCTCAGTGTCTGCCCATTGGTGGTGCTGGTGTTGGAGTTGGGAAAGAGGTGGGCTCTGCAGAGATCTGTGGGTGGAACCTTCTTTACTCTGTGCATTGTCCCTTCACTATGAACTGAAGTTTTTAAAATTTTGCTTTTAAAATTTTTTTTCTTTATTGATTTTAGAGAGGAAGGGAGAGAGAGAGAGAGAGATAGAAACATCAATGAAAAAGAACATTGACTGGCCGCCTCCTGCATGCCCCCCACTGGGGATTTGGCCCACAACCTGGGCATGCGCCCTGACTGGGAATTGAACCAGTGACCTCTTGGTGCATGGGTCGATGCTCAACCACTGAGTCACACTGCCCAGGCTGAACTGAAAATCTCTTATTCTGGGCATTCTCAGAGCACTTTGAGCTGGGAGCTTCTGGGAGCATCTGCCTGGAGCAGGGAGGAGGCATCCACCTTTCCCCAGGACTCGTATGCAACTTTGGCTCTCAGTGGGGAGAGTGAGGAGCTGGGATGCAGAGGAAGCCACTTCTTTATTAGCTTTTCTTTCTTGGTGAAGGAGGAATAAGATGTTTGAGGAGCAAGGTGGAAGGAATTCACCTAAGATTCTATCGACCTCTCTGCCATCCAAAGCAGGAATCCTGGGTGGGATGGTTGACCTGTAAGTGACCTTGGATAAGTTACTTAACCTTTGCCTATTCTATTGCAGGTTCTTCTCAACTAAACCTTCCCTCTCCCCACCCATTGCAGAAGAAAATAAACAATAGATCTGATTTTTAGGGATTCCAGCTACTTTCCAGATTGGTCTCTGCACTAATTTTTAGGTTTTAAAACTTGAGAACTGTACAGATGGTTCCATTTTAAAGTGGGAAAAGCTTCCCACAGATCTCCAATATTATCTTAAATTATTAATGTAATACTATAGGGTGGGGGCAAAAAGTTTACATTTGTTCATATGGAAAATAATACAATAATAAATAAATAATAATACAAGAATAAACTGTTTCGTGTACTCACAACTAAACCTATTTTTGCCTCGCCCTGTATTTAAATATTTATAACTACAAAACTAGGCATAAGCGTTATGCTTGTAACTCTTACACAACCTTAAATTCCACACAAGTTTATAAATTAAAATGCAAACTACAAAGCCAACAACATTCAGATTAACAATATTAATTTAACGTGATAGATGCTGTTGTTCCACTAAGCCTAAATTACCCCTTGCGAAGTGATTGTGGTTTTGGCTGCATGAAGCGTTTTGGCTGCTTCCTCCATCATGCGCCCTGTGGTGACTCAACTCTCCCACCACTTTTCTCAACTGGAATGACTGAAACCTTTGTTCCTACAACCTGCGGAGGGGTCATTCAGCTGGCACTTGGCACAAAAGCACTTATGCATTAGGTGGTCCCCTTTTCCTCATTCACCCACAACAATTAAAGGAGATCTATTAATTCTAGTGCAACAGCAGACCCTGACGCAAACACAGCTGGGCGTTGAGACTGAGCGTCACTGCTTAGTCACTGAAATGAAAACACAAGCAAAAAATCCCAACAAAATAAACAAACAAATAAAACTCCTAAGAAACAACAACAGTTCATAGACACAGACAACAGAATGGTGATCACCAGAAGGAGGTGGTAGAGAAAAAGGGGAGATAAATGGTGATGCAAGGAGACTTGACTCAGGGTGGTGAATGCACAATACAATATACAAATGATGTATTGTAGAATTGTACACTGGAAAACTATTAATTTTATTAAGCGATGTCACCCCAATAAATTCAATAAAAAACAAACAAACATTCCTTGGAAAACAAAACACAACACAACACTGGAATTCTTTTAGCACCTAAGGAACCTCTGCTTGAGAACAGCTCTTAAGAGCTCTGAAATAGCTCCCCCAGTGGTCTGAATGAGTTAACGCCAGAACTGCTGCTAATTGTTCTGTAGTCAGAATAATAGAAACTATGCCTTGAACCTTTGTTATGTGCCATTATCTCAATAGGGAGGTAGAATAGTATTAACCTCATTGTACAGATGAAAAGGTTGAGGTTCTGAGCGATTGACTGGTCGGGGTCCTTTTGGTCATTAGCAGCATCTGGGTTGCACCCAGTGTTGCATGACTCAAAGCCCACGAACTTCCCACCAGGCCTCACTGCCTCCTTACCTACAGACCCTCACACGTCTCTAGGGCGCTTTGAATGAGAGTGCAAGGGCTTTGGGGAAATTCAGGAACCCCTAGCTTCTCGGAGTGGACTCAGGGCTTTCTGGTGGAGCTGTTAAGATTTGTTGTTTGGTGCAGAAAAGGAAAGGAAGCTGGTAAAGGGCAGGATAGAACTTAATAGGGTCCTCAGATCCTCAGAAGGCTCTAGGCAGCAGTGGCCGGGGACAGAGCCTTCCCTGAAGGTGCCTGGGAGGAGTGGACGCTGATTACCGCAAGAGAGAGGTAGATGTGATACCTTAACAATGCCTACTTCATTAGGGCTTCAAGCACTTTTTTGGTGCATTTATTTTCAAGTGCGTGGGTTTTTTTTGTTTGTTTGTTTTTGGTACGTGCCCCTAACGGAAACCAAACCCGGGGCTCTCTGGTTCACAGGCCGACGCTCCAACCGCTGAGCCAAACCTGCCAGGGCAAGTGTGTGGGTTTTTAAATATTATTATTATTATTATTATTATTATTATCATTATTATTTTATCCTCACCCGAGGACATTTTTCGATATTTTTGGTTCAGATAGAGTGGGAGGGAGAGAGAGAGAGAGAGAAACATCGACGTGAAAGGGACACATTGAGTGGCTGCCACCTGCACGACCCAACGAGGGCTGGGGACAAACTGCAACTGAGGTACATGCCCTTAGCGGGAACCGAACTCGGGTCTCTCCAGACCGCAGGCCAACACTCTAACGGCTGAGCCAAACGGGCCAGGGCTTAATATTATTTTTATTGTGGTAAAATACACATAATAAAACTTACCATTTTAACTATTTTTAAGTGTATAGTTCAGTGGTATTAGATATATTTATTAATATTGTGTGACCATCATTTCTATCCATCTCCATAACTCTCTAGTGTGTATACTATAACAACTTTGCAAAGCAGGCTGTCATCCTCAGAAACAGGGACTCAGGTGTGTGGTCCAAAGTAACATCTCAGCCCTGGCTGGTTTGGCTCAGCCATTGGAGCGTCAGCCCATGGACCAAAGAATCACGGGCTCGATTCCAACCAAGGGCACGTACTTCGGTTGCAGTTTGGTTCCTGGCCCTGGTTGGAGTCATGTAGTAGGCAACAAATCAATGTGTTTCTCTCACGTCTCTCCCCCGCCCCCCACACTCTGTCTGAAAATAAACGTAAAAAATTATCCTTGGGTGAGGATTTAAAAAACCAGAAACATAGTAACATCTCATATCTGGTACACGCCTCTTGACAGTGACCTTGAGTGACAATGGTGGGCTTGGTTTTCCAGAAGCTTATATGAAGTGACATGAAGGGGCCAGGTTTCCTGAGGAGAGGGTTTGTTTATTTATTTATTTATTTATTTATTTATTTATTTATTTATTTATTTTTATCCTCACCTGAGGACATTTTTCCATTTTTTATTCAGATAGAGTGGGAGGGAGAGAGAGGAAGAGAGAGAGAGAGAAATATCGATGTGAAGGGACACATTGAGTGGCTGCCACCCGCACGACCAACCAGGGCCGGGGACAAACTGCAACCGAGGTACATGCCCTTAGCGGGAACCGAACCCGGGTCTCTCTGTACCGCAGGCCGACGCTCCAACTGCTGAGCCAAACCGGCCAGGGCGTGAGGAGAGGGTTTAATGGGATGGTCTTGGAAGGGCTGTCCTGGAATTGATTCTGTGGGTCAAGGTAGGGGTGACTTACTCCTGTGGATCTAGGACCCACCTTTCCTCACAGCAAAAATTATTTAAACCACTCCTGTCCTTGGAAGTTGCCCTTCCTCTGCCTGACCTGCCTGGTTTATCATTCAAGGTTAAAATAAATACAATACGTAAAAACACCCTAAAACTTCTTTATCCTGCAGTGGATGAGCAATAATCTAAATATGCAAATAAATGGCACACCAATCCCCATGAATATTAAGTTGGAAAGACAGTCTGAGTCCCTAAATTACACTCAAAACCAACAATGTAGCATTTTGTAACTCCTCTCGTCCGCTTTGAAAATCACGGCCTTATTAAATTCTAAGGTTCCCCCTGCTCCCAGTTTACTTCCCTCTGAACCTCTCGAGGTTACTAGGGGGACATCATGTCTCAGGTCAGCAGGCCAGAGACCAGCAGGTGATAGCTGAGTTCTGACTTGGGGCTGTGGCTGACCTTGTCCTTCCCCGGTGACCATCCAAGGCCTTAGATCCTCTTCAGATCCCAGCATCAGCAGTGAGTCCCCAAGGCCAGGGACCAGTTCTGGGCAACACTGCAGGGCAAGCCTCAGGCTCTTGTGCTGTCAGGGAGGTGGACAGTGGGTGAGGGAAGGGGCCTGGGGAATTAGCTCATCTTTCCACTCACAGGCAAATGAGGAAACTGAGATATGAGATAGTGGGTGAGTTCTAGGTGACATGGTGACTTAATGACAGGAAGCGAGAAATCTTACCCATTCTGTTTTTTAGAATTTATTTTCAATTACACTTGACATACAATTTTATATTAGTTTGAAGTGTACAACGTAGTGATTAGACATTTATATAACTTATGAAGTGATTGCCCTGGTAAGTCTAGTACCCATCTGACACCATACAGCGTTATTACAGTGCTATTGACTACATTCCTATGCTGTACTTTACATCCCTGTGACTATCTGATTCATTCTTTGTGCCAAAAAGTACATTTCTTTTTTAATGTGTGTGTGCGTGTGTGCGCGCGTGTGTGTGTGTAGAAAGGGGTCAGCAGGGTGGCATTTAAAGTTTGTATACTTTGGGGGAATGAGTCATTCCTCTAGTGTGAACCCTCGCTTAGAGACAGGCAGCAACTGAAAATCCAGTCTTGTGTCCCATTTGGATTTAAAGAAATGATTTTCTCCCCCCAGCAGATTTCCAAATTAAATTATACATCGGCCAGAATTAATGTGAGGTTGCATTGTAGAGCGCATGCCAGCTGACATGCTGAGGGCAGGGTAGAAAAGAGGGGAGTGTCTCTGGGAGGGCCAGATGGGGTTAACGCTGGCCGCGGAGGACCACGGGGTGGATAGTAATTGGCAGTAATCCCGTGTCCCACATGTCCAGGGGAGGCCTGCTGGGTGAGGGGAATGTTGCAGCGCTGGTATCACATGAAGTTGGGTCTCTTTTCTTTCCTGCTGCTTCCTGGGTAAGCTTAGGCAGTTTACCGTCGGGCCTCCTTATTCCTGTCCGTAAATATTGGGATAATCACCTCACTTCTTAATGTTGCTTTGTGAAGATTAAATGCGGATTCGAAGTTCCTGCACCATGCCTAACACACAGGGGTTATTCAATACATCCAGATGTCTTTCTTTTCCAGATAGCTTGATCTGACTGGCTGCGCTGAGTCGGTATGGATGTGTGTGTATCTGCGCTTGTGTTTCCGTGTGGGTCTCTTTTTGTGTCTGAGTTGGCGTGTTTCTGGGTGCATTTGTCTGTATGTGTCTGCTTTCATCCATGTGTTTGTTTTTGAGTGATGGTGGCGGTAGGTACAGGAATGAGTCTGTGCCTTTGTGTCTGTGTGTTGGAATGGTCGTTTCCTCTTGGTGAGTGGCTGTGAGTCTCTGTTTCCATGACAGCATAACTGTTACTGTGTGTTTCTGTGAATGTGTACTTTAACGTGTGTGTCCGTGTGGTGACAGTGTTTGTGTGTGAGAGTGAGAATGCACGTGTATATTGTGCAGGCTGGTGTGACCAGAATGCTCCATGGGGTTGGGAAGGTTCATAGTACACAAAGAGCCCTGGACCTGGGGTCCTCTCTAAAGTGCTCCCACCCAGAACACTCACCCAGTCCCTCGCCCAGGCCCCTGGCGCCCTAATTGGCCTCTGTCCATGCTCCTCTACTAGTCTCTAGAGGCGCACTGGGCTGAGGCCCCTGGTCCATTTGCATTTGCGTTTGCATATCACATGCATATCATTTCATTGTCTACGTGGACTGCTCTCATTTCTGCAGTTTTCAAGGTAACATGTAGCTGCTCTTCTTGAAGGTCATTATATTAAAAATTGCTGCTTTTTCTTTTATTCTTTCTGGTCCAGGACTCTCTCTCAGAATTGGGGGGCTAAGGGAGGATGGAAGCCCCAAAGGCCTGTTTTTCTCTCTGTTGAGTAGTTCAGTAGTTGGAGGCCTTGGGACCCTGGGCGGAACAGCTGAGGGGAGAAGATTTTCTTATTCCATGGCTTGCTGCTTCTGAGCAGAGCCAACTCTGTCATGTTATAGCCAGGGTTAAATGCAGTCCAACTTGTGCCCTGTTGCTTGCTTCCCTAGCTCCCACGGACTTACCCCGGAGGATGAAAAGGAAGGCTCACCTTGGATTTGGATGTTTCAGCACCTCTGTGCTGATCGCTGGCTGAGGAGAGACCTTGAGCCTTACAGGCTGGCTTTACGGGAAACAAAGAAGCAAAGGATGTCTTTTTTTTCAAATGCCTAGTACATAACTGATGCTATTTCTAATGCCACAGAAAACACCCACCCCCACATCTTCCCTAGGAGGGCTGTACGCCCAAAGTATCTTCCTTATGGGCCATCACTGTGCTCAACATTCCTTCTTTAGATCCGGGTTTGCGTCCTGACTGCATGGTTTCTGCCAAGTTACCTAACCTGTCTGAGCACCCATTTTCTCATCTGTATGAGGGGGAATAATAATAGTACTTAATACTACTAGTACATAGGGTGTGGTGAAGATTAAGTGAACAATGCAAGTAAAGGGCTTAGCTTAGTGCTTGAAACATGGAGACTCAGGAAATGTTAGTATTGCTGGTCCCCATGTGCTCCATTAGAAAACAAAGGTTCCATGGTACGTCCTTACCCCCTAGTATAAATTGTTCTTCAGACACTCCCAGACTAGCAACAGGGCTGAATCCCTTCCGTGCCTTTCGGGAAGGCAAGTTGCCAGAGAATGAGTTTTCTTCCCACGGGTGGAGGCATTTGCAGAGACAGCACAGGAAGCAGGAGTGTCCTTGTCTGTGTCTCCAAGGATTCAGGTCCCCACTGTCCCCCCATCTAAGGGTCAGCAGAATCTCGTTTTCTTTTCAAAGTCAAGTAATTTATCGTCTCTGTGTGTCTATGCTCTGAGCAAGGCCCTGCTGGGCACCACGAGCCATCCACAGCTGAGCAGATTTTGGGTTCCCAGAAAATAGAGCTTGGGGCAACTTGTGCTAACGCTTTCCTGGGAGCAGGGGCGCAGTCTCAGGGCAAGGAGATGAGAGGAAAAGGAGGTGAGGCCAGGAAGGAGGGAAAGCAGGTGCCAGCCTGCCACTCTATGTGAGGAAAGAGCCCCCTTTTCTTAGTCACGAGGGATGTCTGTGGTTGAGTGGAACCACCGTGACTCAGAACAAATGTTGAAGGTCAAGGGAGAGAGTTTATCTGCCAGCATCTTAGTCTCTCATTGGCCCAAGTTTTCCCCACGGGCATTAACTCCCTGTACCTCTGGGTCACATCGCTTGGTCCCTTTGGGCAGCCCCTGGAGAAGTCGAATCCGTGCCCTGGGGCACGGCCCCTCAGCTGAGTCCTGAAGTGGTGAGGGCAGCCAGTGCCACTATAGGCCCAGCGGGTTGAATCTGGGTGCTGGTGGTGCCAGAGCTCGGCCATCACCCCAGGGGAGGCTGAGGCAGCCGGTGGCTAGTTGAGACCATGTAGTGGCGGTGGGCTGGTTGTCCATTGAGAAAGTAGCTGACAGTCTGGGAGGCGGGTGGGGCCGAGCAGATCTGGGGAGGCACATGCCTAGGGCCTGATTCAGCCACCGGTAGTCAGTTAGTTAATCTACATTTGGGACCAGGTTGGACCTTACTTACCCTGTAGGCAGTGGGGGGCCCATCATCATTCGTGAGCAGGTGAGAAACCCACTCAGAACTCAGCAGTGACAGGACATATTAGCCTGCTGGGGCTGCCATAACATAATGCCAAGGACGGGGAGGCTTAAACAACAGAAATTCATATTCTCATAGTTCAGAAGATTGCAAGTCCAAGGTCAAGATTGTTGCCAGTTTGGTTTCTGGTGAGCACTCGGCCCCCTCACCGTGTGCTCACATGGCCTTTCCTCCACAGGTGCTCGCGGGGGATCGGGGGGGGGGTGCTCTCTGATGTCTTTTCTTACAAAATCGATAATCAGATCAGCAGCACCCCTTAATTACTAACTTAATTTAACCTTAATTACTTTCAAATACAACCACACTGGGGGTTGGGACTTCAACATATGATTTAGGGGGACACAAACATTCAGCCCCTGACACAGGGGTTATTCAGAGAGGGTTATTTCAGGTCTCCTCGTCTTTGCACACAAAAGGTCAGAGGGGAGCTGTTCCCAGAAGCCCTGGCAATTCCCAGCTCATTTCAGGGGAACAGAAAAGGCTCAGATTAGCGTTGCCCATGGAGTCTCATTTGGCACTGGGGAGGCTGGGTCCTCCTATAACACCTGCCTGTCTTCATCAGAGAGGAGAATGTCCTTCCTGGGTGCTGATTCAGAGCACTGGGTCAGGGACCAGAGTGCCTGGCTTTGAACACCAGCTCTGCCACTTAAAAGCTGGGTGACCTTGGACAGGTGACTCAACCTCTACTCGTGTTTATTGAGCACCTGCTATGTGCCAGACCCTTTCCACCTGTTGGGGACACAGCGGTGACTGGTATACGACAAACAGACTGAATTGCGTGCCCTTGTGGAGCTTACCATCTCGTGGAGAGAGCTAGACTAGAAACAAAATAAGTTAGTAGATGATAGAGCGTATTTGAAGGTGACAAGTGATTTGGTGTTGAAAAAAAAAAAAAGGAGGAAATGTGACCAGGGAGTGATGGGACAGCGGTGGGGTTGCAGTTTTATTTATTTATTTTATATATTTTATTATTAATTTATTTGTGTTACAGTTGTTTCTACTTTTCCCCCCATTGACACCCTCCTCCTGCGGTTGCAGTTTTAAAAAGAGTGGTCAGGGAAAGTCTTAATAAAAAGGTGACATTTAAGTAACAGCCCAAGGGAGGTGAGGGATTCAGCAATGCTGATATCTAGGGGAGATCTCTGCATGCCTCAGTTTCCTTACCTAGCAGTGCGATGAAGATTACATCTGCTGCACAGAGCTGCACAGTGAGCAGTGGGCTTAGATCTGGTGGACACACAGAAAGCACTCACTGGTGCTGGCTGTTATTATTGTCACTGACACTCAGGCAGGAGCCTGTCCTCGTGCCTCCTGGTGGCATGCCTGGGCTCCAAACGACAGGGGTTTTGGTGGCCTTCCTCTCCCCAGGAGTGGGGGCAGCTCTCCTCCAACCTTCCTCATCTCCTCATTAAAGGGGGAGACACAACCTGCAGTTTGAAAAGCAACATGCATTTTCTTTTGACTTGGGCCTCTCATCCCCAGAGGGAATAGCAGAAGAGCTCTTAGCAAGACCCAGGTTTTAGGAAGCAGCTTCAAGCCTTTTTCTGCAGAGTGAGGTGGGCAGGGGTTTCTGGCCCAGCTCAGAGCTGGGCTGGGGGAGGGGTCACCCCCCTGGAAAACTGGGCCCCTAGCAGTGGGGACATGGAGCCCTGCCCTGCTTCCCCCTCTCTTCGGAAGGGCTGCCCAACTCTCATCAGCAGGCGCTAAGAGTTCCCTCAGCAACTGTGATGCCATTATTTACTGTCGCAGAGATTTTTGTGACTGTAATTTACCACCACTGCGAAGCCCAGGGACCTGAATCCCAGTAGCCCTCAGTATAGATATTGCATCTAATCAATCCTCTATTACTATGCAAATACATCCTATAGGCAACTGATGTCTTTTCCTTTCAAACACTTAATACATAATTAATGATACTTCTAATGCCACGGAAGACACCAACCCCAAAAGCTTCCTGCAATAATTTATACCCACCAGACAAAAAGGTTGGCTTATTGGTTCACTTACATTCAGGACTGTATCTCCCCATCATCCCCAGGAAGGGGCTGTAGAGCCTGTGGACACGCTGGGCGGCAGCCTGCCCTCTAGATAGCATTGAGCTGAGCAGGGCGATAGCTGTGCCTGGGAAGGTACCATGTGCCTGCTTCTTCACGGATTGTCTCATTCAGTTCCCTCAAACCACCCTGTAAGGGCAGTCCTCCTGTTATCCCAGTCTCTGGAGGGGAAACTGAGGCCAGAGAGGTGACGCCACCCAAGGTCACACTTGGGTCTCTTTGCGTGCTGGTGGACTTTGCAGGAGAGCTTGGTGGTCCAGGCTGGGACTGTGAACTGTGTGACCTGGGCAAGTGGCTTAGCTTCTCTGAACCTCAATTTCTTAACCTGAAAAATGGTGGTAACAGTAGCTACTCAGACCTGAAAAATGGTGGTAACAGTAGCTACTCAGGAGGACTATGAGAATGATAGATAATGGCACATGTCAGGCGCTGAAAACATGCTTGTTGATTTCCTTATTTGGAGATGAAGTGGTGAGAACATCAGTTCTGAGGGTATTATTTTGGCTGCTAGTCATCTTTGGCAGGGAGGTGGAGGGAGTTATTGGGAAGGAGACAGGTGTTGGTCCCCGTGCTGTCAGGAAACACGGTTTCTCTGGGCAGACTGGGCACAATGAGAAGGAAACCCGTCACAGTGTTCACACCGGGAGTTTCTTCCATCAGGTTTTCAGTAGCACCAGCCTTAGGAACAAAGGAAACGTGGTCCCTGTCCTTGAGGCACCATGTCCAGTGCAGGTAAACGGACTTAATCAGTGTGACAGGCATAATGGAGGTCAGCATGCAGGCCCCAGGACCCCAGTGGAAAGGAAGGGGGTGTTGGGTGTTGGACAGGGCGTGGCCTATGCCTGGCACACTAAGGGAAAGTGGAACTGGGTGTGAGATGGTGGGGATCACAGTCCTTCCCTGGGTTTGGGTGGGCTGCCCATCTTGACTTGGCCCCTCTGCTCTCCTGTTCTCATACGGGGGAAATGGTTGAGCAGAACTTCCTCCCCAGCCCCGGTGAGAAGAGGAGCTGGAGGCTGAGCAGAGGCAGGAGGGGCCAGGGGTTTTGGGGGTGATGAGAAGGCTGCCAGCAAACAGCCACTGTGGCCAAGTGGGTATGGAGGCTCACATGGGCCAAAAGATTTGGGTTCAGGTTGCTTTCCTTCCCTCCAGTGCAGCCGTTCCCATGCTCCGCGGAGGCCCCAAGCTGCCCCCTCACTCCTCACTGTTCCATTCAGACTGTCTGTGGCCTTTAATTGTACTGAAGACAGACACAGCTCGTGCCCCAGACTGAAGAACTGCTCCTTGCTCAAGAGTCCTCTGCCTTGCCTTGAACCTTCTCCACCGTTTGCCTGTGATGCCTCCCTCCTCCCGTGTCCCTTCCCAGTCCACACTCCCTGTGGCAGGCAGAGGGCTCTTTCTAAAGTGCAAACTGGACCATGTTCTTGCCCTGTTGGAAATTCTTTATTGGTTCCCCATTGCCCTTGGGATAAAGTTAGCATAGCAGTCAAGGCCCGGCTGCCTCTCCTGTCCTCTCTCCATCATCTGCCCTGTACTTTATGTTGTGGCGACACCAACCTGCTTCTGGTGCCTCTTTCCCCAGGACACACAGGCTGCATCACGGCTCTGTGCCTTTGCTCGTGCTGTTTTCTGACTGCATTGCCCTTCCCTGTTTCCTTAGTCTGGTCGACTCTTACTCATCCTTCACAATCCAGCCCAGATACCACCTCCTCCAGGAAGCTATCCTTGAACTCTCCTCCCTCTGTTTAGCTAAGAGACCCATGTTTCTGCTCCTCTGGCACTCTGCTTATTACAGTCTTATAACTTCAAAACCAGAGTGAGAACATCAGGAGTAGGGACCTGGCCAAACAAACAAGGACCTGGTACCCAGTGCCATCCCTTGCACATAGTCAGGCTGAAGCTATTTTCTATCCTGAACTAGAATAGTTCTTGCCCTTGACGTGAGACCCCGATGCCTGCTGTGGCTCTTCTGACCTATGTGGAAGAGCTGGGATTTGGCCAATTTTGGGGTGGACTGTGAGATGTGGGAACCCCAGCAGCCTTGAGACCCACCTAGGGTTTCATTAGGAGGATCCAGGCTTTGCTGGATTTTAGAGCCCAACGGTGTTCTGAGTGCTGGGAGGGTGTTGGGGAATTTTGAGATGAAGAGATGTTGAGGTGTACTCAGAGGCTTGAGAAATGAGGATGATCCTCTGCAATTGAGCCACCTGGGTGGATAAAGTACTTTAATACAAAGTATCCATTTTCCTTCCTGGTCATATTTCTGAGCTTGTTACATATTTTGGCATTTTAATTGCTTTAATCAGCTATGTACTTTGGGACCTCAATTTGATCCACCCCCGCCTCCCCCCACGATACCACCCCCCCCGCCTCAACACCCCTTCACTGCCCCCGTGTAGCAAAAGGGATTTAAGAAGAAAATTTTCAGAAAGCAGGAGACTCTGAAGTGTGTTTTCCGAGAGAAGAGGCGCTTCCTTTCCTGCTTTGTGCTGAGTAGGGGTCAGAGGTGGGTAAGCCCAGGAGAGCCCCTTGCTTGTGTGCTGTGGGGGAGGACAGTGCAATGACATCACCGGATCCTGAGCTTCATGGGTGGGAGGGGCAGAGAGGGCCTGGTTCAGGGCCAGGAAGTGCTCTGGGCTCCTCAGTGGACGCTCTGTGTCCTTTTGGGTAATTTCCACTTTTAATTTCACAGCATTTTATGAACAGAGAGTAAATCAGGATCCGAACTGACTGCTTCATGTAAAGGATTAATAAACTGGAGATTTATGGGGCAGTGGCAGAACAAGGCGGCGGAAATGGGGACTGAAATGAGACGTGGTTCCCAAGGGACAGGAGCTGGCTCCAGGATCTTCCCTGCACTGTGTCTGCTGAGGGCCCTGCTGGGATCCTTGTACTGCAGGGCTTGGAGGCATGGTGGGGCAGCGAGGCTGGGCCTGGGCTCTGGCCTGTGTCTTTGACACAAGCAGGCCCAAGGTCAAGGAAATGGAACCATCCCTGGGTCTGTCTAGGTTGACAGTTTAATATTCAGTCTTTAGGGTAGCATACAGCTACTTGGAACTCAAGCCATCTTCTTAAAAAAATTTTTTCCATTTATTCTGCCATTTTTATTTATTTTATTTTATTATAATTTTTAAAAATGTTTATTGCATTTATTGGGGTGACATTGCTTAATAAAATTATATAGGTTTGAGGTGTACAATTCTATAATACATCATCTGTGTATTGTACTGTGTGCTCACCACCCCAAGTCAAGTCTCCTTTCATCACCATTTATCCCCCCTTTACCCTCCTCTACCTTCCCCCACCCCCCTTTCTCTGGTGATCACATTCTGTTGTCTGTGTCTATATGAGGTTTTTTTTCTTTGCTTAATCCCTTTACTTTTTTCACCCAGCCTCTCCCACCTCCTCCCCTTGGATAGCTGTCAGTCTGTTCTCTGTATCTATGGGTCTGTTTCTATTTTGTTTATTTTGTTCATTAGATTCCACATATAAGTGAGATCACATGGTACTTGTCTTTCTCTGATTGGCTTATTTCACTTAGCATAATACTCTTCAGGTCCATCCATGCTGTCACAAAGATTTCCTTATTTTTTATGGCCAAGTAGTATTCCATTGTATAAATGTACCACAGCTTGTTTATCCACTCATCTAATGATGGGCACTTGGGCTGCTTCCAAATCTTGGCTATTGTAAATAACCCTGCAGTGAACATAAGGGTGCATATATTATTTCGAATTAGTGTTTCGGGTTTCTTTAGATATATTCCCAGAAGTGGAATTGCTGGGTCATAAGGTAGTTTCATCTTTAATTTTTTGAGGAAACGCCATACTGTTTTCTACAGTAGCTGCACCAGACTACATTCCCACCAACAGTACATGAGGGTTTCCTTTTCTCCACATCCTGGTCAACATTTGTCATTTGTTGATTTATCAATAATAGCCATTCTGACAGGTATGAGGTGATATCTCATTGTAGTTTTAATTTGCATTTTTCTGATGATTAGTGATGTTGAGCATCTTTTCATAAGTCTATCGGCCATCTGTATGTCCTCTTTGTAGAAATATCTACTTAGATCCTTTGCTAATTATTTAATTGGATTGTTTGCTTTTTTGATATTGAGTTTTATAAGTTCTTTATAAATTTTGGATATTAACCCCTATCAGATATATCATTGGCAAATATGTTCTCCCATTGATTGTTTCCTTTGCTGTGCAAAACCTTTTTAGTTTGATGTAGTTCCATTTGTTTATTTTTTCTTTTCTTTCCCTTGCCTGAGGTGAAATATAAAAAAAAAATATTGCTGTGAGAAATGTCCGAGATTTTACTGCCTGTTTTTTCTTCTAGGACTTTTATGGTCTCAAATCTAACATTTAAGTCTTTTTTTTATCCTCACCTGAAGATATTTTTACATTTATCTCCAGATAGAGCGGGAGGGAGAGAGGGAGGAAGAGAGAGAGAGAAAGAAACATCCACGTGAGAGAGACACATTGATTGGTTGCCACCTGCATGACCCCATCCAGGGCTGGGGACGAACCACAACCGAGGTATATACCCTTGACTGGAATAGAACTCGGGACTCTTTGGTCCTCAGGCCGACGCTCTAACCTCTGAGCCAAACTGGCCAGGGCTAACATTTAAGTCTTTAATCCATTTTGAGTTTATTCTTGTATATGGTTTAAGAAGGTGGTCTAGTTTTATTTTTATGCATGTATCTGTCCAGTTTCCCCCAAACCATTTACTGAATAGACTATCTTTACACCATTGTATGTTTTCACCCTGTTTATCAAATATTAATTGACCATAAAGTTGTGGGTTGATTTCTGTAATCTCTATTCTGTTCCATTGATCTATATGTCTGTTTTTATGCCAGTACCACCCTGTTTTGATTACTGGGGCCTTGTAGTATAGTATGCTATCAAGTAGCATGATTCCTCCAACTTTGTTCTTCTTTCTTAAGATCACTGTGGCTGTTTGGGGTCTTTTGTGGTTCCATATACATTTTTGGAATATTTGTTTTAGTTCTGTGAAATATGCCATTGGTATCTTTATAGGAATTGCTTAGACTCTGTAGATTGCTTTGGGTAGTATGGACATTTTAATGATGTTAATTCTTCCTATCCATGAACATGGTATGTGCTTCCCCTTACTTGTATCTGCTTCACTTTCTTTCTTCAGTGTCTTATAATTTTCCCAGTAGGGGTCTTTTACATCCTCAGTTAAATTTACTACTAGGTATTTTTAAAAAATGCAGTTGTAAGTGGGATTGTTTTCTTAGCTTCCCTTTTTGATAGTTCATTATTGTTGTATAAAAATGCACCCGATGCCCTGGCCAGTTTGGCTCAGCGGTTAGAACATCAGCCTGCAGACCAGAGAATCCTGGGTTCAGTTCCCGCTAGTGTGTGCTTCGGTTGCAGTTTGTCCTTGGCCCTGGTGGGGCCATGTGGGTGGCAACCAGTCTATGTGTCTCTCTCATATCTATGTTTCTTTCTCTCTCCTCCTCCCTTCCTCCCTTCTTCCCTCCCACTCTGTCTGAAGATAAATGCAAAAATGTCCTCGGGTAAGGATAAAAAAAAATGTACCTAATTTCTGGATATTTATTTTGTATCCTGCTACTTATTTATTTTATTTTATTTCATTTTTTTTCAACTTTTATTATTTTTGTTACAGATATTTCCCTGCTACTTTATGGAATTCATTTATCAGTTCTAGTATTTTTTTGGTGGGGTCTTTAGGGTTCTCTGTACATTATCATGTCATCAGCAAATAATGACAGTTTACCTCTTCCCATTTGGATGCCTTTTATTTCTTGTCTGGTTGCTGTGGCTGGGACTTTCAGTATTATGTTGAATAAGAGTGGTGAAAGCAGACATACCTGTCTTGTTTTTGATCTTAAGGGAAATACTTATAGTTTTTGCCCATTTAGTATAATGTCAGCTGTGGGTTTGTCATATATGGCCTTTATAATGTTGAGGTATATTCCCTCTATTCCCACTTTGCTGAGAGTTTTTATCATAAATGGGTGCTGGATTTTATCAAATGCTTTTTCTGCACATATTGATATGATCACATGGTTTTCATCCTTCACTTTGTTTATGTGGTATGTCAGGTTGTTAATTTGCGGGTATTGTACCAACCTTGCATCCCCGGAATAAATCCCACTTGATCATGGTGTATGATCTTTTCAGTGTATTGCTGGATCTGGTTTGCTGATATTTTGTTGAGATTTTAGCATCTATGTTCATCAGGGATACTGGCTTATAAATTTCTTTCTTTGTAGTGTCTTTATTTTGTTTTGGAATTAGGATAATGCTGGTTTCATAAAATGAGCTTGGGAGTCTTTCCTCCTCTCGATTTTTTTTGAAATAGTTTGAGAAGGATAGGTATTAGTTCTTTGAATGGTTGGTAAACTTTACCTGTGAATCCATCCAGTCCATCACTTTTGTTTGTTGGGCTTTTTTATTTATTTTTTATTACTACTTCAATCTTACTAGTTTAAATATCTCTGTCCAGATTTTCTGGTTCTTCCTGATTCAGTTTCTAGGAATTTAACAATTTTATCTGAATTGTCAAATTTGTTGGCATATAGTTGTTCTTAATATTTTTTTTACAGTTCTTTGTATTTCTTTTGTGTCAGTTGTTACTTCTCCTCTTTCATTTCTAATTTTATTTCTTTGGGTCCTCTCTCTTTTTTTCTTGGTGAGTCTGGTTAAAGGTTTTTCAATCTTGTTTATCTTTTCAAAGAGCCAGCTCTTGTTTTCATTGATCTTTTGTATCTTTTTAAGGCTCTATTTCATTTATTTCTGGTTTGATCTTTATTATTTCACTTCTTCTTCTCACTTTGGGTTTTGTTTGTTGTTCTTTTTCTAGTTCCTTTAAGTGTAAAGTTAGATTTTTTATTTGAGATTCTTTTGTTTGTTTCTTGAGGTAGGCCTGTAATGCTATGAATTTCTCTCTGAGGACTGTTTTTGTTGTACTCCATACATTTTTGGTTGTTGTGTTTTTATTTTTATTTGTTTCAAGGTATCTTTTTATTTCTTGCTTGATCTCATTGTTAGCCCATTCATTGTTTAGTAACATGTTACTCAGCTACCATGTCTTTGTGTGTTTTTCAGTTTTTTTTTCTTGTGATTGATATCTGGGTTTATACCATTATGGTCTGAGAAGGTGCTTGATATGATTTCAATCTTCTTAAATTTATTGAGACTTGTTTTATGTCCTAACATGTGGTCTATCCTAGAAAATATTTTATGTGCACTTGAAAAGAATGTATATTCTGCTGTTTGGGGTGAAATGCTCTGAAGATGTCAATTAAATCCATCTGATCTAGTGTGTCATTTAAGGCCACTGTTTCCTTGTTGATTTTCTGTCTGGAAGATCTATCCATTGGTATCGCTGGGGTGTTAAAATCCCCTACTGTGACTGTATTATTGTCAGACTCTCCGTTTATGTTCATCAAGATTTGCTTTATATATTTAGGTGCTCCTATATTGGGTGCATAAATGTTTACAAGGCTATATCCTCTTGTTGAATTGTTTCATTTATCATTATGTAGTGTTCCATTTGTCTCTTACTATAACTTTTGTTTTAAGGTCTATTTTGTCAAATATAAGTCTTGCTACCCCAGCTTTTTTCCCCTTTTTAATTTGCATGAAATATTTTTTTCCCAATCCCTTTACTTTTGGCCTGTATGTATCTTTTGTTCTGAGGTGGATAGCATGTAAACAGCATATATTTGGGTCTTGTTTTCTTATCCATTCAGCCACCCTATGTCTTTTGATTGGAACATTTAAGCTATTTACATTAAAAGTGATATTGATACATATTTATTGCCATTTATTCTTTTAACTATATTCCTCTCTTCTTTTTCTTTCTCCTCCTCCTCCTCTTCTTTCTTCTCTTTCTCCTTCTCATTCTCCTTCTCCCTCTTCCTCTTCTTCTCCTTCTCCTTCACCACCACCCCTCCTCCTTCTTCTTTTTCTTCTTCTTCAAGAAGGCCCTTTAACATTTCTTGTAATACTGGTTTGGTGGTAATAAACTCCTTTAGCATTTTTTTTTTTTTAATCTGGGAAGCTTTTATTTCTCTTTCAATTTTACATGATAGCCTTGCTGGATAAAGTAGTCTTGGTTATAGGTCCTTTCTTTTCATCACTTTGAATATTTCATGCCAATCCCTTCTGGCTTGAAATGTTTCTGTTGATAAGTCAGCTAACAGTCTTACGGGAGCTCCCTTGTAGGTAACTGTCTTTCTCTTGCTGCTTTTAAGATTCTATCTTTGTCTTTAACTTTTGCTGTTTTAATTATGATGTGTCTTGGTGTGGGCCTCTTTGGGTTCATCTTGTTTGGGACTCTCTGTGCTTCCTGGACTTGTGTGTCTTTTTCTTTCACCAGGTTAGGGAAGTGTTCTGTCATTATTTCTTCACATAGGTTCTCAATCCCTTGCTCTCGCTCTTCTCCTTCTGGTGCCCCAATGATGTGGATATTGCTATGTCAAGCTATCTACTTTCGAGTCTAGAGCCAAAGACATGGAAGTTCATATTCCCTTTGACTAAGTCAGTTAGGCGCAAGTAACAGAAAAACATGGCATCAGGGGCTTATAAATAGGTTCCCAGGTCCTTTCCATATTTCTAACTGCTCTCCTCAGCATGTTGACTCTTTCTTGTGCTAGTCCCATCTGTAAAGCAAGAACAATAATAATAGTACTTTTCTTGTAGCATTGTGAGGATTGATGTGATAATTCATGCTAAGTTATTAGCAAGGTGCCTGGCACATAGTATGTGCTAAATTAGGTATTAGTAACAGTATGTGACGGGAGCACACTCTTTACCTGTATGGGTGTCAGTGCCATGTAAAATGGAGGTGGTATTCTCTCCTCCGGGGCCACACCTGCCTTTGTTAACAGTAGCAGAGATGTTATTATGGTCCTAACACTATGGCACCTTTGTTAGCAGCATTGGCTTTTACATCAGACTAGGGTTCTCCACTTACCTGTAGTATAGCTTCAGTGATGTTAGTTAACCTCTCTGAGCCTTATTTTCCTCATCTATAAATTGGTGATACTATCTTACCTCATAAGGTAGTTGGGTGGGTTAAGTAAATGAGGCAGGAAGCATGGGTACCTAGCGGGCATGGGGCCTGGCACACAGCAGGCCTCACTAAAACTCCCTACCCTTCCTCTCCCATCCTGGGTGCTCATTTCATTTGGAGCAAGATCCTAACCAGAGAGTTGAGGTATAAGGAACAGGGTCCATTCCCTTGGGGGAGGTAAGGTGAAGCAGGCTATATTAGTCAGAGTTCAGGTCCTCAAGGGACTGGGGTATCCATCAGGAAACAAAGCAGAGGCCCAGCACTTTAGAGAGGGCCAACAGGCCACAGACAAAGGGCAAGCTAGAGCTCAGCTGGCACGAGGTTGCCCAGAGCTCCCTGGGGACTTTGGATGCTGAGTCTCTGACAGCACAGCTAATTCTAATGCCCACTGTCTGCCTTGACCGGGATTGGTCCAGTGCAGATAAAGGTCTCCTAATTGCAGGTGACCAGGACTGGGAGTGGGGACAAAAGTAAACAGGTAAGCCAGTGGGTCTGAGAAATTGTTGGGGTTGCTGGAGATGGACTTTACAGCCTGGCGTCTTGTTAATCCAGGCCGGCTGCCCCTGGGCCATCCTTGCCTCTCAAGATTTGCCATTGGGAGCAGTTCAGCTTTGCAGCCTCCTGACCAGAGACTGTCAGCTGGGGGTGGTTCTGAGCAGGGTTTCTAGAATCCTCCTGCCCGGGTTCAAGTGCTAACCAGGCCCGACCCTGCTTAGATTCTGAGATCAGACGACATCGGGCACGTTCAGGGTGGTATGGCTGTAGACTCTCCCGCATGGCTTCAAAGCTCTGCTCTAACACTCATTATGTGGGTGACATGGGCCAAATCCCTTCACCTCTGTGTGCCTCAGGTTGCCCATCTGACCTACCTCCTAGGGCTGTTGGGATTGTAAGTGAGTAAACACTCGGCACAGGGCCTGGCACACAGTAAGTGCTCAATAAGGATTAGTCGTTGTTATTTGAGAATGATAAACAGATGCATTTCCAGCTTTCACAGAGCAAATTATATTTTCTCTTGCTTGTTCTTCTATGGCCCAAGATCTCACTATTGAGGGGGAAAAGGGTAGAGAGGAAAATGGAAAAAGCCAAGTTCATTAGTGATTAAGCATTAATATAGCTGCCCATAGGGCCTGTGAAACTGCCAAAGAAGCTGGTGTGAGCACAAAACGGTCCAGGGGTGGAGGATTAGCAAGGAAGGGTGGGGAGGGAGCTTGCATCAGCAGCTCAATTCATGGCTCAGGAGAGGGTTGGAGCATCTGTTCCTGTAGAGTGATCAGGAGCAGCTCATGCAGGAAAAACAGCCCCTCTCCCTCCTCCAAAATGAAGCTTCCTGGGGCCCTAACATCATTTGGGAGCCTGGAGGGTCAGGCACAGACTCATGTGCCCTCTTGGAATTGTTGACAATTCCTGTTCTGACCCAGCCATTTTCTAGAGCCCTTATCATACCCCATAATAGTGCCCGCTCCCCTGGAAGATTATGTTTGCCCTACTTCTGTCACCCAACATTTTGCACACACCCAGCAGGGCCATCTGCAGCGCACCCTTGCATAGGGGATTCGCTTCGCCGGTGTTTCACTTCGCCGGGGTTTTGGTCTCTGGGAAGTTCAGGAAGCTCTGAGAGCTGGCGGGGGTTGGCGTGCGCACATGAAAGGGCTCCTCTGTGCCTGTGGGTCTGAGGGAGCCCCATGTTTTCCAGTTGTGTTCTAGAGAACACTAGCTCTACAGAATGCTCTATAAAGGCTCTGACAGGTCCCGCAAAATGAACCTGATTACTTTGTTTAACTTGTTGTCAAACTTATTTAACTATGGGATCTTAACTTCTGTAGAACCCTTTTGACATTCCAAGGAAATGGTGTTTGTGGGACCCACTTTGGTAACAGTGTTGTAGGAAGGAGACCACCTGCCAAGGAGTGGGGACGCTACTTCTCTAGTCTCAGTCGTGCGGGTCTGTACAGTGACTGGGGCGAGCCAAACCCCCTCTTTGGGCTTCAGTTTTTTCAGCTTTAAACTAATACTGGTGATGATAATGCCTCTTATTTTACTTACATACTGGAGTGTGTGTGTGTTTAAAGTCTTTACAATGGGATATTTCAAACAGGTCCCTAAGTAGAGAGAACAGTAAATGTCCTCCATGTCCACATCAGGCTGCATCAGCAGTAATTGGTGTTTCACCTATCTTGGTTCATCGAGCGCCCCCCATAAGAACGGTTTGAAGGTGGTATAAAATGAAGTCTGTGAAAGTGCTCTGCAAACTTCAAAGTGCTGTACTATCTGTCATTACTCTTATTAGGGTTATTATTTCTTCGTCTTAAAGTTCAGAGTTCTGCATAAATGTAAGGCATCTGTTGTCATTATTATTTTGCTTAAAATTTCTTATTACTATCCAGTTATCTCACCAGAAATGCCCAATAACAAGTATATTTATTTGTAAGAATTTAGTCTATTTGTAAGAATCTAGTCAGCCCTGAGTGATATGAAGCTTAAAATCCAGCCCTGCTACCAGGGGCATGCAGTCTAGTGGGAGGTAAGATGAAAGATCCAAAAAACTGCCCTGGTCCGTTTGGCTCAGTGGTTATAGCGTCAGCCCTTGAACCAATGAATCATGGGTTCGATTCTGGTCAAGGACACGTACCTCAGTTGCGGTTTGTCCCCGGCCCTGGAGGCAGTCAGTCGATGTGTCCCTCTCACATCGATGTTTCTCTGTCTCTCTCTCTTCCTCCCACTCTATCTGAAGATAAATAGAAAAATATCCTCAGGTGAGGAATAATAATTAAAAAAAGATCCCCAAAACAGCCTTGCCAGAGCTGGTGGTGCCCGGGCGGTGCCAGAGAGGACGTCAACAATCTTGGAGTATTTCAGGGAAGGAAAGCAGCAGGAGGCTGAGCAATGGGCAGCTGAGGCTTTTCCTCATTGGAGGGTTTTCTTCCTGTCCAGGGAACCTGGAGGCAGCTGGAGGGATAAAATGCTCTTTTTTGGGGGGACATAGACACCTAAGCCCTAAATGATTTGATGGTCCTGAAGGCAGACAGATGCTGAGCCTTTGTGAAAGATGCTAAGGTCCCTCTCTCCCTGCAGCTAAAGCTCCTGCCGTCACTTTCCCCATGACAGGGAGCACCTACTGCTACAACTTTCAGATAGAACTCGGCGCAGCCTCAAAACAAATGGAGTTCGGGAACAAACAAACAAAATAACCCAAACCTTTCTGAGGCCAGCTCATTGTCCAGTGGGTCCTCTATTTCTAATCGCATCGATCTAGTTCCCCATCTTGGCTGGCTCCCAGTCCCTGACCTGGGCTCGTTGGCCTTGCCGCTGACTGCTGCCCATCTCTCCTCGAGGTCCGGGCTTGGCCAAAGACCCTCTTCCCTGGAGGACCCTTGCCGGCCCTCCTCCTTCTCCAGGGCAGAGACTCATAGATTTGGACCGTGCCTTGGCAGGGCTACCAAACGGCCGTCCCTCTGAATTGTCTGTGGAGAAGATGGAATTTCAGCATCAGAGTGTAACTCGGAGGAACAAACAACTCTCTTTTGGCAGTAGGTGCCTTTGGCTTGCATTTCCCTTTTAAAACGTATAAGCCAGGGGAAAACTTCACATAAAAATACGTATTTCCAATTTCTTTTGAATAATTAGATCTATAATTCCAGGCCTGCATTCCTACCTGGCAACAGTGGAGGGAGCTGAGTGGTGGCCTCCTGTTGAACCGGGGACTGTGCCGTCCGAGCCACCGTGGCCCCCTAGGAGTTGTACGCTCATTGCCATTGCTGGCCAGCTGGGCATTCAGTCTGGGGACCCCACCACAGAGAGCTATGTTGTACTGAGAAGCCACAAGGCCAGTGACGCCAAAGCTGTTTCTGCCTGGCTTTCTTGTTCCTGGTCATGATGATTTTGTCATTATTTGACCAAGAGCATTCTCCTTGAGTGACACACTGGGGTCCTGACAGAAAACAGGTGGCACAGTTGAGCTGGGTAATTGGTGAGATTGTAATAAAGGGACTGCTGATAAAGGTGGGGGCAGTTTTGGAAAACCGACAGGGAATAGCGCAGCACCCTGAGGCTAGCAACCATGGGCCCAACCCAACTGGAAGCCAGAGCGCCAGGGAGACGTATACAGCCCCTACGTCAGCTTCCTGGGGCCCAGGCAAAGGGGAGAATGTGGAGGGAAGGTGTGCAGGAACAAATGGAAAATGTTATACTAAGCACAGGTGATGTTATACTAAGTCGACAAATTGCAGTCCCTCAGTCAGCTGTGGTAGGAGACGGCTGAGTCCACGTGGGAAAGTGGCCTGATAATGGGGAACAGTGCCCTCGGTGAGGTGGGAGCTATGCTTTCTGGGGCTGAGGGGCTCCCCCTTGCAGGTTTGCCGGGCCTGGCTCCATCCTGTCAGGTCTGGCTCCTGTCCATTGTAGGTCTGTGTGGGTGGGTGGGTACCCCCCCCACCAGCTGCCCCTTTCTCGGGAGCTCCATAGGCTTCCGCAGGTAACTCTGACAGGAAACGCAGAGCAGGGCGCGATCAGGTCTGGCTGGCTGTGGGGGTTCACGCGGCAGTGGTTGGGGCAGCTTCCAGTAAGCCCTGGCGCGTGGTAGCATCTCTTTGTTGACTCTACTACTTGAATCCCTGTGTGTGTGGCACCTTCTGAAGAGCCTTCCTGATGTGGTATGACTTACAAAGCTCCCTTACCCCAGATTATCTTCTCCACCAGCCTGCTTTGGACTTTGAGATTCTATGCAGCTTCCCAGCCTCAGAGAAAATTACAGCTTGAAAGACCGTCTCCTCCTCTCATTTGGCAGAGAGCAAACTGAGGCCCAGAGAGGGGCAGTGACTGGCCCAAGTCACAGGGTGACGTAGAGCTAGAGCAGGAACAGGAGCCTGGACTGGTCCTGGGTTTGGGGTCTTGCGCCTCTTCCTCAGTTTACCCTGGCTGGTGTTTTGGGGGTAGAGTGTGACAGGAAGGCAGGGGCAGTCCAGCGGCTGGGTGGCTGGCCCAGGTGGTCTTAGGAGAGGGGGATCTGAAGCATAAAGGATCTCCTGCTGCACTGAGCTGGGGTTAGCCCTTCCCTGGGGCCTTCAGGCAGAGTGGGGGTGAAGAAATATAAGATAGGACCACTTCAGAGCAAGCGCCCGGCAGCACAGCCCACTACGGGCTGCACGGGGGGGAAAGAGCACACTGTCTGCCCGGAGATGTGGAGAAGCTCAGAATGCCGGCCCAGCAGGGAGAGGCAGGCCCTGGTGGGCAGTGGGCACAGAGAAGGGGAGGGAATCCCCTGCACGTAGAAGGCCTGAGTCTGACTCTGCCACTTGGCAATGTGATCTTGGGTACACATCAGTGAAAGTGCTGAGCTTTTGTTTTTAGTTATACAAAATGAGGACAATACCTCACAGGATTGCTGTAGGGATTATTGTTATTAATATCCATGTTGATAATAATACCGAGGATAAAAGTGATCATTTATTGAGGCTTACTACGTGGCAGGCACTGGGCTCTGCAATTCCCGTGCATTATCTCATTTAATCCTCATAGCAACTCCACGAGGAAACTGAGGCTTGAGATGACTTGGCAGGTTCGCAGTACGGCAGGGATTTGATAAGTGTAGGAAGATATTCTCCACAAACTGCAAAACCCTGGCGTATTTCTGTTGATCTAAGCAAAAAGAAGGTACCCCACCACCATCAACATCACTCCCCACAGTCTGTGCCCATCCTGGGGAACTTCTTCCACAATGGGGTGTTTTGGGGTCTCTGTGGACCTGTGTGTTCTCCACTCCTCTTGCCTCCTCCCTGGGAATCCTGACCAGGGGATATTTTTCTGAAGGAGCAAGAGAGCCTGCAAATGGGAAAACAATCTTCTGACTTAACTGCTGGGCCTTGAACCTGTGCTCCAGGGAGAGCACAGAGCCCTGGAGGGCTGAGGGGCTGCGTCTGGGCGTGTGTAAGTGTGTACGTGTGAGAGAATATTGGTGTGTAAGAGTGTGTGAGAACATATGTTTGTGATTGTGAGCACGGGCGAGTGTAAGTATATGCATGTGTGTTTATGGGTAAGGATGAGTGTGGGCATGAATGTGTACGGAGGGAATGAGTGCAGGTGAACATGTTTGCGTGTGCATGAGTGTGTGTATTGGTGTGTAAATGTTTGACTATATATATATTTATATAAGCTGTTTATGTGCATATGTGTGTACTTCAGTGTGTGTGACTGTGTGTGTATGTGCTTGAAAGTATGCCTGTGTGTGAGCATATACGTGTGTTCATGTGAGTGTGTACATGCATGAGTGTGTGGGGGTATGTGTGTGTCTGTGTATGCACATCAGCTGTTCATGGGAGTGTGTGTGTGCTGAAACGTGTGTGACCTTATGTGAGTGTGTGCTTGCCACATCTGCTTGTGTGTGAGTGTGTGCATACCAGACATGACTAGATGGGTCAAGCCCACTGCCTCCATGCCTCCAAAGGGCAGGTGTTCAAGAAGCGTTTTAATTATCCAGACCTGATGGAGGAGCCCAGTGGGGTGCAGAGTGGCGTCACCCACTGAGCACTGGTCTCCCTCCTCCTCACGGGGGCTCATAAAAGCCGTGTTGCCTACTAGCCAGTTCCCTCAGCCATCACCCTCCTTGGGGGAGCGCTAGTGTTATTGTCATCCTCAGACAAAATGGAGTGTGGACGACGGGTAAGCTCACTGTAGAGGGCTGCTGGCCTCTCCCCCATAGCAGGAGATGGCGGGCCTGGCGCTGCTCCCAAACGGGCACTTGGTAGAGGTACTGGGCTGTGACCAAGTGCGAGTCCAGCCAGCCAAACACCTCGGATCGGAGCAGATGGCAGGGCCGGGCCTGGCCGGCTGCGCCGCTGTCCGGGGCCTCTTCCTGCTCCGCACCTGCCTCCCTGTCTCAGGGCCCCGGGCCGGCCAGAGCCCCTGCTGTTCTTTCTTACACCCTCGTCCTGTAGCGCTCAGCGAGCCAAGACCCTTCCTCGGGGCGGAGAGGGATGGCGGTGTGGGCTGAAGGGGGAGCGAGCTGGGAAGAACTGTGTGACTCAAGGAGAGATGGGGGTTGGGAGGTACTCACTAAGCCAATCGGTGAGGTTCACTTCCCCCGTCTTGGGAAATCTTCGAGCTAATCTTTGTGTAGTATTTATACCGTGACAGGTCCTTCTATGTATTAATTCATTTTATCCACACCACAGCCTTATGAGGTAGATCATGTTATCCCTTCATTTTACAGCTGACAGACCAAGGGTCAGAGAGGGGAAGTAACTTGTCCAAGATCACACAGCTGGTAACAGGTAGAGCTGGGGTGCGAGACTCAGCGGTCTCATTTTAGAGACTGTTCTTAACTGTACACTATATTAAATCTTGCAGTAGCACGTTGTCCTGTTGATTACATTTCCCCCTGGCAAACTGATCAAAGAAAGAGGCCAGGCCCTGGCTGGTTTGGCTCAGCGGTTGGAGCGTCGGCCTGCGGACCAGAGAGTGTCGGGTTCAGTTCCCGCTAGGACCTAGAGGCTAGGGGCACGTACAAAAAAAAAAAAAAGAGAAAGAGGTCAGTCACGGTCCTTGCTGGGCCAAGCAGGGAACTGACATCTTCAGGGAGGTTGTGATAGTGGAAGAAGGAAGCTCCACCCTCAAGCGGAGTAGGGGAGTGTCCAGGGGCTCAGCCTACTGGGCTCGGTCCTTCTAGGGCTCCCTTGTCCTCCACATAGTAAGTGCCTAACAAAATATTTTTAAAATTAAAAAAATTTGGTAACAGCTTTATTAAAATACAATCCATATACCATACAATTCACTATTTAAAAGTACATAATTCAATGGTTTCTAGTATATTCAAAGTTGGGCAACCATCACCACAATCATATTGTGGTGTAATCACCACAGTCACCCCAAAAGAAACCCCATACCCATTCACAGTTACTCCCCATCCTCCTTCCCCCAGCCCCTGGCAGACACTGATGGACTTTCTGTCTCTATGCCTTTGCCTGTTCTGAACATTTACTATGAATGACATCATATAATATGTGGTCCTTTGTGACTGGCTTCTTTCACTTAGCATAATGTTTTTAAGGTTCATCCATATTGGGCATGAACTAGTACTTTATTCCTTCTTACTGCCGAATCATATTCCACTGTATGGATGTACTATATTTTATTTATTCATTCATCAGTTGATGGATACTTGGGTTGTCTCTACTTTTTTGGCTGTGGTGAATAATGCTGCTATTTTTGTGTATAAGCTTTTGCATGGTTATATGCTTTCATTTATGGTGGCTGTATACGTAAGAGTGGAATTGCTGGGTCATATGGCAACTCTGTGTTTAACCTTTGGGGACCTGCCGGACTGTTTTCCAAAATGGCTGTACCATTTTCCATTCCCACCAGCAGCACACGAGGGTTCCAGTTTCTCCACATCCTTGTAGACACCTGTTACTTTGTGTTCAAGAGTGGCCATTTGATGGGGGTGAGGTGCTATTTAATTGTGGTTTAGATTTGCATTTCCCTTATGATTAGTGATGTTGAGCATCTTTTCTTGTGGTTATTGACCACTTGTGTATCTTTGGAAAATGTCTGTTCGGATCCCTTGCTCATGGTTAAATTGGGTTCCAACGAGTTTATTGAAGGAAAGAATGAAGGTGTGCGTGAGCCAGCTTTCCACGTCAGGCACTGGGGGTTGCCAAGGTGAATACGACCTAAGGGAGCTCCTGGCCCAGAGCTGGAGACAAACACACAGTTGAGGAATCAGTGTTTGAGCAGCAGTAGTTGTGAGAGGCTGGGTCTTCGGGGAGACGGGGGAGAGCAAGACGAGGAAAGGCCGTGCAGGTGGGAGGAGAAGGCACCGTTTTAGGTGGGGCGCATCCAGGCAATAAAAGGTAGGGGGAAGAGCGAGCCAGGGTGGGGCCAGACATCTAGAGGGTGGTTTTGGATCTAAGGAGAAGGAACCAGGAGAGGTGCCCACATGGCTGAGGCGTACGACGTGGCCGAAACTTACTGTGGTTTTAAATTCGCCATCCAAACTGCTTGTCCTCACGCCCTCCTGACAGAATTGCTGAAGCTGCTGCTGTGGTGTCGAGTGGGCCCTTTTATGTGTCAGTGATTATCCTGTCACCTACCAAAAATAATTTCGTCCCGGGAAGAAGGAAGGTTTGGTGGTATTGAGAACTGCTGCTGCGTGAGTGTAAGTGGCCTAATTGGGATTCATAAATCCACCTTTTAACAAGCACAATTAGGGATACTTATTGCAGGCTGGCTTGAGGGATCAGCGAAGGGCTGTTTGCAGGAACAGGTTTTATTTAATGGATGGAAGACTTGGTTTGATCCCGGCGTCCCAATTCATCATGAGGGGGCAAGTCTCAACTTAAAAGTGGAATTTTACCCAAAAGTTTAGTTTTTTTTTTTTTTTTTTACCCTCACCTGAGGACATTTTTCCATTTTTGTTCAGATAGAGTGGGAGGGAGAGAGAGGAAGACAGAGAGAGAGAGAAAACATTGACGTGAAAGGGACACATCGAGTGGCTGCCACCCACACGACCCAACCAGGGCCGGGGACAAACTGCAACCGAGGTACATGCCCTTAAAGGGAACCGAACCTGGATCGCTGGCTGACGCTCTAACCTCTGAGCCAAACCAGCCAGGGCCCAAAAGTTTAGGTTTGAGGAGGTTATTAGGCAATATTATAAGGCAAGAGGGGTCTTCTAGATTGTTCTTTGGGGGAAATGGCTGATTCCTTAAGTTTTGGAAGAGGTAAGACAGATTCCCCATTAATAAGACTGACGTGGACAAACACCCAGAGAGGGTTCTGCCCCCACGCCCTTTGCGTCTGTTCACTCAGCTATGCCACAAGCGTGGGGAGGGCAGTGGTCCGCCGGGGAAGGCTGACCGAGGCTTGTGGAGGTTGTGACAGCATGGGAGATCTGGAGGTGTCAGTGGGGACGGATGGTAGAGAGTCTTGGGGCGAGATTAATCTGGAAAGCTTCGAAGGGAGGAGCGGGGGCTGGGCGGATAGGCAGGACTCCTGCGTGTAGAAGGCAGGAGGGGGCACTGGAGGTACTGTGAGCCCCTGACCCAGGCAGCCGTCTCCGAGGGGAGATGCCGGAGGAAGGCAGGGGGAGCGCTCAGCAGTGACAGTGCTGCTGCGGGGGACCTGTGTGGAGGGGGCTGTACACAGGCCGGGGGGCCTGGGGCTAGGCCTGGCCCTGCTGCTGCTCGCGGGGGACCCGAGACAAGTGCCTTCTCCTCTGTGCATCTCAGAGTCACCTTGATGCTCTCGAGGGCTCCTTCCAGCCTTGACCCTGCGGGATATGGATAAGACTCTGGCTTTCTGGAGCTGGGGGAGCTATGGGAGGGCAAGGTTGAGAAGGGGTGGTGGTGTTATTGCCTACGGTAGGCAAAGGATGCTCTGGGGAATTCCCAGCATGGAAACGTGACAAATAGGAAAGGGTTGAGACCTTTGGAGGATGTAGCGTCAAGAGGAACACCTGAAGGTCTTCACATGCATGGGGCCAGAGCATGCATGGGTCTGGTTAATTAAGGAAATCCTCAGAGAGAGAAAGGATTTCCAGTTGCTTCTTTCATTTAAAAATGAAAGAATGAATGGATGGACGAGAACATGGTGGGCTTGCCTGAAGGGGAGGAAAGATCCCTGCTTTGGCGTCAGGCAGGCCTGGGTTTGGTTCTGCCCTTGCTGGCTGTGCATTAGTTGGATAAATTATTTAACTTTTCTGAACCAAGGTTTCTTTTCTTTTTGTCTGCAAAATGGAAGTTTCAATAATACTTATGTCATCATCTTGTTGTAATAATCAAATGAAAGACAATCAAGTGCCTGGCACAAAGTAGGTGGTTATCACGTGAGTTCCCTTCTCTTCTTCCTATTTCTCACCCACCTCCCCAATGAGCAACGCTTTCCATTTGGAAAATTGGGATTCTTACACCTGCTCTGCCTCCAACCAAGATTGCTGGGGCGATCTAAGGAGGTATAACATGTGTAAAAACCACTTTGTAAACTGTACTTTGCAACCATGAAGGAACAACTCTTGTTTTTGCAAGACCATTTGGAATAGTAGCCAGGGTAGTGGTGGAGGGGAGAAAGAGAAGGGCGGTAAGTGGGGTCTCAGGGCAGGGAGCATTGGCTCTACCCTATTAACACTGATGGCCACAGAGCAGGGACACCGGCTGGAGCTGCCACAGGGGGTATTATGTCCAAGGCGGTCGGACCTTCAGGTGCAGCTCTGCCCAGGGCGGCCCCGGTGAGGAGATCTGGAAGTCCTGTATTCTAGAGGAACCTGGGTTCCCAGGAGAACCTTGTTTGACCTTGAAGGGTGGAATCAAATACAACAGCAGGTCCAGGAAACAAACTGCAGAAGCTGTGCCAGTTGGGATGAAGAGGAGACTGAGAGTTACTCAGCAACTGTCCGTGTTTAGTCGTGACTTCAGACGCTTTGACACACCATCTCCTCTGTAATGTGTGCGCTGCATGTCGTGATTCCTGTACGAGAACTTACCCGCGAGGAACCGGAGGCTCTGAGAATGAAGTTAACTTTTCCAAAGCTACAGTTAAATGGTGACGTGGAAATGCTAGCCTGGCTCTGTCTGTCTCCAGAGCTTTCTGTAAGTCAACTCTGACTAGTAAGGACATTTTCTTCCCTTTACACTGTAAAACACTGAATCCTCCCAATACTCCTTTTTAACCTTTTATTTAAAAATAATTTAAGGCTCACAGAGAAGTTGTAAAAATAGTGGAGAGTTCTCGGGTACTCTTCCCCCAGCTTCCATGGATGATAACATGTTATTGAACCACAGCCTAATTATGAAAACCGGGAATTGATGTGGCACCATGCTATTAACCAAACTGCAGATCTTATTTGGATTTTTTATCAATTTTCACATGTGTATGTATCTCTGAATTTTGTTATATGTACAGACTCACAGAACCACTACCACAGTCAGGATGCAACATTGTTCAATCACCCGAAAAAACTCCTCGTGCTGGTCCTGCTAGGCCTACCCTTCCTTCCCCACCCCCCTGGTGACCACCGACCTGGTTTCCATCACTGCAATTTGGTCGTTTTGAGACTACCATGTAAATGGAATCACACAGTGTGTAACCTTTTGAGACTGGCCTTTTTCACTGTGCATAAATTCTCTGCAGATTCATCCAGATTGCTGCGTGTATCAGTTTGTTCCTTTATATTGCTCAGTAGTATCCCGCGGTGCGGTAGATTCCTAGGGCTGCTGTAACCAAGCACCACAAACGGGGTGGCTTAAAACAACAGAAATGTATTCTCACAGCTCTGGAGGCCAGAAGTCTGAAATCAGTCGGCAGAGCCATGCTCCTTTGGAGGGCTCTAGGGCAGGGGTTCTCAACCTTCCTAATGCCGTGACCCATTTATTTATTTATTTATTTATTTATTTATTTATGTATGTATGTATGTATGTATGTATGTATGTTTATCCTCACCTGAGGACATTTTTCCATTTTTTGTTCAGATAGAGCGGGAAGGAGAGAGAAGAAGAGAGAGAGAAACATCAACGTGAAAGGGACACATCGAGTGGCTGCCACCCGCATGACCCAACCAGGGCCGGGGACAAACAGCAACCAAGGTACACGTCCTTAGCGGGAACCGAACCCGGCCTCTCTGGACCGCCGGCCGATGCTCTAACTGCTGAGCCAAACCAGCCAGGGCACTGCGACCCTTTTATACAGTTCCTCATGTTGTGGTGACCCCAACCATAAAATTATTTTTGTTGCTACTTCATAACTGTAATTTTGCTACTGTTATGAAACGCCATTGGAAATATATGTTTTCCGATGGTCTTAGGCGACTCTTGTGAAAGGGTCCTTAAATCCCCAAAGGGGTCGCGAACCACAGTTTGAGAACTGCTGCTCTAGGGAAATGTCTTCCCTTGCCTCTTCCTAGATTCTGCTGGCTGCCAGCATCCCTGGTGTTCCTGGCTCATAGGTACATCACTTCAACCTCTGCCTCCATCATCACATGGCGTTCTCATAAGGACGTCAGTCTTTGGATTTAGGGTCTACCTTAATCGAGTAAGACCTCATCTTAAATAATTATATCTGGCCCTGGCCAGTTTGGGTCAGTGGTTAGAGCATCCGCCCATGGACCAGAGAGTCCCGGGTTTGGTTCCCACTAAGGGCATGTACCTTGGTTGCGGTTCGTTTCCGCCTCCGTTGGGGTCTTGTGGGTGGCAACCAGTCAATGTGTCTATCTCTCTTTTCCTCCCTCTCTCCCTTTAGCTCTATCTGAAGATAAATGCAAAAAAAAAAAAAAAAAGTCCTTGAGTGAGGATTAAAATATATATATCTGCAAAGACCCTATTTCTAAATAAGGTCATATTCTGAGGTTCTGGGTGGACATGGATTGAGGGGGACATTATTCAACCTGGTATACGCATGCTATGGGTATACTGCAGTGCGTTTAACCATTCTCTCATTGAAGGACATCTGGGTTGTTTCCAGGTTTTGGCTATTACAAATAAAGCCGCTATAAACATTCTTGTGTAGGTGTTTGTGTTGACGTAAGTTTTTATTTCTCTTGGATAAGCATTTAAGTGTGCATTTGCTGAGTTGTATGGTGGTTACATGTTTAGTTTTTAAAGAAACTGCCAAACTGTTTTCCAGAGTGGTTGTTCTATTTCAAATTCCCACCAGCAATGCATGAGCAATCCAGTTTCTCTGCATCCTTGCCAGTATTTGGTGTTGTCACTCATTTTTGTTTTAGCCATTCTGATATGAGATGCTCAGTGATATCTCATTGTGGATTTAATTTTCATTCCCATAATGGCTAATGATGTTGAACATCTTTTTATGTGATTATCTGCCATTTGAAGATCCTTTTTGGTGAAGTATTTCAAGGTCAAATGTTTCCCCATTTTTAAATTGGATTGTTGATTTCTTACTGTTGAGTTTAGAGAGTTCTTAATATATTCTAAATACAAGCCCTTTGTTAGATATGCGGTTTGCAAATATTTTCTCCCACTCTGTAACATGTCTTTCATTTTTTCGATACCATCTTTTGCTGAGCAAAGGTTTTAATTTTGATGAGGTCTAATTGATTGATTGTTTCTTTTAGGGATCGTGCTTCTGGAGTCACGTTTAAGAACGTTTTGCCCTAGGAGATTTTCTCCTATGTTTATGTTTTCTTCCAAAAGGTTTTTGATTCTACATTAAGTCTGTTCATTTTGAGTTAAAAATATGTATCTTTACAACTCTATGGAGACAGATCTATACCTATATCTGTATATCTAGATAAGGTGTAGGTCAGGGCCTTATCACATGGTTCCAATACCATATGTTGAAAAGGCTGTTCTTTTTGTTCCAATACTTTTAAGCTTCAGTGTGGTGGGATAACAGGCAATTTTGCTTCTGAGGAATCTGAAACCAGAAAGGATGAAGGACTATTTTGAAGTTACGCTGCAAGTTATCAACAGAGTGGGAGCTAACATCCAGGTTTCCCTGGTTCAAGGACATCTCCATTTTAAAGATGAGAAAAATGAAGCTAGTTTGTAATGAAATAGTCTCTGGCTCCCCACCAGGGGCCACCTTTTACAAAGCAAGCAGACAGGCAAGCAAACGTAATTACAAACAGGAAGTTCAACATTTTGGTGATGGAACCTATGACCCGTCCTACATCCTGGTCCCCTGCTGAGCCCCATCCAGCAGGAGGGGGCGACTGGCTATCTGCAGGGATCTGAGAAGTTGGTCCTAACTGGGAAAACCAGGTTCAGGTGCTGATTCCAGGGATTCCCGCCTCCTTGGCTCTGGGAGCATCCCAGACGCCTGCCGGCGAGCCCGACTCGGAGAGCTGGCATGCGCAGTGTTTGGGACCGATCACGATGGTCCTGAGAGCAAGCTTTTAGCTTAATTGAACCAAATGTCTTAAAATGGCAACTCATCTGTCAGCTATCATTTTGTTTCTTTCGTTTAATTGTATTTTCCTCTAGGGATTAACCAAATCAATGTAAACGTTGAGTAACTTGTAATTCTGTTTTCTTTTTTCTATTTTAAAATTTGGGGGACACATACATAGGTGGTTGTGATTCTCAACTGTAATAACCCGGCTGAGAATGATGAAAGTATCTCTTTCCTTAGTTGAAAAAGGCTCCCAATAAATCTCGTAAAATCTTGGAGCGCTTATGCCCCGTTCTGAGAAGGATGCTGGCGAGATGCGCCAAGAGATGCTGAGAGACTACGGAGCGTGGTTTTTGCTTACGAGCGAAATGACAGAGTGAAAGCTGGGGCAAGTAGGGCCGGGAAGTGACCTTTCCCAATTACTCATCTGGGCCGAGCCTTCTTCTGGGGAGGGATGCCTGGGGCCTTGCCTTTCTGGAGGCTTCCTAGAGAAGCATGGAGTCAGGAGGCCTGTGTTCTCTGCCAGGGACTGGCTGTGTAGACAGGGGCAAGTCTCTACCCGTCTCTGGGTCCCCTTGGCTCTGCCATGGACTAAACTAGACAAGGGATCTTGTGTTACCTCCACTTCTGTGACAGCTGCCATCGCAGGGCTTGTCACTCTTGTGCCCTCGGTATCAGCACCTGTGGGGAGTGAAGCAGCAAAGTGGGGCGGAGGGAGATGTCGGGCTGTGATGTGGTCACACCGAAGGCTGTGCCATGCCACGGGGGGCCTGTGCAGCAGGAACAGCCTGCAGAATTGTCCCACCTTGAGCAAGCGGGCCAGGTCTTAATGAACACCCTCCCTTTGGCCAGCGAGCCAGGCATTAGATGCGCTGCCCCAGTTTTGGGACATGACCTTGAGCCAGGCTGCTGTCTCTGGCTGAGGGAAATTCACAGAGAGGGACTTGGGAATGAATATCTTAGTCCTGAAGGAGGGAATCCGGGTGGCCCACTGTAGCCCTTAACACATCCCCCTCCACCCTCCCTCTCTAGGTAACCCGGCCTGAGATATATCAGCCTCTCGGGTAGAAAACCTAGATTTCTGCTTTCCTGACTGCCAACTGCCTCTGGCCTGGACCAGGGTCTGAGCAGAACTGAGTTCTAGGACTTACCCGTCTACCGCCTCCCCTCTATGGATCTCTTGGGATCCGTGCTGTGCCAGGGACGGATGAGGTTGGAGTGAGTTTGCTCAGCAGGGCCCTGTCCTCTCAGGTCTGGTCTCCCATGAATACTGCTCAGCACCAGCGAGGTGCCAGGCCCTGGGTGTTAGTATAGGAGATGTGGGGTTCTGAGTGTGCCCTGACTGTCTGTGCCTCAGTGTCTCCTTCTTTGGGCAATGGGGTGTCTTTTAGAACCAAAGCCACCCCCCTGGGATGTGGACCCCTTACATTGAACAGTGTGTGGATTTCAAGGGAGATCTGGAGTCCTTCCCCAGACTGCACCAGGCCAACAGCGGCCACTGAGCTGCCACCATACCTTAGCATCGATGGAAATTCTAATTTACGGACCGTGGTTTTGGAGAGACTTTGTGACAGAAGCCATCAATCTCTGCATTTTAAATTTATTTTATTTTTCCAGCATGGGTGCCTGTTCTGCTGTGAACTCTATCTGTCTAATCAGCTTGCAGGCAGTTGAAGGAGAGTGGGTGTCCCCTTGATCTGGGGGGGTGGGGTTTATGTGCATAATTCCCTTTAATTCATCTCAGACAGGGTTTGGAGAGCCAGGGTTGAGAGTGATTTTCAAAGTCTCTCTCTGCAGTTCAAAGATGCATCTCTCCAGCAGGACCAGTAAATTACAGGAGCAATTTGCCATGAATTTCCAATGTGGAGTGATTCCAGGTCCTCTCTGGGCTGCAGCCCTGCCCCCCTTGTTCCCTCCCCTAGTGGAGGTGGAGGCTGTGGCCCAGTGTGTCTGGAGAGCATCTCCTCCCAGTGCTGACTGGACCCCATGCACCGCACCCCTGGCCTTCGCCATCCCCTGATCCCACAGATCCTCCTTCTGGTCCCCATTTCAGTCTTGTCTTGAACCTGTGTTGATGCCTCATTTGTGGGGGAACCCAGGTCAGTTGTTCACTCCAGTGCTGACAAAAGCTCTATCCTGAGTGTATGTCTTCCCACTTTATTTGCCAGTATGATAAATGCAATTTCTGCATCAAGACTAGCAGTCATTTTCTGATGTGATCTGTACAGCTCTGCCTGAATTGAATCAGCTCCTGTATGATTGTGACAGTTTATTTGGTAAGAAAATGAAATAAGATGTGTAAATTAAAGTGGAGGTGTGCTGGGTGCAATGTGACGTTCCAAAGGCTCAGATGCCCCTGCTGGGGCATTTCCATTCTCCCCACTCCCTGCACTGGGCTCCCAGCATTCTGCCCTCCAAGCTCAGGAAACAGACCAATGCAAGGACACAAAGCTATGCTTGGGCGGGGGGGTAAAGATCCCGGGATATGTCAGGGGACAAACAGATAAACAGTCAATATGCACTGAGACTGGAACTCAGGTTTAGCCTTATAGTGTTAATGCAAAGGGCTGGGGTGGAGTGGGGGAGGGAGGAATAATAGAGACAGAAAAGTAGAGACACAGAGAGAAATAGAGACACACACACACAGACAGAGAATTAAAGACACACAGAGAGAAACAGAGACAGTGACAGAAAGAGACAGACTGAGAGATAAAGACAGAGAGAGTTTGAGAGAGAAATAGAGACAAAGAGAGAAACAGACAAAGACAAAGAGACAGAGAGAGACAAAGACAGGGAAAAGAGAAACAGAGAGACAGAGACACACAGAGAGAGAGAGAGAGAGAGAGAGAGAGAGAGAGAGAGAGAGAGTGTTTGGGAGGGAGAGGAGGCATTACAGTTCCAGACTGGAGGTTAATGGTAAACAGGACATCGGGACCTTTCCTGGGTTCCCTGTGAGTCTGCTTTCCCTGCTCCTTAGCCCTGGACAAGCAGGACCATTGCTGACTCAGGTGGCAATCACTTTCTTTTTCCTTCTCTTCTCCATTGTCCTTTTACACTGGCTCATTCACACCAGCTCTGAGTTGGGCATTGGCCATGGTGTCATGTGTGGCCCGGTGAGATGGGCAGCCTCTGCATGTGTCATCCATGTAGGAAGGATGTCTACAGTACCATGAGCTCCTTTGAGATGTCAGGTTTGGGGGTAAGATGGCAGGTAAGTGCCACCAGGAGGAGGGTGTGTGGGAGCTTGGAGGACAGAGGAGGTCACCCTGACTGAGGAGTCCTTGGCAGCAGTGGGTTCTACCTGGCCAGCTTTAAATGAGTAATGTCAATTAACCAAGCTGCCATTTCTCCCCTCCCTGAGGCCTGCCCCTTTTCCTTGTGCTGGGTCATTTGCAGCTGCTGTCTAGGCCAGCCCAGAAAAACAAGGGCCTGCCCCTGTATAAGACTTTCCAGAACAGTAGAAGAATGCTCTCCCCCTGCGGTGTGAGGAGCAGAATGGGGAGAGACCAGGTCATCCTGACCTGGAGGACGAACTTGCCTGAAGCAAGGACAGAGGCAGTTTTGCCCTCAGACATGGTCAACTCATGCTCAGTCTCTGCCCCCTGGATATTTCCAACTGTTTTTGAATCTCCGAGAAGGAGGAGGTCAGGACCTCTGTTACCTCCGTCTAACAGTGATGGAATAGTTCCCCTGCTGGGGAGTGACGCAGGGGCCTCTGAGTTCCATGGGACAGGCACTGGGAGTATTTCCCAGGGTGGAGGAGCTGGTCTGCTGAGCTACTTGCAGAGTGGAGATAGTACTTATGGAACTAAGTTCTCTAAAATGGCATTGTCAAAATATAGCTATTAGTTACATGTGGTTAATTAAATTAAAATTAATTAAAAGAAATAGAATTAAAAATTTAGTATCTGCATGAAAAAAAGATATACCGTGCAAACATTAACCAGCAGAGAGCATGAGTGGCTGTGTTAGTTTCAGACGAAGTCCACTCCAGAGCAAAGAAAGTTACCAGGGCTGGAGAGGGGTGTTACCTAATGATGACAGGACCAGTCTGTCACCAAGACCAAACAACAGAGCTGCAAAATACGTGAAGCAAAAAGGTTGTTCTTTGGTCACACCAATCACATGTCAAGTGCTCAAAAGCCACATGTGGCTAGTGGACAGCAAAATGGAGGACATTTCCCTCACTGCAGGAAGTTCCATTGGGTGGTGTTGCTGCTGTATCCCTATGTCTGGAAGAGTCTCCAGCACACAGTAGGTGCTCAGTGTTTGGAGACGTGAGGAGTTCTGGTGCTGCCACCGTCTGGATGTGTTGCTTCTCCTCTCTGGGTCTCTTCCTTCATAAATCAGAAGGTTAGTCTTATCTCTGAGATTTAAGCTTTCATGAGCTATGATCTTAAGTATCTAGTTGGCTGATTACATTTATTTTATTCACAAGGAGAAGTCAGAGAGAGCAGATGAGGGGGCAAGTTTGCTTTTTTTTTTATCCTCACCTGAGGACATTTTCCCATTTTTTGTTCATCAGATAGAGTGGGGGAGGGGGTGAGAGGGAGAGAGAGAGAGATAGCGCGCGCGCGCGCGCGCGAGAGAGAGAGAGAGAGAGAGAGAGAGAGAGAGAGAGAGAGAGAAACATCGATGTGAAAGGGACACATCGAGTGGTTGCCATCCGCACAACCAACCAGGGCCGGGGACAAACTGCAACCGAGGTACGTGCCCTTAGCAGGAACTGAACGTGGGTCCCTCTGGACCACAGGCTGATGCTCTAACCGCTGAGCCAAACTGGCCAGGGTACAAGTTTGCTTTTTAATTTAAGGTCTGAGTTAGCTGTAGCTCACCCACATTCCCCAACACAGGGATTTGCAGGCTTCGTCTCCTATAACTTATCCTTCCTGCCCTTCCTGCTGCTACAATTTCCTGATATCACCAAACAGCTTTTTGGCCCTTCCCAGCTCACCTGGGAGGCAGCAAGGACCTGGAGGGCTGACGGCATGGAGGGCTGACGGCATACAGGACTGGGCCCTGAGCAGCTTTCGGAGCCAGCAGCTCTTTTTCCCATTGGACGCTTCCTGTGTTCCTCATTTTGAGGTATCCTGCCTGCCCCTGACTTGAGTGCTCACTGCAGGTGTCCCCTGTGTGGGCCCAGCGGGGACTCTGCTGGCTGTTGCCTCAGTGCACCTGCTTCACGTCTCTGGGGACAGGTCCTGCCAGAGGGGATGCTGAGTTTGCAGGTGGAGACCAGGCAAAGAGCTGGCAGGGGGGTGGGAGGAACTACACCCCTGTGTTGTTGGGACAGTGTGACGAGAAGAGGACAAGAAATGCCATTACCTTGACTACTGGACTTCTGGCAGAGCCAAGGGCCAGTCCAGCCTGACTCTAAGGCTCTGAGCACTGAGGGTCTGGCCATGTTAGGAGGAGAGGCCCCCCTTTACTGTCTCTCTTTCCCGGAGGCCTAGGGCGAGGCCAGAAGCAGGGAGGATACCCTGGCTTCCCCCGGGCAGGCAGTTTTCCCAGGACACTCCAAGCCTGTGCCCAGGGCACAGGACAGGAGAATCGGAGGGTGGCTGTGAGCTGGGAGGTGGGTGCTGAGTCCCGCAGTGGGTGGTTCCGGTCTGTGGTATGTAAGCGACCGCGTGTGGCAGGTGTCCTCGGTCCCTTTGGATCTCTGATCGTCTCTCTGTGCCTCTTGGATTGCCACTTGTGCTTCTCACACCCATCTCTGCCCTTCTGTGCCCGGAGAAGCTCACTTTGGCACGGCCCCCGGCTTTCTGACTTCTGATTGGGTCTGGCATGTGGGAAATTAGAGGGCGGTCTTCCCCACGCCTCCCTGTGCTGGGCTGTGACTGGGCAGTGGCTGCGTCAGTCCTCCACAGCTGTAGCCCCGTGTCCTCAGCTCCTCCTCTCACCTGGCCCTGGACAGTCTGATTCTTTTTTTCCCCCTCCAATATTTATTTATTTATTTATTTATTTATTTAGTGATTTAGTGATTTAGTGATTTTTAGAGAGAGAGTAAGGGAGAGAGAGAGAGAGAGATAGAAACATTGACTAGAGAGAACAGCGATTGGCCGCCTCCTGTACGCCCCCCACGGGGGATCGGGCCCACAACTTGGGCATGTGCCCCTACTGGAATCGAACCAGCGACCTCTTGGTGTGTGGGTCCATTCTAGGCCACTGAGCCACATGGGCCGGGCATCCCACGCTGCCCTCTATGGACTTGAGGTCTTTATACCATTGCAAATCTCTAAGTATTTTAACATTCCTTGTGGATTCCCTTAATCCTTCCCACGCCTCTATACATAGTCCCCAGACTCTGCTCAGGTAAATGGTTTTGAATGAAATTCTGATGGTCCCTTGAGTCTATGCATGACTTGGGATGTTTGACTTTGTTTCATTAAGTCTATGCCTTGAGTCTGTATTAATGATTTGGATCCTTAGGGCAACGAGCCAGTGTGTTTTTCTCTGACTTCTCTGGCAGGGGGAGTTATGCAGGGAAGGGACACAACCTGGCATTTTGAATATACCCAGAGGAGGGTGAGGAGCCTCTTCCACAAGACTCTCATGTACTGTGTGGGGAATGTGTCACCCAGTGTCCTGGTAAAAATATTGCACAATTAGTACATGGTAGGACATGAAAAATCAATCAGAATGAGGCACTGACCCACGGGAACTGGCTCCCGGTGGAATTCAGAGCAGACACGGGCCTTAACGCAACTGCCGAGGCTGGATCTGTGTGAACTGCTGGTGGCCATCCGGGACCATGTCTCAGCTTTGCATTCTTTTTGTTTTTCTTTTTTATTAATCCTCACCTGAGGATACTTTTCTATTGATTTTTTTTCTTTAGTAATTTTTATTTATTTTTTAAACTTTTTTTAAAAATTGATTTTAGAGAGAGGAATCGTGAGGGAGAGAGAGATAGAAACATCAGTGAGCGAGAACATCGATTGACCGCCTCCTGCATGTTCCCCACTAGGGATTGGGTTCATAACTTGGGCATGTGCCCTGACCAGGAATTGAACGGGCAACGTTTTGGTGCATGGGTTGATTCTCAGCCACTGAGCCACACTGGCCGGGCTCCATTGATTTTTCTTTTTTTGGTTAGAGTGTGAGGGAGGGAGAGAGAGAGAAAGAGAGAAACATTGATATGAGAGAGACAGATCGATTGGTTGCCTCCCACACAACCCCAACTGGGGCCAGGGATTGAACCTGCAACTGAGGTATATGCCCTTGACTGGGAATCTAACCTGTGACTCTTCCACCTGAGGGCCAACACTCTAACCACTGAGGCAAAGCAGCCAGGCCAGCAGCTTTGCATTCTTTCCTGTAAAATGCGGCCAAGTCACACACTTGGCAAAATGCTACCGTTTTTTTTTTTTTAAGATTTTAATTGAATTTTAGAGAAAAAGAGGGAGAGAGAGAGAGAGAGAAAGAGAGAGAGAGAGAGAGAGAGAAAGAAACATTGATGTAAGAGTGTAACATTGATCGACTGCCTCCTGCGTGCCCTCTCCTGGGGATCAAGCCCACAATCCTGACCGGGAATCGAACTGGCAACCTTTCAGTGCATGGGATGATGCCCATTCAACTGAGCCACACCAGCCAGGGCATTGCAGAACCATTTTAAAGTAAATTGCAACATCGTGATATCTACTCCTAACCATACCAGTGTATACCTCCAAAAAAACAACAACACATTTTAACATAATCACAAGAATGTTATCACAACTAACAAGATTGTTGATATCCTAATATCTTTTCAAACCCATTTAATAATAAAGTGTTCTCTGTTGTTCCCCAGATGTTTCTTATAGTTTTTTTTTTTTTCCAAACCAAGCTCCATGAAGAATCATGCATCATTGCATTGCTCATTTGGTCTGTTTGTCCTATTTTGTCTGAGTGATTATTTCTAACGTTTGAAGTCTTGTTTTGGTTAATTTTGGTGGAATGGGGAGGAAAGAGCAGAAATATCTGGGGTCAAAGCTGGAACCACCTGACTCAGTTCGCTCTGAGATCAGAGTTTTCCTTGGGATCATATCCTTCTTGTCAGCAGGCAAGTTGTGGCACAGGAAGGGGGTCTGAAAGGTCACCCCTCATGCACTCACAGTCTGTGTTCAGGACAACTTAGACTTTGTGCCCTAGTTTCCTCACTGGGACCCAGAGTCCAACCAGAAGGCCCAAGAACCACCCCTCGTCCTAAATGCCAGTTCCAAATGAAAGACCGAGCTGACTCATGCTGCCTCTTGAGAAACCGGGCAGGGTGGTGGGTACAATTCAAAGTGACTTTTCCCTTCTGCCATGGAGGATTGCTCCATAAGTACCACCCCGTGGCCTGCGAGTGGGGCAGGCCCTCGGCACCAGTGGGTCGGTGCTCTGATCTCCATGAAGGTCTCCCCCGCTGCCTCACCTGGGGAGTAGTGGGGTGCCCAGTTCAGGCAGGTGGGATTGCAGAAGGCACTTTGGGGTTGCTGGGGTGGGCAGAGAGGCAGGGTGAGGCTGTGTGGGAGTTAAAGCTCCTGAGGCCCCACCGTCCGTGGTGAACTGAGGATGGGCTTTCTCCCGCCAGGAGAGGTGTGGGCTCAGGAGGGGAGAGCGGCGTCTCATGTGGCCGGATGCCTCTGGTCAGTTCCTGTAGGCCCTTGAGGGTGGACAGACGGTCATCAAAGCTGAAAGAGAGCGGTGCCTCTCTTTGTCACTGCTCACACGTTCTTCATATGCCTGCGTCGGTACCAGCTGGGCTGGGCGTCTTCCTCTGACAGGACACTCATCCCCTTGGGGACCAGAGCCCCTGGAGAGGGGAGCACAGCCCTACCTGGCAGTCAGTCCTGAAGGAAACCCAACCACAAGAAAAGGAAGCTTCCAGAAAGGGAAGGACTTTCTCAGAATTGTATGTTGGGTGAACTGTTAGGGACTGGGGGTGTGGCGGCTGAGAGGCGCTGGGGGAAGGAAGAAGGTGGGTGAGCCGGTTGGGGCGGGTGGGGGGGGGCAGGCCAGGGCCAGCAGGGGCTGTTGCCCTTGAGGGTGGTGGGAGATGGGGAGGAGTCTGTCAGGCAGGCTGCAGTGTGCTCTCTGTCCCCTTTGCTCTGGCTGAGTGGCTGTTTCTGAGAAGAATGGACCTTGACCTTAGCGTGGAGGGCCATAGTGCCCACTGGCCGCAGGTGTGATTGCTTTCCGTTGCCACTAAATACCGCATTGCAAAAACACAGGGGTCCAGATGGGCTGCCAAGCTGGCGCTGGGCTTTGATTGCTCTGATGGCTGCGTTGAGGGCACGAGTATGTGTACGTGTGTACATGTGTGGTGTGTGCACATGGATGGTATTTGTGCATGCGTGTGTGGTGAGTGTGTGTGTGTATGCTTGCGTGTGTGCATGCACATGCAAGTACATTAGGGTCTTGGCACTTACAGTGGCTTTGGCCCCCATCTGCCATTCCTCTTTCTGGACACTAGGAAAAGCCATCCCACCCACTGGCATTAAATGGCAAGGTCTGGATGTAGATTTTTAACCGTAGGAAACATTTCAGGGGGTTAAAGACATTATCTGGAAAAACAGTGTTTGGGCAGGGAGTGTTCACATACACTGCAGGGTAATATTAGTTCTTTTGTAAGACCTTCCCCACCCCTTGTTCGTCCATGGTTTTCACAGCTTATCACACCACCCTCTCATCTCGCACACACCCCTGTGCAGCTCTGCTCGGCCTCAGCCCTGAGCACGTGTGCCTTCCCTTGCCCTTTCTCTTTCTGGTGTCTCCTACCTTCTCTGGGTCTGTCCCCTCCGCCCCCCATTCTGAGAGTAGCTATAGGGAGGGGCTCCCTCAACCTTGGAACAGCTTCTCCAAGCCTGCATTCAGCCTGGAGGAAGAGGAGGGAGCAAGGGAACCATGAGAATGGAGGAGGGGGCTGTGTTACGAGGCTGAGGCTTTGAGCTGGTCTGTGAACTTAGGAAATGGGTCATGGGGTGGGCTTCTCAGGGGCTGGCCTGGGGAGCAGGGTCCAGACCCATCTGATGGCCGGTCAGCACACAAGGGGCCTCTGAAACACCGAGACCAGGAGACAAGGTGGAGAGCAGGCCAGAAGGCTGAAGTGGAGAGCAGCGGAGTGGAGATTTGAGAAAGGTGGGAGCTAGAAAAATACCCAGGCAGTAGGGCTGCAGGTGGGAGGGAAGGAGGGATGGAGAAGAGAGGAAGGGATAGAAGAATACTTTCAACCGTGGTGTTTACATTGTTTGGATTGTCCACTGCTCTTTAAAAAACAAAACAAAAAAAGTTTTGCTCTCCATTTCAATGTATGTAAATTTATTAATAAAGCATGTCCATGTACTGCTTGTCAGTGCTCAGTATTTAATGAAAATGGTTTTCTCCTTTTAGAACAAGTAATGCTAATAGGAGATTAAGTTTTCCCCTCGCAAGGCACAGATCCCTTTGTTCAGTCCCCTTTGGAGAGCAGCTGCTGGAGAAGGTGGGACGGCAGGGCCCCAGCCTCCGGGAGGACACGCGGGTGGAGAGGGAAAAGCCTGTGGGTGGGTTCAGAGTCACACGCAGTGGTTTACTCCCAAGACGGTTATTTAATATTTGTACCTGGAATTTGAAAGTCAGTATTCATGGTGAGCTTCAGACATTAAGATCATGTGGGTGGTGAAGTAGTAGCAAATAAACCACAGGGAAAATTGAAGAGCTTTGAGAATGGTCAGAGAAATGGGAGATGAGGGACAAAGTGAATGAGAAGAAAGGAATCCATATAGCAGCGGTTTCTAACCTGGGGTCCCTTTAAGAAGTGTTTCCAAAATTTCAAAAAGAATCTCCCTCCTTCCCCCACATTGAACATTGATCATTGTTAAGAGACCATTTTTCTCGGCTTTTATCTGAAATGCTGTCAAGTTCACATGGTAGGTAGTTTCACGCTGGTCAGAAGCTCTTGAATGGTAGTTGTGAATGTCTTTGATTAATATAAAGTTGGAAAAGCTATTTTAATTTCTTCTTGGTAAATGTAACTTGTTCTGCGGGTAACATTTATTGAAACCCAGAGGCCTGATTGAGGGGAGGGGCTCAGGGAGAAATAATAAAATGGGTCCCTACTGGAGCCAATGTTCAATTCCTGGCTGGGCCCATAGAATGTGAGACTGTGTGCTTACCTATTAGGACAGCGATCTTCAACTGGTGTGCCACAGAATTAAAAAAAATTTCCTCCCTTTTATTTATTTTAGAGAGAGAGGAAGTGAGAGGGAGAGAGAGATAGAAACATCGATGAGAGAGAACATCGACTGGCCGCCTCCTGCATGCCTCCCACCAGGGATCGGGCCCACAACCTGGGCATGTGCCCTGACCGGAAATCAAACTGGCGACCTCTTGGTGCATGGGTCGACGCTCAACCACTGAGCCACACCGGCCAGACAAGGTGTGCCACAGAATTTTAGTCTTTAGTTTATGTGTGCCATGAGATGGAAAAGTTTGAAAATTGCTGCATTAGGATATAGTCAAGGACAAAGGTATTTTGGAGACTTTGTCGATACAGTTGGAGCCTAAAAACATCAGCTCTGTGAGAGACCGTAGCCCGGAAGGCAGAGAACATGTGTATTTAATGAACCTGAGATGAGACTGCATATATTGTTCTGCTTAGGTGACACAAAACGTTGAATTGTCACATCGGACTCTCATGAATCAGAGACCTTATCCAGTATCAAGGCTTATGAATAATTTCAAGAATACAGGGGGCACAGGGGAAGCAGGGGGAGTCTTACAGCAGCCCACCCAGTCCTTGTTCACCGTGCCAGGACCTGTTCTGCCCAACTTGAATAATGAGGTCCCTAAGAACCGTATGTGACAACATTACCTCCGCAGAAGGCAGCTAGTTTGGTTTTGAAACATCTCAATTTTATACTCCGATAGTTACATAGTGACAAAAGGGATTCATGCTCCATAAAGTCATAGATTTCCATATTTATTTACCATAAGCAATCCTAAACACCCAGGTGAACCAGGTACATCTGTTGAAAGCACTCCATAGATAAGGACTCCCGGTTAGCACACTTCATTCATTTACTGCCAGATGTGTCATTAGCATGTTTACTAGGAGATGTGACCAGTCATCTTCCTTTCCCGGGAGGCATCCCCTCCTCCTGCTTACCCATTTCCTTCCCAAAAAATCATGTCAAACTCCAGGCAATGGTTCACTAGTGTCTGGTTTTAGTCACCTTCATTCCTGGTTGAGATTAGGTGGGATGAATACTACACTTCAGGAAAGACAAAATAGCCACACTTTTTACCCCAAACCTGTCTCCACTAAATGGGCAAACTTTTAAAACACAAATTTGTTATGGGGCTCACCCTACCCCTGCTGAAAACCCCTCAATAGATCCCGTCCCTCTTAGGAAAATGTTCTGAGTCTTTAATATGGGCCTTGTCTGGCATCCGCCTGCCTTCCCAGCCTCATCTCCACTGATTCTCCCTCGAGCTCCAGCTACACTGACTTTTCAGGGTTCTGAATGTTCTGTGTTCCCTTCTGCTCCAGGGTCTTTGCACATACTGTCTCCTCTGCTTGGAAAGCTCTTCCTGCCACTTATCCTCCTCTGGTTAACCCCTGCTCATCCTGTAGCTCACAGCTTGTACTGATACCTCTTGGCCCTCCCTTCGTATCCTCTCTTCCCACATCTTACTCCAGCCCCTGCTGTGGTGACCAGTTCCATACAGGTTTTAACCAACTTTGCACAGCTATAATCTGACAGGTCTCACCTAGGTCCACTCCACATGCCCCTCACTCTGTCCCAGGACTTTGCTGACACTGAGGTGAGAGACTCCCATGGGACCCACGTACCAATGTAGAAGGACAGGAGAGTTAACACCAGTGTGGCCATCCCTGACCAGTGGGGATCACAATGGTGGATAAATGCTTCTTCATCTCATTTCCTGGGTGGATACTTCTGCGCTGCTCCCTGGAGTCCCCGCAAAATGAGCCCGTTGCTTGTAGCATTGGCCTACTCAATAATGCATCCCGTGTTGGCTGCCTCTCCTCCTGTCCGTCTCCTTCCCTCTGAGGTCACTTCATAGATAAGCTACATGCCTTTGTCTCAGGTCCACCTTTGGGGGAACCTAGGCTAATACACAACTCAAATGTCACTTCCTCAGGAAGGCCTTCGATGACCCCCAGATGAGCCAGGTTCATGTTATCTTCTCTCACTTATATACCCCTGAACTTTTATTTCTTAGAATATTATTATGAGCTGAATTACATCCCCCCTAAATTTATATGTTAATTTTCTAACCCCTAGTACTTCAAAATGACTGTATTTGGACATAGAACTTTTTAAAAAGTGATTAAAGTAAAATGAAGTCATAGAGGTTACGTCCAAACCAAACATGACCGTGTCCTTCTAAGAAGAGATCAGGACATGGACGAAAGCCCATGTGAAGACACAGCTAGAACATGGCCATCTACAAGCCAGAAAGAGAGATCTCAGAAGAAACCAACCCTGAGACCTTGATCTTGATTTCTGCCTCCAGACCTGAAAAGAAATACATTTCTGTTGTTTAAGCCTCCAGTCTGTCTATTTGTTACAGCAGCCCTAGCAAATGAATACAACTATATTAGTACTTATATACTTAATGATTATGCTATTAAAATCTTTCTTCCAGAGGACTGTAAACTGCATGAATTTAGGGTCTGTACCTACTTTGCTTAATATTATAAACTTGTGCTTAAGACAGTGCCTGGCACATAGTAGGTGCTTACCTGATTTTTGTTGCATAAATGAGTGAATGGCGTGGGAAACCGTTGAAAGGACGAAGGGAATCATTGGGTACCGAATAGGGGCAGCCATACAAACAAATGAATCTGCTTCAGTCTGGGACCATGGACAGCTGGAGGAGGAGATGTCACAAACGTGTAGAATCACAATGGCTTGGAGTAAAAAAATACGAGTTTTTACCCAAAGTGCCTTTTAGGCAAGGACTGGGTATTCCTGTCTGGCAGAGCCCGGCCCCACAGGGCAGGAGATGCACGTCCTGCATCAGACCGGGAGCTCCCTGGGGGCAGGGGCTGTGTCTGCCCAGCAGACCGGCATGTCTGGCAAGGCAAGGCTGTCTCCTCTGTGAAGCAGACCCAGTTGGTGGTGCTGAGTACTGATTTGTACCACTGTCCTTTCATCGGAATGTGAAAAGCAGGGATGTTCATTTTCAAAGCCAGCTCCTTTCCAGGTGAGGGAAGCTGTGAACCATTTAATTGTTTCCAGAAGCAGCATTTCTTAGCCTTTGGGTCTTTTCTTGGATCAAGAAGTAGAGGAGAAAAACAGAAGTTTACCTCGTCCTTTGAGGACAGGGAGCTATGAATGGGCTCCAGCACAGCTCAGCGGCAGGCAGGGCAGGGGCCAGTGTTCTGCACCAGCACAAGTGCCCTTTGAGACAGCGCCGCGCTGTCCTGCTCCAAGGGAGAGCAGTGAGGTTTGTGGTCACTCAGAGGAATGGAAAATGGCCTTCCTAAGAGGAGCACTGCTGCCCGAGGGTGGGGGGCTAGGGGTTGCCCACTGTGATCACTGGAAATATTTCGATGAGCTCAAGATTTCTGGGAATTGACAATGGTACACAGGTCATCTGAACTGGGCTGATGGCTCAGTCTGAAGCCATCTTGACAGCCGGGACTCTCACCCTCATCATTCCTAGGCTTCATCCCCTCTTGCCTTGCTCCTAGGAGCAAAGCAGACATTCGCCCTCCCTGTGCCTCCTCTCCATGGCGCCCTCTCCTGGTAGCCTCTTTAGTGCCTTCTCCACAGCGCCCTCTCCTGGCACCCTCTCTTTGGTGCCCTCTCTATGGAACCATTTCCGTGGCACCCTCTTCATGGCATCTGCTCTATGGTGCCCTCTCTGCAGTGCCCCCTCTCTGTTGCCCTCAGGGTCCAGGTCCCACAAGCAGTATATCAAAGGCTTTTCTTCCCCTAGAGACAGTTCCATCCCTACGAGGAATTCTGGTCCCAGCTGTTGACATAACGGAGTTTTCTATTCAACCATGTGATGCAAAGCATCGAGTGAAACCCCGGTGTAAGAGCTTAGAGTCAGGAGGGACCTTGAAAGCTGTCTCCTTTGCGCTTTGGCTCCGATAGTGTGCCTATGTGAATTAAATGACCGTTCCGGAGCGAGCCTTCCTCCAGCCTGGGCTGGGAAAGCAGGAGGTCCTTGCTGCAGGACAGGCAGCAAAATAGGGTTTTATGTTTGGCAGCGTAATTGAAACAGTGAAACTGTTCCAGCCCTCCTTCTGAGGCAGCCCTCCATCTTCCCCTTGGCCTGCCTTGGAGGGAGAAAACTATTTTTCCTCTGTCTCTGGAAGTCCAGCCAGGTTGTGTCTTCATCCCCCACTCTTAAGTCCTCTCCGGGTGGCAGTGTTAAATGTTCCCCTGTGACACTCCATGATGTTAGGTTGAAATGCAATTGCAGCAGGAGGGACAATAAGTGAGGCAATTTATTTTATCTCACCTGCTTGGTGTTGGGGTCTTTCTTGAACGGAAACAAATAAATTTATGTAAATGACATGCAAATTAGACCCTTCCTGGATTAATAGAAAGGAAATTGAAGCTCTCAGTAGTGCCCAGGGCCTATGGGGGTGTATTGTGAATCTCAGTGTGCCTTGTGGGTGGGTGAACAGTCACCCACGGGATGGTATATATGTCGTAAGGCCCAGAGTGGGCTGTCACGTCATCTGGAGTGTTCCTCTGAGGGTCGCAGGTGGGCAAGGCTCTCTGACAGGTCTTTGTCTGGCATTTTGAAGGTGCTATCTCATGGTCACCCACCACCCCTCTTACCCTACTCTTTGCCTGTTCTACTGACCAGGGACCTGGCTTGGTTTGGTCACATACATGTTGGGGGAGGGCCTCTGGAAAGCCCCCAGACTCTTCCTGCTTCTTTCCTCAGTCACAGAGGACTCATTCCTGCTCTTACCAATCCCCAAAAGAGATTTTCTACATGTTCCCTTATAGAGCCCTTCAGAGGTGCTCCACTAAGTGTCTACCCTGAATCCCTCCAGCTGCAGAGTGGTCTATGTCTTCATGTTATATTCTAAGTGGAGGCAGATGAGCGTAAAGGTCCTTGACTATGGCTGCACACTGGGCTCACCCAGAAGGCCTCAGACATACTGAGACTCTGATTTGATTGCTCTGGGAGCACGCACCGGCTTCGGGAATTTGCAAAGCTTCCTGACAATTCCGGTGTGCAGCCTGGCTGGGCCTCCCCACCAGGGGTAGAATGGAGATTCAATGCCCCCAGGCCTCTCCAGTTGCTCCTTGGACCTATACGGGCCCCATGCACTAAACACTTGCTAAGTGCCAGGTGCCTTAGATCGATGTCTCCTGAAACCTTAACAGCCCCATGAAGTAAGTATGCCCCTTTTCCCCTTGAGGAAACAGGCTCAGGGAGTGAAGTTTCTTTTCCAAGATCACTCAGCAGGGAAGCAGCGAAGGCAGGATCAGAACCGATTTGTGACTCCAGAGTCCGCCTGCTCCAGCTGTCCCCTCCCACTGTCCTCCTGGTCCAGCAGAGCAGAGAGGGGGAGGGCCGCCCAGGCCTGGGCTCGCTGCTTCCTAGCTCTGTGACTGTGGTCCTTCCTGTCTCATGTGTACAATGGGAATAGCAATGTGGGCTTTGGGCAGGGGCGAGGATTAAATAAAAATTAGAAAGTGCGTTGCAAACCATGAAATGTGAGACCCACGTTAATTATGTTTCTCAGACTCCCCCTTCTCACTGTCATTTCTCCACGGCCCCCCCCCCCCCAGCCCCCAACACACAGCTATTTTGAAACTTTGATTCTCTTGGCCTCACCTCGCTAGTGCTAGTGCCCGAGGATTCTGCTTAATCCTCTCTGCTCCACAGAACACAGGCGACTGTCTCCCAAGGAGAGCTGGCTGGTAATTAGGTTAAATAATTTAGAGTAACTTTTAATTTTTAAATAATTCTAATTTGCATTTGTGCAATTTACTTTTCCTCTCTCCATTCCTTCTCCCCCACCGCCTTCCTTGTCTTGTTTGGCTCTTTGTTTATTTATTAATTTGAAAGTTTGGGGTATTTTCCCCCTGGATAACCAATTTGCTCCTCATGGCAGCTAGCCAGTTTGAGTCAGAATAATCACAGATCGAAAGGCCAAGGCAGGAGGCAAAAATCTGCTGACTTGGAAACATCTGAAAGGCAACTTTGCCCAGCCCAGCAATGTCCCTTGGGAAAGGAGGATAAAGAAAAAATGCGCAGACGATTAACTTTTGTGGGTTTTTTTTATCCTCACCGGAGGACATTCCTCCATTTTTTGTTCAGACAGAGTGGGAGGGAGAGAGGAAGAGAGAGAGAGAGAGAGAGAGAGAGAGAGAGAGAGAGAAACATCGACGTGAAAGGGACACATCGAGTGGCCGCCTCCCGCACGAACCACCTAGGGCTGGGGATAAACCACAACCAAGGTACGCGCCCTTAGCAGGAACTGGGGTCTCTCTGGACTGCAGGTCGAGGCTCTCACCAATGAGCCAAACCAGCCAGGGCTGTGGGTGTTTGTTTGTTTGTTTGTTTGTTTGTTTTATGCAAAGGAGCCCATAGGGTGCTTGGTGGAGGCTGGGAGAGCAAAGGGGCGGTCGGCAGAGGTAGGGAGCGGGGCCTGGAGTCCTGGGGCACCTTGGCAACTCCCTTGCAGCATTGGATTCCCCTCTGTCCAGTGGACATCCCGGCACCTTTCTCAGGGCTGAGGCTTCCCTGAGCACAGTGCTGGGAAGGCCTGGCAGGCCTGGCCTGTGCGGATGCTGGGAGCTGTGGGAGCCGTAACCTGTGAGCAAAGGGATTTGGGGCCTTTGGGCAGGCATAGGGAGACAGAGAGCTGGGAACCTGGCAAGGTTCTTTCTTCCTTTCTTTCTTTTTCGTTTTTGTTTATGTTATTTTAGATTGTAAGTACTCATAGAATTTTTTTAATGTTTTATTTGGAAATTTTTTCAGACTTACAGGAAAGTTGCAAAAATTAAGGTTAACATTTGACATTTGCCCTCTCCTCCCCCTCCTCTCTGGTTCTCAACAGGAAGTGATTTTGCCCCCATTTGGCAATGTCTGGAGACAATTTTGTTGTGACACTTGAGCAGGGGTGGGTGGGTGGGGGTTGGGTGCTATTGGCGTCTTGTGGGTAGAGACCAGAGATGCTGCTAAATATCATTGGATGCACAGGACTGTCCCCTCTCCCCCAATACCAAACTATCCAGCCCCAAATATCAATAGTGCCGAGGCTGAGAAACCCTGCCCTGTGTGTGTGTATGGACTGTTTAATAATTGAGACACGATGCTCCTTTTCCCCTAAATATTTCAATGTGCATTTTCTAAAAGCAAGGGCACTCTCTTATATGACTATACGGCTCAGCTATCAAAATGGCACGGAATTGGCATTGATACAGGGAGGCTTGGGTTTGGTGCTGGCTGGGGGCCCTCAGGGAGCACATGGGATTCTTCGTAAAGGGCACTGGAATAGGACATGGGGTGGACAGAAGTTTGGGCTCTGTTGAGATCAAGCCCCATGACCCTGGGCAATGTTCTGTGATCTTCCTCCCTGTAAAGTGGGGCTGACACCGCTTCACTGCCCCTCCGCCAAGGCTACAGGTGACGCGGAGCGAGTGATCAGCGGGAGAGGAGGTGCTCTGCCCACGAGCACACAGGACTGCGCTGTCACCGACCACTTGGAGCCTCCTGTGGGAATCGGAGATTGAGATGTGAAGAAAGCCCCCCTCCCCTGGTCCCTGGTTATGAACTCCAGCCGTGGCCAGTCCTGGGGTTGTTGATGGACTTCCACCTTTAGAGGCGGCCTGCCACGGCCACTGAAGCACACAAGGGGGTGCACCCCCGGTGGACAGGAGTGGGCTTCGGTGCATTTGGAAGCGGTGAGGGGTGTGGGCGTGGGGTGGGGGGATGAGAAGGAGCTGTAGCACCCAGGTGGCTGAAGACAGAGACGTGGTTGGCCAGTCATGTTCCTAGGTTCCAATTTCTTGAGAACGTGTTTCCTTTTTCACTGGAAACTCCTTCGCAATCTCCATGTTGGAATTGTCCCGAAACAATATGCTTTATGATTGGAATTGGAAAGTAGAAACAAACATTCACTAACTGTTTTTTATGTAACATCATTTTTATATATTTCATCTTATTGTATTCTCCCTTGTACCTTGTGAGAGAGATAATTAATGCATTCATTAGGAGAGGAAATGGATTCAGAGAGGTTGAGTAACTCTCCCGATGTCACACAGCTGGTAGGTGGCAAAGCTACGATTACAAAGTAGATGGGATTTACTTCAAAGTCGCTGTTGCCTTTGGATTAAGCCCTGGCTCAGCCTTAGTGAGGGAGACAAAGAGTACACCCATAACCAGACACTTGTCAGGTGGTCCATGCCTTTTCTTGAGGATGATCTCCCACTAGGTGTAGCTCCCTGCCCTCTAGACTCCTTTCTGGGAGCCACCTCAGGTGACCTCTAAGCCTTCAGAGAATGATGCCAGCTCTGTCACCATGGAGGCTGATTCTGATGGCTTGCGGCAGAGAAGGGATGCCCACAGCATCGCCACCCTCTGGGTCTTCAGGAGCCAGACTGGGAGAGAGAGGGCCACTTGGCAGCCCAGGGACAGAGTGGACAGAAGTCAGTACTGCCTGCCCAGGTGTCAGCTGCTCCTCTTACAAACACTGTGGCTCTGGGGCCGCGCCGCGGACCTCAGGGACAGCTCACAAGGAGTCTCTGCCTTTCGGAGTCTGTGCTGTGAAATTCCCCTCCTTTCCCTTGTATCTCCAGCAATGCAGAAGCCCGAGAATATGGAATGTGTCAGGGAGACCCCTCACACATGTCTGTGTCCCCATCTGGCTAGGAGAGCGGGACTTATAAAGAAAGGCTCAGAGTGCTGCCCTCCATGCCCTCCAGGTAGCTGCTGAGGTGGCCCGCACAGCTGGGTGGGCTTTGGGAAGAGACATGACGGGTGCTGGGGTGCTGACGGGGAGCGGAGAGCAGAGAGTGCCAGCGGAGAAGAGCAGGAGTGATGGCAGCTCTGGGAGCCGAGGGTGGGGACGGGGCGCTCGGGGTCAGTCTAGGTCCTCTGGGTCTCCAGATGCCTGGCTGTTTGCCCAGCCCTTTGAGCCCTGCCTGGCTCTGCTTCTGATGAGCTTGTCTACCTGGCGCCTGGCTGCCGACCAGGCATCTGACCCACTGCCCTCTGACCTTTGCTCCTGTGTGGCACCCATTTCTCTCCTGGAGTCTTTGCTCTTGACCCCTGCCCTCCACCCCACCCCTTTGGGGTGGCCCCTCTGGTCTCAGAGTCTTTGATCCAGGCTGGGAGCAAGTCCCCACCCAGGCTTAGCAGCCTTGCCTGAGGGGACTTCTGTTTAGGTCCAGATTGTCCTCTGAAATGTATCTTCCTGCTTTCACTGACACTGCCCGAGTGTGGGATGCAAGCCCAGAAAGGAAATGGTTGTATCCAAACACAGTGGTGTTGAAATTGTGGAAAGAAAAAAGCCCACAAAAACAAACATGCTGTGTACATTATTGCAAAGTGTGCTTACAAGAGAAGGTTAAGGGTCAAGCTGGATGCGAGGGAGAACTGTCGGATTACCTGCGTTCCTGGTGGGCTTGTGGTTCCGGTCTGTTCCGCAGAACTTGAGTCTGGGTTCTGGATGAGCTGCTGTCCTCAAATCCTAAGAATGTCTTTCCCTAGGGGTGGCCAGAGGCCCTTTTGGACAGTTCACTAAACATTCAACAACTGAGTATTTTTGGAGCAGCTCCTGTGTGTCAGGCACTGTGTGAGGTGCTGGGCAGGGGTAAGCAAGATAGACATGGCCCTCCTCCTGGATCAGGGGCAGAAGAGGCAAGCCTGGACTGAGCACTCATACTGGTCAAGGAATGGTGACAGGTCAGAGTACATTCTTGGAAGGAAGGGAATATGGTTCTAAGAAAGTGAAGAGCAAAGGAGCTTGGGCCGGGCGGTGGTCAGGGGAGACTGTGAGGAAGGGACACCCGAGCTGAGGCTGGAGGATGTGTAGGAGTTCACCAGGCAAGAGAGGTAGGGGCAGTGGGTGAGCATTATAGACAAAGACCCCGGGTGGGTGGAAAGGTGGGGCTTTGGGAGAACTAAAAGGAAGTCAGTGTGGCAGGGGTGGAGAGAGAGTGGAGAGGGGTGCTAAGAGGGTTTAGGGGGAATATGTAGGAGGCACCCAGGGCAGGGTGTGCCTTTTGGTCTTTAAAAAAAAATATTTTTTTAGAGAGTGAGAGAGAGAAGAAGGGGTGGAGAGAGAGAGATCTGTTGTTCTACTCATTTATGCATTCATTGGTTGCCTCCCATATGTGCCCTGACCGGGGATTGAACCTGCAAACTTTTGTGTTTCGGGGATGATGCTCCAAACAACCGAGCTATCTGACCAGGGCTGGCTTTCGGTTTTTATTCCCTCTGTCTTGAAGGATTTTAAACTGTTGGTGTTAGGAGATGAATAGATGAGAAGGTGGACAGGGGAGGGATTCAGGCACAGATTGCTGAGCAGGCCTGGGATGAGGTGGTGGTTTTTGCCCAAGGCTGGAGCTTTGGAGGAGACAAAGGGATGGGCTTCAGCCAGGGAGAGCATTTTCTAGCCAAAACCATTCTGCTCAGCTTGAAGTGCAGACGGGGCATCTTTAGTGTGATATGGATGGGAAGAGGACCATGGGTCCTTTTTTGTTTGTTTTCAGTTCTGTTGAGGTATAACTGATGCAGAGTAAACTACGCACATTTGAACTGTACAGTTTGATGAGCTGGCATGTGTATGCACCTGGAAGACCTATCACCGTAATCAAGAGAGTGAATGTATCTTTTATCCCCAGAAGTTTCCTTTGTAATTCATCCATCCTCCCATCCTCATGTCCAGGCAGCCACTGATCTGCCTTTTGTCATTATGGATTATTATGCATGTTCTAGAAGTTTATATAAATGGACGCATACATTATGATAATGTACTTTTTTGGTCTGTCTTCTTTCATGTAGCATAATTATTTTGAAATTTATCCATATTGGATATGTAGGCTCTTACTTGGACTTCGCTGCTCATTTTTTATCTTGGGTAAATCTCTTAAGCCCTTGAGCTCAAAGTGAGGTCCACGGCCTAGCAGCATCTGTCTCCCCCTGCCCCCCGTTAGCATTGCAGAACCTGAGGCCCCACTGCAGCCCCGTCATTCAGAACCTGCATTTTAACAAGGTCCCCAGGACATTTGCATGCATGTTAAAGTTTGAAAAGCCCTGTCTTTAGCTCTCTGTCCCCCTGTGTCCCTCCCCACCAACCCCCAGCCCTCTGTGGACTGCAGGTGCAGGGAGTTGAGTTAATTACACTCAGTTAATAGCTCATTGTCACCATCAGGCTTTGTATGACTTTGTGTGTTTTCTCCTTCCTCCTCCCTCCCTCTTATTACCGTGTCCCATACTCATCCATTCTAATGTGTTTGGAATATGTTCTAAAATATGCATGTATCACTATAAAATATGTAGTGTCATTCTGTGTTTGCGTTTTAAATTTACATACATTTTAGCGCGCAGCAAATCTTCCGTTCCCAACTTTTCTTACTTAACACCATGCTTTGGGATCTACTATATTGTTTGAGGTACAGCTAAGTACATGGTTTCTTACTGATGCTGAGTTCTCTGTTGTGTGTTTTCACCACTTGTTACTCATCTCCCCCCCCCAGTAATGGGCCGGAGGCACCTAAGGATGTCACCAGCTCCCCTCCATCACACTGGCTTCATCCAGTTAGGCTGAACGGAGTCTCCATCAGTGTAAAAGAAGTGTCCTTGATTAGATGACCCGAGTTGCTCTGACCCTGGTTGCTCATTTTGCCAATGGAAAGACCTCATGGAGTTGCAGGCCTCCAAACTGTCAGGCAGAAGATCTGAATAGTTATGTTTTCCTTTGAGTTAAGTTTCTGGTTGACACCGTGGATGGTCTGAAATCCTTTGATAGCCAGAGTCCCTGAGACGTTCTCTTTCCCCTGAGCTCACAAAGTGCCTTACCTTCTGCCTTTCCCCCCGGGAATAATGCACCAGCTGCTCCAGGGAGCTGAGTGTTGCACCGGTTCACAGGTCTGTTTAAAAATCCCAATTCTGCAGACGCCTCAGAAGCCAGTGACAGTTCCTACTTCTCTGTAATCATTTATAGATCAGGTAGTGATTTCCCACTTGGCTTAATGACAGTTCTGTTCTCGGGAGAGCTGGTCAGCTTGTCAAATACTGCTGATGTTTCTTGCCTCTGGAGAGGGCCTGGTGGATCAAGCATCGTGGCTCTATGTGCCATTCCTTCTCATCCCTCGCACCTATAATGGGTGGGAAGTCACTTCTTTCAAAGGAATCTCAGGACCAGTGAGAGTCTGGGGAGCAAGCTCATGGAGGGGGCGAGGGGATGAGTAATGGCAGACTGTGTTTGCCTGTAGTTCTGAGATCACTGACAGACATGACTCCCTGTTCTGCATATTGACTGTCCTTAGACCAGCTGCCTTGCAGAAGAGGAGACTGGAGGATATTGGGGGTCGGGTTTCCTCTGTGGGTGAGGGGACTATCCAGTGATTTCAGTGAAATTCAGCAACTGTTAAGGGAGACTCTACCCTGTGTCAGGCTCTGTGCTGGTTTTGTGGGGCTTAGGGAAGGAGGCCTGGCTGGGTGCCTACGAGGACGTTCCTCCAGGAGAACTTCAGTGGGACTCTACCTTGTTTTGGGGCAATGGGTCAGCATTACAGGAACCCAGAGGGGGTGAGGTCAGTTCTTCTTGACCATTGCGAAAGTGACCTCTGCTCTCGATTACCTGGGCTGATGAGCAGCAGCAAGCGGAGTCCACACCCCTCTCCCAGCATCCACTCAAAATAAAAATGTAAAAGAAAAATCAGTTTGTGCCAGTGGTTCCCAAGGGTGATCTCTGGACCTGTACTAGACCGTGCAGGTTTTCACAGATGAGATCAGGAAAATGAGAACAATGTAGTGAGTTCTTCATGAAGCTAAATGTATGCACTATTAAGGACTTTTCCATTTATCTTCAGATAGAGTGGGAGGGTCAGGGAGGGAGAGAGGGGGAGAGAGAGGGAGAGAGAGAGAGAGAGAGAGAGAGAGAGAGAGAAGAAACATCGATCTGAGAGGGACACATCAACTGCTGCCTCTCGCATGACCCCATCTAGGGCCAGGGATGAACCAAAACCGAGGTATGTGCCCTTGACCAGAATCAGACCCGTGACTGATTGGTCTGTGGGCCGATGCTCTAACCGCTGAGCCAAACCAGGGCTAAGGACTTATTCTTTATTCTAGAACTTTCATCCTATATCCCTGTAGGTGCTCATGAAATTGGGATAATAGAAGATAAAAGAAGATGACTGCAAAGTCCTTAGGTGGCTAAATAAAAAGTTGGCAAATCTCTGCCAGGCCCTCTAATGTGTATGTGTGCAGGTGTGTGTATGTGTGCAGGTGTGTGTATGCGTGGCCCTCTAATGTGTATGTGTGCAGGTGTGTGTATGCGTGGCCCTCTAATGTGTATGTGTGCAGGTGTGTGTATGCGTGGCCCTCTAATGTGCATGTGTGCAGGTGTGTGTATGCGTGCGTACCACTATGCACAACTTCTACTTGTGTGTGAACCTCTGAAGTCTGAGAACAACATGCAATGCTGGGATCAGATAGACTTGGATTCTTAGCTTCTCCCGAAATGAGAAGTAGGTCCTGAATAACGTCATTTCATTATAATGTTTATGAGATGTTATAGGAGCTTAACTCTGGTTTATATCAATTAGCCCATGGTAAAATTGGTTTCGTGTAGCTTCAAGTTGCAGAACCTACACACGCCTTTTAACGGAGGACTTACTGTATCCAACACATGGGGTCAATCTGTGCCTCAGTAATGTGTCACTTTGTTTCTAATAATAACAGTGTTTAAGATCAAAACCTTACCTTTGGACAAGGAACAAACTCCACATACTAGGTTAATTTAGTAAACATTTACATTTTAACGACTATATTCTGTTATAAATCACATATGTTAAATGTAAATGAGCAGCAGAGTGAGGAGCTGATGCGTGCTCAGCGGAAGGGAATTGAGGTTCACAGGCTATTCCGCTGTGGGTGCGGGGGTCACGCCAGGCAGCCGCCCCTGCCAAGCAGAGGCCGGGACCGGGGAGCCTCTGCAGTGCCCGTTCCTCTACTGTATTTAAATGGGAGTCAGAGTGAGATCGTAATTAAATTGTGGCCGGAGAGCTAGACAACTTAACTAGAGGCCTCTCGTGCTACATGCTCCAGAATTTAATTTTCCAAATAAACTCAGTGTGGCTTTGATGCCCAGGGAGGATCAATAGAATGGAAATTGCTTGCAGTTTCCCCTAAAGTGTTACAATGGATTACTGCTCTCACATTTCCCCTCCACACTCCTTTTTGCTGCCAGACAGAGCATGGTATTCATTCTAGGCACATAATGTTTGAGGAAACAGAAAAAAAAAGTAAATGAATATAAAAGGAGACTACAAACCATGCTGAGGAGCAAGATGAGATGTGGCCTCCCTGCCTGTGAGTAAGGGCTCACCTGAGGGAGAGAAGCACCCCATCCTGGGGGAGGGGTTGTGTGGGTGGGGTTCAGGTGCGCTGAGAAGGGGCATGGAGGGGCTGCCACCAGGTCACTTTCTGAAGGATGCCATTCAAGAAGGTGAGCCAAACCTCAGGTCCTGACCAGGGGTGCTGCCCCCTGGGACCTCACCACCGGATGATTTGTTCTGGAATCTTGGGGAATGTTCTAGATCCTTTGCTTCTTCTCAGAATAATCCGGTTGCAGAATAAGCCTGCAACCTATAGACTCTCTTGGGTTTTCACCTGTGGAGCTAACTGTCCTGGGATCAAGTCTCCTGTTTATACTAATGAGCTTGTACAATTGGCAATCAGAAGGGACTCTCAGGAGCACGGTTCCCAGGTCCTAAGACCCCAGCAGTAGGGGCTTGGGGAAATCTTCTGTACTCTGGGGATGGCAGACAGGCTGGGGCCCGGAGAGGAGGAGGCTGCAGTGCCACCCTGCAGACCTTCACTGGGCATGCTTTGTGTGTAAGACAGTGTTACGCACTGTACTTTGGGGACAGGGACAGGGGCAGGGGCAGTGGCAGAATGAATGAGACTTGACTCTTGCCCTCAGGGAGTCTAAAGACTAGACAAGGACCCACATGGCTTTAATGCTCAGCAGGGTCACATGGATTCAGGAATCTGAAACTGGATTGGGTACAATCTTCTTATTTTGCATTTTGGGAAACTGAGGCAGGAGGTGTGTGTGTGTGTGTGTGTGTGTGTGTGTGTGTTCATTCATGTCCATCCTTGTTGCACACACTGTTCTGTGTTCTGAGTGCTGTTCCTCTTGGCTGGGACGGGATGGGGTAGCCGAGCAGGTCAGGATGGGGTAGCCTGGCGCTGAGCTCCCAGAGCTCGCTGTGTGCGCCTCCATGCTGCCCCCCCCCCCAGGTTCCAGAATTACCAGCCCCCACAGCAGATGTTGGCAGTGCCTCCTGGGGCTGACAGACCATGTTTTGAGATATCTGGAGAATGAAAGTTCCAGAAAATTAATTAGTGGCAGCAGACATTGGCTACCCAAAGGCTGCAAAAATTTGCGGGATTTTGTTTCTTTTTTGTCAAAGAGTAAGTGATCAGCATGTATTGATTGATTTCTTGCTAAATTCCTCTCTGTCTTAAAAAACACCACCACTCTGGCAGTTCAGAGTCCCTCGAAGCATTTTGATGAACCTCCTACCCGAGTCACTGGTTCTTGGAGTTGAGTCCCCCACCTTCCATCTCTCAGGGGTTCTGACTCTGACCTGCCAGGGGTTGGTCCTTCTGAAGGGCAGGGCTTGAATGAGGCAAGCAAAGCACTTAGGGCTGATAAAATTAAGGAGGCACTAGCTCTGAGGGTCTGCAAGTGCAGGGTTGGCACCTGGGGGCCAGGGCCTCCTAAAATTGTTATCCCTTTCAGCGGTTCTCAACCTGTGGGTCGTGACCCCTTTGGGGGGGGTCGAATGACCCTTTCACAGGGGTCGACTAAGACATAACAATAGCTAAGTTACAGTTATGAAGTAGTAATGAAAATAATTTTATGGTTGGGGGTCACCACAACATGAGGGACTGTATTAAAGGGTCGCGGCATCAGGAAGGTTGAGAACCACTGCAGATGCTTCACTTACCTCGCCCAAGTCCTGGCCTTGCTTTCAGACTGCGGCCCACTCCTTCACATCCCAGGGAGAAGCCACGGCAACATCCGGGAGTTCAGACGCAGACTCCGTGGTGGAGCCCTGAGCCAGCTCCTGGGTGGAGCCCAGCCCTCACACGTGCTAATAGGAAGAGCCTGGTGTCTTCCCTTGGCGGGGATGGGACTGGCCAGTTGCCCAGTACTCCCTTCTCTGGCCTGTTAGGTTCCTGAGGCACATCCTGTCCTCAGAGAAAAGCCCTCAAAAGAGCTTCTGAGTTGAGGACCAGGACAGACAGGGGGCGCCGAGTTGCTTTTGGAGATCACGATACTCACAGGGCATCAGTGTAGGTGAAATGAAAAAACAAAAACACAGCTGTTACTAATTTAAAATGTGACATTTCCCTCATCTTGCGCCCCTGGAACCGGAGGAGAGGAATTATTGAATATGTGACATGGGAGGAGAAAGATTACCGTGCATATTAAGCAAGAAGAAGAGTGATTGCTGAATACATGATGTAAAAGGAGGTAGTCACCACAAAATTAAATACAAAAATCCAGTGGAAAATAATTATTGTCTATACATTATAGGCTTGACATATGCTAAGTTTTCTACTTTTAAAAGCCTCTTATAATTTCTGGATAACCCATTTAGCTGTCTGGCTCCCACTACCCCACCCCCACCCCTGCCAGGCTTCTGTGCTGCCAGAGAAGGTATTTTATTGGTCTTTAACCCCTTGTGGGGATTTCCCCAGTCATTTATATGAATAGTTTCTGGGAAGATGGAGGACTCCAAAATGAATACTAAGGTTTTCTGAGCTTCCTGTAGTCACACCAGCAGAAATCTTCCAAATCCTGGGTCCCCACAAATGTCCTTTGGCTCTCCTCTGCCCCCTCCCTATGATTAGCATCCTTGAAGAATGGGAATTAGCAAGAGACAGACTGAATGAGGAAGGAGGACCCGGCTGGCTAAGGGATGGTCAGTGAACATTGTCATTTCTTGAAACTTAACGTCTGTCAGTAACTTTCTCCAGGTGCTGGATGACTGTCAGCGTGACTGTGTCCTTCTCAGGTTCTGGTGGGTGACCAAAGTGTCCATGGCTGTCTCTCAGGCAGACAGGAACTCCCACCCCATGGACTGGAGAGAGTGGGCTTACTCTGTAGCAGGAAGGAATTAGGGAAACTAGAGGAAGCACTTTGCAAAACAAGGTTAGCATTGTCCAAAAGAACTTCGTGCAGTGACGAAAATGTTCTGTATCTGCTCTGTCCAAAACATAGCTGCTGGTCCTGCATGGCCATTGAGTCCATGAAATGTGACTGGTGTGGCTGAGGATCTAAGGTTTAAATTTTATTTGATTTTTATTAACCGAGGTTTAAATAGCCACATGTGGCTACGAGATTGAACAGTGCAGTTCTAGCTAAGTCAGGCTCAGAAGAGGATGGCCTGGAGAAGGGAGGGGAGGCTGGGCGGGAGCACCTGCCAGGGATCTTGACTCTCTGGGGATGAGCTGGACCAGATTCTCAGAGCAGCTTCTTCCCATAGTGGGACCGGCTCAGGGTGGGGCTGGGCTGGGCTGGGCTGGGCCTCCTCCTCTTGGCTCTGTTTAAGGAGGGGCAAGGTGGAATTCTGGTTGTCTGGAGGGCAGTACCAGGCAGAAAAGGGTTCTTCCTTTTCCCCAGAAAAATGCAGAGTCATCACCTGCATTTCCTGAATCTCCTCTGATCAGAAGAGGCCTGTGTGGGGAAGGGCTCAGGGGCAGGCTTGGGTAGAGATCTGGGTCTCTCAATCCCCAGCCCAGAGGTTTACTCAAATACTGGGGCCAGTTTTCTCTCAATTTAGCCCTGGGCCCACGCTTTAGTTCCCTCAGGGAAGGAGTGGGATGTGGCAGTTCCCAGAGGTCCATAACAGAGCAACCCTCTCCCTCTCCTCCTAGCGCCTTTCCAATTCCTGACCTCATTTTGACCTTTGGGGAGCCTTTCTGGGTGATTGCCTGTTCCATCTCAAGGTGGCAGTGGAGACAGAATTTGCTGACGCCTTGGATTCAGGCCAGCTAAATGTGGGCTTGGCAGTTTCCTTGGGTTCCCAGTCCTGTGGAACAGAACAACGTGCCAAGAATAGACCACGGAGCCCTGAGCAGGTGACGGGTCACCAAGGGTCTGGGCGTCCAGGGAGAGGTTCTTGTCTCCGGGAAAGTACATGTGCGCCAGTGTCTCAGGCCGAGGGAGATGCGCGTCAGCCCCTGCGAGGACTGTTCTGGAGGAGAGGCCCCTGACGATCCAAGGGAACACTGACGATATGCTGGGATGGGCTGTTGATTCGTGGCAACTGCCCAAGGGTGGTCTCCGCAAGAAGCTGGTGGCCAGGGTCTACCAGTGTGAGGGCTCCTGTGGGTCTCGGTGAAAAGGTGGGTTGGACCCTTCCTGAGCAGCTCACAGGGCTTGGAGCTGTCCCCCTGGACCTCACTGGCCACGTTGGGGGCAGAGAAGAAGGGAGAAGGAAGGAGGATTCAGTCAGTCATTCATCCTCAGCTTTATAGATCTTATTTCATACACCCTTCGTTGCAGTTGGCTGTTTACATCCCCCACTAGACTAACTCAGCGCCCAGCCTAGTCCCTGGCCTGTACGAGAAGCTGGAATAAAAATTTATTGAAGAAATAATTGTCTTCTGAAATAAAAGACATGTAAAAAGAGAGGCTTTCTGGTGGAAATTTAAACCCCCAATGTGTTGATTCGGTTGGGGTTTGATTATAGTAGAAGGTGGCCTGGGGCTCAGCATTTTCACTAGAAGGTGCACTGTTGCCTGAGGGGCAGATATAAAGACTGGGGGGAACGTGTCCCCGACCGCAGAGCAGCCGGACGGGGATGCCCCAACGTCCGGAAGGCGCTGAGGAGGTGAGTGGTACCCTTGGGTTGACAGTACCATCTGGCAGGGGCAGCTTCTGTGAGCACCAGGGGCATGTTCACGGTGTGACCACATCAAAGGTGGTGTGTGTTGTGGGTAGGCAGGGACAGAAGAAGAATACAGAAAGTCGGACGGGCAGAATCTTATTAGACAGTCGGAAGACAGGCGGTCTGGAGCCAGCCCTGCCATAAACTCACTGTGTGACCTAGGGTAAGCCCTGGTCCTCTGTGAGCCTCGGTTTCCTCGTGGTAAATGAGGAGTATTGGGCAGGGTTTCTACAGGGTTCCGGCAGGAAGGTGGCACAGTCAAGTTGGGTAATGTGAGGAGAGCTGAATGAGACTGCTTACAAAGGTGTGGTGGGGCCCAGGGAGAGCCCCAGAGGTGAGTGACAGGCTGTTTCCAGCCCTAGACCTGAAATGGCAACGCGGTGAGGCAGGGAGAGCACTAGGAGGGAGAGAAGGGGGAAGGGAGGGAGAGGTTGCCTGCCAGGAGCTGGGCCCTTTAGGACACAGCCAGCCCCAGGTGGCCCTGCAGGGAGGGGGCTGGTCTAATAAACACATGACCCACTCTCTTTCCTCTCATTTGCTGCGGGGCTCCCCACTGGCTGACTACTCCCAGAGGCAGAGGGCTAGGTGGCCCATCGATGGCAGCTTCCAGCTTCCAAAGTGGCCTCCCTGCTCTAGGACAGCCGCTCAGAGGGAGGTGGGGGGGGGGCAGACACTTATTGACTCCTGCTTGATGTCTTGGGTCTCTGCACTTGCGAGACAGTGCGCCCCCTGCCTGCCTGGACAGAGGTGGCGGGCGTTCTCCCGCTGAGCCACCTTCTGCTCCTGCTCCTGCCTGGTCCTGGAGGAGGCGGAGGACCATCTCCCTCGCAGCCGCCAGCCACCCCGCCATCCGTCACTCTGCCAGCCCGAGAAGTCATGATAGATGAGGGCACATTAGGCCTCCCATCCTGCAGGCCTAAAAGCCAGGGCTTTACCAATCAGTGCGGGCGAAGCTGTGTGAGCTGAGCAGGGCTCCGCGCCGGGAGCTGGAGGCGCAGGGAGTTAATAAGCACTTGGCGATGGCAAGGATATTGAACTCATTCCTTAAATCAATCCTTAACCAAGAAGGATGAGGGACTGAAATTTTGGACCTTGCGAAAGGGGCTATTGACAAAGGGTGTGAAGGTGGGAGAGGGAGGTGTCCAGTGGGGAGACTGGAAGAAAGAGAAAGTGGTGGTGAATCCCCAGGTAGTGACCCTGCTCCCATATTGGGATTGGGGAGCCCAGCAGACATAGTCTCAGTGTGGGTTAAGAACAGAGACTTGGGCCCTGGCTCAGTGGTTAGAGCGTCGGCCCACGGTCCAGAGAGACCCTGGTTTGGTTCCCGCTAAGGGCACGTACCTCAGTTGCAGTTTGTCCCCGGCCCTGGTTGGGTTGTGCAGGTGGCAGCCACTCGATGTGTCCCTTTCATGTCGATGTTTCTCTCTCTCTCTTCCTCTCTCTCTCTACCACTCTATCGGAACAAAAAACGAAAAAAATGTCCTTAGGTGAGGATAAAAAAACCAAACAGACTTGGTAGAGAGAATTCGTGGAGACTTAAACAGGTGACTTAGAACCGGCACTGGCCCTCCCCCTCCTACCGCTCCATCCCCTTCTCCAGGGGCCCCACCCCATGTGCAGAGCAGGGTTAGGGTCCCTGCATCCCGGATGGACCCCAGCCTCATTTCAAGTGAGGGACCCGTAGTCCTCTCCATCCTTGGAATCCCGGGGGGGCTGTGTGGCTGGGCTTTCCCACCAGCCCGCCTCAGCTCCCTGTGCCAGGAGCACCGCCAGGGCCTGAGGCGAGGGCCTTGCCCCCCACAGTGGTGGGAGCCCAGCCCTCCTCCCCGCTCTGGCTTTTCCAGTCTTCTCGTTCTTCACGTCTTTTCAGCCTCTTCTTGAGCGAAGCGGGCATCTGTTTCGAGGGGCCTGGCAGAGACAGTGGCTGTCCTCCCTCCCCGACCGGCCTCTGTCGTGGCGTCCTGCCTGGGCTCTGTGGTCACCACGGCTCCAACAGCAGCCACAGAAGCTCTAGGGGCTTTTGTTCTGAAGGAGGCTTCTTTAGCGGCGTCCTCAGGGCAGAGCCTGAGACAAGGATTCAGAACACGTGGTTTATTCTGGGGGGGGGGGGCTCTCAGAGAGAAACCCCAGAAGGAGGGAGGGAGACAGGGTGGGGAAGGGGAAGGCGCTGAGCAAAGACTCGGCATCAGGTAAAGCCTTAGCCTCTCCCTGGGGAAGGCTCTGGAGACTGAACCAGAGCTCAGCAATTCCCGGGTGGCACTGGGCCAGCCCTTGTATTAGTCATCGCCGGAGCAGTCAGGAAGGGGGCTGTAGTCGGCTGAGGGCAGTTCTCCGCAGGGGGAGGTGGAGATGGGGAGCAGTGAGCCCTCGCACCCTCACCGCAGGGGGGCGGCGGCACCACTGCAAAGGCTTTTCAGAGCCCCCGTGGCCACCCCCTTCATCCTGTGGGGATGGTCATCTCTGGAACCTCCCCCAGCCACTGCGCGCTTTCAGAACGTTATCTCACCCTCAAGTCACTTCGCAAGAACGGTTTGATCTGTATTTTATGAACAGGAAGCTGAAGCCCAAAGATCTCCCTCTAGTAGGCAAGGAAGCTGGGACCTGCACCACTAGAGTCACTGTGTTGATCGTCCACCGTCGAGGTTTTCCCTGTTAGAGAAGCTGCTTTCTCTCTCTTTTTTAATTTAATTTTTTTAATCCTCGCCCGAGGACATTGCTGTATTTATTTTCAGATAGAGCGGGAGGGAGAGAGGGAGGAAGAGAGAGAGAAACATCGATGTGAGAGAGACACATTGAGTGGTTGCCACCCACACGACCCCAACTGGGGCCAGGGACAAACGGCAACTAAGGTACGTGTCCTTAGCAGGAGCCGAACCCAGGACTCTCTGGTCCGCAGGCTGGTGCTCTAATCACTGAGCCAAACTGGCCAGTGCGAGACTGTTTTCTTAATGGGAGGAAAGAATGACATTGAGTAGAGCATGTTGTTAGTGTCTTGCACAGACTTCCCCTCACCCCACCCACCACCTTCTTAGCCAGTCTCTGCAAAAATGCAGGAAACTTTCCTCTTTTGAACAAGAAACGCCCCCCCCCCCCCCCCCCCCCCGGCTGAGAGGAAGGAGCATCATCAGCACCCTTCTCTCCCTAGGCTGTCCTCCATCTGCCCTGTTTCTCTCTATTGCTCACCCCAGTTCTTAATTTAAGCCTTAGTTATTATTATTGTGATTATAGGGGGAAGGCCTCTGCATCATTAATGCAACATTCTAGGTAGTAGAAAGATGATTAAAAGGAGCCACACTTAATTTAAAATGACAAGTTAGGTTTCCTTCTGGATTTTTTTTTTTTTTTTCAGACGGTCTCTTAGTAAATTACATCTGACAACCCAAAATAAATTGTGCCCAAGATTTATGCTTTCTGTGGACTTGTGGAGCTCAGCAGCCGAGATGGCAGGGTGAAGGGAGCCTTGAAAAGGATGGCTAATTGCAAAAATTATGTGTGTGTGTGTGACTTGCCCGCATGGTCGGGATGCTGCCCATCTGACTCCTGCCTGTCTGTGGATGGGAAGGTACAGACAGCCCTGCCAGCGTCTCTCCCAGCGACAGCGTCAGGGTGCAGCTCTTCTGGTCTGGGATGCCTTAACCACAGAAACGAGGCAAAACGGGGCAGGGAAGCTTTAGATAAGGAACCAAGGACGTGGCATCTTTGAAAGTTTTCCCAAAGGAGATGTCAGTGTTCACTGAGAGCGCCAGAATTTACTTTAGCTATTACTATGGATGAATAATTATGGGCAAGCCAGCAAGTACTGTGGGTTCACAGCAGGTTAATTGGGAATAATGGATTTCATTTCAAACTGTGAGAAATGATATTTCGGGGGGGGAGGGGGAGAGGGAGAGAGAGAGGGAGAAAGAGAGACTTTGCTCACCCTCACCGAGTGTTAAGGCTGCTGTCTCCTCTCCTTGCACATTGGCTCTGCTGGTCCTGGCCAAGCCTCTCTGCACCCTGGCCCTGGGTTCTTGTTGCACAAGAGGGGGTGGTGGGTAATGAGAGGATGGAGGTGAAAACAGAGAGATCAGGTGGCTTATTTGCATCATTTCCCTTTTCTGAAATTGGGATGGGCAGCCTGGTGTTCAGTCATCTAGCAAATGTTTCTTGAGTGCCTTGGTGGGCGCAACACCATGCGAGGCACTGGGGACCAGGGCACCTCTGTGGGAGCGTGTGGTTGTGAGCAGGCGGGGCACAGAGTGATGGAGGCAGACACTGACCAGATTCGTGCAGTCCAACAGATATACAGTGCCAGTCACATATGTAATTTAAAATGTCCTAGTAGCCTGATCAAAAAGGCAAGAAGAACAGGTGACATTAATTTTAATAATATATCTTATTTAACTCAGTATATCTGAAATATTATCATCTCAACAGGTAATAGAAAAATTCTTAATGAGGTATTTTATATGTACATCACATCTCAATTTGTACTAGTTGAATTTCAAGTGCTCAGTAGCATACGTGGCCAGTGGCTAGTGTATTGGACGGTGCAAAATCAGATCATCATTCATTATACACCCGTGTACACACATAAAGTGGTGAGTGCTGCAAAGGAGAGGTTCACCAGTGTCCAGCAGGAAGGCCTAACAATCGGGCAGGGGCTGGAGGGCTCAGAGAAACAACCACTTTGATCTGCAGTCAGAAGGGCAGGCAGCAGAGAGCAAGGTGAGGGGGGTGAAGGGAAAAGCATTCCAGGCAGAGGGAACTGCATGTACAAAGAGCATGTGGGCGTGAGCAAGGGGAAGAAGAGTGGAGGTGGGGTTGCCAGGGCAGGCAAGAGCTTTCGGGGCCTTCAGGGCAGCCTGAGGATTTGGGTCTGAGAGTCAGAAGGGAGCTGAGGAGGAGCTGTGGGCAGGGAGTGACAGGATCAGATCTTCCTTGTCTGCAGGGAGGGACCTGGCTCAGGGGACGCAGGAGTCCATCCAGCAGAATCATAGCTTGCTGCCTGCTGAGTGGGGCTCCAGAGGGCTAGAGGCTGGATCCCCGGAGGCCGGGCCAGCTGTGGGCCTGTCAGGACTCTGCCCACCTCTCTCTACGCTCCCAGAAACAGGCTGAGAACGACCATGTTTGGAGCAGATCACTGCAATATGTCCTGCCTGGAGGTTAGGGCTCCAGATGGGTATTTCAGCTTCACTTCTTGGCTGTGCAGCATCAGAGAGATTGCTCTCCCTTCAGGGTCCTTCTTTAGCTGTAAAAATAAAGTGGGAGAAGAGTGTGTGGATCAAGGGTCTCTGAAACTTCATGACAGTAGGATAAGGACTTCATGTCTTGGGGCAGGATCTCCTTAGTTCTGGCTGGCCCTGGATTTGGGCAGTGTTTTCTCTTCCCAGGGGTGGGAGTGGCAGCCCGTCATCCTGGAGCTATTTGTCCCTGTCAAGGTGCCCAGCTCCACTGTGTCCACTGTGGCTCCGCCCACTGGAGCCATGTGCTACGTATATTATTTGAGTGCTGTGGGGGATCAGTGACCATCTTAAATGCAGTGTCAGAATACAGAGAACACAATGACTAATTAAATATAGACTTAGATGTTATGTCAGGCAGAAATACTTATGTGTGTTTTCAAACTAAATTCTTTACTTAAGTCTTTTGATTCCACAAAAATAAAAAACGCATTACTTAGCAACTATTTTGAGGTAATTGAAAAGCAGGTGCTACATTGTACTATAAATGAATGCAAGATGGCATTAATTTACCTCTATTTTTGTTGTAGGGCTTGAAGGCAGGGCTGGGGCAGTGAGGCAGCATTCACAGGAGGAGAGAGGGTGCCCCTTGGCATCTGCATTGGGTGTAGCCCCAGGGGCCATGACTCAGCTCACTGTGTCCAAGGGAGGGAGGAGAGGAAGGCAAAGGATCAGAAAGCCACACCCTGGGGAGCATTTTGCCTACCTCTGTTGCGCTCTCTGCCCTGCAGCGAGAAGAGTCTACAGCTCCTTTCACGAACATTCATTCAGCAGATACTCATGCAGGATTGCTCTGTGCTGGGCAGCATGCTCGATGCTGGAGCTGCTGGGGTGGACACGCACCTCGGAGGAGATGACTTGAATGGTGAGGAGGAAGCAGACGTGGGGAGATCTGGGGAAAGAACTTTTCAGGCAGAAAGGGCTGCTCGTATACAGGCCCTGAGGGGAGAATGAGCCTGGTTTGCTGGAGGAAGAGCAGAGGGTACATCAGGCTGGAGCAAAGAGAACAAGGAGAGGTTGATGTGAGATGAAGCCAGAGAGATGGTCAGGAGCTGGATCATGGAGGGTCTCCTAGGCCTAGTGAGGAATTTGGATTTATTCTCATTGTGAACGGAAGACACCAGAGGAGCTGTGTGATCTGATTTGTATTTTAGACACTCTCCCTGGCTGCTGGGTAGAGAGTAGACTGCATGGGGGAGGTTAGGAAGCTTCTGCAGGTGAGAGATGCTGGTGCATGGAGCAGGCTGGGAGCAGTGGTGGGATTCAAGATACACTTTGGAGGCAGAGCCAGCAGGATTTGCTGATGGATTGGATGTTGGGGAAGAGATGGGAATCAGCATGACTGCAGCATCCGTGTGAATGGTGGTGTCCTCCCCAAGGTGGCAAACCCTGGGGCAGGGGAGGACCAAGTTCCATTGTGTTGATGTTGAGTTTGAGGAACCTGCTAGTCCTCCAAGGAAAGATGTCAATCAAGCAGGCAGTGGGTGGTGTGGGTCTGGAGCTCGGGCGAGGGCCCTGCTGCTATGAATCTGGGCACTGTCTCTGTACTGATGGGGTTAGAGCTGAGATAGATGAGATCACTTAGGGAGTAGATATATGGGGAGCTGGAGGGACTTCATGGCACCCTCCCCTTGTTCTCCCGGCAGGGCCATCCTTGCCGCTGGAGCAGTTTTGCTGAGGGCGCTGTCCTGGGTTCCAGCACATCTCTTCTCCCTGGTATAGGTGTCTCTGGGCATTCCTGATCGGAGCTGAGCCTGGGCGAGGTGTCTCTGGGCATTCCTGATCGGAGCTGAGCCTGGGCGAGGTGTCTCTGGGCATTCCTGATCGGAGCTGAGCCTGGGCGAGGTGTCTCTGGGCATTCCCGATCGGAGCTGAGCCTGGGCGAGGTGTCTCTGGGCATTCCTGATCGGAGCTGAGCCTGGGCGAGGTGTCTCTGGGCATTCCTGATCGGAGCTGAGCCTGGGCAAGGTGTCTCTGGGCATTCCTGATCGGAGCTGAGCCTGGGCGAGGTGTCTCTGGGCATTCCTGATCGGAGCTGAGCCTGGGCGAGGTGTCTCTGGCCTGGCAGGACTAGAAGGTGGAGGTCTTCTGAGTCCCTCCCTATGCATCCCAGTGGGGAGGGGGGAGCTTTTCTTCATGTTCTTTTCCCATTTGTCCCCTGCTACTCGGAACCTGGGAGACAGAGGACATGGGGAGAGAAAACAGGAAATGAAAGAGACAAAGAGACTGAGAGAAGGGTGGAGGGGAGCCCCAGGAGGGTCACCAGGGGACCGGGAGCAGCCAGAGGACAACCAGAGTGAGCTGGGGAAGGACAGGGGTAACTGGGGAGGGAAGGACAGAGAGAGTTCAAGTATGAACAAAAACGATGTTTCTTTCTCTCTCTGGTCCTCATGTTGGTGATTGGTTCCTTTTTTCTACCTGGGAAGTGAACACCAGCCCCACTTTCAGAAGTAAAGTGGTCTGAAGCTCTTTGACAAGCTCGGGTGCCCTGTGGAGCCCTCCTTCGGCCAGGAACTTGGCCTGCTCACTCAACTCCACACGGCCCTGTGAGTAGGTAGCATCTCCTCCATTTCACAGACAACAGACCTGGAGCTCGGGAGGTTTACAGTCAGCCCAAGATTACAGGGTGATAGGGCGTGTGTGGGGGGTGGGTGGGATTCAAACCTACAAACCTAGTCCAGGCCCCTGTGCCACCCCGCCCCCTTCTGGTTTTCATTGTCAGGGCGGTCAGCTCTCCCGGAGTCTCCCAGCAGCTGGAGATGGAGTCCTGCCAGGAGAGCTCGCCTGTACTCTGTTGGTCCTCCTGCCCCAGACCCTCTCCCTGGTGGGCACAGCTGCTGGCAGCTGTAGTCACCTGCCTGGGACTGGCAAACAGATGGCCCTGACTTTCTGGGACAATTCCAATTTCAAGTGTTCTCTCTGATTGTCAGACAAAGGTACTGCTTTTTAGTTCAGAAATAATAGGGCACCTTAAACATGGCTGTAAATCCTGTTGGCTCTTGTAGGTTCTGCCCCAGAGAGGTGTGGCCCCTAGAAAGGCAGATGGTCAGAGGCTGGTTAAGGACTGGGACTAGGTCTGAACAGACTCCGAAAGGCTCATCTGTAGAAGGTGCCCTCTGTCCAAACTCCGCAAAGCCCACAGGAGCGATTCCAGACCTGTTGAGAAAGGCCCAGCAGGACGGGAATTAATGTCTCCATTTTTTGTTTTTAATTCTCACCTGAAGACATTTCTGCATTTATCTTCAGATAGAGCGGGGGGGGGGGGGGGAGAGAGAGAGAAACATCGATGTGAGAGAGACACATCGAGTGGCTGCCACCCACACGATCCCAACCGGGGCCGGGGACAAACTGCAACCGAGGTACGTGCCCTTAGTGGGAACTGAACCGAGACACTCTGGTCCATGGGCCGATGCTCTAACCGCTGAGCCGAACCGGCCAGGGCAGTGTCTCTGTTTTACACACGAGAAAAATCAGGCTCAGAGAAGCGGTGCCCAGGGCCCTCGGCAAATCAGAGATGAACCTGGAACTTGAACCCAGGCCCCCCAGCTCCCGGTTCAGTGTTCTGTCCACCTCAAGAAGAAAGACCTCTGATGTCGGCCAGCAGGACTGCCATGTGCAGCCACCTAGGCTGTGACCGCACAGTCCCACGGACATCGGCAGTGATGTGAAAGGCGCCCGCAGAGCTGTGCAGTGCAGCGACTCTGAGTCCAGGGCGGTTGGGCCCTTCCCTGTCCATCCGTTGCTCTCCTACTCAGTCCTCCCTGGCACTATAACAGATGTAGGAAGGGCGTCCACTCCCAAACTCCAGAAGAGGTGTGATGGCTCCACCTTGGTATATTTAGCCTTGTTCAGGCCACACCAGGCCCCCTACCCCAGCCAACAGCCCTGCTCTCAGGTGTATGGTCCTTTCTCATCTGCTCACTCAGCGCTATTTGCTTAGGGATAGGACTGGAGGGAGGCAGGTTGGGGCTCTGATGGGAGATGAGGATAGCTGAAGGCTATACTTAGGGCTGTGTCCTCCTCACTCTCCCCCACCTGCTACATGCATCCCTGGAATTAAAACCATGGTCTAAGATCCTCTTAAATATGACACATCTGCTCATTCTGTGCAGGAGGGAGAATTTATAGGTGAGAAACCAGCAGACTGATCTTCACTCTGCTCCAGTGGTCAGGCTGTGGCTGATTGATGCCCTGTGCACCCCACAGCCTAGATGGCTCCTTTTTATAGTCCCTCCCCGCCTTCCCATAACTCAGGAGGGAGGCCGTAAATTCCTAGGGGCAGCGGAGCAGTCCTCTATTAGGAGAACCACCTGGAGTTCCTGGCAGGTACCTGGCCAGCTCCACATCTCATTGTCAAGGTAGCTGTGGGCTGAAGGGACATGCCCAGGACAGGGAGCTGGGAGGTCTGGCCAGCTCAGAAGCTCCAGAAGAGAAGGGGCCTCTAAAAGTCACCTGGTCTCATACATGTTTAACTTACGCGTTCCCTCTGCTGATGGGGAACTCTCGATCCGCCAGCCCATCCATCTTTGGAGAGCTCCTCTGCTTTTTCTTCTGTTGAGCTGGACTCCTTCCTAGTGTCTCTCTTATTTCTCTTCCTTGGGGCCAAACAAAAGGAACCTAAGAGTCATGACTGCGTTTGACTTCTCTGCTGGCTGCAGAACCCAGCTCATTTCATTCCCTCTACAATGGACAAATCAATTGTATAACAAAACATGTTATAGTGGCTTATTATCAAAGCAGAACAGAACAAGCCTGGATGTGTGGGCAGAACCCTGTAGATTTCTTCCTCCCTCCCCTGCTACCCACCACGATGTGATAGTTACTGTAAAGACAGATGGCTGCCGGCCCCAGCATCCATGCCTCAATGTTCCTTTTTCTAGTCTTTGTCAAAACGAGTGTTTTTCAAGCTTCAGCGTGCATAAGCATTATGTTACAGGGCTGTATACACCCATGTATGTGAATCTTCGTGGCTGATTTAAGAGCCTGCAAGGGTAATTCTGACTATGCAGTGTTTCCCTTACTTGATGACTTTTGAACTTAACCTCCACCCAGGAAGTGATTTGATCATGTTTCTTGAAAATGTCTTTCCTTTCCTATTGAGGCATAGCCTACAGGCAGTAAAGTATATAAATCTTAAATGTACAGCTCAATAAATTTTACCAATGGACAATCCTGGGTGGCTGTGACCCAAGTCAAGATGTAGAACATTTTTATCACCCTGGGTGGTTATTCATGCTCCTTCCAGTCAAAACCATCTCCCCTCCTAGAGGTGATTTATTTATTTATTTATTTATTTATTTAGTTAATTCTCACCCAAGAATATTTTCCCCCTAGATTTTTAGAGAAAGTGGAAGGGAGAGGGGGAAGGGGGGGTGGAGAGAGAGAGAAACATCAATGTGACAGAGACATATTGATTGGTTGCCTTCTGTATGACCCCGACTACAACCCATTCCATTGGACTTCATATTGTCCAGGGATCTCCTGAGCTGTACTATAGATGTTCGTCCAAGTCATTGAGAAATAAGTTGAAGAACTAGGGCTGGGGGGCAAGTCCTGCAGCCTAATGTCACAGCCTACCTGCAGGACGGCAGTGCTCTCCTGGTCAGCACACACAGGCTGCTCCTCCCTCTGCCTGGAACACTTCCCCCCTAATACCTGCCCGGCTCACTCGGGCCTCCTTGAAATCTGTGCTCAGATATTACCTGCTCGGTGAGGTCTTCAGACCATTCTTTTTCAAGCTGCAACCCCCTCTCCCAGATTCAGCATTCCACCCCCTTCTTTGCTTTATGCTTCTCCATAGCACTTATCACCACATAACATGGAATGTACATCATTTACTTACTTTCTCAGTCACCTCTGTCTTTTCCTCTCCACTAGAATATGGGTGCCTCTAGGGCAGGAGTGTGTGTGTCCTTTTGTGCCTAGGACAATGCCTAACATGTAGTAGAAACTCAATAAAGACTTGTGGAATGAATGAATTACATTAGTAATTATATTTCTGTCTTACCCACATGGCTATGTTAGTGCAGAGTTCAGCTGCAAGTAAGAGAGGAAAGCACCCACCAAATTAAAGTGCTTTAAACAAATAGAGATATTTATTTCTCACAGAGCAGGATTTTTGGAGATTGGGTATCTGATACTGGCAAAGTGGTTCCACAGTGTCATTGAAGACCTAGGCTTTTTATCTCCTTTGACTCTGCATCCTTGCATGTTGGCTATTGTTTACAAAGTCGCTGCTACACCCTCAGGTATCACATCCATGTTCCAGGCAGGAAGTAGGGAACGAGGAAAGGCTTCTCTTCAGGAGGCTTTGCCCTTTTATTTAGGAAAGAAAGTTCTCTAGAGCTGACTTCTTGATATAGTTTATTATCAGAACAGTGATATGCGGTCACTCTTACATCAATCACTAGCCAAGGGTGATAAGATCACCAATCTTAACTCATCTTCTTGAGGTGAAAGGGTCTCCATCTGTCATATAAATCAATTGGAGTTCCACTAGCAAAGAAAAAGGGGGAAAGTGAGTGACTGTATCATGAGAGGTATCAACAGTCTTTCAGAAGGCCCATTGTGCTGTTTTCTGCCTTTTCCCAATCTGGAAGAATTTCAGTTAAGTCTGACTTGCCTTGTTCACAGGGAGCCCGAGTAAGGTCCTGGTGACCACTACCAGGGCCTCCCTGGCCTCCCCCAGCTAACCCTCAGGAGTCCAGCCCAGGTGTGAGGTCCTGATAACCCTTCACATGAAAGCTCTCCGCATCTCATCAGCACTGAACTGCTGCAGTCAAACTTGAGACCCTTTGGTCTGCAGGCGAACTCTCCAACCACTGAGCCAAACTGGCCAGGGCCTGGCTCCTTGTCTTATACAATAGTCTCCTATTACCCAAGAGTGGGAGTTTGGACCAGCCCCAGGACCAGTGAGTTCCCCATCATTGGAGTTGCTCCAGCAGAGACTCCACGACCACTGGGGTGGGGTATTGTAAGGCAGGTTCACATATCTGGGTAGAAATGCTCCTTGCTGTGGAAAGACCACTGGGCACTGGGCCCAGGGCAAGTGCTCCTAACTGTAATATTTGCTGGCTTTGGGTCTTGGATCAAATCTTTAAACTCTCCAATGCTCAGTTTTCTCATGTAGAAAGTGGAGGCAGTAACAACTGTGAGAGGGTTGGTAGAAATCAAATGAGATCATGGCCACAGAAACATTTTATAAACCTGACAGATTTAGAATCATTGCTCAAGCTAAGTTCAGGCACATGGAAAGTCTGCAAGAAGACCAACTCTCAAGGAAAAATTTGAACTGCATTCAGATGTAGGTGTAAACAACATCTTAAAATGTTCCTTAAGAGTAAGGGCATTGCCCTGGCCGGTTGGGCTCAGTGGTTAGAGCATCAGCCTGTGGTCCGGAGAGACCCGGGTTTGGTTCCCGATAAGGGCATGTACCATGGTTGCAGTTTGTCCCTGGTCCTGGTTGGGTCGTGTGGGTGGCAACCACTCGATGTGTCCCTTTCACGTTGATGTTTCTCCCTCTCTCTCCCCCTCCCACTCTATCTGAACAAAATATTGAAAAATGCCCTCGGGTGAGGATAAAAAAAAAAAAGAGTAAAGGCATTAAAAAATTTGTTTTCCAGCTTTATTGAGACAAAATGACATATAACATTGTATAAGTTTAAGGGGTACAATGTGATGATCTTACGTTGCAAAATGATCGCCACAATGCAGTTAGTTAACACCTCCATCACTGCACATAATTACTGTCTGTGTGTTGAGAACATTTAAGATCTAGTCTCTTAGCAACTTTCAAGTATATAATACACTATTATTAACTGTAGTCACCATGCTGTACATTACATCCCCAGAACTTATTTATCATATAATTGGAAGTTTATACTTTTTTTTTTTACACCAATATATCCCCATTTCCCACATCACTCAGTCCCTGGCAACCACTGTTCTACTCTCTGTTTCTATGAGTTTCAATTTTTTAGATTTCACTTATAAGTGAGATTGTGTAGTATTTGTCATTCTCAAGGTCCTTCCATGTTGCTGCAAACAGCAGAATTTTCTTTTTATGGCTGAATAATATTTCATTATACATAGATATAGATCACATTTTCTTTATTCATTCATCCATTGATGGACACTTGGGTTGCTTCATGTCTTGGCTATTATAAATAATGCTGCAATGAACATGGGAATACAGATATCTCTTCAAGATAGTGATTTCATTTCCTTCAGATATATATCCAGAAGTGGAACTGCTGGATCATATGGTGGTTCTATTTTTAATTTTTTGAGGAACCTTCATACTGTTTTCCATAGTGGCCACACTAATTTATATTCCCACCAACAGTGCACAAGATTCCCTTTCTCCATCCTTGCCAACGCTTATTTCTTGTCTTTCTGAGAATACATGAGATGGTAGCTCATTGTGGTTTTGATCTGCATTTCCCTGATGATTACTGATGTTGAGTACCTTTTCATGAACCTGTTAGCCATTCGTGTGTCTTCTTTGGAAAATGCTTATTCAGGTCCTTTGCCCATTTTAAAATCAGACTATTTGTTATTTTGCTATTGAGTTGTATGAGTTCCTTAGATAGTTTGGATGTTAATCCCTTATCAGATAGATAGTTGCAAGTATTTCCTCTCGTTCCATTAAGGGCATTTAAAAAGAGAGGCAGCCTAGGCTTGTCTGAAAATGCAGAGTTCAGAGCCACAGGATAGAGGACTTAGAAATATTTAAGTAGAAAATGGAGCTGGTTGTCTGCCCTGTTTTAAAAGTGGTTCATGCTTGAGTGGAAAGTGCTATAGAAATGGGCCTGTCTCTGAAAGGGGAGTTTCATGCACCACAAGCTGGAGGAAATATTTGAGGAGCAGTGATATTTTTCACTGTTTACCTCATCAGGGCTAAGAGGGCCCTGCTTCTGGAGCCTGGCTGCTCATTAGGGTCCTGGAGAAACTTCCAGAACTCAGGCTTTCTGGGCTTCTCCCAGCAGGGCCCAGGAACCTGCATTTTCTAAAATCTCCTTTCCCCCATGCTATCCTAGGTGATTCCTTTTCCTAATTTTATTTTATTAATTTTTTTCTTTATTGATTTTAGAGGGAGAGGAAGGGAGAGGGAGAGAGAGATAGAAACATCGATGAGAGAGAGCATCGATTGGCCGTCTCCTGCATGCCCCCCACTGGGGATCGGGCCCACAACTGGGCCTGTGTCCTGACCGGGAATCGAACTGGCGACCTCTTGGTGCATGGGTCGACGCTCAACCACTGAGCCACATCGGCCAGGCAATTCCTTTTCCTAATTTTAATGTTTACAGTATTTTTTTTTTTCAATTACAGTCAACATATAGTAAGTAATATGTTAGTTTCAGGTATACAACATAGTGATTAGACATTTATATACCTTATGAAGTGATCACTCTGTTAAGCCTAGTACCCATCTGTCACCATACATTACAGGTGATTCTGACGTGCCGTTTGGGACCCTGATCCAGAGGTGGGTGCTAAGGGCTGCCTGTGCTCCAGGCTGGCAGCGGTTGCTGGAACCTGGCACCCAGCCCCCTTCTCAGCCCAGGCACAGAGCGGGCAGGCTCTGAGAAGCGGCTCTGAGGCTGGGTCCAGATGGTTCCATGTGACGGGAAGAGGGGTCTGTGTTTGTGGAGCCTGCCTTTAGAGAAGGAGAACTTTAAATGGTCGGTTGCAGTCAAACCGAGTTTCCTTAGCTTTCTATACGAAGCTTCTGGCTACTGACCCTGCGTGCAATAACAAGAATACCTGTGGGTGACACGGACGCGTGGATGTTCCCAGCAGTCCTCTGGTTAGGGGGACAAAATGGTTGAGGGCTTAAAAGGTGGCATTTTTAATATTTAGTCCCTTTTCTGGCAACATCTGAATGAATCTTTGAAATCTGCAGCCACATGCATTTTCAGCCCATTTACAAGTGAGCATTTCATCTGACAGATGGGGACCGCTGAGCCTCCCTCAGAGAGGCAACATCTCAGAGAACCACAGTAGGAGGGGCATCCAGGGATTAATTTAAAATAAAATTCTATTCCCTTGTTCCCATTACCACCTCGGAGGCTGGCGTACATATACAGCTTCCCACCCCTCTTTCATTTAAATTAAAAAAAACAACAACATACTTTGCAGCAAAACTTTAACCTTTCCTTTAGAAATCAGTCCGAAAGGTCAGAGCTGTGCTCCTGCAGATTTCCTGGGCTCAGCTGGGAACTGATTAAAGCTGCCAGCCCTGGCTTGTCAGCTTTGTCAGAGACAACTATATAAATTCTTTGTTATTCACTTTGCTGTATGTTACAAATATATTTATCTTCCTCTGTCAGGCATCTGCAGGACAGGTGCTAGGGCGCTGGGAGTCCTGCTTAAGTGCTTCCAACAATGTCCTCTCTTAGTGACATTACTGCAGGGACAGGGGCAAAGATGGCAGGAGATTCTGCCGCCGGGGCTGCTGTAGGGTTAGGGTTAGGGGGGGCTACAGAGAATACCTGGCGCCAAGCCTTGGTGTATCGGGTGACCCCCCCTTGAGTTAGTGCCCCCCAAATTGTTGATTCCCTGTGGCAGGGTCTTGTAGCTGCTGTGACACTGGGTGTGCGAAGTGACATTGGTGGACGGGACACTTGTGCTTCTTCACTCACTTGGACTAACTGAAGCTGAGTTGGTTTTGTTTCTCAATCAAAGATGAATACCATTGTGCCAACTGTGACCAGGGAAGTGGAGAGTGGATGGGATGGTTCCTTTGGGAGCGAGGAGGGAGGGTGGCAGCGTTTGCCATGGAGATGTATGTCACTGTGGAGGATGTAGATGCCCTGTCCGTGTCTGGTGTGTAAGTACCAGTCTAGGCTGCGCCCAAAGCGCGGCAGGGACGGGGAGCGAGCCCCGTGCTGGAGCTCCGCTGGAAGCCGACCCAGGGCTCCGAAGCCTTGAGCTAGGGCTGGGGCTGGGGCTTAGGGGTTCCACCCAGGCTCTGGGGCCTCGGGCAGGCTGCTTCCTCTTCCTGAGCGCTCTTCTCTGGGTACTGAGGGAAGCAGACCATGATGGTGAGGCCCTCTCAGTTTGGACACTGCCCATGCCTGGGACACCCTGACTTGGACAGAGGAGGGCTCGGGCTCAGTCACAGGGGCTGTTACGCTGGCTATAAGCTCCTCTGATAGGGAGGACTTGGATTTCCTGTTTTAGGTCCTAGGTAAAGAAGGCTGAGGAACTAGAAGGGACAAGGACTGGGGTGCACTGTCACAGAAGCAAAAAACTCAAGTAGGGGGGCCGGCAGGAGTCTTGATGCCCAGAGAGGTATCTTCTCCCTTCCCTCAGGGTCAGGCTCTGCCCTGGTCTGACATGGGAAGAGGTGACGGAGCACAGGGGTATAGCCTGAGCCACCAACTGAGCCTGTCTCTGAGAAAGTCCTGGGATACGCAAGATGAAGCTCTCTGAAGGGGGCAAGTGGGACCAGTACTCCCAAGGTGTGGGGAGAGGTTGCCGGCATCTCTGATTCTGCAGTGTGGAGCTCTCTGCGGAGGCCGTGCTGGTGAGAAGGGGACTTGTGTCCAGTCGTGGACAATGCATGGAGAACCTGGGACCAGTGCGTGGAAAGGGTCTGGGAGCAATCAGAATCGGCCAGGGTCCGGGCGGTCCGGGCAGTGGTGGTGTCTGAGCAGAGGCTGCCGGCTCCCTCCCAGGGCTGCTGGGAGAAGATCACATGCGGGCAAGAAGCCAGTGCAGGGCCTCTGTGCCCGCTTCCAGCGAGGAGACTTTGGGGGTGAGTCCAGGCCGCATATGCTGAGGGGACCAGATGTGTCCCTAAACACAGTCATAGGCCTCAAGACGGCTTGATCCATCAACACGTCCTTTCTTGACCACTGACCCAGCAGCTTCCCTACAGGGTCCCCGTGTCTTGGCTCAGTGGGAGGGTGCCACTCTGGGTACCATCACCCTCTTCTACCACTTGCTTAGATGAGCTGTGATCACCGTGGAAGCAAGTCACTGAGTCAGGGGCAGGGCTGGAAGCAGGGTGACAGTAAGAAGGCAGTTGCCAGGTGAGAGATGATGTGACTGGAGCCGGTGGAGGTAGGGGAAGGAAGTCAGATTTGGGGTACATTTTGAAGGCAGAGCCGACAGAATCTGCTGAGAGGTGGGATGAGGGGTGTGAGAGAGAGAAGAATCAAGGATGACTCAGGTTTCTGGGCCTGAGTCACTGCCATGGGGAAGGCTGTTGGAGGGGCAGGCTTTGTGGGGAGGTCAGGTTTGGGACACGTTGAACTTGAGATGTGTTAGACATCCACGCAGGGAGACTGAGCAGGAAGGTGGAAACACGAGTCTGGCACAGCTCAGGCTGAGATCCCAAATTTGGGAGTGATCCGTGTCTGATAGAAATCGTCAACGGTGTGAGCATCTGACACCTGACCTTTCAGCCTTGGGATGCATCACATCCTGAATTTGGGCTGTGCTTTCTTCCCAGGTTCACAGAGCCTGGTGTCTTGGGGTCTCCCTCTTGGTCCTGCCTGGTGGGCAGCACCGATTGCTGCGCAGTGTGGTGACCTGTGACCCTGGGGCTTGCTCGGGTGACAGAGTCAGCACAGTGAGCACTGGGTGTGCCAGGGTCCCATACAGGCCCTGCCCTTAAGTCCCAGACTGACCAGGAGCAGCCTCAGTTTCCACATCCGCCAGCCCAAGGCTGGGCAAAATCCTCTGAATGATCCCTCCCAGCTCTAATATCCTGACTCTGTGATTCACTTTGGCCCTTGGCTTCCCTGTAGAGGATTTGTTGGCTGTCAGAGAGCTTGACGGTTCCCTGGGGAAAGACAGGGAGTTTCCGCTGGAGTAACCAGGGATGAAGGAGTGTGTGTGTGTAATGGTTGTTAAAATATTGAACATCTCCCACACTGCTTGGTAAATAGCTGAGCTGCTTCCCCAGGTGCCCTAATGGCTGCTGTCTGCCACCCCAGGTTCTCCCGGGACCCACCCCACTGAGATCACACCAAGATTCATCAACTTAAATGGGCACCTTGGCTCATCAGGGGGGCAGTCGGTCAGTTCCTCTGCCCCACAGTCGTTACAGATTTTGACTCTCACCCAAGTGTGTGTGTCTTTCTCGGGCAGGTCCCCAGCAGACACAGCCTTTATTTTAGAGGTGTCTCTGTCTCTCACATCCCTCTAGCGCTTCGCTTCTCATTCTAGAAAAATAAATAAGATCCCAGTCCATAGCAATTAATAACTGCATCTTCGTGACAGGGGGTCAGAGGCTGTCTGACGTTGAAATCCCCGTTCAGTCCCTGGGTTATTTGTAACCCAGATGTTGACAGATGCTGGACGGGGTACGTGAGCCTGTGGGCTTTTCCTTTCTCCTCTCGGAGCCTGAGAGATGGTCGCGGGCGGGGCTGCCTCGGTGTGGGCGGGGCTGCCTCGGTGTGGGCGGGGCTGCCTCGGTGTGGGCGGGGCTGCCTCGGTGTGGGCGGGGCTGCCTCGGTGCAGCGGGGTGGAGAGCCCGCGGGAGTGCGGGGAGGAGTGCGGCACAGTTCAGGTGCTAAACTACCGAGGTGGAAAATTGCTCTGACAGTTATGATGTTGTTGTTTCAGGTAGCAAGGGTTACACTATCATTTACTTCAGCCACGCCTGCTGGCGCTGCCGCGGCCCGTCTCACGCAGCGCTGCTCGCCGCCCGGTGTCAGAGCAGGGCTGGTCGCCTGTCTCTGGAGACGCAGCCCCTGGAGAGCTCCAGGAGTGGCCATCCCTGGGCAGCTGCGGTTGGCAGAACCCTGTGCGTTGCTCCCCAGGCTGCTTGTACCCGCTGCTGGGCTCTGGCTTGGAACTCAGAGCCAGCCAGTGGGAGGACGAGGGGATCTGCCCCGTCAGGAGCACCCCGGTGGGCCAGGCCCTGTGCCTGGTGCTAAATACGTATGAGCTCCTGTGACCTTGTCTGCCAGGTGAGGTGACAGGCTTGGAAAGAAGGTGAGGATTGTTCAGGGAGCACAACAGGGAAACGGAACCAGAGCTTGAGCGCAGTCTCCGGATTCCAAAGTCCCAGGCCCATGACATCTCCATCGTCCAGATGCCTCCTGAAGACGGAGGTGAGATGCGGCTCCTCGGCACCTGGGAGAGCCTGGGAGTCTGGTCAGTGGCCGAAGGGAGCAGGAAGTGTCTTTGGATCACACCCTGAGTCGGAGCTGGTTTCTTTCTTGGGCATTTCACCAAGCCAAGGGGAACGCCTTACCCTTCCCGTCGCCGTCCACTGAAGAGAGCCTAGCCATCCAGCGGAAGTCAGTGCTGGGGCAAGTGTGGAAGTCACGTACACCTGTGCCCTTCCCCTAAAGAGCTGAGAGCTGGGTGGGAAGCAGCAAGAACAGTGTGGTAGGGGTTGTCATCAGAGGAGGAGGGAGGGAAGGGGACCGAGGGCCAGAGAAGTGCCTGCAGGAGGGAGGGGAGAGAAGGTGAGGGTGCTCAGCTCAGGCAGGGGGTTGTCTCGGGGTGCTCTGTGCACACAAAGGGGCTGTGCCTGTGAGCGGGTCAGAGGCTTCAGTTGGGGGGAGTGGCTTCCTTTGAGTCCTGGATCCCCCCTGCCACAGCTCCAAGGGAGGGTGCTCCTGCCCTGGGCTCTGGGTCATTGCTACCAATTGTGCGTGCTGGTCCCTGGGATGCATGCAGGTTGCCCTTGCCATCTGGGTGGGGGCAGGCAGTCTGGCTTGTGACCTCCTGCTGCCCTGAGGGCCATGTGCATCTGCACAGTTACCGCGGGAGGTCAGTGGTGTGGTGCCCTCATGACAGGTATGTGCCCCTCGGTCTGCATTCTCCTGTGAAGAGGGGAAATTCCAGAAGCCAGTGGTTCTTTTTGGGGAGACTTCAAACACAGGAATGGTCCAGGGAGCACAGCCAGGCTGCCACCAGGTGAGAAGCAAGGATTAGGGGAGGATTACCCCTGCTCTGTCCTCAGAGGTTCCCAGGGAGGGCAGCAGGAAGTGAGAAGTTAGCCCAGGCTCTGGGTAACCAAGCTGCAGTATGATTTTTATTTTCTCTGCCTTGTAAAGTGATGCTGCGAGGTCTTATACAGCAAAGAAAAGTCCTGGATCAGCTAGTTGGAGGTAGGGCGTGGAGGAAGGGGGAGGTGTGGGTTCCAGTTCTGGCTCCTCCATTGAGTTGCTCACACTCTTTTTCCTTTGTCTCTGAAACATTAGGGACCCTGCTTCCAGTCCTTCCTACCCCATGAAAGTACTAAAGATGCACCGAAAGGCAAGGTGTGAGTTGAAACCAAAGTGGGTTATTTTGAATGAAGGGGGGAAACTGAGACACAGGAATATGCTCACTGTCATTACCTCACCATCGCTGGTGACAGGCCCATGACCCCTGGGGGACCTTCTGACCAAGCTGGTCGGGGATCTGGAGGAGCAGGTGGGCCAGGTGGTGCTGCAGAGCTGGACCTTCTGGAGCACAATCTCCGGGAGCAGTCGGGGGGCTGCCAAGGCTGGGCCTTGGAACCTGGAGCTGGGCAGGTAGGCGGAGTGAAGGGCAGCATGCAGCAGCATCTGCCTGCTCCCTCCTCACCACACCCCTGCTCTGGGTCGTGTACCACTCAGTGCCTAGGATTACTTTTGGGATGGGAGCCAGGACTGAAGACCATCTGGGCAGCAATGGGTTGGGGAGGCCGCTGACCCCTATTCCCCTTCTTGCTCTGTCCTCTCGGAACCAGCTCTCTGCCCTGCTGTCAATGGAGCTGTGAGCTCCACTCCTGGCCCCCAGGGAGAAGGGGATGTGGGGTTGGGGCTCTCTGATCTGGGTCTGACTCTGCTGGAAACTGGGGATCCGCCAGACCTAATGACCTGTTCTCTCTGGGAGTGGCATTTGCTGTTGGAAGTAAGGAACTGCTGAGGGAGCAGAAGGGGAAACTGAGGATTCCTCAGAAGTCTAGGAAGCTGAGATTTCTCCCATCATTTTGGAATCCAGGGATATTAGCCTGGAAGGAAGGGACTGTCTGGGGTGGTGAACCCTCTTGACAGAATAAGAAACCCAGGCTCATGATCTGCCCATGAGTGGTGGCAGAGCAGGACCTGAAGCCAGTGTCCTGATCCCTGGCCCCGGGCTCTCTGCCCCTAGTCCCTGCCTTCCCTCTGCAGAGTTTGGTCTGGGTAATGAGGCCTTGCTTCTTCCAGGGAGAAGCCCCAGGCCACGCAGGGAGAAGACAGCCATGGTTTGTGGGAGCCAAGAAGGAAGGAGGTTCTGGACCCTCCCTTTTCTGTCTTCCCTCTGGACTTGGAAGGAGCCTGAGGGGCAGGAGACCCTTCTCTGGGGACTTGGGTCAGGGCTCCGCAGTTTCCTGGTATGCAGCCTGTGTTTTGGGGGCTGATCGGGACATTCTATCCCTATTCAGGGAATTCCAAGTAGGTCAAAGGTATGAGGCTGGACACTTCTGAAATATTCCCAATGCATTTCAAGGCAGAAAGGGTCCCTCCTGACCCCCAAGGCACTCCCTCTTTGCCCCTTGAATCTTTCCTAACTTCCACCCAAACTAAGCAGGGTGATGGTGGTGAAAAAGGGGACAGGATTGATGGATTCACACCTGAGTTTTCATTCCAACTTAATCACTGACAGGGAGCATGACTTTGGAAAGTTTCTCCCTTTTGAAGACAGGGGGTCTAGATTATGATTCATGCCCTGGCCGGTTTGGCTCAGCGGTTGGAGCATTGGCCTGCGGACCAGAGAGTCCTGTTAGGTTCCCGCTAGGGGCACGTACCAAAAACAAAAACAAAAACAAACAAACAAAAACAAACCAAAGTGTTTTTCCCCTCAAATCCTAAGATTCTAATGGATTCCCAGGTGAACCTCCTTATTCATTCACCCATTCTTTCATTCAGCTAACACGTCTTTATAACAAGTCTTTATAGCAAGACTACTGTGTTTTAGCCACTCTCTTCCTAGGCCTGCCCACCGGAGAAAAGGGGGGTGGGTTTCCTGAGGTTACTGAGTCACACAATGTGGGGGAGCCTGTCCCTCTCACAGGCTCCTGCACCTCCTCAAAGAATATTAATTACTCTCCAAGGAAATCTTCATTCTGAGTCGTTCCCTTTCTCTGGTAATTAACGTTACATGTCATTAACAGTCAGGGAACATTGTATGATCAAAGGCAGCATAATTTGTAGCAAGATTCTGAGGAATAGCACAATATTTGTTAATTATGTTATTGATTCTCATGGTCTGGAATGTCCTAATTATTCCTGATCCCAACTGGACCCCACCATGCCTGCCAGGCTGGCTTTGAGTTGCTGGCCTCCCCCCGAGGGCCTGGCCCCTGCTCCAGAGCGGGGGGACCACAGCTTTCAGGGGGATCAGAGCAGCGTTGTCTCCCCAGAGCCACACGACGGGGGAGCTGGTTGGGACTGAATGAAGTGTAACATCTCACTGTCATTAGCCAGATGCTGATACTTGACTTCCTGGGAGCTCCAGTGGGTGCTACTTCAAGGGAGCAGCGAAACAGGTTCTTCTGGGCCCAGGGCCGCCTGCTGGTTCCGGAGATCTAGTGCTGCTCCCGAGGCCTGGTGGGAATGGGGGAGTCCCTGGGGTGGGGGGCTCCCTGCCTGGCTGGAACACTGCTAAATGAGATGGTGGATTTCTATCAGAGGCATAATTACAAAGTGATGCTTATTTCTTAATCGGCTATATTTATGAGCGAGCCAAGCTACCCTCCCTCTTGTTGAATTCTGCAATTAACCTTTGTAATTGTGTGACAGTTGGCTCTTCGCTTGAAAAGTTTTGTCTGAACCCCAGTGGGCTGTATTCTGAGTGATGCTGACGGGAGATACGGTCTGTCCAGCTCAGGAACCTGGGCGTGGGGACAGGGTGGGAAGATAGGCTTAGCCTGAAGAGAGCGTGGACATCACCACTAATAACAATTTAAAACAGTGCCTCCCCAGGCTGCACTGACTCATTCAGTCTTTACAACGACCCCTTGAAGTAGTTCCTGTTAATATCCCATCTGTAAAGTGGGTAACCATAGATCAGAGAGATCAAGGGGCTGGCAAGGACACATGGCCAGCAGAATCAGGAGTCAAGCCCATCTAGACTGTCTGGCATTGTGACCCGCTGTGCCACAGAGGGTTTTCTCTAAGTGGCTTTGGGGGAGATTTTGGAGAGTCTCCTGCTGCCACTGTCAGGGGAGCTCCACTGGCCCTGCGTCTGTGGTTGTGGTTATCGGGGAAAGGGTGTGAGGGGCCAGACCCGGTCTGTGAGAGAGCTCAGGGCAGAGGGGAGGGGAGGAGGCTGCGAGAGCTGCTGCCATTGGGCACAGACACTTGACTCCCTCCTATCCTGGGCATCTGCTCTTTCTTTTTTGGCCTGGTCTTTTCAGCATCTCCTCACAGCTCTGGAGCCCTGAACCAGGAATTATTTATTGAACACCTGGGGGAGTGAAGCAGCAGGAGAGAGGTTCCTGCCTCAAGCAGTTGCTGCTCTTTCAGGGACCGTCAGATCCTGACACTCTCCAGGAGGGAAGGTGACCAAGGACCTGGCACCAGACCTCCAGTCCACCCCCAACAGCTTGGACAGGAGAGATGTGGAGGGATTGCCCAGGCTGCTGAGCAGGGTGCGGGGCTGGATAGGCAGAGCGAGGTGGACTGTGGCCCAGTGACTGAAGGGCTGCCAGGCCCTGGGACAGGTGTGGGGTCAGCTAGTGTGGTCTGGAGATATGACCACAGAGGGACATGGTGCCCCAGGCACTGTAGCAGCCTCCCCAGCATTCTTCCTGCCCCGTCCTGCTTGCTGTGCTCCCTTCTCCCTACATCTCAGCCAGTGGGAGGGTTCTTACTTTCCCTTCTATATTCTGGGCCGTTGCCAGGGGAGCCTGAGAAGGGGCACTGGCCATAGGATGGGGCGGAGAGGCTGAGACCTGAAGGTCTCCACATAAATAATGTCACATAAACGGGATCATACCATACTTTTTTTTTTTTCTTCAGCTCATTCTTTAAAACACTTTCGCTTTAATTTGCCTCCCTCCTCCGTTTTCCTTGCATCATGTCCTTCATCCTGCCAGCTCAGGGGATCCCTGCCAATATCCCTGTCTGTGTCCTTCCATGTCATGCAACTCCAACCATATATAAACGTGTGTGTATGTGTGTGCACACAAATAGTTGGCTTTATAAAAACAGAGTTATACTGTCCGGCCTCTGGCTTCTTCTCCTCCTGGTACCTCCTGGTAATGCATGCCTTCAACTCTGCCCACGTTGCGCTCACACACCCCTTTTGATGGCTGTCAATTATCCCATAGTGCGGACAGCCATCCATCTTGAAAAAAAACATTACCTCCTTATTAATGAGCATTCACTTTCCTTCCACATTTTTTTTAAATATAAAAAAGATCTTTTGAAAACACAACTCTGGTCACATCAGTCCCTTATTTAAAACCTTCTGATGGCTTCCCATCTGCCTCAGGACAGAGTCGTGGCTCACAGCTATGTGGGTCTGTGGAGTTCTGGGGCTGGTCCTACCCAGCTGGGCAAGTGCATCGCCTCCGACTCTGCTGCAGCCACAACAAGCCAGTTTTACGTCCTCAAATGCACCTGCTTTTTCTCCCTCTGCCCAGCACTCCTGCCCTACCTGGCGAACTCTTCTGCTCCTTCAGGTCTCAGCTCTATGCCAGCGCCCCTTTCCAGATCCCTTGACGATGACCTCAGAGTCTGGGTCTTCTCAGGTGCTGGGACTTCCTGGTCACACGTTGCTCTCTCTCCCATTAGCATCTGACTCGATGTGTTACGTATCCAGGGTCTTGCTTGATGTCAGGCACTAACTAGGCGCTGCTGTGTTGAGTGAATGATTGGACAAAGGGCGAGGCGTCTGCCCCTGTGAAGAGGCTGAAAAGAACCCTGGGATGGGTTACCATGTAAGGTGCCAGTTGGAGAAGGCCAAAGAGAATATAGGAGCGGGGACCAGAGTGGAAGCCAGATGGGAAGGCCTGGGCCTCCATGGGAGGCAGAGGTTGAGGAGGACAAGGTTGGAACAGATGAGATGTCCGAGGTTCTCTCACCTTTGGGTCTCTCTGGCAGGTACAGAGCTTCAGGGGACAGTCGAGTACGGCTGTCCGCATTATGCCTGCCTTGGAAAGAATAGCCTCTGGGGTGGGATGGCGTTTGCAGGTGGCGGCATCACGGGAACCGTAGGAAGTAGTTCGAGAGCAAAGGCAGAGGAAATGGGCGGAGGGGGGCAAGCAGGTGAGGAGATGGGACATTCATGAGAAGGTGCCAGCTGCCAATCTTTGTAAACAGTGCAAAGCCAGGAGCTGAGACCCTGGCTTGTTCTCTGCTCACACTGCCTTCCAGCTGCTCAAAGTGTTCTCCGTGGATTGATGCCAGTCCACCGGCAGCTGGGCCTATAGTGAAATAAGTTCAGAAATCGGGAAGAAGCACTAGAAACTTGATAGCAACTTGACATTGATACCAGGGGCTTCCTCTCATTGGACGGGTGGAGACCAGAGCCGGAGGTGGGGGTGGCGAGTCAGACTGGGCGTGGACCCTGTGAAGTCAAGCCCTGAAGGGCCGTAGAGCCGCCTGTGTGTAATGGAAAGAAAAACAAGCTGTTCTAGGCTGTGAGGAACTTCCATCCAAATGGTGACCAGCGGCTTGTGTCCGTGGTTCCCAAGGACAGAGCATGAAGACACACCTCCTCTCAGCAGCCAGCAGGAGGGACTTCAGTTGCACATCTGTAGGAATTAAAAGTTACAATTTGCTGGCACCGTTGTCTGGAGGCCTTGAGAGACTGTGCTTGCTGCCTGGGTAGGGAGGCCAACCCTGGTGTCTAGAACAGCCTTCCTGCAGGTCAGTGTTGAAAGTCCCCACGCCTGTGTCATTTATACATTTTGAAGCACGTTTACTTGCATTATCTTTTTGCTTTTTATAATCCCCACCCCCGATCAGTGATTTTCAAACTTTTTCATCTCATGGCACATATAAACTAATTACTAAAATTCTGTGGCACACCACAGAATATATTATAGTTTTTGCCCATCTGACAAAAACACAGGTATTATTTTGATTCATTCACACTGGACGGCTATTGTTATGTTGGCTGCTGTAATTTTTTTTATTTGACAATCTAAGGGAAAAGAGGTCAGTGTCCCTGACTAAACAGTCAGGTATTGAAGGTTTTAAAAATCCTTGCAGCACACAGGTTGAAAATCACTGCTGTAGATAGATCAAAGCAGGAATGATCACCCTCACTTTGTAGACTAGACATCTAAGAATCAGAGAGGTTAGGTCAGTTTCCCAAAGTTACCCAGCAAATTGAAAATAAAATGGAATAGGAGACAGCACCCAGGCAGGGCTTTTCATCAGTGGCAGTGAGGATGTGAGGGCAATCTGGCTGCGGCATCTGCCACCCCATTGATCACCAGGGTTGATTCGGCTGATCTGGCTGGCTGGGTGGGTGTCCCCCTCCTCCCTCAACCGATCCACGTGCGTCCCTCCCGAAGCTGCGCACTGGGTTGAAGAGGACGACCTTTCACCCAGAGGAGAGGACCGGTCTTCGGTCAGGGGTACACGAGTAGCTGCGCCCCCTGCTAGAACCTCCCAACAAGCTCTCATCAGAGGTAGTGAAAAGGGGTTGGGGGAACTGAAGGAGACAGCCGTACACAGTAGCTACTGTTTACTGTGTGCCCAATAGTGATAGCAGCTATATTTGATGAGTTTTTACAGTGTATCCGATACTGTGTGTAATTACCTCATTTAATTTTCACAATGGATACAATTACCATCTCCATTTGCAGATGAGGAAACAGAGCCTCTGTGAGATTAAGTCATTTATCCAAAGTCACTGAGCTAGTAATTAACAGAGCTGGTTCTCGATTTAGACCAGCTGACTGCAGGGCTTGTTTTCTGCCCCACTGCACCGCAAGCCAGACACGCGCATGCGCCTCCAGGCACACGTGCTCTCCCGCTTCCCAGCTCCACACCGAGGCTTGGTCGCCTTAGGGGCTTGTCCCAGAGCTACATGCCTAGTGGAGTTAAACCCCATCTCACCGTGGGTTCAAGGTGAGCCTTGCTGACTCCTGAGCCTCACTCTTCTGGCACATTCTGCAGCCTCTCTCAGCCCCAGGGCCCGCAGGGGGCAGGCGGTGTGGATGGGTCAGCCCACACCTCCGACCCAGTTTGCCCCTTCCCTCTCCGTGTAGGAGGACTCGGGAGTCATATGTATTCAGTGCAGCACCTGGAAGCTGCTAATTTTTAACACCCGAGCTGCTGGCAGCTCTTTGTGATGTCACGTCACATGGAAGATTTATGGCCACTTTGAAAGTGGCTTTGAAATGAGACAAAACTCAATATTGAATTTTTTGCCTCCTCCCTTTGGGGTTTCAGGGCATATGATATCAGCTTCCTCCCATTAGCATATTTCTAACGAGCATTATTAAGGGGAATTTCATTGCAGCTCTCAGAATTTTCATTAGAGGAGAGAGTGGGAGGCAGGGCAAGACATAGGTAGAGGGGGGGGCCTCAAGCTCTCGGACCTCAGGGCTCTCGGACCTGGGCCTGTGCTGGCTGCAGCCCCTCTAAGTGATCTCTGCAGAAGGGTTCCTGCTGTTTTCACTGTGGGACTGGGCAAAAGGACCGTGGGTGGTCTCACAGCAGGGCTCCCCATGCCCACGGGCCTGGGTTAGCTCAGCCACTGCCCGGAGATGCCATCACTCTTCTTTGAGCCTCAGTTCCCCCACCTGTACAATGGGGACTACAGTACCTTCCATGTGGCTGAACTCTCTATGAGGAGACAAGGTGTCTACTTTGTTCAGGGCCTGGCACATTAGAGGTGCTCGGTAAACAATGGGGGAGTAGACAGATAGATGGGTTAAGAGAAGAACAATGGGGTTTTCTCACCAATGGGATTGGCCAGGGATGCCTGTCAGGGTGCCAGTAAAGGTATGCTCATCATCAGTGGTTGGGCTCTGGTGGTGGTGATTGGTGCCCAGGGCTCTTGTGCCAGCCCTGGGCAGGGGTGGGGGTGGGATGGGGCTACAAGGCTCTGTGTGTGTTGCCATATGGATGTGCTATGGGGAGGGTCGATGGGCATTTCTAGTATAGCAACTTCGCCCTCTCCTCACCTGGGCCTGGCTGGCTTCTTGGAGGTGCAGGCAACTTCACTCACGGCTTAGCAGACCCTGCTTGTGCCACCCAATGGCAGTTTGATGGGGCAGGGGCTCTATGAGTCCAGGGCAAAACCAGGACATTGTCAGGAAGGGGGTACCCAGACTTTTATTTTGATGAGGGTCCCTGCCCCTGCTCTCAGGGAGCCCTAGGGGTTGGTTTTCAACTATGACTGCTCATTAGAATCAATGTGAAGTTTAAACAAATACTCATGCTCCAGCTCCACACATAGACATGTGGTTCTAATTGGCCTGGAGTGAGATCCAAGTACAGATATTTTAGAATGGCCCTAGGTGGTTCCAATGGGCAGCCATGGCGGGTGCCACTGCTTCGTGTGTGTGTGTGTGTGTGTGTGTTGGGAGCGGGCAGCTAGATGTCCTGCCTAGAAGGAGTGACCTCCCTGACCTGCCACCCCCCTGGGGAGTCGCAGCCCCTGCCCTGAGCTCTCTGATTCGGGCACCATGATTTCCACCTTTGCAGTCTCCTATGGACAGAGGAGGTGCCAGAGGAAAGGGTGAGGCACCTATTGCCACCTCTGACAAGTGTCAGCTTTTTGTCCTGTGCCACCCAGTCCCCACTCTGCTACTGAAACTTTGGGCCCCTCCTCACACCACCCTGAGTCCCACCGCAGGGTCCTTATCTGAAACTGGATCCCCTAGAGTCAAATGAGACAGTGGGTAAGGCCATGCTTTGTAAAAGCCCACGAGAAGGCGAGGGATTGTTCAGGTTGGGGAGACTCTGCAAAAGCTGTCCCACCAGGCCCGGGGAGGGAGAAATGGTTTCTGAGGGCCCGAAAAGTGGGGCAGGGAGGAAGGAGGGGGATCAGGCTATGGCTTCCCAGCGAAGTTAAATTCCAGAAGCTGTTCTGCAGGTGACAGGGAGAGACGCTGGCCAGCCAGGGGCAGGCCTTCTCTCTGCACCGGAGGAAAGGAAGGCCCCCTTAGGACAGGGCTGGCTGAGTGGCTGGGAAGGCAGTAGACACTGGGTTTGCCTGAGGGGCTGATAGATTCGAGGTAGTACCTGGAATCCAGTGTGTCTCCAGGTGGATCTCACCATCCCCCTGTCCCCTTGCCTGCCAAAGAGGCTCTACTCAAGGGCCTCCCTTCCCTTCCCTGAAAGTGTGGTGTAGTGGGAGGGGCCCTGGCTTTGAGGTCAGTTCTATCTGTTATCAGCTGTATGACCTTGGGCAGGTCTCTCTCGTCTGCTATCAGCAGTGTGACCTTGGGCAGGTCTCTTTCCTCTCAGCCTCGGGTCTCTCATGCAGAAACAGAGACCTGCTGGTTGATTCATCGATCCTGCGGTTGACTCTGTGCCAGCTGCCGAGAGTGCCGAGAGGAGCCCTTCTCCCTATCACCTGCTGTTGCTGCAGAGACCACTGCAGAACTCGGAAGACCTTAGCTAGAATCCAAGTTGGGCTCAAAAATGACGGGACTGTCAGTCGACATCACTTTATAAATGGGGAAACCGAGGCTCAGAGCAGCCAAGAGTCTTCCCGTGGCCCTGCGGCTAGTGGGTGATGCTAGGAAGCTCGAACTCGGGCCTTTGCGCCCACGCCCTCTCCTCGGGTGAGACTACCACCTGAGAAGGGGTTCTAGCTCCTCCGTATCAGGAAGCAGCCCAGAGAGGTGCAGTGACTCATTTCGGGTCACACAGCTGATCGCTGGCAGATCTGGGGTGAGAGACCTGTTTCTGGGTTTCTCTGTCCCTGGCCTGTTTCGGGTGCTCGGCTCAGGCTGTCCTCAGAGCCCCGGCAGCCTCGTCAGCAGATTCCGTCCCCTCACAGCAGCTGCGCCAGGCGGGGGGCCGCGCTCGCTCCCTCACTCTTCCCACATTTATACTCCACGACAGAGCTGCACGGCTCCACCGTTGGCTTTAGTGATTGCTCCACAGTGGGTGAAATTGGTTTGAAATAAATGTCTCCTCTGCCTTCCTCCCTCGGGGTGATTTTAGCCTCATCTCCACTTTGTGGAGTGATCCACAGTCTGGCATGCGCCTGTCCTGTCTAGATATGTCCTTTTTGATGCAAAGATGTTGCCAGTGCTACTGCTGAGCCTGGCCTTTCTTGAGAACTGGGGGTGTGGGGGTGTAGCTGCAGAATTCCACAATGCGCTGCACCTTCCCGGTTGCCTAGGACCCATCCCCACATCTGGGGGCTCCCGAGGTGAGGAAGGACTAGGAGTGCTGTCACTTTTTAAGGTGTTAGACTCTTTTCTGGGTGGAGCCCAGAATGGGGAGGGCTCTGCTCACTCCTGAACTGGCGCTTCTGTAACAATAGAAACTACACTCCTCTGGGGGCAGGGGGTGGGGGGCGTGTGCTTAATTATTGATCCCATTCAGATCTCTTACCAGTTATTGCTGTCTCCCCCCACTCTTCAGCTAGCCATAAAGGGTAGAGAGTGAGGGGTAGGGCTTATCTCCTTAAAAGTCTGTCCCCAACTGCCCTGGCCGGTTTGGCTCAGCAGTTAGAGCATTGGCCTGCGGTCCAGAGAGACCTGGGTTTGGTTCTCGCTAAGGGCATGTACCTCAGTTGCAGTTTGTCCCCGGCCCTGGTTGGTCACGCGGGTGGCAGCCACTCAATGCGTCCCTTTCACGTCGATGTTTCTCTCTCTCTCTCTGTTCCTCTCTCCCCCTCCCACTCTATCTGAACAAAAAATGAAAAAATGTCCACAAAAAATGGGAAAATGTCCTCTGGTGAGGATTAAAAAAAAAAAAGTCTGTCTCCAACTTCTTCCTTGAGTCCTCAAAGCACAGCTGAGTCAAGGTTGACACCTTTAAAGGCTAAGGGATGACGATGGGGAAATACATACAGAGGACACTGTAAACTTAGATAATCTGGTCCAGGGTGTGTGGTATCCTCATCTGCAACCTTGGCTGCGCTCAGGGATGTCACCCGCCCAGTTCTTGGATTGGAGGCACAGACCCTCCCCACCCATCTCCTGATGTCAGAGCCACAGGGACCTTAAGAACAGCTAGTCCTTTCTCAGCCAGGTTCAGGAGAGAATCCAGCCCTAATGCCCTGTGCTGTCCACGGTAGGTTGGCGTTTCCCCTGTGCATCTAGAATGGTACGAGTTATGTACCATCCTTGGGAGAATTGAGAAAATAATCAGTGAATCATTTTCCGGGTTCTGTGGTTCAGGTGCGGAACCCTGGCTATGAAAGGCTTCCTCTCAGCTTACAGAGGACAGTGAAGCACCAAGGAGACAGGAGACTTGCCCAAGGTCACACAGCTAGATGAAGCCAGTCCTTTTTTCACAAAAGCATAGTATTTTCTCTTCCTCTGTTCAAATTTGGTGAGCGTGGAGGAAGACTCCGATCCAGAGAGATGACCCCGTCCCTCCCCAGCACACCTTACACGGCACGTGCACACGCACACGCCCATGCACACCAGCTCTTGAATCGGAGGGCAAAGGTACACCTGAAGCACATGCTGGACAAGCACGTGGTTTTGAGTTCAAATCTAGCTCATCCATTTCCAAACTGGGAGCTTCCGTTTCATCACCTGCAAATGGAGGTCATAATACCTACTTCACAGAGCCACTGTGAAGGCTGAGGGGGATGGGCCAGGTGCTGGGCGCAGGGCAGGCTCTCAGAAACCGCGCATTTCCTGCTTTCTTCTGGTGCTCAGTGGGCTGCTCCCTGGTTGGTGAGTGGATCGAACATCCACATCCAGGTTCTCATCCAATAAGGATATTCGCAGAGTATTCTTAGTAAATGCTTCCAGGGACCTGACTATGGTGTTAGCGCCCGATGCTTCCTAGAGCTCAGACTTCCAGTGCCAGACCCCCTGGGCCCACTCCCCTTTCCTTTCTTCTCCCCCTCTTGGCACAGCCAAATGTCTGTGTGTCAGAGGCCTACCGTGGTTTGGCAAGCTTCTGGCCTGCCTCTGTTCTTCCTACCCCATTGAGTCTCCGTATGTGTTGTGGCAGATTTAGACGTTTGTGGGCACACCACAGAATTAGAACGTTGGGGAAACGTGGTTTAAACTTGGCACAAGCTTCTTGTTTCCTACACACCGGTGATTCAGCAGAAGGAAGGTTAGTGCCTGCCTGCCTGGGGAAAGGGCAGGAAGCAACCCAGAGAAGCTAGGGTCCGAGGAGTAAGCTACCCCACCTCCATTTTGCCTTGAGGAACGGGAGGCTCAGATTTCTGAATTTCCTGTTGAGTTGGGAGTTAAGCAGAGAAGACCTTTCTGCGGTTCCAACACCTGCTACCAAAACCCTTGTGCAATTATGCCCTTTTCCTTTCTTGCCTTGGAAAGTGGGAGAAGATGAGTGGGATCAAATCTCCCTAGATTTATAGGGCGTTTGCATGATTTCGAGTTCGGCATTGCCAAAGGCCTCGTCCTTGTTCAGGAGTGGCGATGAAGTGAGGGAGATGAAGCTGAGTAAATGATCAGAAAAGAAGCAAGCCCTGGAAACTACTTTTTAGGAGAGAAAAAGAACCCACATCACTGGCTGTGGGGTGGAAAACACCCAATGAGAACCCGACCTGCACCAGTAGGTGTGGCCAGCTGGTTTGATGGCATTCCAGTTCACTGAGGTTTGGTACCGTTTTTCTCTTGGGCACTGGAGCTCAGGATGGCCTGTGCCCAGCTGGGTCTAACTCAGTGGCATGACTCAGATCCTCTTCACCTCCTCCTCATAACCTGCCAGACCTCTCCTAGGCCCGAAGGCCTCCGTCCGCATTGCTCCATGCAGCTCTCAGAAGGAGCTGCTCTGACATGTTAAGCTTTTTAATTTAGCACACACGGTGCGTACAGGCCCCCAGACAAAACAGAATTGATTTATAATTCTCTTAATGGAAGCACAGGCTTTGGTTGCTCCAGAAATAGATCGTTACCTCTGCCACCTTTTTGTAATTTTTTCCCTCCCATTTTTTTTTTTTTTAACACCACTGTGGTCTTAAAATATGACGTTTTCTTTCAGCCCTCTATCGTAATCCATTAAATGCCAGACATTTCTTTTTAGACCTTTAATTTATAGCATGTTTGTTCGGTTTCACTTCATTAATTAATGTTCTTCCTAGGCCCCCATGCCAGAGTCTTTGTGTAATGTTCTCTTACAGTAAGCAGGTGCTTTTATCCTTAATGAACAATTTCCTGGAAAATACTGAAATAAACAACGAATAATCAGGCCAGGAACACAATGAATCTGGGAGTTGTGTGCCATTCTGCAAATTAAACCGGGCAGATGAGGGACGGATTTTATCGGCCACGGTGCTGTTTCAGTGGCTCCTTCTTTGGGGCGGGGGCAAGCGGTGCTGAGGTTCTGCAAGGCGAGTGAGCACCTTGCTCCCGCAGGAGACGTTTGGAGGAGCGGTTTTGTTCTGATGCCTGCGGTGTGGAGGTGGCTGTCAGACAAGCCTAGGCCAGAAAGGCAGTCCAACTGGGCTCTGGTTCCAGACTTGGAAACATCTCTTGCTCAGACTGTTGGTCAGCTGGCTAAATCATAAACTTATTAAAATTCATCTCCAGTTCCTTTCTCTCTGTTTCGGGAGACTTTTCCCACCCCCAAAGAGGCAGTTCTTATTGGAGAACCCTAATAAACGTGTTCTCTCTCTGTACACCCTGTCCCCCTGGAGTATTTGTACCGCATCCCCCCCCCTCCCCCAGCAAGAGGGCAATGACCGTGTTTTACACAGTGGTTTACTGTTTACAGGCCCTTCTCATAGTCCTTATCTCTTTGGCTTCTCAGGACCCTGTGAGTCAGGTTTTCCTATTATTCCCACTTTACAGAGGAGGAAGCTGGGACTCCCAGAGGTTAAGTGGCCCATCCTAGGTTACACAGTTGATAAGAGGCAGGGCTGGGATTAGGACTCCAGAACGGAGTCTAGGGCTCTAGGTGCTTGTTACCCTTGGAGGAGCAGAGCCTGTGGGGTGCCGGGGACAGACGAGCCCTGGAGTGAGGTGAGTGCCCCACACCCGCCTGACTGGGCTGCGAGCCAGAATTCATCAGTGTCATTGACAAAGTGCTGCAATAAATTTCTTTTAAAATCAGAATACCAGGTTCATTTATTTTACTAAATAAACTGACAAAATGTATGTTATCCATACATTTTTCTGTGTTGTAAGATAACTTGGGTCTTTGAAATGACAATGTTTTTTGTCACCGCGTGGATACAATCACAGGATGGACACATACCGTACAATTGTGATGGCAATTCCCCCCAGCCTGATGGCCCCAAGAGCTGCCTGGGAAGCCCCATAAAGTGATCTGTGTCCCTCGAGGTAGCAGGCTTAGGGCTCAGTGAATCCCCGCTCTTTGGGAAAATGCACCCCGAGGGACAGTGAGGGAGAATCTGGGCTGGGAGAAGGCTAAACTGTGGGAGAGCTGCCCAGAAGGCCCTGTCTTTTTGTTTTCAAAAGGAAGATGTCTTTATTGTGGTTTTTCAGATTGTAAAATTGAGACCAGCTCATCCTAGAAAATGTAAACATATGGAAAGTGTAAAGAAAGTAAATCACTTGAAGTATCATCACCCAGTTATCTGTGTCAACAGTTTAACATCCTTCTGTCTTGCTCACTCTCTCAACGTGCACATGCCACATGCATGCACACAGCATTTTATATCAATGTCGTCATAATGATTCTACTGTTTCGTAATCTGTGTTTTTCACACAATAATACATCAGGGTCATCTTTCCATGTCAGTGAACTTAACGTATATTAAAATATCTTTGCTTTTCCGATTATAGTGATGATAATAATGCCATTGTAAGAAACACTAGTATACCAACATGAAAGTTTGACTTAGAGAGCACAAGTCCTATGATATTGTCCCCCCCACCCCAAAGATGACACTGTTCATGCTCTACTGTATACGTTGGCTTCCTATTTTCCACACGTTAGTATTTTTAATGTCTGCATAATATTTTGTGATGTAGACATGGTGGAGTTTATTTGGCAAGGACTCCACTGATTTAGACATTTAGGTTGTTTAAAGCTACAACTAATATCTCTTTACTAAGACACGATGAAATCAATATTCTTGAACCTATCCTTGACCTTAGTTAAATTTTAAAAATTAAATTGCAGAAATGAAATGTTGGTTTCAAGATATACATTAAAGCATGTTGCTATGTATTGGACAGGAGGCTGGGGATTGGACAGAGAGGTGGGCAGGAACTAAGGGTCCCCACTGTCACGATGCTACGGGTACCTGCATTCAGTACTAGGCTACAGTGATCCTCAGGAGGCTCTGTTCCCTCCTGCTTCCCGAGAGGTCTGACAGGAAAAGAAGGCTCAGAGCAGTGGAATGAGTTCTCCAGGATCCAACGCTAGAATCCCACTCTCCGGCCTCTTCTGCTTTATCATCTTGCTGCTGGGAGATGGGCAAACCCAAGGAGGGCGAGGAGAGAAAAGGATGTGAGGAGGGGAAGGGCAGGAAAGGGCAGCACGTTGTAGGTGAGCTTGTGAAGTGGGGAGGGTTCAAGAGACGATGCAGTCTGACACCAGCCTTGGGGACAAGCAGAGAGAGAGGCTCAGAGAGGGAAAGCAACCTTGCCCAAGTCACACAGCAAGTTAGTGACTTAACAGGCAGAGGGGAGGAACTGGGCCTGTAGGAAGCTGCACTGGAAGCCAGGGTGGAAGACCCAAGGGAGAGAGGAACGCGCAGCTGCTCTGAGGCCTCACAGAGCGGAGCTGGCGAGTGGGCTGCTCGGCCTTCAGAGGAGGCGGCCTGGTCGAGTAGATCCAGAGGCAACTAAAATAGAGGTGGGCTGAGTTCGCCTGTGAAGGACATGCGGGGATGTTAAGCATCGATCCTGCAAAGGTCTCTGATTTCTCATCATGCTTGCTGGAGGCTCCCTCTGGGGAAAGGCCTCGGTGCTTTGAAATAAGCCACATCCTGGGTTTCCTGCCCTCTCACGGCATCTCCACCCACCTTCCAGCAGGTGTTTGGGGTCTTGCAGCAGGGCCCTGCCTGTCATCTTTGTGTCCCCGGGACGGGCAAGTGTTCAGTATATGTTTGCTGAGTGGATGGATGGAAGATGAGACTGGTCTCAATAACTGTATTGTTAAGACCAACCTACGAGTCACTGTATGGCCGAGCCTAGGTTTCCCAGCGGAGGATTTTTCCATCAATATCTTCCCCCACCTCCAGCTTCTTGGAAATGCTAGAAGTCAGAATTATAGGGTTGGGAGGATCTTTGAGGTGGTGGATGTGAGTCGGGAGGATAATAATTTACTGAGTACCTTCTCTGTGTAGCACTCAGCCCCAGGTTTTGTCGCCAGGAAGGGAGACTCAGGATTCAAGCCCAGTTTGGTCTGATTCCACCATTCCCTTCACATGAGCCCTGCTGCCCCAGTGTGTCATGTGACCTGGGGGCGGTTTCCCCTCCTATGGGACAAAGCCTTGGACAGTGATGCTCCCAGGTCTGTCCTGGTGCCAGCTCTGATACCCCATGGCTTGTTGTCCAGCCCGCTGTTCTCACAGTTCAGCCGAGGTTGGAGACTTGACCTTGCAGTGACAGGTGATTGGTTCTCCAGGGCCCTGTCCCTCAGGGCTCTCTTCCCATCTGGGCACTGTGTTCTGAGAAATGTTTTCTCAGAGGGGGCAGGAATGGGAACTAATCCCCGTGGTGCTCTGTGGCCCTGAGTGACTGACTTGTCTTTGGAGGTTGCATGGATGTGGCCATGGCACCAGGGACTCTGAGTCGAAGAACCTGCAACCCCGGGAGGGGGTGGGAGAGGGAAGCTGACAAGCCTGGAGTGGGCTGGATTAGGGGGAGGGACAGGCAGCCTTGGGGTTGGCCAGGACAGCTGAGTGTGCCCTGATTTGCAAAGAAATGAAAAGATGGAGATAATTGCTTTGCAAGAAATGGAATGGCCTAAGAACACAGATAAGTTTTCTCTCCTCATCTTTGGAGGGGCTGGAGGCTGGGGCTGCTGCAGCTGTGGGCTTGGGAAGGGGAGGGTTGATGGCTCAGAACCCAGAGGTTGTGCATAATGCGGGGGTACTGTATTAGTTTGGTGGTTTTTACATCCCCACATCCACTCTGCCCTGGTATACGGCCCAGACACTTGTTCTCTGCAGGGTTAAGGGCACAGGGGACAGGACGATCTTTTGACCCTGATTAATGGCTGCCGTAGGCCTTCATGGTGCCATTTGCAGGATTTTCAGCCCGAGGCTTTCCTGGGCAAGGAGGAAGCAGAATTTATCAGGCAGTGGAGCCCAGACTCAGAAGACATTTACCATGTCTTCGGAGGGGACTCCAATCCCCTCTGATTTATCTAGTGGGCAGGCACCCGGCAGGGCCTCCACTTTGGCTCTGGGATGCATTCCTGTGGTCAGGGAATCACTCTTCGGGAGATTAAGAGCTGTGGATTTATTTTTTAAACTTTTTTTTTTAAGTGCAGGGAGATTAGAAAGCGTTCCACATAAACCTGGCTCCTGGTGGGACTACTGGAAGGCTGGAGGCTTCATCAAGGCAAAGGGTAAAGCCTCTTAATTATGGGCTGATCGCGGCTCCTCTTTCATCTCACGCTAATCAGAGCCCAGCGAGGCCAGGGAACAGAGGGGCTTGGGGGCTGGAGACAGCTGAGTGTGCCGGGCCTAGGAAGGGCAAGGTCAGCTAGGTGGGATAATCACCTTGGCTTGCCCATTACCAGCAAATTTGGCTCTTTTGTTTCGTTCAGAAAAAACCAGAGGTGTGTGTGTATATCTTCTATAAATAGAAGATAGAAATCTCTCTATGTACACCCACACGCTGGGAGGAATTTGAGTCCTTTTTTTTTCTTCCAGTCCCAGTTTGGATTTTGCCTCTGTTGCTTTCTGAGCCTGAAAGCGCCTTTTCATGAGGCTCTTGGAACACCAGTCAGCCCCCAGTTGCAGCTTGAGCTATTGAGTGGGCTTCAATGCCTGCCTTGTGCCGGTTCCTGGGGCAGACATACCCCCGTGCTGGTGGGATGGCCCAGGCGGGGGCCTTTAAATCACTCTCAGGATGTCACGGTGTCCTCTGTATCCAGCAAGCTGGTATCTCCGCGGTGCAATGTTAGCACAGCATGGGATGCCCCCTGCAGGATGACCTGCTGTTGGGACAGGACATTAGCAATATGGCTGATCCTGAGGCTGCGGATGTCTGAGAGGTTGAGGAGGTACTCTGCTCTTCCTTCTCAACAAAATGGCATTAGTGGTCGGGGTGGCGGTGGTCAGCACTAATTTATGGGCCCTGGGAAGTTTCCACTCACACAACCCTGGGGATCAATTGGTAATGACTGCTTGGACTGCTATGCTGAGAAACTGGGGCTGAGTGGGAAAGCGTGCCGTGGTTGATTAGTAATGCCTGCTACGGGCAGTGGATGGGAGAGGACACACAGGTGCCATGGCTTTGTCGTTCCTGTCCCACGCTGCTGAACAGTTGCTACTAACTGGAAATTGTTCCTTCCCACACAAGCCATCTATAGCTAACCATGTCCTCAACCTCTGACACCCCAAGCCTCAGGATCAGCCACATTACTTGTGTCTGGCCTGACACAAGCAGTGTAACAGACAGCACTCTGGGTGTGGTGACAGCAGTGAACACAAAAGAAAAAAACCCTGTCCGTATGAAGTGTGTTCTAGGGGAGTAGTACCAAGGGCAGAAAAATGATGTGCCAGGTCTAAGGCCGAACAGGAGAGCTGAGGCCGCACCTAGCTGGTTTATAGGAGAGGAACAATTTCCAGAGTTAGTAACAACTGTTCAGCAGTGTGGGGCAGGAACGACAGATCCAGGCACCTGTGTGTCCCTCTCCCAGCCACTGCCCAGACAGGCATTACTAATCAATCACGGCACGCTTTCCCACTCAGCCCCATTTTCTCAGTATGGCAGTCCAAGCAGTCATTACCCATTGATCCACAGTTTTGTCTGAGTGGAAACTTCCCAAGGCCCATAAAATAGTACTGACCACTGCCACTAATGCAAACTTGTTGAGAAGGAAGGACTCCCTGGAGGAGACTGGGGTGAACAGAGAGCATGTTCAAGTATGTGGACCAGGCTCCAGTGTCCAAGATGTCAGCACAGTCAGGAGGACTAGGCAGGTGGCAGAAGTGAAGCAGGTGGGGGAGGATTTTTGCACAGATGGACTGTGAAGTCATAACAGTGGATCCCAGGGCAGAGGCCATCTGTTTGTCTGTCTGCCCTCTGCCCCAGTTTTATGCATCTTGGCTAATGTGAGCAGCTGGTGTCTGGCCAGGTGTGTGCTGTCAGAGAGACAAGCTGGACGCTACAGGTGCTGGAGATGGTGGGGCCCCCGCAGAAGACCAGCTTCTCCAGAGGATGCCACCATCTCTAAGATCTGCTCAGTCTGCAGAGCCACCCAGGCCAGAGCCAAGGCCCAGGCAGGGAGGAGGGATTCTTGGCTATGATGTCATCGTCTCTTAGCTACTCATTGGCAGATCCTCTTTACCACCACCTGCCAGGCACAGAAGGCCCTCAAGTGTTAGAAGAAACAAGTGACTACAAACTCTAAGGATGCAGACCAACAGGACCAGGCCTTCCTTCAGACTTGACCTTGACAGAGGACCTCTGCTCCAAAGTGGTCACTAGAAAGTTCTATGGGAAACAGGGTGAAACAAAGTAAAAGAGGTCTCTTTACTTCAAGTCTTCCCAGAGCCTAAGGTATGCTATTATACACTGTGGACATTTAAGATGAGGACAGAGCATGTAGCCGCATTTCCTGAAGTTCCTCACTCATGGAGACCTTTGGGAGATTTCTGTCAACATCCCACGGGCCTACTGCTCCGCAGGACATGCCGCCCAGCTTCCCACTGCTGCCCCGCGGTGCCAGCCCTCTGCCGCCCAGTCCCTCCAGCCCTGCCTGACATTCCTGCCTCCGTGCCTGCCTGTGCTGTGCCTGCCCCGGAAATGCCTGCTTTGCCCTCTACCTTTCCATATTCCGTCCATCCTAAGCCCCATCCACTCCACAAAGTCTTCCAGAGGCCCCACAGTGTGACTTAACCACTAGCTGCTCTCGCCTCCTCAAATTGACTGCAGCTGGCACATGCCATTTCTTCGTGCCCCCGCGGCACAGCGCTGGCCTGGCAGGTGGCACTCCAGGAGTCCTCAGTTCAGGCCACAGCAAATGTGCAGACTGATGACACCTGCGGGCAGGTGTGAGAGACTCTCCTCCTGGCCACCTCTCTCCCCTTCAGCCCCATGCCCAGCTCGTCCGGTGTGAAGCACACACACTCCTCGGTGGGGAAAGATATTTTCCACCTCGGGAACTTTGCTCCCACCCTCTGCTTCTTAATATGCAGGAAGCATGGCCAAGAGGGAAGGGATCCCCTGATCTATTTACATGTTCTCTTCCTCTGGAGTGAAACCAGGGGCATTTTCTTATTTAATTATTAATGTCCTAAATCAGATGGTGCTCAATACGTTAACCTCTGTCACTCTGAATGGAGTCGGCCTAATAACGGCTGTGGCAGAATTGATTTTCCCTCAGTCATTGCATAAGGATATGTCTTTGGGCTTCATATTCTGAGAGCCCAGGGAAGCCCCATTAAAGTTAATGGCCATGCGAGGCCTCCGTGTGGGAATAGCTCCTTTTTGTATGCTCTTCACTCTGCCTCAGTGACGTGTCTGAGGCAAGTAGAAACACTTTTTCTAAAATCAGTTCCCAAAAGGAATTGACGAGTACAGTGGACCCGACCTCACCTTCAAGATGCTTACAGACACATTGGAAAGATCAAGTGAACACGCGAGAAAGACGCAGAACAGATGGGAGTGATGCATGCTGGCCGGGCTGTGGGCTGCAGGAGTGGCTTGTGCCTGGCACCCAGTAGGTGCCAAGCCCTGCAGGGGGAGGAGGGGCCCCAAGGCCTGAGCTGGGCTTCCTATGGATGGTATTTGGATATACTGAGTGGAGGAAGAAGGGGATTGAGGGCCCGGGAGCAGTGTGAGCAAAGTTGGGAGTAGGGGAGGGTGGTAGAGAAAGAACAGGAAGGAAGACCAGCCTGACCCAGGAAGGAGGGCTGGTGATAAGGTTGTAGACTGGGCCAGGTTAAAAGGAAAAGTCTGAGGACTAGGGGAGTCCAGAGGAGTACCCTTATCTATTCTCATTCTGGGTGCCCCCTGCCACCCGGTGTACACCCTTGCCACACGACTACAGGGGCAGATTTGGCCTTAGATAGGGAACTTTGCAAATGCTGGGGATGGGAGTGTTCCAGGCCAGGCTGTGAATCCTGGGGAGCCCCCTGCCCTGTCATCCTTAGCGGTCTGTGTCCTTGGATTTCCCCATCTCCACTCCTGTGTGCTCGTCCAAACACCCGTCACCCTCTCTGTGCCCCAGTGTCCAGGTGCCTCACTGCCAGTGGAGTCAGCTAACCTGTCCTGTCCAGACCTGACTCTGAAAGAAAGGTTTTTACAAGATTTAAAAAGATCTTCCCAATGATAGCAATGACCCAAGTTACCTGCATCTCCCTCTCCTTTCTGGTCGCCATGGATCAAAGGGGCTGGAGGAACAATTTCCTCTTGTCCAGGTGGCCTCGTCCTTTGATGTTCTAAGCTTCATAAATTTGAAAATGCAGTTGGGAGTCCTTTTGGGAGAATGCTGGAGATTCCAGGAGCAGCCAAGGTAGTGAGGCAGGGCCTTGGAGAGAGCCCAGACGAGGCAGGTGGCATTCAGACTTCTTGCCTTTCAGAGTGCTGTGTCCCTGTGTTTTTTATTTGATGCCTGATCAGCCCAAACCCCACCTGGAAGAACATGCTCATCACCAAAGCTCAATGCCTCATCCTGGGCAGCCTCTTTCTCGTCTGGAGATATCTCCTCTTTGAGGAAAATGGGTGACCTGCAGCCTCCAGTTTGCGAAGGGCACTCTGCGGCGGTGGGGTTAGGTCTCAGAGGACTGGGGGTGGGGCATGAGTGGGTGGGGGAGATGAGTGTGGCTGAGGCTTGCCCACTCCTGACCTCTGCAGATTTAGCAGAAACACCATGATTATTTCTGTTTCCTAACCAATTTTCAGAATACATTTAGCTGGGTTATTTCCAGATCTCAAATAGGGAGAAAAACCTCATTAATCATTCATTTGGACCCCCATGGCTTTACAGAATTGGTGACAATTTGTTTATCTTTGAAGGGGCTGTTAAGAAAAAGTTTCACAAGGACATTGGGGATGGGGCGGAGCGTGGTTAACCTTTCAGAAAGGCAGGGGCTCCATTTCGCTTCCCTCTGGGCACACATGGGGGCGTGTGCAGGGTCCATTCCCCTGTCCCCAAGAAGTGCACGTGCTTCCTCCTCTGTAAACTCAGGGCCGATGAACTAGAAGTCCTCAACCTGGTTCTAAGATGGGGACCCCTTTCCGATATCAAAATATTTTCTATACCATCCCCGCCCCCAGTTAATAGAAGTTGCAGTGTGTGTGTGTGTGTGTGTGTGTGTGTGTGTGGCTGATTGAGAAGAAAAGCTACTCTGAACTCAGTAAAGCTTTTAATTAAATCACAATCGCATCTACGTACACATGACAAATAGTGCCATCTTCCTGAGTCAGCGTCCATTTAGTCTGTAGCCGATGGATGAGCACATAGGAATTCCAGGTCCCCAGAGGTGGCTCTGGGGCCCCTGCCCTCCCACTCAGCGGGAGCCCTTGGGAAGCTCTCTGAGGCGACAGGACCACAGAGTCCTGGGGAGTCGTTTCAGCCACTCCCACCTGAACAGTTCTCTGCCTCTCTGGAGAGTCCTTTCTTGGGGAACCCTCAGTGTAGGGGACCAAGGGGGTTGACATTCTTTCTAGGCACACTTAAAACCTGTCACAGGCTGTCCCTTCAGGGCCTGGATCAAACGCAAACAGCTTCCTTGAAGCCCCGCCCCAGCCGCGCAGGCCCTCATGCCATGGTGGGAGCCGTGGGCAGCGGCCTGTGTGCCTGGGAGCAAGGGCAGCGAGGGCCAGAGCTCTGGGCACCCGCCTGACCACAGCTGCCTGGAAGGGTTTCTTCAGCTTCACTCCCCCAGGGCTACCCCAGACACCTGTCCTTTCCCCGTGGTCGGAGGGGGAGTGGGGAGAGGAAGTGGGCAAAGAACATCAAAGATGAGGGAGAAGGGGACAGAGGAAGCCGTTGCTTTTAAAGCAGTCAAATCAGGGCTCTTGGGCTAAGGATGGGCTCAGGGGCCTGAGGACACCTGAAATCAGCCAAATGTTGTGTGGGGGGGCATTTTTCTGGGTAGGAAGTTTCTAACTTTCACCAGGTTCTCGGGAGTCCGTGAGCCACGACACATGCAGACGCCCTGCCTGGCATTTTGACTTTTCCCTGAGTCAGGGTTCCTACCCCTCCCTTACTCAGAACTCGTGAAGTGCTACCGTGTTAGTCAGACTGCAAGTGTGAACATATCAAATGCTCATTACACGAGATGATGGGAGACTTTGTCTGCTCGGCCACTTCATGCGGAAAGTCTCAGCGCCAACAGATGCCCGGGGAAACGGGCTGATGAATGACGCTGCGCTTTGTTCTCCTGCGCAGGGCCTGGGATGGCGCTCTCGGTGACCGCGCTCGTTGCCTTCTCCCTCCTGCGAACCGTCCTCTCTTTGAACCCCGAGGACCCCAACGTGTGCAGCCACTGGGAGAGGTAAGACATGGGTCTCACATGGCCAGGCATTCCCTGGACCCCGGAGGCCTCGCCTGGGCTTCGCACTGTCGGGGCCAAAGCAGAGGCAGGAAGCTGTCCACCCAGGGGCTGCACCAGCCGGGGGACAGCGTGGACGCTGAAAGACAGGGCAAAGCCGGGCAGGTTCTGTCTGAGGCGCAGTGCTGGGAGGTCAGGGTGCAGAGGGCTGAGTGACAGGCAGTTTAAGTGATGCAGTCTGATAGTTGACAATGTACTCATGTTCCTCCTCACATTCTCACTTCCCAGCCATTTTACAGACAAGAAAATAGAGGCTCAGAGGGGCTCAGTGCCGTCCGTAGCCAAGTGGGGTGCAGTGAGTTGTTCTGGCCCAGATGTGATGCTGTGATGTCCTTCCTGGTCTCCCAGGACTGACATCGTGGGCAGCAGCGTGGGCATGCGGGTGGCCAGCAGCCTGTCTGAGGAGCTGGGGGAGGGGGCCCTGCTGCTTCGGATCCAGTGGGGGTCGGAGGGCCTTCAGGGGAAGGGCAGTTGAGGGCAGAGGCAGAAGTCTCGGCTGCAGCACTAGGTCCTGGGGGAGAAGGCCAGGGCCCTGCAGACGGCCTGACTTTGAAGCACAAGGTTAAAATATTGATTTTGGTGAGCAGAGAGATAGTGACCAGAGACCCAATCAGGAAAAACCGAATTAAATCTTGGAATTGATTGGCTATGCTGACCAGGACGACTCTGCCACTTAGATGTTAATAAATCAAATGAATAAAATTAAGACGAAGGCCCGATGGGGGAAGCAGATGGTGGAGGATGGCAGGTGAGTGGGTGGTCCATGCTCCATGCCCGTGAGGGTGAGTGTCCCGTCCTATGGCAGAGAAAGGCACCTCACCCAGGGCCCTGGAGGGACTGGCTGGGGGGGGCAGAGGGACAGGGCCTGCAGCAGCATGGTGTTCAGTGACAGGCTCTCTGTGGGGAGTCCCCACAGGGTCGAGGCAGGAGCAGAAGGCAGTGTGCCTCTTTTTGGTGAAGTGGGAAGAATACAAGATCTATGATGAGTAGACCTTGGTTCATTCACCTCAGTCTGGTGATTTCCAGCTGCTAGTTCTATGACTTGGGGATGTCTCTGAACCACCCTACCCCTGCCTCCTAGGCTTGTTGGAGGGTCAGGGAACCAGTTTCACGAAAGTGCTTTGTGGACCATGAAGCTCAATTATTGCCTTCTCTTGTCCACAGCTCTGGCTTTGCAGGAAGTGGTTATCACAAATTGTAATGCATATCAGGCTCACTGTGAATGTGAATGAAACAGAGGCTCCTGGGTCCTAGCCCAAGAGACTCGGATTCCATAGGTCTGGGGCAGAGCCTAGGAATATGTATTTTTCACAAGTTGTCCACTTGATTGTGAAGTGATTCAGGCCCCTTAGCCTGTGGTTGTGGTGAATTTAAATCTTTATTTCCCAGTGGCTGACAGGGAGATCAGGGGGAATTCCACATCAGTCTCTGGTTTGCGGACTCTAGTCTCATCAACCCAGTCCTGTCTACCTGTTCCAGTGGAGACACGGTTGCTTCCTGACCTTCTTGTTGTATCCCAGCCCCCAGCATGCCTCCTTCCCATATGCATTTCCTACTGCTTCCAACCCATATGCATTTCCTACTGCTTCCCTTTCTAGGAAGCCCATCCCAACTCCCCTCTTCTCCGGGTCCCATTGGCATCAGGGGATCAGTTCAAACTTAAACCAAAGTCCCTAAGTTTCTAAACCTACCCAACGTGAATACATTTAGAATGTGAACACACTCGGAGCCCAGCCGCACGGAGCTGGCATTTCAGGTTGACGAGGCTATCAGCCGAATCTATAGCTTTGGTAGGAGAACAAGGCGTGACCCTAACAGCTGAAATGAGGTCCAGGGACCCCCTGGGCTTCTTTAACCCCTAGGGAGGAGGCCTTGCAGTGATGACCATGATACCAAGTGCCCCCTTTCCCTTGGCTTTTCCAGCGGAGCTCTATTGCTGGTTACACGTGCATGGACCTAATCTATGTCATGCCACAAACACACCCCGGTCCCTGGAGACCACACCAAGAGAATTTCCCAGTTGTATTAGTGCTTCTGGTGGGCTCCTCGTTAATTACACCCCTCCACTGTAAACACCCAGTGGAAAGACCTCCCCTGGCTAGTAAAGCCAGCTCAACAAGATTAATCTGGCCCCTCATTAGCATGTTGGCAAATGAGCATGTTAAACCATCCAGCCATGAAACCGGGGGCACACACTTCACCCCAGAGACTTGGAGCTGGTTCAAGGTCTCGTTGCCAGACATGCTTGGCTCAGGGCACTCCAGCAGAGCCAGCTCTGTCCCCCATGGCCCCATCCCCACCCCCTCTGTTGGACTAATGCCTTTTCTCTGAGCACCCACTGTCCCCATGCGTGGGGGTGGAGTGGGGGGAGGTGCCTGAACCCCCAAGTGCTTAGCAAAGGCAGGGAGTCCATTCTGTGTGTGGGTCTTGCTCTGTCTCCCCTACCATGGTCTGGGAGAAAATATTCCTCAGTGCCTAGCACAGGGGGTGAACTATTGCCAGTCTTATAATGATGATGGCCAGCATCTGTTAGACACTCACTGTGCACCTGTTAATCATTTCACATGTATTCTCTTCCCCTCTAGAGATATAGATACTATTATTGCTCTCCTCAGTCCTCACAGTAACTCCATGGAGTCCCTGGTCATATTTAGTACAGAATTACAGGTGAGGAAATGGAGGCTTGTACGAGTCCTACATGTCTAAGGACATGCCGCTAACAAGTGACAGGTTCAACGCTGACCCAGAGCCCATGCACTCGTATCCATTCATTCTCCTCCCCTCAGGGACGTGTCAGAGCACAGGGTCCTGGGGTTTCGGAGTTGGAAAGGGCCTTTAGGAAGCTTGGGGAGGGTGTGGAGCTGCCTCAGTTTCTCTAAGCCTGGAGATAAAACGGGGCTTTGGGCCCTGTCTGCATGGAGTGGCCTCTGAGGCACGTCTCCCCAGGAGGGCTCACCCAAGGCCTCCCCACATCCTCAGTGCTTTAGAGAAACAGCACATCCCGCCACCCTGACCCCTGCTGGGCGTGGCTGGCTGCTCCTGGCCTCTTCCTGACTTCTAGACCTTTCACACTTCTGGCGTCGGACAGCCTGCTGTGGACGCGGTCAGGGAGCTGGCCTGCCTGCCCTCCCGCAAGTAAACCAACAGTTTGCTCAGGCAAAGCAGCCCGCATTGATACTGGCCCTGGCCCGGGCCAGTGAGCCTTCGGGGACACTGAGTAGTACCAACATACATAAGGAGCAGTTCCTGAAGCCTCCCAGCCTGGAAGGAAGTGTGCGTCTTTGCTTTGTGTCCTGGCTCGGCTGCCTTCACACAGCGCCTGCCAGGGGTGGACAGCGGGAAGGCTTATTTTTGTGATGTTGAGACCTGCTTCCCTGTGGCTTCTGCCCGTTGGGCCAGGTTTGCGTGGACAGGCAGGAAAATAAGATACCACTTTGATCAGCAGCCCTGGGGCCTGTCCTCGACGTACCCCCAGTTATATAAGAGACATAATAGGGCAGAAGGTAACTGGTGACTTTGGGGGAAGTCCCTTACCCTCTCTGATGCTCAGTTTTGTCATCTGTGAAATGAGGATATAGCAATGTCACCCACCTTATAAGATTGTGTGAGGATTAAAAGGGTTTTATTTTTATTTATTTATTAAATTTTTTTTTCTTTATTGATTTTAGAGAGAGGAAGGAAGACGGAGAGAGATACAACATCGATAAGAGAGAACATTGACTGGTCACTTCCTGCATGCCCCCCACTGGGGATCGGGCCCACAACCTGGGCATGTGCCCTGACTGGGAATTGAACTGGCGACCTCTTGGTGCATGGATCTGTGCTCAACCACTGCGCTACACTGGCCGGGCTTAAAAGGGTTTTAAACACTTAACACAGGACACTTAATACACATGGGCAGTTATTGCTACCAGCTGTGTGACCTGGGCAAGTCACCTCTCTCTGAGCCTTAGTTTCTTCATCTATAAAATGGGACCACTTACTTCACAGAGTTGCTACAAAGCGTAACTTCCATGCAGGTGCTTTGAAAACCATAAAAATCTAAACACGTATTTTAAAACTTGTTGGCTCTGCCTTCCATAACCACATGGAAGAAATCTAAGCCTTCCTTTATTTTTTCTGTTAATTGAGCAAATGAACTAGAATGAACTGGGCCAAAGGGCAGTAAGGCATGTGTCCTGGGATCAGGTAGGTTTAAGTGCCATGGGCGTCCAGGGCAAGAGGAGGATAGTGGAGTGGGGGGAGTTGGGGGGGGGTTGGAGCCCCTGGACACATTGCTAAGGCCTGGCTTCTCCGGGAAGGGAGACCCCACCCTGAATATCAGCTCAGCTTTCCAAGTGCTGACTGTAGCTTCCATCTCCCGTCTGGTTCTCAGCTATGCCGTGACTGTCCAAGAATCATACGCACACCCCTTCGACCAGATCTACTACACGCGATGCACAGACATCCTCAACTGGTTCAAGTGCACCAGGCACCGGTAAGTACCTCTCTCAGGTGGTGGGGCAGGGAAAGGGTGCCAGGCCCCAGGGTTCGCCTTTCTGCTGGGTAGGAAAAGGCCTCTGCAGCAGATGTGGTCAGTGTACCACCTGTATCCTCTTGGTACTCACACTGCACACTGAACCCCGGAGATGCTCTGATGAGGGCTTCTTTCTGGCCAGAGGAGCTTCTGGGCCAGGGCAGGCCAGAAGTGCCCCAGAATTAATGCCCTGGGGGGCATTCCTCAACCAGTAATAGGTAGGGAGTTGGTCGGAAAATACTCCAGCTTCCTTCCCCTGAGAAGAGAGGGGACATCTCTGGGTGTGTTCCAGAGGTCCCCAGTCACCCATAGCAGTGACCTGCTCAGTAGCACACCCTAAATTGGCCGCCTTTATTTCCCTGTCTCATTTTCCCATTCCCCTCCTAGTGCTTCCTAGGGTCACTTCCTAAATAAACAACTTTTCCTTGAATCCTTGTCTCAGGTCTGCTTCTGGGGGAAAATCCAACCTAGGACAGCCACCCTTCAGAGCACATGGAGCCCATGCTAGGGCTTCTGGCTTGAGAACAGGGGCAGGCTAGAACGCAGCACCTTCTCAGCATCTGAGCGCCTGTACATGGGAATCCTGCTCCCTCGTCTCAGCCCTCCTGCAAATCGTGCCATGCTCCGAGGTCGCTGGGGCAGAGAGGAGAGGAAGGAAGAGAGAACATGTTTTGATGGATGACTGTGGGGAAGTCACTTTATTTTGGGATTCCTGTTTGTGCATCAAACATAGAATGATCCTTGCCTTACCTACCTGCAGGGTCCAGTGAGGTCAGGGGTATGAAAATACTTTGAAAAGTGCAGAAGAGAATGGAGAAAAGTGAGGCATTAGACCCAGGCAAAGTGGCATTATTTCTTGAGGGTGGAAAACCCAGTGGATGAAGAATAAGTGAGGGAATGGGCGAGAAGCCGCCTAGAAGGCTCACCTCCTAGTTGCTGAGCATCTGTGTTGGTTCCAGATTTCTTTTGCTTCCTCATTGTGGGCCTAGTCCCTCTTTGGAATTTACGCAGGAATCACGGTGGGTAGCATGTGGATGGGGAAACTCACTCTATACTGAAAAGCCAAAGTCCAGGTATTGTTTGGGGTTTTGCTAGTACCTTCCTGTGAGACACTGAACACAGATATAATAATCACTTTAAAATCCTTGCCTGCGAATCCAACATATGGGTCATCTCAGATATAGATAATATTTTCTAGTTTTTTTATATGCCTAGTAATTTTGAATTGTATGCTAGGCATTGCATTATGAACAATAGAGACAGTAGAGACTGAGTTCCGTTATGTTCCTCCAGAGAGTATCGATTGTTGTTGCTTGCTTGTTTGTTTGTTTTAACAGCCAGTTAATATGGCTAAACTCAGTTTCCAAACTGAAAGTTCAATATTTTTAGCCTTACCTGGACTGCTGGGAATCTGCCCTCCACACATATAATTCAGGGGCCGGAAGTTTGGGCAGAGATTTTTACCAAGAATATGGGCTTCCTCTTTGTGGCTATCATCTTTCTGAGGTTCCCCTTTTTACTTTCTAGTTGCTGGGTCCACTCTGTACTTGTTCTGTGGTTCTTCAAGCCAGTAAGGCTGTATGTCTTCTGAATTTTAGCCACCTGGGGTATTTACTGTTGACGGGGGTCTGCCCTTGGACTAACCTTGCCCAGGGCGTACTCTTCTTGCAAGTGTCTACTCCCCTCCTGCATCCACCTTTGTTCTCTCTCTAGTGCCTTCAGGTAGTTGTTTCTTATATTTTCCCCAGATTGTATAACTGTTTGCAGGAGGGACGGTTCAACAAGAGCTACTCAGCCATTACTGCATCCCCTTCCTCTAGACCTTGGCCATGAAATGAAGAGGTGGGAACACATGCCTCCCTCTTACTCCCCCGGTTGTGCCAAGGTAGCTGTCTGTGGACCTGGTCAAAGGCAGAGGCAGAAGTACAAGTCCTGCTCCTTCCATGAGCCTGTCAGGCTCTGTGCCAGCCAAGTTTGCTCTGAGGCGTGGCTTTGTTGGGTACTTGGAGGCTGAGGTTGTCACTTACCACTGGGGAAGGGTGAGTGAGTGGCTGCTTATTAAAATAGGCCGCATTCCTGGAACATGAATTATTTTGCTAAATTATTGAGTGGCCTTGCAGCCTTCCTGATGACCTGGAGTGTGCACGCTGACAGCTGCAGCATCAGCCTGCCTCGGTGTGGAATGCCCTGTTTGAACGCGCGCAGCATCCTTCTCCTGACAGCAGCCTGGCCCCGGCTCCTTCCCTCTCCTGCTTCTCACCCCGCACCGGGAGCAAGCAAGGACGGAGGGCCGGAAGCAGCGGGAGCATCTCTCTCCTGAGAGGCTTTAATGATGTCACGGCCACCTCTCCAGTGGAGGGCTTGGGGAGAACCCCGTCTGGAGAGAGGAATGAACTGAATGACCTCTGAGTCAACCCTAAGTTGTTCTCTATCCGAGAGGCTCACCCTACCCCTGAGAGCGCCAGGAGCTGCCTCCCTTTGCCGGGAAAGTAGCCTCACGATGAGATTGGCTTACCTTCCATTATGGGCTTTTGACAAAGGAGAATGACCTTAGTTTACGACATTCCCAAATATCACAGATTTCCCCAGAGTCCCACACTTGTCATTTGTCATAAAGCGGGGGCTTTAAGGACTGGGGGCCTGTGTGGTAGGACTCCCTTCCCAAGTTGGCCTGACCCTCCATGGGAAGCAGCTGTCGGCATCTCCAGGGACCAGCCCCGGGGCTCCCTCTGAGGAGGGGTCTGCAGGCAGACTCCCCGGGGCGCTGGTGGGAAAGTGAGAGCTCCGGCTCCAAGGCCCAGTTGCATGACGACCTTGGGAAGTTACTTTCTCTTTTAGATCATAGCGGTCACTTCACATCTCCATTATGACCCTCCATGTGAGGAAGGGGCTTTGCCTATTGATATCCCATTTTGACGGCCTCCCGAGGGCTCAGTCCTCACACCATCCATTTCCCTTTTCTTTCTCTTTCATCCTGGCCGTCCCATAAACCCAGCAACCACCCTGTGGGAAATGGCACAGGGCAGTAGGTTAAGCTAGTGGCTTTGAAATTAGACTGACTTGGGTCTGAATCCTGGCTCTAAAACTGTTTAGCTGTGTGACCTTGAGCAAGTCATCAACTTCTCAGTTTTCTCATCCATAAAACAAAGTAGGAGGGGATACATAAAATGAAGTGAGAATAAAAACTCTAAAACAGAAATAAAATAAAGGGACATAATGAAGGTACCTGCCTCAAGGAGGGCAAAGTCTCAGCGCCCATGTCCGCTTAAGAACTGGGACCAGGTCTCTGGCTCCCAGCACAGAACTCCTCCGCTCTGTGGGCCTTAGCTTCTGCCTCTGCAGAGCCAGGTTGGGTTCCGAGCCTTCCCAGAGATGCATGGGAAACTCTTTCCCGGGAGGTGTTAATTTTGGTGTGGGGGAGATTAACCGTCTCTGGGACTGAGTCAGACTCAGAGGGTCTTTTTGATGACTGTGCTCCAAGTGGGTGGACCAGATTCCAGGGGGCCGTCAGCAGTCTGCTTGTTGGGGTGGTAGCAGAAGGCATAGAGACTCTCAGGGCCCCAGTCCCATCCAAGTCACCCCTTGGGCCCCTCCAGCCCGGGGTCCTGAAGTTTTAAGAAGTCCCCAGTTACCCTCCACAGCGTCACCCTAGAAGTATCTTCTGCATCCCTGCTAAGTATCACTCTGAAGAGACCAGGGAAGAGTCAGCAGGTGTAACAAACATCGTTTTATTCTGTATCACAATGGCCCAGGTCCTGCCATCGATTGTTCTTTGTTGTGTTCCTTCAAGTTGGAAACCGCCATGCATTTTAAAGTCATTATTGAATGGCCCCCTCTATATAGCTTAACACAAATATCATCCTAACAGGAGGGATTGATTTTCAGTACTTTCAAGTGACTTTCTGCCTTATGCCTCAGGATCAGCTATAAGACGGCGTATCGGCGCGGCCTCCGGACCATGTACCGAAGGAGGTCCCAGTGCTGCCCTGGCTACTACGAGAATGGAGACTTCTGCATACGTATGTAGGGGCTGCCTCTGCCCTGGCCTCAGTGGGGATGGGAGGAAAGAAGAGGGGAACTGAGGGGAAGAGAGGCAGAGTGGTCATCCAGGCCCTGGGCCTCAGGCCTTAGCTGACCCCAGGACCCCAAAAGTCCCTGCCTGCTGCCAGCTTGGAGAGGGAACAATGGGTCTAATGCAAATACATTAGTACAGGTTTGCCTATCAGATCATCCTGGCAGGATTGATGGAAGCGAGTCAGGTCTGGGCTCTGAAGGGGTCGGGAGAGAAATAGATGCTTCCGGAGCGAGTGCTCTGGGGAGCAATGGGCAAGACGAGCTGAGTGCTTGGCCCAGAGCTGAGGCCGTAGTAGGTGCTCAAGAGGCTTCGTTGGAAGGAAGGGGAGCTGAATGGATAAACATGGAGAGATGAATGCATGGATGGGTGCACGGATGAGAAGAAGGAGGGCGGGCTGGGTTATTGGATGGGAAGATCATGGTACATAGAAGGAGGATGGCAAAAGTGAAACATCAGAAGGGACCTTTTCTAGAAAGTGAGAGAGCTTCCAAAAGGATTGGGACACACCAAAGAAAAAGTGGGTTCATGAAAGACACTAGTTACCTCTTTCCTTTTTTGTAAGCAGTGGCTCAGAAAACGAAGCCTTAGGAGACAAGCGTTGAGTTGCTGGCAGCTGCAGGCCCCCTGGGTGGGAGGCAGTGTGGTACAGTGGGAGACACCCAGGAGAGGAGCCTGCAGATCCGGGTTTTGGTCTCAGCTTCCCGGGCATGTGGCTTTGGGCAAGTCACTGAGCCTCTCTGGGAGAATGGTTTAAGGACCTGTTCGAGTCTGATGGACTCGTTCCCACTCACCTCTGACCAGTGGGATGGGACCAGTCTGGGGCTTTCCAGTGGGCATTAGAAGACTCCCTCAACTGCATGAGACTGTCAGAGAAGCTGGGAGTCCCCCCCATTTAATTACTGAGAGGAGATTGCCCCCACAGCTTCTGCCTCGCAGTTGGAGGCAGATTCGAAGAGTGATTTTCCTTGTTAGTATTCTCCTTGCCACCTGGGTGGGTAGAGCGAGCTAGCACCAGAGAGAGAATTTGGGCAGAGTGGGCGTGTTGATGTAGGGAATGAAATGACAATTTTCCCCTTCTGTTGTTACATCTCCCCTAATGCTGGAGAAACTCGATTCTAATTGCATTACAGAAATGAATAAAAAATGTTCCAGCAAATGGGGTCAATACTGATGGTTTGGCAGGGAAAATGCAAAGATCCTCGAAGCAAACTCAAGAAGCTGTGCAGAGGACTGGGCTGGGCCAAGGCGTTGGCCCGTGCCTCATCTGGGATGGGGTTACTCTGGGGACCCAGGCGTGGAAGTGAGGTCAAGGTCCAAGGCTTTGCTGCTCCTGCTCTGTTTGCCTGGAGAAAGGTCAGGCCGGCGGTGGGATGCAGGAGTCGTAAAGACCGAGCAGGATGGATGTGAGCAGCCCTTCCGAGCTCAGGGCACGGCGATGGACTCACGGAAATTGTAAATGGAGTTCAGATGTCAGCATGGGGCTCCAGGAACCAATGAGCACCTTCCCTTTCTAATTTCCATTAGTGGACGTTGGTCAGCCTCTTGGAAAATGAAGCGCAGGGCAGAAGCGCCGAGGGTCCCCATTGCACAGGCTCTGTCTTGCTGACTGGGAAGGCAGCTCATAACCTGCCACCTACTCCTATGTAACCGCCAGGCACTGCCGCCGAGCTGGGGGCCACAGGCTCCAAAAGCCACTGTGAGGACTGAAGGCTTTTCCTAGGAGGGAACAGGAGTTTCAGCAGTGGGGTGGGGCACTGTGGCGTGCCGGGTGCTGGTAGGACATAGAGAGGGGCGGGAGTCACACAGGCCTGGGTCGAATCCCAGCTCTTCCACTCCCAGCTTCTTCCTCTTTGTCCTCCTCCTCATCGTCTGCAGAATCCACACCGCACACCAGGCATTGTCTGACCACTTTCCATCCATCCATCCACCCATCAGCGCCTCACAACAGCCCTGTGAGGTAGGGACCCCTCTTTCTTCCAGTGTGCAGATGGGGAAACAGTCACAGGGCGATTAAGGAACTTAACCACGATCACCACTTTCTAGCTGTGTGATTTTGGTCAGTATTCTGACTCACGCTGTAACTCAGCTAGAAAGTGGTAGAACTGAAATTTGAACCCAGGCTGTCTAGCTCCAGAGTCTTCTCTGAACCACTTGGAATAGGCCAGACGTCACCTCTCTGAACCTCAGTTTCCACTCATGTAAAATGGGGACAGTAATACCTAAGTCGCCAGGCACAGGATAGGGGCTTAATAAACAGCTCCCTCCTCTGGCTTTGGGTCTTAACATTCTTTTAGTCTTGACTCTTAATTTTAATTTCTCAGAGATCCATGGACCCTCTCTCTGGGGATATGCACACTACATATATAAGCCTACACATGTACACAGCTCTTTGCACACTATTTCAGGGGTTCATGGATCCTCTGAAACCCTTGCAGGGTCTTTGGACCCATGATAAGTAGTTTATGCCATGTGCTCATGTTTATCTATTCAATTTATACTTTGTTGCTCACTGTTATGCAAATGCAAGGGATAAACATGCAAACGAGGTGGTTGCTACCTGGAGGAGCGTGCAGCCTAGTGGCTGGAGGTGGCCTGTTACAAAACTACTACAATAGGGTGTAGCTGCTTGACAGGCATCTATGAAGCAGAGCCGGATAAAGAGGAGAGGCTGTTACTTTAGCCACACCCACTGACCAAGTGTTAATGTGAAATGAGCTCCACACGCAAGAGTGAGGGGGGATGGCCTGGAAGGGTGTTTCAACCCAGTAGTTATTAAAGGCCTACGTGGTCCATCACAGCCCTGTGCTGCCTGGTAGACGTGTCCGAAGCAGCTCCTGTCTTCGTGGAGCCTGCAGCCTTGCTGGGAAGGCAAGTCTAGTGCACTCGGAGTCCTTGGACAACAGCCGGGAGAGGAGTGAGACAGACCCCCTCAGGCAGGAGAGAAGCTGTGACCTGTGACCCCTCGAGGGGCTCCGTGGGGTTTGAGCTGGCTGGAAGGGCATCTTTGGGGTGGGTGGGAGAGGGAAACCCATCAGCAAAGATGGGGAGCCAGCCGGGCCTGCGCATGGCGGGAGGCAGGTGGCTGACCTGACCACAGTGGGCAGCTCGGGGCTGGGAGAGGGGGAGGTGAGGCCGGCTGGGGGAGGCAAGTATTAATCCCCTCGGGCTGCTCCTACAAAGCACCACAGCCTGAGTGGCTTAAACAGCAGGAGTTTATTGTCCTGCAGTTCTGGAGGCTAGATGGCTGAGGTGCAGGGGTCTGCAGGGCTGGTTCCTCCTGAGGGTTGGGGCAGGTCTGTTCCAGGCCTCTCGCCTGGCTTCTGGCAGCCCTTTAGCCTGTGGCAGGTAACTCCATTCTCCATGTGGCGTTCTCCCCTCTAGGTGTCAGTCCCCAAACTCCCTTTTTGTAAGGATGCCAATCATACCGGATCAGGGCTCAGACTAATGACCTCATTTTAACTTATCTCTGTGAGACCCTATCTCCAAACAAGGTCTCGTTCTGCATTTCTGGGGGTTAGGAATTCTACATATGAATTTGAGGAGGACACAATTCAACCCATAATGGGTGGGTGTCAGTCCCCCACGGGCTCTGTCACCTACCCGTGAGAGAATGGAGACCCAGGGTTGGGGAACTTGTGAGAAGGAGACATGGTGGTGAGCAGGTGAAGGGTGGTGCCCAGGACGCTGGTGCCGGACGAGAAGCTTGTAGGCCGTGGAGCACTTAGAGCGAAGCCCTGCAGGCCCTGCCCCTCCACTGCTCCCGCTCCACCTTCTGGAGGCCAGAGGACCTCCAAGTCCACCAGAACCTGGTGAGAGCTCATCCATTGTTGACAGCCCTCAGGACCCTGCAAAGGAACATTACTTGAGCTCTGGGAAGGGGCACAGGGACGTCGACTTTCTTCCAAAGCCACCTTCCTGGAGCCTTGTTTCTCGGCTCATGGTGGACACTGGCCTGGGGGTGAAAGTCGTGGTTGACTCTGCCAGGACTTGCCGTGCAATCTTGGCCAAGTCCCTTTGTCTCTCTGGTCCCACTGGGTGTAGGATGGATCATCTCTGTGTGGAAGGAAGAAAGATGAAACAATGAATGAGAGTGTCCAGGAGAGCATAAAGCTTCATACAGGTGCAGCTGGCACTATTTTTCTTCTCCTGGTACCATATCCCCTGGCCCAGAACTGCCAGCCTCGGCGGTCCTGCAGCCACCCACACCAGAGCTGCCCGCCTCCGGCCATCCTCTTTGGTTGCCCAGACGCCAGATATTTCCTGAGGATCACTGGCATAAGCACATCTCCTTCCTGCTTTCTTTCTCCTTGTGAGCCAGGGCAGCGGGCATCCTTACCTCTGCAGACAGAGCTCAGTTTAGTCACATGGTGGGGGGTTGAGGCACTTTGAGAAGCTGAGTTTTTTGAAAATATTAGCCCATATCAGACTGGATGGGCTGAGTTATGCTGCAGCGACGAACAACACCCAAACCCCAGTGGCTTAAAACAAAGTTTTATTTCTTGTTTACATTACATGTCCACTGTGAGCTAGCCGTGCTCCTTGTCCCTCTCACCCCAGCACCCAGGTAGATGGAGCAGCAGCTCTCTGCAACGTTGCATGTTGTCATGGCAGAGAGAAGAGGGCTCTGGGGGTGTCGAAGGCAGAGGGCCAGAGTAATTAGTGAGCAGTAGCAATGCTTATCACAGGTGCCACACAGATGCCACACTAATCACAAATCACAGTCCAAGTGTTTCACTGAGCGCCTGATAACCTAATATCAGAATCATTGGGAAGACTCCTTACAACACAGACTGCTGGGCCCCAGCCTCAGAGCCTCAATTTAGAAGATTTGGGGTAGGGCTGGATAATTTGCATTTCTAACAAGTTCCCAGGTGATGCTCATGCCTCTGGATTGGGAACCAAACTTTGAAAACCACTGGTCTTTCTTATTCAAAGGCTGGTTGCAAAGAGCTCAGCGAGTTGCTTAACGGGTGCATCCCCTTGGTATTCAGGGCTTCTCCTGGTGGGTAACAGGGAGCAAGCAGGTCTCAGAGCAGCTGCAAGGAGGAGAGCTGACCTGCCCGGTCCTCCTGTCTTCTATTCCCCTTGGTCAGAGTTTCCCCCAGGGGGAGGTAACTCCCCCCAAGTTCCAGGTGGTGTCCTGTAGCCCTTTCAGTGGCTGCTTGGAATACCAGTGCGTGCCTCCTGCAGTGTGGTTGCCATCCAAACCCAGAGGTGGAGGATTAGCCAGAAGCCCCAGGTACATGGCTGATGGGTCTGGCTGGGCTGTGACCTGGGTGGGGTGGGTACTCAACATACTTGGACACCTAGTCAGGTTGGCGGGGAAGAGGGACTTCTCCGGCCCAGTGGGTCAGTCTGCACGGGGCTGGCTGAGGGGGAGCCGCAGCTGAAGACCCAGGGGACTGGCTACAAGGGGGGAACTGAGGTGGGTAAGATTTAACCCCATTAAACGCCTCACCATTTTGGGGTTTAGGTAGCTCTGTTTTATTATTGTGGTAGTTTTATCCAGTCGTTTATTTACTTCAATTTAAATTTAGCTCGTATGTTCACTGGTTTCTTTGCTCCTCATCTCTTCTCACATCTCAGTTCCTTCGCAGTTTGGCTCCATTCTTCCTGAAGGGTCTCTTTCGTAGCTCTTCCCTGGAGAGTCTGCGAGCGACCAACTCTCCAGCTCTCTTATGCTTTACGCGTCTGAAAATGCCTTTATGTTGCCCTACTCTTGAAGGATGGTTGAGCAGCCTATAAAATTCTAGCTTTTCAGTCATTTTCTTTCAGCAGTTTGAGGATGTTTTCCCATTGTGTGGACTTTGTCATTGAAGTGCTCTGCCGTTTGCTGCACACGTATTTTTATTCAGTGTTTGCTCCCAAGAGGTCTATGCCCTCCAGGCTATGGATTCGTGTCCTCTATCACTTTTGGAAAATTCTCAGCCATCTCTCTTCAAATATCTCCTTTCCTCCACCCTCTCGATTCTCTCCTATTGGAGCTCCAAAATGTTGGACTCTTACCCCATCCTCTCTCTCTCTCCTAGGCTCTCATTTTTCATCCTTTTATCTCTCCATGTTGCGTCTTGGACATCTTCCTCAGATCCATTTCTCAAATGCTCGAGCTCTGCTAATTAACCTGTCTGTGGAGGTCTTAATTCAGTGATGGGTTTCATTTCTAGGAGTTCTAGTGGTTCTTATCAGATCAGCATGTGTTTCTGTGGTGTCCTGTTCTTTCATTATGAGTTCTAATCCTTTTATTGCTTTAATAATTTTAAACATATTTCTTTTATAGTCTCCCTCAGATAGTTCTATCTTGAGCTATATAGTTCTATTAGCTCAAGTTCCTAGAGTATCAATTTTCCTGTTTGTGGGGACTGCTGGTTCTCCTTTACTGTGGACTGTGTCCTTATGTAGATTGTAGTATGATATATATATATATACACATACACACATACACACACACACACACACACACACACACACACACACACACACGACTGTGAACGGTTTAGTCATTCCCCCCTGGCCCCGTGCCCTGAGTTGAGCAGGAGTCCTACACACACACACTAGTTTTGCATTTTCTTATGAGGCACACTAATGGGTTCCACTGGCTCATGACCAGTCTTCGCTTTGCTAACTTGGTTTCGGAGTCCATACTGTGTGTGATGAAGGCTTAGGGTCTTTTTCCTTTTCAAAAAAACAAGCATTTACGTGAAATTCACCTAGCAGCATAGTAACCATTTTGAAGTGTACAATTTAGTGACATTTAGTGCAGTCACAATGTTGTACAATCATGACCTCTGTCTAGTTCTAAAACATTTTCCTCACCCTTAAAGGAGACCCACACCCATTCAGCAGTCATGTCCCTTACCCCACTCCTGGTTTTATGTTTCTCATGGGTGACTTTCTTCCTCATCCAGAAGCGCTTGTTTTTTCCCGAGGCTGGGAGGCAGCATTTTCAAGTTTCCGCTATGTGGCACTGGCAGCTCCCAAGGCCAAGTCTGCCCTATGCGGGTGTTAGACCCCAGGTTCCCAGCCCGGGCTGGGCCGGGGCAGAGGCCAGCCAGGTCTGATGTTGCCTGGGCCCCTTTCCTTCAGCATCTGACCTTCTGTAACTCCTAGGAACCCACTTAGGGATTTACTTTTCTCTCATTAGAGCTCAGCTATGTATGTTTTGTAAATATTTGAATTCTATTTGGGGGGCATTTTTGTGGCAGGCGGGGCCTATGTTAGCACTTTCTGCCACGTCACTGGAACTGCCCCTGTTTTACAGTGAGAGGTGGGGTGGGGGACTTTTTAACCGGATCCTGTGACACTGATTTCAGTGCTTTCTCGGTCTGATTGCTAACTTCCAACCACGGTGATAAAACAGCAATGTGACGTCTGGTGGTTTACCCAGCAGTTTTCCGTACAGTGTATCACTTACTCTTCGCAGACCAGAGAAGTGCTGTTACTATTACTGTCCTTGGACGCAGAGGACAGAAGCAGGGGAGGATAAGCGACTTGTCCACACGGATGAATGCAGCCCAGGAACTGAGATGAGAGCCACTTCACTCCTGTACTCCCCCTCCCACAGGAGGGAACTGCGGCCAGAAGAGAGAAGTGGGGTCAGACAAGAGGGCAGATGAAGAGGTTCCTACGGAGAGGAAGGAACTGAAGACAAACTGCTTTGATCTCAAAATGTTGCTAAAGTGGGTCCCTGTAGGTGCCCGGGTCAAGGTAGCAAGCGGGGGATTGCTGTGTGTGTGCAGAGCTGTGGATTTTGTCTAGGAGGCTCCCCGGGGAATCCTGCCTGCTGCCATCCCCAGAAACAGCACCAATGATGTCCCTTGGGTCACCAACACCTGGTGCTGAGCTTTGCTGCCTAGAACAACACCCTTTCTTCTATCTGACCATCCATTCATCAACATTCATTAGATGACTATGCCTTGGAGACACTGCTGAGTCCTGGGGATAGACAGATGAATGAAAAGCACTTGGTCTAGAGGGGAGAATGTAGGTTTTTTAAACTTTTGAAAAATCACAGCACAGTATGGTGAGCACACTTTAAATAAGTGGACAAAAAAACGGGGTGTCACCAGGCTGGTGGTGGGGAAGGGATGGCTGCCTACCTTCCCCGACAGGTTCTCGCTGAGTGACCAAAGGTAGTACAGCCACCTCGATTCGTCCCCAGTCTTGTGAGCTTAGATCATGGACGTAGGATGTCCGGAGTGGCTGAGCTCCAGTTGATTCACATTGACCAGACTCATAAAATGAATTCATTTACAGTAAGAAACACAACTACCAAAGATTTGCTCTGGTCCACTGGTTAGTACTTTTTAGGCCTTCAATTAATAATGAGTGAATCATGGTCCGGGTACACCCCCCTTCCTCGAGGCCCAGTGGGTTCTCTGGACATGGCTTCTGTTAGCACCTATTTCAGATTCTTCCTGTTTCCCTGTAGAGCACCACATGTTTGAGAGCCACGTGGCCGCAGCCTCTGGGCCCCTCTGTCATCCTGTCCCACTGGCTGTGATGCTGTCCAGCTATCCCACTCTCAAGTGAATTCCTGAAGCAGAGGGATCATGTTATTCCCAGGGCCAGACACAGTGCCTGGCACCCAGTGCCGAAGAATTATTGATTGAGTGGGTGAGAGAATGAATGAATGAAATAGGCTCATACCCAAATATTGAGAGATCTCCCAGGGAGAAGCCACTAACTCTCTCTGGGGGATCGCAGGGCAGGGGGATCCAAAAAGAATCCCTGAAGGAGGTTCGTTTGGAGCTGAGTCTGAATGGTGAGTTGGAACTTGCGAAGAGAACTAGAGAGGGGCAGCGGTTGAGACAGGGCACCAGTGTGGAGGCCCATCCTTCCCTGTGTGACCTGAGCATGCGATTTCACCTTCTCTTACCTCGTTTTCCCATCTGTACTGAGCACCTACCCCTATGGGCTGTCCTGAGTCACCACAAAGAAAGTGTTTGGTACAGAGCCTGGCACATAGTAAGAACTTGGTGCTGTTAGTCACTGCTTTTGTATTATTTTCTGAGGGAGGGTGTTTTCTGGCAGAGGGGACAGCGTGAGCATAGAGAGGTGGCAAAGAGCAGGCAGGGGCAGGACACGGCCAGCAGGCCACTGTGCTTGGAGCACAGGAAGAATGGGGAAGAAAGTGGTGAGGGGAAGGGGCTGGGCTGGGGCTGGACCCTCAGCACCACACTAAGGAGCCTGGACAACCTCATGAGGTCATTGAGGGGTTGAGCAGCCAGTGACAGGCTCACGGTGGCGTCTGCGCTCTGATGCTCTGGGAGCAGCAGCACAGAGGACCGTGAGGGGCTGAAGGGCAAAGTAGGTGTGTGCAGAGACAGGTGAGCCGTGGACGTCTGTGTTCAGGCACCTTGTCACAGGGAGAGGAGGAGACCTGGGGTCTAGCTGGCCGTGTTTGCTGACCTAGCCCTACACTTCCAGGCTAGGCCCCCCCCCCCCCCCCCCCCCCCCCCCCCAGGGAGTGCCAGCAGGGGCCTGGGTGCTGACACAGCTGTGGAAGAATCTAGGCGCTGCTTCTTAATTACCAGCTGCAGCTGTAATTAAACCTCTGCTCTCCGGACTGGGCAGCCTCTGAGGAGAAGCCTTTATGAGCGTCAGAGCAGTCTCGGGCATTGTGTAAGTCCCCTTGCTGGTTGTCCTGGGCTGGGTAAAGCCTGTGACGGAGTTGACCTGTCCCCAGCCTAACTCCCCATCGCTTTATGGAAACTTTCCAAAGGTTTTCTATGTTCTGAATTCCCTCAACATCTATGTAATACCTCTTCTGATTTCTGGTCCTTGTTGGCTGTTTGCTACTTCTCTAATGTTCTCATTGTGCTGCAAGCCCCACATGACGTGGCCCATCTCCTCCCAGTCTTCCTCTCCCATGCTGGCCTCCTTGCTTTCCTGCATATGCCTCACAGTCCTTCCTCAGCACGTGGAAACCCCATGTGCTGTTCCTCTGCTTGAATGCTCTTGCCCCAGATAACCATGTGTCTCACTCCCTTACCTCCCTGGCATCTTTGTTTACCCCCTTATTCTGTTTTTTTTTTTTAAATCTTTATTGTTGAATGTATTACAGATGTTCCTTATTTTTCTCCCATTGATCCCCTCCTCTCCACTCCCGCCCCCCCCAACCCCCGCCTTTTCCCACACTGTTGTCTGTGTCCATTGGTTATGCATATAAGTTCTTTGGTTTATTTCTTCCCACCCCCCAACCCCCTTCTCTTTGAGGTCTGTCAGTCTAGCAACCAATTTGTACTTCTTAATCCCTTCACCTTTTTCACCCATTCCCCTAACCCCCCCTCCTATCTGGCAACCAACAAAATGTTCTCTGTATCTATGAGAATGTTTCTGTTCTGCCTGTTCATTTTGTTTGTAGATTCCATTGTTAATAGATATGTATTCATTGCCATTTTGTTTGTTCATATATATCTTTTTCTTCAAAAAGACCCTTCAACATTTTATATAATAATGGTTTGGGAGTGATGAACTCTTCTAACTTTTTCTTGTCTGGGAAACTCTTTATATGGCCATTGATTCTAAATGACAGCTTTACAGGATAGCGTAATCTTGGTTGTAGGTTCTTGCTTTTCATCATTCTGAATATTTCTTGCCACTCCCTTCTGGCCTGCAAAGTTTCTTTTGAGAAATCAGCTGACAGTCTTATAGGAACTCCCTTATAGGTAACTAACTGCTTTTCTCTTGCTGCTTTTAAGATTCTCTCTTTGTCTTAAACCTTTTGCATTTTGATGATGATGTGTCTTGGTGTGGGCCTCTTGGGGTTCATCTTGTTTGGGACTCTGTGCTTCCTGGACTTGTATGTCTGTTTCCTTCACCAAATTAGGGAAGTTTTCTGCCATTATTGTTTCAAATAGGTTTTCGATTTCTTGTTCTCTCTCTTCTCCTTCTGGCACCCCCAAGATGCGATTGTTGGCATGCTTGAGGTTGTCCCAGAGGTTCCTTACACTATCCTCATTTTTTTGGATTCTTTTTTTTTTTTGCTCTGATTGGGTGTTTTTTTGCTTCCTTATATTCCAAATTGATGGTTTGCTTCTTGGCTTTACCTACTCTACTATTGAATCTGTGTAAATTATTCTTTATTTCAGTTAGTGCCTCCTTCATTTCTGACTGTACATCCTTCATTTCTGACTGGTCTTTTTTTATGCTCTTGAGGCCCTCACTAAGTTCACTGAGGTTCTCACTAAGTTCTTTGAGCATCCTTATAAGCAGTATTTTGAACTCAGCATCTGTTAGGTTGCTTATCTCCATTTCACTTAGTTCTTTTCTTGGAGTTTTGTTCTGTTCTTTCATTTGGGACCTGTTTCTTTATCTCCTCATTTTGGCTGCCTCCCTATGTTTGTTTCTATGTAGTACCTAACGAGAGGTATGGGGCTATCTGAGACCAGATGCTGCTTGTTTGAAAGAATTTAGGAAAACCTGAAGCAGGATCCAAGACAGGCCAATCCTATGGTTAAGCAACTGGCAACAGCTTGGGTGGGCCTGAAAGTTGGGTGGGGCGGGGCCTCAGGGAGTCAGCAGGGCGGGGCTACCAGTGTGAGCCAGGTTGCTGGAGTCCCAGATATGGCAGCTGTTTGCCGCCCCAGGGAAGGGCTCACCAAAGGAACAAAGGCCTCTGACAGCAAGTTTGTCCCCAAGAAAGCCCCCTCTCCAGCCCTCGCTCCAGTGCCAAACAGCTCATTTCTTCCCTGTATGTCTCTGGCGCCCCTCGAGTTGCCTCCCCTCCAAGCTGAGAGGGAGAGAGTCCGATAAGTCCGTGCGCGGGCCCTTTAAGAGGAGCTGCCTGGGGCTCCAGCGGCCTCAGCTTCCCTGAGCCTCAGTTCCCACTGGTTTTTCCAACCAAAAGTTATGAGGACTTCTCTTCCTGGCACTGGAACCCTGAGTGGGGTGCCTGGTGTGAGACGGGGACCCCTCAGTCCTCAGAGAGGACCTTCCCAGCTGAGGGGGTTCCTCCTGATTTTTATCCGTCACACATGGGTGTGAGACCAGCCTATCCGCCTCCGCCCCTCCTACCAGTCTCAATGTGGCTGCTTCTTTAATTCCATAGTTGTAGGACTTCCATTCAGCTCAATTTCAGGTGGTTTTGAATGATGGTTGTTTTTTAGTTTAGTTGTAACTTTGATATGATTGTGGGAGGACGTGATACCGTTTACCTACGCTGCTATCTTGACCGGAAGTGCCCCCCCCACTTTAAATTAACACTATCATTGCCTGACATAGAGATATAGAATATATGTTGTTTTTTATTTTCTGTCTTAATTCCCCAACTGAAATATGTGCTCAATAGGAACAAGGGACTTCGATTTGTTCTAGCTGACATTCCTACTCCTAGAATAGTACCTGGTATATAGTAAGTGTTCACTAAATGACAAATGAATGAATGAATGAATGAACGAACAAACGAACAAATGAACTGTAAGCTCCCAAGGCCAAGAGCACCCTCCAGTTGCTTCTAATGTGCCAGGCACAGATTGGTGGCTCAGGAAATACTGAGGTACCAGCAGTCTGTTCCAGTTTTGTCTTGTCCCCTCCCATATTTTTTGACACTTCCCTCTATGACCCCCACTGCTGTTCACTCAAATGCTGTACCCTGGCTTCTTCATGCTGAAACGCATCCTTCCACATCTCGCTTCCCCTGGGTCCCACTGCAGTCTGTCGATCCTCTACGCCCAACCCAGGCACCTGCATTCTCCATACTCTGCGACTTTGTCCAGGCTGTCATTGCTTCCTAGAACCCCTGGTCCTCCTCTCTCCAATTTCTGTCTACTGGTCCTTGGAGACTCATAGCAAAGCTGTGGGGTCTCTGGGAAGCCCAGCCGGCACCTCCCTCTCCCCCTCGCAGTGCTGATCTTAGCCCCTGATACCCTTGTCACCCTTACTGTTGTCAGCTTCTTTAATCTCTCTCCCTGGACAGTGAGCTCCTTGAGGGCCCAGGCTGCAGAATACTCTGTGTCTCTAGCACCCAGCACAGGGTCCAGCGCGGACACATGCTTTGTGCAGCCTGGTTGACTAGAAGGACATGTGGACTGGCTTTTCCTGGGTGCCTCAAAGGACACCCAAAGGAGTGGTCTCTGGACAGGCCCTGAGACCCCAGAGTGGAAGGTGGCCTGCCTCAGATAGGGCCCTCATCCCCATGCACTACCCCGTCTCTTGGGTTCCCAGAGCCCCTCCCAGAGTTCTGGTGTCTGCACCCCACATCACATGTGTGTGAAGGGTCTGGGGACCCCACTGTGGGGCTCCGCGGGGACTGAGACCACTGTCCCAGATCCAGGGAGCCAGCCCTCTGGGTTGGAGCCGAGCCAAGGCAGTGCAGCTCCCCTTACAATGCCTGGTTTGTCAAGCTCCTATTTCCTCCTGGCTCCTGGCCTTTGTAGCAGAAGGTTTCAAAAAGTGGCTATTAATGGGGTTCCGCAGATGATGGGCACTCCGTCGCCAAATCTGTTCTAAGCTAAGGGAAGTTGAGTGGCTTCAGTGGGGGTGAAAATGATGACTCAGAACCCCCTCTGCCTCCCAATGGCCACTTCGGTGTTCTTGTCCTTGAAGAACTCTGATCAGCTGCCTTCCCGGGGGTGAAGACTGGTGAGGGGGGCTGGACACCCCCATACCATGCTGGCCAAGCATTGGCTAAGATTCACGGAGGGCCCGAGAGCCAGGTCCCCTCACCCTGTGCCATTGCACATCCCGCTGTCCCCACCATGTCTGTGTCTGCGGGTAAGAATGACAGTATTTAACTACTGTAGGTATGGCATGCCTTCCAGTAGGTAAGAACAGACTGGGACCCTGGGCGCCTCTTCTGGAGCTAGGGGTTAACCCTGTAGGTGCTGGTAGAGGGGCAGGGTGACAGCCACTTACCAACCAGAACAGACATATGTTAATGTTTTAACATTTGATAGTACTCTTCTTCCCAGTCTAAGTCTTGGCCTGGACTGGAGCACCTGGGTCTCATTTGACCTGGAGCTGTGATCTGGAGCTGTGAGTAAGGGGCATCGCGACTTGAGCATCTGTGTGTGTGTGTGTGTGTGTGTGTGTGTGTGTGTGTGTGTGAGAGAGAGAGAGAGAGAGAGATTGTGAGTTTGCATGTGTGGGTGCTGCTCACAACCCAAAAGAGGGGTGTCTGTGCAGCATGCTATGCCAGACAATGTGAAGATCAAAAGCATAAACCCTAGAGCCAGACTGTTGCCTACTGCCTGTGTGACTGTGGGCAGATGACTCGGCTTCTCTGTGCCTCAGTGTACTCAACTGGAAATGGGGTAGCAATCATACTATCCTCGTGGAGTTGCTGGGAGGATTAAATAAGTGCGTGTATGTAAACCAAGCCCATGGTAAGTGCTATGGAAGTGTCAGCTTTTCTTACTACATGTGCACAGGTACACTCATCACTGCTAGGTTTTTCTATGTGTGAAGAGCGTCCCTGTTATGTGCTGTGGGTGCACATGTGTGTTCTCTATGTGTAGACTTGCTGTGTGTGTATGTTGCATGTCTGCCCATGAAAAGGGCACCACGCCGCACACCTAGTGCATATCTTCATGCTCTGTGCTTAGAATCTGTGTGTTCACATCTCCCTTGGTTCTCCTGAGTCACCTTCCCCATCATCTTTTCCCACTTCTCTTTCTTTTTCTCCTTTTCAAGCAGCAGTGGTACTGAATTGTCACCAAGGGAGCCAGAATCACATCTTTGCTCCGGATGGGTTGGGAAGGGGGAGCCAATGACACCATCAATCTCATTCCCTGGACGAAGGCAGACCTGGACTCAAGGGCAAAAGCCAGGAGGCCGCTTCCTGCCCCTGGCCAGACAGAGACCTGCCCCTCTGGCCATCTTTACTCTGGGCCGAGCTGGCTAGGAAGGAAAGGGAAAAATCCCAAATCTGGGAGCCAAAGGTGCCCCAACTTAAAGGCAGCCCGCCCCTTTGGTGTGGGCAAGGCCTTGGCCTCTTTGTCCACCAGGTTCGACCCACCAAACAAACTGCGGAGCCTGACAGTAAATCAGCAGTGCGTGCGATTCAGAGGACTGTGTTTGCTCAGCTAAGCTTTTGGCAAGGTAAATGCATAAGCGGCAGAAAAATCTCTCTGAAACAGCTGCAGGGCTCAAACGCCCTTCAGTCCTCCATAAAGGATTCTCAAAATTATATGGACTAGATTAGTATCTCTGTTACATAAAATCATTTCATTGCCTGCGCGGAGCTTTGAGAATGAAGTCACAGGACATACCTTTTGTTGCCCCACCCGCCAGCGTATAGTAATTGAAGATTTCCCTTTAAAAGTGTGTCAGGTGGAAAGAGCTCCTAATTTACTAAGTGGAGGGGCCTTTGTTAGGGAGACTGATGCTTTGTTCAGCCTGTCCCTTCTAATCTTGTTTTTGTACAATGGACTTACATAAAGCACTACCAGCGGATTTGATTCTGCGGAGGCAGGAAGGGCAGGGCCAGGCCTTGCAGAGGGAGGGTGAGCAGGACTTACTTTCCCTCCCCCCCCTTCCTCCGCGCCTTGCCTTTCCCTTCCCTTCCTGGGCTCCTGTCTGCATCCACCGGGCAGGCACAAGCCCCAGGACAAATTTTGCGCTTGGGGCAGCAGCTGCCCTTGTCTTTTCTAATCAGAGCTTACCCTCCTCCTTTTAATTGCCTCTCTGCATGGAAACACCAGAGGCAAAAGCCAGGTTGGGGGCTGCATTGTCTGTGGGTGGTCTTCAGCTCCGGAGTCCAGTGCCATCTGGTGCCTGATGGGATGGTTTTTGTTGGAGGTGCCCCACGTTCCTGGGGCACTAAGCAGCATTTGTTGTCTGAGAGTCCTCCCCCGTGCTGGCTGGCTCTGAGGAGGGGTCACTGAACCCTGGATGAGAGGACTTGGGTTCAGCCTCTAGCAGGGAGTCACCCTCTGGGGGCTTGAGGCCACCATGGTGCTGTCAGATGGGAGCCCTGACGTGGTGCTCAGAGGAGGGGTTCTCATCCCCTTGGCCACCACTCAGCGTCCCCATCTGCGGTGTCAGACCTACCAACTCTGAACTTGTATGAAACCGGAGTTCCAGTGACTGATGCAGAGGTTTTTCTCATTTCGAAGCCAGTGGGGAAGTCAAGATGAGAGCAGTGATGGGGTTTAAAATGAAAACATGCGGTGGCAGTTCTTAATGAAATGAATCGCAGGAAGAATCACATAGAGGCAGTGTGACTGGCAAAGAATCGTGAAACAGAGTCACAGAGGTCTTTGGAAATTCTGTGTGGTTGTTTTAAGGAGGTGGATGAGAGGTTCATAGCTTCCCAGGGGCAGGACCACTTCTTCCTGGCCTGTGTCCCTAAAGGGACTGGAACATGTCTTCACAGTTTCTCCTGAAGAGTTTACTACTTGCCAGAGTGGGGACAGGGAAGGAGGGGCGGACAGTGACCACAGACACAGTCAAGGAGCTTAGACACATCCAGCCCGTTTGGAACGAATCCTAGGAAATGACCTCCTTCAGAGGACTCGCACCTCCACAGAGAGAGGGACTGGGGGAGGGACTCACATTTTGGCCTTCACATATGTTACCTCATTTTACCTTCGCGATGACTTTCCAGGAACTGTTGCTCTCTTTCCGCAGGGATAACTCAGAGCAGCCCAGTGCTTTGCCCAAGGGCCTACACTAGTAAGTGGTGGAGCCAGGTCTCCAGTGCACTGATGTGGAGAAAGCCAGGGCTGAGGAGTCCATAGGAACCTTACGTTTAATGAATGCGGTCCCGCCCTGGCCAGTTTGGCTCGGCGGTTAGAGCATCGGCCCGCGGACCAAAGAGTCCCGGGTTCGATTCCGGCCAAGGGCATGTACCTTGGTTACGATTCTGCCCAGGCCCTGGTTGAGGTCGTGCAGGTGGCAACCAATTGATGTGTCTCTCTCACGTCGATGTTTCTCTCTCTCTCTTCCTCCTTCCTTTCCTCCCTCCTTCTCTATCTGAAGATAAATGGAAAATATCGAGTGAGGGCTCTGTGCAGTGGCACATCCAGCTCTGGCTGAGGAGCGGTGCCTGGGCTGCAGCCCTGCTTTGACCAGCTGAGTGACTCAAACACATCCTTCCCCTCTTGGGGTACCAACCATGCCCCACAAGACAATATTAGGGGGCTTTGTAATCACCAGCCCTTGCCAACCTCCACCTAGGCCATGGGGCAGGAGAGATGGCGGCATTACCTCCTCCTGCCGCACGTCTCTGACCCCATCAGAGCTAACACCTACACAGCACATATGCTAGGCCTCATTTCTCTATTAACTATTTAATCCTCACAACAACCCAGTGAAGTAGGCACTTTTATTTATTTTTAAATCCTCACCCGAGGATATTTTTCCATTTATTTTCAGATAGAGCGGGAGAAAAAGGGAGAGAGAGAGAAACATCGACGTGAGACACATCGACTGGCTGCCTCCCGCCTGACCCCGGCCAGGGGACAAACTGCAAGTGAGGTACGTGCCCTTGGCTGGAATCGAACCCACAACTCATTGGTCCGTGGGCTGATGCTCTACTGCTGAGCCAAACCAGCCAGGGCTGAAGTAGGCACTTTCATATTCTCATTTTACAGATGAGGAAATAGAGGCACAGAACGGTTACGCACCCACCCAAGGTGACACAGCAGTGAAGTGATGCGGCCGGAAGTCAAACTCAGGCACCTGATGTCAGCCCCATGCTCATGCCCGCTCTGGTACAGCTGGCGACCTGTGGGCTCGGCTGCTGCGAGGCCACCTTCGGAAAACCTGGGCCTGATCTCTCTGGAAGTCGAGGAAAGGGCGAATTCAGCTGATAGGATATTGGCTGTAGCTGCCTGTCAGACCATTGCAGTGTGGTCACCCCAACCCTCAGCCTGGCTGTTGGTCCTCCTCAGTTTCCATTCTAGTTCCCATTCCTTGCTGGGATGAAGCCTGGCCTGGGGAACCCTGATATTTATCTTCTGTGGACCTCACTTTCCTCATCTGTGCAACGGGGATGATAAGAGTATCTTCCACTTAGGCTTGCGAGGACTAGGTGGGTCAATGCATGTGAAATGCCTGGCACAGTGCCTGGCACACAGCAAGTGCTTAATAAGCACCAACTTAATGCAGAGTAAATCGGGGCAATGCAGAGAGCTTCCCTGCTAGGTCAGGGGCAAAAGGGATGGAAGGAGATAAGGGTTGGAAAGTGGGGTGCTTAGACTCCCTCCCCTGACTTCCTAAAGAAACTGTTTGAAACTGTCCGAAAGGAATAGCAAACAAATATTAATGAGCTCAGAGTATGAGTCCTGGAAATGGGGTGGAGCTGTGGAGTATACAGGAGACCGGCTTTGTAAAAGGCGAGGCGCTCGTCGTGGCTCTGCTTGCTCCTGGAGGGTGCACAGCCGCCGCGTTCCCACCTGGAGAGCTGAGCCCGAAAGTCTAGGTCTGCATCATCAGGGCCCTAGGGTGCCCCGCAGGGGAGCGTCTCTGCCCTCTGGTGCTCCTGATTTCTCGCTGAGGAGGTCAGTGCTTTGCTAAATTACAAGCTAGTCTTAAAGGTCTTTGCTAATAACTTTACAACTCAAATGGTGAAAAGTATAAGATTTATCTGTCTCCCTCTGTGCTGACATGAGCCCCTGTCAAAGGCAGACAGTGTGGGTTCTGAAGGTCACTTCCTGCCTAGAATTCTGGGGTGTGTCTGGGTGGGGTGAAGGCCTGCCCTGCCCTGGGCGGAGAAATGGGGAGCTGGCGTCTGGGCACTCTCTGTCTGTGATGGTAGACACTCCGCCGAGGAGAAGGCAAAGCTGGCCTGCTTCACCCACCTGTATTTACCTCGAAGGAGCTTTCAGACTCCATCCTGACATGTGTACAAACCACACATGGCGCGCGTGGCCGCCTCCACTGGAGGTCTTAATTACCTGCCAAGAACAAGAGACTTCTAAGTTCTGGGAAGCCGCCTGTGAAAGTGGTTCACCTCCCAGAGCAGGGTGCAGAGCGAGGGGAGCCATATGGCCCAGCGGTGGAACAGCTGCCTCTCGAGTAGGAGCAATTCGGAGCTTCCACCATCTGGGTGAATTATGAGACTTGCGATTTTCATGCATATGTTGCAGCAACCCCCCAACATAGCAGTCAAGGGGCGGATGATGGAGAGGGATGGACTGTCCCTCTGTGCCCTGGCCCATGGCACGGCCATTCATCCCCAGAAACCCTGACTCAGCGGCTGCTTCCTTGCCGGGCTGCCTGGCCAGGGCCTGCCTCTAAGGTTGTGGGCCAGTGCCCGTCAGCTGCCCCGGTCTCCCCACGGCATCCGAGGCAGGTGGGCTTTCCACTCCCTCCGGAAATAGACATATCATTCCCTTAACCGTGGCCACTGCTCACCTCTTTGGCAGAGCTGGGCAAATCTAGTTGAAGAGCGCTTAGTGGTTTGGGGCTGTTATATTTTCTCTGCTCTATGATCCGTGTTAGGTTAAAATGGCCAGAGCTGCTTTTCTTTCCCACAGAAAATAACTCAACCTAGACAGGCTCTCTCTGGGAGAATTAAAGGTGATGAGGGACTTCTGGTTGGCTGGAATCCTTGATATCCCCCCCAAAGTGGCCCTCCCTGCCCCAGCTCTGCAGCTGGTTGGAACATTCCAGTGTGTTCTCATTCCCAGTGATGGTTCTTTGCCTCTGCACAGGCTGCATATCAGGTAAGCAGAAGGAGGATGGGGCAGGGCCTGTGGAGAACCAACTCCATGATGGGTGCTCCCCCTCCATCTTCCGGAGGCGCTCTGTGGGGGGTTGTGTTATTCCCAGTTCACAGATGATGATGCAGAAGCACAGGGAGGTCAAGTAACTGGCCAGAGGTCCTCCAGCTAGGAGTCAGACTTGGGTCTGATTCCAAATACAAGGCTCTTTCCTAGAGACTGTGAGGACCTGGACAGAGGCGGGTCTGCCCACTGGTGTTAGCTGAGGGTGTGCTTTTAGTAACTGGCATCAGGAAAATTGCTGTGTCTCACGGCCTCTCAGTAGCCCTCCCACCGACAAGCCAGGGATTTTCACGTTCCAGAGATTCTCCTGGGGGCTTTCCTGGTCTCCAGAAGGTTCCTGCTGACCTGTAACTCTGTTACCTGAGGAGGTAACACATTAGTCTCCATGCTCCCCACGGTGGAGAAAAGTTGGTACAGGTGACGGAGGAGGGGAGATGTGCACAGAAGGTGGCGGTGCCCTCTCCCCTTTAAAACTGGATCTGGCCCGCCCTGGCCGGTTTGGCTCAGCAGTTAGAGCATCGGCCTGCGGACTGATGAGTCTCAGGTTCGATTCCCGTCAAGGGCACGTACCTTGGTTGTGGTTTGTCCCCAGCCCTGGTCGGGGTCATGTGGGAGGCAGCCAGTTGATGTGTCTCTCTCACGTCGCTGTTTCTCCCTCTCTCTCTACCTGAAGATAAATAGAAAAACATTCTTGGGTGAGTATTAAAAAAAAATTTTAAACTTGATCTGAAGCCAGCTCTGCCCTCGTCCTGATCACCCTATACCTCTTGTGAGGAGGATGCCTCAACTTGAGTCTCCACAACTGAGATATGATAGTCGATCTGAGTGAGTTGGCCTTAGGTTGATTGCCCAAGTCCATTGCCAGGACATCCCAGCAGGGAGGGAGCATGGCCTGTGACCGCTTCATGTCCCTCACTCCCTGGCTTGTGGGGGTGGGACACAGCCTTTAAGCACCTCTCTTCCCAGGCAGAGGAACAGAGATCTCCCCAGAAGCCCAGGGTAGGCCCTGAGTGCCTGCTGTTTTACCCGCTAGGTTGTCAGGGTCATTGTCACCTGTTCTTCCCCTCTTGACCCCCTTGGAGAGTTGCCCTGAAGGCCCACAAGGCAGGGTTAGGGTCTAAATGTCTCCATGGGGCTAACAGGCAGCTAGTAGGTTTCTTGACTATTTCAGTGTCTGCCAGGAGAGACTTTGGGGACGTCAAATTGCTCCTCCCAGAAGGGGCTGGGGGCCTTGCCCAGTCATCTCCAGCAGCGGAAGGGCCGATCCCGGCCTTTAGGTGGCACTTTCTTCTGGTCGCCCTGCCTCAGGCACCGAGGCGGGCCCTGGGAGTGGGCAGGCAGGTCCAAGCCCGCTGGGCCTTTGGTGCGGGTGCTGGTGTGCAGAGGCCACTGACCACTGAGGCTTAGGTTGGACCTTCTTTTCTGCCTGGCTTTCCCTTCTCCCTCCCCCACTTTCTCCTTCATGCATTTCCATTTCCCTCCGTGGAGGCCATTCTCCTCCTGTTGTCCCTCTGAGAGGGGAGCGTCAGAGGTGACAGTTGCATCAAATGACCTTCAGAGGCAGCTGGGAACTGGCACCCAGTTCCTTAAATGGCTGTCTCCTTGCCTCTGGGTCCAGCTGAAGCCTCCTTCCAGTTGCACCCTCATTCTCCCCACATGAGGGCTCCTACGTGCTGGGGGAGGTGGGGTCACCTCGGAGATGACTCTCGGGAGGTAGCTGCGCCAGCACCCCAGGCCAGACTCTGGAGTGTGTGAGTGAGATTGCTCACAGATGGTGGAAGGTGGGGAGGGTCCACAAGGGGACAGTGGGTATCGGGGAACCCACACTTAGGGGTGAACATTCAATTTGCTGATCCCCAGCAAAGTCTTACTGGGAGAGCAAGGGCCAGAAGTGAAGTGGAGTCACTGAGGCTTGGAGCTGAGACCCTCTGGTCCAGAACCCCTGCCCTCATGTCCCATGGACGGTTATGGTAGGGGTGGGGGTGGGGGCTGTGAATCTGAAGACAGAGGTGGATCCTGTTCCCTCTCTGCATGCGGATCAGGGAATCACACATTCTCAGGGTCAGGTGGGACTCTGCAGGCCACTGACTCCAGACACACCTCTCTGAATAGTAATGTACCCGGGCCTCTAGGCCATCATTCACACATTCTTGATGTGTGTGAATATGTAAATAGAGCCTCAGGGAGCTGTGCAACATGGAGGCCCTGCTGCTACCACGGCCACCGAGACGGTTGTTCAGGTTTAGTTTGATTACTGTGGTTGGCAGGGAACTCACTCTTTCCTAAGGGAGCCCAGGTGGGTTTGGACTGCTCTCAGTGGGACAGAGATAATTCCATAACAGGCCTCTGTTCTTCACATAACAAGTTTTTAGACATTTATAAAACGGTCTCCTCTTTCTTTGTCCCTCCCCCTATTTTATTTTCTAGGCAAAATAGCATTTGTTGATTTAGCAATTGGTTTTCAAGTACCTCTCATGTGCCCAGCTCTGGGCCAGGTGATGGAGAGACAGGACTTAATAAAACAGACATGACACTCAGGGAGCGCACAGCTCAGCAAGGCATCATTCCCACGCTTCTCCACTCTCCTCTAGAACGCAGGAAGGATTGCCGGTCTGGCTTGATCAGGGGAGAGGCGACAGCCCTGCTTCGTTCTCCATACCCCGTTAACCTCTCTGTGAAGCAGGGGAGCTCACCTGGCCTCCCTGGGCGCCATCCTGAGGATAGCAGCTTTTGCCTTCCGACCTCACAAGTTTAATGTGTGGGACCCGACATGAATTGGATTTTTACTTTGTAACACACAGGTGCAAGGTGTGATTTATATCCAATCCTGTGGAAGAATAGGGGGGCAGGAAAAAGTTGTTTTGGTAGTGTCCTTACGACAGTGACTACTGCACCTTTTCAGAAGGAGGGCCATTCATTGAACAAACACGGCTGCGAGCTGCTCAAATGGTGAAGCAATGCCCGTGCTTCCTTTTCATTCGGGCAGCGTGTACTGAGTGCTTATCGTACTCAGTGCTGGGGCCCGGGGTGTATGTTCAGGGGTGAACAAGTGAGATGGGGTGTCTATCCTGTGAAGCTAATAGTCTAGTGAGAGACAGGTTTTCAACACTTGTCCCCCAAATAGATCAAGAATGACATTTTTGATGGGTGCCAAGAAGGAAAAGAACATGGGTGATGAGAGGCAATACTGGGGAGACCTCCTTCAGATGGGAGGATAGGCAATCAGGGGAAAGGATTTGGAGCTGAGACCTGAAGACTGAATAGTGAATCCTGGGGGTGGGGAGAGAGCTCCCGGCAGGGGAATTGCTTGGATGAAGACCTGAGATGGGACCTCACTTTATGCATCTAAGAAACTAGAAGATGGTGGAGGGGAGAGGGCAGAGGGCTGGGGGAGGAGGTGGCAGAGGATGGGAGAGAAGAGATGGGCAGGGCCACAGCCCCTGGGGCTTCCCGGGGAATGGACCCATGGCCTTGGCATCACCACCTGGACTGGAGCCAGTGCAGACGCAGATGAGTCTGGAGCAGAGCAGGGGTGGGCTGGAGGCGGCATTGGTCTGCAGATAGGAATGCTCTGCCTGAGGCCGACAGGACAGCCGGCTGGGAGAGGGGGCAGCTCTGTGCTCTCTGTGGGACTCACCTCTTCCCTTTGTGGGAATAGGATCCGTGCTGTGAGGTGATGGCCCACTGACCTCTGGCTCTCTTTCTAGATGTGCCCCTGTGCCCAGCATGGTGCCCAGCTAAAGCAGGCTTTGCTGGACTGAGTTCTGGCTGTGACTCTGCCAATAACTTGTATGAACTTGGCCAAGTCACCTGCCTCCTCTGAGCTGCTTGGGGTTCTCATCCATCTACTGACAGCCATCCTGGCTGTGGACTGCCGGGGGTGGGGGCAGACAAGCAAGGGCGATCATGGGGACCAAGGGTCTCTGCAAACGGTAACATGCCAGCAGATACGAGGTTGCTCTGGTAACCGAGACCTGCCATCAGGTTATCTTCCACCCCTTCCCTTCTCCTCCCTTTGCCAAGATCTCCTTTCCCTTGAGTGCCTGCCAGCTGTTCTTAAGGCCTGTGGGGAAACAAGGCGGCCGCAGTTAAGTGAGCTGCCGTACTAACCAGTGCCCTCGCCAGCAAGTAGTAGAGTTGAAATTTGAACACAGGGACCCCAGCCACTAGGTGGTCCTACCACCCTTGTATTTTCTGCAAAGTACTTGTTGTTCTGTGTACCTTGTGGCAGGGAGGAAGTCATCACCCTCATTTGCCAAATGAGAAAATTGAGCACCAAGAAGTGTTCACCCAGGTCACACAGCCCCATCTCCCGACTGGGTTGGGAGACCCTGCCTTCCTGGACGCCTTACTCTGAGCCCGGAGGAAGGTGAGTGGGGTCCTGGGGCTGTGCTTGCAGGCGGGGCTGTAGGGAACCACGGATGCCTGAGGCGCAGCCCTGACGGCTGCCTTCCAAGGGCTCCTCGGACTCTGTGGCAGCCCACACACCATGATTCTGGGCCTGATCTTGTTTCTTGTTTTGGTAAAATATTTTGTTGAGTACATGCCTTTCATGCCCTCTGCCGGTGCTCTGGGACAGAGGGTAGAAGAGACAGTGCTATTTGTATTTAAAAGGCTGAATTACTTGTCATTTTCTATACTTATCTGGCCCTCGGGGTAAATAAGTGTCCTGCCTTTTCAGGCTTTCTGGGTTCGGGAAGAGTGTGTCCTCAGACACCGGCGGAGCCAGCAGTGCTGTGGTCACTCCCAGCCGCATGAGGCATGGACCCCCAGACCCCATCCCAGCACAGCTCCCTGCCCGGGGCTGGCAGCAAAGCCTGTGTCATGGTCCTCAGAGACCAGCAGGTGCCCCCAGCCACTGTGCCGTGCCAGGCTCTGTCTGTCTGTGCATTGCAAGGAGCATCAGCAAGGGTTTCTGCCCTCCAGCAGCAGAGAGACCAGCCTGCAAGATGAGCCCCCTCTTACGAGGCAATAATAATTAATCATGCCAGCTGCTCTAGGAGGCAGGCCAAGACAATGCTACAGGTAACGAGAGGCTGTGCCAGGGGCCAGGGGCGTGGAGCCAGGAGACCTGAGTTCTCTGCCAGCTCAGGTATGGGTGACCTTGGGCAAGTAACGTCCCGCCTTTGAGCCTTCCTGTTCCCATCTGTAAAGTGAGTTAATGACAGACATGTCTTGCCTACATTTTAGGGGAGTTGGAAGAGCAAATGAATGGCAAACATAAATGTGCTTTAGAAATTATAAAATATCAGGTGAATAGGAACTATGACATGCTCAAAAATTCAGAGGCAGAAATCCGTTTTGTCTTTCTTCGATTCCTCCCTCCCTCCCTCTTTTTCTTCCTTCCGTCCATCCTTTCCCTCCTTCATTTCTGTAAATACCTGTCCAATTTCTTCCCATTGCAGGTACTGTGCTAGGTGACCGGTCAGGGTTGGGGGAGAGAGCAGGGCACAAACAAAGGTCCACCTTTTAAGGGGTCTGAGGTACTTAGGAGCCAGACGTCACCAGAACTGCCATACAAAGTAGTGTGTGCCACCTCCCTGCCAGCTGGGGCTCCTGGCAGGAAGCGTCAGAGCAGGGGCAGGGGCTGAGCCTTGCAGGAAAGGTGGGAAGGTGGTTGGGCAGCAAGAGAGGAAGGTTCTCCAACATTTCAAGGGGAGTTTGCTGCATTGGGGGTGCAGAGACCCGAAGAGGTGCTCGTGTGTTGGCATGCTGTTGTGTGGGCGGGAATGCATTGTCCCCTCCAGAGCGGATGCTCACCTACCAGGCACCCCTCAGGCTCTCCTGGGGACTCTGACCTAAAATGACAGAGCCAGCCCAGCCCATGCTGCAGCCTCTGCCCTCCCCTGCCTCCTCCTCCCTTCTTTTGCCCCAGCCCTTTCCCCACAAAGGGCTGGAGTGGCTGGTCTGTCTGATGAGCCCAGAACTGAGATGGAGGGAGAAGGAAGCTGTGCCTGCTGAGCCTGGGAGATGCTCAGTGCAGGGCTGTGAATGAATGAGTTAGTGACGAACGTGGAGGAAGGGAAATTGAGGGAGCCAATGTGGGAGAGGAGTGGGGAGGAGGAAGAAACACCGGGAGCAAGCAGTGAGAAAGAAGGGGTGGAGGAAGGATGGCGTCTTACAGAATTAGGTCGATGAGTTGGAATGAGGGAGAACAAGGGTCTTATTTGAAAAATATCAACACTCCTCTCAGTGTGACACGGGAGTCAACGCCATCTCCGGGAATCTGTGTGATTATGTTTTATGAGTCTCCCTGTGTTGTGCGGAGACCAGCAGCTGCCCGGAAGGTGGGCTTCTGCTGGCCCCACCCCTCTCCCAGGCGCTGCAGAGGCCCTGGAACCTGCAGTTGTCCCGGGCTGGCCTGGGCTGGGGGTGACAGACCAGCTTATTGCTGGGGGGGTGTCGCCTCAGGCCCTCTCTCTGCAGCCGAACCACAGACTTCAGACCGTGGCCAAGGTTTGGCCCCTTAACTCAAATAAACGTCCTCAAAACTTACTGGTCCTGAGTCTCGCTCTCTCAGGGCCCTGCTGTGGTAATAATGACTCTCAAGTGGGATTAATAAATTTGACGCTAATGCGTTTCCTCCCCCAGAGGATTCTTCTGAATGCTAACAGAGGCCCTTTGCAGAGTGTGTCTTAGTTTTTACAGTTTTAATGGCACTTATTTTCTGCACAGATAACACATTCCTCTGGTTTAATATATAACAGTTACAAAGGGGATGCAATAAAAAGCCTTTTTCCCAATTCTCCCTTCCTGGAGGAAACCACTATTACCAGTTTTTTGTACATCTTTCCAGAGGTGTGTTATGCATATATAAGGAAATATGTTTATGCATCCTTCCCCTATACTTTTTTCTTCCTGTTTTATTGAGATATAATTGACATACAGCACTGCATAAGTTTAAGGTGTACAGCAGAATGAATTGACTTACAGATATGAGAAATGATTGCTACAATAAGTTAATATCCCTCATTTCATAGATAACCAAAAAAAAGGGGGGAAAGAAGTTATTTCCTGTGATGACGACTTTTAGGATTTCCTCTCTTAGCAACTTTCAAACATTCCGCTCAGCAGTGTTACTGTAGTCGCCATGTTGTACATTACACCCCCAGTACTTATTTATCTTATACAGTAACTGGAAGTCTGTGCCTTTGGCTACCTTCCTCCAATGCCCTGAACCCCCATCTCTCCATCTCTGGTAACCACACATCTAGTCTCTCTCTCTTTTTTTTTTTTATCCTCACCCGAGGACATTTTTCCATTTTTTTTTTTTTTTTGTTCAGGTAGAGTGGGAGGGAGAGAGAGGAAGAGAGAGAGAGAGAGAGAAACATCGACGTGAAAGGGACACATCAAGTGGCTGCCACCTGCACGACCAACCAGGGCCGGGGACAAACTGCAACCGAGGTACATGCCCTTAGCGGGAACCGAACCCGGGTCTCTCTGGACCGCAGGCTGACGCTCTAACCACTGAGCCAAACTGGCCAGGGCTAGTCTCTTTTTCTATGAGTTTGATTTCTTTTTCAGATTCCACATACAAGCGAGGTCATATGGTATTTGCCTTTCTCTGACTTATTTCACTTAGCATAAATGCCCTCAAAGTTTCATCAATAGTGTGACAAATGGCAGGATTTCCTCCTTTTTTTTTTTTATGGCTGAATAGTATTCCAGATGGTCCTAGACTTGTGATGGTTTGACTTATGATTTTTTGATTTTATGATGGTGAGAACGTGTATTTTGATTTTGAATTTCGATCTTTTCCCAGGCTAGTGATAAGCCATATGATGCCCTCATTATGCTGGGCAGCGGCAATGAGCCGTAGCTCCCCGTGAGGCCTGCAATCAACACAGTGGAGTGTTGTCAGCAGTTTTTAGATATTGTGTTCTGAGTACATTTAAGGTAGGCTGGACTAAGCCATGATGTGCCATGATGTCCAGTTGGTTAGGTGTATTTAGTGCATTTTTATCAGGATGTAACCCCCATTGTAAGTCGAGGGGCATTTTTATGTGCCACATGTTCTTTGTCCATTCATTTGTTGATGGACACTTAGGCTATTTCCGTCTCTTTCCTACACTTTACACACATGGTAGCATATTTTAAATTGTGCTCTGCCTTTATTGTTTTACTTTAGCTCTAGCTTTGTGTATATTATACACAAAGAGCTTTCTGGTTCCTTCTTATGGCTGCATAATATTCCACTGTGTGGCAGTGTCAGAATTTATTTACCCTTTCCCTGTGGATGGACATTTAGGTTCCTTTCAAGCTTTTGCTACCTTAGACAGTGCTTCAGTAAATGACCATGCACATTGATCGTTTTATAAGTATATTGAGGTGGTGCTATTTCCTAAACACACAGAGACAGGCCTGTGGATAAAATATTTAGGAGAGAATAAAGTGCCTGCCCATTCTCTTTCCAGCTGTTTCTCTGCACAGTTGTAGGGTTGCTCCAGGGCAGGTGGGATGAAGGGAGCAGGGAGGGGGCAATAGGCAGGGCCATCCTGCAGAGTAAGCCAGGGTGGGAGGGACAGGACAGGATGTCACCAGAGCCAGATGGTGGCATGTTCTTTGCCTTGGAATAGTAAGAGGCAGGTAACCCTGCTCTGACCACTGGAGCCAGAGGAGAGAGCTGGTTGGGACTGTGTTTCTAAGACCTCGGTCTGTCCAAGTGAGATGCTTCATGCCACCCCACTGGGATTTTCTCCTGCGTTAGGAAGCCTTCCCTGTTCACCCAGCCCATGTGCCCACATCCCTCCTTTACCCGGCTGCCCTGCAGGTTTGTCTGCTGATTGGGGCAGCAGGGAGGAGTGCCCGCTCTGGGCCTGCAGTGAATCCTGGTGTTCCACCAGGTGGGACAGAGGATGGGGATTTGAAAAAGAAAAAAGTTATTTAAAAATAATCTTTCCCCCTAATCACTAAGGCATTAAATGTTCAAATAGACTTATTTGGAATGTAAAGAAATACTCCGGGCTTGACCTTAGGTCAGGGTTTGGGTCAGAAAGATGGAAATCTCTAAACTGTATCAGGGAGGACTGCAAATTCCCCACTCATAGAACATCAGACTGTAGAGGCTCTGACAGTCCGTCTGTCCTGCCATGTCCTGCCTTGTTCAGGAAGAGGGTGTGAGTGGGCCACATGGCGAGTGAGCTATAGAGCTGGGGCAGAGTCAGAGGTTTCTCGACTCTCAGGCCAGGGAGATAAAGGGTCTTTTCAAAGAGGGCAGGAGATCCTTTTAAATTTTTTTTCTTTATTGATTTTAGAGAGAGAGGAAGGGAGAGGGAGAGAGAGATAGAAACATCAATAAGAACGTTGATGAAAGAGAACATCAATTGGCCGCCTCCTGCATGCCCCCCTCTGGGGATCGGGCCCACAACCTGGGCATGTGCCCTGACTGGGAATTGAACTGGTGACCTCTTGGTACATGGGTCGATGCTCAACCACTGAGCCACACCAGCCGGGCAAGGGCAGGAGATTCTTAAACACAACTCAGCGAGAAACAGATACAGCCTAGCTGTCCAGGGATCAACTGTGATGAGGACGAATTCATAAAAGCACACACTCTCATGTCAGAGTTGAGGGAATTGAGGCGTCTCTGGTCTAGTAAAAGATGCTAACAGGAAGGCAGGAGCGGGGCGGGAGGAGGCTGCCGGTGACCTTCACAGCTGCCTTTCCCTTCCACTTTGCATTATTTTTATTAAAGCTCTAAATCAGTGGTGCTAAGTAGCTCCTGATTTAGCTTCCCAATAGCAATGAGATTTAAACCCAGCAGGGCATGGACTGTTCCCGCTGGGACACTCATAAACCTGGGGTGGGCTTCATGCCGCTGGTTGGTGGCAGCAGCCTGGCAGGAGTACCCAAGACAAAAGACTAACTTTGAAGAAAGGAAGGACATTTCACTGTGGGGCACCATTGGTCCCAGCCACACCTACCTCAGAAGCTGCGGATTTCTGTCACTTTGTCTGTCATCTGCTTCAGTCCCAATAGCAAAAAGCCCCTTGAAGTCTTGTCGTGTGGAATCAGGAGGAGACGTGGCTGGGAAGCAGGAAAGGACAGACTCAGCACCAATATGGGCAAGTTCCAATGAGGCAGATTTCAGCTCAGTGAAGCAAAAAGCTTCCTAGTAATCAGATCTGTTAATAAATCAAAGGGGATTCATTGATTCATTCATACATTCAACAGATGTTCATCAAGCCTTTGTTCTGTGCCAGCACTGTGCTGAACTCGATTGCAAGAGAGAGAGAGAGAGACAGACAGACAGACAACATCCTTCTTTCAGAGGCTCCTGGTCCAGTGTTGGAGACAGTCAAAGAAGCAAAACAGTAATTCGTAACCCGTGCTTTGACGGGGGAGGGTGGGTGCTATGGGAGCATGTATCACAAACACCTAACTTATTGAGGGTAGCTAGAGATGGCTTCCTAAAGTAGGTAACATTTAAGATGAGACCTGAAAGGTGAATTAGCCAGCAAAGAGGAGGCTGAAGAGTATCTCTGAGAGGAAGGAGAGCATGTGCAAATGTCCAGAGGTTGGAGAGAGTGTTTCTCACTTCATGTGATGCAATCGAGTGAGGTTGGAGCAGAGAGACTTCGTACCCTGCTGGGAGAAGCATCTCCGTAGAAGCTGGACACAGGATGTAGGTCAGGGCTCCATGCGGTAGAAGTGGGGTCTCTGGAATTACTCCATGCTGAAGCGGTAGAAGTGGGGTCTCTGGAATTACTCGGCCCCTTCTGCTCTGAGATGCTGTGGTTCTGAGTGCCTGCTGAAGTCCCCCAGTTCCCCATGTTCAAGTGTCATGGGTGGGCTGCCTCCCAAACCACCCGTGATGGTAAGAGTTGGCATTTGTGGGGCCCTTGCTAAGAGCCCACTCTGCCGACCACTTTGCAGGCATTCTCTTATTTAGCCCCTCACAACAACCCTTATTTAGGTAATGCTACTGGCCCAGTGTGACAGCTGGAGAACCCGAGGCTTCCTGTGGCTAGGTCATTTTATTGACCGAAGGACACAGCCAGCTAAGTGGAAGAGCTAGGACTTGAACCCAGGTCTGTTCAACCAGCAGTCCATGAGCTTAATCACATCCTCTGCCTGCCCATCCTCCCACAGCCCCTCCTCTGGGACTCGGTCACGTGTGGCGATGAGAAAAGACCGCTCCTTCCTCAGGGAAGGCAAGTCGCAAGGCAGAACCAGGGGATTGGGTTTACTAATTAATTAATTTTAATTTATTTTTAATTATTTTCTTCCTTCAGTTTCTGGAGGAAAACAGGGGAAGAGAGAAGTTGCGTATGAAGGGAGAGGTAGAAAGAGGAAGAGGAGAGATGCTGGGAGAAAGGAAGTGGACACGAAGGGTTGGGAGGAGAGAGGGGGAGGAAGAGGCGGTGAGGAGGAAGAAGAAGAGGAAGAGGAGGGGTAGAAGTGTGGAAGAGGAGGAGAGAGGGGAAAGGGGGGGCTTGGTTTGTAAATCAGAGCGTTGAAAAAACACTCGACAAGCCTCATGTTTTGCTTTCCTCATAGGTGGTGAGGATCAATTTCCCAAAGAAAAGATCAGTCAGTTGGAATGTGTCTTTCTGGAGAAAGTCTGGCATCTATCAAATGGTGGAGAAAAAGGACCCAGAAAAGTATTTTCTTGGGTCGTGTGCTGGGGGGTTGCTGACTCAGGCCATATGCACCAACATCATTAACAAGTTTGAAAAGCTGTTGCTCCTTGTAGGATGCAGGACTGGTGGTTTGAGCAGCTCAGCTGGGGAAACCCTTTACAATGCCAGAAAAGCCAAAGGTACCAAGAGCGTCCACAGGCAGATTGGGGGCCCGCAGCGTCCATCAAGAGAATTGACTGCAACAACAGGCTGTTAGCAGGCCTGGTGGTTGGGTGTAATTGTTTTACGCAGGAACTCAATAGGGACCATCTGACATGCTGCAATTTTAATTGATGAACAATGATTAACAGTTAAACCATGTTGAGGCAAGCCATGAAAAAAGGCAGGCTAATATCTTGGGGGGATTGGTAGAGATACAAGAGAGGTCCCCAAGGGAATCTGTGATCTGACCCTGGCTTTGGTGATAGATGACCCCCCAGGACTGGAATGGGGAGGGGGGAGGCCCAAACCCCGACTGAAATCATTGTTGGGTTTGCTGGAACAATTATTATTTATTAGCTGGAGAGTTGCTGGAATTTTTTGAAAAAGCCTTTCGCTGTCCCACCACAGGGGGATTTAGAACTTGAACTAAGGTCTGTGCATTGCTCCGGTGTCTTAGCTGAACTACGTATTCAACCCCCACCAGACTGGTATGGCCCACGTTAGAGACAGGTAGGGCTCTGAGTGAAGGGAAAGGAGAGAGATGCTTTGCAGCTTCAGGTGCTTATTCGTTGAGCTTATATTTATTGTACACCTGCCATGTGCCAGGGGCTGTGCTGGGACACAAGGTGAACTACACAGGCCCATTCTTTGCCTTTGGGAGCTGACAGGAGACAGACAAGTGGCACAGAGAAGTCAGTATTGTGGCCTATGGGACAAACTGAATGCTGTGGGAGCAGGGAGGAGACCCAACCCAGCCTGGAAGCAGTACAGTCATGGAAGGCTTCCTGGAAGAAGTGGCATCTAAGTTAATGGGAAGTATAAGCAGAAGTAAGTGATGAGAGAGTTGGAAAGCTGAGTTCCAGGCTGTGTGAGGGTCCAGGCTTGGAAGGGTTGGGGCCCATTCAGAATTGGAAGGAGTTCCATGTGCCAAAGAAGAGAAGACAGGAGGGAGGGCCCAGGCTGGAGAAGCGAGAAGGCTGGAAGAAGGAAGTAAAGGAAGTTTTCTTCCTGCAGAAAACCCTGAGGTAGAAATTCCATGATCTGTGAAACTGGGGAAGGCTGATACGGTATCTGGCACATGGTAGGTGCTCAGTAAACGTACGCTGAACGGATGTCAAGTCGAGCATCTCCTCTGTGACGCCCTTCTCCTGTCTGCCAGCAAACAAAAGAATCGCCTACCCTCTCTTGGAGCCCATCCTGTGCTCCGAACTGGCTGTGATTGTAGCACCAGGAACATCTTCGTGCCCTTGCCCATTGGCCTGCTCCAGTGCTGACTGCCTTTCTCACTGTTACGTCGTGAAAACCAGGACTGCGGCTTTTGCTTATGGTACCCCTAGCACATAGCGGGCGCGTAACAAGTGTTTTTGGAGCGAGTGACTGCTCGGAGGCAGGGGCAGGAATAGATGGCCTTGAAAAAAAAAATAGCTAGGTTCTGACGTGCCAGGCACTGCGCTAAGCAGTTTACATGTATTGATGATTGAACTTAGCAACCAACCTATAAGATAGAGGACCATTGTCCCCATTTTATTTTATTTTGGCTTATAAACAACAGAAATTTATTTCTCGCTGTTCTGGAGGCTGAAGTCCAAGACCACGGTGGCAGCATGGTCGGGTGAGGATCCCCTTCCAGGTCGCAGACTTCTCTTTGTGTCCTCACATAGTGGAAGGGGCAAGGGAACTCGCTCAGGCCTCTCATAGGGCGTTCATCTCACTGATGAGGGCTCCGCCCTCGTGCCCTAATCATCCCCCAAAGCCCCCACCTCCAAATACCATCACCGTGGGCATTAAGTTCTCCACATATGAATTTGAGGGAGGACAAAAACATTCAGACCATAGCATTGGGTGAGGAAGATCTAGTTCTTCCATCCTGGTGACATAGAGGTTCCGCCTCAGAGGGGATTCCCAAACCCTCATTAGAATACTAGATCTACACTGCACTACTCTGCCCTGCCCCATGCACCCCACTCTACTCTAGCCCATCCCCTGTCCCTTTCCTCTTCACTCAGCACCAGTCAGCCTCCAAATCAATAGAAAGTGGAGACCTCGACCTCGCAAATACTTCTAACACTTGCTCTCCTGCTGCCTGAAAATGCTCTTCCTGATACTATCGTGTTCCAAGAACTCCTTCTTATTCTCCAAGCCTTAGCTCAAACATATCTTCCCCCATTGTCCCCACTTTAAAGGTGAGAAAACTGAGGCCAGAGAAGTAAAGTAACTTCCCTGAGGTCATACGACTAGAAAGTGGCAGAACCAAAACTTGAATCCAGACAGCCTGGCTCCCAAGTCCATGTTCTGATCTCCCACGATCCTCCTGGCCTGTGGGCATCAGAGTGCAGTCCTCATCCCCTGTGCACAACTCTCTGAGGGGACACCCCAAGTTCTTAAGGGCTAGAGGGGCTCTTTGGGGGAATGGGGTTACGAGCAGGCAGGAGGCGGGAGGAGTATTCACTGTCTGGGAGTCCCAAGGGCAAGGCAAAGCCTGGCCATGTTTGCCTTTTATATTCCTCTCCATAACCCCTGCCTGGGAGCCCAGCACCCAGCAGACTCGCGTGTGAATGCATGTGTGGGCGGGTGTTTGCATGAATAAGCAGAGGTTGTATGGGCATAGAAAGGACCTGGGTTGCAGGTACCCTGCCCCAAGTTCACGTTTCCCCCCAGAAGCACACACAGTGGTGCTCCATGGGAGAAGGGGCCTGGCAGCCAACTGGCCTCCTCCTTCCCCATGCTCCTTTTAGAAACGGAGGAGGAGAGAGGTGTGCACCAGTCCCCTCACCTCCAGTATTCCCAGTGGATAAGGAATCCTTTACAGATCTAATTCAGACCATTCTCTCGTTCATTGAGCTGGAAATGAGCCTTTTGGGTATTCGAGAGGTGGACTGCATCTGGGGCCACGGCCCTGGGAAGAGCATAAAAAACAAACAACCAGGAACAATGATAACTCATCTCTGGTTCTAGGTGCTTTGCACGAACTCACTTATTCTTTGCAATAACTCTCTACATTCACAGCCTTTTTATAGGTGAGGAAACTGAGGATAAGACAGATTGCTCAAGGATGTGCAGCTAATAAGAGGCAGAGCAGGGACCCAGGCTTTTAGATAGTGCTGAACTGCCGAGGCCTAACTCTCCTTGAGGGTGCCACCGAATTATGAATGATCATGAATGGCTGTGGACCAACTCAGCGGCTTAGGTGGGGGTGGCAGACCCCTGACCACCCCGTCCCAGAATCCTGTATGAGCCTTCCCAGGACCCCCCATTAGGAGAAGGGGAATCTACAGGCCCACAGGTCCCAGACCAAGAGAGTGTTTGGCTCTTAATGTCCTTCCATCTTATTAGCCCTGCAGGTGAAATCCTTCTTTAAAAAAAAAAAAAGATTATTCATGTCTTGGAGCCAGATGTGACCATAGCAGTTAAAAGCCCACTCTAAGTGTACTTAGAGGAAGGGCCAGTGGTCTTGGCTTTTCCTGGCTGTGGAGAGGACTCAGGATTGGCAATTATAAAGGAATAAATGATACACATCTGATGAATTGTTCTAGAGTTCCCCTTGGTGACTCCCTGACATAGACACACATACACCCACATACCCTGCCATGTTCCGTGCGACCTTGGGCATGGCAGAATGGCTCATGCTAAGTGTGTCACTTTGGAATTGGCACTTGGGTCCACTTAGATGTAGGTCATTTTATTTCCAAGCAGAATCGAATGACAGCCTGCGCTGAGGCTCCTGCCAAGAATGCTAATGGGGACTGATCAATGTGCCTGGGAGCACCGGGGAAGCTGGGTTCAGGGGAAACCCCAGAAGCCATATGCTGCGGGATTCTGGGAGGCCCCCGCTCCTTTCCCTGGCTCCCAAGCCTTCTTTTGTCCTAACCGGGTGTTAGGCTAGTTGACCAGGGAACATGCAAGTTGTCTTTATTTATCTTGACCTTTTCATGTAATTTTTATAGTTCCATTAACAAGTAAGACCATTTGCAAACCACCAGGCAAAATATATTACCGTGAGCACCTCAGGGATTTGTGGGTCATCTTGGGGGGAATGCTAGTAGGCTCGAAGGCTGAGAGCTTACCATGAACAGGGGACAGCAGACTGGACACCTTGGACAGGGAAGGGGCAGTGTTTTTCAGCGGTTTGCAGAAGGACCCCAAGTCTGACCTGGCCTCTTTGCTCAATGCCAAGATCCTCATTCTGGGTCCCGGGCTGCTAATGCAGGCTCCCCTCCTCCCCCAGGATGTACGCTCTGGCCTGGCATCTGCACCTCAGAGTGTCTGTTCCCAGCCATGCTCCATGCCTGCATTTGTGCAATGGATTCTTCTCCAACTTGACTTGAATCAGTGAAGTAGTGACTTAGCAACCAATTTATAAGGTAGGGGACCATTGTCTCCCCCCCTCCCCATTTTTTAGAGAGAGAGAGAAAGAGAGGGAAAGAAACATTGATGTGAAAGAAACACATTGATTGTTTACCTTCCGCATGACCCCAACTGGAGCTGGGGATACGTGCCCTGGACCGGGAATCGATGTGCCATGCTCTAACTGCTGAGCCACACTGGCCAGGGCCCATTGCTTCCATTTTAAAGATGCTGCAGCAGAGCCCCAGACTCCTGGAGCTGGAAGGAATATTTGGATTAGGTCATTAAGCCCTTCATTTCACACACAGAGAAACTGAGACCCGGATGAGGTGACAAGTTGGTGACAGATCTGATACTGGAACTTATCTCAACCTGTGGGCCACGTGGTGGTGGGACATGTGGTGAAGAGCAGGCCTTGAAGCATCACACAGACGTGGGTTCAATTCTCATCTTGGCCACCGAATCAGTTAGGATCCCAGCAAGGAACAGATGGCATGTTAACTGAGGAGAGTTGAATGAAACAATTATTTATCAGGGCATGGGAGGGTTAGGGAAACCAGAAGAGACGGTGCAGCCAAGGAGAGCCACTGTGCTGGGCCAGAAGAACCAGTCCCCCGACTCACCCCCCCGCCCCCAGCCTTGAGCTACAGGGGAGAGGACCACCACCACTGACCCATCCTCCCATCTCCCGCTGGTATTTGCCATTGGCCAAACCCATCCAGAAGCCAGAGGGCAAGGAAGCCTGTGAGTACAGTCCATGGAGATCCCCCTCTCTGGACATAGACAAGGGTGGAGAAGGGTGGGGAGTGACCCGGGGGAGCAAATAGAGAAAATTCAGCACATATATTCTTAAAGAGTAAAAATTGGTTCTTAGTCGCCCTGGCCAGTTTGGCTCAGCGGTTAGAGTGACGGCCTGCGGTCCGGAGAGACCCGGGTTCGGTTCCCGCTAAGGGCACGTACTTCGGTTGCAGTTTGTCCCCGGCCCTGGTTGGTCGTGCAGGTGGCAGCCACTCGATGTGTCCCTTCACGTCGATGTTTCTCTCTCTCTTCCTTCCTCTCTCTCCCTCCCACTCTATCTGTACAAAAAATGGAAAAGTATCCTCGGGTGGGGATAAAAAAAAAAAAAAAAATTGGTTCTTAGTCTGTTTATACATAAACCACAGATATACCCATAGCATACATAAACAGATATACAATGTATCTCTGGTAGTAGAATTTCATGGGAGGGGGAGATTAAGTGTTTAAAATAGCTCCTGGTTGGAGGCTGAGACACACAGATCTAGCATAGTCTCTTGGCCGCTGTGAGGATTTGCAGGTATTTGGTCCTTTCTGTGGTGTAGATTCCTCGCTGTAAGTGGAGTCATAATAATACCCGCCTCAAGGATGGAGCATCTCAGTGCTGAGCAAAGAGAAAGGATGGATCATTTGGTCTTTTTTTCACCTTTTTTTTTTTTTTTGCTAATGTCAATTGAGCAAGACCATCAATTGTAGCACAAGTGGTCATTAAATCATCCATATTTCTTGTCCCCAGCCCCCAGGCACAAGAGAGGACTGAAATAAAGTGCCAACTGAGCATTTGTGGCTGCTGAGGGTTATGCCTCCTGGCTTGACAGCCCCTCGACCACTTTAGAAGGGCGGCCAGCATCATCGGGATTTCCTATGCACCTTTCGAGCTTCTGATCATAAGGGGTAGTGAGTAAATGATAGATAAATAGAAGGGGAGAAGGGATCTTAAAAGTCCCATAGTCCAATTTTTCATCAAACTAAGAAGACTCTAGAGCAGCAGGCTCCATAAAGCATCAGATAGTAAATATTTCAGGCTTTGCTGACCAGCAGTCTCTGTGGCAACCACTCATCTCTATCCTTGTAGTGCAAAAGCAACCATGCACATTATGTAAATGAATGGGCCTGGCTGTGCTCCAATAGCGCTTATTTATAGAAATGGCAGCTGGTGGGATTTGACCTGAGAGACTTGGTTTGCCTGCCGACCCCTGCCTTCCAGCATTTGTAGGTTCTCTGCACTCCACTTGAGTGTTCCCAGTGATGGGTTGCTCCCTACCTGTAGAATCAGCCCTTTGGACTGCTGAATCCACTCAGGTGTTAGAAAGTCTTGCTTTGGGTTAGACTGAAATCTGCCCCCTTGTCATGAACGGCCCTGGGTCTCTATTCTGTGTGGGACAGAGTGGCTTCCACTTTGCTTTAGCAGCCTTTCAGCCTGCCCCATCCAATATTTTCTTCTCCAGGCTGCACAGAATCCCCCAAGTTCCAACCTTTACATGACCCTCACAGGTCACACCCTCTGCATCTGATCTCTGTCCTAGCTTGTCAAAGCACAGATACCAGAAGAATCACCAAGACTCACGTGGAGTATCTGTAAGTCATAGCTCATGAGCAGATCGGGGGTGTTGAAGACTCTGGATTTACCCTTAAGGAGCTCACAGTCTAGTTGGGGAGACCAGGTGAACCCATGCTAAAGGGAGAGATGGCAGGGACCGAGTGTACTATGTACCCCCAGATGGGCAGTCCCCCAGAGAGTACCACGGCATTCAGAGGCAGAAGGGGCTTCTGTGGGTTTAGCCAATCAGGGGGAACCTTATGTGGATTGGGGGGTTCTGGTGGGAAAATATTTCACTTTCCATAAGCGTGCAGACTAGGGTGGCTGAGCCCTCCTAGCTTCTTGGTGGTGATGGGTGATGGAAGCTGTCTGGCCGTGGTGACTCGGGTGATCTAGGCTGCGGAGCCCAGTGGAAGTGTTTCAAGCAGCTGCTGTAAGGCGACGTGGTAGAGCCAGAGCAGCCCCAGGAGCATCAGGGGTGTCAGCAGGAGAAGGAGCCTTAGGGCAGTTGTTCCAATGCCCTTGTTTTACCTTCGAGAGAGAAAGGAAGCCCCCTGCCCAGAGTCATATGTCAGGTAGTACAGAGCCTGAATTCACATGCAGGTCTCCTGGTTACTAACCCAGCCCATTTCCAAAGGAATGGAGGACAGAGCCAGGAGTCCCTGTGATGTCAAGGGTAGAGGTTTACTAGGCCGTGGAAAGGGGATGGGGTTCGGGGGACAGGAAGTGGGACTAGAGCAATGGTGGCAATGCAGGCGTTTCCTGGAGGGGTGAGCAGGGTGACAGCGCATGGTGATTCTTAGCTGAGTGGGACTTCAGACCTCATCTGGTTTAATCTTTTAAAAAAAATTTTTTTTTTTCTTTATTGATTTTAGAGAGAGAGGAAGGGAGAGGGAGAGAGATAGAAACATCGATGAGAGAGAACATCGATTGGCCGCCTCCTGAATGCCCTCCACTGGGGATCGGGCCCACAACCTGGTCATGTGCCCTGACCGGGAATCAAACCAGTGACCTCTTGGTGCATGGGTCGACGCTCAACCACTGGGCCACACTGGCCGGACTGGTTTAATCTTAGCAAAGTCACGGGGCTCAGAGAGGAAAGGGAGTTGCTTGATATCATTGAGCCCGATGCTGGTGGACACAAACCAAGTCTCTTCACACCATGGCTGAGCTAGCTCTGCTGTGCCCACACCACCATCCCTCAAGTCCCCCCGTCACTCTGGCTCCACAGGCACTAACAGCCTGAGCCAAGGGGCATGTCCAGAGATTTGGTGACTTCTCTGTGACTGAGCTCTGGAGCTGAGCTCGGGGAAGGCAACCCCACCATCCTCGCATGTGTTTTGGTGTTCTCTCCTGGGGCAGGTGGCTCTCTCCTTGTGACCCCCAACTAATGAGCACTTACTGTGTACCAGGAAGCATGAGGGCTTAAAAAGGCCAGGTAGGAAGTGGCCTCTCCCCTCCGGGGGCTGGAGATCTGCAAAGGAGAGACAGGTGCTGAAGCACCTAACCTCCTCAAGGTGTCCGGGGATGACCTGTGTCAGGTTGAGGTAGCCTGTGTGGAAGCCCCAAGACCTGGCACATAGTAGGTGCTCATCAGTGGTAGCTGAGGTAAGTGGTAGCAGCTGTCAGCTGTTTTAGACATCAAGTCCAGACCCCATAGTAAGAGAGTGTGTGTTGGAGGAGAGAGAATGATAGCGCTCCTGCTTACTGAACACTTGCTGTGTGCCAGGCGCTGGTTTAAGCACTTCACATGTATTCTTTCACTGAGTCTTTGCAACAACGCATGAGGTAGGTACAGTCATGCGTCACTTAACAATAGGGATACGTTCTAAGAAATGTGTCATCAAGCGTTGTCATCATTGTGTGAACATCATAGAGTGTACTTACACAGACCCAGGTGGGACAACCCCCTACACACCTAGGCTGTATGGAGCAGTCTATTGCTCCCAGGCTACGAGCCTGAACAGATGTTACTGCGCTGAATACTGTAGGCAACGGTAACACAATGGTATTTATGTACCTGAACATACCTAAACGTAGAAAAGGTACAGTAAAAATGCAGTATAAAGGACAAAAAGTGACACCTCTGTACAGGGCACTTGTCATGAGTGGAGCGTGCAGGACTGGAGTTGGTCTGGGTGAGGCGGTGAGTGGACACGGAGGTCCAGGACACTGCCGTGCACACCTGTGGGCTAAAACACGGTACACGTGGGCTACACTACAATTATAAAAAACATTTTTCTTCAATAATAAACTGCCCCTAGTTTACTGTAACCTTTTTACTTTATAAACTTTATAATTTTTATAACTTTTCAACTCTTTTGTAATAACAGCTTAAAACACACACGATCCAGCTGTACGAAATATATTCTTTATACCTTTATAAGAATGTTTTCTGCTTCTAAAATTTTTCTTTATTTTTTCACTTTTTAAACTCTTTTGTTAAAGGCTAAGACACAAACGCACGCATTAGGGCTGCGCAGGGTCAGCATCATCAGCATCACTGCCTCCCGCCTCCGTGTCTTGTCCCCCCGGGAAGGTCTTCAGGGGCAGACACGGAGAGCTGTCCTCCCCTGAGGCAGCGGTGCCTTCTCCTGGACCGCTCCCTCCAGGGAGAGAGAGACAGAAGGGCCTGCTGGAGGCTCTTCTGGAGGAGGTGTCACTATATTCAGAAACATGTCCATGGTGGTTTGCTCTTTCTTTCTTTCTTTCTTTCTTTCTTTCTTTCTTCTTTCTTTCTTTCTTTCTTCTTTTCTTTCTTTCTTTCTTTCTTTCTCTCTTCTCGACTCTTTCTCCTATCTCTCTTCTCTCTTCTCCAGTCTTTCTCTCTTTCTTTCTCTCGTTCTTTCTCTCTTCCTCTCTTCTTCTCCTTCTTCTCCTTCCTTCCTTCCTTCTTCTTCCTTCCTTCCTTCCTTCCTTCCTTCCTTCTTTCCTTCCTTCCTTCCTTCCTTCCTTCCTTTCCTTCTTTCTTTTCTTCTTTCTTTCCTCCCTCCCTCCCCCTCTCTCTCTTTCTCTCTTCCTTTTGTTGAAAGTATTATAGATGTATTCCCCTTCCCCCCCTCCTCCCCGCTCCCATCCCCCTTCTTCTCCTTCTCCTTTTTTTTTTTTTTTATCTTAAATTTGCTTGTAAGCAGATAATGTACCATGAACAGTTCTCTCTACTAATGAAAACTTTTTGGTGCTGGGGACCATGTTTGAAAGCTTTTATTTATTTTTAAAAATAGGTTTTTATTGATTTTAGAGAGAGAGAAAGGGAGAGGGAGAGAGAGAGAGAAAGAAACATCGATGTGAGAGAGAAACATTGATCACTTGCTTCCGGACTGGGGGCCAAACCTGAAACCAGGGCTTGTGCCCTGACTGGGAATCAAACCTGCAACCTTGCATTTGCATGGGGAAGACACTCAACCAACTGAGCCACACCAGCCAGGCCTGCTTTCAAACTTAAAAAAAAAATTATTTATTTTTGTTACAGATATTCTCCTTTTTCCCTCATTGACACTCCTCCCTGTACCCCCTTCACAGTATTGTTGTCTGTGTCCACTGGTTGTGCATAGATGCATGTAAGTGCTTTGGTTTGTCTCTTCCCTCCCTGCCATCCCCCCTCCTCTGAGGTTTGTCCGTTTGTTCCCTACTTCTATGTCTCTGGGTCTGTTTTGTTCATCAGCTTATTTTGTTCATTATATTCCACAAATTAGTGAGATCATGTGGTATTTGTCTTTCTCTGACTGGCTTGTTTAGTTTAGTATAATACTTTCTAGGTCCCTCCATGTCATCTCAAAGGATAAGAGATCTTTCTTCCTTATAGCTGCATAGTACTCCATTGTGTATATGTACCACAGCTTTTTATCCACGCATCTATTGATGGACACTTGGGCTGTTTCCAGATCTTAGTGATTGTAAGTAGTGCTGCTACGAACATAGGTTATATATATTCTTTCTGATTGGTGTTTCAGGCTTCTTAGGATATATTCCTAGAAGTGGGATCACTGGGTCAAATGGCAGTTCAATTTTAAATTGTTTGAGGTAACACCATATTGTTTTCCATAGTGGCTGTACCAGTCTGCATTCCCACCAGCAGTATGCTGGAGTCCTAGAATCCCCTTTTCTTTACACCCTCACCAGTACTTATTTGATGATTTGTCGATGGTGTTTTCAAACTTTTAAAAAAGATTGTTGAGGTTGGCACAAGCTTCTGCTAAACCCTTCACTGTATAATCTTATGGGACCACTGTCGTAAATGCGGTCTGTCATTGACCAAAATGTTATGTGATGTATGACTGTCCTGTTGTCCCCATTCTACAGATGATGAAACTGAGACAGGGAGGGTTAAATACTTGCTCATTGTCCTGTAATTATAACTAACTTACGTCATCTACTCCCCTGGCCTCTCCACCAGGGGTACAGCTGGAGCCGCCTCCAGCCCACCGTCCCCCACAGGTCTGTCAGCAGGTCCCTGCAGCCCACCCCATGTGTCCAGGACCTCAGTGAAAGGTGAGAGGGAGGGAGATGGCCTATGTGTGAAGGATAAAAGAGGCTCGGGCATCCCAAGGACCCTCCCTCAGGTCTGAGGACACCCTGCAGATAACAACAGCAAGACTCATACAGCACTTGCTATATATACCTCAGGCACTGCTCTGGGTCTTTGTCAACTCATTTCATCCTCACACATAGCCCAAGGTCCGTGCTGTCATCATCCCCCACTGAACAGATGGGGACTGACGCAGAGAGGGTAGCGATTGGCCCAAGGCCTGGAGCTGCTCAGTAGCATCACTGGGTCCAGACTGGCTCTCTGAGTGCGGTCCATGCCCTTAGCCATGGCACCAAGCTGCTGCTCGCTAGAAACGCCGCTGGCACCTGGGATGTTAGAAGCAGGACCAAGGCAGGACAGTAGGTTGGGAAGCTAAGCGAGCAGTGGTTCAGGGTTCTCAGTGGGGCCAGGAGAGGGCCTGTCCCTCAGTCACGCAGCTTGTAGGAACCAGCCTCTGATTCCCCGTCACCAACAGCAGATGGCTGCGGAGTTGGGGGAAAAGGGACTCAAAATGTACCCATTTCGAGGCATAGGAGCCAGGGAAGAGGGAAGTCAGGGCGGTAGAACCCTAACTCAGCTCCTCCAAAGGGGTCGGCTGGTGGGGTTGGGGGGCTGGGCTCAGAGAGGATGCTCTAGAAGCAGTTGCTGTATAAACCCCTGCCCTCTGTAGAAGGGCTGCTCCTACTGGGAACACGGGGGTCCTGGACTGGGAGTCAGCCACCCCAGTCCCAGGGAGGGTCATGGGTCTCACCTCTGTCCACCTGTCCTCAGGAGACTCTCTCTGCAGCACCCCTGTCCCCTTCCTTCCCCGCTAGGTTCACAAACACACAGTGGCCCAAATGCCAAATATGGCCTTCTGAGCCTCGGGTATTTTCTATCAATATTTCATGCCTCAAATAGCACTGTCTAAACACCACCTGTGAAATATGAATGGATTGAGGTTTTGACAAACAAATAGCCCAGGCGTAATACTAGGGCGACGAGCAGGGGTAGTGGATAATGAGGTTGGCGGGACCACGGGGACAGCAATCACATCCCTAGAGTCAGGCCAAGGTTTGTGGGATGACAGTCCTCTGTGTGCAAGGTCACAGGGAGCCAGGGTGCTGGATACAGGGCTGAGCTGGGGAGGGGCCGGGGGAAGAGGCGTGTGGAGCCTGCACCGTGCACTTGAAGGCCCGTCCCGTCCAGCCAGCAAGCAGGTGCAGGAGGTGGGTCAGTGGTCAGGTGTCCAGGGTCAGAAGGATCAGAGAAAGGCGAGGGCCATCAGGGTGCTGGTGGTCTTTACCCCCCCTCCACCCCCTGAGCTGTTCAGGCTCCCTGCCCAGCCCCACCCTTTAGGGCTCTCCTCTGTCCCCTCTCTCCAGCTCTCACCCTCCTGGGGGGTCAACTACCACACCCCTGTGTTGTTCTCTTGGACTGGCTCCCCCAGCCCCTGAGCCATCTGGGCAGGGGAGGGCGCCCTGCCTGGGTGACACATGAAGGCCCCATGGTCTTGGGCACCTCTCACCTCCCTCTACCTTCAGAGGCCTCTGTCTCCAGGAACCTCATCCCCAAGCTCCTTCCTCCCTGGCCAAGAGCCACATGCTGTCCACGAGGTCCAGGGCGCTCGGTCCTCAGTTTCTCCATGTATAAAGTGAAGGGGTTGGACATGATTTTCTCTGGCACTTGGCAGGTTCACAGGCCACTGCCTGCCCTCTCCACCCCTGACAGAACCGCCAGGCATCGAGGAGTTGCTCTCCGAGGTCAGAAAGCAGGTGGACGTGTCATGAGCTTCTCTGGCAGGCTAATGCGAAGGGTCTGCTGGAAGGCTGAGGGCCCAGCTGTGGAGCATGCTGGGCCCTCGGCCTGTGGGCATGCGAGATGGAGGGAACAGGGTGCAGTTGAGGCTGGGCCCAGCCAGGGGCTGGGCCCAGCCAGGGGCTGGGGATGGACACCTGGTGCCCAGTGTATACTGGGAACATGGACCCATTTGGGCTTGTTTGGAAGCACAGGGAGCCAGGGCAGCAGGGATGACCAGCTGGAGTCTTGTTAGCAGCTGGGTGAGCAGCTCATAGTGGCTCTAAGAGGAGCTGGTCACTGGGGGCCAAGCGCCAGCCTGGTTCCCCAGCAAGAAGTGGGTTAGCGGTAGGTCCCAGAGCTCCAGGTGAGGGGCTGTGAAGTCTTCAGCACAAACCAGAACTTTCCCTAAAGCCACTTGTACAAATGAGGACTCAGGTGCCAGGGCTCCCCCCAGACATCACGTGGCAGGCTTGCAGAGGACAGGCTGGCTGCAGACCCCTCACCAGCGGGGCATCTGCAATGGTTCTGCTGGGTCTGCCGTGCCTGGGGGCCTGGCCAGGCTCAGGCAGCAGCTTCAGGGCCAGCATCTGTGTTTGAGAGGGGCCAGATGACCCCACACCAACCATAAAATGGTCTTTGTTATCTAACCTCTTGGTGGGCATTCAGACCAAGCAGTGGATGTGGGAGCAGGGTGGGTGTTTGGAGGTCAGGGGCAGCCTTCGCCATCAGGAGCCACCTGCTGCCCCGGGCCAGTGCCAGGCAGAGAGAAGGGTTCTAGCTGCTTGTCAGAAGAGGGTGCTTCATCTAGCTCCCTCCTAAGGAATGGACAGGATTGGTGGTAGCTGCTGACTTCCCAAGCCTACAGAATTGGCGAGGGTGGTGGTGGGGGTTTTCTGTCACCCTTCACTGACGGATTGGATGGTGGGGCAGATCGCTCAGGAACAGAGGTGACCTTGAGAAAATGTGGATGTCAGAGGGAGAGAGCCATACTCTCTCCCTTCCTCAAACTACTGCCAAGGAGCCTTCTCAGCACCGGAGCAGTTGATGGAAACTTCACTGCTGCCGCCTCCCAACTCAGGAGGCTGTAGCCTTTGACTGCATGATAAGAAATTGCCAGGCACCTTCTAATTACAATTATCATCATCGTGGATGTCTCTCTTAATTACTTTCTTATAATTAGCTGTTGCTTTTTCCTCAGCATTTGTGTACTTCGCAGATTTGCTGACATTTGAGAGCCTCAAAATAGGGATATTTGGGGAGGAGGGCAGAGAGAAGGGGGAAACAGGAGAGGAACCTAATTTTCAGGCCACCTGATAAATTTCAGGGCTTTTTTTCTTGCTGTTAATCCTCACCCAAGGATATTTTTTCCATTGATTTTTTAGAAAGAGTGGAAGGGAGGGAGGGAGGTGGGGGAGAGAGAAACATCAGTGTGAGAGAGACACATTGATTGGTTGCTTCCCACATGCACCCCAACAGGGGTTAGAGATTGAACCTGCAACCCAGGTTCATGCCCTTGATTGGGAATCAAACCCGTGACCCTTCAGTCTGTGGGCTGATGCTCTAACCACTGAACCACACTGGCCAGGGCAAACTTCAGAAAGAAATTGAGGAAAGCAAATGATGGACATGACAGGTCATTTCCTGAGTGGATGGGGAAAGAACAGGAGTGTGGGTTTAGGGCCTGGGCTCCGTGGAGCATTTCCGAGTGTTAAGCCTGGGAGAAAATATTCTTGAAAATCCACCAGGGCTGCCATTTTTCAGGCTTGGGTTTCATTTTAGGAAACAAGGCTGGGATGAAGCACACTCTTGTGGGATGCATTCTGGAGTTAATTAAATAACTGAGGTCTGGGGTAGCTTGATTTTTCTCCGAAGCCAGTGATGCGTTCCACACAGCCCCGGGCCTCAGGGAGTCATTATAGAGTGGTTTATGCTTGACCAGATGGTTGGTTTTCACTGTCTGTTCTCCCTCCCTCTCTCCCTGCCCCCTGTAGCCCTGTGTACGGAGGAGTGTGTGCACGGCCGCTGTGTTTCCCCGGACACCTGCCACTGTGAGCCCGGCTGGGGAGGACCCGACTGCTCCAGCGGTGAGTATGGGGTCTGCCGGGCTTGCGTGGCCCTCTGGCTCTGGCTCAGGAGAGTCCGTGCTGAGTACACGCTGAATTCTTTGCATTGGGCTGCAGCTGCCTAGGTGAGCGCAGGCGTCAGGAAGAGGAAGACCTGCCGTTTGGTATCCGATGGCACTTGGTGGGGAGGACGCGAGGGGTGGGGGGGTAATGGTTGTGGAGATCTGGAGGGGCACTGTGTGTTGTGTGTTGGGGGGGGGGTTGTAGTGTCATCTGTACAACTCTGACTTTTGATGAAACACCTCTAGATGTGGACTTTGAGGGTGCAGACCCAGGAAGTCACTGTGGTCAAGGCCTGGTCCTTAGCTTTGCTACTCCAAAGGCTTATTTTTGTGGATGTTCACAGAGGCTCAGGCGATTGACTCATGAGGCTGGAGGACACTGGGATGCCTCTGTGTGAACGGGACAATTGTAGGGGCAAGTCACTGTGTTTCTACATCTCTCTGGGGAAGACTTCCTGGTAAGCGCAGAGTGAGGCGGATGCTCTTGGGACTGACGAAGTGACTCACAGCAGCCCTGGGCTGGCCATTGAGGGGACAGGGATTCCCCACAGCTGCTCAGGGGTGTTGTCTGCCAAGAGCCCAGAAGAAGGCAAGTCCTCCCCTCTGGCTCATTTCCCCTAAATACTTGCAGATGACCCCCTTTCCTTTGGTACATCTTGCAATCAATGACTGGTTAAGACATGGTCTATTTGATTTTCAAAGAGGCCTTGAATAGTGTTGAAGCCAATTTTCTTTCTGCTTTGAGCTGGGCTAGAGTGTTTTATTTATTTTGTTAATCCTCACCTGAGGATATTTTTTCCATTGATTTTTCAGAGAGAGTGGAAGGGAGGGAGGAAAGGGGGAGGGAGGGAGGGAGGGAGGGAGAGAGAGAGAGAGAGAGAGAGAGAGAGAGAGAGAGAGAGAGAGAGAAACATCAATGTGAGACAGATACATTAATCAGTTGCCTCCTGTATGTGCCCTGACCGGGGCTGGAGATCGAACCTGCAACCCAAGTACATGCCCTTGACTGCAATCAAGCCTGCGGCCCTTTGGTGTACAGGCCAATGCTCTAACCACTTAGCAACACCGGCAAGGGCTAGAGTGTCTTTTTTATTGTGACCTGAGTAGATGACATAGCTAAGCTGACCCGTTAGGGTCTAGCCCCCACTACTGACCCATCTTTGGGAGCCGCTGTGCCACAGTGACTGCAGTGGTGAAGAAAACTTGGAGAGGGAATGTTGGCTGCACTGTGGCCCAGTGTGGTACTGTTGCCCTTTTCCACTTTCTGCGGGGAGCCTCCCCGTCTGCCCAGTGATGAGAGCATAGCGAGGCTACTGGATGTGCTTTTGCTTTGAGCCTGGGTGGTTCTCTTGGATCAGGGAGTCCAAGATGTGTTTGGGTTCAACACACCAAGTGTGTCGGTGACTGCGGTGGCCTCCTCCTTCCATCAGTGTCACTGTGTTGAGGTGGAAGTTCTTCTAAGGAGCTCAGTGGACAAGGCCACAGACTGTGTCTGGAAAGGCAGTCACCCAAGAGCAGTTGATAATAGCCACTGAGGCCACATAGAGGAAACTAGAGTCCCCTTCCATGGATCAGCCTTTCAAATATTAGAAAACAGGGATCACTTCCTTCCCCCAAGGGTTTTATTCTCCAAGCTCCTTTGTTTCTCACATGACGTGGTCCATACTGCCTTCCCCATCTGGTTTCTCGCCACCGGCTGTGGCCTCTACTCCTTTAAACTAGTATTCCTAGGTCTGACCACATAATTGCAGGCTTGTAGGGGAAAATAATAATAAAGACAGGTACTATTTATTGAATTTTACTCTGCACTAGACACTTGATCCTCTCATTTAGTCTTCACAACTCTACGGCATAGGGAATTACTATTAGCCCTCTTTTACAGATAAGAAAATGGAAGTACAGAGAAGTTAAACACTCTTCCACAGACACACAGCCAGTAAAGGATAAAACTAGGACTACAGTCAAGCAAAAACCTAGGCCCTAAACCTAAACACTTAATTATTATGCTCTCCTTCCTCTGGATGCTCAGCCTCTATTAATACAGCCTTAGTTTGAAATAGATGAGAAAACGTAGGTGCTCACAGGGGAAGGAAGGATCTGCTTGAAAGCTGTGGCCTGAGGTATTGTGGTGGAGACAGAGGATCAGCTGTGGGGCACACATTATGACTCGGTTTACCCCAGGCAATCTGAGGCTGTACGCTGTGCCGCTGGACGCCCGCGCTCCCGCCTGTGCTCTGTGGTGCCGCGAGTCTTTGTGAGGCCGTGTCCACCGGGACGGCGTCCCACTCAGTGCCGCGTGTGTCTCTGGAGATTTCTGTATGGGATCTGTCATGCACATGTCTATACACGTGACACCCTTGCAGGGAAGCTTTGATTTTCGTTTCATTGAAAGCATCATTCTTTTTGTTTTCTGATTCTAAAACTATACCCGTTCATGTTAAAAAGAAGATTCAAACTGCACCAAAAGAAGAGACCGAAAGGTCGAACCCACACTCCCAGGATAACCTCCTCTGGCACTTGCCCTCCTGTTATTTCTCCACACATTTGCATCTGGAGCTAGATCTGGATGCAACTTGTATTATTTAGATCAAAGGTATGTGCTATTCTGCGATTTGCTTTTTTAATTCAACTTTGTGTCATGTGCTCATTTCCTTGTCAGTAAACATGAATCTCCCTTCAGATTTTTAATGGCCTTATGGAATTATCGTTCGATGGATTACCAAAAGTATTTAACTAGTCCCTTAATAAGCATTTAGGTTGTTCCTGATAGTTTACTATTTGAGGCCCACCAGCCTTGAGGCTTGTTGGTTTCAAAATTTATATTTTTCAGAGTTCAGGAATGTGAATGGTGATTCTATCATATATGACACATACCCCCAGTCGGGTCTGGGCAGTACCCCGGGAGGAAATATAATAATACTTCTAAAGTGACATATAACTGATCACATCTGGTGGCTACAACCACAAATCAGTTCCATGAAGATTTTGTCTCTAAATGAATTTTGGTGCCTACCTTAAAAAAATTTTCTTTTGGGTTTTCTAGAGATTTTTGGACACCGGCTCTGTGTAAAAATACTGCAATAATTCTTCTTCTGCATAAATCTTTGCCCACTTGTCCCAGTTTCTTCTTAGGATAAATTCCTGGAAGTGGCAGGGAGGGTCATAGAGATCCGTCATCCCGCTGCCGGCCCCTGCCCTGCCCTTTGGGGCTGCCAAGGGATTTATGACTTTGATAGTTGTGAAGGGGACGGATCCGGTACTGGGGTGGGGATGGGCGACTTTTCTTTCTCTTACAGACTTATAACCCCATAGCCTGATTTCTTTAAGGCCTGGACTAATTTGTGTTCCATAAAGGAAGTGAGGTGATGCTGATTTGCCTGGTACGTGGACACACATCAGCTACTGTGGATAATTCTGAGCTGTTAGACCGACCAATACGGGGAAATGGAGTTGGCTGCCTGCTTGGTCATAAACCTCCATCCTATAGAATAATGAAGAGTAAAAGGATGAAATGTCAGTCTACCCTGCGTAAAGACGACAGAGTGACTCTTATTAAATTGCACTAATCTCACAAGTGGAGATAAAAAGAAAAAAAGTTTTCCTATATTGAATATCTAGCTTTTTAAAGTAATTAGGAATATTAAACCAGTGACAATGATTGAGATAGAAACATTATTCATAACTTTTATTTCCGCACTGGGCAGTGATCCAGTGTATTTCATTTATGAGGTTTCGGCTGTAAGGAGGACGTGAGCCAATTCCTAAATTAAATATGCCCTGTTAACTTTTATAAATGTTACTGAAGAATCTTGGAAATTTAAGCCTTCAGTGTATTGTTTAATTACGGTATTTCTTGGGTCCTGCTTCTCAGCCTCCCATGTCACGGTGCTTTGAAGTTTGGGTTCTGGGCTATGGACTAACATTTTGGTTTTGGTCTCAGGCTGCCCCAGAAGGGCTGGGTTAGACATGACAGAGAACCACACTCCCACTTCCCCACTGCCTCTCACAGTCTTACATTCCACTAAGCTGGTTTTGTCCACATGCACAGACAGCGTGCAGGATGGGAGAGCTCACTCCACAGTGTCTTACTGTGCCCCTCCCCCACAGTGCTGGGCCCGAGACAGGACGGCAGAGCCAGCCTGAGTAAGGAAGGCAGCGGGCACCAAGCTGGGGCACCACCAAGAGTAGCTCCTGCCAAGTCAAATGTGTTCTCATCTTGAATGGTGTGTGGGACCCCTGGCTGACTGGGCTGTCATCTATCCTTGCAGATTAAAATGAAACATATAACAGCTCCAAAATATGCCCACACTCCTAAACTAGCCTGGCATCAATGCTTTTCAAACTAAGGTATGTGTTGGCTGGAGACTTTTTCTGTGTGTGGTAAAATGTACATAAAATTTACCCTTTCAACCATTAAAATTTTTTTTTTTTGTTAATCCTCACCCAAGGATATTTTTTCCACTGATACTTACAGAGAAAGAAGGGAGGGAGGGAGACAACATCGACTGGTTGCCTCCTGCACGGGTCTTTGGAGCACAGGCCAATGCTCTATCCACTGTGCCACACTGGCCAGGGCTCATTTTAACCATTTTTATTAAAAAAAATTTTTTTTTCCTTTAGTATTTTTAGAGAAAGAGGAAGGGAGAGGTTAGAGAGAGATAGAAACATCGATGAGAGAGAACATCGATTGGCCACCTCCTGCATGCCTCCACTGGGGATTGGGTCTACAACCTGGGCATGTGCCCTGACCGGGAATCGAACCGTCAACCGAACTGGCAACCTCTTGGTGCATGGGTCAACGCGCAACCACTGAGCTACACCGGCTGGACCATTTTAACCATTGTTAAGCGTACAGTTCTGTGGCACTACATACAATTACTCGGTTGTGCTACCATTATTACCATCCTTCTCCAAAACTTTTCCATCTTCTCCAACTGAAACTCTGTACCCATTAAACACTAACATCCCTCTCCCCACTCCCACCCCCTCCCTGGCCACAAGCAGCCACCATTCTATTTTTTTACTACAAATTTGACTATTCTAGGTATCAATAACAAGAAGAATCATACACTATTTGTTGCTTTGAGACTGGCTTATTTCACTTAGCATAATATCTTCAAGGTCATCTATGTTGTAGCATGTATCAGAACCTCCTTGCTTTACAAGGCTGAAGGACGTTTTCTGGGTGTATAGACCACATTTTGTTTATCCATTCATCTGTCAGTGGACACTTGGGTTTCTTCTACCTTTTGACTCTTGTGAATCACGCTGCTGTTAACATGGGCATACAAATATCTCTTCGAGTCCCTGCTTCACTTCTTTTGGATCTGTACCCAGAGTGGATCGCTGGATTATATAGTAATTCTATGTTTATTTCTCGAGGACTCGCCATACCGTTTTCCACAGCACGTACACCATTTTACATCCCCACCTGTAATACACATCTTTGTTGACATTTGTCACTTTCTGTTTTGATGATTGCCGTCCTAATGGGTGTGCAGTGGTGTCTCACCGTGGCGTTGACCTGCATTTCCTGATGGTTAGGGACGGGAGAGGTCTTTGTGTGCTTTCTTGGCCACCTGTGTATCTCCTTTGGAGGAATGTCTGTTCAAGTTCTCTGCCCGTTTTCTAAAACTGGGTTGTTCTGTTGCTGCTGCTGAGTTGTATGTGTTCTTTGTATATTTTGGATATTAATTCTTATCAGATACATGATTAAAACTACTTCTTCCCATTTCATGGGTTGCCTTTTAACTCTGTTAATAGTGTCCTTTGATCACAAAGGTTTTTAATTTTGATAAATCCCAGTTTATAGATTTTCTTTTTCTTAATCCTCACCCAAGGACACTTTTTTGTCTTTATCTTCAGACAGAGCAGGAGGGAGAGAAGGAGGGAGAGAAGGAGGAAGAGAGAGAGAGAGAAACATCAATGTGAGAGGGACACATCGAGTGGCCGCCACTCACACAACCCTAGCTGGGGCTGAGGACAAACTGCAACTGAGGCACGTGCCCTTAGCGGGAACCAAACCCAGGACTCTCTGGTCCGCAGGCTGAGCAAAACCAACCAGGGCTATAGATTTTCTTTTGTTGCCTGTGGTTTTGGTGTCATATCTAAGAAATTATTGCCAAATCCAATGTCATGAAGCTTTCCTCCTATGTTTTTAGCTAAGAGTTTTATAGTTTAAGCTCATGCACTTAGGCCTTTGACCATTTTGAGTTAATTTTACACATGGTTTAAGGTAGGGGTTCAATTTCCATTTTTTTCACACGTGGCTATCAAGTTTTCCCAGCACCATTTGTTGAAAAGACTTCTGCTAATGATTCTGGAAGCGATAGAGTTTACATTTTTCACTGTATAATGGCACATTAGTTACCTGATAAGTAATTTAAGCAGTTTCTTATATTAAAACATACAGATTTATTATAGACTGAATGTAGAATTGGCATTTTTTTTTAATATGATCATTTGAGCCGTTAGTGGACCTTTCGCTGCTATGCTGTTAGGCATCCCGACGGCAGGGTTATTTTAGGGGTGACGCTTGAGAAGCAGTGGGAAAGGCAGGACGACCATGACCAGAATTAAATCTCCCAGAGCTGGCAACTGTCTGCAGGATGGTCTACAGAGGCATCGGGGCTCGAGCCCTTTCTCCACTGCATTTTTGGAGACTCTGCCTTCCCTGCAGCATACTGGGCTGTCTGCAGTACCCCCACTGTGTGTGCCAGGCTCCTTGGCTCAGGATTGGCATAAGGGCTCTGGCCCAGCCCACACTGTGCCATCTGGGGTGCTCCAGGAACTCTGCACTTTCCCACAGTGCTCAGTGCTGACCTATTGGAGCCAAGAGTCATACGACCCACGTGTCACTGGCTTGGGCATCCTGCAGCTCTCTTCACGTATATGTCAGCCTGTCTTCACATATTCCTAGAATGGAGTGCTCGGAATTACGGTCTAAAATCCCCAAACCAAATTCCTGGTCGCTGAGATTTCATGATTTAACTTGAAACCATTAAATCAAGAGCTGGTTGGGACCTCAGAAATGGTGTGGTCTAGTCCTTCGGTGTTACTGAGATCCAGAGAAGGGAAACCACTTGCCCGAGGCTACCCAGGAAGGTGGCCCAGTGTTACTGAGATCCAGAGAAGGGAAACCACTTGTCCGAGGCTACCCAGGAAGGTGGTGGCAGAGCCGTAACTTAACCCCGGGCCTCCTGACTCCCATGCCTTTGTCTCCTGCCCGCTGCTCTTGGAGTTCAAGGCTAGAGTGGTCTTAGAGGCAGATGGGTCTGTAGCAAAGCAAACGGGCCAGGCTGTTCTACAGACTTCTGCGCAGGTGACCTAAAGGTTCCAGACCCTTCTGGTTCCTTCTCTGCACAGGCCTGGAGGACAGTCATGACTACAGGTCAGGCTGGGGCACTGGGATTGGGGACTTCCAGAGGGGTCAACCCTGCCATCTGCCTGGCTTGAATAGTATGTCATGGAGGAGTCCCCATCTCAGGGACCCTTGGACACACTTCTCACTGATGAACTGAACACGGCACAGTCTGGCAGCACAGGACGTGGGGGCAGAGGATGTGGCCGGGCTTCCTGCCTCTGTCCTGGAGCAGCTGAGGGGACCAGAGAGGAGAAGGGCAGTGCCGGACAGAGAAGTGAGCGGGCCCAGCCACACGGGTCTGCCGGGAAAGGCCCTGCCTAAGCTGTGGGGATCCTTCCCGGATGGAACCCTAGTCTGAGTAGTGGGAAGGGAGGAGGGAGATCAGAAAGAAGCATGGGCAGGGGAAGCACAGGATCTGAAAAGGAAGGTGAGTGGGGATTTCTGCTCCCACTGTGTGCAGATGCTTGGAGAGGTCATGTGTGTTATCTCCATCTCACAAGCAAATAAATCAAAGCACGAGGTAGTGGAGTAATTTCTGATATTCACCCAGCTAGCAAGTGGCAGAGTCAGGATTAGAATCTAGAACTTGTGTTCTTCCCACAGTTCCATGCTGCCTGTAAAGGGATGGAAATCCTGTGCCAGCTTCCAGTCTTACCTTTGCCTGGGTGACCCTAGCTAGGCTCTCCCCTCTCTGTGAGCCTCAGTTTTCTCATCTGTAAAATGGGAAGGTTAGCGTGGCCAATCCAGCTCTAAAATCCCATGATGCTCTGTTTTTGTGAAGTCAAAATGCAGCATCATGTCACTTATCAAGGGCCCTGGTGACCTTCCCACTGACCTTTAGGAGGGCAGTCTCCTCCCCACCTCTCCCCCTCCCACCCTACTGTGCACAGCCTTCTATGGTTCTCTCTCTTGTCCTGGGACTTGGAAAAGGAGTGAGGAGGGGCACAGCCATGGGGAGAGGCAGCCTATGACTCACATCCTCGCCTCCCCCGTGTGGGGGCTCCTGGTGAGCCCTGGGTTGCTTCTTCTGGGAGGGGTGTGTGCAGAGGGGCATTGTGCCAACAGGGAGGCTGCAGCTCTCCAGTTCTTTATTCACTACACTGAGCCGGCTGTCAAGGTTAAAGCGACTTCAGATGAATCACCACAAAGCAATTATACTTGCTGGTCCTCGGTTCCTCTCCTGCTGCTCTGCCCAGCCCGCGGCCCTCGCAGAACCGCCTGGGCCGCCTTCTGCCGGCATCTGCCGTGCCCGTGGGCCTCCCCGGGATGGTGGGCTACGCGTCAGCACCGCACGCTGGGCGCAGTCACCGTGACGGGGACAGAAGGGAGCTGTGGATGCAGCACAAGTGCTTGTTCAAGGTCTGTGTGTACGACAGGATTGCTGTGCACCTCAGAATTCTAATTTTGAACAAAAAAGAATTCAGTAGCTGTGTTCATAAACTCAATAATCTGTTGGCTCGGTGTTCTCTGTCCCTTGAGTTCTATTTAACGCACATTTATCGAGTACTTCTCAGGTGCCAGGCTGCCAGGGGTCCAGGGCAGAAGTGGGGGGGCCTGGGGATGAGGAGGGCATAGCCCCCACCCTCAGGAAACTTGAACAGAAGCGCAAACCACCAGTACAGAGAGGAGGGAGAAGGACGAGTCTAGGGAGAAGGAAGGCTCTGGCTTTCATGGGAGGGGCCCCTGGATAGCTCAGGAAAGCCATCGTGGGAGGTGGAGGAAGGAAGGAACCAGAAGTGTGCTGTGGTCTCATTTGAGATGAAGAAACAGGCACAGAGAGGTTAAGCGAATGTCTGCGGTCCCACAGCTAGTGAGTGTCAGAGCTGGGTCTGTCTGACTCTTTCCACAGGCCACGGAGGAAGGGGGATAAGAAATGTGAGAACCAAGTCATTTGTGAGGAGCAGGTGATAGAATCTGAAAGAGACCTCAACTCAGCCCCTGCCTGAGTCCTGGGGGCTGGAGCTGCAGGGGAAGGACAGCGCGGATCTGCTGGCCTCTGTCTCTTTCCCCCCCGGCCATCCCCTCTCCCAGCCCCCGCACCCCTCTGTTTGGACCGCCCAGCCTTGGCTGTGCTCTGGGAGCGTGAAGAGGTTTGTGTCCTCTCTTCCAGAGCCTCTTTCTTCCCAAGGTGCCTCCCTGGAGGAGTGAGAAGTGAGAGGCAGCAGACACAGGGTGCTGTGCCCTCACGGGGTCCAGACCGTGGTGTGGCTGAGGATGAGATGGGGCAGCCTGTGGAGGCCCCAGAACCCAGGCCTGAAGGCAGCTGGCCCCCCACTCCGTCTCTACCCCAGGACTAAGTTATAGTCTCATGATGGTGCCCATCAGGAAAGGAGGGGAGACCTTCTGCCCCCCAGGTCCAGGGAACCACGGAGGCCGTCAGAGAAGGGGGGGTGCAGCCAGGGCTCCTCTGGCTCCTTGGCAGAGGACGGCCCAGGGTTTCACTCCTCCCTCCTCTGCCCCTCAGACCAGGAGAGATGCCGGGACTAATCCGATCTGAGCAGGATCAGGAAGGCCCTAGCATGTGTAGTGTATCCTGAAAGTCAACTTTTTTACCTGAGAAAGACGGAAATTGGAGTCTGCACAAGCTGTATGTTCAAGGGGCTATTGCAGGGGAGAGGCGGGGTGTACATTCTGCCCAACTCAGCATCTGCTCCCTGAGAACAAAATAAATAAATGACACACAGGGAGTCCCAAAAACTGGGAAGAGGGAGGAGGATGGGAGAACCCTCCTAGAATATGGCAAAAGCAGAACAGAGGGGCAGGAGCCAAGTTGGCGTCATAGTGTGGGGCTGGCAGCTGGTGCTGACACCCCTCCCCAGCCCCACTTGGGCATGAAAAGGACACTGTGCCCCACCCACACACCCACACACCCACACATGAATGTGGCCTCTACTTCCAGGGTGGGCACGTGGGCTGAGTCTCCATGGGAAACACAGCTCCTAGGAGAGGGGAATCAGACACCTCCCACCTGCCCCCACCAGCCTGGAGGGCAGCCTGGAACCTGCGGGGAAACGGAGGGAGGAGGTGCCTCCTCTCGGGGCCAGGAGGGACCTGCTGATGGCAGGTCTGGCTCTCCAAGACCTGCCCAGTCTTACAGGACTTTCAGTTCAGTCCCAGTCAGCCCAGACCTGCTGTGTGCTGGACACCATGGGGAGCGCTTACTTCAGGCTCCTGCTGCCCCACTGCCCATGGGGGGACAATTAGCACCCGGGTTACAGCTGAGGAGGCTGAGGTCCCGGGACAGTGAGTCATTCACTCAGCTGCTCCAGAGTGTGCCTTTCCACTGAGGCATATTTCTACCAGAACACAGGGCTGTGGAGGAGGTGACATTTGAGGCTGAAAGGTGGGAACTCGGGGCTTTGCTCAGACTAAGTCAGCTTAGACTTCTCTCCTAACTAATATCCAGCACTGACCATCCCATGCTATCCCATTCATTATTCCTCATTATCCATCACTATTTTCCCCATATTTCAGATGAGTACACTGAGGCTCAGGGAGGTTAAGTACCTGGCCCAAGGGCACACAGATAGTGAGAGGCAGAATCAGGATTTGAACCCAGGCAGTCTGTCTCTGGAGACCACACGAGTGTTGACGCTTCCTCACAGGGCTCCCTGCCTTCCCTCTCCAGCACCTCTCACGCTTGGGAGGTAGGGAGGTGGCTAAAAGGGAAACTAGATCATGTCACTCCCTGCTCCTTTACCTTCCAGGGAGTGTCCCAGCTCCTTGACCAGGCTCCAGACCCCTCTGGGCGTCCTCAGCATGTGCAGGCACCTGGTGGGCATTCAACACAGTGCTAAGTGGGGTCCAGTGGATCTGTCCTCCCCTTTTATCATGTTTTTGTTCCTTCGAATGATGCTCAAGTGGTGGTGCTGAGACCAGGGAAGAGAGTGGGGGCTCTGGGCTGGATGCTTGGGAGAACTGAAAGCCATGCCCCTTGATCTTCCAAAGCTTCTTCTCTATCGGTGTTGCCCAGGCACACGCTCCCCAGGATTGCAGTGTGGGGCCAGGAGGCAGGCTGGTCCTTCAGAGGAAGGCAGAGAGCACGTCCAGCTGATACAGTGGGAAGGATGCTGAGAAGGCAGTGGAACCAGAGCTCAAAGAGGGATGAGACGTGAAGCTTCAGTAGTCAGGTGTGGAAAGAGAGGGCATTCTGACTGACTCACATAAGCAACGGTACTAAATAGTAAGCAAGTCCGTGTGGCTGAAGCAGAGGGTGCCTGGTGGGGAGGAGTGGGAGCCAGGCTGCACTGATCGGCCGGGCCAGGTGGTATAGCCCGAGGAGCTTGGACTCTTTCCATGGCCTTGGGGAGCCCCTGAAGGCTCACTTTGCATCATCTAAGTCTGCATTGTTTTCTATAGGGCAACCTCCTAACTGTTTCTTCTCCCAAATAACCTGTGACAGATCTGGGCCTCGGTATAGGAACAGAGTGGGTGTTGTGGGCTCTGGTTTACCCCCCTAGTCCTGGGTACGCCCTCCAGGCCAGCTGGACCATGCTCTCCTTCCCCTGCCCCTGACTGGAGATGACCAACGAACATATGGCAGGTTATCTTGGCATTGTGGGGAAGCAGTTTGGATGTGGGGAGTCCACTGTGATTTAGAGTTGGTGAATGGATCTGGAAGGGGGGACCCGCAGAGGCTGGGTTGGACATGTCCTGACACCTTTCTGCCTCCCTGGCCGGACCAGAGGAGTCCTGCCTGATGGCTCGTGCGATGTCCATGGAGAGCGCGGGGGCTGGATCTACCGTTCCCAGCGTCTCCGACCCAGCCTGCCTCTCGGGGCAGCTGTGCCCTCCGTCCCCGGTGCCCAGACCCCAGCAGGCCCCAGGCAGGCGGCAGCTGCCCAGCAGTGCTCTAGCAGCAGAGGCAGCCCAGAGCCGGGGATCTGTCACCCTCTAATAAGGGAGGCCTGCTCTGGCAGGCTGGGGAATAGGCCTCAAATTGAATAATTAATAAAGTTATAAAAATATGTCTACTCTATGGCCAGAATAATTCAGCTCAATTAGAAGCAATTATTTCTTGCAGTTATGCCACTTGCTATTTTTTATGAACAGCTGTAGCAACAAGACAGGATTCCCAGATTTGGCTGCCTACGTGAGAGGTTCTGTTGAGACCAGTCCTTCCCTAGGGCTTCTTCCAGATGTGAAACATCCATCTTTTCCATCCATCCATCCATCCATCCATCCATCCATCCATCCATCCATCCATCCTTCTGTCTAACCATGTATCAGTTTATCCATCTGTCCATTCATCTATCCCTTCATCATCTATCCATCTTTGCACACATCCATTTGTTCATCCATTTATCCATCTATTTTTCCATCCATTCATTCCGTGGACATTTCTTGCCCTTCCAAGTGTCCGTATGCTAGGTTCTGGGCAGGTGGAGACGGTAAGACCCTGCTCCTCCAAGCCCAAGCCAGCAGACCTCTGAGTCATGCAAGTCATGCCTGGTCCTCTTCAGAGGTCCTGCCAGATATGATTTTCGTCCTTCTTCTTTTTCCACGTATTCCAGGGATACACGTGTAAATATTTGGACGTATCCCTATCCTTGAGCCAGGAAATAGGCTCCTTCCTAAGGTGGTTCGGTTTCTTCACCTACATTTGAGAGTTTAGGGATCTGATGCCTTGAAAACACCCACTGCTCTGGGCTCCAACTTTTTATCACGTGGAGATCAGGGGACGTGGGGTCCAGTTCTGCCCTGGCCTCTGCCTTCAGTATAACCTGGATAAGACATGTCCTTTTCCTGGCTTATCTGTAAAGTATGAAGAATCACTGTGCCTCTGTGAGTTCACAGGGATGTCAAGAAGCTTGGACCACCTACTAGAGACCCAAGTTTGTTTCCTGGAACACTGGGCATAAGTTGAATTCTGAGTTAAATCAGCTCATACTTTATAGGCACCCTGCAAGAAACCCTTCCAGAAAGCCAGTGCTCTTTTCGCAACAAAGACCTCCTCCTGATTTCTCTGCTTGGACATTGAGACTGTTCTTATAGTGCAGCAAAACCATGACTCAATTTATTAAGCCTCCACAGAGCCCCTGCTCTGTCCTGGAAAAATCTGATAGCGTTATCTAGTGAGTTATGTTGCAGTCACCAAACGTTTATTAGGGGCCTGCTGTATTCAGGGCTCTGGAGATGCAGGTAGACCTACATCCTGACTCAGAGTCAGCCTTTCCGACCGGGTTCCCTTTGGCCTCATTGTGAACCAGGATGTCAGAGCTAGCAAAACAAAGTGAAACGGGGAGCCACAGACTGGGAGAAAATATTTGCAACACATGTAGTTCTCAAAGGATTGATATCCACAATATATATATTTTATTTTATTTATTTATTTTCCTTTATTGATTTTAGAGAGAGAGAGGAAGGGAGAGGAAGAGAGAGACAGAAATATTGATGAGAACATCGATTGGCCGCCTCCTGCATGCCTCTCACTGGGGATTGGGCCCACAAACTGGGCATATGCCCTGACTGGGAATCGAACCCGCGACCTCTTGGTGCATGGATCCAAACTGGCTAGACACACAATGTATATTTTTTAAATCTTACGGATCAATAAGGTCAACCTAATTCAAACACTGGCAAAGAATGTAAACATGCACTTCACAGAAAAAGGATATCTTGGGGTAATAAGCATATGAAAAGATGCTCACCTCACTGATCATCAAGGAAATGCAAGTTAAAACTGAGAGATGCTGCCATATCACACCCATAAGTTGAAGAAAACTAGTTTCTGATAATACCGGGTATTAGTAAGGATTCAGGCAGATGGACACTCTCAGATGCTGCTGGGGAGAGTTTGAATTGGCAGTACCATTTAGAGAGCAATTTGATAATTCTAAATAAAGCTGAAGATAATACCAATGCCGTTATACCATCTTTGTCAAACATTTCTTTCTACTGCAGCTGAGATCAAGAAATGTATTTTATATTGTATTCTAGCATATACATATTCACACACTGATATTTTAAGATCTCTTCTATTGAATTTTTTTTAAATGATAGTTGTGACCCTTTACATTGATTTAATGATTCTCTTCTGGGTTACAACTTAAAGTTTGAAAAACTCTGCTCCTGAGACCTAGACCTTGGCATGAGCAAACAATGTATCATTGTTTGTAATGGGGAAAAGCTGTGAGTAGCCTAGAGGTTCCTCGAGAGGGCAATGGATAAATGGTAATATATTCGTAAATGAAATCTCCTTAGCCGTTTAGAATAAACTAACGTCATACCTGTCTACTTAGATGAATCTCAAAGATATAATATTGAGTGCAAAAAGCAAGTTGCAGAGGGCTACATACACGCCATACAATATCATGTATATACAGTTTAAAAGCATGCAAAATAATGAATATGTCATTTATGGCTGCATTTGGATGTGGTAAAGAATAAACACAGACATGGAAATGATAAACACTAAATTCAGGATTAGGTAACCTCAGGAGGGAGGAGGAAGGCATAGGAATGATACACAAGAAGTTTCAGCTTGTGATGTTTTATTCTAAAACAGAAACATCTGTATCAAAAATGGGGAACATTAAGATTTGTTCGATGAATGTACTATGTTTTAATTTTCTCTAAACTTTGCAATATGCTTGACATATTCCATCTGCAAAAGAGAAGGCCTTTGTCACCTCTTTCTCCACCTGAAGAAAAGAGTGTTAATTTGTGAACTTGGGTGTTCATGCTATTCAGTTTGGTTCAATGAATGTCTATTGAGCACCTACTGTGGGTCTGATAGTGCCAGGTGAGATGCATGGACTAGGCAGGAAGGGGGGAGGATGTTACGAGCGAGCACTTGGATCTCAGCAAGGGCACAGGCTGACACCCATCTCTGCAGATACTCATGCATACCCCGAGGGGCCAAAGTTCAGAGCCTGTGTCTCCCTGGGGAATCAGGGAAGTCTCCCTGGAGGAGATGAGGACTGAAATGGGCCTTGAAGGACAGAGATTGCCTGGTTAGGGCTCTGGAAAGGAGAGGAATCTTGAGCTCCCGAAAGCTCCAGGTCTGCATGGGAAGGAAGTGATAGGGCCGCCGAGGCCTGGGGACTGGAGCACTACAGCTAAGATGGGGAATGGTGCCCTTGACTGCGGTGCCCAGCAGCCAGCGGTGGGAAATGTGAGGCTTGTGGACTGCATTAGGCCTCGTTTATCGCAGTTAATCCGTTCCAGACTCGAGTGGTTGCACCTGGCGTTGAAGGATTCCTGGGGTGCTCGAGTACATAGGCCTACAGTCCATTCGTACAGTAATTGTAATTGTAATTGTAATTGTAATACAGGGGTGTATAATTGACTCAGACAACCGAGCGTGCGCTGTATCATTTTCACTGTCTCGATCAACCTTTTAATGAATATATTTGAAAAAAACCACAATAGAGTGAAGTCACGAAAGCCGAAGTGGTGAGGGACAACTGTACCAGCTAACATCACACACCTTTCCAGATTAGCCCGACCAAATATAGCAGGCTAACTTTTTTTTTTATCCTCACCCGAGGACATTTTTTTGCATTTATCTTCAGATAGAGGGGTAGAGGGAGGGAGAGAGAGAGAGAAATATTGATGCTAGAGAGACACACCGACCGGTTACCATCCACAGTACCCCAACCAGGGCCCGGGGAAGAACCACAACCGAGGTACATGCCCTTAGCGGGAACCAAACCCGGGACACTCTGGTCCGCAGGCCGACGCTCTAACTGTTGAGAGCCAAACTGGCCAGGGCTAGCAGGCTAATTTTTAAGTTGACAATTTTGTATGGCCCGTGAATGATGTTATAAATATCCAAATGGCCCTTGGCAAAAAAAGAAAGAAAAAAAAAGTTCCGCACCCCTAACAGGCCAATGGAGTGGAGAAGTGAGAAGTGGGTCTAATTCATCACTGGGGCTCAGGGGAGCTGGGTTCCCAGAGGCTGTAGGAGACTGGAAACAGCCTGCTCACTGCAGAAAGGCACAGCCTCTCAGGGAAGCCCGCTCCACCTGCCATCCTTGGTTGAGGGCCCCAACAGGGAAGAGGGGACAAGGTTTTGCTTAAACCCCAAACTTCAAATTTATTTGACTCGCTCCCAGAGCCCTTGCTATCCATCTCGGGTGGCGGGGCAGAGGTGTGGCTGGACTGCACCGGAGGTGTCTGTCTCAGATGGCTCGGGGCATGGCCACATGTCTTACCAGAGGCGAGCCCCTAAATCCTCCTGACTTGCTCCCCTTCTAGTAAATCCAACCAGTTTAAAATAACTCTCTCCGACCTTGAGGCTGGTGCCAACGCTGTGTCATCCATCAGCCCTAACCGATTTCTTATTAAGGTTCTGCTTTCCCCCTGGAAAAGTTACCACCTTAAATCAAAGGGCGGATAGGACAAGGGAGAAACAGAGGAGTTGGAGACAGCAAGTCAGGAAGATGAGGTTCTAGTCCTATTGCTGGGGTGAGATGGGTGACCTTCCCAGGCCTGCAGCTGGCCTGGGGCGGGGGCTGAGGACAAAGTTGTCTGACGCTGTGTGGCTTGGAAAGGCTGCCAGGGAGAAGCTGAGAGGAGAGCCCCTTCCTGAAGTTTCCCAAAAAGCTAGCAGGCAGAAGGCTCAGGGAAAGTGGACTCATAGCCCTGACTGCCTTTACCCTTCATTCATCCAATCACCTATGAGTACAGTTCACTTAGTCCATTCGTGTGGGATGCCTGCCGTGTGCACCTGTTCTGGGTTCTGGGGAGACTACAGCAAACAAGACAGAAGTGCTGCCTTCATGGAGTTTACCTTCTAGTGAGGGAGACAATTAACAAGCACAGAAATAAACACGGTAATTTCAGATGTTGGTATGGAGACAATAAAACAGTATTGAGTGAGGCAGGGTGGCTCGTGATGGCCTCCCTGAGGAGGGAACATTGCCAAGACCTGAATGATAAGATAAAGCAACGACCAGAGGGTTGGTGTGTTGGTAAACCTTATTAGGACTTGGTCTGTTTTTGACTCAGTAGAACAAAGTTTGCTTTATGCACGGAGGACAATTGCTAAGCCAGGCTCTGTTGAGGATTTATAAATAGATAGGCAAGTTCTTCCCCACACAGTGCCGTCAGTCTAGTAGATGTGATCACCCAACTACCCCAGGAGCCATAGGGCTTTGGGTGGGACCACAGCATAATGCTGAGAGCTGGAAGACACAACTGGGATCGGGAGGGAAGGGCTCCTGGAGGGCAGAGCAGCTGCAGGGAGTCACGTGGCAGGACGTGGGCTCTGCGAACAGCCCTGGCCTGGGCCTGGATAGTGCTCATTTGTTTCCCCGGGTGCAGATCCTGAGTGGGCGCATGTGTCCTATTAATTACTGAGTGAGCAGGGCAAGCAGCAACTTGAAGTTGGAATCAGCTTTCTTTTAATAATTGGCAGTAGGATGAGTGTTGTGGATTGGTTTTTTCCTTGCTGTTGCTGCTGTCAAAGAAAATTACCAGGGTTTCCCCTCATTTCTGCACTGCATGTGTCTCGGCTCCAGCCCTGACTGGGAACCAGGAGCCCTGATGTCCAGATCACCGGAAATGACAGGTCTCGCAGTCAGCTCAGGGTTTCTCTGGGAGAGAGCACAAACCACCGGCAGGTCTGCTGTTGAAATAAGCAACTCTCCTAAGTCAGTACAGTTTGCTTAGTAAATAAAGATAAGCAAGACAGACTTCTCTGCGTTTGGTCTCAGTGCTCAACGTCTGTGGACATTGGTAACAGCCAGAGGGTTCAGAGAACAACAGACATGCAGTGACTTTCAGTGCAGCTTGAAAGCTGATTGGCTGATGTCTTCAAAGGCCAGCGCTCAGTCTCACCATGGGAACTCCTGGGAAGCAGGTCCAGGCTGGCCCTGGGAGGCGAGGCAGTAATGCTGCCCCTTTCCTGAAGGAACGTAGTCTAGTGAAGGGGGACAGCGTTGTGGTGCCATCTTACGCCTGTGTCCACCATAAGGTGAACCTTTGGTGGGGTTTTTTTCGCCCCTGCTCTGTGCAGCACTTGGCACAGAATAGAACAAGCAATGCGAGACACCCTGGCCACTAAATTATCGAGATGCCACAGCTGATATGAATGACAACAGTCATTGCCTAGTTCTTGGGAGGGGTGATCAAGCTAATGCATAGTTTCTTCTCAATTCTATGTTTGTTTTTTGAATCTTCCTATAACTTTTGACCTCTACAGCTTCTTGGCTGCACAAAGATCTAGGGACAGGGATGGAACATTATTAAGCACCTACGATGTGGTGGGCTCTGGGCTGGGCACACATAGACATTGGTCTCTTCTAATCCTCCCGACAGCCTTGCAAATCATTCTCAGTCTGCAGGTGAGGGAACTGAGACGCGGAGTTGTCAGGGAGAGGCAGACTGATTTGGGAGACTACGTGCTATAAGATAATATTTGCCTCAACCCAAATTATCTAGTTAGCTAAGACACCCCCACACTGGAGCTAGCCTCTGATCAAATACCGGGTTACAAACCTCTGAACCAAAGATTGTCAAACACTGCTTTTGCTCAGGGGTGATCCCATAATGCTGAGTGTTCCTCCTTTCCTGTCAAAGTGGATGTCATTGTCACATCAGACATCCATGACCCTGCCAGGGAAAGTTTAAGCAGTTGAGGTTTGGTCACAAACGAGTCACAGTACAGAGGTGACATCCAGGGCAGGTGTGCCTTTCATGTTTCCAAAGCCCAACTCTCCAACTGCTCACTGCAAGCTCTGATTGAAGGGACAGCCAAGCCAGACACAGTTCCCACAACTCCCAGGCTCTACGAACTTTGCCAAAGCTGGACTTCCCAAGCCCTCACCACCTATGGGGGCAGCCTTGTGGCTGTCCCTCCAATGAGCTCTCCCCTGCCCCAGAGCCCAGACAAGTGACCTTTATTCTAATCTTTCCTGAATGTCCTCCCCAGACCACTGGAGTCATTTCCCCTGGGTTGGAAAAACAGAAAGAGGGACCTAGGCCCTCTTCCTGATTATAGCAGTTCTCTTAAAATAGGGGTCATCAAATAATGGCCCCTGGGCCAGGTCTGTTCCACAGTCTCCACTTTTGTAAATAAAGTTTTATTAGCACATAGCCATGCTTGTTTGTTTCGGGATGTCTATAATTACTTTCTCAACACATTGGCAGAGCTGAGTAGTTATGACAGGGATTGTCTTGCCCACAAAGCCAAAAAATATATATTAACTGTCTGTCCCTTTACAGAAAATTTTTGCTGGTTTCTCTGTTAGAACATCAGAATTTTTGCCCCAATGTGTTAACCCCATAAAAAGTATAAAGTACCTTTAAGACAGGATCACCAAACCCTTTTATCACCTGGGATAGTATTATAACAATAATAATGGTAGCAATAGCAGGCCGGGTTTAATGCTTCCCTGTGGAGGCTAAGAACCCAGGCTGTGGAAACACATTGGCTTCACCATTGTCCCAAATGCAGGAACTTGGACAAGTTATATGACCTCTCTGTGCTTCGATGTCTTCTTGTTAAATGGTAGCTACTTTGGGGGGTTGTGTGAGTTGAAGGTACTGCATGTAAAGTGCTCAGACATGCCTCAGCAAAGTATGGAGCAAATGCTGGTTTACTCTTATAATCCTCATGGCAAATCCCTTATCGCTGGCCCGGACAGGACCCTGCCTGTCCCAAGCCTTGCTATCTAAATTCAGAAACAGAAAGTTTTGGATTAATCACTCACTAGACAACTTCCTTTCTGAATTCAACTAGACTTGGAATGGTGAGGAACACTTGTACATTTGTGATCTTTAAGTTGGTGTCACTATCATTTCCAAAGTATAGATACAGAAGCTGATATTGAGACGGGGTAAGGGGCCATGGGAAGGTAGGACTCAATCCAGGCTGTCTGACCCCAGAGAACTCAGTAGCCAACCAAGCAACTGCCACTCTGACTCTCAGCCAACTGGGTCCCTGGTAGTCCTTCATAGTAGGTGCCCTTGCTTGATGAGTGAATTCATGAGTGAGAGACACTGTAAGACCAGGCTGACCACACAGATGCTTGTGATCCTGCATTATCACCAGGGCAGGAGAGTTCATACAATTGGCTCCCCAGTCCCCCTCATTGCCATCACCCCCATCACAGGATGACTGAAGCAATGAGCCACAGCAGCAACTAGCTGCCTCCTGTTTGGAGCCCATGACCATAGTCTGATGGGCGGGGCTCTGACAATGAGCAATTGAAGACAAGGGTGATATGGAAGGAGCCAAGGCTTTAGAATTAGGATGCTGTGTTTGAATCCCAGCCCTGCCACTAACATTCTATGTGACTTCTAGAGGTTACTTTCCCTCTCTGGGCTTCAACTTCCTCATTTTTCAAATAAGGGCATTAGATTTTACTAGATCAGTTGTTCTTAATGGGGAGGGATGGGTTGCCCTTCAGGGGACATTTTGCAATATCTGGAGACATTTTTGGTTGTTACACTTGGGGAAGGTGCTACTGGTATCTAGTGGGTAGAAGCTATGGCTGCTACTAAACATTCTTCAACATACAGGACAGCCCCACAACAACAAAATTATCATGCCACAAATGTTGATAGTGCCACTGTAGAGAAACCCTATGATCTGAAAGTCTTCCAGGGCCCATCCAGGTCTAAAATTTCACCCTTCATTTGTTCATCAAAGACGTATTCATCGGGTGCCTACCGTGTGCCAGGCAGTGAACAGGACAGAGACCCTGCCCTATTGGAGCCTACAGATGATAGGGATAATGGTAATAAGAGTTCATATTGGCTGAGTATAAACTATATACTGAGTTCTTTACATAAACTGTCACTCTCGATCTTCAAAACCACCTACTCCCATTCTACAGATGAAGAAACTGAGGCTCAATGAAGAAAAACAGCTTGCCTGAAGCCACACAGCTAGTAAGTGGTGGCGTGGGCATCTTTACTTTAGAGTCCATGCTTCTAACCATACATACCCTCCACTGCCCCAGGACAATGGAAAGGAGGCAGGTCTCTGCCAGCACAGGCCTGGAAGATAGACAGCCTAGAATGCTTGGGCCCTGAGGTCTCTTTTTCATGCAAACCGTTTAGCGAACTGGAAAAGGGCCTCATGACTATAAACCAGCCGGTAATGACCTGACAGGCAAAGGGGGCCAGAGAAGTGTTAAGGCCACAGAGACATTAATCTGCTTTCAGCCACTGCTGCTGGAAAGACATTTGTTATGCAGTTATGGGAGCCATAAAAGGCTGTTTGATAGAGCAGCCCTCCTCCCTGTGGCAGCAGCAGGAGCCTCGGTAAGTGGGAAAGGGGCCCCTGGTGCTCAGGTGTGACCGGCCTTGTTGGCCAGAGGCAAATGCTTCCACTTGCCACTGGTAGGATGCTGTGGAGGTGACAGCAGAGTGCGGGGTTGCCCCAGGAGAGCTGGATTTTGGCAGCTGCAAGGCCTCCAGCAAGCCCTGTCCTTGCTCTGGGGTTCAGTTTCTCTGTCTGTAAAATGGAGATATGAATGTTTGTCTCACAGGGCTGTTCTGAGGCCCTAATGTGGTGACATGTGATAGTGGACATGACGTGTTTTACACAGGTAAGCGTCATGGCTGCTAGTGGTCACAGCAGCTGCAGCAGCTATATACAGGGCTGTCTCTCTGAGATTTAATCAAACACTAGACCTGAGTCTAGCTTTATAGATCTGTTGGCTCACCTTGCCCACCATAGAAGTAATAGCTTTCATCCATCACGTACTTACTATGTGCCGAGCACTGTTCTAAGCACTTTATCTGTATTAACCCATTTAATCCTCACATCAAATCTATGAGTTGGGATGAATATTATCCCCATTTTACAGATGAGGAAAACTGAAGCCCAGAGAGGTACCAAGGTCACCTTGCTACAGGCAGGCTGGCTCCACCCTCATACACGGATGAGAACTGGAGTCAGTTGCAGGGTGGCAGGCAGATGGCACCTCTCCTTCCTGGGGAACTCCACTGCCTTCTGATTGCTGGGGCCACAGGGCATCATGTGACCTCAGCCCCCCGTCAGGGAAGTGGTGGCAGACTGGTTGGTTTTTGTGAGGTTTGACTTTTCCTGGGAAGTGGGATAACTCCGAGCTTCAGCTCATGGCAGGGTGGGCTGACCCAGCAGTGCCTTCAAGAGGCAGGGCTCAGCCCTGTGGCTGGCAGCCAAGGAGACATCCCAGCCCCACCAGGGGCCTGGCAAGGCGATGGCAGGCCCTTGCCTCATGAGGGCCAGGAGGTCTGGGCAGTTTCTGTCATTGGAGCTTAGTGTGAGGACAGTGCTGCTGGCTTATCCTAGACAGGGACACACAGGGACAAAGGTCTCCACTTGGGAGCAGACGAGGCAAGTAGCAGAGTGGGCCCCACCCCAGATAGAGGGCTGGAGACCATGGAGGCAGCTTGTTGCTCGGTTACAATGTAGTCAGCCAGTGTTTGCACAACATGCTGATGTTTGTTTGTTTTTAAATTATCGTTGAAATAGTCACATAAAAAATTTAAATTCCTGTAGATTCCTTCTGGGCCTTCAATAATACGACAGAAACATTACTCTGATGAATTCCAGCATCCCTGTGAGTGAGGCGGCCTGGAAGAGGGGGAGCATCAGTGGCGAGGGCGACGGTTCAGCAGGCTCCGGGGTCGGTGCGGGACCCTCAGACCCGTGTTCCCTGGCACCTCACTGCACCCTTTCACCGCCCCTGCTCCTGTTCTCCTGGAAATGTCCTCTGTATGCTTCTCTCAGTCTTGTTCCTGAGCGGCCAGAAGCCCTATTTTGCCGGCTCCTTCCGCTAAGCACTTTCTTTCTAGGGTTTAAGAAGTTCTTAGGCAGAGGCCAGAGCCCACAGAGCTGTCCAGTGCCTGCTCTTCAGGTCTACTGTCCTTTTGGATCCCTGTTCAGAACTGTCTGGAATGGGAGATGGACAGAGTGGCGTTTTCCACCCCCGAATCCTGTTAACTTGGGGTATCTCTCTGTAAATTGCAAAGGCAAACTGCTCACCCCTACCCTGAGGTATGCTCCTGACCCCGGACCCCAGCCCCTCTGCAGCAGGACACCTGGGTGGAGGCTTCCTGTGTTCCTTGGAAGAGGAGGGAAACCCCAGCTGCTCCCACCTCAGTGTGTCCTCCTCAGGTACCCTCAGCAGTGAAAAGTCAGGGGAAATCTTGCTGCTGTTTGCCAAGTGGCAGACAGGAAAATCAATAGAATGAAAAAAATCTCATTTTCAAGCTTCTAAGCAGGTATTACAATCAATAATGCAAAGAGCAGTGGGAGGCCATTAAGCCACACTTGGCAGTGTCCTCCTGGTCCAGCCTGGAAATGTGAGCTGAGGAGTGAACTTCAAGGGCAGCGCACCACCCACACCCACACCCACACCCACACCCACACCCACACCCACACCCCCCTGCCCCAGGGCAGCCTCTCTCAGGGGAGCCAGTCTGAGGCTCTGAGGCAAACACTTGGAAGTGAATTAACCAATCCCCTGACCCCAGTGCGGACCCCAGTGTGGTGGGCCCTGGGATCCTGATGTACAGAGCCAAGGGTGACCGAAATAGGGAGGGTGCTTTCAGGTCGCCAGGAGAGGGCACTGGCCATTTATCCCCTAGTTTCCCTTTTCAATCCTGGTGAGAAACAACTTTTTCCCCACACCATCACAGAATAAATAAACTTATAGTTTATGTTCTATCATTTTCTAGCTGTTTGGTGTACTGCAAATTTCATTGTAAAATCCAGTTTCCAGTAATTGCCAAAACATGCTGGGTACCATGGTGGGGTGTCGAGGTGTGCTCTGATGGTGGGCACATCTGCCCCCTCGTGCCTCACCTATGGCCACGGTTGCTTCTCTTCTTGCCCACATCGGCTTCTAATACCTGCAGGGTCTCTGTGGACACAAGGGCCCAGTGAGTAGGGGCTCATGGATGGGGCCTGGTAGGTAAGTGGTCCAGGGGGAAGGGGGCTCAGAAGGAGACCCGGTGCCCCCAGAAGCTCCCAGGTTGGTGCAGGAGCCTGAGGCTCTGACGTACAGAGCTCCCAGGCTGATGGAGAAGGGTACACCCCATCTATAAAATGATGGAGTAATAGTACTTGGGAAAACGTGTGTCATTTCACACACCTATACATTCTCAAGACATGGTTCTAGTTCATTAATTGTCCTGGAATGCTGGTGCACTCAGCATTGCTCGGCAAGAATGGGTTCTTGGTTCTTGGCACTGTTTCTGCAGAGTGTTATTCTCCTGCAGTGGCACTTGGATCAGAGAGCTGGGTGGCTGGTGTGTGGGTTCTGAACATGGACTTTGGAGTCAGACATAGGGGGTTCCAATCTCAACTGCAGGGTTGAGTTTCTGTGCAATCTTGAGCCTGTTACTTGACTTTTCTGAGTTTGTTTTCTCAGGAAAAAAGAAGGAAGACAGTCACACCGATCACATGCTTCACTCAGGCAATAAAGGCTCCCAGCACAGCGCCTGGCAAGTAGTGAATTCTTACAAAATATTTGTTTTACTCCTTTTATCCCTTTTCTCTGTGAATTTTAATCTGACCCATGCAAATGTAATAGAGAACTCCCAAGTGTGCAGAGAGCCTGCAGGCTGAGGGAAACTCCAAGTTTGGGGGGATTAATCAAGAAAGGCTCCCAAGGAAAGCTCAGTGTCTCCCCCAGGCCCAACCTGGGGTCCTCCTAACCCAGACAGAAAAGCTAACATCAGAAATTGTGGCCCTGGCACAGACCTTGCACACAGTAGGTGCTACACGATCCTGCAGACTTACAGCCTGGTCTATGGCTGAAGCTGTGGCCTGGAGTTCCGGCTGCCCAGGATGAGGACCAGTCTGTCATTTCCCCAGCCTTTGCAGACCACCCCAGCGGTTCACCAGAAACCAGCCAGGGCTGGTGGGTAGGAAGGGAACTGCAGCCAAGTCTCTCATTGCTTACCAAGACTAGTGCAGCCACCTCCCCCATGGCCTGAGTCCCCCATGGCCGTCCTGCAGCCTGTTCTTCACCCAGCAGCCAGTGTGGACGCCAGAGCATGAATCACATCAGGTCCCTCTTCACTCGAAACCTCCAGAAGCTACTTAGAAATGATATTTAAAGCTTTGAGAATGCCCTGGAGTGTTTCCAAATAAAAGTATCAATGTATCTAGGTATAAAGATATTGGTTTGAAATGATATAACTTGTTAGCATTTGAATAAAAATGAAACTTGAGGGCAGTGAGTGTACACCCTAACTGTGGTCCGCAGGACATCTTAATTGCTCTGAACACATATATCTGTCCTGGTTGCTCTGTAGATTGTATTTTTAAAATTCGCGTCTTCTATAATTGTTCCCTTGCGATTCTGACCTCCGTGGGATTCCTGTCCTGCCTCAGGGCCATTGCACTGGCTGTCCTTCTGCCTGGAATCGTCTTCCTCTAAATACCTGCATAGCGTATGCTCTTACTTTATTTTGTTTTCTATCCATGCATAACAAATTACTACAAATTCAGTGGCTTAAATCAACACAAATTTATTATCTCATAGTTTCTGTGGGTCAGGAATTTGGGCATGATTTAGCTGGGTGCTCTACTTCAGGTGTCACAAGGCTAAAACCAAGATACCAGAGGGCTGAGTCTCATCAGGGATTCGGCTGAGGAAGATCTGCTTCCAAGCTCCCTCCCGGTGTTGCACAATTCCTCTATTTGCAGCCATAAAACTGAGGCCTTGTTCTCCTGCAGGCTATCATTTGGAAGCTGCTCCCAACTCCTAGAGGCCACCCACAGTTCCGTGCCATGTGCCCCCTCCACAGGCCTTCTCGCAACACAGCAACTTGCTTCTTCGAGCCAGCAACGGTGAAAAGTCTTTCTAGTGCACACTAGCCAAATGGAGCTTTATACGTATCATAGCATAACACAGGAGTGCCAGCTCTGGTTTCCCTGGTCTTCTGAAAACAGTCAGGGCTTAGCTCCTTGGCCCTGCCCCCAGGTTTGAGGGGCTGGGGGTGAAAAGGCAGCCTTTAGTCACCACGATTTAATAATGTGCCTTAAAATCACATACTTTAGCCCTGGCCGGTTTTGCTCAGTGGTTAGAGCGTCGGCCTGCGGTCCAGAGAGACCCGGGTTCGGTTCCCACTAAGGGCGCATACCTTGGCTGCAGTTTGTCCCCGGCCCTGGTTGGTGGTGCGGGTGGCAGCCACTTGATGTGTCCTTTTCACATTGATGTTTCTCTCTCTCTCTCTCTCTCCCTCCCTCCCACTCTATCTGAAAAAAAATGAAAAAATGTCCTCGGGTGAGAATAAAAAAAAAATCACATCCTTTAGTCCCTCCTGAGGTCTTGGTCTCTGTATCTAGCTCCCCAACCCATTTCCTGGGATCCCCATCTTTTACTCTGGCCTGGCTGGGGGCTTCCTGCTTCCAGCCCCCACCTCCTCCGTGGGGAGTGGGAGCCAGAGCCATAGGCCGCAGGCACCAATGGGTAGGCTTGTCCAAACCAGGTGCAAGCCAGTCACCTCCTGCCAAAGGGTTTGGGCCCCAGGGGCTCTTTGTCGCCTGGGCTGTTGTCTCTGTGTATCTGTTATCAGTCTCTCTCTCTCTCATAATGCCTAGGTGTTAGTCCACATTCAATTCCACAGATCTTGACCACTCACTCCATGAGCTCGGCACCAAGGACACTAGGTGAATAGCTGTGGTCTTTCCTCAGGGAGCGCACATTCTAGAGGAGGGACAGACATGCCCAAACAACCAAGGGACCAAAGCTGGGGCAGGAGAGTGCCTTGGGGGCCCAGGGGACAGAGGGTTGTTTGCCACAGAGGAAGTGGCATTTGAAGTGGGTGAAGGAGGAAATCAGTTTCCATGGGTGCAGTAGAGAGAAGGCGGACTTCCGGTCAAGATGGCAGGTAGGTAACGCCCTTTCGCCTCCTCCCACAACCACATCAAAATTACAACTAAACTACAGAACAACCATCCTTCAGAACCACCTGAAACCAGGCTGAATGGAAGTCCTACGACTGCGGAATTAAAGCAGCAGCCACATCGAGACTGGTAGGAGGGGCGGAGGCGGACGGGCTGGTCCCACACCCATGTGTGACGGATAAAAATCAGGAGGATACCTCGGCTGGGAAGGTCCTCTCTGAGGGGTGAGGGGTTCCCATCCCACACCAGGTGCCCAGCTCAGGGTTCCAGTGCAGGAAGAGAAGTCCCCATCACTTCTGGCTGTAAAACCAGCGGGAACTGAGGCTCAGGGAGGCTGAGGCTGCGGGAGCCCCAGGCAGCTCCTCTTAAAAGGCCCACATGTGGACTTACTCAAACCCACTCCCTTCAGCACTGGGGAAGCAGCTTGAAAGGCACCAGAGACATCAGAGAAGAATTGAGTTGTTTGGCATTAGGGTGAGAGTTAGAGAGGCATCTTTCTCCCAGACAGATGTGCTGGCAGAGATCGTGTTCCTCTGGTGAGCTCTTTCCCCACGGGGCTGGCAGATGGCCACCATATCTGGGACTCCAGCAACCTGGCTCACACTGTTTGTCCCATCCTGAGGCCCTGCGCCATCCAACTTTTGGGCCCACCCAATCTGTTTCCAGTGGCTTTACCATAGGACTGGCCTGTTTTGGCTCCTGTTTCAGATTTTCTTAAATTCTCTCAAAAAAGCAGCATCCGGTTTTAGCAAGCCCCATACCTCTCACTAAGTGGCCCCAAGCCCAGCACTAGAAGCTCCCAGTCTTGGTTCACAACTTGGCTTTGCCTGGGCACCTCCAAGCCCAGCACAGGAAGCAGCCATCTGCAGATTGTTTTTTAGCTTATGCCTGGTGGCCCAGGGTAGAACATAGGCCGTGGCTGACCTTGCGCCAGAGCCAGCACACCCAGTGGACAGCTTCAGACTACGGCAAAGCACCATCATTCAACCACCTCCCCAAGCGACACACTCAAGGAGTGAACTCAGTGGGTACCAGGGCACTGCTGAAGTAAGTCTTGCTCTGTGTGGTGGGCCCCTACCCAGCGGATCCTCCAAGGTAGTCAGAGGCCAATGGCCAGTGGGCACAGCCAGTTCTTACAGCTGATCAGCCTGAGTAAATCCCTCCCATTGATGTGCCAACAGAATCAAGACCCAATTACAACAGAAGGATATACAATTCACATGAGGGGTGCACCTTGAGGGCACAGGTGGGGTGATCAGGGAGGCTGTGCCACTGGAACCTAGAAAGTCTAGGAGACATAGAAACTCTACCTAATACATAGAAACAATCACAGGGAGGCAGCCAAAATGAGGAGACAAAGAAACATGTCCCAAATGAAAGAACAGAACAAAACTCCAGGAAAATAACTAACTGAAACAGAGATAAGCAATCTAACAGATTCAGAGTTCAAAACACTGGTTATAAGGATGCTCAATGAATTTAGTGAGGGCCTCAAGAGCACAAAAAAGGACCTGTCAGAAATGAAAGAGGCACTAACTGAAATAAAGAATAATTTACGGGGAATCAATAGTAGAGTACATAAAGCCAAGAAGCAAACCATTGATTTGGAATATAAGGAAGCAAAAAACACCTCATCAGAACAGCAAAAAGAAAAAAGAATCCAAAGAAATGAGGACAGTGTAAGGAGCCTCTGGAACAACTTTAAGTGTGCCAACATTCACATCATGGTGGTGCCAGAAGGAGAAGAGGAAGAGCAAGAAATTGAAAACCTATTTGAAAAAATAATGACAGAAAACTTCCCTAACGTGGTGAAGGAAACAGACATACAAGTCCAGGAAGCACAGAGAGTCCCAAACAAGATGAACCCAAAGAGGCCCACACCAAGACACATTATCATCAAAATGCAAACGGTTAAAGACAGAGAGAATCTTAAAAGCAGCGAGAGAAAAGTAGTTAGTTACCTACAAGGGAGCTCCCATAAGACTGTCAGTTGATTTCTCAAAAGAAATCTTGCAGGCTGGAGGGGAGTGGCAAGAAATATTCAAAGTGATGAAAAGCAAGAACCTACAACCAAGATTACTCTATCCTGCAAAGCTATCATTTAGAATCAATGGACGTATCAAGAGTTTCCCAGACAAGAAAAAAACTAAAGGAGCTCATCACCACCAAACCAGTATTACATGAAATGTTGAACAGTCTTCTTGAAGAAAAGGAAGATCAAAAATATGAACAATAAAATGCCAAAAAATATCTATCTATCGATAATTGATTCTACAAACAAAATGAAACAAGTAGAACAGAAACAGACTCATAGACACAGAGAACTTTTTGTTGGTTGCCAGCTGGGAGGGGGCTTGGGGAATGGTTGAAAAAGATGAAGGAATTAAGAAGTACAAATTGGTTGTTAGACTGATGAACCTCAAAGGGAAGGGGGGAGGGGTGGTGGGAAGAGATAAACCAAAGAACTTCTAAGCATATATGCATAACCAATGGACACCGACAATAGCGTGGGGAAGGCAGGAGCGGAGTGGGAGTGGGAAGGAGGGGGTCAAGAGGGGGGAAAGGAGGGGCATCTGTAATACATTCAACAATAAAGATAAGTTTAAAATAAAATAAATAAATAAATAAAAATTAAAATAAAAGAAAGGAGAAGGCTGCATCAGTGGAGGCAAAGGTGTGGAAGCTGCACTGCTTAGGGTCATTTAGGAGCCGGGACAGTTTCAAGTAATATGCACATTGGGCGTCAAGATGAGACTGCTCGGAAGAGACTATGGTTGGGTTGGGGCCTTAACGAGTGCCCGTACTTCCACCTGTCTCTTCCCAGGTTCCCGCGGGGCTCCTTGCCCATCTTTCCCTGCTGCCCAGCCCTCGAGGACCCAGGCAGGGTAGTGTAGTTGCATTTCGAAAAAGAGCATAGATTTGCATTACTTTCCAGCTTGTTTGTTTTACTATAATTAGGTAAATAAATCAGCATATTAGCTTCCTGCTTAGGAGCCAGCTTCTAGAAGGAGTGTCTGTCATATACACAATGCAGGTGGGGCAGCCCCTGGGGGTCTGGGATGTGTCACTAGCATTTCTCAAAGTCTGGCCAGCCTGCTCGTCCTCCCCTGGTCCTGACAAATCTCTGCCTCTCCCTGCTGAGACTCCCAAGCCTGCACAACTCCTTTTCTCTGAATTTAAGAGCCTGGAACAAGTGGTTGGCTAGTCCTGTGGGGGTCTCTGGGACTGGGCAGGGCGAGAAGGTGAGGGGCTCTGCTGAGCCAGAGCAAGTGGGCCATGAGGGCCGCAGGTGTTGCTCATTAAGCCTGGATGGGGGCCAAACATGGAGGCCGACGAGCCCCTGCCCCTTCTGCTCAGGACCATTAAAACCCAATTAGTAGAAAGAGGACCTGCAGAGCAGGGCACCATCCTCCTCTGCAGGAATGCCAGGGGCTGGGTGAAGGGGCAGTGGGGCTCTAATGAGGCTGTCAGGACTGAGCCAGAGAAAGTGGTGCCTGGGAGCAGTAAAGACTTGGGTTAGAACAGGGGAAGGACTTCCAAGTGGTGAGCATGTGGCAGGGGATACAGCATTGGCCTGTGTTCACCCTGGCTGTGCCACCAATTTACACCCTCCCACTGATCCTCCTTGTGAGCTAGGGGCTTAGATGAATGGTTACTAAGTGGGGCCAGGTCCGGAGCAGGCTCCTCCAAGGAAACTAGAGATGATGTTGGAAATATGTGTGTGTCATGAGGGGTACTGACCTACCCACTCTCAGATCCCACACTGAGGCCAAATGAACCCTTTAATTGCTGGGTGGTTAGGAGACCTGGAGAGGTTGGGGGAGGTCCCAGTGAAGAGGATGAGATGCCTGGTGCAGTGGGAGAGGGACTCAGGGCTCAGGGAAATGACCAGCACTTAGGAAAATATTTCATAATTGTAGTCACTGGAACAGACAGACTGATGTATACCAGCTGAATAACAGCATTGCATAGAATCAAAGGAGGCAGCACTGTCTTCTCTTTACTGAAGGGGGTTGGACTTGCATTGGAATGGGGCCATTCTGGAAGGAAGGGGCAGGACACAGTGACCTCCTTAAGGCCTTCCTTCTGCATAGAGCAAAATGGCTGGGGCACCCAGAGGCACTTTTACCCCTTCCTCTGGGTCTCTGGAAGGTGTGGGGGAGTTTGGGGAGGTACATAAATGGGGTGTCCCAGCCTTGTAAACTGTGCCCCACACCTGCCTCTACCTTGTGGCACAGGGGCCCCCAGAGCCCAGCCCAAAGCGGCCCTCAACCCCATGGAGGGATCTTTTCAGTGGCTCCCAAAACCGCTTCCTTAGCTCCTGCTTGTCTTGGTCTAAGTAGGCCTTTGGGATTTATTAGTTCTAGGGGTAGAAAGAAAACAGCTTCTCGAAGAAGTGTGTTTAGTGGCACATTTCAAACTTCCAGGCTTGATTGAAATGGTAGTTAAAACATTTTAAGGCTCTTAGGTAAAGTTGCATTTGCCTTCCGCCCAGCCTATATGCTGATATTACCTGTTTATTGCGGTTGCCCTGTTATACTGCTTGGAGGCAGGGCTGTCAGCCCATCCTGCAGGGATGTGGCCCCGGCTTCCATCTGTGATCCCATCTCACTGAAGCCACCGAGAAGAAAAAATGTCATGGAATAATTGTGCATTTTAATTAAGCCTCAGTGTGCACCCTATTGTGGAGATGCTCATATTAAAGAATTTTTACTTTGCAGGAAGCTGGAATATTTGTTCCCCGTGACATTTTTATATTCCTTTTGTGTGGCAATTAATATTTAACTCCTGGGAAATAAAGCTACCACCTGATACCGTCTTTATGGCCTGGTATTAAAATAACTGTTCCTAATAAACTATTGTAATAAAGTATTGGGAAGACCCGGCTGGAAGGGGGTTTAGTTCAGGTACTAATTCTACTCAAGGAGCTGGGCCTGGAACAAGTCTTTTTATCCTACTTTATTCCATTTTTCACAATGACATGTCAGTGAGCCTAAACATAAGCATACTAACTGAGGAGAAGACGAGACGGTGTGTTTAAGGGATGGGGGACTTGGTCTGCCTTTCATCCCTCCCATAAAGGTATTTCCAACTAGCATGATCCCTCTGCAATTGTGGTGCCTATAACTTGGCCTTCATCTGCTTGCATCACCTCGAGCAGAGCATGTCCTTGACATAGTAGAGAAGGTGAAAGCAGCACATTTGCAGTCCCTGGTAGGAGCCCAGCTCTACCTGATATCAACAGTATTTAACTGGGAGACCTAATTTGAGTGTACAAGTGATTACAAGCTGTCCTATGGGACTCTGCTTACCCATGAATTCTCAAATAAGTTGCAAAACAGTGACGAATTAACTTGTTATGCTGTCAAAATCAATTACTGCAGAAGACAGCTTAACTTCCTGGCCTGTTCTTAGGGCCCCTGAGCCAGCACGGCTGCCCTCTGCCCTGTGAGAGCTGATCGGGAGAATGTGCCTGTTCCAGTCCCCTGTCACCACCACCAACCTCCCCCGCTCCTCCCCACCCTCACTTTGCTGCACTCAAAGCCTCCAGTTTGAATTTAGGGAAGTGACTTCTCAAGATCAGGGAGTGAGGGAAAGGGAGGGGAGAGTGAGCCCGACATATGGTCCCCACCCCCCACCCCGAAATGATGTTCTCGCCTGTGAAGGCTGGGGGAGATTGATTCTAGCTGGGGCTTTAAGTAAGATAAACATCTGAAGGCCCCAAGATCTTTGCTCCGCAGCATTGAATGGGAGATGCAATTTATAAATGTTCCCTTAATATTTCTGAAACAGATTGGCCAGTAATTTATAGACTGCAACGTTGAGGACTGAATTAATTTTCCCAGTGAGCCAAGTCTGCGTGCAGCTTGGCGAGAGCTGTTCCCTGCGTCTCCGAGCGGAATCAGGGAATGATAGGGTTAGAGGGGCTCTTGGAGGTGAATTCCACCTTCTCCATGGCACAAGTGGAGAAACTGAGGCCCGAGGTCACCCAGTAAATTCCTGGCTGAGTCAGGGGGAGCTTCAGTTTCCTAAGTCCCGACTGGTTCTCCATTCTGTTCCCTTGATTGGTAAGTGATAGCTCTTTGTGGAACTTTCCTTTCTGTGTCATTAATATCTGCAGCCTCGTAACAGCAGTTCCTTACATTTCTCTGGCTTTTACTTTCTTTCTTTTTTGGGAGATGAAGCCTTCTTTACCTGAATCAGGAGTTGTAGGCCTTGTGCGTAAGATCAGGGGTATGTGGGGTTCATGTAGGCAGGGAACTAATATCTACTAAGCACTTACTATGTGTCAGGCACAGGGCTGGACACTAAGTCTACATTGTTTATGACCCTCACAGCAACCCTAAGTTGGGACCGGTATTTTGACCTCCCATTTTACAGATGGGAAAAATGAGACTCAGAAGGTTAGGTCCTGCTGCCTCTTCCCATCGCCCACCATCCGTTCTGTAGCTCCTGTTCCTTCTCCTCAGACCCAGAAGAGCGACAAATGAAGTGGTCAGGGACTTCCGATGATTAAGAGGTGCAGTGGGGCGGTAACTAGACCATAGCTTCTCACATTGCAATGCACGCACGAATCCCCTGGAGATCTTGTTAAAGTGCAGGTTCTGATTCAGTAGCTGGGGAGGGGGTGGAATTTTGGGCCTGAAATTCTGCCAGTGCTGCTGGTCTAGGACCACACGTCAAGTACTAAAGGCCTGGATCACCCCATCAGAGCCATCTGCCCCATGCTTTCCAGAGGCCTTCGACCTGTACCATGTAATCACACACTCCTGCAACTGGCAATGCCTTCTAGCGGCCATAAAATTCATCCCCTTGCTCTGGAGTTTGGGGGCTTCTTTTTAATCATGAGCAGTCTCTAGGAAAGAGGTGGAGCCCCTACCCCCCAAGAGCCTCCTAAATCATAGTGATGCTGTTTGGTATTTAAAACCTAAGCAGTATGGCCATGTGAGGCCTCCCACCATGGTGATTTAATAACTAGCAATTGAACAGCAAATCGGTCCCATACATTTACTTGGCCCTTGAATCACAGAGCTTGCTTCAGGGGCAAGATATTTACTGTGAAAATTGAGTTGAGACTGGAATGTTACCAAACATTATAAGTAGCACCGGTTTGTTTTCCAAATGCTCCATATTCTGAAAGGAGAAAAGAAATTCACAGGGTGTCAGAACCGAAGAGGCTGCCGCTTCCCTCCCTGCGCTCACGCACCAGTGCAAACACACGCTACCGAATGAGGCGCCCCGCTGCAATTATGCTGTGGATCACGTCTGAACATCTCCTTGTACATGACATTTACAAGGAAAAACACTTGCAAATTAAATGTTTGATTAACATTACATCTTTTACAGTTTAAAATGGGTGAGCATAATTGAAAGCAGCGGCATTAGCTAAAGAATATGAACTTTATGTGAGCTTTATCCTTGGCCTGTGAAGCTGGATGGTTTTATTGAATCAATGGGCAGAGAGTATCGTCACATTTCATGAAATCATCTAAAGGTTCAGGGGTCTGCGGTTTGAGCAGGAATCTTGTCCGGGGCAATGGGACATTCATGTTGGAATTTGGGGTGCACTTGATCAAGACTGAGTTGGTGGCACTTACTCTGTCTTGTGTGGTTCAGTACAAGAGGGGTAGTTATCCAAATTGTGTCTACACCCACCACTTATCCAGATTCTGTGTCTACACCAGTGATGTCACTTGCTTTTATTGCCTGCTCCTAGAGACTGGCCGCTTACATAAATCTCAAGACATAGACACACTTTCTGGACTGTTCCCTTCTTTCCTTTTTTAAATTTTATTTTTGTTACAGATGTTTCTCCTTTTTTACCCCATTAACACCCTCCTCCCCCTTCTTTCCTTTTATATCTTCTCTTTTTTTCTCTTTTTTTCCCCTTTCTTTCTCCCTCCCTTCCCGCTTTCCTCCCTCCCTCCCTTCTTCCCTTCTTCCTTCCTTCCTTCCTTCCTTCCTTCCTTCCTTCCTTCCTTCCTTCCTTCCTTCCTTCCTTCCTTCCTTCCTTCCTTCCTCCCTTCCTTCCTCTTCCACTCACCCCCCCCCTACACCTGGCTATGCCTCAAGTTTGAGGCCTGTATCAAATCTCCTAAGGTAATTCTCGATTTAAGGGTACCCCTCAATGACTGCGTGTTTAAAATGAAGATTTTTATAAAATACAGTGAAGTCCTAATTATTTGGATTTTCTTCTGCTGAGACTTTTTAAAGAACACATTTGAAGCCATGTGATCATTTGTTCGCTCCCTCACCACTGCCCGGGCCAGAGAGAAAATCTCCATCTAGATCACCCTGGAGCTGACTCTTAGGGGCTCATTTGATGTTTGTCAAGTGAAGAGGCTGGAGGGGGAAGGGACATTCCAGGCAGTGGGAACAGCATATGCCAAGGCCTGGAGCTGGAAAAGGGCCCAGCACATCTGGGAAATGAAAACTCTGTGTGGAGGGAGCACAGGCTTGGTGGAGGTCAGGGACGGGAGCGGGAGCTGGAGGGCCTGTAAGGATCAGGCTACAAGGGCCCTCAGGAAGGAGCCCAGAGAAGGTTTTAAACCAGTAGGGGACCTGGTCAGCTTTGCGTGTTCAGGATCCAGAGGTGGCTGGAGCCAGGATGGACCACAGTCTGGGGGACAGGGACTGGTCAGGAGCTGCTGCTTAGCCTGTCAGGCAGGCCCTTTGAAGACAGGGCCCAGGCGAGGTGGCCCTGCCAGGCAGAGCTGGGAGTTGAGGATCCAAGCAGAATGGACACTGGCCAGGAGGGGAAAACTGCTGAGAAACAGACGAAGGCCTCAGGTGGAGAGCAGAGACAACAAGGTAGCTGAGTCCTTGCACCCCTTCCCTGGCTGGGAATGGAGAGGGGTCACTGTTAGGTTTGAAGGGCTCCCAGAATATCTGCACCCATATCTCCATCAGTGGGGGCCTGGGTTCTGAGGGTGGCAGATAAAAGGCCAACAAAGGCAGGATGGCCACTGACTACCAGCAAGGCAAAAGAGGTTGGGGACACTGCTGTTGAGTCGGGGAACTAAATAATAGGGATAATAATAATAATATTAATAGCATTCCCCATGAGTACTACACTTTAAAGTTCATTTAAGCCACTTGACCTTGGCAGAGGTGAAGGGTTATTACTGTTGTGTTGTTACTAGCACCATGGGAAACCTAAGGCAGGTTGACTTGACTGAAGTCACGATAAAGGAAGGATGCAGTATTTAAACCCCATCTTCTCCTAGTCTAGTGTTTTTCACATGCAGGGATTCATCTGGGTGCTTGTTCTGTCTGGCTTTATGCTGAATGCCTTGTGGGGAAACATCAAAGTTGTAAAAAATCCTTGCCCAAAGGAAGCTTATAGTCTTGAAGAGAATACAAGGTCAACCCAATAAAAGTAGCAAACAACTGCAAGCACCCATTTCCCACCCATCCAATTCACCTATTCACCCACCATCCTTCCACCCATCCACCCACTATCCGTGCACCCATCTAGCCATCTACCCACTTTTCCATTCACCCATCCATCCATTCATCCATCTTCCCTCCCTCCCTTCTTCCCTTCATCCCTCCCTCCATCCATCCACTCACCTACCTGTTCACCTGTCTACATATGTATCTATCCATTCATTTATCATTTGTTATAATGACTATAAATTGGGTTATCCAGACCCCAAGTGGTTCTCCCAACTCTGGCTGGATATTAGAATCATGTAGGCATTAAAAAACACTGATGCCCAGCCCCATCCCAGATTCTGATCTGATCAGGGGTGGGGCTGAGCTTTGATGGATTTTTTTTTTAGTTCCCTAGGGATTCCAATATATAGCCAGTGATGAGGACCCTCCACAGTGGGTTAGCAGTTCAAAGGTGGGAGGGCTGGTGAGGACTGGGACACTCAGTGAACCTGGAAAGGACCCAGAAGCCCTCTAGGGCAGCCTCCCATTTTAAAGATGAAGAAACCAAGTCCCTGGGAGGCGAGGGCTGGTTAATGTAAGCCAGGACTTGCCCCTCATCAGCTCAGGGCGCTTTGTCCTACTGTTCTCTGCTAGAACCGTAGGGAAGTGTGGAGAAGGAGGCATGATTTAAGCCAGGCTTTGAAAGGGGTAGGCTTGGGATGGACAGGAGGGAGGAAAGGCATTTCAAGTAGGAGTGACTGCAGTGATGTGGACCAGGAAGGAGGGTGGTGTGTGTGGAGATAGGAACCTCTGTGTGCTTTTGATGGTCTTTCAATGCACAAAACACACCTCTTCCCAAACACCCGAGCGTCCCCTCTGTGGAATGCCCCAACTTTGGCTCACAGCTTCCCTTAGGGGAAATAATGAGAACCACTGGGCTGTGCGTCATCTTACGGCCATAGTGGACCAGGGCGTCTGCTGTCTCTGAGCAAACGCCGTCCCCAAGCCCCTTGGCACTGCCCCACATGGAAAGCAGTGAGAGAGATGGGCCTGTTGCAGGGAGGAAGTTTAAACAATTACTTTGCTCTGATTAAGAAGGATAATGGCCCTCTTTGAGGAGCAGCGTTAATGCGAAAGTGGGCATGATGGATACTCGCCCCCCACCCCCACCCACATAAATCTTACCTGTGCGCCTTTGTTGCCTCCTCCCGATGCCTGTATAAGATAAATTCTCCAAATCTATTTTTGTGCTGTTGCCAGCAGCCTGCCGATGGAGTAAATAAGAGTTATGGCCGCCATAATAGCATCACTTATGAAGGGCTAAAAAAAAAAGTAAACATGTCCACACCGTTCTTATAAATCTATTATAAATGTGAGCTCAAGTTTCCGAGGAAGTTCCACTAGAGCGCACAGCACCCTCCCTCTCCCTGGAGTCCAGATGAGTGACTGAGCGGGCAGGTGCCAGGGACGGCCACAGGTGGCCTGAAATGACACCCCGCCTTCTCGGCTGCGTCCTCCCTCTGAGTTCTATGGCCTGGTCAGCAGGCAGAGCCAGACCACACCCAGAGACTCCTGCCCCCGAGGGCCTGTGTGGCTGCCCGTAGTGCCTCCATTCACCAGCTCTGGGACCTGGCAAACCTGGGGAAGCAGCCGAACTCTGTCATGTGCTGGGCCAGGCATGGAGAACCCTTTGAGAGAGGGCAGGTTAAGAATGAACAACCCTTGCCCTGGCCGGTTTGGCTCAGCGGTTACAGCATCGGCCTGCGGACCCGAGAGTCTCAGGTTCGGTTTCTGCTAAGGGCATGTACCTCGGTTGTAGTTTTTCCCCGGCCCTGGTTGGGGTCATGTGGGTGGCAGCCAGTCGATGTGTCCCTTTCATGTCGATGTCTCTCTCTCTCTCTGTCTCTCTCTCTCTCTCCCTCCCTCCCTCCCTCCCCCTCTACCTGAAGATAAATGCAAAAATGTCCTCAGGTGAGGATAAAAAAAAAAGAATGAACAACTCTTGTCTTCTGTACCTTGTTCTCCTGGATGGAGTTGAGCCAGGTTTCTCTGTGGGAAAGAGCCTGGTGGACCTAGCAGGTCTTAGGTGGGTCAGGTCTCAGAGTCACCCCCTGAAAGCCCAGGGGTTCGTAGCCAGAAAGAAAACTTCCTTTTCTCTTGCTTTCGTTCCAGCCTCTGTAGGGAGAAGGGGCCCATCTGGCAGGAGGATGGAAGGCAGCGAGGCTCAGGATTCTCGGGGTCTGGCCCCTCCCCGCCCCAGATTCATCTCCCAGCCTCTCTCTGTCCTTGCTCTCTGTTCCTCCTACTGAGGCCTCAGTCTCCTCATCTGCAAACTGGAAACAATCACAATAATAAAATAAAAGGCCCTGACTTGCAGGGTTTTTGTGAGTATTCAAATGCTGGGAGGCATAGGATTTGTTGTAGTCATTGTCCTTCAGGACTCCTATCTGTCAGGGAAAGATACCCCAGCGTGCTTCTTGGGATGAGAGGCCCCCAGTGATTCCCTTGGGGAGAGCTCTTAGCAAATGCTTCAGGGTAAAGCCAATTATCATTTAACATAGGCATCTTCTTGCCCCAGAATAGGCTTTAAGCCCCCAGAGGGCAGCAACGGCCTCTGAAATGGCCCCAAAATCTCAGCTGAGCCCCAGCACATGTGGGAGAACTTCCCGATGGTCAGGATGGGCCCCTGACTGGGGAGAGTTAGTGGACTCACTTTCTGTGGACAGCCGTAAGGACATCTTACCTGGATTACTGGCACAGCCTCCTAATTGCTCTCTGTCTTGTCTGCCTGACCCCTTCAAATCTACTCTCCATACAGCTGCCAGAGTGGGCCTTTTTAAACACTGGTGAGGTCACGCCACTCCTCCTGTGGCTCCCTATGGCACTCAGAGTAAGAGCTGAAGCCCCAGAGCCCCGTTGGAGGCAGCTAAGGCCCTGCATAATCCTTGCCTCCTTTTTCCGCCTCTTGCTCACTCATCTCCAGCCACACTGACTTCCTTGTTGTCCTCTGCATGTGGCAGGTCTCCCTTGGGAACCTCAGGGCCTTTGCACTGCTTGTTCCCCCTTCCTCCATGTGGCTCACTCCTCACTCCTTCAGGTCTTTGCTTAACCGTCTTCTTGATGAGGCTTTTCCTGATCACCACATTAAAAGTGCATGCAAGTCTCACCCTGGCCAGTTTGGCTCTGTGGTTGGAGCATCAGCCTGTGGACCAAAGGGTCACAGTTTTGATTCCAGTCAAGGGCACTTACCTGTTGATCCCTGGCCCTGGTCGGGGTTGTGTGTCTCTCTCACATTAATGTTTCTCTCTCTCTCTCCCTGTTTCCTTCCATCCCTCCCTTCCACTCTAAAATTCAATATCCTTGGGTGAAGATTAAAAGGTAAAAAAGTAAATAAATAAATAAATAAAAGCACAAATCTCCCATCCTACGCTCTCCTCTTTCCCTGCTGTGTCGTTCTCCCAAGCACACTGCACATTTGATAGTCCACAGACTGTACTTGTATATTTTGTATATCCTCTGTCTTATCTGCTAGGATGTAGGCTCCATAAGGACAGGGGCCAGGTCTGTCCTGTTCTCTGCTGTATCCCCAGTGCCTAGAACAGTGCCTAGCACGTAATAAGCCTTTGATAAATGTTAGTTGCTTAAATGAATAAATGGATGGATGGATGGATGGATGGATGGATGGATGGATGGATGGATGGCTTGAGGAAGCTCACCACGCTGTCCAGAGGCAGTAAGCCAGACACAATAAACTGAAATCCACGTTTACTGACAGAGGGCACGCACTGATGCTATCACTTCACCTGCAGAGAGGACCTGGGGAAGAAGATCCTCCCTGCCTTGTTTTTTCCATTCCTGACAGGTGACGGCAGGGAGTGGAGCATGGAGTTAGCTGGCCGATTGTATGTAGGTGAGCTCTGGGCGGAGTTGAGCAGGCAGAGGCGGGAGAACGGTATTTGTGGTAGAGAGAACAGCCTAGGCAAATACATAGAGACGAGCACATGCCTAAAGCATGTGTTGGCAAAGCCAGCCTGGGCGGGTGCTGAGGGTGAAGGGCTGCCCATTAGCGTTTCTCTTCCCTGCTGCTCCAGGCTTTCTCTTCAGAAGTGGGCATGGTGTACACTATAAATGAACAAATCCCTTAAGAGCAAAGCAAACAAGGAAGCCCCACGACCCCGACACTCAAACTAAAGCCTTGGCCAAGAGCGAAGGCCCTCTGCTCACGGCAGCGGCAGCGAGTTGGCAGGACGCTTAGCAGTGCCCGAGAGTCTGCTGTCCTCCCAGACCTGCTTCAGCTGAGCTCTCAAGAAAGCCTGACAGCAAGCCACCGCAGACTGTGCACTGAGGCTGACGCCCACCTCTGGAAGCGGGACTTCCTGAGCCTGGGTGGGACTCCCCTCTGGGGTATTTAGTTATTTGGGATGGCCAATGTGAGTCTAGAGGTGGGGGTGGGGGGTGGGGAGGAGACAAGCTGGAGGGAAGGGAAAGACCAAAATAAGGCAAAAAAGAGAGTGAGGGGACAGCTCCCCACTGCTTAGCTGCCTTGTGACCTGGAGCAGGTTACTTCACCCCTCTGAGCCTCTGTTGCCATTAACTGCAGAAAATCCTTCTCGCACTACGTTGTGTTAGGCTCAACCGAGATTATGGTGGGGAAAGTGCTTTGCAAACTATAAAGCGTTGTGCCCACGGGAAGCACTGCTGTCGTTAAGAGAACAAGAGGGGCAGGGTATATGCCAGAATCACATGTACCCTTCTATGCTTCAGAGGTGACACACGTCACTTTCCTACAGCCCACTGACCAAGACTGGTCTCATGGCCCCTCCTGGCTGCTGGTATGTGTGGCGGGGCACATGGATATTGGGTGGGCATAATGACCTCTGCTACAGATGGTCAAGCTGAGGGGCCCAGCCAAGGGGCCCTGATTCAGAGGAAGCTTGTGCAGAGGGAGGTTCAGGTCATAGGATAGGAAGGTGACCCCTGGGAAAGTGTCTTGAGTCAGCAGCAGGCTCCCCATTCCTGCACTTTCTCCTCCCTTGCCTGGGGTCCTGTGGCACAAGACCTTTATTCTAAAGCCCTGCTGGGTTCTGCAGCCCCGGGACTCCAGGCGTGGACAGGAGAGGGAGAAGGTATTGGGGGCAGGATGCTCCCCACTGTGGTACCCGTGGAAACCTCACGTTCAGACAGTGGAGTTGCGCAATGGAGCCACACAGTCGGAGCCTCCTGGATTGCTGACTGTGTGAAGCTCAGCCACCCTGGAAAGCTGCCTGGACCTGAAGAAGAATTTGAGCAAAATATAAATCTTTGTTGTGTTGATCCTCTTAGATTTGGAAGTCGTTTTTTATAGGATCACGGCCCAGACTATCCTGATTATGCTTTCTCATCTTGTACTGTTTGGGCTTCATAATTCAGACCCTTCTCTCTGCAGAGTACTGCTGTTAAGAATCGACTCCAGTTCCGCATCATATGGACACACGTTTCCCAGTTAATACACCACCCCTCCATTCTCTTTATCCTCCAGTTTAATTTCTAAAAACAAGTGACCCCCTAGTGCAGAAAAATTTCCATCACTCATTTACTCTTGTGAAGAAAATCATGGGGCACTTAATAAGACACCGACCCTAGGTGTGGCATCAGCGATATGAAGATAGACACTCTCCCGTTCTCCCTTGAAGGAGTTCACAGTGTGGAGTGCAGCACAGAGAGAATACAGTATTATGATGGATGGATGGATGGATGGATGGATGGATGGTGGGCAGACAGATGGGTAGATGGATGATGGATGAATAGATGGGTAGATGAATGGATATATGGAGGATGGATGGATGGTGATTGCATGGAGATGGATGATGAATGGATGAAGATGGATGGATAATGGATGGATGAGTGGGTGGATGGAAGGGTGGATATGATAGATGGATGCATCAGTGGGTAGAGAGATGGATGAAATGATCACTGATTTAGTGCAAGGCCCCTCCTTGTCCATTACTTTCCTTAATGCCAATAATTACTCCGTAAGGTCGATATTATTTTCCCAAATGTATGGGTGGGATTTGAACTCATGTCTGGGTGGTGCTAAAAACCATCTTCCTTCTGCATCATCTTGCTGTCACAGAGCTGTTTATCTGCTCTGTATGATTCCCCCAAGGGTAGATGGTCCCTGTCCTTTCTCGGATTAGATCCAGACACCACCTCCTCTAGGAAATATTCATCATACTCTCTCCACCCCACCCCCACTGTGCCAAGTGCCCCTTGCATTTTTCATTTTTATTTCTTAAAATCTTTCCTATGGAGTATTTCAAATGTATACAAGAGTGGAGGAATAACATAATGAATCTCATGTAACTACCCCCAGCTTCAACAAGTGTCCATGGCTAGCCAGTCTTGTTTCATCTTCCATTCCTACCTACTTTCCCCTTGTCTTGTATCATATTTGTTTATCTGCAACTATTTCAGCCTATGGTTACCTGTTTCTGCATATCTTTCCCTCTCTCGGGCTGGTATTAGGTCTTTTTCATCCTTAAATCCCCAGTGTTTGGCTGACTAGGAACTTCTCAGGATGTGTTTGTTGAGTGAATACGTGACTGCGTCTGTGTGGGGCCATTTGTAGGTGCCTGGTGCATCTTCCAGCCTCCAGATCAGCTCCTGGGGAGTTTTTTTCTCAGCAGGGCCAGCCCTGCAGCCAGCACTTGTAGCTGGAATGCTCCTTAGATTGTGTGTGTGTGAGAAACTCTCCGTTGCAATAATCTGGGACTTTTGGGGTGGCTGATAAGGCCTTCTCAAATGTGGCTTATTTTGTGTCAACATCTTGTGAGCATAATTTCATTAGCTGTGCAAACATGTGGGCAAAGGGCCATTGGGCTGCATGTCATCTGGCATCAGTGTGGCCTCTGCTCAGAAGCCAGGACAGCAGATGGGACCAGTTCAGGGCCTTCCTACCCCAGGAGGCCACAGCCTCCCAGCTGGCCTGGCAATGTCTACTTTATTTGCATCTGATTTCAGCCCAAATGGAGCCAGAGGGCCGGTCAACCCCGTGGCCCTGTAGCCTAGCCACTTTTCTAGCAGACACTAGGGACAGTTTAATTACTGCGTTGCCAGCTACTATTGAGCACCTGCTGTGAGAAGACAGGGAATGAGACCCAGCCTCAAGCAGCTCTCAATCTGTGAGGACAAGAAACGTAGAAGAACTTCGCATTGGAAATAGCCAGGAACTCACCCCACTCAGGTTGCCTGAAGGCTGCTCTTCCCTCTGTCTCTGGCGGGCTCCCGGGCTCCCGGACTCAGACTAGAGTTGGGACAGCTCCCTCAGAGTTTTGAGACATTCCTTATATAGGCTGAATTGTGTCCCTCTTCCTCCCTCCCCCCAAAAAGATATGTTGAAATCCTAACCCCCAGTACCTCAGAATGTGAACTTACTTGGAAATAGGGTCATTGTAGATGTAATTACCTAAATCAGGATAAGTTCCTACTGGAGTGTCCTTATAAGAAGATGGCCACGCGAAGACACACGCAGGGAAAACGCCGCGTGGCGGTGAAGGTAGAGATGGAAACACAGCAACTGCTGACCAAGGAACACCAGAGACAGCCAGCAAACCTCCAGAAGCCAGGAACAGGCCAGGAGGGACTCCCCTGCAGGCTTCAGAGGGAGCATGGCCTCGCCAACTCTTGGATTTCAAACTCCTGACCTCCAGAACTGTGAGAGAACGTATTTCTGTTGTCTCAAGAGACCCAGTCTGTGGTCATTTGTTCCAACGGCCCGAGGAAACCGATACAGTCCCCCGGTGCTCTGGGCATTCCTGGAAGAAAGTCTGTTCCCCAGAAGTTTATCTGAACCTTTTTGGCCTCATTTTCCATTTCAGCCCCGAACAGCTTCCCTAGGATATGATTGCTGTCTGCTCATTCTGTCCCTTTCATGAGCAAGGACATAATTCTATTTGGCATTAAGCTGTTGCCTTGAGCCCCTTTTATCCTTGGGGTCCAGGACCTTGTAAGTTGACCCTTGCTTTAGGGACAAGAGGGGAGAAGTGATTTTGTTTTGAGAGCATGAACTCAGGCCTTTGCCCACCCTGGTTTGAATCCCAACTCTGCCACTTCCCTGCTGTGTGATCCTGAGCAAGTTACTTAATTGCTCTGTTTCAGTTTTCTCATCCATAAAATGGAGGTGATAATGTTAGTACTAACTCTTAGGGTAGTTAGAAGACTTAAATGAGTTAATACAGGGATTGGCAAACTTTTTCCATAAATGGCCAGATAGTAAATACTTTGGGCGTTGTGAGCCACACGAGTTTCTGTCACAAATACTCTACTATTGTAGAGAAAAAACAGCCACAGATAATATACAAATGAATGGCATGGCTGTGGTTCAATAAAACTTTATTTACAAAAGCAGATGGTGGGCCAGATTTGGCCCACAGAGCGTGTAGCACAAAGCCGCCCTTCATATGTGGGAGCTATTATTGTGTAGCACTTGAGAAATTACAAAATCCTTTCTCATACATAATTTCATTTGCTCTCACAGCAACCCTATGAGAAAGGCATTGTGGGAATTTCCGCTTTATAGACGAGAAAACTGAGGTCCAGAGAAGTTATCATCTTGCCCTGTAGGGAGCCTGAGGTAGGAAGCTTGCATCTTCTTCTCAATAGTAATAGCTCACAGTGTGTCTTAACAGACATGGTTTATCTCTGTTCCGGTCGATCCGTTTACCAAGGCCCTGTGTGTGCTCAGAGCTGTGTTTAGCTTAGAGAGGGAGCGCTGGGAAAGTCGGGAATACTTGAGCTCACTAGAAGCCCCAGTTCCTGCCCTGGTTTTCTGAAAGCGGGCTTGGAATAAACCTGCCCATCTAAGAGTAGTTCTTTCTTCCACGCAGCCATTCTTGGATTCTTGCTTCTTTTCACGCAGTTATTGACACAACAAACATATACAGAGGGGCTAATACATGCCCAGTACGGTGCTGGGGGACAGGGATACAGCTGGGAACAAGCACAGATTCAAGCAGGGACACCATCAGCTCAAATGGTGGCCCTTCCTCGGAGTGGACACAGCCTCAGTGGCGAGTTGTGGGCAGACTGGATTCCAGCTCATTTTCCTCCTGGCCAGGCACCTTGAACAGTGCACCGCTCACCCAGCCATGCCTGGCATTCCTGTCTCCTTGTGCTCTGGAGCTTCGGTCTTGAAGAGTTCTGAGGCATGGAAGTGATCTGAGTGCCCCAAAGGGAGATGAGCAAGATGCTCTCAATATCCCTCCGTCTACCAGCTTCAGACTCTCCATTGATCTGCCACCTCCATGCCCACAAAACCAGCCTCAGCTGAGACCTTCGTCCCCACCCCCAGGAAGAGCACCTGCCTCACCTTGCAGGGCTTGGAGAGGGCACCACCTGGAGGACCGAGCGCATGTTCACTGCGACATGGATTTCCTGATGGACCCAATTTGCGTTAATGTGTGCCATTAAAAGATAATTGTGGTATGGGAAAGAGGTCGGGAAACATCAGTGAAACATCTGGAATTGTGTTAGAGGCCTGATGGAGAGCCAGTTTATAGTGCCAAACTGCTCCAGATCATACTCATCTCTTCCCTCCCTGAACTGCTAGGCCATTCGTGTTAATATTGAACCACTTTCTGTCTGGCATTGGGAACTGTTTCAATTGGGTTGCAGTTGTCTCCTCAGTTGGACTCTGAGCCCCTCTGGTCGCACATTTGGCATGATCCCGTTAAACCGTAGTGAACATTAAAAGACCAGCAGTTCCAACACCTTCACTGAAACTTGGGAGGCTTTGCTAAGAAGTAGAGATTGGAGAGAGCTGGCTCGCACCTCGTGTCCATCGGACACAGCTCAGAACCCTCAGCCAGATGGCTCAGCTGTGCCCTCTCTGCAGGTACCAGGCTTTGGGGCAGAGCTGGCATCCTAGACACTGACGTCCAGCAGAGAGAGCAGGCTGGGGTTTTGAAATCATTGACACCTGGGTATAAACTAAAAACCTACGCAGCCACGAGGGCAGGCTATGCAAGCTCACTGGGTGCCTTTACCCATCCACAAAATGGGGATAATGCCACCTACCTTTCATTTGTGAGAACTAAATGAAATGAAAGTAAAATGTCCGGCTTGGTGCTTAGCACATCAGAAAGCCACAGCATAGGTTCATCCTCTTCCCTCTTTCCCTGGTCAGGAGAGTTGGCTCACAGCTGGAGTTAGGTGGCATATAAGAAATACTGAACTGGCCATACCCCACCCCCACCCCACCCCCACCAGCCGTCCATACCTGCTCTGAGCAAAGCATCTCCACTGCATCTCTGAGCTGGTGTGTTACTGTGGTCTCGCTCCTGAGACATTTATCCTGCTGGCCTCCTCCCTGTGGAATGAAAGTTCCTCTCCCTCTTGTACCTCTCCTCACATCTGCCTAAGGCAGATGTTTTCCAGTGGCATAATGAATGAAATGCATTCCTAAAATTATATCACATAGGTAGCCACCTCATTACCTTCTATAAATAGACCCATTTATCATTCATTTCTGATTCAGTAGGTCTGAGACTGCATTTCCGACGAGCTCGAAGGAGAGACCCGTGCTGGCACTGCTGCCCGGGGACCGCACCCAGAACCATTGCCCTAGACGGGCTGCACCAGCAGGAGCGCCTGCATGAACGAGCTGCTAAGCCCCATAGGTGCTGAAGGGTTAGATGAAGCCTTCCCTGCTACTCCCACCTCTATTTCTCCCCTCTTGTTTTGGATCCAAGAGCTGCTCAGCACAGATGCCAGTGAGACCCAGGTGATTGGATTAGTGAGCTTGGCTCATCCCTATCATCTGCTCTGAGAAACTGCATCATATCATGGAAAGAACATGGGCTGGGAGGCAGAACCTCCATTCAGCCTGGCATCTGTTCCATAGTTGGTATGACCTTGAGTTGTTAGCGGTTGTTATTGAAGCAGTGGTGACCTAGTTCATCTGGTCCTCAGTTTTCCCATCTGTAAAATGGGGACAATAATGTTCTCTTGGCACATCTCCCATGTTCTGACAGGACATGCTTGAAACTGCTTCGTTAAACAAAAGTACCAAACAAAACTGTAATCTTGTCCCCAGTATGAAAGAAGAGGAAAGAGTAAAAAATGAATTTTAACACAAAGATATAAAGCCTTAGCCACAGAGGAAATTTGGGGGAATCATCCCCTAAACATCTCCCCATTTTACAGAGGAGAAAACTGAGGCAGGGAAGTAGTGACATGCCATGGTTAAATAGCAAAACCAGGAGAAGCAGCAGCTTCCTCCTGGCCCTGCTCTTTTCTCCACACCAGAGTGTAAACATTCCCCCGAATAATGGACTCAGAGTTCCACCTCTCCCTGTCACCCCAGCTTTGAAATCAGGTTCGTGCCTCAATTTATCATCCCTGACTCTCTTAGGAAGTTTTCATTATTAACCTTGTTAATTACTCCTTTCTTTCTCTCCCTGGTTCTGGGCTTGTCTCCTTTTCTGCCTCTCTAAGTAAGCCAAGACTAAGATAATAAAAAAGTTTTATTACATATAAGACTGCTTTGGAAAGTGCTGCCATTAGCTGATAATAAAAGAATTTTTTTAATGTTGCAGCCTATTAATCACTTAAACCTCCAGGTCTGGTGCGGCCATGGGGTGTCAGGTTGAGGGCGCCTCCTGTCCATGTCCCTGATGCCTGCCCCTCCGGGGAAGAACTGCCCCAGGGAGGGAGCCCTGGGCCGGGAACCAGGGGCAGCAGTCAGGCTGCTGAGGACCTTGTTCCTGCCCCTGGAGACCCTTCATCTGCTGAGGGAGGTGAACTCGCTTTTTCCCACTTCAGGGCAAATCCAGTCTCGTGGGGAAATTCAGTCCCTGACTTCTGGGGGCTCCCTGCATGATGGGAGAGGCCTGCAAGGAACTGGGCGTTTGTCCGCTGTTCTAATGGAACATCTCTTTCCTGAGTGTGACAGCCTCCCTCCCCACCCTTCCCCCACCCCATTGTGGCCTTGGGAGGATTCCCGGCTACAATAACTAACCCTCAAGGAGCACAAACTATATGTCAGGCACTGATCTAGGTAATTACACTGGAGAACTCACTTTGTCCTCATAACGACTCTGTGAGGTAGGGATTGTCTCTGAGGAAACCAAGGCATGGAGAGTTTAAGTCACCTGCCTGAAGCCAGCCACCAAGAAGGCAGCAAAGCTCACTTTGGCAGGTATGGGGTTCATTCATCTCTTGACTAGAGCAGGTGCTTAATAAATGCTTATTGAGTCACTGACTCATGGCAAGTATGAGATAGACATACTAAAGTCTATAGGATTTGGTATCTGGGAGAGTCAGGAAAGCCTTCCCAGAACACATGGGTTGTGATGGGAGGGCTGGATGCTGCTGGGACTGTCTTGCTGGTCCACCCAAGCAGAGTCACCCGGGCCTAACCAGTAGCAAGAACTTGGAATTGCTGCCAGCAGGCCATCTGCACACAGGTTACCGGCCATGAGCTACCATTACCAACTTGTTGTTTTAAGAAATAGCTCAAGTTGCCCTGGCCGGTTTGGCTCAGTGGTTAGAGCGTCGGCCTGCGGTCCTGAGAGACCTGGGTTCAGTTCCCGATAAGGGCATGTACCTCGGTTGCAGTTTGTACCCGGCCCTGGTCGGTCATGCAGGTGGCAGCCACTCGATGTGTTCCTTTCACATCGATGTTTCTCTCTCTCTCTCTCTGTTCTTCTCTCTCCCTCCCACTCTACCTGAACAAAAAATGGAAAAATGTCCTTGGGTGAGGATAAAAAAAATTTTAAAAAAAGAAAGAAATAGCTCAAGTTATTACTGGTGATGCTGGTGGGCCCACCTGTGCGACAGGAAAGAAAGAAAGGGAGAAGAGGAAGTGAGAAGTATGAAAGTAGGAATAAATGAGAGAGAAATGTAGAAGGTAAGTTGATGGAGGCCTGTTATCTTATTTAATGTGCCTGGCACAGAAATACTGTATGAATGAATGAAGGAAGGAATGAATGAATGATCATTTGAGAGTAGATGGTGGTATCAAACTGGGTACCAAGCCAGATCCAGCTTGTGTTGAAGTTCACCAGCTCCTCCGTGAGTTGACTTGGTGAATTAATTTCCTTTTTTCCCTTTCTTTCTCCACCTTTTGGGGTTTGCCTTTAGGTAGGGAGATGTGGACTCCAAAGGGTTGAATTGAAGTGCACAGCAGAATGCAACTGGAGGTCAGAGAGCCTGACAGAAACCACAAGGGGTCAGGAGACATGGGCAGCGAGGCACAGGGCAGCACTGCTTGTCACAGCCAAACACTGCAGGCCACACAAGTGTCCATCAGCCAGAGAAAGGCTCCATATTCAGACCCGTTCATTCTGTGGAATATTGTGCAACCCTGAAAATGAATGAAATAGAGTGTAAACACGGGTAGTTCTCTAAAGGCATGTTGAGAGCAAAAGCAATACAGTCGTCCCTTACTATTCACTGGGCATTGGTTCCAGGACCCTGCAGATATAAAAATCTGTTGGATGCTCAATAGTAGTTGCATATAACCTACGTTAGCATGTAGCTTACAGCAGGGTCTGCCTACACATCACTCTATTCACATGGACTCATTGTTGTGTTTGGTGCATGACAAATTCAAGCTTTGCTCTTTGTTTTCCAAATATTTTTAATCCACAGTTGATTGAATACGTAGATGCGAAATCTGCAGATACAACGGGCCAACCATCCTGTCTTAGCATAGGTTCCCCAAAAGCAGAGCCTACAGGCAGGGAATTGCTTTGGGAGCTTTGCCAGGAGGGAGTAGGAGGAGGTCACAGGGAAGGGAAAGGCAGTTAAAGGGGGATAACTGATGACCAGTGATTTGAGCATCTTTTCCTATGTCTGTTGGCCATCTGTATGTCCTCCTTGGAGAAGTGTCTGTTCAGGTCTCTGCCCATTTTTTAATTGGTTTATTTGTTGTTTTGGTATTGAATAGTATGAATTCTTTATAAATTTTGGATATTAACCCTTTATCAGATCTATCATTGGCAAATATGTTCTCCCATTCCGTAGGTTGTCTTTTCATTTTGTTGATGGTTTCCTTTGTTGTGCAAAATCTTCTTAGTTTGATGTAGTCCCATTTATTTATTTGTTTGTTTGTTTATTATTTTGTTTCCCTTTCCTGAGGAGATACAGCAGAAAAAAAATATTGCTACCCTGGCTGATTTGGCTCAGCAGTTAGAGTGTCGGCCTGTGGTCCAGAGAGACCCGGGTTTGGTTCCTGCTAAGGGCACGTATCTTGGTTGTAGTTTGTCCCCGGCCCTGGTTGGGTTGTGCGGGTGGTGGCCACTCGATGTGTCCCTTTCCCGTCAATGTTTCTCTCTCTCCTTCCCATTCTATCTGAATAAAAAATGTCCTCAGGTGAAGATAAAAAAAAAAAAAAAATACACACACACACACATATTGCTAAGAGAAATGTTTGAGATTTTATTGGCTGTGTTTTCTTCTAGGATTTTTATGGTTTTGAGTCTTACATTTAAATCTTTAATCCATTTTGAATTTATTTTTGTATATGGTGTAAGAAGGTGGTCTAATTTCACTTTTTTGCATGTATCTGTCCAGTTTTCCCAGCACCATTTATTGAATAAACCATCTTTACCTCATTGTATGTTTTTGCCTCCTTTGTCAAATATTAATTAAACATATAGATGTGGGTTGATTTCTGGGCTCTCTATTCTGTTCCATTGATCTATATGTCTGTTTTTATAGTAGTACCATGCTATTTGATTACTATGGCCTTGTAGTATAATTTTATATCAGGTAGCGTGATTCCTCCAACTTTGTTCTTCTTTCTCAATATTGCTGAGGCTATTTGGCTTTTTTGTTGTTGTTGTTCCATATATATTTTTGGATTATTTGTTCTCGTTCTGCAAAATGCACCATTGGTATTTTTATAGGAATTGCACTGAATCTATAGATTGCTTTGGGTAGTATGGATAGTTTAATAATGTTAATTCATCCTATCCACAGCCATGATATATGCTTAAAACCACAATGAGATATGACCACACATCTGTCATAATGGACATCATCAATAAAGCCGCCAATGACAAGTGTGGCAAGGACACGGAGGAAAGGAAACCCTCAGGCACTGTTGGCAGGAAAGCAGATAGGTGCATCCCTGATGGAAAACATGGAGTTTTCTCCAAAAAAAAAAAAAAAATGGAACTGTCTTATGACCCAGCAATCCACTTCTGGGGATTTATCCAAAGAAACCCAAAACACTAATTTAAAAGAATACATGCACCCCTGTGTTCACTGCAGTGTCATTTACAATAGCCAAGATATGGAAGCAACCATAGTGCTCATCAATAGACAAGTGGATAAAAAAAGCAGTGGTACATTTACACAGTGGAATACTACTCAGCTATAAAAAAGAAGGAATCTGCCCTAGCTTGCCAGTTTGGTTCAGCGGTTAGAGCATCAGCCTGCGGTTCAGAGAGACCCAGGTTCAGTTCCTGCTAAGGGCACGTACCTCAGTTGCAGTTTGTCCCCGGCCTTGGTTGGGTTGTACGGGTGGCAGCCACTCGATGTATCCCTTTCACTTCGATGTTTCTCTCTCTGTCTCTCTCTTCTTCCTACTCTCTCTGAACAAAAAATGGAAAAATGTCAGGTGAGGATTAAAAAAAAAAAAAAAAAAAAAGGACAGCCTAGATGAACCTGGGAATATTATGCTAAGTGAAATAAGTCAGTCAGAGAAAGACAAATGCCATATCATTTCACTTATATGTGGAATCTGAAGAACAAAATAAATGAACCAACAAAATAGAAACAGATTCATAGACACAGAGAGCAGACTGGTGGTTGCCAGAGGGGAAGGTGGGTGGGGGCTGGGTGAAAGAGGTGAAGAGATTAAGAAGGACAAACTGGTAGTTACAAAATAGTCAGGGGGTAGGAGAGATAGAATAGGGTAAAGGGGGGACAAATGGTTACAGAAGGAGACTTGACTTTGGGTGGTGAACACACAGAACAATATACAGATGATGTATTATAGAATTGTAAACCTGAAATCTATATAATTTTATTAACCAATGTCATCCCAATAAGTTCAATAAAAATAAAAACAAGCCAGGCCAGCCTTAGCTGTTACAGTTACAGTTACAGTGTCGGCCCAAGGACCAAAGAGTCTCAAGTTCGATTCCGGTCAAGGGTACGTACCTTAGTTTTAGTTCAGTCCCCGGCACTGTACGGGGATATGTGGGAGGCAACCAACGGATGTGACTCTCTCACATTGGTGTTTCTCTCTCTCTCTTTCTACCCCTTCCTCCCACTCTATCTGAAAATCAATGGAAAAATATTGTAGGGTGAGGATTAAAAAAAACAACAAAAAAAACAAGCCAGGCTGCTGTGGCTCAGTGGATTGAGCATCGTCCCATGGACTGAGAAGTCCTGGTTCTATTCCCTGTCAGGGCATATGCCCAGGTTGCGGGCTCGATCCCCAGTATGGGGCATGCAGGAGGCAGCTGATTGATGTTTCTCTCTCACGTGGATGTTTCTATCTCTCTCTAAAAAAATTAATAAAAACATATATTAAAAAAAAATAGTCACAGGGATGTGGAGTAGGACATAGGGAATGTGGTCAGTAATGTTGCAGTGGCCGTGTGTGGTGCCAGCTGAGAACAGGAAATATTGAGGGGGACAGTATGTAAAGTGTATGCTCGTCTAGCCACTGGGCTGTACACCTGAAACCAATACAGATAAAATTGAAAGAAAAAATGTTTAAAGGAGGGGGAACCCTGAGCAGATCTCTGTGAGGGCAGCAGCGGGCCCTCTGGGGAACCAGGTAGCTCGTGGGAAATGGCCCTGACGAGGGAACTGGCGGTTTAACCCACTAACTCTTGTCCCCATCTGGTGGGGTTGTTCCCCAGACACTAGCTCCTGGGTAGCCTTCCAGACCTGAGGAGAAAGCCCCGAGGCACGAAAGCAGAGGCGGGGCGGCCGTGGGAGGCTGGCGGAGTGCCCCGCGTGGTCCCCACAGCCGTGCCAAGAGCAGGAGCTGCAGGCATGTGGCCAAGAGTACAGATTCCATACATGTGTGTGCATCAAGCTTAAAAACATGCAAAACTACAACATGTTGATAGGGAGAGAGATGTGGTAAAACCTACAGACACTCCTGACAGTGATAAACATCACATACGGGAGGCCGGTACCTCTGGGAAGAAAAAGTGATTCGCAAACAGGAGGGACCTGGGAGCTGTCAGTTGCATCTTTGATTTGTCTTTTCTTTTTCAAGAAAAAGCAGGGGGTATATGGCTATTTGCTTTGTTACTTTTTTGTTTATTTAAAATATTTCATAATAATAAACACCATAGACATGCACATGAAAGGACCTCAATATGAGTGACGAGAGGGTGTTTCATGGTGGAAGTTGGGCAAGAACTTTGGCCATGAGGAAGCAGTAAAATTTGGCTAAATAAAGAATGAAGGGCCTCCCCACCAGCAACCTCGTGAGCAAAGGCTCAGAGGTGGGAGTGGGCGTGGGAGACTAGCCCAGTTCAACCAACGGGAATTTGTGTTGGGAGCTAAAGGTAACTATGCAGGGGAGGCCACACCATGGAGGATGTTCAGTACTGAGGAGTTTAGACTCCACCACAGAAGCATCAGTGTGGCAGGAGTAGTAACAGCAGCAGTGGAAATAATAATAATAATGATAATAATAATAATAATATACTAATTATAAAACAACTTCTTACTACTACTTAATAAGCTCTCACTCCATGTCAGGCACTTGTTACATGCTCTATGCACATCAGTTCATTTAAATGGCACAAAAACAATCCCATGAGATATGTACTCTTATTATCCCATTTTATACGTCTAGAAACTGAGGCCCAGAGGAGGTAAGCAGTTGCCCAAGGTCACATGCTTAATGGGTGGCAGAATGTGGATTTGAATCCAGGTTGGCTTTGTGCCAAAGCTCAGTTTCTCTACCACTCTTTTCTTACTGCTTTTCTGTGGTTTGCATGTGGGTGGTCTCTCCCCCACCCACCCCCAGTAAACTGCTGAATGTGGTGACAGCCTTTCTCTTGGGGTGGCACATAGTTCTCATCCTTCACACCACCTCTGATCTATTGGTGGTAGAATGCTAGGTTGAGGGAGAACCTCAGCCCAGGCCCAGCGGAGGAGAGTGGTGATCAGAAAGCAGGTGTACCAGGAGAGTCTTGTGTTTGCTAACCCTGCACCCAGGCCTCCCGCCCTCTGCTGTGTGCGGAGGGAAACCAGCCTGGGCATGGAAGGTCCTGCCTGTGCACAGTGGGAGCATGCGCGGGGAGTACCCACTGTGCATGGGTGCCGAGAAGGAGCTCTTCTCCATGAAGAAGTGAAGGGAGGAGAGCATGGAACCCATCAAACGATGCTCATAAGACATTCCAACTTTGAGGATTTGGTCTTGATGCTTCAGAAAGGCAGTCAGAAGAGACCCAGCTTTCCTCTGCTTGGACGAGGTCTGCTGTTCTTCGTCAGGCTGATCATCCCAGTGGTTTGGGGACAGGATGGGCAAATGCAGGGGGGCCCCAAGTCCTACTAACCGGCACATGAGCTGTTTAGCTCTCCATTTATTTTTCTCTGAATGGAAATGAGGCCCTGGGTCAGACCCTCAAGCCAAGCCTGGGAATTAATTAGGCATGTAATGCTCGTTAGCAATAATGAACACTCCTTGCTGAAGTCCTTGTGCAGCTTGGTGGGGGACGTGGCCTCTGTGGCAAGAATTGAGCATTTTTCCTGAGCAGGATCTTGACATTGCAGGAGCCCCAAAGCCTTCTCTGAGGGAGGGGTGTGTGTGTGTGATGTGTATGTGGTCTGAGGCATGTACTCAATATGTATGTGATATGTGTCATGTGTGTTGTTTGCATAGCATGAGTCTTTGGATGGTGGGCACTACATGTTAAATTCTTGATATATATGTGTATGTTATATGGGAATGTGGTCTTTGCTGGAAATGTAGTGTGAATGCCTGTGGTTTTGCATATGGCACGTATATAGTACGTATATTGCAGGCGTGTGGTGTGGGTAGGTGAATCTATCTGTGAGTGTGTGCTTGGGTATCTGAGCCTGAAGGACTTTGTCACTGTCAGAAGCAATAGATTGCTAAGAATTCCCATGACATTGGGCAGAGTTATGATCCCGTTTAGTGCTGAGATAACATTGGTTGGAGAAAGGATGGATGAAAAATGTCCTCAGGAATAGAGAAAGGAATTCAACTCAGCAGAGGATGTGCTGGGGCTGGGAAGACAGGAAATAATACCTGATTAAAACAGAAAAGCTCTGTTAGTAGGAGGAAGGGGTCCAGAGGAGGGACAGGGACAGCCCAGCCTGGGAGAATTCCGGAGGGAGAGACATGGTCTTTGGAAGCAGGAGCCAAAGAGGGTGTTAATGTTGGTTGAGAGATGCAGGCAGAGGACACTCGGGGAAGAGAGATCAAAGGCATGGGGTCCCCCACAAGGTGCCCAGGACAGAGACAACTCACAGGACTTAGGAAACAGGGAACCAGGGCTCACAAAACATATCTTGACATCTCTGAGTCTGAGTTTCCCAGAAGAAAAACACACCCCACCCTGTTCATTGGTCACGGAAACAACTTTTCCTCCACTAATTTCCTGCCTTAGTTTGGGTAACGTGACCATGTCTCAACTGGGACACATTGGAGACTAAATGGAGCTATTAGTAGTTTGCCAGGACAGCAGGTGAAACTGGAACTGTCTCCATCACATGGGATGCAGTTTCTCAAAGCTTGGAGGTAAGGAGAGGAAGGCTCAGCCTGTCTCCTGTGGGCGATGCTCTGGAAGGAAGACCACGTGTGCCATCAGCCCCTTGAACTTGAACATCCTCTGAACCCCTCCCTGGCCCAGTCCCCAGAGGTACACTGCAGGGCAGCAAGGGCTTCTGGGAGATTCGGAGGAAGTCTAACATTCCCTAAAAGGCACCCCAAATCCTTTAGGAGCATCCGAAAAGGCAGGGTAATTCGGTGTTCGCATGGCCTCGCTTTTCTAAAACTCAGCCCCTTGCAGAATCCCACTGCTTATTGGGGCCACAGGCAGTGCGGCCCGTGGTCTCTGGTGGAGACAAAGCGGGGTCCAGCGCTGCCCACCCAGCACCACTCGCTCTCATCCCCCTCTTCTCGCATTCATTTAACGAACAGTTATTACTTGGCTACATAACTTTTTGTTGTGAAAATGGCATTATAACAATCTTACAGGAAATGTTTTAAAAAATAAAAATAAATTAACTCGAGTCTTACCACCGTAACGCAATAATTAATTTCATTTTGCCTAGTCCCTTCTGATCCTTGTCAGCACGCCTACATTTTTATTACGTAGTTATAATGCACATATAATTTTACACTCTGTGTTTCTTATTTCACATTTTACCATAAGCATTTTTCCATGTTACATAGTTTTCATAAATATTTTAAATGACTGAGGAATCGTTTGTTGAGTTTATATACCATAATTTACTTAACAGTTCCCCTATTGTTGAACATTTAGGTTGTTTTCCATTTGGGGCTATTATAGATAATGTTGCAATGAATATCTTCATGCATATATAACACTTGTTATTCTTTTGAATGATTTCCTTTGGATGCAGCATTAAGAGTGAGATTATTGGGTCAAAGTGAATGAGCATTTTTATAACCCTTGATTATATATTACCATATTGCTTTCCAAAATGATCATTCCAATTTTCAACATTACCAGTGATGTGTGTGTACCAGTCTCAACATAACCTTGTCAGTGGTGCATGTTAGCATTTTTTCCCTAAATTGCTAATTTGGGAAGTATAAAATAGGACCTCTATGTTGCATTAATTTTCATTTATTGGCTTTCTAGCCAGGGTACACATTTTCTGTGTTACAAGACTTTCATTGGCTACTTACTAAGTGCCGGCAGCTGTGCTGGGTGCTGCAGGGGCTAAAAAGATGCTAACGCAAAGTCTCTGTCCTCAGGGAGCTCATAGTCCAGAACAAGCTTATATATAAATGGAGACCGGACATAGTAAGAGATGTCTTCCTGGAGAAGATGCCGTTGAGGTGGCTCTGGAAGGGTGGCTGAGCTTTGAACCTGAGAAGGGAGGAAGAGTAACCCATGCAGAGGTTACAGCTTGAGCTAAGGCATGGAGGAGGGAAAACATAGGGTGTGTACTGGGAACTGGGAGGGAGGGTGGGAAGAGAAAGGCTGCAAAGGTGAGGTGCAGCCAGCAGGGGGAGCCTGCACTGTCAGCCAGGGACTCTTAGAGGGACCTTGGTGGCCCTGGACAGCTGGGCCTGGGGCAATTCTGCAGCAGGGACTCCAGGAGGATGCTGGTGTGTGCACTAATACCACAGTTCTCGGAGCACCTTGCACTTGTGTGGTACATCCATCTTTTCAGAGTGTTTCCACATATTCTTAATATTTTAAGAATATTCCTCCAAGATGATTGGCTTCACCATCCCTAACTCTCAACTGAAGATGAGAATCCCAACTCTGTTGAGTGACCCTGCTAGGTCACAGCGTACAGTGCGGAGCCAGAACTTGAACCTGGGGTTTCTGATTCTAAACCCAGTGCTTCCTGATGGGCATCAGTCTGGGGAGAGGGCAGCAAGGAGGGCAGTGGTTCTCAGCCCTGAGTCTCCACCCCCACCCCAGGCCTGCTCCATCTCAACGGCGGTGCTGAGGCACCGCTGAAGCTGAGATCAGATATGACAGGATGGGGGTGGACCCCCAGTGGGGCGGAGGCTGGAGTTGGGGCTCTGCCGCTGTGAATGCGGGAAAATGAGTGGCACCCACCGCCTCAGCAAATGGCTGTGATTCAGAGTGATGGAGAAAAAGGAGGCGGCCTCGCGTGGCCCTGTGCTCCGCTGCCCTGCCTTCCTGCCTGTCTGCGGGCAGGGCCAGCGTGAAGAGACACCGGTATGCCCACACCACAGCCCAGGGCTGCTTGTTTATGAGGGTTGCTGGGAGCCCAAATATGAACTCAGCCATGGCTAGAAGGGGCAAAGCTGGATTTGAACCCAGGTCCTCGGAGTCTGTGTGTGTTTATAAATCTGCAAGCATGCTTGTTTCTGAGTGAGCCTTCTGGCCTGACCAGCGCTTTGGTGCTGGGTGGGGAGGAGGCTCCGAAGGGTCTGCATAGCTGGCGTGTCCAGTACACACTCCATTTCAGGCATGTAGGGGTGCTGGTGCATGGGGGTTTCCAGAGATAATCAGCCAGATTAGAGGCACTAAGAAGTCACTGAGGTGGAATATGTGTCGTGTGTGCCCTTTGGTGGCAGGTAAAAGAAGAAATGAGAATATTAATATCAGTTTATGTTTCATATACATGGTATCTTTTTTTTTAATCCTCACCCGAGGAGGTGAGGACATTTTTGCATTTATCTTCATATAGAGTGGGAGGGAGAGAGGAAGGAAGAGAGAGAGAGAAACATTGATGCGAGAGAGACACATCGAGTGGTTGCCACCCACACGACTCCAACTGGGGCCAGGGACAAACCGTAACTGGGGTACATGCCCTTAGCGAGAACCAAACCCGGGACTCTCTGGTCCACGGGCTGACGCTCTAACACTGAGCCAAACTAGCCAGGGCCATGATATCATTTTATTTTCCCTGATCCTATAGGCTCGTGGGGCACTAACATAATACCTATTTTACAGATGCAAAGATTGAGGCCTGTGGTTGATAAGAGCCTTGCCCTAATCCACAGAGCTAGAACAGTAAAACTAGGATTCAAATACAGGCCATCAGATTCCAAGTCTATTGCCGTCTCAGCTGTGGGGGTATTAAGTTCCACAAGTGTTTACTGAGAGCATCACTCTGGGAAGCCTGGTAGGGCTGGCAAGGACTGGAGGTGAAAAAGCCCTGGTGTCTTCATTGGGTGGATGAGGGCAGCGCTACTCAGAATGTGGTCCCTGAACCTGCAGCATCAGTCTCACCAGAACTTGTTAGAAATACAGAATCCCAGGCTTACCTCAGACCTCCTGACTCAGAATCTGCATTGTAACAAGATCCTTAGGTGATTCAGACACAGGTTAAAGCTCAAAAAGCCTTGTCTCTAGACGGGTTCTGCATGCTGTCTGCACATTAGCAGCACTTGTGGGACATTGGGGAAAAAAATCCCCTGACCACACCCCACTCTAGAGATCTGAGTCAAGATCTGGGGCTGGACCTTGGCGTTGAGGCTTCTAGGTTCCCCCAGGTGATTCTAATGTGCAACCAAGGTGAGGAGTGTAGTTCTGGATGTCCAAACTAAATCTGGTCAGGCCCCGCCCCCGCCCCGCCCCCACCACCCACTCCCCCTCGGTTTTCTCCTTGTAAGTGTTCAGTGTAATGTACTATGGTGTTGGGACCATTGTTGTTAGTTATCTCAGGGAACAGGTGGGCCGTTCCTCATCACTGTGGAGGGTAGAGGTGGATCCAGAGCCTGGGAAGGAGGTGCTTCGGTCAGAAGTTCGCAGAAGCTGAGGTCAGCAAGCCCAACTGGGTCCCAGAGGAAAGCTCTGAGAGGTCCGAAGGCCAAAGGATGTCCATCACTTAACAGTTCACACAGCACTGCCCAGCATGGGTCCGGGTGTCAGGTTTCATTGTCATTCCCACTTTGGAGATGTTCAGATCTTAGTTCAAGGTCACTTAAGCTTGTACCTTGAACCCAGGCTGACTCTACCATGCTACCCTTGTCCTCAGGTTAGACAGAAGACCTAGGGGGCTCCCATGGCATCTAGGCCCTCCCATTTGAGCTTTCTCCATCCCAGCCCCTCCCTTCCCCACCCCTCCCTGCCTCTAGGCTGAATGTGGGGCCCAGCCTGAGTTTCAATCAGCCAAGCTAGAGTGGGCAGGAGGGGGCCCCCACCCAGAGTCCAGCCTCTCTCTGAGGCCAGGGATGGGAAAGAAAGAAAGCCTGTGAGTGTGTGAGTGTGTGTGTGTGTGTGTGTGTGTGTCCCCTTTCTTGGGCACGGCCCAAGTTTTGCATCTACATGCTGGAAGAGAGAGCTCAATTTGGCCCTGATACAAACTCCACAGTCACTGAACTGCCGTCTTCATTTAGTTAACGTTCTTTCTGGACAGACCTGGCTAGGATTCATCTTCATTACCCAGGGAGGGGGCTCACTCCCGGCCCTGCTTTGATCCCGGAGCAGCAGACAATCCCCTCTTGTGGATTATTTCCCCCGAAGAAGGCCACGGGCAGAATTACAGGAAGGGACCCGCCAACAACCCCCCACCACCAACACATGTACACCCACCGCATAGCCCCGTTCCACCCACATAGGCACCCGGTTCACCTCCTGCAGGACCAGTTCCTCTCCAGCCTCACTTAGCTAAGCTGAGAGGGATGGAGATCCTGGCTTCTTCCTCCCCCTGCTGCCCACAGTGCCCTCTGCCCCAGTCCAGCACCGATAACGAACGCTCACGAAGCACTTGACAAAACCCCTTCACATGTGATTTTCACATGTTCCAAACCCACACTCCCCAGGTTCAAATCCTGGCTTGGCCACTTGACCTTGAGCAAGTTACTCACCTCTCTGAGCTAGTTTCCACGTCTGCAAAATGGGGTAATGCCACCAGCCGACAGCATTCCCGAAACAAATCCACAACGTGATACAGGTTGAGGGCTTAGCACAGAGCCCAGCACAGAGCCCAGCGTGTAGCAAACGCCAGCACTCAGTGCCCGTTTCTGTGAGGCAGGTCCTGCCATACGGGTTTCACAAACAAGGAAGCGGGCTCGTGGAGGTGCCCCCGGCCAGCTGTGTGACTCTAGGAAAGGCACTTCTTTCCAAGCCTGGTGTCCTCCCTTAGAAGTCCCCGTGGGAACAGCCTCACCTCCTGGGCTTGCTGTGAGGGTCAGGTGAGACCATGTGTGTGGGAACGCTTGGGAGCCCCAGAGGTTCAGGTTCAGAATTCTGGAGATTATGGGGCTGCCTTCATGGGGGGCTTTGACTGGGCAACCATGCTCTCCTAAGCGCCTGAGTTCTGATGGAAGTCTGGGGCTTCGGGAGACTTTGTGGCTCTTAAAAAAATTCTTCCAGCGTTTGACTTGGGCTCTTGGAGTACAGACAATGCTGAGTCAGCAGCATTCCGAGTCTGGCTCCCAACTCTGCTCACAGTCCCCAGGAATAATCCAGCCCCACCCTGAGCCTACACTTCTTCCCCACTGTCCTCCTCCTGGCTTTTAGTGGCCCCCACCCCCCTGTCCTAATCTTGCCCTGGTCCCAGCCCCAGCCTCCCCCCTCCTCATCCCCATTCTTGGCTGCTAACACAGCCTCAGGCCTTTAGAGGGAGGGGGTACCTCCAGCTGGTTTTAATCCCCTGTGATTGGCACTTTCTTACAGTGCAGGGTAAGGACATTGGTCTGAGCAACTGGCTCTTCGCTGCTATTATCTGCCCGCAGCGGCAGGGTCTGCAATCCAGCCCATTGATTCAGCGGCTTTTCTTCTGCCCGCGCTCCCGGGCACTCCCACCCCGCTTGGATCTCTGTGCCTTCTGCTGGGAGCAAAGACAGAGGGGCCTTTGGAAACTGGGGCTGCGAGTGTTCGGGAGGCTTCTCCATTCAGGAAGGCCAGCTAGGAGGGATTCAGACAGTGCCTTACAGACCCGAACAAACGCCTTGTGTTCTTCAGCGTGGCGCCTTGGCTGACGTCCTCACACCTGACCACCCATTAATCTTCCTTTTAACTGGGTCTGCGTGTGACCGAGGCACATCCTTCCATTCTCCAGCCCCAGCTGGGCCTCCTACACACTGTGCCACCCTGCAGGGCCCCGTCTTATGGCTCTCTTGGGTACAACCCCTCTTCTTCCAGGCAGGCTCCAGCCCCAGGCTGAGCTGATGGGCAGGCAGTTCACTGCAACCTGGAATTCAGGGCAAGAAACAGCTGCCCTGGGGTCTGTCCAGAGGACAGTGAGAGAATAGGATCTCCATCTGAGCTTTTCTCGGAGCCCAGGGTTCTAATGGATTTGGGAGTCAGGGGCTATCTGTGTGGTAATTGAGATGAGAAGAGGAAGAGAAGATTTTGCAAATTGGGTGGCACTCTGTTTTGATTGCAGAGGTCTTTATATCTAACTAGTTGTTTGTCCCTGATCCTGAACCTTGATGGACCCGCCAGACCCACCCGCCTGCCTGGCTACCGCTGGCCTCGTCTTCTGCCCCATACTCTTCGTCCCCAGCTGATGGAAGAGCCCTCCCATGCCGGTCTTCCCCAGTGCCAGCCCTTTCCTGGATCCCCTCTCCCTCCACTCCAGCTTCAAGGCACCCTCTGACTCTCGAGAGACATTTTTCTCTCTTGCCAGAAGTCACTTTGAAATTTGCAAACTCTTGCAAATGGGAGAAATAGTGAACAGATTGCAGAAAGGATTTCCTCACCGGTGCCTGTGCTGTCCCTGTCCTCTCCTCCCCTTTCAGCCTGATTTTCCCACCAGCTCACCTGGGTCTTGATTCCACATTTGGCCAAGCCAGTTTGGAAATGCAGGGGCACTTGGAAAACTCTTCCGATGCCCAGAATCTCCTGGAGAAAACCATTCAGGCTTGAGCCCCCGGGAGCTGGCTGCTGAGTGTCTGTCTCCTTGAGAAACAGCCTCTCTCCTTCTCAGGGATCACCGGGGCAAGGAGCCTGCATACCACTCTGGCCAATTCTCCTCCACTTCAGACTTCGCCTTGAAGATAGCACTATTGATTTTATTTATTTATTTATTTAAATTCTCAAAGAAATTGTGAGGTTAAGGACAGAATCCTTTCTTTGTTTTTATTACCCCAAGTGTCTAAAACATAATAAAGACTCCTAACTGTGAACAATGTTAGAGCTGGATTTGAGTTCATCTTGTCCAACCCCCTCATCACACTGACAGGGAAACTGAGGCTCAGAAGGACATCTGACCTGCCCAAGGTTTTATGATTCTGAGCCCATCCTGCCACTACACCTTTGTCGATTGATTGATTGATTGATTGATTGATTGATGACAGCATTGAGGAGCAAGAGCCACAGGGGAGGCAGGAGTGGGGTGACCCCAAGAGTTGTCCCTGCAGGACCCTACACCAATTCCCTGAGGGATACTGGGAATTTCTCAGGGGAGCCAGCACTATAGCCTCTGATTACATTTGAATTCTTAAAGGTGCCTCAGGGGTGAGGTGAGGAACGAGCCAGCTGAAGCCCCACCATTTCTTTCAATCTGATGTACTGCCTTCCCCAGACATTTTCCTGGAGAGAAAGAAGGCTCTAATTAGTGAAATGAAAAGACATGCTTCAGATCCCAGCCATTAACCAGTACTTTTTTATTGCAAGTGACAGAAACCCAGCCTAAGGTGGTTTAGGCAGAAAAGGGAATAGATTGCCTCTTGTAACCAGAAAGAACAAGAAGCAGATATTGCTTCAGGCAGAGCTATATCATGGGGCTCAGATGATGTCAGTAATCTGTCTCTACTTTGGCTGTTTTCCTTCGTGTTGCCTTCATTCTCAAGTGTTCTCTTCTCCAGGAATTCCCACATTATTGAGATGGATACCAGCAGCCCTAGGTCCACAGTCTCTCAGTCTAACATCTCCAATGAAGAGAGAATACCTTTTAACCCAATTATTCCAACAACAGTCCCAGAATTGAGTCCCATTGGCCTGCGTGGGTCACATGCCCATCCCAGAACCAATCACTGTGACCAGGGGGTAGAATGTTCTGATTGGCCAGGCTTTGCTCATGTGCCCTCCTTCTGAGGCCAGGGGTGGAATCAGCCGTGGCTTAAATGCATGGATTCAAAAAGAGGTTGGCTTTGGATAGCTCATACTTTGCCTCTCAGTCCCCAGGAAGAATAATAGCTGATGTATATAAAGTTGTTCACATCTATTCTACCTTTATTGATCCACATAAGAATGTTGTTTAAGTAGGGAGGGGAAACTGAGGCTCAGAGAGTGAGATAACGTGAGAAAGGTCACACAGCAAGTCGGTGTTAGTACAAATATTCAAACCTAGTTCTCCATCCTGCGCTCTTGGCATTACTCTGTTCTTGAAATCGGGCCAGGCCCCCTGAGGAGCTGGTCTGGTGCAGGCTGGAAGGCAGAGGGTGCCTGCCACTCCTCATCTACTCAGAGCTGCCCAGGGCACTGAGCTGACTGCGGGCGGGAGCGTGAAACTGGCCCGAGACCAGTGCAGGCTGCAGGAGGAGGGGTACAGCCTCTTGCAAATGAAATATTCATGGTGGTTATTGAATCAAGCTTTATTGGAATAAAAATACACTTGCTGAATACATTTATTTCCCCTGATTCCTTTCAACCCCCTTCCTTCCCTGAGTGATTTGATTTGGGTGCCAGGGAAGTTTTTTTCCCCCAAGTAAATTAGACTTAGGTCAGCAGAATAAGCATGTCATGTCAGGATTGGCGCTTGGCAAGAGAGGAGCATGCTGGGGGCTGTCGGTGGCCTCTGGGACTCCTGAGGGTGCGGGGATGTGGGTGTGGGGGTGGGAGGCAATCGCTCAAGGCCATTGTAGGACGTGCTCATACGCACAGGCTCTGTCCACCAGAACTTCCACACGTTCACAGGCACGAGTACTCTCTCCCTTCCTCGGCCTCCTCTCTCCCCCTGGATAATTATAAGGGCCAAGGCCAATATTTGGAACCAGAGAGCCCCACAGGCCTGGGGTTGTAGTGGTGGGTCTCACTGTTAGGCTGACCCTCCAACTCCATTTTAGGGGTAGCCATCCAGGGAGACATGCAGCATCGCTGACCCTCTGTTTTCTCTGTGAAATAGCTCTTTTTAATGCTCTTCCTTCTCAACTTACTTCTCTCTCAGGTCTTTCTCTTCTCTCCGTCCTCACAGAGTTTCGTTCCTTCTCCTTGTAGTTCTCAGCCTCCCTTGGAGCCTGTCTCTCCAAATATGTCTCTTGATGTCAGCCTCTCTTCGGCTCCGTGTGTCTGCCCAACTCTGCAAAGGTCTCTTTGCTTCTCTGACCTCGCCTTCAGAACTATTTCACAACCCACACACGAATCTCATACTCTGAAATAGTCACACCCACAGTTTTGCAAACATATTCAGGGCAGGGCAAAGGTAGGTTTACAGTTGTTCACGTGGCAAATAATGCAATAATTAGCAAATAATAATACAGGAATAAACTGTGTTTCGCATACTCACAACTGTAAGCCGACTTTTGCCCCACCTTGTATACGCACTCCTACACACACTCCTACACACACTGCTACACACACTCCTACACATACTCCTACACACACTCCTACACACACTGCTACACATATTCCTACACACACTGCTACACACACGCTGCTACATCCACACCTACACACACACCTACACACACTGCTACACACACACCTAAACACACGCCTACACACACACCTACACACACTGCTATACATACTCCTACACACACCTACACACACATGCACTTACTCTCAAACTTCGCCCTGCCCCTGGGTGGCCATTAGGGGTTCACCACTGCTCTCACCCACCCCACCAAAACCACAGGGCGGCTCTGAGGCCAGCCCAGTCCTGGGCCACCTGTAGCTACCCTCTTATTCACAGGGTCAGAAGTGAGAAGCGCGAAGATGTTACCTGCCCTGCAGGGGCACGTTAGGTGAGGTGGGAGGCACTCCTCCCTGGGCAGTGCCTCCGGGTGGTCCCATCTTGGTTGGCCACTGGAATGAGATGGAGGGGCAGACCCTGAGCTGGCAGCTTCATGAGACTGAGACTAGACAGTAGAGCACCTAAGGGAGATGTTCCCGGCTCCCCTCCCTGTCCATCCCTAACTGTTGCCCCTTGTTCTGCCGGCAGCTCAGCTCTCTGAGGTTTGGGGGACCCTACTCAGGTCTGAAGGGCCTGCTGGGCACTGTACTTGGGTGCAACTCCTAGGGTTGCTTCTTCCTTACCTCTGGTCTTGTCCTCCCCTCCCCCACATCACACATTCTGGCACCCTGGTGCCTTTCCTCTCTCCCCTTCACTGACTCAACCGTTTCTTGTTTCAACCCCAACAGGCTCCTCTCCAGAGAAGTTTGAAAATCAGGCTCCTTTCCTTCCCGGAAACCCTCTCAAGTTTTGTCTCCAAGGGCCTGTCTCATCTCTCTTCCTAGGCTTTAAGGCTGCTCCCTGCTGGGTCAGGCTCTGAGCCTTACCACCCTCTGCACACCGGCTGGCAAGTCAGATCCCCGCTCACCCACCCCCACTCTCCTCAAGTCAGATCCCCGCTCACCCACCCCCACTCTCCTCAAGTCAGATCCCTGCTCACCCACCCCTACTCTCCTCAAGTCAGATCCCTGCTCACCCACCCCCACTCTCCTCAAGTCAGATCCCCGCTCACCCACCCCCACTCTCCTCAAGTCAGATCCCCCTCACCCACCCACCACTCTCCTCAAGTCAGATCCCCCTCACCCACCCCCACTCTCCTCAAGTCAGATCACCGCTCACCCACCCACCACTCTCCTCAAGTCAGATCACCGCCCACCCACCCACCACTCTCCTCAAGTCAGATCCCCCTCACCCACCCCCACTCTCCTCAAGTCAGATCCCCGCTCACCCACCCCCACTCTCCTCAAGTCAGATCCCTGCTCACCCACCCCTACTCTCCTCAAGTCAGATCCCTGCTCACCCACCCCCACTCTCCTCAAGTCAGATCCCTGCTCACCCACCCCTACTCTTCTCAAGTCAGATCCCCGCTCACCCACCCCCACTCTCCTCAAGTCAGATCCCTGCTCATCCACCCCTACTCTCCTCAAGTCAGATCCCCGCTCACCCACTCACCACTCTCCTCAAGTCAGATCCCCCTCACCCACCCACCACTCTCCTCAAGTCAGATCACCGCCCACCCACCCACCACTCTCCTCAAGTCAGATCCCCCTCACCCACCCACCACTCTCCTCAAGTCAGATCCCCCTCACCCACCCCCATTCTCCTCAAGTCAGATCCCCGCTCACCCACCCACCACTCTCCTCAAGTCAGATCACCGCCCACCCACCCACCACTCTCCTCAAGTCAGATCCCCCTCACCCACCCCCACTCTCCTCAAGTCAGATCCCCGCTCACCCACCCCCACTCTCCTCAAGTCAGATCCCTGCTCACCCACCCCTACTCTCCTCAAGTCAGATCCCTGCTCACCCACCCCCACTCTCCTCAAGTCAGATCCCTGCTCACCCACCCCTACTCTTCTCAAGTCAGATCCCCGCTCACCCACCCTCACTCTCCTCAAGTCAGATCCCTGCTCATCCACCCCTACTCTCCTCAAGTCAGATCCCCGCTCACCCACTCACCACTCTCCTCAAGTCAGATCCCCCTCACCCACCCACCACTCTCCTCAAGTCAGATCACCGCCCACCCACCCACCACTCTCCTCAAGTCAGATCCCCCTCACCCACCTGCCACTCTCCTCAAGTCAGATCCCCCTCACCCACCCCCATTCTCCTCAAGTCAGATCCCCGCTCACCCACCCACCACTCTCCTCAAGTCAGATCCCCGCTCACCCACCCCCACTCTCCTCAAGTCAGATCCCCGCTCACCCACCCCCACTCTCCTCAAGTCAGATCCCCGCTCACCCACCCCCACTCTCCTCAAGTCAGATCCCTGCTCACCCACCCCTACTCTCCTCAAGTCAGATCCCCGCTCACCCACCCCCACTCTCCTCAAGTCAGATCCCCGCTCACCCACCCACCACTCTCCTCAAGTCAGATCCCCCTCACCCACCCACCACTCTCCTCAAGTCAGATCACCGCCCACCCACCCACCACTCTCCTCAAGTCAGATCCCCGCTCACCCACCCACCACTCTCCTCAAGTCAGATCCCCCTCACCCACCCCCACTCTCCTCAAGTCAGATCCCCGCCCACCCACCCACCACTCTCCTCAAGTCAGATCCCCGCTCACCCACCCACCACTCTCCTCAAGTCAGATCCCCCTCACCCACCCACCACTCTCCTCAAGTCAGATCCCCGCTCACCCACCCACCACTCTCCTCAAGTCAGATCCCTCTCACCCACCCACCACTCTCCTCAAGTCAGATCCCCGCTCACCCACCCACCACTCTCCTCAAGTCAGATCCCCGCTCACCCACCCCCACTCTCCTCAAGTCAGATCCCCCTCACCCACCCACCACTCTCCTCAAGTCAGATCCCCGCTCACCCACCCACCACTCTCCTCAAGTCAGATCCCTCTCACCCACCCACCACTCTCCTCAAGTCAGATCCCCGCTCACCCACCCACCACTCTCCTCAAGTCAGATCCCCCTCACCCACCCCCACTCTCCTCAAGTCAAATCCCCCTCACCCACCCGCCACTCTCCTCAAGTCAGATCACCGCCCACCCACCCACCACTCTCCTCAAGTCAGATCCCCCTCACCCACCCCCACTCTCCTCAAGTCAGATCCACCTCACCCACCCCCACTCTCCTCAAGTCAGATCCCCCTCACCCACCCGCCACTCTCCTCAAGTCAGATCACCGCCCACCCACCCACCACTCTCCTCAAGTCAGATCCCCGCTCACCCACCCACCACTCTCCTCAAGTCAGATCCCCGCTCACCCACCCCCACTCTCCTCAAGTCAGATCCCCCTCACCCACCCCCACTCTCCTCAAGTCAGATCCCCGCTCACCCACCCCCACTCTCCTCAAGTCAGATCCCCCTCACCCACCCCCACTCTCCTCAAGTCAGATCCCCCTCACCCACCCCCACTCTCCTCAAGTCAGATCCCCGCTCACCCACCCCCACTCTCCTCAAGTCAGATCCCCCTCACCCACCCCCACTCTCCTCAAGTCAGATCCCCACTCACCCACCCACCACTCTCCTCAAGTCAGATCCCCCTCACCCACCCCCACTCTCCTGGGGCAGGTCTGTGCAGGGACCTGACTGGCTGTCCTCCGAAGATAGAGAATCCAGCCCAGACTCCTTCTGTGCCTGGGGCAAAGGCAGCAGCAATAATGCCCGCTGGGCTTCAGCTCCCCAGACTGCCTAGCAGGTGGCGCCTGTGGGTCCTGAGGAAAAGGGTGACTCAGGAACCAGGAAACAAGCAAGCACCTCCTGGGGGAGGCACCCTGAGAAGGGGAGAAAGGCTGGGTCCAGCCGGCTGGGCCAGGACCCAGGGTGACAAGGGTTAAAAAAACACACATCGTTTTCTGAAGGGGAACATGGTGGCCACACAGACCTGGTCCTATTCCAGTTTCTTCAGTTTACTAGTCATGACCTTGAGTAAGTGACCTAGCGTTTCTGTGTGTCGGTTTCCCCGTCTGGAGAACGGGTACTGTAAACTCATTTAGGTGCTAAGGCAGAACCATGGCACACAGAGGGAGCTCAGCGAATGGTGGTCACTACTGTCGCCATCATCAGCAGCAGCATCCCGAGGACCTGTGGGTGCCAACAATTCTCCGACGTGCAATGGAGGCCCCCCGTCAATCTGACCACCTCTGCCAGGCCTGACATGCTGTCTGCTGGCAGATGACAGCTCCATTGCCTGGCTGGTGAGGCTTCCCCTCCTCCATCCCCCTGCTGCTTATGATAATTTAATTGATAGAGCTCACACTGGCTGTGCCTCTCCAGCAGTGCTTCTTGGCTTAACGCGGAGAGGAAAAGAAAAAATAAATAAATTACCCCTGTCCAACATCCCTATTATTAGGAGGGATTTGGCTCACCTGAGTCAGGTGACCATGAATGAACCTCGGGGAAGGTGTCAGGAGAGAAATCAACCTGGGCCCCAGCTAGGCCACCTTTGGGACAACTTCCTGTCTCCATAGGCCTCCCCTTCCCCGTTCACAGGGAGCTGGATAATTAAACCAGAGTAATGAAGACTCATTCATTGCTAGTATTGCTAATTCCTGCAGTGCTGAAACGAATTTGCATTCTTGTGTAAAGGAAAGAAAGAAATTAAAAATTTGAAAATAAATAAAACCTCAAATACTTGTATAGCACTTCCTACGTACTAGACACCCTTCTAAACCCTTTACAAATAATAACTCACTTAACTTGTCGTTCTGAAGGTGATATTCGACTGTCAACTTGGATTTGTAGCTGGAAGCTTTGTTTTAAAAGAGACAGTTTGGATCAGAGACAATTTGTCAATGTTGCAGGTTGTCAAGGGCGTTGCTAAGAGGAGTCACTGTTTAAATTGTGTTTTAACTCCTTACTTCCAGGAAAAAAGAAAAAACAAGATGACTAAGAAGGAGATTCTTTTTGAAAAAGAATCAAATGACAAATTGTTTGTTTTTATTGGAAAATTTAGGGCTGTGATTCCGATCTCAGATAAAATTCTTTGAGCTATTAAATGAGACAGACAGCCTGCTGTTCTCTGGTGTCAGCACCGGAGAATCGGAGAATCAGAAGGCAAGTACTCAAGAGGAGACTTGTTTGCAGACCTGGAGAAATGGGGGTAGCAGCAAAAACTCAACTGATTTTGATTGATCACTGAAAGAATAAAACAGGAGGGTCAGGGTTAGGGCAGAGTTGATAAGTTGAAATAGGATTAGTTATATGCTGATGATTATTAAAACTGAGAAAAAGTGTGTGTGTGTGTGTGTGTGTGTGTGTTTTATTAGCTAAATAGAAGGAAAAGATTATTCTCCAAATAAGTAGCATATTCTTTGCATTATTTCAGTCTATGATTTGAGGCCTAGGAATGTCGAAGGATCCTGTCACAGAGACAGTGATCTTCTGCCCAGCTACCCATCCTCCCACCACCCCTCTGACACCCTTAACAGCGCAGGGAAAGAAGAGGACCATGGGAAGAACTGAGATTCAGGGTCAGGGGCAAAGGGGACCTTCTCACCATCCCCCCAGGCTAGAGCCCAGTGGCCACTTGGCAATCCCCAGGCCTTCCAACATGGCACCTCACTAGAGCCATCCATCTGACTATTTTCCACTGAAGATTTGCTTTCCTAAATTTAGCAAACATTTCCTGAACCCTTACTCTGTTCCGAGAACTGTGTTGGGAGCTTTCTGTGTGTGTTCTTATTCCATTCCTACATGCCGTGGTGGAGGACAGCAATACCTGCCCCGTGATATTATTACTGTGGCTCTCTTCTCCACCAAACCATGAGCTTCTTGATCCAGGGACTATTTTTTTTTTTTTTTCAATTTTATTTCCCATTATTTTATCACAGTGAAACTTTAGTAATTTTTAGGAGTGAATAAATGAGTGATTTGTCATTTAATGAGAGATTATATGACTTACCCCAGTTACACAGCTAGTAAATGGCAGAATCGAGATTCAAATCCAGCCCAGAGTACCTTTTGCAGCACCACAGCTGCCCAAATGATGTGTGACCTCCTCAATTAATAAGAGTTTCACAACTTCTGCCTGGGCCAGTTTGGCTCAGCGGTTAGAGCGTTGGCCCGTGGACCAGAGAGTCCTGGGTTCGGTTCCTGCTAAGGGCATGTACCTCGGCTGCAGTTTGTCCCCACCCCTGTTGGGGTCATGTGGGTGGCAATCAGTCGATGTCTCTCTCTCACATTGATGTTTCTCTCTCTCTCTTCCCCCTCTCTCCCTCCTGCTCTATGTCCTTGGGTGAGGTCACCAAAAAGGTGCTGGCTGGTGGGGGGGAGGGGGAGATTGTATGTGTTAGACCCCTTCTCATGCTCCCTGGTCCCCAGGTAACTGTGTGCAGTGGTGTTCTGGGGCTGGCTCACACTAGCTCACAAGAGCTGATTGTGTGCATCTCCTCCCAACTCTGTGTTCTGTTATTTCATTGGTAACTTGTAGTTGGCAATGGAAGGGGTATTTACACTATGGAAATTGGCAAATGCTATAAATCAGGGTTTGTTTGTTTTTTCTCTCCAGACCTGGTTGGTAAGCATTTATGAGCATCCCAATGACTAGGTTATTGCTGGTACCAGAAAGCTTCTAGAGTGGAATGTGAACATGAGGTACTCATCTCCATGTGGTTAATTTCTGCCACTTGCTAAGTTGTGGCATGTGCTGTGATGCTGACAGGAGGTTCATGAAGATAAAAGAAGAGACCTCTCAGCTGCTTTAGTTCTCTTGTCTCTTATATAACTTGGTATCTCCATGTTGGGAGGTGCTTACCAGGTACTTAATGAATAATGAGCAACCCTGGTTCTTGCTCCTGGGGTGCCCAGGGGGCCTCAAGGCAGTTTCTGATGACTGTTACCCTCCCTCCTGGATTTGTTCTTCTATATAGTCTTCCTAAGGCCTCCTGGCTGGGGGAGGGGCGGGATGACAGCCACATCTGCGATACGTGTGTTTTCCTTATTTGTTCCCAACAGGAAATCAATGATATCAGAAACTGTGGGCTAACTCTTCAGCCCCAATCAATAGACCCTGATTAATTCAGTCGTGGCCATTGGGTAAATTTGCTGCATCATAATTAGAATTATTAATTAAAAATAGGAAATCGATTGGCGCAAATTAAGCAGAAGAGGAGTCAGTTGGGCCACTTTGACATTGATTATGCAGTGCTTGAGAACATTTCAAGCTTGGCTCTAGCTCTGGGGTCTGGCATCCCATGTGACCCCCAGACTCCCTTGAGTTGTGGCAGTCCAGCCTCCAGGCCTTAAGCTAACAAGGGTGCAGAGAGAGCTCCTAGGCCTCTGGACACCAGAACTCGAGGCCCCTCAGGAGCATCTCACCCACTACCCTTATTTTTTAATTTTGAAAAAAAGAATTTGGGGAGGAAAACTGTCCTCATTTTTGCTTATTATTTTGCATTCTTTGTTCATATGCATATATTATTTTATTATAATGTATACATATGGTATGTGATAGTATATTCTCTTCTCTCAACAGTGTGGCACAATCACTTTTTCGTTTGCCACACAATTATCATTTTGATGGCTGCATAATATTCCATAGATATACCATAATTTGCCTAACCAGTTCACTATTGTGGGCCATTTAAGCTGTTTATAATAATAGCTAAAACCACTGGGGGTCCATTCTCACAGTTTGCACTATGAGCTTAACATGCGTTGTTTTGCTAATCCTCACCACAATCCTGTGATGCAGGTACTGTTATCATCCCCATTTTACTGATAGTGAAACTGACTCAGAGGAGTTAAGGGACTTGTTCAAGTGGCTTGCCCAAGGTCACACGAGGCTTTTTGGAGATGGAACTCTTAAGAAACTGAGAGTTCTTGACCACAATACTGTTCTGCCTCCAGTTTCTCTATATTCACATAAACAATGGCCACACGCAGGTTCCCACATTCTGTTTTTTCCATCTGCAAATATCATTTCGACAGTCAAGGGAACTGACTCCCTCTCTCCCTTCCTCCCTCTCTAAAATAAAATATAAATAATTAATTCATTAAAAAAGAAAACATCTAGGAATGTAAATGATACAGAGCGTGCACTTAGAATCTTGACACTTCTGTTATTTAGTATGAAAAATAAATTATTCACCAGCTTTGTGCTACATCAGTAGCAAATCACTTGCAACAAATGTCGCACTGTATTTTGTTATGTGAGTGTGTCATGTATGACACAACAGGGAGAGTGCCTAGTGTAAAATACACAGATTGTTTTGCATTGGTATCAAAACATATTTTCTAAAATGCCTGTAGCTTTTAGACAAAGTTTTTCAACCTCTTTTCCCTCTTTTTTGTTTAAAAGACCAAATATGAGCCAGCCTTTTCACTTGCTAGATTCTGCTCAGCAGCCCCAGCCTCTGCTTTTGAAATACTCACACTCTGCCACTTTCACTCTGACACACTTCCTCCTAGGACAGTCGCTGGGTCTTGGTGAAGATCACCTTGAGTCACAGATGTGAACCTGCCTGACAAAGCCTCCCAACCCAGCTCCATCCTCACTTCCTTCTCTGCCTCTTTCTTCCCACCCCACGGCCTGCAGCCCCTGAAACCCCTAGCAAGGGGTCCCCAAGGACACTGCCTCTTCTCAGAATAAGGTGCATGGCCTCCTGTGACTCCCATAGGGTACCATTAAGGGACTGGTCTTCCCTCGGCTTATAATTTACAGCAATTGTGTTCTATAAAAAAGTTAGTTTGAAGTGTTCTTTAACCAACTTAATTACCATGAGCCTCCTTCTGAAGATTGTTCCAGCTAGTTGAATATTAATCTGCAATTCAAAGAGTCCCCAGGCACAGATTGCAAGATCTTGTACATGCAAGTAATTAAGACCATAAGTAGAAAGACTCCAAAGAAGCAGGAGTTTTCTCCCAGAATATGAGTGAAAAGCTCTTATGAACTTCAGGGTACATTGCTATTTTTCCCACCAGCCTCCCAGACCAACTGGCAGGCCAGGATGGGACAGGATTTCAGGTTTTGCTATTGCATGGGTTCTAGAACAGGGGATTTTGTTAGAGGCAGGATGATGTGGCAGAAAGAGCTCTGGACTGGGAGTCCAGAGACCTGGTTTATAGCTCCTGCAACTCTTTTACCTTGGGCAAGTCACTCTCCTTCCCTAGGCAAGCGCATCCTCAACTATAAAAGAAGGGAGTTAGACCAGACTGTAAGCCTTGCTGGGGCAGTGATCACACGTGTGTCTGTGTGTGACCTTCTTTTCCTAAAGTTGTTCCAAGTAAACTTTGCATAAGCCTCGTGCTACTAATGATGTGTGTTAACTCTGCCCTCAGTGTGAGGACGTAGCCAGGGCTGTGGAGATGCCTGGTGACTCACATGTGCTGCTGAGTCATGAGTCTTCCTAAATGAACTCACTCGGTGCTGGCAGTGTGGACCCCTCAGCCCCTGGCAGGTCAGCGGTGTACAGCCACTGAAGCAGAACCTGAAATAGCCTCATGGACAAGCCACTGAGCCAAAAGGAAAGAATAGTAGATGCAAGCACACCTTGTTTTATCGCTTTGATGTGTTTCATAGACGTTGCATGTTTTATGAACTGAGGCACGACCCTCCACTAGCAAAAGGATAACGACTTGCTTTATTGCGATACTTGCTTTATTCTGATACTCGCTTTATTGCAGTGGTCTGGAACCAAACCCTCCGTATCTGTCTCTGAGGCATGCCTGGAGTAGGTAGCAGAAGGAATGTGGTGAGGGGTGAGGGGTGAGAATGGTGAGGGGCTTGTGTTTGCTCGCAAGGCTGGATGACCAGGCTCTACTTCCTCTGCTTCCCAGGGAAAGCTTGAAGGTCCCTCTCCCATTGCGTATCCACATACACAGGCTCCCCTCTCTCGGAGACTGGACAGGCTTCTCATGGGCTCTCCCTCCCTGAAGCCCGCCTCTTCGTGCTTACTGCTCTGGCCTTTAGAAAGGGCTTTTATATACAGGTTATTTAATGTCATTCAGATATCTTATTCCTGGGATATAGACTGGAACAAAAAGCAGAATGACAACAGCAATTAATTTTCCTGTCGAGGATGCCAGCAGCAGGGAGGGAGCCAGGCCAGAGGCAGCGAGCTCAGCAGAACACGGAGATTTTCACAACGCAGAGTCTCTGTCTGCAGCGTCCGGGCCCGTCATGTACAAGTCATTCTCGCTTGGGAGCTCAGCCACACATGGAGGAGAGAGGGGAAGGGCAGTCTGTTTATTCTCTGGACTTTGATGCTTGGCCCTTCCAATCAGCGATGAAATGGAAATGCAAGGTGTTGGCTTGGCCCCTCCTCACCTCGCTCAGATAGCTCTAGGCCAGCATGCTTTAGCTCTGTGGGCTCAGAGGACCCAGGGAGAAGCCCAGTGCTTGGGTGTGCAAGACATTTTAGCTGGCAGGGACCAAGTCCCATCCTTTATTTTAGAGATGTGGAAGCTGAGCTCATGCTTTTAAATAGTGGTAGAGCAGAGACTAGAAAGCCCCAGTCTCTTGAGTTTTAGCTCTGCATCTCTCCTCTGCCCCATTGTGCCTCTTTTCTATCCTCAAAATGATAACAAAATGGGTGTGACTCTTCTCCTCATCCTATTCCACTTACAAGGTCAGGCCTTATTGTCTCCATTCTGCAGATGAACCCTGAGGCTCAGAAAGATTAAACACCAATCCCTATACAGTGCTACCAGTTAGCAAGCTCTTCATCATCCCAAGACTTCATTTGACTCTTATAACCACCCTATCCCAGTGGATAGATTTTAGTACATATAAACATTTTGCATTAGGGAAAACTGAGGGTTGGAGAAGTGAGGTGACTTTCCCAAGGTCACACAGCTAGTCAGTTGGTAAGTTGGATTCGAGCTCCGCTGCTCTCCACTACATGAACAAATTAGTGGCAGAGCCGGGATGAAAACATGGGTCCTGACACTCAGCCCTCCAACCCTTTATCTGGTCCCAGGAGGAGCTCATTTCCCTACCCAGTGAGACTGCCCCGCAGCTCAGCGGGTATGAATGACACCACACCATCCTTTCCACTTAGGGATGCATCACCGCCCACCTTCACTCTGAAATCCTGTGATGTTTGCAAATGTCACCAGGCACCATCTGAAAAGGTTTTAATTTACCCTCAGGGAAGCCAATTGGACAGTTTTTCTCAAAACTTTCTCAAGAGTTCTCTTAGCTTATTCAACCTCCCACACTCACTGCGTTCTTCGCTTCCCACCCTGAAAGATAGTTCCACTGCATACTTACTGAAGCAGGAATCCTAATAGTATTACCAATTAAGGATCACATTGCACTTAAGTGTTTTTGCAAGTATGTTTTCAAGCATTCTGTCAGCTGGTGCAATTATCTCCACTTGACAGGTGAAGACTCAGAGACTCACTGTAGGGAAGAGATTTCTCTGGGTCATGCAGCCTGTCGGTGATTGAGCTAGAACTCAATCCCAAACTTTCTGGTTCCCAGTTCTGTGCTGTTTTACAGTAGGGTTGGGAAGGAAGCAAATGCTAGCTGAAGAGTAAGTGGGAGGAGAAGTTTTAGGGGAGCAAATACCAGAAACCACTATAAGAAGGGCTTCTTGCTGTCATTTTGATCACCAGGATGTCCTGGAAGTTGATACATTAATTTGTATCTAAGAGTGACAGGAATGGAAGGAATTATTATTCTGCTCTTCTGCTTTCCATGATGTGTTCAGAAGTTAATTGGTGTGGAATTCAGCACCAACGACAGCGCCTTTGCCCCCCACAGCCCTGCAGTTATAAGACCTGAGAATTAGCAGGGTCCTCTGAGGTTGCAAGGTCCAACCTTCACCCTCTGTGAAAACCACTTCCACTATTTAGAGCCCATCGGATCTCTGCTTGAATCCCTCCTGCAGCAGGGAGTTCTACTGCTCCCAATTCAGTCCCTGCCACTGATGTATGGTTTGCACTTTGAGATGATGCCTCCTATTGCCAAGTGGAGGAAGTCAGGGGGGTGGTTACTGCTGAGAAGAGGATCTCCAAATTCTTTTTTCAATTATTAAATATTTGTGACCTATAGAAAAATAACGAAAATCATATTAAAAATACCCACCACCCAGACTGAAAAAATCTTAACATTCATTGTATCTGCCTCAGATACTTTTTAAAGAAAGAAAATGTTACAAAAATATTTGAAGCCGTCTTTGTGCCTCTCCTTGATCTAATTTCCTCTCCTCCCCCCTCAACTCTCCCTAGGCATCATCTTCTGATTGTTAAGAACTTGCAATCCAGAAAGTTATGTTAGAGCCAAAAGGGTCCTGGAGACCTTCTTTTCTGACCCCTCATTTAGCAGATGAGGGAACCAAGGCCTGGAGGGAGAATTTGAATTAAGATCTCAGTGATGGTCCTAAGCCATTTCTTGGTCATTATCTTCTCTTTAATTTTATCCCAGTTTTTGAGGTGGAGTGGGATCTGGGTTTGTCTACTCATTTTACAGGTCTTTGGGTTGTCCCACTGCCTTGTTAGCTCTTCATCGCAGCTCGATCAGGCCACTCTCTGTTGCATGTGGAAATATCAGGGAAATCCTATTTGGAAGAATTCCTTGGCTCACCTCTTTTTTTTTTTTTTTTTTTTATCCTCACCAGAGGATATTTTTCCATATTTTGTACAGATAGAGTGGGAGGGAGAGAGAGGAAGGAGAGAGAGAGAGAAACATCGACGTGAAAGGGACACATCAAGTGGTTGCCACCCGCACGACCATCCAGGGCCGGGGACAAACTGCAACCGAAGTACATGCCCTTAGCGGGAACCGAACCCGGGTCTCTCCGGACCGCAGGCCGACGCTCTAACCGCTGAGCCAAACTGGCCAGGGCTCTTGGCTCACCTCTTGATCCCCGCGTGAGAAGTTTGAGTCATGGTAAAGATAACTGAATAGTAAGGTAAATTAAATTGACTGGCTTTATGGGAGTCAAGAATGGCATTGAGAGAACAGGACTCTGAGTGCTGGAGCAGGGGCACTCAAAGGCAGGGTCTGCTGGGAACCCGGGCATGAAGGGGTACCTGGAGGGGCTCTGAATGCCAGACCCCATGCAACTGAACTTGAACCGAGAGTCACCTTGGGGTCATGGAAGGGCTCTATGCAGAGCAGTGACCTCATCAGATTGGTGATTTAGAAAGATCACCCTGGAAGTTAGGCAGAGGTGGGGTAGGGGAAGACACAAGAAGTGGGGCACTGTTTGGACACTTGTTACTACAAACTACAGCCACTCATGGCTTCTCTCTCTCCTGGGACTATTGGGTTATTGGGCAGATCACAGACAACTCTCAGGCCTGGAAGGCTTATGCTGGGCCACCTTCTCCCCACCCTCTATTCAGTCACTGCCATGGATAGAAAATCTGCTTTTATGAGACATAAGGAGAATATGAAAAATAAGGGAAACCACCATAACCGGCTCTCACATGGGAGGGAGCAGGCGAGTGGAGGGGAGTGCTTTGCACTATTCATCTCCTGCTTGCAGCTCCAGAGACCTGTTCCAGGCTCTGCCGCACCCCTAGTTCATCATGTGACCTTGAACAAATCACTTTTCCTTTCTGGGCCTCTGATGCTTCACCTACAAAAGGGGAGAATTGGATGAGCTGAATGCTAAGGTGTCTGCAGTTCTAATACTTTGTAATTTCGTCATCCTCTTCATTCCCTGTGAGGCACCTATGGGATTCTGAACTCTGAGCCCTGCAAACAGTTTACTCGGCCCTGGTCCTTCATCATCATAACTGCTGCCGTTCGTTATCCATCTGCCACATGTTGGCACTGTGCTAAGCACCGTCATACCATTTAATGACCACTAACCTCCCGGTAGGTGCTATTATTTTCACTTTACAGATGAGGAAACTGAGGCACCAAACATTTTAGTAACTTGCCCAAGTTCACCCTACAGAATCAGGATTTGAACCCAGGACTTCACCATCATGCTCTGAATTCCTACATCTTAATGTCCAACTCACGCCCAAGCCACAAACCCATAGCAACGCTTTTTCCAAGTTCTCCGTAGTCCACACCAAACCATAAGGGAAACATTTGCCTGGGCTCCCCTGGGCTTTGTGAGTGACCAGACCCCACCCTCAACCCCCACGCAGAGATCTCTGCTGAGGAGCCTGCCTCCTGTTTGCTCATATTAATAAGATCCTTCTTCCTCCCCTGAGTCTTAGTGATGACAAGTAGTCAGCTAGAACTAACTACAGTGTTAACTTTGCTTTGAAATCCTCTGTGAGCTCCCCAGCTGGCGACAGCTTGAGCCATGAGCTCATTAAGCAACAGACGCCTGTCTCCCCACCACCTACATGCAGGCAAGAAAACCCTCTCTAGACCTGCTTTTTACATTGCGTTGAAAAGAGCTATGCTCACCCAATCCCAAACAACTTGCTTTCAGCCCCTTTCCACTGCCCCTCTCAATATTCAGTTAGCTGCCAAACTGGCATCAAGGGTTCCCCAGCCCCCTGACCCTGAATAGGAGAGGACCACGGAGCTCTCAGCTCAGGTGCAAAGGGATTTTGATTGTATGCCTGAGTTTATCCTGCCCCCTTCGCTTGGGCCTGGCTTCCTTTGAAAGTGAAATGCTTTAAAAAGAAAACCCTACACATTGGAGGGGCCCACTGGGATCCTCTTTGGCTCGAACATCCAGTTCAGAGGGCCTCCCAACCACCCTCCCACACATCTCCCAGCACATCCTGGTGGGCAGCCTCGCCAAGACCTCCCACCCCAACCTCCTTGGGTCCACTGAGGGAGGAGACAAGAGAGAAAGAAAGGTAGGGCAGAGGGAAAGGGGGTGAGAGTGGAGAGAGAGGCAGCAAAGATGGAATGGAGGCCGGAAGAGAAACAGGACATCGTGGGAAGCAGCTGCTAAGCCTCCTGTCCTCCCAGAGTGGGCTGCTCTGCCCAGTGAGGACCACCTTGGTAGCACTTCAGGTTCCAGGGACTCTGAGTCTTGGTAGTGATGGCATCCTCTACTGGGCTCTGGAGTGCTGGGGCATGAGCTGATGGGGCCCCAATCATTCCAGCCTGCAGAATTGTCCCTTCTTCCTCAGTGTCTAAGCATCTCTTCTCTCCTCTCTTGTCCCAACCAACAGGGCCGGTACACACCGCGGCCAGGCAGGCCCGGTACACACTGCAGCCAGGCAGGCCGGTACACACCGCAGCTAGCCCTGGTACACACCGCGGCCAGGCAGGGCTGCTATGTACAGATGTTCAGGTTGTGCACTGCATAGAGTAGACACAGAGAAAGTTTTACCGGGGTTGTGGGTGGGTGTGGGGACTCCAGTGGCCCCAGAGGGACCTCTCCTACACCCATACACACTGGGTATAGTCACCTATACACACTGCCTAGAAGCTGTTCCCATCCCTGACTTTTCCTACACATGCCCTGACATCCCTTCTCTTGTGAGCATTCTGAGGCTAAATTTCTGTCCCCACCTCCCAACTGGAGCCCTGACAAGGTGAGAGAGACTAGAGGCATTCTAACCAGGGACTGTCCCACACACCTGGGACGCCACTCCTGCCCCTATGCCTAAGTCCACTCTTCCTTCGGGCCTAACAGGTCCCATCTCCTCCTTTAAGCTTTCCCAGCCCCAGGGGCCACCCCTCTTCCATGTTCCCAGTACCTTCACCCCACCCTGGGCATTTGTTCCTTGACTTTTAGTGTGACTTTTCCTTTGTCTTTTTCATGTGTCAATGTGCCACCTCCATCCCCACCCCAGGGTCTTGAAGACCTGAGGACAGGGGCCCTGTCATCTTTTTATCCCCAGTCCCTCTGTCTGTTTCTTATGTAGAGTTCATTGATGAATTATTCATTGAATCAACACACATTAATATTAAGCATCAAATACACAGCGGACAGCATGTTAGGCCCTGTGTATACAGTGGAGAATAAAATAGACTCGGTCCCTGTATCAGAAGCTGTTGATTCCTCAGACTGCTCAGGCCTCTCCTCTACACACCAAAGGCTCTGTGACAAAGCCCTGCGACTCTGCCGTGGGCACAGAACACCCGGGAGCGAGTGCCCTCCCTCAACCAGAGGCAGGACCGAGACATGAGTAGACATGTCCTGGTCCCCACACACCTGGGTTGAGAAAACTCGAGGCAATGTTCTCCCTTGTCTCTCAGAGGTCCAGGTACATTAAGCTCCAGTTGCCCTGTGTCTCCCTTACCTGAGCAGTGGGTCTGCATCTGGGGAAGGTCATACCAAGTCCCTCCCCGACGAAGTTTATAGCCAAATGATGGTGATGATGACTCATTAATCCAGCTAATAATTCAGCTACCTAATGAGTTTACCCTTGCACATAACATGATGCCTAGCTCGATGGCTTTGTTTATTCATTGATTTATCTCCACATTTTCTTCAATGGTTTGTTGAATACTACTGAGTATCTCCTACTTGAGGGTCACTGAATCAGATACTTTTGCACTGTATCCTGAAGACAACCCCCTAAGGCATGTAGAGAGCCCTGTTTTATAGGTGAGATGAGGAAGCTAAAACTCAGGGTGAAATAGATGCCCCAGGTCACCCAGGTGGCAAGGGGCAGAGATGGAACTGAAGCAGGTCTGTGTGATTCCAAAGCTCAGGGTCTGATCGGTAAGCCTCCGACGCGGTACAAGGCACAGCGGTACCAGGCACACCGAGTTTAGAGTGGGTGGGGAGCGGGAAGATCTGCAAGCTGCTCTACGAGGGAAGCATTTAACCTGAGCCTTACTGGATAAGGGAGGTTTCAGGAGAGGGAGAAGCCCCTTTCCTTTGTGGGGTCTGTAGGGCCTTCAGGAGTGACTCTCGGGGAGGACAAGGACAACTCTGGAGGAGGCTGAGTGCCCCCCAGCAGAATGAGGGGTGCTGAGGCCTGGGCCACTTCTGAGTGAAGCTCATTGGATTCCCTCTGAAGTTACAGGCCCCCAAGGGCTCAAGATGTTCCAGAGCATAAAATGTGGATGTCCTGCTTAATGCAGCTGCCTGCTGCCGCCAATGTGGGCCATGCCTGTGGTCACCAGAAATCCCAAGGGCCATTGACCCCGTCCTGTTTGCTCATGTGCTGGTGGTGTTCTTGGCTGGGTAACTGACTGGGCAGTCCACTCCCAGAGGGGCCCTGGCCTTCCCTCGCCCCCCGTCTCCTCAGGGTTCTCAGCTGCACAGGGGGAGCCACCACCCTGGTGACCGGCCCTCTCACCTCTCCCAACTTCGGGCAAATGCAGCAGCCACATTTAGGGGTGGGTGAGCCGAGCTTCCGGAGTTGCTTCTTGGCACCCAGAGATGTAAATAGGGGAGCTATATTTGGCAAGCCTCCACCTCTCCGAGAGGGGCAGGTAACGTATGAGATCTCAGCTTGTGTGCAACTGTCAGCACATCTTCTGAATCACCTGGATGCCGATGTGCACTGAGCTGCCCGGTCTGACCCTCCTCCCCTCACGTCCCCTCCCCAGCTGTCACCTGCCTGGCACAGGAGGAGGAGAAGGGCATCTCATGGGCAGTGGGCAGTGCTCTGAGCCAATCTGAGTAATGGAAGGCTCACTCATGCTCATCCTCATGCTCTCCCTCTTGCCCTCGCTCCTTCTAAGCCAGGATGTCCCTGTCTACCCAGGATCTGATGGGCTGCAGAGAGCTACTGTGTACGTCCTCGTCCAGGGCTATGAGTCCTTCCCACAGGGAAGTCCTGCTTCATTACCTTCATCGAGCCATGATAAACCCCTCAAGAGCTTTCCATTGCTCTTAGAAGAAAACCCCAGCTCCCTGCCACAGCCACGTGACCTGGCCCCACCTACCTCGTCCAGCGCCTTTTCCCTCCCTCGTTGCCCTCCCAGTGCCCAGCTCTCTGCCCCCTTCAGCGCCCTGACTCTGCCAGCCTTTCCCTACCTCAGGATGTTTGCCCACATTCCTGTTTCTACCTGGAAGGCTCTTACTTCCTGCTCTTCCCACGGCTGCCTCCTTCTCATCCTTTGGCTCTCAGCATTAACGTCACCACCTCAGAGAGGCCCTCCTTGGTTTCCCAATTGAAAGGAGGCCCCTCTCATTCTTTTCTATCAAGCATCTATTTTCACCTTCCTACCCTTACTGCAATTTACATATTTACTTGTCAATTTCTTCACTTGTTTGGCAAACATGTATTGAGCATCTACTATGTGCCAGGCACTCTCCTGGGCACTGAGGGTATAGCAGTGAACAGAGCAAAGCCCCTGCCCTCGTGGAGCTGACATTCTCATCCCAGACAATAAAGACTAGGATGAAAATAATAATACAGTGATGACATGACATCAGACAAAATAAATTCTAGAAGGAAGAAGTAAAGCCAGAGGGATGGGAGGGAGAACTTAGAAAGGGTGGCTCAAGGAGGTTCTGAGGAGGTGCCATTTGAGCAGAGGCCAGAGTAAAGTTCTTTATTTGCTTGTTGTCTCTCTTTGCTGTTGGGCTGTTACCTTTATTCCCCCACTTAATCCCCAGTACTTGACACATAGTAGGCATTCAATAAAGCTTTATGGAGCAAGTGAACAAATGAGCAGCTAATCAGACCTACTGCTGCAGCACAAGTGTCTTTCCTTGGCTTCATCCTTAGCAGATCCCAGGAGCAGCGTGTCCTCATCCTTTGATAACAACTCTCAGTAGACAGGAAGGCCATTTGTCACTCACCCTCAGGCATCCTCTCTGCAGGGAAATCAGAGGTCCTCGCCCAGCAGTGATGGATAGAGTGTCCTTTGACTGGCAGGTCCAGCTAGGAGCTGCTGTCAGAGTCCCTCCTTGTGCAGAGATAAATGGACCATGCACAGATGACACAACCAGCAAGACAGACTTGAACACGGGACTCCAGATACCAGAGGCCTAGCTTCCTGCTGATAGGCGGGCCCTGTGTTAAGTGACCCCACAGGGGAAACAGTGCCTTGGAGAATGGTGGGTGGGATCAGAGCCTGAATACCTAGAGTGTTGACTCTCCTACTGACTGGCCTTGGGGAAGCTTCTTCACTTCTCTCAGCCTCAGTCTATCCATCTGAGCAATGGGAATGCCAGTCTTTGTTTTAATAACCTATAAGCATAGAGGTGCTTTGGAAGGCAAAAAGTATTCAGATAAACAGGGTTATTCCAAATAGCAAGTTAATTGTCCAAGAAGTTGAAAGAATGGTTGTATAAAGTGAGGCAAACCCGAATCTGTGGTTCTGTTGTGAACATTCTGTCCGTGCCTATAATTCAGGAGGCACCTACGAGCAGAAATTCAGAGCACACAGATGTGCTCTGAGATGCAGCACTCTGCTTCCTCCTTTGGGTTAGCTGTTCTCCACGTCCCCGAGTGTGTGCCTCTGACAGTTTTGACACTGCTGTCAGCCAAGTCCATGGTTGGTGGACTCCTCTGCTGAACAGAGCACAGTCTGTGTGGGTGTTGTCGTGGTGAGTGCCACATGGTGTGACTTGCATACGAGTCATGCTTAGTCAGGACCAAGGATCTGTCTGTGTTACACCAGAAAAAAAAAAAAAAAAAAACCTGGTCCTTCCACTTGGGGAGTTTGAGAAGCAGCGGCCTAGCTCCCTTCAGTGAACAAAGCCCGCAGCCCGCTTCCCGGCCCCTGCAGCCAGCCGTGTGCTCCCTCCCCGCAGCCTGCCTCCATCAGAATTCTCCCGCCTGTGCTGTCTGGGCCACTGCTGCTGACTTCCCTTTGCTTTTTCACCTACTGAAATCCTATCCCTCTTTTTAGAGCCTAAATCAAATCCCATTCCTTCCACAAGGCTCGCCCGGGCAGATTAACCCCCCTCCCCCATTCCCCAGCCCCAGCCTCCAGCGCCCTTCCATCTCCAGCAAGCACGTCTCCCAGTCTGTCTGCTGTGACCCATGGAGGCCCCCCGCATGCCTGACGTTGATTACTCTGTGGCCCCTGAGGACCCACTAGGCCCTCCTACCCTTTTTAAGTCCCACCCAGTCTGGACCTTACATCCAATCCGTTCTCAGTAAATGGCAGCCAAGCTGATCCAAAGCACCAGGAGCACCAGTCAGCTGCAGGTACTGCCTTTGCCAAAAGGAAGACGAGGCTCAGATGTGAATCCCTTTCCCTGGGACAGCCAGAGGAGCCGTGTGCCCGCTGCTGAGGACAGCCGTCCACCTGGCCTCTAGGACGGAGGGTCCTGGGTCCATCTTGCCCCGACCCACCCCCTTCTTCTAACTGACCCTAAACATGACTCTTCAAGCTGCCCTGGCCCGAATTACCTCGACTTGCTTCCCCCACTCTCCCCCCATGCTGGTGAACCGCTCAGTGAACTACAGGGGCAGCTTCTACACAGCCCCCTCCCACCTGATGAGAAAGGCCCCAGCTCCATCACGAGCAGGGCAACAGGTGAGCCAGGCCTTAGTTCAAAAGAGCTCTGTGGGCCCCTCTACTTTCACTGCTGCTCTCCCTGCCTCCTGAGTGTTCCCCGTGGGCCTTTGGCCGCAGCCCCAGATAGGAAGTTCCTGAAGGAAGAGACCCTGAGCACCGCTCTGCTTCCCCATGAGCATCCACTGCGGTGCTGGGCCCTGAAGTGGCTGCTCAGGGAGTGAGCAGACGAAGGACAAGAGGTACTTTAAACTGCAGCAAGAAATTCCTCAGTTAGACCTATAGAAAAACTTCCTGACTGCGAGAGGAATTAAACACAAATTTTAAAGGCAGACAGGGTCGTAGGGATTGGTTTTCACACACTGCCCCCCTCAATTTTAACTGCCTAAGCCTTTGTCCTTATGTGAAAACCCAGCAGAAAACTCAGCAGCTCTGGAGCTGTGGAAATTGGGAGGGTGAAGGGTCCAGAGGCCCTGTCATGGCCCCAACCCCCAACCAAGGCAGAGGACCTCTTTGGACTCTGTGAATCACAGCCTAACACATCCACTCACCTGTGCTGATCCTGTCTCTTTGCCAAGGGGACACTGAGGCCTGGAAGGGTGGTACCGTGCCCAAGGCCCAGGACAGAGCCAGAGAGAGGCTCTTTCCCCCGACCAGACTCCGCTACTTAAAGAAAGTCAGAGGGAAGTGGAATGCTGGGAACTGGTGGGCAAGGTTGTCAAATGATTTTACTCCTCACAGGAAGTGGGCTTGGACCCCATGGTCTTCCTATGTCCTTTTCCTCTTGGACTGTGTGTTCACTTCCTTCAGAACCGACGCCTGGGGGTCCCGCTCCCACACTGCGGAGCTCCGCCTAGTCCCCTCTGATCCCGACCTCTCCTCCTCCCCATTCCCAGCCTGGGGTTTGCTCAGGAGTTTTGATAGGAAAGTGAGGGGTGGGCCGTGCTGGGGAGCATGCAGGGCCCATGAAGTGGGCCCCCCTGGAGGTCTGTGTTGTCTTTGCCAGCTGCCTTTGAAAGGCTCTTCCAAAGAGCTAATTCCTTTGTGCACAGACATGATTTATGAGGCTTTCTAGGCAAATTGTGGAGATAAATGGTCTCTGGGACTGGTAAGCTTCAAAGGCAGTGATGTAGGCGAAAAGGGAGCTGGGCAGCCGGGAGCTAGGCTCTCATTAAAAGCCTGTTGGGGGAGAGGGTAGAGCAAAGCTGAGGACAGACTGGCACTGGCTGGCCCCTGGGTCCTTTGGGACAGCCCCCAGCTTGTCCCTCACCCTGGGCCTCACTGGCCCCGTAGCTGAAGTGTATGAGACTAAAGGGCTGGGGTGTTGCAAGGGAGGGGTAGCAATGAGTTCTGGCTTAGACTCTAGAAGGGCGGGCACCTGTGGCGTGCACACCAGCCCCTCTGTTTAGCATGGCCCAGAGGCCTCACTGGGGTCCTGGAGTCTCACCCTCTCCTGCCTCTCACTGATGACCTGGACAGCACCCTCCCTCTCTGGGCCTTGACATCCTCTTGTACAGGAAGCACAGGTGTGAAAACTCCAGTGTTCCAGCCCTGGCCAGATACTCTGTGGTTTGAGGTTCTGTTGTTAAATAGTCCTGGTTGAGAAACAGGCCAGAGATTACACTGACTGTGAGATCATGGGTCAGTCACCTAACCACACCCAACCGTGCTTCCTTCCTCTGTAAAATGTGGGTATTTATAACTACCCTGAAGAGTCATGGCTTGAACTGAACAAGCTAGGTACCGCAAAGTAACTAATACCTAGTTTTCTTTCCCATCACCTGTCCACACGATACTGTCATTCTGCATCCCAAACAATCCCTGTGAAGTTGATGAATTTGACTTTTCCACCTTCCCATCTCCTCTCTCCAAAAGCAGCTTAGTAAACATGCACATACCCACTTCCTCCTCCGGCTCCCAGGTCTGCTCGTCGTGGCTCAGATATATTAACAGGTAACTGGAGTGTCAATGGCTGATAACGCCTCATAATGTGACTGATCACCCCCACACACAGATGTACACTTGCACAAACATGGGGTGGTGCCCATTTTAATGGGGGATCCCTACAGACCCCGAAGAATGCGGTCCTAAGGGTGGAATGGCCGGCAGACTCGAATACATCCATCCGCAGCCAGATGCAGGGCTCTGATAAGATGGAGTCACTGAGTCTCCCCACTCCCTCCTGATAGCTGATGGCATGACATCTGGTTAAAATGGACCTGGTTGCCTCGAGCTACGGTCAAGGCTGTGGCGATGGAGATGAGGAAGGTAATGAGCTGAAGTGACTGACTTTGTTCAGGGCATTGTGATGTACCCACTGGCTTCCTTCCCTGCTCAGCCCTTGCCAGCTCCCAGGGCCTCCTGACCCCTGACCTGACAGTGGGTCACTCTTCCTAGTTGTAGCCACCCCAGCAGCAGCTTTTTCAGGACCCCCGCCCCCGCCCCCCCAAGTCACTCCAGGTTCTGATGGGTCAACATTTCCCACTTGTTTGTGTTTTTCAAACCGATTGTGGCCTTCTCAGCTCCTGGAACATAGGAGGTGCTCAGTAATTGTTTGGCAAGTGAATAAAAGAGCCCAACTCATCTCCCAAAAGCTGCTGTGGTGGAATAGAAAGAGCCTTCACTGACATGGCCAACAAGTTTCCAATCTAGCTCTCTAGTGCATTAGCTGTGTGGCCACAGGCAAGTCACTCAGCCTCTCTGAGCCAGTTTCCTGACCTGTAAAATGTGTGTATGGGGTGGGTGAGTACATGAGACCTAAAGACTAGGAGCAAGAAAACCAGTCTCTGACTCTCAACTCTGCCTTTTGCAATCAGTGGCACTTTTATCTCCAAGGGGACATTTGTCAGTATCTGGAGACATTTTTGGTTGTAACAATTGTGGAAGGGAAGGTGCTACTGGCATCTAGTGGGTGGAGGCCAGATGCTGCTAAACGTTCAACAATGCACAGGACAGTCCCCACAACAAAAAATGTTCTAGGCCAAAATGTCAGTCATGCCAAGGTTGAGAAACACTGATTAGCTATTTAATGTCTCAGTTGAAAAATGGGATAATCACCCACCTCAGATAGTTTGCCTCAAATTCTTTTCGGAACAAGGCAGGGTAAGAATAAATGGCACAGGGTTAGTAAGAGAATGAAATAGCCCAGGTGAGAACGCAGCTCACAGGGCTGGGGGTTCTTCCTGCACGGGGGTGTGCTCCTCCACCCGTCCCTGCAGGGCGCAGTGGCCAGGGAGGGGCGGCCCCTGTGAATCCCGTCTCCCTCCAGAGCTCAAAAGGAGATGTAGATAGTATGGTTAAATAACAGAGGAAGTAACCAGTGTAATAATTGATCTCTAAAAGCTAATGATACATCATTATAATCCTATGTCGTCAGCATCTTCTAGGCTTAGGGACTGTGTCTGGAGATTTGGGTTTTAATCTACAGCACCTTGGCCTATTAATATTTAATTCTAACAATCTAAGTGGTGGAAAGATAGGGAGCTGAGCAATGGCTCAACTCAGAGCCCGGGTAACCACTTCAATTTTTTCTTTTCCACACAAGAACAAACACACTTCCTACCCCGTCCCCTCTGGCCTGTTTCTCAAGTGGCAACATTTAGCCCCAGAGCATGGAATCACAATCAGAATGGGGAGAGACCCCAGCATTTACCTATTGGTGTTTCTTTTTTCTTCTTCTTCTTCTTCTTTTTTTTTTAATCCTCACCCAAGGACATTTTTCCATTTTTTGCTCAGATAAAGTGGGAGGGAGAGAGAGGAAGAGAGAGAGAGAGAAACATCGACGTGAAGGGACACATCGAGTGGCGGCCACCCGCACGACCAACCAGGGCCGGGGACAAACTGCAACGGAGGTACATGCCCTTAGCGGAAACCGAACCCGGGTCTCTCCGGACCGCAGGCCGACGCTCCAACCGCTGAGCCAAACTGGCCAGGGCATTTTCTTCTTCTTTTTTAATCCTCACCTAAGAATATGTTTTTATTGATTTGAGAGAGAGAGGAAGGGAGAGGGAGAGAGATAGAAACACCAATGAGAGAGAACACCGATTGTCCACCTCCTGCATGTCCACAACCTGGGCATGTGCCCTTACCGGGAATCAAACCGGCAACCTCTTAGTGCCTGGGTCAATGCTCAACCACCGAGCCACACCGGCTGGGCCCGGTGTTTCTTAATGAGGACACCACTGACACTTGGAGTTCTTCATTGTTCAGGACTGTCCCTGATCATTTGTGATAACCTAATAACCCCTCCCCCCATTTTACAGATGAGAAAACAGAGTCCCAGAGAGGGGAGGAGGCGCTGCCCAGGACTGCACAGCACTGGCTGTATCTGCCCTTCGATTCTTCCTCAGAATTGCAACGTGGGTCTGGAAAGAGTGGAGGGGCCCCACCTCAGAGAACTTTCCTGTGCTTTTATTGCGGCCAGTTGGTTGACAAATGGTCTCGCTCACTGGAAAGTCATTTTATTTATCGTTTCTGGTGGCTGCTGCTCCATCTCTGCCTGTAATGGGCTCCACCACCCCAGAATAATTAAAGCAGAGGTCCAGGGGTGAAGCCCAGGCATAAGTGTTTTTTACAGCCTCCAGGGTGAAGCTAATGAGCAGCTAGGCTGAGAACCACTGTCTGAGGGAGCAAATCCTCATGGGCAGCAGGAGGGGCTCTTGGTAACTGGAGAAGGACCCTTGTCAGCACTGCTTGAAGGCTCTTCCTGCGCCCAGCTTGGGGCAGGACGCTGGGTGAGACCATGTATGTGTGTGCAGGACAGAGGCAGCTACAAATAAGCACACACCCAGCTCCCCCATTGCAACCCACAGAGACTGCAAGGCTAATGGAGGAGATTTGACACAAGGCACCGAAACCTGCTTAAATAGAAGTGGTGACAAAAACAATGGTCAGCCAAGGTGTTGTTCCTCATCGGGTAAGTCAGTGAGGCATAAAACATGGTTGTGCCTTTAACAAATACTTATACATCAATGCTCACAGCAGCACCGTTTGCAACAGCCAGAAAAGGCAGAAACAACCCAAGTGTCCATCAAGAGATGAATAGATAAACAAAATGTGGCATATTTACGCAATAGAATACTAATCTCAGCAACAAAAAGGAATCAAGTTTTGGTATCCACTACAACCTGATGAACCTTGAAAATGTTATGCTTAAAGAATCCAGGCACCAAAGACTAATATTGTGTGATTCCACTTATAGAAATATCTAGAATAGGCAAATTTATAGAGACAGAAAAGTAGATTAGAGGTTACCAGAAGGGAGGAGGGAATGGGGAGCTATTACTTAACGGTTCCAGAGTTCCTGTTTGGGGTGATGGAAAAGTTTTGGAAAGAGTGGTGGTTGTTACACAACACTGTGAATGTAATGAATGCCACTGAACTCATCATACACTTAAAAATGATCAAATGACAAAATGCATGCTATATGTGTTTTATCACATAGAAAGTGTTCTAAATAAATAATTTTAACTAAAGAGAATAAAATTATGTGAAATTGGGCCAGTCGTGGAAAACCTGGGACCCATGACCACCATTCATACATAAACCGATGCCTGAAGAAGGAGTCTCTCTGCCTTGTCACCTGTTTGTGAATTATCCAAGGTGGATGTTTAAGCCCAGCTGGCTGCCTACATCCCAAGTTCCCTCTTCCATCAACACCAGACCACACCCAGTAGGAAGGAGGGGTTAGGAACTCACTCCCTAGCTGTGTAACTTTGGATAAGCTATTTAACCTCACTGGGCCTCTGTTTCCTGATCTGCAAAATGGGGATAATAATAGCACCCCCTACAAATGGGTTGTTGTGAGAATTAAATGAGGAAATTAATTTTATGCCTTTATCTCTTGGCCTGGCACGTTTTAACTGTTCAATTAACTCTAGTTACAAATGTCAAGCATGTCTGTGGAGGCCTCGTGGGGACCCCAAAGCACTCTAGGCCTGGACCCTAAAGCCTGAAGAGGTCAGCAGAGAGATTCACTGGCTGGGAAGGGGGGATGAGTGGCCAGTTTACAGGAACACGACAAGCCAGGCCACACACTTCTGGGTGCCCCTTAAGCCCTCACTAGCTGCCCGGAGAAGATACATCCACTTGAAAAATCAGCCAAAACCAACTATAATTAGGAAGGTGCATCTGTGACAGAAAAAAAATAAAAAGCATGTGAGGGGGTGACATTCCAAGGCCAAATTGGGAAGAGTTTGTGACTATCTGTGAAAGAATGCAAAATTCTGTTGTAATTTTAATGATGATAGTTTTTATTCACCTTCAACAGGGTTGATAATTGACTCACTGCAGCTCTGCCTCATTTCTGTCATTGCTGGGGAATGAGGCGTTTTTAAGTGGATTGTCTAGATAACTGAAGCTTATCCCTGTGAACTCTTTTTTTTTCTCATTTAATCACTCTGGGGGAGGGGGAGGGGATGTCTGTGGAATGGATTACACACTTCCCTGCTTCCTTAATGAGAATATTTTAAATTGGATACGAGGGGCTATTTGCCCCTATATTAATGGCTGCAAGCTGCTTTGCCTTTTAGTTGACAAATGTTTTCTGTTTGTTTTCTTGGTTTCCTATTGTGACATAGCGCTCTTGCTACTTATTTTTCAGGAGCCCCATAAAGCACACATGCACACACGAGGACACCAACCTACACATGTGCAAAGCACACACACTCACACACCCATCTGTCTGAGAGCACACGCTGTCAGGCTTACATGAGCTTCTCCAGCGCCCCGGCTGCCCTTGTGATTGCACGTGCGCCGTGTACATAAATGCGCCTGGCGCTGTCCCCACTAGACTGCACACTCCGAGAGGGACTTGCTAAATGTTTGTTGAATAGATGAGTACCGGAATGAAAGCACACCAATGTTGTGCATCCGTTAGTGGTAAGTGAATGAGTTGTGAATGCCACCTTGGGTGTCCCTTAGACGATGACCAAAATTAACCTCATTCTCTTTTCCCAATATTTCCTCTTCCCTTTGTGTTTCCTGTAAAGAATGTGATGCCAGTATCCACCCAGCAGTCTAAACCGAAGCTGGGGTGACATCTCTCCTCCCTCCTCTTCCCTCCCTCAGCACCCTGTCAATCACCAAGTCCTTGCTGTTTCTACCTCATAAATGCAGCTGGCCTCTCGTCCCTTTCTGTCCATTCCAAAGGCTACTACCTTAGTCAGGGCCACCACCATCTGTTTCATTTTTTAATCAGATTGTCTGCTTTTTTGCTGTGGAGTTGTATGAGTTCTTTATATTTTTAGATATTAACCCTCTTCAGATAAATGATTTGCAAATATTTTCTCCCATTTAGTAGGTTATCTTTTCATCATACTGATGGTTTCTTTTGCTATGCAGAAGCTTTTTAGTGTGATGTCATCCCATTTATTTATTTCTGCTTTTGTTGCCTTTGCTTTTTTTGTCAAATCCAAAAAAAAAAAAAAAAAAAATCATCACTGAGACTGATGTCAAAGGAATTTACCTACTGCTCATGTTTTCCTCTGAGAGTTTTATGGTTTTAAGTCTTATTCAAATCTTTAATTCATTTTGAGTTAATTTTTACGTGTGTGTAAGAGTGTTCCAGTTTAATTTTTTGCATATGGTTGCCCAATTTTCTCAACACCATTTATTGAAGAAGCTGTTCTTTCCCCATTATATAGTCTTGGCTCCTTTGTTGTAAATTAGCTGACCATATATGCATGGGTTTCTTTCTGGGCTCTCTATTCTGTTCTACTGGCCTATGTGTCTGTTTTTATGCCAATGCAATACTGTTTGGATTACTGTAGCTTTGTAATATAGTTTGAAGTCAGGAAGTATGATGCCTCCAGCTTTGTTCTTCTTTCTCAAAATTCCGTTGGCTATTGGACTTGATTTGTGCCTCACCCACCGTAGTACCAGGTGGGAAATGGAGGGTGAAGTTCACTCATCATTTGGTAGCTCAGTTTGTGTGTGTGAATATTTGGAGCACAGATAAAGAAGGAATGAAACAAAATAGGGTAATTGGACTCTGGGCCTAGGGTAGTTCCATCTACTAAAGGATGATGGACAGGCTCTATGACATTCATCACTTGACCGTAGTCGGCAAATGGGAGGTACATGAAAGGGGGTTGGTAGTACCCAAAGATCCACTCTCTGGCTTCATGAGAACCTTGTGCTCTTGTACATGCCCAACACTGAGTGCCACTGTCTCTCCGTCATCCTGAGCCTGCTCCAGTAACACCTTCCCAGCCCCTGCACCAGCCCTCTTTCCTCTCTGAGTGTCTAAACCCTAGAATCACTGGATTACAAAGGTCAGTTAATCATCTCATTGCCTTTAGGCAATAAGGTGACCAGCCATTCATTCCAGTTTTTCTAGGACTGAGAGATTTCTCAGAATACAGCACTTTTAGTGCTGAAACTGGGACAGCTGGTCACCGTGATAGGCAGACAAGTGAGACATTGTTTACAGCTCGCTTCAGATGCCCTCTCTTCTAGGTAGGCTTGCCTGGTTTCCTTAGCTAGGAGCACTCTTTCTCTCACTGAACATCTCCTAGAACATTATTTGTGGCTGTCCATGCCTGAACTCCACATTCATCCCTGCTCCAGGGCTTGAGTGAATGAGGCAAGAGTGTGAGGACATCTTGTGTGTCCTGTAGGCACCAGGTGAGAATTAGAGTGGGGGGTGGCAGCAGGCTCGGTAACCTACCTGGGACTCTGCCATTCAGCCCCTTTCCACAGCTGTAGAGCGAATTTTTGCAAAGCTGGCTCAGACATCACTCCTTGGAACATTTAATTACATATCAAGATCTTGAAGGCTGTCTGTCACCTCCCAGGGAAACATTTCTTTTTCCTGCTCCTTCTGAAGTTGGCTGCTTGAAAAATAATGAAATTGAACTGAAGATGAAGCAACCAGGGGTGTAGGCATTACTGAATGGGAAAAGCAGCAGGAGAGAGAGACGGGGCGGGGGGCGGGGTTGATAAAAAGATGGAGCCAGGGGAGGGGCAAGGAGTTAGAAGACACATTCATAGAGAGAGAAGTGCAAGAGGTGAGAAAAGTAATGAGTCTTGGACAGAGAGGGAAAGGGGCAGGAGAGAGAGAGATGGGAGCTGGGCTGGGTTGGGCTAGGGAGGTAGCAAGGAGAGCAGTAAGGCCACAGAGAAGGAGTGGCAGACCCTACGGAAAGTGGCCTGGCAGAGGGGAACAGAGACAGCCAACCAAGAAGAGTTTAGCAAAAGCAGCAGAAGGTAAACAGCTGGCAGCTCCAGAATTTCCACCCAGGAGAGGCGGCTTCGGGAGGCACTGATTGGAATGGAATGGTCTCGACTGGAAGATGCTTGAATGAAACAAGCTTCTTAGCTTGTATGACTGGTTGTTCCCGTGGTCTGGGGAAGAGCTGATGGAGGTTAGGAGGCCCCAAAGCTTCCACCCAGATACCGCTTGCTGCCTCCTACCAGGGAAGAGCGATGCAGAGCCGCTTGGGCTTAGGTTCCCCGCCCCCCATCCCAAGGAGAGTCCACAGGGTCCCTCAGCTCTGACCCGCTCTTCTCTTGCAGGCTGCGACAGTGACCACTGGGGCCCCCATTGCAGCAACCGGTGCCAGTGCCAGAACGGTGCCCTGTGCAACCCCATCACCGGCGCCTGTGTGTGTGCCGCTGGCTTCCGAGGCTGGCGCTGCGAGGAGCTCTGTGCGCCCGGCACCCATGGCAAGGGCTGCCAGCTGCCGTGTCAGTGCCACCACGGTGCCAGCTGTGACCCCCGCACCGGCGAGTGCCTCTGCGCGCCCGGCTACACCGGTGTCTAGTGAGTAAAGGGACGGTGGGGCGTGGAAGGGAGGGCAGGTCCCCCGCATGCAGGGCGGTGGTAACAGATGGAAGGTCAGGATAGTCTGTAAGACACCCTACTTTCTGACCCTAAGTCCTGTGGAGGCTAAATGCCCAGACCTTGCCCAAGCCCCAGAGTGACTGGTGCAAGCTGGACGATGCATGGATGGGCGCTCCCATGGCCAGAGAAGCACATCAAACTCCTCCCAGGAGTTCCTTCCTGGTCAGGGCCCTGACCTTAGCTTGCAGTTCTCTTCTGATCATAACCCAAATGCCTCTGCTTACTTGGGTCCTGACCCCTCCAGCCATTTAAAACAGACGGAGTGAGGGCCTTGGCCAGATATCATGCGTAGATTTGGGTAGTTTACTCTGCCTGTTCCTCTTCCCTGCCTCCTCCCCCAGACCCTAAACAACCCTTCACCCTGGCTCCCTGGAGAGTCTGTTTTGATAGGGGACCTCTAAGACTGCTTTGTTGAGACCCCTCAGAGGCAGATTGAAGTCCCCCTCACACACACACACTGAAGGCTCAGCGTCCTCCCCAGCAGCCCTAGATCCTGAGAGGCATCCAACGACCCTAACCACAGACACATCCTTGATCGAGGGTGTTCCCTATCCCCATGTCTGGCCAGCTGCAGGGCTAGCTCCACTGGAAGCCAGGGACATTGGACTAAGACCCCAGGCCACGACCCCATGCCCCTTCCTACACATGAGCCTGTCTTGGTAACTGAGAGCCTTTCAGAGCCTGGAGCAGAAGGTATGCCCCAGATTCTCCCTCTCTCCGACTCTAAGCACATTCTTGAAGGCAGGATTCATGGCCACTTCTCAGTATTTTAGCCCATGATGTTTCTCTGCCTGGCATGCCCTTCCTTCCATTCTCCCAGGGAAACTAACTTCAACTTCAAGACTCATATAAAATGTCTCCTTCTTCAGGAAGCCTTCCTCAGCTCTCCCTCTAGAGAAGAACACTCCTTTCTACTAAAAGCACTTGAGTCATTCCACAAGTACTGGCCCAAGCACACATTCCAGTTCATCATATCTGAGCTCTGCTCCCCCTCCTGGCAGGAAGCAGGACTGCATCTCAGCTGCCCCGTGCCTAGACCAGTTCGGGATGACTGTGAACTCACGCATTCCTAGGGAGCCCTAGAGCGCTGGGGCTGGCAGCTGGGGCCCTGCCACCGGCTCTGAGTGCTGCTGCATCTAACCCTCTGCTTCCCCATGCAGCTGCGAGGAGCTGTGCCCACCCGGGAGCCACGGGGCTCACTGTGAGCTGCGCTGCCCCTGCCAGAATGGGGGCACCTGCCACCACATCACTGGCGAGTGTGCCTGCCCCCCAGGCTGGACGGTAGGTGGGCCTGCCGGATCTGGGTGGGGCACCGTAAGAGGTCTGAGCATCACTCACTCGCACGCGCCCTGGATTCCCTCCCCCGCCTTGAACACCCTCCCTCCTATTTATGGTCATGGGCATCAGTAGACGACTGCCATGGACACAGCTGTGAATCCCAGGTCTGCCATCTAAGGTCTGTGTGACCTAAGGCAAGTTACTTCACCTCTCTGAGCCTGTGGTCCCTCATGGGCAACATTGTTGAATTCTCATAGGTTGGCCCTGTCTTTGGGCATAGGTACTCACTTGAGCTACCATGGGCTCTGGGCCAGAAGAGGCAGAAAGGGCATGCTGTAAGGGTGGGGGGAGGTAGGGAGACAGCAGGGTATGGATCACCTGCATTTGTAGAACTTCAGGTTCCCAGCCTCCATCCCCTACATTCACACACACACATTCTGATCCTGTGGGCCCCGGGATCTGTATTCTAACCGGTGCTCCCGATGATTCGGATGCAGCCTTAACCAGCCCAGGTCTTGTGTCTGAGAACCACCCTTGTGGGAAAGGGGGTGTGATTTATAACTTCACAGGACTAAATTTAGGCCTCACATTCAATGCTAACCCTGAAAGAAACCCTCGGTTACTCTGGTCTGTTTTCCCATCTGCAAAACTGGTATAACAACAGTCAGCCCTGCCCTTCTCCGCTGCCGCGGTTGGCAGAAGGCTCCGAAGAGGCAGTGCCTGTCCAGAGTGCCTTGAAAACTCAAGTGCTCTACAATTGTCTGTGTTATCTGGATGCCACAGACACTCCACAAGCCTCCTGCCAGCCCACGCACCTCACCTGTCGGCGCCCTCCTCACTGTCCACAGACCCACGCTCGTCAGAAGCAGCGAGTCCCTGGCTTTCCTGTTTGGGGGAAGCTCAGTGACACAGCTGCCTGCCTCATACTCACCCTGGGGCCCGAAGCTTTGCAAAGCCACAGGGCTGCTGAGCAGGAGCCGGATGTTTCAGGAGGCTGTGCGTGTCTAGGTCACGGGGCAGACAGGAGGGACGCCTGCGGGGCCCATCAACACAGATACCGATTTGCCAGAATTTTTTAGGGCAGGAAAGGACCTGGAGGATCATCTGGTCCAGAAGCACCCAAATCTGCCTGCACACCAGAGTCGGGGGGCTGGGTTAAATACAGACACCCAGGCTCCAACAGAGACCTTCTGGGGCTTGGGGATCTCTATTTTTAATAAGCTCCCAGATGATTCTGCAGCAGCCAACTGTGTCTGCATGGCTGCATTTGGAAATAATTGATCGAGACCATAGGATTTCCTCCTGTGTTTCACAGAACCTTGGGTTTCTTGGGGATGAGATTGGGGGTGGGGAGCCTAATAATTAGGACTCTGGCTCCCACACACTCTCGCGTCTGCATTTTAATCTATGCGTACTTTCTCTACTGAGGCTCTGTTGAGATTTCACATAAAAACAGGGTCTCCCAGCTTTAAGAGGTTTGAACTCCACTGGTCTATTAATCCCTTCCTTTCTCAGGTGAAGAAGCCAAAGCCCAGAGAGGCTAAGTGACCTGTCCAAGGTCACACTGCAGGTTAAGAGGGAGGTGGAGCTAGAATCCAGGTCTCCGGACTCCTGAGCCCCATCCCTCGGTGTCTATCTGGGTCTTCTGAGGACAGCGGGGCTGCTGCCACCTCTCCCACACCTGCCACTTCTCCCGCCCTGCCCCACGCTCGGGAAAGGCCCTCTCATCTCCAGCCAGCACCCTCCGTGGGTCCCCAGAGGCAGGCAGTGAGGGCGGGCAGGGGGGTCGGACCAGGACGATCGGGACATGTCAGGCCTGTGCCTGCAAAGGCCTCTCCGGGGGAACTGACGGAGGCTGGGGATCAGAGCTGGGGCAGGGAGGAAGCCAACGCATGGAGAGATTTGTTTTTCTCCCCAGCACAGTGAGAGGCTTGTTCCTCCAGAAGAAGGAAACTCTGTCAGTAGAAGCTTTGGATTTGGGGACTTTATGTTTTTAATTTTATTGTAGACAATTACATTTCTATTTTTGACACAGCATCTGGCTTGTAGGCCTGTATGAATGATTAATGCCCCTCATGCAGGCAGAGTCCCAGTGTCATGGAGCTGCAGCTCAGGCCCGAGGCCCTCCTGGGGGGCTGGGCCAAGGGCAGGGTGCTGGGCAAAAGGGTCTTCCCTTTGTCATCCTTTGGGGCTTCACTTTCCAGTTGGCTCCAGGTGGCCTCAGCCACACCCGAGACCGACAGACTCCAATGGCTAACGCACACAGTGCAGCTCCCAAAGAACCGAGGCTGTGCAGAGCTGGGGCGAGCTACCGGAACTCCGGCTCTCCAGGCCCCTCCTCAGAGATTTCTGGCCACCAGGTCCCGAGTATGCCCATGGGACACCCCATTTGCCCACTTGTGCTGAGCCCATTCCGATGGGGGGTTTTGCAAAGAACCTGGGGAATTGTTTCCTCTCTTTTTCTGGGCTCTCAGACCTTTCAGAGGTGAGAAACCAGGTGTGAATAGCTTGAAGAGAGCAGGTCCTGCAGATGGACGGGAGGGGGGAGGCGATGTGATCACCCCGTTAGGAGTTCCCGGCCTGATGGCGGAGGCTGGATGTAGTGTGTGTATGTACACAGTTCACACACATGAAAGCAACGGGCCTGAAGAACTGAGAAATGGGATCAGTTATTGTAGAGGGCCAAAGAGGTGCTTGGAGCTGAGGTTGTAGGTCATAGAAGCTGAGGTCTGAGAAGGATGATTCTAAGCCCCATGCCCGGGCCTGTGCCTGGATCGTTTCCACAGCGCCCACGACACCCACTGTTCACTGTTGCTCAAGGGCATCTGTGCTGCCCGGGACCACAGTGATCATTAGAAATGCCTTCAGACGCCGGGAGAGGCTGAGGTGTCTCATTGGCATGGCCTCGGGTCCTGTCACCATCTTGACCCCCTACCTTCTTAATGCTCCATTTAGCCACAGTCCTCTAAAAGTGAAGCTGGTATCCAGATTTTGATAAAACCATTGAACAGGTCTAACCAGTTCTGAGAGGAGCAGGACTATTGCCTCACCTCCTCTCCAGCCTCCTAGATGCCACGTAGCCTGAGGTCCCTCTACGATTGGAGATATGCACTCAGTTGACCAGAGGGCAGGTGTGTTAGGGCCGTCAGCATAAAGTGGCACAGACTGGGTGCCAAACAACAGAAATTTACTTTCTCCCAGTTCTGAAGGCCGGAAGTCTGAGGGCAAGGTGTTGGCAGGGTTGGTTCCTTCTGACGCTTCTCTCCTTGGCTTATAGATGGTGTCTTCACATGGTCTTCTCTCTGTCCCTGTTCTGTGTTCTAATCTCCTCTTCTTATGAGGACATTAGTCATTTTGGATTAGGACCGATCTGATGACCTTATTTTAACTATGTTCCCTCTATAAAGGCCCTATCTCCAAATATAGTCACATTTCGAGGTGCTGGAATTAGGATATATGAATTTGAGAGTACACAATTCAAATCATAATTGCAGGAGAGAAATCATAAGGCCACAGACCTCTCCTAGGCTGACACTCTCCTGCCTGCTCTCTCCTCCTGCCTCTCCCCAAAGGCTGTTCTTCTAACCAGCAGTAACTGACCAGTGGTGTGGCTCTCTTCCTCCTCCCAGTCCCGGGCTGTATGGGGCCCCTCCCACACACCACCCCATCGGATGCCCACTTGGGTGGAGCTGATATTAATTAAGGGCCTGTACTTTAAGACACTCTGTTTCTTCACATCTCTAATCTTACTTACTCTTTACAACCACCTGGGGCTACCACTCCCATTTTATAGGTGAGGAAACTGTGGCTCAGAACAGTCATATAACTTGCCCTAGTTCAGCCATCTGGGAAGAGATAGAACTGGGATTTGAACCCAAGGCCTGACTTTGAGTCCAGTGTCCTTCCCACCACATCAGGTAGCAGGCTTTCCAAAGTATCAAATTCTTCAAGGCCCCAGGAGCTCAAGCCCGAGGAGGGGCCTAGGGATTTAGGGACCTGGGTTGCCTACAGTGGGGAATGTGGAGACGTCTTAAGGGTGCCTGATTCCCCCAGGAAGTGCTGGAGGGAAGCATTCTGTGCACCAAACTTCCCTGCTGGGTTCCTCAGGGAGCTTTGGTCATGTGTGTGTGCGTGGGTGTGCGTGTGTGCGTGCGTGCGTGCGTGTGTGTGTGTGTGAGTCCATGAGGGCCCCACAGTGCTCCAAAATACGGAGGTAGGAGATATAAGTACAGTCCCCCCCCCAAGAAGGTTCAAAATGTTTTTTCAGGGTCACAGTATCCTCGTCCACTCCAGGACTTCAGAAGACAACTCAGAAGATGGCCAGAAAAACTCCTTCCCTCAAGAATCCCTAAGCTTGTGGGGTGCAGTGGGAAATACAGACCCTGCCACACCTGGGGTACCCCCACCACCTCCAGGAGGAAGAGCGACCCCTCCTCTCAGTGGCTTTTCCCTGCTGCTCTACATACACACACATACGCACACACACACATGCATGCACGCATCTCCCTCATCTCCCTGTCCCGTCCCTTCCCCCTCAGCCCCCCTCTCAGATCCTTGCTGTCTGACTTATGTGTGGAGGAGACATCTGAGCTAAAAGGCTTCCCACTTAATTCATTACAAGTAAATTGAATGATATTGAAAGATGTCTCTGGTCAGCAGGATTTTCCTGACTAAACTAGCTGCCTCAGGGTTGGCAATTATTGGTGCTTAATAATTGTGTGTTGAACTAATTGATTAATTAATTGTGGGAAAATCCTTGATCTCCATAAGAGAAATAATTACCTCTGGCGGGAGAGAGGCTGGAAGGGCAGCAAGAGACAAGAGCAGGTTATAATTTCTGTTTGATAAAGATCTAAGATTTATATTATAATTTTTAAAGTTATCTAATACCACAAGGCTAATACTGGAGGGAGGGGGAAGTCATCCCCTGCCCTACTCACAAATCCCACTCCCCAAAGGCCCTCACATTCGAATCTTTTAGTTTCTTCTGGCATTTTCCTCCATATTTCTTCATAATATGGTTTACTGCCATTTCCTGACTTTTCCAATGTAGACATTTATCGAATCTATTGACTTCCTAATGTAGAATAAGATTCGGCTCTAACACACACACACACACACACACACACACACACACACACACACACAGCGCAAGCCTTCTCCCACCCTCTGAAAGGAGTTTTTGTTTTGTTTTGTTTTGTTTTTTAACAATTTTTGGTTATTTTGGTTTTACAATCATTTTTTAATGTTTAAGTACATATGCCCACAAGTGTACTGTTACTAATGTATCCCTAAAACTGCAGAACTCAAATGCCTCTCAGTAAGGTCAGACACATCAGAAATCTCTCCACTTGGTTGGTTTCTGCTTCATTTCTGAGGCCACACTCACAGAACCCTGCATGTTTCTGTTCCCGCTGCACAGATAGCAGTATAGGACTTCCTTCACTACCATGCTGGAATGCTTTCCACTTCTCTTTTGTTGCAGTCCCTATTTCGACGAACCCAGGTCTTTCTTTTTCTTGCATAATTCTTTTGGATGGAAACAAATCCTTCAGTAGCTCCCTGAGAAAATGTTCATGAAAATTTAATTTTTTAAAGCTGTTCAAATCTGAAAATGTCTTACTGAATCCCCCACTTGAGTGTTAATTTAGCTGGGTGTAGAATTCTAGGTTGGAAATCATTTTCCTCTAAATGTTTAAGGCACTGTTTCATTGTCTTCTGGTTTCTAGTTCAGAAATCTAATACCTTTTTAAAAAATCTGGTTTTATTGATTTTTTTTAGAGAGAGAGGAAAGAGAAATATCAGTTGGCTGCCTCCTGCACGCCTCCCACTGGGGATCAAGCCTGCAATCTGGGCATGTACCCTGTCTGGGAATCAAACCAGGACCTCTCAGTTCGTGGGACAGCACTCAGTCCACTGAGCCACACTGGCTGGGCGAAGTCTAATACCTTTTGATTCCTGTTCTTTTATATGTGACTTAGTAAAAACTTTGAGGTTCATTTCTTTATCCATAGAAATATACATTTTTATAATAATAGGCCTAATGTTAATCTCTTTTCACATTTTGTGCTGGATACTCTATAGGCACTTTCAATTCAGAAATCAATGCTTTTCATCCTTCTATTCTGGGAAATTTTCTTGTGTATATTTCCAATTTAATTTCACACCTCCATTTTTCTGTTCCATTGTCTGGAACCCCTGTTAATTAGATGTGAGAACTTTTGGACTGATACTAATTTTATTATATATTCTGTCTCTCTATATATATCACTCTCTCCCTCCCTCCCTCTTTCCTTCCTCCCTTCTTCTCTCTCTTCCTCCCTTTTCCTTCTCCCTCCCTCCCTTTCTCTCTCTATTCCCTTCCTCTTCTGCTTTATAGGCAATTTCTTTACCTTTATCTTCCAGGTCTTCTATTGCAATTTTTTAAAAATTCTGCCTTCTTATTTTTACTTTTCAAGAACTCTTTACTGTTCTCTGGATAGCCCCCTTTTTGCCTTCTGTTCTCTCATGGTTACAAATATCTTCATAGAACTGCATAAGGATATTCATTTTCATTATAACAGAGGCTTTTCTTCTGTTTTCTTTGCTCCCTGCATTGTTCCTTGCATCTGTTTTGTCTGCTTTGATCTTCTTTCATGTTAGAGCCTTCTTGTTAGAACTCTTCTTCTACTAAGTCTTCTTCATGTTAGAATCTTCTTTCATGTTGGATCCTCATTTCAGATAGCTGGTGCTCCTCGGCCACCTGTTCATATATTACCATGAGCCTCAGAGAAGCTGGTTGGAAGCCTGGGGACAGGGATAGATGCCAGGTTTGTTGACTGAAAGCATCCTCAAATATCAGTATCTGTAGGTCTTTCCTCTTGAGCTCTCAGTGTCCCCAGAAAGAAATCCTCCAGAATCCTGCCACAGGGAGTATAGTCTGGGAATCCACATGCTAGGAGCCGAGCGGGGAGGAGAGCAGAAGGTCTGAGCACTCAGCAGGCAGAGTTCTGCAGGGTCTCCATTTCTCAGCCCAGTATTCCTGTGTCCAAAGCCTGACTCCCAGTCTTGAGAAGCCATCTGGCTATTTAAAAAGAGGGCACAAATCTGAGGTCTAATGCCCTTTTATATGTTTTCAAGTAGTTCTCTGTGTCATCACACCTGCACCTTGGCCTTCCGAGGTTCCTGGTGTCTCTCATTCCTGAGATTTTCTAAGGTTATAAAGCAACCTGATGTCTTCCCACACTCCCTTTGCAGGCACTTAGCATTGCTGAGAAAGCAGAAACCTTAGCAGTTACGTCCTCCGTCTGCTTTTCCATCTTCAGCATGTGACATCCCTTGTTCTCTATGGTCTCCTGTCCCGTTCCTTTTGTCCTTGTAGGTTTATACCTTCCCCACTTTACACCTGTATTAGCTGGGTTTGGGAAAGAAGTGGAAATAAATGTATGTTTCCAGACCACCATGTTTAATCACAGTCTCTTTGTTTTTCCTCAGGGCTCGATTGTGTTCCAGTGTGAGAGCACTTAGCACCTGGTACTTTAGTTACCTGTTTTCTTGTCTCTCTCCCCAGTAGACTGGGAGGACAGAAATCGAGTCTTACTCATATTTTATATCCTCGGTGTCTAACACAGTGCCTGGTGTACAACAATAAATGTGTGCTGAATAATTGGATAATCAAATTGGCCTGTCTGCCCATCTCTAAAATGGGGCTTTAGAGCCACGATGTCCAACTTTCTGTGCTTCTGTGATTGGGGAGAAAGTCAAAGCGAGGGAACGAGGTGGTCCCTTAGGCCACAGCAGCTGTGCCACTTCGAGGAGAGAGCAGCCTTAGAACTGCATCTCAGCAGCACCACCGATGCGTGTCTTTCCTCCTCTGTTTCAGGGAGCAGTCTGTGCCCAGCCTTGCCCACCAGGGACGTTTGGCCAGAACTGCAGCCAGGACTGTCCTTGCCACCATGGAGGACAGTGTGACCATGTGACTGGGCAGTGCCACTGCACAGCAGGATACATGGGGGACAGGTAAGGATGATGCTAACTATTGTCCTTGCCGTTCACATCGCTCATTTTCACAGCAGCCTTGCAGAGAACAGCGGAGGTTTGCCAGCCCACAGCATTCTCCTGCCGGCTTTCCCGTTCCTTTCTCAGAAAGCATTCCGAGTCCTGCCAGGGAGATTTGTCAGCTCATCCTTCCTCACCCTTGGACTGCTGATTGTCCCCTCTCCCCCAGCCCAGTGACCCTCTGAGCCCTGACCTGGGGAAGCAGGCGAGCACCTACCACCCATCTCTACTTTCTGCCCTCCTGGAGGGAGACAATGGCACCAATAATTCATAGAAGCCAAGGGCACCAACTCAGTTCACATATTTTGTACAATTTCTTCGAGAAGTGGATTTTTATTTCTAATATGAGTTCTGCCAAATGGATACTGACATTAGTTTGCATCCTCTGGAGGCCTAGGGTCTGAAAGCAGAATGAACCAGGACACCAGTGTCCTGGGATCAAACCAGCCTTGCAGAGTGGATAATCCACAAACGGCATAACTAAGGAATGACTGTGTGGGCACATGTGCCACGGGAGGAAGGGTGCCACGAGCATAGGGAAGGTGCTGTGGGAGAATGGGAAATAGCCAGTGTGTCTGGTGGTGAGTGGACTCAGGGCTGGAAGAGGACATTTGCCCGCAAGACCGGGGCCAAGCGTCCTCCCGCGCTCTCTCATTCACGTTCCTCTCTGAGCAGAGGGGGGGCAGTAGAGAGGAGGCTCTCCCACCCCGTGTCTGGTTCTGTGGGATCCATGTGTCATCTCTGACCCTGGATTTGGTTAGTCTGCCCAGAGAAGGAGGGACGAGAACACTGTTTGCCATTTCTCAGCCTCCCCTGTCCAGGTAGCATTAGGAAGCAGAGATTGGGGCTGAATCAACCAGTGAGTCCTTCTGTCTCTGACTGACATACCTGGGCTCCTCTGACTGTCTCTGGAGTCAGCCCCAAATCCTTATTGATGTCCAGAAAGGAGTTTTCCACTGTTAGCCATGGGGTTACTTTCCCCTGGCCTGAAGTCTTCAAGCCAGATCTGATCTCTGTGAAGCAGGTTTGTCTCCATGAGCTTCCCAAGTACAGAACATGGGGTGTAACAGCTGGGGATCCATCCCCCTCTGATCTCTGTCAGAGACTGGATCTCTAGGGGAAGTAGGGGAGGAAGGACTGAAGCTCAGCCCTCCTTCCCATCCTCACCATCTCCCCCAGTGAGGACACGCTCAGGATGAGTGGGCAGGGACCGGAGCTGGAAGACCCAGGAACCAGGGCAGAACCTTTTGTTTCAGGCCATTTCACATGAGAGGGAACATAGCCCACGTGTTGGGAGGGAGCAGGCCCAGGGCTCCAACGGGCTACACTCAACACCAGTAGGCCCGGCCCCATTGGCACTCCCGATTTTCAATACCAGGATGTCCCAAATGGAGAGGTAATCCTAATCCCTCTTGTTGGGGCCCAGCCCTTGATCCTGGAGCAGAGAGAAATCCCCAAAGCCTCCGGGTCCTCTAGTAAGCTTCACCAAACAACAGAGAAGAGTTCAGTAGAAGGGCCGGGTGACATTTGGGTTTCCCACCTAAACGGGCTGCCTGGTGTTTAATATTTTGTAAAATTGCCTCCATGAATTTTGTAGATGACAGCTGCATTAACCCACCCCAAATCATCACAAGCATATTAAAGTTGAGTGGGTGTAATAATGCAGGCCTCCCTGGATAGGCAGAATCTAGTACAAATTAAGGACAAAACATAGCGAGGGCTTTTGCAGCTCATTTTGTAATTTAATTGAGCGATGTATCTGGTTGTTAATGGCAATATCAGACACATTAGATTGATATGTTGCAAAGGAAGGGTGTTTAAGTAGAAAACTAATTCTTGTTGTGATTACCCTTCTGTTCCACAGGCCCCGTTATTAGCGTGCTTTGTGTAAAATTCATTAGCAGTCGTTGCTTGATCTCTAAATAAATAAGTTATTTAAATTGTGGGCAGGAAAAAAAAGAGAGAGTGAGGCTGATTATGTAAATGGATTAGGTTGTCAATATTTCATTTCCAGATTCTTTTCTGGGGCTGTGGAGTCAGTCACTTCATAAATATGGCAGGGCGGGGAAATGCCCTTCAGAGGAAACTCCCTGTCCAGGGTCCTGCCCTGTCCTGCCGATGAGAGGAAGCAGGAATGTCCAGTGGAAGGGAAGAGGATCGGGAGCTGTCTCCTGGCTTGGGCTTCTTCCCCTGATATCTGACACATCCGAGGGGAGTCCCACTCAGTGACTCCTGGAAAAATCCATTCTGAGGCTGAACAGGGGCTGGCAATGCAGATAGTGATTGTTTTCAGTTCTTCAACGCTCTTCCCCTTCTGCCTCAGTTTCCCTCCTCACTTCCTGCATCCTGCCTCCCCACCTCCTTCCTGTCTTCCACCTTCCATTCCTTTTCCAGCTAGCCCCTTCTTTCTTCCTCTTCCTCCTTCTCTTTTCTGTTCTCTTTCCCTTCATGAGGCCTCAGACTGGCTAAAATGCAGCCAGATTTGCAGGAGGGTGGTCTGGGGTCATCTCAGCCACTTGCTGGCTTTCCGAGGTTGGCACAGTCATCTCACCTGTCTGCATCTCAGCCTCCTTGGCCCCAACGTGAGGGTGAGGGAATATCTGCTACAGCCTTGGGGCCCAAGCAGCTGGAAGCCCCTCTGTCTGGTGCCTGGGCTGTAGTCTTCATCACCCTCGTTGCCCCTCCATTCTGCCACAGTCCTTTTGCCACAAAGGCTCTGAGAGATGAGAATGGGTAGCATCTTTCTGTGGGGGAAGTCCTGGAGGCTTGACCCCAGTTACCATCTCTTCTTCCTATCATAATGGGCTCAAGGCAACAAGGACAGAGACAGACAGACACCTCAGTGTGGAGTTGCCACGATTCGTGCCCGACACACTGGCTGCTCTGCCCCCGGGCACTTGCTGGCTGGCTCTACCAAAGCACTGGGGTCTGGCCACTCACCTCACAATAGGCAGCTGAGGTCACCCAGACACAAGTCTCGGCCCTGCTGTGGAGAACACTGGTTCCAAGTCAAGACTCTCCAAGATTATAAAAATGAAGGTTGTATTTTTTAATATGCTTTTAATTTATTTTAGAGAGGGGGAAGAGAGAGAGGAGAGGAACATCAATTGGTTGCCTCTCATGCCCACCCAACCCCAGGGACCGCACCCACAACCTGGGCATGTGCCATATCTGGGAAGTGAACCAGCAGCCTCTCAGTGCACAGGATGATGCTCAGCCAACCTAGCCACACTGACCAGGCTGGGATGTAGTTTTTAAATCATCTTTTGTTGCTACCCATCCCCTGATTATTGTAGAAAACCTGGAAAATGGGAAAACGTGACCATTAAAACACGTAATTCCCCAGTATACTCCATTGTTAACGTTTTGGAATTCTTCCCTTTGAGCTGCTTTATGCCAGAAACTGAGGCAGAAGGTCAGATTGGCTCTGTTATGAGAACTACAAAAAAACAATATTTACAACAGTAAGAAGTAACATTTCGTACTGAGCCCTGACCATGCATAGGACACCTTTCTAACGGTTCACACGCATTTTCTCACTTAATCCTCAAGCAACCTGGTGAGGAAGCAGATGTCGGAGCTGTAGGTTCTCCGTTCTTTGCACCACAGAAGCGGTGCTGGGACAGGATAATCCCAAACCCCAGAGGCTATTTCTGCTCATCTCTGGGATACAGGAGTCACCCACAGGCAACTTTTAGTCCACAGGCCCCAGGTTCGCCCCTTAACGTGTCAGACTCCACTGCTGTGACAGTGAATTTGCGTCCCCTGGGAAATAGCCTTGGGATGGGAAAGGGGTGTCTGGCATGTGCAGGAGGTTGGTCAGTCAGCACAGGGGTCACACCCTGCCACAGAGTCCACGACCAATGGCTGTGAGTCTCAGCCAAATAATGACCATTATGCTGGGAGCTCCAAGTACAAGGCCTGAGCAGAGGCAGGACGCAAAGAGGGCCTGGTCCTTTTTGAGGGTGGCTCACCAGCTGATGGGAGAGGCTCAGCCCCTGCCTTGAGGGGACCCCCAGTCCAAGGAAGAGGAATTCTCCAGTCTGATAGGCGGAGGGGATTCTCCAGTCTGAGGAAACAGGACCCTGTCGTGCGGATGGGGACAGTCTGCACTGGCAGAGGAGATGGGTCTCCCTGTGAGAAAGGGAGTCTGCGCACCTGCCCAAACTCAGAACAACAGAGACAGGAATAGAAACGAAATTACCCCATTCCATCAAATCTAAGATGCCACCGATTGTTAGATGCATCATTATTTTATATTCTACTAAGAATGAAAAACACTGATAATTACACCATGACATGCCAGCAGTTATAAGACTTAACTAATTTCAGAGATGTTAAAATGTATTTTTAAATATAGTATAGTCTAAGGTTTAGTGTTTAATGAGTATAGAAGTTTCACTTTGGGAAGCGGAAGACGTTCTGGAGGTGGATAGTGGTGATGGCTGTACCACAATATGAATGTACATAATGCCACCGAACCATATACTGTTACTTAAAATGGTTAAAATGGTACATTTTATGCTACCTATATTTTACTGCAATCAAAAACGAAAAAAGAAAACGTAAGATCTATAATCAATGAACTATGATAGTAAAAACCCAGTGCTGGGGGACTGAGGGGACCCGGCATGAAGGGGTAACTGGGGCGAATACTTTCGGGAAGAGAGGGCAAAGGGGAGGAACCGTGAGGGGGTGCGGCTCACCAGGCCTAGGCCTGGAGGCTGGGAGGTACATGCTGGATGGATCTGGAAGGGCAGGCGAGGGGCACAGCCTCAGCCCTGTTCTGCTGTCCCACAGGTGCCAAGAGGAATGCCCCTTCGGGACCTTCGGCTTCCAGTGCTCCCAGCGCTGTGACTGCCACAATGGGGCCCAGTGTTCACCCACCACCGGCAGCTGCGAGTGTGAGCCTGGCTACAGAGGCCCACGCTGCCAGGAGCGCCTGTGCCCCGAGGGCCTGCACGGCCCAGGCTGCACCTTGCCCTGCCCCTGTGATGCCGCCAATACCATCAGGTACGAACTGGGGGTCGGGGTGGGGTAGGCACTGGTGGAGAGAGGCCGTCTCAGGGCACAGACCCAACCTCCAGCCCTGTCATCCAGGCAGGACAGTAAAGAACTGGGACCTCAGCCGCCTCTTTGCTGACCACTTGGATGAAAAGAGGGAAAGTCCAGGCCACACAGAGAGTCAGGACCCAGGTCTCAAGCTTCTCTCCACCATACCAGGCTGTCAGCATTGAAAACGGGCTAACCTGAGCCCTGGCCAGTGTGGCTCCGGGTTAGAGCATCAGCCCATGCACTGAAGGGTCACAGGTTCGATTCCAGTCAAGGGCACATAATTGGGCTTCAAGTTCCATCCCCAACCCCGGTCAGGGCACGCGTGAGAGGCAACCAACTGATGTGTCTCTCTCACATCGATGTTTCTCTCTCTCACCCTCCTTCCCTTACACTCTCTAAAAATCAATAGAAAAAAAGATATCCTCAGGTGAGGATTAACTACAACAACAACAACAAAAGATAGAAAAGAAAGTGGACTAACCTGAGACCCCACTCCCAGGAGCAAGGCGTCTGGTGACCTTCAGGGGACTGGGGTGGGTGTCGGGTAAAGTCACACAGTCCTAGTGGGCCGGGGTGGCTGGCTATGCGTGCCACAGGCTCTGGGGGTATTGTCCTGGAGAACATTTCACCTCCACACACTCTGCATTTAATGAAACACTTCAACCCCCAGGTGCCCGGAGACAGGACTGCCAGGGCAGAAGCAGAGGGCCAGTACTAGATGGGACTTAAAAATTGGTGTGGCTACCCTGGGCCTAGAGAGGGCTGTCCCAGCAGGGTTTATCCAGGGTGGAGCGACAGGAGGGACAAAGGGCAGGCCCTTTGTTAGGCCTTGGCTTGGAGCCAGCCTCTCCCTGCACTGTGTCCTTTGGGGCTTGGGGACACCTGGTCTGAAGCTGGCCCCGCCCCTGCTTCCAGACAAGCCTGAACCTGGGAGCCTGAACTAATAAAGTTCAGGTAATAAATGAGGCCGATGGCCCCAGACAGATGCTCCCACAGCCCTTTATGTGACTGCCTCCTGCCTGCGTGGTGAGGGTGGAGAGTATTCCTGCTCCCCTTGCCCCTGCAGGACGGCTCAGGGATCCTGGCTGCTCCGGGCAGTACGTGCTGCAGCCCTGCCCCTGGGGCTGCGAGGGCTTAGCCTCAGCCCCTCTTCGCTTCCAGCTTTTGATTCTCCTCACATCACCCGAGAGCCTCTGGCCAGTGCCAGCAGAGGCATCTTAGGGAGCGTTGCGGCTTAGATGCGATCTGTCCTCAGTCCTCAGACCTCAGTCCCTGGAGCCGAGCTGCTGGGGCGGTGCTGCCTGCAAGGGCAGAGGGAGGAGACTTGTAGAGGCCCCGGAGCCAACAGAATAGCCTGAATGTGAGCTGAGCACTCATCCACCCGGTCATTCATTCAGGAAGCACTGAGTGCCTGCAGGGCCGGACTGCGAGGAGAAAATAAAGGGCCCGCATCACCAGTCTAGCCTTCAGGTACTCAGGTCTGGAGCAGTCATACACACTGAGCACCTTCTACGATATTTCTTTAAAACCAGTAGTGAGGCGCAGCTTTATGTTTTGGACTACTAAAAAAGGAAAACGCTGTCAGCTGAACCACACTCAGTATCAGAGATGTGAAAATGTGGGAGAAAATGCATCTTGGCAACAATTAAATATATGTGGCTGGTCCACATTGTGCTCAAGTCACTGTGACCCAGGGTTGTGTGCAGAAAGCTCCACTGGAGACTGCTGTGCCAGTGAGGGAAGGCTTCCTGGAGGAGGTGGCATCTGGTCTGGAGGGCAGGGTGGGAGCTCCAAAGCTCTAAGCTCAGGGGTCCCGCATGACTGGTCAGGGGACTGGGTAGCTAGCTCAGGCTGTTCCATGGTTGGGGACAGCATCAGGAGCTCCCATCCCCGATGGGGAGCCAAGGGAGGACCCCCTCTGGGACAGGAAGCAAGTCTGCTGCTGAGATCTCGTGCAGGGTGGGTCCCTACCACAGAGATCCAATGAACCCCCAAATTAAAGAGCTATTGTTTTCCTCCAGTGCCTGAGCAGCCATGCCCTGCATAATTTATCCCTTCTCTGAAGGAGTCCTCGATGCATTATTAATCTGGAAAGACTCCCTCTTCTCCATCGCTAATCTCAGCCCATCCAATATTGATGATTATTTACTTTACTGTCTTTAATGTGTGCCATGTTTCAGAGACTGGGAGGCAGTAGCGCTGCTTGGAAGTGGGGGCTCTGTGAGCACCTGGCAGCCAACCCCCCAGGCTGGTCTCCTCAGAGTCTGCCTGAGCCTGGGCTCCTTGAGAGCAGAAGTGCCTGGCTTGTCCCTCGCTGCAGCCGTAGTGTGGCACAGCGCCTGGCACAGAGCAGGTGGTTCTGCCCTTGAGACGATGCCCTATATTTAAGAAAATCTCACCCCTTTCTCCTGGCAACTGCCCCAGCGACTGAGCCCCCAACACTCACAAAGTTTAGTCTAACGCAGGGTTTCACTACCTCACCACTATTGGCATCTGGGCTGGATCATTCTTTGTTGTACATTTTAGGATATTTAGCAGTATCCCTGGCCTCTGCCCACAAGATGCCAGTAGCAACACCCCACCCCCACGTTCTGAAAACCAGAAACATTTCCTGGGTGGGGTCGGGGGAGGCAAAAATGCTGAGGCTGAGAGCCTGGTCCGGCTGAACTGTCTCTTGCTGTACAGAGAACAGCTCTCTTCCTCTATGTGGACACGGGTCACTTCCCTCTTCCCATTAACCTTTGTCCAATATAGAGCCTTCTCTTGGGACCCAAGAAAAATGGAGGGACACCTCTATAACTCCTAATCCCAAAGCAGTTCAGCTGCAGGTTCTAGTGGGGTCTGGGGCCCCTGCGTCCTGACCTCAGAACTACCTCTGTCTGAGCAAATGTCCTGAGATGTGTGCTTTTCCTCTCGGTGTCTCCGCATCCCAATCTCTCCATCACCTCTCATCAGCCTAGTGGGGGTAAAAGTTCTTCTGTAGTCTTTGAAAGTGAAGCTTCCATCCAACTCCTGAGATGGAGCAAGGGACCCCAGAAGCCTAGCCTCATTTTCCCCGGCTCTTGCTTACTTCTGTTACAATAGCTCACAACAGAGCCCCACCAAGCCAGCTTCGGGGCCATGAGTATCTTTACAAGGAAGACAAGAACTCCCAGCCCCCAACCAAAGAAAACCCTCCTGTCAGCCAGCTCCAGCCTGTCTGCTCTGTGCCCCTCTGGAGAGGCTGCTTCAAAGAGGTCGAGCCCACGTGCCCTGGGAAGGAAGTGACTGATAAGATTCCTCAACACTTCATTCCCTTTGTGTGGCACACACAAAGAAACTGTCTCCTTCAAAGAAATAACCTTGAGAAAGAGTGCCTGTGTGCCCGCATCTTCCAGGCCCCCCCACCCCCACCGCTGGATTGTCATAGACAAGTCTAGCAGCCAGAATCATGTATTACCTTTGAAAGATTTGATTCAGCCAGAAGATGCAGCACTGATAGTATCTCAGAGCAGCTGGGGGAAAAGGCAGAGAAATTCACCCTGAAAAGATTCCTATAGTGTTCAACTTTCAGCCCCCATTAATTTGTGATTAATCTATGTCTGGGGAAAATGGGGGGAAGGCGAGGAGAAAGACACAGAGCAAACCTGAACATCAGTGCTTATGATTTTTGCCAGAGCCTAACCCACTGGCACCTTCCCACCAAGTGACCCCAGGAATGGCCCTGCCGGGGGAGGGGGCAGGGAGCAGGGAGCAGGGAGGTGTGAAGGAGGCGCCCAGAGCAGGGTGATCTCGGTCTCCGTCATCACCAGGCAGTCAGCAGTCACTCCCTGCCCTCTTTGCAAGGGGTTCTGGAGTGTTTTCAATCAAACATGACAAGTGACCAAACTAAGAAACTAGAGATCTTGTTCTTTAAAAGTAACAGTGTAGGCACATGAAAGGAGAGAGAGAGAAAGCGTTTCCGGATTGGCTTTGTGCTTTCTGGTTGTCACAGTAAAAAGTAAACCCGGTGCTGAGACCCGCCCCTGAGCAGCCGAAACGCTGACGAGGGCGATGGGAGATGGGAAATGCGGGAGAGCTCAGAAGTCAGCGTTTGCTGGTTCACATTGTTCCCGGCATGCTTTCCGTGGGGTGGCATTCCCGCAAGAACAAGGACCTGCGGCGACAGGCAATTCCATTGATGGGAAGGGCGAGGGTACCTGAGACCCTTTCGAATCTCCCAGGCTGGGCAGAGCGGATCGCTGTAGCCAGCGCTGCCTGCTTGGTCATTTCCTGGGTCCGAGCATCTCAGTCTCCACCACAGTGGCTGAGCCGGTCCCTCTAACCCTAAACCAAAACCTCAGAGGAGGCCCCTGGAAAGCTGGAACTGAGAAAGACCATGCCCGAGGGCTTTGCTCGGAGTGTTGGGACAAAGAAGAGTACGCCACACGGTTTGGCTGAGGGTTAGGGCCACCAAATGGGGCCTCTTGCCCCATGGCACCCATGTAAGCCACTATTTCTCCCCTTACCATGTAGGGCTCAGGGAGGAATTTTTCTGGAAATTTTTAGAATAATTTCCAGGTCAGGAAGTCTTCAGAAACTCATCCTTTATATGCATTCTTCTTCTTCCCTTTTTTTTTTTTTTTTTTTTTACATATTTATAATTTGTATTGCTTTCCATCTGTTTATAAATATAATAAGTGCTCAATTTTAGAATGTTAGAGAATACATAGACATTTAAAGAAAAAAGTCAAAGTCACTCATAATTTCTCAACCCAGACGGGAGCACAAATACCATTTTGTTGTAATTTGTTCATTCATTATCTATATCTACATCACTTTTTTCATATTTTAGATCATGACTTTGATACAATTTGCTTATTTCACTTAACCTTATATCATATCATTAAATAGTTTGGAAAACATTTTAATGCTTTTTTAACATTCCTGCATATTAATTGTCATAATTCATTTAACTGGTACCCTTTGTCAGAGGTGGCATGAGGAGTGGACAGAACATGGTCACACAGGCCTAGGTTTGAATCCCAGCTACCACTGATTTAGCTGTGTGACCTTGGGCAAGTCACATAACCTCCAAGTGCCATCTGTAAAATAGAAGCTCTAATGCCTAACTCACAGGCTTATTTGATGATTAGAAATATATGTGTAAAGTGCCTGGCACTTTAACAGCCTGGTCACATATTATTTATTTGAATTGCTTCCATTTTCCACTGTTATAAATAATGCTTCGGGGAACATCTGTGTGCATAAATCTTTCCCCACAACTATGATTATTTCCTTAGGATAAATTCTTAGAAATGAGATTACCAGACCAAAGGGTCTGAATATTTTTAGCAGGACTCCTGATACGTATCCCCACACTGTTTTTCAGAAACTTTTACCAGCACTGAATCTTATTCCTTTAAAAATATTTTTTTACTGTTATGATAGAGAAAAAGTGGTATACAGTTGATGATTAATGAGACTATTTAATAATCCTACATTTCCCAAAATGATCATTCGTTATTTGCACTTCCTACTGAGGAACTGTCTGCTCCTGTCCATTGTTCATTTTCCGTGAGAAAATCAGGGCCCCCAGAAGAGAAATGGGCTGACGAGTCTTCACACAATTAGTTTGTTTATTATTTAATCCACCAATTAAGTACTGAGCATCTCCAGTGTGCCAGGGACCCTTGCTCGGCCCTGGGGTACATCACAGAGGTGAAACAGACAGAAGGCTCTCCCCATGAAGCTGTCACCTGGAGGAGGAGACATGATAAACAAGTCAACAGACACAGAAAAGAATTACTTATAGTAGAAGTACTGTTCACTCCCAAATATTTATTTATTTATTTATTTATTTATTTATTTATTTATTTATTTTTAATCCTCACCCGAGGACATTTTCCCATTTTTTTGTTCAGGTAGAGTGGGAGGGAGAGAGAGGAACAGAGAGAGAGAGAGAGAAACATCGACGTGAAAGGGACACATCGAGTGGCTGCCACCCGCACGACCGACCAGGGCCGGGGACAAACTGCAACCGAGGTACATGCCCTTAGCGGGAACCGAACCCAGGTCTCTCAGGACCGCAGGTTGACGCTCTAACCGCTGAGCCAAACCGGCCAGGGCTACTCCCAAATATTTAATTGGGCCATGACTATGAGCTAGGCACTGGAGATCCACCAGTGACGCAGGGAGACAAAGCCCCTGTCCTTGTGGAACTTAGCCGAACCAAGACTTGACCCAGGCTCCTCCTGCCAGCCCAGAGCATGCTTCTTTCAACCACATCCCTTCAGCTGACTCTGGTGCAGGAAGGCAGGTAACAGGGAATCTAAGAGGCTCGTCTCTGCCATCTAGCATCTTCTCTGGAGTGTTAGTCTCAGTCCTCCCAGAAGGAGATGCCACGTGCAAGAGATTAACTAGGGAGACAGGTGTGAGAGGACATGGGGAGGGGCTGGGGAGGCAGAGAGACCATCAGACTGTAACGCAGATCTGACCCATGTGAACGAGAAGGAAGCAAGGAAGACTGGAAGGAAGATCTTAGACTGCAGCATAGTTTACGATAGTTTGGTAAGGTGGGAAGTCTTTAAACCAAAATTGCTCGTGGGAGGAGTTCCAGCTCTCCCAAAAATGTATTCTGAACTTAATATCCCTGCTGTGCTCTAATTGGGAACAGTCCAGGGAAAGCATGGCCTCTGGGCAAATGAAGTGATGGATTTCAGACAGCAGCTGGGCCGTCGGTCAGTTACCACCTGCAGACGCTCTGAGAAGCACACAGTCACCACATCTCGCATCTCCTCTGATCATGAATGGATATTGGCGGTTGGATCAAATCTCTGCCAACCAGAGGTTGCCCCACTTTCTAGAGGTCATGACAGGCAGCTCCTACCTTTTGCCAAGTGGTCTTTTCTCTGACCTAGACAGATAAGGATGGAGACATCACTCTAAAGGAGCCCTGGCAACGCACCGATAGAGGGCATCCTGTCCTGTGCAGACACTGCCAGTGAGGGAAGCCCCATTTGCTCTGAGGTCTCATTTTAACTCTACAAATGTTCACTGAGGACCTGCGATAGGCTTGGGTTTCATGGGAAGCCTCTTGTGGCTGCCCCCACACCAGGCCTCAGTCTTGGGTACAGATTGGTGAAGCTCTGGACTCAATAGTCCATAAGGGAATGGACTGAAGAGGCTGCCTTCTGTTTTGGTCTCTGTATTTGTACTATAAAGTGCACTTGTTTGGGAGTCCAGAGGTCTGTATTTCAATTCTGATTATACCACTTCCTCGCTAAGTGATTTTAGACAAGTTATATACCAACGTGAGCCTCAGTGTCTTGGGGAGAGTAAAACCACATGACCTTGGGATCTTCTGACAAACAAACGAGGCATTAAACAATTTAGCCTGAGAGGCCCTTAGATCCTGCTACCCCAGGCACACCGGACTTGGTGTGGGCAGGGGGTGGGACACGCCTACATCCCTGACCGGACTGTCCTCTCATCCTCTCTCATCTGCTCAGCTGCCACCCAGTAACTGGAGCTTGCACCTGCCAGCCAGGCTGGTCTGGCCACCACTGCAACGAGTCCTGCCCTGCTGGCTACTATGGCGATGGCTGCCAGCTGCCTTGTGCCTGTCAGAACGGTGCCGACTGCCACAGCATCACTGGGAGCTGCACTTGTGCCCCAGGCTTCATGGTAAGGTGGGAGGGGTGAGGTCTCCCATGACTCCTGTGCCTCCCACCCCCACACTGGAGAGGAGGGCCCAGCTCCTCCTGCCTCAGGGTAGAGTCAGGGAGTGTGTCCCTGTGCCCAGGGATAAAGAATGGGAGTGTCTCAGTGTCCCCCTCAGAGACAGAGCCCATGACTGGAGAGCGCCTGAGGCTGTTCTCAAAGGGCCAATTCTGCCGGAGTTTGTTATTGTAACAGGAATAGGAGGGGGTCTTTCCATTGTCCCCTCACCTGAAACACCGGTTGTCTTCTTTGTGCCCAGCTCTCCCCTATCCATACCCCTATGCACACAATACAGATGGTCCCCAACTTACGATGGTTTGACTTTCCAGTGGTGTGAAAGCACTACGCATTCAGTAGAAATTGTACTTTGAATTTGGATCTCTAGCTGGGCTGGCGATATGCTGTGCACTGCTTCCTCCCGTGGTGCTGGGCAGCAGTGAGGTGGCTTTGCCCAAGTGTAGGCTGATGTACGTGTTCTGAGCACGTTCGAGGTAGGCCAGGCTAAGCTGTGATATTCCGTAGCTTGTGTGTATTAAATGCACTTTTGACTTACAATATTTTCAACTTACATGGGTTTATCGGGATGTCAGCCCATCATAAGTCAAGGAGCATCAGTATTTTCACGTCATCATAACCACAGTGCATGGGGGCAGTTTAGCATTCTGCTTCCTTTCACCTACGTTTGCTGCTTGGGCTTCTTAATGATCATTTTATATGGCTGCATAACACCGCAGGAGCGTGTGTCCCCCAGTTTACCCAGCCATCCCCTTACTGATGAATACTGAGTTCTTCCCAGTGTTCTCAGCAAATGTTGTGGTGAGCATCTCCCTACAAATAGCTTTTCCCCTCCTGTTGAAGTATTTCCTTAGGGTGAATTCCCAGGGTCAGTGGGCATAATTATTTATGGCTCTTGATGGATGTTGCCATATTACTTTCCTCAAGGGTTATATAAATCTATACTGCCACCAGCTGTGTATGAGTGTACCTATTTCAAAACAACTTTGCTAACATTCTCTTTTTTTGCTAATTATATAGGTAGAAAATGGCTGCTCAATGTTGCTCTAATTTGCATTTCTTTGATTACTAGGGAGAGTGAACCTTTTCCCCATGTGTTTGTTTACTATTTGTATTTCCTCATGAATTATGCTGGTGTTTATGAGGTTTGATTCTCGGGAACTTGACATTGGAAGTGAAATCCTGTTCAAAGGCGGAGTGTGCCCAGTGGGTCTCAGGACCCAAAAACTCAGGGGTCCTCCATGGCCATACTTTTAATTGTGCTGTAAAAAGTGGTCTGTGCAGTAGGAAGTATGTCCTTTGAAACCAGAGCAGGGTCACGTCCTGGCTGTCCCACTCACCAACTGTGTGACCTTGGGCCAGCAAGTTAACCTCTCTCAGGATCAGTTTCCTTACCTGTGACTGGAACACCTGCCTTGCAAAGTTGCTGTGAGGTGTAGAGATGAGGGTAAAGGATCTTGCCTCAGCACTTCTCAGCGTGCAGTGAACTTAGAAATCCACAGTGAGATTTATTTAAAGTGCAGGTTCTGATCCCATAGATCAGAGGAGGGGCCTGAGGTCCTGCATTTCTCATAAGCTTCCAGACAATGCAATGCTACTGGTCAATGGCCTCACTTTTGTAGGAAACGGAATGTGCTCAACTTGGGCTGCCCATTAGAGCCACTTGGGGAGCTTTGCAGCGCCCTGCCCCCTCAGAGATGCAGATGTATTTAGTCTGGGTATGGTCTGATTGAGGCCAGGGTACAGCCAGGGTGGAGAGCCTACAAGGAGCCCTTGTCCCTATTGGAGTGTAGGTTTGCCTGGTGACAGTGTCTTGTGGGTTGGTTGCCCTGGTCTATAGAACAAAATTCGGTTATGCTTCCTCTTCCTCCTCCCCAGTGCAGATAAACTGGGTGAAAATGAACTCTGGTGGCATCTTCAAAAGAGACAAGTCTGTTTCTCCTGCGGGTCTCCTCTCTAATTTACCTTTATTGAGGTGAACTTTGTCCATAGCTTCCGTAGAAAAATGGCGTGCCTAGGTTTGGGGGTTGGGTAAGAGAGTTGTTTGGGATTAAAATCTCACATAGCTCAGGGGACTGAAGCTGAAGTGAACTGACCACACCGGACTGCTAGTGGGGCATCTTGACCCCGGTCGCAGCTTGGCTACTAGGGCAGTTCTATGGCTCTGGGCATGCGGCTTCCCCGTCACGGTCCCAGTTCCTTTATCTGTAAATGATGACTTTGTAGAGGGAGATAAACTATCAGCCTTCTAAGATGGTATACTATGCAGACTCCATAGACCAAGTCAGGAGACACACCCTTCTGGGGTAAATGAAGTAAAAGCAGAAGCAAGGAGGTAGGTTGTGTGTGTGTGTGTGTGTGTGTGTGTGTGTGTGTGTGTGTGTTTATGGTCTGATTGTGTACTTTGTCTATGGGCCTGCTGGGAGTCCCACCTCCCTGTTCCCTCTTTTTTGTCTCCAGCTGCCTGCCTAGTCACTGCTCCTCAGAAGAAGGGGAAATTGGGAGCCTGGGAGAGCCCAGAGAGACTGATGTCTATGTGGCCACTGCCTCCAGGCCAGAGCTCCAACCGTCTGGAAGCCAGGCTACTGCCTCTCTTCCACCCTTCTGGGATGCAAATGACTTCCTGCCCTTGAACTTTGTGGGGCTTGGCACTTATAGAAATCCTCTAGCTATGGAGTCCCCCCTGCCTGGGGCTTGGAGCTAAGACAGATTGTGAGCCAAACTGCCCTGGTGAGACCCCACAAATTTCCATCCATCTGCTCCTACCCAGCCTCATTATACCTGCAAAAGCTCTTCTGGGCCCTGTCGGGTATTGAGCAGGAGCTGCTGGAGGTGATTACAGAAGAGTCCGTTGTTCTCATCTAATGTGACTCATTCCTGCATGCACCAGGCTCTAAGGGGGAGATCATTACTGGTGCCCTCACCCCAGCTTCTGAATGAATGGGACTTCCTGCAATGAGCAAGCTCTGGTGAGGGTGAGGATTGTGGCAATCAGCAGAGCAGATTTGGCTGAAACCCTCCCCCAAACGTCCCACAGTAAATAATTATCAATGCCTGTATTTATTGGTTGGTTTGTGAATTTATGTACCTGCCTTTTTCCTTAAAAGATTTTTAGGATGGGCAATTAATTAGAGACTAATTAAAAGAGCCCTTTTCTGAGTGTTTGGAGACCTTGATCCTAGGCTCAGTAATCTTGGACATGTCACTTCACCTTGCTGAGCCTGAGTTTGCTCATCTATAAAATGGGAGTCACATCAGTCCTACCCGCTATTGGATGTGAGTAGCCAACATGGTAATGAATGTGAGGCCACATCCTCAGCTGTCCCCTCCCAGCAGAGTGCTCCCTCTAAGGAAGATATTGGGATAGCTCTATGAAACCTGTCTCTTAGGGCTGAGAATGGTCTCAAGCTCAACATAAATGTGAGGAGTGCTGAGGAAGTCATACAGAACCAACCCTTGGAGCCCAGTGACATGCCTGCTCCAGCAAGGTGGTCTCTATCTCCTGAGTCCATAAGAATACAGAGCAGAAGCAAGTCCCACCTGGCATTCTGGATGTGCTAGCCCTCACACTTTCTCCTTCTTCCCACCTTCCTAGCTGGGGATATGGAAAGTCTAATCAGACACCCATCCAGCCATCCAGGAACTTGGACCCAATAAAACTCACATTCACATGAACAGCAAACAGTTATGGCATCCTTGCTGCACGCTTCATCTCTGTTCCTTTAGAGAACCCTACAGAGTGCACTTTTACATTCCTCAATTTGCAAATGAGAGTGAAGTTCAAACAGGGTAAGTGACTTGCTCGGGATCACAAAGCCAGTAGTGGTGAAAACCACTGAACTCTCACATGTTAGATGACAGGCTTTGATTGACAGGTCACTACGGAACCACACAATTCTGAGTTCATATTCTGGCCCTCAAATCCCTACCCTGCCTACAGTCAAGTCACTTATCTTGCTAAAGCCTGAATTTCCTCCTCTATTGAGAGGAGACTTGGCCATAAGAGCGAGAAACTTTGTATAGAAAGTTTATGGCTCATTGCCTGGAATACAGTGGATGATCTGTAAAAATGATAGTAATTACTAACGAACTATGAGAGTAGTGGAGGAACATTGCTTCCCCCAAGCCCAGCACCCTTTTCCAGGAGAGGGTGAGGATGAGCTACACCCAGGGGTTCCCACTGGAGTGAAGCCATGAACATGCACAGCTGCTGTTCTAGGCAGATCCACCCAAGCACCCAAAATGGTCAGTCTCAGTGACACTTTGTGTCCACCCCTGTCAGTGTTTGAGGACATGGACATAGAGGTGGAGGTGGGAGAGACTCTGGGTGTTTTACAGGTTAGCACGGCGGCACAAATGGAATTGCTTGGGGCGTGCATTGCTGAATTATAGCGGGCTGTCAGGTGGTGGAAAAGAGTGCAAGAAACTAAGTTCCTAGCTCGGTTGTGCTAACGTTTGAGGCGTCTACTTCTCATCTGTAAAATGGGAATGAAATTATCTGCCGAACAGAAACAGTGACGTGGGAGACAGTCATTCAAATGGGAGTAATTAAAATTGGGAAAGGTGATGTTTCAGCACCCTGGACAGCTCCAAGAGTCTGCTCCAAGATTGCTCTTGCTGGGTGGGCTAGACCCCAGGGCCCACACCTGGTCAGAATACCGTGGTGAACAGGGGTGGGAGGAAAGTGAGTGACAGGGGGCTCAGGCTGGCAGAGTCCTGGGAATGCCGTGTGAGGAATGATCCAGAAAGTGAGGACCTTTCTGCACATCCAAGGAGTAGCTGAATTGTGGCAAGGGCCCTACGTAGAGCTGTCTGTCCACTTGGAGATTAGTCACATCACCCCTCTCCACAGATTCTCATATCCACCAAATAAACCCCAGGCCTTTGTAACCTGCCCTCAAAACTAGTTTACCCTGACATCTCCTGCAAAACCCTGCCACCAACCTGTGCTGTAGCCACACACAACTCACTTTTCCCCAGAGTCTGCCCTGGCGCTTCAACCTGTGCCTTTTCTCAAGCTTTTTGCTCTTCCTAGAATGCCCACCCCCACTGTTCTTATCTCAATCTGTGAAAGTCCTCCACCTTCAGGCTAAGATCAAAGGCTGCCTCTTCCAGGAAGTCTTTCCTGAATACTCTTCTCTTCAGAATTAACCCTTCCATCTCCGCTTTTCCCACAGAACATGGTTGATACTCAGAGTTTGTCTCCCTCCAGCCCTGTGCCTCTTACTTCTCCCTCCATGCCTCTCATATGAACATTTTGCTCAATATATTCTTTTTGAAATGAGTGAAAATCTTGGGAAGAGCAATGCCCTTAGAGCAGACTTTTCCAGAACTGACCTTTATAGGAAAGAAGAGCATTCATTTCTCAGCAGGCCCTACCTGCAGGGCAGGGGCTTGAGTCCACCCATCAGCTTCTCTGCAGTTCAGATAAACAGGTGGCTGCAGTGGGACTGGAACAGCTGTCCCCCAACATCATCTCTGGGTTCTCTGGGTGAATGATGTGAGCTTCTCTCTACCTTGTGCAGTACTGTGTAGGAGTTTTGAAGATTATGTGGGGCAAGATTCCCTGCCTTCAAATACCAGCTTTGCTGCTTATTAGCTGTGTGGCCTTGGGCAAGATGCTTTACCTCTCTGTGCCTCTGTTTTCTCATATGCGAAAGGGGAATAATAATAAAGTCCATTGGGTTATTGAGCTGATTAAATTAATGAGTATCTGTGAAATATTTAGAATGCCTGGTATATTGGTAACCTTTCAACAAGTGTTAGCTATTATTATCATTATTAGCATTGATACTACTGCTGCTATTATTGTTATTTACCTCAAGGGTTCCCCCACCTAAAGAGGGTGACTGGCCCTGGCCTATGTGCCCTGTTTGAGGATACAGGTAGATGGTGAGAGTTAGTTAAAACTTGCCCCTGGCTGAGAGCTGCAGGGTTGCCAAGGGCTCCTGGGTCCCCAAGAGCAGCCACAGAACTGAGAATAGACTTTCTCATCACTGGGTGGAGAAGGCCAGTTGCTCAGCCCCACTAGCTCCTCTGCTGACCATCTTTCCTTAATTAGACCTCACTTAGGCAGCCAGCCTGATGAGCCTCCTGCGCTGCCCTAGAACTAATTGCTGCCACCTTGGCACCTGGAGTGAACAGCCTATGAGGTCACTGCCAGAGCTGCAAAGACTTGATTTCCCAGGCCCCCTCCCAGCCTTCTCCTCCCCACATGGAGCCTGTGTGGCTGGGAGATAAGGGGCCCTCTGGTCATTCCTCAGCACAGATGCTCCCTTTCAGCTCTGGCTATAATGGGGATGAGGAGCATGGGAGGCGGGAAAGAGGGACCTGGTGTCCCCTCCCATGGGATTTGGGGCCTATATTTCTCCCCTGGATGACAGAATTTCTATTACCTTAAAGGGCTCATCTATTTATGCTGCAATTTTTTGAAGCCCTGTCTGCTGTTATTGAACCCTGCATGCTGGCGAGGGGAGCAGGCACTCCATCACCCAAATGAACAAACTCGTTTCCACATTTTTCTCCCCTTTCTTCGTGCTGTCGGTAGGTCATACACAAACCTCAGCGGCTCTGGCTGGGGAAGGCGGGAGGGGGTGAGCATTATGAAAATCCAGATCAGTGGAGCAGTGATTGAATTTTCCTCTACGGTTTCTGATGCCCTTTAGAGATGTCACCCTCCCCTAGTCCACCTCCACTCCCTCGGGCTGGGCAAAGTGTGTGTCTGCCTCTCATATGGCTCCTAAGCTGGAACTAGGGATCGAGGACAGCTGTGGGGCCAGAAGAGACTGTGGACTGAAAACTAAAGCCAGGTGACATGTATGTAATGTGTGTGCGTTTCCTGTTCTAATTGTTTTGCTCATCAAACTGCAGGCTGCAGACCATTAGCCCTAAGAGTAGAAAACCAACTTCTCTTTCCCCAACCCCCCACCACTGAGCAGCTTCCTAATTATAACAGTAAAATATTTCCTGGCTGCTGTGCTGGGGATGAGGAGGTCACCCTCTGGCTGCCACGCCCATCTGAGCAGAGGAGCCCAGGTAGTGCAAAGTAGTAGAAATGATCCAAAAATACACAGATTCCAGTTCTCGAATCGCAGCTCTGCCATTGCCTGCTGGGTGGCCGTGGCCCAGTTACTCAAGCTTCTCAAGTCTTAGTTTTTCATCCATAAAGCAGAGTAAATAATGGTACTATGTGGGACTGTTATTCTTAGGACTGAATTAGATAAAACAGGTACGATACTGAGAACAGTGCCTGGCATGCAGCGAATGCTCAGTACATGGTTGCCGAGGTTCCTCATGTAGTTGTGTGAAGAAGACACACTGGAGGCAAAAGGTATGGACTCGGGGATCAGAAACACCAGGCTTGGAACCCCAAGTCTGTTGCTCAGTAGCTGTGTGACTTTAGACAACAGGCTTAGCCTCTGTGAACTCATTTCTCATCTGTAAAATGGGTTAATAATGCCTGCCCTTTAGGGTTGATGTGAGCACAAAATAGGAATTATTCTTTGTAATGGTTGAGTTGGAAGAATACTCAGCCTTTCCCTTGTGCATTTTATTTTACAAAGTAGGAAACTGAGGACCAGAGAGGGACGGTGATGTATCTCAGGTCACCCAGCAAATCATTGGAAGAACTGGGGTGGAAAGCAGGTGACGTAGTTCCCAGTCGGGGGCTTCTTCCACCTTCGCCTCCATCTCTGGGTTTGCTGTCCCCAGAGCAGAGACACCTACCAATTTTTCCCAGGGCAGAAAGGGATGGGGCAGAGAGTCCCTAGGGTGTTAAACCATGTTGGCAATTAATACACAGAACAAAGTAGGAGAAATTGGCTTTATGTCACTAAGGCTGAGTCCAGTCTTCCACCTCTGGGACCCCAAAGCTTGTGGCTTTATTAGAGAAAACTGCTGACTCTTCTGTTCTAAAAACGAATGTACCCCATGTCACACCGCCCTCATGGCTCCCCCTGTCCTGACCGGTGCCCTTCTCCTGGGCCCGGAGCACAGGCTTTGCTCTCCCTGCAACAGAGGAAGCTGTCAGGGCTGGTCTGAAACGTCAGGCTTTAAACACTCCCCGCTTTTTTTTGGTCCAAATCCCTGGGGCTGACAGAGTTTCTGCCCCTGCCAGCTCTGTCCTGGCCACCCCTGCAGTGCCTGGAGGGAGGGGACAACCAAGTCAGTGATGACGGCACACGTGTGGAGCCCCGCGCGACTGCGGCGGGCCCTAGGCTCAGCACTCTGCTCTTCATACAATATTGTACTTAATCTTCACAGCACCTTGTATGTGGGGGCTGTTAGGATCCCCACTTAGCAAATGAGGAAACTGAGGCTCAGAGAGGTGAGGTAACCTTCCAGGTCAGTAAGAGGCCCCCAGGAGTCTGTGGCTGTCCGCGCCCAGAGCCTGCACTCTTAGTCACCAACCAAAATGCCCGAGAGGACAGCGCTGTGGACACCTGGCTAATAGCCAGCTGTGGGGCTCTCGCAGGTCTTTTTCTAGGAAGGGGACAGCCGGCAACCTCATCTCATCTGGCGCTACTGACCTCCCGACCTTTGTCTTCGAGGGGAGAGGAGGCTGGGATCGTCCGTCTCCCTCCTTATTTGGGGCTCAGCCACCATCTCACACTTGGGCTGGCCAGCCTCGCAGCTCTCCTGGGAGGAAAGCGAGTAGTCGGCTCTATTTCGTAGACGAGGTCGTGGATACTCAGGGTGGTTACGAGTCTTCTCTGAGGGGACTGAGCTGGGCCTAGAACCCAGGGCCTATGGTTCCAAGGCCAGACTCCCCTCAGGACAGCTTCACTGACAGGGGAGGTCAGTGCTGAGGGGAAGACCAGACAGGAGTCATACCTGGCATTCAACCCTGGTTTGTTTTAAAGGAGTGTATCTTTTTTCTTTAATCCTCACCTGAAGGTTTGTTTTCATTGATTTTTATAGAGATAGAAATATCGATCGGTTGCTTCATGCACCCCACCAGGGACCAAACCTGCAACCTGGGTATGTGCCCTGACCGGGAATCGAACCAGCAACACTTCAGTGTACTGGATGATGCTCTGACCAACTGAGCCGCACTGGCCAGGGGGCAGGCCTATTCATTTTGGATAGACCTAGGGCTTCCAGGAGGAACCATCAGCCTTTCTCCTCCCATCCCCGATGGGAGCCAGGCAGAGTGCCTTAGTCGCAAGGGCCCTGGGCATTTGCCCTCAGCCCAGGGAGGAAACAATGGGGTGTCTGTGACAAGTGGCCTCCAGCCCTCTGCCATCTCATCTCTCTGGCCCTCTGCTCCTCGTGCCCTGTACAGTTTCTTTTCCCCAACACGCATCTGCTGTCAGTGGCTGCCTTATCAGTGACACACTAATTAGGTCCAGCGAGGTTTGCTCTGCATTGAGAGGCCTTCGTGGCTGGCATTCTGTCCACGCTGTTCTCTTGCGGACCGTGTGTCACTCTTTCTCCCTGGAAAGTCGCAAATGAGGATCCCTGCCGGGGAGTCCACTGCCTAAGCCCTTGGAGCTGGGAGTAGGGGTGACTGAGAAGGGGGGACAGGGGGAGTGCAGCAGCCAGGGCTGGCACTCTGTGTGGCAGAGCAGACACTGGCAAGGGGCTTTGTAAACAGTAGAGCACACTCCAGCCCGGCCGGTGTGGCTCAGTGGTTGAACATCGACCCATGCACTAGGAGGTCATTGGTTCGATTCCCGATCAGGGCACATGCCCACGTTGTGGGCCAAATCCCCAGTGGGGGGCATGCAGGAGGCGGCCAATCGATGTTCTCTCATCAATATTCCTATCTCTCTCTCCCTCTCCCTTCCTCTCTCTCTAAAATCAATAAAGAAAAAAAATATTTTAACAGTAAAACACACTCCACAGGTGTGCTGCTGGCATTGACGTGACATTGGACACCAAAAATCAGCTTGCACTAGTGACCCTGAAACTCTAGAAATAGCAGGGGACAGAGGAAAACAGGAGCAACCAGAGGCTCAGGGAGGCCACGAAAAGCTGCCTGCAGAACATCTGGAAATAGGGAGGGGAATAGCCTGAGCCCTCTCCTCCACAGCTGCATCTTGTGCCCCAGCCCCCTGCAGCCTCTAGACGGCCAACTCCATGAGAGTGGGCACGAGCTCTGTTCTGCGCACCATGCGGCACCTGGCCCTGCACAGTGTCTGACACACACTAGTGCTTTAAAAACATTTCCTGAATGTCTGAATCATTCATTCCATAGGCATTGAGCACTGGCTGTGGGCGAGGCACTGTGCTAGGGCCAGGGCCACAGGGTTGAATAAAACACACCTAGCCCTTACCCTCATGAGATTTGCAATCTAATGGACGAGAGCTGACTTTTTAAATGCAGTACAATTGTGGTAAGTGCCACAAAGGGGCAGGTAACAGGGAAAATGCTCTGGAAGTGGGAGGACAGGGGGAAAGTTGAAGAATATGGAAACTGAAAGGACCTGAGGTCGCATTTAGTCTAGTGTAATGGTTAGTAAGACCCAGGGTCTATCATAGTGCTTGGTCTATAGTAGATGCTTAGGGACTGAATGGATGAATGAATGAGACCAAGTCACCTTGAGGCAGGGCTTTTGTCTTACTTAAACCCGTGTACTCTGACCCCAGGTCCAGGGCCCTTTCTTGCCTAAAGCATCCCTACTCCAACAAGAAGGCGTGTGGGCCAGGGCACTTCCCTATTTCCTGTTGCAAAGTCCTCCCTGCGAGCTCCCCAGGCTGGGGGGAGAACGCCCACCACCTTGGTCTGGATCCAGGAACCGCAGTTCCACTCCATTTACACTGCCTCCCACCCACAGAACATATTTAAGGGGACCCAGAGACGAACTTGCACAATTGCCTCCCGCGTTTGTGTGAGGGAGGGTCAACCACTTTCCATCTTCCTCCTCCTTCCACTCCAAAAAATACTCATTAACCTCCTGCCCATTGCAAGGAAAATGGATGATCAACACAAGAAGCCCAGCTGTTGATTAATTTTCCCAAACAGGGCCAAACTACAAAGCAGCATATTGCAGGGGAGAAAATTCAATAAACAGCATTTGAAACAAATTTAATAGAACATATAACTCATTAACCACCGGGGTCTGGGCCTGTGCTGCCGCCTTGTGCAAGGAGGCTGGTGCACGGTGGAGGGGAGATTCGCATCTCTTTAGCAGGACCAGCACCGGGGGTTCCATTCTGCCAGTAGCGCTTTCAAATCAAGTTCAAGATGTTAATAGCCAATGCTGCATCCATAATTAACAGGCCTTTGGACTGTCTCCATTCACAGAATGAAGACACTGAGCAGGACTGGCAGGCTTTCCCCAGTGCGAGAGGGAGCCTCGGAGACCTGCCCTGTGGGTAGTGGAGGGCTCCCTTTCCTGGGCTGGGTGGATGCTGTATAGGTGAGATGGGATTGAGATAGGACCGAAGCATCTGGGCCTTGGCAGGTGGCCCTTCCTCAAGGTCAAAGCCATGTCCTCTGGATGCTGTGTGCTTAGGTGGTGACTGTGCTGCTAATACAAGCAGGGCAGCATGGGCTGTCCCAGAGTTTCACCACATCTGGCTCTTAGCATTTTGCGCTTGAAATGGGAGCCAGGAGATTCAAGTTCCAAACCCATCTCTGCCTAGCATTGGCTGTGTAATCTTGGGCAATTTGCTTACCCTCTCTTAGCCTCAGTCTCCTCCCCTGTAAAGCAAGGCATATAGACCAAGTGAGTCTCACCATCATTTCTAGGCCGGGCACAATGGACTGTCCCCTTACCACTAGGAATGGGCATGTAGCCAGTCTCAGGTATACTCAGCAGAGTAGGTGGTCACCAGCTGGTGTGATCCTTAGAGGTATAGGAGGGTTCCCACCCCTGGGCCTGCATTTCCACCATTCCTCACTCCTTTGAGTTAAGACTCCTTCTACAAGCAAGAAGATGCTCAGAGTCTGAGCTGACAGGCCCTTAAGAGATGACCCAGCCAGTGGTTCCCACTAGACACCTGCAAAGCCTGCAGCAGGTAACCAGGAGTGGTTTTGAGCATTTCACAAAGCCTGTGGGCAAACTTCCATTACCTGTGATGAATCTAACTAAAACAACCAAGGTTGTTTTATTTTTGCTTTTAATTAGAATTAAATTAATTCTGTGTGATATCTCAGGCCTGCATGCACTAACCAGAAGTTCTGACTGGATGTAGGTGACATCGTGGGAATTTCCAGGTCATGGTTGGTGGACAGGATGCTGCCACCAGAGTCACATGGGCTGTGGTTACTAGTCACATTGCACCTGTTCAAAATGTGATGCCTTACACAGAGTGACAGCAGTGTCTTCCAAATTGAGAGGGCCTTGTAAAGGGAGGGCACTAACAAGGGTTCTGGGTGGTGAAAGCTGGGCAGACTGATTGATTTCAACAGCCGCATATAATTGGTAAGGAAACCAAGGCCCGTCTATTACCTAGCATGAACACGAGTCTGACAGAGAGGAGGCTGTTTTCTGCCATTAAGATGTATAGGAATTCTGGATAGAAATCTTGGGGAACAGCTTCAGTAAAGGGCCTCAGGGTACACTCCCGGCTGAGAGAGAGGGCGGAGGTGCCAGGCTCTGGGAAGCATGAGAGGTCTCTGATCTGAGCTCAGTCCTGGGCTCTCATCTTGTCCTTTTCCCAGGAGTGTGCGAAGATCTTCAGATGTGCCTTCAGGACTGGTGTGGGCCAGGCACGGGGCTGGGGGAGGGGTGTGGACAAGACACAGTCCCTGCCTGTCCCCTGAGGAGCACTGGACCATAAGCCCCAGTTCCACCCACTCTGGCTTTTGGTCTCCTTCTCTTGAAGGCGATGGGTTTGATCATCTCTAAGATCCTTTTCAGCTCAGAGTGTCTTGTCTCTCCAAGTGGGTGCACCAGAGGCCATCCGAGTAATTTTCTGGCTGTACTTCTGACCCTCAGCTTGGCCAGCAGGGTTTGGGCAGGAGGTGGCAGGGTGCGGCTGGAACCACAACCCAGGATCCGGCCTGGCTTTCCCTTTTGACAAGAGCCCAGGGAGGCCTGGCAGTGTGGTAGCAGGGGACCTACCCTTCGACCAGATAATATTCTGCTTCCTGTGTGTGATGGGAGCCCAGAATCCCAGCCCACCAGGCCCCCTCACTGATGTGTTCAATGCTGTTTATAAAATACCTCTGCTCTGTGCCAGGCTCTGAGCTAGAGATACTGGGCAACCCAGACGGTAAGACCCTCGTTCTCATGAAGCTTCCAGTCTAACTGGGGAGAGTCAATACGTGAACAGATAAACACATCTGGATGCAGGCATGAGTGTGGCTGTGGGCACTGCCTTGGGAGTTGCCAAGGACAGAGACAAGGGTCAGGCTCCATTGTGCCCCTGGAGCCCACTACCAGGGCTGACTCAGAGTTGGCCCCCACTCAGCAAACATTTGTTGAATTGCTTTCGGCATGATGGGGAAAGCATATGGAAGGTGCCCAGTCCTGGTTCTGTCCACAGTAGAAGCCAGCGTGTACACACAAACATCTCATTTCAATTAACCAACATTTATCCAGGGCCCATTATGTACCAGCAGGATCCCAAGCCCTGAGAATCTACATGTGAATAAAATCAGATTCCCCCTCTCCCTGAGCTTGCAGCCCAGGGTGGAGGCAGGCATGGGAACCAACCAGGACCCCAGTGTGCTAGGACCATGGTGGCTGTGTGTGCACCCAATTCTCACCAGGGCAGGGCTGGGAGGTTGGGGAGGGACACACCAGGAGGGAAGGATGAGGAAGGAGTCACAAATTTATACCAGAATCTACACAGATATATAAACAGATGCCCTGGAGACAAACACAGCAGGTCTCACAGGTGTGTACACTGATTATCCTTGAAGCGTGTGCAGACATACATAATGACCCCTGCAGACTTGGCCACACAGGCCATCATGGCTAAGTCCTACTAGTGTGCCCCAAAGCGTGGGGTTGGGGGGTTATGGTTGAGACAGTGGCCTCTGTTGGGGGTTGGCCCAGACACACTGGGAATCCCCAGACCTAGGTGGTGGGGGGACACCCTGAGGTGGGCAGAGCTGGTAGTGTAAATCTGAGAAGTTAGGCTGATTATTGGCTTGTTTGGCATAGCAATCACCAGAGACAGCCAATCAATTGTGCACCAGGCCCGCCCCTCAGATCAAAAGCCAGAAGGTTGGGAATTTGACAGAAAGTTGGAACTGTTAGCACTCTCGCTTGCTGAGGAGTTTCAACCATGTTGCGGCCAGGACGGTGAGGTGGGGGAAGGGGGTGCTCAGAGTTGGCTGTGCAGAGCTCCCATATTGTGGTCAGGACGGTGAGGTGGGGGTAGGGGGTGCTCAGAGTTGTCTGTGCAGAGCTCCCATATTGTGGTCAGGACGGTGAGGTGGGGGAAGGGGGTGCTCAGAGTTGGCTGTGCAGGGCTCACATCCCTGCAGGGCAGAACTGTGCGTTTTAGAAACTGCCCGCTTCCCCATTTGGGCATTTTTGCTATTAGAAGTAAACAAACAGAAAGTGTTTGGAACAGCTCCTGGCACATGGTAGCCCCTCATTCTGTCCCCCAAGACCATGCCCTCTGTGTGTAGTGGTAAAAGTTCCAGCCTGTTCATCTATGAGGAGGGGAGTCAGGGAGCCAGCCTGGAGGAGGTGGCAGGAAGGTGAACCTCCTGTCCTGCAAAGGGCCTGGGAATTTGTTCACTGAGTGAGAGGTGGATCCCTCCTCTAGAGCTGCCTTCTGCTGGAACCTTGGGGGGTTTTGTGTGTTCTTTTCATAAGAGATACTATTTCTTTGCAGTAACAGTAGCTGTTATAGTGCTTTCTGACTGCCAGGCACTGCTCTGCCTGCTTCACATGATAACTACTTAAGTCCTCCGAACAATCCTATGAAGTAGGGATGTTATTATTCTCATTTTGCAGGTGGAGGAACCAAGTCCCCGAGTGGTTTAGTAAATTGCACAAGGTCACGCGGTAGGATGGCACCAGAGAATGTCCTCTAACCATTGGGCTCTGCCCCCACTCTGAAGAAAGGTCTGTTTTGTTCTCCTTCACCCTCACTAATACACTGTGGGACTCTGAATAAGTCACTGCCCCTCTCTGAGCCTCCATTTCTTTCTCTGGGAAGCAGACAGTCCTCTCCACCTGGTGACTTCCCAGGGCTGTTGTAGGACCGAGCGGGCTGTCCATATCGTGCCTGGGCTGTGCCGGGAGGAAATGGGGCCCAGGAGCAGCATTCTGGGGAGAAGGTATTTCCAGCGGGGTGCTCTACATCTTGCCCCCTAGAGCAGGGCCAGGGTGAGAGTCCTCTTTGAGCCCCACCAGCAGATACTCAGCTGGGCACCCTGAAGGCCTCCCAGGAGGACCGGGGTTGGGGACACGAGGGAGGGCGCCAGGAGAGAAAGCGCTCTCAATGTAAACTCGGGCAGAGAAAATCATGAACTGCGCATGCAGTTTGCACCCAGGCCAAGGCTCTCCGAGCTTAAATATATTCTTATGGGCTATTTATAGTTTTGGAGAATTAGAGTGATCTGGATAATGGGAGTGTTGGCACACTCCAGCTGGTCAGGGCCAGCCAGGGACTGTCGGGGAGAGTGGCCCTGGGGAGCCTCTGGTGCAGGACTCTGCGCTCCCCGGTCTCTCCTCCCTGACACAGCCAGTGCAAATGACACGGGAGGAGGAAAGGGTTGGAGAGGAGCCTCCCTTCACAAGGGCCCTTAATCTGGGGTCTCTCTGTGGCCTAAATGGGAGTAAGGCCAGCTGCCTGGGACCCTTAGAGTTGAGAGGTGAGAGGTGAGCTCCTCTACTTCAAACTTGTCATTTCACAGATGCTGGAACTGAGGTTCAAAGAGGGGCAGTAACCTATCTAGTGTAACACAGCTAGTGGAGCCTAGACAAGCTCTGGCCTCCTGGTCTAATCTGCATCAGCATTCTTACAGTGAGCCTACCTGTAAGACCACAGAAGCTGGCTGGTGACACTCCCCAGGGGAAGACAGTGCGAATTCAACACCCAGTGGCCACATGCTGTAGAGCAGATGGTTCCAGTGGGTTCTGAGTGGGAAAGGTATGTCCTGGGGACTCAGAGAACAAAGCCCGGACTCCCTTACGTGGCATTCAAGACTCCCAACTGCCCTTTTAAATAATCTGCTCCCACCCTTTCCTACAGAGAACACCTCCCTCCGGGCACCCCTAGAATATTCTCAGCTCTCCTCTGCGCTCTTGTCCACACTCTTCCCACCTGGAGCCCACTCTTAAGGCTCCCCCACCCCACCTCAAGGCCCCCGAAGTCCCTCTCTTGGTCCTCCTGCCCTGTGACTTGCCCTCACTCTGAACTCCCTACTGGAGCTAAGAGCCCACCCAAGAAGGCTGGTGTACTGGGTGCTCTAGTGGGCCACCCAAACTCACAATTTAGGATGGAGTCACTCCTTCCTCCCCAGTGCAGGAAGCTGAGGGGCTCCAGGTTGTGTCCCTGTCCCGAAATGGCTCTTAGTCAAAGAGCTTCGCCTGCAGTCATGCCCCTTCCCCGGGGCGGTGGGCAGCCAATGATTGGTGGGGGCATTGAGAGGGTACTTTGGTTCTCCCTTCCTTTCCCCTGTTGGGACCATCCAGCTCTCGACCTGCTTGCAGATCCGTCAAGGCCCGTGTTGCAACTGCATCTCCGAGCAGTTTCCCCCTCTGCCCAGTCCCGCTTCCCTCACCCCTCGGGAGCTCGCTGACCTTCATCTCCGAGATCGCCTTCCAGGGAAGCTGGTTTATGACCCCTGGTAACAGAATGGTGAAGCAGCCAGCTTGGGTTCAATTAGAAACCAACCGTTTTGAGCTCTATGACCTGGCTGAGTTACCTGACTTCTCCACACAACTGTCATATCTATTCAGCAGGAATAATGCTAAGACAATAGTTCCTATCTCCTGAGGATCCTGTGAGGATGAAGTGAAATGATGTATACATAGTGCCCGATCCTGAGAAAGCACTGAATAAGCATTAGCTATTATTACTTACATTTAACTTCTCTAGGGTTCGGGTAAATAGGGATAGGAAAGTATTGTCTGTGTCGTGGGGTTGCTGGTGATAATCAAATAAGATTGAGGCAAAGGGTTCAATTCTGTGCTGCTGTAACTAATACAGACCTGATGTCAAGTTCCCTGGGGGTTTTGCCCAAACTGGAGCTGTGGTCTGGAAGCCTGACCTTCCCCCAATTGGTGAGGCTCCCTGTACTGGTTTCCTGTTACTGCTGTAACAAATTAGCACAAATGTGTTATCTTACATTTCCATAGGTCAGAAGTCTAGTATGGGTCTCCTAGGACTAAAGTCAAGGTGTTGGCAGGCTGTGATCCTTCCTAGAGGTTCGGGGAGAGTATCTGTTTCCTGCTCAGTCAGCTTGTGGACAGAATTCAGTTACTAGGGTTGTAGGACTGAGGTCCCTGTTTCCTTGCTTGCTGTAAAATGAGGGTTGATCCTAGCTTCCAGAAGCTGCTGCATTCCTTGACTTGTGGCTCCCGCCCCCATCTTCAAAGTCAATGTGGGCAGGTGGAGGACATCGCAAGGCTACCTTCTTGATTATCTTTTACTTCCGAAGACTCATGTGATTAGATGGGCCCACCTGGATAATCCAAGCTTCTCCATTGAAAGGTCCTGACCATGTCTGCAAAGTCCCTTTTGCCCTGTAAGGTAACATGCTCACAGGTTCCAGGGATTAGAACACGGACATCTTGAGTAAGGAGAAGGCAACGGTCATTATTCTGGTCACAGCCACCCAGCACGGGACAACCTCTGATCCAAAATTCACCTCCTCCTTTTCCAGGGAGAGGTCTGTGCAGTTCCCTGTGCAGCAGGGACTTACGGCCCCAACTGTTCATCTGTCTGTAGCTGTAACAACCGTGGCACCTGCTCCCCGGTAGATGGCTCCTGCTCCTGCAAGGAAGGTAATGTGCCTTGTTTCCCAGTCCCATCCCCCTTAGAGGTGCACACTGCCCAGGGGCTCTGGGCTGCTCCAGCCCCATCCACCCTCATGCAGGGTCAGGGAGCCTTAGGTCAGGTTCCAGCCAAGGAGCCCATGCCAGGGGCTTCAATAGTGGAAACGGAATAAAGGGGATTTGTCACCACGGTGTGAGAAGGAAGAGCTGAAGGAGCATACAAGGGTAGGTGAGCAACTAGAGATTAGCACCTGTGGGAGGAGCTGCTGCCACTCCTGGGAGAGAGGACCACCTGGTGAGAGCTGGGACATGGACAGGGGACAGCACAGTGCTGGAGCACGAAGGAGACACAGTCCCCACTCGAGGCCTTGCCCAAGGCAGAGAAAGAAGATACCTGGTGTCTCTCCTCCTGCCCCCCAGTCTGTGGGCCAGGTCTCCCACTGGCAATCCCATCTGGGAGCCAACTGAGGGGAGGGTGGGCTACGCCTCCGCAGGGGTGGCCCCTGTGACATGGAACAGAGCAGGGGAAGGGGAGAATGGATCTGAGGGCAAGCAGGCCAGTGGCCAGCCTCAGAGCGGGGAATTAGCCTGTCCCGGAAACAGCGGGCCTGACTCCACCTGGGCAGAGAGCCCTCCCCTGCTCAGCTGGGTCCCTGTCCCAGGTGGGCTCGGCCCACAGTGAGAACCGGAAGGCAGGAGACCTGCATGCTGGCCCCAGCTCCCCAGCAACCGTGCGTGCTTCTCGGTGGACTCAGGTGAATGTGTCCTAGCCCAGGTTTGGGTTCGGGCGGGATGCCCTCTACAGAGCTGAGGGGAGTGAGCAGGAAGCTGTGCTAGACCTGAATGGAGAGCGCACAGCCTCTTTCCCTCCCCTCAGGGTGGCAGGGCCTCCACTGCACCCTGCCGTGTCCCAGTGGGACGTGGGGCCTGAACTGCACTGAGAGCTGCGCCTGTGCCAATGGGGCAGCCTGCAGCCCCACAGACGGCTCCTGCTCCTGCACCCCCGGCTGGCTGGGAGACACCTGCGAGCTGCCCTGCCCGGTAAGTGTCCAGGGCTGCAGAGTACCTGGGGCCCAGCATCCCCCATACCCTTTCCCTGGGGTTGTTCTGTCCCCAGAGAAGAGCACAGGTGGAAACCCTGGATCCGGTCGCAGCCCTGGTTCTAACCTCTCCGCGGCCACGTGCTACTTCAGGTCTCAGCCCTCTCATCTATTAACTGGCGAATACTTGGCAGATGTGGCCATGTGGCCTCCCTTGCCCCTTGCTGCTCTGGATAAACATTATTAGTTGACTCAGCATTTACTTGAGCCCAATGCAGCTTCAGAATCCTTCACAACACAGTGCTATAGGACAGCCCTCACTCATTCATCAGAGTTGCCATTCCTTGACAGATCACGTCTAAGCTTCTTTCAGGTTCCAGCGTCTATAATGTTATGATCGGGGTGTGGTAGGACTAAGCCAAGCACCATCCAGCTATAACCACCTAGATGTAATCACTGGATCTCAGTCTAAGATATGAATAAGTTAAACCAACTGACGTGACATTGTTGAATGTGTCCTATGGTCCTGGGTTTAAATCCTGACATTGCCACATCCTAGCTCTATTACCTTGAGCATACTTCCCTTTCTCTAGCCATATTGCTCATCTGTAAATTGTGAATATAATGGAATCATTGCATACAGACATTGTGAAGAGAAAGGAGTTGTATAAGTCTTTTGATACCTAATGAGCACACAAGTGTTAGCCACCACCTCCTTCCCCAGTAACAAAGAATAAATCAGTCATTCCTCACAGGTGATAGATGGGTTCCAATTTGCAAAGGGCATTTTCATTTACAATTTTGATTAATGGTCATCACAGCCCTCCGAGCTTGACCATTGAGCAGCAGGGCGGGACCATCACCTCCCTCCTTCCAAACCCCATGCTCTTGTTAAAGTAGCCAGATAATTATTTGGAGTGGCTTCATGGCCACGTTGATCCCGTTATAAAGTGTTCCCACTGCGCCCCTACCCGAGTCTCTGCATCCTTGTGGGGCAGTAGCCCAGTTTTGTCATCCAAATTCAACAGAAGTGTGTGAGGCTCTGGGGGGTCTAGATTGGATCATCTGCCTCTGCTCTGTCCACAGGATGGCACCTTTGGGCCGAACTGCAGTGAGCGCTGTGACTGCAGCCACGCTGATGGCTGTGATCCTGTCACAGGCCACTGCTGCTGCCTGGCCGGATGGACAGGTAACCCTCCTCTGCCTCACCCCCCAGGTCCTGTGAAACTAGATTCCTGGTCTTCTCCTTCTCTCCTGACTGCTCTCTCTCCTTCTTGCTCCCTAAATATGCGCCTTTCCCTTTATTTCCTGGGCTTCAGTTCTCCAGTCCATTCAATTCGAGTTAACAGATATTTATTGAACACCTATTTGCAGGCTCTCTTCTAAGGGGTCAGGGCACACCAGTGAAGAATCAGACAAAGGCTGACACCTGCTGGATGTAGGTATTTGCAGAAGACATGGTGGAGAGACAGACAAGGAACTTTTTCCTTAGCCCAGGCTGTCCTGGTCTCTACAGGTCCTGTCCGCCCACCTTCTACACACATGGCAAATCCACCCACTCTTCTCCCCTCCCGGCCAGCACTCCGGTCCCCCGCTTGGTCTGGGCCTCCCTCCCCTCTTGCCCAGCTGCATCTCTTCTGCACGTGGTGGCCAGAGTGAACTTCCCCAAACCCAGCTCCTTTCACACGAGTCCTTGCTCAGAATGTCTCAATGGCTTCCCGTGGCATTCATATAAAATCCAAAATCCTACGGCGGCCCAGGGCTCACACAATCTGGCTCTGCCCGACCCTTCCACCTCTCCTGTGCCTCATCCCCTCACTCACTGCACCCCGGCCATCTGGGCCGACCATCTTTCTGCTTCCAGGCCCCTCCATGCAGCGCCTCTGTCTGGATCATTCTCTCCCTGTCCCTCCACCTGATACCGCCTCCTCATCCACCACATTTCAACTTCCAGAGTATTTCCACTGGCCTGGGTCTGTGACCTTGGGCAGGTCCTTTAACCTTTCGGGGGCCTGGACTCTCCATCCATAAAATGCAGATAATTATAATCCTTGTAACTACAGGGTCTTTTTGAAGTTTCAATGAGTTACTACCTGTCACTGCTAACAGTGCCTGGCACCTATAAGTGCTCAGTATATGTAAACCTTGAATACAGGAAGTGCTTAATGACATACTGCCTGAATGAACCCACGAGCCAGTCCCAAGAAGGAAATGCAAGCATCGCTGGCAGTGGACGTCCTCGGATAAATAATTCACACCAGTCTGCTGAGCAGCCTCTGTTCTCCACGAGCAGGAAGTTTCTGAGCAGCCCAGGGCCGGGGACATTGCTTCCTCTGCATTTTTGACCTGGCTCCCCTTGCCCTGCCCTTCAGTACACTGGCACCTTATACTCTTAGCTGAAGCCAAGTAGAAATCCGCTTTAATTTTTCATTGCCTTAATTTCAAGTGAGCCGATAAGATTTTAATGACATCTGGTGCTTAGAAATTCTGTCTTTGATGGACAACCTTTCAGTAAAGCCTCTGCTGTTCTAAAGCTAATTTCCCCAAACATGGTCCTGAAGTCATTTCAAAGGAGCGATTGATGCCCTGAGGTTTATCATGCAGAAGGGGACTAAGGAGAGGTGGGGAGGGGACAGGGGCAGGCCAAGCCCCCTGCTTGGGGAGCCCCCCACCCCTGACTCCAGCCCGGGTTCACTGCCTGTGCCCTGGCGCAGCACCGGTGCGCCCTGGCCCAGGGTGTGCCTGTCTTCTCCCCTCGCCCCCATGAGCCACAGGTTTCTGGATGACTGGCATCATGTCTAGTTCATCCTGCCCTGCACATAGTAGGTACTTACTACATGTTTACTGAGATAAATGGAAAAGAGCTGGCCTATAACCAAACATGGTTTTTCCTCTCAGAGTGAAGGAGACCTGGAAGATGATTTACTCCCATCCACTCACACTACAGATCAGGGGAGGGAGCTGCCCCAGGTCTCAGGACACTGTGACAAGGCATGGAAGACACCGGATTGCACTTTCACGGGGAGGCATTCACTCATTCAGTTAGCATTTCCTGACTCAGGCATTCACCAAGTCTTTATTTGGCAGCTACCATATGCCCAGCACTGTGCCAGGCCCACCAGCAGTGAATGGCAAAACTCAAAATCAGCAGTAGTCCCTGGGCACCTATTGTGTGCCAGACACTGTGATGAGCACCAGAGATAAAGAAATGACCAAGATGGCATTCCTGTCCATTAGAAGCACCAAATAAGGAGAGTCAAAAGTGTCAGGAAACCATAGTCCCTGTCTTCACATTGCTGGCAGGGAGACAGGATTCTTATGTATGAAGCATTCAGATCATCGGTGGAGACAAAGCTGTATGCTGGTGACTCTCAATTAGATGCTTGAATCCCTGGGCAGACATCCAGGAAGGCTTCCTGGAGGAGGGTCCTATCCAGACCCTGAAGGATGAGGGCTGCTGAGTTACTGCTGTCCTTTTGGCATGAACTCGAGGTCACCATATATGGATTCTTAGCCCATCAATATAGATGTGTAGAGGATCCTGAAAAATAAAGCAGGGAGATTCCATTAGTAGGGGAGGGACCTCTAAGGGGAATTATTATCTCCATTCAACCATAGGGAAAACAGGGCCTAGAAAAGGTAGCTGATGAAGCTATGCCTCTTCAGAAGCTATAGTTGGAGAGCCTCCCACCAGGCCAAGGTCAGCCCCTTCGACCACACTAATAAGTTCCCTTCTAGAATGGGGCACTCTGCACAGGGGGAACCGTGGGCCTTTCTCCCCACTTAGGTCCTGATGTCTTAAGTTTCAGGTAGCTCTTAGGACATAATATCAGCTCAAACATGAGCCCCATTCCCACAGAACCAGACTTAGAATAATTGCCAAATCCTAGGACCCAGTGGGCCCCTGCAGCCGCCTGCAATCTGCGCATGATCACCGTCTCCCTGTGGTCTAATCTCCAAGAAAGGGACCCCTTTCTGACATGAAAACATTTTGAGGATCCCACATATGAGAGGAGCTGTCCTTTTAACGTCCACCAATTGGGGGGGAACAGTAGCAACATCCTGCCGTAAATTCAGGGTGTTTTATGCAGAGTGTTTTGCAAGCAGTGTGTTCTAATAATCATAGGAACATCTGCATGTAGTTCTAGGAAAGAGCCGGGTCTGTGTGTGATACGTGTGCTTGGTCAGCCACGGAAGAGTACTTGGTGCACAGGTGTGATCAGAGATCCCCATCAGATGAGGGAGTCCACCTTAGACTGGTGTGCCCCTCAGGACAGCAGCGTCCCTCCACCTTCGGTCTGAACCCTGGGTTTTTAACCGCAGGCAAAAGACTTCCTGGGGGCAGATCGCAGCTTCTGGTTTTGCACAGCTCGGGGGATTCCTCCTCCCCAGGCTCCCCTTCTGTCAATCCATGCCGCTGGTCCAGGACTCACCCCTTGTGCACCTGACACTCCATGGGAGAGGCCTCCATTGAGGGCGACCAGATTCTCACGGGGCAAAGACCCCATTCCCTGGGGAGAAGCCCCCTCCCCCTCCACACACAGTCCTACTTCTTGGAGAGGGGCATCTGAAGCCCACAGGCTGCTGTGGGGAGGGGTCATCACAGGGAGGGAGCGGGCACTCGGTGAGACTGAGGCACTGGAGGGTGAGTGAAGCCTGCTGTCTCCCCTCCCTCTGTTTCTCTGGCTGTCCTGCCCCTCCCCCTCCCCCACCAGCCCAGGTGGGCTTGCACAGGTCCAGCCTGCCGCTAAATTGGCTGCGCTGCTCCCCCCCCCCCCCCCCGCCCCAGGACAGTTCTATTTACTGGGCCTGAATGTCTTCCTCCCGTTTTTCTTTTCTCTCTCAAAATCCCTGTCCTTATAACAAGGCAGACATGATTTTTAAACTAATTCTGCTCCTCTCTGAGCTTTTGATATTCACCTTCCAAAGCCACGCAGGTCTCCAGGGCCCCGTCCATTCAGCTAATTAATACATGTGAGACTGGAAGGCTTTCTGCCTGGGAGCAAACCCCACCCCAGAGCTGGGGCCTCCAGCCTCAGGCCTTTTAAAATTCCTTCTTAGCCCTTGGATGTAATCACCCCCAATACCTAATTTCCTCTGTCTCTCTCAGCTCAGAAAGACTTCCATCTATCCTTTTGTTGGGTCACAACTAGCTTTCTTTTTTCTTAATGAATAGAATATATCACAGCGCAAAGAAAATATCAGAGTGTATCCCACACAGTAAATGTCATTTTTCAAAGGCTTGTTTTCTATTGTACAAATGTGCACATGATATAAAATACATATTGCACTGAAGACTGTGGTCAAAAGAATCTGAAAAGATCCTATCCACTGTCTGGGTCCCTGCCCCGGGGCTGGTTGGCTGGGCCCCAGTGGTGGCTCCCGGACTAAGGGCCGCATGTAGCCCACCCCCAGCCTGTGCCGCCCCCACAGCAGCCCTCACTCACCTCATAGTTGGTTTCTCCCAGGTCTGACCTTGGATACCAGTTAACATGTCAAAAATGAAGGAGGCCTGCCCTAGCTGGTGTGGCTCAATGGTTAGAGCGTTGGCCCACACACCAAAGGGTCACAGGTTCAATTCCCAGTCAAGGGCATGAACCTGGGTTGCAGGTTCAATCCCAGGCCCCTGTTGGATGCATGCGGGAGGCAGCTGATAGATATTTCTCATGTTTCTCTTTCCCTCCCTCCCTTTCCCCTTCCCTTCCACTCTAAAAAAAAAGGGTCAATGGAAAAAATATCCTCGGATGAGGATTAACACACACACACAATGAGGCCCTTCATGATCTGGTCCTTTAGTCCCACAATCTCATCTCTCACCACATCTCATTTCATACTTGATGGTGCAGCCACACAGCACTATTTTTTCTTTCAAGGCATGATTCTCTCTCCTGTCTCCTGTTTTGCACATAGGATTTCCTTTATCTGGTCAGTGTCCCCTTAGCCCTTAAGTTTCGGCATCACCTCTTCCTGGAAGCCCTCCCTGACAGACCAAGCCTTGGCGGGGTTTTCCCTCCACATTCCCAGATGCGCTGTTTGCCTCCACACCTCTTCATGCTGCATGGTGCCCCTTCCCACCGTTCTTCCTTTTGCCCTCACCCTTCTTACCACTGATCTGTCTGCCTCTGGCCCACAGGCATCCGCTGTGACAGCACGTGCCCGCCTGGTCGCTGGGGCCCCAACTGCTCCGTCTCCTGCAGCTGCGAGAACGGTGGCTCCTGCTCCCCGGAGGATGGGAGCTGCGAGTGTGCCCCTGGCTTCCGAGGACCCTTATGCCAGAGAAGTAAGGCTGAGCCTCCCACGCCCACCCTCCAGACCTCAGTCGGCTTATCCTCCCACCCTTCCCAGTTGGAACTAGTCCTGATCGGAGAGAGGCTGGGCTCTGAGTCAGGCCCCATCAAATCCCCCCTTTAGTCCCCTCTCTCCCTGGCTTTTCTGTCTCCAAAAGCCAGGGTCCAGCCCAGTTCCTCAGTGGAAACAGGACCAGACCACAGCTCCTCTCTGCAGAGAGACAGGCCCTCCAGGGTGTGGGGTGGGCGTGGCTCTCCCCGCATTTTTGAGGAGCCTCCCTTCATCACTGTGTGGCACTGGAGGGGTGATCAGCCTGGCTGGGGCCTTTTAGGCTGCTGACCACCTCTCCCTTGCACCCCCAGTCTGCCCCCCTGGGTTCTATGGCCTCGGCTGTGCCCAGCCCTGCCCCCTCTGCGTGCACAGCAGCGGGCCCTGCCACCACGTCAGCGGCATCTGTGAGTGTCTCCCAGGATTCTCCGGAGCCCTCTGCAACCAAGGTACTGTCTCGGGGGAAGACAGGAGCCAGGGAGGTGAGGCGTCCTGGGAGGGAAGGGGCTGGGACGGAAGGGTCTTGTCTCTGTGGCGGCAGCTCCTTGCCTCTTCAGGGCTCGGGCCTACTATTCTAAGAACTGGGCACCACAAGGCGTGAGGCAAAGCCATGATGCAGGTAAAGGCACAGGCTCAGAGAGGTTAAATCATCCTCCGAAGTCTCGCAGCCAACAATGGCAGAGCAAGAAACAGATTCTGACGCCAAAGCCCATGCTAAATGGATGAAGAATGAAATAAGCCTAGGTGAGGGCCACGTGCTAACAGCAGAGAAAGCTGTGGGCGCCGACTCGTTCTGCCTGCGGTGGAGATGACCCCTTTGCAGGCCTTCTCGCCTGGCACTCGGGCCACATCGTGATCCCACACCATCCGCTCTCCAGTCTCATGGCAGAATCCTTCACAACGCCAGCTCCAGCCAGCCTCTGCCACTCAACAGGAGCTGAAACGGGAGAGAAAGCTTATTTGCTTCCATAGGCTGCTAAACTGACTCTCGGGGGGGGGGGGGGGGGGGGCTGATGTGTAGCATTTGCAGATTTCCATGATAAAATATTCTCACCATGGCTAACTCCAAGGTGCCAATAGGTTAAGACTGGTCACAGAAATCCTGAATATTTAGCGGCAGTGCAGAGGTAGAAACTGGCACCAGCGCACACCATTGCTTATTGCTGTCCCGGCTGGTTAGGCCAGGGCGGTGTGCACCTGGGGGTCGGCTCCGTGCTGTGCAGGACTTCACCGGGCCTCACCTTGAATGGGAGAGGAGCAGGAAAGGCATTCAGGTAGACGAGCAGCCTGGGCAAAGCACAGGGGAGTGGACTTGCGACTGTCCAGCAGTAGGGAATAGCTGAAGGACGGTGGAGCTGGGGATGGGAAAGGGGCTGAGCAGGTAGTTGGGCCTTCGGAGCAGCTCTGAACACAAGGTTGCAGAATTTGCACTCTAACCTGTAAGGAGGGAAGGGATCTTAGACGAAGGTAAACTTAGAGCTAAAAGCAACTTCAAGGTCATCTGTGTAAGAATCTCATCTGGCCTCTGCTTAAATACTTTTGAGAGCTTACTACTTCCCAGGAAACTGATTCTTTTGATGAATAATCACTACTGAGCTGGGCTATTTTTATAAGTGGATGGGCCGTTAATATGTATGAGTGAAAAGTTGACTCCATGATGCTCTGAGGTCATGAGAAGTTTGGGCCCCAGGGAAACATATATGTGATGGTTTCATTTTCTTGCAGCTCTCTTAGGACAGTTTCATCATAACCTGACACATCGAGGTTTACTTATTAAACATCGGAGACCTGGCCATCAATACAGATAGGCTGGGTCTAAATTAGGACCTGTGCAGCCCGAGGAGTAGCGCTCAGATCCCGCGCTGTCTGATTTATCACCCGCTGGCCTAATGTGTATTTCCCACACATAGATCTAATGGAGTTTGCTATTAATGGCAACTGCCCTGGTTAAGTCTCAAACCTTGTAAAAAATTGAACTGACACTTTCTAATGACCAGCTTTCCAGCGAGTTACAAATTATAGACATTGCCTATGCAGAATCATTAAACATAGATTAAATATAACCAGATGTTTTCTTTTCACCAGCCCCCCTTCTCTCCACCACCCCTCTCTTGGCCTCACTCTTGATTCAGCTAAGAAGTCAACCAATTAATGGATTAGACTGATCGCACTAGCAGCTCTGTGGGTGAATTTGTCAGCCTTGTATATGTGACAAAGACTCCAAAGATAAGACTGTCTTGTTAGAGAAGCTCAAAGTTGGTTTTGGAGATGGGAGAAGGTGGGGAAGCTCTGGCCAGGACGGGGGGATGGGTTCCCCAAATCAAGCACCTCCCAGAAGAGGCTGGGCTCCTCGGGAAGCTGAAGCCAGAGCCTGAGCTGCATGTGTCATCCTCCTGGCAGGGGACCTGCCCTGGAGGCCACGGAGGGTTTGCCAGGAGCACAGGGCCCCAGTCAGCCAGCCTGCCCATAGCTATTAACCCACAGCCTGAAGCCAGCGGGTGAGGCTTATCATCCCCATTTCAAAGATGAGGAAACACAGAGGAGTGAGTGGTTTGCTCAAAGTAGCCAGTAAGTAGCAGAACTTCCCAGCTGTGTGACCTCAAGCAAGTTACTTAACCTTTCAGCGCCTCAGTTTTCTCATCTATAGTAGAGCTAATAACAGGGAGTAATAGTGAAAATATATAATACTGAGTGTTATACGGTTCATTGAACTCACATTTGTGAAGCAGTGTGCACAGTGTCTGGTACACAGGAGCACCATAGTAGCATTTGTTGAGTACAGACCTAAAACCCAAACCCAAGGCTTTCAACTGGAGAGCTCAGTTTACCATGCTCCTTTATCATTTGTCCCAACCGCTAATCGTGTCCGGGAGAGAGAGTGGACAGAGCCCAGGCACCAGGTGCCTGCAGTCTGGCTGGGGAAGGGCTGGCCACGTGAGTACCAGGTAGTGTTGCATAAAGCAGAGTGCAGCCCAACGTTTGAGAAACCTGGGCCCTGCAGACGTTGTTTCTCTTCAAGAATCAAGACCAGCCCTGGCCGGTTTGGCTCAGCAGTTGGAGCGTCAGCCTGCGGTACAGAGACCGGGTTTGGTTCCCGCTAAGGGCATGTACCTCGGTTGCAGTTTGTCCCCGGCCCTTGTTGGTCATGCGGGTGGCAGCCACTCGATGTGTCTCCCTTCACATCAATGTTTCTCTCTCTCTCTCTCCTGAACAAAAAAATGGAAAAATGTCCTCGGGTGAGGATTAAAAAAAAAAAAAAGAATCAAGACCTCCCCATGACCTTCCATGTGGTTCAACCAGCTGAGGGCCTCAGGGATTCAAGGAGAGTTCCTCCCCCATAACAGGAATGCAAGGAAGCCTTCTTGGAGGATGTAGGGCTGGCTAGAACTGGCCTTTGAGGAGAGCACATTGAACCGAGATGAGCTCAAAGGGGCAGGAGTCTCCAGCAGAACCACTGGAAGGTCACTGCTCCTGGGGCCTATTTGGGCCATTTAACAACATTTCCTGAGTGTTTTCTGTATGCCAGGCACTATGTTGGGCACTCAGACCCAACAAAGAACAAAAGAGCCAGGTTCCCTGCACAAAGCTTGGAGTCTAGAGAGGGGAAATTCTGAGCTCAGACTTTCCCAGCAGAACTAGAGAGACAAGTGGAGGGAAGGGGTGGCCAGTGTATTTCCACACACCCAGCAACCATGCCTTGAGTGCCTGTTGTTTTTCCAGGCATTGTGGGGGACACAGACATGGGTGGAACGCAGGCCTGGCCTGATACAGGCTTACAAGCCACAGTAACAGAAACTAACAGAGTATTCTAGAAGCTCAAACAGGGACAAGTAGCCCCCCAGAACAGAGAAGAGGGGTGAATCAGGTAGGATCAAGTTCAGTTATAGGTGTCATTAAAACCCAAAATATCAGCCCTGGCCATTTGGCTTAGCGGTTGGAGCATCGGCCTACGGACCAGAGAGTCCCAGGTTCGGTTCCCACTAGGGGCACGCACCAAACAAACAAACAAAAAAGCCCAAAATATCTGGTTTGAAAATGACAAACATGCCCTGGCCGGTTTGGCTCAGCGGTTGGAGCATCGGCCTGCGGTCCAGAGAGACCCGGGTTCGGTTTCCGCTAAGGGCACGTACCTCGGTTGGTTTGTCCCCGGCCCTGGTTGGTCGTGCGGGTGGCAGCCACTCGATGTGTCCCTTCACATCGATGTTTCTCTCTCTCTCTCTCTCTCTCTTCCTCTCTCTCCCTCCCGCTCTATCTGAACAAAAAAATGGAAAAAATGTCCTCGGGTGAGGATGAAAAAAAAAGAAAATGACAAACATTATGTCCCTCACACATTGAAATAAAATCAGGGAGAAGATCCAGAAGTAGGCACTGGGGAATGGTAGGGGAGCTTACAGAGATGTCAGGGACCCAGGCTCCTTCTGTCTGGTGCAGTCATCCTCAGCGCATGGCTTCACCGTCTGATGACAGATGGCTGCTTGAGCTCCAGCAATCTCACCTACAATTCCTATGTATAATCCACACTATCCTTCAACAAGGAGAACAGGCAAAGAGACACATATTCCCACTTACTGTTGGCCAGAATGTAGTCACATGGCCACACCAAGCTATGCAGGAGCCAAGGAAATAAACTATTCCAGGTGGCCATAGGCCCGGCTGGAACTGGACACTTGACTAAGGAAGGAGAGAACTGACACTGAAGGACTAGCCACCTCCTGCAGAGGGATCACACAGGGGATGGCATTTAAGATGAGTCCTGTAGACAGGGTAGGATTTCTACAGCTGGACATGAGGGTCAGGGAAATTCTGGAAGGGAAGAACTAGAACAAAGACAGCCATGGGGTGTATTTGCAAAGCGGCATGTGGACTAGTGGCTCATGTGTCTGGAAAAGGTAGATTAAGTGTTGAACTCCAGGGTCCAGACTTTATTCTGGGGCAGTGGGTTATATCCGGCAGGGCACAGGAGAGCCATGAAGACAGCAGTGCTTTAGAGAGCTGAAGCTGTAGGAAGAAGGTGGAGGAAATGAAACGTAGTTGCTCAATTAACATTCAGACCTAGTCCTAAAGTTGCTTGTTGCCTAGTCGAAGAAACCAGCCCTTCTTTTGGGGACCAAGGAGTGACTCCTCCAGGAGGGGCTGAGACCAAAATACTAAAAGTGACTCAAAGGGAAATATCATGGACACTCAGTGAAAGAGAGCTCCCTGTGGACCAGGGGCTCTCGAGGACAGGGCTGAGCAGAGGCTTGAGGAACAGGCCAGATTGGGAGACAGGAAATAGGTGGACAGGGATAGATATTCAGGGCCAGTCCTCCAATAAATGGCAGACATACTTGCCACCTGCATATGTCCCTTTCCTTCCGGCTACAAACATTCTCTGCCCTCGTGGCTGTGGGGTCAGTGACGCTGGCAAGAGTTGTGGTAATGGAAGAAGGCTGGGGAGCAGGGCGGGGAGCTCTGGACTGAGTGCAGCCTGGGATTCCCAGCCTCTCCACTAGTGAGATCTCAGTCAAGTGACTACCCCATGGGCCTCAATCTATCCCTCTGTCGGAGGGCATCATTAATAGTCTTCTGAAGAACGCAGTTGTGGGCACAAAGGGGAACTCATTCATGTGCAAGTGGGGAAGGGAGGAGGTGGAGAGTTCCTAAAAACATCTGTGACCCCAGGGTGGTCATGGCTGTGGCCTGGAAACTTCTGGGGATGCAGCTGTGGGTGGTGGTCTGCCTTCCCTAGTGGGAAGGCAGGTGCCAGGCTGTTGTGTGCCCACAGTGTGTGCAGGAGGGCACTTTGGGCAGGACTGTGCCCACCTCTGCTCCTGTGCCAACAATGGGACCTGCAGCCCCATCGATGGCTCCTGCCAGTGCTTCCCTGGATGGATTGGCAAGGACTGCTCACAGGGTAAGCTGCTGCCTCCTGGGAATGTCCCCCACCCCAGGCCAGGCCCCCAAACACCCCGCTCCTTGCTCTTGGCGCCTCTACCTCCAGGGCTGAAATCTTCTGTGATAGAAATGTCCACCTGAGTCCCGCTTAGCTCTCTGGCTAACATGATGAATAATAGGCTTGATCATTGGCATTTTTAACTACTGGTATCAAAGGTATTAATATTTTGGTAGTACCATTAATATTACTACTGAAAGTTAACATTCCATCAACACCTGAGCAAGAAGCCCCTCTGTTTGGATGGAGAGGAAGAGGGGGCAGGAACTGGCATGCTGGAGTTGGGGAGTAGCGAAGTGAGGTGAGGCCAGGGCAGTCACCTAAAAGGGGTGAGGGCGTCCTGTGGGTGGCCTATGTGAATGATGTCCTGGGCACTGTAAGCCTAGACAGGGCATTATAGGGGCTGTGCATGTAAGGTGTATCCAATCTAGTAGGGAGGTAACAGGGACCCCCCCCCTAACCTAAGGGCAGAGACCCAGACTCTGCCCTATGTAGCTCCTTGGCTATGGGCCAGTACCCCATAGGGAGGTCCCAGTTACATGGTCTGGCCTGAGGGGACTTTCCATTCTGATGAAGGAGACACAGGTGCCATCCCCTGGGAGCTCACCAGCCAAAAGAGCAGCGTTCCTACCTGGGAAAGTTCCCATCTTCATGGGGAAGTTAGCACACAGTGTTCACACAGTAAACTACAATTTTCACAGTTTACCACATATTCCAAATCAGTCAAGTCCCCTGAGAGAAGGTTCAGGAGTCCTTAGAGCTGAGAGAGTGGGCAGAGAATCTGGACTTAACGGGAATCTTGGGTGACTGGGCCAAGAAGTGAATGGAGGAATTCTGGGAACAGTATGGCAACCGCCCCCCCCCCCCACCCCCGTCCCCACCCCGAAAGCCAGGAAACGTCACCTGAGTGTGCCCTGGCATCATGAACTCTGACGTGCACCCTCCCTTCCTCTCCCTTCCTTTCCCTCTGCTCCCTTTTGCCTTGCCCTCACCCTCCACATCCTACCCACCCCCAGCTTGCCCACCTGGGTTCTGGGGCCCTGCCTGCTTCCATACATGCAGCTGCCACAACGGGGCGCGCTGCAGTGCTGAGGATGGGGCCTGCCACTGCACCCCTGGCTGGACCGGACTCTTCTGCACACAGCGTAAGCTCCGCCTCCTGGCTTCCCAGCTATTCAGAATCCCATGCTGCAGCCTGCTGGCTGCCTTGGGCATTGTCTAGGGCAGTAATGGAGGGAGGGAGACGGCAGGACCCCGGGGCCAGGAGCCCTGCCACCTCTAGGATTGAGGAGCTTGTCTGGATTCAAAGGTTGATGAACCCAAAGTCCTGGGAGGTGAGGGCTGTCAGGTTCCCCAGCAATCACCAAAACCAGATCTCTTTTGCCCTAGTCGGTTTCGCTCAGCGGTTAGAGCTTCGGGCTGCGGACATAGTGTTGTGGGTTCAATTCCAGTCAAGGGCATGTACCTGTGTTGTGGTTCAGTCCCCGACCCCAGTTGGGGTCCTGTGGGAGGCAGCCAATCGATGTGTCTCTCTCACATCGATCTCTCTCTCTCTGCCCTCTCCCCTCCCACACTATTTAAAGATAAATAATGGAAAAGTCCTCGGGTGAGGATAAAACAACAAAACACATCTCCTTTGGACAGTGGGGCCCAGAGTGAAGAGGAGTGGCTGCTCACTACACGGCCAGGAGACCCTAGCCTGGCTTCTGGTTCCAGGGCACCATTGTCCAAAGAACACCCCACTTCCTCAGAGTGAGGGTGCATGGTCTCACTAGTCCCCCCCCCCCCCTCCAGGCTCAGGGAGAGGTTGCAGGAGATAGGTTTGGTTCCAGCTGCACCTCTGCAGTCACCCCCACCCTGTTTCTCCAGGCTGCCCAGCCGCGTTTTATGGGAAGGACTGTGGGCGTGTGTGCCAGTGTCAGAATGGTGCCAGCTGTGACCACATCAGTGGCAAGTGCACTTGCCGCACAGGCTTCACCGGGCGACACTGCGAGCAGAGTAAGCTGTCCCAACCTACCGTGACCCTGGGTCAGTGCGCGGCCTCGGCCTCGGCCTCCGACAGGGAAAGCCCCCCCCTTCCAGGTCCACCCACTCAGGGCTCTGACACCCTGCTCCCTAGACTCCTGGAGTAATTCCCAAGGAAAAGGGCTGAAGGCCATGTCCACGTTGGTGTTTGGTTTCTTCCTCCAGCTGGGTGGGGATGGGGGACTGTTGAGGTGCAACAGAGGCCAGAAGGGGTAATGAGAGAGTAGAGGAAGGCAGAATGTGTTGATTCCTCTTTGAAGCCCCTATGGCACCCAGCTTAGGGCCTGGCATGTGGAGAATACTGTATACATGTGTTACATGAGGAGTAAATAGGGGTGGGTGTTCCCCAACTCAGGGCTAGAGGTGCTGTCTACCCCCAAGTATCAAACCAAAACACAACGGGAGCTAGAGAAGGAGGCTTCACTCTGAGGCAGAGCTGTCCGCATATGCAATGGGAGTGTGCGGTGTGGCTGCGCCTCACTATCTACCCACCTCTTCATTACTCAGGATGTGCCCCGGGAACCTTCGGCTATGGGTGTCAGCAGCTATGTGAGTGCATGAACAATGCCACCTGTGACCATGTCACCGGCACCTGTTATTGCAGCTCTGGATTCAAAGGAATCAGGTGTGACCAAGGTAATACACAGAAGGCAGAGTCCCAGGCAAGGGGCTGTGGAAAGGGCCCCACAGAGGCAGGCTCTAGGGAGATCCCAGCAGGAACTGGATTGCACTAGGACACTTTGTGACTTTATTCACATTTGGGAGGAGGGAGGAGTAGGGTGGGCTGCGGAGGGGAAGGAGGAAGTTCCAGGTGCTGGAGAACAGGTGGAGCAGGCAGCCTGTCACAGCTTCCCCCTGCTCATCCTTGGCAAGTTTCCTGTGAGCCAAGAAGGGTAACCACAAGCTAAGTGCTACAGAAAGGTCACCAAGACCGTCTGAAGATCTGCCAAATTCTGGTTCTGCCAACCTGTTAGGTGTCCTTGGGCAGGTCATTTCCTTTTGCTGGGCCTGTTACTCCACATGCGAAGTGGAAAGAATAGATTAATCCTTGGTTTCCATCATGGCACAAAGTCCTACTGAGCCAAGAAGCCCAAAGGGGCTCAACCTTGACTCCAGGTCCACAGGCAGAAGATACGTCATAGGGCAGTTGGGAGGACCACGTTGAGGTCATATGAGCCCTTGATAAATGGTTTTGTACACATAAAAACCCTTTGTAGAGATTACATTGCTATTGGTTCTAGCAGATGGGGGATAAGAATGGGCTTAGTTATCCACATTACAGAAAAGGGGCCAAAGCCATGTCATTCTGATGGGGGTTTCGTGGGCAGTAACCGTGGGCACACTGGTACAACACTCACAGCTTCCACTGCCAGTCTGTCATATGGTGCTCAGTCCCTTGTGGAGGGTGGGATTACTGTCCCCATGTTACAAATTAGTCAACTGAGGACTCCCTAAGTCACATCTAAGAAACAGCTTGTAAGCAGGGCAAGGGGCTGAGTCCAATTTTTCCCGGCTACTGAGAACATGACCCTACCAATTACTGGTTGTCTGATCTTGGGCAAGTTACCTAACCTTTCAGTGACTCAGTTTCTCCATTTGTAAAAGAGAAATAAATAAATAGTCCTTATTTCATCAGGCTGCTGTGAAGGTTAAGTGAGTTATTTATTTGTAACCCATTTTTGGAACAGAGTAAAATACTCAATAGACATTATTGTGTCTCCCATCCACATCCCTCAGGAGTTCCCTAGGATACCACCTATTTTAGGCAGTTGCAGAAACAGGCACCATGAAGGTTGGGATCGCAGAAATTAAAGAACAGGGCCAGGACAAGATCCCCAGTCTTGTAATGTTAGAGGAGTCTAGGTCCCGCCCAGGAGATCTGAGGAGCAAGCAGGCTGCTCCAGGCTCAGGCCCTCCCTCCGCCCGCAGCTGCCCTCATGATGGAGGAGCTGAATCCCTACACCAAGATCAGCCCAGCGCTGGGTGCAGAGCGGCACTCGGTGGGTGCTGTCACAGGCATCGTCCTCCTGTTGTTCCTCATTGTGGTGCTGCTGGGCCTGTTCGCCTGGCGCCGACGCCGGCAGAAAGAGAAGGGCCGGGATCTAGCTCCCCGAGTCTCCTACACACCTGCCATGAGGATGACCAGCACTGACTACTCCCTCTCAGGTAAGGGCTATGCCCAGCATGCCCCCTCCTCACACATACAACCCAGAAAGAGCCACACAATCCTTGGGGACATCCGAGTTTACTGCTGAAGGTGGGTGGTCATGCCTGCAGGGTGGCCAGCTGGGGCTGATGCCAAGACTCCCCTAGAGAGATGATGATGGGGGTGGAGAGCAGGAGCCTACTTGGGAAAGGTAGATGGGCTTCCATTGGGTATCACTTCCCCAGCACCAAGTGCCTATGGTTAGGAGCCTCCTTCCATTTCCCCAGACTTTCCCATCCTTTGGCCGGCCACAAGAGCACCCACCTAAGCAGTAACTTTACTAAACTCTCCAGAGGAACCTCTGCCCAGCCTGGTGCCTGTGACACCTCAGGAAACTTGGGGCCCAATGTCCAAACCCTGTCCCAATTCTGCTTCCTTGGGTGAAGGTCTCAGAGTAACGCCCCCTTCCTGGTTCCCAGATTTAGAAGGGCCCTATTAGTAGAGTGGAAGGGGATGGTGCCTCACTTGGGGGAGATCTGAAAGTGTGGGCAGTGTCTCTCTTGTCAGGCCCGCTGAAGCCCAGTCTGTCCACAAATGTGGTAGTAACTCCAATGGGCATTCGATCTGGGAGTCTGAGGGGGGAGGTGAAGGGGAGGGGGCTATTGGGCCAGATCCTTCCTCTCCCCTAAACCCTGGACTGCTGCCTTAGAAATAAGGAAGGCTTTTTGCTTCATATTTAGTTAAACAGAAGAGGTTGAAATGCTCTGAAACTGCCCGTAGCCCTGGGCCACAGGTGGCTGGGCCCATCTGGGTGTACATAAGGATGACAGCTCACCCCAGCTGGCTCCATAGCTCATGGTTGACGTGAAGCCTCCCACACCTTGTACAGTCGGCCCTCGTTTATCGCGGTTAATCGGTTCTAGACTCTACCATGATAAATGAATTTCCGCGAAGTGGGATTCTTTATTTATATACAGTCGTCCCTCGCCACTTCGCGCTTCGACTTTCGTGGCTTCACTCCATCGTGGTTTTTTCAAATATATAGTATGGTATTTGAAAAAACCACGATAGAGTGAAGCCGTGAAAGACAAAGCGCGAAGTGGCGAGGGACGACTGTACTTATAAAACCAACATCACATCAGCCCATTCCTGCTACATGTTGCCTACTGTGTTCTCAGCGCCATGCTAGGTGCTACAGGATAGAGAGGCGGCCCAGATGCAGACCTCACCTTCAGAGTAGCTGGCCTGCAATACCCCCACACCCACTCTGGGGTTCCAACCAAAGCAGGTGTCCTCTGGTGAAAGCCCAAGCCCAGGAGATTCGGGGATTTTCTTCTCTAACTGTAATCAGCAAGGTTGGCCAGGCTTGCCCATGCCATTCCACTGGAATCCCCCAGCCCTGTGGAGAAGTCCTGGAACCACAGGGCAGGAAGGCAGGACTAGGGCCAAGGGGAGCAGGGTTCTCTTTATGGCCTCACTACTGGGATCTAACCTTGAGGGGAGGCAGGAAAGGATCACAACCCTAAGCAGTGGCTCAGGAACATCGGAGGCTGCCAAAGCCAACATTCGGTCCCCCATGCTTCAGCTGCTGGTGCCACCCTCCACACTGGCGAGACTAATGTGCACCCTGCATGCTTCAGGGAGGGCCACCACAGGGGAAGAGGAAATCAGGCTCCAGAAATTTCTGTAGGGTAGTAGATGCCAGAAGCTTGGGGGATGGGGGACTTGGCTGTCTCTGTGCACAGCACTTTCAGGGCTGCCCAGCCCAAGCATTAATATTAGGGCATCTCATGCCAGGGGCAGGAATATGATGGTATGTGGCAACTTGTTCTCTTCCCAGATTTGTCTCAAAGTAGCAGCCACGCCCAGTGCTTTTCCAATTCCAGCTACCACGCACTGGCGTACGGGGGGCCTGCCACCAGCCAGGCCAGCACTCTGGACAGGAACAGCCCCACCAAGGTACCGGGCCCCTGACTCCCCAGCCCCTATCCACCGTCTTCCCATTCAGTCCTCACCTCTGCCCAGGAAGGAACTGCACCGCCCCATACCTAGAAGGTCCATATGGAACCAACTGTCAATACATTAAACACAGCCCTGTGGTCCACAAGACATGTACATACTCTGGTGAAGCATGTAACAGGGAGCCTGCAGGTTGCATGGAACCAACAAGCACCATGTAACCAATAGGCATTACATGTAACTAACCCACAGCACCACTCAGTATAACATGTATCCCCACACCCTGTGTGTAACCAGTTGGTACCAAGTCACGTGATCATGTAATCATGTGTAGCCTTTTCACATAACCATGTACACCATGTGGCCACTTTTGCCACATGTTAACACATGTAATCAAAACACACCATACCTCCAATTGCTGCAGTAGTTTACCAGTACCATGAACGCAACCAGCACATTATAGAGTCACGACTATTACTAAGGTAACCAGCTGATGTCCTTGAATCTGGACATACCACATGTCATCAGTACACACCCACCGATTGTAATCAGAAAAAATGCAAGGGATGTGGGACCCAAACATCAGCCAGTGACTGGGCCTTCCCTCACAGCCCCGAGCATAACCCTGGGCTGGTGGCAAGATGTCCTCTTACAGGCCCTTGGGCAAGGATGTCTCAGAACACACATGTAGTGAGCCCTGCTGTATGCTAGGACCTATACTTGGCAGAGTGGGAGGTTCAGAAATAAGGAACAGCCTCAAGGACCACAAGGTTTGACAGGCTCGTGCTACACATACCTTCTGACACCCACCTACATATGTATACACAGGCAATAGCAGGACCAGACTCCTGGTTTCCTGTAACACCCATCTGGGCCAGGAACATGGACAGGAGCCGTTTTCATATTCTAGGCCTCTGCCCTAGAGCTCAGGGAAACCTACTCCCTGTCTGCCCCACAGAAAATGTCCATCAGCCCACAGACCATCATGCCTGCTGCCACAGACCTGACAGCAATGCAGCCTGAACCCTCTAACACAGATACTGTCCAACTCCAAGGGCAACCACTGACAAGGCAGCACCTCAAGGCCACTCACTTCAGATTTCCAAATGGGAGTACTGTACATAGGATGCCTTGAGGCCTATATGCAAGGCCAACAGCCTCGCACACAGCCCACCGCTTTGACCCCTCTTCCAGTGTGTCTCCTCAGCTTAGATCCCCATTCCCAGCTTCAGCTTTAGGCTTATCTGAGAAGCTGGAAGCCCAGGGAAAGGAATCTGGAGTTTCCCAGCAGGAGGCCTTTGATTAACACGAGCCACATTATCAAGGCTGCAGCAGGACAGTGACAGAGGATGCCAGGGATGAGAGGCAAAGGTCCTTTGTGTCCATGTCATTCTTGGTCTCATTCTAACAGGAAGGTGTCAGCCACCCTCTTTCAGTAAAGTGCTGGAGTTACTGCAGAGGAGCCCACTTGGTAACTCTCTGGCTCACCTCACTTCAGGGGCCCGAAGTGGCTCTGTGGAGTCAAAGACTCCTCGGCCCGGCAGATAGTCAGGGCACATGTAGCAAAGGCAGACAGCTGTGACGAGATGATATGATGTGGGTCTAGGAGCTGAGACCTGAGTTGTAGACCCAGCTTTGCCACAGACTTCTGTGTAACCAAGTGCAGGACCCACAGCAGGGCCCAGGTCTCCATCTGTGAAGTGAGAACAGCCATCCTTGCCCATATGGCTGTGAGAATGCAGGAAGAGGAAAGACTGCACCGTAAGGACACCCTCCCCTGAAGGTTTACCTTGGTCATATAAAAGGGATATTCACACTCAGCCCAGGTCAAGTGGCAGAGGTGACAGTGATGTTGCAGGCAGCCTGAGCACCTCCCTCTGTGCTGGAGATGGCCTCATGTTGCAGGTGAGACACTGCCAGAGCTCGCCCAATTGACCTACGTCCCCTATCAGGACCAGCTTGGTTTAGGCCAGTTCTTGGCCCTTGGGAGGACCTTCCCCTACCCTCCTTTTCCCCAAAGGCCTGGAAACCTACAGCATCAGCCAGACCCGCTTAGCTGGGGGTATGTTCTGCTCCTGCTGGCATCAGCCACACCATGGTGGCCTGTCATGGAACACTTAGCTCTCCCTTTCCCTCAACAATCTAGGACCTAGGCAGGTCAGGACCATCACAGAGGTGGGTGCAAGGCTGGGCAGAGTGAAGTCTGGGCAGGGGGCACCTCTGGGGCACTAGGTATTAACTGGCTCTCCTACTTTCCAAACAGCTCAGTAACAAGTCCCTTGACAGAGACACAGCAGGCTGGACCCCTTACAGCTATGTGAACGTGTTAGGTCAGTAGTGGTTTGAGTGTGCTCCCCTGCCATCCTGTCCCATCCTGTCCTCCTCCTCTACATTGAGCGGGGCCCTGTCCTAGCTCTAAGAGAGAGTGTTAGTAGATGAATCCTGAGCATGATTTCCCTCAGGGAGAAGGGGTGTGGGGAGGAAACCCAAGTGCCTGTTATGCACTCCCCATCTAGAAAAGAACCCATCTGACCGAGGCCCTACCAAGATGCCCCTTTCAAGGGTTTCTTCCCACTGCTGTGGTGGACACCAACTCCTAGAAGGGATGGGGGTGGGGTGAAGGGGGTGGGGAAGCAAGGCCAATGGCCTCAGCTCTAGCAAATCCCATGGCCCAGCTGGCCCCAGCCCTTTCGGATGCTACACATAAAGGGCCCTAATTCCTCCCAACCTGCCCTACCATGACCCTCACGCCCCCATGCCCTCCCCACCAGACCAGGGCCCTGGGAATAATGGCTCCTCCCTGTCATTCCTCTCACTAGACTCCCATTTCCAGATCAGTGCCCTGGAGGCCAGGTACCCGCCCGAGGACTTCTACATTGAACTTAGACACCTCAGCCACCCCGCTGAGCCACACTCACCAGGTTAGACACCCCCAGCCCTACCCTCTACTCCCTGTACCCCTAAAGCTGTCATACCAGTCCAGACCCAGCACTGGCCCTACCTCCCATTCCTGCCCCTTGCTTGACCCATCCCCATTGGTCCCAACCTCTTCCTATTGAACCCCCCTCCCTCTCAACATGATTAGTCTACAAGGCCAATCCCTTAACAAATAAAACCTGTCTGGATCCCCTCATCACCCCTCTGCTCCCATCATGGTCAGTGGATGTGGACAAACTATGAATGGTGTTAGGTGAAGGGGACACAACATAATTGTATTCCCTGCAGTCCATAGAATACAACCCAAAACCACTGAGAAATGATCTGAGAATAATAGCACCTTTGGGGTTCTCTGGGCCATCTGGGTGTGGATGGCAAACAGTGGGCACCCTGGCCCAAAAAGCCCAGTGTCCCCCAGCCCCACAAGTGGCCTAGGCTAAGCTCCCCAGATCCTAGGGCAGGGCTGGTAGAGCAGGGGTCTGGGGAGGCTGGAGCAGGATGTGTCAACCAACATCCTCTGTGCTCGTGCATTAGGTTAAAACTTGATGGCTTGGGCAAGATGCAAAAAGGATACTTGGACAGTCAGTCCTGCAATGGAAGATTGTGGTTAGAAGTTATAGGAGGTATCATAGGATGAGTGCTATGAATAAACATACAAGTGGTCTCTTTAGGGCAGGACCTTAGTACACTGGACAATCTGGGCCTGAGCTCAGGCTCTAGCAGGTTTCTAGAGCGCGAGGGAAATAGCTCTATCAATCCCTGCAGGTCTCTGGGCCCAATAATACTATGAGTGAAGTGTCTAAATTTATCTGGTGGTTGAGTAAGCATGGGCTGCAAAGACCCTGAAGCTGTATCCACTGTGCTTAGCTATGGGGCCCCTGGGCAGTGTTCAGGGCATTCAATAACCCCACCAAACACAACACCACCACCCCAAAACATACACACACTTTACCTCTTTCCACATTGGAGCATCCTCTGGGCTCAGCCCAGATTTCTCCCTGTTTGAGAACTCAATCTTCAACCAGTGTAGCCAGAGTCACCACAGTGATTTTTTTGGGTAACACCCAAGCAAGCCGGTGGCCAATGGGAGAGAATACTTGAAGAAATTTAGTTGCAACTCAACTTCTCACTTGCTATGTCATCTCTGCCCCTATTTGGGACCTCTATTTCCTATCATGTGAAAAGGGGAAAAGTTAACAACCTAGACTCTGTCCCTCAGGGAGGGCAAAGGAAGCCCTTGTCTGGTGTAAAGTGCTGAACTAATGCGAGGAATACAGATTGTAACAGTCATGTTTTCTAAGGGCACAGGTAGAAGAATAGCAAACTTGAGAAAACCTTAGACCTGGTTCTGCCCTACCACTCAGTAATGCAAGGAAGGCAGGCAGATAGGAGTAGATTGCTATAAATTCAACTTGGGAACTCTATGTGGAAGAGGTATGGGGTGGTATCTCAATAAGTAAGGGGTTGGTTTTCAGTATTAGAAACTAAAGAGAGTCAAGAGCTGCCAAACTGTACTTTAGTAAGCACTTGCTGCATGCCTTGCCTGTTATTGTGTCCTCAGTCAAAAGCTGGGTATAAAAGAATGGCTCTGACTTTGAGCCAGTGTCATAACTGCCCCAACCTAAAAATGCCAGACAATTTCTTTTCTGGGATCAACAGCCACAAAGAACCTGACCCTGGTCCCTGAAGCTGTATATCCTGTCTGTGCCTGGAGCTCAGGACCATGAACTGTGGGAGCCTAGGATAAACTGTGACAGCTCAGTGGGGGAAAAGAAATCCTTGGGATTGAAAAATACCAGTAATACTTTCAAAGACAGCTCTCAATGAGGTGTAAATGGTCTACCCAAAAAAGAATAAAAAGCTGACCGTGGATGGGAAATGACTGTACATCCTGTAAAGATGACCTCAGCCACCTGTCCACCTCCCTCAAGCTTCTAATCCAGGAGAGGAGAGAGGCAGGACCAGAGCTGAGAGGTAAGAAACAGTCTTTAACTCTATTACAAAATCCAATAGAACTAGGATTTGAAACATCATGCACCCTAAGAAATGGTTCTGATTCATTTCTTATCCTATACTTTTAGAGCCTGGAACTTCACCTGTAGTGGCTGCAGGTGGCATTAGAACTGCCTTTGATCACCTCCTGGAAATATTCCCCTCAGTCTGAAGGTTAAAGGAGAGGAATGCTGATTATGCCGGGGGGCACTGCAGCTCACCATTAATGCTTATAAGGCTTTTAAGAATTTCTGTGTGGCCAAAGGATTTAGAGTAGAGTGAACCCAGAATAATTTTCTAGCACTAAAGAACTATTTATTTTCTGGGTGAGGGAGAAAGAAAAACAGGGAGAAAAACAAAATAAAGCCAACACATACAGTCCTAGTAAACTTCACTCACCCCTGTATTTTCCTTTCCTTATACTCTTTCTGTAGGTGCTTGTGGAATGGATAGACGTCAGAACACATACATTATGGACAAAGGCTTCAAAGGTAGAGTATCCAATCCTGACGTCCCATTAGAAAGGGCTTAGCAAGATAAAGAGTGCAGATCTGAAATGGCCAGAAATTCTACCAGAGAGAAACTGCGCACCTGTTGCCTCCAACCCCCTAAAAGTTAAAAGACCACAGGACCTGGGGCTGCTGGGTAGCTCTGCCTAGGAGGAGCAACCATAATAATAATGAATTCATCTTTCGATTTCAGTTGCACCTGCTTAGCAAAAGCTGTGGGTTTTTTATAGACGCCAAATAAATGTCTTCGGAAATGTAGAACGTCATTATCCAACCAATTAGTATGAGTTAAATTGATTAAAAAATCCAAAATAAAGTCAATCTACCTGCCCCAGAGGCCTCCTGTCATTGCACTGGTAAGAATGCCATTCTGCACCTGCTGGCTTTCTGGGGCACAAGGAATGAAAATGATACCCTAATAATGTATGGCACTCCACCCTCAAGAGATCTCTGCCTCCATGAGCAGGGACACCAGGACTAATCCCAACACATGGGAACTTCAAGTCAGATCACCCTTCTAGGAAGTCTATGGGTAAAGCCAAAATGAAAGATCAGGTCCTGCTCCTGGGTTCAGGCCCTAAGTTTAAATGGCAATGTGTGAAATAGGTGGCTTTGGAACTATGTCACTATTTACTCTGTCACTTATTAACTGAGACCTTAGACTGTGAGCTCTCCAAGGTCCAGTTTCCTCATCTACAAGGTTGGAATAATTATGCCTATCGTCCCATTGTCTAACAAGGCTGTCATGAGTATTCAATAAAACCACAGACAGGAAGTGTTTCTGCATATTGTGAAGGATTGTACTACTGTAACAAGGCTGCCCTTTTGTCTCTGAGGTCTATTTAAGAGTCTCAGTCAAACTGGGTAAGTGATGACTAACAAGAGAGGTCCCAATGGATGTCCTAAATCTAGCTGTACACCAGAATCACCTGGAAAGCTTTCTAGAACTACAGATGTTCACACCCCATCTCCCCAAGATTCTGATGCAGTAGCTCCAGAGTGGGGCCCTGGGATCTGCATTTGTGCAGAGTACCTCAGGGTATCCTTGTGCAGCATATGACCCAACTAACACGTAGAAACCACTGATTCAGACTGACCCAGATTTCCCAGTTTACTGCTTTGGTCTTTCAGACTCAAACTTAGATACATCCAAGACACAACTATTTCCTAACCAAGGAGAGCTAGTCGTCTATAGCCCTTGGTTGGGTAGCTGTCAGAAATGGGGTGGGCTAGAGTAGGTGATGGTGATAAGAACTGTGTTCAGAGCAAGAAAACAGGAAGTCTCCATCAGCACATGAGAATGAACTGGAGACCGGAGGTCATCTCTAGGCTTCTGGCAAGCCACTGGACACTACTCCCTTGGGAGAATCATTCTGGCAATTTTCTCTGAGTTTTTACTTAAACCATCCCAATGAAGGCAAGCACCATTATAGCAGGTACGGCTTAATACAGGAAGACAACTCTACTGCTTTAGTACTGTGACCTGGAACCTGCTTTTCTCAAAGAGGCATGAGGATTGGGCAGAAATATTGTTAAGGGCCTTTCCAGCTCTGAGAATATGCATTACTGAAGCATGAAAAAGCTCAGACAGACCCAGACACCTCAATAAATGAGCACACAACTTTCCTACGCATTGCGTTGTCCTGTGCAGTGTGATTAGAGGAGCTACTCTCAGACTTCAAACCATGAATGTAAAACAAAGCTAAGGAGAGCAAGGTCTCTGCTTCAGTGTCATTCATTCTTATTTTGTGAGGTCATGTACTTGAGCTGCTATGTGCAGATTTTGTTTCACCGCTCTCTAGCTACAATCATCTTTAAATCACAGGGAAAAGAGGGCTGTGTAGGCAAATGTACCAGCATGTAGTTGGTGACCAATACGTCTGAACAACAGAATTCAAAGAGGGAAATGGAATGTCACAGCTCTTTACAGAAGTACTTACAAAGATATGGAATAAACCCACAATCACTGGCTGAACTCCCAAATAAACACTTAATAGACAAATTTGTACCAGGAATGAAATTACTTGCTAAACCAACTGGGCCAAATCGTTAAGAGTGAAGAGTCGTAAGTGTTTTCTGAACTCAATGGGAAAGAGTCCTGGTCTGAGAATTGAGACTTGATCAGGTTCTAGACCTAGTTTTTGCTGCGTGGTGCCAATTTGTCACAGTGTTGTTTTCTGGGTCTAGGATTCTTCCTCTACTAGGACAGGGCTGTATGTACTAGCACCATCTCTGAGGCCCTTTCCAGCTCTGACATTCTAAAAGTCATTAATTCAGTCAATACTCCCTCTCTTTCGTGTTACTTACTGAAGACTTCCACTCACTGTTATTCTGGAGGTCATGTGGGATCACACACTGCTGTGCTGACTTCATTTTATCTCTTAATACCTTTTGTCATCCCTTTCCCTTCTCCTTGTCTGTCAGGCAGTTCAAACTGCTGTAGAAGAAATTTCCCCAATACTCTCCATCACCTTTATGATCCTGAAATCCTGAAGTCCAACGTTGCTGCCACTTTCTCCACCTTATGCCCCTTGGTAATCTAACCAAGTCTCTTCTTGTAGTGGACTTGGGTTCCAAGGTAGTTAGGAGCCCAATGACATCCTGAAAACTTTTTTCAGCTAATGTGGTTCTCCTTCTGAGACCTTCCTTTTCCTTTCCCCATATCCTTGTTTCTCAATCAAAAGAAGGATGCTAATATGGGGCCCAGGAAGAGAAAAGACAGTGTGGCCTAATAATAGTAGTCAGCTGAGATGGAATTTCAGTGTCTGAGATTTCCCCAATAGTAAAATACTGGCCTTAACTAGATGTTGGTTGAACCTAAAGCCCTTATAAATTCAGATCCCACCTTGAAAAGTCAGTTCCCCCACTGAATTTGCTGCTCCCTTTATAAAATGAAGATGTTTACATTGGCTCATTTCAGAAGCCCCTTCTGCCTCCCACAGTTTATGGCTGTGTGTGATTTTGGGGAGGCAGGAACTAGATGAGAGCAAATACCAGGGCATTATAGGGCCAAGCCTTTAGTACTAATGCAAATTACAGGCCTGGGAGGAGTGGCTCCCCTGAGCTTCAGTAGCTCTGGTTGATGCTTCCCCTTTCTTAGCAAAATGCCCTGAAGTGCAAGGACTGTTCTGGAGTGGGGGTGGGGGTAGGGTGGAGCTCTAAAAGGATGAGGAAGTATCTTAGAGCAGCTGGTTATTCTTCCCCATCATGCCCTCTCTCCCTCTCCTCCTTCCCTCTGGACAGGCAGGTAGATGCCTCAGCTGGAAAAAAGAGTAGCTTCCAGTTCCCATATAGGAATCCAGATTATTCCATAATTCAACACCCTCCCCTACCACCTCCACACACACACACACACACACACACACACACACACACACACTCCTCCATCCTTTGTCTTTACTGCTGGCCCCTTTATGGAAGATCCAGCTTCTCCCTAATCACCTCCCCCACAGCCCCAACTTTTCTTTTATCCATTTAGGTGTATCCCCTGCTGCAAATTAAACAATTTATTCCCCCAAACTTGGAAGCCGCTCTGACTTTTCTGGTGGAAATGAAAAGAGAGGCACTACATTGCCTGGCTGAGGCTCTTTCAGGCACTGAGCGCCGAGGCTCTCCCACTGCCATAGCTGAATCAGTACGGGAGATCCACAGAAAGTTTAGAGCTTGGCCTTTCTCTCTTAGCAGGACTTGGCCCTGTAGGTAAAAGGTGTTCCTCTGAAGGTAAGGTGAAGCTCTTGCCGATATACTTTGCATTTAGAGATACTGGAGAAGAGTACAGGAACACAAGGAAACTGATAGGAGTGAAAAAAAACCTGGCTGGGTGTCAGAGAAGACAGGGGTTGACTACTTACTAACATTAAGCAAACTTTATGAGCTTCAGTTTCCTCATTTCCAAAGCAGTAATACTAGTCCTTCCTGCCCAGTCTCCTTTACAGATGTAACAAGTTTCAAATGACTAACCCAAAATACTAGTTTTAAATGCCACACAAAGTGAGTTATCAATATTCCTTAAATTCTAGAAAATATGCAACTGAGGCAGCTGCCAATCAAAGTAAAAGGATGTATCTGGGAGGGGAGGAGGAAAGGTGTTAGGACTTCTCTCAGGAGATACCTCTTCTTTAAGCAAGTCCAGTCCTCAGTTTGTTCAGAACACCCAAAGTGGGACCAATGAGCCATGCTACCGGGGTTCCTAGACTTAGCCCCATTCCCTTGTTCAAAGAAACAAAATACTCACTAGAGGCAAATACATGTAGCCCAAGGTAGGCTGTGGCCCAGGACCTAGAGCCACCTTTCTCCACTGAGCCTCACTAGCAGCTGGGTCAATCCAGCCTCCCTTTAGGCCTTGCTGGGGCTGGCTGGGACTGCTCCTGGTCTAGCAAGAATGTTTTCTCCTCCTTCTGTCTAGGGTTCTATGCTAGAAAAAGGCCATAATCTAAGATGGAACCAAGCCAATATCCCTCTCCACTGTGGTCTAAGTTGTGATGGAAAAGTGCACTGAGCCTGGTTCTGGAGCTTGCTTTGCTACTGGTTAGCAGTATGACCCTGAAGAAGTCACTTCCCCACACTTAGCCTCACTTTCCTCATAAGCAACGGAGCAGGGAGTGGGGGAGGGCAGAATAATATTATTGCTCTACCTACACCACAGGGTGTTATGAACACTTGAAGAAACTAATGGGCCAATGTACTTTTGTAGAAGATTGAGGAAATGTTACCTGCTGAAACAGACATCAATAACTCTGCACCAACAGAAAAATAAATCCCCTCCCAACCACATGTTAGAGGAGAAAACACTACCTATGGTAACTACTTCAGCCACATGGAGTGTTCTGTTCTGCTTTCACTGGACCAAAGTACATCTAGTCACTCCTTGAGTTACATTATCACTTTCACTTTGTCACATTTCCATTAATTTCACAAGTTGGAGGCAAAAAGCGTAAATAGCAGCCCAAATGTAATTTGTGGTAGTTCTAGAGAAAGATCATTCAAGAATGTCACCATCTGCTACCACTTGTAGAATTTTAGAGCTGAAAGGCCATTTAGATCACTCTTGACTATCAAGCCCCTCCAACTCAGTGCTTGTTTCTAAACCCCCTAGCTGGCAAAGGCTCAGACAGATGAGGGCCAGAGCTGCCATATTATAGAGAGTAAGAGTAATAAAGTCCTGACTCACTTGGAACAATCTACAAGAGGCAGTGATCTTCTCCAAAAGGGGAATAAGGTAGAGGTTGAAGGAAGGGCTCCCCTTTCCTCCTGTGAATCCCAGATACAAAGAGAACTTCCTTCTTCTAGTGGAGCTAGTTACCTGCCTTCCTATTTGGAAACTAGTTTCATCCCTTTACCCTAACATATCCTGAAGTCTTGTGGATGATGCATGCCTGAGGGGTGACAGGACAGGAAGCATGAGTTCTTCTAGTGTCAGAGAAAGTTGCTACTAAAATAGGTTTCGTTTAGCATTCATAAGAACTGAGGTAAATGACCCCAGAGTATACATTGCAGGCTTATGAGAAAACAGGAATTTTCCAAAGGCTAGTTTGAAACCCAGGCGCTCTTGACACCTCTATTACACTTCTGTCTGCCCACCTCTGATCACCAGCTTCTCAGAGAACAGGGATGCAGCCAGTTTGCTGCTGAAAGGATACCAAATTGCTGTTACCTTTTCCAAAGCACAAACACACACCCACACACACCCACACACACCCACACCTAGCCTACTTCTTCTGAACCTAAACATCCTTTTTTTTTTAATCCTCGCCTGTGGACATTTTTTGCATTCATCTTCAGATAGAGCGGGAGGGAAGAGAGAGAGAGAGAAACATTAATGTGAGAGAGACACATAGAGTGGCTGCCACCCACACGACCCCAACCGGGGCGGGGACAAACCACAACTGAGGTATGCGCCCCTAGCGGGAACTGAACCCAGGTCCATCCAGTCCGCGGGCCAATGCTCCAACCACTGAGCCAAACCGGCCAGGGCTAAACATTGGTTTTTAAATCTTCACCCAAGGATCTTTTTCCATTGATTATTTTAGATAGAGTGGGAAGAAGGGAGGGAGAGAGACACACACACACATCAATTGGTTGCCTCCTGAGTGACTCCAACCAAGGCCAGGGATCGAACCTGCATGCCCTTCACTGGAATCGAACCCTCAACCCCTCGGTCCATGGGCCGATGCTCTAACCACTGAGAAAAACTACCCAGGGCTGAACTTAAACATCTTAATCATCAGAAAAAAATTCAGAAGAATGGCATTACAGAAAATGCACAAGGAGTCCCAAGGCATAGATTCAAGCCTTGGCACTGCCATCTATGAGCTGTGTGACCTTAAGCAAGTCACTTCATCTCTCTGGGACTTCATCCTATAAAATGCAAACTATCAAACATCCTTACAGGATTTTGTAAAAACTGAATAGAAGACGTGAAAGTACATTATGAATAACTTGAATTAATCTCTTTCTGGTGCTACACCTGACTATTAAAAACAAAAATGTTCATATCCCTCCAAAAACAAAATTTTTTTTTTAGAAAAAAACCTCTACCTACCTAGGAAAGCACTCAATATATTTAATAAGTAACTCTTGGACACAACAGGCTTTTATAGCTCCAAGATCCTGAAAGCACATGAACTTGACTGCAGTCTATTTAAACTAAGTCTTATGTCCTTGCTTGTCCTAAGAAATCTCTCTTGCCTTTCAGATTACATGAAAGAATCCGTGTGCAGTTCTAGCACTTGCTCCTTGAACAGCAGTGAAAACCCTTACGCCACAATTAAGGACCCACCCATCCTCACCTGCAAGCTTCCAGAAAGCAGCTATGTAGAAATGAAGTCGCCTGTGCACAGGGGGTCTCCGTACACAGATGTGCCATCCTTGTCGACATCTAATAAAAATATATATGAAGTTGGTAGGTGTCTCAAATAAGTAACTTAGCGAAATCAGGGCAACAGTGCAGCATCTGAAATAAAAACAATCCCTCTCCCTTCACCCTGTCTTGAAAACACACCTTTCTTTCATTGCTTTTTAAGGAATCCAAGGTGAACTGCCTTTCCCAGGACTGCACTCCTCTCTCATGCAGGAAATCAAATTCTTGTGCCAACTCTGCTTTAAAAAAAACACCAGGACTAATATGAAGCAGAAATACTGGGGGGTAAGTGGGTACACACACATACACTTCAACTGATTTTTGGCACAAATCCCAGTTTTAAAAAGAAAATAATTAGAACAGAACATTTATTAACTTTCTAAATCACCACCTTCTACGTTCTCCAATTTAACCCATGTCCCTGGGCTCATTGATAATAAGACCCCTACTTCTAGGGTATCCTAAACCTCTTGGTTTTGAACAGAGCTTGGGATTCTTACAGCATGCTCACTTATGTTTTCCATCTCTTGAGCAAGGCCCGGTTCTAACCCTCATATATTTATCAGAGACTTATAAATCCCTGACTTCTCTCCCCATCCAGTTAAATAGAATTCTTTTCCCCGCAACAAGGCAACCAAAGCTAATCTGTCCTCTGAACTCATTTTTCACTATATTCCTTAGTGCCCACAGTCAGTGTGGTCCAAGGTCATGGTCATAACTCCAGCTATATCCAGAATCCATATGACCTACCTAGGAACAGCCATATTCCTGGTCATTATGACCTCCTCCCAGTAAGTCAGAGCCCTGCCAATAAGCCCTCCCAGGATAAGCAGTCTTAAGAGGGATAAGCTTCTCTCTTGCAATGTGCTTTGGTGAATATTCTCTGACTCTCTGAAAGAAGACAATCCCTTGACTTGAAATAATGGTACAGACTGACTCCAACTGTGTATTAGTTATTTCACCTGGAATTAAAGAAGAGCTTCCAAGTGGGATTGGGGTAACTGCTCAAAAGGTCTGTTTGCAGAGGTAAATCCCACCACCCACCCAACCTCAACCACAAATGACCTGGATTATATGATCTTTTAAAACATTTAGGATACAACTACTCACCAGCTTCAGATAAATATAGCTAACTATATTTATTTATATATTTAATTATCTGAAACATGATGCTTAAAAAGCATGTAGAACAGGTTTTACAAACCTTCCTAGGGGGAAAAAGGGACTGGGGAAGGGAGAGGATTAATTTTAAATAGCTGAAATGTATATGTACTTTTTGGTTGCTGTTACCATCAACATCTGTTTTATTACCTAAGATAATTAGTACATAGACAAAAACTGTGCTACTATCAATCCTAAAGTACCTGTACGTATATATCTATCAAGATTAGAGAGTTTATTATGTAGTCTAATGCTAACAACTTCAGTTCTTTATAATAAGACTTAAATAAACACAAATTAACTTTCCCTCTTCTGTCCCTGCTGGTAGAAGAAAAAAAGTTTTCAAAGATCAATAGCCTCTTTCAGCCTAAGACAATATTTCTAGGGCCGTTTTTAACCAAATCTTGCCAATTCAAAGTTCCAGAACATTGCAAGTCAGCCCTGGCCTTGTCATATCTCCTTAGTCCACCCAACACCTGAGTCATTCCATGGGATATAAAACTGAGATGATTCTTTAAGCAAGGAGTCACAGGTTGATAAGTATCACTAAAAATGGCTATTTGGCCTCTCAAATTTATTTGGTTGGCATTCCTTGACTCAGAAGAGTAATTGCTTTCAAGTATTTCTTCATAAATCTTGAGTTTGTTGTAATATGGAACCTAAAAGTATAAAGGAAATTAGACAATACAGGATACATCAAGTTTAAATTCTTAAAGAACATTATACTTTTTGATGGAACTAAACTGAAATGACCAAAGAAAGAACGGACTGCAATTGGTTGCTGTAACATGATGTAAAAAATTTAGAGTAAACAGCATATAAGGACATGAAGTACTTCTACCTTCCAACTTAAATCCACCACCTGCTGAGATGGCCAAAACTGAATTACAGTGAGCTAATGCTCCAGATCCCAGTATTCAGACATGTCTATACCTTCCATTATTAATGAACCTAGGTAAAACTGGGGCTCAGATGAGTCCAAATGGAGTCAACTCCCAAGCCCTAAAGAGGACCTCCTCACAATTAAAGAGCAAAAGGGCAACCAAGAAAACTTATGGGCACCCCTATGCCACTCCATTCTCTGATAACAGTTCAGCCAGTAAAAATACTTTCAAAAGGTATACAGAAGAGGAACTATGTGACTGCAAAGCTGGAATAGATGCTACAAGAAGTGTGGGAGTTCTGAAGCCCTTGATACAAATTGGAAGTTTGCCATGGAACCCATTAGTTTGGGCAATAACCAGCAAAAGCAAGGAGAGAGAAAAAAAGTAAACCCCCTCTTTCCCCACTTCACTCAAAGCTTAAGCAAATGTTGTTAGGAGAAAATATCTAATACTTAACATGAATGCTGCATGTGTGCATGGAGCAAGTGATCAGCAATAGCAAATTTACTTTCCAAAAAAGCCTTATATAAAGACTAGAAAATTACTTTGTAGACACAAGTAATTATTTCTCATACATGAGTAGAAAGAAATAGAGATAAGAGACTTACCTCAGTATTTTAGGGCAGCAAGTGCTCAATTATCTTTGTGAAGCAAGGACCAAGAATCATGGTGAAGTCAGATCAGCAAGGAGAAACTTCATCTCAATTCCAGGTTTAATCTTCTTCCCTTACCCTGCATGTATAGTAACTGCTGCCTGGCAAACTGCAAACAAGCACCATCACTCACGTTTTAAGTTTCACCTCTTTTTTGCCAACAATCTTCTGGGCAAATTTCAGCAAGAGGTGGCATGATGGAATTGCTAAGCACTGGGTCAAGAGATGTGAGTGTTACTTGCCCTCTCTGGGCTCTTTTTTCCCCTTGTGTAAAAAAAGAAAGAAGCAAAGAGGGGTAAGGGAACCCTAAGACCCTTCAGCTCTAGCATTCTGATTTTTAAGGAAATGTACCACAAATTAAATCAGGCAATACAGGAAAAGGGAAAGACAGAGAGTGTGATTAACTGTTGACAACAGTTTTCTTCACATATCTAAGAGTTACTGGTAAAAGACATTTCAATCTTTTAGAGCAACTGTTAGGAACTGTCTAGCACTGTCAAAAATAAGTTCATGTTCAATCTAAACATGTGCACTATGGATTTTATTGATAACTTGGAAAGATCTGTTCAAGAATTTTACAGAAACTAAGTTTTCACTCAAAGTGATGTGCATATAATTCAAATGAATAAAGAAAAACAATTATTGTACAATAGAATAAGTGAGACTGAAATGGCAATACTTTTTTTAAACAACCCAGATTTGTAATATATTTGTTCACTGTGCAGAGGGATCATACCTTGTACAAAATAAAATTAATTTCTCAAACTAATTTATAGGAATGCCTACTGTTGTGCTGCAAACCAAAAATGTGTTTATAATCTACACCTTAGGTTTAAAGGTAGACCTAACCTACATTTTGTGGGGTCGCTTTAGACAGAAGAGTAAAAATTATCCCATAGATGCTTGAAAATAAAGTGGAAAAGTTCTATCAAATTTATAACAAGAGAGTTTCTTCCTTTAAAGTAATGAATGGGAGCTAATATTCTTAATCCATATCCAAAAATTATTGAAATATCTCATAAATGTCAGTATACTCAAATAAAGAATGTATCTGCTTTCACAAAGATTTGGATTCAAAGGCAACTATTACAGCTTGTGCTCAGCTCCAGAGGCACAAAGGTAGTTCTATGGAATGGAATAAAGGCAAATTAGGGTCACTTAATTTGCATAAGAGCAATGAATGGCTTTCCACTAGTAGAAGTTATCACCCAGTACAGTATTCAGGGTAAATCTGCTTTAGGGCCTTTTAAAACATAACCTTGTGACCTAACTAATAAAGAAGTAGCAGGATTAATTTTATTACAAAATGTAGATGCTAAAAATAGCTTTCTGAATGTATTTAATGGTGTAAGTTTAAAATTTCTCCTTCAGGCTTTCGAAGGTTTGTACATACTTAAGTCAAATTAAAACATTTCAACTTGTCAGTTCACAAGGCTTGTGTAACACTCAAAAGCTACTCCCATTTAATGTTTAACCAAAAATATATTTTTGCTAGAGATTAAAACTCATTCCGAAAAGACCGACCTCCTAACAGACAGCTCTCAAGGGCTAGAGCTTGACATTTTAGTGAAAGATAAAACAATCAAGAATTTTAAGACTCAAAAGGATATTTACTGAGAACAACAGTTTAAGATCATGACTTACAAGGTTCAGAATACTACCCAACACCATAAATGACAAAGGCTGCAGGTTTTGTACTCCACAGAACATTCAAGACTGTTACATGCTATTAGCCATTCACCTAGCATATAGCAGAAGAAGAGATGGGAAATCTTTCTTAGAAGGGATGGATGGATACACAGGGATTCATTATACTATTATTTATAATTTTGTATAATTATATATTACTTAATTATAATTTTATATAATTTTTAATTTAAAAAATTTAACCTAAATTGTCATTGTCAGACTATAGTTCCCCAAGCTAACCTAAAATGAACCCTAAGGTGAGCCCCTTCACTCTTTTAAATGATCCTTCCTTATCGTCTGACACAGGGTTGTAGAAGGGATAGATAGTAAGAATGTAAATATGAACAAAGCACATTCCCAGTTTTTGTGGATCTCACAATGTAGCAATTACAAAATGGAGGGCCCAGGTGGTTAGGGGAGTGCCGATTATACATTTTATTCAGACTTGCAGAGCAAGAAAGACTCTGAGCAGTGGTCCAATCCAAACCCACATAAGGCAGAAGCTCTGGTATGTAGCTAGAGTTGCCAGAATCTCTCCTCATTCCAGCTTCTGCCTCCCAAGCTATTGTCTAGCCCAGCAGATGACCCTCAGAGCCTTGTGTAAGAAAACAAAACAAAACATGGGAACTTGACATCTTACAAAGTACTATTATAGGTATCCACTTAAATATAAACCAAGACCAGTAACTGAGAATCCTAACATCTTCTTCCAGAATTGCTTTCATATCGAAGATGGGCTACAGAAATAGTGTTGTTTCCTGGGGCTCCCCAGGCTGCCCTGTTTCAGGCATGACCTTCTATAATATTCTTAGGCCCATATGATGAAATGCTTCGGCATAGAGACTAGCACAGTATAGATAGCAACTTCTTAAAGATAAGGTAAGGAACCATACCACTTCCCTCTAGAGATGTAAGAAGATGGTATGCTGAAAGACTGGAAGTTTGCAGCAGGGGAACAGGTGCTAAAAGCAGTAGTACATTTATTTATTGTAATATCCCCATTGATGGGGATAGTAAGATCTAAGATTTTGTATATGGGGCAATGTTAAGTTCCACTGACTTAAACATAGGAAAAGAAACCTGTTGGCTACTATTTTTCCCTACCATCACTGGTACCGGGTAACAGAGTAGTTAACAGCCAATATACATGACATCTGTACCAGGACATATCAGTTCTGTGCTTAATAATGTTAAATAATTGGATTTGAATGTTTAGGCTACTAATGATTAGATTACCATACTAACAGCCAAATAATGCCATTATTGTGTGTTTACATACATAAACTTATATATACTTGGATTCCGTCACTGGTTCTATTAGCTAGCTAGCTCTGTGGATTGATCTACCTTCTTTTAGAGTCCATTAGAGATAATAAAAAAATTTAAACACAGTATGTTTTTAAAAGTTCTCTCCCAAATATCAATATATTTAAAGTAAACCCAGCCGGTGTGGCTCAGTGGATTGAGCCTTGTCCCATGGACTGAGGTCCCAGTTCAATTCCTGGTCAGGGCACATGCCTGGGTTGCAGGTAGGGGGCATGCAGGAGGCAGCCAATCGATGGATCTTTCTCACATTGAGATTTTTATATCTCTCTCCCTTCGTTTCTCTCTTTTAAAAAAAAATAATAATAAAGTATATATTAAAAGCCAGTTATTTTAATAGCAAAAGCCAGAAACAAGCAGTTCTTGAGTCACAGTTGACACAGTAGCCAATCAAGTGTTCCTCCCCTTTTAGCACATATGGTATTTTGATGCATATCATATTGTGAAACTGACAGTCATTTTGCAAGTGTTCTGAAAGCTTTCATCTTATTTAATGGCGTTAATAAGAAAATAAAAATAACGTTCTAATCAAGTTATGATGATAAAACCAAAATCATCATGCAAAGTATATACTTGATTTTTACTTATCTATTAAATTTGAATTTGAGTTAGAATGAATAATTTGACTCTATACCTGAAGAGAGAGTTCATTCATAGAATTATTGGATTGGAGATGGGGTGAGCCCCTAAATGATTTAATCTAGTCCTCTCATTAACTGGAAGGTGAGGCTCAGAAATAAAATGACCAAAAGAGCTGTGACTAGCCCTGGCCAGTGTGGCTCAGTGGTTAGAGGGTTCAATTCCTGATCAAGAGGCAACCAATCGCGATGTGTCTCTCTCACATCGATGCTCCCCAATTCCTGTTCCTTCCTCCCTTCCACTCTCTAAAAATCAATGGAAAAAATATCCTTGGGTGAGGATTAACAACCAAAAAAGAGCTGTGAATAGAACCCATGTCTTTGTCACCTAGTCCAGTGCTCTATTATACTTGTCATTTTCTTTTTACTCACAGAGTTTGCATATTTTCTACTATCTGCCTAGAATCAAGTTGCTTTCAAATAGTCTTTATCTTCCAATCCAATTTTCAGGGAAATGGATACTTCAATTAAAATTATCTCTCGGCATAATGGTTCTCCCTTACCTAAGTTGTAATGACAATAGCATTTTGTATTGCCTTATTGTTTCCATCAGCTTCCTACAGTTTGGGGAAGCATACTATTTAGATTGACAACTCCAGTTTATTTGGCACATCGTATAGGTGGTAAAAAAGGTGACCTATCATACCAGAAAAAGGGTATGGCACCAGTCCAGCCCTAACCAAGAGAGAAAAAAAAATCAGCCCTATTCTCTTCAGCACTAGTCTGACTGTTTGGCTAACCTATTAAATAATGTGGCTGGAGAGGAAGGACTCTTTCATGGTCTTTGCTCATATTTCTTTCACACAGGGAATGGGTATCATGCACAGTTCCTTATACAAAACTCATGTTTTGTTTTGAATTTTTTTTTTTCAGGCTTATGATGTTTGTGAAACATCAAACCAATCTCCACTTTATCCTCTGTTAAAAGAGCTCCATAAATTGAAACCTAATGGGTTGTAATTAGTTTTTAATTATCCACCCAGTCCTTGAATTATTCTGCTTCTGATGTTGGCCCAAACTGTCTAAGTAGTAGTTTTGTCTCTTTAAGGTAGACGGAAGAGATTATCACAATAGCTCAAACCATTGAGAGTATTTGTATTTTGTAAATCAAGTCAATATAAACAAAAATTAAAATGTTCATTTTCCCAATGATGGAATAAATATGACTAGATTTAATGGGCAATCCAAACCCTTAAGAAGTTTAACTTTTCTGCAGAACCATTCAGAACTTAAAGACCTCTGGCCTAAGTCAACGGCTAGCACTTCTTAGAATTTAGCATACTTAATGCAATGGCTAAATTTTAAAAACTTAGCCTTACAGAGTAATAACTACTTTTAGAGAGAAATCACAGAAAGCACTTGAGAATATTTACACACAAGTTTACCAGTCAAGATGGCTAACTGCCTTTTCAGGAGAATATAATAGATACATTTTTTTAAAATCAACATTAAAATAACTGAAAAGCAGGGTCAAGCAGCAAAATAATTCTACTAAACTGCCTTGAGCCCTAAACTGTCATAATATTTTTAAATGTAATGTTTCTTACTTGACACAGTTTGTCTCATGAGATACTATTCAGAATGAAGACACTTGTTGAAATACAATCAAAGCCATTTTCTACTACTTCCGGGTTTCTTGGACTGCTCCTAAGACCCAACCATGACCAAGGCAACATTAAGTTTTTACTTGATAAAAATTCAGTTACTTGCCCTGGCAGGTTTGGCTCAGCGGTTAGAGCATCGACCTGCGGTCCACAGAGACTCCCGGGTTTGGTTCCCGCTAAGGGCGCATACCTCTAAGGGTGCATACCTCGGTTGCAGTTGTCCCCAGCCCTGGTTGGTCGTGCGGGTGGCAGCCACTCGATATGTCCCTTTCACGTAGATGTTTCTCTCTCTCTCTCTCTCTCTCTTCCTCTCTCTCTTTCCCACTCTATCTGAACAAAAATATGGAAAAATGTCCTTGGGTGAGGATAAAAAAAAAAATTCAGTTAATCATTTTCAATTCACTACCTAGTTTCTCCTTCTCTTAAATAATTTTGTGAAAAATTTCTACCAATTTTCAGTAAAATAAATAGTAATGGAGCCTCTTCCTGGGTCTAGTGACTCAGTTATGTATGAAAGTGATTAATTACTTCCCTTATATTTTTGGTAATACTTTTTCCAAGTAAAGCATAACTGAACTACATGTCTAAAATCAAAGCTGAACTCACACAACGGTGCCTCCAATTCAATGTTTACTCTGTAATGCAAGGACCTATATGCTCTCATTCATCAGAATCAAATATTCTATGGCTATAACCAAAGCAAAGGGAAAATGTAATCTGACAACATAAAGAATAATCCCCCTATAACTGTTTATTAGAATGTGAATATATCCAAATCAGTAACTAAAAAAAGTCAAGTTACAGAGCATGCATAAAATACAAAGTAACAATTTACAAATAGATAATAGTCATCATACCAATACACTAAAATAAGAAAACCAAAATGACCAACCACAGCAATGCCTTCAGTGTGCCCCACACGTCATGAGCATTGCAAAAGACAGGAGATTAACTATGAAACATAGTAATCTATGCAATCCCACACACATATATATTTTGGGGATTTCCACCATCCTGAATAGAATCACTTCAGTTGACACAACTTTCAGAACACTGCAGAGTGTTTAATATTATCCACAAGAAAGTAAAACTAAATATTAGTGTGCACATTTCTGAATGAGAAACTAGTTGCTCCATTAATTTTAATAATGTAGTAGAAGAAAACTATTTCAGGTCTGTTTAATGGCCTAAATGCATTCTATTTAAACTCAAAGTACTATTTCATCTTAAGTACTAAAAGAATACATGCCTTTAAGTAATACCACTTGAGCAGAAATTAACCTCTCACTGTATTCTTTTGACATACTGAAACCAGATATTTAACTGGACTATATTCCATAATATACTGCAAAACTCAAAAATCAGCATTGTTAAAATAATTACCCATGCCTGCTGGTGAATGTGGTGATAAAACTAGGTTGCATTTCATTAATGGAAGGTTTTGAGACAAAAATTACACTTCACAATTTGATACGAAGAGCATTAAACCAGTTATTGCCTGAGCAATAAAATGCCACATAATCTACTGCTGGGAAATTAGATAAATTAAATGACTTATCATTAAACTTAGGCTGCCTAATCATTCCAACAGAGGCACCTCAGATGGAATTCCACCAGTCTCTACAGTTCCCAGACTGTCAGGCAGCACCATTTAACATATGGCCCCAAACTACCACAGCTAAAACCACAATACAGTCTTTTGTGTTTATTAAGATAATTCTTGTCCAGAAAAAAAAGTGCCCTCTGGAATCAGCTTTGATGCTTACCAAAATTAAAAACAAAAATTACTGAACTATATAACCCTATTAAGGCATTTTAGAAAATGACTTCCAAAATAATGGAAAATTTTCAAGCTCTCAAAATCCTGCTAGGTTTATAGGGCAATTCTTAGATTTGTGGGAATATATGCTGCACTAAAAGAAGAGTGTATGAACTGTAAGCAGTTCTGTGGCAAAATGATAGCTTATTTCTAGTCTTCTTCGTTTGATGTGATTAAGACCAACAGGTCTGAGCTTCAAGTGATCAAGTTCTATTTTGTTCTACAGTGACAGGTTTCCATGATGAAAAGTAAACAATAACTGAGGAATCCAAACATTCAGTTTATTAAACTAAGGCTAGTGAAGCCATAGCGTGAAAAAAAGCTGCAGTCATTCGGGACAAATGGATGATTTTATAAAGCTAAAATCAAGACTTAAAACACAAAAAATTTGTTAAGTATGAGGAAGTAATAAAACACAAAAGTGACCACAATTACAAATATATTTAAATCTCAGACCTGGGAAATGAACTATACACGGCCTTCTATGGGAGAGGAGAAACGCCTTATATGTTCTGACAGCACTGCACCTTTGGCTTATTTTCAGTGGTTGGAGGAACATGAATAGGAACCACATTGTTGCTTGGAGACATGTCATTTTCACGTCTGTCTGACATTTGCTTCTGGGAAACAATGCGGTATATCTCTGAGTGGAAAAAAGAAGAAACAGCAATACTCAGTGATGAATAGGCCCATCAATGGTTGACATAAAAAGGTAGAATATATCTTTATAGGGAAAACGGCAAACAAACTAAACAGAAAAGGCATAAATTTAAAGTTTTATTTTCAAACAGCCACTGATTAGAGTTAACCCATTATTTTTAACAATTTCCCTTAGATTAAGAAGAGAAACAAAGGTCATAGTTTATGAGCTTATATCTAAATTAAACCATGAGAGCCCTGGCCAAATGGCTCAGTTCGTTGGAGCATCTTCCTGTACACCAAAAGGTGGCAGGTTTGATTGCCAGTCAGGGTGTGTACAGGAGGCAACCAAACAATGTTTCTCTATCACATCAATGTTTCTCTTTCTCTCTGTCTCTCTCTCTCTTCACCCTCTTCCTCTCTCTCTCTAAAAATATATCATCAGGTGAGGATTTAAAAATTAATTTAACCATGAGAGTATTTTCATTTTACCATTACCAAAAAAAACCAAAAAAAACAAAACACCTATATACACTGACACTGTATCACAGAAAAATAAAAATTTGTACTATCACACACATTAAGGTGTTTTTCTTGGCTATGTAGGGAAAAGTCCAACTTCAAAAACATGCCAAAATCCCAAAGAACTCTTAGAAAAGGAAGGAAAGATAATGTTTATCAGTACCTCCTAAACTAACATTATATTGTAATTAAACAATTATTCAAAACAGGCAATTTAAGATTTTATATGACACTTATCAAAACTAACTGTTTAGTGTCTACTTCTTCCACTCAACGTTAAACTCCACAAGGAACAAAACAGAGTCTACTTTATCCATTGATATGCCTCCAGCATATAGCAGATAGTAGGGGTTTGATAAGTAACTAACTGCATGAATAAATGTTATTAAATTCCTCAACAGCAAGTATCTTTAATTCATTTCATTTGGTCTTATATTGCACTGCCTAAGAATACTTCCCTCTGACTATATTATGTATCTTATTTATTTTTGTTCTCCCTATGCTCCCCTCCACCCCAAATATCCTCAAAAGATAAGGGGATTTCAGAAATGGAACAAATTGACATGATATGCCTCCTACTATAATGTACCATGAAGGATACAATGTATTCCCAAGAAGGACATCTATGTATTCCTGCCAAAAATGTTTCAAATGAATTTATCATGAGGAAACAACTAAATTCAGATTGGAGGGACACTCTACAAGACAACCAGCCAAGACTCCTCAAAAACGTTGTCATATAATACATTTTAAAAATGGGAATAAATGTGCCCTGGCCGATTTGGCTCAGCGGTTAGAGTGTCAGCCTGTGGTCCAGAGAGACCCGGTTCAGTTTCCGCTAAGGGCGCGTACCTCGGTTGCAGTTGGTCCCTGGCCCTGTTTGGTTGTGCAGGTGGCGGCCGCTCGATGTGTCCCTTTCACATCAATGTTTCTCTCTCTCTGTCTCTCTCTCTCTCTTCCTCCCTCCCTCCCACTCTATCTGAACAAAGAATGGAAGAATGTCCTCGGGTGAGGATAAAAAAATAAATAAATAAAAATGGGAATAAATGTTCTATAACTGTGCTGTTCAATAGTAGCCACCTATTTAAATTAACTAAATAAAATTTAAAATCCAATCCTTGCCCTGGCCGGTTTGGCTCAGCGGTTAGAGCGTCGGCCTGCGGTCCTGAGAGACCCGGGTTCGGTTCCCGCTAAGGGCGCATACCTCGGTTGCAGTTTGTCCCCGGCCCTGGTTGGTTGTGCGGGTGGCAGCCACTTGATGTGTTCCTTTCACATCAATGTTTCTCTCTTTCTGTTCCTCTCTCCCCCTCCCACTCTACCTGAACAAAAAATGGAAAAATGTCCTCGGATGAGGATAAAAAAAATAAATAAATAAAATAAAATAAAATAAAATCCAATCCTTCAGTCCACTAGCTATATTTTAAGTACTCAATAACAACCAACCTGTTATCAGTGCCTACTCTATTTGATAGCCCACATATAAAATAATTATATCAATGCAGTTGACCAGTCCTTAGATTTAAAATGTAAAAACCAAATCTATAAAGGACATAAGTACACATAGGAAAAAGTGAGTATGAACTATACATTATATAATACAGTATAAACATAAATTTCTTGGATATGGTATATGGCATCGTGATTATGCAGGAGAATGCCTTGTTCTTAGGAGAGAAAATACTCAAGTATTTAACAGTAAAGTGCCACAATGTGTACAAATTATTTCCAAAGGTTGAGCAAAGAAGGGAAAAGTGTGTGTGTGTGTGTGTGTGTGTGTGTGTGTGTATCCCAAATGTGACAAGGTGATGATTCTAGAAGAAGGATGTAAGGTGTTCACTATATTATTTCTGAAATACTTGAAAATTTCTGAAATATAAAGTTATAGGATAAAAGAAAGTGGAATCATGTTTTCAAAATGCTCCAAGTACATGTCAACCAACTGCAATATGAACATCACTTGGATTCTAATTTGAAGTGTTAAAAAAAAACTTTAGACACTTTTAATACTGTTTGGATAATAAATGATAATAAGAAATTACTGTCAATTTTTAAGTGGTTTTGTTGTTATGTGTTTAAGTCCTAATCTTTCAGATATGCATCATGAAACATTTACAAATGAAATGATGTAATACCTGGGATTTGTTACAAAATAACAGTAGAGAGAGTAGGTAGAGGAAAGATTGGCCCTAATGATGGCTGACAGCTACATGGGAGTTCATGACACTACCCTACTTTTAGTATGTTGGAAACTTCCCATAACAAAAAGTTAAAGAAAAAGAAATTTACAAACTGAATTAATACATTTTCTCCAAATTAAAAACTAATTTCCCTGAAGCTGAACGGCAAGCTCTACTACTAGTCAACTGAATATGTAAACTAACAGAAACACTGACAGCTAGTGTGACCTTTCTTTTTATTTTTGAGGAAGGGAGAAGTGGTGCTAAAATTTATGTTTGAGAAGGTTGACGGTGGTTCAAAGCTTAAGAAGCATCAAGAGAAAAAACAGATTACAATAAAGACTACTGACTAAAATTTTTAAAACAAACAAGACCAACAAAGAATATGGCGTCGTCTTTTAGATTATTTTCACTGAAAAGGGATGGGACCAGAGTGTGTCAAGGATAAAAAGTCAGTTATTCAATCGGACTAGTGGCTTAGGAATAAAGATAATCATCAACTTACTACAAAACTATACCATTCATTCTTTATTCTTTATATTTTCTCTTTAATCCCAAACTGGATGGTTGGCTTTTCTTTATCAAGTGCAAATAACTAAATGTGACCCTCTATAAATTTTAACTTCTCGACAAGTTGTATTAAACATTAAGTTAGGGGAACCAAAACAAAAAATAGTTTGAAGGTTCTTACATGAAAAGCAAATACTGGAAGGGAGGAAAAGGAAGAGTTCTCAAAGAACATAGAAAGTTAAATAATTAAAGAGAGCTCATTACAAAGCAAGAAATTTGAGCAGTGTTGCATAACTGCCTACAACTACTGCACAGTTTTATAGAAATGGATTACTGCTACATTTGCTGCAGTCAACAAAAGATGTGTGCTAATAAAAAGAACAAGGCAATAAACAAACAGGAGAGTACCGACCAGAAAATTAGAAGATAATTTTTCTTTAAGTAGAATGGGCACTAAGAGGCTACACTATTAATTTACTTAATGTCTTTTGTGGTTACATATGTCACTTAAAAAAGGAAATTTTGGTAAGAAAATAGGATGCAGGCACCTTTCTACCTGGTATATGATTAGAAAAGTTTCTTTAATTAACAGGGGGGTGGGGAGAACAGGGCTGCTAACTTGCTAAGCCAGAGGCAAATATTTTTCCTGTTTCAAGGGCATCAAATGTACATGACACACCAATACCTGTGCAGTCCCTTTTAAAGATGTCCAAAGATCTCTGGCCAGTTTGGCTTAGCTGTTGGAGCATCAGCCTGTGGACAAAAGGGTCCTGGGTTCAATTCCCAGCCAAGGGCACATACCTCAGTTGCAGGTTCAGCCCCAGTCGGGTTTGTGCGGGAGGCAACCAATTGATGAATCTCTCTCACATCAATGTTTCTCTTTCTCTCCCTCCCTCCCTCCCACTCTATCTAAAAGTCAGTGAGATATTTTTCCATTTATCTTCAGATAGAGTAGGAGGAAGACAGAGAGAGAGAGAGAGAGAGAGAGAGAGAGAGAGAGAGAGAGAGAGAGAGAAATATCGATGTGAGAGAAACATATCGACTGGTTGCCTCCAGCAGGGCCCTGACCAGGGCCAGGGACCGAACCACAACCGAGGTACATGCCCTTGACCGAAATCAGACCCATGACTCTTTGGTCTGAGGGCCCAATGCTCTAACCGCTAAGCCAAACTGGTCAGAGTGGCTTTATCTTTCTTATATAAGAATCTCTTATAGATCTAAATATGAAGCGAATAGTAACATAAGATAGCTTTAGATATAACCAGGTAAAGTTAAATAAAAAAGATATATACCTATTTCTACTCTATGGACATCTGGATCAAGCTGTAAAATAAATTATAAGGAATTTAGATGCCACTGTTCCAAATTGGGGAACAAAAGAGATAAAATTCTTCAGTGCCTCCAAAAATTGTGAAAATAGCAGAGGCCTGAGTTATTCTACTACAACCTTGGACAGGAAAAACTTATGTAATTGTTAATCCTCACTCAAGGATATTTTTCCATTGTGTTTTTTTTGTTTGTTTTTTTTTTTTAGAAAGGGTGGAAGTAGGGGAGGGAGAGAGGCAGACATCAATGTGAGAGAGACACATCGACTGGCTGCCTCCCACATGCACCCTGAACGGGGCTGGGGATTGAATTTACAATCCAGGCACGAGCCCTTGACCAGGAATCAAGCTCTCAACACTTTAGTGCATGGGCCGATGCTCAACCACCGAGCCACACGGGCCAGAGCTAGGTCAGAATTTTTTAGGTGTTCTTCAAACCCACTGTTCACCATGTAAGTTTCTCAAAGGTCAAAAATGCTCTGACTACTGTCAAGTATTTAAAAGTTGCCACATTCCAAAAACAAAGCTACTATACCTAATTAAGAAATTCTTATTACTCTAGTAAGAGTAGTCCCCCCGCCCCAAACTCCACCCCATCTGCAGGGCATATGGTACAAAACCCTCAGTGGATGCCTAAAACTGTAGATGGTACCTATCTATATATATATTATGTTTTTTCCTATACATACAAACTTTTTCACCTAATGGAAGTACCTTATAGGTTCTCTTTGGCATCACTACTAGCATCCTTACTATTATGTTTTGAGGCCATTATTAAGCAAAATAAGGGTTACTTGAACATAAGAACTGCTATTTAGTCATCTGATAACCAAGAGGGCTACTAAGTGACTAATGGGCAGGCTAGTGTATACAGCAGGCAACACGGGACAAAGAGATGATTGACATCCCGGATAGAATGGAGTGGAAGGGCACACAATTTCACTACACCACTTAAAACAGTGCGAAATTTAAAACTTATGAGTTCTAGCCCTGGCCGGTTTGGCTCAGCGGTTAGAGCATCGGCCTGCGGTCCTGAGAGACCCGGGTTCGGTTCCCGCTAACGGCATATACCTCGGTTGCAGTTTGTCCCAGGCCCTGGTTGGGTCGTGTGGGTGGCAACCACTCGACATGTCCCTTTCACGTCGATGTTTCTCTCTCTCTCTCTCCCTCCCACACTCTATCTGAACAAAAATAGAAAAAATGTCCTCAGGGTGAGGATAAAAAAAATAATAATAAAACTTATGAGTTCTAGAATTTAATATTTTTGGACCACAGCTGACTGTGGATAACTAAAACTGAGGAAAGTGAAACCACGGGTAAAGGGAGACTACTGTAATGCCTGAAAACTCTCACTCCACTTTTAAGTCAATATGCTTAGTGAATTATAATTCTTTCAACCACAAAAGGATTTAGTCTTCATTCTAAAAAGATAGCTTGGACTTATTAATTACATGGACAAACCTAGAAGATATCACCTTAACCAAGCGACCAAAGTTAACATCACCAGTAATAAATGAAACAAACCAGTATCATGAGCCTCCAGATATGACGCACTTAGCACACTTTTATGATGTTCCTGCTGAAAATACAAAACCTAAATTTAATCATGAGGAAACAGTAGAGAAAAACTCAAATTGAATAACTGACCTGTATCCCTCAAAACATTTCAATATACAAAAGACTGACAAACTGTTCCAGATTAGTAGAAACTAAACAACAGCTGGATACGACATGTGATCTGATTCCAAGCTTTATTTTGCTAATAACTGGAATTGGCAAAATCTGAATAAGATCTGTAAAACATTGATGTTTAGCCTTGGCCGGTTTGGCTCAGCGGTTAGAGATGGCCTGCGGTCCAGACAGACCAGGGTTCGGTTTCCGCTAAGGGCATATACCTCGGTTGCAGTTTGTCCCCGGCCCTGGTTGGTCGTGCGGGTGGCAGCCACTCGATGTGTCCCTTTCACGTCGATGTTTCTCTCTCTCTCTCTCTCTTCCTCCCACTCTATCTGAACAAAAAAAATGGAAAAATGTCCTCGGGTGAGGATAAAACAAAACAAAACAAAAAACACATTGATGTTTAGCCCTGGCCAGTTTGGCTCAGCGGTTAGAGCGTCGACCTGTGGACCAGAGAGTCCCGGGTTCAGTTCCTGCTAGAGGTACGTACCAAATAAATAAATAAAAATTGATGTTTAGGATTATTATCTAACTCTGATTTAGAGAATTGTACTACTGTTATGAAAGAGAATGTCCTTGTTTTAGGACCGAAAACTCGCAGGTTCAATTCCAGTCAAGGGCACATACCTCAGTTGCAGTTCAATCCCCAAACCTGGATAGGGTCGTGCAGGAGGCAACCAATCGATGTGTCTCTCTCACATCTATGTTTCTCTCTCTCTCTCCCTCACACTCTATCTGAAAATCAATGGAAAAGTATCCTTGGGTGAAGATTTTTTTAAAAAAGTACTCAGGTATAAGGGGCAACATGTCTATAGTTTGAAATGGTACTAAAAAATAATATGTATATATTTATAAAAAAGAAAAAAGAATAAAGCAGATATGGTAAAATATTAACATTTGGGGAATATGGGTGAAGGGTATTTGCAAATTCTTTTACAAGTATTGTAACTTTTTTAAGGCTGAAATTGTCAAAATTCAAAGTTAAAAGAAAAACATAATAGACTATAGAAAGTATGAAATTAAAACATTCCTTAACAAATTTGAAAATTAAAGAAAAAAAACTGCACTGAAAAGCAGAGGCTGGGCAATCTATCAGACTCACTCATGTACTAGCTAATTAGCTCTAAAAAAGACCATCAGCAAAAGTATGTCCTGGAGTTACTGTCAAATTCATGGATGTCAAAAATGCCATGGGTCTATTCTAAAACAAGTAACACAATTAACTTTGGAGTAATAACGTAGATAAATTTTTCAATACATAATTTTAAAATTAAAAGCTATGTTTTCCTATAGCAACATCAAAATATAATGTAAATGCTTTAAATTTAAGGCGAATTAACCCTAATGAGATTATTTTTCTCTTTTCTGTTTTTTCAATGCATTAATTCCCACTGGTAAAAAAACAAAAAAGATTAGAACAAAAAGTTTGCAAAACAGCACAGATGTCTGCTGCCATATATGCAATGATCTCTGATCCCACAGATCAACTGAAGTTCATGAAGGAAGCTGAGGAAATAGTGAATATATAGAGGAAAAGTGGTGGTAAGTGAAGCTAAAGCCTTGTTTGTTTTCAAGCAACATTAGTCAAGCAATAACAAAAGTTTAATCTAGAGTGAACTGTAAGAAAAACAGCCAGATATTCTTCATATTTAAGGACAAAACAGCTCAATTTTAACTATATATCACTGTTCATTGATTAGTTCACGTTTAAGTAGATCATAAGTTCAATGTTACAAATGATGCATACAATAATTCACAACAGATGAAAGACCTGGTCTCACCTTTACTTAATATCAGAATAAATGGGCCAGACAATGGATCAGAATAAATGAGCTAGAATTATAGCAGAGATTTTTTTTTTTAATCCTCTCCTGAGGACACTTTTTGCAATCATAGAGCAAGAAGGAGAGAGGAAGAAAGAGAGAGAGAGAGAAACATCAATGTGAGAGAGACACATCGAGTGGTTGCCACCCGCACAACCCCAACTGGCGCTGGGGACAAACTGCAACCAAGGTATGTGCCCTTAGTGGGAACCGAACCTGGGTCTCTCCAGACCGCAAGCCGGCACTCCAGCCACCGAGCCAAACCGGCCAGGGCAAGCAGAGGAGATTTGATGGGACATAAAAAATAATCCAACAAGGATTGACTAAAAAGATTTTCAAGTGATGTTTTTAGACGCCTTAAGAGACTCAGACCTTCAAGATGACTTTTACTCATTTTAAGACAGTATGAATCTGAGAACCAGGGAGATTCAATGACCTTACTTACAGAGGGAGAGAGAAAGCAACGTAATAAAAAGTAAAACCTACCACTCCTGGGTCTAACTTTAGTACTCTACATATTGACTCAACGGACTCCACATAAGTGGTTATATAGGAAAAAAGTAGATATTGCAGACATACTGCATATTTAATCAAATCTTGCTTGCTTAAAATGATCTGCAATGAAACCACAGAGATTCTAAATGAAAACTACTATGTTCCAAAGACTATCCAACCCCAGCACCAGTTCTTTTAGTTACTATTTTTTGATAACAGAAAAGAATTCTAATAAAATAGGTATGCAAATCAACAATATTTAGTTTTTTTTAATTAGTTTTTTTCATGCTTTAACTGCTCTTAAGCTACTAAATTATCAATGTTCACTATGTAGCAGGAATAACTAAGTATTTTACATACATGAACATACACTCTTTTTGGAGCCTAGTGCACATGTCTCAGTGATAGACATGTCTTTTCTGTGGGTTATAGAGACAAAAACCTTGAAGTCACAACCTAATAGTTGAGTCATATTGTACCACAGATATTTATTATAAATACAAACCCTCTCCAAAAAGAAAGTAACAGAACTCCCCAAAATATGTTTAAATTTTATAGACAAGAAAAGCAAGGCCTAAAAGGTTAAGTAACTTACTTAAGATTATAGGGCTAATAATAAGTGGAGAAGCCAGGACTAGAACCCAAGTCAGGCTTCCAAGTCCATGCCCGTAAATCCTAGGCTTATTCCCTACATTTTTAAAGTAAAATAAGACAACATTTAAAAATTAAAACCTGCCCTGGCCGGTTTGGCTCAGCAGTTAGAGTGACGGCCTGCGGTCCAGAGGGACCCGGGTTTGGTTCCTGCTAAGGGCATGTATCTCGGTTGCAGTTTGTCCCCAGCCCTGGTTGGGTTGTGTGGGTGGCAACCACTCGATGTGTCTCTCTCACATCGATGTTTTTCTCTCTCTCTCCCCCCCTCCCACTCTATCTGAACAAAAAATGGAAAAATGTCCTCAGGTGAAGATTAAAAAAAAAGAAACAAAAGTTAAAACCTGTTTATCCCTAATACCAGTGCTGCATACAAAGAAAAAATTAAAATCTTGTTACAGTATAATCAGAAACTCATTTATTTAACCATTTCCTCATATAGACTTTTTAGAATAAGACTATACTATATATAGACTAGTGAGTTCTCCCAGCTGGTGGCTCAGTGGCTGAGCATCGACCCATGCACCAAGAGGTCAGGTCGCTGGTTCGATTCCCGGTCAGGCATATGCTCAGGTTGTGGGCCAAATCCCCAGTGGGGGGCATACAGGAGGCAGCCAGTCGATGTTCTCTCTCATCAATGTTTCTATCTCTCTCCTCCTCCCCCTTCCTTTCTCTCTAAAAATCAATAAAGAAAACAAACAAACAAAAAAGACTAGTGAGTTCTTAAAAGTAGCACACAATTTTCAAGTACTTAAAACAACCTATTGAAGTACTTATTAGAGAATTAAGGTTAAATTTACAGATAAATTGATCATTTTAATAAAGTCAGAGTAAATATGACTCAACATAAATAAAATGCCTTCTTATCCCTGAGACTGACCTGGTCTGTACATCCACATTCCAAAACAGCATGAACTTTGGTCCTTTCCCACTACTTAAACTTTTCTATATGCAATCACTGGCTGATTTTCTCCGCACGTGACACCCTGCTTCTTCTACAATATATCATGAGAGAATTTTACTTTTTGTTTTTTTCATTAAAACTTTTAAGAACATATTTTTCCCTAGCTGCTTCTATAACACACATCAGAACCAAGAATACCTTTCCTTTATTGAATTTCAATAAGGCATTTATTATATCTTTCCATAGCCAGGATTTCAATATTTAGATCAGAAAGTACATTTAAGCATTACCTTGTGTTTGTGACCATGAGTTATAGAATACAGGGACTGAGGTAATAATAGAAGAGAACAAATAATTTTCAAATAATTTTTCCCACTATAAACCAAATTAATTAGAATGATCAAAGCTTAGCAAGCAAAAGTTATAACTAACCCAGCCAATGTGGTTCAGTGGTTGAGTATTGACCCATGCACCAAGAGGTCGCCAGTTCAATTCCAGGTCAGGGACATGCCCAGGCTGTGGGCCCAATCCCCACTGGGGAGCATGCAAGAGGCAGCCAATCAATATTCTCTCTCATCAGTGTTTCTATCTCTCTCTCCCTCTCCTTTCTTTCCTCTCTCTCTAAAATCAATAAAGAAAAAAAAGTTGTAACTAATTTTATAACTCTTGCTATAGTAGCCCTCAAATGATAGTCATTCTCAGACAGTGTGATAGTTTGTTTACCCAATTATTTTGTTTAAATTACCTAAAACTTTTTTATTTCCCACTGGTATAATCTGAAAATGCAAGTCTTACCTGTCAGAATAGTCTGAAAAGCAGCTTCTACATTTGTAGAGTCTAGAGCTGATGTCTCAATGAATGACAAACCATTCTTTTCTGTGGGGAAACATAAAAACTTCAGTTTTATCAAATTTTATACAAGAAATGTAATACTCAAGCCTTTAAATTGAAAAATAAAAGACCCTTCTCTCTCTCTCTTTTTTAATTGATTTTAGAGAGACAGGGAGGGAGAAAGAGAAGGTGAGGGTGAGAGGATGAGGGGGAGAGAGAGAGAGATTGAGGGATTTGTTTTCCCACTTATTTATGCACTCATTAGTTGATTCTTATATGTGCCCACAACACCTTGGTGTATCCAGACGACCCTCTAACCAACTGAGCCACCCAGCAAGGCCTAAACCACCTTTCTTAATCCTAAGACCTCCCAACTTCTTAAGCAATAAGGGTACTATTCTACTTACACTTCAGTACATTAAAAATAACTATAAAATTTTTATTGAATTCATTAAAATAAATACTTCTTATGTCTAAATACTATTACCAGCCCTACTCAAAATGTAGTAAACTTATCAAGTACCCAGGTACTTCCATCCCTTACTGTCCATCAACCATACAGCTATGGTATATACAAGGATGAGTATACACGATTCACTTAGAATTCTGTAACTATATTATTTGAAATAAAGCTTCTTGCCTGAAAAACTAAAAAACTGTTATAAAAAATGGCATAATCACTAGTCTCAGAGGGTCACAACCTTCACTAGCCAACAATGTACAATGTTGCCTTCTGATACTGTTCCCCTCCAGAACAGTGGCAAGAGATAGGTTGACCCTCTAATAAAGCTAAAAAAGTTAAAATTCCTGCCCTGGCCAGTTTGGCTCAGCGGTTAGAGCGTCAGCCTGCGGTCCTGAGAGTCCCGGGTTCAGTTCCTGCTAAAGGCGTGTACCTCGGTTGCAGTTTGTCCCCGGCCCTGGTGGGTCGTGCGGGTGGCAGCCACTCGTTGTGTTCCTTTCACATCGATGTTTCTCTCTCTATATCTGTTCCTCTCTCTCCCTCCCACTCTACCTGAACAAAAAATGGAAAAATGTCCTCGGGTGAGGATAAAAAAAAAAAAAGTTAAAATTCCTAAGTAGCTAAATGCCTATTGATCCTTGACACTCCCTGGGCTACTACTTCTCAGACCCACATTGAGCAGCCTTGGTAAACACAGAGATATAATGGAAAAAGAAACAGGAGTACAGAATGGATTTCATCTATCCTTTCCAGAGAGAGAAAAGACAGTCTTTATATTCAATTTTTGGCAGCAAAAACTCAACATACTACAATGTTTTAATGACTCAAAGTTAAGCAAAAGAGCCTAACAGTAATCACACACTTTTAAAACAATCCTTGCTAATAAGTATTCGTTATTTATTCAAGTTTACCTTTCCAAAACTACTGTAACTGATCACCCTCATTGGAAGGGTTATCAAAATTGCAAGATGTAAAAGTAAGAAATACAGAATTACTGTAATAACATTAAATTCCTATCACTAACCTGCAAAAGCTCTTGCTTCATCTGTAGGAACTGCCCTGAGATGACGCAAATCACTCTTATTGCCCACAAGCATGATAACAATGTTACTATCAGCATGATCTCTCAGTTCTTTCAGCCATCGTTCTACATTTTCATACGTGAGATGCTTAGCAATGTCATAAACCAACAAGGCACCTACAGCTCCACGATAGTATCTGAAAACAGAAACATAATGTAACTATTAGAAAACAACCAGGAAATAGAAGGGAACACCAGGAAGAAATAAATATATGGATTATATCTTTTCAAAAACATATTTATAAATAAATTTCAAAATCCTAATTTTGGATTTATTAAAAGGGGGTGGGGGTGGATACCTTTTCCAATATCAAACAAAAGTCAGCTAATTCACTTGATGGCAAACAACTCACTTGATGGCAGCCTATTTCACAGAACTTAAAAATTTTTGAGACTTACGCTGATGTTATAGCTCGATATCGCTCTTGCCCAGCCGTGTCCCATATCTGTGCCTTTATTGTTTTCCCATCAACCTGGATGCTTCTTGTTGCAAACTCTACTCCAATGGTGCTCTTGCTTTCAAGATTAAACTCATTTCGAGTAAATCGAGATAGGAGATTACTCTTTCCAACACCAGAATCTCCAATAAGGACAACTGAAAAGACAAAGAACTTTATGTCAGATGAATGAGGCAAACAATACCTTAGAATAGCAATTTTCTAGCGGTGTGCCACAAGAATTTTTATAACATGTACTACCCGACTATTGAATCAGGAGCACTGGCCTCTTTTCTCTTAGATTGTCAAATAAAAAAGAATGACACTACAATAGCTGTCCTGTGTGAATGAATAAAAATTACATTTTTGGTCAAATTGGCAAAAAATATATTTTTTGGTATGCCGTAAAATTTTACTAATTAGTCTGTATGTGCCATGAGATTAAAAAAAAGGTTGAAAATCACTGCCTTAGATAACTTTCAAGATAAATCCTAAACCAAATGAACAATTTGTGATACTAACTTGTATCAGACATGATTATAAACAAAGGATGTTAGTGGGTGGGTAGAAAGATAAAAAAATTAATACTATGTTCCACTTAGTTTCATCAAAGACTGGGTGTGACCTCAGGACTCACACCTAGGCAAAATGAAACACATTTAACATATGAGGTATCAGGTTTATAAACTTTGCCACCCAGATCACAGAAACTATATTTGCATTTAACAGACTGACAGGAAACTAGAGACCCCTCCAAAAACAAATACCCCATCCACTAAGTTTAACAGGGCCCTAGGAAGCTGACTAATAATTCTGAGCCAACAGTGAACATACACTTTCACTTACCACTTCATGCTCTTTTAAAAATGTGTTTGTTTCTTTTAATTGATGGGAGAGAGATTTGTTGTTTCACTTATTTAATTTTCATTAGCTGCTTCTTGTATGTACTCTGACCAGAGACAGAATTTGCAACCTTGAAGTGTAGGGATGATGCTCTAACCAACTGAACTATCCAGCCAGGGCTTTAAAACAGATGTTTTTTTCTTAGTCTTAAATTTTCTTTTTTTTTAAATTGATTTTAGAGAGAAAGGAAAGGAGAGTGGGAGAGAGAGAGAAACATCGATGAGAGAGAACATGGACTGACCGCCTCCTGCATTCCCCACATTGGGCATGTGCCCTGACTGGGAATCAAACTGGCGATCTCTTGGTGTATGGGTCAATGCTCAACCACTGAGCTACACTGGCCAGGCCTTTTTTTTTTTTTTTTTTTTTAATTTATCTCTATTGTTCAAAGTATTACAGATGTTCCTGCTTTTTTCCCCCTAAAACAGGTTTTGATTAGATAAAATTTCCTATAATTACTATTAGGAGGCAGTTTGCTTACTAATAAATACATGGGGATTCTTTTTCACCCAAGGCAATATTACACTTGAGAATTTCAAAAACAATGATGAAATAGGCAGTTAAATTATCTTAAAGCAATGTCTATCTACATTTAAAGAACAAAATGAGTTCACCGATTTACAGGATCTGAGCTTGATATCAGTTTTTTCCTTTGTAAAAATTTTATAGGTGTTTCAGAAAATATTATACTTATTTCTACTGCAAACTACTAATGCTTCTTCTTACTTCTTACTAGCTACCTGATATAGACACCAGGACTAGAAAATCAATGATGCAAAAATAAGACCATGCCTTACTAAAGACTGAGATTTGGGGGTGAAGTGGGGTAAAAATTGAGAGTTCACTGTATTCTGGTCAGAGGGCAAAGAAAATCCATTATGTATTCCTTCCTTGCCATAAGAGCGGATATAAGCTGGCCTCTGGACATCTTGGAGGGAGTATATTATCAAATGCATATCTTTGTGGTTTCCTCTATCAGCTGATTCAACAAGAAATCATCCAGATAGCAGTGATTCCATGCAACACAAGGAGTGGTTATTTCTAGCTATATAGTCAATGAGAGGTGACAAATGCATTGTGGCAAACACAAATATTGTAATAAATGCTTTAATTTGGACACCAAAGAAGACTATATTAAGGTTATAAAAGTAACATACCAAAACAATACACTTCCAATTTTATAGGAAGGTTGGTTTATATATCAGTTTCCAAAGTCCATCATTCTGGGCATGAGGTCAAATCCCAGTTTCAGTAATAGTCTACCCTCTTAACAGAATACTCACTATGGCCTCTCAGTGAAAGAAGCTGAATGTTCTGCCGAGGAAACCTCCTTTGAATCATTTCTGGCCCTACACTAGCACTGAGGAATAAAAGCCTCACTTGAAATGGGAATAGGAAAGAAGAAAAAAACCAAAAAGTGACCGTTTCTATTTCACAGGCACTCAGATATCAATCAGTAGTTCAGAAGCCAAAGAGCAAGACATCTATCTAGAATGACAACACCTTTAGAAAAATAAAAGAACATCTTCTCCCTCCCACAAAAACTATAGCCCTTTAAAGTTTTTTATTTCTTTCCTTCTGATCTCCACTTTAACTAATAATTATATTCACTGTCTCCCCATCTCAAATCTTTATGCCATCATAAAGTAAGTTATGAGGGCATTCCCCCCCTCAATGTAAACAATTAATTTTAACATTATAAAAATAGCATCTTTAGCTGAAAATAATTCAAGACTCATGAATGCTTTATACAGTATAAAATAGTTATCTCAATTAGACATAGACAAGATTGCCAGAATTAAGACTAGCAATTTGTTAAAGGATATCTTAAATTATAACAGAAGATAATAATTAAGAATAGTGCTGCCAAGATGATGCTGAGAAATGACACAGTAAGCTGCTTCTATTCATTTACCAAACAAGAAACAAACCAAGAAGTAAACATTTAGGCTCACTAAAAAAATAAACAAACAACCTAAGCAACAGAAGAGAATTCACTGGCTATGATTTAAAAAACAAGCCAAGCCCTGGCAGGTGTGGATCAGTGGTAGGAGCCTGCAGGACCAAAGGGTCTCAGGTTTGATTTTCAGGCAAGGGCATATACCTGGGTTGCAGGTTCGATCCTGTGCCCAAGTACAGAAGGCAACCAATCGATGTATCTCTCACATCAATGCTTCCCTCTCTCTCTCTTAAAAAAAAAAGGAAAAAGGAAAAAGTATCCTCGGGTAAAGACAAACAAAACAAAAGAAAAAAAGAACAAAAAAATCCACAAAATTACATGGATTCAAAGTTAATTTCTAATCAATTTCTCTCATTAAGATGATAATATTCAATTGCATTTTTTAAATATGACAAACTAGCCCTGGCCGGTTTGCTCAGCGGTTAGAGCGTTGCCCTGCGGTCCAGAGAGACTTGGGTTTGGTTCCCGCTATGGCCATGTACTTTGGTTGCAGTTTGTCCCTGGCCCTGGTTGGGTTGTGCGGGTGGCAGCCACTCGATGTGTCCCTTTTACATCGATGTTTCTCTCTCTCTCTCTCTCTCTCTCTTCCTCTCCCTCCCTCTCCTCTCGCTCTATCTGAATAAAAAATGGAAAAATGTCCTCGGGTGAGGATGAAAAATTAAATAAATAAATAAATGTATGTGACAAACTATATGATCACATCCTATAGTTCAAAAAAGAATTCAGATTGACTTTCTCCTGTTTTCCATAACTAGAATCTTAGGTTAAAAGTACTTTAAACACTTTATAACTATAGCCATCATTACAAAATATATAAATACAAAAACAGTATCTATATATGAAACAGCTATAGCATTTCTAAAATAACCTGATAGTATTTATTACCACTTGGTTAACCTTATCTGCTGAATTTTAAGTATCATCTCTAACCCCTAATACTAAATTTAGATCAATATATATCAAATACTAGGCTGCTAAATGCCATAAAAACAAAATATACATATTATGTTATTTAATTAAAAGTTTCACCTGTTTAACCACATTTAGTTTTATATACTCCCTTACAAACTATTATACTGGACTAAAATTTAATTCAACAAATCAATTATAGTACATCAGACCTATAAGTTATCACCTGCAGGAATAATTAATAATTTTCATACTGGTTTTTATAAATAAACTTGGAGATGTTTCTACCCTTTCAACTACAAGGGCAAAAGAAGGTTTACAGTTGTGAGTATGAGAAAGTTTATTCTTATATTATTAATGACTGTATTATTTTCCATAAAAACAAACATAAACCTACTTTTGCCTCACCCTGTATATTCACAGTACCTCATCAAAGAGTTTTTAAAAATCAAATGCATTCAAAATAAGACTGAAGCCTAGACATGTTTTCCAGACTCAGCAGAATCTGAGTTGCTCAACCAAAGGTTGTACAAGAAAAACTACCAAGATGCAAGACAGCAAAGTTCCTATGATAATTTCCACAATCAGCTGATGGTTAATTACTACTGACCTTCAATGAGATTAAGAAGAAAATGGTGTAGACTAAGTATCCAGGGATTTTCAGAAAATGTGACTGACTGAATTGGTGTCTACTGTAATATTTGTAAATAGGAACTATGATTGATGCTTACCTTTGCTTATGTATTCCATAGGGCCTTAACCATATTGTGGGTAAATACTTGTAGACTTTAAGTGTTTAACATAAACAAGTTTAACAAAGTCAAGTTTTTAAAAATAAAATTAATCCCCTACCAAAAGTCTTAATATTGAGCTTTAACTGAAGAGTAATATTCAAGAACAAATACATAATTTAGAGTAACTGTCCTGTCCCTTTTGGACCAACCTATACTAATCAAAATAGTTATTCATTTTTTTAAGTTGATTTTAAAGAAAGAAAGGGGGGAGGGGAAAGGGGGGGTAAAGGGAGAAGGGGAAGGGAGGAGAGAGAAATATCAATCAGTTGCCTTCCACAGGAGCCCCAACCTGGGATCAAACACACAACCTTGGTATGTGCCCTGACAGGAATCAAATCCAAACCCATGACCTTTTGGTATAAGGGACAAAGCTACAATCAACTGAGCCACACCAGCCAGAGCAGTTATCTCTTCATTTTTAACTGTTTAGAGTTGCAAACTAACTTCCAATTCCCTCAGCTACTAAGGTTGCTAGGTAAGCCTTCTTCCAAGTAGAGAGCTGCAGCTTATCTCATCTCTAGAATGAAACCATTTTAAAATGAAATTATTGCCCTGGCCGGTTTTGCTCAGCGGTTAGAGCATCGGCCTGCGGTCCAGAGAGGCCCGGGTTCAGTTCCCACTAAGGGCACGTACCTGGGTTGCAGTTTGTCCCCGGCCCTGGTTGGGTCGTGTGGGTGGCAACCACTCGATGTGTCCCTTTCACATCGACGTTTCTCTCTCTCTCTCTCCCTTCCACTCTATCTGAACAAAAAATGAAAAAAAAAAAAATCCTCGGGTGAGGATAAAAAAATAAAATAAAATAAAATAAAATGAGATTATTGATGCTTCATTTTAAATTATAATAACTGAATAAATAAAAATTTGACTAAATAATCAACATTAAAATAAAAAGTGACTCATATCCTGTAAGAGCTTTAAAAACGTGGAAATCCTTCTCAGCAGAATTTTGTAAACATCCTACCTTACACAGCAAAGTGTACAACAAAATTAAACCATAACCCATGGAAACAAAATACTTTAGAAGTTCCTAGTTTTAAGTTTCCTTACTAATACTTACATGCTCTTATATTTACAGAGATTTATGGTTTAAATAACTGATAAATCCGCCGGTGTGGCTCAGTGGTTGAGCGTCAACCCATGCACCAAGATGTAAGCGGTTCGACTCCCAGTCAGGACACATGCCCAGGTTCTGGGCCCAATCCCCAGTGGGGGGCGTGCAGGAGGCAGCCAATCGGTGTTCTCTCTCAGCGATGTTTCCATCGCTCTCTCCCTCTCACTTTCTCTCTCTCTAAAATCAATAAAGGAAAAAAAAAATTAAAATAGCTGACAAGACCACAGTAACTTCCTTCACATTATTATCATTTGAGTCCTCACAGAAACTAAAAGTTTACAACCAGTCCCATTTAATTTTCACAACAATCCTGAGAGGTACATATTATTTCTTTTATAAATGAGGGAATTGATGCTCAAAAAGTTAACTTTCTCAAGGTCACAGGCAAATTTAAGAGCTGAGTCTGGGCCTGTGTGATTCCAAAGTCTTGTGCTCTCAATTATTGTTAGTAGGATGTTCTAATCCAAAAATTGGGTTAAAATTCCTTAAAACAGTCCAGGATAATATTCTTAGTAAAAAATGGCTTCTATAACCAACATTTCAGTTCAAAACCAAACAGGAGAAATACCCTGAGAGGCTATTTTATCTTGTTCTAAATTAATTACTTCAAAGGTAGCTAGCTGCTCACTGTCACTGCACCTCATTAAAAAAAATAAAATAAAAATGTCCCTTTAATAGCTAAACTCATCTCCAGGGTCTCACTTAAGTAATTTCACCTGACCTCGGATGACGTTAACAAACAGTATATAAAATACATTAAGTACCCTCTTCTTGTACATGACTTTCCATTATGGGGGAAGGGAGTGGATACTGAAGGTATTCACCCCATATAATAGAACATTCTGGCCCAGAGGAGTAAGTGGTGATAAGGATATATCACCAGCTAGTATGCCAAGATTTGCAAAGTATTGATGAAGCAAAGAAATGTTACCTGGTTCATTTGATCAATCATTCTTAGCACCCAATGGCAAAGTCAGAAACTGTCACTACACTTAACAGTTTTTAAACTCCACCCTCCACTGTAAAGCTTTAATAGCAATGGCTTCTTCCTCCCTGGTAGTGATCTTTGTTCAACATACCACTGATGGCTGCCCTCCTAATTCAGGGGCAAAGAAAGAGCATCAGAGTGAGAGCCCATTCACTGAACAAAAAAAGCATTTACTGTACTCTTTTCCCATTGAAAACTATACCCTTTATCTATGTCGACTGAAAAAAACTATTTGGATTCTTTCTGGACTAACCAATAAGCAATTCTTTCTATCCACTCCCCACCCTCCAATGTTTTGTCCAAGGGCACTACACGTTTCCCTGTCTTATAATAAGTATTTAATTTGACCAAAGAGCACACAACTTCTCCCCGCCCCCACCTTTCGGGAAAGGTCTGTCGCCAACTAGGACTCTTCCCTTCCCGTTTAAAAAACATGGAGAGGTTAGAGCCTCCCAGGGCTGCAGCAGGAAGTGACCAGTCCACAGTGATAAAGCAGCTAGTATTTGTGCAGCGCACAACCTTTCCTGCTCAGGAACTGGGCCTTCAGGTCTGGCAAGGATAACAGCCACCACCCATCCGCAACCCCTTCTCAAGAGCAGAGCCAAGAGTTATCCCGGGCTGGCCGCCGCGGGGTGGGGAGGGGAGGAGATACAAGCCTAGGTGGGAAACCACACCAGTCCCCGGGTCACTGCGACAAGTGCGTGCGTGGGTGACGGACCATCCCCCTTGCCCTACCCCCCACCCTAGGGTCACCCAGAAGACCAGGGAGAGCCCTAAACTATTTGGGGAGGGGAGGGAAAGAGTTACCAAACCCGGGGGCAGTGCGACGTTACTGACAGCGAGAGCCGTGGGGCGGGCGGGGGCCGCGGGCGCTCGGACGTGAGCGAGGGCCCGGCCCCGGGATGGAAACGGCCAGGAAAGCCGTCCGGCCGGCCGAGGGGAGGGGGCTGTGAGGAGCCGCGGAGGAGCAGCTCGCTGAGGAAAGGGGAGCCGACAGGGGAAGACGGGCCGCGGCCGCCTGCGCCCAGGCTAGGTGCGAGGCTAGGTGCGGAGCCGAGCGAAGGGCGGGTCAGGAGGTGCAGGAAGGGGAGTGAGCCCGGCAGGACGCGCCGACGGCGTAGATGGTGGGAGCGGCGACTCCCCTGAAGGGGCCCTAACGCCGGGAAAGGAAGGCGATTCCGGAGAAGGCAGCCCGCCGCCAGGGCCCTCGGCGAGGGGCTGAGGCCAGCGAAGGCCTAGGAGGAGGTCGCTAAGAAACTGCCGGTGTGTGGCGAGGAGCCCCTACCCCCGTCTGGGCGGAGGTCCGGGGGCTGAGCGGGAAGACAAACCGCAGGGAGAGGGCAAGGCTGAGGAAGGCCAACTTCAGCACAGAGGCAGCCCCACGCGGGCCCCCGGGAGGGTCCCGGCCCCCGAACGGGAGTCGGTGGAGAGTGGGAGAGCCCACGGCCTCACCTTTGAAGAGGTAGTCGTACTCGTCGTCGCGGGTGCCCATTGCGCGGCCGAGGACTGAAGGGGCGGGAGCAGCAGTGGTATCGGTGGGACCAGGGGGCGTCGCTGCAGGGGTAACCCGAGCGCCGAGCTTCAGCTGCCTGACCGGGTAAAGAACCCCTCCCTGCCAGACGCCACTTCCGGCGGGCTTCAGCGCGCAGCTGAAGTACTTCCGGGGAGGCTGCGCCCCGCCCCGGGGCTCAGGAAGGGTGGTCCGCGGACTACTACCTGTGTCTTTAAAGTCTGGCCTCCTCCTAGAGGCTCAAAGGAGAAACAACCCTGGACTCCCAGCTGATCGCACTCTGCGGTCGCACACCACACTCTTAATGGCCTCTCCCTCATTTCTCGCACCTCCGTGCCAGAACCAATAAATGCTGTTTCTCAGTGATGGGCGCGTGATGGGGGCGGGGTAATTAGAGAGCCAAAGGCAGTTTGGTACACGTGGTGGTTCCATGGTGTAATGGTTAGCACTCTGGACTCTGAATCCAGCGATCCGAGTTCAAATCTCGGTGGAACCTATACCCTCTCATCCCATTTTGTCCTCCCCGCACCCAACGTTTTTGTCCTATTTATGCACTAAGTGATTGTTAAATAACTACAATGTATGTATGGCCTTGAACTGAGTAAGGAGGGAATTTTATAAAATTTAACCTTTGCCTACAGATTTCACAAATTTATCCCTTCAATCCTGTACTTTTTGTCACCTAGTTGTCTCCTAAGCAGCCTCTTCTTCCTTTTTAAAATATGGGCCCCTCTTCCTCAAAACTTAATTGAAAAACTTGAATGACACTTGATACCTTTTTCTAGAATTTTCAACCTCCAACTTCATTCAAGGGCAGCCACTTTTCACTCACTCCTTTTATCCAAAGTCTCTCAAATTATTTCCAGATGTCATTCAGAGAATTTCACCCACCCTATTCATCAAAACTGATCAAGAACTTCTTGAGCCACATCCTCTAAACCAGCGATTTTCAACCGGGTGTGCTGCAAGAGTTTTTAAAACCTGCAATACCTGACTAGTCAGGGGCACTGACCTCTTTTCCCTTAGATTGTCAAATGAAAAAAAAAAAAAAAAAATGACAAGAGCCAACACAACAATAGTCATCTGGTGTGAATGACTCAAAATTATACCTAATTTTTTTTGTCAGATCGGCAAAAAATATATTTTTTGGCATGCTGCAGAATTTTAGTAATTAGTGTATGTGTGCCATGAGATGAAAAGGTTGAAAATTGCTGCTGTAAGCTAAACTCGTTCACATAATTATTTTTTTTAACACAGAGCAAAGATGGCAATTTCCATTTTCGCAAAAATGTAGATACTAAGACAAGTGATTTGCCAAAGATCACACAGCAGGGCCTCTCTATATTTAGAGTTGTTATTCCAAAAAGCTTTTCCCATTTATTGCCATACCCCCATGTCACCTATATGTAATCCCTTAATTTAGACCTTTGAACAAGGGTGCCTGTAATAAGCAGAATGATGACTCCCCAAAGATGTCCACTTCCCAATCCCTGGGAACTAGTGGCAAATCAAAGGGGAATTAAGTTTGCAAATAAACTGATTTTTTTTTTTTTAATCCTCACTAGAGGATATGCTTAGAGAGGGGAAGGGAGAGACAGAGAGAAACACAAGTTGATTGCCTCACATACACACCTGGACCTGGGATCAAACCTGCAACCTAGGTCCATGTCCTGATCAGCAACCAAACCTGCAACCTTTATGGTGTACAGGATGATGCTCCAACCAACTGAGCCATCTGGCCAGGGCAAATCAACTGATTTTAAAATAGGGAGATTCTCCTGGTGAGCCTAATGTTATCACAAGTGTCCTTAAAAGTGGAAAAGAAAGGCAGAGGGGAGTCAGAGTTATGTGGTGTAAGAAGACCTTGTGAAAAATAATAAACAGAACCACTTCAAAATGGAGTCGGAGCTGCCATCCCAGAGGAACTACCTTGCATGCCTTACTCCTCAAACTTTTGGGATGTTAAAACTGGGCAAAATAACCTTTGTAGCCCTGGTCCGTTTGGCTTAGTGGTTAGACCTCCAGCCTGTGAACCAAAGGGTCTCAGGTTTGATTCTTGTCAAGAGCACATACCTGGGTTGCAGGTTCAATCCCTGGCCCTGGTCAAGGTCATGCAGGAGACAACCAATTGATATGTCTCTCTCACATCAATGTTTCTCTATCTCCCTCCCTTCCACTCTATCTTAAAAAAAAAAAATCAATGGAAAAATATCCTCAGGTGAAGATTAACAAAAAAGAAAAGAAAAGAAAATTAAAGATATTCTCTAGAATTTAGCATCACTATATTAGTATTTCTATACCTATAGAAAGTCCTTTCTTCTGTTCATATAATTTATTCCCCTTCCCTTTCTCATAAATATCCCTTGCCTTTATATCCTAATCAAAACCCTATTTGGGTTTCTTTCTGAATCAGTCATTCTCTGATAGCTATTCTTTTGGATCTCAAATAAAGGCTTGCTGCCTCACACTTTGGCCTTTTTAAAAAATCCTCACCCAAGGATATGTTTTGTTTGTTTGTTTGTTTGTTTGTTTTCATTTATTCTAGAGAGAGAGGAAGGGAAAGAGAAAAACATCATGTGAGAGAGAAACATCATTAATCGATTGCCTTCCATATACCCCCTGACCAGGGATCGAACCTGTACCTTGGGTATTTGCCCTGACCACAGGACCCTTCAGTGTTTGGGACAACACTCTAACCACTAGCCACACCAGCCAGGGCTGGCCTTTTATTTTTAGGTTAACACTTATTAAAAAAGAAACAACAGCCCTGGCCGGTTTGGCTCAGCGGTTAGAGCGTCGGCCTGCGGTCCGGAGAGACCCGGGTTCGGTTCCCGCTAAGGGCATGTACCTTGGTTGCAGTTTGTCCCCGGCCCTGGTTGGGTCGTGTGGGTGGCAACCACTCGATGTGTCGCTTTCACGTCGATGTTTCTCTCTCTCTCTCTCTCTCCCTCTCACTCTATCTGAACCAAATATAAAAAAAAAAAAAAAAAAATGTCCTCGGGTGAGGATAAAAAAAAAAAAAAAGAAGAAAGAAACAACAGGCCAAAACGGAGTCACTTTTGCTAAGCCATGTCACAAAACCAAAACTTAATAACTAACTTAATTGCAGTTTCTGTCTTTCCCAGGAGTAGAATTTTAAACCAGTCTAGAATATCCTGATCAATACTAGTGAGATAGGTAATTTGCTGATAACACCACTTCTGCCTATAAAAGTCTTTCCTTTTGAACAACTCCTTAGAGCTCCCTTCTAATTTCTAGATGAGATGCTGCCTGATTCATGAGCTGCTTAATAAAGCCACTAGACCTTCAAATTGAATTCGTCCTTTAACAACCTCAACCAGCACTTGTGACTTTGAAAATGGAGGAAGGGGCCAGGAGCCTAGGAATGCAAAGGCTTCTAGAGATGGAAAAGGCAAGGAAATGGATTTTTCCCTAAGGCTCTCTGAAGGAACACCACCCTTGATTTTAGCTCACTGAGACCTACATCACCAAGTTTGTGGTCATTTGTTACAACGGCAACAGACAACTAATACAGTACCATTTTCAGTGCTTTCTGTGACAGTATGTATAAAGCAATAGAAGGTTTGTCTAAGGCCTAGATATTTCCTTATGCAGGGGCGAACATTGGAAAAGAAGCACAATATTATTCAAGCAGCCAAATATTTGCACTACCAATGATTTGTAAGACACGGCCCTAGCACTACTCAGGTGGGTACACCAGATGGGCCTAAGAAAAGAGGAATATCACTAACTAGACAGTTCTGAAGGAGTAAATAATGAGAGCTCTGGTGATAAGTGCTACAGTTCACAGGGACAAATAATTAGAACTCCCTGGAGGAAGAGGAACTAGCATTGAAGGAAGAAGCAAGGAAGGAAACTCATTTTGGGAAATGAAAGAAATTAGATGATTAAGAACATGCTGAGCAAGGGCATTAATGCCGGAAGAATAATTATGAACTCTTTCCTTTATGTCATTGTTTCTCAATGAGTGTCATTATCGGAGAAATTGGGTTGTCCTTCCCCACTGGGTGCTGAGGGTGGGGTCCTTATGCTATCTCGAGGAAAATAATTTTCTAAGACTCCCATGGGAGGATGAGTAATTTTTTTTTATAAAGTATTTTTTTCTTTATTAATTTTAGAGAGAGAGGAAGAGAGAGGGAGAAAGATAGAAACATCGATGAAAGAGAACATCAATTGGCTTTCTCCTGCATGCCCCACCCTGGGGATCAGGCCCACAACCTGGGCATGTGCCCTGACTGGGAATCAAACCGGTAACCTCTTGGTGCATGGGTCAATGCTCAACCACTGAGCCATACTACCTGGGCGGGATGAGTAATTTTTTTCGCATGGAATTACACATCCCTGAGTTTCCAAAGTCCCATTTCAGTCATAGAAGAAGTGTAGCTGGGGTATCAGTAAAGCTCAAATCAAGTCCAGTGTCCAGAGTTTCTGTTCTATGTTACAGTGGTATCCAGTTCAGCATCAGGATAGTTACAGTTCGTTAGTTCATTGTGTATGGGGGTCCACGTGGCTGTGGGCCATGTGGGCGAGTACAGGAGAGCACATCCCTAGCAATAAGTGTCCCAAGAGCATAAGAGAAACCAAGAGCACAAGAAAGCAAGTATCTTTGTTCAGGGAATTATGTATCCCAAATTTCTGTATGCTTTCAGTGGCCATGCCCATTCTGGCCAATGACCTGTTCCCAGATGTGACTGACAGGTTAAGTACCTTCCTTATGTTACCTCAACTTTACTGAGCATGTGTCTGTTCTCCTCCCTGTTCAGTCCCTTCTCCTAGCAATCTGCAGGAAATAGACTGGTGGCTCTCTGGGGATTGTAAAACTTTAGCTTCCTGATGAAGCTGCTCAAATGACATGCCTATAATATTTGGCCTTCTCGTTGCTCCTTTCCTGTTATTAATAAATAGTTAATTACAATGGTATCATTTTGAGAATGTCAGTATTGCTTCTCAAAAGAAAGATTGCATGGTCAAATAAATTGAGAGCTACACACCATCTCTCCCTACCCCATTAAAAATTCCCTTATGTGTGTTACTAGAAAGGGGACCTGGCCCTGAGCAGGTCTGCCTACGGCCATCCAGTAGTGTGTAGGTTCTTCGTGCAGAAAAGATGTCACAAAACGAGTCCAGTGATTTATTTTTTAAAGAAAGGCAGACTGCCACAAGCAGCGCTTCATTTGGATGTGTGTGGAGTCTTGGGAGTTTGACTACCCCACGTTCTCCTACAAATGGACCTTGAGAGCTTGTTTGGAGGTTTTAGCAGGGGAGCACCGCCACTCATATACCCTCGACTGAAGATTGCTGCCCTCCTCTTCGGGAGAAGGTCCTCATCTTCAACCAAGTGCACAGCTTCAGGACGCACACACATGGATCAGTGAGGGAAGATGGAAACACCTGCCTAGCCAGCCCGATTACCCGAATCAACCCTGGTGATCAATGAAGGTAACAGATGGTGTGGCCAGATTGCCCTCACATCCCCAGGTGATTTTTAGAGGATGTTTACTAAAGCTGGAGGGACAATGAAACAAGGAAGGGCCTAGGATAGAAGAAGCAACAGGAGAGGGACTAGATGGGGAAATGAGCCTAGGCTGGGCTGCTTTGGCTCACTGAAAAGTCAGAAGAAAGGAGGCCTTAGTGACAGGGTCAGAGGTTTAGCCCAGGACAAGTTGCAGCTGCCCAGTGCTCCTTGTGGGGTCTTTGAGCGTTTAGGAGATGCTTGCCTGTGGGGGAAGAAGAGAAGGAAGGGAAAAGTGAAGGTGTGCTTCTGGAAGGGAGAGTGGGAGGTGGAACCTTCATTTTTCAGTGATTTTAAAGGCTGGGAGTTTAGGGGAGGTCTTAGAGGATCTCAATAAAATGTTCATCAGTTTTATGCTGATGTGCCAAAATGAGATTTTATTCCCTTAACTTAATCTGTCCTTGGGTATGGTTGGCAAATTGCACTAATTGGATTTCTGCTATCTGTCTCCCTGAGTAGGCTGATTTAAGCTATTTACCCTATAGTTGGGGAGAAATGTAGACCATTTACTCTTAAGTGTGCTTGGTTCAGGGAAGATAGGATTTTGAGATTTACCAGATGGCTGTAAACTGCTTGGCCATTTAACTATCTCAGTTTCCCTATTCCACTTGTCCTGGCTTACTAGCCTGTCTCATATGGATGAGAAAGGAGCCACGTACTAAATATGACAAGCACAGGGGAGGCATGCATAGCAAGCCTTACAAACTCAGAGACCTAAAGTAACCACAAAGTATGGTTTGAAATTAAAACTTCCTAGCTAAATGCAAGTCGTGGCTGGTAGTCATGTCCTAGGCTGGTATCTTTCTTGATAAAGGTCAATCTTGACCTTAACTGAGCTTGTCTATTGTCTTTTAGCATCTACACTAACAAACCTTTGGGATGTCAGGGTAATCTCCTTTTCCCAGACCCCTCAGGGCATAACTGGGATGCACCAGAGCATGAGACCACAGAACCGCTCATTGTTATCTTGTTCTCCCACATACCATCTCTATATGCTCTAAATGTTAACTATCCTGTTCCCATCAGTGTAAAAGAAGTGTGTGTGGTTTTTACTCTTTATCCAATCTCAGAGATTTCCCTGCTTTGCTTTCTTCCACCTCCCTAATCTATCACCAGTGGATTTCATGTAGCCCCCTAATATCATCTCCTTTGATTCTAATGTATAAAATAAGGTGCAAAACTGCCATTTTATGAAGCATTTTCTCAATCCATTGAGATTTTGCTTCCCAGCAACTGTTGTCAATTTGGCTCAAATAAAAAATTCTTACAGCCCTAGCCGGGTGGTTCAGTTAGTTGGAGCATTGTCCCATACACCAAAAGGTTGTGGGTTCAATTCCCGGTTGGGGTGCAAACAGGAGGTAACTGATTGATGTTTCTCTCACACACTGATGGTTCTCTCTCTCCCTTCCTCTCTAAAATCAATAAACATATCCTCCAGTGAGGATAAAAAAAATTCTTACAGATTTGGATGTTTTTTACATCTACACTCAGCACATTGCCATTTTAAAGACCAGCTATTCCACCTTGAAGAAATCTTTTTTTAACTGTGGTGAAACAGCATTTACCAGATTCACCAAACTATAGAACTCTTTTTCCATGGAACACCCATTAAGTGTTCATGGAACATCTGAACATTTTGGAAGAGCCATCACACATTTGAAGAGTGGCCTTGGCCAGTTTTGCTCAGTGATTAGAGCGTTGGCCACAGACCAGGAAAGTCCCAGGTTTGGTTCCCACTAAGGGCACGTACCTCGGTTGCAGTTCGTCCTTGGCCCCAGTTGGGGCTGTGTGGGTGGCAACCAATCGACGTGTCTCTCTCACATCAATGTTTCTCTCTCTTCCTCCCTCTCTCCCTCCCGCTCTATCTGAAGATAAATGCAAAAATATCCTTGGGTGAGGATTAAAAAAAATTTTGAAGATTGATTAAAGTAAACCTACTCTTAATAAAAGTAAGCTGGCTTTGGATGGTTATGCTCAGCAGTTAGACCGTCGGCCTGTGGACCAAAGAGTCTCAGGTTCGATTCTGGTAAAGGGCACGTACCTTGGTTGCAGTTCGGTCCCCGGCCCTGGTTAGCGTTGTGCGGGAGGCAGCCACTTGATGTGTCTCTCTCACATCAATGTTTCTCTCTCTCTGTCTCTCTCTCTCTCCCTCCTACTCTATCTGAAGATAAATGGAAAAATATACTCAGGTGAGGATTAAATAAAAAAGAAGAAGAAAAGTAAGCTGGCTATAGACTGCAGGACAGGGGTAAAGAAAGACTGGAGGTATCAGTATTAGTTAGAAAGCTATTACAATGAAGTGGGCACAAAGTAATAGAACTGTGGTATAACTATGGGAATAGAGAAAAAAGAAAAAGGTTATTGTGTGTGTGTGGCGGGGGTGGTGGTGAATGGATTCCATGAACAAAGAAGAGAATTAGAGTTTTACTTTCTTGTTTTTTGGAGGGGAGAAGGGTAGTAGTTGTTTGATGTATCTTTTTTAATTTCTCAAAAAATATAGGACCTAGGGCACAGCCCCCAAACTCCCTTACAATGTGTGTAGTTCTACCACTAATCCATGTTTGTGGCCTTGTTTTTTAGAGGCTTGCTTCCATTTCCAAATAAAGAATGAGGAGCTTCATTCAAAAAAAGAAACAGGGCTCTAGCCGGTTTGGCTCAGCAGTTAGAGCATTGGCCCAAGGACCAAAGGGTCACAGGTTCAATTCTGGTCAAGAGCACGTTACCTGGGTTGCAGATTCAATTCCTGGCCCCGGTTAGGGTCATGGGGGAAGGCAACCAATCAATGTGTCTCTCTCACATCCATGTTTCTTTCTCTCTGCCCACACCTTCCCTTTCAATGTCACTAAAAAATCAATGGAAAAAAATATCCTAAGGTGAGGATTAAAAAAGAAAGAAAGAAACAAGCCCAGCCAGTGTGGCTCAGTGGATTGAACATGGTCCCATGAACTGAGAGGTCTGGGTTCAATTTCCTGTCAGGGCACATGCCCAGGGTTCAGGCTCGATCCCCAGTAGGGGACATGCAGGAGGCAGCTAGTAGATGTTTCTCTCTCTCTCTCTAAAAAATCAATAACATATTTTTTAAAAAAGAACAAGAATTTAATGTAAATAATTTAAATAATACAGAAATATAGAATAAATCTTTAAAGTCCCCCTCCATTCCAATTCCTCCTTCAACTCCAGAGATAAATGCTACATTTTTTTTTTAATATACAGTCATGCGCCACATAATGATACATGGGTCAACGACAGACTGCATTTATGACAGCAGTCCATAAGATTATACTGTATAGCCTAGTTAGGTAGTAGGCTATGCCATCGAGGTTTGTGTAAGTGCACTCTATAATGTTTACACAACAACAGATCATCTAAAGGTACATTTCTAAGAAAATACCCATTTTGTTAAGTGATGTATGAATGTATATAAAATCAGATTATGTGGACTGTTCCTCTTCTTCAAAAATCTTTTCACATCAGTCCATATAGATTTAACTCATTTGCTGCATAGTTTTCCTTAGCAAGGATGTACTATAGTTTGTACAATCATTCCCATTCCCTTACTGGTGGGTATGGGAGATACTAAGGGTTCACTAAACTGAAACCCATTTTCAAGTTGTTTCTTCTTTGCCCACTTTCCCTTTAGAGGCTGTAAAAGCCAAATAGTCTTCCCAGGTACTCTGGAATGTTTTATATACTAGTATAAAAATAGCCCTGGCCGGTTTGGCTCAGCGGTTAGAACGTCGGCCTGCGGTACAGAGAGACCCGGGTTCGGTTCCCGCTAAGGGCATGTACCTCGGTTGCAGTTTGTCCCCAGCCCTGGTTGGGTCGTGTGGGTGGCAGCCACTCGATGTGTCACTTTCACGTCGATGTTTCTCTCTCTCTCTCTCTTCCTCTCTCTCCCTCCCACTCTGTCTGAACAAAAAAAAAAAAAAATATATATATATATATAGTAGCGCCTGGCCAGTTTGGCTCAGTGGTTGGAGCATTGACCTGCGGTCCAGAGAGACCCAGGTTCGGTTCCCACTAAGGGCATGTACCTTGGTTGCAGTTTGTCCCTGTACCTGGTTGGGCCATGCGGGAGGTAGCCACTTGACATGTCCCTTTCACGTCAATGTTTTTCTCTCTCTCTTTCCCTCCCACTCTATCTGAACAAAGTATCAAAAAATGTCCTCCAGTGAGTATAAAAAAAAATGTTTATATATATTCTGAGAATTGCTTGTCAATATCCTGGTTCATTTTCTTGTTGGGTTTATCTTTTCTTATTTATGTGGTACATGCCCTAACAGGGAACCAAATTCATGACCTTTTGGACAGAATGTGGGATGCTGCCCCACAGTGGCCAGGGCTGCATGTCTTTTTCTTTTTTGGGGGGATCTGGCTGGTGTGGCTCCGTGGTTGAGCATTGACACATGCACCAACAGGTCATAGTCAGGGTACATGCCCAGGTTGTGGGCCAAATCCCCAGTGTGGGGCTTGCAGGAGATGGCCAATCAATGTTCTCTCTCGTCGATGTTTTTTTTTTAATTTTTTTCTTCATTGATTTTAGAGAGAGAGGAAGAGATAGAAATGTTGATGAGAAAGAACATCCATTGACTGCCTCCTGCAAGCCCCCCATTGGGGATCAGGCCCACAACTTGGGCATGTGCTCTGACAGCAACCTCTTGGTACATGGGTCGATGCTCAACCACTGTGCCACACTGGCCAGGCTCTCATTGATGTTTCTATCTTTATCTCCCTCTCCCTTCCTTTCTCTCGAAAATCAGTAAAGGAAAAAATGTTTTACATCAGGGTTTTGATTAGGGTTTCATTGCTAATCATTGAAAATACTTTTTTTTTTTTAGAAATGAAATAAATAGTCAAATTTATTTGGGAAAGCAATACAAGTTCCATCAATAGGTGAATGGATTAACAAGATGTGGTATATACATACAATGAAATATTAGTCAGGCTTAAAAAGGAATGAAATTCTGATAAATTCTACAACATGGTTGAATCTTGAAAACATTATGTTAAGTGAAATAAGCCTAGCACAAAGGGACAAATACTGTATGATTCCACTTACATAAGGTACTGAGAACGAGAAAATTCTTAGACAGAAAGTACAAAGGAATGGAGAGCTATTGTTTAATGGGTCCAGAGTTTCTGTTTGGAATGATGAAAAAATTCTGCAAATGGGTAGTGGTGATGGATACACAACATCATGAACGTATTTTATGCCACTGAACCACTTAAAATGGTACATTTTATGTATATTTTCTCTCCTTTTTAAAAAATATGTTTTTATTGATTTTGGAGAGAAAGGGAGAGGAGATAGAAACATCGATTGGCCACCTCCTATGCACCTCCTACTTGGGAGCGGCAAAGGCACATGCCCTGACCAGGAATTGAACTGGTGACATTTTGGTGCATAGGAGGACACTCAAGCAACTGAGCCACACTGGCCAGGGCTGTTACATGTATCTTTTTGGTTTGTTTGTTAATCCTCACCTGAGGATATTTTGCCATTTTTTTGTTGTTGTTGTTTTGTTTTGTTTTTTTAAGATAGAGTGGGAGGGAGGGAGGGGGAGAGGGAGAGAAACATCTGTGTGAGAAACACACATCTATCTATTGCCTCCCACATGACTCTGACTGGGGCCAGGGATCCAACCTGCAATCCAAGTACATGCCTTTGACCAAGAATCAAACCTGAGACCCTTCAGTCCACAGGCCGATACTCTAACTCCTTAGCTAAACTGGCCAGGGATGTTATGTATATCTTTTCTTTGTATTATTGATTTTAGAGAGAGAGGAAGGGAGAGGGAGAGAAAGAGAAACCTCGATGAGAGAGAGCATCAATTGGCCACCTCTGGCATGCCCCCCACTGGGGATTTGGCCAACAACCTGGGCATGTGTCCTGACCAGGAATCAAACTAGTGACCTCTTGGTGCATGGGTTGACACTCAACCACTAAGCCACACAGGCTGGGAGTGTTATATTTATCTTAATGAACACACAAAACTAAAAGAAAGTGGATCTTAGTTTTTTCAAAAGTAGATTAAAAACAGAGAACAGATGGTCAGGATAAAAGTGTAGATAGTGGCACAAGACTATCTTCCCAGGATCCCTGTCATTCTGGAGCTGTTTACCTCTTTCCTGACAGCCTCCCGGAATTTTTGTGAACTGGCTCACTTTCTATACCAAAGTTAGCCTGTTCATTTCACCCACACCTAGCCCAGAAATAACACCTCCTATAACACTGCTGAAATTCAACGATTATCAAGTCATTTCTTTGGATAAGTACCGATTACCAGCCCCCATCTTTCCCCACACTCCTACCTTGCATTCCTAGGTATGGTTGTGTGTTTACTAATACTGCCTCCTATAGGAGTGAATTGGCTTTGGCATTGTGGGACCCCCTCAAGTCCTTGCAATTTCCCATGCGCATCCTTATTTAAAAGAGAAGAAGCCCTGGCCGGTTTGGCTCAGTGGTTAGAGTGCCAGCCTGTGGTCCAGAGAGACCTGGGTTTGGTTGCCACGAAAGGCATGTACCTCAGTTGCGGTTTGTCCCCAGCCCTGGTTGGGTCGTATGGGTGGCAACCACTTGACGTGTCCCTCTCTCTCTCTCCTTCCCACTCTATCTGAACAAAATATCGAAAAATATCCTTGGGTGAGGATAAAAATAAAGAAAGAAAGAAAGAAAGAAATAAAACCTAGCAGACCACAATTTTTGTTTCTCAGTTGTTTATTTGGGGGGGAAAGCAGATATTTTAATAATTAAAAAATAAAAATATCACAATACTAAATTGGTCAGGGTGAGCAAAAGAAGATAAAGGTTACACTTTTAGATGTACAACCAAAGCTTAGAATAGAGGAATAATAACTGCATGACCTTAGGTATTTGTCTGAAAGACACGAAAGCATACAAAAACCTGAATATAATTGTTTATAGCTGAATTATTTATAATAACAAAAAAGCTGGAAATAACCCAAATGTCCAGCAACAGGTGAGAGGAAAAGCAAATTTTGATATATCCACATCATGAAATACTACTCAGCAATATAAAGGAATTAACTACCGATACACACAACAATGTGAATAAATCTCAAGATAATCATGCTGAATAATGATTTAAATTGTTTTTTTATCCTTACCTGAGGACATTTTTGCATTTATCTTCAGATAGAGCAGGAGGGAGAGAGGAAGGAAGAGAGAGAAACATTGATGTGAGAGAGACACATTGAGTGGTTGCCACCCACACGACCTCAACTGGGGCCGGGGACAGACCGCAACCAAGGTATGTGCCCTTAGCGGGAACCAAACCCGGGACTCTCTGGTCCACAGGCCGACACTCTAACCGCTGAGCCAAACTGGCTAGGGCTGATTCAATTTTTATAAAATTCTATGAAATACAAACACAACTATAGTGACAGGAAGCAGATCAGTTGTCTAGAGACAGAATGGAGAAGGGAGAGAGGAATTAAAAGATATGAAGCCCTCACTGAGTGGCTCAGTTGATTGAAGTGACTTCCTCTACACCAACAGGTTGTGGGTTCAATTCCCAGTCAGGGTGCATACCTAGATTGTGGGTTCTATCCCTAGTCAGTGCACATGGGGGAGGCAACCAATCAACATTTCTCTCCTTCCCACTCTCTCTCCCTTTTTCCCTCTCTAAAATCAATTTTTTTTAAGTTATACCTTTTATCTATTTTTCTTGTCTTATTGCATTGGTGAGGCCTTCCAGAAAATTGTTTAACAATAGAAGCAGTGACTGGCATCTTTGTTGTGTTTCCCTTTTATAAAAGTAAGTGTTGAGCAGATTCCGAAATGGCGGCAGTGAATGGAAGCTACACAGACCATCTCCCAGGACTAAACTGAAATTACAACGAAAATAAAAACAAATCATCAGGAAAAGGCAACAGAAAAGTAGCTTGAAGGACCACATAACCAGGGACACTGACTCAAGCCTGGTAGGCTTGGGGAGATGCAAGAGGGGGACTGGGAGCCCACAGTTGGCAGCGGCCTTGGCTGTAAGCGGCACCCTCGGGTTAAACTTCCAAATGGTTCCACAGCGCAGAGCCGGGACAGAGGCTAAAATAGCAGCAGCCACTTACCTTGGGCTCTGGCAGGAGGAGGGCAGACTAGACTGGAAGTGTGTGGGGTCACTCCGTTTTGGAGGGTGCTCAAAGCTTCTGCTGAGTTGCAGCCACGCAGGACTGTGGTCATCTTACTCCTTCCAAGGGCTCTGGGGAGAGGCGATGGCCCCTCCCTCAGAGATTCAACCCCATGTGGTGGCCATTGAAATGCTAATTGAGGCCCATTAACAACCTGCATCTGCCCCATCCTCAGGAAATCCTCTTACACTGAGCACCTGAGGGAGTTTTTCAGTCAACTCAGAAACCAAGGTTCTTCAGGTGACCGCTACTAATAGCCTCAAGGCAAAAAAGCTAGAGGATAACTACCATGCCATGGGCTAGCAACTTTAACCAGGAAAGTAAGACTTGACAGTGGTGTGTAATGTGGGTTCTCCCTGGTTCATCCAAACCCAGGAGAGGGAGCCACAAACAGCAGAATACCAACACCCACAGGGAAAATTTGGCCGGCTCCAAAGCCCACTGTGATAACCAAAATGGTGCAACACAGAAAGAAAAGCCAAATGAAAGAACAAGAGACCTCTACCGAAGAGGAGATAAATGAGGTGCAGTTAAGCAAGTTAACAGAACTAGAATTCAGAGCCATGATCTTGAGGAAGCTCAACAGCATGTGTAAGGACATGAGCACCATGACTAAAGACATAGAAATGTTGAAAATCAACCAGTTGGAAATTAAAAACCACCAAGAAGAAATGAAGAATGACATAGCAGAAATAAAGAACACATTGGAAGGTCTAAATAGCAGAGTAGAGGAAGCTGAGGACCAGATCAGTGAATTAGAAGATAGGGTAGAAAAAAATCAACCAATCAGAAAACCAAAAGGAAAAAACAATTCAAAAACAGGAAGACAGCTTAAGAGAACTGTGGGACAACTGGAAACGTAATAACATTCTCATCATAGGAGTCACCAAAGAAGAAGAAAATGAGCAAGGGTTAGAGAATATATTTGAAGAAATAGTGACAGAAAACTTCCCTAATTTGGTGAAGGAAGAAGGCATTCAAGTTCAAGAAGCACAGAGAGCCCCAAGTAAGAAGAACCCAAACAGGCCCACACCAAGACACATAGTAATTAAAATGCCAAAAATTAAAGACAAAGAGAGAATCCTAAAAGCAGCAAGAGATAAGCAACAGGTTAACTACAAAGGAAACCCCATAAGGCTCTCAGCTGACTTCTCAACAGAAACACTACAGGCCAGAAGGGAATGGCATGAGGTAATCAAGGTCATGAAAAACAAGGATCTGAATCCAAGACTACTCTACCCAGCAAGGCTATCATTCAAAATAGAAAGTCAAATAAGAAGCTTCCCAGACAAAAAAAAAAAAAAGGCTAAGGGAATACATTAGCACCAAAGCAGCACTGCAAGAAATGTTAAAAGGACTGCTGTAAGTAGCAGGAGAAATAGGAAGAAAAATATTACCACACTAAACAAAAATGGCAATAAATAAATACATATCAATAGTCACCTTAGCCCTGGCTGGTTTGGCTCAGCGGTTAGAGTATTGGCCTGAGGTCTGAGAGACCCGGGTTCAGTTCCCGCTAAGGGCATGTACCTCGGCTGCAGTTTGTCCCCGGCCCTGGTTGGGTCGTGTGGGTGGCAACCACTCGACGTGTCCCTTTCACATTGATGTTTCTCTCTCTCTCTCTCTCCCTCCAACTCTACCTGAACAAAAAATGGAAAAAATGTCCTCGGGTGAGGATAAAAAAATAATAATAATAAAAAATAATCACCTTAAATGTAAATGGATTGAATGCTCCGATAAAAAGACACAGAGTAGCTGATTGGATAAGAAAGCATGACTCATCTATATGTTGTTTACAAGAGTCCTACCTCACAACAAAAGACTCACATAGGTTGAAAGTGAAGGGATGGAAAAAAATCTTTCAAGCAAACGGAAAGGAAAAAAAGCTGGAGTAGCAACACTCATATCTGATAAAATAGATTTCAAAATGAAGACCATAACTAAAGACAAAGAAGGCCACTACATAATATTGAAAGGATCTATCTAACAGAAAGATATAACCTTGATAAACATATATGCACCCAATATAGGAGAACCAAAATATATTAATCTTCTGGAAGACTTCAAAGGAGAAATCAATAGCAATACAATCATAGCAAGGGACTTCAACACCTGACTGACATCACTGGCTAGATCCTCTAGACAAAAAATTAGCAAGGAAACAAAGACTCTAAATAAAACACTAAACCAAATGGATTTAATAGATATCTACAGAGAATTACACCCCAAAACTACAGAATTCACATTCTTCTCAAGTGCACATGGGATATTCTCAAAGATAGACCACATGGTAGGACAAAAACTAAGTCTCTATAAGTTCAAGAAGACTGAAATCATATCAAGCATCTTCTCAGATCACAATGGAATGAAACTAGAAATCAATTGCAACAAGAACATGCAAAGGCATTTGAACACATGGAAACTAAATAGCATGTTATTAAACAACAAATGGGTCAATGAAGAGATCAAGGAAGAAATTAAAAACTTCCTGGAATTCAATGAAAATGAACACACAACAACACAGAACCTATGGGATACAGCGAAAGCAGTTCTGAGAGGGAAGTTCATAGCACTACAGGCCTACCTCAAAAAGCAAGAAAAATCTCTAATAGACTACCTAACCTCACAACTTAAAGAACTAGAAAGCAAACAAAAAGAAAATCCTAGAGCAAGTAGAAGGAAGGAAATAGTAAAGATCAGAGCAGAAATAAATGACATAGAAACCAAAACAAAAAACAAACAAACAAAAAAATTCAAAGGATCAATGAAACAAAGAGCTGGTTTTTCAAAAAGATAAACAAGATTGATGGACCCTTAGCTAGACTCACCAAGAAACAAAGAGAACCCAAATACACAAAATCAGAATTGAAAGAGAAGTAACGACTGATACCACAGAAAAACAGAAGATCATTAACAACTACTATGGCCCTGGACGGTTTGGCTCAGAGGTTGGAGCGTCGGCCTGTGGTACAGAGAGACCCGGGTTTGGTTCCCGCTAAGGGCACGTACCTTGGTTGCAGTTTGTCCCTGGCCCTGGTTGGTCGTGTGGGTGGCAGCCACTTGATGTCTCCCTTCACATCGATGTTTCTCTCTCTCTCTCTTCCTCTCTCTCCCTCCCGCTCTATCTGAACAAAAAATGGAAAAATGTCCTTGAGTGAGGATAAAAAAAAACAACTACTATGAAAAATTATATGGCAACAAATTTGACAATCTAAGTGAAATGGACAAATTTCTAGAAAAACAGAGTCTCCCAAAACTGGACCAGGAAGAAATCTTGAACAGACCAGTAACAACAGAAGAAATTGAAGATGTAATCAAGACTCTCCCAGCAAACAAAAGCCCAGGCCTGGATGGCTTCACAGGGGAGTTTTACCAAACATTCAAAAAAGAACTAACACCCATTTTCCTCAAACTATTTCAAAAAATTCAAGAAGAAGAAAGACTTCCAAACTCGTTTTATGAGGCCAGCATAATTCTAATTCCAAAACCAGAAAAAGACATTACAAAGAAAGAAAACTACAGGCCAATATCCCTGATGAACATAGACGCCAAAATCCTGAACAAAATACTAGCAAATCAGATCCAGCAACACATCAAAAAAATTATTCACCATGACCAACTGGGATTCATCCCAGGCATGCAAGGCCGGTACATTATTGGCAAATCAATAAATGTGATACACCACATAAATAAAATGAAGAATAAAAACCATGTTATCATATCAATAGATGACGAAAAAGCCTTCGACAAAATCCAGCATCCATTTCTGATAAAAATGCTCAGTAGTGTAGGAATAGAGGGATCATATCTAGACATAATAAAGGCCATAATGAAAGACCTACAGCCAACATCATAATCAGTGGGCAAAAACTAAAACCATTTTCCTTAAGAACAGGAACAGGACAGGGATGCCCACTTTCACCATTCTTATTTAACATAGTACTGGAAGTCTTAGTCACAGCAATCAGACAGGAAGAAAAAATAAAAGGGATCCAAATTGGAAAGGAGGAAGTGAAACTGTCACTATTTGCAGATGACATGATACTATACATAGAAAACCCCAAAGACTCCATCAAAAATTTACTAGACTTAATAAATGATTTTGGCAAAGTAGCAGGATACAAAATTAACATCAAGAAATCTATGGCATTCTTATACACCAATGATGAACTCACAGAAGAGAAACTAAGAAAACAATCCCATTTACCATTGTGGCAAAAAAAATTAAGATACCTAAGAATAAACTTAACCAAAAAAATAAAGGACCTATTCGCAGAAAACTACAGGTCATTGAAAAAAGTAGTAGAGGAAGATATAAAAAAGTGAAAGCACATACCTTGTTCATGGATTGGAAGAATTAACATCAGTAAAATGTCCATCCTACCCAAAACAATCTATAGATTCAATGCAATCCCCATCAAAATACCAATAACATATTTCACAGAACTAGAACAAATACTTCAAAAGTTTATATAGAACCAAAAAAGATCTCGAATAGCCACAGCTATCTTGAAAAAGAACAAAGTAGGAGGGATCACATTACCAGATTTCAGGTTATACTACAAAGTCACTGTAATCAAAATAGCCTGGTACTGGCACATGAACAGGCATATGGACCAGTGGAACAGAACAGAGAACCCAGAAATGGACCCAAGGCAATATGCTCAATTAATACTTGACAAAGGTGGCAAGAGCATACAGTGGACTAAAGACAGTCTCTTTAATAAATGGTGTTTGGAAAATTTAACAGCTACATGCAAAAAAAAATGAAACTAGACCATCAACTTACATCCTACCCAAGAATAAACTCAAAATGGATAAAAGACTTATATGTGACTCATGAATTCATAAAAATCCTAGAAGAAACTGTAGGCAACAATATTTCAGACATCATACACAACAGAATTTTCACTGACACATCACCTAAGGCAATAGAAACAAAGGAGAAAATGAACATCAAACTCAAAACTTAAAGGCTTCTGCACAGCAAAAGATATAGTCATCAAAATGGAAAGGCTACCCATTGTATGGGAGAGCATCATTGCCAATGATGTATCAGATAAGGGGTTAATCTCCAATATATATAGAGTGCTCATACAACTCAAAAAAAGGAAGACAAAGAACCCAATTAAAAAATGGGCAGAGGAGCTGAATAGACACCTCTCCAAACAGGACATACAAATGGCCAAGAGACATATAAAGAAATGCTCGACATTACTAATCATCAGAGGGATGCAAATGAAAACAATAATGAGGTATCACTTCACACCTGTCAGAATGGCCGCCATCAACAAATCATCAAACAACAAGTGTTGGCGAGGGTGTTGAGAAAAGGGGACTCTAGTACACTGCTGGTGGGAATGCAAACTGGTGCAGCCACTATGGAAAACACTATGGTGTCACCTCAAAAAATTAAAAATTGAACTTCCATTTGACCCAGTGATCCCACTTCTAGGAATATACCCTAAGAAGCCTGAAACACCAATCAGAAAGAATATATGTACCCCCATGTTTGTAGCAGCACTATTTACAATAGCTAAGATCTGGAAACAGCCCAAGTGTCCATCAGTAGATGAATGGATAAAAAAGTGGTGGTACATATATACAATGGAGTACTACGCAGCTGTAAGAAAGAAAGAAAGATCTCTTATCCTTTGAGATGACATGGAGGGACCTGGAAAGTGTTATCCTAAGCGAAACAAGCCAGAGAAAGACAAGTATCATGTAATCTCACTTGTTTGTGGAATATAATGAACATAACAGTCTGAGGAATGGGGTAGTCCCAGAGATGTGGAAGTGGGTTACAGACTGACTATCCCCAGAAGAGGGGGTGAGGGGAAAGATAAATCACAGAACTTATATGCATGTATGCATGAACAATGGACATGGACAACAAAGCTGGGGAGAGGGTGGGGAGAGGGTGGGGAGGGAGCGGGAGGGGGGAATCAGTGGGGGGAAAAGGAGAAACATATGTAACAAAAATAAATTAATTAATTTAAATTTTAAAAAATAAATAAATAAATAAAAGTAAGTGTTATTCAGTTATAATTTAGGTACTATAAAATCTACCCATTAAAGTGCACATTTAGAGAACGAATTGCTCTGGCCTGTTTGGCTCAGCAATCAGAGTGTCAGCCAGTAGACCAAAGAGTCATGGGTTCAGTTCCAGTCAAGAGCATGTACCTCAATTGCAGTTTGGTCCTCGGCCCTGGTGGGGTCGTGTGGGAGGCAGCCAGTTGATGTGTCTCTCTCACATGGATGTTTCTCTCTCTCTCTCCCTCCTTCCCACTCTATCTGAAGATAAATGGGAAAATATCCTCGGGTGGGGAGTAAAAATAAAGAAAACTAAGGTGGTCTGGCCAATGTGGCTCAGTGGATTGAACATCATCCCATGGATTGAGAGGTCCCAGTTCAATTCTAAGTCAGGACACATGTCTGGATTGTAGGCTCTATCCCCAGTGGGAGGTGTGCATTAGGCAACTGATGGATGTTTCTCTCTTACATCAATGTTTCTGTCTCTCTCTAAAAAATCAATAAAACATTAAAGAAAAAGAAAGAAAACTAAGGTGGATCCTAAAGGCACTAACAATTGGACGCTGTCAGTTAACTACAGTTCTTGTAGCTGACTGAGCAAAATGTACAATTACTTTTTGCTACATTTTTATTGTAATCTCTTATGTATATATTAATTCACAAAATTTAGAATATCCTCCTCTTCTTTAAATAATGCTATGAACCCCAAATTGCCTAGCATAGCTTCTTGCCCAAGGTAGGACCACATTAAAGATAGAATAATAAAGATAATATTTTATCTTTATAATCTAAAGATAGATTAAAGTGTAGAATAATAAGAATTAATAAGTACCTATGCATTAATTTCAGATCCTTAGATAATTCTAGGCAGGAAAGCATATGACACAGTCCTTCCATGTGGAAAATGTTTAACAATTGGTTCTTGAAAGTACTGATTTCTAGTGTTTGTTGACTTCAAAGTGTAAATATTCCCACCAAGTTCAATTTCAATACTCATGTGATGTTAACCAGGATGTAAAATTCATGAAAATTTAACAATCAGTCCTTTCAATCTGATGCAAACCAGCTCCAACATGCCACTGTTCCTTACCTTCAGAGTGTGTGTGTGTGTGTGTGTGTGTGTGTGTGTGTTTTCTTTCCTTTGGGTTTTCATTTATTGAAAACAATCAGAATAATATTAAATGCAATTAAAAAAACAAATTCAGCCCTGGCCGGTTTGGCTCAGCGGTTAGAGTATCGGCCTGCGGTCCGGAGAGACCCGGGTTCGGTTCCCGCTAAGGGCGCGTACCTCGGTTGCAGTTTGTCCCCGGCCCTGGTTGGTCGTGCGGGTGGCAACCACTCGATGTGTCCCTTTCACGTCGATGTTTCTCTCTCTCTCTTCCTCTCTCTCCCTCCCACTCTATCTGTACAAAAAAATGGAAAAATGTCCTCAGGTGAGGATGAAAAAAAATAATAATAAAAAAAAAAAAAACAAATTCACCCATAGTTCAACTACTCTAACAGCTATCATAACTTCATTTTTGTGTTCTCTCCAAGTATTGCTTTATGCATGTATATTTTAACTAGTTGTAATCATACCATTTAAAAAGTGTTATATTGTGGCTCCACATTCTCCCTCAGCCCCATTCCCCTGCCTCCGGTTCTCCTGGGGTGGGGGTGGGGGGGGTGTTATTGTAGAAAATTTTAAACATATGCAAAGAATAAAGTAATCAACCTCACGTACCATTACCTAGTCCCCCAAACATTAACCTGTGGCCAACACTGTCCCATCTACATCACCAGCTTCTTGCCCCTTACCACATTTTTTTAAAATCCTCACCTGAGGACATATATATATATTTCTATTTATCTTCAGATAGAGTGGGAGGGAGGGAGGGAGGGAGAGAGAGAGAGAGAGAGAGAGAGAGAGAGAGAGATTGAGAATTGTTGGTGTGAGAGAGACACGTTGACAGGTTGCCTCCCGCATGACTCTGACCAGGGCCAGGGACCAAACCGCAATTCATGTGCATGCTCTTGACTGGAATCAAACCTGTGACTCTTTGGTCTGCAGGCCAATGCTCCAACCGCTGAGCCAAACTGGTCAGGGCCATACCCACATTTTTTAAAACAAATCCCAAACATCATATCTTCCCATCTTTAAATATTTCAGTAATACTCATTCAATGTTTCATTCTGCTTTTTTCACTTATAGTCTAAGGAAGACAAAGACATAAATAATTCAGCTAAAAATATGTAAGTATTTTGATACTGACAGTGAGGACTGATTAGGAGGGGCAAGGGAGGAGTGTCTAAAAGCTACAACATCTGAAGAACTTTACTAAACAATCTTTTCATTCCCCTGCCCCATCCTTCTTTTTGTGATAAAGTACAATGAACCCAATTAAAATTCCACATGTTATCATATACACACTGAATCACACATGACATGGACTGAATCACAATGTCTCTACACATATGAAAAATACCTATCAAAACAATTTTTTTAATACAACTAAATCCCATGGCAGTTATTAGTAATCTTCTTCAACATTAGCTTTTTTAATGTATAGTTCAGTGGCATTAAATACACTTTCTAAATGTTTTTATTGATTTTTAGAGAGAGAGGAAGGGAGACAGAGATGGGCTGCCTCCTGCACACTCTCTGCTGAGGATTGAGCCTGCAACCCCATCATGTGCCCTGGCAGGAATCAAACCAGTGACCTCTTGGTGCATGGACGCTCAACCAACTGAGCCACACCAGCCAGGCTAATATTAGCTTTTATATTTTTATTTTTTAATTTTTTTCTTGCTCCCTTTTATTGTGTGATCAATAACATCTTAAAATCCTGAAAAAAATAAGCTGCAGGGCAAGTCCAGGAACCATAAGAGCAGAGAAGAAGACAGTGTCTGGGGAGCCTACAGGAAGCTCTGGTCATGTGATGCTGGCATTACAAGAGGTATCAATATTAATAGCAACATCAATGCCAAACAGCATCAGCCTCAATATTTTCATTTCTTACAACACCTTTAGTGGGTGATGACAGTCGGGCGATCTCGGGTGGAACTGAGAAGTGCTGTTAGGAGGGCTGAGCGATGGGACCGGCCGTCTACTCCCCACCCCTTGTCTTGTGGCTTCAGTAGACTCTGGTTGTTTCAGAAGCTCAGGCTGTGCCCTGGGTGCCCCCATCCACCAGGCTTGCCAGCCCGGGGGTTCTCTTCACAGGTGGAAGGACAGAAGGAAAAATCTACCAATCTCTGAACTCTCAGTCTCGTGAAGGAAGGCTCTTCCTACGTGTGAGGAAGGTGTTGATTGCAGGCTCGAAAGGTGAATGTCAGCCCATCCCATTTTAAGTAGAATTGTGCTCCTGTGGTCCACCATTCTGGTCTGGTACTGATACCTCCCAGACAGGAAGCTGCTCCAGGCAGGGCTGGGTCTGCCTTCAGCAGGACCTGATATTAGCTTTTTTTAAGGATTTTTCTATAAACCCCCTTGGATATATTTTATTTTGAATTTTTTTGCTTTGTTTTGTTGTTTTTTTAGGAAGAGGAAGGGAGAGATGGAGGGAGGGAGGGGAGAGAGGGGGAGAGAGAGAGAGAGAGAGAGAGAGAGAGAGAGAGAGAAGAGAAAGAGAAAGAGAAAGAAAGAAAGAGAAAGAGAAAGAGAAAGAGAAAGAGAAAGAGAAAGAGAAAGAGAAAGAGAAAGAGAAAGAGAAAGAGAAAGAGAAAGAGAAAGAGAAAGAGAAAGAGAAAGAGAAAGAGAAAGAGAAAGAGAAAAAGAAAAAGAAAAAGAAACATCCATGTGCCCTTGCCAGTTTGGCTCACAGGTTAAAGCATCAGCCCAAGTACCAATGAGTTTCAGGTTCGATTCTGGTCAAGGGCACATACCTCGGTTGTGGTTCGTCCCTGGCCCTGGTCGGGTTGTGCAGGAGGCAACCAGTCAATGTGTCTCTCTCACATCAATGTTTCTCTCTCTCCCTCTTACTCCCTCCCTCCCACTCTGATGATAAATAGAAAAATATCCTCAGGTGAGGATTAAAAACAAAAAACATCAATGTGAGAAACATTGATCAGTTGCCTCCTGCACACGCCTGACCAGGGATCAAACCCTCAACTTGGGTGTGCCCTGACCAGAAATTGAACCCTCCATCTTTTGGTGTAGGGAATGATGCTCCAACCAACTGAGCCACACTGGCCAGTGTGAACGTACTTTATTTTAACTTTCCATCTAATTATCCATTGGTCCTATGTTCCTTGGAAGACAGATTGCTTGCCTCCTTCCCTCATTCCATTAATTTATGCTGCAATATCATGAATGGTGTCACCCCTCAGCCCTTTAGAGAAGAGCAGTATAGAGGAAGCAACATGAAGCCCAGTCCAAAGAAAAGGAAGTATTTTTTTTATTTTTCTTCTACTTCTGAAAGAAGACCCTTAAACATTTAAAGTAATAGTGGTTTGGTGGTGATAAACGCTAGTTTTTCTTGTCTGGGAAGCTCTTTATATGTCCTTCAATTCTAAATGATGGTTTTTGTGGGTAGAGTAATGTTGGTTATAAGTCCTTGGTTTTCATCACTTTGAATATTTCTTGCTTCTCCTTAAAGGCCTACTTTTTTTTCTGAAGGCTGACATTTTATTTATTTTTTAAATGTTTTCACTGATTTATTTTTAGAGAGAGAGGAAGGGAGAGATAGAAACATCGATGTGAGAGAAAAACATCAATCAGCTGACTCCTGCATGTCCTCTACTGGGAATCAAGCCCGAAACCTAGGCATGTGCCCCAACTGAGAATCGAATTGGGACCTCTCAGTCCATAGGACCATGCTCATTCCATTGAGCCACACCAGCAGGGCTGAAGGCCAACATTTTTAAAAAGAGGGATAACTATCCTTATGTAAACATTAGCTTCTCTCTCTCTCTCTCTCTCTCTCTCTCTCTCTCTCTCTCTCTCTATGTAAAACTCTAGGAATTGTGTTTGAATTTTAAAAAATACATACCTAGCCCTGACTGGTTTGGCTCAGTGGTTGGAGCATCGGCCTGAAGACCAGAGAGTCCTGGGTTTGGTTCCTGCTAAGGGCACGTACCAAAAATAGATAGATAGATAGATAGATAGATAGATAGATAGATAGATATTTCTGTGCCTTTTTTTCTTTGTACACTTCATGTTTCTATCTTCAAGCAAACAAACCAAGACTTTTTTTCTTGGTTATTCTTTCTGCTTTTCCCTCTTTTGCTCTTTTTCTGTCTCCTCTCTCTTTTTTCCCTTATCTTCTCTTTATTTCTTTTCCTTAACTTTCCAATACTGAAAAACATTTTTTTTCATATTTGTTGATTTTTTAAAATTTGCAATCTCTTTTTCAACACAATTTACAACCTCATCCCCATTCTAATTATACAAGAGCTAAGTGGAAGAAAGTTCTAGAATAAATACATCAAAATAAAGAGGCAAAGCTGCGAAAGAAACTAAGTTGCATGCAGTAGGTCTGTCTATGAGGGTGGGGATGTGTCTAGGAAATAATACAGAGTAAGACAAAGTAATTAGAAGGTTTCAACTAAAGTTCTTTGAGTCATCTTTGTCTTTAGCTCTATGTTTAAGGATTTGGGTGAACTCAGTGTAATTGAAATTCCCCTTTTTGTCAATAGGTGCTTCTCTGTACAGATCATCCACTCCCTTATCTGTAAACCCATCTCCCATTGCTGTCAGCAGCTCTCTCAGGTAATCTTCCTGAATGGTGCCAGTTGCTTCTTCAGCGCAAGCAAAAGCATTTCTGATGATATCTTCTGAATCTGTGTCATTTAACTTCTCACTAAACACAATGAGGAACATGGCAAAATGTATGCGCCCTGGAGCCTCATTTATCATGGCTTCAAGAATCCATTGGATTCTTCCCCAGAGAAGCAAGCATATCATGCAAATCTTCCGTGTCAATGAAACCTCGGTTTTGTTCAACTGTGTTGAATGCCTCTTTTATTTTTTTATTTTTATTTTTATTTTTTTGAATCCTCACCAAAGGACATTTTTTGATATTTTGTTAAGATAGAGTGGGAGGGAGAGAGAGAGAGAGAGAAACATCGACATGAAAGGGACACATTGAGTAGTTGCCACCCGCACAACCCAACCAGGGCCGGGGACAAACTGCAACTGAGGTACATGCCCTTAGTGGGAACCGAACCCAGGTCTCTCTGGACCGCAGGCCGACGCTCTAACCACTGAGCCAAATCAGCCAGGGCGAATGCCTCTTTTAATTACTCCAAAATCTGTAACTCGTCAAACATGGCAAATGCATAAGATGTTGCTTGCTGGGCGTGCTTCTTGGTGGCTTGGTCTTTGCCTTTTTGCTGGATATTGTGGCTGTTTAATTCACCACTCGACACCAGAATCCAGGCTGTCCAACAGGAGATGATGAGCGACTCCCATGAAGCAGTGGGCTGAAAAACATTTAAAATAATTTGTTTGAAAAGAGATATATAAGAAAGAGTATAGGTGCAGGGATTCAAGTCCTAGCTTCCCACTTCCAAGTACCATAGACCTTGAGAAAATTGTTATCTCCTCTCAGCTTCAGTTTCCTCACCAGTGAAGTGGGGAAATGAAGCCTACCCCAGACTTGTCAGGATTACCTGAGATCAAGTATGTGAAACAGCCAATATGGAGTAAGTATCCAATAAACACTGGTTCACCTTCTCACTCAAATAGAGTTTTATTGTCTTTGTTCTTAATTTTGAAAGAAATAAATGAAATGTTTTCTATTTTTCTCAAAAACTTGCTTTATACTTAGTAGACTTGAACTTACTTTCTTTTTTTTTATTTTTTATTTTTATTTATTTATTTTTTTGTTACAGATATTTCACCTTTTTTACCCAATTGGCACCACCCTCCCCACCCCACCCCCGCCCCGTCCCCGGCTTAGTTGTCCATGTCCATTGGTCATGCATACATGCATATAAGTTCTGTGGTTTATCTCTTCCCACCCTCCCGCCCCCTCTTCTGAGGGATGTCAGTCTGTGCCCTACTTCCATGTTTCTGGGTTTATCCTATTCCTCAGACTGTCATGTTCATTATATTCCGTATATAAGTGAGATCATGTGGTATTTGTCTTTTTCTGCTTGGCTTATTTCACTTAGGATAATACTTTCCAGGTCCCTCCATGTCGTCTCAAAGGATAAGAGATCTTTCTTTCTTACCGCTGCATAGTACTCCATTGTGTATATGTACCACTGTTTTTTTTATCCATTCGTCTACTGATGGACACATGGGCTGTTTCCAGATCTTAGCTATTGTAAATAGTGCTGCTATGAACATGGGGGTACATATATTCTTTCTGATTGGTGTTTCAGGCTTCTTAGGGTATATTCCTAGAAGTGGGATCACTGGGTCAAATGAAAGTTCAATTTTTTTTTTTTTTTATCCTCACCCGAGGATATTTTTCCATTTTTTGTACAGATAGAATGGGAGGGAGAGAGAGGAAGGGAGAGAGAGAGAGAAACATCGACGTGAAGGGACACATCGAGTGGCTGCCACCCGCACGACCAACCAGGGCCGGGGACAAACTGCAACCGAAGTACGTGCCCTTGGCGGGAACCGAACCCGGGTCTCTCCGGACCGCAGACCGACGCTCTAACCGCTGAGCCAAAATTTTTTATTTTTTGAGGTAACACCATATTGTTTTCCATAGTGGCTGCACCAGTCTGCATTCCCACCAGCAGTGTACTAGAGTCCCCTTTTCTCAACACCCTCGCCAACACCTGTTGTTTGATGATTTGTTGATGGCGGCCATTCTGACAGGTGTGAGGTGATACCTCATTGTTGTTTTAATTTGCATCTCTCTGATGATTAGTGACGTTGAGCATTTCTTTATATGTCTCTTAGCCATTTGTATGTCCTGTTTGGAGAGGTGTCTATTCAGCTCCTCTGCCCATTTTTTAATTGGGTTCTTTGTCTTCCTTTTGTTGAGTTGTATGAGCACTCTATATATATATTGGAAATTAACCCCTTATCTGATACATCATTGGCAATGATGTTCTCCCATACAGTGGGTTGCCTTTCTATTCTGATGATTGTTTCTTTTGCTGTGCAGAGGCTTTTTAGTTTGATGTAGTCCCATGTGTTCATTTTTTCCTTTGTTTCTGTTGCCTTAGGTGATGTATCAGTGAAAATTCTGCTGCGTATGATGTCCGAAATTTTGTTGCCTACATTTTCTTCTAGAATTTTTATGGATTCACGGGTCACATTTAAGTCTTTTATCCATTTTGAGTTTATTTTTGTGTATGGTGTAAGTTGATGGTCTAGTTTCATTTTTTTACATGTAGCTGTCCAATTTTCCCAACACCATTTATTAAAGAGACTGTCTTTACTCCACTGTATGCTCTTGCCACCTTTGTCAAATATTAATTGAGCATATTGCCTTGGGTCCATTTCTGGGTTTTCAGTTCTGTTCCACTGGTCTATATGCCTGTTCTTGTGCCAGTACCAGGTTGTTTTGGTTACCGTCGTTTGTAGCATAACCTGATATCTGGTATTGTGATCCCACCTACTTTGTTCTTCTTTTTCAAGATTGCTGTGGCTATTCAGGGTCTTTTTTGGTTCCATATGAACTTTTGAAGTATTTTTTCTAGTTCTATGAAATATGTCGTTGGTATTTTGATGGGGTTTGCATCGAATCTATAGATTGCTTTGGGTAGGATGGACATTTTACTGATGTTAATTCTTCCAATCCATGAACAGGGTATGTGCTTCCACTTTTTTATATCGTCCTCTATTTCTTTATTCAATGACCTGTAGTTTTCTGCAAATAGGTCCTTTACTTCTTTGGTTAAGTTTATTCCTAGGTATCTTAATTTTTTTGGCGCGATGGAAAATGGGATTGTTTTTTCAGTTTCTCTTTCTGTGAGTTCATCATTGGTGTACAAGAATGCCATCGATTTCTTGACGTTAATTTTGTATCCTGCTACTTTGCCAAATTCATTTATTAAGTCTAGTAGATTTTTGATGGAGTCTTTAGGGTTTTCTGTGTATAATATCATGTCATCTGCAAATAATGACAGTTGACTTGAACTTACTTTCTTCCGTTAATAATCAGGGGGGGTTTTGATGGAAAACAATTTCCTACCTATCACTGTTTCTCAAATTGTGTTCCACAGAACATTAGTATCCTATTAGACATTAATGAGGTCAAATTATATCTTCTTATAGATTCATGGTGCACACTAGCCTATTAAAAGCAACTCTTTGAGCCTGGCTGATGTGGCTCAGTGGTTGAACATTGACCAATGCACCAAGAGGTCACCAGTTCAATTCCTGGTCAGGGTACATGCCCAAGTTGTGGGCCAAATACTCGTGGAGGACATGCAGGAGGTGGCCAGTTGATGTTCTTTCATTGATGTTTCTCTCTCTCTCTCTCCCCCTTCCTCTCTCTCTAAAATCAATAAAGAAAAATTAAAAAAAAAAAAAAAAGCAATTCTTTGAGCAATTTCTGGGAGCAACTTTAACTCAATGTTTTCCCTCATTACTTGACCATCCCATTTTTCATGTAATGCCCATTAACATTCTGCATAAAATCCAAGCAATCCCTTTCAGAAAATGCTAATCTAGAGAGATGGATGGATTTCTATATACTTCAAGCAATTTTCATAAATATAACTTCTTTCAACAGAGAGATAAGCGTTAAATAGCACCCAGTTAAAAGTATATTCTTGGGCAAGGGCCTAAAGAATTTCAATTTGGTGTTTTGGATTGTCTTAATCTTGACTATTTTATTCTTTTTTAAAAAATATTTTCTTTATTGATTTTTAGAGAGAGAGAGGAAGTGAGAGGGAGAGAGATAGAAACATCTATGAGAGAGAACATCGACTGGCTGCCTCCTGTATATCCCCCACTGGGGATCGGGCCTACAACCTGGGCATGTGTCCTGACCTGGAATTAAACCGGTGGCCTCTTGGTGCATGGGTCAATGCTCAAACAGTGAGCCACACTGGCTGGGCTCTTTTTTATTTATTTATTTAATGTGGCTATCAGTCAAAGGACACCGGCTGAGTGGTCCCACAGAGTACAGATGACAAAGACAAATCACACACGCTCTTTGTTTTTAAACCTCAGTTTTCTTGTCATGAATGTGAGAGATTGGGGGCTTTTTAATCTCATTGGGTCCACAGGCTTGCTCTGGACCCAATGAGATTACCTATGTGAAAGTGCAGTCTATACCAGAGCATCTTGGACTGGTTGCAAAATAATAACTTTGGAATACTGCCAACTGAGGGAGGGACATTTAACAGTTCTAAACAGAAATAATCATCATTGCCAAGTTGGATAGAGGGAGGTCGTTGAGATCAGACCCAACTAGGGTATAATTTTTCTTTCCAAAGGAATTTTAACGGTACACATAACACTCAGATTAGATGACCCAGGCCTGGACATATGGGCTAGTTGAAGAAAAAAAAGAAAACACACTACCATAGGGTTGTTATGAGGGCAAAGTAAACATATAATAAAGATTAGTTATTATTAAAAAGCAGTAAATACTGTTTGAGAAAGATATATCTAAGTATCTGATGAAAGGCAATGATGCCCACTTATAGAACTAAAAGCAGGCAAAATACTCTCAAAATTATCAGAAAGAAAAAAACCCAAAGAATACACAGAGAGTCTATTGAAAGACTGTAAAAATGATGCTAAGGAAGCATAAAAATGGAAAATAAGATTACAGAACTAAAACTATACATAATAATTAAAATAATAAATGTGAACAGGATGAACTTAATGAAAGACAAATACTCAAATTGATCAAACAAACTGAATCAGTCTACAAAAGCCATACCTAAAAATCAGAAATTGATAAAGCCCAGTGTTGGTGATAATGGTGCAAAGCTGTCCTGGGAAAATAAATTGGTATAACATTTCTGGAAGGAAGCTAGCCCAATTGTATCAAAATGGAAAGTGTGCACTCCACTGTATTGAGCTAATTCATTCTAGAAATTAGCCTTAGGAGAAACTTGCACAAAAGCAAAAAGCTGAACACAGGATGTTTATCAGTGTGTAGTTTATGGTAAACATTTTTTAAAATGCAAACAACCTAAATGTTGAACAATAGGAGAATGGTTGAGTAAACCATGATTTATAAATATTCTGGATAGTTGGCAAACATTAACATTCATGGTGTTAGTCTATAGTTATTGACTTGCTTATCCATCAATTGCATATTCTGAGTGAAAAAAGTCATTACAATCCTGGCTGGTTTGGCTCAGCAGTTAGAGCATTGGCCTAGGGACTGAAGGGTTGTGGGTTTGATTTCCGGTCAAGGGCATGTGCCTGGGTTGCAGGTTGGATCCCCGGCCTCAGTCAGGTTCATGTGGGAGGCAATGGATCTATGTGTCTCTCTCACATTGATGTTTCTCTCTCTCTCTCTCTCTCTCTCTCTCTCTCTCTCTCTCTTTCCTTTCCTTCCACTCTCTAAAAACCAATGGAAAAATATCCTTGAATAGAACTAACAAAAAAAGAAAGAAAGAAAAAAGTGATTACAGAAGAACATGTAAATTATGAATCCATGTATATGAAACTGTATACATACACCTCTATGTGTATATACTGCATAGAGGTGTCTAAAGGATGCTCACCAAAATTGCTGGCTCTTGCTTTGGGTGGTGGGATTTTGGGGGTGATTTTTATTTCCTGGGGTTTTTTTGTTTGGTTGGTTGGTTTTTTGTATCCTCACCAGAGGACATTTTTGCATTCATTTTCAGATAGAGCAGGAGGGAGAGAGAGAGAGAGAGAGGGAGAGAGAGAGAGAAACAATGATGTGAGAGAGACACATCCACTGGCTGCCACCCACATGGTCACCGAGGACAAACTGCAACGGAGGTACATGCCCTTAGCGGGAACCGAACCTGGGTCTCTCAGGACCGCGGCTACGCTTTAACCACTGAGCCAAACCGTCCAGGACTATTTCCTATTTTGTACTTTATCTTGGGTAAAAACACTGGTCATGAGAACACTGTTTTTGTGTATGTGTCTAAAAACCTATATGTCTTTAAAGCCACTGGGTCAGCCTGTATGCTTCATTCCTGTCATTCTCCCAGTTATAAGCTTTAGGAAAGGGAAAACAACAGGTGGCTATCAGGAAGTCATGCCCTGGCAGGTTTCTTGCCTGGAGAGACCAACAAAGAATAGTCATGTAGAACCAGCCACCATGTCATCTCTCTCTCTCTCCCTTCCTCTCTCTCTAAAATCAATCAATAAAATTTTTTAATTAAAAAAAAAAGGCAACTCTTAGGACAGGAGTCAGAGTTACTGAATGCAGGCCCTTCTCTGTGTGTTTGTTTATAACAATTTCTTGGTTTCTGTGGTGTCTATAATAGAGCAGATAGGATTTCCCCCCAATTAGAAGTCTACAGCAGCTCATTTCTGGGACTTCCTGACGCGGCTCTGTGCTGTCTGGCAGCCGAGGGTTCTTGCAGCAGTGGCTCCATCTGCAGCAGTGAGACAGGGCGAGTCTAGAAGGAGCCTAATGCTTTATTTATTGTTTGACTCTTAAAAAAAAAAAAAGACATCAATTACTTTTGTAAAAACAACCAAGCTAAGCTATTTTGTAGAGGATAGAGTGGTCAACTGTGTCCCAGTATGATAAGCTCTGAGACAGGTTCACTGGAGGTAACACAGGGAGCTTAATAAGTGACTTGGTCAAGAACAGTGTCTGCGTGGTGAGGGCAGGGGAATGGCTTGAGAGAGAGAGGAAGTGCAGAAGTGGAGGGAATTAGACAACTATTTCTGGAAGTTTGGCCATGACAACAAGATAGGACACAGAGCAATGAGTGAGTGAGGACAGGAATGGGGAGGCAAGAAGAGGTATTTAATTTTTTGTTTGTTTTTGTTTTTATTTATTTTTAAGATTGAAAAGAGCCTATAGATAAGAAGAGGATGATTCAGCAGGGAAAGGGGATGCTTACTCCATAGTGGAAGTATCTGGAAAGGGGGGAGGGAACAAAAACCAAAGCACCAGGAAAGGAGCTGGCCTGAAACAGAATGAGGAATGTTGTAACTGTGGGAAAGGAGGAAAAGCCAGGTAGAGGTCAAATGGAGAGCTGCCTCTCCAATAAAAATAGAGATTGGAATAAAGATGGCCCAGCAGGGGTCAGTACCTCTATATATTTTTGATCTGGGGACACTCACCCTGTTGGACTCTAAAATGGGAAAGCTGTCTGTGATGGAAATGTTCATTATCTTGAATGTGGTGGTTTCACAGGCATATACACGTTGAAACTCATCCATTTGTGCACTTTAAACAGTGCAATCTGCGATACATCAATTATACCTCCATAAAGTTGTAAAGAATTTCTTTTTGTGGTTTTAAACCGGCATGCGTCAGTCAACAGGGGGCGTGGTTGTGCACCACAAGACGGAAAATGGTTTTCCTGTGTTTTAGTTTCATGGTTCTGTTTTTTTCTGATCTTTTCTCAGATGACAGAGCTCTTATTTACAGGCATTAAAAGAAAGCAATTAAGTAATTACAGGCATGAAGATACAGGCAAATGAATATGCCAAGGTTAGAGTAAAGCCCAGAGCTGCTGAAATACTCTCAGTGCCTGAGTAGCAAGCATTTACAGACTCAGCCAGGGAAAGGATGAGACAGCAGGACAAAAGCTTTTCTTCACAGTCATGTGTGAGCCAAGTAAGGGCTTCTCTGATGGCAAAGATTACAGTTGCTGCTTCCAGAAAACAGGTTTGTTCCCTGTTTTTGTGACTAGGTCAGTGCCAGGACAGACATCACACTAATGGCTGATTGAAGAGGTGAAGGGAACAGAATTGAGAAGAGGCTTTTTTGTGCCACATGCAGGTTTGAGGACTTTCCTGCAGCTTGAGACAGAGGAAGCCTTGGGTCCTGACTCACTAGGGTCATTATTTTCTCCTCTGTTAATTGCTCAGTGTAACATTTGAGGGCAGTTAATTTCTTTCCTTTGGGTCTCTATTTTCTCATCTGCAAAATCATATTGATAGTCTTTGCCTTGTCTACTTTTCAGAATGAAAGTGAAAGGCTCTAATGAAAACACTGAAAAAGTGAAAGGAACTGTAAATGAGATCTTAATGCAACTGCCACAATTCAGCAACACTGGTGGTGTTCCCTGGTTTGTGGAAAGGTTATATACATCCCCTGGGCCTCCTCTGCCTCTCCCAGGCACTTGTGGCCAGTGTTATTGATTGAGGACATGGGCAAGTGACTCCTTCCTCCCACCCAAGGCTCCATCCATCCTACCTATCATAACAACATCATGACATTATTAGCTCATCTTACAGAGCTATGTAAAAAGAGGTAGTGAGTTTAAGTGTCTCTCCTTGGGTTATAAGCTAATAACCCCGAAGAGCTGGGATTTGAACACAGAATTCAAACTTTAATGTCTTGCCCACATTTCTCTGCTATCTTTTAAAACATTAGTACTTCGTCAGTGCACTCAGCAGTCCTGCAGATCTGTCTCTTGCTTCAACAGTGTTTGAGCTGAATAGACCCAGGGATGCCCCTTCTTCCAGCCTCCCACCACCTTCCAACTTCTTTTTCAGTTGTAACCTTAGGAACCATCTCAGCCATCCTCTGCCTCCAGGACCAGCCAATACCATTTTTGCCTAGCAACCATGAGCTGCCAAATTTCTTAGAAATTTTCCACCAAGGTGGAGGCCACTGTCAGCCACCTGGTCAATCTGCATCTGTGGCCTCTTATACCTACCCCTCTCTGGGCTATTTTGACCATGACTATGTGGCTCTGGAGGGTGTGGGCCACTTATTCCATGAGTTGGCCACGGAGAAGCTTAAGATCTCCCAGTGTCTCTTAAAGATGCAAAACTAGTGCAGTGGCCACACCCTCTTCCAGGACTTGCAGAAGCTGTCCCAAGATGAGTGGGGTAAAACTCAAGACAGAATGGAAGCATCTGTGGTCATGGAGAAGAACCTGAACCAAGCAAGCCCTTTTGGATCTGTATGCCCTGGGTTCTGCCCACACAGACCCCCATCTCTGCAACTTCCTGGAGAACCACTTCCTAGATGACAAGGTGAAAGTCATCAAGAAGATGGGCAACCACCTGACAACTTCTACAGGCAGACTGGCCCCCAACCTGGGAGAGTAGCTCTTGGAAAGGCTCGCCCTCAAGCACAAGTAGGAGTCTTTGGAGTCCAGAGTCCTTTGAGGGGCCCCTCTCCATTACCCTGGTGTCAGGATGCCATCTGAGCCTCTCCCAGCAGCCATTAGGAAGCCTTTTAACCACCTTGGAGCCCTCTCCCATACTATGGACCAAATGGAAGCAATAAAGCTTTTGCAGCAAACAAAAACAAAACAAAAATCTCTATAGTAGTCATTAGTCACATATGACTATTTAAATTAATTAAAATGAAACCAAATGAAAACGTCCATTCCTCACTAACCATGTATCAATAGCCATGTGTTACTACCACACTGGACAGCACAGATGGAGAGCATTTCCATCATTACAGAAAGTTCTAATGGACAGTGCTGCCAGCATATTACTGCCATGCATCAGGAAGATACAGTTAGGCAGATGAAATATTACCTTTACCTGAGTCTGTCCCTCTTTTATCATTATTGTCTAATTCTGAACATTCTCCCTAGTCCCCCTTCAGTCTTCTACCTGAGCATCCAGAGGGCATGCCTGGGGCTGGCCTGCTGGCTCTGCAAGGCACCCCAGCACACAGGGCAGACACCAGGATTTTGATGACAAAGACTGATAGTGACACTCTGCCCAAGTTGCCCCAGAGACAAATACTCTGAAGCAATCTGTAATGACAGTACCAGTGTAGGAAGTGGACAGCCTGTTTCTGCAAATCTGCTGTATTTTGTCAGATCTGTCAGAAGTAGACAGAAGCAGAAAAGATAAAGGGAGAAAGTAAGAAGTGAAGTGAGGGGATGAGAGTAGTAGTCACTAAAAACTTGGTGATCAAACTGTCTTCTAGTTCTTCTAGACACAAAAATGTATCTTTTAAAACCATGAAGGAGAGAGACTTCATGTGCCATTCCTACAGTGAGAGGGATTTAATAGTCGCTCACTCTCTCAAAACACCAATCAAACAGGAATTTATACAATCCTGGATCAAATTATGTGTTAAAACTACATCTTCCTAAAGATGAAGACCCTAGAATTAGTGCATTAGAAAAAGGTGGTGCTTTAAAAAAACAAAAAGACGGCCATGGATGACTCTTACTTTACCTGTTCCTGTCAACATCTATTCTTTTTTTTTTTTTTATTATTGATTTTAGAGAGAGAGGAAGGGAAATGGAGAGAGGTAGAAACATCAATGAGAGAGAACATCGATTGGCTGCCTCCTGCATGCCCCCCACTGGGGATCTGGCCCACAACCTGGGCATGTGCCCTGACTGGGAATGGAACTGGTGACCTCCTGGTGCATGGGTCTACACTCAACCACTGAGCCACACCAGACAGGCTACACTTATTCTTTTGTACCCACTTTAATACTCACCCTTCCCCAGAAATCCTTTATACCCATGAGAGAGTTATTTGAGGACTGGTAAAGCTTTTGGCACTCTTTCTGACATCATACCAGGCCACAAACTGTCCACCCCATCTAAATGTAACAAGTTTTACCTGCATTGCTTCTCTGGCTACGTTTCTTTAGCTCTTTGTGTAATTTAGGAAGTAGCATTTTCAGAACATTATAAAACACTCCTTAAGTAATTTGTAGGTACTCTTTTGCAAGGCTCTGCCTTACTCATGTGAATATTTTTTTAAAATACCGCCTCTGGATTCTTGGTCTTTAATTTGAAACTTCTGTAGCTGCTTCAGCATTTCCTTCCCAGTGAGAGCCTGTGGCCTTGCTCCAAAGAACACGAAATGTCTTCCTCTAAGCATGCAGGTTTGTTTTGGTTTCCTACAACTGAGCTGTCACTCTCTGGACGGCTGTAGGCAAAGCTCACTGGGATGAAAACAGAAACGGGCCTCTGTGGCACCACACATGGAGAGCTTGGAAACCACCTGGAAGAGCAGCTGAGGGAAGTAGCAGGCCTCCCTGGGATTCCTGGCCCCACCCTATTGGGACACAAATGACACAGGAAGCCTGTGCTTAGGGTTTCTCAAAGGTCTGGCACTTTGCTCTGTTGTCCCAGTGACTCACATGATAATTTTCCAGGCATTCAAACTGGGTCAACAAGCTTTGTTTGTTCAGAGAGCTCCCCTGGGAGGCCACTCTAAGAAAAGCAGGCTGCCAGGGATGTTTGACCAGGTGATTCTTTTTTCTGGCTTTTAGCCTGAGGAAATATTATCAGTATGCAGGCCAAGTTTGGAGAATGAAAAGCTGCCCAGTATCTAGGCTGGACCCACATACACCAGTGTTATTAGTTAAGTGTTAAGTACACCGCCAATGGATGGCTCTTGCGGTTTGAGGAAAAAGAGCAATGACTTGGGAAGGCCCTAAACCAAGAGGTCCACCTAGTATAGATAAGGAAGACAACAAGCCTGTGCTCTGAATCTAGTCACAGACACTTCCATTAACTGTGTGAGTGTGACTTGATCAATTTCTTTATTTATTAAGCATTGGAGTCACACTGGGTCAGTATCTTCCAAATTTGTGAAGTCACAGACCCCAAGAACATATCTGAAGACTTACAGATCCAAATTTTTATAACTTAGACTCAAAAGTTTCTCATAGTAGCATTATTCATAATGGCCAGAGAGTGGAAGCAAACCAAATGTCTATCAACTGGTGAATGGATAAACAATGGGATACAATGGAAGAAATATTCAGTCATTAAAAAGAAATGCTGATACATGCTATCACATAGATGAACCTTGGAAACATGCTACATGAAAGAAACCACATGTCATATGATTTCAGTTATATAAAATATCCAGAATAGGCAAATCCAAAGAGACAGAAAGCAGATTAGTAGTTGCCAGACTCTCAGGGAGAAGGAACCAGGTAATGACTACTAATCAGCATCGGGATTTTTGGACGGTGATGAAATGTTCTGGAATTATACAGACTTAGAAGTTTGTGAATCATTAACCTTGTGGATACACTAAAACCCACTGAATTGTACACTTTAAAAGGATGAATTTTATGGTATTTGAATTATATTTCAATTTTTAAAGTTACATATTATTTTAGTTGATTATCACGTACCAAGATAAATACTTTGTGTGAGACAGATTCACTTATAGGGTGGCTAGCCAGGTGGTCCAGAAACTTTAGATGACCACAGAAGAATAACAAAATTAAAAATACAGCCCGGCCAGTGTGGCTCAGTAGACTGAGCGGCTTGCCATGGACTAAGAGGTCCTGGTTCAATCCCCAATGAGGACACATGCCCCAAGTTTCGGGCTCAATCTCCAGTGGGGGCCGCACAGGAGGCAGCCTATGGATATTTCTCTCTCTCTAAAAAATCAATAAAAACATATTTTAAAAAATATATATTTGTAGATAATTTCTAGATCCTAAGAATTCATCAGTGGAACTTCCATGAACCCATTTGAGAAACACTGGCCCAGCCTTGGCCGGTTTTGGCTCAGTGGTAGAGCGTTGGCCTGCTTCCAACGAGCTTCAAGTTCGATTCCAGACAAGGCCAGATACCTGGGTTGCGGTTGGTCCCCAGCCCTAGTTGATCAGCCCTAGTTGAGGTAGTGCAGGAGGCAACCAGTCGATGTTTCTCTCTCTCTCCCTCCCACTCTATCAGAAGATAAGTAGAAAAATATCCTCAGGTGAGGATTAAAAAAAGAGAGAGAGAAACAATGGCCCAGACAATCAATCTCCCAGGATTTATTACCCTTTTACATGTTGTGTGATGAGTACTTTTCCTAAATTGCTTTCCAATGGCAAAGCCTGGCCAGGGACACCTTGGGATTTACAAGTCCTTTGGCTAAACCTTGATAACAAAAGAAAATTACTCTATCTACATACCAGGTAGTTAATTAAACATGTGATATATGAACATAGAAATGCATAAGCCCTATAATGAGATGAAAAGGGAGCTTGATACCAGGTAATTTAATGTGGAAAATTCTCTGAGGAAGGCCTCCCACTGGGGCCTCACTTGGGTTGTGGATTGACCACCCCTGATTTAAATACAAAGATCTTCCAAAAGGGTCCCTAGCAATGGAATAAAGATGGATGCTGCTAACTGATATGAGAGGAGAGGGCCACTGGGCATTTATGTAAGCAAGAGGGCTTTCTCACATGGTCTGTTTGGGCATGGGCAAAAGTCAAGGAATACAGAATGTGGTTCATGGCTGGCTCTTCTACTTAACAAGCTGTAGGACACTGTTTCGAGTCTTTGATCTTTTGTTTCCTCCCCTAGAAAAAAATTCAGAAACTATCCCACTTCTTGGGGTGGTCATTCAGATGAGTTCATTTAATCCAACTTTTTCTGAGCACCTGTTTCTTATGCATTAGTGACTGAGCTAGTGTTGGGAGGAAACTGGTGTGGCCTCTGCCCTTAGGGAGACCACAGCCTGGTGGTGGAGACTATTATACTATTATGGAAAGAAACGTTATACCTAAAAGATTTTAAAAACTATGGAGTACTACAAAATATATAATAATAATGTATCTTGATTATCAAATATGAGTCAATAGGTGATCTGATTCCTTTCTTTTCTTTTTTTTATCCTCACCCGAGGATATTTTTCCATTTTTTGTACAGATAGAATGGGAGGGAGAGAGAGGAAGGGAGAGAGAGTGAGAAACATCGACGTGAAGGGACACATCGAGTGGCTGCCACCCGCACGACCAACCAGGGCCGGGGACAAACTGCAACCGAAGTACGTGCCCTTGGCGGGAACCGAACCCGGGTCTCTCCGGACCGCAGGCCGATGCTCTAACCGCTGAGCCAAACTGGCCAGGGCTGATCTGATTCCTATCTCTAGGTATTTCTCTAATAAGGATATTTTTGTAGAGTTAAGCACTGAGGCAGTTATTGAATATCATTTACCTGGCAATTGATTTGCCATCTCTCATAAAGACATGTCATGTTGTGCCCACTAGGTGTCTCATTATTTTGCAAGAAAATGGAAAAGCACATTTCCACCTGTGCCTTGAGTCAGCCTGACCAAAATCTCAGCCACTTTCTAGCAACCATTGTGTGAAATGCCAGTAATGTAGTTGCCTCTTATTTGAGAAGGGACGAAGATGTCTTTGTGGATTCTTTTCCTTCTTGAAATCCATGTTCCTGCAAACTTCTCTTCTATGAAAGCCAGAACGAGGAAGACCAAGTAGGAAATCTTCCAAAAAATGGGTACTAAGACCTTATAGACAGTAGCACTTAATCCTTACTGGTTTCTTGGCCTATGTTTAGCTGTTGTCTGCATATGAGCTCACATCCTCAAACCACACCAGATACTTACTATCTGTGTGCCCAGGCAGAATGTGTTCTTCCCTATTCATAGGTGTCAGTCAAAGGAGTCATTTTCACAATACAATCCAGGGTCTCTTCTTACATTTCAGGCTTGTAAATGACACACAACTGCTTGTCCCAATATTTCATCTTTGTCATGCATGAGTTTTCTTTAGATGGCCTGTGGCAGAACTCTCTGTCTATGAGCAACATTAAAGAGGAAGGCGCCAGATAATAAACAGGAGACCGATGCCTTAAAAAATCTATTTCAACTTTAAGAGCTCATCTCATCAAGCTTTCACACGCTACTAATGGGAGTGTAAATGGATATAACCTTTCTGCAATGCAATTTGGCAGTATCTATCAAAAATGCATTTAAAAGTTTATGTCTATCTCTAGTACAGTGCTGGTGGGAATGCAGACTGGTGCAGCCACTATGGAAAATAATATGGTGTTACCTCAAACAATTAAAAATTGAACTTCCATTTGACCCAGTGATCCCACTTCTAGGAATATACCCTAAGAAGCCTGAAACACCAATCAGAAAGAATATATGTACCCCCATGTTCGTAGCAGCACTATTTACAATAGCTAAGATCTGGAAACAGCCCAAGTGTCCATCAGTAGACAAATGGATAAAAAAGTGGTGGTACATATACACAATGGAGTACTATGCAGCTGTAAGAAAGAAAGATCTCTTATCCTTTGAGACGACATGGACGGACCTGAAAAGTATTATCCTAAGCAAAATAAGCCAAGCAGAAAAAGACAAATACCACATGATCTCACTTATTTGTGGAATATAATGAACATAACAGTCTGAGGAATAGGGTAGACACAGAGACGTGGATATAGGGTACAGGCTGACAACCCTCAGAAGAGGGGGTGGTGAGGGGAGGGAAGAGATAAACCACAGAACTTATATGCATGTATGCATAACCAATGAACATGGACAACAAAGCTGGGGACGGGGTGGGGGGAATGGGGAGGAGGGTGTCAATGGGGAAAAAAAGAAGAAACATCTGTAACAAAAAAAAAAAGTTTATGTCTATCAAGACCCCAAAAGGAAAGAGATTTCATGCAGGATGGTTCAAATAAAGAGAATTTAATAAAAGAACGACATACAGATGGGGAGGCCAGGTTAAAGAAGTAAATGAGAGATGTTGAGGCACCTAGAGAACAGTGGGCAGCTGTTACCTTTCCTAGAGATAAAGGGACAAATCCAGTAAGAGCTGGAAGGGCAGAGGAGGAACCAGCAAGAAAGGGGACAGGAGATGGGGAGGGGCATGCAGCCACTGCCTCAAAACAGGAAGACGGAGGAGGAGATACCCAGACTTCTCTTTCTTTTGGCCCTCTAATATCCTCCTGGTGCCACCCATCAAATCTCAAAGAGCAAGGGACCCTGGAGATGCAATCTATAAAAACAGAATGAAGAAAAGCAGAGAATGGGTGGGGTTAGCAATGGCAAATAACCAGCACAATCCTAAAATAACATTTCTAGGAATATATGCCAGGGACATAATCAAAGATGAAAGCAAATAATTATGCAAGAATGTTTTTCATAGGGCTAAGTATAAGAGTGAAAAAAGTGAAAACAAGCTAAATATCCTATAATAGGAGAATAGATGGATAAGTTATAGTGTGTCCATACTTTGGAACATCATTGTGCCTTATAAACATTTTTGAAGAATCTGTGATGATATGCACATATGCTTACAGTAGTTCAGTTGGTTAGAGCGTCATCCCGATATATCAAGGTTGCAGGTCCGATCCCCAGTCAGGGTTCATACAAGAAATCAACCAATGAATACATAAATAAATGGAATGACAGATCTCTCTTTATCTCTCACATTAAAAAAAGAAAAAGAAAAAAAGGACACAAAAGAAAATGCACAGTATTAACTCAATTCCATGAACACCTACATCCAAAAGAAAAAACACCTAAAAATTTAAAATATTTCTTTCTGATGATAGAACTACATTTTTTTCTTCATAACATCCAATGTTTTTTCCTTTTTCTTTGATAATAAATTAAACATATGGTACTGTTGTGATCAGAGGGGGAAAACCAATGCCAAAAAGGAGAGCCCATTTCTCATTGAAATGGACTCTGCTCAATTTAAAATATTAATAAGGGACATACAATTGTTTAAGTAAATTAAAACCAGTGACGTGAAGGATAAACCTTAATCTGTGACTCTTTGATATCTGGACAAAAAGTGAAAGAAAAAATCAGTCCATTTCTATATTACATCAAATAGCCATATGTTAGATGATTTTGATTTTCCTCTTGATGCATGGGATGACACTCAATCCACTGAGCCACACTGGCCAGACTTGACAACTCTTCACTGGAATGACAGGTATCATATTAATTCAGCTTTAGTTGGACTCATTTTTATCTTGCAACCCTGGAAAATCTGAGAAGTTTTAATAAACTAAGTGATTAAATAATAATTTCCTCTCTTTCAAATTTTATAGTTTTGTGTTCAGTATAATTATTAGACTATATTTTTTATCAATTAGGCAAGTAATACATAAGTACATTATTGTTTTTAAGATTCAAACAATATAAAGAATACAAAAGTTTCCCTGCTCACATTTGGTCTGCTCCTCATAAGTAACCTATTTTCAGTTTGTTCTGTAACTCTCAAGACATTTGCTTATCATTTACATGCATATATGCACGCATGTAGAAATATATAGTTTTTTTTTCATTTCCTAAGTAAATGATGTTATATTGTACATATTATTCTGCAACTTGCTTTTTTTCTTGTTTTGAAGCTCCACTTTATTCTTTTTCAATGGTTACATTGTTTTCAATGGTTTGGATATTCCACAGTTTATCTGTTATTTAAGTTGTTTTTAGTTATCTGCTATCTCAGACAATGCTACAGTGAAAAACCTTGTATATGCTTCTGTGTACATGTACGTAAGCATTATTTCTTCAAGGGATCCACTGAAACATGAAATTTCTGGTTTGAAGAGTATGTACATTCAAATTTTGACTTACTGTCTATAAGCCTTCCATAAAGCTTTATCAATTTACACTTCCAATAAAAAGATGAAAAGATGCCAAGCCTTACTAATAATCAGGATATGCAAATTAAAATAACAATAAGATGTCATATTTACCATTTGGGGTTAAAAATTTTTAAAGATTGATAATATAAAGTATGGAAGAGATTAGAAACCTGTCCTCATATAAAGGTTCTTTTTACAACCAGCCTCTACCCATTGGGGAAGGTTCCTCAGAGACTTATTAAAAGTGACTACTCTAGATTGTTACGATAAATAAAGGATATTACTGTTATAGGATTGTTGATTTTCATACGTGCTAATAGCAGCCCTGCTGTTAACCTGTATTCACCAGAACATTTTTATCAGGTATTATTGTTTGGTAATTACTGATTCCTTAATTTCCCAAGTAGATAAGAACTTCTCCATTTTATTTATTTTAATTTTTTTTACTTTTATTTTTTGTTAATCCTCACCTGAGGATATTTTTCCATTGATTTTTAGAAAGAGTGAAAGGGAGGGAGAGAGAGACTGATAGAAACATTGATGTGAGAGAGACTCATCAATTGGTTGACTCCCGCACAACCCCAAACAGCCATGAATCCAACCTGCAACCCAAGTACATTCCCTTGGCAGGGAATCAAATCTAAGACCCTCTGGTCCTCGGGCAGATATCCAACTACTGAGCCAAACTGGCCAGGGCAGAACTTCTCCGTTTTATTTTATTTTATTTGTTTAATATTCACCTGAGGATATTCCTCCATTAATTTTCAGATAGAGTGGGAAGGGGTAGAGGGGAGAGAGAGAAAAAAAAAACATCAGTGTGAGAGTGATACATTGACTGGCCACCTCCAACATGACCCTGACCAGGGCCAGGGATCAAACCGCAACCGAGGCACGTGCCTCTGACTGGAATCAAACCCACAACCTTTTGGTCCCCAGGCTGACTCTCTAACCACTGAGCCAAACAAGCCAGGGCAGAACTTCTCCATTTTAATAATCACATTTTGGTTTACAATTTTTTTTTCTTTAATGATTTTAGAGAGAGAGAAAGGGAGAGGGAGAGAGAGATAGAAACATCGATGAGAGAGAACATCTGTTGACCACCTCCCATATCCTCTGCACTGGGAATCAGGCCCACAACCTGGGCATGTGCCCTGACCGGGAATTGAACTGGTGACCTCTTGGTGCATGGGTTGACCCTCAGCCACTGAGCCACACCGGCTGGTCTGGTTTACAATTTTTTACAGCACTTTCCCAAAGGTTACTTCAATTGATTTCTGCCTCAGTGACACTGTGAGGTGCTACTTCAGATGAGAAAACTGAGGCTCAGAGAAGTTAAATAATTTTCCAGAATCACACAGCCAAGTTATAAGTGGAAGGACTGAGTTCTTCTGACTCCCAGTTCTATTAGCTTTCCACTTTCTCAATTGTTTTATTTATTTATTTTTTTTTAAATATGCTTTTATTGATTTCAGAGAGAGGAAGGGAGAGAGAGAAATAGATACAATTGATAGGCTGCCTCCTGCATGACCCCAACTGGGGATCCATTTGGAAACCCAGGCATCTCAGAATCTCCTGGTTCAGGGGAGGACACCCAGCCAACTGAACTACACCAGCCAGGCTCAACTACTTTTATTTATTTATTTTTAATTAATTTATTTATTTTTGTTACAGATGTTTCTCCTTTTTCTCCCACTGATTCCCCCCCACACTCTCCCTCCCCACCTTGTCCCCAGCTTTTTTGTCCATGTCCACTGGTCATACATATATGCATATAAGTTCTGTGGTTTACCTCCCCCCCGCCCCTTCTGGGGATTGTCAGTTTGTACTCCATTTCCACATCTCTGGGACTACCCCATTCCTCAGACTGTTATGTTCATTATATTCCACAAATAAGTGAGATCATATAATATTTATCTTTCTCTGTTTGGCTTGTTTCGCTTAGAATAATACTCTCCAGGTCCCTCCATGTCATCTCAAAGGATAAGAAATCTTTCTTTCTTACAGCTGCATAGTACTCCATTGTGTATATGTACCACCACTTTTTTATCCATTTGTCTACTGATGGACACTTGGGCTGTTTCCAGATCTTAGCTATTGTAAATAGTGCTGCTACGAACATGGGGGTACATATATTCTTTCTGATTGGTGTTTCAGGCTTCTTAGGGTATATTCCTAGAAGTGGGATCACTGGGTCAAATGGCAGTTCAATTTTTAATTGTTTGAGGTAACACCATATTATTTTCCATAGTGGCTGCACCAGTCTGCATTCCCACCAGCAGTGTACTAGAGTCCCCTTTTCACCACACCCTCATCAACACGTGTTGTTTGATGATTTGTTGATGGCGGCCATTCTGGCAGGTGTGAGGTGATACCTCATTGTTGTTTTAATTTGCATCTCTCTGATGATTAGTGATGTTGAGCATTTCTTCATGTGTTTCTTAGCCATTTGTATGTCCTGTTTGGAGAGGTGTCTATTTAGTTCCTCTGCCCATTTTTTAATTGGGTTCTTTGTCTTCCTTTTGTTGAGTTGTATGAGCACTCTATATATATTGGAAATTAACCTCTTATCTGATATATCATTAGCAATGATACTCTCCCATACAGTGGGTAGCCTTTCTATTTTGATGACTGTATCGTTTGCTATGCAGAAACTTTTTAGTTTGATGTAGTCCCAAGTGTTCATTTTCTCCTTTGTTTCTGTTGCCTTAGGTGATGTATCAGTGAAAAGTCTGCTGCGTATGATGTTTGAAATTTTGTTGCCTATAGTTTCTTCTAGGATTTTTATGGATTCATGATTCACGTTTAAGACTTTTATCCAGTTTGAGTTTATTTTTGTGTATGGTGTAAGTTGATGGTCTAGTTTCATTTTTTTTGCATGTAGCTGTCCAATTTTCCCAACACCATTTATTAAAGAGACTGTCTTTACTCCACTGTATGCTCTTGCCACCTTTGTCAAATATTAATTGGGCATATTGCCTTGGGTCCCTTTCTGGGTTCTCTGTGCCAGTACCAGGCTGTTTTGATTACAGTGACTTTGTAGTATAACCTGAAATCTGGTAATGTGATCCCTCCAACTTTGTCCTTCTTTTTCAAGATTGCTGTTATTATTCGAGGTCTTTTTTGGTTCCATATGAACTTTTGAAGTATTTGTTCTAGTTCTGTGAAGTATGTCATTGGTATTTTGATGGGGGTTGCATTGAATCTATAGATTTCTTTGGGTAGTATGGACATTTTAATGACGTTAATTCTTCCAATCCATGAACAAGATATGTGCTTTCACATTTTTATATCTTCCTCTACTTCTTTTTTCAATGACCTGTAGTTTTCTGCAAATAGGTTATTGATTTTTTTTTTTTTTTAAGAGAGAGGGAGAAAGATAGAAACATCTATGAGAGAGAACATTGAATGGCAGCCTCTTGCATGCCCTCCACTGGGGATCGGGCCCACAATGTGGGCATGTGTCCTGATCGGGAATCGAACTGGTGAACTCTTGGTGCATGGGTTGACACTCAACCCCTGAGCCACACCAGCCAGACTCAACTACTTTTAAAACAAAGAATGCTGGAAGTCCTCCCTGTCTCTTACCTGGAGTTCAAGTAATCCAAAAGCCTGGTGCAGTGGAAGACACAATAAGATGGAAAGTTGAGAACTGGCTTTTTGTCTCTAGTCTATGCTTCTCCCAACTCTGTGACCTTTAGGGAAGTCATTTAGCCTCACTGAGCCTTAGTTACCTCTTTAGAAAAATAGATATTATACACTTACCAAAATTGAAAGAAGAGGTGATGCCTACATTTCCTCATAGTCGTGAGATTTTATTTAAGCTGAAGTTAGACTGGTGCTCCTCTGCTCGTATGTTTTATGAATACCTTTTTGTGCAATGGGTTTATTCTCTGCAAATATGAACCCAAAAAGGAAAAATTTACCATATGATAGTTTCTTTGCCTGAAGTTTAAAATGTTCCCTTTTCTTTTCTCTTTCCCTTTCTTTCTCTCTCTCTCTCTTTTCCTCCCTCCCTCCCTCCCACCCTCCCTCCCTTCCTTCCATCCTTCCTTCCTTCCTTCCTTCCTTCCTTCCTTCCTTCCTTCCTTCTTTCCTTTTTAAAGCATTATTAGGTAAACCCCTTGCTGGAGGCTAGGGAAATCCCCAGGAAACAACAGCAAATGGTTTCATGTAGCTGGCTGTGTCTGAAAAGATGTTTTCTGCCTGCATCTCTTACCACTTGACATGACCCAAATTTCACCTAAATTTTTTTGTTGCCTATTATTACAGATTTTTAAAGTGACTCATTTTCCCATCCTAATTCCAGTAGTGTACAAACTTTAACTACAGTTGTTCTTTCCAGAAGCCAAAAATTTTAAGAGCTGAAAGGAGTCTTAAGAGATCACTTGATCCTGTTCTCCCTCTTTGAACAGATAAAATATTTTTCCACTTAACAGGAAGCATATGATGCTCAGAAAGCCTATGACTTATTCAAGGTTTCATGGTTAGCAAGTCTCCTCATACAGTACTTATTTCATTCTACTGCATGACAATTTACTGGTGATCCTGACTCTTCCAGAAAGTCATAGTGAAAGTTAAAATGAGTAATCACATGAACATTGGTTGTTTTCATTTTATCGCACATCACAAATTCTTCTAGTTCTAACCATATTTTGATGCATTATTTATGAGAGCCATCTGGTAACAGGTGCAAAGAGAAAACTCTGAAATTTTATTTTTTATTGTTATTATTTTTATCCTCACTTGAGGATATTTTTCTATTTATCTTCAGGTAGAGAGGGAGGGAGAGACAGAGAGAGAGAGAAAGAGACATCGACGTGAGAGAGACACATCAACTGGTTGCCTCCCACACAACCCCAACCAGGGCCAGAGATGAACCGCAACTGAGGTATGTGCCCTTGGCTGGAATCGAACCTGGGACTCATTGGTCCATGGGCCGATGCTCTACAGCTGAGCCAAATAGGCCAGGGCAAAAACTCTGGAATTTTAAAAGTGTGCTGCGTTTGTTTTTTCAGGAAACACACTGCGTAGCTTGAATCTATCCTTGACCTGCTCATCAGTTATAACATAGGGCAACCAGATTTGTTATATGCATTTTTAAAAGATTGAGGACTGAACCTGCAACCCTCAACCTTTTGGTGTATGGGATAACCTTCCAACCAACTGAGCCACCCGGCCAGGGCTATCTGCATTTTTAAAAATATATTTTTACTTTATTGATGTTTAGAAAGGAAGGGAGAGAGATATAAACATCGATGAAAAAGAACATTGATTGGCAGCCTCCTGCATGGTCCCTCACTGGGCATTGGATCCCACAACCTGGGCATGTGCCCTGACCGGGAATCAAACAGCAACCTCTTGGTGCATGGATCGATGCTCAACCACTGAGCCACACCGGCAGGGCTGTCTGTCTGCATTTTTTTTTTTTTTTTAATTATTTTGTTACAGATGTTTCTTATTTCTTCCCCATTGACACCTTCCTCCCCACCCTCTTCCCACCCCATCCCCAGCTTTGTTGTCCATGACCATCGGTCATGCGTACATGCATATAAGTTCTGTCTCTTTAAAGATATAAATTTATCTCTTCCCTCCTCCCCACCCCCTCTTCTGAGGATTGTCAGTCTGTACCCTACTTCCACATCTCTGGGTCTACCCTGTTCCTCAGACTGTTATGTTCATTATATTCCACAAATAAGTGAGATCATGTGATATTTGTCTTTCTCTGCTGGGCTTATTTAGCTTAGGATATGCATTTTTAAATTCAACATTTTGTCTGTGAGATTTTTAACTGCGTTCTAAAAATGCACTTCACTTTCTGGCTCATATACAGGTATATGTAGTCTAAAAAAAATGCAGTGGAGAAAAGAACTTTCTAAAAATGACTAGAATAGAATAATCTATAATGCTCCTGTCACTTTCTACTCTTGTGTCATCAATTTCCCTCTTCATCTCTGCTTTTAAATGGGCTCCAGTCTATCCAAGTATTCTCTTTTCTTTTTCTGTTAATGGATATATAACTTATACAATTTTAAAAACGTATTTATAGCCAGCATTCACCATTAGTCTTCCACAATCATTGGTTTAAAAGCTGGAAATGACCTCAAGCTATCATCTGACACACACCTCTCTCATCAGCAAGAAAAGCCTTATTATCCTGTTTTTAGATTCAGCAGATATTTACCAAACACATACTTGCTAATGTATTTTTCTAGGTATTATGGGGGGAGACTACAAAAATATAGCATCAGCCCTACCCTCATTAACTTCCAGCCTAGCAGAGAAGCAGTGTAGTACAGATATCTACACAAAAGTTCATAATATAAGCTATAAAGTATTAAATGACACCACTAAGTTAAAAGAAAAAATGTTCTGTGAGATCATAAAGGTAACTTCTAGCTGGGGAGGTGTAAAAAGGTTTGGTAGGTGAGTATTTGTATTAGGAGGATTACTAAGAAGTAGGATGCTATGGCTAGGTAGGTTTAGTCATGCAGTGAAGGGGGAAGGCATTTTAGATAGAGAACTATAAGGACAAGGACACTGAATTGGGAAATCGTGCAGCATGTACAGGGAGCGGCGGGGCAGTTTGACCCAAGAGTAGGGTAAGTGATGAAGAAATTGGAGCCCAAGGTGCTTGTGGATTACCCAAGGCTACAGTACTGTGTGTTGGGGTAGGGTGGGGGGAGGGCAGCTAGAATGAGGATCGAATCCCAGGCGTTTTTCTTCTTTAATGTTTTCCCCATAATTTGATCATTTTAACCACTGCATGCTTTCTTTACAATAGCCCATTATATACTGTCCACTAATTAATTGACTCAACATTTATTGAATATCTACTACATGCCAGGCACAGATAGACTCTGTGGTCTCCCAGGATGATTTGGTATGTGTTATAAAATAATCTTTTTCCATTTGGGGAATAGGGATAATATAATATAATATAATATAATATAATATAATATAATATAATATAATATAATATAATGTAATATAATATAGTACAATACAATACAAGACTGATTTCCCTTCCCTTTAATTGCTAGAGCTTTACTAAGTTATATTTCAGAGCAAATACTATAAATAACAGAGAAGAGTTAAACTACACAAAAGGGTCTCTGATTCATGTTTTCTACATGACATCAGTACACTGAGTCTTAGCATTGACTACACATGGGTTTTGTATACCTACTTTTACTTATGTTTGAGCAAGGGATAATACAAGAGGATCTGAAACCTTCCATTCTTAAATGAAATTTCCAAAACATTCCTAATATTGTAGTACAACAAGACTCACTTCCTTTTAGCTTATCAACCACCAAAAGACATTTCCCTTGTTATGTTTAAAGTAACTAAGGGGACGCAACAGTTTCTATGTTAACTGACACCCATGATTCTGGCTTAAGTTACTCATTTTCCGAGAAAATTGTGGTCGTGATTAAACTTTTGAGTTATTTTGGTATTTCGATATAACTCTAATACATACATTAGTAAAATTCATGAGGGAATAATTAAGTACAGGGACTATGGATTCTTTGTAATTCCATTGAACCATTCTTAATTAAAGCTTTGGTGCCAGAAACAATAAGGTAATTATTATTTTAATAAATTAGGCTATCAGATACTTTATAAATTGCATGGTATATAAAGTTGGTTTTGCGAGTTATATTTCCAGGCATATGGCAGGCTAGACATTTAGACTGGCCCTTCCCATTGGAAACGATTTTTAACATGGTTAATTTATTTTTATTCCTAAACTTTTAAAAAGCATTGAAGCATGAAGTAGAAAGCAAGGAATTATCAACTCAAAGAGAGTTGGACAGGTAAATGGACAACACTGTCCAGGTAACACCAGGAGGCATCTAACCACCTAAATGATGTATGTCCCTGCAGGTGCTCAATCCTATGGCCTTGAGGTTATTTTGTTTAAGCTGGTGAACTTCAGCTTTGGCTTCATTGAGGGGGAACAGACCAAAAACCTAAGGTTTGAAGAATCTTATAGGAGACATTCCTCCCAATAAAGTGTGGACCCTTTAGGTAGGTGCAAAAAACCTACATACCTATTTATCCTCAGACAACAGGAAAATTCATTTGGTGCTAAGCAGACCGAGGGCCAAAAAATTCTGTCCATGAAAGAATGTAACCTTATCATAATCTACAGCCAAAACAGCCCCCCTCAAAAAAGCCTCATTACGTTAACTTAAATAGACCCCAAGTGCATAGAAGAAACGTATCTTCTATACAATGCAAATCTTCTCTAGAGGAATGTACCTCAATAATCCACAAATTATTTCCCAAGGAAAATGAGCAGCTTACAGTAATAAACACTGATCACCCAAAGAATAAGTTTCTATAGGTGGGAACCAGGAGAAAAAATATCCAATAGAAACAAAACTCTCATAAAGACTTCAGATATTTGAATGATCACATACAGAAGGCAAAATAACTAAATTTTATTTTTTAAATAAAATACAAAGTAAAAAACACCTATTCCAAACAAGAAACTATAGAAAATAGTTTAGTAGTTATTAGGGAAATGTAAATTAAAACCACAACGAGCTACTACCACACACCTGTTAGAATGGCTAAACTAAAACAATATGAAAATACCAAGAATTGGTAACAACTGGGAGCAACTAAATCCTCCCATACCGTCTCATACATTGCTGGCAGCCAATACACAATGGCACAACCACTCTAGAAAAGAGTTTGACAGTTTTAAAAATAAAGTTAAACAGCCAGGCCAGTGTGGGTCAGTGGTTGAGTGTCGACCCATGCACCAAGAGGTCACCAGTTCGATTCCTGGTCAGGGCACATGCTCAGGTTGTGGGCCAGATCCCCAGTGGGGGGCATGCAGGAGGTGGCCAGTCGATGTTCTCTCTCATCAATGTTTCTATCTCTCTCTCCCTGTCCCTTTCTCTCTCTCTAAAAATCAATAAAAGAAAAAAAAAGTTAAACAGAATAACCATAGACACAATAATCTCACTCCTAGGTATTTATTAGAGTGAAGTTTAAAACTTATGTTCACTCAAAAACTTGAATACAAATGTTTACAGTAGCTTTATTTGTAATAACCAAAAGTTGGAAACCGCCCATATATCCACTGGCTGGGAAATAGATAAACAATAGTGCAACCATAAAATGGAATACTACTCAGCAATAAAAAAGGAATAAACTCTTGATATACAAGAATATGGATGAATCCCAACTGCATTTTACTTAGTGAAAGAAGCCAGACTCAAAAGAATACATATTGCATGATTACTTTGTTTGTTTGTTTTTAATCCTCACCCGAGGATATTTCCCCACTTATTATCAGATAAAGTGGGAGGAAGGGAGAGAGAGAGAGAGACAAGAGAAACATTGACGTGATAGAGTCACATCAACTGGTTGCTTCCCACACAACCTGATCAGAGCCAGGGACAAACTGCTCTGGTATGTGCCCTTGACCGGAATCGAACCCGTGACTCACTGGTCCTTGGGCTGATGATCTAACTGCTGAGCCAAACCAGCCAAGGCGCATGATTACATTCATGTGACATTCTAGAAAAGTCAAAACTATAGGAATAGAGAGCAGATTGGTGGTTGCCTAGGGTTAAAGGTGGGGTGACAATTGTAGCACAGGAAAAGTGTGTGTGGGGGTTGTGTTCCATATCTTGATTGTAATGGTAGTTTTACCACTCTACACATTTGCCAAAACTTATTTTACTATATGTTAAATAACTTTAAAAAAAATTGTCAGACTGGGTGAAAAATAGGGTCTGATAGTCTCTGTTGGCCAAGGGCAAACTTTGTTCAAGAAAAGGTTCAGTTCTCATTCTGAAAACTCCTCTGAGATTATGTACCAAACCTCATTAAAAGTGAGCAGAATGTCTACTTTTAAACTGCTAACATCTAGCAGGAAATAAAAACCAATACACATCAGAGTTAAATATATTTTAACATACCGTAGTTTTGTCTATCTTATACAACTGTAAAACATGGAGGCCAAGAATCAAAAAATGCTTTTGCAATTATGTTATTTATTTCAATTACTATGTTTTTTTATTTCTAGAAGTTCTAATTTTTTAAAATCTACATGGCTACTTTCTATAGTTTCTTGTCTTGAATAAATGTTTTCTACTTTTTATTTTATTTTTTTTAAAAAACATATAATCTGAAACAGCAAGATAAGTCCTTGAGTTTTTCACTTTTCATCCAGCTTTTTTGCCATTTGCCATCAGAGAGCTAATTTTAGAAGGCGTAATCTTATAAAATACAGTGTAATTAAGAAAAGTACGTTTGGATTTGGTTTTTAGTTTTTAGGGGTTTTTTTTAGACTTCTAATTCAGAGTTGTACAGGGTACTTGTTTTTCTGAACCAAGCCACAGCCTGAGAATAATCTGAACCTTAAATCTAAGGCTAAGCCATGAAACTTTTAGCTAAAGAATCAGTTAGCTTCCACAAGAGTTGAATTCTACCTCCTTTATATTAACGAACTTTAAAATTAAAATAAAGTTGCAAGTAAAAGTTTTTCTCAGTCTGTGAAAACAACATGGAAATCATAGTGTGTGATGGATTATTCTTCCCTGCAAGTTGAATGTTACATTTGCTTTGTAATGCATGTGAGAGGGATATGCTTGCCTACTGTTGCTGAGGACTGTAATAGCAGCTTCCCTTGCTTTCTTTTTTTTTTCTGACAGGAATCATCAGCAACGTGGAACACATTGCCACATTTTTTGAGCAATGGTGTTTTTTTGTTTGTTTTTTAATCCTCACCTGAGGACATTTTTCCATTTTTTCTTCAGATAGAGTGGGAGGGAGAGAGAGGAAGAGAGAGAGAGAGAGAGAGAGAGAGAGAGAGAGAGAGAGAGAGAGAGAGAAACATCAACATGAAAGGGACACATTGAGTGGTTGCCACCCGCACGTCCCTGGATGGTCGGGGAAAAACTGCAACCGAGGTACGTGTCCTTAGCGGGAACCGAACCTGGGTTTCTCTGGACCGCAGGCCAACGCTCTAACCGCTGAGCCAAACCGGCCGGGGCACAAAGGTGTTTTTTTTAAATGTAGAGAGTCAAACCCAATAAGTCTAAACCAAACCAAATAATTTTGTCTATGAAGTCCAGACTAGTTTTCTCCATGTCTCAAAATAACTAGAACTGAGTGCACCCCCAAATCTCCACTTCTTGTTGTACCATGTAGCTACAACCATAAATGCAAGAGATTCTTCACCTTTCAGGTCAAAATTAGGCCATCTTTTTTTCTTGTTACATAGGTGAACAATGACTTTTCACTTGTTGACTATGAAACAAAGTAGATCAAGAGAAGACCATTTCATGTAACTCTTCACAGGTCCAAGAGCTATACGAGGAAGAATTTAAGTGTTGCTAACGGCTTATTCAGTGATGAGTTTCCATTAAACCACTTTTTAAAAAATCTCAATTTATACAATAATTCAACCAACCCCAAGGGCCTAAAGTAAGTTATCCTAATCAGCCAAGAATCCAAGAAACTTCTATAGAAAAAAAAAAAAGACCAAAGGAAATTGGTATCTTATATATTGTCATTGAGTCATGATTTTTCTAAGGCTTTTGTTCTACCTAATGTTCATAAAATAATGCTCCAAATAACACAATAAAGCTGGTAGATAGATCATGAGACCATCAACTGGCTGAACACACCTCTGTGTGGTTAGGAAACCATATTACTGAACTGTTGGCCACTGGCTTGTGACATTTATAAGAACTCTGACAATTTACTCACAACTACTAAAAAAATTTTTTTAAACCTTTCTTCAGGTTTCCACATTAAAAATGATCTTACATGTGTAGGAATAGAGAAAAATGTGGAAACATTACTCTTGTTAGGATGGCGTTGAGTAGACACACCATGTTTACAAAATGTTTTGAGATGGTCAGATAAGCAGTTCTAATGACAGCATATTGCACACTTATCAGGAGCCATGTGTAGCCGAAGGAGAATTTTCAGTCTATCAGAGTGGCCCACATGTTGCTATTTGTCACATCAATTTCTAATCAGAAATAAAATTAAAAAAAAGAAAACTGAAACCCAAGCAAGTCAACTGTGACCACAGTAATGAGGCCTCTTCCAAAAAAAAAAAAAGATTATCACATTTTTGAGAAACAGGCTTTGGTTTCAGAGAATTATTGCAGCTGTTTAATTCATTTGCTGTTGCAGTTCAAGTATATAGACATTTACAGTAAATGTTTATATGACCTCAGTGATTTTATCATTTTTAAGAGAAGTGAGAAACCACATAGTAGCACTTATTTTCAGAAGCTGTATTTTAGTGACTAAAGCAGCACTTGTAGATAATAGAATTATGTCTTAGTTACAGTTCTACATTGAATGTTATAGCAATTAAGAATGCTTTGATATAGACAGGGTACAGGGTCACTTAAAGAATAATACTCTCACCCTGGCCAGTTTGGCTCAGTGGTTAGAATGTTGGCCCTCAGAAAGGGCACGTACCTGGGTTGCAGGTTTCACCCCCAGTCTGGGTCATGTGGAAGGCAAACAAATCAATGTGTCTCTCTCATATCCATGTTTCTCTCTCTCCCTCTCTATCTAAAAATCAATGGAAAAATATCCTCAGGTGAGGATCAAACAACAACAACAACAAAGAATAATATTCTCCTAAAATGGTGATAGATTTCCTTATAAGAAGCAACATGTGAAGTCTAACAGACACGGTTTCATTTATTCCATTTGGTTGCCTAAGTTTTCAACTGGGGAGCATTCTATTTCAAGGCCATTCTATTGCAAAACTTTGCTGTGTGGTTTTAACACAGCTCTGTCTGTTGTAAACAGGAGAGGACAGCAAAAAAAAAAAAAAAAAGTAAAGAGTACTCCATATAACTTTTTACTTGAAGGTCTTACAGTAGGTAAATGATTTTTAAAAGAAAAAATTCTAAGTTCTCTGAGCTTCTACCCTCAATGAGCCCTGTTTTCACTAACATTTAAGATGATGACTGCAGAGACTCTAAAGTTTAGGACAAAACTGGATTAAGAACAATTAATCATCTAAATAAATGATTGTCATCTGTATGAGAATTATGAAAATCAATGCAATAACAACAGTTGATCAGCACTTATCGAATACCGAAAAGGTATGTAGTCCTATGCAATTCCTCTTTTAAGGTTTCAGGTTTTGAGATGGGCTTTAGGGATAAAAATGAGTGACCAAAAATTTATCATATAAAATGATTATCTTGTGTTAAGGTTATTTTTGGCTGATGGAAGAAAGGGAATATGTCTGTGGAATTTCTTTTGTAAATGTCTACTTGTGTAGATATATATAGACACCTGAATGTTTTTGATAATGATAACAATGAACAATTATTTGATCCAAATATATAGGTCGTTATCAGCTATGTAATTACGAACTGGGACAACATATATTCACAAAATGAATGATAGGCAATATGATGAAAGACCTGAAAAGTCCTTCAAACGATTATAGCCATGGTCATAAAATACTCAAAAGGAGGAAATGATTAAGATGTAGTTGGCCCTAGCCAGTTCGCTCAGTGGTTAGAGCATCGGCCTGCAGACCAGAGAGTCCCAGGTTCGGTTCCCGCTAAGGGCACGTACCTCGGTTGTAGTGTGTCCCCTCCCTGGTTGGGGTCGTGTGGGTGGCAGCCAGTCGATGTGTCTCTCACATCGATGTTTCTCTCTCTCTCTCCCTTCCTCTCTCCCTCCAGCTCTATCTGAAGATAAATGCAAAGATGTCCTCGAGTGAGGATTAAAAAAAAAAAAAAAAAATGTAGTTGGGGTTGTACTTGGAGTGGAAGAGAGGATTTTCCCCCAGTATTCCCAAATCTGGGCTAGGATTTGCTAATGTCTTCATAGGGCCTTCTACTCTAGTCTTATCCTATATAAAAATTCCCTTTCCTGGTTCCTCTAAAGTTATAGATTTTTTTTTTTTTAAAGGACCTTACAAAAGTTTTTCAGAGGTATCTGCACAGTTCTTGAAAAAATTAGCATCATAAGTTTCCATTCTAAGTAATTTAACTAGGCCAAAAAGAAAATAGTGAGTGAGGTTTCTTAGGCCCTGGATGTTTCCCTGGAACCATAAGCTAAGAATCATGGTCCAAAGACCCAGTCTTTTCACAAACAAAACATATGTCACAAATATCTTTCTTGTTCTAGTTCCAGAAAGTGACAGATCTCACTCTACACGTGCTTAACATCCGTTACAAACCTTGTTTCATAGACAGTATGCTCACTCAAGTGCTAAATCTTTTTCTGACAATTCAAAGTAGTGACAAAAGCAAATTATATTAGAAGATATTTTGCTCTAGTTAACGGCATAGATGTGTTCAGTCTAGATCAGCAATTTTCAACTTTATTTTAAAATCTCATGGCACACATAAATTAATTTCTAAAATTCTGTGGCACGCCAAAAAAAATGTTATATTTTTTGCCGATCTAACAAAAAAAAGAGGTATAATTTTCATTCATTCACACCGGACAGCCGTTGTCATTTTTTTATTTGACAGTGTAAATATTCAGATATTGCATGTTTTAAAAATTTTTGTGGCACACCAGTTGAAAACAACTGCTGGTTTGAATGATATTCCAAATCAGTTTCTGGTCCAGTTATTTAAATTCTTTGAATTTCTTCAAGTTCTGAGGACTGAGGTGGGTATAAGCAATTTTTTCTCAAACTTTCATCTACAGCTATTTCTAATAGACTATCCCCCAAATGTGCTTATTTCAACTTTCCTGCGGTTTTGGGAATTCCTACATATCATTCAGAGTCTATTTTACATCATTGTAGTTCCTTTCAAATAGACTCGCTGTGTTCTCATCCCTAGGTATGAAGATTTGTTTTCTATTGATTGCTTTCATACATGGGATTTACTAGTATTCTAAAATTTTTCTTTTCCTTAAATATATACATTAGTTAAAATATTAATAAAGCTCTGCATTAAATTTTGTAGATCACCTTGCAAAATTTCTGTGGAAAGATAAAACCCAACCTAAGTAAGTAAAATAGAGGGTCAAATCAACAATCCAGCAGAGACTCTCCCAAAGCCACAACCACTTCTTACCCTAATTTATAGTTTCCTTACTGGCCACACTTTTATTTTGCTTACTTTTTTTAGTTTCTTCCTTAGACCTATCCCTTATATATGCTTTGAATAATAACACTAACCTCTACTGAATTCCTCCTTTTAATGTAAGTTGGCCATTTTCTTTTTAACTCTAAGTGCCCCATATGAAACAAAAGGCAATGTCCCGAAGATCCATGAATGTAATGGTAATGGTATTTCTACTGTCTTTTTTCATCCTTTGTCTTTGTAACCTATCACCACTAATGTGAAGCAGTGCTATTAAACTACAATGACTATGCCTATAGTCAATTATATATCCCTGCTTGTTTTATTTATTTATTTTTTAAAATTTATTATCATTTTTTTTTATTTTTGTTACAGATGTTTCTCCTTTTTTATCCCATTGACACCGTCCTCCCCATCCCCCACCCCCACCCCATCCCCAGCTTTGTTGTCCATATCCATTGGTTATGCGTACATGTATATAAGTTCTGTGGTTTATCTCTTCCTTTCCCCCACCAACCCCTCTTCTGAGGGTTGTCAGTCTGTACCCTACGTCCACGTCTCTCAGTCTACCCTATTCCTCAGACTGCTATGTTCATTATATTTCACAAATAAGTGAGATCATGTGGTATTTGACTTTTTCTGCTTGGCTCGTTTCGCTTAAAATAATAATTTCCAGGTCCCTCCATGTTGTCTCAAAGGATAAGAGATCTTTCTTTCTTATAGCTGCATAGTACTCCATTGTGTATATGTACCAGGGCTTTTTTATCCATTCGTCTACTGATAGACACTTGGGCTGTTTCTAGATCTTAGCTATTGTAAATAGTGCTGCTATGATCATGGGGGTACATATATTCTTTCTGATTGGTGTTTCAGGCTTCTTAGGGTATATTCCTAGAAGTGGGATCACTGGGTCAAATGGCAGTTCAATTTTTAATTGTTTGAGGTAACACCATAGTGTTTTCCATAGTGGCTGCACCAGTCTGCATTCCCACCAGCAGTGTACTAGAGTCCCCTTTTCTCCACACCCTCGCCAACACTTGTTTGAGGATTTGTTGATGGCAGCCATTCTGACAGGTGTGAGGTGATACCTCATTGTTGTTTTAATTTACAACTCTCTGATGATTAGTGATGTTGAGCATTTCTTTATATATCTCTTGGCCATTTGTATGTCCTGTTTGGAGAGGTGTCTATTTAGCTCCTCTGCCCATTTTTTAATTGGGTTCTTTGTCTTCCTTTTGTTGAGTTGTATGAGTACTCTACATATTTTGGAAATTAACCCTTATCTGATGTATCATTGGAAATTATGCTCTCCCATACAGTAGGTTGCCTTTCCATTTTGATGGCTGTTTCTGTTGCTGTGCAGAAGGTTTGAGTTTGATGTAGTCCCATGTGTTCATTTTCTCCTTTGTTTCTGTTGCCTTAGGTAATGTATCAGTGAAAATTCTGCTGCGTATAATGTCCGAAATTTTGTTGCCTACATTTTCTTCTAGGATTTTTATGGATTCACGGGTCACGTTTAAGTCTTTTATCCATTTTGAGTTTATTTTTGTGTATGGTGTAAGTTGATGGTCTAGTTTCATTTTTTTTGCATGTAGCTGTCCAATTTTCCCAACACTATTTATTAAAGAGGCTGTCTTTACTCCACTGTATGCTCTTGCCACCTTTGTCAAATATTAATTGAGCATATTGCCTTGGGTCCATTTCTAGGTTCTCTATTCTGTTCCACTGATCTATATGCCTGTTTTTGTTCCAGTACCAGGCTGTTTTGATTATAGTAGCTTTGTAGTATAACCTGATATCTGGTATTGTGATCCCACCTACTTTGTTCTTCTTTTTCAAGATTACAGTGGCTATTCGTGGTCTTTTTTGGTTCCATATGAACTTTTGAAGTATTTGTTCTAGTTCTGTGAAATATGTCATTGGTATTTTGATGGGGATTGCATTGTATCTATAGATTGCTTTGGGTAATATGGACATTTTAATGATGTTAATTCTTCCAATCTATGAACAAGGTATGTGCTTCCACTTTTTTATATCTTCCTCTATTTCTTTTTTCAATGTCCTGTAGTCTTCTTTAAATAGATCCTTTACTTCTTTGGTTAAGTTTATTCCTAGGTATCTTAATTTTTTGCCACGATGGTAAATAGGATTGTTTTTTCAGTTTCTCTTTCTGTGAGTTCATCATTGATGTATAAGAATGCCGTCGTTTTCTTGACGTTAATTTTGTATACTGCTACTTTGCCAAATTCATTTATTAAGTGTAGTAGAATTTTGATGGAGTCTTTAGGGTTTTCTATATATAATATCATGTCATCTGCAAATAATGACAGTTTCACTTCCTTCTTTCCAGTTTGGATTCCTTATATTTTTTTCTTCATGTCTGATTGCTGTGGCTAAGACTTCCAGTACTATGTTAAATAAGAGAGGCGAAAGTGGGCATCCCTGTCTTGTTCCTGTTCATAAGGGGAATGCTTTTAGGTTCTTCCCATTGAGTATGATGTTGGCTGAAGATCTTTCATATATGGCCTTTATTATGTGGAGATATGATCCCTCTATTCCCACATTGCTGAGTGTTTTTATCAGAAATAGATGCTGGATTTTGTTGAATGCTTTTTCAGCATCTTTTGATATGATCATATGGTTTTTATCTTTCATTTTATTTATGTGGTGTATCACATTTATTGATTTGCCAATATTGCACCAGCCTTGCATCCCTGGGATGAATCCCACTTGGTCATGGTGAATAATGTTTTTGGTGTATTACTGGATCCGATTTGCTAGTATTTTTTTCAGGATTTTGGCGTCTATGATCATCAGTGATATTGGCCTGTAGTTTTCTTTCTTTGTAGTGTCTTTTTCTGGTTTTGGAATTAGAATTATGCTGGCCTCATAAAACGAGTTTGGAAGTCTCCCTTCTTGAGTTTTTTAAAATAGTTTGAGGAGAATGGGTGTTAGTTCTTTTGAATGTTCGGTAAAATTCCCCTGTGAAGCCATCTGGGCCTGGGCTTTTGTTTGCTGGGAGAGTCTTGATTACATCTTCAATTTCCTTGATTGTTATTGGTCTGTTCAAGTTTTCTACCTCTTCCCGGTCCAGTTTTGGGAGACTATGTGTTTTAGAAATTTGTTCATTTTACTTAGATTGTCAAATTTGTTGCCATATAATTTTTCATAGTAGTTGTTAACGATCTTTTGTATTTCTGTGGTGTCAGTTGTTACTTCTCTTTCATTTCTGATTTTGTGTATTTGGGTTCTCTCTCTCTGTTTCTTGGTGAGTCTAGCTAAGGGTCCATCAATCTTGTTTATCTTTTCGAAAAACCAGCTCTTTGTTTCATTGATCCTTTGAATTGTTTTTTTGGTCTCTATGTATTTATTTCTGCTCTGATATTTACTGTTTTCTTCCTTCTACCTGCTCTGGGGTTTTCTTTTTGTTTGTTTTCTAGTTCTTTATGTTGGTTAGGTAGTCTATTAGAAATTTTTCTTATTTCTTGAGGTAGGCCTGTAGTGCTATAAACTTCCCTCTCAGAACTGATTTTGCTGCATCCCATAGATTTTGCGTTGTTGTTGTGTGTTCATTTTCATTGGTTTCCATGTTTTTAATTTCTTCCTTGATCTCCTCAGTAACCCATTCATTGTTTAATAAGATGCTATTTAGCCTCCATGTGTTCAAATACCTTTGCATGTTTTTGTTGCAATTGATTTCTAGTTTCATGCCATTGTGATCAACAAGATGCTTGATATGATTTCAATCTTCTTGAACTTGTAGAGATTTAGTTTGTGTCCTAACATGTGGTCTATCTTTGAGAATATCCCATGTGTACTTGAGAAGAATGTGAATTTTGTAGTTTTGGGGTGTAACTCTCTGTAGATATCTATTAAATCCATTTGGTCTAGTGCTTCATTTAGAGTCTCTGTTTCCTTGCTAATTTTTTGTCTGGAGAATCTAGCCAGTGATGTCAGTCAAGTGTTGAAGTCCCCTGCTATGATTGTATTGCTGTCGATTTCTCCTTTGAAGTCCTCCAGAAGATTTTAAATATATTTTGGTGCTCCTATATTGGGTGCAGATATGTGTACCAAGGTTATACCTTCCTGTTTGATAGATCCTTTCAATATTATGTAGTGGCCTTCTTTGTCTCTAGTTATGGCCTTCGTTTTGAAATCCATATTATCAGGATGAGTATTGCTACCCCAGCTTTTTTTTCCTTTCTGTTTGCTTGGAAGATTTTTTTCCATCCCTTCACTTTCAACCTACGTGAGTCTTTTGTTGTGAGGTGGGTCTCTTGTAAACAGCATATAGATGAGTCATGTTTTCTTATCCAATCAGCTACTCTGTGTCTTTTTATCGGAGCATTTTGTCTATTTACATTTAATGTGATTATTGATATGTACTTATTTATTGCCATTTTTGTTTAGCTTGGTTATATTTTTCTTCCTATTTCTTCTACTAATTACAGTAGTCCTTTTAACATTTTCTTGCATTGCTACTTTGGTGCTAATGTATTCCCTTAGCCTTTTTTTTTTGTTTGTTTTGTTTTTTTTTTTTGGTCTGGGAAGCTCTTTATTTGACTTTCTTTTTTGAATGATAGCCTTGCTGGGTAGAGTAGTCTTAGATTCAGATCCTTGTTTTTCATAACCTTGATTACTTCATGTCATTCCCTTCTGGCCTGTAGTGTTTCTGTTGAGAAGTCAGCTGAGAGCCTTATGAGGTTTCCTTTGTAGGTAACCTGTTGCTTATCTCTTGCTGCTTTTAGGATTCTCTCTTTGTCATTAAATTTTGGCATTTTAATTACTATGTGTCTTGGCGTGGGCCTGTTTGTGTTCTTCTTACTTGGGTCTCTCTGTGCTTCTTGAACTTAAATGCCTTCTTCCTTCACCAAATTAGGGAAGTTTTCTGTCACTATTTCTTCAAATATATTCTCTAACCCTTGCTCATTTTCTTCTTCTTCGGTGACTCCTATGATGAGAATGTTATTACGTTTCCAGTTGTTCCACAGTTCTCTTAAGCTGTCTTCCTGTATTTTCATTGTTTTTCCTTTTGGTTTTCTGATTGGTTGATTTTTTTTCTACCCTGTCTTCTAATTCACTGATCCAGTCCCCAGCTTCCTCGACTCTGCTGTTTGGACCTTTCAATATATTCTTTATTTGTGATATGTCATTCTTCATTTCTTTTTGGTGGTTTTTAATGTCTAATTGGTTTATTTTCAACATTTCTATGTCTTTATTCATGGTGCTCATGTCCTTACTCATGTTGTTGAGCTTCCTCAAGATCATAGGTCTGATCCTAGCTCTGTTAACTTGCTTAACTGCTCCTCATTTATCTCATCTTCAGTAGAGGTCTCTTGTTCTTTCATCTGGCATTTGTTTCTTTGTTTCACCATTTTGGCTATCACAGTGGGCTTTGGAACCTGCCACATTTTCCCTGTGGGTGTTGGGGTTCTGCTGTTTGGATGAGTGAGGGAGGACCCATGTTAAACACCACTGTCAAGTCTTACTTTCCTGGTTAGAGTTGCTAGCTCAGGAATGGTTCAGTTATCCTCTAGCTTTTTGCCTGGAGACTATCAGTTGTAGTTACTTGAAGAGCCTTGGGTTCTCAGTTGAATTAAAAACTCCCTCAGGTGCTCAGCATAAAGGGATTTCCCTGAGGGTGGGGCAGATGCTGGTAGTTAATGAGCCTCTATTTGCATTTCAATGGCCCACCTGGGTGGGGTTGAATCTCTGAGGGAGGGCCACTGCCTCTCCCCAGAGCCCCGGGAAGAAGTAAGATGGCACTGGCACACTACCTGGCGCAACTCAGCAAAAGCTCTGAGCGCCCTCCAAATCCCAAGTGTCCCCACACAGTTCCAGTCCAGTTCGCTCTCCCTTTTCTGGTGCCCAAGGTGAGTGGCTGTGGCTATTTTAGCGTCTGTCTTGGCTCTGCGCTGTGGAGCCGCTTGGGACTTTAACCCTGAGGGCACTACTCACAGCTAAGGCCACTGCCAACGGTGGGCTCCCAGCCCCTCTCTCGTGCCTCCCCAATTCTACCAGGATAAAATCAGTATCCCTGGTTATATGATCCTTGCAAGCTGATTTTCTGTTGCTTTTTCTTGACAATTTGTCTTTATTTTAGTTGTAATTCCAGTTTGGTCCTGGGAGACGGTCTGTGTAGCCTCCATTCACTCCACCGCCATTTTGGAATTCCCCCCCTGCTTGTTTTATTTTAATACCACCATTTTTTTTTTTTTTTGCTTCACAGAGTACAACAGTTTTAGAGCTGGGAAGTTGAGAGAACCTTTTCTCTATCATTTCTAGAGTAGGAAAGATGATTGAGTAATAATGCAACCTTTGATACAGTTTCTTATTTAAAACTTTATGAAAGCTTACTTAAACTGCAATGAGATACCATTATACCATTTTAACCAGTTAGATTGGCTTAAAAAAAAACAAACCCAACCAAATAAATCAAAACCTGGCAATACCAAGCGCTAAACTCTCATATTGCATTACTGATGGGAACGCAATAGGATACAGCCATTTTGAGGAACAGTTTGACAGTTTCTTATAAACGTATTCATAAGACCTAGCAAACCCCTTCCTAGGTATTACCAAAGAATAGTGAAGGCATATGTCTCAGAAAAAACCTGTGTACAAATGTTATAGAGGCTTTCTTTATAATCACCCAAAATTGGAAACATCCCAGATATCCCTCAACTGGAGAATGAATAAACAAATTGTGGTTGGAATATTACTCAGCAATACAACCCTGTATATTGTATGATTCTATTTATTTGTCATCCAGGAAAACACAATATTATTGGCATAAAAATCTAATCAGTGTTTGCCAAGGACTAAGATATGGAGATTGACTATAAAGAAGAATGAAAGAACTTTTTAGGGTGATGGAAGTGGTCTATATTTTTATTGTGGTGATGGTTCACAGGTGTATACATTTGCTTGACAAACTGTACACTTAAGAACTTATTTTACTGAATGCAAATTTTATCTCAATAAACCTGACTTTTAAATAATGATATAAAAATCTTTATGAAAATGTTGGACAATGATTAAGTCTATCCTTGCACCTTGTGCCTTGGGATTTGTATTTCTTCATACTTAATTACTGCAAAACTCTTAAAAGAGAATGTCAACAAAATTTCATGAACTCCTGAAAGATTCCAGTATTGTTCTTATTACATGGAACTTAGTAGTAATGAAAATAGGGGGGGGGGGGGGACTTACAGTAAATCAACTAATCAGTTAAAACTGGAATGTTTATATTTCATCAGCCATTTAATTTTGACCAAATTTTTTGTATAAAAGGAAGTAACCTTGTTAATTGTCCTTTCAAATGATGGTAAGATAAAGTTAAAAATGCTTTGCTTTTGTGTATAGATTTTATGCAATAATAATTCATTGAATAAAATGTAATTTTAAAATATTTTAAACATACAGAAAAATGAAAATAGAAACACATGTACCCATACAGGGTGGGGCAAAAGTAGGTTTACAGTGGTGAGTATGTGTGTTTATTCTTGTATCATTATGTATTAAGTATTATATTATTTTCCATATAAACAACTGTAAACCACCTGGCCAGTGTGGCTCAGTGGTTGAGTGTCGACCCATGCACCAAGAGGTCGCTGGTTTGATTCCTGGTCAGGGCACATGCCCAGGTTATGGGCCAAATCCCCAGTGTGGGGCATACAGGAGGTGGCCAATTGATGTTCTCTCTCATTGATGTTTCTATCTCTCTCCCTCTCCCTTCTTTTCTCTAAAATCAATCAATAAAAAAAATATGAAGAAAAAAGTCAAAACTGTACACCTAGTTTTGCCACACCCTGTATAAATTTAACAAATGCTATATTTTGTCACATATGTATGTGTGTGTGTGTGTGTGTGTGTGTGTGTGTGTGTATTTAATCCTCACCTGAGGATATGTTTTTATTGGTTTTTAGAGAGAGGAAGGGAGAGAAAGAGAGAGAAGCATCAATGTGAGAAATATAGATTGGTTGCTTCCTGTATGCATCCTGTGACTGAATCTGAAAACTAGGTAAGTGTCCTGACTGGAAATCGAACCTGCAACCTTTTGGATGTATGGGACAATGCTCTGGCCAGGTCTGCCTTTTTTTTTTTTTTTTTTAAGCCCTGGCCAGTTTTTCTCAGTGGTTAGAGTGTGGGCCCATGGACCTAAGGTCACGGGTTTGATTCCAGTCAAGGGCATGTACCTTGGTTACAGGCTTGATCCCAGCCCAGGTCAGGGTCATATGGGAGGCAACCAATTAATATGTCTCTCTCACATCGATGTTTCTCTCTCTCTCTCTCTCCCCCTTCCTCCCTCCCACTCTATCTTAAATAACAAAAACAATTAATGGAAAAATATCCTCAGGTGAGGATTAAAAAGAAAAAAACGTTGATGTTTGTTAAAAAAGCAATACAATGCTACAGTTGAATCCCCAACTTAACCTTATTTCCCAGGCTCCTTCTCTAGAGGTAAACACTACCCTGAAGTTAGTATGTATCCTAGTAATTAAGAGATTGTCAATGTTGATAGATGTCATTTCACTATTTTAAATTATTGAATACTATTCCTTTGCATTATTATAGACATTTAGTTTCTGTCCAGTCCTTATCTACAAACAATACCCCAATGAACACCCTTCTTAGTGTCTTCTGGTGCATATGTACAAGAATTTCTCTAGTTGCAGCGGTTTTCAAGCATTTATGGCTAATATGCATGGTGAGAAATAATTTTACATTCGTATCCCATACATGCATAGCATATATCATCACAGGCCAAATTGCATGAGAAGAAGACCTGAGACAGAAATTTGTGTGCAGGATGTTTATTGGCTCTGTTCTATTTCACTTGTTAAAAATGTTTGTTGTGGGCAACCCACTTGGGTTCCCAGCTCACTGCGGGGAGTCTATCTTAATCTTTCGAACAAAACTTTCCTTTTGCTTGAAAAAAAAATGTTTGTTGTAATCCTTAAATTGATTTCACAATCCACTAATTGGTCATGAATCATATTTTCAAAAAACTGCTTTAGAGTATATAGCCAAAATGGAATGGCTGGATTGTAAGGTATATGCATTTTCAATTTTACTAAATACTGCTAAACTGCTTTCCAAAAGGGTTAGGCCATTTGACATTCCCACCAACGGAGTATGAGAATTCCAGTTATCTACAACTTCAATAACCACTAGTAATGTCAGACTTCTTAATGTTTGCTCATCTGATAGATGTATTACTGGCATAATACAGTATAAAATCTGAAACCCATCCTTCGGTGAAAGTGAAACATTCCCAGTATTGTAGTACACCAAGACTTACTTCCTGCTAGCTTATCAAACACCAAAAGGCATGTGCATTTTCCTGATAATTAGGTAACATTCAGTTTTTAGTCTTGCAAAATAGAAATCTAGTCTGGCAAGATAAATCTTTCAGTCTTGTAATCTTTGCTATAGCACCCACCACAATACATAACCTATAACAGTACAAAGTAAAGTACCTGTAGGTTGAATGAAGGAATGTGTATAGGTCCATGACTTTAAAAACTTCACCTGTTTTACCCTGGCCAGTTTTGCTCAGTGGTTAGAGCGTTTGCCTGTGGACCAGAGAATCCCGGGTTCGGTTCCTGCTAAGGGCACGTACCTCAGTTGCAGTTTGTCCCCAGCCCCGGTTGGGGTCGTGTGGGTGGCAACCAGTCGATGTGTCTCTCTCACATCGATGTTTCTCTCTTTCTCTTCCCCCCTCTCTATCTGAAGATAAATGCAAAAATGTCCATGGGTGAGAATTTAAAAAATAAAAACAAAAACAAAAACCTCATCTGTGTTGAATGTCTGAGGCAGCCTATTGGCCCAAGAATTGTGAAGCCTGGGGTCTGGTCTAGTTTACCCATGTGATTTGCTAAATTCATTCCACCTTTTTTTTTTTATTAAAATTTTTTTCAATTACAGTTTACATTCAAATTATTTTGTATTAATTTCAGGTGTACAGCATAGTGGTTAGACAATCATATACTTTACAAAGTGTTCCCCTGATATTTTCAGCACCCACCTGGCACCATAGTTATTACAATATTATTGACTATATTTCACTCCACCTTATGATCTTCTCAGTTCCTTCATCTCCAAAATAAAGATTTTCCCGTGTATCCAGCTTACTTCAGGAACTTTGCAATACTGAGTTCTCAGAATTGATACATATTTATGTAGTGGAGAAATCAAAGAACTGGGAATCAGATTCCAATCCTAACTTTCCTTTCACTTTTGGATGTATATGACCTTAGAAAAATCACAAGTAGGCAAATGGTCACTTATGTGAAAATAAAATGGTCAGTAGATAACCTCTAAGTTTCCTTCCTGCTCAAAAATCCTTTGATCTGGGTCATAGAAGCATAAAGTCAGTTTATGAAAGTGTCATTCCCATAAAGCCATCATGACGTGGGTCAGATGATACATTTTAAATCCATTCCTAATTGCCTGCCCCACCTCAACTGCTCCATAACCCCATCCATTTAGCCCTTCCCTTATCCAATTTCCCTACATGTGACCTGAACTCCACCCTTGAGATTTTCCTTTGCAACAATCACCATTTTTATTACCTTTAGTATTTCGATTCTTGCTCCTAACCTTGTAGCAAAAAGAGCCTTACTCTATGTGATCATTAGGAGAATGTGACAGGATATGTTTCTTGTCTCTCTTCATAATTTCACTAATTCTCTTATATCATAATTTGTTTAAAATGAGCTGTATTGTCATATACTCTCTTCAAACCAACATCGAGTATTCTATGGCTCTCCTTTCTTCACTGTACCCTCCACTGCCTTCCAAACAGCATTGCACAGGCAGGCAGGAATCTACCAGCCCTGCCTTGTTGTGCCATCTCTAAAAGCCTTTCTTCCATTTCAGTTCTAATACATTCAGATAAAAGCTTTATATCTACTTCCTCTGCTTCCTTTTTAGCAGAATTTTAAACCCCATAGTTACTATTACAAGATCTAAATTCTATTACATCAATAGGGTGGTGTTTATTAAATTTTTAAAATAATTACGACAAAATATGAAAATGTGCAGGGTCATAAGCAGAGAATGTAGAGGAAGGATATCTGTTTCTAGGAGATAGTAAAGCGATGCTGACACTGGAGAGCCCTTAGGAGCAGTTTTGAAGATGTTTTTTTGTTTTTAATTTAAATCTTTATTACTAACAGTCTATTATTCTCCAAATCCCAAGTAAGCTAATTGTTAAAAGTTTTTCCCTTTTGGATTAACTTTGCCCTTAATATAACTAGCTTGATATAACTAACAAATCCATCTCTTTGTACACACCAGTGTGGGAAAGGGAACCGCCATGGGTTGTAGAGGCTTAAATTCTTTCTCTCAGTTAAGAGCCTGGCATCCTGAGTCTGAATGTGTTTGGAGAGAGGCAGAGGAGCATAAAGCCTAGGCCCTAATGCCCTGCTCTCCTTAGGCAATATCAAGAATGGACATTGATGAACTTTTCTACCAAGAATATAAAGAAAGGAGAGGAGAAGGCTAGCAACCTCAAACTATGTCTGGAACAACTGATCATTTGTCTTCTTTAGAAAGATCAGCCTGGCAACAGAGGGAGGGATAGACAGGAAACAGGGAATCCAATTAGTTGACTGCAGCAAAATTTCAGGTAAAAAAATGTGGATTTGAACTAGATCAGTGGGAATGGAGATGGAGAAGGAAGGAAGGATACAATTGATGTTAAGGTGATATCAGTTGGTTTTGATGGTTAAGTGTTGAAGAATAAAAGACAGAGCGGGGAGTTGATTACTCACAGGTTTTGACTTTTGTGACTGGTGCATGGTAGATACTATCAAGAAATTAGAGCCTGGCCAGTGTGGCTCAGTGAATTGAACATCATCCCATGAACTGAGAGGTCCTGCTTTGATTCCTAGTCAGGGCACATGCCTGGGTTGTAGGCTCAATCCCCAGTAGGGGCGTGCAGGAGTCAGCCGATATTTCTCACATCAATTTTTCTCTCTTCCTTCCTCTCTATTTAAAAAAAAAAAAAAAAATCAATTAAAAAAGGGAAGGGAGGGGAAGGGAAGGGAAGGGAAGGGAAGGGAAGGGAAGGGAAGGGAAGGGAAGGGAAGGGAAGAAGGAGGGAGGGAGGGAGAGAGAAAGAGAGAGAAAGAGAGAGGAAGGAAGGAAGGAAGGAAGGAAGGAAGGAAGGAAGGAAGGAAGGAAGGAAGGAAGGAGAGCAGGAGAGCCCTGGCTGGTTTGGCTCAGCAGTTGGAGCGTCAGCCAATGGACCAATGAGTCTTGGGTTTGATTCCTGTCAAGGGCACATACCTCAGTTGCCATTAGTCCCTGGCCTTGGTCAGGGTCGTGTGGGAGGCAACCAGTTGTGTCCCTCTCACGTAGATGTTTCTCTCTCTCCCTCCCTCCCATTCTATCTGAAAATAAATTTAAAAATATCCTTGGGTGAGGATTAAAAAAAGAAAGAAAAAATCAGAGAATATAGGAGAAACAGGTTTGGGGTAAACATAATGAGTTTACCTTAAATAATGTTGAATTTCAGGTACACTTGGCACTGCGATGTCTGGAAGCAGTTGAATACACAATCCTGAAGTTTAGAACAGAGTTGGTGACTAAAGATGTATCTGTCTCCTAGTCCGAAGGATTATACAAAAAACAGAAGTATTTTATTTTCTGTTGCAGGTGTTTCCCCTTACCAGCATGGTTCCTTAAGCCTCGACAATAAAAAGAGTGTCCCTGTTGTCTACCCTTGCAGGATGCATGTCTGGGCCAATCAATAAAAAGGAAAGACTTAAGGTGTCTGATTTGTTCAGCTTAATGTTTCCCAAATATCCTAGCTGTAATAACAGTGCTGAGTACATGAGAAAATCTGACTCATATTTCCTGCAAGTCAGCACAGATATCCATCCTTCCAAATCATTTGAACCTTTGGCTATTCCCAAAGAAAGTCAAAGTGCTGAAACAATTTATAAGCATCTCTTTCATTTGTTGAGAACAATTCTAATACATTTGTTATAAAGATTCAGAGTTTAAAAAAGCTATTACTGCCTTGTACCACCCCTATACCCCAAACAGTGGGGCCCTAATCTTTAATAGAAAGTCTAGGTTTTCTCAGTACTGGTTCAAACTTCATCTGTCACATTCAGTCCCCACAATCAGAATTAATCACTCAACTCCCCTGGCTTGCCAGCAACAAGTGCATCCATTCATTGTAGAACTTCTGATAGTCTCATTTTTATTAAAGTTACATGCTGAATGCTTATCTTTTTCTTCCTTCTGTGCCCAGTATAGTGCTTTGTGTATAAATACTTACAGAAGTGAATTTTTTTTAAGTTATAAAAATCTGTCCTATCATTTCAAGAAAACCAGGGTACATACTTGACTGTGGACAATGACAGTTAAAAATATGTACTATATAGCCCTGGCCAGTTTGGCTCAGCGGTTAGAGCGTCGGCCTGCGGTCCGGAGAGACCCGGGTTCGGTTCCCGCTAAGGGCACGTACTTCGGTTGCAGTTTGTCCCCGGCCCTGGTTGGTCGTGCGGGTGGCAGCCACTCGATGTGTCCCTTCACGTCGATGTTTCTCACTCTCTCTCCCTTCCTCTCTCTCCCTCCCATTCTATCTGTACAAAAAATGGAAAAATATCCTCGGGTGAGGATAAAAAAAAAAAAAATATGTACTATATAAAAGTAATTTTCTTTTGCAGATCCTTTAAAAACCAAAAAATTGAATTTAGAGGGAATTGTTGAGAGAAGTAAAACCATTCACTTGAGAAGTATATTGAGAGGGGATAATTTTCAAATTTGTGAGAAAATGCTCAGTCAACAATCTGACTCCTTATCTGGCTACCAAGAGGGTAGAGACAGCAGTGGCTCACACTGCTGCACTGTCCTGTCTCTGGATACTCCTCTCAAGCACCAGGTTTAGAGTGTTTCATTTGCTACATGATATTTCTCACTATCATTCTTGCAAATTGTTCAGATCATTTGTCTTTCAAAAGCATCTAATCAGATTTGTGCTAAGAAATAAATATTTTGACAGCATTATAATAAATTTCAGTTTGTGGATTAAATACACTGGAATGCCATTCTAACACTGTTTCACAATGAATAGAATTTGGCAATGAGTGTTCTGTTTTGGGACACAACCAGAGAGTTTCTAAAGGATGCTAGTGCCTGGTGGAAAGATTTTCCATCCATAAGGAAGCCCCATGGCATAGATATCAAGAAACGCTTTATAGAAGGCTCCAGGTTTTTATTTAAAGATGTGGGAAACTGCTGGCATAGCAATTAAGGTGAATAGATTTAACAGGTGGAGAGGATTAAGCTGTACAACACCTTGAGTTTCCAGTGCTTGAAACTGTTACCGGTTTCATAGGTTTTTCTTCATGCATTGTTCAAACCGCAGTATTTAAAAATAACTTCTAGGAAATAGCCGTATAGAGTTCCAGGTGTAAAAATGATATAATTTCAGAAATGGCAGGGGTCCCAAATTTCTAAGGCATAATTTTCTATCTGGCCCATATTTGCATTGTTAGACTCCGTTGCCTAGATTTCACTTAGTTTTCAAGTTTGTTTAACTGTGACTATAGTGACATATGCCTTGGATGTTAAGAGATCTCATGAAATGACTGTTAAGGGCTCTAAGATAGTTAAAGGCACTTCCTGAACATGCAGTCAAGTACTGCTTAATGTTCTCTACTGCTTTTTAAAATGTTCTTTCAGAAAGTGTTTTCTTTGATTAAGAAAGAAAATACTTGAAACTTTTAAAACTTTTTAGCCATTCTGTAAACTATGCTTGCACCTATATTTAATTTTATCTGGTATGGTTTAATGTAGATGAAAACACTTGAATCTTTTTGCCAAAAAAAAAAAAAAAAAGAGTGCTTTTTGTAAACGAAGCTACTCCTCAAAGAGGAATTGACCTGGTAGGTATCCCAACCATTAAAACCAATGAAAGGCTAAATCTGACCCAATGGGGAAAGAATAGGAGGTTCCCAATTGGACCTTTAAATTTTTTACAGCTTTATAGAGATATAACTGATATACAGAGGACTACATGTTTAAAGGATACAACTTGCTAAGATTGACATGTGTATACACCAGTGAAACCATCACTACAATCTAGATAATGGACATAGCCATCATCCTCAAAAGTTCCCTTGTGCCCTTTTATGTTATAACCTCTCTCTTGCAATCCCTGACTAACTATAACCATGTCCTTATGTTGGGTTTAAAAACACTGTGGATGACATGGGCAAGAGGGAGGAAGGGTCCAGCCTGGAAGAGAAATTTTGTTTGAGCCTTGGCTAGGTAGCTCGGTTGGTTGGAGCATTGTCCTGATGTGCTAAGGGTACATACAAGAATCAACCAGTGGCCCTGGCTGGTTTGGCTCAATGGTTAAAACGTCGGCCCTTGGACCAAAGAGTCATGGGTTTGATTCGGGTCCAGGGCACGTACCTTGGTTGCGGTTAGTCCCCGGCCCTGGTCAGGATCTTGCAGGAGGCAGCCAGTTGATGTCTCTCTGTCTCTCTCTCCCCCCTTCCCTCCTCCAACTCTATTTGAAGATAAAAAAAAGAAAAAAAGAAAGAAAGAAAGAAAGAAAGAAAGAAAGAAAGAAAGAAAGAAAGAAAGAAAGAAAGAAAAGAATCAACCAATGAATGCATAAATAAGTGGAGCAACAAATCTCTCTCCCCCTCTCTCTCTTTCTAAAAATCAATCAATAAAAATTTTTAAAAAGGCGAAAAAAAATCCCTGGAAATTTTAACAAAACAACAAAAAATAAATTTTGTTTGTTTAATGGACTTAAAATGCAGCATGTAGTATATATTTAAAAAATAAAAAAGGCAAAGGGGGTAAAACGTGGGACATCTATAAGAGTGTCATTAAAAATGTTTTCAACTCAGGCCTGGCCAGTGTGGCTCAGTGGTTGAGCATCGACCCATGCACCAAGAGGTCACCGGTTCGATTCCCGATCAGGGCTCATGCCCAGGTTGTAGGCCTGGTCCCCAGTGGGGGCCATGCAGGAGGTGGCCAGTCAATGTTCTCTCTCATTGATATTTCTCTCTCCCTCTCTCTGCTTCTCTAAAATCAATAAAGAAAACTAATTTTTAAAAAAGTTATCAACTCAGTATTTTCAGGTCAAAATCTTGATCTTTCAAACTTTAGAACTTTATAGAACGCTTGGTTATTTGAAATGTGGCTAAAAACACGCTTTCTTTTTTCTTGTTTTTTTTTTTCCCTCCTATTTTATTGTTCTCAAAAGAGTGATTTTAAAAATTAAATTTAGCCAGAGATGAAATCACTTATTTTTAAATGAAAATTAATAGTATTAAAAAGATATTCATTTAGAATAGTGGTACATAAATGGAGGAACAGGTTGTCTGGGCCATTTTGGAGCATATATTTACAAGACCGTAGAGCATATTTTATTGTCATGGAACACAGTTTTTAAGTGCTAAAAATTAATTGATCCTATATTAGTATTTCTCATTAGTATGATGTGTTAACCATCCAAGCTAATAACTTACACTAATCCTTATTTCTTGGTGGTGGTTTCTAACTTATATGATATGGTCCATTGAACCTTTCAATGGGAGAAAATAATTCTATTAATCACCAAAACCATTTGCCATTTTGAGGTGTGTATGGTGGGGGGATTCACCAGATACCTTTAAAAAATACATGTCTTAGAAAGTAGAATAGGAGTTATTGTTTACTGAGTAGAATTTCAGTTTGGGATAATGAAAAAGTTCTAGAAATGGATAGTGGTTGCACAACAGTGTGAATGTACTTAATGTTACTTAACTGTACACTACAAATAGTTGAAATGCTACATTTCATGTTATGTATATTTTACCACAATAACATTTTAAAAATTCATGTCTTGATAACAAATTTTATTAGAAAATGCAGAGCTAAGCACTTAAAAATACATTTGGAACTACAGCATTAAGAAGCTACACATTTATAACAGTTCATATTCTTTTCCCTAATAGTACATCATACAAAAAAATTAGTAAGATGCCCAGCCAGTGTGGCTCAGTGGTTGAGCATCGACCCATGCACCAAGAGGTCACCAGTTTGATTCCCGGTCAGGGCACATGCCCAGGTTGTGAGCCAAATCCCCAGTGGGGGGCCTGCAGGAGGTAGCCAATCGATGTTCTCTCTCATCGATGTTTCTATCTCTCTCTCTCCCCCTTCCACTCCCTCTAAAATCAATAAAGAAAAAAATTAGTAAGGGCCCTGGAAAGTATTGCTCAATGGTTAGAGCATCTGCCTGTGGACTGAAGGGTCGAAGATTCTATTTCCCATCAAGGGCAGTCATACCTGAATTGCAGGTTCGATCCTGGCCCCGGTTAGGGTGGTGCGGAGGCAACCAATCAATGTGTCTCTCTCACATGGATGCTTCTCTTTCTCTCTCTCTCTCCCTCCCTCCCACTCTATTTGATAATAAGAAAAATATCCTCGGGTGGGGAATTAAAAAAAAAAAATTAATGGAAAAATATCCTTGGGTGAGAGTTAACAACAAAAAATTAGTGAGAATGACTGGTTTGGATTACTACTTGTAACCAATAAAAAAAGTACTTATCAAATAGCATTGATTAGGCAACTATACACAACATTAATATAACATACAAAACACTTAGAAACAACTTACGTTATTTAACAATTTTCAGTGATAGTATTTTTCTAAACACAGTCGTATGTAATACTCACTTTTTTTTTTTTTTAACAATGCTGTAATTGAAGATGAGAGCATACAATTTGACCAACTTGTATTGATGAGGCTCAACCCCAGGATTTTGTTGTTGTTTGCTTTGTCAGACTGCAAATATCACTATTCCCAACTGCCTTGCTCTCACAGTCATTCCCTACCCTACAATAAAATCCAATCTTGTTTCTTCTATGTCTTTGGAGGTCCTAGGAGAATGGGTCCTCACTCACCTCTTTAGTGTGATGCCAGTTTCCTCTGTGCACTATGCATTCCCCAGCTCCTTGGTCTCCACGTAGTTCCAATACCCAAGCTCCTTCCTACTACAGGTCCTTTGCACAGCCATTCCCACTGCCTTAAATATTCCCTCTACATTTCTCACCTTACTAGCTCCTTCTCATCCCTCAGGGGATCCATTCTTCACCACCGTTTTTTTTTTGTTTGTTTGTTTTTTTAAGCTATCCTGTTATTTAGCAGAATTCTGTTCATAACCTTTGTGGTATGTTTCTCCCCAAAATGTGATTAAGTATTTGTTGTTCTTCATTTTCCCACTAGATTGTCAGCTCCATGAAGGCAGACCTTTTCTGTTTCTGTCACCAATGTGTTCCCTCAAGTGTTTGTTTCAATGAATGTTTGTTGACTAACTAAATGAAGACTACAGTGGAAGTTATGGAGATAGGAAATAGAGCTATAAACTTGGTTAGTAAAAGAGATCAATGCCTATTCTGTGCAGTTTAGGAAAATTGACTTGAAACTAGAGGGATTTTTAGGGTCCTATTTCTTCCTTCATTTGTCCATGGAATATATATCTAACTAACATTTATTGAGTACTTTCGGGCATTATGCCAAGCATTTCACATGTGTTATAGAATTTAACCCTCAGAGCAACCCTGTAGCTGTAATCAACCTTTATTATGCTCATTTTTCAGAGGCATCTTGCCAAAAGCCACTTATGGTGGAGCCATAGTCAGGTTTAAATAGGTCATATCCCATTAATTCAATGTAATCTACACCCCTTCGGTCAACAATAGATGTTTTATCTACATACTTTTCAGAGAACCACACTGGATCTCCCACTATACCTGACCTTCAGTATCTTGGGACTGAAACCTACTAGGTGGTTGCTAACCCTTTAGGGGTTTTCCTGGGGAATCTGAGCACCCTCGGTGGTTAAGCAGCCGCTCTGACAAACACGCGGAGCTCGGGCTAGGCACTGTCAGGATGCACAGGGCTGCTGCGGAGAAGGGGGGAAACAGGTCAGTTGGCCCAAGACAAGTCCCTGACCCTCCCTGTGCAGAAAGGAGAAGGGAAGGTGTATCTTGCCCACGTCAGCCTCAGGATGGGGATCTCCCGACTAGAGGGGGTATCCACAGCACATTTCCCCCAACAACACCGTGCGTCACCGGCTGAGCCCCGCCTACTTTCTCACGCAATCAGTCATAGTAGCTACGCCCACGCCCGCTCCGGCCCGACCTGGCCCACGATTGGCCCTTGCGGCGGCGATCACCGCCCCCTCCCCTTCCGTCACTGCCAAGATGGCGCTCGTCGCAGCGGCAGCAACAGCGGTGGCTGGAGTCAGAGGAGGAGGCGGAGGCAACCGCGGCTGCCAGGGGAGGGGGAGTCCCGTCTGATTGAGACCGCAGGCCTGGGCAGGCGGGCGGGGTTCCGCGCAGGGCGGAGCGCTGGGCTGGGGATGAGCTAAGCAGGCTCAGAGCTCCGCGGCATTCAGCTCCTCGTGTCCCGCCGCTGCTCGTGAGGGGACCAGGCACCGCTCTCCCAGCTCCACCCGCTGCTCGCTCGGGAGCCAGCGGTGAGGTGAGTGCGGGGGCGGCAACACGGACAGCGGTGGCATGTGGAGCTGTCACAGCCCGGAGCGGTGACAGCCGTGGGTGCGGGAGCGGGGCCAGCCGGGCTCGGAGAGGTGGCGCGGATGGCCGCGACCTCCGCCTGAGGGCTTCTCAGAGCCCGACCGTCTTCAGGGGGCTCGGTCCACTCCGGGATGGCGCGGCGGTGCTGAGAGTAGCTCCCGCGCCTCTGCGTCGGACGCGTGGGGTGTGTGTGTGGGGGCAGTGTTTTCATTTGGATTTTCTTTTCGGGGCTGGCTTGGGGCTCCTGTTGTTGGGAGGTGGGGGTGGGGACGGGGGCGGTGAGAGGGGAGGTCCTGGAGCTGGGATTTTGACAAGCCCTTTACGTAAGACGGAGGTGGCCTCCCGGAATCCCACCTGCTCGGTATTTGAAACTGCCGGCAGTGGGATACTGGCGGGGCCCCAGAGGCCCAATTTCCCTACCGGGGGTCCGCTTAGTCTACCCCGGCCTGCGTGAGCTGGTCAGCGTCCAAGTTGGCCAGTTTCCACCCCCCGCCCCAGGTCTTTTTGGGGGGCTGGGGGTGAAACGATTCTTGGTCGCCACCATTCCCTTTGAAGTTTATCGAAAGGGGGGGAGCTTGTGACCTAAAACTGGGTTGCAGCAACAGCTTTTCATTATCGTGCTTCTAAATGACAGATATGCTGGAAGATTTTTGTTATTGTCTCAGTGTGCTTTTAATACAAACGTGTGGTTACGCCTGGAGCCCTAGAAAAGGGTATTTGTTTTACGGGACAGTTATTTCTTGTTTGCAACAGCAGTACAGGCATCAGTCAACAGGCATGTATTTATTTAGGAAGAAAATGCTTGTCATCCATCTAGAGACAGACCCGTGAGGGCAGAAATTGTATTACTCCATTAATATGTTATTCTTGAAAATGTATTATATATTAATGAAAATAGTAACCCAAATGTAAAACAGAAAAGCAGTTTTGCAAGATTACAACTGTTGTTTGGTTTTGTAGTCCCTTTCTATTTTCTTATTGCCCTGATCTTCTCTCCTCTTGGTGGAAGTAGGTGGAGACAGCTGTAAACAGCGTAGCCCAGGTTACACTAATCTATTGTAGTACATTTGAAATTATTGTAAAAAGTAGTCTCTGGGAGACCTAAGATTAGAACTAAGGACTGTTGGGCAAATTATTCATTTTATGTTTAGAGTAGATAGTTCTGGTCTTCAGTTTTTGAAATTTATACAGAATTTCCAAGCTATTTGAACTTATAATGAAACAAAAATTGTATTTGGCTTCTTTTACAAGAACTTTGCTTTGTTTTGACCAGAACTAGACATTTTGGGCAACTTTCACATCATTTTCACAATTTCACTTTGAAACTTCAGTTTTCAGTAGGAGTTCAGAATAGCATATATCATCATCATAATTATATATACTATATGTTACATAATTTTTTCTGAATGATTAAATATAGACCTACCTCATTGTGGAATTTTATAAGAATGTACTTGTTAGGGAAGTTAATTGATCTTGACACAAGCCCAATACTAGAAATAAATATGAGTAAATTTTGGCCTGAGTTTCGAATTTATGTACACAAATTTACACTTTTGAAAATTGGTGAAGCACTATGATTTTTTTTTTTAATCCTCACCCAAGGACATTTTTCATTCAGATAGAGTGGGAGGGAAGGAAAGGGGAAGAGAGAGAGAGAGAGAGAGAGAGAGAGAGAGAGAGAGAGAGAAACATCAATGTGAAAGGAGCACATGGAGTGGCTGCCTCCTGCATGATCCCAACCAGGGCTTGGGACAAACTGCAACCAAGGTACGTGCCCTTAGCTGGAACTGAACCTGGGTCTCTCTGGACCGCAGCCCCGACGCTCTAACCTCTGAGCTAAACTGGCCAGGGCTAGCGCTATGAATTTTTTGTTTATGCAAGAGAGCCACGAAGCTGATGCTGATTTGTTCTGAAATTTTTCGTATGAATTATCACTGGCTTAAATAGTTATTGATTCTTAAGCTTCTGGAGCTGTTGGCCTATTTATTGCAACTTGATTATCATTTGGAATAGTCGGGAGGCTATAAGAAGGAAGAGATAGAATATATGTCATTTACTTATTCAAAGAATAACAAAAATCATGGCAGAATTGAAAAGAAAAATTATTTTCTTATTAAGTGATATTAGTTACATTATCTTTTTTGTTTGCAGATTTTTTCCTAAGCAGTCTACTTACTATGAAAACCCGGATTTAAGCACTGATACAGATAGAGATTTTTGATAAATTACAAATCTTTGTTATTCTGTTTAAATTGATAGTTTATTATCCTAAGTGGAAAACAAAAGTGGCCCTAGGAGGAAAATGACTTGTTCTTCCTGTCCTCCCTGATGTCAAAGACTTTGTGGGACTTTCTTCTTTCCTACCAGATATTAAAGAAGAGAATGACTCAAGAAAAGTTGAAAAAAAAAAAAAGTTTTTCTTGTTTGTTTGTTAATATCCTAGATTATTGCTCAGTAGAATTCGAGGGTTGGGGAGAATTCAAGCACCCCACACTTTATTACTGTATATCATAGTTACCACTTTGAATTCTAAAACAGCAGTATAGAACTTTATACTTAAGAAAGTATAAATTTCTATAGTCTGTTACAGTAATAGTGAAAAATGTGTAATAATCACAATGCCCTATAATAGAGGCTTACTGAAATTAATGATAATCCATGTGATGGGTGCAGTTATTAAGTCGTATATTCTGCCCTGGCAGGTGTGGTTCAGTGGTTAGAGGGTCACCTTGAGCACTGAAGGGTCAAAGATTAGATTCCCAATCAAGGGCAGGTACTTGGGGTGCATTTTCCATCCCCAGCCTTAGTTGGGGGGGGGGGGGTGAGAAGCAACCAATAGATGTATCTCTCTCACATTGATGTTTCTCTCCCTCTCCCTCTCTTTCCCTATTTCTCTCTCTCTCTCCCCTCCCTCCACTCTCTAAAAATCAATGGAAAAATATCCTCGGGTAAGGATTAACAACAACAACAAAAATGTCATATATTCAAAAATATTTACTGATGTGAGAAAGTCCAATATGTTGAGAGAAAAATCGGAATATAAGGAAATATATACTGTATTATTATTTATAACATATCACATATATGCCAAAATGAATGGCAGGAAATGCATAAAATATTGAAAGATGTTATGCCTACATGATAGGATTATATGTAATTTTTATTTTAGTGTTTATACTTTTATATGTTCTGTCTTTTGAGTAATATTACTCTAATAACCACAAAATGACATTAAAATATTTTCAAGGGTCATAGGAGAAAATCCCCAAAATTCCACATAACCACTGCCTCAACAGAAAAACTATCTTATGACTCATATTAGCAAAAATAACTCAAAATAATGATGCTTATGCAAATAATGAAAACAGCTAATAATTTAGGTGAAGGTATTCTGCTAGTTAACAGTAGCAACGCATCAACCTGGTAATAGTTTTAAGTATGTGGATGCTGGTGTTAAAGCACATTGTTACATTCCAAGCTGGTTTTCTGTTTGGGTCTTACACCCAAACTGTTCTGTGTTGACAGTGCCACCTATTGATGGACTGCTTGAGTCAGTCTTTTTGTCATTGCCTCATCAGTCAGTAGCAGCAGTTTTTTAATGTTTATGAGGTGCCAGGTACACTTGATTCTTGAACAATGCGAGGATTAGGGGCGCATGTCCTCTGCTCAGTCAAAAATATGCATATATCTTTTGATTCCCAAAACTTAACTACTAATAGCCTAGTGTTGATCAGAAGCCTTACCAGTAATACAGTTAACACATATTTTGTATGTTACATATATGATATAGTATATTCTTACAATAAAGTAAGAAGAGAAAATGTTATTAAGAAAATCATAAGGCAGAGAAAGTACGTTTACAGTATGTATTGAAAAAAATCTAGATAAATGGACCTGTACAGTTCACATCTGTATTGTTCAAGGGTCCGCTGTACTTTGCCAGTCGTTGAGGGTACAAAGGTGAATGAGACATGATTTCTGTCCTCAAATTGTAGTTGAGAACATTTTGTTTTTCTTCTTGGGCTATCAGGCCATATTGTGTACTCCGTTTTTCCTGTTTTCTGCTCATGCCCTGGCACTTCAGGCGATATCTTTCTCCTGGTGCTCATATATCCTCTTTTAACTTTCTTTATGGGAAAATATGTTCTGGGTTCCAGAAAACCAATTTATAAGTACATATTTAGGATAAGACTTGATTGTTTGTTGGGGAATCTTATGTTCATCTGTGACTGTTACTATTATTTGTAAAGTGTGTGACGATTTCATGGTACCTTCTTCTTGTGTTCTCTTTTTTTTTTAATTTTTTCTTTTCTTTAATTAATTTACTTTTGTTACAGATTTATCTCCTTTTTCCCCCATTGACATCCTCCTCCCCTTCTGCCCCACATTGTTGTCTTTGTCCATTGGTTAGGCTTATATGCATAAGTTCTTCCGTTTATCTCTCCCCGCCCCATCCCCTCTTCTGAAGTTTGTCAGTCTAAACCCTACTTCTGTGTCTCTGGGTTTCTTTTGTTCATCACCTTATTTTGTACATTATATTCCACAAATAAGTGAGATCATATGATACTTGTCTTTCTCTGACTGGCTTATTTCACTTAGCATAATACTCTCCAGGTCCCTCCATGTCATATCAAAGGATAAGAGATCTCTCTTTCTTACAGCTGCATAGTATTCCATTGTATATATGTATCACAGCTTTTTTATCCACTCATCTATTAATGGGCACTTGGGCTGTTTCCAGATCTTAGCAATTATAAATAGTGCTGCTATGAACATAGGGGTACATATATTCTTTCTGATTGGTGTTTCAGGTTTCTTAGGATATATTCCTAGAAGTGGGATCACTAGGTCAAATGGCAGTTCAGTTTTTAACTTTTTGAGGAATTGTATCCTCTTTTTAAAATGCAAACAAGTAGCCCTGGCCGGTTTGGCTCAGCAGTTAGAGCGTCGGCCTGCGGTCCAGAGAGACCTGGGTTCGGTTCTCGCTAAGTGCATGTACCTCGGTTGCAGTTTGTCCCTGGCCCTGGTTGGTCGTGTGGGTGGCAGCCACTCAATGTGTCCCTCTCACATCGATGTTTATCTCTCTCTCTATTCTTCTCTCTCCCTCCCACTCTACCCGAACAAAAAAATGGAAAAATGTCCTTGGGTGAGGATAAAAACAAACAAACAAAAAAATAAAATGCAAACAAGTAGAAAGAACAGAGAAGAGACAAACTATCAAGAAAAATGAACGGTAGGCCCTAGCCAGTGTGGCTGAGTTGGTTGAGCATCATCCAGTGCACCAAAGGTTGGGGTGCATGCAGGAGGCAGCTGATCGATGTTTCTCTTTCACATCAATAAAAACATGTTTAGAAGGAGGAGGAGGAGGAGGAGGAGGAGGAGGAAAGGAGGGAAGGGAAGGAAGGGAGGGAGGGAGGGAGGAAGGAGAAAGAAAGGAGAAAGAAAGGAGAAAGAAATCAAGGGGCCCTGGCCAGTTTGGCTCAGCGGTTGAGCGTAGGCCTGCCGACCAGGGAGTCCCGGGTTTGGGTCCTGCTAGGGGCACGTACCAAAAAAAAAAAAAAAAAAAAAGAAACATATCAAGGGAATTTTCTTGCTAGTGCTATTTTCACTGAGGAATAGTAAGCCATCAAAATGTATGATAAGAGATACTGATTTTGATATACTTTTAATCTCTTTTTAGATCCATGTAAAAAGACATTTTTCATGTGTATATTGGTGTATATACTTACGTAAACTCACAGTTTAGCTGTTTTCATTTTCAAATTAAAGCTGAAGTATGGCGACTGGATATTTTTTAAATTTTTATTTATGTATCATGGAAATGTACACTTGAAACCTATGTGATCTTATTAACCAATGTCACCCTAGTAAACCTAATTAAAACTTTTATTTGTATTGTAATATTGTTTTATTTTGAAGTTGTAAAAAATACAGAAAATCATAAAAAATAGTAAATGTGCACATACCTATCATACAAAATGTTAACATTTTTTCTTTTTTAAAATTTTAACCCAAGGATATTTTTCAATTGATTTTTATATAGAGTGGGAGGGAGGAAGGGGGAGAAAGAAACATCGATATGAGAGAGACATCAATTGGCTGCCTTGGGGATCGAACCTACAACCAAGGTACATGCCCTTGACCGGGAATTGAACCGGCAGCCCTTCAGTCCACAGGCCAATGCTCTAACTAAGCTAAACCAGGCAGGGCTCATTTTTGTTTCTAATATTTTTATGACCTTAGGAAAGTTTTTAAGTCTTTTTATGCTTCCTTGTCTTCATCTATCAAACAAGGATAATAGAAGTGTCTCCCTCATAAGGCTCTTGTAAAAAGTAAATTAATTTATTTATAGAAGGTGTTTAAAACTGCCTGGAACTTAAAAAAAAAAAATAGTGCTGGTAAATTTAAGCAGCTATTAATATGATTGTGTCATGGTATACATATTTTGAAATGTGCTTTTCAAATTTTACTTTTTTAAAATTCTCACTTAAGGATATGTTTTCATTGATTTATAGAGAGAGAGAAAAGGAGAGAGGAGAGGGAGAGGGAGAGAGAGAAACATTGATTGGTTGCTTCTTGTATATGCCCCAACCTGGGATGGAACCTGCAACATAGGTATGTGTACTGAACAGGAATTGAGCCCACAACCTTTTGGTGCATGCTCCAACTAATTGAGCCACCCGGTCAGGTCTAAATTTTACTGCCCTCACCCCACCCCCAATCCATGTTGGCCCTATAGGTCTAGTTCATTCATTTTAGGTGGTGTGTAATGTTCCAGAATATACTACAATTTATTATTTCCTCTGTTGATGAGCATTTAGATTGTTTTAATTTCTTATCTATTATAAACAATGTGTTATGACCATCCTTGTATCTCCTGAAGCAATATGACAGAGTTTCTCCAGGTCATATACCTATTGTCAAATTTCTGTATCTTAGGATATAAGCATTTTTTTCCTTCACAAGATATTTATAGGATATTGACACACAAGTTCTGTTTCTACATATCTTTACCAGCAGTTAGAGTTGTCAGACCTTATTTCTTTCAGATTTGATTGGGGTGAAATGGCATTTTATTTCTATTTTATTTCCCTTCATCTTCTCTTATATATAAGCATTTTTTGGTTATCTCTTCAGTGATTTGCCTGTACATTTCCTTTATACATTTTTGTTGTTGTTGTTAATCCTCACCTAAGGATGTTCTTCCATTGAGTTTAGACAGAGCGGAAGGGAGGAAGGGAAGGAGAGAGAGAGAGAAACATCAATGTGAGAGAGATACATCAGTTGGCCGCCTCTTGCACAACCCTGACCAGGGCTAGGAATCGAACCCGAGACCTTTTGGTCCATAGGCCAACACTCTTAATTGCTGAGCCAAATCGTCCTGGGCTATACATTTTTTTATTGGGCTGTATTTTTCTTACTGATTTGTAGGAAGTCCATGTGCCCCATACTTCGAAAGGCAAGAACTCAAAATGTCAAGGTTTAGAGTAAGGAAAGGTTTGTTGACTGAGAAGGCACCAACTGAGAAAATGAGAGACTTAGTGGTGCCTCAAATCTATCTTAAGAAAGTACAGAGTTCAGCCCTGGCCAGTTTGGCTCAGTGGTTTGAGCATCAGCCTGGAGACTGGAGGGTCACAGGTTCAATTCCTGGTCAAGGGCAGGTACCTCGGTTGTAGGTTTGAGGGGCCTTGTGGGAGGCAACCAATCAATGTGTCTCTCCACATCGATGTCTCTCTTTCTCCCTCCCTCCCTCCCCTTTTCCCTCCCTCCCTCAATTCCTCCCTCCCTTCTTCCCTCCTACTCTATCTGAAAATCAATGGAAAAATATCCTTGGGTGAGGATTAAAAAAATTAAAAAGTGCAGAGTTCAGGGTTCTTTTATGTTAAAGGAAAGGGGAAATGAGAGAGGCAAGAGTTGATTGACTACCACAGACATCTGGGTACCAACAGGGGTCTGAGGAAATTGTGCTTAGTCTGTTGATCCTAGTTGATGTGAGTCTGGTCATGAGGTTCCTGCAAATCTTTGATAAACAATACATACTTCTCCTATCTCCTCAGAAGAGGCACTTTCTGGTAAGGGGTTGTTTTTGTAAAATTCATGCTGCAGGCAGAATTCCTCTAATGATTAGCGTGTCTACATGCAAGAAACTATTAAAACACATTGTTGACCGCTCACAAGTTAGCTCATGTTTTCATGCCCAAACGTTGTTGACCGCTCACGAGTTAACTCGTGTTTGCACTTGCATTAGCTATTTCAGTTTTTTTTTTTTTATCCTCACCTGAGGACATTTTTCCATTTTTGTTTAGATAGAGTGGGGAGGGAGAGAGAAACATCAACGTGAAAGGGACACATCGAGTGGTTGCCACCAGCATGACCCAACCAGGGCTGGGGACAAACTGCAACCGAGATACGTGCCCTTAGCGGGAACCGAACCAGGGTCTCTCTGGACCGCAGGCTGATGCTCTACTGCTGAGCCAAACCGGCCAGGGCGCTATTTCAATTTTTGAAACTCAGGGTAATTTAGGATTATTGTATTTGTGACTCTTCACCCTGAGGGTTGAAATTCGAAAAACAGCACACCGTTCAGTTATTAGACCACCAAAACGACAAAAAAGAAATGTAATAAGATCTGATAGTGAAAGTGATTTTGAGGAAGAGTGGATTGAAAATGATATCACACTAATTTTGGAGGATTATTCAAATATTTTGGGTGTAACTGCCAACCTTAGTGATCCACGGAGTATCAGGGAAGTGCCAGAATTACTTTTTAGTGATGATTTTTTTGATTTAGTTGTTACTCAAGCCAATTTATACCACCACCAAATGGATAATTTTATAAAAATCTAAAACTGTAAAAATTACTAAAATACTGTATATAATATGTATAAAATATAATATGTAGCAAGTATGTACAAAACTTCATTTAAATTCATTATGTATAAATAAAGTATACTGAAGTTTATTTAGATTGTTTCACTTTCATACTCAATTATGAAAAAATAGCCGGTGACATGAGATAATTTCTGTGTAAAATTGCCGGTCAACAGTGTGCTAACCCAATGGCCATGGTCACAAAGCTGGCTTGAACACAATGGAATCATAAAGGCCAAGCATTTCAATGTGTTGCAAGAGGTTTTTTTGATTGTTTTAAAATATAGTTATAAATATTAGTGAAGTTTATTTTTTTTTTTTGTTTTTTGAAGTTTCCAGATCTCTTGAACAATGACTATTATGGACCCAAGTTGTGAATTTTACACTGTAGTATATAATAGTTACTGGTGAACTTTTCAATACTTTCTTAAAGTATGTATAATTACATTCCTCTCCTGAAAGGATGAGGAAATGTTTCAGTAATGTACTGTAAATAGATTTTACCTAAAACTATTTAAACTGTGGACTTCAAAAAATAGGTTTAATTTTTATTCATGTAATTAGTACCACAATTTTGCTTTAGTCCAAGATTTGAGTGACCTCCTGCTAGAAGAGAATTGTCTGCTTTTAAAGTACTTACCAACTAAGGAATAAAAATGTACACATAGGAAAGATGTACTTACATGTACAATATTATAAGTTGTTCATCCATGTTAAGATTGTTTCCACAGTGGATTGAGTGTCGTCCCATGAACTGAGAGGTCCCGGTTTGATTCCGGGTCAGGGCATATGCCCGGGTTGCTGGCTCCATCCCATGTAGAGGGCGTGCAGGAGGCAGCCAATTGATGTTTCTCTTTCACATCTATGTTTCTCTCTCTCCCTTCCCCTCTCTCTAGAAAATTAATAAAAACATATTTTAAAAAAAGATTGTTTTCACAGTACTATTTCAATTTTGGTTTAAACCACTACACATGACTTAAAGAACTAAAATCAGTCTGGTTAAGGCAATAACATTAATATTATTATTATTATCACCATTAACTTAATTATGGAATAGTTTTACATTTACAGAAAAGTTGCAGCAAGTTACCATATACCCTATATCCACTTTCCCTTATTGTTAATATCTGACCTTTCTGTGTTACATTTTTCACAACCAAGGAACTGACATTGGAACATTGCTATTAACTGAATTTCACACTTTATTCATATTTCATTAGTTTTTACCTAAAGTCCTTTTTGGGTTCCAGAGTCCCATCCAGAACACCACAGTACATTTATTTTTCATATTTCCTTTGGTGGCTATGGGCTATGACAGCTTCTCAGATATTCCTTGTTTTGATGACATTGATGGTTTCGAGGAGTATAAGTCAGATAATTTGTAGAATGTCCCTCAATTTGTTTGATATTTTTTCAGAGTTAGACCGGGGTTATTGGTTTGGGGGAGGATGACCACAGAGGTAAAATGTCATTCTTATTACATTACATCAAGGATGCATAATGTCAATATGATTCATCAATGATATTTTTAACCTCTGTCACCTAGCTGAGGTAGTGTTTGCCAGGTTTCTCTACTGTAAAGTTTTTCTATACTCTACTTTTTTTTGTAACAAGTCTCTAAGTACACACCATCCACTTGGTGGGGGGACAAGTTTTAACTACTTGACGGGGGAGTGTCTACAAAATTATTTGAAATTTCTGTAAGGGATTTTTCTCTTCTCCCCATTTACTTATTCAATCATTTAATTATCTCAGTATAGACTCATGGATATTCGTTTTATAACTTTGGGTTATAATCCTATACTACTTTATTTTGTGCTTCAAATTGTTACATATCTCATGTTGGGTCCTGTGACTAACAGGTCATACACCATTGTTTTGCTTTTTAAGTACTTTCTTTTTTTGCTCCCAGCTCATCTTGTATATTCTTTTTTTTTTTTTACCGTCACTTGAGGATATTCTTCCACTTTATCTTCAGGTAGAGAGACAGGGAGAGTAAGGGAGAGGGAGAGAGAGAAATATTGACGTGAGAGGGACACATCAGCTGGCTCCTTCCGCACGACCTCGCCCAGGCCTGAGGACAAACTGCAACCTAGGTATGTGCCCTTGGCTGGAATCAAACCCGAAACTCATTGGTCCATGGACTGACGCTCTATTGCTGAGCCAAACCGGCCAGGGCCAGCTTACATATTTACCTCCATTTTACAACCATTTCTCCAAGGATCCCTGGTTACTTTTATTAGAGAATGATACTAGAAACCAAATCTGGGCACTGGGGTACTCATTACAGCTGGGATATTATTACTTCTAGGCCTTCTTGGTGTACAGATGTAGGAAATATATGCTAACCCACATATTCAAACTTATGACTATTTTTCTGTCTGTGTGAAGCTAAATCTCTATCTGTATCTGTGTGAAGCTAAATATGAGTTCATACTTGGAGAAGACAATAATATATGAACAATAAAATGGCAATAAATACATATCTATCAACAATTGAATTTATGAACAAAATGACTTTACTTTGACTTTAAACATTTAGAACAGCACCTGGCACTTAGTAAATGTTCAATAAATAACCTATTATAGCTATTATTGCCTAAACATATAGAATGTTTTTTTAAAAATTCTCAACCAAGGATATGTTTATTAATTTTAGAGAGGAAGGGGGGAAGAGAGAGAGAGAGACATTGAGGCCTCTCATATGCTCCCCAATTGGGGATTAAACCCACAACCTAGATATGTGCCTGACAGAGAATTGAACCCACACCTTTTTTGGTATGTAGGACCACGCTCCAACCAACGAGCCACCCGGCTAGGGCACCCTTAGAATGTTTAAATTTATATAGCTGTGTCCCCAGCCCACTAGCCTAGAATTAACAAATGAATGAACAGACCAACTAACCCTGGATTTATTCTTAAATGATCCCTGGTTTAATTTTTACTTTTTTTTTTTTAATCCTCACCAGAGGACATTTTTTCATTTTTTGTTCAGATAGAGCAGGAGGGAGAGAGAGAGAGAGAAACATCGACGTGAAAGGGACTCATCGGGTGGCTGCCACCCACATGACCCAACCAGGGCCAGGGACACACCACAACCAAGGCACATGCCCTTAGCGGGAACTGAACCCAGGTCTCTGTGGACCGCAGGCTGACGCTCTAACCGCTGAGCCAAACTGGCCAGGGCTAATTTTTACTTTTTAAAATATGTTTTTGTTTATTTGGTTTGTTTGTTTCTTCTTTATTGATCTTGAGAGAGAGAGAGAGAAAAAAAAAAAACATCGATGAAAGAGAATATCAATTGGTCGCCTCCAGCATGTCCCCACAACCTGGGCATGTGCCCTGACCGGGAATCAAACTGGCGACCTCTTGGTGTATGGGTCAATGTTCAACCACTGAGCCACACCAGCTGGGCTAAAATATGTTTTCATTTTATTTTATTTTATTTTTAAGAGAGAGCCCTGGCCGGTTTGATTCAGCGGTTAGAGCATCGGTCTGCAGTCCAGAGATACCCAGGTTTGGTTACTGCTAAGGGCACGTATCTCGTTTGCAGTTTGTTCCCAGCCATGGTTGGGTCATGCGGGAGGCAGCCACTCAATGTGTCCCTTTCACGTCGATGTATGTTTCTCTCTCTCTCTCTTCCTCTCTCTCCCTCTCACTCTATCTGAACAAAAAATGGAAAAAATGTTCTTGGGTGAGGGTAAAAAAAGAGAGAGAGATAGAAACATCAATGTGAGAGAGAAACATCGATCAGCTGCTTCCTGCACAAGCCCTACTGGGTATTGAGGCTGCAACCCAGGCATGTACCCTGACCTGCAGTCTAACTAGGACCTCTCAATCTATGGGACAATGCTCAATCCACTGAACCACACCACCTGGGCTAACCCTGGATTTTAAAAATGAAAAGTACAGCCCTGGCCGGTTTGCTCAGTGGTTAGAGTGTCAGCTCGAGGACTGGAGAGTCCTGGGTTTGGTTCCTGCTAAGGGCACGTACCTCGGTTGCAGTTTGTCCCTGGCCCCGGTTGGGGTCGTGTGGGTGGCAACCACTTGATGTGTCTCTCTCGCATCTGTGTTTCCCTCTCTCTCTTCCCCCCTCTCTCCCTCCTGCTGTGTCTGAAGATACATGCAAAAATGTCCTCGGGTGAGGATAAAAAAATGAAAAGTACATTCCTAGCTTTTGAGACTGTCATGGCAAGTTGACCATTAATCTTTCTCTGTAGTAGCTACAACATTTGATGTTTTGTCACAAATTTGAAACTGGCATTAATGATGATTAGCATTTCTTTCTTAATTAGTTTAAATTTCAGCACAATTTTCTTATTAGTATCACTGTTTAAACTCTAGGAATGCCATTCATTTATTTATTTATTTATTTATTTGTTTATTTTTAAACTAATCTTTATTGTTGAATGTATTATAGATGTCCCTCTTTCCCCCCCCCCCTTGATCCCCTCCTCCCCACTCTCACCCCCCTCCTGCCTTCCCCACACTATTTATTGTCTGTGTCTGTTGGTTATGCATATCTGCATGTAAGTTCTTTAGTTTTTCTCTTCTCACCCCCCCTTCCCCTTCCCTTTGAAGCTCTTCAGACTAACAACCAATTGGTACTTCTTAATCCCTTCATCTTTTTCATCCCCCCATCTCCCTTCACATCTGGCAACCAACAAAAAGTTCTCTGTATCTATGAGTCTGTTTTTGTTCTGCTTGCTCATTTTGTTTATAGATTCGATTGTTGATATGTATTTATTGCCATTTTATTGTTCATATTTTTGTTCTTCTCCTTCAAGAAGACGCTTTAACATTTCATATAATAGTGGTTTGGTGTGATGAACTCCTTTAGCTTTTTCTTGTCTGGGAAATTCTTGATATGGCCATAGTTTCTAAATGATAGCTTTGAAGGATAGAGTAATCTTGGTTGTAAGTCCTTGCTTTTCATCACTTTAAATATTTCTTGCCGCTCCCTTCTGGCTTGCAGTTTCTTTTTTTTTAATTTATTTTTTTCTTTATTGATTTTAGAGAGGAAGGGAGAGGGAGAGAGAGAGATAGAAACATCGATGAGAGAGAACACTGGGGATTGGTCCCACAACCTGGGCATGTGCCCCTACCAGGAATCAAACCAGCCACCTCATGGCACATGGATTGACACTCAACCACTGAGCCACACTGGCTTGGCTGCAAAGTTTCTTTTGAGAAATCAGCTGACAGTCTTATGGGAGCTTTGTTGTTGGTAACTAACTGCTTTTAATATTCTCTCCTGGTCATTTTTGCCTTTTGCATTTTGATGATGATATGTCTTGGTGTGAACCATTTTGGGTTCATCTTGTTTGGGACACTCTGTGCTTCCTGGACTTGTATGTCTGTATTCTTTACCAAGTTAGGGGAGTTTTTTGTCATTATTTTTTCAAATAGGTTTTCAATTTCTTGCCATCTCTCTTCCCTGACTGGTACTCCCATGATGTGAATGTTGGTACGCTTTATGTTGTCCCAGAGGCTCCTTACGCTATCCTCATTTTTTTGGATTCTTTTTTTTTTTTTGCTGTTCTGATTGGGTGTTTTTTGCTTCCTTATATTCCAGTTCGATGGTTTGCTTCTTGGCTTCACCTCCTCTACTATTAATTCCCTGTAACTTATTCTTTATTTCAGTTAGTGCATCCTTCATTTCTGACTGGTCCTTTATGGTGCTCTTAAGGTCCTCACTAAGTTCATTGAGTGTCCTTATAAGCAGTGTTTTGAACTCTGCATCTGTTAGATTGCCTCTCTTCATTTCATTTAGTTCTTTTCCTGGAATTTTGTTCTGTTCTTTCATTTGGGACCTGTTTCTTTGTCTCCTCATTTTGGCTGCCTCCCTGTGTTTATGTCTATGTATTAAGTAGAGTTGCTATGTCTCCTAGGCTTCTTAGGGTGTCCTGTTGTAGTAGGTGTCCTGTAGAGTCCAGTGGCACTGCCTCCCTGGTCCCCCAGCTGGGCCCTCGAAGAGCGCCCCTTGTGTGGACTTTACACCCTTCTGTTGTAATTGAGTCATGATTGCTGTTGGCATGTCAATGAGAGGGATTTACTCAGGCTGATCAGCTGTAATGATTGGCTGTGACCACTATCTACCAATCTCTGATTACCTTGGAGGATCAGCTGTGTAGGGGCCTGTCACACAGAGCAAGACTTACTTCAGCAGGGCTCTGGCACCCCCTGAGTCCATTCCTTGAGTGTATAACTTGTCGAGGTAGTTGGGTGGTGGTACTTTGATGTGGTCTGAAGCTGTCCACTGGATGTTTCTGGTTCTGGGGCAAGGTCAGCCACTGCCTGTGTTCTATCTGGGGCCACCCAGCATAAGCTACAAAGTGATTTGCCAATGGCTGCTTCTTGTGCTGGGCTTGGAGATGTCTGTGCAAAACCAAACTGTGAACCAAGGCTGGCTGCTTCTAGTGCCAGGCCTGGGGCCCACTTAGAGAGAGTTATGGGGTTCGCTGTGGCCAGATGCAGCTTGTTTGAGAGAATTTAGGAAACTCTGAAGCAGGAACCAAAACAGGCCAGTTCTGTGGTAAAGCCACTGGAAACAGCTTGGGTGGGCCCAAAAGTTAGGTGGGACAGGGCCTCAGGGTATTACCAGGGCAAGGCAAACAGTGTGAGCCAGGTTCCTAGAGTCTAGGACATGGTGCCTCTCTGCAGGCCTGGGTGGGGGGAGGGCTCACCAAAGGAACGTTGGCCTCTGTCAGTGCATCTGTCTGGAGAACGCTGCCTCTCTAGTCCTCACCCTGATGCCAAACAACTCAGTTCTTCCCTGTATGTCTCTGATACCTTTCAAGCTGCCTCCCCTTCGTGCTGGAGCTCAGAGGGAGCAAGTCCGAGGAAGTCTGTGGGTGGGCCCTTTAAGAGGAGCTGCCTTGGATTCCCACACCCTCAGCCTCCCTCAGCCTCAGTTCCCACTGGTCTTTACAGCCAGACATTATGAGGACTTCTCTACTTGGTACTGGAACCCTGATCTGGGAGCCTGGTGTGGGATGGGGACCCCTTACTCCTCAGGGAGGACCTTTACAGCCAAGGTATCCCTCCTGATTTTTATCTGCCACACGTGGTGTGGGATCAGCCCATCCATGCCTCCGCCCCTCCACCCCTCCTACCAGTCTCCATGTGACCTCTTTAATTTTGTAGTTGTAGGACTTCTATTCAGCTCAATGTCAGGCAGCTCTAAAGGATGTTTGTTCTGTAGTTTAGTTGTAATTTTGATGTGGATGTGGGAGGAGGCGATACTGTGTTTACCTACGCTGCCATCTTGACTAGAAGTCCCCCTATTACTTTTAATTTTTTAATTTTTTTTAATCCTCACCTGAGGATTTTCCTCTATTTTTCTTCAGGTAGAGGAGGAGGGAGAGAGAGGGAGAGAGAGACCGTCGATGTGAGAGAGACACATTAACTGGCTGCCTCCTGCACTACCCTGACCAGGGACGAACCGCAACCCCTTGGCTGGAATCGAACCCCTGTCCACAGGCAGATGCTCTACTGCTGAGCCAAACTGGCCAGGGCCCCCTATTTATTTTTAATACATTGACTGCACTGTAGCATTTTGTCAGCCTTTCCTATTTTGGATTAAGGTGTGAGGGTGATGTCTCTGTGAAGATTGTACTTTTTATTAATTTGGAAGGTAAACTGAAGCATGTTATAGAGAAAGATTGAACAAGGGGGCAGAATGGAGAAATGGGAAAACTTATCAACTACTTCTGAGCCAAACCTGCATAGGACCCCCTCACTTTGGTTTAAAATAAATTCTCAGAAGTGGAGTTGGGAGGATAGGTGGAAAAGGTTAAGGCATTAAGAAGTACAGATTGGTAATTACAAAATAATCACAGGCATATACAGTATAGCACAGGGAATGTAGTCAGTAATATTGTAATAACTATGTATGGTGCCAGATGGGTACTAGACATATTGGGGAAATTACTTTGTAAATTATATAAATGTCTAAACACTATGTTGTACATCTGATATAAAGTCATCCCTCATTTATCTCGGTTAATCAGTTACAGGCTCTACCGCGATAAACGAGTTTCCACGAAGTAGGCTTCTTTATTTATATATACAGTTGTATATAAACTTTATATACAGTTTATTTATATATAATAGGGACAGTTGTCCCTATTACCAGAAAAAAAAAATGCGATAGAGTGAAGCTGGGAAAGTCGAAGTGTGAAGTGGCAAGGGACAACTGTAAAATAATGTTGAGCCCTGACTGGTTTGGCTCAGCAGTTAGAGCCTCGGCCCATGGACCAAAGAGTTTCGGGTTTGATTCTGATCAAGGGTGCTTACCTTGGTTGGGTTCGGTCCCCAGCCCTGGCCGGGGTTGTACAGGAAGCAACCAATTGGTGTGTGTCTCTCACATCGATGTTTCTCTCTCTCTCTTTCTCCCTCCCTCTCTTTCTCTCCTCCTCCCTGGCACTCTATCTGAAGATAAATGAAAAAATGTCCTCAGGTGAAGATTTAAAAATAAATAGCCCTGGCCAGTTTGGCTCAGTGGTTGAGCGTTGGCGTGCGGACCAGAGAGTTCTGGGTTCGGTTCCCGCTAGGGGCACGTACCACCAAAAAAAAAAAAAAAGTAAAAAATAAATAAATAAAATAAAATAATGTTGAATGTCAATTGTAATGGACAAATAAAATAAATAAAAATAATCGTAATAGCCCTGGCCAGTTTGGCTCAGCGGTTAGTGTTAGCCTGTGGTCTGGAGAGACCCGGGTTCGGTTCCCGCTAAGGGCACATATCTCGGTGCAGTTTGTCCCTGGTTAGGTTGTGCGGGTGGCAACCACTTGATGTGTCCCTTTCACGTAGATGTTTCTCTCTCTCTCTCTCCCTCCCATTCTATCTGAACAAAATATGAAAAAATGTCCTCGGGTGAGGATTGAAAATAATAATAATAATAAAATAAAAATAAATAAGTAAAACTTTTTGAATATTGGACACTCATAATCAAATGTAATTTCAATAAATATTCTAAGGGCGCCCAGTGGCGGCCCGTGTGATTTAGTGGTTGAGTGTTGACCAAGAGGTCGCTGGTTCAATTCCTGGTCAGGGCACATGCCCAGATTGTGGGCCAAATCCCCAGTGGGGGACATGCAGGAGGCAGCCAATCGATGTTCTCTCATCGATGTTTCTGTCTCTCTCTGCCTCTCCTTTTCTCTCTCTAAAAAAAAATAAACAAAATAAATAAATAAATATTTTAGGGGCAATATAAGTCATTAAAAATTATCAGTGCTTCTGCCTTCTTTCATTATTATAGACAGGTGAAACTTGTTTACTTAAAATCTTTTTTATAGCAATCACTGTTTAATTTTTTATAAACCGTTTTTTACCCTAAATTTAATGTCTCCCCCACCTTTTTTGAATATCAGAATGTGATAGAAGTACCTTTTGTTTGTTTTCATCTCTGAACCTGCTGTTACATTTCTAGATTTTCCCAATCTTCTAAAATTTTGATTATCTGAAGCAAACTAGTCATTTTTTCTTACGAATGTAAGTTTGCCTTGTTTTGAACAAAGGAGCTATACAGTTACTGGTATTCTTTTTTTTTTCACTATCCACTTGAAAACTTACTGAAGAAATTATTATAGTTTTGAGTTAAAAAAGGAAACTTATTACTTTTTACTAACAAACTATCAAAATAAAATAGAAAACCTAATATATCAGTTTTGAAGCTAATGCCATGTAATGACTGTTCTGATGAGAAATGCTTCCTTTTTTATAGGTCACTGTCTTCTACTGTTGAGTATTTTAGTTGAAAACTCTTTGAAATGGCATGTTTTTAAGAGAAATGGTGTACATGGATGTGAAAAATTATGTAATGATATTTAAACTTCTCTGATAGGACTGGCCATTATTACCAGAAAAAAAACATATCCCCAACCCCTTTTTGGTCAAAATTGTAGTAAGTATAATAATAACAATAATTATTATTTTGGGTTTTTTTTTGGGGGGGGTCTTTGTTTTTTTAAATTTATCTTTATTGTTGAAAGTATTACAGATGTCCCCCATTTGTCCCCCATTGACCCCTTCCACCAAGTACAATTATTCTTCAAAAAAATAATTTGTTCTAATAAGCTCTAAGAGATTCCCTATCCCTTAATTTCTCACGTGTTTCTGAACTTTGAAATAGATTTTTATTCATACTGACTCATATTGTGCTGAAATTGGATTTATAGGATGTTATTTGAACCTGTTATGGATAGGGAGTATTTTTCATTTTTTTTTATGCTGAGGAATGCCTGAAGATACCAATGTAACAGCTATTTTTTTTATTTTTTTTTATCCTCACCCGAGGACATTTTTCCATTTTTTTTGTTCAGGTAGAGTAGGAGAGAGAGAGAGGAACATCGACGTTAAAGGGACACAGTTAAAGGGACACATCGAGTGCTGGCTGCCACCCGCTCGACCAACCAGGGCCTGGGACAAACCACAACCAAGGCGCATTCCCCTAGCGGGAACTGAACCCGGGTCTCCCTGGACCACAGGCCAACGCTCCAACCGCTCCAACCGCTGAGCCAAACCGGCCAGGGCAACAGCTATTTTTTAAATAAGACTTGTTTCCCCCTTCTATGGTTAAATGACATTTTGCTATTCCTACATGACCTTTTCTTTTTTGAGGTTTTTAAAATCAAATTTCTTTGGTTTGTAAGTACTAAAAACCACATTCAAACTAACTCCAAAAAAAAGGGAATTAATGTTAATGGCAAGGATACTGGGGATTTCACAGTACCTAAAGATAGAAGTATAGCCAGGTTTCATGAGGGGAAGGGGAACCAAGAATTGGAAACTCATCAGTAACTCAGGCAGCTATTTTCTCATCACCCTGGGGCAGCATGGTCTCTCTGCTTCTCCCTTTGTGCCCACTTCATTTTTCTCTCTCTACATGTTGTCTTTTATCACTGTGCATGACTGAACAAGTCCTCTAACTCTTAAATGCGTATATTCACTCATGGTTCTGTGATCTCATTTAAATCCCTGGGAGAAAATTTAGTTTGAGGCAAGCGTCTATGTCTGGTCCCATCAGCTATGGCTGATGAAACTAAGGTTTCATAGAACATTTCAGGCCCCATTGTTATGGTAGAGGAGTGAATGCAGGGCATACAACTCTCAGGGAGAGGTATGTTGCCAAATAAAAATCCTAAAAGGTGTTGATTATAAAAGAATACTGAATAATATGAAATAAAGTTAAGATTATTTTGAAATAAAAAGGAGACCACTCATTGGCTTTTATATAGTATAGTAAAGAACTTAAATTATTTTATCCCCAATCCATAGGTGATTATTGTGAAAGCTATAAAAACATCTCCCCTTTTCAAATAAAAACCAATGGAGCCAATATTTTAGCTTCTGCATACAAAGTTTGAAGTTTGCTGTTTTATAAACACGAATAACTTTGTTAAAAGCATTATTAATATATCATGTCATTCTCTATTCAAGAAGCATTGCCCTGGCCGGTTTTGCTCAGCGGTTAGAGCGTCGACCTGTGGTCCAGAGAGGCCTGGGTTCAGTTACCGCTAAGGTCGCGTACCTCAGTTGCAGTTTGTCCCTGGCCCTGGTTGGGTCATGCGGGAGGCAACTACTCGATGTGTCCCTTTCATGTGGATGTTTCTCTCTCTCTCTCTCTCTCTCTCTCTCCTTCCCATTCTGTCTGAACAAAAAATGGAAAAAATGTCCTTGGGTGAGGATTAAAAAAAAAAAAAAAAAGAAGCATTTACTGACTGCTAACATTTACTATGCTAGGGACTTTGCTAAAACAGATATTACAAAGTTAGAAATGTAACATTGCCTACTCTCAAAGAATTCCTAATCTAGCCCTGGCCAGTTTGGCTCAGCAGTTGGAGTGTCAGCCTGCGTACCAGAGTCCTGGGTTCAGTTTCCGCTAGGCCTTAGCGTCTAGGGCCATGTACCAACAAAAACCCGAAGAATTCCTAATCTTGTTTCTAAGAGTACACATTCACAGAAATGAGTACGGTATTAGTGTGATAATCATAATATAAATATATAGGATACTCTTAAAGCATAAAACAAGAGAATGACAGTCTGTCTTGGGGAAAGAGGTTAGGGAAGGCTTCAGAGAGCAGGAGTGGCCATTTGAATAGGGACATTTCTCACAGAAAAACTGAATTTGCAAAAGTGGTGTCGAGTTTGGTATGACTGAAGTAAATTTTTATACCATTCAATTTAATGAAAACTTATTTTTTCAAAGCTGTCCACATGATAATGAACATTACTTTTTTCAAAGGGGGGTTGTAGGTTTTAGACTACTCAAATAATTTTGCTCTATAACTTTGATGTCACTTTTGAGAATGAGATGTCACTAATAATTTGCTTTCGGTCTCTTTCAAATTTTTTCAAATAGTGGTTGGTTGGGTGATGTTAATTTACTTTTACAGTGATTTTTCCTGTTCAAGCATAGAGCCTATAATATTTATGATCCTGGCTTGAGTAGCTCAGTTGGATAGAGTGTCATCCTGAAACACCAACGTTTTGGTTTGATCCCCAGTCAGGGCACATACAAGAAGCAACCAATGAATGTATAAATAAGTGGAACAACAAGTCAATTTCTCTCTCTTTCTTTCTCTCTCTCCAATAAATTTTTATTTAAAAATCCAAGTTTTTATCAATGAAAACAATACATAGTGTAAGCCTAATGTAACTTTAACAGATAAATCTAAAAATGACCTGTCAATAATGAAATTTTATAATTTTAGAGGAAAAAGCATACACACACAGACACACACAAGTTTGTAAAATATTATTTTACATCATTTTTCTCTCTCCTGTAGAATGGTACCTGCCTTTAAGCAAAACTAGCATAAGCAGTTGGCAGAATGCTTTGTGCTTCACTACACTGATTAGTTAACACCTTTACTTCTCTTTTCAATTCCTTTATCCACTCAGTCATAATTCCTACACTACCCCCATCACAGATAACCAACCAACCAAATGAAAAAACTCCCCCAAACCAGAGCTCCATAGTTGACTGTTTTGAGAAGTTACTGAGGTAGGTGAGGAGAGAGAAAGGGGAGGCAGTTGTGGACAGCTTTACCACTGCAGCAGTGATGGTGGTGGGTGGGTATGTTTCAAACACGAGGTTCGTTTTCATATAGCAAGCTCAAAAATACCACCATTGTCACCCAGGTCACAAATTGTAACTGTTTCTCATCCCCTTCAATCCCATCAGTCTGCTTTTGGTCACTTTCGTCTTCAGATATGCTTTTGATATACTGTGTAGGAGGGAGGTAATGAACATAGAAAAGGTTATAGTCCTTTTATTTGTTGCTCCTTTTGTTTGGAAGGCCCTTTCAACTCTCCTCTGTGATTCTACTCATATTTCAAGATTTAGATATCTTTTTCTTTTCTGACTTTTCAAGCGAAAATGTTATGTCCTTCTTGTGCTCTCTGTGACCCATTCACATTATATAGACTTATCATTTATTGTAACTGCTTGTTTACTTGTCTACATTCTCCATTATACTCCTGTAAGAAGTATACTCATTAGTCATTGTGTTTCCAGTGCCTAGTACAGTTCTGGCATGTGGTAGGGTTACCATTTCATGATTCTTGGATGCAAACAACAGAAATCAACTTTGGTTAACTGAAGCAAAAGAAAAGAAATTTATTAGAAGAATATTAGTTAGCTTACAGAAATGACTGGAAGACTGGAGAACCAGACTCTGAGAACAAATAGGAAACAAACCAATTAACCATCCTCAGTGCTAGACCATAGCCAAAGTTATGCCACAAAAATATTCTTTTCCTGTTTAAGATGCTATTGCTCCTCTGCAGGACACTGGATGCCATTGCTGGAACAATGCCATGGGTGCTGTAATCACTGTCCTAAGAACGAATTTTAAATGGTCTTTGCAACTTTAGCTCTAGCTAAAGTATATGGTCTTTTGGCTTCCATGGCTGACTCCAAGGCCCACCATTCATCTAGAATACACATAGCAGCATGTAGGAAGGGAGTTCAGATGTTAGTAAAAAAACAAAAAAGCCCTGGCCAATTTGGCTCAGTGGTTGGACTGTCGGCCCGCAGACCAAAGAGTCTCAGGTTCGATTTCAGTCAAGGGCATGTACCTGGGTTGCAGTTCGGTCCACTGGGGTCATGCAGGAGGCAATCAGTCAATGTGTCTCTCTCACATTGATGTTTCTCTCTCTCTCTCTCTCCTCCCCCTCCTTCTTCCCTCCCATTCTATCTGAAGATGAATGGAAAAAGATCCTTGGGTGAGGATTAAAACAACAACAACTTGATACATGTACTTAAAAAAAAAACAAAAAACTTTTGCCCTGGCTGGTTTGGCTAAGTGGTTAGAGCATTGGACCATGGACTGGAGAGTCCCAGGTTCGGTTCCTGCTAAGGGCTCGTACCTCGGTTGCAGTTTGTCCCCAGCCCCAGTTGGGGTCATGTGGGTAGCAACCCGTTGATGTATCTCTCTCATATTGATGTTTCTTTCTCTCTTCTTCCCTCTCTCCCTCCCGCTCTGTCTGAAAATAAATGCAAAAATGTCCTCGGGTGAGGATAAAAAGAAAAAAAAACTTTTGATAAATATTAATTAGGTAAATGAATGAAAAAAATCAGTCATAATTCTCTGCTTCTAACCCTTTACATTATCAAGCATTGACGTGATTATGGTGCCACTTCTGTAATCTAAAACAAAATCAATCCCAAACCATAAAATAAGCAAAATCAGCAAAGCTCTGATTTTTTTTTTTTATCCTCACCCGAGGACACCCTTCCATTTTTCATTCAGATGGAGCAGGAGGGAGAGAGAGGAAGAGAGAGAGAGAGAAACATCGACATGAAAGAAATACATTGAGTGGCTGCTACCCACACAACCCAATCAGGGCCGGGGACCAACCGCAACCGAGGTACATGCCTTAGTGGGAACCGAACCCGGGTCTCTCCGGACCGCAGGTCAGCGCTCTAACCGCTGAGCCAAGCTGGCCAGGGCAGCAAATCTCTGATTTTTAAGATGATACCTCATTCTTAAATTTTAGATAAAATTATTTGAATTAAACTTTTGGTGCCCCCCACCCCCCACTTTTTATTAAATAAATTTGAGGAACTCAAAATTCTGTGACATATTTTTGGTCAAGTCATTTCCATTAAAAAGTACTGATTTTAAAAACTACTAACTTAGAAACTACCACACACACACAAAAACCCAAATGGTCCACAAAACATTATTCTTTCCTTCAGAAGGTTTTACGGTGCATTATAATTTACCAGTCTTTTACTACTAAACTTAAACAGCCAATTGAGACAAACAGTTCTGAAACTGTTCTTCCACCACTGATTAAAACTGGGGTGGCAGGTATTGGGGCTAATATTCATTTAGCCTTCTGAGCTTTCTGGGCAGACTTGATGACTTTGCCAGCTCAAGCTGCCTTCTTGTCCACTGCTTTGATGACACCCACAGCAACTGTCTGTCTCATGTCACAAACAGCAAAGCGGCCCAGAGGGGGATAGTCAGAGAAGCTCTCAACACATATAGGCTTGCCAGGAACCATATTGACGATGGCAGCATCACCAGATTTAAAAAACTTAGGGCCATATTCCAGCTTTTTCCCAGAACCATGGTCAATCTTCTTCAGCTCAGCAAATTTACAAGCAATAGGACCTGTGTGACAATCTAGCACAGGTGCATATTCAGCACTGATTTGGCCCAGATGGTTCAGGATAATCACCTGAGCTGTGAAGTCAGCTGCTTCCATTGGTTGGTCATTTTTGCTGTCACCAGCCACATTGCCATGACAAACATCTTTGACAGACATGTTCTTGACATTGAAGCCCACATTGTCCCCAGGAAAAGCTTCACTCAAAGCTTTCATGGTGCATCTCAACAGACTTGACTTTAGTTGTAACATTGACTGGAGCAAAGGTTACCACCACGCCGGATTTGAGAACACCAGTCTCTGCCCACAGGAACAGTACCAATGCCGCCAATTTTGTAGGCATGTTGGAGGGGCAGATGCAGGGGCTTGTCAGTTGGAGGAGTTGGTGGTAGGATGCAATCCAGAGCTTCAAGCAGTGTGGTTCCACTGGCATTGGCATCTTTACAGGTGACTTTTCATCCCTTGAACCAAGGCATATTAGCACTTGGCTCCAGCATATTGTCACCATTCCAGCCAGAAATTGGCACAAAAGCTACTGTTCAGGGTTGTAGCCAGTTTTCTTAATATAGGTGCTGACTTCTTTAACAATTTCCTCGTATCTTTTCTGGCTGTAGGGCGGCTTAGTGGAATTCATTTTGTTAACACCAACAGTCAGTTGTTTAACACCCAGTGTGTAAGCCAGAAGGGCATGCTCACGGGTCTGCCCATTCTTGGAGATGCCTGCTTCAAATTCACCAACACCAGCAGCAACTATCAGGACAGCACAGTCAGCCTGAGATGTGCCTGTAATCATGTTTTTGATGAAGTCTCTGTGTCCTGGGGCATCAGTGATGGTCACATAATACTTGCTGGTCTCGAATTTCCACAGGGAGATATCAGTGGTGCTACCGTGCTCACGTTCAGCTTTCAGTTTATCCAAGACCTAGGCATACTTGAAGGAGCCCTTCCCCATCTCAGCAGCCTCCTCAAATTTTTTGATGGTTCTTTTGTCTGTCCCACCACGTTTGTAGATCAGCTAGCCAGTAGTGGTAGATTTGCTGGAATCTATGTGTCCAATGACGACAATGTTGATATGAGTCTTTTCTTTTCTCATTTTGGGTTTGATTTAGTGGTGGTTTTCATGACACTTGTGTTCTAGCAGCAAACCCATTGCAAAAAGCAGTGCTCCCTTATTTGTAGTACCCTATGCAAATGCTTATTTAATTATCTGATAATCTAACACTGGATATAGCCAGGATTTGAACTTGGCCCAACTGATTCCAGAACACTTAACTGTTATTTCTATAGTCTTCATATAGTTGTATTCAACAATGACTTCATTTAAACAATACAACAACTAATATATTAGAGAGCTCAGAGGAATGTTTTTGCTTGTAAAATTTTTTTAAATTTCTAAGCCATTTAAAAAAAAACTCATCTTTATTGTTGTATTGTTTATTTTTCCCCCATTGACCCCCTCCTCCCCAATCCCACACCCCTCCTGCTTTCCCCAAACTATTGTTGGTGTCCATTGGTTATGCATGTAAGCACAGAAGTTCTTTGGTTTATCTCATCCCACCCTCTCTCCCCCCTTCCCTTTGAGGTTCATCAGTTGAACAACCAATTTGTACTTCTTAATCCTTCATCTTTTTCACCCATCCCTCCAGCCCCCTCCCATCTGGCAACCAACAAAAAGTTCTCTGTATCTATGAGTCTGTTTCTGTTCTGCCTGCTCATTTTGTTTATAGATTCAGTTGTTGATAGATGTGTATTATTTGCCATTTTATTGCTCGTATTTTTCTTCTTCTCCTTCAAGAAGACCTTTCAACATTTCATATAATACTGGTTTGGTGTGATGAACTCCTTTAGCTTTTTCTTATTTGGGAAACTCTTGATATGTTCATCGATTCTAAATGATATCTTTGCAGGATAGAGTAATCTTGGTGTAGGTTGTTTCTTTTCATCACCTTGAATATCTCTTGCCACTCCTTTCTGCCCTGCAAAGTTTTTTTTGAGAAATCATCTGACAGTCTTTTGGGAGCTTCTTTATAGGTAACTAACTGCTTTTCTCTTGCTGCTCTTAAGATTCTCTCTTTCTCTTTAACTTATGGCATTTTGATGATGATGTGTCTTGGTGTGGACCTCTTTGGGTTCATCTTGTTTGGGACACTTGGTGCTTCTTGGACTTGTATGTCTGTATCCCTCACCAAGTTTGGGAAGTTTTTCTGTCATTATTTTTTCAAATAGGTTTTCAATTTCTTATTTTCTCTCTTCTCCTTCTGGCACCCCTATGATGAGAATGTTGGCACACTTGAGATTGTCCCAGAGGCTCCTTACACTATCCTCATTTTTTTTTTTTTTATTCATTTTTCTTTTTGCTCTTTTTATTGGGTGTTTTTTGCTTCCTTATATTCCAAATCAATGGTTTGCTTCTTGGCTTTACCTACTCTACTATTGATTCCCTGTAAATTATTTATTTCAGTTAGTGCATCCTTCATTTCTGATTGGTCCTTTTTTATGTTGTTGATATTCTCACTAATTTCCTTGGAGGTCTCTTTAAGTTCCTTGAAGGTCTCACCAAGTTCCTTGAGCAACCTTATAACCAGTGTTTTGAACTCTGCATCTGATTGGTTGCTTATCTCCATTTTGTTTAGTTCTTTTCCTGGAGTTTTATTCTGTTCTTTCATTTGGGACATGTTTCTTTGTCTTCTAATTTTGTATGCTTCCCTGTGATTGTTTCTATGTATTATGTAGAGTTGCTGTGCCTCCTAGGCTTTGTAGGGTGGCCTGATGTTGTAGGTGTCCTGTAGGATCCAGTGGCACAGTCTCCCTGATCACCCCATCTGGGCCCTCAGGGTGCACCCCTAGTGTGGACTGTACACCCTTCTGTTGTAATTGAGTCTTAATTGCTGTTGACACATCAGTGGGAGGAATTTACTCAGGCTGATCAGCTGTAAGGACTGGCTGTGCCCACTGACCACTAGCCTTAACTACCTTGGAGGATCAACTGTGTAGGGGCCCATACAGAGCAAGACTTACTTCATCAGGGCTCTGGTACTCACTGAGTCCACTCATTGAGTGTGTCACTTGTGGTGGTGCTTCAGTGTGGTCTGAAGCTTTCTACTGGGTGTGCTGGCTGAGGGGCAAGGTCAGCCACTGCCTGTGCTCTACCTGGGGCCACTCAGCATAAGCTACAAAGTGATCTGCTAATGGCTGCTTCTTGTGTTGGGCGTGGAGGTGCTCAGGAAAAGCCACATTATGAACCAAGGCTAGTTGCTTCTGGTGTAAGGCCTGGGGCTACTTAACGAGTGGTATGGGACTAGCTGAAACGAAATGCTGCTTGTTTGAGAGATTAGGAAACTCTGAAGCAGGATCCAAGACAGGCCAATCCTTTGGGTGGGCCTGAAAGTTGGGTGAAGCAGGATCTCAGGGAATCACCAGGGTGGGGCAAACAGTGTGAGCCAGGTTGCTGGAGTCCCAGATATGACAGCTCTCTGCTGCCCCGGGAAGGGGCTCACCAGAGAAACAAAGGCCTCTGCCAGCATGTCTGTGTGAGAGAAAGCTGCCTCTCCAGCCCTCCTCCTGAGGCCAAACAGCTCATTTCTTCCCTACATGTCTCTGGTGCCTTTCAAACTGCGTCTCCTCTGAACTCAGAGGGAGCAAGTACAAGTAAGTCCCTGTGCAGGCCCTTTAAGAGGAGCTTCCTGGAGCTCCAGCATCCTCAGCCTCCCTCAGCCTCAGTTCCTGCTGGTTTTTACAGCCAGCAGTGATGGGGACTTATCTTCTTGAGACTGGAACCCTGGAGGTGGGCGCCTGGTGTGGGACAGGGACCCCTCACTCCTCAGGGAGGACCTTCTCAGCCAAGGTGTCATTCTAATTTTTATCCGCCATGCGTGCGTGCGTGCGTGTGTGTGTGTGACCAGCCCATCCACACCTCTACCCCTCCACCCCTCTGCCCTTCCTACCAGCCTTGATGGGGCTGCTGCTTTAATTTTGTAGTTGTAGGATTTCCATTCAGCTCAGTTTCAGGCAGTTCTGAATGATGGTTGTGCTGTAGTTTAGTTGTAATTTTGATGTGATTGTGGGAGGAGGCAATACTGCATTTACCTATGCCACCATCTTGACCAGAAGTCCGAAACCATCTTACCTATCAAATATCAGGTCATATAACAATCACTTTGGAACACTGGTATTATGTACCAGACATATAGGACATACACTGTATATCCTAGCAGTTTATTTGTAGTTGGTTTTTTTTTTTTTTTAATGTATGCAGTAGTGCATCATGATATGTACAATAATTTATACATGGATTGGTAATTATTATAATAGCCTAACATTGGAAACAAACCAAATTCTATTAATAGTAGAATGAATAAACAAAATTATATATTCTCAAAATGAAAACTATACAGAAATGAAAATGAACAAACTATTGCTATGCATAAGAGTGTAACTGAATCTCAAAAACATTGTAGAGTTAAAAAAGCTAGACCAAAAGAATATATGTACAAATCCTTCCACGTTCCTTTTATACATAGTTCAGAAACAGACAAAACTAATTTAGTGTTAGAAGTCAGGATAGTGTTCCTTTTTGGGAAGGTTGGAGGGGGATTGGGGACTTCCTGTTACTGGTAATGTTCTATTACTTGACCTGGGAGGTTTTTATAAAGGGTGGTATGTTCACTTAATGAAAATTCCTTGAGTTGTTCACTTTTCTCTAAGTATATTATACCTTAATTAAAAAGTAAAAAATATCCCTGGAAGGTTTGGCTCATCAGTTTGAGCATCAGCGTGAGGACCAAAGGGTCGTGAGTTCAATTCTCAGTCAAGGGCATGTACCTGGTTTGCAGGTTCAATCCCCCACCCCGTTGGAGTCATGCGGGAGGCAATCACTTGTGTGTCTCTCACATTGATGTTTCACTCTTTCTCTCCCCCTCCCTCCCTTCTATTCTATCTAAAAATCAATGGAAAAATATCCTCAGGCGAGGATTAACAAAAACAAACAAACAAAAGTAAAAAATAAAAAATCAGCCCTGGCTGGTTTGGCTCAGCGGTTAGAGCATCAGCCTGCGGATCATATAGTCGTTGGTTTGATTCCAGTCAAGAGCACATACCTCGGTTGCCGTTTGGACCCCAATCCTGGTCGGGGTCGGGTGGGAGGCAACCAGTTGATGTGTCTCTCTTACCTCAATGTTTCTCTCTCTCTCTCTCTCTACCCCTCCCTTTCTGCCTTCCTCCCTACCATTCTGTCTGAAGATAAATGGAAAAAAAAATTTTTTTAAAAATCATATTTGTGTATAGATTAGCTTGGGGAGCATGGTTCAGCAAAATTCCTAAAGTTGTACATAAAGTTTTATCTGAATATCTGAATGTGTATTTTAAGAAAGAGACAATCCATATTCCAGATCAAATTCTCAAAGGGGTGCATGACCCAAAAAGGGTTAAGAACCCACATCACTAAGACCTGAATATTCAGAAAAAAAAACACAATTGTTAAATATATTGTTATGGAAAGCTTGTTTTTGCAATGAGATAAATCCTTGCCTGTATAATCAAACTGTCTGTTTTATATACCATCTCTCCATGCTTTCTTAAGGCTTTTGCTGTTACAGTCAGTCATCCTCTTTTTTGTCTTCATCTTCATTTTCTGTCTCTGATGGATGATTGCCACTGGCAATACCCCTACCCCATTTCACTCTTTTTTTTTTGTTGTTCGTGCCCCTAGCGGGAAGCAAATTCAGGACTCTCTGGTCCGCAGGCCGACACTCCAACCTCTGAGCCAAACTGGCCAGGGCTTTCATTCATTTTTTTAAAATGTTTTTTTAATTTATTTTCTAGAGAGAGAGAGGAAGGGAGAGGGAGAGATATAAAAACATAATGAAAGAGAGAAGCATCAACATCGACTGTCTTCCTCTTGCACTGGGGATCTAGCCCACAACCTGGGCATGTGCCCTGACTGGCAATCGAACCAGTGACCTCTTGCTGCATAGGTCGATGCTCAAGCACTGAGCCTCACCAGGGGGCCTTTTTTTTTTTTTTTTTTTTTTTTAAGTCCTCTGGCCCTGGCCAGTGTGGTTCAGTTAGTTGGGCATTGATTGTCTCATGCACCAAAAGGTTGCCTTTTGATTCCTGGTCTGGGCATATGCTAGGGTTTTGGGCTCGATCCCCAGTATGGGGCATACAGGAGGTAGCTGGTCGATGTTTTGCTCTCACATTGATGTTTCTCTCTTTCTCCCTGTTCCTTCCCCTCTGTCTAAAAAGTCCTCTTTTGATACCATGTCTTCTACCAACCAGTTACCACTCCATTTCCCTCCCTCTCTCCACATCAGAACTCCTGCAGAGAGTTATGAATTATCCTTTCTTACCTTCCATTCTCTCCTTAGCTCATTCCAATTGGGATTTCTTACTAATACTTTACTGAAATGGGTTTTCTCAAGGTCACAATGATTTCAGTTTTGCTGAAATAAGTGATTAAATATTTTATTTGGGAGAAAGTTGGGTGAGAGCTACTCAGGCATAGATAATTGATTAACTCATATTTCTTGTTTTGTCGTTGGCCTGTGTGGGGCCCTGCTTTAATTTTATTTTATCCTCCTTTATTCTCCATCTTCACTCCTATTTCCTTTCCCCCATAGGTATCTACTTTAATGTGTTTTTGCATAACATCCTGAATATATCTTTGAAAACTATAGTGCTTTTTTGAATGTTTTTAATTTATATAAATGATACTTTGCTGTAGATTCTTGTTTCCTACTATTTTCATTCACAACTAAATTAAAAAAAAATTATCTATGTTGCTGTTTACATCTATCTATTTCATTGCTTCTGACTGCTACATGGTATTTAAATCATGCTATCTATCATATTCAAAAATTATTTCTCTACTTATGGACACTTCACTTTGTTTATTCATTCATTCAACAAATATTGACCACATACTATTTCTGGGCACTGTTGTAGATGTTGGTATATGACAGTTACTAAAACAGAAAAATTCCTACCCTCATTGAACTTCCAATCTTGTGGAGAGAAATAATAAGTAAAATGAATAAGTAGATATCTAGTATGTTAGTGAAAAGTAATAAGGTGAGAACATTAAAACAAGGACAGAGATAATATGAGTGTTGGGTGTGGGAGGTTGCTGAAATTTTTAAAAAAGGCAGTCATGGAAAGCCATACTGCGAAGGTGACTTTTTAGAAAGAAGAACCTGAAGATGCAGCTGACTCGACTGGCATAGGGCAAGGCTGTTTCAGAGCAGGAAGTATAAAAGGCCCTGAGACTGAAACATACCTGGTTTGTTCAAGGATCAGTAAGAAGGTTAGCATGTTACCTCCAAGAGTGCTTTCTTTTTTTTTTTTTTTATCCTCACCCGAGGACTTTTTCCATTTTTTGTACAGATAGAGGAAGAGAGAGAGAGAAACATCAATGCGAAAGGAACACATCGAGTGGCTGCCACCTGCACGACCATCCAGGGCTGGGGACAAACTGCAACCAAGGTACATGCCCTTAGCGGGAACCGAACCCGGGTCTCTGTGGACCGCAGGCGGACGCTCTAACTGCTGAGCCAAACTGGCCAGGGCCAAGAGTGCTTTCTAAGAATTTTTTTTAGCATGCTAAACTTTGTTTCTTACTATTATATTAGGACTTATTCTTGCCATCTTAGGTTTTCTATTTACCTTAGTTTATTTTTTTATTTTATTTTTTATTTTTTTTATCCTTACCCAAGGACATTTTTCCATTTTTTACTCAGAGCAGGAAGGAGAGAGAGAGGAAGAGAGAGAAACATCGATGTGAAAGGGACACATCGAGTGGCCGCCACCCACACGACCCAACCAGGGCCGGGGACAAACTGCAGCCAAGGTACATGCCCTTAGCGGGAACCGAACCCGGGTCTCTGTGGACCGCAGGCTGACGCTCTAACCGCTGAGCCAAACCGGCCAGGGCTACCTTAGTTTCTTTTCCTTTCTTCTTTATCTTTTACTATTTTCTAATTATAAATACAAATGTTGGTGCCAGTTTGAAAGTTAGGAATTTTATTTGTTTTCTTCTGGTGGTTACCTTTTACTTAGTCATATTCATATTTATATTTATTTTTGTCTGTCATTTTTTTTTAATCTTTATTGTTGAATGTAAAATGTATTACAGATATTCCACATTTTTCCCCCATTGACCCCCTCCTCCCCACTCCTGCCCCCCTCCCGCCTTTTCCCACACTATTGTCTGTGTCCATTGGTTATGCATATAGGTTCTTTGGTTTATTTCCCTCCCCCCCGCCCCGCAACCAACCCCTTTCCCTTTGAGGTTCGTCAGTCTAGCAATGAATTTGTACTTCTTAATCCCTTCACCTTTTTCACCCATTCCCCCACCCCACCCCTCCCATCTGGCAACCAACAAAAGGTTCTCTGTATCTATGAGAATGTTTCTGTTCTACCTGTTCATTTTGTTTGTAGATTCCATTGTTGATAGATATGTATTCATTGCCATTTTGTTTGTTCATATATTTTATCTTTTTCTTCAAAAAACCCTTCATCATTTCATATAATAATGGTTTGGTGGTGATGAACTCCTTTAACTTTTTCTTGTCTGGGAAAGTCTTTATATAGCCATCGATTCTAAATGCCAGCTTTGCAGGATAGAGTAATCTTGGTTGTAGGTTCTTGCTTCTCATCACTGTGAATATTTCTTGCCACTCCCTTCTGGCTTGCAAAGTTTCTTTTGAGAAATCAGCTGACAGTCTTATGGGAACTGCCTTGTAGGTAACTAGCTGCCTTTCTCTTGCTGCTTTTAAGATTCTCTCTTTGTCTTGAACCTTTTGCATTTTGATGATGATATATCTTGGTGTGGGCCTCTTGGGGTTCATCTTATTTGGGACTCTCTGTGCTTCCTGGACTTGTATATCTGTTTCCTTCACCAAGTTAGGAAAGTTTTCTGCCAATATTGTTTCAAACAGGATTTTGATTTCTTGTTCTCGCTCTTCTCCTTCTGGCACCCCCAAGATGCAAATGTTGGCACGCTTGAAGTTGTCCCAGAGGCTCCTTACACTATCCTCATTTTTTGGGATTCTTTTTTCTTTTTGCTGTTCTGATTGGGCATTTTTTGCTTCCTTATATTCCAAATCGATGGTTTGCTCCTTGGATTTACGTACTCTATTATTGAAGCTGTGTAAATTATTCTTTATTTCAGTTAATGCCTCCTTCAATTCTAACTGTGCATCTATGATTTCTGACTGGTCCTTTTTTATGCTCGAGGCCCTCACTAAGTTCACTGAGGTTCTCACTAAGTTCATTGAGCATCCTTTTAAGCAGTATTTTGAACTCAGCATCTGTTAGGTTGCTTATCTCCATTTTGCTTAGTTCTTTTCTTGGGGTTTTGTTCTGTTCTTTCATTTGGGACCTGTTTCTTTGTCTCCTCATTTTGGCTGCCTCCCTGTGTTTGTTTCAGTGTATTACTTAATGAGAGGTATGGGGCTAGCTGAGACCAGATGCTGCTCGTTTGAAAGAATTTAGGAAAAACCTGAAGCAGGCCCTGGCCGGTTTGGCTCAGCGGTTAGAGCGTCGGCCTGCGGTCCAGAGAGACCAGGGTTCGGTTCCCGCTAAGGGCACGTACCTTGGTTGCAGTTCGTCCCCGGCCCTGGTTGGTCGTGCGGGTGGCAACCACTCGATGTGTCCCTTCACATCCATGTTTCTCTCTCTTTCTCTTCCTCTCTCTCCCTCCCGCTCTGTCTGAACAAAAAATGCAAAAATGTCCTCGGGTGAGGAAAAAAAAAAAAAACTGAAGCAGGATCCAAGACAGGCCAATCCTATGGTTAAGCAAGTGGCAACAGCTTGGGTGGGCCTGAAAGTTGGGTGGGCCTGAAAGTTGGGTGGGGCAGGGGGGGGCAGGGCAGGGCCTCAGGGAGTCACCAGGGCAGGGCTACCAGTGTGAGCCAGGTTGCTGGAGTCCCAGATATGGTGACTGTCTGCCGCCCCAGGGAAGGGCTCACCAAAGGAACAAAGGCCTCTGACAGCACGTTTGTCCCGGAGAAAGCCCCCTCTCCAGCTCTCGCTCCAGTGCCAAACAGCTCAGTTCTTCCCTGTATGTCCCTGGTGCCCCTCGAGCTGCCTCCCCTCCAAGCTTAGAGGGAGAGAGTCCCATAAGTTCGTGTTCGGGCCCTTTAAGGAGCTGCCTGGGGCTCTAGCTGCTTCAGCTTCCCTGAGCCTCAGTTCCCTGTGGTTTTTCCAGCCAGAAGTTATGGGGACTCTCTTCCTGGCACTGGAACCCTGAGCGGGGCACCTGGTGTGGGACGGGGACCCCTCAGTCCTCAGGAAAGACCTTCCCAGCCGAGGTATCCTCCTGATTTTTATCCGCCACACTTGGGTGTGGGACCAGCCTGTTGTGCCGCCGCTGCCCCCGCCCCTCCTACCAGTCTGGATGTGGCTGCTGCTCTAATTCCGTAGTTGTAGGACTTCCATTCTGCTTGATTTCAGGCAGTTTTGAATGATGGTTGTTCTGTAGTTTAGTTGTAACTTTGATGTGGTTGTGGGAGGACATGATACTGTGTTTACCTACACCACCATCTTGACCGGAAGCCCCTTTTTTTAAAGCTTTTTGATTATCTGTATCTTATGCCTGAATAAGACATGTATCTTAGTAGACTCACAGTCCTCTATTCTTCCCTTCTCTCTGTTCCTACCACATTAAGGTTCTCTAACCTTTTGATGTTCAGGGTTATTATAGATATACTTCAATTTTTTTCCCTTTCTCTTCCTTTCCTCTCCTGACTCCCATTGTTTACTTCACAATAGTGAACCTTGAAGTTATTAACTCATCCTTTTTTGCTATATCTTATAGTGTCCCCTATATTTATTTATTTTCCTACTACAATATTTTTTCTCACAATGTTTCACTCTAAAATTCTGAGTCTTTAAGGCTATATAATTTAAGTGACCTTTAGACCAATGGTTTGATTTTTTGTTTGTTTAGCTGTTTTCTAGGTAAACCATTTGAGTGCTTTTATTCCTAATGTCTTTCTTTCATCCGTGCATTTAAATAATATTTTGACTATACATATAAAGTTTTTTTCTTTCAATATTTAAAAAATATTACCCCATTATCATCTTATACCCAGTGTTAGTGATTAGATTTTAAATCTAGCGTTAGGTTAAATCTAGTGTTAGTTTTTTTGTTTGTTTGTTTGTTTGTTTGTTTGTTTGTTTGTTTTGAGTGAATAAGCTACTTTCTATATCTAGGAAATTTTTACTTTGAGGTATTTTTAGATTTCTCTACAAGGTCTACGTATTTTTTTCTAACCTGTTATACCAAACTGGCATATCTTTAATTCTTAGAAATTATTGGTGATTATTTCTCAAGTTTTTTCTCATCTCCATTTTTTCTCCCTCACCTTCTGAAAGTTCTATTATTTAGGAATTTATTCTAATGATCATAGCCCCATATTTGAGGAGTGTTCAGAGCTAATTCTTTTTTTTTTCCCCTGTTAAATACATTTTATTTTTTAGAGCAGTTTTAGATTCACAGCAAAATTGATCAGAAAGTACAGTGAGTTCTCATATACTCCTGCCCCTACACAGACACAGCCTCTCTCACAATCAACATCCCGGACTAGAGTGATACATTTGTTACAATGGATGAACCTACACTGATACATCATTATCACCCAAAGTTCATAGTTTCCATTAAGGTTCACTCTGTGTTGTGCATTCTTTGGGTTTTGACAAATGTGTAACAACATATATTCATGATAATACAGTATTATACAGAATAGTTTCACTGCCCTAAAATTCCTTTGTGTTCATCCTTTTTATCCCTCCTTCCTAACCACTGGCAACCCTTGATCTTTTTACTGTCTCCATAGTTTTGCCTCTTCCAGAATGCCATATAGTTAGAATCATATACTATTTTGGATAACAGTCCTATATCAGATACATATTTTGCAAGTAATTCCTCCCAGTCTATGGGTTGTTTTCTTATTCTCTTAAGCCTCTGTATTTTAAAACTTATATAACATATATTTTCATTTTCTTTTTAAAAAATTTTTTCTTTCTTTATTGATTCTTAGAGAGGAAGGGAGAGGGAGAGATAGAAACATCAATGAGAGAGAACATTTACTGGCCCCCTCCTACATGCCCCCCACTGGGGATTGGACACACAACCTGGACATGTGCCCTGACCGGGAAATCGAACGGGCAGCCTCTTCATGCATGGGTCAAGGCCTAACCAGTGAGCAACACCTGCTGGGCTCTAGTTGGTTCTTCATGACTCATTATTATTTTTCTAGTATCCTACTTTAGTTTTCTGAGGATGTTTGTTATGCTTTTTTAAGAAATATGTTCTGGCTCTGGCTGGTTTGGCTCAGCGGTTAGAGTGTTGGCTGGTGGACCAGAGAGACCTGGGTTCGTTTCCCACTAAGGGCACATATCTTGGTTGCAGTTTGTCCCCAGCCCTGGTTGGGGTCGTGTGGGTGGCAGCCACTTGATGTGCCTCTCACATTGACGTTTCTCTCTCTCTCTCTCTCTCACTCTCTCACTCTCGCTCTCGCTCTCTCTTCCTCCCTCTCTCCCTTCTGCTCTCTCTCAAGATAAATGCAAAACATGTCCTCGGGTGAGGATTTAAAAAAAAAAGAAAAGAAAAGAAATATGTTCTGTGTGGACCATAAATTCTGTTTGCTTTCAGGTAGGTTGTTCTGTTCTTAGAATGTTTTGTTTGTTTGTTTGGTTGGTTGGTTCTGTTTTGTTTTTTTTCTCACCTTTCCCTTACACTCTTGCAGTGTTTATTTTTTCTTTCCTGGAGCCCATATTCACTTGAGAATATCAACTATCTTTATTGATAATAGAGGCAAAATCCCAGATTCAAATTCATGTCCTTCCTGGTGATTTTTAAACTGTATCTATGTGGTGGCAGAAAAGTGGGTTTAGATCTAAAGATGGAGACTTGCCAAATAACTAGTTCTATTTTGGCTATTAGATATACAGATGGAGTTATCAAGTAGGCCTTTTGGATCTCAATAGAGAGTCATGGTTGGTAATATAAATTTGAAAGTGAGCAGCAGTTAGTGGGATTAACACATTTTGGGGGGAATATGAAGAAATGTAATATCCTGGAGGTTGTTTTGATTGCTAAAAGTAGGTTAAGGGAGTTTAAAGAATTGAAGTCATGCTTTGTCTAGGGCTGGCCCTGGCCATAAAAAGGTTTAGAAAGAGCAATGTGTCATCTAGCTTCAGTAAGCTGATCTGCTGATCCTTGTCAGTTTTGGGTCATTGTTTCAGGCTTTTGTGGAATAGTCTACATAGTATAGTAGATTTGGGATAAGGAGTTTCAGGCTTGCTCTTCTACTGATGAACTGTGCTAGTTTGGGCAAGTCAAATTTGCCTCTCCACACTTGAATTTACTCATCAACAAAATGATGAGATTGAACCAAAAGATTTTTTAAAATATATGTTTTTATTGATTTTTAGAGAGAAAGGAAGGGAGAGGGAGAGGGACAGGGAAACAGATGCGAGAAACATCAACTGGCTGCCTTCCACATGCCCCACACTGGGATTGAGCCACAACCCCATAGGTGCCCAGACTGGGAATTGATCCAGCTACCCCCAGTGCATAGAACTATGCTCAACCAACTGAGCCACACCAGCCAGGGCCCAAAAGATTTTCCTGGTTCTTTTCTATTCTTCAATTCTGCGAACCTTTAAAGAGGGTACAGTTATACATAATCTAGACTGACAGTTTGATTTTTAAAATACATTTATTTTCTTGATGATTTTACCAAAAATAGAATAAATCGTTGCTAAGAATACAATTAGTTTTAAGTAATTGCTGGGTTCTCAGAAAAATTACTCTAACTCATAGTACCATTAACAGTTTCAAGTATGCTTATTTTTCTTATAACACCACCAACCACCATTAGGTTTAATTATTTTACTCATATTTGTAAATTTACTGGATATGATGTAGTACCTCGAAGTTTATTTTTAAAAATTATTTGCAAGACTGAAAATTCTTCCAAACATGTTCATATTCAGATTTATTTTTGATCATCTAGTAAGTCCTACAAGTCAAAAAATTGTATCAATCATTATTAATTGGGACAATAACAACTCTCAGTTATTTTCAATTATTAGTTAATTCTCAGAGTCCTTTTCAGGTGCTTATTAACAAATAAATTTGTTACATGTTACAGTTTATGGGGGAAAGTGGAAAAGGATTTTTTAAAAAGTCTTAATAAAGTATCTTTAAATGGGTGGTAAAATTAAGAAATTGAAATGTTAAGCATTCATCAAATGACAGAAATATAAATCTTGTATATCCACTTTTCAAGAAAGGTGATATTTTTATTTTTTGTTAATCCTCACCTGAGGATATTTTTCCATTGATTTTTAGATAGAGTGGAACAGAAGAGGAGAGAGAGAAACATCCATGTAAGAGACGCATCGATTGGTTGCCTCCTGCATGACCCCAACTGGGGCTGGGGATGGAACCTGCAACCCAGGTATGTGCCCTTGACCAGGAATCAAATCTGTGACTCCTTGGTCCACAGGCCCATGCTCCAATCGCTGAGCCAAACCGGCCAGAGTGAAAAGTGATATTTTTAATCAGTTGATCTCATTTTTATTGTATGTCAGTATAGCTGAATTTTAGATTACTCATCTTATGTAAATGTATTTTTAATCACCCTGGTGAATACTATTTCAAGTATCTTGTATATGTAAGACTGTAAAATATAGAAGAAAAAACAGATATTTTGTGTTTGAGAGAAACTTTTGAGAGGATTCTATTGGAGGCAACAATTCATTTTAGAAACCGGCTATCCAATGCCTATAATTCAAAGAGGAAGTAAGAACTTTGTGGTGTGGGAGTGGTATGCATATGGGCAAATAAGTTTAAAAAAAAAAAGATGGTGCAAGAGACAAAATTTAAAACCAGACTTCCCTTTCACTCTAGACTGGTAAGCACCATATATTTGCATTTCATATACAGTGCTAATTTTCAGTACAAGATTGGTAATTGATTTATGTTGTTATTGTTAGCTTATAGTGAATCTGATTTGACAAATAATAGGAATGGTATCACAGTTTCTTTATTATAAAAGAATGTAAATAGCATTAAAAATTCTCCAGATACTGTTACCCCATCCCCATTTAATAATTTCTCATTTTTTCCCATTTCTGCACTGTTTTTTTACTTTTATATCTTTTATACCCTCCCCACAATTTTTTTATTCCTTTTCTTACCATATCTCTTAGCTCAACTTTCTTCCTTTTCTATTTTACTGTTTTCTGTTATTTTGGTCATACATTTTTTTTTCTCTTACCTGTCGATTGCCCTACTCTCTTCAACCAGTTTAACTTCTCCCTCTTGTTAACTTTCTTTGTCCATCAAAGCCCATGTTCACCAATTAATTCAAAGGTCTCCCCAGAGAATTGCTTTTTTTTCCATTCTTGAATTGAAGTATGGTATAGTAGAACTCCCAATCAAATGAGAGTTGAGTTATAAATGGATAGATTTCATCTTAGGCAAGATGTTTAACCTATATGCCTCAGTTTCTTCCATTATAAAGAGCTGAAACTAAATCTCCATATACCTTTGTAGCTCTAAAATCCTATGATTCTGTGGTATCTTAACTTTCCCATTTTTTTCTACTGTGCTGACCTTATTTGTTTAATAAATATTTACACACCTACCGTATGTTTTTAACTGCTATAATTTTTGTGATGGAATAAAAAGAAACAAAAGACAGAGTTCCTGCCTTTCAACTGTTTATAGTCAGTCTGGAGAGACGAGAGGTATCTGTATGTTAACACTCAGTTATTTCCAGTTCATTCTTGTTCAGTCCAGACCAGATCCATATTCTCAAAGGAAAACCAGCTAGCTACTCTAGTTCCAACCTAATTTATCCATAAGGGACAGGGTTGCCCCTGAACACAGTAAAAAAAAACTCCTTTTTATGTTCTTATACATCTAGTAATCCCCATTGTAGTTGTTCTGTAGCATTTTATGTTCACTTGATCCAGTCTAGAATTTAACCATAATAAAAAATTTTATCCCAGAACTAAGGAGATTGATTTTCATTGTGATTTAGTAGATGATCACTCTTTGTCCTTCTTATCTTTTGTATAATCATGTTCAAATATAATGTTCCAGATGGCTGAGTAAATATGACTAACAAGTCGTTCCATACCACATATGCTTATACTTTTTTTCTTAGGTTTGTTTCTGTACCTATTTTGTAAGGGGGTATTGCTTTTGGAGACATCTTTTCCTTTTGTAGGCTGTATGTGTTCTCTAGTTAAAAAATACACACACACACACACATACACACCACCCCACAGGGATTAGGGACAGTGTTGGGGGAGGGGACAGGACTTATAAAATGTCACCATTAAAGATCCTTGTGATGTAACTGTTTTGTATCTCCACTTTGGTGATGAATACATGAAGCTGCTCATGTGATAAAACTGCATAGAACTAAATACGCAAACACACAAATGAATACAAGAAAAATTGGCGAAATCAAAATAAGATAGGTAAATTGCATCAATATAGTATCCCACTGTGATATAGTGCTACAGTTTTGTGAGATGGATAAAAGGTATACCAGATCTCTGTTATTCTTTTCAATGGAATGTGAATCTACAATTATCTTTAAAAAAAAAAAAAGGTTTAATTAAAAATAATAGCTATTTAAAGGGAGTCTTTCTGAAAGGTAATTAAACATATTTAGCTACAGGAAGTACATTGACATATATATATATATAAAATGCAGTATTATTCGGCTAACAAAAAAGAATGAAATCTTGCCATTTGCAACAACAGTGGACGGATCTTGAGGACAGTATGCTAAGTGAATAAGTCCAACAGAGAAAGACGAAAACTGTATGATTTCAGTTATGTGGAATGCAAAAAAAAAAAAAGCTTATAGATGCAGAAAACAGATTGGTGTTTGCCAGAAGTAAGGGCTGAAGTGTGGGGGAAAATGAGTGAAGGGAATGAGTCAGAGGTACAGACTTCCAGTTATGAAATAAATAAGTCATGAGGACTATAGTTGATAATAATGTATTGCATAAATGAACGTTGCTAAGAGAATAGATCTTAAAAGTTCTCATCACAAGAAACATTTTTTAAAAAAATTTGTAACTATAGTGATAAATGTTAACTATACTTATTGTGGTGATCATTTATACTCCTGAAACTAATATATGTTTAAAAAGCAATTTAAAGGAGTCTGTGGTGAAAGATAATTTAACATATGTAGCTCTAGGAAGTACATTGATATATTATTGTCCATTTACATCAAAGGATGGCCCTGGCTGGTTTGGCTCGGCAGTTAGAGCATCGGCCCCATGGACCAGAAAGTCCCGGGTTTGGTGTCCGCTAAGGGCACGTACCTCAGTTGCAGTTTGTCCCTGGCCCCAGTTGGAGTCGTGTGGGTGGCAACCACTTGATGTGTCTCTCTCACATCTATGTTTCTCTCTCCCTCTTTCCTCCCTCCCTCCCACTCTATCTGAAGATAAATGCAAAATGTCCTTGGGTGAGGATTAAAAAATAAAATAAAAAATAAAAAATCATACATCAAAGTATGATCTATTAAATTGGTTTAACCAGTTTTTTGTTTTTTGTTTTTCCATCATCCTCACCCGAGGACATTTTTCCATTTTTTGTTCAGGTAGAGTGGGAGGGAGAGAGAGGAACAGAGAGAGAGAGAAACATCGACGTGAAAGGGACACATCGAGTGGTCGCCACCCGCACAACCAACCAGGGCTGGGGACAAACCGCAACCGAGGCACATGCCCTTAGCGGGAACCAAACCCTGGTCTCTCCGGACCGCAGGCCCCAGGCCGATGCTCCAACCGCTGAGCCAAACCAGCCAGGGCAGTTTTACCAGTTTTTTTATTCCAAGTTTTTTTTAGGCATGTGTGGAAAGGAGAACAATAGTTGTGATGTGTTGTCTTAATTAGCAGAACTTTGCAAACACTTAAATGATGCCAGTTTTGTATGTCTTATTTTCTGTGTAATAGAAAATCTGTTTCTTCTAATAATGGGTCCTTTTTTATACAATTCATGGAATCAAAGTAGAGGTTTTGGAAGCTTAGGCTGTCAGAGATGAAATATTCGATATTGTAAGTGCCACTGTAAATTAATTTAAAATTATAAACATTGAAGAAAATATTATTTGTTTTTTTGAGTAATAAAGATTAAATTTAGTGGATCATAGAGTTACAGTCAAAAAATGTTCTTACTCTATTAAGAAACTCCAGTAGCGCCCTGGCCAGTTTGGCTCAGCGGTTAGAGCGTCGGCCCACAGACTGGAGAGTCCCGGGTTTGGTTCCTGCTAAGAGCACGTACCTCTGTTGCAGTTTGTCCTCGGACCAGTTGGGGTCGTGTGGGTGGCAACCACTCAATGTGTCTCTCTTGCATCGATGTTTCTCTCTCTCTCTTCCTCCGTCTCTCCCTTCCGCTCTATCTGAACATAAATGCAAAAATGTCCTCGGATGAGGATTAAAAAAAAAAAACTCCAGTAGCAGAAAATGTATTTGGAATTTATTATAGTATATTCATAATTCATAACTGCATCTAAATAAGCCTGATAGTCTACCAATAAACCAGGAGCTGTAATTTTAAAACCTTAGAAGTATTTTTATATACATAGATTATTTCAACTGGAAAATTTTTGTGATAATATCATGTTGAATTTAAGAAATGTTTCAGCAGGTTACTAAAGTATATACCACTCCATATTTCCTGACTGAAATTTTTCAGTAAGTCTGAGATAGAGTGGTGTCCTAATTTTATTTTTATTTATTTATTTGTTTGATTGTTTGTTTATTTATTTATTTTTATCCTCACCCGAGGACATTTTTGCATTTATCTTCAGATAAAGCAGGAGGGAGAGAGGGAGGAAGAGAGAAAGAGAAACATCGATGTGAGAGAGACACATCGACTGGTTGCCACCCACACAACCCTAACCGGGGTCAGGGACAAACTGCAACCCAGGTACGTGCCCTTAGTGGGAACCGAACCTGGGACTCTTTGGTCCGCGGGCTGACGCCCTAACCGCTGAGCCAAACCGGCCAGGGCTCTAGTTTTAAAACATATCCATTCTGACAAGTTTTAGCAGTACAAAATGTAACAAGATTGTATTTAACCTTATTTCTCATTCGTTCTTTTCACCCTCCATTCCACTCCAAGACACTTTATCAAATCTTGACTCGAATAATTTTGTTCCTTTCAACCCTTCTCTCCTACTTTTCACAGACAAACACATATCAAGGACCAACCAGGTTAGGTAATTCTGGTATCTGTTGCTGCTGCTTTTTCCTTGTCATTAGCAGATAGTCTGTATTGGTTAAAGCTGTGGTTTTGTCGTCTTGATGTGCTTGTGATTACTGCCTTTCATCTTGTTTTCTTGCAAAAACTTTGACACTTATTAAAATTCCTGCCTGTGTATGTCTTCAACATTATACAGTTAACCCACAGTGATTTGGTACAATATAGTTGGACTGGTTACACTCCAAGATTTTGTCAGTGGCATCATCTTTCCATTTGGTATTTAAAATTATAACACCCAGTGGTGTGGCTCACATGGTTGAGCATCATCCCATGCACCAGGCGGTCACTGGTTCAGCACATGCCCAGGTTGTGGTATTGATCCCCAGGAGGCAGGCAATCAATGTTTCTCTCTCATCCATGTTTCTATTTATCTCTCCTTCTCTCTTCCTCTCTCTCTGAAATCAATAAAAATATATTAAAAATAAATGAAATTACTCATAAATACAACTTACTAAATTACTTAACTTTAAGAAAATAGCCCTGGCCGGTTTGGCTCAGCAGTTAGAGCGTCGGCCTGCGGTACAGAGAGACCCGGGTTCGGTTCCCGCTAAGGGCATGTACCTCGGTTGCAGTTTGTCCCTGGCCCTGGTTGGTCGTGAGGGTGGCAGCCACTCGATGTGTCCCTTCACATCGATGTTTCTCTCTCTGTCTCTTCCTCTCTCTCCCTCCCGCTCTATCTGAACAAAAAATGGAAAAATGTCCTCGGGTGAGGATTAAAAAAAAAAAAAAAAAGAAAATATGATAATGGCACATTGAATCCCATAACATAGCATTGCTTATTATCTTAGATAGAAGATAATGTCCTTCATGAGATCTCAACCATATTAAGGTTTTGATATACAGTGATACCTCGGTTCTCGAACGCCTCGGTTTTCGACCAAATCAGGATTCGAGAAACTTTTGTCTCGGAATCCGAACAAATATTTGGAACTCGAACTTCCGAGTTGAGCCGAATGGCGTTCATTCGGCCCAGCGCGCCTTGCTGGCGTCATCAGTGTGAGTGCAGAGAGAGAGTCACGCTTTGTGGAGTCCGCTTTCCTATTGGGTTTCATTGCTTCGGTTCTCGAACAATTCGGTTCTCGACCGTCCTCCTGGAACGAATTATGTTCGAGAACCGAGGTATCACTGTATCTGATTCAACTTCAGTATAATATTTAAAGAATTTATAATTAAGAGGAAATATTTTTGGGTAATGAATGACTTGTTTAAAACTTCTTATGTATGTGGAAGTTACTTGAGTTTATATTTAAATTATCTTAAATGTGTATATTTTTCCTGTAGGAATGAGATAGTACATATAATGCCCCAGAAATGGTATGTTTTTCTTTCTCACACTCATTGCTTCTGTATATTTACTCATTTGTATCATTTTTTTTTTTATCCTCACCTGAGGACATTTTTTCATTTTTTGTTCAGATAGAGTGGGAGGCAGAGAGGGGAAGAGAGAGAGAGAGAGAGAAACATCGATGTGAAAGGGACACATCGAGTGGTTGCTACCCACACAACCTAACCAAGGACAAACTGCAACCGAGGTACGTGCCCTTAGCGGGAACTGAACCCAGGTCTCTCTGGACCATAGACCGATGATCTAACCGCTGAGCCAAATGGCCAGGGCCATTTGTATCATTTTTTATTTTCTATTTTTCTCCCCATTATCTGCTGTGTATGTGTGTGTGTCTATTCTTTGTTTTTATCCTCACCCGAGGACATTTTTTTGCATTTTTATCTTCAGATAGAGTGGGAAGGAAAGAGGGAGGAAGAGAGAGAGAAACATCGATGTGAGAGAGACACATCGAGTGCATCAAGTGGCTGCCACCTACACAACCCCAACCGGGGCCAGGGACAAACTACAACTGAGGTATGTGCCCTTAGCCTGAACCGAACCCGGGACTCTCCAGTCCACAGGCTGATGCTCTAACCCCTGAGCCAAACCAGCCAGGGCTGTGTGTCTATTCTTGACTGAAATGTGTTTTTGGAAGGGCTGCTGTTTGAAAATTACTTATTGGCTCTTAATCATATGAAAACTATATACGTAAGAGTTTTGTTTGAAAATTATCATTGTTAACCCAACTTTAAGATGTATTGGCTCTTAATTATATGAAAACTATATTTGTAAGAGTTTTGTTTGAAAATTATCATTGTTAACAGAACTTTAAGATGTCGTAGGGGGAAATATTTGGGATTGATTTAAGCTCAATTATTGTTCTTTTTAATACAGTATTTCTCAGACTCTGAGGCTTGCAGAATTCACAAATTGAGATCTGGCATCATTTTCAGAGAAAGACCTTCAGTAATGTGTAAGTAGCTTTTGTTTTTCATTTTGATTTATTTTATTGGCTATTTTCTGTATTAAACACTGAAAGTTTAATTTACCAAATTTCTTAACCAGAATTTGGCATATGTTTGCCACATAATGATTCTGAGTAACAAGTGACACAAAATAACTTTTTGGAAGATGTCTTAAGATGTGCTCTTGATCAGTATTTTTTTTTTTTTAATTTTCTTTATTGATTTTAGAGAGAAGGGAAGGGACAAGAAGAGAGAGATAGAAACATCGATGAGAGAGAACATCAATTGGCTGCCTCCTGCATGTCCCTACTGGGGATTTAGCCCACAACCTGGGCATGTGCCCAGAACAGGAATTGAACTGGCGACCTCTTGGTGCATGGGTCAGCGCTCAACCACGAGCCACACCAACCAGGTTCTTGATCAGTATTAATGACCATTTATTAGAAGTAGCATCCTCAAATGTAAAGAACACTGGATTAAGGGACTTGAGTTCTTGCACAGGCTGCCACTTACTAGCTAGGTATCCTTAAGTAAGCCACCTTTTGTGGCTATGAAATTAGAGTTTAAACTATGACTAATAATAATATGCCTTCCCCTCTAAATGTCTGTTATTCCTATTTTAATTTTTTTTTAATAAATCAGGGGTTGCCAATCTTTCATAAGGGTGCTGTCAAATTACAGTTATGTTTTGATTTTTTGTTGTTGGTTTTTGCTTGGGAATTAATATGGAGAGAGGGGAGGTGCTTCCAAAGTAGACTAGGAGACAAGTAAGCTTCCCTTGCTCAAAAAGTTTGCTCCATATAGTCCATCAATTTGGGTTAATAAAATTTTTAAAAAGTCAGGTTTGCCTTGCATGGGTTTAACCTTTTGAAAAGAAAGTTAACTCTTAAATATAATATACAAGTTAGATTTCTTTCCTTTCAAAATTTCCAGAGAATGCTGATGGTGAAGGAGTGCTAGTTTTCAAGGAGATGGGGGAAATTGACAATAAAATAAGGATTACTATGTTTGTTCTTACAGGGCTTTCGGGAGAAAATGGTAGAGAAACTATGGGCACAGTGAAGGCACATACTTGGAGTCTGGAAGGGGGATAGGAGAAAAAATAATTAGAGGTGGAATAAAAGTATAGAAAGAGATATGGAAAAGTAGAGCTAAATAAAATGCTTTGAAGACAGAGGCTATTGCTTTCATTAGTATTGTCACTGGCTCCGAGAACAGTGTTAGATTTAGCAAGTATGTATGAAAAGTTTATTGAATAAGTGAATTGCCTTTTGAATAAATTTTTAAAAATATGTTCTTACTGATTTTTTAAAAATTTTTTTAGAGAGGAAGGGAGAGAGAGAGAGAAACATTGATATGAGAGCAAAGCATCGATTGGCTGCCTCCTGCATGCTCCCTACTGGGGATCAAGTCCAAAACCCAAGCATGTGCCCTGACTGGGAATTGAACCAGGACCTTTCAGACCATGGGACAGCACTCAATCCACTGAGCCACACCAGCAGGGCTTAAATTTCTAATTTTGCCTAAGGTCCTGATGGTTTTGGTTTTTGGTTACTTGACTCAGATTGTCTAGTTTATCTGTGTCTATCCTACATTTAACAACAACTACAGTATTTAAGGTAATTGAAGTATAGAACATTGCTTCTGAGTTATAGAAAAAAGACATTATGTTAGTATAATATGCTTGAGAAAGATTATAAAGTGAATTGTTCATTAATTTTTAAGCACCTGTCTATCATACTTTGGGACTAGCTGGAATGGAAAAATGGGATACTGGTTTTAGTGTATGCTATTTCTATTTGATGGAATATTATGTAGTCAGTATAATTATAAATATTATATCAGTTTAGAAAAATGCTTATTAAATGAATAGAATATATAAATATTTGTATTTTATATTATAAATGTGAATGAGGATAAGAAAGATGTTTTCTGTTCTCAAGGGGAACATTGTCAAATATAAACCATATTTATTAGTGTGTAGGGGATGATTGAATTTTTTCTGCTCTTTTGTATAATTTATAAAGTTTAAATGAAAATCCACATAAGTTTAAATTTTTTGAAAAATATGATGAACATATATTAACAAGAAAGAGGGAATACTGAGTATATTGCCAAAGAGGAAAAGAGCAAAACTACCTTTGAAGGATAGTAGATAGATTGATTACCTTGGTTGGAAGAAACACGAGAGATGAAGTTTTAAAAGTTGAGATTGGGGGTTCTCTAGTTTAATTTTGATACTGGAAGAAAAGGTGAGCTGAAGTAGATTCTTACCTGTGGAATTATCTTTTAAAAAAAGAAAATTTCTTCTAGCGTAAGTGAACTAGAGTGAGGAGCAGTTGAATTGGTCCATCGAGTTATAGACAGACCATTTTTATATGGTCTTGAATTTGTGACTGTTTATCAGGTCTCTCTCAAAAACTTTTGCTCATTTTACCACTTCAGTAATAGTTTGGTAAAACTTTTATGTCCAGATTTTATGTTTTTTTATCTATCTTTAAAATTTTACCTTTGATGTCTACTCTTGCCTTTTTTTTGTCCTTAGGATTAGCCTAAGTAGCAGATGCTTAACTATTCTGATTTAATGGAACTATATAAAAAATAAAAAAGAATCTGAATTGATTGGGCAGAGACTGAAAGGGAGGAAAAACAAGTTTCCATTAGTTGCTGAATGGGTAAGAGCTTTCTTGTAATGATTTCTTTCTCTTTTTTTAATTATGTGATTCTTTTTATTTTTAATTTTTTTTTCTTTATTGGTATTAAAGAGAGAGAGGAAGGGAGAGGGAGAGAGACATAGAAACATTAAGAAAGAACATCAGTTAGCCACCTCCTGTGCGCCCCCAACTGGGGATCAAGCCCACAACCTACCTGGACATATGCCCTGAGGAGGAATCAGACCTGTGCCTTCTTGGTACATGAGTCAGTGCTCAACCACTGAGCCACACCAGCCAGGCTTCTTATGATTTCTTAGTTTAGTTCTCATGAACCTTTAAGGAATAGAGAGCACATCCTTCTTTGCTATTCCCGAAGAAAATAGATTTAATTTTAAATGAAAAACTAACTAAGCAGATATATGAAATTTTAAGAAGATGCCTATAAACATTTTTATGAGCTAATTCCTTATCTATATCATGTTGAACAAAGAATTAAAAACAATAATTGGTTAATAATGTAGTGTTATGTATTATTACTTCAGCTTGAGTAGTTGTTTCAAGGTTTTATATTACTGTGAATACTTAGAGAACTGTTGGATCAAATGTTTGTGTTGTGTGGCCCCCAGTTTCCAAAATGAACTTAAAGAAATTTACCTCCAAAAAAAAAAAAAAAATAGAAAGAAAGGAAATTAATCTTCTAATTGTCTAACAGTTTTTGCTCTCATGTACTAACTAAAAGTCCAACCAAGTTTTGTATGTGACTAGGAATACTTTTTTCAAATGCTCTTTCCAAGTAATTTCTGGTCACTTTTGCCAACACAGGCATTTTGTCTTTTGTTTTAATTCCTCACCTGAGGATATTTTTCTATTTATTATCAGATGGGGGGAGGGGCAGAGACAGAGAAAAACATTGATGTGATAGAGCCACATCGACTGGTTGCTTCCCACATGACCCAACCAGGGCCAGAGACAAACTGCGACCGAGGTATGTGCCCTTGACTGGAATGGAACCTGCAACTCATTGGTCCGTGGGCCGACACTCTAACCGCTGAGCCAAACCAGCCAGGGCCAGGCATTTTGTCTTAATATCTATTTAGTAGTTTCCATAAAGAGCATACATTTTACACACCAATGGAAGTCTCTTGGTTTAATAAAATTGTTAGGAAATAATATTAATTATTCATTTCTATATTAAATATTTTTAGAATTTTTTTTGCCTTGTAATTTTAAACAATGTCTTTCCCCTGTCTTCTAAATCTCAAATTTACTCTAAAAACAGTTGATTTAGTAGAGGTACATTTTCAGTATTACCAGCTTCCTGAATGAATAAAAAACATTTAGATCTTTTAAGAAGTCACCTGGAAATTCACCAGTAATATTCTTGGCATTATATACTTTGTCAACTATGCCTTAAAACATTTTGTCAACCTTTCTAACCACTCTCCGCTCCCAAATGAATAAATGGAAAATAATAATAACAACAACAAAGCAAGAGAGCTGGAGTGATATATAATTTATTTTCTGTTAATATAAGAGGATTTTATCACCACTTTAAAATTAATTGTTCTTACATGTCTTGGATAAGAACAATAACTTGTTTCTTTTTAGTAGTTATTTACTGTATTCAATTATAAATGAGAATAAGTTACTAAAATTTGTAAACCAGGAAGATCTAACAAAAATTTTTAATACAAATATTTCCCAAATATCTGCTTATTAGTATAATAGGTATTTTAACAGCTAAAATAATAGCTTTCAAAAGACATTATTAAACATGTCTATGCATTTTCATGATAGTACTACAGTAAACCCTCAATTTTGTGAACCTCAAATTAATGGATTTAAGATTTAATGGACAAAATTTCTGGTCCACATGTCATATGTGAAAATTAACGACGTTAATTTTAAAATGCTTTTGACCAAGATTTGCTTACAATTAAATTAACATGGGGGTTTTTTTGTTATTTTTAACAAATGTTAGTGAATAGGTCATTATGTTGGAAAAAGCACTGTAGTAATTTCGCCAACATATAAATAAATACTACATGTCTACAACTTTACATATTTAAATTCAAGAGTCATCATAAACAATGTTCAGGGAATGATTAGCACACAATTGTGAGGTAATTGGTTCTGTTGTCTTGTGTTGTGACTTTCTGCAGCAGTTTTCACAAGTGCTGGCCATTGTTCCCAAGTGCACTAAACCACACTCCAGCTGTGTGCATTTGTTTACTCTCGGCGCCTGGCGAATGCACACATTTACTAGGCCTATTCAGTATAAATTTAAAATTACAGTAATGCATACTTTTATGTGAAATTAAACTTTTCATACATACTTAATTTTAATTATACAAATGTGTCTCCATAAATAAAAACAGGTACACTAATTTTTTTTTTATCCTCACCCGAGGACATTTTTTCATTTTTGTTCAGATAGAGTGGGAGGGAGGGAGAGAGAGAGAGAGAGAGAGAGAGAGAGAAACATCAATGTGAAAGAGATACATTGAGTGGCCGCCACCCTCACAACCAACCAGGGCCGGGGACAAAGAGAGAGAGAGAGAGAGAGAAATATCAATGTGAAAGAGATACATTGAGTGGCCGCCACCCTCACAACCAACCAGGGCCAGAGACAAACCGCAACCAAGGTACATACATGCCTCTAGTGGGAACCAAACCCAGGTCTCTGGACCGCAGGCCAATGCTCTAACTGCTGAGCAAACCAGCCAGGGCTTTTACTATTTTAACATACACATTCAGAAAACCTATTTTACTATATAATGGTCTTCTGGTTTTAACGGACATCCCCTCACCTGAATTAGTCTGTTATATCAAGGTGTTAGTGTATTTCCATTTTTTTTTTCCCTTTTTCTGCATAGCAAGATATAAGACTATTATATGCAATAGTTACTATATCCTTTAGTGTAAATAACTTGATGATAGAGTCTAGGAAAAAGGAAAATATTTTAATCTCTTTGTTATGAAGAGAGAAAGGTGCTCTAACAAGATAATTTTTAAGAATAATATTAATCAGCCCTGGCCTGTTTGGCTCAGTGGTTATAGCGTCAGCCAGCGGACCAATGAGTCGTGGGTTTGATTCTAGTCAAGGGCACATACCTCAGTTGTGGTTCGTCCCTGGCCCTGATTGGGGTCGTGCGGGAGGTAACCAGTCGATGTTTCCCTCTCACGTCGATGTTTCTCTGTCCCTCTCCTTCCCTCCTACTTTGTCTAACAAAAATGGGAAAATATCCTCAGGTGAGGATTAAAAAAAAAAAAGAATAGTATTTATCAGAAGGTTATAATTTAAAATTTATGGACAGATAATATCATATTATAGAGGCTGGTTATGTAACTTTTGACCTAGCAATTCAACTTTAATAAATTTACCTGAAGAAATAAGAGTTGTAGCCAGAGGTTTATATTCAAGGTTATTTATCATAGCATTTAAAAAATAGTAGCAAAGTAAGTAGAAGTAAAAATGATCAACAATAAGGAAATCAATCAATAACGTTATGTTCATAAAATAAAATACTATGCAGCCATTAAAAATTACTTCAGCCCTGGCTGGTTTGGCTCCATGGTTAAAGTTGTAAAGTGGTTTGGTTCCTGCTAGGGGCGCGTACCTCAGTTGCGGTTTGTCCCCTGCCCTGGTTGGTCGTGACCCAGGACCGAAGAGACTTAGGTTTGATTCTCTGCCCTGAAGGCAACCAATTAACGTGTCTATGTCACAATGATGTTTTTCTCTCTTTCTCCCGTCCCCCTTAATACTCTATCTAAAAATCAATGGAAAAATATCCTCAGGTGACGATTTTTTTTAATAAGCAAGAGAGTATTTTTTTTTCTTTATTGATTTTAGAGAGAGAGGAAGGAAGAGAGAGAGAGAGAGAGAGAGAGAGAGAGAGAGAGAGAGAAACATCGATGAGAGAGAACATCGATTGGCCGCCTCCTGCATGTGCCCTGACTAGGAATCGAACTGGCAACCTCTTGATGCATGGGTTGATGCTCAACCACTGAGCCACACTGGCCAGGATCAGGTGAGGATTTTTAAAAAATAATTATTTCAAAGACTAATGAAATGAAGAAAAAAGTTAAATGCAAAAGTACTTTAGTTTTACTTTCTGAGAATGAATACATGGTTAACTGGGTAACACTGGTTGTTTTTTGATGATCACCTGTTATATGCAGTCAGCTGAGAGTGACTTTTCAAAGTTTAACAGAATCTTCTTAGAAGAATAGATTTTTCCTTTCTGTTTACTGTCAGTCTTGAAGGCATTCCTGAAAAGTATAAGCCCATTGTCTTGTGCAAAAATCTTATGTGTAAGGGAATGCTATATAGGAGCCATATGTATCTAAATAAAACAAGGCAGAATGTTTGATTCTTCTTTAGTCTTGTTTCCTAAATGAGTAGGGGTACAGATTCCAAGAAGTGTGGCATAAATTCTGATAACTCATGACATTAGAAATATAGAAAATTAAATGAGTTTGGGGATTATGACAAATATGGTGATATTTATATGATAATCAAGTATACTACATAAGAATTTCTTTGCCCTCAAGTATTTTATAGTCTATACAAGAAGGTTGTTTACTTTAAACTAGCATTTTCTAAAGCATGTTATTAGGACTTTTTCTAGTTCATAAGTGGGAAAATAGGGTTCATTGTTTAAATAGACAGGGCATCCTGGGTTAAACAAAGTTAATCAAGTACCTTTATCAAACAGCTGCTGAGGCTTTAATATTTTAACATAAGTATACAAAAGAGGCATATAGTATATATACCTAATTTGTCCACAGAATCCTTTCTTTGCAGTTATTGGAACTAAGTCTAACATGAGACGTATATTGGGACATATTTGTTGTAAATTAAACTTATTTTTCTTCTCATAACTTATGTAAGTAATGACAGCACTGTGGGGTTGTAATCTAGTTAAAGAAACAAATAAGGATTAAGTGATACTAGACAACTGAAGGAAATTTTGCTGTTAAAGTGTTTGCAAGTATATGATGGATTCTACTTTGTGTATTTTTTCTCTGAATTTGTTGTAAGCATGCATTCCTGTTTTAATCTCTGCCTTACTTTTATTATTTGAAGTTCTGTTTGTTGTATCTGCTGAGACTCATTCAGAGTGGATTTTTCTTTGTATGTTTTTGTGGTTTTGAAATAGAAGGTCATGTTCAGTTGGGCTTTATCTGTGGAAAACCTGGGTTGAGGGTGTACCCTCTAAAACTATTTTGCATTTGCTTCCCCAGAGGTATTACTAGCCTGGGAACACAGTTATTATTGATATTTCAGTTTGGATTTTCCTGGGACCATGGCTTAAGGTCAAATCTCAAATCCAAGTGTGAGTAGGCCTATTGTTATACATTCACAGAGATTTTTTACCCTCTAAAGCAGGGCCCAAATTGAGGCAAACTTTATTATATAATCCCTATACCAGTAGATGGATTTTAAAAATTCACTCTTGAACTGAGGATATAGTCCTTTGAGGCTCTTGTCTCAGTTTCCTATCTTATGTGATCTCAGGGTTTTGTCTCCTGTTTCTGTGATATCTTTTTTTTTTTTTTTTTTTTATCCTCACCCAAGGACATTTTTCCATTTTTTGTTCAGGTAGAGTGGGAGGGAGAGAGAGGAACAGAGAGAGAGAGAGAGAAACATCGACGTGAAAGGAACACATCGAGTGGCTGCCACCGGCACAACCGACCAGGGCTGGGGACAAACCAACCGAGGTACGCGCCCTTAGCGGGAACCGAACCCGGGTCTCTCAGGACCGCAGGCCGACGCTCTAACCGCTGAGCCAAACCGGCCAGGGCTCTTTTAAAACACAAACCCCATGATTACTGAGGTGGTCAGCAAACTTCCCCTACTTGATATCAGCTTATATTACTGCATTCTGGCCTTTGGTTTGCTTACTGTTTTTGGACCCTGGGAATTTCCCTTACATTTTTACATGTTAATCTATGCATTTAAAAGGATATAGGGGTTTTATTTTCTGTCTATTTAGGTAATCTAGGCATCCATATTGCCCAAAATGGAAATTCTTACATTACTTTTATAGTCATAAATAATACTAACTTTATTTTCACTTTTTTATTTTCAAAGATTTTTTTCTAATTCATATATTCTCATTTTTTTAAAAAGACATACTTTTTATGTATGAAAGTGAAATGTATACGAGTGTATTTATCAAGGAGGTAGTACTGTTTTTGCAGTTTTTTATTTTTATTTGCACTTAAACCACTTATATTTATTTGGCTTACTATAGGAAAATACTAGTCTTCTACTTTCCTTTTAGATATAACCTTCTGTAATGGAAGATGATTGAAGATAAGGGGCCTCGTGTTGCTGACTACTTCGTTGTAGCAGGATTAACCGATGTTTCAAAGCCTTTTGAAGAAGAAATTCACTTCAATGATGCCTGTCATAAAGTTGCTAAACCAAAAGAACCTATCACAGATGTTTCAGTTATTATTAAATCTCTTGGTGAGGAAGTGCCACGGGATTACATGTGTATTGATGTTACTCCATCTGGATTGTCAGCTGACCTCAGTAATGGAAGTCTTGTAGGACCACAGATTTACCTTTGCTATAGAAGAGGAAGAGATAAGCCTCCACTTACAGATCTGGGGTAAGTCATTTTTTTTCCTCTTTTAAAAAAATATATATACTTATTGCTTTTTAGAGAGAGAGAGGAAGGGAGAGGGGGAGAGAGATAGAAACATTGATTGGCTGCCTCTGCACAGCTCCTACGAGGGATGGATCCTGCAACCCAGGTGTGTGTGTGCCCCAGCCAGGAATCAAACCAGCGACCTATTGGTGCATGGGTCAGTGCTCAACCAGTGAGCCACACTGGCTGGGATGGGGTAAGTCTTTTTGAAAACATAATTATTGCTGACCTGGCTGGGTGATGCATTTAGGTTAGAGTGTCGTCCTGTGCACCAAAAAATGGTTTTGAGTTTGATTCTCGGTCAGGGCACATACCTAGGTTGTGTGTTTGATCTTCAGTTGGGGTGTGAACAGAAGGCAACTGATTGATATTTGTTTCACACATTGATGTTTCTCTCTCTTTCTCTCATTTCCTCTCTCTCTAAAAATTCATTGAAAACATAATCCTTAGATGAGTATTAAAAATAATAATAATTAGCCCTGGCCGGTTTGGCTCAGCAGTTGGAGTGTTGGCCTGCAGACCAGAGAGTCCTGGGTTCGGTTCCTGCTAGGGGCACGTACCAAAATAATAATAATTAGTATTATTGTTATAGATCCAAATAATATGCCTTATAGATTTTAAAGTTAACTGTTTAAATTTTTCATTAATAGTTATATGGCAGTTTTAGAAAAATAGATATGTATATATCCAGAAGCCTGTATTCTATCACTGTGTTCATTACACCTTTTCAGTGTCCCTTTGTCCTACAAGGTTCCCAGCACTTTCATCTTGTTTGAGTTTCTTTCTTTTAAAGGAAGGGGACAGAATTTGAAAAACGTTTACAGAAAAGTACCAGAAAATTAATGTATTATCCTGATCATAAAATTTTAAATTATTTTTAAAGTACTAGAAAAGGATGGTTTTTAAGCATCCACTATAATGATCATTATAAATGGATAAAAGTCTGTATGCATCAAACAAGGATCTTGAGGTAAATGAGTGCTTTCCTTAGGATACTGTATGAATGTGGGGTTCCTTTTTCATATAACAGCTTTATTGAGATATAATTTATATACTGTACAATTCACCCATTTAATGTGTACAAGTCAGTAGTTTAGTATATTTATCGAGTTATACAACCATCACCACAGTTAATTTTAGAATGTTTTTATCATGACAAAAATAAATCCTGTACTTACTATCCAATTCTCCCTAACCCCCTCAGCTCTAGGCAATCAGTAGTCTACTTTCTGTCTCTGTAGATTTACCTATTCTGGACATTTTATATAAATGGAATTGCGTGTGTGTGCGCGCGCGCGTGTGTGTGTGTGGTGTGTGTCTGCCTGCTTTTCCTTAACATAATGTTTTCAAGGTTTATCCATGTTGTAGTATGTGTCAATACTTGATTCCTTTATATAACTGAATAATATTCCATCTTGTGGATGCACCACAATTAATTTATTCTTTCATCAGTTGATTGTGGGTTGTTTCCACTTTTTGGCTATTATAAACAATGCTGCTGGAAATATTCACGTACCAGTTTTTGTATGGACACATGTCTTCATTTCTCTTGTGTATTTACTCAGAAGTGGAATTGCTGGGTCCTATGGCAACTGTGTGTTTAACCTTTTGAGAAACTGCCAGACTGTTTTCCAAAGCAGTTGTATCACTTTGCATTTTCACCTGGCACTGTATGAAGATTCCAATTTCTCCACATCTAAGCCAGTATTTTGTTGGCATTTTGATTATACTTGTCCTAATGGATGTGAAGTGGCATCTCATTGTGGTCTTGATTTGCATTCACCTGATGGGTGATCATGCTGATCATCTTTCGTGTGCTTATTGGCCATGTGTATATCATTAGAGAAATGTCTTCAGAGTCTTCTTCCTGTTTTAAATTGGGTTATCTTTTTACTGTTGAGAATTCTTTACATATTCTAGATGCAATTCCTTACCAGTTACCTGATTTACAAATATTTCTTCCCATTCTGTGGGCTGTCTTTTCAGTTTCTTTCTGGTATCTTTTGAAGCTGAAAAGTTTTTAATTTTGATGAGGTCTGATTTGATTATGTTTTCTTTTGTTGCTTATGTTTTAGTGTCATATCTAAGAAGGCTTTTATGAATCTAAGGTCATGAAGATTTACATCTAAGTTTTTGTCTAAGAGTTTTACAGGTTCAGCCTTTATATTTAGGTCTTTGATCCATTTTGAATTAATTTTTTTATATGGTTGAGAAAGGGATCCAATCTTACTGTTTTGCATGTGGCTATTCATTTGTCCCAGCACCATCTGCTGAAGAGAATATTCTCCTATTTTCAAAAATTAATCGCCCTGGCCAGTTTGGCTCAGCGGTTAGAGCGTCGGCCTGCGGTCCGGAGAGACCCGGGTTCGGTTCCCGCCAAGGGCACGTACTTCGGTTGCAGTTTGTCCCCGGCCCTGGTTGGTCGTGCGGGTGGCAGCCACTCGATGTGTCCCTTCACGTCGATGTTTCTCTCTCTCTCTCTCTCTCTTCCTCTCTCTCCCTCCCACTCTATCTGTACAAAAAAAAAAAATGGAAAAAAAAAAAAATTAATCGACCATAGATGTATGGGTTTATTTCTGACTCTCAGTTCTATTTCATTTATCTACATGTCTGTCCTTAGGCCAGTACTACACAGTTTTTATTACTATGCTTTGTAGTAAGTGTTTACATTGGAGTGTAAGTATTCCAACTTTGTTCTTCTTTTTCAAGATTGTTTTGGCATCCTGGCTGAGTTACTCAGTGGTTAGAGCGCCAGCCCACGGGTTTCATTCCCGGTTGAGGGCACGTACCTGGGTTGCAGGTGTGATCCCAGATGGGAGGCAGCCAGTCAATGTTTTTTTAAAAAAAGATTGTTTTGGCTATTCTGGGTCTTTTGAATTTTCATAGGACTTTTAAGATCAGCATGTCAGTTTCTGCAAAACTGGGATTCATTTTAAAAGAATGTATGCATATTTTACATATATGTAAAAGAGGGTTATATAAATGTGAAGATATATAATTTTTTTAGTAAAAGAGGAATAAAATTTAAAAGGTAGAAAAATAAGATTCCCACAAGAAAACTGAAAGAGAAAGATCAACAGAAGGCCAGTAGTAGCTCTAAGAATGTCTTCAAAATAGATGAAGCATTTATAAGGAATGAAGATCAGCCTTCTCATTTTCATTGCTATGTTACAAAGAGGGATGGGCTCTTCACTTACAATATTTTGGTTAGAAATAAGGAATTTGTTGACATCCCTACTGATGTCACCAGAAGGGCTATAAAAGTTCCATCTCTTAATATATTAAGTCTGAAAGAGGATATGTAGTCATGTTTACTAACACCCAAGGGAAGATAGAGCTCCTGAATTTTCTTCTACTTTAAAATTCTATCATGTAATGGATGACATAAAAAAGTTACATTAAAAATCAGTCTTTAGTTTGTTAATGCATGAATTAATTGCAATAATTTAAAATTGGTTGCAGAGTAACTACTATATTGCTTCATATGACATTTACATATTTAGTAAATAAATGGCTTGGGAAAGTAAGCCAGCTGTTAGATCTTGTTTTCAAAAGATTAGGGAAGTTGCTCCTGTGACTACTGACTATCATCAGAATTTTAGCTTGTGGATAAAATGGAAGCAGCATTGCAGATTCTCATTTGAGTGTTGGAGTTCCCTAGAGTAGAGATGAGGAATTTTCCAAGCATAGAAAGGACTCTTCAGTAGAAAGGGACTTGAACTGACATGAATAAATTAACTACTCTTATAGCTACCCTATATGTTTGTCGTTATGAAAACTATGATATCATTCTTGCTTTAAAATCTTCCAGATTATTTATTTATTTATTTATTTTAATTACAGTTTACATTCAGTATTATTTTGTATTGGTTTCAGGTGTCAGCATAGTGGTCACACAGTCATATACCTTACAAAGTGTTCCCCTGATATTTCCAGCATTCACGTGGCACCATGCATAGTTATTACAGTGTTGACCATATTTCCTATGCTGTGCTTTACACCCCCATTACTATTTTTATTTTTTTCAATCCTGACCCAAGGACATTTTTCATTTATCTTCAAATAGAATGAGAGGGAGGGAAAGAGAGACAGAGAGAGTGAGAAACATCGATATGAAAGGGACACATCAACTGGTTGCCTCCTTCACAACCCTAACTGGGGCCAGGGACAAACCACAACTGAGGTACATGCCCTTGACTGAAATCGAACCTGTGACTCATTGATCCACAGGCTGATGCTATAACCACTGAGCAAAACTGACCAGTGCCCCATGAATATTTTATAACTGCCAATTTGTACCTCTCAATCCCTTGACCTTTTTAACCAAGTCCCTCAACCCTCCTTCCCTCTGGCAACCATTAGTCTGTTCTTTGTATCTGTAGGTCAGTTTCTAGTTTGTTTGTTTGTTTATGTTATTCTTTAGATTCCACATATAAGTGAAAACATGGTATTTTTTTTTTCTCTAACTGACTTATTTCAATTAGAAAAATACCCTCTAGGTCCATCCATGCTGTCGCAAATGATAAAATTTCATTCTTTTTTATGGCTGAATAATATTCCATTGTATATACTTACCATGGCTTTTTTATCCACTTGCCTATTGATGGACACTTGGTTGCTCCCAAATCTTGACAATTGCAAATAATACTGCAATGAACATAAAGATGCATGTTTTCTTTCAAATTAGTGTTTTGGGTTTCTTCGGACATACTCAGAAGTAGAATTGCTGGGTCATAAGGCAGTTCCATTTTTAATTTTTTGAGGAACTTTCATACTGTTTTCCATAGTGGCTCCACCAATCCTCATTCCCACCAACAGTGTAGAAGGGTTTCCATTTCTCCACATCCTTGACAACACTTGTTTGTTGATTTATTGATGGTATTTCATATGTCTATTGGTCATCTGTATGTCCTCTTTAGAGAAGTGTCTATTCAGGTTCTTTGCCCATTTTTATCCTCACCCAAGGACATTTTTCCACTTTTTGTTCAGACAGAGTAGGAGGGGGAGAGAGAGAGAAACAGCAACGTGAAAGGGACACATCGAGTGGCTGCCACCCGCATGACCAACCAGGGCTGGTGACAAACTGCAACCGAGGTATGTGCCCCTAGAGGGAACCAAACCGGGGTCTCTCTGGACTGTAGGCCGACACTCCAACTGCTGAGCCAAACCGGCCAGTCTTTGCCCATTTTTTAATTGGATTTTTTTTTTTTTTTTTTTGGTGTTAGTTGTATGAATTCTTTATAAATTTTGGATCTTAACCCCTTATCAGATGTATCATTGGCAAATACTTTCTTCCATTCAGTGGGTTGTCTTTTTATTTTGTTGATGGTTTTCTTTTGCTGTACAAAAACTATTTAGTTTGATGTGTTCCCATTTGTGTATTTTTTTCTTTTATTTCCCTTGCCATAGGAGATATATCAGAAAAAAATATTAATAAGAGAACTGTCCAATATTTTACTGCCTATGCTTTCTTCTAGGAGTTTTATGGTTTCATGTTTTACATTTAAGTCTTTAATACATTTTGGGTTTATTCTTGTACTGTATATGGTGTAAGAGGTGATCTAGTTTCTTTTTCTTTTTCTTTCTTTTTTTTTTTTTTTTTTGCTTGTATCTGTCCAATTTTCCCAACACTGTTTATTGAATAGACTGTTTTTATGCCATTGTGTGTTCTTATCTCCTTTGTCAAATATTAATTGACCATATAGGTATGAGTTTATTTCTGGGCTCTCTGTTCTCTTCCATTGATCTACATGTCTGTTTTTATGGCAGTACCATGCTGTTTTTGTCTGTTTGTTTGTTTGTTTTTTTATCCTCACCTGAGGACATTTTTCCACTTTTTTGTTCAGGTAGAGTGAGAGGAAGATAGAGAGAGAGAGAAACATCGACGTGAAAGGGACACATCGAGTGGCTGCCACCCACACGACCAACCAGGGCCGGGGACAAACTGCAACCGAGGTACATGCCCTTAGCGGGAACCGAACCCGGGTCTCTCCGGACCACAGGCCAATGCTCTAACCGCTGAGCCAAACCGGCCAGGGCTACCATGCTATTGTTTTTTTTTTTTCTTTTTTCAATCCTCACCCGAGGACATTTTTCCATTTTTTGTTCAGGTAGAGTGGGGGGGAGAGAGAGGAACAGAGAGAGAGAGAGAAACATGATGTGAAAGGAACACATCGAGTGGCTGCCACCCGCACAACCGACCAGGGCCGGGGACAAACTGCAACCGAGGTATGCGCCCTAGCGGGAACCGAACCCAGATCTCTCAGGACCGCAGGCCGACGCTCTAACCGCTGAGCCAAACCGGCCAGGGCACCATGCCGTTTTGATTACTCTAGCCGTGTAGTATAGTTTGATACCAGATAGGGTGTTACCTCCAATTCAGTACTTCTCAAGATTGTTGTGGCTATTTAGGATATTTTGTAGTTCCATATAAAATTTTAGAATATTTGTTCTAGTTCTGTGAAATACACCATTGGTATTTGATAGGAATTGCATTGAATCTATAAATTGCTTTGGATAGTGTGGATATTTTAATGATGTTAATTCTTCCTATCCATGAGCATGGTATATGCTTTCATTTATTTGTATCTTTTTCAGTTTCTTTTTTAGGTGTCTTATAATTTTCTGAATACTGGTCTTTTACCTCCTTGATTAAATTTATTCCTAGGTATTTTTTTAATGCAATTGTAAGTGGAAATTTTTTTTAGTTTCCCTTTCTGGTAATTCATTTATTGGTGTATAAAAATGCAACCACTCTGACTGGTGTTGCTCAGTGGTTAGAGTGTCGGCCTGTGGACCAGAGAGTCCCAGGTTAGGTTCCTACTTAGGACATGTACCTCGGTTGCAGTTTGCCCCCAGCCCTGGTTGGGGCTGTGTGGGTTGCAGCCACTCGATGTGTCTCTCTTACATAGGTGTTTCTCTCTCTCTCTCTTCCTCCCCTCTCTCCCTCTCGCTCTATCTGAAGATAAATGCAAAAAAACGTCCTCGGGTAAGGATAAAAATATTTTTAAGATGCAGCCAATTTTTAATATTTAGTTTGTATCCGTAAAAGCTTATAGTTTAGACAAGAAAAGTTATCTAACAATATAAAAATCAAAAATAGTAATGCAAAATATATACAACAGCACAATATCTGATAAGAAAATAAGTATCATATATATCATATACATTTAAATTCCATATCTTTAAGAATTTGAGGTAATAAATGGTGGATTTTTTTTCCTGTGTTGTATTTTTATTTTCTTGTTTTCAATTGAGCGTCTGTGTACCAGACACTATTATTGAGATCTTAAATATACTCTCATTTAATTTTCTCAAGATCCTATGAGTTAGAATTTTAAATTTTACAGCTGAGTAACTTAAGTCTTGGAGATTAAGTATAACTGCCTATGATAGTATAGCTGGTAACAAGTGGTAGGAATTTGAATTTAGATGTGTGTAATTGCTCTGTTACAATGCCTTTTTTAAAGATTTAAAACAATGAGAGAGCCCTGGCCGGTTTTGCTCAGCGGTTAGAGCATCGGCCTGCGGTCCGGAGAGACCCGGGTTCGGTTCCCGCTAAGGGCATGTACCTTGGTTGCAGTTTGTCCCCGGCCCTGGTTGGTCGTGCGGGTGGCAGCAACTCTATGTGTCCCTTTCACGTCGATGTTTCTCTCTCTCTTCCTCTCTCTCCCTCCCACTCTATCTGTGCAAAAAAAATGGAAAAATGTCCTCGGGTGAGGATAAAAAAAAAAAAGAGAGAGAGAAATAAAGCAAGATCAAATTGAGGAGGAGGAATAGTTAAGCCAACAATAGGATAAACACAGTTGCTCTGATTAAGCATCCAATTTAGCTCTAAATTTTCCAAATAAAATTTTGAGAAAATGTTTTTTCTTTGCTGACAGCTAGGACAAAAAGGGAAATTAAAACTTATATTAGAAAGAAATAATTTAACTAATTTCTGACACTAAATTTTCTTTCTGTAATGGGATTTTATAAAAGGGAATACTGACTGATGTTGGGGACATTGCCTGTTTTAACGGTTTCTATAGCAAAACACTTAATATGTAGTAGACCTTTAAAATTTTTTTTGACTGATTCCAAAGACTTAGCTTTAAAGTCTAATCAGTGAATTCTATGAAAGAATTAAACTATATTATTCAAACATGACATTTTCTTTGTGTCCCCAAGTACTTTAAGTAGAATGGATGCTGGCTTGTCCATTATGAAAAGCCTATATTTTACCATAATAAAGAAGAAGGAAAGCCCAGCTGGTGTGGCTCACTGGTTGAGAGGCGACCCATGCACCAAGAGGTCACTGGTTTGATTCCCTGTCAGGACACATGCCCAGGTTGTGGGCCAAATCCCCAGTGGGGGTCATACAGGAGGCGGCCAGTCAGTGTTCTCTCTCATCAATGTTTCTATCTCTCTCTCCTTCTTCCGTCCTTTCTCTCTAAAACAATAAAGAAAAAAAAATTTAAAGAAGGAAAAAAATTTGCCCTGGCCGGTTTGGCTCAGCGGTTAGAGCTTTGGCCTGCGGTCCTGAGAGACCCGGGTTCGGTTCCCGCTAAGGGCGCATACCTCGGTTGCAGTTTGTCCCTGGCCCTGGTTGGTTGTGCGGGTGGCAGCCACTCGATGTGTTCCTTTCACATCGATGTTTCTCTCTCTCTCTCTGTTCCTCTCTTTCCCTCCCACTCTACCTGAACAAAAAATGGAAAAATGTCCTCGGATGAGGATAAAAAAAATAAAATAAAATAAAAAGAAGGAAAAAAATTTGAGGTTATTTTCTATTTTGAAAGCCTAAAATTATCTCTTAAACCTGAGGGAAGTATTGGAAGTAAAAGTGTGCATACAGGTTTTACACCTTCTTGTTATAGAAGCCTTTTGAAAGATTTTAATTTTGGCCACAATACAAAGTTGCTTTTTTCAAGAAGATGCTTGGTTTTAGAGACATAAATATATAAATACATCCATTAAATGAAATGCTAAAACAAGCACCTTTACATCCTTTGATTTATGTCATACTTTGGTTTATGTCAACAAAACACATAGGTAATCTGAATTCTTCTTACATTATTTAAATTTTTGGTAGAGAAAACAGTTAACCTTTACTTTTGTATGAGACTATGCAATTCAAATTTGCAATAAGATTGGAATCTGGGCTGCATTTAAGGATCAGTTCATGAAATCTGATAATATTACCTTTTATATTTGAGAGTGCTTTGTGTTTGTGTATTTATTGATTTTATTTATTTTGTAGGGTTTTATATGACTGGAAGGAAAGATTGAAACAGGGGTGTGAAATTATTCAGAGTACTCCCTATGGACGCCCTGCAAATATTAGCGGCAGTACCTCCTCACAAAAAATTTATATCACTTACCGAAGAGCCTCTGAAAACATGACTCAGAATACGTTGGCTGTCACAGACATATGTATTATTATACCCAGTAAAGGAGAAAGTCCACCACACACATTCTGCAAAGTTGACAAGAATCTCAATAATAGTATGGTAAGTGACTCTTTTGCACTTATAAAATTAACCATCGATGAAAAGATCATAACGTAAAATGTTTGGAGAACAGCATAGCATAATTACTGAATTAAAAATATGTTTTTAAAGATGTTGGATATTTTATTTTTAGGAAAGTACTTTAGTTGTACTTTCAAAAGGAGCTATGCAAAAAGCCTTTTTTAACTTTATTTTCTCTGTATATTTGTCTTCAATGCTATGAATCTGTCCTCATGCACTGGTTTATGCAGATACTCTATCATGTGTGCACAACGTGTCCTTTCTCATTTAACACACATTCATTAAACATTTCTACATAGCAGGCACAGTTTTAAGTGCTACAGATATACTAGGGAACAAAACAAAGCCCTTGCCATCATGGAACTTATATTTTACTGGTGAAAGGCAGATAATAAATAAGAAAATATACAATATGCCAAATGGTGGTAAGTGCTGTGCAAGGAAGAAAAGCAAGAAAGGGGTGAAAGGGAGGACTGGGAAGGGTAGAGGAAGGCTTTGTTATTGCATATAAGGTGATGAAATAACAAAGTGGCATTTGAGTTGAGACCCAAAGAAGGTAAGGAAATGTGCTGCGTGAATATGTCTGTCACCACCTAATGTCAAGTGGTAATATCTCCCAAGTTAAATCTCCATTTTAGACCTCTCACCTTAGCTCCATTTGATTCTTCACTTGGATGTCTAATAGATTTTTCAAACTTAAAATGTCTAAAACTGAACTCTTTTCTTTACCCCAAAATCTGCTTTATCCAGTCTTCCTCATCTCAGTTACAGCTAAGTCTAGAAAACTCCTTTGTGGGCAGCAGTTATTTATTTATTTATTTTTAGCTTTTTTTTAAATTAATTTATTTTTGTTACAGATGTTTCTCCTTTTTTCCCCATTGACACCCTCCTCCTGATCCTCCACACCCCTCCTCCCCGCCCACCCCATCCCCAGCATCATTGTCTATGTCCATGGTTATGCATACATGCATATAAATTCTGTGGTTCATCTCTTCCCTCCCCTCTCTCTGACCCCCCTTCTGAGGTTGTCAGTCTGTACCCTACTTCTGTGTCTCTGGGTTTATTTTGTTCATCAGTTTGTTTTGTTCATTATATTCCACAAATAAGTGAGATAATGTGATATTTGTCTTTCTCTGATTGGCTTGTTTTGCTTAGGATAATACTTTCCAGGCCCCTCCATGTCATCTCAAAGAATAAGAGATCTTTCGCCCTGGCCGGTTTGGCTCAGCGGTTAGAGCATCGGCCTGCGGTCCGGAGAGACCCGGGTTCGGTTCCCGCTAAGGGCATGTACCTCGGTTGCAGTTTGTCCCCGGCCCTGGTTGGTCGTGCGGGTGGCAGCCACTCGATGTGTCCCTTTCATGTCGATGTTTCTCTCTCTCCCTCCCACTCTATCTGTGCAAAAAACGGAAAAAAATGTCCTTGGGTGAGGATAAAAAAAAAAAAAAAAAAGAATAAGAGATCTTTCTTTCTTATAGCTGCATAGTATTCAATTGTGTGAATGTACCACAGCTTTTTTATCCACTCATCTGTTGATGAACACTTGGGCTGTTTCTAGATCTTAGCAATTGTAAATAGTGCTGCTATGAACATAGGGGTACATATATTCTTTCTGATTGGTGTTTCAGGCTTCTTAGGATATATTCCTAGAAGCAGTATCATTAGGTCAAATGGCAGTTCAATTTTTAACTTTTTGAGGTAACACCATAGTGTTTTCCATAGTGGCTACACCAGCAGTGTACTAGAGTCCCCTTTTCTCCACACCCTCACTAGCACTTGTTATTTGATAATTTATTGATGGCAGCCATTCTGGCAGGTGTGTGGTAATACCTCATTGTTGTTTTAATTTGCATCTCTCTGATAATTAGTGACATTGAGTATTTTTTCATATGTCTCTTGGCCATTTGTATGTCCTGTTTGGAGAGGTGTCTCTTTAGGTCCTCTGCCCGTTTTTTTATTGGATTCTTTATCTTCCTTTTGTGGAGTTGTGGCCAGCAATTATTTAAAACCATGGGATCATTTAAATGTATGAGATCATTTAGAGAAAGGAAAGGAAAGAAGAGATCAAGAAGAGATCACAATTAATGATCAGAAAAAGAGAGAGGATGCTGCAAAGGAGAATGAGTGCCCTAGCCTGGTGTCTCATTTGGTTGGAGTGTCATCCTGTATACCAAAAGATTGGGGGTTTGATACCTGGTCACGTCACATACCTAGGTTTCGGGTTCAGTCCCAGTCGGGATGCGTACAGGAGACAATCCATCGATATCTCTCTCTCTCTCCTTCCCTTCCTTTCTCTCTATAAAAATTAATAAAAATGTCCCCAGGTGAGGATTAAAAAAAGGAGACTGAGGGGTGAGGTAGCCAGCGATTTGATGGAGGAGGGACCAGAAGAATGTGATGCCTCAAAAGCCAAGAAAATAAAATGTTCCAGGAAGGGAGTTATTAGTGGTATCAAAATTTTCTGAGCCCTGGCCGGTTTGGCTCAGCGGTTGGAGTATCGGCCTGCGGTACAGAGAGACCTGGGTTCGGTTCCCGCTAAGGGCACGTACCTCTGTTGCAGTTTGTCCCCGGCCCTGGTTGGTCGTGCGGGTGGCAGCCACTCGATGTGTCCCTTCACATCGATGTTTCTCTCTCTCTCTCCCTCCCGCTCTATCTGAACAAAAAATGGAAAACTGTCCTCAGGTGAGGATAAAAAAAAAAAAAACAATTTTCTGAGAGGTTGAATAAAATGAAGACTAGAAATTAACTCCTGTATTAGATTTGGTATCGTTAAAGTTGTCAAGGTGTTCTTCTAAGGAATGGTGAAATTAAAACCTGTTTTGGAATGGATTCAGGAGAGAATGGGATATAAGAAAAAGGATATGGCAAATTACTCCTGTTGAGTTTTGGTATAAAGAGCTGCAGAAAAAGCTGGCAATATCTATCTGAAAAGGGTTTTATGGAATCAAAAGGAAGGTAGACACACAAGTGGTATTTCTTAGTTAATCACTTCTGCCCAAATTTTGGACTTAGCATAAAATCTAAATTTTTGTGGCTTAATTTTATTTTAAAGGGTCATATTTTCATGTTATTGCAGTTAGATTTGACTTCTGACAGAAAAATGGGCAATAACTCCAGTAAAATGCTCACAAAATAACCAACTGAAAATAGCTAACAGAGAGCACTCTTTTACATCTTAGATAACACATCTAAAAAAATAAGAGATTTTATTTTATTAAGTTATTACCTTTTAAAATTAATGGTATTTTCTTTTTTTTAATTCAGTGGGGATCAGCAGTATACTTATGTTATAAAAAATCAGTGGCAAAAACTAACACGATATCTTACAAAGCTGGTAAGTATAATTTTTCATGGGATACTTAATATATAAGTGTATTATGGGGCCCAATAATATTAAAGAATAAACAAAACCTGTCTTACATTGTGTTAGTGTCAAGACTGGAACTACACAACCCATGTCTTTTGATTCTGTTTTGTTTTCACCCATACAGTTATTGGAAGATTAATATTAAAAGAAGGCAGGATTTTTTAAAAACATTAGGTTTAAATAAATAATAAGTAGAAATTAGTTCTCTTAAGTTTTTAAATCAGTAGAAAATATGGAAAAGTATTTTCCAGTTAAATTAATATTTCTTTTACATTTACATCAAATTTAGTCAAATCTGTAGTTCATATGTAATTGTTTTATAGTAATCTGAAATATTATAAACTAATTTGTGATTTTTAATACATAGCTGAAATGTTCAATTGTCAGAAACCTCAAAATAGCAAACATACTGATCTTATTTAGGTGCACCTAAATTCAAGAGATGATAACCTAACATTTATTGTTGTTTTTATAGGTCTGATTTGTAGATATCCTCAAGAAGATTATGAGTCATTCTCACTTCCAGAATCTGTTCCCCTATTTTGTTTACCAATGGGTGCAACAATTGAATGTTGGCCATCAAACAGCAAATACCCGCTCCCTGTATTTTCTACATTTGTGTTAACTGGAGCCTCAGCTGAAAAGGTACTGTGTGTTTTAACAAGTTATATTGGTAGATTTCTTGTACATTTTAAATTTAACTTTTTTTATAATGAAAGGAACAGTAGAAAAACATAACTGGTTAAGTTGAATCTATTTTACAAACCTCTTTCTTTTGGTTAAAGTAACTATATCCAGGGACAAGGAAAAGGTAAGTTTCATTCTATTCCAAATACCCAAATGCTTTCTTGTGAATGTGGTGAAAGATTTTTCATTTGTTAAATAATGATCCTTCATTCCTTTATTTTATGTGATACAGAAGCTTTGAAAGTAATACAAAAGACATAATTAAATATGCAATACTATTTAGAATCATAGACTATTATTGTTGGAAGGGACCTTGGAAATTATCTAGTCTGACATTATCATTTTACAGATTGAGAAATTAAAGTCTAGAGAAATTCAGTGAATTGCCTTAAGTTGGAATTTGTATTTCCCTATTTAAAATTGTCCCACTGCTTACTAAATAATAGTTCTTAATCATTTTCTTATAGAGAATATTGATACAATTTATTTTACTCTCTATGAAACAAATGTAATTTAATTGAAACACTTTTTTTAAAATAAGGAGATGTGAGAGTAACACTTGTATAGTTTTAAATTTTTATTATATTTTTTAATGTACATCAAGAAAACAAAGAGTGATGTCTATTCACTACTGTGTTCCTAGTACCTGGCACCTTGCCTGACTCATAAGCATATAATAGCTCATAATGGCCTGGCTCATCATGGCTTATCCATTAAATATTTAACTAATGGTGTGATTTGAATAAATAATATAAGGTGTATTTAGTAAGTATGTTACTTGTTTTCCAGGTCTATGGTGCTGCTATTCAGTTTTATGAACCATATCCTGAGGAGAATCTCACAGAAAAACAGAGACTTCTTTTGGGTTTAGCAAAATCAGCAGATGGGAAGTCTGATGGTTCCAAAACAGTTCACACTAATAAATGCATCTGTCTTCTTTCTCACTGGCCTTTTTTTGATGCATTCAGAAAGTTTCTGACTTTTTTGTATCGTTATTCCATCTCTGGACCTCATGTCCTTCCAATTGAGAAGTAAGTTAGAAGCCTTCTTGGTTCAAAATTTGACATACTACACTAGTATATTTGTATTGGTAATTGAATTGTACTGGTAAATTTTATATGGAAACTAGATTTGTCAGGAGTTATTTGAAAAAAAAGAGTTTGGTTGTTTCTATCAGGAATATATATATATATATATATATATATATATATTTTAAATCTTCACTTGAGGACATTTTTCCATTTATCTTCAGATAGACTGGGAGGGAGGAAAGGAGGGAGGGAGGGAGGGAAAGAAACATCAATGTGAGAGACACACATTGACTGGCCGCCCCCCACAGGACCATGACCAGGGCCAGAGATGGAACTGCAACCGAGGTACGTGCCCTTGACCAGAATTGAACCTAAGACTCTTTGGTCCTCAGGCTGCCGCTCCAACTGCTGAGCCAAACCGGCTAGGGCAATCAGAAATATTTATGTATTATACTTTTACAGCCATGGTTTTTTTTTTTTCATCTCTAACAAAATAATTGTTTCATTTTTTTATGTTCTTGTGGAGTTCGGAGATCCTAATTGGAATTTTATAAAAAGTTTTGTAATTCTTATTTTATACACAACTTGGGTTTATTATGAACCTTTACAAATATTTCTTACTATTTTTAGATGTCATGAATTTAAAGGAAAAATTAAATAAGTGCATTCTTTATTCTTTTCTACAATTTTAGTGATTTATTTTAAAATCATTAACATTGAATAATGTTTCATGCACTAAAATTTGACGCAAATGAGATCTAAATACCTCCATTGTCTGACTATTGTTTATTTCATTCCATCAATCACTTAAGCTCTTTTGTGTTCTTAGGCAGAATTCTCTGACTGTAATGACAGTTAGAAAATGATAGAATTATCATAAGAACAGTTGGTGTACAAGATTACTCTTTAATTTTTCCTTGCACTTTTCTAATCTCAGTATTTCATTGCAGCTGTTCTCAGGTGTTTTTGGTCTCAGGACCCCTTTATACTCTTAAAAACTGAGGACCTCAAAGAGCTTTTCTTTAATTGTTATATCTGTTGATATGATACGTTGTATAATAGAAATTACAACTGAGAACTTAAAAATATATTAATTTTAGCCCTGGCCGGTTTGGTTTAGCGGTTAGAGCATTGGCCTGCGGTCCTGAGAGACCAGGGTTCGATTCCCGCTAAGGGCGCGTACCTCGGTTGCAGTTTGTCCCCGGCCCTGGTCGGTTGTGCGGGTGGCAGCCACTCGATGTGTTCCTTTCACATCGATGTTTCTCTCTCTCTCTCTCTGTTCCTCTCTCTTCCTCCCACTCTACCTGAACAAAAAATGGAAAAATGTCCTTGGGTGAGGATAAAAATATACATATATATATATATATATATATAAAATTTATATATATATATAAATTTTATTTTTAAACATAATAAACCCATTACATGTTAACATATATATATTTTTTTATTTTAAATTTTTTCAAAGTAACTGTTCTCTAACGCACACAAAAAATTAGAAGAATGACATTTTTTTACATTTTTACAAATCTAATGTCTGGATTAATTGAACACAGGTTCTCATGTGTGCTTCTATATTTAATCTGTTGCAATATGTTGTTTGGGTTGAAGTATATGAACCTGGCCTTACACAGATAAGTAGGTGGAAAAGGGAAGACGTTTAAATAGTTTTTTCAGAAAATTGTGGGTTTTCCTTTTTGTCACTGCACCCAGACATAATAAGTGTTTATTATAGCGATCAGCAGACATTTGGTTCTGTCCAAAGCATCCATGGAAACATTTGATCCATGTTGACTCATCTACTCTACCCCATGTGCCATTGCCAGCTAGGTTACTGAGGCAAAAAGGGTTATTGGCAATACAGCCATGACACAATTATTGGATCAGTAAAATTTGATAGTGTTTTGTTATGTCTTAATCCTACCAAAAGTATAAATAAATGTTATGGGCTATCTGAACCCAAAGACGTTTTCAAAGCTTGGATGTTTTTCACAGGACCAGATATCAAGAACAATTTGTCATGTACCATTTTTCATAGAACCAAATATTAAGGAATTTTGGCATGGACCAAATGTTGCTGCGGACTCAGTCACACAAATGCTTTTCTTCAAGACAACCATTGTACTGCTTTGCATAGCAGATATGCTTTATGTATACTTCCCCTTTCATAGAATTTTTTTTTTTTTAAGTACATTGCAGCCCAGGCCAGTGTGGCTCGGTTGGAGCATCATCCTGTACACCAAAAGGTCCAGCAGGTTTGATCCCCAGTCAGGGTGCATATGGGAGGCCTTGGATCCCATGTTTCTCTCTCTCCCTTCCTCTCTCTAGAATCAATGAAGAACATATCCTTGAGTGAGGATAAATACATATATAGATAAATTAATATACATAAATAAATAGTATACATAAATAAATAAATAGTGTCAAAATTTAATAAAATTAATAATATTTATTGTTTAATCAAAAACATTTTTAAGTGAAACTGAATACAATGAGTACTGATACAGTTTGGTGCCTTGATTCATAGTAAGATGTCAGCAGTTTTATCCACAATGCTTTTTCACCATCAGTGCAAATATCAATACAGTGAAAGAGGTAAACGAAACCTTACTATAAAAATAGTTTTGCCTTGGCCCCTCTCTCTTCTCTTCTCTTCCAGTCCCTTGTCCCTTCTTTTCCCTTTCCTTCCCTTACCTTCTCTTCCCTTCTCCTCAAAATCAATATATATATCCAAGGATGAGGATTTAAAAAATAAATAGTTTTGACATTGAAGATCCTCCATGAATGGGTCTTAGAGATCTTTAGATGTTCACTTTTGTTTTCTGCTGTTCTGACTACTTTAGATAATTCAAACAAACGTGTGTCCTCTGGAACCCATTCCCCTTATCGTTTTTCCTTAGGTTATGCATACCTTCGTGGTAGTATATGCCTTTTTTATAATGCCCACAATGTCTGGCAGTGTCTTATAAATAGCAAGCAGTCAAAATATTTGTAAAATTAATAAATTTCTCTTTTAATGTTATCTATCCAGTTGAAATTATCCCAGTTCTGAAACAAAGATGATTCTGAAATAATGTTTAAGAGAAAAGTAATGCAGAAATAAAATCACTTTTTTCTTTAAAAAAAGAAAGGGAAGCCCTGGCCAGTTTGGCTCAGCGGTTAGAGCGTCGGCCTGCGGTCCGAAGAGACCCGGGTTCGGTTCCCGCTAAGGGCACGTACCTCGGTTGCAGTTTGTCCCCGGCCCTGGTCGGTCGTGCGGGTGGCAACCACTCGATGTGTCCCTTTCACATCGATGCTTCTCTCTCTCTCTCCCTTCCTCTCTCTCCCTCCCACTCTATCTGTACAAAAAATGGAAAAATATCCTCGCGTGAGGATAAAAAAAAATAAAAAAATAAAAAAAAAAAGAAAGGGAAGATTTTTCACTATTGTTGCTTTTTTCTTTTCCATAGTGTTCAAAACAAAACACATCAATTTCGCTTTTTATACATTTTCTTCTGGAAAAAAAAAACAAACATAAAGTCAGTAGTACAATTTTTAACCTATTGTTAATAGAAAGTACAGGAATACCTTGGAGATACTGTGAGGAACCGTTCCAGACTAATAAAGTGAATATGGCAGTAAAACAAGTTGTAATCTTTTTGCTGGTGGGAAGTTTTGCATTTAGTTTGTAAAAAATGCAACATCTGTAAAGGGAAGCTCAAAGCTCAGTAAAACGATGTGTGTCTGTATATTGTTCATCCTTTAGAAATAGTTAAACTCATTTTTCTGGGGTATTCTAAATGGTGTCTCACTTTTAAAATATGAGCAGTTGACAAAAAACTAAATTACGAATGCGCGAAAATGCACGAATTAGCTTTTTTGTTAATGTCCACATATGTGATACATTGTATATTATCTACTTAGGGAGAGGTAAAAGTTAAAATGGCTTTTGAGGTATTCATAACATAAACATTGGTGAGTATGAACAGCTATTAACATTAAAGTTATTGAATTTAGGTAGAAGTAACTTTAATGGGACAAATGCTTTTTCATTGTTTGTTCACTTGTTTTCATAGTAACAGGGATTTCGTATAGGTTCACAGAACTTTCAACTTAACTTGGACTTGTGGTGACATCTTGACATTTGTAGCACATGGTACTCACATTGGAATCAATTGGCTTTTTGTTTGTTTGTTTTCAAGGCATATTTCTCATTTTATGCACAAGGTTCCTTTTCCATCTCCTCAGAGACCACGGATTTTAGTTCAGGTAAGATTTTCTTGATATAAGTGCCCTGTTGAATGAATATTGGCTCTGTCCAAATGTAACATAAGAGTAACAATTTTATTTTTTTATTTAATTTATTTATTTTTGTTACAGATGTTTTTCCTTTATCCCCTACTGATATCCCTCTCCCCAACTCTCCCCGCCCTGTCCCCAGCTTTGTTGTCTATGTCCATTGTTCCTGCATACATGTATATAAGTTCTGTGGTTTATCTCTCCCTCCAAACCCCTCTTCTGGGGATTGTCAGTCTGTACTCCACTTCCACGTCCCTGGGACTACCCCATTCCTCAGACTGTTATATTCATTATATTCCACAAATAAGTGAGATCATGTGATATTTGTCTTTCTCAGCTTGGCTTGTTTCACTTAGGATAATACTCTCCAAGTCCCTCCATGTCGTCTCAAAGGATAAGAGATGTTTCTTTCTGCCCTGGCCAGTTTGGCTCAGCAGTTGGAGCGTTGGCTTGTGATCTGGAGAGACCCAGGTTCCGTTCTCGCTAAGGGATGTACCTTGGTTGCAGTTTGTCCCCGGCCCCAGTTGGGGTTGTGTGGGTGGCGACCACTCGATGTTTCTCTCTCACATTGATATTTCTCTCTCTCCTTCCCTCCCTCTCTCCCTCTCGCTCTATAAATGCAAAAAGTGTCAAGTGAGGATTTAAAAAAAAGATCTTTCTTTCTTACAGCTGCATAGTACTCCATTGTGTATATGTACCACAGCTTTTTTATCCATTCATCTACTGATGGACACTTGGGCTGTTTCCAGATCTTAGCTATAGTAAATAGTGCTGCTACAAACATGGGGGTACATATATTCTTTCTGATTGGTGTTTCAGGTTTCTTAAGGTATATTCCTAGAAGTGGGATCACTGGGTCAAATGGCAGTTCAATTTTTAATTTTTTGAGGTAACACCATCGTGTTTTTCATAGTGGCTGCACCAGTCTGCATTCCCACCAGCAGTGTACTAGAGTCCCCTTTTCTCCACACCCTCGCCAACACTTGTTTGATGATTTGTTGATGGCAGCCATTCTGACAGGTGTGAGGTGATACATCATTGTTGTTTTAATTTGCATCTGTCTGATGATTAGTGATGTTGAGCATTTCTTCATATGTCTTTTGGCCATTTGTATGTCCTGTTTGAAGAGGTGTCTATTTAGTTCCTGTGTCCATTTTTTAATTGGGTTCTTTGTCTTCCTTTTGTTGAGTTGTATGAGTACTCTATATATTTTGGAAATTAACCCCTTATCTGATGTATCATTGGCAATTATGCTCTCCCATACAGTAGGTTGCCTTTCCATTTTGATGGTTGTTTCTTTTGCTGTGCAGAAGCTTTTGAGTTTGATGTAGTCCCATGTGTTCATTTTTTCCTTTGTGTCTGTTGCCATAGGTGATATATCAGTGAAAATTCTGCTGCGTATGATGTTCGAAATTTTGTTGCCTACATTTTCTTCTAGAATTTTTATGGATTCATGGGTCACATTTAAGTCTTTTATCCATTTTGGGTTTATTTTTGTGTATGGTGTAAGTTGATGGTCTAGTTTCAATTTTTTGCATGTAGCTGTCCAATTTTCCCAACACCATTTATTAAAGAGGCTGTCTTTACTCCATTGTATGCTCTTGCCTCCTTTGTCTAACATTAATTGAGCATAATGTCTTGGGTCCATTTCTGGGTTCTTTGTTCTGTTCCTCTGGTCTATATGCCTGTTCTTATACCAGTACCAGGCTGTTTTGATTCCAGTCGCTTTGTAGTATAACCTGAAATCTGGTAATGTGATCCCTCCAACTTAGTTCTTCTTTTTCAAAATTGGTGTGGCAAGAATAACAATTTTAAATGGGGGGAAATCAAATAGGATTAAAAGAGAACAAGATGTTATTTAATTTTGGAGTTTGGGTCTTACTGTCTTATTAACTGCCTTCCAGACAATTAATTTTTCTTTCTTAAATAAAGGATTGCAGAGTTAAAGAAGTAGGAGGCAGTAGACATTTGAACACACAAGAAGGAACTTCTTTCCTTAAATTTGTTTTAGGTATTTGAAAGTTTCTCTGTGGCTTTGGCTTTTATTCCCTAAGTTAAGTATATTAGAGTATATAGAAGGAAAAGTTGTGTGTTTTCATATAGTGCAGGAAGGAATGCTTATATCTTTGTGATGGGGGTAGTTTAAAAGGAACATAAATTATTTTCCCCATATTTTTTCCAACTGACTGTATCTTTCCTCTTTTGTTCATATTTTTGTTTGTATTCTTGATATCTAAGTTTCTGCTTATTTAATCATCATTTATGAAGCTGTTTACATTAAGACAATATTTTCATGTAATATCACTAATTGTGCTTTACTATATCTATCATAGCCCTTAATAGGGTATCATTTGAAATTAGAAATCATTTGGCAAATAGATATTTAAAGATTTGTGAAATCTGCATAAATTTGAAAATGTGCATAAAAATAATTGCATTATTATATTGGTACCGATAAAATGTCTAGAAAAATATCATTTGATGAGTTTTATAATCATTCTGCATATTTACATATAATTTCTGTCTTCTTGGTATTTAGTGACAGAATATATGTAGCACACTCAGTTGGAATACACAGAAAATATTTGCTTTATAACAGAAGTTGGCAAACTTTTTCTGTTGAGGCCAAAAAGTAAATATTTTAGTATTTACAGGCCATGCTATCTCTATTGAAACTACTCAGCTCTGCTGTTATTGCACAAAAGCAGCTAGAGGTGTATGTAAATGATGAGTTCTGATAAACTTTATAAAAACAAGTGGCCTGTGGATTAGCCCTAGAGGCCATAGGTTTGCTAGCTCTGGTTTTATGGTATTAAATGAATAATTTAGTGTCTCAATAAAGATTTGTTAAAATGGCATTAAGGAAACATTGAGGAACAGAAGAAAATATATAGGATTTAGAATGGAGGAGTTGGTAGTCAGAAGAGGTCAGTGATCATGACATATTTTTCAGGATCTTAGTAAGTGACTATACTAAGGAATGAATATATTGAAACATCATCATCATTAGTCTATGTTTTTACCAGAAAGTGGTGTTTTAAAGTTTATGTTTTAAATACTGTATTTTAAATCTTCCAGTTATCGCCACATGATAATCTGATCCTCAGTCAGCCTGTTTCTTCACCTCTTCCATTAAGGCAAGTAAAACTTCATTTCTATTTATGTTCCTCTAAATCTAGTGTGAGCTCAAGTAATATTAAAATATTTTTTCTCTTTCCTAGGTAAAATTTTAAATGTTGATGGAAATATTTTTCATTTAACTGTTTCTTACCTAAATTCCATTTACTTAATATTTAGGTTAATATTCTTAAAAAAAGAAAGGCATCACCCTGGCTGTCTTGCTCAATGGTTAGAGCATTGACCCATACACCAAAGGGTCTTGGGTTTGATTCCCAGTCAAGGGAAAATACCTGGATTATGGGTTCAATCCCCAACCCTGCTGGGGCCCATGCAGGAGGCAGCCAATCAGTATGTCTCTCTCTCCCCCTTTCCCTCTGTCCCCCCCCCCTCCACTCTCTCTAACAAGAACAACAACAACAAAAATCCTCAGGTGAGGATTAACAAAAAGAAAAAGAAAGACTTTTACAGTAGTGTTTGGTATTTTGTGTATCCATTTGTTATCATAATAAATAGGTGCATATGTATGTAGATTATGAAAACAGTTATTTTTAGTTTTAAGTGTTCTCTGAAAAACATTCAAATGCAATTAATTTTCAGTTTAACCTCAAAATAAAAAGATACTTATAAATATTAAACCATGGAATAGAACATTGTATTTCACCACCTTAAAAGTTCAGAGAAATTATGAAATATGTTTTTTCTACGGTATTTCTTGAAATTTAATTAGCTGTATAATTTTTCTAGCAGAGAAATAGTTACAGTGTAATTAAGCTAATTTTGTAGCATATACCTAAAGGAGACTAGGTGCCATCTTTTTTAAAAATTTTTTTTATCCTCAGCCGAGGACATTTTTGCATTTATCTTCAGATAGAGCAAAAGGGATAGAGGGAGGAAGAGAGAGAGAAACATCGATGTGAGAGAGACACATCAACTGGTTGCCACCCACATGACCCCAACCGGAGCTGGGCTCGAGCTGCAACTGGGGTATATGCCCTTAGCAGGAACCAAACCCAGGACTCTCTGGTCCGCAGGCCAACGCTCTAACCACTGAACCAAATTGGCCAGGGCTAGGTGCCATCTTTGACATTAATTTTGTAAGAATTTCAGATTATTTCATCACTAGATCTCCACCTAGGGTGACCAGTGTTTTTTCTAACCTTTTTTTCTTTCAATCGTCGTCCAAGGATATTTTTCTGTTTATCATCAGATAGAATGGGAGGGAGGAAGAGGAAGAGAGAGAGAGAGACTGCAAGGGGGGGGGGGGGAGAGAGAGAGACTTTGATTCGAGTGAGACACATCAACTGGTTACCTCCCACAGAACCCCACCAGGGCCGGGCGAACCGTAACCAGAATCGAACTGGTGACTCATTGGTCCACAGGTGAACCCTAGAACTGCTGAACCAAACTGGCCAGGGCTTCTTAACCTTTTTTAAGCCAAAAATAAACTAGTAATACTGGCTGAGACTATGTAAAAATGATTCTAAATTACCCAAGGACTATTTTTTTTTTGTTAACAGCTTTTTTTTTGGTATATAATTCACATACTGTACAGTTCACCCAATTAAATTGTACGATTCACTGGTTATATTCACGAAGCTCTGCAACTATCACTATAATCAATTTTAGGATACTTTCATCTCTCTAAAAAGAAGCCCTGTATGCTTTAGCAGTTTATGTTCCCTATTTCTCCCATCCCTACACACAAAAACACACATACCTCCCCAACCCTTGGCAACAACTAATCTGCATTCTGTCTACAGATTTGCCTCTCCTGAACATTTCATATAAAGGGAATAATATTACATTTGGCCTTTTGTATTTAGCTTCCTTCACTTAGCATAATGTTTCCAAGTTTTATCTATGTCGAAGTGTGTATCAGTACTTCATTTTTGTTTGTTTATTTGTTTGTTTATCCTCATCTACAGATATATTTTTCATTGATTTTTAAAGGGAGTGGAAGGGAGGGAGGAGGAGAGAGAGAGAGAGAAACATTGATGTGAGAGAGAGACATATTGTTCGGTTGCCTCCTTAACGCGTCCTGACCGGGACCAGGGATTGAACCTACAACCCAGGTATGTACCCTTGGCTGGGTGGGAATCGAACCTCAGACCCTTTGGTGCATGGGCCGATGCTCTATCCACAAAGCCATACTGACCAGGGTGAGTACTTTATTTCTTTTTATTTCCAACAAATATTTCAGTATATGAATATACAACTTTTTTTTAAATTCTCACCCGAGGATATTTTTCCATTAATGTTTACACAGGGTAAAAGGGGATAGGGAAGAGAGAGAGAAAAACATCCATGTGAGAGAGACACATTGACCAGTTGCTTCCTGCACAACCCTGACAAGGCTGGGGTTTGAACCTGCAACCCAAGTACGTGCCCTGGCAGAAATCGAACCCTTGACCCTTTAGTCCACGGGCCAATGCTGTAACTACTGAGCACCTGCCAGGGCTGAATACACCACATTTTTATTTTTCCATTCATCACTCTGTGGACTTTTTGGCTGCTATGAATAATGCTGCTATGAACATGCACAATTTTTTTGTGACATATATTTTCATTTCTCCAAGAGACTTTTGTTACTAGTTTTGCTTTATTTAAAAAAATAATAATTCAGCCCTGACCGGTTTGGCTCAGCAGTTGGAGCATCGGCCTGCGGTACAGAGAGATCCGGGTTCAATTCCCGTTAAGGGCATGTACCTCAGTTGCAGTTTGTCCCCGGCCCTGGTTGGTCTTGAGGGTGGCAGCCACTCGGTGTGTCCCTTCACATCGATGTTTCTCTCTCTCTTCCTCTCTCTCCCGCCCGCTCTATCTGAACAAAAGGTGGAAAGGTGTCCTCGGGTGAGGATAAAAATAATAATAATAATAATAATTCAGTGAAGCCAATTATTTAACATTATATAGACAAAATGCTGGTTGTTCAACTGAATTATTTACTTTGTCAACCTAGTGTTTTGTTATCGTACAGAATGTCTAAGTTTTGGTTATGAATTTGCCTTGTATTTGTATATCATCACTTGGTAGCTCTTGATTTCGTATTATTGTTATTATAATATTAAAGAGGATCTATTCATAAATCTAAATTTTAATATGTGTATTTACCTTAGGGAGCTGGGCCTGTAAATCATGTAGTTTTTTAAAAATAATTATTAGCGTGGAAGATGAGCCAAACTTTCATTAAAGTATTTGCTTTTTTAAAATTTTTTTTTATTTTTTTATCCTCACCCGAGGACATTTTTCCATTCAGACAGAGCGGGAGGGAGAGAGAGGAAGAGAGAGAAACATCGACATGAAAGGGACACATTGAGTGGCTGCCACCCGCACAACCCAACCAGGGCCGGGGACAAAATGCAACCGAAGTACATGCCCTTAGCGGGAACTCAGCTCTGGTCTCTCTGGACTGCAGGCCGACGCTCTAACCGCTGACCCAAACTGGCCAGGGCAAAGGGCTTGCTTTTTAAATCGAAGCATCCCTCTTATAAATTAAATTCTTTATTTGGACATTATCTACATGGTAGATCTGTCTATACAAAATAAAGCAGATGACTTTTCATATTGAATACAATGCAGAAGAATTGAATGATTTTGAAACCTCATAAAAGTTCAGTGTTGTCATAGTATATTTCTGAAGCAGTGTTTTCCCTACATAAGGTTAGCAATCACATTTAAAGTTGAATATATAATACAAATTCTACCCTAAACACGAACTTTTTTTTTTTCATTATTTTGGGTAATGAATTATTTGATCTTATTTTATTAATTACATATTTTTGTTTGGATTGACAGTGGTGGCAAGTTTTCAACACTACTTCAGAATTTAGGCCCTGAAAATGCTGTGACACTACTGGTGTTTGCAGTAACAGAACATAAGATTCTCATTCATTCCTTACGGCCTTCTGTGCTTACTAGTGTGACAGAAGCATTAGTGTCTGTGAGTATCACAATTTCTTATTGTGAAAATATATGATTTAAAGCTATTTTAATTCAGAGTGTAATGAGTTTTTATGTTATGAAAACAATTTAAATTTTCTGACCATTTATACTAGTTATAATTATTTAATTCATTTTCAAGCATTAGGCTTTAGGTATAAATATTTAAAAGATAATTTTTTTATGCATAAGTTACACTTCAATGTCAAACAGCTAAATATTCTCCAATCTTTTGTTTATCCAAGATGATATTCCCTTTCCACTGGCCATGCCCATATGTTCCTCTCTGCCCACTGGCTTTAGCCGATGTCTTGAGTGCACCATGTCCGTTCATAGTAGGAATTGATTCAAGATACTTTGATCTCTATGATCCTCCACCAGATGTTAGTTGTGTTGACTTGGATACCAACACCATTTCTCAGTAAGTACATTTTAGTGATTTTACACCTTATAATTTACTTCATAATGTATGTATGTAATTGTTTATTTTATGAATGCATATTAGAATTTCCCTTTAGCTATATTGTTTTTGTTTTTGGAATTATTACCATCTTTGCATCAGCTCTTACTGTATACTTCAGTGGGACAGATTTAAGACATTAGAGAAGGTTTTTTTGTTTTGTTTTGTTTTATCCTCACCCGAGGACATATTTTTTCCATTTTTTGTTCAGATAGAGTGAGAGGGAGAGAGAGGAAGAGAGAGAGAGAGAGAAACATCGACGTGAAAGGGACACATCGAGTGGCTGCCACCCGCACGACCAACCAGGGCCGGGGACAAACTGCAACCGAGGTACATGCCCTTAGCGGGAACCGAACCCGGGTCTCTCCGGACCACAGGCTGATGCTCTCACCGCTGAGCCAAACCGGCAGGGCGTAGAGAAGGTTGTTGTTTTTTTTTTATGAATTTTTATTTATTTTTTTGTTACAGATATTTTACCTTTTTACCCCATTGGCACTCCCCACCCCACCCCCCCTCCACCCTGTCCCCGGCTTAGTTGTCCATGTCCATTGGTCATGCATACATGCATATAAGTTCTGTGGTTTATCTCTTCCCACCCCCCCACCCCCCATCCCCTCTTCTGAGGGATGTCAGTCTGTGCCCTACTTCCATGTGTCTGGGTCTACCGTATTCCTCAGACTGTTATGTTCATTATATTCCGTTTATAAGTGAGATCATGTGGTATTTGTCTTTTTCTGCTTGGCTTCTTTCACTTAGGATAATACTTTCCAGGTCCCTCCATGTCGTCTCAAAGGATAAGAGATCTTTCTTTCTTACCGCTGCATAGTACTCCATTGTGTATATGTACCACAGCTTTTTTATCCATTCGTCTACTGGTGGACACTTGGGCTGTTTCCAGATCTTAGCTATTGTAAAGAGAAGGTTTTATTGAAAAGAAAATGTGCCTTTCATCTTTAGCTTTTTATTTATTTATTTATCCTTACCTGAGGATATTTCTGCATTTATCTTCAGATAGAACAGGAGGGAGAGAGGGTGGAAGAGAGAAAGAAACATCGATGTGAGAGAGACACATTGAGTGGTTGCCACCCACATGACCCCGGTTCCCAGCTGGGGCGGGGGACAAACTGCAACCGAGGTACGTGCCCGTAGTGGGAACCGAACCCGGGACTCTCTGGTCTGCGGGCCGATGCTCTAACTGCTGAGCCAAACAGGCCAGGGCCATCTTTAGCTTTTTAAATATTTAAGAAACATTATAATCTTATGCTTACCTAGTAATTTAGCAGAAGGGAAATTGAGGTTAGAAATATAAAAAGTTGCCCTGGCTGGTTTGGCTTAGCATTAGAGTGTTGGCCCACAGACCAGTGGGTCGCAGGTTCAATTCTGGCCAAGGGCACATACCTTGGTTGCAGTTTGTCCCCGGCCCCTGTTGGGGTTGTGTGGGTGGTAGCCAGTCAATGTGTCTCTCTCACATTGATGTTTCTCTCTTTCTCTTCCTCCCTCTCTCCCTCTCTGAAGATGAATGCAAAAATGTCCTCGGGTGAGGATTGAAAAAAACATTATACATAATTTACTTTTATACCCTAGGAGTATAAGGATTTTGTAAGTTTCTCTCTTTTACTGGAATAATATGTAAGTTGTACCACTGGAGCTATATATATTTATAGCTTTTCTTTATAATTAAATGTTTCTCTTATATCCCTTATTTTCAGTTTAATCATACTTATGCTATTAAGGGAAGAGGAAATTAATGCAGTGACCACATTGAATCCACAGGACGTGCTTAAAATAACTTCAAATTAGTCTATCATTAAAGCCCAAAAGCTAGTATGCTTTTACAAATTAAATATGTATATGTGAAATAGGTTTTTCTTCATTTTTAAATATGCATATGTTATACTAAAGCTTTTTTATTCGGTAATCTTGTATTCTAGTTTTGTCATATGTCAAAACCTCAAATACCTAAATCATCAGAAAAGTTTAGCAAAACAATAATTTTCTGTTACAAAGGATGTATAATGTCAAAAAGCTTTTATTCAGAGAAAGCCTAACCAAGAAAATATGGGATGTATTTTACACATTTTGTGTGTAAAAGCAGTTTTATATATGGGATCGATAGAGTCAAAGATTCTTTACCAGAAATGTTTAATTCTTTTTTTTTTTTTTATCCTCACCCAAGGACATTTTTCCATTTTTTGTTCAGATAGAGTGGGAGGGAGAGAAAGAGACAGAGAGAGAGAGAGAGCAACATGATGTGAAAGGGGCACATCAAATGGCTGCCTCCCACACACACGAACCAACCAGGGTCGGGGACAAACTGCAACCGAGGTACATGCCCTTCGCGGGAACCGAACCCGGGTCTCTCTGGACCGCAGGCCAACGCTCTAACCACTGAGCAAACCTGGCCAGGGCAGGAATGTTTAATTCTTTACCAGAAATATTTAAATTTTTAAATATTAAAGTAGTATCTTTTTTCTTTGCCAGTTGTTAATGTTACATGACATAGTGTTTTTAAAATTTTAAGTTAAGTCCGGCCGGTGTGGCTCAGTGGTTGAGCATTGATCCATGCACCAAGAGGTTGCCTGTTTGATTCCTGGTCAGGACACATGCCCAGGTTGTGGGCCTGGTCCCCAGTTAGGGACATGTAGGAGGCGTCCAATCAGTGTGCTCTCTCATCGACGTTTCTCTTTCTCTCTCCCTCTCACTTCCTCTCTCTCTAAAAATCAGTAAAGGAAAAAAAATTGAAGTTATGGATGGTAAATGAATCTATACTAGGTTTATTATGGTAATAAATTACATTTCCCTCTTTTTATACTTTCCTTCAATATGTTAAAAGAAGGTGTTTTTTTTTTAAATCTTCACCCGAGGATATGTTTTACATTGATTTTAGAGAAAGAGGAAGGGAGAGAGAAAGAGAAAGAGAGAAACATTGGTGTGAGAAACATTGATTGGTTTCCTCCCAAGCGTGCTCTGACTGGGAATTGAACCAGAACCTTTTGATGCACGAGAGGATGTTCCAACCAACTGAGCCACACTGGCCAGGGCTAAAATAATTTTTTATTATTGTATCTTTTTGTTTTGATCACTAATGAGTTAGAGAATCAAAGAAACATGAGTCATTTGTACTCATTAGTATTCTTCCTTCTTGATATTATCATCCTTATAAGCTTATGGGAAGATTAAACTAGTAAACTTAGAGCTTTCTACATTCCTTCATCCAGAATTTCTGGAGCCTCAACCTGAAATTTTAAAGAAAAACAATTTCTGAGTATGGAATTTTTTGTTTCCTTTTCCCTCTCTGACTCTTAGATACATGTAATACAGAGTATATTATGAATGTCAGGAAATTTCTGAAGAAAGGGAAATTAGTATCTGATATGTGCTAGGCATAAAGCTGTATGCATAGCCTAAATTATCTCATATTTTCTTTATTTTGCGAGATAGTTTTTATTGACCCTGTGACAGATAAGAAAACCAAAGTTTGAAATTTTAAGTAATTTATCAAAAGGCATATAACTTATACTGCCAGAACTAGATTTTGAAACCATCACTGTCTGATTTCAAACTAATACAGCTACCACTAATTATTGACTAACTGTTTATGTAATAGTATTCTTATAAATGACATTACCAAGAATGCAAATGCGGTACTAACTAAAACTGTCCTGCTCAGCTAAGTTTTAAAGTGAAGATATCAATTAGATGTAATAAAATGGTAACAAGATATTTTTCATTCATTTATGCTACCGACATATCCTGAACACCTTTTTGGGTTTCTTTTTGTTTTTTGTTTTTTTGCTAGGCACTGGAAATAAAAAGGCAAACTAAATACACTCCTTTTTCTTAAATTGCTCATAATTTAGTCTAGCAAGACAGGCATGCATACAGTGAATGATAAGGCACAGTGGGAGTGCTGTGTTGCAAAGCTTTATCAAGAAAATAACATAAATAGTGTTTCTATGTTGTGTTCTCACTGTAATGGAGGATCTGTGCTCCTGGTCACATTATAAATGAAATAAAACCTTCACAGCAGGACATCTGCAATTTGACCCTGCCCTATCTGTATTTTTATTCTCATTTGTGGAAAGATAGGATAGATTCTAAGACAGTTGTTCTTTGTCAGCTTAAGCTTTCCCATCCACTCTTTTTTCTTTGTTTAGTTTCCAAAGTGATATTTGCCCTTTTTATTCTGTGTGAAGTCTAGGCAACACTGAAAAACAAAAAAGTTCAACAGGTTTCACTACGCCCATGTGCTATGTCCTTGTCCTTTGGTGGTTAGAACATGAGTGATTTACTTTTCTTCTCCTTTTTCTGTACATTTTTCAAGTTTTCTAAAATTAGTATTTATTGCTGTTAAAATAGAAAAATATAATCAAATAAAGAGTGGAATAAACAATGCTATAGTAAAATACAAACACTTATGGTGTTTTATCACGATGCTTTTTTCTTCTCTTACCCCATATGTAGTTAAAGAAAAACTATTGTCATAGTTGTATTAAAGGAGATTATAGAAAGTTTGTCACAGAAACAAAGATATCACTTTCAAGCACATACGCTCTTTTATAGTTATTAAAGTATTTTGGAATGTTGTAGTTTATTTAATTAATTTAATATTAAAGATTATTTTCTGAAACCAAAATAACAGGTTTTTTGGAAACTAAGAAACAATATTTAAATATGCCAAAGTATTTTGATAAGCTCATTGAAAGTTTTCTACAGTGCTTTATCTTAGATCTGTAACAACAACAAAAAAAATCTATATAGTAGGATTTTCCCAATATTTAGGTGTCTACAGACTCCTAAGTGGAGTTTAAGAATAATGATCACCACATTAAGTTTAGTAGTGAATAGCATGATTCCAGTGCAAGTGGAATTTACTCAGTACCAATCACAAATTTTTGAGCTATATTTAATGCAAAGTTTTACCCTCCTATAGATTAATTTTTAAATATTCTACATCCCAGTTTACCTCAGCAATATTATTTCCTAGTAATTAGAATATTTTGTTGTGTTTTATTTTTTGTTCAATGTGTTTTTTCTTATACATCAAGTATACACTTTCTCCCCACCCCCCAAGAAAGGTCCGTCTAACAAATATATTATTTTTGCCATTTAATCTCAGAACTGGTGACAAGAAAAATGTGGCCTGGAAGATACTTCCAAAGAAACCATGTAAAAATCTGATGAACACACTGAATAATTTGCACCAGCAACTGGCAAAATGTAAGTGTCTAACTTAATTAAAGGAAATAATTTAATCTGAGAAAAGGACTCCTGTTACTTTGCTACTTGTAAAAAGATAGTGTTTATCTAAAGGAAAGTGTTTTTTTACAATCTTAAAGGCAAATGAGCACATAGCCAAAAAATTTTAGAAGATGAATGGGAGATTTATAAAATTTATTTTTTATAGAACTATTTTAGAATAATAGAATTCAAAAAGAAGTTAAGATGGTTATTCTCTTTAATTTTACTGTTACTGAAATACCCTGGAAAAAAGAAGAATTTCCACTTGTATATTATCTTTATACATGGAATAGAAAGTTAGTTTTGAAAATCTAATACAGGTGGTTTAAATGACATTAGAAAATGCTGGTTTCCAGTAGGGTGAGTGCTAGGTCATATGCTTTTCACCTTCAGTGGATCTTAATACTGTGCATACCTCACGTAATTTGAAAATAGAAGCTTGCTGAAAGCATTAAGAAATTAATCAAAATGAAAATTGATGAGATATGGAATATTTCAGTGAAAAGCTTATATATAAGAATATCTTGACAGTGATCCAGAATTACTAAGAAGAATTAAAACTTCATTTATCTAATCATCTTGGTATTTTATAACAATAATCCATTCAGGGCCCATAATTTAATACTTATTATATGAAAAATGTTCAGTAATTGTGTGGCAATATTTGAGGCTTTCATTTTTGTAGTAGGTAAAATATAAACATAGGTACCTGTAATATACTTGGAAGTAGACATGAAAGACAATGTTTACAAGTAGATAATTTGGAAGTGGCTCATAAATATTGAGATATTTTAAAAATTACATCAAATGAATAAAATTTTATGGAACAAGTAAATTATGTATGGAATTTTATTTAAACTACCCTAGTTAATTGCTTTCTAAAATGCATGCACTTCTTTTGAATAGCTGAGAAGTCCAGCAGCTTTTGTAACAATATTGAAATATTATTAAAATCAGTGAAATAGCCCATTTAGCTCTATTGAAGGGCAGAACCTTAAAGCTTCAAACTACAGACTTTTAAATAATACTGATAGTACAGGATTGTGTAACACTTTATAGCTTCAGAGCACTTTCTCATACATTCTTTTGAGGATAATAAGGTTGCGAGAGATAAAATACTTTCTTAAATATACAGATGAAGCTAATGATTAAAACTTGGGCCTTTTGTTCCAATGTCTACATGGTTTCTAATACTTATATTTTATTAGGCAATGAGAACTCCAAAAAACTTGCTTAGATGATTACTGTTCCTCATATTTTAAAAAGTTTTTAGATTTTGAAACAATCACATTTTTCTCCTGACCCTTTGAGACTAGATGCCCCATCACCTCCAAATGGAATTTATTTCTTACCAACAAGTACTTTCTCCTACATCACTACCATATAACCATGAAAATCAGGAAATTAACGTTCATTCAACATTACCGCCATCTTTATTCTCAGACCAGATTTGAGTTTTGCTAGTTATCATAAAATGTAATGTTCTTTATAGCAAAAGAATCTGTTTCCAAATCTAATGTTGTATTTATTTTCGAAGTCTCCTTATTGTCCTTTTGTCTAAACAATTCCTCAGTTTTTTCTTTTTCTTGACATTTTTTAAGGTGATACTTACTATTGTAGAATGGTTCATGATGTGGGTTTGTCTGAATGTCCTCATGATAAATACAGATCATTTACCTTTCACAGGAATATTGCAGAAGTGACACTGGGTTCTTTTCATAGCATCGTTATTAGATTGAGCACTGTATCAGTTTGTCGCATTGTTGATGAAGATGTTCACTTTGATCATCTGATTAGGTGGTGTCTACCAGGCTTCTTCTTCTCTGCAAAGTTATTCTTTTACTATCTAATAGCTTTAGCATTGATTTGTTCAGGAAGAGTGAGAGTTGATTTTCACATTTTAAACCCAGAATGTTCCTTCTCCTATAAGCACTTATATTTTTTTAAAAAAAAGAGGGAAGGACAAACTAGTGCATTTAACCCTGTGTCCAGTTGATATGTTTGTTATGATCTTCATTTATTAATTTACATACAATTATTTCATAACATGAACATTTTTTCTGACAGTAGTCAGATAAACAGGGATCATTTTATGTTTAATTTGGATCGAATGTACTCAGCAGAGCCTGGAAATGGTATGGCAAGCTTTTCTAGTATTTACATATTATGAAGTTATATAAACAAAGGTTGAGGTTACTTGAGCCCTTTTGAAAACACAACAAATTTTTTTCTTTCAATTTTATTGAGATATAATAGACATACAGGAATATATACGTTTAAGGTGTACAACATAATGGCTTGACATACATATGCAACAAATTTATATTGATACAATTATGAACATTAGCTTTGACTGTTTGAAGAAAACACTAACACTGTTATTTCTTCACAGTGCAGCAGAGACCAAGAGATGATGGACTGATGGATTTAGCAATGAATGACTATGATTTTAATTATGGAAAGAGGTTGCACATGATAGATTTGGAAATCCAAGAGGCATTTTTGTGTTTCATGGCCTCTATTTTAAAAGGTTATCGATCATACTTAAGACCAATCACACAAGCCCCATCTGAGACAGCCACAGATGCAAGTTCTCTTTTTGCTCTACAAGGTGAGTGATTGCATAGTTTTACAGTTGTCATATTACTAAACTTAACCTTGTGATGATTTCATTGCTTTCTGGGTTAATAGCTCATATTTATCAAAATATATACTTATTTTGAGAGAGTGTGAATAACAACTTTGTTGGTAATCCATTTTCATAGGACTTCTCAGGCACATTCAATATAACTCCATTGACAAAGTATACATAAGGAACTATTTGAAAAGTACAGAAATTTCTAAATATGTACTATTACACTTGTGTCACAGGTGTGTTTATATTGACGCTTTTAGCTTTCAGGGCAGCCAGCCAATGTTGGGCATGCTGAGTAGCCCAGGATGGTAACCTCCAGGCTTAAGCAGCCTCATTTGTTTTATTTCAGTGTGCTTTACAAATATTATTTTCTGTCTATACCATGAAGTAAAAAAAATGTTGGGAAGCCCTGGAATGCATTTTGTGTCATAATATGTATTCACTTTCTTTTGTGGTATTTAACATTTAAAAGAGAAAAATTTTTAAATAAACATATATTGAGAGCCTCCAAATGATAGGTATTGGGTACATAGTGGTATGCAAAAGATGCATGGTCACACACACACAAAAGAAAAGCAAGACATGATCACTTCTCCCATGGAGCTTATAGTCAAGAAGATAAGAAATTTGAAAATAATACGAATGAACACTTCAGTTCACAACTTTAGATCATAGAAGGCCATTGTGAGGAATTCACATCTGAACCATGATCAAAACGAGGAGTAGAAATCAGCCAGGCAAAGGGAAAGCAGAAGAGTGTTTTAGGCAGAGAGAACCGTTTATGCAAAGTCCCTGAGGCTGGAAAGAGTTTGAGTTCACAGACCCAAAAGAAACCTCACGTGTTGTATAACTGAGTATAATGAGCAAACTGGAGTTTGAAATAAGAAAATAAACTTTTACTCTGTTACAGTAAGTATGACACAAACATAAATGAATACTAGAGGGGATGGAACTGCTGTTTTGAAAAAGCTACATATGTATATGGAAAGAAAGAGCATGAACCATATGCACATAGCATACAATACATAAGGGGAAAAATAGCAATTTTAAAATGCTTTCATATTTGCTAGTTTATGTGTAATCTTCAAGGTAGTGAGAGGACAACAGAGACATTTCTGGATGAGGATTTGGAAGATCTGGATTCAAGTATCTTTCCTGTTGCTATCTTTGTCAGATCACTTCCCCTTTCAGGGTCTTAGTTTCTTTTTCTGCAAAATGGTAAGGTATAGATGACATAGTTGATCAAGTTCCTTCCAGCTTAAAAATTCTATGAATCTTTAAATGATATTCTGACATTGTAAATTTATGTTGAACAGCTTTCTTAAGAAGCCGGGACCGATCACATCAAAAATTCTATAACATGATGACCAAAACACAAATGTTTATTCGCTTCATTGAGGAATGTTCTTTTGTCAGTGATAAAGATGCAAGCCTGGCATTTTTTGATGATTGTGTAGATAAAGTAAGTAATAGTTTGTCTCTAGTTCTCTAACTTATTTTGTGTGACTATTAGAAATGTTAGGAATTACAGTTTCTATTTATGTTTTACTAACTTTTAACAAAATCTAAATTAATTTTATTCCATCATTGATCCTTATTATGAAAGTTTTGGTGGCCTACCAGATATTATGGAAGACAACAACCCTCTTAGGAATACCCTATAGTATTTTACTAAATTGTGAGTTTTATTTTAGCAGTCAGGTCTGTATCCCTGCCTGCCCACTTACAGACAATAGGACTTTTGTTCAAGCCTGTAGACCTCTAACTTGAACATTCTTAATTTTCACCTCTCTTTTTTGTCTAAGATGGATTGTCACATGCTGAGACATAGGCATAGAGCATAATGAATATTTCATCTGAATATTTCTACAATTTGGGAGTGAGTTGTAGCATAAATTAAGTGAACTAATTCTATTTAAATTAGTGTGTGAAACCTTCCCTTTTCCTTCAGTCCTAATATCATTAGGTGGGATACAGTAAGGAGGGTATCCATGCTGGAGAGAGGGTAGGTAGGGAACAGTGGCACAGAGAGAGAGATCAAAACCTGAATGCAGTGAGGAAGGAGAAGCAGCCTAGTGTGGGGTGTCAGAATCTAAGCTACGTGAGGAGAGCATCCATGTAAGCTGTGACGTAACATGGACAGTCAGAGGACAAACAGAATGAAGAGAGTGTCCATGCTGGGGGATAGACTATTGCAGGGGTTGGAACCTAAATAGGATGAGAAGCACATCCATGCAGAGTTGAGGACAGCATGGAGTGTCGGAGTTTGAGCAAAGTAGGGAGAGTATCCCCATTGAGAAGGGACAGCAAATGGGTGTCAGAGTTTGATCAGGATGAGGGAGATGCCAACTTGGTGGGGCTGGGGGGTTGGTCTGGAACAATCTGCCAAAGCCAAATTAGAGTTAAGAAGTCATATGCATGGGGGAGGGGTGGTGGTGGTAGAGAGGGGAGAATGTTACATATGGGGGATTGATAAAATAAATAAATATATTAAAGATAATGAAGTTTCCCACTGACTAAGAAAGGATTTACAAATGGAGAAAAGGAGCCTGACTGGTGTGGCTCAGTGATTGAGCATTGACCCATGCACCAAGAGGTCATCAGTTCAGTTCCTGGCCAGGGCATGTGTCCAGGTTATGGGCCAAATCCCCAGTGGGGGGCATGCTGGAGGCGGCCAATTGATGTTCTCTCTCTTCAATGTTTCTATCTTTCTCTCCCTCTCCCTTCCTCTCTCTAAAACCAGTAAAAAGGAAAAAAAAAAAAAAAAATAGAGATAAAAGGGGAAAAACCAGAACAAACCCTTTAGTATTGGAAGTTCCATATGATATCATTGGTTTTCAATATATATAGATAAATATAGAAATAAGTATAGATGTACACATACACACATTTCCTAGCTCTGTACCCTGAGAAGACCTGGGATCAGCCATATCCCAGTAGCATTTAGTACACCTAATGCACAGATTTTGGCTCCTAAATACCATTCTCCACCAAAAGGAATCAGGATTTTGGAGAAATTATCTCAGACCATCTCTGGAGAAATGGTCTCAAGTCTAGGGCAAGGAAACTACAAATGAGCCCTGAAGTAGCTTATGCTAGAAAATAAGAAATTGTCCCAACACAAACACTGAAATACAATCCAGTTTATTTTTTTTATTTTTATTTTTGTGGGTTTTTTAAATCTTTTTATTTATTTATTTATTTTTTTTTTTATTTTATGAATTTTTATTTATTTTTTTGTTACAGATATTTTACCTTTTTACCCCATTGGCACCCCCCACCCCACCCCCCCTCCACCCTGTCCCCGGCTTAGTTGTCCATGTCCATTGGTCATGCATATATGCATATAAGTTCTGTGGTTTATCTCTTCCCACCCCCCCACCCCCCATCCCCTCTTCTGAGGGATGTCAGTCTGTGCCCTACTTCCATGTGTCTGGGTCTCCTGTATTCCTCAGACTGTTATGTTCATTATATTTCATATATAAGTGAGATCATGTGGTATTTGTCTTTTTCTGCTTGGCTTCTTTTACTTAGGATAATACTTTCCAGGTCCCTTCATGTCGTCTCAAAGGATAAGAGATCTTTCTTTCTTACCGCTGCATAGTACTCCATCGAGTATATGTACCACCACTTTTTTATCCATTCGTCTACTGGTGGACACTTGGGCTGTTTCCAGATCTTAGCTATTGTAAATAGTGCTGCTATGAACATGGGGGTACATATATTCTTCCCGATTGGTGTTTCAGGCTTCTTAGGGTATATTCCCAGCAGTGGGATCACTGGGTCAAATGGAAGTTCAATTTTTAATTTTTTGAGGTAGCACCATATTGTTTTCCATAGCGGCTGCACCAGTCTACATTCCCACCAACAGTGTATTAGAGTCCCCTTTTCTCCACACCCTCGCCAACACTTGTTGTTTGATGATTTGTTGATGGCAGCCATTCTGACAGGTGTGAGGTGATACCTCATTGTTGTTTTAATTTGCATCTCTCTGATGATTAGTGATGTTGAGCATTTCTTCATATGTCTCTTGGCCATTGGCACGTCCTGTTTGGAGAGGTGTCTATTCAGCTCCTCTGCCCATTTTTTAATTGGGTTCTTTGTCTTCCTTTTGTGGAGTTGTATGAGCACTCTATATATATTGGAAATTAACCCCTTATCTGATACATCATTGGCAATGATGTTCTCCCATACAGTGGGTTGCCTTTCCATTTTGATGATTGTTTCTTTTGCTGTGCAGAAGCTTTTGAGTTTGATGTAGTCCCATGTGTTCATTTTCTCCTTTATTTCTGTTGTCTTAGGTGATGTATCAGTGAAAATTCTGCTCCGTATGATGTTCGAAATTTTGTTGCCTACATTTTCTTCTAGAATTTTTATGGATTCACGGGTCACATTTAAGTCTTTTATCCATTTTGAGTTCATTTTTGTGTATGGTGTAAGTTGATGGTCTAGTTTCGTTTTTTTTGCATGTAGCTGTCCAATTTTCCCAACACCATTTATTAAAGAGGCTGTCTTTACTCCACTGTATGCTCTTGCCACCTTTGTCAAATATTAATTGAGCGTATTGCCTTGGGTCCATTTCTGGGTTTTCAGTTCTGTTCCACTGGTCTATAAGCCTGTTCTTGTGCCAGTACCAGGCTGTTTTGGTTACAGTCGCTTTGTAGTATAACCTGATATCTGGTATTGTGATCCCACCTACTTTGTTCTTCTTTTTCAAGATTGCTGTGGCTATTCGGGGTCTTTTTTGGTTCCATATGAACTTTTGAAGTATTTGTTCTAGTTCTATGAAATATGCCGTTGGTATTTTGATGGGGATTGCATTGAAGCAAGGCTGGTACAATATTCGCAAATCAATAAACGTGATACACCACATAAACAAAATGAAGAATAAAAACCACATGATCATATCAATAGATGCTGAAAAAGCATTCGACAAAATCCAGCATCCATTTCTGATAAAAACGCTCAGCAATGTAGGAATAGAGGGATCATATCTCGACATAATAAAGGCCATATATGAAAGACCTACAGCCAACATCATACTCAATGGACAGAAACTAAAAACATTTCCATTAAGAACAGAAACAAGACAGGATGTCCACTTTCGCCACTCTTATTTAAAATTGTACTGGAAGTCTTAGCCACAGCAATCAGACATGAAGAAAAAATAAAAGGGATCCAAATTGGAAAGGAGGAAGTGAAACTGTCATTATTTGCAGATGACATGATATTGTACATAGAAAATCCTAAAGACTCCATCAAAAATCTATTACACTTAATAAATGAATTTGGCAAAGTAGCAGGATACAAAATTAATGTCAAGAAATCGACGGCATTCTTGTACATCAATGATGAACTCACAGAAAGAGAAACTGAAAAAACAATCCCATTTACCATCGCTCCAAAAAAATTACGATACCTAGGAATAAACTTAACCAAAGAAGTAAAGGACCTATTTGCAAAAACTACAGGTCATTGAAAAAAGAAATAGAGGAAGATATAAAAAAGTGGAAGCACATACCCTGTTCATGGATTGGAAGAATTAACATCATTAAAATGTCCATACTACCCAAAGCAATCTATAGATTCAATACAATCCAGTTTAAAGTGGCTACATCTGGGATGATTGGAACATCAAAAGTTAGTAACAGATTATAACCCATTGAATAAAATAGGAACCTATGAATCTACACAGATATCCATTAAGAGTCTGATAAGAAACAGGATTTTAGCCCTAGATGGTGTGTCTAAGTGGTTAGAGCGTTGGCCCTTGCCATCTGGGTTGCAGGTTTGATCCTGCACCCTGGTTAGGCGCATGCAGGAGGCAACCAATTGATGTGTCTCTCTCACATCTATGTTTTCTTTCTCTCTCTCCACCACCCTCCCTCCATTCCCCTCTCTGTAAAAATCAGTGGGGGAAAAAATATCCTCTGGTGAGGATTAACAAAAGAAAAAAGAAATAAGATTTTGCATAGTTTTAAATTACTTCCAAACAAAATACATGTTAATTATTAAAAAAGGAAAGAATAACTTTATAGTGGAACAGAAAGCCTGGCAGACACCACTCTAATGCCGTGATCAAAGTGAACATTATCAATAATGGAACAAATCAACATCATATGCCTCTGACAGGCTATAGTGAGGATGCAGCAGCATCAATTCTGTGATATTCCTGCCAAAGATGCATAAACTGTATAATCCCAAGAAAACATAAGACAAACTCAAATTAAGGGACATTATACAAAATAGTTCTGTAATTCACAAAGAGTCAGAGTTAGAAAAAAAGGGAAAATTGAGAAACTGTTCAAAAGTGAAGGAAACTAGAGAGACTTGAAAACCAAATACAGTGCGTAGTTCAGAACTGGATACTTTTGATATAACATTGTTAAGATAATCAACAAAACTAATGTAGTTTGAGGATTAGACAGTAGTAGTAGTATAATGTTAATTTCCAGATTCATGTATTAGTTATATAGGAGAATGTCCTTGTTTTTAGGAAGTACACACTGAAGTATTCAGAGGTGATGGGTCATTAGGCCAGCAACTTACTCTCAAAATATTGAGGAAAAAAGTTATTTGTACTTGAAAAGTTAGTGTACTTGAAACTTTTCTATAAATTTGTGAATATATATAGTGTTCATAGTTTTATGCCCATGATAGTAGAAAAAAGGAAAAGAGCAAAGTTTTGCCATATATTTTCTCAACAATTTATACTGATAAGGTTATTTTAAAAGGTCCACCACTTTCAAATGTATGTGACTGTGAAAGAAAATCAGTGATTTTGAGTGGGCACAACAGCCAAATACAATTCACCCTTCAATATTCAGAAATTGGCTCAGTTTTGAGTTTGACATGAAAATGTCATTTACTAATTAAGTACCAAATGTATCTTATAAAAATGGAAACTTATTCTCACTGTGAAGGGTGTAGTGGGAAAAACACTGAATCAGAACTTTCACCCTAGCCCATATACTTGTACTTTAGTCAAGTCCTTTAGTTTTTGTGTGTGGTTTTCTTACCTGAATTTTTCTAAATATGGTGAGGAGAAATTATAACTGTGTGTCTCACAGTGTTCTGAGTAGTATTGTATGAACTGAAAAGTAAAAAACATTATGACTGTTTTTTATTGAATTTATTGTGGTGACATGGGTTAATCAAACCATACAGGTTTCAAGTGTACAGTTCTATAATACATCATCTGCAATACTGCATTGTATGCTCACCACCCAAAGTCAAGTCTCTTTCTACCACTATTTATCCCCTCATGTCCTTTTCCTTCTCCCCCCACCCTCCTTTCTCTTTGGCAATCACCATACTGTGGTCTGTTTTGGGGTTTTGTGGGTATTTTAGCTCAATTCCTTCACCTTTTTCATCCAGCCTCCCAGTGGCCTCCCCACTGACAGCTTCCAGTCTGTTTTCTGTATCTATGAATCTGTTTCTATTGTTTGTTTATTTTGTTCATTAGATTCCACTAATCTTGGTGAGTTTTATTTGAATTTATTGGATTAGTGGTTCATCTGGTTGTATCATCTCATGACAATGTTCAACTTTTGTATAACATACATATGGAGAGCACGAAAAAGTTCAGAGCCTTTTGTAGGCATATATATACTCTTTTCTTCAATTTAGAAAATTTAAGGGATGATTGATATAGAGAAATACTTCCTGGTATTGATAGAGAATTAACAAGACTAAGGTACTTAAAGTCCTTTAAATGCTTTGGAATAGGAAAAGATGAATATATGCCATTATCTTCTTAGAATTCAAAATTCATTTTACCATAGAAACACTTATTAAGTGTGATTGGCTATAGTTCAAATTGTGCAGGGCTACAGTGTTGTGCTAGAGATGTATATTAAATTTTTTTTGGTGGGATGGTACTCCAACCGCCTTTTAGGACAGTTTTTTATTTTATTTTATTTTTCCTTATTGATTTTAGGGAGAGAGGAAGGGAGAAGGGGAGAGAGATAGAAACATCAATGAGAGAAAACATTGATTGGCCACCTCCTGCATGCCCCCCACTGGGGATCAGGCCCATAACCTGGGCCTGTGTCCTGACCAGAAATCAAACCAGCGACCTCTTGGCGCATGGGTCAACACTCAACCACTGAACCACACTGGTCAGGCTAGGACAGTTTTTTAAAAATCAAAATTCAGAGATATAATGTATCAATAATATATGCACCTTTGAAATGTATAGTTTGATAAGTTTTGGCAAATGTAAATTTCCTTGCAACCATGACTCTAAGATGTAGAACATTTTTACCATCTCAGAAAGGATGGGTTGGGGGGGGGGTCGTTATTTTCTATATTTTGAATAACCTATTTACAAATGGACTTTTAGAATGATGCCTTTTTGTAAGTTGACCTCTGCCTGTATAGAGCTTTGAAACTATGTGTATTTTGAGAAGTAATGTCATAACTCCTTGACAAGTTTGTCTTCATTGCAGCATTATACCAAGAATTTGTTTTTCAAAAATTTTATCAAATTTTTGTTTGCCTTATTTGGTGCCTATAAAGTTAAATATTAATAGAAAGAATAAATAAATAGAAACGTGTGCTTTAAATAGAAAAGAGTTCTCTAAACACTTTTTTACAGGGTTTTACATATCAAAACAGTATTTTTGACTAGCATTTTGTACTTTATATGTTTTTCCTATATGGTGCTGGGCTTCCATTGATCATCCATATATACTTACTGAGCTTCCCTTGTGAACAGCAGCATACATTTGTGTAACAATTGTTTCTTGTGCCAAGCTAACTGAATCATAATGGACCAAAATAGTGAATAGGGTTTCGCTAATAGCTTTTACCAATAAATTTATTAATTCACATAGGAACACTGAATTAATTGTAGGAATTCAGTTAATAGTGCAGAAGAAAGAAATCTTGCATTGTTTTCTTTTATATATCACTCATCGTATGTATTTGGTTCACAATTTAGTGTTTCAGCTAAAAAATCATATTGTATTACGTTGTTTAAAAAATACTCATTAATATTGTAAGACATATATGACCTGTAATTTTGCCAAATACCTAGGACATCATGTTCTCAGGATTTTTTTTTTTTTTTTATCATCCTCACCCGAGGACATTTTTCCATTCTTTGTTCAGGTAGAGTGGGAGTAAGAGAGAGAAACATCGACGTGAAAGGGACACATCGAGTGGTTGCCACCCACACAACCCAACCAGGGTCGGGGACAAACTGCAACCGAGGTATGTGCCCTTAGCGGGAACCGAACCCAGGTCTCTCCGGACCGCAGGCCGATGCTCTAACCGCTGAGCCAAACTGGCCAGGGCTGTTCTCAGGATATTTTATTAGTAATAATTACTACATTATTTTGTCTAGGATTTTCTAAGAGTAGATCACCTACTTTCTCTTTCCTTGATAAGAGTTAGTGCAGGACATGACTGGAATAATTGCTTAAAGAATAAAAATTTTGAGAAGTCTCAAAAAAAGGAAGAATTCCATTAAATGTATAAGCATTGTTTCTAGGAAGATTATTTTCCTAAAATGCTATTTATCTATTTAAAATCTATATCCAACATAAGATCATATATATAATGGATTAATGTTATAAAGATTTTAATGACTACGTAGTCAAAACCAAAGATTCATTCATTAAAGCCTGTTTACTTGGCCCTGGTCAGTTTGGCTTAGCGGTTAGAGCATCGGCCTGCAGACCAGAGTCCCGGGTTCAGTTCCCACTAAGGGCACATACCTCAGTTGCAGTTTGTCCCCGGCCCTGGTTGGGGTCATATGGGTGGCAGCCAGTCTATGTGTCTCTCTCACATCGATGTTTCTCTCCCCCAGCCCCTCCTGCTCTATCTGAAGGTAAATGCAAGAATGTCCTCTGGTGAGGATGAAAAACAAACAAAACAAACATAGTTACTTGTATTTGCTTTATTATAATTCAAGGAACTGTTTTATTAGAGAAAATAAAATGTCACAAGACCCACTGGGAATTAGGCCCACAACCTGGGCATGTGCCCTGACCAGGAATCCAACTGGTGACCTCTTGGTGTATGGGTCGATGCTCAACTGCCGGGCCCCACAATGTATCTTAATAACCTTCATATATAGTTAGAGTAAAGCTCATTTGTATTTCTGGTATTATTAAGCAGAACTCTCTGAAATAGTAAATATTATGCAGTACTGTTACTACCTTTTACATTTTAATACCACAATTTAAGTACACCCAGCACAGCAAGTCAGCAAGCTTGCTTTTTATCTGTGAATCATTCATGTGGGGTTATTCCTTAGATGAGTGATTGTGAGCTTAAGGTTTTTTTAGCTTAATTTTTTTAATATAGTTTTTTAAAAAATTGTTTAGAGAGGAAGGGAGAGAGAGAAAGAAACATTGATCAGTTGCCTCCTACATGCACCCTACTGGAGATTAAGCCTGAAACCCTGGCATGTGCCCTGACTGGGAGTCAAAGCAGGACACTCGGTCAATCCGGTGAACCACACTAGCTGGGTTTAGCTTGTTTTTTTTTATTTTCTTCTCATTTCTTTTTTCTCCTCTCCCCTCTCCTCCCTTCCCCTCCCCTCCCCTCTTTACCCGAGGACATTTTTCTGTTTATCTAGAGAGAGAGAGAGAGAGAGAGAGAGAGAAACATCGAAGTGAGAGAAACACATTGACTAGTTGCCTCCCTCACTACCCTGACCAGGACCAGGAACGAACCGCAACCAAGGTTCATTTCCTTGACCAGAATCGAACCCTCAACTCATTAGTCTATGGGCCAACACTCAAACCGCTGAGCCAAATCAGCCAGGGCTAGCTTAATTTTTTTAAGTGAACAGATTCTCTCACCTTGGCAGTTTAACTATAGAAAATAAATAATATTAGATAAGCATTAACTGCCAATCCATGACTAAGAGTGAACAGAAATTATACATATTTCTCTTTTGATCTTAGCATATCCAAACAAAACATTTGACTGACTTTTAAAAGTTGGAGTGGTTAATGCTGAATAGGAATAAGAAAAACAATGTTTGAGATTCGTTTATGACTAATGTAACCATGTGTTCTTGTTCTTCATATGCTTTATATTTAAGTCCTCACAATCTGTTCCTATAGGATGGAGCTTCACTAAGGGCAGTTTTGTTTAACAAATAGTCTGGTAAGATTTTTCTTGGTCTCCCAAGCATCCCTCTGTGTTTTCTGAGGATATTAAAAATGAAGTGAAAAAATATGAAGAGGCTATGAAAATTATTTTAATTTTTTCCTGCTGTGGGTGTTGGATTGTTTTCCCCCAATAAAGACAAGTGTCGCTGTGCTTTTTGCAAGACAGAAATGTTCCACTGATAAATGTAGGAATTATTGCATTGCTGTTTTTATAGTGTTGAAATGAGATTTTATTGGTATAGACATTAAGGGAAATACCTTTTACCAAGGTATTGAATCTATAATGCAAAATTTTAATAGTTTTTACAATACTGAGAATTAGAGCAGTTGGCCTTGTCCACAGGTGTTTTCTGTGCAAAGTGACTGGAGAGTAGGAAGGTAGGAACAGGTCTAGAGAGAGAGAAGCTATTAAAAAAGAGGGAGCACCCTGGCCAGTTGGTTCAGCGGTTAGAGTGTTGGCCTGCAGTCCAGAGAGACCCAGGACTGGTTCCCGCTAAGGGCACGTACCTTGGCTGCAGTTTGTCCCGGCCCTGGTTGGGTCGTGCGGGTGGCAACCACTCGATGTGTCCCTTTCACGTCGATGTTTCTCTCTCTCTCTCTCTCTCTCTCTTCCTCCCACTCTATGTGAAAAAAAAAAAAAGAGAGAGAGAGAGAGAGAGAGAGAGAAGCTGTTAAATAAATAAATAAAAAATTTAAAACACCTGGTATCATTGACAAGCAGTTCTCTTATAATGTTCCATCATGGATACAGGAATAGTTTTCAGCTTCCTTTCCAATGACATTGGGTATTTGTTTAAACCTTTTTATTCTCATCCATCTCTTCTATTTCATTATCATTGCTGCCCTTATAATTACATTAAACCCTCTTCCTCTGCATAAAAATGTTTGCATATAGAGCTTTTCATTTGTTTTTGGGTTGCCTATGGATACCAAATTCTAGGGATGCATATGATTTATCACTGACGTGTTATCACTATGAGTTATCACTGATATGTGCCTAATGTTGTTTTTTTAAAAATACTTTTAGGTTTGCTAATAATGGCTTAGATGTTTTCTGGTTTTATTGAAAACTTAATTTTTTAAAACTTTTGTTAGATGTTGTGGAAAATAAAAGGGAGAACAAACCTTGTAAGCCCAGTGCCCTAACTAATATCCATTTTACATTTACTTTTAGTGTTTTTTACATAATTATAACATAGTTTTCTAATTTTTTATATAACCAGATCTTATAAACATTTGAAAAATATTTTTATTGATATTTTAGAGAGGAAGGGAGAGGGAGAGAAAGAGAAACATTGATGTGAGAGTGAAACATCGATCAGCCGCCTCCTACACACTCCCTACAGGGGTTGGAACCTGCAACCTTAGCATGTGTCCTGACTGGCAACCTTTCTGTGTGTAGAACTGTGCCTAACTGACTGAGCGACACTGGCCAGGGCTAAGCATTTTTTTTTTTTTAATCCTCATCCAAGGATATTTTTCTATTTATCTCAGAGTGGGAGGGAGGGAGAGAGAGAGAGAGAGAGAGAGAGAGAGAGAAACATCGATGTGAGAGCAACACATCAACTGGTTGCCTCTTGCATGACCCCGACCCTGGCCGGGGATGAACTGCAACTGAGGTACGTGCCCCTGAGCAGAATCGAACTCACAACTCTTTGGTCTGTAGGCCGACGCTCTAATCGCTGAGCCAAACTGGCCAGGGCAAGGGCTAAGCATTCTTAATACTGCTATGAAATCTCTTTAAAGTAAAACTTCATTTTTACCACAATAAAACATAACATAGTTCAGAAAGTAAAATAACTTTATAAGGCTAGGTCCCATTCCTTTCCACCCCTAGTTTCTACTCTCTAGAGGCCACCACTTTCTCTTTCAGGTATTCAATCATTTACCTTAACATTTCCAAATAAGGTGTTTTTATTGCTGATTTTTTTTTATTAATATTAGAGAGAGAGAGGAAGGGATAGGGAGAGAAAGATAGAAACATCGATGAGAAAGAACATTAATTGGCCACCTCCTGTACGCCCCCCACTGGGGATCAGGCCAACAATCTGGGCATGTGCCCTGACCGGGAATCGAACCAGTGACCTCTTGGTGCATAGGTCGATGCTTAACCACTAAACCACACTGGCTGGGCTTACTGCTGATTATTAATGTTTGTCTACCACCACCACCACAATTCCCCCAGTGTAGTCATAACATGACTTTTGATCATTTCATATAGAATCACAGCTAGGCCATATATACATTGTAATTAAATTGTCTTTCATGTATGGATTTTGTTTTCCCTGAAGTTAATAACTACTGTGTTCCTTGCTTTGTGTCTACTTTTAACTCATCTCCAAAGTCTTCTACAAAGTGAAAAATATTAAATCTGTCATATCAGGTGATCTATCCATTTGATTTTTTAAAAAATTATTGCTGGGGTGTCCTGGCCAATTTTGCTCAGCCAATTAGAACATCAGCTGGTAGGCCAAAGAGTATGGGTTCAGTTCTGCTCAAGGGCACATACCTCAGTTGTGGTTTGGTCTCTGGCCCTGGTGGGGGTTGTGTGGTAGACAACCAGTCAGTGTATTTCTCTTACATCATTGTGTGTGTGTCTCTCTCTCCCTCACACTCTATCTGAAGATAAATGGAAAAATGTCCTTGAGTGAGAATTTCAAAAAATATATTATTACTGGAGCATTCCATTTTTTTTGTTCCAATCGGAACTGATTGCTTTCTCCTCTGTCATCCTGGATTTTCCTTCACCATCATCTTGGGAATTGACCTCTCTCTAGAGTTGGATCCTCTGCTGTCTGGCTTCAGTGGCTTATTTCTTGGTTTACTTCTTTATTATGGTGGAGCAAACCTTCTTATAGCTTAGTGAGAAAGAGTACATGAGATACATATTATTTGATGCCCTGCCTGCTTGCATTTTTTTTTTTTTTTTTAATCTTCAGCCAATTTTAGAGAGAGGAAGGGAGGGAGAGGGAAAAACATCGATGTGAGAAATCAGTCAGTTGCCTCACATATTCGCCCGACCACAAGCCTGCAACCTAGGTATGTGCCTTGACCAGAGAATTGAATCCACAACCTTTTGGTGTATGGGAAAATGCTCCAACCAACTGAGCCATCCAGCCAGGGCTATGTGTGCATTTTAAAATAGATATTTTTATTGATTTTTTTTTTTAGAGAGAGAAAAAAACAACAACATCCATGCGAGAGCAAAACATCAGTGTGAGAGCGAAATACCAATCAGCTGCTTCCTGCATGCCCCCTACTGGGGATCCAGCCTATAACCCCGGCACGTGCCCTAACTGGGAATCAAATCAGCAACCTTTTGTTGCTTGGGACAACACCCAACCAACTGAGCCACACTGGCCAGGGTTATGTTTGCTTTTTTTTTAAAAAAAATATTATTTCTTGAATACATGCTTATTATTCAAATGCAAGATAATATAAATACATATACATTGGGAAATCTGGGTCCTGTCCCATCCTTGTTCACTCCATTCATCTCCCCTTCCCCATATAGGTGGCTACTTTTCTTAGTATTCTTCAGTGTTTTTGTGTGTGAATACAAGCAAAAAAAAAACATTCTTATTTTTCCCTCTTTCTTACTCAAAAATTAGTTCACTATATACAACGCTATATACTTTGTTACTTTCACTTATTATCTTGGAGATCTTTCTATAGTGATACATAGTGGACTTGCTTGTTTTTTTTAGCTTTTTATTATCTAGTTGTGTACATGGCTTATTTAACCATTCCCCTATAGACAAACACTTTACTAACCAATGTATTTTTTTTTTAACTCCTTCAGGTGGATATGGACAAAAGTGGTGAAATGCGGCTTATAGAACTGGATGAATCTTTCAAAAGTGAACATACTGTTTTTGTAACACCACCTGAGATCCCCCATCTACCCAATGGTGAAGAACCCCCTTTACAGTACAGGTATTCAAGAGACGAATGTTTGAGATTGAAAGAGAGAAGCAATCCATCATCTGTGACGTAGCTTTCTAAGGACTGTGGTATTTTCAAAAATCCAAACTTTACAGATCCCTAATTTTTAGGTGGTAAGCAAGCTTATCCCACATCCATTGTTAAGTTTTGAGGTATAAAAAGAAAAAATTATAATTTTGTATAGTATAGACTTGGGAACGGGAAGCTCTCTATATCTGCATAAATATCTTTTGATTAAAGTTAGTTAGCTCTCTATCCCACCCAAATGCAGCACTTTTATTATAAAATTTTTAGTTTTGTTTCTCACTAAAGCTGCTTTCCTCACCTTCATCCACTCCCCCCCACACACACACACACATTGGTTAATATATAACCTTGGTTTACAAGGGATTAAATCTAATTTAGAGTCAACATTTGCCTTGATTTGGATGATACAATTATTTTAGGTTATCAGTTTTTCTGTGAGTTTTTATTTTAAGTCAAGGAAATTCAGAACTATTGGAATTGATGATTATTAATTTAGGAAATTTGGTCACACACTGTTCCAAGTGTTTGGTATTTAGACTTGAATGATACATTGGTCCTGCCTTCAAGTCTAGTGGAAAAGAGAGAAAAGTTCTGAGCACAGTGAAATAAAGGTTATGATAGAGATAGACTTATTATACATCTATCTAGGTATATATTATACATATTTATTTGTTATATACTATAGGTAGTTTCCAGTATACATTCATTTTTACTTAAAGTGGTATTTCCTTTTAGATTTTAAGTTATTTTTTTATTCTCCAATAATACTTACTTTATTTAAAGATTCTAAAACCATTTCTCACCTATCATTCATTCATTAAGTCACCATTTGTCATTTACATTTTAAAAGGATTTTTCAAGACATCCTCATTTATAAACCAGATTATTAAATTTGCAAAAGTGGTGTAACAGATGTTTAAAAATATTGGTTAATTCATAGGCTACTTGATTCCTGCCCTTTTCATTTATTGATGATGTTATTCATACCACTTTTGTTTAATCTTCACCCGAGGATATGTTTTATTGATTTTTAGAGAGAGAGAAAGGGAGAGAGAAACATCTATGTAAACGAGAAACATCAGTTAGTTGCCTCCCTCAACCTAGATATGTGTCCTGACTGGGAATCTGACCCAGATTTTGGTATATGGGAAGGTGCTCCAACTGTGCCACTGGCCAGGGCTCATTTCACTTTTTAAAAGTCTGTCTTATGTCAATGTCATTCAAAATATTTCTCCTAATTTCTCTCTTTTTCTTTCTAAATAACATCTCATTTATTTTTTTTTCTTTTGTACATTATACTTCTAAGACTTCTTTTGGTATGTTTACTAATATACTTTTGGGTTTTATTGTGGTTTGGCTTTAACTTTTTAGTTTCAGTCCTTTATTAAGAAAATTACTTAGCTTTAAAAATCCCCATTTTTTAAATAATCATTTTTTCCCTTTATACTACCCAGTATAATTTTGGTGTAATCATGCCCATCATTCAAAAACAACTTAAATGTCTTCAATGAGCAGAACGGGTCCTCTTAATAAGAGATGATTCACATACTTACATTTTCTATATAAAATGATAAGGCAGAATGTTTTCCACCAGCTACACAAAATGGTCTTATTATCACACTATGTATATACAATGCATTTTTTTAAGGGTCATGATTTTCTTTGCTGTTTTATTCCTGAATTTCTTTGATATTTTATTCCTACTTAACATTTTTTTTTTTTTTTTATCCTCACCTGAGGACATTTTCTATTTTTTGTTCAGGTAGAGTGGGAGGGGGAGAGAGGAAGAGAGAGAGAAACATCGATGTGAAAGGGACACATCGAGTGGCTGCCACCCACACGACCAACCAGGGCCGGGGACAAACTGCAACCGAGATACATGCCCTTAGCGGGAACCGAACCCGGGTCTCTCGGGACCGCAGGCCGACGCTCTAACCGCTGAGCCAAACCAGCCAGGGCCCTACTTAACATTTAATCATTACCAATCTTTTATTATTCAGCTGAATTTGCCTATATATAATAGCTATAGCTTACCATCTTTTATTTTCGTTTTCTTTTTAGTTCATTAAAACTATATGTCTTTAAGAATATTATAAAGTAGGTTAAGTATGCTGTTCAGGGGCGTCTTCTGTTCTTTTCAGCATGTCTTTTTCTTAGCTGCTGCTACCTTTTTAAAAAAAATATGTTTTTATTGATTTTTTTAGGGAGAGAGAGAGAGAAATATCGATGTGAGAGAGAAATATTGATTGGCTGCCTCCTGCACGCCCCCTACTGGGGATCAAGCCTGCAACCCAGCCATGTGCCCTGACCGGCAGTCAAACCAGGACCTCTCAGTCTATGGGACATTGCTCAATCCACTGAACTACACCGGCCTGACTGCTGCTACTTTTTAAATGCCCAAACACCTTCTTCTACCACCCAAATTAACAAATTAAACCCACCTCCTCATAGAGCTACCTATTCTAATCTTTTCTTCCTCTTCTCCAACCTCTTCAACTTTCTTTCTCATAAATGAGGCCCTGAACCTGCTAGCTAACCTGATAAACCAATCCATGATAATGTGAGAGCTTGTCCTGGTGTGCTAATATGTTATTTGCATCTTTTAAGAGGAATGTTCTACAGTAATAAGTTAATCCAAAGCAATAATATTAATCACTGTCCTATTTGAAAGAGTATTGATTTGCTGAGCCCTTTACCAACTGTCATATTTTTTGATAAGTTTGCTATATATTTATACAAATACTAACAAAGTGCTTGAATTACTTTGTAATTTAAAGTCAATTCAGCAAAATTTTTTCCTACAAAATATGTATTTGAGTTTATGTTTGGCTGTTACATTTCTAAATATTATAGTGAGAAAAGCAACATTAGCATGAATATTTGTTGAGTATATATCAGATACTCTGATGGAGAAACAGAATAAATTGTAAGTTGAGAAGTTATTGGTCATACATTGTTTAGCTTGTAATAAGTATGATGTGATAATCTATGTGTGCTTGAGATTTTCTTTTTCTTTTCAAAAACAGCTATAATGGATTTCCAGTTCTTAGGAACAATTTGTTTGAGAGACCTGAAGGATTTCTACAAACACAAAAGAGCAAATTGCCTTCAAAATCAAGTAGTCCTAGTAGCCCTTCTCCCATGTTCAGAAGAACAAAACAGGTGCTTTGAGAATTTTGTATTTTTTATGTAATCTGATATTAAAACAAAAATAAATATGACACTCATCCTCCCTTAATATACTTTACTACCTCATATATAACTATGACTAGATTAAGTTCCCTGAAGCTTTCAGAAGATAATTTAGAGTAAGTAGACTTCAAAAAATTTAGTTCTCTTGTCCTAAAATTTATTTTATATACAGTATAATACAAATTGAAGCAGAGGCTTGAAAATATATTAATTGTAAACAGACTTTGTTAGGGAAACATTATAAAAGCAAGTGACTTGTACTTGTTTAGCATGCAGTTAAGTAAGGATGCTCATGTGTGTAAATTTATTAATGAGATCCTTGCATTTTTTTCTAGGAAATTAAATCAGCCCATAAAATTGCCAAGCGGTATTCTTCCATTCCTCAGATGTGGTCTAGGTGTCTACTACGGCACTGTTACGGACTATGGTTTATTTGTCTCCCAGCCTATGTGAGAGTATGTCATTCAAAAGTCAGAGCTCTGAAAACAGCATATGATGTGCTTAAAAAAATGCAGTCAAAGAAGATGGATCCACCTGATGAGGTAACAATTATCTTTATTTATTTATTTTTTTTTTATCCTCACCCGAGGACATTTTTCCATTATTTGCACAGACAGAGTGGGAGGGAGAGAGAGAAAGAGAGAGAGAGGGAAACATCGATGTGAAAGGGACACATCGAGTGGCTGCCACCCGCACGACCAACCAGGGCCGGGGACAAACTGCAACCGAGGTACATGCCCTTAGCGGGAACCGAACCCGGGTCTCTCCGGACCGCAGGCAGACGCTCTAACCGCTGAGCCAAACCGGCCAGGGCGGTAACAATTATCTTTAAAATGCATTATTTTCTAGATTTATGTACATAGATGTTTTGTTTATGTACACTTTTGAATTTACTGTGTTTCAGGTGTGCTACCGTATTCTTATGCAGCTCTGTGGACAATATGATCAGCCAGTACTTGCAATTCGAGTGCTTTTTGAAATGCAGAAAGCTGGTATTGACCCCAATGCCATTACATATGGTTATTATAATAAGGTAATTACTTTTATTTAATGGAGAAAAACTTTTGTGATTATACAGCCTTAATTTAATGGCAGAAATTGTTTATGTAGGAGTTATTTGGCATTTATTTTATAAATCAAGTAATATTTTTGTGTTATTTTGGGTTACACAACCTACTTATTCTTTAGTTTGACTTTAAAACTGTGTTCATTTATAAAAATTATTCTACTAATTATTTTATTTCATTGAACAAATAGGCTGTTTTAGAAAGTACCTGGCCTTCACGGAGTCATAATGGCTATTATCTTTGGACAAAATTAAGAAACGTTGTTTTAGGAGTAGCACAGTTCAAAAGAGCTTTAAAGAAACATGCACATTTATCACAAACAACTCTCTCAGGTAATTAAAGGTTTTTAAGAGATGTATGTGTTTAACTTTTTTTTTTTAATTAATTGACTAGTTATACTTTACATTTTTTTGAAATTTTAAATAGTTTCAAAATATTGAATGTTTTCTAGTTTTTATTGCCACTAAGCAAATTCTGATATTAGAATATTCTTTACATTTAAAAAAACACAAAATTTTCTTTTTTACTTGTAGCTTAAACCATCAACCTTTGGTTTTCTCATTTTGGTATTCGTTAATTATTCACAATAGGGTTCTTTGTTACAGTGTATTTTGCTAATTATGTGGCACTTTTCGTGTTCAGTATGAATAGATTTTTGCTTGAGAACAAAGTAATGTGTATTTTTGGTATCTCCCTGAGTAGTAAAATGCTGTCAAATTGTGTTCTTAAGCAGATGGCAGTGACCTGGATGCTGTTAGTCATGGCAGCATGGATAGTGGTCATGGGACACACACTGTGGAGCAGGCACCTTTTAATACGGGTTTAATCAAAGTATATGCTACTGATGATAGATCTAGTACAGGTTTGTGTGTGCTTATGTATATGTATATTACAGTACATTTTAAAAATTAGATTTGCTTGCCTGTTTTTCTTGGATTTTAATTGTCAATGATATATTTATCTGTCACTTTTTTATTTTATATGTTAGGTACTTGAGTTCATTTTGCATTTAATAACTATATGCAATTTTATTCAGTCTTTAGTTGAATAGAAATAAAATTTTAAGAGTTTATTCAAGTATTTAGTCCATAGTAGTTCAGTTAACTCTGGATGGCAAATAGATCTCTTCATCATACCAATTTTGTAGGATAAGTTCTTCTTTGTAATTATGAAAATGTAATAGAGTTTTTAAAAAAGAAACTTATAGCCCTGATCTAAGTTAAAAGTACTATATCAACATCAATTTACTGTTTCATGTAAAATATTATTATTGTGAGAAGCTGAGTAAAGGGTACATAGGAAGTTTCACTATACTGTATTATTTTTATAATTCCTTATGAATCTTAAACTGTGTTACAAATAAATAATTTAAATAAGTAATATTAAAACTGACATTTAAAAAATAAATTACTTGAATAATTCTATCCTTTTTATTATTACACTAAAAATTTTACATGATTTACAAATATAAGAGCAAGCTCTAACAGACAGAAATTTTAAATTTAAAAAATTCAAGCATTAATAATAAAATATAGCCCTGGCCGGTTTGGCTCAGCGGTTAGAGCATCGGCCTGCGGTCCAGAGAGACCCGGGTTCGGTTCCCGCTAAGGGTGCGTACCTCGGTTAGTCCCCGGCCCTGGTTGGTTGTGCGGGTGGCAGCCACTCGATGTGTCCCTTTCACGTCGATGTTTCTCTCTCTCTCTCTTTCTCTCTCTCTCTTTCTCTCTTTCTCTCTCTCTTCCTCTCTCTCCCTCCCACTCTATCTGTACAAAAAATGGAAAAATGTCCTCAGGTGAGGATAAAAAATAATAATAATAATAATAAAATATAAAGGCTTCTGTCTCTGCAAACAGTAACATTATTTTGGTCTGTCTCATTTTATGCTTGCTTTTAAAAATATAAATATGAGCTAATTGTGTTGAAATGTAATTTTTATAGTTCTTCTTTTGCTGGCTTTATTTCTTAATCATGCAATGTGAATATAATCATAGTTATAGTAGTCATACTCAGGCATTATCTCTTAAAAATGAAGAAGTCTATCTTTTGTTTTTAACTCTATGGCCTTAAAAAAAAAAGACTATCTTAGTACAGAACCTAATAAAAGCATGAATTTAATCGAAATTATCTTCACATTTTTAACTTATAGTTTATTTAGGAATAGAGCTGAAAAATTGGTTACCAAAAGTACAAACTCAAAAATATAATGTATATATTAAATACCTAGTGATACTTAATGAAGTTTCTTCAGATAGTTCTTTACAAGTATATAAAATCATTCTGTACATAATTTCTCATATAATCATAACAACCTTGTGTATTATAAATCTTGGAACTAGAGATCCAAACAAAGAGGTTATATGGTTTACTTCAAATTATATCTAATTTAACTGGTGTGCTGCAAGATAGAGAACTAAGATTCAGAACCTTATGTTTTGATGCTAATCTAGTGAAAATAATTTGCTGAAAAGTAGGGAACCTCTTTAACACAGTGATGTATAACGTATTAGAAGTTTTCTTGTATCAGTGCAACTTTTGCTTTTCTTAACAATAACTTTAACACAATTTTTTTCTCATTCCCATGTATTTGTATTCATGTGAAATTCAGTCCTCAGTTGAATTTTCAGAAAAAGTAATTATATACTTATAAATTCAAATAAACCTTTAAAAAACATTTAGACATTCAGCTTTCTGTGTGTGAAGGTTCTGTTATGAATTCCCTACAGATTTTTCTTCTTCATTGCTTAGTTGGAACTCAGACTTTTAGCTAGAAAGGTCATGGACCTTGTATAAAGAATGTCTGGTTTGTCTGTCTTTTGGAGCCCAGATAGTATTGTGAATGTATATACTTTTGACTGCAGCGTGGAGCCCAAAATAAATTATTTTGAGATTATCCCTTTTTTACATTAATAGAGATGGGTAGGGATCTAACAAAATAATGCTTTCAATTGAAAGTTATCCAGAAAAAGTTCTATGAGTAAATTCAAACATTAATGTGTTGCTCCTAATTCCAGTTCTCACTAAAGAATTTTATGATAAACAGCAAAGGGATTTTTTTTTTCTTTTTTTTCCCCCTAGGTGGCCAGTCTGATCTTGGATATAATTCATTATCTAAAGATGAAGTTAGAAGAGGAGATATATCTGCTGAAGACATTCAAGAAGAAAAAGATAAGAAAGAGAGTGATTCTAGTTCTTGTAGGTATTAAGTGGATATTGTATAAAATTGTGAACATATATTAATAATACAGCTGGCTTTAGCCCTGGCCAGTTTGGCTCAGCGGTTAGAGCATCGACCTGTGGTCCAGAGAGACCCGGGTTTGGTTCTCGCTAAAGGCGCGTACCTCGGTTGCAGTTTGTCCCCAGCCCTGGTTGGTCGTGCGAGTGGCAGCCACTTGAAGTGTCCCTTTCACGTCGATGTTTCTCTCTCTCTCTCTCTTTCTCCCCCTCTCACTCTACCTGAATAAAAAATGGAAAAATGTCCTCAGGTGAGGATAAAAAAAAATAATAAAAATACAGCTGGCTTTAAATATAATTTTATTTTTCACTTTCCCATTATAACTCCTCTTTCCTCCCATTTCCTCCCTCTGTACCACCTAATATTCCAATGTACAAATCTTCATGTGTCAAGTGTATAGTCTCGGTGGCACAACCACTCTGCAATCAAATACTATTCTTCTTGTAGTAGAAATCTATTTCTTCAGTGACTCTTATTTTTTTAATCCTCACCAGAGGATATGTTTTTAATGATTTTGGAGAGTGAAGAAGGGAGAGAGAGAGAAACATTGATGGGAGAGAGAAATATCTCTTGCCTCTTGTATGCACCCCAACTGGGGATCAAACGCAAAACCTAGGTACATGTCCTGACCAGGAATCAAACCCGAAAGCTTTTGGTGTACGGGATGATGCTCCAACCAAATGAGCCACCCAACGAAATAGTGGCTCTTTTTTGAGATTTAACAATATTTTTATTTAATGCTTTATTCATGGTCTGTTGCTTACATTTCCCCCCTTGCCTCTTTTGATGGGAAGTAATTGTACTAAAGAAGTAATATAAAATATATGCATGGACCTCATGCATGAGCAGTACTTAATAATTTGATACATACCTTGAGGCCTCCAGTGTAATTACTTATTTGTGATTGACAAATACATATAGAGGTGTTCAATAATTTTTTATTGCCTATTTTGAGGAGAAATATTTAGAAGTAAAAGCTACTTCTTTTTATACCTTCTGTGATGTATATAGATTTCATGTTAACAATTTCATTTTAATCTTAACAGTGTCAGAGAGTGAGAGTGCAAAAGGAAGTGCTGATTGTCTTCCTACGCTCAATTACCAAAGTTCTTCCAATATAGTTCGCCTCAGTGGTACAAATAACAACAGTGCTGATAAAATATCAGGAGAAAGTACAGGTGAGTTTAATGGTATACCTCTGTTATGTGCAGAATAACTTGTATCTGTATTTCTAGTGAATATTTTTTTTAGTCTTAATTCTCCAGGGTTATTTCTTATTTGTGCAGCCTCTCATAGCATAGTTTAGTAACTTGAATTCTGTATTTTATAATATACTTTATTCAGACTTTTATGACAACACAGTATAGGGACAAACTTAATGAGCTACATACTATCTTTTGAGTTTGGACTATTGGGACTTTGGGGAATGGGGAAGTGGGAGCAATTGAGGTGATCAGGCTGAGGGTACAGTATACCTAGCCAGTTTTTAAATGAAGCATATAGTAGTCCTTAGTCTTCATTTTTTCAGGGGCAAAAGGATAGTCTTTCAGATTATTTAGGGAACAATATACCTGATATTTTTTTTATTTTTTTAAGGAGCAAAAGGATAGTCCTTCGTTTAATAACTCATTTTTTTTTTTTTTAAATCCTCACCCAAGGACATACTTAGAGAAAGGAAGGAAAGAAGAGAGAGAGGGTGAGAGAGAGAAATATCGATGTGAACAAGAAACATCAATTGGTTGCCATCTGTACATGCCCTGGAACCTGAAACCCAGGTATGCGCCCTGACCGGGAATCAAACTGGCAACCCTTTGCTGCTCATGACAGCTTCAACCAACAGAGCCACTCTGGCCAGGCTAATAAGTCAACTTTTTAAGACCTATGATAGGTGTCTTAGGTGTAAATTAGAATTGTTGGTTTATCCTTAAGATTTTTGGCTTGAAAACTTTCCCATCTGTTTAAGTACTATGGGTTTATTACTACTGCCAAAGACTTTATATGGGATTTACAGGAATACTTACTTTTCTTTTTTTTTTTTTTAATGAATTTTTTATTTATTTTTTTGTTACAGATATTTTACCTTTTTACCCCATTGGCACCCCCCACCCCACCCCACCTCCGCCCCGTCCCCGGCTTAGTTGTCCATGTCCATTGGTCATGCATACATGCATATAAGTTCTGTGGTTTATCTCTTCCCACCCCCCCACCTCCCCACCCCCTCTTCTGAGGGATGTCAGTCTGTGCCTTACTTCCATGTTTCTGGGTCTACTGTATTCCTCAGACTGTTATGTTCATTATAGGAATACTTTTCAATAACACATTTCTTATATGCAAGTCCATGCTATGATTCAAAGCCTTTTTCAGAAATATATATATATATATATATATATATACATATCTGACAACTTTTAAAAGATAGAGGAGTAAAATAAGCAGAGATGTTTTAATATTTGATTGGCTATGTCACCCTATAGTTACTTCATTATTATCTTGAGAATTTAACATTTCAATAAATGTTATATGAAATTAAAGTATATAAAATAACTTAAAGAGCAACCACAGAAAAATTTACTCTGAATATGAAAACATACATTTTCTAAGCCTAATTTTGGTTTTAGTATGTTTTTACTTTTTATCTTTAGCTACCACATTCGGCTGTAATAATATCATATGATAATATATACTATGTTATATTATGTCTTAGTCTTTGTGGCAGTTGTTTCCCAGTGGACAGTATTTATTCAGAAATTATTTTTGAGCTCCTATTTTACGCTGCCATCTGCCAGGTGCTACTGGGGATATAATAAGGAACAAATGCCCTGGCCGGTTTGGCTCAGCAGTTAGAGTGTCGGCCTGCAGTCCAGAGAGACCCAGGTTCAGTTCTCGCTAATGGCACATACCTTGGTTGCAGTTTGTCCCCAGCCCTGGTTGGGTCATGTGGGTGGCAACCACTCGATGTGTCCCTTTCACGTCGATGGTTCTCTCTCTCTCTCTCCCTCCCACTCTATCTGAACAAAAAGTGGAAAAATGTTCTTGGGTGAGGATAAAAAAATAAATAAATAAGGAACAAAAAAGAAATAGGGTCTGCCTTCATAGAGAAAACAGGTAGTGGGAAAACATTAATCAAATAATCAAGTAAGTATAAAAATACTCTGAGATTAAATTCTGTGAAGAAGGGCTATAAATTGTCACAAGAACATATAATAGATATGACCTGGGTTTAGGGGAGCACTGTTCAGGGAAGCTTCCTTGAGAATATGGTTTTTGAGCTAGACCTGATGTGTGTGTGTGGGTAACAAATGAAGACAGGGGCAGGAATTCAGAGGGAGTATTCTAAGCAGAGGGAAACAATATGGAAAATGCTGTGTGGTGGGAGGGGATTACAGTATGTTCAAAGGTCTGAAAAAGGGTTAGTATATCAGCTAGGAATTCTTTCAGCTTTAAGCTTCAGAAAATATGATTAGAAGTAGCTTAACAAGTCAAGGTTTTTTCCCCTCAAGTAAGACATTCAAAGGTAAGCAGTTGTTCAGGATTTTGGTTCAGGGCCTTTGCCATCAGTTCTCTGGACCTAACCATGATTATAATATGGCCATTGGCAACTTTAGACACTACGTATCTGTTCAAGGCAGAAAAAATAGGGAAGGGGACCACTAACCACATTTATTCCCTTTTACCAGGAAAGCTAGAAGTTTTTCCAGAAGCCTTCAAAATCTACTACTTTAATAATATTGGTCAGAATTATGTCATAGAGCTACCTGGCCCTAGAAGTTTGCAACTTCTGTGTTAGAGGCACGCAGATCCAAAGCAGTTTATATACATGGAAAATTTAGCATGTATATGAACTTAGAATCAGACTTTTCTATAAATAGTCAGAGAGTAAATACTGTAGGCCTTGCAGGCCACAACACAGCCTCCTGTTGCCTATTCTTCATGTGTGTGTGATTTTTACAACCCTTTTAAAATGTAAAAAACTATTTGAAACAGTTCACAGGCTGGATTTGGCTCAGAGATGTAGTTTGTCAATGCCTGGTATAATTTGATATCCAGCTTTGTTGGTCTTCGGGCTGTAACATAGTTCTGACTTTGCAAAGGAAGCATTAGAAGTCTATTTAAATGCAATTCCAAAATATTATCTTTGGGTTATAATATTCCTCCAAGTCTTTGATACTATTTAGCCTGTCAAGCAGAAAGTGTCCCAGAATATCAGAAGAAAGTGTGTTCTTGGTTTCTTATGTACTTAATCATAAGCTGATGTGGAAAAGAAGAAAAAACACTATCTCTCTGCTATACTGTTTTCCTTGTTAATGATATACAGTCATCCCTCGCCATTCCGTGCTTAAACCTTCGTGGCTTCACTCTATCGCGTTTTTTTCAAACACTATGCTATGTATATTTCTCTCTCTCTTTCCCTCTCCCTTCCTCTCTCTCTAAAATCAATAAAGGAAAAAAAATTAAAAAAACAACAACAACAACTTCAAATCCTATAGCTATAGATGTGACTAAAGAATGTTACCTTCGCCCTAGATGGTTTGGCTCAGCAATTGGAGCATCAGCCTGCAGACCAGAGAGTCCAGGTTTGGTTCCCGTTAGGGGCACGTACCAAAAAAAAAAAACAAAACAAAAGAATATTACCTTTGCTTTATATATTCATTGCAAGTTTATACCAAATGTGAATGGCCACTTTCTGTTCAGAAGCACCACGGTTTCTATTGCAGTTTTTTCAAATACTATACTATGTATATTTGAAAAAACCGTGATAGAGTGAAGCCGCAAAAGTCAAAGTGTGAAGTGGCGAGGGACGACTGTATATAAATAAAGAATCCTACTTCGAGGAAATTCACTTACCTTGGTAGAGTCTGGAACTGATTAACCATGATAAACAAGGGCCGACTGTATGCTTATTAAACAATATTAGTTTGTAGAATTTTATGCTCTCTAGTATTTTCTTTTATCTCCTATCCTGCTACCTGAATGCATCAGATGGCAGGAAAAAAGGTATTTTTTTAAATAATTGCCTTGTTACAGAGAGCTAATTCTGGTGAATGAAGCACATAAAAAGAACAATTGACAAATACCACCTAGACTCAAGCTTTAGAAGACTCTCACATAGTAAGGATGGTTAAAGTGATCAGAAATCTAGAGTTCTGCTTTCGGTATTGGTACCTAAGTAATTTGGTAAGAAGCAGTGAATGGTATTTCTGAACAGAAAGTGGCCATTCACATTTGACTGGTATAAACTTGCAATGAATATAAAAAACAAAGGTAATATTCTTTAGTCACATCTATAGCCATAGGATTTGAAGTTGTTATTTTTTTTTCCTTTATAGATTTTAGAGAGAGAGGAAGGGAGAGGGAAAGAGAGTGAGAAACATTGATGAGAGAGAACATCGATTGGCCGCCTCCTGCACGCCCTCACTGGAGATCTGGCCCACAACCTGGGCATGTGCCCTGACCGGGAATTGAACCTGTGACCTCTTGGTGCATGGGTCGATGCTCAACTACTGAGCCACACTGGCCGGATGGATTTGAAGTTTTCAAAATAATTTTAGTTTGTAGATAAAGCTATCACAGCTGCCTTTTATTTGGTTTGGTTTAGTGTTTGGGGTTTAGTTTTTCATTTTTATAGGCAGAAGACTGTGGCTCTTAAGGTCGTCTAATACAACCACAATTGTATTAACCGTTGTTATTTAATCAGCTTAGTGGAATTAATGTGAGTTTATTATTATTATTATTATTATGAAGTATACCATGAGTAAATTTCAATTTTAATTTATAAGTTTTAAAAAGCAGTGCATTCTAATATTTAGAAGCATACATATCCTTTATAGTTAGTCAAATCTGGATTTGAATCCAGTTCTGTCATTTAAGGACTGAGTAACTGTGGACTAGATAATTAATCTCTCTGAGTGTCAGTTTTTTCTCAATCTATAAGGATATTGGAATAATTATGGTAGATAATGTAAGTAAAGTGCCTAGTATAGTATCAGTCAAATAGCAGGCACTTGATGAGTACTTGCTATTATCCTTTTCATTACTAGTATTTTAAATATTTAAGACAACTTATATTAGCACATTACATTTTTCATGGCTAAAAATACTTTTCTTGTTTTACAGAAAGCACATCTGAGCCACTCTTAATATCACCTTTTGAGGATACAAATGAAACAGGAAACGTTCAAAGTAGTTGCTTCAGGAAAAGATACAAAAATGGCAGTGAACCTGATTTGCAGCAGCAAATGTCCTGGGGAAATAGAAACCGCAATCATAGTGGAGGAGTTGTGATGGGACTTAGGCTCAACAGAATTAACCAGGAAGCAAACCCTGGAGATATGGTTGAAAAACTAGGAGCTGATGCAAAAATTCTTTCACATGTTATCTCAAAAAGCACAAGACCAAATAGTCTTGATATTGGAAGACCATCTTTAAGATCAAAAAGAGACAGTCTAGAAAGGGAATTTAGTGATGATGATACACCTTTTGATGGTTCTAATTGTTTGACAGATAAAGTGGATTCTCCAGTTATTTTTGACTTAGAAGACTTAGACAATGAAACCTATGGGTCAAAAATGGGATGTGTTGCCACACAAAATCCCAAAAGGATTCAACGTATGAACAGCAGCTTTTCAGTAAAACCTTTTGAAAAAACTGACGTTGCAACAGGATTTGATCCCCTCTCTCTTTTGGTTGCTGAGACTGAGCAGCAGCAAAAAGAGGAGGAGGAAGAAGATGAAGATGATAGCAAAAGCATTTCTACACCATCTGCTAAGCGTGATTTAGCTGAAGAAATTGTGATGTATATGAATAACATGACCAGTCCTTTGACTAGTCGGACACCAAGCATTGACTTACAAGGGGCATATGATGAAAAATTAACCGATAAGAAAAGTCCAATATTGGTCAAGGCATGTAGAAGATCTAGCCTGCCTCCTAATTCTCCTAGGCCAATGAGACTTACCAAATCTAAAAGTTATACAAAAAGTGAAGACAGACCAAGGGATAGACTCTGGTCTTCTCCAGCCTTCTCACCTACTTGCCCATTTAGGGAAGAATCTCAAGATGCAGTAACCCATTCATCACCTTCATTTAATTTAGATACACTACTAGTACCAAAACTAGATGTTCTAAGGAATAGTATGTTCACCGCTGGAAAAGGAGTAGCAGAGAAAGCAAGCAAATGGTATTCAAGATTCACCATGTATACATCATCTAAGGTAAGTTTTGTTAGTATTTTCTACTTTTCCTTTTATTCTCCTTCACAAAAATTCCCTTTTACTTGCAGAGATATCTGTTTTTTACATTCTCTTTAAACACAGCTTTTAAAAAGGACTCTTGGGATGTGTAAGGGTTGTATCAGAATTTGAACTTGAATGAGAACTTCAAAAGGAAAGAAATTCACTAACTAAGGTTATGTTTATAGTTCGGTTTTGAAAGAAAGTGATTTATAGATGGAGTAAAAATTAGTGGTATATAAAATGCTCACTTCATTATTTCTTCAAAATGCAGATCTTTTTTCAGACACAATGTCCAGCATGCCTTCAAAAAGTACCAGTCAGGCATAGATAGGACTTCTTATTCTGGTTAGTGTGGAATAGCTTGTGATATAGCTACATACCTCCTAAAAACAAAAAGCTAGAAATATAGAAAGTAGCTGTTTAAAGTCACCAGAGAACTGCTCAAGCAACCAGAAAGCAGAGGGACAAGATTCTAGAGAGGGAAGAATTACAGAGGTGAGCTGAAGTTCTACAGCTACTTTTTCCCTGAGATCATTTGCTTGTTTTGAGCACAGAGCAAGAGTTTGCAAATCCTGTGTTTGCCTTATCAGGGGCTGTGGAGAGGTGAAGGGGGCCAGCAGAGCTTTTGGGACCTTGTAGAGTTGGAGAGACAAAATTGGAGACTTGAGGGTCTTCAAATACACATTTTTTTCCTCCTTCAAGACATTTTTCAAATACTGAAACTATATGAGACAGGAAGCAAAAATGGTAAGCAGAAAGTGTCTGACAGAAAAGAGTTCTTGGAAGTTTTATGGTGCTGGGAATGTAATAGCTACAGTTCATGAGCTGCTGGGCAAGAGGGAGTCGGTGCTGGTGAACACATTAGGCCCTTCGTTGGCGGAGATATGCCTTAGGAACATTGGCAAATTGGGGGTAGACTAAGCCTGACCAAAACTGAAATGTAGGCTCGCCTCAGTTCAGTCTGTGGTTAGATTAAAATAATCAGCCTTTATCTAAAAGAGGAAAGAATGTATCCTTTCTGGAGGAATAGAACATCATCTGGAGTCTGTACAATTTCTTACATTCTGTCATTCAATTCAAAATAGCTATGCCAAGAGACAAGACCATAACTAAAAAACAAAAGGAAAACAGATGGTGGAAACAGACCTTTAGGAGAATTAGCAAGGGACTTTGAAATAATTATGTTAAAAAAAAAAAAAACAGAGGAAAAGGTAAAAAAAAAAAAAAAAAAAAAAGCTCTAAAGATGGAAAATTTCACCAGATAAATATTTATTTAAAAGAATTAAGTATAAATTCTAGAAAAAGATAAAAATTAAGAATACAGTAGTTAGATTTCATAGCGGACAAAACACAGGGAAAAAAGACTAGTAAGCTAGTAGAAAATATCTACACTGAAGCATAGATAAGAAAAAAAATGGAAAAATAAAGAAAAGAATGTGGAGTTTAGTGAAAATGCCTAACAGTGACATAATTGAGTTCCAGAAGAAGAAGAAAGAATGAGATAAAAGGAACATTTAAAAAGCTAATTGCCGCTCTGGCCAGTTTGGCTCAGCGGTTAGAGCATCAGCCTGCGGTCCAGAGAGACTCGGGTTCAGTTCCCGCTAAGGGCACGTACCTCGCTTGCAGTTTGTCCCTGGCCCTGGTTGGGTCGTGCGGGTGGCAGCCACTCGATGTGTCCCTTTCACGTCGATGTTTCTCTCTTCTCTCTCTCCCTCCCATTCTATCTGAAGGAAAAATGGAAAAATGTCCTCAGGTGAGGATAAAAAAAAAAAAAAAGCTAATTGCAAAAAAAAGCTAATTGCCAAGAATTTTCCAAAAGAAAATTAATCAAAAATGTCAATTCACATACTTAAAATATCTACAAATCTCAAGCAGAATAAATACAAAGAAAATCATACTTAGTTATCTAATGTTGAAATAGATGAAAATGAAATACAAAGATAAATCTTAAAAAGAGCCAGAGAAAAGAGATATATTACCTTCAAAGGAGCAATATTAAGAAATTGACAGTTAACTCTTGAACAGAATCTATGATGTCATAATACACTGAATTTTCCATTTCAGACACAATGTCCAGCATGCCTTCAAAAATTACCAGCCAGGCATATTTTGCCATTTATCTTATGATAACGTGGAAGGGAGCGAGGGAGAGAGAGAGAGAAAGGAAGAGAGATAAGAAAGAAACATTGTTATGAGAGGGACACATCAACTGGTTGCCTCCCACACAACTCCAACCAGGGACTGAGGTACTTGCCCTTGGTCAGAATCGAATCTGCTGCTCTTTGATTCGCATGCCAAAGCTCTAACCACTGAGCAAACTGACCAGGGCGTGAAAAGACATCTTTAGTATGCTAAAAGAAAATGACTACCAACCTATTTTTCTATATTCAGCAAAAATACTCTTTAAAAATTAAGATAAGAGTTATAGTTCAATGGTGGTAATATAAGGTCACTAAAGCCTATCCCTCCCATTGATTACAACTAAAAACTCCAGACAAACTACAAAAAACAGCTGTCTAAGGATTCTGAAAAATAAAAGCAGGCAGATTGTGAATAAGGACTCACACAGAGAAGAATTTCCCGTTTTCTTTTCTCATTCATATTTGCCTCAAGAGCAAGTTTCTGTCACTATGTGGTATAGCAAGTCTGGAAACTAAAATTTTAAGAGAAATCCCATATTTCCTGGACAAAGGAACCAAGGAGGGGGCCCTCTGTGAGCTGGAACATTTGAGGGGAATCTGAAAGAAGGGAATTATATAATTGGCCCACACAAGTCTCAAAAATCATAACACAAATTATAATCAAATAACTCAACTGACTGCCTCCTAAAACAAAAGCATTAACATTCTCCAAGAGATTATAACAGTACTCAGACTATACAACATAACATTCACAGTGTCTAAAATAAAATCCAAAATTAGTTGATATATAAAACACCAGGAAAATAATCATCCATTCTCAAGGGAAAAATAACCCTGAGATAGCTCTAACACTGGAATTATAAGAAAGAAACTGTAAAACAGCTATTATAACTAGATTCCCTGAGGTAAAGAAAAACACATTTGAATGAAAAGGAGGGAATCCTTAGAAAGAAATATAATTCATTTTAAAAATGTATAACTAAAAGTAAAAGCAGACAGGAAAAATACACTGAAACTCATTGAATGGGTTTAATAGGAGAATCGAGATGACAGAGGAAAAAGTCTAGAATCTATCCAATTGAAAATAGAGAAATAAGTTTGTTTGTTTTTAAATCCTCACCCAAAGATATTATTTTCACTGATTTTTAGAGAGAGTGGAAGTGTGGGAGGGAGAAAGAGAGAAACATCAATGTGAGAGAGACACATCGATTGGTTGCCTCTCACGTGTGCCCCAACTGGGACTGGGATCAAACCTGCAACCCAGGTGCGTCCCTTGATGGAGAGTCGAACCTGTGACCGTTTGGTGTATGAGCTGATACTCTAACCACTGAGCAACACTGGCCAGGGTAAAAGAAATTTTTTTTTTTTTTTTTTAGAAATTATGTTTTTAATGAAAATGAATGTAACCTCCAATTTTGGGGACAGTTATCAAAAGGCATAACAGATTATTGGAGTTTCAGAAGAAATGGAAAAAGAAGTTATGGAAGGAAAAATATATGATGAAATAAAGGCTAAAACTTAACAGATTTGATAAGAGATTTAGATTTAGAGATAGATGTAAGAGACTCAGTAAACTATAGACAGGATAAACTCAAAGAAAACCATTCCAACACACACAGGCAAATTACTAAAAACCAAAGATATTTATTTAATAAAATGACTGCTGAAAAAATAAAACAAGAATAAAAAATATCTTAAAATCTTTTAAAGAAAAGTGATACCTACAGAGGAATAAGGATTTGAATGACCATTTAGTTTTGATCATAATCCATAGAGGTAAGAATACAGTGGAACAACATCTTTAATGTGTTGAAAGAAAAAACCTGTCAACAACCCAGAATTCATATCCAGTGGAAATACTCTCTAGGGGTAAAAGTGAAATAAAAACACTTTTTGATAAAGGGAAAGAATTCTTGGCCAGCAGACCTGTTCTAACAGATGTGCTAAAGGAAGTTCTTAAGGCAAAAAAAAAAAATGATACCACAAAGAATGAAGAAAAAGGAAACAGATGTAAATAGCTGATTAATAGAAAAGACTACTTCTTTCCCTCTTAAATTCCTTAAAATACTTATAATTGTCTAAAACAAAAATTGTAACATCTCATGGGCTTTTTCTATATATAGAGAGAGAGAGAGCTGTTTTGTAGTGGTAAAGGGACTCACCCTACTGATGTTTATTATACACAGTGGGGTATAAGTAGGTTTACAGTTGTGAGTACATGAAACAGTTTATTCTTGTATTATTATTTATTAATTATTGTACTCCATACACAAAACTGTAAACCTACTTTTGTCCCACCCTGTAGTTATATTATTACATATAAAGTAATACAATACTGACTTTAAGTAGTCTGAAAATAAGTAGGTGTGTATATTGTAATCTCTCGAGCACCCACTTAAAAAATAAAGTGAGAAGCCTGCCTGGTTTGGCTCAGTGCCAGAGCATCAGTCCACAGACCAAAGGGTCATGTGTTTGATTCCAGTCAAGGGCACGTACCTGGGTTGCAGGCTCTATCCCTGGCCCCAGTCAGGGTTGTGTGGGAGGCAAACAATCGATATGCCTCTCTCACATTGATGTCTCTTTATCTCTCTCTCTCCCTCTCCCACCCTCCCTCCCTTCCACTCTATCTAAAAATCAATGGAAAGATATCCTTGGGTGAGGATTAACATTATATATATACACACATACAGAGTGAGCCCTAGCCAGTGTAGTTCAGTTGGTTGGAGCATTGTCCTATGCATGGAAGGGTTGTGGATTCGATTCCCAGTCAGGGCACATACCCAGGTTGTGGGCTCTATCCTTGGTCAGGAGGCAGCTGATCAGTGTTTCTCTCTCTCTCCCTTTCCCTTTCTTTCTCTCCATAATCAATGAAAAAATATATCCTCAGGCGAGGATTAAAAAAGTATATACAATGAGATGTAGCCAAAAGCCCATAAAAATACTCAAATAATCTAAAAACAACTCAGTAACACATATATAATTAGAAACAAATTGTATCATCTGAGCAGTGTTATAGATATTAATTTTTTTCTTCCCACAAAAATTTGTATCTATCATATTTTTTTATGGATTATTGGTATAACCAGAAAAAAATTAACTTTGGTCTTCTCAAAAGTGAAAACTAGAAATACATGTCTCTAAAACCTGGATTATTGTGGAAAAGAATAAAATATAGCCCTGGCCGGTTTGGCTCAGCGGTTAGAGCGTCGGCCTGCGGTCCGGAGAGACCCGGGTTCGGTTCCCGCTAAGGGCACGTACCTTGGTTGCAGTTTGTCCCCAGCCCTGGTTGGGTCGTGTGGGTGGCAACCACTCGATGTGTCGCTTTCACATCGATGTTTCTCTCTCTCTCTCTCTCCCTCTCACTCTATCTGAACAAAATATCGAAAAATGTCCTCGGGTGAGGATAAAAAAAAAAAAAGAATAAAATATAAACATAAATGAAATTTTAAAAGAAGAAAATGGCATTCTAATGGTATCATCTGGGTTGAGAGTCACAGGGAAGAAAATTAACAATAAATAGAGATTTAAAGTCAGCAAGGTTATCTTACTAATAGATACTTTGATCTACCCAAAAAATGCTGTCTTAAAAATTGATCTACAGTACATGTTGTTCCAAATTAGTATGCCCTTATAAAATCAGTTGTTTTGAAGTTGTAATATTGGTTAACTGATAATCTGAGTAATTAAGCACTTCCTCTGCCTTAGAAGTGACTTTTTATTTATTTATTTTTTTATATATATTTTTTGAATCTTTATTGTTGAATGTATTACAGATGTTCCTCATTTTTCCCCCATTGACCCCCTTCTCCCCACTCCCGCTTTTTCCCACTATTGTCTGTGTCCGTTGATTATGCATATAAGTTCTTTGGTTTATTTCTTCACACCCCCCAACCCCTTTCCCTTTGGGGTTTGTCAGTCTAGTAGAAGTGACTTTTTAAATAATAAACTTTAAATATGAAGGAAAGTAAGCTTATAATTATGTCCTTAGGATCAAAGTTCTGATCGTACCAGTCTTTCTTCAGTGGGAGCCCAGGATTCTGAATCTACCTCTTTAACAGATGAAGATCCCTGCCCCGAGTTGGAAGGAGCCACTTCCTCCCAAGAGTGCAGTGCCACCACAGGGACTAAGGGAATTGGTTTCAGCAGAACAAGCCTAGGAAGTTCTGCCTCCCTAGAAGGTTTGTTCAAACAGTATTGTCATATTTCATTTGATAGGTGGTACCTTTACTTTTTTTTTTTCCTTTACATTTTATTTTTGTAGAAGATTTGCATGGCTCCAAAGTCAAAATAGAAAACCAAGGCACTTGCATATAAATCTAGCTTCCATCCCCACCCCCTTCATCTTGTTTTCTCCCTGTCCCTAGAGGTAACAAACCATTTTTATTCATTTTGGTTTATCCTTCCATTGTTGCTTTAAAAAAAAATAATAGGCACGTGTGTGGGTGTGTGTATTCTTATTACCTCCTTGTCTTGTTACTAGAAAGGTAACATATTGGAAATACCTTCCCACTCTTTTTTCCCCACTTAACAGTAGATCATTACTTATCATTATATAACATTGTCCCTCAGTCATTTTTACAGTTGCATAGTTCATCATGTGTCAATGTATCATACTTTATTTTAACCACTTCTCTGTTGATGGACATTACATCTCCAGTCTTTGACTATTACAAATAATGCTATGATGCATATGTGTCGTATTATATTTTTGCCAGGGTACTTTGAAAGATACTTCAAAATTCTTCCTTGAAGTGATATTGCCAAGTTCCCTTCCTCAGGGCTACACTATTTTGCATTCCCACTGGCAGTGGGAATATAAGAATACCTATTTCCTCACAGCCTTGTCAGCAAAATATATTGGCAAACTTTGGATTTTTGCCATCTGATAGGTGAGGAATGCATTTCAGTTTAGTTTTCATTTATACTTCTTTTATAAACTAAGTTGAAGATCTGTTTATATGTTTAAGGACTATTTGTATTTCTTTTTCTGTGGACTGTCTATTGCCTACATTTCACTTGTTGGTCCTTTTTTAAAAAGATTTTAATAGGCCCTGGCCAGTTTGGTTCAGTGGTTAGAGCATTGGCCTGCGGTCCAGAGAGACCCGGGTTTGGTTTCCACTAAGGGCATGTTGTCCCCGGCCCTGGTTGGATCGTGCAGGTGGCAGCCACTCGATGTGTACCTTTCACACCGATGTTTCTCTCTTTCTCCTTTCCTCTCTCTCCCTCCTGCTCTATCTGAACAAAAAATGAAAAAAAGTCCTCGGGTAAGGATAAAAAAGAAAAATTTTTTAAATCAAAATAAAAAAAGTTTTAATAGCTCTTTTTATATTGAATAATTAATCCTTTGCCTCTTATATAAATGGCAGATACTTTTTCCAAGTTTGTCAGCTTTTGTGGGGAGGATTTTTGGTCACAAGTAAGATTTTAATTTTATGTCATCAAATTTATCAGTCTTTTTCTCTCTTGTTTCTGGATTTTGAGTCATTAGGAAAGATTTCCCTTTCCCTAAGTTCAACAGTGTTTTCTTCTGATACTACTCTGGTTTCCTTTGTAACATTTTCTGGGGTAAGCAAATTTTTCTGTAAAGGGCCTGCCATATTATAAATATTTCAGGTTTTGTGGGCCATCATACATCTCTCTCTTTTTTCTTTATCACATATTCTTTTTTGTCTTTTTTTTTTTTTTAACAATTCTTTAAGATAAAAAAAACATTCTTAGCTATACAAAAATAGATTTGACCCCTGATTTAGATATTCAGTCCATTTGAAATTTATCCTGGTATGTGATGTGAGGAATGTATGAATATATATTTTTTTATTTGTACCTTTGCTATTTTAAAAAACTTTAACTGTGGAAAATTTTAAAAGTACACACAAATAGAAGGAATAGCACAATGAATCCCCCCAACACCATATGCCCTTCATCCATTTTCAACAATTATCTACAAGTGGCCAATCTTGTTTTATATTTTCCTCTACCCCTCTGCTGCCAACATTTTTTTCTTCTTCACTGGATTATTTTAAAGTAAATCTCAGACACATGTAATTTTATTTATAAATGCTTAAATATGTATCTCTAAAATATAAGGACCTTGATGTTATATATTTTTAACTTATTAAAGTTATTTAATTTATTTTTATTTTAGTATATGTTATATACATATATATAATGTATACACTTTCATGTATGTAAATAACATTTTATAAATGGAGGACACCTGAGTAACCAGCACTCTGATCAAGAAACAGAACATTAACAGTATCCAGAACTTCCTGTCACGCCCAGATCTTGTCTCTACTCCTTTCATGGACAAACATTATCTTCTAATACTGTATGTTAGCATGGCCATTTTAAAACATTTTATGGACTTATATGGTATGTATCTTTTGTGATACATTAATTTCTTGAAAACATAATTGTAATACCATTGTATTTTTCTCTTTTTTAAAAATTTATCTTTATTGATGAAAGTATTACAGATGTTCCTCTTTTTTTCCCTCACCGACCCCCTCCACCCCACACCTGCCCTCCACCTCAGTCCTTCACTGCACTATTGACTGTGTCTATGGGTTATGCATATATGCATGTAAGTTCTTTGGTTAATCTCTTCCCACCCACCCACCCACCCTTTTCCTCTGAGATTCATTAGCCTGTTCTATGCTTCCATGTCTCTAGAATTAAACACTTTCTTGTATTTAACATGGAAAAACACAAACAGAAAAATAGTAATTATAAACAACTAGAATGCCTTCTAGTCTGCAAACACAAAGTGCTTAAGTGAGTGGTGAATGAATATGGGAATTAGAAGAATCAAAGTACATTTCTTTAGGTTTGTAATGACAACAAAATGCATGTGTTGAGTCTGACTGGTGTGGCTCAGTTTTTTGAGCGTTGTCCCATGTACCAGGAGTTCGCTGGTTATATTCCATGCCTGGGTTTTGGACTCAATCCCCAGTAATGGGTGTGTAGGAAGCAGCCAATCAATGTTTCTCATTGATGTTTCTCTCTCTCGCCCCTCTCCCTTCCTCTCTCTGAAATTTTTTTAAAAAATCCTTTAATGCATGCATTGAAAACCATTTATTCATTGTTTTTTTCTAAAATTACCTTTAATATTTTGAATAGAACAGTTTGACATTTTATCAAAGAATTTAGGAAGGTGGCCCTGGCCAGTTTGGCTCAGCAATTAGAACATCGGTTCACAGACCCAAGAGTCTCATGTTCGATTCCAGCCAAGGGCATGTACTGTGGTTGTGGTTCTTCCCCAGCCCCGGTTAGGGTCATGTGGGTGGCAACCAGTCAGTGTGTCTCTCTCACATTGATGTTTCTCTCTCTCTCTCTTTCCTTCTCACTCTGTCTGAAAATAAATGTAAAAATATCCTCGGGTGAGAATTAAAAAAAATTTTTTTAAAAGAATTTATGATGGTGAAAGATTCTCATCTCCTTTCTCATTAATTTTAATGCTTTTACTCTTTGTTTTTTAATAATGGATAGGATCCCTTTCAAAGTTTGCCTTACCTGGGAAATCAGAGATGGCATCTTCCTGCAACACGAGTAATACAAATATCTTCCAGAACTATGCAATGGAGGTACAATTTTAATCAAAAGAACATTTTTATGTACTACTTTATGAAATTTACATTTCTTAAGAATTGATGGTCATGGATAGAGTAATAAAATGTTAAATATGTAGCATCTGAAAATTTTAGAATGTATGTTGCACCTGAATAAACTTAAAATATCTGGTATTTCAGATTATTGAAGTCATACTACTTTACCTCTATTTAGAAAAGTTACTTTGAGATTTAGCAACATACAAAAGCATTTTCATTTTCAGTATTTATATTTATCCCTTGTTATATGTATGTTCTCTTTGGATTTTTATTTTACATCTTAAACACAACCAATTTTGCTATGCAAGCACACTTGTTTGATGAGGGTACAGGGAGCAATTTTGACATTTATGTCAACTTTTTCATCATGTTTTTCGTTCTTTGTATCGGTGTGCTGCCATATCTCATTTTCTAACAATGAAAAAGTTATTCTTTTACCCTTTAAATTTTTTTCCTAATTTGGGGGTAAAAATTGCCTTCAAATACATTTGCGAGTGTTGTTACTATTTCATGCTAATTTGCATAAAGTTGAAAAATTTGTATGCATCTGAGTAAATGATGAGTACTGGTGTTGCAATTTACAAAGTTCCTGATGACTTCAGGAATTTCTACATTTTATTAATGTAAAGATAGTATTTATATTTATCTATAGCAACTATCTATAGTGACAGATCAGGGGTTTATTGTTGTTGTTTTTTTAATCTCCAATCTGTCATGGCTGATACTCTTATAAAATATATTGATCACACACTTAGATGTTACAGCATTGACAAATTACTTTAAAGGTTTCTCAATCGTCCCTTCAGCCTCTTTACTTATCTCATCACAAACCAGTAAGAGTTTGTGAACCAACACTTGTTTGGTGACCTTACTTTGAATAACACAAATCTATAATGTATAATTTCAAATACTTATTAACAAATTATTCTTGGGCCCGGCCAGGGTGGCTCAGTGGTTGAGCATCAAGCAAGGGGTTGCCGGTTTATTCCTGGTCAGGGCACATGCCCAGGTTGTGGGCCAAATCCTCAGTGGGGGGCATGCTGGAAGCAGCCAGTCGATGTTCTCTCTCATCAATGTTTCTATCTCTCCCTTTCCCATCCTCTCTCTCTAAAATCAATAAAGGAGAAAAAAAATTATACTTGGGTTTACTTCTCCATGGCAGGTTTTATAGTAATTATAATGGTTAAAATGCTCACTTTAAATGCAAGTTTCCTTTTCAGGCAAAATTTGTAGAATAGATTTAGCTGAAATAGTTAAATATGAGTATATTATATAATGCACTGAATGTAATTCATATTTTGTAACTTCTGGATCCTTCTGAGTTTTACTTTCCCAGTAGATTAATGAATTGAACTGGTTTTTAATTTATAATATGCATTAACCAGCTTACTTTATATAGTGCCATTTTCTTCCACAGGTTCTCATCTCGAGTTGCTCTCGGTGTAGAACCTGTGATTGTCTTGTCCATGATGAGGAAATCATGGCTGGCTGGACAGCAGATGATTCAAATCTCAATACTACATGCCCATTTTGTGGCAATCTTTTCTTGCCCTTTTTGAATATCGAGATTAGAGATTTAAGACGACCTGGAAGGTAATGATTTATGCTTTTTTTCCATCATGTTTAAGGGTCACGTTTCCTAGAATCTCTCTTTTCTCAATAAGCTCCTTTGATTCCTATTATAGATACTTTTTGAAGTCAAGTCCATCTACAGAAAATATGCATTTTCCATCCTCCTTTTCCAGTCAGACAAGGCAGTCTTGTATCTCGACATCAGCCTCTGGTCTTAACACATCTGTTGTCTCTGTTCAAGGGAATTTTGATTTAAATAGGTAAGTGTGATTATGTGGAGCTATATTTTAACAATTTATATTATAAGTGTTTTTGATAATGACAAAAATTAGCTAAACATTTTAAGGTTTAAATTGCTATGTATAATGGACTCATAATCTTAAATTTTTCTAAGTAAAACAATATTAAAATTATCTAATAACCTAAATTTTAAACAGTTAATAGTTCATGCTCTATGAATCCCCAAAGTGTAAGCTATATAATTCATATATTATAATGTTTACTAGAATTTTAAAGGTTAAAATTTTGTAGAACACTTGAAGTTTATAATGAACACCTTTCTCTTGTGTCTATCTCTTCTTGAATTATATCAGTACACTATTTTGGAATATTTAATTTTCTAGTTAGGACTATTTAATAATCTAAGAAAACATTTGGAGCAGATAAAAGAACTGTAAAATTAAACTAAGACTTATACAGTAAGTCTAATATAAGTAAATCTACGCTTAAAACAAATGCATAAATCAACTTTATTTTGGAGAAGTGCCAGATATAGATAGCTGGGCAGATGAAGCCATATTGGTAATTGCACGTACAAAAGAAAGTAAGTGTCTGCATGGTGCTGGCAGGCCAACATGACCTGTGTAACCTTGAATGCTTAGGCAGCGAATCTGGGTGTTGCTCTTTCATCACAGGTCTGTTGTAGCCCTTTCTTTGACTGCCACTAGCTTGTAAATGGTGGGAATCTCCCTTCCCACTAGCCACCTATTTTCTCTGCTTTGTATTCTCTGGGCCCTCTGTGGTTCCTGAATTGATGACTCTTGAATATTTAAAGTCCACTGGATAAAAAGGAAATTTAACATGACTAGACTCCTTAAAAATATATCCTTTTTCCTAGCTGAAGCCTGAGTTCCTTGGATTTACTTTGCTATGTCCAGCTCTGATGCTAAAGAGAAGAATATGATTTTTCTTGATGAAATAAAGTAAATCTAGACAATGATACTTTTTTCTTTTTCAATACCCAAGCAAATCTAAACAGCTGGAAAATACATATGCCCGAAGTATTCAGATCCCTACTGATAGATCAAAAACAGCTATATCAAAATGTCCAATATTTCCAATGGCCAGGAGTGTCAGTACTTCCGGTCCCTTGGATCAGGAAGACACTGGAGGACAGAAGCTCATTCCTACTGGCAGCCTGCCAACTACTCTGCAAGGAGCTACAGTATGTATTGTGATGTTTTTAAAATTTTGGACATTGATAATTCACATGATTTTGTTCACCTTGTCCTAAACATCCTTATTAGCTTTAATTTTTTAAAATCCTCATCCAAGGATATGTTTATTGATTTTAGAGAGTGAGGAAGGAAGAGAGAGAAAGAAAATCATCAATGTGAGAAAAACATTGATCAGTTGCCTCCCTTACCCCTACTGGGGATCGAACCCGCAACCTTTCTGGTGTACAGGATGAAACTCCAACCAACTGAGCCACTTTTTAATTTTATTATTGTTGAGAAGAGTCTCCAGTCTCATGATATAATTATAGTATCTTTCTACTTACACGGAAGTCATTGACAGGAAATTTTTTAATGACTTAGTATCATCAATCTTACATATGCCATTTATGGTTTTTATTTATTCAACAGGATTCTTTAGGATTAGAATGGCACCTCCCAAGTCCAGATCCTATCACTGTCCCATATCTTAGTCCTTTAGTGGTATGGAAGGAACTTGAAAGCTTATTGGAAAATGAAGGAGATCATGCAATAACAGTGGCAGACTTTGTGGATCACCATCCAATTGTTTTTTGGAACCTCGTGTGGTATTTTAGACGTCTTGATTTACCCAGTAACTTACCTGGATTGATTCTTTCTTCTGAGCATTGTAACAAGTATTCAAAGGTATGAAAGTAAAAATTAACTAAAAGGCAATGCTATTGTCACCATTGTAATGTTTGCACATTCCTAATGACAAAAAAGGGAATGTTTATGCTATTTTTAATGCCATTTAAAAGGGTTGATCTAATTGCATTTACAAATAATTTTTCTTCTTATAGTCTAAGTCATGTTTTTTAGCCTTATACATTTTATACAGAATGGGCTTGCATTTACGTTATGGCCTCAAGAAAAAACTGTAAATGACTCTTATAAGAAGAGTTTGTGATTGGCCCCACTCATGTCTCATACCTCCTTCAAAACAATCCTAATACTTATTTAAGGGGATGTCTCTAATTCTTATTGCAGTCGTGTGCTACCATTCTCTTCATTCCTTTACTTTGAATTTTTGCTTAATATTTAGGTAATTGGTTTGTTATATGTTCATTTGTAGTTTTGATATGTTCTATAAAAGTGTTTTTACTTTTTTATATGCTATCACTACCACTAAATTGCAAAATCTCTTAAGTTCAGAACCTTGTCTTCTCCTTTCTTATACTTTATGTCTGATTGTGCACATGCTTGGGATTTTTAGTACATGATGAATGAGTGACCAAAGGTTAACTCAGTCAGGGTTATCTGTGCTAGGGTCTTGGGCTGATGTAGAATGGGGCTGCTAGATTTATCTTTGTTTGGACCCTCAATCATAAACTGGTAGAGATTAGCTCTTCATGCTACCCCTTCTCACTGATCTCAGTACTTTGTAAAATCTATTCAGAGCAGAGATCTCTTTACTTTAGAGATCATTAGATTATCAACTCATCCCATCTTCCTTCAGTCAGTATAAAATGCATACAAACCAGTTATTTTCTGTTCTCTTTTTCACTTGCACACATACATCCTAAAAAATATTTATAAAGATGTTTATAAAACATTATGTAAGAATTATTAATGAATGTTTGTTTATTCTTCAACACAGATTCCCCGTCACTGTATGTCTGAAGATAGTAAATATGTTTTAATACAAATGTTATGGGACAATATGAAATTACATCAGGATCCGGGACAACCCTTGTACATCCTCTGGAATGCCCACAGTGAGTTCCATCATAGAATGCTGGCTTCGTTCATATGAGCATAATCTCTACTTACTTTAAATAGCCTAAACTAACGTATAATTGACTTTTATTTTACTATACTACTTTTTGTCTTACAGGTCAAAATCGTACTCTTTTGTTTGAGAGTGAGTGTTAAGTTTGATGTTTTTAGTGCTTATCTTCTATGGAGGTCAAGGGTTTTTTGGTTTGTTTGCATTTTACATAGTGCTGTATATGTGCTGGAGGGGTTATGTTTTGTAGAGTTCTGCTTTTAGCACATTGCTTATCTGTTCTTTATACTTACATTTGTCTGTCTGTTTCCATCTCGGGCTGCTGATGTAGAATTTCCCCTGGGGGTTGTATTAAAGAAAACAGTATTTTTAAGTTTTGTCTTTGAGGCCAAAACACTTTAGGCCTATTTTATTTTTATCATTATTTGTCTTGTGCTTTTTTTTTCTTTTATTCTTTCTTCATTCTTCGATTTCTATTGCCCTTAGTTTATTTTTAGTGCTTTGTAACTTCTTTAATAGCTATCAGTTGCTGCTTAATTACATTCTCCTTTCCATAAAGAACATTTTCCCTCATCTGATCTTTGGTTCTTTTACAGCCCAAAAGTATCCAGTGGTCCATTTATTGAAAAAAGGTGATAATTCATTTAGCCAAGAACTATTGAAAAACATGGTAAAAAGCATTAAAATGAATGATGTCTATGGACCAATGAGTCAGATTTTAGAGACGCTGAATAAATGTCCTCATTTTAAAAGACAGAGGTAAGTTCTTATCTTAAATTAATATATTGTTCTTCTAAGCATATTAATGTTGTTTGCTTAGTAATTTGTTAGAATATCTCATGCTTGTATTAACATAAACGTTTGTAGAGAATAAGTAGACTATATGCATAATAATATCTTCTCCATTCCTTCCCCCCTCCCTAGGAGTTTATACAGAGAAATACTATTTCTCTCACTTGTGGCACTGGGAAGAGAAAACATTGATATAGGTAATTCAGCATAATATGTAACACGTAATATGTATATATCATAGTATAGTTTTCATATTGGTAGGCTTTATTATTTTAATATTAAGTTATATTAAAATAATAGAAGAATAATTTTTTCTTTTTTTTTTTTATATGAGATACTTTGATATTCTGGAAATGTTAATAATAATTAATTAAAGCTAGCAATAAAATTTCCATATGATCCAGCAATTCCACTTCTGGGTATATACCCAAAAGAACTGAAAGCAGGGTCTTGAAAGAGATATTTGTACAACCATGTTTATAGCAGCATTAATCATAACAGCTAAAATGTGAAAACAACTCAAGTATTCATTGAAGTATGAATAAATAAACAAAATGTGTTATATACATACAATGAAATATTATTCAGTCTTAAAAAGGCAGGAAATTCTGACATATGCTACAATATGGATAAACTTTGTGGACATTATATTAAGTAAAATAAGCCAGTCACAAGTCACATACTTTATGATTCCACTTATGAGGTACTTAGAGTAGTCAAAATCATAGAGACAAAAGTAGAATGTTAGTTGCCAAGGGGTGGAAGAGAGAAGAAGAGGAATTATCGTTTAATGGGTATGGAGTTTCAGTTTTACAAGATGAAAAGGGTTATGGAGATGGATGGTTATAATGGTTGCACATTATGAATGTATGTAATACCACTGAACTGTATGGTTAAAAATGGTTAAGATGGCAGCCCTGGCTGAGTAGCTCAGTTGGTTAGAGCATCGTCCTGATATGCTGAGTTTGAGGTTCAGTCCCCCGGTCAGGGCATACACAAGAAGCAACCAATGAATGCATAAATAAGTGGAACAACAAATCAATGTTTCTGTCTGTCTCTTCTCTCTCTCTCTCTCTCTCTCTCTCTTGTTTTCCCCACCCTTTCCTTTCTTTCTCTCTAAAAAAAAATCTATTTAAAATGGTTTAGATGATAAATTTTATATTTTATATTATATATATATTTTACCTCAATTTGAAAATTTGAGAAAAGCTGTTTTTAAAAGTTGGCATCTTAAAGCTTTAAATTGCACTGGTCTGTGTAATCTAGTTCCAAAATGCTATGGACTCTAAAGTCCCCATGTTCCAGCTGTGAAATTCTGTGGTCCTTGAGTTATCAGAAAAGACCTTGAGATTCCTTCTTGGCCTTTAATTTAGCAGTTCTGTAGTATTACAAAGCTTGTTTGTTGTCAGTATCAAATATAAATTTCTTTATGCCTTTATTTCTTTGAATTTTTTCAGATGTATTTGATAAAGAATACAAGATGGCTTACGATCGTCTCACACCTAGTCAAGTTAAAAGTACACACAACTGTGATAGACCGCCAAGTACAGGGGTGATGGAATGTCGAAAAACCTTTGGAGAACCTTATCTTTAAGAAGTGTGTGTGTGTGTGCGTGTGTGTGTGTGTGTGTGCACTTTCAATATGTATTGTATAATCAGTGTATAAAATAATAATTTTAGACTCTAAACTTTTTTTCTTCAATTTTTGAAAATGAATTTGTAAATGGTTCAGAATGTCCATATAACTTATGTACAGAATGTTTTACGAAGAGAATAGTGACAAGTGGGGAGAGGCCACTTTGTTTCCCATTTCCTTTTTTTCCTCTTTACTTTCCCTGTAACAAGCAATTATTTTTATGATGAGGAAATCCTTAAACAAAATTAGTTTCCATAATATAAAATAACCATTTTATGGTTTCTCTTGGAAGAGACAGGTTGAAAACTCATGTATGGAACTTGAACTAATGTAGGGTCAGAGTATCTCCTGTTTTCATAGACTAGTCAAATGTTTTGACCATGAAGTTGTATTATACATATTTTAAATTGTTTATAGTAAGTTGATATTTTTAAAATTTTTAAACTTAATATAGCAAACTTAAAATGAACTTAAACTTATGAAGCAAGCAATTAAGTGCTTATTTTCCTTGTCTGCTATTTGAAATAATTAGTACAGCTGCAGATCTCTATATGTATATCTATCTATCTATCTATCTATCTATATATTTTTTATTACTTGGGAGAATAATTCAAAAATGTCAGTGCTAGTGTCCATGTTGTCCTAGAATTGCATGTTAGTTCTCCTAAGCCTGACTTGAGTGAGTGAGTAATGGGAAGGTGTGCACTGCCCAGACTGACTCATGAGCCTTGTGGAGGTAGAGTCCCAGAGGTTAGAAGTCTGCTGCTGCACAATCAGGTTCAGCATACCACAATTCCAACCTTTCTCTATTGCTAATAGATACATACAATACACAGGGAAAATAGCTTACAAAGCCAAATATCAATTTAAATTTTGATATTCTACATAAATACGTATGTTGGGAAATACATCAGACAATTTATTCCAAATTTTAACCTTAATATCTAAAATATTGGGTATGATGCAAATTGTACTGTATTTATTGGGAATAAGACTTACTGGAGTATTTGGTTAATATTATATAGAAACGTAAATATTGAAAATTTTTTTTTCAAAAGTAGAAAAGTAATAACTCTCTAAAAGTAAAGCCAGAGAGAATTTCCCATATTGAGGAACTTGGATTTTTCAATAAGCCTTCAGAATCTGAAGTTTATGGAATTTAAAGTCCAGAGATTTCCAGAAATCAGATAATAAATTGAATGTTTAAGCATCATTGGTAGACTCTAGACTCTAAAAAATAGTTTCAGTCTCATTATTTCTACTATCACTTTCTTTGGGTAATTTCTGATAAAAAATATTCTTTGGTTAAAATTATTTATAGATTTTCAGTATGTGTATGTGTATGGTTTACACATATTGTCATTCAGGAAGGAATTTTCTAGCCAATTTCAAAGGAAAAAATGGATGGTCCCAAATTATGTGTATAAAGCCAGTGGAGCCCAGGACATTTGGACTGGAGATGTCATGAAGTCAAGACTTAGAATCAGTTCAACTGCAGGAAAACCACCTTTTGAGTTCACATCATTAGTGAATATCACCAAGCTCAAACATTTCACAGCTTTCTACTCTGAGAAATAATGGGAAGAGTTTAAAGATGTAAAATTTTAGTTCAGTTAGTTTGGGCTGATCTTGCTTACTTGAAAAATCTGGTGCTATGCACATGTATCTGCCTCTCCGTTGTAAATACCACTCCAATTTTATCTTTCATTATTCAAATCCAAGCTTCACATTCTAAGTGAGTCTTCTGTTTTCTAAATCACTTATAAGTTGTCTAGTGAGAAACGTGATAGGTAAGGCTTTTGGCCTTGGCCAGAAACATCCCTTCAAACTGGATTCTGGGGTTCTATTCTGTTGTTTGTTTGTTTGTTTGTTTGTTTGTTTGTTTGTTTGTTTTCCCCTTGTAACAACAGCTTTCACTATTATTTACCTTTATCTTTAACACAATATAAGTCATAGTTAATGATTTCAAATATTTGACCAAAAAAGGTGTAGTAAAAAGTGAAAGTAATTTGTATCTTCTCTCCCAACACGTAGTTTTGTTTCTGCTTTTGGTTGGGTTTTGGTTCCACTACTTTTAATTCCCAAGGAATATTATTTGCACAAATTGAGTCTTTAAAAAAAAACACCCTGAACCATGAATAGGAAATGGTAGACTCTACTCAAAACAAAATTAAAATATAGATCATTCTTTAAAATAATTCTATACATACTTTCCTTCAATTTTTTCTCTGTTGATCATACATTTTAGAGAATCATGGCCAATTGTATTGGAGAGAAATACCCTTTGCTACATTATCGTTCTCTTATTTTCTTACTCTTAGTTTTGTGTATATGTTTAATAGTTGAAAATAAATCATTCTGTGTCCTGGTATAACTTGTTTACTACTTCCTTCAATTGTGTTTGAATGTCACACATTTGTATTTTATATCATATTTTAGTATTCAACTTTTCATCCTATTATCAGGTAGGGAATTATGCAGCCTCTTCATATTCTGATTTTTGTATTTTATGATTGGAATTTTTTTTTTATTTTTTATTTTTTTGCTTTAAGACCCTAAAACCACCAGCCTGTTTTATTATAAGGTTTTCTAATATGTCTTTCCATTTTTGTATGTAAAGAAATGGCCCCTAAAAATGTTGGTTCAGCATTTTAAGTGATATATATTTATTTTACTTTATGCTGGTAATTACTATGATATTTTAGTACAACTAGCAAGTGTTAGTCTGATATATATACAGAAGACTGTTATGTTACTTTTCTAAATACTTTGTATTTGGTAAGAAAATACTAATTTGTATGGTGATGTGTGATAACCCAGCTTTATTTTTATTTCTCCCACTCGAACTTGAAAGCTGCTTTTCGGCATTTTATCTCAGAGCAGGAGGGAAGGAGCAGGCTGCCCTTGGCCCACCTTTGTGATAGAGTTAGCATACTCTGCCCTTTGTTTAGACACAAGACTTGAGTTTTACTTCAGAATCGAATCCTCTATTTTTATCCCTTCATATTACCCTCTTCCTCTGGCCTCAAAGTAAGTACATTTGCTGGCTTAATTATTCTTGTTTACAAAATTACCAGTGCACAAATTAATATAGGAACTTCTGTCTCTGATTCAAAAAGTGTGCATGGGCTTATTCTCTGAGATGGTAACAGACTTCTGATGAAGTTACTGTGGCCCTTTCCACAGTTGCTGTTCATTTGGCTGGGTCCCTCCTTTTGTATTTAAAGATTTTCTTTTCAAGCATAGTACTATGATAAACCACTGGAGCAACTGATGGACTTTTCTATAAATGAAATTATCCAGCTTTTACTTGCTCATTGCAGGGAAGGGCCTGAAGAGCAGAAGCAGTGCCTTTGGTGTGCGGGCAGCCTTAGACCAGTGTGTCCTGCTGGCTCTAGTGACGCCCATCCCAGGAATAGACAGCCTGATCATGAGCTCTCTCTCTGCACCTTTCATAGAGACCAGTCCTACCTGCAGTAGGACCTGTCCACAAAAAAGGGATCAGAACCAAGGGTATTCTTTGGCACATAAAGTCAACCAGTTCTTCATTTGTATCTACCAGGCTTTATCCAGCAAATTAAATTCCAGTTCTGGCTGCCTTTGGCACATGATCTTTAAATAAATGATAATTATGATATAGACAGTGTTATGAAAGGCCAAACCTATAATTTGATAGAAACATTTTCAAATGAGAGTGTACTATAATGTTCACAAATTTAAACATACACCAATTTTCATAAGTATGGAATGTAACCTTTTTTCTGGTACTATATGAAATTTTAGCCCATTAAATTAGGAAGAGTTTCACATTTTTATAAGTTTGACCCAAACTTATTACCAAGTCCATCAAGAAAATGCAACATCATGGGGGGTGAAGAAGTCATCTACTCAGCCAGTCTTCCAATTCAGATACCCATGTGGGGACCGTTCAGACTTTGTAGGCTGAATGAATGATCTAGAATACAGATCATTTTGCCTATCAAATGAAAGGACCATCTCACCATTATCTCGACATTTTAAGATGGTATTTTATCTCTAAAATAGCATGATTTTAGTCAATTATGGATCTGTAAATGTATAACAAAAGTTTTTAATTTCCAAGCATAACAAATTGATCTTTTTAGAAGTTACATAAGTTTTCCATCTCCCTGAAATCTCCTCCCCACCCCCGAAAACCTACTCATCCATCAAGACCCAGCTTTCATTTTATGTACTTGACCCTTTTTGTAATAGTGTAAAGTGATCAGAACTTCCTTTCTAGGCAAAGAGAAATGCCAGAAATTCAGCACACTGATCGGGAAAAGTTTGTTAGATCATTAGAGTTGATTTTAATCATGAAGTGACTCTCCAGTGCTTTATCATTACAGAACTTTTTGCTGTCCATCACTCCCCACTCAGTCATTCTGGGGAGGAGCATCAGATCCCAGGCCATCAAGGAGCAGGTGAATTCCCGGAGGCTAGCTGGAATTGGCTGCAGAAACCAGGTTGGAGCCCAGAGATTGGCATTGGGATCTCCCTTCCATAGGCATTGTTCTTTCCTCTCATTCTTAGGCCCTGGCATATGGAGACTAGGCAGTGCAGCAGCCTCAGGAATGAGGATAACTAATTTAAGAATTCGAATTTTGAACGTGATTCCATATTCTTCATCAGTCTTCTCGAGCATTCTGACCAAGTGACCTAAAGATATAGATGAACCTACTCTAGCCAGTTTGGCTCAGCAGTTAGGGAGTTGGCCCAAGGACCAGAGAGTCTCTAGTTTGATTACTCGTCAGGGGCACATAGTTGGGTTTTGAGTTCAATCCCTGGCCCCAGTCAGGGTCTTGTAGGAGGCAAACAATCAATGTGTCTCTCTCACATCAATGTTTTTCTCTCTCTTTCTCCCTCTCCCTCCCTACCTCTCACTCTATCTAAAATAATCAATGGATAAATACCCTCGGGTGAGGGCTTTTTAAAAAGATATAGATGAACCCGTCCATGTTTGTAAAATAAAATACTATTGGGACAATTTATTGAAATTGAATAAAAGTCACTTCCAAAGAATGTGAATCCTGGGGTAGTGAGTCCATTAATTATTAACCACCCCATCTTAAGAGATGGATTATGGACTGAAGTACTTCAACACCAAAATTTTTTTTTTCATATCACATCTGTCCTGCTATCTTCTAGTCGTCAGTAAATCCTCTCTCATGGATGTAAAAGCTCTATTTACCATTATAATTTATAGACACCTCAGCTCCCTTTGCTCTAAAACCAAGGACATAGGACTGTTTCATTTCTAATGTGTACCTTAACCTGATGCTAATAAAAGCAGTAAGCAGTGGTATTTAATATATAAGCACTTGAAATCCCACATGAAATGTTTAACCACACAGTTTTTAAAAACGTGTCCTTTACACTAGCTACCTTGGAAGTAGAAATACTTTCTTTCTCACCATGTTACCATTGTGCTAAGCATTTGGTGGATTTCTCCTTTGTAATTGCCTTAACATCCACTTGTAAGCCACACAAAACATCAATCTTGGCTTTGTAATCCTATCTAGGTTAACATACAGAAGTGGCCTTGCCCCACTGGACCCCTTACTTTATAAACCAGACTTGGTTGTACTGACTTTGAACTCTACCTCCTCACTCACTAGGAGCAGCTGTCGCTGTTGGAGGGCCAGAGCCAGTACAAGGTGACCACTTGATGGAGACAATACTGACTTGGATTTTCTAATAATTACATATTTTTAAACAGCCCTTAGAGTAGTTTTCTTTCCCTAATATTCGTGCCTTCCAATTCAGGGGCAAATTACAAATTTTAATTTCTTAGGTTACTTCTTTTCATTTCACTTCAGAAATTCAGTAAGAGCTAATGTTATCCCTTTAAGCTATAAAATATCAGTACCTACTTTACTAATGATAATTGATTCCTATTATACTTCATTTTTTCCTATAGCTTTAGATCCTTAAACTCACCAGTAACTGAACTGATAATGATTACAAACCTGATAGAACCTCATGTTTTGACGAGAAAAAGAGGAGACAACAAATTGCAGCATGTGCTTGGGGCAGGAGCATCTTTTAGATCAGCGGCTCTTGAACGATCAGGGAATTGTGAGCATGGGAGCTTGTCTTACTGTGCCTGTCTCAACCCTCATCCAGTTATGTGGAAAACCCTCTGACTCCAGGGGTCCTTCTACTGGCCTCCCTGTGACAGCTGTCTGTATCAGTCAGGGGTGGGAACTCCACCCCCAGCCCAGAGGTGAGATTCTTAATCCACAGTGAACTGCAGGTGTTTCCAACAATAACCTTCACTCCAATATCACATTCACATCAGAGGCTCTCAGCTTCTCAGTTCACTCTCCTAGATCATATTTATCAATAATGTAACAAGAGGTACAATAACTTCTGGCATGGTTTTTTGATCCATGTCCATTTTGAGCAATAGTGACTGACTCAGATAGATACAGGACAGGATATGATTCGATCTTCTAACATCACACTGATTATCAGGAATACAAAGTAAAGGAGGAACATTGTGAAGCCCAGGATCTTGTTCATTCTCCATTTGCATGATGCAATTGAAGAGATCACAAACAGGAGCATGAGAAAAAGCAGAACAATTGCACAGAACAAGCCATTGCTGCTGACTGGAACAGGCTGTAGTCCATTCATAAGAGAGAAAAGCAACCAGGGAACAGGAAGACTGCAAGATTGAAGAAACAATGTGAGTATTTTCCATATTTATAATCATCCTACATATTTAAACTGTATTCTACAATTTACAAAGCACTCATTTTTCCACACAAAAATAATCTATGAAGTAGAGCAGAAAATACTAGCTCCATTTCACAGATGAGGATACTAAGGTTCAAGGAAATTAAATTACATACCCTTGAACTCACAGCTTACAACTGAGAGAACCTGAATTAAAACAAGTTTTCTGGGTCTGAGTGTTTTTTCTTCAGACTAAAATGACTTCTGTATGACTAACCCATATTTGTTGATGTGTGATTCTTATCTCTACATTTTTACGATAAGTCCCAGCTCAGGGTAACATTTCTTTAAATTTTTTAGTGATCAAGGCTCTCCTATACCCTTTCCCTGCCCCACCTATACATACACATAAGTAAATTCAAAGTAATGAAACCAAAGCCACCACTCGAGTCCATGACAGGACTGGAGAAATGAAGATAGACCAGGTGGGTAAGGGAATGGGTACAGGAGGACACGGCATTTGCTTGTTTGCACAAAATGCTTTTAGAGCTGGCAGGAAGCGAAACACAAAGGAGCAGGAATATCAGGAAGTGAGATGAGTCACTGTCCCAGCCCCACCTCCACCACCTTACAGGTCAGTGAACAGAGCATTTGATGGTATTTGGTAATGGAATTTAATGGACTTCATTTTTTAACTCATCTGTAAATTCCAGTCAGTTACATTTCAGGCAGCATTTTAGTTCTATTATCTCATCTGGCTGTGATGAATGAAGGGAGGACACTTTATTGCCTTATAGAAACTGATAATATAAATGCCCTTTTTTCCATGTATAATCAATGAAGCAGAAAACTAGTGAAGAGAGCCAACACAAGGTTTTCCAGTCTTTTTTAATATGCTTTAGAAAGCAATTTTGCCACTTACCCCACGGTGATGTCAAATATATTACTGCCCACAGAGCTGGACACAGCCATGTCTCCCAGGCCCTTCCGAGCAACAATCACACTTGTGATGAGGTCAGGAATTGATGTGCCTGCTGCTAGGATCGTCAAACCCATAATCTCTTCAGAAATCCCTATTGTTTCACCAACCTGGTAAACAGTAACAGTAATAAGAAACCATGGCAACAGCAGGTGGGAAATCTGAGGCTCTTCAAAGCACCAACCACATACTACTTTGTGCAAACCCAACACCTCCCTTGGAGCTCGGCGCACTCCCTTGGCCTGAATGAGGCAGGGTGATGGTGGAACTTACAGCTGGGGAGATGGGCCATACAGAATGGGGCCCTGCTCAAGGCTTCAGGGAATGACTGCTCTCATCGAACTCGGACTAAAAGTCCATCTATGATGCCACCTGTCACTGTCATTCAAACAGCACCTCTATTTCTAAAAGAACTGTCCCTCCAAAGATCTGTTCATGTCACATTTCCATTTCCAGAACCATGGACCCCTGCTACGTGCCAGGAACTAAGGGGCTGGAGAGAACAATATGAGTAGTACAACACTGACCCTACTCAGCCTAGTGAAGGAGAAACGCTTATAAACAATAATTACAGCTCTGTGCTAAGTGCAGTATTCCAGGCAGAACAGAAAAGCCATGGGCACTCAGAGGAAGACAGGTTAAAATGCCAAACAGGAGGCAAAACTGAGCTTGCTTTCATGAGTGTGTACAATTCACCAAGTGGGGAGGAATGGAAGATGCATAACAAAGAAGGCAGGGAATAGAGTGACGAGCAGATTGTGAAGGGCCTTCTATGTCATGCTACAATGTGAATATAAGAAGAGCCACACTTGGAAAGCTCTACATTCACTGGAGTAAAGAGTGCCTTTTCAAACGATGTAGAAACTGTATAAATGCACTTGATCCCTGGATACTGGATACCCTGAAGGAAGAAAGTATCTTTGGGACTTGCTGATACAGGACTTAGTTCTGCTGTTCACTCACCTGGTGAGCCCACCACACCATGAGGTATGAGAACATGGCTATCCACATGATGGATCCCAGGAAGGTGATAACAAAAAACTTCCTAGACTCCTGTTCAAAAGTTCGAAAAGAAAGAGAAGTTACAGAGGCTAAAGGTCTTTGGGCCTTCTGAGGGAGCCTCAGAATCAATGATGAGATCTGCTGGTGGGATGATGGACAGGATCTAGAGATGTGTGAGCCAAAATTGTTTTCAGTGAGGACCTTGAGATGGCTGGGAAGGATAGGGGTGATGGCCACAGGGGAGTCCAGCCAGTAGGGTGTTCAGCAGTCACCAACTGAAGAGAACTATTTGTTTGCCCCAGAACCAAACCAATCTAGGTATTTGATTTGGCTTCTGCAACCGCTTTCTGCCCTGCCCCTCTCCAGATCCAGAGGGTGGAGTATGCTAGTCAGTTCTTTCCCTATAAATAGGAATGCTGGGATGAAATAGCACTTATCACCCTGGGTTTTCACAGTAACCCCGTGAAGTATGGTAGGGTGTAGTGGCATCATTCCTATATTAAAATCAAGATACTGAGAAGTCAAGGAGGGACTAGTTTCACATTGCTTATAGTGGTGGAAATAAGCACATTTTAGGGCCTCAGGCCCATTGGTATGTCCCCTTAGGTGCATGGTCCCCTCTAGAGCTGCAAATTCCAATCCAGATCCTCTCTGTGATTGGGCCCTGCCAAGCTGGTTGACTCTGTCCTCTCCCTCCTCTTGGGTGGGATGCCCAGCTTCCCTGGGGAAACTCACCAGCCTCCGGACGTCAGGCACTGTCAGCCACAGCGGGAACACAATGGGCAGGAGGAAAAGGTAAATGGCCTGCTTCTGCCAGGTTTCAGGCCACTCCAGGGACAAAGGCTCCTCACTTTCTTCTTCTTCCTCCTCCTCCTCTTCCTCATCTTCATCCTCCCCTTCTTCCTCATCTTCACTGTCACCTCCATCACCTCCCCCTTCACTATCTGGACCTTTCTCATCACTTCTGGCATCGCCTTGATTTTCAGCATTGAATTCCTGCTCTTTGGTTTCACCCTCATCGCCTTTCATTTTGCCATCTTCTCCTCCTGCTTGGAGTTCACCTTCACCTTCATCATTTCCTTTTATTTCTGCTTGGACTTCACCATTCTTCCTCTCATGTCCACCATCACCTCCCCCTTCGCCATCTGGACCTCTCTCATCACTTTTGGCTTCACTTTGATTTTCAGCATTAAATTCCTGCTCTTCGGTTTCATCACCATCGTCTCCTGTTTGGAGTTCACCTTCACCTTCATCATTTCCTGTACTTTCTGCTTGGACTTCCCCTTCCCCTTCATCATTTCCTTTCCCTTCTGCTTCCATTTCACCTCCATCTTCTAGCTGAGCTTCACCTCCACTTTGCTCTCCATTTTCACCTTCAGGAGCTTCAGCCTCTTCACCTGTCATTTCACCTGTGCTGTCCGCTCCAGCCACATCTCCTTCCTGCAATCCAAAACCAACAGATTAACAAATAACTTCTCTACTTATTTTCCCTCCCCGTTTCTTCCTATTATTTTTGTTGGTGTTGCTCTCTCAGAATGTAACAAAACACTTGAGTATGAGAAAGCCAGTGCAATTACTCAGCAAAATTCTCTTCATAATAGCCTATCCAGTGGTTGGTCTTCATTGGATCATTTCCAGGGATGGAGAACTCACTACCTAAAGCAGTTGCTGTTATCTTTGGCAACTCTGATTGGCTTGAAGTTCATATTTACACCAAGGAGCTACCTTCTGTGTATAGGTTTACTCTTTGGAGATGCACAGAACAAAGCTAATTACTCTTCCATGAGACAGCTCTCTTCCCTGCAGTAAAGATACCCAGGTCCTCTGTCATTCCCCCATATAATGGCCTCATCCCCATCTTGATGAACTAATTCTAATTAGCTTTCTCTCATGAAGAGGCTTCTAAAACTCAACACAGAACACTAAACAGTTTAACAGAAATATCAACTCACTTGCTTTAGATATTATGCTTCCATTAATGTTGCATGATATCTTTTGGTGGTTGCATCATATTGCTGTGGCCATTAAACTCCTAAACTGTTATATTCATATGCATAAAATGATGATAATACCTATTTATTGGGGGGTTTTATGTGCCAGGCACCATACTAAGTGGTATAATAATAATAGGTAGCAGTTACTATGTTTCATGAGTCAATTAATTTATGATATAGATAGAATTACACCCATCTGATAGATGGAGAAACTAGGGTACAGAGTAGTTAAATAACTTGCCCATGGTCCACACAGTTTGTAAGTGCTAAAGTTGGGATTTGAATATTGATGGTCCAAATATTGGCCTCTTAACTACCAACCCACACTGTTTTGCAAATGCCAGGGCCCAGTGAGATCTTTGGTTCCCAAACCTCATAGTATAGGAAGCTTATTAGAAATACACATTTCTGCCCTGGCCAGTGTGGCTCAGTTGGGCATCGTTCCATGCACCAAAAGGTTCCAGTTCAATTCCCAGTCAGTGCATATGCCCAGGTTTGGGGCTTGATCCTTGTTAGGGAGCGTGCATGAGGCAGCTGATGGATGTTTCACTCTCATATTGATGTTTCTCTCTCTCCCTCTCCCTCTCCCTCTCTCTCTAAAAATCAATTTTAAAATCTTAAAGGAAAAAAAAAGAAATACACATTTCCTTGCCTCATTTGGACACCTGAATTAGAATCTCTGGGATTGGAAGCTAGGAATCTATATTAATAGCTCACAAGTGCTCCCGATAGGTCCATCTGCAGACCAGTGTTTGGGAACCATGGATGGACTCCATGCACTCTAAAGCCAGTGATTCTGAGACTCCTCAGATTAGGCTCTCAACTATCCTATAACAACACATTGGTCCAATCCCTTAAATGGCCTGGGCTGTGTGCTCATGGAGTATGTTTTCTGTAACAAATTTCATGATATAGCCAACCCCCAAGGGATGCACAGTGATTCTCAACTCTGCTGTATATTAAAGTCACCTGGAGACTTTAAAAATATTCATACCTAAGGACCCAACCCAGATATTCTGGCTTCATTGATTGAGGGCGGGGCCTAGCAATTGTTTAAAGCTTCCCCAAATTATTTTAATATGCACTCAGAGTTAAGAGCCCCTGATGAAGTCAAATATTAATATCTGTGAGGCTTTGCTTTGCATTGAGAAAGAAGAGTGAGATTTTAGTCTGAAATAATTCTTGCCCTCCCTTCCCAAACCCATCAGGAGAGGTTTCCTGGAGAAGATAAGTCATTTAAATAGATAGGTATGGTGCCTGGCCGGTGTGGATCAGTGGATTGAGCGTCATCCCATGGACTAAGAGGTCCCGGTTTGATTCCCAGTCAGGGCACATGCCTGGGTTGTAGGCTCAATCCCCAGTGCAGGGCGTGCAGGAGGCAGCCTATTGATGTATCTCTCACGTCAATGTTGTTATCTCTCCCTTCCTCTCTCTTTAAAAAAAAAAAAAAAAAAAATCAATTAAAAAAAACATACTTAAATTGACAGGTATGGGAGTGTCTGCCCAGCCCGTAACTTCCTCTCTAAAAGCTGTCACCCCTAGCCATGGCTGGTTTTCTCAGTGGTTAGAGCATCAGCCCATGGACTGAAGGGTTGGGGGTTCAGTTCCAAGTCAAGGGCATGTACCTTGGTTGCAGGTTCAATCCCCAGCCCAGTCAGGGTCATGCAGAAGGCAACCAATCGATGTGTTTCTCTCGCGCCTCTCTTTCTCTCTCTCTCTCTCTCTCTCTCTCTCTCTCTCGCCCCTCCCTCCCTCCCTCTCACTCTTCCACTCTATCTGAAACTCAATGGAAAAATATCCTCTGGTGAGGAGTAACAAAAAAAATAAATAAAAACTGTCACCCCTAATAGTCCTTTCTTCCGAGTTGAACTCAAAGCACCCTACCTCTTCCTGCCAAAGATGATTGGACACAGGCTGGATCCCTGCCTCATGACTTGGTTTGATCTGTGACTAGAAGCCACTCACTCACTGATTGAACCCACTGTAGACTGGAGAAGTGGGGTAGTAGTTTAGGGCTGTGTGAGCTAATAAGGAAGTGGAGCCAGGCTGCCAGGATAGGCCGAGTGATAGAGCCCACACACAGAGACGGGCACATGAGGGAGAGCCAGGCATGGAGTGAGGAGCCACCAAGGTCACAGCTCCAGGTGACACCAAGCTTCACTTCCTGCCCTGTGGTTCCTCTTAATCCCTTGTATTTGAGCTGGTTATCATGAGCCTACTCAGGACACTCATGATACCATGAAGATGTCTTAGATACTGAACCCAAAATTGCTGGCTGAAGGATGAGATATAATTGAGTGCTTCTGGGTGTCAAATTTTTAAAAAAGTAATGGAACTTGCAAACTGAATACTAATTATTGCCAGTCATTCAGCCCTTACTGAGCACAGCCATGTGCCCTGAGTTTCTCTCTGTGGGGGGAGACAGAGATGGCTAAGAATTGGATCCTGCCTTCAGGAACATCACCACCACCCAGCAGGGGAACGAAGAGAAACTCCTAGAGTACAAGGAAGGCAGTGATAAGAGCGCTGGGAGAGGAACCATGTACCATAGGCAATCAAATGGGGGAGATCAGGGAAGCTGTAGGCAAAGGAGGCATTTGCACTGGCCTGGAGGGAGATGAAGGTATCTGATGATGGAGGAAAAGGTATTCGGGGGGGGGGGGGGGGGGAGGAAACCATGTGGGCCAAGGCCTGGGGGGAGAAAGGCATGGAGACAAGAAGTCCGGTTTGGCTAGAGCGTGGAGGAAGAGGCTGTGAGGCTGTGAGACAGCAGTATCAGGCCTCAGGAAGGTCCCACAGCCTTTACCCAGCAACCCTCCCCCTGCCATTTCGAGCTGACCAGTCTCACTGTCTCCCTAGTTGCTGACAGACCCCTAGCAGTTATTCCTTATATTTTTACAGCATGTGACAGTTGGCAACACATTCTCATATATATTATTTCACTCATTCTAAGGTGTTATGGTGAATTAACTGGCCCCAAGAAGTATCTCATCTTCACAATGCTTTCCCCAAAGGAATGAACCTCAAATAGTATTTCAGACCTTTAGGAAGGAAGGATGTGTGGTCAGCAAGTCCTTCTTCGGCCTCTCAAATTCCTCTACCTGGGAAGAGGCTTGGGCCTACCTGACCGCCAGGATCCTCCTCCTGATCTCCCTTGTCGTCTGGAGCAGGGGCTGGTGTGACTGTGACCGCAGGGAGCTTGCCTGGCTCCTCCTCTTTAAAGGACAAACATGGGATAGGTCAGAAGAGTGCCAGGTTTTGAGGGCAGCTGGCAGAGACTGATGTGAGTGGCTACAGGGCTACTGGACTTGTCCACTTCCGAGTCTCAGAAAGGGAATGTCTTGCTGATAGGGAAACTAAAATGATGTGATGTGATCTTTAATTTTTCTGTCCACAGAGGTATGTACAGCTGAGAGGACAGCTGGGAAATGGCCATCCTTGCTCCCTCTCTTTTCACAGACATTTCCATCCTGGCCAGTGTGGACAACTGGAGCAGAGAGGCCAAAACCCCACCCCTAAGGGTCTGAACTTTCCTCCTACCAACTGCGTGGAAAAGAGCCTAATGATTTCAAAGACAGCAGCTAGGAAGCCTGGACAAGTCTGAGAACTGGGTTTAGGTACAAGCTCTCTCACTTCTTGGTTGTGTGGCCTTGGGCAAGTCACTGAACTATCTGAGCCTCCCTTGTCTATAGAGTAGGAACAATGACTGCTGCTCTACCTCCCTCCAAGGGCTACTGGGTACACAGGGTGGGCTTGATGTGTTGTACAGAGCCCACGGGTCTCTCCCTGTCCCAGCTGCCACACAGATGCTGGACTTATGTCACCAGACCCCCGGTGGCCTTTCCTCACTGGGGTTGCTGGTCTCAAACCAATCCCTAGCAGAACTATCCTTGTGTAGAAGTGGCAGGAAGAAGAAACAGTCTAATAGAGTCCAATTTGGGACAAGATTTAGCAAAAAATAAAGTGGGAGTTCAACAACCTTTGGCCTGGCCCGGCCTGCCCCTTCTAGGGAGAGTACAGAGGGAGCTGTACAGGATTGCCCTCAGGAATGGGGACACCAGAGGACAGCAAAGTGCAGGGCAGCACAGGTCATCACTCCAGCTGACCAGCTCAGAGGCCTCAGCCCTGGCGGGCAGGAGGGAGGAAGGTGGCAGGAGAAACCCACTGGTCTTGCCATCCTCTCACCTTCTGGTTTGCTCTCTGCTTTGGCCTGAGGCTTGGCTTTGGCCTCCTGATTCAGGCTCTCCTCGTCCTTGTTCGTGGAGGGGTGGGCTGCAAATGAAAAAAGGAAACACATCTGGGAAAGTATCCCTGCCACACCCTTCAGTTAGGCTGGTCAGCTAGCAGCCAAAACAGCTGAAGTTCGTGGGAAGAGGCTGGCCTGGGAGTTAGGATGTCTGGATTCTAGTCCTGCTAGGCTTGTCATGGTGCCCAGTCCCAAACTTTTGTCTTAAATTCCCTGCACTGTCACTAATTGACTGTGACCTTGGACAAGTCACTTCCCTTGTCTAGGCCTATTTCCTTTGTGATGAAAGTACATAGTGTTAGGGGCAACAGATAGGGTTTATTTCCTTTGTAAGCCCGAGTGATGGCTGCTGAGTGCTGAGTTGAGAACCCTCGTCCAAGCTCGGTAGGAGAGTGCCATGATTGGTCGGGGTGTCTGCAGTGGGCAGAGAATGGAGGAATGATGACAGGGAGATGTTTTGCCATTCATCCTTGGACTAGATTATGTGTAAGGTCCTTTGCAGCTTACTTTCTGTAAACCTTCTAGAAGCTTTGCTCTAACTCCAGGGGCATTGCTGGTAGCCACGTGCACGAGCCTCCCCTCTCGGTGGGGAGGGGGAAACTGCTGCCCACCCAGCTCCCTGCCACATCCTTTTTGACCCCAACACCTGGAACCCAAACAGGGCCCCTGTCCAGATCCCTGCACACACACTCTGCCGGAGGCCCACGGGGCACTGTGCACAGCATGGTGCTGCCCTGGTGTCCAGGCAAGAGAAATGGGGAGCAGCTCTCCTTCAATTGACTGTGCTCCAGGAAAACGCCGAGGGCTCCACAGGTGTCACTTTAGGTGAGAGGCAGAGACTGAGGTGCAGGGGCTGTGAGGGTCCTCCTGGCAGCCTCGTCATTTGGAAGGGTAAGGATAATAGCACACATGATAGAACAAAGTGGTGCCATGAAGTCTATTCTGAATTTCACGCTGGCTCTGCCCTATGGACACTGGGACCCTGGAAAGCCTGTGTACCCTCCCTAAGCCTCAGTGTCCCTTCTCTAAAAAGGCAACATCATGATATACACAGAGCAACAATGCGGGGATCCATGAGACAAAATAAATAAAAATACTTTAATTGCTGCAATGAAATATTATCATCTTAGCTCAGGCTCTGGAACCAGACAGCCTGGCTTTGAATCCTGGTTCTGCCACTGGCTAGCCATGGACCGAGCTGGGCGATTCCTTAACCTCTCTGTACCTCAGATTTTTCATCTGTAAAATCTGACAAAAGTTGAAGGAATAAATGAACTTGTTTAAAGCAGTGCCTGGCACCTGGAAAGCGCTACATCCGTTTTAGCAATGACAAGAACGAGGAACTGCGACAGCAGCTGTCCCACCGAGTCTGCAGCAAGGTGGCCCCACATTCCCGAAGGTTGGGGTTAGACCCTGAAGGTCCTCCCTTCCATTATCCAGACAGCCAGAGCAGGTGCCATCTGGGAAACTGGGTGGATCAAAGTCTGCCTGGGTCCTGGATGGGCAGGAAACATAAACGGTCCGGAATGGCCTGCTCTCAACCTGTCTCCTAAACTCAGAGTAGGTTCAGCTGCGGCCACCTCTGGAACAGGCTCCATCCTGCAGAGCCACCATTAAGCATGAGTGGTCCCTCGGAGCATCTGCCCAGGAGGGCCTTGGCAGAACTGAGACGTCAGCAAAGGCCTTCCACTGCCTCCTTCGTCCAAGGAGTCCAGTGCCCCTAGGCAGTGACCAAGCACTGGCATCTTCTGTTGAGCAACGTATGGCTGTTAACAAAGAAGGGCTCCCCTGGTTCCAGCCCAGGCACTGAGAATATCTGCTGACTGTTGGCTAGAGGGACTGGCAAGAAAAGTAAGTTCCCCTCTTCCTGTTCATCCCTCATCACACACCCTACCCTCTCACTTCTCATGCCAAGGAAGCAGGTCAGCTGCAGGGCCTGTCTCTCTGTCTCTCTCTGTCTCTGTCTCTGTCTCTGTCTCTGTCTCTCTCTCTCTCACACACACACACACACACACACACACACACACACACGTGCATGCGCCTTAGTAAAATCACCAGAGGCATGGGATCACTGGATCCTGGAGCAGTAAAGCCCTTCACAGGTGAGAGTTCAGACCCCAGTCAGTTCTGTGGAAGGGTTGGAACACCTGAAAAGGGGGAAACATCTGGACAGCATTTGGAAACAGCATATGGAAACACAAATATGTATCTGGAAAGTCTCAGGAACAAAGGCCTTCAGCACGGCCCTGTGCAGCCCCAGCCCCTGCTGGAGGGAATCTCGGGTGTAGAACCAGGGTTGGCTTCTCTGAGCGGGACTGGAGCCCAGCGCATGTCAGCAGTCATTCACAGTGAGGGCCATTCCTTGCCACACACGCACACAATGGACCTGGCTCCCCCAGCGCTCGTTTCCTCACTGGCCCCTCACTCACCATGGTGGATCATCTTAGCACCGATCCCCTCTGACCTCAGCCTGGCCTGGACATCACATAATCCTGTTAGGACAAGTAGGCCAGTTGGCAGCTGTTGGTCATGGAAGCGACCCAGGCAGGGAGCCTTGTGGTCCCATTGAGGAGAAGCCTTTATCTTTTTTTTTCTTTTTGGTATGTGCCTCTAGCGGGAACTGAACCCTGGATTCTCTGGTCCACAGGCCGACGCTCCAACCGCTGAGCCAAACTGGCCAGGGCGAGAAGCCTTTATGACTTTGCCAGAGTCAGTGACGCCCGGAGAAGTGGCCAAGCAGAACCCAGAGATGCATCTTCCTTCGTGGCACCGGCAGCATTGATCACACGCAGGTGCCCAGGCTGCGGGCTCCACCCTCAGAGCCCCAGCGGTTCACCTTGTCTTTGACTCTGCTTTTCACAGTACAATATACTTGTTTCAAACACCCCAAATCCCAATAGTGTGTCTGAAAAAGATATTTAAGGGCCCAAGGAAATTCTGAGACCCCCAAATTTGTCTCTCAACCAGAAAGCTCAGTCAGGGTGCTCCCTGGGGGCCAAGCGTCAGTCCCTAGTGCCATATACAGCTCATTTCTCAGCTGTTCTGCCCAATTGCAACTCCAACCCCTTGGCTTCTGCCCAAAGGCCAACCTTCCCTTGATGGGCCTCCTGCCTCGGCTCCCAGTTCTGTACCAGAGCCCCAGAGATGGAGGGGCTCAGGATAGCAGGTGCATACCTGAGGGGTACCTTTGGGGCCCTGAGAATCATGTTGGGGTCAGCTCTTTGGAGAGGGAGGCCAGAGGCAGGAACTGGTAAGGTGGAAGGTGAGAATCTCAGCTGCCCCAATCACTTGTCAAGCTGGATATCAGCCCCACTGCACTTTGGACCCTTACCACCCTGGACGTGGTCCTGGCAGCTCCCAGGATGTCCTTTGGGGGGAAGGGCTAACAGTCTTTGTAGGGCACCAGAGCCAAATACAGAGCTTCTGGCACCTACCGGAGGTTCCCCAGCAATCAACCCTGGCCAGGCAAGATACTGAGGGCAGCCCCAACACAGACCAGCACAGAGCACATGGCCTTCATGGCCTCACCACCTGCAGCTGAACCTCTTCATTTTACAAGAGAGGACAGGGAGGCAGGGAAATGGGATGTGGATCCCTAGGGGCCCTCTCCTCTCCTAGCGAGTTCCTAGTCTGAGTCTCTACCCTGTCTCCCAGACTGACTACCACCCACTCTCCTCTGCTAACTCTCTCTTTTCACTCCTGCCCTACCCCACCCACTGTCTAGTTTTGCAGGTCCCAGTTGTCCAGCTGCAGGAGGGAAAGAGTGGACAGGGAGATCACACAGGTCTGGGGGGCCTTGCTTACCTTCCCCCAGAGGGTCCAGACTGTGGAGCATGAGCCGATAGATGGTGCTGCGGATGGTGCTGTTGTGCAGAGAGGCTGAGCTGCTCCCTCGGGTCAGCACGGACGGGAGCTGAGCGGGAGAGAGCAGCACAGGCCTCAGTGGGCCCCTGCTTGAGCCAGGGGAGGAGCCACCCAAGGGCCTCACTTAACTCTGCCTCTATCCCACAGAGATCAGCATGAAAGCACAGGAGCCTTCCTGGGCCTCCCTGTGTCCTCCTCCTCTACCAAGAGACCACTCTGCTTTCTTCTCAGCCTCCCCTCAACTCTTCCACGAGTGACCAATTCTACACAGGTACGGAGGAATTCCCTAAGGACTCACCAGGGAGCAGCAGACAATGTGTACTGAGGACACCACATTGCTAAGGGTCTGTCTATCCCCAAGAGCACCCTCATAGAAGCACACACCCACACCCACACAGACTCAGTGCACATGGGTACAGCCCTTCGCAGTCCACAAACAGCATCGTGGACTTGATCACTGCCCCATTCCCAGATATAAGAAAAGCTGGGAGCCCTTCTACTGAAAAGGAAATGAAAACTCAACAAGTTCATGCAGGGTGTAAATGGAAGAGTCAAGACTAGCACCCAGGTCCAGACTTGTTTTCTACCCATGTGCTCAAAAACTTTCACAGGCACACACATACACACATGTATAGGTGCAGACACACACAGACAACACACACTTACTCATAGCGAGACAGATTTACAAGGGAGCATCCAAAGATAGACAAATGCTCCTTCCCTCGTCCCTCTACCGGCCCCACACCCTATACCCCAGCCCCTCTTTCACTTTCCCCATCCCTCTGGCTCTGAACTCTTTTGCCATCTAGTGGCCGTGGTACCACAGTACTTTACAACAGGCCTAGGGACTTTCTTTGGATGGGGGAGGTTTCATTTAGGCCTAGCCTCCCTTCTCTAAGATCCCATACTTCTTCCCAAACACTCCATAGGCCAAAGGCGGCTAAGGCTGTTCTTCACAAACCGCAGACTCCTCAGCCCCCAGTGCCCCTCTGACGGTTCTCTTAGGTCTGGGCATTCCAAAGCCAAATAGGCTTTTGATCAATCAAGCCATGTGGGGCTTACGAAGTTAGTTCCTCTAGTGCATTCATTTACAGAATATGAAGCCCAAGCTCACACTGCAAGCTAGTGGCAAAGCCAGCAGTGGCATTCTAGCTCCCAAACTAGCACCTCCTCCAAGGCCACCTGGGGTTGAGAGTCCCTGGCAAAGGAGCCACTCCTTCCCTGGCTCAGCCTGGCAGCACTCCCAGGAGCTTCCCAGACCTGACCCAGCCCAAGACCCCCAGCATCAGGGCCACAGTGCCCTGAATCTGTGGCTGTCCTCTGAGACCCGCAGTGTCCTCACAGGGCAGACTCCAAATGGCACCCACCTTAAGCTTCTTGTTATCCTGTAGCTCATCCACCGCAACTGCCCCATCACCTGGCTGCAAACAGGGACAGGAGTCACAAGATGTTTGGAGAAAACCTCACTCTTTCTCCCTACTTCCCTCTCTCTCCAGGAAGCCCTCAGGTTGGAACACAGAAACATACCCAAGATAACCTGGCCTTCCACATCCTGGCTTCAGCCTGCACAAATTGTTCCCAGTCAAATGTGTCCATTCACTGTGGTTCAGCAACAGCACCTCTTTCAGTCCCTCAAGTGCGCCATCCTCTTTACCCAACTTGAAACCCTCATCACAGGGTGCCTGTCTAGCCCTCTTTCATGCATTTCCATTCTTTTCCTTCATAGTACTTTCCCCACTTTGTGTTATTTGAATGTTAGCAAACATGCAAATACATCTATTACCCACTAGCATTTTGAAGACAGACTGCCTATTTCATTTACCATGTATGTCCAGCATGAAAACACGGTAAGGGTTCAATAAATATTTGTTAAATGAATGAATGAACTATCCTCAAAATACACCTCATCTATTCCAACTCCTATTCCCTTGTTCATGCCTTTTCCCTGTGCCTAAAATGCCTTCACCACCCATCTGCCAAATTTTCAGATATAGAGCTTTCCCAAATGGCCCCTTCCACCTCCCCCATACCCCAGCTCACTCTGATACATCTCTCCTCAAAAGCAATATAACAACACTGAGCACATTTTGTGATACCACAATCTGGCTCTGTAAACAAATTAGTGCTAGTGTCCCGGGGAAGCTGAGGGCAGCCCCCTGGGAAATGGGACGGCCCCAGAAAACCAAGATGAAGGTTTACGAAGCCCACAGTATGCACTGTTTGGACTGCTAGCTTGCCACTCCGCATTTACTGCCATTTGAACTTTCCACATATAAGAGTTAGACAGCTAGACTCCACAATTTTTGGCCATGCAATAAACTTGTGATACAGTCATCTCTGTTCCCCTGAACTGTGGCACAGTGTTTGTACACAGTAGGTGCTCACTAAGGGTGAGTGAATGGATACTCCCACTGGCCTCTAGTGCCATCTTCAGGCAGTAGAGTCACTACAAGCTGCCCCACTCACTTCCTCCCATTGCCTCTCCCACCTCTTACCTCCATGGCCAGAACTAGAACTGGACTTGCTACACTCCCTTCTCTGTTCAGCTCAGAAAACACAGAAAATACTGCCTAATCCAGGGCTTCCTCCTCAGCCACCCACCTAATATATTCATTCATTCAGTTATTTCCTGAGCACCTGCTTATTTACATGGTGCTGTGCTAGCACCATAGGGATACAAAGATGTTTAGATTCTATGTCCAGAAGGGAATTGAGACAAATGAAAACACAAACACATGACACAGCAGAATACTTTTCAAGAAATGAAAGGCACAGAGAAAGGTGCTGTGCTGGGATGGAAAGAAAGGCTTCCTGACGCAGGTAGAATTGGGGTAAGCTTTGAAGGTTGGGGCCGGTTTGAATGTTTGGATACACATTGAATAAACAAATGACTAAATTAATGAACAAATACCCAAGCAAATTAAAGAGTCTTGGTTCCATAGTGTAATAGTTATCACGTTGGCCTCATAAATTAATGTAACAGAACAGAAGTAACCAACCTGAATACAAAGAAGAGCACTGTGGATTTTCTGATCAAATCCCCTGACTCTTTCGCAACATACCTGTAAGTTTACTGGGATACTGGAGTCTATAGCACTGACCCCCGCGGGCCCAGCCAACTTCCTATTTATCATAACCAACCTTCATTCATTGAGTTCTTGGAAGCAAAGAAGGATGAGGGACTAGACCACCCTTTGGGATGGCTGGTTCTGTCCACAGAAGGACAGGAGAGACACACTTTTGTCTCATGATGCCCACGCCTCCTGATTTCTCTGCAATTCACATTTATTCAAGCCAAAACACTTCTCTATTGGTTCACTTCTCACTGTATATATCAATATCTTCTAACCTCAGCATGCACTTCTAACTTTCTGAAGACCTTCACATCCATGTTCTCATTCAATACTACTAACTCCGTGAAGTAAACAAGACTAATACTACTGCTATTTTGATAGATGAGAAAGCAGATGCAGGATTCTGTGACTTGCCTGCACTCACAAAGATAGTGACAATCCCAATCTCCTAATCTCTATTCAAGGATTTTTGTTGTTGTTGTTTCGTTTTTTACTAAATCACATTTCTTTTCCCAAATTAAGAAAATTAGGTAAGACTTCCGGTCAAGATGGCGGCGTAGGTACACGCAGTATCGCGTCCTCCCACAACCACATCAAAGTTACAACTAAACTACAGAACAACCATCATACAAAACCTCCTGAAATCAAGCTGAATGGAAGTCCTACAACTACAAAATTAAAGCAACAGCCACATCCAGACTGGTAAGAGGGGCGGAGGCGGGAGGGGCAGTGGCACAACGGGCTGGTCCCACACCCACGTGTGGTGGATAAAAATCAGGAGGATACCTCGGCTGGGAAGGTCCTTCCTGAGGACTGAGGGGTCCCTGTCCCACACCAGGTGCCCCGCTCAGGGTTCTAGTGCCAGGAAGAGAAGTCCCCATAATTTTTGGCTGGAAAAACCAGCAGGAACTGAGGCTCAGGGAAGCTGAAGCAGCTGGAGCCCCAGGCAGCTCCTTAAAGGGCCCGCGCACGGACTTATCGGACTCTCTCCCTCTAAGCTTGGAAGGGAGGCAGCTCAAGGGGCACCAGAGACATACAGGGAAGAACTGAGCTGTTTGTCACTGGAGCGAAGGCTGGAGAGGGGGCTTTCTCCGGGACAAACGTGCTGTCAGAGGCCTTTGTTCCTTTGGTGAGCCCTTTCCTGGGGTGGCAGACAGCCGCCATATCTGGGACACCAACAACCTGGCTCACACTGGTAGCCCTGCCCTGGTGACTCCCTGAGGCCCCGTCCCACCCAACTTTCAGGCCCACCCAAGCTGTTGCCACTTGCTTAACCATAGGATTGCCCTGTCTTGGATCCTACTTCAGGTTTTCCCTAAATTCTTTCAAACAGCATCTGGTCTCAGCTAGCCCCATACTGCTCATTAAGTAATACACAGAAACAAACACAGGAAGGCAGCCAAAATGAGGAGACAAAGAAACAGGTCCCAAATGAAAGAACAGAACAAATCCCCAAGAAAAGAACTAAGCAAAATGGAGATAAGCAACCTAACAGATGCTGAGTTCAAAATACTGCTTATAAGGATGCTCAGTGAACTTAGTGAGAACCTCAGTGAACTTAGTGAGGGCCTCAAGAGCATAAAAAAGGACCAGTCAGAAATGATGAATGCACAGTCAGAAATGAAGGAGGCATAAACTGAAATAAAGAATAATTTACACAGATTCAATAGTAGAGTACGTAAATCCAAGAAGCAAACCATCGATTTGGAATATAAGGAAACAAAAAACGCCAAATCAGAACAGCAAAAAAGAAAAAAGAATCCAAAAAAATGAGGATAGGGTAAGGAGCCTCTGGGACAACTTCAAGCGTGCCAACATTTGCATCTTGGGGGTGCCAGAAGGAGAAGGGAGAACAAGAAATTGAAAACCTGTTTGAAACAATAATGGCAGAAAACTTTCCTAACTTGGTGAAGAAAACAGACATACAAGTCCAGGAAGCACAGAGAGTCCCAAATAAGATGAACCCCAAGAGGCCCACAACAAAGATACATCATCATCAAAATGCAAAAGGTTCAAGACAAAGAGAGAATCTTAAAAGCAGCAAGTAACCTACAAGGGAGTTCCCATAAGACTGTCAGCTGATTTCTCAAAAGAAACTTTGCAGGCCAGAATGGAGTGGCAAGAAATATTCAGAGTGATGAAAAGCAAGAACCTACAACCAAGATTACTCTATCCTGCAAAGCTGTCATTTAGAATCGATGGCCATATAAAGACTTTCCCAGACAAGAAAAAGTTAAAGGAGTTCATCACTACCAAACCGTTATTATATGAAATGATGAAGGGTCTTTTTGAAGAAAAAGATAAAATATATGCACAAACAAAATGGCAATGAATACATATCTATCGACAATGGAATCTACAAACAAAATGAAAAGGTAGAACAGAAACATTCTCATAGATACAGAGAACATTTTGTTGGTTGCCAGATGGGAGGGGGGTTGGGGGAATGGGTGAAAAAGGTGAAGGGATTAAGAAGTACAAACTAATTGCTAGACTGACAAACCTCAAAGGGAAAGGGGTTGGGGGGTGGTGGGAAGAAATAAACTAAAGAACTTATATGCAAACCAATGGACACAGACAAAAAAGGCGAGAGGGGGGCGGGAGTGGGGAGGAGGGGGTCAATGGGGGAAAAATGAGGAACATCTGTAATACATTCTACATTCAACAATAAAGATTTAAAAAAAGAAAAAGAAAAAGAAAATGAGGTCAAATCTATATTCATTCCTTAGTGACTCTGTTTCAAATTATTGAGGTAAATGAACATGAATATCTGTCTACATTTGGGTATGGTTGATGGGTTCATTGATGGGTACAGAACTGGCAAGCAGGTGCTCCCAGAGTATGCCTTCATTACAAACACATTTCCATATCCACACCACACCATGCCATTCTCCCTCCTCATCACCCCACCTTTTCCTTCTCCTCATGACAATTAGCAAAGGGGCTGAGGAAACTGAAGAGGATGTCTTCATGCCAGCCAAGCCCCCAGCACCTGTGATGCATCTTGCTGAGAATCAGCAATGGGATCCCTTGCAGCTATTCATAGGAACCTGGGGAGGAAACATGTAGCTTGTCCTCCTGATTTTCAGTTTCTATCTCCCACCCATGTAGCAGTTAATCATTGACCTCTCCCCTTCTGGACATACACCCCTAACACATTTCCTGGACCACACACTTTAGCCTCATTTTTTTTTTTAAATTTTCAAGGACATTTTTGCATTTATTGTCAGATAGAGCTGGGGGGGGGGGAGAGAGGAAGAAAGAGAGAGAGAAATATTGACATGAGAGAAACACATCGACTGGCTGCTACCCACACGACCCCAACCAGGGCCGGGGACAAACTGCAACCGAGGTACGTGCCCCTAGCGGGAACTGAACCCAGGACTCTCCGGTCTGCGGGCCGACGCTCTGAGCCAAACTGGCCAGGGCTAGTCTGATTTTTCATAACATTCATTCAAGAAGTATTTACTAAACCACTGGTCTGAGTCTTGCCTTCGCCCAGGATACACTCTATTTGGGGACTCTTCACTTTATCCCTTCACTGAGTATAGTCTTGCACCCTAATCCACTCATTTGTCTAGGCTGGAAACCTGATGGTCTACCCAAATTCCCAGCCCACCTCCAATTAGCTGTCAGACCTAGTTCATGAAAGTCCTTAAATTTGTCCTCATCTTTTCCATTCTCTTGCCCACAGCTCCTGACTTCTGATCTGTTCTTCTTCTGATTCATTCTGTACCCCTCATCTAGTGATCTTCAGAGCACAGCACATCATGTCCCTCGCCTGCATCCTGGAGGCCCACTGTCCTCTGAAGTGAGCACAGGCTCCTAAGCTGAGCACACACTAGCCTCCTGCTTTCCTCCAGTCCAGCTCTGTCCAACAGAAACAGAATGCAAGTCACATACATAATTTTAATTTTTTTAGTAGTCGCATTTTTTAAAGTAAAAAAAAACAAACAGGTAAAATTAATTTAATAATATATTTAAACCTAATATATCAAAAATATAATTCAATGTAATTAATATCTAAAATATTAATGAGATAGTTTACATTTTTTTACTAAGCCTTTGAAATCCAGTGTGTATTTTATACTTACAGTAATTCTTACTAGCCCCATTTCTTTCTTGTTTTAAAAAAGAATAATTTGCTGATTTTTAGAGAGAGAGGAAGGGAGAAGGAGAGAGAGAAAAATATGGATGTAATAGCCCAACACTAATTGGCTGCCTCCTCCATGCCCCCTACAGGGGATCGAGCCAGCAACCTGGGCATGTGCCCTGACTGGGATTCAAACCTGCAACCTCCTGGTACATGGGATGATGCCCAACCAACTGAGCCACACCAGCCAGGGCCCATTTCTTTTTCTTTTTTTTCTTTTTTATCCTCACCTAAGGACATTTTTGCATTTATCTTTGGATAGAGCAGGAGGGAGAGAGGCAGAAAGAGAGAGAGAGAAACATTGATGTGAGAGAGACCCATGGATGGTCGCCACCCACACGACCCCAACCAGGGCCAGGGAAAAATTGCAACCAAGGTATGTGCCCTTAGCAGGAACCAAACCTGGGTCTCTCTGGTTCACAGGCTGACACTCTAACTGCTGAGCCAAACTGGCCAGGGCCCATTTCTTTTTTAAAAACACATTTTTATTGAATGTATTGGGGTTATGTTAGTTAACACAATGATATAGGTTTCAAGTGTTTAATTCTATAATGCATCATCTGTGTATTGTATTGTGTGTTCACCACCCAAAGTCTGGTCTCCTTCCATCACCATTTATCCCCCCTTTAGCCTCTTCTACCTCCCCCCATCCCTCTTTCCCTGTGGTAATCACCATACTGCGGTTTGTGTCTATGAGTTTTGTTTTTTGTGGTTTTTGCTTAATCCCTTCATCTATTTCACCCAGCCTCCCAAGACCCCCTCTGACAGCTGTCAGTCTGTTCTCTGTATCTATGAATATATTTGTATTTTGTTTATTTTGTTCAATAGCTTCCATATATAAGTGAAATCATACTGTCTGTGTTTTTCTCTGACTGGCTTATTTCATTTAGCATAATACCCTCCAGGTCCATCTATTCTGTTGCAAAGGTAGGATTTCCTTCTTTTTTACACCTACTAACCCCATTTCTTTTTTTATATATAAAGATTTGTATATATACAAAGCCTGGGAACAGGTTTTGCAGGGGAGGAAGGCAGTGATCCGGGAAACACTAAAAGGAGATTCCGAAATGGCGTCAGAGTGAATGGAAGGTACACAGACCATCTTGCAGGACCAAACTGGAATTACAACTAAAATAAAGATAAATCGTGGGAAAAAAGCAACAGAAAAGCACCTTGCGAGGACGATATAACCAGGGCCACTGAATCAATCCTGGTAGGATTGCAGAGGTGCGAGAGGGGGGCTGGGAGTCCACAGAGAGCAGCGGTCTGAGCTGTGAGCAGTGCCCTCAGGGTGAAAGTCTCAAGCGGCTCCATAGCAGAGTCAGGAGAGACACTAAAATAGCCACAGCCACTCACCTTGGGCTTCAGCAGAGGGAAGGCAGACTAAACTAGAACTGTGTGGGGATACTCGGAATTTGGAGGGCACTCAGAGCTTTTGCTGAGTTGCAGCCATGCAGGACAGGGGCCATATTGCTCCTTCCCAGGGCCCAGGGGAGAGGCAGCAGCCCCTCCCTTGGAGATTCAACCCCAACCGGTGGGCCATTGAAATGCAAATTGAGGCTCATTAGCAACCAGCATCTTCCCCACCCTCAGGAAATCCCCTTACGCTGAACATATGAGAGAGTTTTTCATTCAACTGAGAACCCAAGGCTCTTCAAGTAACCGAGACTAATAGCTCCAGGTAAAAAACTAGAGGATAACTGAACAGTTCCTGGGCTTGCAACTCTACCCAGGAAAGTAAGACTTGACAGTGGTGTTCAAAGTGGGTCCTCCTTGGCTCATCCAAACCGAGTAGAGGAAGCCACAAACAGCAGAACACCAACACCCACAGGGAAAATTTGGCAGGCTCCAAAACCCACTGAGACAGCCAAAATGGTTAAACAATAAAACAAATCCCAAATAAAAGAACAAGAGACCTCTATTGAAGAGGAGATAAATGAAATGCAGATAAGCAAGTTAACAGAGCTAGAATTCAGAGCCATGTTCTTGAGGAAGAACAACAGCATGAGTAAGGACATCAACGCCATGAGTAAAGACATAGAAACACTGAAAATCAACCAATTGGAAATTAAAAACCACCAAGAAGAAATGAAGAATGACATAGCAGAAATAAAGAACACATTGGAAGGACTAAACAGCAGAGTAGAGGAAGCTGAGGACTGGATCAGTGAATTAGAAGACAGGGTAGAAAAAAGTCAACAAATCGGAAAACCAAAAGGAAAAAACAATTTAAAAAACAGGAAGACAGCTTAAGAGAACTGTGGGACAACTGGAAACGTAAAAATATTCACATCATAGGAATCCCGGAAGAAGAAGAAAATGAACAAGGGTTAGAGAATATATTTGAAGAAATAATGACAGAAAACTTCCCTAATTTGATGAAGGAAGAAGACATTCAAGTTCAAGAAGCACAGAGAGCCCCAAGTAAGAAGAACTCAAACAGACCCACACCAAGACACATAGTAATTAAAATGCCAAAAATTAAAGACAAAGAGAGAATCCTAAAAGCAGCAAGAGATAAGCAACAGGTTACCTACAAAGGAACCCCCATAAGGCTCTCAGCTGACTTCTCAACAGAAACACTACAGGCCAGAAGGGAATGGCATGAGGTAATCAAGGTCATGAAAAACAAGGATCTGAATCCAAGACTACTGTATCCATCAAGGCTATCATTCAATATAGATGGTCAAATAAAGAGCTTCCCAGACAAAAAGAAAAGCTAAGGGAATATATTAGCACCAAACCAGCACTGCAAAAAATGTTAAAGGACTGCTGTAATTAGTAGAAGAAATAGGAAGAAAAATATAACCATACTAAACAAAAATGGCAATAAATAAGTACATATCAATAATCACCTTAAATGTAAATGGATTGAATGCTTCGATAAAAAGACACAGAGTAGCTGATTGGATAAGAAAGCATGACTCATCTATATGTGTTTACAAGAGACCCACCTCATGACAAAGAACTCACATAGGTTGAAAGTGAAGGGATGGAAAAAAATCTTCCAAGAAAATGGAAAAGAAAAAAAAAAAACAACTGAGGTAGCAATAATCATATCTAATAAAATAGATTTCAAAATGAAGGCCATAACTAGAGACAAAGAAGGCCACTACATAATATTGAAAGGATCTATCCAACAGGAAAATATAACCTTGATAAACATATATGCACCCAATATAGGAGCAACAAAATATATTAAAAATCTTCTGGAGGACTACAAAGGAGAAATCGATAGCAATACAATCATAGCAGGGGACTTTAACACCTCACTGACATCACTGGATAGATCCTCTAGACAAAAAATTAGCAAGGAAACAGAGACTCTAAATGAAGCACTAGACCAAATGGATTTAATAGATATCTACATAGAATCACACCCCAAAACTACAGAATTCACATTATTGTCAAGTGCACATGGAACATTCTCAAAGATAGACCACATGTTAGGACACAAACTAAGTCTCTACAAGTTCAAGAAGATTGAAATCATATCAAGCATCATCTCAGATCACAGTGGCATGAATCAATTGCAACAAGAACATGCAAAGACATTTGAACACATGGAGGTTAAATAGTATGTTATTAAACAATGAATGGGTTACCATGGAGATCAAGGAAGAAATTAAAAACTTCCTGGAAACCAATGAAAATGAACACACAACAACACAAAATCTATGGGATGCAGCAAAAGCAGTTCTGAGAGGGAAGTTCATAGCACTAGAGGCCTACCTCAAGAAACTAGAAAAATTTCTAATAGACTATCTAACCTCACAACTTAAAGAACTAGAAAGCAAACAAAAAGAAAACTCTAGAGCAAGTAGAAGGAAACAGTAAAGATCAGAGTAGAAATAAATAACATAGAAACAAACAAAAACGCAATTCAAAGGACCAATGAAACAAAGAGCTGGTTTTTCAAAAAAGATAAACAAGATTGATGGACCCTTAGCTAGACTCACGAAGAAACAAAGAGAGGGGACCCAAATACACAAAATCAGAAATGAAAGAAGAGAAGTAACAACTGACACCACAGAAATACAAAAGATCGTTAACAAATACTATGAACAATTATATGGCAACAAATTCGACAATCTAAGTGAAATGGACAAATTTCTAGAAACACACAGTCTCCCAAAATGAAACCGGGAAAAGACAGAAAACTCGAACAGACCAATAACAACTAAGGAAATTGAAGAGGTAATCAAGACTCTCCCAGCAGTCCTGGCTGGTTTGGCTCAGCGGTTAGAGTGTTGGCCTGTGGTCTAGAGAGACCCGGGTTCAGTTCCCGCTAGGGGCGCGTACCTTGGTTGCAGTTTGTCCCTGGCCCTGGTTGGGTTGTGCGGGTGGCAGCCACTCGATGTGTCCCTTTCATGTCAATGTTTCTCTCTCTCTCTTCCTCTCTCTCCCTCCCGCTCTATCTGAGCAAAAAATGAAAAAATGTCCTCGGGATTAAAAAAAAAAAAAAAAGACTCTCCCAGCAAACGAAAGCCCAGGCCCAGATGGCTTCACAGGGGAGTTTTACCGAACATTCAAAAGAACTAACACCCATTCTCCTCAAACTATTTCAAAAAATTCAAGAAGAAGGAAGACTTCCAAACTCGTTTTATGAGGCCAGCATAATTCTAATTCCAAAACCAGAAAAAGACACTACAAAGAAAGGAAACTACAGTCCAATATCCCTGAAGAACATAGATGCCAAAATCCTGAACCAAATACTAGCAAATCGGATCCAGCAATATATCAAAAAAATTATTCACCATGACCAAGTGGGATTCATCCCAGGGATGCAAGGCCAGTACAATATTCATAAATCAATCAATGTGATACACCACATAAACAAAATGAAGGATAAAAACCACATGATCACATCAATAGATGCTGAAAAAGCCTTCGACAAAATCCAGCACCCATTTCTGATAAAAATGCTCAGCAATGTGGGAATAGAAGGATCATATCTCGACATAATAAAGGCCATATATGAAAGACCTACAGCCAACATCATACTCAATGGGCAAAAACAAAAAGCATTCCCCTTATGAACAGGAACAAGACAGGGATGCCCACTTTCGCCTCTCTTATTTAACATAGTACTGGAAGTTAGCCATAGCAATCAGATATGAAGAAAAAATAACAGGGATCCAAATTGGAAAGGAGAAAGTGAAACCGTCATTATTCACAGATGACATGATATTATACATAGAAAACCCTAAAGTCTCCATCAAAAATCTACTAGACTTACTAAATGAATTAGGCAAAGTAGCAGGATACAAAATTAGCATCAAGAAATCGACGGCATTCTTATACACCAAGGATAAACTCACAGAAAGAGAAACTGAAAAAAATCCCATTTACCATCACAGTTAAAAAAATTAAGATACCTAGGAATAAACTTAACCAAAGAAGTAAAGGACCTATTTGCAGAAAACTATAGTAAATTGAAAAAAGGAATAGAGGAAGATATAAAAAAGTGGAAGCACATACCTTGTTCATAGATTGGAAGAATTAACATCATTAAAATGTCCATATTACCCAAAGCAATCTATAGATTCAATGCAATCCCCATCAAAATACCAATGACATATTTCACAGAACTAGAACAAATACTTCAAAAGTTCATATGGAACCAAAACAGACCCCGAATAGCCACAGCAATCTTGAAAAAGAAGGACAAAGTAGGTGAGATCACAATACTGAATATCAGGTTATACTACAAAGCTACTGTAATCAAAACAGCCTGGTACTGGCACAAGAACAGGCATACAGAACAGAGAATCCAGAAATGGACCCAAGACATTATGCTCAATTAATATTTGACAAAGGTAGCAAGAGCATACAGTGGAGTAAAGACAGCCTCTTTAAAAATGGCGTTGGGAAAATTGGACAGCTACATGCAAAAAACTGAAACTAGACCATCAACTTACACCATATACAAAAAATAAACTCAAAATGGATGAAAGACTTAAATGTGACCCGTGAATCCGTAAAAATTCTAGAAGAAAATGTAGGCAACAAAATTTCAGACATCATACGCAGCAGAATTTTCACTGGTACATTACATAAGACAACAGAAACAAAGGAAAAAATGAACACATGGGACTACATCAAACTCAAAAGCTTCTGCACAGCAAAAGAAACAACCATCAAAATGGAAAGGTAACCACTGTATGGGAGAGCATCACTGTCAATGATACATCAGATAAGGGGTTAATTTCCAAAATATATAGAGTACTCATACAACTCAACAAAAGGAAGACAAAGAACCCAATTAAAAAATGGACAGAGGAGCTAAATAGACACCTCTCCAAACAGGACGTGCCAATGGCCACGAGACATATGAAGAAATGCTCACATCACTAATCATCAGAGAGATGCAAATTAAAATAACAATGAGGTATCACCTCACACCTGTCAGAATGGCCGCCATCAACAAATCATCAAACAACAAGTGTTGGCGAGGGTGTGGAGAAAAGGGGACTCTTGTACACTGCAGGTGGGAATGCAGACTGGTACAGCCACTATGGAAAACAATATGGTGTTACCTCAAAAAATTAAAAATTGCCTGGCTGGTGTGGCTCAGGGGTTGAGCATCTACCTGTGCACCAAGAGGTCACCGGTTCAATTCCTGGTCAGGGCACATACCCAGGTTGTGGGCCCAATCCCCAGTGGGGGGCATGCAGGAGGCGACCAATCCATGTTCTCTATCATCGATGTTTCTATCTCTCCCTCCCTCTCCCTTCCTCTCTCTAAAATCAATAAAGAAAAATTATTATTTTTTTTAAATTAAAAATTGAATTGCCATTTGACCCAGTGATCCCACTTCTAGAAATATACCCTAAGAAGCCTGAAACACCAATCAGAAAGAATATATGTACCCCCATGTTCGTAGCAGCACTATTTACAATAGCTAAGATCTGGAAACAGCCCAAGTGTCCATCAGTAGATGAATGGATAAAAATGTTGTGGTACACAATGGAGTACTATGCAGCTATAAGAAAGAAAGATCTCTTATCCTTTGAGATGACACGTAGAGACCTGGAGAGTATTATACTAAGCGAAACAAGCCAAGCAGAGACAAACAAATATCACATGATCTTACTTATGTGTGGAATATAATTAACATAACAGGGAGGAACAGGGTAGACCCAGAGACGTGGAAGTAGGGTACAGACTAACAACCCTCTGAAGAGCGGGTGATGGGGAGAGGGAAGAGATAAACCATAGAACTTATATGCATGTACGCATAAACAATGGACACAGACTACAAAGCTGGGGACACAGTGGGTGGGATGGGGAGGAGTGTGTCAATGTGGAAAAAAGGAGAAACATCTGTAATAAAAATAAATTAATAAAAGAAAAAGAAAACAAAAAAAAGATGTCAACTTTCTTATAATGCTTTTATTTATTTTATTTTTTTCAATTACAGTTTACATTCAGTATTATTTTGTATGAGTTTCAGGTGTATGCATAGCAGTAAGACAAGCATATACTTTACAAAGTGGTCTGCCTAATATTTCCAGTACGCAACTAACACCATACATAGTTATTACAATATTATTGATTATATTTCCTATGTTGCACTTTACATCTCCCTGACTATTTTGTAATTACTAATCTGTACTTCTCAATCCCTTCATCTTTTTCATCCAGTATCCTAACGCCCCTCCCCTCTGGCAACCATCAGTCTGTTCTCTGTATCTATGAGTCTGTTTCTGTTTTGTTTGTTTGTTTACATTGTTCTTTAGATTCCACATGTAAGTGAAACCATATGGTATTTTTCTTTCTATGACTGACATATTTCACTTAGCATAACATCCTCTAGGTCCATCCGTGCTGTCACAAATGGTAAGATTTCATTCTTTTTTATGGCTGAGTAATATTCCATTGTGTATATATAACACAGCTTTTTTATCCACTTGTCTATTGATGGGTTTCTTTGGATATATATCCAGAAGTGGAATCTCTAGATCATAAGGCAGTTCCTTTTTTTTTTATCCTCACCCATGGATATTTTTTTCACTGATTTTTAGAGAGATTGGGGGTAATGGGAGGGGGAGAGAAAGAGAGGAACCTTGATTGGTTGCCTCCCACACATGCCCTGACCGGGGCTGGGGATTGAACCTGCAACCAGGTACATGCCCTTGACCAGGAATTGAACCCAGAACCCTTTGGTTCATGAGCTGACACTCTAACCACTGAACCACACCAGCCAGAGCAAGGCAGTTCCATTTTTAATTATTTTGAGGAACCTCCATACTATTTTCCATAGGGCCAGCTAGCCCCATTTCAAGAGCTTAGTAGCTGCGTGTTGCTAGTGGCCACCATACTGGACAGTGCAGCTACAGTCTCTTCACGCTCTCATTCCCCTTAATTTCGTAGTAATGGTTTTATATTATTTTTCTTAGCAGGTTGGGTCCCATAAAACATGGATCAACTCCCACTCTTCCACTAGGCTGAGCTCCTTGAGGGCTGGGATTGTGCCTTATTTCTCACTGTGTCTCCAGATCCTACACAGGCTTCATACAAAGGGAGTCAATAAACATTTGCCAAATGAATGAAAGTTCTTTAGGGCTTAATCCTAGACTCTTTCAGAGTAGCATCAGCCAGTCTCTGATTTTAATTACCATACATTTGTTGGTAGCTCACAACTTTCTTTTTCCAGTCCAGACTTTGTTCCTAAGTTTCAGGCCCCTTTGTGCAACTGCCTCTTAGGCATTCCACTTGAAGGTGACATAGGTACCCAAACTCACCATTCCCAAGTGGGAACTCTTGAGTCTCCCTAAACCTGTTCTTCCTCGAGTCTTCCTGGCACCAGCATTTGCTCTGCTGCTCAAGCCAAAAACCTTGACTTCTCCTGTTCTCTCACCCTCCACATCCACCTCATCAACAAGTCCAGATGCTTTTGTATTTAAATCATCTCTCAAATTCCTTGAGGGGGGGGAGGGGATATATATATATATATATATATGATGTCCGCAACAGCCTCCTAACAGGACTCCCTGCTTCTACCCTGTACATCTACAATTCATTCTCTACACAGCAGTTAGGAAGTGACCTTTTAAATATGGCTCTTGTTGAGCTTCAAATACAATCTAAATTCATATCTGATCCACGGGCCCCTGCATGAAGCAGCTGCCACCCTCATCTCTGGCATTACCCTGTACCACTCACCCTTTACTCACTAGCCACACTGGCCTCCAACTCTTTCCTCTAATGCATCAAGCTATTTCCCCATCTGAGCCTTTGCAAGTGCTGTTTCCTCTTCCAGATCCTTCAGAACATGGGGTGTTCCCTTCTCATTCTGCAGATCTCTGCTCAGACTCCTCCAAGAGGCCTCCCTGCTCTCTTGATGAAGGGGGCCCACTACCTGCAGTCACTCCCCACACGCGCACTGCTTGTTTCCTTCACAGCATTTGTCACACTCTGAAATTGTCTTCTTAATTTATTTGTTTATCCATATGCCCACTACTCCACACTAAAAAATGTTCTGTTGGATTTATGTTTCCAATTTATATAGGTGGCAGAGCATGTAGAACTCATGCTGTTCTTTGTAGAATGCCATGAATATCTCATTTCATATTTAATCCCATCATGTATACTATAAGAAAATATACTATGTTGCATAAATGCATGTAAAATCTCAATAGCAAGCATACACACAACCAAAAAACAACAAGATATTGGCCCAGGCATGATCAAGTTTGAGTTTCTGTTAATATTTGTTTCTTAAGCATTCACTTTGTCATCTGCTAGCACCCACTAATCGGGAAACATTGAAAGCTTAAGAAATTTTTATGAGAAAAGGACGCTTAAAATTGTGAATTCTATTTTTACCATCTTTTCCTAACAACTGGAGGAAGCTGACTACTTACTACTCAAAGAGTTAAAGGAGGGAACTGCTCAGCCCAGGCTAGATGGGTTCTTTGAGAGCACAGTGATTCCCTGCAGCCTAGTATGGGCAGGGCCCGCAGAGGCAGGAGAGGCCCTGGTGGCTGCGTAGTTGCCCACGCCCACTGTAGTTGCCCACGCCCACCATCTCCACAGCAGGCAGCCTGCAGTACAGGCCACCAATGGAAGCCCTTGGGGTAAATGTCACCTTGACAAGAAAACCTAAAGAGGCCTCAGGTTTGTCTGCCTGGGGGTCCTGTTGGTTGAATAAACAATCCTGCCAGGAAGAAAATAGCTCCTGATACATTTAGGAAAGAGTGGCAGAGTTTCACATTCTGAAGTATTTGGGGGTCAGAATGTGGGTATGGAGTTTTCCAGGGACCCCAGACCAGACTCATTCCCTGCCTTCCATCCCTTCTCACCACTGGTGTCCCGCGGGTCTTCTTCCCAATCAATCATGCAAATGTCTGGTCCTTCCTGGCTAAACTCATCACTCTCTCTAAAGAAGGGCCCATTGTCCTTCAAATACGGATAAGACTTTCTGGCCAGGCTAGCGCCTCAGTTTTGCTGTTTGCTGGCTTTGAGTATGCACAGGCAAGGCAGGTCTGATACTTGTCATTTTTGGCCAGAACAAATACATTGAGAGCTTCAAAATCAGGTATAAAGTTTCAGAGCAAGCTAAATTAGATAGTGTTGATAGACATTTACCATTTCCTTATTGAGGTAATTCCTCAAAACAATACATGTCAGTTTGACAATGTTGTCTACAATATTTTAGGATTTGATTTTTTTTCAGCCAGTGTCAAAAGAGAGACCCTAAAATAGCTGCTATGTGTCTATGTCTGAAGCTACATTGTGTTCGGTTTTTTTCTGAAAATACTCTTAATTAAATTCTGATTAGAATTATTCCCCAAAAACTTATATCTTGGTTCTAGATTATTAGTTCTAGATTATTAAATAAAAAGTAAAATGTAAGGTCCTCCAGCTTAGAAACGCCACAGATATCAATTTGGTGCATATTCAAAAAGGAATGAATAGTTCTCTGCTGATCTCAGGTCTCCAAGTTCTTCAGGTAGGAGAAACCTGTGAGTTTGTTGCTCTTAGTAAAACACCACGTGGCCATTCCTATTCATTTATATACTGTCGGTGGCTGCTTTCACACACAACAGAGTTGAGTAGTTGTGAAAGACTATGTCACCTATAAAGTCTATAATATTTGGTATCCGGCCCTTTACAGTGAAGGTCTGCCAACCCCTGCACTAATTCATCCCATTTACTTTTCAGATGAGCAATCTTAGGCCTGCATGAAAAGCAAAGGGACTTTGTAGCACTTTGCACAGTGTTCCCTTTATTACAAATACTCTTGTCTAGGCCTGTGCCCTGTACTGGATGGGATACAACCTTTTCATTTCCCACACTGCTTATCATTTCAGTGCTTAATAATAAAGTCCTGTTGAATTGCATTGACTTGCCCAGGGTAACAGGGATAATTAGCAGTGGAACCTGGGTTAGAACCCAGTGGAAAGGACAACTAGCCATATAACTCTGGCTGAGTTAATTATCTTCTCTGAGGCTCTCAGTTTCCTCATCTGCAAAATGGGGATAACAATCTATTCCTTGTAGGGTTTTTATGAGAAGTTGGTGAGATAATGTATGTATGGACTAGGCCCTCCGTAAGTATGGATTCCCTTCCCTACTTCCTTCTCTCTTGAAACTGCTAGGGTTCCCTGAGGAAACTGAACCAAATAGTTATGGAGCTTCTGCTAGGGATGAGACCCTGTGCTCGGCCCTTTGGTAGATACAAAGATTGTTTCTCATTTAGTGGCAACAATGAGCTTTATGGTGGCTGCCCCCTCCACACCTCACCCCAGGCTGGCAACAGAGGAAGGGAGTGTCTTTCCTGTTCCTGTTTCTCTCTAAGGAGGAGAGGATCCTGCTGCCATCCACTTCTCTTCCCACTGCTTAGACTTCCTAAGCTGCTGTGACTCTGACCTTGCCTCCCCAGCCGTCCTCCTTGGCTCCCTATCACCCTGTCTGGCCTTGCCCCACTTCTCTGACGTCCTCACCTTTGGAGCATGGCTGATTAAATAAGCCCAGTATCCCTGGCCCCCCGCCCTCACCTTTGGAGCATGGCTGATTAAATAAGCCCAGTATCCCTGGCCCCCCGCCTTCCTGGGGTGATGCTCAAAGAAGGGACCCATTAGTCAGGGAAAGGTGTGAACCACTACGTCAGTAAAAGTAAGGTAGAGAGCAAGGTATATTCATTTTCATAGTTAAAGTAAAATAATTTACAGGGATGAATACATACTCTTGCATAAACCACCAAAATGAATACCAACCCAGTCAGAGAATTACCTTATGAATTCAAAACAGAATGGCTTGTCCTCTGTCTATCAGTGAAATACAGGATGACTGGACTCCCTCTGACCAGATCAGAGGTCTTGGCCAGCCAAACACTGACATAGAGGTATAAGCAAAGGCAGTTCCCTCTCTCTCTCTGGTTATGAGAAACCTGGGGTGAAACTCCAAATCCAGAGTTTTTAAAAACCATTTCAAAACAAGTATAGTTCTTGAGTTATTTTTAGTAGGCAGTGGTTAGTGCTGGGAAGTCTGAACTATAGGTTTTTAATTTTAAATAAATATAGATTTGCTTTCAAGCATAGCTAGTAATTCAACCTGCTTTTAAAAAATAATTCTGATAATTAAAAATTGTACTGGGTCTGTTTCAACAAGTAGTTAAGAACAGAGCTACAACTAGCACCACTCTCACTGGTTGGCAAACAGCTGCTACGAAAGCCCTTGAAGAGTCTCTGAAGTAGGTTACAAATTCTCTTTTGAAATCATGATTATGCTTCCTGTCCTTGGCAAGCTTTGCTTTGATGGTCTAGCTCTGATGAAATGGCAAATTTGAAATTTGTAGAGTTTAAAAAACACACAGAATTACTACAAAGGACTGGAAGCAGGCATTTTGAAAACCACTGGCCTGAAGTCTACCAGGCAGTAAATGCTTTTCTCAGACGAGAGCACCAGGCTCCCTCACCACCGCAGCAAGGCCTACCCTGAGAACTTCATCAGAGGGAGGCCCCTGCTTTTTCATAGGTAGTAATGGGACACTCGGAGCCTCCCTTTCTTTTTTAAGCCTCTGGCTCCATGAAGTAGCAGTCTCGTGGGAAATAGTGCTGAATGAGGGTGATGAAGACACTGGGTTCCAGTTCTGATACCTACTGGCTCTATGACCTTGGGTGGAACATTTCTCCTTTTTGAGCAATCTGCAAATAAGGTCATTGAAGCTTGGTTGATCAGATCAGACAAATAACCATTATGCTGGGCCTGCCAGAACTGAACTCACTTGGACACAGGACATTATCAGTTAATGTTAGAACTTCTGGTGATTAGCTGGACTTTATCATTTCCCCCAAGGAAGGGAAGGGGCATGTCCAAGTTCACACAATTACAACACAGGTTTCCTAATTCTCAGTTCCATGCTTTGACCAGAACACCACATTATCTCAAAAAAATCCTGAAGACAGTGTATTTTATCTCCTTTGTATCATGCATCTCCCAGACATGTTGCTGAGTTTGTTCTCCATCCTGCCCACTCATCAAAACTGCTCTGGATTAAGTAGCTAAGTCCTTCCATTCTTTGCACGCAAAATTCTGCTCACACTAGTGGTTTCTCTGAGACCTGAGACAGGCAGGCTGTTCGCCAACCTTTGCTCAAACTCAACCTTTAGGAGCAGGAGAGAAATGGGGTCTGTGTCCCTAAGGTGCCTTCACTTTAGAGTCTCAAGGAATAAACAACCTTGAGATTAATTTTCAGAGATCACTTCCCCAATGTAACCTTCCAGGTTATTGAATCATGCAATGCATTTAGTAGGAAGGTCCCTCATGGGGACAAAGAATTTCTTGGAAAGGAACTTTGGGGCAAGGAGCAAGCCGCAGGGTTAGCGCTCCTAGTATCTGGTTCCCAGTCAGCACACAGAGAGGGCTCTGCGCCCAGGGTTGGCTTGTGAGTGGCTGCATAGAGCTCTCATCTTTACTGTTGTAAAAACAATACAAAACTGAAAAAATCCTCCCCTCTTTTTTCTCAGACCCCATCCAAGCCACCAGACCCTCCAAATCTGCAATGTGAACAAATAAGATTAAATGATAATTAAAAATTGTACTGGGTCTGTTTCAACAAGTAGTTAAGAACAGAGCTATAACTTAGCACCACTCTCACTGGTTGGCAAACAGCTGCTAGATACACCCTAAATACCATGCACATAGAAGAGATGATCATTTTTCCCTGCCTGATATCTCCTTGGACATTTTACAAAGCCCAGCTCAAATGTTATTTCCAAAGACCCAGTCAGACCAACATGGGTTCAAATCCCGACTCTACCGCTTATTTGCTGTGTGACGTTGAACAAGTAGTTTGATTTCAGTAGGCCTCAGTTTCTTCCCTTGCCAACAGGGGATCATAATAATAACCATTTTATAGGATGATTGGGGGCTGAACCAAGGTCACTCTGGGCAAAGACCCCAGCATAGTGCCTGGCAGAGAACAGGACTCTAAATGTTGAATGAACAGCAAGGGAATCAAAGCACCCATCTCTTGAGGTCTGACCCAACACTTTCCATTCTTTAGTCCCGGCCTTCCCCCACCCTTTTCCCCCAAAGGGGCTAGAGAAGCCTAAGCTAGCCTCTTCTTACCTTGCTGAAGTCCCCTAGGGCCATGACCTTGGCCATTGGCCTCCTGTTGAGCTGCTCCTTCACCCAGAGCTCGAGCTTCTTGTTCCACTTCATAGTGAACACATAGGAGGCATAGGCCAGCAGCAGCAGCAGGCTCTCCCACCAGACAATGAGGCTGTCCAGGAAGAAGAGAATGAGCATCATCAGGTCAAGGATGTAGAAGGAGACATCACGGAATAAGGGCCACCAGGTGAGGTGGAGGATCTCCCGGGAGAATAGGGCACAGGTGCCGATGACAAAGAGGATGTTGAACACAGCAGAGCCCACGATGGTGCCGATGCCCACATTGCTGTGGGAAATGAAGACGCCGATGAGAGAGGTAAAGAGCTCAGGAGCAGAGCCTCCAGCAGCCATGAATGTGGCACCTGCCACATCCTCAGATATCTGCAGCTTGTCTGTGATGACGCCCAGGGCTGGGACAAAGTACTCGTCACACACAATGGCCAAGGCCACGAACACATACATCATGCCAAAGATGTGCAGGACCACCCACCCCTGCCGTCGCTCTTCCACACTGAACAGGTCTCGAGGGTACTCTGCTTTGGGGTGGAGGTCTGACTGGGTGGGGGGCAGTGCTGAGGGACTGGGTGCCTCTGGAAGCAGGGCCGTTATCAGGCTGGGGGAGGGGGTAGTGGGCATAGCCGGAGTGGGCTCCACAACCACACAGTGACGAACCTGGGTGGTCAGATTTGACCTGACGCTGGGAGATGCTGAGGTGCTTGGTGCTGTGGAAGGTCTCTTCGCCAGCTTCCAGAAGGTGGCTAAGGACATTCCAATGGTTGGTGCTCTGGTTCTGGATGAAGGATTCCTAACCTCCCAAGCAGCAGTAGAGCCTTTGGTTTCTGCTGGGCTGCTCCCTGTCATGGTGCTAATCGTCACTTGCCCCTCAGAGATGGCTGTGGTGTGTTCTAAGGCTGTTCCCTGGGAAGTCATCAGGTTGTTGGTTGAGCTGTTATTGTCCACTTTTCTGGGGGTAATCAGGGTACTCTTTTCCACTGTACTCCTAGAAGTCAAAATGTTTGTTTCTGTGTAATTTATCAGGAAAGTTGGAGTGTTATCAATTATTCCCTTGAGAGTAGTTGGGATGGTTTCCTTCACTTCTCCCTTGGAGGGGGTGGTCTCTGATATTTTGTAAGTTGCCATAGTTTCACTGTCTTTTACTGTTGTCCTGGGGGTGATCCCATGGCTTCTTGTCATTGTCATGAATGTGGATGGGGCAGAGTTTACTACTCTACCATGTGGGGATAAGGTGTATTTTTTCACCTTTCCCCTGGTTTGAGTTGGATGGTAGTGCTTCATTTCTCCCCTGGATGTTGTTGGAGTATAATTCTTTACTGTTGACCTGCTGGAAGTTGGGGTATAATGATTCAGTACTCCACTTGGTGTGGTTAGGGTGTTTTCCTTCACTCTTTCTGTGCCTGCTGCTGTTGGGCTATAGTTATTCTTGGGTACCGTTGGAAAGATGTTGGCTGTTCTTCTGAGTATATTGGGGGTGTTCTCCATTGTTATGCCAGGTTTTGCTTCCTTCTTGTCCACTGTGGCTTGGGGTGCCAGTGTCTCACCCTCCATTTCAGAACTAGCTGTTGGAGGGTCACTGCTCACCATCATTATCTCACTGCTGAGCAGATCCCGGCTGGCCAGTTTTACAGGGTGTTGAGAAGAGACTGCTGCCCACAGTGAGGGGAGGCCCTGGGGGCTGCTCAGGTGCTGATAGGTGGAACCGATGATCAACATTCCCAGTAGGAAGAGGAAGCGACTCCACTGAAGCCGTTTTGGCCGGAGTAACTGCCTTTTCTGCATTCCCATCCTGATGAATTTCCCCATGACAGCGAGTTATGCCAGGTTACAAAAGGCCTCTCATTCTGTCCATTGAAAGATGGGGGCTGTTCTGGGATTCAGGTTGGTGATCAGGAAAGATTTCTCCATGAAGCCCTGCCAAGAGATAGCTACAAACCTAGAGAGAGAGAGAGAGAGAGAGAGAGAGAGAGAGAGAGAGAGAGAGAGAGAGAAAGTTATTTGCCCCTAAGAAGAAAGCTGGGATCCCCCAAACCCTCACCTGGAAAAGAGTAACAATTCATGCAGGGACCTTTGTGGTAGAAGACAGATGTTTCTGTTGGAGCAAAACTACCTCTGCCCCTGCTCAGGGGGGAAATGTCTGCTCATGGGAAAAAGAGCATCTAGGGGTCCTCTGTACTGTGCAGGCGTGCCAGCAGCCTAGGTTCCTGAGCTGGGTCCACCCAAGGTCTGTCAGCACTCCTAGGCCCAAGCCCCAGGCCACAGATCATACCTTATCAATGGTAGAAGGGAGGTAAAAAAAAAAAAGACATAGTTTTAAACTCTGGACAAAAAGGGGCAGCAGTGGAAGACGGTGCCAAACACATAAAGACTCTGCATGTTTTTTTCAGACTGACTTAAAACAATTCCACCATATCATCCAGGGAGGATAAAGCTTAAAACTTAATGTCATGAAGGTTCCCAGACAGTGCGATATGGTGGAAGGAACTTGGAGAATGGAGTCAAAGGCCTGGAGTCCCAGCTATGTTGCTTGCCAGCTGTGTCACCTGGGACAGGCTGAGCTTCAGTGCCTCATCTGTAAAATGGGCATAACATAGATATTGATTATGCAAAGATGATCTCTGGAAGAACATCTAGAGAAGGGAAACTAAAGGCCAGGGGTCAAAAGGAGACTTACTTTTTAGTATATCTTACTGTTCAGTTTAACCATTTAATCTCTTTATTTATATAGGTGTTATATTTTAAATTTAAATTTAATTTAACTCAATGTAATAGTAATAACAATGTCTAGGTATGTAAATAGTAATAGCAATACCTATGTCACAGGCATGTTGGGAGAGTAAAACACATAGGTCTGTGAAGAGCACTGTACAGAATCAAGTGCTACATAAGGGCCATTTTACATAAGGATACAGGAGGAAAGAACATGAAAGGCCCTCAAAGAATGCCCAATTTATCAAGGGCACTGAGACCCAGCCCAAGTAAGAGATTTAAATATTTATTAAATCTCTAATCAATGTCCACAGATTATTACAAAAGAGTAACTAGGAATTATCAGTTTTATATATGAAGTAATCTATTAGAAGTAAGAGGAGTAACCTATAGAAATCTTAGGTGGTTAAAGGCAGAAGTTACTAACACTGTTCAGTATAACTCTCCATTTAAGATGTGAAGAACTTGAGGTTCGCCCTGGCCTGGTTGCTCAGCTGGTTAGCAACTCGCCAAGGTTTTGGGTTCGATCCCTGGTCAGGGCACATACAAGAATCAACCAAGGAATGTATAAAAAAGTGGAACAACAAACTGATGTTTCTCTCTCTCTCATAAATGAAAAGAAACTGAGGTCCAGAGAGACATGATTTGCTGTGTCACGCAGCTAGTGAATAGTAGTGCAGATGAGCCGTCTAATGCACCAGTCTTTCCAGCATACCATATTGGAGATGTAAATGCAGTTCTCTGAAAAAGCAAAAGAGGGACAAGCAAAAGGACAACTACGAGATAAGTAATTTTTCTTCTTTGTCCTTGATTCCTATAATTGTCTTTCCACTGTCCCCCTGTCCACCCTATCCTTTGCTATAAACTCAACACTTCGAATCTCCTAAAGAAACTTCGGAGGGTCTCTCTCTTTCTGGTGTGCCTGTGTTATTTAACAGAGCTGAGCTGGCATCCCAGATGATCCATCCTACCTAATCACCTACCTTCAAACCTGGACATCTGGGTGTCTTCTCAGTTCTGGAAACTTGTCAAAATCCAGGGTCTCAAAGAAGGGGTCTTAAACTGGACAGCAGGGAACACCCCATCCTCCTGCCCCCAGCTCTCCTATGGAATCCTAATTCAAGGCAGGGTCAGTTATGAAGGGCATCTCAGGGGAAGAATATCTAATCCCTGCTAATACCCACTTCTAAGAAGCTTATCAGGGCATTTTACAAGTTCTGGGTCTTGGTGCCTCTGCTAGAGACTAAGAGGGTGTACCTTCCACCAGGGACACAGATGGGCTTTCATTGGCTCCTGTAGTCAAGGGGGAAGCTGGGGGAACTTCTCAAACTTGCTTCTAAGCTCTGGGAATGAGAGGTGGTCTGAAGTTTCCCAGCTCATGGGAAGGAAAGATTCAGAATTAGCTCTGTGGGAACCAAGAGAAAGTGCCTAAGGCTTAAGAGATCAGAAGACCTCAGTGAGCACCACAGCTCCATTTGCTACTGTGTGATTCTAAATGTAATCTAAATGTAAATGTGGAGATAATAATACCCATCCTACCTATTTATAGGGTGGATGGTGAGAATCAAAATTTTAAATGAGAAAATATCTGCTCAATTTTGCTGTACCTAAAATTGCTCTAAGAAATAGTCTATTTTTTAAAAAATATGTTTTTATTGATTTTATAGAGAGGGAGGAAGGTAAAGAGAGAAAGAAAAACACCAATGTAAGAGAGAAACATCGATCAGTTGCCTCCCATATGCCCCCCCACCAGGGATCAAACCCGCAACCTGGGTAGTGCCCTGACAGGGAATCAAACCAGCAATCTTTCCATGTATGGGATAACACTCAACCAACTGAGCCACACCAGCCAGGGCAGAAATAGTCTATTTTTTTTAAATGAGGGAATGTGAGGAAGATACTTTAAAAACTTTAAAGCATTTCACACATGCAAAATATTTTATTAGGCCCAAGGGAAATCCTTGGGGAAGAGGGCACTGACAGATCTCCCCAGAGCAGACTGGAACATCCCAAGATACCCCAGGAGTTGTGTTTCCAACTCAGAGCTGAAGCTGAATGAAGTGGGAGTGAAGTGAAGCATTTGGGGGGAATGTCTCATGATCCTACCCATTGACCTGGCAGCCATTTCAATCATTTAGCTAACTCTGCCTGAAACTTACTGATGGTTCTTTTCTCCTCTTCACATTTCCCCAAGGTACATGGATAGCATACCACTTTGGTTATGTTCACTGAAAATAGCAGGTAATCCTCATAGCCTCCCTTCTGCCCTACTTCCCCCTGAATGGCTTATAACAGTGAGAAGGTACCCAGCTTCCTCTCCTGAAGCACACAGAGGTGCCCACCCCCTGTGGAAGAGCTGTCGTCATCTCTGGGTGTCCTGGAGTCACTCTGAATGTTGGAAGCCTGGGTAGAGGGGCTGACTTCTGCTAGTTTCCACATCCTTGCCTTTAGACTCCTGCAGACAGAACCAGATCTAGTTACTTCCCTTCTCACACTATCTAACATGGTCTCAATCTGCTCCAGAAAGATGGAGATAGGAACCCAGTTCACAAGGTGGAATATTATTTAGTGCTAGAAAGAAATAGCTACCAAGCCATGAGCAGACATGAAAGAAACTTAAGTGCATATTACTAAGCAAAAGAAGCCAATCTGAAAAGGTTACAAACTATGATTCCAAGTATATGACTTTCTGGAAAAGGCAAAACTATGGAAACAGTAAGATCAGTGATTCCAGGAGTCAGGGGAGAGGGAGATAAAAAGGCAGAGCACAGAAGATTTTTGGAGCAGTTAAACTACTGTGTATAGTACACTACAGAGGTGGACACATGTCATTACACATTTGTCAAACCTATAGAATGTACAACACCAAGTGTGACCCCCTAAGGTAAACTATGGACTTCAGGTGATAATGATGTGTCAATGTAGGTTCATGAATTGTAATAAATACATCACTCTGGTGTGGGATGTTGATAGTGCAGAAGGCTGTGTGTGGGGGTGTGCACACAGTACATGGAACACTCTGTATTTTCTACTCTATTTTGCTATGCACCTAAAACTACTCTAAACATAAAGTTTATTAATTAAAAACTAAGTCCTTATATTTTAGAAATACATACTGAAATATTTATGAATAAAATGTTATCTGATCTAGAAAATGCATCATGCCTTGGCCAGTTTGGCTCAGCGGTTAGAGCATTGGCCCGCGGGCCGGGGAGTCCCGGTTTCGGTTTCCGCTAAGGGCACGTACCTCGGTTGCAGTTTGTTTCCACCCTGGTTGGGGTCATGTGGGTGGCAGCCACTCAGTGTTTCTCTCTCTCATCAACAATGTTTCTCTCTCTCTCTTCCTCCCACTCTATCTGAAGATAAATGCAAAAATGTCCTCAGGTGAGGATAAAAAAACAAAACAAAAACAAAAAAAATAGAAAATGCATCATGCCCTGGCTGGTTCAGCTTAGTGATTAGAGTGTTGGCCTATGAACCAAAGGGTCATGGGTTTGATTCCTGGTCAAGGGCATGTACCTAGGTTGCAGGTTTGATCCCTGGCCCTGGTCTGAGTCATGCAGGAGGCAACCAATCAATGTGTCTGTCTCTCTCACATCAATGTTTCTCTCTCTTCTCTCTTCCCTCCATCCCTCCCTCCCTCCCTTCTATTCTATCTAAAATCAATGGAAAAATATCCTCAAGTGAGGATTATAAAAATAATAATAATAATGTTTTCCTGCTGGTGTGGTTCAGTGGACTGAGCATCGTCCTATAGACTGAGAGGTCCTAGTTCGATTCCCGGTCAAGGCACATGCTCGGGTTGTGGGCTTGGTCCCCAGTGGGGGGCATGCAGGAGGCAGCTGATCAATACTTCTCTCTCACATCAATGTTTCTCTCTCTCACTTCCTCTCTCTAAAAAAATCAATAAAAACATTTTAAAAATAATATGTTGAGGAGACATGTGTAGATGTATAAATGAAATAAGATTGAGAATTGAGTTGACAGTAGAAGCTGGGTGAAGGATACATGAAGATTTATTATGCTATTTCCCCTATCTTTGTCTATGTTTTAAGTTTCCCAGTAATAACATATTTTAAAAAGAGAGAAGGGTCATAAGTACAATTTCTTTAGACATCCACTCTGGTGAAAATATTGGAATGTGGTATGGGGATGAGAGAAAGAGGATAGCCTGGAGCTTGGAAGTAAGATGTCAGAGTGGACAAGGTATAGTCCAGAGGAGGCAGAAAGGAAGGCACAGGGCAAAGGACAGTATAGGATAGTGAAAGGGAGAGAACAGAAAAAGGATGTGGGCTCACTGCTTTCCCCCACACTCTCTTCCTCTTTTCTCCACTCACTTACTTTTTACCCTTCATCTTTGTGGATTTCCTTTAATATGTGTGTGGAAATACACAAATGATGAAGGTCTCTTGAGTGGCAAAAAGAAATTCATTAGCCAGCTACAGCTTGAAAGACTTCTCCTTTAAGACCTTCTAACTCTTTGCCTGGCTGGTGTGGTTCAGTGGATTGATCATCATTCCATGGACTGAGAAGTCCTGGTTGGATTCCCGGTCAGGGCACATGTCCAGGTTGTGGGCTCCATTCCCCAGTAGGGGGCGTGCAGGAGGCAGCTGACTGATGTTTCTCACATTAATGTATTTCTCTCTCTCTCTCTCTCTCTCTCTCTCTCAAAATAAAATAAATTTAAAAAAAAAGACTTTTCAACTCTTTGATGGTCTCTGACTTTATATTCACTGAACAACCTTCTGATTTTAATGTAATTCTACTAAGAATTAAAAAAAATACAAAAGCACTCCCCAGTTGCCCAAAGTGATGCAGTCCTCTTGGTAGTTCTTTTATGGTCCAAAAAAAAAATTATTTTTGGTTAATCCTCATCTGAGGATATTTTTTTCCATTGATTTTTTTTTTTTTTTAAAGAGAGTGGAAGGGATGGAGGAAGGGGGAGAGGGGGAGGGAGGGAGAGGGAGAGAGAAAGAGAGAGAGAGAGAAACACTGTCAGTGTACAGGCTGATGCTCTAACCACTGAGCAGGGTAATTGTCAATTTTAATAAATTGCCCTTTTACTTCCCTAGTCTCCTGGAAGCCTGTATTCAGAAGAATTAGGTCACCAAGATCTCATCACCCATCAGCAAACTGGTAAACTTAAGCTTTGGGACTAAGATAAGGAATCAGTCCATGGAACTAAGCTGGAACTACCAGGAAAAGTGACCCTGTGGCTGAGTCATCATCACATTAGGGGTAGTTAGACAACTCCCTTGCCCACGGGTTCTTGGCCACATCCCTTCCATGAGGAAAAGAATTAGAAATTCTAATCAAGTGATCAGTATGCAGTCTTACTTACCTAGATCTCAGAACCTGCTCAAGCATAACAAGGTCCTGATATGGTGAGACCAGCCAAGTAGGGGAGAGAAGTACTGAAGCAAATGGGACAGTCTGCAGGCTCCTGGGACCTGATACTGGCAGGAACATTACCAGAGACTGACTTGACTTCCTCTGCCACCTCTAGTACAAGGAGGAGATGGAAAGAACTACGAGCAATTGGAGCCCGCACGCTCCCACAACAAGCTGTGAAAAGTCAGACTCGGTTGTTCACGTCAAAGCACTCTCCCTCCTTGACTCACCCTCCACATCGCCCCATCCCACCAACTAAAAGAGGCAAAGGCTTAAGGTTTTCTAGAGGCCTTTCTGGTCCCACTGGTAATCTCTGTGGTACAACATGGTTCTTTGAACCACAACTACCCCAGGGCCTGCGGGCATCCACTGAGGCCTGCCTCTCTAGCGGGCATTTCCTGGCGCCCTACACGGTTAGAGAGGAAGTTACTTCTTGCCCCCTCGAGCACCTCACTGGAGCACAGGCTACTGTGGGAGCACCAGGTCCAAAGGTGCCCACGCTGCCTCACAGGGAAGCCTGAGAGCAAATCCCTCGGCAGTGCAGCTTGGCCAGGGCAGGCGGGACTCGGGGAGCGCTCCCTCTGCTCCCCTGACAAGGGCTGGGGGGTAAAGTGAGCGACGTGCGGGCGAGACCGAGAGGAAGAGTCTTGCCACGTAAGTTGGCTCAGGTCAGCTAAGAGAAATATACAGCGTGCTTAGTATGAGCACCTGGGGCAGGAATTCTAGTTCAAAGAGAGTATGAAGAGGATTCTGTCAACTGGCTCAGAGACTAGGAGGGAGGGGTCTGAAGAGTGACGGAGAAGAGGGGCAAATATCGGAGGGTTGGGGCTGGTGGCACCAACGGGCCGGGTTAGTAAGAGGCAAAAGTGTGAAGGGGTCACAGAGTTACAGGAAAGCAGCAGGTGGGCAAGAGGCCAGAGGTAACTGGGGCCCGTGGAGAGGGGGTAAGAGAAGGGGCGGACACAGCTCAGACGCGATACTGAAGAGGCGCGCAGAGAGGGGTCCTGGCGGACGCACCGGCGTGGGAGGCGCTGGGAAGAACGCGCCCCCTGGCGTCCCCACCGAGCCGAGCCCCGCCCCACGCGGTCCCTAAAGCCCCGCCCCAGCCCCGCGTGTAGTCCGGCTCCGGGTTCCCTTTGTCGCACGGCCCTATAGTTCCGGCTGTGGTGCGCGGGCGGAAAGTTTATGCGGACGGACTGTGCCGGCGTTGGGCGCCGGGTGAGTGGGGGAGGCCGGGGGCCAGAGGTTCCCTTTCGTTGCTTGTTGGACTTGCAGGAGCAGGGGTCGCGGGTGGGCAGCAATGCGGGGCCAGCGCCCGGCTTTCCCGGCAGCCGCTCCGCGCGGTCTCTGCGACGCCAGTGCTGGGGCCCTGCACCGGGCCTTCCCGGGCCCTGGGGCTCGAGGGTCGCCGACTCCGCACAAACACCGAGATTTCGGCCCCCTGCCCAGGCCTCTGCACCCCTCCGCCTCCCAAGAGAGTTCAGATCGATCTCTCTCTCTCTTTCACTCTCTCTCTCACTCACTCTCTTTCTCACGCTTTGGAGCTAAACTGCTGAGAATCAATTCTTTATAAATGAGCGAATTGTCACCTTAAGGGAAGAATCATAAATGTACTGATGGAGGCTTGGCATTAAGGCCAAATGGGATCTATTCTCAGGAGTAGGCTGTTGTTGAGAATGAGACCCCTAGTTGTCTCACGCGTTGTAAGTAAACACTGCTTGTGGTGTGGGGGTGGGGTAGGGAGGAGACCTGCAGGTGAGAATCAACCCAAGTGAGAAATCCAGGCTCTCACGAGATTGCTGGACTGTAGTGGGCAAGGACTTTATTTTATCAGGCCTAGGCTGTTTGAATGAACCATCCTTGAAAAACACTCAGTTCTTCTACTTATATACTTTTTTTTTTTTTGGTATCCTCACTCGAGGACATTCTTTCATTTTTTGACCAGATAGAGTAGGAGGGAGAAAGAGGAAGAGAGAGAGAGAGAAACATCGATGGGAAAGGGACACATCGAGTGGCTGCCACCCGCACGACCAACCAGGGCTGGGGACAAACTGCAACTGAGGTACATGCCCTTAGTGGGAACTGAACCCGGGTCTCTCTGGACTGCAGGCCAACGCTCTAACGGCTGAGCCAAACCAGCCAGGGCTTACTTATATACTTAAACCTGAGTTATTAAATTGGTTTCCCATGACTTTGCCATTGTTAAGGAGGGGTGTTTGCTGGTGGACACAAATGCGTCAGTCAGGAGAAGGCCATCTCCAGAGGTTTGTGCAGGGAAGGACAGATTGCCTGCAGTGGTCACCCATTCCAGTATTACAGCAGATTTCGTGGGCCAGAAGTGCTTACTTATAACTGATCTAAAGCTATCCTGTCTCCCATTCTCCTAAGAGGCAAGGCTAATACTCCCTATGATCCCCAACTTTCAGTAACATAAAGGCCTCTATGCATGCATGGGACCACCCTGGAGTTTATGGGACCATAAACTCTGTAAGTGGACAGAGGCATAGGAGTTGCTGATGTCTCTGCTTAAATGAGGAGAGGAGGAAATGTGTTTCTGGTGTCCAGAGTTAAAATTCATCAGGTGTTTTGCCAAAGAATTAATGTTATATATGTTTATTAGGGGTAGTTCATTAGTCATCAAACATTTGTAAAGCACTTACTGTGTGCCACTTACTGTGATAGGCTCTGAGGAGACATTAGTGGGCAAAATCTAACTTGGCTCCCTACCCTTACTGGGTATATTATCTGATGTAATGTAGTTGAACCAGTATTGTGTAGGACCTCACTTGAACAACATAGCTGAGACCCAGAAAGAAAAGTTATAAGGCTGAGTAGATTAAATAGTACCGAGTTGACACTTAAGCTGATGCTATAAGAAACCCACAGGCTCTCAGAACAGGTAACTTTGACTTTGGACCCAGTTTTAACAAACTTGATTATCTGGCTTTCCAGCCCATAATAGCCAAGAAGCGGCAAATTAGAGGATGATTACAGAGGATTACTGTAAAAAGGTGGAATGCAAGCTGATTACAAAGAGGAGGCACCAAAACAGCACAACAGCCTGGATTTCTTGAATACAAGGAATTGTTTCTGTGTACGTACTACACTTATTCTATGGGACCTTAACAGTAATTAAGGGTTAAATGGGAAACACAGGGTTAGCAAATTAAACTGGATTCTTTGCTTTGGAACTCAGCATCTGCAGGCCTGAACTCATTTTTCTTTTTTTTATCCTCACCCAAGGACATTTTTTCCAGTTTTTGTTCAGATAGAGTGGGAGGGAGGGAGGGAGGGGGAGAGAGAGAGAGAGAAACATTGATGTCAAAGAGACACATCAAGTGGTTGCCACCTGCATGACCCAACCAGGGCCGGGACAAACTGCAACCGAGGTACGTGCCCTTAGCGGGAACCGAACCCGGGTCTCTCTGGACCTCAGGTCGACGCTCTAACCGCTGAGCCAAACAGGCCAGGGCCTGAACTCATTTTTCTTGAAGGATCCCTCTAGAACAGTGTTCTGAAGCACACACTTGGGGGAATGCTAGTATAAGTAAAATATCAGGATGGGCATTATTGGTGTTTAGAGTGGTGATGTCAAGTCATTATAAGAGTGTGCATTATGTTTAGCATACAGTGTTTAAGATGCAGAGAAGAAGGATACACATTTTAATTTTTTTCTATCAAAATGGTTAAACACTAGAATTCTAAGAAGTCTGGAAAGGTACTTTATATCTCTGGTTTAATCTTTATTGATGTTGGATACATGAGGCATTATTGTATTTGAAATGTATCTCAGGCCATTCATTATGTGCTAAAAAGGCTTTTCCTACCTGACTTAGTCCCTGGCCTTCATTGATAACATTGTTTCCATGAACCAATATGTTCTGAGTTCTCCCGAAACCTATTTACACATAGATTTTTAGAATATCTCACACTTGCAGTTGGAAATTGTACCAAATCAAGCAGTCTGGCCACTGTTAAGTGTTTTTAAGTAAGTTCCAAAAAAGAAATTAATGAACATTAAATTTCTAACCTGTTATGTCCATTTAGAGCCTTCCCTAATTGTATATATACAATATGATTTTTATGAAGTTGTAATCAGTGTATATATACAATCCTGTGACCAGCTTTTCTGTTAGTAATATTTTATACAAATATTTCTGATACCTACATGTGTCATTTATTTATATGCTATTTTATTGTGTCAATAGACTATAGTTTGCTTAATAATAGAGGAGCAGCAAGCAGGTCTGTGTATCTGTGAGTTTTATTTTTGAGCACATAAGTGTTTTCTTCATGCTAATTCTCAATCCATAATTTTTTCATTCATTTTTAATTTTTTTTTTTGTCAATCCTCACCCAAGGATATTTTTCCATTAATTTTTAGTTAGAGTGGAAGGGAGGGAGGGGGAGAGAGAGAAAGAAACATCAATGTAGAGAGATGCATCAACTAGTTGCCTCCCACACCACCCTGACCTGGGCCTGGGATTAAACCTGCAACCCAGGTACGTGCCCTTGACCAGAAATCGAACCCATGACTCTTCTGTCTGAGGACCAACACTCTAACCACTGAGTCAAGACCAGGGCTCAACCCATAATTTTAAAGGACTCTTTTTCTCCTTGTCCTCTACATTTTGACTTTTATACACAATTACTTGAAATAATGCCAGCTGTCATACGTATTCTTTAACTTGGTTCTTTTCCTTCACAGTGAAGGCCCTGTTGCCCTGTTGCCCTGTTGCTCTGTTGCCCTGTTGCCCTGTTGCCCTGGCCGGTTTGGCTCAGCAGTTGGAGCGTCGGCCTGCGGTACAGAGAGACCCGGGTTCGGTTCCCGCTAAGGGCACGTACCTCGGTTGCAGTTTGTCCCCGGCCCTGGTTGGTCGTGCGGGTGGCAGCCACTCGATGTGTCCCTTCACGTCGATGTTTCTCTCTCTCTCTCTCTTCCTCTCTCTCCCTCCCGCTCTATCTGAACAAAAAATGGAAAAATGTCCTCAGGTGAGGATAAAAAAAAAAAGAAAGCCCTGTTGCTTCGTTACATTCAATGAGTACTACTGAGGCTAACAGTCTTGCTTTTGTCATGCTTAATGATTTCGAACTTTGTCTAATTTGGATTACGATTTTACTAGCCCTTTTATTTTTATATTTTTGCATTCATTTTAATTTAAAAAGGGGGGACACCAAGCAACAAGATAATTAAACAAACACCTGCACAAATACTGTTATATTGATTAAGATGGTGATGATGCCCAAAAAGATTTTTTTTGTCAAAAATCACCACCATGACAGATAGAAATGTTCTTTAGTAATTTAAGTGTTGGAGAGGGGATGTAGGAGTGTTTGTTATATTAAGTTGTATAAAATTTGGAACTGTGAAAGTCAAGGGCTACCTGAATTTGAATAGAAATACTTAAGGTCTTTGATTTATGACCATTTAGTGGGTGATTGCTTGCTTGTTTCCCTCCCACTGAATTCTCTGCAGATTGGCCTGCACCTCAATTTAAATGGGGTTTGCCCCCACTCATTTCTGGAAAATTTGGTTAAAATTATGGTGAAAAATACTTTTGGGGGGACATCTGTAATGCTTTCAACAATAAAATTAATTAATTTTAAAAATACTTTTTACTCTCCATAACACATAAGTCTAACCATGTTTATTTTCTACAGCTTTTTTTTATTTATAGCTGTCTGTTTGCATTCTGATTGAAACACTGGGATCATTTTCATCATGCCAACAGTAGTGGTAATGGATGTATCCCTTTCCATGACCCGACCTGTGTCTATTGAGGGGTCTGAAGAATATCAGCGCAAGCACCTAGCAGCCCATGGTTTAACGATGCTGTTTGAGCACATGGCCACGAATTACAAGCTTGAGTTTACAGCCCTGGTGGTTTTTTCATCACTCTGGGAGCTGATGGTTCCCTTCACAAGAGATTATAACACTCTACAGGTACAAAAAGAAATGAGTTATTGTATATACAAGGTTCAAACTTATAGGGAGCAAAAGGTGTTATATTGTACTGAATATTTAGAACTTGGAATTATTTAATAAGTCTACGGGTATAATATCTGATTATAGCTATAAAATAAGGATTCAAACCACGAGGTTTTATGCCTTTGGTAGAGCTATGAGTTAGAGATGTGGGTTGTTGCCTTATTTTCTTCTCTTGGTTTACTGGAATTCTCTCAGGATGTAGTGCCCTGCTCCCTAAAGTTCAGGATCTTTAGGTTCAACACTTTACTTCTTTTCCTATAAAACTTGAAGAGATGAAAAATGACCCTTCCTCATGAAAACTTTTTCTTTTTTTAATTTTTTTTTTTTATTAATCCTCACCCGAGGATGTTTTTCCATTTATCTTCAGATAGAGTGGGAAGGAGAGGGAGAGAGAGAGAAACATCAATGTGATAGAGACACATCGACTGGTTGTCTCCAGCATGATCCCAACCAGAGCCGGGGACAAACCACAACCAAGGTACTTGCCCTTGACCGGAATCAAACCCACTACTCTTTGGTCCATGGGCCAACGCTCTAACTGCTCAGCCAAACTGGCCAGGGCCTCATCAAAACTTGTACTCTGGAGTAATTCAAAATTTTATTTCCTCTCCAACAAATAGCCTTTGATTTACAGATGCCAAGAAATTATAATTTTTAAGCCTCGTTTGATAGGTGTTATCTTTTTTTTTTTTTTTGCATTTATCTTCAGACAGAGCAGGAGGGAGAGAGGGGAGGGAGAAAGGGAGGAACAGAGAGAGAGAAACATCGATGTGAGAGAGACTCACCGAGTGGTTGCCACCCACACGACCCCAGCCAGGGCCAGGGACAAACTGCAACCAAAGTACATGCCCTTAGTGGGAACCGAACCTGGGACTCTCTGGTCCAAGTGTCGGAGTGGTCCGACACTCTAACCACTGAGCAAAATTGGCCAGGACGATAGGTGTTATCTTCAAAGGTGTTGTCTATGATATGCTTAAGAACTTACTTTCTTCCCTGGCCAGTTTGGCTCAGCGGTTAGAGCGTCAACCTGCAGACCAGAGAGACCCGGGTTCAGTTTCCGCTAAGGGCACATACCTCGGTTGCAGTTTGAACCAGCCCTGGTTGGGTCATGAGGGAGGGAGCCACTCCATGTGTCCCTTTCAAATCGATGTTTCTCTATCTCCCCTTCTCCCTCTCCCCCTCTATCTGAACAAAAAATGGAAAAATGTCCTCGGGTGAGGGGAAAAAAAAAAGAACTTACTTTCTTTTTTTTAATCCTCACCCGAGGATATTTTTCTATTGCTTTTCAGATAGAGTAGGAGGGAGGGAAGGAGGGAGAGAGAGAGAGAGAGAGGGGATCATTGATGTGCAATAGACACATCGATTGGTTGCCTCTGCACGACCCCAACCAGAGCCGGAGATTGAACTGCAACTGAAGTATGTGCTCTTGACCAGAATCGAACCTGAGACTTTGGTCTTCTGGCCAACGCTCTAACCACTGAGCCAAACTGGCCAGGGTTCGAGAACTTACTTTCTGACATCTCTGAATCATTAATATTTCCAACAATGCCTAGCACAGTGCCTTACCCAGAGTGAGTATTCAATAAGTGTTTATGAAATTAAATTTAATAATTTAATAATTACTAGGCAGTTTAGAAATCCAAGACCAATGTAGTTTGATTTTCAAAGTATAAGTAATAAAATTTTGTTAAATCATTTCTTTTAATATGTCACTTTTTTTTTTTAATCCTCACCTGAGGATATTTTTCCATTTATCTTCAGATAGAGTGTAAGGGAGAGAGAGAGAGAGAGAGAGAGAGAGATTGAGTGAGATAGACACATTGATTGGTTGCCTTCTGCATGACCCCAACGAGGGCCGGGGACCGAACCACAACCAAGGTACGTGCCTATGACCAGAATCGAACCCGTGACTCTTTGGTGCAAGGGCCAATGCTTTAACTGCTGAGCCAAACCAGCCAAGACTCACACGGTTTTTTGGTTTTTTTTTTTTTTAATAATTTTTTATTGATTTTTTAGAGAGAGAGGAAGGAAGAGAGAAATAGAAACTTCAGTGTGAGAGAGAAACATCAATTGGCTGCTTTTTGCATGCCCCCTACCCGGGATCAAGCCCACAACCCAGGCATGTGCCCTAACCAGGACCTCTCAGTCAATGGGACAACGCTCAATCCACTGAACCACTCTGGCCGGGCTATTATCTCACTTTTTTTAAAGTGACTGAGCTTTTTTTTTAAAGTGAAAAGCTTTTTTTTTAAAATGCACTGGAAGCCCTGGAAGTTAGAGCACTGGCCCGCAGACAAAAGGGTTTCAGGTTCGATTCCCAGTCAAGGGCATGTACCTGGATTGCAGGTTTGATTCCTGGGTTGCAGGGTCATGCAGGAGGCAACCTATTGATGTGTCTCTCTCACACTTACGTTTCTCTCCCCATTTCCCCCCCACACACACACTCTATCTAAAAATCAATGGAAAAATATCCTTGGATGAAGATTAACAATAATAATAATAATAATAATAATAATAATAATAATAAATTGCACTGGATTTTACCCTGGCCAGTGTGGCTCAATGGTTGAGCATCATTTCATGCACTGAGAGATTGCTGGTTCAATTGCCAGTAAAGGCACATGCCCAGGTTGCCAGCTTGATCCCCAGTAGGGGGGATGCAGGAGGCAGCCATCAATGTTTCTCTCTCATCAGTGTTTCTTTTTCTTCATCTCCCTCTCTCTCTAAAATCAATTTTAAAAAAATTTTTTTTAAATAAATAAATTGAACTGGATTTCTTGTGAGTAAACTAAGAATCTTGGATGTTCAGCAGTTCTGACATTTAGAGAATTGTTATTTAAATGTTGCAAAGTAATTGTTAAGACCAGGAGTCCTGGAGTCAGACTGGGTTCATTCAAATCTAGATTCTGACACCTGTAGTCATGAGACCTAAGAAAGTTACCTAATTATTCTGTACCTTAGTTTCCTCATTTTAAAAAATAGGTTTAAGCCCTGGCCAGTGTGACTCAAGTGGTTGGGGGTAGTCCTGTGCGCTGGGAGGTTGCCGGTTGGTTAGATTCCCTATCAAGGGCACATGCCCAGGTTGCAGGCTCGATCCCTGATCCCAGGTAGGGGGCATGCAGGAGGCAGCCTATCAATGTGTGCTCTCACATTGATGTTTCTCCCTCTCCCTTCCTTTCTCTCTCAAAATCAATAAACTATTCTTTAAAAAAAAAAAGATTGATAATATGTAAGGTGTTGTGATGATTAAATGGCATGTAAAGTGTCTAGAATGGTGTTTAGGATACAGTTAGTCCTCAATAAATTTTAGCATTTTTGTAGTGTATTTATTAATTAATTTATTTATTAATTTATTTTTTGGTATGTGCCCCTAGCGGGAACCAAACCCAGGACTCTCTGGTCCGAAGGCTAACATTCAACCACTGAGCCAAACCGGCCAGGGCTTTGTAATGTATTTAAGAGTGCTTCTGCCCTGGCCGGTTTTGCTCAGCGGTTAGAGCGTCGGCCTGCGGTCCAGAGAGACTCGGGTTTGGTTCCCACTAAGGGCACGAACCTCGGTTGCAGTTTGTCCCTGGCTCTGGTTGGTCGTGCTGGTGGCAGCCACTTGATGTGTCCCTTTCACGTCGATGTTTCTCTCACTCTCTCTCTTCCTCCTTCGCTCTCCCTCCCACTCTATCTGAACAAAAAATGGAAAAATGTCCTCAGGTGAGGATAAAAAATAATAATAATATAAGTGCTTCGTTTTAATTATTTCCTTCAAGGTTCACTTATAAAGACATGAACTTGGTTGGCCGTTCACTCTCACCTGATAAGCAGACAGAATAAAGAGAAGCTCTTTTAATTATCCTTTATAGCTGAGGAAGTCTGTTTTACTGTTTTTAAGAACCTGTGCTTTGGGACTCTCAGAAATAATATCCCCTGTATAGTATTCATGCTTTTAACAGTTTATGTTTTTTTCTGATAACAAATTAAAATGAGCAATTGATCTTTTATTCAATTAGGAAGCACTAAGTAATATGGATGATTATGATAAAACCTGCTTGGAGTCTGCATTAGTTGGTGTTTGCAACATTGTTCAGCAAGAATGGGGTGGTGCAATTCCTTGCCAGGTAATTATCAATTCTTTTTCATTGCCCTAAGTTAAAAACTTTAACCATTGAGGTGCTTTGATTTTTTTCAAGTTCTGATACAGCAGGCATTATAATTTCTACAAACTATGTTATCTACTGTTGGTATCTTTTTAAAAGAAGGCACTAGCCCTGGCCGGTTTGGTTCAGCGGTTAGAGCGTCGGCCTGCGGTCCTGAGAGACCCGGGTTCGGTTCCCGCTAAGGGCGTGTACCTCGGTTGCAGTTTGTCCTTGGCCCTGGTCGGTTGTGCGGGTGGCAGCCACTCGATATGTTCCTTTCACATCGATGTTTCTCTCTCTCTCTCTCTGTTCCTCTCTCTCCCTCCCACTCTACCTGAACAAAAAAATGGAAAAATGTCCTCGGGTAAGGATAAAAATAATAATAATAAAAGAAGGCACTAAATCAGCACTCATATGCTCAGGAATCAGCACGATTATGCCTTAAGGAAAGCATCCTCCTAGTAAATTGACTTCTTGAAAACTAGTATTATTTGTATAAAATACAAAGCATTCTCAGTATAATTTTAGGATACCCCTTAGATGGGATGATTTTAATTTTTTGAGTGATAGAATTGTAAACATTAGTACTATGTAGGCTATCTTTGTTATTTCAAGGTAGCATTTATTCAGCAACTTTTTAAAAAAATATTTTTTCTTTATTGATTTTAGAGAGGAAGGGAGAGGGAGAGAGAGAGAGAAACGTCGATGAGAGTGAACATCGATTGGCCGCCTCCTGCATGCCCCTCACTGGGGATTGGGCCCACAACCTGGGCATGTGCCCTGACTGGAAATCAAACGGCGACCTCTGGGTGCATGGGTCGATGCTCAACCACTGAGCCACACCCGTCGGGCTATTCAGCAACTTTTAACCATTTCAACTAAGTTATCTAAAAAGTGAGGAGTATGAATGTCATAAAGTCAGTTGCCCTTCACTTAGAGTCCATAATAAGTCCACATTAGCATCAAATTAGAGCAGAGTAGTAGCTGAAAAAGAATTGGAAGTTTGATATACACATGTGCTTGAAGAAGTGATAGCATATTTTAAGAAGAAAATTGCTGAAAGAAAAATAATACTATAGTCTACAACAGGAGTCAACAAACTTTTTCTGTATTAGGTTTTGCAGGTGTCTATGGCAACCCTTCAACTTTGCTGTCATAGCATGAAAGCCACCATAGATAATAAATGAATGAGCATGGCTGTGTTCCAGTAAAACTTGATTTACAAAAACAGGCAGTGGGCCATAGTGTATGATTTTTAATTTAGGGTCAAACACAGAATTCCTCAGTAGTGTCAGTGGCATCACTGGTAGTTATGCTTGAGGGTAAGGAAAGGGTAAGGTTGACTCAAATGAAGGACGAAGGAATATGGGAAATGATGGAACTGGTCTTTATCTTAATTGCAGAAGTGGTTATATCACTAAAAGCAGTTTTCAAAACTGTATAGAAAAAAGGGTGAATTTTATTGCATGTAAATTATATCTCAATAAACCCAACTTTGAGACTTTTAGTCAAGATGGCAGCATAGGTAAACGCCATATCGCCTCCACCCACAACCACAACAAAATTACAACTAAACTACAGAACAAACATCCTTTAGAACCACCTGAAATCAAGCTGAATGGAAGTCCTACAACTACGAAATTAAAGAAGCAGCCACACCGAGACTGGTAGGAGGGGCAGAAAGGCTGGTCCCAAACCCACAGGTAGCGGATAATAATCAGGAGGGACACCTCGACTATGAAGGTCCTCCCTGAGAAATGAGAGGTCCCCATCCCACACCAGATGCCCAGCTCAGGGTTCCAGTGCAGGAAGAGAAGTCCCCATCACTTCTGGCTGTAAAATGCAGCAGGAACTGAGGCTGAGGGAGGCTGAGGCTGCGGGAGCCCCCAGGCAGCTCCTCTCAAAGGGCCGGTGCATAGACTTTCTCAGACCCGCTTCCTCTGAGCTCCAGTGCAGAACGGAGGCAGCTTGAAAGGCACCAGAGACATATGGGGAAGAACTGAGTTGTTTGGCATCGGGGCGAGGACTGGAGAGGCAGCTTTGTCCTGGACAGACGTGCTGGTAGAGGCCTTGTTCCTCTGGTGAGCCCTTCCGCCATAGGGCTGGCAGACAGCTGCCATATCTGGGACTCCAGCAACCTGGCTCACACTGTTTGCCCTGCCCTGGTGGTTTCCTGAGGCCCAGCCACAACCAACTTTCAGGCCCACCGAAGCTGTTTCCAGTGGCTTTACCATAAAATGGCCCATCTGGGCTCATGGTTCGAATTTTCCTAAATTTTTTCAAACAAGCAGCATCTGGCCACAGCGAGTCCCATACCTCTCTTTCAGTGGCCCCAGACCTGGCAGTAGAAGCAGCCAGCCTTAGTTCTCAACTTGGCTTCGTCAGGGCAGCTCCAAGCCCAGCACAAGAAGCAGCCATAGGCACATCACTTTGTACCTTGTGTCTGGTGGCCCTGATAGAACACAGGCAGTGGCTGCCCTTGCCCCAGAGCCAGCACACCCAATGGACAGTTTCAGACCACGTCGAAGCACCACCACCCAACCACTTTCACAAGTGACGGATTCAAGGAATGGACTCGGGGTACTAGAGCCCTGCTGAAATAAGTCTTGCTCTGTGGGGTGGCCCCTGCACAGCTGATCATCCAAGGTAGTCAGAGGTCAATGGTCAGTGGGCACAGCCAGTCCTTGCACCTCATCAGCCTGAGTAAAACCCTCCCATTGATGTGCCAACAGCAATCATGACTCAATTACAACAGAAGGATATAAAGTCCACACGAGGGTTGCACCTCGAGGGCCTAATTGGGAGACCAGGGAGGCTGTGCCACTGAACCCTACAGGACACCTACTACAATAGGCCACCCTAGGAAGCCTAGGAGACATATGTACTCTACCTAATACATAGAAACAAACACAGGGAGGCAGCCAAAATGAGGAGACAAAGAAACATGTCCCGCCTTGGCCGGTTTGGCTCAGCGGTTAGAGCATCAGCCTGAGACCCGGGTTCGGTTCCCGCTAAGGGCATGTACCTCAGTTGCAGTTTGTCCCCGGCCCTGGTTGGTCGTGTGGGTGGCAGCCACTCGATGTGTCCCTTTCACATCGATGTTTCTCTCTCTCTCTCTCTCTCTCTCTCTCTCTCTCTCTCTCTCTCTCTCACTCTCTCTCACTCTCTCTCCCTCCCACTCTTCCTGAACAAAAAATAGGGAAAAAAAGGAGAAAAGAAAACAAACAAAAAAAGAAACATGTCCCAGTTGAAAAAACAGAACAAAATTCCAGGAAAAGAACTAAACAAAATGGAGGTAAGCAATCTAACAGATGCAGAGTTCAAAACACTGCTTATAAGGACACTCAATGAACATAGTGAGGACCTTAAGTTCATCATAAATGACCAGTTAGAAATGAAGGAGGTACTAACTGAAATAAATAATAATTTATAAGGAATTAATAGTAGAGTAGGTGAAGCCAAGAAGCAAACCATCAATTTGGAATATAAGGAAGCAAAAAAAACACCCAATCAGAACACCAAAAAGAAAAAATAATCCAAAAAAATGAGGGTAGTATAAGGAGCCTGTGAGACAACTTCAATCGTACTAACATTCACATCATGGGGGTGCCAGACGGAGAAGAGAGGCAAGAAATTGAAAACCTATCTGAAAAAATAATGACAGAAAACTTCCCTAACTTGGTGAAGGAAACAGACATACAAGTCCAGGAAGCACAGAGAGTCCCAAACAAGATGAATCCAAAGAGGTCCACACCAAGACACATCAGCATCAAAATGCAAATGGTTAAAGACAAAGAGAGAATCTTAAAAGCACCAAGAGAAAAGCAGTTAGTTACCTACAACAGAGCTCCCATAAGCCTATCAGCTGATCTCTTAAAAGAAATTTTGCAGGCCAGGATGGAGTGGCAAGAAATATTTAAAGTGATGAAAAGGACCTAAAACCAAGATTACTCTACCTGCAAAGCTATCATTTAGAATTGATGGGCATATCAAAAGTTTCCCAGACAAGAAAAAGCTAGTATCACCACCAAAACTAGTATATGAAATGTTGAAGGGTCTTCTTGAAGAAGAAGATAAAAAAAAATATGTACATAAAATGGCAATTAATACATATCTACCCACAATTGAATCTACAAACAAAATGAGCAAGCAAAACAGAAACAGACTCATAGATACAGAGAACTTTTTGTTGGTTGCCAGATGGGAGGGGAGTTGGGTGAAAAAGATGAAGGGATTAGGAAGTACAAATTGGTTGTTAGACTGATGAACCTCAAAGGGAAGGGGGGAGGTGGGGCGGGAAGAGAGAAACCAAAGAACTTACATGCATATATGCATAACCAATGGAAGCAGACCATAGTGTGGGGAAAGCAGGAGGGGGGCGGGATTGGGGAGGAGGAGGTCAAGGGGGGAAAAAATAACAACAATAAAGATAAGTTTAAAAATAAATAAACTCAACTTTTTAAAAATGTTTTTTTCTTACTAAAAAACCACCTGTTTATTTATAGAGTATGAACTCGAGGGTTAATGAAGACCGTGAGATACTACTAAAAGGTTAAATCACTTTAGTGGATGCTTGTTAAAAAAGCCAGTAAATGCTCTATTTTTTTATTTTTTTTATTTATCCTTACCCAAGAACATTTTTCTTGCCTTTATCTTCAGATAGAGCGGGAGGGGAAGAGAGAGAGAGAAACATGGATGCGAGAGAGACACATTGAATGGTTGCCATCCACACGACCCCAACCGAGGTACGTGCCCTTAGCGGGAACCAAACCTGGGACTCTCTGGTCCGCAGGCCAATGCTCTAACTGCCAAACCGGCTAGGGTGCTTTTTAATTAATTTCTTTTCGGAAATAAAAATATTTGGCATCTTCATAAACATTATTTATTTGGTAAATCCATGCATGCAGAATATCTCATTTCCTAACAATATACTAAATAAATGAAGTTTTCTTTTCAATATCTTCTGAACTGGAAGGTAGCAAGTAGCATAATTTCATTTGCTACTTCTTCAGTAATTTTTTTAAAAATTAAATTTATTGGGGTGACATTGGTTATTAAAATGATATAGGTTTCAAATGTACAGTTCTATGATACCTTATCTCTATATTGCATTGTGTGCCCACCACCCAAAGTCAGATTGTCCTCCATCATCATAGTCTTCAGTAGTTTTAGAGAAGAAACTCAAAGAATGTGTGTACCAAAAATACTTCTGCCTTTTAATGATTTTTCTTCCTTTGCAGAAAGGAAGAATCTGAATTTAAGATGTATTGTACCCTGAGGGCAAGGGGTTTGGCCTAAATCCACTTAGACTTGCTTGATGAGTTTTGGGGTGAACAGTCCAAAACACTAGACTAGAGGTGGAAGTTATCAGTGATTAAAATAATTAATTATTGTCAAACAGGTTTGTTTTAATGTGGAATTTTTTTTAAACAACCTTTGAGACATCTGGACTGTGTTTATTATTTGAGCAAAATCTGCCTCATTTTGACATTATATGAAATATGTCATTATCATACAGTATCTGAAGAAGCTAGTGGCAGAAGTAAATCATTATATAACAATTATAGAAGAGGGAATTACCTTTTAGTCAACTGACTATCTTCCCAAAAGATAACATTGCTCCAGGGGACCTCTATTAAGCGTGCTTGTCAGAAGTAAGTGCCAATCTTGGTACTTCACATGGTGTAACCACCTATTACTTTCTTACTAGCCTGTTATTATCAAGTTACTACAATAGGCTAGGGAGAGCTAAGATAACCCTCCCCTGAAATACTTAGAAAAGTCTGCCCCCCCATAGGATTGCTTTGAAGCAATGAAGAAAAGGATAATGATTTGTAATTGTGGTCTGTTAGGATATTTTGAAGGCTTTTTCAAATTACAGATTAAGAATGCATTTTATTTTTTATTTTATTTATTTATTTATTTAATCCTCATCCAAGGACATTTGTCCATTTTTGTTCAGATAGAGTGGAAGGGAGAGAGAGGAAGAGAGAGAGAGAGAGAAACATCAACGTGAAAGGGACACATCGAATGGGTGCCTCCTGCACAAGCCCAACTAGGGCCGGGGACAAATTGCAACCGAGATATGTGTCCTTGGCCAGAATTGAACCCATGACTCATTGGTCCGCAGATTGATGCTCTAACTGCTGAGCCAAACTGGCCAGGGCAAAAGAATGCATTTTAAAGGTCTTTTATGCATGTGGTTAATTGTCTTTTAAAAATATATTTTTAAAGCAGTTGTTATTCTAGTTGACCAGGGGTAGAGTATGTCACCTTTGAAAACAAAGTGTCAAGGTTCAGACTTCTGTGCTGGTACTCTCTAGGGACACATAAAATAGGCTCTCATGCCATTTATAACATCGAGGCCTTAAGTGCCGCCACCTCCTTATCTAAGCAATAGGATTCTAGTTTTAATACAGTTAACTAAGAATTAGTTATGATTGCTTTTTAAGTGTTCATAGATAGGTGCTTTTTTTAAGTTTAATGAGATAAAATACAGTAAAATGCATAGATCTTAAGTACACAATTCACTGAGTGTTGACAAATGCATATACCTATGAAATCACTGCTCCAGTTAAGACATAACATTTTGCCTGGCCAGCGTGGCTCAGTGGATTGAGCGTCATCCCATGGACTAAGAGGTCCCAGTTTGATTCCCCTTCGGGGCACATGCCAAGGTTTTGGGCTCAATCCCCAAGTGGGGGGCATGCAGGAGGCAGCCAATCGATGTTTCTCTCTCACATGGATGTTTCTATCTCTCTCCCCAAAAAATCAATTAAAAAATATTTTTAAAAAAAGACATATAGCCCTGGCCGGTTTGGCTCAGCAGTTAGAGCGTCGGCCTGCGGACCAGAGAGTCCTGGGTTTGGTTTCCGCTAAGGGCACATACCTCGGTTGCAGTTTGTCCCTGGCCTTGGTTGGGGTCATGTGGGTGGCAGCCAGTCGATGTGTCTCTCTCACGTCGATGTTTCTCTCTCTCTTCCTCCCTCTCTCCCTCCTGCTCTATCTGAAGATAAAATGCAAAAATGTCCTCAGGTGAGGATAAAAAAACAAGGACATAAAACATTTCCATTAACCCACAGAGTTTCCTTATGCCCCTTTCTAGTCATTATCCCCCTATGCCCACAACCCCTGCTTAGTTTAACTTTGCTTCATTTTACCTGTTCCAGATCTTCATATAAATGGAATCATATACTGTCTCTTGTCATCTTTCACTTGACAGAATGTTTTTGAAATTTATTCACATTGTTGCTTGTATCTTTACAAAATGAGGCTGCTTTAAATGAGTATGTTATTTTATATACAAACCTTCTCTCGCTTTTTGCAAACAGGTTGTTCTGGTGACAGATGGCTGTCTTGGCATTGGTAGAGGGTCACTGCGGCATTCCCTAGCTACTCACAGTCAACGAAGTGACAGCAACAGGTTCCCACTGCCTTTTCCTTTCCCATCTAAGTTATACATCATGTGCATGGCAAATTTGGAGGAGGTAATACTTTTTACTAAGTTATTTTTAGTTTGATTAGATACATTTTAGGACTTAGTTTATTTTTTAGTATGTATACTCCATTAGTATCATATTGCAAATACTATAACATTGAACTCGATTGGTTTCAGCTGAGGCTGGTCACTAATTATCTTTGAAAAGACCCTAGAGCTCAAAAGCTCTTTAAAAGTTCAAAGTGTTGCCCAGCTGGTATGGCTCACTGGTGAGTGTTGACCCATGCACCAGCGGTCGCCAGTTCGATTCCCAGTCAGGGTACATGCCCAGGTTGTGGACTCAATCCCCATTGGAGGTATGCAGGAGGCAGCCAGTCGATGTTCTTCTCATCAATGTTTCTATCTCTCTTTCCCTTCCTCTCTCTCTCAAATCAATAAAGAAAAAAATGTTTTTAAAAAGGAAAGTTCCAAGTGTTGCCCTATCTTGGGAAACATAGTTGTATTCTTTTCTTTTTTCTTTTTCTTTATTGATTTTTAAAAAAGAAAATTCTAAGTGTTACCCCATCTTTGGAAACAGCTAGAGTTTTGTTTTTTTCTTTTTCTTTATTGATTTTTAGAGAGAGATAGAAACATCAATGAGAGAGAACATCGACTGGCCCCCTCCTGCAGGCCTCCCACTGGGGATCGGGCCCACAACCTGGGCATATGTTCTGACCGGGAATCGAACCAGCGACCTCTTGGTACATGGGTTGATGCTCAGCCACTGAGCCACACCGTCTGTGCTAGAATTGTTTTCCATCCTACTGCCCACCAAGACTCTTCCAATGCTGAAATGTTGGTTTTTTTTTTGTTGTTTTTTTTTGGTGTTGGTTATTTCCCTCATTTAGGAATTCTTTTTTTTTTTTAACAAAAACACAAGAGAGCAAATCCATTTTATTTACTTATCAATACATTTAGATCCTTGAGGGGTACAGCATTACACGAATTCTGTGTCCAATGGCCTTAGCAGGAAGGTTGCTTCGGAATTTAGCACGAACCATGCCACTATTTCCATGAGCACGAGTTACCTTTCCCCAGATTACTCTGGTTTTGTTTGGTTTGCCACCAGGAGTCACTGTGTTGTTCTTTGCTTTGTACACATAAGCACATCTCTTGCCCAGATAGAATTCAGTTTCATCTCGAGCATAAACACCTTCAATTTTAAGAAGAGCCGTGTGCTCCCTCTGGTTCCGGAGACCCCGTTTATAACCGGCAAAAATGGCCTTGGACCACAGCCTTCCAGACATATTTGTCCTTATAGAAGTCCTGTTCCCAGCAGGCCCCCAAAGTTCAGCAGCAGGAATTCCACTCCTCATTTAGGAATTCTTAAGTCCATTCCACCAGAAGTGCTGATAGAAATGGGCTTTGATTTTTTTTATTTATTTATTTTGTAAAGTAACATTACTCTGATGCATGTTTTATTAAACTCTACTTCCTGGTTTTCCCAGTTACTCAGGAAAGTTATTTAACCTATCTTCATCTCAGTTTCTTATCTGTAAAATGTAGATAATAATGGTACTTACCAAAAGATGTTAGAAACACTGGAGGAAAGAATACTGTGTCAATACCAACTGTGGTCACCTCTGAGAATCTTTGCAAAACTACATCTGAATGAAATAGCTCTACTGGTATCATTTTATATGACATTTCCTCTTTGGTAACTTTGAATCAAAATTGTTATCGTTATTTTCCTTCTCACATTGTTAAATTGTTACTGGACAGGGTCTGGGCCCAGGATGGGTCTGCCTAGGGCCCACTGGTAGTGTGTGGGTTCTTGATTTTGTGTAGGAAAGATTTCACAACATGAATCCAAGTGGCTTTTGAGATATGTTTATTAAAGCTGGGGACTGTAAAACAAAGGGAGGGCTTAGGATAGGAAAAGCAACAGGAGAGGAAAAGTCCAAGAAAAGGGGGCCTTGGAGACAGGTTCAGGGGGTTAGCCTGGGTCGAGTTGCTGCTGCCCATTGCTCCCCTGGTTGCAAGTCTCATAAAGTCCCTTAGAATTTAGGAGAAAAACAGCAGATGTACAAGGTATGGGCATGCTCTTTCAAGAGTGCGCTGTGGCTTTGTCTTGAGGCTTTTTCTCTCTCTTTGGCCTGCTGGAATCCTAGGGGAGGTCTCAGGGGCGGGTCTTAACAGAATATTCATTAGCTTTTCAGGTGTGTCCTTCAGTATGTTGATTCATCAAAATATGTGTAAAGAGGGGTCAAGGGCCCTGGTCAGTTTGGCTCAGCAGTTAGAGCGTTGGCCCGCGACCAAAGAGATCTGGGTTCAGTTCCCGCTAAGGGCACGTACCTCAGTTGCAGTTTGTCCCCCGCCCCAGTTGGGGTCGTGTGGGTGGCAACCAGTCCAGTGTCTCTTTCACATCAAGGTTTCTCTCTCTCCCCCTCCCTCCCACTCTATCTGAAGATAAATGCAAAAATGCCCTCTGGTGAGGATTAAAAAAAAAGAGGGGTCAAGGGTTATTTTCTGGTTTCATTTTAAAGAACGTCATCAAGAACATCATTGAAGAGGGACTGGCACCAAGGCCCTTCTGACACAGGACTGTCTGGAATATGTAAACCATTTGCTCCTTAGTGCCTTTGATTGGGGAAGATAAAATCTTATAACTCATTAGCTGGCTGTAAATTGCTCAGATTGTTTGGCCTTGTTTAATTGTCTCAGTTTCTCTATTCCACTTGTTAAAGAATCTTCCTAGCTTCTTACTATCCTGCCTCAAAATCATCTTCATTCTATTTATTGCCTGTGTTATTGTGATGGGTGTGACCTTGATATGCTGATAATAATCTCCTTTTTTTGCCACCTTAAATGAGTTTTGTTTTGTAGCTTCAGAGCACTGACTCCTTGGATTGCCTTGAACGTCTCATAGATTTAAACAATGGTGAAGGGCAGATTTTTACTATTGATGGCCCCCTATGCTTGAAAAATGTACAGTCTATGTTTGGGTGAGTATGTACTTAGAGCCTTTTTGCCTTCTCACAGTTTATTAAAATTTGATGTCCAGCAATTATATCTATTTTACTATTTCCAGTTGTGTCATTTCATTGTCCCCAAGTTTCATATTTTTCAGATAAAATGCTTAGTAGTAGTGATTTTATTTATTTATTTATTTATTATCGTGATTTTTTTAATCCTCACTCAAGGATATTTTTCCATTTATCTTCAGATAGAGTGGGAGGGAGGAAGAGGGAGAAAGAGAGAGAAACATTAATGTGAGAGGGATAATTGACTGGTTGCCTCCTGCACGACCCCATCCAGGGCTGGAAACCAACTGCAACCAAGGTGTGTGCCCTTGACCGGAATCGGGCCAGTGCTCTAACCGCTAAGCCAAACTGGCCAGAGCAGTAGTAGTGATTTTAAAAAGTTAATTCCCTTTTAAATTAAGCATGACTAAATCTATATGCCTGTAGATATTGACTTCCTTACAGTTCAGCAATTTCAAAGGTTAACTTGCTTTTGGGCTTTTCAGAATTGAACTGGCCTCACCAAAAATGTCAGATTTTGTTTATTTTTAAATGGTCACATCCTTTTGGAGTCAACTCAAAGGGAAAACAACTTAGCATCTTGAAACAAATTATATGTATCATAGTATTCTATAACAATTTATCATCATATTCTAGAAAACTGATAGATCTGGCATATACCCCTTTCCATGCTGTTCTCAAGTGTGGCCACCTGACTGCTGATGTTCAAGTCTTCCCCAGGCCAGAACCTTTTGTTGTAGATGAGGAAATCGATCCTATCCCCAAAGTCATTAACACAGGTAACTCTTTTTAAAACTTCCTTCTTAGTTCTTCTGTTATCCTGACTTTTTTCTAACTTCAGACTTCTATTCCTTTCTATCCGGGAGAATTGAAAAGAAATGTAAATTCTGATAGCTGAGCGCTGTCATCATCAGTGCGGTTCTCAACCTGTGGGCCGTGACCCCTTCGGGGGTCCAACGACCCTTTCTAAGACGTAACAGTAGCAAAATTACAGTTATGAAGTAGCAACGAAAATAATTTTATGGTTGGGGGTTACCACATCATGAAGAACGGTATTAAACGGTGGCAGCATTAGGAAGGTTGAGAACCACTGAAAACACTTCGAATGTGCTTTGCCTAAGGGGTGGCAGATTAGTAGTTCTTCATGGTGACGGTGAGGTCATGAATTAATCTCCAATCCTAGATATTATAACCACAAATTACTAGAGTAGGCAATCATGCTAGATTCACTAGCATGGAAATCACTGAGGTAATTCTTAATAGATACTAAGATTGATTAGCATGATAATTGAGGTGAGATATGAAGGGGTAACTTCTAGACTTGCCTGAGTGACTCTTGCATGACCCTGGACAAGTCACTTCCTCTAGTCCTTATAGGCTAGGTGAGTGGAATCTCTCTAGGTGAGTGATGGTCTCTAAAGTCTCTGCTCTGATATGCTGACCTCTCTAGCCCTGCTGCTTATATTGTGACTAAAAGAAAGTGATGTTCCACTGCTTCTATCTGGTTCATGTTGCTGGTGCTGTGCTTAGCTCAGACTGGCAAAGCAAAAAAGTCAAAAGTAACAAGGAATAGTGGAAAGGAGAGCTGTCTCCAGTTGGAGGTGGACTTCTTGAGTTGTGGGTACACATTGAACCATCACTGTGTCAGTCACCATTGCACTGTCAGTGCCTAGCATAGATGCTTCGTAGATGTTGACTAGGTAATTGTTCAGTCAACAGATGATTAAAATTAAGTGCACAGTAAATGTACATTTCATTTTTGGGGGTACAGTTTTAAGGAGTTTTAGAACTAAGGGCTAAGCACAGGCTTTTTATTTTTGTGCCTTTAGCTCCTGGCTGTCTGGAAGTAGCACATCCATCTCTCATTGTGACTAGACAGCAGTGTATTAAGCTACGTCAAATTTTTTTTTGCCTTCAAACCAATTAGATTCCTTCCCATCTTTTTTTTTTATCCTCACCCGAGGACATTTTTCCATTTTTTGTTCAGATAGAGTGGGAGGGAGAGAAAGGAAGAGAGAGAGAGAGAAACATCAACGTGAAAGGGACACATCGAGTGGCTGCCACCCACACGACCAACCAGGGCCGGGGACAAACTGCAACCAAGATACGCGCCCTTAGTGGGAACCGAACCCGGGTCTCTCTGGACCGCAGGCTGACACTCTAACTGCTGAGCCAAACCGGCCAAGGGCCCCTCCCATCCTTTTTTGATGAATAACTTTGAATAGGTCTTTTCTTTCCTATATAAACTTTTAGTCTGCAATCTTTGTTATAGCTTATATTTAAACCATTTTCTACTCAAAAAAATATATAGTGGCTTATTGCTGATTGATTTGTTATTCAGCTGCCCAGCCAGTGTGGCTCAGTGGTTGAGCATCGACCCATGCCCCAGGAGGTGGCTGGTTCAATTCCCGGTCAGGGCACATGCTCAGGTTGTGGGCCATATTCCCAGTGGGGGACATGCAGGAGGCAGCCAATCAATATTCTTTCTCACATTGATGTTTCTCTCCCTTCCTCTCTCTCTAAAAATAACGAAAGAAAAAAATAATTTTTGTTATTCATCTAAAGAAGGTAATGAAGGCAAATCTCCAGAGAAGTAGATTTCCTGATGTCTTAGAAGTAGTGTGCTTACCACCAGCCTGATTTTTAAAATTTTTAAAATATGAGTTTAAAATATCAGGCCTAGAAGACTGAAAAGCAATTCAATAAAATATTAATAGAAGTTTCCTTTGATGATAAATGAGTGATTTTATATTTCTTCTTTACAATTTTTAGTGTTTTCTAAGCTTTTATGCTATTTATATGATCATAAAAAAAACTTTTAAAACGTTTGGTTTGCAGCTTTTTCTTTTTTTCTTTATTGATTTTTAGAGAGAGAGGAAAAGAGGAGAGAGAGAATCATCGATGAGAGAGAACATCGATTGGCTGCCTCCTGCATGTTCCCCACTGGGGATTGGGCCCAAAACTTGGGCATGTGCCCTGACCAGGAATTGAACTGGCAACCTCTTGGTGCACAGGTCGATGCTCGACCACTGGGCCACACGGCCACGTAGTTTACAACTTTTATTTTTACTTATTTTAGGTTTCCAACAAATACTTTTGGTCTTTAATAGGCCTCTATAAAACAAAGAAATCATTGTCATATTTAGACTGCTGGCTTGGTTTTGCAGAGAATGTATTACTTTCTCAGAATAGCTTTACCCTCCAAGGATAGTTGCTTGGAGTTATGGAAGTGTTTGACTGTGAGGCCACTGCTGGCTTGAACATCCCTGATGATATAGAGGGGTTTGACCTTTGAGCTTTTGCATTGGACCTAGGCTCATAAAAATAAAGTTTAGCTGAATTTTCATGTAACTTAAATTCATTAAATAAAGACAGTTATTTTCTGAGCTACTTAAATGGAAATTTATTAGTTATCCAGAAAGACTTCTTACCTTCCTAGTCATCATACTTGAATTCCTTATCTAAATTAAACATTGTGTTTATGAAATCTCATACATAGAAAATAGTGTACTTTCTTATAGAACTAATTAATTCTATGTTGATTCTCTCTTTTCAGATTTGGAAATAGTGGGGTTTATTGATATAGCTGATATTTCCAGTCCTCCAGTTCTGTCCAGACATCTGGTCCTACCTATAGCACTTAACAGAGGTGAGTTCTCCTATTCAATGATACATATGAAGTATCTTATTATTAAATGTTAGATAATAGGGTAGCCCATTTTGCAGGATTTGAGGGAAAGGAATAGTTATTGGATTGCATTGGATTTTTTTATTGTTATTTTTATTTTTTCAGATAGAGTGGGAGGGAGAGAGGGGCGAAGAGAGAGAGAGAAACATCAATGTGAGAAACATACATTGACTGGCTGCCACCCACACGACCCCAATCGCAGTCGGGGACAAACTGCAACTGAGGCATGTGCCCTTAGCAGAAACCGAACCCAGAACTCTCTGATCCACAGGCCGACGCTCTAACCGCTGAGCCAAACCAGCCAGGGCGCACTGGATTTTTTTAAAATATGAATTTATTGATTTTTTTAGAAAGAGAGTAAGGGAGAGAGAGATAGAAACACCACTATGAGAAACAGTGATCAGCTGCTTCCTGCATGCCCCTACTGGCGATCGAGCCTGAAATCTGGGCATGTGCCCTGACTGGGAATTGAACCAGGCGACCTCTCAGTCCACGGGAGGATACTCAATCCACTGAGCCACACTGGCCAGGCTGGATTGGATATTTTTGTTAATGGAATGTTGCCTAATATACTAGAAAACGAATTCTGCTGCTTTTCACTGTGGAAAGCATATCGACACATATTTATTGTGTACATATTGATTTGTTAATTTACAGTGGAAGTCCTCTTTAGAGATGATAATGCTTTGTCCCTAATCCAGGGCTCTGCCTTTCCTGGTAGGAGCATGGTGAGGAAGCCAAAGTGATTCTCAGAGTGTGACTGATAAATGTGGAGTCAAATACAGCTTCATCAGAGGAGAATCTACATCTGTTCTCTACCAGTGCCTAGCACGTAGTAAATGCTCAGTAAATACTGTTGAATAAATGGAAGAATCCAGCCCCCTGTGAGGCTTCATTACTGCAGGATAAAGTTCTCTGGGAACTATAAAGCCAAGTCCCCAAATTCAGCCTCTCTCTGGAGAATGTTAGTCTCTAGCACTTTAAACTTCTCTTTTCTCTGTTCTAGTATGACCATCAACTTTATATTCACCAACTTTCTCCAAGAAGTGTATATAGTCAATGGGGTTTCAACTCACTGAGTTATAATCACATTCCATTTATGCCGATTATCTCACTGGTGGAATTGGTATTCCATAACCCTCAATCACACATTCACAGACACAGTGTTGATATGTGCCCACAGATGGCTTATTGCAATTACTGTTTAAAATTTACCTTATTGTTCCTGATATTAATATTGATAACCAGGCTTTCCTTATTTCTAAGGTCTGGGGATGGCAGAGGTGGTGAGATTCTGCCTGCCCATATAAATTGCCAAGAGAGAAAGCGGGCAAAGTGAAGAGTTTGTGTAGGGAACAGTGGAAAGAAAAGTGTGGGAAGGCTAAATGGGGCCATATTTTAAGGGCTGTTGAATGTCAAGCTAACTGGGATAATTCTTCCTATTGAATTAGAAAGTCTTTGAATAAAATTGAGCAGGTAGATAGTTCCAGAGGGAAGTCAATCGTAGGAAGATTCATTTGTCAGCAGAGTGTATAAAGAACCTGGAGTTGGAGCCCTGGCCGGTTTGGCTCAGCGGTTAGAGCATTGACCTGTGGTCTGGAGAGACCCGGGTTCGGTTTCCGCTAAGGGCATGTGCCTCAGTTGCAGTTTGTCCCCGGCCCTGGTTGGGTAGTGTGGGTAGCAGCCACTCGATGTGTCCCTTTCACATCAATGTTTTTCTCTCTCTCCCTCTCCCTACCACTCTATCTGAACAAAATATAAAAAAAAAAAGAACCTGGAGTTGGAGAGTCAGATCAAGAAGTTTATGGAGTAACACTGTTCACCTTTGGGGGGTGGGGGTACACCCATCCATGTGCTGCCTGAGGCTGTCAGTTGAGAATACTGTTAACATCTCTGAATCTGGGGTTCTGTTTAGAAGGTACCCGAAACCCCCACAGAGCACCTAACTGAATATCCTAGTAGAAACTGTGGAAAGTTGATTTTTTTATATAGCAGCTTTACTAAAATAGAATGCACATACCATACACTTCACCCATTTAAAGTATATAATTCAGTAAATTTTAGTATATTTACAGAGTTGTTCAACCATCACCACAGTCCATTTTAGAATCAGAATTTTAAAACCCCTTCATCTCCCTCAATCCCAGGTAACCACTAATGTCCTTTCTGTCTCTATAGAGTTGCCGCTTCTGGGTGTTTCATATAAATGGAATTAATATAACATGTGAAAACTGATTTTTATTTGGCCATAGGAAAGCCAGAATATGAGTTTTTCTTACTTGCTATATATTCCATTTATAATTCCATATACTTTCCTTCCAAGGCTAGAAACAGCCAGTAATATAACTGGGGTTTGGGATTTTTATAGCAAATCTCAGTCTGACCTGTTTTCTCTTTTTTTTTTTTTTTTGCAGAAGGTGATGAGGTGGGTACTGGCATAACTGATGATAATGAAGATGAAAATTCAGCCAATCAGATTGCAGGCAAAATACCCAACTTTTGTGTCCTGCTCCATGGCAGCCTAAAAGTAGAAGGAATGGTAGCAATAGTTCAGCTAGGGTAAGAAACTTTGTTTTCCTTTAGTTGAGTGAAAGGGAAAAGGGAGAATCAATTTACAGAGTAAAATATTTCCCAGACTTCTGAAAGAAATAGAAAGATCCTTGTCACCTTTCTCTCCCTGCCATATTCTTCCCACCTCCTATCACCATCAAAACTCTTTAGATTATCCCTTAGCATAAGTATAGAATGAGCCTTGTAATTGTATTGCTTTTAGATTATATCCTATTTCTTCTATTCTATCTAGGAACCTAGATTCAGTTATTGCAATGCTACTAACTAGCTATTAGGATCTTCTGCAATATTTACAGACTCCTCAGCTATAAAATGAGGAGACAGAAATAAATGAAAAAAATGCTGATAAAATTGATTGGACATTTTACCATATGCCAAGAATTTTAGGCATGTTATATAAACTCATTGAATCCCTCATAAATACTGTACAGGAGGTATTGATATTATCCCCATTCTACAGATAAGAAACTGAGGCTTAGAGAAGTCGAGGAACTTGCTCAAGGTCACACAGCGAGTAAATGAAAGAGCCAGGATTCTTACCTATGCATTCTGATGACCCCAGAGCCCAGGCTTATAACCTCTCTGCTGTATTTCTTCCCTACGAGGAAAGCCCTTCTAGCTTCCACATTCACTGCAGTCTCGAAATTTGCAAAGCTACCTGCTTCCCTTTCTGTAATACCTGTTGTTAGAAAGAAGAGGTTATTGATCATGTTCTGGCCATTACCTGGGGTAGACTGATACAGGAGATCAAGAGGAGTACTCAGAGGAAGCATTGCTCCATTTCTGCTTGACTTAAAATTAGCTGGTCTAAAAAGAAGAATGCATTTCTTTTTAGGTATTGGTTTGCTGTATTTCTTGGTACTGAAGCTACTTGTACTGGCTCTAAATATGAGAATCACCTGGGGAGCAGAGCTGGGTGATGGTTTTGTGCCCTTTGTTACAAGGTCTTCTCTGTGCTGGTGCTGCTGAGAACGACCAGGGAGGCAGCTGAAAAGACCTACAGGTCATCCCTTAATCCTCACCACCCCTGCAGCTACCTCCTGCCCTTGTGAATTTTTGTGTGTGTCTTCTAAGATTGCTTTTGAGTTCCATATCTACATAATTGAATAAAAATACATGTCCCAGAGGAACAGTAATATTAGAGACAGCAGTATGCATTTTTAGGTTTAGGATTTGGCTTTAGTGAAAGCAGTGCACCTGATTTCAAAGCTGAAGCTCATGTTGCTCAAGAGGAAAACACAGGTTAGACTCATTTAACTTGACACTCACAGGCTTGATATTCTTCTGATCTTCCATCTTCTTTCCATCTAGTCCTGAATGGCATGGAATGCTCTACTCCCAAGCTGACAGCAAGAAGAAATCAAACCTCATGATGTCTCTCTTTGAGCCTGGCCCAGAACCTCTCCCATGGCTAGGGAAAATGGCACAGTTGGGTCCTATTTCAGGTATAACCCAGATCAGATTTTATTTATCTTGACTTTGTTTTCTCTCTGCTATTTGAATGGCTCTGTGTAGTCATAGTGTGTGATCTCCCTTATGGGTGTGCTGTAGTCTCTGACGCTGGATTTGTAAAAAACCCCAGGAGAGTTTGACGATTGAATTTTTTAACTTTATAGCTGAGGGGAGACCAGCATTTAGGTTGCTTTGCATATAAATGCTCTGACTGCTTAGAGTAAAAAGCTCCTCTCCATAAACTTATTTTTCCTTAATGTAAAATGTCTTTTCTATAATTTTCAGTCCTGGTAATTCCTAGTCATTCCTAGATAACTTCATCTCCTTCCTTCTTGAAGCTGTTTTCCCTTGGCTTTCCTAACGTTGCATTCTCTTGGTACTTAACTTTTTTCTTTGGCAACTTTTCTCTTTCTTGTCATCTTTTCTTCTTCTTACCTAATAATGTTATTTGCCTTCTCTTGCATTAATATTATCTCCTGGTTATTTCATCAGCCGTTATAGCTTCAGACTCCTGCAAATCTATAACTCTAGTCCTGCTTGATCTTTCCCTGGGATTTTCACATTGTGTTTCCACTTCCCAGTTGGAACTCTTCACCTGGATATTCCGCCGCAGTCCCAAGCTCATTATGTTTGTTATAGAAACCATTGTCTTACACCTTCCCTCTTAAACTCTTCCTTCTTCTGATTTTCCTACTCCTTCTGATGGAGACCTTTGTACTCCTAGGTACTCGGGTTCCAACTATAGAGTCATCCTTGATTCATTTGGGCCCATTTCACTTTCAGGAACATCTACCAAGCAGCCTATTTTGTGCAGGTCTAGGAGATAAAAGAGTTAGCAGGAGTTGCTCAAAGTCTAGTGGAAAGTTGAATAATAACACAGACTGACACACCTCTGCCTAGAGAACTCAGGAAAATCTTTACAGAGGAGAGAGACCCTAGACAACTTTTGAAAACAAACAAAAAGAGTGATAGTAAATTTGCATTTAGAAATATAATTGTGGAGTGTGGATTTGAAAAGGTAAGTTTCAAATTACCTTTCTGAAGGTAAGTTCCTGCAGTTCGAAGTCCACTATTATAGTCTTGGAGATGTGAAGGTGAGAGCCAGAACAAGGGGCAGTGGCTGGGGACAGAGTGGATGAGATCCAGGCATAATGTATTTACAAAGTAGAATAAAAGAAAGAGAAGAATTGAGAATGATCCCAGGTTTCTGACCTGGGCTTCAGGGTGAAAGATGGTACTGTTGATGCAAACAGGGAACAAAGCAGGAAAAGTAGATTTGGGAAGATCTTTTGTGCATGTTGAGTTTATGCCTATGCACTTAGGTGGAGGTGCCTAGAGACAGTTCCTATAAGAGTCTAGAGTTCAGGAGAGAGGACAGATTTGGAAATGCAATTTTTCATTATAAGCACTGATCATTAAAATGGTGAGAATAAGGGAGATGACTATAGGGCAATGGTTCACAAATTTGAGTTTTCATGTACAAAAATAAACTTGGAGGATTTGTATAAAAGTTCTGTTTCCTGGCCCTCAGCTACAGAGATTCTGATTCAGTAGGTGTGGATTCAGGCCCAGGAACTTGCAGTCTTAGTATTACCCATATGATTACAATCCAGGTGATCCATACTACATTTTAAGAAGCCCTAGCCTGAAGGAACTAGTAAAGATCAGAGCACAAATAAATGACATAGAGACAAAAAAAAAAAAAAACAATTCAAAGGATCAATGAAACAAAGAGCTGGTTTTTTGAAAAGATAAACAAGATTGATGGACCCTTAGCTAGACCCACCAAGAAACAGAGAGAGAACCCAAATACACAAAATCAAAAATGGAAGGAGAAGTAACAACTGACACCACAGAAATACAAAAGATCATTAACAGCTACTATGAACAATTATATGGCAACAAATTCGACAATCTAAGTGAAATGGACAAAATTCTAGAAACACATGCATGGTCTCCCAAACCTGGACCGGGAAGAGATAGAAAACTTGAACAGACCAATAACAACTAAGGAAACTGAAGAGGTAATCAAGACTCTCCCAGCAAACAAGCCCCAGCCCAGATGGTTTCACGGGGGAGTTTTACTGAACATTCAAAGAAGAACTAATACCCATTCTCCTCAAACTATTTCAAAAAATTCAAGAAGAAGGAAGACTTCCAAACTTGTTTTATGAGGCCAGCATAATTCTAATTCCAAAACCAGAAAAAGACACTACAAAGAAAGAAAACTACAGGCCAATATCCCTGATGAACATAGACGCCGAACTCCTGAACAAAACTAGAAAATCGGATCCAGCAATGCATCAAAAAAATTAGCCCTGGCCAGTTTGGCTCAGCGGTTAGAGAGTTGGTCTTCGGTCCAGAGAGACCCGGGTTTGGTTCCCGCTAAGGGCACATACCTCAGTTGCAGTTTGTCCCCAGCCCTGGTTGGTCAAGTGGGTGGCAGCCACTCGATGTGTCCCTTTCACGTCGATGTTTCTCTCTCTCTCTCTCTCTCTCTCTCTCTCTCTCTCTCTCTTCCTCTCTCTCCCTCCCACTCTATCTGAACAAAAGAATGGAAAAATGTCCTTGGGTGAGGATAAAAAAAGAAAAAAAAAATTATTCACCATGACCAAGTGGGTTTCATCCCAGGGATGCAAGACTGGTATAATATTCACAAATCAATAAACGTGATACACCACATAAATAAAATGAAGAATAAAAACCACATGATCATATCAATAGACGCTGGAAAAGCATTCGACAAAATCTAGAACCCATTTCTGATAAAAACGCTCACCAGTGTGGGAATAGAGGGATATCTCGACATAATAAAGGCCATATATCATACTCAATGGGCAGAAACTAAAAACATTTCCATTAAGAACAGAAACAAGACAGGATGTCCATTTTTGCCACTCTTATTTAACATAGTACTGGAAGTCTTAGCCACAGCAATCAGACATGAAGAAAAAATAAAAGGGATCCAAATTGGAAGGGAGGAAGTAAAACTGTCATTATTTGCAGATTACATGATATTATACATAGAAAACCTTAAAGACTCCATCAAAAATCTACTCGACTTAATAAATGAATTAGGCAAAGTAGCAGGATACAAAATTAATGTCAAGAAATCGATGGCATTCTTATACACCAATGATGAACTTACAGAAAGAGAAACTGAAAAAACAATTTCATTTACCATTGCGGCAAAAAAATTAAGATACCTAGGAATAAACTTAACCAAAGAAGTAAAGAACCTATTTGCAGAAAACTACAGTACATTGAAAAAAGAAATAGAGGAAGATATAAAAAAGTGGAAGGCCCTGGCCGGTTTGGCTCAGCGGTTAGAGCGTCGGCCTGCAGTCCTGAGAGACCTGGGTTTGGTTCCCGCTAAGGGCGCGTACCTCGGTTGCAGTTTTTCCCCGGCCCTGGTCGGTTGTGCGGGTGGCAACCACTCGATGTGTTCCTTTCACGTCGATGTTTCTCTCTCTCTCTCTCTGTTCCTCTCTCTCCCACTCTACCTGAACAAAAAATGGAAAAATGTCCTCGGGTGAGGATAAAAAAAAAAAAAAAAAAAGTGGAAGCACATACCTTGCTCATAGATTGGAAGAATTAACATCATTAAAATGTCCATATTACCCAAAGCAATCTATAGATCCAATGCAATCCCCATCAAAATACCAATGACATATTTCACAGAACTAGAACAAATACTTCAAAAGTTCATATGGAACCAAAAAAGACCCCGAATAGTCACAGCAATTTTGAAAAAGAAGGACAAAGTAGGTGGGATCACAATACCAGATATCAGGTTATACTACAAAGCTACTGTAATCAAAACAGCCTGGTACTGGTACAAGAACAGGCATATAGACCAGTGGAACAGAACTGAGAACCCAGAAATGGACCCAAGGCAATATGCTCAATTAATATTTGACAAAGGTGGCAAGAGCATACAGTGGAGTAAGGACAGCCTCTTTAATAAATGGCGTTGGGAAAATTGGACAGCTACATGCAAAAAAATGAAACTAGACCATCAACTTACACCTTACACAAATAAAATGGATAAAAGACTTAAATGTGACCCATGAATCCATAAAAATTCTAGAAGAAAACGTAGGCAACAAAATTTTGGACATCATACGCAGCAGAATTTTCACTGACACATCACCTAAGGCAACAAAAACAAAGGAGAAAATGAACACATGGGACTACATCAAACTAAAAAACTTCTGCACAGCAAAAGAAACAACCATCAAAATAGGAAGGCAGTCCACTGTATGGGAGAACATCATTGCCAGTGATGTTCAGATAAGGGGTTAATTTCCAAAATATATAGAGTACTCATACAACTCAACAAAAGGAAAACAAAGAACCCAGTTAAAAAATGGGCAGAGGAGCTAAATAGACACCTCTCCAAACAGGACATACAAATGGCCAAGAGACATATGAAGAAATGCTCAACATCACTAATCATCAGAGAGATGCAAATTAAAACAACAATGAGGTATCACCTCACACCTGTCAGAATGGCCACCATCAACAAATCATCAAACAACAAGTGTTGGTGAGGGTGTGGAGAAAAGGGGACTCTAATACACTGCTGGTGAGAATGCAGACTGGTGCAGCCACTATGGAAAACAATATGGTGTTACCTCAAAAAATTAAAAATATAACTTCCATTTGACCCGGTGATCCCGCTTCTAGGAATATACCCTAAGAAGCCTGAAACACCAATCAGAAAGAATATACGTACCCCCATGTTCATAGCAGCACTATTTACAATAGTTAAGACCTGAAAACAGCCCGAGTGTCCATCAGTAGACAAATGGATAAAAAAGCTGTGGTACATATACACAATGGAGTACTATGCAGCTGTAAGAAAGAAAGATCTCTTATCCTTTGAGACAACATGGAGGGACCTGGACAGTATTATCCTAAGTGAAACAAGCCAAGCAGAAAAGACATACCACATGATCTCACTTATATATGGAATATAATGAACATAACAGTCTGAGGAATAGACCCAGAAACATGGAAGTAGTGTACAGACTGACAGTCCTCAGAAGAGGGGGTAGTGGGGGGAGGGAAGAGATAAACCACAGAACTTATATGCATGTATGCATAACCAATGGACATGGACAACAAAGCCGGGGACTGGATGGGGGGGGATGGGCCGGAGGGTGTCAATGGGGTAAGAAAGGAGAAACATCTGTACCAAAAATAAAAATAAATAAATAAATACATAAATGAAGCTCTAGCCTCAGGAAAGTATCTAGATGAAGGGAAAGAAAAAAAGCGAAGGACCAAACCCTAGAAAGGGCCAGCTACTGGGAACAGTGGAGGGGAACTAGTAAAGGCAAATGAGAGGGACTAGGCAGATAAAAGAGGAAAAGCAGAAGTGATGTCGCAGAAGCCAAGAGAGTAGAGGCTCAAGCAGGAAGTTCAGTTCCTCACCCATGTGTGCACACATGTCAGTTAAGGCCTGAGGGTGCCACTGAGGCCTAAGAGAAGATTTTGACTGAACATAGGCCCTAGAAGCTAGGCCAGGGTTCATCAAACTTCAGAAAAAAGTGGGAAGTAGTAAATATTTTAGGCTTTGCGGACCATATGGCCTCTGTCAGAACAACTAAGCTCTGCCACTATAGCACAGTATGTACATTAATGATAATGACTGTGTCCCAAAAATGGTATTTATGGTCACCAAAACTTGAATTTTTATATAATTTTATGTAGTAGTAGTATATATTTTATGTAGAAGTAGTAGTAGTATATATTTTTTTAATCCTCATTTGAGAATATTTTTCTATTTATCATCAGATAGAGTGGCAGGGAGGGAGAGAGAGAGAGAAACATTGATGTGAGAGGTACACATCGACTGGCTGCTTCCTGCACGACCTGACTAGGGCCGGGATGAACTGCAACGAGGTACGTGTCCTTGACTGGAATTGCAGCTGACACTGTAATTGCTGAGCCAAAGCAGCCAAGGCTTACAAAGTATTATTCTTTTGATGTTTTGCCCCAATCATTTAAAAATACAAAAACTATTCTTACGCAAGACAGGCAACAGCTCATTGTTTGCCAGCTCTTGAGCTAGGACCCAGAGGCTGGGGTTTTAAAGCTCAAACAGTGACAGAAGACATGACTTTGGTTCCAAACAAGACAAAGAACAGGCCTCCATGAGTAAAGCTGAGAATGTGGAAGGTCTACCCCCTCAGTGAGAGGATGACAAGAAAAACTCTACCCATTTTTTTCTACCTACTTTTCTAGCTGTAAAGACATTTATAAGTCTTCTATGAGAAATCGAAGCCCAAGTCCTGCACCATGTGGACTGATACTACCCATTCTGAAGTGGGGACATCTAAAACCAAACAATACAAACACTGGTTCTGAAGCAGCGAAACCCTTGATGCATCCTCCAGAAGTTTGACAGTAGCTCTGCAGGAACACCTACAACCCAGGGCAAAGGACTTCTACAGAAAAAACAAATCCCCTCTGACGACGAGTTCATGATTTGAAAACCAGTTTCCAAATCACGTGAGGATTTTATCTCCTTTGAAGGAAGCCCAGCAGAATGATGAGCACCTTGAGAACTTAATCTGAAAGAAACTGTGGAATGAGTGTTTTAAAGATTAAAGAGTTTTAGGAAGGACTAGAAACCAAAAGAAAAGAAGAGGACACTCTAAATCGAGTCATTTGATTTACAGTTAGATTATTGGTGGCTTCATAAAACTAGCTTCAGTAGATGTTTAGCCAGGACATAGGTCGAGGAATGAATTAGATATGAGGAAATGAAGATGACAAGTTTGGCCACCAAGAGGTGAGAAATAAGGCAGTAACTGGAGGAGAACACGGCAGAGGAAGAGAGAGGGGTTAGAAAGATTCTTCACTTTCTTCTAGTCTCTCTAGCTTTCTTACATTCATTCGGCCTTTTCATTCTCGCTGCTCTTGCCTTGTTCTGGCTTTCTTTGCCTTTCACTTAGATCAGAGGTCAGCTAACTCTGGCCTGCAAGTCAAACTAGCCCATTGCCTGTTTTGTAGGTAAAATTTTACTACACAGGCACCCTCGCGCCTTTCGTGTTGTCACTGGCTGCTCTCCTGCTCCAGGGGCAGAGTGGAGTAGTTACGACGGAGACCAGCCGTATCGCCCACAAAGCCTAAAATATTACGGTCTTGCCCTTTACAGAAAAAGTTTGCCCACCCTGACCTATACTATTGTGATAGTTTTTAACACGGATGCCTGTCCATAATCTAAGATAGTAGCATTCACATTTCTTTCTGATCTGGCTTCCAACCTAGCAGTGCTTGGCTTGTCACGGCGTTCTCCATTCAAATTAAAGCGCTACTCACTCTGCCTTATATTCATCCTTGTTATTCTTTTTCTGTCTCTGGGTCTATTCTTCTTTTCAGTGAAGGTAATAAGAGCTAACTTTTATTTTAATTTTAAAAGTTTTAAAAAAAGTTTATTAAAGGTGTTGCCTCAGTTTTACCTGAAGATTTTCCTTTGTTTGGTTTCTGGTTAACTTCAGTTAGAATAACGGTGATCACTAGGTACGTACTGGTTCCATATACTTGTCCAAATATCATGCATACAAATATGTGTTATTTTGCAATTACTTATTTTTAAAGGGTGTGGATCTGCTATCTTATTAAGGATACTAGTGTCTAGTTCCTTCATGAAAAAAATATCAGTATTCTTGGTAAAAGAACTTACTTTTTTTATATTTCTGCTTTTATGTAAATATCCTTTGCATCTGCAAAGAAGATAAATTTTACAAAGCAATGGGAAGATATGGTAATTTGGGAATTAGTACTTATGTCTCTAAAGTCATTTTATCTCAAATGGCTAATTTAAAAATTAGATTTCTAATTTGCCTTAGCAAGTGCTTTTTTAAAAGGAGTTTTTGAGTCTTTTTTCCCTCAGAGTGATCTGTTAAAAAGTTCTGCTTCCAGTGTTTTAAATACGTTATATCAGTTCATTTGGGTAAGAAAAATTAATTTCTTCAGCGTACACATAGTATTTGGCAGCTTTTGAAGAATCTTACCCTCAGAAATTCTGTCTCTTCCTCCCTCCCTCTCTCCCTTTTACTCTCTTTCTCTGTCAATATATACATTCACATACATCATGCATACATACATACATACTTTTAGATGATTATAATTTGAATCTATTGTAAGAGCTAACATTTTTATTGAACATAATTTTGTGCTAGGTGCTGTGTTAGGCACAATGAAATGGATGATCTCATTTAATTCTCATAATAGTCTTATGAGGTTGGGATTGTCATTGTAGGAACAAGTAATTGATAATAAAACCTGCCTTAGAGGGTTGTTGAGATAATTTATTGAGGGAATAAGTACAAAGTGCCTGACACAGTAGACACATAACAATGGTGGATCCTGCTGTTTTTATTAATCAAAGCAAAGCATGCAAAATAGTATTTATTCCTATCCTTCCTACTCCTGATTCTGTTCCTAAGAGACACCACTTTCAACTTTTGTTTCTTTTGGTATTACATTTCTAAATAAGTGTATTACCTGTTTCTTGACTTTTCATTTTAAATATAATTTTTAAATTAAAAAAATTTTTTTCTTTATTGATTTTAGAGAGCGAGGTAGAAATAGAAACATCTGTGAGAGAGAACATCGATCATCCATCGGCCACATCCTGCATGCCCCCAAATGGGTATTTGGCTCATAGCCTGGGCATGCACCCCAACTGGGAATCGAACCGGCATCCTCTTGGTGCCTGGGTCAATGCTCAACCACTGAGCCACAATGGCCAGGCTATCATTTTTTAACTTTTTAAGGATGATACTTAGTTCTCATACCACTACCATTTTCACCCACCTACCACCCAAGAAGCACATTTTTCCCTCCTCTATCCTTGCAGTGTAGTTATAGTGTTCTTTTTCGTTAAATCAGTATTTTGTCCTTGTTAGATAATGTAAATGTTATTTACAACTAAGCCATGTGGTATACCAGTTACATTTTTTTTATTTTGCAACTTTATGTCCCCTGCCCCAGTTATCACATTTTTTAAATTATATTTTTTCTTTTTTCTAATTGGCAAGATAAATGTATTTTGACTTCCATTAAGAAGAAGGCTGTATTGCACCTGGCCGGTGTGGTTCACTGGATTGAGCGTTGTCCTGTGGACTGAGAAGTCCCGCTTCAATTCCTGGCCAGGGCACAGGCCCGGGTTGCGGGCTGATCCCCAGTGGGAGGTGTGCAGGAGGCGGCTGATCAATGTTTCTCTCTCACATCAGTGTTTCTATCTCTCTCCCTTCCTCTCTCTATAAAAAACAAACAATAAAAACGTATTTTAAAAAAAGAAGACGGCTGTATTGTAAAGGTACTGAGGTTCCTCCAAGACTTCAGGAAAGAGCTGGGCAGCCAGGGCGTTGGGGAGCCTGCAGCCCTCGCCTGGCTTGCTCCTGGCCTCCCTCTACTCCCCACACCTTTGTTGTTTTCTGTGTGCCCATCACTAATTCCTACCTAAGCAAAGTACATTCTTCAGGGATTTTGTCAGTTTCCTTTATTTTCTTGGAGTCATCTTTCTTCCTCTTGTTTCATAATGGATTGGTTGTTCTCTCAGCCTATTGCTTAGTTGTCTTTTTTTAAAAATCCTCACCAGAGGATATTTTCCATTGATTTTTTTATAGAGAGAGGGAGGGAGGGAGGGAGGGAGGGGAAGAGAGAGGGATAGATATTGATAGGAGAGAGACACATCGATTGGCTGCCTCCCGCATGACCCCGATGGGGCTGGGGATTAAACCCACAGCCGAAGTACGTGCCCTTCACCAGGAATCAAACCCAGGACCCTCCAGTCCATGGGCTGAGGCTCTGACCCCTGCTCCAGACCAGCCAGGGCCATAGTTGTCATTCTGAGTATTTCCTTCACAGCTCTCCTTTGGATTTCCTGTTTCATGAATCTTCCTGAGAAAAGGTGTACATACTTGGAAATGTCTGTATTTCATCCCTTACACTAGATTGATAGTTTGGTTCGATACTGAGTTCTAGGTTGGGAATCATTTCCCTTAGAGTTTTAAAGCATTGCTCTGTTGTCTTTTCTGGCTTCCAGTGTTGCTACTGAGAGTCTAGTGCCAGTGCTGACCGCCTGGGCTTTGAGCTGATCTTTATTTCCTCTGCACTTCTTGGGCTCTGTGTGTCCCTGCGTCCTGGATTTTCAGAACGATGCGCCTGGCTGCTGATCTGTTGCTCATTGTGCAGGGCACTCAGTGGGCCCTTCCCTCCGGCAGTCCATGTTCTTCAGTCCTGGGAACATGAATTATGTCTTTGATTTCCCCCCTCTCTCTATTTTCTGTTCTTCCTTTTTAGAACATATCTTTATGATTTGTGTTTGTATGTGTGTATTAATTTTCTTATCTGTTCCTACCCATTTTTCTATTTGTTTTTGTTCTACCTTCTGTGACGTGCCTTCAGCTTTATCTTGCAATGTTTATTTTTAAATTTCTATTATCATATTGCTTATATCTAAGAGTCTGCTTTTTTTTTATCCTCACTAGAGGACTTTTTACATTTACCTTCAGATAAAGCGGGAGGGAGAGAGGGAGGAAGAGGAAGAGAGAAACATCGATGTGAGAGAGACATCAACTGGCTGCCACCCACACAACCCCAACCAGAGACCGGGGACAAACTGCAACCAAGTTACGTGCCCTTAGTGGGAGCCGAACCCAGGACTCTCTGGTCCACAGGCCGACGCTCTAACCGCTGAGCCAAACTGGCCAGGGCTATTCTTTTCTAATAAATGCAGTATTTTCTGTCAGCTAAGCCAGTTACCACATATAGGTTCCAAACAATTAGACAGTACAAGGTGGGCTATGACTAGATGTTGAAATGTTTGGTGCCAATGCTAAGTACAGTAGAATAGGAGAGTCTAGAGAAATCACTGTCTGCCAGAAAAGCTTGGGACCACTTCATGTTGAAGGTAGAGTAGGATCTGGACCTGGAATGGAAGTGACTTTGGGTGGGTGAGGAATGGCAATGTCGAGTGGTTAAAAAAGTGTTGACATTGGAACAGGCCCAGCTGAGTCACTGGGAAAACCTGTGAAGGTCCAACCTCTCTGAGCCTCCGTTTTCTCGTCTTTAATGGGACTAATAATATCTACCTTCTAGGGTTGCTTTAAAGAGAGAAGTTGTATATATATATATGTGTGTGTGTGTGTGTGTGTGTGTGTGTGTGTGTGTGTGTATAGTGTATGGTATATAATTGGGATTTAATGAACATTTTTTATTCTATAAGTTTCTTAAGGCCAGAAAAATAATCTTCTCTAGCAACACTTCCTAGCACAGTGCTTGCTACACAGTGGGATCTTACTGTAGATAATGAATAAATGAGTGAGTGAGGGAATAAATGAATTGAGGAAAGGAGAGCATTCCAGGCAGGGGAAATAACAGAAATAGTGGCCAGGAAGTTGGAAATAAGCATGTTGCATGGGAAAGGACTGTTGGGATCTTGGCCTGACTGAAAAGGTTTATATAGAGACAAGTGTTCATGGAAATATGTCTGAAAGCTGAGTCAGTACTTCTTGGAGGGGTTAGGAGGAAAGATGTCAAGAGGTAGTATGGGCCAGTGTAAGGCACTTAAATTAATGACCAAATCAGGGTTAGAAAGCTTCTGTCTCAGTTAGAGAAACAGCTAATTTCAGTTTTCAACATGAACATTTGGGAAAGGGATTTAAGCTCCTTGATTGGCTGGGAAAATGATTCCTGCTGTTTATCCTGGAAGGTGGTAATAATAATGATAAAATGAGCCAATAGATGTAAGTATGCCTTGTAAGTTTGTGGCCGAGTTTCATTGGCTCAGAAAGCAGGTAGAAAAACAGGAACTCTTGTTTATCCACATGGCTATAAAACCAATACAGCTTTAATCCTCTAGAAGCAAAAAAACTAATAAACAATACTAAATAGTGGGGTATGTTTCACCAGAAATACTTTTTCCCTTGCCCCTTTTCTTAATTTGATTGTATATAATTTTCCCGATGCCTATACTTATGCTGTCTAATCCAGTAGCCACTAGCCACATGAGGCTATTTAATTAAACAAAATTTAAAATTCAGTACCTCAGTCACACTAGCTACATGAGTGTTCATTGGCCAAGTGGGCTGGTGGCTGCCATTCTGTCATCACAGGAAGTTCTGTTGGAGAGTGCTGGACTAAACTAGACAGAACTTCAGTATGTATGTTTATTTTCTTAAATAGTACAATTAGTATTATAAGTACAGTCGTCCCTCGTTTATCGCAGTTAATCCATTCCAGACTCGAGCGGTTGCACCTGGCGGTGAAGGATTCCCGGGGTGTTCGAGTACAGAGGCCTACAGTCCATTCGTACAGTAATTGTAATACAGGGGTATATAATGGACTCAACCAAGTGCGCGCTGTATCGTTTTCACTGGCTCGATCAACTTTTTAATAAATATATTTGAAAAAACTTAGATAGAGTGAAGCTGCGAAAGTCGAAGCGCGAAGTGGCGATAGATGACTGTATTTATTTTATCTTCTCTGGCTTTAAATTATGAAGCAAATAAGTGAAGCTTGTTTCTTTAAAAACGTGAAGCTGTTTTTCACTTACGTGAGCCTTAGTTGATTGGTCTCTTACATCAGTGGCTTTTTATTGAGATCAAGTTCCCCAACCTGACTGAAGTTAATGGATTTTCTTAATTAGAGAAGTAACAGGATGTAGAAGATTGAATGATTTCAAAGAGCTTCTAGCCTAATTGAAAATGTAATTGATTGTGTTTTGCCAGATGTCATTTCAAGAATGTCTTTTTCTTTTAAGATGCTAAAGAAAACCCTTATGGTGAGGATGACAATAAGAGCCCATTCCCCCTGCAGCCCAAAAACAAACGCAGTTATGCTCAGAATGTGACTGTCTGGATCAAACCCAGCGGCCTGCAGGTAACATTACCCTTCACGTTGCTTTCCACTGGGGACAGGAGAGGTATTCTGGCAGGCAGGCAGACATTTGCTTTGATTTTCCTTTCCTTTGATACTTAGTAATTCATTTACTTGTAATGTTTGTCATTATTTCCAAAAGGGATTTGAGGTGGCCTACAGTAAAAAACATATACAGCAAAATAAATGTTTACAAAATTTAGAGCAATACAAAACTGAGAGGAAGAAGGGAGACAATTATGCCAGGAACCCAGGGCAAAATAATTATATTTGAGCAGTTTTGCTCTAAGCTTCCTGCTACCAAGGTCAAAAAAGAAACATGTAGGGTTTTATGTTGTATGGGTTATGTCTGATCAAAGGAAGCATGCCAGTTCTCTGTCTAGAGACATTTTTTCTGGCTTTGAATTTTAATGTGAAATTTTGGAAATTCGGAGGCATTGACTAATACAATGGATGTTATCTTTAACAACAATTTTGAGAAAGATGTAAAAATCTTTATGTGGTTATTTCTTCCATCCCCACAGTAGAGCCCGAACCGTAGCATTACACTGTGATTCCACAAACACACTTTAATGGGAAGCCGAGAGTACTCTTACCAAGGTATGCCACGTTCAGGCTAGGTACTGAGTGACATTTCTTCTTGCATTGACATCAAGTCCTTTATATCTTCTTTTTAAAAATCACTTTTGAGCCTTTTTCTCGAGTGCCATTTTTTTTTCTTTGTTCCTCCAATGAGTCCAACTTAAACCAGATGAGAAGAGGCAGTCAGAAGTAGCTTCTGTTGATGGCATAGTACTCCTTTTCTTTTTCTTTAAAAAAAAATTTTTTTACTGATTTTTAGAGAATTAGGGAGAGAGAGAGAGAGACATCAGTGAGAGGGAAACATCGATTGGTTGCCTCCTACATGCCCCCCACTGGATATTGAGCCTACAACCCAGGCATGTGTCCTGATCAGGAATCAAGCTGGTGACCTCTTGGTGCATGGGTCGACGCTCAACCACTGAGCCGCACCAGTTGGGAGGCATAGTCCCCCTTTTCGTGGAGACTGGACACATCCTGCCATGGCTAAGGTGGGAGGCGTGTAGTTCTGGGGAAAACCTAATTTTCCAACAAAGAGAAAATCAGGTTCTTCCCAGAACTTCCCTATTAGAAGGGTAGCTGAGTTTTCTTTTTCTAATTTTTCTAAAATTATTTTTAAAATTTTATTTTAGACTGGGTGTATTTTTTTTATTATAGTGAAATACACATATAACGTTTACCATTTCAACCATCTTTAAATATACATTTCAGTGGCATTTAGTATAATCACAATGTTATACAACCATCACCACTATCTAGTTCCAGAATGTTTTATCACCCCAAAAGAAAACCCTTTACCTATTAAGCAAGTCACTCTATATTGCCATCTTCCCCCAGCCCTTGGCAACCACTCATCTGCCTTCTGTCTATATGGATTTGCCTGTTTTAGATATTTTATATAAATGGCATCATGGCCTTTTTGGTTTGGCTTCCTTCCACTAAGCACAATGTCAGTGTTCATTCATGTTGTAGCGTATCTCAGTACTTCATTCCTTTTGGTATAACTATGCCACATTTTGTTTATCCATTCATTCAGTTGATGAGCATTTGGATTGTTTCTACCTGTTTGCTATTCTGAGTCATGCTGCTTTGAACATTCACCAAATTAATTTTCTCCTTTTGTTGCTGTACTGTTGTAACTAAGAAATCATGGCCAAATCCAAGATCATGAAGATTTGCCCCTATTTTTCTTAAGAGTTTCAGCTCTTGCATTTAGGTCTCTGGTCCATTTTGATTTATTTTTTTGTATATGATGTGAAGTAAGAGTCCAACTTCATTCTCTTCTGTGTGGCTATCCGGCTGCCCTAGTACCATTTATAGAAGAAACTATTCTTACCCATTGAATGGTCTTAGCACCCTTGTCAAAAAAGTAGGTGGAGAGAGAGAGATGATTACAGGGTGTGTTTTTGTGAGATACGTTCATTTTTGTCACCAAGAGATTTATTGTCAAGCACTTTGAAGGACGGAGATGTTGTACTAATGTTGAACAGAACAGTGACGTTAACTTAGAAGGGATCCTCATTTTGACACTGTAGCTCTGTTTGTATTTTCAGGTCTTTAAACATTAGAGCCACCCTTTTTTATTCTTTCCCCTTCACCACAGAATTCTAATGTTGAATTCTTTTTACCCTTGATAGACAGATGTACAGAAGATTTTAAGAAATGCAAGGAAACTACCTGAAAAAACACAGACATTCTACAAGGTGAGGCTATCAGAATTAGTGGCAGAGGCTGGGCCCTGGGATGTGCCAAAAGTAAATGGTTCACCACAGTTCGTGTGGTAGTGGAGTGAACACGGACAGGGATTAGAAATGTACAGCTCGTGCCTCATTTTTTCATCAGTAAAGTCAATAGAAGTGATAGGTCCAGTTTTGCCCTAAATTCCAAGAATCAGAAATGCTTCAATGACCTGGTTCTGTGCAGAAGGGCTTCTCTGAGTTGGTGCTGCTGGGACTGGCTGAGGGAAGGAGCTGAAAGGATCTTAACCCTCACAGCCCTTAACCCTTCTCACCGTTCCCATGTGGGTATCCAGCCTATGCCCCGGCGGCCATTGTATGTGACTTCCTGGGATGCTGATCACCGAGAACATTCTCACTGTATCAGAAAAGCTGCTTCTAGGAATCACCTAGCTAATCCAGAACCACTGATGGAGGGAATAAGGTTACAAGGGGTGAGGTAGAGTGTGGGGCATGTAAGCCCATTCATTTCTCCCACCCTTCTGGTGTCAGGCTAAAATCAGATGAAGCGGCAGAGAGAGGTATGCTGTGTTGTCAGTTGTACCCTCACTTGCTAATCTTAAAATATGGACACACAGCCAGCCCCAGGCTAGCATTTCCTCCAGAGAACATGCGTGCTTTGTCTGGGTGTTATTTCATTACCTTCATGTCACTAGTGTCTTCAAACGTAACTTTGTAGAGAGTTGGTGAAATCAAGCAAGAGCAGCCTAAATCGGAGTTCAACCAGGGAGCCGAGCAGCCTGCCATGCCCCGACTGAAGCCCAGAATCACACAGGCCCTTGATGACCATTCTTTGGCTGTAGTCCTTCTCCCTGCAGAGCTTTCTACACACAATCATCAGCTGTCTATTCAAGATGACACACTTGTACTTTGGCCTTTTGAACTTTTCTCTTGTTTAACACAAGATAGAGAAGTGGTCAGAAAGCCCGTTTCTCTTTTCTGGTTTATATAATCCCACGTATCAGCTGGAAAGGGCCTCTACCAGGTGACTGCACCAGCCCCTGCAGAGGGCAGAGGCGAGGTTAGCCTTCTCTTTTTTTGTTTTTGTGTGAGGATATTTTTCCATTGATTTTTTAGACAGAGTGGAAAGGAGGGAGGGTGAGAGAGGAACATCGATGTGAGAGAGACACATCAGTTGGTTGCCTCCCACACGACCCTGACCAGGGCCGGGGATCGAACCCGAGACCCTTCAGTCTGTAGGCCCAATGCTCGCTCTAGCCAGTGAGCCAAACTGGTCAGGGCATATCCTTCCCATTTTGTAAATGAGGCCATTGAGACCCAGAGAGGCTACACATCTTGCCCAAACCATGCTGCCAAGTCTTTGATGGGACAGTTTCTCTATTTCCATTCACTACTCCACCTTTTAAGGTTTTTTTTTTATTGATTTTTGGAGAGAGAAACATTGATATAAGAAATATTGACTGGCTGCCTCCTGCACACCCCCCACCGGGGATCAAGCCCGAAACCCAGGCATGTGTCCTGACCAGGTACACAGGTCAACGCCCAACAGAGCCACACCGCCATGGCCCACCCTTCTTCTTGTGTCAGTCTTTGGAGCCGTGAGAAGCCCGAGAGCCCTCTGAGGTTTGGGACAAGCCTTTTTCTATACCTGAGTAACAGGAAAAATAACCCTCCTTAGAGTTCTGAGTAAATGAAATGATGTGTGCAAAGTGCCTCATGACGTTTGCATAAGTGCTACTTAACTGTGGTGATGATGACTTGTACTTCAGTCAGTGTCCTCCTTACCCAGCTTTCTGATCACCTGTAGAGGAACCGCTTCTCAGTCATGTCATCGCACTCTCATTATAGGCATCTCTGTAGAAGCATTTGTTCTTATATAAAAATGCTGTTAAGTTCGGGAGAAGTTATTCTAAGCTGAGCACTTAGAAATTCTGTGTGTGATAACTCCAGACACAGGACTGGCTGGTCAGGTAGAGTCGACAGGGGAGTCAGTCAGGAAGTTGACCGGATGATAGAAGACAAAATGAAAATAGAAATCAATCAAGAAGTGGGGACCACAAATGTAGTTTTGACCAAGAATTTGATAGTTAATCTACCAGCGTGAGCTTACCTATTTCTGCCTAATTATGTACACTATCCACCAAAATCAGTCATCATAGTTGAGGTATGTGTCTGCTTTTCGCAGATAAGTTGGTTGTATTTTGTTAAAAAATATTTCACAAGAATGGACAAATCAACTTACCCAGTTATACCTTTGAATTAAAAAACCTTTTATTGTCGGGGGGAAAAAAAGTATGTGATGAGGAAACTGCATTTTAGGAACATTGGTGTTTTTTCATCTTGTTTCAGGAGCTGAACCGTTTACGAAAGGCTGCCCTGGCCTTTGGTTTCCTGGACCTGCTCAAAGGGGTGGCTGACATGCTGGAAAGGGAGTGCACACTGCTGCCCGACACGGCCCACCCCGATGCAGCCTTCCAGCTGACCCACGCCGCCCAGCAGCTCAAGCTGGCCAGTACTGGCACCTCCGAGTATGCTGGCTATGACCACAACATCACCCCTTTGCAGACAGACTTCTCTGGGAGCAGCACTGAAAGAATGTGAAGCTGACTTTGGGAGCCTTCCTTTTTTCATTTCAAATGAAAATGATTTAGGATAAAAACTTTTCCAGGGTGTTCACCTCTGCAACAACCACCCAAAGACCTCGCTGAGGCTGCCTCCGCAGCACCATTTGCTGCTTTGAATGACTGCACGTCTGAGAAGGGCTCTGAAGGGTTGTTGGCTGCTTAGGCCTGGACCTTAGCTTTCTGGGGCTCAGAGTCTTTCAGCTGAGACACCTGCTGCTCCCACGAAGGGCACATCTCCTGAGAAGCTTGAAGGTCTGATGCGCACAGAGCTCTCCCCGTTCCTCAGGCACCCTCACCTGCAAGCTCCTCTGGCTTTCTGAAAGGCACCCTCTCTTCTCTCAGTCATAAGGACATTTTCAAGCTTCTGCCCTTGCGACAAGCAACCCAGACTCTCTGGGACCAGCTAAATATAAGCTCTACACCACTAAGTTTTGGAACTTTTCTTAGAACTTGGGCAAAAGTTGGTGGTAACCTTTAGGTGCTTTTGATATGTCTTGAGATACAGACTTAAATAGCAACCATAAATGTATACGATTATTCCTGTTTCTTCAAGTTTTTTTTTTTTTTTTAATGAAAAAATAATTGCTTTTCTATAAAATGGTTTTACTGGAAAGCTAATGAGTCTTTGCCTTTTGATCTGTCCTATCTGGATATAATTTCAGCTTCCTATGTGGCACAGATTCATAAATTATAAGGGTTCCTTGAGTTCCTTACTGACTTCCTTTTTCTGACACCGTAAGGCCTCATTGCATAAGCCAGGTTCCATCCAGGTAGATTCCGACAGGTCACTGCAGTCAGCTACCCTTCCAAAGCATCAGCTAGCTTCATGACCTTGAGCAAGTCCTGTAGCTTCTCTAGGTTTTATTTATATCATCAGTGCTTTTCAGATTGCTCTGTGGACTGCCTAAGCGGAACTGCTATATAATATTTTGTTTGAACAAAGGACTTTATCATGAACAATTTGAGAACCATTAGAGTAAATAAATTATCTTTAGCCCGGCCGGTGTGGCTCATGCATCACATCGTGGTTGAGTGATGACCCATGCACCAAGAGGTCACCAGTTCGATTCCCAGTCAGGGCGCATGCCCATGTTGTGGGCCAAACCCCCAGTGGGAGGCATGCAGGAGGCAGCCAATCGATGTTCTCACTCATCGATGTTTCTCTCTCCCTCTCCCTTCCTCTCTATAAAAAATAAAGAAAAAAAAATTTTTAAATAAATGATCTTTAACACAGTTATTAGGATTTTGACTGTAAATGTTTAATAGAAATACACAATCTTCTGCTTTCTCAGACAGCAACAAAAGGGCTTGTAAGAATGTAAGAGTCTGCCACAGATGCAGCACAATCTACTGCAATGGTCTTCCCAATCACACACACACAGGTGAAAGAACATCAGAAGTTAATACAAACAAGTATTGATGGAAATTACAGACATGCAAACTGTCCTTTCAGTGCAATGAACCTGTGAAAACAATCCACCAGCCTATGCTAATCATGTTTTTACATCAAACTAAGTTTCCACCTTGGGCTCAGAAACAACGTAACTCATTTAGTACCCTTTTCCCCAGAACAATGGGAATGGCAAAACAAAAAGCACATCATGCCTTAAATTCTTTTATAGAAGCATTACTTCTAACACATTTTACTTGGAATGTAGTAGAAGAAACTGATGTTTTTGACAATGGCCAAACTTCATAATGCCTAGATTTTCTTTTTCAGTTCCTCTGTTGGTGGGTTTCCTGCCAGGAATTTTGGTTAAAGCACCAGCGGTGGTGGTGGTTCTCCAGCCAGCATTCTGTTTACTGTCCTACTGCAGAGGGCAAACAGCAGAATAAGCAGGTGTTTTTGAGGTCTACTCAAAAACAAAATCCCACCACTTACTCGGATAGGTACACAAGTAAACGGACTTAGCCAGTGCAGGGGAAGGAAGGCTGAGTGCTTTATGTTTGCGCACAGCCTACGACAGTTCTGCAGGTCGTTCAGCCCGGCCTACTCTAGCTTCCAGTTTGCTATGGCTGCATTGCCAGCAGCTGTCTTATGGCCAGTTTGACTCTTCTGACCCCTGTAGCCATTTGGGGTTGGAACTCTTATAATCTAATGTTTCAAATCTCTTTAGTGTCAAAAATAGTTCTGATTTATCTCAGAATGAAGTTAAGTGATCATGGTGTTCCAAGGTTCTGACTGGTTTCTCTCAAATCATTCTGTGCCCACACAGGTAAGCACTATATAGTAACATATCATTAGCAAGGCCAAAAAACTCAGAGGTAATATGTGTTCTCTAGACCCACCTGGACTCAGAAATGTTTTATCAATGGCTGAATCAAACAGATTTCAAAAAATCAATGCCATTCTACTTAACGAGTAACCCCTTGGGTACAGAATATACTAGGTCCTGCCTGGGTCACTTTCACAGCCTCCTATACAGCAAGCCTTGCTTTGTCTCTGCAGTCAATAGCTGAGAAGAACAAATTCCAGCTGTAAGAATGGCCAGTGCCTACCTAGTAGGTTCAGGGCACTGACGCCATCTCTCTGACTTGTGTGAAACAGACTGACTGGACATGGAGTGGGTGGGGCAGGGCTGAGTCGGCTGTCACTAACAATACAAAAGAACAAACCCGTCATCAGATGTCATGCAAGTACTACACTAAGATAATACAGTAAATTCAGGATGTTACTGGGAAAAAGGGAAGATAGACTTACTGAGAATTTAATCATTTAACTTTAGAAAAAGTTTTACATCAGTAGAAGAAGGTAAAACTGTAAGAATTATAGATTAAGCTCAAAAGTCTAAATGGCAAGAAGTCACCTAAATCTCTTTTCAGTGGGTCTTTTTCTTTCTTTGTCCATAGCGCCGCCTGCGCTGTTTATACAAGTGACGGAAATTTATGTATAACCCTGAAAAAAAAAAGAGGCCAGTTAGAAATGAGAATCTTTGTCCTTGTTCATAACCAGAAGCTGCTGGGCAGGGACAGTCTCTAGTTGTGTTTTCACATCCCTCTGTGCTTACTGCTCAGGAAGCACAACTTAGTTGTTAACAAGTTATTAACGATGCACTGGAGACAACTCGATTTCTCCCAGTGGGTTTACAATTTCACTTGTTTCCTTACTGTGAAAATTTTCAAACATACAAAAAAGATTAAATCATTGGCACAGTAAATACCCAGCTAGGTTTAAACTGTAACTCTTCATTACATTTACTTTATCTCAGACCCATTTCCCATCTCATTTTTGATGTTTTATTTTTAAATAAAAGTTACAGACATCAGTATCTCTAAACATTTTCTTAATTGGAATTCACAAGATCCCTTTTTTGTTGTTGTTAATCTTCACCCAAGGATATTTTCCCATTTATTTATTTTTTAGATAGAGAAATACCGATGTGAGAGACACATCAATTGGTTGCCTCTTGCACAACCCCGACTGGTGCCAGGGATTGAACCTGAAACCCAGGTCCATGTCCTTGACCAGGATCGAACCCCACGGCCCTTCAGTCCCCTGACCAATGCTCTGAGCCAAACTGGCCAAGGCTACCCTTCTAACTTTTTTAGTACAATATTTTAAGTGTCTTTCCAATACTTATTCCTCTTTAACACTTTCAGTATGCCCACCTCACAGAGCCTAATTACAATAACAGTAGATTTGTCCAGTAATAGAGGTAAAGAGCTCTTTTAATAAGTGCATTTTCCAAACTGAAGCTTATTCCCTTCAACGGCCAAACATTTTAACATTTTTGGTTAGAAATCTTTCTGAAATGTATTATACCCTTTCTGAAATAGAAAATAAGAAATTGAGCCCTGGCTGGTTTGGCTCAGGGTTAGAGCGTTGGCCTGCAAACCAATGAGTCGCAGGTTTGATTCTGGTCAAGGGCACGCACCTCAGTTGCAGTTAGTCCCCGACCCTGACTGGAGTCGTGCAGGAGGCAACCAGTCAATGTGTCCATCTCATGTCAATGTTTCTCTCTCTCTCCCCCTCCCACTCTATCTGAACAAAAATGGAAAAATATCCTCGGATAAGGATTGAAAAAAAAAGAAAAGAAATTGAATAAATTTAATCTTTGGCAAATGGCCTATACTCATAATGTATATTATTTAACTGTGCTCTGCCATGTGCCGATATCCTGAAGTGTAGGTCTCTTCTCCCCTAATACTGAATGACCAAGGCCACTTTGCTTTCTGGTTTCTTGGGTTTATTTTTTGTGGTCTTCCTCTCACTGTCTGGTGTAGCCAGCCTCTAAAACGGTCCCCAGGGATCCGTACCTACTGCTATTTCATACCCTTGTGTAGTCCCTTCCCATACTTGACTAGGTAGGTCTATGTAACCAACAGAATGTGAGAAAAGTAACAGTATGTCACTTTGAAGATTAAGTTATAAAAGGCAATGTGGCCCTGGCCGGTTTGGCTCAGCGGTTAGAGCATTGGCCTGTGGACCAAAGAGTCACGGGTTCGATTCCAGTCAAGGGCACGTGCCTTGGTTATGGTTTGGTCCCCCACCCTGGTCAGGGTCATGTGGGAAGCAACCAATCAATGTCTCTCTCTCATATCAATGTTTCTCTCTCCCCTCCCACTCTGTCTGAAAAAAAAAAAAGAAAAGAAAAAATAGCCTTAGGTAAGGATTAAAAAAAAAAAAAGCAGTATGGTCATGGTAGAGGTACTAATCATCACTTCAGTGGCAATCATATTACAATATATAGATGTATCAAATCAACATGTTGTCTACTTTAAATATATATAGTATTATATGTCAAACATATTACAATAAAAAATTAAATAAGATTTTTAAAAGCAGTGTGGCTTCTGGCTCTCAGTTCACTTACGCTGGGGGAAGCCATGTCATGAGCAGCCATCTGGACAAGTGTTGTGGCAAGAAACCAAAGCCTCCTGTCCACATCTACGTGAGTGCGCGAGCTCGGGAGAGATCCTCAAGCCCCAGTCAAGTTGCAGAAGCTGTAGCCCCAGCTGAGCTGACAGCTTGACTAGAACCTCATGAGGGACCCTGAGCCAGGGCCACCCAACTAGGCTGCTTCCTGACCCATAGAAACCATGTGAGATAATATCTGTTGTCTTAAGCTGCTAAATTTTGGCGTTTTTTTGTTACATAGGAATAGATAACTAATATACTATCTGCTGTCACACCCTCTGTTGCTAGGAGACCAGCCAGCCATACTTATTTAGGGCCACCTCAAGACTTTTGTGAACTAAAGCAGGGGTAAATACATAAATTATATTAAAATGTATTAGAACTTTATCTAAAGTAAAGAGTCCTTATAGTTAGGAAGGCTTATAAATCTCTCATATTTGCAATAATTTAGGTTTACATATTTTTCCGTTCTTTCAGTTTTTATTTATTTATTTTTATCCTCACCCGAGGACACTTTTCCATTTTTTGTTCAGATAGAGTGGGAGGGAGAGAGAGGAAGAGAGAGAAACATCGACGCGAAAGGGACACATCGAGTGGCTGCCACCCACACGACCAACCAGGGTAGGGGACAAACTGCAACCAAGGTACCTGCCCTTAGCGGGAACCGAACCCAGGTCTCTCTGGACCGCAGGCTGACGCTCTAACTGCTGAGCCAAACCGGCCAGGGCAGTTTTTATGAATTAAGGCAAGAATTTATATTTTATATAAAAGTAAATTAATAAATAAACAAGCAGGTTTTACATGAGGCACAGGGACCTCCTGTTGGTAGGCAGAAGGCTTTATGACATCTCTGAGCTGTTCTTCCTTCCTTCTGCCAGTCGTACTCCCATTCCTGTAAACTCTGGGTAAGGAATGTGCTACTGAAATGGGCAAGAGTACAACGAGCTTCTTATTCTACTGTAAAAGAGCTTCTTACATTGTTTTAAACATGAAATATATTATGGTGAGTTCCCAGTGACCAAGAGCAGCTCAAAGAAGATAACCACTGGGGATATTTGGGAAGAAATACTTCCCGTACATAGCACATTCTCCTAGTGAGTCTGTTCTGCAAAGGAACCTTTCTTTAACTCTATCCTGCCCTTTTGGAAATAAGATTCATCAAGACTTAAACTCTGAAACACTTAACTGTACCCTCTACAGAAGTGAAAGGAAAAAACTACAGAGCCAATACTTACCTAAAAATAATATTATAAGATAAACCTGAAGAAAAAAGGAGAATCTAACTTTGATTTTCACCGGATACGGCAATGTGAAGCTGAATCTGCCTGTTTCGTTGAACACGGGAATGGACTGGATCACGGAGACAGCTGAAAGCACAAAGACCTCGTTAGAAGCAAGTAAAATAGTCACAACTAGTGACAGCGCCTTTTAACCCCTCCAAGTTTCAGTTATGGGTTTGTTGAAAATGCTCCCTCCTCCCCTTGTACAGAGGGCTTATGCCTCTTCTATTCCCCCCTAGTTTCCCTAAAAGACGAGCCTCCGAGCTGACAACAGAAGATGAATGGGGAACAACCATTTGACAATACTGGGCTTCAGTTTCCTAGTCTATGAAATGGAGAGAAAAATCCCTATCTGACTCACCCACTAGTTGTTTGTCAGAGTAAAATAATCAATATTGGCCTGCTTTGGAAAACTAAAACTACCATATAAATAGGAAGCATGCGATACATCACCACCTGGTTCCCAAATGAGCTACTTCCCTAGAACAGTCTGGATATCAGGAGTATTATGGAAGGAAGCCACTAGGAAGAAAATCTTGAAAAGTCCAACTTCCATATATTGACTAAGACTAAGAGAAGGTGGAAGAAAGATCTGCCTATTGGCTTAGCTCTCCCTTGGTGCTAAGCTGTAAAACCTAGAGTTCCTGAAAGTACCTTCTGCCAAACATCCCAGAGGATATAAAGGAATCCACACAGTGTAGCGAAGCCATGTGAGCACTTTCCAATCCATGTCAATGCAGGAAAGCATGTAGAAGGGGTACCTATGAAAATAAGGAATTCAGAAGTTAAAAGCCACTTCAGGTTTAGAATGCAACCTTAGAACATCATTCAAACAGAACTATTTCACAATTAGCCACACGTCTTCTTCAGAACAGAAGTATAATCCTGGGCTAGCTACCCACAAACTCCCATCACGCTCTTCCCCCAGTCTTCAAAGGATGTGAACTCTCTTTAATGACAGACTAAGTGTAGGTCTCAAAGTAACCTTCTTTGAAATAGTTTAGTATGTGGAACGGATGCTCAGAAGCTTTTTGGCTTTATTCCTAGTTCTGGTCGGCATTCCAAGTAGATAAGGATGATAGACACACTGATAGGCAAGTTATCTCTGGATAAATGGATGCTATCAAAATTAAGTAGACGTATACCAAAGACCTTTAACCTAGAATCATACTTATGGAACATGTATGGTCTAATAGGGAGAAGATTACATCTACTTAATTGGATTTTTAAAGTTTTTTATTGACAACTGAGAAGGGAAGCACCAGATAAGAAATCTTACAAAGGTTCATTCCCACCATTCCTTCTGGAAGGCTGGTCCTCACTAGTTCCATCCAACCTGCATTGTTCCTTCAACTCCAGGTTTCTTCAGCCCTTTCATGAATTTTTCTCTTCCCAACAAGACAGCAAGATCCTAAAAAGTAAGATGGGTCTCCTCCTTTCTCTGGATCTCTCCTGCTCCTCAGTGCCCAGGCTGGTGCTACGATCCGATGACGGCTTTAAAAAACTCTGCCTCAAAACTACAGAACAAACATCCTTCAGAACTGCCGCCTGAAATTAAGCTGAGTGAAAGTCCTACAATTATGAAATTAAAGAAGCCACACTGAGACTGGTAGGAGGGACCGAGGCACAGACAGGCTGGTCCCACACCCACATGTAGCCGATAAGAATCAGAAGGGATACCTCAGCTGGGAAGGTCCTCCCTGAGGACTGAGGGGTCCCCATCCCACACCAGGCGCCCTGCTCAGCGTCCACGTGCCAGAAAGAGAAGTCCCCATAACTTCTGGCTGTAAAACCAGTGGAAACTGAGGCTGAGGGAGGCCGAGGCTGAGGGAGGCTGAGGCTGCAGGAGCCCCAGGCAGATCCCCTTAAAGGGCTCGCACACGGACTTACTTAGACCACCTCCCTCTGACCTCCAGCACGGAGGGGAGGCAGCTTGAAAGGCACTAGAGACACATGGGGAAGAACTGAGTTGTTTGGCATCAGGATGAGGACTGGAGAGGCAGCTTTCTCCTGGACAGACATGCTGGCGGAGGGCTTGTTCCCTTGGTGAGCCCTTTTACCCACAGGGCTGGCACACAGCTGCTACATCTGGGACTCCAGCAGCCTAGCTCACACTGTTTGGTCCGCCCTGGTGATTCACTGAGGCCCTGCCCCACCCAATTTTCAGGCCGAACCAAACCTGTTTCCAGTAGCTTTACCATAGGATTGGCCTGTTTTGGCTCCTGTTTCAGATTTTCCTGAATTTTCTCAAACAAGCAGCATCTAGCCACAGCGAGACCCATACCCCTTGCTAAGTGGCCCCAGGCCTGGCACTAGAAGTAGCCAGCTTTGGTTCACAGCTCGGCTTCACCTGGGCACCAAGCCCACGACAAGAAGCAGCCATAGGCACATCGCTTTGTAGCTTATGCCTGGTGGCCCCGATAGAACACAGGCAGTGGCTGCCCTTGCTCCAGAGCCAGCACACCCAGTGGACAACTTCAGACCACATCGAAGCACCACCACCCAACCACCTCCACAAGTGACACACTCAAGAAATGGACTTAGGGGGCACCAGAGCCCTGCTGAAGTAAGTCTTGCTCTGTGTGGTGGCCCCTGCACAGCTGATCCTCCAAGGTAGTCAGAGGTCGGTGGTTAGTGGGCAGAGCCAGCCTTGCAGCTGATCAGCCTGAGTAAAACCCTCCCACTGAAGTACCAACAGCAATCAAGACTCAATTACAACAGAAGGTTGTAAAGTCCACACCAGGGGTGCACCTTGGGGGCCCAGCTGGGAGATCAGGGAGGCTGCGCCACTGGACCCTACAGGACACCTACTACAACGGGCCACCCTAGGAAGCCTAGGAGACATAGCGACTCTACCTAATACATAGAAACAAACACAGGGAGGCAGCCAAAACCAGGAGACAAAGTAACATGTCCCAAATAAAAAAACTCCAGGAAAATAACTAAACAAAATGGAAATAAGCAATCAATCAGATGCAGAATTCAAAACACTGCTTATAAGGATGCTCAATGAACTTAGTGAGGGCCTTAAGAGCATAATAAAGGACCAGTCAGAAATGAAGGAGACACTAACTGAAATAAATAATAATTTATAAGGAATCAATAGTAGAGTAGGTAAAGCCAAGAAGCAAACCATCGATTTGAAATATAAGGAAGCAAAAAACACCCAATCAGAACAGCAAAAAGAAAAAAAAAATCTAAAAAAATGAGGACAGTATAAGGAGCCTGTGGGACAACTTCAAGCATACCAATATTCACATCATGGGAGTGCCAGCACGAGAAGAGAGAGGGCAAGAAATGTGAAAACCTATCTGAAAAAATAATGACAGAAAACTTCCCTAACTTGGTGAAGGAAACAGACATACAAGTCCAGGAAGCACAGAGAGTCCCAAACAAGATGAATCCAAAGAGGTCCACACCAAGATACATCAGCATCAAAATGCAAATGGTTAAAGACAAAGAGAGAATCTTAAAAGCAGCAAGAGAAAAGCAGTTAGTTACCTACAACAGAGCTCCCATAAGCGTGTCAGCCGCTTTCTCAAAAGAAATTTTGCAGGCCAGGAGGGAGTGGCAAGAAATATTTAAAGTGATGAAAAGGACCTAAAACCAAGATTACTCTACCTGCAAAGCTATCATTTAGAATTGATGGGCATATCAAAAGTTTCCCAGACAAGAAAAAGCTAAAGGAGTTCATCACCACCAAAACAGTAGTATATGAAATGTTGAGGGGTCTTCTTGAAGAAGAAGATTAAAAATATGAACAACAAAATGGCAATTAATACATATCTATCCACAATTGAATCTACAAACAAAATGAGCAAGCAGAACAGAAACAGATTCATAGATACAGAGAACTTTTTGTTGGTTGCCAGATAGGAGAGGAGTTGGGTGGAAATGATGAAGGGATTAGGAAGTACAAATTGGTTGTTAGACTGCTGAACCTCAAAGGGAAGGGGGAAGGTGGGGCGGGAAGAGAGAAACCAAAGAACTTATATGCAGATATGCATAACCAGTGGAAGCAGACCATAGTGTGGGGAAAGCAGGAGAAGGGTGGCATTGGGGAGGAGGGAGTCAAGGGGGAAAAAATAGAGGGACATCTGTAATATATTCAACAATAAAGATAAGTTTTACAATAATAAAGTAAATAAAAAACTCTGCATCCACTTTTGCAGAGCACATAGATGCAGCTACAACTCTCCTTAATCCCAAACCAAATGAGACTCTGAATAAGACAGCAAGTCTCTCGAGAAGAGATCTAATCCAAAGAAGAAGCATTCAAACAGCATCCTAGCATCTTACCCACCTGAAAATTTCAATTGTGCTCCAAATATAAAACACAAAGAAAACCACAGCTTTGTTTTGCATTTCTTCCATGGTGCCAAAGATGATAAACAAAATGAAATTTCTTCCAAAAAGCTATTAAAAGGACCCAAAAGAGAGAAAAAAGTTTTAAAATGTATTTTTAAAAACCATATACATGTGTTATCTGAAACCTAACCCCAGTAAATTCAAGGTAAAAAAAAAGATTGAGCTCAACTGGTTTAAGCTTTGCTCCTGTTTTAGAACAAGTTAAATGCCCAAACCAGTATTTCTGGTAAATGGGTGTGTGTGTGCATGCATGCATGCATGCGTGTGTGTGTGTGTGTGTGTGTGTGTAAATGTATCATTATAACTAGTGTTTTTTTAAAATACACTCAAACACTTTAAAGGATACTGCTAAATGGACATCTGTGTCTGCATAACCCAAGTTAAGAAATAGAACATTACCCGTATGGCACCTCCTCTCCACCTTGTAAGTAATACTATCCTGTGTTAACCATTCCATTGTTTTTCTTTATAGATTTACTGCTTCACTTTGCCTGTTTTTTAATGTGCTGAGATCATGCTACATGTGTTCTTCTGTGACTTACTTCTTTCTCAACATTATGTTCCCAGGAGTCATCCACACTGAATCACGTGGCATTGCCCAGCTCCCGGAGACTTCATTCATACTGTATTCTCTGTGATACTTGCTGAAGACATGTAATGTGATACTGAAGCTTGCCCTAGAAATTCTACCCTAATGCTTATTTGTACTAGTCACTGATATACAAAAAATATTATTCCATATTAGTGGTCACTCACTAGCCCCTTTTTATTTTTTAAACTAAACAAAGCAGCCTCTGTCCAAGGGCAGAAAAACAAATAACAAGGCTATTGTATTAACACCCTTTACCATGCAAATGATGCTATTCCATGCCAGAGCTGGTATACCACGAAAGGGTAGAATTATAAAAACTGCTTCAGAAAAGACTAACCAATAATCACCTGACTCCCCGTGTCTGAGTAGGTGGTAGTTAATGGTATGTAACTGCATAGCTAGGAAACAGAAAGGAGGATCAAAGGCTTTGATGCCCCATTCCTGGTAACACTCTTCCAAATATTAGGGAAACACATAGATGTAGTGGGGGGAGGGATCACCACACAAGTCAGAAGAGCCATCTTCATATAGGAAAGAACGTCCAACGTAAAAAGAGTTCCTTGGTGTTATACTGCCTTCACCCACCCAAGGTGGGAGGAGACCAAGCATATCTCTATCTAAGAAGATTGAGCCTAGGATTTTCTGCTCCTGCCTGAGAATCAAGTTTCCCTAGTTTTACAGCTCTTTGTATAACTGTGATTTCATGAAGATGTTATAATAAAATCAACCTGAAATGGCAAAAGTTTACTTTGGAAAATATACCTGAGGCTTAAATTTTATTTCCTTGTTCAGATAAAACAATGGTTTTCCTGTGCCAATAGGTATTTTTACTAATTGAGACTTCTCAGCAAATTGTAACATAACTACTAAACACTGAATTCTTTCATTCCCCACCCTTGAGATCAACTTTTCAATACCTGGAGAACAGAAGGTATCACTGGTGACTTAGTGACTCCAATTGCTGCATTGATAGTTTCCACAACTGCCAGCATCTGGCAAAAATACATCATGTCAGCCATGGTGTGAAATGTGTCATAAAAGGACTCTACGGGACAAAAATACATTAAGAATAAATGAAATGGCAAATTACAACAGAATCATTTCTCAAACTATGTAACTCCTTGCATGAAAGGAATTTTGAGAAAGACAATAAAATATCCAGTCAGATTCAAGTTTACTAACCAGCTACACTGGAAGAAAGTAGTCCTTCAGATTCGTGAACAGTCAGCTCTACTGGTTACTAGAAAGTTAACACACAAGCTCTGCATGCACTTCTCATTTAATTTAGTTATTTTTTTAATCCTCACCTGAGGATATTTTTCCATTTATCCTCAGATAGAGCGGGAGGGAGGGAGGGAGGGAGGAAGAGAAAGAGAGAGAAACATCAACTGGCTGCCACCCGCATGACCCCAATCGGCTTCAGGGACGAACCGCAACCAACGCACGTGCCCTTGGCCAGAATCGAACCCAGGACTCTCTGGTCCTCGGGACGACTTTCTAACTGCTGAACCGGTACAAGAGATGCACTTCTCATTTTTTTTAATCCTCACCTGAGGACATTTTTCCATTTATCTCCAGACAGACTAGGAGGGAGGGGGAGAGAGAGAGAAAAATCGATGTGAGAGAGACACATCGACCGGTTGTCTCCCGTGCAACCCCAACCAGGGCCAGTGATGAACCACAACTGAGGTACATGCCCTTGACCAGAATCAAACCCTCAACTCACTGGTCCGCAGGCCAACACCCTAACTGCTAAGCCAAACCGGCCAGGGCTAAAATACTTATAATATTGTTTTAAAACAAGATGCAAAATTGTATACACCATGTGATTATATTTTCAACTGTAGGAGAAAAAAAAGACTAAAAGGCAATGTATGGACAATGGCTTAGTAACCTCCTCTTCCTTCTCCCACACCTTAACCCCTGTTTTCCCTAGTTTTATAAACTTTCTTAGATCAGCACATTTAATTTTATGATTTGAAAAAAAATTTTTGTAAGTAGGAAAAGGCATTCATATATTAATGGAATATGGATTTAAATAGTGGTTGTATAAAATAATAACTCTTTCTGGGTATTATACATCCAAATCCTTAAAAACAATTAGTCCTTGTCTGGCTGGTGTGGCTCAGTGGATAGAGCTTTGTCCCATGGACTAAACAGCGATTCTTAACCTTTCACAGGAATCGCCGAAGACCATCAGAAAACACATATTTCCGATGGTCTTAGGAACCGAGACACCGCTCCTCTATCCATCTCCAGGCGGGTCCACCCACATGCAGATATGTCCACATACAACATGAGGAACTCTATTAAAGGGTCTGGGCATTAGGAAGATTGAGAACCACTGGCACTAATCGGACCAAGAGGTCGCCGGTTCGATTCCCGGTCAGGGCACATACCTGGGTTGTGGGCTTAATCTCTAGCAGGGGGCGTGTAGGACACAGCTGATTGATGTTTCTCACATGGATGTTTCTCTTTCTCTCTCTCCCTTCCTCTCTCTCTAAAAAAATCAATATATTTTTTTAAAATGTTGTCCTTTAATCTCACAATTCCACTTCAGGAATTGTGGGAAAAATGCCAAGAACCAAGAAGCCAAGAATCTGTTGCTCTCACAGTTTGGGGTTATGACAGAATTTTTGTTTTAAGTCTTTATTTTCTGATTTCGTCTGTAATTAACACTTTTATAATTAGAAAAAAATTAAAAATGTATTTAATAAAAAAGTATTACTTTGCCCTGATCAGTTTGGCTCAGCAGTTAGAGCTTCAGCCTTCGGTCCAAAGAGACCAGGGTTCAGTTCCCACTAAGGGCACGTACCTCGGTTGCAGTTTGTCCCCAGCCCTGGCTGAAGTCGTGCAGGAGGCAGCCACTTGATGTGTCCCTTTCACATCAATGTTTCTCTCTCTCTCTTCCTCTCTCTCCCTCCCACTCTATCTGAACAAAAAATGAAAAATGTCCTCAGGTGAGAATAAAAATATTAATATATATATAAATATATATATTACTTAATAAAAAGCTAGGCAAGCTCAAATAAGAGTTTCTACATAAGCCCAAGAGTCTGCTGCTGTTTCCTTAGCATATGGAGTTTAGCAAATACATGCTTACATGAAAAATCAAGCACATGTGTGGAATCTGCCTTTAAACAAAATCCTTTATTCGAAAAGAGAAAATTGCAAAGGGCAAACTAGTACCCTGGGTGTCAGGCCCCAACTCCTCTCTGAGAACTGATAAGGGAAGAATTAAACCAGCAGCTCCATTCCAGTAGTTGGTTAGGAAGGGGCTCAGAGCCAAAATAGAAATTACAAATCCAGGCAGCTTATTTTAAACACCTGACCCAGATGCTTAGTAGCCTTTGGACTGCATTACCTAATAGCCAGCAGGCTTGCATGGCAACACTCAGAATCAATCCAATTGTGTTGGTAAGCTGTGATTTGCAGGATTCCAAGGTGTTAAGAAGGCTGGAAAAATGTGCACTTCTTTCAAATGATTCTAGAGCTAACTACAATTCACCTTCTACAAACTTCAGATGGAAAAATTTAGGAGTAAAGAATAAAACAGTCAAAAGGATTTTTTCTCTCTCTTTAAATAGAGTTTATATATTCCCATTATACTTAGATTTTTCCTCATATTTATTTTACAAAATAAAGAATTTTTAAGAAATTATCTACATTCAAACCATTTGAAGATGGTGCATTTCCACCCAATCTTTGTGTGTGGGGGGGTACATTTTCACTTTTTCATGTGTGTGTGATCAAATAAATTTAATCACAAATTTATTTGGAAGAATAAATGGAAGAATAAATTTATATGTTACTTTTTCAGCCTGTCATCAGTATTTTTCCATGTTATTACACACTCTTTAAATACTTTATATTTGTGCCTGGCCGGTGTGGCTCAGTGGTTGAGCGTCAACCCATGTACCAAGAGGTCTCCGGTTCGATTCCCACGTTGTGGGCCCAAACCCCAGTGGGGAGCATGCAGGAGGTAGCCAATCAATGTTCTCTCTCATTGATGTTTCTATCTCTCTCTCCCTTTCCCTTCCTCTCTCTCTAAAATCAATAAAGAAAAACAAACGTAGCACCATAAATATTTTATATTTGTTTCACAACATTTCACTGAGGGAATATCCTAAACCAATCCCTCACTGGACATGTAGGTAGCTTCTAACTTGTCACTAATATAAAAAATGACAATATGTCTATCTTTTTGAAAAAGCTTCTCTTGCAGTTTCAATTCTGCCTTTAGAACATAGTTCCAGAAGTGAAAGTACCAGGTTCAAGGATATAAACAGTTAAGCTTCTTGATTCACTTTGCCAAATGATTTCCCAAGAGTTGTAATTATGGACCTTCACAGTAGCCATTGGTGTGTCTATTTTAGCATATGTCATCTTGATTCAAGTATATTTTTTAACTTTGCAAAATTGATAATAAAAAATGTCTTATTTTTTATTTTCTTCATCATTACTGAATTAAACATTTTTTGGTGTAATAGTTTTAGTTCCTCTTATGACTTTCCTGTACATACTTTTATTTATCTAGTAGAGTTTTCACATATTTAAATCAATTTGTGCAAGGTCTTTATATGTAAATAAATCAACACTTAGTGGTATTTGTTGCAATTTTCCACCAACCCTCCATCTCCACACTGCTAACCTCAATATATGTTTAATCTTTAATGCTGTTTTGGCTGGAGTGTTTTTAGATATAGAGAAATTTAGATATTTTATTGTAGTCAAATATATGGACCTTTTCCTTTATGATTCTTCCAACATTTTAAGCTTAGAAAGGCCTAACCTTCCACATGAGATTTTTATAAATATTTACTTATATCTTCTATTATGGTTTACCTTTTTTATATATAATTCTTAAATCCTTTGGGAAAATTTCTTTTTGTGTACAGTGCAAGGAAGAAGGATCAAACGAAGTCCTTGCTCCCTCATGTGCCCAAACCTAACCAATTTTCCTTGGAAACATTTATCCAATAAAAAAGTACTGGATAATATTTCCCTTTCTGTTGATTTATGATTCCTTTATCATATATAATTCATGTATGTGTATAATGTAAGAGCTATTCCTAGGCCACCTAATCTGCTCTGCTAATTAGTCTATTCTTACATGAAGACTGTACTATTTTAATTATCATTCTTTCATATCAGGTGGAGAAAGTCCTCTCCCATTGCCTTTCTTCCCCCAAATTTTAGGATCTATTTATATGTTCACAAAACAATTTCAGAATACTTTAGATCACATGCTCAAATATTTTCCATTGTCATATATTTTGGCCAGAGTTCTGTTAAACATGTAAATTAATTTATCAAGAACTAATATCTTTGTGATAGTCTTTTCATTCATTTTTAGAACAGTCCAGTTGACAATCTATTTAGGCTCCAAAAGGATGAAGTCCCTTTTGGACTTGCATAATTTTGGCACTGGAAATATCACATCAATTTCTTTAGTTATAAACTATCATGTAGCGAATAGACAAAGGGATGCTAGTCCAAGATATGGCCCTGGCGAGCTGTGCAGACATAGGCCATTTCTTTGGCTGTCTAAATCTGTTTCCTCACCTGTTAAAGAGACAGAATATCAGCCTGCCTGTTTCAGAGGCCATGGAAAATAACAGATGTGAAAGTACAATGAAAAGCATGAAGTACTATACAAATATGGAGGGCTATTACTAATACCAAAGGCAGAGAGTATTACCTTTGGTGAGCAGCGAGCCAATCTACTAAAAAAAGAAAACTAGCGTTAAAATTTGATACTTGCCTTTTCCCAAGATAAAGAACCGCACAGTCATGTTGACAAACATCCAGGAGAATCCCAAGAATTGCACAAGGTTATACATGAAAAGGTATCCTTTCTTTAAGCTTATAAGAGCTGAAAAACAAAGCAAGGCAGTAAACTGTTACTAGCAGCAGTCACAGTCACAGCAGGAGAGGGGTGTGTAGGGCATATAGTCATCATTTCATCCCTCTTTCCTATGGGTGCCCTAAGCTCCCAAACAAATACCTGGCCCACGTCTGCACCAGCCTGGCTCCTGACTCCACAGAGGAACAGATAAGGAAAAAGCATGAGGAACACTGCACTCCAAGGTGTGTTTTCAGCACTCTTTCACCTCAGAGCCTTGAAGGGTAAGTATATAGACATAAGAAGTCCAGAAAGAGAATATATCTTAGGAGGCATTAGAGTAGGGGGAAAAGCTATACTCAGCTCCTCTTCTTGTTATCTTAATATAATCTACAGTTAATTCTTTTCTGGAATTTTTTTAAGGTCATGCTGGTCAAACTAGCTCAAAGAGAGAGAATGAATAATAAAAAAACTTCTAATATTTGATCATATATTGATTCAACCAAGCATTAATTGAACACCTACAATGTCCAAGCTACAGAGGGGCACTATTGGGATTCAAAGAACTTAAAATCTAGCCCGGCCAGCATGGCTCAGTGGTTGAGCATCAATCCATGCACCAAGAGGTAGCTGGATTTTGTGGGTTTTTTTTGGTACGTGCCCCTAGCGGGAACCGAACCCAAGACTCTTTGGTCCACAGGCCAACGCTCCAACCGCTGAGCCAAACCAGCCAGGGCGACATAGCTAGTTTGATTCCCAGTCAGGACACATGCCCACGCTGGCCAAATCCCCAGTGGGGGACATGCAGGACACAGCCAATCCATGTTCTCTCACATAGATGTTTCTCTCTATCTCACACTCTCCTTTCCTCTCCCTCTAAAATCAATAAAGAGCCCTGGCCAGTTTGGCTCAGCAGTTGGTGCATCGGCCCACGGACCAAAGAGTCACAGGTTCAATTCCGGCCAAGGGCACGTATCACAGTTGCAGTTCATTCCCGACCCTGATCGGGGTCATGCGGGAGGCAACCAGTGGATGTGTCTCTCTCACATCGCTGTCTTTGTTTCTCCCTCTCTCTCTCTCTCCCCCTCCCTCCCACTCTGTCTGAAGATAAATGGAAAGTTATCCTTGGGTGAGGATTTTAAAAAATAAATAAAAATAATAATAAAAAAATAAAATCAATAAAGAAAAAAAAGCTAGACTTTGGCAACATTTAACTAATTAAAATTTTTTCTTCAAAACTACAAAAGTTGCCTGGCTGGTATGGCTCAGTGGTTGAATGTCGACCCATGCACCAAGAGGTCACTGGTTTGATTCCCAGTCAGGGCACATGCCCAGGTTATGGGCCAGATCCCAAGTGGGGGGCATGCAGGAGGCGGCCAATCGATGTTCCCTCTCATCAATGTTTCTATCTCTCTCTCCCAAATCAATAAAGAAAAAATTTAAAAAAAAAAAAAAAACTAGAGGAACACACTCCTTAAAAAAAACAACTACAAAAGTTTATTGTACTTCCCCATCATAAAAAAACTTCTTTTATTAAGAAACTATGAATTTAGATAAAACCGTTAAAGTTTTATCTAACATCCTACTGGTATTTCCACATGTCCATGTAGTACGTGCTGCCACTTAACATTAGGCCAGTCCAAGAGACAAAGGTTCTTCCATACTACTATACCAGGCTGTGTATTCAGATGATGTTAGGCTCCAAACAGATGGGAAATATTGAATGTAAGGTTTCTAATGTGGGTATGCACAGTATAAGCACTGGACATTAAGGATTGCTCATCTACCCACCAATATTAGCTCTCCTATCACATCACTCTCATCCATACCCGATCTCTATCACAAGTTAACTGGTAACCACCATAGCAACAGGAGCAACTTACTTTCAGGGGAGCCTTGGCTTTCAATTCTGAGTTTATTTAGGCGTTCTTCTTCCTAGAATTTAGAGAGAAGTTTTCCAAGAACTCAAGTTAGAACTCCCAGATGCTTGCAAAAGTCCACCTGTTGGAAAAGAGACCTGACTCCCTGAAAGCCACCTCCTCCAATTGTGTTCATGCTTCACTGGGGACAATGTCTCAGCTCATATGCTAACAAGCCTGACTCTTCTTTACTGAGTAGCATTAGCATCATAGAAGACCCATCCAATGCTCACAGAACTAAGCCAATGAGCTCTTCTAATGTATAAAGTGGGTAGTCTTGAAATTGTAGAGCTGGGAGACATGCAGATTTGTCATGGTCATAGAAAGAAAACAGAAACCGATGGACATAGACAACAAAGCTGGGGACAGGGTGCAGGGTTGGGGAGGAGGATGTCAATGAGGGAAAAAGGAGAAACGTCTGTAACAAAAATAAATTAATTTGAAAGAAACAAGAAATTTAAGGCAGAAAATAAATATTTATAGATATATGTATATGCAGTATGCCCACATATAGTTCGTTGTTCAGTCAGATGAGAGGACCTAGAAGCGATGATACCACAGCAGCACTGGGCATACCTGAGCTCCGATCTTGGTTTCTACTACCATTCTCCAATAAAAAGAACAGCCCAGCCAGTGTGGCTCAGTGGACTGAGCATCATCCCATGAACTGAAATGTCCCACTTCGATTCCCAGTCAGGGCACAAGCCTGGGTTGTGCAGGAGGCAGCTAATTGATGTTTCTCTTTCACATTAATGTTTCTCTCTACCTTCCTCTCTCTCTAAAAAAAAAAAAAAAAAAAAAAAAATCAAAAAAATAAAATAAAAAAGAACAGAGGTCTTTCAAGAATGGCTAACTCTAGGGCTGGAACAGGGAACATACAAGATGAGCCTGGTGCCCTGGCTGGTGTGCTCAGTGGTTAGAGCATCAGCCCTGGAACTAAAGGGTTATGGGTTCGATTCCATACAGGAATGTCAGGGCACATACATGGGTTGCAGGTTTGATCCCCAGCCCCGGTCGGGGTGCGTGCAGCAAGAGACAACCAATCAATGTGTCTCTTTCACATCAATGTCTCTCTCTCTCTCCTCCTTCACCCCTTTCCACTCTCTCTAAAAATCAATGGAAAAAATATCCTTGGGTGAGGATTAACAAAACAAAACAAAAAATAAGCCTGGAGCAGCTTACAGTGCCAGAAATTAAGGAAGCACAAAACAAACAAACAAACAAACAAAAAAAACCCACAATGATGGAACTTTCAGCTTGGTTAAAGGGACACAAGCCAACTAAGAGTTCTACTGACCAAAGCTGAAACAATTTGAGCAAGAAAATAAATAACAGAATTTCAGACATCACAAGCAGCAGAATTTTCACTGACACAATAACTAAGCAAGAGATACAAAGGAAAAAATTAATACATGGGACTACATCAAACTAAAAAGCTTCTGCATAGCAAAAGAACCATCAAAATGGGAAGGAAACCCACTATATGGGACAGCATAACTACCAACAATACAGGGGTTAATTTCCAAAATATATAGAGTACTCATACAACTCAACAAAAGGAAGACAAAGAACCCAATTAAAAAATGTGCAGAGGACCTAAATGGACACTTCTCCAAAGAGGACTTACAAATGGCCAACAGACATATGAAAAAATGCTCAATGTCACTAATCATCAAAGAAATGCAAATTTAAATGACTATGGGGTATTACCTCACCTCACACCTACCAGAATGGCTGCCATCAACAAATTATCAAGCAACAAGTGCTGTCCAGCGCTGTGGCTCAGTGGTTGAGCGTCTACCCATGCACCAAGAGGTCGCAGGTTCGAATCCCAGTCAGGGCACATGCCCAGGTTGCGGGCCAAATTCCCAGTCGGAGTACATGCTGGAGGCGGCCAATCGATGTTCTCTCTCATCAATGTTTCTATCTCTCTCTCCCTCTCTGTTCACCTCTCTCTCTAAAAAATCAATAAAGAAAAAAAAATTAAAAAAAGAAACAACAACAACAAGTACTGGCGAGGACTTAGGGAAAGGGACTCTAGTACACTGGCTGGTGGGAATGCAGACTGGTGCAGCCACTATGGAAAACAATATGGTGTTTCCTCAAAACATTAAAAATTGATCTGCCATTTGACCCAGTGATCCCACCTCTAGGAATATATCCTAAGAAGCCTGAAACACCAATCAGAAGGAACATATATGTACCCCTATGTTCATAGCAACACCATTTACAATTGCTAAGATCTGGAAACAACTCAAGTGTCCATCAATAGATGAGTGGATAAAAAAGCTGTGGTACGTATACACAATGAAACATAATGTAAGAAAGAGAGATCTCTTATCCTTTGAGACGACATGGAGGGACCTAGAGAGTATTATGCTAAGTGAAATAAGCCTATCGGAGAAAGACAAATACCACATGATCTCACTTATTTGTCGAATATAATGAACAAAACAAGCTGATGAACAAAACAGACCCAGAGACAAAGAAGTAGGGTTCAGACTGACAAACCTCAGAGGAGAGGGAAGAAGGAAGAGATAAGCCAAAGAACTTAAATGCATATATACATAACTAATAGACATTAAAAACAATGCTGTGGGGGGGGGGACAGGATCAGGAGGAGGGTGTCAATGGGGGGAAAAGGAGAAACATCTGTAACAAAAATAAATTAATTAATTTTTAAAAGATATGAAACATGTATGTATGAACGAACATGGACAACAAAGGTGGGGTGGGAGGGGGAGGGGAGAATCAGTGGGGGGAAAGAAGAAACATCTGTAACAAAAGTAAATTAATTGATTAAAAAAATAAAAGAAAATTTACAAAAGAAAAAAAAAGATATGCAATAAAATAGTAAAAAAAATAACATAGTACAGAATTATAACTAAAACTATACAATAAATATTCATGAGTCATTAGTGATATTTTTTTAATGACTGAATAAATGGGAGAGAATAAACTCCAATGCAGAATAATTTCAAATAAAATATGTAGATACTCCACCCTGAAAAGGGAAGCATAACTCCTCACTCCTTAAGCGTAGGCTATGCATAGTAACTTCCTTCCAAAGAGTACAGTAAGGAAATGGGGGAAAGAAACATTACAGTGAAGAGACCTGACAATCATTACCCCAGCCACATGAGCAAGATCCATATGAACAGTGATAAGTCATGTTGATAGTATGTACCCATGATATGACAAGAATGAAACCTCTGTGGCCTCCTCCCCCAAAACCAATCACCCTAGTCTAATCATGAAAAAAATCTAACAAACCACAATGATAAACAGTCCACAAAATATATGACCAGCACTTCTATAAAAACATGTCTCCAAGTCGTTAAATGAATTTCTAACTTTATTTATTTTATTAGACCCTTATAAGTATCTGAAGTGGCCCAAATAACTTGGGCTCCTCATGATGTCTGTCTAGGCCCTAGGGTCCTTACTGACCTTGGCTCTGAGCTCCATTTCCGCATCAGACTCGTCCAGCCAGCGATCAAAGTCAGGGGCCAAAAACAGTGGGCGCTTCTCCTGCTTGGTAAGTCTTTCCCACCACTGGTTCACCTTCTTCTGTACAGTAATGTTTACCTGCCTCTGGGTCAGTTTGTAAACTGGCTAAGAGAGAAAATGAAAATGTGAGAATGCTTTCTCCTTCCTACCTCCCCCCTCTCCATCCCCTGAAACTGCCCCAAGCCAGAGTGACTATACAGAGAAACTGCAGGGTAGGCTTATTTCTCCTCCTTCTCTGTTCCTATATGCACGGATCCGAACAGAACATCTAGACCAAGGGCCAGTATAGGGAAGATCTGGTAAGAACAGCACTGTTTTTCTGATTCTCCCAATGCATGACACATGTACCTAGAAGTCACCAGTTTGATCCCCGGTCAGGGCACATGCCCAGGTTGTGGGCCCGATCCCCAGTGGGAGTGTGCAGGAGGTGGCCAATTGATGTTCTCGCTCATCGATGTTTCTCTCTCTCTCCTTATCCCTTCCCCTCTCTAAAATCAATAAAAGAAAAAATTTTTTTACAAAGTCAGCAAGTTCCTGGTGATCCTAGAAGAAACTAGATGAACCTCCTGCCAGATCTACATCATGCAAGGCACCACCTTCAATCACTTTCTCAAGTGCATCCTCACCTTCCAAATTTTCCTCCCATGAAGATGATCAAATTCAAATAATTGACGGTCCCTAGTATAGAGAGTCCTTTTTTTAGAAAGCTCTAATCAAGGCCAGAACTCACTGGATCAGATACAACTTTTTCACAAGGTCAGCCTAGGTAGTCTTCCCAACTAAACTCAAATTCTTAGAGGCTGTTCCAGTTCATTATTCTTCTACATGGCCTCTCCCTTTGCCTCCATCACAAGACCCATAACAATATCTCCACCCTCTTAAACCACTGCTGACTATTAAAACAACCAAAACAGCCTGGCTGATGTGGCTCAATGGTTGAGCATCAACACATGCACCAAAAAGTTGCCAGTTCAATTCCCAGTCAGGGCACATGCCCAGGTTGTGGGCCCAATCCTCAGTGGGGGGCATGCAGGAGGCAGCCAATCAATATTTTCTCTCATCGATGTTTCTACCTCTCTGCCTCTCCCTTCCTCTCTAAAATCAATAAAGAAAAAATATATTTTAAATATTACTCATTCATAAAAATAAATTTTTTAAAAAACACACAATTACAACCTCCTGCAGACAGAGAGCAATATGCTCAAGCCCCCAGAGATAAGAGTGTAATTCCAGAAACTGAAATACACCATGTGTTGGGGTTTCTCCCTTCCTGTTACAGAAGCTTCCTCAAACTCTGAGAGAAGGGAAACTTCAATATATATCATGCATTCTTTCTAAAGATCAACTGTCTCATCCTTTTCTGATTTCTACTGCCCTCTAGCAAAGTCGCACGAAAGCAGTGCCCTGGCATGGGCTTCACCTGCCCTCTGTGACTCTGCTCTCTATAGGTACAATACCCTCCTCTGTCATCACTAAGAAGAAAAAAAGAAACAAACAAACAAAAAAAAACAGAATTCAGAGCTAAACACGAGATTGGTAAAGAGATCACTTATCCAATCCTTCATTTAACATATAAGGAAACCAGGACTCAAAAAAATGAAAGGACTTGTTCAAACTGTTAATAAGTGACAGGGCCCCAAATCACCTCAGGTTCTCCGACTTCCACATTCCTCTGCAGCTAAAACCTGTTCCAAATAAAAGAACTAAATTCTCCTTTGGTTTTTACCTTCTTTCCCACAAACCCTGCTCCCCATTTCACTAAACTAGTATTTATTTCCTAAAATAGAAAGGGAAGTGAGAAAGGAAAGAACATACCTCTGGCTTCACAAGGTCCAAGAACTCCAAATGAAATTCATAGACATTGTCTCCTTTGGCACCATGGCCTTGAGCTATAAAGAAAGAAATGTGGGTTATTGTGAACCTGAGCAGAGAAAGGCCATCCAAAGGCTTATGCAGTTCTTTCAGAAGTATACAAATATCAACGGGTCCTGCCAAAATGAGTGGGGGCTTGTGAGAACTAATCAACAGCTAGGTAAGTTAAATCCTGGACAAAAGTTTATCTCCATGTATCCTTCTGATGGTCAGTTCCAGAGTAGTTATTTAATCTTCCAACATGGCCCTGATGATGCCCAGTATAAATAATAGGCAGGAAAACGATTACAGAAAGCAAAGCCAAAGGTATCACATAGATATAAATTTAATTTTCACATGTACTTTGGCACTGAATCCAGAGCAGAGAAAAATCAGGTTAAGGAAAGTTGCAAGAGTACAAGGAAATGCTGGATTGTCTCAAAGAAAACTCTGAACCTAACACTGTTCAACCAGGGATAGAAAATGGAAATGTTGACTCCTCCTGTAGCACATCCCAAATGGAACAAAAAAGAGAAAAATGATTTTTTCAGCTCAGTCCTAAGAGAGGACATAAGGCCCTAGGAGGAAAGTGCCAGGGTTGACCACTATGCCACTCTGTGCCTTGACATGGCTCCTGTCCCCTCATCAAGCCAGGCCTCGGTGCCAGTGAGCCCTTGCCCTCTAACTCTCAGTCGTCTCTCAGTTCGGCTCTATTTCCTCATCTGGTCATATGTAGCATAACTTTCCTAATATTTGCCACAGGTAGCTACTGTTCCCTAAGACCACACATTCCTTAAGACAGGGCAGTCTATAAGCTCCAAGTGGCAAGATATACTTTTATCACTTTAGTTTCTATTCAAATGTACAGCTCCTAAAAAAAATCTGAGCTGTTCTCACCTTGAAAAGTAGATATAAAAGTCAGGCTGTGATTTCATGCAAGTATATTAAGGCAGATGGAATCTCATGTAAAATAGAAACTCTTCAATGTCCCATAACCCTAGTCACTTACTAGTGACATTCTGAGGAACTAGAACAGAAAGAGATTAGGGAAAATTCCACCCCATTGGGTGACAATAAATCCAGACCTACCCTCTGTGCCACAACAGCAAGTGTGCTGATGAACTAAGGAGAAAGGAGATGGGGGCAGAGTCACAGAATCAAAGACTGTCATGAGCTGGAAAAGCTTTAGGTATCACCTAAAGTGTTTCTTAAACTGGTCTATAAGTGTAATATCAGGGAACCCACACAACCTCAATAAGACAATTTCTATTTTTTGGTTTCATTATAATTTTTTTAAAGCATCTAGATGGCTACCTTATAGGCTAGCACTACCACACAAGTTCAGTGGCTGTGTCTGCATCTGTGTTTACAGCTACAACGGAGCCACACATCACTTAAAGTGACTATACTTAACTCTTAATATGTTTCTCAATCTGGGTCTATGGCCCTGGAGGATGCTAAGGACATATTCTCAGATGTCTGTGGACCCTCAAATTTGAGAAACACAATTTATAACCCAATACCCTATTTTATAGATCCAGAGAAGTCAATAAGTTGCCCGAGGTAGCAATAGAATTAATCTCCCAATTCTAGCCCAGGATTCTTTTGTGCTATATCTACTGCCTCTTCAAGGGGAAAGCAGGATTCTAAATAACTTCTTTGACTTTCTTAATCATGTACTTCAAAACAATCTAGCTTACCTCAAGAGTGTCAGAGAGGTGAGCATAAATAGAAAGTGAAGAAAACAAATAGATAAAAATAAAAAGAAACCACCACTACACCTCTAACTGCGTAGAGAGCTGGGAGCATTTGCCCGAATACTGACCTTTGAAATGCAGTACATTTTCAGTGATGCTGATGGCAGGATTCTGTGAAAAGAGACCAAGGATTCGAGAAGGGCATTTTAATGAGAAAAATGGAATTAAAACCATCCTTCCCCCTTGGGGGTTCAATCTCCTACCCTGTGCCTCCCCCAAAGAATATATTTAGTCGTTTATTCACATCTGTGTAGGGTTTCTGTACGTCTATCTGCACCCATCTGAGATTGTAGGCTCCTGCGAGAAGGATCCTAAAGTGCTCTAACTGTGCAGAACAATCAGGTACTGAGCCAGTCCATTCTGATAACTGCAAATAGTGCAAGGTGCTATGTGAGGTGTTATAGAGAAATACACAGTTCTCTAAGACTCAGTCTCTGAGCTGTGGAGGCAGAGAATCTAGTGGAACAGATGAGTCATTTCCTATGAGCAGATATCAAATAGTATCAAATAACATAAGCACAAGATCAAAAAGAGTAGTAAAAAGCACTAAGTGTACAGTTAAGTCAGCAAGTACAATGGGAACAGAATGGCTAGGGAAAACTTCACCAAATGTTAGGCCTGTGTTGCAATAAGAGGAATAAATTCATTCCAATAGGTAGAGGGAAGGGCTGAGGATTAAGAGTAGTTGGATGAAAACAAAATATTCAGGGCATTCATCTGAGGCTCACATTCTCTTAACCTCTTCCAAACAAAAACTAGATGAGATTGAAATTCTCCAAATTGTTCTTTTGTTCCCAGAATTTGCTACATGTCTTTAGCAGCATAATTTAAAATGAAACTTCTTAACTCTTTTCCCAGTAGTTGAAAAACAACTCACCTTCTACCTCCCAGCTCAAAGTTAATAAGCAAGAAGCACCATGTTTCCAGTGCCATAACTAGTTTATTTTTCTCCTGTAGGCTGTGTTCTATCATGCCATCAAAGGAAACCAACAAGACAGAAGAAGGTTGGAGAGGGGATATACTAATAGGCAGTGAGAGCCTAGATACTCTATTCATAGCCAACAGTGTTAGGAAAAGGGCAATAATGAAGGCTTGTGGGGGAGCATTTGAGCCAAGTTTTAGTTAAGAACCTCCCCAGTGGAAGTATAGACTTCAGGCTGAGAAGCTCAACCAAAGAGGATAACAATCAAGATAATCTCTGTGGCAGAAAGAAGGAGTTGGGAAACCTAATTTTAAAAGGCTACACTTCCAGGGGCATGGTTCCTCAGCAAAAGAAAATAGGATTTTGATGTAAATATCATGAAAGCTAGAGTTCTCAGACTTCTTGGAAGTTTCCTATCTACATCACTTCTTGCCCAACTCTGTTCCCCATACCCTAATTCACACGCAAGGAAAAATGGAGGTTTGGGGCCCAGTTTATTCTTCTCAGACAGATAGATGTGTGTAACCAAGGTCTACATAGCTAGCCACAGCACAAGTCCAGGAATTCATTAAGCATTTCTATGAACCAGATTTCAGATGCTAACTCAGCAATAATGGGCCAGCTCCTCCTACCCAGCAGTGCACCAGGCATTTCAGGTTCAGCTTCTCCAAAGGTGTTGGCAGTGGAGGAATATTTCTGTTACAAATGCTTATGCCAGACACAAGTTCAAAACTGGAAGAGAACCTGAAACAATAAAAAAATTAGCATCTATATTTATAAATGAGATTGGCCTAGAATTTCCCTTTCTAATCTCTGCCTCATAAAAATGAGCTGAAGAGGCTGATTCTGAAGACTCTGTCACAGGGGTGTTGGGAATCAGACGTGGGCCAGCAAATAAACGGCTCTTATTTAGAAAAAAAAAAAAAAAATGAACTGAAGAGTGTTACCTCTCCCTCTCTCTGGAAACATAAGTACAAGTCTGATGTAGTAGCCAGCCTTCAAGACTGGCCCCCAGTGAGCCTTTCCCCAATGTTGACACTCTGTGTAGTCCCCTCCTAACTGATGTCAGGTGTGATCTAAGTAACCAACAGAACAGAGTGGAAACAACAATGTGACTTCTGAGGTTAAGTCATAAAAGCCACTGCAGCTTCCATCTAGGCCTCTTGGACTGTTGACTCTGGGCAAAGACAGATACCATGTCATGAGAATACTCAAGCAGTCCTGTGTAGAGGCCAACATGGAAAACTAACTTGTGGACAACAATCTGCCAACAAGGTGAGTGAGACATCCTTGAAGTGAATACCCTGGGTTATCATACAACTCACATCTGACTACAATCTCATGAAGAGATCCCAAGCCACAACAACCCTAGTCCTTCCTGAAGGACCCATAGAAACAGAGAGATGATAAAGTGTTATTTTAAACTACTACATTTTCGGGTGATTTGTTATGCAGCAATAGATAACTAATAAAATTATAATTACTTCTGTAAATGTTTGATAGAACTCAATGGTTAAGCCACTCAAACCCAGAAATCTCCTTGTGGGAAGATTTCTGACTACTGATTTATTTAATGGTTATTGTGCAATTTAGGTTTTCTATCCCTTTGAGAGAAACCATCTTTACTTTCTAAGAATTTATCCATTTTGTCTGACATCAATTCAATATCCTCTTTGCTTTTTAATGTCTGTAACTCCTATGGTTAAGGCTTTTCCATTACTGATATGGTTTATGTCTTAATCTTATCAAGAGATCTGTGCATTCTAATAGTCTTTTCAAGATTTAACTTTTAGCTTTATTGATTCTCTCCATCTCTGCTTTCTATTTCTGCTCTTTATTTCTTTCCTTCCTTCAACTTTAAGAGAATTTGCTTTTTTTTCTTTTTAACATTTTTTTCTTTATTGATTTTAGAGAGGAAAGGAGAGGGACAGAGAGACAGAAATATCAATGAGAGAGAACATTAACTGGCCGCCTCCTGCATGCCCCTCACTGGAGATCGGGCCCACAACCTGGGCATGTGCCCTGACCGGGAATCGAGCCGGCAACCTCTTGATACATGGGTCAACAACCACTGAGCCACACCAGCAGGGCAAGAATTTGGTATATTTTTTCTATCTTCTTGAAATGGACTCAGAGATCATTAATTTTCAGACTTCATTCTTTTATTTTAATTAATATTTTAAATATAAGTATTTAAAAATATAAATGTCCTACCAACTTCTCCTTTGGTTACAACTCTGAAGCTCTGAATATAGTATTTTCATTATCATTCACTCTAAAATATTTCCTAATTTCCATTATAGTACATTTTCATCTTGAAATATGGGTTATGGAGAAGTGTTTCTTAATTGCCAAACACGTGAGATTTTAGTTACATTATTATTTTCTACCTCAATTACACTGTGATCAGAGAACATTCTCTGAATAGTTTTAATTCTTTCAAATTTGTAGGGACTTGCTTGAGAAAGCATCATATAGTCAAATTTTGTAAATGGTCGAATAAACTTGAAAAGATTGCATATTCTGGAATTATTAGATGCAGTATTCTACATATATCCATTAGGTTTACTATTATTTATTTGTTCACATAATCTATGTTTATGGAATTTTGTCTTCTTATTCTATTAATTAATTACTAGGAAAAAAAATCACACTATTTTAAATTTATCTATTTCTCCTTGTACCTCTGTTAATTTCCTATTATAGAGGACATGTTACCAGTTATATATTAAGTTTAATGTTGCTATATTTTCCTGGTGACTTGAAACCTCTATCATTATGAACTGACCGTTTCATCTCTAAAAGTACATTTTACTGCCCTGGCCAGTTTGGCTCAGCAGTTAAAGCATCGGCCCGCAGATCAGAGAGTCCCGGGTTCAGTTCCCGCTAAGGGCACATACCTTGGCTTCAGTTTGTCCCCGGCCCCAGTTGGGGTCGTGTGGGTGGCAACCAGTCGATGTGTCTCTCTCACATCGATGTTTATCTCTCTCTCTGCCTCCCTCTCTCCCTCTCGCTCTATCTGAAGATAAATGCAAAAAATGTCCTCGGGTGAGGATAAAAAAAAAAAATTAAAAATAAACAAATAAATAAAAGTACATTTTACATAAAACTCTTTAGCAGATATAGCTACACCATAGCTACACCACAAGGATCTACACCTGCTTCTGCCAAGCACCTAGGGTAAAGCCCTATCAGTTTGGTTCACTTTAGCCCAGCATGGGTGACTGAGCATCGACGCATGCACCAAGAGGTTGCCAGTTTGATTCCCTGTCAGGGCACATGTCCAGGTTGTGGGCCAAATCCCCAGTGGGGGCCATGCAGGAGGCACTTTAAACTAAATTTATGGTTTGAGAGTTTTTGAATCTCCAAAATTGTATAAATTTGTGCTGTGTAATCTTTTGAGTCAACTAACAGTTTTAAGTCCTCAAGGACCTTTTTCTTCTACTTTGTTCAGTGCCAAGGCATGTGGGGACAGGAAGGTGCGGTGGGTTTACCTCTAGTTCATCCTTCCTGTACAAGTGTGTGGTCCACTGAAGCACAGTTAACGGGGAGAAGGGTTTCCTATTACATATTGCATCTCTGGTGGGATTTGATCTTACTTCTGTCCCCTGCACTGTCAGGCTGTCAAAACCAAAGTTCAAGTTCATGCAATTGAGTAAATGTTCTCAAGGCAAAAGCAATTTCAGAGTTCAACTTACCTCTTTGAGTTCCCACTTTATTTTCTAACTTATTGAATCCTTGATGATTTTAAGATTTATATTGGAACACTTTTAGTTGTTTTTAGCAGAAAAGATGGTCTGCACAACTTAGCCCATTTTTTACTAGAGATGGAATTGTGCCTTTGCTTATAAAAAGAGGAATGAATAAGAAAAAGGGTAAAAGGTGGCTTTGAAGTCAAATGGACGTGGATACAAAATCCTAGTCATATCATATTTATTTCTATCATTCACTTTCAAATCCATCGTAACTCATTATTTAAAAAAACACACACACAATAAAACCCCTTATTTCACAAGATTGTTGTGAGAACTATAATAATACACAGAGTCTGGCATCTAGTAAGCATTCATATTAGGGTTGCTTTTCTTCCTCTGACTAGAATGCTCTTCTAAGTTTCCAAATCTATTCATCTGTCAAAGTCCAGGTCAAATGTGAATTCCTTTTCCCACCTACTCACTTCCAACATCAAAATTTATAGCTTCCTTACTACCTTCTTTACCTTTATTATATTACTTATCACACAATTCTGTAATTATTGGTTATTGGTTTATCTGTCCCCTAGCATTGAGTTCCCTTATAGCAGGACTGTGTCTTATTCATCTCTGAATCCCTAATGCCTCAATAACTATTTAATAAACTGAAATTAAGTGAATTCACCTCACTTTCATAATTTCTGACAGAACTACAGAGTTCAATGAACTATCTACCTAACTTTTTAGACAATGGTTTCCTTCCTAGTTCAAATTGTTAGTATTTATCTTTGCTGGCATGTGTGATTAATATATGCAGAGTCCAGACGGTGTTGCTTAGTGGTTGGGCATCAACCCATGCACCAAGAGGTTGCTGGTTTGATTCCCGGTCAGGGCACATGCCCAAGTTGCAGGCCCAATCCCCAGTGGGAGGCATGCAGGAGGCTGCCAATCGATGTTCTCTCTCATTCACGTTTCTCTCTCTCTCTCTCTCACTTCATCTCTCTCTGAAATCAATAAAGAAAAAAATACACATACACACACACACACACTCACACATACACATATATATATGCACAGAAAAAAGTTATATAGTAAGCAAGAGGCTCACTGGACTCCCAGGTACCTAGCACTGTGCCTAGACCACTGTGGGTGCTCAATAGTTATCCAATTATTTAATTATTTTACTGCTTTATGAGTGTTTTGTACTGTGTTTCTGAACAGCTCAGACTTAATCTTTGTTATGAAGTATTCCAAATGATCATTCATACACAGAAAAATATAGCAAACACCACTGTACCTATTATCAATCAGCATTTTGCTTTACTTGCATCAGCTTCCCCCCACCCCAATAAAACAGATATGAGTACAGTTACACAATTGCTCAATCCCACTGCCCTCCCTCTCTCAAATACATCCCACCCTCACAGGTAAGCATTATTTCCAGAATTAGAGCTTATCATTCCCACTGTATTTTTTTTTAACGCTTTTATTGATTTTAGACAGAGAGGAAAGGAGAGGGAGGGAGAATGAGAGAGAAATATTAATGTGAGAGAGAAACAATGATTGATTGCCTCGCATAGATACCATGACCAGGGACCAAACCCAAAACCTGGGCATGTACCCTGACCAGGAATCCAACCAGCAACCTTTTGGTGTACAGGACGATGCTCAACTGAGCCACACTGGCAGTGTCGCCACTGTATTTCTTTTCTTTTTCTTTTTTTTTAATTTTTCCTCACCCGAGGACATTTTTTCATTTTTTGTTCCGATAGAGTAGGAGGGAGAGAGAGGAAGAGAGAGAGAGAGAGAAACATCAACATGAAAGGTACACACTGAGTGGCTGCCACCCGCACGACCCAACCAGGGTCGGGGACAAACTGCAACCGAGATATGTGCCCTTAGCGGAAACCGAACCCAGGTCTCTCTGGACCATAGGCCGACATTCTAACTGCTGAGCCAAACCCGCCAGGGCCTTTTCTTTTTATTTTTAATTGTTTTCTTCATTGATTTGAGAGAGAGAGGAAGGGAGAGGGAGAGATAGATAGAAACATCAATGAGAGACCATCAATTGGTCGCCTCCTGCATGCCCCCCACTGGGATCAGGCTCACAACCTGGCATGTGCCCTGACCGGGAATCAAACCAACAACCTCTTGGTGCATGGGTCGATGTTCAACCACTGAGCCACACCAGCTGGGCCCACTGTACTTCTTTATTCACTTATAACACGTTAGGTATTTATTATGATACAAAGTATTATTTTACATGTTATATAAATGGTTTCATACTGTCTATATAATTCTTCAACTTGCTTTTTAGTTTATATTTCTACACTTCACCTTTATAGATGAGGGCAGTTCTATCTCATTTATTTTAGCTGTCGTACAGTACAATGTGCCATTGTGTAAATATACCACAATCTATCCACTCTTTTTTTTTTTTTCCCCATTTTTTGTTCAGGTAGAGTGGGAGGGAGAGAGAGGAACAGAGAGAGAGAAACATCGACGTGAAAGGGACACATCGAGTGGCTACCACCCGCACGACCAACCAGGGCCGGGGACAAACTGCAACCGAGGTATGCGCCCTTAGCGGGAACCGAACCCAGATCTCTCGGGACCGCAGTCTAATGCTCTAACCACTGAACCAAACTAGCCAGGGCTATCCACTCTTCTGTTGATAAGAATTAAGATTGCTTTTAATTTTATTGCTGTAATAAACATGCTGTCTCCTTGTGCTTGAATGAAAGAGCTTCTCTAAGGAGCAAAACTTCCAAGGCATAAGGATATGCACATCTTCAGCTTGACCAAACAATGCCAAACTGTTCTCCAAACTATATAAAAATATCCCATCACTGAACATCCTTGCCAATAATTGGTAACATTAGACTTTTCATTTTTCACAATCTAATGTGAGAAATAATTTCCTATCATTTTAATGTTTTTAACTTATCTTTATTGTTGAATGTATTACAGATGTCCCCCTTTTTTCCCCATTGACGCCTCATACCCTGTCCTGCCCACCTCCTGCCTTCCGCACACTACTGTCAGTGTCCATTGGTTATGCATATATGCATAGAAGTGCTTTGGTTTATCTTATCCTGCCCTCCCTACCCCCTTCCCTTTGAGGTTCAGCAGTCTAACAGTCAGTTTGTACTTCTTAATTCTTTCATCTTTTTCACCCATTCCCCTGGCCCCCACCCATCTAGCAAGCAACAAAAGTTCTCTGTATCTATGAGTCTGTATCTGTTCTGTTTGCTCATTTTGTTTGTAGATATGTATTTATTGACATTTTATTGTTCATATTTTTGTTCTTCTCCATCAAGAAGACCCTTCAACATTTCATATAATACTGATTTGGTGGTGACGAACTCCTTTAGCTTTTTCTTGTCTGGGAAACTCTTGATATGCCCATCGATTCTAAATGATAGCTTTGCAGGTTAGAGTAATCTTGGTTGTAGGTCCTTGCTTTTCATCACTTTTTTTTTTTTTTAATCCTCATCCAAGGACATTTTTGCATTTATCTTCAGATAGAGCAGGAGGGAGAAAGGGAGGAAGAGAGAAAAAGAAACATCGATATGAGAGAGACACATCGAGGGGGTGCCACCCACAAGACCCCAACTGGGGCCAGGGACAAACTGCAACCAGTTTGTGCCCTTAGTGGGAACTGAACCCAGGTCTCTCTGGTCAACGGACCAACGCTCTAACTGCTGAGCAAAACTGGCCAGGGCTGCTTTTCATCACTTTAAATATTTCTTGCTACTCCCCTCTGGCCTGCAAAGTTTCTTTTGAGAAATCGGCTGACAGCCTTATGGGAGCTCTGTTGTAGGTAACTGTTTTTCTCTTGCTGCTTTTAAGATTCTCTTTGTCTCTATCCTTTTGCATTTTGATGATGATGTGTCTTGGTGTGGACCTCTTTGGGTTCATCTTGTTTGGGACTCTGTGCTTCCTGGACTTGTATGTCTGTTTTCTTCACCAAGTTAGGAAAGTTTGCTGTCATTATTTTTTCAAATAGGTTTTCAATTTCTTGCTTTCTCTCTCCTCCTTCTAGCACCCCCATGATGCAAATATTGGTATGCCTCACGTTGTCCCAGAGGCTCCTTATACTACCCTTATTTTTTTTTATTCATTTTTCTCTTTGCTCTTTTGATTGGGTGTTTTTTGCTTCCTTATATTCCAAATTGATGATTTGCTTCTTGGCTTTACCTACTCTACTATGGATTCCCCGGAAATTATTCTTTATGGCAGTTAGTGCATCGTTCATTTCTGACTGGTCCTTTTTTATGTTGTTGATGTTCTTGGTAAGTTCCTTGAGCATCCCTATAACCAGCGTTTTGAACTCTGCATCTCATTGATTGCTTATCTCCATTTTGTTTAGTTCTTTTCCTGGAGTTTTGTTCTTTTCTTTCATTTGGGATATATTTCTTTGTCTCCCCATTTTGGCTACTTCCGTGTGTTTGTTTCTATGTATTAGGTAGAATTGCTATGTCTCCTACGCTTCATAGGGTGGCCTATTGTTGTAGGTGTCCTGTAGGATCCAGTGGCAGTCTCCTTGATCACCCCAGCTGGGCCCTCAAGGTGCACCCCTAGTGTGGACTGTACACCCTTCTGTTGTAATTGAGTTTTGATTGCTGTTGGCATATCAATGGGAGGGATTTACTCAGGCTGATCAGCTGCAAGGACTGATGATGCCCACTAACCACTGACCTCTGACTTACCTTGGAAGATAAGCTATGCAGGGCCCACCATATAGAGCAAGACTTACTTCATCAGGGCTCTTGTACCCACTGAGTCTACTCATTCAATGTGTCACTTGCAGAGGTGTTTGGGTGGTGGTGTTTCGATGTGGTCTGAAGCTGTCTACTGGGTGTGCTGATTCTGGGGCAAGGTCAGCCACTGCTTGTGTTCTACCAGGGGCCACCCGGCATAAGCTACAAAGTGATGTGCTGATGGCTGCTTCTTGTGCTGGGCTTGGAGGTGCCCAGGAAAAGCCAAGTTGTGAACCAAGGCTGGCTGCTTCAAGTGCAAGGCCTGGGGCCACTTAATGAGAGTTATGGGGCTTGGTGAGACCAGATGCTGCTTGTTTGAGAGATTTTAGGCAAATCTGAAGCAGGATCCAAAATAGGCCAATCCTATGGTAAAGCCATTGAAAACAGGTTGGGTGGGCCCAAAAGTTGGGTAGGGCAGGGCCTCAGTGAATCACCAAGGCGGACCAAACAGTGTGAGCTAGGCTGCTGGAGTCCCAGATACGGTGGCCATCTGCAGGCCCGTGGGGAAAGGGCTCACCAAAGAAACAATCGTCTTTGGCAGCACATCATCTGTCTGGGAGAAAGCCACCTCTCCAGTCCTTGTCTGGAGGCCAAACAACTCAGTTCTTCCCCATATGTCTCTGGTGCCTTTCAAGCTGCCTTCCCTCTGAGCTCAGAGGGAGCAAGTCCAAGTAAGTTCATGGTGGGCCCTTTAAGAAGAACTGCTTGGGACTCTAGAAGCCTCAGCCTCCCTCAGCCTCAGTTCCCTCTGGTTTTTATAGCCAGAAGTTATGGGGACTTTTCTTCCTGGCACTGGAACCCTGAGCTGGGATCCTGGTGTGGGATGGGGACCGCTCAACCCTCAGGGAGGACCTTCCTAGCTGAGGTATCCTCCTGATTTTTATCTACCACATCCATTTTATCTTTTTGCCAATTCAAACTTCAAAACAATCCTGTGAATTAGGTGTTATTATTCACATTTATTTGGATGAAGAGGCTGATGCTCACAATGGTTAAGTGAAATATCCATGGCCACCAGATAGTAAGTAGAAGAGCAAGGACCCAATCTCTCTTTTTTAAAATCCTCTCCTGAAGATAAAATGGATTTTTCCATTTATCTTCAGATAGAGTGGAAGGGGGGTAGAGACAGAGAGAGAGAAAAAGAAACACCAATGTGAGAGAGACACATCAACCGGTTGCCTGCTGCACGACCCCAACCAGGGCCAGGGACAAACCGCAACCAAGGTACAAGCCCTTGACCAGAATCAAACCCACGTCTCACTGCTCTGAGGGCCGATGCTCTAACCCTGAGCCAAACCAGCCAGGGCAAGGACCCAATCTCTTATCTTCAGTTACCACTCCTTCCACCAGACTACTGGGTAAGGACAAGAACCATATCTTTCCAACAGCTCCCAAACAGAGCTATGCACTTTGTCCACACACAACTAAAACAAACAAAAGCCCTGATAAGTGAACAAATGCTTCAACAACGATGATTGCTGACACAAATCTGTCCATTAGGCTTATCTTAAAAATAAACTCTATTCTGAAAGTAACCCTGTCCTAGCCCCCCTAGACTCCAGCTAGCCTCCTTGCTACTGCTCACCTCAAACACAGACAATACTGCTGTTGAAGTCTTTACTGCACACCATTCCTCCTCACATCAGTAGTAGTTCCTCATTAGTCACTAATTCTGAAGTTCCAAAGACAGAATAGAAATGTGAGTTTTTCTAAGTTTAATTTTTAAACAAATTTATCTGCTTCTCAAAAAACATATATATCTCCCAGATGGTTCTCTGTCTCAGAAAAGGGTAGCAGCGCTGATGCCCCCAAACTGGAATTCAACACTACAACTCACACATAAGCTATGAGACATGCCAGAGAGAGCAGAGGGCGACAGAGAGCTGTCCAACAACCCAGCACCTAGCTGAATGAGAGAAGAGTAGGTACTCCACAAATGGTTTTCATTGAATAAATAAATGAATTGCTTCATTCTGTACTCCACAAGTGGTTTTCATTGAACAAATAAATGAATTGTTTCATCCTGAGCCAGAATCACCGGTTTCACAGGTCCTGCATAGAGCAATGAATTAAGAAATTTAAAATATAAATAAATAAAAAGCAGCACCTCATAATCAGAAGCTGGCTTGGCACTCACAACTAAGGTATGTTATTCTCCTACTGGCACAAACAATCTCACAGAATACCAACCTCAGACAAGGTTATTCTGAAACCTTGATTTTGTCTGTGTAGGCACAGACAAAAATTTGGCCACTATGTCACTCATAAGATACCAGACCAAAATACGTGACTGCTACTTCCCTACCAACTATGAACAGTTCTATTCTTGTGACAGTCTCTCTTCACTATGGATAGAATTTATTCATATGGCCAATAATTTTATGACAGCATATAAAGCGAATCTTGCTTCCTTAGACCATTCTTGAATCACCAAAGTCCATATCCTATAATCGGTTCTTTCTAATACCCTCTTAAAACACCTATAGTTCTATGAGGTATGCCTTCCCTTGCTGAAAAGAGTTATAAACCCAAGTTGTTTAAGTAGTGTGTTCCTGGCAGTCTTTGGTTGGATGGCGTTCACACAGTAAAAGTCAGACGATCTAAAAGTCTATGCCTTTCTTTTTCTAGAAGCTTCTCCCAATTTGTTTGAATTCTTCAACTTATTTCTGGAAGTGATCTCTAACTACACAAAAGAGAAGTAAAAAATTTCTTTAACACCAGGGACCTGGTTCAATATTCAACTCCAATGTTATCAATAAACATACTCATGCACAAAACTTTTTGTTGGTATATAATATGCTTCCTTCTAGATAGTATGCCCTTAGAAAGCCAAATCTGTCTAACTTCATCTTTGTAAATCTGCAGTATCTCACATGTGGTAGAGGATTTCTTTTCTTTTCTTTCTTTTTTTTTTTTAGGGAGAGAGGAGGGAAGAGAGAGATAGAAACATCAATGTGAGAGACATATTGACTAGTTGCCACCCACATGACCTCAACTGGGGCAGGGACAAACTGCAACCAAGGTTTGTGCCCTTAGCGGGAACCAAACCCAGGACTCTCTGATCCACAGGCTGATGCTCTCTCACTGCTGAGCCAAACTAGCCAGGGCGGTAGAGGATTTCTTTTATGAATGGTATGAACACGTTGCTTATAAACTAGTGGTAGCTGAAATGGATGTCTCATAATTACACATAGGAAATCACAGAGAAAAAAAAAAAAAAACTATTGGAGAAAAAATATTTCTTTTTTTCCAAAAAGTTAAAAACGAAGATTTCTCTCTCCAAAAGAAAATTCCATTTTTCTCCACCTTTACATTTCTTTATTTTAACTATATTTCAAACATATAACTTCACATTTTTAAATATACCAAATACGATTAACATGTGTTCATGTTTAACAAAAATGTTTAAATCTTTTAGGAAAAAATATAAGTATGATGCATTATTTCATTTGTCCAACTGACTTCCACTTCTTTCCGCTGCCACCACTCCTTTCCCCCTAAAAACACCTTTTCTGTTTGTAGTTTTAAAAGTATCCCAGAATATTATATCTTTATTACATGACTAGAGAGGGTAGGGTCTATGGTTATTTAATTGGTCTACATAACGCTAAATTACTTAAAGAGAAAGACCGTAGTAACAGACAGGACTTTCATTTTTGATAGCTGGAAAAAGCATTCTCTAGAAAGAGGCTTCGATCCCCATATACAAAAACTTTTTCTTCCTTTTTTTAAGACACCCTGAAACACAGAAGAGCCAGCAAAGAACATTTATTCACTCTCTGAGGCAAAAGTATAATTCAGCCTGGTTTAACACATTAAATGACATACCGTGCAATACCACAGCCTACTTAAAGGCACTCTGGCCAGTATTGTCTTTTCTCTGTCAATGGGAAAGCAGGTTTACATTCCAGATATAAAGATTAAGAGCAACAAATTAAAGTTCACACTCAAAGAGCACCCATGCTTTTGAAAGACAATATGGCAGATAGGCTGATATCCAAACATAACCTCAGAGGGAGTTTAAGTGGAATGAAGGTTACAAAGTACCATAGATGTTAAAAAGGATAGGGAGTAAGGATGACTGTAGAAAGAACATTCCAGACAGAAATTTCAATTCCTCAAAGACTGCAATCCTGAACAGTCTGGACAGAAACATGGGGATTCTCAGATCCAGAGATCTCCACCACTGAGGAGGTCTTAGCTTGTTTACACAGGGAGCCAATGAGATCAAACATAAATTGCTCAATATAACTTAAGATAAATTTTAAGTTCTCTATTCAACTCAGCAAACCTGACCTCACAGCCTTAAGAATACAGGGTAAAAATCATTTTTTCGAGATCTTCTGGACTTTAAAACTAACAAGAATGATTTCCATTACTAACCGGTTGGGGGGTGGGTGTGGTCTCTCTGAGGGAGCGGCAGGCTTAGTGAAGGTCCGACGGGACTGGTTGGACCACTCAGGTCAGTTCTAGACGTCCAGCCATGGCCCATCAAGCCACTGTCACACTACGCCCTTCGCCCAACGAGCTCACCCCACGCCTCCAACGGCCTCGGCAAACCCAAGCCCTAACCGCCAGACATCCAGGGCCTGGCTCGGGTTCCATCAGGCCAAAGACTACGAACAAAGAGGAGGCCGGGGGCAGCACCCGAGGGTGCATGCAGCCCTCAGGCCGTCGTTCCCCGGCCCTGCGTGTTTTCCTCGACAAGGGCCAACTCCTACCCGGGACTGGACGCCGTGAGTGCACCACGTCCTGGATCCCGTTGGCGCACTGCAGACTCTCCTGCGCGCATCGAAACAAAGAAGCAGAGGGTCCGGGTGGCTCCGGGTCAGTCCCAGGAGACCCAGCCCTGCGCGCGTCCCGCTGCCCGGACCCGGCCTTTACCTGCACGTCACTCAGCTCCACGCGCAGATACAGCTCGCGGTGTCGCTGAGCCCAATAGACGTGCGGCGTCAGCACCTGGTTCTCCATGGCCACACAAGCCCAGGGCGCAGGGAGAAAATGCTCGCTGCGCCTCGTTGCCTCTGGTAGTGCGCGGGTGGAGCCGGTGAACGCAGGCCGCAAATCCCGGCGCTCCTGAGGGCCCGCAGCCGGCGGCCTCCAGAGGCTCCACGCTCTCCGGCCGCACTTGCGCAATGATGAGCCGGGGATGGCGCGGGCTCCGCAGTAAGGCGCGAGCCGGGTGAGGGAGGGGCGGGGCGGGGCGGGGCGAAGGCGGGAAGGGGCGGGCCCAAGAGCGTGAGACGCCAAGGCTGGCTGCAGCATCCCGGGAGTTGCAATCAGCAGGTGCACCACGCTTCTCTGTGTTCTTGAGGACCATGCTTATACATAGCTTAAAATAAAAAATGCTGGGAAAAACAAAAAAAAATTTTTTAAACAAAGAAGCTGGTCAGCGTGAAAGAAAGGGCGACGAACTGGTGTATCAGGAAGGTCCCTACCATTCTATCACTCATTAAACATTTACTGAACGCCTACTTTTGTGCCTGGGCCGCAGTGCTAGACTCTGGAGCTACAGCAATAAGAAACAGTCCTTGACGACCTGGAACCCTCAGTCCATTCAAAGACGCAAGTAATTACAGACACCATAAGAATGATGATGTATGTTATGAGGGAAGCAGTGTGGAAAGAAAATTAGAGTGTTCTCAGAGGGGAGACAAAAATGGAATTTATATTTCAGTTCTGTTAGCACTCATTTGCTTACCAAAGTGCTGAGTACAGGGATACAGAGATGAAAGAGGAATGATGCCAGCTCGGGGTTTATTTTTTTAATATTTTTATTGATTTTTAGAGAGAGAGGAAGGGAAAAGGAAGGAGAGAGAGAAACATGGATGTGAGAGCAGTGTGCATCCCCCCATCCACCCACCAAGGATTGAGCCTACAACCTAGACATGTGCCTTAACTGGGAATTGAACCAGCAACCTTTTGGTGTATAGGAGGACAACTGAGCCACACCAGCCAGGACATAAAAACTATAGAGGGTTTTAATATGGGCAATGTGCTGAGTTCACAAAGGCAGGAAGGTAGGAACTGAGGGTTGTAGAAACCATGGGCGGCCTTTTGAAAGGGAATCCTTGAGAGCTGGACAATGAAATGTGAGGAGGAATTTGATAGAGGAAGAAGCAGAAGTAGGGCAGTGAAAGTATAGAGCAGGAGTCCAAAGGTGAAGAGATGTGGCAGGTTTGACTGCTGGCAGTTAAGGATCTGGAAATGCAGGTAGGGAGTAGATTAGAAAAGTCTTTATTTGCTTCAGTGAGGTGTTTGTTCTGTATCCCACAGACACATGGGAACAAAAGAAGTTTGTTAAACTTAGATTAGCAAAATCAGAGATGTGCTCAGCAGGAACTGGTAGTAGGCATATCAGTTGGAGGTGATATAATCTGCCAGATATGAGATAATGAAAGCAGTAACCTTGATAGCCTTGAATTTTAGAAATTAAAACAAACTTTTAAATGATAAAAGTGCCTTGGCCCAGTGGCTTAGTTGGTTGGAGTGTTGTCCTGTACATCAAAAGATTGTGGGTTTGATTCCTGGTCAGGGCACAAACAGGAGGCAACCAATAGCTTCTTCTCTTTCACATCAATGTGTATGTCTCTCTCCCTTCCTCTCTCTTTAAAAACAAAAAACAAAAAAACAAATTAAAAAAACATATCTTAGGGTGAGGATTAGAAAGAAAAACATGATAAAAGTATTTTAACTGTGTTGTCTTTACTATAACGCAGATCAAATATAGGATTCTTTTTAAAATTTGAACTATAACTTGCATATAGGAAATGGGCGACTTTTAAACGTTCAGTTTAAGTTGAATTGTTACATACTTTTATATTTGTGTCATTAATTACCACCCAGATCAAGATCTGGAATATTTCCAACATCCTAGAGGTCCTCTAATGTCAGTATACTTTTGCCTCCCAGCTGTCCCCCAAATAATTGCTAAATAATCACTATCTTGACTCCTTATCACCAGAGTATTTTTGTCTGTTCTTGAGTTTTGTATAAATGGAATCTACATTATGTACATTTTTGTGTGTGGCTTCTTTTGTTGGGGGCAGCAAGAACGGCACCAGGTGTTAGACCAGTGGCGTTAGGACCTGGCTTCAACAACCTTGGTACTTGAGTCCAGCTAGGAAAGAATTCAGAGCCAAGACTCACACTATAAGAGAACACTTTTTTGGAAAATCACAAAGGTAGAAGAAGAAATTTATAGAAGAAATGGGCTTAGGAAACAAGTTATAGAGGTAAAGGAAGGGACCTTGGAGCTTAGGAATGAGGAAGGTAAAGATGAGGCACCTGGCCCTGGCCGGTTTGGCTCAGCGGTTAGAGCGTCGGCCTGCGGTCCTGAGAGACCCGGGTTCGGTTCCCGCGAAGGGCATGTACCTCGGTTGCAGTTTGTCCCCGGCTCTGGTCAGTCGTGCGGGTGGCAGCCACTCGATGTGTCCCTTTCACATCGATGTTTCTCTCTCTCTCTGTTCCTCTCTCTCCCACTCTACCTGAACAACAAAAAAAAAAAAATGGAAAAAAAAAAAAAGATGAGGCACCTGGGTCCAGGGGGTGAGGGAAAATGGCGGCAGAGTGAATGGAAGCTGCACAGACCATCTCCCAGGACCAAATTGGAATTACAACGAAAATAAAGACAAATCGTCAGGAAGGGGCAACCAAAAGGCATCTTGGAGGACCACATAACCAGGGACACTAACTCAATCCTGGTAGGCTTGCGAGGACGCGAGAGGGGGCTGGTAGCCCACGGTCTGCAGCAGCCTCGGCTGGGACCTGCGCCCTCAGCTGGGACCTGTGGCAGCCTCAGCTGGGTCCTGCGGCCTCTGCTGGGAGCTGTGCCCTCGGCTAGGTGCTACACCCTCGACTGGGAGCTGTGCCCTCGGCTAGGTGCTACACCCTCGGCTGGGAGCTGCCGCAGCCTCGGCCGCCCTTAGCTGGGAGCGGCGCCCTCTGGTTAAAGTCCCAGGCGGCTCCACGGCACAGAGCCCCCACAGAGGCTAAATTGGCAGCAGCCACCCACCTTGGGCTCTGGCAGAGGAAAGGCAGACTGGACTGGAACTGTGTGGGGACACTCGGGATTTGGAGGGCGCTCAGAGCTTTTGCTGAATGCAGCCACGCAGAACTGTGGTCATCTTACTCCTTCCCAGGGCCCTGGGGACAGGCGGCCGCCCCTTCCTCGGAGATTCAACCCCAAAAGGTGGCCATTGAAATGCAAATTGAGGTCCATTAACAACCAGCATCTGCCCCAGCCTCCAAAAATCCTCTTACACTGAGCACCTGAGGGACTTTTCAGTCAACTCAGAAACCAAGGTTCTTCAAGTGAACACTACTGATAGCCTCCAAGCAAAAAAGCTAGAGGATAACTACCATTCCCAGGGCGAGCAACTCTAACCAAGAAAGTAAAACTTGACAGTGGTGTTTAAAGTGGGTCTTCTCTGTCTCATCCAACCCTGGAGAGGGAGCCACAAACAGCAGAACACCAACACCCACAGGGAAAATTTGGCAGAATTTTAGCCAAAATGGTGATAGCCAAAATGGTGAAACACAGAAACAAAAGCCAAATGAAAGAACAAGAGACCTCTACTGAAGATGAGATAAATGAACTGCAATTAAGCAAGTTAACAGAACTAGAATTCAGAGCCATGATCTTGAGGAAGCTCAACAGCACGTGTAAGGACATGAGCACCATGAGTAAAGACATTGGAATATTGAAAATCAACCAGTTGGAAATTAAAAACCACCAAGAAGAAATGAAGAATGACATATCAGAAATAAAAAAACACATTGGAGCCATGGCCGGTTAGAACATCGGCCTGCGGTCCGGAGAGACCCTGGTTCAGTTCCCGCTAAGGGCACATACCTCGGTTGCAGTTTGTCCCCGGCCCTGGTTGGTTGTGCGGGTGGCGACCACTCGATGTGTCCCTTTCACATCGATGTTTCTCTCTCTCTCTTCCTCTCTCTCCCTCCCACGCTACCTGAACAAAAAATGGGAAAATGTCCTCGGGTGAGGATGATTAAAAAAAAAAAAACACACATTGGAAAGTCTAAATAGCAGAGTAGAGGAAGCTGAGGACCGGATCAGTGAATTAGAAGGTAGGGTATAAAAAAATCAACCAATCAGAAAACCAAATGGAAAAAATAATTTAAAAACAGGAAAACAGTTGTGTGGGACAACTGGAAAAGTAATAACATTCGCATCATAGGAGTCCCCGAAGAAGAAGAAAATGAGCAAGGGTTAGAGAATATATTTGAAGAAATAATGACAGAAAACTTCCCTAATTTGGTGAAAGAAGAAGGCATTCAATTTCAAGAAGCACAGAGAGTCCCAAGTAAGAAGAACCCAAACAGGCCCACACCAAAACACATAGTAATCAAAGTACCAAAAATTAAAGACAAAGAGACAATCCTTAAAGCAGCAAGAGAGAAACAACAGGTTACCTACAAAGGAAACCCCATAAGACTCTCAGCTGACATCTCAACAGAAACACTACAGGCCAGAAGGGAATGACATGAAGTAATCAAGGTCATGAAAAACAAGGATCTGAATCCAAGACTACTCTACCCAGGCAAGGCTATCATTCAAAATAGAAGGTCAAATAAAGAGCTTCCCAGACAAAAAAAGGCTAAGGCAATACATTAGTACCAATCCACCACTGCAAGAAATGTTAAAAGGATTGCTGTAATTAGCAGGAGAAATAGGAAGAAAAATATAACCACACTAAACAAAAATGGCAATAAATAAGTACATATCAATAATCACCTTAAATGTAAATGGACTGAATGCTCCCATAAAAAGACACAGAGTAGCTGATTGGATAAGAAAGCATGACTCATCTATATGTTGTTTACAAGAGACCCACCTCACAACAAAAGACTCACATAGGTTAAAAGTGAAGGGATGGGAAAAAATCTTCCAAGCAAACAGAAAGGAAAAAGAAGCTGGGGTAGCAATACTCATATCTGATAATATGGATTTCAAAATGAAGGCCATAACTAGAGCAAAGAAGGCCACTACATAATATTGAAAGGATCTATCCAACAGGAAAATATAACCTTGATAAACATATATGCACCCAATATAGGAGCAACAAAATATATTAAAAATCTTCTGGAGGACTACAAAGGAGAAATCGATAGCAATACAATCATAGCAGGGGACTTTAACACCTCACTGACATCACTGGATAGATCCTCTAGACAAAAAATTAGCAAGGAAACAGAGACTCTAAATGAAGCACTAGACCAAATGGATTTAATAGATATCTACATAGAATTACACCCCAAAACTACAGAATTCACATTATTCTCAAGTGCACATGGAACATTCTCAAAGATAGACCACATGTTAGGACACAAACTAAGTCTCTACAAGTTCAAGAAGACTGAAATCATATCAAGCATCTTCTCAGATCACAATGCCATGAAACTAGAAATCAATTGCAACAAGAACATGCAAAGACATTTGAATACAAGGAAGCTAAATAGCATGTTATTAAACAATGAATGGGTTACCATGGAGATCAAGGAAGAAATTAAAAAATTCCTGAAAACCAATGAAAATGAACACACAACAACACAAAATGAATGGGATGCAGCGAAAGCAGTTCTGAGAGGGAAGTTCTTAGCACTACAGGCCTACCTCAAAAAACAAGAAAAATCTCTAATAGACTATCTAACCTCACAACTTAAAGAACTAGAGAGCAAACAAAAGAAAACCCCAGAGCAAGTAGAAGGAAGGAAATAGTAAAGATCAGAGCAGAAATAAATGACATAGAGTTCAAAAAAAAATTCAAAGGATCAATGAAACAAGGAGCTGGTTTTTTTAAAAGATAAACGAGATTGATGGACCCTTAGCTAGACTCACCAAGAAACAAAGAGAGAGAACCCAAATACACAAAATCAGAAATGAAAAAGGAGAAGTAACAACTGACACCACAGAAATACAAAAGATCATTAACAACTACTATGAACAATTATATGGCAACAAATTCGACAATCTAAGCAACATGAACAAATTTCTAGAAACACATAGTCTCCCAAAACTGGACCAAGAAGAGATAGAAAACTCGAAGAAACCAATAACAACAGAAGAAATTGAAGATGTAATCAAGACTCTCCCAGCAAACAAAAGCCCAGGCCCGGATGGCTTCACAGGGGAGTTTTACCGAACATTCAAAAAGAACTAACACCCATTCTCCTCAAACTATTTCAAAAAATTCAAGAAGAAGGAAGACTTCCAAACTCGTTTTATGAAGCCAGCATAATTCTAATTTCAAAACCAGAAAAAGACACTAAAAAGAAAGAAAACTATGGGCCTGTATCCCTGATGAACATAGATGCCAAAATCCTGAACAAAACACTAGCAAATCGGATCCAGCAATACACCAAAAAAATTATTCACCATGACCAAGTGAGATTCATTCCAGGAATACAAGGCTGGTACAATATTCGCAAATCAATAAACGTGATACACCACATAAATAAAATGAAGAATAAAAAACACATGATCATATCAATAGATGCCGAAAAAACCTTCGACAAAATCCAGCATCCATTTCTGATAAAAATGCTCAGCAATGTGGGAATAGGGGGATCATATCTTGACATAATAAAGACCATATATGAAAGACCTACAGCCAACATCATACTCAGTGGGCAAAAACTAAAAGCATTGCCCTTAAGAACAGGAACAAGACAGGGATGCCCATTTTCGCCAGTCATATTTAACATAGTACTGGAAGTCTTAGCCACAGCAATGAGACAGGAAGAAAAAATAAAACAGAACCAAATTGGAAAGGAGGAAGTGAAACTGTCATTATTTGCAGATGACATGATACTATACATAGAAAACCCCAAAGACTCCATCAAAAATTTACTAGACTTAATAAATGAATTTGGAAAAGTAGCAGGATACAAAATTAATGTCAAGAAATCGATGGCATTCTTATACACCAATGATGAACTCACAGAAAGAGAAACTAAGAAAACAATTCCATTTACCATTATGGCAAAAAAATTAAGATACCTAAGAATAAACTTAACCAAAGAAATAAAGGACCTATTTGCAGAAAACTACAGGTCATTGAAAAAAGAAATAGAGGAAGATATAAAAAAGTGGAAGCACATACCCTGTTCATAGATTGGAAGAATTAACATCATTAAAATATCCATACTACCCAAAGCAATCTATAGATTCAATGCAATCCCCGTCAAAATACCAATGGCATACTTCACAGAATTAGAACAAGTACTTCAAAAGTTCATATGGAACCAAAAAAGACCTCGAATAGCCACAGCAATCTTGAAAAAGAAGAACAAAGTTGGAGGGATCACATTACCAGATTTCAGGTTATACTACAAAGCCACTGTAATCAAAACAGCCTGGTAGTGGCACAAGAACAGGCATATAGACCAGAGGAACAGAACAAAGAACCCAGAAATGGACCCAAGTCAATATGCTCAATTAATATTTGACAAAGGTGGCAAGAGCATACAGTGGAGTAAGGACAGCTTCTTTAATAAATGGTGTTGGGAAAATTGGACAGCTACATGCAGAAAAATGAAACTAGACCATCAACTTACACCCTACACAAGAATAAACTCAAAATGGATAAAAGACTTAAATGTGACTTGTGAATCCATAGAAATCCTAGAAGAAACTGTAGGCAACAAAATTTCAGACATCATACGCAGCAGAATTTTCACTGATACATCACCTAAGGCAACAGAAACAAAGGAGAAAATGAACACATGGGACTACATCAAACTAAAAAGCTTCTTCACAGCAAAAGATACAATCATCAAAACAGAAAGGCTACCCACTGTATGGGAGAGCATAACTGCCAATGATATATCAGATAAGGGGTTAATTTCCAATACATAGAGAGAGTGCTCATACAACTCAACAAAAGGAAGACAAAGAACCCAATTAAAAAATAGGCAGAGGAGCTAAATAGACACCTCTCCAAACAGGACATACAAATGGCTAAGAGACTTATGAAGAAATGCTCAACATCACTAATCATCAGAGAGATGCAAATTAAAACAACAATGAGGTATCACCTCACACCTGTCAGAATGGCCACCATCAACAAATCATCAAACAAGTGTTGGCGAGGGTGTGGAGAAAAGGGGACTCTAGTACACTGCTGGTGGGAATGCAGACTGGTGCAGCCACTATGTAAAATAATATAGTGCTACCTCAAAAAATTAAAAATTGAACTTCCATTTGACCCAGTGATCCCACTTCTAGGAATATACCCTAAGAAGCCTGAAACACCAATCAGAAAAAATATATGTACCCCCATGTTTGTAGCAGCACTATTTACAATAGCTAAGATCTGGAAACAGCCCAAGAGTCCATCAGTAGATGAATGGATAAAAAAGCTGTGGTACATATACACAATGGAGTACTACGCAGCTGTAAGAAAGAAAGATCTCTTATTCTTTGAGACTACATGGAGGGACCTGGAAAGTATTATCCTAAGTGAAACAAGCCAAACAGAGAAAGACAAGTATCATATGATCTCACTTATTTGTGGAATATAATGAACATAATAGTCTGAGGAATGGGGTAGTCCCAGAGACGTGGAAGTGGGGTACAGACTGACAATCCCCAGAAGAGAGGGTGGTGGGGGAGAGATAAACCACAGAACTTATATGCATGTATATATGAACAATGGACATGGACAACACAGCTGGGGACAGGGCAGGGAGGGAGGAGAAGGGGGGAATCAGTGTGTGTGGGGGGAGAAACATGTGTAACAAAAATAAATTAATAAAAAAAAAAAGATGAGGCACCTGGGTAGATGGGTGTTGGGAGATAGAAGGGAAAGGTTCAGGTATGCTCCTTAGAGAGAGAGCAAACTGGTTCTTTTGTCCTTAGGGTCTTAAGGGTGAAGATTTTAGGGGAGGTCCTAGGGGAAGATCTTAATAGAATATTCATCAACTTTCCAAGTGTGTCCTTTCCGTGTTGAGGTCTCCATTGATTGATTGGTCAGTGCCAGGGCAGAGGGTCATTATTCAATGCAGCTAGTCCTGAGGTCAGCCATGGAGTGGCATTGCTTTGTCTGGTTTTGCTGCTTTTCTGGGCCTAAAGCTCAATTACAACTGAGGCCCAAGACATTATCTCTAGGGAGGACAGTTCACCCTGGGGATGAGGTCCTACCCTACAATTGTCCTTTACTAGGGTTTCCAAACCACATGATCTGCAATATGCTAGGGGAGAAAAGGTCACCCTGGGGATGAAGTCCCACCCTACAATTGTCCTTTACTAGGCACCCAGGGCTTTCTGCCCTGGTGACCTTCTGTACCTAGCCCATTGTTCTTGCTCTGCTCATATCTGTCTAACTACCTACCACATTTTCATTCAACATAATGTATTTGAGATTTACCTATGTTGTTGTGTGAATCAGTAGTTCATTCTTTTTTTATTTCTGTTTGCTTTTGCAATGTAGTATCTCATGGTATGAATATACTACAAATTATTTACCTATTCTCCTGCTGATGGACATTTGTATAGTTTCCAGTTTTTTAGCTATTATAATAAAGCTACAGTGAACATTTGTGCACCTGTCTTTTGGAGGATATATGTGCTTAATTCTTTTGGGTAAATACCTAGGAGTGGAATTGCTAAGTCATATGGTAGGTGTATATTGAGCTTCAGGAGATATGGCTAAGCAGTTTTACAAAGTGTTTTTGATCAATTTATACTCCCACAAGCAATGTTTGAAAGTCCCATTTGTGCCCTGGCCAGTTTTGCTCAGTGGTTAGATCGTCAGCCCACAAAGCAGAGTCCCAGGTTTCGGTTCCCACTAAGGGCACATACCTCGGTTGCAGTTTGTCCCCAGCCCCAGTTGGGGTCTTATGGGTGGCAAACAGTTGATGTATCTCTCTCACGTCAATGTTTTTCTCTCTCTCTTCCTCCCTCTCTCTGATATTTCTCTCTCTTTTCTTCCCTCTCCCTCCCCCTCAGTCTAAAGATAAATGCAAAAATGTCCTTGGGTGAGGATAAACAAATTTTTTAAAGTCCCATTTGTTCTATAGCCTTGATATTTTCATTCTTTTTCATTTTAGCCATTCTGGTAGATGCATTATTAAATAAATGAAAGAATTTTAATCCAGAATATTGAATCTGAGACTTAACAACTGACCTCAATCCAGAGTGAAAGCTGTTGATAAGCAAGGAGATTGAATCTTGACATTTTTGCCTCAGATGCTCCATAAGAAAGGCGCAGTGGACAGGGGCCTATCCAGCCTGGTTCAACCACCATTACGCTGCTAAATGACTTCTCTAGGCCTGAGTTTCCATGTCTATCAAATGAGACTTAGATTCAGTCCCCTCCAAAGTTCTTACCAGCTATTTCTGAATTTTCCTGTGAAGAGACCAACTGTTGTAGACTCCTCTATTCAGTGGAAATGCGGTCAGAAAAAATAAATTGAAATGGAAAGGGGAAAGAGTAGCATCCAGGTAAACCATAAAATTAAAAGACGGCAGAGGGGATAAAAAAGCAGAACCAAGAGGAACTGCCAAGTTGAAGTAGGTAAGGTTTTATGATAATACTAGTCAAATGAAAATGCAAATTAGGCACTGTCTTTGTGTTCTACCTTGTGGTCCTACCTTGTGTCCTGCCTTCCCAGACCCGTTTGGCACAGGGCCATCCCTCTCTCCTGGGCCACAGGAAGCATTTGCTGAGTGCCTGCTTTGGAGGAAGCACAGGCTCAGCGCTTCAAGCTACTGTCCTGCCTTTGTTAAGTGATCATGCTTATTCTTGGTCACTTTTTTTTAAAGGAATTTTTGTTGTTGTTGTTTTTGTTTTGTATGCGCCCCTAGCGGAAACCAAACCCGGAACTCTCTGGTCCACAGGCCAACGCTCCAACGGCTGAACCAAACCGGCCAGGGTTTCTTGGTCACCTTTTTACATAATCTTCTATTCCTGGGAGAAGTTTTAGAATACGAGCTGGGTCCTGGCCAGGTAGCTCAATTGGTTAGAGCAATGTCCCTAACAACAAGTTAATGTTTCTCTCTCTCTCTCTAAAATCAATCAATAATTTAAAAACAAAAACATCTTTTTCATGGTGCCTCAGAGGTGGTTGGCTGAAGCTGAACACCTCTTTCCTAGCCACTGGCTGCCAGAAACTCATTGACGTGGATGATGAACGCAAACTTCATACCTTTTATGAGAAGCATATGGCCACAGAAGTTGCTGATGACACTAGGTGAAGAATGGAAGAGCCATGTGGTTCAAATAAGTGGTGGGAATGACAAACAAGGTTTCCCCAGGAAGCAGGGTGTCTTGACCCATGGCTGTGTCTGCCTGCTGCTGGGTAAGGGGCATTCCTGTTATAGATGAAGGGGGACTGGAGAGAGAAGCACAAATCTGTTCAGCGTTGCATTGTAGATGCCAATCTCAGTGTTCTCAACTTGGTCATTGTAAGAAAAGGGATAGAAAGATATTCCTGGTCTCACTGATACTGCTGTGCCTAATCGCCTGAGGCCCGAAAGAGCTAACAAAATCTGCAAACATTTCAACCTCTCTAAAGAAGATGATGTCAGCCAACCTGTGAGACAGCCCCTCAACAACGAAAGTAAGAAACCCAGGACTAAAGCACCCAAGATTCAGCGCCTTGTTACTCCACGTGTCCTGCAACACTGAGTCAGTGTATTGCTCTGAAGAAACAACATACTAAGAAAAATAAGGATGAGGCCACAGAATATGCTAAACTTTTGGCTAAGAGAATGAAGGAGGCCAAGGGAAAACACCAGGAAGAGATTACCAAGAGATGTGGGCTATTCTCTGAGAGCTTCTACCTTTAAGTCTGAGTCCAGTAAAAATGAGATTTTCTAAGAGTAACCAATATATAAGAACAAATATAAAATAACAACAAAACATTTAGAAAAGAGAGCTATAGAATTTGACTCTTTTGTGCCTCACCCAGGATCAGCCAGCCAGATACCCTTAACCAAAATCAGGTTTCTCTACCTAGACAGCCCAACACTGAGAGTAGAGAGGGAGACTGACTGGATCAGCCCAGGCATCTACTGCAGAATGGTGTGCACTCAGCTCAGAGCCCTGTCACCCCCTAACTGTGTCAGGAGGGTGGGCTTGAAGCCAGTCACCCACAGCCTGTCAAGCCACAGTTTAGAAGCATGCACAGAGATGTCCCCCACCCTCCCAAGTCCCAACTGTCTGTGGGGATAGAGAATGGTCTTTCACCCCATTCAGTTTGAACTATCTGATCATTCCTGGCTCTCTGGGCTGCCCACATGATTACCAAGTGAAGACAGTGGGTAAGTATGTTACTATTTGTGTAAAAATAGTGGAGTAGTAGGAGGAATAATATGTATCTGTGTGTGTGTGTGTGTGTGTGTGTGTGTGTGTGTGTGTGTGTAGATATGTGTGTGAGTGTTTATATCATAAAATATTACTGGAAAGCATATATATTGAAAGGGTTAGTAACATTTTATTTTATTTTTTTATTATTATTTTTTTTATCCTCACTCGAGGACATTTTTCCATTTTTTGTTCAAATAGAGTGGGGGATAGAGAGAGAAACATCAACGTGAAAGGGACACATCAAGTGGCTGCCTCCTGCACAACCCAACCAGGGCCGGGGACAGACTGCAACCGAGGTACGTGCTCTTAGCGGGAACCGAAGCTGGGTCTCTCTGGACCGCAGGCCAACACCCTAACCGCTGAGCAAAATTGCCCAGGGCAGGGTTAGTAACATTTTAAAGGGTAAAAGTAAAAGCTTGCAAAAGGCAGAAACTGAAAAATGTGTTACTTGCATGACCTTTGCTCAGCGTTCTGTTGGCTACAGATTTTTTGGATTATCCGAAAGACAGCAAATCACCCAGCAGATGCAGAATGAGATACCAGACCAGTCCAACGGCAAAGTGGATAGTGGGCCAGGCAGAGTACTTCAGCAGGAACTGCTGGAAGCTAGAACTAGAGTATATAATCTACACTGTTATTCGAGGCTGACCCCTTTTCGGCTCAGCCCATGTGCACCCAGGCGCATGCAATAAAGCCGTTTTGCTCTACATTGGCCTTGCGTTGTGGATGTGCTGGAGATCACATATAAGGTGAGAAACCAATGACATAAGTTTCTTGTGGAGAAGGAAACTGGGTGACTAGAGGACCAGGACGGGAGAACATTTTTTACTATACACCCTTTTATACTTCTAAATTTCTTTCTAAAGGCCACCAAAAATTTGGTTGCCTCCCCCAAAAAAAATGTGAGAGAGAGAATATATATACGTCTAAATTTTTAAAACATGTGATAGTATTACCTATTTAAAAACTGAGCCCTGGTCGGTTTGGCTCAGCGGTTAGAGTGTCAGCCTGTGGTCCAGAGAGACGGGGTTCAGTGTCCACTAAGGGCATGTACCTCGGTTGCAGTTTGTCCCTGACCCTGGTTGGGTTGTGTGGGAGGCAGCCACTCGATGTGTCCCTTTCAAGTCGATGTTTCTCTCTCTTTCTCTCCTTCCCACTCTATCTGAACAAAAAATGGAAAAATGTCCTCGGGTGAGAATTTTAAAAAATAAATAAATAAAATAAAAACGGAGAGACTTCCAGCCAAGATGGCAGCCTAAGTAAACGAGCTGCTCGCCTCCTCCTACAATCACATCAAAATGACAACTAAACTACAGGACAAATATCCTTCAGAACCACCTGAAATCAAGCTGAATGAAAGTCCTACAACTACGAAATTAAAGAAGAAGCCACATGGAGACTGGTAGGAGGGGCAGAAGCACAGACAGCCTGGTCCTACACCCACGTGTGACAGATAAAAATCAGGAGGACACCTCGGCTGGGAAGGTACTCCCTGAGGAGTAAGGGGTCCCTGTCCCACACCAGGCTCCCAGCTCAGGGTTCCAGTGCCAGGAAGAGAAGTCCCCATCACTGCTGGCTGTAAAAACCAACAGGAACTGAGGCTGAGGGAGGCTGAGGCTGCTGGAACCCCAGGCAGCTCCTCTTTTTTAATTTTTTTTTTATTTCTCACCTGAGGATATTTTTTCATTTATCATTAGATAGAGTGGGAGGGAGGGAGAGGGAGAGACAGAGAGATAGAGAGAAACATAGATGTGACACTACCACATCGATTGGTTGCCTCCTGAAAAACCTGACCAGGGCCAGAGACAAACGACAACCGAGGCACATGCCCTTGGACCAGAATCAAACCCACAACTCATTGGTTTGCGGGCCTACACCCTAACTGCTGAGCCGAACCAGCCAGGGCCAGGTAGCACCCCTTAAGAGGCCTGAGCACAGACTTACTCAGACCCGCTCCTTCTGAAATCCAGCAAGGAGGGGAGGCAGCTTGAAAGGCACCAGAGGCATATGGGGAAGAACTGAGTTGTTTTGCATTGGGGTGAGAGCTGGAGAGGCAACTTTCTCCCAGACAGATGTGATACTGGAGGCAGGTGTTCCTTTGGTGAGCCCTTCCCCCATAGGGCAGACAGCCACCGTATCTGGGACTCCAGCAACCTGGCTCACACTGTTTGCCCCGCCCTGGTGATTCCCTGAGGCCCAGCCCCAACCAACTTTCAGGCCCAACCCAAGCTGTTTCCAGTGGCTTTACAATAGGATTGGCCTGTTTTGGCTCCTGCTTCATGTTTTCCTAAATTCTCTCAAACTAGCAGCATCTGGCTACAGTGAGTCCCATACCTCTCACTAAGTGGCCCCAGATTCGGCACTAGAAGCAGCCAGCCTTGGTTCATAGCTTGGCTTCCCTTGGGCACCTCCAAGTCCAGTACAAGAAGAAGCCATAGGCACACTGCTTTGTAGCTTATGCCTGGTGGCCCCGGGTAGAACACAGGCAGTGGCTGACCTTACCCCAGAGCCAGCACACACAGTGGACAGCTTCAGACCACGTCAAAGCACCACCACCCAACCACCTCCACACGTGACATATTCAAGGAATGGACTCAAGGGGGTACCAGAGCACTGTTGAAGTAAGTTTCGCTCTGTGTGGTGGGCCCCTGTGTGGATAGTCAGCACAGCTAGTCCTTGCATCTCATCAGCCCGAATAAAACCCTCCCATTGAAGTGCCAACAGTAATCAAGACTCAATTACAACAGAAGGGTGTAAAGTCCACACAAGGGGTGTACCTCGAGGGCCTAGCTGGGTGATCAGGGAGGCTGTGCCACTGGACCCTATAGGACACCCACTACAACAGGCCACCCTAGAAAGCCTAGGAGACATAGCAACTCAACAGAATGCATAGAAACAAACACAGGGAAGCAGCCAAAATAAAGAGACAAAGAAATATGTCCCAAATGAAAGAACTGAACAAACTCCAGGAAAATAACTAAACAAAATGGAGATAAGCAATCAATCAGATGCAGAGTTCAAAACACTGCCTATAAGGACACTCAATGAACTTAGTGAAGGTCTCAAGAGCATAATGAAGGACCAGTCAAAAATGATGGAGGCACTAACTGAAATAAAGAATAACTTACAACCCTGGCGGGTTTGGCTCAGCGGTTAGAGCATCGGCCTATGGACCAGAGAGTCCCGGGTTTGGTTCCCACTAAGGGCACATACCTCAGTTGCAAGAGGAGGGTGTAACGACCCCAGCCCCGGTTGGGGTCATGGGGGTGGCAACCACTTTATGTGTCTCTCTCACATCAATGTTTCTCTCTCTTTCTCTCTCTCTCCCTCAAGTTCTATCTGAAGATAAATGAAAAAAAAAAAGAGAAGTCCTCGGGTGAGGATAAAAAATAAAATAAAATAATAACTTACAGGGAATCAATAGTAAAGTAGGTGAAGCCAAGAAACAAACCATTGGTTTGGAATGTAAGGAAGCAGAAAACACCCAATCAGAACAGCAAAAATAAAAAAGAATTTAAAAAATAAGGATAGTATAAGGAGCCTGTGGGACAACTTCAAGCATACCAATATTCACATCATGGGAGTGCCAGAAGGAGAAGAGAGAGGGCAAGAAATTGAAAACCTATCTGAAAAAATAATGACAGAAAACTTTTCTAACTTGGTGAAGGAAACACACACACAAGTCCAGGTAGCACAGAGAGTCCCAAACATGATGAACCCAAAGAGCTCCACACCAAGACATCATCATCAAACTACAGAAGGTTAAAGACAACGAGAGAATCTTAAAAGCACCAAGAGAAAAGCAGTTAGTTACCTACAACAGAGCTCCCATAAGGCTGTCAGCCGATTTCTCAAAAGAATCTTTGCAAGCCAGGAGGGTGTGGCAAGAAATATTTAAACAGATGAAAATCAAGGAACTACAACCAAGATTACCCTATCCTGCAAAGCTATCATTTAGAATCAATAGGCATATCAAGAGTTTCCCAGACAAGAAAAAGCTAAAGGAGTTCATCACCACCACACCAGTATTATATGAAATATTGTCGGGTCTTCTTAAAGTAGAAGATAAAAAAAAATATGAACAATAAAATGGCAATTAATACATATCTATCAACAATTGAATCTACAAACAAAATGAGCAAGCAGAACAGAAATATACTCTAGTTACAGAGAACTTTTTATTGACTGCCAGATGGAAGGGGAGTTGGATGAAAAGGATGAAGGAATTAAAAAGTACAAATTGTTTGTTAGACTGAAGAACGTCAAAGGGAAGTGGGGAGGTGGGGCGGGAAGAGAGAAACCAAAGAACTTCTTGCATATATGCATAACCAATAGACACAGAAAATAGTGTGGGGAAAGCAGGAGGGGGGCGGGATTGGGGAAGAGGGAGTCAAGGGGGTAAGAAAGAGGGACATTTGTAATATATTCAACAATAAAGATAAGTTTTTAAAAAACCAAAACTTGCCCTGGCAGGTTTGGTTCAGCAGTTAGAGCGTCAGCCTGCGGACCAGAGAGACCCGGGTTCGATTCCCGCTAAGGGCATGTACCTCGGTTGCAGTTTGTCCCCGGCCCTGGTTGGTCGTGTGGGTGGCAGCCACTCGAAGTGTCCCTTTCACGTCGATGTTTCTCTCTCTCTCTCTCTCTCTCCTACTCTATCTGAACAAAAAATGGAAAAATGTCCTCAGGTGAAGATTAAAAAAAAGAAAAGAAAAGAAAAACTTAAATATGTGGGAACCACGGGCTTCTTTGCAGATATGGCCAAGTCCAAGAACCACACCAGGCACAGCCAGTCCTGAAAATGGCACAGAAATGGCACCAGGAAACCCCGATCACAAAGATATGAACCTCTTAAGGGGGTAGACCCCAAGTTTCTAAGGAACATGTGCTTTGCCAAAAAGCAGAACAAAAAGGGCCTAAATAAGATGCAGGCCAACAATGCCAAGGCTGTGAGCGCACGTGCTGAGGCTATCAAGGTCCCCCAAAAAAGACCATTCATTAGATTTTTTGGCCCACTGTAATTTAATATGATCTCATCTTAACTAATTATATATGCAAAGACCCTATTTCCAAATAAGATCTCATTAGAGCCTGGCTGGTGTGGCTTTAGTGGTTGAATGTTGAACCATGCACCAAGAGGTCACCAGTTTGATTCCCTGTCAGGGAACATGCCCAGGTTGTGGGCCTGATCCCCAGTGAGGGGCATGCAGGAGGCAACCAATTGATGTTCTCTCTCATCGATGTCTCTATCTCTCTCCTTCTGTTTTCCTCTATCTCTAAAATTTATAAAGAAAAATTATTTTTTTAAAAATATCTCGGAATTGAAGGAAGATGGCAGCGGGCAGTACCGGAGAGAGAGTGAGTGTGTGAGAGAGTAAGCAAGTGTGAGAGAGAGTGTGGGTTGACATGAGTGTGGATGAGCAACCTCAAGCAGTGTAGAAACGTGGGGCAGAAGGTTCCAGTGCTGTGTACGGGGAGCAGCTGGCTACCACAGTGGCTCATCAGGGCGCTTCTCCCTGCACGGCCAGGAGGCCCCACCATTTTGGAAGATCCCTGGTCTTTTCCAGGAGGAGGCAGAGGAAGCAGCTCGGGCCCAGAGACCTGAGCCCACCAGTGCACGTGGCACCATCAGACCAGTGGACCCCGCTGTGTCAACACAGACCAGTGGGCAGTAGTGGAGTTGTCAAGGTGCCTGCTGTGGAAGCTGCAAGTGGCTGAGAGCCCAGCACCATTCCCCACAGCAGCAGCCTGATCAGAGCTGAGCCAGCAACAGAGGTTTGGGAGCAGACATCCATCCCCAGGCAGCAGCTACACAGATCAGCAGCTGAGACCCATCCCCAACAGCATCAGCAGAGGCTGAGCAGGAGCTGAACCCCACCAGGCAGCAGCACTCCCCAGCTGCCAGCTGTGGGACTCAGGGCTCCAGTGGGGGCCAACCAATCCAGTAGCAGTGTCTACCAGGACAAACCAATAGCAGCTGCCAGTAGTCAATCCTCCAGGACCCACAGCAGGCAAGAGACGCCACGCACCAGAACAGTCTACGAGGCACGGCAGACTTATTTGATACACACTGACCTACCTACACATCCCAACATCCTTCACTGGATCTAGAACTACCAGACTGCTAAAATGAGGAGACATAGAAACAACACCCAAGTGAAAGAAAAGAAGGAAACACCAGAAAAAGAACTACATGAAATGGAAGAAAGCAATTTGTCAGATAAAAAATTCAAAGCAATGATTTTAAGGGTGCTCAAACAATTCAGTGAGAACTACAAGCAACTTAATGAGAATTATAGAGAGCTCAGCAGAAACTACATCAGCTTAAAAAAAGAGATAAAGTCCAGCCAGTGTGGCTCAGTGGTTGAGCATTGACCCATGCACTAAGAGGTCACTGGTTTGATTCCTGGTCAAGGCACATGCCCAGGTTGTGGGCCAAATCCCCAGTGGGGGGTGTGCAAGAGGCGACCCATTGATGTTCTCTCTCATCAATGTTTCTATCTCTCTCTCCCTCTCTTTCTAAAATCAATAAAAAAAATATTTAAAAGAGGTAGAAACTATGGATAAAAATCAAGAGGAAATAAAGAACGACATAGCTGCCCTGGTCAGTTTGGCTCCGCAGTTAGAGTGTGGGCTTGTGGACCTGAGGGACCTGGGTTTGGTTCCCACTAAGGGCACATACTTCAGTTGCAGTTTGTCCCCAGCCCCAGTTGGGGTTGTGTGCATGGCAGCCAGTCAATGTGTCTCTCTCACATTGATGTTTCTGTCTTTCCTTCCCTCTCTATCTGAAGATAAATGCAAACATGTCCTCAGGTGAAGATTAAAAAAAGAATGACATAGCTGATATGAAAAATATTTTAGAAGGGTTAAATAGTAGATTAGAAGAAGTTGAAGGCAGAATCAGTGAGTTAGAAGACAACATAAAAAAATACCAAATAGAGCAGCAAATGGGGGAAAAATTAAAAAATAGGAGGAGAGTTTAAGGGAGCTTTGGGATAACACAGAGCATACCAACATTTGCATCACAGGGGTACCAGAAAGAGAAGATTCAGAGAAAGGAATAGAGAACCTGTTTGAAGAAGTCACACAAGTCCAGGAATCACAGAGAGTCCCAAACAAGATGAACCCAAAAAGACCCACAGCTAGACACATCATAATTAAAATGGCAAACATTAAAGACAAAGAAAGAATCTTAAAGGAAGCAAGAGAGAGACAGAAAGTTACCTACAAGGGAGCTCCCATTAGACTGTCAGTTGATTTTTCAATAGAAACACTGCAGGCCAGAAGGAAATGGCATGAAGTATAAAAAGTAATGAAATGCAAGGGTCTGAATCCAAGACTACTCTATCCAGCAAGGCTCTCATTCAAAATTAAAGGTGAAATAAAGAGCTTCGCAGACAAAAAAGAGATAAAGAAATTTACCACCACGAAATCAGCACTTCAAGAAATGCTAAGGGGACTGCTGTAAGAAAAAGAAGAGAGAGGGGGAGGGGGGGGGAACATAGGCATAAAATAAAAATGGCAACTAATAAGTATCTATCAATAATAACCTTAAATGTAAGTGGCTTAAATGCCCCAATCAAAAGACATAGGGTAGCTGCCCTGGCCGGTTTGGCTCAGCGGTTAGAGCGTCGGCCTGCGGTCTGGAGAGTCCCGGGTTCGGTTCCCGCTAAGGGCACGTACTTCGATTGCAGTTTGTCCCCGGCCCTGGTTGGTCGTGCGGGTGGCAGCCACTCGATGTGTCTCTTCATGTCGATGTTTCTCTCTCTCCCTCCCACTCTATCTGTACAAAAAATGGAAAAATATCCTCGGGTGAGGATAAAAAAAAAAAAGACATAGGGTAGCTGATTGGATAACAACACATGACCCATATACATGCTGTCTACAAGAGACCCACCTCACAACAAAAAAGACTCACACAGAATAAAAGTGAAGAAATGGAAAAAAATTTTCCAGGCAAATGAAAATGACAAAAAAAAGCTGGTGTAGCAATACTCATATTTGATAAGATAGACTTCAAATTGAGGGTCATAATAAGAGACAAAGAAGGTCACTACATAATATTAAAAGGTACAATCCAACAAGAGGGTATAACCTTGGTAAACATATATGCACCAAATACAGGAGCACCAAAATATATTTAAAAACTTCTGAAGGTCTGGCTGGTGTGGCTCAGTGGTTGAGCATTGACCCATGCACCAAGGGGTTGCTGGTTCAATTCCTGGTCACATGCCCAGATTATAGGCCCAATACTCGGGGGGGGGGGGCATGCAGGAGGCAGCCAATTGATGTTCTCTCTCATCGATGTTTATCTCTCTCTCTCCCTCTGCCTTCCTCTCTCTAAAAAAAAAAAAAAAAAATCAATAAAGAAAAAAAAAATTAAAAAAAAAACTTTTGGAGGACTTCAAAGGAGAGATCAATAACAATACAATCATAGTGGGTGACTTTAATGCCTCACTAACACTACTGGATACATCTTCTAGACAAAAAATCAACAGGGACACACAGTCCTTAAATGACCAACTAGATCAGCTAGACTTAATTGATATTTACAGAACATTTCACCCCAAAGCTGCAGAATATACATTCTTCTTGAGTGCATACAGGACATTCTCAATGATAGACCACAAGTTAGGACACAAAGTAAATCTCTACAAATTCAAGAAGATTGAAATCATATCAAGCACCTCTCAGAACACAGTGGCAGGAAACTAGAAATCAATTACAACTAAAGCACGCAAAAACATTCAAACACATGGACGCTAAATAGCATGTTATTAAGCAACAAATGGGTTACCAAGGAGATCAAGGAAGAAATGAAAAACTTCCTGGAAACCAATGGATATGAACACAAAACAACATAAAATCTATGGGACACAGCAAAAGCAATCTTGAGAGAGAAGTTCATAGCACTACAGGTCTACCTCAATAAAAAAGAAAAATTCCTAATTGGCTTTCTTTTTTTTTTTAACAATTACTTTAATTTTTTTTTATCCTCACCTGAGGCTATTCTTACATTTATCTTCAGATAGAGCAAGAGGGAGAGAGGGAGGAAATGAGAAAGAGAGAAAAACATCGCTGTGAGAGAGACACATCGATCGGTTGCCATGACGAACCGCAACTGAGGTTTGTGCCCTTGGCCGGAATCGAATCCAGGATTCTGTGGTCTGCAGGCTGACACTCTTAGGCACTGAGCCAAACCAGTCAGGGCTCTAATTGACTTTCTAGCCCTACAACTTAAATAACTAGGAAGTAAACAAAAAGAAAAACCCAGAGCAAGTAGAAGGAAAGAAACAGTAAAGGTCAGAGCAGAAATAAATGACATAGAGACTAAAACACAATTCAAAAGATCAATGAAACAAAGAGCTGGTTCTTTGAAAAGATAAACAAGATTGATAGACCCTTAGCCAGACTCACCAAGAAATAAAAAGAGAAGACCCAAATAAACAAAATCAGAAATGAAAGAGAAGTATCAACTGACACCACAGAAATACAAAGGATCGTTAAAACATACTACGAACAATTATACGCCAACAAATTGGACAATCTAGGCAAAATGGACAAATTTTTAGAAACACAGTCTCCCAAAACTGAACTGGGAAGAGAGAGAAAACTTGAACAGATTAAGAAAATTGAAGATGTAATCAAGAAACTCTCCACAAATAAAAGCCCAGTCCCGGACAGCTTCATGGGGAGTTTTACCGAACATTCAAAGATGTAAAACCCATTCTCCTCAAACTATTCCAAAAATCCAAGAAGACAGAAGACTTCCAAACTCATTTTATGAGGCTACTATAATTCTAATTCCAAAACCAGATAAAAACACTACAAAGAAAGAAAACTACAGGCCAATATCCCTGATGAACACAGATGCCAAAATCCTTAACAAAATATTAGCAAATCAGATCCAGCGATACATCAAAAAAATTACCCATCATGACCAAGTGGAATTCATCCTAGGGATTCAAGGCTGGTATAATATTTTCAAATCAATAAAAATGATAGACCATGTAAACAAAATGAAAGATTAAAAACCCTATGATCATATTAATAGATACTGAAAAAGCATTCAACAAAATCCAGCACCAATTTTTTATAAATATGCTCAGCAATTTGGGAATAGCGGGATCATATCTTGACATAATAAAGGCAACATATGAAAAACCTACAGCCAACATACTCAATGGGCAAAAACTACAAACATTTTTTTTAAGAACAAGAACCAGACAGAGATACCCACTCTATTCACTCATATTTAAGATAGTACTGGGAGTCTTAGCCACAGCTATTAGACATGAAGAAAACATAGAAGGAATCCAAATTGGAAATTAGGAAGTGAAACTGTCATTATTTGCAGATGACATGATACTCTACATAGAAAATCCTAAATACTCCATCAAAAATCTACTAGATTTAATAAATGAATTTGGCAAAGTAGCAGGACACAAAATTAACGTCAAGAAATCGGCAGCGTTTGGCTGGTGTGGCTCAGTGGTTGAGTATCCACCCATGCACCAAGAGATCACCGGTTCGATTCCCAGCCAGGACACATGCCCAGGTTGTGGGCCTGATCCCCAGTGGGGGGTAGGGGAGGGGAATGTGGGGGGTGGCCAATCAATGTTCTCTTTCATCGATGTTTCTATCTCTCTCTCCCTTTCACTTCCTTTCTCTCTAAAACCAATAAAGGGGGGGGGGTTAAACAAACAAACAAACAAAGAAATCGATGGCATTCTTGTACACCAACAACGAACTCAATGAAAGAGAAACTAAAAAAGCAACCCCATTTACCATTGTGGCAAAAAAATTTAAGATACCTAGAAATAAACTTAAAGAACTAAAGGACCCCTTTACAGAAAACTACAGGTCACTGAAAAAAGAACTAGAGGAAGATAGAATAAAGTTGAAGCATATACCTTGTTCATGGATTGGAAGAATTAACATCATTAAAATGTTCATACAACCTAAAGCCATCTGTAGAGTCAATGCAATCCCCATCAAAATATCAATGACATATTTCACAGAACAAGAACAAACACTCCAAAAGTTTATAGAGAACCAAAGAAGACCCCAAATAGCTACAGAAATCTTGAAAAAGAAGAACAAAGCAGGAGAGATCACAATACTGGATATCAGGTTATATTACAAAGCCACAGTAATTAAAACAGCCTGATACTGGCACAAGAACAGGCATATAGATCAATAAAACAAAACAGAGAACCCAGAAATTGACCCAAGTCATTATGGTCAATTAATATTTGACAAAGGTGGCAAGCGCCTACAGGAGAGAAAAGACAGCCTCTTCAATAAATGGTGTTGGAAAAACTGGACAGCTACATGCAAAAAAATGAAGCTAGACGACCAACTTACACCATATACAAGAATGAACTCAAAATGGATAAAAGACTTAAATGTGACCCATGAATCCATAAAAATCCTAGAAGAAAATGTAGGCAACAAAATTTCAGACATCACACGCAGCAGATTTTTCACTGATACAAGTAAGGCAAGAGAAACAAAGGAAAAAATGAACACATGGGACTACATCAAACTAAAAAGCTTCTGCACAGCAAAAGAAACAACCATCAAAATGGAAAGGGAACCCACTATATGGGAGAGCATAATTGCCAATGATATATCAGATAAGGGGTTAATTTCCAAAATATATAGAGTACTCATACAACTCAACAAAAGGAAGATAAAGAACCCAATTAAAAAATGGGCACAAGACCTAAATAAACACTTCTCCAAACAGGACATACAAATGGCCAAGAGACATATGAAAAAATGCTCAACATCACTAATCATCAGAGAGATGCAAATTAAAACAACAGTGAGATATCACCTCACACTTGTCATCAACAAATCATCAAACAACAAGTGCTGGGTGAGGGTGTGGAGTTAAAAGGGGACTCTAGCACACTGCTGGTGGGAATGCAGACTGGTGCAGCCACTATGGAAAATAATGTGGTGTTTCCTCAAAAAATTAAAAATTGAACTGCCATTTGATCCAGTGATGCCACTTCTAGGAATATACCCTAAGAAGCTTGACACACCATCAGAAAGAATATATGTACCTATGTTCATAGCAGCACTATTTACAATGGCTAAGATCTGGAAACAGCCCAAGTGCCCATCAACAGATGAATGGATAAAAAAAGCTGTAGTACATATACACAATGGAATACTATGCAGCTGTAAGAAAGTTAAGATCTCTTATCCTTTGAGACAACATGGAAGGACCTGGAGAGTATTATCCTAAGCAAAACAAGTCAATCAGAGAAAGACAAATATCACACGATCTCACTTATTTGTGGAATATAATAAACAAAATAAACTGAGGAACAAAATAGACTCAGAGATATGGAAGTGGGGTGCAGACTGACAAATCTCAGAAGAGGTGGATGTGGGGGGAGGGAAGAGATAAACCACAGAATTTATATGCATATATGCATAAACAAGGACTTAGACAACAATGCTGTGGGGGAGGGTGGGATTGGGAGGAGGGTGTCAATGGGGGGAAAAAAGGAGAAACATCTGTAACAAAAATAAATAAATAAATGGGAAAAATCTCATTAGAGGTTCTGGGTGGACAGGGATTTTGGGAGGACACTATTCAAACCACTACTGCAGGGAGAAAGGACATCTTAGCAGATCCTGGCGTAGACCAGGACTGGTCATCATCTTTTCCACCAGGGAAGATCCTGAATTGTATGACTGGCTTTGCCTGGAATTAATCAAGATCATACTTTTTACTATTACGTGATGCCAGGAACCAGCCTGGAGAGCAGAGTCCCTGAGTTTGAGCGGTGGGAATGAAGACGACACAGATATGGGATCAGGAGGAGTGTCCTCAGCAGGATCAGCCTCGATATCCTTTATTACATGCCTTTTATACCTCACAGCAAAAGTTTAGTGATATAAGAAAATAGGATCTTTTTTTTTTCCTTTATTGATTTTTAGAGAGAGGAAGGAAGAGGGAGAGAGAGATAGAAACATCAATGAGAGAGAACATCGATTGGCTGCCTCCTGCATGCCCCCCACTAGAGATCAGGCCCACAACCTGGGCATGTGCCCTAACCGGGAATTGAACCGTTGACCTCTTGGTGCATGGGTTGACGCTCAACCACTGAGCCACACCTGCCAGGCAGGATCTTCTTAATATAATGCCCAGGGCTATAACAATGCTATATAGAATTAGTTTGCCTTGCAGATAGCAGGAGCACCCAGGAACACCCAGTGTGTTATCTCAGGTATTTCAAGGTACATTGGGTCACACTTAACCCCGTACTGCACAAACACAATGCAAGCCTAATTCCTTGAGATTGTGGGGGAGGTTGAGTCTCTGACTCAAGACATCAAGACATTGGGTCACACTTAACCCCGTACTGCACAAACACAATGCAAGCCTAATTCCTTGAGATTGTGGGGGAGGTTGAGTCTCTGACTCAAGAACATACGTTCTGTCAGACACGTAGCCAGCTCTTAACAATGTGAAATAGATCATATAAATACAGGTTGGGTTGAACAATAGAAAAACTAAGCATATTAAATGTATGTGCACATCTGTATGTCATTTGAAAATGTGGCCCTGCTGCATATGTAAAACAGGTAAAATTTATGGTAGGATAGTGGGATTATTGGTGGGTATTTCTTTAACGATGTCAAAAACTTGTGTCCGCACTAAATTCAAATGGAAAGAATGATGCTTATTGTTGGGTGGACGTGGTGCAGGCAGTGCTATCCAGCAAGTTATGCCCTTCAGGGAAGCCAGAGTTTTCTCTTCCTTTGATCTGGGTCATGCTCTAAATCCAGGAAGATATTAGTATGTGTTGCTGATTGATTAAGGTCCTCAAAGCCTCCTATCTTCTCCTGTTCTGGAAAGATCACAAGACATTCTGCTAACACTCAGATATGCTTTGGTTCAAGCCTTTCCTTATGAGGCCTATATGGATACATGCAAGGTTGCCAGGGTGCATGGTGGAGATTTTCCCCTTCAGCTTTCTCAGGGTTTGAGGCTTTTTGAGCCTGCCACACAGAAAGATAATAAGACCAAAACCCATGAAATCTGAATTCAGATCTGGTTCAATCCAAAATTAGCCGTGTGACTTAAGCAAGTCCTTTACCTCCTTGGTGTTTGTTTTTTAAAATCCATAAAATTATATATATATATATAAAGATATATATATATATATTTTTTTTTTTTCAGAAGGTCTTTTTCTTCTTATTAGAATGTAAACTAGTCCGGCTGGTGTGGCTCAGTGGTTGAGCATCAACCCATGCACCAAGAGGCCACCGGTTCAATTCCCAGTCAGGACACATGCCCAGGTTGTGGGCCTGATCCCCAGTAGGGGGGCATGCCAATGTTCTCTCTCATCGATGTTTCTATTTCTCGCTCCCTCTCACTTCCTTACTCTCTAAAATCAATAAAGGAAAAGAAAAAAAAGTAAACTGTATAAGACAGGGGGTTTGCCTACTTTGGTCACTATTGTAGCCCCATTTCCTAGAACAATGATAGGCATGTGGCAGAGAGTTAATAAACACTTGTTGGATGAATGAAATAAAGTGTAGGATATTTCACTGTATTTTGTTAGAATGTGCATGGGCATTCAAAGCCTTAAAATCGACTTTTGGATTACATGCAGAAAATTCAAATTTCCAGTGAAAATGGCTGTACCTTTTTTTTTTCAAGAAGCAGCCTGTTTGTTTGTTTTTGTTACAGATGTTTCTTCATTTTCTCCCCAGACACCCTCCTCCCTATCCCCCCACCCAAGCTTTGTTGTCTATGTCCATTGGTTACGCATACATGCATATACGTTATTTGGTTTATCCCATTCCTTTCTCCCATTCTACCCCCCTCTGAAGTTTTTCAGTCTGAACCATACTCCTTTCTATGTCTCTGGGTCTATTTTGTTCATCAGCTTTTCCTGTTCATTATATTCCACAAATAAGTGAGATCATGTGGTATTTGTCTTTCTCTGATTGGCTTATTTTGCTTAGCATAATACTTTCCAGGTCCCTCCAAGTTGTCTCAAAGGATAAGAGATCTTTCTTTCTTACAGCTGAGTAGTGTTTCATTGTGTGTATGTGGCTGTACCTTTCTTTAAGGGGAGCTCAGCTACAAAAAACAAACCTGAGGTAAGACTCATTTAACCAGAGTGAATAATTACATACTGAGGAGTGGAAATGGCACCCAAATAGATCTTTTTACAAATTAATTAATAATTAATTAATTTTTATCCTCACTCGAGGACATTTTTGCATTCATCTTCAGATAGAGCAGAAGGGAAAGAGGGAGGAAGAGAGAGAGAAACATCCACATGAGAGAGAGACACAGCCAGTGGCTGCCACCCACACGACCCCAACAGGGGCCGGACACAAACTGAAACTCTGGTACGCGCTCTTAGCGGGAACTGAACCCAGGTCTCTCTGGTCCATGGGCCAACGCTCTAACCGCTGAGCCAATCCGGCCAGGGCCAAATTGATCTTTTATTAGTGCTATTATAATAAATCCTAATGACACACACCTCTGACACATGGTTTCTTGTCATAACAGAAATAGGCCCAGCTTTTCCACTTCCTCAGTCATCGCCCAGGCTCTTTTTCTTTTTCAGCCAATGTATTGTGTGGACTAGGAAAGAAATTGTGGGTCAAGGGACCTGCCTCTGGTTCTAATTATAATAAGTGTCACTCACTTCTCTACCCCGGGCCCCAGTTTCTCCATCTTTATGTTAGTGTGACACACACAGTTTTCCTTAATTGCAACGAAGTGACATATTATGTCTCTCTCACAGATAAAGAAATCATGGTTCAAAGAGATAGCAAGATCTGTTCTGGCCAGTTTGGCTCATTGGTTGAGCGTCAGCCTGCAGACCAGAGAGTCCTGGGTTCGGTTCCTGCTAGGGGCACATACCACCAAAAAAAAAAAAAAAAAAGAGAGATAGCAAGATCTGCTGTAGACCAGTAATTAGCACTCCAGCCAAGTTTTCTAACTCCAAGTTTCTTTTCACTATAACAATGAGACACTCAGATGATCCTCAGGGCCCTGACTCCTTTTTCTCTCTACATAATCTCCATGAAGGGGTAGGGATTCTGGGCTAGCTTGCTCCTACCTGTAATCTCAGTGCCTACAACTCTGCCAGGCACAGAGCAGGTACTCGATATATATTTGAATGCAAAAACTGGATGAGTAGAGACGAGCCACTATTCGTCCTGTGACGTCCTGCGATATCCTGCTAATCACTCGTCCATTTCTGGATTTCATCTGTCTCCCACCCCACACCAGTCTCCTTCCCACGCCCCATTCGCTCCTCCGGCCACGAGAAGGCACTGTCGTAACGGACCCCACCCAGCAGGGAGCGGCGCCCTTCTTCGCCCGCTACGCCTTCGCTGGTCGAAGGGAGGGTCGCGAGGAACCGGAAGTGCCAAAGCCGCGGGAGCCCTGGGATCCGTCCCCGCCGCCGCCTTTAGGTGCCGCGTTCCGCCTGGGTTCCCACCCGCGCCGTCGCCGAGGAAGCTGCTGCAGCCGGGTCGGGAGAGGAGGCGGCGCGGCATGAAGCGGCGCAGGCCCGCACCGTAACACGCGTCGGGACGGTCCGGGCGGGGCCGTGGGGGAGAAGGTGCTGTATCCGCCCCCTCTCCTTCCTCTTCGCCCGCGAGGCCTGGGCCCCAGCCCACCCGGGCCCTCTCCGCCTCGCCGAGGAGCCGCCCGGCGCGCTCCCCGGTCGGCCCGCTCTGCGCGGGCCAGAGACTGTGGCGGGGCCCCCTTGCCGGAAGAGGAAGCCGAGGCTCCGAAATTCCGAGTCCACCAACGTTCATTAGGCGCCCCCTGAGCGCTGGGTGCTGGCCTTTGCACGTCCACGTCCGTTATCTTAAGTGAACCTCGCCGGGGCTGGAAGCCGGTATTGTCCGGGCTTACAGATGAGAATCGGAAGCCCGCAGAGGCGAAGGGATTTGCCTAAAGCCCAGCAGTGGTAGATCGCATTTGGACTGAGATTTTCTCGTTTCCCAACTGGTGTTCTTTTCTCTCTACTGCCTCACGCTAGGTCGATTCCCCTCCCTTCCCTGCTTACTAGCCCCGTCATTCTATTTCACTTGCCTGGGGCAGGATACTTTCCTTTTTAAAATTCCTCTTATTACACATTTTCCTCCTAAGACTTCTAAGACTTGGACTCTCCCCAGTCCCCCGTCTCGACATTCCTCATTCATAGCTTTCAAAATCCTTGCCCACTGTCTGATAATGAACCTTTCGACTAGCTGTGGACCCTGAAGAGTGAAATAGCTAGATTTCAGTGAGGCTTGGGGTGTTTACGTGGATGACTATTTGGTCCTTGGATTAAAAATTAAGATATGATATTTCAGTGGGTCCAAGTTCAGGAGTCCTGAATGAAGCTATTTTCTAACCCACATGCTATTCTCTGAGGGGCTTATAGTGCATGGGGAGGTGTCTTGACATCTTCCTATATTGTTTCGGTGCTGTCATAATGTCACCGTTTTCCCTTCATTTGCTACTGAACTTTTCTTACCACCTCTCTCTCCAGCACCACCAGCTTGGGCTAGCAGAGCAGAATTAAAACTGATAAAGCAACAGATGTAATCACAAATCCTCCTTTATTTTCCTTTTACTAAGCCATAATTTAAACAACCATACGCTTCTTTTTCTAGAAAAGTTACCTAATTTAGCTCTTTCCATGTGGAAAGGAAAGAAGCATAAGTGGAACACATTTAAAATGGATAGTACATTCTTTATCTTGTGAAAACCTTAAATTATTAAATGCAAGTTAGTTCCCTTTCCACAAAAATGGCCTATTCTTAATTCTTATTGGTTATTCTACTGAGTCTGTTCTGTCTCCAACCAGCTCAAAATGTGCTGTGTAAAATAATACAAATGTATTATGTAAGACAGAGGAACAGTACCATAAAATTAATTTTTTAATCGTTTGTCATTTTTGAGGATTTGCAATAGCCAATGAATAACCTCACATCTGTATGCCTTTTATTGTTTTTAAAGCTTTTCTGTAACTTTTAATGTATGTCTAGGTGTCACATTAATACTATTGTTAGGATATTCTTTTGATTGTATTTCTGAAATAACTTCATAATTTTTTTTTATTTGGGGAGGGAAGGTGGGTGGGGTGGATGGATGGTGGGGTGGATGGATGGGCAGATGGACACACACACAGTTGTTTTTTTTTTTAATCCTCACCTGAGGATCTTTTTTCATTTATTTTTAGAGTGGGAGGGAAAGAGAGAGAGAGAGAAATATCAATGAGAGACACATCAATTAATTGCCTCCTGCACAACCCCGACCAGGGCCAGGGACCGAACTGTGACTGGAATCAAACCCGCAACTGGTCTGTGGGCTGACGTTCTAATCGCTGAGCCAAACCAGCCAGGGCCACCGAGATTTTTTTTTTAATATGTTTTCATTGATTTTTTAGACAGAGATAGAAACATCGATGTGAGAGAGACACATTGATCAGCTGCCTCCTGTATGCCCCCCACAGGGGATCAAGCCCACAACCTGGGCATGTGCCCTTGACCAGGAATCAAATTGGGACCTTGCTCAGTTTGTGGGATGAGGCTCAGTCCACTGAGCCACACCTGCAGGGCAATACTTTCATAATTTTAATAATCTAAAATGCAGATACAAAATAATTCAGCATTATATTTTAACCGAAAAGAATAATTCTGTATTAAAGTACTATTTTGAGACTTTTTTTTTTTTAATCCTCACCTGAGGATATTTTTCCATTTATCTTCAGATAGAGTGGGAGGAGGGAGGGAGGAATAGAGAGAGAAAGAGAAACATTGATGTGAGAGAGACACATATTGGCTGCCACCTGCACGGCCCCTGGGGCTGGAGACAACCGCAACCAAGGTACGGTGCCCTTGGCTGGAATGAAACCCTTGACTCTGGTCCACGGGGCCGATGCTCTGACCGCTGAGCCAAACGGGCCAGGGCAAGAGACTTTTAAAATTTAATCTTTTGGTCACATATGATTCATCTAAATAATTATCAGCAGCCTTATATCTTATTTCACTTTCTTGGTGAATAGGATTGGATGGTGAGAAAAGGAGAGACTCCTATGAGAAGAGAGCAGAATGAGTGGAAGGATCTATGCTTGAAGTTAAGTCACTTCAAAAAGATCTCTTTGAATGTGGAAGAGATCTGAGCAGATGAAAATACAATCAGGTAAGCACCAGGGAAGGGCCTTAAGTGAGGAAGTAGATGGGGATAGTGAAATGTATGCTCTGTGCTGAGAATGTATGCTGACCCTATTTTCTTTCTCTTTTTTTGGTTGTTAATTCTCACCTGAGGATATTTTTCTATTGATTTTTAGATAGAGTGGAGGGTAGAGAGGGTGAGAGAAACATTAATGTGAGAGAGAGACACATTGATGGTGATCTCCCACACGACCCTTACTTGGGCTGGGGATTGAATCTGCAACCAAGGTACATGCCCTTGACCAGGAATTGAACCTAAGACCATTCGGTCCTTGGGCAGACACTCTAACCGCTGAGCCAAACCGGCCAGGGCCTGACCATATTTTCTCATTCTTGAAATTGTAAAATTTGGGTCATGTATTTTGAGAATTTATCTGTATGTATAGGTGTTACAGAAATCTAGAAGTTAAATCACTTAGTTACACATTTGTGTGAATTACTAAAACTTATCTTAGGAAATGCAGGATATACATTTACCATAAACATGGAGTAGTAGTGTCATTTGAACTGTGAAATATGTTTGTGTGTACAAAGACAGAGAAATAGTTCAGGGACTTTACAGTTTAGGAATACTAATAATTTTATTTAAGTACAAGCTAACGCAACTTTTACATAGTAGAGATATCAGTCAAGTTAATGATAACTCAAGAAGCTGGGCAGTAAGACTTCAAACGTCTGTCTGCTTAGCTCCCTGTTCTATTCCCTAGTCCTATTCTTGGAGATGAAGTTCCAAATTTAATCCAAGGGGAGTTGAGAATAATGAGCCATTTTATGTATCTGCTTCTCTTGCTCCATTAAAAATAAAGCTAGATCTGCCCTGACTGGTATTACACAGTGGTTAGAGCATTGGCCTGAGCACTGGGGGGTTGTGGGTTCCATTCCTAGTTTGCAGGTTTGACCCCCAGCCTGGTCAGGGCTTGAGCAGGAGGCATCCAATAGATGTATCTCTCTCACATTGATGTTTCCCTAACCCCCTCCCTCCCTCTCTTCCACACTCTCTAAAAATCAGTGGATAAATATCCTCCGGTGAGGATTAACAAAACAAACAAAAGGCCATATTCATTGACACATTTGACAGTAGGCCTACACTAGCTTTTTTTATTATTATTTATTTATTTATTTTTTATCCTCACCCAAGGACATTTTTCCATTTTTTGTTCAGAGTGGGAGGGAGAGAAAGAAAGAGGGAGAGAGAGAGAGAGAAACATCGATGTGAAAGGGATACATCAAGTGGCTGCCACCCACACGACCAACCAGGGCTGGGGACAAACTGCAACCGGGGTACGCGCCCTTAGCGGACACCGAATCCAGGTCTTTCCGGACCGCAGGCCGACGCTCTAACCGCTGAGCCAAACTGGCCAAACTAGCTTTTAGGTGGACAAATAACCACCTTTGTCATGTACTGCCACTTAATATCAGTGTGCTGAATACCAGTTGAGTTAAATGATTTTTCTCTGCTAAGCTGTTTGGATTTTAATCATTGGTGATAAATGCCCAGTTGTAATAATATTACAAGTTGTATACTAATATAAAGTTATAATAATGTTACACATTGTATACATGATAAAGCTCTTGAATGACTTTTCTGGCCACTTTTGCTACTATTACATTGAAAATAGTAGTACAACTCACTGGAGTATGAAAAAAAGACACAATATTCTGGCCACACAGTTTAGTTTATTTTGCATGCCATGATGCATGCCTGATGAGCTAATTCACAACCTAAACCTAATTACTTTTTCTATGTGCTTGGTAGTTCTTACCATGAACTCTTGGTAACCTGCAAAATTGAACTTTAGGAAAGGCATATTAAATATATACCATGTATTGATTGTTGTTCATTTGCTTACATAAATGCAGTCTCCCAAGTCCACAAGTTTTTGACATTTAATAGTTCAGTAGCGGATTGTACCAGAATTTTTGTTTATGTTGCTTCTGTTTTGGTAATGAATAATGCATGTCAGAATATCACACAATGGCTTATAATAACACTGCTTGTTATTTTCTCTGATACTTTGCTCCTGTTGCATTTTAATATTGAAATAGATAAAGGAAAACTACATCCTCTTCTGGATTTGTAACATGAAAAGAAACATTATTAATAGATGAAATATTAACACTGCTTGGGAATTGAACTGGTAAATTGAACTCAGACTTTTATCAAAACATTGATAATATAGATGTCAATTGCTTTTTTTAAAGTTATTTAAAAAATTTTTTTTTAAATTTTTCTTTATTGATTTTAGAGAGAGAGGAAGGGAGAGGGAGAGAGAGATAGAAACATCTATGAGGAAGAACATCGATTGGCTGCCTCCTGCATGCCCCTCACTGGGGATTTGGCCCACAACCTGGGCATGTGCCCTGACTGGGAACTGAACCAGTGACCTCTTGGTGCATGGGTCGATGCTCAACCACTGAGTCACCCCAGCCAGGCTGTTTTTTTTTTTGTTGTTTTTTTTTTAATGTGTAATGCACTTTAATGTAACTACCTCCCAGCTTCAGCGATTATTTTCATCCTGCCATTCTTTTTTCCTCTAGTCCTACCACTTAAAATGTTATTTTTGTTGGATATATATATATATTTTTTAATCCTCACCCAAGGACATTTTTCCATTTTTTGTTCAGATAGAGTGGGAGGGAGAGAGAGGAAGAGAGAGAGAGAGAAACATCGATGTGAAGGGACACATCGAGTGGCTGCCACCCGCACGACCAACCAGGGCCGGGGACAAACTGCAACCGAGGTATGTGCCCTTAGCAGGAACCGAACCCAGGTCTCTCTGTACCGCAGGCCGACGCTCCAACTGCTGAGCCAAACCGGTCAGGGCTTTGTTGGATATTTTAAAGCACATCCCATGCATTGTATAATTTTATCCAATAGTTCTAATGGAGTGGTTTCCATTGTGTGGTTTGGGAGTCCCTGAGACCTTTTCATGGGGAGGTCATTGAAGTTGAGGATATTCTCATAATAATACTAAGATGTTATTTGCCTCTCTCATCTCACAAATAGTGTAAAGTGGAGTTTTTCAGGGTTTTTAATGTGTTTTTTATTTTTTAACTTACCTTTATTGTTGAATGTATTACAGATGTAACCCCTTTTTTTCCCCATTGACCCCCTCCTCCCCAATCCCGCTCTCCTGCCTTCACCACACTATTGTCTATGTCCATTGGTTATGCATACATGCATAGAAGTTCTTTGGTTTATCTTATCCCCCCCCTTCTCTTTGAGGTTCAGCAGTCTAACAATCAATTTGTACTACTTAATTCCTTCATCTTTTTCACCCATTCCCCCAGCCCCCACCTATCCTGCAAGCAACAAAAAGTTCTCCATATCTATGAGTCCGTTTCTGTTCTGCTTGTTCATTTTGTTTGTATATTCAATTGTTGATAGATATGTATTAATTGCCATTTTATTGTTCGTATTTGTTTTTCTTCTTCAAGACGACCTTTCAACACTTCATATGATACTGGTTTGGTGGTGATGAACTCCTTAATTTTTTCATGTCTGGGAAACTCTGACCATGGATTCTAAATGATAGCTTTGCAGGATAGAGTAATCTTAGTTGTAGGTCATTGCTTTTCATCACCTTGAATATCTCTTGCCACTCCCTTCCAGCCTGCAAAGTTCCTTTTGAGAAATCAGCTGACAGTCTTGTGGGAGCTCCTTTGTAGGTAATGAACTGCTTTTCTCTTGCTGTTTTTAAGATTCTCTTTGTCTTTAACCTTTTGCATTTTGATGATGATGTGTCTTGGTGTGGACCTCTTTGGGTTCATCTTGTTTGGGACTCTGTGCTTCCTGGACTTGTATGTCTGTTTCCTTCACCAAGTTAGGGAAGTTTTCTGTCATTTTTTCAAATAGGTTTTCAATTTCTTGCTCTCTCTCTTCTCCTTCTAGCACCCCCAAGATGCAAATGTTGGTATGCTTGAAGTTGTCCCACAGGCTCCTTATATTATTTTCATTTTTTTGGATTATTTTTTCTTTTTGCTGTTTCTTTTTGCTGGGTGTTTTTTGCTTCCTTATATTCCAAATTGATGGTTTGCTTCTTGGCTTTACCTACTATACTGTGGATTCTCTGTAACTTACTCTTTAGTTAGTGCATCCTTCATTTCTGACTGGTCCTTTTTTATGTTGTTGATGTTCTAAGTTTCTTGGAGTTCTCACTAAGTTCCTTGAGCATCCTTATAACCAGTGTTTTGAACTCTGCACCTGATTGATTGCTTATCTTCATTTCATTTAGTTCTTTTCTGGAGTTTTGGTCTTTTCTTTCATTTGGGACATGTTTCTTTGTCTCCTCATTTTTGGCTGCCTCCCTGTGTTTGTTTCCATGTATTAGGTAGAATTGCTACGTCTCCTAGGTTTCGTAGGGTGGTCTGTTGTTGTAGGCTGTTGCACAGCCTCCCTGATCACCCAAGCTGGGCCCTTGAGGTTCACCCCTCGTGTGGATTATATACCCTTCTGATGTAATTGAGTCTTCATTGCTGTTGGCACATCAGTGGGAGGGATTTACTCAGGCTGATCAGCTGCAAGGACTAACTGTGCCCTCTGACCACTGTCCTCTGACTACCTTGGAGGATCAGCTGTGTAGGGGCCCACACAGAGCAAGACTCACCAGTAGGGCCCTGTTACCCTCTTAGTCTACTCATTGAGTGTGTCACTTGTGGCAGTGGTTGAGTGGTGATGCTTCGATGTGGTCTGAAGCTGTCCACTGGGTGTGTTGGCTCTGGGGCAAGGTCAGCCATTGCCTGTGTTCTATCCAGGGCCACCCGGCATAAGCTACAAAGTGATCTACTGATGGCTGCTGCTTATGCTGTGCTTGGAGGTGCCCAGGAAACGCCAAGTTGTGAACCAAGACTGGCTGCTTCTAGTGCCAGGTCTGGTGCCACTTAACGAGAGGTATGGGGCTTGGTGAGACCAGATGCTGCTTGTTTGAGAGATTTTAGGAAAATCTGAAGCAGGATCCAAGACAGGGTAATCCTGTGGTAAAGCCATTGGAAACAGCTTGGGTGGGTCCAACGTTGGATGGCTCAGGGCCTCAGGGAATCACCAGGTTGGGGCAAACAGTGTAAGCCAGGTTGCTGGAGTCCCAGAAAAGGCTGCTATCTGCTGCCCTCGGGGAAAGGCTCACCAAAGCAACAAAGGCCTCTGCAGGGGCCAACTCCTCTGTGTGTCTGTCAGAGAGAAAGCTGCCTCTCTTGCCCTTGTCCTAAGGCCAAACAGCTTAATTCTACCCTGTGTGTCTCTGGTTCCTTTCAAGCTGTCTCTGCTCTGAGCTCAGAGGAAGCAAGTCTGAATAAGTACCTGCTCCAGTAGCCTCAGCCCCCCTCAGCCTCAGTTACCGCTTGTTTTTATAGCCAGAAGTTATGGGGACTTCTTTTCCTAGTACTGGAACCCTGAGCTGGGAGCCTGGTTTGGGACGGGGTCCCCTCACTCCTCAGGGAGGACCTTCTCAGCTGAGGTATCCTCCAGATTTTTATCTGCCATAGGTGAGTGTGGGACCAGCCTGTCCACACCTCTGCCCCTCCTACCAGTCTTGATGTGGCTTCTTCTTTAATTTCATAATTGTAGGACTTCCATTCAGCTTGATTTCAGGTAGTTCTGAATGATTGTTCTGTAGTTGTAATTTTTTTTTATCCTCACCCAAGAACAATTTTGCATTTCAAATAGAGGGAGAGGGAGGAAGAGAGAGAGAAAATCATCAATGTGAGAGAGACACATCGACTGGTTGCCACCCGCACAACCCCAGCTGGGGCCGGGGACAAACTGCAACGTACATGCCCTTAGTGCAGCGGTTCTCAACCTGTGAGTCGCAACTCTTTCACAGGGGTCGCCTAAGGCCATCGGAAAACACATATTCCCGATGGCGATTCATAACAGTAGCAAAATTACAGTTATGAAGTAGCAATGAAAATAATTTTATGGTTGGGGGTCACCACAACATGAGGAACTGTATTAAAATGTCGCGGCATTAGGAAGGTTGAGAACCACTGTCTTAGTGGGAACCGAACCTGGTCTCTCTGGTCTGCAGGCCTATGCTCTAATCGCTGAGCCATACCAGCCAGGGCTTTAGTTTAATTTCGATGTGGTTGTGGGAGGAGGCAGGTATACCGCCATCTTGACTGGAAGTCTTTAATATGCTTCTTATTGATTTTAGAGAGAGAGAGAAACATCGATCGGTTGCCTCCCATATGCACCCCAACTCAGGACTGAGCCTGAAACCTGGGCATATTCCCTGACTAGGAATGAACCTGCGATCCTTCAGTGCACTGGACAATGCTCAGCCAACTGAGCCACATCTGCCAGGGCGTCAGTTGCTTTTTGTATCAACTACTTCAACTGTTTTTTTTTTTTTTTCTTTATTGATTTTAGAGAGAGAGGAAAGGAGAGAGAGCGAGAGATAGAAACATTGATGGGAGAGAACATTGATTGGCTGCCCCTACTTGTTTCCCACTGGGATCGGGCCCACAACCTGGGCATGTGCCCTGACCAGGAATCAAACTGGTGACCTCTTGGTATGTGGGTGGACGCTCAACCACTGAGCCATACCAGCTGGACAGACTACTTCAACTATTAAAGTCACTTGAAGATAGTAACATTTTTTTTCTCTCATTTAATCAGGAGAGTAAAACATATAATCTGTAATAATAGTCATATAAATTCCTTGTAGTATAGAATCACCAGAGTGATCATAAGATTGTGATGTCTAGGGAGTAGCAGAAGACAGAGAAAAATGTACCAGCTAGTTAAGTCTTTTGTTGCTTAGAATTTCAATGACAAGGAAACAGTATTTATATTATCTGGGGTAAGTGCCCTGGAAAGATTATTGAAAGCACGTTGTTTATGATTATTTCTGTCATGATTATTTCTGTTAACTGAAGAAGTGCACATTAGTAAATGTGTCATTTTTAAAGTGCAGAAGCACTTAACTCCCTTGGCACATTTAGCTTCACTATTGACATGCTCTTGGATGGAGCATAACAGCCAATTGGCATATGGCCTGTTTCCTTCCAGTGTGGGAAAGAAAAAAGGAATTTTGGCAAGAGATACCTAAGGAGAGCCCTTTACAAAGGTTCCCAAAGGGATTTATAGTCACTGTGAAATAGATAAGACCTCAATTTCTACAAAATCTCATTTTAAAACCGAATACAGAGAAGGGGAGCTATTGCTTTTCTTACTAGATTGCATTGTAACTGCTGAAAAGCACTTTTTCTTGCAGTGGGCGGGGCTTGTGAGGGTCCCTATCAGACTGTCATTCTGATTAATATAAGAGAAGACAGGCCTGAGAACAACTTCATGTGCTTTGTTTTTCTAGGAAAATGCAACATGGCAGCAGCAATGGAAACAGAACAGCTGGGTGTTGAGATCTTTGAAACTGCAGAGTGTGAGGAGAATATTGAATCAGGGGATCGGCCTAAATTGGAGCCGTTTTATGTTGAGCGATATTCCTGGAGTCAGCTTAAAAAGCTGCTTGCTGATACCAGAAAATATCATGGCTACATGATGGCTAAGGCACCACATGATTTTATGTTTGTGAAGAGGAATGATCCAGATGGGCCTCATTCAGACAGGATCTATTACCTTGGTGAGTATGAAGTCAGTTTCTGAGAGGAAATGCTTTCTTAATTCAAATTTAAAGGTTAGATACAATTTGTGAATAAATAAATGCATTGGTGATGGTTCCATTAAAGGGGGAAAAAAATAAAAAATTACTTTGAAGTTTTGGTTTGTCCCATTAACTTTATTTTACTTTCAGGTAACAAGTAATGAAATGATCATTATCTTATTTTCAAAGTCAGAGTTAAAGATGCCAGAAATTTATTCTTTCTAAAGCTGGTTCAAAATGCCTTTCCTTAGTAATGGTCAGATTAGGAACACAAACAATAAAACCATTCGTTTGTTCCCACTCTCAATAGCTGCTGCTTTTATTTTTTTAAACCAAGGCTGGTTTGGGGTTTTTCTTCCTGAGTCTATTCACTCCAGATTTGAGGTCTGTCTAAATTAAATATACCACTGATTAACTTTTTATTTATTAAATTTTTAAGCATAGGTTTCCTCCCCTTTTGTGTGTGTATTTTTTTTTTCAGGCAGAGTATGAGGAAAAGAGAGAGAGAGAAACATTGACATGAGAGAGACACATCAATTGGTTGTCTCCTGCACGACCCTTACCAGGGCTGGGAACCAAACCAAACCAAGGTACGTGCCCTTGACAGGAATTGAATCCGCGACTCTGTGGCCCAAGGGTCAGCACTCCAACCGCTGAGCCAAACCGGCCAGGGCTGTGTGTGTGTATTTTAAGAGAGATTCTCTGTGGGAGTCCATATTGGTTATTATAGATTCATTCATTTTTTTTTTTTAAATGACTTTAGAGCATTCCATTAGATAACCATGCCATATTTTACTTAACCAGACCTCTAATAATGGACATTTAGGTTTTTCTGTTTTGCTATTACAAAAGATGAGATGGCAAATATCACTGCGTTAGATCATTTTGTACATGTGTGCATTTACTTATAGGACTAATTTCAAAGAGTGAAATTGCTAGGACAACAGGTACATATATTCTGAATTTTTATTGATAATTGCCCCTGCAATGAGGTTATAGAGTTTATATTCCTATCAGCATTATCTCTGAGTGTCTATTTCTCCATACCTGTACCAATAGTGAATAGTCAAACTTTTTTGTTTTTCCCAATCTGATTAATGAACAGCAATCTCCCTTTGTAGTTTTTGTAATTATTATTTTTTTAAATAGAGGTGTAATTGATGTATAACCTACTAGTTTCAGCCTTGGCCGGTTTGGTTCAATGGTTAGAGTGTCAGCCCATGGACTGAAGGGTCGTAGGTTTGATTCCCAGTCAGGTTTGATCGCTGGCCCTGGTCAGGATCATGCGGGAGGCAACCAGTCGATGTGTCTCTCTCACATTGATATTTCTCTTTCTCTTTCCTCTCTCCCTCCCTCCCACTCTATCTGAAAATCAATGGAAAAATATCCTCAGGTGAGGATTAAAAAAATAATAATTAAAAATGAAAAATTAGCCCTGGTGGGTTTGGCTCTGTGGTTAGAGCGTCAGCCTGCGGACCAATGAGTCACAGGTTCGATTCTGGTCAAGGGCATGTACCTCAGGTGCAATTCGTCCCCAGCCCTGGTCGGGTCATGCAGAAGGCAACCCGTTGATGTGTCTCTCTCACATCGATGTTTCTCTCTCTCTTCCTCTCTCTCTCTCTCACTCTATCAGAAGATAAATGGGGAAAATATCCTTGGGTAAGGATAAAAAATAAATTAATTAAATAAAATCTTGATATATTTTGGACATTGTTTTGTTCCACTGATCTGTCTATTAAGTGCCAGTACTATGCTGCTGCTATTATTATCATAGCTCTGTATGTTTTATTATTTGATAGCACTATCACCCATCATCATTCTCATACTTTTTTTGACTATTTTTGTTTGCTTACTTTTCTGTGAGACCTTAAAATTAGCTTGTATAGCGCCTTCCCCTCAATTCTGCTTAAATAGTTTAGGATTATATTATATTTATCGATAAAGTTAGAGAAAAGTGACAGTCTTTAGAATTTTGAGCTTTCCAAAAAGTTATATGTCTTTTCATTTGTTCAAATCTTATATCCATTTGAGTTTTAATTTTTTTCTCAATATAAATCCATTATTTTAAAATTTTTAATATACACTGTACTTCAAATGCCAGTAATGTCATGAGGAAAGAAACAATGGGGAAAGCTCATTTTATGCTTGCACAGAACTGATGTGTGTCCATAGAATGCCTTGGAAATTAAAATTTTTTTCAATTACAGTTGACATTCAATATTATATTAGTTTCAGGTGTTACATCGTAGTGGTTAGACATTTATATAACGTTTGACGTGATCCCCCTGCAGAAGTCTAGTATCCCCCTGGCACCATGCCTTAGAAATGTGTATGGATGAAGCCAAGGAAAACATTATAGAATAAGCAGTTTCAAGGGGTGCAACTGTAATGATTATGGGGAATGGCTCTTGTTTGAGGATAGCTGAGAACCACTTTTTTTCATATTTGAGGTCTGAAGGCCCTTAGAAGGAGGGTTTAAAGAAGATATGATCACATTTAGTAAAATTATGAATGGTATGGATAGGTGACTGCAATTTTAAGAATTCTATTATAAAGTAACTTTGGAATATAGAAAATAGATTTAAGACAAAAGCAAGTGCTGAAGTAAAGTCAGCTGATATTTAATTTTTTACTCCAAAGGCAACACAAACTAAGCAAGGTTTAAGAAAAGTTTAGGAAAATAAGGGATAAAAGATGATGTGGATATTTGAGGGCTCATCTCCTACCTTTGCAAGGGTCAGTGGGGAAGTTCCTATGCCCTTCCACAAACTATCTTCTCTGCCATTATCAGAAACACTAGGCTGAGACTCTGTTTCACCCAAGTTTCTTGTTCTACCTATGAGTTTTATTTTCTCTTTCCTTCATTCCTAGCTTTTTTGGAAGTGATACCTTTCTAACGCCATTTGGGGTAGAAGGGCTTTGTTTTCCTTTGATTCACAGGTTCAAAACTGAAGTGTATTTCCATTCTCTCTTGTATGTAGCTTATTCTACACAACTATGATCTTCCCATTCAGTTATTGCATTTCCCAGAATATACCTGTTTTCTACTAAATATAGATTTCTTTTCTTCACCCTTCCCCAATAGAGGACAAAGAGATTTTTAGCAAGTCAGATATCAGATGTAATGAGTACACTTTCCTTTGAAACTTATTAATGATTACAGTTATAGAATATTTATAATGAAGAAAAACTAGAATTTAGACCTATAAATAAGTACTTTAATGATTCAGAAAAAGAAGAAATTTAGTAATCTGAAGTTGCCACAAAGCACACTCATTTGGAATCTGATGAGTCTATTGCCAACTTGTAAGAGACTAACAATTTAAAAAAAAAAAAAAGTAAAAAGGACACTTGTCCTTACATTATCTTATACACTTTTGTGGTTGTTCTGAGAAGGACTATCAGAATGAAACCTGAACATTTTTCTGTGAAGCCAGAATTTTATTGAAGCAAATTTTCATGGCATATGGCATATGTATCTGCTATTTGTTAACATTCATTATAGATTCCACAGAGTACAAAAATTTACAGATATAGAAGGCATTATGTACTTACTACTATGATTGCAGTAGATCGTTATTTTAAAAAATGATTTTAAAAAAGATTTTTTTCTCTTATAGCTATGTCTGGTGAGAACAGAGAAAATACACTATTTTATTCTGAAATTCCCAAAACCATCAACAAAGCAGCAATCTTAATGCTCTCTTGGAAGCCTCTTTTGGATCTTTTTCAGGTAGGACTAGACATTGTTAATCCTGTGATTTGGTGTATGTTTTAAGCATTTATTTAGAGGCAGAAATTTAGTTGGGGTTTTATATTTGGAGTAGATGTGAGTCAGAGAACATACTTTGATTATGTGAATCTTTTCCAATTTATTGAGTCTTTTTTTTTATCCTCACCTGAGGACATTTTTCCATTTTTTATTAAGATAGAGTGGGAGGGAGAGAGAGAGAAACATCAACATGAAAGGGTCACATCGAGTGGCTGCCACCCGCACGACCCAACCAGGGCCGAGGACACACTGCAACCGAGGTACATACCCCTTAGCGGGAACCGAACCCGGGTCTCCCCAGACTGCAGGCCAATACTCTGACCGCTGAGCCAAACTGGCCAGGGCTTGAGTCTTGTTTTATGGCCCAGAATATGGTTCGTCTTGGTAAATGTTCTGTGTTCACTTAAAGAAAATATGTGTTCTCTTGTTGGGTCTATAAATGATCAATAGATTAAATTGGTTAATTGTATTAAGTCTTCCATGTTTTTACTGATTTTCTATTTGTTTTATCCATTATTGAAAGAGAATGTTGAACTCTCCAGCCGTAATTGTAGATTTGACGATTTCTCCCTGTAGTTCTATTCATTTTTACTTTTTTTGAAACTGTGTTATTAGGTGCATCAGTGGCTAGGATTGTTATGTCCTCCTGATCAATTAACTCCTTTATCGTTATGAAATGACCTTATTTCTAGCAATATTCTTATTTATTTATTTATTTATTTATTTATGTATTTATTTATGTATTTATTTTTTATCCTCACCAGAGGACATCTCTCCATTTTTTGTTCAGATAGAGTGGGGGAGAGAGAGAGAGAAACATCAATGTGAAAGGGACACATCCAGTAGTTGCCACCCGCATGACCCAACAAGGGCTGGGGACAAACTGCAACCGAGGTACATGCCCTTAGTGGGAACCGAACCCGGGTTTCTCTGGACCACAGGCCGACACTCTAACCGCTGAGCCAAACCGGCCAGGGCTCTAGCAATATTCTTTACTGTGACATTTACTTTACTGCAGCCACTCCAGCTTTCTTTTGATTAGTGTTAGCATGGAATATGTTTTTCCATTCTTTTATTTTATTAACCAGCTTTGTTGAGATATAATTCACATATCATACAATTCACTCAAAATATACAGTTCAGTGGTTTTTAGTATATTCACAGTTGTGCAACTATCATCACAATCTTTGTGATTTTTAATCTTTGACCTACTACCTTCTTCATTCGTTTGCCAGCATCTGGTAACCGTCAAGGCAGTTCAAGTGTAGGGCTTACCTCATTTGTTTTCCATTTCTCAGGGATCACTGTCCTTTGTTGTCTGATGTCCAGTGTCTTGGAAAGATTATTTCATATATTTTGTCCATTTTCTCAGTTGTTTCAGATGGGAGGATATATCTGGGCCCTGTTTCTCCATCTTGGGTAGAAGTGGAAAGTTGGTTTCATTTTAACAACTAAATCTCTAACCCATTTGGAATATGTGAAAAGTAGATCCAGTGTTATCTTTTTGCATATGATTATGCAGTAATTCCAACTGATTTAAAATATCAGTTGTCTGTTTTAGATTTTTATTTTTTATCCTCACTTGAGGACATTTTTCCATTTTTTGTTCAGATAGAATGGGAGGGAGAGAGAGGAAGAGAGAGAAACATCGACATGAAAGGGACACATCGAGTGGCTGCCGCCCACACGACCAACCAGGGTCGGGGACAAACCACAACCAACGTACGTGCCCTTGACCAGAATTGACTCTGAGACCGTTTGGTCCCTGGGCCGATGCTCTAACTGCTGAACCAAACCGGCCAGGACAAAACTAGGTGAGTTTTTATCAGGATTCCAAGGTTGTCTTGTTTTTAACCTCACCTAACATTATTTCAGGTTTGCAAGTATTCATCTGTATTTGTCATCTTTGAAAATAATGTTTACAATCAGTGTTCTCTAACATATATAACAATCATCTAGAGACCCTTTACCAAGAAATATTTCAACAGACTTCCACAAATTACTCTGCTTAAAGTTGCTGGCAAATTTGGGGGTCTCTCAAAATGTAGACCCAGTAATATTGGAGATGCTAGAATTTCAGTGCTAAAAGCAAAAAGCCAGCTTTCAGAAGACTGAAATAAGTAATTTTTCTTTGCATTAGGCAACACTGGACTATGGAATGTACTCTCGGGAAGAAGAACTGTTAAGAGAAAGAAAACGCATTGGAACAGTTGGAATTGCTTCTTATGATTATCACCAAGAAAGTGGAACATTTCTCTTTCAAGCTGGTAGTGGAATATATCATGTAAAAGATGGAGGGCCACAAGGATTTACTGTAAGTTGGTATTACTACTCATTAAATCTGTTTTGGGGTTCTAAGGGTTATTTGTACCCAAATCAGAATGGTAATTAAACCAAAATATTCTGTTTCCTCATCAACTAAGAAATTTAGTAGCAAAGAAAATAAGAAATTTGGGTATTAATTTCCAATTTTAAGAGTTAATAATTTTTCTAGTGACATTAATATACAATTTTTTAAAAGTTTTTATTTAATTTTTTACAGAGAGAGGTAGGCAGAGAGAGATAGAAACATCAATGTAGAGCCCTGGCCGGTTTGGCTCAGCGGTTAGAGCGTTGGCCTGCGGTACAGAGAAACATCAATGTAGAGAGATACATCGATCAGCTGTCTCCTGCATGCCCCCTGCTGAGGATCAAGCCCACAACTTGGGCATGTGCCCTGCCCAGGAATCAAACCGGGACCTCTCAGTCCATGCATGATGCTCAATCCACTGAGCCACACCGACCGGGCAATTTTTTAAATTCTAAAAACACTTGCTATGTAGGAAGATATTACAGTAAAGGGCATCAGTGCTTACTTTCAGAGTAAGTGCTAAGGGGGTTTGGGAGGATAATATTACCACAAGGCAATCTATTTTTGGTTCCCTTAAAAGCTTAATTCATCTTAATAAATCGTTTTAAATGTTTGATTTTATTTTAAGCATTTTTTAAAATTAATTATTTAATTTTTGTTATAGATGTCCCCCCCCCAAGACACCCTCCTCCTGATTCCGCTCCCACTCCCCCCCAGCATTGTTGTCTATGTCCATTGGTTACGAATATAAGTTCTTTGGTTTATCTCATCCTTCCCCCTGCCCCCCTCCTCTGAGGTTTATCAGTCAGAACCGTACTCCTTTCTATGTCTCTGGGTCTGTTTTGTTCATCAGCTTGTTTTATTCATTATATCCCACAAATAAGTGAGATCATGTGATATTTGTCTTTCTCTGATTGGCTTGTTTTGCTTAGGCTAATACTCTCCAGGTCCCTACATGTCGTCTCAAAGGATGAGAGCTTGCTTGCTTGCTTGCTTTCTTTCTTTCTTTCTTTCTTTCTTTATTTATTTATTTTTATCCTCACCCAAGGACATTTTTCTATTTTTTGTTCAGGTAGAGTGGGAGGGAGAGAGAGGAACAGAGAGAGAGAAACATCAATGTGAAAGGAACACATCGAGTGGCTGCCACCCGCACAACCGACCAGGGCCGGGGACAAACTGCAACCAAGGTATGCGCCCTTAGCGGGAACCGAACCCGGGTCTCTCAGGACCGCAGGCCGACGCTCTAACCGCTGAACCAAACCGGCCAGGGCGAGAGCTTGCTTTCTTAAGGCTGCATAGTACTCCATTGTGTACATGTACCACTTTTTTTATCCTCACCTGAGGACATTTCTCCATTTTGTTATTGTTGTTCAGATAGAGTGGGAGGGAGAGAGAGGAAGAGAAAGAGAGAGAGAAACATTGACGTGAAAGGGACACATCGAGTGGCTGCCACCCGCATAACCCAACCAGGTTTGGGGACAAACCGCAGCCGAGGTACGTGCCCTTCGTGGGAACCTAACTTGGGTCTCTCTGGACCACAGGCCAACGCTGTAATCACTGCACCAAACTGGCCAGGGCTACCACAGCTTTTTTTATCCACTCATCTTTTGATGGACACTTGGGCTGTTTCCAGATCTTAGAAGTTGTAAATAGTGCTGCTGTGAACCTAGAGGTACATAAATTCTTTCTGATTGGTGTTTCAGGCTTCTTAGGGTATATTCCTAGACATGGGATCACTGGGTCAAATGGCAGTTCAATTTTTAGAGTCCCACTTGGTCATGATGAATAATTTTTTTGATGTGTTATTGGATCCAATTTGCTAATATTTTGTTAAGGATTTTGGCATTTGTGTTCATCAGGGATATTGGCCTGTACTTTTCTTTCTTTGTAGTGTCTTTATCCAGTTTTGGAATTAGGATTACGCTAGCTACATAAAATTAGTTTGGAAGTCTTCCATCTTCTTGGATGTTTTGGAATAGTTTGAGGAGAATGGGTGTTACATCTTCTTTGAATGTTTGGTAAAACTCCCCGTGAAGCCGTCCAGGCCTGGGCTTTTATTTGTGGGGAGTTTCTTCATTACATCTTCAATTTCCTCAGTTGTTATTGGTCTGTTCAAGTTTTCTAACTCTTCCCGGTTAGTTTTGGGAGACCGTGTTTGTAGAAATTTGCCCATTTTGCCTAGATTGCCCAATTTGTTGGCGTATAATTGTATTAATGATCCTTTGTGTTTCTGTGGTGTCAGTTGTTACTTCTCTCCCCTTTTGTTTCTGATTTTGTTTATTTGGGTCCTTTCTCTTTGTTTCTTGGTAAGTCTAGCTAAGGGTCCATCAATCTTGTTTATCTTTTCAGAAAATCAGCTCTTTGTTTCATTGATCTTTTGAATTTTTTTTTTTTTTTTTGTCTTTATGTCGTTTATTTCTGCTCTGATCAATACTAGTTCTTTCCTTGTACTTGCTCTGGGTTTTTCTTTTTGTTTGCTTTCTAGTTCTTTAAGCTCTGAGGTTAGATCGTCAACTAGAAATTATTCTTGTTTCTTGAAGTAGGTCTTGGCAAATTTTTATGTGCTGTTAGAACTATTCTTTTGATAGAATTGTGATGATCCTGGCTTTCATTACATTTTTATGAGCAAACTTTTATATTATTAAGATTAATTTGAAATGTATAATAAATAAGAATAGGTTATTTAAACTCTGGGCGGTTCGGCTCAGCAGTTACAGTGTCAGCCCTCGGACTAGAGTCATGGGTTTGATTCAGGTCAATAGCACAAACCTCAGTTGCAGTTTGGTTCCTGGCTCTGGTTGGGGTCGTGTGGGAGGCAACCAGTCAATGTGTCTCTTTCACATTGATGTTTCTCTCTCTCTACCTCCCACGCTATCTGAAAAATAAATGGAAAATATCCTCAGGTGAGGGTTTAAAAAACAAAAAGGTTATTTAATAAATAATAACTATTCTATTAAACCTGTTTGGGCCCTGGTCTGTTTGACACAGTGATTAGGGCATTGGCCTGTTGACCAAAGGGTCTCGGGTTTGATTGTGGTCAAGGGCAAGTACCTGGGTTGCAGGTTTGATTCCCAGTCCTGGTTGGGGTCATTCAGGAGGCAACCAATCAATGTTTCTCTCTCTCCCTCCCTCCCTTCCACTCTTTCTTAAAATTCAACTGAAAAATCTCCTTGGGTGAGGATTAACAAACAACAACAACAAAATAACAGTTTTGGGCAATAAAATGTATGTATGAAGTGCTGTTATATTGTATTTATTTCCTCTTCTGTTACCCGTAGCTTTCTAATTCATAGTTTATTTTTAAAAAAAGTCTTTCCTAATAAGTTAAGGCATATGAAAGTATATTTTTCTTGGGAACCAATTGTCATAGTTGACATTACTTGAAATTATTGTTCATTTTATAGGAAAGGTGCTGGCAAATGAGTATGTATGTATCAACCTGATACTTTCCTTAAAATGTTGTTTAATTTTCTAGCAACAACCCTTACGGCCCAATTTGGTGGAGACTAGTTGTCCCAACATTAGAATGGATCCAAAATTATGCCCAGCTGATCCAGACTGGATTGCTTTTATACATAGCAATGATATTTGGATATCCAACATTGTAACCAGAGAAGAAAGGAGGCTCACCTATGTGCACAATGGTAATGATAGTTCTTCAAATTCACTTTTCTGAATATTTTTTTAATATAATTTGCTTTTCTTACGTTTTGAAAATGAAGCAAACTGGATGATCTTTATATTTTAAATTCAAATCTTTAAAATTAAAAAAGAAAACCTTGCAGAGGATAAGTGATATGTATCACCTGTGTGACACTGCCTTGTTTTAATGTTCGTTTCCAGACAGCACAACAGTAGCTCTGATGTGATTGTTCTTTTAGCCAAATGAGACTGTCGGAATTTCCCCAAACTGGTCTCTTTAAAATAAATTTTTATTTTTTTTAATATTTTTTTATTGATTTGAGAGAGAGGAAGGGAAAGGGAGATAGAAACATCGATGAGAAAGAACATTGATTGGCAACCTCCTACATGTCCCCCACTGGGGATTGGGCCCACAACCTGGGCAAGTTCCCTGACCGGGAGTCGAACTGGCGACCTGTTGGTGTATGGGTCAACATTCAACCACTGAGTCACACCTGCTGGGCTCATTAAAATAAATTTTAATTTAAAAAATTAATCTTGTTTTTTGAAAACAAATATTAATACTGTAAGAACTATCTGAAAATTTATCTCTCCATTTTAGAGAGCCTACTTAGTTATTTTGTCGTAATAGGGAAAACAGAACTTTGTGAAACTGTGTACTGTGGAAATACTTAATTTTTATTAACGTAACTATAGTAATACTAAGCACTACTCAAAGCACAGAAAAGATGTGGATGTTTTCTTCTAAAGCTTTCATACAAATGGAAGATGGGAAATACTGCTTTTTCTTTGAATATATGAAACAGAGCTTAAAAATCAGCTCCATAATGAAGAGTGGTCACTCTGCTTAATCTAGTTGTTTACGAAGTTGATTTATTAGGCATCTTCCCTAATAAGTTAACGTAGAATATAATAGTGTATTGACAGCAAACATTTTTTCTTCATTAGGATAATCACCATTGTAAAAGAAGCCTTTTCCTGAACAATTTACATTTATAGAAAGACCACTGAATTAGGAGTCCAAAAATCTGTTCTCTTAGTTAATCAACAAAAATACACTAAGTTCCTGTGTACCAATGTGGCAAGAACTAATGATGCAGAATTGAATAAGACATAGTTCTGGCCCTCCAGGAAACCACATAAACAAATGACAAAACAGCCCTGGCCGGTTTGGCTCAGCGGTTGGAGCGTCAGCCTGCGGTACAGAGAGACCCAGGTTCGGTTCCCTCTAAGGGCACGTACCTCGGTTACAGTTTGTCCCTGGCCCTGGTTGGTCGTGCGGATGGCAGCCACTCGATGTGTCCCTTCACATCAATGTTTCTCTCTCTCTCTCTCTCCCTCCCGCTCTATCTGAACAAAAAATGGAAAAATGTCCTCAGGTGAGGATTAAAAAAACAAAAAACAATTGACAAAACAGAATATAAGAGGCAAACATAGGGTGTTATGAGAGCACCATAGAAAGGTAGCATGGCCCTAGCTGGTTTGGCTCAGCGGTTAGAGAGTCGGCCTGTGGTCCAGAGAGACCCGGGTTCAGTTCCCGCTAGGGGCGCATACCTCAGTTGCAGTTTGTCCCTGGCCCTGGTTGGGTTGTGCGGGTGGCAACCACTCGATGTGTCCCTTTCCCGTCAATGTTTCTCTCTTTCTCTGTCTCTCTCCCTCCCATTCTACCAAAAGAAAAGAAAAGAAAGAAACGAAAGGTAGCATGATCAGGAAAGGCTTCCCAGAAGAGGTGACAGTTAAATTGATCTTAAATAATGACTATGTAGTAGCCAATACTCCAAATGAGGAGACTGTGAGAAAGGTCTTGATGTAGAAGGTACCGTGGTGTGTGCGAGGAGTGGAAGTAGTAGTGTGATGATCCTGAAGCATAGTAGGGTGAGTCAAGAAATGGAGATAGATAAAACTGGCAGATAAGAAAAGTCAGGACAAAGATAGGACAAATGTTCATATAAATGAACATGGTCTTTATTATGATGTGGGGGTCCATTGAAAAGTTCTAGCAGTTGCCCTGTCCAGTTTGGCTCAGTGGTTGGAGCATTGGCCTGAGGACTGAAGAGTCGCAGCTTCGATTCTGGTCAGGGGTGTGTACCTTGATTGCGGTTCAATCCTGGCCCTGGTTGGGGTCCTGTGGGAGGCAACCACTCGATGTGTCTCTCTCACATCGATGTCTGTCTGTCTGTCTCTCTCTCTCTCTCTCTCTTCCTCCCTTTCTCCTTCTCCCTCCTTCCTTGCTCTCTCTCTCTTTGACTGAAGATCAATGGAAGAGTATCTTCTGGTGAGGATTTAAAAAAAGAAAAAGGAAAGAAAAGTTCTAGCTGTCAAATGGTATGGTGAGAACCACATTGTAGGTACACTGTTCTGGGTACTTTGTGAAAATTATATTTGAGAAGCAGAAGACGAAACAGGGACACCAAAGCTTGGCTGTTGCAATTATTCAGGTTTTATGGCCTAAAACTGGAGCATAGGATAGAGAAATGAGGGTGGAGTAGGGAAAATTTAAGTAAAAAGTACATTTTTGGTGCTTAATGGGTCTCCATGTAGAGTCAGAGAATCAGAACAGCTACCAATGGCGGTAGAAAGAGTAGATTGGTAGTTACTAAATGTAGGTTGGAAATCCTGGCAATTTTATGTTTTAGCCTGTTAACCGGGGAATTCCCTTTTTAATTAGGCAGCATATAATGGGCGCGAACTTGTGTAAATACGTCCCACTCGGTTAACAGGTTAACAAACTTTGAACCCTCACTATGTACTAGTTTTTGCACTTGAGGCTGGGACTGCAAAGTTCTGACAATAACAGATTAATTAGAAGTTAAGAAATCTAACTATTCAGTCAATCAACAAAAATACATTAAGTACCTATGTGCCAGGTGATGTGGCAGGAACTAAGGATACAGAATTGAATAAGATATAGTTATGGCCCTCAGAGAAACTATAGAATTAAGGCATTCTTTAGTCTAATTTTTTCTTCTGTAGAATTGTTTTCCACACAGGATTATTGTGAAGATTGGCAGAATTTAAAGTAGAAAGCAATGAAACTGCAAAATTCTGTAGTAGTGTTGTTGTTTTTTCTCTTCTTTTGTGTACATGTAGGCAATGTAGTATATTTTTATTTTCAGAATTAGTTAAAAGTACAATCTAGAACCAGACTATCTGGGTTTGAATCCCAGATCTACCATTTTTTAACTCTGTGATTTTAAGTTATTTAATCTATCTCTTTGTTTCTGTATCTGTAAAAAGGTTATAGCATGTCATCATAGGGTTTTTATGAGGTTTTAATAATGAGTTAATATTTGTGAAGTTTTTAGGACGGTGTCTGAAACATAATAAGTGCTATGTGTTTGTTTAGATAGAAAAGTAAGTAGAGAAGTGAGCATCAGCACTCATTCCTCTTATTCACAACAGCTTTTCAAGGAAAGTTTGCTTTTAGATGGGTTTAGTCAGTCAGCATATGCATATATTTGTGTTTATTTCTGCCTGCTATGATAGAGGAATTTAAAAATAATATGAATACCAGCCTCTACTCTGAAATGCTATGTCTTACTGAGAGAACAGGATGATACCATTTATTCATTTAATAAATAACTCCTAATAATTAATGTCTGTACTAAGTAATAGGGAGATACAAATGAGTGGTACCTATTTTCATATCTAAAAGAGAACAAAATATAAAACAGTTTGGGGGCTATAACTTTGGGGTAGTTGAAAAATCTAAGAAAAATGAGCACTGGTTTGGGCTATATCATTAATTCCAGAATTCAAAATAACTTTGAAGACTCAGATTAGATTTTTTTTTTTTTAATCCTCACCCGAGGACATTTTTGTTCAGACAGAGTGGGAGGGAGGGAGAGGAAGAGAGAGAGAAACATTGACGCGAAGGGACACATCGAGTGGCTGCCTCCTGCACGATCCAGCCAGGACCAGGGACAAACTACAACTGAGGAACGTGCCCTTAGCGGGAACCGAACCCAGGTCTCTGGACCACAAGCCAACGTTCTAACCACAGAGCCAAACCGGCCAGGACCAGATTAGTTTTCATTAGCTTGGTGCTAAAACTCATTTGGTGGCGAAACCTGACCTGAACTGACCTGAGGATATTTATAATCTTAATCCTACTTTGTGTGCCTATTCCTGTGTTTGCTGCAGGAATATTGGTGTATTTAATTACAGGGTATTTGATTACTCTGTTGGAGATATGACATAATTATATGATAGATGTATAATATATGAAAAATCCCCCAAATTGTGAGTTCCAAACACTTCTGAACTCAAAAATTTTGGATAAGGGATTATTGGTTCATACTGCACATTCATTTCAGACAATATATAGAAAATACAGACAATGAAAAATAATACAGAAAGCACTGGCCTGTTTGGCTTAGCAGTTAGAGCATCGGCCCATGGCCTAGAGAGTCCTGGGTTCGGTTCCCGCTAAGGGTACATACCTCGGTTGCAGTTTGTCCCCAGCCCTGGTTGGGGTCATGTCGGTGGCAACCACTTGATGTGTCTCTCTCACATCTGTGTTTCACTCTCTTCCTCCCTCTCTCCCTCCCGCTCTATCTGAGGATAAATGCAAAAAAAGTCCTCAGGTAAGGTTTAAAAAAAGTAATAATAATAATACATAAAATTTAAATGACTATGAAATATTATTCTACATACCCATTAGACTAAAGTGAAAAAGATAAAGAACAGCAAAAGCTGGAGAGACTCAGCATACATTTCTGCTATGTCTATAACATAATACAAATACTTGGGAAAACTATGCGGCAGTTTTTTAAAAGTTAAACATATACTTACCATACTACCCAGCCATTCCATTCCTCGATCTTTATTTAAGAGAAATAAAAACATATATCCTCAGAGATTCTTTTTTATTCATAACACCTGATAGTCAGTTTATTAAAAAAAAAAAAAGTTGATTTAAGCTTTGGTAATGGTGACTTCAACTTCTGGCTCAATACTGATGGAAGTGGCCTGTTTAACTATCTCAGAAGGACTGTGCAAGTCATTGAGTCACTTGTGGATCCGCATCTGAAAACAATCCTAAGTCTAAAAACCTTCTCCACAGGGAGTTTTTCTAGTAATGATTCTCAGAGTCTTGGTAGACATCCAAACTGGTTCTTTCATTTTGTGATTATTTTCCTTTGCACCTCTCATCAAGTCATCACACCTGTTCTCCAGAGATTTTTACATTGTGGCTAGTTAGAGTAATTCTAATTCAGTGAACCACCACCTCTTGTTCCCCGGGTGTCTTTCTGGTATCTTCAAAAGCCATAACTGTGGTGTTGCTTGCTAACTGACTTATTTTCTGTGAGAATGAACAGCAGTGAAGCAGAAGCAGGAGCGGGCGAAATGGAGTTCTGCTATAGCTGCGATCACATCTTCCTCAAAGAGCCACAAAGAATCTTATACAAGAATGATCATAGTGCCCTGGCCACTTTGGCTCAGTAATTAGAGTGTTGGCCTGCGGACCAGAGAGACCTGGGTTCGGTTCCCACTAAGGGCATGTACCTCGGTTGCAGTTTGTCCCCCGCCCCAGTTGGGGTCATGTGGGTGGCAACCAGTCAATGTGTCTCTCTCACATTGATGTTTCTCTCTCTTTCTTCCCTCCTCTCTCTCCTGCTCTATCTGAAGATAAATGCAAAAATGTCCTCAGGTGAGGATAAAAATAAAAGAGAATGATCATAGCCTCTTTCTTCATAATAGCCAAAAATTGGAAGCAGCCAGATGTGTCCATTAACAGATAAATAGATAAAAGAACTATAGTATACAATGGAATACCATTCAGCAGTAAACAGGAAGGACTTACTGATACATTGATACAGCATGAGGTTGATGCAACGTTGATGAATCTTAAAAAGACAGACACAAATAGAACTGTATGATTTCATTTATATGGTATTCTAGAATATGGAAAACTAACCTATGGTGATAGAAATCAGATCAACAGTTACTTTGGGCAAGAATGGACATTGACTGGGAAGGGGCATGAAAAAACATTCTGAAATGTTGGAAGTATTCTATCTTGATAGGGTGTGGTTACATTTTCCAAAAATAAAATGTATACTTAAGATTTCATAAATTATGTTGTTTTTTTTTTAAAGCTTGTCTATAGTTTCACTATTTGGAGAAAACCACATTTGTTTTACATCCAAATACATTTTAAAATATATATTTGTGGCCCAGCCAGTGTGGCTCAGTGGTTGAGTGTTGACCCATGCACCAAGATGTTGCTGGTTCGATTCCCGGTCAGGGCATATGCCCAGGTTGTGGGACAAATCCCCATTGGGGGGTATGTAGGAGGCGACCAGTTGATGTTCTTTCTCATCGATGTTTCTATCTCTCCCTTTCCCTTTCTCTCTCTCTAAAATCAATAAAGGGAGAAAATTTTTTAAAAATAAAATATATATTTGTGTAGCATTATTATAAATGGAATCACAGTGTACATGCTATTTAGTAATATGCTTTTTTAAAATTCAAGGATATTATAAACATTTTCCCATGTCATGGAATCTTATATAATATGGCTTTGTGCTTTGATTTCTCTTGTTTTTGTTTGTTTTGTTTTGTTTTTTTATCCTCACCCGAGGACATTTTTCCATTTTTTGTTCAGGTAGAGTGGGAGGGAGAGAGAGGAATAGAGAGAGAGAGAGAAACATCGATGTGAAAGGAACACATCGAGTGGCTGCCACCCGCACAACCGACCAGGGCCGGGGACAAACTGCAGCCGAGGCACGCGCCCTTAGCGGGAACCGAACCCGGGTCTCTCAGGACCGCAGGCCGACTCTCTAACCGCTGAGCCAAACTGGCCAGGGCTGATTTCTCTTGTTTTTAAAGCACAAGTTCCCTTCTAACTATTTGCTGGAAACTTTTAAGTATAAAACAGTTCAAAGCTGAGCTGCTCTGTTTGAAAGGAAGGAAGGGGAGGAAGGAGGAATCATGAATGACACAATCTGTAAGACCCATTCTAGGTATAAAGATACACTTCTCTACATAGGAGAGTTATGAGTTAACGTGACTCTTTATGTGTGTTCTTTTTTCCATGATTCTAGCTAAATTGGAAAATAACATTTATGTAGCACATACGGTTCAGGCTTTGTTCTAAGTGCTTTATGTGAATTAATTAATTTAATTCTCATAACAACCGTAAAAGGTAGGTTCTTATTCCCATTTACAAATGGAACACTTCATTGGAATGAAATTGAGTGATTTGCCCAAAGTTAGTCAATATATGATGGAGCTCAAATTTGAATTCAGTTCGTTTGGCTTCAGAGTTTACCACTATATTTACTACAACTGCCTCTCAAACTGAATCATTCTGCTTTGTACCCATGAAAAGTTGGAGAACTTCCTGTGATAATTTTGCCTTTTATGTTTGTCTAGAGCTAGCCAACATGGAAGAGGATCCCAGATCAGCCGGAGTTGCTACCTTTGTTCTTCAAGAAGAATTTGATAGATATTCTGGCTATTGGTGGTGTCCAGAAGCTGAAACAAGTAAGGGGTTCAAAATAATATAGTTCAATTAAAGTATGATTTTCAACTACCAATTACTGAAGTGTACAGATTTTAAATCCTGATTAGTAGATTCTAGAGTGATGAAGATTAGATCCTACTACTAGTTATTTAGAATGTATAGTCTGAATTCTAATAAAAAACAATTGTATTGTGGTTCACTGGTTTAGGTCCTTCAGCCCCCCCTTGCCAATGTTTCATCTAGAAGCTGGTCTTGGTAATACTGGTCGCAAAATACAAAATACCATACCTTAATTAGTTATAGGATTGACTACGGAGTCTGTATGAACAGATTCCCCAATTAGTGTATGAATGGATCAGAAAAAAGGGCACAGATTCTCTTTTTTCTTGGTGAATTTACAACTGTTTTACTGCCTGAGAAACAGTTCTCTAAAGCAGTGGCTGACCATGACCCAGTGAGAAATGTACTTTACATTGTAGCCTAGTACATCGTATAATATACTATAGATATAAAACTAGAAAATACATTTTATGATTCAATACTCATTTGTAACATACTCATGTATATTTTTTCTGTTGGTTGTATTTTTTAAAATGCTGGTTATGACTTATTAATAGATTTTATGAGTCACTAATAGATTACAGCTAGCATTTGAACACTTCTCTAAAGGACCATGAAAAAATATTTATTTTTAAGCCATGACTTAGATTTGGACATTTTAAGATGTAAAATGATCTCATAATTGTATGTTAGAGCAAGATTTTGACATGAATTAGAGAAACCATTAAAAAAACTGGACTCTATTTAAATAGCATTTATTTCTTATAGGAAGTATTACAAATGTAATTAAATAATTCATTTTTCAATAAGGAATGCATGTTAATGTATGCAAGGACAAAGTCCTTCACATGTATTTTCCTGTTTAATTATATACATATACATAATTATCTTCAGTTTTTGCCCTCCAAAAGGAATTAATAGTTGTCAAGCAGTAAAAATGGCTTAACAGTACCTCACCTTGCTGCTACAAAGACTAGTGTAATTTTCATACACAAAAGGTAGTATATTTTATATAAAACTTAGTTTTCACTTGGGAAATACAATACTAGAGGGAACAGTCAGTTATGATTACTTTCTGGAATAATTCTAAATTTTCAATATTTAAATTCCTTTTAAGCTCCCAGTGGCAGCAAAATTCTTAGAATTTTGTATGAAGAAAATGATGAATCTGAGGTGGAAATTATTCATGTTACATCTCCTATGTTGGAAACAAGAAGGGCAGATTCATTTCGTTATCCTAAAACAGGTAACTAGATTCCATTGGCATTTATATTCACTCATTTCTACTTTCCAAACAAAAATCTCTGCAATCATCCAAAGTTATGGTCAACATTGGTTATTCACAACCTTAGTTAGTAAAGATGGGTCGTTAACTGTCACTGAAGTAGATTATTTAATTACAGGATGATCCTTTTTATTTATTTTCAAAAGTGAACTGCACAAAACTGGTTATTTCAAGGAATGAATAAAAAGGTGTCTTTGCTAGAAAATAAAATTTTAAGGGATTAAGTTCTTAATAAATTGGTAATTTTCCTCCCATTTTTCTCTCTACAGCATTTCGAAATGATACAAAATTTCCTGTTATTTTATACTAATTTTTATTTTTCAGCCTTTTAAATTTATTTATTTTTAATTGATTTTAGGGAGAGAAACATTAATTTGTTCTTCCACTTATTTATTCATTGGTTGATTCTTGTATGTGCCCTGAATGCAGATGGAACCCGAAACCTTGGTGTATCAGGATGACGCTCTAACCAACTGAGCCACCCGGCCAGGCAGCCTCTTTTTTAATACCTGTATTCAAAACTGTGAATTTGCGATGGAGTTCTGAGATTCTTGTGCACTAAAGCTCTGACTCTAATATTCTGACTGAACTAAAGTATAAAGAGGATTGATCTAGCAGAATTTCAGTAATTTTGGGTATACATTACTATATGTATGTCTTGTTTATGTCTCTTTCTAAAGGTACAGCAAACCCAAAAGTCACTTTTAAGATGTCAGAAATAATGATTGATGCTGAAGGAAGGGTAAGTATAAAAAGTTGACTTGATTTTTTGTGTGTAATTTGACTAGTCTAGTTAGTCCAGTGGAGATCTTAAGCACACTTTTTTTTTTAATCTTCACCTGAGGTTATTTTTCCTTTTTTTTTTTTAGATAGAGTGGAAGGGAGGGAGAGGGAGAGAGAGAAAGACATCACTGTGAGAGAGACACATCAATTGGTTGCCTCCTGCACGACCCCAACCTGGGCCAGGGATCAAACCACAGCTGAGGTACGTGCCCTTGACCAGAATCGAACCCGCAACTCTTTGGTCTGCAGACTGACACTATGTTTAACCTTTTGAGGAACTACCAAACTGTTTTCCAATGTAGCCATAGTACCTTATATCCCCCCAGCAGTGTGTAAGTTTTCCAATTTCTCCACATCCTTATCAACACTTGTTATTGTTCATCTTATTTATTATAGCCATCCTAGTGGGTTCGAAGTTGTATCTCATTGTGATTTTGATTTACATTTTCCTGATGGCTAATGATGTTGAGCTTATTTTCATCTGTTTATTGACCATTAATAAATCTTCTATAGAGAACTGTTTATTCAGATCCTTTACCCATTAAAAAATTTTTTTAATTGCATTGGCTAGACTTTTAAAGGAAAAAAGTTTACTTACCCAGGACTGTTTCACTAACATAAAAATAATATTTTAGGCTAAAATATAGGGAACTAGGGATGGGTTTCAGCTGCTGGGTGACCACATGGTGCTCCAGACCACTTCCAAACATGTCTACAAGTCAAAATGTTGCTCCCATCCCCCCAAGCTAAGTCCTCCAACCCCATTAGCCCCCAAGTTTTCTTTGACATGGACATCAGAGGTGAGTGAGTAGGTCGAGTTGTCTTAGAATTGTTTGCAGATATTGTACCTGAAACTGCAGAAAATTTTTGTGTGTTGTATACAGGAGAAAAAGGCATTGGACCCACTGCTGGGAAACCTCTCCATTTCAAAGGATGTCTATTCAGTCGAATTATTAAGAAATTTATGATTCAGCCCTGGCCGGTTTGGCTCAGCGGTTAGAGCGTTGACCTGCGGTCTGGAGAGATCCAGGTTTGGTTCCCACTAGGGACACGTACCTCGGTTGCAGTTTGTCCCCGGCCCTGGTTGGGTTGTGCGGGTGGCAACCACTCGATGTGTCCCTTTCACGTCGATGTTTTTCTCTCTCCCTCTCTCTCCCTCCCACTCTATCTGAACAAAATATCGAAAAATGTCCTCGGGTGAGGATAAATAAAAAAAATAAAATAAAATAAATTTTAAAAAATACTAAAAAAAAAAAAGAAAGAAATTTATGATTCAGGGTGGAGACTTTTTTTTAACCCAAGGACATTTTTCCATTTTTTGTTCAGATAGAGTGGGAAGGAGAAAGAGAGAGAGAACCATCGATGTGAAAGGGACACATTGAGTGGTTGCCACCTGCACGACCCAACCAGGGCCAGGGACAAACTGCAACCGAGGTACGTGCCCTTAATGGGAACCGAACCCAGGTCTCTCTGGACCGTAGTCCGATGCTCTAACCACTGAGCCAAACCGGCCAGGGCAGGGTGGAGATTTCTTAAATCAGAATGGGACAGGTGAAGAAAGTAATTACAGTGAAAAGTTTAAAGATGAACATTTCTGTTATAAGCACAACCAGAAGGGTTTATTGAGCATGGCAGATGCAGGCAGCAATACAAATGGTTCTCAGTTCTTCATCACAACAGTTCCAACTCATTTGGATGGGAAACATGGTATTTGGCCAAGTAATTAAAGGAATGGCTTGTGGCAAGAATTCTGGAAAATGTAGAAGTGAAAGGTGAAAAACCTGCCAAATTGTGTGTTACTACAGAATGCGGAGAATTGAAAGAAGGACGTGATTGGGGAGTATTCACAAAAGATAGTTTTGGCGACAGTCATCCAGATTTCCCCAAGGATGCAGATGGAGTTTTTAAAATGTAGATAAAATAATAATAACAGAAGACTTAAAGCATTGCAAATACTTTTTTCAAATCCCAGAACTGTGAGATGGTCCTTAAAAGTATATTCAGAGGTTTTAAGATATGTGGAAGGTTCAGAGGCTTTTAGTGAGAAAGCAGATAGATCATGGCTACAACCTGTAGCTTTAAGCTGCATGCTAACTATTGGTGCTTGTAAACTGAAGATGTCAAACTGGCAGGGAGCAATTGACAGTTGTTTGGAGGCTCTTGGAATAGACCCATCAAATACCAAAGCGCTGTACCATAGAGCTCAAGGATAGCAAGGATTAGAAGAATACAACTGATAAGAAAGCTCAGGTGATAGCACCAGAAGATAAAGCTATCCAGGTGGAATTTCTGAAATTCAAACAAAAGATAAAGGCACAGAAAGATAAAGAGAAGGCAGCTTTTGCATGATAAGGAATTCAATTATGCTTAAATATTACACACTGATGTATAAAGACAAAAAGAAAATTTAAGGGGTTTTTGTCTATTATGTATGATCCTAATATGTTTCCTTTGATATTTCAGTTCCCCGTTGTTTACAGTTTAGGAATACTGATATTAGTTAACTCTTTTTTTTTATTCTTTTAATCCTCACCTGAGGATATTTTTTCATTTATCTTCAGATAGAATGGGAAGGGGAGGGAAGGAGGGAGGGAGAGAAGGAGAGAGAAACATCCACACAAGAGAGACACATTGACTGCACAGTGCTGGCCAGGGCCAGGGCCGAACTGCAACCAAGGCTTGTGCCCTTGACCAGAATCAAACCCTCGACACTTTGCTCTGCAGGCCAACACTAACCGCTGAGCCAAACCAGCCAGGGCTATTGGTTCACTCTTTTTTTTTTCCTGTATTGATTTTAGAGAGAGAGGAAGTGAGAGGCAGAGAGAGAGAGAAACATTGATGAGAGAGAACATTGATTGGCCGTCTCCTGCATGCCCCCTGCCGGGGATTGGGCCCACAACCTGGGCATGTGTCCTGACCGGGAATCGAACCGGCGACCTCTTGGGGCATTGGTCAATGCTCAGCCACTGAGCCACACTAGCCAGGCTTGGATCACTCTTAATAAAAGTGTTACAAAGTGAAAAAATAAATAAATAAAAATAAAAATATAGGGAACTAGGAACTGCTATTTTTCATAGATACTAGAGTGACTAAAACATTTTTAGCAATAATTATCAATGGTCCTTTTAGTAAAAACTCATGGGAAAAGACTTAGTGCTAATTCCCTTTTTAAACTTTTATTTATTTACTTAAATTTTTTTTTTCTTTATTGATTTTATAGAGGAAGGGGGAGAGAGAGAGAGAAACGTCAATAAGAGAACATCGATTGGCTGCCTCCTGCATGCCCCCCACTGGGGATTGGACCCACAACCTGGGCATGTGCCCTGACTGGGAATTGAACCGGCGACCTCTTGGTACATGGGTCAATGCTCAATCACTGAGCCACACCAGCTAGGCTAATTTTATTTTTTAATTACAGTTTACATTTAATATTATTTTGTATTAGTTTCAGGTAAGACAGTCATATACTTTACAAAGTGGTTTCCCCAATATTTCAAGTACCCACCTGGCACTGTATACAGTTATTACAATATTATTTCATGTGCTGTACTGTACATCTCCATGACCACTTTGTGACTACCAATTCTTCTTCTTCTTTTTTTTTTTTTTATCCTCATCCGAGGACATTTTTCCATTTTTTGTACAGACAGAGTAGGAGGGAGAGAGAGGAAGAGAGAGAGAGAGAGAGGGAAACATCGATGTGAAAGGGACACATCGAGTGGCTGCCACCCGCACAACCAACCAGGGCCGGGGACAAACTGCAACCGAGGTACATGCCCTTAGCGGGAACCGAACCCGGGTCTCTCGGGACCGCAGGCAGACGCTCTAACCGCTGAGCCAAACCGTCCAGGGCCCAATTCTTCTTAATACCTTTACCTTTTTTACCCTGTCCCCAGCTTTATCTCCCGTCTCTGGCAACCATCATAGACTGTGCTAATTCTTGTAGTTAGAACTTTTTTAGGCATAAAGAGCCACCAGCATAAATTACCCACAACTGCTGGTTTTGCTATATCCTGTGTGCCTTTTTAAATGCCTGGGTCTGAAAAAGTATCATGTTACTAAAGAGAGTGATTTAAATAGACTAGTAAGCTAGTTATTTATGTAAGTCTTTTATAACTAGATTTCTTTTTTCTTTTTTAATAGATTATAGATGTCATAGATAAGGAACTAATTCAGCCTTTTGAGATTCTGTTTGAAGGAGTTGAATATATTGCCAGAGCTGGATGGACTCCAGAGGGAAAATAGTATGTATATTAAATTGTTACTTCTTTACAAACAATTTAGGATCCAGAACTTTAGAAATGTCTATGCTATTAGGTTGTCTTTCAGTTGGAGCTGCCTTCACATGTACATTTGCAGTGTTGTTATTTATTTGTTTATTTATTTTGTTAATCCTTACCTGAGGATATTTTTCCATTTCTAGATAGAGTTGAAGGGAGGGAGGGTGGGAAGAAGAGAGAGAGAGAGAGAGAGAAACATCAATTGATTGCCTCCTGCAGAACCTGACCAGGGCCGGGAATTGAACTTGTAACCCATGTACGTGTCCTTGACCAGGAATTGAATCCATGACTCTTCAGTCCGTGGGCCGATGCTCTAACCTCTGAGCCAGATCGGCCAGGGCTGCAGTGTTGTTCTTCATACACAAAGAATTTTTTTTTTAAGTGGACATTTGGATTTGTAATCCTATAAGCATAAGTACATAATGTTTTTTGTTTGTTTGTTTGTTTTTTGTTTTTTTTTATCCTCACCCGAGGATAAATTTTTCCATTTTTTGTTCAGATAGAGTGGGAAGGAGAGAGAGAGAGAAACATCAATGTGAAAGGGACACATTGAGTGGCTGCCACCCACACAACCCAACCAGGGCCGGGGACAAACTGCATCTGAGGTACGTGCCCTTAGCGGGAACTGAACCTGGGTCTCTCTGGACCACAGGCCGACGCTCTAACCACTGAACCAAACCGGCCAGGGCGGTAATGTTTTAATTGTCTCTTACTTAACCACTCACAGTTTCAGTTATTTGTGGTTAAAATAGTATGACTTTAAGGCTCACATGTAAGTGCATATTTTTTTATTGCATAATTTAAGCAAAAATATTTGTAGAGCCTTATGTGAAGAAAATTACATATGGTTCTGTCTAATGTAGACAACAGTTTTACAAGGCTGGCATTTGTTAACACTAGAGGGAGAAAACAATTTCAAAGGCCATCTGTGATTTTGGAAATATAAAGAAAAGCTCTTTAAAAAACTCTTTTCAAGTTTAACTTTAAAAAATAAAAGTAGAATAAGGTAATACTTTTAATTAGCATTTGTAAGGAACAATGTAATGTATACTAAAGCAATTTTTAAAATTATTAATACAGAAATATCGTGCTAGGGGAGAGAGTAGGGAAATATTCATTTTCTAAGAGCTTGCTTTATTTTTGGTGCTTTTCTCTTGTGTGTTTAAATAGTGCTTGGTCCATCCTGCTAGATCGCTCTCAGACTCGCCTACAGATAGTGTTGATCTCCCCTGAATTATTTATCCCAGTAGAAGATGATGCCATGGAAAGACAGAGACTCATTGAGTCAGTGCCTGACTCTGTGACGCCACTGATTATCTATGAGGAAACAACAGACATCTGGATAAATGTATGCCTGTTCTCCTGTACTTGGTTAAATATCTTAGCATGCTAAAGCATATAAAGTTTTATAGCAGACTATCAAAATGAATTTATAAACTCAAAGTAACCACAGATATTATTTGCTTAGTTTTAACATTTCAAATTGGAATGATGGTTCTAGAATAATGAAATGGTTGTAGATAGAAAGTAGATGCCATTGAAATGACATCTCCTTTGTTCCAGGACACATCAGATATGGAAAAACACAGCCTCATCAGTACCTCTAAGGGGGTCATAAGAGTCCTGTCTAGAAAAGGCTTTCTCTGTTGGTTGGCAGACTATACCAAAATATACCAATTTGGGTTGAATTTTGTCTTTTCCAATTTAGTGGGAAAAACTTAAGATACAAAATAAATAAGACCCATTCACTCCCTTGCTGAATATAAGCTTTATAAGACTCACTTAAAACAAACATCTGTTTTCTCTTCAACTGTTAGAATGTTTTCCTTTGGGAAAAAAAAGTTAAAATTTTTTCCTCATCATTTCTGTAATAAGATTTATATCCTTAAGCTTTGTGCCATGTATCAAAGGATTAGAGAAATGGTGAGTAAAAAAAGCATTTGGCATTTTATCTCCATTTGGAAACATTTATTTCTCAATGGATGGAGTCTTTGACTAAATTAAGATAAACCTGAAAGGCCCAGGCAGAATCATAATTGTAAATATACTATAGCCCGTAGCACCAACAGTTATTTATACTTCATAGTATGTTCATGAAATCTCTCTGTAGCTTAATTGAATTGTTTATGTATATTTTATTAATGTGTATAGTAAATTAAGCTGTTCATTTTACAGATCCATGACATCTTTCATGTTTTTCCCCAAAGTCATGAAGATGAAATTGAATTTATTTTTGCCTCTGAATGCAAAACAGGTTTTCGTCATTTATATAAAATTACATCCATTTTAAAGGAGAGCAGATATAAACGATCCAGTGGTGGGCTACCTGCCCCAAGTAAGAAATCCTTTTTTATTTGAAAAAGAAAAAATGTTGGGGGCAGAAGGTGGGAGGGACAGGATAATGTATTGTCTCTCTTATATACTTTATAAACATCAGTGCTGCTTTATTAAACTCAATACGTAAACTAAAATAAATATGTGCATGTATAAAGACATAGGACAAAGATGTTTTGCTTTGTTTCTGCGAGTATATTTATTTTAATACTTGCAATCCCTAATTGGAAAATTACATTCCAGGAGTTGAGTTGGCATCTACTCTACCATCTTGCCTGTACCCAGTAGGACAAAGTTCTTGATAGATGTATCATAAACTATTAATAGTGGGTAATCTCTGGGTAGTGGGTTACTTATTTTTACTTTCTACTTTTGCCTTGACTGTAATTTTTAATTGGTTCAAGTGAACCCATATCATTTTTAGATTTAAAAAGCTATTTTTTAAATATCATATAGTTATTAGATATTTTTACATACAAGGTTTTTTAATACTGTTGCCATCTACACTGAAGTTTATTTATAGTGAAATTAATTTTTGTGTCAGCTGAAGTTAATTTCTCTTGAAAAGGTGATGGCTTTTTTCTGGGAAATATAATACAGAATGGATAGAGAAGCCTAGAAAAAGTGAAAATGGTACATTAAATCCTGGGTTTTTTAAAAAACTGAGTTGAGTTTTCTACTTTAATAATACAGAATTCATTTTGAAATACTAAGCACTTAATGATGTTATGTTATGTACTTGTAATTTGTAATTTAACAGACTCAACATAGCCATTTTTAAAAATTATAAAATATACATAACAAAATTTACTATTTTAACTATTTTTAACTGTTTAATGGCATTAAATATATTAATATTGTTATGCAACCATCACCACCATCTGTCTATCTCTAGAACTTGTTTCATCTTCCAAAATTGAAACTATCCAATAAATATCCAATTTAGTGGAAAATAAATAACTCCTCATTCCTTCATTCTCCTCAGGCCCTGGCATCTACTTTTTGTATCTGTGAATTTGACAATTCTAGATAACCCCATTCAAGTGGAATCATACAATATTTATCCTTCTCTGATTGGCTTATTTCATTTAGCATAATGTTCTTAAGGTTTGTCTACATAGCATGTGTCAGAAAGTCTTTTTTTTAAGGCTGAGTAATATTCTGTTGTGTGTATATACCACATTTTATTTATCCATTCATCTGTCCATGGACTCTTGGATTGCTTCCTCATTTTGGCTATTATGAATAACGTTGCTATAAACATGAATGTGCAAATATCTGTTTGAGACTTTGCTTTCAACTCTTTTGGGTGTATACCCAGCAATGAAATTGCTGGATCTTATGGTGATTCTAATTTTAACTTTTGAAGAACTGTCATATTCTTTTCCATAGTGGCTGCACCATTTTCTATTCCCATTAGCAGTGCGTGAGTGTTCCAGTTTCTCCTTGCCAACACTTGATATTTTCTGCTTTTTTGGTGTTTGTTTTTTTAATAGCCATCCTAGTAGATATGAAGTGGTATGTCTTTATGGTTTTGATTTGTATTTCCCTAATGACTAGTGACATTGTGCATCTTTTTATGTGCTTATTGGCCATTTGAATATCTTTGGAGAAGTGTCTGTTTGAATCCTTTGCTGAGTGTTTAATTTGGTTGGTTGTTTTTTCAACATGGCCTTTTGAATATTCTTATTTGGGAAACAGCTACATCTTAGGACTAGCAAAATAAATACTACCTATGATTATTCCTTTCCTTAGACTAATTTAAAAAAAAACAGGCAAGATCTTATATATCTAAGATGAAGAATTTCTTCCCTGAGAGCCTTAGTTTAATGTGTCCCTTAGTGTGAAATTGTGCTACCAATTCCTCTATTATTTAGAAATTAAATCCAATTATAGAATTCCAGAAAGTTTAGAAGTGTAGTGAGGAAGACTGGTCAGAGAGCTGTGAATAGTAGTTAATTAACTAAAATACTTTGGGGACAATAATAAACAGACAGGAACTTAAAAGAGCTGTTGTTACTTCATTTAATATTTGTCTCAGAACACCTAGACCCTGTTCCCTCTCAGTGTCTATTTCTGGGCCCCTCAATTTGTGTACCTCTTCCTTTCCCTCCTTTTTTCTTAGTCTTTCTTGCTCTAAGTCTTCCTACTTTTCCTTAATGTCCACTTTATTTTTCTCCTTCTTTCTCTTTTCTTCCTTAAGTGGCTATAATGTAAAACAATTAGGACTTGTATATATATTTAAAGTACTAGGTTGAGTTTTTATATCTAAGAAAAAGAAAGTAAGTCCATTTTTAAAACTTGAGTGGGACTAGTTAAGATCCTCTACCATCTTACCATCTCCACCTGTCCTCGGCTGTCACTTCCACAGCCATAGTTAGCACAGCTAGGCAAAGAGAAATAGTTTACCTTTTTAACCTCCTCCTTAAACCCGTGAGAGAACCTCATCTACCAAGACAGAATCTCATCAAGACAAATAGGACATGTTGGCCTTTAATATGGTAATGCCAATTTATTTTTTGGCAAATGAAGAACAATTATATTAAAATTTCCCCCTTATGGTATTTTTTTTTTTACAAATTAAAAAAAAAAATTTTTTTTTCTTTATTGATTTTTAGAGAGAGAGGAAGGGAGAGGGAGAGAGATAGAAACATCGATGAGAAAACATTGACTGGCTACCTCCTGCATGCCCCCCAACTGGGGATTGGGCCCACAACCTGGGCATGTGCCTGACCAGGAATTGAACTGGTGACCTCTTGGTGCATGGGTCGATGCTCAACCACTGAGCCACTCCAGCAGGGCTATGGTTTTTTGTTTTGTTTTATTTTTAGTAGTATGTTGCATTTCTAGAAGAAATGTCTTGTTGACTATTAGACTTCTTTGTCTAACCTAAGGTCTGCGAACACCAGTGTTTTTAGTTCCTTTCTGGCTTTGCCATGAGAGTCTATTTTGCTTTTTCACTTTATTTACATAGATCATTCCATATTATTCCAGGATATTATGAAGACTCATAACTTGGATATTTTATAACAGTAGATCTTTTTTTTTAATTAAGGTATAATTTACATAACATTAAAATTAACCATTTTTAAATGAATGGTGGCATTTAGTATATTCACAGTGTTGTGCAACCAACCACCTCTAACTTGAAATTTTTAATGTACCTTTTTGGAAAAAAAAGATTTTAGAATGCTATTCTTTATTTTTTCATTTCCTTATAGTCTGGTGTAAATTACTGAATTATAACTATATTTATCTTTAGGTGATTTCAAGTGTCCTGTCAAAGAGGAAATAGCAATTACCAGTGGTGAATGGGAAGTTCTTGGCCGGCATGGATCTAATGTATGTTCTTTTATTCTGCTGATATGTTTGGTCAATGTCTGCTTTTTGTATACAGTACTAAAAATCAATAGTACAACTTCATATGACTCTAGCATTTTGAAAATACTGTGTTTGGGCCTAAAAGAATTCAAATTGTTGGAAAAGAAGTATCTTTAAAAATCTCACCCATTTGCCCTGGCCAGTTTGGCTCAGCAGAAGAGTGTCGGCCCACGGACCAGAGAGTCCCGGGTTTGGTTCCCGATAAGGGCACGTACCTCAGTTGCAGTTTGTCCCCGGCCCTGGTTGGGGTTGTGTGGGCGGCAGCCACTCGATGTCTCTCTCTCACATCGATGTTTCTCTCTCTTCCCCCCTCTCTCCCTCCTGCTCTATCTGAAGATAAATGCAAAAATGTCCTCAGGTGAGGATAAAAAAATTTTTAAAAATCTCACCCATTTTATAGTCCTGGTATTAGGTGTGTGCTGGTTACTACAGGTCACCGTTTTCAAATATTGTCTTGCTACTTAATAAGGAAAGGGCTACTCCATACTTCTCAAGTCTAGCAAAAATTGTAAATTAAGGTACAATTTGAAAACTACTTTTAAATCTCTTACAAACTATTTGTGTCATTTCTGCATTAGAAATTACACTTACTGTTTCTGAGGTAGTAATTCTTTTTCATTCACCTATTCATCTTATCTCACAAATTTAAAATTTCATCCACCATCTGCAACGAGTGATAGATACTTATACAGAGTGTGGACTGATAGGAAAAGGAGAGAAATCCACCCTGTTTCACTCTCAGCATGTAGCTTTCTGTGGTTATTCAGTGAATTCTAAATATTTTCTTTTGTCTTTCATAGTACCTTATTTTGTTTCAACTTTCAGTTAGGTGGTCAGTTTCATGAGATCTCTAAGCACTCCATCCTTTATACTTGTGATACATACAGTTAAGTTGATGTATACTACCAAGATTTAGTGAAGGCTTATGATTTCCTCAAATTGATTTGGAGATTTATTGAAGGATTGTGTATACTGGCTACTAAGAGAAGTCACTCATAGTCCAAATAAAGATCCAGGTCTCAGGTTTGTTTTTGTTGGTAAAAACTATAGAATATCATAGGCAACCTTTAAAGTCTAATTTTCACTGAGAGACTCACATGGCCTTCTGATTATATGTCCAAATAAAAGTTTTTTCTGTTTAGAGACCTTGGATATTATTGTCAACTGAGAACAATCTTATTGTGGAATTCTAAGTTTTGATAACAAAAATTACACTAATATAAACTTCATGCAGTGTAATGGTTGGATAATACCTAGGGAACCCCCAAAATTGTATTTATGTAGCGCTGAACTTTATTTGGGCAACCTAAATGTCTTTATTACTTGCCAATATGTGCATCAACTTTCTTCTTTGTTTATGTCATGCTTATTTAGGTCATGTGTTTATATCTCTCTTACTCTTTTATTTTTCCTCTATCCTTGCTTTTTTACTTTGTTAATCCTTACCCGAGGCTATTTTTGCTATTGATTTTGTTTTTTGGTTTTTTTTGGGTTTTTTTTAGAGTGTAAGGAGGGAGGGAGGAGGAGACAGAGAAAGAAACATTGATGTGACAGAGACACATCACTTGGTTGCCTCCCACACAAGCCCCAACCAGGCCGTGGATCAAACCTGCAACTCAGATGTGTGCCCTTCACCAGGAATTGTACCTGTGACCCTTAGGTGCAAGGGCTGATGCTCTTAACCATTGAGTCACACTGTCCAGGGTTTTTTATTTTTCGTATGTTTTTATTGATTTTTTTGAGAGGGAAAGGGGGAAAGAGAGATAGAAACAGTGATGTGAGAAACATCAATCAGCTGCCTCCTGCATGCTCCTCACCAGGAATCAAGCCCACAACCCTTGCATGTGCCCTGATTAGGAATCGAACCCAGACCTCTCAGTCTGGGACGACGCTCAATCCATTGAGCCACACTGGCCGGACAGAGCTATTTCTTTTTAAGTGACTTTTTTCCTACCTTTGCTCCCACCCAAAGATTCCTAGTGGCAATAATTGAGTAAGGATATAAGACTTTTAAGTCCATGTGCCCCTTACTTTTGAGGAGTGAGTCTCAAAGTATGGTCCTTGGACCAGCAGCATTGCATCAGCATCACCTGGGGACTTTTTAGAAATGCAAATTCTTGGGCCCACCCCAGACCTCCTAAACCAGATCTGTGGTGGTGGGACTCTGCATAATAGCCCCTCATGTGATTCTAATACTTTTGTTAAATAAAGTAGTTACTTGAAATAAAGAAAAGAACCATCAAAGTAGGGGGTGAGGAATTAACCAGTTGCTTTTTCAAATTTGAAAGGCCTGATTTTCAACTACTAGGTCAAGAGCAGAACCAGTCCCAACCTTTTGCACAGATTAACACATACCTGTGAAGTTTCATAAATGTTTGTTCTGCTATTGCCTATCACTCGTACCCTTTTCGTGTATGTCATATATAGAATCTAAAGTGGCTTTATTTTTGTATCCATGTGTGCTTAAAAATGTTTAATGATGAAGAAGAAGCTTCCTGAAGAAAACGTGGCATTTAGAAATACTTGCTTTTAACCTGGCTGGTGTGGCTTAGTGGTTGAGCGTAGACCCATGCACCAAGAGGTCACTGGTTTGATTCCTGGTCAGGGCATATGCCTGGGTTGTGGGCTCTATCCCCAGTTGGGGGCGGGAGGGAGCATGCAGGAGGCAACCGATCAGTGTTTCTCTCTCCCTCTCTCTCTCTCTAAAAATCAATAAATAACATATAATTTTTTTTTTATCCTCATCCGAGGACATTTTTCCATCTTTTCTTCAGATAGAATGGGAGGGAGAGAGAGAGAAGAGAGAAACATCGACGTGAAAAGGACACATCGAGTGGCTGCCACCCGCACGACCAACAAGGACCAGGGACAAACTGAACCGAGGTACGTGCCCTTAGAGGGAACTGAACCCGGGTCTCTCTGGACCTCAGGCTGATGCTCTAACCGCTGAGCCGAACCAGCCAGGGCCATACAATTTTTTATTTTAATTTGCTTTTAGAAATGTATCTGTTTTCTTTGGTCTATGAAAAATTATGAATTTTACTAAACTTGTTTGAGTAGGCTAGTAAAAGATTTTTTAAAGAAAAAAATAAAAGCCATTTATTTAAAATCTTGTGAGTTGAGGAGAATATTAAATAAATTAATCTGTGAATTTACTTGCAAATTTTTTGAGTTCTGAATGAAGACTTAAAAGATCTTATCCAGCCCTGGCTGATGTGACTCATTTGGTTATGTGTCATTCTTCTGTGTACCGAAAGGTCACCAGTTCAATTCCTGGTCAGGGCACATTGCCCAGGTCTTGGGCTCCATCCCTGGTAGCAGTTTGTGCAGGAGGCAGCCGATCTATATTTCTGCCTCACATTGATGTTTCTCTCTCTCTTCTTATCTCTAAAAAACAATAAAAACATATTTTTATCATTTTTGTTTTAATCCTCACCAGAGGGTATTTTTCCATTGATTTTCAGATAGAGTGGTGGGGGGAGAGAAACAACAATACAAGAGAGACTCATCGATTGGCTGCCTCCTGCATAAACCCAACCAGGGCCAGGGATCTAATAGAAACTGAGGCACTGCTCCTGACCAGAATTGAACCCACGACTCTTTGGTTCTCAGGCCATCACTAACTGCTGAGCCAAACCAGCCGGGATAAAAACATATTTTTTTTAAAAGATCTTATACATACTTATTTATAAATTATACCAGTATTGTAACTAGTATTGAGTTTAATTATTCCCAACCCAATAGATAAAACACTTTTATAGATTTCTACAAAAGATCAAAAAGTACTAAGATAATACTGCACTAAGAAATATATACGATGGTAAAATTAGACTCTGTTAATTGTACATGAATGGTTGACCTAAGCTGCAATATAGCTGTTATTTTTCTTGTAGAGAGTTGTCGTTTTCATGGACTAATTCTTGTGTTTTAAGAAAAGCACATATTCTGACCATATAGGAAACTCTCTACCAATACTGTGCAACTCTTACATCCTTTTTTCTTCTGTGCATAATCTATTCTTAGCTATAAGTCGTAAACAAAATGGACAGGTTTATTAACATTTGTGGAAATTTTTTTTTATTTATTTTATTTTTTTATTTTTATTTTTTATCCTCACCCGAGGACATTTTTTGTTCAGGTAGAGTGGGAGGGGGAGAGAGAGAGAGAGAGAGAGAGAAACATCGATGTGAAAGGGACACATTGAGTGGCTGCCACCCGCACGACCGGGGACAAACTGCAACCAAGGTACATGCCCTTAGCGGGAACCGAACCCGGGTCTCTGGGGACCGCAGGCTGATGCTCTAACAGCTGAGCCAAACCGGCCAGGGCGGAAATTTTTTTTTTTAAAAGAGGCATAAGCCCTGGCCGGTTTTGCTCAGCAGTTAGAGCGTTGGCCTGCTGTCCTGAGAGACCTGGGTTCTGTTCCCGCTAAGGGCACGTACCTCGGTTGCAATTTGTCCCTAGCCCTGGTTGGGTCGTGCAGGTGGCAGCCACTCGATGTGTCCCTTTCACGTCGATGTTTCTCTCTCTCTCTCCCTCCCACTCTACCTGAACAAAAAAATGGAAAAATATCCTCGGGTGAGGAAAATAAATAAATAAATAAATATTTTAAAAGAGGCATAAGTCGCCCTGGCTGGTTTGGCTCAGTAGTTAAAGCATTGGTTGCAGACCAAAGGGTTGCGAGTTTGATTCCTGGTCAGGGGCACATACCTGGATTTGATCCTCATCCCCATTTGGGGTTGTGTGGGAGGCAACTGATCGATGTGTCTTTCTTACATCAATATTTCTCTCTCTCCCCGCCCCCCTTCCTTCTAGTCTATCTAAAAATAAATGGAAAAAATAACAATTAAAAATAAATAAATAAAAAGGCACAAGTCAAAGGGTGACTCACGTGATTCTGAAGAAAACTGGGAATTGTTGGGTGAATTACTGACCTTGCCATGGTCATGCTAACACTGATTTTATGTTGTTGTTATTTTGTCAGATCCAAGTTGATGAAGTCAGAAAGCTGGTATATTTTGAAGGCACCAAAGATTCTCCTTTAGAACATCATCTGTACGTGGTCAGTTATGTAAATCCTGGAGAAGTGACAAGGCTGACCGACCGTGGCTTTTCCCACTCTTGCTGCATGAGCCGGGTATTAAGTCCCTGTTTGAAAAGGGTTTTCTGTCATGTAAAAAACCTCTACTCTTGTGATACTTCTTTGAGTAAGATGAAAATTAGTGAAATTGGCTTGCAGAAGCCTGATTCTCTTAGGAAAAACTTTCAAAAGTTTAGCCTTAACTTCAGCATTGTGTATGTACATTAAATGGTCAGACTCATACTTCTTCAGTGGCATCACTGCAGATGTAGGAGCAGATAACCTTTGTTACTGTTCCCTGGGAAAAAATTAACTGTTTCTTTTTTCTTTAGCATTGTGACTTCTTTATAAGTAAGTACAGTAACCAGAAGAATCCACACTCTGTGTCCCTTTACAAGCTATCAAGTCCTGAAGATGACCCAACTTGCAAAACAAAGGAATTTTGGGCCACCATTTTGGATTCAGCAGGTACTCATTTTCTTGAACCTGATCTTAAGTAATATAATACATTGGTATTCTAAAACTTATGTAATATGTCTACATTCCCATCTCTCACTACCACCTGTTCCTAAGCTGCTGGGTTTCTGATTGATCCCACCCCTCCTATTCTGTCAACTACTGAGTAATATGGGTTACCTTCCACTCTAGGCAGGAGCAAGTCTGGAAGGCCTTTTTGAAAACAGGACTAAAATAGCCACTATTCAGTTTATCAACCAGGAAGCTATTTACTATGGATGCATTCCCTGATAAACAAATGAACTTGAAGATAATGTGCCCTGAACTAGTAATAATCTTTGAGCATTGAAGCTGAAGCTTTAGGGAATTAACCAGCTTGTAGCTTTCTTAAACTTTTACTTATTTATTTATTTAATGTTTTTTTATTTATTGATTTTAGAGAGAGAGGAAGGCAGAGGGAGAGAGAGATAGAAACACTGATGAGAGAACATCTATTGGCCACCTCCTGCATGCCCCCACTGGGGATTTGGGCATGTGTCCTGTCCGGGAATCAAACTGGCAACCTCTTGGTGCATGGGTCAAGCCTCAACCACTGAACCACACCGGCCGGGCAACTTTCTTAAACCTTTAAAAATCACTTGCAATGGCCATCTTAATAAAATAATTCTTCTTCTGTATGGGAGTGAAGAGTGCTGTGAATGGTCTGTTTTTAAAATGTTTGATTTCCTAAACATAAAAAAAAAAAAAATGGACTCATTTTATCTACCTTTTAATCCACTATATCCCCTAATTTTTTTTTTTTTTTTTTTTTAAATCCTCACCCGAGGACATTTTTCCATTTTTTGTTCAGGTAGAGTGGGAGGGAGAGAGAGGAACAGAGAGAGAGAGAGAGAGAAACATCGATGTGAAAGGGACACATCGAGTGGCTGCCACCCGCACAACCGCCAGGGCCGGGGACAAACTGCAACCGAGATACGCGCCCTTAGCGGGAACCGAACCCGGGTCTCTCAGGACCGCAGGCCGACGCTCTAACCGCTGAGCCAAACCGGCCAGGGCCCTAATTTTTTTTTTTTTTTTTTTTTTTTTAAGTATTTCCATGCATAGTATGTGCTAAGGGATTAAGAATTAGTACAAAACCACAGGGTACAGATATATTCTAATGTGCACAAGCAGAATTTGTAATATGGTGATGGTTTCTATTTAAACCGTAATGTCGAGTACACACAGACTTAGGATAGATCTGTATAACTTTGGTAAACCAAAGACTGATCATGACTTTCTTTATTCTGGCTTCTAGTTAGGTTTATTCTCTAATAGTCAGAAATAAATGTTTATTGAGCACCTGCCTTGATCAAGTTAAATTGATGAGGTTAAATTTGTGCTTTCAGTTTCTAATCAGATACATGTATTAACCTTTAATAAGTTACACCTAACCAAGCACAAAGTATTTGTATAGTTCTGCACATAAATACCTCCTAGGCTGTAAGGATTATTCAGAATACTGTATGTTTATTTCTGAAATAGGTAATTTGATATGTTCATTATGTTTTCTTTTTTAAAGATAAATATTGTTACTTAAGTTTTTGCTTATCACCTGAAAGGGGAATGGTCAATTATTTGTGTGTGAGCCTGTGGGTTTATCTTTTCCTTGCTCTCAGGTTGTAGAGCTCCTACAACAACTTCTCGTACAGACTCTGTATGTTATTTCCTTGCAGGTCCTCTTCCTGACTATACCCCTCCAGAAATTTTTTCTTTTGAAAGTACTACTGGGTTTACATTGTATGGGATGCTTTACAAACCTCATAATTTACAACCTGGAAAGAAATACCCCACTGTGCTGTTCATATATGGTGGTCCTCAGGTGGGTGTATTTTATTACATATATATACTTTTTTATGTGATTTGTTTTTTAAATGTCTAGTCAATTGTTTTAAGTTAAAATTTGAGCATTATATTCTAATTATGCAGTTTAGGAGTTCAGAAAGCTGGGTTTTGTTAAGATGGCTAATTTGTAAATCTATCAATTTCTTAGTTTACAATAAGGACTATAACTGTCATGGAGAATGGAATATTCATGTCAGTAGGTAACTGTGTTGTTTTCTATCTAAAGAAATTTGGGGGGGATGAAATTAAATAATTTAATTTCTTGGTAAATAAAAAGACTTTCAACTGCTATTTTTAGAAAGCCATGGTAACCTGATGAATTCCCCCTCTTCATTCTAAGGCTGTATCTCCTAAGCAAACTAGAATACTTTTATTAGCTAGCTAAGGCAACTGCTGTACATACTATTCAGCACTGTAAAGGTTTAATCTTGATTTTTCTTTTTCTGTATTAAATATTAGAATGTGAGTATTAAGTAGATTCTATTGTCTATCAGAGTAAAGTATTTTGGTCTGGTGAATTACGTAATTGGAATATTTTTAAAATGTTTATTCTTTTTTTTTTATCTTTACCCAGGGACACTTTTCCATTTTTTGTTCAGATAGAGTGGGAGGGAGAGAGAGGAAGAGAGAGAGAGAAACATCGACGTGAAAGGAACACATCGAGTGGTTGTCACCCGCACAATCCAACCAGGGCCAGGGCCAAACTGCAACCGAGATACGTGCCCTTAGCGGGAATCGAATCCAGGTCTCTCTGGACCGCAGGCCAACGCTCTAACCACTGAGCCAAACCGGCCAGGGCAAAATATTTATTCTTGATTATATATCTTACATTCAGCTGATGAAGAAGTTAGAATATATATATCTAGATTCTGAAAATATATCTAGATTCCAAGTCATCCAAAAAAAATAAAAGTAAAGTAACTACATGAGCCATATAAACTCATTGATGCTCTATATCAGGTTAAATCACTTTGCCATTGTTAAGTATATTTTACAAACAAATATCATTCACATTTGTATTATGGTTATCTACACATAAATTATGAAAATGTTAAATTAGACTTTTGTTAAAAACTTGAAGCCAAATCTTTGTAAACTTTTAAAAAGGCTTGATATGGCCCTGGCAGGTTTGGCTCAGCGGTTAGAGCGTCGGCCTTCAGTCCAGAGAGACCTGGGTTCGGTTCCCGCTAAGGGCGCGTACCTTGGTTGCAGTTTGTCTCCAGGCTTGGTTGGTCATGCGGGTGGCAGCCACTCGATGTGTCCCTTTCACATTGATGTTTCTCTCTCTCTCTCTCTTCCTCTCTCCCTCTCCCTCTCTGAACAAAAAATGGAAAAATGTCCTCAGGTGAGGATTAAAAAAAAAAAAGGCTTGATACAAAGAAAGAAACCCAAAAGAGAAATTACTGTACACTCTCAGAAGCTTTGTATTTTTTGTTATATTATTTTCATATTAAGGTTAAGTAAGAAGGGTGTTTTTCCTTTCCAATGAAGAAATGATACATGAAATATGTGAAAAACACTATAAAAACTATCTGGTTATCTAAATTTTAAGACTAACAGACACCTTATATTAGTAATTAAGTTTTAAAAGTCTAAGCCAAATGAAAAGATACTCAATATCACTAGTCATTATGGAAATGCAAATCAAAACCATAGTGAGATACCACATTATAACCATTAGGAGAGCTATGGTCCAGTCGCTATGGAAAACAATATAGCAGTTCTTTAAAAAGTTAAAGAGGCCCTGGCCAGTTTGGCTCAGCAGTTAGCGCATTGGCCTGTGGACCAGAGAAACCCGGGTTCAGTTCCTGCTAAGGGCACGCACAGACTCTGCAGTTTGTCCCTGGCCCTAGTTGGGGTCATGGGTGGCAATTAGTCGATGTGTCTCTCTCACATCAATTTTCTTTCCCTCTCTCCCTCCCACTCTATCTGAAGATAAATGCAAAAATGTCCTTGGGTGAGGATTTAAAAAAAAAGTTAAATATAATTACAATCTGATCCAACAATTTTATTTCTGGGTGTATACCCAAAGCAGAGACTTGGACAGACACTTGCACTCCGGTGTCCATTGCAGTATTACTCATAGTAGCCAAAAAGTAGAAGCAACCTAAGTGTCATTGACAGATGAATGGATAAATAAATATGGTATATGGTAGAATATTATGTAGCCTTAAAAAATATAACATGGGTGAACCTTGAGGACATCGTGCTAAGTGAAAAAAGCCATACACGAAAGGACAAATATTGTATTATTTCACTTGTATGAGGTACCTAGAATAAGCAAATTCATAGAAACAGAAAGTAGAATAGAAGTTGCCAGGGACTGAGGGAGAAATAGGAAGTTACTATTTAATAGGTGTGGAGTTTCTGTTTGGGGTGATAAAAAGTTCTGGGAATGGATAGTGGTAATGATTGCACAACAGTGTGAATGTACTTAATGCCCCTGAACTATATACTTAAAATGGTTGAAATGATAAATTTTATGTTATAGATATTTTACCATAATAAAAAAATATCTTAGTGCAATTAAAACAACATTTTTTAATTTTTTGGAGTACTTTATAAACACAACTGTACTTTCTTGCACTTAAAGAAATAATTCCTGTCTCAAAGTGTTCTTTGAAAACATTCGAATTTGGTGAGCCATAGGAGAATCTGGCTTTGCAGGGAAATCTCCCTAGGACACTCTGCATGGTAGAATGCCTCTGACACTTCATCCCACCAGAGTCTCGGGTTCGATTTCATCAGGGGTGTGTACCTTGGTTACAGTTCAATCCCTGCCCTGGTCAGGGTCCTGCCTGTGGGAGACAACTAGTGGATGTGTCTCTCTCACCTGGTGTTTCTCCCTCTCTTTCTCTCCCTCCCACTTTATCTGAAAATCAATGGGAAAATATCTTTAGGTGAGAATAAAAAAATTTTAAAAAAGAATTGATTCTGAAGGAACTTTTGAATTCTCAGTGCCAAAGGGCATTATGTTTAAGTACTTCTTTCTAGAAGTAGTAGGCCTCCAGACTGCAAAGGCAGAAACACAGCTCTGGGAGAAATCTTTCATATCAGACATTTTAGGCCATCATCTGTATATAACAGCAGGCAAGGAAGTGAGGTCATTTTTTTAAATGCTCATATTTGTGTTCTTTTATATCTAGTACTTCTTTTCTCAACTCCCTTCCTTTAAAAAAACACACCTCTGCCATCAAACTCCTCTTATGGTAGGAAGAGAAAACATCATTCTATTTTTGTTTTTCATTCAGCAAATAGTTTATTAAGTTCCTGTTATGCACCAGGTACTATTCTAGGCATTGAGGATACCACAGTGCACAATAAGTAGACAAAAAATATATATAACTTTATAAATGGAAGTGCTGTGAATAATTTTTCGGAAAGAGGATGGCAAAATAACTAAAATGGAAGTTGTGATAGGAAGGTCATGGATGATCTCTACAGAGGATGAAAAGGAATGAGCCACATTAAAGATCTGAGGGAAGAGTATTCCAGACAGAGAAAACAGTATATGTCAAGGTCAAGGTCCTGGGGTTATAATCAATAGTTGATAACAGTGCATAAGAAAGGAGATGGTGCCCTGGCCGGTTTGGCTCAGCGGTTAGAGCATTGGCCTGCGGTCCTGAGAGACCTGGGTTCGGTTCCCGCTAAAGGGCATGTACCTCGGTTGCAGTTTGTTCCCAGCCCTGGTTGGTTGTGCGGATGGCGGCCACTCGACGTGTCCCTTTCATGTCCATGTTTCTCTCTCTCTCTCCCTTCCACTCTGTCTGAACAATAAAATGGAAAAAAAAGAGAGAAAGGAGATGGTATGCGATATCGATGTTGATGTCCTCAGAGAAATTGCCAAGGCCAGATAATGAAGGGTCTCAAAAGCAGTGGTAAGGAGTTCAAATTCCTTACGTTAAGCTACAAAATCATATCTGATATTTCCCTTTTTTTTAGTCCTCACCAGAGGATATTTTTCCATTGCTCTTTAATTTTTTTTTTTTTTTATATCCTCACCCGAGGACATTTTTTCATTTTTTGTTCAGGTAGAGTGGGAGGGAGAGTGAGGAACAGAGAGAGAGAGAGAGAGAAACATCGACGTGAAAGGAACACATCGAGTGGCTGCCACCCGCACGACCGACCAGGGCCGGGGACAAACTGCAACCGAGGCACATGCCCTTAGCGGGAACCGAACCCGGGTCTCTCTGGACCGCAGGCCGACGCTCTAACCGCTGAGCCAAACCGGCCAGGGCCCATTGCTCTTTAGATAGAGTGGAAAGGAGGGAGAGAAATATCCATGTGACAGACACATCAGTTGGTTGCCTCCCACATGACCCCCACCAGGGCCGGGGATCAAACCTGTAACCCAGTACATGCCCTTGACTGGGAATTGAACCTATGACCCTTCAGTACTTGGGCAGGGGCTCTGACTGCTGAGTCAAACCACCCAGGGCTCTAATTTACATTTTGAAAACATTCCTCTGCTACTGTGTGAACAGACTAGATAGGATAAGAATAGAAATAGAAAGACCAGTTTGACAGTTGTTAGTGATACTAACATCCAAATGTTCAAAAAGAAGAGATTCTCTACACCTCCACCTCAGTCTAGCCCATTAAATGCTCAGTAGCTATTTATTGAGTGAAGATAGTGTTGATTCTCACTTACTTATTTTTATTAATTCTCACTGGAGGGTATTTTTTCAATTAATTTTTAGAAAATAAATTGGTTTTTTTTTTTTGTTTTTTTTTTAATCCTCACCCGAGGACATTTTTTCATTTTTTTGTTCAGGTAGAGTGGGGGGAAGAGAGAGGAACAGAGAGAGAGAGAGAAACATCGACGTGAAAGGGACACATCGAGTGGCTGCCACCCGCACAACCGACCAGGGCCGGGGACAAACTGCAACCGAGGTACGTGCCCTTAGCGGGAACCGAACCCAGGTCTCTCAGGACCGCAGGCCAACGCTCTAACCACTGAGCCAAACCGGCCAGGGCGAAAATAAATTGATTTTTAAAAAGAGTGGAAGGGAGGGAAAGAGAGAGAAAGAGAAACATTGATTGGTTGCCTTTCGCATGGGGCCCCTGCTGGGGGTGGGGATCAAAAATGCAACTAAGGTACATGCCCTTGATCAGGAATCCAACCCAAGACTGATGCTCTAACCACTGAACCACAACAGCCAGAGCTTGATTGACTTGTGAGAGAGAGAGAGAGAAAGAGAGAGAAGAGGAGAGAAGAAAAAAGAAAAAGAAAGAAACATTGATTTATTTTTCCACTTATGTTTGCATTCATTGTTTGATTCTTGTATGTGCCCTGACATATCAAACCCACAGCCTTGGGATATTGGGATGATGCTCTAACCAGCTGAGCTACTTGGCCAGGGCCAATGTTGATTCTTGTTTAATTCCTGGCTGACTTAGTTTTCCCATTGGCTTCAGCCAGAGAAAATTTTTTTTCTCATTTACCAGTATGGTTTTTGTTGTTGTTGTTTAATATCTTATCTCAGTGTCACCAAACCTTGAACTTTGATAACTTTCTGCCCACTAATTAAAATCCTCTTTTGACTAGATAGTTTATTTCTCGTGAAACACTAAACTACATTTAATTTTCTAGTCATTTTGAAGTACAGTTTCTAGGGTGATAAAGGTATATAATAATTATTCCGCCTTTTGCACTAATTTGTATTAACAGGAAAAAGCAGTTGGACTGGTCACAGTGTTTTATTAAAATACTGAATTTTCCTGCTACTGGTCAGAGACAATTCCAGAAGAGATGGATAGGGACGAAAATGATCTATTTATCCTTGTCTTTACCATTTGAATGACACAGGGTAGAAGTAATAATCATTTTGCTAACTTTTTTCTGTAGAGTGTGTTAAATCTCTTGTCTTGAATGTAATTAATATCTAGGTTATAGTTTTAAAGTCATTAGTTGCTCAGTAATTGCCCTGAATTAAGTGTGAAGTTAAGAAAGAAGTACCCTCCTACCTAAAGATGTGTTGGTGGTTCCCTGTCTTTGGACATGAAAGAATTGGAGGCAAAGAATTGTGGACTTGGAGAAATCTGGGGCCAGATTGCTCCTTGCAGGTTCAAGAGCAACCATCCCACATAGGGAAAAGAAGCAACATAAACATCAAAAGATTTAAGTTAATTTAAAAATAGATCGGGTGGTTACTGATCAATGGGCATAAGTCCCAGTTATGCAAGATGAGTACATTCTAGAGATCTGTACGACATTGGCCTGTAATTAATGATGCCATATTGTACACTTACAATTTTGTTAAAAGGGTAGATCTCATGTTAAGTGTTCTTGCCCACAAGAAAATAAAATGTCATTTAAAAGGCAAAGTAATATTTAAAATTTAAGCTTTCTACTTTTCACAGTGTCCTGCCTGTCTTATGCTTTTGTATGCTACTGTATAATAAATTTTACTGAAGTTGTATTTCTTCCTCAGGTGCAGTTGGTGAATAATCGCTTTAAAGGAGTCAAGTATTTCCGTTTGAATACTCTAGCCTCTCTGGGTTATGTGGTTGTAGTGATAGACAACAGGGGATCCTGTCATCGAGGGCTTAAATTTGAAGGCGCCTTTAAATATAAAATGGTGTGTGAACATACAAACATTTTTCTTTTAAAGACACATTTTCTGGTGCATTGTTTGGTGTGAAATTTCAGAGAGAGAGTTGGGGACGGGGCTGTGGATGAATGAGAGTGTGTATGTTATAGTGTTAGAGTTTGGGAGTGGGAGGGAAGATGCAACTTGATACTCACTAGGCTAGCTCATGTCTACTTGTGTGTAATGATGGGGAGCTGAGATAGAACCACTTTTACATAGAAATAGCCTCTCTTTCTTTTTTGTATGTCCAGCTTAGCCAGAAGACAGCACCATTTAGCTTTCAGCATCCTGTATACTATTGAGAGGAATAATTGAGATTTGTTCTGTCCTCTGTGAAGAGAGAAACCACTGGTTAGTGCCTTCCTTGTGACAAGCCTCTTTCTCTCTACAGGAAGCTTTAAATGCTACCTTTTAGAGATGCCCCATGTCCTTTCTGCTGCTTTGGGAAATGATGAGAATCCGATGTTCCTTTTGCACAGTAAGGCAATTACTGTGTTTGCCAGTGTATTGGACATGCTGAGTAAGACATGGGGATTTTCTCCCACAGCCAGTTCTTTGACCTTATGTTGTATTCTCATGTAAGTTTTTTGTTTTTATTTTTGTTTTTCGCTCAGTGAAGTGAGATTGTGGTCACTGGCAGGCCTAGTAATACAGATAGGGTGGTGGTGGTAGGAATTAGGACTTAATAGGACTTTAAAGAAATAGTATGTTCAGTTCCTAGAGGTAGACTGGGGAGATAGGAGGATGAGGCCTCAAGAATGATTCCTTAAAAAAGAGAAGTGAAATTAGTCAACCACTTAAGGGGGCTAATTTCTTGTCTTTGGGTATGGGAAGGCTTGTTACAAGGAAGATGCTGACTCTTAGCAGACAACAGAACAAATGGAAGTGGGAAATACCCATAAGGCACGGGACCATTTGGGTTGCAGTAGGAAAGAACTTTATGACTAAGGGTTAACTAAATGCTAAGGCAGGCTAGCAACAGAAGTTATAGGCTCTTATCTCTAAATACAGTTTAAAAAAAAAGTTTCTCGGGCAATAGAATCTCAACTGATAATGAGCTCTAATAATAAAAAAAAAAACTACTCGTATTTTAGTGAAACCATTTATTAGCTTCAAAAACACTCTTATGGTGAGACTTTTATTCATTAGTATCAGTAAAATGTTCTCCCTTTTTTGACAGGGACAAATAGAAATTGATGACCAGGTGGAAGGACTCCAGTATCTCGCTTCTCAATATGATTTCATTGACTTAGATCGTGTGGGCATCCATGGTTGGTCCTATGGAGGTTATCTCTCCCTCATGGCATTAATCCAGAGATCAGATATCTTCAGGGTATGTGACTTTCTAATGTACTTATTTTGGTAATAAGGATAGAATTTTCTGTAAATTGAGGATATGAGAAAGTGCTGATTTTTCTGAAGGTTTACAGAATTGGTAGTATTAAGGAATGTTAGGGTTTCTGTGTTTAATAGCAAATGTGAGATAATAGAAACATCTGTCCACTTGTGATATCCATGTGAGCTATATATATACAAGTTATCTATTTTAAAAAACTTGTCGCCCTGGCCGGATTGGCTCAGCGGTTAGAGCGTCGGCTTGTGGTCCAGAGAGACCCGGGTTTGGTTCCCGCTAAGGGCATGTACCTCAGTTGCAGTTTGTCCCCGGCCTTGGTTGGTTGTGTGGGTGGCGACCACTCGATGTGTCCCTTTCACATCGATGTTTCTCTCTTTCTCTGTTCCTCTCTCTCTCCCTCCCACTCTACCTGAACAAAAAATGGGAAAATGTCCTCGGGTGAGGAAGATAAAAAACAAAACTTATCAACCTGCTGACCAGTTATTGGCAATTTGTAGACATATGCCAAAGATTATGAGAGTTAGTCATGATTAGTAAAACACACACATATATACTGAATTGTAGTTACTTTTTCAATTGTTGACTGTAGGCTCTGAGGGCAGGGACCTGTCTGCCCTGTATATCACTGTATCCTCAGCAGCTAAGCACGATGCTTGGCACATAATAGGGCTGAAGTAAATCTGTATTCAGTGAACAGATTATTAAATATATAAATGATAGTTAAAGTTCTATAAACTTCTTAGAAAAATGTTCTAGAAGAAAATATATAGTCACTAACAGTTGTTAAGGGAGTAAGAATTATAAGTAGTTGCTTTCTTTTTTATATGGGGTGGGGCAAAAGTAGGTTTACAGTTATCCGTATGGAAAATAATACAGTACTTAATAAATAATAATATAAGAATAAACTCTGTATTTTATGTACTCACAACTATAAACCTACTTTTGCTCCACCCTGTATTTCAATAACATGATTTCATTTTATAGTGAAAAATATTTTTTATTTTTAAGAATAATAATGTTTTTGTGCTTTCATATATATTCAGATAATCTTTATAATAACCACAAAATGAACTCCGAAAACTGTCATAATTTCTCCAGACTTACAGCTGTCAAGAATGTAATTATAATATTTAAATATAAAACTGTGTGGGAACCTTACCCTGGCCGGTTTGGCTCAGCAGTTAGAGCATCGGCCTGCGGTCCAGAGAGACCCGGGTTCGGTTCCCGCTAAGGGCACGTACCTCGATTGCTGTTTGTTTCTGGCCCTGATTGGGGTTGTGTGGGTGGCAACCACTCGATGTGTCCCTTTCATGCCGATGTTTGTCTCTCTCTCTCCCTCCCACTCTATCTGAACAAATATCAAAAAAGAAAACAAAAACAAAAACCTGTGTGGGAACCTTAAAATGAGGTAACTCTTATGTTTGTGGATTTTTTTGTTGTTTTTTTTATCCTTACCCAAGGACATTTTTCCATTTTTTGTTCAGATAGAGTGGGAGGGAGAGAGAGGAAGAGAGAGAGAGAGAAACATCAATGTGAGAGAGACACATCGAGTGGTTGCCACCCACACGACTCCAACCAGGGCCCGGGACAAACTGCAACCGAGGTACATGCCCTTAGTGGGAACTGAACCTGGGTCTTTCAGGACCGCAGGCCAACGCTCTAACCACTGAGCAAAATCGGCCAGGGCAAAATGAGGTAAATCTTTAGTGCCTAAATATATTTCATTTATTATTTTAAATTTTGTACTGCCAATAGAAGCTTTAGAAAAAGAGACTGCTTTTCCTATATATAACACTGACACTTCTCGCACATTTTTTCATAGCAAGAATGAGCTTACACTGAGGCATTCATATGTTCTAGTTCAGTCTGCCCTTTTAACAAACATGTTTATATTTCAGTTGACCCAGGTTAAGGGTTTGGTACAATGCCCGTGGAACAGAATGTTAACTGACTCACAAAGTATCAAGTTCTTGACCTTGGCACTCCACTTTGATTTTTTGAATGGCTTGAGACCATGTAGCTCCACTGGTGGGACTAAAGCCTAAGGATAATTTTAGCCTGTAAATTTGTAGTTACAAATTCTCTTTGCTAGCCATTCCTTTCTGGATCACACTTAACTATCACTGTTGTTGGATGCAGGTTGCTATCGCTGGGGCCCCAGTCACTCTGTGGATTTTCTATGATACAGGCTACACGGAACGTTATATGGGTCACCCTGACCAGAATGAACAGGGCTATTACTTAGGATCTGTGGCCATGCAAGCAGAAAAGTTCCCCTCTGAGTAAGTTCAAGCTTTTAAATTAAGATTATAAATTTAGCCGTGGCTGATGTGACTCGGTTGGAGCATCATCCTATGCACCAAAGGGTCACCGGTTGAATTCTGGTCAAGGCACATGCCTAGGTTGCAGGCTTGATCCCCTGTTGGGGGACATGCAGGAGGTAGCCGATGTTTGTCTCTCACATTGATGTTTCTATCTCTCTCTCTCCCTTCCTTTCTTTCTAAAATATCAACAAAAACATATTTTAAAAATAATAATGAAAACTACAAATAATATAACCAAGACTAATATTTTATAGAAGACTAGAATGGCATGGGTGTTTCTCAAAGCTGAATTATAGGCCAATTCATATCGTTTGTGGGTGTTGGGGTTTTTTTACAAGTTATATTTGAAGCAAATTGCTCGTGCTAAAAAAGTTTAAATGCACTTTTTAAGGTGGAAAAAATTTTACTTCATTATTTTACAAATAATGTTTATGATTTTTCTTTTTCTGGGGACATGCCATCATTATTGATGTGTGCTAATATCTTAATAGGAATTGTACACATGATCTTTTTATTTTTTAAAATCTTTCACACATGTAGAATCTGATTAATTTATTACAAATATATTAATATTGAACTGTTGAATCCTCATTCTAACATTACAGTATAAGGAAGTTAACATAGTTAAATGTGATTAGTTTAAAGGAGTTAAGTGGTTTTCCCAAATGCTCTATTTTGCCTAATCCTCTGGTATTTCCATTTCTCCAGACCAAATCGTTTACTGCTCTTACATGGATTCTTGGATGAGAATGTCCATTTTGCACACACCAGTATATTACTGAGTTTTTTAGTGAGGGCTGGAAAGCCATATGATTTACAGGTGAGTTTTTTACATTTTAAAAATAAATAGTGATTAGTGATTGATTACTTTAAAATACAATAAATTATGGAATAAGGCTGAATTTTCAGCTGTGGCCGTTCTTTGCTTATGGAGAACTAAACTAATAGGTATAGTAAGTAGTGCCGCTCGTTGGATAAAAATTAAGATTTTGTTGAAGTCAGGCTGAAAACTGGCCTATTAGATTCTGTGATGTGTGTATCTGTATCTGTTTTCAGTTTATAATCAGAGAAAAGATGACAGGAATCCATTTACTGTCCTCCTTTGCTTTTCTTCTTCCCCTTGGAAGGGTGAGGAATTGTTACTTGATTTTATTGTTGTGAAAAGGAGTTTCAGAACCTGATTACATGGTCCTTTTAATTTTGTTTTATATTGCTATCAGAGCAGAAACCAGAAAGTCACCCACCTTCATTGCTCTATTACTCAAATAAAAAGGTTCTAATAGAAATTCTTCCTCCTTTCTACTTCTTACATAGATTGTATGCTCTTAAGAAATGGAATATATTATTTTTCCTCTTTTATGTTTCAGTTGACATTTATGAACAGCTTTTGTTTATGTGGTTTATGTCCATCAGTATTTCTCATATACGATATTAAAACTATTGACTGCCTCTCTTCATCTTGGCTATCAACTCAAAGAGGCCACAGCCTCTGCTAGTAGGGGGCTTCAGACTTCAGATGGATTCATTGAGCCTCTTCAGGGCTCTGACCTCTGTTCTCCTAAATATTGGGCCACAATAGAGGCTAAACGTCTTGCCCATGAAGCCAGAAGGCAACAGAGATGGTTGGGTCTGGTTCCCAAGTCCAAAGTTCACAATCTTTCTACTGCAGGACACAGCCGCTCTCCCAGCAGAGGCCCCAGTTTCTGCGATTCACGAGGCCAGGGCTTGTATGCAAGTTGTATGGCTGAGGCAGCAGGAGCAGTGCTGCCGAGGGGCCGCACACAGGCTGTCTTCCGAGCAATGTCAGTTGCCGATCCTTGCATATAACCAAACAAATCTCATCAGCACACATGCTCACTCTCTGAGACCTTCAGAGGTCATGGAGAGGTCAGGAAGAGATGAGAACCAGGCAGCCAAAGCCTGCGTCTCTCCTGGACCCGTGGGGCTTGTTTGAACCCATGCCAGAGCCCCTCTTAGCCCGCTCATTTCTTGATTTAATAAAGGTGAGGAAAACCTACAATCTTATTATTCTTAAAGAGAATGAAAAAAATATATATATATTAAAAATTTTAAGCCCTGATTGTAGCGTCGTCCCCTCACTAATTTGATTCCCAGTAATGGTGTGTATGGGAGGCTGCCAGTTGATGTTGCCCTTTCACATCGATAATTCTCTCTCTCTCCCTTCCTCTTTCTCTCTAAAGTCAAATAAAAATTTATTTTATTTAAAATATTTACTTAAAGCTATTATATGTTTTAAAAAATCACATTTTTATGGGTGGGAGAGACTATTTTTCAAAATAAAACAAAAAGATTTATTCAGAAAAGTAGCATTGCTTTATATTTTTGTAAATCCTCTTAATGTCTGGTTTAATAAGGAAGACACCTGGATTTTCATAGCTGCTTACAAATGCATTGTGTGTTGTACAATGTTTTGGCAAAAGTATGTGAAGAAAGTACAGCCTTACAGAATATGTATTTAAGAAATGGGAGGTTTAGCCTTTTCAGATAATTGTGGATATTCTTTGATACTACAAAACTAGACAAATGGTATTTTCTTAAAGGTTAACTTTTGTGTGGAATCTGAGCCCTATCTATAAACTTTGCATATTCTGTTACATTATAATCTGTTGAATCTTATACTTCAAGTGGATCTTTTACCCATGCATTGGTCATCTGGAAAATATTGGTTCACTGTGTTATGCCAGTCTTCTAAATGTTGACTCTTTTCATTATATAGTATTTTAAAACTCACATGAAAATTTCACTGATCTCATCAGAAAAGTCTCTTAAGTTCATATGGGGAAGTTCATGAGCTAGTAGTGGTAGATGCAAATTTTCCAGAAAACTGATTTTTCTCTTAAAGGCTCAAAATTTATCATTGGCAACAAATACTGTCAGTGTCATTCTTTAGCCTGCTCACTTCATCCATTTTTAAGAAAGTTTTTGCCAAATACCCAAGTCTGAATCACCATAATTGTCAGCCATTCTTTCAAGTTAAAAATGAGCCCTGGCCGGTTTGGCTCAACAGTTAGAGCCAAATAAAGTTCCATTTAGAAAGTGGCAGTTCAGCTCACAACTCAGTTGTACAAGTTGTTTTTCTTCAGACATCCTATAGCAGAAGTACTTTATGCATTCTTTCCATTTCATCACCACAGAATATTAAAAAGACATCTACTCAAGAGTTGCAATTTAATAAAATTTAATTTTTATTTTTATTGAGACAAGTGAAATTGTCATTTTCCTTTTTTATTACAAGCATGTGGTGGTGAAGAATACTGTGACTTCTAGTACAATTTAATGTCATTGCCTTGATTCATGTTAAGGCACCAGCACTATTACTCACCATTGCTTTTGACTATCAATGCAAATGCCAACCCAGAGAATAAAGACAAATAATGTTTTAGTATTGTTCTGAAAGTAGCTTGACCTTGTGTATTCCCCACCCCCCTTTTTTTTTTGGTTAATCCTCACCTGAGGATATTTTTTCCATTAATTTTTAGAGAGAGTGGAAGGGAAGAGAAGAGAGAGGGGGGGGGGGCATCAATGGGAGAGAGACACATAGATTGGTTGTCCCTGCATGCATGCACCCTGACTGAGACTGGGGATCAAAACCTTGACCCTTTGTCTTTGGGCCAGCGCTCTAACCACTGAGTCAGACTGGCAAGGTTTGGATATTCTTCTTTGATTTTACAAAACTAGACCCCAGAAGCCTGCAGACCACACTTGAAGAACCATTGGTCTACACAAAAATCCTTCTGTAAGTTTAGTGGTGTGTAGGGAACTACAGAAAGAAGAGAGGGTCTTACATTTAAGTCTTTAATCCATTTTGAGTTTATTTGTATATGGTGTAAGAAGGTCGTCTAGTTTGTTTTTTTGCATGTACTTGTCCAATTTTACCAACATTATTTATTGTACAGACTTTTTTGTTTGTTGGTTTTTTGTTGTTGTTATATCCTCACCCGAGGACATTTTTCCATTTTTTGTTCAGATAGAGTGGGAGGGAGGGAGAGAGAAACATCGACGTGAAAGGGACACATCAAGTGGTTGCCTCCCGCATGACCCAACCAGGGCCGGGGACAAAGTGCAACCGAGGCATGTGCCCTTAGCGGGAACCGAACTCGAGTCTCTCTGGACTGCAGGCTGATGCTCTAACCGCTGAGCCAAACTGGCCAGGGCTAGACTGTCTTTTCCCCACTTACGGGTATATGTTCAAAGAAACCCAAACACTAATGCAAAAGAATATATGTACCCCAGTGTTCATTGCAGTGTTATTTACAATAGCTAAGCTATGGAAGCAACCCAGGCACCCATCAATAGACAAGTGGATAAAAAAGCTGTGGTACATATGTATATAATAAAATATTTCTTGGTCATAAAAAAGAGTGAAATCTTAACATTTGCAACAGCAGATGTGGACCTGGAGGGTATTATGATGAGTAAAATTTCAGACAGATAAATACAAAATACCATATGAGCCCAGCCGGTGTGGCTCAGTGGTTGAGCATTGACCCATGCACCAAGAGGTCACCAGTTTGATTCCTGGTCAGGGCACATGCCCAGGTTATGGCACAAATTCCCAGTAAGGGGCATGCAGGAGGCGGCCGATTGATGTTCTCTCATCGATGTTTCTCTCTCTCCCTTTCCCTTCCTCTCTCTCTAAAATCAATAAAGAAAAAAATTCTTTTTTAAAAATACCATATGATTTTACTTATATGTGAACTCTAAAGAGCAAAATAAACAAACACAAAATAGAAGCACACTCATAGGCACAAAGATCAGACTGGTGGTTGCCAGAGGGGCGGAGGGTTGAGGGGCTGGGTGAAAAAGGTGAAGAGCCTTGGCTGGTTTGGCTCAGCGGTTAGAGCATCGGCCTGCGGTCCAGAGAGACCCGGGTTTGGTTCCCGCTAAGGGCGTGTACCTCCGTTGCAGTTTGTCCCCAGCCCTGGTTGGGTCGTGCGGGTGGCAGCCATTTGATGTGTCCCTTTCACATGGATGTTTCTCTCTCTCTCTCTCTCTCTCTCTTCCTCTCTCTCCCTCCCACTCTGTCTGAACAAAACATGGAAAAAAATATCTTCAAGTGAGGATAAAAAAAAGAAAACTAAAAAGGTGAAGGGATAAAGAAGTACAAATTGGTAGTCACAAACTAGTCATGGGGATATAAAGTACTACATGGGGAATAGTCAATAACGTTGTGATGACTATGTAAGGTGCCAGGTGGGTTCTCAAAATACCAAGGTGGGGGACCTCTGTAAAGTATATGATTGTCTAACCACTGTGCTGTACATATGAAACTAATACAAAATAACATTGACTATAAACTGTAATTGAAAATTTAAAAAAAAGAAAGGGGCCGTTAGATAGAATGTATGTGTGTAATGTCTTGGAGAGGTATGCTCCATTTCACTAATCCTGTTGAAAATCTCTGGAAAGCTTTGGAAGAAGATGTATTAATATATTCTTATTTTTTGTTTTTTGATTTTTTGTTGTTGTTAAGATCTATCCTCAGGAGAGACACAGCATAAGAGTTCCTGAATCTGGAGAACATTATGAACTGCATCTTTTGCACTACCTTCAAGAAAACCTTGGGTCACATATTGCTGCTCTGAAAGTGATGTAATTCTGACTTGTGTAGAACTCTGGTATACACTGGCTGTTTACCAAATGAGGAGGGTTAATCAAGAGAGAGCATAGAACTGATCATCACATTTTGATACCTGCCGCATTGCCATGCAGGCATCTACAGCTTGTGGATAGTAATCTAATACTTTATCCACACACTCAGAAAATTGAAGAACACACTTCTAAGGGACCCAGCAATACCTTGAGAATTACTGAAAGAAATAAGACATTAGCACTATGTATCCATATTACCTTATTTTCACTTTTAATAGCATTATAAACCTCATGGACTTAATTAGTGTATTTTTACAGTATACGTCTGAGTTTGTTAAAATATGATGATATTAGTGATTGGTTGGTTCAATTCCAGAATCTCTGACTAGTTACAGATCTGATAGCACTTAAATGTAATTGAATAGCTTATGCTTCATTGCTTGGGGTGTATCCGGCATGTTATGAACTAATCACTATTAAACCTATGACTTAACCAGTCATTAATGATTTTTCAAGGAATACTTAGTGGCCTCCTAAAGACACATATTTTGTTTCATTCAAGCTCTGATCGGTTTTTAGCCAATTTTAACTGTACCTAATATAAATAGTTCTCTTTGACGATATGGCAGAGTGAGTTCCTTTTTCATAAAGGCTAGTAACTATATGTAGCATGGATTTAATTAGTCTTATAATAATTGATATTTACAGGCAAAAATGTTTAACCAAATGATTAGAGCTTAAATATTTACTGGCAATTTCTTTTCCTTTAGGAAAAGGAAGAAGTGCACATTCACTCGTATTCTTCAGAAAATGCAGTGGTGCCATTTTCCACTGGGCATTTCCTATTAAAATGCTCCAGGGTTTTAGAGATGGAAGGGAACCGAGGTGCAGTGGGGGAGACCGGGCTATGGAGAATGACAGGGAGCAGAAGGCAAGGGTCTGCTTAACAACTAAGCAGAAGTATAATTTGACCGAAAGTCCTTATGAAAATGTTTGGACAGTGAAATTTAAACCCCTAGAATGTTAAGGAAACCAGAATTCAAAAATTCCTCTCTTGCCAACAGTTGTAGACTAAATTATTCAGGAAAGGAAAAGTACCTTAAGAAAGTTACTTTTATAATTCTAAATTCTAATTTTTTGTTATTTTCTTTTAGTTTTGGAAACCTTACAAATTTAAACTGTCTTTATCCTTTTTAAAAATTATTTGAGCATAATTTAAATATTGTGAGCATAAAATAAAGAGGTTTCCACAACAACCTCTCTACCATAAACTGATCCCTGACAAGCCATGTCTCTTTTTCAGTATTCAAAGCCTATAAGCAGTCCCTTGAATGGCCATGACATTTCCTGGGCTAGCTCTAGCACATTACTGTTAAGGGAGCCCATAGGCTTCAGGTGCTGATTGGGATCTGTCCCCTTAGAGTCAGGGTGCTAGATGGGTCACAGAGCTAGCGGCAGAGAAGGTACCTATGAGTTTCATCCTGTTTATCACAAGCCTCAGTGTTTGGAAAGTTGTTAAACAACACTCCAAGAAAAATTGCCCTTTTTTTCCCCTCACCACTACACAGAGTAGACTCCTCCCTCAGAGGGCACAGCCTTTGTTAGTAAGAACGGTGACTGTGCGTCAGAGGGACCTTACCAAGGGCCAGTTGGGAAGTTGGAGGGAGTCCAGAAGCGGCAGGGTGACCTGGTGGTCCTGTCCATGGGAAGGGGAGGGCTTTGCTGTTTGTGTATTTACACTGTATAATAGGTGCCACACTTTTCCCTTTTGTCTGTATATGTATTTACTTTCGTTTATCATATTTTCCCATGCCAAGATTTGTTTATATTTTTTCAGTGTTAAATTAAATTGATTTGGGTAACTTTTCTTCCCCATGAAAGTATTTTCCCACTTGACTTAAGTATATATCTGACAGTTGAAGGTGGTGTTTGTGGACTGGTTGGCATCCAGATGATATAATGTGCAAAGCAGAGACGGCATGGGCAGTGGCTTTCACACAGCTACTCACTTGAAGCCTCTTATCCATTAAGGCTGTTTCTTCAAAATAGCGTCTTTTATTTCACCAAAACAAACCTTTGAAAACCTCATGAGCTTCTGAATTCGCAGGTTTACTTTTGTATCTTGCTTTCTTCTTTCCTCATATCACAAGAAATGCTTCTGTTGTAGTTCCCAGTCACTTAAATGCCAGTCTCCTTCTGTAGGGGAAAATACCTGACTGAATTCACTTGCAGAAAGAGAGCTTGACTGAATTTGATTTTTTTAAATTGATGTGAAAAGCATGATAGTCAGTTCAAGCAATCAGTCGAAATATCACTAAAACTGTTAGTCCCCTGTCTACAGGTAACAACTTAAAAGGCAAGAGTATATCAAAGTAGCAGCAGTTTTGATGAGAGCCAAAAAGCACTAGGTTAAACATCGAGCAGGGTTTTTGTAGGCTTGATAAATGGGAGCACTCGACCAACCATTGGCAGGTATGGTACCCTGTGCATTGCTGAGCCAGTGGGACTCGAAATCTAAAATTCATCTGGGATACGTACCTAAAGGAATGCAGTCTTGAACCCCAATTTTAGAAATTTGGATTCCATTTATTTGGGTAGAGATCAGGAATCTGTGTTTCTAAGAAGCTCTCCAGGTGGCTCTAAAGCAAGTCATCCGCGGGCTGCTTTAAGAGACTTCTGTAGATAAAAGGGTTGGATTAAGAGTATAATAGGCAATTTTTACACTGGACTTGTTTACAAGAACCTAAAACAATAGTCAGAACAGCTGCTCTGTGATAACTATTGGTCCCTTCTCACTCTAAAAGAGGCACAAGGTATCGTTAACTTGTGTCCCCTTTGTCTGGAGAGTCCTTTTGGAATGAAGGCTTTTCCCTCTGCCGTTCCTGGCTCGTTTCCAAAGCCTCGTACAAGAGGATGAAGTCACAATGCATGCGCTACTTTTTCAAAGACTGAGCTCTAGATAATGATGCTTTTTTTTACTGCTTGTTTTATTCCTTACAGACGGTGTATCCCGCCTTTCTGTAACATCGTTCTCTCTCTAGGTGGAATGATTCCTATAAGATCTCTCATTATAAAATCATACATTTTTCAAGCTATTATATCTTTGATATAATCTAATATTCTTTGCTAGATGAGGAACCTACATAAATAGAAGAATATATATACATTGGCCAGTTAGTGTTCAGTTGGTACTAGATTCCATCCAGATGTCCTGACTCATGGTAGTTAAGTATGTAGAAAAGGCAAATTTTAAAAGAAGTATTTATTAATATATTCCTATGAAGCATTTTAAAGATAACATAAAATGGTTAATTTTTCCATTCTAAAGTAAATGCTAAGCATGCTTATTAATGAAGCAGTACTTCTCATTAGTATATGACATTCTGAAGTTAATTAAAATTGTTATACTAAATGTATCTTCCTTGGTGTAGTGGGGGGGACTTGGGGGTTGGGATATAGAGCGCTTGCTTAAGCCTGGAAGCCCGATTTATAGCTATTTGAAGTAAGAAAAGAGACATGGCCCCATCTAAACTAAGATGTTCATTCCAGCAGACGTAGGGAGTAAGGAAGCTTCCCTAACTTCCACCTTCCCAGCTCCTCCCAATCTCACTGATCCATCATGAAGCCTAAAATATGGAGACATAATATAGTGCAAGGTGCTGGCTCCTGATTTTCTTACTTTGTCAAGAGACAGCTCTAGGTAATCATTTCAGAAGGCCCTTACTGACAGAGAAAAAGTAGTGTTCATATGTTTGTTTTTAAATAACCCCAGTACAAATTTATGTTGTATTTAGCACAATTGGAGTTCAGGTCTTTAATTTTAGAACATAAAGTGCCTGCTGTTTTAAGCATTGACTTGTATAAAAAGAATTGCATGTCTCACACCAGTGAGTTTATGGGTTTTCTCATTTTCAGCTACATAGCTTTTAATCATGTAAAGCAAAACATTAGTTTTGTTGCATTTTATTACAGGTTATTTGTTGCAATAAAGATGCTGCTAAAATTAATTAATGTAAATGTTCCTTTTTTCCCCTGTTCCCCATTTATACAATCTTGTCTTGATTAGTGACAAGTGTGGAGTGATGAATACACACGAACAAGGTCGTGTGCTTGCAAAGAGAAGGGCGACTGTAAGGTGATTACATGGGGCTTCCAGGACTATTAACACTAACCAGAAATGCATCCAAACCCAGGGGAGGTGTGCAGAGACTGCTTTGGACCTGCAAGTGCTTCCCAACACTCAGCAGTTGGTACTGCAAGGGGAGGTGGTGCTTGGAGCCAGTGGTTAGCATTACTCTCCCTCAGCAGCTGGGAGTTTCTGAGGAATGCCACTCGGAGTAGATAGTGATGTCTGCACATTCCCCGGGAAGTTTTAAGGGAGTTCAGTATAAGGCTTTTTTCAGATTTTTCTTTGACAATCCTCTGGTCTTCTGAAGCTGTAGTAGAGAAAGGGTGGGGAAAAGAAGCAGATGAACTCCTCTAAAATTAGTAAATTTGGGCTTGTCTGACAATCCTTCCAGAACAGATGCTTAATCTGGATTCTATAATCCTCTGAAGTTGTACACAAAATATTGCATGAAGGATTAGAGGTGCATTCTGGGAAGAAGAACTTTGGCTTTGTCAGATTCTCAAAACAAGAGTGATCTTAACCACTGCTGTATTATTCAGGTCTTAAATTTTTTTTTTTTTTGGTATGTGCCCTTAGTGGCAACCGAACCCTGGACTCTGGTCCACAGGCCGACGCTCCAACCACTGAGCCAAACTGGCCAGGGCTCAGGTCTTAAATTTTAAATTTGTATACAAAAATTATTAGGAATAAAGATGATCTTTATTTTTTTCTTTCAATTTTTTGTTCAGATAGAGTGTGGAGGGAGAAAGAGAGAGAGAAACATCGACGTGGAAGGGACACGTCGAATGGTTGCCACCCACACGACCCAACCAGGAGCGGGGACAAACTGCAACAGAGGTACGAGCGCTTAGTGGGAACCGAACCTGGGTCTCTCAGGACCGCCGGCCAATGCTTTAACCGCTGAGCCAAACTGGCCAGGGCTAAAGATGACCTTTAAACAGTAATGCTGTAGAACAATGCTTCCTAACCTTTTCACCTTAGGACTTAAAAAGAGAGAGACATTTGTGTGACACTGAGGGATAAACAGTTACACTGGATTAGACTGTTGAGACTGCTTGCAGCTGGAAGTGACCAGCCAGACACACCCAAGCTCTAAAGAGATTGCCCTGGCCGGTTTGGCTCAGCGGTTAGAGCGTCGGTTGGAGCGTCGGCCTGCGGTCCAGAGAGACCCCGGTTCAGTTCCCCCTAAGGGCATGTACCTTGGTTGCAGTTTGTCCCCGGCCCTGGTTGGTCGTGCGGGTGGCAGCCACTCGATGTGTCCCTTTCACATCAATGTTTCTCTCTCTCTCTCTCTCTCCCTCTCTCTCCCTCCCACTCTCTCTGAACAAAAAATGGAAAAATGTCCTCGGGTGAGGATAAAAAAAGAGATTAATAACTCAGCACCCTCATAATCCATTTATGGCATTCTGAGAAATGTAAAGATTACCTTGGTTTCTCATTCAGCCTGGATTTGATGCTAATAAAAAATCAGCTTGCAACCTGGCCATAAGCATTCTTCAGTCTTCCCAGTGGCTCTGGGGCTTCAATGCTTCAGTCAGATCAGAGCAAGAGCTGTGGCCTTCAAGCCTTTGGACTGCCCTTTGGCCTAACCTCCCCACTCAGTCATTATGAGGAAACAATGTTTGATCCTGTACTATTAGGGTGAGCAGAGCTGAAACAGCTGCCATGTGAGACTCATAACCATAATTTTATTTGGGGCTTTGAGTGGTTTGGGGAATTACCAGGATTTAAATGTTCATCAGCCTAGTTTTGTCCATAGATCTGTGCCCTGGTCCTGCCACCCTGGAAGAAGTTGAGCTCCCATTGAAATGGGTGGGATGGGATTCCACTTCGACACAAGCAATGAGATTGTGGAGTTTGCTTACTGACAGATGCTCTCTAAATTGGCTCCCAGTCTTGAGTTCTTGAAATAGAAGTTTGGGGAAACAATTATCGAAGATATTAGTCCTTAGCCTTAGCCAATTCCAGGAATTTCCCCACCCCCTCCAACTGTCACTGGAAAAGCACCCTACAGAATTGGCATAGTTTAATATTCTCACAGGTGACACTTCTGGCCAGGTAGTTTCTGGAAACCACACTGCCTTTCTATAAAATGAACTCTGCTGGCTTGGTTGCTGGCCATATATATGGTCATAGTTGCAGCCCTAAGCATGAATGTGAATGCTACTCTACTGTCTAGTCCAGTTGGTTACATAATGATGTGTTGCCATGCCAGTCAGTTGCTTGCATTGTCTCCACCATCCATCCCTCATTTCTCTTGCTGCTCTGCCTCCGTCCAGGGCTGCAGTGTCATGCAGTGTAATTGCAGCAGCTCTTACACTAGCCTGAGTTGGAGGTGAAGATTAAGAATTCCAGGTGAGCCCGTCCAGTGTGGCTCAGTGGTTGAGCGTCCACCTGTGCACCAAGAGGTCGCTGGTTCAATTCTCAGCCAGGGCACATGCCCAGGTTGTGTGCCCGATCCCCAGTGGGGGGCATGCAAGAGGCGGCCAACCAATTCTCTCATCGATGATTTTCTCTCTCCTCCTTTCCTCTCTCTCTAAAAATCAATAGAGAAAAAATATATAAAAAAAGATTTCCAAGTGACTTCAAAGAAGCAGTTCTCAACTTTTCACTCAACAAATATTTAGTAACAACCTTGTGCCAGGCCTGTGTTAGGCTCTGAGAAAAAGATGTAGAGGACCCAGCCCTTGTTCTCAGGACCAACTTCACCTCCTACCTCCCTAGCACACCCAGCAGGACACAACCACTTTCTCTAAGACATGATAAATTCTCTTTCCTGCCCTGGCCGGTTTTGCGCTCAGTGGTTAGAGCGTTGGCCTGCGGTCCTGAGAGACCCGAGTTTGGTTCCCACTAAGGGCGTGTACCTTGGTTGCAGTTTGTCCCCGGCCCTGGTTGGTCATGCGGGTGGCAGCCACTCGATGTGTCCCTTTCACGTCAATGTTTCTCTCTCTCTTCCTCTCTCTCCCTCCCACTCTGTCTGAACAAAAAATGGAAAAATGTCCTCGAGTGAGGATTAAAAAAAAATTCTCTTTCCTGCTGCAGTCTAAGTTGTGCCTAAGATTCAAGGCCCTGTGTCATGTGACCTACCCTCACTTTCCCTCACCTCCAAGCATCCTAAGGGTTTCCTCTTTTCATGAGTAGAGCACATGCTTTGAAGCCAGACCCAGGTTCCTCTAGGCATCCTATGCAGCTTATATGGGGATCTCCCCACCCGAGATTGGAGGCATGGCAAATGGTACCAGCTTTGGCTTTGGACAAGCCTGGCTTCAACCCTCGCCTCTGATTCTTGCTGGCTTTATGGGCTTAGGCATATTTACATAACATTCTGACCCTCAGTTTCCTTAGGTGTGAAATAGGAATAATAACCAAACTCCCCTTAACAGTTGTCGTGAGGATTAAGTTCATTTACTATACTATAAAGCCTTTGGTGCCTGGCATGCAATAAAAGTACCCAATAAATGTTATCTGAGGTTTAGCACTTCACTTTATACCGTACTGTTTGCCCCTGGTTTTGCTTCTCCAGTTAGATTCCAGACTCAGAGGAGGCCCCGTATTACACTTGGTTACTTCTCCCATCATACCTACGGCAGAGGCGGATGCTTAGGAATCACTTGCTAGATACTTGAGTACCAAAAACTTTTTAGAAAGAAAAATCTTTTGACCTCCCTCAGGGTTGTTTGATTGATAGATTATAGGTTCCTAAGCACCCATCTACCAATTTATTTGTAAAACTTAAAAAAAAAAAAAAAATTCTCCCTAATTTAAGCTTTTAAGCCTCCTTCTTTGAACTGTCATTGGAATTTTTTTCTTTGAAACTTCAGGTCTGGAGGAGGTGCTTCTCAGCCCTGGTTGCCAGCATAGTTGCCAGAGGAGCTTTAAAAAATGTTGATGTCTGTGTCCCTCCTGGGATCCATTAATCAACATGGTGCAGGGGTTGGGGTTGGGTTAGGGGGGAGTAGGTCTGCCATCTTTTAATTTTTTTATTTTATTAGCTCCCTAAGTGACCCTAATGTGCAACCAGAGGGAAGAGCCTGGGAGGTAGAGCGGGGGAGGCTTGTATTTACAGAATGTTAGCGCCAGAAGAGATTCGTAGAAATCATCTCATCTGCTGCTTCGCTTTACAGAGGAGAAGCTGAGGCCCGCCACCGGGAAGTGATCATACTGTAGACACCCCGGCGGTTGAAAGAGAGTCCATGCTTGAGCGCAGGTCTTCCAGCTCTGTCTTTGCCTCCCAGAGCAATGCTCTCCCAAACCGCAGCTCAGCAGAGGACTTGTGAGGGAGCCAAGGCTGCTGCCCGGAGACCAGAGTGCCGGACCCTCCGGCCCTGACTTCACCCAGAGCAGCTCAGCTTTTCACTTCTGTATGATTGGGGACACAAGTTCTGCAGCTTCAAAGAAGAGGTGACCCCTCAAAAAATCAGTGACCCTTCCTGTCATTTGGGGACACTGAGGCCCAGAGAAGACTGCAAAGCCACACAACTGTCAAGTGGCAGGGCCGGTCCCAACAGGCAGGCTGACGAAACTCCCCAAGGTACAGTCAGGTAAAGTGACTTCCCCAAAGACACAAAGCTAGTTGGTAGCTGAACAGAGACACTTAAATGCAGTCTCTAGGACGCCTACTAAATTTCCTAAAATCTAAGATGTTACTGTTTGTAAGATCCTGATAATCAGAAACATAAAAGTGAGAATAAGAATGAAACTTAGAATCAAGGAAATATGGTATTTGCCTGAAATCTGAGTTCCTCCGGACCGCAGGCCGACGCTCTAACCGCTGAGCCAAACTGGCCAGGGCTGAAATCTGAGTTCCTTTGGGGACTGAGCTCATGCTGAGAAAGCATGTCCTGGGTGGGTCTTGGATACGACTCTCCCTGAACTTGCCCGGAGAACGAAGGGGGAGCATGGGAAAGACTAGAGAATCTGGAATCTGATAGATGGGTTCAAGTCCAGCACTTGTGAAGCCCTTTGCTTTTCTAACCTTGGACCCTAAAGCGGGTTCTAATACTTCCTTCAGAGTTGCAGTGAGGCCCAAGCACAGGCCTAGCGTGGGATAGGGGCTTGAAAGTGACTTAGGAAGTTCAAGCTGCACTCCCACCGCTGATCTGACCCCACCCCCTCGAAGGAGTCAAGGCTGCCAGCGGAAGCAGTCTGCTCCCCAGGACCTGAACTGTCAGGCCCCAGCCCTGGGGAAGATAGATGCCGGGTGGGAAGAGGAACACGACTCAGCCTGGGGATCTTGGGAGAACAGCAGGTTCTGGGACATGAGCAAGAAGGGTGGGTATGGACCTGGCTGGTTTGGCCCAGCGGCTAGAAAACCCAAAGGTTGTGTGTTTGATTCCCAGTCAAGGACACATACCTGGGTTGCAGGTTCAACCCTTGGCTCTGGTCAGGGTCATGCAGAAGGCAATCAATCTATGTTTCTGTCCCACATCTATCTCTCTCTCTTCCTCTCTTCCACTCTATCTAACAGTCAATGAAAAAATATCCTCAGGTGAGGATTTACAACAATAGCAACAAAAGGAAGGGTGGGTACAGAAGCCCAAGGGCTGATCTTCTGGTATTGCATATTATTAGAATTAAGGTGTCATCAACTGGAAGTTTCTTGTTAAGGATAACATGTTTTACCTTTGAGCAGGTGACACATTTCCCTCTGAATACCAACTGCTAACATTTGAATGGTGAGTGTCCCACCACCTACAGAATATTTTCTTAGGACAGCATCATGTTCAGTTTGATCTTCACAATAAGCTAGGAGACATTAGTTAGGTAATATTATAATTGCTCCTAGGTCTCCCATACCAGGAAGAAACTAGAGCTCGAAGAGGTCACAGAGCAGAAGGGGAATGCCAATCCTGGTGCACCCATCCCTTAACAAGCAACATGAACTGAGCAGCTGCCATGGACTTGGCTCGTGCTGAGGGATCCGGGGGTCTGAGGATGCTCAGAGGAGTCAGACCATTCTCTACTCTCAAAGGATTCTCAATCCAGAAGCAGAGATGGACATGTAAATGCTCTCAGTGCAGAGATGTGTGTTGAGTGCTGTGTGAGCCCCCGGGGGCAGAGCAGGACAGCGGTTAGAAGGAGTGTGGCTTTGACCCAGAGAGCCTGCCATCCTGCCTCCCACTGAACCCCTTCCTACTCTGTGACCTTGGGCAAGTTATTTAACCTCTCTGTCCTTCAACTTTCTTTTCTATAACTTAGAGCTGATGATTATAATTCTTCACGGAGTTGCTGTGAGCTTTTTTTTTTTTTTTTTTTTTTTTGGTGGTACGTGCCCCTAGCGGGAACTGAACTCTCTGGTCCACAGGCCCACGCTCAACCCCTGAGCCAAACTGGCCAGGGCAGCTGTGAGCTTTGATATGAGAAAACACTTGCAAAGCTCCTAGCATCTGGCACACAACATTCAACAAACATGAGCTATTATTTTCTCTGGGCAGCGAAAAGAGGATGGTCAGGGAAGGTGGCACAAAGGAGGTGGCATTTGAATTAGGCGTTAAGGAGTGAGTTTTCCCAGGTGAGAGAATACTTTACACATAGACACCAAGGAATAAGGTGGGGGGGGGGGACTTGCCCTGGTTCAACAGTTAGAGCGTCGGCCTGTGATCCAGAGAGACCCCGGTTTGGTTCCAGCTAAGGGCACGTACCTTGGTTGCAGTTTGTCCCCGGCCCTGGTTGGGTCGTGCGGGTGGCAGCCACTCGATGTGTCCCTTTCATGTCCATGTTTCTCTCTCTCTCTCCCTCCCACTCTATCTGAACAAAAAATGGAAAAATGTCCTCGGGTGAGGGTAAAAAAAAAAAAGGAGGGGGGAACTGGCACAGGAACCCGAGTAGGGTTGGGGGATAATCGGGGAAGGTGGGAGTGCTGGGGATGAGTGTGGAGGGCCTTGAATAAGGAGCCCAGAGTTATGGTCTGTCCCCGGCTCTGCCACTTCACCCCAATTGGCTAGTTTGCCTGAGAGGCCAGAGGAGGGGGGCCATGGACTAGACACACTTTGATGGAGAAACAGGAGGAAGAAGGCTGTTGGGTAGGACAGGCCTAAGGGGAGGACGCTGGCCTCCAGCAGAGAGGTTGCAGCTTCCACAGGGGCAGGCCATGTGCACTGCACTGCCTGCCTTGGAGCTGTGCTGAAGGCGGTGCGCCCATCCTCGTCCGTGTGTGCAGCGGCAGGCGGAGCAGTCAGAAACCTCAGGAGAGGACGCTCAGCCCAGGGCCCATGTGTGTGCAGGGGCCTCATAAATGGGGACCAGGAAGGAGCCATCTGGATCCCAGGCTTGCTGGGCAGGCTGGCCTGGATCAGAGGTGGGTGCTAAGGAGCCATGGTTCCAGGCAGGAGCTAGCTGCTGGGAGCAGCAAGGCAGTGATGGGAATGGAGCAAATGGGACAGTGTCTGCCGGGAGAGCTGATGAGGAAGGATGCTCAGGGCAGGAGGGTGTCTGTGTGAACAATATAGAGACCTGCATCACTTTTTTTATTTTTATAATTTTTTCTTTCTTGATTTTAAAGAGAGGAAAGGAGAGGGAGAGAAATATCGATGAGAGAGAACATCGACTGGCCGCCTCCTGCTTGTCCCCCACCAGGGATTGTGCCCACAACCAGGGCATGTGCCCTGACCGAGAATCGAACCAGCGACCTCTTGGTGCATGGGTCAATGCTCAACCACTGAGCCACACCGGTCGGGCATTTTTTTTTTTTTTTTTTAGTTTTAATTATTTCATGGTTACACAGGCACACAGCTTGAGTCAAGTTCTAAAACAAATCTCTAAATAACATGTTTGCAATATTACTCTGTGATTTTTTTTGTTTTTATGCATTATCTAGCGGATCCCCACTTTGTTGTTATTTTTAAAATATATTTTTATTGATTTTTTTTAGAGAGAGAGGAAGGGAGAGAGGGATAGAAACATTAATGTGAGAGAGAAACATCGATGGGCTGCCTCCTGCACGGCCCCTATTGGGGATAAAGCCTGAAAATCAGGGCTTGTGCCTGACCAGGAATCTAACTGGGACCTCTCAGTCCATGGGACAACGCTCAATCCACTGAGCCACACCAGCCAGGCCGGATCCCCACTTTGAAAAATTCAAATTTGGCTGTTTTTCTCCCATTTCCTCCAAATACACACACATCTATCTCATCTCCCTCATCTTTTCAATATAGTTCTATTGTAATGTCACTTAGATCAATATTCAGTGTTGACATCATTGTGACTATGTAAATTTATTCAGAGATGAGTCATGTAATAAACTGAATCATTTTTATTTATGCAGAACTTTGTTTTACCTAGTTAATAATTATCTTTTTTCCAGTGTATTTATTGCTAATTCAATCCCAAATTTGTCAACCTTTCCATTGCTTTTTTTTTCTGTTTTAATTGCTACTATTTTCAATGTTTTTCTGCAATATATTTTCATTGCCAATATACAACATTTCAAATATTTGATGAGTGGAGTTGGTTTTGATTGGGTAGTCTGAGAACATAGCCACCATTGTAGTTGTCAATTCTTTAGGGAAATGTGTTTTCTTTCCAGGCAATTGCTTTTTTAAAAATCCTCACCTGAGGATATTTTTCTGTTTATCTTCAGATAAAGTGGGAGAGAGGGAGAGGAAGGGAGAGATAGAGAAACATCTACTGGTTGCCTCCCGTAGGACCCTGACCAGGGTCGGGGACAAACCGCAACCAAGATATGTGCCCTTAACTGGAATTGAACCCTCAGTTCATTGGTCCACTGGCTGGAGCTCTAACCACTGAACAAACTGGCCAGGGCCAGGCAATTTCTTTTTTTCTTTATTGAATTTTTTTTTTTTTAGAGAGAGGAAGGGAGAGGGAGAGAGAAATAGAAACATCGATAAGAGAGAACATGGATTGGCTGCCTCCTGCATGCCCCCTACTGGATATCCGGCCCATAACCTGGGCATGTGTCCTGACTAGGAATCGAACTGGTGACCTCTTGGTGCATGGGCTGATGCTCAACCACTAAGCCACAGCAACCGGACACCACATGATCCTTTAGAAACGCGTCACCAGCCTGTGTTCAAAGGGAGGGGAAATAGACTTTACTTGTTGAAGGGAGACATGTCAAAGAACTTGTACGCATATTTTTAAGCCACCATTGTGGTGGATTTGATTATCTATCCTAGAATGATGTGAGTGCTACAGGTGCCCACTGCTGGTCCTACAGAGCAAGTGGTCTATAAATTCCTGATTTAGAGTCACAGAGCCTACTGAGGACTTAGAGAGTACTCAGGCATGTGCTTCCCAACATTTCCCCCTCCCCCCTTTATTGATTTTAGAAAGAGAGGAAGTGAGAGGGAGAGAGAGATAGAAACACCAATAAGTGAGAACGATTGGCCGCCTCCTGCACGCCCCCCACTGGGGATCAAGCCCACAAACTGGGCACGTGCCCTGACCGGGAATCAAACTGGCAACCTCTTGGTGCCTGGGTTGATGCTCTACCACTGAGCCACACCAGCCAGACATCCCCAACATTTTTTGATGCCTAAACTCTTTTCATAGTAATAGGCTCTCTTGACAACTCCCTTAGTGATTTAAACCTTTCATCATTTTTGCATGGCATATGATAGAGTAACTTTTTTATTTTTATTTTTTATCCTCGCCCAAGGACATTTTTGCATTTATCTTCAGATAGAGTGGGAGGGAGAGAGGGGGGAAGAGAAAGAGAGAACCATCAACATGAGAGAGACACATCAACTGGTCGCCACCCACACGACCCTAATGGGTGGGGACAAACTGCAACTGAGGTGCTTGCTCTTAGCGGGAACCAAACCCGGGACTCTCTGGTCTGTGGGCCGAAGTTCTAACCACTCAGCCAAACTGGCCAGGGTGACTAACTTTTTTAAACAAGATTTTTAAAACTGATTTTTAGAGAGAGAGGAAAAGAAAGGAGAAAGAAAGAGAAACATCGATGTGAAAGAGAAACATTGTTCAGCTGCCTCCTGCACACCCCCCTACTGGGGCTCCAGCCCTCAACCTGAGCATGTGCCCTGACCAAGAATAGAACTGGCAACCTTTCGGTGCATGGGATGACACCCAACTGACTGAGCCACGATAGCCAGGCTAAAGGAGTAACTTTTTAAAAAAACATTAATTGGGATTGTACTATATACTGTGCACTGTGCTAGATGCCAGGAAAACAAGAGTTAGCAATGTCCACATGGTCCCTACCACAGGGAGCTTACTGTCTAGCAGTAGAACCAGAAAATTTAATAAATAATATTATAGTACAGTGTATTAGATGTTCTGATAGGAGAAGTACCAGATCACTAAGTAATTTCTCTGGTTCTGATCTCTCTGCTCAAATCAAAACAGCATTTCCAGTCTTTTTTTAAAAAAATTTTTATTAGCAAGAGGGAAAGAGGGAGGAAGAGAGAGAGAGAAACATCAATGTGAGAGACACATATCCACTGGCTGCCATCCACATGACCCCAACCGGGGCCGGGGACAAACTGCAACGGAGGTACGTGCCCTTAGAAGGAATCAAACCCGGTCTCTCTGGACTGCAGGCCGACGCTCTAGCTGCTGAGCCAAACCGGCCAGGGCTGTTTCCAGTCTTTTTAACATGTTCACTTGGATGCCATGAGGGTACCTCATACTCAACATGTTAAAAAAGCAAATTATCTTCCTCTCCCCTGTCTCACTCTCCCCCATGTTTAATAATATCTCATCCACCTGATCAAACCAATGAAAACTATAATCCTTTCCAGGTCTCTCAATCCCTACATTGAGCAGTCCCCAAGATGTTACTTCTGTCTTAGAATTGTCTCAAAGAAAAAAAATGTATAACAGTATATTATTAATTGAAAGAAATTTAAACATGTTTAATTAAATTGATGAGTTAAAAAACCCTTTGCGCCCAGCCTGTGTGGTTCGGTGGATTGAGCCACGCCCCATGGACTGAGAAGTCCGGTTAGATTAGATTCCAGGTCAGGGGGTCAGGGTGCATGCCAGGGTTGCAGGCTTGATTCCCAGTAGGGGGTGTGCAGGAGGCAGCCTATCGATATTTGTCTCTCACATCGATGTTTCTGTCTCTCTCCCCCTTCTTCTCTCTCTTTAAAAGATCAATAAAAACATAACAAAACAAAAACCAGTTGCCCATTTAAGAAGTGATGCATGCTGATTTTAAATTAATTGCCAAAAAAAAAAAAAAAAAAGCATGATTAATCAACAAACAAAACTGTAGATTCAATTTGGGGACCAAATATACATTGACATTTAACCACAGATCAAAAAATAGACAAAAATTCTTTTAGTTTTATTTCTGAAATGTGAAATCAAAGATTTTCTGTCTGTTGGGAAGTACTCCATAAATAACATGTAGCTACAATAGGTCTGCATTTCTGGTAGACAAAAAGCCAAAAATTAGATTGAAAATTAAATTTGCAAATTTGCAAAATTATCATTTTCTCCTCAGCATCAGAGTTTTGTAGTTTAGTCATCAGTGCTCCTTATACTTCCTGTCATATATTTTTCATGGTCCAACCAGGCTATAAATTAAACAATATATACATAACTAAGCAGTTTAATGGTAAAAAGCCATGACAGTGGCTAATAGTGTTCACTAAGCATGCTCACTGGCTCCCACTGCCCTCTATAGGTGAACACCCCATACACACTGGAAGGTGTTCCATGGTACCATTTGAAGGGGGAAAATAATAGAATATTTTACAGACTGATTTAAAAAGAAAGACATTAAGATGAGTGCCATACCCACTTTTAATGGTGTGAACTCTCTGGAACTTCTGGTTAGAAATGTGTGTCATACGCCAGCCCTCTTGTTTTTCTCAGTGACCAAGCTTCGGCCCAGGAAGAAGATTGAAGTTACCCAAAGTCACATAGCAAATCGGTAACAGGCAGGACAAAAACCATGGCTCGTATTCCTCATGCTAGATTTGTCTAGCCTGAACCTGTCACACCTCGTACCTACTCCACACCTGTGTGCTGAGATATGAAGGCAGAAATGAATTGGATTTTTATGTGGCTTGTGGAATTAGCAACACTCTTTATATGGCAACACTTTATCCGTTTTTATACATTTATTCACTCAATTGAGAGCCAACTCATCAACTGCTTTCTAGGTAACATACAAGGCCTTCCCCATCTGGTTCCAGCTTCCTCTCCCACCCCTTTCTTTCCTGCCCAGTTCTCACTTCTTACATTTTGCTTACGCTGGGTTCACGTATCTGTTTTCTCCAGAAGCTTTCCCTGCCTCCCTCCAAGTCTGGCCAGGACACCTCTCCTCCTTGTGCCCCAATCACAGCCTATATCGTACAGCATTATAGTTGCCTTTTTACTTGTCTGTTTCCCTCACTAGACCAAGTGCCATGCAGGCAAGAATCACGTTCACCACTGTGTTCCCAGTGCTCAGAGCAGGCCTGACCCACAGCAGGTGGCCCATGAATATCTGTGCAGTTAATTATTGGCTCTGCCATTTCCAGAATGCTTGCTGTGCTCCCATACCACAGGGCCTCTGCAGAGGTTTCTTCCCTTCACCCACTTCGGTTATACTCTTCTTAAATTGTCAAGACCCAGATCAAACATCCACAACAATCAACAGTTCTGTGAAGACTTCTTCCTCAACACCACCACTACACCCTCCTTCTCTTGCTCCCATCATCCCAGCTGCCCCATGCCACTTAGGACACTATTGTGCCTGTGGGTAAGGACTTGTATCTTTTATCCTGGCCATTGGCACCTACACAGTGCCAGATACTGGTCTAGCTGCTTAGAATTCAGCAGTGAACCTAACAGACAAAAATCCTAGTCCTCATGAACCCCACATTCTGGTTGGGGGGACAGACTATAAATAAAATAAGTAAAATGTAGAGCATGTTAGAAAGAAGCAGGATAGAGAGAGTGGGGAAAGTTGTGAGGACAGGAGGTGGGGGGACAGAGTTTCAGACTTGAACTAGCTGGGCAAAGGTCTAGAGGTAGGAGGGAGGAGGCTGGCCATGATCAAGTTACAGCCAGGAGGCTAGTGTGGCTGGAGAGGTGATGAGGAAAGGGGATGGTGTGGGAGGTGAGATCTGAGAGGTAAAACAGGCCTCCAGATCAGACTTTGACTTTTGCTCTGAGCTAGGAGGCCCTGGCAGGTTTTGAGCAGAGAAGTGACACAATCTCATTCACATTTTAATAGTATCACTTCTGATGTTGTATTGAGAAAAGACTGAAGGGGGACAAGGAGAACTGTGAGGAGGCTATTGCAACAATCCAGGTAAGAGGTGCTTGGATCAAGGTGGTAGTGGGAGACAGAGTGTGAAGGATGTGAAAGTGAAGGGTTAAGGATGACTCCCATGTTTTAGACCTGAGCAACAGGAAGGATAAGGCTGCTAGGAACTGAGATAGGGGAAACTGTGGGAGGGGCAGGTTTAATAAGGAAGATCAGAGCTCAATTTTGGACATGTTAAGTTTGAGATGCCTATTAGACAGCTAGTGAAAATGTTGAGCAGACAGCTGGATAAGTTTGGGGTCCGGCCTGGAGGAAATTTAGGCATCTACAGTATGAAGATGTCACGTAAAGACTTGATGACCAGATAACATCACTAAGAGAAGCAAGTGGGAGTGATTGGCTAAGTCAAATGCTGCTGATGGGCCTGGCAATGAATGAATAAATGTCAGATCCTGTTAGATCTGCAAAGTACAGGTCATTATTAAAGGTTAACTCGAAACAGATGGGTAAGGCACCTACTGGGTACAGAGACAAAATGGCTCTAAGTCATGGGACACTGTAAACACAGGGAATAAGGAACCACAGTATCTTGGTCTCAGAAGGGACCTTAAATAGGCCATTTAATCTGTACTCCTCTCCCCACCCTAGCCTGAAGATTGTGTCCCTGGCTTTAGAACAAGAAATATTTGTGAGATACTGAGGCAACCAGTCTGGCTAGGACAGAGAAGGCACAGTTGAAGAATGAGTGGGAAATGGCCTGAACTCAGAAAACCAGGGTTCTGGTCCTGCATCTGCTGTTCCCTGACCTTATGTCCTTAGGCAAGTCTTCACTTCCTCCAGCCTCAGTTTCCCTATGTGTTAAAATAAAGCAGTCAAACCTTTCTTGTTCCTTTCAGGCTTGCAGAGATGTCTGAATGTGACAGGGCTCCGGGTTGAATAAATGCCCTGCCTGGGTTGGTTGTTGCAAGAGCAAGAGAAGGCGGCCAAGAGAAGCGCTCAGCTTGGAATGGCAATGGAAATGTGGGTGAGGAGGGAACTGTCATGTCCTCAGCGTGTGGAGAGGCTAACCAGGATGCAGGACAGGACCTGGGCTGGAATGAACTGGGCTCTAAATGCAAGACGGGCCTCAGGACAGAGACAGAGGCCTTGAAATCTGCCTCCAATTTAGCCTGGAACCCAGATGGAGGAGACCCTGGACAACGACAGGGAAAAGAAACAGAGACACTAAGGCAGAGAGATCGTGGACCCAGAGACAGACTAAGAGACCCAGAAACAAGCGGCCCAACGGGGGCCCAAGGCGACCCAGGCACTGGGACGCAGACCCCAGCAGGGCAGAGCTCGGCGCGGGGCAGGGTCACAGTGCCCGGGCCCGGGTCCCCGGCGGGGCCTGAGCGGCCACGCTCGCTAGACCCCCACCCCTCGGCAGCTCGCCCAAGATGGCGATGGAGGGGCGGGCGAGGCGGCCGCAGCCCCGGCCCCCGCTCCGGCCCCCGCTCGGGCCCGGGCCCCCGAGGCCGCGCCCCCGCCCGCGGCGCCGCGCCTCCCCGGGCCACTGACGCCCGGCGCGCCCTCCCCCGGCGGCGGGCGGCGGCGGCCGAGGCGCGGGGCGGCGGCGGCGGCGGCCCGGGCCGGGCCCCATGGCGCTGGGGGACGCTGGCCGCGGCGGCGGGCTCATCGCGCTGACCTTCTGCCTGCTGGCCGCGCGCGGTAAGGGCGGGCGCCGCGGCGGAGCGGCTGCGGCGTGTCGGTGCACCCGGGACTAGGGCTGCGCGGGGCTGTGGGGCTGGCGGGTGTCCTGGGTCCCGAGCGAGTGCGGGTCGGTGGAGTGCAGCCTGCGCGCCCAGGTCCCCGTGATGCCTGCGCTCGGAGGTCTGCGAACAGCGACCCGGGGTGTTTGCGGCTCTTACTTGTCCGCAGGGGGTGTGTGTCCTTGGTGTTTGGAGTCCGAAGTAAGTGAGTGAGCGAGTGTGTGTGTGCGCGCGCGCGCGTGCTTGCAGGGGTGGGGAGGAGGCTCTGCGGGCATACGTGTCCGCAGTGCGTGCCACGGTCTCCGCGTGGCATCGCGGGCTGCGGGTGCGGTGCTGGTGACTTGAGCGGGGCGGGTTCTGCCTTGCCCGAGCGTGTCTCCGGGTTGAGCGTGTGCGTGTGAGAGAGGAGGGCTGTGGGGGTGTGTGTCTGCACCTCCATTTGTGTCGAGATCGTGTGTAATTGTGTTTATGGGGCTGAGCTAATATTTGGCCTTGGGTTTTGGGAGTGTCCTTGCCAGTGGTGGGGGACAGAGCAGGAGATTTCTGATTGACTAGGGTTAGTGGTGGTAAAACACTCAACTTTGCCCAGTGGGTGTGGTTCCTGGGGCTGGTGTATGTGTAGGGGGAGTGTTGCTCCCCTAAACCCGTGGCCTGGAGTGGGCTGAGGAAGAGGGCAGGAAACCAGTTGTTTTTGTGAACGTATCCAACACTCACTCTCTGGATGGGACGCGTGTCACTCCTGCCCCACCCCCAGGAGCAGATCTGGGAAGCGCGGACGAGGTCAGCAAGGCTTCCTCCAACCTCCCACCTCAGTTCCGGGTGGAGGTAGGAGTCGAGTTGTCCATGCTGAAGAAAGGGCTGGGGATAAGGTGCCGGAGTCCCGAGTCTATATGTCTAAGGCTCCTTCTTGCGACCCTGGCGATCACGGTTTCTGTCCTATATGCGTTTGGGGGAGGCCGACGGGGAAAGTAGGTAGTAGGGCTGGGGAGGGGGATGGGCTGCCCGCTTTGTTCGCCCAATTCTGGCCTTCCCTGTGGAGGGGAGAGCTGAGGATGTGTCCGGGGAGAGTCGGGGAGGGAGTTGGAGGTGGGGGTGGGGAGGGGGATTTCTCTCCACAGCTGCTGCGGCTTTCCAGAGAGACTCAGCCAGGCCACGTGGGAGGGAGCAGGGATGGCGGAGGGAGAAGGAACCTTAGCCTGACCGGCCCCAGGCCCATCACCAGGAAACCCAGACAGCGGTGGGAAAAGTGCCGGGAACCGCTGGGACCCTTTCTCTCCCTACAAAGACACGCCCCTTTCTAAGCCGACTGCACAGCGGGGGAGCAGGGTCCCGAGGCTGGACCAGGGGAGTGGGGGCTCGGGGTTGTCAAGTGCAGAGGGCAGCGCACATCCCCGGGAACCCAGGAGACTAAGGAATAGTTGTGCCCACTGTCTTTGGCTTTTCCTAGAGCTCCAAACACCACGGGCTCAGCGTCACCCAACAAAGCGGACCAGCGCTGGGAAGTGCACTAGAACATTATGAATACTGGTGGGGCCTCTGGCAAGGGACTCAGTTTGCCTCGGAGATCTGGCCTCTGTCTGCTCCAGCGTGCACGAGGCAGTGGCAAGGACAGATCTGGAGCTCCCTTGACAGGAGTGTGTGTGGCTGAAGCAACTACTCTACCAGCCTTCAGTCCCAAACCCTTTGTTGTGCGAAGCTCAGCAGGCCTGGGACACTCCTATAGAGTTCTGACTAGCCACAGTGATCTGGACCAAGGCCACTCATTCATTCATTCAACTAATATTTACTGAGCATTTATTATTATTGTTATTATTATCATCATCATCATTATTATTATTTTGGGCTAGGATGTTCCTGGTTCGTAGAATCTAGTAATAAGGAGGCAGACCTGGTCCCTGGTGCAAAGCTTCCAGCCTGGTGCGGGAAGACTGATAGGTACTCTGGAAAGGTTTCCTTCAGGAAGCAATGAATAATGGAGCTCTCTGCAGAGCCTGAGTTAGCCCCGTAGGAGAGTGATGATGGAGAAAGTTTTCCAGAGAAAACAGCATGTGCTAACGCTCAGAGGTGACTTAGATTAGACCACTGAATGAAGCTCAATCTGCCTGGAGCACAAGGGGTGAGAGTGGAGCATTTAGGGAAGGACGGGACAGGGTCCATGGAGCGTCAAGGGAGAAGGGGGTTGGGCCTGGATCCAGTTCATGAAGGGCCTTGTAAGTCCCACCAAGGTTTCTGAGGCCCTAGGAGCCCTTGGTGGGTTTTCAGATCAGCTTTGCATCAGCTCACTCCAGCCAGTGTGGAGAATCGATTGGGCAGGGCTGAGGCAGGAAGCTCCAGCTTCTTGGGAGGCTGTCACAGTAATCAGAAGAGGATGGTGGCAACTAGTGTAGTGGCATTTGGGGTGGCCAGAGTAGCTGGATCCTAGAGATATGTAGGAAGTAGAATCAGTAAGGACTTGAAAATAAATTGAGTTTGTAGGAGGTGAAGAAAAAGGAAGTAAAAAATAATCAACACTTCAGCAACCTCAAATGGCAGAACGAAGGGCTGGTGTTGGGGTTAGGAGAATGACTGCCCGTCTCCTCTAACACTTCCCTCGAGTCAGGGATTGGGAACTGGGGCGACGTTTTGTAGGGGTGGGGGTGGTGCCAGAATGCTTAGTGTGCTGTTTTCATGGTATGCAAGAATTGGGGCTCTCACTTTTATCCAGTCAGAATTTGAGGGGGTGGGGAAGCCAGAAGTCAGTAATAGAAGGCCTCTAAGAACATGAAAACTGCTTTCTTCCCACCCAGAAATTGCCCCCTCCCATCCCCTTCTCGGTCTGGAGGATTAAGGGCCAGCCTCAGTCAGTTGAAGTGTTGGGGTGGCCTTCTCTGACCCTATGTTGGAATTTAGGAACCAGGTGAAACATACTTTCTCTTAATAGTTAATCTTTTTTAATCCTTACCTTTACCTTCCATTGATTTTTGAGAGACAGAGAGAGAACTGGGCATCGAACCCGAAACCTAGGTATGTGCTCTGACCCGAAATCAAACCCAAAACCTTTTGGTATATGGGATGATGCTCCAACCAACTGTGCCACCCGACCAGGGCTTAATAGTGAATTTTATCCAGAAGTTTTCTAAACCTTCATTGATCCTGTATGTACTTTCATTGCCCAATTAATCAGACATAATGTATAAATTAGCATTTCCTTTCTTTTCTCCTCAAGATATCTCTTTTAAGATAAGTGATCTCACAATTAAAGCACCATCAAATGTCAGCACTAAAGGAAACTTAGAAATAATTTCAGCTAGAACCCATTTTACAGATGAGAAAACTGAGTGATTTTCCAAAGTTACATGAATAGGGACTGAGCTGGGGCTGGAACCAGTCTCCTGGCTCTTGGAGCAGCCAAACTTTCCTAGGATTTGGTATACACACACCCAAGTTTGATCTCTGTGCACCCCTCCCCTTCACATGAAAAGTTTCCAACTTTGGGCTTGGCCCCCCTCAGTTGGTGTGTCTAGGCTCTGGAATCCATCCTTCTCCCCCCATCTTCTCCCCCTACTGTCTCCTGTTCAGCCTCCACTGTTTCTGAGGTACCAGCAACCAGACTTGACACAGAATTCCAGATGCAGAACAGATGTCATTGCTAGGCCTGCCTGGGGGCTCCCAGCTCCCTGGCATGTGGGAGAGAGAGGAGTAAGAGCAGCTCTGATGGGGGCAGACCCCAGCCCCATTCTGGGCAGAGGAAGGTGATGGGAGCTGCAGGGGAAGGAAAACCAGAGACAGGATGTTTTAGGCCTGACATGCAGAGAAATGGAATCCTTGTCTTCTGAGCTAGCTGTGCTGCCAGCTAATACTGCCTCACTGCTGAGGCTGAAGCATCCTTTGAATTTGAGGGGCTGGGGGCTCACTGGGATCAGGGAAGCAGAGGCTCAGTAAGCTCTCTCTCAGGTGCAAGCTGGTGCAGAGACAAGACTTCTGGATGGTTCGATGAGGGGCTCATTACTTTGTCATGGAGTTTGAATGACAGAGTTCTGGCAAGTGAATGGAGCATGCAGAGAGGAAAAGGTGGGTACAGGAGGAAGATATTTTTAATCATACAAGCCATACAGCAGAACAAGTGAGGCAGTGAGCTCCCTGGTCCTTGTAATGTAAGTATAGAGTTTCTTTCATGGGAGTTTGCTTTTCAGTCTCTGTGCTTTTTAAGCATTTTGTTAGGGGTCTACTAGGTGCCACATAGTATACAAGGCAGTTTCCACGTATATCAGTCATGTCATCTCCAGTGCTGAGGAGAATTCCTATAATTTTTACAGATAAGGAAATCAAGGCTTGGAAAAGCATGATGGGCTCTGTGTCGTATCTTTATGAGCATGTTCCGTGTGTGCACTCATGTGTTCAAGGAATGTGTACTGGGGGTTTAGAAAGCTGATGAGGACATACCCTTGAGCTTGTGGCCTAGTTGGGGAGAAAGGCAGATCAAAAATTTAGAATGATAACTGTAATGATCAAGGTGCCCAGGGTCCTATAGGGCAGAAAAAGGAGAGGCATTTAAATCAGACTCCAGATGGCACAGCCATGGTGGGGAGAGGGAGCAGCAAGGACAACGGGTGGAACAGCAGTGTGCTTCCAGAGAGCTGGAAGTGGTCTGGTCTGGTGGGGATCAGGGAACAGGAGGTAGAAAGTTGAGTGGCTTTGCTGTCAAGTGGGCTGAAGGGAGTGCTCAGGCTTTCGCTGTGTCCCAGGCAACCATCCCAAGCTCTCCTTCCAGCTGTTAGTGGGCGGGGCTTCGTATGTGGTTAGGGAGGTGGCCAAGGTGGGGGCCAGGGAGGGAGATTTCTGGAAAAAACTGACTGGTGTCTCTTGGGAAAGGAGAATGAGGATGGTGTCATGGAGAATTGCCCTAGATCAAAAACAAGTTGTAAATCTGTTGGGCCCTGAAGTTCAGAAGTGACAAGGCATTGATGTTTGTGGCAACTTCTTGGCTTAATTAAGGAGGCATCTGGCTACGTTCCCTTCCCCCCACCCCTCTCTTTCCTGAGAGTTCACTGAAAAATGGAACCGTGGCTCATGCCAGGCCCCTACAAATCCTCCAAAACAGTACTGAGCTGAACCTGGGGCTCAACAGTGTATCTCCTTTTTGTCTGAGTTCTAATTGGCCTCATATAATCTAATTTATCCTGTAAATGTGTAAAATAATCTGTCAGAAAAAGGAGATTGAGAGAAGGCCTTGGGGCTCCCAAGCACAGAAGCTCTGTGTCTCTGGCAGGGTCTCACTGAGGAGCTGGAGGAGGACTGGGAGAGGGGGCCCCTCAAGGCAGAAAGCTGGTAGGCAGCAAGTGTCCACTGTGTCCACCCCAGTCCTGAGAGGGACAGCTGACAGTGCTTGGGGGAGGAGGGGCTCTGGGGGTCAGCCATGGCTTTGGGGGGGGCGTGGCAGGAAAGGGCTGGCCGCAAAGCCACTGGACAAACAAGGCCCCATCCCAGAGCGTCACTTGTACATAAAGATTTGGTGGAGTAGGAGCCATATATATGGTTAAAACAAACATTGCTTGTAATGGAGCAGAATGCAAAATGTGCCAGAGGTTTAAAGTAAAACCATTTCGGGCGCTGAGCAAGCCTCCTGAGTATGCTTCTCTCTGCTGCTGGAAGAATTTTGGTGAAAATGAGAAACGTGGAGATTCTTCATTTTTAAAACTGTGGAAATGGAGGCTGAAAGTAGTGGACCCAAGGTCGTACAACAGTGTTGGACCCACGACTCTGACTCTAGGGCAAGGCCTGTTCTGCTAAGTCCCGTTGTCCATCTAGGCAAGAGGAAGGACGGATTTCTAAGTGGTTGTGTGATGTGGAAGAACTTCACGGGGAAGACAGGGCAGCTTCATGCAGGGCTGGTGCCTGAGCTGAGCCCTTAAGGATTCATGTCCTGGCCACAGAAGTTGGGTTGGGCACTGAGGCAGAGAGAAACCGCTTATTCAGGAGCAACTGCCTCCAAGTGAGATGAGACCCTCCTCCTGGACCTCAGTTTCCCCATCTATAAGGTGAGAAATCTCAGGCTTCCCAAGATGGGCCAGTGTGAGTTCCCAGCACAGCCCTGTCCTACCCTCCATTCTCTCTGCGCGGACATCCCTGTTGGTTTCCCTGCTCTGCCTTGTTAGGTGCTGCTGGACTCCTCAGAGGTGGGGAAGCCAGACATCTGCTGACCTATGAATATTCAGGAAGGGAATCGGAGCCTCCTCTGGGCTCCCCAGCCAGCCGCCAGGCCCCTCTGGCCGCCGTCCTGCCCGCCAGAGCCCAGGCTGCTGACATACCCAGCAGCTGCTCGGGCCCCAACTGTTCACATTGTTTGTTCAGCGCGGCAGGGGATTTTCCAAGCCCCGGACGTGCTTTGGGGGGCGGGGAGGCAGTCGAAGGGTCCAGGGATTCATGTCATGTGGGGCTTTTCTCCCCTGAAACTCAAACCGACTGCTCAGCGGCTGGAACTGGGCAATTGGAAGCCGCTCGGCTGAGAGCCCAGACTTGCCTGCGTTTGAATCCTAGAATCTAGGGCTTGAGAGACAGAAGGGACTGGGTGTTAGGAACAGAGATTAGCATTCCTGCAGCCCCTTTCAGTTTCTTTAAAGAATGAGCTCTCGTTCCTTGATTGGTGCTTACTAGGCTCTGAGCTAGAGGCCTGATTTACATCATCTTGCTTAATCCTCCCAGGCCTGGTGATATCATCTTCATTTTACAGATGTGGAAACTAAGGCCCAGAAAGGTTGAGTGGCTTGGACAAGATTGGAACCTTGACCTTCTATGCCAAGGTCAAATGCTCTTTCCATCACAGCAAATGGCCTGCGTTGATGTGAATGCCAATTTGGTTTCCCCAGTTCGAATGGAAACTGGTTGAGGGCAAGGGCTTCCTTCTCCTCCCTGCACCCACTGGTAATGCTGAGCCTGGCTGTGTAGCTGGAGGTGCCAGCAGAGCCTTTCTGATAGATTAAGGCCGAGACCTGGTTCAGGCCCTGTCTGTTTGTCCTTCACACTGCAGCGCCAAGCCCTTGCCTCCTTATCTTAGCCAGTCAGGACTTCTCCCCTTAGTCTTGTTCTTCTTTGAGGGTAGTGGAAAGGAAGCCTGGAGACAGGGGTTCTAATTGCGGGTATGTGTGTTCAGGTTTTGATGAGTATGGCAGAGACTAGGGTGCATGTGTTCAGGTGTGGAAGGTTGTATCTACAGTTTGTGTCTATGTCTATATGATGCTTCGTGCTTCTTCAGAAATAGATATGTCTAGTTCCTTAATAATCCTGAAGTCACAGAATCTCAGGCATCACCTGTTACATTTGAGTGAACTAAGGCAAGAAGGAGAAGTGACTGGCTCAGAGCTACACGGCTAGGCTGTGACAGAGCTGGGTCTAGAGCTGAGGGTCCCTGTTTCCTTAGCCATTGTGCTTTCCGTATGCCCCACAAAGCGCCATCAGCCCAGACCTGCCTGTGATGAGTACGGGCCATTGTCCCTGGCTCACTCTCGGATACTCCATCCTGCCCTGAAGGTAGACGTTAGGTCAAAGGATGAGAAGCAGCCTTGGGCCCTGGCCAGTTTTGCTTAGTGGTTAGAGGACCAAAGAGTCACGGAGTCGTGGGTTCGATTCTGGTCAAGGGCATGTACCTCAGTTGCAGTTCTGTCCCCAGCCTGGTCGGGGTCGTGCAGGAGGCAACCAATCCATGTGTCGGTCTCACATAGATCTCTTTCCCTCTCTCTTTCTCTCTCTCTTTCTCTCTCCCCCACTCTATCTGAAGAGGAGGGGGGGAAAAAGTATCCTGGGGTGAGGATTAAAAAAAAAAAGAAGAAGAAGTGGCCTTGGGCCATTGAGCTTTTATGGGACAGGGAGGCAGCAGATCAACCTTCTGGGAGACACAACTGGGAGAACCAACCATTTCTCTGTGAATGATGGTTCCTGGGCGCTGCTGAAATGTTGGTTAAAATAATATATATTGGTCTTCGTGTGTTTTCGTATTGACCCTGGGATGGCGCTTCCTTCGCCATTGTTCCCTTACTCTTCCCTTTGTGGCAAGGGCAGTGCTGGAGTTGCAAGCTCTCTTGGGGCCTCTGGAGAGAAAAGACCCCTGGCTTGGTCAAGAGACGGGGTTCTGGCGCTGGCTTGTGGCATGGCCTTGGGGAAATGAGTGGCAGCCGCTGGGACGGAAGTGGGTAGGGTGTAGGGTCAAGATGATCTGTATGGTTTCAGAGCAGGGAGTGTCATCACACAGCCCTGGTTCTGTGCAGGCCGGGCTCTGTGCCGGCTCCTTCCACACATCAGCTCCTTCAGTACTCACAGCAGCCCTATCAGGAAGCCATCACTGTGTCTATTTTTTTTTTTATTGAGATACAATTTGCATATCACAAAATTCACCACTTCAAGTGTACAAATCAGTGGTGTTTAGTATATTCACAAGGTTGTGCAACCATCACCACTATCTAATTCTAGAAATTTCCATCACTCCAAAAAGAAACCTTATATCCCTTAACCACCACTCCTCATTCTCCTTTCTCCGCAGTCCCTGGCAACCATTAATCTGCTTTCTGGCTCTCTGATTTGCCTATTCTGGACATTTCATAGAAATGAGATCATACAATACGTGGCATTCTGTGACTGGCTTTTTTTACTTAACATAAAGTTTTTAAGGTTCGTCCACATTGTAGCACTTACCAATACTTCATTTCGTTTGGTGACTCAGTAATGTATTTATCCATTCATCAGGTGACGGGCACTTGGGTTGTTTCCACTTTTTGCCTATTATGAATAATGATGCCCAAAACTGTGTATTTTATTTATTTGTCATTAGGTTTTTTTAATCCTCGCCCAAGAATGTTTTTTCATTGATTTTTTTTCAGATAGAGTGGAAAGGAGGGAAAGAGAGAAAGAAATATCGATGCGAGAGAGACACATCGATTAGTTGCCTCCTGCATGACCCCAACCGGGGCTGGGGATCAAACCCAGGTATGTGCCCCTGACCGGGAATCGAACCCTGCAGTCCATGGGCAGATGCTCTATCCGATAAGCCAAACCAGCCAATGCTGACTCAGATCTTTCTTTTTTTTAAAAAAATTTTTTTTTCTTTATTGATATTTAGAGAGGAAAGAAGGAAGAGGGAGAGAGATAGAAGCATTGATGAGAGAGAACATCAATTGGCCGCCTCCTGCATGCCCCCCCCAGGGAATGGGCCCACAACTTGGGCATGTGCCCTGACCAGGAATCAAACCGGTGACCTCTTGGTGCATGGGTCAATGCTCAACCACTGAACCACACCAGCCAGACCTGACTCAGATCTTTCTATGAGACCTCTTTCTCCTTGATTTGCCCCAGGCCCTGGGTGGGTGACTCAGGAGCTGGGGGCAGTGGGAGGTGGGAGGACACACACTGATGGCCCTGGTGCCCCTCCTCTGTGCAGGAGAACTGCCGTTGCCCCAGGAGACAACCGTGGAGCTGAGCTGTGGAACGGGGCCAGTGCAAGTGATTCTGGGCCCAGAGCAGGTGGCGGTGCTGGACTGTAGTCTGGGGCCTGCTGCTGCTGGACCCCCCACCAGCATCACATGGAGCAAAGATGGAGGTGCCCTGCTGGAGCACAACCACCTGCGCCTGCTACCCAATGGCTCCCTGAGGCTGTCCCAGCCGCTAGCACCCAATGGCAATGATGAGGCGGCCCCTGGGACCTCAGATGTCATCGAGGGCAGCTATTCCTGCCTGGCCCATGGTCCCCTCGGAGTAGTGGCCAGCCAGGCTGCAGTGGTCAAGCTTGCCAGTAAGTACTTGTATCTAGGGTCTGAGCTAAGACCCAGGAGGCCTCGGGTGTGGGAAGTGGGATCCTGATTCATTACCTGCACAAAGACCTCTCTGCAGCCCAGGCCCCTTTCCCTGGCCCCTGTCCTGTTCAGTGGGTCCCTCCCTGGTATTGTCTGCCTCACTGTTCATTAGCCCCATTTCTCCACTCCTCTGTTCTTTCTCCTTTTCTTTTCTGTGGAGTTTGAGAGTCTAAAGTTGTGCTCTCCTCCAGGAAGCCTGCCAGAGAGGCTGGTAAGAGTGTGGGAGCTCCCCCCACCATAGTAGGTGGAGTGTGTGGAGTCAAGCCCCATTGTCTAGCCCACCGTTTGGGGGGGTCTCAGGAGGCACAGATCACCATGAAATAATTTTCAGGCCAGAAAAAATGTGCATCTTAACTGTAGTCTGACCATGATGCTGAGGTTAAGCCTGGGACTTTGGAATTCACAGCACTTCTTATCATCTGGTGGCCTCTCTCCAACTGTGTCTCTGTTGGTCAGAATTTGCTCTGTTTGTGTTTCTGTCACCGTGTTTCTCATGTGTGCGTGTGTGCGTGTGCCTGTGTGCATGTGTGTGCATGTCCATGTCACTCTGTGCTCACTGGGGCCTCCCTCCCCCTGTCTCTCTCCTGTCCCTGCCTGTGGGTCACTGTCCTCCTCAGCACTCGCAGGCTTCTCTCTGCACCCGGAGTCTCAGACGGTGGAGGAGAATGGGACAGCTCGCTTCGAGTGCCACATTGAAGGGCTGCCAGCACCCATCATTACTTGGCAGAAGGACCAGGTGACAGTGCCTAAGGAACCTCGGTGAGTGCCCTGCAGGGGAGTGGAGGGTGGGTTCCAATGGGCAGGCCAGGGAGGGCTCAGGGAAGGCCAGGGAGGGCTCAGGGATTTTTAGAGTCAGGGTGCCTCACATTGCTCCAACTGACAGGAACCAACCATTGCCTGACTCTCGGCTCATTTCTGGTCCCAAAGAGAAGTTAGGCAAGACATTTTTGCTCCCTGGGAGGAAAGTCACCTATGGAGCTTGGTACAGAGTAGTGATAGAGTCCTTCAGAGCATCTCTAGTCCAACCACTTGCTTTACTGAGGCGCCTGAGGGCCAGAGACAGCTGTGGTTTGTCCAAGGCTACACCATGAGTCATTGGCAGAATGTTTGTTGTTCGTTCGAGGCCCCAAGGCTACTGGAAAGGTGTTCTCTTTGCAAGGTTCTTCTGGAGTTTCTACCTCTCTTTCTCTCTCAGTTCCATCCAGTAGGGTACAGCATCTGATAAGGTTGGGGAGGTCCTTCCTGTTTCACCCTCTTCTCTCCCCATAAGGTCAATGGGCAGATGGAGCTGTGCCAGGGGAGAGATTCTAAGAGGACAAGAAGCGGAGGCTAGACCCTGCTGTGGCCTCCTGGGAAGGCCCAGAAGTACCTGCCACACGACCAGAAAGCACAAGGCCCATTCGCATCCGTGGCCTCTAAGTCGCTCCCATGACTCGGTTGTCACCCCATGGCTTCTTACATCTTTGGAAATGTGGCTCCGCGGGTCTTTCCCAGCCACCTTGCAGTCCTCTTGCGACAGCTCTCTAGCTGGGTTATCACCTCACTCTCTCCTGGTGGAGGTGGGATTCCTTAGGCTCAGAAACACTGGTTTTCAGATCTCCCTGCCCTGGGACTGACCTGTCTTGGGTGTGTCAGCTCTTCTGACTTTTGCCCACATCTAGGTGGGGGTGAAAGTGTAGGAGAAACTTCTAGGTAGAAAGCCACAGGACACATCTCTGTAATAGTTGTAGAGGAGGAAGAAGGGTGAGAGGTCAAGATATAAGCGACCCTATTGACTTTGGTGATGGGTTAGCCCCACTGGTCCTCAGCAAGTTACTTCTCACTCAGCTTCATTCTCCCCATCTATAAAATTCAATGAAAAAAAGAAAGGTTTGGATTAGATCATAGTTTCCCAAAGTGTGTTCTTTATAGAACAGTAGTACCTAAAGAGGCTTTTTGAAAAAAACCTATTCTGTAGTCAAGATCAGGAAACTGCCTATAAATCTCCCTCTTGGAGTTGACAAGGCACTGAGAAGTCCTGTACAGAAAACTTGTTCAACTTGTTTAACCAGACACTTCCTAGACTCATCTGCCCAGAGCCCCTCTTGCAGCATTCCAGGGAGTGGACCATGGGAATTCCAAACGTGGGGCTTCTCACTGCTGTTTGGTGGGTGCTTCCTGGGAGATGCTGGGCAAGAACCAAGTGAGAGCCTACTCCTGGCAGCCCCCCAAGAGAATGGGGGAGAGAGCAGAAAAATATCCCCGTATTGAAAGTCACAAAAGGCCTTACTTAGCCCTGGCCGGTTTTGCTCAGTGGTTAGAACGTCGGCCTGCGGTCCAGAGAGACCTGGGTTCAGTTCCCGCTAAGGGCACGTACCTTGGTTGCAGTTTGTCTCCGGCCCTGGTTGGTCATGCAGGTAGCAGCCACTCGATGTGTCCCTTTCGCATCGATGTTTCTCTCTCTCCCTCCTCCTCCCACTCTGTCTGAACAAAAATGGAAAAATGTCCTCTGGTGAGGATAAAAAAAAAAAAAAAAAAAAAAAAGGCCCCACTTAATGAGAACTGTTTTCTTACTCAGTCACTCCCATCATCCTTCAAGGTAGGTATTTCTTATTTTTCATGCTGTCCCTTTTAGTTTATGCTCCTAGAGAATGCATTTTCAAATTCATATAAATAAAAAAGAAGAAAAATTACTCATCATCCTTCCACCCATAGAAAGCCACTGTTAGTTTTGATGTCTGTCCTCTGGACTTTTCCCCTATACATTTATAAATGTTCTCTTTAAAAGTCTGAATTATATTGTACATACTGTTTTTTTGTTGTTGTTCATCTTATTTTAAACAAAAATGGGATATTTCAACTTTTACTTTTTTTCACTTAACAAGTGATAAACATCCTTCCAGGTCTGTATGTATATGGCTAAGGCAGATGTTATTATCCAGATTGTTAAATGAGGTAACCGAGGATCAGAGACAGAAATACCGTGGCCCAGGTCACACAGCCAGTGCCCAGAGTGTTGGACGCCAGAGCACTGGCATGAATGACATCCAAGTCTCTTGTGATTTGGTGGTTGGGTGGGGTAGCTGCTGTGTCTGAGGAAGTCGCTGCTGCAGGTGGGCTTAGAGATCAGGTGGTCCAACTGTGGCTCAGAGCAGAGAAGTTACTTCCCCAAAGTTTCTCAGCAAACAGTGGGATTCAGACCTTGCCTCCCAACATCTAATTCAGGCATCATTCCGTGAAGCCACAGGCCTCTCCCAGGAGCCTGGAGCTGCCAGTTCCTGAGCTCTGGGAGTGTTTGCCCCCAAGTCCTCTGAAAAGTGATCCTCATCTATAAATAAGCTGGGCTCACATGTCCCAGCACATTGTGTGGGGGGAATAAAGAAATGTCTAAAACAGCAACTTGATTATGCCCAAGGTATGTATTTTTACACATGCCCAGATATAGTGCATGTACAAGTATGCTATTCATAAACTCAGCCCAGTGGTTTGAAGGAGACCATATGCCTTGGTGTAGGGTGTGCACATGTGCAGTTAATAAACGCACTCTGTCAGGGTCTGTGTGCATATTTTTTAAACTGATGGTGAAGACTAGACCCTAAGGCAATTCCCTGGTACTTATACTAATTTCTAATGATAGGGGATAATTTTTCTTCCATGGGAACCAGTCATCAATGAGAGCAATGTTTCCCCAAATCCAGGCATTCATAACCCCCCTTTATAATTTTGGCCATCCCTAAACCATTTATACAATCATTTACTTAATACATTTCTTTAAGTCAACTCTCTTTTGTAACTTAACACATACTAAAAAGAAACATTATCTCACTGCAGTAAAATGGAAAACCAGCAACACTTACCATAAATAGAAGGTGGCCATAAAAATAAATACAACCACTGGAATAAAAATATGTGTCTGGATCCATTTGGAATCATTTTGTTATCGCCATTCACTTACACTTTAAAAACATGGCACTAATGGACTTAAATGCCATGGGCTCCCTAGTCCAGTGTTCGGCCCTACCCATCTCCCAGTGTCCATCAAGTCTGTCAACATGGTGTGACCCTCAGCTAGTGTCCTTTTCCCCAGGGGGATCTCTGAAGGGTTGAGACTGTTCGGCCTCAGGAAATTCAGAGCAGCTGTGTCATTTTTTCTGTGTCTTTTGTTGTTGTTGTTAATCTTCAGCTGAGAATATTTTTTTCATTGATTTTTAGAGAGAGTGGAAGGGAAGGAGAGAGGGAGAGGGAGAGGGAGAGGGAGAGAGACAGAGACATCAATTGGGCCAGGGATCGAACCTGCAACCCAGGTATGTGCCCTTGCCTGGGAATTGAACCTGTGACCCTTTGACGTGCAGGCTGATGCTCCAACCACGGAGCCACACTGGCCAGGGCTCTTTCGTGTTCTTGAATTCCTGGGTCCAAGTGGCTTTTGAGGGAGTGGAGCAGCGGCTCATTCTCGGGCTTGGAAAGAGAAGGATTCTGCCCCTTTGGATAGAGGTTGCTTTTCATTCTATAAGTAGCTATTTTGTTTAATTTGAAATTTGAATTAATTTTTAAATGATTAAATATACTAACTTAAAGGGGAAATAAATCACCTACCACCTGAACAGACAGCTATTATCATTTTCAGTATCCCTTCCAGCCTTTTTAAATATGTGTGCGGTTTATACCATTGTAAAGATGTGTTTAGAGTTTGTGATTCATAGATAGTGTTTCTGTCCATTATCTGATGTGAGCTCATAACACATTAAAAGGGTCAGGGTTGTGAAATAGGCAGGACAGAAATTATTTAACCCATTTTTCAGATGAGAAGCTGAGGTGCAGACATATATGTCACTTGCTAAAATCACACATATAAGAGCCAGGTCTCGCCACTATGCCTCAGAGCCCAGAGTGACAAAACACAGTGTACAAGAGCACATGCTCTTTCCATTTCAAATTTTCTAAAGTTTTATGTTGACAAACTAATAAATATTCACCACAAAATTGTTTAAAAAAACACACACACAACAAATAAGTCCCCATAATCCCACTTGCAGAGAAAACCTCCATGAGTGACGGGAGCTTTACCGCCCTTGACTGTTTTGGTGTATATTCTAACATATTATTTACTTATGTTCCAAAAATAGAGTTGCTTCATCAACTCTATTTGTTTTGTGACAGTTTTCCCCACTAAACAATATATCTTGGACATCTTCCCAAGGACAGAGCTTCTAAACAGAAACAAAACAGAAAATATTTTATTATTTTTTAAAATATGTTTTTATTGATATTTTAGAGAGAGAGAAAGGGAAACAGGCAGAAACATTGATGTGAGAGAGAAACATTGATCAGCTGCCTCCTGCACGCCCCCTACTGGAGATCAAGCCTGCAACCCGGGCATGTGCCCTGACTGGGAATCGAACCAGGCGCTCTCAGTCCATGGGATGATGCTCAATCCACTGAGCCACACTGGCCGGGCAGAAAACAGAAAAGATTTTAGATGAGCATAAGTGTGGTTCTATTTTTCTCTGTTGATTGTAGCAATAGCATTTCTGAGGAGAGGGGTGTCCATTCATTCATTCAACACAATAATTAAGGAAATGTTACTTGTGAAAGGAGGTAATAGCTCTTGGATACCTGAAGCACATTTTCCCTGGAAAGGCCAAGGAACGTAGGGGTTAAAAAGTGTGGGCAGCTCCTGGCAGGAACCTGCAGGCAGTCAGCTAGCTAGACTGAGGAGGCCCAAGGGTCTTGGAGGCAGAGAATAGTAAATGGAGGAGACCTGGATGGAGGTGGGGGCTTTGTTTCCCAGGTAAGTCCTGCTTGTCCTGCCCCACTTGGCCTTTTCCACTACATTTCCTGTGGCTGCAGGTTGGGTCCTGGCCCAGGATTTTACCTCCAACCACCCTTTGCCTCCTTGTCCCTTCTCTCCCACTGACTCAACAAGGATGTGGGCAGCTATCAGAGCTGAGGGAAGATGCTGGGGCAGAGGTGGGTTGCCTTTAGGGTGAGGCAGGGAGTGATACAGGTTGCTGTTTTTTTCTCTAAGTCTTTGGGCCACAGTATGTTTCTAGGCCCATGGCCAGAATTCTCTCCCATTACCCTCGAGCTAGTTTTCATCTCCTGTACTTATATTTTCTTATACCCCGTTTCCCCACAAGCTAAGGGGTCTTCTTCACCAAGTGCACAGCTGCCCTATTTCCTCTCTGACCTTGGCCTAACCTACATCCAGGGGCCAGCACTCTGCTCTCTTGAGAGATTAGAACTCTCAGCCTGGAGCCGACCCTGCAGGGATCACAGTTGGAGGATTCAGGAGGACCTACTCATTCCCTGCTTGGGCCAGAGCCTACCACCCTGGGCCCCACAGACACTTCCCTGCCCTGGATTGCTTTGTCTCTCAAGCAAGGTCTCTGGGCCTTCCTAGCCTGAGCCAATTCCAACCCTCTAACCCGGAGGGCAGAGGACACCGCCCTCACCCATCCTGCTCCTCCTTGGTAATGTCATGTTGCTTGGGCCTTGCTGGGGACCACGTCTCTTCCATTGGCATCCTCAGCCATCTAAGGGCTGCCAAGACAGGCAGGTAGGAAGAACATGGGATTTGGTATCAGAAGACCTGGATTCAAGTTTTAATTCTGCTCCAGCTGTGAGACCCTTGGAAAATACCCTATTCTCTCTAACCCTTAGTTTTATCACCTATAAAATGACAGGTGTGAGCCCCTCTATTTCTTGGGCTTGTTTTGAGGGTCAGATAAGATAGTGTGAATAACAGGGACTTTGCCAGGAGAGTAAGGAGGCATAGAAGGTTATATAATAAAAGTAAGTCCTTTCCCAGGATCCCAGGGCTCCTCCCCAAAGACAATCACCATTGCCAGGAACATTCAGTGCCGGCATATACGTGTACATGCCGTCCCCCCCCCCCCCCCACACACACACACAGTGTTCTGCACCATACACATTCTGGAGATTTTCCTGTATCAGCACACATAGAGCTGCCTCTTTTGTAGCAGGTGCTTAGCGCCCCATTGTATGAATGTACCCAAACCAATGTAGCTAGTTCCCACACTACAGATGGACACTGGATTGTTGCCAGCCTTACGCTATTAAAGACAATGCTGGAGTGAATATTGTTAAACCTACATTTTTGTGTACATGTATGAGACCATCTGTGGGACAGAGTGAGCCCTTGAAGTAGTGCTGCTGGGTCAAAGGCATGTGCAGGTTTGTCTAAGATATGACCAGCTTGCCCTTGAAAGAGTGTGTATTGATTTGCACGGCCACCGACAAAACAGAGTGTCTTTCCCCTATTTCTTCATCCTTGTAGGGTGTTGCTAAATCTTTTGACCTTTGCCCATTTGATAGGTAAAATGGTATCTTATAGTTCTTTTTTTCTTTCTTTCTACATATTATCAGATAGAGTTGGAGGGAGGAAGAGAGAGAGACAGAGAGAAATGTCGATGTGATAGAGCCACCTCAACTGGCTGCCTCCCGCATGACCCGACCAGGGGACGAGCTGCAACCGAGGTACGTGCCCTTGACCAGAATCGAACCTGAGACTCATTGGTCCAAGGGCTGACACTCTAACCACTGAGCCAAACTGGCCAGGGCTTTTTTTTTTTTTTTTTTTAGGATCTTATAGTTCTAATTTGCATTTTAAAAATTATGAGTGAGGCTTGAAAGTGAGACACTGTAAGTATTTTGGGTCGGAGTGGGGAGGCCCACTTTGGGCCTGCCACCCTCCCTGCAGAGCTTCTGCCCACCTCATGGGTGCCATCTTCCCCTTCCCAAGGCTCATCACTCTTCCCAACGGGGTTCTCCAGATCCTGGATGCTCAGGAGAGTGACACAGGCTCCTACCGCTGTGTGGCCACCAACTCAGCCCACCAGCGCTTCAGCCAGGAGGCCTTGCTCAGTGTGGCCCGAAGAGGTAAGGGGGCTGGCTGTTGGGGGAAATCAGGGTGTTTCTGGAATCAGCCACCTCAGAGCCTGGAGAGGCCTCACGAGGTCCAAGCCCTGCCTTCACAGAGGTGATGGGGTATCACTCCCATCAGACAGGTGAGGTGATGAAGCCCAGGGAAGGCAGTGCCACCCAGCAAGTCAGAGAGAGACCTGGGGCTGGATTCCCAATGGCGGGCTCCCTTCCTGTGGAGACCCTGTGTTCCTTGAGCTGGTTGGAGCATCTAGGGTTGGAGACAGGTGGGGAGGTAAGGCATCTGAGGGAGGGAGGGTGTCAGTGCCCTGCAGCCCTGGCCCCTGCCCCTCTGTGTGCCCTTGGGGCTCTGGGAACTAGGGGATTTGCCCCTCGCTGCCTGCTATGCCCTACAAATCTGGCTCCCTGCAGTCTGGTGTTTTTGTATTCCCCATTTCTCTGAAAAGCTCCTGTCCCAGGGTGATGCAGTAGGAAGGTCACAAGCTTTGGGGTCAGAAAGACCTGATTTAAATCCTGGCTTCTTTACTCACCATCTGTGTGACCATGGGCTGGTTATGGAACGTCCAGCTCTGGGAGGTTGTGAGAATAGCTAAGAGAAGAGTGCAAAGTGCCTGGCACCTGGCAGGTGCTCCTTGGATATTATTTCAGGCCTCCCCCAAGGGTCCAAGGGTCTCTCTCTTGCCTCCTTTTGCCATGGGCATCTCCCCCAATTCCCGCCCTCTGCACATCTCCTCCCATCCCTCTACTCAACCCCCGCACCCCTCCCCACCTCCAATTCCACCCGACTTCCTAGGGGCTTAGCTAGTGAGCTGCTCTGAGTCTGGTTTGCTCTCCCTCCAGTGCCTGGGGTCTCTGCCTCCACCTGCTGGACAAACCAGGTATTCACCATGCTGACCCAGGGGACAAAGTCACACTGAGAACTTGGCAGGAATCAGTGCTCAGGGAGCTGCGAATCCGGCAGAAACTCGAGCTCCACTACCCCCTTTTGCACATGGGAACTGGAGACCCTTTGGAGAAGGGACTTGTCTAAAGTCACACAGCAGGCTTATGATGATGATAATAAGTGTTGAAACTAGATACTGTGACGTTGACTCCAAGTCTACTCATGAACCTGACTGTCCCCTACCTGGAGGGTGGGTTCGATTTGGCAGGGAAGAATGGGGGTGGTGTGTTGGAGACCAGGTTATTCCTCTCCTGGCTCCAAGAGAAAGAGCTCTGAGTCCCAGCCCAGCTCTGCGGAGCTGTGTGGCTACTCTCCCCATCTGTCGGATGGAACCCTGACTGTTCTCTGCCCCACCTGCCTCACTGGGGCATCAGGGGAGGTGCACAAGTGAAGATGCCTAATGGTGAGACCGCCTGCTGGTCTGCCTTCTTTCCAGGGTCCCTGGCGTCTACCAGGGGGCAGGATGTGGTCATTGTGGCAGCTCCGGAGAACACCACAGTGGTGTCTGGACAGAGTGTGGTGATGGAATGTGTAGCCTCTGCTGACCCCACCCCTTTTGTGTCCTGGGTCCGACAGGGTAAGTGAAGGGAGGGAACTGGAAGGGCATGGGAAAGGGGGTGTGTGGCATTCCATGTGTCCACAAGTCACAGAGTTATAAGGGCGACCATTTCGTAGTCACCAATCTTTGGTGTGGCAGGAACTCTCCCAGGGCTGGGTGTGGGTGGGGGACCTGGGCAAATAATCATCCATCTGTGGAACATGATTTCTTCACAAAGCATTTTGAATTTGCTGCTCATAAAATCACCTTACTAATGTGGGCACTGGGCTAGCTCCTCCGCCTTACTTAGTTCACTCCTCACACAGTGTTGCGAGTGGGAGAGAGCGGGAAAGGCGCCACGCAGCCAGTGAGTCGGGCGAAACCAGGCCCCACCGCTGCTGTTTCATTACAAAGCTGCCTCTTGGTCCACCCAGTGTGCCTCTGCCTTTGTGTGCCTGGCTTCACGCTGGGCACAGTGAATAGAATACCCAGATGAGAGACACAGGGGCCCTGTGACCTCATAGTCTGGGTGAGGGAGATAAGACACACAGCCATGAAGAGAAGCTCGAGAGCATGACAGTATCAGGCAGCAAGTGATAAGTGCCAAGTGGGACTGCATTACAGGAGATGCTATCAGGGTAATGAGAGCTCTGGGCCAACCGGGACCTTGCAATCTACTGAACACTCACACCTGCTGTTCTGCCTGAGCTTCCAAGAAGCCCTGGAGGAGGGGAGGGGCCTGGACTGTTATTCCCAGCAGGCAGATGAGGAAGCTGAGGCTGAGAGGCAGGTGGAAAGCTAGTACCCAAACTGTAGAGCTAGTCCTCTTTTTGCTATACCACTCCCTACAGCCCTGTATGGGAGAAAGCCAGGATTATTTTTGTTTCCATTTGTCAATAAGAAGTGATTTGTCCCAAGTCGATGGCAGAAGTAGTCTTAAAACTAGCCCTCTTTATCCTTCTTCCCTGGCTCAGTCTGTTACCCTACACTACCTCCTTTTTGTAAGTTTGTATCTCACATCCAAGAGCACATAATGAATACACAGAGTTTAAAGGAAAATAATAATTCAACTAAGTATATACCTCCTCCCACTGATCTGAAGAGAGAGAACAGTTCTGGAATCTTTGTACCTCCCTTACCTGCATGGCCTCATTGGACTTATGACACTTGCCTAGTTAGGGGGATCCCAGGGCCAGCCGGGACCTTTATTATTATTCAGGTAAGTTGGTGATGTTGTCCAGAAATTCTAATATCAATGTTTCTCAAATACTGACCATGCACTAGAATAACTCAGGGAGCTTGTTGACACTGCAGACTCCCTCCCTGCACACCTGGAGAGTTCTAGCCCAGGATCAAGTGCCCTAGATCCTTGCTACTGTAAGTGTGGTCTTTGGATCTACCACCTGAGCCTACTTAGAAATGTAGAATCTGGGGCTGCCCTAAGCCTCTGCATCTTAGGGTTCCCTGCAATTCCACGATTTGTGTGCACAAAAAGGATTTGTTCCCAGAGGATCCTGAAGCCTAGAGTTTGGAGAACTCACTTGGAGAAACTCTGCTAATAACACTCCTGGACAGACACTGGGAAGAGAAAGGCCCCAGAAGGACTTCATTCTTGACCCTGGCACAGTTCCTTTTACAGGAATTTACTCCACTAAGTCAGGGAAGGGACTTTTGTTTTATTTTCTTCTGATTGCAAAATTTATATGTGTTCATTGTAGAAAACTGGGGAATAGCAGAAACAGAAAACATCTCACCATTCAGAGATAAGAATTGTTAACATATGTGTGTATTTTCTTCCAGATTTTTTCTATGCACATGTACATTTTCCCCCAGAAATTGAGAGCATGTTGAACTTACAGTTCCGAGTCCTATTTTCATTCAACAGTATCTCATAAACATTTCTCCATCTTTAAAACTTTTTCAAAAAATATTTTGACTATATGATGTTCCATTATTTGAATATAGGTGTAATGTAATTTTCCAGTTCCTACTGTTGAATTGTTAAGTCTTTTTCAGTTGTCTACTATTGCAGTTAACACTACAGTGATCAGCTCTGTTCCTATCTCCGCAGGGCAGGTGCCCATAAGTGGAATCCCTGGCTTTAAGGTTAAGGTGGAGCCCGTGTATAGCCCTATCAGCATTTACCCTTTTCTCCAGCATTGCAGCTTACTGTTTTTAAACATGGTCCCGATATGATAGGTGGGAATGAACATCTGTATTTTTTTTATTTAATCCTCACCTGAGGATATTTTCCCATAGATTTTCAGACAGAGTGGGAGAGAAGAAGGGAGGAGAGAGAGAGAGAGAGAGAGAGAGAGAGAGAGAGAGAGAGAGAGAGAGACATTGATGTGAGAAAAACACATCCATTGGTTGCCTCCTGCACGACCCCAACCAGGGCCAGGGATCCGATCGCAACAGAGGTACATGCCCTTGACTGAAATAGAACCCTTGACTCACTCGTCTGTCCAAGGGCCTACACTCTAACTGCTGAGCCAAATCCGCCAGGGCTGAAGATCTGTATTTTGATATGTATTTCTTTGATTATGTGACGTTGAACACTATTTTTGTGTTTCCTGAGTATTTGTGTTTTTCCTTCTGAATTTTCTGTTCATGTCCATAAGACAAGGACTTTTTTTTTTTTTGGTACGTGCCCCTAGAGGAACCGAACCCAGGACTCTCTGGTCCGCAGGCCAAGGCTCCAACTGCTGAGCCAAACCGGCCAGGGCAAGGCAAGGACTTTTAAGATGGTTTTCATTTCACATCAAGATGAAAGCCTCCGCACATATTCAACTCTTTGGTTTTGATCAGACCTTTCCAGCCATATTTCATCACAGGTACTGGGCTAAGGCCATACAAGAGTGTGTCCTTGGGAGAAATCAATTTTAACAACAATGGTAATAGTAATAACTGACTAGTGTACTGAGCACCTATTATGTGCCTGTATTGTGTCAGGGGTTCTCACAAACCTTATTCATTCCACCCCCACAGCAGTTCTTCCAGCTAGAGACTACCTCCTTATTTTACAGAGGGAGACACTAAGATTCAGAGACGGTCACTAGGCTAACAAGTGGGGGAACTGGGATTCAAACTGGGGACTGTTATGGTCTCATAACCCGGGTGTAGAGAGGCCCCGAGGTCCAGGGAGTGGATGAAGGGACAGTCCTCACCTCCCTCCTCCAACGCTCTCCCTTCTCCCCCAGACGGGAAGCCCATCTCCACTGATGTCATTGTCCTGGGCCGCACCAACCTACTGATCACCAGCGCGCAGCCCCGGCACTCGGGCGTCTACGTGTGCCGCGCGAACAAGCCCCGCACGCGCGACTTTGCCACCGCCGCCGCCGAGCTTCGTGTACTGGGTGAGGCAGGATGAAGGCTGGGGGAGCAGGTGTGCGGGGAAACCAGACTGGGGCAGGTTAGCTTGGATCCAGAGAAGAACAGGGAGGGGGGAAGTGGGTAATTGGGTGTGTTGGAGGGATTGAGAGACATCTTGGAGGATGCAAAAGTGGTAGACCTGGGAGGTGGGGATGTCGAGTTGGTGGGGAGGATTCTTCGCGGGCGGGAGCTCGGAGGAGACAGGCTAGATAATTGGAGGAGGGGAAGAAGTAGAGAGAGATTGGAGGATGGAGCGGGAAGAGTTGAGTCAGGGAAAGAAGGGGGGAGTGATTAGGGCTTGGGTGATTGGAGGATGGGGATGGGTTATCTGGGTGGGATTTAGGTAATGGGGGAAGAGTGAGACTGAGGTTACCAGCGGGGAGCTAGTGGAACTTAAAGTGGGACCAAGAAAACCGGGGGACGGGTTTGCTCAGAACAGGGCCAACTGGTCGGTATGGGAGATCCTGGTAGGGGAGAAGGAGATGATAAATACAGTAGTGGGTTAGACCCAGGCGGAGAAGAGGCTGCGGAGGCCCGGTCAGCGTGGGACTGGGGTAGATGGGAAGAAGAGGTAGAGCCGCGCTGCACTGGAATATTTAGGGGAAGGGGTGAATCAGAGAGGTTAGAGAGATTGAAGGAGACTTGGGAGCCGGTTGGGGTACTTGGGGAAGGGGGCAGAGCCCCTAGTGGCCAGAGCGCGCGGTCAGCGTCCTTCTTCTCGCCCCCAGCGGCCCCTGCCATCTCGCAGGCGCCCGAGGCACTGTCCAGGACGCGGGCCAGCACCGCGCGCTTCGTGTGTCGCGCGTCCGGAGAGCCAAGGCCCGCGCTGCGCTGGCTGCATGACGGGGTGCCGCTGCGGCCCAACGGGCGCGTCAAGGTGCAGGGCGGCGGCGGCAGCCTGGTCATCACGCAGATCGGCCTGCAGGACGCCGGCTACTACCAGTGCGTGGCCGAGAACGGCGCGGGCACAGCGTGCGCCGCCGCGCCGCTGGCAGTAGTTGTGCGCGAGGGGCTGCCTAGCGCCCCCACGCGGGTCACGGCCACACCGCTGAGCAGCTCGGCGGTGCTGGTGGCCTGGGAGCGGCCGGAGCTGCACAGCGAGCAGATCATTGGCTTCTCCCTCCACTACCAGAAGGCTCGGGGTACGTCTGCAGGGGCGGAGGGTAGGGATGGGGAGTGAAGGGAGACACCCCAATGAGGGCCCAAGCGGATGCGATGAGGGTGGGGACAAGTTGGGTGACTGAAGGGTTGCCTGTCCGCTACTTTTGGAGCTAGGATGGGATGGCGTGGGAGCGTAGAGGTGCGTGCGTGAGGCCTGGCGCTCCAGGGATCAATATGTGTGGCACATTGTTTTATGAGAGAGAAGGGAGATGATGCTTCTCCTCCCAGAGAAAATGCCTTGGCATCTCCTGGAGCCAAATATTAAATGCAACAGGAGTCACTTTAGTTGGATGATAGAAAGAGCTTCCTAACCAGTGGAGGAATTAATGCAGTAGGACTAGAAACTAGGGGAGTTTATAATCTCCAGTGCAGATTATCTGGGATGATTTGGCTATAAATAGACTATTCCAGAAATTGGGACAATACAAGGACCCTTAGATAGCCTCCAGCTGATGGGCCCCTGATGGTGTTCCTCTGACAGTCCCTTTATCCTGTGTCACCGCCCCAGGCATGGACAATGTGGAATACCAGTTTGCAGTGAACAATGACACAACAGAGCTGCAAGTTCGGGACCTGGAACCCAACACGGATTATGAATTCTACGTAGTGGCCTACTCTCAGCTGGGGGCCAGCCGCACCTCCACCCCAGCGCTGGTCCACACACTGGATGATGGTAGGGCCTCTGTACCTGCAACGGGCACCTTGGGGTCCAGAGAATTCCCTGGGAATGGTAGCTTGGCTTCTCTTTACTAGTGAATGCCAAGACACTTTTACCTGCCTTGTGTCATCTCTTGTACACCAAAAGGGGCAGGCAAGGGTTCTTTTTCCCCAATCTACAGTTGGGGAAACCGAGGCCCAGAAAATGAGAGTGACTTGCCCAGGGTCAGTAGGACAACTAGGACTTGAGATCTCAGCTTGTGATTCCCTGTATCATGTGGCCCTTGACTCCCACATACCATCCAGCCAGGCAGGGACCAGTGAATTTAACCCACTGGATGTGGAAGATTGTGTCCCAAACCTTTTTCAGGGTGGGAAGGATGTCCCCTCCTCTCCAGCTTGGGGCTCTCCTGAGAGGCTCCCTTTCCTCCCTCAGATCCTGGTCCTGGGCCTACTTCTGACTTGCTGTGTGACCTGGGCAAGTCTCTGACCGCTCCTGGGCCTCACCTTCCACGGCGGTGGAGCAGAGCTCATGCTGATGTTCTTCTGTCTCAGTCCCCAGTGCAGCGCCCCAGGTCTCCCTGTCCAGCCCCAACCCCTCGGACATCAGGGTGGCGTGGCTGCCCCTGCCTCCCAGCCTGAGCAATGGGCAGGTGGTGAAGTACAAGATAGAGTACAGTTTGGGAAAGGAAGGTGAGTGGAGGCAGGGTGCGGGCTCCACCTGGCTGGGAATTGTCTGTGAAGAGTGGGTCAGCGCCTCTGAGGACCTGAGCAGAGTCAGGTGTCTGAGGAAAGTAGGCAGTGCAGGGGAGTAGAGAATGGTGAACCTGGAAAAGAGCAGTGTGGGCTGGGATAGAGGGGAAAAGGGCTAGCTCAAGGCAGAGGGAGGCCTGGGTTCTTGCCTCACCTCCTCTACAGCTGCCGTGTGTCATCTGCTGAGTCCCCTTCTCCGTTTTCTTATCTGTGAAATGAGGCAGGTGGCCTAGGTGATCCCTGGGCTCCCTTCCAGCTCAAAGAGCAGATAAGGGATAGGGAGGTGGGGTGGGGGTGCTTGGGGGATGAGGGAATGGAGCATTGGGAGCGTTATTAGGGCAGGTGTCAGTAATTCACGGTGGGAGTTTGAAAGGGATAAAGAATTAGGAGAAGGCAAGTGGTTGGAGGGCCAGGGTGAGGGTGAAGAGGGAGGGAAGGGTGAGGCAGGGGGCTTGGGGTGGTTGTCAGGGTTCTGAAAGACAGATGGTGCCTGATGGCTCTCACAGTCAACCCCTGTGCTTGTGCCCCGGTGTGTGTGTTGGGGCAGGGGGTTATTGACTGCTTATGGGGAAGTGGGGACCACATATTATGATTCTCCCCACTCAGAGCTGAAGCTAATGACTATGTCAGCTAGGGTGGGGGACCCAGAAGTGGGCTCTGGAGCCATGCACCAAGGGGCCAGTGCTGAGAGCGCCTCAGGCTCTGAGGGGCACTGAGGCACCGGAATCTGAGGTGGAAGAATCTGGGTAGGGGACTTAAGGGTCATTGTCTTCAGGTGGCCTCCCAGCAGCTAGTCTTTTCTGTCCCAGCAGATCAGATTTTCTCCACCGAGGTGCCAGGGAATGAGACACAGCTTACACTGAACTCACTTCTGCCCAACAAGGTGTATCGAGTCCGGATTTCGGCCGGCACGGGGGCTGGCTATGGGGCACCCTCCCAGTGGGTGCAGCACAGGACGCCCAGTGTGCACAACCAGAGCCATGGTACGGGTTCAGCGGGGACAGGACCAGGAGGCGTGTGTGACTGTGTGGGTGCATGTGTGACCTTGGAACCCAGACCCAACCAACCCCTCCATCAGAGACCTTCCATGGCTCCCCCTGTTGGACGGGTCAGGGAGGATGGGTGTAGAGGTTAAGGGCTGGCCTTTGCAGACACATCTGGGCTCAAGTGCTCCTTTTTCTGCTGTGTGACCTCCCACAAACCCTTCACAGCTCTAAGGCTTCATTCGCTTGCAAGCCCAGGCATGAGGATTGATAATGAATGTATTGCAAACAGAGTGTTTAGTACACAATATCTGTTAAATAGGAGCTGCTTCTATGATTATGATTGTCCTTGGTTTTGTTGAAAGGCTCAATAGTAGAGTGATTAAATGCAGACAAAACCTGGTGCATATACTTTCTGTGTGACCTTGGGCAAGTTACTTAATTTCTCTGAGCCTCAGTTTCTTACTTGTAAAATGAGGATACTAATATTTTTATTATTTTACAGTGTTGTGAGAATGAAGTTAAAATGTATGCACAAAGTGCTTAGAACAGTGTCTAATACATAGTAAGTCCCCCACATTTAGGCTTCAAGTAGGGTCCCCCCTCCAGAGGCTCTACCCTTCCTTCCTGGCCTCAGCAACCCCCTTGCCTTGCCAGTATCCATGCATTACTTCCTTCAGAAAAGGTATAGATCCCACACTGTGCCAGGACTGTCAGCCCCGCCACAGAGGTGCTCCCTGGTAACCTCTGTGCAGATGCTCAGGAGACGTCCCTCCCATCCCAGCACTCTGGGCTTGCGGAATAGTGAGTTCACCTCTAGACCGGCGGGCTGGTGCTCAGAGTGGTGGCTGAGTGCTGCTCCCCGGAGAAGGCTGGCAAGCTCTCACTCAGTGCCCTCTTCCTGCTTTTTGCTTCCTCTTGCCTTTACCTTCTCTCCTCATTCCCCATTCACTTTCTCCTCCTCCTTCTCATCCTGCTCCCCAGTCCCTTTTGCCCCTGCAGAGTTGAAGGTACGGGCAAGGATGGAGTCCCTGGTTGTATCGTGGCAGCCGCCCCCTCACCCCGTCCAGATTTCTGGCTACAAACTGTACTGGCGGGAGGTGGAGGCTGAGGAGGAGGCTGATGGTGAGAGCCCCCCAGGGGGCCGTGGAGACCAGGTTTGGGATGTGGGGCCTGTCCGGCTCAAGAAGAAAGTGAAGCAGTATGAGCTGACCCAGCTAGGTGAGGAGGGCTTGGGGGAGGGAAGGAGACAGATGTCGCCTCAGTGGGGGACTGGATAAGCTGGGTGCAGGCATTGGAGATGGAAGCCTTTCTGGGGAGGAACCTGTGGGGTTCCTCTAGCTAGTGAGTGACCCCTTGACCTTCCCCAGTCCCCGGCCGGCTGTACGAGGTGAAGCTGGTGGCATTCAACAAACATGAGGACGGCTACGCAGCAGTGTGGAAGGGCAAGACAGAGAAGGCTCCCACTCCAGGTGAGGGGGCTCAGGTGAGGGGTCTGTACAAGGCTTCCTTTCCCGTCCCTCTGGGCCAGCCTCGGTGGTCAGGCTGTCTGGTAGGCTCAGGCACCCCCAAACATGCTCCTAGGCTCGGGAGTCTTCTTCTAGGTCCAGACAGCCTCTGTCATAGGAAGAAGCTCCGATTTGTGCCCCGTCTTCCAGGTCTGCTACCGTATTTCCATTGTCTGTGAGCAGTGCCAGTTTGGAAGGTTTAGACAAAGAAAACCATGGTTGATCAGTGACTCCTGACCCCAAGTTTGACCTTTAGACAGTTTTTAAAACCCACCTACATCACACTGTCAGATTCTCTCTCCACTCTAGGCAGAGGCACTATCCCTATGTGGCCCAACAGGAAACTGAGGCTCAGAGAGGTAAAGGGATTTGTTCAAGTTTGCACAGAGCCTAGACCCCTGGAACCAGGACCCCTGGCTCTCAGGCAGAAGTCTTTCCACTGCAGTGCCTGTGGCCCTGTGCTGGACACCTCTGTTGCCCATCGTGACATTCCCTCACCCCTAACTTCCCAGGCTGATTTTCAACCATGTGGTTTAGTGGAAGGATCGCTCAACCAGAGCCAAGAGACTTGGCTTCTAATTCCAAATCTTTTACTGAGTGTCTACTGTATGCCAGCTCTGTTCTGGGAATTTCGTGGTAAACAACACAAGTAAGGCACCTGCTGATGAAGTTCATTTTATTTTATATTTATGTAATGAACACATCATCCATATCCTCATAATATAGTGCTTGCTATGTATGTCTTAGTTTAGGCTGCTGTAACAAAAATTCTATAGACTTGAACAACCAACATTTATTTCTCACAGTTCTGGAGGCTGGGAAATCTAAGACCAAGGCACTGGCATGGTCAGTTTCTGGTCAGAGCCTACTTCCTGGCTCAGACCATAGGTGTCTTCTCACTGTGGCTGGAGGGCTCTCTGGGGTCTCTCTCTCTCTCCTTTTTTTAAAAATTGATCTTTAGAGAGAGAGAAAGGGAGAAGGAGAGAGAGATAGAAACATTGATGAGCGAGAACATTGATTTGTCGCCTTCAGCATGCCCCCCACTGGGGATTTGGCCCACAACCTAGGCATGTGCCCTGACTGGGAATCGAACCAGTGACCTTTTGGTACATAGGTCGATGCTCAACCACTGAGCCACACCGGCCGGCCTGGGGTCTCTTTGATAAGGGCCCTGCTAGGGACTGAAAGTTTGTGTCATCCCCCAGATTCACATGTTGCAACCCTACCTTCAGGTGTGCTGTGTTAGGAGGTAATGAGGACTTAGATTTGATCATGAGTGTGGAGCCCTCACGCATGGGATTGGTGCCCTTAGACGAGTCGCAGGAGAGCTCGAGTCCTCTCACTGCCCCTCACTTGTGACTACACATGGAGAAGGGGCCGGTCCGCAACCCCGAGAGAGTCTCACTAGAGCGTTACCACGCCCGCGCCCTGACCTCGGACTCCAGCCTCCAGCACTGTGAGAAGTAAATGTCTGTTGTTTATAAGGCCCCCAGTCTGTGGCACTCAGTTATGGCACTTAGCCGGAATGGATAAGACCAGCACTGATGCCCTTAATGAGGGCTCTGCCGTATGTTCAGATCTTAACATATGCATTTGGGGGGGACACAGGCACTCAGTCCATGACAATATGCCAGATACCACAGAAGGAGTGGAATGCTGATACATCATACAACAGCGAGGAACCTTAGAAACATTATGCTAAGTGAAAGAAGCCAGACACCAAGAAAACCCACATACTGTGGGATTTTGTTGACATGAAATGTCCAGAGTAGGCAGATCCATAGAGATAGAAAGTAGATTTGTGGTTGCCAGGGGCTGGAGGACAGAGGATTCATGTAGCAGGAACAGGGTTTCTTTTCAGGGTGATAAAAATTTTATGGAATTAGATAGTGTGGATGGCTGTACAACCTTGTGAATGTACCAAAAACCAGTGCATTGTGAGAAGGGGAGAAGAGAGAGAGAAACATCGATGTGAGAGAGACACATTGACTGGTTGCCACCCACACGACCCCAACCGGGGCCAGGGGCAAACTGCAACTAAGATATGTGCCCCTAGCGGGAACCGAACCCAGGACTCTCTGGTCCATGGGCCGACGCTCTAACCACTGAGCAGAACTGACCAGGGTGCATTGCACATTTTTAAAACTGAATTTGAGGTATGTGAATTATACCACAAAAACAATATGCTAGGTACTTTTCTAGATACTTTGCAAATATTAACTTAATTAATCTTCATAAAAATATCATGAGGTATGTACTATTATAAGCCCCACTGACAGAATAGGGAATGGAGACATAGAGAGGTTAAGTAACTTCTCCAAGGTCACACAGCAAATAAGTGGCAAAGCTGGAATTTGAACCAGGGCAACCTGGCTCTAGAATCTGTTCTCTTAATTGCCATGATTTGCTGCCTCTCTCTTTACAGTTTGCTACACATATGACCTCGGCCAAAAAAAAAAAATATTACTTAAATTCTTGAGCGCCTCAGTTTCCTCATCTGTGAAGTGGGAATGATGCTACCCAACTCACAGGATCAAAGGAGAAAGGGTAGAAAAAAATGACTGTAAACTGGGGACTGTAAAGCACCACACATTTTTAGGGTTAGTGTCCTTCCGCCCTTCTCCACACCCTAATTTTCACCTTCCAGACTTGCCCATCCAGAGGGGTCCACCCTTACCCCCCGCTCATGTCCATGCGGAATCAAACAGCTCCACATCCATTTGGCTTCGATGGAAAAAGCCAGACTTCACCACAGTCAAGATTGTCAATTACACTGTGCGCTTCAGCCCCTGGGGGCTCAGGAACGCCTCCTTGGTCACCTATTATACCAGGTGGGAAAGAGGGTCTGATGCTGTAAAGGAGAGGAGGGGGGAGGCAGCAGGTGGTGATGAGGAGAGGGACCCTGGAGGGTTCAGAAACCTTTCAGGCTCATGTGTTACCCTGGGGAAGCCCCAGGTTCTGACAACCTGATGGTGGAAAAGGAGAGTCCCTGCTACCCCATCCCTTTGCAACAGAGCCTTGTACTGAACCCTTGAGAACATGATGCAGACAGACCTATTTCTTCAACCTCAAAGGGCTCCCAACAGGATGGCGAAGAGACAGCCCAGCCACTGTCTTGAGAGGGCCCCCAATCAGACGGGGCGACAGCCCCTACCCTCAGGAGCTGCTGGTGTGGCAAAGGAAACATTGCATAAAAAGCAATAGGTGCATACAGTTGCAGCTAAAGAAAAGTTATATCAAGGAAAAGGGGCATCACAGATGGTTCCTTGGGTGAAGTACGACTTGGATTAATCCAGGAAGGTTTCCTGGAGGAGGAGACCTGGCTTGGAGATTGGGCATGGAGCATGATACCCTGGGAGCAGTGTACGTTCTCATCTAGCTGTAGGTTCTCTGGCTAGTGTTAGTGGCCCACTTCCCAGGGTAGGGCCTGGGCTGGGGCTGGGGGCAGGGGAGTAGATTTGGAGGAGCTTCTCTGCTATGAGGGCGAGCCTGAGGTCTCTAGTCACATTTCTTGCCTTGGCAGCTCTGGAGAAGACATCCTCATCGGTGGGCTGAAGCCCTTCACCAAATACGAGTTTGCGGTACAGTCCCATGGCGTGGACATGGACGGGCCTTTCGGCTCCGTGGTGGAGCGCTCCACCCTGCCTGACCGTGAGTGGCCCCTCAGCCCTCTTGCCACCAATTCATCTCTTACCCAACTCCTTGCCCAGAAGCCCTCTTTTCCAAAATATCCCTCAGGCCCTGGCCGGTTTGGCTCAGCGGTTAGAGCGTCGGCCTGTGGTCCGGAGAGACCCGGGTTCAGTTCCCGCTAAGGGCACGAACTTCGGTTGCAGTTTGTCCCCGGCCCTGGTTGGTCGTGCGGGTGGCAGCCACTCGATGTGTCCCTTCACGTCGATGTTTCTCTCTCTCTCCCTTCCTCTCTCTCTCTCCCACTCTATCTGTACAAAAAATGGAAAAATATCCTCGGGTGAGGATAAAAACAAAACAAAACAAAACATCCCTCAGAACCCCTTAAGGGTGTATTATTTGTTTGCATTTACATAGGCCAGTCCTGTGCTGTTCTTAACCATTTATCCATAAAAATGATAACACAGGATTGAGAGGAAGGGCTTCTTTTAAGAGGCTGTGCCCAGACCTGGGCTGGGGAAGAGGGCGCAGGGCAGGGGGCAGGCAGGTGTCCTGGATTCTGCATCTGGGTCCCCATCCTGCGTCTGACACACAGGGAGACTTGGGTGGGTTCCTTCCCCCCGAGGGCCTCTGTAAAGTAAAAAGAGAGGCTGGGACCATTCACTTTACAAGTCTGTGACTCTGGAACCCTCTGGAAATGGATTTCAAGACAAAGGACTTTTGTTCTCACAGCAGAGGCTCTTCCGTCCTGCTGGCCCTGAGATTCTTCACCTGCCCATCCACAGAAGACCTTTGTCCCAGGACCTGAAATAGGAAGATGTGTGGGATGGGTGTGGAGGCCCTCCATTCTCATGAATTTGCTTTTTAAAAAATTGCTTTCAGCCCTGGCTGGTTTGGCTCAGTGGTTGGAACGTTGGCTCACAGACCAAAGGGTTTTGGGCTTGATTCCTGGTCTAGGGCACATGCCTGGGTTGTGGGTTTGATACTCGGCTTCAATTGGGGCCGCGTGGGAGGCAATCAATCAATCAATGTGTCTCTCTCACTTTGATGTTTCTCTGTCTCTCTCTCTTTCTCTCCCTCTCCCCTTCTCCCTCTTTTCCTCCCTTCCACTCTGTCTGAAAATCAATGGAAATATATCCTCGGGTGAGGATTAACAACAACAACAAAACTGCTTTCCAATAGTTTCTCACTCCCCGAGGGCCTCAGTTCCTATGGTCTTAAATTGCATACAGAATTTAGGGAGACCCTTGAAGTTGACTTTATGACATTGGATCCCCAGCACAAGTGTCCGAGCTACAGAGGAGGATGGTTTCCCCTTCTTCAGATGGGGAAACTGAGCCTGAGAATCGAAGAGTTCTGTTACACCTTAGTGCCCTTGGCCCCCATACCACCCTCTGTCAAGCCTTGAAGACCTGAACTCCCAAATCTCTGTCCTTCCCAACTCACCAGTCACTCTGTGTCCCTCCCCTCCCCCTTCCTCATTCACCCCCACGTCCCAGGATCAGCTTCTTCTCTAACCACAGAACACAAAGTCTGCCAAGGTGGAACTTCTCACACTGGGGTGCCCATGACCCTGGAGGACCTGCTGGCATAGGCGCAGGCTACACAGAGCATCAACCCATTTTACTTAAAGGTTTGGTGTTAGGAAGGGGAGTTAGAAACTTTAAATGATGATAGTAAACACATTTTAAATTAAACTTTACCATGGAATAGATTGTAAACTTAGTTTGAGAGTTTAAAATAAAATATAAACCTTTCAAAAAATTTTGAGCTCTGCCTCCTGGTCCCTAGAATACCAGACAGTCTCCTCAACCCTTGGAAATATCTGGGTGTGGAAGGTTAGGGAGCTTGGCTCCAAGGAGTGGAGAAGAGTTTCAGGGAGTGGAGGGGAGGCAGTGAAGCCCCCTCTCCAACTGTTTTCCAGAAATCCCCCAGTTAGAGACCAGACTTCATTTTGCTTTGTGGTTTGTGGTTTGTTCCAGCTCAGGGAAGAAGAGAGTCCATGTCCTCACGCCGTCTCATGACTGCCCCCAGAGCTGGGGCTCCCAGTCATCCTGCCTCTCCCCTTCTCCTCCCCTGCACCCAGGGCCCTCGACGCCCCCCTCGGACCTGCGCCTGAGCTCCCTGACACCGTCCACTGTTCTGCTGCACTGGTGCCCCCCCACAGAGCCCAATGGGGAGATCGTGGAGTATCTGATCCTGTACAGCAACAACCACACCCAGCCCGAGCACCAGTGGACCCTGCTCACCACGGAGGGTGAGGGCTCCTGTCCAAGGATATTGGAGCAAGAGCTTCCCCACCCGCTTCACCCTTTCCAACCTCTCCAGTGGCCGGATTGGTGGCGAGAGTGCCACTGAGGTTCTAGGGGTTCTAGGAGGGACAGGCGGAAGCTACCCCCTGAGTGGGAGGAGCAGACTTTCTCAGTCCTGCCTCCCAGCCTGTCCCGCATCCCACCCCCACTCAACCGACCAGCCCTGCTCTCCCTGCTCCCCCGCCTCCCAGGAAACATCTTCAGTGCTGAGGTACGTGGCCTTGAGAGCGACACCAGGTACTTCTTCAAGATGGGGGCACGCACAGAGGTGGGGCCTGGGCCCTTCTCCGGCCTGCAGGATGTGATCACTCTCCAGGAGAAGCTCTCAGGTAAGAGGGCGGGAAGGGAGGAGGGGTCCATCCTGAGGCAGCCCGAGGCCCCAGAGGCCCCTGGAGTTACCTTCTAACCTTCAAGTCATCTCTTCCAAGGCCTGCCGCCAGGCACCAGTACACTTGTATTGTTTGGACAGCTGCCCTCCTACTTCGGTGCAGAGAGGACAGGGGAAATAGGGGAAATAGGTGTGGTTTGGTTCAGTGGTAATTCAGCTGAGAGGTTAGATTTTTGGGAGACTGGCATGGTTTTTTGGGGAGGTTGCTTTGATGGGAGGGTTGGCTTGCAGAGGTGATGAGCTTTATGGGGTGGTGGTGGGCAGCAGGACTGGCCGAGTAATTTGCAGGGTCCGATGTGAAATGAAAATGAAGGGTTCCTTATTTTATAATTGGGAATAATTTCAAGATGGTGACAGCAGAGCATTAAACCAAGCGCAGAGCCCTCTGAGTGGGGGCCGGTGCGCCGCGCTTCCTGCCCACCCAGGAGACCTCCCGGTGGACAGACAGGCAGGGTGGTGGGAGGGACCACAGCTTGCAGATGTCCAGTGGGGAGGACAGTCGCAGAGAGAGGAAGCTGTAGTCTCTGTGAGTCTGTGGGGCCTTCCCATCCTTGCATCAGGAGGTTCTGAGTGTCCAGTGTGAGATTCAAGCCAGTGGTCCCCTGAGGAAACCACAAGAAGTCCTGATCTATGCATCTGAGCCTTCTGTCCTTGACCTGTCCTGTCCCCTCTCTTTTTCTCCAACCAGACTCCTTGGATGTGCACTCAGTCACGGGCATCATCGTGGGTGTCTGCCTGGGCCTCCTCTGCCTCCTGGCCTGCATGTGTGCTGGCCTGCGCCGTGGCCCCCACAGGTGGGCGGAGTCAGTCTGACCACGGAGATTTCCAGAGGGGCTGCAGAGATGAGGGAGCCGGGACAGTGCCCATGACTTTTTCCAGGCATCCCCAGAAGCCCCACTGAAGTTGGGATTCTGGGATGAAGGAAGCGGGGGTGATGTTTTCATGAGAGTGGGGGTGGCTTTGGGGGCCCCCCCGCGTACCCCTCCACAAGGGCGTCCGTAGGCAGAGCTGCCCTTCTCCCACTTCCTCTGTAGCTGCCAGCATCTTGGGAAGAACCCAAATCTCCAGATGCCTGGATCCAAGGGAAGAAGGGTCCCATTTGCAGCGTCACAACTGTTTTTGAACAGAGTTTCTGACTCATTGCACAGACTAGAAACCAGGTCCTAGAGAGGGACAGGAACCTGCCCAGCGGTATAAGCGGGAATAGATCCCAGTCCTGCCTCCACCCCTCATTGTCTGACCACTGTGCCCTTCCAGGGAAGCCCTCCCAGGCCTGTCCTCCACAGCCACCGCTGGGAACCCCGCACTGTACTCCCGAGCCTGCCTGGGACCCCCCAGTCTCCCAGCTACCCATGAACTGGAGTCCCTTGTGCACCCTCGTCCCCAGGACTGGTCCCCACCACCCTCAGACATCGAGGACAGGGCTGAAGTGCACAGCCTTATGGGTGGCGGAGTTTCCAACTGCCGGGGTCATTCCAAGAGAAAGGTGAGCCTGGAGCCGAGGTAGGTTAGTCCCACACTGTGGCGCACTCCCAAATAGGTCACCAGGGGGCGCGAGTGCTCAACGGGGGACCCTGTGGGAGAACCTCCCTCCCCCAACCCCCTTCCTCTTGGCCAGCTGCAGAAGAAAAGGCACTGTCTCTCCCTCCGCGAAAAGGTTGGCAGGCTGGGAAGCGGATTGACATCCATCCCCGGCAGAATAGGTCAGCCTGGCTCCCAGGGAAGAAGGGGAGGGCCCCTGATGGGCTGTTTGCAGGTGACTCAGGGTAGCCAGAACATCCAGACCCCTCCTCATCCTGGGAGCTGGGGACACCGCTAAGATCCAGCCCTCTACAATATGGGGAAAGAGTCATCAGCTTGGCTGTAGCCAAGTGGGACTGGGACCTGGTTGAGGTGGGCTATGTAGGGCAGGTGTGTCGTCACACACACACACACACACACACACTCATGCTGGCAGATCCCACCTGCTTGAGCCCCTGAGTCCTGCCCCATCTTTTCCCTGCGTCTCCGCTGAAGGAGGCCGTGCCTATCTGGGAAACCTCTGGGCTTTACCAAAACAATGGTATTAGGCTTTTCTGCAGGAGGACTTCTTCACCCTCAGTGCCTCCCCCTCCCCCCTCCCCCAGACTCTCTGCCTATTTTGGGCTCCTCCCCACAGCTTTGGGGAGAGAGAAGACAGAGGTGCCAAAGACCATGGAGGGGCTCCATCCACTTCCCCTCCTAGCCAGCTCCCTCTTCTCTCTCCCTTGCAGATCTCCTGGGCTCAGCAAGGTGGACCACACTGGGCAGGTTCCTGGGCAGGCTGTGAGTTGCCTCAGGCAGGCCCTGTGCCTTCTCTGACCCGGGCCCTGCTGCCCCCTGCTGGAACTGGGCAGACGCTGCTGCTGCAGGCTCTGGTGTATGATGCCATAAAGGTCAGTTTCCAGGAAGGAAGGGAGAGGAAAGGAGAGAGGGTCCCTATGCTTGTGAAGAGCAAGTAGTGAGTTCCCTGGAGATCCCTGATGGTAACTTCCCAGGGGATAGAAGTCTAGCCAGGAGACCACTGGAGTCTCTAAAGGTGAGTAGGTAGAGGGCTGCTACTTTGCAAGAATCTGTGTTTCACCCCTACATAGACCTAAGGGGACCAGAGCAGTTACCATGGGCCTGAGTGCCTTCTGCCCCTCCTTCCATTCACTGAGGCTGTGACTGAATCCTGTACTTGTGGCTCTCCTGGGCAAGGGCAAATGGTAGTACTCTGTTTTTCCCTGCCTTCTCATGGGTCCGAGCACCATCTCTCTCTCTTTAATTTTTCCTCACCTGAGGGCATTTTTCCATTTTTTGTTCAGATAGAGTGAGAGGGAGAGAGAGGAAGAGAGAGAGAAACGACGTGAAAGGGACACATTGAGTGGTTGCCACCCACACGACCCAACCAGGGCAGAGGACAAACTGCAACCGAGGTACGTGCCCTTAGCGGGAACCGAACCCAGGTCTCTCTGGACCACTGGCCGACGCTCTAACCGCTGAGCCAAACTGGCCAGGGCCAAGCACCATCTCTCACAAGACAGTCAGCATGTTCCTTTACCAACTCCCATGTGATATATGCTCTGGGGCGCTGGGGACAGGTGCCTGTCAGTCTCTCTCCACCCCAACTATGTTGGTCATTCTTCTCATGATCTCTCTCAGTGATGGTCACCTGTCTTTGTGTTCTCTGCTCTGACCAGGGCAACGGGAGGAAGAAGCCACCCCCGGTCTGCAGGAACCAGGTGGAGGCTGACGTTATTGTTCACTCTGACTTTAGTGCCTCCAAAGGGAACCCTGACCTTCACCTCCAAGACCTGGAACCTGAGGATCTCCTGCCTTCGGAGGCTCCCGACCTCACTTCGGGTGTTGTGGCTCTAGAGCAAGGGGTAGACTGGCTGGAGAGGGAGCTGGGCGGGTGTGAGCAGGCAGCTACTGGGCCAGACAGACTTACCTGCCTGCCAGAGGCACCTTCCTGCCCCTACCTGGACCTCCAGCCCAGTGAGGCTCTAGAGGAGGCCCCTGGGAACAGCTGCCAGTCGAAGGCCCCCTGCCCACTAGGAGCCAGCCCGGGCTTGCCCAGAGCCCCAGTCTCCTCCTCTGCTTAGCTCCCCTAGAGGGTGCAGTTTGGGACAGGCTGTTATGGATCATGGGATATGACACCTGTGTAACTGCAGATACTGAACATCATCAAGCCATTTGGAGCCTCCATTTGGCCAGAGAGAGAGGAAAAAATGGGTTATTCACTCCCCCCATACTCTGTGACACCTGTGATATGTGAGAGACATGTGAGGCATGGCTATATGTGATGTACATATATGTGAAGCACATGTGTGTGTGCTGGTTGGTGAACTGGGAAACCGTGGTCTAGGCAGTGGTCACTACAGCCTAATGATCCTCCAGGTCAGGACAGTGCCCCAGAGTGGTCAGTCCCCAGCCCTGTTGGTCACACACCTCTGTCACCCAGCCTTTTATTACACACTCTGAGAGTGTCTCCAATGCCCTGTCTGACAAAGACAGCCCCAGCCCATTTTCTGTCTGGCTGGGCTGAGTGCAAGTAGGCTCCGAATGCCTAACACTTTAGTTTTGCTGCCCATCTCCCACCTCCCTTTGCCCAAATAGAGAGGACGACTTTGGTCCCCTCAGAGCAACTCTGCATTTAATTTTGTAATTTGGGAAGTGCCTGGTTTTGAACATCTGCTTTCTCTTGCTCTCCCCTCCTTCCTTCCTCTTCACTACTCCAGTGGCCTATCCCCCACCAACTTGTTCTCCCAATTCTAGTGCCCTTCGCTTCCTCCCCGATACTCTTGCCTTTCCTCTCTGCTGTTCCAGTGTCTCCTCTTTCTGCCGGCCTCTCTTGTCTCTCACGCCTCTCCCAGACTGTCATGTGCGTCTCCCACCTTCCTTCCCTAACAACATGACTACCTCATGTCTGCTTTGAGGCCATAGCGTGACTCCTGTGTCTGCCCTTCACTTTACCGGGTACCTCCTGCCCCCTCTTCTCTCTGCCTCTGTATACTTCTCCCCCGGGTGGACTGCCCACCCCCAGTGCAGGTTTGCAGGAGACCTTCCAGCTTTTCTTGTATCTTTCTCCCTGGGATCGAGATGGGAGGTTCTCCTTGGAGGTGATGAATCCAACTTATACAAGGGGACTTTGGAGATGGAGAACACAAGCCAGAGGCTCAGGATAAAATTCTTCCCTCCCTTCTATGCAGGGAGGCAGGTTTGCTGGATGGAGGGGGTTTGGAACCTTCCCTCCCACTAAAGCTAAAAGGGGGTGGGGAGTGGGAATTAGGGACTTTGCAGCCCAGCAACTTCCCACTCTGAGGACCTTGAACATGGGCTGGTGAGATAGGAGTGAGAGGAATCTCATTCCCCTGGGGTGCTGGAGAAAGGTGTTTGCACAGGACAAGGGCAATTGGCTCATTTTGTTTTGTTTTGTTTTGAATTCAATCCTGAAGTCATTTTCTGTTGACCTGCCAGACAAGGACAAGCTTGACTTCTATTTCCTGTGTGGAGAAAACAATGCAATTTATTTGATTTTGCACCTCAGCCTCTCATAGGAGCATGGAACATAAAGTCTTTTCTCCCTAAATGCATCTTTTTAACGGATTGGCATATCAAGGGTTAACTGGCTTGTGGGCTAAATTAGAAATAACCAGTTTATCTCCACCCCCTCACCCCACCCCCTTTTAATGGTGAAATGTCTCTCAGCAGAGTTGCAGCTTCCTCAGACCCTTTCAGCATCTGTGTTTATTACACTCGGGTGTCACTCACGTTTGACATCGCACCTACATTTCCTCCCCCTCCCCCTCCTTCAACCAGCCTATGATAACACTAAAGATTATTAATGTTGGTTTTGTATCTTGTTAAGGAGAGAGTTGTCACTTGTACTATTCATCGTTGCATTGTAGCATTCATCGTTGCTGTGGCTAACACCACTCTATATGTTTTATCATTGCTGTGAAGGTCAAAAGCCTCGTTTTATTTTGCTGGTTTGATTTTTTTTCCAAAGGAAAAAAACAAAACTGCCCTGAATTAAATGGCTGTTTTAACAGTAGGCTCTTAGCATTACACCACATAGTCATTTTTCATGTTCTTGTTTAACAGGCACTGAGGTTCTGGTTTAAATTAAATAGCTGCAAATGAGACAATTTATAACCCATTAGGTTGGGTGGAAAATTGTTTCTCAAAAGCAAATAAGTAATAAATCTGGTATCTGCCTATAACTCACAGTTGATAAGAAAGTGGCCATTACTCACTAGTATTATATATGATTTGGGCTCTGGGTAATTTGGAAGTGTTAGGTTTGTGTCTTTGTATTTTTATTAGAAAAGAGTCTATTGGCCTTTTACAGGGTATTAATCCCTTTGTCACCTACCATTGATGCCTTACATTTTTGAGTCTCATTTTAAAACCTTCCTTTTTTTGATGCATGACAAGTGTAATCATACCTGCTCGTTTATTTGTCTGTACTTAGTTTATGCTATTTTATTTAATTATTTTTCCAGCATTTTTTTCTCTTTACAAATATGACATTTTTTTAGTGTTAAGCCAAGGCATTGATCATGAATCTGTCCTTATAATGAATTAATAAACTATTTTCCAAAAATGTGGAATTCTCTTTTGGAACTAATAGCTAGAATTTCCTTGGCCTTTCTGGAGAGGGACTCTATTTCCTACCAGATGGGAAATGTTGGGGTTTTTTTATCCTCACCCAAGGACACTTTTCCATTTTTTGTTCAGACATAGTGGGAGGGAGAGAGAGGAGAGAGAGAGAGAGAGAGAGAGAGAGAGAGAGAGAGAGAGAGAGAAACATCAACGTGAAAGGGACACATCAAGTGGCTGCCACCCGCATGACCCATCAAGGGCCGGGCACAAACCACAACCGAGTTACGCGCCCCTAGCGGGAACCGAACCGGGTCTCTCTGGACCGCAGGCCGACACTCTAACCGCTGAGCCAAACCGGCCAGGGCTAAATGTGTTTTTTTTTAGGGTAGAGAGCAGGTGGTCATGGGAAAGAACTGAATCATCTTCCTCCCTCAACAGGCACTTAGAAAAAAGACTTAAACTTAGGAAAGATGTGTTATTGGTGGCACTCTTTTAGGCTCTCTGGGGATCCCTTTCCATCTAGATATGCATTTCTTTGAACTTTCTTGAGTGTACGAGAGGAGTAAACAAACAACTTCAGAGATTTGGGGCTCCACTCTTCTGTATAACTCTGGTCTCCAGAATTGCTCATAGCTACACATTCACACATATAGACAAGCACAGAGAACCACATGTGCACACTCACTTTCACACACCTCTCTGTCCATTAACTCAGATGTGGGCACACAGTCACACACAAAACTCCACACTCATCTCAGGATCATAGTTGACAGCTGCTCTGCTAAGATCTTTACAGAGCCTGGAATGTAAATGCTTTTCTTTCTAAAATTTTTATTTATTGATTTGAGAGAGAAACATCTATTTTTTCACTTATTTATGCATTCATTGGTTGATTCTTATATGTATCCTGACCAGAAATTGAACCCAAAACCTTGGTGTATCAGGACAACGCTCTAACCAACTGAGCTATCCACCCACGGCCACGGGCATGCTTTTCTGTTGGAGGGAACCAAAAGCCAGAGGCTACCTTGCCCAGGACCACCCCCAAAGTGGCTGGTGGGCCAGACCCCGGTTAATTGACAGATCATACAGAGAGATACTGCTCATTTTGCATGTGGCAGAATAGCCATTATTTGCATATCACTCTCAGACCAAGTGTTGTGATAAAGAAGAATTAAACACTTGTCAAAATGAATTTAAAATGACAGCAGCTCAGGACACCAATTTGACCTCTGGAGTCCAGGACAAGCCAAGAAGGGGTGGTTGAGAATTCAAGCCCTGTGGGAGGGAGTTCCAGGACTTTGGGCCCAGGGTGCCCCCCTCTTCCCTCCCTTTCCTATGGCCAGTAGAAGTCCATCAATCCTGCTCTTCCTTACAATAAAATCAATTTGGGGCTTTGGTGTGCTGCTGTCCCCTGACCCTGAGTTTCTCCGCTGCCTCCCACTGCTCACATGCCTCAAGTGCTCGCCTCTCAAACTGATCTTCCAATTGCTACTACAGAGTTGTGAGTCACATCATTAATAAACTTGTCTGGTTTCTCGAGGACCACACTTCTTCACTTATCTGACCGAGGTTAGTTCAAATATGGGTAACATTCCTGATCTCAAGATTCCAGAGTTGGTATCCAAAGGGAGACTTGGTCATTCCTCTGCCATCCCAGTCCAATGCTAGGAGCAAATAGCTGAGTGAGGCAGAGACTACTCCCTTTAAATCTCCTGCTCCTAGAACTAAGTAGGTGCTCAATAATTTTGTTGGACTAGCCCATCAGGCTGGATTCACCAGAAGATCATGTAATAGTGTCAAAGATTCAAGATCTCTGAGGGTTAGAGCATGCCCATGTACCTCCTAGGAGGCATGCCTACCTTCTATACCATTCTCACGCAGGACCTATGTTGTCTCCTTATTTGTTCTCTGATGTGAAACACTGAACCTTCTTTGGGCGTAGAAACGTTGCTGGGAATTTTAACCTACAATTTGCTTTTCCAGTTCCTAGGTCATTTGCCAGGACCTCTGTGGTTTAAAGGTCTGTAGGGGTGAGTAGGAGAGATATTATCATCTTTATTTTCCAGGTGAGCTCAGAGAGTGACTGCGTGGGTTGGCTGGACTACACAGCAGGCAGAACGGGGGTGGGAAGCCCGGTTACTTTTGCGTTCTCATTGTCCTATTGGGTCGGCTCTTCCACTGCACCTACTTGGGGTCCACCCAAGCGCCCGAACGCTTCAGTCTAGAGAGGCCAGTCTTGCAGCTCAACGTCCTACTCTTTGGGTGGAAGTACCAGAAACCCATGGAAAACTGGATCTTTGACAACTTTATGCAGTTTTGAGGGAATTATCTCGAAAATATAGACTTGGACACGATGGAGGAGGGCGCAGATCAAAGAGGTGGTCAGAGCAAATCCCGCAGCTTTGCGTGTTTCTCCGCATCCCGGACCCACTCCACAATCGGTTGGGTCTCCATTTTCCAGCCCCCAAATCCGGGGCTGGCCCAAGGGGAGGGAAGGTACCGGGCTGCAGCCTGGGACGGCGCCGGCCGCTCCAGCCACAGTTCAAAGCGCAGGGGGCGCGTCCGCCGAGCAGCCGGGAATGTCCGGCCGCTTAAAGCGCTAGCCGGCTCTTTTGTTCCCCAGACCGGGCCTCCGGGGAGAGGGGCTGGGGGAGGGGACCGGAGGGTAGGGAAGGGGGGCAGCAGTCGGCGGGCGGAGGGAGGAGGGCGGGGCAGGCGCGGGCGGTGCGAGTGCGGAGCGCGCACCCCGGGCGAGGCTGACAGATCGCCGGGGTAGGTGCAAGATGGCGCAAGCGGCGCTCCCCCGGCGCCCCCGGCGCTCCTAGGCAGGCATGTGGCCCCAACCCCCCGCCGCCCGGGCTCGGCCCCGGCCGGTGTCCCGGCCCCGGCCCCGGCCTCGGCGCCGACCCCGCGGGACATTGTGAGCCGCAAGAGGCCCCGGAGCCGCGCGTCGCCGAGTCGAGCGGACTGAGAGCCCCATGGCTGCTCCGCGCACCGCGCCCCCGCGCCGCCCGACCTCGCCGCGCTGGCCCTGGCTCCTGCTGTCGCTGCTGCTGCTGCTGCCCGCGCCCAGCGATGGTGAGCGAGGGCGCCGGCCGCTGTGCGGCTGCGGACCGAGCCCCGGGAAGAGCGAGAAGGGAATAAGCGGGCGCGAGGGGCGGACCTGCGGGCGGACTCCAGGCAGGAGCGACTGGCCCGAGAAGGGGAGCCGAGCCGGACGGGGCGGAGTCCGGGGAGGGGACACCGCAGCCGGGCTGCTGGGGACAGCAGGGGGTTGCTGAGGACACGGCCCCCGGAGAGAAAGCGGGCTTAGTCCGAAGCGGCTCCAGGACTCAGGGCAGAACCCGAGCCTGGACCGAGGGGCAAGGAGCACGGCAAAGCGGGAGCTGGACGGGCGGACTGGAGTTGGGGAGCAGAGGAAACCAGCCAGGGAGAACCGCAGGGCTGAGTCTCGTCCAGAGGGCGAGCTGGGGTGCGCGGAGCCCGGCGGCGGGCACTGAGTAGCCCGAGGTGGCCCAGGCAGGAGACAGCAGACTGGGGGGTGGGGTGCGGAGGCCGGGACCCAGCGGCCGCCGGGGGCAGAAAGGACGCGTCCAAGATTTCGAGGTAGGACCGGGACGCAGAGTGCGCGGGAGGAGCCGAGGGAGAGAGGGAGGAAGATTCCCGGCGGGGGAGACCGGAGAGACACCCTGCGAGCTGAGCAAGGGGAAGAGAAACCGACTCAGAGCGAGCGAGCGAGCGAGGGGATGCCCACGTGCCCGCCCTTCCCCGGAGTGTGCGCACGCACAGCGGTCCTGTCCCCAGGCTCCGGAGTCCGCCGACTTTGCTGCCCAGAGCGCCGTCTCACCACCCAGTTCTCTCAGTGGCTGTAATGGTGCAAATCTAAGCCTTTCCCCTCCCACCCCAAGTTCTCAGCAGGCACTCATCTGGGCATCTAGGCGGTGTTCTCTCTCCGCTCGGAGAAGCTGGCTATCGCGTGCGCATCTAGGAGAAACTTTATCCCCCCGTTACTATACCCGGGTTGGGTTGGGGGCTGAGGCAACTGAAACGCAGGTCATGGGAAAGATGGGGAGGGGCTTAATCCTCAAATGTCTTAAAATATTACATATACCCTGAGGGTGGGAGTCCTGCCAATAACTCCAGCCCTCCTCCTCCTTTCTTCTCCACCTACTTCCCCATCTACCCCCCCCCCCCCAGCCCGGCCGCACGCTGGTCTGTTGGGGAGAGGCAGCTCCGGGATCGCTAGTTTTCTGGAAATGTGAGGAGGGGTCTGTGGCCGCTTCAGCCTAGGTGGGTTCCTATCTCCTGGAGTGAAGTTATAACTGGTCTGGTGAGTCGCTTGTTGGAGAACTTGGTGACTTGGCATCATGCCTGGGACTGGAGCGCTGTCTTTCCCTTAAGGCTCTCCCTGATTTCCCCATCATTCTCTTCCCCTTCACTTCTTCCCCCTCTTCCAGTTCTCTCTGCCGCAGTGGATCTGTTGCTGGGAGTAAAGTTCTAGGAACCTCCTCTTCCCGGATTTTGGGAAATTTAAGTTGATATTTGGCATCCTTCATCTCTCATGACAAAAGCATAACAACCAAGAAAACAAAAACAAAAACAAAAAACCCCAGCACATCCTAGAGGAGGGGCAATGGAGTTGGGCCATAGCCTAGCTTGTACCTGGTACTGGGCTCACACACCCTGCTCCCTGCCAGGCATCCACCAGGCCTCAGATGGTTTTGCTAGCAAAAAGAAGCAATGATTTATTTCTGTCTCACTTTATGTTTGTCTAGAAGTTTTAACTTTTCATAGTGCCTAATCATATTCAGCAACTCTATGACTCAAGCTGTATTGTTGTCCCCAATTTAACCAGATGAGTAATGAATGGGAAGCCAGGACTGGTTGAATACTTTACCTAAGGTCACACTCTGAGAGTCTGTCAGTGCTTAACCACAGTGACCACAGAAGTGGCAGCAGCTGTGTTGGAATCAGTCTGGCTTTGGGATCTCAGATTTGCAACTATTAACTGTGAGACCCTGGACAAGTTGCTTAATATCTCTGGGCTTCAGTTTCCTTCTAAAAGAGGAAATAGAATAAATATTATCTGAGATGGTGTGTTGATCAAGTAAATACTGATGAGATAACACTTCACAATGCATAAAGTTCTACATATTAGTAGAGATTCTTGTTAACATTACAGAAAGATGGAGATGGGATGTACAGATCCAGAGAACGTAAAACTCCAGTGTATGGAGTTCTTTCTGCCAGCTCATTCCACACTAACCTTTCCTTTTCCTCTCATCTCCCCTGCCCGATGCAGGTCTTGGCCACTCTGCCGAACTGGCATTTGCTGTGGAGCCAAGTGACGATGTTGCAGTCCCTGGGCAGCCTGTAGTGCTGGGCTGCAGGGTGGATGGGACCCCTCCAGTGCGAATCACCTGGAGGAAGAATGGGGTGGAGGTGTCAGACAGTCCTCACTCCACCTTGCTGGCCAATGGGTCCTTGATGATCCATCACTTCCAGCTGGATCAAGGAGGCAGCCTTTCAGACGAAGGTGACTATGAGTGTGTGGCTCAGAACCGCTTTGGGCTGGTGGTTAGCCGGAAGGCTCGAATCCAGGCTGCAAGTAAGTGGGCACCCTTTACTTTTTTTTCCAGACTGGGGGTTGAGGGCATGGGGAGCAGGAGGAGCAGTTCCATCTTACACAGCCTTCTGGAGGACTAATTTCTCAGCATGGGTCATTCGAGAGGAGCATGGCAGTAATTTACGGTGGTGGAATTATATCATGTACTCATTTAACTGATTAGACTGTGATTTGACAAGAATATAGCCAAACACTGGAGTGGGGAAAGGGAGAGATAGTGAGCACTTTATCCAACTTTGTGTGTCTTAGTTTCCATATACTTTGTGTGTTGTGAGCTTCCTGGTCCATTGAATATGAGCCTTATGTTTCAAGATAAACAATTGTCATGTCTTTGGGTGATTAAAGAAATTTTTGAAAGGGAATTTTGGCTACATGGAATTTTTAATTATGTCTGACTTTCTTTTTTTTTTTTTTTTTATCCTCACCCGATGACATTGTTTGTTCAGATAGAGTGGGAGTGAGAGAGAGGAAGAGAGAGAGAGAGAAACATCGACATGAAAGGGACAAATCGAGTGGCTGCCTCCTGCAGGACCCAACCAGGGCTGGGGACAAACTGCAACCACAGTACATGCCCTTAGCGGGAACCGAACCCGGGTCTCTCTGGACCTCAGGCTGATGCTCTAACCGCCGAGCCAAACCAGCCAGGACTATGTCTGACTTTCAACCTTTTGGTGAGGATAAAATCTCGCTATACCAGTAATGACATTCTGAAGCTTGTCAACAATTTGCTTTACAAAAAATATGGTAGAGTGATTTTGGAGTTATCACAGTCATGACATTAATATAACTCCCACTCACCTTCATGCTGATGTGCTTGTTAAAAAATTCACTTTTATCGAGGCATAATTGACAATAAAATCATAAGATACTTAAAGTGTACATTGTGGTGAATTGATATCTGCGGTGCCTTTTTGAACGGGAGAGAAAATGCCAGGCAAGGTGTTTCAGCTCTAGAATTGTGCTTTGCTCGGGCTGGTGGTGTGGTGATGGAAGGATGGCTGTTCTACAGCCCTGTCCTGCAAAATGCTATTGTTGTTGAATGTAATCTGTGAACACTTGTTGGGGGGTGTTGCATAAAACAAAATTATCTATGTATCTTGGGGAGATGGCAGGCTGTCGGTTGGGGGGGGGCATGGTTGAGAACCACTGCTCTTGGGAAACAACAAAAGTTTTGGCAGGTGTATATATTTTCCATCCCATAGCTTCCTACTTCTTGGGGAGAGGGTTCCATCAAAGAGGCTGCTTTAACTTTGGCTGACAATAATTCTAGCTGATTCTTATTAAGCACTTGCAGTATATCTCATTTAGTCATCACAAGGACCCAGGAAGATAGGCAGTTATCATCCCCTTTTAGAGTTAAGACAACTGACAACTAGGGGGATTCGGGGACATTCTGGTAAGCAGAGGAGCTGGGACTGCAGTCTAGGCAGTCTGAACCCTACACCCTCCCGCTTAACTCCTATGGCACGCTGCCTCTTTCCTGTCTGATCACTGACAAGTTTCTTCCTGGCTCTGAGGGCATTTGCACAGTTGCTCTGAATGGCTGGTGAGTGATGAATCGTTCTGAGGCAGGAGCCCTCTTGTTGAGTTTAAGATGCCCCTTTGTTCTAAGGAAGGCTGATCCAGGCCCCCATATGGAGCTCTCTGGGAGGCAGCTCTGGACCTTGAGACTGAATCACTTCTGGCTCAGCGACCCTCATGCCCTGGCCCTCCTGGCAGGGTAGGGGAAGGCTGGTGCAGCCTCTGAGCAGATGGCTGGGTGTGAGGAAGAGAAGCATGGACAGAGGGCAGGGATTTGAGGAAGCTTTTGGATGGGAGAAATGAGACTTCTCAGGCCACACTCCCTGCATAGATGACCTCTGCATCGCCAGCCTAGAATTCTGGGAGATAAATCCCCAGGTGTTTCTATATAGTTAATTGTAAATGTGTTTTTCTATAAATGGTAATAGTTTCAAGATGTTTGGTTTCCTTAAACTCCTCACAGTATAAAAAACTGCACTGTGGGCTCTGGCTGAGGGAAGTGGCAGTGGGTGAGGTCAGCTTGGTTAAGCCTTTGGGGTCCCGGGTACAGCTGGGGCTGTTGCCCCAAACATTGGCAGTCTGATATGGCCTCTTTCTCCCCACAAGGCTGGTGGCCCCAGCGGGGGGACGCTTGGATATCAAGCGAGTGGCTGGATCCCCATTTTTCACTTCACAGGCTGATGTCCCTAGAAACCTCCAAAGCTGCTTAGCTGCCTAGGTTTCCTCCTTTGGTAGTAACTCCCTGCCCGTGTACCTGCAGGCACTACAGATGTTGTGTGACGTGGGCGTGTGCTTTGCTCAAAAGGTGTGAGGAGCCCTCTGAGCCCTGTGCTTCTCCTGCCTACTCCACAGGGGCTGATGGGGATGGGGCACACTAAGCACCCCTCACAGTCACACAGTCCGCCCAGAGGATTAACCCAGTGAGGCAGATGGGGTCCAGGTCTGTGTAGGTCTGCTGGGACATCGAGGCTGACCCCTGGGAATACCCCCCTTCCATCACTATGGGCTCAGATGCTGCCTTTGAAAATTGGCGTGACCAGGGTGGGCTAAATTATGGGCTGATTTCTTGGGGGCTTCAGTTCCAAGTATCTGCCTTTTAGGATAGAAAGGGTCAGGGTCCTAAGAGTACTCAGGCTTCTGCATGTCTGGTTTCTCCACCTTGCTCTTCCATGTGCTTATTGTTTGGGGGCTAACAATTGAGACACTTGTTAAGGGGGAGACCCTGGACAAGTTAAGCTTTTCATGGCCCAGTTTTCTCACCTGTGAAATGTACATCCTGCTTTGTGAGATGGTTATGGGCACTAGCATACCCCACACTTTGCCTGGCACATGGGAGGCGCTCAGTAGTGAGAGCCAGTACTTTATTCTTCATTTAAAGGCAGCTTCACCAACATGGCTGACAAAAGCAAACTGCCCAAGTCTGCCCCCAGCCTCCAGCTTTCTCCCTCACTGGGATTCAGTTAGGGAGCACCCCAGGGAAATCTGTCAGGGAGTGGAATTGTTGGAGCCCGAGTGCGACTTCTTCTGTCTTAACCCTTTCCTGAGAGGGCCTGGGGATTCGCCCAAGCCTTTGGGTACTGGCTGAGTTGGGCTGTGAGACCCTCTGCCATCCCTCTGGAGGGGCTCTAGGGAGGCCACCTGACCCAGGGGAACATGTGCATTGACTCATACCTGTTGAGGTCTGTGTGCCTGGATGATTCCAGGGAAGGATGGGCCAGCTACAGGAGGGGTAATAATTGGGGGACCCACCCCTAGCTCCCCTCAGGCAGAAGTCCTCAGTTCCTGGCCTTCACTAGAACTGTTCTCAGTTCTTGGTGTCAGGTCCCTTGGGGAGTGAAGAGCCATGTGATCTAGAGAGGGATTTCCTCATACTTAACTGTGCCTGTGAATTACCTGGGGATCTTGGTAAAATCCAGATTTTGAATCAGTAGGTCTAAACCAAGGCGGGTTCTGCATGTCTAACAGGAACCCAGGTGATGCTGATACTGCTGGTCCACAGGTGCTAGAGGAGAGCCCACTCCCATGTCACAATCACCGGGATGGGGTCTCTAGGCAGCATAGTGAAGTCTGAAGTACACGGGCTTTGGGGCCAGACCTCGGTGGGTTTGAACCCCATCTCTGCCACTCCTTGATCATGTGTCCTTAGCACAAGTTACTTAACCCTCTTGACCTCTGTGCCTTCATCTTTATTTTTTATTTATTTATTTATTTTTATCCTCACCCGAGGACATTTCTCCATTTTTTTGTACAGATAGAGTGGGAGGGAGAGAGAGGAAGAGAGAGAGAGGGAAACATCGATGTGAAAGGGACACATCGAGTGGCTGCCACCCACACGACCCAACCAGGGCTGGGGACAAACCGCAACTGAGGTACGTGCCCTTAGCAGGAGCTGAACCCGGGTCTCTCCGGACCACAGGCCGACACTCCAACCGCTGAGCCACACCGGCCAGGGCTGCCTTCATCTTTAAAAATGGGCATAATCCCATCAGCCTGTCAGGGCTTTTGGAGGATTAAATGTGATGGATATAAAGCACCTGGCACAGGCTTGGCATCTAGGAGATGCTCATTAAGTATTATTGTTAGTGCTAGGAATTAACCACTAGTTTAGGATGAGGTCCAGCCTGTTCAATGCTGGCTGAGTTCTCAAAAAGCCAGGATTACCTCCCTCCCGGCCTGGAGCCATAGTGACTGGCAGGCCCAACGGTGGTTATGAGGGTATGGCGAGAGGGGAGAGTCCAGTACTAGTCCCCTGCTGTCTCTACCTCAATAAGTCACTACTTCTCAGGCGCTCAGTTACCCACTTCTAAAGCCCAAATCATTCTTAACCTGTGAGCAGGGCCAGTTTAAGCAACTTACTCTGAAACCCTCTTTCAGCAGCAAGATCCGTGGTCATGTGGATCTGCGGGCAGAGTCTGGGCATAGGTGTTTGGGACCAGGTCTGGGTGGAGGGTCAGGAAAACTACGGGCTGGAGCTGCTGGGGCATATGGCTTGGGGGGGTGCCCATTGGAGTTAGGGGGCTTCTGACCAGGGCAGTGAGTTGTAGAGGGCAGTGGTTCCTGGAGCAGGGGCCGGTAACCCTGGACGTCTTTGTCACCTGGAGGTTGTATGCTCAGACATGGCATGTAGAACCCAGGCTTTTCTCTCCTGCTGGAAGAGCAGCTCAGCTGAGGTGGCCCTGAGGAGGTCTCCCCTCAAACACACGTCTGCCTACCCACCAGGACAGTAGTCAGGTGCTGCAGCTCCAATGTCACTGGTGTGATGAGTGAGTGGCTGCGCCTAGGCCTGCTCTCATGCCAGGCAGCTCACCCGTACGTACGCCGTGGCACAGAGGTAGGTGCAAAGGGGTGAGGTTCAGGCCCTTTTACCTGCTAGTTAGCTCGCCACAGACCAACCCCTTCTGACACTCTTGAAAGCTCTGTGATGTAAAGACCCTTGCCTGGACACCAAGCGTCCTGTGTGGCTCTGAGCAAATCAGCCACCCGCTCTGGGCTTTACTTTTCTTACTGCAAAGTTGGTTGGACTGAGGTTCATCTCTGCCCTAAGGTATTAAGGCTTCCTTGTCATCCAGCCAGTCCTCAGGATACATCTACTTTCTTTGGGCCTTTCCCCGGTCTGCTTTCCCCCTGCTTCTCCTTCCCCAGTTCTTCCCTGAAGACCATGTAGCTCACAGTCATTTCTTCTGCCCCCGCTAAGGCAGGCTGTATTTGTGGCCTGTGGCTCACCCTTCCTCTTAGTGAAGTCTGCTTGCATTGTTAAGTAACTGTTTTGTGGCTAGATATTCCATCTGTCTCCTTAACTAAATTTTTAAGCTCCTAAAGGGCTTCTCTTTCTTTCGTATTTCTCACTTCTCTTTCTTTTTTATTTCTCACATCCCCTGCCTGTGGAGCCTGGTAAAAACTGAATGAACATGTGGCTTTCCGGGTGCAAAGCTCTGTCTCTCTTGTTTCTCTCTGCTTCGCTTTTGCTTTCTCTCTCTCCCTGTCTCGTAATTGATAGCATAGCTCAAAGGAACAGAAGCTTGTGAACGGGAGGATCGGCAGGGGAATATAGCACACTCGGGGCACACACACGATCGCAGGGTGGCTACTGCTGTGTGTTTATCTCTAGAGGAACTGAGACTCTCTTTTTCGCCAGATGGGGTGTGAATCAGAACCAAATTGCTTGGTATCCCTCATGGCTGGGTCTTGGGGTCTCCTGCCTTGGACTTTATTCCCTGGCTGGATGAGTCCTGTATCCCCAGGCCCATTGGCTCCAACTGCTGGGGGAGGGCCCCTCTCACTTCCACCCGCAGGACTTGAGTGTGGAAGTCGAATGCTTCTGGTTCCCACACCTTGGCTGCACTGTTGCAGGCAGCCAGCTGGCCCCTTGAACACAATGTGCAAATCTTCTCTGTTCCTGTTCCCGGCATTGTCCCTGGCCAGGCGCCTTGGCTGGGAATGTGGGCCGGTGAATAGGAGAGGCATTTGCAGCTTGCAAATGAAACAGGCTCCCAACCCCCCTTAACCCCTGTCCCCTCCCCACCCCCAGAGAGAAAGGACTTTTTCACTCCTGGCCTTCTTGTATTGCCTTTCTCTCTCCTCTGCAGAGTCCCTGCAGGCCTGTGTGTGTGTGTGTGTGTGTGTGTGTGTGTGTGTGTGTGTGAGAGAGAGAGAGAGAGAGAGACTTTTCACAGCAGCTTGTAGGCTGTTGTACACAGCCTTCAATAAAAGTAGGATGGAACAGAAGGGCACCCAGGATGGAAAACCAAACAGCTCACTGCTGTCTTTGTTTAAACTGGACTGAGTGATTCCAAAAATGTCTGCCTTGTGTAATTAACCTATGGCCCCCTAAGATTCTCTGGCCATAGTCTTGATGCAGCAAGGAACGCAGTGGCCTTGTTGTGTACGTGTGTGTGTACCTGTGTATATTGCCATGTGTACCTGTGTGGGTACCTGAGCATATAGGTACATGCCTGAAGCCTGTGCATGGGGCCCAAGATTAGGGTCCAGCTCTCCTTGAAGGATCTTCTTGTGGGAATCCCATTCCCTTGAGCTCTGTGGCCAGGCTAGAGAGCTAGAGTGGACAGAACTGGTGCCAGGCAAGAGGCAGTGGTAGATCATTTTATTCAGTCCAGCAGGGGACTGATACTTACCCAGCCAGCTGAAGTGAGAGAGCAGGAGGGAGGCAAGTCCTAGGTCATTGGTGGAGGATGGAGGGTGGGGGCTTATATGATGGGCATGTGGGCATGGCCACGGTACCTCCAGGAGTATAGCCATAATTTACATATTCATTAGGTGGGTGCCAACAATCTGGCTATAGTCCGAGCCTGCTGCCCTGTGCTGCTGCGTCCTCCCTAAAGGAGCACTCTGATTTCTGAGCTTGCCTCTCCCTACCCCCAACTTTGTTCACCCTGTTCCAAGAAGTGCTAACCCTTTGTGACTGCCCTCAAATGGAAGGGAAGGGCAGGGAGCGAGTCATCCCCATGGACGGGAGCAGTCCAGTGGCTTCCTGAGGGGAGTGCCTGGACCAGTGACATTGAAACCCAGTGACGGTGGGAAGGGCAGGAGTGGAACAAAGTTGGGAAGAGGGGCAAGCAGGAGAGGCTCCTGGCCAGACCACAGGGAAATGACGGGAGTGGGGAGTGTGGGCTTAATACAGGCCAGCCAGCCACCTTTTTCAGGCAGAGGGAGAAAATGTTGATGCAAAGGGCTCACACCGCAGCTTCTCCCATTTACCCTTCTCCATCTCTTCTGTGGATCTGGTCTCTATGCTCTTTGATACTCCCACATACACTGCCCCTCACCTCTGCCTCCTGTGAGAACACGATTAGGGTCTTTGTCGTTATCATTATCATTCCTCATCCCTAGTTTCTCCTGCCTTGTCCTACCTACTGTCTTCCTTTCTCCAGCTCCCCTCTCTCTATTGCCCTGTCCTTTCTCCTGCCTCTTTCTCCATTTGTGATGATTTCTGTGTCCACCATCCTCTGCTGTGCTTGGAGGGAGATCCTTCTGTTTCAGGAGCAAAGTAGGTGAGCTCAGGCCTCAGCACAGAGCAAAGAAATAGAAAGAAGCCAGAATATGAGGGTCGGATTCAAAGAGGACCCCAAAGGAAAGGGTCCCTGGCTTCCCCAGCAAGTCGAAGCCTCCCCAGGGGCAGACCTTCACTGAAAGGAATCTGAGAACACTGGCCCCTGCTTGGGGCCTGTCTCTGAGCCTGGACACTGACCACAGTGGGTGGTGGGGGCAGCTCTCTGGAATGCTGGTGTTGGGTTGCAGTGCAGATGTGAGCAGTGATAATGGGCAGGAACTGGACTTTCTGGTCTGGCTGCTGCCCCCAAGGCCATTGGAATGTGAGGGGGGACAAGCAAGAGGCCCTAGGGACTTGGGGTGGGCAGATGGAGACCAGACCACCTAAATGGAGAGGAGGGGGCAGGCCACCGGGAAAGAGAAAGAGAACGAAGTTCTAGTCCTGTCACTGAGTTGCAGGCTGCAGCCAAAAGCATCCTAAAACTCCCAGACCTTGTAGGACCTTGGAGGTCCTCTCAGCCTCCAGGTCGGATCCCAGGCATCCAGAGCTTCGGGAGAAACTTTGGAGCTCTTCTGGTCCAATCTTCTAATTTTACAGACTCAGAAACTAAAGACCTGCCCAAGCATGGCTGGTCCTTCAGCCTGGGCAAGTAAGCCAGCTGCTTGGGTCCCTTGTGCCTCTGCCTTCCCCAGTGCCTCACTTCTCTCTGATTGAGAAAGGGGGGATCTTCTTCTATCTTCCCGTGGCAAACTGGCAGGCATATTGCTGTTTTTCTTGGGTCCTGCCCCAGGCTTTGCTGGTGGTTATAGTTCTGGATGTGAATGTTAACCAGCAAATCTTGGGTGGGGGCTCCTGAGTTTCCCAAGCACACTGGATGCTGAGCTGAGTGGTCTGAGAACTACCTGTGTGCTGGTGGTTAACTGACTAGTAGTCTGAGAAGCAGTCCTAGTATTATGGAGCTGCACTGTCTTAAGCCCTTTATGTATTAATTTACTTAATTCCCACAACAACTCCACTAATAGGTATTACTAGTCCTATTTTAGGGATGAGTAAACAGAAGCCCAGAATGGTTCATTAACTTGCACAAGGGCACACAGTATGTAGGTAAGCTGAGACTTTTTTTTTTTTATCCTTACTGGAGAACATTTTTCCAGTTTTTGTTCAGATAGAGTGGGAGGGAGAGAGAGGAAGAGAGAAACATCGACATAAAAGGGACACATCAAGTGGCTGCCACCCGCACCACCAACCAGGGCTGGGGACAAACTGCAATCTAGGTACATGTCCTTAGAGGGAACTGAACCTGGGTCTCTCTGGACTGCAGGCCGACGTTCTAACCGCTGAGCCAAACCGGCCAGGGCAGGTAAAGCTGAGATTTAAACCCAGATCTGCCTCACCCAAAACTCAATGGCCTGGGTGTCCTTAGAGGGGGTTAGCGTCTCTTGAGAACATAATCAGTATTGATGCCTCAGAAGTAGAGGCAGGTACATGGGCATGAGCAGGGTTGGAGTGGGGAATGTTGGGAGTAGAGGACAGCTTAGAAGGCTTGCCAGAGTGGGAGCCACTTCTGGGTGGGCCAGGAAGAACTACACCCCCGCCCCCCACCATCCCTAGGCACTGCTGGAGGCCCTTGGAGAGTCTGGAGGGCCAGATAGGGTGGGATGTTCTGTTCTGCATAGAGTCTCACCCTACCTGTGAGGTTGGGCAGGGCCGGCTGGGTCAGAGCTGGCTGGCTGGAAAGGAAATTGGGAGAGTGCTGGGGCTGCTGGAGGTGGAGGTGGGAGTTGCTTCTTCCCCTGGAGGGTAGACAAGTTACCCTCCCCCTTGGGCCTCCTCAGCTCCCTTTCTCTTTCTTGTTTTCCTGAATAATGATGCTGATTGCTCCACATCTGTCATAATTACTCTTTGTTTGAAAATTCAGAACAAATCACAGGAGAGGAACTGGTGTGGCTTGAGAGATCCTTCTCCCCAGGGGTCCTGTTGGGGGGTGGGGGTGGAGTGGAGTTGTAGGGAAAAGCCATAATCAGGCTGCTGATTGTCCTTGTGCTATCCCTTTGCCTAGGCAAGATGGCCTAAGGCCTCCTGGAGTTACATGCCCCCACCCCCAACCCCAGGCCACAGTCCCCACCTGCTGTGGTGGCTGGGAGATTCTGTCCCCACCCCAACCTAAGGGTTTTCTTCTCTCTTGGTCCCACTGAACAGTGACTAGGGCAAAGGCTGCAGTCACCTGAGCAGCACAGCTGGGAGGGGCGGCCCCAAGCATGGCACTGGGGTCCTTATTGGCAAGAGAGGGGCAGTTGTGGGCAGGCACTGGGTTTCTGAGGTTTGAACCAGGAAAGGGGCTATTACTTCTAGGGAGCACCAAACCAGACCCTCCTGGGAGCCTGCAGCAGCCCTGGGTACTCAGTGCGTTCACACTCACTTCTCCGCAACGTAACTTCTGGTGAGAGTCCTCCCATCCCCGACCTGAAGGGCCTTGGTTTAGGGGCTAATAATTCCTGGAGCATGAGCCCCAGCCTGCGGCCCTGCCTGCCAAGGGCACCCCTCCATGTCCCCCTCCCAAACTAGCTCCTTCCCACCTGAGATTGTGTCTGCAAAGACTCTATATACTTTTGTGGGGAGAAATCAAGGACAACTTAGAATTCATCCCCAAGCTACCTGTAATGAAACCGCAGTGCTCTTGCTGGGGCCATGGGGGACTACAGACACCCTCAGGCTGGAGCCCGTGCCGGATGCACGAGATGCACACACTTGCACTGAGGACTGGTTCTGGGTTTAAGCTTCCTCCCTCCCTTAAAGTTTGTCTTTGTGGGAAGTGGGTGGGAGTACTATCCTGCCTGCCTTCTGACGGGGAGAGGACGGTAGGGTCCTGCTGCCCACCTACCAGTGGAAGCACCCTTAGTTTATGTTTCAGCATAAACAGAGAAACAGAGAAGCTGGGGAAAGGGCCCAGTCCTAGAGACAGGACCTCTCAGGAGGTGCCAGGCTTGGAGGTGACACCTCCTCTAGTCCCACCATTATTGATTGTGGGTCATAAGAGGAGCTTGGACTTGACTCTGACACCATGGTGCTTATTTCTGTGCCCTCCCCGGCTCCTACATCAGCCAGAGGCTGCTTTTTAAATGTAAATATTCAACTCATCCCCTTGTGACTCTGGACCCATCAGTTCACCTTCCTGAGCCTCAGTCTCCTCATTGGTGGCAGGGGGTGTGGAGAGGGAAGAATTAAAAGATTCCTAAAGTCCCTTCGCACTTCTAAAATTCTGAGTTTATTTTGTGCGCCGTTATTCCTCTCGTCTCTTCCCCTCTCTGCCTCCCTCCAGGCTCGCTCCGGCTCTCTCCTCCATCTCCCTCTATCCCTCTCATCTCGAGCTCTCCTGGGGAGCTGAGCAGGGCCTCCTCCTTTTTAAATGTTAAGATCAAAGTTTCGTAGAAAAAGCTCTCTTGTCATTCTCACCCTCTGTCGCTGCCCCCACTTGGTGGCCGCTCTCCTCGGTCCCGCCAGCGCACGTGTCCGAAGCGGCTGGCGGGCCCCTGGGCCGCGTCCCCTCTCGCCGGTACCGCGTGCGTCCCGGAGAAGCGTTGCCTGCGAAGCCCGATCGGGGACCCCCCCCCCCCGCCCGGGGACCGAGCGCGGCGGAAAGAGAGTGGCCCGTGAGGAGCCGGGCTCTGAAAACGACCCCTGTCCCTCGCCGCGGGCTGGAGGGTCGCCCTTCTCCCTGCAGCACAAAGCGGCTGGGACTCTCCCCGAGCTGGGCGGACGGACGCGCAGCCGAATCAATGTGGGTTCAATTAACCCCGCGCCGCGCTGTCGCAGGGCTGACGAGTAACCGCGCTCCTGTGTGTCTGTGGGTGTGAGGACGTGTGGAAGTGTGTGTGAGGATGCGCCGTGTTCTTGCTTCCTGGAGCCCTCGGCTCGGTATCCCCGGGTCACTGCTTACCTGGCTGCCCTGGTCAGGGTGGGAAGAGACTTTTTCACTTGGTAGCCCGGGAACTCGCCCCCACCAACTGGGGGCCTGAAAGTGGTCCTAGTGGGTAAAAGAAGCAGGAGAGTCCAGGTCTCAGGTTCCCAGCCCCCTTTCTCCTAATTGGCTTGGGGTGTGGGCCAGGGATTTCTGACAAGGGGCTAAAGCTAGACTAAAGTTTGTGGGGAGACCTTTCAGCGGACCGCTCAAGGAGGGGAAAGAAGCAGGGAGGTCCCAGAGCCTTTATAGAATAGCAGACTTGAGCACAGGGATGGGTGCTTATTGCTTTAACAGTACTTGGAAGGGCTCTCACTCCCTGGGGCAGACAGTACTGTGGAGGGGAAAAGCTTTCCAGGTTTTGGTGACCATACTCTCCCCTTCCCCCCAGCCTCCTGCCCATGTTTTTCATATCACTGCTGTGGAAACAGGCCCAGAGAGAGGGCGCTGCCCAAGTCCCGATGTACAGAGCTGGGACAGAAAGGTCCAGATGCCCTTTCCAACATGCTGATTGGCCAAATGAGATCTGGGCTCTAACTTCAGAGCCAGAATCTTAGAGAATTGAAACCCAGTATTTGGCTTGTGATAAATAATTCTTGGATCTTTTTCTGCCATCTTCATCTCCTTTGGGGTTATTTTTGTTTTGCCTCTTATATCCTGGCTTATATGGAATGTCACCCTCTTTCTGCAATAATTCCCTTCACCCTAATTTTTGGACGTCTCTTAAAATTGTAGTTCAAACATTTAGTACCTTAGAGAAGCCCTGTCTAATTTTGTCTCACTTGCAGATTGGATTAGAATATTCTTCCTTCTATTATGTCAGATTACCAATAATGATAATACACAGAACAAGTCTCAAGATTGAGCCTGTTTGATATTCCTGCCCTCCTGTGTTTCTGATTTTGCTTCTCAAATCAGTCATTTTCTCATCAAACCGCGACAAAATCAAGATAATTACAAGCAAGCTGCTAATGGTGATATTGATAGGATCAAGGCTTTCCTGAAATAAAATGATATAGCTTTTACTATATCAATTCAAGAAAGATGTGTTGGGCTGTGTGCCCAGCTTTGCTTTTTGGGGGTGGAGGGAGTCAGGAGAATTTGTCTGTTCTGAGACAGTGAGCATATAACTTGTCCCTCCTACCGGTCTGCAAACTTCTTGAAGGGAGGGGCTAACTCCTCTGCATCCTCAGTGCTGACAGTGGGGCTTGGCCTGGGGTAGGTACCTGGAGAGGGTGAGAGAATGAGCTGTGAGTGTGTGAAATGGGAGGGTAGGAACACTTTCCGCCTGCTGTGAGTCCCTCAGCCTCTGGACCTCAACACCCTGGGGTTGGGGGGTGAGTATAAAGCTAAGTAGGATATTACTCCCCAAGGGCCTACAGGGATGGTTTCACCTAAGCCATTTTCCTAGGCTTTTGAGTCCCTATATCAGGAGCTGAGAGTGGCCATGTCAGCTTCTAACTGTGTCTTAAGTCTCCTATCCCACCCTATTCTGGTCTTAAAAGGCATCCCTATCTCCCTATTCTGTTCCCTTGAAATGCCCTTCTTCCAAGGTCCCACCACTGACCACCTGTGGGAGGAAAGAGATTAGACTGAGCCTAATGTGCCATGACTTAGTGCTGAGTGGGATGGACTTGGCCTGGTGAGTTCAGACCTCGGTCTTGCCACCCCAGGAGAAGTAGCTACTGGTACTAGTCACCTCAGGGTGGGATACCTTCCCAGGCAAGCTGGAGAAAGTCTCAGGATGCCAGAGCACTGGCTTCATCCCCAAAAGATCTACCAGGCCAGGTTCCATGCTATGAAGCATCCCTCTGCCCTCCAGCTTCTCCTGCATCTTCTTTGGAAGGACTAGCCCTGCATGTACATGCCTACCTTCCTGTTATCTTGAAAAGTCATAACTGTGATAATGAAGCATTCTGTGAATGCAGGTTGCTGTGGAAATGGATAAGGGGAGGGAAAAAAAACACTTTCATTGTTATATTCATTATCTTCCTATCAGAATACTCACCCGTGGAGCATTATTTTTAAAGTTACTTTTGGTCTTGGCTTTGGAGAAAGAAGAGATGTGAGGGGAAATAGGCTTCCTTTGAAGGCATTTTTTCAGTTAAAAATATTGAGTCTCTAATTTGGGCCTGAAGGCAACTCTTGCTTTTTGAATAGTGGATCATTTTCCAAAGTATAATTTATCTGGGGATTAGACATTCAGGTACTTTTGCTGAAATCTGGGCAAACCATAAAGACACACATATAGTAATATATAGTAACAGTTATATTTGTAGTTCCTGTTTGAATGGTCATTTTAGTCTTGTGAAATGAAACTACTGGTAAGTGTAGCATTAGAATGACCTTTGATCTGCTAACTAGATATATCTTTGAATAAATCTTTTCTCTCTCTCTCCATTCTTTACTTTTATTCTCAATACATAGTTGGATGGCTGGGTAGATGGGTGGTCCTGTTTATGAGTATGGCTATGGGCAGCCCAGAAACAGTTTATAATCTAGCTGTAGTGATATGGGCATTAGAAGAGATTGTAGCTTCATAAAGAGCTCTGTCATTTTCATCAAATGTGTTGTGAAACTAAGGGTTACTGGTTCAGCCCAATGGCCTACTGTTGATCTGAGCAACATACCAGAACTTAGCCCAATAGAACATTGGACCCTAGGTTTTATATTCTTCCTTGAGGCAGAAATAGTCTGAGGGCCCATCAGAAGGGATTAGAAAGTACATGCTTCCAGGAAAAGGATTTACGGAATTGAGGGATACTGAAGCAGGTCAGTTCTCAGATCCACAGATCTCCAAGAGCATCCATCTTGAACCTACCTTCCTCTGAGCTATGTACTCTTAGGAATAGACAAACAAGACACTTTCTGATCTTGAAGGATGTAATCTCCTTCTCCTCCCCCGCCCCCAAAGAAAAACCAACCTTGTTTGGTGGTGATAGTGAAGAGAAGGCAGCCTGAGAGAGCACCAAAAAATCAGCTTGTCCATCTGCACTGTGGTTTCCTTTAGGTCTGATTTCTAAGCTGAAAGATGAAATGCCTCAGACTGGTTCCCTTTCTGATAATGAGTCAGTTTCTGTGAACATGTGGTTGGATCTCCAGTCTTACCTATCAGCCCACCACTCTTTTCAGGCCCTTCCTTGGGCATGACATCCAAATTCCAACCTGGCTTTGCAGTCCCTCTATAACCTGAATCCTCTTTCCAGCCAGTGCCCACTTCCTTTCTGAGTACTCCAGTCCCTTCCTCAGTCCAGGCTTCCCACGGTCCCCCATCTTCCTTCCCCTTCTTTTCCAGAGTCTTTCTCTCCTGCCTTCTCCACTCAGATCTCTCCCAGCCATTCTTTGAACTTGTCCAGCCTTTCAGTTGGTGGCCCACAGTTGGGCACTGAGGTATATAAATGTCCAACGCCACCGATTGTTTCATGTGTTCCGAATGAAATCTAATTAGTCTGTTGAATGCAGGGCCATGCCTGTTTTTCTGAGTCAAGAACACAACTGGGCAACCACAGTAGTTGCCACTAAGAATCTGCTGGTGGAGCAAGCTTGGTGAGGAGCCCCGTGGTGGGGACGGAGAGGGGCTCCGGGCACTTGTGCGTCTGCCTGCCCGTCTTCCACGGACAGAGACGGGAACTGCTTCCTCGGTTTCCCGGGGCCGCCGAGTCGGACGGTCCGGCCCAGCTGGGGAATTTGCACCGCTGGGGGAGGGGGTGGCGGGAAATGGTGCCTCGCTCGCCCCAGCGACATCAAACCCTCGTTTGGCGTGCGAGGACAATGGCTGTCTTATTTTCTCCATTCGCCGCGCACAATGCCGGATTCTCTCATTCACCCGCGGCGGTGCGAGCGAGGTAATTAGCCAGCGCCATTCAGCGCGGACACTATTGCTATGCGGGGGGGCGGACGCCCGCGTCGGCCGGGATTAGCCGGCGGCCGGGTGTGCAGCTGCGGCCACTTCAAAGGGGCCCGGCCGGCTGTGGGAACCGGCGCTGCCCCCTCCGGGAGCCGCCCCGCCGCTCGGTCCTGGGCCGCTGCGGACGGCCCCGCCGCGCTCTCCGCTCTCCCCGGGCCGCTCGGCCCGAGCTCCCGCGGCCGCCGTCGCCCCCCATCACACTGCCACTTTCATCAGGACCTCGAGTGCTTTTTCCTTTGAGTCCCGGGAGTCAAAGGGCAAGGAGGGGAAGGAGGGGGAGGAGCCAGGGGGATGGGAGCTTGACACAAAGCGCTGACCTCGGAGGAGTGGAGCAGATGGTCCCACTTACTCCTGCCGCCGAGCGAGCGGCTCTCAGGGCCTCGGGCTCGGGGCCCTGACCCTGCCCGCCATCCGAATGCCTGCACTGGGGCCCCGCGGGGAATGGGCTCCCACACGCTCCTCCACCCGCCCGCTGCCCACTCTGCGCCTCCTGCACCGGAGTCAGACTGCCTGGCCCAGCTTCCTCCAGCAAGGCTTGAGGGGGGCCAAGAGCGTGCCCGGTCTGATGCTGGAGCCTTGGGGAAGTTAAGGAATCTCAAGAACCTGCCAGACCAGGAGTTCCCAGTCCGGGCTGTGCATATGACACACCCCCTGAGCTTTCATGGAGATAGGATTCCTGAGCACCACACCGACCAAGGGATCTGCCTGCCTCTCTGGCAGTGGAGTCCAGAAGTCTGAACTACTACCCAGCCCCCTAGGTTGTTCTGATGCACAGCCAAGTTTGCTGATGGGGGAGCTTAGTGCAACTCCTTTATTGAAGAAGTTGAGACCCAGGTAGAGGAAGTAACTTATCCAAGGGTAGACATTGAATTGTGGCAGGGTAGGGTGGAAGAGAAGATGATGGGGAGTGAGCCCCACCCATCCCCTACCCCCTCATACCAGACCATGTGACTCTTAAGGTCAGCATTCAGGAAATCGTTTATGAGGGCTTATTATTTACCTTATTGTTTATTTGTTCTAGGTGCTGGAGGGTAGAAAGGTAAATTGGACTCTTCTCTGCCCCTAGGGGACTCATAGACTAGTAGGAGGATTACGTAATGGATGAACAACTGACTCTAATACAGTCTGATAAGGGTTAGGAGAGAAGCACAAGACAACACATTGGAGGCAGGATTTAATTCTGCCGCCTTTGGGGGATGTGGAGGATGAAGGTGCGTGTAGAGAAGGAAGCAAAAAGAGTTCCAGGCAGCAGGAACAGCAGAAGAAATATAAGTGTGAACATCTATGATATGTCCAGGGAAGGCAAACTTATTTCACATGGTCAGAATACAGATCACACGAAGACAGAATTAGCTGGCCCTGGCTGGTATGGCTCAGTTGGTTGAGTGTCGTCCATGCATCAAGGAGATTCTGGTCAGGGCACATGACCAAATTTTGGGTTTGTCTCCAGTCAGGGTGTATGCAGGAGGTGGCCCATCAATGTTTCTCTCTCATATCAATGCTTCTCTTTCCTTCTCCCTTCCTCTCTCTCTAAAAGTCAATAAAAAATATATATATATTAAAAGACAGAATTAGTCCTGCCAGTATGACTCAATGGATTGAGCAAAGTCCCATGGATTGAAAGGTCCTGGTTCATTCCTGGTTGGGGCACATGCCAGGGTTGTGGGCTCGTTCTCCAGTAGGGTGCATGCAGGAGGCGGCTCATTGATGTTCTCTCTCCCTTCCTCTTTCTCTAAAAAAAATAATAAATTAAAAAAAAACACACATTAAAATAAAAAGAATTAGCTGACATTTGAGGCTGGGAAGATGAAACAGACCTTGAATGCCATCCCAAGGAGAGTACCTTGATTCAAGGCAATGGAGAACCACCAAAGGTGTTTAATGATCATATTGGATATTCAGGAAGATAATTGTGTATTCAGATGGAGGAAAAAGGACGGGAAGAGGACTTGAAGTGGGGAGGCTGGAAGGTGGAAGCTATTACAGAAACTGTTAAGAATTATAAGAGCCTAAGCCAAGGCAATGGGATGGAAAAGGGAGGATAGACTAGGGTTTAGTTACCAGTTAGCTGCTGTGGAACAGAGGGAAAGGATGGGGCAGTGACCCCTTGAGACTCTATGATCCTCCCATGGAATGTAGGCTTCCCCAAAACAGACAAGGCTTATTCTGGAGTGTTGTTGGGGTAGAGGACCTGCAGGCCTTCATGTATCATGGTTTGGTGTTGAGCCACCAGAGATTCTGTAGAGCCGCGAGACAAAAGTACAGCATCAGATCAACATTCAAGAATAGGAGAGGGTCCTTTTTTTTTTATCCTCACCTGAGGACTTTTTTTTTCTTTTTTGATATTTTGTTCAGATAGAGTGGGAGGGAGAGAGAGAGAGAGAAACATCGACGTGAAAGGGACACATCGAGTGGCTGCCACCCACACGACCCAACCAGGGCTGGGGACAAACCGCAACTGAGGTACGTGCCCTTAGCAGGAACTGAACCCGGGTCTCTCCGGACCACAGGCCGACGCTCCAACCGCTGAGCCAAACCGGCCAGGGTTAGAGGGTCCTTTCATGGATGGAGAGGAACCATTTTACCCAGTATTATCTTATACTATTTTTTGACTTAGTGATTTTAGAGATAGAGGAAGGGAGAGAGAGAGAAACATCAGTTTGTTGCTCCACTTATTTATGCATTCATTGATTGATTCTTGTATGTGCCCTGACCGGGGATCGAACCTGCAAACTTGGCATATCAAGAGGATGCTGTAACCAACTGAGCTACCCGACCAGGGCCAGAATCTTAATATTGGTACAGACCTTAAAGATTATTTTGTCTATTCTGCCCCACTCCCATTTTACAGATGAGAAAACCAAGATTGGAATTGAAAGGTCACATTGGAGTCTGTGACAGAACCAGGCATGATCTCAGATTGCCTCTCCACTAGTATATTAGTCCCTACAAATCCTAATATATGGCTCTGGAAATTTGGGGGAAGTATCTGTTTTTGTTGAGTAGACCTCATGGTCATGTGAAAGCAATTTACTTAATAGCTCCAGCCTGGGCCCCCTAACCAGATGCCCTTCCGGGAGGTGAGGGAGATCCGGTGTCTTGACCAGAATGACGGAAGTTAAGGATGTTGTGGGCCTGGGCAGGTTTACATAAGGAAGATTGGTGACCCTGACACGGGCGGAGAAATGCAGTCTGTGGAGAGGGGCTCTGCTGGGCCTGGACATTTTCAAGTCTAAGGCAAAGAGTGCTTCCCAAGTCAACTCCCAGCCCCCGACTCTGTACCCTTAGCTGGCGCTTGGAAGCAAATGTGCCTCAAACGCTGCAACTGGATGAGACTTTATAACTTGTCCAACTCAACTCCCCCATTTCACAGAGGAGGAAACGAAGGCCCAGAAAGGGGCTTTGGCTATATCAAAATCACACATCCAGATTTGCAACAACATGAATGACCTTGAGAGTATTATGCTAGAGAAATAAGTTAGAGAAAGACAAATTCTGTTCACTTATATGAGGAATCTAAAAACAAAAACCAGCTCATAGAGTCCTGAGGATGTAATACACAGCATGGCAACTATACTATAATGCTTTTTATATTTTAATCCAAGGATATGTTTTTATTGATTTTGTTTTGGGGTTTTTATTTTATTTATTTATTTTTATCCTCACCTGAGGACATTTTCCATTTTTTGTTCAGATAGAGTGGGAGGGAGAGAGAGGAAGAGAGAGAGAGAGAAACATCGACGTGAAAGGGACACATCAAGTGGCTGCCACCTGCACGACCAACCAGGGTCAGGGACAAACTGCAACTGAGGTACTTGCCCTTAGCGGGAACCGAACCCGGGTCTCTCTGGTCCACAGGCCAACGCTCTAACCATTGAGCCAAACCGGCCAGGGCATGTTTTTGGGTTTTTGTTTGTTTGTTTGTTTGTTTTAGAGAGAGAGGAAGGGAGAGAGAGAGCGAGAAACTTTGATCGGTTGCTTCACATACTTGCCCCGATTGGGGATCAAACCCAAAACCAAGGTATGTGCCCTGACCGGGAATCAAACATGAAACCTTTCATTGTGTGCAACAATACTGCAACCAGCTGAGCCACCTGGCCAGAGCTGTAATACATTTTTGAAAGTTGCTAAGAGAATAGGTCTTAAAAGTTCTCATTACAAGAAAAACAATTCAGTGTCTGTGTATATGGTAATGGGCATTGTGGTGATTATTGCACAATATATACAAGTATCGAATCATTATGTTGTACACCTGAAACTAACATAATGTATGACAATTATACCTCAATTTAAAAAATAAAAATAAGTCACACATCCACTTATTAAAAGGACTAAATCAGTCTCACTGTTTACCCCTCCCTTTAGCATTTTGACTGCCTCCTCCCTCTATTCACCCCACAGAACCACTAGCATTTCACAAATCTTTAACCCCACTGCCAAAACCAGGAAAATAAATTGTTCCTTTATTCTATGAGGCCCCAACAGGCGACAGGAGTAGCCCTGCAGCTCGGACTTCCTGGATTGCCAAATTGGAAGTGCTCAGGGAAGAGCTACCCTGGGATAATTATCTTAGTTATTTATTCACCTGTGTTAATAGAACTCAGGAAACATGTGTGGCTCAGTTAGTGGGGTGATAACACCACCTTATCATGGTGTTTATCTGCATTAGTTACACTCTATGAAACCTACCCCAAACCCTGGGGGAGTTCAATTAAAGTGAAACCTTCTGTGTCATGGGTGCTGGAATGTGAGTAGGTATGGTGCTTATAAGAGTCCAAGATGTTCTGTGCCTCTGTGTTTTTCAGTATGAATGTCCTTAGGTATCATCAGTGATGTTTGAGCAGTATTTGAATGTGTGTCTTCCCCACTCCCCAGGGCAGCTGTGATGCAGGAAAAAAACACTGGATTTGGAGTTAGACCACTCTAAATTCAAATGCCTGCCTTAATACCATTAACTAGCTGTGTGACCTTGGGCAAGTTACTTAACCTCTCTGAGCCTCAGAAGGGCTAGTGATCCTGACTTTTCAGAATTATACTGAGTAAGTAATATCTGATCTTTGACCATCAATGGCTTCTGCAGGTCTCTGGTTTTTAGGGCCATATTACTGTGATAGGACCTAAGATCCTGACCTTGATGCTTTCACTCTTCTGCCATTTCTTAGGAACTTGGGTGGGAACATCTAAGGACAGGCTTGTGGGATGGAGAGAATTTGTTCCTGGGGTGCGAGAACATCCTTTCTGACACATTAGCAGTCAGTGAGTATCTGTCAAATGAATGCTTACAGTCAGCTCAGTGAGTGTGCTGTGTAAATGGGACAGGTGACTATATTTCCCAAATCCCAAACCAGGACATACTTCTGACTCATTGTCTGGTACGTGGGATGAAAACGAATATTTGCAATTGGGACTGCTTTTGCAAACCTGTCAGTGGGATAGGGGGGAGTAGTCACATGGGGTAGGTGTGCCTCTCTCCCTTTCCCCTTCCCAGAATGTGTAAGAGGCCACCACTGGAAGCAGTGGGGCACACCCACCCACTGGCACACCCATCTAATCTGTCGCTTAGGGCAGGCTCCCAAGCCTGTGTCCCACGGCACACACTCCCCCAGACACACTTCACACACTCCACTGAAGGCTGGAGGGCACAGGAGGAGGAGCTGAAGGAAGAACTGGAGCCTCCAAATTATGGGCTGAGTAATTAAAAGTAGGGCTTTGAGAGGTTTTATTTTACTTGGGCTGTAAAAGCCCAACACAGGCTGTGGCTGCAGAGAGCCCCAGATTGCCTTCCCTGCAGCCGTGCATTGGGCCTTACAGTCCACTGGAATCAGAGATCAGGCCATAAAGGTTCGAGGCTCATCAGTTCTACAGTGGGCCAACAGCTGGATACAGGGACTTTCCCAAGCTGAGGCCAGCCCCCCACTGCCTCCCACCTCTCCCCCATCCAGGCCCCCATTTGTCAGAGGTGGCTGCTGGGAGGGAGGGTAGAGATGTGGATTTATGGCTGCTGACTTGAAAGACAAAGTTGCCTTTTGTGTTAGAATTGGGGCCGGGGGGACTGGTGAGCTGGTGGTGGAGTGGGAGAGTGGCAGGGAGGGGCTGGGGTTCAGGGGCCCAAGGCAGGGGGTGAGGGGCTTGAGAAGGCTGCGGAGGCAGACAAAGGGATCCAGAGGCTTCTCAGAGCAGGGTCACCAGGCAAAGGCCCAGATGAATCAATCACCCCCCAATGAAGCTGAGCAGGGCCCCTGAGCCATCCAAGTCCTCTGGGGATGTTTGTAAGTGCTAGACACTGTCCACCCATCCATACAACAACCAAACCCTGCACACACCCCTCCCCTCCTCCTCAAAACATACTCTGGATTCAGAACCTTAATTCAGCTCTCAGACTTCCCTTTGGAAGCCTAGGTACAGGTCTTCTAAGTTCATACTTTCCCTCTCCCGAATGAGTATAGCCAATCAGTGTGGAGGTTCTTTCCTTACAGATCCAAACTCAGGGCAAGGTGATGGGGAGACAGGGACAGAGTTTTGGGGAGGGCGATCCTGGGCTAGAGAACCCTAAGAACAAGATCAATACCCCACTAGGGACTGTGGGCAAGTTGCCAGCCTCCTCAGGACTTGGGTTCTCTGCCCTTGTCCCCCTCCTTTCCATACACATTTGGAGATAGGACATTTACAAGTGCTTTGGGGAGTTTAAAGAACATGTGAGGTGTGCCTTGGCTGGCCTCCTTGCCCTCTAAGGGCCACTTTGCCTCAGCTTTACCCCACCAGTGGCTCTGCCTGGTGGGTCTGGGTCGAGGCCAGAGTAGTCGTCGGGTGCCTGAGTTCAGCAGGTGCTTTAACTACACCTCAGAGAGCCACATCCATCCCCCGGAATGAGCCTGGCCAATAAAGGCATGAGTTTATGGGCTTCATAAACATTTTACTAGAGAAATCAAGGCCTCAATTACCCAATGGCCTCTTCCAACTGACAGCTCGGTCTATTGGGGCCCCTATGAAGCCCCAGGCAGACGTGAGATAGAAGAAGCCAAGCTCTGGTTTATACCCAGCTGCCCCCCTCTGCCTCCCACTGACCCCCTCACCATTCAAATCTCGCAAATTTTGACTTGACCCACGTCTCCAGAGGGCTGGAGGCTCTACCATTCACTCTCTCTGAGGGAACACAGCTAGCTGCCCCCTTGGAGAAGATAGTTGCTACCCCTTCATCCCCCTACCCCCAGTCATACCCTCTCATAACCTCTCAGCTCCCTTTTAACTCAGGTCCTACTATTTTCCCTCAATAATAGTTAGCAAGTATTTACTATTTGCCAAGGACTGTGCTAAGCACTTTACAAATATATCTCATTAAATCTCCCTAGTGCTGCAGCTCTGGCAACATGAGCTGTTAACATCCCTACTTTATAAGGAAGAAAACAGTTTCTGAGAGGTTAACTTGCCCAAGGTCACACAGCTGAAGAGTGGCAGTGTTTTGAACGCAGCTCCGTATGATTCCACAGCCTGTACCGTTAACCTCTTCCTGTAATACTGCTTCAAAAGCTCTTAGCAGGTGTTTCTCTACTAGGAGCAGAAATCTTGCCCTGTGAGTCCTTCTCTGCCACACAGGGTGACAGATCAGATGGGGGCCTTGTCAGCAGTCTCTGAGTCCATGTGGAGGGAGCTGCCAGGGCAAGGCTCGGCTAGTGATGAAATGGAGGTAAAGGAGGGCTCTCTGGTGGCAGCAAGAGAGAAGGCAGCGGGGGTCTGAGGCCTTGCCTGGGGTCTGGACCAGCACTGTCCGTTCACGTTTTCTGTGCTGGTGCCAGTAGCCCCTTGTGGCTATTGAGCCCTTGAAATGTGGCTAGTGAGCCAGATGAAATGAATTTTTAATTTTTATTTAATTTTCATTTAAATCGCCACATGCGGCCTGGCCGGTGTGGCTCAGTGGTTGAGCATCATCCCATGCACCAAGAGTTCACTGGTTTGATTCCTGGTCAGGGCACATGCCTGGGTTTCCGGCTCAATCCCCACTAGGGGGCATGCAGGAGGTGGCCGATCCAAGTTCTCTCATCAATGTTTCTGTGTCTCCCTCTCCCCATCTGTCTCTTAAAAAACGTATTTTAAAAAATAAATAGCCCTGGCCGCCGGTTTGGCTCAGCAGTTAGAGCATCGGCCTGTGGACCAGTGAGTCACGGGTTTGATTCCGGCCAAGGGCACATACCTCGGTTGCGATTCATCCCTGGCCCTGGATGGGCCGTGCGGGAGGCACCCACTTGATGTGTCCCCTTCCGTTGATATCTCTCTCTCTCTCTCTCTTCCCCACCCCCTCCCTTTTTCTCTGAACAAAAATGGAAAAATGCCCTCAGGTGAGGATAAAAAATAAAATAAAATAAATAAATAAATGGCCACATGTGGCTAGTGGCTACCATATTGGACAGCACACAGATGCTCACCACAGCTGATGGCTGAAATCTACTCCAAGTCCTCTGGTGCCATAGGTCCTGTGCACACATCCCCAAAGGGCTCTGGCCACTTCCAGATGCCACAGTCCTTGTAAGGGGGCCTCGCCCACACAGAGCTTGGCTAGAGGCCCTAGAGCTTACCTGGCTGAAGGCATCTAAACATCATTTCACGGCACAAGGATTTAGGATTTAAGGCTGTTTTACCTCAGAAAATGTTTCTCAGGGAACAAAATGTTTTAATACTGTTCTAAAAGACAGTATTGTTTAGTGGAAATATAATATGAACCGCCATACTTAAGTTAAAATTTTCTAGTAAAAAAATGTTAAAAAAAAACAGATGATGTTAATTTTAATAGTAAATTTTATTTTTCTTAATATATACAAAATATTATCATTCCAGCTGTAATCATTTTTAATTATTAATAATATTTTTATACTTTGGGACGGTCTTTAAAATTTTAAATATTTCAATTTGTAATCAGTATTTTATTATTGTTATTTTTTTATCCTCACCCGAGGACATTTTTCCATTTTTTGTTCAGGTAGAGTGGGAGGGAGAGAGAGGAACAGAGAGAGAGAGAGAAACATCAACATGAAAGGAACACATCGAGTGGCTGCCACCCGCACGACCAACCAGGGCCGGGGACAAACTGCAACCGAAGTACATGCCCTTAGCGGGAACTGAACCCAGGTCTCTCGGGACTGCAGGCTGATGCTCTAACCGCTGAGCCAAACCGGCCAGGGCTGTAATCAGTATTTTAAATTGTTAATTACTATCAATTAAAGTTGTTATTTTCCCCCAAGTTTTTTATTCTGATAAAATACACATACTATAAAATTTACTATCTTAACCATTTTTAAGTATACAGTTCAGTGGCCTTAGTACATTCATATTATTGTGAAAACCATGATCACTGTCCATCTCCAGAACAATTAAACAAGAACTCCCTTTTTTCTTCTCCCCAGCCCCTGGCAATCATCATTCTACTTTCTGTCTCTTTGAATTTGACTACTCTAGGTACCTCACATAAATGGAATCATACAATATTTATCTTTGGGGGACTGGCTTATTTCACTTAGAAAAATGTCCCCAAAGTTCATTCATGTTGTAAGCATTTGTCAGAATTTCCTTCCTTCTTAAGACCGAACAATATTCCATTGTATGTATATACCACATTGTTTATTCATCCATTCGTTCATTGAACAACATTTGGGTTGCTTCCACTCATGCATTAGCTATTGTGAATAATTCTGCTATGAACATGGGTGTAAAAATATCTATTTGAGACCCTGCTTTCAATTTGGGGGGGATATATGTCCAGAAGTGAAATTGCAGGGCTGTGTGGTAATTCTATGGTTGTTTTGTTTGTTTTTTGAGGAACCACCCTACTGTTGCCCATAATGGCTACACCATTTTGCATTTCCACCAACAGTACACAAGGGTTCTAGTTTTTCTACATACTTGCCAACACTTATCTTCTGTTGTGTTTTGTTTTTTGATAGTATCCATCCTAATAAGTGTGAGGTGGCATCTCATTATGGTTTGACTTGCTTTTCCCTAATCTTTAGTGTTTTTTATTTTATACTAAGTCTTTGAAATCCACTGTGTATTTTACACTTACAACTGTCTCAGTTTGGACTGGCCACATTTCAAATAGCTGGCTACTATATTAGAAAATGGGATTCTAGAGGGGAAAGTTGAGGGTAGTGGGTAGAAACGTGGGATTCAGGCACGTTCCTAGTATAAAGAGAGACGTTACAATCTCCCAAGCTGCCTGAGAAGGGGCTGCGCATCCTTGGTTCTTGGCAGGGATAGATACAAGCAGGGGACTGGCCTCAATGGCCTTTGGACGAGGCTGTAGTTTGTGGTTGTTCCTCTCCGATGGCTGTGTTAGTGGAGACAGTCTGTGCTTCAGACCCCCAGTGGCATTGGCTTTTGCAAAGCCTGTTTTGAACTTTCCATCCCAACATGCCCATTGATCTTTTTGTCATCACACACCGGATACGAGTCTGGCTCTAGCCAAAGGGTGGGAAGCTGGGCTTGGGGGAGCTACCAGCTTCCTTTCCAGCACTCTGCCTCGACCCTTCGCTGCCCTCCAGCATCCCCCTGGAGCCTGTCTAATCAGATCCAGGCCTGACCTCTCCAGAGGTCCTGGACCAGGAAGAAAGCCTCCCTTCCCCTCCCCCTCCCTGCTCTAGATCTGACTCTCAGGAGACCCCTCCCCTTGGGGTGATTTATAGGGGTGTCCTAGAGTCGTTTCCTGCCTATTTCTGCTCTCTTCCAGCTCGGTGGGTTGCTAGACTCACTCTCTGCCCTTGCCTTTCCCGATGGCCTAGCTGTACCCAAGGTCAGGGGAGAGGCTAGGAGATTCCTTCCCAGATTGCTTGGGGACAGAGATGTTTCTTCTTCCTTTCTCCACAGCTGCGCGCAGGCAGGCCTTTGTTGACCCTGGCCCTCACCCTCGGAGGGCCTCCCAACCACTGCCTATTACTTCCTCCCATCACCCAGCTTGAGTGAGGGACCCAAGACCGTCCCTGCCTGACTGAGATGTCAGCAGGAGTATAAAGAAAGCATCAACAGCCACAAGCCACAGCACCTCCTTCACGTCCACCAGCCACAAATAGTGCCTGTAACCTGTGTGTACCATTACCAACCGCACAGTGGCCTCCAGGATGACCTGTTCAGGGCTCAGGGTGTTCAGAGGCCTGGCCCTCAACCTCACATACCCATGCTTGCCCAGGGACCCTCTCCCCTGAGATACGATGAGGCATGGCTTCCCTCCGGCTCTGTGTCCTGCTAGCACAAGGCAGGGCAAAAAACATATGTATAGACCAAACATGTCCCACTCTGAGAGACTGCAGAAGGCCTAAATGGCCCCAAGAAACTTTCTCTCCTGACTTCCTAAAGAAAAAAAATGCTGTTATCTCTGAATTAGAATTCCAAGAGACCCCAGCTAGGCTGAGCATGGACCAAGGCTTGCTTATGAAGGCGGCAGGAATCAGAGCTGAAAAGTCCCTAAAAAGAACCTGGTCACCGCTTCATTTGCAGACAAGAGGACTGGCACTCTGACATGGCCTGCCCGGGCTCTCACGGAATGCCCTGGACATCCGAGGGATGTGCAGGGCTGATCAAAGGTGTGGGTACGAATGTGAGGAAGGAGAGGGAAGAAGGAGCTTCTAATATGGAGAATCATGCCTTCCTATTGCACCCACCTCCCCTGGACCACCTCTCTGTAGCCAGCTGGGCTACAAGGGATGGGACTGAGGGACCATCTCTGGGGCTCTGAATCCTCCGGCAACCTGCAACATGGTGCCAACTCGCAACCAGTGAGAAGAAGCTGGTCTGACCTGCAGTCCACTCTGGAGTTATTTGCCCTTGGAGAGTGAAAAACTTGCTGGAGACCCTGGCTGATTGATCAGTGGTTAGAGCGTCAGCCTACGGACCAATGGGTCTCAGGTTTGATTCCAGCCAAGGGCACATACCTGGGTTGCAGGTTTGATCCCCAGCCCCAGTCGGGGTAGCCAACCGATGTGTCTCTCCCACATCGACGTTTCTCTCTGTCTTTCGCTCTCCCCTTTCCTCCCTCCTTTCCACTCTCTAAAAAAAATCAATGGAGCCCAGCTAGTGTGGCTTAGTGGATTGAACGTTGTCCTATGGACTGAGAGGTCCTGGTTTGATTCCCTGTCAGGGCACATGCCCAGGTTGCCGGCCTGATCCCCAGTAGGGGGTGTGCAGGAGGCAGCTGATTGAGTTTCTCACATTGATGTTTCTTTCTCTCTTTCCCTTCATTTCTCTCTAAAAAATCAATTTAAAAACTGTTTTTAAAAATCAATGGAAAAATATTCTCAGGTGAGGATTAACAACAATAAAAACTTGCTGGAGAATTAAGGGACACCCCAGTAAAGGGCCTGGGCATGAAACTTCTGATTCCGGTCTGGTGGAACGACCAATGGGGTCTGGGCCTCAGTTTTTGCTTTGTAAATGAAGGGGTTGGCTTTAGATGAGTGATTTTCAAGCACTTTTTGTTGTTGTTGTTCAGATAGAGTGAGAGAGAAATGTCGACGTGAAAGGGACACATCGAGTGGTTGCCACCCACACGACCCAACCTGGGCTGGAGACAAACTGCAACCGAGGTACATGCCCTTAGCGGGAACCGAACCCGGGTCTCTCTGGACCGCAGACCGACGCTCTAACCACTGAGCCGAACCAGCCAGGGCTGATTTTCAAGCACTTTTAAAGGCAAAGCTACCCTTCAATGAAATGTCTGGCAGAACTGCAGTTGAGTCAGGTTGATAGAGAGGCAGCGCAAGGTGCTGCTGTCTGATGTGGGGCCCGGAGCTGGGAGGGGCTCAGCTGCAGCCAAGGGCCCAGGGGACCCCAGGAGTCCTGTGGCACCTGCGTGAGGAGGAGCGGACTGGCCGCGCACCTCCCACCATCCAGCTCCAGCATCCCTCTCCAGCATCCTGTTCAATCCATGCCACTGTCATTGTTTAGTTTGGGGGACCAGGAGGGGCTATACAGTAGAGGCTAGACTTTCTCCATCCCCAGCGCCCTGATAAAGCAGCAGCTCTATCCCTTGTTTCTCTCCTCAGGCCAGTTCCTAGCACTAGGCGCCTCCAGGGAGGCCGGAATAGGGGCTAGAAACACAAAAGGATTCAATTCCTTAATGAGGAGGCATCTGTAGTCAGCAGAGCCATTAGTCCCCACCCCTGGACCCTGGGGGTCTGTGAGCTCCTCTCCAGCTGGAGCGAGGAGCGAGGTGGGGGGGCAGGCAGCTCCCCAGCTCCTGAATGGGCAGGGCCTTGGGGGCAGAGACCCCTGACACAGGAGCCAGGGTGCCCCCTCCGCCCCCCCACCCCCACCCAGGCCCGCTTCCAGCCCTGCCCTCCTGGATGGAGGTTGAGAGGCAGAGAGACCTGGAGGCAGCAGAGGGGCCCCAGCAGTGCCTTGGCCCCCACCCCCAAACCCCTGGGCTGACCTGCAGGCCCCTGGCCGAACACAGCCTTTGGCCTGAGACAGGACTGGCTGACCTCCCGGTGCTCCTTGGGGAATCCTCTCAAAAGCCTGATGGGGACACCAGCTGGGGCACTTGCCCCCCCTCCTGCTCTGCGGACCCCAAGGTGCTGTTTGTACAGACTATACCTACAAGGGGATGTGTATGATTGATTACCAGAATCACACACCGGCCACAGGAGCCAAGGGCTACAAACCCTGTTCACATCCAGCCCGAGACACTCAGACCACTACACAGGGATAGCCACATCCTCCTGGCAAACACATGTGCGAGGAGGCGCTCACACCCATCAGCCGTGTTCCCTGGAGGCCCTGAAAGAGGAGGAGGCAGGGCAGGGGATTTTTATGCATGTTTATATTTAATGAACCACATGCAAATGAGATGGAGAACACGCCACAAAAGAATCAGCCCCCAGAGGCTCCGGGAGAAGGGCACAAAGGATACGCCTTTCTGGGCTGCCTCGGAGTCCAGAACAGGCCTGTGGATGGAGGGGCCTGAGACAGGGCGTGCCCACCCACACCAGGGAGCCAGGAGCAGGAGCCGGCACCAGCTCCGACACCCCTGCTGCTGTGGGGGGAGGGGTCCTTCTGGGAGGGGACAACTGTCCCAGTTGATGGAGTGCTGGAGGGGAGGTGCTGCCTGCCTGGACAGATGGTGAGCTGCCTTCCCGCACTTGAAGCAAAGTGGATTTTAATGAAATCACAGCCCTGGTGCTGAAGCTGGGAACCGGAGAGGGGGGCGCCTTTTCCCTGGGCTTTATACGGTGAAGTTCGGGGATGGGTGGGAATGAGGGTGTGTAGGAACAGTTAACCAGCCTAAAATGGGGTGGGGGGCATGCCACAGCCCATCTGTACCAGCCTCTGCAGACCAGAGTTCAAGCAGTTAGCTCAGATTCTCAAAAGGTAGGGAAAGGGTCCCTGAATATTTATGATGCATTGAAATGTGGATTGGTAGATCTGACAGTCTTCTGAGAGGCTTGTCACCTTGGATGAATATACCACCCCCTTGGGGTACATCTAGAAGCTGCAGAAGAACCAGTGATGGAGGGTGATGAAGAAGGGCAAAGAATACCCCTGGGAGCTGGTAACCAGGGTTTAACGACAGGTGTCCCTGCTGGGCAGCACTGGACTACCTGCTTCCCCTCTCTGGGCCTCAGTTTCCTCTTCTGTGACACATGTAGCATAACACTTAGACCTTGCTAACGGGGAGTTTATAAATAGGCAGCAGGACTCGGGAGCAGGGTTTTCTCTGACTGGTCTGTGTGTGTCAATAGCCCATGATGTCCTGGTTAGAGGCTTGTCACCCAAGAACTTGTCCAGACCTTTCTCTCAATGTGCCAGCCCAGCCTGTAAGACCCCGTAGGGGAAGATGTTCCCCACAGTGGGCGGCAGGGCGAGTGCTGATGTGTCCCCAAGCTGATGCCCTGAGTCTGCCAGTTCCAGGAGAACCCCTGCCCCTGGGTGGGATGAGCTCCAGGGTTCCAGGACGCCAGCCTGTGACCACCCACCCCCACCCCTCTGCTCCTCAGCAGTGTGCCTCTCCCACACACATCTCCCTTTCTTTCACCAGCCATGTCAGACTTCCACGTGCATCCCCAGGCCATCGTGGGCGAGGAGGGTGGCGTGGCCCGTTTCCAGTGCCAAATCCACGGGCTTCCCAAACCCCTGATCATGTGGGAGAAGAACAGAGTCCCCGTTGATACAGACAACGAGAGGTGAGCCACGTGCAAGAACACTGGAGGGAAGACAGAGAGCCGGGCCGGGGTCTGGGCCTTGAAGGACCGCCCACTCGCTCCAGGGTGGGGTTTTGGCAACTGTGTTGAGACTGAGTATCCCTGTGGCTTTCGGAACCAGATGTGATGCTCATGGATGTATCCACGAGAAGGACTGTGTGTGACTGTTGTCAAGGCTGGAATTGCAGGTGCACTGACCTGTGTGTGTCTGTGATGATGACTGACCTTGGGACAGTATTTGGGTGCTGGGCTGTGTCTGTGATGCTTAGTGTCCCTGTGGCCGATGGTGCCAGTGGCTGTGCTGGTGGTCAGCTGTATCTCCCTCCCCAACAGGTACACATTGCTGCCCAAGGGCGTCCTGCAGATTACAGGACTTCGGGCTGAGGACAGTGGCGTCTTCCACTGCGTGGCCTCGAACATTGCCAGTGTCCGTGTCAGCCACGGCGCCAGGCTCACTGTGTCAGGTGAGGGTTCTTTGCCCTGCCTAGTTCTTCTCTCAACCAGCCTCCTGACTTCTCCCCGCTCTCAAATCAGCCCCCCTTCAGCTGGCCCCCAGAGACTTGTCAGCCTTCTAAGCCCAAAGCTCTGTGCTCCACGCAGTGAGGGTTCCGAGGGAATCCGAGGCCTGCTCCCCGGCTCAGTCCCACCTGGGGAAGCTCAGCCTCTGCTCTCCCATTGCCAGAGGCCTGCAGGGCCAGGAGCAGAGAGATGGGTGTGAGCAATGCCCTGGAGCCTTTCCGCCTCCAGGACCTGACTTTGGGCTGGAGCTTGCTTTCCAGCCCCCAAGTCCGGGATTGTGGGTGGGATGAGGAGGTAGGAAGGATCCCAGATGAAGTGAAGAAACGTGGCATCTTCTCCCCAGGCTCGGGCTCCGGGGCCTACAAGGAGCCTATGATCCTCGTGGGGCCTGAGAACCTCACCCTGACAGTGCACCAGACTGCGGTGCTGGAGTGTGTCGCCACGGGCAACCCGCGCCCCATTGTGTCCTGGAGCCGCCTGGGTGAGCCTCATCCCCAAACCCCTGCCTCTCCCACCCTGGTCCCACCCCCTGGGAGGGTCAATCTCATCACCCAGCTCTGGGGGGACTTTGAATCCTGTTTGTTCTCCATGGGGGTCTGGCCCCTGCAAGGCCTGGGAGGGGGTTAGTTCCCTCTCCTTGGCTGTACCAGGGAGGTCTGCCTGCCCACTGCATTCTCCCTCCCCCTGCGCAGATGGCTTAGTTCCCTGGGTTACCCCGTCCCGTCCTGTGCCAGTCCCTCCTCCCTGCTCCCCTCACCCTTAGCACTAGGCCCTCCAGAACCGCTCTGCAGCTCTCAGCACACTGGTCTGTCTCCCATCCTGCTCACCTCTGCCCTCTGCCCCTTGGCCATAAGCCCCAGCTATGCAATCCCAGACCCCTCAAAATCTGTTGGCTGTCCCACCCTCACTCTGGGCCCCCCAGGCTCCAGCCTGGCCCCCTAAATCCCTGGCCTAAATCCCTAGGCAGCTGAAGGAGAGCAATGAAAGGGTGCAGATGGGTCCATATTGTCTGAGCAGAAAGGTCACTGGGGGAAGGAGAGTCTGGAGGGACAGGCTGGGGTGGGCATTCACAAGGAGACTGCGCCACATTGTAGCAGCTGAGTGATCAGGGAAGGAGGGGCAGCAGGCTGGATAATGGAGTAGATTTCACCACTTCAGGGACTGAATGGGGAGCTGTCTCCTTGCATTCTGACTGTGCTAATCTGATCCTGGGGTGGGGGGAGGGCCTGGTCCCTGGGAGAGACTAGAAAGAGTGGCCTCACCATTAGGAGGAGCCCATAGGCACTGCAAGGACCATCTGGTCCAACATTTCCCAAAGCATGATCTGCAGAGGGAAAAAATGGCTTGGTGGTCTGACAAGTTTAGGAAACAGAGTTAACCAGGTCCTTCTGCTGCAGGACTTCTCAGAGCCTTTATATTAATGAGCACTGTGACAGTCCAGGAATAGAATGGATATTTGACCATGGAACTTTTTTCAAGAGAGAGAAACCAGGCTGGGAAAGGTCCAGTTAATTCAAATGCCTTAATTTCCTGGTTGAGAAATTGAGAGGAAGGGACTTGAAGGTCACCTTTGAGGGAGTGAGAGTGCTCGAATTAGGACCCAGGTCTCTACTGCTAAAGGAGAGTTTTCTTTGCTTCTCCTGCTGCCTCCATTGTGCCCTGGTGTGCCGCTCAGGAGGGAAGGTGCTGAGTCAAAGATTGGGGCCCCTTGAGGACTGGTAGATCTGTGTACAGTCTGGAATGTTCCTATACTTTCCCTTTTTCCACACCCATCTCCCTGACCCTCCCACGTCTCCAATCCCCTTCCTCCCTAGACGGCCGCCCCATTGGGGTAGAGGGCATCCAGGTGCTGGGCACAGGGAACCTGATCATCTCAGATGTGACCGTCCAGCACTCGGGCGTCTATGTCTGTGCGGCCAACAGGCCTGGTACCCGGGTGAGAAGAACAGCACAGGGCCGGTTGGTGGTGCAAGGTACCTACCTCCCCACCCCTGGGAGAGGGGGAAACCGGCTTCCACATGGCCCCTCCTCCTGCCCTATTCCTTCCCTCATCGACATCCCTGTCCCTGCCCCTCCCCAGGTCCCCAGGCCAGGCCAATGGGGCAGGTCTCCTCTCTCCTCCAGGAATGTTCGTGTTGGGAATGGGAGGACTTTCTTGTCATGGGCCCCTGCGTGCCCCTCTCGGCACCCCCCAGTCATTTCCACTTTATAATCTCAGCTGGTTTCCCCGTGTCGCTTACACGTGTTCCTCGCACCACATGCTGTTTTCATTCACACGTGCGGCCCTTCCACACTCACACCTGCCTGTGCGCTCTCGTGCTTGTCATTTTCACACTCACCCCAGCTCCCGCCTCGCACGCAGACTGGCCTGCGCTCCCCGTCAGGGCCTCTGCACCTGACTGGGCCACTCTGTCCATCCTCTGCCCGGGGCCCAGCTGTCCCCATGGACTGGGCTTGGACTTCCCTCCTGGGGAGCTGGGGAAGGGTGGCAGAGCGGGGTATTAGGGACTTAAATGCCCATTTGTTTAGTATTCCATGTGCTGTTAATCTGTCCAAATGAAAGTGATGGAGCATTTCATTTCTCGGGTGTTAATGGAGGCTTGAGGCCCGGGATTGGAGGAGAGCAGGATTGAGTGTAGGGGCGAGGGGGGGCTGGCACTGAGGGCTCATCCATCTCCCCGTCATTACCGCCTTCCTTCGAGGTGCAGCCAAACCTATTAGCACATTTATTTATTTAACAATTTCCTGAACAGGGAGCTCAGTTTGATTGCTTTCGGATACAAATGTCAGTCTTTTAAATAGTCATTAAAATGGAGCCCTCTCTTGGGTCTGCCTCTGAGGTGGATGGAGGTGGGGCCTGCCACCATCTCCTGGAGCCTGGGCCCCACCTGGAGGATTCTCCACGGGGTTGTGCGGGAGCCCACCCTTTCCCTCCTCCCCTTCCTCATCCCTTCCCTCACAGTGGTTCCGTTCCTCTCCACCTGGCCCTCACTGCCCCGCATGCTTCTCTGCCCCCCATCCAGCCCCGGCAGAGTTTGTCCAGCACCCCCAGTCCATTTCCAGACCGGCTGGGACCACAGCCATGTTCACCTGCCAAGCCCAGGGTGAGCCGCCCCCTCATGTCACATGGCTGAAGAATGGACAGGTGCTGGGGCCAGGAGGCCACGTCAGGCTCAAGAATAACAACAGGCACGTGCGGTGTGTGCTGGGTTGGGCCCACAGTCGGTGGCCCCAGGCGGACTGTGCACCTCCCGCCAGGGAAGAAGGCTAAACTGGGAGTTGGGGATGGGTTTGCATCTCAGGTCTGCCACTAACCTGCTGGGAGACCTCAGATGAGTCTTTTGTTTTCTGGAGGAGCTCAGTTTCTTCATCTCTTAAATGGGGAGGTTTGGCCCTGGCCGGTTTGGCTCAGCAGTTGGACTGTCAGCCTGTGGACCGGAGAGGCCCGGGTTCAGTTCCTGCTAAGGGCATGTTCCTCGGTTGCAGTTTGTCCCCAGCCCCAGTTGGGGTTGTATGGTGGCAACCAGTCGATGTGTCTCACATCTCTTTAAAAAATGTGTGTGTGTGTCTCTCTCTCTTAAAAAAATAAAAAAATAAATGGGGAGATGTGGCCACCTGCTGGGGTACTCTGGGAGGAGGACGGGACCTGAGGCTCTCCATCCGCCTGCAGCACCCTGACCATTTCTGGAATTGGCCCTGAGGATGAGGCCATCTACCAATGTGTGGCCGAGAACAGTGCTGGCTCCTCACAGGCCAGTGCCAGACTGACCGTGCTGTGGGCCGAGGGGCTACCTGGGCCCCCCATCAATGTGCAAGCGGTCTCCATATCGTCCACTGAGGTCCGCGTGTCCTGGAGTGAGCCCCTGGTCAACACCAAGGAGATCATTGGCTATGTCCTGCACATCAAGAAGGCCGTTGGTGCGTGGGGACCGTGTGGGCAAGGCTGGCTCTGAGCCCCTTCCTCTTACTCGCTGTTTGTAATCCCTTTTAATCTGCATGTCCTGACCACACCTTCCATTCTTTCTACCCCCTGCACCCTGGCTGCCCTCGTTTCATCAGTGCTGGGAGGACTCCCTCTGCCCCTTTCACTCCCCTGCCTTACCCTCTGCCTCCCCAGACCCACCAGAGCTAGAGTACCAGGAAGCAGTCAGCAAGAGCACCTTTCAGCACCTGGTGAGCGACCTGGAGCCCTCCACTGCCTACAGTTTCTACATCAAGGCCTACACACCACGGGGGGCCAGCTCGGCCTCTGCCCCGGCGCTGGCCAGCACCCTGGGTGAAGGTGAGGCCGGTGTGGAGCACAAAACTGCAGATACTTGGGTGTCAGAGCAGAACCACCGCGCACACTTGCTCAGGTTGTGTGCTGCACAGGGCGCTCGGCTCTGAGGCCCTTTGAGGGCTGGTTCTATCTGAAGAAAGGGGTATCCTAGTCTTTTCTGTTGTTGTTAATCCTCACCCAAGGATATTTTTTCATTCTTTTTTAGATGGAGTGGAAGGGAGGGAGGGAGGTGGGAGAGAGAGAGCGCGAAACATTGATATGAGAGAGACACATTGACTGGTTGCCTCCTGCATGACCTTGACCAGGACCAGGGATCAAACCTGCAACCCAGGTACATGCCTTTGGCCAGGAATTGAACCTGAGACCCTTCAGTCCACCGGCCAATGCTCTAACCACTGAGAAAAACTGCCCAGGGCAGGGGTGTCTTTTTCTAAATAATGTAAAGGTACTGTTTGAGCAAGCTTCTCTAGCAAGAAGCCAGAGAGCTGTCAAGTACTTGGGGGTCTGGGTCACGGGAGGAAGGTAGAAAAAGGTCTCCCATCTTGGCCTCCTTCTCTGCCCACAGCCCCGGCCCCACCCCCACTGTCAGTTCGAGTCCTGGGCAGCTCCACCCTGCAGCTGCTGTGGGAGCCCTGGCCCAGGCTAGCCCAGCATGAGGGTGGCTTCAAGCTGTTTTACCGCCCAGCAAGCAAGGCCTCCTTCATTGGCCCCATCCTGCTGCCTGGAACTGTCTCTTCCTACAACCTCAGCCAGCTCGGTGAGGCGGACACAGCCTGGGCTTTTGGGGAGACTAGCAGGGATGCAGCGCCTGGGGCCAGGAGTGGGGGAGCAGGAGTCATCTCTATTACCCTGCTGGGATAGAGCCACCACTGGTAGCTGACCAGTCACTCAGCAGCCCTCTCTGCCTTTCCCCCAGACCCCATTGCAGTGTACGAGGTGAAGCTGCTCGCCTACAACCAGCATGGGGATGGCAATGCCACAGTGCGCTTTGTGTCTTTGCGGGGAGCATCTGAGAGGACAGGTGAGGGTTGGCTTTGGGATGTGGGGCTAAAGACTGGCACTCAGGAAGGGAGGCCAGGGGCTGAGGGAAGAGGGGAGCAAGGACCCAGGGAAGGTAAGAGGGTAGAAGAATGCATGCAACCCTTGAGGACATATGCTTAGATTTGAGTTTGAAGTTTGGCTGTGCAACATTCTCGCTGTGTGACCTTGGGCAAGTTACTTAACCTCTCCAAGCCCCAGTTTTCTTCTCTATAAAAGAGGGATAATAATACCCACTTTGTAGAGTTATGTTGAGGATGTAGAGTGTTATTCCCAGTATCTGGCACATAGTGCTCAATAACTGGTAAAAAAAAAGAACTGAAAAATTTGGTTGGGGGTCCCCTAGGCAAGGGCAAAGGATCTGTGGACTTGGGGGTCGGAGTAGCTCAGGGATAAGGAACCTCCAGAGATTGGGTGTCTGGGGGTACTTCAGACCAGGAGAGCAGCAGCCCTCAACCTGACCTGACCCCCCCCAGCCCTGAGCCCTCCATGTGACTGCCGGAAGGAAGAAGCCACCAACCAGATGTCAACCACAGGCATTGTCATTGGCATCCACATTGGAGTCACCTGCATCATCTTCTGTGTCCTCTTCCTCCTGTTTGGCCAAAGGGGCAGGTGGGTGCTGGGCCAGGGGGAGGGGCTGGGCTGACCTGGGGTGGGAAGGCCGGAGGGAGGGGCTGCCGGGCAGAAGAGAGCTGGGCGGGCGCGTCTCCAGCCTCTGTTCTCCCTCCCTCCCACCCCCCTCGCCCTAACTCTTGGCTCACCCCTCAGGGTCCTCTTGTGTAAGGATGTAGAAAACCAGCTGTCCCCTCCTCAGGGCCCCCGGAGCCAGAGGGACCCTGGTGTCCTGGCGCTGACTGGGGCCAGACTGGGAGATCGGGACCAAGCGGCCCGAGAGGAGAAACGTGTGGACATGAAGGAACTGGAGCAGCTGTTCCCCACCGCTGGGGCAGTGGGCCAGCCAGACCCCAGACCCAACCCCAGACCCACGGTGAGTGCCCCACTTTGAGCAAACCTGCTCCTTCAGGCTCTGACGCCCCTGGCCCTGCCCGCCCTGTGCCTTGGCCGTCGGCCTTCACCAAGCTCCGGGCCTTCTCCAGACACAAACATGGCCGGGGCGTCTCTCTGCGCCCGAGTCAGGCAGGGAGGCCTGGAGACCCTAAGCCCCGAGTGGGACTGGATCCAGACCTGATCCACTGGCCAGAGGGCTTGTGGGCCGCTGGCCCTCATGTTGACTGACACCTGTGTGACCTGCCCATTCCTCAGCAGGATCCTGCGGCCCCCTCCCCGTGTGAGGAGACCCAGCTCTCCATGCTGCCACTTCAGGGGTTCAGCCTTCGGGAGGAGAGGATGATGTCGGAGGCCAGGGCTCCCTGCGCAGGCCCTGCAGCTGCCCCACCGCCTCAGGACTCAGGCTCCGGCCTCCTCAGTGAAGGACAAGCTACCCAGCCTTCTGCACCGGCTGCCCAGCCGGCTGTCTCGGGACAGTAGCCAGTGTCTGGCCAGCTCCAGAGGGGGCAACCCCCATTCTCAGGTCAAAGGCAAGATTTCTCCTGTCATGTGGGATTCGGATGGGGGCTTCCCAGCACTTCTGACTGCCCTCAGGGTGTCAACCTAAAGAAGCCTCGTGGCAGGGAACCCCCCAAGGACCTGGAGGGGGGGTCCCTGCAGGAGCCCCTCCCTTGGGCTAATACCCTCTCACCTCTGCCTGGTACCCATATGACTCGGAACTGAACTAATGTTTTCCTTTAAAAAAAAAACAAAAACTTAAAATGAAAAAAAAACACAGAGAAGAGAGAGGAAGGTGAATCAGATTCCAAAAATATGCCCCTGCTGTGGCTGGGCCCCTGACACTGAACCCTCACCGACCTTGTTTGCTCAGGATGGATTTTTGCTGTTTTGGTTCTCAGCACCTACCTCAGCCGGAATGAATGTCCTTGGGGGAGGGGCTGCAGCCTCAGCGCCCTCCCCCACAGAGCCCCAGTGCACTCCTACCTCAAGCCCCTTTATGGGCAACCCCCCCCTCCCCACATTGTTGTCCAGAGTTTAAAAAAAAAAAAAGGCAAAAAAAAAAAAAAAAAAAAGCACTTCCCTATTTCCAGGTGTGAAAGAAACTGTCTACCTCAAGGCTCACTGGCTCTTGGGCCTGTGTTGTTATCACTGGACCCTCTCCTGGCTCCTCCGGCCCACAGCCCCGTCTCTCCCCAGAGAGGAGGCCAGAGGCTGAGTCACCAAGGGCAGGCCTCTCGGGCCTGCAGAAGTAAAGATGGAATTGGTCAAAGAAAATGTGAAAAAAAAAAAGCCAAAAATGAGAGGAATATTTGTTCCTTGAAATATAAATTGTTGTTCCAAACTAAGCCACCTCCCAGAACACACCAGTGCTCTGTTTCGTCTCGTCTTGTCTGTCCACTCCCCCTCTGACCCTCTCAGCCAACTCGTCCTTGACTGGGATCCCCACAACCCTCTCTCCTCCTGGGCCTTGGGAGGGGGGGATGTCACTCTGAAGCCTGCCTCCTGTCTCGCCCAGACACAGAGCCCCGGAGCAGGCTGGCCCCTGGAATGTACTGTGTGTGTGATGGGTGTGTGTGCATGTGTGTGGGGAGGGGTCCCCAGCAGAGGCGCTCCAGACCTCTGTCCTGTGGGACACAGCCAGCTTGACCCACCCCTGGACAGTGGAAAGACCGCTGTCAGCAAATATGGCCGGAAGCTATTTTTATACAAGGTGTGTTTAAGGGTTTTATGTTTTTGTGACTTCTCGTTTCTCTTTTCTGTTGTGTTGTTCTTTGAAATACTTAAAGAAGAAAAAAGAAAACCAAGGAAACAAATACCTATTTTGGTTACACTCAGAAACAATTTTTTAAATAGCAGAAAGAAAACTTTTTTTTAAAGGAAAAAAAGATGTGTATTCCTTAAGTGTGAGATTAGACTATAAATTCCCTGACCCCTAGCCCTCTAGTAACCCCCCTCACCCTGAACTTGAATTAGCTGAAGAAGGTAGACTTTGTGATGTTTTCCTAGAAGACTGGGTCGTGTCCGTGTGGACTCAGAAGGGCAGTCTGTCCCTTCTCCCAAATGCTGGGCCCATGCTGAGGGCTCCTCAAAGCTCCCAGACAGTGACCCCTTGGTCCCTACAGTGGCTTCTCCACCCCCCCCCATCCTGTGATCCCCTCTCCTGTGGGAAGGGTGGGTCTGGGGGAGGAAGAGGATGAGGGCCACCTGGCCTGACAGGGCCTGATTTGTCACACTCTACTCGTTTTGACTGAATAAAAGTCCTGTTGCCAAAGTAAAGCTGGAGTTTCTTGGTGGCTATGTCCAGTCCTGGAGGAGTGGGTGGGAGCGGGCCAGGCAGGGACAGCAGCCGACTGCTATGTACCACTTCCAGGCTCCATGCGCACTGTCTTGTCCGTGGGTGCGAGGTAGATATTCTAGTTGTCATCTCAGTAAACACAAAGGATAAGCCAATTATGGCAGGATCAGTGTTGAGTCCAGGCCAGGCCGCCCGGTTTCAGGGTCTGCATTCTAACCACTGCTCCGTGGCTCCTTAGCTGGCAGTGAAGAGCCCTAGACCAGTCCCTCAGCCCTGCGGTGACAGCCCCCCAGCCTTGAGCCAGATGCTGGGCGGGGCGAGCTATATGCTTTCCGTGCACTGTCTGCAAGGAAGGACTGTTTTTCTTCCCCATAGTCAAGGAAGCTGGGGCTCTGACTGAGTGACTCTTTCCAGGGCACACAATCAGAACCCCTGGCTAGGCCTCTCCCTTCTTCCCTGTCCCCTCCTCAGTCCAGGCTCCTGAAGCCAAGTGTCTGGGGCTGCTGAGGCTTAGGATAGCCCAAGAGAGACTTGGCTTTTATAAAGGTGGTTGTGCTGACAAAGATCTGGAGGTCTCAGTGGGCCTCAAGCTTACTGAGAGGCAATGGTGTAATGCAATGGCTTCGACTGTCAGTGTCCCCTCTGCGCTGAATGGAAAGCCAGGGCTCTGCTGAAGGTGCTGCAGGGCTGCGGGGCTGGGTCCCACACCCAGAGGACTTTTTGAAAGGAACAAACCAGGACAGTGGTTTGCAAGCTGGGTTCCCTGGCTGTGGCCAGGCGGAGCTTCTCCAGGGCTCCACGTGCCCTGCCCACCCTCATCCAGAGCAGCTCCACTTTATCTGCCTTACATGTTGGACTCTTCATGAGATTTCATTTGAAAACAGGGTTCTGCTCCTGAAAGAATGTTTGAAAGCCACTGGTGTGGCCCTTCTGGAAGGGGCCCGCTGGGGAGGTTGGAGCCGAGGTCAGGCCAGAAACAGTGACAGTGCCATGGGTGCCTAAGGCCACAATAGTACTTGTCCTGCATTTGGGGGTGAAGTAGCTGACTTGCCCTGATTTTCCCAGAGGAAAGAACTAAGCCTAAATGTAGACAGACTACCTCACCTTCCTCTACACAGAACTTGGCAAACACAGGACCTCTTCACCAACTCCAGAGCTGCCTGGGGAGGTGGGCTTGTCAACCATTCAAGCAGACCCTGTAAGCATGGGAGAACAGACCAGGTCATGTCCAGTGCCCCTGTCCCCTCCAAGACTCCAAGGTGCTAATACCTCCCCAGTGGAGGCATCAGGTAAACATTTAGAAACCATCTAATATGACTCATGTCAATTATGCAAATTACACTCAAATTACACCAAATACAGCCAGGACCTGTTCTAACAAGGCCCTGAACTGGGCCGAGGTAGAGGGAGAAGCAGGTTCCACTGAGGAGTCTAACAGAAATAGATGTCAGAGCTGAGTGGCCCAGCTGGAGTCTGGGTCCTGAGATCTCAAATAGTCTAGAGGCCTCAGGCCAAAGACACCCACCCTCCAGCACATATGCATACATGCACACGCACACGCTCGCACACACACACACACACACACACACACACACACACACACACACTACCTTTGGGCAGAAAGCAGCAGCAGCCAGGGCTTGCAACCTGCTGCAATTAGCTACTGCTCTGTAACGAACCACCCACAAGTTCATTATTCATCCTAACATTTATTTTGCTCCCAACTCCGCAGTTTGGGCAGGGCTCAGCAAGGCAGCTGTCTGCTCTGCTCGGCATCACGGGGGCAGCTTGAATCCTGGGGCAGCTTGAATCCATCTGAAGGCTCCTGGCTCGCTGATCTGGGGGCTGATGCTGGCTTCCGGCCCCAGCACCCCCATGTGGCCTGGGCTTCCTCACAGCATGGTGGCTGGGATCCAAGGACAAGCATCCTGAGAGAGCCAGGCAGAGACGGTGTCATAATTTCGAACCTAGATGTCACACACGGTCACCTGTGCCATGTTCTATTCATTAGAAGCAAGCCACCAAAGAGGCCATATTCCAGGGGAGGGATTTAGATTACCCTTCTTAATGGAAGTAAAGTAAGAGAAGAGTGGACATGTTTGACCACAGGACCATTTCAGAGGGACAGGTGGAGAACGGTGTCAGCGGGGAGGCTGGGCTGGGCTCCCCGCAGAGGCCGGGCAGGGGCAGGAGAGGCAGAGGACACAGCCCGGAGGGCCCAGTGCTGGCGCCGCAGGAGGACAGAGTGCTCCCTACTCCCACACTAAACCCTCTGTGGGTCTCATCCTGATTATTAGCGAAGATCTGTCTAGGGATCCAGTCCTGAGGCCACAGGGAGGGGGACCGGACTCCTGTGAACACCTGGAAAGGGGCTTCTCTGTTCCCTGCTTGCTCTTCTCCAGCAGTGAGGGGCGAGGGGGGCAAAGGGAGCAGGTGCAAGCCTGAGATCCCCACCCTTCTGAAGATGGTAGATGCCAGAGAGACAGTGCTAGAAGGGACCACTGACCCCTCATGAGACAGATGAGGCAACTGAGGGTCCCTGAGGGACAGGGGCTGCTCCAGGTCACAAGGAAATTAGGGGTAGAGCCAGGCAGGGCTGGGACCAGGACAACCACACCCCACCTGGGCCCTTTCCACTCAACCCAGCCCGGCCACAGCCAGAGCCCAGGAGAAAAACATGGAGGGCAGATGGGTTACTACCTGGAGACTAGGGGTGAGCAGTGAGGGGAGTCACTCTGCTCAGGGTGAGGGGAAACCTGGTTAGAAACAGGAATGCAGGAGTGGGAGCAACCAAGGAGAGGAAGGGTTGTCCTGAACTCTGGATTCAGGCCAGAGTCAGGGAGAGAGACATCTAGACCCATACCCCTCCCACAAGAGGTATTATAAGGCTGATCTGGGAGTTCCCTTGCTCCCCTGGGCCCTCATGGAGCCACCTGGGGCCGGGGGTGGGGGAGCACAGGCTGAGGGGAGGGCTAAGGAGGAGCCAGGCTGGGAAGGGCCTTGTTTCTCCAGCTCAGGAGGGATGTTCCCTGGACTTGATGCTCACAAGCACACGAACGGCCTGCTGGTCACCCTGTGCTGTGTGTCCACTGCCACAGTGCAGGGTCTGGCCCTGGTCATCGCTCCTGGCCTCACTCTGGATTAGGCAATAGTTCATTATGATGCCAAAAGCACAATTTAAAAAAAAAAGGATAAAATTAGACCCATTGAAGACATTTGCGCTTCAAATGACACCATCAAGAAAATGCAATGACAACCCCAGAATGGGAGAAAATAATTGCCAGTATGTCTCTGATAAGGAATTTTTATCTAGAAAATATCAAGAACCCTTATAATTTGATAATAGCAACTCAATAATAAAAATACAAGTAATCTAATTTAAAAATGGGCAAAGGGTCTGAAAAGACATGTCTCTAAAGAATATACACAAAATGGCCAATAAGCACATGAAAAAAAGAAAATGTGAAACCACAATGAGATAACAGCTCACTCCCACTAGGATGGCTAGAATGAAAAAGTCAGATAATATCAAGTGTTGACAAAGATGTGGAGAAATCAGACCCTCATACGCTGCTGGTGGGAATGAAAAAGGGTACAGCTGCTGTGGAAAATAACCTGTCAGTTCCTCAAAAGGCTGAACATATAGTCTCTATATGACCCCGCAGTTTCATTCCTGGATGTATATTCAAGAAAAATGAAAACATGTTTGTTTGGTTTTTGAAGAATTAACAATCAATTTTATTGAGCTTAGACCAGTATTCCAGGAGTCTTGAGGACCTCTGTGTATCTGTCAGTTTTCTTATTTATATTCTTTTTGTTGTTGTTGTTAATCCTCCCCTGAGGATATCTTTTTCCATTGATTTTTAGAGAGTGGAAGTGAGAGAGGGGGAGAGAGAGAGAAAAACATCGATGTGAGAGAGACACATTAATTGGTTGCCTCCCACATGACCTGGACCAGGTCAGGGATCAAACCTGCAACCCAGGTACGTGCCTTTAACCAGAATCGAACCTGAGACCCTTTGGTCCACGGGCCAACACTGTCATCTCTGAGTCAAATTGACCAGGACTCTTGTTCACATTCTTTGCGGCCTGTTTCTATAGCCTCCTGAGCTGCTTTTGTTTTGGGTAATGAGTTTGGGTCTTCCCCTTCCTCTTCTTTTCTAGAGGGGCTATGACTCCCTGGTGCTTCCAAACAACCTCCCGAGCCAGGCGTAGACAGGCAAACCCCTGTCAGGGCTCCAGGCTCCTCCCAGCATCAGCTAAGCCGTTGGCATTATCGGTGCTGCTCACAGTGCCATCCACAGACCATCATTTGCCAGTCTTGGGGACCTCAAGTTCACCCCACTAGTGGGCTCGGGATCCTCAAGTTAGCCCAGTCAGTGTAACCTGGAACTCAGAACATCTCATACACCACTATTTACAGAAAAACTCTTACACCACTATTCTTAACTGCATTATTCATAGTAATGGATAAAAAGTGTAAACAACTTAAATGTCCACCTGCTGATGAATGAAGAAATGAAATGTAGTATATCCATACAACAGGATGAGGGTTTTTGTGTGTTTGTGTGTGTTTTTAATTAATTAATTAATTTTTGTTACAGATGTTTCTCCTTTTTTTCCCCAGACATCCTGTTCCCTATCCCGCCCCCGACTCCCACCCCACAAGCATTGTTGTCTATGTCCATTGGTTTCGAATACATGCATATAAGTTCTTTGGTTTATCTCAGCCCTCCCTCCCGCTTCCCTCCCCTGAGGTTTGTCAGTTTGAACCATACTTCTTTCTATGTATCTGGGTCTATTTTCTTCATTTATAGGAAATGTCCAGAATAGGCAACTATTTAGACCGTAGGAGGTTAGTGGTTGCCTAGAACTGGGGATTGGGGTTTGGGGAGAAATGAGGGGTGCCTGTTAATGGGCACAGGGTTTCTTCTGGGGGTGATTAAATTGTTCTAAAATTGTGGTGATGGTTACACAACTATATGAATAGACTAAAAACCATTGACTTGCACACTTTAATGGGTGAATTGTATGGTTTGTGAATTATATCTTGATAAAGCTATAAAAAAACTTGAAGAGGACTCATTGAGTTCATAATAAGTAAAGTGTTCAGTTCAAGTGTTCAAACAATCCACTGTTACAAGTAAAGAAACTAGGGTGGGCAGGGCAAAGTCGCCCAAGTGGAGAGCGGGGGCCAGATAAAGGAGAAAGTAAGCCTGAAGGGACCTCTGCACCTGGCCCGGCCTCTCTAGAGCAGAGGGAGCCTGGAGGCTCTGTGCTCCTGGAGGGCTGTGACTAGAGGGTTTTGCTGCCACCATGTGGAATTGTCAAAGATTACATCCATGCGGACTAAGGTCTGATCTGTCTTCCCCATCTGATTGAAGTTAGCAGTTAACATGTGCTCTGCCCCATACAAGGGAAAGACAGACTCAGCTAGCTGACAGTATAGGCTTGAAAAAAGTAAGTGCAATCTATCTCTATGTTGACTTGCCTGGGTACCAGCAACAAGCTATAGAAACAGAAAAAAACATGATTCTTTGAAGTCCAGAATTAAGGAAGACCCCGAAAAGGAGCGGAGCAAGGGGAAAGGGCATCCTAGGCTAAAGACACGGCGCGAGCAAAAGCTTGGAGGGGTGAAGTGCGTGGTAAGGTCCCTGAGCAGCCAGGAGGCCATCCGTGGCTACATGGGGCCTGGCACTCAGTAGATGCTCATAAAATGTATAAATGAATGATTCCTAGATTTCCAGAGCATATGCTTTTTGCACAATTGATGTAACTGAGGAAGGTCTTATGTGGCTTACCAGGTGGAAGGGGAACCCAGCAAGAGGGTCAAATAGCCTAGAGTTTCCTCAGGGAAGAGAAAGAGCTTTGTGGTGTTTGACAGAACAACTCCACATTACCTCATCTGAGTCTTCTCACAGCCCTGTACTGGGCGGGCTGGATTTATTCATCCTCCCATTTAACAGATGAGAAAACTGAGGCTAAGAGGAGTGAGGTGGTAGAGCTGAGGCTTGAACCTGGGCCTCCTTGTTCTAAGCCCATTCTCTCTGATGCCTTGTTATCTGTGTACCGAGGAGAAGGGTGCAGGGGAACTTGGGGGCAAGGGGAAAAGGAATGATCTATATTGGCTGAGATAGAGATTTCCTTTTTGAATATTGAGGAGAAACCCAGGAATGTCAGACCCTGAAGAAGAAGGGTTGGGCATGTCCTAAAATGCAGGTTGGGTTAGGAACCTACCATAGCTCCCCATTGCTCTCAGAGCAGTCTAACACCTTTGGCCTGGTATTTAAAGTCCCTTCATGCCTGGCTGCTGTGGCTCAGTGGTTGAGCATTGACCCATGCACCAAGAGGTCGCGGGTTTAATTCCCAGTCAGGGCACACGCCCAGGTCGAGGCCCAATCCCCAGTGGGGGGCATGCAGGAGGCGGTCTGCCCTCTCATCGATGTTTCTGTCTCTCTCCATCTCCCTCCTCTCTCTCTAAAATCAATAAACAAAAAAACTATTTTAAAGTCCCTTCATGAGCAGCAGTGTAGCTCATTGGTTAAGAGCACCGGCTAGGCCCCTGGCTGGGCAGCTCAGCTGGTTGGAGCACTGTCCTGATACACCAAGGTTTCGGGTTCCATCCTCCGTCAGAACACATGCAAGAATCAACCAATGATTGCATAAATAAGTGGAATAACAAATTAATCTCTCTCAAATCAATAAATTAAAATTTTATTTTTAATTTAAAAGTCCACCCGCTTGGGTTTGTCATCTCCATGCAGCCACTGTCTGGCTGTGTGACCAGTGGACATTGCTTAACCTCTGACGCCATTTTCTTCTCTATAAATTACGGACAAAGATAGCACCCACCTCATAGGTTGTTGTGAGCAATAAACAAGTCAGTTATGTAAGACCATGCTTGTTATAATAATAATTATTATTATTATTAACAGCAGACCCTAATTTATGGCTCCTATCATTGACTCCAATTCTCCAAGTTGGGATCCTGACTTCTCTGGAATATGCTGTCATAGTGTTGCCTTCAGGCCTTTCTGCAAGATGTTCCTTCAGCCTGGAATGACACCGCTCCACTGTCCCTTCTTTCCAGATCCTTCCAAACATCGCCTCCTCCCAATCCTTCCTGGTCCTCCCCAGCTAAAACCACTTCTCCTCCCTTTGCCCTTCCTCTGCACCTGGCTTAACCTGCACTCTCCTTCTGCAGCATAATACTCTCAAGATGTACGTCTGGCCCTGGCCGGTTTGGCTCAGCGGTTAGAGCGTCAGCCTGTGGTCCAGAGAGGCCCGGGTTCGGTTCCCGCTAAGGGCATGTACCTCGGTTGCAGTTTGTCCCCGGCCCTGGTTGGTCATGTGGGTGGCAGCCACTCGATGTGTCCCTTTCACGCTGATGTTTCTTTCTCTCTCCGAACAAAAAATAGAAAAATGTCCTTGGGTTAGGATTTTAAAAAATTAAAATAGCTTACATTAAAAATAAAAAAAAAAGATGTACGTTTGTCATTCCTGCTCTGAGAACTTTGGGTGTGAGTTTCCTAAGGACAGGTACAGTGTCTTATCTCTTTATGACCCAACCAATGCTGACATGGAGCACACTCATCACCCAAGCAATGCTTGTGATAAGAAAACAAGAAAAGGGGAAAGCAAATAGGGAGGGAGGGAAGGAGTGAGGAAGAAAGATGAAGAAAAAAGAGAGAGAGAGAGAGATGAAAGGTGAATTAAGAGATGATGATAAGAGAGACTCTAAGAGAAACCAGCCCTGACTTCGTTGCCCTTCTAACAACTCCAGGGGAAAGAACGCAGAGACTGAAGACTCGGGGTAATTGCAACTCTTCAGTGCGTCTTATTTCCATCCCTTGAGCCACTGCATTGAAACCGACTATGAAAACCTCACAGTGGCTCTGGACTTGCTCTGTGGCCTCTCTCAAGCTCAATTTCCTCATCTGTAATAGAGATAATAAAGGTACTTATCTAATTGAGTTGTTATGAGGATCAAATGAGAAAATAACTGGAAAATCCTTGGCACCTGGTCCAAAGTAAGAACTCGGTAAACGCTGTGGTGATGGTTTGTTGATTCTCGGAATCCCAGACATCTTCGAAGAAAGGACTGAGCGCTGCTGGGGAGGGGAGGTGCTCCCTAACCTCGGAGAGGGGCCTATTGTCCAAGTGCCTGGCCCACTGGTCACACAGAGGTCACACAGTGTTTTCTCCTGGGCCTCCTCCACCCCAACAAGATGCACAATAAAGACTTCTGATTGCTTAATTAAAGGAAGCGGATACACAATTAATTTCAATTTGAGGCTCACCCCCCCACCCACCTTTCAAAAAGAATTGAACACCCTATTCCAATGTACACACTGAACCAACATGGAATTTTCCAGCAGGTTCTGAAGCCTTTGAAGTGACCAGACCAGACTATTGATTTATTTCCAACTAACCTCTCTCTTTGAACCCAGAAGGGTCAAGGTTAATTATATAATAAAACACACTGTGCCCAGCTGCCCCCTCTGAGGGCGCAGGGAGCCCCCAGACCTTGGCCAGCAGACTAGCTGTAGATCGTATTTCTGATCCCTTCTCTGCATTCATTTCCTTCATCAGGGCCCATTAAGAAGAAGAAGGAAAAAAACAACGACCCCTCATTTCCTCCCTGAGAGATAAATTTTAATTTGCTGGAAACCAACAAAGGGGATCTAAGCCTCGTTTCCAGGCTGCATCCTGCAGTTGAGAAATCTTGGTGGGAGCACCCATGGGGCCGGCTGGGAAATGGAGGGGGGGAGGAAGGGATGCAACCCCCAGGTCTGCCTGGGGAGCAAACCCCCAACGGGACTGGCTCTGTGGGCGGGCGGGAGCTCCCCGCACGGCCAGTCTGTTAAGCCTTCCTTGCTGCCTAAAGTGAGATAACCCGCTCCTGGGGTCGCTCAGTCAGCTCTCAACAGTACACGAGGTGGACACCATCTCCCTCTTTCTCGGATGATGAAGCAGACTCTGCGTGGTAACAGAATGGTCCCGTTACCCCAGGTAGGAAGTGTTGGGCCAGGAGTGGAACCTACACTTCTGTTTTCCTTGTTAGACAATGGATTTTCCTCCCTGCCTCCTCTCACCCCAGGGGAAACATCGTAAATATTCTTTTTATCTCCATCATCAAAAGCCAAAAGAAGGTTCAAAATTATTATCTAATATGTAGTTCATAATCTAATGTCCCCAGTTGTCCCAACAATGTTCACCTCAGCTTTTTTTTTTTTTTTATCCTCACCTGAGGATATTTCTTTGCATTCATCTTCAGACAGAGCGGGAGGGAGAAAGGGAGGAAGAGAGAGAAACATTGATGTGAGAGAGACACATCGACTGGTCGCCACCCACACGACTCCAACCGGGCTGGGGACAGACTGCAACCCAGATATGTGCCCTTAGCGGCAATCGAACCCCAGACTCTCTGGCCCGCGGGCCAACGCTCTAACTGCTTAGCCCAACTGGCCAGGGCTACCTCAGCTTTGTTTTCCCAATCCAGGATCCAAGACTTACCCACTCCATTGTCCTGTCCCTGAAGCTGTTCAGCCTTCCCTGCTTTTCCTGATTTTGACATTTCTAAAGGGACAAGGTCAGTTGTCCTGCAGTGACCCGCAGTGTGGATTTGTCTCATGTTTCCTCCTGACTAGAGGGTCAGATAATATTTTTGCCATAAACAATTTTCATGTTAGGGCATCACATCTGGCGGCCCATGATGGGGGCCAAGGATTTTCAGCTCAGAGGCCAGGGCTTGTCCTCCTGCCCCAGGAGGCTTCTCAGTGTGGAGGGCGGGCGTGCAAAGGGTCTGCTGGGTGCATTAGCCACAGGGGGCGCTGCTCTCTGGGCTCTTCCAACCCTGCAGATCAACCTAAGACCCTGGGAGGAAATCCACCCAACACAGCCTGAGATGCGTTTTCCCTTTCTTCCCACTATGTTTGTGTCAAGGGCAATACCCACCTCTGCCTCCATGAGTCACCTGTGTGACTCTCAGGCAGAATCAATTTCCTTTATTCCCTCCTCTCTGCTTCCTTCCACAACCCTTAGTCTCTGTCTCATCGCGGGTTTGTCTCAGTGGACTGGAGGTCCTTGTGAAGCTCTTACTGCCCCCTTGCGGCCAGGGCCCAGCCCAGTGCCCTCCAGAGAAGGTGCTCCATAAATATTTGCCAGAAAAGTTGTCACCCAAAGAAAACCAGCCTGGCCCTGGCCGGTTTGGCTCAGCGGTTAGAGCGTCAGCCTGCGGTCCAGAGAGTCCCGGGTTCGGTTCTCGCTAAGGGCATGTATCTCGGTTGCAGTTTGTCCCCGGCCCAGGGCCGTGTGGGTGGCAGCCACTCGATGTGTCCCTTTCATGTCGATGTTTCTCTCTCTCTCTTCGTCTCTCTCCCTCCCACTCTTATCTGAACAAAAAATAGAAAAATGTCCTCGGGTGAGGATAAAAAGAAAACCAACCTGCCTTGCGATCAACCTGAGTTTTACGTTTGAAAGAAAATCCAATATCCAAAAACTATTGAAAAGCTGTTTAAGTCTTTGCTGACTAGCCTGGAAGTGCAGGACGATGAATTACATACACCAGAGTCCTGAGTAGTCTCTTTGCCCATCTTTCTCCTGTTGGCTCATGGCTCCGTCAGCTCCAAACCTCTCTTCTTTCCCTCCCCAGCTCCAGTCTATTCTAGATGTTCTCTCATTCTTGCTCAATCCCTCTTCCCTCTGGATGAATTTGGTACTTTTTCAAGTAGCTCTATGTCTTAAAAAAATTTTTTTTAATTAATTTAAGTTAAACAAGCAATTACACAAAAACATTCTCCTTGTTAAAAAATAAATAAAGTGTTATACTATTTCCCCTCGCAATCACTCCAAGCCCACTCCCTGCTCGGGGTAATTGTTGTTATCAGCTTATAGTGTCTTTCTGGGCCTTTTTCTATGTAATTATAGACTTCCATACACACCGTCAATACATGATATACTAAATAATGCCATTTATATTTCCAAAATGTTTCTAATTCCCATTGCGACAATGGACATCCTTGCCTGGCTCCTCGTGCTCATCAGGGTGTGTCTCTGTGGAGTAGAAACAAGAGGATTTGCTGGCCCCGGGCATGTGCTTTGTGGATCTCACCAGCCCCCGAATGATCCCGGTAAGTGACACGCACGCTTGCTCTCCGCCAGCGTGAGAGACCAGGCCTGGCTCACACAGGCAGCTTCTGTTTCTCCCAAGGCTGCTCTGAGGACCAAGGAGAGAATCCAGGAGCTTTGCCCATCAGTAAACAGCTAGTTCATTCCCAACCAACTTAGCTGATTTAGAAATGATTTAATAGCTTCCCTTATACAGCACAGACTAGGTGCCAAGCACCCGTGTTAACATACTTAACATTAAACCCATGAGGCAGATACTGTTATCATTATGTCTGCTTCACAGATTAAGTAATTGAAATACCACTAGAGAATTGAAGTCCAAATAAGAGCCGTTTATTAGCCGGCTGGCGTCTGATTTCCAAACACCCCTGTGACAGAGTCTTGGGAGATCAGCCTCAATATGCTTTATTACATGCCTTTTATACCTTACAGCAAACGTTTAATGATATAAGAAAATAGGATCTTCTTGATATAATGCCCAGGGCTACAACAATGATGCATAGAATTAGTTTGCCTGCCCTGGCCGGTTTGGCTCTGTGGTTAGAGCGTCGGCCTGTGGTCCAGAGAGATCCGGGGTCGGTTTCCACTAAGGGCACGTACCTCGGTTGCAGTTTGTCCCTGGCCCTGGTTGGGTCATGCAGGTGGAAACCACTCGATGTGTCCCTTTCACATCGATGTTTCTCTCTCTCTCTCTCCCTCCCACTCTATCTGAACAAAAAACAAAAAAAATGTCCTCGGGTGAGGATAAAAAAAAAAAGAATTAGTTTGCCTTTTGGATAACAGGAACACCCAGGTCCACCCAGGCACACCCAGGCACACCCTGGTATTTCAAGGTACATTGGGTCACACTGAGCCCCGAGCTGCACAAACACAATGTAAGCCCAATTCCTTGAGATTGTGGGGGAGGTTGAGTCTCTGACTCAAGACCTCCAGGCTCTGTGGATTCTGTCAGACATGTAGCCGGCTCCCAACAATTTCTTGGTTCAGGGAGTATTCCAATTTACTGAGGTTATTTTGATCTCTATCCCGTTGATTAAATTCTTTACAAAACAGTTTCAGCTAGAAGGCACACAGTGACTTTCCCAATCATCAATTATGGAGCTATAAACAAGTCAGCACATTGAGGCACAGAGAAGTTAAGTAACTTGCTCAAGGTCATACAGCTAGGAAGTGGGAAAATGAGGATCAAAAGAACCCAGGTCGCCCTGACCGGATTTGCTCAGTGGTTAGAGCGTCGGCCTGCGGCCCAGAGAGACCCGGGTTCGGTTCCCGCTAAGGGCATGTACCTCAGTTGCAGTTTGTCCCCGGCCCTGGTTGGGTTGTGCAGGAGGCAGCCACTTGATATGTCCCTTTCACGTCAATGTTTCTCTCTCTCTCTCCCTCCTACTCTATCTGAACAAAAAATGGAAAAATGTCCTTAGGTGAGGATTAAAAAAAAAAGAATTTCTTTTTTTAATTTTTTTGGTACGTGCCCCTAGCGGAAACCGAACCTGGGACTCTCTGGTCCTCAGGCCGGCGCTCCAACCGCTGAGCCAAACCAGCCAGGGCTCAAGAAACATTTCTTGAACCCAGGAGGTGCCAGGCTTTGTGGTCAATGCCAGGGATACAGATGTGAATATCGGAATTCTCCGCTGGGAGGGATAGTACCTGAGTCAGCTCCTGTCATCTGCCTGCTATCTGTCCATCCACCTTCTCACTCTCACTCTCCCTTCCCCCACCCCAATCATCCAGAAGAGCCCCTTTTTTGCCTGCCTCCGTCACCCTGTGGCAGACACTGGAGAAGGGTTAAGACTCATGAAACATGAGCGAAGTGGTACCAGCAGCGGAGACCCAGAGCGGCACATTTGCAGAGGAAGCCTGCATCCCGTGCCTGCTGTCTGCTCTGGGAAACCAGGCTGCAGTCCTGTGGGTTCAGCCCACCCGGAGAAGCTGATTCATCTGGACTAACAGGGTGCCCCGTACCCAGCCTCAGAGATCCCGAGGAATGGTAGCTGTGACTTAGGAAAGACAAGTGGGCAGGTCCTCCAACTCGGTGATGGTGCGGCGAAGCATGCAGTGTCTGGGATAAATTTTGTGCATGTGTGAGTGCGCATGTGAGCGTGCATGCATACATGTTTGTGTGTGTGATCAGGCACCTGTGTATGCATGTGCACAGTGTGTATGTGTGTGTGTGAGTACATGTGTGATGTACGTGTGGGCTTGTGTATGTGTGGGAGTGTGCGTGGGTGTGTACCAATGTGTCCAGCCTGGCCATCGTGTGTGACTTCGCAGCCCTACTTTGCCCTGCTGAGGCCTTCATCCCCACAGGGAGCAGTGTCTCAGGCCTGACGGACCAGCTGTGTAACTGAGGGCGGGACATTCTGATCACAGGCAGTGCTATTTGTCTTCTTCCCTCTCTTATCTTCACTCCCCTGGAGCCCAGAGTTTAGCATCATAAAATGTCAGAGCCTCAAGGGAAATTGAACATTATCTAACTCAGGCTCTCCCCTGATGCGGGAAATCAAGCACCAGAGAGGGTACTGACTCCTGGAAGAGGTCACCCCGCCAGTTAGAGACAGAGCTGGGATGAGAATCCACATTCCCCCACCCAGTTTCACACTCTTGCCACAACCCCACTGTCCGGACTTGTGTCTACCCCACAGGCTGCAAATGACAGACCAGTGATTCCAGGCTGGGGATGAGGACACCCAGCTCTAGAGAGGTGTCTGGGAGTCGGGAGCTGCTTCCATATGTCCACACTGGGCCCGTCCCCACCACTCCCTCCTCCTTGGGCCAACCTGATACCCACTCTGGGAGAGTATTCTGGTCTCTTTATTCTCATCAGAACTTTAGTTGGTGATCAGATGTGCTTTTTTTTTTTTAATCCTCACCTGAAGATATTTTTTCATTTATCTTCAGATAAAATGAGAGGGAGGGAAAGAGACAGAATTATCAATGTGAGAGAGATACTTCGACTGGTTGCCTCCTGCACCACCCTGACCAGGGCCGGGATGAACTGCAACCAAGGTACGTGCCCTTGACTGGAATCGAACCTGCAACTCATTGGTCGGAGGGCCGACGCTCTAACCGCTGACCCAAACCAGCCAGGGCCAGATGCGCTTTTGATTAATTACAAATAGGATATGAATACATTCTTACTTGAGAAATGCAGTGGACAAAACTCTTTCAATAGGTGGGGTTCTTGAAAAAAAATAATATGGTGTCTTTGATGAAAGGCTGGGAATGTCTTTGGAACGAGTGAATGAAGGCTGACATTCTAACAGAAGCCTGGGAGAAACTGATTGGACTTGAGTGGTTTTGGTCTCTTCAGCAAAACAAAAAGGGTCAGAGAGTCCTCTCTGTTACCTCAGGGGGTAAATTATCTTTGAGGAAATGAAGAGGCTTTTTATTTTATCTTTTGTATTTTTAATCCTCACCCCAGTATATTTTTTCCTTTTATCTTTAGATGAAGTGGGAAGGAGAGAGAGAGAGAGAAACACCCACGTGAAAGGGACACATCAACTGGTTGCCTCCTGCACGATCCCGACCACCTGACCAGGGCCGGGAACCAACAGCAACCCAGGTACACGCCCTTGATGGAATAGAACCCGCGACTCGTTGGTCCCCTGGCAGACGCTCTGCCGCTGAGCCAAACCGGCCAGGGCGGGAAAGGCCCCTTTGAGGGGTAGCTCTGAAAGGAGAGGCAGCTGGCACTTGCAGGGGTGGGATCCCAGAGAGGGCTGGGGGCAGTGGCCCTGGGCTGTGAGGTGACCTCCCACCCCTAACAGTGCTGATTTGGGGCCCTGAGGAAACAAAATCATTGCCTGGGGCTCCCTTCTTCGCTCTGCAGCAGGCTGAGAATGAGGGAGAGATCTCTTCACCCCCTGAAGACACCCAAAGTGAGGTGCCATCACTAAGTGAGGTCCCCGGCCTTAGTAGCATCCTTTGAGTGGTGTTGAAAGGCGGCATGGTGTGGCCAGAGCAACCTCCAGTGCTGACTGCAGGAAGTAGCTGGACAGTGGAGCTTAAGTGTGAAAGGCACACGTCACCTCAAGCTTCCAGAGTTTAAAACAAATGCAGCATGCGTGTGTGTGTCTGAGCTGGGTTCTTGTCTTATTTGCCTCCGCCTTTCTGGAGCAGGTCACACCTGTAATTAAAGATTAAGGAAGGGGCCTGGCCAGTGTGTCTCAGTGGTTGAGCATGGACCCATGCACCAAGAGGTCACGGGTTCAATTCCCAGTCAGGGCACATGCCCAGGTTGTGGGCCCAATATCCAGTGTGGGGCATGCAGGAGGCGGCCAATCGATGTTCTTTCTCTCTCTCATCGATGTCTCTCTCTCTCTCTCCCTCTCCCTTCCTCTCTCACTAAAAATCAATAAAGAAAAAAAGAATTAAAAAAAAAAAAAAAAAAGAGCCCTGGCCAGTTTGGCTCAGCGGTTAGAGCGTCGGCCTGCGGTCTGGAGAGACCCGGGTTCGGTTCCCGCTAAGGGCACGTACTTCGGTTGCAGTTTGTCCCCAGCCCTGGTTGGTCGTGCGGGTGGCAGCCACTCGATGTGTCCCTTCACGTCGATGTTTCTCTCTCTCTCTCCCTTCCTCTCTCTACCTCCCACTCTATCTGTACAAAAAATGGAAAAATATCCTCAGGTGAGGATAAAAAAAAAAAAAAAAAAAAAAAGATATAGGAAGGGGCTCTGCAGGAAGCCTCTGTGTTACTACCTAGTTTGGGAAGATTAGAACAATGTGTTATGTTACATATCACTTTTAAACACTTTTAAACAACTATCCATCCTCTTCTCTTGTCACCACACCCTGTGATGCATGCAGGGAGAAACTTACCTCCAGTGCCACACAGAGAGGATTGGTTCCTCTTGAGATCACTTAATGAGAGGTTGTCTTTCTCCTGCTGCTCCCTTCTACATTTCCTGGGACCTGCTACTACTATATTCATGGCCCAGAAAAGATGAGACTGAGGCTGTTGGGAGGAGCTTCTATAGTCTGGCAGGAAAGCCTCTAATATTTAAAGCTGTAGAATATATATATATATATATTCATATATACACACACACACACTCTCTCCAGCTTATTTTATGATTTTCATATCCTTGATAATAAAACAAGGACAGTACAGTAAAGTAATATTTTTATAGGCCAATCCCACTAGAGAATTTAAATATAAAAGTTTAATCACAATATTAACCAGCTGAGTCCAAAAATGTTTAAAAATATAACATGATCGCACTGGCTAGTGTGACTCAGTTGATTACAGTCTCATCCCATGCATTGAAGAGTTGTGGGTTCAATTACCCCATCAGGGCACATACCCAGGTTACGGCTTTTTTATTTATTTATTTATTTATTTATATCCTCACCCGAGGACATTTTTCCATTTTTTATTCAGTCAGAGCTGGAGAGAGAGAGAGGAAGAGAGAGAGAGAAACATCGACGTGAAAGGGACACATCGAGTGGCTGCCACCTGCACGACCCAACCAGGGCCAGAGAGAAACTGCAACCGAAGTACGTGCCCTTAGCGGGAACAGAACACAGGTCTCTCTGGACCGCAGGCCGACATTCTAACCGCTGAGCCAAACAGGCCTGGGCGGTTTCGGCTTTTGATCCCCAGTCAGGGAGCGTACACATTGATGTTTCTCTCTCTCCCTCTTCCTTCCTCTTTCTCTAGAATCAATGAAAAACATATCCTCAGGTGAGGATTAAAATATATATATGTAGCCCTGGCCGGTTTGGCTCAGCGGTTAGAGTGGTCCAGAGAGACCTGGGTTTGGTTACTACTAAGGGCGCGTACCTCAGTTGTAGTTTGTCCCCGGCCCTGGTTGGGTTGTACAGGTGGCAGCCACTCAATGTGTCCCTTTCACGTCGACCTTTCTCTCTTTCTCTCTTCCTCCCACTCTATCTGAACAAAAAATGGAAAAATGTCCACGGGTGAGGATTAAAAAATATATATATATGTAAAATATGATCAAGTTGAGTTTTGCAATGGAACAAATGTTTGTATCCCCCCAGACTGGGAGAAGGGACATATAACCAACAAAGAATTATCATTTCATTTAAAGTCTGGAGTCTAGAGCGTCGGCCTGCAGACCAAAGAGTCCCGGGTTCAATTCTGGCCAAGGGCATGGACCTCAGTTGTGGTTCGTGCCCAGCCAGGTTGGAGTTGTGTGGGAGGCAATCAATCGATGTGTCTCTCTAACATTGATGTTTTTCTCTTTCTCTCCCTCCCACTCTGTCTGAAGATAAATGTAAAAAAAAAAAAAAAAGCCTCAGGTGAGGATTTAAAAAAAAAAGTAAATAGAGTCTGGAGTCTAGAGGCTGTGAAAATAACTCATAATCACTAAAAAAAGGATTCACAATCTAAGAAAAATTGGCAAGGCACGTACAGACATTTCACAAAAGAGAAACCAGGAATGGCCAAAAAACTTTGAAAAGATGAATCTCAGTAATAATTAGAAAAATGTACATTAAAACCACTGTAGTCCTGGCTTGTGTGTCTCAATTGGTTGGGTGTCATTCAGTGCACCCAGGTGTTGCTGGTTCTGTTCTGGTCAGGGCACCTGCTGCGATTGAGGGCTAGAGCCCCCTTCCCTGTGTGTGTGTGTGTGTGTGTGTGTGTGTGTGTGTGAAGGAGGTAACCAATCGATGTTCTGCTCTCATACTGATGTTTCTTTCTCTCTCTCTCTCCCTCCCTTTCTCTCTCTCTCAAAATCAATTTAAAATATTTTTACAAAGAAAAACACTGTAAAATACCATTTCGTGCCTCCCAGGTGGACAAACATTAAAGTCAGCATACCAAGGACCAGAAAGGATGAGAAACAGTGAGAGTACACAGAGGCCTTTGGTGAACGTGTAAATGAGTACACTCACTTTCTGGAAAAATCATTATACCTACCGGTCCTAGATAACAGTCATTCCATTCCACACTTTAGAAAAAGAGTATCTTGCATTTGCTCACCATGAGTAATAACATATATATATATATTTTTTATCCTCACCTGAGGACATTTTTCCATTTTTTGTTCAGGTAGAGTGGGAGGAAGAGAGAGAGAGAGAAACATCGATGTGAAAGGAACACATCGAGTGGCTGCCACCCACACAACCGACCAGGGCCGGGGACAAACTGCAACCGAGGTACATGCCCTTAGCGGGAACCGAACCCGGGTCTCTCAGGACCGCAGGCTGACGCTCTAACCGCTGAGCCAAACCGGCCAGGGCTAATAACATATTTTTTAAACTTATCTTTATTGTTGAATGTATTACAGATGTCCCTATTTCCCTCCTTGACCCTCTCCTCCCCAATCCTGCCCTCCTACTGCTTTCATAACTTTTTTTTTTTCCAGATTTTTTTTTTTTTTTTTTTTTTTTTTTTAAAAGAGAGAGGAAGGGAGAGAGAAACAGGGAGAAACATCTTTGGGAGAGCACAACATGGATGGGCTGACTCCTGCAGGTCCCCTACAGGAATCGAGTTTGCAACCCCGGCATGTGCCCTGACTGGAATCGAACCAGCAACCCCTTGGTCACCCACTGGTCGACACCCAACCCCCTGGCTACACTGGCCAGGGAACATCATTCCAATAACCATAAACAAGGTGGGGCCCTGGCAGGTTTGGCTCAGCGGGCACGTACAAAAAAAACCAAAAACCAAAAAAAAACAAACAAACAAAAAAACGAGGTGGGTTGGGGTGACTCCTCCATGAAGAGAGAATAGATCTATAAACTGTAGTCTGTCCATACATTGTAATAATACTACATTGTGCTAATGCTGTCATTAGGCACAATGACAGCACCTGTCGAGCGCTTGAAATGTGCTAAGTGTGAAATAAACACTGGATTTGGAAGATTTTAGTACGAAAAATTATATCGATTCCATGTTGAAATAATACTTTGGATCTACTAGATTAAATAAAATATGCTAAAATTAACTTCACTTGCTTTTTCCTTAATTGGCTTTCTAAGTTTAAAATTCCATGTTTCGCCCCGCCAGTGTGGGTCAGTGGTTGAGCATCAACCCATGCACCAAGAGGTGGCAGGTTAGATTCCAGGTGAGGGCAAGGTTGTAGGCCCAACCTCTCTCCCCTTTATCAACGTTCTTCCTCTTATCCATAGATGTTTCTTTCTATCTCCCACTCTAATAAAAAAAAAAAGAAATTTCACGTCTTTGACAGTTAAGCATAAAAATAAAAAATTTTTCTATATGAACATAGACGAAGTATGGAACCTTAAAAACACGTAAGGAAAAACACCCTGAAGAAAACCCAGAAACACTTGAAAACCAGATGACTATATCTACCACGCATAAACCTATAAAATGTCTCCAGAAAAATAATTACCCTCAATACCCATTAAATAATAACGTTAATATACAAAAGCTCTCCACAAACAGCAAAAAAAAAAAAACTACTAAAATTAGTGCATAAAACGCAAATGCATAAGCTTGTCTTTTATTCTACCATTTCCAAACAATACGAACCAGCCTTGCCGAAACAAGGCCTGCAAAAATTAGGTTGCCTCCCAAAAAAAAATGGGAGAGAGAGAGTATGTTTTACTCTGTTGTAATTCGTGCCTCGAGTAAAAGCAACTTTTATTACACTGACGGTGACTAGTTAACGACAAGATTAAGTACCTGAATAAAAATTTACAGATTACTCTAAAAATTAAAATATAATATTTGAGAAATATGATAGAATAAAAGTTTAAGCATTTTTAATTTTAAACTTAAATTTGGTGCAATGCACTGTGGGTATGTAAATAAGGCGGGGTAAACGTTACTCCGATTCAGAAAATATCTTAGCATTTACAACGGTGCCTCGCGTCACCGTTAGGGGGCGAAGCGGAGAATTGGCTGGCTGGGATCTAAACGCTGTTTTGATCAGACTGGAGTTTTATGTATTTATAGATCTGAGTTAAATAAAGGCTTTGCTGTTAAATTGAAAATGAAAAAAAATTAGCAAGTAAGTTACTGACACAAAATTCAGGCCGCGCCCGGCTGGTGTGGCTCAATGGTTGAGCGTGGACCCCTGCACCAAGAGGTCGCGGGTTTGACTCCCGGTCAGGGCACATGCCCAGGTTGTGGGCCCCATCCCGAGTGGGGGGCGTGCAGGAAGCGGCCAATCGATGTTCTCTCTCATCGATATCTCTATCTCTCTGCCTCTCACATCCTCTCTTTAAAATCAATAAAGAAAATTTTTAAAAAATTCAGGACAGTGGTTCCTCCCTTCAGTGGGGAGTTAGGGGTGTGTGACTGGGAAAGGACACACAGAGGTTTTAAAATTTGACAATTTCCTTTTTCTTCAGCTGTAGGGTGGGCACACGGGTGTTTAGTTTGCTTTTTTTTTAACCGTGCACTTCCACGGTATATACTCTTGAATATTTTGCATCGTTGTGTTCCGTTTGAGAAAAATTCCTGGCAGTGTCGTGTTTAAAATTGGAGCTTGCGCCCTGGCCAGTTTGGCTCAGCGGTTAGAGCATCGGCCCGCGGTCCCGAGAGACCCGGGTTCGGTTCCCGCTAAGGGCACGTACTTCGATTGCACTTTGTCCCCGGCCCTGGTTGGTCGTGCGGGTGGCAGCCACTCGATGTGTCCCTTCACGTCGATGTTTCTCTCTCTCTCTCCCTTCCTCTCTCCCCCTCACTCTATCTGTACAAAAAGTGGAAAAATATCCTCGGGTGAGGATAAAATAAATAAATAAATAAATAAAATTGGAGCTTGCAGGCTCGGTTTCAGGTTTCCTGACCCTCCTGACGCTACTGTCGCGGATGAAATCTTGTATTCCAGTTTCAGACCTCCCATCTTCTTATCCTGTGCTTTTAAAATGTGCTGTTCTCGCCTCTGTGCGCTCAGCTGCCAAACCCCACCAGCCTCCTCGGACTCCTCCCTCACTGTCCATGGACTCAGATCCATCGCGGTAACGGAACAACCTTGGGAAAGGAAACCGCAGCTCTTTTTGTGTTTTGTTGTTGTTTTTTCTAGCTGCTTCTACAAACATTCCGCTTCCCAACTTTGAAACCTTCCCCAAGCTGGCACATTTGTTTTTCATTTTGCTGGTTCTTTTGCTAACAAATCGATCATATTGGACATATAATTGATTTGAAATTTTCTAATACTATACATTTAGAAAACATCTTTATGGGATACGATCCACTTGCCATACAATTCACCCATTTAAAGTGCATAGTTTAGTGGTTTTTAACATATCTACAGAGTTGTGCAATCATTACCACAATGCAATTTTAGAACCTTTTCTTTTTTTTCCTTTTATTGATTTTAGGAGAGATAGAAACATCAATGACAGAGAACATCAATTGACTGCCTCCTTCATGCCCCCACTGGGCCCACAACCTGGGCATGTGTCCTGACCAGGAAGCGAACCAGCGACCTCTTGTTGCATGGGTCAACGCTCAACCACGGAGCCACACCGGCTAGGCTGTCCCCTCAAAAAGAAACTCTGAACCCATTCATAGATATTCCCCACACCCCACACCCCACACCCCACACTGGCAACTACTTATTCTAGTTTTTGTCTCTGAAGTGTCTGTTCTGGACGTATCACATTGCTTGTTTCTCAGTATGTGCAGAAAATTGGTTCCAGGTCCCCCACTGAAACCAAAGTCCAAGGATGCTCAAGTCCCTTATATAAAACAACAGTTTTTGCATATAAACTATGAACATCTTCCTGTATACCTTAAATAATATCTAGATTACTTATAGCACCTAATACAATGTAAATATATGTAAATAATTGTTATACTGATTGTTTAGGGAATAATGACAAGGAAAAATTCTGTGCAGTACATGTTCAGTATAGATGCAACCTTGTAAGCCTAACTACATTGTACACATCTGCAACAATGTTTTCCAAATATTTTCCGTCAGTGGTTGATTGGCCAACTTAAATGGGAGCAGACTTTTTGTCACTGGCCTCTTGCTTAGCATAGTGTTTGTGAGGTTCATCCATGCAAACATTTGTGGGTTTTTTGTGTGGGGGGGGGGCTTCCGGTGAAAAACGGAAGGCCTACTAGACAAATTCAAAAAGAGCTGTAAGCACTCAAACATTTGTTTTAATATTCTTTGCATACTTGCTACATTTCACAAGTAATGAGAAGTTAGAGACCCATGGAGAAACAAAGTTCCTGCCCTATGATAATAGCTACATCTCACAGGGCTTGGCCAGGGGCTAAGCACTGACACCATACATTGTGCATTGTAAAGATTGATACTCTAAGCTATTACATCACTTTTAAATGTAAACAATCAAGGTAAATACCCAAGAGAGTTGATACTTACCATCATAATTTTTTTATTTTAATTTTTTGTTTTGTTTTATTTTTTCAAGCTACATGTTTTATTTTTTATTTATTTTTTTATTATTTTATTTATTTATTTTTGTTCAGAGTGGGCGAGAGAGAGGAGCATGGACATGAAAGGGATACATCAAGTGGCTGCCACCCACACAACCCAACCAGGGCCAGGGACCAACTGCAACCGAGGTACATGCCCTTAGAGGGAACTGAACCTGGGTCTCTCTGAACCGCAGACTGACGCTCTAACTGCTGAGCAAAACCGGCCAGGGCTATTTTAATTTTTTATATGATTGTTTTTTGTTCTTGAAGTTGTTTGCCACTTCCATTTATCCAAGAATTGAATATAAATATATCTGCATACCTGAAAGTGTTTTATTGATTACTCAATCATATTTTTTATTATAAAGTATCTACATTAATTGGATTTTTAACTTTTTCTACATTTCTTGAACTGAAAATTCTATGCATTAATGTTTTTCTTCTAGACTGGCTTATCATAATTATTTGTAGTACAACCTTTATCAATCCACTATATTACAAATTTTGATCATTATGAACCATAAATGTGTCATTTTATTGGAACTGCATTTAAAATTAGATGGATACATATTATATATTGCTAGAGGAGACTGGGTTTAGTCCCAATGCTATTTTTTAAAATATATTTTTATTAATTTTTAGAGAAGAAGGGAGAGGGAGAAATAGAAAGAAATATCAATGTGAGGGAACCATCTATGGGCTGCCTCTTGCATGCCCCCTACTGGGGATGGAGCTCACAACCTGGGCAAGTGCCCTGATGGGGAATCCAACTGGTGACTTCTTGGTGCATGGGATGATGCTCAACCAACTGGGCCACACTGGCTGGGCCCCAAAGCTTTTTTTTTTTTTAATGTTCATAGTTGACCTAAGAAAAACACCGTTCCCATAAATCAATAGCTAGAGTTTCAGCAAGGTCATTCACTACCATATAATGAATGGCCAGGTGACAACTAACTGGATTAAGTCCTCTTTAAATTCTGTTGAAAGAAAAAATTTGGATTTTTTTTTTATCCTCACTCGAGGACATTTTTCCATTCTTTTGTTCAGATAGAGTGGGAGAGAGAGAGAGGAAGAGAGAGAGAGAGAGAGAGAAACATCGACGTGAAAGGGACACATCGAGTGGCTGCCACCCGCACGACCAACCAGGGCCGGGGACAAACTGCAAAAAGGCATATGCCCTTAGCGGGAACCGAACCCGGGTCTCTCTGGACCGCAGGCCGACTCTCTAACCGCCGAGCCAAACCGGCCAGGGCAAGATTTGAAAATATTTTAAATTACAAAAGAATTTGTTGTCCAGACTTATTCACTTCCTCAAAATGGCTGCAAATATTTTTAATTGACATTTATTGGGAACCCTGAACATTTTTAGATCCTTCAGCATTGTGCCTGGGAAAGGTTTAGGGTGGATGATAAAAGAACCTTTATTTTGTGAAGTGGAAGAAGGGCAATCAGTGAAAGGGAGGCAGAAAAGGAGTCCTTCCCTGGCTGGTTTGGCTCAGCGGTTGGAGCATCAGCCTGTGGACCAGAGAGTCCGGGGTTCGGTTCCTGCTAGGGGCATGTACAGGAAGGAAGGAAGGAAGGAAGGAAGGAAGGAAGGAAGGAAGGAAGGAAGGAAGGAAGGAAGGAAGGAAGGAAGGAAGGAAGTCCTCCATTGACCTCCCAATGTCGAACACTCACCCAGCCACCTTTCCTTTATGACCAGGCCAAGCCCAGCGTCCCATGAAAGTGAGGTTGTTCAGTGGTTCCCGCCTTGGGTGTGGATGCTGGGAGCTTCTTGGCCTAGGGTAGTAATGATGGAAATGACTGTGTTCTGTGCTGTCCAAAATGGCAGCCACCACTCTCATGTGACTATTGAGCACTTGAAATGTGACTAGTGCATCTGAGGAACTAAATTTTTAATTTTTAAAAATTGTAACCAATGAAATGTAAATAGCCAACATGGCTAGTGGCTACCATATTGGACAGTGTAGAGCCACAGAATCCCCGCAATGTCCTGGGCTGGGTTTTCCCCGTGATCAAAGGACTGGACTATTGCATTTTCTCTCAAGGGAAAGAGGACATAAGTCTCTAGTCCTTTCTCTTCTGAAGTTAGGTCAAAGTATCTCTCATCCCTAGCCCCCATTCTCATCCTATTACAAAGGACCCCAAAGAAAAATCTTGAGATATCCAAGAGCAAAATCTTAAAGCAATGGGAAGAATTCCTGGAGCTGGGTGTCAATGGGGGGAAAAGGAGAAACATCTGTAACAAAAATAAATTAATAAAAAAAGAAAATATTCTTTATTTTTTTATCCTCACCCAAGGACATTTTTCCATTTTTTGTTCAGATAGAGTGGGAGGGAGAGAGAGAGAAACATCAACGTGAAAGGGACACATCAAGTGGCTGCCTTCTGTTCTCTCTCATCGATGTTTCCTTCTCTCTCTCTTCCTTCCTCTTTCTCTAAAATCAATATAAAAAAAATAAAAATAAACAAAAAGAAGGGTGAGCTAGAGAGCTTAAGCAGGGCTGGTGAACAAGGAAAGTAAAAGAACTTGAGTGGATACTTCTATTAAGAGAATGGTTGCCCTGGCTGGTTTGGCTCAGCGGTTGGAGTGTCGGCCTGTGGACCAGAGAGTCCCAAGTTCGGTTCCCGCTAGGGGCATGTACCAAAAAAATAAAAAAATAAAGTTAACAATATTTTTTAAAAAAGGGAGAGAGAATGGTAAACCCAGCCGGTGTGACTCAGTGGTTGAGTATCAACCCATGCACCAAGAAGTCACGGATTCGATTTCCGGTTAGGGCACATGCCCAGGTTGTGAGCCTGATCCCCAGTGGGGGGCATGCAGAAGACAGCCAATTGATGTTCTCTCTCATCAATGTTTCTATCTCTCTCCCTCTCTCTCTGAAATCAATAAAGAGAAAAAAAATTTTTTTTAAAAAGAATGGTAAAAAGGGTCCTACAAGTAGCTAAGATAAGTGTCATCCTGCCCTGTCCAGTTTGGCTCAGCGGTTGAGCATCAGCCTGCAAACCAAGAAGTCCCAGATTCGGTTCCCGTTAGGGGTACGTGCGAGCGCGCGGGCACACACGCACACACACACACAAGATGCTTGATCTCCCCCACAAACTTCCCCATACTTGATCTTTTAGTCAGGATACATGCAAGAATCAACCAATGGATACACAAATAAGTGAAAAAATAAATGATACTTTTTTATTTCTCTTTGTCAATCAGTAAAAAGTTAGGATACTTCTACCTCAAATAAAAAAACCACAAAGCTATACTTTTATTGCATTGATATAGACAAATGCAGAAACTTAAACACAAGTAGTATTGTACTAACATACTTTTAGAACCTGTCTTTTTTTCCCACACAGTATAATTGCCTTGTTAAAACAAGGACTCAAAAAATTGAGAAATGATTCAGATTGGTTTCTCTCCACGGAAATCTTTAGTAAAAGGCGAAAGATTTGTACGTTTTGAAGAAAAACCCTGAAATATGAAGCTTAGTTTGTTACTCACTTTTCATGAAACTGTAACTCCTAGTGAAGTGATGGTGGCTATTTATCTCAAGAGTTGCTGCCTCCAGAAGTTTATTCTAAAATAACATTTTCATACTTGGAAAAGTAGAGTAAGAAAAAAATGTATAACTTGAAAATTGTTAATATTGTTTGTAGTGTGCTATAAATATGCAAATAAGATCTGAATAATCACCCGTTAGACTCCAGGAAATGTTTTAGTATTCAAAATTTGCTCTGGGGTGGGGGAGGAGGTTGGGTAGAGGGAGGCAAAGCGGGGAGGGGTCGGCAGCGGGGAGAACATCTGTAATAGTGTCAACAACAAAAAAGTTATCACTCACACACAAAATATTTGCTCTGGGACCACTTTTTTTTTTTTTTTTTTTTTTAATGTTTTTTCATTATTGATTTGAGAGAGAGAGGAAGTGAGAGGGAGAAACAGAAACATTGATGCAAGAGAACATGAATTGGCAGCTTCCTGCACAACCCCCACTGAGGATCAGACCCACAACCTGGGCATGTGCCCTGGTCAGTAATCAAACTGGCAACCTTTGGAGCATGGGTTGATGCTCAACCAGTGAGCCACACCAGCTGGGCTGGGGCCACTTTTAAGGGGCAAAATGGAGGCTTGGTTTCCTGGGATCTAAACTCTGACCTGGTCAACTAGAGACAGTCTGCTTTTTTCTATTCATACATTGGGACTTTGAGGATGACTTGTTTTATTTTATTTTATTATTTTTATTTATTTTATTTATTTTTTCTTTATTGATTTTAGAGAAAGAGGAAGAGAGAGGGATAGAAACACTGTTGAGAGAGAACATCGATTGGCCGCCTCCTGCATGCCCTGCACTGGGGATTGGGCCCACAACCTGGGCATGTACCCTGACCGGGAATTGAACTGGTGACCTCTTGGTGCATGGGTCGATGCTCAATCACTGAGCCACACTGGCCAGGCCAGCTGAATTTTATTTATTGCTCTTGCGTTCAACAATCTTACACTCTACACCACCACTACCACCACCACCTCCCAAAAATGAAGAAACAAACACAATCTTACACAGTAGTTCTAATAGATTGTAGATTCTATTGTATGTTATATGTATACAGCAAATCATCTGAAAGTGACATCGTTTTTTTCTTATAAGTCCTATACTTTTCATTATTGTTCTTGTTTTACTCAACACATTGAACTGAAGTGATGATAGTATCTTTTTCTTATTCTAGTCATAGCTTTCATTGGACCACCATTAAATGCCAAGTTTGCTGTAGACCGGTGGGCTTCACCTGCAAGTAGTTTGTGCAGTTGCATATTCAGACCTCTTTAGGTGCGTGAAAGTTACAAACCTAGTTGCATAAGATCCTGTGCCAATAGTGCCCAGTTCTGCCATTGCCTTCATGACATTCTTTTTTTAGAGAGAGGAGAAGAGAGAGATAGAAACATGGATGAGAGAGAAACATCCATCCACTGCCTCCCGCATGTCCCCTACTGGAGATCAAGCCTGAAACCCAAGCCTGTACCCTGACTGGTAATTGTTCAGTCCATTGAGCAACATGTTCTGGGCTGGGCTTTCAGGAAAATTTGTTGTTGTTGCCTCCTGCATGCCCCCTACTGAGGATCCAGCCTGCAACCCTGGCATGTGCCCTGACTGGGGATGAAACCCAGACCTCTCAGTCCACTGAGACCGATTCTCAATCCACTGAGGCACACTGGCCGGGCCAGCTGAGTTGTTGTTTTTTTTATCATCACCCAAGGACATTTTTTCCATTTTTTGTTCAGATAGAGTGGGAGGGAGAGAGAGAGAGAGAGAGAGAGAGAGAGAGAGAGAGAGAGAGAGAGATCGACGCGAAAGGGACACATTGAGTGGTTGCCACCCGCAGGGCCCAACCAGGCCGGGGACAAACTGCAACCGAGGTACATGCCCTTAGCGGGAACCGAACCCGGGTCTCTCCAGACCCCAGGCCGAAGCTCTAACCGCTGAGCCAAACCGGCCAGGGCTTTTTTAAAAATATTTTTTCCACACTTGCCAGGGACAAAATTTTTAATAATTCTTGAACAAAGATCCTATGTATTCATTTTGTCCTGAGTCTCAGGAGGTTTCTGGTAGAAACTGTTTCGATTAATCTAGTTCCATTCTATTACTAGTTTGAGCTTTTTAAAAATTGAATTTATTGGGGTGACATTGGTTAATAAAATTATACAGATTTCTGGTGTAGAATTCAGTAATATATCATCTGTATATTGTAGTGTGTGTTCACCACCCCAAGTCGACTTCTAGTTTGCTTTGAGATATATATATATATATATATATATATATATATATATATTTCATAGTATAGGAGGGATAGTATTGAAAGAATCATGTTTTCCCTTTTAATCTATTAATGTTATTAAAAGACAAAATTCAGCTGAGTAAGTTTGAAGGTCTAATTGGGTTTATTAAGCGATTCATGAATTTGAAGAATCCCGTCTAGCAACAAACTAGATTGGTGCTCTCAAGGGGTTGTACAAAATAGGTTTTTATAGGCAGAAAGAGGGTATAACTAAGAAGAGTGGATTATTCCAGGCAGGGATACCTTCCTTCCAGGAAGGCAGGAGTCTTAGCAGGCAGATTACCTCATTAATGTGGATCAGGAAATTCCCAACTGATTGGTTTAAAATTCCACTTTTGGGAGAAGCTGAAGCTGCATTCAGTTTAGAAGTCAAATCTGGGCTTGGTATCATAGGGTTTTAGCAGAAGTGATGCCATATTAGGTCTGTGGTTTTCTCTTTGACAATGTGGAAAATTACATTAATAGATTTTTTGTGATAAATCATTCCTGCATTTTTAGCCTAAACTCATTTGGCAATAATGTATTTAAAATATATTTTATGCCCTGGCCAGTTTGGCTCAGCAGTTAGAGCGTTGGCCCTTGGACCAATGAATTGCGGGTTTGATTCTGGTCAAGGGCACGTACCTCAGTTGCAGTTCGTCCCCCACTCTGGTCAGGTTGTGTGACATGGAGGCAACCAGCTGATGTGGCTCTATCCTCAGGTGAGGAATAAAAAAAAAAAAAAAAAAAAAAATATATATATATATATATATTTTTTTTTATCCTCACCCGAGGACATTTTTCCATTTTTTGTTCAGATAGAGTGGGAGGGAGAGAGAGGAAGAGAGAGAGAGAGAGAGATACATCGATGTGAAGGGACACATCGAGTGGCTGCCACCCGCACGACCAGCCAGGGCCGGGGATAAACTGTAACCGAGGTACGTGCCCTTAGCGGGAACCGAACCCGGGTCTCTCAGGACCGCAGGCCAACCACTGAGCCAAACCGGCCAGGGCAATAAATAAAATATATTTTATTTTATTTTTTTAATCCTCACCCGAGGACATTTTTCCATTTTTTGTAGAGTGGGAGGGAGAGAGAGGAAGAGAGAGAGAGAGAAACATCGACGTGAAAGGGACACATCGAGTGGCTGCCACCTGCACGACCCAACCAGGGCCAGGGACAAACTGCAACCGAAGTATGTGCCCTTAGCGGGAACCAAACCTGGGTCTCTCTGGACCACAGACCGATGCTCTAACCACTGAGCAAAACTGGCCAGGGCAAAATATATTTTATTTTTTAGAAAAGTTTTAAATTTACAGAAAAATTGTGAAGCTAGTACAGAGTTCCTGTATATCACGTACCCAGTTGCTCCTATCATTCACATGTTACTATTAGTATGCTTCAGAGAAGCAACTTTCATGCATTCATCCACTAATCAATCCTTGAGACCAAGAGTAAGGCTTTGTCTAAGGGCCCACAGTTGTTACTGAACAGCGACTGGGTTGGAGCAGGTCTTCAGGCCAGCCTGAAGGAAAGATTTCACATGAGTCCAGGTGATTTTGAGAGTATATTTATTAAAGCTGGGGGCCAGTGAAACAAGGAAGGCCTAGGATAGAAGCAACAGGAGACAGACTAGGCAGGGATGATTTGGCTCTCTAGAAACATTACGGGAAAGACATTAGCCAAGGGGGGCACCGCTGTCAGCTCATTGAGATGTAAGAGAAAATGGGGCCTTGGGGAGAGGTTCAGGGATTCAGCCCAGGACCAGCTGCCACTGCCTATTGCTCTTCTGGTTGTAAGTTTTGTGGGACACTTAGAGTTTAGGAGATTTATGCCTATGGGGAAAGAAGGGGAAGAAAAAGGCATGGGCATAGTCCTGGGTGGGAGAGCACATGTTGGGTCCTTCGTCTTGAGGGTTTTATTTATTATTATTATTATTATTATTATTTATTGATTTTAGAGAGAGAAGGGAAAGAGAGAGAAACATGGATTTGTTGTTCCACTTATTTATGCATTTATGGTTGCTTCTTGTATGTGCCCTGACCAGGGAATGAACCTGCCTGCAACCTTGGCATATTGGGACAACACTATCAGGGCTGTCTTGAGGGTTTTAAAGGCTGAGAGTTTAAAGGAGATCTCAACAGAATATTCATCAGCTTTTGCAAGTGTATCCTTTCAGGGTCGTAGTCTTGTCGGTGGAAGTGGGGTTCTTGAAATGTCTCAAGGAAAAGCAATTCCAGGGACCCACAAGAGAAGATGAGGTCTGATGGCAAAATCTATCCAGCAAGCAAAATTAAAGAAGTTCCCCAATATCCCATCTCTGTCTCATAATGGAAAATCAGGGCCAGAAATAGAGTCAATGTCCAGAGATCCCATGCCATATTAAAGCTTAGTCCAGTCCAACATTTGGCAAGCTTAGCTTATGTTCCTGGCTGCAATCCGTGGCTTTGCTGCTGTACCCAGGCTCTGGCCTGGTGTGTGGAGTCCATGCAGCCATCAGCCATGTGGCTACTAAGGCCACAGGGCTGTGGAGAAAGAATGAGAGAACGCAGGGGTAAAGTTCCCAAGAGCAAGAGTTTCTTTGTTCACCTGGAAGGGTGTATTCTCTGGCTTGGGAGGAACCAGAAACATTCAAAAGAACTAATCAGCTTCCCAAACTTTCCCGGGCTTGCATTGGCTCCACTCCTCTAGCCAATGATTTTATCTTCAGGTTAGATGGACAGGTCTCTATGGTCCAGCACCTCCCCCTGCACCATTTTGACTTTATTGCACATGTTTGTATCGTCCCCTGCTCTCCTCCCACCCTCTTCTGGATAATCCAGTACTGTACTGAAGGGGGAAGGGAGGGGTGTTAATCCCCTTGGAGGGGTGTGAACTGTAGCTTCCTGGTGAAACAGACCTCTGCTTCCCAGCTGAATATGCTCAACAGTCTCCCCCTTTGCTTCCTTTCCCATCAATTAGCTAACTATGGTAACAGTCTCCACTGATTGGTCAAGGGCTCCTTAGTGGTGGCAGCCCATTCTGTCGCTGCCCATCTGGTTTTGCTGCTTTTCTGGGCCTGGAACTGAAATACAAATGAGGCCTAGATGTTATCTCTAGTGAGGTGACCTTCTATATCTGGCTGTAAATTGCTCGGCCAGCTGTCTCAGTTTCCCCATTCCACTTACCGTGGAATTTTCCTAGCTTCTTTCTATCCTGTCTCACAGTGAATAAGAGGTGGAATGAGGGATGGTTTCCAGACCTCCTGCCCCACTGCTGTAGGCTCTGCCTTTCTGGGCCTGACCTTCAGCAGCCATGTTCGAGTTCCTGGGTCCCATGAGGCCCCCCAGAACTTTGTGTATACTAGGACCTTTTTAGTGCTTCTGGACCAGTCCAGGCTTCAGAGCAACCAGAGGTCTGACTAGAACTCCTGGAGCAGCCAGCATTCAACTGCCTGGCCTACGAAGCCTTGTGGTGTCTGTGGGTCCAGTCTTGTTCTTCCTCCCAAAGTCATATGATCCAATGGCATAGACCACCTTTCCTCTGAGCTGGGGCCCGGCTCAGCCAGGATGCAGAAGGAGGGGAAGTTCCTCCCTCAGAAGATGCTGGGGGGTGTGGGTGTCGGCGAGGTATTGAGGGGTGTCAACGTAAGAAAGGTTCAAACCTGTGAAGAATTTTGTGAACTTATTTGAGCCAAACTGTCGACAAATGCTTGGAAGCAAAACCACAACTAACTGAGCTAATGCTCCAGAAAATGGCAGTTTCACACCTTAATTTATACATTACAATCAAAAGAGAAGATGTGCCCTGGCCGGTTTGGCTCAGCTGTTGGAGCATTGGTCTGCGGTCCAGAGAGACCCAGGTTCGGTTCCGCTAAGGGCACGTGCCTCGGTTGCAGTTTGTCCCCTGCCCTGGTTGGGTCGTGTGGGTGGCAACCACTAGATGTGTCCCTTTCATGTTGATGTTTCTCTCTTTCTCTCTCCCTCCCACTCTATCTGAATAAAATATCAGGAAAAAAAAAAGTCCTTGGGTGAGGATTAAAAAAAAAAAGAGAGAAGATGTAAGTGGGTTACATGAAATCCACTGATGACAGATTAGGGAGGTGGGAGAAAGCAAAGTGGGGAGGGGGTGGGTTCTCTGGGGCTGGATAAAAAGTAAAATGATAGCTACATCTTTCTTTTACATAGATGGGTACAGGATAGTTAACAGTCAACAATTAACACGACAATAATAACAATGAGGGGATTTGTGGTTTCTGCCCTGGTGCATAGGTTGTGCCCTAAGGAGCCTGGAAAAGGAAGTTACCCCACATTCTAAAGGTACATTATCTTAGATGCGAAGAAAAACAAAGAAAGAAAGAAAGAAAGAAAGAAAGAAAGAAGGCAATAGATCTTTGTCAGGGAATACATCAGCCTAGGACATGACTACTTGGCCATAAACTGCTTTTAGTTAAAAAGTTTAAATTTCTGAGGGGCTGATGTGGCTCAGTGGTTGAGTATACACCCATGCACCGAGAGGTTGCTGGTTTGATTGCTGGCCAGGGTACATGCCAGGGTTTTTGGGCTCGATCCCCAGTGGGGGGTGTTCAGGAGGCAACCAATTGATGTTTGTCTCTCCCTCTCCCTTCCTCTCTCCTAAAAATCAATAAAAAAATACATAAAATCATTTTTAAAGTTTATTTCAGACCATCCTTTGTGGTTACTTTAGGTCTTTTAGTTTGCAAGGCTGTCACACAAGCCTTTCCTGAGCTTGTCAGTTTAGCGTAGGATCCCTTTCCCTACACAGGGGCTTCTTAGTCTAGGGATTAGCAACGGCTTTGTGCTTAGATTTCCATGTGACCACCAGGCCAAACTTTGTTTTTTCTCTCTCTCTAATATCCTTATGAGTTGGGTGAGGGGATGGGAGTCTAGTTCCTTCCCTCCTGCAGTTAGGTCAAGCTCCCCAGGCTCCCTTCGGAGAGCGCTCCAAAGGAGGATCTTGGCATGCCTTGTCTGAGAGTCCAGAAACTTAAGCAATGCAGAGAATTCTGGAGGCTGAAAGGCAGAAGGAAGGTCTTTTGGTTTTCAGATCTGGGTATGAATCCGAGTCACCCGGTCTGGCTGTGGGACCTTGGGCAGGCACTCTGAGACTCATTTTCCCTGAGTGATAAACGACTCCTGCGCAGCCAGTTCTGGAGGGAAATGAAGAAGGCAGTAGGTGTAGTAATTCCCAGGGAGAGACTAGTCACAGCCCGTGAAGCTGGGACAAGTGGGTCCAAAAGGCGCCTGGGTCGGTGTCTACTCCGGGCTTCTGTGAGAATGGCACCCGGAGGCGTGGGCGACTCCGCCCGCCCGGGCCGCACAGCTAGCAACCTGGGACCATTCTGGTCTCGATGGGCGGGCACACCCAGCACCTGGGCAGGCGCGGGAGGGTAGTGCGGGCCCTCCGCGGGGCTGGGAGCAGCGCCGGGCAGCCTGGGGACACGCGCCCGGAGTGGGGGGAGGTAGGCCGGGCGCGCGGGCCCGGAGCCCCCCAGCGGACAGGACTGGGCGAGGGGACCTGACCGGCCGGCGGAATGCAGGCGGCGCCGAGGGCAGCCGGGCGAGCGCTGGGGCTTCGGCGGCGCCCGGATGCAGGCCAGGAAGGCAGGGGTGGCGCCGCAGCCTCGCGCCGCGTGGGAAGACGTCTCTGCCCGCGGTACCCCCTGGGTGTGCCCCCAGCCCCAGGCCCCCGCCGAGGTCACGTGTCAGCACGTTCCCGCCGTTGTCGTCTCATCCCGTGTCATAGCCCCTCCCCCAGGCCCGGGACCCCCCCCATCCCAGGCCCTATCCCCCCCACCGCGCTGACCGCGCCGGTCCCTTCCAGTCCCTCCTCCACCGGCCCGTCTGCCCGCGGGGAGCGCCCAGGCCAAGACCCCGGTGGAAGACACTCGTCGGCACGTTCTCACCCCAGTCATCTCATCCTTCAGCCTAGCTCCACCCCAGGCCTGGCAACCCGGTCCCCTCTGAGTCTGTCCACGGGCCCAGCCCCGCGCTAACCCGGGCTCAGGCCTCATTCCTGAACCTCGGTGTCTCCTCCCAGACGACGCGCCACCGCCCAGGATGCAGCCCGCAGGCTGGGCGGCCGTCAGGGAGGCGGCGGCCCGCGACCTGCTGGCCGCGGATCTCCTCTGCAGTCTGTTCACCTCCGCCCTGCAGAGCTACAGGCGCGACTCGGCGCTGCGGCCTTTTCCCGCGTCCTATGCCCGCCACGACTGCAAGGACTTTGAGGCCCTGGTGAGTGTGGTTTTTACCCCCCGGCGCTGCCCACTGCTTCCCAGGCTACGTGTCCTGTGGCACCTGTGTTAGTATACACGCCAGCCGCCCGACTCTTCATTCCCAGCGTGGCCTTGGGGAAGGTTTCCATGAGCTAAAACACTCCCCAAGCCCTAATGTCTATATTCCCAAGGCACTTTGTGTCTGCTTCCTCTTGTTAATGACGAGTGACTTCCAGGAGTGAACTGAGGAACTCAGTAGTTAGATAGGCCTCCGTTTGATTTCCTAGTGTGGCTAGCAATAGGGTGTTGATCCGGTCAGCTGGCTCAGCCAAATAGGACGTTATTCATCCCTTTGCAAATACACAGCAACCAAAGCCACCCTCATACCTTGATCTTCAGATGAGGTAATATATGGGCAGTGCTCTTATAAATTGTGACATACAGTACACATGTGAGCTCTTAATTCTTTGATGATTCACAAGGCACTTAATTTCTTGCAGAGTTCACTTTAGGGTCGGCATTCCAGATATCAGTTATTTTGTAATTCTAATGTTTGGAATTACCTAGAAAAATATGATTTTCCAAAATTGATTCTATAAGAAATAGAAAATTGAAATACCTATAATCATTAAAGACACTGAATTGACCCGGCCCGCAGGTCGATCAACGAGTACTCTAGAGGGGGAGTGAGGATGAGGAGGGAAAAGAGACACTAGAAATGGAGACAAGACAGGATTCTGATCAAGTCTCGTTTATTCAGGGGGAGTTCACGCAATATATAGGGGGAAAACAGATGAAACAGTTAATGAGTATCCCACCTGAAGCAAATTCCAGTAAATACCCCAGGTGGAACAAATGATAAGCAAAGAATGGAGTAAACAATTATCTAGAGGAATGCAGACACTGCATGCAGAGAGACCCCGCCCTGGGGCCGGAGACAGCAGAGCAGACTTTAATAAGATGGATACCATGCAAATGGTCTCCCACACTGAATTAGTAAATTCACTCAAAGAAAGCTCTAGGCTTAGCTGGTTTCCTTGGTGAGTTCTACCAGTCAGGGAATAAGTAATTCCACTTGTACACAAATTCTTCCAGAATATTGAAAAAGACTCTAGTATATCAGATACTACATCTGATAAGGATGACACAAGAAAATAAAATTATATACCCAGCCAGTGTGGCTCAGTGGTTTGAGCATTGTCCCATGGACTGAGATGTCCCGGTTCAATTCCTGGTCAGGGCAGCTGATCGATGTTTCTATCTTCTCCCTTTCTTTCTCTCTAAAAAAATTAATAAAAACATTAAAAATAAATAAATAAATAAAATAAAATTACAGGCCAATGTCACTCATGAGTATGCATGTAGAAATCCTCTATAAAATATTAGGATCTTGCCCTGCTGGTGTGGCTCTGTGGTTGAGCCTTGTCCCATGGACTGAGAGATCCTGGTTCAATTCCTGGCCAGGTCACATGCCCAGGTTGCAGGCTCCATCCTTAGGAGGGGGCATGCAGGAGGCAGCTGATTGATGGTTCGCTCTCATATCAATGTTTCTATCTCTCCCTTTCTCTCTCTCTAAAAAAATCAATGAAAACATTTTTTTTTTTTTATCCTCACCCGAGGATATTTTTCCATTTTTTTTTGTACAGATAGAGTGGGAGGGAGAGAGAGGAAGGGAGAGAGAGAGAAACATCGACGTGAAGGGACACATCGAGTGGCTGCCACCCGCACGACCAACCAGGGCCGGGGACAAACTGCAATCGAAGTACGTGCCCTTAGCGGGAACCGAACCCGGGTCTCTCCGGACCGCAGGCCGACGCTCTAACCGCTGAGCCAAACTGGCCAGGGCTGAAAACATATTTTAAAAAATTTAAAATCAGCCCTGGCCGGTTTGGCTCTGCGGTTGGAGCATGGGCCTGCGGACCAGAGAGTCCCGGGTTCGGGACTAAGGGGCACTAAGGGGCACGTACCAAAAAAAAAAGAAAATCAGTTAATGTTATGAACCATATTAACAGATTTAAAGAGATGTTTAGAACTATCTCTGATGAGGTGGTCAGTATTCCGTTTCCTCTTTGCTTTCACTTCCAGGGGGTCAAAGGACAAAGCCCAGTCTCCTGGCCCCACATGTATTGAGGGCATCTCAGGCCTACGCCATCATACACAGGTGTTTCAGGGTACAGGAAGTGGGAAGTCAGAGAAAGATAAGCCAACTGACTTTTTCCACAGTTTGTTCTGCAAATTTAGATGTTCAGTTTTGTGAGTTTGTGATATCAGAGTCTTGGGATGACCACACCTTTATTTTGTCAATAGGTATTAATGGAGTGCTTGCTGTGGGCCAGGTGCTAAGGAAACAGAAAGACCCAAGGGGAGGTTAACAGTGTGCTCAGCTGTACTATGGGATGAGCCATGTAGAAGTATACTTCGGAGATATTGCAGGTTTGGTTCCAGAGCACTGTAATAAAGTGAGCTGTAATCTTTTTAAAAAATTATTTTTTCTTTATTGATTTTTAGAGAGAGAAGAAGGGAGAGAGAGAGATAGAAACATCAGTGAGAGAGAACATCCATTGGCCGCCTCCTACATGCCCCCCACTGGAAACCAGGCCCATAACCTGGGCATGTGCCCTGACCAGGAATTAAACCAGTGACTTCCTGGTGCATGGGTCGATGTTCAACCACTGAGCCACACTGGCTGGGTGAGTTGTAATCTTTTTATGGTGGAGGGTCTTGCCTACAATTTGTAAAAAAACACCATCTGTGAAGTTCAATAAAATGAGGTGTGCCTGTATATATGACGAAGCACAGAGCAGGGACCTCAGCATTTGGCACTGAGCTGGGGTTAGGGAATACTAACCAAGAGTAGTGGCTGATTCTATGCTGAGTCCCTAGGGACATGGAGGATTTTTTTTTGAGAAGCAGAGAGGAGGAAAGTGCTATTCTAGGAGGAGGAATAGGATGGGCAGAGAGCCCTCTCACCAAGAACAAGTCTGTATTTTAGTGTGGCTGTTGGGAGCAGGAAAAGGTGAGGCCAACCAGAGCATGCAGGGCTTGGTATGTCCTGCCAAGATGTGTAGATTTTATCCTTGGTCAGGGGAGAGCATTGGTGAGATATAGGATGCGTTTCTGAAAGACCCTTGTGGTGGTAGGATAAGAGGGAGATTGGAGTCAGAGGGACCACACTCATAAGAGATGGTGCCCCATAATGCATTTTATTAATTTTTCCAAGAAACCTTCAAGTGGACTAGAATGCTCTTTGCTGGAAGGGCTTATTGGCAAACAGAATCAGGTTTGTTTGATGAATATGGGATAAATGCAAAGGGATCTTTGGAACTGTTTTTATTTGTTTATGCTTTTATTTATTTATTTTTTTATCCTCACCCAAGGACATTTTTGCATTTATCTTCAGATGGAGTGGGAGGGAGGAAGAAAGAGAGAGAGAAACATCAATGTGAGAGAGGTACATTGAGTAGTTGCCACCCACACAACCCCAAGTGGGGCCAGGGACAAACTGCAACCAACGTTCGTGCCCTTAGCGGGAACCACACCCTGGTCTCTCTGGACTGCAGGCTGATGCTCTAACCGCTGAGCCAAACTGGCCAGGGCTGTTTATGCTTTTAAAAAAATTTAACTATGCAAGTAATTATTCTTGTTATAAAAAAATTCAGCCCTGGCCGGTTTGGCTTAGCGGTTAGAGCGTCGGCCTGCAGTCCAGAGAGACCCGGGTTCGGTTCCCGTACCTCGGTTGCAGTTTGTCCCCGGCCCTGGTTGGGTCGTGCGGGTGGCAACCACTCAATGTGTCCCTTTCATGTCGATGTTTCTCTCTCTCTCTCCCTCCCACTCTATCTGAACAAAACATGGAAAAAGTGTCCTCGGGTGAGGATGGAAAAAAAAATTCAAATGATATCAATCAAGTAAAAGTGCCCTTGATAGAACTCACACTAGTCCACATCCCTTCCTGTAGGCATCAGTGCTCTCAGTTTGGAGCACACCCTTTCTCCCATTTCTGTAATTCCTTAGGAGAGCATCAGGTAGCCCCAAAATAGTCGTCTCCTCTAGAGGGACAAACTGTCCCTCTCTTGGGGCTCATTGTGCTGGTTCCATAGGGCATCCTTTCTTTCAAGGGCCACTGGAGAAACACAGACAGACTCTTAACCAGCCCGTTCTGTTGCCATATTCCTTATCGTGCACCATTTGGGAAACTAGCCCAGGCCATACAGATTCTTGGCTGTCTGTAGGCATGGTTTTAATAAGTCTGGCCAGTCAGGACACATGCCCGGGTTGTGGGCCAGATCTCTAGTGGGGAGCATGCAGGAGGCAGCCAATTGATGTTCTCTCTCATCGATGTTTCTATCTCTCTCTCATTTCCTCTCTCTCTAAAATCAATAAAGGAAAATAATAAGAATAAGCAATTACCTAAGGGAAGGCTGCTCACCAAGCAGGACCTGGTATGACCTCTGGGAGCATGCACATGTCTTTAGATAAACACACTTCAGGTTTCGTTTTGTCACATGTTACATGAGTTACAGAAAAAAATGTGGAGAATTTGGCACTTGGACCTGTATCAGATTCAGTGATTAACTTGGAAAGAACAGGGAATGAGGTCTGGGTTTGTTCTTCTGGATCATTTTGTGGTTACCTGAAGAAGGAAGGTGTGGGCTGTTAAAAAGGCTCTCATTTTCATTTGTTTAGCTAAAAACAGGTGGAAGTAACATGAAACAGTTTATCATTTTTAACCATTTTAAATTGATTTTCTCCATACTATAAGCTGTCATTACACACCTATGTTGCAGTTTCCAAAAATTAGAGCTCTGGCTTGAATTACTTTATTGATTATTGCTTTCCTGAGAACGCCTCCTGCTAAACCAAACTCTTGGCTTTAGGCACGGCTCTGGCCCTATTCTCACATGCCCCAAAGTCCCAAATCATCTCTCAGGGGCCCTTGTTTTGAGGATATTTTTATTTTGAGGCAGCACTTCAATTTTACACTGGAAGGTCTTTGTATTCCAAGTGCCTGGCCTGGGAGGTGCTTATCAGATGTTTGAGGAATCAAATTGGATATTACGATTGCCCAGGCTGAGGGTTTCTGATCTTGTTCCTTTAGACAAGGGTTGGCTAAGCCCTTATTAGATCAGAGAATCTGTAGCATTCTTGCAATGTCCTGTAGTCCTGACCATTGGCCTTCAAACTTCAGGTTTGTTTTGTTTTTCCCCTAGGAAACCCCATGCCCTGGTTCTCCATTAGTCTACAGACCCTTTCTGGGGGTGGGAAGTGGGTGGTAATGACTCCTTTGTATTAGTTCCAGGCCCTTGTCACTCAAAGTGGGGTTGAGGACCAGTAGCAGCAGCATCACCTGGGAGCTTGTTAGAAATGCAGAATGTCAGGTTATCCCCTTCCCCAGACCTACCCAATCTGCATTTTTTAGGTATTTGGCATTTTTTTTGTTTATTTATCCTCACCTGAGGACACGTTTTGCATTTATCTTCAGATAGAGTGGGAGGGAGAGAGGGAGGAAGAGAGAGAGAGAAACATCGATGTGACAGAGACACATCGACTGGTTGCCACCCACACAATCCCAAACAGGGCCGGGGACAAACTGCAACCAAGGTACGTGCCCTTAGCGGGAACCAAACCCGGGATTCTCTAGTCCGTGGGTTGACACTCTAATTGCTGAGCCAAACCAGCCAGGGCAGTAATTGGCATTTTAAAAAATCAAATTTTCTAATTGGTTTTAAAAAGAGAGAGGGATAGAGAGAGGCATCAATTTGGTGTTCTTGTATATGCCATGATAAGGGATCATATCTGCAACCTTGTTGTATGAGGATGACACTAACCAACTACTTGGCCAGGGCAGGATCTGCATTTTTTTTTTATCCTCACCCGAGGACATTTTTTCATTTTTTGTTCAGATAGAGTGGGAGGGAGAGAGAGAGAGAGAAACATTGACGTGAAAGGGACACATAGAGAGGCTGCCACCTGCACAACCCATCCAGGGCTAGGGACAAACTGTAACTGAGGTATGTGCCCTTAGCAGGAACTGAACCCAGGTCTCAGTGAACCGCAGGCTGACGCTCTAACCGCTGAGCCAAACCGGCCAGGGCAGGATCTGCATTTTTTTTTTTTTTTAGTCCTCACCTGAGGATATTTTTTCTATTTATCTTCCATTAGAATGGGAGGGAGAGAGAGAGAGAGGGAGAGAGAAACCTCAATGTGAGAGGGACACATTGACTGATTGCCTCCTGTACGACCCTGACCAGGGCCAGTGATGAACCGCAACCGAGGTACATGCCCTTGGCTGGAATTGAACCTGTGACTCCTTGGTCTGTGGGTCGATGCTCTACCATTGAGCCAGACTGGCCAGGGCCTGCATTTAAAAAAAAACAAATGTTTTAATTGACTTTTTTAGAGAGAGAGGAAGGGAGAGAGAGAGATAGAAACATCCATGTGAGAGAGAAACATCAATCAGCTGCCTCCCGTAAGCCCCTCTCTGGGGATCGAGCCCTTAACCCTGGCATGTGCCCTGATGGGGAATCAAACTGGGACCTCTAAGTCCATGGGACAACGCTCAATCCACTGAGCCACTCCGAGTGGGTGGTAACAGAACTTTCTAAGGAAGGTTTTGATGCTTACTTCCAGATTAGAAATTGAATTGAGCCCTGGCCGGTTTGAGTGGTTAGAGTGTTGTCTGGCGGTCCAAAGAGTCGCAGGTTTGATGCCGGTCAAGGGCACTACCTCAGTTGTGGTTCAGTCCCCAGCCCTGGTCGAGGTTGTGAGGGGGGCAACCATTGATGTATCTCTCTCACATTGATGTGTCTCTCTCCCCACCCCCCCTCTCTCTCACCCTCCCTCCCACTGTATCTGAGGCTTAATGGAAAAATATCCTTCGGTGATGATTTAAAAAAAAGGAAATTGAATTGACGTTTACTGGGGAGATCATTCTTTACAAGGCTCTGAACCTTGTTTCACATTGAAATCACCTGGAAAGCTTTAAAAACTGCTGTCTGGGCTCCACACTTAAAGATTCTGATTTAACTGGTCTGAGGTGGAGCCTGGACATTGGGACTTTTTTGTTTGTTTATTTGCAGAAAATATGTAGTTTAACATTTTCCCTATTAATTGATTTGATCATTTTCATGAGCACCTACCTACTGATAGTGAGGAAATGATAACAATTAGATTCAGTCCAGTAAATAAATGTCCATTTAGGTGCATACTTGGTATCTCAAGTTAAAATTCTCAGTCTCTCCGATTACCTTTTTTTTTAATCCTCACCTGAGGACATTTTTCCATTTTTTGTTCAGATAGAGTAGGAGGGAGAGAGAGGAAGAGAGAGAGAGAGAAACATCAACATGAAAGGGACACATCGAGTGGCTGCCATCCGCACGACCAACCAGGGCCAGGGACAAACTGCAAGTGAGGGACATGCTCTTAGCGGACACCGAACCCGAGTCTCACGGGACTGCAGGCTGACGCTCTAACCGCTGAGTCAAACTGGCCAGGGCTCTGATTACCTTTTTTTTTTTGTATTGATTTTAGAGAGAGAGGAAAGGAGAGGAAGAGATAGAAACATCGATGAGAGAGAGCATCGATTGGCTGCCTCCTGCATGCTCCCCACTGGGGATCTGGTCCACAACATGGGCATGTGCCCTGACTGGGAATCAAACCGGTGACCTCATGGTGCATGGGTCCACACTCAACCACCAAGCCACACAGGCCGAGCCGAGTACTTTTTATTTCCCTGCTCTCAAAGATGGTATCTGAAGAGGGAGGTGGAATATACAGATTGAAAAAGATATGGAGCCTTGGCTGATTTGGCTCAGTGGGTAGAACGATGGCTCTCGACCCAAAGAGTCTCAGATTCTATTCTAGTTAAGGGCATGTGCCTCTGTTGCGGTTGGATCCCCAACTCTGGTTGGGGTTGTGCAGGAGGTAGCCAATCGATATGTCTTTCTCACATCGATGTTTCTCTATTTCTCTCTCTCTCCCTCCCTTCCTCCCACTCTATCTGAAAATCCCCAGGTGAGGATTAAAACAAACAAAAAATATGGATACAGACATAGATATAATGTAATGTGACTGGCGGTAGGTATGTGGCTAGAAGGACTCCTTAGCCTATGATGATGCGGAGGATCCAGTGGTGGAATTTATCTTTCCATGAGAAACCACCTCCTCCCTTCCCAGCCATTCCAGAAATGCAGGCCTTTTCTTAGCAAATTGGTGGGCAGTAGAAAGGGACATTTGATTAATAATAATAGTACAGTACCTGACAGTTACACAGTACTGATAGCCCTGACTACTAGCTGGGCACTGTTCTGAGCTGTTTCTACGTGGGACTCAATCTTCCTAACAACTCAGTGATGTAGGTCCTATTATCTCTGTCCCCATCAGCTAATCAGTATATGTGCTGGTGGCAGACCACCCTCCAGCTCCCAGGTGTTGCTGATGTTGTAGCCAAGGTGAAGAACCACTCTTTTAAAGGGTCTCCATGAAGACTTCTTTTGTGAAGAGTTCTGTAAAGTAGACTTGCATCCCCAGTCTGTTTTACTAACTCTGAATTTTTATACCTTAAGTTTGTGCAAAGCCGGGCACACCTGTGTGCAACTGTAGTGTCTACCTTTTCCAGACTCATCTTGGTAGCCTATCAGCTCCACCCATCCCTCCCCCCCACTGTTATGGGTGTCACTTTGGTCCTGAGGCTGGTAACCTTGGCTGGACCTTTGGTTCATTTCCTTCCAGCACCTCCACCCACATCTAATAATTATGACCTCTGGCATCTTCCTAGACAAGGACATTAAAAGAAAAATGTTTTTATTGAATTTTTTTTAGAGGGAGGGAGAGAGAGATAGAAACATCAATGTGAGAGAGAAATATCAAGCAACTGCCTCCTGCATGCCCCCTACTGGGGATCAAGCCTGCAACCTGGGCATGTGCTCTGACCAGGAATCGAACTGGGACCTCTCAGTCCATGGGACCACGCTCAGTCCACTGAGCCACACTGGCTGGGCTTTTTTAAAATCCTCACCCAAGGGCATGTTTAGAGAGAGGAAAGGAGAGAGAGAGACATCAATTGATTGCCTTCCATATGGGGATTGAACCTGCAACCTTTCAGTGCACAGGATGATGCTCAACCAAATGGTCCACTACAGGATTTTTGTTGTTGTTAATCCTCACCAGAGGTTATTTTTTTCATTGATTTTTAGAGAGAGTGGAAGGGAGGGAGGGGTAGAGAGAGAGAAAACATTGGTGTAAAAGAGACACATTGGCCCTGGCCAGTTTGGCTCAGCGGTTAGAGCGTCGGCCTGCGGTCCGGAGAGACCCGGGTTCGGTTCCCGCTAAGGGCACGTACCTCAGTTGTAGTTTGTCCCCGGCCCTGGTTGGTCGTGCGGGTGGCAGCCACTCGATGTGTCCCTTCACGTCGATGTTTCTCTCTCTCTCTCCCTTCCTCTCTCTCCCTCCCGCTCTGTCTGTACAAAAAAAAAAAAAGGAAAAATATCCTCGGATGAGGATTAAAAAAAAAAAAAGAGAGAGACATTGATTGGCTGCCTCTTGCATGACTCTGACCAGGGCTTGGGATCGAACCTGCAACCCAGGTACATGCCCTTGACTGGAAATCGAACCCACGACCCTTTGGTCCGAGGGCCGATGCTCTAACTGCTGAGCCAAACTGGCCAGGGTGAGATAAGGATTTTTTTCAGATGTTCTTTCTTTCCTGCTGCCAGCCCTTCCAGAACAACATTGTGTAACATCTAACCTGGTGATAAGAAGCACCTGTGGCAACTTCTGTAAACAGATTCCTGGGCCTCCTCCCCAGGAGAATGTGATCTGGGTTGTGGCCGTGTCCCCTGGGCTGTGCTGTCACCTCCTGAATCAAAGCGAGGAGGTTGAGTTATCCCCTTCCATGATCATCATTCCTCTCTGCTCCTCGCCTGCTGGTTCCTGCCCTTGGCCTCTCAGCCACCCAAACCTCCTCTTTCTTGAGAGATATCCTTCCTTTCTTTCTTTTTTAAAGTTAAACTGTTTCTTTACTGTAAGACTTCTCAGTCTTTATTATTATTATTATTATTATTATTATTATTATTTGGTACGTGCCCCCAGCAGAAACCGAACCCGGGACTCTCTGGTCCACAGGCCGAAGCTCCAACCGCTGAGCCAAACTGCCCAGGGCTTAGTCTTTATTTTTTATTTTTTAGAGAGAGGAAGGGAGAAAGAGAGAGAAACATTGACATGATAGAGAACATCCATCAGCTGTCTCCTGCACGCCCCCTACTGGGGATCAAGCCTGCAACCCGGACATGTGCCCTGACCAGGAATTGAACTGGGACCTCTCAGTCCATGGGAAGATGCTCAGTATACCAAGCCACACCTGCTGGGGGAGAGACTTCTTTCTCAAACGCTGCGACTGCCCGGCACTGCCACCATACAGGCCTTGCCCAGGCTCCCTGAGTCATTTCTTCTACTGAATCCCTCCTTGTTCCCCAGAGTAGAAACTGCAGAAGTGTTTTCTGTGGGATGAAAGGTTATTCTCTACCTAGCCTTTTAGAAATAGAGAAAATTTTAAAAATGCAGTTTGCTGATTTTTTTTTTCCTTTTTGGTTGATTTTTTCTTTTAATGAAAAAAAAAACAAAAAACAAATCTGAGGCTTCACCACCTGGGTGGAGGTCACTCTTGGGCAGAAACCAGCTGAAACTGGGGGGTTGGGGGCTGGGCCATATGCTAGGCAAGGGGTCTCTGTTCAACATAGCCCTTATCACTCTTTCCCCTTTTACTCATTTCATCACCCCTCTGGCTCTGGGGCATTTGAGCCTGGGACCACATTTTTGTTTTTTGTTTTTGTTTTTTATCCTCACTCAAGGATATATATATATATATTTTATTGATTTTAAAGAGAGAGAAAGGGAGAGGGAGAGAGACATAGAAACATCAATGAGAGTGAACCTTGATTGGCCGCCTCCTGCATGCCCCTCACTGGGGATTTGGCCCATAACCTGGGCATGTACCCTGACCAGGAATCGAACCGGAGACCTCTTGGTGCATGGGTCAATGCTCAGCCACTGAGCCACACCATCTGGGCACCTGAGGATATTTTTACATTTATCTTCAGATGGAGCGGGAGGGAGAGAGGGAGGAAGAGAGAGAGAGAGAAACATCGATATAAGAAGAGACACATCAATTGGTTGCCACCTGCATGACCCCAACCAGGGCTGGGGACGAACCACAACCGAGGTACATGCCCTTGGCCGGAATTGAACCCGGGACTCTTTGGTCTGTGGGCCAACGCTCTAAACACTGAGCCAACAGGCCAGGGTTGGGACCACATTTTTGGACAGGCACTGTTCACTTCACTGCCTCTGCGAAGCTCCTTCCCACGGGGAGTGCTCTGTCTCTGCCCCCCAAAATGCTCCCCGTCACTCCAGGTCCCATTCCTATTCTACCTGATCTATAAACCCTTCCCTCTGCCGTCTCCCCTAAACCCCAGAAATGCTTGCCTTCTTCTTGAACAGTTATTCTCCTCAGTCCAGTTATTGGTAAATGCCTTCCACTGCCAGGGATGGTGGTCTGTAACGGTTTTTTGTCTCCTGACCCGGCTTCATACTACATACAACATACATCTTTCTCCTTACCAAAGACCTACGTACAGCTGGTAGCTGCCTTGGTTGTATTATTTGGGGGTGGGAGACTTCAGAAACATACCTGATTGGCTTCCCAAGCCACCTCTTAAAGTTCTGTGGGAATTGGTCCTTTGGCTAAGATATTTAGTCCATTTTCTCCATTGATAGGAGAGAATCACAGAGAACAGACCTCAGAGTCAGACTGCTTGGCTTCATGACCCTGTACTAAAGAGCTGCAAGACCCTAGGCAAGGTTCCTAACCTCTCCAAACCTCAGTTTTCTCCCCTTTTAAATAGATTGTTGTGAGGATAAAAGGCGATGACGTGTGCACAGCATTTAGCCCAGTGCCTGGCATGTGATAAGGCCTCAATAAATATTAGCTTTTACTATCTTGTTCTGACCTCTGTGCCAGGTTCTAAGCTGGCTGCTGGGACTCTAGAATATATAAGATGGCCCTTAGGAATTATTTGTCCCAGCCAGATTTGATGTGGCCCTAGAGAGTCAAGTACCAATGTAGGATTTTGCATAGAGCACAGGGGAACACAGAGGTTGTGAGTGGTCAGGGTTAGGGGAGGTGATTTTAGGCTGGCCTTGAAGCTTGTGTGGACTCTCGTGCTGGCAACTGCAGGAGCACAGAGAAGGAAACGCATAGGGCACTTAGGAATGGCATGGGGGGAGCAGGTGAGAAGCATGTTGCGGAAGGTACTGTTAGGCAGAGAGGCCAGAATAGATTCGAGGGACTTGTGAAGGACAGGATTGCTAGATTTAGCAAATAAAAATATAGGCCACCTATTTAAATTTGAATTTCAGAGAAGAAACAAATAATTTTTAGAATGCAAGTATGCCAAATTATTGCATGGGTTATACTAAAAAATTTTTTATTTTGTTATTTATCTGAAACTCAAATTTAACTGGGTAGGCTATAGTTTATGATACAGCCCTACTTGTGTGCCTGGTCCCCAAAAGGTCCTGCTAAAATGCAAACAGGTTTTGATCACAAGAGGAAGAATTCTGTTAACTTGTTGCAGCAGATTTATATTTCAGAGTAGCCTGAAAAGTAAAATAGGTCATAAAGAAAGCCAGTTGAGGGGTTAAAGAGTGGGGGGCAAAGAGAGCAGCCAGGAGGACACACAGGGCAGGTAGCAGTTGAGGGGCCTGAGCCCTGGAAGAGGGCTCTCCCTGAGGGAGCTCAGGTGAGACCTGGGTCGATCTCGGAGCTGGGAATGGTTTCTTCCACTTCTCCAAACTGAGCCTCTAAAGGGACCTGGCTTAGCTGACTGTCGTTTTGTAGAGCTCCCTGTGCCCAGGTCTGGACCGTTGGCAAGGGCTGTGCTCACAGGTGGGATTTGAAAACAGGAGTGATGGGGACAGTAATTATGGGAGAGAAGACTCAGCTCTGGCTTTGGGATAATAAGTGTGACCAGGAGTAGAAAAGCAGGACGGGAGAGGTCACAAGATGCTGGGAGGTGTCCTTTGGACTGGGCAGGCAGCAGGCCATGTGGGTGACCACCTGAGGGTGTACCATTTGGAACACATCTTCAGGTACCCTCAGTGGCTCTGTATTGCCTACAAAACAAAGCCCAGAGACCCCAAGGTGGGTGTCCGAGGCCTTCGCAGGCTGATCTCATCACCTTCTCATTCCTGTTCTTCCTGGTGACCTGCACTCTAGGCTCCAGCCACACCAAACCACCTGCATTTAATGATGACAACAACCCTGGCAATCCCACTAACATTGGAGTATGTAATACCTTCCTGTTGCTCTGTGCGCTGTACTTGTTTAAGTTGATCAAACTGCACAAAGATCCCATGAAATGGCTACTAATACGAAGATACAAGAAGTCAAACAACTCACCAAAGTCACAGTAGAGGGTATAAGAGCCCAGATTTGGACCCAGCCTGCCTGGGAAGAGAGCATTCACGAGTAACCACGTCTCCATCCACTGCCCTGACCACACGCTGCACTTTTGTGCTTCTGTGTCTTTGCATAGCAAACCCAGGTCACACAGCACCTCCTCTGCCAAAGCCTTTCCTGACCACCCACTTGTCCCTCAGCCTCTCCGCAACGCAGGTACCACTAAATCTCCTTAGTAGCTTGTATCCATCTTTGTTATGATAATGAAGGTTTAAGTCATGATTATTTACCTTTCTGCCTCCCCATTGTGTAGCACCGGGCACTCATGGAGCATTTACACACCACACATCCATGGTTTTTTCTTTTTAAACTAAAAGTGTCTATGAGGCATGTACAGATAGTTTTATTAGAAGTCTGAAGCTATTGATTGAATCTTTGGAAGAGACAGGGATAAAGCAGCCCTGAAATGTTTCTGATTTTCAACTACAGAGTTAAAAAATACCCCCTCGCTCCCACCCCGGCCGGAGTGGCTCGGTTGGATGTCGTCTGGTACACCGAAAGGTTGCCGGTTCATATCCCAGTCAGGACACATACCTGGGTTGCAGGTTCGATCCCCAGCTGGGGAGCATATGAAATGCAGTTTATCAATGTTTCTCTCTCACATCGGTGTTTTTCTCTCTCTAAGTATGTCCTCAGGTGAGGATTAAAAAAGAAAAGAAAAAGAAAAAAAACCAAAAACCCCAAGGTCAGCATCAGTCATTATAAAAAATGGAAAAGAGCACATTGATATTCATGAAATACCAACTACATTCCCAGTAAAACTGTGTGTGGGGGTGTTGTCAGGGAGAAATATAAATAAGAACAAAGAAATGGACATGTATAAACCAGGCCCTGACATTCTGTTGTTTTCTGTAATCTTCCTGACAACCTGGCACGGAGATAGTGGGCTTCCCATATCAGAGAGGAGATTGAGGCTCAGCCAGGTCCAGTGCTTTGCTTAAGGAGCAGGGATTCACCCCAATAGGGGGCGTGCAGGAGGCAGCAATCGATGTTATGCTCTCACAGGGATGTTTCTTCTCTCTTCCTCTCTCTCTAAGAATCAATAAACTATTCTTTTTTTTAAAAAAAAAAAAAAAAGGAAAAAAGGAGCAGGGATTCAAACCAAGATCTGTCTGCTTTTTCCCCTGAGTCCAGGAAAGTGGAGAATTAGAAAAATATAGGACTGTCTTTGGCCTCTGGAAATCCTGGCCGTACTGGGGAGAGAATATAGGGGCTGAGAGTTTTAGGAGTTTAGGGAGAGGGGTGATAGAAGTGAGGGCATTCCAGGAGATTGAGTGAACAGAGTTTGGAAGGGTACAGCCCAAGGCATGCTCACAGATGTCACCAGTCTATGGTGTTTTTCTAAGTGCCATGCTAGAGAGATTTGACTTCTAGTAATAATTTCCGAGCAAAAGCTACAGTTACCTTGTAGCTATCTGTTAGTCCAGATCCCAAGTCCCTTAACAGAAAACCTGGCACCAGATGTGTTTTGGAATTCAGATTCTGCCTGATTTTACAAAGGTGATAATGTGGTGTAATAACACAACTAAACTGGCCAACTCAGACATCTATAGCAGGCCACAAGGGCACCAGCCTAACTCAGAAGGCCCCAAGAACGGTCACAACGTACAGCGGGGTGTTCCGTTTCCGTGGAATTCCTTGCAGCAGTCCACACAGAAGTCCAGCATCTAGTCTTGGCTTCCGAGGCTGACAGCTCATGTGTAAGAAGGGGAGAGTCATGTGGGATGGGTGTAGGAACTGCTTTCACCTAACGAAACCCCATGATTTAGAGGCTAGCCTCTCTTGTAAGAACGCCATAGACATAGCTGCCATGGCCCTTGCAGAAAGTCAGCACACTCAGAGAAACCTCAAACCATGGATTCCCCACTTGCAGTTTCTCCCAGTGCAGGTGCAGCTTACCACTCTGGGTCATTTTTACCATAAGCAGCATTGTCTGGTTATGTATGTGGTGGCCATACTACCTTGTTCTGGTCTCCAGGGGAACAGGCTGATAAGTTAACTGCAGGTCATTTTCTCATGCTTTGCTAACCCTTTACCCACCCGTGTATATATCATGTATTTGGTAACACCTCCAGTGAGGTGGCATCCCATCATCAGAATTAAATTCCCGCAACAAAATGTAACATGAAGTGGGATAAGTAAAGATTAAATTAACCTCACATCAGTTCAGGTCAGGTTTTGTACCAAATGAGTTACACAACAGCCTTTCAGTGTTTGGAGCATTTGCAGTTGGGTATTATTTGGAAAGGGGATAGTAAACCTGTGCATTGCCCTCGCAGAAAATTCGACATGAAAGAAGTGCAGGTTGCCTTCCTTACCGCTAGAGGGCCCCTGCTTTTCGTTTTGTCTAGGATCCGTGCTAATGGAGGTTTTTCTCACTTCAGCTTGCAGATGCCAGTAAATTACCCAATCTGAAAGAATTTCTCCAGTACTCTGAAGACAAAGACAAATGGGCCTGGGACCTGCTGAGCTGGATTTTATCCTCAAAAGTCCTGACAGTCCACAGTGCAGGGAAGTCAGAGGTGAGACTGGTCTGTAGGATCACAGGTTCCGAGGGACCTCCTTGTGCACCAGATGACGTGGGTAGCTTGTTGCAAATGCAGGTTCCTGCACCTTGCTCCCAGAGATTCTGATTCTGTGTCTGAAGTGGGGCCCAGGAATTTGCACACTGGCAGTACAAAGCTGTGTTCTCCCTCCTACTAGCTGTGCAACCTGGAGCAGGTTTCTTGGTACATTTCAGTACCTCTGTTTCCTCATCTATAAAATGGGGATACAGCCCTGGCCGGTTTGGCTCCGCAGTTAGAGAGTAGGCTTGCAGTCCAGAGAAACCTGGGTTTGGTTCCTGCTAAGGGCATGTACCCTGGTTGCAGTTTGTCCCTGGTTGGGTCGTGTGGGTGGCAGCTACTCAATGTGTCCCTTTCATGTTGATGTTTCTCTCTCTCTCTTCCTCTCTCTCCTTCCCACTCTATCTAAATAAAAAATGGAAAAATGTCCTCGGGTGAGGATAAAAAATATAAATAAATAAATAAATAAAATGGGGATACAAATAGTGTACTTCCATCAGGGACATGGCTAGCAAAGAGTGAGAACTGAATGAATTTTTGCACTTAGAACAATGTCTAAGGGCACATGCTAAGAGCTCTGTAAATGTTGGGTATCACAAGCACTCCAGGTAATTCTGATAAGGGTGGACCCTTAACCACACCTTAAGAAACATTAGCCTCATCCTGTTTTTTGAAAGAGAGAGAGAAAGAGAAATATGAATCAGCAGCCTCCCGCACGTCCCCCACTGGGAATCAAGCCTGCAACCTGGGCACGTGCCTCGACTGGGAATCGAACTGGGACTGCTCAGTCCATGGGATGATACTCAATACACTGAGCCACACTGGCTGGGCTGGTCTAACCCAGTTTTTTTTTTTCTTTTTTTTTTTTTTTTTAATCCTCACCCGAGGATATTTTTCCATTTTTTTGTACAGATAGAGTGGGAGGGAGAGAGAGGAAGGGAGAGAGAGAGAGAAACATCGATGTGAAAGGGACACATCGAGTGGCTGCCACCCACACGACCAACCAGGGCCGGGGACAAACTGCAACCGAAGTACGTGCCCTTAGCGGGAACCGAACCCGGGTCTCTCCAGACCGCAGGCCGACGCTCTAACCGCTGAGCCAAACTGGCCAGGGCTCTAACCCAGTTTTTAAAAAACAGAGGTAGAGCCTGAAGTAATGGGAAACTTCAGGCTGTGGATTTAAATTCCACTTTCATCTATAATTGGGTCTCCTTTTCCCCATTTGTAAATTGAGACTATTAATGGTTACCTCAGAGGCCCAGCCAGTATGGCTCAGTGGACTGAGCATCGTACCATGGCCTGAGAAGTCCTGGTTCAATTCCTGGTCAGGGCACATGCCCAGGTCCCCAGTGGGGGGCATACAGGAGGCAGCCAATCCATGTCTCTCATCGATGTTTTTCTCTCTCCCTCTCCCTTCCTCTCTATCTAAAAAATCAATAGAAACATATTTTAAAAAAATGTTACCTCAGAGGGGAGCTATAATAGAATGTGTATCACTCTCAGTATAGTTTTTGACATAGACCAGACATTCCATAATTTTCTGTCTCTTGCCTGGCCGGATCTCCGAGGGACAGGCTGGGATGACAAGGACCAGAGAGTGTGGGAAGGCAGACCCCCAGTCTGGTGCTCTTCCCTCTGAGAGGCAGCAGGGGTTTATTTGTACTGTTCTTCACTTAATTAATCATTTTTAATTTAAGAGCATTCAATTTTATAAGCTCCTGCTAGAGACAGAAATTCTTCTTAAATGGTATAGAATTTAATATCTTGGATTGTGGTGTCTAGGGACATCCACCTGTATTGGATGGTAAAATAACATAAAGAGCCCTGGAGTGGGAGTCAGGAGATCCACATTCAGTCCAGGCTGGACTGTTAACTCTTAGATGATTCTCTGGGTTTCACATTTGTCATCTGTTAAATTGAGATTTATTCATTCCTCATGTGGGCATCAGGCACCTACTAGATATTGCTGCAGGTAAAGTAGATAAGGCCATAGCTCCTTGACTTCTGATTATGGACCAGTTAACTTCCATTAAAATATGGAGTGTTGGCACCTAGGATTTTCAGCTTTTTATTGTGCCCAAGCAAGGACATTAGCCTACCAAGGATCATCAGTTTATAAAAGGAAGTTTTAACACCAAAAATGAGGATGGTCCTGACATCAGAATAAAGAACAGTTCTTCCAAAGAAAGGATCATGTCAACCTTACTGCAATATCTATATCTAATCCGTTACATTGCCCTAATTTTTCTTTTTGTTTGTTTATTTATTTCCTTACCCAAGGATATTTTTTCATTGATTTTTAGAGAGAGTGGAAGGGAGGGAGGGGGAGAGAGAGAGAGAGAAAGAGAGAAACATCGATATGAGAGAGACACATTGATTGGTTGCCTCCCACATGTGCCCCAACCGGGGCCAGGGATCGAACCTGCAACCCAGATTTGTGCCCTTGACTGGGAATCGAACCTGTGACCCTTTAGTCTGTGGCTGATGGTCTAACCACTGAGAACACCGACCAGAGTTTGAAATTTTTTTTTTTATCTATCCTCACCCGAGGACATTTTTCCATTTTTTGTTCAGGTAGAGTGGGAGGGAGAGAGAGGAACAGAGAGAGAGAGAAAAACATCGATGTGAAAGGAACACATTGAGTGGCTGCCACCCGCACAACCGACCAGGGCCGGGGACAAACTGCAACCGAGGTACGCGCCCTTAGCGGGAACCGAACCCGGGTCTCTCAGGACCGCAGGCCGACGCTCTAACCGCTGAGCCAAACCGGCCAGGGCTGAAATTTTTATTTATTGATTTTGGAAAGAAGATGGGGGGAGAGAGAGAGGAGAGAGAGTAAAAGATAGAAACATTGATTTGTTGTTCCACTTACTTATGCATTTATTCGTAGATTTTTTTTTGTTTATTGATTTTACTTTTTATTTTATTTTATTTTTTATATATATATACTTTTTTATCCTCACCTGAGGACACTTTTTGCATTTATCTTCAGATAGAGCGGGAGGGAGAGAAGGAGGAAGAGAGAGAGAGAAACATCGATGTGAGAGAGACTCATCGAGTGGTTGCCACCCACATGACCCCAACCTGGGCTGGGTACAAACTGCAACTGAGGTACGTGCCCTTAGCAGAAATCAAACCCAGGACTCTCTGGTCTGTGGGCTGACGCTCTAACCGCTGAGCAAAATTGGCCAGGGCTCTTTATTGATTTTAGAGAGAAAGGAAGGGAGAGGGAGAGAGATAGAGACATTGATTGGCCACCTTCTGCATGCTCTCCACAGGGGATTGGGCCCACAACCTGGGCATGTGCTCTGATGGGGAATCGAAATGGTGACCTCTTGGTGCATGGGTTGACACTCAACCACTGAGCCACACCAACCAGGCTATTGGTTGATTCTTGTATGTGCCCTGACTGGGATCAAACCTGCAACCTTGGTGTATCAGGATGATGCTCTAACCAGCTGAACAACCCAGCCAGGGCCTCCCTAATTTTTTTCTTCACACCCCAGAGAAAATTTTGCCATAGAATGTGACTTACTGTTTGGAAATCACTGAAATGATGTGTTCTTTGCCCTAAAGAGGATTATTGCCCCTTAGGAAGGAGCTCACTCTTTTGTATCAATTAGTTTTTTTTTGCTGCATAACAAACCGTTCCCCCAAAATCTAGTAGTTTAAAACGATATTTATTGTTACTCATGATTCTGTGGGTTGGTTGCGTGGTTCTTCTAGTTGGGGCTGGCTCACCTGGGCCTGGGTGATCTAGGGTCGATCACTTATATGTCTGGGGCTTCAGCTGGGATGGCTGCTATGGTTGAGGCCTTCCTCGATGAAGCTGTCATCCTCTTAAAGGCTAACAGGGCTTGTTCATGTGGTAGTGAAGGGTGAAGGGTGAAGGGTTCCCAGCAGCAGACAAGGAAGGGCAAGTCCTTTTCAAGTCTGTGTTTGCTGTATGTTTACCAGGGTCCCATTGGCTAAGGCAAGTCACATGGCCAAGTTCAGCTTCAAGGGGCAGAGAAATAGTTTCCATCTCGTGATGGAATCTTGGGGGCATTCCACCTGCAAAGTCACATTGCAGAGGGGTGGGAGGAAAAATATTTGGCCATTTTTGCCATTTATCACATCTTTCTACCTCCTGAGATTATTGTAAAGATGTAATACAGGAATTAGAGGTGAAAGTGTTATGAAAATTAGCTGCGATCTTTAGTTAGAAGGAGCCTAAGCATGCTTCTCAGCCTATTATAGGGAAAACGTTATTAGAGGAAGGCAGTCTTGAGCTATAAGCTCTGAGTTTATTTATACATAGATGTCTTTATTCTCATGAAACCAGTTGTTCTCATGAGCAGAGTCCACTGGACTTAAGCCCAAGGCTTTAGGAAGCCATTTTGGCAGCACATTTATTGGCTTCCCAAATAAAATTGTGACTCCCTTCATATTTTCAAGTTTGAAAAGATCCAAAAGCTGACTGGTGCCCCTCACACTGCTGTCCCCGTGCCGGACTTCCTATTTGAAATCGAGTACTCCGACCCAGCGAATGCCAAATTTTATGAGACCAAAGGAGAACGTGACCTAATCTACGCCTTCCATGGGAGCCGCCTAGAGAACTTCCATTCCATCATCCACAATGGCCTGCACTGCCACCTGAACAAGGTGGGGTCTAAGCCTGATGACATCTGCGGGGGGCGGGGGCGGGTCAGACCTGGTGAGGGTTGGGGAGGGGCAGGTTCCCTAAGTTCTTGCCACTCAAAGTGTGGTCCACAGACCAGCAGCAGCTGGGAGCCTGTGAAAAAGCAGAATCCTGGGCTCACCCTGGACCTTCTGAATCAGAAACTACACTTTAACAAGATCTCCAGGTGATTCTAATACCAATGACGGTTTGAGAAGCATCTCTGGGAGTCCGGTCCAGACAGCAACATGCTTTAAATGCTCACCAGGTGATCCCAGTGTGTGGCCAACCCTTATCACTCAGCATGGTCCTGGACCAGTGGCATCAGCGTCACCTGGGAGCTTGTTGGACAAGTAGAATCTCAGGGCCCACCCAAGCCACCTGATGAGAAGTCACGCTTTAATGAGCTCCCCAGGTGATTCCTTTGCACTTTGAAGTTTGAGAAGCACTGCTTTAGGGGTCACTCCAGCAGAGTCTGCCCTTGGAGAAATTGGGGGATGCGATAAGGAGAGGTTCCTTCCCTCCCTCCTTGAGTTGGTTTTCTCCCATTAGTGTTTTCCCTTTTTTTAAAAATCCTCACTCAAGGACATTTTTTGATATTTTGTTCAGATAGAGTGGAAGGAAGAGAGAGAGAGAGAAACATCGACGTGAAAGGGACACATCGAGTGGCTGCCATCCTCACGACTCAACCAGGGCTGGGAACAAACTGCAACCAAAGTACATGCCCTTAGCAGGAACCTAACCCGGGTCTCTCTGGACCGCAGGCCGACGCTCTAACCGTTGAGCAAAACCAGCAAGGGCATGCTGGCACTTTTTAAAAAAAAGATTATTAAATTGATTTTTACAGAGAGGGTAAGGGAGGGGGAAAGAGAGAAACACTGATGTGAGAGTGATACATTTATCTGCTGCACGCCCTCTATCGGGGATTGAGCTGCAACCCGGGCATGTACTCTGACTGGGAATCAAACCAGCTCAATCAACTGAGTCACACCAGCCAGGGCTCTGCTGGCACTTTTTGCCTCTCAGTGAAGTGTAGGAGGAAGGGTACAGACAGGAGCCAAAAAGACCTTCTTACCAGCTCTGTGGCCCTGTGCAGATTGACTTAAACTCTCTGGTCCTTCATGTCCTCATCTGTAAAATAGGGCACCATTACCCATCTTCTGGTGTACTGAGAGGACTGACTCAGTTCATGCATGCAAAGGGCTCTCTCTGTCCTTAGCACCACGAAAACTGCTTTCCTAGGCGGATGCAGAGGGACTCGGGGGGGGGGGGGGGTGGCCGCAGCTGCAACCTTTCCTCCAGTTGTGCAGCACCTGCCACGTCTGGGGGCTGACTCCCTGAGCCACAGCTGGGTTGTGGCTGATGCCGCCCAGAGGCGGAGAGACTTCCCAGCAGTGCTGCGGCAGATCAGTGCACTTAGGTTCTGTCGAGGATGATGGGCTTGTTTACACTGGCTCTCAGCTGATTGTTATGGCCAGGCTACTGGAATCCGGGGCCTCCCTCCACAGCACAGCCAGCCTGAAGAAGTTGCCTGCTGGTTATAGTTTTGTACACCAGACCTTCACTTCAGTACCCCAGGGAGTTTGTTGCTTAGCAGCATCTCATCAGAGTCCTTTGCTAAAGTGGCTTCTCTTGCCCCTTCTGTCTGGGTTTTCAGTGAGGGGCCTGCCAGTTGAAGTTATGAGATTGTTCTCATGGGAGAGATACCCTAAGTTTCTCTCACTGCAGCCATGCTCAAGGGGTTTGAGTCTAGGGAAGGCCATATATATAGCAGGCATAAGAGGAGAATGGATGTGGGGTCAGATTCAGAGAACATCCAGTGTCCTTGGAGAAGGTCTGTGTCAGCTTTTTTTTTTTTATCCTCACTTGAGGACATTTTTTTTTTTTTCATTTATCTTTAGACAGAGGGAGGGAGAGAGGGAGAAAGAGAGAGAGAGAAACATCAACATGAGAGAGAGACATCGACTGGATGCCACCCACACAACCCCAACTGGGGCGGGAGACAAACTGCCACCAAAGTATGTGCCCCTAGTAGGAACCGAACCCGGGCCTCTCTGGTTCGCGGGCCGACGCTCTAAACGCTGAGCCAAACCGACCAGGGCTGTGTCAGCTTTTAAGACATGAGAACTCTGCCTGACCCAGCAAGGGGCTTCCCAAAGGCCAAGCAAAGGCTTGTTTCATGTTCCCTAATCTTCACTTAACTGGCTTAGATTTTTGAAAGTCTGGTACCACCAAACGAGACATTTCTCAATTCCTAAGCATAGGATGTTCAGTGTGCTGTTAGAGTCCCCTTGTCGTCTTGAGGGACTGATGCTGTGGCTCCAGAATAGCACTGTTCTGGGTAGCAGCTACCTGGGGTGTTGTGTTGAGAAAGATTCTCAGTCAGTGTGAATGAGGGCCATGATTGATATATTTTTGTTGGCCATCATGGTTGATTACTGATGTCTGCCATGAGCAAAGGATGTGTTTGCTGTGATTTCTGTAGGCTCAACTTGAGGTATTTAACCTGAGATCTTCTTTCTCACCTGGCGTGCTTCTTTATGGAGGGCACCAAATAAGCACCTGCCACCAAGGAGCTGCCTTCTAGATTTTTGGACATTTTCTAGGTCAACACCAATGCAAAGAATAACACTTACCCTGCCCCTCCTATAGGCCTTCTTTATTCAGTTATAGTTTCTGTTCTGAGAGAGTCATTCCTCCTTTTCTCTCTCTCTCTCTCTCTCTCTTTTTTTTTTTTTTGTTAATCCTTACTCAAGGATATTATTTCCATTGATAATTTTAGAGAGAGTAGAAGGAAGGGAGGGAGGGAGGGAGGGATGGATAGATAGATAGATAGATAGATAGATAGAGAGAAACATTGATGTGAAAGAGACACATGACAAAAATAAAATTAAAAAAAAAAAAAAAAAGACACATGGATTGCTTGTCTCCTGCACACATCCTTACCGGGGTGGGTATCGAACCTGCAACACAGATATATGCCCTTGCCCGGGAATTGTACCTTTGACCCTTCAATGTGGGGGTTGATGTTCTAACCACTAAAGCATTGGTCAGGGCCATTTCTTTTCTAAGTAATGACACAGATTACTTCGCCCTTCAGGTGTGATCCCCCTCCCAGTACATAGAGTGTGACTTTGCTTCTGCTAGCCCATCAGTGTTACGCTAATGCATTCATGTAACAGGAATTACTATATATATTACCACATGAGATCATGGATGGAGTGCCCACCCCCCTCATGTGCCAGGTGTCCTGATTGATGCTTAATATACATTTTTCTCATTGAATCCTCATCCATGACCTTATGAAGGAGAAGAGAAACTATTATCGCCATTTTGTAAATGTAGAAACTGAGACCCAGAGAGTTTATATAACTTGCCAGCTTGTTGGAGATATAGGCAAGATTCAAACTCGGGTCTGTTTGGACTCTTATACTTTTGTTTTTCTCATTCAGCCTTGACCATAGGAACTACTAGTTTGCCAGGATAGTCAGGTATATCCACAACCTGTTAAACTGTCGTCAAATAGAAATGTGTTTAGTAATAACCCCATAATGATGTCATAGGATTATTTGATCTTCTGCCTTCTGCTGGGAAAAAAAGAGGCTTGAAAATTTTGTGTCTACAACTGTGTTGAAAGACCTGTGTTGTCTTGCTGTGGCATTCTATACTTACCCAGTTCTGTTTCTTTTCTCATGACCTCTGCCATTCTAGACATCCTTGTTCGGGGAAGGGACCTACCTCACCAGTGACTTGAGCCTGGCCCTTATTTATAGCCCCCATGGCCATGGGTGGCAGCACAGCCTCCTTGGCCCCATCCTCAGCTGTGTGGCTGTGTGTGAGGTCATTGACCATCCAGATGTCAAGTGCCAAACCAAGAAGAAAGGTGAGTGAGCACTTGGCCCACACTTAGGCTGCAGGCCTCTGGATGTGCAGACTTTTGCTGTTGGCCCAGCTGTTGGGTGGAGTACCCATTGCATGCCAAGGGATGGATGGGCTGAGTCCAGAGCATGTGGGACGTGGGCCTGCCTTCAAGCAGTGAGCAGTCTCCTTATGGATTGAACACACAACAGAGAAGATATCACTTACTACGAGGTGGTAGGTAGATAGAGCTGATGGTAGGTGGTAGGTGAAGGAGCTGATGAGATCCATGGGGCAGCTCAGCGGAAGGAGCAAGCATGGTAGTCCAGGTGCTCAGAGAAGGCTGTGGGGAGGAAGTGAGATGTGACAGCTGAAAGTGAGTGTGTGAGGACAGAGCACGGACTCCTGAGGGCAGGAAGTGGGTTTCATTCAGTCTTAGGCACCTGGTATCAGTAGGGAGCCTGGTATTAATATTCAATAAATAGTTGCCAAACTGAAGCTAAAGATGAGTGTTTATTTATTTATTTATTTTATCCTCACCTGAGGACATTTTTGCATTTATCTTTAGACAGAGCGGGAGGAAGAGAGAGAGAGAAACATGGATGTGAGAGAGATATCAGGTGGTGCCACCCACACAACCCCAACCGGGGCCAGGGACAAACTGCAACGGAGGTACGTGCCCTTAGCGGGAACCGAACCCAGAACTCTGGTCCACCGGCCGACGCTCTAACTGCTGAGCCAAACCGGCCACGGCAAGATGAGTGTTTATACTGTCCCTCAGGCTGCTCTGGCGTGTGCTCTGGAGGGTGTGAGAGACAACTGGGGCAGTAAATCCCAGGCCTCCAGGGAGCAGACGACTAGCTGGCCGCCTCAGTCCACTTTCCCGATACGTTCCTTGGATTATTTGCCCAGTACCCCCTGCTGCTTTGCCTGCAAAGGCAGGAGAGTCACGAAACTGTCATTCTGGTCTCCATAATTGGCCTGTTGGTTCCATTGAGAAAAGGAAAATTGAGAAAACTGTTCCTGGCCTCTAATGTAAAACACCTGGAACTCTGAGAAACGGGCCCAGGTCTGACGCCACCCTCCTAAACCAGACAGCATGTATATTTGCATTTATAATTCTTAGGAAGTTTGCAAACTGTGACATTAAACATCAGAACAAAACCTTGCAATGTCTGCTGTCACACTGCTTTGGCTTTTTTAAAATTACCAGAGCTTTTCATGGTATTAAAAGTTTTGTTTCTGTTTGTTTGTTTGTTTGAACAAGCCTTGGTACAAAGAGTAGAAGTGTTGTTAGAAGCTTGAATCCAGAATGGTTAATTTCAAGTGCCTGCTAAGAGACATGTCCTTGTTCTTCATCCCAGATTATTTTTTTGTTTTGAACATGAATCTGCTGCTTTCCTCTTCTTTTCCCATTCAGCCAAGTTTTTTTTTCCCCTTCTTGTATCTTTTATTTTCCTATTCCTTTTTTCTTTTCTCTCTGTTGACTCTCCTGTTTTTTACTGTTTCACTACACATATAGGCTCACTTCTCGGCCTGCTGGGGCTTCACCCCCAGGACCAGGGCTTGACCCATTTATTTTCATGATTTGCTGCTCTTATTATTATTTTTAAATTTTTAAATTTAATTTAATTTTTTAGAGAGAGAGGAAAGGAGAGGGAGATAGAAATAGAAACATTGATGAGAGAGAACATCAACTGGTTGCCTCTTGCATGCCCCCGACTGGGGATTGGGCCCACAACCTGGGCGTGTTCCCTGACTGGGAATCGAACCTGTGACCTCTTGGTGCATGGGTCGATGCTCAACCGCTGAGCCACACCAGCCAGGCTGCTGCTTTTATTATTGTATCCCTCCCCCCTCCCCCAGTAAAGTTGTGCTTTACTTTCCTTATTCAGATTCCAAGGAGATAGATCGTAGCAGAGCGAGAATCAGACACAGTGAAGGGGGCGACATCCCTCCAAAGTACTTTGTGGTTACCAACAACCAGCTCCTGCGAGTGAAGTACCTTCTGGTGTACTCACAGAAGCAGGCCAAGAGGTAAGAAGGACGGTCCCTGCCTGAGGTCCAGGAGGACAATTGCATTGAAAGTGTTGGATTTTTTATTACCAGCACCCTCTTTTCTCCAGCCTTAGGCCTCAGCTGTGTATAAAGTATATAACACACTGTGTTAGACATGGTGAGGGGTGAGGGTAAGGTTGCATAAGATGTGGTCCTGGCCCTCAGAGGACTGTGTATTCTAGTGAAGAAGACAAAGAGATTCATAAACACAAATAACACAAGGGACTGAATGAAGCCAAATTGGCTGCCCCAGACCATGAGGCCCCTCAGCCAACTTAGGCTTCTGGTTTCAGTCTGAAACCCACTGATTAGATTAAACTGAGAGACAGGGTGGTGACTGGACACTGGCTGGGATTGGGTACCACCCAGCTGGGTCACTTTCCATGGTGGCTTTTGAACCACCATTTCCTCTCTTGACCTGAGAAGCTTCATCTTCATCTTTAAAGTGAAGGTGTTGAGTCCAATGGCAGATGAGGCCTTGTGGCTTCCAAGAGCCATAGTGGATGCCTCATTTTACTTTAGCAGTGTGTTGGGGGGGTGGGTGTATGTGTGTAGGATTCTCCAGGTTGGAGTCACTTTGAGATATTGCTGTATTGTTGGGGTCTAGCTTTTCATGGGGATGAGCAGCAGGTGAGCAGGTAAGACAGGAAAGGGGGTCACCTTTAATACTCCCCACTCCTGCTTATATACACCACTGGTTTCCATGCTTCAGGATTTCATAAACCAGTAAAAATCCCTCCTCCCCTCAAATTTGACAAATTTGTCTAGGATTCCTGAGTCTGGGGGACATTATCCTTTGGCTTTTTGTATTTGGAAATTCCATTCCTTCCCACTTCTCCCTGGAGTGTCTCTCTAGTGCACACTTGAACAGTTTAGATCATCTCCCAACGGGCCACAGAGGATTGATATCGGTATGTGTCTAAAAGTGAAAAGACTTTTGCTAAATAACCTGCCACCTGCTGCCATCTGGGCAGACACCTTGAGCGAGGTCATTCTTCTAGATACTGATGTCCTGCTTAAGAAAAGACAGGATATAGAAGGTCCAAGAGGAGCAGCTATAAAAGAGAAGATCAGGATGAGCTCATTGCATAGCTGTCTTTGTACATTTAGAACATGTTCTGGTGAAGGCGTGTCAGTGCCAGGGCAAACAGCCTCAGATTTTTCGAGCAAAGGAGAACGCACGAAGCTTCATTTCATGGCTCACTCAGAGGATGAAATTCATTATTTCATCTTTGAGCCAGAAGTTGTTGCATACACTTTTAAAAAATGTTTTTCTCATTTTGCCAATATCACCCTTTTTTCCCTTTTAAGCAGGGCTTCGAGCCATCTGTCCTGGTTTTCCAGCCATTGGTTTACGGTCATGCTATCCCTGTATCTGCTGCTGCTGCTCATAGTGAGTGTCATCAACTCCTCTGCTTTCCAACACTTTTGGAATCGTGCGAAGAGATAATCTTTCTGGGCCTGGAGTGGGGACCAGCTCAACCATGTGCCTTATGACAACTTGTTTTGTACCTCCCATGTCCCATTTCCAGCCAGGTTAAGACTGGAGGCCAGTTGGGGACCACAGGACAATTTTCACATGCCATAAATGTATCAGTTGCCTTTGATGATGCTCCAGCCACACTCCTAGCCAATGGGGACCACTGGTCCCTCACTCATAGGTTTCAGGGAGCCCTCCTGTCTGCTCCTGCCTAAACAGTCCCAGGGAGTCGGCTTTTCCATCAGGGCCAAAGGAAAAAGTCCTGCTGCATTTAAAAACAAAGTGTCCAAGCTGTCAGTGGTATGTTTACAATCGCTCCTGGCGGACGTTGGCCCTTTCTCTAATGCCTTCTGGAAGGCGGAAAATGCGTAGTGGGGACGATAAATCACTAGGCGGTTGCCTTGTTTTGACTTGAGACACTCAAGAGAAACAGTCATGTTCCTCATAAAAATCGGTGGGATCGGTTTTTGAATTCCATCCGCCTTTGTAAGTACAAAACATTTTCAGTTTTCTCAAATCAACAAACAGCATTCTGCTACAGCTGTAACCCCGTGCCCGGCCATGGATGAGAAGGGAAGGAGTCAGAGATCTGATTAAAAACTAACAGTGAGCAACTCAAGTGTCTTTTTCTAAAAATTACCAACTGCTAATTATAGCTGCAGGCCTGCCTCCGGATCTTGTTCCCATGGAGCTGCCTTGACTGTGGCCTGCCAGCCACCAGTGCCATGCTGCAGGCCCTCGGTCACTGCTAGCTTCGAGGCAGAGGCCTGCCAAGGTGCGTCACCCCTGTGTGTGGACTGAGCCTCCCTCAGAGGGGTTACAGGTCTTTGGGTTCAGCCTGGGCTGTACATGTGCAGAAAAACCTCTGGCTGCCAGAGAGCCTCACTTCTACTCGTTGTATTCTCTGCCCCTCCTTCCTGCCCTGTTTCAGCCATAATGGAGATCTGTCTTATTTGGGGTGGGGGGCATTTCTGTAAAGAAAGGAGAAAGTCATTTTTCTATAATTTGTCAAGTTTTAAAAAAGCCACTATCAGGTTTTTTTACATTGAATATTGGAACATTTCAAAAATAATAAAGGTATTTTCCTAATTACCAGGTCGCCTTTGTGACTGTTTGCAGCCTGAGTCTGCTGTGTATACCCTTTTGCTAAAAATCTTACCCCCTTTTTCCTTCCTTGTTCGAGGTGGCTGTTTGCCGGAAAGCTTATATCATCAGATATCTGGTAAGTGTTGGATTTGAAGTCGTTGGTATACCAAATCTGAACACCTGCTGTGAGCTAGGCGCTAGAAATAGGGCAGGACCAAGGTCAGAAGTCCTTGTCCTCATCGAGCTGACAGTCTGGCAGGGTGGGCAGATGGACATTTTTAGTAGTGAGGCTGACATTAGACAGTATTATTATAAAGGAGTTTTTTGGGTTTTCTTATCCTCACCCGAAGACATTTTTCCATTTTTTGTTCAGATAGAGTGGGAGGGAGAGAGAGGAACAGAGAGAGAGAGAGAAACATCGACGTGAAAGGGACACATCGAGTGGTCGCCACCCGCACAACCAACCAGGGCCGGGGACAAATTGCAACCGAGGTACGCGCCCTTAGTGGGAACCGAACCTGGGTCTCTCTGGACCGCAGGAGGACGCTCTAACCGCTGAGCCAAACCGGCCAGGGCATAAAGGAGTTTTGGAAAATACTTGGTAAAATGTCTCAACTGGGCCTGGAAGGAAGCGACACCTGTAGCACTGCATGTGCCTTATGCACTGACTTCTTTAATCCTCACGACAGGAATAACTGAAGTCCCAGAGAGTTTAAATTGCTTTTCCAAGGTTACTTGGTTAGGCAGTGGCAGAGTGGGAAATTGAACCTGGCAGGTTGGTTTCAGTGTTGGTCTCATAACCACCATGCTGTATAGTCCCCCACCTCCCTACTCCCTGGCTTCCAGAATAGGTGATGTTCAACTGAACCGTGAATGAGCCATAAGTATTAGGAAGAGTGTTTCAGGCAGTGGGAACAGTACATACAAAGAACTCGAGTTCTTGATGCAGAAGCAAAAAGCAGAAGGGTTATAGGAAGCGTTGTGGTAAGAAAGGGGGCTGGAGAAGTGGGCAGGACCAGGATCATGAAAGACCTTACAAGCTGTGGGCTGGGGAAGCCATTAGAAGGTTTTAAGCAGAGCTTTTAAGTGGGAGATTAGATTTGGTTTTGAGAAAAGTCACTCTGGCTGGTGGCTGGGGAATGGATTTAGGATTATTGTGAGGATTAAAAGAACTGATACTTACAGTAGTGCCCAGCACAGAGTAAATACTGGTATGTTTCAGCTACTATCATCATCTTCATCATCATCATCATCATCATCATTACTCTTTGTTTTTAATGGCCCAGCAGAAGGGATGAGCGTGCAAAGGAGACAGTAGGAATATCCAGGGAAATAGGAGGAAACCAAGACAACAATGCCATAGAAGCCAAAAAGGAGGGCTTGCTGAGTAGTGTCACATGCTGCTGCATAGTCAGGATTACTCCTGAGAAGGATCTGTTGGATCTACTGAGTGAACTTGGCAGGAGGAGTTCAGTGTAGGGGATATGGACAAAGTCCGCCTTCACAAATGTGAATGTTTTACATGGTTTCCAGGGGTTCTCAGGCAATGTTAATTTAGAATCTAGCCCTTTTTCCCTAAGGTTTTCCCCCAACCCCAAAAGAGGCAATGCAGTATCTGATGTGACTGTGGAACAGGCACTGAGTTTGTGGGGACATGAGGATGAGTGAAGAAGGGTCCTGCCCTCTAGGAGCTCCCCGACTATTGGGGGGGGCATAGGGCAGATACACTGTGATGTGGGGAGAGAAATCCCTGGGATCTAGAGGATCGGAGTGGGCAGGAGGGAAGATTAGGGCAGGGCCACATGATAACCTTCATGGGCTCTGGGAACTTTTGCCCTCTTGGGGCCCTTTCTTAATTAAAAAAACAAACAAAAACCCTTAAAATTGTATTTTAAGACTGCATTGGTATAAAGATGAATATATTACTATTATATACTAAACTGTTTCTTCCACTTAAAAGCACCCCCCCCCTTCTGATTGTAAAATAAATTAAGATATTTTCATAACGTGGGCCTTAGGCATTGTGACTACAATGCCTAATGGATGAGTCGGCCCTGGACTGAAGGTGATGGGGGATAGTATGAGATCTCTGGGTACCTGGGGATGGAGAGGTAGGAAGGAGACAGACCCTGAAGACTCAGTTCTGTTGAGCACTGACCTTATATCTCAGGCAGATCCCGTAGGCCAGCCGGCTCCAGGAGCAGGCACACTTGGATATTGGGAGTTGGGAGCTGAGGCTCATGCTGTAGGCACTTGTTCATGGAGGGGGAAGAAGCAGTGTCCTTGCTGACAGACCTGCGCTGGGCCAAGATCTTCTCACCAGACAGCTGACGGCAGAGAAGACCAGATGGTGGTTCAGCTGGAACCACCTCACATTGGAGCTCCAGCTGCCTTGGTCTTGTGAAAGCAGCCCATCGGCCCTCTGTCACTAAGTTGCCATCAAGGAGCACGGCTTTGGGAGGGGTAGCAAGTGAATCTTCCATGGGTGAGGTACCTGCTTCTGGGAAGTGCTAAGAATCCTATGAGCTGTCAGTTTCCACCACAAAGGGAAGGGGTTCCATTCTGTGGGCTTTTGGATAATGTCCGTGTATGTGAGAGACATGGAAAAGGGATGTGGTTCACTGTTGTTTCTTATTCATTTCATTAAACACTGATTGCCTACCAAACCAGGAGTGGATGGGGAGTTTGTGATTTAAAGAGCCCAATTCAGATATTTTTCTTTAGAACATGGCCCCAGGCATCTGAGCCCATTCCTGCTGCTAAACCCAAGAGGTTTGTGTTGGCTTGGAATCAGCAGCACTTATCCTCCCTGTTGCCATGGTGATTCTTGGGTGGGGGGTGTAGGACTGGATTCAGTTCCTCACTTACACAAAATCCCAGGACCATGCCCCTCCCTAAATCCCTTCCACAGCCCCCACCCATCTCCCCACTCTGCTCATCTCCACCCTGCCCCACCTCCTGAATTTTCCATCTCTTGGCCTTTGTTTGTTTTTGCTTTTGTCAGTCTCTTTCCTCTGGATGGGTTTCTGTTTGTTTCCGAACTGTCTGAGGCTCTGCACCATGGAGACAGTGTCCCGGGCTGCCCCTAGCCCTGATCTGGTTAGAATAAGCCCCTCTCCTTTGCATGCCTCTCCAACCTGATGTTAGGAACATCCCAAATAAATCATGACATTCTGAATCAAGATAGAAACCACTCAGTCCTGCTGGCACTCTTGTCCACCTGGAAAGGGTTTTTAGAAAATTTCTGGTGTCAGCCTGGCCGATGTGGCTCGGTGGTTGAGCATCAACCCATGCACCAAGAGGTTGCTGGTTCGATTCCTGGTCAGGGCACATGCCCAGGTTGTGGGCCTGATCCCCATTGGGGGACATGCAGGAGGTGGCCAATCGATGTTCTCTCTCATTGATGTTTCTATCTCTCTCTCCCTCTCTCTTTCTGTAATATCTATAAAGAAAAAAAAGAAAATTTCTGTTGTTACATTGCAGTGTCCATATAGTGCAGCCCTGAGAAGGGGAAGCAGCGTTTATTGAATACCTACTGTATACCAGAGCTGGTGGGCTAGGCTTTGCTTGGGGATGTTTCCTGCATTAAAATTCAACTGCAAGCTGCTGAAGGGCAGTGGCCAGGTTGTGTTTGCATACTCAAGTACTTAAGATTTATTAATACTCAAGAAAAGTTTGTTGAGTGAATAAATGGATGTAAGCATGCAATAGTAGAGGGTAATGAATGAATATCAATCAGCAAAGGGGATTGAAGTTAGACTTGAGAACAAAATGCATTGGCCAGGCAATGTGGGTGGGTGGCGGTTTCAGAGAGGGTTGTAAACATCTGCTGCTTGATTTCAGGGAGTCTATTTGCTTTCTCTCACCAGAAGTACCTTTGGGAATAGTGGAGAGTGGGCAGGACAGAGTTTTTGTTTCACTGAAAAGGCTCAGACTCAAAATGCAAGTGGTCCTGAGAGAGGTTAAACTGGTTAAGTTATTGATTTGATGCTTATTCAAACACATGTGTAAATGACTGGTGGCAGCTTTTCCTAAGAACAGGTTTTAGTAATGAGTTGGGGGTGGTAGTGAGAGAGTAAGAAGCCACTGGAGCCCTGGCTGGTTTGGCTCAGCGGTTAGCTCATTGGCCTGCGGACCGAAGAATCACGGGTTCGATTCTAGTCAAGGGCATGTACCTCAGATGCGGTTTGGTCCCCGGCCCTGGTCGGGGTCAGGCGGGAGGCAACCAGTCGATGTGTCTCTTTCGCATCAATGTTTTTTTCTCTCTCTCCCATTCTGTCTGAAAATAAATGGAAAAATATCCTCTGGTGAGGATTTAAAAAAAAGAAACCACTGGAGACTCAAGGGTGAGAGGAGCTTTGACCTTGTGAGGGGGTGAGGGGAGAAAAGGAAGGCTGGGATCACTGGAGTCAAACTCTCAATACCAGGAGATGCAAAATGAGCTCCCTTCCCAGGCTAAGACTCTTAGCCCCGCCACGTCCCATAAGCAGAGGGCACCTGGGATGCAGCGGGTGGGACTATGGGAAGTCTTCCCTGATGCCTGCACTATTAACAGGAGCTCTGGGCTCAGCTCCTACCTCTGTAGCCCCATCACTGCAGACCCAGCAGGTGAGCTCAGAGGCACACGTGGCACTGAATGGGGGGTAGGGAGGGGTGGCCCCTCCCTGGCAACCCCGCTGCCTGCTCAGAGCTTGGGCCATCAGCCTGCTCTGATTAAGTTGATTTCTTTGAGACCTCACATCCAGGAGCTGCCAGCAGCCAAATCCCCCTGATTGCCTGAGATGTTCCCAGCATCAGAGAATAAACAGTCTCCCCTGTCCAGCCAGCTGTGACGAGCAGCATTCCTGTCGTCCCACCCGGCTGGGTGGGGATGCAGCCCTATGTCCACCTCCAGCAGAGGCCTAGGGGACATGAGGAGTGGGGAGGGGAGGAGAGGCCGCTGTCTGTCTCCAGACTGCAGAGGAATTCCTTCCCCTGAGTCCCCATTTCTCCCCAGTGCCAGGCATCTCAGCCTCAAGCCACTCCCAACACAAGCTCTGTAATAATGACTGGCTTAAGAGTAGGCCCACCAGGCCACTGTCCCTGGGTCAAGCCCCTTCACCCTTGTCCAGGGGCCGCCTGGGAAATTGAGGCTTCTACATCATTCCAGCTAGATCTGAAGTGATCACACCCAAATGGTTCATTTGATAGAGGTGGACACCCTGAGTCAGCAGAAAAGCAGGACTAGACCCCAGGCCTTCCATGCTGTCCACTGCCTTGGGATGCTGTGGATGTTGTGGCTACCATGACGTTAGGGGCTCTGAGCGAGAGGGGCAGCCTGTGTTTTCACAGAGGAGCAGAGGTGTTTTCATCTTGCGCCTGTTTTGGAGATCAGGCTTAAGGCCAGGCCGTTTCCTGAGGAAGCAAGGCTTCTGGAAAAGCACTTGTTCACCAGCTCCTCCTAAATCATCCTGTCAGGAGTAGAACTGGGGCAGCAGGACCTGAGTGGAGTTCTACGCTGTCCAGAGACCAGTGCCCAGTCTGGGCTTGGCCGGGCCATGAGGTGGAAGAGACAGAGAGCAGAGAGCTTGGGGAGGTGGAGCCCCCCACAGCCCCCAGCCTACACCATCTGCTCCTCTGCCTTAGAATCCTAAGGACTTTGGTCTGGGACTGCGGGGGAGGAGAGAGAGCAGCCTTTCCCAGCCTGTCTGCAAAAGGAATTCCCTAGGACCCCTTCTGGCGGCAGACAGCCAGGGTGGGGTGCGGGGGAGGCAGACAACGTGGGGCCCTGGGCAGCTCCGGGCGTCTCTGTGGACAGGTGTCTCTCTCCTAGTCTGTTTCCGGCCTCAGCTTTGTCTCTGTCTAGGTGCATTTATCAGTGTGGATTGTATGTGTGGGTGGCTGCTTTTCTCGTGAAACTGGGTTCCTTGGTGGGGAAGTGTCTACTTGTGTTTGACTGCATGTTTGTGTCCACATCTGTGTAAGCTCATGTGTAAGGGCAAGTGTGGGTCTCTATGTCTGCCTAGATGAGTGGGTCCACTCGTGCCAAATGTGCAGTGGGAGCATACATGTGAGAATGTAGGTAATTTTGGTATAAATATGTACTTGTCTTTCTAGCAGTGAGCATATATTTATTAATATGTTGGTGAGTCCCAGAAAGCATGTATACCTCTGTTTACATATGTACAGAAGCATTCATTCCCTCATTCATTCATTAATTTATAAAGTGATTTACTCATGCCCGGCGGATGTGGCTCAGTGGTTGAGTGTCGACCCACTGCACCAAGAGGTCACCAGGGCACGTGCCCAGGCTGTGGGCCCAATCCCCAGTGGGGGGCATGCAGGAGGCGGCCAATTGGTGTTCTCCCTCATCAATGCTTCTATTTCCCTCTTCCTCCCTCTTCCTTCCTCTCTCGCTAAAAATCAATAAAGAAAAAATAAATAAAGTGATTAGCTCATTTACTAACAGCCATATTTAGAGTGCTCACTCTGTAACTAGCCCCATACTGGGCCCACCGTGGGAATTTGGAGAGGTGTCCAGGGCAGTTCCTAACATTTACAAGACCCAGGGCAAGAGTATAAATGAAGGCTTATATTCTTATGTCTAAATATTTAAATATTATTAAGTCAAAGCAACAAACTGCAAAGGAAAATACTCAATCTTAGTTACCTAGATGGCTGGGTTTGATTTTGAATTCTCTACTCCTCCGAGTTCTGTGCTGGATGGAACGCAGAACACAGAGCGAGTGGCCCCAGCCTCTTTTTTCCCCTCCTGTCTCTGTCCGGTATCTTGAGAGGCCTTGCATACGTGTGTTACTCCTCACATGTGTCCAAACTGCATGCATGCATTCCACAAACTACTGCCCTTTGGTCATCCTGTAGGCTTAGTGGTGCCCAAATGGCTTCAAGTAGGAAGTAATGGCGTCTCGTGTACATGATTTGTAATTCAAGAGGAGGGCATGGGCTCCTGGTGGACCTATTCCCTTGGTCCTAGGGACTTCTAACTGTCTAGGGTGGAGTGTGACCACCCAAAGGGTGGGCCCAGGGTCAGGGCCCTTTCTGCCTGTTTGCTCATGAAACTGGCAGTCTGGAAAGGAACCACACATCAAGTAGGGAGATGAGAGCATCACAGTACACGGCTATAAGCGCCTGCGTGTGTATCTGCCCGAGTATCCACGTCTGCACGTCTGCCAGCGTGGATATCTGTCTGTGTGTCTGTGTGTATTTCTCTGTTTGTTCATCTTCATCTCTCTTGTCTTCTAGAAGGCAGAGTCCACAGCTTTCCTCCCACCCTTCCTTCACCTGGGTTGATTTAGGACTATGAGACAGGCTGGGGTGGCGGGAGGGGCACTGTTCTGAATCTGAGCACCTGTTCTATGCTCAGCTCTGTGATCTGGCCTCAGTTTCCTCGTCTGTAGAATGAAGGGACTGGATTACCTTGTCTTTAACTTGCAGGCCTTGCTTGGTTTACAGAAGGAGTATAATTGATTTCGAGAGTTAATTATGTCCTGGAAGTCAAGTTGGGGGATGCCTTATTGTAGAATCCCAGCTCTGCCATATATGAGCTTGTTTCCTTTAGAGTTACTTCATCTCCCTCCAAGTTGCGAGGATGAAATAAGATAATGTGTGTAAAGTGTTGAGCACCATGCTAGGCTCACAGATGTTCAATAGGTATTAGTTTCTGTCTTTAGTTAGGGTCTTTCCAACTTTCATACCATACAAATCTGAATTCAATAGACATGTTGACTAATTGAAATCATTGAAGCCAATGTTTGGGGAGTTGTGGCCTTATGTTGGTTGTGTGGGGGGATAATTAGGTGAGAAAATCTGGATCTTTTTTTAAAAAAACAACATGTTTTTATTTATTTATTTATTATATATTTATTTATGTTACAGATGTTTCTCCTTTTTCCCCCCATTGACACCCTCCTCCCAATCCTGCCCCCCTCCCAGCATTGTTGTCTATTTCCTTGTTTACACATACATGCATATAAGTTCTGTGATGTATCTCTTTCCTCCCCTTAGTCCCCTCCTTCTGAGGTTTGTCAATCTGTACCTTACTTCTCTGTCTCTGGGTCTGTTTTGTTCATTATATTCCACAAGTAAGTGAGATCATGTGATATTTGTCTTTCTTTTATTGGCTTGTTTCACGTAGGATAATACTCTCCAGGTCCTTCCATGCCCACTCAAAGGATAAGAGACTTCCATTGCATAGTATTCCATTGTGTATATGTACCACAGCTTTTTTTTTATCCACTCATCTATTAATGGGCACTTGGGCTGTTTCCAGATCTTAGTTATTGTAAATAGTGCTGCTATGAAAATAGGGATACATATATTTTTTCAGATTGGTGTTTTAGGTTTTTAGGGTATATTCCTAGAAGCGGGATCACTGGGCCAAATGGAAGTTCAACTTTTAATTTTTAAAGGAAACACCATATTGTTTTCCATAGTGGCTGCACCAGTCTGCATTCCCACCAGCAGTGTACTAGAGTCCCCTTTTCTCCACACCTTCGCCAGCACTTGTTGTTTGATGATTTGTTGATGGCGGCCATTCTGGCAGGTGTGAGGTAATATGTTTGATTGATCTTTACGAGAGGGCATTGCTCTGCTCCTGGCATAGATGGCCGTAGGATCCTGGAGCACCAAGGAGACTGAGGAGACCTTTATGCTCCCTGTGTCCTCAAGGCTATGGAATGGCCGAGTTCCAGCAGGAACAACACAAAGAAGTGGAAAGGGCAAGTGACAGTGCCTCTCATTCAGGGCTGGTGGACGTGACCCCCTTGGGAGTCTCCTAGAACCTGTGAAAACTGGTGCCTCTTGGGTTCTCCTGAAATACCCCTGACCCTAAGGGAATGAGGCCTAGCCAGGGTTGCTGAGTTGGGAAGTTCTCTGAGTATGAGCTCAGGGTGGCTGAGGCCCTGAGCAAGGCAGAAGAGGGTCTGCCTTGGGGTCACTCTGGCCATCCCGCTGACCCCCCCGCCCCATGGCTGACTGAGAATTGGTTTGGTGATCTCCCAGCTCCAGGGATTACTGGGGAGTTAGGAGCAACTTAAACTGCAAAAGGCCCTTTTGGGGGTCATTGTGATCTCCCCCCACCATCTCTAGGCTGTTCTATTTGGGGCCAGAACTGGGAATTTTCCTCTTGAAAAATAATTCAAAGCAAGGGAGCAAGCAGTGGGTTGAGGCCAAAATAATGTGTTTAAGGAAATTTCTGCTTCATGCTGGCTAGGACAGGGAATGTCTGGTCAAAGAGCTGCTGACGGCCAGGGTCTCTGTAAGTAAACAGGCTGCCTCCGATGGCCTCCCTGAGCTCATTTCCCTCAGCACTGTGTGAGGAAGATGATGTCACCAAACAGGGCCTCCTGGTCATGGAGTTTGTCAGTGAGCAGGACGGAGACTCACTGATTGCCGGCAGCCTGGGTGCTGCTGCCTAGTTATTGCGAACATCTGTTTCCTACACAAGTGGCTCTGACACCCTCCTGCATATACTCATCTGTGATGGGACTTCAGCCACATCCATGACCCCATAGCCAAGGGTGTTCCTGGGGAAGCTTGGGATCAGCTGTGAAATTGCCAGCTTCCATGCAAGGCCTCTTCCTCAACCAGAGAGCTGGGCCTCTGCTCTGTGGACAGGGGCGCTAGGATGGGTTCAGTTGCAAGGAATGGCCCCTGGAGGTACAGGCCCATGTCCTGCCCCCGTGCAGAGCAGGCTGTGGCAACGTGCACCACAGCCTGTCTCCTGGGGCCGGGCAGCCAGGACCAGTCAGGGAGTTTCCATGAGCAGAGGGCCCAGGCAGGGGAAGTTGGGAGGTGGAGTGAGGAAGAAGCCACAAAGCCCTCTCTGTGCCTCCTGCACAGGCTCTTCCTGAGCACTGCAGTCTGCAGGTGAGACTTTCATGGGTTTGAAAGCCCTGAGGCAGAGTTGCCGAGGAGCAGCTCCAGAGGGCCAGATTCTGCAGCCTCCCCTATTCACCCTGTACCACCCCCACTTCAGCCCCTGGCTGGGCACTAGGGAGCCTCCACGTAGACACATGGGCCCAGAAGCTTCTTGGTTGTGGGCCTTAGTTTTTTTGTTTTTGTTTTAATACAAAAATGGATATTTTTCCATTTTTGTTCAGATAGAGTGGGAGGGAGAGAGAGGAAGAGAGAGAGAGAAACATTGACGTGAGAGGGACACATCGACTGGCCGACTCCCGCACAACTCCAATCAGGGCCAGGGGCGAACCGCAACTGAGGTACATGCCCTTGACTAGAATCGAACCAATGACTCATTGGTCCATGGGCTGACGCTCCAACCGCTAAGCCAAACTGGCCAGGGCTATGGGCCTTAGTTTTTCACTTTTTTGTTTGGCCCAGGATCCTGGGCTGACTTCACAGGAGGCTCATCAGTCACACAGATACATACCACAGGGCAACCAGACCACTCAGTGCCTGCCTGAACTACTCCAGGCTGACCAAAGCCTAGACTGACCGGCGGGCTCATAGGAGACTCACTGACTTCCTGATGTACAGTCTGACTGATCAATAGGCCAACCCACTAACTGGGTCTACTTATTAAAAAAAAAAAAGTAGTTGAACACCATGTTTGTGCCAGGTCGTATGCTGGGTGCAGGAGATACAGCAGTGAATAAGACAGACAAGATCCCTCCTCTTAGGAAGTGGACAATAAGTAAACAAAACAATGACAGAGTGTGATTACATATTATGAAGGACGTAAACAGGATTGTGTGGGAGAGAGTGTCCAGCAGGCCCTCCCCAGTGGATAATGAATGGTCAGGAAATGGTCTGGAAAGACCTCCCTGACATACAATCGGAGGCCTGTGGGATGAGACCGAGGAAACAAACAAACAAACAAACAAACAAACTTGCAAAGTGCCTGTGGAAGAGCTTTCTATAAAGAAGCAAAAGCAATGCCAAGGCCTTGAGTTGGGAAAGAGCTTGGCATAATCTTGGAATAACTGGAAGACCAATGGGACTGGGACACAGTGAGCACGGGGAAGGTGGCACATACATGAGGTTGGAGGGATGGGCAGGAGCAGACCAGACAGGGCCCTGTAAGCCACAGTAAGTGTGAGGGAAGACTGAGGACTTTAAGGAAAAGGTGACACACATTCATGAAGAAATAGATAGCCTGAATAGCCCTATATCTACTAAAAATTTGGATCTTCCTATAAAGAAAACCCCAGGCCTAGAATGCCTGTTGGATTCTACCTAACATTTAGGAAAGAAAGGACTTATCTACGTATAAGTGTTTAAGGTCAGCTGTAGTTTTGTCCAGTCCGGGGTTGGGAGTCCCCTAATGCAGAGGGCTGACTTAAGTTGCAGATTTTCTACTGCTTGGGTGGGGCAGGGGTCATCGCCCCTAACATTCAAGTTATCCAAGTGTCAACTGTACATGAAAATCAATTATATATGAACAATGGATGCTTGGAAATTGGCATTATGAAAACAATACCACTAATGATACTGTCAATAATATGAAATAGTTAGGGATAGATCTGACAAAAGCTGTGTAAGATTTGTACACTGAAGACTATAAAACAGTACTGAGAGGAATGAAAGAAGATCTAAATAAATGGAGACAGGTACTATGTTCATAGCTCAGAAGACATAGTTTCAGATGGCAATTCTCTCCAAATTGATATATAGATTCAAAATAACTCCAATCAAAATCTCAACAGGCTTTTTTAAAATTAGAAGTTAATCAGCTGATTCTAAAATGTTTATGGAAATGCAAAAGACCTTGGATAGCAAAATAATTTTTCAAAGAATTATGAAGTTGAGCCCTGGCCGGTTTCGCTCAGCAGTTGAGCGTCCGCCTGCGGACCAGAGAGTCCCGGGTTCGGTTCCCGCTAGCGGCACGTACCACCAAAAAAAAAAGAATTATGAAGTTGGAGGTCTTTCCCTACTTGATTTCAGGACTTATTATAAAGCAACAGTAATCAAGACAGTATGGTATTGATGTAAACATAAGCACATAGATCAATGGAACAGAGAAGACAGTCCAGTAATAAAGCTGCACGTGTACTGCCAGTGGATTTTTGACAAAGGTGCCAAGGCATCCTTGGGGAAAAGATAAGCTGTTTACCACATGGAGCAACTGGATATCTGTGTGGGGGGGGAATGGACATCTGCCCTTATCTCACTCTACACAAAAGTTCATTCAAAATGGATCACAAAGCTAACTGTAAGAGCAAAAACTATAAAACTTCTAGAAGAAAACGGGAGAAATCTTTATATTTGGGGGCTGGGCAAAGAGTTCTTAGATATGACACAAAAAGTGCTAACACCAAAAGAAAAAGTTGAGCCCTGTCCAGTTCATCTCAGTGGTTAGAGCGTTGGCCCCTGGACCAATGAGTCATGGGTTCGATTCTGGTCAAGGGCTCATACCTTGGTTGCCGTTTGTCCCTGGCTCTGGTCGGGGTTGTGTGGGAGGCAGCTGGTCGATGTGTCTCTCTCACATGGATGTTTCTCTCTCTCTCTCTCCTTCTCTGTCTCTCTGTGTCTCCCTTCTTCCCACTCTATTCTGAAGATAAGTGGGAAAATATCCTCAGGTGAGGATTAAAAAAAAAGAAAAAGAAAAGGTTGATAAACTAGAGTTCATTAAATTTAAAACTTTTGCTTGCTAAGATACCATTAGGAAAATAAAGAAACAATTACCAGTGGGAAGGAATATTTGCAAAACATATCCAACAAAGGAGTTGTATCTAGAATATATTTTTTGAAAACCTCTTTATATACCTAGACTATATGAAGAACAAAGGATTTGCATTGAGAATATATTTTAAAAGTATATGCAGCTCAATAAGAAGACAAAAAAATGAGCAAAAAGTTTGAACAGACACTTCTTCAAAGGAGATATGCAAATAAGCACTTGAAAAAATGCTCCTTGGTTATTAGAGTAATGTAAAGTAAAACGCAATGAGATACTACTACACACCCACTAGAAAAGCTAAAATTGAAAGACTGACCATACCAAATGTGAGCAAGCATGTGAGCAACTATGACCCTTCTACACTACTGGTGGGAATGTTAAGCAGTATAAACACTTTGGAAAACAATTTGGCAATTTCTCAAAAAGTTAAATTCACGCCTCCCATATCATCCACTTACTTCTCTCCTAGGTATTTACCCAAGAGAAATGACAGCATAAACCCACACAAACACCCATACAGGAATGTTTATAGCAACTCTATCTATAATAGCTATAAACTGGAAACAACTGTCCATCATCAGGTGAATGGTTAAACAAATGGTGGTATATGCATACAATGTTAAACAAATGGAATACTACTCAACAATAAAACAAAATTATTGATACAGTGAATAATATGGATGAATCTTAAAATTACTCAGCCACATAAAAAAGCGTACATACTATATTATTCCATTTATATAAAATTCTGAAAATGTAAAAACTAGTCTATAGTAACAGAAAGCAAATCAGTGGTTGCATAGGGATGGGAGGTTGGGAGGGAGGGTTGGATTTCAAAGGAGCATAAGGAAATGTTTTGGGATGATAGATATGTTCCTTATTTTTATTGTACTGATGATTTCATGGGTGTATATATATGCCAAAACTTCAGTTGTACACTTTAGTATGTCAACTATACCTCAATAAAGTTGTTCAGAAAACTGAAACCTTATCCAAGTATGTTTTTATTGATTTTAAAGAGAGGGAGGGAGAGAGTGGGAGAAAGAAACATTGATTGGTTGCCTCCCACACACATTCCAACTGGGGATTGACCCCGCAACCTAAGATATGTGCCCTGACTGGGAATTGAACCTGCGCCCTTTTGGTGGATAGGATGATGCTCCAACCAACTGAGCTACCTGGCCAGGGTGAAAATAGTGAAAGAGTAAACTCTTTATAGGCCTTTCTTAAGATAACTGGTTTTAGAGTCAAGCTGAGTTTGCATTCTTACTTTTAAAAAAATACTTTAAAAAAATCCTCACCAGAGGGTATTTTTCTTTTTCTTTTTTTTGGTACGTGCCCCTAGCGGGAACCGAACCCAGGACTCTCTGGTCCACAGGCCAACGCTCCAACCGCTGAGCCAAACCGGCCAGGGTGTGGGGGATATTTTTCTATTTATTTTCAGATAGCATGGGAAGGGGTGGGGGGAGAGAGAGAGAGAGAGAGAGAGAGAGAGACATTGATGTCAGAGAGGCACATAGACTGGTTGCCTCCTGCACAACCCCAACTGGGGCCAGGGATCTAACAGCAACCAAAGTACGTGCCCTTGACCAGAATTGAACCTGCGACTCTTTGGTCCTTGGGCCAACACTCTAACCACTGAGCCAAACCAGCCAGGGCTGATCTAACTTTTTTTCTTTATTGATTCCAGAGAGAGAGGAAGGGTGAGGGAGAGAGAGATAGAAACATCGATGAGAGAGAACATCAATCTGCCGTCTTCTGCAAGCCCCCCACTGGGGATCGGGCCCACAACCTGGGCATGTGCTCTGACTGGGAATCAAACTGGCGACCTCTTGGTGCCTGGGTCAACGCTCAGCCACTGAGCCACACCGGCCGGGTAAATCTAACTTTTTTAACGCACTCTGGCTGCTGTGAGAAGGGCATGTAGGGGGTAAGAATAGAAGCTGCAAGTCATTAGGAGACTGGTGCCGTCATCTTGGTGAGAGATGCTGGTGGCTGCGGAGACAGTGGAAATGGAGTGGAGAGATTTAAGAAATATTTTGAGACCTAAACAAGACTTGCTAGCAGTTGTATATAAGGCACTGAGGAAATGGTGAAATGTAGGATGGCTACCACATTTCCGACTTGAGCTCTGAGTGGCTGGCGATGCCTGGCCAGGAAGATTTGTGGGTAGGGGTGCGTGGAACCAGAGTCCTCTCTTCATCCGCCTGTAACGATGGCTGGGCTCCACGAGAAGGGTCTGGAGGGAGGCAAAATTTGGAAAGTATTAACAAATAAATGGCATATTAAAGCCAAATGAATGGATGTGATCACAGCGGGGGAGGATAGGCAGAGGAGGTCTGAGAACTGAGCCTGGGGTTTTCCATCACTTGGAGGTCCCCTGAAGGAGCCAGTAAAGCTCATCAGCAACAACTGGAGAAGTGCCCAACTGTATTAATTTCCTATGGCTGCTGTAACAAATTACCACAAAGCCGGGTGGCTTAAAACAGACAGAAACGTATTCTTTCACAGTCTGGAGGCCGGACGTTCAAAATCAGATCACTGGGCTGAAATCAAGGTGTCAGCAGGGCAGCACTCGAGGGGACAGGCTGTTCCTTGACTCTTCCAGCTTCTGGCCGCTCTTGGCATTCCTTGACTTGTAGCCATATCACTTTTATCTCTATCTCCATGGTCACATTTCTTCCTCCTCTTCTGTCCATGTCAACTCTCCCTCTGTCTCACCCTTATAAGAACATTTGTCATAACCCAGATAATCCAGGATGATCTCTTCATCTTGAGATCCTTAACTTAATTACATTTACAAAGACCTTTTTCTTTTCCCCCAAATAAGGTCACATTCACAGGTTTTGGGGATTAGGATGTAGACATATTTTAGGGGGCCACAATTCAACCCAATACACCAACCGATTGATAGACCAAAGGAATGACTGAGTAATGCAAGATGGCAGGACTTCCTGTGCCCCTGGGAAGGGTCTGAGGAGGTCAGATAGAAATGGCAGGAGCCTAGCTCTCGCTGGTGTTGCTCAGTGGTTAGAGCGTCAGCCTGCACACCAAAGGGTCATGGGATCAATTCCTGGTCAAGGACACGTACCTGGGTTGCAGACTCCATCCCCAGCCCCAATCCAGGTGTGTGTGGGAGGCAACCAATCGATGTGTCTCTCTCACATCCATGTGTTTTTTTCTCTCTCTCTCCCTCCCTCTTTCTTTTCCTTCCACTCTCACTAAAAATCAGTGGAAAACAATACTCTCGGGTGAGGATTAACAACAACAAAAATACTGCAGGAGCCTAGTCTGGGGGTAAAGGGCATAGGCTGCTGCTGGCTGGAGCATGTGTGGGAGAGTCTCATGGAGAGGGGAAGTACTGCAGACAGGAATCTCCCAGCCCTCCGGGTCCTGACTCAGCATCTGGCAGGGGCCATCTACACGCAGCCAAAGTGATCTTTAGAATGCAAATCTGTTTATATCACTTTCCAGTGAGTGACCCTTAAACAGCTTCCCATAGCTTTTAGGCCAAAGGTGGATATCCTCACCTGGCCTACAAAGTCTGGGGGCCTGGCCCCAGCCCATCTCTGCAGCCTTGTCTCACACCTGCGTTCTGGCTCCTCTGCTTTTGCCTCCAGACACACTGGCTGCCTCTCAGGCCACCTTCCTCCTGCCTTAGGGCCATGGCCTATTGTTCCGTCTGCCTGGAGGGCTCTCTTATTCAACCCGTTTCACAGAGTTAACATTCACTAATGCTTCAGCTCTCAACCACCCAGATGTCTCTGCTTGAGGGAATTCTTCCTTGGGTCCCTGGTTAAGTCATACAAATGTATGATATAATTTCTCATGGCACCCTTTCCTCATTTCACAGTACTGCCAAAGTTTATAATCGTGTACATATTTGTAATAGTGTTTTTTGTTTTTTTATCCTCACCTGAGGACATTTTTGCATTTATTTTCAGATAGAGCAGGAGGGAGAGAGGGAGGAAGAGAGAGAGAGAAACATCGATGTGAGAGAGACACGTCGTCTGGTTGCCACCCACACAACCCCAACCGGGGCCGGGGACATGTAATAGTGTTCTATTAGTGTTTATCTCCACCACTAGATAATAAGTACCATAAGGGCAGGGTTTATATGACTCACCACTCTGTCCCAAGTGCCTTGTCCAGCGCTTGGCACCCAAAAGGGGTATGTGGTATTTTTAAAGCACGTCTGCAAAAACATGTCTTTCCATCAAGAGCTAGTTTAATTGATCTCCTTTTAAATTTGGGCTGGTCTAATGACTTGCATCTAGTTAACAGAATGTGGCAGAAATGATGCTCTGTAGGCCATAAAAGGTAATATGGCTTCCTCCTGGCCTGCTTTCTTTTTGGATGCTCCATTTCAGAACCCAGATGCCATGCTGTGAGGATGCTCAGGCCACACAGAGCAGCCACATGTAGGTGTTTCAGCCAAAAGCCCCACTGAGAACCTATCCTGCAGCCAGCATCACCGCCAGACATGCACTGAGGAAGGCTTTGAGATGATTCCAGCCTCAGCTGCCATCTGACTGCAACCATACGAGAGCCCCTGGGTGAGAATTACCTGGCTAAGCCTAGTTACTCCTAGAACTGTGAGAGATGAAAATAAAATTGTCATTATTATATAAGCCACTAAGTTTTGGTATGATTTGTTATGTAACAGTAAATAGCTGGAACAGAGTTCAATAAATACTTATTGGATGAATAAGCTGAGAACTCTGGTTGAAGGAATGTTGTCTGTGCTTTAGCTCTGTGTAAGTTTTAGTTGACAACTCTCAGTTTCTCCTTCCCCAAGAGGTCTTGGAGATCCTGGAATTCAGAAACTCAAAGGTCTGTACTCCTCATACCCACCCAAGGGGAGAGAGACTTTTGGAAAATCTCTGCTATGAGCAGAGAACATGGTGAGGCCATCAAAAGTTAGCTCTGGCAAGAACCTCAGACAGCATTCATGTCCTTGGGGGTTCTTAAACTCCCACATGGTTTCAGGGTACCAAAAGCATATATTTTCTCTATGTGTATGTGTATTTTCTTGGGAAGAGGATCTAGGAATCTAATTTTCTTTTTAATCCTCACCTGAGGACATTTTTGCATAGAGAGAGAGAGAGAGAGAGAGAGAAGAGAGAGAGAGAGAAACATCAATGTGAGAGAGACACATCGACTGGTTGCCACTCACATGACCCCAAACGGGGCTGGGAATAAACTGCAACTGAGGTACGTACCCTTAGCGGGAACCGAACCCAGGTCTCTCTGGACCATGGGTCGACGCTCTAACCACTGAGCCAAACTGGCCAGGGATCCGGAATCTAATTTTTAAAAAAATTTTATTGATTGATTTTATTTTTATTTTATTTTATTTTATTTTTTATCCTCACCCGAGGACATTTTTCCTTTTTTTTTTTGTTCAGGTAGAGTGGGAGGGAGAGAGAGGAACAGAGAGAGAGAAACATCGATGTGAAAGGAACACATCGAGTGGTTGCCACCCGCATGACCGACCAGGGCCGGGGACAAACTGCAACCAAGGTACATGCCCTTAGCGGGAACCGAACACGGGTCTCTCAGGACCGCAGGCCGACGCTCTAACCCCTGAGCCAAACCGGCCAGGGCTTATTGATTGATTTTAGAGAGAGAGAGGAAGGAAGGAAGAAAAACATCGATTTGCTGTTTCACCCCTCCATGCATTCACTGGTTGACTCCAGCCTGTGCCATCAAACACATAACCCCTACGCATCGGGACGAGGCTCCAACCAACTGAGCCACCCAGTCAAGGCCTCCAGAATCTAATTTTTATCAGATTCGTAATGTCTGGTCCCCGAAGTGGTAAGAACTACTGGTTTAGTCCACCTCTCTCAACTTCTATGTTAAGAAACTGAGGACACTTTATTTTCTGGTAATAGGTAGACTGGGTCCCTTAAATAAGCTTCCTTCTGAAAACAGTTCTGGATAAAAGAAATCTTTTATTTTTTAAACTTTTTTTTTTCTTTATTGATTTTTAGAGAGAGAAGAGGGGAGAGGGAGAGAGAGAGATAGAAACATTGATGAAAGAGAACATTGACTGGTCGCCTCCTGTATGTCCCCCTCTGGGGATCTGGCCCACAACCTGGGCATGTGCTCTGACCGGGAATCGAACTGGTGACCTCTTGGTGCATGGGTCAATGCTCAACCACTGAGCCACACCAGGCAGGCTAAAATAAATCTTTTAAAAATGCACTGATGAGCTGGCAAGAAAGTGAGGAATACTCAGGCCAAAGCATTCAAGAATCCAGAAGGGTAAGCTAAGCAATGAAACTGACTTTTGCCTTGAGTACATTTTAATTAATTAATTAATTAAAAAGACATAACATGAGACCTACCCTCAACAAATTGTTAACTGTACAATATGATATTGTTAAGTATAAACACAACGTTATATAGCAGATATCTAGAATTTTTTCATCTCACACAACGGAAACAAGATCTTCTTTTTTTTTTTAACTCAGTAAACTTGACCTTGAATATTTATGGTCCCGTAGGGATGGGATGATTCAAGAGAAACGTTAGTGGTATGCTAGTAATTGGCTCTCCAACAAAGCAAAGCACCCTGTTTTTAGTGTTTGCCAATTTCCATGGTAAATACTTCACCATGGCCAGTTTTAAGCTATTAATGGTATTAAGAACTGGCATATGAAATGTCTGGGTATTTGGTTCTTCTGAACTGGTGAGAGCTAGTTCCAGCACACTCTTGAGAGAAACTCAGGGCCCCTCTACGGTGGGAAGGCTAATTAAACCTTCTCCAGCCCCGCTGGTGTGGCTCAGTGGATTGAGCGTCATCCCTTGAACTGAGAGGTCTCGGTTTGATTACTGGTCAGGGCACATGCCTGGGTTGTGGGTTCAATCCCCGGTGGGGGGGCATCCAGGAGGAGGCTGATTGATGTTTTGCTCGCACATTGATGTTTCTATCTCTTTCCCCCTTCCTCTCTCTCTCTCTCTAAAAAAAAAATCAATAAAAACATATTAAAACAAAAAAAACTTCTCCACATAAGATTGGGACTTCAGTGAATGAATTAACTGGATAAAAGCACCACCACCTCCCTAGAGACTGAAAAGAAAGAGGTCTACCTTAATTTCCCTATTCTCAAGAGAAAATAAAACATGCCTTGCAAATATGTAATGACAAGCCATACATGTGGATCTGAAGCCCAAATTCATACTACTTAGGTGGCCTAAAATACTTAAGTCAAGCCTTAATTTAAAGAATGCCTAGGCTGGTAATGCTGTAAGTATCTGGCAAATCAAATAAATACAAACCCTCCTGGAAAAAACTCACCTTTACTCCAAGCCTCAAGAATTCCCACAGATAAAATTCCAAATAAATGAGTAGCTCCTAGTTGAAATTACAAAACATTCAGGGAAACAACACACAGTGGAAACAAATCAGCATAGCCTTCAGATGTTGGAATCAGAAAAATAATATAAAATAACTGTTTAAAATGCTTTAAAAAGAGAAGCTTGGCCCTGGCTGGTTTGGCTCAGCGGTTGGAGCGTTGGCTTGCGGACCAGAGAGTCCCGGGTTCGATTCCCACTAGGGACACGTACCAAAAAAAAAAAAAGAGAGAGAGAGAGAGAGAAGCTTGAAAATTTGAGCAGAGAACAAGAGACTCTGAAGAAAGATCAAGTATATTTGAACAAGAAAGAAATAGAATGTTCCCTTAGAAATTTAAAGTATCATAAGTAAATCTACAAATTCTATGGTAGAATTTGATAGAAGATTAGACACAATTGACTATATCAGACACAATGAAATTATAACTGAAAGACAGACCTGAAGAAATTCTCTAAAATATAAATAAAAATATGGAAAATATGAAAGGGTAATTAAGAGACATGGAGGATAGAATGAAAAGTCCAAGATGCATATAACTGGAGGGTCCAGAGGAGAGGAGAAAGATTATGGGACAGAAGTAATATATGAGTTGGTGGCTGAGACTCATCCAGAAATCCATCAATCCATACATTCAAGAATCTCAATAAATCCACCCAAAATAAAATGTAAAATCTACAGGTAGATACAGCATAGGAAAAGTGCAGAATACCAAAGACAGAGAAAGTATTAAGGGCAGATTGTTTTCAAAGTAAGTGACAACTAGACTGAAACAACAGATTTCTTTCTTTTTAAAAATTATTTTCTTTGTTGATTTTAGAGAGAGAGGAAGGGAGAAGGAGAGAGAGATAAAAACATCAATGAGAGAGAACATTGATTGGCTGCCTCCTGCACACCCCCCACTGGGGATTTGGCCCACAACCTGGGCATATGCCACAAGTGGGAATTGAACTGGCGACCTCTTGGTGCATGGGTCAGTGCTCAACCACTGAGCCATGTCGGCTGGGCTGAAAAATTGGATTTCTTAGCTGAAAGTCAGTGTAATTGTATCTTCAATGTGCCAAGAGAAAGTGACTATCAACCAAGAATTCTAAAACCAGGGAAAATATATTTTAAGAATAAGAAAAAATAATGACATGATGAGATGAACAAAACCTATATTACATGCCACCAGCAGGCAGAAAGAAAGTGATCCTAGATGGAAGGGATGAAAGACAAGACAGAATGTAAAGCAAAGAAAGTGGTACATATATGAGTAAATTGAAACAAATATTATTTGTTTGTTTATTTTGGTTAATATTCATCTAAGGATATTTTTCCACTTATTTTTTTACATAGAGTGGAAGGGAGGGAGGGAGGGAGAGAGAGGGGGAAACATGAATGTGAGAGAGACACATCAATTGGTTGCCTCTTGCACACGCCCCAACTGGGGCTGGGGATTAAACCTGCAACCCAGGTATGTGCCCTTGACCAGGAATCGAACCTGAGACACTTTGGTCTGCAGGCCAACACTCTAACCGCTGAGCCAAACCAGCCAGAATTGAAACAAATATTGTATAAACAATAATAACAATGTCTTGTAGGCTTAAAAAAACCAAGGTGAAGTTCAAATACATAGAAGAAATAATATATAAGCTAGGGGAGGGGAGTTTAAAATGATCTCTAAGGTCCTTGTTTTATCTAAGAAAAAAAATTAAAGATATTGATTAAATTTAGACTTAGACAAATAAAATATGCATATTAAAATTTCTAGTGCAACCACTAAAAATAGCAACAAAAATAAAAAAGGCATTATTTTTAAACTACTAAAGGAGAAAAATCAAATAAGAAAAAATAATCGAGAAAGCAAGAAAATAGAAAAGGGGGGAAAGGAGGGACATCTGTAATAAAAAAAATTTTAATTATTAAAAGATAAAAAAAGAAAGAATAGAAAAAGAAATCTAGAAAAGTTTGGGGAAAATATAAAATAATAGGGTAGAAATACATACATATATACATACATACACAGTATTTTGATCAATGTAAATGGACTAAATGCTTCAGTTAAAAAGATTGGTGGCCACACTACCCAATGCATTGACCTCCTGGTTTTACAGGGATACGTTTGTGGCTCCATCTTCCCTCTACAGGGTGAGTTCCTCAAAGGTAAGGACAGTGCTTCCTTCTTTTCTGTATCCCCAGCACCTAGCTCAGGCCCTGATATATAATAGCAGCAAAGAATATTTGTAGAGTGAATGTGTGAATACAGGGAATTTGTGGTAGAGGCAGGATTTAAGCCAGATTTTTCTGGCTTCAAAACCTATGCATTGTCTTATCTTTAACATGAGCGGGTGGAGGCAGACTTGTTGAGCCTGAAGTTTTTTTCCAGCTCAGTAGTTCCCTGTTTCTTCTGGTCTTGCTGAGGATACAGGAGCTTCTGTGGAGCCAGCCCAAGGGGCCTAGGTCCTCCCTGTGCCCACACTTCACGTGCCTTCTTTTTGCTGTGCCCTCAGTTGGAGGAAAAAGAACCTGGGCAGAACAGTGTTCCCTGAGGCGGGGTTGTGGCCTCTGCTCTTCCTGGACTTCATCTGGTGGGGCGCACTCCGGGCAGCCCTGCTGTCCTCTCCCCCTTCCTGCTCTCTGAGGTGGGCCTCACTCCCCGCTCCTGCACCCTGTACCTCCTCCCTCTGCCGGGAGCCTGGGGCACAGTTCTGTGAGTAAATCTCAGAACAGAGACTCCAGCAAGCACCTGTTTTAAACCACAGCTCACCTGAGCAAAACCAGCCACAGCCACTTCTTCCGGTGGCCAAAGTCTCCCCTGGGGGCACACACACACACACACACACACACACACACACACACACGCCTGTTCCCTGCCCTGTTGAAGAAGCTTGGGCCTGGGAAGGCTGAGGGCTCTGGCCTCTGCTGGGCGCCTGGACTTTGGATGAAGCTCTCCAGGCAGGGGCTGCGCTGCCGCCAGAGGAAACCTGCCCTCTCCTCCTTTGTCTAAGACCTGCTAACTCTGGGATATGGCACTGGGGGTGGACACTGCTGGCACTGGGACAAGCCTGTGCTCTCCACTCTTTCCCCAGGCGCTGGCTCTCCAGCTGTTTTCTTCCTCTGGGCTGTGGAACCTCCTGCAGGTCCTCCCTCCTCAGGATGAGGAGAGCAGGTGTCACTCTCCCACCAGGCCTCCAGACAGCCTCTCCTCCCCCTGCACCTGGCAACTGGCTGTCTCCTCGTTTAATTCTCTAGTGACTGCTGTCCTTTACCCCAACGTGCAGTGAGGGGGTGATGGGAGCAGGGTGACCTTGACCTCCAGTCCCACTGTCTGGGCTCAGGGCGGGGAGGGGAGGCTGTCGTTCAGCCACAGGCTGGGTCCCTCTGAGGAGGATCTGGCCTGTCCAGCGGAAGGGTCACCAGGGCAGGTTTGTCAGCTGGTGGCCTGGGACAGGGCTGGTGGCTCGGAGGCATCTGTCTGTGGGCAAGGCTGGCTTGGAAATCCTAAAGTCACCTGCAGGACCCGTCTCCTGCCTTTTCTAAGTGCTTTCCCTCTACCCCTGCCAGTGGATTTCAGGCACCCATGGGGTCAGAGTTACAGGGTTGTGTGTCACAGCTCCCCAGGTGATCCAAATGTGCAGCATGTGAGCCTCACAAGGACCTTTGAAAGACAGGCACTGTCGTTATCCCCACTGTACAGGCAGGGACATTGGGGCTCAGGGAGGTAAAGCCACTTGGCCAAGGTCAGAGGACAAGTGGAAGGGGTGGGACTGAAGTCCCAGATGGAACCAGCAGGTGGCCCCCTGCTTGCTATGGGTCCAGGCTTCAATAGAACCACAAGACCACAGGCCTGCCCTGGAGCTAGACTCCTTTGGCTGTGAAGACATTTCTGTCACCTCTTTCCCTGAAGCACTGGGCTGGGGCTCTTCCAAGCCCAGAACATGATGGGTCACCGCCACTCACCCAGCTCCTGGTTCCTCTCGCTGGAAAGGCGTGCCCTTTGGTGAGGGCTGGATGCGTTTTTGAGGTGAAATGTTGTACAACAGCCAGGGACGGAAAATATTAAAAGCCCATGGGCGCCAGCAAGGTTCATGCCAGGGCCAGAAAGTTCAGAAGAGGAAGAAGGCTCCCTGTATGGTGGCTTTCCCGCCTCCCAGGCTGCAGGATCAGCCAGGTGCCTCCATCTTCAGGGTTAGAGCAAGTCTCCCCTGGGCCGGAGGAAGGTCTCGGGGTGGTGACTCCAAGGAGAAAGCCCCAGGGATATATTAGGTTTAGTTTACCCCTCATTCCGGAGGGGGTGGTGGGCATAGGCGGGTGGGGCCATTGGAGATGGACTATCTTACTGGGAGTACATGAGACCAAGCCAGCCCAGTCCACTCGGGGTCTGAATGGCCCGGGTGCTGGGAGAGTCCTGGGGCGCTGAGGGAGTGAGACACGAGCCCTGTGCTCCGGGAGTTTCGCTCGGTGATAGGGCAGGCAGGAAGCAGGCAGGGAGCAGGACACGACCAGTGCTCTGAAGGAGTGCAGAGGGCACAAGGCTTGTAGAAGACAGAAGAGGGACCGTTAGCTCAGCCCAGGGCTACAAGGAAGGGTTTCTGGAGGAGATGGTACCTGGCTGAGTTTTGCTACAAATAGGTATTGTGAGAATGTTCACAAAGCCAGCGTGTGGGTACATGCCACAGGGAATGTATCTCTGTGTTTGGGAAAAGAGACACAGAGACACAAGCAAATTGACTCATTGTCCTCATAGGGGCCCCTGCCATCTGCTTATCACAAACACACTGGGGTGCAGACACACTTGTAGTCTCAAACAAATACACATGCACATGTACGAGATAGTGCTGAGTGTACCAGAATTCTCAGTGAGAGAGCTGTTCCCATGAGAGAAAGATTTTAATTAGAACTGGGGTAGAAGATAAGGCCCCTGGTGGCTGGGAGTCTGCAGGGGTGAGATTTCAGAAGCTGGGAAAACTACTCTGCTGAAAACGAAGGGTCTGGAGGGAGGGGTAAGGAGCAGTGGTGGAAGAGGGAGAAGGAGCTTGAGTCCATCTAATCCTCTCATTTCACTTTGGAAGAAACTGAAGTCCAGAGCGGGGAAATGAAATACCTAGTTACACTGCACTTGGGGATCAGGGCTGAGCATGGGCATAACTCATCACGACACACCCAGTCAGCCTTGCACATTCCCACACAGCTGCTCACACCACACACAGCGTGATGCCGCAGCCACTCCACAGTTGCAGGTATGTCCCCTGGGTTGCCGTCACCTATACTTTCGGCTGTTCCGATCCCTCATTAAGCTGGAGCAGCTGGGTCATGCCTGCCCATCTACTGCCCCCTCCACTTCAGCCCTTGTGAATCATGTAACCCATAGCAGGACGCTATGCATTTGGGGACCTGGGGTCATGCTGTCTATGGGTCTGTTCTGAGCATTCCCTGGAGACTCCCTCTAACAGAGCAGGAGGTTCATCCCAGAACTGACTCAGAGTCGCCTGGGTGTCATGGCTGGACCTGCATCCTCAGGGGAGGATGTCTCAGTGTCTCAGAGCAGAGCCAGAAGCCTCACCAGACCCAGAAGTGGCAGTCCCCCAGCTTCGTCTCAGTGAGACGCCAGGGAGTCTACTGGAGTGCAGAGAGGAGCCTCATGCGGAACAGACGACCTGGGCTCCACCCTGGCTCTGCCCCTCTCTCCATGAATGGCCTTAGATAAGCCCCTTCCCTTCTTTGAGATCCATGAATTTATGCTGTTGAGCCAGGTACACAGTCCTCACCCTTCAAGAACTCAGGTGAGGGAAGACACAGCATTCCCAGGCAGAACAAAAAGCTCTTCAACTCAGGATGGAGCCAACTGGGAAATGGTGAGGCTGGGGCTGGGCAGCTCAGATAAGTGCAGGCTTATCTCAGGGTGTGTGTGTGTGCACCCGTTTCAGGTACGAGGATAAACCCACACATTATGTTGGCAACCCTCATGGTACCACCCCACCCCACATCCCCTTCTAGCTATAACTGCCCACCCACAGCCCCCTAGTTGGGGAAGAGTACCACCATGGTGTTTGGTCAGGAGTGGCCACCCACTGGCTCAAGCTGAGCATCTGACCTAAATGCAGTCCATTCATAAGCTGGCTGGTGGTGACTGGTAAAGGGCTTCATGGGAAAGGCTCCACTCAATAGAGGAAGGGGTGGGAACTAGCTGAGCCAATCAGGATGTTTCCCGCTAGGATCTGAACTAAGAAAGCGCAGTTGATGGATCTCTCAGGACCAAGAGGCAAAGGGAGCTACCAGGAGAGTGAAATAGGCACACCACAGGAGAAACACCAGGATGGCTGAGATACGCGAGTCATTGGAGGGCAGTTCTGGACCCAGGATTGTCTTGATAGTCATAGCAGTTCTCAGCAGACTCAAGTCTGAGTCCTGGGGAGAGCAGAGACTGTAAGTAAAAGCTAAAAGATTTCACTGAAAAGTTTGCGTCTTATTTGGCTATAAGCAGTCCTGTTTTGGAACAGGTAAGAGAAGCATTCATTCCTTCTATGCTACTGACTTCTGCATTGAGAAAGCTCTAGGGTTTAAAACAGCCACAGTGTTTTGAAAAAATTAATAATAATAAGGGTTGGTCAATGAAAAAAGGACAGTCTTTTCAACAAGTAGTGCTGGAACAATTGGACAACCACATGCAAAAAAATAAAGATTGACTCACATTTTGTTTTTTTGTTTAAAAAATGTTTTTTTTTCCTGCCCTGGCCGGTTTGGCTCAGCGGTTAGAGAGTCGGCCTGCGGTCCAGAGAGACACGGGTTCGGTTCCCACTAGGGGCACGTGCCTCGGTTGCAGTTTGTCCCCAGCCCTGGTTGGGGTCGTGCGGGAGGCAGCCACTCGATGTGTCCCTTTCACGTTGATGTTTCTCTCTCTCTCTCTCTCTCTTTCTCTCCCTCTGACTCTATCTGAACAAAATATGGAAAAATGTCCTCGGGTGAGGATTAAAAAAAATAATAAATAAAATGTTTTTTTTTCTTTATTGATTTTTTTTTAGAGATAGAGGAAGGGAGAGGGAGAGAGAGATGGAAACATCAATGCGAGAGAACATCGACTGGCTGCCTCCTGCATGCCCCCCACTGGGGATTTGGCCCACAACCTGGGCATGTGCCCTGACTGAGATTCAAACTGATGACCTCTTGGTGCATGGGTAGACACTCAACAACTGAGCCACATCAGCCATGTAGTCTATGATTTGTTTTTAACTAGTTTTCTGCATGTAGTAAAAAATGTGAGTCAAGCCCGGCTGGTATAGCTCAGTGGTTGAGCGTCGACTCATGCACCAAGAGGTCACCGATTTGATTCCCAGTCAGGGCACATGCCCAGGTTGTGGGCCAAATCCCCAGTGCGGGGCATGCAGGAGGCAGCCAATCAATGTTCTCTCTCATCGATGTTTCCATCTCTCTCTCCCTCTCCCTTCCTCTCTTTCTAAAGTCAATAAAGAAAAAAATTGAAAAGAAAAATGAATCATAGACCTAAAGGTAAAATTTAAAACTAAAAATATCCTAGCGAAAACAGGAGAAAATCTTTGTGATCTTGGATTAGGCAAAAATTTTTTAGATCCAACACCAAAAGTACAATTCATAAAATAAAAAATTATAAAATTGAACTTTATAAATGTTAAGAACTGCCCTTTATAAGACGTTGTTAAAAAAATGAAAAACGCCCTGGCTGGTTTGGCTCAGCGGTTGGAGCGTCAGCCTGCGGTCCAGAGAGACCTGGGTACGGTTCCCGCTAAGGGCACGTACCTCAGTTGCCGTTTGTCCCCGGCCCTGCTTGGTTGTGCCCGTGGCAGCCACTCGATGTGTCCCTTTCACGTCGATGTTTTTCTCTCTCTCTCTTCCTCTCTCTCCCTCCCACTCTATTTGAGCAAAAAATGAAAAAATGTTCTTGGGTGAGGATAAAAACACGTATCTGGTAAAGAACTTATATCCAGACTATATAAAGTACACTCAAGCTTAACAATAAGAAAACAACTCACAAAGTAGACAAAACATTTGAACAGACATTTCACCAAAGAAGATAGCTTCATGGCAAATCAGAATATAGAAAGATGCTCTGCATCACTGGTCACTGTAGAAACACAAATTAAAACCACACCAAGAGCCTGGCCCGTGTGGCTCAGTGGTTGAGTGTCGACCCATGCACCAAGAGGTTGCCAGTTCGATTCCTGGTGGGGGCACGTGCCCAGGTTCTGGGCCTGATCCCCAGTGAGGGGCATGCAGGAGGGGGCCAATCAATGTTCTCTCTCATTGATGTTTCTATCTCTCTCTAACCTTTCCCTTCCTCACTCTCTAAAAAATTAATAAAGGAAAAAATAAAATAAATTAAATATAAAACCACACTGAGATCACATTACATTTTTATCCATTAGAAGGGATAAAAAAAAACCCCAATCAAATATAAACCTTGGATGATGTCAAGTGTTAATGAGAAGGCTGAGCAACTGGAATTCTCATACACTGCTGGTAGGAATATAAATGGTACAATCATCTGGAGACAGTTGGACCGTTTCTTTTTTTTTTTTTTAATCCTCATGTGAGGACATTTTTGCATTTATCTTGAGATAGATCAGGAGGGAGAGAAGGTGCGAGGGAGAGAAACATCAATGTGAGAAACACATCGACTGGCTGCCACCCACACGACCCCACCAGGGCCGGGGACCGACTGCAACCGAGGTATATGCCTTTAGCGGAAACCGAACCCAGGCCTCTCTGGTCTGTGGGCTGATGCTCTAACCACTGAGCAATCGGCCAGGGCAGTTTGTTTCTTATAAAGTTAACATACACTTAACATACAATCCAGCAACCCTATTTCTAGGTATTTATCCAAAATAAATGAAAAACATGTTTACACAAATACTTATAGCTAAAATATAATCGCTAAAATCTATTTTTTTTTTTTATCCTCACCCGAGGACATTTTTTCCATTTTTTGTTCAGATAGAGCGGGAGGGAGAGAGAGGAAGAGAGAGAGAGAGAGAAACATCAATGTGAAGGGACACATCGAGTGGCTGCCACCCACACGACCAACCAGGGCCGGGGACAAACTGCAACCGAGGTACATGCCCTTAGCGGGATCCGAACCCGGGTCTCTCTGTACCGCAGGCCGACGCTCTAACCGCTGAGCCAAACCGGCCAGGGCTAATCGCTAAAATCTAGAGACAACCCACATGTCCTTCAACTGTGGTATAGCTATCCAATGGAGTACTACTAGGCAATAAAAAGGGAATGGGCCGTTGACACATTCCACAACATGGATGAGTACATTAAGTGAAAGCAGAATTAAAGGCTCATATCAAAGGATTCCATTTATATGGCATTCTCAAAAAGGCAGAACTACAGAGAAAGAAAACAGATCAGCGGTTGTCAGCAACTAGGAGTGGAGGGAGAGGGTTGACTGCAAAGGGAACTTCTGAGGTGATGGAAGTGTTTTATCTCTTGTTTGTATGGTGGTTACATGATTGTTGACATTTGTCAAAAATCATAGAACTGTACACTCAATAGGGTGAATTTTACAGTATGAAAATTATTCTTCAATTTTTTAGATGGGGGGGGTGAGATTTGAATTTTTTCTTCCCTTTCTTTGCCTTCCTTGTCACTGTCCAACATCCTGTCCTCAAAGTTATGTTCTCCTGGGGGGAAAGTGCCCTGATCCAAACACTCTGAACATTACTTTGCTTCTGGAACAAAAGGCCAACCCACTAAGAAGAGTCTCTGCGGGCCCACATGTCTGGCTCCCTTTGATCCACCTCGCCTGGTTAAGTCTGTTCACTAAGGCCATCCTAACCTGCATTTCTTCTTCCCGGCATGCTCACCGTGGCCATCTGGAGTCCCAGATCCTGTATGGCCCAGGTGCAGTGTGGGTGAAAGTTTCTGCTTGGAAGGAGGGAGGCTCCTCACACTCAGCTTTCCATAGCTCTAGCCCATGAAACAGCTGTGTGGCCAGAAACATGCAGGCGGAGAAGACATCTCCTTGGCATCTGCCTCACCTCAGGCCCTGAGCAAGGCCGCCCCCGTACTGCGGCAGGCTCTTCTGGGCTCTCATCATCTTGATCAGACCTGAAGCCATGCCACACCCAGAACCACCTGGGGCCTCTCCGGGGAGCTGTGAAAAGAGGCCTCGAGTCATGGGAAGCGAGTCTGGTAGATGTGTGGGGGTAAGCCTGATCAACAACAGGGCAAACATGTCACATGGGTGTGACTAGTCGGGAGGAAAGTGTGAACACTCTTGAGATGACACCCTGGTAAGTGTGCACCCTTATTCCTATATAAAATCATGCATGTGTGTCCGGCTGGTGTGGCTCAGCAGTTGAGCATCGACCCATGAACCAAGAAGTCGCCGGTTCAATTCCCGGTCAGGGCACATGCCCAGGTTGTGGGCCTGATCCCCAGTGGGGGGCATGCAGGAGGCTGCCAATCGATGTTCTCTCTCATTGATGTTTCTATCTCTCTTCCTCTCACTTCCTCTCTCTTTAAAATCAGTAAAGGAAAAAAAATTAAAATAAATAAAAATCATGAATGTGGATGTTTTTGAGAAATACAGGGGGCACCGTGAGGACACTATGATGTCCATATATAGAATATGAACTCATGGGTTTGTGCAATAACCACTAAAATGTCACTGGGTGTGAGCAAACTATAAAGTGTGGTGACTATGAGCACACCGTGGCAAACTTGGTGAACATCATGGTGACATAGAGGGGACACATAGTCCGTGGTGAAAACACTGGGGCCTCTGAGGGTGGTGAATACCTTGTGGTGAGCGTGGTGAACAGTAGAGACACTGTGTATGAACATAAGGTTGTGATGGTGGTAAATACATCATAGGGACAGTGGGGTGGCCCTTTTTTTAAGATCAAGGAGCATTTGGTGATGACCACAGTAAGCATGTTACATAAGGCAGAGGGCTCTACTGGACATATTTTGGGGTATCTGCCAGACCCATGGCCCATTCTCAGGGAATCTGCTTTCACCTCCACCCTACATGGAGTAAGCACACCCTTAGGAGACAGGGTGCTGGCCTGCAGGCTGCAGTGTGTGCAGCAGCCTGTGTGCCGTGCATGTTATCATGGTTCATTTTTGCTCAGCTTCTCTGGGGTGTGTTGATGCAGTTATGAGGTGGGGAGAGTCATACGTGGGTGGGTTTCCAACAGAACAAAGGGAGGGTAAACTCTGAGATTGACAGCTGTTAAAGTGGTCTCTTGATACCAAGATTCAACTCCTGATACCAAGGTCATAAGTTAGACATTTTGGGTTGACTTCTATTAGGGAAAGGGTGCTTATGTTTGTGGTTGTATTTTTAGTGGGTACATGTCACTTTTTACTTCCCAGCATCCATTATTCTTACTCCTTGTGACAGCATCACAATTTTCCTTTGGGAGTGACCAGTCCACGTGATCCCAGTATGTTGATCTGGCTTCAGAACTGGGCTAATCAGAGCTTTCCATACCCATGGCTACAGTGACTGGGTCAGGAATGAGCCACAAGAGACTTTCGCAGGAACAAATGAGGAAGGAACATTCTCTTCCCACTGGAGATTTAAGGAGGAAGCCTCGAGCTTCTAGAAATACTACGTGGGAACAGCCTCTGTTCCAGTTCCAGTTGCTCTGTAGCACACTACCCCACATTTTAGTGGCTTAAATTACAATCATTTTGTTATACCCCATGAATTCTGTAGTTCAGGATTTCATTTGGGCTTGACTGGGCGATTCTGCTTTTTGTGACATTGATTGAGGCCACTCAATGGCACTCATCTAGTAGATGAACCGGTCTGGTCTGGAGGGTCCCAGACGGCTAACACGCGTGTTGAGTGCCTTGGTGTTGAGGGCGGAAAGGCTGGACCCAGCGGGGACCACTAACCAGAACGCCCACAGCAGCCCTCCCCAGCATGGTGGTCTCAGGGTAGCTAGACTTCTTACATGCCAGCTGGCTTTCCCCAGGGCAAGTGTCCCACGAGAGCCACATGGAAGCTGCATGACCTTTTCTGACCTCACCTTAGAAGTCCACCGCAGTTTTGGTTACAAGCAAGTCATAGGCCAGCTCAGATTCAAGGGGAGGGAAATTAGATGCTACCTCTTTTTTTTTTTTTAAATTGTTATAAGAGTTTATATGAGCCAAACTGATGACATATGCCAGGGAGCAAGATCTAAAATGCTCCCTAGATTCTACCTCTTGATGGTGGAAGAGTGCAGTCACACTGTACAAGAACAGCGCAGTGTAGGCTGTCACTGCAGCCGTCTTTGGAAAATACAGACTGCTACTGTGTCCTTGAGAAGAATGCGCTCTCAGAGGAAGCAGCTGAGAAATAGAAAGAGAGCAGTCCTACAATGTCTGAACCTGGATTCAATTTTTTCCCAGGACTTCAGTTACGAGAATCATCAGATTCCTTTTCTGCTTAAACCAATCCGAGTTGTGCTTTTGTCACTTGCAACTGAAAGAGCTTCTCCTCTTAGTGTGTGCATCAGTTACCTATCACAGCATGACAAACCCCGCGACAACCCAGCAATGATTTGTTATTTCTCAGGATTCTGTGGGTTGGCTGGGCCGTTCCTGTGCTGGTCTTACCTGGGCTCACTCAGGCAACTGCTGGAATGGAAAGTTCAGGATGGCCTCATACACGCGTCTGGCTGTTGGTTGGGAGCCTCGGTTCTTCTCCATGTGGCCGCTCATTCTCCAGTAGGATAGACTGACTTTCTTCTTCCTTGTTTGGTGGTCTCAGACCAGTGTTCCTAGAGAGTGAAGGTGGCAAGGCTTCTTGGGGTCTAAACTCCAGCAGTTGTAAGATGTCACTTCTGTCATATTCCTCTCTTCAAAGCAAGTGATAAAGCCAGCCCAGGTCCAAGGAGTGTGTGAAGATTCCACCTTATAATGGGAGAGTTGCAAAGAATTTGTGACCGTATTTATTCCACCACAGTTGGTAGATAGTTGGGTCCTGTTAGATGGGAACATCTGAGGAATTAGTGTATGTATAGGAAGCAGGGTGTGTGTGCCAGGCAGACAGGGCCAGACTGTTCTAGGAATGTTTTCACTGAGAAGCAAACAGCTGGAGTGTGATTTCCGTGGTGGCCCTTCTGAGCTAAGGGCTTCATGACAAGGTCTACACCAGACCACTGGTTCCCAGGGGCAGCTTTGAGTTGAAGGCTTACTGTGTCTTAGTGACCACCTCTATGAGCCTCAGTTTTCCTCTGTAAAATGGGTGCGATCATTCCTGCCTCATAGTTCAGCTGTGAGGCTCAAGACCAGATAATGACCATGAAGGTGCTTTGTAAATTACAGAGTGCCTTGTATATGTGACTAAAAATTATCATCTAAAACTTGCGAAGGAATAATCAAGGTGGGCCTGGATGGCCAGAGAGGGCAGGAGGAAGGAGGGTGAGGTGGGGCTTTGAAAGATGCAAGTATTCACACTGGTGGCAGCAAGGGCTATATTTCTTCTTTTTTTAAAATCCTTACTCGAGGACACTTTTTCATTTTTTGTTCACATAGAGCGGGAGGGAGAGAGAGAGAGAAACATCGATGTGAAAGGGACACATCAAGTGGCTGCCTCCCGCACGACCCAACCAGGGTTGGGGACAAATTGTAACTGAGGTACGTGCCCTTAGCGGGAACCACACCCGGGTCTCTCTGGACCACAGGCTGACGCTCCAACCGCTGAGCCAAACCGGCCAGAGTACAAGGGCTATATTTCAAATTAGGAAGCTGGGCAGTAAAACTATGAAGGTGCAGAGGTGGAACAGTGACAGACTGTACCCAGGTCAGGGAGGAGAACAAGGTCAAAGGAAGCTCTCTCCCACTTCCCTGGACTCCAGGTCTCTGGGCTCCCAGGTGCTGGGTCAGCAACCCTTGATGATTACTCAGAACTCCAATCAAATCCTCCCTAGCCAAGCCTACAAAGCCTCCGCAGGCCACAGGGGGGCGATGATGGGAGCGTGGGAGAGGTGGTTAGACCGCGTCTTAGAGACAGCATCTTCTCTGGAGCTACCAGCATCAGGTCAGACCCCTCCCAGTGTACCCAAGCTTCTTTCCCCTCAGCAGCGTCAGAACCTCTGGCCATAAGTTGGGTCACAGGTGGCCTGGCTATACTGGGCTCCAAGCACCCCCCAATCCTTGGACAGGGATGGGGTGATTGATGGGTTTCCAGTGTATTCCAGGCAGAGGCTTGGAGCTGTTGCAGACTAGCCTGGGCTGCAGAAGCCCCAGGTGGCCACTCATGGCTCAGCTGACCCATCCAGGTCAGGCCCTGGACAGTCCAATCTGTGGTCGCCTCCCAAGCCCTGTCTGCCTGTCTGCCAGTCTGCCTGTCTGTTTATCCCAGCGTTCTCGCTGAGGAGAGAAGCAGCCTCTTCCTCAAAGAGTCCTTGGAGGCGGCGTTAAGGGAGACTCAGATTCCCCTATTCTAGCCATGTGCAGCTCATAGCTCGGGTCCACTTGGAAACAGGAAAGGACCCTGTGGAACTCCCAGTGCCCATCCTAGAGTCTGCCCCAAATAGGGCTCAGTGAGGGTGTGTGGAGAGAGAGAGCTGACACTGGTGTGGGAGCAAGGCCACAGGGTCCAGGCCTCCATCTTCAGACCCCAGCATGTGGCAGGAAGACCAGTCTAGGCTGGATGAGCCGGGACATGAGGCAGGCCCTGGCAGCTTGTGTCTACCTCACCCCATCTTCTGCTTCCAACTGGGACTCCATCCTTCTGTGGTCCATGAACCAGCAGCATCAACAGCACCTGGGAGCTTTTATTTATTTATTTTTTATCTATCTATCTATCTATCTATTTATTTATTTATTTATTTAATCCTCACCCAAGGACACTTTTTGATATTTTGTTCAGATAGAGTGGGAGGGAGAGAGAGAGAGAAACATCGACATGAAAGGGACACATCGAGTGGCTGCCACCCACACGACCCAACCAGGGCCGGGGACAAACTGCAACCGAGGTACATGCCCTTAGCGGGAACCGAACCCGGGTCTCTCGCAGACCAATGCTCTAACCGCTGAGCCAAACCGGCCAGGGCAGCACCTGGGAGCTTTTAGAAATGCAAAGTCTCAGGCCTTACCTCAGACCTACTGAATCAGAAACTCTGGAGGTGGGGCCCAGCAATCTGTGTTGTAAGAAGCCTCCCAGGGGAGTCTGTCGAATGCTAAAATTGTAGAACCATTGCCTGAGCCCACAGGCAAACTCTTGCTGAGGGGGAGGTGGGCGAAGTCCTGAAGCACACATAGCTGCTTACCCCGCCTCTGGGTAAGACTGGCTGTTCATGTGCTGGAGGGTGCCTATACCCAGGCGCACACCGACCAGCACAGAGTCTCAGAGAGTCCACATGCAGGGGATCTGGGGTCCAGTGGGCACAGAGAGGCACTCAGATGGAAGTAGGTAGGGTCAAAGAAGAGCTGTTCTCAACCAGATGACATCCTGTGCCCCACAATTCCTTTGTCCTTTGTCCCTTCTGAGGTTCTCTGAGTGCACCTACAGAGGCCAGGGAAGCTGAGTAGTCAGTTCCAACCAGGCACCTCCCGCTGAAAGATCCAGGAGGCCTGTGTGCCGAAGAGTATGTGAGAAAACCAGCAAGTCCTTTCTCTGCATGAGTGGGCCACGGCCAGGGGAACGTGGGCGAGCAGCAAGCAACGCCTAGGCAAGCGCACATCATCCCCTGAACCATGAAATCCTGCCCAGATGTGCAATACCCCTTGGCCCCTTCCCAGGGCTGCTCTCAGTGCCCACCTCAGCTCCCCACCCATCTCTCTGCTCTGGCCTGTGGAGCCCCAGGCCGCTGTCCACTTGGCCTATCACCAGGCCCTGCGGCATCTTCCCCTAAGGATCTGGAAGTGAAATCCCAGCCTCTGGGAGCTGCCGGGAATGTGGGGAGGGGAGAGAGAGGCTGAGCTTCCTTATGCTCAGATCTGGTTTCTCGCCGCTTCCCGTGGCGCACTGCCACAGGCTGAGCCACCAGCTGTGCTATATAAGGCCCAGAGGCTGGACCGCTGCAGAGCTGTAGGCTTGGACCCCCAGCTGAGGAGTCCCGCTCAGGACACGGTGAGCTCCACTCCCCTTCTCCTCACCCCATCCCTGCACCCCCCTGCCCGGCTCAGCTATTCCTGCCCTCCCCTGACTACCCCTCAGCTCCCCCAGAAAAGACCCCCCTTTCTGCTTTGGAATTCTCTCTTTTTTCCCATTGGCCCAAAGTCCTCTCCTTCCCCCATCTGAGGTCAGGGGCTCTCAAATGACCCCAGGCAGGAGCTTTGCAGTTCTGGGCACCCTACTCTCCTCTGGTCAGCCGTCCGCTTTGTCCGAGAGTTCTGAGGAGTGTGGGATGGGGAGCCTGACCAGCAGAGCATGTGCTGAGGAAACTTCCGTGGGCTGCCAGAGGGGAAATGGTTTTTCCACAAGATGCCTCAGGCCACCTTGGCCTCCCAGACAGTCCCGGAGCAGCCTCAGACTGAATGCCGTGCAGGTCCACGGAAGCTCTGCTCTCTGCTCAGAGCCTGGAGCTTGGGGTAAGACACACAATAGCTGGAGACCTCGGGGACGCCCGGGCCTCGGTTCCCTGGGCTGAGACATCGCTGGCGGGGGGATAGCAGGCTTAGAGGTAGATGGTCTGCAATGTGGGATTGGTCTGTTCTTCCCCTGGGACAGCGGAGTACTTTTGAATCTTTTTTCCAGAAAGCAGAACTCTCCCCTCCTCCCACTATACCCTGGACTTTGTCGGTTAAGGGGAACCACCTTTGAATTTCTAGGAACTGGTCAGATCCTGGGTTGACCAGAGTTCTGAGGAGAGAGCACAAGAGCTTGGGTCATGCCCCATGGGCCCTTTTCCCTAATGCTAGGCTGCTTTCCTCTTCCTGCTCCTGCAGCCTCTAACCCACAGGTAGCAGTTACTGGGGAGCCCTGGACTCCCAGTGTAGCCCTCCTCTCTCCTTCGGTGGGCTCCTGGCTGTGTAACTCCCAGCCAGACTCCAAACAGACAGGCCAGAAATGTGTTCCAGCTGCATCCTGTGTACATCTGGGAATGTGTTCATGGAGGTGGTGTATCTGAAGCATCTTGCCCTCCAGCTTGCCTGCCCTGTGAGAGGCCACTGTAGTTGGGGCTGGGGCTTCACGGCCTTAGTATATAGCCCCTTTGTGCAAGAGTGTGTGCCTCACTAAAGGGTAGCAAAACATGCCCCCACACCCAGGTCTTGGAAGTGATTAGTGAATCACCCAGAGGTTGCTGGGACTGAGCCCAGGCCCCTCCTCACTGGCAAGTAACCTACTCTCCCTTGTGCTCCGTCTCGATGTGGGGCCCTGGCGCCTGGACCCAGGGGGTGAATCGAGGTCTGCCTCATCTGAACTCAGAGTCTGAGCCTCTGCATCTCCCTAGCTGCCTGCATTTGCAACTTTGGCAGGTGTCATCTTCCACAAGACTTTATTCTGTCCACCCTTGAAAGGTCAAGAAATAATTCTGCTGCAGCCATAAGAGGTGACTCAGAAATGTGGAACCCGTTTCTTTGTAGGTCATTGGATCTGAGAAGCTTCCTAGGAGACTGAGTTCCAAGGACGACCTGACTGAAAAACCTTCACCCATCTTCTGTCATGTTCCCCACAGGGCCTTGGGGGAAGATGGTGGGGACCAAGGCCTGGGTGTTCTTCCTGGTCCTGGAGGTCACCTCTGTGTTGGGTACAGGCTAAGTATCTGCTGTCTCTCAAATCCCCAACTTGACATAGTGAAGTCATGTCTGGTTTGGGATTCAACTATACATCTGCCTTAAGACCTGAGGCTGTTTTATAGATGTATTCAAAATTTATACCCTGCTTGTTTCCCCAAAGAATTTGAGATTGTTCCCAATATTAAAACGCACAAAACAGAATCTTTTAAGGGAGGAGAAGAATGAGCTGTCATTCAGAGGGAGGAGAAAAGATAAGAGAGTTACCACCCCTGAGAGATAAATTTAGCTCTGAGCTTCCTAGCAGCCAAAGCAAAGGAAATCACAAGGGATCACTTTCTCAGAAGCAGGTTTAGGGTTTGATCTGGTTTTAGTTTCATGAAAATTCTTTTGGCTTAAAGCTCAATTTCAGTTAGATCCTGCAGTCCGATTTCACAGACAGAGCCTCTTCTAGTCTCCTTGTTCTCTAACTCCACCTTCTGGTGACACTGAGTTCTTGAAGGCATAGGTAGAGAGAATGTGCTTAATGGACTCTCCAAGGCATCTAAGTATCAGAGCTCCCAGCACTACCCTGTATACTCTCTCCTATCTCCCCTTTCTCTCCTCATTTCTAACCACGTACTCAGGTAAAGGAAAAAAAAAAAAAAGCTCAAACCCCTTTTATAAAGCCTCATGCCCTGCAGGCTGTGGACCACAGATGCAGGAACAAAGGCTGGCTCAGCATCTTGCCAAATCCTGTGTGTGCCCACCTCCTGCCTTGCTCTTTGCACCCCGACAGCTGTTGCTTGTGTAGATGATTAATTCAACCATCTGAGGGGAAATCAGAGTGGTTTGATTAAAAGAGCTCCTATCACCCCAATTAAGCGGCATAGGGAATTCTGATTTGACTCCTCACATGAGAATTCATTGCCTTTCAAAGCGTTTGCAGCCCTCTGCTCTCCTTTCTCCTTCCCATTCTGGAACCCCAACCCAGCCTCAGGTGGGGTGGGGCTGGAAGCTGCCTTGTACCCATCCTCAGGCAGACCCCACCACTGTGGGGTCAGAAAATTGAGGACGACTGCCCCAACTAGGCCAAAGAAGTCCTTGAGAGGGAGGGTGGACTCTTAAAGCCAATGTTGCCAAGGGAAGGGAAATGGACACCATTGTCCAGGCATTGCGCTGACAGGAGTGGCTAACACTATGTGCTAGGCATTGTTCTAAGTGGATTTTATGAACGAGTTTATCTAATCCCCACAATCCTCTGAGGCAGGAACTATTATTATCCTCAATTTATGATGAGGGTTTGAATACAGGTCAGATGCGTTAAGCATCTGGCCCAAGGTCACACAGTTAGGAAGTGGCGGAGTCTCTGGATCTCAGGCTCTCAATCTTTGCATACTTTAGAGATGTTCACTTATCTTATCTCACGGACTCCTCATGCTAACTGGATCTCCCCGTGAGGTGGGAATTAAGATCTCCATCCTACAGATGAGGAAAACAAGGCTCGGTTCTGGCAAAGACAGACCCAGACCCTAGGGTAGGAGCTCCTGCCTCCTGGCTGCCCCACATCATCCAAAGATCCATGTCTAGAACAAGAGCAAAAGGAAAGTGACCATTTGTTGAGCATGCACTAAATGCCAGCTCCCTTTTCATTCATTATTGCCCTGAATATGCCTCAGGGCCCTGTGATGTAGTGATTATTAACACAGCCCTATTTTACGGGGAAACAGATTTTGAGGAAAGAAGCTCTTATGAGGTTGCACAGTTAGTAAGTGACAGAGTGGGGATTTGAACACATGTCCTGTGCTTATGCTCCATCTACCTCATCACACTGCTTCCCTGCGTCTTGAGAAGCTAGTAGCAGAATCCTGCTGGGCCTGATAACTAACAGTTCTGGCTTCACGTCTCCTCAGGGAGGCAGATGATGCTCACCCAGTCTGTGAGAAGAGTCCGACCTGGGAAGAGGACCGTCAGCAACTTTGCCAAGCCTGCAGATCCCCAGGAGAGTGAGTTGTGGCTGGAACTGGGAGGGGTCACGAGGTGGGTGTTTACTGAGCTTGGGCATGATGTCAGGGTTGCATAGAAAGCCACTCTTACATGGCATTTGGTCTACATCTTTTTCCAGGCAGAGGGACCTAGTATATAGGACAGTCCTGAATCATGAAGCTGCCTGCTATGTTTCAGGAATGCTTTAGGGCTTGCTGGAGCCAGAGCATAGGCTGGCGGGGAGAGAGGGGGAGATGAGGATGGAGAGACAGCAGGGGCCAGCTCATAGTACCCTTAATGCTTGGTCAAGGGAGTTAAAGCTGGGAATGTGTGATCAGCCCACATGAAGAAAGCTCACCCTGACTGCAGTGTTGGGAGGGGTGGGAGTGGGGTCAGAGGGAATCTTGAGGTTGAGAGACCAGGCAGGAGGCTTCTGACATGGAATAGCCAGGCTGCTAAGGGCTTTAATGGAACCCCTGGCAGGGGGTGGGGTGCAGGAAGACAGGAGATTGGAGAGATGCTGGAGAGACAGATGCGATGGGCCGGAGACCAGTGGAGGGGGTTGGGTGGGAGTATATCCCCGAGGATATCAGGGATCACTCCCAGGGGCTGAATAAGAAAAAGGAACTGGAGCTCACCTGTGGCTCCAGGGCCTGGCTCCTCCCCCACCTGGCTCTATCTCCCAGGTTCTGGTGAATGGACAACATGGTTCAACATTGACCATCCAGGCGGGCACGGTGACTTCGAGCGGCTGGATGCCATTCACTTCTACTATGGGGACCGTGTGTGTGCTCGGCCCCTGCGGCTGGAGGCTCGGACCACTGACTGGACACCCGCAGGCAGCACTGGCCAGGTGGTCCATGGCAATCCCCGTGAGGGTTTCTGGTGCCTCAACAGGGAGCAGCGGCCCGGCCGGAACTGCTCCAATTACACCGTGCGCTTCCTCTGCCCACCAGGTGAGCCTGAACGGCCCCCATCCCCTACCTGCCTCTGGCCACGGGAACTCTGGATATCACACACACGCTTCGACCCCCTAGTAATACTAACCCACTTGTGTCATGAGAGCCATCATCTTCCCACCAGTGTTCTGTGTTTCTGGGTGTTCTTCATTCAGTCCACTTCACTGGGCGTGTGTGGCATGGTGGTGAAGACCACAGACTCAGAGCTGGGCTGCTCGGTCCCGACCCTGGGCCTGCCAGCTGAACTGTATTTCTTCGGCAAATTTTCTGAAAATCTCTGAGCTTCAGGTTCCTCACATGTAGAACAGGGGTAATATTAGTAAATCTTCATAGGTTTTGTTGTTGTTGTTGTTGTTGAGGATTAAATAAGATAATGATATAGAGGGCTTAACCCAGATGAATATTCACTAAGTGTTAGTTTCCATTTAGTTCCTATGTGCCAGACACTGCGCTAGTTATCTACATCATCCAAACTTTATTATTATTTTTTTATCCTCACCCGAGGACATTTTTCCATTTTTTTGTTCAGATAGAGTGGGAGGGAAAGAGAGGAAGAGAGAGAGAAACATTGATGTGAAAGGGACACATCGAGTGGCTGCCATCCGCACGACCCAACCAGGGCTGGGGACAAACTGCAACCGAGGTACATGCCCTTTGTGGGAACCAAACCCAGGTCTCTCGGGACCACAGGCTGATGCTCTAACCGCTGAGCCAAACCAGCCAAACTTTACAACTGACCTGTGAGGAATCTCTAAGTTGACAAGTTACTCCAGGTTCAGAGAGGCTAAGTAACGTCTCAGGATTACACGGCTGTAAGTGGAGAGCTGGGGTTTGAACCCATGTCTGTGTTTGCAGAGTCCCAAAGTTTATGCTTTTTATGTGCTCCCTCCCAACACTGGAAAATACAGAGCCAGCTGCAGGCCTGCCCACTTTGTGAATGGACACCTTCCCCTCTTGGGGTGCAGCCTGTGAACACAGCCCAACCCTGCAGGCCCAGGTGGCAGTGGGGGTCATCTGGAGTTGGAGCTCAGGCTGGGCAAGTTCTCCTGGGCAAGGTCTGAGGCCCCCATTCTTGCACACAGGCCTCAGACCAGAAGTGAGGAGGGTAGGCAGAACGGGGGTTGATGTCTGAATCATGGAAGCTTTAGGCCCTGGTGGCTGTTTCTACACTGGTGGAGAGGGACATTGGTGCTAACCCTGCACAGTGTGGGGCAGCATATCAAAGTCCCAGTGCTTGGCCACAAAGTCCCTCTCCCAGCCTCTCCTAGCCCATATGGTGACCTTGTGCAAATTAGAGACACCACTTCCTTAAGACTCTTGACTTCCTTCTGTTGGAAAAATCATTGCAGTAAATATGAATATCAGTGACATCTGTAATGTAAATGGAGGCCCTGCTCTCTGAGAAAACCGGCCTCAGGCCAAATTTCCTGACAGAGTCCCCTCAGGAGGGAAGTCAGCTTGTCTGCTGATCCTGCTTTTCAGGATCCTTGCGCCGAGACACAGACCGCATCTGGAGCTCGTGGTCTCCCTGGAGCAAGTGTTCTGCTGCCTGTGGTCACACTGGGGTCCAGACCCGAACCCGCACCTGCATGGCGGAGACAGTGTCACTATGCAGTGAGGCCACTGAGGAGGGCCGGCTCTGCATGGACCAGGCCTGCACAGGTATCACTCTTGTTCCTGGTACTGGACCGTGCATGGGGTGGAGGCTGAAGTAGCCTAGAATAGGTTAGAGGGTCAGACTGAGTTGGATTCATTCATTCATTTATCAAGTATTAACTGAGCATCTATTGTGTGCTCTGATAGGGGATATAGAGGGTAATGTGGGAGCACAGAGCAGGATCCATTATCATAGTTTAGGGGAATCAAAGAGGACTTCCTAGAGAGGTTGGTCTGAGCTGAGTCTTGAAGGATGGAATCAGTCCTGCAGGCTAATAGGGAAGGGTAACAAAGGCCTAAGGAGGAGGAGAAGCAGGCTCCTCCTGTGAGTCTACAGGCTGAGATGTGGCTGAAGGAGGTCCAGAATCTGTATGACCCTCCTGGTGTGGCCCCTTCCTCCACAGCCTGTGACCTGACCTGCATCATGGGCCAGGTGAATGCTGACTGTGACGCCTGCATGTGCCAAGACTTCGTGCTGCATGGGGCTGTCTCCCTTCCTGGGGGTGCTCCCGCCTCAGGGGCCACTGTCTACCTGATGACCAAGACACTGAAGCCACTGACTCGGACGGACAGTAGTGGGAGATTCCGAGTCCCTGGCTTGTGCCCAGATGGCAGAAGCATCCTGAAGATCACAAAGGCCAAGTTTGCTCCCATCAAGCTCACAATGCCCAAGACTAACCTGAAGTCAGCCACCATCAATGCGGAGTTCGTGAGGGCAGGTACTTATGTTCTCTGAGGTAGGGCTGGACTTTAAAATAAAGGGATTACAGTGCTCAGAGCTGGTTTCTCAGTTTGCTCAGAGTAAAACTCAAAATCCTTACCATGACTCACAAGGTCCAATATCATCTGCCCCCAACCGTTACTTCTCTGCTCTCCTCTTCTATTATTCTCCCCTCTGCCTCCACCGAAGTCTTTCTACCCCAGCCACAATGTCCTCCTATCTGTTCCTCAAACACATAGGTGCACTCTGCCTCAGGGCCTTTGCACTTGCTACATACTCTGCTTGGAGTGTTCTTCCCCTAGATATTGGCATGGCTTGTTCCCTCAAATGAGTTCTTCCCTGGGACACCTTATTAAGGATAGTCATTACAATACAGTGTGAGGTTTGGAGGTCAGAAAGAGAGAGACAAGCTAAGGGGATTCAGAAATGACACAGAATGGCCAGAAAATTCTGCTGAAGGCAGAAGAACAGGAATATTGCGCTATTTAAAACAGCCAACTCTGGCCCTGGCCAGTTTGGCTTAGGGATTAGAGCATCATCAGCCCACGGACCAAAGAGTCATGGGTTCAATTCTGATCAAGGGCACGTACCTTGGTTGTGGTTTGTCCCTGGCCCTGGTCGGGGTTGTGCGGGAGGCAGCCAGTTGATGTGTCCCTCTCACGTTGATGTTTCTCTCTCTCTCACCCTGTGTCTCTCTCCCTCCCTCCCACTCTGTCTGAAGATAAATAGAAAAATATCTGGTTCCATAGTGTAATGGTTAGCACTCTGGACTCTGAAAAATATACTTGGGTGAGGATTTAAATCAATCAATCAATCAATCAATCAATCAATCAATCAGTCAGTCAGCCAACACTGTCCCAATGGCAGTGCTTGGGAATCTTGGCTGGCACAAGATCCCCTTGGTTCTCCATTGCCTCACCTATATGCTGCTTGAGGGGCCAGGGGAGCAGGTCCTAGTCTGAGGAGGTAGAAGAGATGGACTCCATTCTGGATCAGTACCCTAATTATGGCCATTAGAGAGGGGCAGGTGGTGTGTGGGGTGGGGTGTGTGTGAAGTCACACAATTTTAACACTTGTCAAAGAACCCAAGGGAGCAAGGCTCTGGAGAATCTGTCACAAAGGAAAACTCAAAACACCATTTCTTGTCTCCATCCCAGAGACCCCATACATTGTGAAGAACCCTGAGACGAAAGCACGGAGAGCTGGGCAGAGTGTGGCCCTGTGCTGTAAGGCCACGGGGAAACCCAGCCCAGACAAGTATTTCTGGTGAGTGTTCTGCCAGCTACCCCGCCCGATTCTCCTCCGGGCAACCAGAGCTTTCTTGCATTCGGTCTAGTCTTATTAATCATGACAATAACTAATAAAGTTACAAGTAAGGCCCTAGCACAGAGCCTGGGAAGTTGGCACTTATAAGTGGAGGCCAGCAAGGTGGAGTCCACCCAGATGACGAGCAAGCCCTGTTGTGGTTCTCTCAAAGCTGGGGTCCCCACAGAGCAGCTCTGATCTCTGGGTCTTGCCTTTGCATATCCTCAGCCCTGCTTCCCGACAAAGGTTATCAAGATCAGAGTCTCCAGTGGCTGTGAGTCCTTTAACCTTCACAAACATTTTACCGCCATTACTTGTTTGACTCTCCCAACGATTCTGTGATGTCAGCTAGGAATCACTGCTCCCATTTTATTGATCAGGAAGCTGAAATGAAGAGAGGTGAGATGATTTGTTCAAGGATCCATAGCCAGTGAGTGGTGGGGCTGAGACTTAATCAAATCCCTTGATTTCCAGGCCAGTCAGTGTTCTTGGATGCAAGAACAATGTGGTATTGGCATCTTCAGGGACCCATCCACCATCTGTCTCTCTGGCTGTTTGCTCCCGGCACTGCCCCTTCAGGCCCCACCTCTCCATCTCTTGCAGGTATCACAACAACACGCTGCTGGACCCCTCCCTCTACAAGCACGAGAGCAAGCTGATGCTGAAGCATGTGCAGGGGAACCAGGCTGGGGACTACTTCTGCAAGGCCCAGAGTGACGCTGGAGCTGTGAAGTCCCACGTCGCCCAGCTGATTGTCATAGGTAAACCTGTCAGGATCCCTGGGGAATCCCCTACTGCAGGACTGGGGAGCACCCCAATGGGCATAACTGGGCAGTAAAAAAACAGCTTTTCTGTGCTGTGTACAGTGCTATGCCCTCTGGGACACAGAGATGTCACAGACCCCAATCCTACCCTCATGGAGCTGCCACCCAGGAGCAGTAAAGAATTGTAAATAAGAAATGAGTAAAGATAGATAAATGCAGCTAAAACGTGAGATAAGAGGCCGTGGACTCTATAGATGAGAGGCAGAGACCTTTCAGATAGGAGTGACCATGGGCGGCTGCTTGAGAGAACAGCACTTCAACTGGGGCTTAAATGGTGGTTTTCAGCTGGCTGTCCAGTGCAATCACCTGGTTGGTCTTTAAAAAAACCTGATGCCTTATTCTTACCTCCAGAGAGTTTTATTTCATTGGCTTGGGGTATGGCCTGGGTATGCACAGATTAACAGCTCCCCCAGAGGTGATTCTAATTTGCAGCCAAAGTTATAAAGCCCTGGTCCTAAAGAATGGCCAGAGGTCGTGTGTATGGAGGCGGGGGAGTTCCTGACCAAGGGGCCGGCGTGAGCAAAGGTATAGAATTGGGAAGCTGAGAGGGCTTTGCAGGAAATGGTGACCTGATTAGAGCTGGCTTAAAGAAGTGAGCTGGAGGGGGAAAGACTTGAGGCCAAAATCAATCAGGAACCTGTACTTGGAAAGTCAGGGACAAGGGGGATAGCTTAGTAATTGGCCTAAACAAAACCAAACAAAAGGCAGAAGAAGAGACAATTTATTGGAAGGATTCTGGAATATTTTAAGACTCCAAGAAAGTTGAGCAACAGACCTCAAAACACAGGACAGTTGGATCTTGGCAATAGTGGAACCCCGTCAGCTGTGGTTCCCAACCCATAACACCAACGCTCCCCATTTGTCACAGTTATTTTTAATACTTTAAATTTTTAACACTTTAAATTTACAAAATATTACCCTGGTCAGTTTTGCTCAGCAGTCAGAGCATCGGCCCGTGGACCGAGTCATGGGTTCGATTCCGGTCAAGGGCAAGTACCTTGGTTGCAGTTTGTTCCCGGCCCTGGTTGGGGTCGTGCAGGAGGCAACTAGTCGATGCGTCTCTCTCATGTTGATGTTTTCCACTCTATCTGAAAATAAATAGAAAAATATCCTCAGGTGAGGATTAAAAAGATAATAACTTTTTAAAAATTTACAAAATACGCCCTGGCTGGTTTGGCTCAGCGGTTAGAGCGTCAGCCTGTGGTTCATAGAGACCCAGGTTCGGTTCCCGCTAAGGGCATGTACCTTGGTTGCAGTTTGTCCCCGGCCCTGGTTGGGTTGTGTGGGTGGCAGACACTCGATGTGTCCCTTTCACATCGATGTTTCTCTCTCTCTCCCTCCCACTCTATCTGAACCAAAAATGGAAAAATGTCCTTGGGTAAGGATAAAAAAAAATTTTTTTTACAAAATATTTTTCTATACTAAAGTTACATTTATAGATAATAAGTTAATTACATATAATTGCCAAGTATATATGCATACTGCCAAACTATACCATAAAGGACAAATAAAAAGAAAAGTATTTTAATTCAAAATAGTATGCATTTTGATATATAAAGGCTTTGGCATAATTATACCAGAATGCCAACCAAGGGGTCAGATACTGGCACTTGAATCCAGACACCATGAATGTGTCAACTGCAAATACTGGTGGATGCAGGGATATCATTTTGGTGGTTCACATTCCTTGGGTAAGGCTATAGATATATGATTTTTCTGAAACAAGGAACAATTCTTGGTATTTTTCCAAGCTAAACAAAGTACAATCTTCACTTGATTTTTATGGTAGTTGCATTTTTGAAAAAATTCAATGTATGGTAAAGCCATGTAAAAAAATACTAGGCTCTGATCATTTTATTTTAAAAAATATTTTTCTTTATTGATATTTTTAGAGAGAGAGGGAGAGATAGAAACATTGATGAGATAGAACATCGATTGGCTGCCTCCTGCATGTCCCCAACTAGGAATTTGTCCCATAACCTGGGCATGTGCCCTGACCAGGAGTTGAACCAGCAACCTCTTGGTGCATGGGTCGACGCTCAACCACTGAGCCACATTGGCTGGGCAGCTGTGATCATTTTAAATAGGTTTTCCACCTACACAAATGTCTGGTGAGGATATGTGAAAGTCATGCAGGATACAGAAAATTTCTTTTTTCTTTTTTTTAAATCCTCACCTTTGGATATTTTCCCATTTATCTTTAGAGTGAAACAGAGGAGAGAGAGAGAGAGAGAGAGACATTGATGTGAGAGACACATTGATTTGTTGCCTCCCATACAACCCCGACCAGGACCGGGGATGAACTGCAACCGAGGTACGTGCCCTTGACTGGAATCAAACCCACTACTCTTTGGTCCTTGGGACAATGCTCTAACTGCTGAGCCAAACCAGCCAGGACCAGAAAAATTCTTTATGCAGTAAAGTGCCAGTTTTGCAGGTCACAGGGCAGCAATGCCTCCACCCACTATATGCCAGTAGCACTCCCAGTTTGGGTGGTAACTCAACACACCCTCACAGATTTTCTTAAAAAATTTTTTTTCTTTATTGATTTTAGAGAGAGAGGAAGGGAGAAGGATAGAGAGTTAGAAACATTGATGAGAGAGAACATCCATTGGCCACCTCCTGCATGCCCCCCACTGGAGATCAGGCCCACAAACTGGGCACGTGCCCTGACTGAGACTCAAACCAGCGACCTCTTGGTGCATAGACTGACACTCAACCAGTGAGCCACACCGGCCAGGCGGACCCTTGTAGATTTTCAAGACACCTCCATTGAGAGCCATTACTCTAGTGGTCTCAGCAACCAACTCTGTTATGTATAAAATGGGATTAGCAACAACTCAGAGGAGTTCAGTGAGAATCGGATAATGAATATGCAAGTACTTTGAAAACCATAAAGCACTGCAGAGAGGTGAGGTTGAGGTGCCTTTTGTATAGGGCGTGAACTTACATTTAATAGCCACACCATTTTCCTCCTCAGACCCTGATGAAACTCCATGCAACCCAACCCCTGAGAGCTACCTTATCCGGTTGCCTCATGATTGCTTCCAGAATGCCACCAACTCCTTCTACTATGATGTGGGCCGTTGCCCTGTCAAGACCTGTGCAGGGCAGCAGGATAATGGGGTCAGGTGCCGGGATGCTGTGGAGAACTGCTGTGGCATCTCCAAAACAGAGGAGAGGGAGATCCAGTGCAGTGGGTACACACTGCCCACCAAGGTGGCTAAGGAGTGTAACTGCCAGCGGTGTACAGAGACCCGGAGTATTGTGCGGGGCCGTGTCAGTGCTGCTGACAATGGGGAACCCATGCGCTTTGGCCACGTGTACATGGGGAGAAACCGTGTGAGCATGACTGGCTACAAGGGCACTTTCACCCTCCACATCCCCCAGGACACTGAGAGGCTGGTGCTCACATTTGTGGACAGGCTGCAGAAGTTCGTCAACACCACCAAAGTGCTGCCCTTCAACAAGAAGGGAAGTGCAGTGTTTCATGAGATCAAGATGCTTCGGAGGAAAGAGCCCATCACCTTGGAGGCCACAGAGACCAACATTATCCCCCTGGGGGAGGTGGATGGTGAAGACCCTGTGGCTGAGCTGGAGATCCCATCCAAGAGTTTCTACAAACAGAATGGGGAGCCCTACACAGGAAAAGTAAAGGCCAGTGTGACCTTCTTGGATCCCCGCAATATTTCCACAGCCACAGCAACCCAGAGTGACCTGAACTTCATCAATGATGATGGAGACACCTTCCCACTTCGGACATATGGCATGTTTTCTGTGGACTTCAGAGATGAGGCCACCTCTGAGTCGCTTAATGTCGGTAAGGTGAAGGTTCATCTTGACTCGACCCAGGTCAAGATGCCAGAGCATGTGCCCACGATGAAACTCTGGTCGCTCAACCCAGACACAGGGCTGTGGGAAGAGGAAGGTGACTTCAAATTTGAAAGCCAAAGGCGGAACAAAAGGGAAGAGAGAACCTTCCTAGTGGGCAACATGGAGATCCGAGAGAGGAGGCTTTTTAACCTGGATGTCCCTGAAAGCAGGAGGTGCTTTATCAAGGTGAGGGCCTACAGGAGTGAGAGGTTCTTGCCCAGTGAGCAGATCCAGGGGGTCGTGGTGTCTGTGATCAACCTGGAGCCCAGGACTGGCTTCTCATCCAACCCCAGGGCCTGGGGCCGCTTTGACAGTGTCATCACGGGCCCCAATGGGGCCTGTCTGCCTGCTTTCTGCGATGACCAGTCCCCTGATGCCTATTCTGCCTATGTCTTGGCAAGCCTGGCTGGGGAAGAACTGGAAGCAGTGGCTTCTTCTCCTAAATTCAACCCAAATGCAATTGGTGTCCCTCAGCCCTACCTCAACAAACTTAAGTACCGTCGGACAGACCACGAGGACCCACGGGTTAAGAAGACAGCTTTCCAGATCAGCATGGCCAAGCCAAGGCCCAACTCAGCTGAGGAGAGCAATGGGCCCATCTATGCCTTTGAGAACCTCCGGGCATGCGAAGAGGCACCGCCCAGTGCAGCCCACTTCCGGTTTTACCAGATTGAGGGGGATCGGTATGACTATAACACTGTCCCCTTCAATGAGGATGACCCCATGAGCTGGACTGAAGACTACTTGGCATGGTGGCCCAAGCCAATGGAGTTTAGGGCCTGCTACATTAAAGTGAAGATTGTGGGGCCAATAGAGGTGAATGTGCGATCCCGCAACATGGGGGGCACCCACCGGCAGACTGTGGGGAAGTTGTATGGAATCCGGGATGTGAAAAGCACACGGGATAGGGACCAGACCAATGTCTCATCTGCTTGTTTGGAGTTCAAGTGCAGTGGGATGCTCTATGACCAGGATCGTGTGGACCGCACACTAGTGAAGATAATCCCCCAAGGCAGCTGCCATCGAGCCAGTGTAAACTCCATGCTGCATGAGTACCTGGTCAACCACCTACCAATGGCAGTCAACAACGACACCAGTGAGTACACCATGCTGGCGCCCCTGGATCCACTGGGCCACAACTATGGAATCTACACTGTCACTGACCAGGACCCTCGCGTGGCCAAGGAGATTGCACTTGGCCGGTGCTTTGATGGCACATCTGATGGCACCTCCAGAATCATGAAGAGCAACGTGGGAGTGGCCCTCACCTTTAACTGCATAGAGAGGCAGGTGGGTCGCCAGAGTGCCTTCCAGTATCTCCAAAGTACCCCAGTCCGGTCCTCTGCCCCCAGCACTGTCAGAGGAAGAGTGCCCCCCAGGAGGCAGCAGCGGGCAAGTAGGGGTGGCCAGCGCAGGCCTGGAGGGATGACCTCTCTGAGGTTTCCTAGGGTTGCTCAGCAGCCTCTGAACAACTAAGTCTTGTGGTACCTCTCTTCTCCCACCACCTCACGTGACAGCCATTGTGAGACTGACGCACAAACTGTCACTCGGTTAATTTAAGCACATCTGTTCTGGTGCAATTCGCTTGTTTGTTTCTTCATGACTTTACTTACTGTCTTTGTCTCGTGATACTGTTTGGCACTTAGCCCCCCCAAATGGCAAAACAAAGCCTCTTTGATCTGTTCTTTAAAAGAAACACCAGAAATTGGCCATTGGCAAACTGTGGCTTTGACTGTTCTTCATTTAGTGCCATCAATGGAAATGCCCTTCCTTTTCTTTTTGCATGGTTTTGCCCACCTTTATGATAATGATAATCTAAAGTTGAAGATCAACTAACCAATATAAAGCATATTTCCTGGTCTTGCTCCACAGGACGTAAGCAAGGTCTTCATCACAGTTCATACATTTAAATGGTGGTGAAATAAAATAATAAACTCCAATATTTTTATTTGAAATGTAAATAAGTTATTTCTTTACTGGCTCTGGAACGCTAGTGCACATTTCATGTGAAGCTATTGAATATAGGGTAATCATAGTTCTCCACCAAGTCTCATCTCATATCCACAACTACACCAGGTTGCTAATTACATTAGCATGTTTCTCTTTACATTTGCTTTGTTCTTGCTAGAAGCCCAGTGCAGCCCAGAGCAGATGTCAATAAATGAACATTTTGTACTTGATTTTGAGACCACTGTCTTTTAACCATTAAAGTGAGCCAGCTGCTCAGGGAGACATAGGGGACTCTGGAAAGTGATCACAAGGTATCATGAGCCACTGCCCCCTCTAAGTGACAGGGTTGGGGAATTTGACACACACTCCATGGTCAAGTTTGTTTTCATGGATCATATTTTCCACTCTCAGAAAAGGGCAGAGATTCCTGGAGCTGTGAGCATGTTCTGGGCTCCTGAGCAAAGCTAAATACATGTCCCAATTTTTTCTTTCTTTCTTTCTTTCCAATACTGAGAAACTTATACAATGGCCTGGCCCAGGGTCTGGTAAGCTGTCCAAGTGGTCTTTCGGCAACCCCCCACAGCCTGCTGCCTTCTCCAGCTGGGCTGGCTGACCTCACTCAGAAAGGATGGGCTTTCTCTTTTCTTTTTTTCCAATCTCTTCTGAAGATACCCAGCTTTTCCAGATACCTGATCTCTAGTGTGTGTGACAGCCCCTGTTTCTTGAGTAAAACAACTGATCCAAATGAATAGGGTTCTGTTTTTCGAAAAGGTGTTTGGTTCAAAATAGTAAATCAGAGGCTGGTGGATGGTTCCGGAGTGATCTTGGAGGCATCAACAGTCAGGGCAGTGGTGTGTGGGGTTGGGTAAGATGCACCAACTGCCCCTCTCCCAACCCCTCCAGAATCTGTCAGTAAAGAGGCTATGGGGATTGGGAGAGGAGAAGGCATTATTTAGAATCAGGACAAAAAGCTTTCCTTGATCCCCTGGCTGGCCCAGTACAGCTCCTTTTGGCCACCTCAGGCCTGGACTGGATTTACTCTTGGATCAGCATCTGCCCAACTCCCAGGGGATTGGTTCATAATCAAATTTCTCTGGCTGAGCAGCCCTTCCCCATGAACTCTGAGAAAGTGAGCCCATGCAGGGTTGGGCCTAGTGGCCTTGTGATTGATCGCTCCTCGACTCACTTCCAGACTACACTTCCCAGGGAGCAGCTCTCACTGACTGCTTGGGGGTGGGGCTTGACTGACCCTGCCGAGGGGTCAGTGTTTAGCCACTTGCAGCACAGGTACCTTACTGCTTCAGGGGGCCAGTGTGTGCAGCTTCAACCTGACCACCCAGTTCCCTTCTAATTCACCAAGAGGGGTGCTGGGAAAGGTGATCTGGCCAGGCTCCTGCCCATGCCCTTCCCTTTCTGTTCTTCACTGAGGGTCTGAATAAATGGATTCCAGCAGATGGCAGCTGGTACCTGACTTTTTTCTTCACTCTTCAAACATTTATTGAGTACCTACTCTATGCCAAGCTATATGTGCAAGTGGACTGGACTTTATGAGTATATAAAATATACTATCCATAGTGGCACTGTGACTTGGGGTGGTAGCCAGAGGAGCCTTCTGGGAGGAGGTGACAATTTGAGGTCTGAATGATAGCTAGGAGCTGAAGGGGTGGCTGTCAGGAGCAAGAAACACAAGCACAGAACAACTTGGAGGCTGGGAGGGAATGGCAGATACTTCTCTTTCAGATGAAGAAACACTGTTGAGCTCATGACATCTAATTTCTAAGCTCTTGCTTCCCAAGACAGATGTGCTGCCTGCTAGCTGCATGACTTTGGTCAAGTCGGTTTCCCTGAACCTCATTTTCCTCACCTATAAATGAAGGAGTTGGTTGTACACCTATAACTACTATAATGTTAGAGGTGGAGGAGGGTATAGGGGGATAAATGGTATTGGGAAAAAAATAAAGGAAAAAACCCTAATATAATGTTGTAAGTTAATTATATCTCAATAGATAGATAAATTTTTGTTTTTAAATGAAGGAGTTGGTCTAGATCAGAATCTAAACCATCTCTAGTCCTTTCCATGATTTTTAGTGAGGCTAAGAGCACAGTTCCCAGGATGCCTTTGCTTCACCAAACTGCGGATGATTCACCGGGTGTTCCCTTCCCCTGTGGAGACTCTGCACACTGGATGGACAAAACGTTCATTTCAGAAAAGCCCTGGGGTTTCGGTCTCAGCCTGTTGTATACTGGCTGGTCAGCCCGTTACTGAGAGTGAACTGTATGAGGATGGACACCAGATGGCAGGGAGGAAGGGCACAGGGAGAAAGATCGAAGGATCAATCAGGCTGCTTCTGCTCCCAACAAAGGAAGTTTTCCAAGCCAAATGCTCTCTATAGTTTGCAGAGTTCTAGCAGCTAGGGTGATAGAGGAAAATGTCAGTGAGATGTCAGGACAAGAACAGTCTTGAAAGATTGAGGAAACGTAGACAAGCCAAGTTGGAGGCAGTGCATGGTGGTTTCCAGCACAGGAATTGGCTAGAGCCGAGGTGTAGAGGGGGGACTGCACACTGGAAGGCTTTTGTTTACAAGTAACTGGGGTGCCAGCAGACATCAGGAAAGACTAGACCCAGAAACAGCAAAGCCATAGAATTCAGGCCACCACTGTCTTTGGTTTTGATTCTCTTATTCTCTCATACTCAGTGGTTTTTGCTCTCTTTCAACCTCTAACTCAGTTTTGCTCTACATGCTCGATTTCTCAGATTGACTCTCTGACTCTGTTTCACTCTCCTCATTGTAGGTCTCTCTCTGCTCAGTCTATATCTCAGTTTCTTCTCCTTGTAGGAACCCTTAGTTTTTCTCTGCAGATCAGCTTTCTCTGCTCCCCGCCTAGGTTCATAAAAGAGGTGACCATTTCCTCAAGTCAAAGAAGAGCCCTGTCCTAAGCCCAAATTCCTTGGAGAGAGAATCTGATTAACTCAGTTTTTGTTTTTTGTTTTTTTTTTTTATCCTCACCCGAGGACACTTTTTTTTTTTTTGTTCAGGTAGAGTGGGAGGGAGAGAGAGGAAGAGAGAGAGAGAAAGAGAGAGAAACATCGATGTGAAAGAGACACATCGAGTGGCTGCCACCCGCACGACCGGGGACAAACTGCAACCAAGGTACGTGCCCTTAGCGGGAACCGAACCCGGGTCTCTCGAAACCGCAGGCTGATGCTCTAACCGCTGAGCCAAACCGGCCAGGGCTGATTGGCTCAGTTTGAAATGGAGCTCTACCTTTGGTCTAACCAACTGTGGCTATAGTGGGGGCATGGGGCGTAAAGGGCAGTCCTATTAGTCATGGTTGCAGGGGAGGTGGGGCACTTCTCAGAGAAAGGGAATTATAGTGAATTGGGGAGACACCCCAAAAGGTGAGTACTTCAGGGGACAGTGAGCAGATCATTGTGAGCTTACTGGAAGCTTAGGGTTTTTTATTTCCAAACACCAAGGGATTTTAAATACAGCAAATGAGATCTGTGTGGTACTTGTTCTTTGAAATCTTGCTTCATGACTTAGTACTTGGTCAGATTTTGTAGTTTCCATGTGCGATTGAAAAAAATAAAAAAGTGTATTTCCTAATCATTGGGTGCAGGTTTCTACATAAGACCTTTAACTCAAACTTGTTCATTGTTCAGTTCAGTAAATAAAGAGTGTGTTGAAATTATCCACTAGATGATACACTTGTCCATTTCTCTCTGCGATTCCTCAATTTGGCTTTTATATATTTTGAGGTTATTTTAATGGATGCCTATTATGTATTAAATTTTCATGCCTTTTTGTGAGTTGAATCTTTTATTGTTATATGTATAATTATGTAATTTGTTCTCATAATACTTTTTTTTGTCTTAAAGCCTATTTTGTATGATATATCTCCCAACTTTCTTTTGGTTAGTATTTGCTCAGTATATCTTTTTAAATATTTTTGCTTTTAACCTTATGTGTCTTTTTTTGTTAGTTTATTTTGTTCGTTAGATTCCACATATGAGATCAATTGGTATTTGCCTTTCTCTGACTGGCTTATTTCACTTAGCGTAATACTCTTCAGGTTCATACATGCAGTCACAAAGGGTAGTATTTCTTTCTTTTTTCTTTTCTTTTCTTTTTATGGCCAAATAGTACTCCATTGTGTAAATGTCCAATAGCTGTTTTATCTATTCACCTACTGATGGGCACTTAGGCTGCTTCCAGATCTTGGCTATTGTAAATAATGCTGCAATGAACATGGCGGTACATGTATTCTTTCGAATTAGTGTTGTGGGTTTCTTCAAATATATTCCCAGAAGTGGAATCACTGGGGCTTCGTGTCTTTTTAAAATGTGGTCTTTTTTGTAAAGAGCACATAGCTGGATTTTAGTTTATTTAATCTAACAAACTGTCTTTTAACTAGCGAGTCAAGTAAATACATATGGTGATTAGTTGTTTTTGGATTTGTTTTTATCATCTTACTTGTTGGGTTCTTTTTTTATTTTATGTATTTATGTATTTATTTATTTATTTACTTATTTATTTTTTTATCCTCACCCGAGGACATTTTTCCATTTTTTTGTTCAGATAGAGTGGGAGGGAGAGAGAGGAAGAGAGAGAGAGAGAAACATCGACGTGAAAGGGACACATTGAGTGGCTGCCACCCGCACGACCCAACCAGGGCCGGGGACAAACTGCAACCGAGGTACATGCCCTTATTGGGAACCGAACCTGGGTCTCTTGGGACCATAGGCCGACGCTCTAATCGCTGAGCCAAACTGGCCAGGGCGGGTTCTTTTTTAAAATCACCTTTTCTCTTTTACTATTAGTTTTAAGGTTGAGTAATATTTTCCTTATTCAATTTTTTCCCCTTATATTGACCTGGGAGTTTTATACTTTTTCTATTCTTTTAGTGTTTTCTCTTGAATTCTTTTATACAAACTGATTTTAACAAAATCAAAGTTAAATTGTATCTCGAGCCCTGGCCGGTGTGGCTCTGTTGGTTGAGTGTCATCCCATGCACCAAGAAGTCACCATTTTGATTCCCAGTCAGGGCACATGACTGGGTTGTGGGCTAGATCCCAAACAGGACTCTCTGGTCTGCAGGTCAATGTTCCAACCGCTGAGCCAAACTGGCCAGGGCTAGACCTTGCTGTTAATGTCATTTTTCTTCTTCCTGAAGAATATCTTTTAGAAAGTATTTTAGTGAAGGCCTGTTGTTGGTAGAACTATCTGGTTTTAAAAATTGGAATATAATTCACATACCATAAAATTCACTATTTTATTAAAAAAAAATTTTTTTTCCCTTTATTGATTTTAGAGAGGGGAAGGGAGAAGGAGAGAGAGATAGAAACATCGATGAGTGAGAACATCAATTGGCCGCCTTCTGCATGCCCCCCACTAGGGATCAGGCCTCCAACCTGGGCATGTGCCCTGACTGGGAATCGAACCGGCGACCTTCTGGTGCATGGGTCAACGCCCAACCACTGAGCCACACCAGCCAGGCAAAATTTACCATTTTAAAGTGTACAGTTTAATAGCTCTTAGTATATTCACAAACTTAGTATATAAAGATTACCATCACTTTATATTTCCAGAACATTTTCATCCCAGGAAGAAATCCCATACCCATCAGTAGTCATCCCCTATCCCTCTTCACCCAACCCCCTGGCAACTACTTTGTCTTTATGGATTAGCCTATTCTGGACATTTCATATAAATGCAATCATACAATATGTGGTCTTTTATGTCTGGCTTCCTTCACTTAGCATGTTCTCAAGGTTCATTCGTATTATAGCATGTATCAATATTCCATTACTTTTTATGGTTGAATGATATTCTATTGTATAGACATACCAAATTTAATCTATTAATCGGCTGAACATTTGAGCTGTGTCCACCTTTTGCCTATTTCAAATAATGCCAGTATGAACATTCATGTACATGTTTTCATATGAACATATCTTTTCAGTTCTGTTAGGTATATATCCAGGAGTAGAATTGCTAGCTCATGTAGTAACTCTATGTTTAAATTTTGAAGAACTACCAAATTGTTTTCCACAGCAGCTGCCCCATCTTACATTCCTATCAGCACTATATATGAGGGTTCTAAGTTCTCCTTGTCCTGGCCAACACTTGACATTTCTGCTATTTTAAGTTATAGCCATTTAGTAAGTGACTAAGGCTGAAGGGAAGATGAGAGCTCTAAGGAAATAAATGAGAAATAAAGCTAACTCAGTTTCAGAAACGGTAGACACACTGGAAGAGAAGGAAAGGGAAGGGGAGAGGGGGAGGGAAGAGCAGGGAAGGGCAGGGAAAGGAAGGGAAGGGAAGGGAAAAGTAAGCAACTTTAGTGATGCAAGGAAAGAAAACACACCAAACTGAAAGTGGTGGAAAAGACAGAGATGAATTGAAACAGAAATTTTCTGTTTTCTCCTTTTTTGCCATACTCTTAGAGAACTCTTTGACTGTGGTCAATATGCCTGGTTGTAATACTTCTCTCATTTCTAACTTACTCACTTGTTGGGTGGGGATCTATATGACCAAAACAATATTAAAAAATGAGTAGACTCAGAATGAGATTCTGAAGGCCTAGTTATGAGCAAAGTACATGAACTTTGACATGCTAACTTTGCAATATCCATTTTGGTGACTCGATCTTTCTCTCCTCATTTCCTTATTACTGACTAATTTACCAATGGGTACTACTTTACACACATAGCCTAGTGGGTGCTTGTATATGAATAAATATTGCTTGCAAGTAGTAAATTACTACAGTTGTTACTGAAATATCACTTTTTTATTTAATATTATAGCTAATGCAAGTTAATTGCAAATTGAAAAAAACATAAACCAAGGGTGCATATCCTCTCTCTTTCACTTTTTTAATTTTTATTTTAGAGAGAGAAAGGGGAAGGGAGGGACACACAAAGAGAGAAACATCGATGTGAGAGAGAAACATCAATTGCCTCCCATATGCGTCCAGGGTATGTGCCCTGACCTGGAATTGACACTGCCACCTTTCAGTGTACTGGACGACGCTCCAACCAACTGAGCCATACTGGCACAATGGCCAGGGTTGTTTGTCAGTTTTTTATTAGAAATCAAGCAAGCTCCTTAAAATGCTAAGGTATAATGAGTAGGATGTGGTCATCAACAAGCTGGCTAAGAATCACAACTAAAAAAGAGGGTTTTTTTTGTTAATCCTCAACCAAGGATGGTTTTCTATGGATTTTCAGATAGAGTGGAAAGTAGGGAGTGGGAGAGAAAGAGAGAGAGAGAAAAAAACATCTATGTGAGAGAGAGAGACATTGATTGGTTGCCTCCTGCACAACCCCAAGCACAGGGATCGAACTTGCAACCCGGGTGCATGCCCTTGGCCAGGAATCGAACCTTCGACTCTTTGGTCCTTGGGCTGACGCTCTAACCACTGAGCAAAACTGGCCAGGGCTAAAAAGGAATTTTTTATAGGCATAAAAGGAACGCCTTGCCCTGGCCGGTTTGGCTCAGCGGTTAGAGTGTTGGCCTGTGATCCAGAGAGACCTGGGTTTGGTTCCCGCTAAGGACACGTACCTCGGTTGCAGTTTGTCCCTGGAACCTGGTTGGTCGTGCGGGTGGCAGCCACTTGATGTGTCCCTTTCATGTCGATGTTTCTCTCTCTCCCTCTCTTCCGCTCTCTCCCTCCCACTCTACCTGAACAAAAAATGGAAAAATGTCCTTGGGTGAGGATGAAGAAAAAAAAAAAAAAAGAAAGCCATAAATTACACATTGCATGGTAAAAAAGATCTTTATTATTTATGCAGCACCTACTATATACTATGGATCAAAGAATCATTTATTCCTCACATTTACCTTAGGAGGTCAAGAACACCCCAATTTATAGTTGAAAACACAGGCTTATGAAGTAACTTGCCAGAATTCACACAACTGGTAAGTGACTAAGTCATGCTACCACTGACTTCTGTACCCTTTAGAAAATACTAAGCAAGCATTTCCCAGCACTGTATTCAAGGTTGGGTATGCCAAGTTCCAATGATTAGCTTTAAGAATACTCCTCCTCCCCCACCTCTATTCAAAGAGGGAAGCCCTGGTGAGTTAGTGCCATCTGCTGGTCATGTCCCTGAGCATCTAGATGAAGGACTGTCCTCTAATTGAGGAAAGGGGGGTTGTTGTGCTATCTGAAGTCACCACAGGCCCCCAAGGGCAGGCCCAGGAGGATAGTGAGCACCCTGCAGTAGACCCCCTTGTTCTCCCTACAGTAGCAAGGCTGGGCAGTGACTCCCTGCGGGAGAAAGTGGTGGCAATTGGAGGGAGTCTAAAAAAGAGACCTTTAGCCCTGGCCTGTTTGGCTCAGCGGTTGGAGCGTTGGCCTGTGGACCAGAGAGTCCCGGGTTCAGTTCCCGCTAGGTGTATGTAAAAAAGAGACCTTTAGAAAGAAAGGCACAGACTTCTACCAGGGAAGTAGAAATTTACCTTATTCAATCCCCAGAAGGGGCGGGGGGGAGGGGAGGAGGAGATAAACCACAGAACTTATATGCATGTGTGCATGAACAATGGACATGGACAATAAAGCTGGGGACAGGGCAGGGAGGGAGGGGGAGAGGGGTATCAGTGGGGGAAAAAGGAGAAACATCTGTAACAAAAATAAATAAATTAATTAATTTAAAAAAAAGAAAACAAAAATTTTCAATTATAAAATTTCAGCCAAGCCAGAAGAACTCAAAGCCCCGAGGAGAATTGCAAAGGCCAGTCCAGGCCCACAGTGAAACTTGGATAACATGTGGTTCCTAGTTTAATTTGTTTCTCTGTCTATGTTTCTGCAACATATAATTTGAGAAAGAAAATATAGGTCTTTCCTTAAAAGAAAAGAAAAAAGAGGTGTGCGTGTTTTTAAAGCCAGTCAAGACATATGTTATAAAGCCAAGTTTGCTTTATCTTAGGATTGAAGGTGTTATGAGCTAAACACAGAATGGTGGTGGATTTATAAATTCACTGACACTAATAACATCTCTAGAAAAATAGCAATTTGCTCTCTAGAGAGATAGGCTGGTCTTCGGAAATCTGGGCCCTCAGATGTGTCTCAATTTGTGTATTTAGGGTTCAATGAATAAGCTGCAACCTCTTGCATTAAAAAATCCTTAAAATATTAAAAAATATCGCTTCTTGAAAAAAAAAATTACCTTATTCATTTCCACAAATAAACCTTAGCATCTCCTGATTCTAGTATTCTAGCAGAAAAAAAAAAAAAAAAAAAAGATTCCTGAGCCCATTCTAGACTATTTAACAAAACCTTTAGCGGAGGGACTTAGGTATATTTTAACAAACAACCCAGGTCATTCTTTTTTTTTTTATCCTCACCCGAGGACATTTTTTTTCCATTTTTTGTTCAGATAGAGTGGGAGGAAGAGAGAGGAAGAGAGAGAGAGAGAGAAACATTGACGTGAAAGGGACACATCGAGTGGCTGCCTCCTGCACAACCCAACCAGGGCCAGGGACAAACTGCAACCGAGGCACGTGCCCTTAGCGGGAACCGAACCCGGGTCTCTCTGGACCGCAGGCCGACGCTCTAACTGCTGAGCCAAACTGGACAGGGCCCAGGTCATTCTTAAGGAAAAATGGAGGGATGGGAGGTTACTGCTTTAATGGAATGGCAGCTTTTTAGTCCCTGATGTGAGATATTTATGGGTAGGGGGTGGAGATTCTACAGACCCTTAAAATCTTAGCAGCTTTTGGAGGGGGATATGGGGAAGTAATGAAAACAGTAGTGATTAGGGTGTGAGTCCTGGTTCTGCTATGACCTAGGGGAAGTCACTTAAACCCTCTGTGTCTTGATTTTCTCATCTGCAAAACTGGAATGCAGATAACAATACCTCACTTGCTGTGCGAATCAGATGAGGATAGAGTGAAAGCACTTGGTACGGTGTTGTAGTATTTGAGTCTTATATTACTATAGACATAAGCTCTTTTAAAAAATTTTTTTTAACCCTCACCCAAGGATATTTTTCTATTTATTTTCAGATAGAGTGGGAAGGAGAGAGAGGGAGAAAAAGGGAGAGAGAGAGAACATTGACACGAGAGGGACACATCGACTAGTTGCCTCCCCCATGACCCCGACCGGGGCCGGGGACAAACTGCAACAGAGGTACATGCCGTTGGCTGGAATCAAACACAAGATTCATTGGTCCGCAGGCCAACACTCTACCGCTGAGCCAAACTGGCCAGGGCTAGTCCTTATCTTTTAAAATATTAATGTTGAGTTCCTATTATGTGCTTGGCAGAATCTACTTATCTGAAGAATCAGTGTTCAGCCATAAAAAAGAAATGTCTTTTGTATATATACATATATATGTATACATATATGCACACATATGTGCGTGTGTGTGTGTGTGTGTGTGTGTATTCAATGAAATATTATTCAGACATAAAGAAGGAAATAGTATCATATGCAATGATATTGATAAACCCGGAGAACATTATGCTAGGTTAAATAAGCCAGATAGAGAAAGACAAAAACTGTATAGTATAACTTATATGTGGAATAATAAAACTAATAAATAATAATAAAAAAAGCAAATCTCATAGAATTAGAGAGTTGAATGGTAGTTGCCAAGGGCTGGGGTAGAGAAATGGGGAGATGTTTCATAAGGCTATTGTGATATTGAGGGCATTGTTTGGCATAGTAGGCAGATCTAACATTAAATTAATCTATAACTCTAAATGGACTCAGAAGGGAAAGCAAACATTCTGATTTTGCTTCCAATCCCAGGAATTCTTAGGGTGTTGTTACCTTGAAGAAAAACAAGGCTCCTTTGTGCTGCCTCTTTCCTGCTAATTGACAAACAGACATTGAATCCGGTTATGGCTTCTTGTAATCAAGAGTGCAGGGGAGATGATAAAGAATATTCATTTCTTCCTTTCTGGAACAAAAATCAGGTTTGGAATGGGGGGGCCCAAGCATCTGATTCTGTCGTTTTTAGGATATTAAAGGTCCAAGTGGGTGACTGTGGAGCTATATTGGATAAAATAGAATTGATGGGAGCAATTAGGGTTGATTTTGAAATTTTGGAACTTAGAAGACCTTGTACAAATCTTTTTCTCTGTCTCCATTGAAACAAAATAAAAATAATTCTTAATCCCCCTCCCCCCCAAAAAAAGAAATGTCTTTATTCAGAAGATACAATGATTCTCAACAGAATCATGGCTCTCTGAGATGCCATATCAGACTCCCTGGTGCAGAGGTAAGACTTTTATGTTTATCAGGAGTTTTAGGTTAAAAAAGAAAGAATTGAGAAACACAGTTTTAAAATCAGAAGACTGGGACTCTATTTCTCTTTCTCTTTCTGACTAATTATGTGACCTTGGTCAAGATCCTGCTTTTTTATATGCCTATTTCCTCATCTCAAAAATTCAGTGCTAAATTGGATTGACTCTAACCCATAAAATATTTTTCACTTAGCAACTCACAGTGTTCACAATCTTGGGAGGTAGTCAAATATGAAAAGGAACAAAACAACTTTTATGTAAAATGGAGACAACGTAAAGTTATGTGTCTTCAGCTATGTTGCTCACAAAAGGTAAATAACTCAAGATAGGGAGTCAGCTCTTAGAAACTATTTGAGCTGGAAAATTGCAAATGACTTTCCTTTTAAAGCATCATTAACCTGTCAGAACAGAGAGCTGGAAGTAGGTATGATGTGGACGTATTTTGTTCCAAACAACCAATAAGATATGACTATAGGTATTTGCCATCACTCTTCTGATAGAGGAACCATTTTGTAATAGGGAAAATCTCAAATGGCTGTTTCCAAATCCAGAACTTGTGTGGATGGCCTGATAGGAACCTGGCCAGAGGTTATCCATGAAGTGCCAAGTGAGAGAGAATGGGCCTAGTGTGCCTTTGGAGCCTCATTGCTCTTTGCCCAGATACCAAGCTCTGCTCATCTCATTACCAGGTTACCCTCTGGAGCAAGTACACTGTCCCAACCGGTGAATTTCAGGTCAGGGAATGTACGCTTGTAAAATGGAACATGCTGCCCTGGCCAGTTTGGCTCAGCGGTTGAAGTGTCGGCCTGCGGTCCAGAGAGACCCGGGTTCGGTTCCCGCTAAGGGCACGTACTTCGGTTGCAGTTTGTCCCCAGCCCTGGTTGGTCATGCGGGTGGCAGCCACTCGATGTGTCCCTTCACGTCAATGTTTCTCTCTCTCTCTCCCTTCCTCTCTCTCCCTCCCACTCTATCTGTACAAAAAATGGAAAAATATCCTCGGGTGAGGATAAAAAAAAATAAATAAAAAATAAATAAAATGGAACATGCTCTTTTGTTATACGGCTACGTGGTTCCTAAAGAATGATCCTTTAGCCTGGCTGCTGTGGCTCAGTGGATTGAGCTTTGTCCAGTGGACTGACAGGTCCTGGTTTGATTCCCTTTAGGGCACATGTCTGGGTTTAAGGCTTGATCCCCAGTAGGGGGCATGCAGGAGGAGCAGATCAATGTGAGAAAGACACATCAATGTTTCTATCTCTCTCTCCCTTCCTCTCTCTCTTTTAAATAAATAAATAAATAAATAAAAAGAATAATCCTTTACATTCAAACCCGTTCTAATACAGATGTTATTTAATTTAAACTTAACACCCCACTGTACTTAAATACCAAATGGGAAGTCTTGGTATACCCCCATGGTACAAGTTCCCCAATTTGAACACAACTCTAAGACTTACACCAATGCAGAGCCTAGTATAAAGTTAGTGTCCCAATCCATGCTTGTTAGGTGCTGATCCTAATAATCCAGGTCTGCTCTGACCCACAGAGCACAGATTTGGGATGATGCATTGAAACTACCAAAATCATGTTGCCTGTGTGATGAAACCATCACCAGTCTGATGCCAAAGCCACATGACCCTTGTTCACATTGCTGAGAAAAAGTTAAACAGCTGTGTACAGCTCCCTTTGTTTTGTACTTTCTAGGGCAAAGTCTACACTCTGCTAATCAGGAATCTCTTGTGGGACAGTCAGTTGGATTAACAATTGTATAAATTTATAGAATTTGTGTCTATTAACAGTCACCTCTTTGTCAATTATAATTTGCTCTGATTATATGTCGATTTTCTGAAGACACCATCCCAAGTTTCTGCTAAACAAAAGTACTGCTGCGAGATAAGTACTTAATCAAGTACTTCTGAATTTCTACTGTGTATTCAGTCCAAGTATGTAATAAAATACCTGCCTTCAAAAATACCTGCTCATAGTCCAGTTGGGATATAGGCAAAACACAGAAAACATCAGCCCACAAATAAAATGAAATGCTCAATTTTCCTGGAAGTAATATAAGGATATATTACATAACAATACAGGGATATCATACCAGTGGCATATACATATTTTTTTACTTACTGTCTTATATTTCCCCACTAGAATGGAAGCTCCGTGAGGGAAACTTTTTTGTTGTTGTCGTTCTTTGTTATTTCCTCAGTGTAACTGGTGCTCAATAAATAATTATTGATTGACTGAATGAGAAAACAAGTTCTTAAAATAGAGAAAGGGAAAGCTCAGTGGGGTGCCCCCAGATGAGCCTTGTCTTCACTAAGCCCTTTTTTCAGCTTGCTTTATAGATATCTATAGATTTTAGCAAACAACTTCTTTATTTATATAATAATAAGAACATGTGCATATAACTGAAACAGAAGGTGAGGGTGGGATGAATATTTAAATTGGGTGCTAGGGTCCAGATGATCTGCTTAGGTCATTGCTAAAAGGAGAAGTCTGTCCTAGAATCAATGCTTTTGAAACATTGTTTTAAAGCAAATAATTCTATTTTCAAACAAAACCCCAATACATGAAACAGATAAAAGCAGAGCTGTTCTGATTGACTTTGGGGTGGCACGGAGGAAGAGACAGGGTAGGTCCATCCTCTGAGTCCTCTAACACCCACCACAGAGCTATGCCACAGAACTATGGCTTCTAAGAGAGTCTAAGAAACAATTTTATTTTACTGTATTTTTTTAATCCTCACTCGAGGATATTTTTCTATTTATCTTCAGATAGAGTGGGAGGGAGGGAGAGAGAGGGAGAAGGGAGAGATAGAGAGAGAGAGAGAAACATGGATGTGAGAGAGACATACCTACTGGTTGCCTACCGCAGGAACTCCTCAGGACAAACCCCAACCCAGGTACATGCCCTTGTCCAGAACCAAACCCACCATTCATTGGTCCGCCTGCTGAAGCTCTAACCACTGAGCAAAACCTGCCAGGGCTAAGAAACAATTTTAAAACACTGTATTGAGAGGACTTTAGAGTCTCTCCTTTCTCAGGACCGCAGGCCGACGCTCTAACCGCTGAGCCAAACTGGCCAGGGCGAGTCTCTCCTTTCTCAAAACTCTATTAATGGAGGCAACTGAGGAAGACCTGGGCTCTGTTCTGGTGTCTGCTACTTGAAACTGAGAGAGTACCAGGAGAGAAAAACAACACACACAACATGCTCGGACTGGGCCAAGGCCACAGTGCCCCTTCTTATGGCCATATCCAAGTAACTAACTAACTAACTTGTGTGACCTAGTCTTAACTCTAGCTTGCCCAACCTCCTCCTTCCCCTAAACTCAGAAGTAGAAGCATCCAAGCTCACCTGACAATTTCTCTGGGCTTCTGAGCTCATCAAAATCTTAATACACAAAGTAAATACTCAGTCTGGCGCCAACTCACGTGGGAAAAGAGTCTGATTAATTTGTTAGTTTTAGCTGTCCAGAGAGGAACCAGCCATGCAGACAGAGGACTCAAAGACAGTTAATGAAGGAATGATTTACCAGGGTGTGGTCAGATTTAAGGGACTGACAAAAGATTGTAAAACAGTCGCAACAACTGCAAATTATCACCACTGGCTTGAAAAATCAAAGAGCTATATAATTCAACAGTTGTTACTAGGGGTACTAGGTAAAAACACCACTTCCATATTACAAGTGAGGAAACTAAAAAATAAGGAGCACAAGATGTGGAATCCTGATGAAAGAAATTTCTGAAGCATCTAACAGCAGCTCAAAGCCTTTAAAGATTCCACCTAGAGCCAGTTAAGTCATCGGTATTACTTTCATCTTCCCAGACACCCAACAAAAATGACCAGAAAGACTCGACTGCTACAGGTTGGGACTACAACTTCCGGCCTGCATCTCTCTGTGTCTATATAAAATTTGTCAACATTAGGATAAAGGGGCTTCCGAAAGAATTGCTTGTCGGGATTTGTAGTTCCTGTAGTTAGGGCCAGCCACAGTCGTAGCGTGCTCATTGGCCCCCTGGTCTCCGCCCCCTTCCTCTCGCCGTATGTCCGTGTCTCACGTACTTGAGCCAACGCCCCCTCCCTAGGCCTAGGACGCAAGCGCGCGCACGCTCCCCGGGCCCGGTAGGCGGGTGGGGGTGGGGGGTGGGAGGAGGAGGGAGAGGAGGGAGGGAGAGAGAGGGGTAAGGTGTCTACTGTATTGGGAAGACTGCAGTGGGCCCCTAAGAACGCGCAGGCCTGGCTGCTAGACGGGTGAACTCTGCACTGGGCTTGGGGGTCGGCGGGAGGGTCTGGAGCCTGGTCAGCGCACCCTACGAGTAAGAGTCGGGCCGCGGAGACTTAGAGGACAGCAGGGGGAGAAGCCCCGGCCTAGGCCCCGCGGAGATGTCCGGTAGCGGCGCTTGTAGTTGCGGAGCGGTGGCCGCGCGGCTCATCACTTCCTCGCTCGCCTCCGCGCAGAGAGGTAATGAGAAAGTACTTCACCTGAGACATTGGGCCAGGAGTGTCCCAGCCTACGACGGGGACCCGCGGGGAGCCAGAGGCCTACCCCACTACGAGGGTGTGAGGGATGCGCGGCGCTTCGCCTGCCCCCCTTCTCTGGAGAATGGGGCTCTGCCAGCCTCTTGAGCAGCTGTTTCTCAAATTCGAAGTAAACGCTTGTGCTCCCCAGCCCGCGCACTTTTCAGGGCTCTGGATTTTATGGCCGGAATGTGGCCACTTCGCAGAAACCCTGAAAGGCACAAAATGCTCCTCTGCTCGTTAAAAGTGTCCCCGGACCCTACTCAAATCCCCTCCGGGGACTGTTGTCGGCCCTGCTGCGGTTCCTCTCCCGGAGCACGACCGGGTTCTTATCGGGCCTGTCGGGAGCTCAGAGAAGGGCTCCGGGCAGGGGCTGCCTCTCTCGGGTTCTCCGGGGCCGCGGGGCGCAGAGCCGACGTCCCAGACGCAGGCCGCGCGAGACCCGCCGTGTCACTGTCATTGTGCGGCCGCTTTCGCCGCCGGGACATAAGCAGGTCTCAGAATACTTCCTGCCTGGCTCCCGGAGAACTTCCCGGGCCCGCTTTAGGGAGATTGGGTAAATTCCCACAGAAATTGTTTTAAGTAGTAAGGTGTCTCAACAGTTGTTTGTCCAACTTGACAGTCTCTGATAGTTTCTTAAGGGTGGCGCTTGTTTACCTTTCCTTTCTGTTTATCCGGATCTGTGCAAGTGGCACTCCAGCCTGGAGATTCTGGAAAATAAACCTTTTTTTTTTTCTTTCCCCCAAATCTATGAATATCAGACCAGGAGACTCGATCCTGTTATAATCACTAACTTCTAGACAAGTCGTTTTATTTTGGTTTGTCAGTTTATGACCCTTGGATACATAAAAAAAGACCTCTCTTCCTAAATTTTAAGTTAGTTATACAATTTTTATAGTTTACTAAAAGTACATTTTGACAGTTTACTTCACAGAGGAATTAAAATATGGGCAGCCCCGACTGGTGTGGCTCAGTGGTTGAGCGTGGACCCATGCACCAAGAGGTCGCTGGTTCCATCTCGGTCAGGGCACATGCCCATGTTGTGGGCCAAATCCCTAGTGTGGGGCATGCAGGAGGCGGTCAAGCGATGTTCTCTCTCTCATCGATGTTTCTATCTCTCTCCCTCTCTCTTATTCTCTCTAAAATCAATAAATAAAATTTAAAATAAAATAAAAAATATGGGCAGAAGCATTTTGTAAAATGATATATAAATGTAAAGGAGTGAATGTAGTCCCAAAACCTTATTATACCTGAACAAGTAGATGTCTCTATTCCAGGAATTTGAGTTGCAGACACTTGAAAGTGACAGACATTTAAATTTATTTATTTGACATACATTTGTTGAGGGTCTAACTATGTGCTGCGCTGTTTTGGTGCTGGAGACAGTGGTGAACAAGTCCTCACCTTCAATAATATTGTTTCTAGGAGTGAGTATGTTGTGTTCAAGATCATTGAACACAACATGACAAACAGCAAAATGGTTTTCACATTGATTTGACTTTCCCAAGATTTAATTACATAAAATGTTTATTTTCCATAGTATAGTTTAAAGAACTACAGGATTATTATTTTTTAATTTAGGATTCCTGGAAAGAGGAAGAAAGGCAAAAGATAGAAAAATCAGAATTGAACTTTAGCTAGTTTATTCTTATAAACAGTAAAGTTAAGAATTTCAACATAAAAACAAAAAATTTGATCAAAATAGTCTTCTAACAAGAAATTGTAAAATGAATTAAGAATAAAAGGGGACATTTCAGTGCTCCCCTGAAGTACAGCGCTATTCTCTATTTCTATTGGTCTGTCATGTTAGACTTTAAAAATGTTTATATGGTAGTTTGAAAAATTATTTGGTAAAATGTCATCCTACGTACTGGATCTATTTTCCTGATGGGCTATGTGTGCCCAGTTTACTGTATTTTTCCTCATTGCTTTCTTTGAATATGAAACCCATAGTAAAGAGAAATTTTAAATAATGTTTCTACCCAAGTTGCTGGTATTTAATTTTAATGTATATTTTTAAGAATGTACTTTGGCCCTGGCCAGTTTGGCTCAGCAGTTAGAGCGTTGGCCTGCGGTCCAGAGAGACCTGGGTTCTGTTCCCTCTAAGGGCACATACCTCGGTTGCAGTTTGTCCCCGGCCCTGATTGGGTCATGTGGGTGACAACCACTCCATGTGTCCCTTTCAGGTCGATGTTTCTCTCTCTCTCTCTCCCCCTCCCACTCTATCTGAACAAAATATCGAAAAATGTCCTCAGGTGAGGATAAGAAGAAAAAAAAAAAAAGAATGTACTTTGTATGTAGAACTGCCAATTTGTTTTCTAAATATGTGTATTTAGAAATTCTTGATTCCTTTGAAAAGATTCTGAATGACAGTATTTGGTTTGAATTTGGCTGTGAAAATTGTGGGATCATGCGATTTCTGGCTGCTTTTTTTTTCGTCTATTTAAAAGTTGTCACCTCATGAGGGTGTAATAATGTGAAGATGCTCAAATATGTCCATAATTTTTGTGATAGTTACATAATATGCCTAGACTTTCATTTTAATTCTCTTTCTGTAGTTAAATACAGTACAGTTTATTTTATTTTTTTGTTAATCCCCACCCGAGGATATTTTTTTCCATTGATTTTTAGATCAAGTGGAAGGGAAGGAGGGAGAGAGAGAGAAGCATCGAAGTGAGAGAGACATATTGATTGGTTGCCTCCCTCATGACCCCATTCAGGGTATAGGATCCAATCCAAAACCCAGATACATGCCCTTGACTGGAATCAAACATGAGACCCTTCGGTCTTCGGGCTGATGCTCTAACTGCTGAGCCAAACTGGCCAGGGCAAAGATTGGTTTATCTTTTAAACGGAATCATTTGTATGTTTTTGGAGAATGCTTAATTCAAGATTAAATATAGGCAGTCAAATATTTAAAAGTTGAATAAATAACTCTCCTTGTTTTTAATAGCCTGAAAATAAGTGCACCTTATTCTGATATTTCTTTTTAAAAACAATTGTTTTGAAACTCAGAAAGCTTTATCTGTATGACAGAAGTTTGTCAAATGGTTTAACTTTTAACTGTCTTTTGTCATTGCTGCCAAATAGCCTTTCAAAACACACTTTACAAAAATACTTCCCTTTTTGTTTTTTATCATTTGGGGTTTACAAGCCTCCAAAGGGATCTAGGGATAGAATTCAGAGGTACTATGAACTTTTATTTTCACTAATCTTTATGTGAAATACAGCATTTCCTTTAATTCTGAATGTAGGCAACAAACCACAGTAGTAGCAGTATCTGTGAATTTGTCACCAATCAAAATCACAAATATTTTCATGTCACATTACAGTTGCATATATCTCAAAATATTTTTTATACTTTTCACACCTTTGAAATCATGTTAGTTATGAGCTGTTAGAGCTTATTTAATTTTGTTAGTAAAGAATATTTAAAAAATATTTTGATAACTACAGTGTAATTGGTTTTCTTTTTTGTTGTTGCAATTTTTATTAATTGATTTTCGTTACAGATGTTTCTCTCCCCCCGCCTTCCCCCCCGCCCCCTAGACACCTCCTCCTGATCCCACCGCCCAGCATTGTTGTCTATGTCCATGCATACATGCATTTAAGTTCTTTGGCTTATCTCATCCCTGCCCCCCACCTCCTCTGAGGTTTGTCAGTCTGAACCCTACTCCTTTCTATGTCTCTGGGTCTATTGTTCTTCAGCTTGTTTTGTTCATTATATTCCACAAATAAGTGAGATCATGTGGTATTTGTCTTTCTCTGATTGGCTTATTTAGATTAGCATAATACTCTCCAGGCCCCTCCATGTTGTCTCCAAGGATAAGAGAGATCTCTTTCTTATAGCTGCGTAGTATTCCATCGTGTAAATGTACCACAGCTTTTTTTAATCCTCACCTGAGGACATTTTTCCATTTTTTGTTCAGATAGAGTGGGAAGGAGAGAGAGAGAGAGAGAGAAAGAAAGAGAGAGAGAGAAACATCGACGTGAAAAGAACACGTCGAGTGGCTGCCTTCCGCACAACCCAACCAGGGCTGGGGACAAACTGCAACCGAGGTATGTGCCCTTAGCAGGAACCGAACCTGGGTCTCTCTGGACCACAGGCCAATGCTCTAACCACTGATCCAAACCTGCCAGGGCATGCCACGGCTTTTTTATCCCCTCATCTATTGATGGGCACTTGGGCTGTTGCCAGATCTTAGCAATTGTAAATAGTGCCACCATGAACATAGGGGTACATATATTCTTTCTGATTGGTGTTTAAGGCTTCTTAGGATATATTCCTAGAAGTGAGATCACTGGGCCAAATGGCAGTTCAATTTTTAATTTTTTGAGGAAAGTAATTGGTTTTCTTTGTTATGTATTTTATTCTATACATGTAAAAGCATTATTCTGAGAAGGGGCCTGTCTGTAGGCTTCACCAGACTGCCAGAGATGTTCGTGGCACAAAAAGGGTTAAAAATCCCTGATTAGTTTGCTGCAATGATTTCTGTGAAGATTTATATGATTGGTGAGTGACTGGTTATTTATTTTTTATTTATTTATTTATTTTATAATGCAAAAACAGGTTTATTTGTACACACACTAATGAAGGAAAGTCATCTTCTGTCAAATGGAGACAATTAAGATTCTTAAGTAGCTGATTTTGGAACCTACTACAATGGGAAGACTTACTTTGTTCAGACCTGACACTTGAGCAGGCTTTTTAAAAGAGTCTTCCTGCCCTGGCCAGTTTGGCTCAGCGGTTAGAGCGTCGACCTGCGGTCCAGAGAGACCCGGGTTCGGTTCCCGCTAAGGGAATGTCCCTCGGTTGCAGTTTGTCCCTGGCCCTGGTTGGGTCGTGTGGGTGGCAGCCATTTGATATGTCCCTTTCACGTCGATGTTTCTCTCTCCCGCTCTATCTGAACAAAAAATGGAAAAGTGTCCTCGGGTGAGGATTGAAAAAAATAAAAAAATAAAAGGGTCTTCCTCCTGGACCTGCTTTTCTAATCCCTTATGATATCCAAGCTGTTGTTCCAGGTAGTTTGTGTTCCTCTTCTGTTTATCCAGGTGCTTTCCCATGAAGTGTAAGAGATCGGTTTCCTCGTTGGCGGAAGCCATGGTCTTCAGGTTTTGCAGGAGGTTGGTTACCTTGTTCTCCAACTCCATAGCAGACTCTAGAGCTTGTATTCCAGTTCCCCAGTTATCTGTCAGGTCTCTTTATCACTGGAAGGCAGATTTTACTCTCCCGTTTTCTTAGATATCTTAGGAATTGCTTTGCATGTTTCCTCTTCACCTCAGCTCGGTCTTCAAAGAATGCGGCAAAAAGAGGTGCTCCTGTGTCTTGGTTGTAATAACAGGCCATAGATAAATAAGCCTCACTGATGTGCAGCTCATAAGATGCCACATGATTAATAGCAACCCTACAGTCTTCAGAGAGGAGGTTGTGCCTCGGGGATGCCATCTCAGCATCAGAGAAAACCAGGCAGAAACAGTGCATGACTGGTTATTTAAATTGTTTAGGACAGAGGTTTAAAAAGTGTGGTCCCCAGCCCTGGCTTGTTTGGCTCAGTGGTTGGAGTGTCAGCTTGTGGACAGAAGAGTTGAGGGTTTGATTATCAGTCAAGGGCACATACCTGTGTTGCAGGTTTGATTCTCAGCCCCTGTCGGGGTTGTGTGGGAGGCAACCAATAGACGTGTCTCTTTCACATTGATGTTTCTCTCCTTCCCTCTCCCCCCCTCTCCCCTCCCACTCTCCCCCTCCCACTCTCCCCCTCCCTCTCCCCCTCCCTCCTCTCCCCCTCCCTCTCCCCCTCCCTCTCCCCCTCCCTCTCCCCCTCCCTCCTCTCCCCTCCCTCTCCCCCTCCCTCTCCCCCTCCCTCTCCCCCTCCTGCTCTTCTACTTTCTCTAAAAAAATCATTGGAAAAATATCCTCAGGTGTGGTCCCCAGACCAGCAGCCTCAGCATCACCCGGGAACTTGTTAGAAATGCATTCTTGGGTCCCACCTAGTACCTTCTCAATCAGAACCAGGGAAGATCCCCTACAATCTTTTTTTTTTTTTTTTAATTATTTTTATTAATTTGTTTTTGTTACAGACACTTCTTTTTTCCCCCAGTGACACCCTCCTCCCTACAATCTGTTTTAACAAGCTTTCCAGGTGATTCTGATGCATGCTCAAGTTTGAGAACCATGAGTTTAGTATTTATGGCATCTTGGTATAACCCATAGATTATAGAAAGTTAAAATAGTGCTACAATACCATACTATCAGGACCAGCAAAAGAAGTTTTTTTAAAAAATATATATTTTTATTGATCTTTTAGAGAGAGAGAGAGAAACATCGATGTGAGAGAGAAATATCAATTGGCTGCCTCCTATATGACCCTCACTGGAGATCAAGCCCACAACCTGGACATGTGCCCTGACCAGGAATCGAACCCGGACCTCTCAGTCCATGGGACATCACTCAATCCACTGAGCCACACTGGCTGGGCCAAAATAAATTCTTAAATTTAGAAGTTTAAATGACACAGACATGTTTTACAGATAGTATGTTCTGTGGTGACTGTATGGTTGCATTGGTTTCATGTTACTTGATAAGTTATTTAAGGGGTAGGAGTTATTTTTCTTTCTATTCAAGTAGACTTTAAAAGGATTAAGTTAATGATTTTTATTTATCCTAAATTCCCAAAGATAATTTCCTTTCAGCTTATTTTCTAATGATATTAGATATTGTAAATTGTTAAAACTATTTTAAAAGATATATGGGAATGGGAAGTAATATATATACTGTCTGTGATAATTCAGGTTGTTTTGTCTAAACAAGCACAAATAGCCTCACACGATTTTGTTATAATTGTAGTTTTCTTTGTGAATACAGTGTAATGGCTCAATTAAAAAGTTATACTTGTTACATAGATTATTTTATTAACATTATTATTATTAATGTTATTGTTAATCTTAGTTTTCTCTTTCATATTAACTTATAAATACACACGGAATAGAACAGTGAACTACCAAATACCCATTATCCAACCTCAATGTCCATTAACTGTCTGCATTCTTTTTTTTTTTTTTAATCCTCATCTGAGGACATTTTTCGATTTTTTGTTCAGAATGAGTGGGAGGAGAGAGAAACATCGACGTGAAAGGGCCACATGAAGTGGCTGCCTCTCACACGACCCAACCAGGGCCAGGGACAAACTACAACCAAGGGATGTGCCCTTATTGGGAACCGACCCCAGGTCTCTCTGGACCACAGGCCAATGCCCTAACCGCTGAGCAAAACCTGCCAGGGCACTTTCTGCATGCTTGATTTGATTTATTCCTCTCTCCCATTACTTTTTCTAGACTTGCTTGTTATATTGTTATAGTCGTTAAGTCATATTATGTCCTTGGAAAAACATTAATGTTTAGCTTAAAATTTATGAACCTCCTTAAATCTCATTCTAATGAGAGAGTAATGAATGGCTATTGTCACTTACTGCAAAAAATGGAAATGTTGTACTTGAGAAAATTTGAAATGTCTTTTTTTTTTTTTTTTTTTTATCCTCACCCGAGGACATTTTTTTATTTTTTGTTCAGATAGAGTGGGAAGGAGAGAGAGGAAGAGAGAGAGAGAGAGAGAGAGAGAGAGAGAGAGAAACATCGACGTGAAAGGGACACATCAATCAGTTGCCACCCACACGACCCAACCAGGGCCGGGGACAAACTGCAACCGAGGTACGTGCCCTTAACGGGAACCGAACCTGGGTCTCTCCAGACCGCAGACCAATACTCTAACCACTGAGCAAAACCGGCCAGGGCCAATTGTAGTTTTATAGTGTTAAGCAAAATTTTACGATCTATGGATTAGGGATGGGGGTGTCATATACCTTAAAACAATCCTTTTCCTTTAAAGTCACAGTCTTTTTTTTTTAGTATGTTTTTTAAATTAATTTTTCAAAGTGAGAGGAAGGGAGAGAGAGAAACATCAGTGTAAGAGAGAAACATCGATCGGTTGCCTCCTGCATGCCCCCTACTGGGGTTCGAGCCCACAACCTGGGAATGTGCCCTGACTGGGAGTCAAAGGCGGACCTCTCAGTCTATGGGACAGTGCTCAATCCACTGAGCCCCACTGGCTGGGCACCTTAAAAAATCTTTTTTGGTATTTTTTGTGAATTTATACAGAGATGAGAAAATTTGGTTCTTCCATTTATCTTTCCTGAGAAGTTTGATGGGTTTATTTTTGTACTTTGTGGAACAGGTGATGGCCTAGGGCAGTGATTTTCAACCATTTTTCATCTCACGGCACATATAAACTAATAAAATCTGTGGCACACAAAAAACATTTTTTGCCCATCTGACCAAAAAATAGGTATAATTTTGATTGATTTACTTTAAAAAATGATTGTAATTATCTACCCTTTTTGCTCCAAAGTGACTTAAAAAAATTTTTTTTTCATTTACTGATTTTAGAGAGGAGGAAGGGAGAAAGAGAAACATCGATTTGTTCTATTCATTCATTCATTGGTTGATTCTTTTTTGTTTTTGTTTTTTTAATTGACTTTAGAGAGAGAGAAAAGGAGAGAGAGAAACATTGATGTGAGAGAGAAACACTGATCGGCTGCCTCCTATATGCCCCCCAACTGGGATCAAACCTACAACCTGGGAACCGGTAATCGAACCTGCCAGTAATCGAACCTGCCACCTTTTGGTGTACAGGATGATGCCCCAACCAACTGGGCCACCCTGCCAGAGCTCAAAGTGACTTTTTACAAAATCAGGTACCTATACTTATATGTAAGGATTTCTGGTATCAAGAATTAAGCAGCCCAGCCGGTATGGCCCAGTAGTTGAGCATCAACCCATGTACCAGGAGATTGCCGGTTTGATTCCCGGTCAGGGCATATGCCCAAGTTGTGGGCCAAATCCCCAGTGGGGGGCATGCAGGAGGCAGCCAGTTGATGTTCTCTCATATTGATGTTTCTATCTGTCTCCCTCACCCTTCCTCTCTCTCTAAAATCAATAAAGGAAAAAAATAATAATAAAATGAGGACCTTTTTTTTAAAAAAAAAAAAAAAAAGAAGCAATCATCCCGGCCATTGTGGCTCAGTGGTTGAGCATCGACCCATGCACCAAGAGGCCACCAGTTCAATTCTCAGTCAGGGCACATGCCCACGTTGTGGGTCAAATCCCTAGTGGGGAGCATGCAGGAGTTAGCCAATCGATGTTCTCTCTCATCGATGTTTCTCTGTCTCCCCCTCTCCCCTACTCTCTGTCTAAAAAAAAAGCAATCAGATGCAACCTTATTATGTGATGTGACCAATAAGTGGCAACTCTGTTATATGACCTATATATTTATAGTTCAAAACAGAGCATTTACACTGGACTGCTATTGCTGTGTTGGCTATTTCATTTGTTTATTTGACAATCAGGGAAAAGAGGTCAGTGCCCCTTACTAAATAGTCAGATATTGCATATTTTAAAAATTCTTGCGGCACACTGGTTGAAAATCACTGGCCTAGGGTGATAAATAACTAAAGAAACTAGTTATTCTGCCCTGGCCGGTTTGGCTCAGCAGTTAGAGTGTCGGCCTATGGTCCAGAGAGACCTGGGTTCGGTTCCCGCTAAGGGCACGTACCTCGGTTGCAGTTTGTCCCTGGCCCTGGTTGGGTCATGTGGGTGGCAGCCACTCAGTGTGTTCCTTTCACGTCGATGTTTCTCTCTCTCTCTCTTCCCCTTACTCCCTCCCACTCTATCTGAACAAAAAATGGAAAAGTGTCCTTGGGTGAGGATTAAAAAAAAAAAAGAAGCAAACTAGTTATTCTAACATTGTATACTGTTGGAAACTTGGAATTAATAAAAGCAGTTATATAACTAAGCAATTGTTTTTGACTTGTTTGAAGGACATAATTTTAAACCAGTTTTTGCCTTTGGATATAATACATACATATGTTCATGATCTCTTAAAATCTCTAACAGGTATAGAACTAAAAATTTAAAGCCTGAGTTGAGAATTTTGCAGGGAATAAAATGAGGGAGGCAAAAAAAAATCAGTATCTTATTATTATTTAAGTATTAACATTAACACACACATCCTTTTTGTTATTTATTACCTCCTAAGAGCACTCTGGGAAACTTTCTTCTTGGCGGTTCATTAATGTAGCTTAGCTTGTGTAAGGTTTTGAGTATCCCTACAGTACTAAAATCTGGCATTTTGTTTAACCTGGGACCATTCAATTTTCTTGTATAAGGAACACTTTTAAAGATCGGCTTGGGAAATGCTGCCTCACAGTATGTAGTATGGCTCTTTTGCCATTGCCTATAATTTATTTTGGGGTTTATTTTGTATTTATATAAGAAAAACCAGGCCTTGGCAATGATCCCATAGACAAGTCCAGCCACACCCATTTATTGACATATTGTTTACATTTACGTTCCTGTTATAAGCAGAGTAGTTGGGACTGAGACTGTGTGGCCCACAAAGCTGAAAATAATTACTATCCTGGTCCGTTACAGAAAAAGTTTGCTAAGGAATAACCTATATTCGTTTAAAGAATTTTAACTCTATGTCAGAAGGTTAAACTATTTGAAAGCAGAATGGTGGTTATACAGTATTTACTCAAGTATATTTTTTTTCTGTGGGATTGAAATACTTCATTAAAATATGTGTTTTGCCCATCTGGTGTGGGTCAGTGGGTTGAACATCGACCCATACACCAAGAGGTCACTGGTCGATTCCTGGTCAGGGCACATGCCCAGGTTGTGGGCCTGATTCCCAGTGAGGGGCATGCAGGAGGCAGCCAATTGATGTTCTTTCTCATCAGTGTTTCTCTCCCCCTCTCCCTTATTCTTTGTAAAATCAATAAAGAAAAATTATAAAAAAAAACAACAACAAAATACATGTTTTAATGAACATCACATAACTTTTTAAAGAACATTTGACATTTGTTTCCATTGTTGCAGATATTACCCCAATATAACAAAAGAGACAGATAAGAATTCATGTCAATTGCTTATTCTAATTGGTAGAAACAATATAAGAAAAATAAGAATATAGGACCTAAATGGTCTTTTCCCCCTATAAATGAGGCAGATGTTGAACTACTTATCTCAAACTTTGAAAGACTCACTCATTGTTATGACCTTCGTGGTCTTTCCTCACTTCCAAAGGACAGGCCTGGGAAGGAAATAAACATTTTTATTCACCTGAAATCTGTCCAAGGCCCAGGTCTGGCCTACTTTTGAGAGGGCTTTGCCTCTGATGGTATCACTGTTTTCTTTTTTTTTTTTTTCATCCTCACCTGAGGACATTTTCCCTTTTTTTTTTTTGGTACAGATAGAGTGGGAGGGAGAGAGAGGAAGAAAGAGAGAGACAGAGAGAGAAACATCGATGTGAAAGGGACACATCGAGTGGCTGCCATCCGCACGACCTACCAGGGCCGGGGACAAACTGCAACCGAGGTACGTGCCCTTAGCGGGAACCGAACCCGGGTCTCTCCGTACTGCAGGCCGACGCTCTAACCGCTGAGCCAAACCGGCCAGGGCTATCACTGTTTTCTTTTTCTTTTTAAATTTTTTTTTTATCCTCACCTGAGGATATTTTTCCATTTTTTGTACAGATAGAGAGGGAGGGAGAGAGAGGATGGGAGAGAGAGAGAGAAACATCCAAGTGAAGGGACACATCGAGTGGCTGCCACCCGCACGACCAACCAGGGCCGGAGACAAACTGCAACCGAAGTACGTGCCCCTAGCGGAACCGAACCCGGGTCTCTCCAGACCGCAGGCCGACGCTCTAACCGCTGAGCCAAACCGGCCAGGGCTATCACTGTTTTCTTTACCAGTTTGTACTACTGTGAAAACTATAGCTTTAAACCTTCTTTATGCTTAAGGAATTTTGTTTCCAGCGGATTATTGAAAGAATATTAATATTTGATGTGTAGACTAATACATTTTATTATTATATTTTCAGGTATTTCTTGTGGTCGAATTCATATACCTGTTTTAGGAAGGTTTGGGACCTTTGAAACTCAGATTCTACGGAGAGTTCCTTTTAGAACCTTTACAGAAACACCAGCATACTTTGCTTCTAAAGATGGGATAAGTAAGGATGGCTCTGGAGATGGAAATAAGGTATTTTATCTTTATTGGCATCTATACACATATTTGAGTTCCCTCCTTTAAGCAATTAAATACAATAATAGTACTTTGTGTCCCATTGGTTTATATGTTTTCTGTGGGAAATGTGAAATATATAGAATGATCTGAAGAGTTTTATGTAATTTCATTTTGTGTTTCAGTTTGAACCATAAAGTAATTTTATAGGCATTGTACTTAATAAGCCATAATTAAAATTTTTAGCACTATAAAGGAGTAAAGTAACCTGTGTAGTTAGTCTGTAGGGTTGAATTAGGAATACCCATCATTTCCTGCTTTCACACAACTTTTACTACCCACAATAGTGTAAACCCCACTTCATTCTCTACCTAAAAATCTTGGACATCTCTCTGACAATGCTGGTCTGGTCTGTAGCTAGCAAGTAGATAATTGGTTCAGTGAATTATTAATTTTTTTATTATGTGAATTTGACTGACACTTGAGTTAATATTATATGTAAGACAAAATGCTCAGTGCTTTCAGATTTGTACTTAATCTTAACAGTGACTCTCTAAAGTAGGTGATATTATCTTTGATGAAAAGAGTTAGATTTAAGAAAGTTAAGAATCACTTGCCGTGATAATAAGACCCAATTCAATTTCATTGAAATGTAGTTTTATACTTATACTTATTTTTTTTCCTAGTTCTTATTGAGTCATTGAAAGAAAGCTATTTTTTATACATACTGGCACATACCTACATGCACCAGTAATAATAGAAATATAAATTATGCTAATAATTCCCTTCAGGAAATTGTAAAAATTACAAGATTAATTATAAATTATATTGTTTATTTTTAAGTTTACATATAAAATGGTTACCTGAAAGTAATAATTGACACTCTCCTATTTTCCTTCTCCAAAAACGTTAGAAATCAGTGAGTGAGGGGAGCAGTAAAAAATCAGGTTCTGGAAATTCTGGAAAAGGTGGAAACCAGCTGCGCTGTCCTAAATGTGGTGACTTATGCACACATGTAGAGACCTTTGTGTGTAAGTATTACTTCGTTGTTCTTCAAAAACTTTTTCTGTAAGTCATTAACTGCATAGAAATATATAAATTATATAAATTAGGGTTATGTTCTTCCTGAACTGACATTATTCTCTCTTATATTCACCAGATACTAAAAATCCCCAGAACTAGTAATGTTTTGCACTGTGGTATAGGAGAGAATTTAAGAAAACCATTTGCCTCTTTATCTTGCTTATATGTTTATTTTAAAATTGGATCTTATGATTTTTAAAGTTTTTTTTTATTATGTTTTATTTTTGTTTGTATAATATATTGTATCTGAAATAATTCAAATGTATTGAATGAGGCCCTGGCCATGTAGCTCAGTTGTTTGGAGCATCATCCCAATATGCCAAAGTTGAGGATTTGGTCCTCAATCAGGGCACATACAAGAATCAACCAGTCTCCCTGGCCGGTTTGGCTTAGCGGTTGGAGCTTTGGCCCCCGGACCAGAGAGTCCCAGTTCAGTTCCCACTAAGGACACGTACCTCTGTTGCAGTTTGTCCCTGACCCCAGAGGGGTCATGTGTGTCTCTCACATCGATGTTTCTCTCTCTCACTTCCTCCTCTCCCTTCCTCTCTATATGAAGATGAATGCAAAAGTGTCCTCAGGTGAGGGTAAAAAAAAAAAAAAGAATCAACCAGTGAATGCATACATAAGTGGAACCACAAACTAATGTCTCTCTTTCTCTCTCTCTCCCTTCCTCTTTGTCTCAAATCAGTTTTTAAAAATGTCTTGCCTGGCCAGTGTGGCTCAGTGGTTGAGCATTGACCCATACACCAAGAGGCCACTGGTTTAATTCCTGGTCAGGGGACATGCCCAGGTTGTGGGCCCAATCACCAGTGAGGGGCATGCAGGAGGCGGCCAATTGATGTACTCTCTCATTGATGTTTCTCTCTCTCTCTCTCTCTCTCTCTCTCTCTCTCTCTCTCTTCCTCTCCCTCTCCCTCTAAAAAATCAATAAAGAAAAAGGAAATGTCTTGAATGAAAAAGGCTTTGCTTATGATTTACAAAGCAATTGAAAAATAAGTTGTTGAAGGGGTAGCATTTAGTGAATTAAATAATACATTTCTGGGGAGTGGGGATCTGTGATATACATTTAATTGAAAAAAGAAACTGTATTAGGTTACCATGCAGATGTATACAACAATCAAATGTAGAGAAACACAAGAAAGTAAAGTTAAATGTGATCCTCTTTATTTTTAAGAAAAAAGTACATTTTTTCATTTTCTATTCTTGGCATAAATTTTCATTCTTTCCAGTGGAACCAAAACCTCCTGAACCCCTTTCAAGTGTTATCCAAAACTTGAACTTCCTCTATTTCTGGATTGAAAAATTAATTCACAAATGAGCTGTGTAATTCTGTCATCTTTTTTTTTTAATCCTCACCTGAGGACACCCTTCCATTTTTTGTTCAGATAGAGTGGGAGAGAGGGAGGGAGGGAGGGAGAGAAAGAGAAACATCGGCGTGAAAGGGACACATTGAGTGGCTGCCTCCCACATAACCCCAACCAGGGCTGGGGACAAACTGCAACCGAGGTATATGCCCTTAGCAGGAACCGAACACAGGTCTCTCTGGACTGCGGGCTGATGCTCTAACCCCTGAGCCAAATGGGCCAGGGCAGGTATACTATTCTTTAGCCCATTTAAAAATTAACTTATCATGAATAGATCCCCACTTCTATTTAAGTTAGAGCCTTTAATTGTTTTTATTTATATGTATATATAATATATATATATTTTTTAATTTTTAATTTTTTAAATGTACTGGGAAATTCCAAAGCAACAAGTACTGCACAGAAAAGGAGACACGCGGGGAGTTTCTGGGGGCCTGTATTGAACTATTTTCTTTGGTGATTCCTCCAAGTCCTTTCTGTAGGGCTCATTGCCCCAGCCTGTTCTGAGAAGTTTTTCTAAATAGTTAGTAGATGACAACAAGCCCTGCCTTCACCCCGTGGAACTGCCCTCCAGGCCTCTTTAAAAACTGAGATTAGCCCTGGCCGGTTTGGCTCAGCGGTTAGAGCATCGGCCTGCGGTCCGGAGAGACCCGGGTTCGGTTCCCGCTAAGGGCACGTACTTCGGTTGCAGTTTGTCCTCGGCCCTGGTTGGTCGTGCGGTGGCAGCCACTTGATGTGTCCCTTCACGTCGATGTTTCTCTCTCTCTGTCTCTTCCTCTCTCTCCCTCCCACTCTATCTGTACAAAAAATGGAAAAATGTCCTCGGGTGAGGATAAAAAAAAACACACACAAAAAAAACTGAGATTAGCTTGTCCAGTCCATTATCGAAATCATCTTTTCTACTTGTATAGGAACAAGGGGCACAGATACAGGAAGCTGCCCTTCTTTGTGGCCTTGTATTGCCACATTATTGCTGACAAAAAATGAAAAACTGTACGGTTTTATTAGCTAGAATGCCCACTCATGCCCAGATTGGGCACTGTGCCTTTAGGTCTCTGGGGCCTTTTCAGTCACATCTCTGAGCCTGGGCCGAATGCAGATGCTCCTGGAGTGTGTGGAAGCACCGGGAAGGCCTAGATAGGAAGAAAGGCGAGTCCCAAAGCCAGTCTGGGCAGCATTTTCTCTCAAAGCAGAAGGCTGTGTATCCTGTCTCTCAGGGACTCCTGCAACTCAATCAATGAGTTCACTCTAACTGGCCACTGGGGCCATTGTCTTCTGACACAGCCTGGCCAGGAGCCCTGCCATCTGCAGAAGGGAGTTCACACCTTCGGCTATTTTCATGTGAGTGTATCCAATTTCCTTAATAAACTCCAGTTTCAAGTATTCTGCCATTTGGAAGGTTTTACACACTCGAAAAATGTTGCCAATGATGTCTTCTGGTGAATAGCCAAGATGCCACAGGTGAGCGAGAATCTTGTAGGCTTCGTCGATGTTGGCATTCACACAGTGCTGGATCATCTCCTTCACCAGCAGCGGGTGCGGCTGGTCACAGACCTTGAACACATTCTCACTGTTAATGAAGCCGAATCCCGAGAAAGTAGACTGCAAGTTGTTCAATGCCTGCCTCATGTCTCCCTGGGCGGTGAAGATAATGGCTTCCAGACCATCGTCAGTGTACTGCACCTTCTCCTTCTCGATCATATTCATTAACCTCGCGAGGATCTGGGCATCGGTCAGCTTTGTGTAGCGGAGGACTGCGCACCGGGACTGAATGGGCTCTATGATTTTATCCGAAGCATTACAAACAAGTACAAAGCGAGTTGTTTTGGAGTAGATTTCCATGGTTCTCCTCAAGGCTTGCTGGGCTCCATCAGTCATGCTGTCTGCTTCATCCAGGATGATGATCTTGTGTCGTCCTTTGGGAAGAGTGACTTTCTGTTGAGCAAACATTTTGATTTTGTTCCTCACAACATCAATACCCCTGTCATTTGAGGCATTAAGTTCCAAAACGGCATCTTTGAGAGCTGGGCCCAGAAGGGCTCCTGCCAAACACAGGATGCTTGTGGTTTTGCCAGTTCCTGGGGGGCCAGCAATGATAATATTGGGCATATTCCCTTCTCGTGCAAAGATCTCCAGCCTGCTCACAGTGTCTTCATTCCCAACAATTTCATTCAACTTTATTGGTCTATACTTCTCAACCCACGGCAGCTCTTAGTGGCCAGCGCTCCCGGGGGCCTTGCTGGGGCCCGGGGAAGGATCCTGGGACCCACCAGCCACCGTAGCTCTCCTCCACCTCCATTCTCCTGCCGCCTCTTCCCGCCGCCCGAGGCCCCCTATAATACTATTTGAAGGCTTACTGTACTTAACATATAGTGCGGGAATTATACTTTTCTGCAGTGTTTTGGAGATTTTGTGTTGGACCCCGTGTTTAAGATCATGAAAAACTTTCATTTAAACAAATCTAAAAAAGTTTTTACTAAGGTAGACTGTCAGTTGTTGTCATACTATACAAGCACGTTTACTGGGATCAGTATTCTGTATGTAAAGGAATATAGGACTTATAATAATCATTTAAAGAAAAGAGGTTTATTTATCCCTTGATAATTGAACAAAATTATATTTTTGCCCTTAGTTTTTAAGAGTAAAAAATGCATTGCAATGCTTGTTTTATTTTTTTAATCCTCACCTGAGGATATTTTTCTATATATCTTCAGATAATGTGGGAGGTAGAGCTAGAGAAGGGGAGAAACATCCATGTGAAAGGGACACAGACTGGCTGCCTCCCACACTGGCTGCCTCCCACACAGGGCAGAGGACAAACTGCAACCCAGTTAGTTACATGCCCTTGGCCGGAACCAAACCTGTGACTCATTGGTTCACGGGCCTTCGCTCTACCACTGAGCCAAACGAATGGGCCAGGGCACAATGCTTGTTTTTTTAAAATAGCATTTTGATAAATAAAGTATTTGAACTCGGGTATTTGTTGAATGTGTTTCAGTGTAAAATTGTATTGCAAACATTCAAGTAGAATTTAAACAACCCTTCAACCATAAGCAAAGAGGGTGTGATTTGTTGTTTAATCTCTTTCCCTTTGACCTAATTTCTTTAGTGAAATATTTTGTTTGTGTGTTCTCAAGCCAGATTTTCTAGTCACACAGCCTGAACTAAATCAGAGGCTTCTCTGCCCTTTAATCCTTGCTGTTTACCATCACTAACAATTGTAAGCTTGTGCCTAATAAAATGAAGGCATTAACTCTTTCCCATTGATGGGAAATGGTGATAATGTATCTGGGCTTGGGTTAATTGAAGGTACTTGGCATAGCTTGGTATTTTCTTTAGGTAAGCATTCCCTCTTCTGGCTTAAAATTTGCTGCTAGAATTTATTCTGAATGAATTTTTAATTGACCTTGTGTTTCAGAATGAACATATAACAATTACATTGATTGAATTAATAATTATATTTGTTTTAATTGTGAAATTGTCTGTTTTTTATTTTTTTATTACTTTTTAAAAATATTTATTTTTGTTACAGATGTTTCTTCGTTTTTACCCCATTGACACCCTCCTCTCCATCCCCCCACCCCGTCCCCAGCTTTGTTGTCCATGTCCATTGGTTATGCATACATGCATGTAAGTTCTGTGGTTTATCTCTTCCCTCCCCCAACCACCCCCTTTTCTGAAGGTTGTCAGTGTGTACCCTACTTCCACGTCTCTGGGTCTACCCTATTCCTCAGACTATTATTATGATCATTATATTCCACAAATAAGTAAAATCATGTGATATTTGTCTTTTTCTGCTTGGCTTGTTTTGCTTAGAATAATACTTTCCAGGTCCCTCCATGTCATCTCAAAGGATAAGAGGTCTTTTTTTCTTACAGCTGCATAGCACTCCATTGTGTATATGTACCACAGCTTTTTTATCCATTCGTCTACTGATGGACACTTGGGCTGTTTCCAGATCTTGGCTATTGTAAATAGTGTTGCTATGAACATGGGGGTACATATATTCTTTCTGATTGGTGTTTCAAGCTTCTTAGGTTATATTCCTAGATGTGGGATCACTGGGTCAAATGGCAATTCAATTTTCAATTTGTTGAAGTAACACCATAGTATTTTCCATAGGCTGCACCAGTCTGCATTCCCACCAGCAGTGTACTAGAGTCCCCTTTTCTCCACACCCTCGCCAACACTTGTTTGATGATTTGTTGATGGTGGCCATTCTGACAGGTGTAAGGTGGTACCTCTTTGTTGTTTTAATTTGCATCTCTCTGATGATTAGTGATGTTGAGCATTTTTTCACATGTCTCTTGGCCATTTGTATGTCCTGTTTGGCGAGGAGTCTATTCAGCCCCTCTGCCCATTTTTTAATTGGGTTCTTTGTCTTCCTTTTGTTGAGTTGTATGAGCACTCTATATATTTTGGAAATTAACCCCTTATCTGATGTATCATTGGCAATGATGCTCGCCCATACAGTGGGTTCCTTTTCCATTGTGATGGTTGTTTCTTTTGCTGTGCAGAAGCTTTTTAGTTTGTTGTAGTCCCATGTGTTTATTTTTTCCTTTGTTTCTGTTGCTTTAGGTGATGTATCAGTGAAAATTCAGCTGCGTATGATGTCCGAAATTTTGTTGCCTACATTTTCTTCTAGGATATTTATAAATTCACGGGTCACATTTAAGTCTTTTATCCATTTTGAGTTTATTTTTGTGTATGGTGTAAATTGATGGTCTAGTTTCATTTTTTTTTTTTATCCTCACCCGAGGATATTTTTCCATTTTTTGTTCAGATAGGGAGGGAGGGAGGGAGGGAGGGAGGGAGGGGGAGAGAGAGAGAGAGAGAGAGAGAGAGAGAGAGAGAGAGAGAGAGAGAGAAGCATCGACGTGAAAGGGACACATTGAGTGGCTGCCACCCACACAACCCAACCAGGGCTGGGGACAAACTGCAACTGAGTTATGTGCCCTTAGCAGGAACCGAACCTGGGTCTCTCTGGACCGTAGACTGAGCCAAACTGGCCAGAGCTCATTTTTTTTGCATGTAGCTGTCCAATTTTCCCAACATCATTTATTAAAGAGGCTGTCTTTACTCCATTGTATGCTCATGCCTCCTTTGTCAAATATTAATTGAGCATAATGTCTTGGGTCCATTTCTGGGTTCTCTGTTCTGTTCCACTGGTCTATATGCCTATTCTTGTGCCAGTACCAGGCTGTTTTGATTGCAGTAGCTTTGTAGTATAACCTAATATCTGGTATTGTGATCCCACCTACTTTGTCCATCTTTTTCAAGATTGCTGTGGCTATTTAAGGTCTTTTTTGCTTCCATATTAACTTTTGAAGTATTTGTTCTAGTTCTATGAAATATGTCCTGGCTATTTTGAAGGGGATTGCATTGAATTTATAGATTGCTTTGGGTAATATGGACATTTTAATGATGTTAATTTTTCTAATCTATGAACAAGGTATGTGCTTCTACTCTTTTATATCTTCCTCTATTTCTTTTTTCAATGTCCTGTAGTTTTTTGCAAATAGGTCCTTTACTTTTTTGGTTAAGTTTATTCCTAGGTATCTTAATTTTTTTGCCACGATGGTAAATGGGATTGTTTTTTCAGTTTCTCTTTCTGTGAGTTCATCATTGGTGTATAAGAATGCCGTCGATTTCTTGACGTTAATTTTGTATCCTGCTACTTTGCCAAATTCATTTATTAAGTCTAGTTGATTTTTGATGGAGTCTTTAGGGTTTTCTATGTATAATATCATGTCATCTGCAAGTAATGACAGTTTCACTTCTTTCCAATTTGGATTCCATTTATTTATTTTAATTTATTTTTTAATTAATTTATTTATTTTTATTACAGATGTTTCTGCTTTTCCCCCATTGATTCCCACCTCCCTCTCCCTTCCTACCCTGTCCCCAGCTTTGTTGTCCATGACCTTTGTTCATGCATACATGCATATAAGTTCTGTGGTTTATCTCTCCCTCACCACCCCCTATTCTGGGGATTGTCAGTCTGTACCCACCTTCTACATCCTGGGACTACCCCATTCCTCAGATTGTTATGTTCATTATATTCTACAAATAAGTGAGATCATACGATACTTGTCTTTCTCTGTTTGGCTTGTTTTGCTTAGGATAATACTTTCCAGGTCCCTCCATGTCATCTCAAAGGATAAGAGATCTTTCTTCCTTACAGCTACATAGTACTCCATTGTGTATATGTACCACAGCTTTTTTATTCATTTGTCAACTGATGGACATTTGGGCTGTTTTCAGATCTTAGCTATTGTAAATAGTGCTGCTACGAACATGGGGGTACATATATTCTTTCTGATTGGTGTTTCAGGCTTCTTAGGGTATATTCCTAGAAGTGGTATCCGTTTTATTTTTTCTTCCTGTCTGATTGCTGTGGCTAAGACTTCCAGTACAATGTTAAATAAGAGTGGTGAAAGTGGGCATCCCTGTCTTATTTGTGTTCTTAAGGGAAATGCTTTTAGTTTCTGCCCATTGAGTATGATGTTGGCTGTAGGTCTTTCACATATGGCCTGTATAATGTTGAGATATGATCTCTCTATTCCCACATTGCTGAGCATTTTTATCAAAAATGGATGCTGGATTTTGTTGAATGCTTTTCCAGCATCTATTGATATGATCATGTGGTTTTATCCTTCATTTTGTTTATGTGGTGTATCACATTTATTGGTTTCCAAATGTTGTACCAGCCTTGCATCTCTGGGATGAATCCCACTTGGTCATGGTGAATAATTTTTTTGATGTAGTGCTGGATCCGATTTGCTAGTATTTTGTTCAGGATTTTGACATCTATGTTCATCAGGGATATTGGCCTGTAGTTTTATTTCTTTGTAGTGTCTTTTTCTGATTTTGGAATTAGAATTATGCTGGCCTCATAAAACGAGTTTGGAAGTCTTCCTTTGTCTTGAATTTTTTTGAAATAATTTGAGGAGAATGGGTGTTCTTTGAATGTTCGGTAAAACTCCCCAGTGAAGCCATCTGGGCCTGGGGTTTTGTTTGCTGGGAGAGTGTTGATTACCTCTTCAATTTCCTTAGTTGTCATTGGTCTGTTCAAGTTTTCTCTCTCTTCCCGGTCCAGTTTTGGGAGACTATGTGTTTCTAGAAATTTGTCCATTTTGCTTAGATTGTCAAATTTGTTGCCATGTAATTGTTCATAGTAGTTAATGATCATTTGTATTTCTGTGGTGTCAGTTGTTACTTCTCCTCTTTCATTTCTGATTTTGTGTATTTGTGTTCTCTTTCTTTGTTTCTTGGTGATTCTAGCTAAGTGTCCATCAATCTTGTTTATCTTTTAGAAAATCCAGCTCTTTCTTACATTGATCCTTTGAATTGTTGTTTTTTTTTTTTTTTTTTTTTTTTTGTATTTTTGGACTCTATGTCATTTATTTCTACTCTGATCTTTACTATTTCTTTCCTTCTACTTGCTCTGGTGTTTTCTTTTTGTTTGCTTTCTAGTTCTTTAAGTTGTGAGGTTAGACAGTCTATTAGAAATTTTTCTTGTTTCTTGAGGTAGGCCTGTAGTGCTATGAACTTCCCTCTCAGAACTGCTTTCGCTGCATCCCATAGATTTTGTGTTGTTGTGTGTTTTCATTTTCATTGTTTTCCTGGAAGTTTTTAATTTCTCCCTTGATCTTCTCGGTAACCCATTCGTTGTTTAATAACATGCTATTTTGCCTCTATGTGTTCAAATGTCTTTGCATGTTCTGGTTGCAATTGATTTCTAGTTTCATGCCATTGTGATCTGAGAAGATGCTTGATATGATTTCAATCTTCTTGAACTTGAAGAGACTTAGTTTGTGTCCTAACATGTGGTCTGTCTTTGAGAATGTCCCATGTGCACTCGAGAAGAATGTGAATTCTCTAGTTTTGGGGTGTAATTCTCTGTACATTTCTATTAAATCCATTTGGTCCATTGCTTCATTTAGAGTCTTTGTTTCCTTGGTAATTTTTTGTCTAGAGGATCTGTCCAGTGATGTCAGCAGGGCTTTGAAGTCCCCTGCTATGATTGTATTGCTGTCGATTTCTCCTTTGAAGTCCTCCAGAAGATTTTAAATATATTTCGGTGCTCCTATATTGGGTGCAGATATGTGTACCAAGGTTATACCTTCCTGTTTGATAGATCCTTTCAATATTATGTAGTGGCCTTCTTTGTCTCTAGTTATGGCCTTCATTTTGAAATCTGTTTTATCAGATATGAGTATTGCTACCCCAGCTTTTTTTTTCTTTCCATTTGCTTGGAAGATTTTTTTCCATCTCATCACTTTCAACCTATGTGAGTCTTTTTGTTGTGAGGTGGGTGTCTTGTACACAACATATAGATGAGTCATGCTTTCTAATCCAATCAGCTACTCTGTCTTTTTATGGGAGCATTCAATCCATTTACGTTTAAGGTGATTATTGATATGCCTCTTATTTATTCCCATATTTGTTCAGTTTGGTTATATTTTTCTTCCTATTTCTTCTACTAATTACAGCAGTCTTTTTAACATTTCTTGCTGTGCTGGTTTGGTGCTAATGTATTCCCTTAGCCTTTTTTTTTAATCTGGGAAGCTCTTTATTTGACCTTCTATTTTAAATGATAGCCTTGCTGGGTAGAGTAGTCTTGGATTCACATCCTTGTTTTTCATGACCTTGATTACTTCGTGCCATTCCCTTCTGGCCTGTATTGTCTGTTGAGAAGTCAACTGAGAGCCTTATGGGTATTCCTTTGTAGGTAACCTGTTGCTTATCTCTTGCTGCCATTAGGATTCTCTCTTTATCTTTAATTTTTGGCATTTTAATTACTATGTGTCTTGGTGTGGACCTGTTTGGGTTCTTCTTACTTGGGGCTCTCTGTGCTGCTTGAACTTGAATGCCTTCTTCCTTCACCAAATTAGGGAAGTTTTCTGTCACTATTTCTTCAAATATATTCTCTAACCCTTGCTCATTTTCTTCTTCTTCGGGGACTCCTATGATGCGAATATTATATTTCCAGTTGTCCCACAGTTCTCTTAAGCCTTCTTCCTTTTTTTTATTTGTTTTTTTTCTTTTGTTTTTCTGATTGGTTGATTTTTTCCTACCCTGTCTTCTAATTCTCTGATCCGGTTGTCAGCTTCCTCTACTCTGCTGTTTAGACCTTCCAATGTGTTCTTTATTTCTGCTATGTCATTCTTCATTTCTTCTTGGTGGTTTTTAATTTCCAGTTGGTTGATTTTCAACATTTCTATGTCTTTACTCATGATGTTGATGTCCTTACCCATGCTGTTGAGCTTCCGCAAGATCAGGGCTCTGAATTCTAGCTTTATTAATTTGCTTAACTGCTCATCATTTATCTCATCTTAAGTAGTGGTCTCTTGTTCTTTCATTTGGCATTTGTTTCTTTGCTTCACCATTTTGGCTATCACAGTGGGCTTTGGAGCCTGCCAAATTTTCCCTGTGGGTGTTGGTGTTCTGCTGTTTGTGGCACCCTCTACTGGGTTTGGATGAGCAAGGGAGGATCCACATTAAACACCACTGTCAAGTCTTACTTTCCTGGGCAGAGTTGCAAGCCCAGGAATGGTTCAGTTATCCTCCAGCTTTTTGCCTGGAGACTATCAATAGTGGTTCCTTGTTTTTTTTTTCATCCTCACCTGAGGACATTTTTCCATTTTTTGTACAGATAGAGTGGGAGGGAGAGAGGGGGAGAGAGAGAGAGAGAGAGAGAGAGAGAGAGAGAGAGAGAGAGAGAGAGAGAAAGAGAAACATCGATGTGAAAGGGACACATCGAGTGGCTGCCACCCGCACGACCAACCAGGGCCGGGAACAAACTGCAACCGAGGTACATGCCCCCAGCGGGAACCGAACCCGGGTCTCTCCGGACCGCAGGCGGATGCTCTAACCGCTGAGCCAAACTGGCCAGGGCGATTATCATAGTTTTAAAAATTCTATTTCTTTGCAATTTGATCTGTCTAGTATGTTACACAAAAAATATATATTACCTAGACCTACCAACATGTAACTAATTTCTATGTATCTTTTGCTTTGTATCTGTTAATAGTCTGTATGGGTTTCTCCAGTATCATGATGCTTTCCGAGTTCCCTGGTTACCATTAATAGGGCTAGGCTTGGAGAAGGTTAAGAGTAAATGGCCATATGTCTACATCCTAAAGCCGTGTTTTAGAAAGAGAGAAAGGAAGAAATAAATCACTTTTGGTTTAACACAGGCTATTCTATAGCTGCTGTGTTGTCATTAAGAAATCATTTTTGAGTGTTGTTTTTAGCAGCTCTGGGTGTAGAAGGGGTCACTGAAGTGCTCAGATTCTCTTGGCAGTGCAAGGATCTAACCACCACTATGTTGAGCACAAGGGCAAAGACCAAAACCACCGAGAAGCACCTCTAGAGCGCAAGATCAATGTGTTAGCCGTGTTTGACCAGTTACAGATTCAGAAGTTTAGAGGCATTTAACATAATTGATTAGAATAGGGATGGTTTCACCAACAAGGAAGATTTACATGATATACTTGTCTTCCTGGGGAAAAATCCAACCGATGAGTATCTAGATGCCATAATGAATGAGGCACCAAGTCCCATAAATTTCACCATGTTCCTCATTGTGTTTGGTGAGAAGTTAAATGGCACAGATCCAGACAATGTAATCAGAAATGCTTTTACCTGCTTGCTTTGCTGAAGAAGCAACTGGCATCATTCAGGAAGATTACCTGAGAGAGCTGCTGACAACAATAGGAGATCGGTTTACAGATAAGGAAGTGGATAAGCTGTTAAGAAAAGCACCTGTTGACAAAAAGGGAAATTTCAGTTACATTGAGTTCACCCAAATCCTTAAAAATGGAGCAAAAGACATGCCCTGGCCGGTTTTGCTCAGTAGTTACAGAGTGTCGGCCCATGGACCAGAGAAGCCTGGTTGTACCTCAGTTGCAGTTTGTCCTCAGCCCTGGTTGGGGTTGTGTGGGTGGCAACCACTCCATGTGTCTCTCTCACGTTGTTATTTCTCTCTCTCTCCTTCCCGCTCTATCTCAAGATAAATGAAAAAAAAAAAAAAAAATGGAGCAAAAGACAAAGATGATTGAAAAGAACTCCATATTCCAGCCAAATGTTCCTTGTGACCACTTTGGGTATTTCTGAGACTTTCTCTTAGAGCCTATAGCATGCCCTAGCTTTACAGCTTTTGACTTTCTTGTATTTATTCTCAGCCATTTGGGGCACATGCATCTCTATAATCAGACTGGAAATGGGACTTTCTGTCATTTTCGGAACAGAAAATAGAGTAATTTAACTTACCAGCTCTCCCATAACTGCAGTCTACACAGAGTCAATATATTTTTTTCAGAGATAGTTTCTTAATTTTTTCTGAACTGTAATAAAACTTTATGATAAAAAAGAAACAATTTTTATCCTCTTTTTAAAAGTATTTTTCCCCTTCATTGATTTTAGAGAGGAAGTAAGAGGGAAAGAGAGATAGAAACATGGATGAGAGAGAACATTGATTGGCCGCCTCCTGCATGCTCCCCACTGGGGATCAAGCCCACAATCTGGGCTTGTGCCCTGACCAGGAATTGAACCGGCAACCTCTTGGTGCATGGGTCAATGCTCAACCGCTGAAGCCACACTGGCCGGACTACCCTCACTTTTAACTGCCCTTGTTTTTGTTTTCAAAAGCTGTATGATTATCTTTAAGTAAATATTACTGAGAATGTTGTTACATTGTTAGTTTCTGAGTGGTTTTTAGGTCAAGGAAATAGGCGTTAGTGGAAGTATTAAAGGTGAAAATAAGGAAGGTATGAAATAATTTTATCTTTTTACTAAGTTAAGTTGTTGTCAGCAGCTCTCTTAGGTAATCTTCCTGAATGGTGCCAGTTGCTTCTTCAGCAAAGCAAGCAAAAACATTTCTGATAACATCTTCTGAATCTGTGCCATTTTCTCACCAAACACAATGAGGAACATGGCGAAATGTATGGGATTTGATGCCTCATTCATTATGTCATCTATTAGCATTATGAAATGCTAATAGGTTTGAAAAGAACCTGAAGAATATACTTTTTTACATTTTTAGGGATTAAAATTTTAGGGATTTCTCTCTTTAATTTCTACATATGTTTGAAAAATTTAATAATAAAATATTGGGAGAATAGATTAATTTACTTGTATTTTACCTTTTTCACAGTTTTTCCATGTATTTCAATGGAATAAACAATTTTTTAATGTTCCTATTATGATGGCTTTTAAAATTAACTTTAGTGTTTGGGAAGTTGACTCAGTCTTTTCTCTTAATGAATTATATCATAAAATGAAAGAACCTAGTGGAAATGAAGACAATGTAGTTTACTGAACTCATCTATCTTAGATGTAAACTAGGCTATTATGGTAGTGGAGTGAACTACAAGACTACTTTTTGTCAAGTACATAGTTTCCTTTTGCAGTGAACCTTTGAGATGAAGCACTATTTTAATTATTTATTTTTCTTTGCTGACCTTTTCTTTTATAGCTTCTACCCGTTTTGTGAAGTGTGAGAAATGTCATCATTTTTTTGTTGTGCTATCTGAAGCAGACTCAAAGAAAAGCATAATTAAAGAACCTGAATCAGCAGCAGAAGCTGTAAAATTGGCATTCCAACAGAAACCACCTCCTCCCCCCAAGAAGGTATAAAGTCTTACAAGCATTTGATCTTGAAAACATACTCCCTTCTCAGTTTATAATGGATCCTAACACTAGTATCTAAACACATATTGTAAGTTACTAATATGGACTGTATCTGGCTAAATTGTTTTTGATATTTGATACTTGGAATTTAGGTACGAGTCCATTGCTTTTTTCCCATGTCGTGATTATTGTATTCAGTAGCAATGACATGTAGTTGGATGATTATTCAAATAGTGTTAATACTAAATCTAAAATGATAACCTTAAAATAGAGCAACTATGGGTTTATTTTTGTTAGTTTGAACACCTAAGTAACACCAACCTGCAATCCCCCCATTAAATTAGTCTACTTAAACAGCCTCAGGCTAACAATAGAAGCAAGTAATTTTTTATGGGCAGTGTGCAGGCACTCTCCTCTATAGTATTGTGGCTTTAGTGGTATGGGCTTTTTCCAGGAGTCTCAGACAGATTGTGATTTGGCTGTATGAAACATAAACAGGTGTATCATTAGCTCCATTGAGTGGGTGCTTGTTGTACACTTTCTGAGAACGAGGAGCCCTGCTCCTGGGCTATGTGCCCTGTGTTCTGGCCACGTCTCAGATATTTTACCCTTCGATTATTTCACACCCTCTGCCTCAATGTAGCCTTCTTCTACTCTATTTTGATACCAGTGCATTTGTCTATTCATCTAAATGTGCTGTGGCAGATTTAATAATTCATGAGTATAATTTGTAAGGAATGACATTTTTTATTTTTCTATTTTTGTTAATCCTTGCCCAAGAATATTTTCCCATTGATTTTTAGATAGAATGGAAGGGAGGGAGGGAGGGAGAAACATTGATTGGTTGCCTCCTGCACGATTCTGACTGGGGCTGGGGATCGAACCTGCAACCCACGTATGTGCCCTTGACCAGGAATCGAACCCAAGACCCTTTAGTCTGCAGGCCGACGCTCCAGCCATTGAGCCAAACTGACCAGGGCAGGAATGAATATTTTTTTAAAAACCATAAGAAAATGCATATGGCCAACAACTGAAGAATTTGTCATGTACAAATCAATAATGTAATAGAAAATGTAGCTGTGAAGCTTTATATTCTCTAATTATTTGTGTAGACTTGAGACATCAAAGTCAAAGTTGTAGAAAATAATTGGACAATTTAACTTTTTTCCAGAGTTAGTAAATATTAACAGTTAATTTCTATTTACTGAAAGCTGAAGGAATTTACCCCAGGTTCCAAGCTGTTGGTGGTGTCCAGGATTTGAATAGAGCTTTAGTTTCTTCTAAGAATAAAACTTTTATATTGCCATGTAGATAAATAGTAGCTTTAAAGTCAATATCTGAGAAAAAGCTAAATGTTTGTGAGTATTAAAACATAGATACTGGTAATATAATGGCTTTTGATTGTATAATACCTATTTTTGAAAAGGGTAGTTTTATAATATATTGTCTTTGTGAAGAATATTATTCATATGATTGATAGAGGTATAGAAAAGATTAATTTTAATGATTTGCATTAATGATAATACCTTTAGACTCCTGGTGGCATGTGTAGGTATTCTAAATGATGTTAATATTAACTTTTAAAAATTAGGATCGATGGCATTGTATAGAATAGAATCTAGCATAGCACTAGAAGAGGACAGTGATACTTTGTTAAGCTAGAGAACAAATAAATTGTGTTTTTGTACATTTAGGATGAGGGACCTTGAATAATTGCTATATAATGTATCATGCCCTTGGCATTTTGTTTTTGATGAGTCTTTGTTCAAATATAAAACTGGAAGCAAATATGCTCAGTATATAACTTTTTAATGTGTGTTTTTATGATAGCTCATATTAAACTAATACCTAATTATTTTTCAGATTTATAACTACCTCGACAAGTATGTTGTTGGCCAGTCATTTGCTAAGAAGGTGCTTTCAGTCGCGGTGTACAATCATTATAAGAGAATATATAATAATATCCCAGCTAATCTGAGACAGCAAGCAGAGGTTGAGAAGCAGACATCATTAACACCTAGAGGTTAGTGTTTTGATAATTGGCCAAAATAGAGATCACTATGCTTAGAAGTAGTCTTTATTGCAACTCCTTGCTTTTGTCTTAAAATGCTTTTAGTATAGTACAACATTTTTCAAAGAACAGGTCACTTCTTAGTGGATTATGAAATGATTTTGGTAGGATGCCAACAGCATTTAAAAAAAAAAGTTAATAGATATGAATAGAAAATACCAGAGTACATTAACTTTAGTTAAGTATTGTTTCTTAAAACTTTTGCTTTTAGTTATATGTGCATAGGTTCTGAGCCACAGAGTGAAATGTATTTCTTACCAAGGGTTTCAGTAACATCAACTTTGAATTATATACCTCACCACAACTAGTTCCCCATGACCCTGTCATTGCAGTGCTCTGTATGACTCTGAGTTCTTTTCTTTTGGATTCAGAATACAGAATTTCATTTCCTAAGTCATGTGTGTGTGTGTGTGTGTGTGAGTGAGATATACATGGAGATAACTCTTGCATAACATATACAGCACTTTTTCCTCTTTGGGCCCCAGCTACAGCGTGCAAGGTTAGGGGCAAATTTGTAAGTGATTCAAAGTATAATTCCTATTAATGATAGATTCTACTATACTAATAAACTATGTAATGTCAGCTTACTGTGTACAATAATGCATGTTATATTAATAGAATGATTTTATTAAAAAACTGAATAGAGTAAAATGTAATGTTTTAAGTTCTGTTGTTATTGGCCATGGAGTCCTGATTTCTTGCTTAGGCCTACAGCTATCTATCATTTTACATTCTTTTAGTCATATTTTACAATTTGAGGGAATTCTGCTAAATACATTTATAAAACTACAATATCTTTTGATTACTTTCATTAGTTACTAAATACATAACTGGCTCAGTGAAGACACTTGTTCACTTGCTGAGCTTACTGCAAAACAGTTATGTGGTAGTATCAGTTACTCTATTTTTAGAAAGTGTAAGTCATAATAACTAGTGGAACACTTGGAGCCTTCATTTTTATAAGGTCCAAATAGCACTTCCTAGTCATGGAGCAAAAGGATTTTTTTCTGGTTTCTTCAATCAACAAATCAAATAATTAAGCTGTTCTAGTTCTAGAAAAACAAATGGTTATATAGTATTTATAGTATGAGGGATTTAAACTCTTATTGGAGACTTAATCTACTCTTAAAATAGATACCAACTTTTTATTTGACAAATGCGAATATTAGCAACTGGACAGCCATCATTAAATATATTTGTTGGTTTTTTTTGTTTTTTTTTAAATATAGAAAGGATGCAGCATATAGATTCTTACATAATGTTATAAAAAGCTAAAAAAAGTTAATCACATTCTTTAAGTATATTTGGAAGAGACAAGAAGTGGGATACTCCTTGTTTCTTCCTCTAAACAAATATATAATATTTTCATGTTGCCATTTTCATCCTCTTTCTTAGAGTTAGAAATAAGAAGACGGGAGGATGAGTACAGATTTACAAGTAAGTGACCTCTCCTCAGGTCCTCCTCTGTAATCATTCTTCCTTTTGAGACTTACCTCAGTGAAGTATGTCAGCAGTAGTAATGGGGGACATGCATTTGCTTGTGTATTACCAAGAAAGATGTATATTATCTAAACCTGTTTATTATATATGGTATTATATAATTTTGGAACAGTTTTTCATAACTAATTTGTGTAGTTTGTATATGTTGGGTTATTTCAGATATTTGATTTTATCTATTGCAGTATTTTGTAAAATATAATGTAGAGAGATAAAAAGCATTATATATAGTTTTTCTCTATAAATGTAGACCTACATATTATCAGGAGTTGTTTTTGTAAAAATCTATAGCTTGCCATTGTATATCTTTTTTTTTGGCCTTACAGCTAGAGTTGGTCTGCATAATTTTAAGTGACAGAAATTTTGTTGGAGGCAGATTATCTTCTGGTTAGTCTTTGTCAGAAGCCACACTTTATTTTTTGGTGTATGTGAAGCTTAGTGTAGCCCTGCAAATTATGAATAAGCCCTAACTCCCTGTTTCCAGCCCAGTCTGATAGAGGGTGTGGAAGGACCTGGTACATCAATGATAATGACCATTCTTATGTCTTGCTCTCATTCTTTGGAGGTGCATATAATTGCTGCACAGAGGGTGAAGGTTGCAGGAGTATCATAAAAAACTTTATGTGGCCTTTGTTTCAGTATCAAAATAACAGACACAAATGAAGAGATGATAAACCAATATGAACAATTTTCACTTACAAATTTGATACTTTTACTTTGCCTTTGAACCAAGCAGTATTATATATCTACTATTTGAAGTGAACTGTATATAAGATGTGCCATTAGAACATAACCAGTTTACCGCTCTGGCATGAGATTTATTATATGTAATAAAATTATATTATCTCTAGTTATTTTTAAATTGTATGGAAATAATGATTATACCATGAGTGATAAAATTAAGAAACACAGTAAGTGCAATAGAATATGGTTACATATAAGAAAGTAAGATCTAAGTAATACATTTAAGTGCATGTATAATATATATTTTATAATCTAAAAATATAATCAACTAAGCTGTCAGTATTAATAAATTTGGGCAGATGGCTAGTGAAACTAGTAGTAAAGAAAAGTCTGTAGTGAATATTTTGGAAAAAATATATGTAATGATTTAATGTAATGTAAATGTTAAGAAGTAATGGTATTTACGAACTTAGGTAAAAGCAATTTATAATTATATGTATTGATTGACTTGGAAATTAATATTTTGAAATATTTTAAGCTAAGTAGAATTTATTTTCATGTATAATTTAGTCTTGTCCTGTGTGGGGTTTTAAGTTCTAAAGTTAGGGCATTAGGCCAAAGACATATATAATCAAAATATTCTTGGAAGTTCCTTTGGAAATAATGTGTTAGAGACCAACATACTACATAATAAGACTGATGACTGATGGTAGAAGTATCCCATGCCATTAAAAATATACAGTCGGTATTTGGAACAAAGTGATTGGAACTGAGACAGACATTATCCAGGTCTTGTCCATGAGCTTGTTCATTTCCTTGCACAAAAAGAAGAGAAAACCAACTACAAAAAAAAAAGACTGATTTTTTTCTGTCACTTGGAATCGATGTTTTTCTTAAGTTTAGCACCACCTTGCATTTAAGGGCTATATTATAGAAATACTTAAACACTAGCAAAATGCAATGCTAATAGCAAATTCTTCTATGATATTTATAAAACTACATGCCAGGAACTGTTCTAAGTGTTTTACATATATTGACTCATTTAATCTTCCCAACACCTGTAAGACAAAAACTTATTTTCACTCTCATTTTATAGATGAGAAAACTGAAGCACAGACATTTTAAGTAATTTGTTCAGGGCCACACAGCTGATGATTTTCATGCAGCTAACCACTATGCTAGCCTGCTTGTTCATAGTCCTGCTCATTCTAGAGAGTTGCTTATGCAGTGAAAGATATGCAGAAACAGAGACTAACTAAAAGAATAGGAAAGTTCTCTCAAGCTTACTGTGGCATATTTTCATAAACTGTAATGATTAACACATCTGTTCTGCACTATTTAAATTATTCCTTTTTTTTTTTTTTACTTAAATCACTGAGTGACTTGCATCATGTGACTCCATGGTAGTTAATGTGCTTTTTGTAATTTTATTCAAATTATTCACTTAAATCATTTTTCCTCATTGGGCAGACCTACACTTGAGCCATAGGAATTATATTGTCACAATTCCTAACTAGATTTTGCTGAAAAATTTTTTTATTTTTTGAAAAATTTTTTTAAACCAAACAATTTTGCTAGGGACAGCAAGCTAACTAACTGCACTCAAATAGGGACTGCGTATTTTTGCCTGGTGTAGATTGTTAGTCACTAATCATTAGTTCTCAAGTGAAGCGCAATTTAATTTCCAATGTATATTAAATGCTTGTTATTTTTTATTAATAGAATACCCCTTTATCTTAAGTGTGACCACCAAGATAGTTTGAAAGTGACAGCCAGATGGAACAGGACCACAAATATTTGTGTCTGCTGGACATCTATTGATTTGTTAAAACAATAATGCATTGGAAAGTACTGATATTCTTAACCCATTTATTAGAAATAATCTAAAAATAAATTCAGAAAATACAAGCAAATATGATATGAGCACAGATACCTCAAATGCTGAGAGCCAGAATCAATATGGATATTTACACACCTGGACAATTGAAAATACTGTCGGGATTCTTTCCTTCAGCCAAGGGAGAATGAGAATAAAATTTTATTTTGCTTTGTTTTTGTTTTAGGGATCTGCTGATAAACGGATATAGTTCACCCACAATATTAGTCCCATCTAGTTAAGCTTTGTATCTTTAATAAAGGGACTAGAAACATCCAGTTGAGATTTTTTACAATCAGGTTCAGATAGGGCCAGGAATAGTGAGTCTTACCATATTTGGTTTCTCTGGTAGACTTACAGAATTATTCTTAGATGTGGAAGAGACTGTGGAGGTCATATGGCTCTGTATTTTCACTTTATTGTAAGGAAGCAGGCCCAGTAAAGTTAAGTAACTTGCCATGGTCCTATAATTGCCCAGAACTGAGACAAGAACCAAGTTCTCTATTTCTCAGTTAAGTGTTTTTTCTCTTTCTCTACAGCCATGCTTCTTTATTTTTACTAAATAAAATGATATATCTTTGTTTACCTTTCAAAGTACCTCCAAATCAATTGCACTTTATTCTTACATCTTCCAACCATGTGTTTAAAATTGATAGGACAGGAATTGTTGCCATTTTATTATTTTTTTTAATATATTTTTTCTTTTTTGATTTTTAGAGAGAGAGGAAGGGAGAGGGAAAGAGAGATGGAAACATCGATGAGAGAGAACATTGATTGGCCACTTCCTGCATGCCCCCCCACTGGGGATTGGGCCCACAACCTGGGCATGTGCCCAGGAACCCAGCTGACTACCTCTTGGTGCATGGGTTGACGCTCAATCACTGAGCCACACCAGCGGGTGGAATTGTTGCCATTTTATAGATTAGGAAATAGCACTAAGTTTATAGACTTGCCCCAATCATATAGCCATTTAGAACAAAGGAAGGCTCAAAATTAAAGCTTCCTGACTTCTAGCACTGTTCTTTTTCCATTATATTGCCTTCCCTTGAGTGAAAGGGCTTTCTTCATACAGGTGTATATAAATAAGGAGGGGAGGATTAAAAGAATCTATTTTCTTTGCTTGAGTTTCCCTGAATAATCATTATGCCTTATAAATTGTCACTAGATAATTGGAAATTTTCTTTCTTTTTAGGTAAGACAGATTGTCAAAATACTTAAAATTTTCTAAATAAGTGATTTATTTTAGACATAAGGTTTTATTGGGCATTTTTTCAAGTAAAATCAAATGAAGCTCTAGTAATTTCTTTGACATTTTTTCAGAATTGCTTCAGATTGCTGGAATTAGTCCACATGGTAATGCTTTAGGAGCATCAATGCAACAACAGGTAAATCAACAAATGCCTCAGGAAAAACGAGGAGGTGAAGTATTGGATTCCTCCCATGATGACATAAAACTTGAAAAAAGTAATATTTTGCTGCTTGGACCAACTGGGTCAGGTAAATAACTTCCTGAAAAAATTTACTGTTCATTTATTTTAATCCTCACTCGAGGATATGTTTTTATTGATTTTACAGAGAGAGGAAGGTGAGGGGGAGCGAGAGAGAAAGAGAAACATCATTCAGTTGCCTCTTGTACATGCCCCAACTGGGGATCGAATGCGCAACCTGGGTATGTGTCCTGAACGGAATTGAACCTGCAGCCCTGTGGTGCACCAGGTGATGCTCCAACCAACTGAGCCACACTGGCCAGGATTACTTCTCATTTTTAAAAAATAAAATATAAATGATTTTGTAACCTGTGTTTTGTAATTGAGAGATCTTGGCTCTTGAGAAGAAAATCTACGGCCAGTCTTATGCATACATTATCAGTATTTCTGCTTAGGCTTCAAGCTAAATTTGAGGCATTGGTATTGCCCTTTAGGCCAATTTCTAACATCTTAACAGGGATAATAAAAAGTAATATGCCATTAGATCTGAATAATAGTGGAGAAAAGAGGTAACTGATTTTTTTTTTTATTGTATACTATTCAGATTTATTTTGCATTTTAGTAGAGAATTTGTACATCAACATAGTTTTAGTAAACTTTTAGTTACTGTTTCTATTTGTAGGTAAAACTCTACTGGCACAAACTCTAGCTAAATGCCTTGATGTCCCTTTTGCTATCTGTGACTGTACGACTTTGACTCAGGCTGGATATGTAGGTGAAGATATTGAATCTGTGATTGCCAAACTGCTCCAAGATGCCAATTATAATGTAGAAAAAGCACAACAAGGTATGTTTTCAGCATAGCTTGCTTCTCTGTCCTCAGATGTAGTCTATTATTAAAAGCTAATATAATTCTTATTTTGAATCAAGAAGTAAAATTCTGTAATTATATAAAAGTAGCTAGCTTTGTTAGTAACATTTTCTAGTATACTGACCCAAGGACTACAAAGTTTGCTTTGCCTTATCATCAGATGATTACTAGGGTGAAAACTGGCTAAATGACTATTCCATTAGATTCTTAATACTATCATTGTGTTTGCTGTTCTGACTCTTCTCCAGACTCCTATTGCTATGGTGGGGAGAAGGGGGCAAGGGCAAGGGCGGGAGAGTGCAGGATGAATCTAGAAACAGATTAGCCTGTTGGCTTTTAGGATGTCATGGATGCTGCATTTCTCCTTTCCCCATCTATCATCTGTCCTTGTTTACATGAAGAGTGTGACAGCTTCCTGTTCAATTTTTTTTAAGACAATAATATAGTTGGGAAAGAGTAAGCCAAAATTTTGCTAGTCTTGGCATTACATGTACCTCCTGCTTCTACACTGTACCTCTATCTCAGCTCCTAGAATAAAGAACCTGAAAACATTAGTGGGGTAGTAACTATTGTCAGAGAGAATTGGTTATCATGCCCAAGTAATATTCCATAAAATAAATTACAAAACATTTGCACAAAATGATGAGTGGGACAGATAGCAGTGTATTTTTATAGCAGTAAGCCACTGAATATGTTAAGTGTGAAAGATTGAATAACCTTGTTCTCTGGCTACCTAGTATTTAAAAGCTGAAGTTATCTTGTGTATATCTTTTTCATATTATAAATAGACTCCTCCTTAAATTATAGGAATTGTCTTTCTGGATGAAGTAGATAAGATTGGCAGTGTGCCAGGCATTCATCAGTTACGGGATGTAGGTGGAGAAGGCGTTCAGCAAGTAAGCAGTTGAATATTTTGTTCAAGCCCACTAAAAGGAAGGGAATACATCAACCTCCCAATATTGTACGTTTGGTTTCATATTCAATTAGATTCTTTTTTGTTTCTTTTTCCCACCCCAAATTTCACATACCACTTTAAAGTACTTCAATCCTAAGAGAAAGCTATTGGCAATTTTAAATACCAAATTACCTTTTTTGGGAAATTGAAAATATTTTAAAGAACAGAAAAAATGAAATTTAATTTTTGTTGGTTTTATTCCTCAAAGGCCCAGTTAAACTTCTAAAGGACTCTAAAAGAAAGTTCTGGTTCTATTTTGACAGATGAACTATGTACTTGTATCTTATTCTTTTCACTTAGTTAGAAGTGTTTCATTCCTTGTAGAGTCATACTTGAAGTCCTAATGATATATTGACCTTTTACTGATAACTAATTATAACACAGACTACAGGATAAGGAAATTGCCTTTTTTATAAACCAAGACATAGAGAAGTACAGTCACAGTTAGAAAATGTGCCGCAGCCCTGGCCGGTTTGGCTCAGTGGTTAGAGCGTTGGCCTGTGGTCCAGAGAGACCCGGGTTCGGTTCCTGCTAAGGGCATGTACTTCGGTTGCAGTTTGTCCCCGGCCCTGGTTGGTCGTGCGGGTGGCAGCCACTCACTGTGTCCTTTCACGTCGATGTTTCTCTCTCTCTCTCTCTCTCTTGCTCTCTCTCCCTCCCACTCTATCTGTACAAAAAAAAATGGAAAAATGTCCTCAGATGAGGATAAAAAAAAAAAAAAAGAAAAGAAAATGTGCCGCATAATTTTTTTTTTTATCCTCACCTGAGGACATTTTTCCATTTTTTGATCAGAGTGGGAAGAAGAGAGAGAAAGAAACATCGATGTGAAAGGGACACTTCAAGTGGTTGCCACCCACACGATCCAACCAGGGCCGGGGACAAACTGTAACCAAGGTACATGCCCTTAGCGGGAACTGAACCCAGGTCTCTCTGGACCGCAGGCCGACTCTCTAACCACTGAGCAAAACCGACCAGGGCCGCATAATTTTTTTATAATGGCATCTCAAAATATAGGTATTTTCCAAGTTTAATACTAGGAGTAGAAGGAAATTTTGATTTATATGAAAAACAAACCTAATTTAACTGTTTTCAAATTTTGAATGTTCCCACAATGATTGGGTACCATCTTATAGTCACAATTCTAACTTTATCTCAAAATTATGTCTTTATCATCAAAAACAACTTCTCAGTCGATTATTTCCTGAATGCATTAGGTGTCCTGTATAGTGCATTAGATTTTCAGGTTAGCTGTAGAAATGTGTCAGTTTTGTTTAGTTATGCTCATTCACCATAACCACATATTATTTTCCCCATTGAATCCCATTATCTAAAGTATAATAAAGAGTGCACTTATGTGATGGTGCTATAAATATTTCATTCTTTATTTAGGGCTTATTAAAACTACTAGAAGGCACAATAGTCAATGTTCCAGAAAAGAATTCCCGCAAGCTACGTGGAGAAACAGTACAAGTTGATACAACAAACATCCTGTTTGTTGCATCTGGTGCTTTCAATGGTTTAGACAGAATCATCAGCAGAAGGAAAAATGAAAAGGTAAGTTTTTCTGAGGGATTACTGGGATAGAGAGCATTTGTACAGAAGATGGACACTCATTTTCCATTCCCATATCTGTTGGCTGCTAGTTGTCAATTTTTAAGAGTTAGGTTTTCTTAGAGCATACCAGAAATATATTTCTTTCTTATTTTCTTTATCCTCACCCGAGGACATTTTTGCATTTATCTTCAAATAGAGTGGGAGGGAGAGAGGGAGGAAGAGAGAGAGAACATCGATGTGAGAGAGAGACATTGAGTGGTCGCTACCCACACAACCCCAACGAGGCCGAGGACAAACTGCAACCGAGTTATGTGCCCTTAGTGGGAACCGAACCCAGGTCTCTCTGGTCCGTGGGCTGACGCTCTAACCACTTAGCCAAACCAGCCAGGGCTCTATTTTTTTAATTTCTGTTTTATTTTAGAGTAGTAAATTGTAAGATTTCTAAATATCTATTTATGAGCACTTTTAAACTATAATGATTATTTCAATTTTATATTTCATTTAAGGAGTTATTTTATTATTTGAAGTAGGTGCTGTGGTAGTAAAATTTCTTTTCATTCCTCTTGCTCAGTTCACTCAAGCCCAAAAAAGAGCTTGTCTCCATTGCCCCTGCCCATCATTGATCACTGCTGACTAATGGAAGGGAACAGTTTGGGGATTGGAAGAAGGGTTGTGAATCTCCCACAGTTTTATAGATGTTTTTTGAACATTCTTATAGACCTTGATTTTAACTGGAACTCATTTCTTCATATCTTCAAGGTACATGCCCAGTATTTATTTGTTGATTGATTATAATAAAATATATTATCAACACAGAAACCCAAAAGACCTGTATTTTCCATGTTTTTGTGTTTTACATAATGGCTAGCTGTAAATTATCCCTTTTACGTAACATAATATTCTACCTAAATGAATATATCATAGAGCAACTCTTTGCTGTATCACTTGCTTTAAGTCTCTCTCCTTGGCTTTGCATGCACTAATTTCAGTAGAAGTAAAAATACAATGCTGCTAATGGGAACAGTTGCCTGTGATAATTCCTTTGCATAGTCTAGATGAGAAAAACGTGTGTACAAATACTAACATAGCCATAGAATACTGTTATTCCTCAGTACTAGGCGTTATTCAGCATGGATAGGGTTATATATTTTGTATTTATTTATTTATTTTAATCCTCACTTGAGGCTATTTATTTATTTATTTATTTGACAGAGTGGAAGGGGAAGGGAATGAGGGAGAGAGAAACATCAATGTGAGAGAGATACATCAATTGGTTGCTTCCCACATGACCCTAACTGGGGCCAGGGATTGAACCTGAAACCAAGGTACGTGCCCTTGACTGGGAATCGAACCTGCAACTCTTTGGTCTGCAGTTGGATGCTCTAACTGCTGAGCAAAACCGGCCAGGGCTATATTTTTATTTTTCATATTCTTAATTATTATTATTTTTTTGCTTTTGAAATTCTGCATAAATTAGCCTAACAAACTAGAAACAAAATTATTTCCGTGAGAGAGAGAGAGAGAACTTAGTATTTGAAATTCTGTAACTAAAGGCAGGGACCATGGTCTGATATTTATGTATAATTAATAATTCCAAAACAGAATTTGAAGCTAGAAACATGTAGAAAAGAACAGTTAAAAGTAATGTGAGAGAAGAGATTAGAAACATATAGAAGGAAGGTTTAGGTCATATGAGATCTTCACGAGAGACAAAGATTAAAAAAGAGTTTGTCACATAGATCTTTATGAAAACTCCCTTTTCATAAGAGTCTTCAACAGTGATTTTATAGGATTAAACACCTTCATGTGGCTTTTGTTTTATCAACCCTTGTTGAAAGCCAGGAGTACAATATTAAGTAATATACTTATATTCCAACCATATCAAAGTGCTTATAGCCCTAAAGTTTATTCCTCTAGCTCATGCCCTCCACTACCTCAATCTAGTTGGCAAATATGTGTTCATCCTTTAAGACTTAGTCTATTGCCCAGCTGGTGTGGCTCGGTGGTTGAGCATCAACCCATGCACCAAGAGGCCGCCGGTTCGATTCCTGGTCAGGGCACATGCACAGGTTGTGGGCCAAATCCCCAGTGGGAGGCATGCAGCATGCAGGAGGCAGCCAATCAATGTTCTCTCTCATCAGTGTTTCTCTCTACCTCCCTCTCCCTTCCTCTTTCTCTAAAAAAAAAAAAGACTTAGTCTGTTAAATTATTAGGCAATTCCTCTCTGAAAGCTTTCTTAATTACCTAGATCACCTCCTACCCTCAATCCCTTGTATGTGCCTCTTTTCCTCCTTTCCACTGCCATTATTTTCTGTACAGTTGTCCTTTATTGCACCTATGACATTTTTGTTTTTATCCTCACCCGAGGACATTTTTCCATTTTTTGTTCAGATAGAGTGGGAGGGAGAGAAAGCGAGAGAGAGAGAGAAACATTGACGTGAAAGGGACACATCAAGTGGCTGCCTCCCGCACAACCCAACCAGGGCCCCAGGGCCGGGGGAAAACTGCAACAGAGGTACGTGCCCTTAGCGGGAACTGAACCTGGGTCCCTCTGGACCACAGGCCGACGCTCTGACCACTGAACCAAACCGGCCAGGGCTCTCCTATGACATTTTAATACCATTCATGTGTTCTCACTTTCAATAAACCCTTTTAGGGTAAGAGCTGTGTTCAGGTTTGTATTTCCAGTGTTTAACAATGATGCTTAATGTTTATATTTACATAATAAATATGTATATATTTATTACTATATGTGCTTATATGTAATATATGCTTAGTAAGTGTTGAAATTATTGAATGAAAGGTATTTTGCTTTCCTGTCCACTAACTTCATGTACACAGCTTAGAGAATTAGAGGATCTGATATTTAACTTAGGCTATTTTCTCACCCATTATGTACTTATACTTTTGACAAAAACTATAAGATATACCGAAATTGAACTTTCTGATAATTACCTATAGTTCTTTTTTTTAAATAGTAATCTCATTCATATTAACTTTTCAGCTTTTCTAAAATATATTTTTCTTTATTTTTTTTAAATCCTCACCTGAGGATATTTTTCTATTTATCTTCAGATAGAGTAGGAGGGAAAGAAAGGGGGGAGAGAGAGGAACATATCGACTGGTTGTCTCCTGCCTGACCTCGACCAGGGCTGGGAACTGACCACAACCGAGGTACATGCCCTTGGCCAGAATTGAACCCGAGACTCATTGGTCTGCAGGCCAATGCTCTACTGCTGAGCCAAACTGACCAGGGCTTCTTTATTGATTTTAGAGAGAGAGGAAAGGAGAGAGAGAGAGAGAGAGAGAGAGAGAGAGAGAGAAAGAAAGAGAGAGAAAGAAAGAGAGAGAAACATTGATGAGAGAGAATATCAATTGGCTACCTCTTGCATGCCCCCCCACTGGGGATTGGGCCCACAACCGGGGATTGGGCCCACAACCTGGGCATGTGCCCTGATCGGGAATTGAACCAGTGACCTCTTGGTGCATGGGTCATCGCTCAACCAGTGAGTCACACTGGTTGGGCTAGAGTACAGTTCTTTAATATTGACTGAAGCAAGATCCATACACATTAGATATCAAACCTTTTGCAGCAAAGTTAGCATTCTTGTTTGATGTCATCCTTATATGTTGTTTATGAAATCTAATCTTAAATTATTCTAATTCATAGGTTGATGTAAGCAAGTCCAAATCATGATTTTAATGGAATTTTTAGCAGTGACTTAAGATGCTTATGGATAATTGCTTTATAAGGCTGCTTGTTCCATAGGTACTACTCCTGTTTACAGTATGACAAAACTGACTTTGGTTACACAATAATTACTGTCTCCATTTTTACAGTTCTTACCCAGTTTGGAAACCACACTAGTTCAGAGGCCGCAGAAAAACCCTGCAACTTCATTTTCTGAGTTCTAAGGGACTTCCCCTTCATAGTTCTTACTTACCTACTTTTACTAGAAGTCATTCTTTGAGAGTTGGTTATTTTATAGTGGTTAGGTTCTCAATTCTGAAGGCGGATAGACCCGATTTCAAATCCTGCATTTACCACTTACAGCAATAAGAGTTTGGTCAAGGTGCTTAACCTTTCTAGGCCCATTTGCTTCATTTGTAAAATGTGAATGATAATAGAACTTTTTTCTGTTGCAAAGATCACATGAGATGTGCATGCAAAGTACTTAGTACAGAACTTCATTCTGCTATTTATAACATCCATCTGTTCTTTGACAGTATCTTGGATTTGGAACACCATCTAATCTAGGAAAAGGCAGAAGGGCTGCAGCTGCTGCAGACCTTGCCAATCGAAGTGGCGAATCAAATACTCACCAAGACATTGAAGAAAAAGATCGATTATTACGTCATGTAGAAGCCAGAGATCTCATTGAATTTGGCATGATTCCTGAGTTTGTGGGACGGTTGCCTGTTGTAGTTCCTTTGCATAGTCTAGATGAGAAAACACTTGTACAAATACTAACAGAGCCACGTAATGCTGTTATTCCTCAGTATCAGGCCTTATTCAGCATGGATAAGGTTAGATTTTTATTTTTTCATACTTAATATGTGGGTTTTGCTATTGAAACTGCATAAATTAGCTTAAAAAATAGAAAAGCAGTCCTGGAATACCAGCCTGTTCACCTGGGAATCGGGGAAGGAACATTTTATTATATTAGACATTTAGGAGTTGGCTTTATTTTTTCTTAATTAAAATCTCATTGTAGCTTAAAGTCCAAAGATATATATAGAAAAATTATTCCAGCAGCCTACTCTCAACCCCTCAAGCTAGACATACAGGATTGTCCTTTCAACCTTGCTTTTGTTGTGATATACTGTGTATACTTTTATACACCTTTTTTCTATAAAGTTTTATTAGCTCCCACATCTACTTCTCTGCACCAGGCACCTGGAGGTCACTCCAGCCCACCTAGTCAATCTGATAGCAAATGTTTTGAGTTTTATGAACTTAGTATCTCCAAATATTAGTCTCCTTCTCTCCATTGCCACTACCTCAACTCAAGCTCCTTTATCCTTCTTCACCGTGACCCATGCATTTAGTTCCTAATTGGTCAGTTTCCCTGTCTCAAATCTGTCTGTAATCATCACCACCACCATGATCTTCCACTTTACTTTCAGAATGGGTCATTTTTAAATGAAGCACAGTACCCAGCAAACAGATACTAAGTTCTTAACAAATATTTATTGAATGAATAAACACAAAGCTAATTATTTTACTCCCTTCTTTAAGATCCTCCAGTGGTCCCCTGGTCTTATTTAGATGCCCCCACTTTGGTGCTCACTTAGTATCATTTTTGTACACTATGCTAGTTTGCTAGTTAGTCACTACCCAATAGACTAAGTTCTTTAAGGACAAGGAGGGTGTCTGATTCATCATTTAATCTCTAAAACATAAACACATAGGGGTTCAATAATTGTTGAATGAAGTCCTAGAAAGTTCATATTAATCTAGAACAAAACCTTTTCAAGGATTAAGGACAAATTTATTATTCATTATACTGATGATACCTTCTGATAGGTTAATTGATAGAAACAAGTGGTGCTTTTTTTATATTTTTTTAATCTTAGATAAAGGGAGGAATAGAGAAATATTAATAGGAGAGAGAAACATCAGTTGGTTGTCTCCTGCACGCACCCTGACCAAAGATTGAACCCGCAACCTGGGCATGTGCCCTGACCGGGAATCAAATCCACAACCCTCTGGTGTATGGGACAATGTTCCGACCAACTGAGCCACACCAGCCAGGGCAAATGATGCTTTTTGAAGGCAAGGTTCTAAAAAACCATGAGAGACAAATACCTCATTTAAATTTTATATTTTCTGGAGGTAGAAATTAATAACCAAAGTTAATACTAAGATATTGTGAAATCTGATGTTCCAGAGTACTTGGATTTTTAAAAAATATATTCTCAGTAATTTGAACTGTATTTTGAAATATGTAGTAATTTAGAGAGACTTATCTAAAGTTTAGTAATACTCTTTAAAATGTATGTTTTCTAGGAAATGAGAGTCTAAAAATGCTTTATTCTGATAGGGGATAGATAGAGTCAGTCAAGAAATAAAGGTTCTGGCCCTGTATTTCTAAGTGAATCAGTATACTTACCACTCTGGCACTTTTTTATCTGTAAAGTCAGGGCATTGGTTTCTTTTTGTTCTAAATAGACCAGTAATGGTGGTAGGTAGTAATAGTTAATAGATCAAATGCTACATGGTTATATTAGGAAAATATCGAGTATTACCTAAGCTCTCATTTCTTTTAAAACTATGTTTAGTGTGAACTGAATGTTACTGAGGATGCTTTGAAAGCTATAGCCAGATTGGCACTGGAACGAAAAACAGGTGCACGAGGTCTTCGATCCATAATGGTAAGTTATTATTTTTACAAAAACTAGACTATTTCTTTATCTGAGATTTTAGAATATTAATCCTCCATGTTTTTCCTTTGTAAATATATCCAGAGAATTGGACAAGTGTTTGGGTTTTGTTTTTTTTTGTCACAATATATTATATTTTTCTTTACAAAAAGAAACTTTAAGGTATTTGCAACAAAGGATACATATAATATGATTAATGAAATAGAGAAGAATCAGGATCAAGGGAGAATTTCAGAAAATTCTACATAGGCCTTTTGACTAAGCCCCAGAGTGTCTTCTCAGACCCATTGAAATCCTCATTTTTGTTGTTTGTTTGCTTGAAATTAATTTGCAAATACCATGACACTGTAACCCTAAATTTTTCAGTATGGTATGAACTCACTATTTTTCATTTTGTAACAAATCCTAGAGACCCAGCCTATTTTCAGCCACAACACATTCTCTCTTCTTTAGAGCTCTCTCCCCTACCTGTAAGGTCTGGCTGTACAGTGGGTTACTGTTTCCCTACATGCTTCCAAAGCAAGACTATTTTCCTATTTTCTTTTAAGGATTTCACTTCTAAATATTATTTCTCTCAGTAGGACAGTTTGAAATTATACTCTCTAATAAAGGCCTAGACTTCAGGTGCTACTGATTAAGGACAGACAGACATTACATGCAAACTAGAAGAGTGGGTGATAGCGTTGACATTTTCTAGTAAATTTGATGTACTCAACCAGTATTTTTCTTAGATGGAATATAATCCAGCCCCTACCTGTAGGCGAAACTAGTTTTCTCTAGTAAACAAGGGAAAACTTGACATCTACTGAAGCACTTGAGACAAATGCTTATTTGAAGTCATAGTCAAAATTGAAGAGCCTGATAGAGATGATTTAAGGTTAAATCATTTTTTAAGTAAGGGTTACTAGTTGACCTCCTTGGTCATAGAATATGCTTGGAATGCTTTTGAGAAACATCTGAATCCAAAAGTATAGTCTTTTTGTATGTGCATGGTGACCTAAATAGACAGAAGTATAGATAAATAGCCTTCCCTTTACAGAATGACTTCTTTCTGAATTTAGTTAGAAGCTGTTTTAATAGGAAGAATATAAAAGCTTTTACACTGATTTTTGCAACATTCAGTTCCTAGTACATAATAGGACTCAGTAATATTTGTTGAGTTAATGACTTTGATTTGTGGCCTGTAGAATACAAGTATGTTGTATGTAACCTCAGTTTTCCATGACATTCATTACTTTTTGCTTCTTTAGGAAAAGCTGTTATTAGAACCAATGTTTGAAGTCCCTAATTCTGACATTGTATGTGTGGAGGTTGACAAAGAAGTAGTAGAAGGAAAAAAGGAACCAGGATACATACGGTAAATGTACTGTCAAGCTAGAACAGATCTAAAATTTAAGATTAGCTCTTCAGTACTATAGTTTATTGGCTTGTCATAAAATTGCATAAAAATCCTTATATTCGTAAAGGAAGCAGTATTCTCATAAATTTCCTGTAGAAAACTGTTCTAATTTTGGTTTATAAAATATTTTATGAATCTTCAAAATTGGTCTCTATATTTTCCTCTAAGGAAGGTTAAAAAAGACATAAAAGTAATCAAAATGAAGAGATTTAAGTGAACTTTATTGCTAAAACAAGTAATTTGTGAATTACTTGTTTTATGTCTTTCACAAGACCAAAATTTTGTGGACATAATTTTTTCCTCATTTGTGTCATGTCATGTGACAAATTTCACTGCTTTATCTATTCCAGAGGTCAGCAAACGTTCTTGTAAAGGGCTAAATATTTTAGGACCAGCCAGTCTGTATTGCAACTACTCACACTGCTCTATGATAGCAGCCATGGACAATCTATAAATGAATGAGCATGTTCTAGTAATTCTTTATTTACAAAAACAGATGATGGGCCCATAGGCTGTAGTTTACCGACCTGATCTATTCAACATATATTTATTATACAGTGTTTGACATCAATGTTACCTACACAAAAATTAGTTTTGTTTTAACTCCCACATGTTATAGTTTACGTTTGCTTATCTTCTAAGATAACTTAGGAGACAGTTGATAGATTTTGAACAACTTTAGTTATTCAAAGAACAATCATTTACTTATTTTTTTTAATCCTCACCCGAGGACATTTTTTTTCCATTTTTTGTTCAGATAGAGTGGGAGGGAGAGAGAGAAACATCGACGTGAAAGGGACACATTGAGTGGCTGTCACCCGCACTACCCCAACCAGGGCCAGGGACAAACCGCAACCGAGGTACATGCCCTTAGCGGGAACCGAACCCAGGTCTCTGGACTGCAGGCCGACGCTCCAGCCGCTGAGCCAAACTGGCCAGGACTATTTTTGTTTTTTAAATGACATTACTATATAAAGGAATGAATTGTGGTGGTCTGATCATAATTTTGACTAGTTTGAGTAGAGTCAGATTTGGTTAGAAGCTATCATCTTCTTTACCATAGATGTATGCTAAAAGTCAAGCATTTTCTTTTTCTTTTTCAATATAGGTTTCTATTGATAAAAGTCAAGCATTTTCATTGAAGTATTTGATTCTAACTTTTTGCTGGATAAAGGAATTTTTTTTTTTAATCCTCACCCAGGGACACAGTCATTGATTTTTAGAGAGAGGGGAAAGGAGAGAGAGAGAGAGAGAGAGAGAGAGAGAGAGAGAGAGAGAGAAAGTGAAAGAAAAACCTCAGTGTGAGAGAGAATGATTGGTTGCCTCCCATATGCACCCAGACTGGGGATCAAACCTGCAATCTTAGGTATGAGCTCTGACTGGGGATCGAACCTGCAACCTTTCAGTGCACTAAGACAGCACTCTAGCCAACTAAGTAACACTGGCCAGGTTGGAATGAATTTTTTAAAAATATGTTTTTTGCCCTGGCTGGTTTGGCTTAGTGGTTAGAGCATCAGCCCACAGACCAAAGAGTCACGGGTTCAATTCTGACCAAGGGCATGTGCCTTGGTTCTGGTTTGTCCCCGGCCCTGGTTGGGGTCATGTGGGAGGCAGCCAGTCAATGTCTCTCTTACATTGATGTTTTTCTCTCTCTCCCCCTCCGTCCCCTCCACTCTATCTAAAGATAAATGGAAAAAAATATCCTCAGGAGAGGGTTAAAAAATAATGTTTTTATTGATTTTTTGAGAGAGAGAGGAAGGGAGAGGAGAGGAGAGAGAGAGAGAGAGAAACATCAATCCTTTGCTTCTTGTGTACACCCTGACTGGGGATCAAACCCCAAACCCCTGGGTATGTGCCCTGACCAGGAATTGATCAGGCAACATTTCAGTGCACAGGGTGACGTTCAACCAACTGAGCCACACTGGCCAGAGCAACAAAATGGATTTCTTTAAGCCTTCACAATTGAAGCCTTGTTTTCAATTTATTTCAGTAATACAGTTGTTTGGGAAAATTACTTATAACCTTGCTTGTGTGGTCTAAATGTTTCCAATATTTTACCACTAAGCAATCTTTATATATATATATATATATATATATATATATATATATATACACACACACACACACACACACACATATATATATAAATATATATATATTTAAATCCTCACCTGAGGATATTTTTCCATTTTTGTTCAGATAGAGTGGGAGGGAGAGAGAAGGAGAGGGAGGGAGGGAGGGAGGGAGGGAGGGAGGGAGGGAGGGAGGGAGGGAGCGAGCTAGAGCGAGAGAGAGAAAGAGAAAGAGAGAGAGAGAGAAACACCGAGGTGAGAGGGATGCATTGACTGGCTGCCTCCCACATGACTCCCATCAGGGCTGGGGACTAATCGTAACCGAGGTACGAGGTATGTGCTATTGACTGGAATCGAACCAGAGACTCATTGATCCGCGGGCCAATGCTCTAACAACTGACAGCAATCTTTTTTTTTTTTTTGGTACGGGCCGTAGCAGAAACTGAGCCCGGGACTCTGGTCCGCAGGCCAACGCTCTAACTGCTGAGCCAAACTGGCTAGGGCAGCAATCTTAATATTAAAAGTGCTCTTAATGGTTTTTTTTGTGTGTGTGGCTTTTCTAGCAAGGTAGATTAATTTATTGTCTAGAAGTCATGTTTACTCCTCATGTTTATTTTTTTTAAAATTGATCATTTTTCATTACAGGGCTCCAACAAAAGAATCCTCTGAAGAGGAGTATGATTCTGGAGTTGAAGAAGAAGGATGGCCTCGCCAAGCAGATGCTGCAAACAGCTAAATTGTCAGACTTTTGTCCTGTATATAAAGCTTTTCCTTCTGTGTTTAGGATCATAACTGTTTTTACAGTCTGACATTAAAAGCATTGGCACTCTCTTGGATATCATACATGGTCAGAAACCTTTAGGATAAAAATCAGATCATGTATATTAGGTAACATCATATTGATTGGTACAGAGGACATTATGTGGACTCTAATGACACAGTGTTCAAAGATAAAATGTATATTATTTTGGTTCAGTTTTTTAAAAAAAATATGCTTAAACAAAATTCTTAGGAGTTCTTTTAAGCAATGCAGGTGTTGCAATAACTGTGGATTTTACAATAATGTTATTCTACGAACGGGAAAATAAATTCTTTAAAATTGAAAATTGAGATACCATTCTTTAGTTTAATCTTTTTACCCATATTTGTTTCTTGAAAATATTAGAATTTTATTCATCTTAAACATTGGAACAGGTAGTTTCCAAATAGTTAAAATTTCATGGAAAAAGTACCCCGAAGAACCATATTTTAATGATTTGTTTAGCTGTATTCTTAGTTTTAACTGCTAATGCATGGCGCTAACTTCCCGATAGGTACTATAAAAAAGGCCATTCTCTTCTGACTTTTCTGATTTATTTGCCATTTTTAGTGCATTTTAATACCATGAGTGAGCATATGGAGTTGAAGTCTGCCTTAAATCTTCAGAAAAAGACCGTCTAATTCTAAAAGTAGCATGCAACATCAGTCATAATAAAAGCCATGTGCTGAACTAAATTAAATATCCTAATATTGTGCATTTACCTAAAGTATTCAGCTAGTTTTTTGTTTTGTTTTTTCTTGCTGGATATTTGTCTAATTTTTTAGCTTCATAGAACATTAAAGAAACTGCTTTGTTAATGTGTTCACACTAAAATATAAGTTATTAATCTTTGTTACAGGTGGGACAAAAGATTTACAGTTCATGTGAAAAATAAAATAATAAATAATACAAGAATAAACTGTTTCACAACTGTAAACCTACTTTTGCCCCACCCTGCATATAATTGAAAAGTGGGGGGAATTTGGGGGACTTAAACATAAAATTATTAGTCTCATAAATATTAAAGTATTTGGGTACCTTTAAGCCTTTTCTTTCCTTCTATGATGTTGATACAATTTTTTTATACTATTCATTTCCAACTTATTTGAAATCAGAGTACACTGAAATGTTTATTTTTTTGGTTTATAGACTTAAGTGTTCCTTTACCTCCCTCCCCCGCTTTCTTAGGAAGAGAACCTTAAGCTTTTAGCAAATTGTAAATCCTGTTGATGAAGAGTTGGGCTTTCTACAATGTAATAAGAGATGTGAGATGTCTATTTATGGCTGGGGTAGAACCAGAAATGCACTTTTGCAGTGTTTAAGCCTGGTTGCTATAGTGTGGAACAGAAACAAGTATCCTTCTTAGTCTCCATAGTAATGGTTCAAGTTTTTCTCAGGAAGTCTTTCATATATAACTTCATTATCTTTTTATTATGCATCATTATTTTCCTTTTTTGTAGAGTGAAAATTGAAGTAGTTACTAAATATATTAAGGGTAATCCTCCAGAAATGGACTGGGAGACATTTTAGTCACAGCAACTTATATTTGGTTTGGAAGTTGTTAACAAAACATAATTGATGTTTTTAAATCAAACTCAACTGAGTATAACTACGATTTGTATCTTGAGACATATGTTTTGGCATTTGAATAAAACAGAAGGACTAAAATGAATGCCAATGTGGTGGTGTGTCCATAATGCAGTGCCATTTTTATTTTATTAATTAATTTATTTTTTATCCTCACCCGAGGACATTTTTCCATTTTTTTTGTTGTTGTTCAGATAGAGTGGGGGGCGGGGGGGGAGAGAGAGAGAAGCATCAACGTGAAAGGGACACATCAAGTGGCTGCCACCCACATAGCCCAACCAGGGCCAAAGACAAACTGTAACCAAGGTACACGCCCTTAGTGGGAACTGAACCCAGGTCTCTCTGGACCGCAGGCCAATGCTCTAACTGCTGAGCCAAACCGTCCAGGGCTGCAGCAGTGCCATTTTTTAAAAGGACACAGATATAAAAGGACACAGATACTGTGAGCTGCTTTATTCTGATGTTTGGTTAATCCTTGGCATTTTCATATTCTGCTAATAAATTCTCCTAGTTACAAATTCCACAGACAAAAAGTCTGTTGTTAAAATTTATGTTAAACCTTTATTGAAACTCCTTACTTAAATATCCTGCATGGGCTCCACACTAGGGACACAGACCAAGCTTTACAAGATGCTTACTAGCCTAGTAGTAACATCCATGCATTATAATAATTGAAGTAAGGTAGGTACCAGGTGTGGTGGCATAAAAGGTGGTGGCCCAGATGGATCTGGAAGAGCAAGTAGAACTTTTCCAGAAAGGAATAAGGAAAATATCAGAAATTTGAAACAATAACTAGGGAGCTTTAGGAGTAGAGAAATAGGCAACAAGTATGACTTCACATTACTGCTCTGAGATGATCGTTTAATATATTCTGTCCCCTCTCCATTTAGCTGAAGACTTTGCTTCATATTTCATTGAGAAACCATGAGAAGATGGAAGTCATCTTCCATCATCAAATCTATAAATCTACCTGCTTCAACACCAACCTTTTTTCTCCAGTTACAACTGAATCCCTCTTACCAAAACTCAATCACTTCACATCATTATGAGTGAATCCCACCATCTCCTCTCATTTTTCAAGACCTTTATTTTGTCAGTATCTCTACAAAATTATTCATCTTCTTCTGCATCATTCCCAGCAGCATGTAGACACTGCCTAGCATTTCCTGTCCTATCGCAAACCTCTCAAGTTTATTTTTCACTGTGTGCCTTTCTGACCACACAATGAAGACCATGCCTATTTGGTTATATATAACAGCACCTACCAAAGTGCTTCATGTATTTGGTGCCCCATACATTTTATTTTCCTTCCCGAGGATATTTTTTCATTTTATCTTCAAGTAGAGTAGGAGGGAGGGAGGGGGACAGAGAGACACACATCGACTAGTTGCATCCTGCAGGACCCTGACCTGGGCTGGGAACCAACTGCAACTGAGGTATGTGCCCTTGACTGGAATTGAACCCGCCACTCATTGGTCCTTGGGCTGATGCTCTAATCACTGAGCCAGACCGGCCAGGGTGGTGCTCTATACATTTTGTTTATTTATTTATTATTATCGTCACCCAAGGACATTTTTTATTTTTTGCCTTTATCTTCAGAGGGAGAGAGGGAGGAAGACAGAAACATTGATATGAGAGAGACACACTGAGTGGCTGCCACCCACACAACCCCAACCGGGGCTGGGGACAAATTGCAACCAAGGTACATGCCCTTAGCGGGAACCAAACCCAGGACTCTGGTCCGCGGGCCGACACTAAGCACTGAGGCAAACTGGCCAGGGCAACATTTTAAAACAAATAATAGAACAGCTTGTATGCCAGGTTAACTTGTTTTTTGTTTTTTGTTTTTGTTTTTTTTTAATCCTCACCCGAAGACATTTTTGCATTTTTTGTTCAGACAGAGCGGGAGGGAGAGAGAGGAAGAGAGAGAGAGAGAAACATCGATGTGAAGGGACACATCGAGTGGTTGCCACCCGCACGACCAACCAGGGCCGGGGACAAACTGCAACCGAGGTACGTGCCCTTAGCGGGAACCGAACCCGGGTCTCTCTGTACCGCAGGCCGATGCTCTAACCGCTGAGCCAAACTGGCCAGGGCTGTTTTTTGTTTTTTTTTTAAACTCACCTGAGGATATTTTTTCAATGATTTTCAGAGTGTAAGGGAGGGGGGGAGAGAAAAACATAGATGTGAGAGAGACACATCGATTGGTTGCCTTGTGCAAGACCTTGACCAGGGCTGTGGACTGGGGGCTCAACTGCAACCCAGGTTCGTGCCCTTGATGGGAATCGAACCCGACACTCTGGTCCACAGGCTGACACTCTAACCACTGAGCCAAACTGACCAGGGCTGCCAGGTTAACTTGTAACTTTATTCATAAAGTAGTAGGGCATTAAAAGGGTTTTAAGTAGCCTGGGCCAGTGTGGCTCGGTTGGCTGAGGGTTGTCTCATGTACTGAAAGGTCATTGGTTTGATTCCCAGTCAGGACACATGCCCAGGTTGCAGGCTTGACAACCCTGTTGGGGGGGTGTGAGAGGCAGCTGATCAATTTTTCTCTTCCACCCTCTCAAAAAGGGGATTTGAAGTAGAAAAGTTGGACATCATTAGATGTGTTTTTAGATTGTTGGAAAGGGGAGGTTCTAAGGAAAATATGATTAGAGGCTTACCCATGGACATTTCTCCAGCATTTGCCCCTTTATTTCCTACCTCATCACTTTTCTCCTGTTTTTCAGATCAGTTCTTATTAGCATACAAACAAAGCAACTTGAACTCACATCCCCTCCATAGTAAACTAAAAGTTGGTGGTGCTATTTCCAATTCCTTTCCAGGCTTTGATTCAAAGTAAGATGAGATGTTATTGGAAGGTTTGGCACAAAGAAATGACACAATTTCACTTAAGTTTTTAAAGACCATTCTGGTTGCGGTGTAAGTGAATAGACAATAGAGGAGCAAGGATTGAATCAGGGACATGTGGGGCTGTTATAAGCCTGCCAGGTGATGTATTAGACTAGTGATAGCAATGGAAGTGGAACAGTAGATAGGTACCTATTTTTGAAAAGCGGATGAAAAGTGGTATCCCGTGTTCTTCAAAGGGAAAACTCATTGTTATAAAGATGTATATTATCCCTACATTAATTTATATATTTAATGTTCCAATACCAATCAGGTTTTAAATTAAAATTGACAAGTAGATTCTACAATTCATGGAAAACAAGCAAAATGATAATGTGCACTCAAATAGGGTTTACTCTGTGTCACTGTTCATGTAATGCAGCAACTCTATAAGGTGGCTTGTATTAACCCTTCTTATAGATGAAACTCAAGCCCAGTGGTTAAGTAGCTTTCCAAGGTCACACATCTAGTAACAGTCAGGATTTAACCTAGGCATATTGGTTCCAGAGCTTCTCCACTTAACCAAGAGGTGCTATACCTCTTCTATTTAAAAAATTACATACAAAGCTTTACAAATTTAAGTGTGTACCAGTGTATGAATGAACAGATAGACAAAAGGAACAGAATGTAAAGTTCAGAAATAGACCCCAAATATATATGGTAATTCAATATTGGAAATGGTGGTATTTCAGATTAGGAAAAGAAAATTCAGTAAGTGGTAATGACAACTGAGTATCCATCTAGAGAATATAAAGTTATAATCATCCATGCCTTACCTAATAAATTTTAAGATGTGCCTTTAAATGTTATGCAGAGTATTACATTATTACTTAATACATAAGATACAAGTAAATATTATGTAGAGTATTACAAAGAGTTTCTAAAAATATGAGATGTCCATTGGGAAGTGGGGTCAGACTCTGCTTGGTTATTTTCATGGTATAGAGCTGGGCTCTTACCCAAGAGGGCATCCATTACTTTTGCTTTAAAAAGTAAAGATCTTGTGAAGCTGGAGCAATTTGACATCCAAAGTGGGGCAGGGGTGGGGGGGTGGAGAAAGAATCTTGACATAAGTCTCACACTGCATACAAAAATTAACTCAAAATGGATCACAGACTTAAATGTAAACCTATAAAACTTCCAGGAAAAGCACAGGAGAAGAATTTAAGGATCTAGGGCTAAGTGAAGAATTCTTACACTTGACTCCAAAAGCATGATCCATAAAAGGAAAAATGAAGTTGGACTTAATCAAAATTAAGAACTTTTGCTCTGCAAATATAAAACAAACATATAAAAAAATATTAAAAAGCCTGTTAAGAGGATGAAAAGACAATCTATAACCTGGCAGAAAATATTTGCAAACCATGTATTAGATAAAGGGCTAGTATCTAGAATATATATAAAGAATTCACAGATCTCAACAGTAAAAAACCAAATAATCAGAAAAATGGGCAAAAGACATAATCAGACATTCCAACAAAGAGGATATACAGATGGCAAATAAGTATATGAAAAGATAGTCAATATTAGTTATTAAGAAAGTACAAATTAAAGCCACGATGAGCCCTGGCCAGTTTGGCTCAGCGGTTAGAGCGTCGGCCTGCGGTCCAGAGAGACCCGGGTTCGGTTCCCGCTAAGGGCACGTACTTCGGTTGCAGTTTGTCCCCGGCCCTGGTTGGTCGTGCGGGTGGCAGCCACTCGATGTGTCCCTTCACGTCGATGTTTCTCTCTCTCTCTCCCTTCCTCTCTCTCCCTCCCACTCTATCTGTACAAAAAATGGAAAAATATCCTCGGGTGAGGATAAAAATAATAATAATAAAAATAAAAATAAAGCCACCGATGAGCTATCACTACATACTTATTCAGGATGTCTAAAAAAATAGTAACATTGCAAAATGCAAGAATGCAGAAAAAACGATCACTCATATTGGTGGTGGTAATGTAAACTAGTATAGGCTCCCTGGAAAACAATTTGGCAGTCTCTTTAAAAACTAAACATACAACTGCCCTATGATCCAGCAATTACACTCTGAGCATTTATTATGAAGGTTTATGTTCACAGAAAAACCTTTATCCAACGTTTATAGCAGCTTTATTCATGATACCCCCAAAGTGGAAATATCTTTCAACAAGTGAATGATTAAAGTATGGTTTAACAGGGTGGGTATAGCTCAGGTCAACCCATGCACCAAGTGGTCGCTGGTTCAATTCCTGGTTAGGGCACATGCCCAGGTTGTGGGCCAAATCCCCAAAAAGGGGCATGCAGGAGGCAGCCAATCGATATTCTCTCTCATCAATATTTCTATCTCTGCTTCTCCCTTCCTCTCTAAAATAAAGAAAGAAAAAGAAAATGAAGTGTGGTTTAACTTTACCCACACTTTTTTTTTTGCACACTTTTATTGTAATAAAAATGGATGCTATTAATACAACAGCCTGGATAAATCTCAAGATAATTATACTGAATGGAAACAGGGAGTCCCGAAAGGTTATATGTTATATGGTTCCATTTATAAAACATTCTTGAAGGGACAGTTACAGAAATGGAGAAGGGATTAGCAGTCGGTGGTTAGAGAAGGGAAGTGGGTGTGTCTATAGAAGGGCAAATGAGGGATGTTGGAAGTGATGAAAATAAATGTTCTGTATCTTGACTGTATCAATGTCAACATCCTGGTTGTGATATTTTACTACAGTTTTGCAAGAGATTACCATTTGGAGAAACTGGGTAAACAGTACACAGGACCTCCCCGTATTACTTCTTACAACTACATATGAATCTATAATGATCTCAAAGTAGAGTTTAATTTTAAAAAACCAATAATGTAGCATGGCTTTTCCTTTCCCTCTTGCTTAACCGCCTCCCCCTCCCGTCCCGAGGTTCCCCATTGTTCTTGAGATCTGAGATCCTGGACGCTATAATCTGTCCACCTTTTAGGATCACCAGGCTCCCTTCAGGCTTTCTCGGCTCCATCCGCACTGGCATTCTTTCAGTCCCCCCGCTCCCCCAAACCTACGATCTCCTAGGGGGCTTTTGCAAACGCTGTTCCCATCTGAACCGCGCTCCCCTCTCTTCTATTTAACTTCTACTTATCCTTCAGACCTCAGATGAAGCCTAAAATCCGTAGGGCAACCTTCCCCAACCTCTGTCAGTCAAATTCTCCTATAAACGCTTCTCGCTCCGTGTTTTCCTCTTTGGTAGTAAGTACTGTACTTATAGTCACCGCGACACTTTTACATTCGTTTGCATAATTACTTCATTAATGTGTTTTCTTTACCAGACAGGTAGTTTCACAGGAGAGGAACTGTATCTGTTAGTCTCGTCTGCAAAGCGGCTTGCTCCACACCTAGAATACTCAATAATAAGATTAATTGAAGGACTGAATCAACGTTAAATCATGCGCCAGACTCTCTGGGCCGGGCGCGTCACACTGGCGTCGCGCATGGTGTACGTCACTTCCTCCCGGAAGACACTTTCGCTGGAGGCCACTCAGATTCCTGTCACTTCTCCGAATCCTTCGCTCGTGGCCATGGCCCTGCCGCCTTTCTTCGCCCCGGGTCGCCCGGGCCCGCCTCCCTCGCAGCCGCTGCCTCCCGCTCCCTTTGGCTGTCCGCCACCGCCGCTGCCCTCCCCGGCTTTCCCGCCGCCTCTTCCCCAGCGGCCCGGTCCCTTTCCGGGGGCCTCCGCCCCCTTCCTCCAGCCCCCGCTGGCTCTGCAGTCCCGGGCTCCTGGGGAAGCCTCCCGCGGCGGCGGTGGCGCCTTCTACCCGGTGCCGCCACCGCCGCTGCCTCCGCCGCCTCCTCAATGCCGGCCCTTCCCGGGGATCGACGCCGGCGAGCGCCCGCGGCCGCCGCCTCCAGGCCCGGGGCCACCCTGGAGCCCGCGCTGGCCTGACGCGCCGCCGCCCGACGTGCTTGGGGACGCGGCCCTGCAGCGCCTGCGCGACCGGCAGTGGCTAGAGGCGGTGTTCGGAACCCCGCGGCGAGCGGGCTGCCCGGCGCCCCCGCGTGCGCCTGTCGGGCCCAGCCTGGGCGAAGTGCGCGCGCGGTTGCGCGGGGCTCTGCGCCTAGTGAGGCGGCTGCGCGACCTGGGCCAGGCCCTGCGCGAGGCCGAGGCGGACGGCGCGGCTTGGGCACTGCTGCACGCCCAGGCGGCTCCCCTGCGCGCCGAACTGGCTGAGCGACTACAGTTGCTAACCCAGGCCGCCTACGTGGGCGAGGCACGGCGGAGGCTGGAGAGGGTCCGGCGCCGCCGGCTGAGGCTTCGCGAGAGGGCCCGGGAACGCGAGGCTGAGAGGGAGGCGGAGGTCGCGCGAGCTGCGGAGCGTGAGCAGGAGATTGACCGCTGGAGGGTCAAGTGTGTGCAGGAGGTGGAGGAGAAGAAGCGGGTAAGAGCAGCGATTATGCATGGGAGTAAGGGTAGTGGCTTTTGGAATGTGAAGGGGCATGAGGTTTTGCGCTGCCATTTCCCAGGGCTAAGCATCATTTATTTACCTCATTTGTAAAATAAAAAGATAGCTTGCCTTTCTGACCTCCTATCTGCATATTGATTGCATGTTAATGATGTATAGTACGCAACACAAATGCTCTAGGTGCACTGCAAAGCCCTGTAAACAAAGTAAGATTACACAGTGGCGTTGCAGGGATGACGGATCTGCACCAACGTTCTGACATTCTGACAACATACAAGACTAATAAAGACTAGGTGATTTTAAGAATACAAAATATAGAGAACTTGGGGCCTTTCCTCAGGGAACATACACCTTAATACATATACTGTAATTGGCTGATGGATCAATAGTGATGATTTCTTCAGAACTCCTTTGCTTACAAGTTTTAAACCACATGTCCCGAGGTTCACCATGTTTTTGAACACTTACTATAAGCTAGGCACTGTGCTAAGGTCTTTAAATACATCAGATTTTTTTCCCTCCAGTCCTCACCCAAGGATATTTTTCCATTGATTTTTAGATAGAGTGGGAGGGAGAGAGAGAGACAGAGAAACATTGATGTTTCATGTGAGAGAGACATCTGTTGGTTGCCTCTCGCTTGACCCCAGCTAGGGCCCAGAATTGAGCTGCAAGTGAGGCAAGCGAGGTACCTGCCCTTGACCAGAATGGAACCCGCAACCCTTTAGTCCGCGGGCAGAGGCTCCAACTGCTGAGTAAAACCATCCAGGTCAATACAACAGCTATATTAAATCCTTGTAACAGTCCTGAGAGGTGGGTGGTATTATCGCAATTTTACAGAGTAGGAAATTAAGGCTTACGGAGGTTAACCTGCCAACAATCACCCTGGTTTGTGGCAGTTTCACTCCTGATTTGAGCTCAGGTTGTGTGATTGAAAGCCTGCTGATATCAAGTGCTTAAGTAGGGACCATGGTGAAACTGGAAATTGGTCAGATAATTGTTTAAGATATTGTCATTACTTTTGAGTGCTTCTATGTACTTCACCCTTCCTCCACTCTCCACTACCAGCTTCTGTTTCCTCCTCCTCCTGGTATCTGCTGCTACCCAAGAGTTTGATATAACTCCCCCTGTGAAGTGTATTGATGGCCAGCTTTGTCTTCGAGCCCCTAAGAACATCATTGCTTTTTTTTTTTTAATTTTCTAAATTGATTTTAGAGAAAGAGGAAGGAAGAGGTAGAGAGAGATGGAAACATTGATGAGAGAACATCATTTGACCACCACTGGGGATTGGGCCCACAACCTGAGCAAATGCCCTGACCAGGAATCGAACCAGTGACCTCTTGGTGCATGGGACACTTAACCACTGAGCCACACCGACCAGGCTATCATTGCTTTTAAGAAGAATACTTGGAGGCAAGGTCTTAATGAGGGAGATTGAGTCAGTTCAAACATTTACTGAGGGCCTATTATGTACCAGGCCCAATGCTGAGTGCTGGGGACAGAGATAAATAGGACATAGTGCTTATTTTTGAGGGGCTTAGAGCCCCGTGAGGGATCGTGTCTGTATAACATTGTGTGTAAGGATTTCAACTGTAGGTGCTATAGGAGCCCATAAAAGGAGTATCTAATCCTTTGGAGAAGGTGTCAGGGAAGGCTTGGATGGTAAAGTGACAGCTGAACTGAGTCTTGAAGGAAATGTCAAAGGCAGGTGAGAGCAACAGGTGCACATCAGGCAGAGGGGGTAAAACACGGAGAAGAGTGAAACAGCATGGTGCAATTACAGGTGCTGATATGAGAAATGGGAAGGAGAGCTTTAGGCAAAAGCATCCTTCCTACCACCTATGGTGAGGGTGCTAGAGACAGAGTCCCTTGAGTATTGACTTGGAGGAACCAGAATTATTTAGTCTACATCTGAACCAACTTAAGAGGTATAGGATAGCGTCTTTAGATGTTTGAAAGGCTGTCATGTCAAAGAGATTTCTTGGTAGTGGAGTTTTCTAGGTTGTCACTGAGCATTGTAGAGTCCTGGGCCTTTCTAACCCCATTCCTTATCTTCCCTGCTGGCCTAAACCTTTGTGTCTAGGTATCTGCATTATTTTTTCTTAAATTTTTTTTAAAATATGTTTTTATTGATTTTTTAGAGAGAGAAGAAGGGAGAGAGAGATAGAAACATCGATCAGTTGCCTCCTGCACACCCCCACCCTCCCCTGGGGATCAAACCCGCAGCCTGGGCATGTTTCCTGACCGGGAATCAAACCGGGACCTCCCAGTCCATGGAATGATGCTCAGTCCACCGAGCCATGCCATCCGGGCATGCATTTTTAAAAAATCCTCACCCAAGATTATATATTTTTTTGTTTGGTTGGTTTTTGGTTTTAGAGAGGAAGAGGGAGAGAGAGAAACATGGATATGAGAAAGAAACATCGATCGGTTGCCTCCCATTCATGCCCCACTGGGGGATTGAACCTAAAATCTAGGTGTGTGCCCTGACCTGGAATGGAACCTTTAACCTTTGGTGTATAGGGATAATGCTCCAACCAACTGAGTCACCCAGCCAGGGCCAAGTGTTTGCATTTTTTTTTTTTATCCTTACCCGAGGACATTTTTCCATTTTTTGTTTGGGAGGGGGGGGAGAGAGAGAGAGAGAGAAACATCGACGTGAAAGGGACACATCGAGTGGCTGCCACCCACACAACCCAGCCAGGGCCGGGGACAAACTGCAACCGAGGTACATGCCCTTAGCGGGAACCGAACCCAGGTCTCTGTGGACTGACACTCTAACTGCTGAGCCAAACCGGCCAGGGCAAGTGTTTGCATTTTTAATGAGAGCCCCAAGTTAACAAGGTAAGTTGAATGCAGATGCTTTTTGGACCACACTTTAGAAACTCTGGGGAAGAAACAAAGACTAACACCTGCGTGGAAGCTGCAGCGAGGATAATCCTTTGGCTGGACCAGTGCAAAGGGGTGTTTCATGCATTGCCCAGGAAATTGGGATGTAGATTCAGTAGAATCTTTCTTAACCCTGGGACTGTCTGATTCTCTGAAATCTCACTGCTGGGCAGCTGTTCTCATAGGTTCTCTCTCTCCTCCAGGAGCAGGAACTTAAAGCTGCTGCTGATGGTGTCTTATCTGAAGTGAGGAAAAAACAAGCAGACACCAAAAGAATGGTGGACATTCTTCGGGCCTTGGAGAAATTGAGGAAACTCAGGAAAGAGGCTGCGGCAAGGAAAGGTAACCGTGGCTTTGCATTTCTACTTGCATTTCTTCTTTGTTCCCCTGTTCTTCCCTTTCTTTACCATAATGTTTGCCCTCCCCAAAATTTTGAAAGAAAATGCTTGATACTTCATTACTTTCATCCAGTAGAACAACTGAACTTGTCAGCAGTTCCTCAGAACTTTTGAAGTAGAAAGCCTCAGAAGATATTTAGCTCTTGGTAGCCAAGGTTGAAAATACAGGCAGGTGTGGGAACCCACTGCACCATCTTCCCCTTGACTCATTATTCCTACCCAAGGCATTCCTGGCCACACTTTTCCAAGTGAGGTTGATGTGGCTGGTCAGCTTTACCCATGTGTCAAAGTGAGACATCCTTACTGGAGGCTTCAGAAGATGTTGAAAACATGGCATGTTCCTTCAGATACATTTCAAACGTGAAACATGAATATTTGAAGAAATGTGAATGGTTGGATTGGATAGGACATGAGTGCCCTGCAGACTACTTGGTCTCCCCCCACCGCCTTATCTGCATGTCATTTCTGGACTCAGAAAACCTCATGGGTCTCCTCTTGCCTCTAGAGTTCCCCAGTTGTGCTTTTCATTTGCCTGTTGGGATCTTTGCCCTTGCTAGTCTATTTGGCTGGAGGGCCCTCAGTCCCATCTTTGCTATCTTAAGCTCACTATCTATCAAAACGAAATTTAGATGCAACATTCTCCATCCTTCTCTGCTTTGGGTGAGGTGACTTCCTGCTCCTTCTCACATGACCTGGTTTGGGCCGCATGGTGCCTTATTTAGGAGGTTGTAGATCATTGCCGTTCACCAGGGATATTAGAGAGTACACATATTAATGAATACCACGATAGCAAATGAATTTTTCAGTGTGGTTTAAAATATAAATGAAAACTGCAGTTCAGACCCTTAATAAAGTTTTGTTGGGATATGACCATTGTGCATTCAGCCAGGCTTATTCACTAGCTGAACTATGAGCTTCTGCATGCTAGCCTTCAGATTCAGGCTCAGAATCAGATGGTTCCATAGGGCATTTGTGAATCATCTACTGTGAATGATCTAGCGTTTACTTCTACTGTGTCTACCCATGTCTCTTCCTTACAAGAAAGCAAACCCTGAGGGCTACTATTTAATATTTCCCTACTCCATGTCATCTGTGAGATGAGGGTCAGTAATACTTTGCCAAATGAATTTACCAGCATAACTTTTCACTATCAGCATCTCTCTATTTGGTCCAAAAGAAAGAGGAAATTTTAGGAGGAATTATTATCTGTAAAAATAAACAGGCTCTCCTGGACGGTATCGCTTAGTGGATTGATCATCATCCCATGGATTGAGAGGTCCTGGTTCGATTCCTGGTCAGGGCACATGCCTGGGTTTCAAGCTCGATCTCCATTGGAGGGGGGGGGGGTGTGCAGAGGCAGCTGATCGATGTTTTTATCTCTCTCTTCCTTCCTCTCTCAAAAAATTTAAAAAACAAAAAGTCAGGCTCTGTGGAGTTAACTGACTTGAATGTAAAACGATTTGGTAACTAGCAACTGGGTGCATTGTGTACTTTAAAAGAAAACAAACACCTTTCTAACTTCTCTCTTCAAGGCATATGTACCTCCAAGTAAGTGCTGAGAGAATGAGGCTGGATATGTTAGTAGGGCCATATCACAAAGTGTCTTATGGGCCGGGATAGACTTCTCACATATGCTTAAAGCTTAGGGGAACCATTGAAAGATTTCAAGCAGAGAGTGAAATGATGACAGAGATCAGTGCTGGTAGAGCAGAGAAAGGCTTGGAGAATCTAGGAAGAGAGACTTATAAGGCTGTTGCAATCTGGGCAGTGATAATATGGCAGTGTGAACTAAGGGCCAGATGGTGAGTTGGAGAAAAGTAAATGGATTTGAGGTATGAACAGTCTGTGTGTGAGTTTGTATGTATATACATATAAATAAATAAATAAATAAATAACTTGGGGGACTTAGCATGTGGGAGCTGAAGGAAAAAAATGACTTCCAGGTTCTAGCTTGATATACTGAATGAATGATGACACCATTCTAATTAACCAGGAAAACAGGAGGAGTAGGCTTTGTTTTGACAACTTTGGTTTGGGACCTGCTGAGTTTGAGGTGCCTCAGGGACATCCTGGATAATGATTCATCATCATGTAAACAGACCTTAAGGAGGTGATGTAGTGTGAGATGAGAGCCAAAAAGACAAATTCTGGGAAATGTTAAAATCAAGATGAATAAAGAAGATGCCACAAAAGGAGTCAAGAGGGGTCAGAGAGATAGGAAAAGGTAGGCCTACTACCTCCTTCTATAAAGTGGCATTTCAGTGGGGTGGTAGGAGTAGAAACCAGACTAGAGTAAAGAGGGAATAGGACATAAGAAAAGCAGATAGTGAGATCAGCTCATTAAAAGTTTGCCTGTGATCCAGCTAGTGTGGCTCAGGTTGCCGGTTTGATTCCTGGTCAGGGCACATGCCCAGGTTGTGGGCCAAATCCCCAGTGGGGGGTGTGCAGGAGGTGGCCTATCGATGTTTTCTCTCATTGATGTTTCTATTTCTCTCTCTCTCTCCCTTCCTCTCTCTTAAAAAAAAAAATCAATAAAGAAAAAAGAAGTTTGCCTGTGAAGCAAAGGAGAGTGCAAGATCAGCCTCTGGCAGTGTGTGTATGTGTGCAGGGATGGGACAGGGGGTATCTTAGGGTCAGGGGAAAAACTTGAACATGTTGAAAAGCTGAGCCAAGAAGTGAATAGAGGGAGAAGGGTCAAAGAGAAGCAGATAGTTGATGGCCCAAGGTCTTACAGGAGGTAGTGAGATTCAGATCCCAGGTGGAGGGATTGACTTAAGTGGAGAAGGACCCATCTTCCACTGGAATGAAAATGAAGGAGACAGAATGGGTAGTAATGCAGATGAGTGAAATTGGGGGTATAAAGTTAAGGGATTTTCCTGCCTTAATCTACTTTCTGGGAAGTAGATTAAGTGGTTTGCTCTGAGGGTCAGTAGAGAAGTAGGGCTTTCAGAGAGCAGTGAAATAACTTCTGTGAGGAATGAGTGAGAGTCAAGCAGAGACCCATGGGAGTATGGTTGCAGGTAGGTGCTATTGGCCCAGCTGAAGTAGCTGTATAATTGTGCCAGGTCACATAATCAAATGGCTTTTTTCCAGAACTACTCTGCAGCTGGCACGTGAGCACAGAGCACTAGGCTATAAAGAAACTAAAACCATGAATTTATTACAGAGCAACGTAATGGCAGCTTAAATTTCTCTATGCATAAGAATGGTGTGTGTGTGTGTGTGTGTTTGGAAAATAATATCCCAGCAACTTAATAGAAGATGGATTTGAGTTGTATAGTTTCCATTTCCAGTTGGGAATAAGTGAATATAAACCTGTTCAAGCGAAGCAGTCATGAGAAAATGATCTGGAGAAATCTTAGCCTTGGAGGAGAGAGAATTCCACAACCACTTAGCTACTTAAGGAACCCGTTAAGTAGCCAAAATTGAAAATTCAGTGCCCAAAGCTGGCAACAGTGTACTTCATTGGAGGCAGCATAAATTGCCAAAACCCTGTTGAAAATCATTCATTAAAGGAATAAATACTAATTACTTTCTTTGTGTCAAGTGTTAGGTACTGAGTAAATGTATAACTTTTTAAAGAAACAGTACTATACTTAGGTAGTCTTGAAAGTATTCATAAAATGTCCACTGTTGAGAATTTACATTATAGAAATGATCCATACAAAGGGAAAAGTAACATGCCCAAGAGTAGTCATTGTAGCATTATATGATGACATGTGGAACAACCTGAGTGTCCAGGAACAGGGAGCTTATTAAGTAAATAATGGTAGGTGCATTGATTTCGTAAAACAGGATAGAGCCATTAAATAAAGAGAGGAAAAGAATGTAGAAAACTGACATGGAGATGTGGAAATCACACACATTTTATGTTGAACTATGTGAAATTGCTGGTATATGGACAAAAAACTGCTGGAGGATCAACATGGGGAAATAAAAATGGTTGATTACGTTAGCAGAATTAGGAATTTTTTTCTTCCATGTGTCTAGTATTGTTAAATTGCTGCCATAATAATTTTCCTTTAAAAATTTCAAGGACTAACTGGATGGACCACACTTAGATCACTCTGGGATGAGTCAGCAGCTTCAGCAACTTTTATATTGCAGGGCCAGAATGGTAGTGAGTGCATTATTGCGATCTACTCGAGTAGTCATTAAATTTCAAAAAGTTTTTCTTATGAAATTTAATGGAAAATTTCACTTGTCCATAAAAGTAGAATACCTTATAAATTACCCATCATTAATTATGATGCCATTATCACATAAAATTAGTAATTCTTGTATATCACCTAATAACTAGTCTAAAATCTACCTAGTTGTGGCTCTGGCTATGTTGGCTATACTGTTAGCTGACCTCACAGTTAAATCAGGGTGACCAACCATCCCAGGTTTCCCAGGACACTGGGCTTTCAAATGCGAAAACTGGGCAAACTGAAACATTTGGTCACCCTACTCTCAGCAGCAGACTGTGAGGTCAGTGTGGTTGGTTAAGTGTATTTCTTCTCAGTATCCACATGTGCTCTCCCAGAACTTCAGACTCAGAGGGAGAATTGCTTAATAGCAGTGGGAATTTGACAATGAAGAAGTATAAGACAGTTTCTTCCTTTAGTGAGCCCGTTCTCCAACTGCAGGATCAAAACCATTAGAAATAAACAAAATCAAAGGTGAAGTGGTATACTCCAGAGAGAATTCGAGAAAAGAGAAAGTCAGGGTAGGGTCAAATTAATTGGAGATTCAAGTCTTCTGATCCTTGAAGATGGATTAGAATTTACAAATTCTAAGCAAATTCATAAGTAGGACTTTGAGTCGGCTCATTAGAACACAGATTTGGGGATGAGAAAAAGTTGTAATGAAAATGCCATTCGGATCTCTTTGCCCAGGGGTCTGTCCTCCAGCCTCAGCAGATGAGACTTTTGAGCACCATCTTCAGCGACTGAGAAAACTCATTAAAAAACGCTCTGAACTATATGAAGCTGAAGAGAGAGCCCTCAGAGTTATGTTGGAAGGAGAACAAGAGGAAGAGAGGAAAAGAGAACTAGAAAAGAAACAGAGGAAAGAAAAAGAGAAATTTTTACTACAGAAGCGGGAAATTGAGTCCAAGTTATTTGGGGATTCAGGTAAGTTCCTCTGTAACCAGTGGAGAAAAGGACAATATTAGATTGACTTATTCTCATGGGTGACCTCAACCTAAGCTAAGGGGTGGTAGGCAACAATGACACCTTCAGGATTTGAAGTTCTAAACTACATCCTGGAAATCATGGATAAAGATGAAACACATTTGATCATATTGTCATCCTAGGCTCAGTCATCTTGCCTTGAGAAATACATGAAGCGTGATGATGCGATATTGTGCCTTTTCTTTTTCAGATGAGTTCCCACTTGCTCACCTCCTACAGCCTTTCCGACAGTATTACCTCCAAGCTGAGCACTCTCTGCCAGCTCTCATCCAAATAAGGTCAGAGGGGCACTCTTCATGTCACCTGTATCTATTTTTTTAAAGTTTCCAATGGGTTTATATAAAGTTTCCAAGTTTCAAAGATGCCACAAACATCTTGTTTAGTCCTCATTCATCCTTGAGAAGTAGATGTCCCTATTTTAACAGGTGAAGAAACAAATGCAGGTTGTGACTTGCCCTTTTGTATTCTCCCAGGCTGTGCTATTGTATGGACTTCCTTTTGTTAGTTCTTTTCTGCTGCTAAAGAGACCCTTCCTGTATATTTGCCTCTGGAAACTGTTTAAGACCCATGATGCTGACTTGTGAGTTCTTACAGGTCAAAGTCAAGAGAGCTAGGAACAGGAGTGTTATCTTTTTTTTTTCCCAATCCTCACTTGAGGATATTTTCCCATCTTTTCCACCTATCTTCAGATAGAGTGGGTGGGAGGGAGAGACAGAGAGAGACATTGATGTGAGAGATACATTGACTGGCTGCCTTCTGAATGACCCCAACCAGGGCTGGGGATGAACCCCAACTGAGGTATGTGCCTTTGACCAGAATTGAACCCATGACTCAGTGATCTATGGGCCGATGCTCCAACTGTTGAGCCAAACTGGGCAGGGCAAGAAGTCTCATCTTTATGTGCAGTTACTGATGAGCTAAACTTTGCAACTCTCTGGGTCTCACTTTCCTCACCTATAAAATGAAAATGATGGACTAGAATGTGGCCTCTTCAAACTTTGGCAGTAGCACTCTTCCCAAATAAGTCTTTGGACAAGTTAGTTTATAAAACAGAGTGGCCCGGCCAATGTGGCTCACTGGTTGAGCATCGACCCATGCACCAAGAGGTTGCCGGTTTGATTCCTAGTTGGGGCACATGCCCAGGTTGTGGGCCCAGACCCCAGTGGAGGGCATGCAGGAGGTTGCCAGTTGATGTTCTCTGTCATCGATGGTTCTCTCTCTCTCTCTCTCTCCCTCTCCCTCTCCCTTCCTCTCTCTATAAAATCAATAAAGAAAAAAAAAATTAAAACAGAATGAATAAATGAATGAATGAATAAATGGGTTCCATGGGCAACTTAAATCTGTAATTGACTGGAAGCACTTTGTTGTTTCTAGACTTCCCAAAGCATCTACTTGGGGCCCAAGGGTCTTCAAAGCCTTATCTGAAAATCACTGATCTAAGGGATCTCTGAGGTTCCTTCCAAAGTTCCCACAGTGCTCTTTTGCATACCAAGTTCATGTTCTGGGAAAAGTGTATCTCTGGCTAATATACAAGTTTTAGCGTTTTAACATAAGTAGTCAGTTCTTGTTATTCACAGTAGCTGTGTTCTATAAAGCCACAAACACTGAATTAGAGAATACTGACCTGCTGCTCCCAAAGGAAATACAGGGTTGGGTTTCTGTGGGTCTCTGACCACAAATTTTTGTCATGTGATCAATATATAACATTGTTTTATGTGTATTTCTTTTTAAAGAAACCTCATTTAATAAATCTTGTTGATTCATTAACATTGAACTCATGGCTAACAGCATAACTTATGCCTGAACATAGCTTATCTAACATATTCTCTGTAAGGCATATCACAGCCTTCTCACACTAGCTAGCACTTCAGTACTATGCTTGGGGGTCATTTTAAATAGCAAAATTGCCAATAAAAAGCACAAGAATGTAACAAAAAGTGGTACTAAATAGACTGCAAAAAGGACACTTGTTTGCTCTATGAGAGCTGAAATTAAGAAGGCAGAGTGTAACCTTGTCCAGCCTCAGTTGGAAATATGCCTGTTGGTGACTCAAATTTTTCGCTGCTCTTTGCATGTTGGCAAGTGACCACAAAAGCAACACAAGTAATGACTTTGGGGTTACAAATAAATTTTAGTAACTATACAGATTTACAGATACGGAATCTGCAAATAGTGAGGATTGACTGAATATTCATTATTTGGTTATTGATAAGATTATAAATTCTTTGGAGTCTTTTTCACTTTCATATGTATACTTAAGAATTACAGTCTTGCATAATTGCTAGTAATATAGTTCTTTAATGGACTAGTACATCAGTCATTGAAAAGGTAAGTCCTGAAATAGAATATTTAGTTGCTGAACATATTGCTTGGACTAAAACAGAATAAACAGTTGTTCTACAATGTTCTTATTAAGGCATGATTGGGATCAGTTCCTGGTGCCATCTGATCATCCTAAAGGCAACTCCATTCCCCAAGGATGGGTCCTTCCCCCGCTCCCCAGCAACGACATCTGGGCAACCGCCATTAAGCTGCAGTAGTAAAGACGCTCCAGGAGTGTGGACCAGGCAACGCTCTTTCCAGCTCTAAATATTTGTGATGCTGCCATCTTCTTGTGCTGTAGACTAAACAACAACCTGTAAACTCCACATGGCATAGTCCTTCCCAGAAGTTATATTTTCCTTCTGTGCTCTGTCCTGGCCAGAGGTGCTTCTTGAATCAAGAGATTAATATGGTTCTTGAGGAAAGGACATAGGTGAATTGGTGATGTTACCACATGCCTTGGTTCACTGAATTTGCCTCTGTTTTGAGGGGCTTGGTCCAGAGTGACTGGTTAATATACTCAACTTTCTTGTGTGGTGATTGGTAAGTGCATGCCATACACTCGACACAGGTGTGCACTGGGTAGTTTAGCAGCTCTTCCCCCAGTACTGAGTGTGAAGGCAAGCTTGATGCAAAATCTTCTTATCCTTCCTACCCATACTGCCCTCTAACTTCCAGGAAGAAGTTAGGTAAAAACTTCTTTACCCGAGAAAGGTAAAAAATGCTTTATCTCTGGTTTTGTGAAACCCACTTGGGGTGCAGTTTGAGAGGCTGCAGGCTGCAGGCTGGGCTGGCAGTAGAGCTGGTGGCTTAGTCGGGTAGTCATAGGGAGAAATTGGAACACCTGAAGAGTACCTGTACCCAGACTGGATTGTGTTTGAATGGTGCTGGCTACATTTCCCCCATATTAGAAGGATCTTAATGAAAGGAACTGCTTTTTAAGTTCCTAGAGTCTAGTTGTTCTGAAACCCCCAGGATAGAAATTTATTTCCCTATGGGAGTAGGACCTTAACCTTAATTTGCACTCAGTAGGGGCCGATATAGCTATCAAATTTTCCTAAGAACTCAAGCTCCAAAAATTTCCATGTAGTTAAAGCTGGGGGAAAAGCAGATAAAAATAATAAAATTTATTTTTTTATATTCATTAATAAATGCTCTTGTGCCTGGAGATGATTGTTGATATAAGATGTCATTTTTTATTTGTTTGTTTTTGTTTTGCCTTTTGTCATTTATTGTTATTTATATTTCCAGAAAGCTAAATAAATATCATTTTTATTTTTTAGTTTGAGGCTTTGCTCCCAATTTGTTGCCTCCCAGATAACTACACACACTTTCACATCAATAAAACACATTTTCACTCTAAAATTCAAGTTTATTAAATAGGCATTTGCTATAGGAGAGTGAATTTCAAACACCATCAACTTTGGAAATGATTTTATGTAGTTGGAAGCCTTTGGGTGCAATATCCTAACACCTTTGTCCCTTTCTGTTGTTTAATTTGCACTGTTAAATTTATGTAGCGTGCATTACACAGTTAACGGTGCGAAAGCCAGCATGCCTCCAGTGTGTGTCTAAGCTCATAAACCTGAAAATCTGATGTGATTAGCCTCATATTACCCCAAAGGCCCGTGTGCCCTTTTGTTACAAATCTCCACCACTTGCTCTCTGATGAGGTGCAGGGAAGGTAGAAATAAAAGCTTACTTTTACGTTGTATGTTTTGTGTTCAGACAGCCTTGCCACTAAGACATCTGCATTGATGAGTCAGGGACTCAGGCAGCACAGCTCAAGAAGGCATTTCACGCCAGGTGGAAAAACTATCCCCTCTTTCCCCTCTGGCAGCTTCTGCAAAGTTTTAATAAACTAGTGTTATCTTTGTCTGGTTTTTGTTTTGTAAATTTTTCTTGGTGTGTTGCCTTGTGTAGTGGTGGTGGCAGCAACCACTGGTACTCTGGGTTTAGAAAGAAAGACTTATAGTGGTATCTTTAACAAATTATTATTCTGAGAATGTGGACAATGTTGTATTCTTATCCCACAGTCTTTTTCTTTTTTTTCTTTTAAATTTTCACCCTGAGGATGTTTTTTCCATTTATTTTCAGACAGAGTGGGAGGGGAAGAGAGAAACATCAGTGTGAGAAACATCGATTGGTTGCCTCCCACATGACCCCAACCAAGGCCAGGGATCAAAACTCAGCGGAGGTATGTACCCTTGACTGGAATCAAACTTGTGACTCTGGTCCACAGGCTGGTGCTCTAACTGCTAAGCTAAATCAGCAAGGACTATCCCACAGTCTTTAAGAAAAAATTATTGTGGAAAATTTCAGACATATTAAAAGTAAAGAGAATATAATAATTCCCTTCCATACACTCATCATCCAGCATCAAGTAATTGTCAACTCCTGGACAATTTTGTTTCATTTGTACCCTAACCACTCACTCTGGATTATTTTGAAGCAAACCCCAGACATCGTATTACTTTACAAGTTTTTCATTATATAGCTCTAAAAGGTATTTTTAAAATGTGCCCAGCTGGTGTGGCTCAGTGGTTAAGCATCAACCCTATGCACCAACAGGTCGCCAGTTTGATTCCAGGTCAGGTTGTGGGCCCAATCCCTAGTGGGGGCATGCAGGAGGCTGCCAATCAATGTTTCTATCTCCCTATCCCTCTCTCATTAAAAATCAATAAAGAAAAAAAGTAACACAGTGCCCTTTTACACCTAACAAAAGGATTAACTCCTTAATACACATCAAAAATCCAGTCCGTGTTCAAATTTCCTTCTCTCATAAATGTATTTTACACTTTGTTCAAATCAAGATCTAGATGCAGTCTATGCATTGTTGGTTGATATGTCTGTTAAGTTTTTGATAATCTGGAGGTCTTTCCTGCTTACTCCTGTGCACTCTTGCACTCTTTGTCCCTTGTAATGTGTTATTTTTAAAAATCATTCAATTTTTTCTCGAAGAGTTCCTAGTCTGGATTTTGCTAATTGCTTCCTTAGAGTAGCATGTTCCTCTGCTCCATATTTCTTATAGTTTAGTGGTTAGAGCTATACTGTCTGACCTCACTTGAAATTGAGAGCTTGAATTAAAATTAAGTTTGGTCCCAGGATGTATCATCGCAGGGCAGTTGCACGGGGTGGGAATGATGTCCACCTGTGGCAACAGACCTCTGGGGACAAGACTGTCTGCTAGGGTGGCTGCAGAACCAGCTGGACAGGGAAGAGCCAGGAACTGCGGATGGCTGCTCCCTACAGTGCCAGCTCCTACACTACTCTGCTGCCCAGGGGCTGCTGGCAGAGAAGGTCACCAAGGCACACAGGCCAGACAATTCCAAGAGGCTCTGGCCCAGGGACTCCTCTGGGGACAGAGTAGTGGGGCCCATTGGCTACATCAGCCAGGCTGTTTTATTTATACTTAAAAAAAAAAAAAAAATGTATGCCCTTATTAACCTGTATGACTGAGATTTGGAAGTGATAATAAAACACCAAAGTGCAGGAGAACAAATAAATAAATAAATAAATAAATAATAAAATTAAGTTTGAATTGAGATGTACAATTGCATATGTAGCTTACATTTCTAATGGACAGTGCTGATATAGAGACTCGATCACATTTAGATTGGAATTTTCTGGTAAGATTATTTCACAGACCTGGTGTGTACTGCAAGAGGACTAATGTCTGATTGTCGCTTTGTGATCTTAGCAGCTGTGGGTAATCAAGACCTAGATTCATTCATTTGGGTTTGCAAAACAGTGATAGTTTAATTCTATTATTCTTTATTAGCTGGAATACTTCTGAAAAGAGAAGTATTCCAGCGAATAAATCCCCTCATCAACTATTTCATTACCCTGAGGTACAATTTGCATAGGAAAGGCAAGAGATAAATATGTAATTTCCTTGGTTTACTAGTTTTCAAAATAATGGTTCCTAGCCTCATCCAAAGATGATTAGTGAATTTTGTGTTTAAGTATCATTATGAACTCAGATCTAAACATTCGTCTTTCAGCCCATTTTATTGTTTTCTCTATTGATTGTGTCGCCTTTAGCCAGTGGGAGCCTCTTGAACTCAGCTCCTTAGTTCCCATTCGATCCCGATATTCTGCTCCAAAGTTATTTTTCACATTTCCTATCCCAGGCCTGGAAGCAGTCATTTCCCCAATGACTCTAGGTCCCTCTTCAGTGGACAGGTATTTATAGGCCACAATCTGCGTGATAGGAGTACTCATTGTTATTACTGGTCATTGCTAGTCTGTTCTTGTTTTTTTCCGTTAGAACTAAGAACTACAGTTCTGTTGAGTCTCTAGCCCTTTTCTAAATCATGTCTTTTTTACACCTGTACATAAAGGCTCTATATAATGAGCATAAATTAATGAAAATAGGGAAACTCATTCAAAGACTAACCAGAAATGTGTTGATTCATCATGCCCTATATGCAAGAATATTATCTTATTTCCCAGTAGAGGAGTCCCTGGACTTTTGAGAAGCTTTAACAAAATCTCTTATTTATTTATATATCCTCACCTGAGGATATTTTCCATTGATTTTTTTCAGGTAGAGTGAAAGGGAGGGAGGGAGAGAGAGAGAAACACTGATGTGAAAGAGACACATCAATTGGTTGCCTCCCGTACCACCCAGACTGGGGCAGGGGTCGAACCCACAACCCAAGTACATGCCCTTGACTGGGAATTGAACCCACAGGCCGACGCCCTAACTGCTGAGCCAAACCGGCCAGGGCACAAAACCTGAGGCAAACTGGCCAGGGCAAAAAACTTTATTTTTTGTGCCCTGGCTGGTTTGGCTCAGCAGTTAGGGCGTCGGCCTGTGGTCCAGAGAGACCTGGGTTCAGTTCCCACTAAGGGCACGTACCTCGGTTGCAGTTTGTCCCCGGCCCTGGTTGGGTTGTGCAGGTGGCAACCACTCGATGTATCCCTTTCACGTCAATGTTTCTCTCTCTCCTTCCCACTCTATCTGAACAAAATATAAAAAAAAATCACTTTATTTTTAAGAAGTTAAGTAAATACAGAGAAGAATAGAAAATGAAATAAAGAGATTAATTATACGTTAAATACTAAGTTCATCCCAAGTGGCTGAGTTTATGACGTCAGAGACTTTGCTATAAGCCAACCAACTTAATTACTCTAAAACCATTCATGTTTCTATGTCCATGTGACTTTTGTGCAAGGCTATATCAAGAAGCTTAGCTGGGATTATACCATCTGTTGTAGCAATACACTCACGTCTACAAGTTTTGTCCACAGGGAATCTGTCCTGAGAATTACAAGGTAAGTACAAAAAGCATGTCTTGTTCCATTCAAACAAGTATATAATATATAGTAAGAATGTGAATGCTTTGAAGTATTAGCAGTGATATATATTAAAGACTAGAGATTACATGAGGCATTTCCAACTTAATCTTTTTTTAAAATGCTTGTAGCTAATAAGCTATTTCTGTATAATTAACTATTTACTTTTAGGTAGTTCCTGACCTGCTACATCTATCTGTCCATGAGTAATTTGCTTCCAATACGGGTTCCATTTTTCCTTTTCCTGTTTCTTACCGTCTCTGAAGCAAAGATTGATGTATTTGAGGCATTTGGTGCTAAAGTACAGAACTATGCAGAGCAGGAGACACTTCAGCTTTATTAACTCATGCTGACGGAATCTAGATGCCTGGATTTGAGCTGTGTACGAGAAGCCTAATGATTATACAGATAATTAGAGTTCATTATAGTTCTGATAAGTGCTAAAAGAAAAAGTGCTTAGTCACCAATTTATATTTTTCATTATTCAAATATTTACTAAGTGACTGTTGAGATTCAGATAACTCACTAAAATACAAGGGCTATCACAATGAGCAAAATACCAAATACACCCTAACACAGATTTTGAGGGAGGTATGCGTAATCCATTAATCATTTTAAAATGTGCTGAGTACTTTGAAGGACAGATATGGTTCTATAAGATTAATTAGGCCATTTTTTTTTCAAACTGAATGTTTTGTAATGCATTTAGGTGAAATAGAAAATATATAGTAAGGGTAAGAATTGTCATTCATTTTATATATGTAGATTCTGTGTCACAAAATCAAATATATTTCATCCTGTGGGTCATAGTAAAAAAAAAAAAAGACTTGAAAGCCACTGTACTAGATGAACCTATCTAAGTTTGGGGGTCAAGGAAAGCTTTTTTAAAAATGTTTTTTATTATTATTGTTTTTTAAAGAGGAAGGGAAAGAGAGAAACATCAATGTGAGGGAAACATTTATCAGCTGCCTCCTGGATCCTCCTTCGGGGGATTGAGCCCACAACCTGGGCATGTGCCCTGATGGGAAATTGAACCGGCAACTTTTCAATGCACAGGATGACACCCAACCAAATGAGCCACACTGGCCAGGGCAGGGAAAGCCTTTTTGAAGAAATGATGTTTCAATTGAGCTTTGAAGAATGAACAGCTGTTAACTAGTGGGGAAGAGACAAGGAAGAACATAGCAAGCGTCTGGAATAGTAGATGCAAGGGCCCTGTGTTGGACCAAGAGACCAAAGTGATTGAAGGTCCACATGACTAGAGTAAGATGGAAGGTCAGAGGGGGGCAGGGGCCAGTCCCTGCATGACTTTGGAAGCCCTTGTCAGGAGTTTGATTTTTATTCTGAGAGCAGCTGGGAACTGGAAGCTTCCCACTGGAAGCTTTTAAGCAGAGGAATGGCTTAGTTTGCTGCTTTGAAATGATCACTTTTGTCCTTGTGTGGAACAGAATTACAATAACAGGGCATAAAAGGATACATGGACACCAGTTGTCCAAGTGAAAGATAATAGGGGCTAAGTTCCTGTGACAGCAATCGGGGTAGCATGAAAGGGCTGGATTTCAGAGGTTTTAGAGAAAAAACTTGGCAAGGACTTGAGATGGGTGGCGGTGAAGGAGAGGGAAGTGTCGGGATGAGACCCAAGCTTGTGCACCTTGGACTTTCCTTGAAACAAGGAATTCTGGAGGGTGAGGAACAGTTTGGGGGTGAGAAAATGAGTTCACTTTGGATATGTTGAGTTTGAGGCACCCTTGAGATATCTTGGAGGACATGCTTTGTAGGCAGTTGTGCTTATGAGTTTGATGTCAAAAGAGAACTGGAAAATTTCATGTGTGAATCATTGGCATATGTACTATTGAAGCTATGGGCAAGGATGAAGTCATTTTTAGAGTATAATGGAGACCTTTAAAGATAATACTGTCATTGCCTGGACTCCTTGTAGACTGATTACTATAACCACCACCCACCCTGCTCCTTATCCCCAGGCTCACGCACAGTCAAATGGGCACAGACCATTGGAGAAATCCTGTATTATGCTGTTTGCTGAAGCATCACAGACTGGTGTTCCTAATATCCCCACTCCCTGACCCTCACCCCACCTCTTCAAGCACCTTCACAGCTTTCTCCACTGCCTACTGAATGGATTCAGCACTCAGCTTAAAGTTCAGGACCCTCCTAGCTCTACCCAAGTCTATCCTTTCAATCTTACTGCAGACTGCTTCCCAGCACACTATCTACTTGAGTCGAGCAGCTTGTCTGCCCCTCACTCTGCCCTGCCTCTGCTCCCTGGCTCAAGTTGTTCCCGCCATGAAGTTATGCTCTCAACCCCATCTTATTTTATATTTAGTGGGAGGTGACCGTCATTTTAATTTCTTTTTTTTTTTATCCTCACCCAAGGACATTTTTTTTTCTCGATATTTTGTTCAAATAGAGTGGGAGGGAGGGAGGGAGGGAGGAAGAGAGAGAGAGAGAGAAACATCGACGTGAAAGGGACACATTGAGTGGTTGCCACCCACATGATCCAATCAGGGCCGGGGACAAATCGCAACCGAGGTACACGCCCTTAGCTGGAACCGGTCTCTCCAGACCACAGGCCAATGTTCAAACTGCTGAGCCAAACCGGCCAGGGCGGTGACCGTCATTTTAGAGTATGTTCTAACTAGATCACTGTAGCCTTTGCTATTCTTTCTTTTCTTTTTATCCTCACCCGAGGACATTTTTCCATTTTTTGTTCAGATAGAGTGGGAGGGAGAGAGAGGAAGAGAGAGAAAGAGAAACATCGATGTGAAAGGGACACATCGAGTGGCTGCCACCCTCACAACCAACCAGGGCCGGGGACAAACTGCAACCGAGGTACGTGCCCTTAGCGGGAAACGAACCAGGGTCTCTCTGGGCCGCAGGCCGACACTCTAACCACTGAGCAAAACCAGCCAGGGCGCCCTTGCTATTCTTAAGAGTTGTATTTCCAGAATCCTCAAACTCTTAAATTACTCCAGAAGCAAGTGTAGAACTGAGTATCTATTTAGGATACAGATACTGGGTCAGAAGTAAGGGAGGATGTGGGTGGCTTTGTACCTGCTCAGGGGACAGGCAGTTCACACTTGGGTCTCAATAAAACTGTGATTTTCCTCCATAGCTCAAAATTCTAATGATAGCTGCAAATGTGAATGGTAAATCTGAGAAAGCCAAAATTGACTAACTTTCCTGTGTTCCCTATAATCCCTTGTACCTCAAAGTTCCTGTAAGAACAGGGTGATGGGGCAAATAACTTACTGATCACAGTGGGAACTGTCTGATCCTGTATCATGGAGAGCTACTCCAGTGTGCTAGGAGACAGTCTTCTGACTGTCACAGACAGTAAGACACTGACAAGAGTGAGCTTATAGTGAAGATGAGGGAATTAAGGGATTTGCCCATCTGGCTTCATTTGACCTCTCTACACTCAGATTATCTACTCTACATCTTCACATGATGCTCTCATGTGGGCTTGGGAATGACCCCAGGGACCCCTAGCAGTAGGGCCTTGCACCATTCTGGTAGGGATGACAGATTGTATTAAGCCAGATGTACTCCCTAGTAAATCCTGATTGTTTGCAAAATGCCAGACTGCGGTCAGGAGTCTAGATTAAAGGATCTATTATAGGCTTTCATAGTTTGAATTCTTATGAATGAGTGTTGTTTTGTTTTTTAAGGCAACAGAATTTTTAATTGCTGTTTGAAATGCATAAGAAAATCAAATCCCTGGCTATTGTGATTATTAAACTAATAGATACTACACTTTATTTTAGCCAAAAGCCCCAGAAGCTATGTATGTGTGAATGAGTTTTTAATTCTTAGATTTCAACATTAGTAAATACTGCTGACTAATACTAATTGGCTTTCTCACCAACAGAGTACAAGAGTTCTAGATGTTTCCACATCCTCATCACTTGATGTTGCCAGGCTTTTAAAATTTTAACTGTTTGTGTATGTAGTGATATTTTATTGTTTTATTTTGCATTTCCCTGATGGCTAAAGAGATTAAACAATTTATATGTTTATTAGCTATTTGGATAGCCTCTTTTGTGAAGTACCTATTAAATTTTCCTGCCTATTTTTTTTTTTTTTTTTTTTTTTTTTTTTATCCTCACTCGAGGACATTTTTCCATTCTTTGTACAGATAGAGTGGGAGGGAGAGAGAGGAATAGAGAGAGAGAGAGAAACATCGACGTGAAAGGGACACATCGAGTGGCTGCCACCGCACGACCGACCAGGGCCGGGGACAAACTGCAACCGAAGTACGCGCCCTTAGCGGGAACCGAACCCGGGTCTCCCAGGACCGCAGGTCGATGCTCTAACCGCTGAGCCAAACCGGCCAGGGCCTGCCTATTTTTATATGGGGTCTTTTTCTTATTGATTTATAGACGTTCTTGGTATATATTGAGTATGAGTCCTTTGTCAGATACATGTGCTGCAAATATCCTCTCCTACTCTGTGATTTAAAAAAACAAAACTATTTTAATGGTATCTTCTGATGAATGGACGTTCTTAACTTTATTTAATGTAACCCAATGTATCAGTATTTCCCTTTATGGTTAGTCTTTTTAATAATCTTTTAAAAAATGTTTGCCTATTCTAAGGCCATGAATATATTCTCCAATTTTATATTCAAGCTTTACCTTTCTACATTTTACATTTAGATCTACAGTCTACCTAGAATTGATTTTTGTGTATGATGTGAGGTAAGGTCAAGATTTTTATTTTCTAGGTGAATATCCAATTGATCCAGAACCATTTATTGAAAAGACCTTCATTTTCCTACTGCTCTGCAGGGTCATTAATCAAGGATCTATCTATGTATGTGTGGATCTGTCTCCAGACTTTCTTTTATGTTCATTGATCCCTTCATAAGTCCTCATGTCAGTACCACACAGTCTTAATTCCTGTAACTTTAAAGTCTTGATATAGAAAAGTATAAATCTTCCAACTATGTTGCTTCTTCAAGATTGTCTTGACTTTCTTTGGCCCTTTACATTTCATTTAAATTTTAAAATTAGTTTGCCAATTTGAACCAAAAAATGTGATGAAATATTGATATGTGGAATCTATAAATCAATTCAGGAAGAATTGATATCTTTACAAGATCGAGTCTTACAATCCTAGTCATGGTATGTTTCTCCAATTCTAATATTTTATAGTTTTCTGTGTAGAGGTCTTTTACATCTTGTTTATATAGAGTCTAGGTATTCAATGTGAATATCAATGGTATCTTTCTTTTCTTTTTTTCTTTATTGATTTTTTTTTTTAGGGAGAGGGAGAGAGAGATAGAAACATTGATGAGAGAGAACATCGAATGGCTGTCTCCTGCATGCCCCGCACTGGAAATTGGGCACACAACCTGGGCATATGCCCTGACCGGGAATTGAACCAGCTACCTCTTGGTGCATGGGTCGACACTCAACCACTGAGCCACACCGGCTGGGTATCTTTTAAAAATTGCAATTTCTAATAAAATGTTTAAAAGATAACATTTGTGTGGTTTGTTGTTTGTTTATAAAGATATAATTAATTATTGTATATTGACTATGAATCTAATAATTTTCATAAATTCTTTTGGATTTTCTATATATAATTATGTCATCTATAAATAATGATGGTTTTATTTCTTTCCAATCCTCATACTTTTTTTTCCCCTCCTCTTTTTGCCAGGCTAGTACCTGCAGTGCAGTGTTGAATAAAAGAGGTGATGGGAACATCTTTATCTCATCATTTCCTGTCTTGGGGATAGCTTTCCATATTTTACCAATAAGTGAGATGTTTGCATTAGATATTTTGGAGCTATTCTTTATTAGGTTAAGGAAATTCTTTCTATTCCTAAGTTGTTAAAAGGGTTTGCTGTTTCTTAAAATCATGAAACAGTATGAATTTTATCAAGCATTTTTTCTGTATCTATGGAGAGAGATAATTATATAATTTTTAATATTCTATTGATGTTTATCTTTTTTTTTTATCCTCACCCAAGGACATTTTTGCATTTATCTTCAGATAGAGCTGGAGGGAGAAAGGGAGGAAGAGAGAGAGAAACATCGATGTGAGAGAGACACATCGAGTGGTTGCCACCCACACGACCCCAACCAAGACTGAGGACAAACTGTAGTCAAGGTACGTGCCCTTAGCAGGAACCAAACCCAGTACTCTCTGGTCCATGGGCCAATGCTCTAACCACTGAGAAAAACTGGCCAGGGCTTGATGTTTATCATCATTCCCATTGATTGATTTTGGAATGTTAAGTCGACCTCTCATTCCTGAAATAAGCTCAGTAAGGCAGTATTTTTTTATTCTTAATTATTTTTGTTAAGCTTTTTCATTTATGTTCTTGAGAGATCAGCCTCTAATTTTCTTGTCAAGTTTGGCATCAAGGTGAGGCCAAACTAGTTAGGAAGTATTCCTTTTTTGGAAGAGTTTCTGTAATTTGATATTTCTTCCTTAAACATTTGGGTGAAAACACTTTTTTGGTCATTTTAATCCACTGCTCTTGATGTTTATTAGGTTTACCAAAACTGTACACTTTTTGGGAGGGAGGGTAAAAACTCATTTGATGCAATAATTTAGAACTAGAGTTGTAGACCACCTTTTGGGAAACAATGCCCTAGGGTAAGACTTAATCCTGAAATAGTCAGGTCCTGTCAGTTTGAATGCTCTTGTTTTTATTCGTTTTCTCCCTTATGCAGCACTAGCTACTTTACCTTTTTCTTCTTGGCTGGGTGGGACTCAGCTAAGTCACCACACAGGAGAGCACTGAGGCATCTGAGGCCTTAGCCTGGTCCTCAGGACTGTTCTCTCCTTGCCACAGGCAGCCTGCCTCAGCCTGCTCAGCCATCTCCACCCTCTGGCAGAATGAATGCCCTCGATGGCGTCCCTTTCAAGGTACCCAAGGGCTTTGTGATAGGCACAGAGCTTCTCCCTGGGCCAGAACTCAGTGTCCCAGCCTGCAGCGAGCTTCTCCTGGGTTCTATGGTAAGTGTATCTCTCTGTCTGACTGTCTCCTAGTCCCTGGGTCTGTGGGTCTGATGCTGAGCCTCATGGGACTATGTTCCTTGATTTTAAAGGGCAGCTGGGCCTGCTCTGGTATATTCCAAGGAGTTTGGAAATAACTCAAGAGGAAAAGATGTTTCATGAGGAAGGCTGGTTGCCTGGTGATGGGGATTATTTACTGGATCTTATTTTGACCTTAGGATAACTGGAAGGTTGCCTATATAGACTGAGGATCATTGCATGGAATTTTCAGTTCCTCTCTTCCCTATCAGCCTGCTGCCATGTCTAAAATTCTACTATTAGAATCACTCCTTTGAGTTAAGACACTAGTTCTAGAACTCTCTGTTAAAATATAGTTACCGCCCTCATCAGTGTTGCTCAGTGGTTAGAGCGTCAGTCCACGCACCAAAGGGTCCATTGAGGGTTTGATTCCCTGTCAAGGGCATGTATCTGGGTTAGAGATTTGATCCCTGGCCCTGGTCAGGGCAGGTGTGAGAGGCAACCAATCAATGTGTCTCTCACATCAATGTCTCTCTCTCCTGCCCCCTTTCACTCTCTCTAAAAATCAATGGGAAAAATATCCTCAGTGAGAATTAACAACAACCATATATATATATATATATATATATACACACACACACATACACACACACACATACAGAGAGGGAGGGGGAGAGAGAGAGAGATGCCTGGGACACATTAGAAAGGATTACTATGCCCCACGTCTGCCCTGGACGCACCCTTAAAGCACTCCTTGCCCCATGGCTCATACACTGGGATATGCACCCAGTGTATGTGGTCATATCACATAAGGTCTCAGGATAAACAAGATTACTTAACTTCTGGGAGAATCAAGTTTATGTGAAGATTTAAGGGGGATTTTTTTTTTTTTTTTTTTTATATTTTGTTCAGATAGAGTGGGAGGGAGAGAGAGAGAGAGAAACATTGATGTGAAAGGGACACATTGAGTGGTCACCACCCACCCAACCCAACCAGGGCCGGGGACAAACTGCAACCGAGGTACATGCCCTTAGCGGGAACCAAACCCTGGTCTCTCCAGACTGCAGGCCAAAGCTCTAACTGCTGAGCCAAACTGGCCAGGGCAAGGGGAATCTATTGTATTTAATTTTTTTGTTTAATCCTCACCCGAGAGTATTTTTCCATTGATTTTCAGATAGGGTGGAGGGAGGGAGGAAGGGAGAGAGAGAGAGAGAAACATCAGTGTGAGAGAAATACATCAACTGGTTGCCTTCCGCACTACCCTGACCAGGGCTGGGGACCAAACCTCAACCGAGGTACATGCCCTTGACTAGAATCAAACCCGCGACTCTTTGTTCTGCAGTTGGTTGTTCTAACTGCTGAGCCAAACTGGCCAGGGCTGCATTTAAATTATTGCACAGATGTTTCATGGAGTAGAATGCAAAATTCACATAAATTCTTTAAAAATAAAGGAATAAGATTGCAAAGAACTCTGGAGCTGGCATTGAGTCTCTTGGGACTCAGTCCTCAGACTCCTGTGTGCTCATTCTCCACTGTCTGCAGGGTGCTTCGTGGAAAAGTTTGAGGATCTAAATCAGCTCTCTCACATCAATGTTTCTCTCTCTCTCTCTAAAAAATCAATTAAAACATATTTAAAAAAAAAAAAGGAAATGATTTGTCCAAAGTTAATGGCAAGACTAAAACCCAGGTCCTGACTCCAGATCATTTTGTATTAGCTAAGAGCTGGATTGGAACAGGAGAGACACTGGACAGGTGGTGTTTAAAGGCAAAAAAGGGTTTCAGAAAGTCAGGAGCAGAGAGCACAGTCCAGGAAGGAGAGGCCTGGGAGAATCTGGTGTAGGGGCTTGAGTGGCCTTGGGCACAGGAGCAGGAGACAGACTTGAAGAGGCTTCAAGTCTGCTTGGTGCAGTTTTGCTTCATCTGCAGACCCTGGAGTTGCACTGAGGCCCCTCAGGACAGAGGATCCAGAGTTGAAATAAGCTCCTTAAAGCCCAGAGCACGGTGTGTAGGGCCGAGCTCTTGCTCTCCCCAGGCAGCCTGTGCTGTGGGCGCTCACTCTGGCAGTAGCGCCTGTATTGATGGGAAGAGGAACTTGCTTTACTGAGCTCCAGTGGAGGTGGAGTATCACAGCTTTTCCTTCCCTGCTGAGCTCAAGCCAAGCTGAGAAGAGGCTATTCTAGTAGCAGAAACAGGCACCCTTCTGCCAAGTCCATGTCTAGTGTACTAGTAAAATGCTGACCTGGTTTGTCTCCTGCTTTCAGGGTGGGCACCTCAATCCTTTGAGCCTATTCCCCTTCCCTGTGCCTCCGTTTCTTTTACTATTGGGCCAAACCAACAAATAGAGAAGCATGAGACTCCAAGCCTCTCCTAAGCAGTCCTTCGAGTTCACTGGGCTGTGTTCCCACTGTTAAGAACTTGAAATGCATTTTCCCGTAACAACGATGTTATACATGGTGGTTAGATTATCAGATGGACCTGTAGTGGCCAAAAGGGAAAAAGAACAACTACCATTTATTGAGCACCTGCTATGTACCAGGCCCATGCTAGGTGTTCTTTACATGTTCATTCGTCTCTCTCACTTTTATGACCCTTTTAGCAGCTGGGTATTCCTACCCCCCTGGCACAGGAAATCAAAGCTCCCGCCAGAGTGATCCATGGGGTCTCATGGCTTGTGAGTGATACAACCAGGATTCCAACAGGAGTCTGTCTGACCCCAAAGCCCGCGCCCACCCCTTTTCCCTGCTCCTTCCCAAGGAGCCCTTCCTTGCATACTTAAAGCCTCTTCAAGTCTGTTTTGTTGTTTCATAGTATAATTGCCGAAGTTTCTATAGACATTAGGAAAAAGAGAGGGTGAGCATAGTTCTGTTCCAATAACACTTTATTTACAAAAATAGTCAGTTTGGTCCCCAAGCAGTTTGCCTACCCTGCCACTAAGACCTTCCCATCTGCCCTGGTCCCCACCTCTACCCTATCATTGATTACCTCTGTTATTCATTTTTATATATTATTATATATTATATATTATTCTAGAGATTCTTGTGTGTGTGTGTATATATATATATTTTCTCATTTTTTTATACCAAAGGTAGCATTTTATATATACTGTTCTTAACTTGTTAACTTACTATATTTTAAGATATTCCATATCTGTACATAGAAAGCTTCTTCAGTTTTGTTTTTCTCTAAAGTATTGCACTATATGGATACATCACACTTTACTGACCGAGTCCCCTCATGATGGACACTTAGGTTCTTCCCAGTCTTTTTTTTAGAAAGAGGAAGGAAGAGAGGGAGAGAGGGAGGTAAAGAGGGAAAGAAGGAGAGAGGGAGAGGAGAGAAACATTGATCAGCCTTGACCAGGGATTGAACCTGCCACCTTTTGCTGCTCCAAGCAGCTGAGTCACTCCAGCCAGGGCAGGTTCTTCCCAGTCCTTTGCCATTACAAACAATGCTACAGGAATGACTATGTGCAAACGTCCTTTTGAATTTGTTTAAGTATATTGTCAAATTGCTTTCCAAAGGAGTAATACAGATTTATACCCCAACAAGCACACTGCAAGAAAGCCTGTACCTCCCACAGTCCCCAAAAGAGTGTCATTAGACTTTGGGTTTTTGCCGAGGGATAGCGGGTATCTATCTTGGTGTAGTTTTATTTGGCCTTCTCTTATTGTGAGTGAGGTTGAGCAGCTTTTCCTGTGTTGAAAAGCCATCTGTATTTTCTTTTCTGTGGACTGTCCGTATTAGCTATTGTCCGTTTTCCTGTTGGACTATGGGTCTTTTCCTTATCTATTTCTAGGCACTCCCTATATTAGCAAAGTGACCCTTAGTCATGTGAGTGCTATTTTTCCTGCAGTTTGTCATCTGTCTTTGACCTTGTCCGTGAGGTGTACTTGCCATGCAGATTTTGGACATGTGCCTGTGTGTACTCTTATGGCTTCTGGATTTTGATTCAGAGTAAGAAAGGCTTTCCCCTCCTTGAGGTTATAAAGGATTTCTGTCCTGTTTTCTCCTAGTGCTTTTATAGTCTCATATCCCACATTAGAATCTTTGATCTTTTTAGAATTTATCCTTGTGTATATAATATGAGAATGGATCCAACTTTATTTTCTTCCAGATAGCTAACACCATTTGTTGACTAGTTCTTCTTTTTCCCATTGCTTGAAATGCCATCTTCATTATTTACTAAAGACCCATAGATATTAAGGTCTGTTTCTGGACTTTCTGTTCTCTTTCTTAATCTATCTGTGCCAGTACCAGAGTTTTAATTATTGATGTTTTATAATATAATAAAACAGCTGGTAGGACTAGTCCTATTTATCTTTTTGTCCCCAGAGTTTTTCTGGCTATTCTTATTTGTTTGTTTTTCATATGAGCTTTAGAATTATCTTGCTTAGTTCCATAAATCACCAGTGTTAGTATTTTTATTGGGTCTTTGTATCATTTACCCCCTAAGTTCCACTGGCTATCTCTTTAATCTTAGTGTCTTTCTCTACAAGTCTGCCTCATCAGTTCTGAAGTTGTCATTTTCCTCTTCTGTTTTTCACAACTCATCTGTTTTGCTCCAGTCTCTTTCTCTAACCATGTGTTCTGCACACACTTAGAAATGTCCGCTCTGTGCCAGGCCTGCCCTGGGCCCTGAGGATACAGAGAGGAATAAGACACAGTCCTTGACCTCAGGCAGGGAGTCACACTGGACCAGCGAAATTATGCTCCTCTCCCCAACACAGGGTCATGTCAGAGGTGGGAGGGGCAGTGGCTGTGGTCTGTGCCTGTGTCTGTCTCTCGCTCCCCTTTCCCTCACACACAACACTTCCCCCAACCTCTCTCTTCCTTAATTGGTCATCGTAGAGCATTGAAATTGCGTTTTAAATTTTTTTATATTTTTCGTGGCATTTTATATTCCCGGTTCTTCATTTTAAAGGTAGGCAACAGGCCCTGGCCAGTTTGGCTCAGCGGTTAGAGCGTCGGCCTGCGGTCCGGAGAGACCCGGGTTCGGTTCCGCTAAGGGCACGTGCTTCGGTTGCAGTTTGTCCCCGGCCCTGGTTGGTCGTGCGGGTGGCAGCCACTCGATGTGTCCCTTCATGTCGATGTTTCTCTCTCTCTCTCCCTTCCTCTCTCTCCCTCCCACTGTATCTGTACAAAAAATGGAAAAATATCCTCGGGTGAGGATAAAAAAATAAAATAAAATAAAAAATAAAGGTAGGCAACAGGAATATTTTATTTTTGCCTCACTTATAAATTCATTGGATTATTTATATGGGCTCCAAACTGCTTTTTTAGGTGTCCTGATATGTAGTGGATAAAGCCAGATAGAGAGAGAAATCTCAGCTCCGCCACTCACCTCCAATCTGACCTCCAGCAAATTACATTTTCTGAGCCTCATTTTCATAATCTGGCAACAGGGATAACACTAAAACCAACTAAGTAGGGTTCAACAAAGATTAGCGAATTTCACATTGCCTCAGTCCCAAAGTAACCTCAGATGGCAGCCAGGAGCACCGGGCAGGTATTACTCCACAGGGAGGTTTACACGCCTGGGCGGCCTCCAAGGCTGACTGCTTGCTGGCAGACGGTGCTGGGCTCAACTGAAAGTGCCTTTGCTGAGAACAAGTTTTATTGGAGAAAGTTTTTAAGCCGCTACTGTTCAGTTATATACTAAATGACGAAGGGGCTTAGATTTCACTACATTTCATCCTATTAACCTGTTCTTCATTTTGTGTTTCGCGCAGAATTTACCTTTAAATTGTTATTGATATCCTTGTACCCAGTGCTGGCTAAAACGGAGGGTGGGGGTGGGCTGTGATGACTGCCTGGGGCTCGGATGGGAAGCTGTGCAGGTCTTTGGCTGAACAGGGCCCCGGAGACCAGGGCTAGGCTGTGCCCTCGAGCCCTGGTTTGCCTGGCCGAGCCTTACAGAGCCTTCTCTCAGCAGCATGACTTCAGCCTGGAGAGGAGGACCCTCTTCTGGGTGGAGGCTGTCATCCGGGGACCCTGCCAGTTCCAGTGCGATGCCCCCGGAACAGTGTCAGCCCCTCCAGCCTGGCTCTTGCTGGTGAGCCCGGAATGCGGGCAGGTGCCTGCGCCAGCCGCAGCCGAAGGCCCTGAGGCTGGGCCCCAGGAGCATCCAGAGGAGGAGGAAGTGGGGGAGCAGGAAGAGGAGGAAGAAGCCACCCTTGCCAGCGAGGAAAAGCCAGGTCCTTGCAGCCCCCAGCCCAGCGCTCCTGCGAGCCCCAGCCCGGGCCATCGCCGGAGCTCGCTGGACGTGCTGCGGGGGGTGAGGTCGGAGCTGGCGGGTGCGCGGCAAAGGCTCTCGGAGGGCAGGGTGGCCGCGCGCCCCCGCGCCCTCCTGCAGCGCATCCGCCACCGGGCGCTGAGCCTCTGCCACAGCTCCGAGCCCCGGGGCCCGGCGCCCCCGCCCCCCAAGGCACCCGCGCCGCCCCCTCGGCCCTCCACGGCTGGTGCCACGCCCCCGCTGCGGAACCACAAGCCCACGATCTCGGTGAGGAACTTGAGGGCTCCACCAAGGCCACAGATCAGCAGTGAGGTCCCCAGCCTCTGCCTCCTCCTCTCTGCGCCTCTCTCCCTACCCTCACCTCCTGCCCTCACCGTGCTGTTCTCCCTGCGACCCTTTGCCCGGAATGTTTCCTCCTCAGAGGGCCCCCGTTCCCGCTGTTTGCAGTTGTGCTTGCCTTGCCTCTGGTAGAGACACGCCCTGTAATTGTAGCTATCCAGTACGTCTGTCTCTCTTTCAGTGGAATAGAGTTCTTTTAGGGCAGGGTTCGAATGGCATTCGGGTCCCGTCCCCCTCCCTCCCCCCCAGCACGCAGCAGCAGACTTGGCCCATAGGGGGTGCTCAATGAATGTCTGTTCAATTAATGAATGTGTCTCAAATCTAGGGCTTGCCAGAGGGCAAGGCTTGCTGTAGACTGGGTGAGCTGCAGGCTCAATCAAAGAATAGTCTCTGTCTGTTCATTCCTGCCAGACACTGGGTTGGAAGAGACAAGGTCAAAATCACTGCACATGGAGAGTTGCCCAAGGCTCTATCGGGACAAGGCAGCACTGTATAGGGGCAGGATCAGGTGTGGAGAGATAGAGAGGTGAGGGTTGTTACAGGCTGAGAAGGCTTCAGGACAGAGGACTGTACCTAGAAGAATGGGGAGCAGAAGTGAACTTACCATGAAACCAATGAAGCTTAAGTCTCAGGCCCCCGACTTTGCTCCTTCCAAAGCTGTGTGCCTAATTTTATATTTATAATTAATTGTGTCTGCCTTTTTTCTTTAAGAGGTCCATATTATATAAGCATCAAATTCCACACAACCTGGATCCGGAGCCGATGGGGCGGGTCAGGATCAGTAGCAGGGGACAGCAACAGGGCACCGCTTTCTGCCCCACAGCAGCCCCACATCGAGCTAGTAGCTGCAAAACAATCAGGCCAATATGAAATTAAGTCCAAAAGAGATTCCAGGTCTGGCTTTCCCACTCACTGGTGTGTGACCTTCCACAAGTCGCTGAAGTGCTCTGAGCCATCCCTTCTCTACCTTGTAAAGAGGGCCGGCAACCCTTCCCACAGCTGTTTGGAGCAAACATTGAGAAGAGGCTCTGTAAACTGGACAGGCCATGCCCACATCAAGGATCAGATGTTGATGCCAGGGTGGCTCTTCCCTGATTCAGCTTAAATTTAACTCTAGCAACAATCCTGTGTGTGTGTGTGTGTGTGTGTGTGTGTGTGTGTGTGTGTTGGGGTGGGAGTTGGGGCAGTTGTTCTGTAGAGAAGGAAATTGAGGCAAACAGTGGCTAAGAATTTTTTTCAAGGTTACAAGAGTAGAATCAGATCCTAAGATTTAGGTGTTTTCCACTCTGGGGGTAAAGGGCAAATCCAAGGGTGAGGTCATGACAGAGAAATCCCTGAGCAGATAGGGATGGGTGGGGAACTCGTGTGTCTCACACACACCCCCTACCCCAGGAGCCAGGACTGCAGTTAAGCTTTCCTTGGGAGGAAGGGACAAGGCGATGTATTCAGGGATGGCAGATAGGTGCTGATTCCCGGTCAAGGGCACATACCTGGGTTGCAGGTTCAATCTTCATGCTTGGGGTCATGCTGAAGACAACCAATCTATGTGTTTCCCCATTACCCGCCCATCCCTTCCACTCTATCTAAAAATCAATGGAAAAATATCCTTGGATGAGGATTAACAACAACCAAAAAAGTACCCTGGATTTGATTGAGTATGGTTCAGGTCCCAAATATGTGTTGCTTGAGGTCATTGACTTCTCTGAACCTTGATTTCAATATCTGTAAAACGGTATAATAGGATGGATGTATTCTATTTCTCTTGCAAGGTTGTTCTAAGCTATAAATGAAATAATATCGTGTACTGGCAGTTTCTATGTGCCAGGTCCTTTGCTAAATACTTTTCTCACATTGTCTTATTTAAGCCTTGTAACAACCCTTGAGGTATCCAGTATGATTACCTCTGTTTTTACACATGAGTAAATCGAGTAAACAGCAAAGATCTGGGGTTTGAACCAGAGCAGGACTCCAGGCTTTCCACAGCATTAGCCCCTACACTCTGTAGAGAAGGTGACATGCAAAGGCACCTTTAAAAACATCTTTCCCTGCCAGATGTTGCTTCCAGTGGTAAATGACACATCCAGCTTGTCTTTATTTCAGTCCCTCAGCCCATACACCTGCCTGCCACCTCTTGGGCAGGAGCCCCAGCCTCTCATCGCCCACAGAGCACACCCTGATTCTGCTGACCTGCTGTCTGCCCTGAGCCAGGAGGAGCAAGACCTCATCGGGCCGGTGGTTGCCCTGGGGTATCCCCTGCATAGGGCCATTGTGGCTCTGCAGAAGACAGGGCGTCAAAGCCTGAGCCAGGTGAGTGAGTGTCCTGAGTGGGGTCTGAGGTCTGGGATAGGTGACCACGTGGTTTTATCTTTAACTTGAAGAAGTTTTGTTTCCTTCTCTTTAGAGACAGAATCTCAGCCTGGCATTAATTATTGGGGGTTATGAGCAATTTTTTAGATCGTAATGCTGCCTTCTTTATAGGAGTTCATCAGGAATCCCATGCCACCTGGGGAGTCTTGATATTCTACTCCTCTCCTGCTCTCTGACCCAACTGCAGGGGCTAGAGCTCTGGGCAGCCAAGAAACTCTCTAGAGCTGCCCAGTAGAACTTTCTGTAATGAGAGAGATGTTTTATACCTGTTGTCCAATACAGTATCCACTCGCCATACGTGGTTACTTGAAATGTGGCTAGTGTGACTGAGAATTTTTTTTTAATCCTCACCCAAGGATATTCTTACATTAATCTTCAGCTAGAGCTGGAGGGAGAGAGGGAAGAAGAAAGAGAGAGAGAGAGAAAGCGAAACGTCGATGTGAGAGAGACACATTGATTGGTTGCCACAACCCCAACCAGGGCCGGGGATGAACCGCAACTGAGGTACGTGCTGGAATTGAACCCAGGACTCTTTAGTCCACAGACAATACTCTTTTTTTTTTTTTTATCCTCACATGAGGGCATTTTTGCATTTATCTTCAGATAGAGCAGGAGGGAAAGAGGGAGGAAGAGAGAGAGAGAAACATCGATGTGAGAGAGACACATCGAGTGGCTGCCACCCACACGACCCCAACTAGAGCCGGGGACAAACTGCAACTAAGGTATGTGCCCTTAGTGGAAACCGAACCTGGGACTGTCTGGTCCGCAGGCTGACGCTCTAACTGCTGAGCCAAACCAGCCAGGGCCACGGATGACACTCTTAATGCTGGGCCATACCGGCCAGGGTTGAGAATTTTATTTAATTGTGATTAATTAAAATAATCTCATGTGCTGGCGAGTGTGGCTCAGTGGATTGAACGTTGTCCCATGGACTGAGAGGTCCTGGTTTAATTACCAGTCAGGGTTGTGGGCTCGATCCCCAGTAGGGGGCGTGCAGGAGGCAGCTGACAGATGTTTCTCTCATACAGATTTTTCTATCTCTCTCTCCCTCTCTTTCTAAAAAATCAATGAAAAAAACAATAAAAAAAAATAAAATAAAATAGACACATGCGACTACTGGATACCATATTGGTGCAGCTCTAACCACTTCCCTCAGTGAATGGTTCACCCATACCCATCTCTCTTTCCACCCACCCATCCATTCTTCTAGTCAACAGTATTGATTGGGCATTTCCTGGGTCTTTAGATGCAGCTAGGAAGTGTGGGGGTGACCAGGATACATAAAAACCATTGCTTCCCCAAGAAGCAGACTCAGATCGAGTTATTAAGAAGGCTCCTGGGAACAATTCCTGGAGAAGGGAGTGGACAGAGGCAGGAGTGGGTAGATGGAAAAGTTGAGCTTTTTAGATCCAACAACAGCATCAGCCAATCCCACAGCTGTGGAGCATATATGGCCCTTCAGAGTCATCCTAAGTGGGTCTGAGATGGTCGGACCTTTATATCCCTTCATCAATCGGTTGTTAGTAGTGTTAATATTTAGTAAACATCTTTGTGCCAGTCCCTCAACCTGAGAGTATACACTTAGGTCTTCTCAATTCTGCAAGTTTGCTATTACTGTCCCCACTTTGCAGATGAGGAAATTGAGGCTGGTTTAACTCTGAATCTTTTTTTTTTTTCCCTCACCCGAGGACATTTTTTGATATTTTGTTCAGATAGAGTGGGAGGGAGGGGGAGAGAGAGAGAAAGAGAGAGGGAGAGAAACATCAATGTGAAAGGGACACATTGAGTGGCTGCCACCCACACGACCCAACCAGTGCCGGGGACACACTGCAACCGAGGTACGTGCCCCTAGCGGGAACTGAACCCGGGTCTCTCCGGACCGCAGGCCGACGCTCTAACTGCTGAGCCAAACCGGCCAGAGCATTAACTCTGAATCTTTGTTGCACAGTGCTTTTATCTCATTTTTGGTATGAGAATCTTCCAGGGCAGCACCCCAGGCTGGTTTGTCTCAGTAGTTAGAGCATTGGCCCATAGACCAAAGAGTCGTGGGTTCGATTCTGGTCAAGGGCACATACCTCATTTGCGGTTTGGTCCCTGGCCCTGGTCAGGGTCGTGTGGGAGGCAACCAATCAAAGTGTCTTTTTCTCACATCGATGTTTCTTTCTCTTTCTCCCTCATACTCTATCTGAAGATAAATGGAAAAATATCCTTGGATGAGGATTAAAAAAAAAAAGAATAGATCTAAAGTTGCTTCCACCTTCAGATACCACTGAAAGCCATGACTGTGGCCAAGAAGCTAGTCAGAGGATTGTGAGGGACCAGGCCCACAGAAGGGCCCCCACCGCCACCCCCCGGTCTCTAGGACCTGTGACAAGACTGAGGTCTCAGGCCATCACTGTGAAGATCTGAAGATTAGTTGGAGCTAGCAGAGGCACTGGCCTCCTGGTGGGTGGGCTGGAAGAATCTCACTGTGTCAGGGACACTGTTTCAAGACACAGAATGACCAACTGTGTAGCCCGTCAGATCTCTGGGTGGCCTTCTTCCCTGGTGGGCAGTCAGAGGCTAGGCCCTGAGGGGTGGGCCTGAAGCGCCATTGGATGACTTCATCTGTCCTCCCCCACCACGTTAATATTTCCCTCTATTCTGTGAAGCTCCACTACTAACAATCCCAGTGCCCATGCGGCAGCCCTGACACATTATATCAGAGACTCTGGAGGCAAGCATCAGTGGCTTATGGGTCGTTTTGAAGCTCCCAGGAAGCTGCAATCAGCACCAAGGCCAAGAACCATTGCCGGGGATGAGCTAAGAGGTGAAGGGAGAATCCCGACCTGCCCTTGCCCCCGGCCTGTTTCCGCCTTCAGAAACCCTGTCTGCTTTCCAGCTAGCTCAAGCCCCTCCCCGGCAGCTGTCCCTGTGATGGAAAAGGCATTAGCGAGAGGTCAGGGGATCTAGACCTAGCCCTGGGACTCTAAGCGGCCTGTGTTGCTTGGATCTGTTTCCTCAAGTGTGCAAGGAGGGCTTGGGTGGGTGGTTTTCCATATGTGCTCAGGTGTAGGTGTCCTGGGGCAAGTGCTTGGACGGTTCAGAAGATAAAGCCATCAGCCTCTATTATCTGTGCTTTCTGCCCAGCTCTGAAGGTCCGCAGAAAGCCAGCCTGTTTCTTCTCCACTTATACCCATAAGTCTTATGGTCTGCCGCCTTCATTTGGCACCGGCTCCCTATTAATCCTACTTTGGTTTGCCTGGCCTTCATGATTTCCTGTATCTGGTTTATCTCCCTCACTAAGCTGTGAGCTCCTTCAAGGTAGTTCTAATTCACTATACACACAGCATGTATTTATTGAGCTCCTTCTGCCTGCCATGCTGGGTGCTGGGACATAGTGGGGAATAAGACTGGCCCACCCTTCCCTTGTGGAGCAAGAAGTCAGTGGATGGGAAAGAGGAGAAAGACAGTGGAGCAGTTACAAAGCTGCACGTGCTGTGGGGGCACCACGTGTGGCACCTTGGAAACGGGGCAGAGAGGGTCCCCAGGTAGGAGGAGTGAATGCTGGCCTTGGTGAGGGGCTAGATATACAGAGACCCAGGAGGGCTGGCGGGGAGCTGAGGCCACTGACAGACAGGCCCAGGCCGTTGAGCCCTGGTTGGGAGGCAGCATTCATCCTGAGGGCAAAAGCAGCCCTGATGACTAAGCAGGAAGAGAGTGAACAGGTTTCCAGCTCTGTGAGGTCCTCTCTGTCCCCTCCCCTTTCCAGCACTGATGCAGGCCCTTTGTGTAGCCGGGGCTCGTGAAGTCCTGGTGGCAGAGATGTGGAGTTTGGGCAGGGTGGGTACACAGGTGTGGGGGCACCCTCACACAGGTATGTGCTCACCAGGGAGGGTGAGCAGGCTGGGTTGGGTAAGGCCCTGTGTCGCAGGCCTGTCCCCCTCTCTGCTTAGGTTCTGGGAACACCTCAGCTCACCCTGACAGCCCCTTTCCTGGATTCCAGCCCCCATTTGGGGTTGGTTGGTGAAGACTTGCTCTCCACCTGTCCCCAGCTCTCTAGAGGAGGCCCCTGATCCTCTTCTATTGGCCCCTGGGGTTTCTGGGGCCATGTCGTGTGTGGTGGGTTGCTGAGTCAGCTCAGGTCTTAATTAGGTCCTGGGGTGCCCATCCACTGTCCCTGCCACTCCTCTTATCGTCCCTCCCTCTTTGCACCTTTCTGGCCTAGTTTCTCAGCTACCTGAGTGCCTGTGACCGGCTGCTGCGGCAGGGCTACGAGGAGGGTCTGGTGGAGGAGGCCATGGAGATGTTCCAGTTCTCTGAGAGCCAGGTCAGCCAGGCCACCTGCTGGGCTCCAAGGCAGGGAGGGGGTGGGGGTGTTCACACGAGCCTGGTGTGCTGGGGGCATGGTGCCAGAGCCAGCCTGGGTGCTGTAAAGAGAGAGCCTGCTAGCTCAGCCCTGGGGGAAGGAGACAGCCCAGGGGGCGGAGCATAGCCTGTGAGGGGCCGAGGTGGGGAGGGAAACCAGAGGCAAGGCTTTTGTAGTATTTAACTGAACCAGCACACGTGTGGCTGAAGACCCACTCTTCGTCAGACACCAGGTGGGAGCCACAGGCAGCACAAAGATGCTTGAACTCTCTGCTCGAGCAGTTTGCCACCTACCTGGAATCCAGAATATAGGTAGCTCTGGGCTCAGTGATATATTCTGAGTGCCCAGTGAATATGACCTGGTCACACTCAGCAGCTGGTCCAGGCTTGGGAGTATCTCTTCACAGAGGCCGAGGGAGGGACAGAAAGGTGGGAGAAACATAGAGGAGGGGAAGGGAGGAGAAGCAGGAAAGTTTAAAGCACTGGGCCAGAGACAGGAAGACAGAGGCTGCACATGTGAAGCCTTGGCCGTTTGGGGCGTGGGCAGAGATCCTGGGCTATGCACCCTCTGGGCACCAGTGTTGGACTCTGCTCTTCCTGCTCAGCCCCTGAGCACAGGCAGTCAGGTGTGAGCCCGAGTCGGGGAGTAAAGCCAGGACCAAGCCAATGGCCAGGCTGGGGCCTCCTTCCTTGGCACAGGAAGAGAGGTCCAAGCCCATGTCACCTCAGAGATACAGAGGAGATGCAGGTGTTGCCCAGGATCAGGTTTACCTGACCTGTGGAGGCCACAGCTTTCTGGGAGTAGACACAGAGGACCCCAGGGAGGAGGTTCGCCAGGGTGGAAGCCAAGCCTCGGTGCCCTTTCTGCTTCCCCTTCCACAGGCAGGGGAGTTCCTGCGCCTCTGGGAACAGTTCAGCGACATGGGCTTCCAGCAGGACAGAATCAAGGAGGTGCTGCTGGTCCATGGTAACCGCCACGAGCAAGCCCTGGAGGAGTTGGTGGCCTGTGCCCAGTGACCACTGTGGCACCCTGAAGGCCCAGGCCCTGGCAATCCAGTTTAACTACATAGCACATAAGAACAACAAAGCAATGCATACTCATTGTACAAATGCAAACAATGCCAAGGGTGGGAGCAAATACTGTAGGGGAGGCTGAACTTGACCCATCGTAGGTTTTCAGCTAGACCAATTAACAAGAGAAAAAAAGTTGATCAATACATGCAGCACACATCATGTGGGAGGAACTGCAATGAAAAGTAACTCAAAGCAGCAGTTTAGTACTCTGGCTTACATTTTTTTTTCTTTAATCTTTTTAAAAAAAAAAAATCAACAAAGAACAAACTTGTAGAGAGATAATAGGACAAAGCAAATCAGTTTTAGGTTTCCAAAAAAGGTAACCTGTTAGAAGGTAAACGTATGGGAAGGAACAAATGGAGTAGGTTCATTTGCAGATTCCTCTAGTGCAGCGGTTCTCAACCTGTGGGTCACAACCCCTTTGGGGGTCAAACGACCCTTTCACAGGGATCGCCTAAGACCATAGGAAAACACATATTTCCGATGGTCTTAGGAACCGAGACACCGCTCCTCTATCCTTCTCAAGGTGGGTCCGTCCACATGCAGATACACTCACATGCAGATACACCCACATACCAGTACCCGGCACAATGACATCATCGCGTCAACCCCATCACATACACCCCGTACAAATTCAGGTGTATGTGACAGGGTTGGTGCCATAATGTACTTATGTGGACCAGTCACACATGTGTAGAGAGCAGCTACTGTGTAGAAAGCAGCTACTCTGTTAAAAGCAGCTACTGTGTTGAAAGCAGCAGTATTGGAGGTAAAACAACACTTCATGAATTATAATTACTGGGTAAATGCAAAATCATGTACTGTAAAATCATCAACTGCTGCAAAAAAATATATATGTACCATGGGAACTTAATCTGGATGCTGATTGGTCTTTTTATATTCAGCTGTGGTTGATGTGAATACTGCCCCCTTGTGATAATAACAGGTATGTAAAAAAACAAAAAAAAACGATGCAGAGAATGGTAAATCATAGGAAAATTTAATGAACTATATTGACTAAACTATGCCATGTATCATCTTTTGTATTATTAAAGCTATTGTTATATATTATTTTCATTAGCAAACCATCCCATGACAATGGATTGTGTAGAGAAGAACATTAAGAAAAGAAAATATAGTGAGGATTTTTTACAGTATGGTTTTACCTCAAGAATTACCACAGGAATTGAGAAACTGTAATGTGTTATTTGTTGTGAAGTTCTATCAGCTGAATCTATGAAGCCAAACAAACTAAAATACCATTTTGATAGCAAGCATCTGAGCTTTGCTGGCAAGGATACTAACTACGTATTTTAGAAGCAAAGCTGACGGACTCAAGAAAGCCAGACTTGACACTGGTGGCAAGTACCACAGACAAATTGTAGCAGCCATTAAAGCTTTGTATTTGGTGGCACTCAGAATCACCAGAGCTATGAAACCTCACACCATTGCTGAGGATTTACTGTTGCCAGCGGCCAAAGACATTGTTTGAGTTATGATGATCAGAGACTAATTTGTTACAAAATTGAGTGCAATTTCCTTATATAATGATACTGTCTAGAGAAGAATAGATGACATATCTGCTGATATTCTTGATCAGGTAATCCAGGAAATTAAATCTGCTCTACTTCCAATATTTAGCATCTAGCTTGATAAATCTACAGACATTGCAAACTGTTCACAGTTACTGGTTTATGTGAGGTATATTAATGATGGTGATTTTAAAGATGAGTTTTTTTTGGTTTTTTTTTGCAAACCTCTTGAAACAGCAACTACTGCACGTGATGTATTTGACACAGTTGGTTCATTTCTGAAAGAGTGTAAGATCTCTTGGGAAAAGGTTTGTGGTGTTTGCACAGATGGTGCTCCAGCTATGCTAGGATGTCAGTCTGGAGTTTAACATTTAGTACTGAATGAGTCACCAAAAGTCGTCAGAACTCACTGTATGATTCATTAGCAAATATTAGCAATGAAGATGATGCCACAAGAATTACAAGAAGTGCCCTGGCCAGTTTGGCTCAGTGGTTAGAGCGTCGGCCTGCAGTCCGGGGAGACCTGGGTTCAGTTCCCGCTAAGGGCATGTACCTTGGTTGCAGTTTGTCCCTGGCCCTGGTTGGGTCATGTGGGTGGCAGCCACTTGACGTGTCCCTTTCATGTCGATGTTTCTCTCTCTCTCCCAATCTATCTGAACAAAATACCACCAAAAAAAAAGTTAAGAGAGTTCATTTTGTTGGCCAGCAAAATCTCCTAATTTTCATTAATAAATAAGGATGTTCTCTAATCTTTAAAAAAAAAAAAAAAAAAGAATTACAAGAAGTAATAAAAAATGTCATAAGTTCTGTCAATTTTGTGAAGGCGAGCACTTTAAACAGTCGACTGTTTTCACAACTGTGCAACGAGTTGGATGTGCCGAACAATGCTCTGCTATTTCACACTGAAGTGAGATGGTTGTCAACAGGAAAAGTTTTAAAGTGTGTTTTTGAGCTTCGTGAACTCAAAACATTTTTTAATCAGAAAGCAAGACCACAGTTTTCAGCGATAAAAGTGAACTGCAGAAAAGCTTACTTGGTTGACATCTTTGCCATCTTGAATGAGTTAAATTTATCACTGTAAGGACCAAATGCAACATGCCTCAATTTGTCTGAAAAGATCCAATCATTCCAACTGAAACTTCAGCTTTGGCAAAAAAAAAAAAAAGTTGGATGAAAATAAAATGTACATGTTGCCTACTTTATCTGCTTTCTTTGAGGAACATGACGTTGAACCAGACAAAAGGATTGCGATGATAATTTCTGTGAAAGAACACTTGCACATGCTTGCAGATGAAATTTCATCATACTTCCCAAATCTACCTGACACCCCATTTGCACTTGCCAGAAGCCCATTCACAGTCAAAGTTGAAGATGTTCCTGAGACAGCACAAGAGGAGTTCATTGAATTTATTAACAGTGATGCAGCGGGAACTGATTTCTCTACAATGCAAGTGTTTGCAGTCATATTCTGTTCTGTCTGAGACTGTGTTGCCCCTTCTTCTTCCATTTCCAACAACATATCTTTGTGAAACAGGGTTTTCCAGCTTGTTGGTTGTCAAGTCTAAGTACAGAAGTAGACTTGCTGTGGAAGATGATCTTCGTTGTGCTCTTGCAAAGACTGCCCCAAGAATTTCTGATCTGGTGAGAAAGAAGCAATCTCAACCTTCGTACTGACGTTGGCTTTTTACGCAAACTGTCGCAAAACATAGCAATGTACTTTACTGTTGTTATGTTAAGACTGTTACCCATGCTACACCGTGCTTCGAGACAAGATTTCATTTATTTGTAATTAGAAATAAATATTTCACAATATATAATTACATATTGTTTTGTGATTAATCACTATGCTTTAATTCTGTTCAATTTGTAACAAAATACATCCTGCATATCAGATATTGACATTACGATTCATAACAGTAGCAGAATTACAGTTATGAAGTAGCAACAAAAATAATTTTATGGTTGGGGGTCACACTACATGAGGAACTGTATTAAAGGGTCGTGGCATTAGGAAGGTTGAGAACCACTGCTCTAGTGCATCTCTGGGAGGATAAGAATCTATCTCAAGAAAAAGATAATTTATATCCTTCAGACAGAAAAGAGAGAGGGGTAGGGAAAGCCTTTCCTGCATTTGCTGCTGCTTTCATACTTTTTAAAATATGTTTTTATTGATTTTTTTAGAGAGAGAGGAAGGGAGAGACAGAAACATTGATGTGAGAGCGATACATTGATCAACTGCCTCCTGCACGCCCCCTACTGGGGATTGAGCCTGGAAACCCCAGCATGCGCCCTGACTGGGAATCCAACCAGTCCATGGGACAACAGTCAGTCCACTGAGTCACACCTCCTGGGCTGCATTTGCTGCTTCTTAATTGCCTTCAGTGAAAAATAATTATGTCAAAAAAGGCATATTTTGGGTGACATTCTGGTTTCCTTCAGTACCCAAAGAATCACCTAAGAGTTGAAAGTGGTTGTCTGCCGTGAGGGGCAGATGGGACGGCATGAAAAAGGAGCTGTGTTTCCTTATACAAGCCTAGTAAAACTATCTTTATTTGACTCTTTAAACTGTGTGCATTAGTAACTTTGATTTTAAGAAAATTAAAAAAAAACGATGGGTAATTATTTTGCGTCCTATAGGCTCTTGGTCTTATTGTGGAAAGAACATCTAACTGTGGGTCCAAAGATCTAATTTCTTTCTTTTTTTGTTTTAAATCTTTATTGTTGAATGTAGAATGTATTACAGATGTTCCACATTTTTTCCCCCATTGACTCCCTCCTCCCCTCTCCTGCCTCCCTCCCGCCTTTTCCCACACTATTGTCTGTGTCCATTGGTTATGCATATAAGTTCTTTGGTTTATTTCTTCCCACCACCCCCAGCCCCTTTCCCTTTGAGGTTTGTCAGTTTAGCAACCAATTTCTACTTCTTAATCCCTTCACCTTTTTCACCCATTCCCCCAAACCCCCTCCCATCTGGCAACCAACAAAATGTTCTCTGTATCTATGAGAATGTTTCTGTTCTATCTGTTCATTTTGTTTGTAGATTCCATTGTTGATAGATACGTATTCATTGCCGTTTTGTTTGTTCATATATTTTATCTTTTTCTTCAAAAAGACCCTTCATCATTTCATATAATAACAGTTTGGTGGTGATGAACTCCTTTAGCTTTTTCTTGTCTGGGAAAGTCTTTATATGGCCATCGATTCTAAATGACAGCTTTGCAGGATAGAGTAATCCTGGTTGTAGGGTCTTGCTTTTCATCACTCTGAATATTTCTTGCCACTCCCTTCTGGCCTGCAAAGTTTCTTTTGAGAAATTAGCTGACAGCCTTATGGGAACTCCCTTGTAGGTAACTAGCTGCCTTTCTCTTGCTGCTTTTAAGATTCTCTCTTTGTCTTGAACCTTTTGCATTTTGATGATGATGTGTCTTGGTGTGGGCCTCTTGGGGTTCATCTTGTTTGGGACTCTCTGTGCTTCCTGGACTTGTATGTTTGTTTCCTTCACCAAGTTAGGAAAGTTTTCTGCCATTATTGTTTCAAACAGGTTTTCGATTTCTTGTTCTCTCTCTTCTCCTTCCGGCACCCCCAAGATGCGAATGTTGGCATGCTTGAGGTTGTCCCAGGGGCTCTTTACACTCTCCTCATTTTTTTGGATTCTTTTTTCTTTTTGCTGTTCTGATTGGGCGTTTTTTGCTTCCTTATATTCCAAATTGATGGTTTGCTTCTTGGATTTACGTACTCTATTATTGAAGCTGTGTAAATTATTCTTTATTTCAGTTAAAGCCTCCTTCGTTTCTAACTGTGCATCCATCATTTCTGGCTGGTCCTTTTTAATGCTCTTGAGGCCCTCACTGAGTTCATTGAGCATCCTTATAAGCAGTATTTTGAACTCAGCATCTGTTAGGTTGCTTATCTCCATTTCGCTTAGTTCTTTTCCTGGGGTTTTGTTCTGTTCTTTCATTTGGGACCTGTTTCTTTGTCTCCTCATTTTGGCTGCCTCCCTGGGTTTGTTTCTGTGTATTACTTAACGAGCGGTATGGGGCTAGCTGAGACCAGATGCTGCTCGTTTGAAAAAATTTAGGAAAACCTGAAGCAGGATCCAAGACAGGCCAATCCTATGGTTAAGCAACTGGCAACAGCTTGGGTGGGCCTGAAAGTTGGGTGGGGTGGGGCGGGGCCTCAGGGAGTCAGCAGGGCGGGGCTACCAGTGTGAGCCAGGTTGCTGGAGTCCCAGATATGGCGTCTGTCTGCCGCCCCAGGGAAGGGCTCAGCAAAGGAACAAAGGCCTCTGACAGCACGTTTTTCCCGGAGAAAGCCCCCTCTCCAGCCCTTGCTCCAGTGCCAAACAGCTTTTCCCTGTATGTCTCTGGTGCCCCTCGAGCTGCCTCCCCTCCAAGCTTAGAGGGAGAGAGTCCGATAAGTCAGTGCGCGGGCCCTTTAAGGAGCTGCCTGGGGCTCCAGCCGTGTCAGCCTCCCTGAGCCTCAGTTCCTGCTGGTTTTTCCAGCCAGAATTTATGGGGGCTTCTCTTCCTGGCACTGGAACCCTGAGCAGGGCACCTGGTGTGGGACGGGGACCCCTCAGTCCTCAGGAAGGACATTCCCAGGCGAGGTGTCCTCCTGATTTTTATCCGCCACACGTGGGTGTGGGACCAGCCCGTCGTGCCGCCACCCCTCCTACCAGTCTCGATGCAGCTTCTTTAATTCCGTAGTTGTAGGACTTCCATTCAGCTTGATTTCAGGCGGTTTCGAATGGTGGTTGTTCTGTAGTTTTGTTGTAACTTGGATGTGTTGTGGGAGGACGCGATACCGTGTTTACCTACCCGCCATCTTGACCAGAAGTCCCCCAAAGATCTAATTTCTGATTTTGGTTCTGCTGATGACTGGCTCAAGGCTTCTTTGGGCTTCAGTTTCCTCAGGAAAAGTAAAGAGATCAGACCTAGCTGCTATTCATAAGAATTTCCTGGGGAGTTTGTTCAAGAGTCCCAGGCCCCACGCCTATATAATCTGACTCAGAAATCCAACACGGTAGACCCTAGGGATCTGTTTTGTTTTTATATGAAGCTCTGGGATTTTTTTTAAAAAATCTTTTTAAAAAAAAATTGTTTGCCCAGCCAATGTGGCTCAGTGGTTGAGCATCGACCCATGCACCAATAGGTCGCTGGTTCGATTCCTGGTCAGGGCACATGCCCAGGCTGTGGGCCCCATCCCCGGGGGGGGCATGCAGGAGGCAGCCAATTGATGTTCTCTCTTATAGATGTTTCTTTCTCCCTCTCCCTTCCTCTCTCTCTAAAATTAATAAAGAAAAATAATTTTCTTTAAAATTGATGTTTAGCCCAGCCGATGTGGTTCAGTGAATTGAGTGTCATCCCATGGACTGAGGGGTCCTGGTTCCAATTCCCAGTGTGGGGTGTGCAGGAGGCAGCCAATTAGTGTTTCTATGTCTCCCTTCCTCTCTCTCTAAAAAAAAATCAATAAAAACATATTTTAAAAAGTTGCTGTTTGTTGTTGACGCCCTTCACCCATTTCTCTCACTCCCCCACCCCCTTACCCTACCTCTGGCAACTACTAATCCATTATCTGTATCTATGAGCTTGGTTTTTTATTTTTAGATTTCACATATGATATCATACAGTATTTGTCTTTCTCTGACTTATTTCATTTAGCATAATGCCCTTGAGGTTCATCACAAAGGACAAGATTTCATTTTTTTTAAAAGATTTCATTCTTTTTAATAGATGAATAATATTCCATCATATATACCAATTTCTTTATCCATTCATCTATTGATCTATTGATAAACACTTAGGTCATTTCCATATCTTGACTATTGTAAATAATGCTGCAATGACTATGGGGGTGTATAAATATTTTTGAGTTAGTGTTTTCATTTCTTTGGACAAATACCCAGAATTAAGATTGCTGGATCATATGGTAGTTCTATTTTTAATTTTTTGAGGAACCCCCATACTGTTTTCCATAGTGGCTGTACCAATGTACATTCCTACCAACAGTGCACAAGGGTTCCCTTTTCTCTACATCCTTGTCAACACTTATTTCTTATCATTTTTATAATACCCATTCTAACAGGTATGCAGTAATATTTCATTGTGGTTTTGATTTGCATTTCCCTGATGATTAATGATGTTGAGCATCTTTTCATGAACCTTTTGGACATCTGTATGTCTTCTTTGGGAAAATGTCTCTACAGATCTTCTACCTATTTTTATTTTTCTAAATATGCTTTTATTGATTTCTTAAGAGAAAGCAGAAGGGAGAGATATAAACATCAATATGCGAGAGAAACATTGATCTGCTGCCTCCTGTATACCCCCTACTGGGCATCGAGCCCACAACCTAGGCACGTGTCCTGACCAGGAATTGAACCTGGACCTCTCAGTCCATGGGACAATGCTCAATGCACTGTGCCACACAGTGCATTGCCTATTTTTTGCTTATTTTTAATCCTTACCGGAGGATATTTTTCCATTTATCGTCAGATAGACTGGGAGGAAGGGAGGGAGGGGGAGAGAGAGAGAGAGAAATATTTACATGAGATGGACACATTGATTGGTTGCTTCCTGCACGACCCCCACCAGGGCCTGGGAAAAACCACAACCAAGGTACTTGCCCTTGACCAGAATGGAACCTACAACTCTTTGGTCTGCAGTGGGTTGCTCTAACCGCTAAGCTAGACCAGCCAGGGCATGCCTATTTTTAAAGCAGATTTTTTTTCTCTTTATTAAGTTGTTTGAGTTCTTTATATATTTTGGATATTAATTTATCATCAGATATAATTTGTAAATATTTTCTCTCATTCTGTAGGTTGCCTTTTCATTGTATTGATGGCTTCCTTTGCTTTGTAGAAGCTTTTTAGTTTGATGTGGTCCCACTGTTTGTTTGTTTGTTTTTTTGCTTTTGTTTTGGTGCCATATCCAAAATATTGCCAAGACCTATGTCAAGGAGCCTACTACCTATGTTTTTTTCTAGAAATTTTATGGGTCCAGGCCTTACATTTAAGTCTTTAATCCATTTTGAACTGACTTTTGTGTATGGTATAAGATAGTGGTAGAGTTTCATTCTTTTGTATGTGGCTATCCAGTTTTCCCAGCATTGTTTTTGAAGAGACTGTCATATGTTCTTGGCTCCTTGTCATAAATTAATTACCATATATACGGCCCAGCCAGTGTGACTCAGTGGTTGAGCGTCAACCCATGCACCAAGAGGTCGCCAGTCAGGGCACATGCCCAGGTTGTGGGCCAAATTCCCAGTGGGGGCATGCAGGAGGTAGCTGATCGATGTTCCAATCTCTCTCTCCCTCTTCCTTCCTCTCTCTTTAAAATCAATTTTAAAACCTTTTAAAAAAATTACCATATATGTGTGGGTTGATTTCTGGGCTCTCTATTCTGTTCCATTGACCTATGTGTCTATTTTTATGCCAATTTCTCTGGGGATTCTTTTTGTTTGTTTGTTTTTGTTAATCCTCACCCAAGGATATTTTTTCATTAATTCTTTTAGATAGAGTGGAAGGGAAGGAGGGAGAGAGAGAGAGAGAGAGAAAGAAAGAGAAACATTGGTGTGAGAGAGACATCATGGATTGGTTGCTTCCTGCACCACCCCTACCAGGGCCTGGGATTGGACCTGTAACCCAGGTACACTCCCTTGACCAGGAATTGAACCCTTTACCCTTCGGTCCACAGGCTGACACTTTAACTGCTGAGCCAAACCAGAGGCAAGGGGATTCTTATTCAATGTAATGGGCCCATGGCTAGTGCATGTGACCCTCAGGGCCATCTGATCTGGGCTCCCTTGTTCTCTGACAATCTGTGGCCCAATGTCAGTCTGTTCTCATTTGGGGAATGGGCTGGTTGGGAGCAAAGTTGTCTCCAATCATCCCTGGCCTACCTTCTGGAAGCAACCAGGGATTGAGGGGACCAATTTCTGGAACTGCCTGTGACTCAGGCAAGCAGAGATCAGAAGCTAAGACATTGGTGCTCCTGCCCTTCCCAGGGGCCCTGTGCAAAGGTCTGCAGCAATTTCTCACCCCTCCATGCAGCAAACAGAGCTGGACCTGGAGCTGAGGCCTGTAAAAAACAAACAAAATATTCCACAGTTCTCATGGCTTCAACCCAGACACCTCGTCTGAGCATGTAGCGAGGCTTTCTGCAGGCCCACACAGGCCTAAATAGCAAGTTTGGGACTAGAACCCAGGTTTCCTGAGGCCCATCCAACCCCTGGGCACTATGCTTCAATGCCTGCCAGCTTGAAATCACATAAAAAGTATTATTTAGGCCAGGCCGGTGTGGCTCAGTGGATTGAGCTTCGTCCCACGGACTGAGAGGTCGGTTTGATTCCGGGTTGCAGGCTCGATTCCCATAGGGGGCATGCAGAAGGCAGCTGATCGATGTTTCTCCTTCACATGGATTTCTATCTTCCTTTCCCTTCCTCTCTCTCTAAAAAAATCAATAAAAACATTGTGTGTGTGTGTGTGTGTGTATAGCCTTAAAACTTTATTTGAATAACTTTCAGCAATGTAAAACTATTTTGAGAAAATTAGCCAACTGCCCTAAAGTTGATAAAAAACAAACAAACAAAAAAAAAAAAACTAAAACTGCACTTGGAAAAGACAGTAAATCTCAAGTCAATTTCTTTACCTTTCTTTCTTTTTCTTTTTTAATCCTCACCCAAGGATATTTTTCCACTGATTTTTTAAAATAGAGTGGGAGGGACTGAAGGAGGGGGGAGAGAGAGAGAGAGGGAGAGAGAGAGAAACATTGATTGGTTGCCTCCTGTACAAGCCCAACTGGGGCTGGGGATGGAATGTGCAACCAAGGTACGTGCCCTTGACCTGGAATTGAACCTGCAACTCCTTGGTCCATGGGCTGACACTCTAGCCACTGAGCCAAACAGGCCAGGGCTCAAGTTCAGTTTCTAAGATGAAATGTTAAATCCAAAACTATTTATGTTTTGACTAAGGTAATCTGGCCTCGGTCTGCCCCTTTATTAAGTCCCCATGATTCCTGGAGACGAGTTAGCAGGCCCCTCACACAAGTCCTTCCCAATGCTGCTCCTCCCATCCTCTCACCTGCCCCAAACTCTCCATCCCTAGAAAACTATTGTTTGATTTTAAAAAAAGACATCAATACATCATTGTTAGTTTAAAATATTTTTAGGAGGTAGAATAGTGTGGCAGTTAAATGTATGAACTCTGAAGTCAGACCTGGGCTGAAACAGTCCTATCACGAACAAGCTGTGTGACCTTTTGAAAGTCACATAACCTTTCTGTGCCTTACTTGCATATCCATAAAATATTGATATTGAAACTGCCCAACTGGGGTGATTTAAACAGGATGGTGCACAGGAGGCTTGTGGCATGGTAACTAGTAGCTACTTATTTATGCAATTATACCCTGCCTTGTTCTATAATCAGTCCTACCTTTCCTATGAACGTGCTCATTGTTATGATTAACAAATTTCCAGCATTTATAATCAAACTCAGAAAACCTGGGAGAACCTCTCCCCATCTCTGGTCAGACGGTTTAAGAAGGTGGCTGGAGCAGAGGATTCCGGGAGTATCACCTGGAGAAGGACACTATAGAATACTAAGGGTCAGGTGGTTGCACTGGTGGTTCCTTGAAAGAGCAGCAGATGACACATTCAGCTCCCTGAAGGCAGGATCTAGACCAGACGAACCTTGGAGAGGCGGCCAGGAGGATGGCAGAGCCGGGCGCCAGGTGGTGAACGCAGGATGCAGAATGAAGCAAGTTCTGCCTTGATTCTTGCTCACTTCTGTCCCCTATGCTCTGTCTCCTCTTCTGTGTCCTCACTGTGTTCCCTCAGAGGCCCAGTGTCAGCAGATGAAAGAAGGCCTCCTGACTCTGATGGGGAAGTGGGTGTGAGCATCTCATAAACCATTTCAGGCTGAAGTCTCAAATTGTATGTGTCTTCCCTCCCTGGGGAAATGTGCACACTGCCCTTTGTCTAGCTGACCCTTCTGCCTCCTGTTATAAGGACCTTTGTAATTACGCTGAGCCCACCTGGATAATCCAGGATAATCTCCCATCGAAAAATCTTTAATCACATCTGCAAGTTCCCTTTGACCATGTAAGGTCATGTAATTCCAGGGATTAGGACGTGAACATCTTTAGGGGACATTCTTCAGCCTACCACTTAGGGGCAATGCTTAACCCAAAATAATATATGACTAATGGTGGAATTTCAGGCAGTCATCTAAGGGAGTTTTGTTGTGTTTTATTATACAAGGGACATTTCTATTTTGGAGCAGAATGACGGTAGAGTAGGCCCTACCCAGCGGTCAGGGTCTCAGGCAAGGGTGGACCCTCCCCAGGCTCAAGCTGACACAGCCGGCTCGGGTCCTGTCTTGCCTCTGCCGGGCTCTTGCTTCAACTTCAGTCAACCTCCTGTGGTTGACAACACTCTCCTGGCACCAGAAGCAGGGCCAGCTGAGGGGCTACCAGAGCCTCCTCTCAGCCCTGACCCCCCACTTGGGGATGGAGGAGGGGGTACCCTCAGGTCACAGTTGGCCTCCAAGGATAAAGTGAAGTCAGGAGCTTCCTCTTTCCAGATGCCCCCCTGTCCCTTCCTTCTCCACTTCCCCTCAGCCCCTCCCCCGCAGCCTGACCTCTAGCTGCCCTGTCCTTCTGTCTTATCTGCTGATTAGAGAATTCCTTTGTTGGCCCCTGCAGGGAACACTATTTGCCTTTTAAGAGGATTAAGGGAGAGGGCAATACTTAACTCACCAATCATGTGCCTCCCAAATGATGGGGTTTTCAGCCTACAAAAAGCTGACAAAGGGAAAGGGTGGCCCTCCCAGCCTTTCCTCTAGTCTGACCATCCATGCTCTCTGGGTGAGAGTCGCCGCCAGGAGGATTTGGATCTTTGGGGAACTCGGGAAGGCCTTTTCTAGTGAGGACTGGGGAAGGCTTCCAGAGCCCTTCCCTCGGCACAGGGGCCTCCTGGTGCACACCTCTCCTCACCCTCAGACCCTAAGGCTCCAAAGGATCCTTTGTTCCCAGATATGCTGGGGTCAGGACACTTGGACAACCAGGACTCCTCCAGAAACTAACAAGCTGGCTCCCTCACTCTCCTCTTCCCGCCCCCCCCCCCCCCCACACACACACTGTCCTCACAGGGAGTGAAACCTGTCACAGGCATTATCTGGAGGAGTTTTGGAGTGTGCATGCTTTCATGTTGGGAGCAAGTGAGATCCTGAGTGGGGCAAGAACTTGACTCAAAGGCAGGGCCACTCAGCCCTGCCCTGGTCCCTCTGGGAAGGCGCTGTGCCTGTGTTTCAGGTGCTACAGCCTAGTGGATGAGCCACAACTACCACTGAAGAACCACTCCCTTACTAGTTCTTCCACCCAGTAAAACAATATTGCACTCCAGCTGGGCCCAGAAGTGGGGGAAAGTGGGAAGAAGAGCGAGAAACGGCCTGTCCTGGGTGGGGGCTCCGCAGTGCTGGCTGGCAGTGTGCGTGAGCGTCGCTGCGAGCGGGTCGGTGCCTGTGCTGCTGCTGATGGCAGCGGAGGAGCACAGCGGGCTTTGGCCCAAGGAGGGCCTGTGGAGGTGGCGCTCTGCCAGCTTCCCTGTGGAACTGGGTCCTGGCCGGCACCCCTGCTGGCTCCGTTCCCAGGCCAGCAGTGGGGCACCCACCCCCACCCCAGCATCTCCCTCTCCTGGCAGGTGGCCCTGCCTTCTGCCCACGCTCCTCCTGAATCTGTCCTTATAAGGCCACCCACTCAGGAGACGTGTGTTCTGTGTCCTCTGGGAAGTTGCCCACACAACGTCATCTGCTGTTTTATTGCTCAAGATTTTTAACTTATGATTTTATTTTTTTGTCATTAACAAAATGTTTACAGGCTTAGCGGAGACATTAACTGGGTGCCAGGTAAAGATGGAAGGATGGACGCCAGGGGGCTGGGGAGCCAGGGACCCAGAGAGTGGCTGAATCACAGATTCTGAATACCCTCAATTCAGTGAACCTCAGCAGGCCCTGGGGGTGGGAGTGGGGAAGCCCTCAGGGTCTCTACAGTGGGGAGAGAGAGCCCCTACGTCATCAATTCTGGTGCCGCGAAGGTGACCTCAGGGCAGAGGTGACCCCACAGGAGCTTGAGCCAGGCTGAGAGATCAGCCTCAGGCCGGCACAAGGCATCTTCTGGGAGGGCCACAGAGCCAGGCCTTCTAGGGCCTTGTAGGGTGGGCAGACGTTCTCTACATGGAGAAGTAGAGGAGGGACATTCCAGGCTGCAGTCGCTCAGGCATGAGATAACCTGGGACAAGAGGGAATGGGGAGCTCCTCAGTGTACCCCCCCCCAGTGAAGTCCGGACCTTGAGGAGTTTGGAGGTGATGCTGCAGACAGGGAGCAACTGGATGAAGCCAGGGGTGATGAAAGGGAGATCATGGTGGTCACTTCTGTTTTCTGGCCACCCACCTAGGGGCTATTTCTCCTTATTCTTAAATGACACCCAGTGAACTTGGAGGAATGACCTTTCCTGCCACTGTGGGCCACTTTAGTGTGTTGTTAATCAAAGTGCCCTGTCCTCTCCCAGCCAGGGGGTGGCCACATTTCACCCACACAAGGCCAGGCCGACTCAGATGTGTAGCCTGGACCTGGAGCACGCTCACTCCGGCTGCAGCCTCCGAGGGGCTGCGTGGTTCCTGCTGCTGCAGACCCTTGCGGCCGTGGGCTCCTGCCTTTTCCCAGCCAGGTGCGCTCACCTTCCCAGGGCGCCTGGAGCTACCCAAGTTCCAATAGAATCCTGTTCTTTTTTTTTTTATCCTCACCGGAGGACATTTTTCCATTTTTTATTCATATAGAGCAGGAGGGAGAAACATCGACATGAAAGGGACACATCGAGTGGCTGCCACCCGCACGACCATCCAGGGCCGGGGACAAACTGCAACCGAGGTACATGCCCTTAGCGGGAACCGAACTTAGGTCTCTCTGAACCACAGGCCAACACACTAACCGCTGAGCCAAACCAGCCAGGGCTAGAATCCTGTTCTTAAATTTGCTGACAGCCAAAGCCCCCTGCTGGATGCAGTGAGAGAAAAGAAGTCAAGGCAGCTGCCAAAGGGGTCAGAGAGTGTGTCCTGTCACCCCTGGAACCTAGAGGAAGTTCCAAGATGGCAAAGCGGATGAGGAAAGTTGACTGCCAGGAGACTTGGAAGTCTTGGTTCTCGCTGAGGGGTGTTATCTCCCCAGGGGATTACCACGTGGTCCGATACTGCCAAGGGGCTGCCTCCTTCATGCCACTGTGAAGCCCTGCGGGGCAGGAACTAAACCCGGTTTGTCTCTCTGCCCCTCTCCCCCAGCTTGTGATTGGAGGAGCTGCTCTGAAGTGTTTGCTGAGTCAAGATGAACAAAGGGAGGAAAGGGAAGGGAAGGGAGGGGACCCATGCAATAAGCCCCCTGAGGAGTGGCTCATGCTGAAAGACTTCCAAAGAGGTGTCACCAAATTGCTAAGTGAAAGACTCACCAGAAATTATTAAAGGATGCTCTGGGTACTTGGGGTGACACTATCAGTGAAGTGATTTCAGGGGACAAAGGCAGCCATCCCCTATTCCTTAGTGCCCAGCCCCTGAGAGCCTAGAGGGGCCACACTGCTGGGACTGACAAGCCCCCCCCCCCCCAGTGCCCCATGGAAGGGACAGAGGTCCAAGTTCATTCACGGCCCTTGTGATGTGCTCCTGTGGGGATCACATGGCTCCTTTTTGATGGCAACAGGGCTGGGCAGAGCTAAGTGTGGGTCACCATCCCTGAGCAGGCCAGAAGCAGTGACCATGCTCTCTGTGGTGGTCCAGGCTGGGCTCTGAGAAGAGGGGTGGGTGCTGCCAGTCAAGGAAGCCACCACCTGTCTCCATGATGAGGAGCTTTGCTCTGTCCACCCCAACCTCAGGCCGTGGGGTGGGAATGTGGCCAAGAAGACGGCTTAGTGGCAATCCAGAGCTATTTTTAGGGTTCAAGGTAGGTCACTGCTTCTGAAGCTAAGAGAAGCACTTGGAGCTCCCCAGGAGCGCAGGGCCTTCAGGTACAGAGGCTGGGGCCCGAGGATCGTAAGCATGATACCTTCTCAGCAGCTGGTGAAAGGACTCACATGCCTGCCCCTCCACCTTACCTATCCTGTGACCCTAAGACAGGCAGGTCAAGGAGTTAGAATCTGGAGATAATGCCTACCAGGAGGAATAGTGGGAGATGTTTTTAAGGCCAAGGCCACTCTTTGAGGCTCCCGATCATGTAGTCATTAATTGCCTTCTCCATCTGAAGCCAGAATGATTGCTACTGCCAAGATCAGCCACTGTCCTCACCTGAAGGAAGAGGTTTTCTGGTTTGTTGACGCTTTCGGTGGGCTGGGCACCGTCCTGAGCTCTTTCCGTGCACTCTCTCTCACTTCCACAGCCCTCACTGACAGCTGCCTCCCAGGGCTCAGAGAGGTTAACAGCTACCCACGGTCACATGGCTAGGGGTGCTAGAGCCGGTTTAGAATCCAGAAGGTCATGGTTAGGAGTGCTAGAGCCGGTTTAGAATCCAGAAGGTCATGGTTAGGAGTGCTAGAGCTGGTTTAGAATCCAGAAGGTCATGGTTAGGAGTGCTAGAGCCGGTTTAGAATCCAGAAGATCTAAGCTAGAAGCTGGAGCATCTTAGCCCCCCTCACTATGGGCCTGCACACAGTTTCCTCACCTGACCACGCAGCAACTGTGTGCACTAGACATGGATATCGTTTCAATGACAGATGCCAAGTTGGGCACAGAGAGGTAGGGCAGCCAACCCAAAGTCAACCAGCAAATAGGTGGCAGGGCTGGGCCTGGAGTGAGGGTTTCCAGGGCTCCTCCTGTGTACCCTGCAGGGCCCCTACTTAAAGGTAAAGGCCAGGTCTGGCCAGAGAACCAGGCCCTACCTAGAGGCGCGGCCTGCATACCTGCCTGGTCCCTCACTTGGGAAGGGGCAGCAGAAGCTGTGCTCCCTGGAGCGAATGCATCCGGTTCTGTCTCCACTCCTAGCCACTCCTCAGAGAGCCTGTAAAGGTCACTTTTTTCCCCTCAAATTCAAGAGGCAAATCCCTAGCTTCCGGTCACTGAGGCACCACCCCTTCTGGTAAGACATTCCTCTGGTTCCCATCACTGTGTAACAGGCCAAGGCACTGAAATGGACGTTTTGCAGTATTCTTTGCTGTGTCCAAACCGAACCACTCAGTGATAGGTGCCCAGAGAGACCAGGGCCAGAGGGGACAGGGCATGTATCTTGGCAGGAAAAAGATAGCATCTCAAATTGGGCCACTGGAGGAGAGTTGACGAAAAAGCCACTTACAAAGGGTGGAACCCTACTACAGGGTTAGTGTAAGGCTAGTGACAGTGGGGCTCTCACCTCTCCTGCACCTTGGGGGCAGGGCACTGCCACCTGAAGACTGAGAGGGCTATGCACAAAGGGCCACCTGACAGGAGCTGTCAATGCAAGGCAGCCCAGCAGGGAGGGATCTGGGAACAAAGCCCCCACCCCCACCTTCTGCTAAAGTTCCCTATTTGGAGCCAGAATCAGGAGAGCCCATTGCTATAACCCTAAAGGGCACCCTCCTGGGGTGTGGAGCATGAGAAGAGGGGAGTCTGGAGGGGCAGACAAGAGCCGTGCAGCGCAGGACAGGGTGAGGGGCTCGGTATTGGTATCCGTCTTCTGTACTCACCACCTCAAACTCTTGCTGTGGCTCCCCACTGCCTACAGAGTAAGGCCCAAGTTCTCAACCTGGTATTGAAGGCTCCTCACACTCGGGCTCCAACCTCCCTCCCTACTGGGAGAGCTATAGTGCTTTGCACAGCTCTGCACATTGGCAGGTAAATCCCACCACCATCAACATTTTATACAGAATCCGAGTTTGCCCGAGATGACATAGCTGGCAAGTGATGGAGCTGGAATATGAACCCAGGTCCCCTGCCACCAAAGTCGATACTTACCCGTTCTGCCATCCTGCCTCCTCAGAGTGAAAAAGTGCATTGACAGCAGAACGCGGTGCAGTTCACCCAGCCCGTGCCTGCTTCACAGAAAGGGTCTCAATAAAGGGGTGAGGAGAAGGAGTAAGAAGGAGGGGAGGAGAAAGGAATGGGGAAGATGAGCATAACAGGCTGGCTGGCGTAGGTTCTCATTTACTCTAAAAACTGTCAGAGCCAGGGTTTGACTCAAAAACCAGCTGGTTGCCTGGCAGGCAGAGCTAGCCTCTGCAAAGCAGTGCCTGCTGGATCCTCAGTTCCTTGTTTCCACCCCAACCCAATGCTCCGTCCCTCTCAGGGTACCTGAAATTCCCCCTGCTAATCGTGACCTGGAGTTAAGCACATCTATAGAAGGCCCCTGTTAGAATAAAAATGTTACTAGAAAGAGAAGCACACTAGGCTAATGGCATCAAGCCACCCTTAGAGTTGTCAAGATTGTGTGTGTGTGTGTGTGTGTGTGTGTGTGTGTGAGAGAGAGAGAGAGAGAGAGAGAGAGAGAGAGAGAGAGAGAGTTGAAGAGCCCAGGTGCCCAAATACCACCATTAGAGAGCAACTCCTTTGTCTTAATCTGATGAATGAAAGTAAAGTGCTCAAAGAATGGGACCAAGAGGAATGAGACTTACTGGAAAATATAAGGATGGACGTCTGGAATCGGGGTAGGCCTGATGGGACATTTGGGGGAACCTCGCTCAGAGGTGTCCTGGAAGGCAGCACAGAGATGCAACATGGTGTGGCGAGAAAAGGATTCTAGAGATGTGAGTTTTGGCTCGGGGTGGTCCACTGCATTGCTGTGTCCCCAGGCAAGTTACCTGCCCCATCTTGACTTCCCTGTCCTCCCATAAAAAGAGGAGTTAGATGAGATGCTAACATCCTGTTCCAAGACCCTGTGACCCTACCTTCTGTTAGCAGCTGCGACAACAGAGAGGGGCTCCCTCTGTTCGTGCTTTCCCACTCCAGCTGGGGCAGTCATGATGGCTGCAGAGGACACTGCTGGGATGAGTCCTGGGCGATCCCTCCACTGGGGTCCCATATCCCCTGCCCATGACTGGCATGCTCCCAGGTGGCCTGTCTGCCCACAGCTGTCTCCCACCAGCACAGTTAATTTGCTGCCATTTCTAGGAAGTGACAGCAACATGAAGCAAAGCAATTAGGATGAAAAAGAGGCCCAGCTGCTTGGGGCCAAAGGAAAATAAACAGACCAGCCCTGTGTGTATTCCCCCGCCAAGAGGAGCAATTCTTCACAGAGTGATTACCACTTCTAATTCCAGCCTCCTCCCCTCACTGAAGGCAGAGCAGTGACCTACCAGTTGCTGCTGTTCTCAGATCTCACTCTTCCCAGAGCGTATGGCAGACCCGACAGCTCATCACCTCCTCATGAAGGTCTCCCCTAATTATCTGCCCACCCCACCACTGCAGAAAGGATACCCTCTGCTCTGAAATCTAACAGCCTCTAGAGTTTTTCCTTTGATTATTGGATCAACTCATTCATTCTTCAAACATCCATTGAGCACCATTTAGTCAATATTTATCGAGCCTCTACTGTGTTCTAGTCATTGTTCCAGGTCCTGGCTGAGACAGCAACAAATAGACAAAAATTTGTTTCCTCATCAAGCTCAGTTTTAGGAGGAAGAACAGACACTAAACAAGGTAATATGGCATGGTAGGCAACACTAGGTACTATGGGGGAAAGTGAAGCAATAAAGGGGAGTATGGAATGTAGAGAAGGAAGAGGTAGATGTAAGTGGGGTGGTCAGGAAGGGCCTCAGAATGAAAGTGACATCTGAGCAAAGGCTTGTGAGGTGGGAATGAGCCAGGCAACTACATGAGGGAGGTATACCTGGCAGAGGGACACCACGCAAGGGCCCTGAAGTGGGGTGTGTCCCATGTGTTTGAATTACAATGAGGCTGGGGGACAGTGGTAAGAGAAGTCAGAGAGAAAATGGGGCAGGGGATCCTGAAAGGACTTTGGCTTTCACTCAAGTGAAATGAGGAGCCACTGGTCTGGCTGGCATGTCATTCTGGCTGCCACATGAGCAGACTGAAGGGGGGCAAGCAGAGAGGCAGGCCCTGGGTCAAGTGTGAGAAGGTCTGGCTTCTTCTTTTGCCTGTCAAGCAGGCTGTATAAGCGGAACAGGATAATTTTGAGAGAGAGGGCAGCTAGGACATCCAGACGCTAAACTCCCAGAGTCGAGGAGAGTTTGTGGACAACTGGAGAGAGCTCCAGAGAGTTGGGCTGCAGGGCTGTGGAGGAGGTTCAGGAAAATACTCCTTGCTGCATTAAGCTGTGTGTGTGTACGTGCACATGTAGATCTCTCTGGAAGGACAGATTTCTCATAGTGGGATCTTTGGGCTGGGACAGAGAGATTTCCTTACCTGTAAACCAGGCATGGTTACAATCCTTGCCACGCGTGGTGGATTGTGGGGGGAACAATGGAATCTGAACTTCAAGGCCAGAGAAGGTGGGCTAGATTACGAAAACTTCCTCCACACTTCATGAGGAGGGAGTATCTGTGAAAGTTCAAACACACCTCAGGGCCTTAACCGGTCATTAACACCCTCTGGAGTGGCCCATTAGTCTTCTATCTAGATCCTAAGGCAAAAGAACCCAGGAAAGTGAATTTCCCTATCAGAGGAGGAGGGAAAGGGCTGGGTCCAGGCATGCAGATGACCTTGAAGAAATGGAAGTGCAGAGAGAAGGTAATGGAGGGGAGAGTTAAGGAGACAGGTAGAAACACTGTGTCCATTTTAGAATGTCAGCCAAGCAAGGAGGCAGCAACAGAAAATAAGCCCTGGGTTCAAAGCCAGGCTCTGCTACTTCCTAGTTGTGTCTCTTAAATCTCATAACCATTGAATGTTTTGGGGTTTATTTTTTCCTTTAAGAGGGGAGTGGGAGTGTTGCCAAGCTACCTATCACTTAAAATTCTTACAAAGCTTAAGTATGTCAACTGTGTAAAAGCTGTAAACATTGCATTATTACTGCATAAAAGACATCTCAGAAAAGGGCTGCTCTGGATCAAGGAATGACCAAACCTCAGGAGCCAGCAGGCCCCATCTGGGCTGGTCCATGCAACCAGCTGCAAAAGCTGACTAACACAAAGCTGTATGGATCAAGAGAGCAAATGAGCTGCTAGATCTCAAGATTGCAAGTCTCAGGGTGGTCAGCACTGAGCTCTGCTAAGCAAAGAGATCACGCTGTACTGTTCAGTAGGCAAAAGGAGGACTGGCTGTCCTTTCAATGTCATCCTGGGGCAGAACTGAACAGCTAAGAGTAACATTATTCTTTCGGGAAATGTACCTTTGTTTTACAGTTTACTACTGATCAGGGTTCTGACTTTGTGAACTTATATTCTAACATGTAGCTGCACGTACAAGTATGTAAAGATGCAAAGGATTTTAGTCCAGTAGAGAACCACAAAATTTATGGTTTTATTGCTCTGTAAGACATTAACCAGCTTCATTTCTTACCTTAGTGAACTTATTTTAGTATGTCTCTTCCAACTAAATATACAAGTCTCTGTCTCTAATGATCCTTTGATGAACCAGCTTTACCATTCCTCTGGTTCTTTTATTAATGAGTTAAATAAATCTTAGACATAAAAATTATACTTTGACAAAACCCCAAAGTGAGGACTCTGCCATACTCTGGGATGGGCCAATGGCTGTGAGCCAGCCACTTGGCCTCTGAGCCTCATATATCTCATCTTCCACAAGGAGATTGGTACCCAACTCCAGGACTGAGGTAGGCTGCAGTGGGAAGAGGAAGGTGAATGTACTTTGCACAGGATGCAAAAGTCAGGATTTATTGTGACTCATCACATTAGACTACTCCAGGGCTAGAAGGTCCCAGGCTTCTGAAGGCAGCAAGGCTTGGGACACAGGTCAGGGGAAAGGCAGCTAGGGTAGCCCTGATACTAGAATCCATGTCCAGGGGGTACCATACTGATGCTTCATTTTCCACTTGTGATGAGGCCAGGATTTCCCATGGGCCTCAGATCCTGGAGGATGAAGACCATTCAGGACCACTTGGAAAAAGTCTGCCCAGGGGCTTGGAAAGGATGGAGGACTGGGGTGGGCATCTGACCAGGAACCAGGGTGGGGGTATTCTAAAGGTGGGATAGTAGTCTTTATCTAACACTAGGTCCCTAACTAGTGGCCTCTATGACCTGGAATCTTTCAGGACCTCATCGTATTACTGTGTAGGTGGTAAAGTGCCCCAGCTCAGTTGGCAGCACAATAGAATCTCTATCTTTGTTATCTACATACTTGTATGACTGCGTGCATGTGTGCACATGTACACACACACACACACACACACACAAATGATGTCAGTCAGGGGTCCAATAAGCAATGTAGGCAGCTAAGGTCAGGAACAGTCAACCCTGCACAGAGAAGATGGGTACAGAGCCAATAGAAAGAGGGAAAGGAAATGCATTCCAGGCACAGGGAATAGCAGGAGCAGAGGCTAGGAGGAGAGAATTAACCTGTAGAATGTGGGGAAAGATAAGATGAGGCAATGAGACCTGTAATCATGAAGCTAATAGTCCACTGTCCCTGGGGTGATGGCAAAAAAGGGAGCGGGCAAGGGGCTTACACCTGGGTTCTCCCCTGCAGGTCCACATCCAGGTGCAGTTCAGTTATTGTCTCTACAAGCCAACCCAGCCTTTTCCTCTCCCCAAATGCCTCCATCCATGGCTGCTCTGCCTTAAAGCCTGGGTTCACAGAAACTCTTTCCATCTGCTTAAGCCTTCCCCCATCACTCCTCTTCTGAGATCTCACTGTCTCCACCATATGAACCTCCCCTTTCATCAGCTAATATCCTGACTGTCTTCTTCAGAGTTAGTATACCTTCCTTCCTGGAGTTACATACGGTTCCTCTCCCTAATATCCCTTTGCCCTAATTTGTTTAGTACTTTGTTTTATTATATTGTGGGGTTTTGTTTTGTGGGGGGGGGGGGGTTGCATGTTGTCTTCAACCCTTTGTGGACCAAGACAAGTATATGCAAACCTTGTGTTGTCCTGCAAATGTTCTGTTAAGAGTGCGTTTTTCTGGGCTAAATTCTAAGCTTTGTGGATACCTGTCTGGCAATTACAGACTACATCAGGGCAAGCACTGTTCTGTGTACACAGTAGTTACCTAATTCTTGCCTAGTGATTGACAGTTTGATTAACATCACTCAACCCACTCCTAGCCATGCTCATTACTGGCCCATTCACAAATCTAGATCATAGACATCCCACTCCCTTACCCCTTCCACTGACATTGTGACCCACCAGATCTGAGCAGAACCCAAGTAATTTGAGGGCTCAGACCCCAGCATCGTCATTGCTCCATGAGTTTCTTGGCCATGTTCACACTATCAGAAGACAGGAGATCCGGACGTCTCGATCAGGGAGAGAGAAGCTCCCGCCACTCCTAAAGGCCAGCCTCATAGACTCAGCCATTGCTCAGGGTAGACTCAGGGGGTCGTCCCCTCCTAAAGCCCAGCCCAGGAGTCACAGTTCAGGCGTTGACAAAGCCAAAGGCCCAGGGACTCCAGGAGGCAGCCTCAGGAGAACGGTCTGCAAGGAGCCGGGCCGTGGGAAGCCCGCCTTTTCCCTGAGCAGCCGCCACATGCTGCCCTCGATGGCATAGAGCAGTGTGAACATGCGGTTGACAGTATAGACGGTGTCGCCACGCACCACCGCCGTGAACAGTGCTCCCTTGCTGTTGACAAACTGGCCGGGCAGTGAGGTCCACTGGCCCGTGGCCAGGTTGAGGCAGTCGATAGCGCAGTGTAGGAAGTCATCTGATGGTCCGTTGCGCACCACATAGAGGCTGTCACGGTGGGCCACCATGAAGTGGCCATAGCTCTGTGGGCGCTGCAGCTCGGCCACCGGCAGCCACGCGTCGGTCTGCACCGTGTACTCCACCACAGCCGTGGTGTCTGCCGGCCGCCAAAGACACACGAATAGGCGACCACATGCCTGGGCGCAGGGCACACCGGCAGCCGGCTGCGGCAGGTCTGCCACGAAGCTCCAGCAGCCGGCAGCCGGGTCGTAGCGCTCCACGGAGCTCATGGGCGTCCTCTGGAACTCGCCCCCGATGGCGTAGAGACAGCCATCGAAGCCCGCCAGCACCGTGTCGTAGCGCGGCTGGTGCGGGCTGGGGAACTCGCACCACGTGCCGCCGTCGGGGTCGTAACAGAAGCCCAGGTCCACCACCTCCTTACTGGCGCCCCGCACGCCCCCCACGATATAGAGCTTGTTGCCCAGCGTGGCCACGCCTGCCAGCAGCGTGCTGGCCTCCAGGGGCAGGGCGGCCAGCGTGCGCCACGCGTTCTCCTCCTCATCCAGGTAACACACCGTGCGCGACTCGTCTTCCAGGAAGCCGGGCGCCGGCGTGTGCGTGCTCACGGCCACGTAGCTGCTGGGCCGCAGCGCCGCCACGTAGGCGCGGGCCTCGGGCAGCGCCAGCTCCGCCGCCAGCTCGTGCGTGCCGTCGCGGATGAAGAGCGCGGCGCTGTGGAACACGTCTCGCAGGCCGAAGGCGGCGGCCGCGTCGCACAGCAACGCGCAGTTGTCGGACGTGAGGCTGTGCTCCAGGAAGCGCGCCAGCGCCGGCGCCTGCAGGAAGGCGGCGCACTCCACCGCCTGCAGCAGGTCGTCGGCGGCCGCCAGCGCCGGCCGCTCGCCGCGCAGCACCTGCAGCGTGGTGCGGAAGCCGCCGGGGCTCAGCGCGCCCAGGCGCACCTCGGCCGCGCGCGCCTCCCTCATGCCGGAGCGGAAGAGGCCGCAGAAGAAGCCGCAGTGCTCCACCAGCAGGGCCCGCTCGGCTTGGAAGAGCTGGCCGCCCACCCACACCTGCACCGGGACCTCCGCACTGTGAGGCATGGCGAGCCGGAGGGCGGAGGCCGCCGCTGGGGGCCTGGATTCAGCGGCCACCGACTCTGGGGCTCCCCCGTAACGGAAAAAAACACTTCCCTGGGATATAAATATATCCCTGGCTAAAGATAGTATGGCTCATGTGATGCGGTGGCTAGCAGGTTGCATGGTCCTGGGCCCAGAGGGCATCCAGAGACCTGCACGGTCACTCAGTCCCTTAAGGGAAATGACAATAGTGACCATGTACTGAGCACCTACCTCTGCATGCTGGGCACTATGAGTGATGCTTACAAAGATATCCCATGTAACCTGCACTAAACACCTGTATGCCCTTGTGCAAGTACCCTAACTCTCTGATCTTTCCTTAAACCGGGGCCAATGATACCTCTTTCATGGTACAGGTATCCCCTGCTTTTAGAAAATTTGCTTTATGCCACCGTTCTTTCTTGAAAGACCCACATTACTAGCTCTTTTTACTAACTAAAAGAAAATTTGAGCCCTGGCCGGTTTGGCTCAGCGGTTAGAGCGTCGGCCTACGGTCCAGAGAGACAGGGGTTCACTTCCCGCTAAGGGCAGGTACTTCGTTTGCAAGTTTGTCCCCGGCCCTGGGGCCCTGGTTAGGTCGTGGGGGTGGCAACCACTCGATGTGTCCCTTTCACATCGATGGTTCTCTCTCTCTCCCTCCCACTCTATCGGAACAAAATATGGAAAAATGTTCTCGGGTGAGGATTTAAAAAAGAAAAAAGAAAATAAAAAACAGCGTTCAGTGTTTTGCAACCAGTCTTTGTAGAGGCAGCTTGCACCCTGAGCAGCTGCAAGAGTGGCCCCTCCAAGCTCCTTCCCTGAGAACTACACTCAGCATTTCAATATTAAGCCACCATAACTCTGAACTATGTCTGTGAGCATTTATTATCCATTTATTTTCTGCATCCATTAGCAAGATGTGTCTTAAGGTAATTGCTTCTTCGCTTTAGGCCATTTCGATTTACAAAAGGTTTTGTAGGAACGCTCTACTTTCAGATAATTGGGGGGGGGGACCATACTGGGACCATTTCTGTAAAGTATTCAGAATGAGACTCAGTGAATATATTGTGACTTGTTCAGGATCATTCAACTGGGAAGAAGCAAGGACAGGATTAATACCTAGACCACCTGATCAGCTGGTAGCAGCAGGGAGTACTTGGGCACTGGAGGGAGGAGGCAGAGGTAGAACAAATAGAGTGAACCATGCTGAGGTCTGAAGCTTTAATTTGGTCTGGGCCCTGACTCTGGGCTAGTTCAATCTCATTTTGAGCCTGGATTTTCTTCTCTGTGGGAGAGTTGCCCTGGCTGGTTTGGCTCAGCGGTTGGAGTGTTGGCCTGCGGTCCAGAGAGACCCAGGTTCGGTTCCCGCTAGGGGCGTGTACCTTGGTTGCAATTTTTCCCCGGCCCTGGATGGGTTGTGAGTGTGGCAACCACTCGATGTGTCCCTTTCACATCGATGTCTCTCTCTCTCTCTCTCTCTCTCTCTCTCTCTGTCTCCCCCTCCCACTCTATCTGAACAAAAAATGGAAAAATGTCCTCGGGTGAGGACAAAAAAAAAAAGGGAGGGTAGCAGGTGTCCAATAAGTCCCTGAATGTGGAAGTACTTCCTGATGGGATAGGAATGGGAAGCTGATGTCTGTTTTCCCACTTGCCAGCTCTCCTCCACTTCTGTGTCTCTGAACCTTAGGAAAAGGAAAGTGGGGCTGCTGACCATATATCTGTGGGTGAGAAGGAGAAGGCCTTCATTTTTTAAAATCCTCACCCAAGGATATTTTTCTATTTATCTTTAGATAGAGTGGGAGGGAGGGAGAGAGAGAGGGAGAGAGACACATCAACTGGTTGCCTCCCACACGACCCTGACCAGGTATGTGCCCTTGGCCGGAATCAAACCCAAGACTCATTGGTCCGCAGGCCAACACTCTAACCCCTGAGCCAAACCGGCCAGGGTGAGAAGGGCTTCTTGAAATAATAATAGTTGACACTTAAATTGCACTATGTGTCAGACACTTTTGTAAGCACTTTAATTCCTGTAATTATTGCAATAATTCCATCAGTAAATACTATTTTCCCTCATTTAATAGATAGTATCCACTTATTGCTTATAGCAACACCATGAGTTCAATATTATTAATAGCTCCATTTCATAGATTAGGAGACTAAGGTACTAAGAGGGTTAGTTACATGCTGAAGGTCACATGGCTGGAAAGTGGCAGAGCTAGGACTGGTATGCAGCCATTCTGACTCTAGAGCATGTGTCCCTAACCACTGTGTCTGCTGTCTCTGCTACAAATGCTGGGCCAGGAGGTCACATTTGAGAGAAACTTCAGGCTCATTGTTTGACCCCTTCATTTATAGTGGAAGATCAGAAAGAGAATTGCTCAGAGTCATTTAGTTTGGGGCAGACAGTCCCAGGCATTCTGCTGCCCAATCCTGGGGCACTTTTCCCACCACACTAAACTTGCTTGAGTTACCAGCTAAGACTCTGGGTCCCAAAATGTCAGTTGGAAGGGAGCTTGGTGATTATCTTTTCCTGCCACCTCATTCTACAGGTTGGGAAACTGAGGCCCAGACCCGTGTAGGATGGTAGCTGCCATTCTGGAGATGTTCAACTACAGGACTTATTCAAGAGGATGGAGAGGCTCACAGTGACAAAGGCAGAGTTGGGGGATGTCAGGAACTTCCCTTCCCCCAGGACACAAGCATGCACAGACCTCATGTATAAATCTGCAGACCCAAAACAAACGTGCCTCCTCTGCCAGGGAACTCCCACCCAGTTCACTACATCAAAGCAGGTCTGGGATGTGGGGACCACTTTTGTGAGCCTGGGAAGCCAAAGGCCTTAAAGAGGCAGCCAGAAATATCCCAGATGCTCTGCCCTAGGGACCAGACAGGAAGAGGAGGAGGAGATAGAAGGGGTGGGCAGGAGTCCCCATGAATACTATCCCAGGCCCTCTACCAGCTTCTCTCCATCCCTAAGGCCAGACATGGGCTGACAGGGAGCAGTTGTGACAATCTCCCTCTTGGAGGAGAACAGCTCGGCAGTGTCTAGTCTTAACTGTCCTTGCTAGTGGGCCCAGAGGTAGGATGAGGGTATTTTACTATTCCCATTTCACAGATGAGGAAGGGGGGAGGGGCCCAGAGATGGGAAGGACTTTCCCTTATTTATGAACGAAGACATGGAACTGCATTGAATCCTCTCCACTGATCCCAGGTCCCAGCCCAGATGCCTCTCCTCATCAGCACTAGCCTGTCTCAAAGGAGAGAAACTGCTGTCTCCAGACTCAAGCTAAGAAGTGGGGTTGGGTGGGGCTTATCCCCAGGGGGCCACAGTTTCCTCCCAAATGGCCGGTTTCAGGCACTTAGTAACTGGCAGACACAACCAGATGGAGCCACTGCCTGAACCTCTCCTGAGAGCAGAGGAAAAAGGAGAGCAAATCCCTCCTGGCTGAAGCTTGCTCCCAGTCTCAGGTTTTCCCAAGTCTAGCCCTGACTTGAGTGAGTTGGGACACTGGTGCACACACCCAGCTCCCACCTTCAGGTGGTGGGGAGGGAGTCACCCAAGGTGGGGATTGTGGTTCTGAGGCTGGGCTGAGGAGCAGGTCTTTAGCTGTGTAAGACCCCAGTGGGGTGTTGTCTGCAGCTGGTGAGTTTCCTCCTCCCAGACAGTGAGTGTCCCTCTGGGACTTGGAGAGGACAAGGAACTATCCTGGTTGTGGGCAGCCCACGGAGTTCTCAGGCCCTGCCTGACCTCACACCAACCTCCTTCTCCACTTTGCACTCCCCCACTCTGTGCAAGGTTGGGGCAAGGAAAGGGGTTATGTGTCAGACTTTCTGAGCCTTTCTAGAGCATACACTCAGCCTTTTTTTTGGGGGGGGGTCTCTATCCACAATGATTGGCCCACAGTAAGGGTCTGTAAAGTGGACTCCTGGGTGAACCTAAGTAGGAGCCCCCAGTCTGATGGAGGAGACACAACCCCATTTCAGTAGAAGTTCCAGTCTGATGGAGGAGACATAGCCCTTGCCCTGCGAGACACCCCCCCCCCCCTGCAGACTGATGGGGGACCCCTGGCCTTTGCTGTCCTTGGTGATATTTCTGCACACAAGGTAGTGAGGAGCTTGCCTGGACCTGAAGAAGGAAGAACACTAGACTAGGAATCAGGATTACTGATGGACTCTGGTGCTGGAACTATCATTGACTTGCAAAAACTACCCAACCTCTCTGGGCCTCAGTTCTTCTTCTGTAAAATGGAACTTTGTATCTGACTTCTAAGGTTCTGTTCAGCTTTGACATCTGAATTTATTGTGCCTCCAGAGAATGCAGTGATATCACAACAAGTTCTCAAAAGCTTAGCTTTCTGTGGAATGGCTCCTGGGGGGTGGGTGGCAAGGGTAGGACCTGGCATCCAGAAATCTTCACAGGCCCTACCTGTCTAGACCTGTACATGCCCCACTCATCCACTCCAGAGACATCTGTTGAGCACCTGCTACATGCCCACTCCTAGGCTGGGTGCTACACCCTATGTACATTGAGTACTCGAGGGCCCCATGTAGGAGCCTCAAATAAGGTTTGGCTACTGCCCAAGCAGAATAACCTTTCTCTTGACCTGAAGTGTCCAAACTTATGGTCACCAAGTTTGGCTTCTTGGTAGGTTGGTGAAAAGTGTGTGCTATTCATGTCTAGGGGGAGTGGAGGGAACTATCATTTGCTTTTTTGGGCCATGAGCCAGGCTCTGTGTGGGACTCTCATGTCATCTCATCTAATCCTTAATATTACCCCTATTTTAAAGATAAGGAACTGAGGCTCAGAAGGGCAAAGTAGCTTATTCCAGGGTCTGACATTAGGTGGTTATTCCAAAGGCCTTTGCATTCCACCATGGCACTTCGTGGTGCTGGACAAGAAGCCTACAGATGAGGAGCCCGAGGATGAGAAAATGGAATGGTTGCAGTGGTGAGGTCTTCAGTTTTCCTCTCAAGGCTCCAAGGAGGGGCCGACTTTGGGCACTTAGCAGTCACAGCTGAGGGCCTGAGTAATCAGCCGGCAACTGGTTCAAATAATCTCTGAACTGGAAGAGAATTAAGGGTCATCTCATCCCATCCTATGAGTCATGATGCAGTCTCCTCTACAACGCTTCCTTGAAGTGGTCACCCCTTGCTTGCCTTCAGTGTTGGGGGGGGGGTGTTCAGATGGTTAGAGCTTACCCTCACAAGAACCTGCCTCCTTGTAGCTCCCATCTACTTTTGATCCGAGTTTTAAAGATAAGGAAAGTAACTCCTCCAGCCTCACACAAGCAGCGAAATAGCAGAACCCAAGTTTACACCCAGTTGGGCCTGTAGGGATCCACAGCTTGCCCTCTCTCTGGCAGCCCTCCAGTGAGACTGGTTTCTCTTCCCACAGACCCCATTCAGAACCAGTCTGTCCTCACAGGACTGGAGCCGGCCCAAGGGATGTGCCTGGAACTTGGCTCCCACTCTCTTTCCTCCTACAACTCAGGAAAACCCTTGGCCATTAGCTCTGTGAGCAATTCTAGTCTGAGGGTGTAATCTCAACAAATTCCTTCCAACACCTTAGAGTTGTAATAACACAGCTGGTTTACCATGATCTCCCAGAAACACAATTATGCTGTCAGTATTCATGTCCTGTGCTGGAAAATAATTTTCCTTCTTGGTTGAAGAGTATTACCATCAGGCGCTCACTTGCTCTCTTTGTCTCTCTCTCACACACACTGCTGACCTGGGTTTATGGCTTCTTTTGTGCATGGTAGGTAGATTAGCTGGGGTGGTGGCAGGGGAGGTAGGGGTTGGGGGAGAAGGGCTGCAGTGAGAGGTCTCTGACTCCCATCCCCTCCCCCACTCTAGCCTGCACTGTATTCCAAAAGAGAGTCCCCACAGAATTCTAGAGAACCCTCAGGCCTGGAGCCCAAGGCTGATTCTGTCACTCTCTGTTAGGCCCAAATCACATCATGGAATTTTGAATTTAATCCCCACCCCTTTTTTTTAGTAGTATAGATGGGGGTGGGGAGCCCAAAGAAATGAGGTGACTTGCTCAAGGTCACCCAGTGAAGGAGCTGGCACTAGATCCTAAGTGTCTGGATTCCCCATATGGGCCCTTTGCCCTGTCTCCAATATGACCAGATTTACCCTGTGTCCCAAGGGGAATGATAGGTGACCCCTGCCAGGCTCATCCACCGATCCCTGAATTATTATAGGCAGGAAGGAGTGCCAGGTTTTAGGACAAATAAAACGCTCCATTTACACACTAGGACACAAACACATGCAACTCATTAGCTCTGATCAAGTAGCAAAGAGTAATGCAGGATGGGTTAGGTTTCTTGAAGCTGGACCCATATTGGCCATGAAATATTAGTAAGGTGGTCTCATCCACCCCCTTTCAGAAGCCTGGGTTCTGCCTGGGTGCTGCAGTGATTGATGCCTGAGACTCTCCACAAAGGCAGGGTGATGCAGCCCTGGAAATTGTACCAAGACCGGGCTAGCTGTGACCTAGAAAAAGGGCATGGCTTGGAGTTGAACCCAGCATGCTTCCCAGAGGAGGAGGCAGGAGCAGCTGGGTAGAACAAAGGGAGGGATGGATTTTCTTGCTGGAAGAAGAGATTGAGTGAAACATACTTCCTCTCTATCTCCCTTCCCAGGGCCTCGCTTTCTCTGGTCCCCGTCCTTCCCCGCAGGATCTGGGAGCGCCCCGACAGTGACAGCGCCCCGACCTTCGAGGCTAAGCTCGGCGGGGTGTTCGGGCTGCTGAGCACCCTCCCTGCGGCGTCTGCGGGGTGAGTGCGCCCCGCGGGGTGCTCCCACAGCCCTTACAAGGAGTTTGGCGGAGCTCGGGGCGGCCCCGCCCGCCGGTCTCCACCGGCCCCTCCTCCCCCTGCTCTGGCCGAGCGGCGGGAACACAGCCCGCTGGGCGCGGGGCCCGGGGCGCGGACACCGACGGGGCTGGGCGGCGAGTGCTGGGGGAGCTCGCGAGTCACCCCCGAGGGCCCTGACCGGCAAGCACGCTGCTTGGGGCCCTTCGGCCAAGGACCCGCGTCCCTCTCCCCAGCGTCGCCATGTCCTCGGTGTTCGGGAAACCCCGCGCGGGCAGCGGGCCGCAGAGCGCGCCCCTCGAGGTCAACCTGGCCATCCTGGGGCGCCGCGGAGCGGGCAAGTCCGGTGAGTGGGGCCGGTGGCAGCAAGGGAAGGGGCTGGGTGGGGACCAGGAGCTGATGAAGGGATCGGGGCGCTGTGGACTTGAGGGCAAACTCTTCCACTGGGTCTGGGGGCTTCCTACACCAAGGTGAGTTGGGCAAAACACCGTGATTTTCTTCTTTGCCTCAGTTTCTTTGTTGCTTGGTGCTCTTTCTGTTTTGTCCTCAGCTCCTCCATCTTTCATCTGTCTTCTGTTCCTTGCCTGGCTCTTCCTCTGTCTCCCTACTGTGTCTGTGACCCCAGCTTTCTCTCCCTTCTGTCCATCTCTGTGTCTCCCAGTCCTCAGCTGGTCTCTCTCTTGTGGCCCCCTACCCCTGTCACCTCTCCCTGGGGCTAGCAGTCAGCTCTGGTAAATGACACCAGAGGGACCTGTTAGGCACCGATCCCCAGCCCTAGGCCCCTGTGAGCTCAGTCATAGCCTTGCTACTCCCCAATTTAGGCTGGAGGTGAAGGAGCCACTGGCCCTTGAAGGGATTTGGTAGAAGTCACTGGCTATTGGGATTTCCGAGGCCACACTCCCTGCTCCCCTCCTCAGTTCCCTGGGATTCAGGAATAAAGTGTGCATTCTTATCAAATGTATTTGTTTCAAGCCAGACCCCTCTCTTGACTTTCTGGAAACAAACTGGACTGTGGTCCCAGGTGCCTGGGACTATCCTTGACAAACCAAGATCTTGGCTTCCATTGAGGTAATTTCTATCAACACTGAACTCTGCCTTCACCATCCTGGCAGCTCTCACTCACCTGGAGCCAAGGCGGGTGGGAGTGGGGCTGTCCCCATAGGTAGAGACCCAGAAGAAGGGTCCAGCCCTCCTCCTCCACTCACAGTCCCAGGCAGCTGAAGGTGGGAGGGGAGAGGGGGCTCCTCCACTGGCCCCTTTCCAATGACAGCCATTAGTAAATGGCCAACATGGGCTTGGTTAGCTGTTGGCTTCCTTCCCCTTCCTTTAGGACTCACTGGGGGCTTCCTCTCCACTTTTGAAGCCAGCCCACTAGCTCAGAGCGGGATGACTCTGAAACCCGTTTTCCTACAGAAAAGGTTTGCCCTCTTCCCTTGGAAAATAAAGTGATTATCTGGAGCTCTGTCACTGGTACAGTTTAGCCAGTGGCTACATTAATAAAGGAATTTAAATTTAAAAATGTGTATTCCCTGGGTATTACTTTGTAAACTGACACTAATAGGAATCTTGGGAAAGAATTTTAAGGATTTTCCTTAAAATATCATGTTACTTTTTAAGAGTTCAGTATAATAGTTGGCTGGCCCTTGGCTTTATGTGGTTCAATTCTGAACACAATCAGAATTCTGTTGATGCATTGTACCTGGAGATAACTTCATTCTAGAATTTTATATTCATCGAGGCACCATCATGAGTTTGGAGGCCCTAGAGCCAAGACTTGAAATGTGAAGAACTGAGGACTAGAGTGTGTTTACTTGGGACACAGATCTTGCCTGGACCTCGCCTGGAAATCCCAGGCCCTCAAGGGGTCATACTGCCCCCAGGGATCACCCACTGATCAACTTGGCTCTAACTCTGTCTTTGGCTTGTAGCCTAAACTGGAATAAATGCCCCACATTTCAAAATCTCTGTGACTTGTCCAGGGTGGGGGATGTCTCCCTTCAGTTGGGGCTGACCCTAAAGTAACTGGTTGCATGGGTCCTGACTCCTTAGTTCAGGGTCCTTGCCTCTCATTGCTTTTCTTGCCATTTAAAAAAAAATCCCAGGATGCAACTGAAGGGACACAGTTCCCCATATTTCTAGTTCTTAACTGTTCAGCTCCCAGCCTCATTCCCCCAGAGACTCGAGCATGGTGTCAGTGAAGGGTCACAGAGGCTAGATAAGGCCTTCCTAAAATGAAAGGGGCAGCCTCCAGGGCCAGCAGCCAGACACATCAGGGGAGACTGAGCCCATTTCTTTCTGCTTCTTGCAGCCCTGACCGTGAAGTTTCTAACCAGAAGGTTTATCAGTGAATATGACCCCAACTTGGGTAAGGAACCACTCCTCCCTGTTCCTCCTGCTGTGCCCTACTTGGGTCCATACCCTCCCCCATCAGACATCTACCCTTGTGGTGGGCCCAGGTGTGACCAGGACCAAACATCTGGAGGCAGAGGGGAGGAGTCACCAGGATGACTCAGCCCAAGGCAGGAAAATGTTTTAATTGTTAGAAATATACCCTCAACAGCCCACCCCAGACAACATGGGGGGTTGACCAAATTCAGAGAGCTGTGTGATTTGCCCTAAAATGTGAGGTATGATGAGCCTTAAAAAAAAAAGTCAAACATAGCAAAACATCCACATCCATTAAGTGTTGTTTTTCAAGATGGTCACTCAGTGTACTTTTCCAGAAAAGCTGGACAGGTCATTTGAGAAATTTTCTAGTGGAACCAGCTTCAGAACTACACAAGAAAACTAGTCTTGCTTTATTAACATATCATGGTAAAGTCGAAAAAGGGATGTTCTGGTGTCAATCAGAGCTGAGTTTGAATCCTGGCTCTGCCACATATTGGCTGTGCAACCTTAAGGTGTCTGTTTCCTTATCTATAAAATGGGCGTAAAAACACTTATCTCAGAGAATTACTGTGAGGATTAAAGAGATAACACATAAAAGAGTGAGCCTAGTACTTGACCCACTGTAGATGTTCAATGTGCATTTGCTTCTCCTCCTTCCTCCTCATATGGCTTCCCATCTATGGTGGCTGAGATTCCCTCAAATTAATCAGATCAGTGTTTGTGAAAACTATTTTTAGCACCAGGACCTTTTCCTCAAATAACTTCTTACATGGAACCCCAATATCTATAACCAATAAAGGCAGACTTTTATTAGTATACACGTAACCTGAAGCTCACATTCATAACATTTATTATTGTAAACCGTGCACTGAGAAAAATGAGTTGTCTGGATCGATTCCCTTTAGAAAATGAAGACTGCTGTCTTGGTTTATTTTCCTGTTCATAAGAACTGAATAAAGCAGTGTGTATCCCCAAGGACCCCCGCGGAAGCCCAGGGCTGGGGGCACAGGTGGAAGGCCGCACAGCACGGGGCTTCCTGCCGCAGGTCAATGCAGGTCAACCGAATGCAAATGCGAATGCGCATGCCCGTGACACCAGAAGGCAAGAACTCCTCAGCCTGTTGGCACCATCAGCCCCTCAGTTCAGGCTGGAATGTTGAATCCCAGTGTCAGAGCAGGAAAGGACTTTAGGCTAATGGTTTTTAGAATGTTTTCCTTGCCCTGGCCGGTTTGGCTCAGCGGTTAGAGCTTTGGCTTGCGGTTCAGAGAGACCCGGGTTCGGTTCCCGCTAAGGGCACGTACCTCGGTTGCAGTTTGTCCCCGGCCCTGGTTGGGTCGTGTGGGTGGCAGCCACTCGATGTGTCCCTTTCACGTCGATGTTTCTCTCTCTCTCTCTTCCTTCTACTCTATCTGAACAAAAAAAAAAAAAAAAAATGTCCTCGGGTGAGGATAGAATGTTTTCCTTGAGTAGCAGACTCCCTTCTGATCAGGAGATTTATCAGTGAATATGATGTCAACTTGGGTAAGGAACCACTTGAGTAAGGAGATCTTAAACAGAACCCCAAGGTGCTGAACAGAAAAATCGGAAGGGCTCTCCTGGTTAAATTAGGAGTGCAAGGCAGGTGACTGGCCAACAGCCCCTTAGGGGTTTGTTCCTGAAAACTTGGTTGGACCACTAGTGCTTTTAATCAACCCCTCCATGCTCCAGTGGAGGAAATAGGCCCAAGGAGCTGAGGCTTCTGGGCCAAGGTCACACAGCAGATCTGAGGAGAGCCCCTTTGATTAGCAATAGTCAGTGCCCATGGGAGTGGGACACAGGATGCGACTGGGTGCTGGCTGGAGGAGGTGTTGGGAGAAGCCAGAACATGAGGTCGGATGGAGTGGGGGGACTGAAGGGGGAGGCCAGGGGAGAAGACAGGAAGGAAAGGCACACAGCAAGAGTGTCTGGGAAGGGAAAACAGGGATTTTCAAGGATGATGCCACAAAACAGATTCTGTCTAGCTCCAGTACTGCATACATATGCTAAAAAGTATTTGCTGTCTATCTGAAATGTAAATTTAACTGGGCATTTTGCATTTTATCTGGCAACCCGCCTCCAGTCTCTCTTCCTCCCTGCCCCCAAGTCCCTACCCTTTGTGCAGGGTCCCACCAGAGGAGCCTCTGACAGTGGGAGTCGGAGCTTCCTGATGAGTAATTTTGGAGTCTGACCTGGTAGTGGAATGCGTGGTCAAACTGTGTGGGGGGCAGCAGCCCCGCAATGGTTAGTCATCCCACCCTGAGCGCCTGTGAGCTGGAGAGATGTCCAGATGCTCTGCCCTCAGCCATTCTGCGAGGCCAGTGCCGCTCCTGGGGGTTCTGTTTCACTGTCGAAACATTATGGCCACTATCCCATGGCTGGTTCCAGCAACAGTGGCGACTCTGGGACCACGGCCTTTCCTTCTATGGAGAAAGGTCTGAGCATCAACGGCAGAGATGGAAATCGGGAGATGGAAAACCATTCTTTCCCCCCTTTCAAAGGTCTTCCAAGGGCTTGAGCTCAAATGGAGCCTCTGGAGGGTGGAACCTGTACAGTTTGTTCCCATTTCCAGCATGGAGCACAATGTTAGGTACAACATAGGTGCTTGTAAACATGAAATTGAATTTTGATTTTAGGATTGTCCTTTAAAGAACAGCTTCTATTATTATCCCCATTTACAGATAGAGAAACTGAGGCAGTGGTTTCCCTATAGTCATGGAGAACCTCAGGTACAAAGGAAGATGAGACACCAAACCGGCAGCCTCATGCTATAGAGGGCCTGGAGTCGGAGGTCTGTGTGGCACTGGGCTCTCTGAGCCTTGGTTTTCCCATCTGGAAAGGTGTGACTAATAGACTATGCTCTGTCTGTGTAAAAGTCGTGCCTTGTTATGGGTTGTGACTGATAGAGCTGGTAGGAGCTGTGAAAGGGCTTTGCCCTGTGCGGAGTGCTGCAGGAGGGCAGGGGTCTCCAGGAGAACATTCTCTTGCAAAGGGCTGGGGTCATCTCTCCTGGCTTGCCCAGGGCAGAATGATGGCTTCTCTCTTGCCCTGATCCTGCTCTAGCAAGGCCATAGGTACCACTTCTGAGGCATCATCCTATGCACACTCTGACCTGAGCTCCTTTGGTGCCTTTTATTGATTGATTGATTGATTTGAGAGAGAGAGGAAGGGAGAGGGAGAGAGGGGCAGAAACATCAATGAGAGAGAACATTGATTAGCCACCTCCTACATGCCCCCCAGTGGGAATCGAGCCCACAACCCGGGCACAGCCCTGACCGGGAATCGAACCAGGACCTCTCACTCCATGGGACAATGCTCAATTCATTGAGCCACACTGGCCAGGCTCCTTTGGTGCCTTTTAAAAAAGTATTACTGCAAATAAGAGAAAAATTCTTTGAGAAAAGAATCTTCTCTCAGCACCAAAGTCCACAGAATATTATTTAGAACTATAAGTTGTGAGGTTCATATATTTAAAGATACCAGAATGCCCTTAGGGCAGAAACTAGGTGATGAAAAGAAAGGACATAACTATGATTTGGAAAGAAGTCCCCAACCCCAGAGTCTCCTCGCTTGCAAAGGAGAGGAAGAGGATAAGAGGACCTCTGAGCTTCTTCAGCTCACACATGCATGTTCCACATCCTCAGCTAGGCTGGGAGCTTCTGCCTTTCCCTGGACTCTGCCCAGTGGAGCTGGAAGTTGACTGGTCCATTGAGCAAAGGTAGTGAAGGGCTCCCAATGAGGAGGCAACCCAGCCTGGAAGACCTGAGTTCAAGTTCCTTTACAGATAGATGTTGTGTGGCAGTGGATGAGTTTCCTCCTTCTCTGGGCCTGGCCTCCCTGTCATCTGTCTACAGTGGAGCTAAAAGCAACCTCAAAAGGCCGTTGTGCTATGAGGGACTACTGGAGACCAGGACCAGCGTTGGGCAGGACATGGTGCCTGTTTGGGAGCAGGAGCTTTGAAGTACCTAAAGGGGGTGCATCAGACAACTTGGGCAGGAAAATCTGAATGAGATGTAAGCATCTAGGGGCAGCTCTTCTTGCACCAAATATAGTTAAACATTTGGGGCATATTTTCCATTAGGTTTTTTGTGTGTCTTTGAATAAGAGTGGCATTTATCCAAGTCCCCAAAGCAGGCTGGGGACGGGAGCTGTCTGTGATTCCTGCTGGCTGCTAGTGGACCTGGCATGTGTCCAGGCCTGGCTTGGCTGCCAGTGGCCCTCAGAAGTATTTGACTCAGCCAGGGTTAGGGGGTTCTCTTCTCATAGCCGCTGCTGCCAGGCAGACAGAGAGGGCCCCAGTTCTGCCCAGAGGGGTCTTCTTTGGGGTCACTTGGGGTACAGGGGCACCAGGGAAAGGTAAGGACCAAGTGCACTCATACATGTAGCCAGTGGCACAGGGGAAGGTTGGGGGTAGGGATAGTGGTTGCCAATATGGCAGCGAGGTCCTCTGTATGCCTGGCCACTTGCTCCCTTCTCAGGTTTGAGGTCATGAGAACTGAAAAAAAAGCAAAAACTCATGAAATGCAAATAAGATCAGTAGTTTAGGTTATAGTATGGTACCAATGCCAATTTCCTGATTTTGATCATTGTATTATGGTTATGTAAGGTGTTCACAGTGGGGGGATGGGCTTGGTGCTCGTGCACACGTGGACAGGTGCACACACGTTTACACAGGGACTTCCCTCGGCCCAGCAGGGGTATGGTACACGGGAACTCTCTGTACTGTTGTACAACTTCTACATAAGTCTGGGATTATTTCAAAATAAAACGTTTAAAAAGTCACCTAGGAATGTGAGCCTGCCCTGTAAACTTCGGAGCACCACGGTCCCCACTGTCCTTTACCAGGCGTTAGTGGAGGGCCAGGGCCCCACCCGGGGCCTATCCAGTTCTCCCACAGCCCAGTGAGACAGTGCAGGGAAAAACAGTTAGCACAGCGCCTGGCACAGGGTAAAAGCTTGAAAACTGTTAGCCGATGTTTAAAACAATGTTCAAAGAGCTGAAATGATTTAATCAACTGACACAGTTAAAAAAGTAGCTGAAGTGGGGTTTGATTCCACATCTTCAACCTAAAACTTTCGACCACTAGACTCCTCTGCTATTATTTTGACAAGGATTATTATAAAACCTCCTTGGGATTTCTAAACAGGGTTCTCCCAGTGGGGGCAGGAGGACTGTCCTTGGGGGCTTCCTGTGGGCCAATCACTGTGGGCGAAGGGGAAGAGGGAGGAGAAGCTTGATGTTCCGGAGGGAGGAGCTGGCAGTGCAGTTCCTGAGGCCTCTGCTGCTACAGGCCCACGGCCACACACTCCATCCTGCTGGTGTGAAGGGTGGACCCAGAACACAATCCTATCCCCGGGGGCGTGTTCTGTGAGTGGCCTCTGCTGCTCTGACAGGTGGAGCAGTATCTCCTTGGTGGGAGGTTCTGCTCATGCCCTCCACGTGGGTGAGAGCCAAGACCTTTGCAGTGGTCCCAGGTCGGCCCACCCTGAACTAGGCACCCCAGGGCTGCACAGGGATCCAGCACAGAGTGAAGATAGGACTCAGACCTAGTCCCTTGTCAACTTAGTGGCCTGTTCTGCCTTTAACCTAGCTGACTCTCTGTGTTGCAGAGGACACCTACAGCTCTGAGGAGACTGTAGACCACCAGCCTGTGCACCTGAGAGTCATGGACACTGCGGACCTGGTAACATTACCCCCATGACAGCTGAGAGTCAGTGCAGCCTCCTGAGAAGTCCTGGCCCCGCAGCGGGGGCTACAGATGGGAATATATATCCCCTTTCAGCTCCCATTTGCTGTGTGACCCTCTCTCAGCCTGAATCTCTTCATTTGCCAAACGAGAAGGGATGGGACGGGGCCTGGGGAAACTTGATGGTTGTGGGCATCAGCTCAGAGATCCTGTGCTCTGGGGCTTGATGCTTGGGCACAGGTGGAGACAGGTGCACACACACGTTTGCGCAGAGAATTCCCTCCGTCCAAGTTCCCCCAATACACACATCTCCCCCATGTTCTCACTACCCCCTGCCAAGCCTGGATGCCAGGTATTCTCAGAAGCCAAAAGGGCACCATGAACCTGACCCAAAACCATCGTTGCGCAGAGACAGCCAGGTCTCGGTAGGGGCCATGCCAGAGTGTTGGCTTGGTGCCTCAGAGGCCAAGGTCTCCAAGTCTCTGGCTGGGTGGTGGGAGGGAGGCTCACGAGACAATGTTTCCTTTCACACCAAGCCAAGTCCACATTCAAGTGCCCCTTTGACAAGGGCTCTGCTGGGAAACAATATACAAAGACCCGGAGAGCAGGGAGGTGGGCTGGGGTAGCTCAGGTGAAGGCCTTTACCCTGACCTCCTCTGTCTCTGACCAGGGCTTCCCTCCTTTGCCCCAGGACACCCCCAGGAACTGTGAGCGCTATTTGAACTGGGCCCATGCCTTCCTGGTGGTATACAGCGTCGACAGCCGCCAGAGCTTCGAGGGCAGCAGCAGCTACCTGGAGCTGCTCGCTTTGCACGCCAAGGAGACACAGCGCAGCTACCCCACTCTCCTGCTGGGCAACAAGCTGGACATGGCCCAGTACAGGTGAGCACGGGGTGTCCCAAAGCTCCGGAGCTCACTTTCCTCACTTGTTGGGTCTTGGTGTCCTCTTCAGGGATCATTTGGCTGCTAAGATCAGTAATCTCAAATTTAAGCAAAAGGGAGTATGTTGTAAGGGTATGATCTTCTAGGCAGCCATGGGCAGGAAGGGAAGGGCATCTGAGCCGTCCAGGGGCTGAACCCTAAAAGTCAGAAGAGAGGCTACTCCTTCCATCCTCATGGGGCTCTGTGGTCTCCCCCGGCCTCACCCTGTTTGTCTGAATCTATATAACCTTCTGTTCCCACTCAGTGCAGCTGGCTGGTCATTCAGTGCCTAATTCCAGTTCTAGGGAGAGGCTCAGATTGGGTTCTTGGCTCAGTGTCTGCTCTGGTCCAACCAGCTCTCCCCTCACCCAAGCATGGCCCCCAGGCTCACTTCCACGGCTGGCTATGCTGAGGGCAGGTTTTCTCCGCAAGGGTTGGACTTGAATCAGAGGTCAGAGGTCAGAGGTCAGAGGTCAGAGGGCAGATTACCATAGAATACTATAACTTTATTTTGCTTGGTCAGCACTGTCCTTTTGAAGACTTGGAGTTGGAAGGCTTTGAGGCAGGGCATGCTCTTTCCAGCTGACCACAGGCCTCACTGCTTCCCAGGGCTTACTTCCACCCTCTCCACACATTCTACACATGTATATGTGTTCATGTATATGTGTTTATTTATTCATTTATTTTTATTGATTTTATTTACTTATTTTTTTTATTCTCACCCGAGCACATTTTTCCATTTTTTGTTCAGATAGAGTGGGAGGGAGAGAGAGAGAGTGAGAGAGAAACATCGACGTGAAAGGGACACATCGAGTGGTTGCCACCCGCATGACCCAACCAGGGCCGGAGACAAACTGCAACCGAGGTACGTGCCCTTGCGGGAACCGGCAGGCTGACGCTCTAACCGCTGAGCCAAATCGGCCAGGGCTATTTTTTATTGATTTTAAAGAGAGGAAGAGAGCCTTGGATGGTTTGGCTCAGCAGTTAGAGCGTCGGCATGCAGTCCAGAGAGACCCGGGTTCGGTTCCCGCTAAGGGCACGTACCTCGGTTGCAGTTTGTCCCCGGCCCTGGTTGGGGTCGTGCGGGAGGCAGCCACTCAATGTGTCCCTTTCATGTAGATGTTTCTCTCTCTCCTTCCTACTCTATCTGAACAAAATATCGAAGAAAAAAAATGTCCTCGGATGAGGATAAAAAAATAATAATAATAAAATAAAATAACATAAAAATGATGTGTGCTAGGCAGACATCAGTCTACATTTAAATAAATAAATAAATAAATAAATAAATAAATAAATAAATAAATAGAGGAAGAGAGAGAGAGAAATACTGGTGTGAAAGAGAAACATCACTTGGCTGCCTCCTGCACCTGCCCTGACTGGGAATCGAACCCACAACCTTTTGGTGTATGGGTGGAAGCTCCAACCAACTGAACCACACCAGCCAGGGTGGGTTTTTTTGTTTTGTTTTTTTACCTTCTCCACACATTTAAGTTGCCTGCCTGCCCTGAGGCATTTGAGGCTGTGATGCCTCCTCATGATATTAACCCACCGCCTTCCTCTCCCACACTGACATTCGTCCTATGTGGCCAGACCCCTGCAAGTCATGGAAACTTCCACCAGCCTTCCACCGGTCCCTCCCTGCTCATGGCCACTCTTGCTTCCCCAGGCCCCAAAGGGACATTGACTGGTGATAGCAAGAGGGGGCCCTTTGTTTAAAACAGGTCAGATGGACAGTGGGAAAAGGGGTTGTGATCTCACGAAGGGGGAGCAGGGTAGGGGCCTTCAAAGGCAGGCAGGCCCTCAGACCCAGACATAATCCATCTCAGGGAATGAGGGAAGTTGTGTGATCTTTTTTTTTTCCCTCACCCGAGGATATTTTTCCATTTTTTGTACAGATAGAGTGGGAGGGAGAGAGAGGAAGGGAGAGAGAGAGAGAAACATCGACGTGAAGGGACACATCGAGTGGCTGCCACCCGCACGACCAACCAGGGCCGGGGACAAACTGCAACCGAGGTATGCGCCCTTAGCGGGAACCGAACCCGGGTCTCTCCAGACCGCAGGCCGACGCTCTAACTGCTGAGCCAAACTGGCCAGGGCGGAAGTTGTGTGATCTTAAAACCAAAAGGAATCACAGAGCCCCCCAGAGCCTAGAAAAGAGGTCAGAAGACTGGATTGAGATAAACCAGTTTTCATTATAAAAACAAAAATTAGACCACTGTTGTGATCCTAATCTTTGCCAAATAGATGGTCTAAAAATGGTCTGGGAGCAAATAACAGAGAATATGGACTCCAGTGAAGCAGCATCAATCCCCCAAGAACAATCCATTTATCCCACTTCCTCCTTTGACCAGGTCCCTAGGTGAGGAGGTCAGGATTTGATGGGCACTGTGAACCTAACTCCGAGCTGAGCAATGATCAGTGTCTCTCATGATTGTCTTGCAGCTAAAGTGGTTTAGAGCAGTGGTTCCAAAGCCACTGATAAAATTTTCACCAGATTGCAACAAAGTAAGAAAAAGGATACTGTTACATATCTGTATCACCCATTCACACACATGCATGCATGATGCATGGTGTTCTTGTTTCTAAAAGTTCATTATTCAAGCCTCACGATGACAAAGTTTCAGATTCAAGTTGATTATAAAAGTAAATAATACTAAATACTCTTTCCAGAGGGGTTCCTCAGGAGCAGTAAGGTTATGGACAGGATACCAGCCCTGAGTGTGGAGGAGATTAGGTGCTCTGCTCCCGCCCCTTTTTACCCTAGTCACGCTATCTGGTACTCCCTGGGGATCTATCCCACCTCCAGCCCCTGCTCCTGCCTTGGCTCAGAAACCCTTCCCCACCAGTACCACCCTAGTGTCTCCTCTCATCTCATGGGTTGTGCCATTGTCCTCAGGAGTGGGGGGGGGGGGTCAGGAGGATTCAGCCATTGAACCTTGGCCACCAGACTTAAGGGACGCCCCCCCCCCCCAGTCCCTTCCCTCTTGTGGACATCTGGACATACCCAAGAACTAGTCTCCCCCCCCCCTCTCACCTTGATTCCTATGGCCTCCAGGTCAGAAGCTTTCAGGACCTTCCCAGTTGCAAATATTTGATCCCACCATCCCAGGAGGTTGTATAGGACCAAGCTGAGAATGGTGCTACTCCCTCTCTCCCCAGGAAATGTGTCACCCTTTCTCTGCCCTGCCCCTCCCTGGGACAGGCAGACAAAACTTCCCACAAGCCCTGAGAGCTTTGCCAACCACAGGCATCCCGAGTGACCTTGACCCTCCATGCCTCTGTAGATGCTGTGGTCTCACACCCCTCAGCCCAAACCACTGCCTTTTTCTAGAGCTGATCCCACAAGTGGGGGGTGAGGGAGGCTCATTTCCTGACCAAGGGCCCCATTTGGGGTAGAGGAGAAATAGGCCTGGGGATGGCTGTCTTTCTCTGGCCACAGGCAGGGTCTAGGTAGGGCCTTTGGGCCAGCTTCTCCCTTACCCTCCATCTTGTTCCTAAATTCTGGGTTTGGTGACATCAGCCACCATTTATTGAGCACTGACTCTGCTAGGCACTCAAACAAATATCTTCTTTTAGTCCTCACCCAAGGACATTTTTGCATGTATCTTCAGATAGAGTGGGTGGGAGAGAGGGAGGAAGAGAGAGAGAGAAACATCAATGTGAGAGAGACGCATCAAGTGGTTGTCACCCACACGACCCCAACCAGGGCTGGGGACAAACCGCAACCGATGTACGTGCCCTTAGCAGGAACCGAACCCTGGACTCTCCTGTCCATGGGCCGACGCTCTCACCACTAAACCAAACTGGCCAGGGCACAAATGTCTTTCTTAATCTTCTTAACAACCCTGAGAGGCAGATATCATTATCCCATTTTACTGATGAGGAAGCTAAGCCTCGTAGAGATGAGATGGCCTAGGACCCCGAGCTGGTAAGTGGGAGCCTGGTGGAGGCCCAGGCCTGCCTGGCTGGGAGGCATGCTCCTGACCCCACTCGCCCTGCTTCCCCACCAGGCAGGTCACGAAGGCAGAGGGCGCAGCCTTGGCGGGCAGGTTCGGGTGCCTGTTTTTCGAGGTCTCTGCATGCCTGGACTTTGAGCACGTGCAACACGTCTTCCATGAGGCGGTGCGGGAGGCACGGCGGGAGCTGGAGAAGAACTCCCTGGCCCGGCCACTCTTCATCTCCGAGGAGAGGGCCCTGCCCCACCAGGCCCCACTCACTGCTCGTCACGGGCTGGCCAGCTGCACGTTCAACACACTTTCCACCGTCAGCCTGAAAGAGATGCCTGCCGTGGCCCAGGCCAAGTTGGTCACTGTGAAGTCATCCCGGGCCCAGAGTAAGCGCAAGGCACCCACCCTGACCCTACTGAAGGGCTTCAAGATCTTCTGAGGACCCCTGAGGATCCTAGGCTCAGAGGCTGTGCAGGGCTGCAGGATGGTGGCTGACTTCTGGCCACCGGCTTTCCCTCTGATGGAACAATAGCCTGCGCCCTCTGGTGGACAGCTGACCTCTGCTCCAGCGCCAAGCAGTGTCCCTGACACCCAGTTCAATGTGTGAGCCAGAGGAACAGGCAAGAATGCTGCTCCTATTCCATCCAGAGCCTTGGTTTCCATGGTAACCATTGCATTCCCTGACATTGAAGGAAAACAGCCACTGGGATAACCCAGACACCTGGGATCAGCCTTAAGCAGGAGGAAATAGCATCTATTGTGATATTACCCCTCCCTGCTCCAGCTACAGCCAAGCCAGATGTGGCCCCTAGTGGACAGCTCCAGGAGGCCTGGCCTAAGTGTTGGCCTGGGAACATCCTGCAGGAAGGACAGCCCCAAGGTCCTCGAGCCACCTGGTGGACGGAAGGGCAGGATGGGTGCAGGTTTTGGAGGGCCAGAGTCTGGCCCTCCCATTGTCTTCTGATCTCACAGAAGCCCCAGGCAGCAAACCCCCCAGTTTATCCAAATAATATCTAGTTTAAGCCTACAGGACATCCTATAAGAAGCAAAGTCGCAGGAGGGGCTATTTCCAGTCTTGGAGGGAGGGGCTGTGGTTTCCAGTGTAGGGGGCCTCTAGAATTGTTCAGCAGAAGGCAGGACCCCCTTATTTTCCCACCTTAAATTAAGGACTCCGTCCACAGTCAGGACCAGCCTCTTCAGTGTAACGGTCAAAGCTGCAGAACAAAGTCCTTCTCGCCAGTGACAGTGACTCAGGATTCCAGGGAGCCCACAGCGGGCAGATCAGACACCCAGGCACCATTAGCCTGTCTTGGGTCCATAGGTAGAAACAGTATCCCAGTTTGAACCCTGGTTCAGCAGGACTCAGTAATGGGTCTGAGTGTTTAAAGTCTTTGTACGATAGAACCTAAAGCATTTTGGTTCCTAAAGCAAATTTTTGCATAAATTATTTGGGGTTTCCCCCACAGCTTATACGACAACACTGTGACTCAGACATAGATCAGGATCCTCCCTCGGGATCCCATGGTTAGCAAGAGAAGGGTCTCAGAGGTAGGGCGTCCCCTAGGTTTCTAACTCTGTGTACCACGGGACCCCTGGCCCAGAGGAAGCCTTTCATGGACCCTCAGCAGATAAGCAGATAGAGGAGAGGGCTCTGGTGGGAGGAGGGGTGGGAGGGGGATTCCAAGCCAGAATCCTGCTCCTTTCCTGGCAGCAGTTCCAGGAGTTTGGCTGGAAAACAACAGCTCTAACCCAGCCCTCAGCCCAGTTTATGGAGATGGAGAAGCTGAGCTCAGAGAGAGGCTGTGAACTCCTCAAGACCACATGAGGAGTCCCGGCTTCCTGACCTGCAGGCTGGCTATGGATTATGCACTTTCGCTCCAAGCGTGTGTGTGGATCACCACCATTCGAACAAACTATGCAATTCCAACTGTCCATATTCAGAAGCATTTTAATAAAAAGATTTTTGTTTTTTTTCTTATAACAGAATTTCAGTCCGATGGCCAGTCTTTCATTTTCTCTGCGGTCTCGCTAGCTCTGGGGTTCTTATGAGCCTGGAAGAGAGACTGATGGCACATCCCTTTCTTTTAACTCAATTTCCACCTGGGGCAAATCTAGCTTTTCTGAGAGCAGAGTCTCTCTTAGCATGTTCACACTGTTGTCATCTTTGGTTCTGGTATCAGCCAAGTTTTCTGGAGTTTGTTTTTCCTGTGGCAGCATCTTTCGTTCCCTGGGAGGAAAGAAAACACTGTTGAACGTGAGTTCCCTGAGCTGGGGGTACTGAGCGGCTGGGGCAGGGCTGGGCTTCCCAGATGCGCTAGAGTTTGAAGGGGAAATCCAGGAGGCAGTTCTGGGGCTGGGGCTGGGGGGGGGGCAGAGAAAGCCCAGATGGTTTGAGGTTCTTTCAGCAGAGAAACAGCTTGTGCTGGCCTGCGCCTCTCCCCAAAGCCTCAGTGCCACCTGTGAGCTCAACCATTCCTGCTCCTCCTCACCTCGGAAATGGGGCTCAAAGAAACACATACCTGGGACATGCATTTAAGTCTCCTGACTCTTAGTCCTGCGTTTTCACCAAATCACATCCCCTCCTATCCCAGGGCTGTCGTCCTACTTAGTGCAGGTCCTTGTCACCCCACACCGCATTCCCAGACAAACTGCAGGAAATTCCTAACTAATCTTCCCGTCCCTCCAAACCAGCTTAAACACACCAGTCGTGTTTCTAAAGCCTCAGAGTGCACCCGTCACTCCCCAGCCCAAGCACCTTCAGTGGCTCCCCACAGCCCACTTCCTTAATTGGCATTCAAGATCCAGCCTTCCTCCCAGCAACTCCCCCTAATGTCCACCCCCTGAGATGGTTTTACTGAAGGTACACTTCCTGGTCATACTGAAGGGACGCAGCTGTAGTTAGAGCTGACTGCCCAGAGACTCTGCTTAGGCCATAGAGGGTGTCACTCCATTTCTGCTGCTCCCTTGGACAGACACCTTGTCCCTGAGTTGACCTTGCTGAGGGCGATGCTTCCTGACAGGGTGAGAGAGGCAAGGTCACCTTGGCGGCTATACCCCTCTGGGCCCTTCTATATCCTGCATGCAGAGTGGTCTTGCTACAGTCACATGAACCTTTCATGTCCTTGTGCAAAGTGCTTCTCTGAGCTAGAACCTGAACTCCTTAGGATGGCCCTCGGAGTGTGCACGCTCTGGCTCCTGCCGCCCCGTCCTCCCTCTCTCCCCTCCCCCAGCCCTCCTCACACCCCGCTGCGCTATAGCCAAACAAGCCCTCCCTCCCACCTGGAGCTCGGGGCATGCTATCCCTTGGTCTGAAAGGGTCCTGTAGCCCACCCTCCCTCTCTTTGCCCTGAAGGCCCCAGATCCCAGCTCTGTGCTCCCACAATACTCTGTATGTACCACAGTCATCATTTGTCACTTTGAACTACAATCATCTCCTCATCAAACTGTACATTCCGTAAGGCCGAGGCTGACTCGCTCTTGGCCCCCACCGAGGCCCCCACTCTCAGCACAGAGCGTGGCACAGAGCAGGAGCTCAGCTCCTATCTGTGGCCTGAGGGGAGAATGCGGCCACAGCAGTTCATCACGACCAGTTCTCAGTGTGAACTACGTGGGCTTCTTTTTGACTTTATAGCAGAACTGGGAGGAAGGTCATAGGTGACATAAAATAAGGCGCAGAAGGAAGAGCACAGGGTTAGGCCCACCCTTCCAGGAATCGCTGACGACCTTATTCTATACAACGGGAAGAAAAATCCTGTGTCTGCCCCACCTCACAGAGTGGCTTGAGGATCAAATAAGAGAATGTGAAGTAGCTTGTAAAGTTACAAAACATGACACAGATTTGAGGGAGAGAGTCTCATTATTGTGTCAGAGTTACTGATGGTGATGATGTATGGGTACACAGCAATTGTGAAGAAAGGAAGGGAGGGAGGGAGGGAGGAAGGAAAAAAGGAAGGAAGGGCGAACTAAGCATTCACTGAATGATTTCTAGGACTAGACCTTGTGCCAGTTGCTTGGGGAAACAAAGTTGAGTCAGATGTGGTCCCTGCCCGTAAGGATCTCTCAAACATTAGCCCTGGAATCATCCAGAGAATTTAACCCAATGCCACTGCACAGGTCTCACCCCAGACCATCTATGTCCGAATCTCCGAGGTGAGGCTTAGCAGTCTGTATGTTTAATATTGCTCCTCAGGTGACTTTGCTGTGTATCCAGGGTTAAGGAGTACTGTCATTATAAAGATGATAAAATTACCCCGGAACCTCAACTGACCTCCGGTCTCCATATGAGCCCTGCCTTTGGCCTGGGAGCAGGGCAAAGCTTTCCCCTTGAACACCATCCCTAACTCTGCAAGAGCCCCACTGAGGACTCCTCACAAGTAGCAGGTCATTACCACCGTTTATAGGAGAAACTGGTTTAGAGGTATTAAATGTGTTGCCCGCTAGTGAGTGACAGCTGGGATTTGAACCCAGGCTGGTGTGACTCCAGAGCCTGAGATCCTGATCTGAGACATACCAGCCCCTGCCCTGCTCACTGGCCAGGGCCAGCTGGTGGCAACTGGGAACAGTTGCTAGTTTTATAACAATTCTGGGTTCTCAGAAGACCCTGAAGGCTGTATTTTGCTGTCCCAAAGGGTGGACAACCAAGGCCCATAGATACCCTTCCCTAGGTTTCCCTTGGGAGGGCAGGGCCCCCACCTTCCAGAGGCCACCCCCAATCCAGCTCCTCACCTGTTTGCCTTGATGCTCCTTCCCAGGAGGACGATGCTTATCACGACAACCACACCCACTAGGGCAAAGATGGAAATATTCCAAGGAGTTGCTGGGGAGGGACACAAAGGGCAGAGACTTGAGGAGAAGCTAGGTGCCCCTCGGGCCCACTAACATTTGGGCTTTGGGCTCAGACACAGCTCACAGCATCAGTTGTCCCCTGCTGTGAACCAGGTGTAGGAAGACTCTAATGAAGGTGCAGATGAGCCCCCTGCCCTGTGGGAACTCCAGTGTGGGGAGGGGAGTGGGAGATGCTCTCTGCCTTAGAGCAGCCCTAACCTAGTTGGGGACAGCACGGCAGATGGATGATAGGGGGTGAAGGTGGGGTGGGTTAAGATAAACTTCACGATCATCAGAGTTTTGCCAGGAACTGGCGGCCTTGGGCAGTGCAAGGAAAGGAAGGAAGGAAGAGAAGGAGGGAACAAGAAGAGAGGGAGGGATGGAGGGAGAAAAGGAAGGAAGGAAAGAGGGAGAGAGGAAGGAAGGGGTGGCAGTAAAAATGGATTTAAGATCTGTCCACAGATAATACATAATGTAACTAATCTGAATTTGGATAACCAAGACTTGTCCACCCTGTACTAAAATGAGGCAGGATGCAGCCTCGGAGCTTTTGCACTGGCTGTTCCCTCTACCAGGAATGTTCTTCCCCCACATAGCCTGCACAGCTAACTCCTTCACCTCCTGCAGGCCTTTGTTCAAATGCCACCTTCTTAGTGAGGCTTCATGACCGCACTGCCTACCCTTGTGCATACTTCCTAGTCCCTTTCTCTGCTTCATTTTTCTCCTTATTTTTTCTCTTAGCCCTGGAATCATCCAGAGAGTTTTAAAAAAATGCCACCGCCCAACTCATCACCAACACACTGTGCATTTCGGTTGTTTATTTTCTATCTCTTCCACTAAAACATATGCTTCGTGAAGGCAGAGATGTTTGTGTTGTATTCACTACTGTAACCCCAGTGCTGAAAACCGTGCCTGGCACACAGAGGGAACTTAAGTATTTATGAATGATTGGATGGATGAGTAAAGAATGACCAAGCCATGAGAAAAGGAAGGTGAGGTTCAGCCACACCCTTCTGGGTACTGAGACCCCTCAGCCTCCTGTGGAGGAAGGGACCGTGTTGAGGGCTTCACCCAGAGTCCAGTTGTGGTTTGTGTTTTGTGTTAAGAGCACACACCCCCACACCAGTCCCCCGCCACTTACCATCTTCTACCCGGAAGAACCAAAGCATTTCTTCCAGCAGCTCCTGAGGCACCACAGTGCCAGCTGGGACTTGGGTCACCCCCGCACCGTGGTGCATGTCCTGCTCCTGGTTGGGGAATTTTCTGACAATGAAGTCCTTGGGCGCCTTCGGCCTCTCAGCTGCCCTCTTGGCCTCCTAGGGGCTGGGCCCTGAGCAAAGCCCTGTGGACCCCTGGAAACAAAGCAGAGGGCATGACCCATCGCCCACCCTAGTTTGAGTTCCCTTTTCTGCCCAAACCCAATTCTCCTCTGGCCTGAAGTTACAGAACCAGAGCATCCTGACTCCAGAGCAGTGGGGCCTGGAGAGGCAGAGACCATGGACTTGGGAGTCACTCAAATTTTTATTAAAACCCATCATGTGGCCCTGGCCGGTTTGGCTCAGCAGTTAGAGCGTCGGCCTGCAGTCCGGAGAGACCCGGGTTCAGTTCCCGCTAAAGGCACGTACCTCGGTTGCAGTTTGTCCCCGGCCCTGGTTGGTCGGTCGTGTGGGTGGCAGCCACTCGATGTGTCCCTTTCACGTCGATGTTTCTCTCTCTCTCTCTAGCGCTCGCTCTCTCACTCCCCCCCCCCCCCTCTCTCTCCCTCCCACTCTATCTGTACAAAAATTGGAAAAATGTCCTCGGGTGAGGATAAAAAAAAAAACAAAACCCATCATGTGTGGGGAAGAGCACCGACCTGGAGTGAGGAGGACTAAGCCACTGATGGGCTGTGGGACCCTTGCGGGGAACATCGCCCGTTTCTGCCTGCTCAGCATCCCCATCCAGCTTCTACAGCCCACAGCTCCCCTTCACCCTGGTTTCTGAGCAAACTGTCCCATCCCTTGCCATGCATTTTATGTGATAGCCAACCATAGGACCCACGTGACAAAGGTTGGGCCTATCACGGTCTCTCATCTGGAGATTGGCATGCCTGCAACCCAGAGCTGAGAAGAGAAAGTGCCAGAAAAGAGTCGCTGTCAGCTGGTGCTGCTGAGAGCTGAGGGCTCCCTTTCCTCAGCTCCCAGCCCGGGGCCTGATTGGCCAGTGCTGCTCTCAGCTCGGCAGCCCCCCGACACTTCTTTTTCACCCTGGACATGCTATCAGAATTGTTTTCTGTCGTTTGCAATGGAAGGACCTGAATCCATGCCCCCTGGCTAAATCCAGTCATGAAATTCAGCCTGTTTCCATCCCCACAAAACAAAGCAGGTTAAGCAGTCCGTGTTCACTAAGTCAGATGTTGAATCCTAGTAATCAAAAATAATAAACAATTCCAATTTTGGATGTTGACATGAGGCCACATCACTACATCAAGGGATCAAGAACAGAAATTCCTTAGAGACCTGTGTACACATGGGAACGTAATACATAATGAAGGTAACTCTACTAACTGGTAGGGAAAGAGGAATCACTTAGTAGGAGGTGTCAGGAAGACTGGCTGGCATGGAAGAAGGAAGACCGGATGCACGCCTAACAAACAGCACATACAAGAACAAAATCCAAAATTAAAGATTTAGATGTAAGAGGAAAAAATAAAAAGTTAATAAAAATGGGGTAAAACTTTTCTTTTTAAATTTTTTTTTTTTATTGATTTTTAGAGAGAGAAGAATGGAGAAGGAGAGAGAGATAGGAACATCGATGAGCCCTGGCCGGTTCGGCTCAGCGGTTAGATAGAGCGTTGGCCTGTGGACCAGAGAGTCCCGGGTTCAGTTCCCGCTAGGGGCACGTAGCAAAAAAAAGAAAGAAAGAAAGAAAAAAAGACACATCGATGAGAGAGAACATTGATTGGCTGCCTCCTGCATGTCTCACACTGGGGATCAGGCCCACAACCTGAGCATGTGCCCTGACCAGGAAGTGAACCAGTGACCTCGGTGCATGGGTTGATGTTCCCCATGGGCAGGCATAAAACTTTTTAAATAAAACCAATAAACGCTCAAATCATTCAATGACAACTAGAAACTGATTAATTTGATTATATCAACAATAAGATTATCTGTATAATGAAGAATACCATCAATAAAGTAACTAACCCTTTCTGATTGGGATAAGATGTGCAGTGCTTAAAACCAGGAAGTGGGTGATATCTAGGATACACAAAGAATTCTTGCAAATTAACAAGAAAAAGACAGGAACTCTAGTGAATGGGTAAAGGATCTAAACCCACAATTTACAAAATAGGAAACTCAAAAGGCTGGCAAATACATGGGAAAAAATGCTCAAACTCTATGGTAATCAGAAGAATGAGAATTAAAAATAAAGTACTACTTGACCTGTATTAGATCATTATAGTTTGAAAGGTGAATAATGGTGTGTGTTTGGGAGGCTCTGGGCCATAGCTTTATACACTGACAGGAGGAGTGTGTGTGTGTGTGTGTGTGTGTGTGTGTGTATACATTTTAATGCCATACCATTTATGAAAATGCAAAATATATGTGCATAAAACAACAAAACATATTTTACAAAACACACTTAAAAAAAGACACACTTGAAACACATTAGGATAGTTCTCTCTGGGGGAAGAAGAAAAAGGGAACAAGAAGGGAGATAAAAGTAACTAAAGAAATAAAACAGGTCCTGGCCAGTTTGACTCAGCAGTTAGAGCGTCAGCCTGCGGTCCAGAGAGACCCAGGTTCAGTTCCCGCTAAGGGCAAGTACCTCGGTTGCAGTTTGTCCCCAGCCCCAGTTGGGGTCGTGTGGGTGGCAGCCACTTGATGTGTCTCTTTCACGTCGATGTTTCTCTCTCTCTCTTCCTCCCTCTCTCCCTCCTGCTCTGTCTGAGGATAAATGCAAAAATGTCCTTGGGTGAGGAAATAAATAAATAAATAAATAAAACTGGAGAAAGGTTCTGAAGAGACCAGACATGAAAACATGTCATAGGGCACATGTCATGCGGCTAACAACAACAACAAAAGGGTTCCCCATACGATCTCAAGCCCCCTACTCCGACCCTGCCTTCCAAAATAGCCTTTAGAGGCCCAGACAGGAACGTTAAAAAACAACTGGATGAGCCCGGCCGGTGTGGCTCAGTGGTTGAGCGTCAACCCATGCACCAAGAGGTTGCCAGTTCAATTCCCGGTCAGGGCACATGCCCAGGATGTGGGCCCGATCCCCAGTGGGGGGCAGGCAGGAGGCAGCCAATCCATGTTCTCTCTCATCGATGTTTCTATCTCTCTTCTTCTCCCTTCCTCTCTCTCTCTCTAACATCAATAAAGAAAAAACAACAACTGGATGGCAGACAGCCAGAGCCCTAAAATAAGGACTTGATTGACATCAGTGTTTTCTTAAACTCTAAATACTCTGAGAAAACGGAAGAAACATCTACAGGTTTTCAAGGGAAATATTTTGACAAAAATATAATACTGAGCTAAGCTTTTCATATGTGAAAGAGCATTCACATGTCAAGGTAGAGATGGAATCCAGAGAAAGACCTTGTTTAGACTTCCAAAGGCTCAGAGGCATACTATCTACGTACCCTTTGGAGGGATATATGTATATATGCTAAATAATGGTAAGACAAAGTTATAGGAATAGCTAATCAATGTGATCTTGTTGCCAGCTCCAACTGTCTGTCCAGACCACTTGCTAAGAAGGATTGTGACTTTCTGTCCAATCTCAGCAGTAGAAGTGCCTGGATGAATTAGTAACATTTCCCATAGTCCCCTGTTGCATATGTAGACCTCTCACGCCCACAGAGAAAAGAGTGTGAAGGTCGAGAAACCAAACACTGACTCCCTCTGGGGAGGTGGAACCGGGCCCAGACACATGAGAACACTGTGAATACTTCTGTATGTATACATTTCTCACGAGCACACACTACCTTCATGAAAACAATACATGGAATTATTATATATTTTAAATGTATATATTTCTGTATGTATATTTTAAATATATTTTTATATATTTATATGTATTTTTTTTTTTTTAAATCCTCACCCGAGGACATTTTTTTTCATTTTTTGTTCAGATAGAGTGGGAGGGGGAGAGAAGAAGAGAGAGAGAGAAACATCAACGTGAAAGGGACACATCAAGTGGCTGCTACCCACACGACCAACCAGGGCCGGGGACAACTGCAACCGAGGTACATGCCCTTAGCGGGAACCGAACCCGGGTCTCTCTGTACCGCAGGCCGATGCGCTAACCGCTGAGCCAAACCGGCCAGGGCTATATATTTATATGTATTTTTAAATGTATGTATATATTGTATTTATACCTTTTGAGACAACAATTCCAATTTTGGATGTTTAATTAATCAAACTAAAAGATGTCAATTCTTCCCAACTTGACCTATGGATTCAATGCAATCCCAGTCAAAATCTCAGCTGGTTATTTTATGGATATCAACAAAATGATTCTCAAGATTATATGGTGAGGCAAAAGACCCAGAATAGTCAGCATGATATTGAAGAACAAAGTCAGAGGGCTGGTGCTACCTGACTTCAAGACTTACTATAAAACTACAGTCAAGACAGTGTGGTATTGGAACTAATCTGATAAGGGTACAAACTTGCATGTGGGCTGATTCCACATTGGAATGTGTGTTTTAAATATGGTAATATCATTATAATAAACATATACCATCAAACAAGAAGAAAACAAAAGGACAAGCTGGATACAAGTCTAGAACTGAGAGTCAGCTCTCCCAGACTATTAGCACAGAAACAAAGACATTTCCTTCAGAACACTTAACCAGTTTCCTTGTAGAGTGAGCATCATATTAATATCCCTGCTTTTTAAAAATTTTTAACTAAATTTCATGATTTAATTGGATTTTATTTTTCCATGAATGTCTTTTCCTTGTTCCAGGATCCCATCCAGGATATCACATTGCATTTAGCTGTCCTGTCCCCTTAGGGCCCTCTGGGAGATTCCTGCATTTTGAACAGAGCTTAACCATCCACCACTGGACTGTGATTCCTATTAAAGGCCCAGGCCACCCATCCCCATGGGAGGGTGAAGACACTCACCCTGGATCCTAGGTTCCTGCGACCTGCCTTGATCTGCTGTTGGGAGCAGCACTGATTTCTATGTCTTCTTCCTCCTCCTCTCACAGGAGCACTGAATGGTCTTTGCACCTGAGCTCTCCACACGGCTGTCCCCCGGGGTAGTGCTCAGAGCCTGTGGCAGCCCAGCCCATCAGGTAGCTCTGCTCTTAGCACACGCCCAGTCCTGGAGTCTTCTCTGCTACTCTGGGGTGAATGACCTCTTTAATGAGTGGCATCGGATGACACACAGGCTCCACCTAAGTTTAATTACTCAAAGAACCAGGAACCCAATGCTTTCTTTCTTACATGTCAGCCTCAAGTAAAGAGAAAACATCCGGACTGTCTTGCCAGCCCAGGGGAATGAGCTTGAGAGGACCCTCGGTCTGGGGGTTCCATCACTGCAGGGGATTATGTGATGTGTCCTCTCCAGGCCTGTCTCCTGGTGTTATCAATATTTAACCACAGAGCAGGGAGCCAAGACTGGCCTTTTTGTTGTTTTTTATCCTCACTCGCGAACATTTTTCCATTTTTTGTTCAGAGTGGGAAGGAGAGGGAAAGAGAAAGAGAAACATTAACGTGAAAGGTACACATGGAGTGGCTGCCACCCGCACGACCCACCCAAGGCCGGGGACAAACTGCAACCGAGATACGTGCCCTTAGCGGGAACCGAACCCGGGTCTCTCTGGACCACAGGCCAACGCTCTAACTGCTGAGCAAAACCGGCCAGGGCAAGCCTGGCCTTTTATAGCCTGTTCTTTCTTACAGGGAAGATCATGGCCTTATATGAATTCCTCACAAGAAGCTATAAAATAAGACCTTTGGAGGACAAGGGGTGGGGAGGCAAGACAAGCGAGGCTGTGGAAGTGACACAGAACAGAGGAAGCAGCCCAGGTCAAACAGCACAGAGTGGGGGAGGGGCTTGGTGGGGAAGCAAGAGTAAGATGTAAGATGCTCCCCCCAGCAAGCCAGACCCATTCAATTCTGATCATCACTGGGCTCTGGACTTTTCCACCCACTGGCTCCTCACATCTCTAACAACCCCTGGAGTTGGTTCGGCAAAGATCAGAGTTCCCAATTCACAAATGAGGTCCCTGACCTCATGAAGATTTCAGTTTGGTGGGGAGATAGACAAGTGGTCACACCATGGGTTGAGTAATTATGACTGCTGTGTGACAAGTGCCATAAAGGAAACGTACTCACAGAGATGAGAGCACACCACCAAGCTCTCCCTTATAGTTCAAATATCACTTCTGGATAAATCATTTCTACCTTAGAATCTTCTTTCCTAATGTCTCCAGTCCCCTGTCCTGCTGCAGATGGGCAATTAGCAGCTGAGTGGAATGAGCTTTTGTCTTTTCCCTGCTATTCTAATATCATAATTCTTCTAGTCTCAGCTTATACGTCTTCTTATCAGGGAACCATTTCACATCAGTCAAAAATTATGTTTGGCTATGAGTAACAAAGACCCAATTTGCATTGTTTAAACACACCAGTGTTTATTTTCTCATATAAGAATTTCTGAAGTAGCTAGTTACTGATGTCAAAATCTCAAGGAAATCAGGGCTGAGATTTCTGAGATTCCCTCATAGTCCCAAGATGGCTGATGCAGCCCCAACCATTATGTCCAAGTTCCAAGAAGAAAAAAGGAAAAAGAAGGACCACAAAATGTGGCCATACGGTATAACGGACAAATAACCTACTAGAGAGTAAATCCAGACAACAGGGAGAACTGTGGAAAAGGGCTGACAGCCCCACAGGCTTCAAAGTGGTAGAGACTGCTCTGTAATTCCAAGCCAGCCTGTTCTGCTCCCTGTGGTGAGCCACCCATTGTCAGCTGACACAAGAGGGGTGGGCATACCCTTGGCTAGCTGTTTGTTCTTCTTCTTTTCTTTTTCTTTTTTTAATTTTAGAGAGAAGAAGGGAGAGGGAGAGAGCGATAGAAACATCGATGAGAGAGAAACAACGATGAGATTGGGCACCTCCTGCATGCCCCCCACTGGGGATCAGGCCCACAACCTGGGCATGTGCTCTGACCTGGAATCGAACCAGCAACCTTAGTGCATAGGTCGATGCTCAACCACTGAGCCACAGCAGCTGGGCTAGCTGTTTGTTTTTATCTTTATTTTCACAAGCATCACTTATACTCAGAGACCAATTTAATGATTCAATTAGAACAATAATTCTGTCAAGTCCCTGGTAGCACATTCTCTGCTCAGTAGAGAAAACTTTATGGAAAATAAAATTAAATCTAAAGGTTCTGTAAGGAAAGATAACACACAGGAACAGAGATATATAGAGATATATGTACAAGAATATTCACTGCAACTTTGTTTAAAGTGGTACACACACACACACACACACACACACACACAATGTCCAAGAACAGGGGAAGGGTAAGATTATGGTACCAATAGAACTGCATATTTCTTCTATGGGGCAATTTTTATATTAAACCCAGAGGGGAAAAACATATAGTCGAATTAGTGAGGGCATTTTTGAAAAAGTAGAGCAATTCAGTCCAAAATTATTGGTGCTAATGCACTGACGTGCTGCCCCCGTCTGCAATAGGGTGGTTGAGGAAGGATGGACATCCAGTGAGAAGCCATCTTCACACTGAAGTAAAATGATCTAAATGATAAATGCTTTTCCAACAAACACATATTTTGCTAGAAGCATTTCAGGAACATTTGCAAAGTATTGGCAGTTTGGGCAGAAACTAGTGTGAAATGTGAAACAAATTATGTACTTTCTACATGAAAGTTCATCCTGTAGCCACCACCCTCATCCCTTTCATCTTATCTAGATCGCATTTGAGACTCTGTGTCATTGGCTCTTCTTCAGGATACTTAATACTCTCTATGTCTTTGACCCCTTGCTTCTGGTTATAGTATAACCAGACATCTTCTTCGGTCCCTGAATAAATCAAAGTCCAACAGCAGCATCATAAAATCAAAGTCTCTCAGTCTTGAATTTTAATTATACGAGGTACTTGAAGTTTAATCATTCCCATAAACAGCTCTCTGAATAGCCTCATCTTGAAGAGGGCTTGCTCATGTTTTGTTTGAAGAGTGTCACACAGTGTGGTAAGTCAGCACTGTGTGTTACTTTGTATTTTGTTGCTCCCACCTTTTCACTTTTCACAAGCCAGTCAACATTCTTTTTTTTTTTTATCCTCACCCGAGGACATTTTTCCATTTTTTTGTTCAGAGAGAGAGAGAGAGAGAGAGAGAGAGAGAGAGAGAGAGACATCGATGTGAGGGACACATTGAGTGGCTGCCACCCGCAGGACCAACCAGGGCCGGAAACAAACTGCAACCGAGGTACGTGCCCTTAGGGGGAACCAAACCCGGAACTCTCGGGACTGCAGGCCAATGCTCTAACTGCTGAGCCAAACCGGCCAGGGCACAAGTCAACATTCTTTGAGGGAACAGAGGGGGCATACAGTGGGCCCCAGTATTAAAGAAAAACACTGTAGACAATTCAGTAAGGACTATTTCATTAGTCAAAGTTTTACTGCAACCTGGCTGTGAGAGTCCAGCCAGGACTCTGGTAGTCCCACTTTAGAAACTCACTTTTGGTAAATGGTTAGATAATAAGTGATTAGAACAGATTATTTTTTAAAAAGAATGTTTGATTAAAAGGTCACTAAGACTCTTGTCCGGCTGGTGTGGCTCAGTGGTTAAGCACTGACCCATGCACCAACAGTCACCAGTTTGATTCCCAGTCAGGGCACATGCCCAGGTTGTGGGCCCGATCCCCAGTGGGGGGCATGCAGGAGGCGGCCAATCGATGTTCTCTCTCATCGATGTTTCTGTCTCTCTCTCTCCCTCTCACTTCCTTTCTCTCTAAAATCAATAAAGAAACAAAAAAAGGTCACTAAGACTCTTGACTGATGTCAGGTGAGTGGGTGATTAGTTTTCCAGAACAAATCTTAATCCTCTTAAAGTTCATCAGAAAATTTTCTAAGCATTTCAACCAGAAATTATAACTTATTTCCAGAAGGAAGTTGTGAATTAAATCATTTAGAAAAGAAAAAAGGCCTGGCCAGTGTGGCTCAGTGGTTGAGCATTGACCCATGCACCAAGAGATCACCAGTTCGATTCCTGGTCAGGGCACATGCCCAGGTTGTGGGCCTGATCCCCAGTTGGGGGAGAAGGGGCATACAGGAGGTGGCCAATCGATATTCTTTCTCATATTCTATCTCTCTCTCCCTCTCCCTTCCTCTCTATCTAAAATCAATAAAGAAAATAAAAAAATTTTTAAAGGAAAAAAGTTCTGTCCTGGATCAGATTTGGGATAATTTTTCTTTCTTTTATTTATTTATTTATTTATTTATTTATTTATTTATTTATTTTTAAATTAGAGTTGACATTCAATATTATATTAGTTTCAAGTGTACAGGATAGCAGTTAGACATTTATATAACTTATGAAGTATTCCCCCTGATAAATCTCCTACTCATCTGACACCATACATGGTTACTACAATATTACTGATTGTATTTCCTAAACTGTACTTTACATCTGCATGACTCTTTTGTAACTGTCAATTTGTACTTATTTTTGTTGTTGTTGTTGTTAATCCTCACCCAAGGATATTTTTCCATTGATTTCTAGATAGAGTGCAAGGAGGAAAAGAGAGAGAGAGAAACATCAATGTGAGAGAGACATATCAATTGGTTGCCTCCCACAGGATCCTGACCAGGGTCGGGGATCAAACTTGCTACCCAGGTAAATGCCCTTGTCAGAATTCGAACCCGAGATCCTCAGTCCAATGCTCTAACCACTGAACCAAACCGGCCAGGGTCAATTTGTACTTCTTAATGCCTTTACCTTTATCACCCCCTACCATCTGGCAGTCAGTTTGTTTTCTGTATCTATGAATCTGTTTCTGTTTTGTTTGTTTATTTTTATTTATTTATTTTTAGGTTCCACATATAAGTAAGACTAAATGGTATTGGGACAACTTTTCTTTTAAAGCCTTTCCTTTTGTCTCAGATAATTTTTAAAGATCTGTCTTGGTTTAAAAAAGGAGTCACCCTGGCCAGATAGCTCAGATGGTTAGAGTGTCATCCCAATGTGCCAAGTTTGTGGGTTTCATTATCTAGTTAGGGCACATATAAGAAGCAACCAATGAATGAATAAATAAGTGGAACAACAAATTGATGTCTCTCTCTCTCCTCCTACCCCCTCCACCTTCCTCTCTCTCTCTAAAATAAATAAATAAATAAATAAATAAATAAATAAATAAATGAGTCTCTTTGCATTATTTGATTTCTTGTTTTGTTTTTTGTTGTTGTTTTTTTTATCCTCACCCGAGGACATTTTTGCATTTATCTTCAGATAGAGTGGGAGGGAGAGAGGGAGGAAGAGAGAGAGAAACATCAATGTGAGAGAAAGACATCGAGTGGTTGCCACCCGCATGACCCCAACTGGGGCCGGGGACAAACTGCAACCGATGTATGTGCCCCTAGCGGGAACTGAACCCAGGAGTCTCTGGTCCACATGCCAATGCTCTAACCACTGAGCAAAACCAGCCAGGGCGCTTTTTACATTTTTTAATAAAAGGAGGCAAGCAGGCATACAAAACATGCACAGTCATTTTTGCCAGAAGTATTTGTATTCATAATGATATTATTCCTTTGTTAAACAAAAGCTTTCATGGCCAAAAAGTTTTCTGAAAGAAAGGGTTCATTGGGCCATATGCTGGCCAGAAAAAGGACCAAGTCCAAACCACCAGAAGCAGGACTGATTGGAGGAGACAAACATGTCCACTGTCCTGGACCTGACGGGGCTCTTTAAAAGGTGAAGCAGGACAGTTCTAGGATAGGAATGACAAGGAGAAATTTCTAAGGTGTCCTGAATTAAATTACAGCACACAAGAAGGTAGAAGGGAGAGACAAGAGGTTGATCAGTTAACAACTGCAGAGCAAATACCAACAAAAGACTACTTACGTTACTGAATGCTGAAACTTTGATTTAACTTCCAGATGGCTATTTCTGCAATTATCTAGAGAGAATAGTCAGGAGCCACTGACCCTCCAGGAGCCTATGCTTCTTTCTTACCCATGAACTTTCCAGACTGTTGCCTATAACCAGTTTTAAAGAACAAACATTTTTTTCTTGGACTCTGCACCCATCCCAGAATTAGCCTCACTTCACCTTCTCTCATCCCTTTTATCTATAACCAGTGTAAATTCTGTCAAAACAACTTACATCTTTCTTCCCCTCCTTGGTGTATAGAGCCTGTCAACTCCAGGACAGTTGCTTTCTCTATCTAGCCCTGCTGCTGGTGGTTTAGACTTCATGTCCCAGGACCTGGTTTTTTTCTGGCTAACATATGGTTCAATAAACCCTTTCTTTTTAAAAAGCTTTTGTCCATGAACATTTTTTGTTTAACAGGTGCCTAGTCCATAAGGAAGAAATATTTACTGCTCTTGGTTTGGATGCAGGCAATATTTATATTTCCCTTGGTTTACTAGGTGTCCCTAATCTGCTTCTTGGTCCTGTAGTCTCACCTCTGGCTTCCTTCAGATGTCATGTGACCTCTCCAGTCTCTCTCCTTTCAAGGACACCCAGTCCTGTTGGCCCAGACTGCCTCTTTAGCTCTCCTCTGGGACGGAAAGACAGCCCAGTCTCCCGGTGGGGGACAGTCTGTTGCACAGAACAGCCTCCTTAGTCTTTATCATCTCTAAGAGCTGTGGGGCATGAGGGATGGCCAGCATGTCCTGTCTGACCTCAGTGGATGGCGTTGCAGCCCCAGCCCTGCTTTATAGAGAGCATGGGCAGATTTGGGAGTTACATCTCCTACTGAAACCACAAGGGACAGTAACACAGACAGCCTAACCCGAATGAGAAGCGCCCTGCCTTTGCGTTGTCCTCCTCACGGTCAATGACTAGAAAGGTTAGTGAGCAGCGCCTCCTCGCGGACTTCTGCTGCAACCACAGACAGGAGATGGCAGTAGTACAGTAGTTGATCCCCATTTTACAATTTGGGGGAAATGAGGCTCAGTGTTATTTGTTATACCTAGGTCACATAGCTGATAATGGTAGATTCAAATCTGTCTGGTGAAAAATGAACTATGATCATCCTACAAAACTGTTTCCTCTTCTCAACCTTCTGGTTTCTACCAGTTGCTGTGTGGTTGGCAGAGGGCACTGTGAACAGCTCAAGGCAGCTCTAGGGAAGAGCTGTGAAGAACTTGGGCTGCTGAAAATTAAATGTAGCACAATGCAGGTTCTCTAACTCAAGGAGAGAAGTGACATTAACACAAATATCAAGAGTCACACTTTAGACAGCAGCCAGGATCTAATGTGAAAACCCAAGTGACTATTTGAGTTGCATTTATAGGTCATGTTTTATGGGAAAAGACCTTTTTGTTTTAATCCTCAACCAAGGACATTTTTCCATTTATGTTCAGATAGAGTGGGAGGGGTGAGGGAGAGAGAAAGAAACATAGATGTGAGAGAGACACACTGACTGGCTGCCTCCTGAAGGACTCCGACCAGGGCCGGGACCCAACCGCAACCGAGGTACGTGTCCTTGACTGGAATTGAACCTGCGACTCTTTGGTCTTCGGGCCAATGCTCTAACCACTGAACCAAACCGGTCAGGATGAAAAGACCATTTAAAAAAATATTCGAATCATATTCCACGTACCCTAAGAGAGGATACTGAAAGAGCACTCCATTGAAAGAAAAGAAGGTTTGGGGTTCCATCTCACTCTCCTCATGTATGGTCAGATGAGCAGAATCACTGGAAATACAGTCTCTCCCTTTCTCTTTGCCTCTCTTCTATTCAACACACTGGTGAATTTGTCAATGTCTGTGCATACATTAGATGATTTTTCTCAATAATTCCAAACTGAGAAGCAGAGGTTTCCACAGAGCATTAAGGGGATGCATGCAAAAAGACATTAAATCCATACAGACAAGAGTTCAGGGGAGGACGTCTAAACTTGGAAATGAAGAACGGGCAGCATTTAGGGAGCAGGGAGGTGGGGAGGACAGCATGAGCAAAAGCACCGAAGCAGGGATGTGCAAAGCTTGTAGTTTAGGAAAAAGGACTGGTTTAGGGTCACTGGGTCTAAGCCTGTGTGATGGGGAAAGTTGATGAGAGTGATTAGAAAGGAATCTATTCTCTATAGCTAGGATGTGTGACTGCATTCAAGGAGAAGGCCTCTGCATGGGCCTCAGGAATATAAAATCTAATCACTAGAGGTCCTTAGAGGTCTCTTAAGAGCAACCCCCCTCCCCCATCATTCTTCCTAAGAATCTCCTCTATGTATTTCTCTGTGCAAGAGGAACCCCACAGAGTAGGAGATAGAGTAGGGTCTTTGATTCACCAGAGTGCCTAGGAGAGCAAGCAAATGAGCCTCATTTTCCTCAGGTGCAAAACAGGGACATCGACTTTCATAATAAATAGGATTGCTGTAATGCCAAATGGTTTGGATCACGCTCTGGAGCTACATGGGCTAACTGTGAGGACCTTAGGTAACTACTTAACTTCACTGAGCCTTAGGTTCTCTTCAGTAAAATAGTTGTAATAATATCTACCTGGTATGATTGATATGAAGATGAACGGAATTAATCAAAATGCTTAGCCAAAGCGTGGCATATTAAATACACAGTAAATATTAGTTATCATGACTGAGAAAATGACAATAACGCAGAATTACGGAAATAAGTGCTATTTCATTATCTGATTTGTTCCCAAAAAAGTTATTCTGGGAGATTAGATGAATCGTGTAAATATAAATACAACAAAAATCACGGGGACTCTTGAACCAGCAAATTCCTTCATCTCCAACGCGAACGGCCCCGCCTCCAACCAGACAGACCCCGCCCATCAGGTTTCCTCCCGTGTCCCGCCCCTCGAGCCCGGCTCTGTCAATCTCATCCCGACGCGCCTGCGCAAGATAGACCACCTGCGGAAGCGATGAGGGTGCTAGTGCGACGCTGCTGGGGGCCCTTACCTGCGGGTGGCGGCGCGGGCCGGAGGCCGAGCCCCCCGTGTCGAGCGCTGGCCGGGCTCGGCGGGTCCCCTGGCGGGGAGGACGGCCGGGGCATCCGAGTCCGCGAGAAGCCGCCCTGGCGGGTGCTCTTCTTCGGCACCGACCAATTCGCCCGCGAGACCCTGCGGGCGCTGCACGCCGCCAGGTACGGAGGCCGGGCTCAGGGGGCCCGGCTGCTGAGGGCGCCGGGGTCCAGCCTCCGCGGGCGGCCCGGACGGTTTGGACTCCCGTTGGGAAAGCAGCGGCGCCGGAGGGGTGCGGGCCCAGATCTGGCGAATCCGGGCGCCCGGAAGGTGCGCCGCACGCTTCCGGCACGGTCCGATCTACACCCTACACAGCAGGCCCTGCTTGTTCGTTGTCCAAGCGCCCGCGGTGCCATGCCCGTGTTAGCCGCTTCCGTCCGACCCCTGCCCCCTCCCTGCCCGTTTGCGTGGACGGAAATCGGAGCTCAGAGAGGTTAAGCGATTGCCCAAGTTCATCATCTGAGTTGATTGAGACTAAAATGGGGTCTGACCTCAAAGTCCTCCCCATTCTGCTTGCTCGGATTGGTCTAATTTGTACCCTCCAATCCCTTGGGCTTCTTAACAGGTGCAGGCATTCCCTTACACACCCACGTCTTATGCCTTCGCTCTCCTTCTTCCTGTATGCAGCCGGACCTAGTGTTCAGTGGCCCAAATGAGTATATTGTCCAAAAAACTGTTTTCAAATAAATAAATAAATGTATAGATCAGGACTTTTAGGTATACATATTGTATTTGTAAAACTTAACAAGTCTTGTTCGCTGGGAAAAGAATTAATTGGCATCCAGCCTGTCCTGAAAGTTCATGGTATGTGATGGCTATACCATATGTGCTTGTCTGTCCCCTTTTCCCCAACCTCCCTTTTATATGCTCTCCCTCTGCCCGATCCATTTTTTCCTGATGTACTCAGCCCTCCACTCATTTCTGACATCTCACTCCATCAAGCCTTCCCTTCATACACTTCACAGTAGCCCCTCATATTGACTCTCTTTGCAATCTGCTTGTATCATATTCCTCCTCCACACACTGCCCTCTGTACACACCCCTTGAAACACTTCCTTCACATATGCTTCCTTTGCACACCCTCCATAACGCACTACACATCTCTCACTGCATGTATCCTGACCCTTCCGCTGATGCTTCACTTGGTCCATTTCTCCTGCACTTTTAGGGCCCTCTGTATACTCCTTTTCTAATAACTCCTCAAGTGTGATGCAATACCTGCTAAATAAACAGCCTCCTTGGGCACTGTAATATGCAGCAGGTAAAAAGAATGAGGTAGTGCTGTATGCACTGTCATGGAATGATGACCATGGAATATATTTTTGTTTTTTCCCCCAAGTATTTGAGTAGCACATGGTTATGGTACAAAATTCAAAAGATTCAAAGGATATTTAGTCAGTTCCACCTGTTTTCCTGTTTCCAGGTCCTTTCTTCAGAGACAGCCACTGGTTTCTTATTCTAGAATGTTTGTTGCATGAATAAGTAAATGTATAATTAACCCTTTTTTATTTTTTCAAAAGACTCCCCTAATAGCATATATAGTGTTAAGAGGAAAAAAGAAAACCAAAGATGGAGCAGTTTATATACTATCCCAATTGTATAAAATGTCTTTACTGTATATGTTTCTATATGCACAGGAAATTTCTAGAGCTATGCTCTTCAAACAGTAGTCATTAGACACATATAGCTCTTTAAATTTAAAATAACTAAAATTAAATAAAAAATGAAAACTCAGTCTCTCAGGTGCTTCATGAATTTAATCATAAAAATACTGTAGAGGTGTGTGAAATAGATGAGCTCTGAGCCATTGTTTTAACATTGTCACATTTTCTTCCAATCATTACAACTTAGGGAAAACAAAGAAGAAGAATTAATTGAAAAATTGGAGGTGGTCACAGTACCTTCCCCGTCTCCAAAAGGACTGCCAGTGAAGCAATATGCTGTCCAGTCTCAGCTGCCAGTGTATGAGTGGCCAGATGTGGGATCTGGAGAATATGATGTTGGAGTGGTCGCTTCATTTGGCCGACTTTTGAGTGAGGCTCTTATTCTTAAATTTCCATAGTAAGTTTTATTTATAAGGAAATACAGTATAGAGACTTTGGTCTTTATGTATGGACCTGGCATCTATAGAATGCAATAGTTTGAACTCTAATTCTGTTTTCTTTAGTATTTTCTCTTAAAATCTTTTATTAATGGCATGAATTGTTAAAATGTATGATGCTCTTTATCAGTATCTCTGGGCTTTCACTCCCCTTATTTAAATTTCATATATATGCTGACAACTCCCAAATTTGTCCCTTCAGTTCAGCTCTCTCCCTGAATTCCAGGTCCCTGATACCCACTGCCTCCTGCACAGCCCTGTTTGGACATTACATCCAACGTTTAAGAGGTCCAGAACTATATTCCTGAACTTTTGCCCAAAATTTTCTCCTCTTCAAAATCTTCATCTCAGCAGATGGCACCTTTAGCCTTCTGGTTGCTCGTCCCCCAAACCTTGGGGTCATTCTTGATTTGTTATTTCACACCACAGTCCATCAGGAAATCCTTTGGCTCTGCCTTTGAAAGCTGTCTAGAATCTGACTGTTTCTTGTCACTTCCACTGCCACCGCTCTCACCGGCTATACTGCAGCAGCTTTCTAACTGGTCTCTATTTCTGTTGTTGGCCCTCTCAGTCTTTTACCAACCCAGCAGCCAAAATGATCCTTTTAAAGCATAAGTCAGCCCTGGCCGATTTGGCTCAGCGGTTAGAGCATCGGCCCGGGGACCAGAGAGGCCCGGGTTTGGTTCCTGCTAAGGGCACATACCTCGGTTGCAGTTTGTCCCCGGCCCCAGTTGGGGTCGTGTGGGTGGCAACCACTCCCTGTGTCTCTCTCACATCGATGTTTCTCTCTCTCTCTTTCTCCCTCTTTCCCTACCACTCTATATCTCAAGATAAAATGCAAAAATGTCCTCAGGTGAGGATTAAAAAAACAAACAAACATAAGTCAGATCAGTCACTCTGCTCAAATTTCTCTGGTGGTTTTCCATCTGACTCAAAATAAAAGTTAAAGGCCTCTGAGGACCGGCCTACTTGGTTTTGTTCCCTGCTGGCTCTCTGGCCTCATTTTCTAGTACTATTGCTCAGGTTCACTTAACTCCAGCCACGCCAGCCTCCCTGCTGTGCCTTGAACTTGCCAGTGTTTACCTTCCTCGAAACCTTTGTGCTTAGTGTTCCCTCTGCCTGGAAAGCTTTTCTCCCTTGTATCTGCAGGGTGATTCCTTTACTTCCGCCTGTTTTAGCCCAGTGTCTTATTGGTAAAACTTTCTTTAATTAATATTAAAATTGTAATCTCCCATCCAATAGTCCTGTTCCCTTCTCTGCTTTATTTTCCTCCATAGCCCTTAGTACCAGCTGACAAACTTTTTATGTATTGTGTTTTTTATTGCCCATCTTCCACTCCTCATACTATCATATAAGCTCCGCGAGGGCAGAATTTCTTTTTTTTCTGTTTGGTTTACTTTTGCTTGTATCCCAGTAGCACATTGCCAGCACATGGATTATGCTCAGTTAATATTTGTTGAATGTGTGAGACTGAGCTGAACAGTGGAACTTATAATATAAGACTTTCTTATATTCACACATTCTTAAGTGCATACTCATGCTGATGGAGACATTATTAAACTAATGACAGATTAGCCCTGGCTGGATAGAGCTTTGGCCCGCACACCAAAGGGTCATGGGTTCAATTACTGGTCAAGGCCATGTACCTGGGTTGCGGGTTTGATCCCATGCCCTGGTCAGGGCACATGCAATTGATGTGTCTTTCTTACATCAATGTTTCTCTCAGTCTTGTCTCTCTCCCCCTCCCTCCCTTCCACTCTCTCTAAAGTTCTTTGGGGGTGGGGGGGACTAATGACAGATCAGTAAATTATTTAAATTGCTCATTAATGGGTGATAGGTGTATTGGAATAAAGAGGGAAGGTGATGGTTATTCAAGAAGGTTGTTTTAGGCATTCTATATGCCAACCAAGAGAAATAAGGGTAATTATGTAAGCAAGCTACAAATATAACTCACATCCTCCATGAGATGCATGAGAGTTTGAGTGGTTCTCATTTAGTAAAAAATGTATTTTTTGTTTTTATTAAAAAAAAACCCCAGACATCATGAGCTGTTGTGCAACATCTTTGGAATACTGAATAGTTATTCTTGCTCTGTTTTTAATTGAGTTTCATTGGTCTCTTATGGTAAGAGAGTGAACTTAGCTCTGCTCCCTTTTCCAGTGTTACAAGACTAGATTTAACTGTTAGTTTTTCAAAATTTCTGGGGAAGTTTAATGATAAAAAGGAGCATATTAGTTTAGGTAGCAGTAACTAAATGGCACAACCCATTTGCATACTAATTTCTGCCTTTTCTAACTCAGTGGCATATTGAATGTCCATCCCAGTTGCCTCCCGAGGTGGCGTGGTCCAGCCCCTATAATACATACTGTGCTTCATGGAGACACAGTTACTGGAGTAACGATTATGCAAATCAGACCTAAAAGGTAGAGCTTATTTTCTTTTCTTGAGATTTTTTTGTGTGGTTTTGAATGTTGATATCAGTCCTTTTGGGGCGGGAGGGTGTGTGTGGGTAGTGGTGGATAAATGGATGATGCTCTAATTTCTCTAACTCCAGAGTCCTTCCTTTGCTTTTGTATTCTTTCTGTTTTTTCCTAGTTTCTACCATAAGCAATGTGTGCGTTGGTATTTATGCAGTATCTCTTTAAAGCCCTTATGAAGTTTTTAACTTGTTAATTGAAATAAATTATCTTATAAACAACTGGATTTTTATAAAAGACATTATGCAAATAAGAGATGGATTTTTATATGTTAGTTGCTATGAATCTTGGTTCCACTGGCCTTGGTTTCAGTAGTCCAACTATGGTCAAAAAATTTTTGGAACTTGACATAAGAATATATTGTATACCAGTAATTGTCTTAAACACTTAAATTGTTATTATACCTACAATCTAAGAAACAGTTATTTAAAATTGCTTTAGGAATGTATTAAGTCTCTGCCAATTGTCACTTAATGTCCTCATAGAAAAGAATAATTCACAAATTCACAAGAACAAATTAATATCTATGATTTACTTTAATTTACTTCAGAAAAAAAGAGGAAGGGCCCGGCTGGTGTGGCTCAGTGGATTGAGCATTGTCCCACGGACTGAGAGGTGCTAGTTCGATTCCTGGTCAGGGTACATGCCCAGGTTGCAGGCTCCATCCCGAGTGGGGGGCGTGCAGGAGGCAGCGGATCAATGTTTCTCTCTCACATCGATGTTTCTATTTCTCTCTCCCTTCCTCTCTCTCTCTAAAAAATAAAATAAAAAACTTTCTTTTTTAAGAGGAGGTTTAGATAATACAAGAGTATTAAAACTTTGATTATTCTAAAATCTGAGTAATATATGCTGATTCATTAGACTGCTGTTTTTGTGAATGTTTGTAATTTTTCATAATTAACATCTTGCTAAAGCTTATAGGTTAAAAATAGAATTAATAGAACTACAAAGATAAATAGTCAAAATAAAGCATATTTTTAATTAAAGCTAATGGCCAGTATCTACAGAGCTTGATGTAAAATATAAGACTTGTGGGAATGCAGATATATTTGCACCTACTTATAATTAATGATTATAATCCAGGCAAAACTCTTGTCCTTTGAAAAAGAAACTATAGAAAGAGATAATTAGGAGTTTCCTAATTGTACTTCCGGAAAAGAAATTCTTTGCTCTATGCTTTCATTATACAAATAGTTTTTTTTTCTTTATTGATTTTTAGAGAGGAAAGGAAAGGGAGAGAGAAATAGAAACATCGATGAGAGAGAACATCGATTGGCTGTCTCCTGTGTGCTCCCCACTGGGGATTGGGCCCACAACCTGGGCATGTGCCCTGACTGGGAATCGGACTGGCAACCTCTTGGTGCTTGGGTATTCAATGCTCAACCACTGAGCCACACTGGCCGGGCAAAATTTTTTTTTCCATACTATATATTACTAATGGTAGAATTATCAATAATTGCAATTAAATTCCTGATAAACAACTTTATACTTTTTTTCTGTAGGAAAAAATACATTTAAAATTTAATTACAGACCAGATTTTACTCACCCTTCTTTCAAACTAACATTTATCCCTTGCTAATGGCTAACAGCCAAATTCGTAGCCAAGGTTAAACTATCCTTATAGTATGTAAACACTCATGTAGACAAATTTTTTTAATATGTTTTTATTGATTTATTTATTCTATTTTATTTATTTATTTATTTATTTATTTATTTATTTATTTATTTATTTATTTATTTGTGGTACATGCCCCTAGCGGGAACTGAATCCGGGACTCTCTGGTCTGCAGGCCAACGTTCAACTGCTGAGCCAAACTGGCCAGGGCTTTATTGATTTTTTTTTTTATCCTCACCCGAGGACATTTTTCCATTTTTTGTTCAGATAGAGTGGGAGGGAGAGAGAGGAACAGAGAGAGAGAGAGAAACATCGATGTGAAAGGAACACATCGAGTGGCTGCCACCCGCACAACTGACCAGGGCCGGGGACAAACTGCAACCGAGGTACGCACCCTTAGCGGGAACCGAACCCGGGTCTCTCAGGACCACAGGCCGACGCTCTAACCGCTGAACCAAACTGGCTAAGGCTTTATTGATTTTTTTAGAGAGAGAAGGGAGAGAGATGGAAACAGAGAAACGTTGATAGGCCAACTCCTGCACGCCCCCTACTGGGGATCGAGCCTGCAACCCAGGCCTGTGTCCTGACCGGGCATCGATCGGAGATCTCTCAGTCCATGGGCCTGACATTCAATTCACTGAGCCATGCTGGCTGGGTTAGACAAACATTTTGATTGGAAGAAACTGTTAGTAATCATGTTATTTATTTTGTTTGTTTGTTTTTGTAGATTTGATGTCGGTCCAATTCTCAAACAGGAAACCATTCCTGTGCCCCCCAAGAGCACCGCAAAGGAATTGGAAACAGTGCTATCAAGACTGGGTGCCAACATGGTACAGTTTTGTGCTATCCTACTGCTTTTATTCATTCAGTAGATTTCCTAAGTAGTTATGATAAGAAGAACAGTTTTATGGTATATAATTGTAATATTTTTGTTTGAAGAGTGATTTCTATCCCTGACTTTCTAAAAAATTAGCTTAGCATTTGTGATCTCATAGACTTATTTTTTTACTTTCCCAACAAACCTTTGAGGTAGCTCTTGCTGTTGACTGTTTTACAGTTGATGACATTGAAGACACAGACAGGTAAAATAACTTTTCCACAATGACACAGCTAGTAGGTGGTGGAACTGGGATTTGAATCCAAAACGATGTGATTTCAGGATACACTCGACTTCTCTGAGGCTCCACTGCCTTCCCCCTACAGGGTGAGAGTGTGGATAACTGATCACAGTCTGTCCTGATACTGAAAGTTTGCACAGCCAGGCATAGCTCAGCGCTCACTAGAAGCAAATCAGTGACCTGCACTCTACAAAGAGCAACATCTCTGCTGAAACCCCACTGCGTAGACATGGATGCTCACAGCTTAAGCCAATTTACTACCATACCTGCCACCACAGCTCCTTTAAAGCTATAGATAATTTTGTGATCCTGAATTGTAACGTATTGCTATTTTTGTTCTTTTCATCTTGAATATATTGCTGTCCTTTTTTAGCTTATTTCAGTTTTGAAAAATTTGCCTGAAAGTTTGAACAATGGAAGGCAGCAGCCAACTGAGGGGGTGACACATGGTGAGTGAAGGCTGCAAAGGCTCTTACCTCTTCCATAGGTTTTGTTTGTCTTATTTTTGGTTTTTATTTTTTTTTATCCTCACTCAAGGACCTTTTTGCATTTATCTTCGGATACAGCGGGAGGGAAAGAGGGAAGAAGAGAGAGTAAGAAACATCGATGTGAGAGAGATACATCGAGTGGTTACCACCAACACAACCCCAGCCTGGGCCGGGGACAAATTGCAACCGAAGTACTTGCCCTTAACAGGAACCGAACCCTGGACTCCCTGGTCTGTGAGCTGACGCTCTAACTGCTGAGCCAAATGGTCCAGGGCTGTCTTTTTTTTTTTAATTTTATTTTTATTTTTATTTTATTTTATTTGTTTATCCTCACCCGAGGACATTTTTCCATTTTTTGCACAGATAGAGTGGGTGGGAGAGAGAGGAAGAGAGAGAGAGAAACATCGACGTGAAAGAGACACATCGAGTGGCTGCCACCCGCACGACCAACCAGGGCCGGGGACAAACTGCAACCGAGGTATATGCCCTTAGCGGGAACCGAACCCGGGTCTTTCCGGACCACAGGCTGATGCTCTAACCGCTGAGCCAAACCAGCCAGGGCTTTAATTTGATTTTTAGAGAGAGAGGAAGGGAGAGAGAGATAGCAGGACCGAGAGAAACATCGATTTGTTATTTCATTTATTTATGCATTCATTGGTTGTTTCTTATATGTTCTAACCGGGCATTGAACCAGCAACCTTGGCATGTCATGATGACACTCTGACCAACTGAGCTACACAGCCAGGGCAGAGGGTTTTGTTTGTTTTGATGGCCATCTAAACACGTGACTTCTTCACTTGCACATTTCTCTTAAAATTTTTTTTTTTAATTTTATTTTTGTTACAGATGTTTCTCCTTTTTTACCCCATTGACACCCTCCTCCCCATCCCCCCTGCCCCGTCCCCGGCTTTGTTGTCCATGTCCATTGGTTATGCATACATGCATATAAGTTCTGTGGTTTATCTCTTCCCACCCCCACAATCCCCTCTTCTGAGGGTTGTCAATCTGTACCCTACTTCCGTGTTTCTGGGTCTACCCTATTCCTCATACTGTTATAGTCATTATATTCCATATATAAGTGAGATCACGTGGTATTTCTCTTTTTCTGCTTGGATTGTTTCACTTAGGATAATACTTTCCAGGTCCCTCAATGTCGTCTCAAAGGATAAGAGATCTTTCTTCTTACAGCTGCATAGTACTCCATTCTGTATATGTACCACAGCTTTATTATCCATTCATCTACTGATGGACACTGTTTCCAGATCTTAGCTATTGTAAATAGCACTGCTTTGAACATGGGGGTACATATATTCTTTCTGATTGGTGTTTCAGGCTCCTTAGGGTATACTCCTAGAAGCGGGATCACTGGGTCAAATGGAAGTTCAATTTTTAATTTTTTGAGGTAACACCATATTGTTTTCCATAATGGCTGCACCAGTCTGCATTCCCACCAGCAGTGCACTAGAGTCCCCTTTTCTCCACACCCTCGCCAACACTTGTTTTTTGATGATTTGTTGATGGCAGCCATTCTGACAGGTGTGAGGTGATACCTCATTGTTGTTTTAATTTGCATCTCTCTGATGATTAGTGATGTTGAACATTTCTTCATATGTCTCTTGGCCATTTGTATGTCCTGTTTGGAGAGGTGTCTATTCAGCTCCTCTGCCCATTTTTTAATTGGGTTTTTTGTCTTTCTTTTGTTGAGTTGTATGAGTACTCTATATATTTTGGAAATTAACCCCTTATCTGATGTATTATTGGCAATGATGTTCTCCCATACAGTGGGTTGCCTTTCCATTTTGATGGTTGTTTCTTTTGTTGTGCACAGCTTTTGAGTTTGATGTAGTCCCATGTGTTCATTTTTTCCTTTGTTTCTGTTGTCTTAGGTGATGTATCAGTGAAAATTCTGCTGCATATGATGTCCGAAATTTTGTTGCCTACGTTTTCTTCTAGAATTTTTATGGATTCACGGGTCACATTTAAGTCTTTATCCATTTTGAGTTTATTTTTGTGTATGGTGTAAGTTGATGGTCTAGTTTGATTTTTTTGCATGTAGCTGTCCAATTTTCCCAACACCATTTATTAAAGAGGCTGTCTTTACTCCACTGTATACTCTTGCCACCTTTGCCAAATATTAATTGAGTATATTGCCTTGGGTCCATTTCTGGGTTCTCTGTTCTGTTCCACTGGTCTATATGCCTGTTCTTGTGCCAGTACCAGGCTGTTTTGATTACAATCACTTTGTAGTATAACCTGATATCTGGTATTGTGATCCTTACCTACTTTGTCCTTCTTTTTCAAAATTGCTGTGGCTATTCGGCGTCTTTTGTGGTTCCATATGAAATTTTGAAGTATTTGTTGTAGTTTTGTGAAATATGTCATTGGTATTTTGATGGGGATTGCATTGAGTCTATAGATTGCTTTGGGTAATATGTACATTTTAATTATGTTAATTCTTCCAATCCATGAACAAGGTATGTGCTTCCACTTTTTTTATATCTTCCTCTATTTCTTTTTTCAATGTCCTGTAGTTTTCTGCAAATAGGTCCTTTATTTCTTTGGTTAAGTTTATTCCTAGGTATCTTAATTTTTTTGCCATTATTGTAAATGGGATTGTTTTTTCAGTTTCTCTTTCTGTGAGTTCATCATTGGTGTATAAGAATGCTGTCGATTTCTTGACGTTAATTTTATATCCTGCTACTTTGCCAAATTCATTTATTAAGTCTAGTAGATTTTTGATGGAGTCTTTAGGGTTTTCTATGTATAATATCATGTCATCTGCAAATAATGACAGTTTCACTTTCTCCTTTCCAATTTGGATCCCTTTTATTTTTTCTTCATGTCTGATTGCTGTGGCTAAGACTTCCAGTACAATGTTAAATAAGAGTGGCGAAAGTGGACATCCCTGTCTTGTTCCTGTTCTTAAGGGGAATGTTTTTAGTTTCTGCCCATTGAGTATGATGTTGGCTGTAGGTCTTTCATATATGGCCTTTATTATGTCGAGATATGATCCCTCTATTCCCACATTGCTGAGCGATTTTGGGGTGTAATTCTCTGTAGATATCTATTAAATCCATTTGGTCCTGTGCTTCATTTAGAATCTCTGTTTCCTTGCTAATTTTTTGTCTAGAGGATCTATCCAGTGGTGTCAGCGGGGTGTTGAAGTCCCCTGCTATGATTGTATTGCTGTCGATTTCTCCTTTGAAGTCCTCCAGAAGATTTTTAATATATTTTGATGCTCCTGTATTGGTTGCATATATGTTTATCAAGGTTATATCTTCCTGTTGGATAGATCCTTTCAATATTATGTAGTGGCCTTCTTTGTCTCTAGTTATGGTCTTCATTTTGAAACCTATTTTATCAGATATGAGTATTGCTACCCCAGCTTTTTTTTGCTTTTCGTTTGCTTGAAAAATTTTTTTCCATCCCTTCACTTTCAACCAATGTGAGTCTTTTGTTGTGAGGTGGGTCTCTTGTAAACAACATATAGATGAGTCATACTTTCTTATCCAATCAGCTACTCTGTGTCTTTTTATGGGAGCATTCAATCCATTTACGTTTAAGGTGATTATTGATATGTACTTATTTATTGCCATTTTTGTTTAGTGTGGTTCTATTTTTCTTCCTATTTCTTCTACTAATTACAACAGTGCTTTTAACATTTCTTATAGTGCTGGTTTGGTGCTAATGTATTCCCTTAGCCTTTTTTTGTCTGGGAAGCTCTTTATTTGACCTTCTATTTTGAATGATAGCCTTGCTGAGTAGAGTAGTCTTGGATTCAGATCTTTGTTTTTCATGACCTTGATTACTTCATGCCATTCCCTTCTGGCCTGTAGTGTTTCTTGTGAGAAGTCAGCTGAGAGCCTTATGGTTTTTTTTTTTTTTTTTTTTTTTTTTGTAGGTAACCTGTTGCTTATCTCTTGCAGCTTTTAGGATTCTTTGTCTTTAATTTTTGGCATTTTAATTACTATGTGTCTTGGTGTGGGCCTGTTTGGGTTCTTCTTACTTGGGGCTCTCTGTGCTTCTTGAACTTGAATGCCTTCTTCCTTCACCAAATTAGGGAAGTTTTCTGTCACTATTTCTTTGAATATATTCTCTAACCCTTGCTCATTTTCTTCTTCTTCGGGGACTCCTATGATGTGAATATTATTACCTTTCCAGTTGTCCCATAGTTCTCTTAAGCTGTCTTCCTGTTTTTTAATCGTTTTTTCCTTTTAGTTTTCTGATTGGTTGATTTTTTCTACCCTGTCTTCTAATTCACTGATCCGGTCCTCAGCTTCCTCTACTCTGCTCTTTAGACCTTCCAATGTGTTCTTTATTTCTGATATGTCACTCTTTATCTCTTCTTGGTGGTTTTTAATTTCCAATTGGTTTATTTTCAGCATATCTATGTCCTTACTCATGCTGTTGAGCTTCCTCAAGATCATGGCTCTGAATTCTAGCTCTGTTAACATGACTAACTGCTCCACATTGATATCATCTTCAGTGGAGGTCTCTTGTTCTTTCATTTGGCTTTTGTTTCTGTGATTCACCATTTTGGCTATCACATTGGACTTTGGAGCCTGCCAAGTTTTCCCTGTGGGTATTGGTGTTCTGCTGTTTGTGGCTCCCTCTTCTGGGTTTAGATGAGCGAGGGAGGACTCATGATAAACACCACTGTAAAGTCTTACTTTCCTGGTTCGAGTTGCTCGCCCAGGAATGGTACTGTTATCCTCTAGCTTTTTGCCTGGAGGCTAGCAGTCCAGGTTACTTGAAGAGTTTTGGGTTGTTAGTTGATTGAAAAACTTCTTCAGGTGCTCAGCGTAAGGGGATTTCCAGAGGGTGGGGCAGATGCTGGTTGTTAGTGAGCCTCAGTTTGCATTTCAATGGCCCACAGGGTGGGGTTAAATCTCTGAGGGAGGGGCTGCTGCCTCTCCCCAGAGCCCTGGGAAGGAGCAATATGGCCACTGTCCTACGTGGCTACAACTCAGCAAAAGCTCTCAGTGCCCTCCAAATCCCGAGTGTCCCCACACAGTTCCAGTCCAGTCTGCCCTCCCTCTGCCGGAGCCCAAGGTGAGTGGCTGTGGCTATTTTAGCCTCTGTCCTGGCTCTGCACTGTGGAGCCACTTGGGAGTTTAACCTGAGGGTGCTGCTCACAGCTAACTAAGGCTTCTGCTGAGCTGCCGACCATGGGCTCCCAGTCCCCGTCTCGCGCCTTCGCAATCCTACCAGGATCAAGTCAGTGTCCCTGCTTATATGGTCCTCGCAACCTGCTTTTCTGTTGCTTTTTCCCGTCGATTTGTCTGTGTTTTATTTGTAATTCCAGTGTGGTTCTGGGAGACGGTCTGTGTAGCTGCCATTCACTCCACTGCCATTTTGGAATCCCATTTCTCTTAATTTTAACCAAAGATTGAATGCCCACTTGTATGTCCTTTTCTTTTTTTTTAATCCTCACCCGAGGACATTTTTCCATTTTTTATTCAGATAGAGCAGGAGGGAGAGAGAGAGAGAGAAACATCGACCTGAAAGGTACACATTGAGTGGCTACCACCCGCACTACCCAACCAGGGCCGGGGACAAACTGCAACTGAGGTACGTGCCCTTAGTGGGAACCGAACCCAGGTCTCTCTGGACCGCAGGCCGACGCTCTAACCATTGAGCCAAACCAGGTAGGGCTTGTATGTCCTTTTCTAACGAATGGTTGGTAAGGTCTCCTTCTTCTTCTTAACATGCAGCTTCATGAAAGATTAGAAATTTTTTTCCTAAACTTTATGTTGAAAAGTATCAAACAGAGAGATAAGTTGAAAGATTGACTACCTGTTTAACCCAGAGTCAACAGTTTTTAATGTTTGGCTATATTTTCTTTCATTTTTCTCTAAATGTGTGTTTAGTTAGTATATATATTTTTATTTCTGCCTAACCATTTGCAAGTATGTATCATGACCTTTCTTCCCCAAACACGTCAGCATGCATCTCTTAAGAAAAATGAACAGTTCCACAATAGCATCTAATATCCAGTCCATATTTAAATTGTCCTAACTGTCTAAAAACATTTTATAGCTGTATATTTTTCAAACTAAGATCCAATTGTAATTAGTTGTTATGTTTCGTTAGTCTCTTTAATCCATAATAGTTAATTTCTCCACTATTCTTCCCCCTCCATGTTACTGACTTTTTTAAGAGACCACACCAGTTGTTTATAGCCTTCCAGTGTTGTTTAACTTGCTCTTCCAGCTCTTATATTTCCTGTAAATTGAAAATTCTAAAGGCTTGATTAGATTCAGGCTTAAAGTTTTTAGAAAGAGTAGATGAAACTGTGTTTCATTGATATTTGTTTCGGTTTGTTTTTAATTTTAAGGATTGCTTTTTTAAATTTATGATTTAATTTTATTTCTTTAGTGCATAAAGCATTTACATGATACAAAAGTTAAAACTTTTTAGAAGGAGATGCTCAGAATAGTGTTTCCTCTGTCCCTTCTAATCTTAGGATGGTCGCATCACTAATCCATAATACCAGGTTGCATCAGGGCTAATGAAGCTAAGTTTGATTACTTGGTTGAAATGGTGACCACCAGATTTTTTTAGTGTAAAGATGTGTTTCTCCACTTGCAATTAGTCAGTAATCTGTGGACTAATAGTTTGGCACCATACAAAAATTTTGTTTCCTAACAACCTTGCACATGATGATTTTAGCGTGGATTAAGGCTCCTTCCCTGAATGAATTTTTTTCTTTTTTGATTTTTAGAAAGAGAGGAAGGGAGAGGGAGAGAGAGATAGAAACATCTATGAGAGAGAACATCCATGGGCTGCCTCCTGCATGCCCCCCACTGGGGATCAAGCCCACAACTTGGGCATGTGCCCTGACCTGGAATAGAACCAGTGACCTCTTGGTGCATGGGTCCATGCTCAACCACTGAGCCACACTCGCTGGCCCTGAATGAATAATTTAATTAGGGATTGCAAAAGGGATTTTCCCACTTCTTTTACATGTAATAGTTGGCATTGTTTTGTAAAGAAGAGCCTTTCCATATTAATTGGGGGTGAATTTTAGTTCGTCCTAAAATAGCAGGATAAATACTTAGTTTCTTTTTCTAATTGTCAATTTGTAGAGTAAGGAGTTGGTGCCATATTCATCTTCAGTAATGGTGGCATATGAGATTTTTAAAAATTATATTTGACTCATGGATCTTCATTTATTGTGTTTTATATAATTACATTCATAATTTATGCTGCTCAGGTTGTCCCAAATTGGCCAGTGGGAACCTCTTAACATTGGCTTCTGCATCCTTTTGATATCTCCCCACCCCACCCAGAACTAATTTTTGAGTGCTTTCTGGCTTTTTGTTGCAAGATATCCCAGGCTCACCTTATAAATTCTCTGTCCCACTGGAATCAGCCATATTTCCCTTGTTTATTTTTATAGAGGGTAGTATTTAGAAACTATCTGGTACAACAGTATGTTCCAAGATGAGGTGTCAGTGGACAATGCTAGGCATATTTTTAAAAAACATTTGAGTTGCCCTGGCTGGTTTTGCTTAGTGGTTAGAGCATTAGCCTACAGACCAGAGAGTCATGGGTTCGGTTTCCGCTGGGCACGTACCTCGGTTGCAGTTCGTCCCTGGCCCTGCTTGGAGTCATGTGGGTGGCAACCACTCAATGTGTCTCTCTCATGTCGATGTTTCTCTCTCTTCCCCCTTCTCTCCCTCCCACTCTGTCTAAAGATAAATGGAAAAATATCCTCTGGTGAGGATTAAAATATATATATATATATATATATATATATATATATACTGAATATCTTCTTTAAATCAATACTAACTTGTTTATTTATTTTCCATGCATAAAATAGTTCCCAAATTATAACACCTATATTAGTATAAACAGTAAAACTAAGTAGGGTTAAGATTTCTCTGCAGGTTTTTTTTGTTTTGTTTGCCCTTAGAATACATCCTAAGGGTATATGTATATGTAGAGAGAGAGAGAGAAAGAGAGTCAGAGTGCTATGTTCAAAACTTACTGGAGATAATTATTTTTTTCATGTGATTTTGTTTTCTAGTTTGATATATAGTTCAGCTTATTTGTTTCAGTTCGTTTTTAATTTTCAGGGTTGCTTTTTTCTTTATGATTAAAATCTTATTTTTGAATATAGCAAACATTTACATGATTCAACAGTTAAAACTATTTAAAAAGATATACTCAGAGCAGTCTCACTTCTATCCCTAGCCCCTCCGGTCTTGTTTACCTTTTTTTATATAGGTAACTATTTTTGTTAGTTTCTTATTTAGCTTTCCGGTTTTTTCCTTTTGTCAAAATAAACAAGAAAACATGTTTTTAAATTTATTTTCCTTTTCTCCCCCTCCTACAAAAGGTGGCATAAAATATAGACACTCCAGCCTGTGGTCCAAAGAGACCCGGGTTCGGTTCCCGCTAAGGGCGCGTACCTTGGTTGCAGTTTGTTCCGAGCCCTGGTTGGTCGTGCGGGTGGCAGCCACTCGATGTGTCTCACTCACATCGATGTTTCTCTCTCTCTCTCTCTCTCTCTCCCTCCCACTCTACCTGAACAAAAAATGGAAAAATGTCCTCGGGTGAGGGTAAAAAAAAAAAAATATATATATATATATATACACACACACACACCACACACACACACACACACACTCTTTGGCACCTTTTTGTTGTTGTTTTTTAGAGAGAAAGAAATAGAAACATCTGTTGGCTGCCTCCTGCACGCCCCCCACTGGGGATCGAGCCCACAATCCAGGCATGAGCCCTGACCAGGAATCAAACCGAGACCTCTCAGTCCATGGGAGGATGCTCAATCCACTGAGCCACACCAGCCAGGCTGGTTTTTTACTTAATAGCATATCCTGGAGATCATTTCCTATCAATAGGAAGTTTCCTCATTCGTTTATATCATGGTGTAGTTCTCACTTGTGATCCTCTACTGGTGGGCATTTGCTATTTCAAATAATGCCACGATGAATAACTTAATGCATATGTTACTTTCTAATCTAATAGATAAGAATTTGCATCTTGGAATAGTTTTAATTTATATTACTACTTGAGTGAGGTTGAGGATCTTTTCATATGTTTAAGGACTGTTTGCATTTTTTTTTTCTGGAAAGGGTCTGTTATATCTTTTGCCAATTTTTTATCAGGTTTTTTATTTTTTTATTTTTAGTTTTTAGGAGTACTTTACATAATAGATATATAAATCTATATAAAAGATAAAAAGTATTCTTAAATGTAATATAAATATATAATTATATATAAATATTATATTTGCTGTATAGCTATGTCCTATATATATCTATGTAAATAGATATAAAGTACTGTGTTATAAAAAATTGCAAATACTTTTTTTTTAAATGACATTTCTTTTTGTCTTGCAAAGGTTTATTTATTTATTTTTATAATCCTCACTCAAGAATATTTTTTCATTGATTTTTAGATAGAGTGAGAGGGAGGGAGAAAAAGAGAGAGAGAAAGAAACTTCAGTGTGAAAGAGACACACTGATCGGTTGCCTCCTTTGGGGCCTAAAATTACCTGAGACTTCTCAGTCCTCGGGCCAAAATCTAAGTGCTGAGCCAAACCAGCCAGGGCAAAAGTTTATTTTTATGTAGTCACATTTATCATCATTTTCTTTAATTGCTTTTGGATTTTGAATCATAGAGGATTTTTTTCTACACCTAGGTTATAAAAAAATTCACCCAGCCTGGCTGGTGTGACTCAGTGGTTGAGCATTGACCCATGCACCAAGAGGTCGCTGGTTTGATTCCCAGTCAGGGTACATGCCCAGGTTGTAGGCCTCATCCCCAGTGCGGGGCATGCAGGGGCTAGCCAATTGATATTCTCTCTCATCGATGTTTCTATCTCTCTCTCCCTCTCCCTTCCTCTCTCTCTAAAAAAAAAAAAAAAAAAAAAAATCAAGAAAAAAAAAATTCACCCATGTTTTTTTCTTGTACCTGTATGATTTATTTATTTTTATATTATATTATGGAAAATTTCAAACATATACAAAAATTGAGAAAATAATACAGTAAATTATCTTGTGTCTCTCATTTAGCATCAATAGTTATCAATTTGTGGACATTGAACCTGATATTCATTCTTGCTGTTGGCTTTATCTTATAGCCCCTAAGATTTCTGCTGGTACCAGCTGTATAAAGTGGGAGGAACAAACTTCGGAGGAAATATTCAGACTTTACCGTGCCATTGGAAATATAGTAAGTTGGAAGTTAGATTGCAGTCTTACTTAATTGTGTGCCTAAGTATGTAATTCACTTTCAGAACATTTTTATGTAGAAATGAGTTTCATAAACTAAACTTAAAATATCCTGAAATTCATTTTTTTAAATATTTTTTTTACTGTGGTAAAATATACATAATATAAAATTTACCATTTTAACAACTTTAGGTCAGTAGCATTAAGTAACTTCTGATCTTTAATTTGTTCATCACACAATTAGGGTTGATGTAATATATAAAAGCATCTAATATAGTATATGACACAGAGTAGTTACCCATTAAATGATATCTGTTTTTATTATTTTTTATGTCTGCTGTTATTTATTCATTCATTCAGTAATTCATTAAACAAAATATTGAAGGCCTATGTTATATCAGGCATTATTCTGGATACTACTAAAGATAAAGATGATGTGGGAAGAAAGACAACGAATAAGCAAATAAATAAAAATATCAGTAGTGTGATAAGTTCCTTTATGAAAATTTAAAAAGAATAATGTGCCCGGCTGATGTGGCTCAGTGGATTCAGCATCGTCCCATGGACTGAGACGTCCTGGTTTGATTCCTGGTCAGGGCACATGCCCAGGTTGCAGGCTCAATCCTTGGGGCGGTGGGGGATAGGGTGCATGCAGGAAGCAGCCTGTTGATGTAGCTCTCTCACATCAATGTTTCTATCTATCTCTCCCTTCCTCTCTCTCTAAAAAAAAAAAGTAAATAAAGATAAATAATAAGAAAAAAGGATAATGTGATAGACTGACTGGAGGTTATTCCTCACACAGGATAGTTTTCCATTGATTTTTAGACAGTGTGGAAGGGAGGATTCGGGGGAAGAGAGAGAGAGAGAAAACAGCAACATTGGTGTGAGAGAAATACATCAACCAGTTGCTTCCCACAAGACCCTGACCGGGCTGAGGATTGAACCTGCAACCCAGGTACATGCTCTTGACTGGGAATCGAACTCATGATCCTTTGGTCCGAGGGCTGACACTCTAACCACAGAGCCAAATTGGCCAGGGCTAGAGGTTATTTTAGATTGGATAGATGAGGAAGGCTTCTCTGAACTAACATTTAAGATGAGATCTGAAAGACAGTAAGGAGTCAGCCATGCCAAGATCAGGAAAAGAGTGTTCCAGGCAGAGGAGCAACTAGTATAAAACCCAAGGTAGGCAAAACCAGATAAAGACATTATAAGAAAGAGAAACTAAAAATCAATATCCCTTATGAATATAGAGGCAAAACTCTCAACATAATTAACGTATTGAATCAAGCAACATATAGAAAAGGATTATACACTATGACTGAGATTTATCCAAGGAATGCAAGGTTAGTTCAACATACAAAAATCAATCTAGCCCTGGCTGGTTTGGCTCAGGGGTTAGAGCGTCGGCCCACAGACCAAAGAGTTCCGGGTTCAGTTCCCGCTAAGGGCACATACCTCCAGTTTGTCCCTGGCCCTGGTTGGGGTCATGTGGGTGGCACTCAATGTGTCTCTCTCACGTCGATGTTTCTCTCTCTCTCTTCCTCCCTCTCTCCCTCCTGCTCTATCTGAAGATAAATGCAAAAATGTCCTTGGGTGAGGATAAAATAAATAAATAAATAAAATGTATTAAAAAATCAATCTAAGTAATATCATATTAATAGGATAAAAGACAAACGCCACAGAATTGTCTCAGTAGATACAGGAAAAACATTGAATAAATGTCCTTTTATGACAAAAAAAAAATGCTCAGTAAACTAGGAATAGAAGGGAACTTTCCCAACCTGATAAAGATCATCTACAAAAACCCCCACAGTTAACATCATATTTAATGGTGAAAGACCGAAAGATTTCCCTCTAAGATCAGGAGCAAGAGAAGGATCACTGCTTCTACTCAACATTGTACCGGAGGTAATAGTCAGGGCAATTAGGCAAGGGGGATAAAAAGGAAACCAGATTGGAAAGGAAGCAGTACAACTATTTCTATTTGCAGATGACACGATCTTCTATGGAGAAAATCATAAAGAATTCCCCCAAAACTGTTAGAGCTAGTAAACAGTAAAAGAGACCTCTGTGTTCATGGATTGGAAGACTTAATAATGTTTAGATGGTACCATTCTTCCAACTGATCTACAGATTCAATACAATTCCTGTAAAAATTACAGCTAACTTCTTTGTACAAATTGATAAGCTGATTCTAAAATTCATATGGAATCCCAGGAGGCCCAAAATAGCCAAAAATTCTTGAAAAAGAAGAACAAAGTTGGAGGACTCATACTACCTAATTTCAAAGCTTGCTATAAAGCTAAAGAGGTATGGTACTGACATAATCATAGACATACAACTCAATGGGATAGAATTGAGAGTGCAGAAATAAACCTATACATTTATGATCAATTAATTTTTTATAAGGATGCCAAGACAATTTGATGGGGAAAGAATAGCCTTATCACCACTGGATATTCACAATCAAAAGAATGGATTTGGATTCCTACTTCACACCATATATAAAAAATGAACTCAATGGATTAGAGACCTAAATGTGGGAGTTAAAACTAAAATTTTTGGAAGAAAATATAGAGAAAAATGTTAATGACTTTGAATTAGGCAGTGGTTCTTGGATATCTTGCCTAAAGAATAAGCATCCAGCCTTGGCCGGTTTGCTCAGTGGTTAGAGCATTGGCCCATGGACCAGTAAGCTATGGGTTTGATTCCAGTCAAGGGCACATACCTTAGTTGTGGTTCATTCCTGGCCCAGGTGGGGTCATGTGGGAGGCAACCAGTGGATGTTTCCTTCTTATATCGATGTTTCTCTCCTCTCTCCCACTCTATTTGAAGATGAATGGAAAAATATTCTCTGGTGAGGATGAAAAAAAAATAAGAATAAGCAACCAAACTAAAAATAGAGAAATTGGACTTTAGATTTAAAAACTGTTGGGCTTCGCCCTGGCTGGATGGCTCCTGTTGGTTGGGGTGTCGTCTGGTACACCAAAAGGTTCCAGGTTCAATTCACAGTCAGGACACATAACCTAGGTTACGGGTTCTATCCCTATTCGTCGTGCATATAGGAGGCAGCTGATCAATGTTTCTCCCTCTGCCTTCTTCTCTCTCTAAAAAATCAATAAAAAGGCATATCCTTGGGTGAGGATTTAAAACAAAAAACTGTTGGGCTTCAAAGAACCTTCTCAAGAAAGTGAAAAGACAACCTAAAGAACAGAAAAAAATATTTGCAAAACATATATCTGATAAGGGTCTAGTACCTAGTACAATGCCTGACATAGGCCTTCAGTATTTTATTTAATGAATGAATAAATAATAGCAGATTTTATATATATATCTTAAAACTCTATAGCAAAAAGACAAGTAACCTAATTAGGAAATGCATAAAAGATCTGACATATCTCCCAAGAAGACATATAAATGACCAATAAGCACGTGAAAACATGATCAACTTCTTTAGTCATTAGGAAAATACAAATCAAAACTACCCTGAAATACCACTTTCCACCCACTAGGATCACTATAATTAAAGAAACAAGACAATAGCAAATGTTGACACAGATAAGGAGAAATTTGGAACCCTCATACTTTGTTGGTGGGAGTAAAATGATGCAGTGGCTATGCAAAACAATTTGTCAGTTCCTCAAAAAGTTAAACACAGACATATATTACTACATAGTGGTCTTTACTTCTGCAATTCACCTTTCCTCTCCACTGAGAAAAGCTTGTGCTATAACAGAAGTACATCTATCTTGGAGCCAGGTGAGATTTGATTCCTAGAGCTGCCATTACTAACCAAAAGCAAGCCTCTTATATTCTCTGAGCTTTTGCCCTTTTTTTAGAAAGGAAGGAGAAGATGAACACAAGCTAAAGAGATGGCTTTTATTTTTATTTATTTATGTTTGTTAATCCTCACCCGAGGATCTTTTTCTATTGATTTTTAGATAGAGTGGAGAGAGAGAGATAGAGAAACATTGATGTGAGAGACACATTGATTCGTTGCCTACAGCATGACCCCAGCCGAGGTTGGGGGTTGAAACTGCAACCCACGTATGTGCCCTTGACCAGGAATCGAACCCGAGACCCTTTGATCCATGCACCAACACTCTAACTGCTGAGCCAAACTGGCCAGGGCATGAGCTTTTGCTTTTTTACCTCTAAAACAGGGTTAATGCGTCCAGCTGGTATGGCTCATGGTTGATCCATCAACCCATGCACCAAGAGTTTACCAGTTCGACCCATGCACCAAGAGGTTACCAGTTCGATTCCTGGTCAGGACACATGCCCAGGTTGTGGGCCCGATCCCTGGTGATGGGCATGCAAGAGGCAGTCAATTGATGTTCTCTCTCATCGATGTTTCTATCTCTCTCTCCCTCTCCTTTCCTCTCTCTCTAAAAATCAATAAAGAAAAAATTTTTTTTAAAAACAATGCTTTTAAAACGGGGTTAATGACCTTGTCTACAACTGACAAGATCAAAAGAGATAAACTAAATTTAAATCCATGAAAACATGATTTTGACAGTAATGATGGTGGACACTGAAATGATTATATTCTTACCATCCCTTTCCTCTCTGCAATGCTCTGATGATAGATGAAGATAAGCTTTACTTCCTCAAGAATAAGAACTGTATATTTTGGGGCCCTGGCCAGGTAGCTCAGTTGGTTAGAGTGTCATCACAGCATGCCAAGGTTTTGGGTTTGATCTCTGGTCAGGGCACATACATGAAGCAACTGATGAATGCATAAATAAGTGGAACAACAAGTCAAGGTTTGTCTCTCTAATTAATAAAAATAATTTTTAAAAAAGAACTGTATATTTGTATTATATTCCTAACATATTTTTGGTATATATAAATCTCTTTTTAGTCAATAAGCATGTTTCCAAAGTATTTTGAGTTCTTTGAAAGAAAAAAGTTACACACACGAAAAACTTTTATTGGGAGAATATGAGTAAAGCAAAATGAGCCAGCAAGTTATAGAAAAGGATATTGTACCAAAATATGTCATTTGTAAGGTTATGAACACCTATGAACTTTTTTCAAATTTGATTTTTTAAATTCAGTGTTCAAATCTTTGCAACAACCTAACTCTTCTGAAAATGAAATGTCTTCTTTAAGGAATCTCATAAAAAGAGCACTGAGCTGAGAATGGGAAAAAAAAATCTGACCCCTGGCTCTGCTACTAACTGTGTCTAACCTTGAGGGGGAAACAGCTACGTTCCTCTGGGCCTCATTTTTTTTCATCTATGAAATAAAATATTGAGCTGCAGTCTGAAAAAAAACTTATTTAATTCAGAAATTTGAGAGAACTTATTTTCTGGTATATGTTAATTTTGTTAACATCTTTAAATCAAGTTCTAGGGTGTCAGGTACATTGGGAATGTGTTATGTGATAAAGGTGGCATTTCACATTGCAGGGAAGGGTGAGATAGATTATCCAGTAAAAAGCACTGTGACAACTGGTTAGCTATTAGAGGGCTACCTTTTAAAATCAAAATAAAATCTGGATGGATCAAGGATTTAAATTAAAAAACAAAAACCAAAGGACTGGGGAACAAGCACAATTGAATAATTGTATAATATTTAATAATCTTGAAGTATGGGGTAGGCCTCTTTACATATGACATTAACCACTGAAGTCATGAAAAGACTGATAAATATTACTCCATAAAAATTTTAAAACTTATGCACACAAAAAAATAGTGTAACTAAGATGAAAAGTCAACCAACTGAGAAAAATATTCATAAAACATTCAAGAGTTAAAGGGCTAATTTCCTAAAAATATAAAAGGCTTTCACAAATTAATAGGCAAAGATGAACAATTCAGTTTTTTTGGGTTTTTTTAATAGGCAAAGAGCACAAATCGGTAATTTTCAAAAAAATAAGTAAATGCACAAGTAAATATATGGAATGCTCCTCGGCCTCACTAATAATCAACAGCAATATATTGTCATTTTTTTCTCCTATCAGTTGAACAATAAAATGTTGATGCTCTTTGATCCAGGTAGCCCATTAAAAAAATAATAACTGTCTTCCAGAAATATAAAAGTCCTCAAAGATATATCTACTAGGCTACTTATTACCCCATTTTACAATTTTATAATAGCAAGAAATTGAAAATAACAAATATTCATTATAAAGGTATTGGTTGTATAAATTATGGTACATTCAGCCCTGGCTGGGTAGTTAAAGCAACTGATGTTTCTCTCTCACATTGATCTCTCTCCCCCACCCCCTCCCTTTCCCTCTCTCCCTCTCCCCCTTTTTCCCTTTCCAAAATCAATAAAATATTCTCAGGTGAGGATTTTAAAAATTATGGTACAGCCCTGGTCGGTTTGGCTCAGCGGTTAGAGCGTTGGCCTGCAGACCAGAGAGACCCGGGTTCAGTTCCCGTTAAGGGCGCGTACCTTGGTTCCAGTTTGTCCCCGGCCCTGGTTGGGTCAGGGCCGTGTGGGAGGCAGCCACTCGATGTGTCCCTTTCACATCGATGTTTGTTTCTCTCTTCCTCTTTCTCCCTCCCACTCTATCTGAACAAAAAATGGAAAAATGTCCTCGGGTGAGGATAAACATATATATATATGTGTATATATATGTATGTGTATATATATATATAACACATTCATGAAATGAAATACTGTGCAGCAGATAAAAAAGACAAAAATAGATAAGTGTGTACTAATGAAAAGTCCATGGTTTATGGTGTAATAAAAGAAAAGTTCCTTATAAAACTATGTTAGATTTTTAATAATAATTGTAGGAAAAAAACAAGGATATTATTTATATGTATCAAACTGTTAACAGTGGTTACCTCTGGGGATAGGAGTACAGAATATTTTTACTTGCTAAATTTTTTAACATAGCTGCTGTAATGTTTGTATTTTTATAATGTACATACATTTTTAATTAGAAATATTAATAAAGATGTAAACATTGATTTTAAAATAGTGTTTAATGTTAAGATCTTATCAATCCTGGACACTGATGTAGAGGATCATGTTTATGTTCTGTTCCATAAGATTTATAAACTGAGTTCCCAGTTCCTCTGTATTTGGGAGACAAGTCAGACTTAATTGGCACTGAATAGTAGTTAAAAGGATTTGGGGGTTGAGGACATTAATCATATCTTCTTTAATTACATTTGCAGATTCCGTTGCAGACACTCTGGATGGAAAATACCATTAAACTTCTGGATTTGGTAGAAGTTAATAGTTCAGTTCTTGCTGGTACTAACTTTTGAATAGCTGACGTGGAAAATGTTTTCACTATAGTCTATTTGAAAATGTGTCTGTTTTACCATGGGTCACATTTATAAAAAAAAAAAAAAATAGGGGTTCTTTTCATTTGCTTTGGTTCAGTAATGATAATATTTTACATTTATTTAGTGTCCATTCATATGTATTTTCTCATTTAATCAGTATAGGAACCTGGGAAGTAGGCAGAGCAGTGTTACTATCCCATTTTAAGCTCTGTGATTTCCTCTACTCAGGTTTTCAGGGAGTGCAAAATGACTTGGTTAATTTCATTCTGGTGAATATCATAATGAAAATGTCTGGGCAGCTCAGTGAGACTCTTAGGCCAGGGTATAGCATTTCACATCATAGGTCTGTTCTGAGGCCCATCAGTGCCCTCCCAGTGTGGTAGACTGAAGGAGGGCCAGCCACAGCAGGCGCTGGTATAGTTCAGAGGGAGTCGGAGTTCCCCAGAAAGCTAGGAATTGGGATTTGTTTGGTCATGGATGAAAGGGCCAGTTTAGATCCTAAGCCACCTGTATATCTCTCCACTGGTAGCTAGTTATTTCCCCCAAATAGTCAAAACTTCTAGATTCAACATTTTTAGGTTGATCTCTGAGAGACTGGGTAAAGGACTTATAGCTCATGGGTAAGGCTTCCCTTTGGGTATGAGATACACACAGAGTAAAGTGGCTCCATCATAAATTTTGGGTTACAAAGGCAGGTCATCAGCAGATGAGTCCTCTGTAGTATTAGTACTGTGTCCCAAGATGATTTTGATCTTTAAGAAGTACAATGAAGTTGTGTAATTATTCTCATTCTCTCACATCCTTTTCCCCCTCATTCTTTAGATCCAAAATTAACAGGACAGGCTGTTATTCCAGGATCCATAATATACCACAAACAGTCACCAATACTTCTGGTTTGTTGCAAGGTACATTTCCTTTAGTTTAAAATTATCATACTTGTTTTACTGAATTTATAATTTGTATAATTTATCATTTTTAGTTGGGACTTTACTGAACTCTACTTGTCCATCAGATTGAGCCAATGGACAGTTTTTCTTAAGAAATACAATAGTGCCCTGGCCGGTTTGGCTCAGCGGTTAGAGCGTTGGCCTGCAGTCCGGAGAGACCCGGGTTCGGTTCCCGCTAGGGGCACGTACCTTGGTTGCAGTTTGTCCCCGGCCCTGGTTGGGTCGTGTGGGTGGCAACCACTCGATGTGTCGCTCTCACGTCGATGTTTCTCTCTCTCTCTCTCTCTCTCCCCCTCTCATTCTATCTGAACAAAATATTGAAAAATGTCCTCGGGTGAGGATAAAAAAAAAAAAAAAAGAAAAGTAATACAATAGTATAATTTTTAAAAATTTATTCATTATTTTTTTTTATTCCAAGTATTACAGATGTCCCCCTTTTTGTCCCCCATTGTATAGTATAATTTTTTGAAAGTGATAAAGTTTTGCCAAGGCATTATTATTACTCTAACGATGAAAGAAGATTCAGTAACTTTAGTGCTTCTTCTTTTTTTTTTTGCATTTATCTTCAGATAGAGCAGGAGGGAGAGAGGGGGAAGAGAGAAACGTCGGTATGAGAAAAACACATCGACTGGCTGCCACCCACACAACCCCAACCAGGGCCGGGGACAAACTGCAACTGAGGTACATGCCCTTAGCAGGAACTGAACCCCAGGACTCTCTGATCCGTGGGCTGATGCTCTAACTTTAAAATAAAGTTGTATATTCTAACTAAACTGATACAGTTTACAAGCTCTTGTTTAATTAACAAGTTATCATGAAAGATAGTCATATGGAAGTATTTAGCTGAACTAATGTGTGTGTGAGATAGTCTTTACAGTGGTGAGACAGAAGTTTCCTAACTATTTAAAGTGACTTTGGCCCTAGCCAGTTTTTCTCAGTGGTTAGAGCATTGGCCAGCGGACCAGAGAGACCCGGGTTCGGTTCCCATTAAGGGCACATACCTTGGTTGGGGTCATGTGGGTGGCAGCCACTCAGTGTGTCTCTCTCACATCGATATTTCTCTCTCTGTCTTCCTCCCTTTCTCCTTCCCACTCTATCTGAAGATAAATGCAAAAATATCCTCGGGTGAAGATAAAAAAAAAATTAAATGAAGTGACTTTGGAACCCTTGCTGTTTTATAAGACAATGGCGTTTTCCTAAGAAATGTTCCACATTCCTCTCATGTCCTTCATGTGGTGTATATGTGAGATATTTCCTGCTCACAACGGGTGTTTAAAATGTTACACACTATGCCCTGGCCGGTTTGGTTCAGTGGTTAGAGCATCAGCCCGCGGTCCAGAGAGATCCGGGTTCGGTTCCCGCTAGGGGCACGTGCCTCGGTTGCAGTTTGTCCCCAGCCCTGTTTGGGGTTGTGCGGGAGGCAGCCACTCGATGTGTCCCTTTCACGTCAATGTTTCTCTCTCTCTCTCTCCCCCTCCCACTCTATCTGAACAAAAATGGAAAAATGTCCTCGGGTGAGGATAAATAAATAAATAAATAAAAATAAAATGTTACAAACTATAAATACAGAGCTCCTACATCGACCTCTCTTCATGTCTGTCCAACTTATTCTGGAATAACATTGGGTGCGTATGTCTGGTCCTTGTCTGGTCTGTAGTTTGTGCTTATAGAGGCTGGTGTTGTCTGAAGATGTGAGTTTGAGACCCACCAGTTGTCACCTCAGACCAGTCACTCTTGCTCTGGCATCAGTTTTCTCTGTAGATGAGATTGGATCTGTCTTCCTTTTAGAGTAGTTGTATTTTGATGACCAGTCATAATAAGTTGCATGGACACACTCTGAACACTGTAAAACACCATATACCTTTTTGTCCTGCTCCCTGTATGTTTACATAGGTTTGTGCAGATCTGCACATGTATCACTCCTTGGTAAACTTTTAGAGTCAAAGAATCATATATGTTACAGTGCTGTTTGCAGCTAGGCATTTAGTAAAGGTTTTTTGGTTGGCTTATTTTTTTCATGATAAAATTTTATAAACTAAAATTTACTTCAATTTACTACTTCATATTCACTGTCTGTCTTTTGCCCTTTAGGATGGCTGGATTGGTGTTCGATCGGTGATGCTCAAGAAAACACTAACAGCTACTGATTTCTACAATGGATATTTGCACCCCTGGCACCAGAAAAATTCCCAAGCTTGTCCAAGCCAGTGCAGATTTCAGACTCTCAGACTTCCACCAAAGAAGCAGAGGAAGAAAATTGTTGCTATGCAACAGTGCATTAAGTAGTTAGGAAGAAGATGGACAAGACCTATTACATGTTTGTAATTTATTAAAAGCCTTATTTACAAGGAATTACTTTGACTTTCAAAGAATACGACACTGTTGGAAAAGAGAAGATTATTGTTAAAAAGATTAATTACCTCACTTCCCATTTTTTGTTTAACAGTTAAAAACAACTTTTCTACTTGGATAACAAAAGAAGCTTTAAATAAAATTTTATTTATGTCAAAGTCAAGGAGATTTTTTGTTTCCTTAACACCAAGTACAACTAACCAGTATGCATGTGTGTACTAAAGAGAGGTTCTTTTTTAAAATAATGCATCTAGCCCGGCCAGTGTGGCTCAGCGGATTGAGCGTTGCCCCGTGGACTGAGAGGTCCAGTTCCATTTCCTGTCAGGGCACATGTTTCTGTCTTTCCCTCTCTCTCTAAAAGAAAAAAGAAAGAAAAATACATCTATTAAATTTTTAAAATTTATGTCCTCATTGACTAGATTTTCATTTTAAGAGTATGTAATCTACATTTCTGATTTTTCAACAAGTAGTAAAGTCAGATTTTTTTAAAGTCCTCTATCATCTAGTTCCCATCAAGTAGTAAACAGATCATAATAATCTGTCATGTTGATCTTGACTATAAATTCACATTTTACATCTAGGTCTTCTTAAAGTAGGAACATCCTAACATTTTTCAACATATTTATGCAATAAAAGTTACTGAGCTTTTGGTTTGCAGAAACTCATCTGTCTTTTTGTTGTTGTTGTTATCCTTACCTGAGGACATTTTTCCATTTTTTGTTCAGATAGAGTGGGAGGGGGAGAGAAGAAGAGAGAGAGAGAAACATCGACGCGAAAGGGACACATTGCCGAGTGGCTGCCACCCGCACGACCAACCAGGGCCGGGGACAAACTGCAACCGAGGTACATGCCCCTAGCAGGAACCGAACCCAGGTCTCTCTGGACTGCAGTCCGCTGCGCTAACCGCTGAACCAAACTGGCCAGGGCTCATCTGTCTCTTAAGAGTCAAGTGCTTCTGGTGGAGGACAGGGTGTAGTGGCGAGCTGTTGAACTTTTACTTGAGAATATTTACATATCGGCTTTTTCTGCCTAGATTCTGTCAGTTATAATCTTTTTCCATTCATTAATTCATCCATTCAACAACAGTTATTGATAAGGCAATTATATAATTGATCATTTAAAAGGACACATTCATGAGTAAAAGGAAATACTTGTATTACTCCTGGACGATGGGCATAAACCAGGACTCTCCCAGGCACACCAGGTATACGGACATCCTATTTATTGAGCACTTTCTGTGCAACTAGACTTTATGCTGGTTGCTGGAGATGAAGACATTAAATAATATTTGATATCTTGAATCTACTGGGGAGGCAAACGCAAATATAATACTGTTATAAATGCCATAATGCAGGTATAATGGAAGCATTCAATGTCCCACAAGGGAGTCAGTGGAAGCTTTCCAGAGAAGATAAAGCTGAATCTGAGGTTCCAAACGATGAGTTCACTAGATTAAGGCCTAGAAGGGCATCCACAGAGTCATAAAAGAACACACAGGGGGTTTTGGTAATGTTTTTAAACAGGGTGGTGGGAGCATGATTGCCTTTTATTATTCTTTAAACCATAAATTTGCTATGCATTTTCTTCAATGTATGAGCTAATTATCTACTTACATGTAAAGCTGGCTGGGAAAAAGCTAACAGTGCATCATGAAAAAGAAACAAATGGCATGTTAAACAGAGTGGGGAAAGAGCACAGTGTTTGGAAGAACTGGTATGAATGGAATATGATGATAGAGGCGAGACTGGAGGAAACAAGACTAGAAGGCCACATTATGAAGGGCTTTGAAAACCATGAGAAATTAGACCTTTGTCTTGTATGCAAGAGATTTAATCAGGAAGTCACACGACCAGATCTGCATTTTGGGAAGGTAACTTGGGTTGTGGGATGAAAGGCAGGTTGGAAGTAAAACCTGGGGCAGGGAGATTTGTTGGGAAGTTCGAAATGTGGAGATCTGGGCTACAGCTCCAATTATGGGAGCTGGGAAAAAGATTTAAAAGATTTTGCTGTGGAAGTGAAAGAACTTGGTTATCGCTTGGGTATTATATTCTTATGGAGAGTTTTGACTCCACCACGGGCAGCTCTATGATCTCTAACAAGTCACTTATAGTCACTGATTTTTAGTTTCCTTGAGTGTGAAATGGGGCTGATAGAAAACATTTTCAAAATAGTTTTGAGAATCATAGCCTGCGTGAAAGTGTTCTTTTGTTGTTATTGTTTGCAGTTAGTATGTATTGAGTACTTAACTCCCCGCTCTAGACTCTGAGCTCATATAATGAAATTCAGAGAGAATGAAAATCAGTGTCCTCTGGGAGCTTATAGTGTGCAGTAGTGGTGATTTCTGCAGAGGATCGAAGGAAGTGCCACAGGGAGGGGGAACCCTCTCTGAGGACATAGCTCTCTGTTTATCAGTTCTGATTGCTTACTACCTAATGGTTAATGGTCTCAGGTCTGCCACCCTACACTCTGAGTGGATCCTATCTGATTGTTTAGCCAATTACCATTGTCCTTACTAGTCAGAATCTTTTTTTTATCCTCACCTGAGGACACTTTTCTATTTTTTATTCAGACAGAGCGGGAGGGAGAGAGAGAAAGAGAGAGAAACATTGATGTGAAAGGGACACATCGAGTGGCTGCCACCTGCATGACCCAACCAGGGCTGGGGATAAACTGCAACCGAGGTACATGCCCTTAGCAGGAACCGAACCCAGGCCTCTCTGGACCACAGGCCGACGCTCTAACCGCTGAGCCAAACTGGCCAGGGCTAGTCAGAATCTCTTATGTCAGAACACCTCTAGTCCTTGGCCAGACTGTAAGGCAAGGCCCACCCCAGACCAGTGACTTCACCTGCACAGAAAATAGCCTAATGCTGAGTAGGGGGCGGTGGTGAGGCAGTGTGAGCTGGGAAGGGAAGTTGGTTGTCATGAGTGGCATGGTTGGCATACTTAGGACTATATGAAACACCTTTCAAACATATGAAATCTTGAGGCAAGAGTGCAAAATCCATCCCATAGAGGACAGTTTCCCATCCAGGGAGCCTTGAGCCCATCCTCGGACTGGAGGATAAACACCAGGTTAGAAAAGCCATCTTCAAATTGGCAGCCTATTCTTTGAAAAAGTAAATGGTGCACATCCCAGATAGGCCTCTGGAAACTATATGACTCCCTCTGTTCAAGCTCCTATAGAGACAACAATCTGGCCCTGGCTGGTTTGGCTCAGTGATTAGAGCCTTGGCCCAGAGACCAAAGGGTCTCAGATTCGATTCCCAGTCAAGGGCCGTACCTGGGTTGCAGGTTCAATCCCAGATGAGGCATCCAATCAATGTGTCTCTCTCACATCAATGTTTCTCCCCCCCCCCCTTCCACTCTCTAAAAATCAATGGGAAAAAAATATTCTTGAGGATTAACAAAAGAAGAAACCACAATTCAGTGTGATGGAGTAGGGTTTCTCATCTGAACGAGAATCACCTGAGGCACCTGTTTAATTTTTTTAATGTTTTTTTTTTAATGAAAAAACATTTTTTATTGATTTTAGAGAGAGAGGAAGGAAGGGAGAGAGAGAGAGAGAGAGAGAGAGGGAAACATTAATTTGTTATTCAACTTTTTTATGCATTCATTGGTTGAGTCTTGTATGTGCCCTGACTGTTGATCAAACCTGCAACCTTGGTGAATTGGGGCAACGCTTCAACCAACTAAGGTACCTGGCCAGGGCTGGGGTACCTGTTTAAAATGTAAATTCCTCAGCCAGTGTAGCTCAATGGTTGAGCATTGACCCATGCACCAAGAGGTTGCCGGTTGATTCCAGGTCAGGGCACATGCCAGAGTTTCAAGCTAGATCCCCAAAAGGGGGCTATGCAGGAAGCAGCCAATTGATTTAATGTTTCTCTCTCATCATTGCTTCTATCTCTCTCCACCTCTCCCTTCCTCTCTATTTAAAAAAATCAATAAAACTATATTTTTAAAACATATATAAAAATAATAATAAAGCTCTGGCCGGTTTGGCTCAACGGTTAGAGCATTGGCCCGCGGTCCAGAGAGCCCTGGGTTCAGTTCCTGCTAAGACACATACCTTGGTTGCACTTTGTCCCTGGCCCTGTTTGGGGTCATGCAGGAGGCAGCCACTCAATGTATCCCTTTCACGTCGATGTTTCTCTCTCTCTCTCTCTCTCTCTCTCTCTCTCTCTCTCTTCCTCTCTCTCCCTCCCACTCTATTTGAACAAAAATGGAAAAATGTCCTTGGGTGAGGATAAAAAAATAATAATAATAATAAATAAAATGTAAATTCCTGGGTTCTATTCCAGGCCATACAACAGAATCTCTGGATATGGGACTCTGCATTTTGTCACACTAAATAAATGATTTTTATGCTGGAGTAGTAACAGCTTTAACTAACTAGCTTAAGAAGTGCCCATGGCTCTGAACCATATGCTGGCCCCTAGGTCCAGGGTCCTCTCAGGGAAGGTGAAACAATCTATTCTGTACTCTGGCTAAAAGGATGGATTTGCAAACACATTCCCTCCTTTGCAAGATGCTTCTATTTCGGTTCTTCTTCTTGCTAATAAAACATCAGTCTCAAAACAGAATTCAGGCCCTGGCTGGTTTGGCTCGTGGGGTAGAGGGTCAGCCCTTGGAACGAAGGGTTGCAGGTGCCAGAAGTAACCGATCGATGTGTCTCTCTCACATTGATGCTTCTCTTTCTTCTTCTCTCCCTCCCTCCCTTCCACTCCATCTAAAAATTAATGGAAAAATATCCTAGGGTGAGGATTAACAACAAAAACAAAAAACAGAATTTAGTTATTCTTTATTTGTTGGATGACTCAGGACAAGTTACTTAAAAATTTTTAACTATAATTTCTCAATTTAATAACATGGGTAATACCTACCTTGAAGTATAGAAATACATATAGAATATGCCCAGGGAAGTCTACATTGCAAACACTATAAGTAGTAGCCAGCTTTGTCCCCAGACAAAAACGACCATCATTCCTTCTCTGAGCCTGCAACATATTTCTCCTCTGGATGGCAGCAGCTGCCTGCCTAGGTGTCTCCCAACACAAGGGGAAAAATTTTAGTTGGAAAGGATCTATGATTTTAGTAACTCAAATTTTCATTTTAGAGATGATGAAACAGGGGTCCAGCAACAGCTAGCTAGTGATAATACTCAGATTAGAACCTGGCGATTTTGTTTTAAAGGATAATACTATTGGTTTGGTTTGGGAGACAAAAGAAATGTTTCTGAGCATAAAAAGGAGCTCTGAGAATGGCTGCCCAAAAGGATGTTTATTATTTTTATACTTTGTTTTAAGGCAGTAAAACCTATTTTCACCATTTTCCTTTATATTAGTCAAACAATCTCAAGGTAAAACTATACTATTTTGAGAGGCAGAGTCTTAGATTCAACAAACATGGTGTGAGCCCTGGCCCTGCCAATGACAAAGCCTAGGCTAGTTACCCACTCTCTCTGAATGTTTCCTCATCTAGGAAATGAAAATTGTGCCTACTTTGCAAGGGTTGTCATGAAGATAGAAGTAATATATAGGGTGTCCCATAAAAATGTATACACAAGTTTGAATAAAGATAAAGTCAGTGCTTATTAAAATACATTTAATTTTCTAAATGTAATAGAATTTACAGATGCCCTGTATACATTTTGGGACACCCTGTAATGCATCTAGCATAGTGTCCAGAACACAGTAGGTTCTCAGTACCGTTATTATTAGCTAACATGAGTTCTGGCTATGTTTCTAAGGACTTAACCTGAACTATCTCATTGTATCTTTACATTAACCCTCTGTGCCGGGTACTGGTATTGATCTTCGTCTTTCCAGAACGTTAAATAGTTCATAAGTGGTGGAGTTGGACAGTTCACACTCCAGTAGTCTGACGCCAGTCTGTGGTCCTAACTTGGGACTACTCTGCTTCTATTGGCAAATGTTTTTTATCCCTGATCAGGGAATTTAATGTGTTAGGCTTTAGCACTCAGAAACAAAGAAATGGGAACACATTTTAACTGAGTGCCCATCACACACAGGCACTGAGCTAGACTATTTCAAAACAATTTTCTCATTTTAGTTACTGTTTAACTACCTCTGAGGATTCATAAAGTTTTCTAGAACTCTACAGATTTATTTTGCTTTATTTGGTAGTATCTTATGATGCAGGGTTCTTTATTGCTGCTCTTCTTTGAAGGCAGGTCATCCCATTGTTTAAGGAAGAAACAGTGAGATGCTAGGTTGACAGATGGTACCTTAGCTTAGGAACTTTCATTTTAAAAAGTTAATGATGGACAAACATTAATTTACCCAAGAAGTTAACATACTGTTTTCATTAAAGAGTCATTTTTTAAAAAAATCCTCACCAGAGGATATGTATGTTGATTTTAGAGAGGGAGGAAGGGACAGAGAGAGAGAGAGAAGAAAAAAAAAAATCAGTGTTAGAGAGAAATATTGATCAGTTGCTTCCCATATGTGCCCCAACCAGGGATCGAAAACACAACCTTTTTGGTATATGGGACAACGCTCCAACTAACTGAGCCACCCGACCCTGGCAAGAAGCATTTTGTGATACTTTTTATTTTATTTTTATTTTTTATTTTATTTTTGTTACAGATGTTTCTCCTTTTTTATCCCATTGACACCCTCCTCCCCATCCCCCACCCCACCCTGTCCATTGGTTATGCATACATGCATATGAGTTCTGTGGTTTATCTCTTCCCACACCCCACCACCCCCTCTTCTGAGGGTTGTCAGTCTGTACCTATTTCCATGTTTCTGGGTCTACCCTATTTTTCAGACTGTTAGTTCATTATATTCCATAAATAAGTGAGATCATGTGGTATTTCTCTTTTTCTACTTGGGTTGTTTCACTTAGGATAATACTTTCCAGGTCCCTCGATGTCGTCTCAAAGGATAAGAGATCTTTCTTTCTTACAGCTGCATAGTACTCCATTGTGTATATGTACCACTGCTTTGTTATCCATTCGTCTACTGATGAACACTTGGGCTGTTTCCAGATCTTAGCTATTGTAAATAGCACTGCTATGAACATGGGGGTACATATATTCTTTCTGATTGGTGTTTCAGGCTCCTTAGGGTATATTCCTAGAAGTGGGATCACTGGGTCAAATGGAAGTTCAATTTTTAATTTTTTGAGGTAACACCATATTGTTTTCCATAATGGCTGCACCAGTCTGCATTCCCACCAGCAGTGCACTAGAGTCCCCTTTTCTCCACACCCTCGTCAACACTTGTCGTTTGATGATTTGTTGATGGCGGCCATTCTGACAGGGGTGAGGTGATACCTCATTGTTGTTTTAATTTGCATCTCTCTGATGATTAGTGATGTTGAGCATTTCTTCATATGTCTCTTGGCCATTTGTATGTCCTGTTTGGAGAGGTGTCTATTCAGCTCCTCTGCCCATTTTTTAATTGGGTTTTTTGTCTTTCTTTTGTTGAGTTATATGAGTACTCTATATATTTTGGAAATTAACCCCTTATCTGATGTATTATTGGCAATGATGTTCTCCCATACAGTGGGTTGCCTTTCCATTTTGATGGTTCTTTTGTTGTGCAAAAGCTTTTGAGTTTGATGTAGTCCCATGTGTTCATTTTTTCCTTTGTTTCTGTTTTCTTAGGTGATGTATCAGTGAAAATTCTGCTGCGTATGATGTCCGAAATTTTGTCGCCTACGTTTTCTTCTAGAATTTTTATGGATTCACAGGTCACATTTAAGTCTTGTATCCATTTTGAGTTTATTTTTGTGTATGGTGTAAGTTGATGGTCTAGTTTCATTTTTTTGCATGTAGCTGTCCAATTTTCCCAACACCATTTATTAAAGAGGCTGTCTTTACTCCACTGTATACTCTTGCCACCTTTGTCAAATTTTTTTTTTTTAATCCTCACCCGAGGACATTTTTCCATTTTTTGTTCAGACAGAGTGGGAGGGAGTAAGGGGAAGAGAGAGAGAGAGAAACATCGACGTGAAAGGGACACACTGAGTGGCTGCCACCCACACGACCAACCAGGGCCGGGGACAAACTGCAACCGAGGTACGCGCCCTTAGCGGGAACCGAACCCGGGCCTCTCAGGACCACAGGCCGACGCTATAACCGCTGAGTCAAACTGGCCAGGACTTGTCAAATATTAATTGAGCATATTGCCTTGGGTCCATTTCTGGGTTCTCTATTCTGTTCCACTGGTCTATATGCCTGTTCTTGTGCCAGTACCAGGCTGTTTTTTGTGATACTTTAAAAAAGTTTCTTGGAAAGGGAGAGGCAATGGGCCAGGGGTGGAGGGGATTATCAGAGAGAAGCAACTTTGAGGAAAGGCTATTGTAAAGTCTGTAATATATCTCTCATAAATATATAAAATCTAAAATCTTAGAATTAGAAAGAACTTAGAGATCATTTAGTTTAAACTTGGACTCATTTTATAGAAAAAGAAACCACTCCCACAAAGAGGAAATGTCTTGTCCAAGGCTAGAACTCAGGTTTCTTAAACTCCCAAATGATAATAAACTATTAATTATAAATAACTGTATATAACGTGTTTGATAGGACCTTTAGATAGCAAGGTGTAGGAGAGTCATATCAGTATTTTTCTTGGGAAGTTCCAGAATCCCCACTCAGTGTCTGATCCCTATACTCCAGTGTGGTATGTATTTGACACAGACTTGGTCTGGCAACGAGAAAACTCATTTTCAGTCTTGGTTGTCAGTATAATTTGATATATAACACTGTGGTCAACTGTACCCTGAAAAGCTTCGAAAGGATGTTATTCCAAGAACTGGTATTAGTGTAAAAAAATAAGTGTTTTGTTCCTCTTTGACTTTTTCACACATCCACAGTTCTTGGGGGTAAAATAGGGGTAAATTACTCTGGTAGGTCAAGGGAGGGAGGCATTTTAAATGGTGGGAAGAGCATATACAAATGCCTACAGGTTTGAGACCTCAGAGAATGTTCAGGACCCTTTGAGAGAGCCAGGCCTGTTCTAGCCTGTGCACCTCGGACTTTAGCTTTAAGACAGAGTAGAGCTATTGAAGGATTTAGAACAAGGTTTAGGGCAGGATTTTAAAACATGAATATAGCCCTGGCCAGTTTGGCTCAGTGGTTAGAGTGTCGGCTCGTGGACCAGAGAGTCCTGGGTTCGGTTCCTGCTAAGGGAACATATCTCCCTTGCAATTTGTCCCAGCCCTGGTTGGGGTCGCGTGGGTGGCAATCAGTTGATGTGTCTCTCTCACATCAACGTTTCTCTTTCTTCCCCCCACTCTCCCTCCCGTTCTGTCTGAAGATAAATGCAAAATGTCCTCGGGTGAGGATAAAAATAATAAAAAATAAAAACATGAATATAGCCCTGGCCAGTTTGACTCAGTGATTAGAGCATTGGCCTGAGGACCAATGAGTCTTGGGTTTGATTCCAGGCAAAGGTACGAACCTCGGTTGCGATTCGTCCCCAGCCCTGATTGGAGTCATGCGGGAGGCAGCCAGTCCTCTTAATGTTTCTCTCTCTCTCCCCTTCACACTCTATCTGAAGATAAATGGAAAAATATCCTCGGGTGAGAATACAAAAAAAAAAAAGAATATAGTTGCTTTTAGTTATTTTTATTACACAATAACATATTAATATATTCTTATATAAATTCAAATACTAAATCTAAATGTCAAAGTACTCCTTTACCGCCCCTTACACCCCCAGTTTCTTCTCAGAGGTAACCACCATTCTGTTTGATGTGTATACATGTATTTGAGATATATCTAGGACTATTTTGCATGTGTGTTTTAAAACAAATATCCTGTCAAGAGATCAATTGAAGGGATAAAGCGTGGGTTTGGGCAATTCTGAGAGCCAGTTGGCCATCTGGTTACTTTGTTTGGTATTCACAGAGTATTTTGTGAACATTCCAGTTTTTAAGTGAAATTCTCACACAGGGGATGGTGCTGTGGGAACCATCTGGCAGACCCCAACAATGACAGCTGCAAACCCTCACAGCCTTAAACACCAGGTCTGTCTGTACTGTGGCCTGTCCTGGATCAAAAGTTTGCTCCCAGCAGTTGTGCAATTACAGGACAGCTGGAATTCACAGATATTAAATGTCCCTCATTCGGATTAGGAAATGGACAATGTGCTTGCCATGTGCTATGGAATAACTGAGGATCCAAACATGACCATGGGGTCCTTTACTAAGAGAAACAAAACATTATTTTGAGTTTGACTTTTACATTTTAATAAAAGTATATATGTAGCAAAGCATATGTGAAGTGGTTTTTCATTATCAAGTTAAAAATTATTGTTGCCAAACCGAATAAGGACTTGTAATATATTTGGGCTATTGCTAAAGTGAGGTCTGAGGAGTGGGATCTAAGGACGATGGTTTTTGTTTGTTTGTTTGTTTTTCTTTTTTTTTTTATTGATTTTAAAGAGAAAGGGAGAGAGAGCTAGAAACATCGATGAGAGAGAACATCAACTGGCTGCCTCCTGCATGTCCCCCACTAAGGATTTGGTGCACAACCTGTGCATGTGCCCTGACCAGGAAATGAACCGGCGACTTCTTGGTGTATGGGTCAATGCTCAACCACTGAGCCACACCAGCCGGGCTAAGGACTATGGTTTTAGAAGTACATATGGATAGATTTATTTATTCTTTCATTAATTCATTTACTATGGATAGTAAATGAATTTACTGAGCCCGATCATTTGCTAAGGGACTGGTTGAATCACCCTGTTCCTCCCCACCACCCCCTTCCCTAAATTAAAGCTCCAATCCAGTTGAACTAATAAATAACGTGATGAGTACCCATAATGGGTTTACATACACCAGTGATTTGCCAGTTATTCATTAAACTATTCCAAAGTTTTGAGGAAAACCCCAAGGTTAAAAATCTTCCGTAGGAACATGCCCTTTACACCTGTGACTACTATTTATGACTGACTTGAAATTCCAAAAGAGGTGATGGGGGGGTGGGAGTGCTGCAAACATGTTACCGTGCTCTTGGAATGTTTTTGGGATTTGTCCAAGTTCTACACTGAGATCCAAGGCTCCTAAGCAGGAAGGCAGAGGTCATAACTAAGAATGCAATTTACTAGGATTCTCCCCTAACCTTAACCCCATAAACAGTTGCCTGGGGTAAGGGCAAAATCCAAAGGCATTTAAACAGAGTACAGCCCCATGGGTGTGGCTCAGTGGTTGAGCATTGACCCATGCACCAAGAGGTCGCCAGCTCCATTCCCAGTCAGGGCACATGCCCAGGTTATGGGCCCGATCCCCAGTGGGGGGCATGCAGGAGGCGGCCAATCGATGTTCTCTCTCATGGATGTTTCCATCTCTCTCTCATCGATGTTTCCATCTCTCTCTCACTCTCCTTTCCTCTCTCTCTATAATCAATAAAGAAAAAATATTAAAAATAAATAGACTACAAGTTTTCCCTAAAACAGATTAGGGAGAAGCACAGGACTTTGTGGCAAAATCACTAAAAATTTCAAACAAGAAGACTTGAATGTTATTCAATCTTATATATTCTTTCAGCAAATATTTTAGTCAAAAAGTCATGACACCTGCAACATCTTGCTTAAGAAAAATTATTATAAATATATCAATATTTTCTGTTCCTTCGAGGGAAAGTGATGACGGAGCTGGAGGCTCCGTGGGAGCTGTTCCCAGAAAGCCCCAGAATGTCAGCACGAATCTGGAAAAGGAAGTGGGTACGTTACAGTGGAGGACTATGGAGGGCGTCTGTGGCTGTGCCAAAGGAAAAAAACTTGCCAGGAAAAGAGGACGCAAAGCCCTGCTCATCCAAGCCTGGAACTCAAAGGGGTCCCCTCAAAGCTCTACACGGTGGAGGGGGAACCTGCTTCCACCTATGGGGCGGGAACTGAAGGAAGAGGCAGGGCCCAAGGGGCTCGGCGACCCCATTCCCATAACCTCTCCCGCGTTAGATAGGTGACCCAGAGCTGACCCAGAGCTGACCCAGAGGCAACGCGGACCTCCCCCCGCCTCGCCGCCACTGCCCAGGCGGTCGCCGGCTTCCCAGCCTGCGGGAAGAAGCGAGAGCGCAGAAAGATTCTCACCCGGCCCGTCGCCATGGTGACCACCGGAGCCCTGCGGCCCCGCCCCTTCCTCACAACGTGGCCCCACCCCCTTCAAACCCGGAAGCGGGAGAGTGGCGCCCGATGCACGGACGTTTCGGGAGGAGGGAGCGGGGCGGCCCAGGTTCGCTCGGCCGCGCGCCCCGCCCCTCGGTGGCCGGCCGTCCTGTGCGCCCCCGCTGCCTGCTGCGCTGCGGCTCTTGAGCGCCCCGGCCGCCGGCCCCCACCTTCCCGGCCCGCTCCTGTACTGGACGGAACAGCCGCTTTAGGGAGGAGGGAAAAGGACGTGGGGGCGGCCACGGCAGGTGAGAGGTGGGCGAGGCCCTGGGAAGCGGGGGTGTGGTGTGTGATGTGTAATGGGGTTGCAGGTGAGTATGTAGTGTAGGCGGCTGCCTCAGTCAGTGTTACTTTGTGAGTGGGCCGATCCATGTGACCGTGCACGTGATCACATGTCCGTGTGTGTGTGTGTGTGTGTGTGTGTGTGAGAGAGAGAGAGAGAGAGAGAGAGAGAGAGAGAGACTGAGCTCATTGAGTTTATTGGGGTGGTCGGTGTGCCTGTGACCCTGCCTTTGTGTTGCTGTCACCGGTGGGACTGGGAGAGGATGGGGGTCTGGGTGGGGGTCCTCTGGGGTGAGGGTAGGGGCGCTTGAGCAGGGCGTACTCCGGTAATCCAATCCTGGGGCTCCTCTGCTGCAGCCCAGGGACATACATGTTTTACAGTAAACTTTTAAGAACTCTGAGCAGAGGCCAGTTATTTTGGAGATTGTGCCTCAGCCTGAAAGTGACAAATGACTTTGTCATTGCTGAGTAGGGCCAGGTGTGAGACTTGTGAATGGGGGTTGAGAAAAGTAGCAGGGCTATATTGTCTCACTTTTTCTCTTCTCATTTTCCTGGGGAGTTATGGATTCTGCATTTAGCTGCTTCTCCACCTAAATGTTCCAGCTCCTGTTAGCACAAAGATTCAAGAGACTGAGGAGTAACTTAATAGCTGTGTGCAATTTTCCAAAAGCTTTTATACCAAGACAGAACAAAATGAGGTGTTCCAAAGAAATGTCAAGTAGGCAGCTTTTTCTCCCATTAGGTTAAGATAATGGAACAGGGTTCACGAGAAAAAAGAGAGAAATCTTCCTCTGAAGAACTCTAAAAAGGGATAGCTATTTACTGGTGTGGTAAGGTACGGAGACTTGCTTGAATTGCCTGGTTCAATATTTTGTCATTGTGGTATTAATAATAATCACAGATTGTCCATATGTAGATCAACTACAGATTGAGATAAAGGTTCAGAGAACCTCTGACTAGTTAAGCTAGTTAGGTAACAAAGGTTGATAAAGGTGATTTCACTGACTGTAAACTGGTAAATTCTGTTGAAACTCTGAGACATAAATGCTGGTAATTTTTTTTTTCTTTTTAAACTTATCTTTATTGTTGAATGTATTACAGATGCGCCCCCCCCTTTACCCCCTCTTCCTCACTTTCTCCCCCCTCCTGCCTTCCCCACACTAGTGTCTGTGTCTTTTGGTTATGTATATATGCATATAAACTCTTTGGTTTCTCTCTTCCCACCCCACCTCCCCCCTTCCCTTTGAGGTTCGTCATTCTAACAGCCAATTTGTACTTCTTAATCCCTTCATCTTTTTCACTCTTAAATGCTGGTAATTTTTAGTGCACACTCACCACTGGCAGTTTTATTGTCGAGCAGCACTAGGGCCAAGGAGGACCAGGTGTCCAGCGCACTCCTTGAGGAGGGGCTTCCTTGAGCAAGATTAAGGCTAATCTCTGGGGCCCTTTCCCTACCAGCATGAATAGGTGCTTTTGTTTTGGTGAAGAATTGAATTGTGAGAGATCAAATCAGTGTTGAGCTCATGGTCCACATTCTTTCTTTTTTAATCCTGACCAGTTTGGTCACAATCTCAGTTAACCTTTTTTGCAATATACAGAATGTTCTTGTGACTTGGAAAAGTATACCCCTTTAGTGGATGAAAGAGAGCTGGGAGAACAAACTTCCTTTTCATACTGCTCACAGCTGCTTTCCCTTTGCAGAGTGAAGTTTTTTTCACTTCGATGTCAGTTGGTCATAGGCAGCATTTGCTATCTGTCTTACCTTTCATGTACTGCCAAACTATCACAAGTGTTAAAATCACTTGCCTCTACAAAAATTTAGTCACAGGAATCTCTCCAGCAGGATTAGTTATAAAATGTTAGATGCTGGGCTGGTTGTGAATAATATTGAGGACTGTGGTAAGGAACATCTTTCTATTTTTGCTGTGGGAAGAAGTGGATGACAGTGAATGTGTGTACCTTGTCTAGTAGTTTGGTTAGTACACTGCAGTTGATTCCACACTATGAATAATTTGTTTTATGCCAAGTTGGTTTAAATCTAGAAGGATATTTCTGTTTTTAATTAGCTAAGGTATTTTATAAATCTATTGGGTAGTTTTTTGTGGTGTTTTTGATATTTCTGTAAAATAATAATTGTTTATAGTAATGTAATAGTAAATATATGTCTCTATTAGGAAGTATTTAGACACAGGAATATTTCAAGTCTGTTCAGGTTGGAAATACTCCAGAATTAACTGTATGTGCTAGTTGCTTTAATTAAAAGTGATGACCAGTTCAGAGAAAGGCTATAGTTCAAATGGCTAAGATTTTTTAACATATTAATATTTAAGAGAAAATGGATATATAAAACATGATTTTTTTTATTTCCATACAAATAATAACTATATCTATGCACGGTGATTTTCAGGATAAGACTAGTTAATGATTTGCTTGGTAGTTTAGAGCAACTTATGATTTTAACAAAATTTTCTAAAAGTACCTTGTTAGCCTTGAGAGAAGAGACCATTATTATTACAATGTCGAGCTTGTTAATCAAGTTTAATATTGGATATCTACATTTACCATTTCCTTGGGGTTCAATTTAGTAACCCCCCCAAGGTTAGAAGTAACAGTTGAGACTATTGAGTGCCCTGTGTGCCTGAGGGAAAAGATGTGGAGGGCCAAGGAGGAAGAGCTCTGTTGGTTTTAGAATCCCCTGCTCCTAGTCAGTTCAGAGAAGCCCTTCTAAAACGACAGCTCCGAGTCAGCCCGGAAGTTAAATCCTAGGGTCTGAAACTCATTCCAGCCCTGCTAGGAAATCCAGACTTGCCTTGGTGTAGAGGAGGGGCAGGGTACATTGCAATTATTTGAATCCTTTTAAATCAATGGGTGGAAGGTCTTCATTTGGCAATAAGAATCTGCCACAGGGAACTATAATTTCAGGTTCCTGTTATGACATAACACACATGCCTGAGCAAAGAGAGCAGCCTTTAAATTGAAGATCCTCAGCCAGTTCAACCCATAGTTGCTCAAGTTAGAAGGGACTCTAGGATTGCCTAGTTCAGTCTCCTTAGGACATAGTCACCCATTTAGTCAACAGATAATACCTGCTATGTGCCAAGCACTGTTCTAGGCTTTGGAGATACCATGGTGAAATAGTCATAGATGAGAAAACAAGCCAAAAAAGGGTCAGTGACTGTTCCAAGATTACAGAACTGTAAAAGCTAGAAATCACTAATCTTGCAGCAAAAGACCACACATTTTTTCTAAATGCATTTTTTCCGTTTGGTTGCTAGTTCTATGGCCTTCAAGCCTATCCTGGTATGTTATCATAGATCTTTCAGAGGATATTATATCATTTTTAATCACACCAATATGAACAGCAATTTTCCTTATTTTGCATTAAAAACTACATGTGAGGTTCTGAAGTTATGTTCCACTAGAGTTAGATTTATGGTATTTGGTGAATTGATCAGGAAGCAGACTTATATTAACTCCTTTCTCTAGTGTGGACTGTTCCCAAAATTCTGTCAGACAGGAACATCTTTATTAAAATGGATTAATAAGATATTGTCAAAAGATAAGGGATGGCACTGCAGTTTGGGATGATTTAACTAGGACAGGCAATCTGGTGTCAGAAAAGATTGCCATGCCGCTGGTCCTAGCTCTGCAATAACCGTGGCATCTCTGGTAAGTTGTTTAAAGTTTCTAGACCAGATTCCTCTTTTGAAGGAACTAAGGAGGTTTGAATATCTGTCAGGGGCTCGTCCTGCTCTACGATTATAGCATTTCACCAAATTGTTTTCTGTGGTTTAAGTATGTACCAGTGAGGTAAAAATAGCCCATTTCCTCAGTTTTGCCCTTTAAAGTACGCATTGTTGGTATCGCTAGACCAGACTCTACGTTTAGTTCTGATGTAAACACGAATTCTTGACATGAAACATCACATGCTTTTATTTCAGGGTTAACCTCCATTTCAGCTAATCATGGGAGAGATTAAAGTCTCTCCTGATTATAACTGGTTTAGAAGTACAGTTCCCCTTAAAAAGGTATGTATGGTTTTACTACATCTCTTATTTGCAAAATCTTATGTTGTTTTTGTGTGTGATTTAGATGTTATGTCTTAGTAGTGTTTGAAAGTAAAGGTTACTGCCAAGTATCATAACTTTGTGTTGCACAGCATAATGTTTGCCCCCTTTGTCAAGTACAGTCAACTTTTGAGACTCATTCAAGAGTAAAAGGGTATATAATTATACTTGTTATTTTATCGTTACTTTTACATATTCAAGCAAGCAAGAATATGTGTATTCCTCAGTATAGTTTAGTGGAAAGCTTGCAGCTACAGCAACTATACAGTAAAGGCAGTCAGAGTCTATTATAAAGCATTTTTCTGTTCCTCAGATTTAAGATTTACAGTGGGTTACACTAGAGATCCTCTGTTAGCAATGATATGCTCACTCTGCCATGCTCATCTTCTGGAAACTTTTTTTCCCTGGGATGTCCAAAATCACCAGACACTTATTTTGAAATATTAGTATTGTCTCTGACTCCCAAATTAATCCTAAATGTTTGGGGATCATACTAGACAAAGGCTGTTCCAGTCACAGAGTAAAATCTTTGCTGATCCTCTTGCAAAAGTATTAGAGTACTATGATCTGAAGATTATCTGTGTCTCTGTTATTTTTTCAGGGTAGACAGCTGTGGAAGTATCATGCAAATTTGAGTTAATAACATAATTACTCTCCATAAAGAAATTTGAGTATAGACAGAATACCTGCTGTATAACCTGGCACTGTTATAGGAAGTCCCCAGATATCTTTTTAACTCTTTCAGTATTTAACAAAGTGGGTAGTAGTGTGCCCATTTTATAGATGAGAAAACTGAGGTTCCCAGTGGTTAGTTTGTTAAAGGTCACATAGCCTGGTAGGGTCGGGATTAAAATAAAATTAATCTGGCTTCAAAGCTGGAAGTACTTGGCTGCTTCTGAAAGAGAGCCTTTCTTCTTGCTACCTGGGGAACTACTACCCATGCTAAAAAGAGAATTGGCCTCTGGAGTCCCTCTACTTTGTCCCATCCCTTTCAGTTAATTCATGGGACCTCCTCTTTTTTTTTTTTTTTTATCCTCACCTGAGGACATTTTTCCATTTTTTGTTCAGATAGAGTGGGAGGGGGAGAGAGAGAGAGAAACATCGACACAAAAGGGACACATCGAGTGGCTGCCACCCGCATGACCAACCAGGGTATGTGCCCCTAGCAGGAACTGAACCCGGGTCTCTCTCGACCTCAGACCGAGGCTCTAACCGTTGAGCCAAACCGCCCAGGACATAGGACCTCCTCTTGATGGACTCACTTAACAAGCTGATCACCAGACCCAGAACAACCCAACTTATCTAAATAGTCTTAGAAACAGTTGTAGGACGTTGTTTTATTAAAGTGATTTTCTGCAGTTGTTAGATCAGTTTGGTCCACAAAAAAGTCATGATAAATTTGCTTAATAAATTTCATGGTGCTGGATTTTATTTTATTTTTTTAATGCTCACACGAGAACATTTTTCCATTTATCTACAGACAGAGTGGGAGGGAGAGAGAGAGAGAGAGAAACATCGATGTGTCACATCAACTGGTTGCCTCCCTTGCAACCCTGACCAGGGCCAGGGACAAACCACATCCAAAGTATGTTCCCTCGGCTGGAATCGAACTCGGGTCTCATTGGTTCGAGGGCCAATGCTCCAACCGCTGAGCCAAACTGGCCAGGGCTTGTGGTGCTAGATTTTAAATGAACAGATATTATGTCTTCTAAAGGAATACTGACAAAATTGCCATTCATAGAACTCTGAGAAAGTTGAAGTGATAAACAACCTTTAAGTATTTATGGCTTATATTTAGAACATACTGTGTCAATTATATCTCAATGATATAGGAGAAGGGGAAGAAAGAAAAGAACATGCTATTCTTATTACTTTTCTTCCAAATTTATTTACTGGAATAATTGTCTGGAAAATTTAAGAGATCTTTTCTTTTTTTTGTTTTTAATCCTCATCCGAGGACATTTTTCCATTTTTTTGTTCAGATTGAGTGGGAGGGAGAGAGAGAGAGAGAGAGAGAAACATCGACATGAAAGGGATACATCGAGTGGTTGCCACCCGCACAACCCAACCTTGGCTGGGGACAAATTGCAACCGAGGTACATGCCCTTAGCAGGAACCGAACCCAAGTCTCTCTGGACTGTAGGCCAGTGCTCTAACCACTGAGCCAAACTGGCCAGGGCAAGAGATCTTTTCTCATATGAATTTTATTACTACAAGATTGAGATTTACGCCCTGGCCGGTTTGGCTCAGCGGTTAGAGCGTCGGGCTGCGGTCCAGAGAGGCCCTGGTTCGGTTCCCACTAAGGGCGCGTACTTCGGTTGCTGTTTGTCCCTGGCCCTGGTTGGTCGTGCGGGTGGCAGCCACTCGATGTGTCCCTTTCACATCGATGTTTCTCTCTCTCTCTTTCTCTCTCTCTCTCTCCCTCCCTCCCTTTCTCCCTCCCTCTCTGTCTGAACAAAAAATGTCCTCGAGTGAGGATTAAAAAAAAAAAAAGATTGAGATTTACTACATGCACTGTCAAAGGCCATTGAGAGATTTTTACCAATTGCAACAAAAAAGAATGAAAAGCTAAAATGTGAGTGGCAAAATACAAAGGACAAAAATATGAATGTGAGATACTATTGCGACCACCTGTGACCTGGGCAAATCCAAAAGGGAATTGTCTGGCCCTCTCCCCACACCCATCTGAATTGTTTGAAACATTCTCCTGGGATGGTAACACCCATACCTGCCTTGTCCCTCCTCTCTAGTAGAAATCTCCCCTTTGGAAGCTTGTTCTAGATCAGGTTCCTGAAGCATCTCCTGAGTGGTACCTTGTCTATCCAGCTTCTCCCTAGAGCCTGAAGTCTTGCCTCCCCTGTTCACACTTTGACCTTGCTGATCCCAGTCTGGGCCAGCACTGGAGAATGACCCTGCAGACTGCCCTTCTACGCACGCACGGGGAAGAAATAAGGTGCCATGTACAGAGTTTACTGTTTGATGGTAAACAAAATAGAATTCATGTAATCACAGATGAAAAAGGAAATTAAAAACTGGTTGAAAAAGCAGCTCTTTGGAAGAGCAAAAAGCAACTCTGGAATATTTTCTTAGCACCAAAGAAGTAAAAGGAAACCAAACAGTTTATTTTACATACTAATCTAGCATGACCCATTACCCCTACACACACACAGAGAGGTTACCTTTTAACAAACAAAACAGTGGTATTAAAATTGTCAGCGAAATTATAGTGTGAAGTTAACAATACAAAAACCAAATCCGTGAGACTTTCCTTTTTTTTTTCTAATTTTCCCTCCAGATTATCGTGGATGATGACGACAGTAAGATATGGTCACTCTATGATGCAGGTCCCAGAAATATCAGGTGTCCTCTCATATTTCTCCCTCCAGTCAGCGGGACTGCAGATGTATTTTTCCGACAGATTTTGGCTTTGACTGGATGGGGTTACCGGGTTATAGCTGTAAGTATTATTGATTTAATATTCCAATTCAGGTCCATATTTTGTAGGTTTTTTGCTTCTGTTTCTGATCAACCCTAGTGAAGGGCACATTTTTTATTGAGATAAGATAGTGTTTTCCTTTTTTTAAATGAAATGAAGCTTTTGGAAGGAAAGTGGTGTGGCACACAGACACAGAGATGCAGAGGGGGCAAACCTCTGTCAGAAGCCTTCTGTACTCCCAGCTCTCCTGTACATTCCCTCCTGCCACTCTTCTCACACATCTGATTGGTAGGAAGCACTGTCCTTGTTCATAGGTGAGGAAACTGAGGTCCAGGCCATTTTAGTGATCACCAAAGGTCACACAGCCAGTAGGTATGAAGGGAGAACCAAGCTCAGCCTCCTGACTCCATTTCCACTCCTCGTTTATTACACTACTGCTCCTGGGGGAGGTGAGCATAGACTGTCAGACAGCAAAGAGATCTGCTAACATCCAGGTGACTGAAAGCTTCCTTTAATGTACATCTGTGCAGTTGAAGTGAGGTTCAATAATTAGCTTATATCCTCAGTATTTGATTAAGGACTTTTTGGTTTCTAGTTGTTCTTTTACCACTGAATCTGGTCTAAATATAGTTTCCCATTGATCATCTTGAGCCTTCTTCTCTGGGAGAAAAGTGTGGGTGGGGAAGGCACCTGCTGGCACCATTTCCTTGGCATGCCCTGACTATAAGGACAGTGGAGGTTGATCTCCTAACTTCCAGGGAAGGAGGCTCTTACTTTGCAGCTGGCAGTTGTTTCTGGGACCTGGCATATTAAAATGCAAATAGAATTTTTATGCTACTGCTATTACACATTTTATTTACTGTCTAATGGGAGAAAAATATGGGCCAGATCTTTTTTCTGGGAACATAAATAAAAATTCTACCCAGATCACCACCAACTGGGGCCACACAAAACAAATCCAATTCCTCTTCCTCCTGACAGCCCTTTTCTTTCTTGAGAAAACTAGTTGCGATTGGCAGAAACTGCCTGCTGCCTTCCTCCTAAATATTTTCTTTCCTGGTTAAAGTCCTCCAGATTCTTGAAGCATTCCTCATATGGCATGTTTGAGTATCTGCACATAACCTCTCTTGTTCTAGGATTTCGGTAATCCCTCTTCGTGGACAGCATTCCATGAGAGCAGAGTGGTAACCACCCTCATCCCAGCACTCTGCAGCCTCACACCTGACCCAGCACTCTGCAGCCTCCCACCCGACCTTTCCTGGCAGCCACTGTTGATCAGACAGAGAGGAGAGGACTGAACAGCCCCTGGCTTCTGTCCCACTTTACAGCGCTGTCGAAAGCTGACTTTGTTTATCACTCCAAACTGGCAGGTCCCCATAACTTGCCTTCTGGCTGGATATTTCTTCTTGCCCTTAAGCTTCTTGATATGGCATTTCCCTATTTCATTAGCTAGATACAAGAAAAGACCAACAGCGTTTTAAAATTACTTTGGCCTGCCCGGCTGGTAAGGCTTAGTGGTTGACTGTCCACCCATGCACCACGAGGTTGCCAGTTTGATTCCCAATCAGGGCACACGCCCAGGTTGTGGGCCCAATCTCCAGTGAGGGGCATGTAGGAGGAGGCCAATCAGTGTTCTCTCTCATCAATGTTTCTCTCTCTCTCTCCCTTCCTTTCTCTCTAAAATTATTAAAGAAAAAAAATTTTTTTTCAAAATTACTTTGTCCTTACAATTTGAACAGAATGCCCAATCCCATGAGGTTTTGAAACTTATTAGACATTTGTTAGCATCTATCAGATAAAATGCACAAATACTGTTTTTATTTAAATTTTAAAATGAAATCTGTAATTCCCATCATTTGTAAGAAATACTACAGAAAGGTATTCCGTATACACTATGCCCAGTTTCTTCCAATGGTCACATTTTGCAAAACATCATATATCATAACCAGGGTATTGATATTAATATAACCCACCCATCTTATTCAGATTTTCCAGTCTTTCTTATACTCAATTATGTATGTAGTAAGCTTCACCTGGCCAGGTGGCTCAGTTGGTTGGAGCATTGTCCCATACTCCAAAAAGGTTGCAGGTACAATCTCTTGTCAGTGCGGGTATGGGAAGCAACCAATCAGTGTTTCTCTCTCACATCTGTGATCCTCTCTTTCCCTCTCCCTCTCCCTTTCTCTGTCATCTCTCTTTCAGGTTATCATCTGACTCAAATTCTCAAATTTTCTGCTAGGGAGAGTCTCTTCTCCATGTTGTCTCAAATAGCAGAATCTTATCCACAAATGGAATTTTAATAGTAAAAGTAATATATCAAATCTGAAATTACCCCATAATATACATGGCAGTATGTATTCTAATGATTTATTAATGACAAAATGAATCTAAGTGCTTAAAACAACAAGCCTGTTAGATAGGTTTTACATATTATTAAAGAGAGGGAATTCTTAGGTGACAAGCTGAGTTCCCTAGAAAAGAATTAGTGACTTCTATTTTTCTTTTTCTCATCATCAGCATTAATAGACAGACAATTTAGGGTCAAGCACCATACTTTTTTGGTCACAAAAAAAACAAAGTTCAAGAAATCATACAGACTAAGTCAACTGAAAGAAAGAAACAATTTTAGTGAATACTCTAAGAAATGCTACCCAAAAGAGAGGAAATTCTCCCTAGAACAGATTTTGTTTCTAGTTCTCCTGAGCCATAATTCAGAATGAAATTGGATTTAAGGGGAAACAGTATTTCTTTACTTGGACGGGTTCTGTTCTACGCACCTTTTTTTTTTTTTTTTCCTTGTGTTTTTTTTTTTTATCCTCACCCGAGGACATTTTTCCATTTTTTGTTCAGGTAGAATGGGAGAGAGAGAGAGGAACAGAGAGAGAGAGAGAGAGAGAGAAAAACATCAATGTGAAAGGAACACATCGAGTGGCTGCCACCCGCACTACCGACCAGGGCCGGGGACAAACTGCAACCAAGGTGTACATGCCCTTAGCGGGAACCGAACCCTGGTCTCTCTGGACCGCAGGCCGACGCTCTAACCACTGAGGAAAACCGGCCAGGGCTCTATGCACCTTTGAACCTCAGAGTTTCTCAGGTATTTGGAAAGGAAATTGATGTGAATTGAAACTGTCATGCACGTAATATCACTAGCGTGTGCTTACTTTTTATTCTTCTTAAAATTGGTCTGTTAGATAAAATATGAATTTTGAAGTGTAGGAGAAGGTGAGAAACATATTTTGAGTAAGGAGCAGAGCTTGAGCAACTGAGAAAGGCTATTATGAAAGTCCTAAATTTTTCAGATATATATGAGTTTTTAAAAATTTTTAATAAAAAATAAAATAAATTTTAAAAATGTTTTTATTATTTTAGTTGCAATATCCAGTTTATTGGGACCATCTCGAATTCTGTGATGGATTCAGAAAGCTTTTAGACCATTTACAATTGGATAAAGTGAGTACCATGAAACTAATTACTTACATGTGACTTTAATGCAGCATTTGCATTAAAGCCTGGTGTTGTCTTTTTCTTATTTTTTAATAAAGCTTTTTTGAGATAAAAGGTACATACAATACAATTTACCCTTTTTCAAGTGTATAATTCAAAGGTTCTTACAGAATTGTGCAGTAGTCACCACAGTCAATTTTAGAACTTTTTCCACTCCCAAAAGAAACCCCATACTCAGCAGTCACTCCTCACCCACCCTCCCCCCAACCCTGGCAACCTACTCTACTTTCTGTTTCTATGGATTTACCTGTTCTGGATATTGTGTGTAAGTGGAATCATACTATATGTGGTCTTTTCTGATTGGCTTCTTGAGATTAGCATAAAGTTTTTGAGGTTCGTCCACATTGAAGCATGTATCAGTACTTTATTCCTTTTTATTGTCAAATAATATCCCATTGTGTGGATAGCCCACATTTTTTTTATCCATTCATTAGTTGGCACACATTTGGATTGTTTCAGGAATATTTGGCTATTATAAACAGCACTGCTGTGAATGTTCATGTACAAGTTTGGTGTGGATATATGTTTTCAGTTTGCTTGGGGACAGAGTGGAATTACTGAATCATAGTTTTCTTAAACAGAAACTTCTAAGTGGTTTCATTTTCTAATGTAATCTGTGAACAGTATTTTTTAACTTACATAATTTATATGCATAGTTGTATTGTTTTCTTGAGAGATGTATAAATTGCATTTAAATACAATATTTCCTAAAATTCCAACTGCAATAGATAGTTTAGTCTGTTGCTAGTAGTGACATTCTATTCTGTGGTTGGTGACAATTAAAACAGCTTTTTATATTTATGTTCAGGATTGATCATTGTTATAGGATCCTCCTTGTGTTTGTTTACAATTAGGTTCATCTTTTTGGGGCTTCTTTAGGAGGCTTTTTGGCCCAGAAATTTGCTGAATATACTCACAAATCTCCCAGAGTTCATTCCCTCATCCTCTGCAATTCCTTCAGTGACACCTCTATCTTTAATCAAACTTGGACCGCAAACAGGTAAGAACGTAAACATTTGGCCAACATTCCTACTTCTGTCTTCTGAATCTGCCCTAGCGTTTAAAATTAGAAATAGTCACCTTGGCGAAAGAAAAGAATCAAATGAACTCTGAATTCAACTTTCATTTACTCTAAATTATTGTGTAGCTTTGTTTAATCTACATTCATATGCTCTTACAGTTTCTCTTCAGTGCATATGCAACTACTCTTGTGTTCTGTTTGTTCCACTTATTTTGTGTAAAAAGTTCTGTGTATTGATTGACACGGTTTCTTTAGGTATTTGGCTTCTCCCAATTTTTCATCATGTTCTGTAAATCTTAGTACAAATTACTCTTTTTTTCTTTATTGATTTTAGAGAGAGAGGAAGGGAGAGGGAGAGAGCGATAGAAACATCGATGAGAAAGAACGAATGGCCGCCGCCTGCATGCCCCCCACTGGGAATCGGGCCCATGACCTAGGCATGTGCCCTGACCGGGAATCAAACCAGCGACCTCTTGGTGTGTGGGTTGACACTCAACCACTGAGCCACACTGGCTAGGCACAAATTACTTTTTTCTTTCTTTCTATCTATCGATCTATCTATCTATCTATCTATTTTTATCCTCACCTGAGGACATTTTTGCATTTATCTTCAGATAGAGCGGGGTGAGGGGAGACATCGATGTGAGAGAGACACATCGACTGGCTGCCACCCACCTGACCCCAGTGGGGGCCGGGGACAAACTGCAACCAAGGTACATGCCCTTGGCAGGAACCAAACCCAAGTCTCTGGTTCGCGGGCCGACACTCTAACCACTGAGGAAACCAGCCAGGGCACAGATTACTTTTTTCCTTCCCTTTCAGGCTTATTTCCTTGAGATATGTTCCCCAAAATGGATTGACTAGAGCTTTTAGTCTGTCAGCAGATGTTCTGTAGGTCATGACACTTAGTGTTCATCTGCTTTTCAGAAAGATGGGGATGGTGGACTGCTTTGTGGGGCAACCAGGGGCACACCTGCTTCCTCTAGCCATCCTTTCATTGATTTTGTCATTTTAATTAGTCTGATAGGTATCTAATGATACCTAAAAGCTGACTGACTGTGCATTTCTTTCATTGTAACAAGGCTAAGCTCTACCCTAAAAAAAGGCCCAGTGACTAAACATGCCTGTTTATCAGGTTGGTTTTCACATGATGATATAGGTAAATGATGTTTTCATGGCTTTCACATCTACTTAAGATTGTGCTCTGTTATTTTAAAAAATGTTTTCTGATGTCATCTCAGTAGTTTACTCAGCATTCATGCAACAATTTCATATATACGTTAGCAACAAGGTGATGTACTAAAACTCATTGATTATTTTTTATGATTTTTTAAAAATTTTTACCTGAGAACATGCTTTTATTGATTTGAGAGAGAGAGGAAGGGAGAGGGAGAGAGAGAAACACTCATGCGAGAGTGAAATAACGATTGGTTGCCTCCCGAATGCCCTCTGACTGGGGAGCAAACCTGCAACCTGGGTATGTGCCCTGACCAGGAATTGAACCTGTGACTTTTTGATATATGGGACAACACTCCAGCCAACCAAGCCACACCAGCCAGGGCTTGATGATTTGTAGTGCCTCAATCGTCAGAAACTATTCTGTGCTCTTGCATATAAGCTGCTTTTTAACAAATATCTGAGCGCTTACTCTGTGCCATACGCTGAGGCCAAAGGCGTCCACCCCTCACAGAGCGTACATAGGCATCGGGCCTCTTAGAAGATAAGAAAGCTGTGAGGGCAAGATGAAGAACTTTGGTAAGTGAAAGACTTGTGAGGGAAGTTCAGTTTTCAACAAGGCCATTCTACTGAGAATATGCATCAGAAGGGGTTCTGCACCTTTTATAAGTAATTTTCAGTATAGGCTTAGAGAAATTAGTGTTTTACCTTATGTAATGCTCTCAGCAGTTGTAATTAATGGAATAAATATCCATCAAAAATCACATACAGCCCGGCTGGTGTGGCTCAGTGGTTGAGTGTCGACCCATGCACCAAGAGGTCGCTGGTTTGATTCCCGGTCAGGGCACATGCCCAGGTTGTGGGCCCCATCCCCAGTGGGGGGCACGCAGGAGGCAGCCAATTGATGTTCTCTCTCATCAGTGTTTCTGTCTCTCTCTCCCTCTTTCTTCCTCTCTCTCTGAAATCAATAAAGAAAGGAAAATTTTATTTTAATCATATACAGAAATCCATAAAGGTGGAATTACCTCAAGTTAGACCAGCGGAATCTAATAGTAGCAAATTGTGGGAGGTACAATCACTTTTATTTAGCCATTTGAATCTATTTTGAAATATCAGTCAATCCAAAGGTGATATACATTTGAAGGTTGATATCTTAAGTTTTCAATCTTCCAAAGGAAACAGTGTAGCACTGGAAATAAGGCCAATTAGGGGGGGAAAAAAACAGTCTTTGAATCATCAGAGTATCTACCTTGGTAAAGGTATTTTGAAATATCACTTATTATTCAGATCCTCAAAAGTTCAATCATATTAAACATAACTCTTTGGGAGCTTGGGGAAGTGTATATAAAAAATTCTGAGCGCTTTGAAAGAGGAGTCTAGGTCTTATTATTTCTAGATCCCAAGTACCTAGCTAATATAATGCATTAGGGTTGAATACATATTTGCTACTTCTGTGTAGTCTTGGAAGTTTAAATTATCACGTTTTTGTTTTACAGCTTTTGGCTAATGCCATCATTTATGCTCAAAAAAATAGTTCTTGGAAACTTTTCATCTGGCCCAGTGGACCCTGTGATGGCTGATGCCATTGATTTCATGGTGGACAGGGTAAGGATCATAGCTTTGCGGTGGGGACACCTTGTACTGAGAGTTTTTATGTTTTCTTAGTTCCTGAAGATAAATCTGTCTCATTGAGTATGTATTAGAGGTGCTTGTTAAGTAGTCTTCTGTATTAACTTTAATATATCCAGAAGATATTACTGCTGGTAATTCATCAGAATCATTGTGGGGAGCTTTTCAAAATACAGATTCCAAGGCCTCACACCAGACCATCGGACTGAAATTCCTGGGCATGGGATCTGAGATGCCTGTATTTTTATTGCACTCACCCCTTCTACCTCCCCCTTGTGAATTCAATGTAGCAGGTCTATAGATTTGCATTTATTAATTGATTTTTTTTTTTTTTTAGAAGAAGGGGGAGAGAGAGAGAAATGTCAATTTGTTGTTCCACTTATTTATACATGAATTGGTTGCTTCTTGTATGTGCCCTGACCAGGGATCGAACCCACAACCTTTGCATATCGGGGGCAACGACCTAACCATCTGAGCTACCCAGCCAGAGCTAGACTTGCATTTAGAAACTACTGGGCTAGATGATTTTTCTGAGGTCATATCCAGCTCTAATATCACCTAAATGTTTACCTATCGTCTTTGAGCTGCGGGAATGGGCTTGCTGCCCAGGCATGGAGTTGAGTAAGCAGTTCAGGTTGAAGATTATGAAAGGCCAGGTTCCCAGAACAGAAGAATGCCACCACCTAGAGTCCTAGTTGATGCCTCTCAAATACATTGTTTTCTTACCGGTGACCTTTCTTGCCCCATCACACATGATACCTCCTTTATAAGCACAGATATTACGGATTTAATGGAAATGTGAAAAACAACATTAATTCACAAACTTGACCTGTGTTTCTTTCTGTAGCTGGAAAGTTTGGGTCAGAGTGAACTGGCTTCAAGACTTACCCTGAATTGTCAAAATTCTTATGTGGAACCTCATAAAATTCGGGACATTCCTGTGACCATTATGGATGTAAGCTTCCTTTTAAGTAAAACAGATGCTTTACCTTTTTAAATGTGTATGTCAAGATCCTCCTCATAATTATTTTATAATTTTTCAATGTTCTTCAGATGCAGCCTTGGATTTTTTTTAACTCCTCAGCTTTTTTAATTCCAAAATAATCTATCTATTGCTTATCCTAAATTTTTCCTGTCAGAAATCACACCATCTAAATCAGAATGAATTTAAACCAACATGGTAGTTATTACCCATTTTGGTGTCTTTTTGTTATTCTTATCAATAGACACTGCACTTTACTACACATCTAGGCAGCAGACAGAAGGAGCCTTGGGAGGGCGGAGAATCGAGATTCCCTGAAGTCTAATTAGTACAAAAACTTCTTATATTTTTGAGTTGTGGTAAAATATACATAACAAAATCAACCATTTTAACAATTTTTGAGTGTACAGTTTAGTGGCATTAAGTACACTCACAATGTTGTGCAATCATCACCATTATCTAGTGCCAGAACTTTTCTTCATCCCAAACTGAAACTCTGTCTCCCCACTGCCCCTCCTCCTAGTTCCTATAACCATGCTGTAACACGTTATTCCTGTTTAAAGCTGAATAATATTCCATTATATATATATACCATGTTTTATTATCTACTCTTCTGTTTATGGACATTTGGGTTGTCTCCACCTTTTGGCTTTTGTGAATAATGCTGCTCTGAACATGGGTGTCCAAATGTCTGAGTCTGTACTTTTAATTCTTTTGGGTATATGCCTAGAAGTGGAATTGCCGGGGCCATGTGGTAATTCTGTGTTTAGCTTTTTGAGAAACCACAATATCGTCTTCCACAGAGACTGCACCATTTTGCATTTCCGCCAGCAATGCACAGGGTTCTATTTGTTCCATATCCTCCCCAGCACTTGTTATTTTCTGTCATTTTGATAATGGCCAACCTCGTGGATGTGAAGTGGTATTCACTGTGGTTTGGGCTTATATATTTTTTTAATATCATATAACTATTTTGCCTCAAAAATACATTTATTCCAAAATTCAAATGACAGGGTATTTTGAAAAGTTGATTTTTGTCAGGAAATTATTCATTATAAGCATGTAAACAATAACTTCTTATCATTTTCCACTATAATGTGTGCGTTCTGAAGTTTACTGTAACGTAGAGCAAGCCTTTCAGCACTTAGTGAAATGCTCGCTCCTCACAGTTTTTATCTTTCAAAACTGCCCACCATCTGGGTGCATGGTCGCTGAAAACTGAGCTTTAGCATGTTGAGATGCATTTTTTTTTTTTTTTTGCTTCTTTTAAATTACTTTTTGAAAAACATTTTTGCATGTGTGTATAAACATCAGTTTGTAGGGCATTAAAAAATGTCTAGAATCATATGCCCCAAACTGCTAGCAGTGGCCCCCAGGAAAGGGTCTGGACTTTTTCTTATGCTCTTTAAATATTTTTGGATTCTTTCTTTTCTTTTCTTTTCTTTTCTTTTCTTTCTTTTCTTTTCTTTTCTTTTCTTTTCTTTTCTTTTTCCTCCCTTCCCCTTCCCTTCCCTCCCCTCCCTCCCTCCCTCCCTCCCTCCCTCCCTTCCTTTTTCTTTTTACTGAGCATATTCTATTTATGTAGCTGTTTTGAACTAATAAATTAAAAACTAGTTTGGGGGTTTTATGATTTTTAAAAAAATTAATTGGCATTTTCAGTAATGATTGTTAACTGTTAATATTCTATTTGTTTAGTTAGCTGTGTTTGAGGAAGAAGGAAATTCATAGGAGAATTTTCCCAATAAAGAATGCAAGAGACGTTTGGCAGCAAAATGTGTAGTGAATGTCCTACACTGGGATTAGGGTCACCGGGGATCAGAGGAGGAGGTGGCTCAGACTGCACAGGGGTTCATCAGTCTCTCTTCACGAGAAAGAAATGCTTAGTTTGGCACTTTCCATGATGTGAAAAGAACATATTAAAATACCAGTAGGTTTCAACCTTGCCTTTTTTTCAAAGGTATTTGACCAGAGTGCACTTTCAACTGAAGCTAAAGAAGAAATGTACAAACTGTATCCTAATGCCCGGAGGGCTCACCTGAAAACAGGAGGCAATTTCCCCTACTTGTGCAGAAGTGCGGAGGTGACTCTTTATGTACAGGTGCGTCCCAGCTTGGAACCCAGAGTACTTTGAACCCAAGGTGTATAAAGCTTTTTTTTGTGGTGGAGTAAGAGAACTACAGAATTCTCTGTAGGAATGAGGCATTGATTCAATAAAGTTGGTGTTTACATTAATAATTTATAGGTGAATTCGAGCAGACATATCAGATAGAGATTCCTGGTGAGTCTCTGCCCACCATCCCTTTTCTCGAAGCGGCAGGCCCACCCACCTCCACACACTGAAGCAGCCATTTGGTATAACGTGACCTCGCCTCCTGGACATAGTGAATTCAGTCAGAGCAGGACACCAGACCTAAACAGTGTCAATCCGAGTTCCATGAAGTGACTTCTTGATCTATTTTTAATGCATTAAAAAATAATAATAATAACAAACACCAACTCTTCATCTTTTGCCTAAATGGGGAGTAGAATATCGGTGAGAAATGATTGCTTTGGCAGTTTGGCAGAAAGTATCAAGACTCTTTAAAAAAAAAAACGGTCACATCCTTTGATCTTGTCATCCACTTGTGGAAATGGATCCTAAGGAGAGGATCCCAAATACAGAAAAACTTGGTGCCCAGAGACATTCAGCATGGTGGTAGGGAGAGCAGCAGAGGATGGGAAGGACCTGCCTCGCAGCAGCAGAGGGGAAGGCAGACACCTCCTCATGGAGCAGCAGGCACCCTTTAAGATGTTCATGAAGAGTCCGGAGGAACTTGGATAGACTGGTTTCATATTGAATGAGCAACAAAGATCCAAAATTGTGTTTTTAAAAAATACTTCTTTGACTTTTCTGTGTTTTCTAGTTTTCTCTAATTAGTATGTATTACTCTGTAATTTTAGAAGTACAAAGCACTTCTATACTATGGTGACGTTTAAAATAATGATTCTGCATCTCTACAGATACATTTGCTGCAATTCCATGGAACCAAATACGCGGCCATCGACCCATCGATGGTCAGTGCCGAGGAACTCGAGGTGCAGAAAGGCAACCTCAGCATCAGTCAGGAGGAGCAGTAGCTGGGGCTTTGGCTGGTGATGATGAGCAACCCAGCATGTTCTTGTACAATCAGTGACATCAGTGCCCGCAGTCAGCCTCTCTCTCTGTTCAGTTCGTCAGGCTCACCGGTTATCACTGTTGGGAAGTAGGACTGATTGTCACCTTCGTGACAGGTGGCAGCTCTTCTAAGCCAGTGTAACCTTCCCTCTTTGGTTTTTTAGCTTTTGAATTTGAAGAAGCACTTTTGAAGACTCCCATTTTAAGAATTGTGAAAATTTTGCTACCAAAAGTCTTCACCATTGTATTCTTATGTGAATGTTAATTTCTGAGGTTTGGGATTTTGCAGGGTTTTTTTCCTTGTCTTCTTTCCTTTCCTTTCCTTTTTCCTTTCTTTCTTTTTATGTTCTTTGCTATAAATACTGCGCATCCAGACTGTGTATCAGAAGGACATGGGCTATTGCTCTCTTGGTTGTCACCGTTCCCAGAGAAATCAAATACTTCTAATTTCCAGTTATGCAGATTGTTTTGAGTTTAGCTGTTGTCTTTCTAGCCATTACAGTCATTTGGAATAAAAATTCAATTTCAGTGAGTGGCTTTTATGATGATCGTAGCTCCCCGACCAGGCTACGCAGACATAGGACTTTCTGAGAAGCAGATTGTGGTGTTTGCCAATTTGGTGTAACTTTTGGTAAGTTACTTACTCTCTTAAGCACAGTTTGCTCATTGCAAAATAACAGCAGCTTTCATTTATTGAGCTGCTACTGTGTGCCAGGTAATCTTCATACCTTCTCTTTGTTCCCTTAATGACAAAATTTTAAACACACATAAAGGAGATAAAATAATATCACGAACCATGACCCACTCACCCAGCTTCAAGAAGTTACGAGTCATGGTCAGTGTTGTGTCATCTTTTACCCAACCCTCACTTCCACATTTACTCCCATCACTGGATTACTTTAAAGCCATTTCTTATACCATATGGTTTTATCTATTTCTTTATGTACCTTAAGAGAGAAAATTTCTATAATGCCATTAACACACTTTAAAGTGCACCAACAATTCCTTCATATCATTAGTCAATGTTCCCATTCATGACTATCTCATAAACATCTCTTTGACTTGTTCTAATCAGCTTCCATACAAAGTTCACACTTTGTATTTGGAATGTCTCTTGAATCTCTTTTAAACTATAAGTTCCTCTGCCCTCTTTTTTTTCTTGCCACTTATTTGTTGAAGAAACAGCCTTGTTTGCCCTATAGAATTCACCACAGTCTGGATTTGGCTGATTGCAACTTCGCGGTGTCCTTAACTTGTTTCTCTGTCCCTGGTATTCCCTGATATTTTCCATAAACTGGTAGATAGTTATATGTAGAGACTTGAGCAAGTTTGAGCTCATTTTTGTTTTGGCAGGAATGCCTCATAGATGGAGTTGTGTGCTTCCTGTTGGGAACTTCAGGGGGTGTAATGTCTGTGTCTAGGTTCCTAAGATCAGTAGGTGGCCCTAGGCATTGTCAGCCAGATCCAGTCATTGGAAAATTCCCCTGATGGTTTAGCTGCCATTGCTGTTCATTGCACAGAAGCATCATTTCATTAGGGGCTGCAGAACAGTGATGATACTCAAATTTTCATCATCTTTATCAGTCCACTGATTTAACAAAAAATAACTATAACTTTCCCTCATTAACTATTTGGTTTCTCTGAGGGACAGTTTAGACAAATCGGCATCCATGCTTCTTAACCTTTAAGTTTTCAGAATATTGAGTTGGCCATATTCTTTCGGATTTTAAACTGACTTTACAGGTGGGGTCTCGGAGACTTGCTCAGCATCCCACAGTAAGGAGCCAAGCTGGAATGCTAAGCTGGGTCTGATCTTCCCTAAAGCCAGTGATCTTTCCAGAAAGGCCACAGTGTCTTCCCTGACTGCCTTGTGCCTCGACAAGTGTTGTGAATCATGGAAGCAGTTGATGAACCATGAAGGCAGGGCTTGCCGTTTTTAACTGTTAACATCGAGTCTCGAGGCTGCCCTAGTTTCACTGTGTGCATCGTAACTTCCCAACAAACGGAGCTCCTGTGGGCAAGGCCACTGTACACGTGGCCGGCAGAAACCCTTCACCCAGGCAGTGATGAGCCAGGACTGCCCTCCACTTTCTTCTCAGATTCCCCCTGCGAGCAGCCCCCTAACAGCTTTGGCTCCTCCCTGGCTCTACACCCTGATGACGCCGTTTCCAGTCCTCACCAATTCTGAGGGCTGGCCTTGAGTGCCTATTCAGGCCTATCTGTTGGGCAGTGTTCCACAGGCACCCCAGACTCTACTGGCAAAAGCCATACTCATGTCCCCATGCCCAAACCTCTCCCAAACCCCATCTCAGTTCCCAGCACCACTGTTCCTCAGATTTTCCAGCTAGAAACTCAGCCCTCTTGGACCGCCATCCCTGCACCTCCACCCCCATGCCTCAGACGGAGGCAGGTGCTGAGATGAAACTTTGGGTGCAAGATGTTCATTAAGGATCAAAGCAAAGCAGGCTGTGGGAGGAGGATGGATTGGGCAGTTGATGCAGGCTGAGGGAGGCGGGGCGCCGGGGCTACTGGAACGGGCTCAGTGGGGGGCTGAAAAGGGCCGCCCCTCTGCACACCCAGCCCCTCAGCCTTCCTGCCCCTCCAGCTCATCTCCTCCCATGCTTCCTGTGTTCCCACCACAGTTCTCCAGACAGATACATGTCCACACCTCCGTGCAATTGTATAGACTACTTTCTGCTTGGAATGTGCTTTGCCTGCTTCTACCTTCTGGGTGAGCCTCTCTCCTTTCTCCCCCTTACCTTCTCCAAGGAAGACTAAACCCCATGGCTCTCTGCATACACCCTTACAGCACCAAACGAATTCTATTACATTCTTGGTGTCTGAGCCCCTCACCGCCCCCTGACTCCCAGCAGACTAGACTGCCTGCACCGAGGACACTCGGTCAGTGCTGACGGCTGATGGTGAGTTGAAAGGTTGGGATTACACAGACAATCCACAACAGCTTGTCTGGTTTGAAATTGTGCCACAGATCTCCCAAACAAAAGAAACAAGTATTGAGAGCTACTTCAACATTTCATTTTTATTTCAAGAACTTGCTGTTTTTGTCTCAAAAAAAAACCTCTACAAAATTCATCCAGATAAATGATCTGAGTTCCACGTAGTACAAAATAACCTTTCCCGAATGGAAGATGAAAGAGGAGGGTTTTGCACCTCAACACAGCGCGCAGAGGGTGGGAGCCCCTGGCACGGAGGCCGTGTGCTGGGCCGGGATTGACCACGCGAACTGTGAGGCCTCAGGCAAGACACCTCTCAGATCATCAGGTCACTGCCTGTCAAATGCCTGGTTTAAAAGCCTTTCTTTCAAAACTTTTAATTTGTGGTCTTTTTTTTATTAATGGACCTTATTTTTAAAACTGTTAGAAAACAGTACAGGGTCCCGTATGCCCCTCTCCATGGCAGTTTCCCCTGTAGTGCATTCATGTGAGCGTGATGTTTGCGGGTTTATCTGCAGGGTAAATTCCTAGGTGTGGGGTTGCTGGTCCAAGGGGAAGGGTATCTGTGATTCTGGTGGACAGTGCCACACTGCCTTTCAGAGGATCGGACCACTGTGAACGCCCACCAGCCATGTGTTGTAGCTGAAACGCCTTTCAGCTCGAATGACTTTTACCCAATCTCCTTCCCAGGACTCCGGCCCAATGGGTAACTTTGTGAGGAGTTTCTCCAAGCTGTGGGCTCCCCTGCTGGCATCGCCAGCTGGGCCACATGCACAAGGACTCAGATTAGACAGAAAGAGCTTGCGGGCAGAACCGCCAGGCTTCCAGCACAGATCTGTGACGCTCCAAAGTCACATCTCCCTGGAACCACACTTTCGGGTTGGTGTGGCTGAGCTGCACAGTAACCTGTGCTTGCCTGTCACCCAGAAGTAAAACTCCAGACCAGCTGTGCCATCCAATATGATTGCCACTTGCCACATTTCAAGTACTCGATAGCCACAGGTAGCTAGTGGCAAACAGACTGTGTAGCAAAGACCCACAGCGTCCCCGTCATCACAGAAAGTTCGGTTGAGCAGAGCTGCTCCAGAGAGGTGAGGCTTTGTATGGGGCGATAAAAAAGAGAATGACAACTAAATGCAAGGTGTGGTCCTGGACTGAATCCTGGTCCAGAAAAATGGCTCAACTGACTAAATCTGAATAAGGTCTTCAGATAAGCTGACAGCATTATATCAGTGTTTATTTCCTGGTTTTGGAAATTGTGCTCTAGTTATGTAAGATGTTAATACTCGGGGAAGCTGTATTGTGAAGAGTGTTTGGAAATTCTTTGTATTATTTCCGCAACATTTTTGTAAGTCTGAAATGATTTCAAAAAATGTTTTAAAACTTAAAAAAATTTCAAAACGAGAGTGTGTAACTCTTGGAACTGTCAAAGTGTACAAATAAACTTGGGAACAAAAACAGCTATGGAGAAATCACAGCATTAATAAAAGCCAATGAATGAGTTCAGGGTGGTCTATTTTGTAAGTGATGGTTAGAGCCCTCCACCAGTCGGGGGACCAGAATGCTGGGTTTAGCACCTCACCTTACCACCTGATTAGCTGCTTCTCTTGCCTGAGCCCATGTCCTCCTGAACAGACGGCCCTGGCACCCTGTGATGCTCTGAGATGACGGAGATGAACGTGAGCTGAGAGATGTGAAGGACCATACCTGTGGGAAGGGATTACCTACAAAACCTGAGACAGGCCCCCGGACCAATCACTGAGAAAGAAATGACAAACATTTGCCTGCTGGCCCTGCATGACTGTGTTTTAGTAAAAGCAGCTGGAGGTTTGTTAACAGTGATTTTTTTTAAGCCCTTAAATGGTGGTGGTCTTCTGTTCAGTGGCCCCCAGCCTGAGGGCCCAGGCTCCTGAAGGTCCAGCGCCTCTGGTTACATGGCTGTGCACCTCCTGGGGGTACTCGGGTCGGCATTTACTTTCTTCCTGATGCTTTCTGCAAAAGACAAGATTCCTATTGCCTAATGTTGCTCAATCTCTCCCTCAACGGGCTGGTTTTAAGTTTTAATTAGCTGCCAGAATTTGTGTTAAAAGAAGCAGCAACAACAATATTTAACACTATGTTTTTGTTTTGTTTTTTAATCTTCACCCTAGGATATTTTTCTATTTATCTTCAGGTAGAGAGAGAGGGAGAGAGAGAAACATCAATGTGAGAGGGACACATCGACTGGTTGCCTCTTGCATGACCCTGACCAGGGTCGATGATGAATCACAAACGAGGTACGTGCCCTTGGCTGGAATCGAACCCAGGACTCATTGGTCCGTGGGCTGATGCTCTACCGCTGAGCCAAACTGGCCAGGGCAATATTTAACACTTTGGAAAAAGACAAGTTAAACCCAATCCCTCCACTCTGAAATGACTGTTTTCCTGCCTTGCCTGGGGCGGCTGTGAAGTAGCCAGCATCCAGGGGGCTTTCCTTTTCCCTCGATACATTCTCTCAACGTTTTTCCTTGTTGCCACATGACTAATGTAGCCTTTACTATCGGTGACAACCTGATACCCCATGCTGGGTGTCCCGGAGGGCACCATGCCAGTGGACAGGATGTTGTTTAAGGCTTTGTCATCATGAGCAGACCTGTTTTTAATGAGGAATTAGTACTAGAACCTTTCATCCCTCTTGACTGATGGTTCCATGGGGTGCCCTCAATACCAAATTAGGCTTTGGGGACTGACGATTTTTCTTTCTTTCTTTTTTGGCGTTTCATTTACAAAATTCATTTATTTCATTCTTTTTGTTTAATAGCTGGAATTCAAATGTCATGATGGCCTTGGAAATTGTGAGATCTGACTGGTTCAACTCGAATTAAGCCAATTCTGGCCCATGTGTCTTAATGTTTGTGAAAAAGAACTCTGCAGGCTGTTCCAGCTTTATTCTAAACTGAAAAAAATCAAAGTATAGAGGTCTGGAGAGGGAGAGATTGTAGTGTCACTGGCTTTGGGGCTGTGAACATCATAGGAATCACTTGGGACAACACCCTCCTTGCACGGACGGGGAAACCGGGCCAGGAAGCTCTGATCTGCCCAGGGCTCTGCCTGAATTCCAGAAGAGGCAGTGCTAGGACCAGGGACCTGATGGCTCAGAGCCAGCGCCACGGCACTGTGGTTTGAGCAGCCCTTGGAAGGCTCTGCCACACTCCAGCAGGGGCCACACAGCTCCAACCCTGGGCCGGGAGCTGCCCTGACCAGGAACTGGGCAGGGGATGCTCTTACCAGCCAGGTCCCTCCTGCCAATGGCCACGAGGCCCTCGAAGAGCACTTTGCTGGGGTTCTCACCCGCCATGGCCACGCCATGCAGCCAGATGAGCAGCATCCGATGGCCATGCTCCTGGTAGCTCTTGGTGCCTGAGGACCATGAAGGAGGAGAAAAGGAGAAAGTTCGCCTGGCCCACTTAGCGTGAGCCAGGTCTAAGCACGTGTCTATGCTGCCCTGGACTGCCTCCTGGACTCCAGGCCCTTCTCTGTGCTCTAGAGGAGTTCAGCCCAGAGATGGGGAGGGGAGGGGCAGAGCAGCCTCAGCTGGGGTGAGAGTAGAGGCTTTGTGTTGGGGACCCTTGAACCTCTCCAGCCCAGGCTTCCTCCTGAGCATCTATCACCCATGCTATTGGTGTCACTCTTAAGAGAAAAATAATTGGCACTTGTTGTGGTACCACAATGTACACAACTCTACACTTCATCGCTGGCTGCTCAGGGTAATCTGTGCCTTGAGAGCCAGGGGCCTGTCCTACAGAGGAGAAGACAGCTTCGCCAGAGACAGCGCGGGCACGGTCTTTCCCCCCACCAGTGGTTCTTGACCATAAGTGCCCCTTGGGAATACCTGGGAAGCTTTAAAAAATACTGACACCTAGGTCCCCCCCCACCCCCAGAGATTCCAACAAACTTGGGTCTGGGTGCAGCCTAGGCACTGAGTGGTGTTAAAGCTTCCCAGGTGAGTCCAATGTACGACCATGTTTGGAAAAGAAGTGTTCATACTTTTCAGTGCTGGTGGTGGGGTTAACTTGTCATTAAACTCTGTGACTAGGTCTGCTCTCCTAGCTGGGGACACACACTCAGGCACGGTGACGATGAGCACAGACATCGGGTCCAGGTCAGTGCTCTCTGTGTCTGACTTCCTGGCCCTCTGTGGGCCCTCAGTGGGCTTCCTCGTGGTGCCGCTTCTGGGTGGCAATTTCATTCGACCCATTGATTCACTAGCCCCTGCCCGCAGGGCTCCTGTATCATCTATGAAAGTTCTTCTCTGTAACAGAGCTTACTTTGGGACACCCTGCGCTATTCCACTAATTAGCTTGCATCTGTTTATGTCAGGTATCTCTCTCTGTTAGTTATTTTAGCTTTATGAACGATTGATTCTGGTTGGGTTAGACTTTCTTCTCTTTTTTCCCCCCAAAATACTCATTTCTATATTCCCTGTTTATTCTTTCATGTGAACTGTAGAATCCTTTAGTCAAACTTCAAAAATCTACTATATTAATTTGATTAAAACTGGATCAAAGTTTTAATCTAATTTGGGAAAAATCAATATCTACAGGACACTTTTTTCCAGCCGGGGATACAAAATGTCATCCCACTTACCCAAGTCTTCTTTCATGCGTCAACTAATTTTTATTGTTCTACTCATATGTCACTCATATTTCTTTTTATAAAACACATACTATTATAAAGTAATATCTTTTAATAAATGCCTCTATATATTTTGCCCACTTATTGATGGTAGGTATTTCATTGGATTATTTTATTCTAAAAGTGTTTTAGTTGATTCTACTGGACTTCCTGTGTATATAATTATAGCATCTGAAATTAATGTATCTCTCTCTCTTCCTTTCCAATATTTGCCCTCATTTCTAATTCTGTTTCATGCCTTAGTACCAGGGCCAAAATTTCCAAATAGATGTGAAGTAATAGTGGCGGCAGCAGCTCCTCTTCTGGTGCCTTCATTTTCCTGTATGAACAGGGGCATCAGCTCCGCTGATTCGTGAAGAATGTGAAGTTCACAGGACAGTGGGGAGGGAAAGAGAGAGGACACAGCCTGTGCAAAGGCCTGGAGAAGTGAAAAAACACGTGGTGTGCTGGAAATGGCAGGAGGGTTCGTGTGGGTGGGCTTTTCCGCCAGAAGCACAGGAAAGGGAACGCACCCCAAGTGCCCCTCCCCCCGCTGGTTGCTCTGGGTGCCCAGGCAAGGCCTACCTGTCCACTGTTGCTCGATGGCGTGAACGTGGGCCTCAGTGAACTCCCAGCAATATGCAAGCTTCTTCCACTCGTGGGGCCGCAGGTACCTGGAGGCCAGTCGCCACAGCACGGAGCGAAGCTGCTGTGTTTCCTGCCGATGGTCCTGCTTAAAGGTCAAACTCTTCCCAGAGGGATCACTGGGGTCCCTGCGTGAGAGGTAGTCCTGTGGGGCAGATCCCAAAAGTGCAGCAGCCATCACGGGAAATCCCTGCCAGGCTCTCCCTAGTGAACCCAGACTGGGAACTGGCGTCATTACCAGCCTAGGGCGTACTGTCCACTACTCTGGATTCTGCCTCTAGGCCTTGCCTTGACCTCTGGAGCTGGTAGGCAGTTAGACAGACGTGAGCAGAGCAAGGACAATAGGCTAGGTACAGAAGGTCACCAGGGTGGAAAGCCCTGGGTGACTAGCAAAGGACAATTGTAGGGTGGGACCTCTCCCCCAGGGTGACCTTATTCCCCAGCATATCACTGGTCATGTGGTTTGGGCCCACTGACCTTCCTCCATATAGATAACATCCAGGCCCAGAAAAGCAGCTGCATTGGATAATGACCCCCTGCCCTGGCGCCCACCGATCAATCAGTGGAGACCTAGACCATGAAAGGACACACCTGGAAAGCTGATGAATATTCTATTAAGATTTTCCCCTGGGACCTCCCCTAAAACTCTCCACCCTTAAAATCCTTAGGATGGAGGACCCAGTGCACTGTCCCCCCAGGATCATGGCCTTTCTCCCTCCCCCCAGACACATCACCTTTACTGTCCGTACTTCTAAGCTCCTTTATCTCTATAACTTGTTTCCTAAGTCCATTTCTTCTACAAATTATTTCTTCTACCTCTGTGATTTTCCAAATAAATGTAATCTTAAAATTTGGGTCTTGCGCCCAGCCAGTGTGGCTCAGTGGATTGAGCATCGCCCCATGGACTGAGAGGACCAGGTTCGATTCCTGGTCAGGGCACATGCTGGGGTTGTGGGCTGGATCCTTGGTGAGGGGCAGGCAGGAGGCAGTCTATTAATGTATCTCTCTCACATCAATGTTTCTCTCTCTCACCCTTCCTTTCTCTGTAAAAAAAATCAATAAAAACATATATATTTTAAAATGGGTCTTCCTATATTCTATCCTAGCCAGAACTCAAGTACCGAGGTTGCTGAACCCAGGTCCGGTCTGACTCCACGGGTCTAACACCTGGTGCCATTCCACCACCTACAACGGAACCCAAGCTGCTCACACTGTTCATCCATCCAGAATCCTTTCCTCACCTCCCTGTCCCTCAAACCCACTGCCACAGTCAAAAGGCCACCCAAATGCCACCTCTTCTAGGAAGGCTTCCCAATTCTCCTTTTTTCTCTGTGTTTCTATATAGGACAGGCGTCAGTAAAGTGACTCAGCGGTTGTGGCTAAAACCAAGAAAGCCAAGAACAAGGCACGGGACTTGCCAAATGGCAACAAGCAGTAAAGGCTAAGGTTACAGAAGTCTTTCTATGCAAAGCAGATGATAAAATGAGAGGTTAGAAAGGAATTACATAGTAGCATAAACTTAAACACACAAAGGCCTCAGTAAGCCTCTCTGAAGAGAGTGGATGCAGAGTTCTGGTTGTTCAAAAGCTTACGGTGAGATAATCACCCTGGTGTCTGCATGTCACATCCTGGGCAACAGTGTCTGGCCAGTCACCTGTGAAGTGATGACATGGGAGCCTGGCTGTCACCTGGGTGGTAAAAACTGGTTCCTTAGAGCAGTGTTCTCTAAGGATCATCTGTGCATTAGGATCATCTGGGAGTTTTAAGAACTCCTGATGCTTAGTTCCCAGGCCAGAGATTTGACTGAATTGGCCTGGGGATAAGGAGGGGGAATTCGAGATTCTAGCAGCACATTTAGAAAGTGGTCGTGGTTTAGAATTAAGCACAGAAACGAATCATTTCAGCAAACCCTTTGTATTAATACCTTGGGGTTACGTTTAGGAGTCATCTGTTGTAAAGGGGTTGTAATGTTTACAAGAATTTTTTTTTTTTTATCCTCACCCAAGGACATTTTTGCATTTATCTTCAGACAGAGCGGGAGGGAGAAAGGGAGGAAGAGAGAGAAACATTGATGTGAGAGAGACACATCGAGTGGCTGCCACCCACATGACCCAAGTTGGGACCAGAGACAAACTGCAACCAAGGTATGTACCCTTAGCGGGAACGGGTTTCTCTGGTCTGTGGGCCAATGCTCTAACCACTGACCAAAACTGGCCAGGGCAGTTTTACAAGAATCTTGCTTGTCAGTGAAAAATAATATCTCATGATTCCTATTGAAATTGGTTATCCACCAACTGGTTTTGGAATAGTGATTTTTTTGAGAGGTATAGAGAAGTTTACTAAGTTTGCAAACAATATTGGAACGTTTAAGATATTTGAATGAAATTCACTTTACAGGTTTAATTTATTGGGTTTACTAGGATAATTTTAAAATTTAGGAAGCATTTGAAGTACTTAGAAAGAAAATCAATTATATTAAATGTATTCATTTGGTTTAAAATGGTTACGGTAGTTTAACTAAATTTATACATGGGACCAAACACTAATCAAAAGCCTTCTTTGAAAGCCGCTGTAGCCCTGGCTGGTGTGTTAAGTGGTTAGAGCACCAGCCCGTGCATGGAAGGGTCACAGGTTTGATTTCTGGTCAAGGACATGTACCTGGGTTGCAGGTTCAATCCCAGGCCCCTATCCGGAGGCAACCAATCAATGGTCTCTCTCACTAAAAAACATCCTCAGGTGAGGATTAACACACACACACACACACACACACACACACAGCGGCTGTTAAATTTTACTAGTTTGTATAAATAATGAGATTTATAAAATAAATTTAAAATGTAAGGAAAGTTTGTTTTTAAATTTGTAATAAATTTAGTATTCATTTTTTAAACTGAAGTAAGTGTAAAAAATTATTTTCTGTGTATAAAAACAACCCTCAAAGGCACCAAAAACCCCCTGTCCCACCCCCATTTGCTGACAACTAGAACAGCAAATGCCTGGCCTTACATTGGACGCCTTCTTTCCCAATTCCACAGCAGACATCACTGATCACTCCCCGCACTCTCCTCCTGGGCTCAGGAAGTTGCCTGAATACAACACCCCAAGCAGCAAGTCCAATCACCTGGAGATGGCAGTGAGCTGGAACCAATTTGCCACCTCTTTCCCCTCGCATGCATGCATGCATATGTTCACCCATCAACCAGGAGCGACAGAGGCGTCCAGCAGTCTCTCCACACTGGCGAGGATGCTCCAGACCCTCACAAACAACCCTGGTAAGGCAGGGATTATCACCACCTGGAGCCAAGCTCGCCCCCTTTCCAACATGGAGAGACCAAGTGCAGGGTCTCAGTACCTTGTCCCATCTGTAGATGCGATCAGCTTTAATGATCATGTCCACCAGGCTGATGTGGTTGCTGCGGGCGGCCACCGCCAGGGCGGTTTTCCCTTGCTGCAGGTAAGAAGCGAGAAAGGAAGGCAGAGTTTCTACAGAGGGGCATAAAGTGGTCTCCAGCAGTGACTGCAAACCTTGCTGACCAAAGAAAGTTGTTTCCAGCCATCTACCCTGGAGAGGAGGAAGGCTTTCCGGTCAAGACGAGGGAAATGGAAAAGTCACAGGTAGAATAAAGCAATAATAATAATTCCAGCCACCACCTCCTGTGCTCTTTAGAATTTAGGAAGCCTTAGTGCGTATGCAACTCAGCCTGCATAACTCTTCATCATCTGTGAAATGGGTGTTACCAGCCCCATTTCTCAGATGAAACCAGAGCCCAGAGAAGGGGCGTGGGCTCACTGTGTCACATTTGCCCACCTCCCCGCAGGCTCCTAGTCCTTCGATCTAGGCCTCCCACACGGTGCTGACCTCAACTACGCCCAGGAGCTGTGAGGAGATGGGGCGATGGAGTTTGGCCAGCTGCCCATGGGCCCAGCTCACAGAAGGGAGCCCCTCCCAGGTTCAGCCTCAGAGCCTGGTCCTGCCTCCAACCCTCCCCACACCATCCCAAGGGCCTTGCTGGCCTACACGTGCAAATACTCTTCCCCTCTCTAGCCACATACTAAGTCTTCACTATTCCCAGAACTCCAGCCACTGAGGAAGTAGTCACCACAGAGACAAGATGTGCTGAGAAGCTTCCCTTTCCCCATGAGGTGATTCAAGGTGCTCAGAGTCTGATGATGGGGGTGGGGTGTCATGAAACAGAAGACAACCATATCATAGGCCTAGACTAGGAAACAAGAGGGCCAAGTGCTGAGGGCCCTCAGAGGAGGCAGGGGAAGGTGGTAGAGGAGCAGGAAGGCTTCCTGGAGGAGGCTGCATTTGAGGTAGTCTATAAAGGAGGGGAAGCCTTGAGCACTCTGAGAGCAGGCAGCGTTTGCAGCAAGGTCTCTGGCAAAGAGGAAGCCATGAAAGCTTGAAAGGGAAGCTGGTTGTGAGCAGAGGTACCTTATCTCTCAGGTGTAAGTTAACCCCTGCAACCAGGAGCATCTCTGCTATGTCCTGCCAGGCGTACTCCGCAGCAAGGTGGAGGGGTGTCTGCTGCCTCTGGAAGAGAAGCCAAGGGGGCAGGGAAACAGAAGAGCACGTGGAAGTGGCCTGTGCTTAAAGCCAGGGGAGGACCTAGGTGGGTACACTCCCAAGTGGGCCTTAACAGAGTTTCTCTAAGAAGTTGTCAGGGAGGGTAATCTGAGTTTGATCATAAGCATAATACCAGAGAAGAGTTGGTAAAAACAAAAAAGTAGAAAGAACAAAAAAATACCACTCACTAGCCCACCTAAGCCAAACTCTATAATGGTATTTCTTCTAGTCTTTTTTTTAATGCAGAATATTCTTATTGTGTTGGTTTTACATATTTGAGATCATCCTGAATATATACATTTTGCACCTATTTTTATACCTAACATAATACTACACATATTATCAATTCTGTTAAATACCATTTTTTAAAATCCTCACCCGAGGATAAGTTTATTGATTTTAGAGCGAGGAAGGGAGAGAGAGAGGAAGAGAAACATCAATGTGAGAAATCATCAGCTACCTCTCATGCACACCCTGAACGAGGGCTGAACCCGAGACCTAGGTACGTGCCCTGACCGGGAATTGAACCCGAAAACTTTCGGTATACGGGGGGATGCTCCAACCAACTGAGCCACACCAGCCAGGGCAAACACCATTTTTAATAGCTCCATAATAGTCTGTGCCAGTACTGTAATTTACCTAACCCCTTCTCTATTAAATATTTGGGCCATTTTCAAACTGAAGACTGATCAACTGCGCTGCAGTGAATATCTTTGTGCATGAGCCTTGAATATCTTTCTTGAAGCTCAATTCTCAGATGTCAAAATACTATTTTAACAGTATATGCTACATTCTGCCAAATTGCTTTCTGCCCCTAGTGGCTGTGTGAGGAATATATGCTTAGAAGGTGGATTGTGGGGACGGGTTTAAAAGCGCTCCTGACTAATCACAATTTTCGGAATTGGTGGCCTGTTGTTATTATACAAGACTGCCCCGGTCACCCCTGCTCTGGGAATTCTCCAGAAAGGGGAAAATCAGTGAAAGGGAAGGTTGAATGTAGAAAGGTGTTAACTGCAGTGTTATATATGTCATGGCAAAACTTTGGGAACAACCAAGATGTTCGAAATAGGGGAATGGTTAATAAAAATAATGCTACCTTCAGCAAATATTCAAACAGCTTTTCGCAAGCTACAAAAGTGATTCCTCAGCTCTAGGCCATGCTGGCAGACGGCAGCCCAGCCCGCCCAGCCCAGGAGGGTGCCCAGAGGCTCCCTGGGAACCAAGTGGTTTCTGCAGCCACTTACATTGTCGGTGGCATCCAGGTCACTGCCAGCATCGATGAGGAGCTGAACCAGGGCGGGGACGTTGTGCCTCACAGCCAGGTGCATTGGAGAGGCTCCGTGCTGGAGGTGGGGGAGACACAAATCAGTCGACAGGTCCCTATCAGGACTGCCCAGCTGCAGGTGGGTGCTGGGGGATGGGAATAGGGAGGAGCATTGATGGTGCTTCTAGGTTTGGCAACTGGCCTGAGTCATTTACAGCCCCAAAGCCTGAATCCTTGGGGTCCAAAAGCTGAACCTCAAGGTGGGTGGGGACCTGAAGACCCAAGTTTGAGACTTTGCTATGCCAGGAACTCACTATGTGGCTTTGGGCAAGTCATTTTCCTTCTCTGGTACTCTTCATCCAGCGGGTGATGTTTGCTAAGGTCCCTCCTAGCAACAACACCTTTATGTTCTCTAACATCTCATTTAACCCACACATGAACCTAGAAAGTACATAGGGATGGTATTCTTATTAGTATTTTCTTTTTTAATCCTCACCCAAGGATATTTCTATTGGTTTTTAGATAGAGTGGGAGGGAGGGACAAGTAAAAATAATCATCCTCCCCATCGAAAAAACCCTAGTAGAATTATTTTTTAAAATCATGTAGAAGATTAAAAACACCCAAGTAATTGTAATAAATGTAGCTCTCTGGTGGGTGGTGTTGATAATAAGAAAGGCTATGAACGTGTGGGGGCAGGAAGCAGATGAGAAATCTCTACCTTCTACTCAATTTTGCTGTGAACCTAAAACTGCTCTAAAAGTAAAGTCCATTAAAAAAAAAAACAAGCCCAGCTGTGGCTGGTTTGGCTCAGCAGTTAGAGCATCGGCACGCAGACCAAAGAGTCCTGGGTTTGATTCCGGCCAAGAGCACATACCTTGGTTGCGGTTCATCCCTGGCCCCAGGTGGGGTCATGCAGGTGGCAACCAATCGATGTGTCTCTCTCACATCGATGTTTCTCTCTTTCTCTCTTCCTCCCTTTCTCCCTCTCGCTCTATCTGAAGATAAATGTAAAAATATCCTCAGGTGAGGATTAAAAAAAAAACAAGCCCACAAGGGACACAGGAGCCAAATGAAAGGGTCCCCAATGGTCAAAACTGACACAATTTGAGCAACAAGATAAAGCAGTATTGGATTATAATCCAAAGTATGGAATAAATGAGTCCATCCTGATATAAACAAGTGATTGATTGAATGAATAAGTAAATAGAGGAGAATAAACAAATCTCCCCCTCAGAAGAATTCAAATAATCTATGTAGCTATTTTGCCCTTAAGGAGGTGAAACATGACACTCCCCAATCCTTAAATATGGACTTTGCATGGTGAATTCCTTTCAAAAAGTACCGTATGGAAAGGGGCAAAGAGAGGAACCTTATAACAGAAAAAGCTGATAAGCACTACCTCAGCCAGGTGATCAAGGCCAACATCAACAGTGATAAAGCATATTGACAGCAGGTACCCTTAACCCGGTGTGACGAAATGACTCTACCTCTGTGATCTTCCTCTCAAGAACACATAATCCCTGTCTAATCATGAGGGGGGGGGAATCAGACTAATCCCACGTGGAAGACTTTCTACAAAATACCTAAAACTAAGTTCCACTCAAAGCTGTCAAGATCATCAAAACAATGAAAGTCTGAGAAACTGTCACAGCCGAGAGGAGCCTAAGGGGACACGATGTAGTCTCCTGCATGGGATCCTCGAACAGAGAAAAGGACACTAGGTAGAAACTAAGGGATTTTTTTAAAGGTGTGGATTTTAGTTAATAATAATGTATCAATTGTGACAAATATATTATACTAATGTAAGATGGTACACATAGGGGCATTGGGTATGGGGTATATGAGAACTCTCTGTACTACCTTTGTAACTTATATGTAAAACTAAATATATTCAAACATTAAAAGTTTATTAAAAACTGCAGAACAGTGTGAATAGTATGCTAAGAAAAGGGAGGAAGACCCACACAAATATGGCCAAGGTATAAAAGCAAGTCAGTGAAGGAAGTTAGATAGCCTTTTCAACAAATGGTGCTGGAGCAATGGGACCTCTGCAGGCAAAAAGAAAAAGAAAAAAGCTGAAACCTCACACCTTACACAAAATTAACTCAAAATGAATCGCTGACTTATATGTAAAGCTATAAAACTTTTAGAAAAAAAACATAGAAGGAAAACTTCAGGATCTAGGACTAGGCAGCATTCTTAGACTTAACACCAAAAATATGACCCATAGAAGAAAAATATTGATAAATTGCACCTCATCAAGTTAAATTTTTTTTTACTCTGCAAAAGATCCTGTTAAGAGGATGAGAAGAGAAGCTATAGAACAAGAGAAAATATTTGCAAATCACATTGCTTTCAAAAGCTAGTTCTAGAATATATAAAGAATTCCTCTTGCCCTGGCCAGTTTGGCTCAACGGTTGGGGCATTGGCCTGTGGACCAGAGAGTTCCCAGGTTCGGTTCAGGCTAGGGGCATGTACCAAAAGAAAAAAAAAAAAAAAAAGAATTCTTCTTAAAACTCTATAGTAAAAATAAATATTTAGAAAATGAGCAAAGACATGGCCAGACATTTCACTGAAGAGGGTATACAGATATCAAATAAGCACATGAAAAGACGTTCAACATCATTAACCATTAGGAAAGTACAAGTTAAAACCACAATGAGAGGTCACTACACACCTATTAGAGTAGTTAAAATAAAATAAAAATAGCGACACCACCAAATGTTGACAAGGATGTAGAGAAACTGGATCACTCATACATGGTAAAATGATACAGCCATTCTGCAAAAACAGTTTTGGAATTGTTTGTGAAAACTAAATATGTATGCTATTACCATAGGACCTAGCAATTGCATTCTTGGCATTTATGCCAGAGAAATGAAAAATATGTTCATACTAAAGCCTATACATGAATATTCACAGCAGCTTTACTCATAATAGTCCCAAACTGAAAACAACACGGATGTCCTTCAACAGATTCCTACAAATCATCACAAAATAAAAAATAACGCAAGAGAAAAATGGTCAAAGGATATGAACAGACATTTGATAGAAAAGGGAATACAAAAGACTCTTAAGAGGAATGCAAATTAAACTATAGGGAGATAAAATTCCTCATTCATCAGATTGGCACAAATCCAAAAGTTTTGCCAAATGCATTGACAAAGCTGTAGGGGAATGATATAAACTGATATAGGCCACACAGACAGCAATTTGGCAAAGTGTATAAAAAATGCAAATATATGTGCCCTTTGACCCAACAAATCTACTTCTAGACATTTATTTTATAGGTATACTTCCACATATATGGAATGATATATGTGCAGATTTTTGTTGCAATGTTGTTTGTAATAACAAAATATTAGAATTCACATTTATAGAGGAGACAATTTAATAAATTATGATCTATCCATGCAATGGAATACTATGCAGCTATAAAAAAAGAATGAGGAGCCTTGGCCAGTGTTGCTTAGCGATTAGAGTGTTGGCCCCTGCACCAAATGGTCACAGGTTTGATTCTCAGTCAAGGGCACATACCTGGGTTACAGGTTCAATCCCCAGCCCAAGACAGGGCATGTGTGGGAAGCAACCAATAGATGTGTCTCTCTCACATCGATGTTTCTCTCTCCTCCTCCCTCTTTCCTTTCCACTCTCTCTAAAAATCAATGGGAAAAAAAATTCCTCAGGTGAGGATTAAAAAACAACAACAACAACAAAATGAATATGTATATATATGGAAAGATCTTAAAGATGCAGTTATGTGAAAATAGCAAGATATACATTCTCCAGTAAAAGGTACCAGGGCTTCTTAGAGAAATGGCTGATTCTGGGACTAGGGCAGGAAATAATATAGGCTAAGTCTGGAGCATCTTGTAGTGACAGAAAGTAAGGACGTGCACCATAAAAACACAGTGATGTACACACCTACTAGAATGGCTAAAAGCCAAGACACTGACAACACCAAATGCTGGCAAGGATGTGGAGCAACAGGAACTCTCATCCATTGCTGCTTGGAATGTAAAATGGTGCAGTCGCTTTGGAAGACAGTTTGGTAGTTTCCAATAAAACGAAACATACTCTCACCATATGATCCAGCAGTCTCCTTCCTTGGTATTTACCCCAAGGAGTTTAAAATTTATGTCACGAAAAGGAACCCACACATGGATGTTTATAGCAGCCTTATTCGTAACTGCCAAAACTTGGAAATGACTAAGATGTCCTTCAGTAAGTGAATGGATAAATAAACTGTGGTATATCTAGACAATGAAATCTCACCTAGTGCTCAAAGGAAGTGAGCTACCAAGCCACGAAAAGACACGAAGGAAACATAAATGCAAGCCAATCATGAAAGAAGCCAATATGAAAAGGCTACATATTGTATGATTCCAACTATGTGACTTTCTGGGAAAGACACTACTATGAATAGAGATAGTAAAAAGATTAGTGGTTGCCGGAGGCTGGGATGGTATGTAGAGGGGTGTTGATGAATACATTCTGTATAATAGTATAATGGTGGGTACAAGTCATTATGTATTTACCCAAACCCATAGAATGTACAACACTAAGAGTGAACCATAATATAAACTATGGACTTTTTTTTAACTGGGAGAAAATATAAAATTTAATACACAATGTTGGTGAGAGGACTAAGAAACATGCAGCCCACATTGTTGTGGCTCTGCATATTGGCACAAGATTCTAGAGGGTGATTCAGTTTATATATCAAGAGCTAGAAAGATGTTCACAATATTTTACTCAAATTCCCACTTCTGGGAATCTTTCCAGAAGAAAAGTTACATGCATGAAACTGTACTATTTGAACTGGAAAGTAAACTTCATGCTATACTATAGTTAAAGAGGTTAATAAATCATGGTACCTCCCGCCCTGCCAGTGTGCTCAGTGGTTAGAGCGTCGGCCCACAAACTGAAGGGTCTCAGGTTCAATTCCGGGTCAAGGGCACGTACTTTGGTTGCAGTTCCAATCACCGACCCCAATGTGCAAGAGGCAACTAATCGATGTGTTTCCCTCACATTGATGTTTCTCTCTCTCTCTACCCCCTCTCTCTAAAAACTAAATGGGTTAAAAAAAAGTCATGGCACCTCCTTCATCAGCCCAAACATCATCACCAATATTTATGCAGCAACATGGAAATGCTCATGATTATCTGGGTACACAATTATATATGTACATTATCATTCTAACTATACTAAAGTAGGTAACTTTTTAAAAAGATTATCATAGAATAAATAGAAAAGAATATCTGTGGGTAGCCCTGGCCGGTTTGGCTCAGCAGTTAGAGCATCGGTCTGCAGTCCAGAGAGACCCGGGTTTGGTTCCCGCTAAGGGCACGTACCTCGGTTGCGGTTTGTCCCCGGCCCTGATTGGGTCATGCGGGTGGCAGCCACTCGATGTATCCCTTTCACGTTGATGTTTCTCTTTCTCTCTCTTCCTCCCACTCTATCTGAACAAAAAATTTAAAAATGTCCTCAGGTGAGGATAAAATAAAAAAAAGAATATCTGTGGGTAGTAGGAATAAAGATAATTTTATTCTGTTTTCCAAACTTCCTTTTATATTTTAGTCCTTTAATAAATTTTTAAAGTTTAACTTTGTTGGCAGATTTAAATTAATATTAGAATAGAGAGAGAGGCATATCGTGTTCTATATTGGAAGGCTAAATATTTAAATCATTTTAATTATGTCCAATTAGTTTACACTATTACAGTGATTAATCTAAAATTTAAATTGATTTTTTTAAACTTATCTTTATTGTTGAATGTATTACAGATGTCCCCTTTTTTTCCCCTCATTGACCCCCTCCTCCCCAATCCCACCCCTTAAATTGATTTTTTAATTGATAAAAGTACTTTAAATTTCAACTGGAAGAAAAACCAGGTGAAAATATAAAAGGATAACAGATTATACTAACAGAAGAATAATTAAGGGAGACTAGTTAAAACAAATTATATGTTTCTGGCCCTGGTGTGTTTGGCTCAGTGGTAGAGCACTGGCCCACGGACTAAGGACTCTCGGGTTCGATTCTGGTCAAGGGCACGTACCTTGGTTGCGGTTCCCCCACCCTGGCCAAGGTCGTGCGGGGGAGGCAACCAGTTGATGTGTCTCTCTCACATCGATGTTCCTCTCTCTCTCCCTTTATCTCCCTCTCTCTCTCTCCCACTCTATAAATTTTTAAAAATGTCCTCAGGTAAGGATAAAAAAACAAAACAGTATGTTTCTGGCTCAAGATTAGACATACCACTTATTGAAAGAGAATGATTCACCCAGAAATAGAGCTCATCATATATCAAAATGTAAATATGTAATAAAGGAAGGAATGAAAAGCACTAAGAAATATTAGAATTGATTAATAAATGTACTTGAGATAGATACATAAAAATTTGGGGGGAATCTATTGAGTAATATATCATACCACATGCAAAAAGTATATTTTAGAAGGATTAAAGAGAAACATCAAAAATTAAATCACAATTAGAAGATTACTAAATTAAAACTCAAAACTTGTGTCAAAAATACTTTTTATTACAAAGAAACAATCATCAAAATGGAAAGGCAACCCACTGTATGGGAGAACATCATTGCCAATGATGTATCAGATAAGGGGTTAATTTCCAATATATATAGAGTGCTCATACAACTCCACAAAAGGAAGACAAAGAACCCAATTAAAAAATGGGCAGAGGAGCTGAATAGACACCTCTCCAAACAGGACATACAAATGGCTAAGAGACATATGAAGAAATGCTCAACATCACTAATCATCAGAGAGATGCAAATTAAAACAACAATGAGGTATCACCTCACACCTGTCAGAATGGCCGCCATCAACAAATCATCAAACAACAAGTGTTGGCGAGGGTGTGGAGAAAAGGGGACTCTAATACACTGCTGGTGGGAATGCAGACTGGTGCAGCCCCTATGGAAAACAATATGGTGCTACCTCAAAAAATTAAAAATTGAACTTCCATTTGACCCAGTGATTCCACTGCTGGGAATATACCCTAAGAAGCCTGAAACACCAATCAGGAAGAATATATGTACCCCCATGTTCATAGCAGCACTATTTACAATAGCTAAAATCTGGAAACAGCCCAAGTGTCCACCCGTAGAGGAATGGATAAAAAAGGTGTGGTACATATACACAATGGAGTACTATGCAGCGGTAAGAAAGAAAGATCTCTTATCCTTTGAGACGACATGGAGGGACCTGGAAAGTATTATCCTAAGTGAAAGAAGCCAAGCAGAAAAAGACAAATACCACATGATCTCACTTATATACGGAATATAATGAACATAACAGTCTGAGGAATACAGTAGACCCAGACACATGGAAATAGGGCACAGACTGACATCCCTCAGAAGAGGGGGTGGGAGGGGTTGGGGGGTGGGAAGAGATAAACCACAGAACTTATATGCATGTATGCATGACCAATGGACATGGACAACTAAGCAGGGGACGGGGGGGTGGGGTGGGGGGTGCCAATGGGGTAAAAAGGTAAAATGTCTGTAACAAAAAAATAAATAAAAATTCATAAAAAAAAAAAAATACTTTTTATTACATAAACATTTACATCTTCAGTATATCAAAAAGTTGTAAGAACACAAACAATGGTCCAGGAGTAATGATCTCATAAAAATTGGTTAAAAAAACAACAAAACTTCACCAGTATAGACAAAGAATCTACAGAAATAACTCACAACAGAAGAACTTATACTAGAAAAATGGGTCAATAGTAATCTAATAGATTCAAAGTAAAACAATAACAAGGAATCATTTAACTATAAAATTAATATTGGTGAAAGGTCACTCATAAATGACTGGCAGCTATGTGGTGTGACCTTTCGGGAGAGCAATTTAACGATTTGCATCGTATCATAAGATCCTGGTTCCACGTTCCAACACAAAATGCCTGGTAAGGCCAGAGAAACGGCTCCTGCTACAGAGCAGCAGTCGCCACAGCCCCAGGCTGAGACAGGGTCTGGAACAGAATCGGACAGTGATGAGTCGGTCCAGAGCTCGAGGAACACGACTCCACATAGGCAACCACACAGCAAGCCCAGGAGGCAGTGGCAGAAATCGATGAAGAACCAGTCAGCACAGCAAAACAGGGCTGGAGTGAAAAGAAGGCAGGAAGGCTATGTCCAAACTGGGTCTTCGACAGATTACTGGGATTGCAAGGGTCACTATCCAGCAATCTAAGCCTATCCTCTTTGTCATCACAAAACCAGATGTCTCTAAGAGCCAGTCTCAGATATAGTTTTGGAGGAAGCCAAGATCAAGGATTTATCTCAGCAAGCCCTGCTAGCAACTGCTGAGAAATTCAAAGTTCAAGGTGAAGCTGTCTCAGACATTCAAGAAAACACACGAACTCCAACTGTGTAAGAGGAGAGGGAAGAGGAAGAGGATGATGAAACAATGTGGGAGTTAAGGACATAGAAGTGGTCTTTCAAGAGCAAAGTCCATCTAAGCCCTGAAGAATAACAGTAATGATATTGCAAATGCTATTATGGAATTAACACTGTAACCATCTGAAAATGAGGACCTTTTTTTTGTGTGTGTGTGTGTTTTAAAGGAGTGATTGCTGCTTGGTTTGAAATGTGTACTGTTTCTATCATTAATACAGTTACGGCTTTCTGTGTAATAATAAAAAAAAAAAAAGAATCATAAAAATGTTTTTACTACCTGACCTAGAAATACTGTTTGGAGAATTCATATATAATGCAAAAGAAATAAAAAGTTATTTCATAAAGATGTTCATGAAATAATTCTTCATAGCAGCAAAGTCAGAACCAACTTAAATATCCAACAGTTAAGGGTCTGTTAAGTGTGATGTGGACACTGCACCACACCTGGCATGGTCGGCGCCTAAAAAATGTCTACCAGGTAAACTATGCAGCAACACTGGGTATCTGGGCTAGGTGGACTCTACTGGACTGGAGTCAAGATTCTAGTGTCTTGATGGGGAAAAACAAATAAGCATCCTTCTTCCAGAATTCTGCCTTAGCCTGGATTTATTCTAGCTGGAGGTGCTACTATACACAAGGAGAAACTGACAGGGATATAGAAAAGTGACTGCTTTCCTAGGGAGTCAGGATTAAGGTTGCCTCTTCTCTCTCTATTCCAATGCACTGTGTTACACTGTTTTCACAATAATTTTAAATAGAGTATTTATTTCAGCCATATGAAATTACCTCTTTCTAATTTAAACAATAGATAATTCCTCATTTATGTAATGAAAATAATAATAGTACTTATAGATATGGAAACAGAGGCCCAGGGAGGTCAAAGCTGCTTGCCCAAGGTCATTCGGTTTGTGAGTGGCAGAGCCAGGCCTCAAAGCCAGGTCGTCTGACACCAAAGTTCACTTGTTAATCACAAGGTTATACTGTTGCCTGTGGTATATTGCAGGTCCCCGCAACATAACAGGAAAAAGAAGTGAACAACCAAGAGGCTAAATCTGTAATGAGATCATTACTAAGACCCAGTGGATAAATGAGAGGAGAACATGAGCAGATGTTTCGCTTGGAAGGAAATGCAAGCTTGGTTTCTACTCCTGTTCCACTAGAACCTTATTTGACTCTCCTACACGCTGCCCACTGCCTTGGTCCCAGCCCCGACTCCAACCCCAATGAATGGGGTCATGGGAGACTTTGCACTGGGGATCCCCTTCAGTCCAGGTCCCCACACTTACATGATCAGCCACATTGGTGCAGCCCCCTGAGCGGATGAGGGCCCGGGCCACATCCTCAGAGCCATTGAGGGCTGCATAATGGAGGCAGCTCTGCTCTTTCTAGAGGAAAACAGGAATCAATGCCATGTCCTAAGGACCCTTCGTAGTGGGGTTTACAAAGCACTTTGGGATTCGTTACTCCATTTTCTCTCAGAACCCCTCACCACCCTCCCTACCCCCCTGGGACTATTATCCCCTTTAAACTCTGAGGCTGGAGAAATCAATGACTCTCCCAGGCCTGGCGACTAGTAAAAGGAGTTCACTATGATCTCAGCCTTTCCTTGCCTCCGGAACAGAGGCCAAAGGTTGCACAATTGCTTAGCTGGTCAAGACACGCAGAGTATAGACTCTGAGGAGATGGTTTTCAAAGAAGGGGACAAATAAGATTTGCCAGTCCAGGACAATCCCCACCCAGCACACACTGCCCAACTGGAGCTGGTCTCTGGGTGTCCCAGCAGGACCTGGCAGGGCCAGGGCGAGGGCTTCATCCTGGACTGGCCTTCTAAGTGCTCTCCTGGCCCAACAGGGATCTCACATGAGATCACTCTGTGCCAGGCAGGCCCCACCGGGTGACCTACTGGTCCAGTTTGCCAATATGGGGCAAACCAGGACAAGTTGGTCACCCTTTCAAAGTCCTGTCTGAGTGCACAGGGTGGGTGGGAACTAGCCCACCTCCCAGTAGGAAATACAATCACTGTGGGTTTGGCCCCTCGCTGGAGATCCTGCTGCACGACCCTTCAAGGGGTGGGAATGTCGAGATGGAATGTGGCCTCTGCCAGCAACCTCAAGCCAAGGCTGAAGCACAAGGCCCCATGACATGGGCCGCTCCAACCCCACCAGTGACCACCAGCAGCTGGACGCAGCCTCCTCAGTCACTAAATTCCTATGCTGTTGCTGTTACAAAACCCTCTCGGTGCTGGGCACAGGGAAGGGGCCTTACTGACCGAAGACGACACCAGAAAGCCCCAATCGGGTGCCCTGAGGTGGCTCCTTTCCCTCTTTGGGCCCAGTGCCCCCCACCCCCACACCCTTAGGCCAGTGGTGCCCACACCTACGGGAGTTCTGTAAAGTAAGTGTTTTGTGGCTTATAAAGCACTATTCACACTTAGGGTGGTTTAACGTTGATATTATTAAATTTAGATTTGCCATTTTGCTATTTATATGTTTCCTTTCATTTTGTTCTTCTATTTCTCCTCGCCTGTTTTCTTTTGTGTCAAATAAATATTTTAGCAAACGATTTTAATTCCTGTGGTTTTTTAAAACTATTTTTGCTGTTATTTATATTTTATCATTTATTGTCAATATTATTTTTGCCTTATTATTAAAATTTAGAACAAATAAAGAATTCCAGGTCTTGAAGCAGTTTAACCAGACAAAAAAAAGACTGTCTGTCATTGACCTAAAAATAGAAAGCAAAGCAAAATGCAGCAGAAACACCAACTCCGCACCTGAGGAAAGGCCACAGTCCTCCTTTCCAGGACACGGGGGAATTTCAGGGGCTGACTGAGGGAGCGCAAGGATGAAGGAGAGAAGAGGTCTGTCCCAGAGTCACACAGGGCCAGCTCTGAGGGCTGGTGTGGCCCCTGCCACGGTGGGCCTCATACTGGGGATTCCCCCTCCCCCACTGGGTGGGACAACCCTCCCCTGAGCTCTGGAGTCAGGACAATAGGCTTCTCAGACTGAGCTTTGTTTGCTTCTTTCCAGCTTGGGACCTGGGAAGGTCACTCGCCCTCTTAAGCTTCAGTTTCCTCATCTATAAAACGGGGGCCATTTTTTGAGGTAATAGTTATAAAGGTGCTTTGTGAACTATCAAATGCCCAACAACAGGAAGACAAACAGGCGCTGAGCTCCTGTTATGCCCCGGGGCACGGGGCTACGTGTTTAATCCTCACAGCAATGTGAAAAGTGAGTATAAATCATCCCCATTTTATAGTTGGGAAAAGAGGCTCAGAGGGGTTAAGCAACTTGCCCAGATCACAACAGCTCAGCAGTGGAGAAGACAAGACCAGAACCTGGGCCTGCGCCTCATGGCCTCTGTACACACACTGTTCAGGAATCACTGAGGCTGTTGCTGCTGACTCGGTGACAGCTCAGCGGCCAGGGCCGCCGTCAGCCTGGGGTAGGCCTGGCTACCTGGGTGAGGGCGTTCACGCTGCTCCCAGCCGCCAGGAGGAGCCGCACGCAGTCGGGGTGGGTCCCTGCAGCAGCGGCGTGCAGGGCGGTCAGACCCTCCTGAAACACAGGGCGAGGTATGAGGACGACAGGAGGCTGAGGCCAGAACCTGAGCAGAGGACAAGGACACCCTCATGCCAGGCTCCAGGGCTCCTTGAGCTCTCCACTGCCCTACTACCGAGGACAATGACCCAGTTATTTTCGGTTCCCTGAGCCCCGCACCTGATTTTCTCACTTTGAGGGGCAGGGGTACATTCATCGCCTCCTCCACCCCTCCGCTCACATTCTCCCCACCCTCCAAACAGCCTCACCCTGCTCCGTCCATTCCCTCCTACTCCAGGAAGCTATCCTTGACCATCCTGGCCACCAAGATTTCTCCCTTCTTTGAGCACATGCCCTGTGTATGACTTCGCAATCCCTCAGGCCTAGTGCCCACGAAGCCTGGAGCTTTGTGCTGCTGCTTAGTTTTTCCTGGTGAGCTGTTAGTTCAAGAACATATGCTCAGCTCCTGCCTTCAGGGCCTCTGCCGGGGAAAACCAGGCCCTGCCACGGGCTGTGGGTTCCTTGAAGGCAGAGAATGAGTGTCACCCACCTCTGCGTCATCCAGATGGCAACTCACCACATTCCTCTCCTCCAAGTCCAGCCCGATGTCCACGAGTTGCTGCAACACAGCCAGGTGGCCCCGGCCCGCGGCCAGGTGAAGAGCTGTGTTTCCCTCCTGCAGGAAGGGGCTGGTAGAATCAGTTTCCCAGGCCCTGGGGACCTGCTGGAGCCACCCCTTATTTTATAGGCATGAAAACAGGTCCATAGAGGGGAAGTGACATCTCCAGAGTCACAGAGCAAGTCCATGACAAGCTGCAGCCCTGAATGCTGAGCCAAAGCCATCCTGCCCCTGAGAACTATGCCAAAGACTATAACCAGGGCACTTTCTTCTTTTTTTTAAAGATTATGACTCGCTTTGTTACAGGACTCACTGTATTGTTGTGGTCTGGAACCTAACCTGCAATATCTCCGAGGGAAGTCTGCAGTTTCTTTTTCTTTTTAAAAAAATATTTTTATTAATTTATTTTTGTTACAGATGTTTCTTTTTTTCCCCCTTGACACCCTTCTCCAGATCCCTCCCTCCTTGCCCCCAGCATTGTTGTCTATGTCCATTAACCAGGGCACTTTCAAGGGCAAGTCCTGGTCTCTCTTTCCTTACACGTCAAGGCAAACATTTTTTTTGTTAAAAGCCCTACTTTCCATGCTCCTGTCTAAAGCTGGTCCCTCACCACCCCTTCCCTCTGCTCAAGGCCACAACTGCAGAGACTCTCCCAGCCAGCCACACGGCCACCAGTCACTCACCTCCTCTCATCTGTGCTCAGGACATTATTAGCTTCTTATCAAATAATGTGGCCGACCCTGACCACACAACTTAAAACTGGAATCCCACCCCTGTGCTTCTGAGCCCCTTATCCTGCTCGATTTCTCCTTTTTCTCCATAGCACTGACGGCCTTCTGAGACCTCTTTAATTGACGTGTATACCATGCTGATTGTTGTCTGACTCGGTTGTTAGAACATAAGCACCACAGCGTGGGGATGGCTGTCTCTTTTGTTCTCTGAAGTTTCCCCAAGCGCCTAGAATAGCACCTGGGGCACATGGCAGACACTCAGTAGATATCTGTTCAATGAGTAACATGATGAGAGCCGGACGCATGTCTCCCAGGACCGAGAGCCAGAGGACTGGTAGTTGCCTCACACTGGAGAAGTCCAAAGATGACAGTGACAGAGCAAAGAGAGGTAGCTCCATGTAGTGAGACAAAAGGCACAGTGTCCTTTGTATTAGAAGTGGCCCCACCAAGGGCAACCTGCTTGGGGTATCCTTAAAGGGATGCAGAGGATACCTGGAGGGTGAAGGGGCCCCAGCAAAGAGGACAGCTGGAAGTGGCCAGAGAGGGGGTGTGTTCCTAAAGAGGAACCACAGATGGAGAACCAGGGCAAGGACCCCTGAGGAATCACAGAAGCATCCAGAAGGGAAGATGCAGCTTTGGCCATTCCTCACACCCCGAAGGCCCCTGGGATACATCTAGTTGAACAGGTCCTAGGGGCCTTCCAGCTCAGGCTCCTTCCTCACTCTGGCCTGTCTCATACCTCATGAGTAGGGGACATTCACACTTAGGCACAGATCTTTAAAGGGCCCATGAGGATGTGCACATATACCAACGCCAAAGCAGTATTTAAAAGAGTTAAAAACTTACACTGCTCCCTTGTGATAAGTCCACACATATTTAAAACAACTGTAAATATCTTATGGAATCAAAGATGAAACATTTAAACTTCCTCTATGATGACAGTCATATTGTAAATAAAAATCAAGTTTTTAAAATCCTACCAGCTTTGTTCTGCTTCTCTCCCACCTCTCTGCAGAGGTGCGTGCAGCGGCCTAGTCAGCTCTCTGCAGAAGTGCATGCAGCAGCCTAGTCTGCTCTGCAGAGGTGCATGCAGCGGCCTAGTCAGCTCTGCAGAGGTGCATGCAGCGGCCTAGTCAGCTCTCTGCAGAGGTGCATGCAGCGGCCTAGTCAGCTCTGCAGAGGTGCATGCAGCGGCCTAGTCAGCTCTGCAGAGGTGCATGCAGCGGCCTAGTCAGCTCTGCAGAGGTGCATGCAGCAGCCTAGTCAGCTCTGCAGTAAGCAAGAATCAGGCTGGGGGAATGTGGCCAAGAAAAGCAAACAAACTGAGGGAGGCTGATCTGTGCCCCTAGCCCCCAGGGCTATGGACACAGGCAGGGCTTTCTTCTTCCTTCTGGATTATAAATATCCACACCCTGCCCTTTGAATCTGCATGTGGCAGGGACCCGATAACAGGGCACTCGAACTGTGCCTGGGCCAGACAGGGCAGGGGGCTTGGTGGTAGGAGAGCCAGGTGAGAGGAGAGCTTGGCCTTGGGCCCAGTGCCCTCTGCCATCTGCTGTGAGGATGCCCAGCCTCTCCACCTCTATGAGGTCCTGTCAGCATCTCCTCGGTGTTGCCAGTGGAATTAATCACTTTCTCTGGACGCTCAAAGCCTCCCTACCATCCCAGCACATGTGGCAGAGGTGTCATCACCGTTCTGTCATCGTGTTGATCTGACAGGTGGGGCCCTAGCAGGAGTCAGACCTTCAGTAGCCCAGAGCCTTGAAATGCTTTCTGTGCTGCCCTCCCCAGATGAAATTCAAAATGAAAATATTCCTCATCTGAACATACAAAACTTAACAGGGGCATGCACGTTTAAATACTTCTTTCTGGAATTTCTGATTGCAAGGTTCTGAGCAAGTTCATCAAAGCTGCACTTTTCTTGTTTTCTGGTTTTGGTGCTCTTGCTCTCCTGGGGCCCTCAGTACGATCATTTCTTTCCTCCTGGGTAGATGTGTCCTGGCAGGGGCTGTCTTTCACCCCTCTCTGTAACCCCATTGCCTGGCCCAGAGCCTGGCCCAGAACACGACCGTTTTCAGCCTGTTTCCGAAATGAAGGGACTCAGCCTAATCTGATTCTCAGGACCGGACTCAGCCTTTTCATCCCAAAAGGATGAATGCGGACAGACGCACTCAGTTCGAACCTGAGGGCTGTGCCCCAGGAGGCAGCCTGGTGAGAGAGAGAAGCACAGGGCGAGGCATCAAGACGCGGGTTGCAAACCCAGCCTGACCTTTGTCCTGCTGTGAGACCCTGGCCAAAGTATTCCCTTCCTCGGCCCTCAGTTTCCACATCTGTGGCGAGAAGATTGAACTGGCCCCTGATGAAGATGCTTTCCAGTTCTAAGATCTTTTTATTTAATTGTTGAAAGTCTTACAGATGCCCCCCTTTTTTCCCATTGACCCCCTCCTTCCCGCTCCCACCCCCTCCTGCCTTCCCCAGCCTAGTGTCCGTGTAGATTAGTTGTGCATATATGCATATAAATTCTTTGGTTTATCTCTTCCCATCCCCCATTCCTCTGAGGTTTGCCAGTCTGTTCCCTACTTCCATGATTCTGGGTCTCTTTTGGTCGACAGCTTATTTTGTTCTTTATGTTCCACTAATAAGTGAAATCATGTGGTACTTGTCTTTCTCTGACCGGCTTATTTCGCTTAGCTTCACACTCTCCTGTGGTATATTTGTCTGTGAGTTCTCTGTCCCTAGCTTAGAAACAGGACTACTTCTATTCTGACCAAGCATGTTGATCAGAGGGTTAAAAATGGAGTCCGTTCCTTTGTCAGAAGCATTGGTTAGAATTTGCTGCAACATGTGTGTCTAATAATTTGCAATGGTCCGTTGACAGGAGTAATTTGCAGGGTAGTCCCTTCCAGTCCCACCCCTAACACCTTCTCAGATTCCTGAACTCCACCCTGAGTGAAGTGCTCACTCCTCGGAGCTCATCCTACTTTTGCCATCATCACTGTCGCTTACTAAACCACAAAGAAAGCAAATAGCCACAGGTGAGTGGCTGCCACCCCCTAACTGTTCCCCACCCCCAATAGCAGATGTTCCCAGTGGAATCACAGTCGCTCAAGCCCACTCCAGGCAGCACTACCAACCAATCCGACTTGCCATCCTGACTCCCCACGTTGGATCACAACTCTTTAACCAGGATTGTGGCATTGAGTTCCTTGAGTAAGCAACTGTGTCTTGGGCATTTTTGTGCTCCTCACCTGTAGCACAGGGTTGGCCCGTAGTTTGTGCTCAAAAAAATGCCTGCTGGATGCCTATCAGACACACTCTGGTCTTCGGGCCACCTGCCCCTCCAGCAAGTTGGAATCAGAAGTAGGGACAGGTGAGCTGGCAGCGCCCACCCCAGTCAGAAGCCCAGAGCCTGGCCCTCCCCTGGGACCCATGGTCACAGTACCTTGTCCTTGACACTGTGGTCACAGCCAGAGCCCACAAGGAAGTCCAGAGCATCCAGCTGCCCGTGCTCGGCGGCCCGGTGGAACGCTGTCCTTCCCAGCTGACCAGGAAGAGAAAAGTGAACCTTTGTGCCCTGCCCATCTGGTCCCTATTTCCCCAACCACTCTGGGCTTGCGGTGGCCTCTCCTGCCCCAGATACTCTTCCTTCCCTTCACCCCACACACCTTGCCTGGAAAGCCCAGACCCAACTTCCCAACAAAACCCCCCTGGGTCTCTCCCCCACTGAAATCCTTCTGTGTCTCCCTGCTGCCTATTGAATAAGGGACAGAGTCCTGAGGCTGGGGGTCGACATCTCCTTGAGGAACCCCAACAACCCCTCTGCCCTCACTCTCAATATTCTGATCCACCTGAACGCACACGCAAAGGACCCTTTTCTACCTCTAAGCTCTAGCGATGCTCTCTCCTCCATTTGGAACGCCCTTGATTTCCCATCTTACTGACAGGATTCAGTTCATTCACCAAATGCCACCTCCTCCAGGAAGCAGAAAGCAGTGGCTCCCTCTCTAACTTCTCTAGTCCTTATCAGGGCCTCTCTGGAGGAACTAACCAGGCGTCGCCTGTGTCCTGCTCATTAGTGCCCTAATGCCCCTTCCAGACCAGCCATTCGACTGAGGCGAAGTCCAGTCGGCTCTAACCAAAGCTCAAAGGACACACTCAAGGAAGGGGCATGAGTGGCCCCAGGAGCCCCAGGCCCAGTGGAAAGGACAGGCTTGATGCCACGCTCACCTTGTCAGCATGGTCCAGGGCCACGTCCTCCAGGTCTTCCATTATGAACGCCAGCACCGGCACGTGGCCTTTTTGGGCTGCGCAGTGCAGTAAGGTTAGGCCGTCCTGAAACAAGCCCAGGGAGGCCCCTGCAGTCTGCGAAGGAAGTCCCTTCTCACACACTGCGAGGAAGGAGGTCTCTTGGCCCCAGAAGCAACTTAAGTGAGGGAGGTTTGCAAATCCTGTGTGTATAGCTCAGAGCCTCTACCCTAGCCTAGCATTACAGCCAGTGTGTTGCAACAATCAATGGGTTATAAAAGTCAACAGAACAGTGTTTTACATCTTGACAGTGATTTGGGTTATATAGGAGTAGCATTTGTTAAATCTCAGAGAGTATAAATGTAAGATTTGTGTATTTCCTTGTCTGTAAAGACATTGAACCCTATAATATGTATGCCGAAATATTTAAAGGGAAGTATACAGATGTCTGTAATTTATTTTTAAATGTTTCCAAAATTTACAAAGAACTCTAAAAACTCATCAGTGTGGAATTAAACAACACAATTAAAAAATAACTTAGAGCCCTGGCCGGTTTGGCTCAGCGGTTAGAGTGTCCGCCTGCGGTCCAGAGAGGCCCGGGTTCGGTTCCCGCTAAGGACATGTACCTCGGTTGCAGTTTGTCCCCGGCCCTGGTTGGTCGTGCGGGTGGCAGCCATTCGATGTGTCCCTTTCACATCGATGTTTCCCTCTCTCTCTCTTCCTCTCTCTCCCTCCCACTCTGTCTGTACAAAAAATGGAAAAATGGCCCTGGCCGGTTTGGCTCAGCGGTTAGAGCGTCCACCTGCGGTCCGGAGAGACCCGGGTTCGGTTCCCGCTAAGGGCATGTACCTCGGTTGCAGTTTGTCCCCGGCCCTGGTTGGTTATGTGGGTGGCAGCCACTCGATGTGTCCCTTTCACATCGATGTTTCCCTCTCTCTCTCTTCCTCTCTCTCCCTCCTACTCTGTCTGTACAAAAAATGGAAAAATGTCCTCAGATGAGGATTAAAAAAAAAAACACTCAAAAATGGAAAAATGTCCTCGGATGAGGATTAAAAAAAAAAAAAAAAGATTTTTCAAAAAAATAAAATAAAAATAACTTAGAGCCCTGGTCAGAGTGGCTCAGTTGGTTGGGCATCCTCCTGGGCACCAAAAGGTTGCCAGTTTGATTCGTGGTCAGGGCACGTGCCCAGGTTGCAGGCTCCATCCCTGGTAAGGGGCATGCAGAAGGCAGCCGATCTGTGTTTTGCTTTTACATGGATATTTCTCTCTCTCTCTCCTACTCCCTTTCTCTCTCTCTAAAAAGTCAATAAAAAATAATAATTTGGACAACAAAGAAGATATATAGAAGGCAAACAAGCACATGAAAAGATATCTGAAGCCCGTGGTGTGGCTCAGTGAATTGAGCTTCGTCCCATGGACTGAGAGGTTCCGGTTGGACTCCCGGTCAGAGCACATGCCTGGGTTGAAGGCTCGATTCCCAGTGGGGGGGTGTGCAGGAGACAGCTGATCAATGTTTCCCTCTCACATCGATGTTTCTCTCTCTGTCTAAAAAATCAATTAAAATACATTTTTCAAAAAAGATATCTGAGCCCTGGCCGGTTTGGCTCAGTGATTGGGGCATCAGCCGGGTCTCAGGTTCAATTCCTGGCCAAAGGTATATACCTGGGTTGCAGGTTTGATCCCTGGTCCAGGTCAGGGTAAGTTCAGAGGCAACCAATCAATGTACCTCTCTCAAATCCATTTCTCTCTCTCTCCCTCCCTCCCTTCCACTCTCCCTAAAAATCAATAGAAAAAATATTCACAGGTGCCGATTAACAACAACAACAACAACAACAACAAGGATATCTGACATCATTAGTCATTACTGAAATGCAAAGTAAAACCACAAAGTGTTCCTAACAAACAATAAACTATGGAAAGGGAGCAAGGTGGCAGCCACAGGGCAGGTGTCAGAGGTGAGGCAGACCTGTGCCACTGGGGACAGGGGGAACAGGGGGGGCAGGGGCAGTGGAGTCAAGCGGGCTGCCGGCCGAGGCCTTACCTTGTTCTCACAGTGGATCTTGGCCCCTGAATTAACCAGAATCTGAAGAATCCGTAAGTGGCCGAACCAGGCAGACAGGAGAATCGCGTTCATCCCAAACTAGGGGAGAGGACACAGGCAGAGGGGAGGAGAATGAGGAGGCACGGCTGCATTGCAAAGTCATACAACCATAAGGCACCATAAGTGCCACCCATGCCAAGGAGCTCCCAGCTTTAGGAATTTAAAGTCCAGGAAAAATTTAAAAAGAGAGGCTGATATACTATTGCAAACTTGGGTAGGGGGGAGGTGCTAAACAAAACTTAAAAATAAAACAGCTGCCATCTACTGTCACCATCATTTCATAAAGAAGAGGGACCATTTAACACACAAAATTTGGAAGGAGCCAATCTAAGAATACATTCTTTCCAAATACAGTTTTCACGAAAAACACATTACATTGTTCTTATTTTCTGATTTGCTGTGAGTGGTGAAGACCTCTTCCTGGACTGGCGTTTGAGAATCACCTGTTTAAATCTCCGACAGAACATCCTCCAGGCTGATGGCTAAGCGTGCTCATATGGCGGGACAGCACTTGGTCACAGCACAGACATCACTGTCAAGTGCCGCTCCCCTTGAGAAGTCCCTCCCTGCGCTCCACTGAGATCTGCACCCCTGTGCTTTCCACTCCACCGGCCCTTAGAAGCAACGAGAACATGTTCCCACCTTCTTCTGACAGCAGCCCAGCACGTCTATTAGGCTCTTCCTCAACCTCCCCAAAGTGGTGCAGAGTCATCAGAGCCCCTTCTCTGACCTCCCCACAAGCATGAGGAGCAGGTCTGTAGTAGGCAAGTGCTCCCCTGTCCAGTGGGGAGCAAAAATGCAGAGTCCACCTCAAGAACAACTAAAGAGGTCAGTGTTCCCCCTAATCTGCTCCCACCCCAGCACGCTCCAAGTTTCCTAGGTCCTAGGGCAGGGGCCAGAGGACAGAGCTGGCCAGCTCCAAGTCCTGAATCAGCTTCCATTTCAGTCTGGACTTGACAGAGAGGGGGCGGGGCATCCCAGCACCTGCATGGAACACCCTGGTCACAGCTGCCTCCCCACTGGCTCCATGGGAAGGGGTAATAGGAAAAGGAGTCTTAATGGCTGGTACCAGAATTTCTCTTAGAGACTGTGTTTAGGTAAAAGTACTGACACATGGTTGGGATAAAAGGTGAAACACAGAGGGAACTGACTGATCAGCAGGCACCTGAACATCCAAAGAGAGTTTCACATCTCTGGCCAGATTGGCTCAGCGGTTAGAGCGCTGGCTCTCAAACTGAAGGGCTGCAGGTTAGATTACCAGTCAAGGCACGTACCTGGGTTGCAGGTTCTATTCAGAGCCCCGGTCGGGGTCATGCAGGAGACAACCAATCGTTGTGCCTCTCTCACATCGATGTTTCTCTCTCTCTCCCTCCTTCCCTTCCATTCTATCTAACAAATATCAGTGGAAAAATACCCTTGGGTGAGGATTAACAAAAATAAAAAATTAATTATATAATCTAAAAACCAAAGAGAGTTTCACAGCTCTGCTTCAGAAACAGGCAAGAACTGGGGAGAAGACAAGGACAGCACTGAAGGAGGGTACGGGGGCAGAGGCTGAGGTCAAGACAAGGAAAGTGCCAAAGGACTTGAAAGAACAAGAATGTAAAGGAGGGTTTCAGGATTTTTGCATTGTTTTCATGTAAATCTCCTCCACCTCTTAGTTTGAACACCATGTTCCACACCAAAAGCCTTGTGTCTGGGGTCTCTATGGAAATCAGGGAGAAGGACTGAGATCCATGTTAAGGGTGCTGCCAGGGTAGAGACAAAGTGTTATTTATTTATTTAAATCCTCACCTGAGGATATTTTTCCATTAATTCTTTTTTTTTTTTTTTATCCTCACCCAAGGACATCTTTTCATTTTTTGTTCAGATAGAGCGGGAGGAAGAGAGAGAAAGAGAAACATCGACGTGAAAGGGACACATCGAGTGGCTGCCACCTGCAAGACCCAACCAGGGCCGGGGACAAACTGCAACCAAGGTACATGCCCTCAGCGGGAACCGAACCCAGGTCTCTCTGGACCGCAGGCCGACGCTCTAACTGCTGAGCCAAACCGGCCAGGGCTCCATTAATTCTTAAATAGAGTGGAAAGAAGGGAGGAGAAGAAAGAGAGAGAGAGAAACATCGATGTGAGAGTGACACATCGACTGGTTGCCTCCCGCACGACCCTGACCAGGGCCAGAGATGAATCGCAACCGAGGTACGTGCCCTTGACCGGAATCAAACCCAAGACTCATTGGTCCACAGGCTGACGGTCTAACCCCTGAGCCAAACTAGTCAGGGCCAAAAGGTTATTTTTTAAAATAATTTTAAAGCCCTGGCTGGTGTAGCTCAGTTGGTTGGAGAGTCGTCTATGCACAAAAAGGTTGCAGGTTCAATTCCTGGTCAGGGCACATACCCAGGTTATGGGTTCGACCCCCTGGTTGGGGTGCGTGCAGGAGGCAACCGATTGATGTTTCACTCTCACAGTGATGTTGCTCTCTCTCCCTCTCCTTTCGTCTCTCTCTCAAATCAATAAAAGCATGTCCTCAGGTTAAAATTTAAAATAATAATAATAATAATCACCCTGGCCAGTTTGCTCAGCAGTTAGAGCGACGGCCTGCAGACCAGAGAGTCCGGGGTTTGGTTCCCACTAAGGGCTCGTACCTTGGTTGCGGTTCGTCCCTGGCCCTGGTTGGGGTTGTGCGGGCGGCAACCAGTCGATGTGTCTCTCTCACATCAATGTTTCTTTCTCTCTCTCCCTCCCCCTCTATCTGAAGATAAAGGCAAAAGTATCCTCGGGTGAGGATAAAAAATAAAAATAAATAATAATAATAATAATAATAATAAAGAAATAAGTGACTGTTGAAAAAATTTTAAAGAAAATAAAATATTTTAATTTTCAATTATAATTGACATACAATATTATATTACTTTCATGTATGCACCCCAGTGACTAGACATTTATATAACTTAAGAAATGATCACCTGGATAAATCTAGTGCCTATCTGACATCATATACACAGGATGAGGCAAAAACAGGTTTACAGCTGTGAGTACATGGAACAGAGAGTTTATTCTTGCATTAGTAATTATTGTATTATTTTCCACATGAACAACTATATACCCACTTTGCCCAACGCTGTAGTTATTACATTATTGGCTATATTCCCTATTATGTATTTTACATCCCTGTGACTATTCTGTAACTACCAATTCGTACTTTCTTAATCCCTTCACCTTTTTCACTCATCCTCCCAATCCCCTTCCCATCTGGCAGCCTCCCAAATATTCCCTCTATCTATGAGAGACAAAGGGTTATTTGCAAAATTTCAAGAGGATGGCAAAAATTGAGCAGAAGCTAAAAGTAAGAGCCAGCAGTGACCACAAGAATTTAAGACCTTCCTCCTGAAATCTTGGGGAAGGTATTGGACCTGCCATAGCACCTCAGATAGGGACTGGAGTTGGTCTTAGCTGGAGCCAAAGAAGCTAGGAGATCCAGCACGGACTGAGCTCAGCCCCCTGCAGAATAGCAGTAACTGTGGGCTGGTTGGATGAGGGAGGGAATGGATAAGCTTAGGGTAGAGTCCGGGGGAGAGCCCACAGGAACTTGGGAATGAAAAGGATCAAGGCTCATGGCTGAGAGAGGAGAGTCATGGAAGCCACGGCCGCTTGCCATTGGGAACCCCAGGGATACCTCACAGTCCTAGTTCCAGGAGCTTCCTGGGAGAGAGCCCCGTGGCATATCACTAGAGACCAACAATAGCTTTCCCTTCTCCAGGGTCTCCTCCATCCCCCTGTTACTAAAGTAGGCATGCCCACCAGCCTTCTTATTGTTCAAGATGTATTAATTGCTATTTGCAAAGGAAAAGATTTATAAAAATACTCTTCTCCCTCGTATCTTCGTTTCCTACTCCGTCCCTCAAGGAATAAATCAGAGCACAGTGGTGATAGTGGGGGTCTTTGTGGGCAAAGGGATGACAAAAGAGCTGTCAGAATCTCATTGGGAAACTCAGACCAAGGATCCCAGATAATCTCCTTCCAGAGTCACCTCTACATAAGGCCACAGCAGGTGCAGAGAGGAGTGGGGAGGTAGGTTATAATCAAGCCCTCCTTGGGTTGGGGGGGGGGGGCCTGGGAGCAGAGAGAAGCCAGGACAAAGGAAAGGATTTACATGAAAGCTAAGTATCTGCTGGAAAGTTTATGATTTTGTTTTTTATTTTATCTCAAATAACTTTACCTTTGCTGTTACAGTTAATAGTTTGAATTATAGATGCATTTGAAGGAATTTGAGATTACAGAGAAAAACAACTATGATAATTATTTAAATAGTGACAATTTTTTAAATTATAATGTGAGACCTATGGGTTTATTCCAATATATTATAGTTCTATATCATTTTTTATTTTCAATTACAGTTGACATACATTATTATATTAGTTTCAGGTGTACACTCTAGTGATTAGACATCATATAACTTACTAAGTGATCATCCTGATAATCTCACACCCATCTGACACCATACATAGTTATTAGAATATTATTACTGTAGTCCCTATGTTATATTCAATATACTAATTTTTTTTTATCCTCACCCAAGGACATTTTTGCATTCATCTTCAGATAGAGTGACAGGGAGGAAGAGAGAGAGAGAAACATTGATGTGAGAGAGAAACATCGACTGGCTGCCACCCACTGGCTGCCACCCACACAACCCCAATTGGGGCCGGGGACAAACTGCAACCGAGGTACGTGCCCTTAGCGGGAACCGAAGCCAAGTCTCTCTAGACCGCGGACCAATGCTCTAAGCACTGAGCAAAACCAGCCAGGGCTATACTAATTTTTTTAAATATGTTTTTTATAGCCTGGGTGGTGAGGTTCAGTTGGTTGAGCGTCATCTCATGCACTGAGAGGTCCCCAGTTCAATCCCTTCTCCTTTTCTCACTTTCTCTCTAAAAAATCAATAAAAACATATATATTTAAATATGTTTCTATTTATTTTAGAGAAAAAGCAAGAAGGAGAGAGATGTAGAAACATCCATTGGCTGCCTTCTGCACACCTCCTACTGGGGATGGAGCCTGCAACCCAGGCACGTGCCCTGACTGGGAATTGAACTGGGGACCGCTCAGCGCATGGGACGGTGCTCAACCAACAGAGCCACATGGGCCAAGGCAATATACAATTTAAAAAAATTTTTTTAAATTTTTTTTCTTTTTTTCCTTTATTGATTTTAGAAAGAGAGGAAGTGAGAAGGAGAGATAGAAACATGGATGAGAGAGAACATCGATTGGCCGCCTTCTGCATGCTCCCCACTGGGGATTTGGCCCACAACCTGGGCACATGTCCTGACTGGGAATCGAACTGGCGACCTCTTGGTGCATGGGTCAATGCTCAACCACTGAGCCACACCAGCCGGACCAATTTAAAAATTTTTAAATTTAGACTCTTAAATGTATCCCTGTCAAATGTCACTGTCAAATTCAGCCCTTTCCCCAAACCTGTAGAGCTAAGACTGTTAGTCTTCATGCAAACTGTTGGTTAGAGGATGCGGCAGGACAGAGCCTTGTGGCACACCATGAGAGACCTGCCTTCTGATGACTTTACTAATAAGGCCTTTATTAATCCACCCAATTATCTGTTCTACAGCCCATATCGCTCCTTGCTCACGTGATATCAGGAGGAACTGAAAAGGCTCTCCAAGAACTGAAAGGCCCTTGAAAATGGAGAGATCTTTGTGTCTGTGCGAGGGATACGTGGGACCAGTGCGGGGTCAAAGCCCCTGGCCTCCCTGCCCACCCTGCCCCTGTGCACCTGCACGCGCATCAGCGGCAACCTCGGCAACGACAGCTGCTCACAGACCCAGAGTGAGCTCCGAGGCCCCTTCCCCACCCTGAGACAGACAGACAGACAAGCACACACAGACATGCCCCCGTAGGGGTCCCGTACCGCATCCTCATCGTCCACAGCAGCCTCATGCTCCAGGAGAAGCCGCACAGCCTGCTCGTGCCCTGCACCTGCGGCCCAGTGCAGGGCCACCCTGTCCACCTGCCGAGTGAGAGGAGTCCTGAGGCACCGCTGCCGGCCGGCCCAACTCCCACCCTTCCCCGCCCCCAGGCCAGTAAGCTGGTCTGCAGTGGGGAAGGGCCTTTGCCAGCTCTGGTGACCAGCGACTGGGCCCCAGCCCCATTCTGGCCCCTCCTGCTCCACACAGCAGTGCTGACATGAAGATAGTAAAACCCAACGACTAGATCCATCTGTCCCTCACTGAAAACTCTTCGCAGCTCCACATAGCTCTGGGACAAACTGCATGGCCTGGCCCTGCCTACCACTGCTCTTCAGAAACGCCTGCATCCCCCTCTAAGTCTGTCCCTGTGGTTTATGATTATTCTCCAAATCCCTGAGGACCCTAGAGGGCCTGCGTTCTGTCCCCTCCTTCCCTCAGAATGGGCCCGAAGGGGCCTGACCCCCACTCACTCTCAGACCACCCTGGCAGTTCATCATGGTCTCTGGCCCTCGGCACGTCTGAGCAGGCCTGGTGGAAGCCATTGACCCTCTAGTCTTCAGCTTGTGAGGTGACAACAAAAGGAAACACTAATTTTCTGTGTAGTGTCTCTGGGGACCTGCTGTTCCTTCCTCAAGGCTTTTGCCCATGCTGTCGCCTCTGCCTGGAATACGGTCCTTCTTCACGGGCTCCTACAAAAACACTTCTTCCTCGGGAAGCCTTCCTGACCCTTTGAAAGGTGCGACCCCCACACGTTCTCAACTATCACTGTCAGAATGAATTGTTTAATGTCCATCCTCCCCCACCAGACTATCAGCTCCAAGAGGGTAGGCACTACGTCTACCACGGGTCTGCTCCATACCTAGCACCTAGCACGGTGCTGGCACAGAATGGTAAGCCCTCAGTAAATATTATTGATCGGATGAATCAATGAATGAGTGAATGAATGAATGAATGAATGAATACATGCATGAATGAATGAATAAGTCTGACGTTAGCATCCTGTCATCCAACAAGTCCACGCTTCCTTGTTAGTGCTTAACCAGCAGTTGAGACTAAGGATCCAGTCACCAGTAACTTGCTGTGTGACCTAAGGAGGCTTGCTGCCCCCTCTGCCTGCCCCAAAATGTAAACAGGACTAATACTTTCTGCCCTCCTCACCTCTCCAGGGTGTGTGAGGATCACCAGGAAGCAGGTGGACGGGTGTTCTGAAAACCAAAGTGTTCTGAAAGCCCCAGAATTCCCGTTACTAGTACTGAGTCTCAGGAAGGCTCTGAAGAGCCAGGTCATGCCCTTGTCATGTCGCACCATACAGAGCCTCTGCTACGGTCAGAAATCCTGCATCCAACCTTTTCGGCCTCCACTGACACAGCACTCAAGCTGGCATCCTCTCTAAGGTGCTCCTGACAGCCGGAGCCCCAAGGTGGGGAGATGCTACCGCGGTGGTGCTCGGCCTATCCTCAGTGTCCCCCACCAGAAGGAATGGCTTTTCCCTCTTTCCTCTTCCCCAGCAGGGCTGTGGACCACCTCACCTTCAGCATCCCAACATGGTTTTTGAGTCCCCAACAGTAGGCAGGGACCCACAGCAACTTCACCCATTCACTGGGCACAGAGAACCCTCAAAGATGTGAGCTAAATGGCCCTGGCCAGTTTGGCTCAGTGGTTAGAGCATTGGCCTGTGGATTGGAAAGTCCTGGGTTCGGTTCCTGCTAAGGGCACGTACCTCGGTTGCAGTCTGTCCCCGGCCCGGTTGGGGTCGCGTGGGTGGCAACCAGTCGATGAATCTCTCTCATGTTGATGTTTCTCTCTTTCTTCCCCCCTCTCTCCCTCCTGCTCTGTCTGAAGATAAAATGCAAAAATGTCCTTAGGTGAGGATAAAAAAAATTATTAAAAAAGAATTGAGCTAAATGGCTGCCTCATGCATGCTCAGCCTCTCTTGGTCTGGTTTCTCTTGGTGTCAAACCCCTGGACTTCTAACCACAGGCAATACTCCACCTTTGTCCCTCCAGGTGTCTGCCCCATCTGCCTATCTGCCAGCCTCTGACTCCTGACCTTTGACCCCCTGGTCTCCTGACTCTAACTTTTGTTCTTTGCGTATGCCTTTCAGATGAGTCACAGGGATTAAGAGTATCAGTTCTGAAACTGCCCAAGCCTGGTTCGGAATCCTGACCCTGACCTTGGGTGAGGCCCCATAGACCTTGAGACAGTGTGGACAACCTGAGCCTTCCCCAAGTTAACACATGCAAATGCAGGCTCCGTGCACTGTCCCTCCTGAGAGGCACCCCCACCACACTGCCCCCCGCCACTCCCCCTCCCCAGTGGAGGAGCCATTTACGCACGTGGTTTCTGGCCCTAACGTTGACTCTTCTCCTGATCAGCTCCTTCATCCTCCCAATGTCGTTCCTGCGGGCAGCCTCGTGGAGCTGCCTCTCCAGAGGAAGCACTGGGGGCAGAAAAAGGGGGTGTGGGATCAGGGAGAGGGTCCCCACACTGCATAGAAAGGAGTAGTGAACAGTCCCTCCCGGGCCCTGAACGTTTCCTGGGCTGGGGTCTTCCAAAGGAATGGAAATTGGGGGGATGCCTCTCCTCCATTTCAATCACCAGACTTCCCCAGACAGATTGTGTTTCCTTCTAACTCACCACATGTCCACACGGCCAGGAATCGGCAAAACCCTGAAGACAGGAGACCATGGGCAAGACCATCCACGGGGCTAGGTGTGTGTCCCTCACCCCTCAGGGGTGCCCTATTATCCAGGCTTCATGTCTGCTCTCCAAGAGCTGCTCTTAGGAAGGGAATGGAAGTCAGGCCCCTGCAATCTATAGCTACCTTTTCACAGCACTGCGTAGAAAGCAGCCAGGACCTACTGAGCCATCTACTCTGTCAGAGCGGGTGGAGGCTAGAGGCATGTTCACCCAGATTCTTTGCCCTCATCCCTCCACTTCTTCTCTCCTCTCTTCTTCCCGCTAGGGGCCCACTCTGACTTGCCTTCTCTGTGGTCTCTGCATGCCTCTCACCCTCATCATTGCACCTTTACCTCAGACCGTCTCAGACTAGAGAGAACCTCAGAGCTCCCCTGCCAGCCCCCTGCACGGACAGCGGTGGGCTCAGAGGGTTAGTCAGGCAGAATCAGGCCTGGTGACCCCCATATTTCTGTTGTCCTGATTGCTCTTGGCTTGTGAGGATGTCTGATCTCCTTAGCTGGACCTCAAGCTCCTTGGGGGCCCTGGCCTGACCCTTCCCAAGCCACCTACAGCTTACAGCAGGCCCAAAGCTGGGCACAGGGAGGAATCCACAAAACTCTGCTTCCATGAGTGACACTAATAACCCCAGACTAGTAGATACCCATCCCTCCTCCAGAAAAGCCTAGATACACTAGCACAAATATTTCCCAGCCCTTTGCACAGTCATTACAGGGAGGTAATCCTGCAGTTTTATTACTGCCAAACCCACATCCTATATGTACGGTCCAGTGTGAATGTCCAACCCCGGCCTCTGTCTATCTAGGGACAGGTGGCCAGCGTCTGGCAGGGAAAGTTAATAATGCATTGAGGTGACAGACAGGCCTGCCAGCAGTTTGTTTGTCCTGATAAATTCCAAATAGCTTTCCAGCTGTGGGAGAAGGTCTGGGGCTTTCAGATGCTTCACAGAAACAACCTGTGGACCTCAGAGCTGCTGCCCAGGGCAATAGGCTCTGGCTGAGTCACTTCCTAGCTGTGTGACTTAGTTACTTAATTATCCTGTGCCTCAGTTTTCTGATATTCCAAATAGAGACATAAGCTGCCCTGCATGGTTATTGTAATGATTAGATCTAAGATATAAAAAGCCTCTAGCTTGGTGTCTGGCAACTAGTGCCCACGTAATTGTAATTGTGTTGTCACTATTATTCCTCCAAGGCGAAGGGTCAGAGATTACACTCTGCTGACCAAAGACCTGGAAGTGGTAAGGACTCCTTCATCCAGGGCCCTTGGAGCCAGCGAAGGCTCCAACCAAGGAAGGAACCCGCCCTACCCATCTCCCTGTATTATTTTTCTCCATAGCACCTCTCACTATCGGCATATGCTATATTCACATATTTAAGTTTATTGTCTGCTTTCCCCATTATAATATGAGCCCATGACGGGAGAGATTTTTTTCTGATTTGTTCCTTACTGTATCCCCAAATTCAGGCCCTGGCATATATTTGTTGAATGTATGAGTGACACACAAATCATTACATCTCTTGGCCTTTGAACTATAAAATGCTGCCCCAATTAAGACTCATTAGCCCCATGAAAAACCAAACCATAAATTCAGGTAAATGACAGGAAGGAAGTCCTGGTATAAGGCATCTTCCTGTCAACGCTTCAGAAGATGGAGAAAACACCACCATGGACATAGCTGATAGCTCCGCCCTTCCCCATCCCAAAGGGGTCTGCCTTTCCTCCAGGTAGGAGAGGGCCCTTCTGGAAGAGCCCCTGTCAGATCTCAGACATCTCTGGGAAGCACTGTGTCCCCAGCTTTTCTTTCCTTAATCTCTTGCCTGAAAACCCCCGCTCTCCAGATCTGGGGAAAGAGCTGGCACTCCAGATATAAGCTTAGAGAAGCTGGGGTCCTAGTACCCACTCTGCCACTTTCTAGCAGCAGGATCCTGGGCTAGTCGTGTCCCCCTGTGGGAGGTGAGGGGGTCTCAATTTCTTCAGTTATATCATTGGGAGAGGGTGAAAAGAAAGTGATCTGAAGAGAGCTCTTCCAGTTCTGACTCCCTTTCTCTTAGCTGAAGCTTAGGGGGAGTGGTCTGGTTTGTGTTGGAAAATAGTCAAGAGTCTGAATGGGAGCAAGCACCAATAAAATCAAGCCTCATCTCTTCCATCTACCTCAACCCATGCATCCTCTTTGCGGCCACATTAAATACACACTGCACTCTAGCCTCTGAGCCTTCGCCCAGGCTGGGTCCTCAGTCCAGAATCCCATCCCACACACCTCAGTGCACCTTGCTGCACATTGTAAAGATCATGTGAGCCTCTGCCCCAGGCAGAACTCTGTACCCTGTGAAATAGCACCTTGGTAGAGTCCCTCATCCCATCCCCATCCCAGTGAGGACACAGGGCACCATCCTTCTCTCCCCTCCCCCAGACAAAGTCCCCTAAGGCCACTGATGCCCACGTGGTTGCTGCCTAGCCTGGAGGCCCTGGCACTGGGCCTCCTTGCAAGGCTCTGAGGTGCCTTGTCCCACCTGCAGCACAGCCTAATTCCCCGCCAGGGTTTCAGTTTCCCCATCTGATATGGTCACCACTCTTCCTTCAGTCTGGACATGCTGGGGGAGCTGGGGCCTTCGGCGTCTCTACCACTTAATGACTGTGTGACCTTGGGCCACTTCTTTAACCAGCCTGTGCCTCGTCTTTCTCTTCTGCAAAAATGGAGATAGCAATAGGTCCTACCCATAGGGCCGCTATGGAGATCAGTGTGCCTGTCTTGGCTGGGCCTGGCACACTAAGTAAGTACTCAATAAAGGACCGCATTGCCATCTTATTTATAGCTAATGTCTCAGGCTCGTGGCCAGTGTCCCCTCAGCCTGATGCGCGTTCCTCTTGGCGCCACAAAGGAGCCCAAGACAGAGGTGGACACGCGGACCGCACCAATCCCAGCCCGGGTCGCCCGCGGGGTGCGGGGGATGCTGTCATCCCCCCTCCCCTCCCTGGCCCGCAGCGCCGCGGACTCACGGCCGTCGGTGTCCCAGGGCAGGTGCTCCTCCATGCCGCCGCTCCGCAGGCCCTGCGCGCTCTGGCCCGGCGCCAGCCCACAGCCGCGTCCCGGGCGGGGCGGGGCGGGAGCGGAGCGGAGGGGGCGCGGAGCTGGGGCCGGGAGCTTCTAGGTGCGGGCGGCAGCCGCTCCCCCAGACCCCTTGGGGACGATGTGGGCAGAGCTCTGTAGCCTGTCCCCTCCCCCCACACCTCCATCCCCGATCAGGCTGCGGGTCCCTCCTCGGACTCCCTGGACCTGCCCACCCTCGGCGTCCTTCACACCGGTGTCTGGTAGGAGCCACTCTGGGCTCCCCCGGCCCCCCTGGGAGTGTCTTCCCCCACCCCCTCCGAACCTCCCCCTACCACCCCACCCCACCCGCAGTCAGGGAGCTGTCCCAGCCTCTCACGCCCAGAGACGTGCACAAGGCCTCCAGCAGGCCCCACATCCTTGGGGGCTTCTTAAGGAACAGAAGCCCCTGCAAGCCTGCAAGCGTTTGTAAAGATGGTCCGATTTATTCATGATCAGAAAAATACATAATGATATTGAGATAGTACAATGATAATGAGATATCACTTGCACCAATTAGACTGGCAGAAACCAGAAAGCTGAGGAATGCCAGCTGTTGGTGGGGAATGAGGAGCTGTCACAGCCAAGTCACTGCTGGTGGGAGTAGCCTGGATAGCCATTCTGCAAAACAGTCTGGCAGCAATGAAGGAGATTATACACAGCAAACTGAGTCCCTAAAATCCAGCTCCTTCTCTTCCTCTTCATCTGTAAAACCCATGGGTTGTGGGGAGGGTCTGTGAGTGGTCCAGCCCCGTGGTCCCTGGCTGACCCAGGTCACTCAGGAGAAGTTGAGCTCCCCCCCCCCCCAACACTGGTGGCAGTCTTCTCCACGAGGTGAAACTCCTGGCTTTTTCTTGTTCTTACTGTATATCTTGAGAAATTAGAGTTTTTTGTTTTTTAACAAAATAGAACTGTGACTTGTGTTTTGCAGTTTGCCTAGTTGATTTCTTGTTCCTTTGCTATTTGGGTGGCATTCCGTTAGAAAGGCGCATCCCAGGCCCCAGCCCCCAGCCCAGACCTGCTGAATCAGAACCTGCATTTCAACAAGGTCCCTGGTGATTCCTGTTTCTATTAGAGTATGAGAAGCACGGCTCTAGGCTGTCCACACCACTTCATCCCAACCCTTTTTTTTTTTATCCTCACCCGAGCATACTTTTTTTTTTCATTTATCTTCAGGGAGAATGGGAGGAAGGGAGAGAGAGAGAGAGAAACATCAATGTGAGAGAGACACATCGGCTGGTTGACCCCCACACAACCCCATCCATTTTTACAGGCTTTTATTTCGATATTTTCCACAAGCCGATCTAATCTCTCACACCGTCTTCATTTACTGAGCACCAGCTGTGAAGCAGCCACTGTGTCAGACCCATATCAGCATTATCTCAGTCCTAAAGCAGCATTATCTCACGTTCGCTCCTCCCCCCACTGCCGCCCTGTGAGGTGAATGCTGTTAACCTCTTTTCAGGGAGAACTGTTGCAAGATAGTCACGAGACCTGAGGGACCACAGGCCTGAGGTCCCACAGCCAGTAAGTGGCTGATTCAAACACAGCGCATAAGCTACACAGCCACTCTCATGGAGGGTCAGGCTGTGATGCCTGCTTCTGTGCACCCCCTGCAGAAAGATGGGCACATGCCAGTGTCCGGGCATAGTCCGTGATGGCCCTTGGCACCTTACATTGGTGGGAACCTTTTCCTCAGAGTCTCAGGGCCACACACTGGGAGTCTGGGGGTCTCTGCTGGCATCCTCAGGGAAGCCCAGGTCTGCAGTGCATTCTGCCTGCTCCCCCTTCTGAGATGCCCCGGTTCTGGGCATCTCAAACTGGGGTGTCCATACTCTGGAGTACACATGGTGGACAAGGGGCACAGAAAACCGCCATCAAAACCTCAGTTTTACATGATACCTGGGAGGGGGTGGAAAAGTTGTATTTTTATTAAAACAATCATGGTTTTAGGAGTAAGAGTATAGATGCAATATCCAGTGGGTTGCTTTGGACAAGGCCACAGAGCTTTGGGTGTTCCCACTGCTCTATCGCTGGGGGTATTTGGAAGGAAATACTTGGGGGAGCCAAACACTGGCTCTGCCCTTTTCTGTTCCTGCCGGGATGCAGAGCCCATTACACCATGCATCTCCAGCCCTCACCACACACACACACACACACACTATCTCCTTGTCATTGTCAACACAGACAGTACCCAGCTTCACATATGTGCTACCTCCACCCCTTGGCATCAGGGACTGTGGGCTCGAGGGCCAAGGATGACATGTAATTCAGAGACCACTGGGGCTGACATGGATGGAGGGCCCGAGAGCACAGTGCTGGGCATGGGGTAGGGGTTGGGGGTGGCTTCAGGACCCGTGTGAGTCTGTGTGACAGAGGAAAGTGACTGACCTTAACCCTGATTAGAAATAAGAAAGAAATATGAAGTTGAAGAAAAACACATAAAAAACTTGCTTTGACTGGAAAAACAAGGCCAATTATTGTCATTTATGAGCTCTACATATTAACTTTGTAGCTTAGTAATGCATATCATTTCAAAAGTCTTTTATTTTAATCCTCAGGGAGGGGGAAAAACAATAAAATGAAACTTGCCAAAGTTCCTCCAGCGGAATGATATTTCCTCTGTCCTGCCTCAGGGCCTTTTGCTTGGAACAGCTCTGACCCATCCTTCTTCCATGCTGGCTCCTTGTCATTTTTCAAGACCTGTGTGTCAATCTCCCATTATAACTGTGCTGCCCCTACCTTCACTGTCCCCTCGCAGCAGCCTTTCCTCCAAAGCACAGTCACAGCCTGTCATTCTGTGACATACAAACAACACTGGGTTCATCTGTTTCCACTTAGAACCCATGGTCCTGTCATTTCATACTCAAAAGAAACACTAGTTTGGTTCCAAAGCCTTGAAAACGAATGCAGGTCATTGTTTTTAAAGTGGCAAGACATTTGGGAATATTCAGACACAGCAAAACTTTCTAAAACCTGTATTTCAATATGTCTTTCCCCAAAGGTCCAGTCATCCTGATAGAGCCCCCACCTGTCCTCCCAAGTCCCCCCTGCCTCTCTTCTCCCTCCAGGCAGTCTCTGTCTCTAACACCTAAATGTCCTCTGCCCAGCTTTGTTTGTTCTGCTCACCCCTTCTGCCACTGGAATCTCCCCCATCACCTTAACAGCCCTATGGGGTGCCCACAAACAGTCATCTCCTTCAGAGGCTATAAAACTCACGGTTTAAAACTTTTGAACATACCACATGAGGATCACAGACAAAAAAGAGGCACTGTAGTAAATCTAACCGAAAGTGACCTCACAGGGTAATCTGATAATAAATTCCTAACCGGGCAGGTCATGGTGGGTAGTCACACCTGAGGCCTATAACTTCCCTAGTAAAAGGTTATCTTTGCCTTAAGCAAGCCCTGTACATTGTCTAAGTCAGCGCGTGCTGCAAGAAATTGTAAAACATGCAATACCTGACTACTTAGTCAGGGGGACTGACCTCTTTCCCCTTAGATTGTCAAGTAAAAAAATTTTTAAAATGACAACAGTCAACACAATAGCCATCTATCTGGTGTGAATAAATTAAAATTTATACCTTTTTTTTTTTTTTTTGTCAGATCAGCAAGAAATATATTTTTGGTGTGCTGCAGAATTTTAGTAATTAGTTATGTGTGCTATGAAATGAAAAAGGTTGAAAATAGCTGGTCTAGGTTAACACAGCTTTGAAATGCCTTTTTCAGACCCCTGGGAAGTTGAACCACCTTCAGGAGAGGGCATAATCTTGTTAACTATCCTATAGTCCCATCCCAGCCTTGCTTTCTCCCCACCTCCATGTAATCTTCCTTATTTCCCTCCTAATTCCAAATGCATTTTTTTTTTTTTTTATTTATTTTTTTTTTTTTATCCTCACCCGAGGACATTTTTCCATTTTTTGTACAGAGAGTGGGAGGGAGAGAGAGAGAGAGAAACATCGACGTGAAAGAGGCACATCGAGTGGCTGCCACCCGCACGACCCACCAGGGCCGGGGACAAACTGCAACCGAGGTACGTGCCCTTAGCGGGAACCGAACCCGGGTCTCTCTGGACCGCAGGCCGACGCTCTAACCGCTGAACCAAACCGGCCAGGGCCCAAATGCATTTTTTTAAAAAACTGCCAACTGTCATTCTGGAACGCATTTTTCTCAGTCTGTTGAGATAGGCTTCCAGGCATATCTTCTGTTTAGCTCAAATAAACTAATGAAGTCTTCTTTTTAACAATTCTAGCCCTGGCCAGTTTGGCTCAGCAGTTAGAGCGTCGGCCCTCGGACCAAAGAGTCTCGGGTTCAATTCCCAGTCAAAGGCATGTACCTGGGTTGCAGGTTCCATGCCAGGCCCTGGGTCATTCGGAAGGCAACCAATCAATGTCTCTCTTCCACATCAATGTCCAATGTCTCTCTCTCTCTCTCTTTCTCTCTCTTCTACATCAATGTCTCTCTCTTCTACATCAATGTCTCTCTCTCTCTCTTTTTCCCTCTCTCCCTCCCTCCCACTCTATCTAAAAATCAATGGAAAACCCAGCTGGTGTGGCTCAGTGGTTGAGCATTGACCCATGCACCAAGAGGTCGCTGGTTTGATTCCTGGTCCAGAGTACATGCCCAGGTTGTGGGCCCAATCCCTAGTGGGGGACATGCAGGAGGCGGCCAATTGATGTTCTCTCTCTTTGATGTTTCTATCTCTCTCTCCCTCTTCCTTCCTTTCTCTCTAAAAATCAAGAAAAATAAATAAATATAGCATTTTTCTTAAATCAATGGAAAAATATCCTTGGGTAAGGATAAAAAAAAAAAAAAATTCTACAGCCCTGGCCAGTTTGGCTCAGCGATTATAGCCTTGGCCCATGGACCAGAGAGACCCGGGTTCGGTTCCCGCTAAGGGCACATACCTCAGTTGCAGTTTCTCCCCAGCCCTGGTTAGGTTGTGTGGGTGGCAACCAGTCAATGTGTCTCTCTCACATCGATGTTTTTCTCTCTCTCTCTTCCTCCCTTTCTTCCTCCTGCTCTATCTGAAGATGAACGTAAAAATGTCCTCAGGTGAGGATTAAAAAAAATAATAATAAAATAAATAATTCTACAGGTTTGGACTTTTCTTATGCCAACAGTATGTATTTGTTTACTTACTTGGTTGTTACCCACCTCCCAGGCTTCCCTTTAAGCACTTTTGTTCATTAAATCACAGGGAGAGAAGGAAGGAGGGAAAGACAGTGGAAGGCAAGTGTCAATGGCACATGATTCCTAACTTGAGCCCTGAACGTGTAGGTTTGAAGTTCCAGGTGCCCCAGGCAACGTTTGGAAGGAGTCCAGATACTCCAGGATTATATTCCTAGCTCTGACCTTGCTGGGTTTGGGGGTTGTTCCATACTTGTTTCATTTTGCTTTTTAGATATTTTTTAAGTTAATTTTGTTTTATAAGTATGTAAAATATTTACACATTTCAAAGTCAAGTCTCCGAAGCTTGTCATAGTCAGGTGTCATAGACCAGCAGCTTCCACCTTGTTCTTGCTCTGCTTCACTCCATATCCTGCATTTATTCCTAACTGACGATCCAGCTGACCAGCGTGGCCCCAGCCCCCGCAGATGCTCAATGGCCAACCCAGAGGCATTCTCTACACTGAGTAAACAGCTTCCCATAGACCTCCCATAGCTTCCTGTGGTTCCATCTCAGCTGCTGGACATACTTGGTTTCTCAGATCGACTAGTTAGTGACTCCTTTGATCCTCTAACCCCCCTTCCGATCACTGTCTTCCTCAGCTCCTACAACTGCGCAAAGCGAATTACTATAATAAAGCCCCTCTCCCACCATTCAGAATGATCCTGCTCAACAAGCGAATCCTGACTGACACAACATTGTTGCTTACCCTTATATTATTTGATTCTATCATGTGCATGTATATATGATATATATTTTTCTCCCTTTCCTATAGTAGCGTACTATGCACAATTTTTCTCACCTTGACTTTTTTTGGTAACAGCTCTGTTGCGATACCACACAATTCACACATTTAAGTATACAATTCAATGGTTTTAATATTGTTCAGAGTTGTGTAATCATCAGCACTAAATTTTAGAACATTTCATCACCAAAAGAGAAACCCCGTACCCTTTAGCTTTCTCTCCCGCAGCCACCACCACCAGTCTTCCTGTCCCCTCACGGCCCTAGGCAACCACTAATCTACTTTCTGTCTCTACAGCTTTGCCTTTTCTGGGCACCCACCTGGCTGTATCCACTGCGGAACACAGCCAGGAGCTCTCCGCAGTAGTATGTTGCGCTCTCCCTTTTGTGGCCTAAGAGTCCTCCATGGTGTGGCTTATTCACCCAGTTCCTGCCGAAGGACTTTTGCCGTGTTTCCAGTCTTAGCCATAACAATAGATTTATAGTGAGTAGTCTCATCCTTGTATCATTTGGTATTTTTTTTGCCAATGCAGAGCTATAGGGTGTATTCTTAGAGGTGGATTTCTGGGTCCAAAGGTAAACGCACAGATGATTTTGTTAGCTATTGCTAAATGGCCTCTGCATGTTCTGTGCTATTTTGGACTCTCCCCAGCAAGCAGTGTAAGAGATAGCCTCTTTCTCACAGATTTCTCAACAGAATATGCTCACAAACTTGGAATTTTGCCAATTTGATAGGTAAGGAGTACATCTCTATCATTACAGGCAAAGTTGGTTATTTTTTTCTATGTTTAAGAATAATTTTTTATTTTTTATGAGAATATCTGTTCTTATCTCTAGCTCATTTTCCTTTATGATTGTTGGCATTTTTCTTACAATAATTTCTTTTTATTGATCTTAGAAAGGGAGGAAAGGAAAGAGAGAGGGAGAGAGAGAAATATAAATGTGAGAGAGATATAGCGGTCAATTGCCTCTCATACATACTCTGACTGGGGATCGAACCTGTAACCTAGGCATGAGCCCTGACCTGAATTGAACCTACTACCTTCCAGTGCACCAGATGACGCTCCAACCAGCTGAGACACTCCTGCCAGGGCTTAAGAGAATTTTAAAACAATTTTTATTTCTTGTCTTATTAATAAAGTAATGTTTGTTGGTTACCAAAGAAAATTTAAAATACAGGCAAGGAAAAAAATAGCCATAATTTATCTACTCAAAGATGCCACTGGGAATCACTTGCTATATATTACTCTAACCTCTTTCTTTTTTTAAAATTATCTTTTTAAAAAATATATATATAGGTTTTGCCCTGGCTGGTTTGGCTCAGTGGTTAGAGCATCAGCCCAGGGACCAGAGAGTCCCCGGTTTGTCCCCTTTAAGGGTATGTACCTCGGTTGCAGTTTGTCCCGGGCTCCGGTTGGGGTTGTGTGGCAGCCACTCGATGTGTCTCTCTTACATGAATGTTTCTTTCTCTCTCTCTCTCTCTCTCTCTCTCTCTCTCTCTCTCTCTCTCCCACTCTATCTGAAAATAAATGCAAAAATGTCCTCGGGTGAGGATAAAAAAAAATTATATATATATATGTATGTTTTGCCCAGCCGGTGTGGCTCAGCGATTGAGCGTCGACCCATGCACCAAGAGATCGCTCGTTCAATTCCTGGTCAGGACACATGCCCAGGTTGTGAGTCAAATCCCCAGTGGGGGGCATGCAGAAGGTGGCCAATAAATGTTCTCTCTCATCAATGTCTCTATGTCTCTCTCTTTCTCCCTTCCTAAAATCAATAAAAAGAAAGAAAATGGTGTGTGTGTGTGTGTGTTTTGCTTTGTTTTGTTTTTTAAACTTATCTTTATTGTTGAATGTATTACAGATGTTCCTCTTTTTTCCCCTATTGACTCCCCCCTCCCTGCTCCTGCCCCCTTCCTGCCTTTCCCTACACTGTTGCCTGTGTCCATATGCATATATGCATATAAGTTTTTTGGTTTATTTCTTCCCATCTCCCCATCCCCCTTCCCTTTGAGGTTTGTCAGTCTAACAACCAATTTATACTTCTTAATCCCTTCACCTTTTTCACCCATTCCCTTAACCCCTCTCCCATCTGGCAATCAACAAAATGTTCTCTATATCTATGAGAATGTTTCTGTTCTGCCTGTTCATTTTGCTTGTAGATTCGATTGTCGATAGATACGTATTCATTGCCATTTTGTTTGTTCATATTTTCGATCTTCTTTTTCTTCAAGAAAACCCTTCAACATTTCATATAATACTGGTTTGGTGGTGATGAATTCCTTTAGCTTTTTCTTGTCTGAGAAACTCTTTATATGTCCATTAATTCTAAATGATAACTTTGCAGGATAGAGTAATCTTGGTTGTAGGTTCTTGCTTTTCATCACTCTAAATATTTCTTGCCATTCCCTTCTGGCCTGCAGTTTCTTTTAAGAAACCAACTGACAGTCTTATGGGAGCTCCCTTGTAGGTAACTAACTGCTTTTCTCTTGCTGCTTTTAAGGTTCTCTCTTTGTCTTGAACCTTTTGCATTTTGATTATGATATATATATATGTGTTTTTATTGATTTTTTAGAGAGAGAGGAAGGGAGAGAGAGATAGAAACATCAATGTGAGGGAGAAACATCCATTAGCCGCTTCCTGCACACCCCCTACTGGGGATCAAGCCCCAAGTCCAGGCATGTGCCCTGACCAGGAATCAGACCCAGACCTCTCAGTCCATAGGACAATGCTCAATCCACTGAGCCACACCAGCCAAGCTTAAATTATCTTTATTGTTGTAAGTATTACAGATTTCCTCCTTTCTCCCCCATTGACACCCTCCTCCTCGCTCCTGTTTCCCCGGCCTTCATCACACTGTTGCCTGTGACTATTGTATGCTAACCCCTATCTAACAAAAGAAAAAAGATATACACCGTTGTATATAGGTTTAATATGATTTCAAATTCACTTATTTATGACTTAAGTGAAGTTGTTTTAATCCACTTGTTTATGACAAAGAGAAAAAAAATGCTTTGATATAAGTGTGAAGTTGTGCCAGGATGTCATCACTCTATGTCTTTTGTCACTGATAAGCAGTCAATAGCCCAGCAGCCAAGGGATTCCCCCCTGTACTTTTTTATAAGAAAGTATATAGAAGCAACTATGGCAAGGGGACATTTACACTATAAATACTGACAATTTGTGAGGACTATTTGAGTTTTGGCTTGGGCAAAGCGACTCTTCACTGACCTAAAAATTCCTTGAAGACCCTTGGGGCATTCGCTCTGTCCTGGCCAGGTACTCCTTATAGAGACAGTGATGATAAACCGTAGGGCTGCCCAGTGAAAGAGATCAGCTCCTTCCAAAACTGGTGTCTTCGTTCCCTGGCAACATACTCTGGCAGCAGAGAACTTCTACTTTAGTGCTGGCAGGTGGAAATCAGCTCTGGTTGGTCTACCCAGAGCCTAGCGGTACAAAAAGGCACACATCATATTAAATTTGAACTTTATTCCTTCATCTCCCCTTTCCTGGAACAACAGTGATCAATTTGTCATTTGTTTGGAGTTATTTTTATATTTGGCTTAGTAAGAGATATTATCCTGTATGCTATTGGCTTATGAAATTATTTTAATTCCCACAGCAAACTTGTACTTAAATAAATTGCTGGCAAAGAGCATCACTTTTGCTATCCTGCAAAACAAAACACACACACATGTGCACACAGTGGTAAATACTTGCTGGTCTTGTGCCAGCACTTGAGATTCAGAGGCTGCACTTGTCTCTCTGCTTAGAGCATCAGCTCTGTGAGGAGAGAGAGGCCTGGTGTGCCTTGAGGAGGGAAAGGGAGTGGGCAGAAGGTTCTGGACGAGTGGGATCAGGACTGGCCAATGGACAGCCCCAGGAGAGGTGCCTTACTGAGTGGGCAGTTTGATTGTTAATGGTAAGGAGCATTACTCTGCAGAACTGCTCACCCAAAGGGGGGGGGGGGGGGATAGCAGAACTAAAAGGCCCTGAACAAGTCTCTCCCTCTTTTCTTTTTCTTTATTTTTTTTAAATTATTTTTTTAAAGGGAGGGTGGGGAAGTATGCTCAGTTCTATCTTAGTAGTAATTGCAGAAATAGTTCTTTTATTTGTTTATTTATTTTTATCCTCACCGGAGGGCATTTTTGCATTTATCTTCAAATAGAGAGAGGGGGAAAAAGAGAGAGAGAAACATCAATGTGAGAGAGACACATGGAGTGGTTGCCACCCACATGACCCCAATGGGGCCCCAACCAGGCTGGGGACAAACTACAATCGAGATATAACTGCTGGGCTATGCTTATTTATTTATTTATTTATTTATTTATTTATTGGTACTTGCCCCTAGTGGGAACCAAACCCTGGACTCTCTGGTCTGCAGGCTGACGCTCTAACTGCGGAGCCAAACCGGCCAGGGCTCTCCCTCTTTTCTTAAGGAAATAGGCCTGCATGGTCTTTTAGGTCCCTTCCCATGAAAGCATTGTACTAAGACAGAGTGAATAACCCATTAGGGGAAGAAAGCATTGATTAATGACCCAAAATAAGGCAGGGCTGGATTATTGTCAGGCCTCTGGACACCCCCTAAATTCACAAATCTTAAACGCCCACTCACACTCCCCAGCACTTGTGTACCCATGTCTTCCTGAGTCTAGTCCCAGCCCTGCCCCTCCAGCTGTGTAACTCTGGGTGAATCACTAAATCTCAGTCTTCCCTCAATTTCTTCATCTGTGGATAATACCTTTTTATGGAGTCATTTCAAAATTTCTAGTGTCCCCGGCATACAGTGAACGCCCATTATGGTGGTGATTATTTCTCTTCTGCGCTCCACCTGCCACCTGCACTATCCCGCTGAATCATCCGAGGCAAGTGCTCCATTTTACAGAGGAGACAGTGAAGTTCGGAGAGGTAAACGACCCAACCAGGCAGGTGAGAGTTTGCCGTGGAACCCAGCCCTGGCGGGTGTGGCTCCGTTTTACGGGCCTCCCCCACCCCCAGACCCCTTGCACCGACCGACCGGATAAGTTGTGGGTTTGATTCCGGGTCAGGGTTGCCCAGGTTGCCGGCTCCATCCCCCGTAGGGGGCGTGCAGGAGGCAGCCGGTTGATGTTTTGCTTTCACATCGATGTTTCCCTCTATTCCTTCCTCTCCCTTCCTCTCTCTCTAAAAAATTATTTTAAAATCTTTAATTTAAAAAAAGTGGCATCCAGATGTGCCTCTCTCCAAAGTGACCTCATTGGTCCCCAGGGTGCAGCACTCCGCTGCCTCCAGGGCAGGGCGAGCCCGCAGGTGAGACCCGAGGACGTCTCTCAGACCAGCGTCCGTTTGGGGCTCCCCGACTCTAGGGGGCGACTCTCTCACCCGGAAGAAAGCTATTTGTAAAAACCTCAAAAACAGCGCAAGCAGGTACCCCAGTATGCAGGAGCCAGACGAGAGGGTGGGCGCCCCCTTCTCCAAGCTGAACGTCCTCCCAGAACTCTGGCGGGAGGGGCGGAGCCGCCTTGGCCCCGCTGCAGTTCCTGTTATCGACACGCGGGGGAACCAGAGCAGCAAAGAGCTGCCACAAATACCGTAATTTCTGCGGTTGTGAGCACACGTAATCTGTCCCCACTACCGTAATGACGGTGACGTAGGCCAGAGGGGCGCGAAGAGGGAGAGGCCTGAGAGTACAGGCTGTATGTAGTCTGTAGTCTGACCTGAGGTTGGCTAGGTCGGCGGTGAAGAAAGAGGCACGACGGGGAAAAGCGAGTGCCCACCAGCTCTGACTCACCCAGCTGGGCCCTCTCTCGGGGCTTCCTGCTGCTCTGTTTCCTGAGCGGTTCCCCAAATTGTGGGTGGAAGTCCTTGAAAGCTAGGCCAAGGACTTGGTGCATGAGGGTGGGATGAGGAAGAGTTGCAGCGGGGATATAAGTAAATGTGAGATTGACTGCCTCAGGCCTTTCTAAACCAGAGGGAAAAGATAGAATGTTCACACAGAAAGTTTTGGAGTTGACTGTGGGTTCCTGTTAGAGTAATGTACATTTTTAAAAACTGCAGAACAGGGCAAATGCTTAACCCAAAAGAATGTATAAAGACCTAATTTTGAGAGAGGTGTTTGCCTGGAGAAGGGATGGGATGACCTGGCATTCCTGGGTTGGGTAGTGAAGCAGTTTTGTGTGGCAGGGGCAGGGGCCAGTCCTCATTGGCACCTGGGGTCTGGGTCCCAAGCCTCTGTAATGTTGCCTAGCCCTGGCTAGTGTGGCCCAATTGGTTGGATGTCGCTCTGTGCACAGAAAGGTCACTGGTTCAATTCCCAGTCAGGGTACATGCCTGGGTTTTAGGCTCTATCCCCAGTCAGGGTGCATGCAGGAGGCAGCCAATGGATGTTTCGCTCTCACATCAGTGTTTCTCTCTCTCTCTCTCTCTCTCTCAAAACAATAAAAACATATTTAAAAAAGAAGGTTGCCTACTCCTGGTCGGTGTGGCTCAGTGGTTGAGTGTTGACCCATGCACCAAGAAGTCGCTGGTTTGATTCCTGGTCAGGGCACATGCCCAGGTTGTGGGCCAGATCCCCAGTTGGGGGCATGCAGGAGGCAGCCAATCAATGTTTCTCTCTCATCGATGTTTCTATCTCTCTCTCTCCCTTCTTCTCTCTCTAAAATCAATAAAGAAAAAAAAATTTTGTTTAAACAAAGAAGCTTGCCTATCCATAGGCAGTGTCCAGTGTCCATAGGCGGTGCCCATCAGCCAGCATGCTTCAGGGTAGGGAGGGGTTGGGGTGGGTGGACAGAGGGGGAGATAATGGGAGAAGCACAGGAGCTGGGAAATACTTTCATTCTCCAGTTTCCTCGCCTGGAAGGTGGTGATAATAATACTACCTAATGCAAAGGGCTGTTGTGAAATTCAATGAGCAGGTGTTCTGAAAAGTGCTCTGCAACCAGTGCAAAGGCTAGGCAGGAAAATTCCTCTGTGGACACCCCCTGACTGCCCCAGACTCAAAATGCTGCTTTTTCCTGGGGGCTCCCAGAGCCCATGGTCCAGCCTTTGATGCCAGCCCGGGCCTCAACAGGGATAACTATTTGTTTTGCCTGTATCATCCCTACTAGACTGCTATCCCCAATCTAATCCCTGCCAGAATGTGAACATTTCAGGGCAGGTATGATGGCTGATTCATCCTTGTATTCGTTCAAAACAAGGCCTGATAATACTTGGCAAAATGATACTAAGTTCATCTAAAAAACAAATGTGCAAACAGATAGCAAAGTTATGAAAACAAAAGTTGTGGAGGGGAAAATGGGACCAGATATGGAAACATCAGACTTTTAAAAAATGTACACATACTTTATGCTCAACAACTCCATTTCTAAGAATCTACACCACAGAAATAGCAGTGATAAGGCAGAGATAAATATGCAAGGATGTTTGCTGCAGTATTGTTTGTAACTATAGCAAAGACTTGGAACCAACCCAAGAGTCCATCAGGAAAGGATGGTGAAATAAATTAAGGTATAGCCATACAATGGCATGCTGAGCAGTGGTTAAAAAGAACTGAGTGGATCTGTAAGTGCTGATGTAGGAAGAATCTCTAAAAGATAGCAAGATGCAGAACAGGAAATATAGTATGAGTCCATTTCTTTAAAAACATTCTCCCACCATTGCTTCAATTCTTTATTTGTCAAAGCTCCCTTCCCTGTCCCACCCAGGATATCAATCTGGCAGATCCTTTGTTTCACAATCCCTTTAAGATATTAAAAGTCTAGTCTGACCCAATTTTTAAAAATTTGTTTATTTTGTTAATCCTCACCCAAGGATATTTTTACATGGACTTTTAGATAGAATGGAAGGGAGAGTGAGAGAGGGAAAAAGAGAGCGAGAAACAGCAATGTGTACATCAATTGGTTGCCTCCTGCACAACCCCGAACAAGGCTGAGGATCAAACCTGCAACCTAGGTATATGCCCTTGACTGGGAATCAAACCCACAACCCTTTAGTCTGAGAGCAAACACTCTTAACTGCTGAGCCAAACTGACCAGGGCTGGTCTGACCCAATTTAAATTTCAAGCTCTTTACATCTTCCAAATACATATAGGACAGATACATACCAGCTTGTCATTTTAACTCATTTATTTCTCACCACAGCCATCTGAAGTAGGTACTGTGATTATCATCCCCATTTTGCAGTTGAGGAACTTATGATATAGAGAGAAGTTAAACAATTTTCCCGAAGTCACATAGATCATAAATGACAGAGCCAGAGTCTATGGCTCCAGAATCTATGCTCTTATCTACTGTCACCCGAGGCTCACAGAACCACGAATTGGACTTTTTCTTGTCTCAGGCTTATAGCAGGCACAGTATATATCATTAACTAGATATATTTAAATTAATTTACCCATTCCTCTAATGAAGGGCGGATAAATTGTTTCCAGTCTTGTGCTTTCACAAACAATAATGCAATGAATGTCTTTGTTCAGGTGCAAACATTTCAGTAGGTTAATTCATAGAATCTATGCGATTGCTGGGCCAAAAGGGTGAATTTAAATTTGGATAGCTATTTCAGATATCCATGGCTGTATAATAAACGATTCCAAAACTTGGTGGTTAAAACCACCATTTTATTTTACTCATTATTTTGTGTGTCAGGAACTCAGGAAGAGCTCAGCTGGATGGTTTATCTTTGATTCTCTTCCAGGCTGGCGTCATTACTCACATGACCGGGCCTCCGTGCTGCGTGATCGCTCTCTCCACATGCTGTTGGACCCCGAGCTTCCCCACCTGGTTTGGGCTTCTCACAGCACAGTGACATCAGGGAGTGCAGTTCAGGTAACCTGGCAGTTGGCTTGCAAGAGGTAAGCAGTGGAAGCTGCTGGGCAAGTTAAGATATACACACTTGGAACTAGAACGTTATCACTTTTGCTGTATTTTACTGGTCAGAGAACTCACAAACCAGCCCAAATACAGGGAAGGGAACATAGACCCCACCTCTCTATTTGAGAAGTGTCAAAGAATGTTTGGCTACCTTTACTCCACAACAATAGCTATTTCTAAATCGCCCTCCAAAATGTCGGTCAGCTTATATTCCCACCAACAATGTAAGAGTCTTTCATTGTAAAACATTTTTATTGGTACTCATGTGGCAGTTGAAAATAGTATTTGTTATTTTGTTATGCCTTTCGTTAATTATGAGTGAAGTTGAGCATCTTTTCATGTGTTTACTGTTCTTCTTCTTTTCTTTTTAATCCTCACCCGAAGATATCTTTCCATTGATTTTCAGATAGAGTGGGAGGAAGGGGGGGGGGGTGAGAGAAGAAAAAAAAAACAGTGATGTGAGAGAGACACATTGATTGGTTGCCTCCTGTATGAACCCAACCAGGGCCTGGGGATTGAATCCCAAACAAGGTATAAGCCCTTGACTAGAATCGAACCCGAGACTCTTTGGTCTGCAGGCCAACACTCTAAATGCTGAGCCAAACTGGCCAGGGCTACTGTTCATTTTTAAATTTTCTTTTCTTGTGATTGTCTTTTCTCATTTTAAAATTTGGTTGTCTGCCCAGCCAGTGTGGCTCACTGGTTGAGCATCAACCCATGCACCAGGAGATCACTAGTTCGATTCCCAGTCAGGGCACATGCCCAGGTTGTGGGCCCGATCCCCAGTGGAGGGCATGCAGGAGGCAGCCAGTCGATGTTCTCTCTCATCAATGTTTCTATCTCTCTCCCTCTCCCTTCCTGTCTCTCTAAAATCAATAAAGAAAAAAAATTTTTAATAATAATAAAATTTGGTTGCCTATTTAAATATTAATTTCTAAAATGTGTATATTAAGGAGATTAGCTCTTTATGTGATAGTATGTTACAAATAGTTTTCCCAGTGCGTGGCCTTTGACTTTGTTTTTTGATCGTTTTCTTCATTCAGGTTTTTAGTTGTTGTTTTTTTGCTTTTTTAAATAAAAAGTGCACAGGGTTTTTATTATGTGTAACATAGGCACAATTATTTAAAGTTAATACTTGTTTAAAAATTTTTATTCCTCACCCGAAGATACTTTTCTATTTATCATCAGATTGAGTGGGAGGAAAGGAGGGAGAGAGAGACAGAGAGAAACATCGATGTGATAGAACCACACTGACTGGTTGCCTCCCACACAACCCGACCGGGGCTGGGGATGAACTGCAACCGAGGTACATGCCTTTGACCAGAATCGAACCCGCGACTCACTGGTCTGCGGGCCGACGCTCTAACTGCTGAGCCAAACCAGCCAGGGCAAAGTTAATATATTTTTATTTAAGGAATTTCATGTGTTCTGAGTCCTTCCACACACTGCCTTAGTTTCTCCTGAATTTGACTCTTAATCCCTTTTTTTGCTCAATCCAGCTTGTCATTTCAGTCAGTCCTATAGAATAGAAATAGAAATGATCATGAGATCACAAACTACTGGTCACTAGCAACCTGGAAGGATTACCTAGACAGAGGACATCTGCGAGACTCCAGAGATCTAAGGCAATTATGTAAAATCTCGCTGATTACCAATGGCTATTACAAAATCACATATAGCTTGTGCTATATTTATACTGGACAGTGCTGATCTAAGCAATGCAAATAAGTAAGGATTAAGAAAATGCTCCCAATAGGCTGAATCATACCAATGTAGCAGAAAGAAAACCTAATGGGAAAATATTTTGTGGTCATGTCCACAGCAAGTGAGAAACTGCATTCTACAAGCCTTGGAAATGACCACAGGTTTTTCGTTTTTCATGTGTTCACATTATCCATCTTTTACTTTAAGGCTTCTGGGTTTTGTATGGTATGTTCCTTTCCTTTTTCAGAACTTTTCTGTTGGTTTCAAATGTTTATTTTTCCAGAGGAAGATTAATATCGTTTTCTGAGGCTCCCTCCCCAATACTGTTGGTGTTTGGATTGGAATAGCTTTCAGTTGTTAGACTTTTTAGAGCAAATGTACAACTTTACAATTGAAGGGCTGGGCTGGACATCACCTTTGGAGTCTTCTCTTCTGTTGGACACTGAGGCTTGTTGAGAGGTGACAGTGCCATCTCAGGAAGGCCATAATACCCGGGGCACCTGTGGGGGAGGGAGCCCAAGAACCCAGCAAGGGCAGCCCTGTGACCAGGTGGGCCCCACACAGACCTGTCCCTAGGAACCCAAGGCCTAGCCAAGAGACACCTAGAACACAGTCCCTGGTTTACAACTCCGGGACCTCCTGCAGGGTAAGCTCAGGCCTCCTTGAAGGAAACGTCCCTTGGAGGCCCAGGAGAGGGGCCAGACGTGCCCTCAAAGAGCTGATTCACGAGGTAGGAGATTTCACAGAGCAGCGCCTTGTTCAGGAGACCAAACGCACTAAGGCCTTTGCCAAGGACAATCCTACTGGTCTCAACATCACAGCCTTGGGGAAGGGCAGGGATCTGCTCCAGGAGCCACAGGCTTGGGGGGCTGCTCGGAGCACAGGCTTTCCTTCCCTCCACAGCCAGGCTCTGCTGGATTCTGCCCAGTCCTGGAGCGCCAGACAGCACCATCCACCCACTCCTTCCCAGACAGGAGCCCGGAGGTTCCCAGGGAGACTGAGTGGGCACTCATTTGTTCAGGGATTATTTATGGAGTGTCTGCTATGTCCTAGTCAGTGGAGAATTTAAAAAACTAAAATTTCTGTCTTCTGGACCTTAGAGACAATAAAAATAACCATAGTGAACAGGTAAATATGTCAGGACATAAGTGCCATGGGAAAAGATGGGCAAGGAAAGAGGACTTGGGGGTGGGGGTGGGGGTGGCTAATGGTAGGGGACCCTTCATTGGCTCTCCAGCCTGGTTCACCAATTCGGAGCTCATTCAGGAGAGCCAGGAAGGAGGGAGGTGTTTATGTCCCTGGCTCCCTCCCTGCTGGTCCCTGCTCCTGTCAGGTGGCCTTACCCACAATTCTCTCCTTCTTGGTTCCAGCAGCCACTTCTTCCCCTCCCTCTCCAGCCTGGGCTCCTGGGCAGACACTGTGCTGTCCTTTGGGGTTCCCTTACATCCCATCCACACCTTTGCAGAGTCCTCGAATAGTCCTAATTTGAGTGCTGTATGGTGCTGGGATCCTGAGAAATACGGTGCTATCTGAGCAGGACCGTCGGGCTCTGCAGACAGACAAGGAATCGTGTTCTGAGCAGAGGGAACTGCCAGTGCAAAGGCCTGGGGATGGGGGGGCAGGCCTGACCTGTCTGAAGGAAAGCAAGACAGAGGAAGGGACGGGGAGAGGAGTAGGAACTGTTATCAAAAACAGGTGTGCTGCCCTGGCTGGTTTGGCTCAGCAGTTAGAGCGTCGGCCTGCGGTCCAGAGAGACCCGGGTTCAGTTCCCACTAAGGGCATGTACCTCAGTTGCAGTTTGTCCCCGGCCCTGGTTGGGTCGTGCAGGTGGCAGCCACTCGATGTGTCCCTTTCACGTCGATGTTTCTCTCCCTCTCTCTCTCTTCCTCTCTTTCCCTCCTGCTCTATCTGAACAAAAAATGAAAAAATGTCCAGGAGTGAGGATAAAAAAACAAAAACAAAAAAAAACAGGTGTGCTGAGAGGTGCAGGCGTGGCTTTTGCTGAGTGAAGCAGGGGACACTGGAAGGCTTCTGTCTGAGGAGTGACATAATCTTTAACACGACTGAGAACAGACTATGGGGGCCAAGGGCAGAAACAGGGAGGCCAGTGAGGGGCAACTGCAGTTTCCCAGGTGAGAAACAGAGGTGGCTCAGCTGGCAATGGGGAATGAATGGGTCAATAGGATTTGCTAGGATCGGACGTGGGGTGTGAGAGAAAGGAGGCAAGGATTCTGGCCTGTTGGATCTAGCATGGCTACTAGGTTTCTCATGGCTTCTGTGCATCTACCCAGCCTGGCTCTCCTATCCTGTCCCTCTGGGTGGGGTGGGGTGGGGTGGTGTGTGTGTGTGTGTGTGTCTGTACATGTGTGTGTCCCCTGTCCCTGGGATGTACTGCAGACCCATCTCTTCTCTGGCAAGCCTAGAGATCTGCCAGCCTCTGCCAGGAGGGGCCTCAAGCAAGTCGCAGCCCCCTCTGTTTGGGACCGTCTATCTGCTGATCCCTGGGTCAGGAGTGGATTCAGCCCTGGGGCACTGGGAAGGGAGGCTAAGCCAGGTCCCCAGAGGCAGCCTCAGTGAGTTGACTGTTACCTTATCAGTGACCTGCTTTCTGGGGCACTCCCAGACCCAGCTTTCTTCAGCCTGGGTTCTGCAGGTTAGCCAGACCTGCACGTGACCTGCTTCCTCTGCTATCAGCTGGCTGCCTCTCAGGCTCCTGCCCTCTGTGGGGCCTGCTCAGGGATGGCCCAACCCCCTTCCTCGTGGCCTTCAGCAGCCTTGCCCCCACCCCTGCTGGATGTGGTCTTTTAAAATCCCAGTTTGGAGCGCCTCCTCCCACAGCATCCTGTGGGGTCACTTGGCTGGACTTTTACTGCCCTAGTCCCTGGTGAGTGCCTTCTGGGCCAGCCAGGCCTGGCCTCCACTGATAACAACGCCACCACAGAGCACTGTCCCTGAGCCAGCTCTGTGCCGAGCTTTCCACAGGTCTGCTGGGTCCATCAGGTACAGAGGGTTGGTTATAAGAGTGGCTTCTAGGGTACAAGCTCTGCCACTGACCTGTTTGTGACCTTGGGCAGTCACCTAACTTCTCCAAGCCTACATTTCCTCAGCTGGTCTCGTGGTATCCCTCGCATACTTGGAGACCCTTGGAAGTACTTTCTGAATAAGTTACCGCGTGCAACACACTTAGCACAGTGCCTGGCCCATAGTGCGTGCGCAATACAAACCAGCTATTTAAATCATCACCATCTCCAGATGGAGAAACTGAGGCTCAGAGAGGAACGGATCTTGTCCAAGGTCACAGAGCTGGAACATGGTGAGGACAGGTTCTCCTGTGCCTTGACCCATCAGTCTACCCTCCCTCTTCTTTCCCGCCTCTGTGAGGCCAGCTCAGGGTAGGTGTCAGCCCACAAATGTAGAAGCCACAAGCTTACACTCTTAGAACTCTAGAGAGAAGGGAGGCCCCTGTCATGATGGGCGATACAAAGAAGAATTCAACAATCTCAGCCCTCAGGAAGGGAGCCATGGGGTTCAGCATCCCTCCCTACACAGAGGATCCAGGAAACCTCCATGGAGGCGTGACACCTGGGATCCTGGTACATGACTGACTAGGCGAATCATTCAAGAAATGGGGACTGCACAATCTGAGTTTTTAAAGACAAATTTTTTGTTTTGTTTTGTTTTTTATCCTCATCCGAGGACATTTTTCCATTTTTTGTACAGACAGAGTGGGAGGGAGAGAGAGGAAGAGAGAGAGAGGGAAACATCGATGTGAAAGGGACACATCAAGTGGCTGCCACCCGCACGACCAACCAGGGCCGGGGACAAACTGCAACCGAGGCACATGCCCTTAGCGGGAACCGAACCCGGGTCTCTCCGGACCGCAGGTGGACGCTCTAACCGCTGAGCCAAACCGGCCAGGGCTAAAGACAAATTTTTAACATCCTATTCCACCTGGCCAATGTGGCTCAGCGGATTATGCATGGTCCCATGGACTGAGAGGTTCCAGGTTCAATTCCCAGTCAGGGCACATGCCCAAGTTGCGGGCTCGATCCCCAGTAGGGGGTGTGCAGGAGGCAGCCAATAGATGTTTCTATCTCTCTCTCCTTTCATCTCTCTCTCTAAAAAACTCAATAAAAACATATTTAAAAAAAAATTTTTAATCCTCACCTGAGGACATTTTTCCATTTTTTGTTCAGATAGAGTAGGGTGGGGGGGAGAGGGAGAGAGAAACATCGACGTGAAAGAGACACATCGAGTGGCTGCCACCCACACGACCCAACCAGGGCCAGGGACAAACTGCAACCGAGGTACATGCCCTTAGAGGGAACCGAACCCGGGTCTCTCTGGACCTCAGGCTAATGCTCTAACTGCTGAGCCAAACCGGCCAGGGCTATAAAAATTTTTTTAATAAAATAGCCCTGGCTGGTTTGACTCAGTGGTTAAAGCGTCAGCCTACAGACCAATGAGTCGCAGGTTCAATCTCGGTCAAGGGCACGTAAGTAGGTTGCAGTTCCACCTCAGCCCTGGTCAGGATTGTGCGGGAGGCAACCAGTCCATGTGTCCCTTTCACATGTCAATGTTGCGCTCTCTCTCTCTCTTTCCCTCCCTCCCACTGAAGATAAATGGAAAAATATTCTCGGGTAAGGATTAAAATATAAATAAAATTAAATAAATAAATAAATAAAATATTCTGTCCCATTTTTGGAATAAAGCATCAAGAGCTCCCAAAGACTACAATATCGTGGCACTTAAATGACCTCTCACCGCCAGATGGGCCACAAAAATCCAGGTTACTTCCCACATCCTGAGCTCAACTTGGGGAATTAGGGTCTCCATCATGTGGGGTACATTATGCCAGCTTCCCCATTTTGTGGGTGTGTGCCTATTCACACAGACACTAACACCAGCCCAGGCTTAGGGCACCCTCTCTCCAGCCATTAGGTGACTCTGTGGCTGGAGTGAGCACCTTCACCCCTGCCAGCAACAATCCTATCCCCAGTACTGGGGGCGCTGTAATGGCTAGGGAGGCCTTTGGAATCCTCAGAGATCAGAGGAGTCTCTTGGCTTGCACACTTCTTCACAGCACGAAGGACAGGCCCTGGCTTAGGTGACAGCGAGGTCGCAGCTAGGGTGCGTGCTAGCTCCCTCTCAACTGGCTTTGCAACCTCAGCATGTTGCTGCAGACCTGTCTTTGGCTTTGACTCCTGCCAAGACTTTTGGTTTTGGTTTCTGAGAGCAGAAATGTGTCCTACACTTCCCCTCTGCTGCCTGCCACACTCTCCTCCTCCTCCCTTGTCTTTGCCCCTCCTTCCCTCTCCCACCCTGGTGGGAAATGGCACCCTGGTCCCTGGCTCTGAGGGAAGGGGTAAGGAAAGGAAGAGGGGGTAAGGGAAAGCAGTGAGGAGAGTTGCTCGGGACCTCACTTCATTTTCAGGGCTGGCTGGCCACTCACAGTTGTGCAAATTGTGGACTGCACAACTCTAGGGGATGCAGTCACAATAATGTCACCAAAATCTGCAGGTTTTGGCACACTTTTCAGATGGGTGGCAGTCAAGTGTACTGACAGGGGGCATCTTTTCCTAAATTGTCTGAAGTGCTCTGAGTGAGATGAAGGAGCTGAGTGCATTTTGGCTCTGACCCCCCCAAAGGCCCCACGCCAGCCGGTGTCCCACAAGCCACCTTCCCCCCAGGCGTTGCCCTCTAACCGACTTCACTGCGCAACTTCTCAGCTGGGCTAGAGCCCCAGTGAGAGACTCGGGTTCAAAAGACGCTGGCCAATCACCGTTAGGGCCATTTGTGGGACCCCAAGCAAGTCTCTTTCTTTCTGAGCTTCAGTTTCCCTATCTGTAATATGTGGACAAAATGGAGTAGACAAAATTATCCCTAAGGGGCTCTCCAGACTCACACCTGAGTCCCTGCTGAGGAGCCTGGGAGGCAAACAAGTGACAGGTTTAGCCTCAGGGTCCTCGTCACTCTGAAGGAAGGATGTTATTGGTCACCTTACTAAAAGCAGAGCTCAGAAGGGATTCTTTTGTTGAAGAATGATGGTGGGGATCCCATGAGTCACCCAGAGGGAATGCTGTGACCTGGGCAGGTCTCCTACCCTCTCTAGACTTCAGTTTCTTCCCCCATGAAATGGGTAACAATACTCACCTGTGCAGGTGGCTGTGCGAATTAAAGGGAACACTGTATCAAAGACTGGCATGGGGGGGTGCTCAGAGAAAGGCAGAGGAAAGGGGACCTGTGGGACTCAGGGGAGCAGGGCCCCGAAGCTCTGACAGAGCTGCGCCCGTGGAGCACAGCAGCCCTGTGACTGTCACTGCCTGAACTCATGTTCCAGGGCAGGAAACCTACCCCATTTCCTCTGGGTCTGACAAGCCGCCCCTGTCTTTCCTCCCACTGTAGGCTCCCCTCCCCTCTGCATGACCACACTTCCGGGAGGATGCCTAGGGCCTGCACAGCTCTACGGGAACCCCAAAGAGCCAAAATCCCTTAGCCCGGCATATAAGGCCCGCTCCTTATGTCCCCACAGTCCCTCAAGGCAGTCACCTTGAGTTTCTTGACACCTCCAAACAAACCATGCATGGTCACCCATCCATACCTTTGCCTATCTATATCCCTGCGGTCACGTGCCCTTCCTTCCCCCTCTCCCTCCCCCAAGATAGTAAATCCTGCTCATTGTTTGGGGCCCAGCTCAAATGTCACCTTCTCTGGGAAGGCTTTCCTTGTTCTTCCAGTAAAGAAAATAATCACCTTTCCTGTTGGCTCGGGCAGCCCACGGTCTTGTGGAGCCGAGTCAGTCAAATCCCCACCCAGCCTCAGTGCCCTGACCTATAGAATGGAGGCAAATCGATTGTACCTAAGGAGAGGGTGTTGGAAGAACTCAATAAAAGGGGGCACATAAAGCCCTAAACAGTGTAGACACACACAGAGTTCCTGCCGATAATCCCTGGTTGAAACTTCAGTTCCAGCTGGCCAAGCCCTGCAGGGAGCAGGAAGCATGTGTCAGGCATCCTTTCCACCCATCTATTCCAGCTTTTTTTTTTTTTTTTCTTTCTCTCTTTCTTGATTTTAGAGAGAGAAGAAGGGAGAGAGGGAAAGAGAGAAACATCCATGATAGAGAGCATTAAGCTACCGCCTCCTGCACGCCCCCTACTGGGGATCGGGCCCACAACCTGGGCATGTGCCCTGGCTGGGAATCGAACCAGGGACCTCTTGGTGCATGCGTCGCCACTCAGTCCACTGGGCCACACCGCCGGGCATATTCCAGCTCTTTTCAGTGGGTCCTGAGGTTCCCGCACAGGGACACTGCCAACACACAGCTCATTGGAACATCAACAATGATTGACAGGCCCTGAGTCCAATAGCTGCCCTACTCCTTCCTGGAACAGGTTGTCTGTCCCACTGCGCTCTTTGGGGCCTTGGCTTGAGGAAGGCTGAGGCCTGGAGTCATTTGGGGTATAGGTCTGCTTTCCACCGGTGCCCTTGTGTCAGCCTGGGCGGCCTGACCGTCACACTGATGACTCAGGTCTACTCCCCACCCTTCCCCTTCAGGAAGCGGCCCTGTCATAATCGCAGTTGTGCTACATAAAAATAGCTTCAGTTCACAGATACATGAACACCAGGCTTTTTCATTAAGGGAAGAGGAAGGCCATTTTCCCACCCGCATCCCCGCGGACCAGCTTCAAAATCGGATTCTCCGGGGTGGGGTCCTCACACTTCTCGGTGGGTGGCTCCAGCAGCTGCTTCCTCCCCGGCTTCGGTGCAGAAGGCTTTTTGCTGCTTTGCAGTCAGCTTCTCACATTTTCTCATTTGCCCCTCCCACCAGAGACGTGGGGCTGAGTAACTGAGGTTATTGTACCCATTTTGCAGGCGCGGAAACCCAGACCAAGGGAGGGGAGGGGAGTTGCCCAAGACCACATGGTAAGCTGGTGGTGGAACCTGTCCGCACATGACACAAAGTTCTTTCTGCTCCAGCCTACACCTCCTCCTTGGAAAATACTGTGGCCACAGCCAGGGCAAAGAGACAAAGAGGAGGAGAGAACAGCTAGACAGAGCACTGATTTAAGGAGCAAGACATTCATGCAAGAAACATTTGCCAAATTCCGACTATATGCCAGGCACCATTCTAGGCACTAGGGATGCAGCAGGGAACAAATAAGAGGTTCACTTCCTGTCCCATAGAGCTTACAGTTTAACGGAACGAGAGCTTACATTAATTGAACATGTTCTTTTTTTTTTTTTAAATCCTCACCAGAGGACATTTTTCCATTTTTTTTGTTCAGATAGAGTAGGAGAGAGAGAGAAAAACATCGACGTGAAAGAGACACATTGAGTGGCTGCCACCCCCACGACCCCAACCAGGGCTGGGGACAAATGGCAACCAAGATACGTGCCCTGAGGGGGAACCGAACCTGGGTCTCTCTGGACTGCAGGCTGGCACTCTAACTGCTGAGCCAAACATGTTCTTTATACCAGATGATTTACATGGAATTTATTTAAATTTTTTTTTTTTTTTTTTTTTGGTTAATCCTCACCTGAGGATATTTTTCCATTGATTTTTAGATAGAGTGGAAGGGGGGGGGAAAGAGAGAGAGAGAGAGAGAGAGAAACTTTGATGTGAGACACATCAATTGGTTGTCTCTGGCACGACCCCCACCGGGGCCAGAGATCAAAGAACCTGCAACCCAGGTAGGTGCCCTTGACTGGTAATCAAACCCACAACTCTTTGATCCACAGGCTGATGCTCTAACTGCTGAGCCAAATCAGCCAGGCATTTTGGGTTTTGTTTATTTGTTTGTTTTTTGTTAATCCTCACCCAAAATATTTTTCCATTGATTTTTATAGAGAGTGGAAGGGGGGGAGAGAGAGAGAAACATGGATTCAACCTGCAACCCAGGTACGTGCTCTTAACAGGGAATCAAACCCATGGCCCTTTGGTCCTTCAACCAACGCTCTAACCTCTGAGCCAAATGGGCCAGGGCAAGGAACTTATTTATAATTCTTACCCACCCCCATAAGGTGGCATATTGGACAGTTGTCATTTCTGTTGACCACCCAGCATTTGAAACATCTTCCTATGTGTGGGGTATTCTTCACTCATGAAGGAGAGCCCAGCTTCTATAACTGAGACTAAGTATGCCGGATACTCCCTTTCCCAGCCTCCCTTGCAGCTGAGGATGAGTATGTGACCAGACTTGGCTAATCAGCGTGACCACCCCAGGACCTGGTGTTGAAGCAGTGACTGTACAGATCCATCATGGCGGTCAGTTAAGGCAGTAACAACAGGAGCCTCATCTGGCTTCCAGGGGCACCAGCAGCCATTCACAGGGACAAGGTCCCTCATTCACTGCTGATGGAACTAGTGTCTGTGCCCAGTGGTGGCAGCTAGTGTTGTTCCTCCAGTTCTGCAGAGATAGAGTATTTCTCCATCACTAGTTTAAAAAGTGGGGGGTCCTGCCTGACCTGTGTGGCTCAGTGAATTGAGCATCATCCCATGGACTGAGAGGTCCCAGTTCAATTCCTGGTCAGGGCACATGCCCCGGTTATGGGCTCAATCCCCAGTAGGGGGCGTGCAGGAGACAGCCCATCTGTGTTTTTCTCCCGCATCGATGTTTCTATCTCTCTCTCCCTTCCTCTCTCTCTAAAAAAATTAATAAAAACATATTAAAAATAAAATAAATAAAAATAAAAAGTGGGGGTCCCTTATACTGCCCCCCAGAGAAAGTGGGTGGGGTGGGCAGCTTCTGGAAATGACAAGGAGCCTGGGGTCAGGGTTAGGCTTTCTCTAAGGTCTTTCAGCCTGAACCCAGTGGCCTGGTCTAGGGTAGAGGTGGGCACTAAGTGGTCTCAGAAGCCTGCACCTAGTAGCTGCACAATCATCCTTGCCCCTATCTATTCTCAGGCTGTCTCTCCTTTCCTACCCATCCTCCTCTCCATCCCACTGTTCCAAGCCCGGTTCTCGCCCCATGAGCCCTGTCTGGATACCTGCAACAGCTCTTCCTTGGTCCTCCTGCCTCAGCCTCGTCTCCTTGAATCCATTCACTACCATCCATCATCCTGGAATCAGAGTGAGCCTCTGGAATACGATACTAATGGATTCATACCCCTCCTTAAGCACCTTCCAAGACATCCTTTCATCCAAACACCTTTGCCTGGCACTCAAGGTCCTTCCAACCTCTCTGACATGCATGTCAATCCTCTGGCCCCATCCCAGATCTCCGACCATACCCCCCTCAGTCGCTCCCTGCTCCATTTCTACCATGCCCTTCCCTAACCTTGCACCTTCTTGCACTATGCACCACCTTTGCTCATGCTGTTCCCTCTGCTAGGAAATCCCTTCCTGGTCTTCTCTGCTTTTCTCTCCAATAAACTCTCATTCATTCTTAAAGCAGCTTCAAATGCTAACTTGTCCATGAAGCTTCCCTCAAGTCTAGATTTCCAGTAATACTACGGGAACTTCCCTGAGAAGTTCGGTGGCATCCTATGGGTGTGCAGGGTGCTGCTGCCTGAGCAGTTACTTTGGCATGAAGAAAGGCATGCTTGTGGGACTGTGAACCTGGGCTCTTAGTCAAACAGACCCCAGTTCAAATCTAGGCTTTGCCATTTACATGCTGGGCCATTGTGGGCAAGTCAGTTAACCTCTCCAAGGCCCCATTTCTTCAGCCTCAATGGGCCCCTGTGACACTTTGGTGGTCTCTCTGTCAGTCTGCCCTGTGAACTGTGAGCAGCCCCTCCAGGCCAGGACTGATGGGCATCCACCATGGGGCCCAGGCTGGGGTGTGAGACTTTACTACCCAGAGAAGCCCCATCTGATACGCTTGTCTAAACTCCTCCCCTTCAAATCCACTCTCCACTATGGAAATAGAAGTCAGGTCAGAGGGCATAGGTGGGAGCCTCTGATTGGGCATCTCCTGGCACAAAGAGAAGTACACAGATGTGTCCCATCTGTGTGCCTAAGGGCTGACTAGTACAAGCATGACTCTGTGTGTGTGCACACAGCTGTGCACAAATTTGGGGAGGAGGTGAGTGTGTGTATGTTGGGGCACATGCATTTGACTGTGTGTATATGTGTCGCTGCTGTGGTTATCAGTGCAGAGCAAAAATGCCCACACTTCCTGTTAAGAATCAGTTAGAGCATTTTTTTTTCCTTTATTGGTTTTAGAGAGAGAGGAAGTGAGACGGAGAGAAAGAGAGAAACATCAATGAGAGAGAATATCAATTGGCTGCCTCCTGCACGTCCCCCACTGGGGATCGGGCCCACAACCTGGGCACGTGCCCTGACTGGGAATCGAACCGGCGACCTCTTGGTGCATGGGCCGACGCTCACTGAGCCATGCTGGCCGGACAGAGCGTGTTTTATAGAAGCCCTAAACCTCCCTGGGAGCATCATCAGAGCTGGGGAGGAGGGTGGAAAGGCAGGGCAGGAAGGAAGGGAGCAGAGGGCAGGACTCAGGTTCTCATCTCACTCTCCTTCAAAGTCATTGCATAACCCTAAACGTGTTATGGCCTCAGTTTTTCGTTCTTTTGTAAATATGTTTTTATTGATTTTTCAGAGAGAAAGGGAGGGAGAAAGAGATAGAAACATCGATGTGAGAAACATTGATCGGCTGCCTCCTGCACGACCCCCACTGGGAATGGAGCGCGAAACCGGGGCATGTGCCCTGACCGGCAATCGAACCGGGACCTCTCAGTCTATGGGACACGCTCAATCCACCGAGCCACACCGGCCGGGCCAGTTTCCCGTTTTGTGAAAGAAGGAGCAGGGATTAGACTAGGTGATCTCTGAACCCTCCCACCCCTCATATTTGGAGACTCAGATTAGTATCCGGAGTTCACTCTTCAGAGGGAGGCACTAGGCACAGTACAGATATCCCACCAAGCATGCTCCATCCCCCCGGGGTAATCGAACCCTTCCCACACCATCCTCAGACCCACAGACTCTTCCTTTCCATTGCATGGGGGAGAGGACAGGGAGGAAGTTTCCAGTGGAGAAGGGTGTAGGGGCAGCCGGTCTCCCACCCTCATCAACAACTTCCTCTCCCACTCCAGCCCCGCCCTGCCATGCTCCCACCCAGTTCCCACATCCTCAAACCAGAAGAGAAACAAATTAGTTACTTAATAGGACAAGACAGAAGTCCCTGCCCCTTCCACCCACACCATCTGCAGTGGAAGAGAGGAAGTCGGGGAGAAACTGGGTCCTCAGTCAAAGCTGGCCCCTCATGTACTGATGAGAAAACCCATGTGCAGACAGAGCCAGTGACTTGCTCAAGGCACAGTGAGCCGGTGGCAGTGCCAGGACTGAACCCAGCTTCCCACAAGCCTTTCCACATCCTCGGGTGCCCCCACCAAGTGAATCAGGGTCCCTAACTATTCTCATTTCCACTGAGGGTGGAACACAAGTACAGGAGCTGACATTGCAGCATGGAGACCTGGGGTGGACCCAGGAAGCACTTCCTGGGATGGGCAGACTCCAGGACAGGTGTCCAAGGAGCACATCTCTTCCCAGGCAAAGCTTTAGCGCAGGGTAGCCTGGATGCAGCAGCTCCTCGTGGCTGGGAAGACAGTGGAGAGACCGGCTTCCTGCCTGACTTATCCTGCAGGGAAGCGCGTGGGACTCCAGGAGGAGGAGAAGCTCCACCATGACAGGCCCCTGTGCTCAGTACTCACACCTGGGCCCACAGCTATGGGAAGGAGGGTTTTACAGATGAAGAAACTGAAACCCAGAGAAATGAAGTGACTTTCCCAAGGTCACACAGCTAGGAAATATAGGACCTATATAGTATGACACCCCCCCCCCCCAAATCTTTGTCCACTAAAGAGCTTCCCAAAACATGAACTACAAGATGAATTTAAAAACATGGTCTGTGCCCTGGCCCAGTGTGGCTCAGTTGGTTGGAGCACCTTGGTCAGGGCACATACCCAGGTTGCAGGTTCAATCCCTGGTCAGGGCACATGTGGGAGGCAACTGATCAATGTTTCACTCTCATATTGATGTTTCTCTCTATCTATCTATCTCCCCTTCCTCTCTCTCTAAAATCAATAAAAGTAGGTCCTCGAGTGAGGGTTAAAAAATTAAAAACATGGTGCTCAGTGGTTAGAGCATTGATCTGCACACCAGAGAGTTGTGGGTTCAATTCCTGGTCAAGGGCACATACCTGGGTTGCAGGTTCGATCCCAGCTCCTGTTGGGAAGCGTTCATTCAGGAGGCAACCAATTGATGTGTCACTCTCACATCAATGTTTTTCTCTCTCTCTCCCTCTCTCCCTCGCCCTCCCTCCCTTCCACTCTCTCTAAAAATCAGTGGAAAAAATAACCTCGGTGAGGATTAACAACAACAAAAATTAAAAACATGGTTCATACTTCGGTTGCAGTTTGTCCCCGGCCCTGGTTGGTCGTGCGGGTGGCAGCCACTCGATGTGTCCCTTCACATCGATGTTTCTCTCTCTCTCCCTTCCTCTCTCTCCCTCCCACTCTATCTGTACAAAAAATGGAAAAATATCCTCGGGTGAGGATAAAAAAAAAAAAAAAAAAACATGGTTCATAAGGTGAGTTCCACCCTCCTCCCCTAGGGTGAACTGTTTTTTGTTTTTGTTTTTGTTTTATTTCATAAGGAAAGCCTTTCTATTTATTTATTTATTTATTTATTTATTTATTTATTTTCCTTTATTGGTTTTAGAGAGAGAGGAAGTGGAAGGGAGAGAGAGAAACATCAATGAGAACATCGATTGGCCGCCTCCTGCATGCCCCCCACTGGGGATTTGGCCCACAACCTGGGCATGTGCCTGACTGGGAATCGAACTGGCGACCTCTCGGTGCATGGGTCAATGCTCAACCACTGAACCACACCAGCCGGACTATTTCTGTTTTTTTTAAACAATATATTGATCCAAATGTAAATCAGAAAAAAAATCAATCAGCTCATCAAAACTTGTGACTTCATAGGTATTATTGTTTGGGACTAGACTAAGTTTTGAAAGGAGTTGATTTAAAGAAAAATATTACATGGATAATAGTTTAGGTAGCAAAAGTCTGGAAAGTGATTCATGAATGGCTGAAGCTTTAGAAACAATGCTTGAAACCGCCTGGGCAGAAACACTCCCGAGCGTCACCCCTCCCCCCAGGTTCAGTCCTCCATGCAGCTCTGGCTCTGCTGTGTGAAGTCCGTCCTGGGTGACGCCAGCCCTGGGGAGATATGAGAGCTGCTGGCTTCTGGGGAAGGTGGGGGCAAGAGGAAGGGCAGGCCTGGCAGGGCCGAGGCCCCTGGGGGCAGCTCCCCACTTGGCCTGCCCTGCTTGGGTGCCCCTTCCCCTCTCACTTTTAGCTCCTCATTTTGGGTCCTGGTTCCTACTCTCCTCCGCCCCTATCAGTTTCGGCTTTGCTCATTTTCTGAGGAACCATCCAGGCATGAGGGAGACTGGACCTCCCTGAGGAGGCAGCTCCAGTCCGTGGCCCTCCCGCACGGCCTCAGGCCTAGGGAGCCAGTGCAGCAGAGCAGAGGCCTGGCAGCCGCCGGCCTCCTGAGCCCAGGGGACTGAGGAAGGACGCAGAGCCCAGTGAGGGCTGGCCGACTGACCCTGCAGACTGGGGGTCAGCCCCACAGGGCAGGCCATCAGAAGGTCAAGTGTACTCACTCCCGGGCCAGACACAGAGAAACCTCCTCCCTGTCAGTAGGAAGCCTATGGTGGTGCCTGTGGTGGTGCCTGTGGTGGTGAGGGGGTGGGGTGAGAAACTGGGGTGGTGGTGTCTGCTTTCCTTCAGTCCCTTTATCATACTAGCCCTTGGGTCTGCCCAGCCTGATTTAATTACTCACGGCCTCTTCACTCGCTCAGGGTTTGAATCCTGAATGATCCTATTCATCAATAAACATTTTCAGACATGTCTCCCCCTGGGCTGAATGCTTTTCACACAAGATTTTATTGACTCTTCACAGCAACACTGGGGTTAGATGCTGTTTTTATCCCCACTTAACAGATGATAAACTGAATCTCAGAGAAGTGAACTGTCTTGCCTACGGCCAAACATAGGGCAGGGAAGACCCAGGATTCAGTCTGATCCTGTGCTGTTCCTCCCCTCCCCGTGAAGGGAGAGCTCACCACTGGAAAAGAAGTAAGACTCACCTCCAGTTTAAATACAAAGCCCACTGGGAAAAGCCACCATGAAGCTTTATCAGTTGCTTCAGCCTTGGTGTGAGTTGCTGATCACCGGGACTGTGAACTATAAATGTTTTCTCACTACCATCTCATTTAGTCGATGCCAACAAGAGCAGATGGAATTACGCCCATTTTGCAGCTGAGGAACCAGACTCAGGGAAGTACAAGAATGGGTCCCACAATGCCCGAACCAGCGCTAGGACCAGCCCAGCCCCTCTGCTGGGACTGCCACTCCGTCCACACCACCACCCCTCTCTCAGAACACATTTTGACAGGAGAGAAGGGAGCTGAGGAACCAGGACCGGAAAGGGAAGGTGATGAGGGGGAAAGTGGGTTGCAGGAGAGGACAGAGACATGGTCGTTCCCTGGCCATTCTGATTTGGAACCTGCCTCACGCAGGAATGTAAGGGCCACCCTTTGTTCAAGCAAGACAGCTGTCCTGCACCCTCTTCCTACAGCCCCACCGCCAGCCTCTCTTCTAGCTCTTAGGACGTGGCCTGATGATGGAGGGTGCACATGGGTACGAAGGAAAACACTCAGAGGGCTCCAGGTTGTTTTTCAGTGAAACAATTCAAAAGCCTGTTGGGGGAAAGATTTTTCTGTTAATAGACTGAAGTGTTCAACTGGAGAGCAGTAGATGGCTCACTGTCCATTGATGGTGGAGAGTTGAATTTTATTTGATTGAGTCCTATTAGAATGTAATTATCAAAAATGTTTTTAAAAAACAAATTGTTTAAGTAAATTGATTAAGTAAAATATCCAGATCAGCATTCAACTTTCTGATGTAACTAGAAAATAGTCCTTAAAAAAAGAAGGATCTGGCCCTGACCGGTTTGGCTCAGTGGTTAAAGTGTCAGCCCATGGACCAATGAGTCATGGGTTCGATTCCGGCCAAGGGCATGTACCTCGGTTGCATTCATCCTCGGCCCTGGTTGGGGTTGGGCGCGAGGCAGCCACTTGATGTGTCCCTTTCATGTCGATGTTTCTTTCTCTCTCTCTCTCTCCTTCCCACTCTATCTGAACAAAAATGGAAAAATGTCCTCAGATGAGGATAAAAAAAAAGGAGGGATCTGGCCTGGCCAGTGTGGCTCAGTGGTTGAACGTTGACCCATGCATGCACCAGGAGGTGGCCAGTTCGATTCCCAGTTAGGGCACATGCCCAGGTTGTGGGCCTGATTCCCAGTTGGGGGCATGCAGGAGGTGGCCAATCGATGTTCTCTCTCATTGATGTTTCTATCTCTCGTTCTCCCTTCCTCTCTCTCTAAAATCAATAAAGAAATTTTTTTAAAAAGCAGGACCCATGTTTAAAATGTGGTACCTCGCAAAATGTGGCAGGGTGGGCCTGCATCGGGGGCTTTCCAGCTTCCTGTATGTTCCTGCGCCCCTGTCACCTGGTGAAGCCCATGGCCCTTCTCACAATAACATTCTTAAATACACAGAACAAAATAACGTAGGCTTATAAAGGAAACCCACTTTATTAGAATGTAATTATCAAAAATGTTTTTAAAAAACAAATTGTTGATGTAGTAACAGTGACTAATTAACGCAATATTAAGATCTGGCAATAGGCCTAGCAACTGTAAATTTCAAACAGGGATGAGTGGAAACTATTTTGAAACATCTGAGAAACTGTAATGTGATTTGAAAATATCTGTAATTCTCTCAGTGACACCATCACAAGGTCCTACTAATATTGCTCTGTGATTTGTGGCCACATCATTGAAAAGAAAAAATTCAGGTGAGATCAGTGAAATTAAAGATGTAGTATTTTCTCTTCCAAATTTTTAGACCCCTTGAATTCTATCATTAGATCTTTGAGGGTTCCGTGGACCCCAGATTAAGAACTCCTGGACTAATTCTATCTTTTATTTTATAGCACCTATATGTAACTGTATCAAACCTAGTTTTCAAAATCTGCTTAAATTTACAAATAAAGTGCCTGGCAGGCAGTAGGTCTCCATGAATGGGGGCTCCTGGGGCTCCTGCTGTGTTTACTCCGTTAGTTCTTTCCTAGGGAAAACGGAGCCTCTGTTTGCTCATCCGGAAAGTGGGGCTCCCTGGGCTGCATGGGAGCCCGAGCCAGGCCTTCCTCCACCAGAGTGGTCTCATGTTCCTCCTTGGCAGGAATGCAGTCAATTTAGGCCTGAGGATATTTTGACTGACCCTCAATCCTGGGAGGAGTGTGACTTCACAGTTCAACTCTAGGGAGCCCAGCCTCTGAGACACCCCAAAGCCTCCTTTCCCCAGGGCCTGAGCAGCCTGCAGCCCGGGAATCCCCCGGAAGCCCTTGGGCTTCTGCTTCCCCTCTTGACTCATTTGTGGTCACGAGAGGAGCACAGTCACAAGCCAGCATGACTAGGTCATTGTTGACAGACTCATAGGACACTTGGCAGGAATCAGGCAGCAGACATTGGCAGCGAGCTGGGAGGCCCTCAGAGCCCAGAGAGCAGACGCAAGTCTAGGGGAGAGGAGAGGTCTACTCCAGCTCCTCAGGCTTCGGGACGGGCCCAGCCAGAACTCCCCAGAGCTCACCCCCCACTCCTCCTTTGTGGCCTCCTCCCTACTGCCAGGCTACCCTTCCTCCTGCTCGAACTATCAGCGCCAGGGAATTCATGATCTCCCCTCCAACCAAGGTCTGCCATCCAGCTCCCCTGCTCCAGTCAGAACCTTTCCCCCTCATCCCGTCCACTTTCCTATCAAAACCCACCTGTTCTGTGTCCCATCAGCCTCTGCTCTCTGAGGCAACTGCCCGTTATCTGAGGTCCATGGGATTTGGAGTTCAAAACCTGTATCCAGGTATTGGCTCTGATAGGCCTCGTTCAACACCCTCATCTATTGCGTAAACTTGTTTAAATTGTCACCCTACCTTTCATAGCTGTTATGAGAATGAAAAACATTTTCCGATGTGCTGTCACGTTTTTAAAAACTATAAAGCACTTTCATAACTATGATATGGGACTCACGGCTGACCAGTTGTTTTGTTTCTTGTTTGTTTTTTAATCACAGAAAAATTTTCTTTATTACTCTTAAATTTGACTTTTTAAAATGTTGAGGGTAATTTCTATTTTTTTTTTTTTTTATCCTCACCTGAGGACATTTTTGCACTTATCTCCAGATACAGCAGGAGGGAGAGAGGGAGGAAGAGAGAGAGAGAAACATCAATGTGAGAGAGACACATTCGACTGGTTGCCACCCACATGACCCCAACCGGGGTGCGGGCCGATGCTCTAACCGCTGAGCCAAACAGGCCAGGGCCTTTTTTTTTTAATTAATTTTTTTTTGTTACAATGTTTCTTTTTTTCCCCTCCATTGACACCCTCCTCCCAACCCTCCCACCCGGGCATTATTGTTGATGTCCATGGTTACGCATACATGTGTAAAAGTTCTGTGGTTTATCTCTTCCTTCCCCCCACACCTACCTCTTCTGAGGTTTGTAAGTCTGCACCCCACTTCTATGTCTCTGGGTCTATTTTGTTTCTCAGCTTGTTTTGTTCATTATATTCCACAGATAAGTGAGATCATGTGATAATTGTCTTTCTCTGATTGGCTTGTTTTGCTTAGATTAATACTCTCCAGGTTCCTCTATGTCATCTGAAAAGATAAGAGGTCTCTCTTTCTTACAGCTGCATAGTATTCCATTGTGTATGTGTACCACAGCTTTTTTATCCACTCAGCTACTGATGGACACTTGGGCTGTTTCCAGATCTTAGCAATTGTAAATAGTGCTGCTATGAACATAGCGGTACATACATGACAAGTTGTTTTGATGTGTTTCAATTTATCAGGGTCCTCCTGGGGAAATGACACAAAACAATGGCTTTAGTGGTGGTTCAGGCAGTGGGGAGATCCATGTAACTAGAGGGCCCAGCCACATATTCCCACCCACCCCCCAAATCATATCCCAAGGAAGACATGCCCTTGTAGGCAGTGTGGTCTTAACTCTGGGTAGGAGTTTGAAAACCTCGTAGGTATGAGCCCCTTGAGCCCAACACAGGAAATTGACCAAGTGGTGTTGGGTTTGATGCAGATTTGATTCTGCTGTAGATGTGTCACCTAGTCTGTCTCAATCACTGCTGAGTAACAGGGTGAGGGGAGGAAGCTAGTCTGTCTCTAAGAAGGAAAACCAGGAGAGTCACTTTATTCCAGGAGCAGAGCCTGGGGCTCTGGAGAGCATGTCAAACCATTTGTTAGCTCAGGGGCCTGGAATGTGACCTGCTAGGAATGATGCAGTGTTTAGCACCAGAAGGCCTGGATCCCAGACCCTGCTCTTTCACACCCTGACTAAATGCCTGGGAGCAGGTCATTGGTTATCTCTGGGCTCACATTTTCTGTCTATAAAAGGCCTGGCTGGTGTGCCTCAGTGGATTGAGTGTTCTCCCATGGAATGAGAGGTCCGGTTCAGTTACTGATCAGGGCGGGGTGGCAGGCTCGATCCCCAGTAGGGGGCATGAAGGAGGCAGGCAGCCTATCGATGTTTCTCACATTGATGTTTCTATTTCTCTCTCCCCCTTCATCTCTCTCTAAAAAATCCATTTAAAAATATTTAAAACGCCCAGCCGGTGTGGTTCAGTGGTTGAGCATTGACCCACGCACCAAGACGTTGCCGGTTTGATTCCCAGTCAGGGCACATGCCCAGGTTGTGAGCCCGATCCCCAGTGTGAGGCATGCAGGAGGTGGCCAATCGACGTTCTCTCATCGATGTTTCTATCTCTTTCTCGCTCTCCATTCCTCTCTCTCTAAAATCAATAAAGAAAAAAATTAAAGAAAAGGCCTGTGATAATCCCTAACTCAGCAAGGTCTTCTGAGGATTCCTGTGTTCACAAGACACAGAAATGCTTGCAGTTGGGTTACAGGGTGAGGTGCCCAACCCCTGCGCTGCCGCCCAGCTCGGCATTTGTCATTGGGCTGATCTGTGCAAGAGAGAGCGGTGCCTTCTCGTGGTATACTCCAACCCGGGGCCCCTGCGGGCATTCACTGTGCACACTGGCTGAATGGAGGAGGGCGGTGCACCTGAAATTATTACCTCAGAACTAATATTGCATCAGGGCCAGAAGCCCAAGAAGGGTGCTTCCTCCCTGTGAGGCTATGATCACATGCTTTCAGATATTTCATTTAGCTTTCTCCTCTGGGGTCACAGCAAACTTCACCCCAGCCAACAGTTGCCCCAGTGTCTGGGAGTGTTTCATCAGGGCCCTCTCTTTTTCTCTGGAACTAGACAGTCTGGTTCCAATCCCAGCTCCAATACTTACTAGCTATAACTTTGGGCAAGTCCGTTCCACTCTGGGCCTCAGTTTCCCCATTTGTAAAATGGGAATAATGATCCAACTTACTGCTAGGTAAATGTATATTCAGCTTGACCAGAAAATGTCAAATTGTGTTTTAAAGTAGTTGTGGCAATATAAACTTTATATTCCCAATAGCTATATTAAGAGATCTCATGGTCCACATGACAATACCTTTGTATTGTCAAACTTTTGCCAGTCAGATGGGTGTCAAAATGGCATTCATTTACTGTGCTTACTTGCATTTCCCTGAATGCTAATGAGTTTGAGTATGTCTTCATATGTTTATTAGCCATACATATTTTTCCTTCAGTGAAATGCCATTTATATCTTTTTTCATTTTTCTATTGTATTGTCTATCTTTTTGATAATCAATTTATAGTTCTCTCTCTCTCTCTCTCTCTCTCTCTCTCTCTCTCTCTCTTTTTTTTTTTAATCCTCACCTGAGGACATTTTTGCATTTATCTTCAGATAGAGTGGGAGACATAGAGGGAGGAAGTGAGAGAGAGAAACATTGATGTGAGAGAGACACATTGACTGGCTGTCACCCATACAACTCCAACCAGGGACAAACTGCAACCAAGGTACGTGCCCTTAGTGGGAACTGAACCTGGGACTCTCTGGTCTGTGGGCTAACGCTCCAACCGCTGAGCCAAAACAGCCATGGCTCTATATATTCTTAATACTAATTCTTTGTTGGTTACATAAAATAATTATCTTCTCCCAGATGGTGGCCTTGCCTTTTGACTTTATTCTATTCAAAGGTGTCTTCTTTTAATTTAAAGATGTTTTCATTGATATTTTTAAAAGAGAGAGAAAGAGAGAAACAAACATCAGAACATCTGTGGCTGCCTCCTGCATGCCCCCTACCAGGCATCGAACCTGACCAGGAATCAAACCAGCAACCTTTCAGCCCACAGGACAATGCCCAACCAAGCCACACCCGCCGGGGCTCAAGGTGCCTTTTGATGAGCAAATCATTAATTTTATTTATTTATTTTTAAATACTTTTTAAAAATTGATTTTAGAGAGAGAGGAAGATAGAGGGAGATAGAGATAGAAACATCAATGAGAGAGAACATCAATTGGCTGCCTCCTGCATTGCGGATCAGACCCACAACCTGGGCATGTGCCCCCAGGAATTAAACGCCAGCAACCTCTTGGTGCGTGAGTAGACACAACCAACCAGCCACACCAGCCAGGCCTATTACTTTTAATGAAGTAGGATATCAAAAAGATATTCACCAAATATTTTTCTAAAGGTTTTAATATTTAACTTTTAAGTTCTTGATCCATCTCAAGTTGATTTTTTTTGTACATGGTGTGAGGTAGGGTTTTTTTTTTTTTATTTCCATATGGATAATTAAACTTTTTAGCTCTATTTGTTGAGCAGTGCTAGAGCCAATCTTTTTTGTTATTGGAGTCAATCTTAACTGATCTTGAGGGTGCAGGGAGGGAGGGCCCAGCTGAAGTCTGACACAGAATTCCCTCTATTCCTGACCAGTGGCTTCCTGGGGGGGAGGGGGAGGTGGCGGTCACATCCAAGGAGGCTAGAGATGAACGAAGCCACACTGCAGCTTTGCCCAAGCAGCCTTTGCCTGTATCTGAGCTCAGCATTAACTACTGTATTAATAGATCTACATACATGTATGGCAAATAATAGTAATTCAAATAGCACTAAAAAGTATCAAATGAAGTTAAATTCTCCTACCTCCAGAACCACTGCCCAGAGGTAATCACTTCAGTAGTGAATGATTTTTAGCTCTTATGAATTCTCTCCCTAACTGCAAATAATACGTGCAATGCCGTAACAAGTTACTCTCTGTTGGAAGAGTTTGTTTCCTTACATCCGTCCCATCTCTCCTCCCTTCTCACCCATTTCCAATATTTGATTTTTTATTTTAATGAATGTTAAATATGACACCATCTGAGGCGGCTGCTGCCGCGGCTGTATTTCAGGAAGTCCAGCCCTGTGAGATTGCCCAACCCCACCTCCCCAGGAGGTCAGGACACTTCCCATCACTTCCTGATTGCAGGCATCAACTGCAGAGCAGGACAGAAGAAAAATAGCCTTTGGGTCTCTGGCGTTCATCCCAACAACAGTGCAAGTAAAAGGCCTGGGACCGGTTTCCAAGTAGGGACGGAGAGCCCTGGGGGAGGGCGGAGACGTACGCAGGGATCCCACCTCCTGATGCCCGGCCGCACGTTCCTGTGTGACCTTCGGCAAGTTCTTTCTCCCATCTCTTCATCTGTAAAATGCGGGTCACGGGGGCTCCTCCCACCACAGACTTTCTGTGATAAGATTTCCAGTAGCAGCTCTGGGAGGGCTTTCTGGTAAGAGTAGAAAAGGCCGTCCGGAGAGACAGTGTTAACACAACGACCACAGAGTGTCTCCCGAGGGCCAGGCACGTCCAGGCCTGAAAGGCATGACCTTGTTTAATGCTCACAACTCTCAGGTGGGTATTATTCTCCTCATTTAACAGATAAAGAAACTGAGGCTCTCAGAAATTAGGCAACTTGTCAGAGGTCGGAAGGCCCGAAAGTCTGTGCTACCAGTCCAGTCTATCACCTAGTCCTGCTGAAGAACTTGGATATTTGAGAACACTGAAAAACTCCAGGGTCCCTCTTTAGAAACAGACTAGAAGGCAGGAGTTCATCCTTCCTAAGCTCACGGAGACCCTGCTTCGACCCTGCTTCTCAGCCACTGCAGGGACTGACCCTAGCCCAGGCCCCAGGCCCAGGCCCAGTGGGTGATTCTGAAAACAGTACCTTTCAGGGGGCCTTTTCATAGCCAGACAAGAACAGGGGGCTGCTCGGCCTGGGGAGACCTTTGCTCACCCACAGCAGGGACAGTTCAGAAGGAGTTGGGGGCTATTTGTCTCTCTAGCCCTCCCCAGAGGCAGAGCAGTTAATACTCCTCATCCAACTGACAGGCACACCCTTGGCCACATAACATCCTGGGGACTCTGGGGACCCGCAGGCCTTGGCCTCAGCATGGCCTGGCACTGGCCAGAGCTGAGGCAAGCCAGCTTCCCTTCAGACCTAAGGCCACAAGCTGGCAAGGAAGTGAAGGGGGAAGGGGCCCAGAAACCCTGATTCGGCTGAAAGGCTGCCTAGGAGGAAGGAAGCACAGAAATGCCTGGTCCAAGGCTGCGGGCAAAGCCAGCAAAACCACCCTGGCGTCTCTGTGGATTCAGGGCCACAGGGCCTCACCTTGGCCACCCAGCCTCAGCTTATGGCCGGGTGGCTGGAGGTGGTGTTCTGACTGGGTCACACTGAGTGAGGGACTGAACCAGAGCCTGGCCCTGTCTGCCCAGACTAGGGGCTCCTTCCCTCACCAGCACCCAACGGGGTAGCTGGTAGGCAAAGAAATGCCCTCATCTTTTTTTTATTATTATTATTTTAGAGAGAGAGGGAAGGAGAGGGAGAGAGATAGAAACATCGATGAGAGAGAACATTGATTGGCCGCCTTCTGCATGCCCCCACTGGGGATTTGGCCCACAACTTGGGCATGTGCCCTAACCAGGAATCAAACCAGCAACCCCTTGGTGCATGGATTGATGCTCAACCACTGAGCTACACCGGCCAGGCGAAATGCCCTCATCTTAAACAAGCCCCTTCTCTGTGAGTCCAGCCTAGGAATCTGCACTTCTGAGATGAACATCAAAAAGTGAATAGCGCCCTGGCTGGTTTTGCTCAGCGGTTAGAGCACTGGCCTGTGGACCAACGAGTCGCAGGTTCAATTCTGGCCAAGGGCACGTACCTCGGTTGCAGTGTCCCAGGCCCTGGTTGGGTCGTGTAGGAGGCAACCAGTCAATGTGGCTCTCTCACATCAATGTTTCCCTCTCTCTCCCTTCCTCCCTCTCTCCCACTGTATCTAAAACTCAATGGAAAAAGATCCTCAGGTGAGGATTAACAGCAACAATAAAAATGAATACAACAAAGAGAAACAAACAAAACCTCTTTGCTTTCATATGAGGGCAGGAGCCCTTCCAAGCTGGGGCAAATCTGATAAAACCCCAGCATCTGGTCCAAGCTGCTGAACTCCCCTGCCATGTGTCCTGCTAGGGACAGGTGTCTTACATACCTACAGGTGACTTGTCCATTCACTCTGCACACTCTCCTGGTCGCAGTAACAGGACTATAAACTGTTCATCTAGGCCAGGGTTTCTCAGTCTCGGCACCACGGATATTTCGGCCAGTTGTGTTGGGGGCTGTCCTGTGCATTGCAGGATGTCGAGCAGCATCCCTGGTCTCTACCCGGTAGCACCCCTCCCAGTTGTGAGAAACAAAAACATCTCCAGACATTACCAAATGTGCCCTGGAGGGCAACATGACCCCGGTTGAGAACCACTACTGTTGATCTATTCTTCCCTTCTTTTTTGGTAACAAGACCTTTGATTTTCAGCTGGCTTATAGTTACCAGGATAAAAGACAGAGGAGCTGCAAGGTCACCCTTGCAGCGAGGTGTGTCCTCATGACCCCTTCTCCCTTCCCACTGGTTAGAATTCAAGTGTGGTTGGTGGCTGGAGCCAAGTCACTCGTGGGTCATGAAGTGGGTGTCAGGTGCTAAGATAGCAGAGCAGCAAGAGGAAGAAAGAGTCCCGGCTGCCCTGGAGCTGCCAGGTAGAGATGGACCCTACTGCTGGACTGAATCGCACGAGAGAGAAATGAACCTGTGTCCCTGGGTTCTTGGCCTATCTCCCGCAGAGCCCAGATTCTAGCTTCTTATGAACTCTCCTGACACCATGGCCTCTTGTGAGTCACAGTAAATCTAACTCTAAAAGTAACATATGAAAAATAACTCTGCCATTGTGGTTTCAATCACCCACCATCTAGCCTGTGACCGGCAGACTTTCCCAAGCCAATTCTGACTCTTCACCAGAACCCTCGCACAGTTGCTGTCCTCTCCCCATCCTGCCTCTCCCCTGGTGCTTCCTACCCCAGGAAGGCACCGCCACGCCCCAGCATCCTGTAAGTTGTCTATGATTTCCCTTCCTCCCACTCCTCTCTCACATCCACAAGATCTGAAATCCCCCATTCTGCTTCCTAAAAAAGGAAAGGTGTACTCTACGCCACCTCCAAAGTCATTGTCCCAGCTCAGGCCCTCACCACTCCACACGTGGGTCATTGCAGCCACCTCTTGGCTGGTCTCCCTGCCTCCAGTCTCCACCCCACAGCCTACCCTGTCCTCTTTATTGTTAATCCTCACCCGAGGATTTTTTTCATTGATTTTTATTTTTTTATTATTTATTTATTTATTTTTATTCTCACCCGAGGACAGTTTTCCATTTATCTTTAGACAGATTAAGAGGGAGGGAGGGAGAAAGAGAGAGAGAGAGAAACATTCATGCGAGAGGGACACATCAACTGGTTGCCTCGCGCACGACCCCAACCAGGGCCAGAGACGAAGCGCAACCGAGGTACATGCCCTTGGCCAGAATTGAACCCTTGACTCATTGGTCCGCAGGCTGACGCTCTAACCGCGGAGCAAAACCGTCCAGGGGTTTTTTCTTTGACTTTTAGATAGAATGGAAGGGAAGGAGGGAGAGAGAAATATTGATGTGGGAGAGACACTTTGATTGGTTGCCTCCCGTAGGACCCTGACCGGGACCGGGGATGGAACCTTCAACCCACATACATGCCCTTGACTGGAATCGAACCCAAGAGCCAAACTGGCCAGGGTCTGCCCTGTCCTCTTGAAAACCCTCTCATGAATCCCCTTGGTCTCTAGGACAAAGTCCAAGCTTTCTAGGTGAATATCACAACCCCCTGCCTCTGCCACCTCATCTCCCAGCCCCCAACCCCTCTCTCACACCTCCTCCTACAGGATATGACATAAAGAATTTGTCACAATTCCAGTAACACACTGTGATTCTGTTTTGGCACATGCTGTTCCCTCTGTCCCAAATGGCCTCCCCAAATCTTCTGCTTGGCAAACTCTTACTTCTCCTTCAAGGCCCAGGCAGAGGTGACCTTCTCCACGAGGCCTTGCCTGGCTCCCCCAGCAAAAGCAGCCTGTTGATCCCTGCTCTGTGCTGCTGTGGAACTTGCCCATCTGACTCAGGGCTCATCCCACTGAGGTCTGTGTCCCCGACGGCAATGGGCAAGTGCCAGTTAGGAAGGGACTCCGTGTTATTGTACTCGAAACCCACAATACCCAAGGTAATGTTGGCAGCATAGAGTAGGTGCCCAGCACACAATATCATTACCCATTTAGTATGCCTCTACTGTGTGCCAGGTCCTGAGCTAGATGCTTTATCTCAATTATCTCATGTTATCCTCAAAATCACCCTGCCGGGAGACATGAGGAAGAGATTCAGAGAGGCTGAGCAGCCGCTTCAGCTCACACAGCCCGTGCACAGCAGTGTCGGAGACCGACTGTCCATCCGCCACACTTGGTTCTCCCTTGGGAGCTGGCCTCACCTCCCTCCCCAGACTTGGTCTCCAGGGAAACACCGCTCCCCAGAGCCGGCCTGACCTGGGTGTGAGAGCCCTTTGTCCTTTTATTCAGCTAACAAGTTGGGATTTCTTAAAAAGGAGCTTTAATAGGAAACCCAAAAAAATCCCCCAAAATTTATTATTTATTTATTCATACACACACACACACACACACACACACACATGTTTTTAAATTGTGTAATACAGATGGGCAAGGTCAGGTCCTCCCTCTAAGCTGTTACTTCCTCCTCTAAAACCTGGAGGGACTGGATGGGCTTAAAGATCCTTATCAGCGCTGCTCTCCTGTGACTCCACGATGAGTTTCTCCGGTGGAGAGTGGGCTGGTGAATTCTGGTGATGGCAGAGTACGAGGGACACAGCAGTGGGAGGAGGAGGACAGGGTAACAGCACTAGCCCACCAGCCCACTCACACCCCCATCCCTTCATGACTTGACCCTAGAGGTCCAAAGGGAGAGCGGGGTCTTGTCCAAGAGCCTCCTCCTGGCTCCTTGCCAGGCCCTCAGGTGGCCTTGGCCAGTCTGAGGGCAGAGCTGGAGCTGGACAGGCCTACACTGAGAGTCCAGACTGTGTTTTCTGCTGGGCCTACAACAGTCCTGTCCCCTCTCTGGGCCTCAGTTTATGCGTCTTCCCTTCTCCGGGCCACCCGCTTGGCCTCCCAGGCCCCAGCTCCTCCTCCCCTCTCCTATTAGTGGGACCCACTGGAAAGCCCCACTCTGCGCAGCACAGACACAGGAAGGGAGAGGGGAGGCTCAGGGCCAGTTCCTGCGAAGGCCCAAACTCTCAGCTGTAGCCTTTGGAGCCTGTCATTTCCCTTCCCCCGCCCACCCAGCTGAGCTGCAGAGAAGTTTCATCACAGCTGAGTTGTTGTCCTTATAAGGGAAGGGCCTCAAGAGCCTCTGCCTTGGGCCACAGCAGGCTGGTTGAGAGCCAGGCCAGCCTCGGGGTATCCTCCAGGCACCAGGAAAGGTGGGGCTACCCCCAGCCTGCCAGAAGTCACCTGGGCTGAGTGTCCATCTGAAGTCACAGACTCTCCAGAGAAAAAGCAGGAAGTAGTTGATTGTGGCCCCAGGCCAGGACCCTAGGGGGTCAAGTCCCAGGTCCTACTACTAGCTCGTGGTCTCCTAGGCAAATTGTGTAAACCTCAGTTTCCTAACCTGTAAACAGAGTGAACAGAAATACATCTTCCTCATGAGGCCACATGGCGACAATGAGAGACCAACACAGGCCTGCCAAGTAGTAGGAGCTCAGTGAGGCCAGGCCACTGGAGTTTACTAAACATTTTCTATGAAGAAAGGAGAATTAGCCCATTTTACAGAGAGGAGAAACTGAGGCACAGTTTACCTGACATAACTCATTCATAGCTGGGGCTTGAATCTAGATGTGTCTGCCTAAAGTCATGGTTTTTCTACTTGTACTCAGCTACTTCCTCCAGAAATTTTGTCCCTTTAATAAAATTATGAGAACAGGTTGGAATTCCCACCATTACCTCTCTATCCTCTTTGTGTCCCTCCCCCGCCCCCCGAGCCTCCTCATAACACTGAGAAACTTCCACTTGAGTTTGTGGCCTTTTCTGACAGCCCTGTCTCATGTCTCATGCCACGTCTCACGGAGTGAGGAGAGAGGCCCAGAAGACAGGATTAGCAGGTCACAAAACATGGTGGCTCCAGAAAGATACAGGGAACTTCCAAGTCCCAGGCTCAAGTAGGGGCAAAGAGAGGGGCACTCTGGATGTCCCCTCCCTCACCAATCCCTGCTCTGTCCCTGGTCCTGTCTGAAGGTGGCCACCTTGTAATTCGCAGAACCGTGCATTATAACTACCCCCAGGACTCAGGCCACCGAGACATCACAGCATGTGTTCAAAAGGAAGACTTTTGCACAGGCCTTCGGCCCCCAGGACCGGAGGAAAAGTTCTCACCACATCCTTCCTCAGCCTTGTGCCAGCCACTGACACCTTCCCAGCAGCTGTCCTGTTAAGGGAGTCCTTCAGAGAGGAACTTGTTTCCGGCCACCCCCATCAATAAAGGGACTCCTCCCCTTTACCTCGATTCCTCCTCACAGGTGAGGGGCCCATGAAGGTGAAGTGATTTGCCTGGGGGCCCCCGAGCCTCTATAGGCGGCTCACTCAGTGTGGCTGTCACATGTCAGGCCAGTGGCAGGGGAATTCAGGAGGGACACGAGGGTCATAGCCATAGTCATTAGGCCCCGGATCAGGTGCTTCCTGTTATGCTGGCCACTGGGACTGTCCAGCAGCCCTCAGAGGAAGGGAGGCAGACTTTGGGGAGCACAGTGGTGCTTTCCCACATAGGGGAGTGGGGAGCACTGCAATTCCCCTTTCATGGGTAAGGAAACTGAGGCTGAGACTCCTAACATCCCTGGGTGGAACTTCAACTTTGGCAGCTTGGCTTTGAGCTCTGTCTGTTGGCCAAGGGTCTGCCAAAGAACACTCACTGAAGTGTTAGGGGTGCTGTGGGCATAAGCTGGGGCCCAGGCTCGCACCTAACCTGGACAAGGCTCTGAAGTTAAAATAACAGTTGGAACCACTTTGAACCATCATAGAAAATACCTGTGCAGGCGAGCATTCTCAGTGGAAGCTAAATGTAGGGGGATATTTGATGAGATGCAACATATTTGTGCATAGTCTTGAAATGTTTCCCAGACTGTTTATTCATTGAAAGAGAAAAGTCTTAACTCTTCAGGAGAGAAATCAGACGCCTTGACCAGGTGATCAAAATTAACATCACCACCTAGGGGCAGATAGATGTGATGCCTGAGAAGGACCTGGTGGCACCTGTGCAGTTTTCTGGCTGAGACTCCATAACCTCAATCTAATTATGAGGAAACCTCAGACAAACCCAAAGTGAGGAATGTCCTATTAAAAAGGGAGGGGGTCTGGCCGGTGTGGCTCAGTGATTGGAACATCATCCCATACACCAAAAGGGTTCGATTCCTGGTCAGGGCACATACCTGGGTTGTGGGTTCGATCCCCAGTCAGGGTGAGTACAGGAGGCAACTGATTGGCATTTCTCTTACATCAAGGTTTCTCTCCCTTCCTCTCTAAAATCACAAAATGCATGTCCTCAGGTGAGGATTTAAAAAAATAATAATAAGGGAGTGGGGGAGGACTATATTCTTCAAAAATGTCCATGTCATGAAAGATAAAGGGTGTGGAAACATTTCAGATTAAAGGAGATTAAAGAGACATGTATGCAATATCCAAATTTACACTAGAGGAAAAATATGATAAAGGATATTACTGGGTCAAATGACAGAATTATAATATGAATAGTAACTATTACATCAGTGTTAAATTTTCTGAAGTTGATAACTGTACTATGGTTACATAAGAGAATATATTCATTTTTAGGAAATACACACTTAAGTATTCAGGGCTAAAGGACCATGATAATTCTCCAACACTTCAGAAAAAAGTGTGTGTACGTATGTTAAGGACGCGCTCCAGCCCAGCCCTGGCTGGTTTGCGGACGAGAGTCCCGGGTTCGGTTTCCACTGGGGCATGTACCAAAAAAAAAAAGAGAGACAAAGCGCTCCAAAGACACACCGATGAGTCAATTTGGGTAGATTGTGAGTGTTCTTTTTGCTATTCTTATTCTTATAACTTTTCTGCTTGAAATTATTTCCAAATAAAGCTTTTAAAAATTGAAAAGCACTGTTCCTATGGCAGCCCCAGCTGCAGGTGAAATTGGAGGCCTGGCCAACTTAGAAAGATGGAGCACTGTGGAGGGTGATGCCCCAGCTAACCTGCGGGAAGGATGCCCTAGAACAGGGCTTGGAGGACCAGTGGGGCCACTGATTGGGCGCCTACCCCCTGCTTCCTTGAGGTTAGCCCTGGAGCTGGTCCCACAACAAACAGGCTTGCAGCACAAAAGTTCCATAACAAGGGATTTATTGCCAAACTTCAAGAAAGGCGCTTCATAAGCCGAAGACATGGAATGCCATCCTCCTCCAGTAGGCAGGCAAGGTAGCCCCTGCGTATTTTCTATCCTGCTCCCTACCCTGGAAGCTGGCTTCCCCTTGGGGCCCTGGCTGCCCAGGGGATGGAGACCCCATAGGAGCCAATGGCATTAGGCCACTGAGGTTGCCCCAGAGCTCTTCCCTCTGCCTGGTCACGTGTCAGAGGGGAAATGAAGGCTCTGGTCCCTGAAAGCAGGTGATGGCTAAAGCCCAGCAGCCCACACAGGAGGGCTGTTCCCCAACGCAAGACTGCAGGGGCTACACGACTGTGGATACTTGATGACACTCTTGCTCTCATACTGAGATGGATGGACAGGCAGTCTGTGACATGGGAGCCTCCTTTGTCTGAGGAGTGTGGTTTGGGGAGATCCATGGGGGCTCGTGAGCCATGACTCTGCTGCTCACACCCATCTATCTGCCGCAGAGTGGACATCTGTCTGCCCCTCCTGATCCCTGGCTACTACCCTCAAGAATAAAGTAGAAGCACAGTAAAGAAGGCATCAGCCTGCACTGGCAGGCCTTGGTGGGCACAACTGGTGGCGGGGGGTGGGACAGTGGGCAGCAAGGCCAGAGCAGGCAGTTGAGACCCCCTCTCCTCTTCCAGGAAACAAAAGTGCACATGCAGAAGCCCTGAGCAAGCCGGTCAGGAGCTGCTCCCACTCCCACGGGCCCAGGGAAAGTGGCTGCAGCCCTAAGGCCTCCGCACCCACAGGCTCTGCCCGCAGTCCCGCTGCTACAGCAGGATGGAGACGGGGTGCGCTCCCAGGGCCGGGGGGCGGGGAGAGGTCCAGGGTGCAGGCACGGCCAGGAGCAAATGCCCGGTCCACGAGGAAGCTCAGGAGCTCACGAGTAGTCCATCGAGGGCCTGAGCCAGACGGGTGAGGGGAAGTGGGGACAGAGGTGTGGTTTCGGGCCCCAACGTACCCCTCAGCATTAGAAGAAACGTCTGGGATACTGGACCTGTTTGAGTTGTGGAGGAACCACAGAGACCCAGATATAAGTCCCATCTGGGGAGGCACAGAAGTTGGGGCGGCTTCTCTTGTGAAGGCTGATTTATAATTAACCACATACAGGATTTTCTGTGCTGACACTGGGCTACTCTGAAGTTCACCTGTACAGAAATGTGCAAGGCCGGACGCAAGCTGGTCCAGAGGCAGGGACTAGACTAGGAGGCCTTTCCATTCCTCCTCCACCCCGGAGCCCTGTGTCAGGCTCACCAGAGGGGAAGGCCTGCAGAACAGAAGGCCCAGAGGCCAGGCGGCAAAGGCTTTCTCACACGGGTGCCTCCTACCTCCTTCAGAAGCCATCAGCTGAGGGATGAACCTACAGCCTGGACCCAAGGCCTCAGCAGCTACTGGGAACAGATGGGTGGGAGGGTTGGTTAGTTACTATCTGAAGCAGCCTTTGCCATGAGGCTGTCTGCCTGGGATATCTGGACATGGAGGCTGTGGGGGGGCTCAGCTATGCTCTATTCAGAAGTCAGGAATGTAAACTATGGGGGTGAGAAGCAGAGATGATGCCACCCCCAGAATGCCCAGTGCTGTGCCAAAGCCCTGGGGCAGGTCGGAACCACCACGCAAGCACAGAGGTCCTGAGTGTGTGCTCCCAGCCCATGCCAGAGGCCAGAGGTCAGGCCAGATAGTGGCCCTGGGTGGCACCTGGCACCACTGGCCAAGGCAGAGCAGGACACCAGGAGCCTCTGCAGGTCCTGCCCAAACCCTGACATGTCCAATGGCCCTTCAACAGCCTGAGTAGAAGCACATGCTTGGCAGGGCTGGGCTTTGATGAACTGGGCCGGCCAGGATGGACTGTGCCCTGGCCTGGCTGGCCCTAGGGTGCACTTCTCCTGTAGAGGGTCGCCAGCTCCTTCCGCTTCTCCTGTAGCCCAGGTGCTTCCTGGCTTAGCTCTCCCAGATCTCGGATATCCTGCAGGACCTGGGTGGCCTGCCTCAGCTGCTCCACAGCCTTGCTGAGCAACGTCTCGGCACTCACGGGGACCGGTTCACTGCCCAGCATCTTGTTCAGCAGTTTCTCTGTCTGTTCTGAGGCCACCTGCACTTCTAGCTTGGCCCGGTACAGCCGTTCTCCAGGCTGCTGGGGACGCTGGGGGCCTTCCCCAAGCAGGTCCCCCATGGAGGAGCAGCGGGGATGGAACTGAGGTGGCAAGTTCGAGGGGGACAGTGCTGTAGACATTGTTGCTTTCTTTTGGGGAGTTCCTGGGGTGCCCGCAGCCTGGGATGGCTGGACAGGCTCAGGACTGTCATCCACACCATTCACTGAGACCTGTGCTGAGCCTGAGGCAGAGGTCTCTGAGGTCTCTGAGGTCTCAGAGGTCTCTGAGGTCTCAGAGGCCCCAGGACTCTGGGCTGGCCCTGGAGCCTCCACCCTCCTCATGGAGGCTCTCAGTTTCTCTGATAAGATCTTGGGTGGGGGTGCAGGGGGCTTCCCACCCTCCTTGATCGAAGCCTCAGAAGTCTCAGAACAGGGCGCCTGGGGTGGTCCTGCACTCTCGGCGTCGGGGGGCTCCTCAGGGCCGGCGTTCTCCCAGCTCACCTTCAGTCTGTCAGGCAGGACCCTGTTGGGGAGCTGCTCAGAACTGTCCTTCCCCACTGAGATCTCTGAGTCCTCTTGGCTCTCAGGGTGGGCCTCAGAGCTTGCTGAGACAGGGGTTGGGGCTCTCTCCCCCATAGGGGTCTCCACTCTGTCACCAATGATGGTCATCTCAGGTGCTGGGGAAGGCTTGGTAGGAGGCATGAGGGGCCGGAGTATCTCCCGGGGCTGGGCTGCATCAGCATCACTGCTGGGGACAAACTCTGGTGGCCTGCTGTCCAGCACATCAAGGTCCAGGCGTACGAGTCCATCAGAAGCCGCGTTGGCTACCTAGTGGGGGACAGCATATGGGCATCATCTTGGATGACAGGCCTTTGAGTCTGATGTGCCCACCTACAAGGGAACAAAGCCCTCCCATCCAGGCTGCCCAGGTCCCCAGCCCCCCTCCCCACACCCTCTGCTGCATCTCTCCTCTCTCTCACTCGTAGAATTCCCTGGTCTAGAATCCCAGGCCAGGAAGTCAGAGCCAGGCTGTCCTCTCGGTGCCCCAGCCTGGCTTCTTCCAACCAAGAAAAGAGGCCATACTGTTTAGTGACAACTGTACTGGCCTGGGCAGCAAGGGACATCGTTCCAGCCCTGTTTCTGACCCTTCTTGGCTGTATGGTCTCAAGAGGGTCCCTTCTCTGCAGCCACCCACCCAGGACTCCCACAGCCAGTCGGCGCTGGAACCAGGACTCAGTATGGTCTCCAGAACTCCTTGCACTCGCTCACTTCTGCTTCCCCTCCCTGGAGACCTCTGTCCAGTCTGCCAGCCCACACTGGCCCTCTGACCCAGCTCTCTCCAGCCCCTGCCTGCCCAGCTGCTCAGCGGCTTGTGCCCACTCTCCTCACAGTCAGATGTGGCCCCAGACACAGGCAGCCCAGACCACAGCTGACTGCCAAAGGGAAACAGCTGCACCAAGCAGACAGCTGCCACCAACCTGGCCCCAGCAGCTGCACGTGGACCTTCCCAGGGAGCCTCAGAGGCCCTGGAGCAGGGCTGGGCAGTAGGCCCCTCTCAAGGTCCCTCAGCGGCTTGGAGTGTGTGGACTGCAGCCAGGACCCCCACTCCCTTTTACATGCACACAGGTGATCTGGCCAACACACACTCAGTCACCAGGATGACAGTCCCTCTCGGACTTCTTCTCAAAGGGTCTCTCCTCCAAGGCTGGCCCTCCCCCAACACCTCCTAGACCTCCCGCCTCTCTGGCTATTTCAGTTGTTCCCTCTGCAGATTTTTTTCCCTCAGCTGACAGACAGGAACAGGTTACCTCACCTCAAAACAAACTTTGGGGACCCTGGCCCATTCCCTTCTCCCTCTTTCCTCCTATAATCCCCCCCTTCAGTACCCCTAGCTTTGTAGCTCACAACAGCCCTGGGCTGACTCCTCTGAGAACATATGCTGTAAACTTTGCCACCTGCCTGTCCCTCAGTTCTGCCCTTGTGGCTGCTCACCTGGCTGACGACCCCTAGGTCCTGTGCCCTTCTCTCCCTAGATGTGCCACTCACCTCTCTGGCCTCCTCTTCCTTGGCTCTCTACTTCCCCCACTCCCCAAATGTAGCATGCGCTGCGGTTCTTTCCTGGCCTCCAATCTCTCTACCCCCACCACCCATCCCCATCAGCAACACTGGTCTGAAAGGGGCTCACTTACCCCTCCCCTTGCCCATACCTTCTCCCAGGGCCTTTAAACTGCCCAGCCTCCAGGTTTGGGGGCTCTTCCGACAACCCTCCCTCTCTGTCTAGTCCATCTCCCCCAGCCCTGCAGTCAATCACAGGCACAGGTGACTCTTGCTTCCCAGTCTCCCTCGCACTGGTCCCTCCCTTTTTAACCCCTCTGGGAGCCTGGAGGCCCTGCCCCAATGCTCCTCTTCCTCCTGGTCCCCTATTTTTCCCTCCCTAACCCAAACCTCCCCACCCCCCCATACCCTGGGCCTCAAACTGACCTCTGGGTGTGCCTTCCCGTTCATCCTGTCCTCAGTTCCGGCATTCAAGGTCTCCACAATTTCCTCCCCCTGACCCCACTTTCCCTGACAGATCTCCCTGTCAACGGGACTCGGCACACCTTGAACTCTCCTCCTCGTGCCTCATGCCACTCCCTCCACCGGGCATCTCCCTCACACCACATCTGCCAACTGAAACCCTTCCCGTCAGAGGGCCAGCTCCAGTGCCAGGGGGTCCTCTGTACACAAGGTAGACACAGCTCTGGCGGAGCATGTCCTTCCTCCAGCTGGAAGCTGAGCTCTGGGGGCACGGACTGGCCCCAAGTCCGTTTCCCTCCGGCACCCGCTCTGGCTGAGGCCGGCGTGTGGACCCCCAGCCCGGCAGCCTCGCCCTGAGCGCCTCTCACACACCGGCCTCCACGCAGACCCCCGAATGCCGCTCAGGAGGCCTCAGCTCCAGGAGGCCTCGGGGGAAGAGGGGTCCCGAGCCTGGCTGCCATCCTAAGGAGCTGGGGTCCCAGGCTCAGCTGACCTCCCATCTGTCTAAGCTGGGGACAAAGTCTTACCTCCTTCAGGTGGATCCTCGTAGGTGGCCGGCGCCGCTGACCCGCGCGCACCCGGTGCCGAGTCACGTGCTCCAGAGCACAGCTCTTGTCCACCTTTACCTGGGAAGGAGGAGGAACCAGGTCAGTCCCTACCAGGCCGTGGGGGGAGAAGGAATTACCCAGGTATTAACTCAAAGTCAGAGTCTGTTCCCGCATCCTCACTTCACAGGGTCAAGAGCCCCATTGCTGCCCCTTGAAGCATCTCCCCATGTCGGACCTCTGCTCTTCTCCGTTTCTACGCCGCCTGTGTCATCTCTTGCTGGCTGAGACTCGTCCTCCCCTTGCAGCTGCCCTCTTTGCCTCGGTCTTCCTGCCCTAACATGGGCTGTCTCCCCCTCCCCGTCTACTGCAAATATGTAAGTAGCCCTGAGGCTGCTTTTGGGCTTAGCTGGGGGAAAGGGATACAATAGCCCGTGGACCCCCTGGTACCTGCTTCCAGAATAGGCCCTGCCTTGGCCACAGCCACCCTCCCAGGAGCCCTGAGGATAGGTCCGGAAAGAGCAGGGCCTCTGCCCTTGGGTCAGGGTATATTGGGGACAGCATCTCCTCTCGAAGGGTAAGGGGAAGGGGTGGGGAGTAGCCAGGAAGCCACAGAGAAAGCTTCACATAGGAAATCCAGACTCTGAACCCCAGAGCAGCTTATCCCTGTGATGGGGGTGGGGTTAAGACTGTCCAGCCCCAGCCCCCAGGTCAGGCTCAGGACTCAGGCCACCTGAGGAGCCAACTGTCTGTTCCTCAGAGGAACTGACTCCACCCTGCCAAGACTGTGGGCTGAAGCCCAGCCCACGCTCCTGTACCCACAATATGTCCCCTCACCCCGTCTCACAAAATGGGAATATTTTCCCCAGCTAGTGAAGCACTGAGCTTGACAGTCACATTAACACATGACATAGGAGCGCGGCTCCAAGTCAGGGGCCTTGGAAAGATATGCTCCCCTCGGGTCTCAGACTTTTGCAATCCAAGGGTCACCCCGGGCAGCCTCCAGGTCCATTTTAGCCCAAATAGCTAAAAATCCATGATGTCAAAAATAATCTTCCCACCCTGGCCGGTTTTCTCAGTGATTAGAGCACTGGCCTGCAGACCAGAGAGTCCCGGGTTCGGTTCCCACTAAGGGAATGTACCTTGGTTGCAGTTTGTCCCCGGCCCCAGTTGGGGTCGCGTGGGTGGCAACCAGTCGATGTGTGTCTCTCACATCGATGTTTCTCTCTCTCTCTCTTCCTCCCTCTCTATCTGAACATGAGTGCAAAAATGTCCTTGGATGCCCTGGCTGGTTTGACTCAGCGGTTAGAGCGTCAGCCTGCAGTCCAGAGAGACCCAGGTTTGGTTCCCGCTAAGGGCATGTACCTCGGTTGCAGTTTGTCCCCGGCCCTGGTTGGGGCAGTGTGAGTGGCAACCACTCGATGTGTCTCTCTCACATTGATGATTCTCTCTCTCTTCCCCCCTCTCTCACTCCTGCTCTGTCTGAAGATAAATGCAAAAAAATATCCTCAGGTGAGGACAAAAAAAAAATTAAAACAACAAAAAAAAAATGTCCTTGGATGAGGATAAAAAAAAATAATAATAATAATTTTCCCTAGGAAATCTGGCCCCAGGGGACACCTTACCTATCCCAAGCCTGACTATGGCCACTGTTGCCACCATCACTTCAGCACAGGGGGCTGGGTGGTCACTGCAAACAGACAGGGGGGCCCTGGGCTAGAGCCAGCCTGGTTTACACTTTATGGCCAAACTGAAAGTAAGCTTCCTGGCTCTCAGCTCACCCTCCAAACCTCTCTGGCCTGGGCGCACCTGCTGTTCGGCTGCAACCCACAAATTCTACCCCACCACTTACCCATGTTTTCATTTTACACTTTTTTTTTTTTAATCCTCACCTGAGGACATTTTTGCATTTATCTTCAGATAGAGCGGGAGGGAGAGAGAGAGAAACATTGATTTGAGATACATCGAGTGGTTGCCACCCACATGACCGGGGCTGGGGACAAACTGCAACTGAGGTACATGCCTTTAGCAGGAACCGAACCCAGGACTCTCCACTCCACAGGCTGACGCTCTAACCGCTGAGCCAAACCGGTCAGGGCCATGTTTTCATTTTAAATAAGTCATTTCATTTCCTTACACCTCAGTTTCTTCATCAGTAAAGTGGGAATGCCACCACCTACTTTGAGGGCTGTTGTAAGGATTAAATGATGCAATAGCATGCCCCAGTGTTTTTTGTTTTTTGTTTTTTTTTATCCTCACCCGAGGATATTTTTCCATTTTTTGTACAGATAGAGTGGGAGGGAGAGAGAGGAAGAGAGAGAGAGAGAAACATCGATGTGAAAGGGACACATCGAGTGGCTGCCACCCACACGACCAACCAGGGCCGGGGACAAACTGCAACCGAAGTACGTGCCCTTAGCGGGAACCGAACCCGGGTCTCTCCGGACCGCAGGCCGACGCTCTAACCGCTGAGCCAAACCGGCCAGGGCTATGCCCCAGTGTTTGTAGCAGGGACTTGGTCTGAGGTGAGGTGGGGCAGGGTCCTCTCTGAGCTCACACGGTGGAAAGGGGACACAGCTGTCCACAGGACTTCATCGCACCTCATCAAAAGCCTTGTTCTTGCCTCGGTTGATCCCTTCATTGAGGGCTTTGATCCAGGATTCCTTCTCCTCCCCACTGGGTGCTTGGAATTTGATGTTGCTGACCTGCAGGGGGCATGGGTGGGGTAGATAGCAGATTGTTAACTGGGCTCATATTTGGGGTCTTAAGGAAGCTTCCCACCCCAGATCCCAAAGCTGGCCGTGGCACAGCTGGCTAGGAGCAAACCAAAATGACCCCGACAAACAGGTCTGACTCTGGGGCTTCAGGGGAAGGGAGGGAAGAGGTCCAGCAGAGAAGGGGCTCCCTCCCTGCATGTAGCTGTCAGACTTAGATTCGAATCAGCCTTGTCCTGTGGAAAGCGCTCCCACCTGGTCTTGCTCCATGTGACTGCTTGCCCCGGGCCAGCTGCCTCCCCTCTGGGCTCATTTTCTCTGAAGTAGTAGTCATCCCAGTCTCCTGGGACTGAGGTGACAGAGGTGATGGGCATGAGGAATGTCCACTGGTGAAGGCCCACAGTGGGCCCCACACCCAGCCCTGGCCCCAAATGAAAAAGTCCCAGGGTCTCCTTTCTGGCCTTGAGTCATAGACTAGAAAAAGCATTGGGGGTCAATTCCAACCTCCCATAACACAGATGAGGAAACAGAGGCTCACCAGATGGGATGGGATTTGATCAAGGAGGCCTGAAGTAATCCCACGATTCCTGACTCCATACCCCAAGCCACCCACACCACAGGTCCCTTCCCGTCTCAGGGGGGAGCTCCAAGCGCCTACATCAGAATCAGAGGGCAGCTCAGAGAGACCCCTCCCCCCTGCCTGCCAGGCCCCAAGGTCAGACAGGAAATGATGGAAGAAGTGAGGCCAGGCAAACTGAGAGCCTGCTCTGCATAGTGGACGTAGCAACAGGGCCTCTGAGTTAGACAGACCACCACTTACAGCTGGCTCACCTTGAGCCTCAGTTTCCTTATCTGTAAAAGAAGACCACCACCATGACCTGCCTCACGGAGCTGTGAAGTTCACTGACGTATTTAAAGTGTTACATCTGGAGTTGGGTATAGAGTACTCAGTAGTAAAAATGATCACCATGGCCTTCCTTCTGGACAAAACAGCCCCAGTTTCCTCATCTGGAAAAATGCTGAGGGCATTCAACCTGACTAAAGCCAGGGCCCAGCACATAATAGGTACTCAGTAAATAGTTATTGAATGAGTGAGCCACTAAATGAATGAACTAGCCCAAGTTTCCTTCCCTTACCCTGTTTTTGGGCCACTGCCTACTCCCTGACCTCAAGATGCCCTAGTTCTTTGTCAGGCGGGTCGCCAGCCTGCCCATCCCCCGCCCTGGTTAGCGCCTTCCCTCCGCCACTCTCCCCAGTTACATGTTATGTAACACCAAGGTCCTCCTGGCCCCCTCAGCATCCTTGTTATATAACTTCCTCCTGGCTGCCTCCCGCTTCTCCTCCTGCAGGGCCCTGGGTCCCACCCACCGCCCATGCCAGGCACAGCCAAATGCTCATTTGCATGACCAGGGTAAATTCGATCCTGGCAGCAGATCTGCAGTTAAGTCAGAAACCCCAGGGCACCTTGGCAACTGCCTCTGAGCCCAGCCATGAGGGCTGTTGGGAGCTCAGGGAGGAACAGCATTGCATCCGGGCTCTGCAAGGACCCACCCAACCTTGTGATGGGTTTGGGATGGACCGGAGCCAGCCCCTCCGAGCCCAGCTGCTGCTCCTGCTCGCAGGCCCCGAGTTGGTGGGGATCCTGCCTGGTGCAGAACTTAGCATCCCAGAGAGCTCGAGAGGCATGTACTTGAACTCAGCAAGATGCAGCGGGAGGGGGCGGAAAAAGAGCCCTGGCTCGGGGGTCGAGATCAGGCTTCTAGTCTCACCAACCTGCAATGGCAGCCTGCACAGGTCTTTTCACTGGGCCTCAGTGGGACAATAACAGAACCACTGAACCCCACCCAAACTGTGGCCCTCCCCACTGGCCAGCCCACCTGAGGCACCCTGAGGGGAGGTGTTGGCCAAAAGGCTCTCCTAAGAGAAGAATACAAGGATAAATGGGACCCAGCCCCACCCTGAGGAACCTATGATTCTGGCTAAATGAGCCAGGCATCCCACAGGGTGATCAGAACAGGGATAGGCAGAATACCAAGAAGTTGCTCCTCTTGCCCCGCCCCTCCCCCCAGGTCCTGAAGAGCCACCGGCTGCACAGGTCTCCACCCTAGTCCTTCCAAGAAGCTCCAGGGGCAAAGGCCCTGAGGACGGTAGAAGCAAAGAGGGGAGGACAAAATGGCAGAGAGGAAAAAAGTGGGAGGGGGAGGAGGCAGGAAGAAGGAAAGGGCCAAGCTGGCTGAGACCAGCAGGCAGTAAGGCCCAGCAGAGGCCACCCTGCTTTCTGGCAGCGTCTGCCTGTGACCTCATGACAGGGGCGTGGGGATGGAGAGACAGGAGGGAGAGGGGCATGCAAGACACTGGAGTCTTTGTTTATTTGATTAGAAGGAAAAAACAGGCGGCCTCAGGACCAGACAGCCGGGGTCATGTGACCTCCCAGCCAGCGGGCAGCCTTACTGAGGATGGGGAACACCCAGGGCGATAGGAAAGGAGAGTGAGGATGTGGGGGTGGTGGTACTCCTGGCGGTCCCTCGTGTGCCCTCTGGAGAGCTCCCACTCTCTTCTGTGAGCTCCGCGGGGGGGGGGGGGCAAGGGTTAGGGGCCCTTGAGCTGGAATCAGGGTATACTGTCCCCCCACTGCTCTGCAGCCCCCACCAATTGCTCCATAGCTGCTGGGGACTGATCATCTTGTTCCCAGAGTCACCCTGAGCCCTCCTGCCTCTCTGAAGAATTGGGGAATGGAAGGGAGGGTGTTGGTCAGAGCAGGTGAGACTGTAGCTGCACAGACAGGCCTTTCCGAAGGTGCTGTCACCCTGCACTGAGCCTGACCCACCTACCCCACCACCAGCTGATCCTCAGAACAGGAAAGAGGAGGCGGCCCACGCAGAGGGCAGCAGCAATGCGCCCTCCGCTCCACGTCCACACAGCTCACTAAGAAACACACAGACCCCAGACAGACTGTGGCCAGGTGGACACACACCTGTACATAAAGAGATGCACACACATGTGCTGGACACACAGGACCTTCATGCATAACAAACTCAGACTGTCTCTCACATGCACATACACGAATATAGGGCCCACCAGAGAGAAAGCAGGCCTCCAGGACAGGTAGGAGTTCCTGGTCTGCAGACCAAAATATGGCTCTCTTCCTCCAAGAGCCCTGAGCCGTGAGACCTGGGCCCTGCCCCATGAACCCTCATACTATAAACCAGCCCCCACCTTGCGCACACCCCCAATCCCAGGGTCAGAGCCCTGCAGTTGCTTCTTTGCCCCCACCCAGGGCAGGGCAGGACAAAGGGTTAGTGAGTGCAAGAGCACGGAGCCCTCTCAGGGCCGCTGAGGACTGGGCTCCTGGCCTGCCAGCTGGGGAAGAAACAGAATGGCCTCCCGCAGGCCCAGACCAGACCCGCTCCCAACCCCCAGCTTCTGTGACTCAGCTCCACTCTGGGAGGCTCCACATGACGTGCAGAGGTCGGGAGAGGCGTGACCCAGCTGCAGATGGGCGAGAGCTGGAGAGAGGTGCTGTGCACGCCAGCCTCGAATCTGACTCCCTCCTGACATCTGTGAAACTACACCATGTGTCAACACTCAACCAGACTCCCCGCCAGGGATATGTGGTACAAACAGCACACTTCATCTGCACACACAGCATGTCCCAGGGAAGAACTTCTCAGGCAAGAAGCTTTTTCCAGCATCAGCCAAGGAAGGAAAGTGCAAGGGCAAGAACGCTGGAAGGCTGCAGGATAGAGGGCCTATCCAGATAGGCCTGGGACAAAGGGAGGCCACACCTTCCCCTCTGGACCAGACTGTCAGGTGCCAGAGGCCTGGTGAGATGAAGGCCTCATCTCCAGCTTTCCTGCCTCAGCCCTGGGTCTCCTGTGTCCAGGGTGTGGGAGAAGGCCAAGTGCCCCACCTCCCAAAGGCTACTTTCCAACTACAGCCTGGGAAGGAGGCCCCAGAGCCTTGAAGGGGAGAGGGGAGCAGAGCTCTCAGCAGAGCCCTAAATGCATCTCCTATCAACCAGCAGCTGGGAAGACTCCATGACAAAATGAGCAAAAGATACAACCTGTGGCTGCCCCAGATTTGAGCCTCAGGCACCCTCCACAGAGAACGTGCAGGCTGCATCCAGGCGCCCAGCCTGGGCTTAGAGCCTCCAGAGATGATCTTCCCAAGCAGACCCCAGCCTAGAGGAAGGTCAGGCCACAGCAGGCACAGCCCTACCTTGTTCCCTGGGGATCGCAGCAGGATGAATCGGTGTTTCCGCTTGAGGAGGGCACGAAGTTCCTGGCACTTCTCATAGCTGCCCAGCTCCACGGTCTCCACACACTTCTGCTCATCCTGGGGAGGGAGACAGAGGGGACAAGACAAGAGATGGTGAGAGCTAGACAAACCCAGACCCGCAGATATCCAGGCCCTGCTCAGACCCTGGTTCCATTCAGCAAGGGCATTACTTGGTCAGAACCCCAGGCTGCCAATCAGTCACCAAGATGAGGAATTCAGACCCCAGCAAGTCTGTGCTGGCTGGAGGGACACCCTCAAGGCTCACCGTGCACATGAGATATAGGGCTCACAGTCCGGAGGTGGGGAGCAGGGCTGACTCAAATGTGCCTAAGGCAGTAGGAGGAACCGGGGAAGCTTTAAAAGGTTGCCTGAGGGTCCATGCAGGCCCAGAGACCAGGCAGAGATGTGTGGCAAAGGCAGCCTGGAGAGGGGGCAAGTTGTCACAAAATGAGAAAAAGGCTTCCCAGGCAGAGCCACAGAGGGAAGTGTGAACAAGGCGTATGTGGGGCTACGTGCTCTGCCTTCACCACAGTGATCCTGAGGTGACTTCTCCACTGGCATCTTCCTCTGCCGACCCTTGGCTTGGGGAGAGAGGCCACTGTCCATGGCCCGCACAGCGGAGAGCACAATGGTTCCTTTAAGATCACCCCAACCCCAGGCTGTCATCCTGAGGCCTCATCAATAAGGGCCAGTGGCCAGGACAGTGGTCAGCCCCATCTAGGCCACCCCTGGACACTAGCTAGACTCTCTTCTTGCCCACCAGCCCTGGCACCTGAATGTTTTCTCCACCAGGTGACTCCAGCAAGCTGCCTGGGACAAGCTGCTCCCTCAGTGGCGATCAGTTGGTTCCTATTCCAGGAAGACCTGGCTGGAACAACTTCTGGATGTGGCAGTCTCACCCTGGAAACTCCAGGGAAATATAAACACATCCTGGGGCCCGGCCGGTGTGGCTCAGTGGTTGAGCGGCGACCCAGGCACCAAGAGGTCGCCAGTTCGATTCCCGGTCAGGGCACGTGCCCAGGTTGTGGGCCAAATCCCCAGTGTGGGGCATGCGGGAGGCGGCCAATCGATGTTCTCTCTCATCGCTATTTCTATCTCTCTCTCCCTCTCCCTTCCTCTCTCTCTAAAATCAATAAAGAAAATGAAAGAAAAGAAACAGACCCTGGGTGGGCAGGGACAGGGGAAACACTGTCCTGGAAAGTGGCCAACAAGTGAAGCTGCTGTTGGACGCCAGCAGAGAGCCAGCAAGAGCACCCACCCGGGGAGCCCCTCGGTGCTCTGCAGTTTTGGGCAGAATATCTGGGAAATATTGACTCAAATATTTGCAGAGGAAATGCCCCAATTTTCCTCCATGAATCTGCACATACAGTTGGCCCTCTGTGTCCGAGGGTTCCACACCCCTAGATTCCAGCAACCTCGAATCAAAAATATTTGGAAAAAACAGTTACATTGTTGCTTACATATACTGTGTAGTTAGGCCTACCATGGTTGCTTTTTTATTTTTTAATATGTTTTCATTGATTTTTTTAGGGAGAGATAGAAACATCGATGTGAGAGAGAAACATCCATCAGCTCCCCACTGGGGACTGAGCCCAAAACCCGGGCATGTGCCCTGACCAGGAATCAAACCGGGAGCTCTCAGTCCATGGGACGATCAATGCTCAAACACTGAGCCACACCAGCTCGGCCCACGGTTGCTTTTTTACTGAACATGTACAGACATTTCTTTCTTGCCATTAATCTCTAAACTCTATTTACATAGCATTTACATTGTATTAGGTATTATAAGTTAGAGATAATTTAAAGTACGTATATGAGAGGATGTGTGTAAGTTATACGCAAATACTATGCCATGTTATATAAAGGACTTGAGCATCCATGGATTTTGGTGTCCACACGGGTCTTGGAACCAATCCCCTGTGGACACCAAGAGACAACTGTACCATGCAACCCGGACACATAGTGAGCATTTTCTCATCCCTGATTCTCCTGAGCCTCTCGATCACTCTAAAAGCCTAGAGTCCCAGTATTTGCCTTATTTTATAGAGGAAGAAAATGAGGTTTGGAGGTGAACTGATTTTCCCTAGGATCACAGACACAAATATAAGGGGCAGAGCCAAACTCAACCCCATATCCTCTGCCTCCCAGGCCAGAGCTCTTCCCAGCACAGTGCACGCCTCCCAGCCAGGGCAGAGGCTTGGTCAGCGCTTAGCAACAGATTGCTCTGCACCAGTGGTCCTCCAAGTGTAGTCCCTGGTCCAGCAGCAGCATAAACTGAGAACTTGTTAGAAATACAAAGTCTCCAGGTCCATACTTACTAAATCATAATCTTAGGGGAATCGGCCTGGAACTCTGAGTTGTAATAGCCCTCCAGCTGACTCTGATGTATACACAAGTTTGAGAATCTCTGGTTCTCAACCTTGGTGGCACTGGGACCTTTAAAGATACCAATGCCCTGTCCGGCCAGTGTGGCTCACTGGTTTAGCATGGAGCCATGCACCAGGAGGTCGCTGGTTTGATTCCTGGTCAGGGCACATAGCTGGGTTGTGGGCCTGACCCCCAGTTAGAGGTGTGCGGGAGGCAACCAATCGATGTGTCTCTCTAATCGATGTTTCTGTTTCTCTCTCTCTCCCTCCCTCCCTCCTACTCTATCTAAAAATTCATGGAAAAATATCCTCAGGTGAAGATTATGCCTGGGTTGTGGGCTCGATCCCCAGTAGGGGGTGTGCAGGAGGCAGCCGATTAATGTTTCTCTCTCACATCAATGTTTCTATCTCTCTCTCCCTTCCTCTCTCTAAAAAATCAATAAAAACATAAAAAATAAAAAATAAAGTATTTTTCAAAGCAGATGACTGTACAGCTAATGTGGATAACTACTGATCTATCCTCTCTTCAGCCCCTCAGGGAAAGGGGAACATATGGCCAGGGCAACCTGGTTTTTCCCATCCAGAGTCAGTCAAGTGTCTCCTATTTTTGCCTCTACACATCTCTTTCCAACCCCTAGCCTCCAATCCCTTCCACGTTTCTCCATTCAACACAAGGGACAGTAAAGTCCACCTGATCCACTGTCTACCCCATGAGCCCGAGCCCTGGTGCTCTCTTCCTCCTTTGAGGTCCCCCATCCACAAAGTGCCTGCCAGGTGCAGGCACTGAGCTGGGTGCTAGGAACACCTTGCCATAGGGAAGAGCAGTCTAACCCTCTGCTGAGCATCTCCCTCTCCTCTGTGCTGCACATGTCTGCTCTCCTTTCTGATCCCTTACAGAGTCCTACAAAGGGGCAGCCCTCAAGAGCAACATATATAGGACCAGTTTGCTGAACTGAATACCTGACCCAGAGTGAGACCCCAGAAAGTCCTCACCTACTAGGCATCCAGAGGAAGGGAGGTGCTTGGAAAAGGACCCCCAGGGGCAGGGAGTGCAGCTCACCTGCCCCAGGTACACATGCTTCTCCACCTGGACAACTACTGAACCAAACAGTCAGTCAGTCCACCTCCACCACCCAGCTCCCTATGGCTGCCTGACCTGGGTCTCCTTTCCACTCGAAAAGCTGAATCATCCATCCCTTCTGTGGCTCAGAAAAACGGATAAACCATCAGGCGCTGGGCGGGGGCAGCATTTTTGGAATGACAGCAAAGAAACAGCCAAGAGCCATTCGCACTAGCCTAGTTCCTTACATCAAGAAAGAGGAATTTAACTAATAAGCATTTCTCAATTTTTACTCCTAGGCCAAGCTCCCCACCCCAGAGAGGGCTAAGTTCTTGAAGCTTCACTGAGGTTTATAATAGTGATTTTTTTTATTTTTAAAAGCATGATTTAGATTTTTCATGTTTGGGGGATGTGAAATCCTTCCTGCTTCCCAGCTGTGGCCAGATGTGGAGAGGCAGCCCCGGACAAGTGTGGTAGAGCCTGACAGACTGATGGCTGGGGGCCTGTCACTCAATTCGTAGGCAGCTGGGACTGGAGGAAGCTTTGACAATGCCCTCTATTTATAAAAACATCCCCCTGCTGCCACCACAGCACATCCTCATTTGGTGAGAGCAATGGTATAGAACATCTGGGGGGCTGTCTACACACCATCCAGCTGCTTCTCTGACACCCTAACTCTGTGAGCCTGGGCCTCAGGCAGAAGCAGCAAAGTGCTTCTCAACGGTAGCTCCTTTAGTCACAGAGACCTGGGTGCCCAATCTTTCTTGGCCTGGGACAGCTATGAATTTGCCAAGATCCCCTGAGGCATGCTGAGAGGCTGATGAGAAACAGGCAGGATGCCCTTTCTGCCGCCAGGCCAGTTCTTCCCCATGTATTCCATCTGTCAAAGGCGTACGGACAGTGATAGCCCGTTTCCAGTGGATGGGCCCTCTGACAGCCTTAGCCTCAGAACATAAACATCATATAAGTAAAAGCCACCGTTCCTCCTCAGGTCTTCACCCAGAGTTGTTAACTCTTTTCTTTTTTTTTTTTATCCTCACCTGAGGACATTTTTTTCCATTTTTTATTCAGATAGAGTGGGAGGAAGAGAAAAAAAGAGAGAGAGAGAGAGAGAGAGAGAAACATCGACGTGAAAGGAACACATCGAGTGGCTGCCACCTGCACAGCCAACCAGGGCCGGGGACAAACTGCAACCGAGGGGCGCGCCCTTAGCGGGAACCGAACCCAGGTCTCTCTGGACCGCAGGCCGATGCTCTAACCGCTTAGCCAAACCAGCCAGGGCAAGCTTTGTTAACTCTTAACACACAATTTTAGCATCCTTGGTTGTCCAAGTTCCAAGCCTGCTGGAATGAGAAGGGACACAAGCCTGACGTGGGAAGATGTGAGGGCTGTGAGAGGCACAAAGACAGCAGAAGTGGCAACTGGTAGCCCGATGTTAACGGAGAAAGAAAAGAGGAAGAGTACCGTCTGGCAGCACAGAATGGTCTGACTATGTGACTCTGAGCCACCAAGGTAAGACTCAGTTTAGGCTGGTGGCTTCCTCTGAATAAAGAAGGCAGAAAATACCCAATAGTTTTAGAGAACTTCCACCAAAAATAAGTTGCAGTTTACTTGCTGGCATTAGTGGGCGGAAAGAACACTGGATTTGGTTCTAGACCTGGCTCCTTCATCCACTGAGATGCTGAACAGTCATCTGGCCATCCTTGGCCTAGGGATCCATCTTTGTGGAATGGGACATGATGACCACATTCATGGGTGTTTTGAGTGTCATACAAGAGCTCTAAACACACGAGCGGTATTATTCCCACTATCACTGTTAAAAGGAGCACGGTTTAGTGTTCTGGAACACTCACACATGTGGAACCTAGCCCAGGGCCAGGGAGTTGCAGTGTAGGTGTGCAACTGAGAAGACATACACATTCTCATGCACACACTCTTCAAAGAGCCCCTCATCCAGGACCCCTGGACCAGCATCGAGAGGTCTTGTCCCCTGCCACAGACACCCAGAGATCAGGTACTTGTCCAAGGTTGCACAGCATAGCAAAAATGGAACAGGTCTTCCAGTCCCCGTTCTGGGATCCCCCTGCTGGCCTGGGCTGCCCTACGTTTGTCCCCTGCCCCAGCACCCCCAGCCTCAGGGCCAGGCAGGTCCTCACCTCATTCTCGTAGACCAGCAGCTGGGCCTGGCAGAGGAGCAGGTAGCGATCTTTCCAGAGCCCTAAGAGGCCCCCGCTGCTCTTCTTGATCCAGCCAGCCTTGTCCGCCGTCCGCGCTCGCCGAGGCTTCTCACCTCCCTCCTTCACACCCTGTAAGACAGCAGCAGAACATGCCGTGACGGCTGCCACCACGAGGCCACACAGTCCACAGGCCGAACTAGGGCATATCCCTGTGCTAGGTACCTACTGATATCTTCCCATGTGAGCTTCCCCACAACCCCCAAGGCAAATATTCTTAATCCAGTTAAAAATAGCAGTAATAAAAGCAGCAGCAACAACATTAGCAACAGCCACCTTGTATCGAGCCACATGTTACATTCTCCTACTGTCTCATTTAGCCCATACAACTACCGCCTGGGGCGGTGGCATACTTAGCTACATGTTGCAGCAAACTGAAGAGAGGGATAACTTGCCAGTCACACAGCTGGAAGGACAGAGCCAGAATGCAAACTGGGGCTCTAACTCTACCTTCTTCCCGCTCCACCATTCTGCCTCCCATGTGTTCATTCTTTTTTTGTTGTTAATCCTCGCCAGATGATTTGCCATTGATTTTTGTTAGATGGAAGGAAGGGAGAGAAGGAGAGAGAAAGAGAGACAAACATTGATGTGAGCGAGACAGACACATCAATTGGTTGACTTCTGCATACACCCTGACTGGGACGGGTATCAAACCTGCAACCCCGGTATGTGCTCTTGACCAGAAATTGAACGTATGACCCTTTGGTCTAAGAGCTGCTGCTCTAAACATTGAGCAAAAACGGCCAGGGCAGCATGTGTTCATTCAACCAGCCAACAAATGCTGTACTGAGCACCTACAATGTCACGGGTGCTGGAGCAGGCAGAGAGGAATAAAAATAATGAATCTCTGCCCTCACAGACTTGGCAATTTGGGGAAGAAGGAGCTGAACAAATGAACACTAAACATAAACACATTAACAAATGTTAAATGCTACAAAGGAAATAGTGAAGGGGGCCTGGGGGATGAGAGAGGACAGTGTGGGACCTGGTTCAGGTAAGGTGGCCTAGGAAGGCCTCCCAGAGGAGAGGACATTTAAGCAGAATCAGGAGGATGAGAGGAGGGAAGCAGAGAGTGGGAATCTGCCTCTCTACCAACTGCCCTGCTAAAGAACACCCTCGGAAGTCCCCTGCTTCTGCCGCAAAACAAGAGGCTCCTCTGCCCTCCTCCCCACCTGAGTCCAGGACTTTGGGGCAGCCACCCCACCTGGTGAGGGTTCCATGGGATTTGCCTTCGACCAGAGTCCTTCTCTAAGCATAGCAGCCACCCTGGGGCCTCCAGGCTAGCCACTGACATCTTGTGCCCCCTGACTACCTGCTTGGATAGCTGGGTGCTAGGCGTATGCCTACCAGATGGGGTCAGATTCACCTCTGGTCCCCAGCACCCAGCACTGTTCCTTTACACATAATGGGGCTCAAGAAATGTCTCTGAAATAAAAATAAAAGTACACCAAATTTGTTAACCACTCTGCTTCAGTGACTGGTAGCCACAGTAGTAGGTGTGGAGGGGGAGGGTAGAGGAGAGGTGATCGAGAGCCGAGAGCCGTGTCAGAATCTAGAGGAGCTAGAAGAAAATTAGCACTAATTTTGACTACTTTGTAATTTACATAAAGCTCAAAAAAGTGGCCCCAGTTAAAAGGAGCATACCTCCCCCCAAGGGATACCCTGTGGCCACAGCTGCCTTTGGAAGAACAAACCCAGGCAGATGGCAGTGTGGTGAATTGTTGGGGGCTGGGCAGAGCAAGGGCTCCCTGCTTTCTCTCATGGCAGGGGAGCCCGAACCTGGTTCTCACTATGCCCCCACCCTCTGAACTACACACTCTGGTAGTTGGGAACCTAGCTCTGAAGCCCAGTCACACAAGCCAGAGGCAAGTCACTTGGTCTCTCTAAGCCTCAGTTTCTTCATCTGTGAAATCGAGATACAAATAGAAGAGGCAAAGATTATATATAACTCCAGCCCTGGCCAGTGTGGCTCAGTTGGTAGGAGCATTGTCCCATACATTGTAAGGTCTCAGGTTCAATTCCCGGTCAGGGCACATACCTAGGATACGGGCTCAATCCCCAGCCCCAGTCAGGGACAGTGCGGGAGGTAACACTGATCAATATTTCTCTCTCACAGTGATGTTTCTCTCTCTCTCTCCCTCCCTTACCCTCTCTTTAAAAATCAATGAAAATGTCCTCAGGTGAGGATAAAAAAAAAAAAAATGATATATAAAAAAAAAAGATTATAACTCCATGAGGCCAGAGATTTCTGTTTTGTTTACTGTTATATCCTCAGTGCCTAGAAACAGTCTGGTCCACAGTGGGTGCTCAAAAAATGTTTGTTGCTGAACAAAGATATGGCATATAGCCCGGCCGGTGTGGCTCAGTGGTTGAGCGTCGGCCCATGCACCAAGAGGTTGCTGGTTCGATTCTGGTCAGGGCACATGCCCAGGTTGTGGGCCCGATCCCCAGTGTGGGGCATACAGGAGGCGGCCAGTTGATGTTCTCTCTCATCGATGTTTCTCTCTCTCTCTCCTTCTCCCTTCCGCTCTAAAATCAATAAAGAAAAAAATGTTTAAAAAAAGAAAAAAGATATGGCACATAAAGCAGTGCCGAGGACATCTGAAGTTAATAAATGGTAGCTGTTACTATTGTTATTGTTGTCACCGCCATGCCCTCTGACTCTCAGGGACCTCTCTCCCTGCGCCTGGCTCAGAATTGAGACCAAGGCCCTTTCTGGGCTTAGCTGCTGGGCATCAATGCCCCTGGAGCTCCCTGGAGTGTGAGGTGCCCCTCAGGGTCTCTCTCTAACTTGTAGATGACAAGAAAAATGGAGAAGTGGGATAGTCCCAAACGGTCTTCCACCATGGAAGATTGAGGAAGTGGAAGGCTGGCCCACAGGCCAGTATAAGCCACCCTGACCAGGAGAAGAGGAGACTTCAGGGCCCTTTACAAGAAGAGGGAGGTTCTCTTGCCCTGGCTGGTTTGGCTCAGCGGTTAGAGCATCAGCCCGCGGTCCAGAGAGACCCGGGTTTGGTTCCCGCTAAGGGCATGTACTTCGGTTGCAGTTTGTCCCCGGCCCTGGTTGGGGCAGTGTGAGTGGCAACCACTGGATGTGTGCCTCTCTCACATCGATGTTTCTCTCTCTTCCTACCTTTCTCCCTCCCGCTCTATCTGAATATAAATGCAAAAATGTCCTCGGGTGAGGATTTAAAAAAAAAAGAAGAAGAGGGAGGTTCTCATCCACCCAACTCCCCCTCCCCCTATCACCAGAGACCCTGTGTTCATTCAGCCCATGGACCGTGTGACCCACAGGACCTCATTCCCCCAGGGCTGGAAGGGATGCAGTGGGAAACAGGAAGCCCCCCCACCCATTTCAAACATCGCACCCTCCACCAGTAACTACAGTACTGTTGGCCACTTCCTAGGCCTGCAGGCTGTAGGTCTCTTAAACCAAGCAGTAGAGATGGTGGGTCATGAAGCCACTGCCTGGTGTCCCGCCTCTGAGCTCCAAGTTCCCCTCTTGCTTTTCAGGGGCCCACCCACCATCCCATGGGATCTCACACCTTTTTCTAACCCCCTCCACTCGTGACCTCCCCTGCCTGCCTCACCCACTGACGTGTGAAAACTTCCTGCCAGCTGGAAGCTCCCAGGGTGCAAAGCTAGAAACTTGTGCCTTGACCACTGTCCTCTCTGGTTGTAGCAGAGCAGTGCCCAGGGAATACCATGGCTGGATTAAGTAGAGAAGCCAGTCCAGGGCAGGCCCAGGAGGGGACTGAGGCGAGAAAGCACTTGGGGATGGGGGGGCAGTGATAAGTGAAGGGTGCAGGCATGAACCAAAGCCCAGGGAAGGGTCTCCTTATCAAGAATCAGCCACAGCAACAGACACAGCTACCTGTAGGGAGACCTGGCTGGACGTCCTGCTTGCCTGCCACCCTTCACCCAGCTCCTCTCCCTGCCCCTCAGACATTCTCCCACCAGTGGGCCTGACTATGCCCCAATAAGTTTTAATAAGTGGCCCCTCCCCTTGGCAGGGCTCACAGGGGATGTTTTGTCCTGCTCAGCCCAGTTTCTCGGCCTCCTCTCCTCTTGTTGACCAGCTGACCACTGTTCTTCCTGTTTTGCCCTCTCCTCTCCCATCTATCCTCACTCAAGCCCTCCTCTGCCCACTATGGGCAGCTTCTGAGGCACCCCTAGGCACCAGCGTGGCTCCCCTTTGCCTGAGGTGGGAAGGTGTCTGGGTCATTCATTAAAAAGAAAAAGATGCCATGCCCTGACCAGTGTTGGCCTGCAAACTGAAGGGTCATGGGTTCAATTCCCAGTCAAGGTCATATACCTGGGTTACAGGAGGCAACCAGTCGATATCTCTCTCTCTCTCCCTTCTATTCTATCTAAAAAGTCAATGGAAAAATGTCCTCAGGTGAGGAATAACAAACAAACAAAAACTAAATTAAAAAAATCTTTTAAAGAAAAAGATGCCAGCCCTGGCCGGTTTTGGCTCAGCTGTTAGAGCATCGGCCTGGGGTCCCAAGAGATCTGGGTTCGGTTCCCGCTAAGGGCATGTACCTCGGTTGCAGTTTGTCCCCGGCCCCGGTTGGGTCATGCGGGTGGCAGCCACTCGATGTGTTCCTTTCACATCGATGTTTCTCTCTCTTCCTCCCACTCTATCTGAACAAAAAATGGAAAAATGTCCTCGGGTAAGGATAAAAAGAAAAAAAAATTTAAAGAGGAGAAAAAAAAAAAAGAAAAAGATGCCAGGTCACCCTGACTCTGTGCACAGAAGAGAGCAGGGAAAGCCACAACACAGGCCATGACAGAGAGATGGAGACCAGCAGAGGAAAACTTGCTGGCACCTCACATCACAGGGAGCTTATGATGACCATCTTTGCCCTTTAACTAAACCCAGTCAAACTCTGCTAAGAACCCACCATGTCAGAGCCCCGTGAGGAACTTCCAGTCTGGTGGGGGCAATGCAGACCCTGCCTGAGAGGGCCCAGCTTGTTGGGAGGGACATAGCACCTACCCGGAGGGATATGTCAGTCCCAGCTCCCTAATGGGATAAGGGCTTGGGGTTAGTTTGGGAAGCCCTTGCAGAAGGCAGGGTTTTGATAGGACTGTGAAGAGGGAAGGAGACACACACCTTAGCCCAGAGGAGAAGGAAAGACACAAAGGGTATCAAAGGCCCTACACGCTCAACTTCACTACCAAATGAGAAAGTACAGCCCAGAAAGGGCCCAAGATTAGCTTGAGGTAACAAAACCAGTCTTGGGACTGGACACTGCCTGGCCTCTCTCTAGCTGGGAAAGGGCAACTGAGCAGCCTGGAGCCACTGGAGGCCAGACCAGGAACAGGCATGACTAAGAGGGCAGGAGGTAGAACTCCAGGGCAGAAGCAGGAAAGCCTGAGTCCAGGGTTTTCAACCTTACTCCAGTGTCAAGAACACCTCACACTGATATTTGGAGTTTTCAAAGCTTCTGCACATATCACTGCATTTCTGGATCACCCACCTCCCTCATTTTATAGTTGGGGAAATGAGGCCCTGAGAACACAAGTGACAGATGCCCAGGGCCCAGGCCTGCACTCCTTCCCCAAGCCTCAGCTTGACAGGGTCTACCAACCCACTGCACAGAGGAGGTCACTAAGGCTGAGGGGGCTCGGCACCAGGGTGGCTGGGGCTTGGGGAGGAAGCTCAAAGCCAGAGGGAGGACTGAAACAGCCATGTGGGAGTGAAATGATGAGGCCAGTCTGGGGTCATGAGGAAGAGCAGGTGACTATGATCTAAGAGGGGTTTTAGAGAAGCAAAGATGGGACACTGAAGCCTAAAGAAACAAGGGTAAGTGACTGGGAGAAGAAATGGGAGAAAAAGAGTTAAGGAAACCAAAAGGGAGGTAGGGGAGAGGGAGCCCCTAGCTGTGTGGGGAAGAGGTGAGCAAGACCTTAGTTAACCCAGCTATGCAGGGAGCTTTTGGCAGAGTCAGTAAGTGGCAAAGTTAGAAACTCAGAACCAGAGGGAGTGCAGGGCTGGGCTGGCCACGAGACAAACCATGGGCCCAGGAGGCCCCAGGAGAACTTCCCTTAATTGGGGGCCAGAGCAGATCAGAAGATGGAGTAATCCTGTCCCACATCCTCTGGGAGAAGGGGAGGGGCCACAGCCAGACAGTCCAGCCCTCACAACAGGGCCCAGGGGCAGGGGAGGGCATCCCTACCTCTGTAAGCAAGAAATCAAAACAAATCACAGTGGACTGACTTTGCCCCCTACTTCCACCCACTCGGAAAGAAAAGGCCACAATCATACTGTCAGGATCTGGGGAGGAGGCCTTCAGGCCCTATAGTTTATAGAAGAGGAAACACAAGCTAAGAGGGGAAGTGACTTATCTACCATCCTACAGAAACGCAGGGCCTGGCCTGGAGGGAACCCTGACATCCCAGCTGCCCCTGGGCAGTGGCCCCAGGAAGTAAGGAAATGGGCACTGATGGGGACACAGGCAGCCTGGTCCACTCAGGGTTTCCTAGGTGGACAGCGTTACCCCAAGAGTGAAGGCTTCATCTTTCCTCCCCACCCACTCAGGCACAGACATATCCTTCCCCTCGGCGAGGAGAGACAGAGGCTGACATCCCCTGAGGACAAGAAGCAAAGTCCTCTAGACTCAGCAGACCCTCCTCTAATGTATTCATTCCACAGGCACACATTAAGTGCTTGCAGTGTGCTTGGATGCTGGAGCTGCTGGGAGAACTGTGTGTGCAAGTAAAGGGCAAGAATCACAGAGTGCCTGACCCCACTGCAGGCCAAGAAGGTCCTGAGGGGTAAGAGAGAGACTCAAAGAGGTACTGCTGGTCCAGCTGCCCAGTTCCCTCCCCGAGCTAGCCCTCCCAGAGGTTCGGGGAAGGCAGGGGCTAGAATCAGCCCCTACTGGGCCAACTCTAGGGTAGGTGAGAGGGTAGGGTAAAGAGGACTCAGAGGGACTTAAACAGAGGAGAATAAAAGCAACTTCTCCAGCTCCCAGCCACCAGATAGGGTCACAGACTCAAGATTGCTTCAGAAGGGCACTCCAGGACCCACAGACTCCTCCCCACCACACACACACACACACACAGTCTGCCCCCTCAGAATCCAACCTGGCTGGCAAGGAGAGTCAGTGGTAACCAGAGTTCGAACTTAACACTCCAGGCCAGTTTCAGCAGAGCCTCAGTCTCCCCGTCAATCCAATGGGAACAATAACATGCCCACAGTCGGTGAGAGAAGCCAGAAAGATAATGAAGGAGAATGGGACGTTGAAGTGCCGGACACGATCCCTACCCCCGGCCCTGCCTCCCCTGCCTAGGCTGTGCCTCGCGGGGCTGGGGGTGCTGGTGTCCCGAGACCCGCGGGAGAGGGGCTGGCTGGAACAAGGGCCTGAGCCCGGGACCCCAACCGCCGTAAGCTGCTCGAAGACCCCAGCCCTGGCCCCCCGCCTGGCCTGCCCTCACCTCCTCCTCCATGGCGAGTCCGCTGAGGTCCAGCTGATCGGCCGCTCTGCCGCTCACTCCCAGCGCCGCGCGGGCTCCGCCACCTCCATCCACGCCCGGCGGGGCGGAGGCTCTCAGCGTTCTGTCCCGCGGGCCGCCCGGGGCCCAAGAAACTTCGGGGAGGCGGGGCCGGGGGCGGGGAGAGGCTTCCGGGGGCCTGGGGGCGGGGCCTCAGGAGGGGAATAGCGGGGCCCGGAGGCCGGGGCAGGGGCTGGAAGCGGCTGCGGTGGAGCGGGGCGGGGGCGGGGCGGGGGGAGGAGCCTGGGCGGGGCCGGGCAGGGGTCTAGGGACTGGGAACCCGAGCTGGAGGAAGAGGGAGGGACAGGGCGGAGAGCGGCTGCTCCGACCCGCGGAGGGAAAGGGACTGGGTGGGTATAAAGGACGCAGGGGACCCGAAGGGGAGAGGGGGAGGGGGTTTCCGGCTAGAGGCGGAGGAGAGGGATGCGGGTGGGGCCCGAGGGCGGGGCCGGGTGGGGCCGGACCGAGCTAGCTCCCGAAACGCTGGTAGTTTGTGCCTTTGAGGTTTCCTGACCCGAGTGGGCTGGGGTTACCAGACTGGCCATGCCGTCCTGGGCGGCACGGAGATGATGCCACCAAGAGGCTCCTCTTTTCTTTGCCGACGCCAGCAGCGGCGACGAGTTGGTTCTCTTCTCCCAGGCACCTCCTGGCAGGGCAGGGCCTGGAACTTGAGTCCCATCCGGAGAGTAATACAACCGGAAGACCTGGGGCTAGGGAGCTGGGCTCCTGAGTCCCCTTGGGGGAGGGGTTCTGCCCCTGGCTCTCAGGGTTCCCCAAATGTAGTGTTCTCCAGACTTCGTTGAGCACTGCTCAGAACTGTACCCCTCTCTGGCTGGTGCGGCTCAGTGGATTGAGAGGTCCTCCCATGGACTGAGATGTCCCTGTTGCATTCCCGACAGGGCACATGCCTGGGTTGTGGGCTGGATCCCCAGTAGGGGGCGTGCAGGAGGCTGCCTATCCATGTTTCGCTCTCACATCGATGTTTCTAACTCTCTCTAAAAATCAATAAAAACATATATATATTTATATATGTACTGTACCCCTCTCTGGTTCCTATATTTGAGGGCCACCCCCAACCCCCGCCCCCATTCAGCCGTAATCTTGCATCCTTGACAACCTTGTAGAGAGTGAAATGTAGAGACCAGCAGAGAATGGTGTTAGTTATACCTTGAACTCTCATTTTACACTTTAAGAAACAGAGACCCAGAGAGAGAAAGTGACTGGCTACATCCCACCCCTCACCACCATCTCCCCCCACCCCCACCCCACCTCTTTCCCATTAGCTCTCAGGTCAACCCTGCCCCCATGTCTCTGCAGAAAGAATTAGGTGCCTGCAGGATCAATGGGTGCCATAGCAGCAGCTGCACCAGTTGATCGAACTCTCCTTTCACTGTCTTCTGTTGGCCCTCAGGCTCCCAACCTTTTTCCAACCCTACATGGAAAAGGGCAGCCTGGGGACTCAAGGGCCAAGGGAGAAGATGAAGACACACTTTTCCCTCGTGCCTGGGCCTTGGTCTCTAAAGGGATGAAGAAAATCCAGCCCAGAGGTCTGAGAAAATCAGGGTATGTGGCAATGTCTTGCAGCCACCACATGTTTTATTCCCTCACCCTGCGGAGTTGTGCAGCTGTTGCATCCATGCATGAGGACTCAGAAGATCCTGTATCTGGGAACTCAGATTCCACCTATAGGAAAACAGATACCCTGGAGAATTCATGTGGTTGGATAGAAGCAGCTCATGGTGGGAGTGGGGGTGAAGTAGGTTTTGACATCCAGCCAGCTCTGCCACTGTGAAGAATGAACCACTGATAACCATTTTAGCCTCAGTTTCCCCATCTAGCCCAGGCTGGTCCTCTGGTTGTTGCCTCCATGCCAGATGCATTCATTCAACACAAATATTTTATTTGCCTTGATTGCTTGTCAGGCCCTACACTAATAACTGAAAGATAATGGCAGTACCCAGGGTCCTTGTCCTCCATCAGGAGAGAAAGGCATGTAAACAGTGTAGCTAATTTAATCCTCACACAGGTAGGTACCCATCCATAAAATAAATACAACTGTTAACCTCATTTCACAAATCAAGAATCCAAGGCTTGGACCTGTTCAAGGTCACTTGACTGGTAAGTGGTGGTGCAAGGTTTTAAACCTCGTCTGACTCAGAGTCTGTACTTTCTACTAAATGACCTGTTTTGGCAGCATTGTGTGACCAGGCCACACAAGATCCAGGCCCTATCTTGGAGAGCTGATGAACCAATAGGAGAGTCCTGAGAAGGGCTCTGAGGAAGGAGTACACAGTGTATGGTGAGAGCTGGTTCCCAGGGAGAGGGGCTGGAGTGACTGACATGTTCTAGTAGGGTTAGTTGGATAGAGGGAAGGCAAACAGAAAAAGTTCAGGAAGAGAGAACATCTCACAAAAATGAGAACTTGTAAAACATCTCGATTTATTAGGGGAAGTGTCGGCAGATTTCTGTGGTCATATGTGTGTGGTGATGGTGGTGAGTTTGGAAAAAAGCCATAAAGGAGGCAGCAGGAGCTAGAACATTTAGGGCTTTGAGTGATGACCAAAGGAAGGGATTTGAAATTCCTCCTGCAAGTAGCAGGGGACCATTGAAGCACTGAAGCAGAGTATGACATGATTTTCAGGACTACTATAAGAAGAATGGTGACAGGGTAAGACAGAGAGGCCCTTGAATAGATTGTTACAGAAATCCAGGTTGGAAGTGATGGAGGCCAGTGGTTATAACAATGGTAGGAACAGATTCAAGAGATAGTAAGGAGACCTGGCAGGTATGGCTTAGCAGTTAGAGCGTCAGCCCACGGACCAAAGAGCCTCAGGTTTGATTCCAGTCAAGGGCACCATACCTCGGTTGCGGTTTGCTCCCTGGCCCAGGTCGGGGTCATTCAGAGAATGACACGGGGAGGCAACCAGTCGATGTGTCTCTCTTACATTGATCTCCCCCCCCCCCACCATATCTGAAGATAAATGGAAAAAGTATCCTCGGTTGAGGATTAAAAAAATATAGAGAGAGCCCTGGCTGGTTTTGCTCAGTGGTTAGAGCACCGGCCCATGGACCAATGATTCACGAGGTTGATTCCAGTCAAGAACACATACCTTGGTTGTGGTTCCCCAGCCCTGGTGGGGGTCCTGCGGGAGGCAACCAGTCGATGTGTCCCTCTCATGTCAATGTTTCTCTCTCTCTCCCACTCTATCTGAAGATAAGTAGAAAAAAATCCTCAAGTGAGGATTAAAAAAAAGAGAGAGAGATAGTAAGGAGATAGAGGGATCAGGACTTAGAGAAAATTGTTTCATTATTCATTGATCCATCCATTCAATAAATATCTGTTAAGAGTCTACCATGTCTCAGGCACTGTTCTAAACACAGAGCACAAAGCCATGAACTTGACAGGCATGATCTCTGCTTTCATGGAGCTGGAAGAAAGAGATGGTAGGCAAGTAAACAATTGAACATAATAATCAGAATGTGGTAAATTCTCTAAGGGAAATAAACAGAAGAATAAAATAGTAACTGGGGAGCTCATTTTAGCTATGATGTGTGTGGTGGGGGGAAAACTTTCTGCAGAGTGGATATTTCAGCTGAGACCTAAAAGATGAGAGAGCCACAAAAAGAGGTAGGGTGAAAGGGGGAGGTATTTCACGCAGAGGAGAGAGCAAGTGCAAAACCCTGGCATAAGAAAGGGCTTCAGCCCTGGCCAGTTTGGCTCAGATGATGGAGCGTCAGCCTGCGGACCAGAGAGTCTGAGGTTCAGTTCCCACTAGGGGCACGTACCAAAAAAAAAAAAAAAAGAAAGAAAGGGCCAAGGAACACCAAGAAGGTCAATGTGATAGAAGCATGGTAAGGGAGAAAATGGTAAACTTAAGGTCACAGTGAAAGGAAAGGAGGGAATTGGCCTCAGGCTATGGTACGGACTGTGGATTTTATTCTAAAAGGAATAGCCTAGGGAGGCATAGAGGGCTTTTAACTAGAGCAGTAGCAAAATCAGATTTATATATTTGAAAAGATTCCACCTGCTGCTGTTTGGAAAAGGGAATGGAAGGGGACCAGAGTGGAAGCCAGGAATCCAGTAACTTTAGGAGGCTACTGCTAAAATCCAGGGGAGAGACGACAAGCTGCTACATCTAGGGAGTGAGATGGGGATGGAGGAAAGTGAATAGATTCAAAATACATTTTGGAGGCAGAAACAGCTTTTTTTTTTCTATCCTCGCCCAAGGACACTTTCCCATTTTTTGTTCAGATAGAGTGGGAGGGAGAGAGAGAGGAAAAGAGAGAGAGAGAGAGAAAAAAACATTGACATGAAAAGGACACATTGAGTGGCCGCCACCCGCAGGACCCAAGCAGGGCCGGGGACAAACCACAACCGAGGTTCGCGCCCCCAGCAGGAACCTAAGCTGGGCCTCTCTGGACCACAGGCCGACACTCCAACCGCTGAGCTAAACTGGCCAGGGCCAGAAACAGCGTTTGATGGTGGATTGGATGTGGTAGGTGAAGAAGAAAAATATATGATGCAGGTTTTTTGGGTTTTTTTGGTATGTGCTCCTAGCGGGAACCAAACCTGGGACTCTCTGGTCCACAGGCCAACGCTCCAACCGCTGAGCCAAACTGGCCAGGGCCATGATGCAGGTTTTTAACTTAAACCAAAATTGGTGATGCTATTCTGATGATGAAGACATCAGAAAATCAGGTTTAGCCGGACAGTGTGACTCAGTGGTTGAGCGTCGACCCATGCACCAAGAGGTTGCCAGTTTGATTCCAGATCAGGGCACATGCCCAGGTGGTGGGCCTGATCCCCAGTGGGGGCATGCAGGAGGCAGCCAATCAGTGTTCTCTCTCATTTATGTTTCCCTCTCTCTCTCTCTCTCTCTCTCTCTCTCTCTCTCTCTCTCTCTCCCTTCTCCCCTTCTCCCTTCCTCTTTCTCTAAAACCAATAAAGAAAAAAAAGAAAAAGATAAAAGAAAATCCGGTTTATTTGGTATTGGAGAAAGAGATTAAAAGCTGTGCTCTGGAGAAAGTGAGTTTAACATGCCTGTTAGGCATCTTTGTGGAGATATCAGGAGGACAAATGGAGATATAATCTGGAGGGGAGAAGAGCAGGCTGGATACATAATACTGGGAAGCATCATGTAGCTGGTAATTAAACCATGGGATTGGAACAGAAAGAAAAAATAAAGTTAAGTCCTCCTACATCGGGACATCTGGTTGAGGAAAAGGGGTTAGTTAGTAAAGGAGACCTAAAGAAAGCAGCCACTATGTAGCAGGAAACAAGGGAAGTGAAGAGAAGAGAGAATTTGAAGGAATGAAGATCAACTGTACCAGAAGTTCAATAAAATAAGTATATGCAGCCCTGGGCAGTGTGGCTCGGTTGGTTGGAGCGTTGTCAGGTACACAGAAAGGTGGTGGTTGATTCTCTTTCAGGGCACATACCCAGGTTTCAGGTTCAATCCCAATCCTGACTAGGGTGCATATCGGCTGCGTACGGGAGGCAACCGATGTTTCTCTCTTACATTGATGTTTCTCTCTCCCTCTCCCTTCCTCTCTCTAAAAATTAATTTAAAAAATAATAAAGCATGTCTTTAAGAGAGAAAAAAAGTGTGTGCTGGCCAATGATGCCTTCTCTGGAAGGTGGCAGACCACTGTTCCAGCTTCTCTACAATGTAGACTGTCCTTGTAAGCTTAGAGCTGTAAAACTGGGAGGGCAAAAGCTTGGAGAAGGACTCTTTTAAGTATCAAAAGAGAAAACACCGAAAATGCATTTTGTAAACCACCCAGTCTGTGTATAATGCCTGTGGTAATGTCATTGTTGTTTTTATTAATGACCTGAGGATTGGATTGAGACCACCGGTTGGAGAGCAGGTAAGCCATAAGGAAAGAGTTCTAGAGAAGAAAGTTTCATAATGAAGAAAATCCCGTTCCTCCTGAGAGCTAGTGTCAAATCGGGTTTCAGGTAAGACGAGGAGATCCGGGGGCAGTGTTGAGCTTCACTCGGAACTGACCCTACGAAGGCATCAGTGAGCAGAGCACCGGGCAAATGCCAAGCCTGCCCAAAGCCAAGGAAGGAAGTTCAGCCCCAGTTGTGAGGAGTCTCTCTGGCTCCGCCTCCTTCCTCCACCGACCAATCAGGGTTCAACTGACCGGAGGCTGCGCTGGGGTGGGGAGGAGGGCGGAGCCGAAGGACCGTAATTCACCGCGAGGCGACATTCAGTTATTCATTCTATTCCTTTCCCTACAAAGGCTCACTGTTGCTGCTCTTAAAAAAACCTAAGTGAGCCTATAACCACTTTTGAAAAAGTGCTGGCAGTCTCATATGAAACTAAGTATATACTATTCTATGACCCAGCAATTTCTTACCTAGGTATTTATTCAAAAGAAAGCACAAATTCACAGAAAATCCAAATATCCATCCGCAGGAAAATAGATAGACTAGTATACCCACACAGTGGAATACTATTCAGCAACAAAAAGGAACCACCAAATGATACACACAGCAACGTGGATGAATCTCAAAATTATTGTGCTCAGTGAAAGAAACCTGTATGCACAAGAATACATATTGTATAATTCCATTTATAAGAAGTTCTAGAACAAGCTAAACTAATCTATAGTGAAAACAAAATCAGAACAGAGATTGGCTGAGGACTGAGGATAGGGATAGACTGCAAAGAAGCATGAAGGAACTTTCCAGATGATGGCAATGTTCTTAGAACTTTGTGCAATGGAAGAAATGTTCTGTATCTGTGCTGTTCATGGCCGGTCACATGTGGCTATTGAGCACTTGAAGTGTGGCCAGTGCAAATAAAAACTGCATTTTGGCCCTGGCCAGTTTGGCTCAGCGGTTAGAGCCTCGGTCTGCAGACCAGAGTTGCCGGTTCGAAAAGGATCCCTGGCCCTGGTTGGGGTCATGCGGGAGGCAACCAAGTCAATGTGTCTCTCTCGAATCAATGTTTCTCTGTCTATCTCTCTCTCCGACTCTATCTGAAAATAAACGGAAAAATGTCCTCGGGTGAGGATTTAAAAAAAAAAAAAAAAAAGATAAGCATAAACTCTAATTAATGCTATGTGTGGTGAAGTGTTTTGATGTGAAATGTACTGTTGTCTATAACTTTGAAATGCTTAACACAATATGTATTGATGAATGGAAGGATGGCTAAATTGTTAGACATATGATAAAACAAATACAGGAAAATATTGTAGAATCTTGGTGGTAGGTTAATGGGTGTTCACTGTAAAAGTCTTTCAATATTTCTGTGAATATTGGGATATTTTCAGAACAAAATGTTGGGGGTATCAGGCTGAGAAAAGAAAGAATTAGAAAGTTATCTAATTGGATACAAATTTTCTGTTTGGAATGATGAAAATTCTCTGGAAATAGATGGTGGTGGTTACTTAATGGCAATTCACTGAACACTTAAAAAAAGTCAAAATGGTAAATTTCATGTTATATCTTTTTTTTTTCTTTATTGATTTCAGAGAGAGAGGAAGTGAGAGGGAGAGACAGAAACATCGATGAGAGAGAACATCGACTGGCCGCCTCCTGCATGTCCCCCAGTAGAGATTGGGCCCAAAATTTGGGCATGTGCTCTGACTGGGAATCGAACCTGCAACCTCTTGGTGCACGGGTTGATGCTCAACCACTGAGCCACACCAGCTTTTTTTTAAAAAAAAAGCTTGAAAGCCAAAGGGCAAAAGATGTTGGGGGAAAATTCATGTGAAAGTTTGTGCCTTCTCTAGAGGCAGTCTGGGGTACTATACAGAGAGAAGGGTGAAAGGGGCAGGCTGCGTGAGTAAGTGTGCTAGGCCCACTTGGAGTAGAGGGTAGTGGGAAGAAAACACAGTCTTTGGAAACAGACAGACCTGCGTTCATAATCCCCTTTCACTTTCTAGTTGAATAACTATTTGTTTCGACCTCCCACACCTCACGAACCTCTGGGTAGCTTGATTCTGCCTCCATTTCAGGAAAACTTGTGCTAGAGTTGCTGATGGAACCAATTAAATGTTTACTATATATTTAAAAAGCTATTTGTTATTGCTATTGTTACTGTAACAAATTGCAACAAATTTAGTATCTTAGAACAACACAGATTTATTATTTTGTAGTTCTGGAAGTTTAAAATGTGTCTTACTGGGCTAACATCAAGAAATGCGTTCTTGCCCTGGCCGGTTTGGCTCAGCAGTTAGAGCGTCGGCCTGCGGTCCGGAGAGACCCGGGTTCGGTTCCCGCTAAGGGCACATACTTCGGTTGCAGTTTGTCCCCGGCCCTGGTTGGTCGTGCGGGTGGCAGCCACTCGATGTGTCCCTTCACGTCGATGTTTCTCTCTCTCCTCTCTCTCCCTCCCACTCTATCTGTACAAAAAATGGAAAAATATCCTCGGGTGAGGATAAAAAAAAAAGAAAGAAATGCGTTCTTCCTTCAGAAACTCTGTGTGTGTGGGGGGGAGGGGGACTCACTTCCTTGTCTTTTCCAGCTTTTAGAAACCTCCTCTATTCTTTGGCTTGGCTCATGGCCTTTTCCTCCATCTTCAAAGCCAGCAGTAACATCTTCAAATCTTTTTAATGCACCCCACCCCCCTGCTTCCTTAATCACATCTCTTTCTCTGACTCTCCTGTCTCCCTCTTTCCCTTATAAGAACCCTGTGATTCTATTGGGCCCACCCAGACAATCCAAGATAATCTCCCCATCTCAAGATCCATAATTTATTACATCTGCAATGTCCCTTTTGCCATGTAAGGTAACATATTCACAAGTTCTGAGGATTAGGACATGGACATGATGGGGGGGCATTTTTCTGCCTATTATGGTGATTTTGAAATTTATGTTACCCGTACTCCTATGACAAGACTACACTAAAGAGGAAACATATTTCTCGTAATTTTTAAAAATATGTTTTTATTGATTTTTTTAGAGAAAGAGGAAGGGAGAGAGTGATAGAAACATCCACGTGAGAGACAAACATCTATCAGCTGCCTCCTGCATGTTCCACCCCCCCCCCCCAACCGGGGATCAAGTCTTTAAGTCCTCAATGCAACCTGGGCATGTGTCCTGACCAGGAATCTAATTGGGACCTCTCAGTCCATGGGACGATGCCCAATCCACTGAGCCACACCTGCTGGGCATATTTCTATAATTTTTTCCCTAATAGTTTTATTGAGATATGATCCACATACCATACAATTTACCCATTTAAAGCAAATAATTCAAATGGTGTTTAGGAGTCACAGACTTATGCAATCATCACATTTTCATCTTTCTACCATTTTTACATTTGTAGAAACAAAGACTTGAAACATTAAGGAAACTTGCTTAGGGTAACATCTATTGGCAGGGCTGGGGCATTGCAGTGGCTGTCAGGAGCTGAAATTCCAGTCCAGGCCTGGACTCCCTTCATTAAGACCAATCACCTGGGAGAAGTGTGGTGTAGTAGTGAAATAAGCAGGTGCTTAAGCCAAGTGAGACTTGGGTTCAAGGCTTTGTTTCTGCTATCTACAAGCTATGTGATATTTGGTAAACCTCGTGGAGTCTTGGTTTCTTTATTTGCAAAATGAGAACAATAAAATTAATGGGGAGCCCTGGCCGGTTTGGCTCAGTGGTTAGAGCGTCAGCCTGCGGTCCAGAGAGACCCGGGTTCGGTTCCCGCTGAGGGTATGTACCTCGGTTGCAGTTTGTCCCCGGCCCTGGTTGGTCGTGTGGGTGGCAACCACTCGATGTGTCCCTTTCACATCGATGTTTCTCTCTCTCCCTCCCACTCTATCTGAACAAAAAAATGAAAAATGTCCTCGGGTGAGGATAAAAAAAAAAAAAATTAATGGGGAGAGGAGGTATCCGACTCACCTTTAAGATTCCTTCCAACTATGTAATTCAAAGTTTCAATGGCAGGGAAAGATAATAAAAAATAAATTCCCCAAGACTTGGCCCCTTAGCTCAGTTGGTTGGGCATCCTCCTGAGCACTGAAAGGTTGCTGGTTTGGCTCCCAGTCAGAGTACATGCCTGGGTTGCAGGCTCGATCCTGGGGAGGGGGCATGCATGAAGCAGCAGATGGAGTTTCTCTCCCTCTCTCTCCCTTTCCCTCTTAAAAATAATACCAATACTACTACTAATAATAAATCAATAAAAATAAATAAATAAATCCCCCAAGCATCCAGGGCAACAAGAGGGATGAGTATTCCCTGGACAGACACATGCTTCCCTGGTACAGGCCTTAAGAATTCCTCACTGATGGGCCTCAGCTGAGTGGGAAAGAGGACGTGTAAAATGACCTTTACAAAGGCAGAGAGAGCCCGGTGGGTGGGGCTCAGTGGCTGAGCATTGACCCATGCACCAAGATGTTTCTGGTTCAATTCCTGGTCAGGGCACATGCCCAGGTTGTGGGCCAGATCCCCAGTGGGGGACATGCAGAAAGCAGTCAATCAATGTTCTCTCTCACTGATGTTTCTATCTTTCTCTCCTCCCTTCCTCTCTCTCTCTAAAATCAATAAAGAAAAAATTAAAGCCCTAGCCAGTTTGGCTAAGCGGTTAGAGCGTCAGCCAGGGGACCAGAGAGACCTGGGTTCAATTTCCGCTAAGGGCAACTACCTCCGTTGAAATTTGCCCCCCCCCTTGGGGTCGTGTGGGTGGCAACCACAGGATGTGTCTCTCTCATGGATGTTTCTCTCTCTCTCTCTCTTCCTCCCTCTCTCCCTCCCGCTTTGTCTGAAAATAAATGCAAAAATGTCCTCAGGTGTGAATAAAAAACAAACAAACAAACAAAGACAGGCAGAGAGAATTGGGAAGAGTTGAGAGGCGGGTCAGGTCTTGGGGTGGTCTGCCCTGGAGTGGGCAACGATACTGCCTGTGGTATCAGAGGTGGGAGGGATCAATGGCAGCTCTTCTCCAAGGGCAAGTTCAGCCGCTAAGGGCTAGAAGGGAGGGGGAGTGTGGTGGAGGGATGGTTCTGAAAATAAATCTCCAGGGCAGCATTGGGAGACACCACACCACCTGCCGCGCAGCTGCATTCGCCCCCGCCATCTCCCGCCACGCCCAGTGGTCCACCCGACGTGGTATGCTCCGCCACCACAATAAGCCTCCTTCTTCCAGAGTGCGATTGGTACAGCCCAAGCTGGAGAAGGGGGGGCAGCCGGTGAGGGGCACGCCCCTGTCTCTGATTGGCTGGATAATTTAAAGATCCGGCCAGTGATAGGATGATTCTCTACTGCTAGTATTTGAAAGTTCCTAGAGCCGGAGCTTCCCCGGCAGTTCGGTTCTGTTCAGCTTGTTCGTTCGAGTTCTGGCGCGAGTATCCACACGGTTTCAGAGTTGGGAGGAAGAGACCCTGCCTCTTTAAGGGATCCCTCTTGGGAGAGTGCAAAAGAGAGGGTAAGCCGGAGGGAACACACATTCCAGGGTCCCCCCGCGATTTCCCTAGCCAAATACCCTGCCCCTTCCCCACCTTGGCTCCTACCAGCCGTGTGGCCTCTCTCAGCCTGTTTCCACTTTTGTACACGGGGAATAGTGAGACCTGCCCGGCTGCGTATAAACCAGTGAACGTACCTGGGAAGCGATGATTACATGCCAACCCCCTTGCTCATCTCCCCACGTGAGATTCCCTTACTTCCTGGGAAGAGGACTGAGGATCCCCGTGCCCCCCCCCCGCCCCCCGCCCCCGTCATTTTGAAGCTGTCTTCTTTTTTGTCCAGGGTTCCCTTCTGTGGCCCTTGCCTGACAGCCGAGGCTCCCCAAATCAGGGTGCATTTGATGCTGCCCACCCGCTGCTTTGGAAATGACTGTGTGGGAAAGTAATTTCTAAATGAATTTAATAAGTGACGCCAGGGTCCTTTTAGAATCACCATGACCTGGTTTTGTTTTTTTTTTTTAATTATTTATTTCTTCACCTGAGGATACTTTTCCATTGATTTTCAGATAGAGTGGAAAGGAGGGAAGGAGAAAGAGACAGCGAAAGAGACAGCGAAACATCCTTGTGAGAGAGACATCGATTGGTTGCCTCCCGCACAATCTCCAACGGAGCCAGGATCGAACCTGCAACCTAGGCACGCGGCCTTGACCGGGAATCGAACCCGAGAACTTTTGGTCCACAGGCCGATGCTCTACGGCCCAGCCAAACCGGCCAGGGCACTGCTACCTCTTTGTGTTACCTGTGACAGCCTCCATGAGCCGATGTGGCCTTGACCCAGCTCCCCGTCATGGCCTCTGTACCACCTGTTACATCCTTGAGCTCCCGAGACCCCTGTGCTGCGATCCTTTCGCAGACCTGCAGAGGCGGCAGTGATGCTGTCGGGTACTCTGGCCGCCGCCGAGTGCGAGGACGCGGAGCTGCGGTGCCGCGTGGCTGTGGAGGAGCTGAGCCCGGGTGGGCAGCCGCGAAGGCGCAAGGCTCTCCGCACCGCGGAACTGAGCCTAGGTCGCAATGAGCGCCGCGAGTTGATGCTGCGCCTGCAGGCGCCCGGGTCCGCGGAGCGGCCTCGCTGCTTCCCCCTGCGCGCCGCGCGCCTCTTCACACGCTTTGCCGCCTCGGGGCGCAGCACACTGCGGCTCCCCGCCCACGGCTCTCCCGGGCTGGGAGCGGTGCAGCTGCTGCTCTCGGACTGCGCCCCGGACCGCCTTCGCCGCTTCCTCCGCACGCTGCGCCTCAAACTGGCTGCGGCCCCAGGCCCCGGGCCGTCCTCCGCCCGCATGCAGCTGCTTGGACCACGGCCCCGTGACTTCTTCACCATCAGCCCGGTGCAGCCCGAGGAGCTGCGGCGCGCAGCGGCCACCCGGGTCCCGGACACCACGCCGGTGAAGCAGCCCACAGAGTCCCAGGTGGGGGCCAAGCCCAACACTGTGAGGACAGGAAAGTGGGAACGCTTTGGGGACTGAGTATGCCACTGAGTTGGAAGAGACCAAGGAGACCCAAGTTTGGGGGGTAGATGGTGGTGGTATCTGAGGGGGCTGCCAGTTATCTCCAAGGAGATGCCCATCGGACATCTGAGTATAACAAGAGATGAGGAAATTGTTCGTGTGTTTATCACAGTGCAATCCCCGAGACTGGGTTTGCTAGAATACGAAAAGGGGGCCCAGGTGACATGAAAAGAGAAAGCAAAGAAGGAGTCCTGAAAAGGAGAGGAGCTTTTGGAGAAAACGAAGTAGTCAGCAGTATCAGGGACAGACAACAGGGATGGGGACAAAGTCTGGTGGTTTTGACAGTTTTTTAATTCGGGGAGATGGATGGCAGAGCACAGGGGTTTGAGACTAAGCTGGTGAGAAGATGGAGATGGGGCAAGAAGGAGCCCTGGCTAGGCAGAGTTTTGCTTGGGTGTTTTGAGGTGAGAGAGAGGTTTGTGGCAGGAAGAGAAGTGAGAAGGAAGGATGAGTGAGAGGACCAGGAGAGTTAGGGAACCCAGGAGAGGAAGCTGAGGATCCAGGTCCACACAGTGGGGTCTTCAGGGAACCAAGAGTCAGGGAGACCCAGCTGTGGTCCCTTCCTCAAGGAGAGACCTGGACCCCAGTAGTGCGGGCAAGATCTCCCGGTGAACCAAGGCTACCCAAAGGCTCCAAAGAATGAAGCCAGCAGAGTTGCAAGGACTACCAGGCCTAGCATTGTACCTGGGTGAAGAAGTGGGTGGTGGCAATGCCTAGAGTGTGGGGTAAGGCTCTGAGATGACCATGCCCCCCCCCCCCAGGAAGCGCCAAGATGGCCCCTGCCTGTGAAGAGGCTGAACTTGCTCCCCACCAAACCACAGCTTTCTGAGGAACAGGCAGCAGTGCTGAGGGTCATCCTGAAAGGCCAGAGCATTTTCTTCACTGGAAGTGCAGGTAGTCAGGGCAGAGTGGGGAAGAGAATGGTGGTGAGATGCAATGGAGAAGAAGTGGTATTGACTTTGCCCTCTGCCCAGGGACAGGGAAGTCTTATCTGCTGAAGCGTATCCTGGGGTCACTGCCTCCCACAGGCACTGTGGCCACTGCTAGCACTGGGGTGGCAGCCTGCCACATAGGGGGTACCACCCTCCATGCCTTTGCAGGTAAGTGAGAGCCCCTGGGGCTAGAGCTGGGAGCAAGCAGGCCTGTGGGAATGCAGGAAAGGGAAGTCAGGGTTGAGACAGGGCTGGATCTCAGCCCAGGCTCAATAATGTCACTCACAGGCATTGGCTCAGGTCGGGCTCCCCTGGCCCAGTGTGTGGCCCTCGCCCAGCGGCCAGGTGTGCGGCAGGGCTGGCTGAACTGCCAGCGGCTGGTCATTGACGAGATCTCCATGGTGGAAGCGGACTTTTTTGACAAGCTAGAGGCTGTTGCCAGGTCAGTATGTGCAGTGAGGGCTGAGTTCCAATGGTTTTCCCTGAGCAACCTGCTCACCCTCGCCGCTATGCTTGCTCCTCTCCAGAGCTATCCGGCAGCAGAATAAGCCATTTGGAGGGATCCAGCTCATCATCTGTGGGGACTTCCTGCAGCTGCCACCTGTAACCAAGGGCTTCCAGCCCCCACAGTTCTGCTTCCAGGTACCACTCACCCTCTTGTATTACACCCCCCACCCAGAGGTCTGCTCTGCTCCCTGACACCTCCACCTTCCCCCACCAGGCCAAGAGCTGGAGGAGGTGTGTCCCAGTGACCCTGGAGCTGACCAAGGTGTGGAGGCAGGCAGACCAGACCTTTATCTCTCTGCTGCAGGCTGTGAGACTGGGCAGGTGGGCTCTATGAATAGAAGAGGGGCTATGAATGAGGATCCAAGTGAGGGTCACGGAGCAGCACGGGGACCCAGAGAAGGGGAAGAAATGCTTCCTGGGCCCATAGGAGATGGTCACTTTGTGAGCACTGAAATCCTTCCTCCCCCAGGATTGGGTCCCATCACCCAGCACAAGGCCTGGCACACAGTAGGTGTCAGGGAACGATGGGCAGATGGACACACAAGAGGAATTCAGAGATGTCAACACTAATTTCACAGATGCAGAAACTGGGGTTCAAGGAGGTGAAGTGACTTGCCCAAAGTCACAGCTGGGATTTAAACCTCGGTCTGACTCTGAAACCTAGGTTCCTTCCACTCTTAAATCCTGTGTAGTCACTTGGTGAGGGAGGGGAGGTTGCAGACATAATCCCTGCCCAGATAGGACAAAAGGTTGAAAAATACAACTACTCTAACATGGAAGTGGACAGGCCAGAAGGGCAGATCACATGGGCCAGAACTGGGCCTTGAAAGCCAGGTCAGATTGGGATGGGCTTGGGAGAGGGGGGTGGTGGTGGGCCGCTCTCTATGCCTGGGGACAGGAGGCAGGTAGGAAGGTGCACAGTGCACCAGCATGCATGGGGAAATGGACCCACGTTGTCCCCACTCCTCCCATGGTAGTTGCTGCTGCACCCAGGCCTCCCCAGGTGGAAGAAGACTGGAAATGGGGGAAATAGAAACCCAGCCTCAATTTTTTTCCCCCAAAGGCCGTAGGCTAGGCTAGAATAGTGTCCTCTAGATTGTAGACTACCAGTATTACAGGTATCCACATCAGTGCCTGGTCTAGGTCCTCTAAACCTCTGGGCTGTGCTCCCTCGGCATATCAAATTTCCTGAGGGGCACTGGGGATGGGAGGGTGGCTAGCTCCTTCCTGGGGGAAGACAAAGGAAAGGGTACCCACCCATGATCACAGCCAAGCAGCCACACACACACACACACACACACACACACACCATGCATAGTCCCCATGTACAGGGTCCAAGTGGAGAAAGGACAAGTTGGCCAACATGAGGCCAGCAAATCTTGCCCGGGTACCCCTTTCCAGTCCCCAGGCCTGATCCATGGCCTGTTGTTTAGGCCATACCACCCATGCACCCCGTCTTCCCTGGTGCTCAGGTGGGCTCTGCCCTAACAGCCCAGCCCCCACAGGTGCTCAGATGAAGTGACCCGCCAGCTCCAGGCTACGGCCACCCACAAGGTGGGGCGAGATGGGATTGTGGCCACAAGGCTCTGCACCCACCAGGATGATGTGGCCCTTACCAATGAGAGGCGACTCCAGGACCTGCCAGGTGAGCAGGGAGCCAGGGCTGGGCCATACCAGCTGGGAAGGGCTATTAAGCAGGTACACCCCCGCCACAGGCAGCCTGGGCCCTTGGGATCATTTAAATATCTAGGCCCCAACCTCTGTGGTCATAAGGCCCTTATATTTGCAGAGGTAACTGATTTTGAGGTGTGTGACCTTGAAAGGGTAAATGCTGGAAGTGAGTCTTAAATCCAGGTCTCTGATTCTAAAGCCCCGGATAGGCCTGAGCTATCCCCACTACCTCCTCCCAAGCCCTGGTCTGATCTGTGTTTTTGGAAACTTAGCCATAAGTGACTAGTAATCTGTTTGCTCCACTCTCTTTTCCCAGGTGAGGTACACAGCTTTGAGGCCATGGACAGTGACCCTGAGCAAGCCAGGACTCTGGATGTCCAATGTCCTGTTAGCAGGCTCCTTCAGCTAAAGCTGGGGGCCCAGGTGAGTGGGGAGCAGAGCCTAGACCCTGGAAGCTTGAGCCTCCCCAACCTTTACCCCTCTGCCCAGGCTGCTGCACAGCCCGGAGGCCCAACTGTGACCACAGCCAACTCCCTTCCTCCCGTTCCCACCCACCTTCCTGTCTTCAGCTTTCCATTGCCCTCTTGTTTCTCCTTGGAGCTCCAAGCAGCGTTGCTTTGGATAAGTCCCTTGCCCTTGCTGAAGCTTGGTTTTCTCATCTCTAAATCAGAGAGGGAAATATCTACCCCACACAGTTGCCTTCTGGAGTGTACACTATACTGTGAGAGAGTCCCCCTTCCTTTCACTATGTTGGGGGTGAGCCAAATGGGAGCCTTTTCTCAGGTTCCAGAGGGCACCCTAGGTGAAAAGGCAGGCACTGTGTGGTTGGAAGATGGGTAGCAGGACCTGGGGGCTATCCCTTTAGACTGTGGCCCACACACATACCCCAAAACAGGCATGGAAGTTTTCAAAGTCCTGTGATGTCTGTTACCTTATTGCTCTTTGCCCCCTCCTGAGCATTGTCATTCCCCTTGACACAAGGAGAAACTGAGACCTGGGAAAATAAAGCATCTTGCTGCAGGAGGCACAGTCAGCCAGTGGCTAAGCTAAGGATTAGGACTCAGTGCCCCTCCATGCCAGCCCCGCCTCCCAGAACCACAGCAGCGTCCGCTGGACCTCAGGCCAGGCATAGGATGGGGTAGCTCTCCAGGCCTCCATTCTCTTTCCTTTGCAGGTGATGCTGGTGAAGAACTTGGCGGTGTCCCGGGGCCTGGTGAATGGCGCCCGAGGGGTGGTAGTCGGGTTTGAGACTGAGGGCAGAGGTAAGTGATGGGGGTGCAGACCTACTGCTTGGGGCAACAGGGCCCCAGGATAAGTGTGAGAAGGAAAAGTCTAGGATGGAAAGGTGAGACCTGCTTCTCCCCTCTGAGCCCTGAAGCAGGGCTGAAAAGTTGGACTTCTCCATGCCTCCCTCAGGGCTTCCCCAGGTACGGTTCCTGTGTGGAGTCACCGAGGTCATCCGTGCTGACCGCTGGACAGTGCAGACCACCGGGGGCCAGCTCCTCAGCCGGCAGCAACTACCCCTCCAGCTGGCCTGGGCACTGTCCATCCACAAGAGCCAGGTGGGCAGCCAGTGTGGGGGATGGGGAGCAGGGCAGAGGGGGGACAAAATAGGCCTGGGGCATGTTGAAGGGGTCCTTAACGGCTTTATGGGGGTTGAGTTTGCCCTGGATGCAAAGTTCCAGACCAGTTGTAGAAAACACTTTAACTGCATTCCCCATCCCACACTCTTCCTTTCCAGATGCATACACTTCCCTCTGTCATCTCCTGTCCTGCCATTTTCTGAGCCCACACCAGATATGTTAAATTTAATTTTACAACACCTATATGAGGTATAGACGTAATAATCATTTGTTTTACAGAGGAGGAAACCAAGGCTCAGAGAGGTTAAGTAACTTGTCCAAGGCCACACAACTAGTGAGAGGCAGAGCCAGGATTCCTTTCCATGCCTGTCTGACCCGGGCCTGGGTTCTTTCCTTTCACCCCTGTCCCTCTTTCTTATCCTGGATGTGTCTCCTAGAGCCCCTCCTACGCAGACACCCATCCAGGGTCAGCCTGTCCCTCTGCCTTGAGAATGTCCGGATGGGTGAGGAGATCCAGGAGCGCTAGCTGGGCTGAGGAGATGGGATCCGGCCCGCGGTACAAAGGACTTCAGGCAGAGCTAGCTCCATCTCTGTCTCTCCGTCCCCAGGGCATGTCCCTGGATTGTGTGGAGATCTCTCTGGGCCGTGTGTTTGCCAGCGGCCAGGCCTACGTGGCCCTTTCCCGGGCCCGCAGCCTGCAGGGCCTGCGTGTGCTGGACTTCGATCCCATGGTAGTTCGCTGTGACCCCCGTGTGCTGCGTTTCTATGCCACCCTGCGGCGGGACAGTGGCCTTGACCTGGTAAGAGGGAGTCACCCAGTGGTGGGCCAAGGGATCCTGGGTAGGGGTGGCAGAGCCTTCTCTTGTTCCATTGTGGACAGGGGCAAGAGGAAGGAATGCGGGCCCCCAGGCTCTGGGGACAGCCGAAGCCCATGACTCAGGTTCTCTGTCTTCAATCTAGGAGTCCCCAGATGATGACGAGGCAGCCTCAGACCAGGAGAATGTGGACCCAAACCTTTGAGCCACAAAGAGAAGACCAAGGATGGTCTCCCCCTCTTCCTGCTTCCTAGTGGGCCAGGACCCCAGAGAGAGCACAGGAGGCTGGCGGGTGCCTGCTCGCCCTTCATTAGGCCCCCTTAGCCTCCTGGCAGGCGTCCAGGCACAGTGCTTCCCACCCATTCGCCAGCTGTGCCTCAGTTTCTCCCCTTGCCCTGAGTGACAGGCTTCCAGGGTCAGGAGTAACCCTTTCTGTGCCACTTGGGGAAGGGCCTGTGGTGGTACCTGGTGTTAGAGGACAGAGCGATCTGCAAGGGCTGGCCACGGGACCACAGTCATGAGTGCCACCCCCTTTGGGCCGCCGAGGAAGAGGTGTTCCAGGAGCAGGAATAGGCCGCATGGACCCCGTGGGACTCCGGTCGAGTGAAGGCCCCACATCGAGGAGGGAACCTGAGGTAACTTCACAGCTAGGCCCAGCCCAGCACAGCCAGGACAAACGCCCTTCTGAGCCTGACGTGAGAACACGCACAGCAAACTGTGCGCCTGGATCTTAAGCTGCTTTTTTGGGGAAGAAATCGTGTGTGGGGATTGTATTTATTTAGGACAAATAGACCTGTGAATTGTGTGCGGACTGTGCGTTGAGTCTTCTGCCCTCTAAGAAGGCACCCCACCCGGGCACTGGTTACTCCTAGTCCAGGAGGCTAACCCCGTGCCCCTGTCCCCAGTCCTGCATGTGCACAGGAGTTTAGGCCTGGTGGCTGAGCTTCACAGACCCTCGTGTGGGCATTTGGAAAGCTGAGTTACCTGAGGCCGATAACTCACAATAAAATGACGAGGTGAATCACGTCACCCAGTAGTCAGATGAGGACACACTGGAGAACACACACGGTGAGAAACGGACCTGTTGCAACACTTGAAGGACGCACGGTGGAAACTTCTCATTCCAGGCCTTGCTGGGCTCCTGCTTGAACCTTCTGATCGGGAAGGAATCACCAACAAACTAGCTTCAGCTGATCAAAAAGCCTGATGGAAATTGCTCAGGGGCCCTCGTAGGCTGGTTAAAACTGTTAGCGTACCCTGCTTTCGACTGAGGGTTATCAGTGTGGCTGGTGAAGACCTTACGGTGGAAGCATGCATCAGCAGCTACAGAAAGCAATGGCAGACAAATATAAAATCACCAATAATGGGAGGGGTGGAGAATAATGAAACCACGCTGGTGGCTGGGGGGACGTAAAATATGGGTGCTTGAAGGCAGTTATCCTTGTCTTCCAAAAGCCATCAGAGGCCTCGGTGCACAGAGTGGGTGCTCAGGGAGTGCGTGGTTAAATGGTGGGGGCCATTGGCACGGGGGTTCAGTGCTGCGGCGGTGCAGAGGGGCTACGGGGCCTCAGACCTTCACTGTGGGCTTCGTGGAGGAGGCAGGGCTACAGCCTGGGAAGAATTTGACAGATAGTTAAAGCTCAAGGGAGACACCTGGCTGTCCATCCTGATTTTGCCACTTGCCAGCTGTGTGACTAGGCATGTTACACAACCTCTCTGAGGTTTCCTCACCTATAAAATGTAGGTGTAACTTCCTTTCACATAGGGCTGTTGGGGGAGGGCCAGCCACACGGCAGGAACTGTCAGTAGCTGTTATTAATATTTACGCTTACTAATGATTATCACCATGGTGTCCGGTCCCTGCACTGGCTCCTTTGGCAGACAAGACCTGAGGCTCAACCTGGCCAGTTTGGCTCAGCAGTTAGAGTCGGCCTGTGGACCACAGGGTTGAGGGTTTGATTCCTGGTCAAGGGCACTTACCTGGTTGCAGGTTTTATACCTGATACGGGGCCTTTCGGGAGGCAGCCAGTCAATGTCTCTCACACATTGATGCCCCCCCCAACCCAACTCTTTCTAAAAATCAATAGAAAAATATCCTTGGGTGAGGATTAACAAAAATTTTTTTTTAAGATCCAGAGGCTCAGAGGGGTGCCGGCGTGGCCCCTGGACAACCTCTGACTATCTGGCTTTTGTTACCACCTTTTCAGACCTTGAGAAGTTGATTGTTTTTCTGTAGCATGAACCCTTTTCTCTGCCCCAAATAAAAGACACTCGTAGGAGAAGCCATGCCCACAGGGTGACCCCCTCAACAAGTGGGCAACTATGGGGGCCTTTAAACAAGGTGTCTCGAGGGCCAGGATGTTTTCTATCTGCCCACATGACAGCCCTCCTCCCAGGTCCAGCTGTTAACGGGTCACACTGTGGCCCTGCCCTCAGGAAGCTTCCGCTTAACACACAGTTTGGGGACCGTCCAGTTCAGCATAGAAGGTATTGTCTCATGTTCTCTAGCAGCTCTTAACCCTTTGGGCTTCTTGGGTGGAAATAGGAGAAACTGACTCAGGGTAACTTAAGCAGGACAAGAAGGTAATGGAACAGAAGGCAACCTCAAAGAAGTGATACGGAGCTCAGAAACCCAGGCTTGGAAACAAGCGGGAACCGGGGAGGCTAGAACCACTGGCAAGAGTGGAGCGGGGAGCAGCTGGCCAGGAGGACTCCTGGCCACCCCTGGCCACCCAGCCCAGCCACCAGGGGAGGAGGGCTGCACTCTTCCGCTCTTCCTATCAGGTTGGACTTGGTCTCCCACGCAGGTCCTACGGCCACTGGCAGGAGGCTGAATGTGCAGTGAAGGTGCAAGAGGTACCAGAGCTTCTGTTGGGAGATGCATCTTACATCCCCCCCAGAGCCGGGCTGTTGAGGGTGTATGAGGGTCCTCCTGGGATTCTCCTCTCTGACCCCACTCTCCGCGCACTGCCAAGGCGCCCTCCCAGCCCTTTCCCCTCACCCAGGCACTGATTTCTGCTCTCCCTGGTTCATATGGACTTGCCTGTATAAAGCTGTCTTCCTCCCTGACCGCCTGGGCATCAGAAAGTCCTGTCCTTAGCAACCGCTTCTCATTGCGCAGATACTGTCCTCCTCAGTGCCAGCTGTGATCTACCTTGAGGGCAGTTATCAATTTACAAGTCCGTCTTCCCCTAGAACAAGGCAGGTCTCTTGGTAGCAAGAAACTTGGCTTAGCCATCCTTGTGTTTCCATAGCACTCGGCATGATGACTTGAGAAAGGACAGACTTCATAAAATGTTTGATAAATGAAAGAACACACCACACACAGTTCCAGGTCCCCGGAGAGGCAAGGATGTTTACTCCAGTTTTGCAGGGGAGGTAGCAGAGCCCTGGGGAGTGAGGCAGTGGCAGAATTGGAACTAGAACCCTGTGGCCTCCCCTTGGTCTTCCCAGAGCCCTCCAAAGGGAGTGAGATGTGGGCGAGATAGTAGACTGGTGGAGTGCCCACCTTCACCTATCCTCAGGGGGATGGCCAGGGGAGGGCTTAGCTATGCATGACTTCATTCTTTCTGAGGTCCTGGCGTATTTTGCCCACCCCACAGGGCCGATGGTCATGCTCAAACCCCTAATCTCAGCAACCCTCTCACTCCCCAAGCACCACACACCATGGACCACTAGGTGGTGCCAACTGGTCAGTCAGTCCCTTCCCAGAGAGCTGGCAGGACCGTGGTATGTGTGCCTGGTTGGTTGGGCATATGGACACCTCAGGAGCTCAGAGCCCTGGAAGAGTAGGGATGGGGGGGTCCCTTTGTTGATGAACTTGCGCCTGGTATCTGTTGAGTACCTCATGGTTTGTGTTCATCAGCCTCTTGTTTTCCACAATAACCCTGGGAAGACAGTGGGATATTATCCCCACCTTATGGGGGGGAGAAAACAAACTTCTTGAGAGATTGAGTGACTTGGCCAAGGCTACGCTACAAGCTGGGTCTAGAACCCAAGTCCCCGGATTCTGGGGTTTTTGCAGTTAGCAGAGGACCCTGAAGTCAGATACCGGCTACTCATTCCCCACTGGACATGCTGCCTAAATCCTTAGCCCTAGTTTCACCATCAGTGAAATGGGTAACAGCCAACCCATGGAGTTAGGACAAGAGCTGGGGTGGGGCCGGGCACGAGGTGAACCCTCCCGGTTAGCTCCTATTGGCCTCATGACTCTTACCTAAAGTGGCCATCCTGCACCCCTCTCCCACCCCGCCCTTTTCCTGCCTCTTGAGTGGCCTGGAGAATAACAGAGAATTAACCGTAGCCCAGATTAAGTGACTGATTTCTTTCAGTCTTCCAGGAGATACAGCTGTGCCCACGCACTAAGGAAGGGAGAAGGAAGTGTTTTTCCTCTCCGTCTCCCAACAAACATGAGGCCTCAGCCCTGGTCTGTGAGTGCATTTGTCATAACTGCCCCTCTTCTTCCCTGTCCCACTTCTTATCCGAGCATGCATGAGGGGGTCTTTGGACCTAGTGTACAGAGGAGACAGGCACTCACAGGTGGGCGCTCAAGATCTCCAGGCTGTAAATGGTGAAACCATGATGGCACCAGGTGTCTGAGGCCTCACCCCGGTGGTCAGGGCCTTTGCAAAAAGGAGCAAGCATGGGGTGCTTCCTGGCCCCTAGCTTTGTCCCAGAAATCCCACACTCAAGACTCCGTTTCTTTAGGATTCCAAGAGCTTCACCTGCTGAGGCATAAACGACTGGGCGGGGCCAGCGTGGCAGGGGAGAGGTTTGGAAGGAGACCCTGAATGGGGAAGTGAACCCCAGGTGCCAGACACGCCCTGCAGGGTGGGCAGTGACTATGCTGGCTGGCCCACCCCCACTCAGCCTCTCGCCCTTTTGGCTCCAGCTCCCTCCTTCAGCCTCACAGCCTCCAGGCAGATGCTGCCCCCAGGGCTGCCCCTCACATCCCTCCCCCAGCTGGTGTTGGGTTCAGTAAGCAGAGCCCCAGCTCACCTGGGAAGGTACAGAGTGAGCAGGGCAGCGAGGAGGGCATCTAGTTACAAGCTGGGGCTGGGAGGCCCGGCCAGGGCAGCCTGAGGGCAGGAGCCAAAGACCTGAACTGATGGTGGAGGCAGGTGTTGCAGCGGCTCCAAGTCACCCCCACCCTGCAGAAGCCCCCATCCTGCTATAGGAGGCCCTACCTTCGGATTTTTGCTTTCCTGAACACCTCCCAGCTCTGGGGGCTGTCGTGGAGAGACCATGGCATCCACCATCAGATGCCACTTGGTAGCTAGTATATGTCAGTTCCCTGACCTGGGCCTGTTTCCTCATCCTCAGGGTGGGAATAAGCCCTGCTTGACCACCTGCTGTCAAGGCGGATCCAGGGACTGTGCACACCCCGGGAAGATTGTTCCTCTTTCAGCTCTACTCCTTACTCTCCGCCACCCAGGATGGCCAACCCCCCACCACACACACCCCAGCCCTGGCACAGCACTCCATGCCTATTTAAGGCAAATCTCCTGATCTTCTTTTAAATAACATTCTCTCCTTGTTGTGGAGAAGACAAGCAGGGCTTCAGGAAAGGGGAGGAGAGCCCCAAGTATCCTATCAGGGAGTGGAGGGGGAGGGAAGATGGGGGGTAAAGAGGCATGGCTCCCCTCCTCCCACAGTGAGCTTGGGAAAGTCCTTGCCCTCCCCACCCCCACCCCCTCCACCTCCCACGTAGGTCCTGCACAGGCCCTGGATGGGCTCAAACCTCTTTAAAGGGGCTGGGGCACAGCCCCTTGCAACCGTGGGGGCAGGAGGCTGGAGGATAATGCTAGTCCCAGGCCCTGGGGGACATGTGCTTGGTGCTGAAGTAATACAAGGTGGAGAGGGAGGGTCTGGGGTAGGACTGAAATCTGACCTCACAGCCTGGCCAGTGTGAAAGTATGAAATACAACTGCTCTTTGGTTCTAGAATCCGAGGCTCAGAGAGGCCAAGAGACCTGCCCACAGCCACACAGCTAGTAAGTAAAAGTGTCTGAAATCCAGGCCAGCTGGCTCCAAGTTGAACACTTTCTCCCTTCTCTGCCAGGTCTCCGTGTGCCTGAGGTCACGTGATATTGGACAGTGACTTTGTCAGGAACCAGGCATCCTTCAAAGCACCCTGCACAGACCCTTCCTCTGCCTGCTCTACTCCCAGGCCGGACCCTGACTCTTCCTTCCGCCTCCCTCCTCTTTTCTTCAGGCCCACCGCACCTCTTCCTTTTCTCCTGGGTTCCTGGCCCCCCACACCCCCAAAGCTCACCTCGAGTTGGTTCATGCACTCAGAAACTTCCAGCTGACAGGTAGCCTGTCCCACACCCTTCCAAAGGACCCAGGCTCAGGCACCTTCCCACCGAGGACCCAGCAGGGCCCTTCCCAGCAGCTCATTCTTTCCTCTTGAGTGCCCAAGGCCCTCATTCCCTCCTGCCTCTTCTCCCCTCTTCCCAGTCTCTGGCTGCCTCCCCAGCCTCCACCCCAGCCCTACTAATCCCCCTGTGGTCCTCACATGACAGCTGCCCTCTCCAGGGTTCCGAAGGAGAGGGTCAGGGATCCCTCACAGATCATGCTCCTCCTCGGGACCAGGCCCTCATTCCTCAGGCGCGTGAGCCGCAGCAGCAGGCCGGGCACACCTTCCCCCGCTCTCCCCTCATGGGTGTCAGGCTGGGGCGGGACTGGAGGTGGGGAGCAGAGTGAAGGACAAGGCCTAGCCTCTTCTTCCTCTGAGCACTTAGAGAAGAAAGGGGCCATATCAGTCAGCTGGTCCAACAGATGAGCAAACTGTGGCCCAGGGAAGGGGAAGGGAGGCCAGGGGTCCCAACTATGAGGCAGAAGCCAGGCTGGATCTTATCGGAACCCCTAACAACCTCAGGTGTGTACTTGATCCTTGGGGGAGGAGGGTCTATTATAGGAGGAGATTCAGCTCCTTGTTTAATGGGGGTGTCCTTGAGCTTCCCAGTGTCTTTCTAGCTTGGGTCTACCATTAGCCCACTGTGTGCCCTTAAGCCCCCTTTCCTCTTTGGGCCTCAATTTCCTTGTGCAAAACAGGTGGATTGGGTAGATGATCTTTGAGATCCCTTCCAGATCAGACTTCTTGCACATCCTATCAGCCCAGCCCTATGCCTCCAGGCCTCTGCTTCCAGGCTCTTGCCCTGGCCCAGGCCTGCCTCACAGCCTAGAGATTGCGCCCACAGCCTCGGCACCATTGCTGCCTCTCCATTCTCTTCCCCTGCGACTAACCGCCCACACATTCCTCAGGCAACCTCCTGAGGCTTGGGAACCTCCCATGGCACCCCATGGCCTCCCTCAGAATAACCCACCTCGTCCCCTGGACTTCAGCACATCCCGCCTGCAGTCATGGACCTGGACTCAGCTTCCTCCTCTGCCCAGGGCACTAACAACCCTCACTTGGGGGACTGTGGTGTGGCGTGGACCCACGGTGGGCACACTAAAGGGGCACGAGAAAGATGGATAGCCTACCGGTCGGCACACCTGGCTTCTCTGGGCTGGAAAGGCTGCCCATCCCACCCTCACTCTCCTTCATGTAAATTGGTGAGGTCCTTCAAACTGGTTCAAGTCCCACTGCCTCCTGGAGAGACATCCTCCGGGGCCCCATCAAAGGTGACCTCACCCATGTGGAGCTCCCACAGGAGCTCCACTCACCTGCTTGCACATGCAGCTCCTACCATCCTGTGGGGAATGTGTAAGGGGGGGACTCTGGAGAACCAGCTGCCAAGGCACTTGCTGAGGGAAAGTCTGGGTCTGTGGGCTCCAACCCATTCTCCCTCCCTTTCCTCCAGGGCTGTTTAAAAAAAAAAAAATCTGCCCTGGCCAGTTTGGCTCAGCGGTTAGAGCGTCGGCCTGCGGTCCTGAGAGACCCGGGTTCGGTTCCCGCTAAGGGCATGTACCTCGGTTGCAGTTTGTCCCCGGCCCTGGTTGGTTGTGCGGGTGGCAGCCACTCGATGTGTTCCTTTCACATCGATGTTTCTCTCTCTCTGTTCCTTTCTCTCCCTCCCACTCTACCTGAACAAAAAATGGAAAAATGTCCTCGGGTGAGGATAAAAAATAAATAAAAAAATAAAAAAATAAAAATCTTTATTAATTTTAAAGAGAGAGAGGAAGGGAGAGGGAGAGATAGAAACATCGATGAGAGAGAACACTGATTGGCTGCCTCCTGCATACCCCCCACTGGGGATCGGGCCCACAACCTGGACATGTGCCCTGACCAGGAATCAAACTGGCGACCTCTTGGTGCACAGGTCAATGCTCAATCACTGAGCCACACCAGCCAGGTTGCATACATGATCTTACTTAAACCTTAGTCTCTTCCTTAGTCAAAAATAGGGGTTTGGAACAGAAGCTTCCTAAGGCCATAACTACTCAGTGAGTACTTGTAGAGGTTTTCAGTTTACAGAATATTTTCCACTTTATGGAGTCAACCTACAATTCTGTGAGTGTTGTGATAGTTGTAACGGTCACACAACTAGATCTGGGACCAGAACCTGGAGTACGGTTCCCTCTTTCCCAGAACCTGGAGCAGACAGCTCTGAGAGGGATGGGTGAGACCTGAACTCCACCGAGGGCCCAGACAGGGCATGGCGCTTGAAGACGACGTCATGGAAGCTTGGCTCTGGCTCCTGCCCAGCGTCCGGTTCTGTCAGGCTATGCTGAGGCCCAGAGGCCTGGGTCTGGAACTCATCAACCCCACCTGTCAGCCCTCCCATGGCCGGCTCGCTTGGCCTTTGGTTATCACTAAGGAGAGTGTGGCTTCAGTCCAGGGGCCCAGAATCCCGCCCCTGCTAGCAACCTTAGGGCAGGGAGCTGTGTTCCCGTCAGCCAAGCATCCCCAGTTTGACTGAGCTGTTATATGACAGGCACTGCGAAATATGCAAAGACCTCACTATTCATAAATATTTATTGAACACCTACAGTGTGCCTGGCCCTGAGCCGGCTCCAGGGAATCAGACGAAAATTCCTATTTACTCTAGTAAAATAAGCTGCAAAGGAAAGCTAAGTGTGATGGGAAATAAAAGAGAGCAATTCACTTTCCCCAAGGGAAGCAGAGAAGGCCTTTGAGCAGAGAGAGGGGCGTGCGGCTAGGAAAAGCGCTCGGGACAGAGGCGAAGGCCCACGGAAGGCCCTGAGCCGGGGAAGCAGGGAGCCCTGGGAGCCGCAGGCTGAGGTGGGCACAAGCAAGCTCTCCTTCAGTAAATGCCAGCTGAACAAATTGACAAACGAGCATAAGGATTCCTGCTCCCAGCCAAGAGGGAGTAACAGGGACCGGATTTACATTCCCACCTAAAACAACAAAAGTACCCAACCCAATATATGAAACAATGTTAAATGCCAGACAACGAAAACTAGTGAGTCCTGAGAGTCAGGAAGCAAATGAGGTGAGCCCCACTTTACTGCCTGAAGAGTTTCCAGACCAGGGCAGAGCAAGAGGAGGGCAGGTGGAGTCGAGCGGTCTCCTGCACCAGGAGGTGAAGCCAGGAGTCTGGGGACAAGGCAGAGAACCCAAATGGCCAGAGCTGCCCAGAGCTCTAGAGGGTAGCTCTTCAGTACGTATTCAGCTCAGTGCCTATATGTGAGGAAACTACCAGAAAGTACAGTAAGTACCACCCAAAAGAATTAGAACAATCCTGGGAGCTGACACGAGGCTGGGAATAGTGCTGGCTCCCACAAACCAGAGTGGAAACTTCACAATTAATGGGGCATTGAGTGGAGCACTCAGAAGAGTTTTTGGCTCAAAAGTAGGTCAAACTAAATGCTGTTCTGGCCCCACCTAACAAAAACAAGATCTGAAAGTACCAAACTATTTTCAAATAACTTTGTACCCCAGAACAAAGCTTAAGAGTATTTATACAAATACAAAAATATCTAACGCCTAGCAAAATAAAATGCACAATGTCTGGCAACCAAAAAAAAAAAAAAAAATAGCATGTATACAAAGAAACAGGAAAATAGGGCTCATGATGGAAAGAAAAACCAATCAACTGAAACCTACCCAGAAATTACACAGATGACAGAATCAGGAGACACAAACATTAAAACTGTTATTATAACTCTATTCCATAGGTGCAAGATAAAGGAAAGATTACTGTGTTAAGTAGAGATACAGATCTTTTTTAAAAAGCCCTGGCCGGTTTGGCTTGGTGGTCATAGTGTCGGCCTGCAGTCCAGAGAGACCCGGGTTCGGTTCCCGCTAAGGGCATGTATCTCGGTTGCAGTTTGTCTTCGGCCCTGGTTGGATCGTGCGGGTGGCAGCCACTCGATGTGTCCCTTTCACGTCCATGTTTCTCTCTCTCTCTCTCTCTCTCTCTCTCTCTCTCTCTCTCTCTCCCTCCCACTCTATCTGAACAAAAAATGGAAAAATGTCCTTGGGTAAGGATAAAAATAGATAAATAAATAGACTTAAATTGAGATTCTAGAGATGAAAACTATAATGTCTGAGATAAAAAAAATTTACACTACATGGATTAATGGACCATTAGACATAGCAGAAAATTAGTGAACTTGAATATAGTAATAAAAATTATCCAAAATAAAACAGAAAAAAAGTTTAAAAAAGAATAATAACATGGCATCAGTGAGCTGTAAGACAACTTCAAGTGACCTAATATATGTGTATAATTGGACTCTCTAAAGTAGGGAAAGGAGAGAGAAGATTATTTGAAGAAAAAAATTTTCCAAATTTGATGAAAACTATAAATCCACAGATGTAAGATATTTAATAAAACCCAAGCATAGCCCTGGCCGGTTTGGCTCAGCGGTTAGAGCGTCTGCCTGCGGTCCGGAGAGACCCGGGTTCGGTTCCCACTAAGGGCACGTACCTTGGTTGCAGTTTGTCCCCAGCCCTGGTTGGTCGTGCGGGTGGCAGCCACTCAATGTGTCCCTTTCACATTGATGTTTCTCTCTCTCTCTCTTCCTCTCTCTCCCTCCCACTCTATCTGTACAAAAAATGGAAAAATGTCCTCGGGTGAGGATAAAAAATAAAAAAATAAAAATAAATAAAACCCAAACATAGCCCTGGCTGGTTTGGCTCAGTGGTTAGAGTGTCGGCCTACAGTGCAGAGAGACCTGGGTTTGGTTCCCACTAAGGGCACGTACCTTGGTTGCAGTGTGTCCCCGGCCCTGGTTGGTCGTGTGGGTGGCAGCCACTCGATGTGTCCCTTTCACATTGATGTTTCTCTCTCTCTCTCCCCCTCCCAGTTCACTGGCCCAGCCAAGGTTGAGAATAGGCAGCTTTTCATCAATAGAAGGCCCATCCCCATCTGCCAGGAGCGAGACCCCACCAACATCAAATGGGGTGATGATGGTGCCAAATATGTTGTGGAGTCCACTGGTGTCTTCACCACCTTGGAGAAGGCTGAAGCTCACTTGAAGGGTGGAGCCAAAAGTGTCATCACCTCTGCTCCTTCTGCTGATGCCCTCATGTTTGTGATGGGTGTGAGCCATGAGAAGTAGGACAACTCCCTCAAGATTGTCAACAATGGCCTAGCTGGTGTGGCTCAGTGGTTGAGCATTGGCCCATGCACCAAAAGGTCATTGGTTCGATTCCGGTCAGGGCACATGCCCAGGTTGTGGGCCTGATCTCCAGGGAGGGGCATGCAGGAGTCGGCCATTTGGGCGGCCATTTGATGTTCTCTCTCATTGATGTTTCTATTTCTCCCTCTCCCTTCCTCTCTCTCTCAAAATCAATAAAGGAAAAAAAAAAAAAGTGATAAAGAGAATGACTTAAAAGCAGCCATAGAAAAAAAACATATTAGCCCTGGCTGGTTTGGCTCAGCAGTTAGAGCATCAGCCCATGGACCAGAGAGTTCTGGGTTTGGTTCCCGCAAAGGGCACATGCCTTGGTTGCAGTTTATCCCTGGCCCCGGTTGGGTCGTGTGAGTGGCAGCCAGTCAATGTGTCTCTCTCACATCAATATCTCAATCTCTCTCTCTCTCTCTTCCCCCCTCTCTCCCTTCTGCTCTACCTGAAGATAAACGCTAAAATGTCTTCAGGTGAGGATAAAAAAAAAATGCAAGTGAAAAATGGAGCCATGTCTTTATTTTATTAAAAAAAATTTTTCTTTATTGACTTTAGAGAGAGAGGAAGGGAAAGGGAGAGAGAGATAGAAACATCAATGAGAGAGAACATGATTGGCCGCCTCCTGCATGTCCCCACAGGAGATTTGGCCCACAGGCTGGGCATGTGCCCTGATCAGGAATCGAACCAGCGACCTCTTGGTGTATGGGTTGACGCTCAACCACTGAGCCACACCAGCCAAACTGAAGCTACATCTTTAAAATACAGAAAGAAAAAATAAGTATCAACCTAAAATGTTTTACCCAGGGTAAACATCGTTCAAAAATAGAAGTGAGACGACGTGAGATGAAATCAGAAATCAATGATAAAAGGAAATTGGGAAAATTCATAGATAGATGAAAATTAAGCAACAACTCCAAAATAACCATTGGTCCAAATAAGAAATCACAAGGTAAGGTAGAAAATATTTAGAAATAAATTAGCAGTATTTAAAGGGAAATACATAGCTGTAAACGCCTATATTTAAAAAGGAGAGATCTCGCGCTGGCCGGTTTGGCTCAGTGGTAGAGCATTGGCCTAAAGACCTAAGGGTCTCAGGTTTGATTCCTGGCCAAGGGCACATACCTGGGTTGCAGGTTCCATCTCCTGGCCCTTGGTGCCATGAGGGAGGCAATCAGCGATGTCTCTCTCTCTCTCCCCCATCCTTCCTCCCTCTCACTTTATCTAAAAATCAATGGAAAAATATTCTTGGGTGAGAATTAACAACAAAAAAAGAAAGATCTCAAATCAATAACCTACGTTTTCACCTTAACACACACGAAAAGGAGCAAACTAACTCTAAAACAAAGAGAGGTAAGGAAATAATAAAGATTAGAGTGTAAATTAATGAAATAGAGAACAGAAAAGTAGAGAAAAATCATTAAATGAAAATCTGTTTTTTTAAAAAGCTCAACAAAATTGACAGTTTTTGTTATATTAACCAAGAAAAAAAGAAGACTCAAATTACTAGAATCAGAACATTATTATAAAACGTATAGAAATAAAAAGGGTTATAAAGGAATACTATGAACAACTGTATGCCAATAAATTAGATAACTTAGATGAAATGGAAAAATTCCTAGAAAGAAACAAACTATCAAAACTGACTTATGAAGAAATAGACCTAAAACAAGTAAATAGATTAATTAATTTAAAAAATTATCCATCAGTTGAGATGGCTTCACTGATGAATACCACCATGTTTAAAGAAGAATTAATACCAATTCTTCACAAACTCTACTAGAAAATAGAAAAGGAGGAAATACTTCTCAACTCATTCCATCAGGTCAGAAATACCCTTACACCAAAACCAAAGGCATCATACAAAAACGACAGACCAATATATCTTATGAATATAGACATAAAAATCCTCAAAAAAATATTTCTGCAAAAGAAATAAAAGCTTATGTCCATATTCAAGGACTTATACAAGAAGTTCATACTAGTTTTATTTATAATAGCCAAACTTGGAAACAACCCAAATGTCCGTCAACAGGTGAATGTTGTTATATATCTGTGTAATTAATTACTACTCAATTATACAACAAAAATGGAATGATCTATTTTTTTTTTTTATTTGTTCTTTTTTTTTTTGGTACGTGCCCCTAGTGGGAACCAAACCCTGGACTCTCTGGTCCGCAGGTTGATGCTCCAACTGCTGAGCCAAACCAGCCAGGGCTGGAATGATCTATTAAGATAAATAACAACAGTGCCCTGGCCGGGTGACTCAGTCAGTTGGGAGACATTCAAGAAAGTTCTAGATGGGAGATGTTGGAGAAAGTTGGTTCTCAAATGTCTCTCATCTCAAACAATTTGGTTCTTGACCAAGTTGTTCACAGGGGTTCTTGACCTGACAACCCTTTCATGTTGATACCTGTAAGATCAATCACCGACAAAGAAGAGAATGTGTGAGTATGAGTCAGTTTACCGCTAAACCTTGCATTGTTAACATCTCAGAAAATTGTGTTGTGAATATTTTCCTGTGTTTTTGCTCTTAGGGGTCTTATTATTTCTAATGGGGAAAAAATGATTCATTTTTTTTAAAACAAATTGCTTCACAAACAGCTTTCGGAATGAATTAAGTTCGAGAACCAATGTTCCACTGTAGTACCATCCCCATTTCACAATTTGGGGAAACTGAGGCTCAATGTATTTATTGTCCTAGGTCATGAAGCTGATAGTGGTAGATCCAAGTCTGTCTGATGACAAATGAACTATGATCATCCTACAAAATTGTTTCATCCTCTTAACCTTCTGGTTTCTACCCGAAGCACCATCAAGCCCCCAAACCTGAGACCCTGACATTACTTCCAGCTTCAGGGTCTCAGGACAACCAGCAATAGGGCTGGAGGCTTGGGAAGGGTGACAGGCAGGCAGTCCGAGCTGAGGTGGTGGAACGGAAAGGGGGGCCTGACTGCTTCATCTACCAGCCATGGATTTAATGTTGCTACTAACTTTTAATCCCAACTTAAAAAAAATATATGTTTTTATTGATTTTTTATTAAACTGATAAGAACAGATAGTACACTTGATCTTAGCCAAAAGGTCGAGAAGCAATGTTTTTATTGATATTTTTAGATAGAGAGGAAGGAAGAGAGTTAGAAACATCCACCTGAGAGCGATATTTCAATGTCAATCAGCAGCCTTCTGCACGCCCCCTATTGGGGATGGAGCCCGCAACCTGGGCATGTGCCCTGACCAGAACGGAATCAAGACCTCTCAGTCCATGGGAGGACACTCAACCCACTGAGCCATACCAGCCGGACTAATCCCAACTTAAAAAAAATTTTTTTTCATTATTGATTTTTAGAGAGGTAGGAAGGAAGAGGGAGAGAGAGTAAGAAACATCCATGAGAGGTAACACTGATTGGCTGCCTCCTGCATGCCCCCCACCAGGGATTGGGCCCACAACCTGGGCATGTGCCCTGACCCAGAATAGAACCAGCAACCTCTTGGTGCATGGGTTGACGTTCCACCACTGAGCCACACTGGCCGGGCAAATCCCAACTTTTTAAGAGTTAAATTTAATTGCCAGGTTACATGCCCTGGAGGTTAAAAGCAAGGGGCTTGAGGTCAGAAATACTCACTTCCAGTCCTGTCCTGGCTTCCCTACATTCCTGCTCTGTGATCTTGGGACAGCTTCTAAACTTCTTTGAGCCACATCTGGAAAAGAGTTAACCCTTTGGGTTAAAAATCTTGTGAGGAAAGCCCTGGCCAGTTTGGCTCAGTGGTTAGAGCATCGACCTGCGGTCTGGAGAGACCTGGGTTTGGTTCCTGCCGGGGGTGGGTACGTACCTCAGTTGCAGTTTGTCCCCCGCCCTGGTTGGGTCGTGTGGGTGGCGGCGGCTCGATGTGTTTCTTTCATGTCGATGTTTCTCTCTCTCTCCCTCTTCCTCTCTCTTCCTCCTGCTCTGTCTGAACACAAATGGAAAGGTGTCCTCGGGTGAGGATTAAAAATAAATAAAATAAAATAAAAATCTTGTGAGGGAAGCCCAGCCGGTGTGGTTCAGTGGTTGAGCTCAACCCATGCACTAAGAGGTTGTGGGTTGGATTCCCGGTCAGGGCCCATGTCCAGGTTGTGGGCCTGATTCCCAGCAGGGGGCATGCAGGAGGCAGCCAATCAATGTTCTCTCTCACCGATGTTTTTCTCTCTCTCAATGTCTCTCTTCCTCTCTCTCTCAATGTCTCTCTTCCTCTCTCTCTCTCTCTCTCTCTCTCTCTCTCTCTCTCTCATATCAATAAAGAAAAAAAAAATCTCGTGAGGAGATATGGGTTCCTCTAGCAATGGACAAGGCTCAGGCTGCCTTAAATGCGGCTATACCTGCCCTACCACGCTTACGCCATCCCTCACTCTGAGGCTAGTTTACTTCAAAACATTTGAAAAATATACTCAACTTTATCAGATGGTTACATCCTCACACAAAGATATTTTTTTCCATTGATTTTTAGAGGGAGCGGAAGGGAGGGAGGGAGGAGGAGAGGGAGAGAGAGATTGATTGGTTGCCTCCTGCACACACCCCGACCAGGGCCTGGGTACTGGGGCCAGGGAACAAATCTGCAACCCAAGAACATGCCCTTGACCCGCAATTGAACCCACAACCCTTTGGTCCCTGGGCTGACACTCTAACCACTAAGCCAAATCCACCAGCCAAAGCAGCCAGAAGGTTACATCTTTTAATGGCTGCTTAAGTTTATCTGTCAGGAATGTTCTTCCAGGAAGTCTTTCAGGCCTCAGTGAGACACCCCCACCAGCCGCTAAACCGATCTCTTCGGCAACATCCCCTTGTTCCTAAGACTTTCACATGCTAATGACACTGTGGACCTCCCGGAGCTGCTGGGCGGGGAGGGGGCAATGGAGCCAACCAAACTTCCTTCCTGCAGCACCTGCTGCTATCTCCCCTGAGAAGGCCTGCTGCCTTCTATCATTTACCTGATCTCTCAGCACCAGCCTCCCATTTCCACCCGGCTGAGACAGATTTCCTACCAAATCCAGCTTTCTTCTCTGTCCTGTCCTGCCCTGCCACCCTCCACGCAGGCCCCTGGAGTCAGTGTACCCTTCTAACCCCTCCTACAAAACTCTGTGAGGCCCAGTGCTTGTCCCTCTCGCCACCTCTGGATGACCCTTGGCCTAGCTCATACCAGGTGGACCCAGTTCTCCTAATCTTTTCACCTGACACCCCAGCCAAACCAGGCCCTGCACGCCCTGAGTTTTCACGTCCTTCCCTCTGCCTGGACCGCCCCATAGCTGCCCATGTTCGGGTTTGGGCTCCAGTGCTGCAGCCTCCCAGGGGCCTTCCCATCACCGGTGGGTCCAATGTAGTCTTCGGTATATAGTAGGTGCTCATAAATACCTATAGTTGGAAAGAATGAGTCTAATCCAACTCCCTTTTACAGTGGAGGCACAGAATTGACCAAGGGGCGCCTCCTGTAGGGCTCCTCCACCAGCTAGGCTTTTTCTGCCATTTACTTTGGAAAGAAAGTCCTCCAGGGACAAGTGGGCCACATTCCTCTGGGAAAACAACTGTCTAGAGCTCACGATATATAGACTCCAGCCGAGAGGCCGAGTGGAGGCCTCTTGTCAGCGGACCCTTAGACTGCTGTCCCAGACTGCACCATCCATTCTGGAAGTCCTTGGGTCCTGCTCTATCTCTGTCTTCCTGCTGGCATTCTACAGTCCCTAGCACCACCACCTGGTCACTGTCTGAGGCAAAAGGGGCCTTAGGGATGATCCACCCAGGAGGCCCACTTAGGCTTCAAAACGTGCTTAGCCTCCCAAGCTGTGCACACAACTCTCTATGTCTGTAGACTTCTGGAGCCAGCATCCAGAAATGCCAAGTGAGTCTCAATGCGGGGAAAGGGGAGGTCCAAGACCAAATGAGATACAGAACAATTATCTGTCTAGCCTCTTATTATAAAGGTGTTAACACATGTAAGGTTCATATGATGGTACCTGACTTGTTTTAAGAGCTAAGGCATGGGTTGGCCCACAGCTTGGTTTTGTAAATAAAGTTTTATTTGAACACAGCCATGAGCATGCTTTTGTATTGTCTGTGGCTGCTTTCTCACTATAGCTACAAGGACAGAGTAGAGTAGTTGCAACATAGATGTAACAGTATGGCTCACAGAGTCCTCTAAGGGTTGACTGTCATGATGAAGATGATTATACAGAGGAACAGCAGATCTCAAGCTGCACAGCTAGTAATCTGGGGCTTGAACCTATGTCTATGTTCAAGGATTCTATAACAAAGTTTTCTGCCCCTCTTCTTCACTCACCTTTTTAAAATTAATTTATTTTTGTTACAGATGTTTCTTCTTTTTCCCCTATTGACACCCTCCTTCACTCACCTTTAACACACAATGCTCATTCATCCATCCAGCAAGGGTTCAGGGACCCCCTGCTGTGTCCTCCAGGCTGAGCTATTGGGGACAGAGGAGGGGGTAGGGAGAAGCTGACTTTATGGCTTTGCACAATGACCTCACTCTGCCTCCAAGGCCCTAAGTGATTAGCCTTATATACCTTTGCTGCCTCGTTTTCTCCAGTTACATTGGCCTTCTTTTGTCTGTCAAATACACAGATTTTCTTTCTACCTTAGGACCTTTGCATATGCTGGTTTAATTGGCATTTTCTGTCATTCAGGTCCCAGTTCAGATATCACCACTATCACCACCAATTAAGACTTCGGGGGCCAAGTTACTCTTTATGCTTATACGGCACTTGTAAGTGAAATATTTTACTTGTTTTTTTGTTGGTCTCCCTGAACATAATGTGAGGTTTCTGTCTCATTCACTGCTGGACCCCAGTGCCTAACACAGTGGGCTTGCACACTAAATACCTTTATTGAATGAATGAAATGATTCTTGGACAGAGTGTATCTTCTCTTTCTGGCTCTGTAAACCCACTCACTGAGCCACATTTCCCCTCTCTGAGCCTCAGTCTCCTCCTATGTAAGGTGGGTGTGAGGGTTGCATGAGCAGCTCCTAGTCTTTTGAATATTCTACCATGTGAAAGCACTGCCAGGGGCCGACACTGCTAGGTTTGGTGGTAACAGGTTACACTTGACTGCGAGCCTCAGTCTCAGCCCAGGCCCTGGGAACAGATGGTAAAGTCTCCACTGAGGGCTGAGGGAAGGAAGAAGCGGGGGAGGAGGAGGAGGGGACACCCAGTATCAGGCCTGCAGGGAAGGCTCTGAAAGCAGCGGGCCCAGGGCCCAGGAGGAAGTGTCCAGAAAAGGGAGGCAGACGAGGAGTGGGAGCAACCTCGCCTCAGAGACATGCCTTTGAGTTTCAAAGGTGTTTGAAATGTGTATAACAAGTATGCATTAGTGTTTTGTTTTTTTTTAATGTTTTATTAATTTTTTGAGAGAGAGAAACATTGACCAGCTGTCTCCAGTATGCCCCCTACTGGGGATCGAGTCTGAAACCCAGGCATGTGCCCTGACCAGGGATCACACCAGGACCTCTCAGTCCATGGGACAATGCTCAACCACTGAGCCACACCGGCCTGACAGTGTCTTTTTGTTTGTTTGTTTGTTTTTTTAATTGTTTAGAAAAAGAGGAAGGTGGGGAGAGAGAGAGAGAGAGAGAGAGAGAGAGAGAGAGAGAGAGAAGCAGATTTGCTGTTCCACTCACCCATGCATTCATTGGTCGATTCTTATATGTGCCCTGACCAGAGATCAAACCTGCAACCTTGGTGTATCAAGATGACACTCCAACCAAGCTACCCGGCCAGGGCAGAATGCATTAGTTTTGCAACTGAGAACATTTAAATGCACATGCCCTTTGACCCAGCAATTCCACTTCTAGGAATTTCCCTACAGATAGAGGTTTGTGTGAAATGACCCATGTCAAGGCTATGACAGCAGGCTTGTTTGAAACAGCAAGACTGGAAACAATCTAAATGTCTATCAAAAGGGGACAAGCTAGATAAACCAGGGCATATCCACAAAAATGGAACAGTATAGAGATGTTAAAAAGAACATAGGCAGTCTGTTAAGTGCTGATGTAGAATAATCTCCAAGATCTCTATTAAGTAAAAGAAACAAGGTACAGAACAATGTATACAGGATGCTACCATTTATATTAAAAACTATACACACAAATGTTTATAAATGCTCAGAATATCCCTGGAACTTGTACCAGTTGCTAGGGGATGAGGTTGGGGGGAGACTTAATGTTCAATATTCTTTTTATAAAACCGAGTTAAAACTCACATAACATGAATAATTTTAATCATTTTAAAGTATATGATGGGGCCCTGGCTGGTTTAGCTCAGTGGTTAGAGAATCGGCCTGTGGTCCAGAGAGACCTGGGTTCAGTTCCCGCTAAGGGCATGTACCTCAGTTGCAATTTGTCCCCAGCTCTGGTTAGGTCATGCGGGTGGCAACCACTCAATGTGTCCCTTTCACGTCAATGTTTCTCTCTCTCTCTCTCTCTCCCACTCTATCTGAACAAAAAATGAAAAAATGTCCTCAGGTGAGGATAAAAAAAATAAAAATAAAGTGTATGATGTGGTCATTTGCCTGGCTGGTGTGGCTCAGTGGATTGAGCGTCGTCCCATGGACTGAGAGGTCCTGGTTTGATTCCTGGTCAGGGCACATGCCCGGGTTGTGGGCTTTATTCCAGGTGGGGGGCATGTAGGAGACAGCCTATTGATGTTTCTCTCACAATGAATGTTTCTCTCTCTCTAAGAAATCAATAAAAATATATTTAAAATAAAAATAAAGTTATGATTTGGTACATTCAGTGCTGTTCAACCATCACCTCAACTTAGTCCTAATATTTTCATCATACTAAAAAAAACACCCTGCCCCCATTAGCAGTCACTCCCCATCTCCCTTCCACTAGCCCCTGGCAACCACAAATCTGTTTTGTCTCTACAGGTTTGCTGATGATACTATATATTTCACATAAATGGAATCATACAATAAGTGACCTTTTGTGTCTGGCTTTTCTCACTTAGCACTTTTGTTCTGTTTTAATGTTTTTATTGATTTTTAGAAAGAGGAAGGGAGAGGGAGAGAGAGATGGAAACATCAGAGAGAGAGAAACACTGATTGGCTGCCTCCTACCAGGGATCAAGCCCACAACCTGGGCATGTGCCCTGACCAGGAATTAAACCAGCAGCCTCTCAGTGCATAGGTTAACGCTCAACCACTACTAAGCCACACTGGCCGAGCACTTAGCACGTTTTTGAGGTTCATCCATGTTGATCTTTTTCATGGATTTCTACATTCCATTGTATATATGACTATACCACATGTTTATTCATTGATGGACATTTGGGTGGTCTCCACCTTTTGGCTATTGTGAATAGCACTATTATGAACACTCATATACAAGTTTTTGTTTAAATACCCGTATTCAATTCTTTTGGGTACATATCTAGGAGAGGAATTGTTGGGTCATCTGGTAATTCTATGTTTAACTCTTTTAAGGACTGAAACAGTTTTTAATATTCTTTTGTACCTTGTGAATCTTATACCATGAGCAAATATTAGCTCTTCTAAAAACAAAAACAAAGAAAAAATGAAGGTATATATTTATTTTTTAAAAAAAGCTTACTGTGTAAATACAAGGGATTATTGCTAGATACAAAATTAGCAAATATTAGATGATTTCTGAAAGAAAACTGAATTTTGGATTTACACCTCAATTTAAATTTAATTTCTTTGTTGCATTATAGTTCCAGTAGTGGAGTTTAGGGAGACCTGGGTTCAAATCCCAGTCCTGTTTGTTATAGCTGTGCATCATTGTACAGGTTACTTCACCTCTTTCCATCTCAAATGTAAAATACAGAAAAATCATCTATCCAGCCAGCTGTGAGAGCTGAATGAGTTCTGAGACATGTTAGGCATAGCCCTGAGCCTGGCACAAAGCAAGCTGCCTAGGTTAGCAACCTCACACAGGCAGGGTGTTGGAGCTTCTCTCTGCTCTCCTGAGATTCCTGTGCTCTGCAGCGTTTTCCACATCAGATTCTGATTCCCTACATGCTCAGAGAACTCCTGCAGGCCTGGCCCTGCTCAGCAGAGTCCCCCCGCCACAATATTTCATCACCCCTAGTGCCAAACAGTCCAGAAGAGAGGACAACCAGGACAGAAACCCAGGGTCAGGTGATGGGAAAGGGGCCTGCTGTCTGCCAAGGACTGCCCTAGGACAGGGAGCATGGGTTTGCTCTATGGAGCTGCAGAGCTCAGGGCCACATACACGGAGGAGTTGGATAAAGACACAAGGAGACAGATTTGGGTTTAACTGGAGGCACACTTACATTTTTAATTGACAGGACATAAAGGCAAGCACTGTTGTGTAATTCCACACAAACTATCCCCATTTCAAAGATGAATAAATTGAGGCTCAGAGTCCTTAGCCACTTTGCACAGTCACAAAAACAAATACAAAGCACACCGAAGTTTGAACCTAGGCCTGACTCAGTCTAGAACTTGAAATCTTGGCCTCTGTGCTAAGAAGTCAATGGCCAAGAACTTGACAGATGTTAATTGTCACTAATCATTATCTGATAACAATATTGCTGTAAGCAGAGCTGGAGGTGTAGCAGTGGAATGAGCCATTTGGGGTGGGAGATGAGTTGCTTCTCCCTAAATCAGGCAGAAGCTGGATTAGCTTTTGGTGGAGATTCAAGTGTTTGCTGCAGGCAGTTGGATTCAGGTCCTGGGGTTCTAGTTGCTAGGGTACAAGGAGATTCCCAAGGTCTGCCCCTAGAGATTTGGATGTAGTTCTTTTCAGATGGGCCACAGGAGTCTGTCTTCTTCAAAAGGCAATTCTGGTCTGCAGCCAAGTGTGAGGTCCATTGGCTTGAATGACCGCTAGGGCTCCTTCTAATACAGATTCTATGATCTGCAATGCCCACATCGGGGAAGCATACTGCCTCCTTAAATCCCTGAAGTCTAAAAGAGAATGAGTGCAGCTGCTCCCTTCCCCTCCTGAATAAGAGGCTTTGGGGAAGCAAAAAAGACTGTGAAAGGAGCCTCAGTGGTGAAGGTAGAGCCAGCTCCTCCTCCCTCCTTGCTCCTCCTCACCCCACTCTATGCAGAACCCTAATCCCCAGAAGACTGTCACTTGCCCCATTGGACCCTGGTCAAGTACAACTATTTCTACTTTCAGTCCTTAGGTCTTTCTTGGAAACTGTCTAGTGGAACCAGCTTCCCGGCATGCCAGGCAATTCTGCAATCTGTCTGGCCTGGGGGGCCCTCTTCCAGGCTCTGCAAGACCAGCGACTCAAGCAGGGAAGCAGGCCAGAGTGGCATTCTCAGTGACCTTTGGTTCCCTGGGAAGGACTCAAAACCAGTAAAAGTTTAGCAAGTGCAATTTAATCGTTGCCAGAACTTTTATTTATTTATTTTTACACACACACTTTCTGGGGGATAAAAGATCATTTGAGGGCTCCATTTGAAAAGATCTTTGATTAGTTTGTTTTTTTCTTAGAAAGAAAACTTCCAAGCCATCTGCCTTTGAACTTAAATAGAAAGTATAAAATTAACTTAATGCCTGGCTGTGTGATCTCAGGTGAGTTGATTTTAGCAGCTGAACCTCAGTTTCCCCATCTGCAAAGACCACTGGCCCAGTGGTTGGATAGGAACTGGCAGCGGGGCAGGAGTTCTGGCTGCTGAGAGCCCAGAGTCCAGGCCAGGGACCTTCAACCTTCCCAGACACCCCTTTGGGTTTCTGATTGTTATTTTTTAAACTTCTGCTTACCTTTCAGGCTCTGGGTATCCCACTCTCTCTCCCACCTTGAGAGAGGGAAGAAAAAGCAGTCATTGACATGTTAGTATAAAAATACCTTTCTCAAGGATTAACAATGTGCATGTAATGCTGTTACCATCAGAAAAGTAACACACATTTTAAAATAATCATTAACTTCATGTCATGGAAAAATACAGCAATGGGGGGGTCAACAGTGAACCCTGTGTCATTTGTGACCTCTTTGGCCATCAGCTTCCTCCTCTATAAAATGGAGACCTGAAGGGCAAGATGAGACTCCCTTCTTCTTTGAAAAATCCAAACTAACTTCTAGAAGATACCTGAGTTTAGAAAACTGGCCAGACTCCTCCTCCTGGAAGGAAAAAAAAAAAAAAAAGAATGAGCTGAATTGAAGCAGGAATTTCAGGAAAGTGAGGATTTGAATTGATAAGGCTGGAAAAACAGAGGGGAGGGGGAGGGGGAGGAGAAGGGGAATAATATTAATGGGACAAAGTTGGTGACATGCTTGGTGGGAAGATCTAGGCAAGGGGTTGGGGAGATAATGCCAGATGGACTGAGGTCTATGAAGGTTGGTCAGGATAGCTACAGGTGCACAAGGTTGGCTCCATCTGGAGGTGCCGGAGGCTGGAGGTGCCGGAGGCTGGACGTACCTACACTTTTGGGTAAAGTGAAGCACTTCTTATGGAACAGCAGTGCCTTACACTAGAGCCTGAACCAAATGCTGGCAATTGGGGTGGTGGGAAACCAGGGTGCTTCTGGCCTAGCCACCAGCACACAGTAGGTGCTCAACAGTGATTTACTGGAAGAATATGTCATTGGGAAAGATACTGCCTATTTCTAGGCCTCAATCTGTGAAATGGCAGGCTAGGAAGATTATCTTTTGTTGTAGAGACTAAGTCAGGAACATTGTATACTTCACACTCGATACTCTTGTGTGGTAGTGCTAGCCTTATTTAACAGGTTGCATATCGAAGCTCTTAAGGGTTGAGTCAGTCGTTCAAGGTTTGGGATCCTAATCGGTTTGTGACCGCAAACCCAACTTCTCCCACTTCAGTGACGCGTCACATCGCTTCCAACCTTAAAACCCAGGTGCCATGACCTGGTTTGGCAGGAAAAGTAAGCAGAAACTAGGTGCAGGAATGCAAATCACATCTGGCCAGAGTCCCGCCTGTCTCTTCAGTCCCAACGGAGCCGGAGCCGCTGGCTAGGATTCCTTGGGTCGCAGCTCGAGCAGGGCGCCGGAGAGGTGCCCAGTCCTGGGGCAGCTTCGCTTCAAACGCGACGCGAGGTGGGTCTGTCTCAGGTCTCAGTCCGAGTAGGTTTTCAAACGTCAGAGGAAAACCGACCGGGGGCGGTGCCCTACTGAGCCGCGAGGGGAGTCACTACTGCCCTGCCCTAGGCGCGAGGTTGTTCTCCCCTCTCCCAGCCACCAGGCTCTGAACAGGAGGGGGTAACGGTGTGTTAGTGCGGGGGGGGGGGGGCATTTAAGCTGTGGTAAGATAGGACCCAAAAGCTGGGAGGTGGGGAGGGAAGAAGGCGAATGGAATCTTCTCGGTCATTCGAGGTATCCCCTCCCGGGGCTAATAACCATTTGAATCCCAAAGACTCGGTTCCCTGCCCTGAGTCCTATTCAGTGACTGGGATTGGGAAGGGAGCTCATCTAAGTCCCACCCTCCAGGCTGGAAGCCTGAGGCCAGAGAGGCGAAGTGACTTCCTCAAGGTCACACAGCAAAACAGCGCTCAACCAGGACCAAAGCCCAGGTGTCCGTACCCATCCCACGCCCCCGCCATCTTCTCCAGAACCTGGCCCGCAACAGCCCTGAGCTCTTGGGAGGGAGGAGAGGTGGACCAGGTCTGGGTGGCTGAATTTCGGGGTGAAATGAGTGCGCCAGACACTGTAATCCCAGATCAGGGTACAAGCGCGTCTACTTCCTGAAACCGACGACCCAGGAGTCCCCTGTGGGAGTCCCCCGCGTGGGGCCGCCAGGGCGGGGATGCCGAGGAACGAAGGGGCGCCGGTGCCCGGTGCCGAGCTCCACATACCGCGTGCTGGGACAGCACGTTGCGCGCGGCTCCTTTAAGAAAGTTCGCTGGGCGAGTTCATCAAAGTTTAAAAACTTGTCGTGGAGAAAGGAAAAGGGAAAGATGAGAGAGGGAGAGAGACAAGGAGGGAGAGAGGGGAAAAGCCCCGCCGGGGGCTAGCGCGCAGCGGCCCGGGTCGGGGCGAGTCCGCAGTGAGCGGCGGGGATTGGCTGCGCGTTCCCCCGGAGACCGCGAGGAGGGCGGGGGGCTGGCCCGGCCCCAGCTGAGGCCGGTTCCGGCCCCCGCCCCCCGCCGCCGCCCGGCGCCCGCCCCCTCCCCCGGCGCCCGCCCCCCACCGCCGCCGCCGCCGCCGCGGGCGCACTCGGCGGTCGCAGTGAAAAGGCGGAGGCGGCGGCCGCTCCGGCTCGGCTCCGGTTCCCAGTGCCTCCCCCGTCGCACCCCCTCCCCACCTCCCGCACCCGCCAAACTTGATGTGACCCCAGCCCGACGCGGCGACCGCCCCTCTCACCGCCCCGCGCGCCCCCCACCGCCACCCCGCCCCGCACCCCCGGAGCGCACCGCTCACCGCGCCCCCTCCCACCTCCTCGCCGGGCCCCGCGCCGCGCTCGCGCTCCGCATTCCCTTCCTCTCGTCACCCCCACCCCACCCCCCCGCACCATGAGCAACCTGAAGCCGGACGACGAGCACAGCACCAGCACCGGCACGGGCTCCGGCTCCGGCGGCACCCTGGAGGAGGAGGTGGGTCTGCGGCCCCGGGACTTGTCGGGTGAAGTGCACGCGGAGGTGGGCGGGAGAGAGGGCACGCGGGGCCGGGCTGGCCATCGCTCCCGGAGCCTTCCCGCCGCTGCCCTTCGACCGGGGAGGAGCAGCCCGTGTCCAGCGGGCGGGGGCGTACGGCCTGGACTGCCCCGCCGGGCGGGCATTGTCTCCCCGCCCTCCCGGGCTCGGGGCGGGCCGCGCGCCGGCCCGGTCCGTGCGCCCCGTGGTGGGTGAGCGGCGCCGCGACCGCCCCTCGCATGCTGCCCGTGCGTTCCTCGTTCTCCACTCTCGGCCCGGCGCGCTGCCCTCTTCCCGGCGCCTCTCCCTCATGGCCGGGACTCCCGCCTCGGCTGGAAGGAACTGAGAGGGATTAGCACGGCGGGCGGGCGGCACAGCCCATGCCCTCTCCACTCTGACCCCTCCCCGTGACCTTGGAGGCCCGGGCCAGCCGCCTGCACCTTGGTTCACTAGAGCTGTAGTCATGGCGGGTGGACGGGCTTCCCTCACAGCCCCAGAATCTGGGCTTTGGCAAAGAGGTCAGCCGGCAATTAATTAGAGTTGAGAAGATGCCTGAAGACACTTCCCGGTTCTCCTCCCTTCGGTTTTGCCCTGGCAGCCAAGCTAGGACCCCATAGCTGGCCTGGGTGGGGTCCCGCAAGTAGAGGCGACTTTATCTTGTCCACTGGCCATGTGCTAAGACGTGGGAGTATGAGGCGGCTTCGTGGAATCTCCAGCAGCTGGGTGGTTAATGGGATCTCGAAATCAGGGAGGATGTGTGGGGAGCGAGGTGGTGGATGTGGCTATAAGTGAATGGAGACCAGGAGTTGGGCCCGCAAAGACAAAAACTGGTATAGAAAGGGGACAGGGTTTGCAGCTCCCTTGACAGGCCTCCGGCCTCTGCTGTGTCACTCCAGGGCTAAGAGACCCTTCCTGCCCCACCCTGGCATGCTCTTGCCCAGGAAACCAAGGACCAGTTATCCACCCTTAACTCCCTTCCCCTTGGTCTGGAAGAGAGACCGCAGAGCCCCTTGGTGGGGGCTGGTGTTGCTACCTCCCTCCATTCCAGTGGCGTTGCCGCTGGCCGTGCTATAGGTTTGGTGCAGAATGGCGGCAACGGCCCCACTGCTGGGCTGGGCTCCTTAAAGTGGGAGGGATGGTGGGAGGGTCACACTGCCAGCTCCCACTCTTAGCAATTCAGAGGCCTGCTGCCAGCCCCAGTCCGCCAATGGCATGACATCTTGAGAATCTAGGTCTAGATTCTGCCTTTTTTTGGGGGGGGGGGGTAAGGGGGAGGAATATACAACTCCCCGCTCTGAAGGGTGGCAGGGGAGGGCCTGACATCTGTCCACTAGTGTAGTGTGGGCTATAGTGTGGTTGAGTTGTTTTTGAGTTGACTTTGATGCCCTCAGGTCCTTGGCTTTGGGGACCCTAACCCCATCCTGACTCTACCTGGTTGTTCAGAATCTTCCCCTGAGAGTTGGGGGAGGGTGACAGGGTTGCTGATGTGTGTGTGGGTCTCTGGTTGGCCTTACTGTGGGCTGAAATTGAGGGAGAGAAGCTGTCGCCTATGAAGCTGGACAAGGACCCAGAATGCCATTTCTTCTAGAGGGTTGACTGAAGCAGGGACCTCACGCTGCCCAAGAGGCTAGGCTAACCCTCAGACCCACCATTTTGAAGTGGGAAGGGTGAACCATGTGGCTAGGCTAGTCTTGGAGAAAACATTTCAGGTATTGGACACTTTTTCTAAGTGCCTTTTCTGAGAGAGGGCAGAATCCTAAAGAAGTGGCATCTTTGCTACTCCTTGGGGTGGGGTTGGCCACAGCACTGTAGTGGTTCAGAGAGTCAATGCAGCTGGTGTTGGAGCACTCTGGGCTCCTGTTTAAAGGTCTAAAACTAAGGGCTCTGGGAATCTCCTGGAGCCCAGTGTCTTGTCAGATAAGCACAGGATTGGCCCCCTCCCCTGATTAGCCTTCTGAACAGTGGGCCAAGAACTCTTGCTGGGGTTCCATCTTGGATTGCTGGGTTGAGCTGGAACTGGACTCCTTCCTTTTAGCTTAGGGTAGGGTCTACAGAGGAAGAGCTGAGGGTCTCCTAGGTGGTTAGTTCTGCAGCCCCTAAGGGCCACCCCCTGGGGAATCTGCATTAGCAATAGTGGTTTATTCTCAAGGCTGACCTAGGCTGACTCTTCCCAGTTGACTATTGGAGGTTAAAGCAAACCTAGAAAACCAAGGAATCCTACTTGTCCACGGTAAGACCTCAGTTCCTAACGGTGTTAGATCACTGGAGAAAGGGGTGTATTTTCATGGTTCCAGGATGGAGTTTCAGTGGGGCTTGACTCTAACAACTGCTTTGTTTATATAGCCTGGACTCTCCCTGGTTGCCCACCTCATCCATGGGGGCTTCATCCATATCATAAGTATTAGGTTCCTGTTCTGGACTAGGGTCAAGAACATAGGTGAAAGATCACAGACTAGGGGGTGAGAAGGATTTGCCAGGAAGTGATGGAATGTTAAAGACAATGGTAGATAAAATAAGGGGATCTCAGCAAGTGATACAGTGGTGCCATTGAGAAGTTAGAGGTCAGCCCTCCCTGAGATGTGGCTGAGTAGGAGGTTGTTAGACATGTGGGGGTGGGAAAGGCATTCCAAGAAGAGAGAATAGCATGTATAAAAGTGGAGATTGATTGTGGAACCACATGGCTTGTTTGAGTGACTCCCAGAAGTTTGCTATGTTGCTGCACTATTGGGGGGCACATTATGATCCTGTAAGTTTGGGGGGAAATTGGCATTTTTGTGCCTCTTGGGAAGATGTGTTAGAAGCATTGATACCCTTTGAAAGCTAAGGAGGGCAACAAGGAATTAAGGGTAGGGTCTACAGAGGAAGAGCTAAGGGTCTCTTTCAATCTAGAGGCTATACCCTACCCCAGGCCAGTCATGTCTGGTGCCCAAGCTCCAGAAGGTGAGGTAATACAGCACATGAACCCTGCTCAGGGCAGGCTTGCCTCTGATGCTGCTCAGCCTCAGACCTAAATATACCCTGTCTTAATGATTCTTGAGAGATGGCTAGGTAGTACAGTGTTTCTGGGGAGGGGTGTGTGTGCTTTGAAAACATTCTATTTTGAAAATGGAGACTTTACTTTCATAATGTAAGGTAATACTAAGTTATAGTAATTATTCATAGGGGGCCCCCTAAATGGAGGGTAGTATTTTGGAATTTTGGCAGGGGTGGGATGTTGAGTTTCCAAGAGTTAAAGATGTTTTATGTCAGTGTAATGGTAAATTGTAGAAAGATAGGTTAATGGTAGCTAAAGGGGTGACAGGTTGACTTAAGGGTCTTGGTCTCTTGCTGTCCTCCCACCCCCATCTTTGCTTGTCCATTGTGTTTACTATAGTTGGGCCAAGGCCTGGTACCCCTGGGTCCATTGTGTGCCCTCTAGGGGTCTCTGGGAAAACAGCCACACCCCTGACCCCTGGTAGGATGGGCCAGGGTTAGCATTCTAGTTGAGTATGAAGGAATTCTGGATCCAGTGTGTGACTTGGACACATCCCCCGCACCCCCTTTTTTTTTCTGCCATCAAAAGCATTTGACAGAATCTGGGACTTCTTGGTGCTCTGTCTGCAGGCTTTTACTGGTTTAAGGCAGTGGTTCTCAACCTTCCTAATGCTGCGACCCTTTAATACAGTTCCTCATGTTGTGGTGACCCCAACCATAAAATTATTTTCGTTGCTACTTCATAACTGTAATTTTGCTACTGGTATGAATCGCCATCGGAAATGTGTGTTTTCTGATGGTCTTAGGTGACCCCTGTGACAGGGTCTTTTGACCCCCCGCAAGGCACCACCCACAGGTTGAGAACCCCTGGTTTAAGGGCAGGGAGGCGTCTGGAACAGGGCCCAGGCAGGTGGATTCAGGCACATTCCAGGTCAGGCTCCTTTCCTTCCTGGGTGTTGTGGATGTGTCCCCTCTGCTCAAATAACCTATGGGAGAGGCTGTCCTAATAATAGTGAGTCCATATATAGTGTTTGTGCCAGGCATTGCTCTAAGCGCTTTACCATTTGAACTCCTTCAACTCTTACCACAGCCCTGTGAATTACTTACATCATCATCACCATTTCACAAATGAGGAACAGACACAGAGGTTAGATAACTCATGCAGCTAGTGAGTGGGCGAGTGGGATTTGAACCCCAAGTTTGCTCTTCACCACACTATACTTGCTGTTCTGTGTTATATTAGGGTTTTGGGTTAGACTTGGGTGCGGGGGGAGAAAAAGTCCTGCAACAAAAGTTTTTGAAGCCCAAGCTTTGGATGATGCCAGGGTCTCAGTAGAAGCTCAGAGATGGGCCCCAGGCTAGTTCCCTTTGGTTTGGTGGCATCCCAAGATTGGGTGAGGGGAGCTGTCAGCCCCTGCAGGAGGAGTATTTTATCACAGATATTGTTCAGAATTGCCATCTCATGGTGATAATAAAAACCAGACCAAGTCATTTTTATTTTTCAGTTCTCCGCGGATAGTGTGCTCCCTGTTGCTGTACTGGGGCTGACTCTCTTCACACACTCCCTGGGTACCCTGCTGCTTTAGGCATCTTAACTAAAGAAACTGCTTGCTCTAAAGTGACTACCTGTCACTTTGGGGGCCATTCTCTTGGGCCTCCTTATCTCCTCCTTCCCTGGACACAGGCAGCCTGGCTAGTTTGCCCCAGTAAGAACCAGTTTCTAAATCTCATTCAGTGTTTGGACATCCGACATCTCATCCCCGTCTTCAGTGGGCAGCTGGCAACTTCTGTAAATAGAGGCAAGACATGAACTTGTGGGATGCTGAGCCTTTGCTCTCATGCTTTCCACGGGGCCTCCAGGCAGGCCTGAGAGGTGGAGAGGAGCCCTTCTGGCCTGCCCTGACGACTGAGCTCCTGGTCAGAGGCCGCCCACCTTTTGTTATTCAGAGCTGACATGAGAGTACTAGAGTTCCTCTGCCATCCCCTGACCTTGGTTGCCTCAGAAGTGTCCTCACACCCTGGCAAAGCACTGGGGCAGAGCTCATCGCCGTACTTCAGAAACCATGCTGCTGTGAGGTGGAAACTGCAGACAAGCCACGAGGCTTCATATGCCAGAGCCCTGTCTGTCGGCCCAGGACCAGCACAGGTGCCTTGCGTTCTGCTTCCTCTATTCTGTCCTTGGATGGAAAAAATAAGGTTGTCTCCAAGATGTGCCAAGGCTAGATGGGTGGCAGTATTGTTGGGTCCTCCCTTCCTGAAGAGTCGGTCCACTGGCGGATCCATCTGTGCTGGGAGCCTCTGGAGTATAGCAAGGGATGGGTGTAGTGGGAGGGTCTGCCTGGACCCATCTGTCATGATCTTTAGTCATTTATGGATGATTGAGCAGAAGCTTGTGGCTGTCACAAGTAATCAGGCTGCCTGTATAGTTCTGAAGAGGACTTGGACTCCCAGGGAGAAAGGGCAGGGCCTGACCTGGACCAGGCCATGGGATGTGTCTGCAGTACTTACCTCCTCTTGAGAAGAGCCAACCCCGCCCCCTCTCTGCCCCCACAAATGGATCTTGGGCTTCTACTTGGGTGGAGTGGGGAATCAGGAGAGGTTACTGGAATAGGACCTGAGACCACTTTTGAGGACCTTTGTCACTCACTGTGAGGGCTGTGAAGAACTGCCCAAACTGACCCCTGTTCTTGATGGATAGTTGTAACCATATTTAGGCACAGCTGGGGATGGAGGGAGCCTAATATATTTGTGACAGGAGCTCCAGACCAGAATATAGTTTCCACCCCTAAACAGAGATCCTCTCCCAACAGGAGCATTACATTAGGAAACATCTCTTCTGCCTCAGTCAGATGATGGGCAGTGTGGTGGGCTTAGTGCTGTGTGTTCCCCGTACAGTGTGTTCATGCTGAAATAACATCACGTGGTTTAAGGGTTGGAGGTATTGATTTTGGAGTTGGGGGAGGGGTGTAAGATTCCCAAAGGTCAAAGCTTTGAATCTGTAGAGTGGTATATGGCAGAAGTGACAACTGCAACCCTTGCCAGATACAGGGCTAGGCAGTAGATTTGCACTGGCTGACCACACAGCACCAGGAAGGATGGGAGGTGTATGGCACCGATGAGGAGGGAGCCTGGCCAGGGGGCTTCCATGCTAAAGGCCTTGTGAGCCTGCCACTCAGTTGTTTCTGAAAGCCTTGGGCCCTGGCTCTGTCTGGAACCAAATGGAAAGCAAGAGCCTGGCCGTAGCACTGAGTCTGCATAGCACACACTTCTGGTTTGCTGAGTGAAGTGTAGGCTGGTGCTCACAACAGCCTTTACTCAAGTGTGCTTCCAAGATGGTAAACCTGTTCCTGGGGCGAGAAATAGCTTGGGGTGTGGGGTCTGAAGCCTTCTTTTTTATTTATTTATTTATTTTTATTTATTTATTTTTTTATCCTCACCCGAGGACATTTTTCCATTTTTTGCACAGATAGAGTGGGAGGGAGAGAGAGGAAGAGAGAGGGAGAGAGAAACATCGATGTGAAAGAGACACACCGAGTGGCTGCCACCCGCACGACCAACCAGGGCCCGGGACAAACTGCAACCGAGGTACATGCCCTTAGTGGGAACCGAACCCGGGTCTCTCCGGACCGCAGGCCGACGCTCTAACTGCTGAGCCAAACCGGCCAGGGCTGAAGCCTTCTTATTGAACACTTTATACATGCCAGCCCAACAAAAATAGGAGTAAAAATTTAAAAATTAAAAATAAAAATATACATGCCAGCCCTGTTCCTCCCTTTAGAGAACTTCTTATCACCCCAACTTGGTTCCCCACCCCTACACACACACAGACACATTGCAGGCTATGGGGGAAGAACCCCAACTTCCCAGGCAACCTGAACTTGATCCCTAGCTCTGCCACTGGCTGGCCAGGCACCTAATCCCTGAGCTGGTTTCCCCACCTGTGAAATGGGCCAGTATCACTCTGCCTGTCACATCAAAGGACCGCCAGGCTCACATGCCAATGGTAAGCATGAAAAAACTGGAAACCACAAAGTGCTGCCAGATGGGGCCTCAGAGCCAAGCCCTGATAATATGTGATTTGGGGCTGGAATTAGCAGGGGCAAGCAAATCACTGGAACAGACCCTAAGCCTGGGACTTCACACCAGATCAGACTAGTGGCATTGCTGGTGTCCCGACCCAGAGCTCCTTGGAAGAAATGAGAAGCACTGAGGGTCTGGGAGTATGTATGTCTAGGTTCCCATCCACTGTCTGGCTGGATCTGCTTGCTCTTTATTCCTGTGCCGTTATTCAGCCCTTATAAGTCCTGGATCTGTGGGCCATGTCGCCACATTCCATCCACCTCTCGTCAAGTGGCCTCACTCAGAGGACTTCTTTCCCTTGGGAGGGGTAAGAGCGACCTGCTGGTGCCAAGCTTAAGCATGGGACCCAGGCAGAACCCAGCCCCTACCTCACCCCCTATCGCACCCCCTACACACATACACAAAAGAAAAACCCTGGTCTCCAGGATCTTTGCATGGGAGGGTGTGACTGCTCCGAGCTTTAGGCAACCCCAGTATTGCCCTAGCAGAGACCCCTCTCAAACCCCCAGGCCCAGCTTGGCCCAGGGCCTGGCTTCTGACTTCTGTTCTACCTTCTCGTTCTCTATCCCCTTCTTCACCATTTTCTTTGTTTTCTTGTGGGCAGAAGGAAAGTGTTTAAGCTCTGAGCAGGTGGAGGATACTTCCTGCTTCCCTGGTATCTTAGAAGGTGGAGCGTGAAGGACCCTAAGGCGAGTCCACACCTCCCCTTTGCTGCTGAGGCAGTGGGGGAGGCCACGAAGCCACCTGCCTGGCTGGACTGGGACTTCAACCCAAGCTCCCTGACAATTGGTTTGAGGCTCTTTTTCTTTGGTGTCTTTGTGTCTGGTTAGCAGTTGTTTGCTGAGCAGGAGGCTGGACCCAAGTCCCCTGTCTTGGTTCTCAATGGGGGCTCTTGCCCTTGGAGAAGAAGCCAGAGTAGATCTGGGTGTGGTGATGGTTGGTACAGTTCAAAAAGGATCTTCGATATATTTTTTTAACATGTTTTTATTGATTTTTTAAAGAGAGGAAAGGAGGGAGTGAGAGATAGAAACATCCATGTGGAGAGAAACATTGACTGGCTGCCTCCTGCACACCCCCTACTGGGAATCGAGACTGAAACCCCTGGCAAGTGCCCTGACCTGGAATCTAACTGGGAACTCTCAGTCCATGGGACAATTCTTAATCTGGCCTGGCTCTTTGGTACCTTTGTATCAGGAAAGCCATAAGCTGTATGTAATGCAGGCTGCAGTTCATAAACCCCCGTGGACTAGGGGGCAGAGGGCTACGTGTGCCCAGCTGTCCTGTCCAAGGTGTGCGAGGGGCCTTGCTCTGGCTTCCCACCCCCCCTTCCCTAGTGAGTGGGACAAGACTATGCTGAGTTGCTGGGAGTTGGCAGTCTGTCAGTTTTCCCATGGCTTCCCTATAACTAGCTTTGTTTAGGACTAACCATGGGATCATCTAGCGGGACCCTCGGTCAACCTTCTGCAAGGGGCTGTTTCTGCCCTCAACTCAGAAGCTGAAGGCCACCTCAGCTGCTTGGCTCTGCACACTCCAATGGACAGACCTGTCATTTAGGTGTCCCCAAGCCAGGCCATCTTCCTCAACAGTGGCTACTCTGGGCTGGGGTAGGAAGAAGGCTGTGGTTGTCCTTCAGAGTCAAAGGATGAGAGGGTCTAATATCCACGGGCAGACCACTGTTTTTGAAAGCTGTGTTTACCCTTTCCATCTCTAATCAAAGCTGTTCCGGGGTACTCAAGGTTGATCCTACTGGGGTCTGAGTGGGTTGGTGTTGTGAAATCGTGGTGTACAAAAGAGCTTTGGCCCTCGCCAGTTTGGCTCAGCAGTTAGAGCGTCGACCTGCAGGCCAGAGAGGCCTGGGTTCGGTTCCCGCTAAGGGCACTTACCTCAGTTGCAGTTCGTCCCTGTCTGCACTCTATGTGTCCCTTTCACGTCCTCGAGTGAGGATAAAAAAAAAAGAGCTTTGACTTATGAACACCTGGGGACACTGTGTCTGTTTCTAACATACTAGGCGACCACGAGCAACTTGCTGTACCCCAGGGCCTTGGTTTCCTCATCTAAAAATAAGGTTTCTTTCAGCTCAAATATTCTGCATTTCAGTTGCTGTTGAGGGTTGGGAGCTGGGGAAGGATGTGGGAGGGGCTTATGAGAGGCTTGTTTTTCCCTTTTTGGATTCCACCCCCTTCCCTAAGTGGTGTTTTCCATCCAGATGACACCGGGAGAGCTCACACTAAGCAGCCGGTAGGCGGGGATTCCAAGCAAGCGCATTACTTGACCATTTTGATGGAGTGGACAGTTGAAACAGTTTTTCCTTTCCAGACTGAATTCTAACTTTCAGACATGCTAAGGGATTGCCGCAAAGAATCAGTTTTCAAATATTGTGGTTATCTCTTTGGTAGAATGTTTCTATTGCCTGAGTCAAGTTTCTGGAGTGTGTCTTTCCCTGAATCCCAGCCTTGTGAGGCAGAGATTTGCCTGGAGGGCAGAAGTCTGTCTTCTAGGCAGTGAGGTCGGGGAAGCATGGGGAATGGCCCTGATGTGTTCCTGCTTCAGCATCCTTTGTGGAGAAAGGTTTGTCCTCCAGGCAGGTGGACCTAAAGTCCAGGCTGCTGTCTTGGAGATTATCAAGCTGGGGTAGGAAGAAGGCTGTGGTTGTCCTTCAGAGTCAAAGAATGAGAGGGTCTAATATCCACGGGCAGACCACTGTTTTTAAAAGCTGTGTTTACCCTTTCCATCTCTAATCAAAGCTGGAACTTATGGAGCCCGTCCTCTGGGCCATGATACCCTACTGCCGCCCTTCACTGAGAAGTTGAGTGTTTAATGTCCAGTGTGAAGGAGGTCTACAGAGCCCTCAGCATCAGGCCTCAGCATCAAGCAGCTGTCCTTGCAGAGGAGGGCACATGCCTGGTGAGAACAGAGTGGCCAGACCCCAGCCTGGGGTCCTCTTCACTGGGGAGGGAGGGCCCCACGGCCCCCTGCTGACCCTGCACCTCAGTCCCTTCCACACAGGGCTTTGCTCAGCTGCTTTCCTCTGTGTAGAATACCTGCCTCTTCCTCCTCCCCTGCCAGCCCCCTTTCCTTAATTCCTGCAGGGCCCCCTGTGAGATGGGCCCTGTGTGTGCCCTGGGGAGCAGGGAGACCTGAGTAGCCACTGTTGAGGAAGCTGGCCTGGCTTGGGGACACCTAAATGACAGGTCTGCCCATTGGAGTGTGCAGAGCCAAGAGAGATGTTCCCCTGGGCAGGTAGAGATTGATCGGCGTCCTATCTGAGAGCTTTGTCCCCGGAAGCCTGAATTTGTGCTCTGAGGCTGATGCCTTGCCTGTGTATCACCTTGCTCCTGAAGGTTTTTGTTTGATTTCTTTTTTTTTTTTTCTGAAGATCTTTTTTTTTTTTTTTTTTATCCTCACCCGAGGACATTTTTCCATTTTTTGTTCAGACAGAGTGGGAGGGAGAGAGAAGAAGAGAGACAGAGAGAAACATTGATGTGAAAGGGACACATCGAGTGGTTGCCACCCGCACGACCCAACCAGGGCCGGGGACAAACTGCAACCGAGGTACACGCCCTTAGCGGGAACCGAACCCGGGTCTCTCTGGACCGTGGGCCCACGCTCCAACCACTGAGCCAAGCCCACCAGGGCATTTTCTGAAGATCTTTAACCCAATTTCAGTTTGTCTGATGGAAGAACATCATTGACACACAAATATGAGTGAGTTTGGCAGAGCCCCTTCTTCCTACTCCTCTTTTCCCTGTGAAAAGTGAGCTCTTACCTCTGGGCTGGGGAGGGCTGCAGAGAGGAGAGGGAAACCTAGATGGTGACCTGCAGTTTCGCCTTCCAGTCATGAAAGAAGAGATTAGACAGCCCTGGGAGCCTTGGTCCTCTGTCTTGCTGGGATTAGAAAGTGTGGTTGAGGCTCCTTCTAAACCTTTCTTATGGGAGGGGGCATCCCCACCACAAGAGCCTCAAGAACAAGGCTGAGGAGGGGGACCACCCCTTCCTGTGCCTCTCAGCCTCTCAGGTGCTGCCCTCTGCCCCCCCCCCCCCCCCCGGAGCACAGGGAATGAGATTCAGGGGCCACCAGTGGAAGAGGTAAGGAGTAGTCAAGAGGTGGTTGGGAACCCTTAGGTATTCTAAGTCCAGCACCAGCTGGAGGGAGCGAGCCCAGGAACACACAGCAAAGACCTAGACAACCCCAGGAAGTCTGTCCACCAGTGATAGCCTGTGGACATAGCAGAAGGGGCTGGTCCTCCCCCCATCCCCTCTCTCCCAGCAACTTCAGAGGAAGACGGGCAGCAGGACCTGCATAAGGAAAGAGCTACCTCAGGAGCTCTCAAAGCCTTGCTGGACGGGACCCAGTTATGCCAAAAGGCCAGTTGGTGCCCCCAGGCAGGACTGGTGCTTGCTGGCTGAACCTCCAACAGGCTCAGTCTGCTCCTGACCGCCACGAGGGCCACACAGCCGTGTCTGCGGTGTCCTGTATGGTGGGACACTTCTCTGACCACGTTTTTTTGTCCAAATTGAATTTGGTGCTTCTAGTGAGTTCCATTTGAAGAGATGTTCCTCAACAAGTTTCTTCTTTCACTGACTTATAAGGATACTCCATTTCTCCCCCAATACCAAACATCTTCTGATTGAGCGAAACCTAGCTGTAGTCTAGCAACATCTGCTTGTACTTGCCATTGAAGATGGCCGTTCTACTTTATTTTTTTACAATTTTTTTCTTTATTGATTTTAGAGAGAGAAGAAGGAAGAGGGAGAGAGAGATAGAAACATCGATGTTAAAGAACATTGACTGGCAGCCTCCTGCACACCCCCTACTGGAGATCAAGCCCGCAACCCGGGCATGTGCCCTGACCCAGAATTGAACCGGGACCTCTCAGTCCATGAGATGATGCTCAATCCACTGAGCCACACCAGCCAGGCAAAGAAGATGGCCATTTAAAAGGCTGTGGTTGTCCTACCGGTGTGGATCAGTGGATTGAGTATCTTCCCATGGACTGAGAGGTCCCAGTTTGGTTTCTGGTTGGGGCACATACCTGGGTTGCAGGTTCAATCCCCAGTTGGGGGCATGTAGGAGGCAGCCCATCAATGTTTCTCTCTCACAACAATGTTTCTCTCTCTCTCTAAAAAAATCAATAAAAACGTATTTAAAAGAGCTGTGGTTGCTTTCCACGTTTCAGGATGGGAATGAGATACTCCCTTGGGTTGCGTGGATACTGCTGGAGAAAGGGTGAGTGCGTGGAAGGAGAAGGGCCAGGTAAACGGGTTTGGTGCCTTCTAGTAGCCTGGGATTGTAGGAACCACCCCGTATATTCCCTTCAAATACTGAAAACGTTGTGTTTAATTCTTATAATAAATCTGTGGAATAGGCAGGACATGGATTCTGTGGTTGATCTTTCCATCTTGGCATCAACTAACTGTTGGTGTCTGCACTCACCTCTTTGTGAACGTTGGGCCCTGTGAGGCTGGCACCAGTGAGTGGCATGGGAGGGGATCTCTAATGCTGGCCTGGGACACAGCACTAGTCGGCCTTGGAGAAGTAACGGCATGTCTCTGTCCCTGCCATCCCTAAAGGATCCTGACTCTGCAGTCAGCTTGCTTTGTCACCTTCCAATTCTGAGCCTCTGTTTCCTCATCCGTAAAATGAGGGTGTTGCACTAGCTCATCTCCATCTCCTCAAATATTACCTCTCGGAAAAGAAGAAAATAGAATCCAGCGACCCCATAAGATTGTTTCACCATGTTGCCAGCTCCAGACTGACCCGAACCTGATGCAGCCTCACTAGGCACTTATAAGTAAATGGCTCGTGGTATCTGAAAGGTGAGGTTTTCGTGTAAGTAACCACTGTGATTACAGGAGCCCTAAGTGAACACTCATTTGGTTGAGCCTCCTAGGTGCCAGGCTTGGAGTGAGGTGAACTCTTCATCCTGGAGATGGGTGGTACCATGTTGTACAGATAGAGAAACAGGATTGGAGACATGAGACATCTTCCCCGAGCCAAGCCTTAGGCTGAGGTGCATACAGCGGCCTAACTAAAGCCTGTTGTCATTGCCATTTATGGCATTACTCTGCCACACTGGGCCACATCTGTCTTGACTAGGAGTTTCTTTGGAAAGACTGAGGTACATGGAGACAATGGAGGTCCAAATGCTGAGGCCTGACTCTAGGTACTTTGGAGGATAGGAAAGTTTTGAGACTTGGTGCCTTTCTCTAGGTTGTTTTATTGTTTTGTTTTGTTTTATTGATTTTAGAGAGAGCGGAAGGGAGAGAGAGATAGAAACATCAATGAGAGAGAACATTGATTGGCCGCCTCCTGCATGCCCCCTACTGGGGATTGGGCCCACAACCTGGGCATGTACCCTGACCGGGAATCGAACTGGTGACCTCTTGGTACTTGGGTCGAAGCTCAACCAGTGAGCCACAGTGGCCAGCCCCTCTCCGGGGTTTTAGAGTCCATTGGAGGGATAAGTTCAGATGGGTGGAACCCATATAAGGCAGGGGTCCTAAGCGCCCCTGTAGGACTTCAGAAGAAGGAAGGGGAAGTGAGCAAGTAGAGGGATGTGAAGGAGGGGTACCCTTCAGTTAAGGAATGGGGGAGTGGTGGCCTGAGAGGCAGCGCGAGCTTGTTGGGACCTGGCGGAGCTGGACTGCAGCAGGAGCAGAGGGATTTGGAAGCAGAAAGGCAGCTGGAGAGTTCTAGAGCCTCTTGTCCTCTCAACGTGTAGCTAAGCTCATGCTTCCCTCTACTCTGGTTTGCCAGTTTCTTGTTCTGCCCTCATCACTCCAGCTTTGCTGTCATCATCCTTCTTGGTGCATGTGTCGATGCTCAACATTGAGCCACACCGGCTAGGCTCTGTCATCATCCTAAACAAGTCCCTAAGGAAGGGACTGGCTCCTGAGTGGGTGTATGGCAGTACTTTACACACCCATGTCACCCACTGCCACTCCGTCTGTCCGACAGCTGGATGGATGGCTGGCTGGTGGAACAGGTGACTGAGTCGGGGTGCCTGGGTCTTACAGCCCTGCTCCTTGGTGAACTAAGCTGCATGAGCCCTTTTGGGCCACAGTCTCCCTGTCTGCACAGAGGATAGGCAGGAGCTTGTCATCTGCCAGGGTGGCTAGGATCAAGTAAGAACCAGAGAGAAGCCCAGCTGGTGTGGCTCGGGTTAAACATCGATCTAGGCACCAGGAGGTCCCTGGTTCGATTCCCAGTCAGGGCACATGCCCAGGTTGTGGGCTCAATCCCCAGTAGGGGGCGTGCAGGAGGCAACTAATCGATGTTTCTATCTCTCCCTCTCTCTTCCTCTCTCCGAAATCAATAAAAACGTATTTAAAAAAAAAAAAAAAGAAGAACCAGAGAGAATAGTGAGGCCAGGTTTCCTGTGACTTTACCTCCCAGACTTTGATCCCAGCAAAGGGTCTGACCTGGCAGACAGGGACCCACCACCTAACCCTGAACTGCCTTGGCCTCAGTTTGGTTCCTGAGAGGTGGCCAGGGATAGGATGGGAGTGATACTGTAGCCTGTTGAACACTTCAGAACCTAAAAGATGGAAACCAGAAGAAAAGGCTGGAAACATCTGGCCCAGAGGGAAGGCTGGAAACAAGGATCTGAGCTGGGAATGAGGAAAAGATCCCCTCTACCCCCCCTCCCCAACCCAAGCAGGAAACTTTATGCTGAGAACTTGCTATTTAAAGGAGCCTCTGGGGAGGTCTGGCCAGAAAAGAGCCATTTGAGGAAGGGTTTAAAATTAGCCTGGGTGAAATGGGTGGCCCCTGGGGAGAACTGAGGCAGAGGTCTCTGTGGGGTGGCTCTGGTTCTGTGTCTTTGACCCAAACCACATCCCACCATCCCAGGGAGGAGGGAGAGGCAGTGATCCAGGTCCCCCCAGCAGGGCCATGGCTGGCTTGCACTCTTGCAGCCCATCCTCTGAGGATGAGCTGGGTGCTCAAGGCCTTGCAGCCCAGATGAGTTCCAGTTCTGCTGCCTTTAAAGAAAAGCTGTGTGACCCAAGCAGGTCACTGTCGTTTGGGGGATTATAGGGAAATTGAAGGTCCTTCCATCAAAGGGCGGAGAGTGTAGAGGACGGTTGCCCTCTGGAGTCCAGGGGCTCGGTTGAGCCTGCCCTGGAGCCTCAGCTGTCCAGTTTCTCCCAGGTGCTTCTGGGAGCTGGGCAGCACGTGTATACTGTGCATATAGGGATGCAGAGCTGCAGGGCTGGGACGTGTATGGAACCTTCACCCCAGGCCTGGGAGCAGAGGCATGTCTGGTTAGGGAAAGGCATGAATAAAAGGGAATGATGCACCCTAAATGGCAAGGGTATGCTTCTTGGCAAAAAACTCATGTGAGTGAAGAAGCTTGTCTTGGCCCATTTTTTATCAGGCGTGGGCTGGGATTCATTCTTGTTGGGGTGGGGTGGTGACACTGGTTACCAGCAGTTATCCATGCTGGTTTCCTTAGCCAGTCCTGGCTCCGCTGTGTGTTGGGTGTAACTTTGCCTGGCTGCCCCAGGTTCCTGACTCAATCCATTGTCTATAAAAAGGCTTCTGGCTGGGTCCCACAGGCTGTCACACAGTTCAGGAAGTCAGGTTTGGCTGGAGTCACAGGACGGACATCTGGTGTCTAGACCTGGCTTTTCCACCAACTTGTAACCATGTTGAGGGCAAGTCTTGTAACTTGTGGCATCATCTGCCTCACTTGAAGCTGGCAAAATCCTATTCATTCTCTAAAACCAAGCATAATTATTCCATCTCTGCTCAAGTCTCTTAAACATTTAGTACCGGCATCATACCAGAAGGTGGGTAGAGGCAAGAATAAACACTTTCCCTGCCATTGAAGAGCTTATACCTAGCATCAGAAGCAGTAGGAGATGGATATGAAGGTGGTGGGCCCTCTGTGGAAATCGCTTCAGGGTGTAGCACAGGACTTCTATTCCATTTACATCTTTGCCTCTCTCTCCTCTAGACCAGACAGAGCTTCTCAATCTGGGGTCCATGCGTATCTGCTGAAAAATAAATACATTTTAACTTGTGCACTTTTTGAGCATGGGGAAGACACCATAGTTTGTTTCAGGTATCAGAGGGGTCCTTGATCTGAAAAAGGATGCGTGATCTGCACACTTATTAAATAGGGCTCTTGCGGCTGCTCCACAGCAGACGGTCTGGCGCACAGGTGCTCAGCAGGTGCTTGTTGAGTGACACGTGAACCTAGAGAAAGGAAAGTGTACAGGAAGGGCTTTGAAAAGTTAAATGCGAGGAACCTCTGAGTGTTCCTTTGCCTCAACCTCCAGAGGAGGCCCAGGAAATACTGAATTCGTCCCTAAGCTCTGGAAGGATTCCAGTTCCTTCCTGAAGGAAGGGCCGGCATCCCTGTCTTTCTGTCAGTCTGGCCCTGACCACTGTCATCTCTGTCTCTAGGTCCGGACACTGTTCGTCAGTGGCCTCCCCGTGGACATTAAACCCAGAGAACTCTACCTACTCTTCAGGCCATTCAAGGTGAGTCTGGGCCCAGCCACGCACGGGAAGAGCCTAGAATGGAGGTGAAGCATTAGGAATGACTCTCTGACCTGGGCTGGGCAGCAGGAAGATGTAGGGCAGTGTGTCAGAAACTATGATCACAGCCCTGACCGGTTTGGCTCAGCGGTTAGAGTATCGGCCTGTGGACCGAAGAGTCCTGGGTTCGGTTCCCACTAAGGGCACGTACCTCGGTTGCAGTTTGTCCCCGGCCCCAGTTGGGGTTGTGTGGGTGGCGACTGCTCAATGTGTCTTTCACATCTATGTTTCTCTCTCTCTCTTCCTCCCTCTCTCCCTCCCACTCTATCTAAGATAAATGCAAAAATGTCCTCGGATGAGGATAAAAGAAGAAAAAAAAAGAAACTGATCACAGACCTGGCTCTCTGTCCTGGTTCTACTAGTTCACATGTTGCTTTCTGTTGGTTGCTTAGTCCTTCTGAGCCTTTGTTTCCTCATCTGTAAAGTGGGGACGTGGAGAATCTTTGTAGATTTTGCTGTAGAAATAATCTTTGAGATTCAGTGTAGCCTTTTCACTTTGCAGATGAGAAAACTTAAAAAGGTAAATGTCTGCCCTGGCCAGTTTGGCTCAGCGGTTAGAGCGTCGGCCTGCGGTCCAGAGAGACCCGGGTTCGGTTCCCGCTAAGGGCACGTACTTCGGTTGCAGTTTGTTCCCGGCCCTGGTTGGTCGTGCGGGTGGCAGCCACTCGATGTGTCCCTTCAGGTCGATGTTTCTCACTCTCTCTCCCTTCCTCTCTCTCCCTCCCACTCTATCTGTACAAAAAATGGAAAAATATCCTCGGGTGAGGATAAAAAAAAAAAAAAAAGGTAAATGTCTGTGTGGCCGGATTACAAGCTAGTGGGGCAAAGGGGGACATATGCATGAAATGATGACTGCTGCTGCTGTTGCTCACCCATGTGCTACCCCATGGGATACAGAATGCAGGATGGAGGGCCCCCAACAGTGGTGGAGGGCAGAGTTGGGGTCGACTTTGGGGAGAGAAGTGAGGCTGATAGAGAGCACTGGGGGAAAGGTGAGGTGGTGTCAGGGGTGGCTGGGATGCACACCTGTGGCTCTGACCCTCCCTGTTAATGACCGCCTCTCTCTGCAGGGATACGAAGGGTCCCTGATCAAGCTCACATCGAGACAGGTAATTTCTCTCCGAGGCTGTTATCCTCCCAGCCCATCCCAACTGCTGAGCTTGGAACGAAGTCTGTTGCCTTTTCTTAGTCTTGAGGCATTTTTGGCAGCTGAGACCTGCTCCCTGTATCCCATTTCTGTGCTGGTGAAACAGTGGCCTCCACAGGTCCCCTCTTCTTACCAGTCAGCTCCTGGTCCTCCCTCTCTCACTCGTGAGAAGCCACAGCTGGGCTCCGAGCTGAGGACCATAGAAGTGGTGGCCGTGCTCTGGCTCCTGATGCCAGGAGGCTGGGGGTCGTTTGGGGTCTGGACTGAACCTTGGCAAAATGAAGTTGGAGAAGTTTCGGCCTGTTTCCCCTTGATCGAATCTGGAACCTCCCCGTGAACATGATAGATTGGTGTCTCTTTATGTCCTGGAAAAACACTGGAACTTTCTCTTAATTACCTGCATGCATTTGAAAAAATAACAAAACTTTTACTGGAAAGGGTGACATTTCACGCAATGGGATAAAGCTGTACTGGCACCATTTCCCACAGTGTGGTACCCGGGTGGGAGACTGTTGGTGCACAAGAATCTTCTGTTGTTCCAACTGAACATAGGAAGAAATGGGCAAGAGTTGCTTTTTGTTGTTTTGGGGTGTTTTTGGTTGGTGGTGTTTGTTTTGTTTTGTGGAGGAGAGGGAATGTTGGGAGAGATGCAAGGGTGTTCTTTTTTTTCCCTGCTAGCCTGTTGGTTTTGTGATCTTTGACAGCCGGGCAGGCGCAGAAGCAGCCAAGAATGCATTGAACGTGAGTAGATGAAGAACAAACAGATCTTTCTCTGACCCACAGACCCCTAGGCAATGGGTGTCCTTCTCTGTGTTCAGCAAACTTTCCCCCACTTCATGCCCAAGGAAAGGGCCCACGGATGTACCTTATTTCTCAGCCGCCCTGGGGTCCTTGGCTATGCCATCTTGGCTAAACGTCATTGCTCATGAGGCTCGAGCAGCGTGCCCTCTGTCATGGCCCATGTGGGCATGTCTTTCAGGCAAGATCATTTCTGGGGCCCTTCTGTACCCACTGCAGTGGACAGTCTGGGTTCTCCAGAGTAAAGTCTTTCCCTTCCTTTCCTTCTGGTGTAGGGTATTCGCTTTGATCCCGAGAACCCGCAGACCCTGAGGCTAGAGTTTGCCAAAGCCAACACCAAGATGGCCAAGAACAAGCTAATGGCTACACCAAATCCCACCAGCGCTCACCCCGCCCTAGGAGCACACTTCATCGCTCGGGACCCCTGTGAGTGGCACTCAGAGTTGCAGTCTGCTGCCCTTGTACTTGGCCTGAGCTGCGGGCCCCAGTGGTGCAGACGTTGAGATTCTCATTGGGGGAGTCAGTTCACCTGCATGCCCCCTTTTCCAGGAGGCTTCTTGCATCCACAGCCACCCCTCTCTACGGGTTCCACGCTTCCATCCTTCCCTGCAGCCTTTGTTGAACCTCCGACAGACGAGTTCCTGAGCCGTCAGACTTGCCCAACTTCCCTGAAGCCTTCTCTGATTTATCTTGGTCGAGATGGCGGAGGCCCATCTGAGAGCTCTCAAAGCAGACAAGATGCTCACCGCACTCGGCCAAGTTAACATGGCTATTTTCCCTGGCCCGAGAGGGGTCCCCTTCTCTGTTTGGAATGGGGTAGCAGAACAGGAGAACAGCCCTGGCCAGTGTGGTTCAGTGGTTAGAGCACCGGCCCATGCAATGAAGGGGCATGGGTTCACTTCCCAGTCAAGGACACGTACCTGGGTTGCAGGTTCAGTCTCCGGCCCCGGTCAGGGTGCATGCGGGAGGCAACCAATTGATGTGTCTCTCTCTCACCGATGTTTCTCTCTCTCCCTTTCTCTTTACCCTATCTCTCCCTCTCTCCTTTCCTCCCTCCCTCCCTCCCTCCTTCCCTTCCACCCTCTCTGAAAATCAATGGAAAAAATATCCTTGGGTGAGGATTAACAAAAAACAAAAGGGGAGAACAGTGTTCTGACAGTGGGGGTTGTCTCCCTTTGTAGATGACTTGATGGGGACCGCTCTGATCCCCACGTCCCCAGAGGCCTGGGCCCCCTACCCTCTGTACACCACAGAGCTGACCCCAGCTATCTCACATGCTGCGTTCACCTACCCAGCTGCCACTGCTGCCGCCGCCGCCCTGCATGCTCAGGTAAGCTCCCCTCGGGAGGGGCAGGAAGGGGCGTGAGGGCTCTGAGTTGGCCAGACTTTGCAGCTGCCTGGCCTGGACCACACGCTCCTGAGCTGCAGCAGAGCTGCTGTCTTCCACGACATGCCTCTGGGGTCTGGGCTCTGACACAGAGGAGGGGGCCGCAAAGCTGTGAGGCCACATCGAAGATTCGAGACGGAGTTCTGAGAGAGACCCAGCGCGGCTCCCCAGCCCCTGACCACCGCAGTGCACTCTGCCTGCGGCGACAGAACCTCAATTCAGTCCCAGCCCAGGTGTCTCCCGAGCCCGGCTGCCTGCCTCTGCCTCCTCCTGTCTTTATGAACTTGAGAAAGCTCTTAGAGATTTCTGTGCCTTGATTTTTTTTTTTTTTTTTTTTTTTTTTTAGTCATCTGGAAAAGGAGAATACTATTACCTGCCTCCGGGTTGTTGTGAGAATTAAATGTTAATATGTGAGAGGTGCTAAAACTGTATTTGGGACAAACAGCCTAAGTGCTCAGCGAGTCCTGTTTTCATGACGCCTGGGCGGCAGGAGAGCAGCCGGCACTCGCAGGAGAGGTCGGGGGCAGAGCTGGGCCAGAGGGCTCTCTGCCCACTGAGTGCCATTCCAGGTGCTCGAGAGGTGGACAAGCAGGTGGTCGGCCATAGGCCCGTTCCTGTGAGGCAGGGACAGGAATGCCAGCCGCCACTGGATGGACAGGGCCCTGCCAGGCAGCACAGGTGGGCTAAGGAGCAGTGGCGAGCCACCCTGGCCTCTGATCCGTAAGGACCGTGACCTGGCCAGGGTGCTGTGCTGTTGCGAGGGAGCAGAGGCGGCCGGACTTGGCCGGGGCAGCAGAAGGGGATGAGGAGGAAAAGGAAATGAGAAGCCAGGAAGGGAGAATTCGCGGGAACCAGAAGCTGCAGTGGGAGGAGCTGGGCGCGCTGGCCGAGGGCTGAGTTCCTGCTCATCTCAGTCCTCGGAGGCTCGGCGACATCTGGGTTGCCTCGTTCCAGGGTGGAAGGTTCCGAGTGTACTGAGGGCAGAAGTGTGGCTGAACTTGGCACTGTTCCCCAGCTGCGCTGCACAGCACAGACAGCTAGAAAACTGATCGGGGGAGGAAGGTGGTAAAGACCTTCCCCAGAGGGAAATGTTTGGGCATTTTCCACAAGCCAGGCTCTGTGGTGGGCACAGAGCAGTTAGCAGGAGCGTTGTCCCTGTCGTCTCTGAGCGGCACGGTGTGGGAGGCGGGCAGAGCCATAGCATTCCCGGCCACGTGGGGAGTGGAACTGCTGGGGTCCTCACCTCTGGGCCCCTGGGCCCTCGGCTGGAAGACAGGGTGAGACCAGATCGGATGGAAGGTTCTGCCTCATCTGCGCTGAGACGCTCAGCCGTCAGAGTGACAGGGCAGAGGTTGGGAGCCAGGGACCGTGATGTGTCAGGTTAATAAAGAGAAGCACTTCTGCCCCTCTTGAGGGTGCCCCCGGCTGGCTGGGAGAGGCACGCTGCTACCTGCCGCTGAGGCCTCGTGCCTTCCTGGTGTCTTCCTTTCCAGCTTCCTCCCACCCTGAAGTGTTGTCCAACTTCAGTCCAGCTGCCTCAGTCCACATCCTGGCTCTCTTAACACCTGTGTGACCCTGGGCAAGTTACTTACCTCTCTGTGTCTCAGTTTCTTTGTAAAGTGGTGATAATCGTACCTACTTTACAGGGCAGTACAGAGGAAAGGCTACCGCAGTACCAGTTATCATGGTGGTTATTTAATGTCATCATCGCCTAGTTTCCTCACTCAGGTCCTCTCTGAGTCTGGGGGCCTCAGCACGCCTGAGTTCCTGTCCTCTGGCCTCCCCAGGAAGGGGGTGAAGGCCACCTCCAAGGATAGTGGCATTTTGAGGGAGGGAGACTAAAGGCAAGAGATTGGTCCGGTAGGAACTAATTCTGTCCCTGTTCCTTGCTCTCTGGAAAGCCATGTTCTCAACAGTAAAACATGTTGTTAGGACCAAATGCAGTAATAGGTATGAAAGTATTTCCAAGTAGTAGCATTTTTCCTTTCCCTTTCCAGAGCCCCCTCACTGCCCCAGAAGTGGATGTTGAAAATGCCTAAATAAAGAAATTGGGCAGTGTTGATCCTAAGGGGATTATTTTGAACCCAGAGGACCAACAAAACTGAGTCTTTCTGTGCCTGGGTCAAGGAGGTAGGAGCTCAGAGACAAAAGGGGATGAAAAGCAATCCTTCCTTTGCCCAGATGGGCACACCCCAACTACATGTCCTCTGCCAGTGGCTCAGCCTGAGCCACAAGGACTGGACCTGCAGGAAGGGGCTGAGAGATGGTTCTTCCCACACTTTCCTGGCATAAGGCCATCTTGCTGGACCTTCTGATCCTCTTGATAGGATCTTCTCCTCTAAGAGGGTGAGACATGCAAGAGGTGTGGGTGACACACTTGGTCCGCACATAAAGCCTAAAAGCAGGGATCCTCCGTGTCCTCTGTGTCCCAGGGTCCTCCCAGACCGGACTTTGTTGTTGTTTTTTAATCCTTAGCCGAGGATATTTTTCCATTTATCTTCAGATAGAGTGGGAGGGAGAAAGAGAGACAGAGAAACATCCATGTGAGAGAGACACATCGACTGGTTGCCTCCCACATGACCCTGATCAGGGCCAGGGCCCCAACCGCAACCAAGATACGTGCCCTTGGCCAGAATCGAACCCGAGACTCTCTGGTTCACGGGCCAATGCTCGAAGTACTGAGCAAACTGGCCTGGGCTGGACTTTGCTTTTTTATTTCACCTGAGGAAATGGGAGTCTCTCACTGTGGCTTTCCCACGCCATCCCCGCCTGCTCCTTCAAATGGCTCAGCCACTTGCTGATGAGTAAAGTTACATGAGCTCCCTTGCCTCTGTTTTCTTATCTATATAATGGGGGGAGAGAGCATCAGTGTAATAGGGTTTTTGTGAGGATTAAATGAACTTAGTACATGAAAAGTACTTAGAACAGCACTTGGCACATGCTAAGGATTTCGTAAGCATCAGCTATTAGAGGTCTGCATTTATGGGAAAAAATAGGCAGGTTTTGTTTTTGTTTCCTTTGGCTTATGATCCTGCTCCCCAGAAAATCGCTACTTTTAGTCTTGGTAGGAAGTTGGGTGTGGGTGTATTAGTAAATCCATTGATAGGAATCTTTTACAAAAATTACTGTATACACACTTCATTATTTTTAAAACTTAAGTGTCAGGACACTTTTCCACATCAGTAAATGAAGACCTACTCTCCAGATGCTTGGCCAGCCCACCATGTGTAAGTGTGCCCAGCTCCCCGTAGGTGGCGAGTAGGTGGTTTACTGTTCTCTGCTGCGGACAGGCTGTGGGGCAGTGGACGCCCTTGTTCACACCTCTCTGGCACCTGTCCTGCTTGTTTTCCTTATCATTAATTCCTAGAACTGTTACAATGTCAAAGTGTAGTCTTGCAATCTGGGCTGCGACTGGCCGTTACTTTAATTGACTTTCTGTTGAGTGAGGCTCTCAATTTGTCAGCTGTTTCTGTTTCTTCTCATGTGGATTCATCCTTTGCGCACTTCACTTGGCACATCTTCTCTGTCCCAAGATGTGAGAGGACGAAGCTCGTACCCCTTCTGTTGTTTTTTTTTTTATCCGCACCCGAGGATATTTTTTCCATTTTTTGTACAGATAGAGTGGGAGGGAGAGAGAGGAAGGGAGAGAGAGTGAGAAACATCGACGTGAAGGGACACATCGAGTGGCTGCCACCCGCACGACCGACCAGGGCCGGGGACAAACTGCAACCGAGGTACGTGCCCTTAGCGAGAACCAAACCCGGGTCTCTCGGGACCGCAGGCTGACGCTCTAACCACTGAGCCAAACTGGCCAGGGCCCCCTTCTGTTTTGATGCTGGTCCTCGGAGCCTGGCTCGTTGTAGATATCCATGGGCCTGTCCCTGTGGGGTGGCCTCTCAGGACCCCAAATCCCCTGTGAACAACTGGAGGCCCTGAGCTCCCCGACGTGCCGCCTTGCACCCTGGGCCCGGGGTCTCGTATTCTGAGCTGGGACAGGAATGGACCGTGCTTCTTTAGAGGTGGGGGCGGGGTTTGTTTGTTTTGTTTTTTATCCTCACCTGAGGATATGTTTGTTGATTTTAGAGAGCAGGAAGGGAGAGAGAGAAACCTCTGTCAGTTGGCTCCCATATGCGCCCCAACTGGGGATCAAACCTGCAACTTAGGTGTGTGCCCTGACCAGGAATCGAACCTGCAACCTTTCGGTGTACAGGATGACGCACCATCCCACTGAGCCTCCTGGCCAGGGCTGGACCTGGACCACGGGCCTCTATGAGGTGTCTGAGGGAGGCGGAAATGCAGCCCCTCGAGAACATTCCACTTCAGGGGAACGGCTGCCTGGAGCTCAGAAATGGGGTCTTTCCTCTACTTCCTCCCCAAGAAGGCGGCCGACTCATCTCAGACTCCGGGGAAAGTGCTGCTTTGGAGGCAGGAATTCCAGCACTTGTGGAGGGAGGGAGCCTTCCACAGCTGCGGGGCCTCGGCCTCCCCAGTGGTGCGACAGGGTGAGTGGGAGGCCTCCAGAGTCCCTCCCACTCTCATCAGTGTTCCCCCTCCTCCAGCCCTGTGGGCACCCCACTCCAAGGCACTTCCTTGCGGGGGGCTGCTCCACGGAGGCCGGGTGAAGGGCAGTGGTCAGGCCCACTCGGAGTCCCTGAGCTGGACCACAGGCTTCGGGAGCAGTGGTGCTGGTTTCCTCGTCCTTCATGTGGCCCGAGCTCTAGTGCCCAGCCCGGCCTCCCCCTGCGAGGGCATCAGGGCTCGGCAAAGGGGAAGGGAACCGCTTCCAGATGTTTAGGGGGCAGGAAAGATCTGGCGGCTTCTGAGGCTGGACACTGGACAGCTCAAAGGCTAGGAGAACCTCTTGACTTTCTGTGTGGTGTGGAGCTTAATCAAGGTAGTTCTAGCAGCCTGAGGTCACCTGTGTCCTGGTGACAGCAGTGCCACATGCTTGGAGCCCTGAGGAGATCCTAGCATTGGTCAGGTGACCTAAGGCTTTGTCCTGTTGTGTGCTACATGCCAAGTATCCTGGCATCTTAGGGTGACCAGTCCCTGACTTCTGCAGAGCACGTGGTGGTCAGAGTCCTGTGCTGTCCTAAACAGCACCTAGCATTTGAAGGGGGCACAGGAGCAAGTTCTCAGGAAGCTTCCATCAGCCCCCACATGGCCTGGCATTGCTCAGTGTCTTTCCTGCTCCCCCAGGAGGTGGGGCTTCCAGTTGGCCAAGTGGGTAACTGGGTCTGCCTGCTGCAGCTACAAGGGACTTGTCTGTGTGCCCAGCTGCTACTCGCCTCGGCACCGGCTCTCATGTGCCACCCTTTCCTTCCCCAGGGGCCCCCGGACTCCCTCTCTGGGAAGTCGCCCCCTCTCTGGGTAGTTTCCCCCTTACTCGGTCCTGTGATGCCCTCCCCGCCTTCACCCAGGCAGTCATGGGTCAGGCTGGGGCAGACACGTTGCCTGAAACGGGGGGCCGGTGATCGTCCCTGCATTCTTGGCTTGGCCTCCAGCGTGGCTTACCATCCAGATAACTGTCCCATGGGGAAGGAGGTACCTGTCATTTCCTGACCAGTCTCTGGGGACCCTGCTTCAGGGCCACTGTGCTGTGGGCCTTCTGGCAAGTGCCGAGGGTTTCCGTGGCTGCCAGGCCCCAACTCCAGGGCTCAGCTGGTAGGTTATAACCTCTAGACTTAGGAGGGTGATAACGGAGGGAATGGGGATGGAGAGGTGGGAATGAGGGGGACTTAGCCGTTGCAACTCGTCCGTGGCTTCCTTACAGAATCACAAGGATGGGACCGGTGTCTGGAGCCCGAGCCCTGGAGCCACCCTGACTTTGCTTTCCCGTGGTGTTTCCATTGTCGTACTGACCCTCACTACTGCCTGTGACCCACCACCTCCAGCCCATAGCTGGAGGACACTGCGAGTCAGAGAAGTTGAATAGACAGTTGTTGGGTTTTCCTCCTGTTAGGAATTCCCTCTCCCAGGAAAGGGCGAAGGGCAGATTGTTGGCACCAGGGCCCCCAGCTGGTCCGACCCGGCACGTTCTGGTCCGGTTTAGTAGAGTGTGGGCCTTCACCCTGTGGAGGGGCAGGTCAGGAGGCGCTCTCCCGGTTTCAGGGTGAAGCACTGATGCCTAGAGGGGAGTGACTGGCCCGACAGCTGCCAGTCAGTGACAGAGCCGGGACTCCCGGGGCACCATGTTCGCAGGGTCGCCTGTCGGGGAAGCGACTGCACGGCTTGCTGCTGATACTGGCTTCTCTTGCAGGTGCGCTGGTACCCTTCCTCTGATACCACCCAGCAGGGATGGAAGTACCGGCAGTTCTGTTAGTTCTTCAGTAAGTGCTGGCCCAGAGGTCCAGGATGAAGGTCCTAGACCCGGGCTTCCTGCGGGGCCCGGGCCCCTCTCCGAACCTGGGAGCCAGCTGATGAGAGCCCCCCCCCCCCCCCCCCGGGCCTCTGGCTGGTTCTTGCCCTTCTCCTCCCCCCTGTCACCCCCGCCCCGCCATCTGTCTTGCAGACAAAGGGAAGGGTCTGGGCCAGCTCCAGCCTCACACCTCTGCTCAGGGCCACCTCTGTCCCCTCCCTCCAGGTCTTGTCCACCACAGCCTGAAGCCCTGCCCCGGGAGGAGGCGGGAGCCCCACTGCCGCCAGGCGCCGCGGAGAGCTGCTGCTTCCTCCAGAGACTGTGAATTTAAGCCTGACTCAGTGGACTGCTTCCCGTTTCCTTTCTCTCCTCTTCCTCAGCCCTGTCCTGTCCCAGAGCCCTCCCCCCGGGCCTCGCGGGAGGCTTCAGGGCCCTTCTCGCTGGGACAACCAGGCCCAGCTCCCAGGCCTCGCTGGACCGGCCTCCGGTCCTAACTTGCTTTTGTAGCTTCACCTCAGAGAAACAAGGCGTTTGATTTTGCATGTTTTCTGGCATGAATTAAGACACTTAAAGTTGTGTATATGTGAGTGTACAGTTTGTTCTCACATTGTGTCACTATAGCAACAGGTCCTGGCCTTGAATGGTTCGTCATTCCTGGTCCCTCTCGCCACACCCCTCCCTACACCCACCCTGCTTCAGTGAGGCCTGAGCCAGTTCCACCGCCCCACACACTTCAGCCGAGCAGCAGTGACCACCCGACAGATAGAGTGTCCCCGCTTCCATTTCTAGTCAGGGTCCTCCGCTCGCCCGCGACGGGCCGGCACCTGTCCGAGCACCCGTCCCTGCCCACCTGGCTCACCTCCCCAGGCGCAGCCCACCCTGCCGTTGCTCCTCCTCCTTTCCGAACTTCGAAACCAACCAAAAAGTGAAAGTATTTTTGTACCCTGTGTAACAAAATATTTATGCATCATAAAGGATTTTTCATGTGTGTGTGCAATTAATTATTGAAGAGACCTCGTTCGCCCTGTCAGATAAGTTTAATGTTTAGTTTGAGGCATGAAGAAGAAAAGGGTTTCCATTCTCCAGCCATGAGCCTGTGTGTCAGGCGTTAGTTTAAGAAAAATGAAGGGAAAATTGTGCAATTTTTTTGTTTCGTGAGCACATCAGTGCTTTGCCTTTGGCCACAGCTGTGGCTGTCTTGCCGTTTTCAGACTTGGGAGACGAGGTGGCTGTTGTAATTGCTGATCCTGTGAGAATGTGAAACTGGATGATATATGAAATGCAAAATAAAAAATCATCCAAAGTACCTGCTCTCTGACCTTTGCTTCCACGGGACGCGGACTGCTGATGGGTGGGCATAACGAGAGGACGGAGGGGTGCGGGGAGGGGGGTGAAGTGGGTCCGGGCTCTCAGGCCCCAGGAGGCTCTCCCTCCTCCCTCTTTTGTGTAACTGGAGTCTGAAGGGGAAGCGACCCCGCCAAGGGCCATACACTGGGGGAGGGGCTCTCTGTCAGCCCTCCTGCGTGATTCATTCATCTTCATTTTCCTTCCTGGGACAGAGCTGGGGATGCAAGCACAGTAAGCTCTCGACGGGAACCTGCATTTTCTCCAGGTGTCCTCGCCTAGTTGGCCTAACCCTTCCTGGCCTGTGTAGTGTTCAGGCCCCCTGGAAGCGGAGGGCTGTGGTTCGTGAGGTCCGGCTCTGCAGCGTCCTCGGTGCAGGTCTTTGTGAGGCTGTTGGAGGGGAGAGGATCCAGGAGTGTGGCCCAGAAATGGTTGCTGTCCCCCACCCACTGCAGCTCTGATTCTTGAGAGAGGGTCTCCTGGGAGCCAGAGCACATGGGCGTGAAGGTCGGGGAACCTGTGGTGCCAAGACCCTGGGCTGCTCTGGACCCAGCCAGGATGCCTGCGGCTGGCTCTGGGTCTTCCTCTGTGACTTGAGTCCTCTGTTTCCTCCTCGGTGATGTGGTTGGAAACCCCATCTAGCTCCTGGAGGGTTGGAGCACTGACCTGAGGGCTTTGCCGGTTCTCTTTTCTGTCTGTGTCCCCCTCCCCCATGTCCTTCACTGCTTGACTCTGAAGCTGTGCCTGGAGAGGGAGGGCAGGAGAGGCCCCAGAGCCTCCCTGCCACTGGGGCTGGCCCTGGTCACTTCCTCACCGGCACCTTGGGTAACCTTGGTGTCCTCCCCTCCCCTTCACACGTCCTGAGTCCTAGGCTTGCACTGGGCAGTGTGGGTCTACCATGTTCTTGTGTCACAGTGACATTTATAGCCCCAGCTGGTACCTGCATGTGAAGAGGACACAGCACCCCCAGGTGCTATGAGAGAGGAGGAGCCTGGCCCTGTGGCCACTGGGTGTCAAGTGATGGGTTATCTGGACCCTTGAGGGAGGCTCTGGGAGGACCGAGTTGGTGGCTGCTCATGCCAGCAAGAAGAGGGGTGTTGATGCTTTCCTGTCTGTACCCCCCACTTCAGTGCTGTGTTTGGATCAGCTAGGCACTTGCCAAGCAAGTGAGGCCTTACCAGCCTGCAGCCCCTCCTAGTGACGGCAGGGAAGCTGCTCTGAGCTCCGCAGCCCCCGCCCAGGGCCAGGGCGATAACTGACCTACTTTAGCTGTGTCAGGAACCACTGGGTCTTCCCGAGGTGGTGAATAATTTAGCTGGGTGCCTGGGCCTTTCTGAGAGGGGCTAAGAAAGCTGCTCCATAATTGAAAGGCCCCCTGCTCCTCTGGCTTCCCTGGGGGGGGGGGCTCCTTCACGCTCTACCGAGCAGGCCTCGGGCCTGGGGCTGAGAGGAGCAGCTGGGGGAGGGGAGGGAGGCCCTGAAGCCACCCCAGGGGGGACTCTCCGACTGGACTGCGGCCTTTTTCGGTGTGAAGTGCCAGAAGGGCCTTAGTGGACAGTCATGCTTGGACTGAACTGGAGCTGACGAGCCTCAAATAGTTAAAGGGCTTCCCGGCGAGGACAAGGGAAGGCTGGGGTCAGAAGCAGCCAGGTCCCAACTCCCTTCCCATGCTCGTTCCAGAAAGCACCTTATTTCTTTCCAGATGTGTTTAATCCTGATCTGTAGGTGGAAGGCTTCTTTCCTCTGAAAGGATTTAGGCACCTGGGAAGACCTGGGGCTCTTTTGCTCGTGGGTCCCTTCCCAGCAGCACTGAAGTTTCCCTCTGGACAGGGGAGGCCGTCTGCACAGGTGCACGGACACACACATAGGCACGCACGCACGCACGCACGCCACCCACCCCCCGGTGCTAAGTGGCTGCTTGTTAAGGCCCTGGAGGGCCTAGCTACTGAGACAGATGATGCTCGTGTCCCAGCCGGGCCTCTCCTGAGTGCTGCTGCCGGCCAGCCTTTCGGGTCGTGACTGTTGTCTTGGAGGCTTCATAGGCCAGCAGGTCTCCCTCCTTGGGACCTTCCAAGCTGTGTGGCCTGATGCTAAATTTTCCTGGGAATCAGTGCAAAGTGAAGGCTCCCATGGGGACCCGGGGGTCTCAGGAGGGACCGGCTCACTTGCCCCTGTACCTCAGGCCCTGCCTGTTATGTATGTGCCCTGTAGAGCTTCATTTCCTGAGGTCTTTTTTTTTCCTTTATTGATTTTAGAGAGAGAGGAACTGAGAGGGAGAGAGAAACATCAATGAGAGAGAACATTGACTGGCCGCCTCCTGCACGCCCCCCGCTGGGGATCAGGCCCACACAACCTGGGCATGTGTCCTGACTGGGAATCCAACCGGCGACCTTGGTGCACGGGCCAACGCTCACCCACTGAGCCATACCATACCGGCTGGCCTGTTTCCTGAGGTCTTACTTAAAACCCTTTTTCAAAATATTTAATATTAATTTTTTTTTTATCCTCACCCGAGGACACTTTTTGCATTTATCTTCAGATAGAGCAGGAGGGAGAGAGGAAGAGAGAGAAACATCAATGTGAGAGAAACATGGATTGCCTGCTTCCTGCACGACCCCTACTGGGGGCACATGCCCCAACCGGGGGTCTAACCAGGACCTCTCAGCCCACGGACCGGGCTCAATGCCCTGAGCCACACTGGCCGGGCTATTAATATATTTTTTATTACAGATGCCCCCACACACACCCTCCTCCCTGCTCCCACCTTGGTCTTAAAGCCTTTTTGATCCCAGAGTAGGATCAGAGGAGGTGCCAGAAGGGGACCCTGGGTGGGAAAGGTAAAAATGGGGAAAGAAAGACTGCTGCAAAGTCGGAGGAGGGAGCCACGCAGCTGCAAGCCCACCCTGGGAATGTTCCAGGGCTGACAGAAGGGGCGGGGGCTGCTGAGGCAGTTCCTCTGGGCTTGGACCGTCATCCAGCGCCCCCGCACCCACACCCTCTGGCTGCTGTGTGGGTTGGCAAAGGGGAGCCCCGCAGGAGTTCCGAGGGAGGTCAGTGAGGGAGGCAGGTGCCCCTCCGCCACTGCCTTCGTGACCTGGGAGCAAATCACTGCCCGGTTTTCCGCAGGGGCCTCGGCCTGGAGCATAGTTAGTCCAGTCCCCTCTCCCGTTTTACAGATGAGGAAGTTGAAGCATAGAGAAGGCGAGTGGTTTGCTCTAGGTCATGAAGACAATCGCCAACCCCCAAGGCCTGCTCCACTCTCCTGACTCCCAGTCTGGCTCCTCCCACCCCCCCAGCAGGCCCAGGCACCCCTTCGCACGTGCAGAGGGAGAGCCAACCCAGCAGTGAGCAGGCGCAGGATGGCCTCAAGCTTGGAAACCAAGATACAGCTCAGGTCCCAATTAGGCCACAGTCCGGCCTGATGTCTTCCTGTGCTCCTGGGTGCCGCTCCCTGGTTGTGGGACAGACATGCCCTCCGTGACGGATCTAGCTTCAGCCCAGCCCTGTGCAGTTTCTCTGGCCTTTTAAGCTACAGAGTAGGTAGGGTTGTTGGACCCGCAGGACCCATAGGGCCCTCGGTTTATGCAAAACCCGAAACTGTATTTCCACGTCTGCCTGTGGTAGGGAAAACACAACACAATCTAGTATGAGGCGCCTCAGAGCTAAGGAATGATTCTATTATTTCATGAAAACCCATCTTTTCTCCTCTAAATGTGTATATATTTCTTTGTGAACCTGTGCCTGTCTCTCACAGGGTCATTGTGAGGGTTAATGATAATAGACGAATGTGCCTAATACATGATAGATACTCAATAAACGTTTGCCATATGTATCTTAAAAAGAACACGTTTTCATATTTCACCTTTAACAAAGGAAACTGAGTTGACTCCATGCACTCTTGGTTATTTTTTCCAATGGATCAATAGTCCTCAAAAGATTTAAAAAATATATATATTTTTTATTGATTTTAGAAAAAGAGGAAGGGAGAAGGAGAGAGAGGGGAATATCCATCATCAATCAGTTGTCTCCTATATGTACCCCTGCCAGGATCAGACCTGCAACCTGGGTATGTGCCCTGACCAGGAATCAAATCCACGACCTTGTGGTACATGGGACAGAGCTCAACCAACTGCGCCACACTGGCCAGGGCCCTCAAAATATTTTAACCCCGTACTCTACCTTGAAGGGAGACAGAGGCGTGAGAGGGCAGAAACCCCCGGAGCTGACTTTTGGCACTTTGGCATCTTTGGATCTAACTCCGTCCTTTTGATCAAATCATTTAGGATTTCAGAGTTCTGACAATAGTAGTAATAAAACATTCATACTGCTTTACAGTTACAAGGTTGCAGAGGCCATCTCTGGCGATACTCGTAGAAGCCCTATGAGGTAAGCAAGAAAGGTATCCACTTTCTGTAACTATGGAAAACCAAAGTTAAAAAGATGCCCTGGAAAGCAGAAGCCTCGGGACCCAGGTGTTCTGGTGTCCCCCTCCTGAGTGAAATGATTCTCTGGGACTCTGGGTCACAGGATCCCACAAAGGCCGGGGCTCCTGCGAGACTGGGAGAGTCTCACTGGGACCAGAGAAGCTTGGGCAGAAAGGAGAGCCAGGGTTGAGCCAAACCTCTATCGTTACAAAATAGACTTCCAACAAAAAGTTCACAACCATTGGAGTATGTAGGAGGGAAAAAAAACCTGGAGAAGGGTGATCTAAGTTCAGAAATCTCTTCTTTTTTAAAAAGAATTATTATTCACTTTATTTTATTTTTAAATTGATTTGAGAAACATTGATCTGTTGTTCCACTTATTTATGCATTCATTTGTTGATTCTTATATGTGTATTTTTCCCATTTATTTTCAGACAGAGTGTGAAAGTGGGAGGGAGGGAGAGAAGGAGAGAGAGAGAAACATTGATGTGAGAGAGAGACACATGGATTGGTTGCACGACCCCAACCAGGGCCGGGGACCAGGGCTGAACTGCAACTGAGGTACATGCCCTTGACTGGAATCGAACCCGCGACTCCTTGGTCCGAGGGCCAACACTAACCGCTGAGCCAAAACAGCCAGGACCAGAAATATTTTAAGCAGACTTGTCTCCTAATTTGGCCAAAGCAGAATTATACAGATGCCAATATTAACTGCCTTTATCTGAGTTGGATTCTCTCATTCAAGTTTGTGAGCAACAGCAACCGCATCTTTGCAATGCCTGAATGAGTGATTTTTATCACGATGAACTACTTGAGTTTGCTGGTTTCAATAACTTATCGGGGGGCTGGGAGAGAAGGAAGGCGCTGAGTCACAGGCTGTCACCACGAAGCACTCCTGTCCTTTTTTGTTTCTTTTATTGATTTTAGAGAGAGGAAGGGAGAGGGAGAGAGAAACATCGATGAGGGAGAACATCGATTGGCCGCCTCCTGCATGCCCCCCACTGAGGGATTTGGTCCACAACCTGGGCATGTGCCCTGGCCGGGAATCGAACCCACAACCTCTTAATGCATGGGTCGATGCTCAACCACTGAGCCACACCGGCCGGATTCCTGTCTGTTCTTCACCCTCTGATCTTCACCATTGTCCTGGGACATGGTCTGGGGTATGGCCATCTCCATGTTCTGAACAACAAGTTCCAGTTTGGAAAAAGGCCAAAGTCCTGTTTGGCTTTGAGGAGCCAGGCCAAGGCCCCGAGTTCTGGGTTCCTATCACCCCTGGGGAGGGACCGGACCTGCTCACCTCTTCATTCTCTCCGGTCGCCCTTCTTGTCAGCACACACTCTTTCAGTGCTGTCACTGGGGCCGGTGTTTGGTTCAAGGCGGAGAATAAGGTCTAGTTGCTGTTCTCAGGGCACAGCTTGGGGTCTGGGGGTGGTCTGAGCTGTAGAGCTATTTAAGTGGGTAGTAACCAGGAAAGGGAAATTTTATTTTTTATAATTTTTTTTCTTTATTGATTTGAGAGAGAGAGGAAGGGAGAGGGAGAAAGAGATGGAAACATGGATGAGAGACAACATTGATTGGCCTCCTGCACGCCCCCACTGGGGATCAGGCCCACAATCTGGGCACGTGCCCGGAAGGAGAATCGAACCTGCGATCTCTTGGTGCGTGGGTTGATACAACCACTGAGCCACACCAGCCGGACAGGAAAGGGGAAGTTTTAGATGTTAGTGGTTCCAAACGGCTCACTTTCCCCTTTCCCCCGGGATGCCTTCCTGCTGCCCTCCACTCCCACCGAGTCCAGATCCAGACCCACTGTGGGCCAGTACTATTGCGGTTCTGTGTTTGGCTTCTCAGAACAGCCACATGGGTGGCTGATGGCCAGATTCCGGCAGGCATTCCGGACCCACCCCAATCTGGCTTCTAGCCCCTTGTTCCCTGTGCATTCAAGTCGAAACATTTGCTGACCACTGTGCAGGCTTTGAGAGACTCACAGAGAGTTGTTTTCCTGATGAGGTTGAGCATCGCTTTCATCCTCAAGGTAACAGGGGACCTCTGTGTGACTTCACCCCAGGTCTCACTTCCTAAAGGCTCTCTGGGCATGCTCTGTGACCCCACCCCTGTCCTGCCTCTCCTTGTTCTCCATTGTTCCCTTGTCCTGTGTTCAGCTGTTTACATCTCAGGTGTCTTGTCTTGGCCCAGTGCTGCTAATGGTGAGGTTTCTGCTCACCTAAGACAGCACCACACAGGTGGCCGCTGATGGAGCCTCCCTTTTCCCGGACCAGGTGGGAGGAGTGAGGCTGCGGCGCCCTCTTCTGGTCGAAAATGGTCACAAGCGTCGTTCAGAGACTTTTTTTTCCCCCCTTTTGGTCTTTCAGGAGGAACCCTGCCTGGGGCTACTCCAGCGACCTTTCCTTCTGGACTGTCTGGACCTCCGTTTTGGCTAATGCCCTCAGAGGCAGAGGCAGCGGTCAGTCACAAACATTTGTGGAGCACCTACTGGATTGGCACGTAGTTTATGTCCTAGATAGCGAGTCCCTGTGCTGGCACTGGCGATGCAAAAGTGAATATGGAGCCCCAAGAAATTTGATTCACCCCCTGTTCACAGATGAAGAAGCCTCAGCCCCAAGAGGCAGAGTTCATATGCCCAAGTTCATATGCAGAACTGACAAAAAACTCAGGTGTCCTGACTCATGGCTTCAGAGAAGATCAAGTCAATTACCTGCATGCCCCTTCTTCTCACACATTAAACTCCTAATGGCACAGAACTTAATAACCACAGTTGATATTTTTAGAGCTTACAGATCTAATTTCTCACATGTGGGAGACTTTACCCACTGGAATGTCAGGGGTACAGGTCCCTAGAAGGTCACATTTGGACTGTTCCTTTTCAGTCCACTTCCCAGGTGTCATGACATCAGCCAGCACAGCCAGGCTTTGGTCTCATCCGTGTAAAACTTGCTGGTCCCACCTAGACTGGAGTTCCTTTAGGATGCAGATCCTACCACCATTGCTTACCAACATGCCTAGGCGACCTGGTGGTACCTACCCCATGCCTGCTAACTGGCTACTTCACTTTTTTAATTTTAATCCTCACCTGAGGACATTTTTGCATTTATCTTCAGATAGAGCAGGAAGGAGAGAGGGAGGAAGAGAGAGAGAGAGAAACATCGATGTGAGAGGGACACATCGAGTGGTTGCCACCCACACAACCCCAACTCGGTCCGGGGGACAAACTGCAACCAAGGCACGTGCCCTTAGCGGGAACTGAACCCGGGCCTCTCTGGTCTGCAGGCTGATGCTCTAACCGCTGAGCCAAACCAGCCAGGGCTGTGGCTACTTCACTGTTGAGACACATTGCAGGCAAGGCTCTTCTCTCTGGACATGTGTCTTCATGGGAATGCCACCTGGACAGAGGTTCCCACCTTGTAAAAGCAGTCAGAGCTATCCAAAGGGCAGTGTGCTGCCTTAATAGGCAATGACTTTCTTGTCCCCAAAGGTCTTTAAGTATATGCTGGGTGTTCTAGCATGTTCCGGGTGTTAGTGGGGTTGTACTGGAGGCGGCCCCTGACCTGATGTTTTTTGACCTTGTTCTCATGGAAAGCCAGCCTTAGTGCAGTGCAGGCAGTGATGGGACTGAGGGAAGCAGCCTGGGTGGCAAGGTGGCAGGACACCTCTTGCTCCAATAAAAGGAGCAGCAGCTTGTCCTCAGCCCAGCCAGCTGCTGCTCAGCGGGATGGGGGCCCCATGTGGCTTGATGTTTTGATTTTTCGAGAGAAACTGGACATTCAGATTTTAATGTGAAAATTCTACCTGATATTGGATGTTGACAACTAACAAAAACTTTTTTAAACCATTGCATAGTCTAAGCCACAACTTAAAGATTTCTTTCTTTTTTTTAATTCTTTTTTTTTTATCCTCACCCGAGGACATTTTTCCATTTTTTGTTCAGATAGAGTGGGAGGGAGAACAAGAGAGAGAGAGAAACATCGATGTGAAAGGGACACATCGAGTGGCTGCCACCCGCACAACCAACCAGGGCCGGGAAAAAACTGCAACCGAAGTACGTGCCCTTGGTGGGAACCGAACCCAGGTCTCTCAGGACCGCAGGCCCACACTCTAACTGCTGAGCCAAACCAGCCAGGGCTAAATATTTTTCTTTATTGATTTCAGATAGAGAGGAAGGGAGAGGGAGAGAGAGACAGAAACATCGATGAGAGAGAACATCAAGTGGCCGCCTCCTGCATGCCCCCCACTGGGGATCAGGCCCACAACCTGGGCATGTGTCCTCTTGGTACATGGGTCGACCGAAACTGAACCACTGAGCCACACCAGCCGGACTAAAGATTTCTTCTAGTTTCTCACCTTTTGTAGTGTGTTTGGGGACAAAGACTGACCCCAAGTGCTCAGTTACTCCCAATCCATGTGCATGTCCCTGTCCTCTCCCTCTGTTGTTCCCTTCTTTCTCTACTGTCAATGCCTCCAGAAGCCACCAGGGGGCAGGGTTGAATGCAGGAAACCATTGCTGTTGGATGGTAAGAGTGAGGATTGTTTGTGATCACCCTCTCTCTGCCAAGGTTGCAGATCTATCTTGAATCCAGGTTTGGGGGTTCAGGAAGGCATCTGGGGTCGTTCCCTGGGGGTGCAGTGAGGCTTGCCATTCCCTGCTTCACCTCCCAGTGGGTGCTATTGCCTGGCTTCTGGATCAGAGGATCAACTTTCTACCTGAACTTCCTGCCGTTAGCTCCCCCACACCCCCTCGTGCACACACACATTTCCCATGTCCCCCAACCACCCAGCAGTCACTGATGATCTGCCTAAACCCACTTTCCACAGACCTTTTCAAGAGCCTTCAATGGCTCATCATCACACATAGCTTTTCAGAAGTGCAGTGTCGAGACACTGATCCCCGGTAGGTGAAGCGGCAGGAGCTTTTCTAGCATCTCAGCTGTAATCATCAGGGCAAGTCTTGTTATTTCAACTTCATAGATGAGGAGACTGAAGCACACAGAGAAAAGCGACCATTTCAGCCACCAAGCAAAACTTATATATTTTCTGACTGTCCTTGCTAAATAGTGTGAGGGGTATAAAAACTTGCAGAGCCGGCCAGTGTGGCTCAGTGGTTGAGCGCTGACCCATGCACCAAGAGGTCGCTGGTTCGATTCCCGGTCAGGACACATGCCCAGGTTGTGGGCCCGATCCCCAGTGAGGGGCATGCAGGAGGCGGCCTATCGATGTTCTCTCTCATCGATGTTTCTATCTCTCTCTCCCTTCCTCTCTCTAATATCAATAAAGGAAAAAAAATTTTTTTTTTTTTAGAAAGACCTTTCTAAGGGTAGGTGTCAGGGTTATGTTGAAGGGAGTCAATTTTCAGAACACATCTTCAGTAGGTACTATTCTGTGCCTGAAAATACCTCTCCTCCCTTCATTTGCACAATTTCTTGTCTCCCACTTTACAAAAGAAAGGTGTGGTATTCATAGGTGCTATTCCCCCATTTCCCTGTTCTCCTTTCAGGTACTTTCCCACCTTAAAAAATTTTTTTTTCTTTATTGATTTTAAAGAGAGAGGGAGAGAGAAATAGAAACATCAATGAGAGAGAACATCATTTGGCTGCCTCCTGCACGCCTCCCACTGGGGATCGGGCCCACAACCTGGGCATGTGTCCTGACCCGGAATCGAACTGGTGACCTCTTGGTGCATGGGTCAACACTCAACCACTGAGCCACACCAGCTGGGCACTTTCCCACCCTTTAGAAATTAGTTGTGGCCATAATGTAGCCTATACTATACAAAGGGCTTACCTTTGCCCATCCTAAATCTGACTTTGCTGTGTTGTTTGGGTGTGTAAAAATCTCTGGGGCTCTGAACAAACAATTTAAAATAGTAGTTTCAATATTGAGAAAGTGAATGGCTCAAAAGGACTAAATCATTTTGCAAATCAAAGATTTCCCAATATTTTGCTTTCAGCAATCGAATAAGGTAAAACAAATTCAGTTGTCACCTGCTGGTGGTATTGAGTGACTCTGCCAGAACCTCTTCTATTCCCATGTTCTTCTCTATATGAACAAGATTTCTCAGCATTAACATCTATAAAAATTAAATGTGGAAATAAAATTAATGCTGATCGCTGTCTCATTCCAGCATGTACATATCTGCCTCAATATGAGTTGTATTTCCTATTAAATTTTACTTCTGATGTTTAATAATTCTCTCTCAACATTTGTCATACGTTTATGTTGTTTTCACATAAATATAATAATGATTATAATGATAAGTCAATCCAGAAGAAAATCTTAAATTATAGATCCTTATGGACACAAGATATAAGAAAAAAATTTAATTTATATATATTTTTATGGTTTGATGATCAAACATACAGTTTGATGATATTTCTAAGCATAAACTTTATATTATATTAGGAAAGAATTATGTGGGGCAAGTAGAAAGAAAATACGAGTTCAAGCAGAAAATGCAATAATGTAAATTTTCCTCTGTTGAAGAAGAGTTTGCTTATACATTTGCAAATGGTTGACGATGGTTATCAAATCTCTGTGATTCCACTGGGTACACGTAATAGAAGGTTTTATTTAAGTCAGTATTTCCAATACACTAGAAATCATATCCTTTGCAACGGTTTAAGCCTGGTAAGAAATTTTTTTTAATTTAAAAATTTCTAGAGAATATAATTTTCAAAGCCAGCTTTATTTAGGGGTACATCATTTTCATTTTACAACTTAGTTTAGGGTATGCATTAGCTAAATGATTGGAAGACTACTATTTTGGTGTTGGGCTGGATTTGGCTTGGTAGAGGAGGAGGAAGGAGAAAGGCATGCTGGGTAGGGAGAAGAGAGAGAGAGAGAGAGAGAGAGAGAGAGAGAGAAAAGGTATGAAAGCAGAAATAGGGCATGTTCAGGAACTGAGTGGACCGGTTCAAGGTGGGGAGTAATCTGAGATAAGCTGGAAAGGTAAATTAGGGTGAGACTAACAGTTACTAGGCTAAGGCATTTCTGCTTCATATTTATTTCAATTATGCAAGACATGCATGATAAAATCTCCTTGTAAAAATTTAAAACTATATGGATGAGCCTGGCCGGTGTGGCTCAATGGATTGAACGTTGTCCCATGGACTGAGAGGTCCCGGTTCGGCTCCCAGTCAGGACACATGCCCAGGTTACAGGCTCCATGCCCACAAGGGGTGTGCAGGAGGCAGCCGATCGATGTTTCTCTCTCACATCAATGTTACTATCTGTCTCTCCAAAAAAATCCCTTCCTCTCTCTCTAAAAAAATCAATAAAAACATATTAAAAAAAAAAACAAAACTATATGGATGGGCTTGGGACTATCACCTCCATTTCTGATCCCTTACCCTCTCCCCAGATGTGATCTTGGTTTTCAAAGGATTCCATGTATTCTCATGCACATGTCGCAGGCCTCCACATGAGCACACACCTCCAGCCAAGGAGTTTCAGCTTGATGATCAGGTCCTAAGCAACCTGGGCTGAGGGTGAGCTGGGAGTTGCTCCAAGACATTACTTCTTTATGCCTTGCAACTGGGATTTGCTTGCTGAGGAAATGACTATTGTGATTTACGGTGAGAGAAGGCACAGGGAGTAATTTTGACACAAAGCCTGTGACATGGTATTGTCGGAAGGTGGCATTAAGCACCATGTCACTGGAAGGTGGAGGGGATTATGCTGAAAAGGTGGTGGGAGGACTAAATCCCACCTTTATTTGCTCACAGATACACCTGGCTGAGCAGAAATATTCTTTCTAGAAACAGGTGGCCCTCTTTCTTTTATGTCATCATTTTTTGATAGGGAAAAGGACACTGGAGGACATTTTTCCATTCTTTGTTCAGAGAGAGCAGGAGGGAGAGAGAGAAACATCAACGTGAAAGGGACACATCGAGTGGTTGCCACCTGCACGACCCAACCAGGGCCGAGGACAAACTGCAACTGAGTACATGCCCTTAGTGGGAACCGAACCCAGGCCTCTCCAGACCACAGGCTGATGCTCTAACTGCTGAGCCAAACCGGCCAGGGCTTAGTCTTAGTATTGAGGACAATGGGGAGTGGTGGAGACTGTGGCAAAACGGACAAACCAAGCTATTTTTTTTTCCCGATTTTTTGTTCAGATAGAGTGGGAGGGAGGGAGAGAGAGAGAGAGAGAGAAACATCGACATGAAAGGGACACTTTGAGTGGTCGCCACCCGCACGACCCAACCAGGGCCAGAGACAAACTGCAACTGAGGTACATGCCCTTAGCAGGAACTGAACCTGGGTCTCTCCGGACCGCAGGCTGATGCTCTAACCGCTGAGCCAAACCAGCCAGGGCCAAACCAAGCTATTTCTAAGGGGAGCAATCTTACTCAGCCCAATCAACTCCTCTCTTGGGGGAATATGATATCAATGTTTGCCATATCTTCTAATTTTTCAAGAGACTATAGAAATTAAGATTTTTGTGTGAAATCTCTCAATATTGGCTCAAAAATTTCTTAAATGCTGTGCTGGCCAAACAAGGTATGTGTCTGCAGGACGCATTTGGCCTGTGGGCCGCTAGTTTGTGATCTCCGCTTTAAGACTTCTTGCCTGAGGGCGGACCACGCCACCATCACAGAATCTCTGGCATGCCGCTGGCTCTAAGTCTGTGTGGTTATGAAGGATCCTGGGCCTCTTAGAGAGATGCTGTGGGAATGGTCGACTTCCCTCCCCATGTCCGGTTCCCACCGCTTTCCAACACCCAGCTAGTAAGAGAGGTCTGCCAGGAAGCTGGGAGCTTAGCAGAAGGTTCCAGAATCATCCTCATAAATACAGGAAGTCAGCCAAACTAGATTCACTAGAAGCCAAGACCCCTCCAGGGAGTTGGACCTAGGGCCCCCAGTGCCTTCTCTCAGGCGTCGGGGCGGGCTCATATGCCTCTCCCAGGGCAGAGCCCAGTGGGAACATAGACTGGTGACTATTTCTCAAAGGGCTTTGTCCTGTGACTAAAGCCAAGCAAGGCAGTCAGACGCAAATGAAAACACACATACATACACTGTCCCCAGCACTCCCAAGACCTTTTCCCACGCAGTCTCAGGGTGTCCGGAAGGGCAGCTGGTCATGGGAATGGACCCGAGGTCCCCTCCCCCAGTGGAAGCTCCACCCTGCTCCATTTACTCCTGGCCCTGCGATCCCGGGCCCCTCCACCCGCTTACTACTCCGGGGAAGGAAATAGCTGAACAATGCGGCAGATCAGAGAGTGGGCACCAAGCCCAGGGCCCTGCACTGGTCCTTGGCAGGCTGTGGGCTCCGACCCCTGGCTGCCCTACCCCACCGCACACCCTTCCTCTCAGTTGGTTTCCCTCAAGGTTGGCCTTCCGCAGACCTTGCTCCCTACCTTCTCGCCATCCCTGTGAAACTTCGGATGGCTGACAACTCTTTTTCATTTCTCAGTGTGTCCTTTCTGCTCTGTGTGGTAGCCAGTGGTGACCCACTCCCACTTGGGTGTAATTCCTCATATGAGGGGCCGAAGCCAGGCTTTGGTGGAGATTTTGGCCAGTGAAAGTGAGTGGGAAGAAAGTCTTTCTTTTCTAAAGTTTTTCTCCAGAGGTGAAAGCAAGTGCTGAGAATGTAGACAATGCTGGACCAGAGCTCCCGGTTCTGGGTCTCACTCTCTTCTGGACAGAGCCATCTGGGCCTGGTGGGCAGGGACGGAAGTGCTCCCGGGCCTGTGGGGCCATTCTCAGGAACAGAAAGGAATCGCTAGTCATTTCCAATTTCTTGGGACCAGGAAGTTGGTGACAACCACTACTTCTGTTTTTCCTGTTGGTCTAAAATGTTCTGCCTCTTGCTCCCCCTTGGTTCTAGTGTTTCTAACTGCCTTGTCTTCCGCCAGGCATTTCCTGCTCAGGGAGCCAAGGGGCAGGGCTCCTCATGAATCTTGGCCACCTCTAAAAGCCAGTCTGTCCTCTCCTGCCCGGATCCTGACGGAGGGAGGGAGTGGTGGGGTGGAGGCCAGACCCTGTCAGGTGACACACCAGGCCGATCCTCAGGCCCCTCCCCCGCCACACCCAACGTGGTCCCAGGACGTGGGTGCCATGGGTCCTGAGAGCCAATCTCTTTCCCCTAACATTTGGTTTCCTCCCTTAGGTGACTTGTGCCCCTACGTAGCTCGACCATATAAAAGAGGCCTCTTAGAAACCTAAAAAAGTTCTGAGAGCAGGAAAGAGCCCTCAAGAGCCTCAGATCGGAGGTGAGAAACTGAAGCACAGAGCACATGTGCCTTGTTCAAGATCAAAATGAGTAAAAGAGGAGAGTTGTCTTCTGGAACCTCCTACGGTTTCCCAAGGCAGCTCTGGCATAATCCTGGGAAGCAACAGAAGGAAATGCCCGTCTCTTGGTGTCCTGATCTTCTTGCTTGGGCCTTTTGGAACATTTATTTTTATCTTTTTTTTTTTTTTTTTTTTTAGTATCTCAGGCTCCATTTCTACCTTGAAAAGGTGGTATTTGAGTTGTCTCTGTTCTTAGCAAAGAAGCTATTGTGGAAAGTGTCTACACTCCTGCACCGCCAGGTGAGCACCGCACCTTCGCACTCATTTCTGTCTGCATTTGCTTCCTCCTTGTTTCATACATGCTGACAGTGTCTCTCCAACTTTACTGTAAGCTTTCCAGCTTTACCAAATATCCATTGACTTTTACCACAATAAAATGCTTGCTCTGGCCAGACTCTTTGCTTCTCACCCTCATGGAGCTTTCAGTCTAAAGGGCAAAAGACAGCCCTGCTGGTGTGGCTCAGTGGTTGAGCGTCGACCCATGCACCAAGAGGTCCCGGTTCGATTCCTGGTCAGGGCACATGCCCAGGTTGTGGGCCCGATCCCCAGTGGGGGGCGTGCAGGAGGCGGCCAATCGATGTTCTCTCTCACTGATGTTTCTTTTTTTTTTTTGGTACGTGCCCCTAGTGGGAACCAAACCTGGGACTTTCTGGTCCACAGGCCGACACTCCAACCGCTGAGCCAGACCAGCCAAGGCTCGCATCGATGTTTCTATCTTCCTCTCCCTCTTTAAAAGCAATAAAGAAAAAAAAGGGGCAGGAGACACTATGAACAAAGAAACGATTGACCAAATGATGACAGACGTGATCATTGCTGTGAGGGAAATGCCCGGCCGGGGTACAGTGATTCTCCCCGAGGTTCTCCGAGGAGGGGCTTTTAGGTGCGATCTCAAGGATGGTGAGCCAGCTTGTGAAGATGTGGGGGGAGCATGGTCCAGGCCAAGGGGATACAGGAGGAATAAATGCCCTCAGTCAGAAAGCAGCTTTTCGGGTCCGAGGCCCTGAAAAGGAGGCAGAGTTGCTCCAGAAGTCACCGCAGTGGGAGAGCAGGGTCTCACCTGCAGAAGAGGTGAGGAATTGGATTTCGTTACAAGTGAGATAGGGGACCACTGGAGGGCTCAAAGTACAACGCTGACACCATGTACATTTTTTAAATACTTAAAATATTAATTACCCTGGCAGTTTTGAGAGGAATGGATTAGAAGAGGGCAAGAAAGAAGACAAGGAGACCATTAGGAGGCGGCAATCTTCTGGGCAAAAGATGGTGGTGGATGGGATCAGGGTGGAAGAGATGGAAAATAATAGCCCTGGCCGGTTTGGCTCAGCGGTTAGAGCGTCGGCCTGCGGTCCGGAAAGGCCCGGGTTCGGTTCCTGCTAAGGGCACGTACCTCGGTTGCAGTTTGTCCCTGGCCCTGGTTGGGTCGTGCGGGTGGCAGCCACTCGATGTGTCCCTTTCACATCGATGTTTCTCTCTCTCTCTCCCTCTCTCTTTCCCTCTCACTCTATCTGAACAAAAAATGAAAAAATGTCCTCGGGTGAGGATTAAAAAATAAATAAATAACCATTGTGGAGACAGAAATGACAGGACTGGTTATGATGGGTTGGATGAGACGGGAAGAAGAGTGAGGGAAGGAGAGGACTAACCACACCTAGGAACCTGCCTGAGCAGTAGACGGCGAAGGGGCTATTCGTGGAGATGGGAAAGAAGGAAAAGCCTGGGGAAAGACCAGGTGGGAGGCGGCAGGTGGAATCAAGGGTTTCGGCATGTGAGGTTAAAGTCATTTAAGGATGCCAGGCCAGCCTTGTCGTACGTCATGTCATAGGGCCTATCTCTCTATAGAGAGCTTGAAGAAAGATTCTAGGCTAGAGACATGGATTTGGGAACCATCAGACCATGGATAATCTATAAATTTGTGGGAATGAATGAGACCACTCAGGGATATAGAGAAGAAGCTCCAGGACTGAAGCCCGGGGAAATCCAGCATTTAGAGGGCAGGTAGAGTTGGTGAAAGTAGAAAAGGCCATTGAGAAGAAACAGCCAGCCCTGAACAGCCAGCCCTGGCTGGTGTGGCTCAGCAGTTAGAGCGTCGGCCCGCGGACCAATGCGTTGTGGATTCAATTCCGGTCAAGGGCATGTACCTCGGTTGCGGTTTGTCCTTGGCCCTGGTCAAGTCGTGCGGGAGGCAACCAATTGATGTGGCTCTATCACATGGATGTTTCTCTCTGTCTCTCTCTCCCCCTCCCTCCCACTCTATCTGATAATAAGTGGAAAAATATCCTTGGGTGAGGAATAAAAAAAAAGAGAGAAGAAACAGCCAGAGGCCACCCAGGAGAGGACAATGTCATAGAAAAGAAGAGAGGAGAGTGTCCCAAGAGGAAAGCAGTGGTCAGCTCTGTGAAACATTCCTGAAGCCCAGGAGTAGGACAGAGAGCCGGTTCTGGACCAGAGGCCACCTGGACATGAGCAGCCTGCTGGCGTGGCGGGGTGGACGTCAGGTTGGTATGGTTAAATTGGTGGTTGTTGCTATTATTATTTGTTTTTCAAATTTTTATTGTGGAAAATGTCAAATATACATAAAAGTTAAAAGCATGATTCAACAGTCATCAGCTCATAGCCACTGGTTTCATCAGTACCTTCTCCCATTTGCTTTCTTTGGAGCTAACCTCAGGCACATTATTTCATTTGTAAATATTTCAGTGTGTAGCATTAAAAGATGATTCTTTTTTAAACAACCAGACCTAAAATGTGAATAATTATTTCTTTTTTAAAAATTGAGGTAAAATTGATACATACCATTGTATTATTTTTAGGTATACAACATAATGCTTTTGATATATATATATATATTTGATATATATATACTGTGAAATTACCACAATAGATTTAGCTAACATTCATCACCATACATAGTTATAATTTTTTTCTTATAACCAGAACTTTTAAGATATACTCTCTTAGCAACTTTCAAATATACAACACAGTATTGTAAACTATAGTCACCGTGCTACACATTATATCCCCAAGACTTATTTATCTTATAACTAGAAGCTTGTACTTTTTGACTACTTCACTAATCTTTTGCCTCCCCCCAATAATTATTTCTTAATATCAAGTCAGTGTTCAAATTTTCCTAATATACATTTTACAGTTGGTTTCTTTGAATTACCATCCAAAAAGGGTCACTGGTCACATTTGGTGGACAAGTCTCTTAAATCTATCTGAATCTATAGATTCCACCCACCCCACCCCTTTTAGTGAAGAGAGATTTTGTCCTTGAGAAATTTCCTATACAGTCGTCCCTCGCCACTTCGACTTTCGTGGCTTCACTCTAACGCGGTTTTTTCAAATATATTCATTAAAAAGTTGATTGAGACAGTGAAAATGATACAGCATGTGCTCGGTTGTCTGAGTCTGTTATACACCCCTGTATTACAATTACAATTACAATTACAATTACAATTACAATTACTGTACATGTGGACTGTAGGTCTCTGTACTCGAGCACCTCAGGAATCCTTCAACGCCAGGTGCAACCGCTTGAGTCTGGAACAGATTAACCGCGATAAACGAGGGACGACTGTATTTGGAATTTTGCTGATTGCGTTCCTTTGTCTCCTTTTATTTTCTGTACACTGTAATCCAAAGGCTTACTCTGGTTCAGGTGAAAGTTTTTTTTCTTGCATTTATCTTCAGATACAGTGGGAGGGAGAGAGGGAGAAAGAGAGAGAGGGAAACATCAATGTGAGAGAGACACGTTGAGTGGCTGCCACCCACGCGATCCCAACTGGGGCCGGGGACAAACTGCAACCAAGGTACAAGCCCTTAGTGGGAACCGAACCCGGGACTCTCTGGTCCATGGGTGGACGCTCTAACTGCTGAGCCAAACTGGCCAGGGCCAGGTTACAGTTTTTGTCTAGAATATTCATAGGTGGTGATGAATCCTTTCGTCAGAAGGCACATAACTGTCCTGTGTCTCTCTCCTTTGTAACATTAACAGCTATGGGTGATCACGCATTAAGGGTTTGTAAAATGTTGATGTTCTAGTCTTCATTTCTTACCTAATTAATTACCTTGAGGCATGTTGGTAAGGAAATCAGGTTGAAAGCTTGTTTACTACTCTTTTCAGAATAATTATCTCACATCAATAATTTTGTGAACCCGAAGCACAGAAAGGCAGGCTAGAGGATTAATTTGCTTTTCTCCCTTTACTTACCAGTTTTCAGAAAAATGAGTTGGTTCCTTCTAATACTCTATAAGTGTCAATGATGCTTTTTTTTTTTTTTTTGTATTTCTCCTTTCTCTTCTTTTTCTTTCTTTTTGAGCATCAGTAAGCATTCATGAATTTTATCATTATAAATTAGTTTTTTTTTTTTTAATCAGAGAGAAGATTTTTATACAGAAAAGTGGGACTGAATTTAGATGTCTGGAACATTTTCTAGGTTGGGCCAGAGGCTTTAATTTAATGCCCCCCGCAGTCTTGGAGGACAGGTGCCATGATCCTTGTTTTTCACTGAGGAGGAAATAGGCCCTCAGTAGCCATATGACTAGTCCAAAGTCATACAGCCAGCCAGTGCCCAAGCTCAGATTTGCCTGAACCACATGGCATCACAGAGCTTTTTGAATAGGATCCTGTGGACACTGAATTCCTAAACAAGGTCCACTGATTACCCGTCCAGCCTCTATCTTACCTTTTATTACATATTCTTTTCATACTTGCCTGTTTTGTTCCCTGGAGCTTGTCACTTTCATACTCGCAAGAGCAGTGCCTAAGGACAAGAATACTCTTCTGCCCTGTAGCTAAACTCATATATATATTTTTTGTTGTTGCTGAGTATGTTATTATTGTATTTATATATGTGATTTTACCTAAATGCAAACTTATCACATTATACATATTATTTTTTAAATAAAAAATTAAATTGAAAAGTGCTGAGTTGTATTCCATGGTATGCATGTACCACAGTTTGTTTAACCATTCACCTGCTGAAGGACATCTGGGCTGATTCTACTTTTTGGCTATTATGAATATAGCTGCTATGAACATACATGCATAAGTGTTTTTATTGTTGTTGTTGTTTTTTGTTAATCCTCACCTGAGATTATTTTTTCCATTGATTTTTAGAGAGACTGGGAGGGAGGGAGAGAAAGAAAAATTTATATGCGAGAGACATATCGATTGATTGCTTCCCACATGACCCCAAAGGGGCTGGGGATCAAACCTGCAACCCAGGTACCTGCCCTTGACCAGGAATCAAACCCACGACCCTTCAGTCTGCAGGCCAATGCAATGCTCTAACTGCTGAGCCAAACTGAACAGGGCATAAGGTTTTTTGTTGTTTTGTTTTTTACATGAACATAATTTTCATTCTTTGGGATAAACGCCTAGGAGTGTAATTCCTGGGTCATCTAGTGGTTGCATGGTTAGTTTTCTAAGAAACTGCCAAACTTTTTTCAGAATGGCTGTGTTATTTTTTAAGGATGGGAGAGTATTTGTGTGCTGAAAGAAAACATTAGATTGTAGAAGCCAGGTTCTTGAAAAGAGGAGAGGGGATTGGCCCCTTAGCTCCTGTGGAGGGATTAGCTGGTTTTTTGTAAAGCAGCAGGGGTACTTCTCAGATTCTGGGAAGGGAGAGCTATAGGTGGGTGGAGAGGCAGATAAGTTTGCAGGCTGTGTGAGGAATAAAAGAAAGCTCCTCTTTGCTTCTATTTCCTCAGGGACATAAGAAGGTAGGGATATATACATTCATCCAATTATCATGGTGTACACTTAAAACTAATATGATATTATGTGTCAATTATATCTCAATAAAACCAGGGGGAAATAAGTATGAGGCTAGCCCTGGCCAGTGTTGCTCAGTTGGTTGGGCGTCATCCCAGTGCACCAAAAGGTTGCCAGTTTGATTTCTGGTCAGGGCACATGCCTGGGTCCCAGGCTTGATCCCCAGTGAGGGGCATGCTGGAGGTAGCCAATCGATGTTTCTCACATTGGTATTTCTAACTCTCTCTCCCTTCCTCTCTCTCTCTCTAAAAATCAATTAAAAATAAAAAAGTATGAGGCTAGGTCATCAGTTAAGATGAGATGGTTAGAGGTTTTGCAGAGAAAGAACAGAGAGTGTAAAAGCAAACTTATTGAGAAATGTAGCAGGAATTCCCAGGCACTGTTGAGACCCATTTGAGGGTAGGATGGTGAACATGGAATGAAGATAATCTGCCTGCTGGTGTGATTTTGCTCTAGCAAAAAGCACTGAGAAGGTAGACAATGGGTTTATCCAGAGTAGGGGTTTGCCAAGCAAGCACCAAGAGAGGAGATGGGGCAAGAGAATGGTGGAAATGAAGCTAAAAGGGAGAAATATAAAAACTAGGGCCAATGAATAGTGACAAATTAGTGAGGTCAAGGGATGGGAGCTCATGAGAAGGGTCAAAGAATGTCTGAGGGAGGCTTAATTAAGAAAAAGGCTGCCCTGACTGGGTAGCTCAATCAGTTAGAGTGTCATCCCAATATGCCAAGATTGCAGGTTCGATCCCCAGTCAGGCACATACAAGAAGCAACCAATGAATGCATAAATAAGTGGAGCAACAAATTGATGTTTCTCTCTCTTTCTCTCTCTGAAATAAATTTTAAAAATAAAAAAAAAGTATGGTCAGAGAATCTACATAAAGAAGCAGTATGGTTTTGGTGAAAACAAAGTAGAGGGTGTGACTACAAGAGCAGGCAGCTGCTGGCGTGTGGAAAATATCACTGGCATGAGGTCAAGGAAGTGAGAGGAGGATGTTGGAGAGACCATCATATAGATGCTGAGCTCACAAAAAACAAAAAACAACAACAAAATTTAGGGTGGAGAGAGGCAGTGAGCCAAGGGTCAAAATGAAGGTTTTGTAGGAAGGAGGGGAAGCACTGTAGGAGGGAAGGGTTTAGAAAAGATATTGGGAGTGGGAGAGGAACATACATACCCACTTCCTGACCCTGAGGTACTTGAGAATGAGAGGAAAATAGCATTCAACTATTAGGGCTGCTCAAGAAGCAATGTCCATAGGGGATAGCCAGGTTTCAGGTCAGGCAAGAAATGAAGGCAATATCCCAAGAAAATGCTGAGGATAAGGAAGAATTTGCTGATCACAGGTTGCAGAGGCCAGAAGGGAAGTATGTGGCTGGGGGCAGAGAGCTGGGCAGGCATATTGCCAGTGTAAGGACAAGGATGGAGATACTCCTGGACTTTAGCACATGCCTGGAACACATAGTAAGTTGCTGCTCAGTAATAATTTGTTGATAATGGATGAGACAGAACTCAAACCTGTGTTAATGAATGAAATAAATAGGGATAGGGGAATAATGGGTATAGTGTTGTTCAGAACTTTCTGTGTTGATGGAAAATATTCACTGTGCAATACTATAACCACTCGCCACATGTGGCGATTAAGCATATGAAGTGTGGCTAATGGGACTGAGGAACTGAATTTTTAGCTTTATTTTAATTAATTTAAATTTAAATAGCCACATGTGGCTAGTGGCTGTCATACTGGACAGCACAGGTTAGAGGAAGGTGGCTCCCCATTTTTTTCACTTGCTTGCCAGGTGGCCATCAGGGTGGTCACTGCTTCAGACAGCAAGCTGTGGCAATGACCTTCTCACTTGTTTACCATGTAAGTCCAGACAAAGCACAGGATTGGGCAACTCTGGGTCCAAATTCTAACTCTACCACTTACTACCTTTTGAATCAGAGCAAATAAATTAATTTATTGGTACAATCTCCCCGATTTTTCATTCTTTTCATCTGCAAAATGGGAGTGGGGAGCTGTTGTAAAGACTAGTGCTTTAGCATGATGCTCAATAAATAGTCACTATTATTGACGTAGTTTAGTTCTCAATAATTGCTGATTGATTGGTCAAAAACTGTTCTTCAGGCCACAAGATTACTTGTCTAGAGATGGGTTGGCAGAAATGAGCCATCCCACCTGCCTTTGAGGGCCAGGGAAATTGCCCAGGTGTCTGGGACTGTGAGATGGGGTGGATCAGGGCCGAATTTAATTGTTCAATTCTGCTGTTTACTAACGGAAGAACATTCTTACCTTGAACTTGGAAGAGCAGGTAGGGATACCCAAAGAGGACAAGGTGGAGGATCTAAATTGATTCAGAGTATGGGACCAGTGATAAATACCTAGTGATAATTTGGGCATTTCTGGTATAATTTACCACTTTCCATTTTTGCTGGAAAAGCTTTAGTTTGGCAGCTCTAAACTTTCTTTCATCTTTGCATCTCCATCATTTAAAATTCAAAAGCATGTTGTTTGTCAAGTAGAGTAATGGTGCCCTAAGGTGGTTTTAATGTGGCACATTTGTGATTTGGGCTGTTACAAACTGGGGGTCATAGTGATCTCTGATCACCCTTTCTATAAACCATCCCCAATTCCCTGATTACTTTCTCTATGGCCTCCCTCAGATGGAGCCTTTCTGTGTCTCTCCTTCTGGCCAGATCATAACATCTGAGGCAGGAACTTTACCTAGTTGATGATCTTTGAGTATTCCTGGACTCTAGCACATGCCTGGAGCACATAGTAAGGAGCTGCTCAATAGTGATTTGTTGAATAAATGAATGGGATCTGAGGTGACAATGCTCCATTGTGATTTAAGATAATGTAATCTCTCTTGTTTACAATCTGGATTGACTATGAACAGAGTAGGGAGTTTTGATGATTGTGTTGAAGTGCCTTTGATTATGGCCTGCAATGATTGTGATCTGAGAGGTCCCTGCACTTGTGATAAGGACCACAGGGATAATGAAAGGAGGTGACTGTGAACAAGTAACCTTGTGTGATTGTGATCTAAAGTGACTGTGAACAAGTTCTGAGGGTGCCTTCCACTACTGCTGTCGTGACTGTGATCCTGACTGTGATTCTGGCTTCAGATGACCACCAGCCAGTGTCAGGCTTTGACCATTGATCTGAGATATGTCTTCAAGGTGCAGAGATTGATCTCAGTTGACAGCTGAGGCTATTGAGGTACACGAGATCTGTGGCCTGGGCTCAGTCTGGTAATAGTACTAATCATGTGCCTAGGACTCTTAGAATTCAGAGTTTGTTTTAATAAATATCCTCCCCAAACCTACAAATGACACAGCCCTGCTTGGCTCCACGCAAGCAAGGAGTCTAGGTCCAGGTCCAACCTTAGAAGACTGTACTTGAAATACAACGCATCTTTTGGGCAGCGCATCCCCGACACCCTCTTTTCATCCAGACTCCCATCCCACCTCACCCCACCTCACCCCACCTCACCCCACCCCACCCCACCCCACCCCACCCCACCCCACCCCACCCCACGTCCTGCTACCGGCCCCTGATGCGCCTGCGTGGAGGCGGGGCGGTTCTTTGCCCTTTGTTGTGGGCCCCAGTTTCCCAGGACACCGCGCGGCGCTGGGGTGGGGCTATGCAGATGAAGCACATGGGGGCGGGGCGGTTGCGGCGGCGTCGGCGGCGGCCGGGGAGGGTCAGTTGGAGGCAGGCGCTCGCTGAGGCAGGAGGAGGGCTCTGAGCCCGCGGCCTGACAGGGACTTATCCCGCAGAGATCGGCCCCGCGCGCGCGACCCCACACTCACCCACTCATCCACCTACCCACTCCCTGCGCCGCCTCCTCCCACCCTGAGCAGAGCCGCCGAGGATGATAAACACCCAGGACAGGTAACGGCCCAGCCCAGGCTCCCCGCCCCCATCCTCCCCTCATCTGCTCCAGAGGGACTCCTCCCCCACCAACCAACCGGTCCCTGACCCCCCCCCCCTTGCGGGGTCCCATCCGTCCCGCACTTGGACCCTTCCTCACTTCAGCCACCCCAGTCCGAGCCCCACTCCTGCAACGGGGCCTCCGTCCTTTAGCCCCCTCCCGCCAGCCTTGCCCATCCCCCTCATCCGGGCCTCCTCCCCTGTAAAGCCCCAACAACCCGGACTCAATCTTCCAGTCAAGTCCCCATTTTCTTTCAGCTCCGCTGAACGGTGCCCTATTCCCCACAGTGGGTTTTCCCTTCAACCAGGTTCTCCAAATTGTTTCCATCTTCTCCAAATCTTTCTTCCTTCCCTCTTTAAGTCACTTAACCTTATTCTTTGTATCTCTTCCCTAATTCAAACCGCACCCCGCAGCCAGACCTGTGTCTTATCACTGTCTCCCCCTCTCACCCCCAAGTCAGGCTCCATCCTTCAGTTCTCAGCTGGACTCATCCTCGAACCCCGCCACCATCACCCCTCGCTTCCCGCAGGCCTAATAGTTTTTACAATGATGTCCAGCCCTCCTCTAAGTCCCTCAGTTCAGCTTCATCTTTTCCCTTCTTCCCTCTATACCCCTTTCCCAATTAGGCCCCGTTTTTCCTGTCTCCCAACCTCATTCATTTCTCCAACACTTTGGACTTGACCCCTGTCTTCCATCCTATGCCCCTAATGGGGTTCACCCAAACCAGGCCTGCCCTTTAAACACTCTCACCTGGAGCTCTACTTTTACTCCTCCCATCTTAACTAACCCCATCTTTAAATCAGTAGATCACAGAAGGCTTATCCTCTGATCGAAGGCTTATCCTCTCCCTACCTCCATTGCCTCCATACTCTGGACACTGGGCTTTTGCAAGTTTACTCCTTCAAAACCTGACCCTGCCTTCTCTTATTAATTGGAGAGGAAGTCTCTACATCTTTCTGAAACAGCACCAGTGGTTTTCTAAACTTGCATCATACATACTTCCTCCTGCTCAAACGAGGCAGAATTTATCATTCAATTTTCCTCTCTACCTCTTCTCTTTTTGCCCCACACTCTTCTTTGAAACTGTTCCATAATTTCCTGATTCCCCACAATTTTTAACACCAGTTGCTTCTTGGAAGTCAGAATGGCTTTCATTGACAGTTTGGGTCTAATTGTCTTCCTCCTTTCCCCCCTAGACTTGTGCTGCTCACTCCAAAATGAGTCGGAAGCTCATTAGTTCCCCACACCAGCTCCTTTGTCCCCAGATTTGGCCTTATGGCCTCTGGCCCTCACTTGGGCCTCATTGTTTTGCAAGAGCCATTCCCTGCAAATTCTCCTTAAATTGTGCCTTGGTTTGTCCAAACTAGACTTTAGTTCCTCTTACAAACATAGCCTTCCTTATTGCTTTTCTTCACATAGGGCTCTAATTACCACTCAAGATTTCTCTCAAACTTGTGTCCCTTTCTCAGTAAAATGGCCTCGAACCTGCCATTTCCCACTCCTTTAGCAACACCATCCTTAAATAGTCCAGTTTGGTCTTCAACTTTTCTTGTATCTCGGTGTTTCTTAACTCTGGCTGCACATTTGAAAAATCAATCACCTGGGCCCTACCTCAAAGATCTGGTGTAATTGGCATAGGGTGGGGCCTGGTTATTAGCATATATTTTTAAAGCTCCCTGTGTAATTCTAATGTGCAGCCAAGGTGGAGAAACACTGTCCCCCCCCCTCCCAGAAGACCCTTCCCATTGTATTTCTTTTGTGGGTGTCAGCCCTTTCTTTACTGAAAAGGGTCTTGATTGCAGGGATTTTCTTAGTCTTTCTCTCTCAGGTACTATATGGAAATGAAATGCAACAGCCTTTTAAATTCTTCTACCGCTAGTTGCTCAATTCTCAAACTCTTATCTAGCCCCCACACTTCTATTCCCCACATGCAGAAAGAAAATTCACTTTTTTTTTTTATGGTCCAATTTGACCCATTACTCCACTTCTCGAGTCTTCTACCTACAGTCCCATTCTGCTGTTATATTTTTCTTCTCCGAGATTCTCCATGTCCATCTCCCTTTGCAGTCCCTTCTTTTATTCCATCTTCTCTAACCCAGCCCTTCTGGAGCTGAGGAGGTGGTAGTGGATGTATACTTGGATGGTACTGGATGCAAAAGATATTACTTGTAGTAGAGGAGGGAAGGCTGTGTATGTTCTGGGGATAGACAGATATGAGAAGCCAGAATGAAGCACAGAGGTGGAGGGAAGCAGAGGAACCTGCAGGATAACCTTCTTTGCTAGTCTTTATGTTTTTGCCTGGGTTTGGGGTTTTGAAGGTGGTGTGGTCTCAGCAGACATTCTTTGGAGTCTTCGGGACTGAGCTGGTCTCTGTGCCAAGTCCTATGCAGGCTGAGCCCAGAGAGATGAGCACTTGGGACCAGCACATAAGGGTCTTCACTGACTGTGAAGTTGAGAGACCTGGGTTTTAGTTCTGGCTTAGCCAGTGTGCTTACATGTAAAAAGAGGGGGTTGGGTTCGCTTAACTTGGAGATCCTTCCAGCATCCTAAGTGGCAAAACAGGCTTGCTTTTTTCCGGGGCCCTTGCTTAGTGTGTTGGTAATTTGAGGGGCTTGGCTGTATGACAGGCAGGTGGAGGGAGGAGCCAGCTGGCCTGCCAGGGCCTGGGCCAGACAAGGCCTTGGATCAGGCTCCTCCACTTTGGCCTGGGGGTGGGGTGGTGTGTACAGGGTGTCTGGTTTCTTTGAGTTATGGCAATCCTGTTTCCATAGAATGTTTCCCAGCCTCCTCTGGCCTGCGTCTAACTTTTCTAAAAGGAATCCTGGTAGAGCCTTAACTAGGGATTCTGATAAGAGCCGGATGTTCTTCCCAGTCAGTGTTCTTGGTGTTTTGTATCTGCAGAGGGGGAAGCTGGCTGAGAGTTTAGCTCCCATTGGGTGTGGGGGGATGGGCTTTCCAGCTTCCCTGGCTCCAGTGAAATACTCAAGAGGTGGATGGAGGCTTGGTTTCCTGGAAGAAATAGTTGCAGAGGAGCCGGCAGTATGTTTTGAAAACAAGGCTCTTCCTTTCCAGTTTTGTTCTGATTAGTACCTCCAGAATGTCAAAATTCCTGATGGGTGGAGGAAGGAAGAAGACACAAGTACAAGCACTTTTATTACAGTTTTTGAACATGAGGTTTAAATCCGTGGAAATTAAGCTTCATAGCCTTTCTCTTCCTGGATTTGCGGGGGTGGGAAGATAGTCTCTGTCTAGGTCTTGCTTAGTACCTGTGACAGCATAGTATGTGGAGAAGAGCTTGCCCTGGCTTGATATCCATAATGTAATCAGTCTGTGTCTGATGGCCTTTGAGAAGCATTTGGTTCTACAGGTGGTTTTTCTGGGGGGTGGAAAGGGTACAAGAGCACATCAGAGCTTCCTTGAGCGTCTTACTGAATCCCCTGAGTAATGGAATTTGTTTCTCCCTCACAAATAATTTGGTGTAGTTATTCCTTATTTATTGGTACTATGCTTGTTGGATATGGGGTGGTAGGGACAGCAAGTTTTCCTGTATGTGCTTTCAAGGTCACCTCAGAGACCGTGGGGGGGGGGGAGGGAGGGAGGGAGACTGAGACTCCTAGTATAGTCAGGAATCCCCCCAAATTGGAGCTATGCTTCAGAAAGCATTATGAACTAATAATAGTAATTCCTCACTCTGCCAAGAAATCCAAATTTAGCCTCAGAGCTGCTCAGAAATAGAAAAAAGGGGACTGAGGATTGGGGTAGAGGGATGATGTTACGTATGTGTGTTTCTGGGGGGAAAAAAAGTAATTCATTCCTTTTTGAAACAGTATGCAGTGTTGATTCCAGTTGGTGCCATGATTTGGAAGGCTATGAAACCTAATTGAAAACTGTAGTCCAGAAATGACCAAGTAGGTGGGCAAGAAGTTTGTTACTCGAAGTGAACAAAACAGGTAGTTTCCTGTTAGCAGCAGAATAAAATGTTCTGTATAAGCCCTGGCCGGTTTGGCTCAGCGATTGGAGTGTTGGCCCTTGGACCAGAGAATCCCGGGTTCGGTTCCTGCTAAGGGTGCGTACCTCGGTTGAGGTTCGTCCCTGGTTGGGGTCATGTGGGTGGCAGCCGGTTGATGCCCCCCCCCCCTCTTCCGGTCTGAAGATAAATGCAAAGAAATGTCATCAGGTGAGGATAAAAAAAAATGCTCTGTATAAGCTAAGCCTTAAGAAAGTTGCCTAGGCCTTTTATACTATATAAACAGTGAAGTGATTCTATCCTAGGAAGAGGCTAGAACTGGGTGACTTGACTATACAAACTAGATTGAGGTACTTAAAATGTAAACTTAAGGTCTTATGTTAAAGCATGATTACCTAGCTATCCTCTGATAGCATATGTAGTTGTGCCTACCTTTGGTAGAAGACGTAGGAGTATCATCTGTGTAATAAGATAAGCAGACCTCAGAGACACATATTCTGGCTGTCACTGTGTTTCTTCTGGAGAATCAATCAAAATCCAGTTTTGATTTCAGTCTGATTCAGAGTGGTGATGTTATTTTCTTTAAAATCGTGCTTAGCAAGTAGACTCCCTTTGGCACACAGAACAGCCCTAGTGAAATGACTTGTGCCTGGCATTTGACCAGGGCCTCTTTCTCATATGGAAAGGGATCAGCAGCTGGAAATCAGCCTCTGTATGCACACTAGACTGTGCATATTTCTTTTTAGCTAAGTGTGATGGCAGTCCTGGATTGGTCCCTCTTTGCATAGGGACTAGTCATCAGAGACCTTCCAAGTCTCAGAGTAATAGCAGCTTGTGTGAGGGTTCTAAGAGGCAGGGCCAGAGACAGGAATGGGTCAGAAGAGGATGAAGGGGAAGAATGAATGCAGAATGTTTGGGAATGTGACTTTTACGTCTTTTCACTTGATACCACAGGGTAGTAATACCAAGGCCATCTGACATGTAATAGAAGCCAGAGAGAATGAGTGCAGACTTGAACAAACTCAAGCCACTGATTCAAGTAAAACAAGATTAAAAGTAAAGGAAGTAGAATATGAATTCAAGTATTTGTTAGATTTAGCTGAATACAAGTTAGCTGCAGAATTACTTTTATATTAAATCTCTTGTGTAGCAGGCTGTACCCTGCTTTGAGTAAATATAAAAATCAAAACTGGCCGGTGTGGCTCAGTTGGTTGGAGTGTTCTTCTGTTCACTGGAAGGTTGTGGGTTCAATCCCTGGTCAGGGCACATGCAGGAAGCAACCTATGAATGTATTCATATCACATTGATGTTTCTCTCTCTTTCTCCCCTTCCCTCTCTAAAAATCAAAACAAAAAAACTGACATAGCCAACTGGAAGTGATTTTTGACAGGAGAGCCTTTACTTTATAAAGAGATTTAGGGTTACTTTCTTTAAATAGTAAGCACCCTAGAGGTTTAAAAATAGGATTTGAATGATAAAAATTTGATTTATCAGCAACATTCCCCAGGAATACATCTGCTCCATATACTGCCTATCTGTAGCCAGTGTGTGACATTATAACTTGCTAAGGATGTTTCAGACAATAGTCACAGAATGCTTTAAATTAGAGGCAGCAGGGTATTATGTGTTGGTAGCACTCATATGTATCCTCAGGAGTGTTGCCAAGGGCCTGTCCTATAATAACCTAGAAAATAAAAGGCACTAAGAGATCAGCTCTAGTCTCCTATCTCTCTTCTGAATTGACTTGGATACCTGATGCCCTCATTTCCAGCATGGTATATATTTTTCTTCTCTAAAAGCGGGACCAGCCCCGCTGAATGTTTGGGTTCAGCCTGATACATTTGATTCTCCTTAATCAGCCATGGTCTTTTCAGCCTCTAGATTGAGTTTGTTAAATCATCCTTTCGATAATAGAGATTAAACCAGTCCTGCCCCCCCTCCCCCCAGTGGAGTGAGCAGGACATGAGGAAGGAGTGGAAAAAGCTGGGCATTGGAACCAGTAGAAACACGACCGAACTGAATATGAAATCTAACCTGGTTTGGATCTTGTAACAGGAAAACTTGTGTTTAGAAACCACTTTCTCTTATGCTTAAGTTCCTCTAGGATCTACTTTTTCTTTTGAGTTTGGTGGCATATTTTGCCACAGTACCATTTGAACACTAAAGTCAGTACAAGAAGAGAAGGCCTTTGCTATGCAATTTTATGCCCCTTAATTTTTTTTTTTAATCCTCACCCGAGGACATTTTTTCATATTTTGTTCAGATAGAGTGGGAGGGAGAGAGAGAGAGAAACATCGACGTGAAAGGGACACATCGAGTGGTTGCCACCTGCACGACCCAACCAGGGCTGGGGACAAACTGCAACCGAGGTACGTGCCCTTAGCGGGAACCAAACCCAGGTCTCTCTGGACTGCAGGCCGACCTCTAACCACTGAGCCAAACTGGCCAGGGTCCTCCTCAATTTTTTTAACCACCACATTTGTACTATCTCCTTTCCTTTCTCACTTCAGAAATGAAGATCAGGTAAAAAACCTTTTCCATTCACAGCAATTATGATGGAAGGTGAAGATAATTGTGATCTCCTATCTACTAAGCTTATCCCAAACCCTAGCTGTTTCTCTTCTGGAACTGGAAATGAATACCACCGTGGGGACCTGAAACACCCTTCCACCCCTACTTACGTACACACTTGCTTTCTCTGTAGACGTTGTGGGGGAGGAGGAAAGAGTTCCCAGATCCTTGTGTGATTGGGGAAGTAAATGATTTGTTACCATGGAATATACTTATTGCATTTATTTGAAGAGGAGTGAGATCAGGATACCACACATACCATGAATTCATACATTAGTGCTGGATACAGGGCAGGCTCTAGGGAATCTTTCTAGGAAGACAAAGGGGATTCTGAATCTAAAAAAAGGAAAACCCACCTTATTCTGATCTTTTCAGTGGGCTGGTCCCATTGTCTCTACCATTTGCAAGTAAAAATGAGCTCAGAATCAAGATGGTGGTTGGAATGCAGGTCAGGGGGTTGAATGTAGCTCTACCATCTAAAGATCATTGAGGAATAATTTCTCTGGAAGTAGGAATGTGAAGTCAAGTGAGCTAGCAGCAGAATTCTAGAATTGCACGTGATCTGGTTTTGTGAACCCATGCATATCTGGTACACGAGGATGTGTCTCATCTGGCTACCCCAGGGGTTGTTTGCCTAGTACTTGGTAGCTCCACTGGCCAATACAAGCAAGCCACGTTTTCTCCAGAGGCCCAAAGTGGTCACTAGGAAATAGGAAGGGAACCATCTCATGTGGGATGTGTGTGTGCTGTTGCTTGGGGAAACCCCCAACTTTGTCTTTTTACTTCCAACCTGAAGACTCTATTCTATTCCTTAATACACTGGGAGGGGGGATTATAACAACTCATTGTCCCTAGTAGAAAATAAATCCTATCCTTGAAAACAGTAACAGTCCTCAGTCATGCCCTTTCTCTTAGTATCTCTTGGTGAGGCCAAGTGGAGGAGATGAGAATGCCCTGAGGCTTTTCAGAGGAGGCAGGAGGAGGTGCATGTGGTTATCACCCTCAGGTATTGATGTTTTTCTCCCACTAACACGGGCCCTGGGAATGCCATCTCCCAACAAAATTTCCAAGTATAATTTTAGGCCTCCTGTTGAAATCCTTGAGAAAAGTGGAGCCAAGCTAGAGTAATGATAGATTTAGACTTCCTGTCTGAGCTGGTCTCTTAGAACTGAGGGTCTCAGTGGGCTGCCCCTTTGGTTATTGTACCATTGCCAGGTTAGGTGTGATATCAGTTCTGTTGCTCTGAGCCTAAGTGAAAAACCCTGATCTGGCATGCAGTGCCATATAAAGCAAAGGACAGTGTGAAGAATGGTGCTTCATGTTATTTTACAACTGGTTTTCAGGGGGAAAAAAGCCTTGATTTATAGCATTTGCTTATTTCTGGGGTGTAAATATTTCCCTATAACTACCAACATGACATCATTAAACACCCAGTTGGGAAGAGATGTGCACAGGCAGGTGAGTTGGCTGAGTCATGGTGTACATGTACAGACAATTTACCTCTTTCATTGCTTCACTTGCCCATGGCCTGTGGAGTGGGCTACATCTCAGCCTAAGGAGTCATTACATTGGATTCAAAGAAGGCATTGGAGCAAATTTGGAACTCTGTTGGGTCCACCTAAAAATCATGGTGGCCAGTAAGGGCACATACCTGGAGATGAGTATTGGCTTCCAGCATGTATATCTCCTTCCAGCAACCCCCAACTGCCAATACATACACACTTGAGTGTCCATTTTGACCGTGGCAATAGTACCTAAACTCCCATGCCCAGGTCACATTCTAGCAAAGAAGGGCAAGGAAGCCCAGCATTTGGTGGCACACCAAAATACCTAATATTTAAGATACCATAATACTCTGTACTATAGTACATCTCCTTGCTGGGAGCCAAATCCCTGGATTTAATTCAGTTATCAACCCTAGATGGATTTGGGTAAGTGATTTCTGTCCAGTTACTCTGTTAGATCAGGGAGGAGGCCATTGTTGGAAAAGTGGACTTGGGAGTTCCTCGGGGACACAGTACCCAGCCCATGTGACTTCCTGAGGCCTATATGCCTCTCCAGCCTGAAGTGATTGTGTAGGCTTTGTGATTTTGCCACATAGGTTGCTGAGACACTGTTGGGGTAAGGAAAAGGACTGCTAGAGGGTACAGGGCTCTAGGCCTACCAGGCAAGCCAGGATCTGGTTCCCCCCAAGGTCTGCCAGCACCAGAGATTTGTTTGGTGTTTGACAGGTGCTCCTCTGGTCCCATATCTAGCTGGACTCCCTCTGCCTCTGCAGCATGGTGGGTTCCTGCCCTTTAAGAGCAGTAGCTCTGAAAGTTGAAGCTAAAAGGACTGGCCCAGTGGTATAGCCTTAGAGCAGCTGTTGAGGGAGAACCAGGGTGGGGGTTGGGATGGGATGTTGAATTAAATCTTAAAAGTCTTGATGTTCACTGTCTCACCTTCTCTATCTCTTGCAGTAGTATTTTGCCTTTGAGTAACTGTCCCCAGCTCCAGTGCTGCAGGCACATTGTTCCAGGGCCTCTGTGGTGCTCCTGATGCCCCTCACCCACTGTCGAAGATCCCCGGTGGGCGAGGGGGCGGCAGGGATCCTTCTCTCTCAGCTCTAATATATAAGGTAAGGAGAACACTGGGGCAGAAGGCTTGAGCAGAACCTTCTCACACTCCAGTGCACTGCTGCTTAAGGGCAGTAATCATTTCCCTTAGTCTTCTGACTGAGGCCAGGCCAGTAGGGGGAATGGGAAGGACTCTTTCAACTGCCATGTGGCTTTAGGGGAGTACTAGAAGGATGTCAGCATCAAGCAAACTCCCTGCCATCTTCTCAGCTATGGTGGTCAGCACTTTAGTGACGGTTCAGGATCTGGAGTGGGAAGGGTGCAAAACTCTTTGTGGTGCTACTCCTTCCTTAGTTTCTCTTGAGAAATACCAAGGAGCAGGAGGAGCCAGATCGCATTCTGACTTTTGTCCCTTACCAGCCTGCTTTGGAAGGTGGTGGTGGTGGTAGGGTAGTGTGGAGGTGAGTGGTAAGGAGAGGGGGCCTTGCATCTCAATCACCTATTACCCTGGTAGCATATGGCACAGCCCTGGGGCTGTAGAGAACCCCGAGAATCTGCCTGGGAATGATCTGGGCTGGGGCAGCCAGCTTTGCTGGCTTTTAATCTCCTGTCATTGAGGCCCAGAAGTTGGTTTAGCTCCTGCCTGATGGTATTAAAGGGTAGCAAGGCAGCTGAGTTCTGGTCTCTTGAGATTGTGGCAGGAGACACAACATGGACCCTGTAGTCCACATGGAAATAAGCTTTGGTTGATCTGGGCCTCAGTCAAGCCTCACATATGTTTGTTTCTAATGTTACTCTTTCAGAGGGAAGGAAAAGAGTATGGTATTGGGGGGACAAGCATGGACTCTGAGTCAGAGGGACCTGGTTTAAATCTCAACTGTGCCATTTACTAGCTGTGGAGCTTGGGTCAGTTTCTTAATTGTTCTGGGCCCCTAGTAGCTCAGATTTAAAATGGGGATATAAATGCCTACCTCAAGTGCTTATTGTGGCTAATGGGAAAGCACTTTGCACAGTATTTGGCATCTAGTGGGCACTTGGTAAATATTTCCCTTCCCATCACCCTGGCTTTTAGCCAACATCAACTATTCTTAGTGCCCAATGAATGACAGCTCTACTTAGCCAGCATGCGGCTCTATATTTTCAATGTGCCCTCTATCCCATGCTATCCTGAGATTGACCACAGGGGACTCTCAGCACCACCCAGGTTAGAGGGCCTACGATAGGGCCAGTAGTGACATGGTCCCCTGACTAATCTCCTCCCAGGACGAGAAGCTCACTGTGACCCAGGACCTCCCGGTGAACGATGGAAAACCTCACATCGTCCACTTCCAGTATGAGGTCACCGAGGTGAAGGTCTCTTCTTGGGATGCAGTCCTGTCCAGCCAGAGCCTGTTTGTAGAAATCCCAGATGGATTATTAGCTGATGGGAGCAAAGAAGGGTAAGGAGCAAGGGCTGGGGAAAGGGAAGGAGCAAATAGGGAAAGAGGTCCTATTCCAAAGGCATATGCTTACAGGGGAGAACAGAGCAGTTAGGGATCCTACCTTCTTCCCTAGCTCTAGGCCTCCCAAGCAGATATCATTTGGAAACAGGTTATTTTTAGCCAGTAAAACAGACCTGCTCTAGGTTATAATTAAAGCTGATCATTACCATCTTAACCAAATCTCTGTCATTAATCACCCCATGCTTCACTCTTCCCAGGAGACATTAAATCCTCCTTGAGCCACCATACAGTGGTGCAGTTCAAAGGCTAGGAAACTCAGAGATCCTGTGGGATTTCATTGGATTGGGAGGCCCTTCAAGCTGTCAGGTGTGTTAGAGAAACAGTCCTGAGTATGGAGTTCTCGAGTGGCTCCAACCTCTTGAGGAAATCCTTTTTGGCAGTGTTAGGGCCTGAGTCCCTCTCACTGGAAGGTAGTCATTATCAAACTTGGCTACTGGGAAGGCCTCTGAAAAACTGGGTTCTCTTCCGAGGCCCCACATTTGTGAACTGCATAAGTTAGGCTGGTCAGTGTTCATTTCAGACGAATCCCTACTCCAGGAAGAGATAATTCAATAACGTTTTCTAAAAGATTGTGGCTTATTTTTTCCTGAACTCAGAGCTCCTGAGGTCTTTAAATATGTACCTCCTCCCTGAACTTTGTTTGTAATGTGGCTAAAAAGCCTCAGAAAAGCCTTTTTTGGGAGTAGGTGGGTGGGAAGTCTAGAGAGGTGATAGTGGGCCTGAGTTTTCTTTCCTTATTGTAGATTATTAGCACTACTAGAGTTTGCTGAAGAGAAGATGAAAGTGAACTATGTCTTCATCTGCTTCAGGAAGGGCCGGGAAGACAGAGGTGAGGAGCCAGCAGCCTGAGACCTACTTTTCAGAAAATGGGGTCTGGGAAGGGGAAAAGGGGACACCAGGAGGCGCGGGGGTCCTTGAGTTTGTCATACAAATCTGGGCAATCATTGGTGGTGGTGGTAGTGCCCAAAGGGTCTTTAGTCAAGCCCTAGGGCTTACTTTATTTTTTTTGTTAATCATCACCCGAGGATTTTTCTATTGATTATTTTTTGGGAGGGAGGGAAAGAAACATCTCTGTGAGAGAGACACATTGATTGTCTACTGCATGACCCCAATCAGAACCACGGATTGAACCTGTAACTCAGGTACATGCCTTTGACCAGAAATCGAACCCGAGACCCTTTGGTCCCTGGGCGGATGCTCTAACCCCTGAGCCAAACCAGCCAGGGCCCTAGCACTTATTTTTTTGTCGTGGGTTTTTCCTTGATTTGACCTTATTCTTGTGTTTATTAGAATCTTCTTTATACTCTTATCTTCTGCAGCTCCACTCCTGAAGACCTTCAGCTTCTTGGGCTTTGAGATTGTACGTCCAGGCCATCCCTGTGTACCCTCTCGACCAGATGTGATGTTCATGGTTTACCCACTGGACCAGAACTTGTCCGATGAGGACTAATGGTCAGAGGATGCTTTGCCCAAGAGCCACAGTGGGGAAAGAGGGGAAGTTAGGCAGCCCTGGGACAGAGGAGGGGTCTCCTTGCTGTCTAGAGAAGGACACTGAGGGGCTCAGGGTGAGGGTTGCCTATTGTGTTCTTGGAGGTGACTCGTTGAAATTGTTTTCCATAAAGAACAGTATAAACATATTATTCACATGTAATCACCAATAGTAAATGAAGATGTTTATGAACTGGCATTAGATGCTTTTTAAACTGCGCTGTGTGATGTGCTCTATCTAGCCTAGGGGGAGGACATTGCCTAGACGGGGAGGGACTATCTGGGTCCGGGGCAAGGCCTGGAGGGCTGGTGGGTAGTACGGTCAGTCTCAGGCTCCCCAGCTGTTGGGCTTTCTTTATTGTTTTTTTAAGACTTGTGTATTTTCTTTCCTTGCTTCCTGTCACCCCAGGGGCTCCTGAATATAGGCTTTTCAGCCCCTGTGCATCAGTGTCCTTGAGTTGTTTTTTGATACACCTGGGCTTCTCTGTGCATTTGTGTCTGGCCTGGAGAAAGTAGGTCTGACCCTTCCTTCTTTACAGCTTAGTGTTACTCTGGCATTTGTGTTATCAGTGCATTTTAAATAGGGGCATTGAAGTTCACTCCCACCACCAGGGCTTTTTTTGCGGGGGGTGCCTGGGCCTTAAAAAAGACTAGCCAAACTCCAATTCTCAGATCACGGACAGGAGGTCTTGCTACTGGCTACAGGTCTGGGGCCCAGCATGTCTCCTTCCTGGATCACAAAGAGCAGAGAGGAAGAGGAATAGCAACTCAGGGCCTGGGGGATTGAAGGGGAGAATCTGTTCTTAAGGACTGGATGCCTTTGCCTGGCTGAGTACAGTGCTAACTGCATACCCCTTCAACCCACTCTTCTAACAGGTTCTGAATAGTGCCTGAGACCCTGCTCCATAGGGCTTAGGGATGGGACTGGGGTTGTAGAGGTGGCCTGTCCTTTTCTTTGTCAAGGAACAGCTTGTTCTAAAGGGAAAGGAAGAGATCTGGTCTGGGTGAGGGGGGTGGGGGTGTCAGGGAGGCAAGTGTGTTGTGTTACTGTCAATAAACTGATTTAAAGTGTGTGGTTGGTCTGTTCTTTATTCCTGTACCAGGACCAGCTTTCCAGCACTACTGTCTTTTGAGTCTAGAGCCTGACCTACTAGGGGGGTATGATGCATGCTCCTCAGGAAAAAAGCTGCAGCACATCAGGACAGATCAACTGGCTGAGGTCTCTGGGGCCACGTTACACTATAAAACATAGGGTTGCTAGGAGTCTGGGACACACTGCTAGAAGCCCCTAGAGAGTCAGTTGTGTACATAGCAGCTTCATCCAGAATAGAGGCTATATACCTAGGAGCAAAGCTGTTCTTAGGTCTTCCTTTTGTATAGAAGACTGGGTCCTGAAACCTGGTTCTGGCTTTTGCACGGAGCCGATGTGCCCAGTCCTAGAGGTACTGGAAGGAAGCAGCACGTACCTTCTTTGGAAGATGGTTTTCTCCCTTTGGAGCCCAGTGCCCTGGGGCCTGATTGCCATTCTCCTTGTACTACCAGCCTGTTGAGTAAGCTCTCAGTAGCACTGGAGGGGGCTAGAAACCTCTTCACTTATGGTCTCTTAATTTCTCAAGGTCTTTCTACCATTTCTTTCCTCTTGTTTCTGTTTCCCCAAGCAAAATGCTGGGCCTGTTCTACCTCCTCTAGCTTTAGAACTATCTGCTGCTGAGCTGTGGCTGTCTACTTTCTCTGAGTCTTTGGCCCATTTTTACATTGTTCTTTGTGAAGCTTGTTTTTTCACACTGGGCTAAGTCATTAACCTTGGACCCTACCTGGTGTTCATGAAAAGAAGTGAACTCAGCACCTTCACTCCTCCACAGTTATTAGTGGAGGAAGGTCTTGGCCTTGGGACATTCACTCAATTGAAATAAGAAGGGCCTGAAGATATCCTCCACTGAGCAGATAACCCCTAGAGGCAGCATCAAGGCAGTGACTGAAAAACATGAGATTTATAGCAGATCCACGTGAATGCTGATAATGGTCAAGTTAATGTAGGCAGTTTAGATTTCAGATGTTAAAGTCAAACTCAAGGAATCTACAAGACGTGTAAAGAACCAAGACAAAACTGTCCTTTATTGTCCCCAAAGCTAGCGAAGTGGACAGAAAACATGCCTGAAACTCTGCTGCCATCTACTGGTGGATCCTCTTTAATATAGCCAGAGTTAGTAAAATCAGAAACCTGGGCACTCGGTTAAAATGTCCCTTTCAAAAAGAAAAACCTTTGCTAGATAAGACCACTGACAGGAAAGAAATATGGCGCCCCCCAAATCTGCACTCTAATTAAAAAAGCAACTGAGAAAGACTTTTTGGGAATGATGGAGTGGGAGAGGAGAGATATGTGAAAGGCAAACTAGTCTAAATTTAAGAACAGGGACATTAAACACTTTATTCAATAAATACAACAAATAATTTAAAAATATATTTCAATTCCAAAGCCAATTAAGGAAGCAGTGAGAAAGGGGGAGGAGGAGGAGAAATCAGGCAAAGGAGAAAGTTCAAGAGGTGGAACAATAATTTGGTTTCAAAATGCACCACCCTTTGAAATTCTGATCAAATGCCCTTGACCCATAAACCCTTAGTGCTTGTTCTGATGGGGTGGGAAGCCACTGGAGTACACGAGCTGGGAATGATTTTCTGGTCTCTGGATCAGAGCACTCTGGAGGTTGGAACCTGGGAGTTTTAAGGGGGAGTTTCCTACTCATTTTCTAAAAAAACCATCTGTTCTAACTCCCAGGCAGGTTGAAGTAGTGCAAACTCTTAGGCAGAGAGCTCCTAGCTGCAGTTTCACAGGTGAGTATCCAAAACCAGGGTCTCTGAGAGGTCCCAGAGTACCCAGGGGTCCAAAGCCACTTCGGTGAATGGGACCTAAGGGGAAGGCAGGAGAGGCCAGGGCACAGGTTAAGCTCCTGGATAAGGCAGTGGCCAAGCTGGAAAACACTGCTGGGCAGGAGAGGAATGCAGGGCAGGTAGTCTGGACATTGGATTCAACAACTTGCCATCAGCCAGGGAAGGTGAAGCTGAGGATGCATATGGAGCAGGACCAGAAAGATAAGGAATGCTGAGAGAACAGAAAGGTGGGGAGGAAGGAGGAAACAGCTCAGCAGCAAACTCCAGGAGAAATAACCAGCAGCCCTCACAGATTTGTGATTGTCTCTTAAAAAGATTTATTTTTCTCTTCTTGCCTAAATGTACAAAGGCAAAAAGAGTACAGTTTGTATATATATATATTTATATATATATATAAAAAAACAAGGAACTTGGTAATGTACACTTTACAGAAGGGAAGAATCAGGAAGACTGAAAATAAATCCAACAGAGCAACGCCAATGGAACAAAAGCTATGAACAGCAACACTGCCCCTCCAGCCCGGGCCTCCAGCTCGCCCCAACCTGCTCCCAATGGGGGGCTGAGCACCAAGGCAAGCGGGTGGGCTGGGGCAGGAGGGGCTGGGATGGGGCTTGGAGGGGCTCTATCCCAGGAGGGGTCCATGGCAGAGGATCATCAGAGAACTTCCTGGGATGCCCTAATAATAAAACGAATAACAAAGGCCCAGAATTGTGGGGCCAACTAGCTGCCCAGTGGAATCTTGGGGGGCATCAGAGTAGACATTGGGATGGTGAAAGGGTATATGGGATAATTCGTGACATGGGCGACCTCAAAGCCCGTACACAGTAGCTCTTAGCCCTTCTACAGTCTTACCCTCCCACTCCTGAAGCCAAGTCCTCCCACACCCGTCCTGGAGCCTGGAGAGAAAAGATTCAAGAATCACCACTTCATTTCATGGAGTCCCTTTTAACCCTTCTGCATGTGGTCCTCTGACCTTGAGATGCATGTAGAGGGTGCGATAAGAGAAAGACATTTCATACGTGTACACATGTACAACAGGGAAAAGGATGAAGGGTAGTTACACACCATAAATGAGGAAGAAGAGGATGTGAATCCTGAGCAGCCGCTCTCCAAGCCTTGGCTGTCCTACCTGGGATGAGGCTCTCTCCTTCTAGTCTCTCTGTGGGGAGCCTGATGAGTAATGTCTAGCAGAGGCCTGGGCAGGGGTGGCTCCAAGAAAGCCATGGTCTGGTGGTCTGGGCCCTCAGCAGCAACCTTTTCCAGCCTTTGCTTGTGAGGTGGGGTGGAGTGGGAGTCCTTGCCTCGTGTCTCGCCCCTCTGACCAGGTCATGGGTGCCACAGGTACCCTCCCCTGTGTTCCTCCTCCCCATGTAGAGAGGCTAGAGGTGGACGCAAATCCTTCACTCAGCACTCGTCAAGGATCTGTTTCCTCCATTGCTGCTCCTGCTGCTTCGTGCTATTTTAGGGAAGGAAGATTGGACCTGGCAAGGATCTGAGACCAGGAGGATAAGGGATCAGGAAAAGGCAGTGCCATTCTGCTATTATTGGCTTTTACCTGCTTTTCTGGGTAGCTCAGCTCCTACTATTCAAGGGAAGCTTGGATATAAGGATCCAAGAGCCAAATGGTTTTTAAGGAAAAAAAGAGAGAGAAAAAAAAAAAGCTATTTCCTTCTGTAGACCCCAAGGCTGCCCTGCTATTACAGAATTTCCTCTTCTCTATGTTACAGAACAAAGTGGAAAGGGCAGGAATGCAGACCATGCCTGCCCAATGGGAAAAATTACTTCAAACGGCTTCTTTACAATATGTACAGAGCACGCTGCAAGCCAGCGCCACAGATACAAAACACACAACAATATTTAAAAACAAACAGGAACAGAGACAGGCCCTTGGCTTCACCTCGCAGAAGTGTGGAAGGGCATAATCAGGCTGAAATTCAGTCATCCTCTTAGTGGTGGTGACTCAGGTTAGGTGGGGTGAGGTGTCCACACCAACTATTTCCATGGATGAAAGGAGGTCACTGCGCAGAGCACTGCCTGCTAGGACAGCAGGAGGCAGAGGGAATATTAGGGAGGCTGCTAAGAGGTCTGAAACGGTGAGTTTTTGGATGGGCTCGGAACCCATCCTGAATAAAAACAAGAACATGAAACCTAGAGGAAAGGTCTATAGGGCAAAAGACCCTAAGCCTCTCTAGAGTAGGACTCCGGCATCTTGGAAAGCAGCCTCTGCTGGACATTGTGCTTACTGCCCTCCACCTCCATGCCCCACGCTGTCATGTCAGGTCCAAGTCCCTGCTTTTAAATGGTCACTTTTGGCACTCTGGTCACAAATACCCCTGTGTAGCCTGGGCTGGTGTCTGTCAGTATTTATCTCTCTCTCAATCCAGGTTAAAGACAGATAGGAGAGGAGAACAAAGGGATGATACCTCAAAAGCAAAGTAAGAGCTAAAGCTCCCCACACCTTGGGGAAGAAGTGACTCTAATAAAGCTACCAAGTCGTCATCCCTTCCCAGTACAAAGAGCATAGAGCCTGGACTGAGAGCGGAGAAATGTCTGCTGCCTCAAAGCACAGCTCCCACTGAGTATACTCTGTGGCTCGGAGGAGTAATGGCTTGGATGTGTCATCCCAGGGTCTAAGGAACACATAACCTCCCACGGTCAGTGGCTCCTAAAACAAAAATATGTGTTACAAAGAAACATGGCTCATGTTGGCACACAGGGTTACAGACTGAGCTATATAAAATCATGTACTTGTATACAGAGGAACTGGGCTGTATATATTTGTGGCCCTAATGAGGACACTCAGAGGGTTGAATGGAAAAGACATCTATTAAGAACTGCCTCCCAGGCTTGCCTTCAGGAGACCTGGCAGACTCCAAAGCTCCCCTGGCTCGGGAATCCTATTTTACCTGCCTGAGTCTTAAGAGCCAAGCAGTGGAAACGAAGAGGAGAGATCAGCGTGAGGATCCTCCTGGGCACCAAGGGGTCAGGAAGGAAGAGAGAAAAGGGCAAGGTGTTGGGGACTAAGAAGCAGCAGGACTTAGTGGGGATACAGGTTCCATTTCACAGACTCCATTCATGCTCCAGCTCCAGCTTACTCCCAGTATCCCTGGGGAGCCCTGTGCTGGTGTGGGGACCCCTGGCCCTCTGCCTGATAGGTAGCCCAAGGCAATGGTAGGGCAAATACCTTGGTCTTCCTTTCCAGGCTGGGCTCTGAGCATTTATATGTGCTCATATGAGAGGGGAGAAGTCTTCACATTTGAAGACCTTGTTTTCACACTTAGAGAAAACAGCCCCCAATTTCTTTCCTGAGATTCTAATTTCTCCACGTGCTGCCAGTTCCCAGGGCCCAAACCACTGGGGAGATGCAGGATCTGGTGATGGTGATAATGATGGTGAGAGGTGTATGGCTGCTGTGCTGTCTTCAGACCTTACCCAGTGCTTTGGGGGGGTCCCTCCCTGGGGGGGGATGGTACTCCTCTGGCAGCTGACCAGGGGTTGGGGAACAGAGCAGTGACTTCTCTGGGCTGAGGCCATGTTCCCCTGGTTGCTCCCCATGCCTTCATCTCCACAGAGGCCACAATAGTCATAACTGTGGCTGACAGAATAAATATTTTTGCTAAGTACCAGCTCTCCAGCTCCTGAGGAAGAGGGAGGGTCGGGGAGTCCGGGGCCTGGTGGAGGCGAGATAGCCAAGGGTCTGCCTTCAGTCATGGTGGGAACACGGCAAACAGGATGATCAACACCATTTAACTGATGTCTAAATGGCACCTCCAGCACCTCCTTGGGTGAGCCAGTCCGGGCCCGTGAAGCTGACTTTATCCGGGCACTTGGTGTTCTGCAAGGGAAACATGGACAGATAACCAGGCACTAGTTATGCTGGCTGGCATAACAACCACAAGGTGGCACTCCAAGAAAATGAACTGTAGGGGAGGCAGCTGCTGGTCTCCCTAGAGGACATGTGTGTTCCACAGCTCCTCTCAGATGCACGTGCTTCATGGGAGACTTGTACAAGAGGCTTGGCCAAGGTTCCACCATTTCCAGACTGCTGAGCCCACACAGCTGTCCCTCACATCGGCTCCACAGATATTCTGTGATCTAAGTATCAACTATCCCTACTCTACTTGTTGCCCCAAATTAAAAATTACTTACCATTCTCACCTCCGGGGGGGTGGGTAGAGGGAGGGAGTTGAGCCTTGCTGGCTGGCAACAATGGCTGTGGAAGAAAGCCCTGAGTGAAAAGGAGGACATGTTAGTGTAAGCACTGCCAGAACCTTTGATTTAACCACCTTCTTTTTACCAGCGGGGTGGGGGAGTGGGAGTAGTTTCTCCTTAAATTCCTAACTCCACTGAGTTTTGGGGTGCTGACAGAAAAAAATCTGGTACTTGGCCAGATAGAGTTGCTGGGAATAGACAGATAGTAAGGCTGCACTTTTCAGCTGCTCATTTCTCTTTAGCTGTGGGAACACCTGTTCCTTATTCTTCTGAATATGAAAGCCAATTTTCTGGAGGAGCTTGAGGGTCCCCAAGCTCCAAGGGAGGAAATAAATGTCATATGCTTTAATGATGGTGTGCAGGAGGCTAGGATTCTGAAGGAAGTGAAAAAAAAAAAAAAAAAAAAACCACCTTTCCGGGGCCTCCTTGATGTGGACAACGTTAGTGGTATGAAGTTAAAAACATAGTTAGTGGGGCCCTGGCCAGTTTGGCTCAGCGGTCAGAGTGTTGGCCTGCGGTCCGGAGAGACCCGGATTCGGTTTCCGCTAAGGGCACGTACCTCGGTTGCAGTTTGTCCCCGGCCCTGGTTGGTCATGTGGGTGACAGCCACTCGATGTGTCCCTTTCACATTGATGTTTCTCTCTCTTCCTCTCTCTCCCTCCCACTCTATCTGAACAAAAAATGGAAAAATGTCCTCGGGTGAGGATTAAGAAAAAAAGAAGAAAAAAAAAGATAGATAGTGGGGCCTGGCTGATGTGACTCAGTGGTTGAGTGTCGACCCATGTACCAAGAGGTTGACAGTTTGATTTGTGGGCCAAATCCCAAGTGGGGGGACATGCAGGAGGCAGCCAGTCGATGTTTTCTCTCATCGATATTTCTCTCTCTCTCCCCCTCTTCCTTCCTCTCTCTCTAAAATCAATAAAAAAAAAAAATTAAAAAAGAAAAAGGCAGTGGGCAAATATCACATAATCTTATTTATATGTGGAATATAATGAACAAAATAAACTGATGAACAAAAAGGTCCAGAGGTACAGAGGCATGAAACAATAACAGATCTCAGTAGTAGTGGTGGTAGTGAACAGGGGATGGGAAAAAACATATATGCATAACCCATGAACACAGACAATAGTATGGAAAAGGCCTGGGTGGGGTAGGGGTTGGTTGGAGGGGGGCAAAAAGGGAGAAAATGGGAGACATCTGTAATACTGTCAACAATAATAATAAAAAATAAAGATAGGCAGTGGGAAATGAGGCTTACCTGCTGCATAGGGTAAGTTGTACTGTGCTGGGAGCAATGAGTACCCCAGGTGGTGGTGGTGGTGGTGTGTGGACATCAGGCGCTGAGAAGGGGAGGTTCGGGGCCGGTCTACACTCCTCTCACTGGCACCTGCTCCCCCAATGCTGCTACAGCTGCCACCCCCCCCAACCACCCCACAGCCTCCCCGATCTCTCTCCTGAGAAGTTTTATCACTTATCTGGAAAGGAAAGCAGACACAAAAGCACTATTGTGAGACACACACACAAGAGCAAGACACCCAGAGCCCACATCATGACTTCTTAAAGGACACCTAAAAATCAAGGCAGTGCCTGAAGGAGCCAGTGTCAAATCAGCCAGACTGCACTGTGGTTAGGACCGACCTGGCCTTGCCCACCTTCTCCCAGACCCTGATTCTGGCCCTGCTGGTCTTTGAGCACAGCCAGTGTAACTGCACTCTCCTTACCGTGGGAGACTTGCTCTTGTAATGACTGGCGTGCTGCTGCAAGATGTCCAGGGCTTTGGACTCTGAGCCAGATTTACAACTGACGCTGGGGCTGGCTCGTGCCTTGTCGGCATCTTCACCCCCTGAGACCTTGCTGCCATAAGGGGAGAAAGAGTAGCTGGAAGGTAGGTAGGATCCTGGGAAAGGAGAAATAAAGCAGTCAAAGAGATGGGAGAGGCAGAAAAAAACTGCTTTACTGGGCGTGGCTAGGAGGGTATCAGCTTTCCTAGGCACAGGAATAGTTTCTACCCTGGTGTCTTTGGGGAGAGATTATTAGTTTCTCTTTTCTTAACTGAGCTCTAGAAGCAAAATTAGCTTAGGGACATGACCCTCAGTCTCTGGGAATCAATTTCCCTAAGTCCCAGTCTTAGAGATTCGGCTTGGAGAGGTGAGATGATGAGTGGCGAGATCACAGAACATGAAGGCAGATGGCTGATTGCTGTTGCCTGAAGAGCCATCAGAATCCTACCTCTGAGACTTACCAGTTGGGTCGCTTGAGCAAATTAATAACCTTTCTGAGTTTCCTCACCACCAAAATGAAGATATCAAAACTTATTTCCCTGGGTGACAAGGAGGATTAAATAAGATAATGTGCATAAATACCTAGTACAGTGCCGGGCCCTGGTCAGGCACTCATCAAACAGGACTATATTTTTATACAGATGAATAGTGGAAATAGGAGAAAGGAGTGAGACAATTTCCTATCTGTTTGAAAGCTTACTTATCCTTATAATGTTATGTCAGAATATCAAGACTAGTTAGGCTAGTTAGGGAGGAGTACATTTAAGGAATGAGAGGAGTTGTCTTTTACCCCAGAAGCATCACATATGGCTCTTCAGGCAACAGCAATCAGTGAGTAGAGTTGAATATGATCATTTTCTTCTAACAAGTTAAAAACCACAAACTCCTACTTTGTGTCCTCATTCCCAAGAACTCATGGATGGCAGTATAAAGAGCTGATCTTTCCCAAGCTGAACCTTTTCTAGCTGGACTTCCCCACAATCTGACTTCCAACTGCTGCTCCCCTCTGCTGCCTTCCAGTCTTACAGCTGAACATGATCTTGCCAATGAATACATGCATTGTCCTGGTTTGAATATTATTTGTTCCACATCTCTTTTGTTACAATTAAGTTATAAGCTACTTGAGGGGAGGAACTAGACTTCCCTATTTCTTTTGTATTCTCCACAGTGCTGAGCACATTTCAAAATAAATATGTGTTTAATAAATCCCAGTCAAGCCTGGCCAGTGTGACTCAGTGGACTGAGCATTGTCCCATGGACTCTGAGGTCCCAGTTCGATTCCTAGTCAGGGCACATGCCTGGGTTGCAGGCTCAATCCCCAGTGGGGGGCATGCAGGAGGCAGTCCATCAATGTTTCTCTCTCACATCGATGTTTCTATTGCTCTCTCTAAAAAAATCAGTAAAATCATATTTTAAAAAATTCCAGTCAAGGGAAAATGGCAGTGGTCAAGAGGGAGTTTTACCTTGATTACCCATGAACAGTGACTGTACAGGCGATCCTCCAGCTGGAGCAGGGAGGGTGAGGTGGTCCCACAGACTTTAACAAAGGGTTATTCAAGGAGTCTGGGCTTAGAGGGGCCATTTGACAAAATGTCACATTAAAAAAAGGGTTGTCTGCCCTGGCCAGTTTGGCTCAGAGGTTAGAGCATTGGCCTACGGTCTGGAGAGACCCAGGTTCGGTTCTCGCTAAGGGCCTGTACCTCGGTTGCAGTTTGTCCCCGGCCCTGGTTGGGTTGTGTGGGTGGCAACCACTCAATGTGTCCCTTTCACGTTGATGTTTCTCTTTCTCTCTCCCCCCTCCCACTCTATCTGAACAAAATATCAAAAAATGTCCTCGGGTAAGGATATAAAAAAACAAAAAACAAAAAAACCCCGGCTGTCATCTACCTGAGCCCCAGTAAGCTGTAGGATTGAGCAAGAAAACTGGATCTGAAATCTCTGTTTCATTTCCATCCCAAGTTAATGGAACACCAGCTGGAAGGGGGGCGCTGTACCTGGGTAGTTCTGCATCATCACAGCAGGCATGCCCCGGTAGCTGGGGTGGTTGGGGTCATAGGACTGGCTGTAGGAGTAGCCGTGCATGTAGGGGATGTAGGACTGATGCTGGGTGAGGGGGGAGGACACAGGCACATGGACACTTGGTCGGGGCTCCTTGCTCCCAAGGCGGGATTCCTCAGACGTGGGCAGCTTGCAGTCACTACTTGTGCTTTCCTTCCCATCCTCCTTGGGGACAGAGTCCTTACTCCGACTTCTTTCCTCCTTCAATTTGCGGTCCCGCTCTTCTTTCCACCTTTCATCTTCTGACTTGATGTCTGAGTACTTGGCAGGATAAACATATGTCCACATCCGGGGCTCTGCTTCCTACAATAATCACAGAATGAGCATTGAGTGTTGCACAAATGAGAGAGAGAGAGAGAGAGAGAGAGAGAGAGAGAGAGAGCGAGCCCTGGCTGGTTTTGCTCAGTGGTTAGAGCGTCAGCCCGAGGACCAATGAGTCATGGGTCCGATTCCGGTCAAGGGCATGTACCTCAGTTTCAGTTCGTCCCTGGCCTGGTTGGGGTTGTGCGGGAGGCAACCAGTTGATGTGTCCCTCTCATTTCTATGTTTCTTTTTCTCTGCCTCTTTCTCCCTCCCTCCCACTCTATCTGAAGATAAATAGAAAAATATCCTCGGGTAAGGATTTAAAAAAAAAAAAAAGTTAGAGATCATTCAAGCCCAGGGGTCCCAGCAGAAACACCACAGCAGATAATACTAGACACCTAGGACAGAGTTTGTTGTGGTCTCTATCCACTGTTTACAATGAACTCTAGTCCCTCCTGCTTAAAAAGCCTGTGTCTCCTCCTTGCCCCAAAGGAAATAAGGTGTGGGGGGAAAAAAAAGGAAAACCCACCAATGGGTTTCCTCTAGGAGAGAACAAGCACTGGAGAAATAACTCCTTGAATAGAAGAGGCTGCTCCCTTTCTAAGGACATTTAGGTTGTTGCACCTCTTCAGGGCAAGCTCAGGGTTAGAAGGTCTAACTGGGGCATCAAGAGAGAAGGAAAGGCCCTGGCCGGTTTGGCTCAGAGGTTAGAGCGTCGGCCTGCGGTCCAGAGAGACCCAGGTCCGGTTCCCGCTAAGGGCATGTACCTCGGTTGCAGTTTGTCCCCGGCCCTGGTTGGGTCGTGTGGGTGGCAACCACTCGATGTGTCGCTTTCATGTCGATGTTTCTCTCTCTCTCTCTCTCCCTCTCACTCTATCTGAACAAAATATCGAAAAATGTCCTCGGATGAGGATAAAAAAAAAAAAAAAGAGAGAAGGAAAGACTTTCTAAGTTTCCATAGCAGCCTTGGCCAGTGTGGCTCATTTGGTTGAGTGTCGTCACATGCACCAAAATGTCACCAGTTAGATTCCTGGTCAGGACAGATGCCTAGGTTGTAAACTTGATCCCCAGCAGGGGGCATGTGGGAGGCAGCCAATTGATGTTTCTCCCTTCCTCTCTCTTTTTCTCTCTCTGAAATCAATAAAAACATTTTTTTAAAAAAGAAGAAAAAGAAAATAAGTCTCTTGAACAGAACAAGATGTAAGACCAAGTTCTTGGTTCTAATTCTTCTATAAAATATTTTTGAGCCCTGGCCAGGGTTGTAGGTTCGATCCCTGAACCCAGTTGAGGTTGTGTGGGAGGCAACCAATCCATGTGTTTCATATCCATGTTTCCCTCTCTCTCTCAACCTCTTCCTTCCACTCTATCTAAAAATATCCTCGGGTGGGGATTAACCAAAAAAACCTCCCAAAACCCACAAAAAAACCACTTGACCAAAATCAAACTCACAACCCTTTGGTCCATGAGCCGAAACTCTAACCACTGTGCAAAACTGGCCAGGGCAAAAAATTTTTTGAAGTAACTCAGTCTGAGTAGTGTACTTTTGGTTTACTTTGAAATATGAACAGATCACCCAGCAGGTGTGGCTCAGTGGTTGAGCGTCAACCCATGCACCAAGAGGTTGCCGGTTCGATTCCTGGTCAGGGCACATGCCCAGTCGATGTTCTCTCTCATTAATGGTTCTATCTCTCTCTCCCTCTCCATTCCTCTCTAAAAATCAATAAAGAAAAATAAAATAAAATACGGACAGATCACCATTAACCCACTCCATAGGAACCAAACAGTGGAAGAAATACTGCACTAGGAATCAAGATACCTGGGTTCTAGTTTTGGCTCTGCTAGTGAAGTCTCATAACCCTAGCTAAATCAAGCTAACTAATCTGGGCATCTTTTGTGAAATGGGAAAACACCGTTTACTGATGTAAAAGTGCTTTTATTATTATTATTTTTTAAGTCTCACCTGAGGATATTTTTCCATTAACTTGTTTTAGATTGAGTAGGAGGGAGGAAGGTAGAGAGAGAAAGAAACACATTGATTGGCTGCCTCCCACAAAACCCCAACCAGGGCTGGGGATCAAACTCATAACCAAGGTAATTGCCCTTGAACGGGAATCAAACCACAGACTCTCTGGTCCGCAGGCTGATGCTCCAACCACTGGCCAGGGCTAAAAAGGCTTTTTTTTTCAGATAGAGTGGGAGGGAGGGAGGAAGGGAGGGAGGGAGGGAGGGAGAAAGGGAGGGAGAAAAAGAAAGAAACATCCACGTGAAAGGGACACATTGAGTGGTTGCCACCCGCACGACCCAACCAGGGCCAGGGACAAACTGCAACCAAGGTATGTGCCCCCAGCGGGAACCAAACCTGGGTCTCTCCGGACCGCAGGCCGACACTCCAACCGCTGAGCCAAACCGGCCAGGGCTAAAAAGGTTTTTTAAAAAAAACATTAAAATGATTTACAAAGGTAAAAAAAAAAATCTCTAAAATTATAGATTTCTCCTGCTAATCTGTATTCTGTTGACCTCCTACATCAGGACAACCCTGATTATAAGGGAGAGAAAAACCATCAAACAGTATTTCTATTTCCTCCCAGCACAGTTACCTGTCGGTACCAGAGTATTGGATCCACCTCTGCCTGTCGGCCACACTCAGCACCTGTCTTAGCCTCAGAAGCCTCCTTGCCTAGGTGGCTGGCCTCACTCAGCTTCACTTTAAGTGTTTCTGGGGCCTGGCTGGGGAGTTTGGAAGAGTCATCTAACTTGGGAATAATGACTGATTTGGCAGGGTCAACCCCTGGCTCCTTAGCCTTGCCAGGTCCTGACTTCACCAGGTCTGTCAGGCTGGGAGCCTTGGTGAGAGTTGGTGGAATTGATGACTTTTGCTTCCATTCTTCTTTGAGTGCTGCCTCACGCTCCTTCAAGCCCAACTCTGCCTTCTTGTCCAGTCCCCGCTGCTGCTGCTCCAAGCTCTGCCGTTTTTGCTGTTCCTCATATTGCTGCCGGTATGCCGTATTAGTACTCAGGAGGTGGGTGTGGTAACTCTGGTCGCTGTAGCCATAGGGGGGCACATAGGCATACTGGTTGTAGTATAGGGACTGCATGTACATGTTGGAACGTTGCTGGATGACAGAGGGCTGCTGACTGGAACTGCTCAGCTCTGGCTTCTTTTCCTCACAGACGTCATTCTTCGCTTTCCCCTCTATGCTTTCAGGCTCCTCATCCTTTTTTGTCTTCAGGGCCTGGCTTTCCACTCCTGCCTGGCTGTTGGGGTTCAGTGCCCCTGGGCTAGACTGTGTGTAATTTGGAGAGTAATAACTCTCAAAGCCTTGGTAATACGGTGAGTCTTTACTCTGTGGCTGAGGGGGGAAAAGAGTTTTCTTAGCTCCTTCTTTAACCAGCTGTTCAGGGTCTTTTGATTTGACACTGTCTGCTTTGCCCTCCCCGTCCTCCCCAGCATCAGAGATGTCAGAGTAAGCAGGGCTGTTGGTTTTGACTGAGCTGGCTTCAGCTCCATTCTGAGTCACTACATGTAAGGGGGTCATAGGCTGGGTAGGGGTAGTGCTATCTAGGCGGCTGCTGCTTCCAATGGAAGGGCTGGGGGCATTGTCCGTGAAGCTGTAGATCTTATCAGCTTCAGCCTTGATGCTAGCCAGTCGGCTTTGGTGGGGGTCTGAGGAGCCATTCAGGAGCCCCTCCATTTTCATCCCATCTCCTGATGATTCCCTGAATGGGCTTTTGCCTTCTTCTGCTCGACACACCTTTCCAGGAGTCAGAGGATTTTCAAGTTCTTTTGAAGACTCCTTCTTTTTTTTGTCTTTCTTTTTCTTGTCCTTGGCTGGAGTCAAGGCAGGGTTGACTGTAAAAGGTTCTCCCATCACAGTGGGCTTGGGCTGAATGGGCTTGAGTTGGGGGCTGCTGGGCATGGCTTGGACCACTGTGGTGGTCAAGCCTGAGGAGGAGCCTGGGCTGGCTGCTGTGAAGGTGGCTGTCTGAAAGGTGTAGATTTGTTGTGGAGGGATGGCTGGGGCAATGGGCCGGGCTGACTTTAAGCTCTTGGAAGGCATCTTTTCAGGTTTCAAACAAGAGGGTTTTTTACATTTTTCTTTTTCCATACACTTCCTTTCCAAAGAATCAAAGGCATCATTGCTTGTTTCATCCATTACTGAGGGTCCATCATCAGAGCCATCATTGGATAGGGCTCCAAGGTCTGTGTCCCCTTCCCCACTCAACTTTTTCTTACAGACACCTTTTGTGCTGAATTTGCTTGAAGGAGAAGGGCTATGGGGCTCCACGAGCCGAACTTTGGGGGTAGCTGAGCGGGCAGGGGACAAGGAACCTTTCTGTGAGAGAGATGCACCATTGCAGCTCCCGAGGTCTGCATGGAGGGGAGGCTCCTCTCCGTACTCACTGTCTCCATCTGCTTCTGGCTTGCTGTCATCATCTGTATGGGCATGAGCTTGATGGTACTTAAGTCCATTGATGTGCTTGTACTTTTTGTTGCAATTTGGGTGGGGACAGTCAATCAGGACTGGGGAGGGACAATTTCTGTCTAGAATAGTGGGTTCCACCTTAGTCCCAGGGAGGGGGCCAGTGGCTGAGCCCATGGAATTCGTACGAACACGCTTGCTCCCTTTGGAGTCCTCTGAGCTAGAATTCAGCTCCATATCTGAAAGGGGTTTGTTTTTCCGCTTATTCACTGAGGAAGGGCTGGCCTTGACATCCTCAGAGGTGCTACTGGCAGGTGGGCGATGCTCTGAAGAATTCTGGCTGCCACGACGGCCTTTGCTATTGGCTCCTGCTCGGGTTTTGCTGCTGCTGCTGGTCCCTTTGCTGTCAGAGGTTGTGGCTGTCTCATTGACAGGTGTGTTACTGTTGGGACGCATACGTTTGCCTCTACCCCGACCATTTCGCATTTCCAAGTCACTGGTGGGGGAGTCACAGAACCTTGGCAAAGGACAAACACAACAGAATATTATTAAAAAGAGAAAATGTCTTCAAATCAGTTTAGCTGCAGTCTCCACAAGAACTGTCCAGATGGTAACTATCATTTTCAATGAATATGATTTTCTAAAGGAACTTCAGAAAGAGTGGGGACTGCATTAGTGGTGAGCTCTTAGAACGCTATTTGCATACTGGCTGTAAATTATTCCCTAACATTTACGTTCCCCAAACACTGGCAAACTACAAACTAATATTAAAAATAAGCTGTAAGGTGCCATTCACTGAATGTCAATCTTAAGATCAAACTGCAATTTGAAAAGGTCCTTGTGACACCCACATTGTCTAGTAGAGTTTAAAAAACTGAAACATGCCTGGCCGGTGTGGCTCAGTGGTTGAGCAGCGATCCATGCACCAAGAGGTCACCAGTTTGATTCCTAGTCAGGGCACATGCCCAGGTTGTGGGCCCGATCCCCAGTGGGGGGCATGCAGGAGGCGGCCAATCAGTGTTCTCTCTCATCGATGTTTCTATCTCTCCCTCTCCCTTCCTCTCTCTCTAAAATCAATAAAGAAAAAAATATTTAAAAAAAAGAAGAGATACTCTCAAAAAGTTAAAAAATGAATGTTTGTCTACTAATAGTCAGACTCTATGGCCTTGCTCTCAAGGTAACTACAGGTAGCAATCAGAATTCAATAATTACAGACAAAGGCTTAAACAGAATATCTACCAATTTCTACTCAACACATCAACATCTGATTCATTTATTCTTGAATGCCAGATAAATATACCGCCTCTCCTCATCTCTACACCACAATGTTCTTTAAAAGCTGGGTGTTTTTTTTCCCTGTATGGCAAATGTTTTTATTTTCTAGAAACACATCTATGCTATCTAAGGTGAAAAATACTGTTATGAAATGCTGTTAATTTATTAAATTCTACCTTTTTTTAATTAATTACATTTGACATACAATACAGTTTCAGGTGTACAACCCAAAGCTGGGTGTCTTTTAAAAACTATCCAACCCTAGTAGGATAAAGGTATAAGAGATCACTAATTAAGGGGGTTCAGAATAACACAAACTAAAAAGCTGTAGAGTGCTTACCTGGGGGGTGCCCAATCATGCCGTGTGCAGTCAAGAAGTGTACCTACATATGTCTTGTTCCTCCATGTTACATTCACCACCAACATCCCTGGAAGACAAGAAGACTCAGATATAGACAAGAGAAACCCCTCTGGCCACTGAGAAGAATACTTTCCATTTGAGTAGCATTCTGGCTCCTATAGGAGGGTTTGGGGGTGCTCTGTGTCCCAATGAGACAAACAGGATTGAGCTGGAATAGTTCTGTGGGAACTGCCTACAATACTACCAGGGCCCCATAGGATGGGCAATAGTTGTAAAGATTTCATGGTCCAGTTAAGAAACATTTTAACTTTAAAAAAAATTATACAATATTTTAAAGAAAAATATGCATTACAAAGAATAACCTAACAGCCCAGCCGGTGTGGCTCAGTGGCTGAGCATCGACCCACGCACCAAGAGGTCGCTGGTTTGATTCCTGGTCAGGGCATATGCCCAGGTTGTGGGTGCAGGCCCCTGTGGGGGGCATGCTTGAAGACGATCAATCGATGTTCTCTCTGATCAATATTTCTCTCACTCCCCCTTTCCCTTCGTCTCTCTCTAAAATCAATAAAGAAAAAAAAATAACCTAACAAAAACTCATGTATCTACCACTCAATGATTTATAAGATTTTGTGCCATTCATGAATCATATTTTTGGTGTTAAGTGTAAGAATTCTTTGTCTACTGAAGATTTTCTTCCTAAAAGTTTTACAATTTTCTGTTTTAGTCCTTGATTCATTTTGAGTCATTTTTGTATGAGATTTTTTTTTTTTTGTGGTCTAGAATGTCCATTTGTTCTAATACCACTTACTGGAAAGTACCTTTTATCCCAAGAATTGCTTTAGTACCTTTGCCCAAATCAGTTGGGTATATCTGTGTGCCTATTCTGGGTTCTCTGCTCTGTTCCACTGGTCTAAGTGTCTATCCCTCTGCCAATATCACAGTCTCATTGATTTCTGTGGCTATATAAGTCTTGAGATGGGATAATCTGATTCTTCCCATTTTATTCTTTTTCAAAACTGTTTTAGCTATTTTAGTTCCTTTGGCCTTTAAATATAAATTTTAAAATAATTTTATCTATATCTACAAAATATCTTGCTGGAATTTTGATAGAAATTGCATTAACCTGTATATCAATTTGGGGAAAATATTTACTATGTGCTCTGTATTTACTTAGATCATCTTTGATTTCTTTCAGCAGCATTGTGTAGTTTCAGCATACAAATCTGGTAGATGTTTTGTTAAATTTACACCTAAGTATTTAATTTAAAAATATGTTTTTATTGATTTTAGAGACAGAGGAAGGGAGAGGGGGAGAAAGAGAGAGAAACATCAATGTGAGAGAGAAACACTGATCTGCTGCCTCCTGAATGCCCCCTACTGGGGATCCAGTTTGCAAGCCAGGCATGTGCCCTGACCAGGAATCAAACCAGTGACCTCTCAGTGCACAGGACGATGCTCAACCAAAAGCCTAGTCCTCACAACAATCCTGCCATATAGGGATTGTTAAAACTACTTTGCAGATCAGAAAATGAAAGCCCAGAAAGGCTAAGTAATTTACCAAAGATCTCATTATTTATTAGTGGTCAGATCTTTAAGGCATTACATAGCTATCTCTAGTGGATTCTGATTCTTTTTTTTTTATCCTTACCCAAGGACACTTTTTTTCCATTTTTTGTTCAGATAGAGTGGGAGGGAGAGAGAGGAAGAGAGAAAGAGAGAGAAACATCGACGTGGAAGAGACACATCAAGTGGCTGCCACCCTCACAACCAACCAGGGCCGGGGGCAAACTGCAAGTGAGGTTCGTGCCCTTAGCAGGAACTGAACCCAGGTCTCTCTGGACTGCAGGCCTATGAGCTAACTGCTGAGCCAAACTGGCCAGGGTAGATTCTAATTCTTTTTACACAATTTTCTCAAAATGTCCCTTTAATCTTCATCTTTGATAAAAAGCACATGCAGGATTACAGGGGGTGGGAAGATCCAGAGGGAAAAAGGACAGGATTCCTATCCCTTCTATAGCTTTCTAGGGCCCTGGCATCTTAAGGGAAATGGCAAACCTAAGAAAGCAATTAGGCTAAATTCTCTCTGGCTATTAGCAAGTGAATTCAAATGGATGTCTCCTCCCAGTGATGGGCTGCTCTGATTACTGTATAACCAATTTGAACAGGAACAGAGTCCATTTATTTTTAGACAAGGTAAGACTTAGAGATAGGCACCTCATTAATAAGGGCAGATGAGCACAGCTGTGTATAGAGAACAGGCATACATTTAGAAGACGGATATTAGTCCTACTCTTGAAATAGCTGGGCAGGAACACATTTATAAATCTGCCTTCTTCCTCTGGTACAATCTGCAAAGCTTAGCAATAATGAATGAGCTGAAAAGAAGACAGGTCAGAGAGAGTGCTGCAAATGCGAGAGGGGAAGAGGAAAAATTCTGTATGGGGAAAAAAAAAACTTGTGTAAATGTCAAAGCAAACACATTTTTCTGAAGTGTAACTCTCTTCCTACAAGGTTCTGAGTTGAGACAGCTGGGAGAATAAGAGGACAGGAAAGAAAAAGCAGGGGGAAAAAACACTTAACAGACCTAGTTTCTCAATTAGGGGCTAGCTTTAGGGCAGCAAGTAGGCTGAAGAGAAAGAGAAAAACTGGTTTTCATTTAGAAATTTCATTTTAGAAATTAAAAAATTATTTTAATTTTTTTGAGATCATTCTTAAAAAAATTTTTTTTTTCTTTATTGATTTTAGAGAGAGAGGAAGGAGGAAGGGAGAGGGAAACAGAGACAGAGACATCAATGAGAGAGAACATCAATTGGCAGCCCCCTGCACACCCCCCACTGGGAATTTGGCCCACAACCTAGGCATGTGCCCTGACCGGAAATCAAACTGGCAACCTCCTAGTGCATGGGTCGACCGATGCTCAACCACTGAGCCACACTGGCCGGGCGAAAGCTTCCTCTTTTGAGTAAGTGTTCAAAAAATAGGGAAAGATTGGCTTGTTTAAAGATGATAATGCTAATAGTAGTAATAAACTGTGTCTTGTGTTTCTCCAGGTAGTAAGTTTCCTATTTACCAAAGGTCTTATTGAACATAATCTTATTGAACATTAAGTTTTAGAGTGTTGAGTACTCTTCCTTCTTAAAGGTGATCAACACTTGGCTTAGGGAGCACGGTAAAGGGGAAAAGACAAATTACTGCAACAGCCCCCTAACTTACATCCATCCTTATCCCTCTCTGACAACACAGGAGCCAGTGAGATCCTGTTAAAACCTAAATCATATCCTATGATTCCTTTGCTCAAAACTGTTCAAAAACTTCTTTCCATTTCATGCAGATTAAAGGCCTAAATTCTTACTGTGACCTTAAAGGACTCACATGATCATGGCCTGCATTACCTCTCTAATCAATGTCATCTACTGCTCTGCTCTCCTCACTCTGCTCTAGCACAGTGACCTACTTGCTCTTTGAATACAACAGGCATGTTTCCATCTCATGGCCTTTGAACTTGCCATTCCATCTACCTGCAACATATTCTCAAAGCTTACTTTCCCTTCATTTCTTTCAAATCTTTTCTCAAAAGTTACCTCAGTGAGGCTATTCCTAATTCCCACTTACACGTTCCCTAGTTCTCTGTCCTACTCCTCATAGTATTTATCAGTATATAACATAGAAGAACTTTTATTTATCTTGTTTATTGTCTGTGTTCAGTCATATTAGAAGGTAAGTTTCATGAAGGTAAGAAGTTTTGTTTTGTTTGTTTGTTCAGATAGAGTGGGAGGGAGAGAGAAAGAAACGTTAATGTGAGAGAGACACATCGACTGGTTGCCTCCCCCACAGGACCCCAACCAGGACAGGGGATGAACTGCAACCAAGGTACATGCCCTTGACCAGAATCGAACCTGTGACTCATTGGTCAGTGGGTCGACGCTCTAATTGCTGAGCCAAACTGGCCAGAGAATGAAGGCAAGGATTTTAATCAGAATTTTTCACTGCTGTATATATAACTACTAGAAACATGTTTGGTATACAGTAGGTGCTCAATAAACACAGTGTATACTGAATAAATGAATGTTCCTTATTTCTCTCCAGAAACTCTGTTCAAGGATATAAAATTGTACAAGTAGTTTCATCCTTATACATAATAAATCTAAGAAGTCTTACTAGTGTTTGAAATAAATAATGGTTTATTTTTTTGTCTGAGTAAGCATCTCTCCTTCACTCAGCTGAGATGGTAACTAGCTGTATAATTCTGAACAATCTACTTTATCCTCCTGGGTTTCAATGTCCTCATCTGTAAGATCATCTAGGTTGGGGCTAGATTATCTTTAAATCTCTTTTAAACTCTAAAATTCTGTAATTCTGTGAGAGGTTATGAAACTCAAACACTTAAAAGTATAGATGACTTGCCCAGCCAGTGTGGCTTATTGTTAAAACTTGAGTGTCATCCCATGGACAAAGAGGTCTCGGTTTCATTTGAGGTCAAGGCACATGTCTGGGTTTCTAGCTCGATTCCCAGTAGGGGGTATGCAGGAGGCAGCTGATCAATGTTTCTCTCTCACATTGAAGTTTCTATCTCTCTCCCCCTTCCTCTCTCTCTAAAAAGAAAAGGTATAAGTGACTTTTAAAAAGTATAAAACTTCTGCCTGTTTGGCTCAGCAGTTACAGCATCAGCCCGAGGACCGAAGGGTCGTGGGTTCAATCCCTGGCCCCAGTAGGGGTCCTGCAGGAGGCAACCAATCGATGTGTCTCTCACATAGATGTCTCTCTCTTTCTCATACCTCCCTCCCAGTCTCTCTAAAAAAAAAATAATAATAAGTGGAAAAATAACCTCGGGTGAGGATTAACAACAAAATAAAAGTATAAAATTCCATTTCCCATGAAGTTTTAACAATGATCAAACACTTAAGGTAAAAAAACAAAACAAAACAAGGCATGAAGTGTAAGGTATGTCACTTCACACATTATTCACCTTGTAGAAAAATATTTTACCTGAGTGGGAATATAAATTGGTATAAGCACTCTGGAAAACTATTTTATTTCTACCAAAGCTCATGTATTTCTAAGCAGATCTGCTAACACTAAACATATACCTACCCTACGACCCAGCAATTCTTAGAAATTAGAGCCTATACTCAACAAGAAACATGTAAAAGAATGTTTACAGCAGTTTATAGCCCCTAACTGGAAACAATTCAAATGTCCATAAAAAGTAGAATGAATAAGCCCTGGCCGGTTTGGCTCAGCGGTTGGAGCGTCGGCCTGCGGTCCAGAGAGACCCGGGTTCGGTTCCCGCTAAGGGCACGTACCTCGGTTGCAGATTGTCCCCGGCCCTGGTTGGTTGTGAGGGTGGCAGCCACTCGATGTGTCCCTTCACATCGATGTTTCTCTCTCTCTCTCTTCCTCTCTCTCCCTCCCGCTCTATCTGGACAAAAAATGGAAAAATGTCCTCGGATGAGGATTAAAAAAAAAAAAAAAGTAGAATGTATACATAAATTGTGGCATATTATAAGCTAATACTACAGCACTGAAGAATGAACTATGGTCACATACTACAGTGTGGATAAATCTCATAGACATAATATTAAGTGAAAGAAGCTGGACAAAAACGTACACACCATGTGATCACATTTCAAGAGAGGAAAACTCATCTAATTATGATTAAAAATCAAAATTGTGGTTACCTTTTGGGGTAGTATTAACTGAACAGGGCATGAGAGAACCTTCAGGGGTACTAGTAATGTTCTAATTCTGGATCTAGTTGGTGGTCACACAGCTATATACACGTGTAAAAATTCATCAAATCATGTACTTAATATCTGTGCATTTTAATTATGATGAGATAAACCAAAGAACGTATATGCATGTATGCATAACCAATGGACATAGACAACAATGCTGGGGGGTGGGAGAGGTGGGATGGGGAGGAGGGTGTCTGGGGGAAAAAGGAGAAACATCTATAACAAAAATAAAAATAAAAATAAATTGTTATACTTTGAAATATTAAAACAAATATTTTTATTAATTTTTCTAGAGAGGAAAGGAAAAGTAGAGAGAAAGAGAAACATCGATGTGAGAGCAGAACATTGACTGGCTGCCTCCTGTACGATCCTTACCAGGGATCTAGCCCACATTCTAGGCATATGCCCTGACCGGGAATCAAATCAGCAACCTTTTGGTGCATGGGATGACACTAAACCAATTAGGCCACACCAGCCAGGCCTACTTCAATAAAATATTAAAGTGACCTAAATAGCAGCCAGTGGGTTCTCTCTCAGTAGCATCTTACTCTATAAAGAGTTTAAAAACTTTCTGGAATATAGTGACCAACTCAGTTTAACTTCCACAGGGAAAGTCCATCTCCCCTGAGATTAATCAATAAAGAATTATTGGGTATCAACATGAGTCAGGGGATTGTGTTGGGATTAAGTGTAAAAAATGTATATAATACTTTATTTACTGGCAACACTGCTCTAATAAGCTTTTCCAGAAAAAAAAATTTTCTTTATTGATTTTAGAGAGGAAGGGAGAGGGAGAGAGAGATAGAAACATTGATGAGAGAGAACATTGATCAGCTGCCTCCTACATGCCCCACACTGGGGATCTGACCCACAACTCTGGCATGTGCCCTGACCGGGAACCAAACTGGCCACCTCTTGGTGCATGGGTCAATGCTCAACCACTGAGCCACACAGGCTAGGCTTTTCAGCTAGTTTTAATAATTAAGCTCAAAATATTTAAATTGTGAAATTTCTAAAGTTTTCTACTATTACTATGACTAGAGAAGGAAATGTCACATTCTTATTGCTGGTTGGTGTAGGAAATTGGTTCAACCTCAAATACCTGTATTACAGGTATTTATCCATAAATATTCGTAGTATAAAAAAAAAACAAGGCATTTGTTGCAACAGTGATTAATAACAAGAGAGGAAACAAACTAAATGTCCTTCAATGAAGGACTCATTAAATACATTTTTGTATATCCACACAATGGGATACTACACAGCTGTTAAAAAGAATGAAACTAAATAAGCTGATATAGAACAGATACTTAGGTATACAGGTAAGTAAAGAAAAAGCAAGGTACAGGATTGTAACTATAGAATGCTATATCTGTGTAAAAGATAAGTGTATAAATATGTATTTTTTCCCCCATTTTTTGTTCAGATAGAGTGGGGGGGGGGGAGAGAGACATTGATGTGAAAGGGACACATCGAGTGGCTGCCTCCTGCACAACCCAACCAGGGCCGGGGACAAACTGCAACTGAGGTATGTGCCCTTAGCGGGAACCAAACTTGGGTCTCTTTGGACCGCAGGCCAACGCTCTAACTGCTGAGCCAAACCGGCCAGGGCTAAATATGTTGTTTGTTTTTTTTAATCCTCACCCGAGGACATTTTTTTGACATTTTGTTCAGATAGAGTAGGAGGGAGAGAGAGAGAGAGAAACATCGTCGTGAAAGGGACACATCGAGTGGTTGCCACCCGTGCGACCCAACCAGGGCTGGGGACAAACTGCAACCGAGGTACGCGCCCCTAGCGGGAACCGAACCCGGGTCTCTCCAGACCGCAGGCCAATGCTCCAACCGCTGAGGCAAACCGGCCAGGGCCTAAATATGTATTTTTAAGGGTATAGAAGGTCTCCGGAAGAATAAACAAACTACTAATAGTGGTCTTCTCCAGGGAGGGAAAGCAGGTGGCTGGGATTCAGGCAAAGGAAACTTGTTTTTCACTCTATGCTCATTTTATCTTTGAATTTTGTACCACATGCATATATTAACTATTTAAAAAAAAAATAGATAGAAACAGTTATTAATTTTGGTAGAAATATTTTTAAAATGTTTGTAAAATTTTCCTTTTACGAAAGAGTGCAGGCAATATTGAACTTGAAAAGGGCATTCAATAGATACTATCTCTTGCCCAGCTGGAAAAGGGCATTCAATAGATACTATCTCTTGCCCAGCTGGTGTGGCTCAGTGGATTGAGTGTTGTCTCATGGACTGAGAGGTCCTGGTTCTATTCCCAGTTAGGGCACATGCCTGGGTTGTGGGCTCAATCCCCAGTCGGGGGCATGCAGGAGGTAGCTGATTGATGTTTCTCTCTCACATAAATGTTTCTATCTCTCTCTAAAAAAAAAAATCAATAAAAACATTTAAAAAATAGATACTGCCCTGGCCGGTTTGGCTCAGCAGTTAGAGCATCAGCCTGCGGTCCAGAGAGACCCGGGTTCGGTTCCTGCTGAGAGCATGTACCTCGGTTGCAGTTTGTCCCTGGCCATGGTTGGGTTGTGCGGGTGGCAACCACTCGATGTGTCCCTTTCGCGTTGATGTTTTTTTCTCTCTCTCTCTTTTCCTCTCACTCCTTTCCACTCTATCTTTTTGTTTGTTTGTTTATTCTCACCCAAGGACATTTTTCCATTTTTTTGTACAGATAGAGTGGGAGGGAGAGAGAGGAAGAGAGAGAGAGAGAAACATCGACGTGAAAGGGACACATCGAGTGGCTGCCACCCACACGACCAACCAGGGCCAGGGACAAACGGCAATCGAGGTACGTGCCCTTAGCGGGAACCAAACCTGGGTCTCTCTGGACCACAGGCCAACGCTCTAACCGCTGAGCCAAACCGGCCAGGGCCTTTCCACTCTATCTTTTTTAATTTTTATTTTTTTTAAATCCTCACCCGAGGACATTTTTCCATTTTTTGTTCACGTAGAGTGGGAGGGAGAGAGAGGAACAGAGAGAGAGAAACATTGACGTGAAGGGACACATCGAGTGGCTGCCACCCGCACAACCGACCAGGGCCGGGGACAAACTGCAACCGAGGTACGTGCCCTTAGCGGGAACCGAACCCGGGTCTCTCCGGACCAAAGGCCGACGCTCTAACCACTGAGCCAAACCGGCCAGGGCTCCACTCTATCTTAACAAAAAATGGAAAAATGTCCTTGGGTGAGGATAAAAATACAAAACAAACAAACAAACAAAAAGGTAAGGCGTAAGTCCCCTCACCTTGAGTGTGGGTTGTGCTTCAGAACTCGCTTCCAATAAACAGAATGTGGTGGAGTGATGTGCATGACTTCTCAGACTAAGTAATAATAAAAGGCATTGTGAATTTCTCCTTGCTTTTGCTCTTGGATTACTTCTCTTGGGGAAGACAGCTGCAGTGTTGTGAGGACACTCAAGCAGTGCACCCTATGAAGAGGTCCAAGAGGCCAGAAACAGAGGCCTCTTGCTAATAGTCATATGATGAACCAACTTGGAAGTGAATCCTCCAGCCTCAAATAAGCTTCTGGATGATGCCGGCCCTAGCTGACATATTGACTGTGACCTCATGAGAAAACTTGAAACAGAGTCAGCCACCTAAGCCACTCCTGACTTCCTGACACACGGAAACAATATAATATATATTGTTTAAGTCTGCTAATGTTCTGGGGTTAATTTGTTACACAACAATAGATAACCTAAAACAGTGTCTTATCCTGAGTAGGCAAATGATTTGTTTAATTTATTTATTCCTTCCTAGAGGAAGTATGTACTGAGCTTCTATTACTTGCCAGGCATTGTGCTAAGTAGTGAAGTTACATAAAACAGCTAAGAAGATATGAAGGTCTATACCTGGGCTGGGAGCAAATATTTATTAAGAGCCTACTTTGTGGAATTCACTGGACTAAGTATGGGAGAACAAAGGTAAATAAGGCCAGCTATCTGCTTTCAACACAAAGGACTGAAAAAGAGAAAGGGTAGCGGTTAAGAGGTCACATATGACTGAATACTCCAGTTATACCCTGCTTTTAAATCGTGTTTCAATCTGAATGTTCAAATCCTGGTTGATGCTGATAACTACTTTCTAGATAAAGGGCAGGTTAGAATGCATGTATGCTTGCTTGCTTACATTCAATTCATTCATTCAACAAATGAACACCTAACTCTGGGCCACACACTGTTCTAAAGAAATAGGATATATAGTAAAGCACCAAACTGACAGTCTTTGTTCTTATGCAACTTATGTTCAAGTGATGGGAGACAGACAATAAATAAATGAACAAGTAAATATGTTTGATAGTGGTAAGCCCTATGGACAAAATAAAGTATGAGCAGAGGAATAGAGGATATGAGGCATGACGATGTAGCTCTTTTATAAAGGGCAATTTGTCGAACAGGTCACATTCAAGTAGACAAACCTGAGAGAGGTGAGAGAATAGCCATGTGGAAATTAGAACATTTCAGATAGCAGGAAAAGCAGGTACAAAGACACTGCAGTGGGAATGGTATGTTCTGAGGCACAGCAAAGCGGAGAATGAAGCAACAGTGAAGTAAGTAAGGGGAAGAGATGAAGTGAGAGAGACCAGTGTGGGCCAGAATATGTAGACCAGGGGTTGACAGACTTTAAATATAAGGGACAAATAGTAAGTATTTCAGGCTTTGCAGGCCACATAGTCTCTGTGGTAACTTCTCAACTCTTGGTGCACAAGAGTCACAGACAACATGTAAAAGAATGAGCACAGCTGTGTTCCAATAAAATTACAAAAACAGGCAGCAGACTGGAGTTGGCAGCTGGGCCTTAGTTTGCTGACCTCTGATGTAGACCATCAAACTACTTCTAGGGCAAATGATGGAGGTCTGAGGGGAATGGTCTGTATGTCCAGGCTTTGGCCTCAGAAAGCATTCACAGAGAAACAAAGCGATAGCCCAGCCAGTGTGGCTCAGTGGTTGAGCGCCAGACGCATGCACTAAGAGGTCGACGGTTCGATTACCGGTCAGGACACATGCCCAGGTTGTGGGCCCAATCCCCAGTGGGGGGCATGCAGAGGGCGGCCAATCGATGATCTCTCTCATTGATGTTTCTATCTCTCTCTCCCTTTTCTTTCCTCTCTCTCTAAAATCAATAAGGAAAAAAAAAAAGAAAGAAATACATATAAACAAACATAGGGAGGCAGACAAAATGAGGAGACAAAAGAACATAAATCAGAGCAAACTGAAATACTTCTATTAATATTAGGCACTAAAAGTTGTTTGTTAAACATAAAAATGAAAAAGCAGTTTGTCTGGGACCCCAAATAACAATTGTTTAACTATTTCTATAGAAAAATATTTGAGTTCCAAAAAATGTTTTAAAAATTAATTAACTTTCAAACACAAGCACATAAGTTGAGGACTCTCCATATACAGCGGACATTTTAATATTTCTTGATAACTCAGGGACATTATTCTAGATATGATTATACTACTGTATAGTAAGAGATGTCCCTAGGTTACTGAGGTGTTATGGGTTAATGGCTTCTATTAATTGTGATTAAATTGCTCTGTTAGTGTTTTTTGTTTTTTTGTTAATCCTCACCATAAGATAGTTTTTCCATTGATTTTTAGAAAGAGTGGAAGGGAGGAATGGGGGAGACAGGGGAGAGAGAAACATTGATGTGAGAGAGACACATCGATTGGCTGCCTCTGCACGTACCCCGACCAGGGCTGGGAATTGAACCTACAAACCCAGGTACATGCCCCTGACCAGAAATCAAACCAGTGACCCTCTGGGGTGCAGGCTGACACTCTAACCACTGAATCATGCTGGCCAGGGTGCTGCTTGCTATTTTGTGTTTTGCTTTTTAGTCTCCTCTCGTTGTCAGCAGTTACTTTTTCTTGCCATTAGTATGTCTATACTTTCTGCAGTAGTCTTCCCTGCATTGCCAACCTCTGCATCACATCCAACTTTCTTCTTTTTTTAAAAAAATAATTATGGTTTTGATTTTAGAGAGAGAGGAAGGAAGAGGGACAGAGAGAAAGAGTGAAACATGGGTCAGTTGCCTCCCGAATGCACCCTGTCTGGGGATCAAGCCCATAACCTGGTCATGTGCCCTGAGAATTGAACCAGAGACCTTTTGGTGCATGGGACGACGTTCAGCCAACTGCGCCACACTGGGCAGCCAACTTTCTTCTTGTAATCTACTTTAGATGAGGAAATCAGGGAGTCAACACTAACGTAGCTACTCATCAGACCCTATAGGTCCTATTATCTTACTTCATGGCCATATACATTCCATATCCGTTAACTACACAATTCTCTGAAGAGTCTCTTATATTTGGAACTCAAAGTCCATGGAGGAAAATTCTATAGCTAGTAACCAAAGAAATCAGTTAATCAGACACACCATTTTTGATAACTCCCTATATCTAGTTTCTCAGTGAGCTAGAGATCGGAGGTCGGTGGTTGCAGCCAGTCCTTGCAGCTGATCAGCCTGGGGTATAACCCTCCCATTGACATGTCAAAAAAAAACAATCAAGGCTCAACTACAAGAGGAGGGTGTACACAGCCTACATGAGGTTAGGGGAGATTATGGGGATTGTGCCTCAAGTGCCCAGCTTGGGTGATCAGAGAGGCTGTGCCACTAGATCCGACAGAACACATATAACATCAGGCCACTCTACCAATCCTGGGAGATGGAGCAGCTCTACTTAATACATATAAACAAACACAGGGAGGCAGACAAAATGAGGAGACAAAAAAACATGTGTCCCGCCCTGGCGGGTTTTGCTCCGTGGTTAGAGTGTTGGCCAGCAGACCAGAGAGACCCAGGTTCGGTTTCTGTAAGGGCACGTACCTCGGTTGCAGTTTGTCCCCAGCCCTGGTCGGGTTTGTGTGGGTGACAACTAGTCGATGTGTCTCTCTCTTCCTCCCTCTCTCCCTCCTGCTCTATCTAAAGATAAATAAGAAAAGAAAAGAAAAAAAAACATGTGTCCCAAATGAAAGAACAGAACAAAACTCCAGAAAAAGAACTAAACAAAATGGAGGCAAGCAATCTACTAGATACAGAGTTCAAAATAATGGTAATGAAGATGCTCAATTAACTTCGTGAGAACATCAATAGCATAAAAAAGGACCAGTCAGAAATGAAGGCTGCACTAACTAAATGAAGAATAACTTACAGGGAATCAACAGTAGAGTAGGTGAAGCTGAGCATCAAATCTGCAATTTGGAATATAAGAAAACAAAAAACATCCAATCAGAACAGCATAAGAATCCAAAAAAAATGAGGACAGTGTAATGAGCCTCTGGGACAACCATAAGTGCACCAACATTTGCATCATGGGGGTGCCAGAAGGAGAAGAGAAAGAGCAAAAAAATTGAAAACCGCCCTGGCCGGTTTGGCTCAGCGGTTAGAGCGTTGGCCTGCGGTCCTGAGAGACCCGGGTTCGGTTCCCACTGGGGTCGTGTACCTCGGTTGCAGTTTGTCCCCGGCCCTGGTCGGTTGTGCGGGTGGCAGCCACTCGATGTGTCCCTTTCACATCGATGTTTCTCTCTCTCTCTCTGTTCCTCTCTCTCCCTCCCACTCTACCTGAGCAAAAAATGGAAAAATGTCCTCGGGTGAGGATTAAAAAAAAAAAAAAAAAAAAATTGAAAACCCATTTGAAAAAATAATGACAAACACTTCCCTAACCTGGTGAAGGAAATAGACACACAAATCCAGGAAGCACAAAGAGTCCCAAACAAGGTGAACCCAAAGAGGCTCACACCAAGACACATCATAATGAAAATGCAAAAGGTTAAAGACAAAGAGAATCTTTTTTTTTTTTTTTATCCTCACCCGAGGATATTTTTCCATTTTTTGTACAGATAGAGTGGGAGGGAGAGAGAGGAAGGGAGAGAGAGAGAGAAACATCGACGTGAAGGGACACATCGAGTGGCTGCCACCCACACGACCAACCAGGGCCGGGGACAAACTGCAACTGAGGTACATGCCCTTAGCGGGAACAGAACCCGGGTCTCTCCAGACCGCAACTAAGCTGGCTAGGGCAAGAGAATCTTAAAAGTAGCAAGAGTAAAGCAGTTAGTTACCTACAAGGGAGCTCCCATAAGACTGTCAGATGATATCTCAATAGAAATTTTGCAGACCAGAAAGGATTGGCAAAATATATTAAAGTGATGAAAAGCAAAATATAGCCAAAATTACTCTACCCAGCAAAGCTATAATTTAGAATTGAAGGACAGATAAAGAGCTCCCCAGACAAGAAAAAGCTAAAGTTATTACCACCACCAAACCAGTATTATATGAAATGTTAAACGGTCTTCTTTAAGAAAAAGAAGAAAAAAAAAGATAAAAAATTTGAACAATAAAATGGTAATGCATGCATATTTATCAACAACTGAATCTAAATAACAAAACAGACAAACAAGCAGAACAGAAATAGACTCAGACACAGAGAATGTTTTGATGCTTGCCAGATGAAAGAGGGATTGGGATGGTGGTGAAAAAAGGTAAAGGGATTAAGAGATACAAATTGGCCCTGGCTGGTTTGGCTCAGTGGTTAGAGCATCGGCCCATGGACCAATGAGTTGCAGGTTCAATTCCAGTCAAGGGCACATACCTCTGTTGCAATTTGTCCCCGGCCCTGGTTGGGGTTGTGCGGGAGGCAGCCACTCATGTCGATGTGTCTCTCTCTCCCCCTCTCACTCTATCTTAACAAAAATGGAAAAATGTCCTCGGGTGAAGATTAAAAAAAAAAAAAGTACAAATTGGCTGTTACAAATAGTCACAGGGATGTAAAGTACAGCATAGGGAATATAGTCAATAATATTCTAATAACTATGTATGGTGTCAGACGGGTGCGAGATTTATTGGAATGATCACTTAGTAAATTATGTAATATCTAATCCCTGGTGTATACACCTGAAACTAATATAATAATGTATGTCAACTGTAATCAAAAAATAAAAATGATTAGTCCAGCTGGTGTGGCTCAGTGGTTGAGCGTCGACCCATGCACCAAGAGGTTACCAGTTCAATTCCTGGTCAGGGCACATGCCCAGGCTGCGGGCCAAGTCCCCAGTGGGGGGGCATGCAGGAAGTGGCCAATCAATGTTCTCTCTCATTGATGTTCCTATCTCTCTCTCCCTTTCCCTTCCTCTCTCCCTCAAATCAATAAAGAAAAAAAAGTGATTGAAAGAAAACCTTTCATTGAACTGAAAGGTTTACTCTCTTTGGGGAGAGGGAAATAAAGATACATAAAATTATTAGTACAAAAAAAATACATATGCTACATACTGTGGTATAGCTATGGAGTGTGACAGAGCAGAGAAGGAATAATAGATAGGATTTTGTAAATCGCAAAGGGATCTGGGATGAGCATGACACACATAAGAAAGACTGAAGCCATGTGATCATGAGCTAAGGCTGTGTGTTAGAGAACAGAAAGAAGACCTTGAAGAAGCTAGTCTAATACATGATGCTAAATAAATACTTGTTAACTGTTACTGACTAGTGCATTAAAATAAGTTAAGAGATAGAAAATAAGATATGAATTCTTGATTGGTGTGCTGAGTTGCTTAATTCACCCTTCCCCAACAGGTGCTACTCAGATTCACGCTGTTTTCTAAATATGGCAAGAATGAAGGTATGATTTTCAGTTTCCTTTTATTTAATTACTTGATTCATTTTACAGAATTTCCATGCCTCTTCCCCTCCATGGTCTTCTTTATGTTTAATGTACATATTTTTGTTTGTATATATTTATACAAAATGTATATTAGTTTTGATTTCATGTATTTTAATTTATGTATATAGTATTATGTTATAGATCTCATCTTGTTTTTTCAACTTGGCACTATGTAGTTAAGAGTCATCCACATAGCCCTGGCCGGTTTGGCTCAGCAGTTAGAGCATCGGCCCGCAGACCAATGAGTTATGGGTTCAGTTCAGGCCAAGGGCACATACCTCTGTTATTCGTCCCTGGCCCTGGTTGGGGTCGTGCGGGAGGCAGCCACTCGATGTGTCCCTTTCACGTCGATGTTTCTGTCTCTCTTCCTCTCTCTCCCTCCCACTCTATCTGAACAAAAGTGGAAAGAAAGTCCTCGGGTGAGGATAAAAAAAAAAAAAATGTCATTCATATTACTACATTATACCTAACCTGTAAGGTTATCTATAACTATAATCTAATAATAAATATTTAATGAGTTCTTATCAACAGTTAGGGGCTATGATGATAGAGTCCAGAAAATAGAAGCCATGGTCCCTATCCTAGCCTCAGGTATCTTACAATCCAGCTGACAGATAAAGACACAAAAAGATAATAAGCAGCAGTTGATAAAGACAAAGTAAAATTTGGTTGAATGGCCTGGTGAACCAAAACTTGTGATGACATAGTAAAAAAGGAGAGATGGAAAGGATGTGGTGCCTAGATTTAAATGAACTGATATGGTGAAGTTGTCAAATAACATTTTAAACATTTCTAGACTTTCCTCTAGATCTGTGATTTTTAACCAGTGTGCTATGACAGACACACTGGAATGACACAAAAAATTTAAAAACATGCAATACCTGATTATTTAGTCAACGGCACTGACCTCTTTTCCCTTACATTGTCAAACTGAAAAATGACAACAGCTAACACAACAATAGCCATCTGGTGGGAATGAATAAAAATTATACATATCTTTTTTGTCAGATTGGCAAAAAATATAATACATTTTTTGGTGTGCTGCAGAATTTTAGTAATTAGTTTTCATTGCCATGAGATTAAAAAATAGGTTGAAAATCACTGCTGTAGAGGGTGCTAGAGCAACCTGTTGTCTTTTATAATTCACGTTTCCTTCAACATTATAAAGAATAAGAGGTAATTTATGGCTCATTAGCAATTTGATAGTTCCTCTATCAATTTTATTGCTCTTTGGATTCTAGTCTTGGACAGTGGGAAATCCTGGACATTGCTAAGAAATTAAAATCACTGACAACTCAAACCCCAATGGTTTCTCATTAAATCTACGAAGAACTATTAATTCAAAGCAATGTACTTTTTGTACTCGTTTGTGGGTTGTGAAGCAGGGTTGAATGATTTTCAGTCTCTGCTTCCAGGAAGCTTATAATCTAGAATGAAGTAAAGGGGACAAACACTCTTAAAATAAAGTGGAAGACGTGATCACCAGCAACACTTACCATTACTAATTCAAAAGATCACAGGCATGCATAGGATAGGTAATGAATAGTCTAACCTGCCTAAGAAAATAATGAGTTCTTTAAAGACTAGTAATAAGTTTTGTTTGTTTTAATTCTCACCCGAATATATTTATTTTTCCCCACTGATTTTTAGAGAGAATGGAAGGGAGTTGCTGGGGGGAGGGAAAGAGAAAGGGAGAAAGATCTATTGGTTGCCTCCCCCATGTACCCTAACCAGGGCCAGGGATCGGAACCTGTAACCCAGGTACATGCCTTTGACTGAAAATTGAACCCTTGACCCTTTGGTCTGCAGGCCAGTGCTCTCTAACCACTGAGCAACATTGGCAAGGGCTAGTAATAAGTTTTTAAAGATTGGCTTAATATAAAATTATTGTTGGACACAGGTAGAGTAGCTACCCAAGACTGTTATACCAGGCATCTGGACCAGATTGGAAGCACTGTCTAGGAACAGCCATAGTGTGCATTCTGTATAGACTTTCAATATCCTTTAGGTAATATGATATAATGTTAGAAAGATGTGAAGTGAGCTCTAAGATTTTATATTATCAGGATTTTTGTGTTTTGTTTTTAAAATTCTGAATAACTGAACTTCTAGTACAGAGAGCTTAGGAAGGTGGTGACAGCAGTGGTTAATGAGAGAGTAAAGTGATAGAGCTAACACATAACAGGTAAGCAGAAACCAAACAGCTTCTACTCCCCCCCCAAGAGGGGAGCATCTGTACAGAACTACAGCTTGGCATTTGCAGAACACCTGTGAGAAACTTCTAACCAGGACTTCTCTCCATCAGCTAATACTGCCAGAGCAGCTTACAAACGTTTAGGTCATCTTAGGTCCTGGATGTGCCAGGGATGCTTTCTCCTTATATAGTTCTCTTGACAGCTCCTGTCACATTCTTTCCCCTCTAGATGTTAGTGATGAACTGATTAGAGAACCCCCACACTGAACACAAGCTAAGCTATGGCTCACTGCTCTTAACTAACCCCTCATAACAGCAGATACCTACCATAGGTACCTGGTCTCCTAGTTAAAAATAACTAGGATGAATAAGGGGTGCAGTGGTTTGCTTAACTGCCTACCCAGCCAGAGTCACCCTTTCAAAAGCTGAAAACAGCCCTGGCCGGTTTGGCTCAGCGGTTAGAGCGTCGGCCTGTGGTCCGGAGAGACTCGGGTTTGGTTCCTGCTAAGGGCACGTACTTCGGTTGCAGTTTGTCCCCGGCCCTGGTTGGTCGTGCGGGTAGCAGCCACTCGATGTGTCTCTTCACATCGATGTCTCTCTCTCTCTCTCTCCCTTCCTCTCTCTCCCTCCCACTCTATCTGTACAAAAAATGGAAAAATATCCTCGGGTGAGGAAAAAAAAAAAAAAAAGCTGAAAACAAACTGAGCTCTATAATTTAGCCAAAAGTGATCTCTTTTGATTCTTAATTAAATGGCATCTTCTAATTGTATCATTAATAGGGCTCTTAATACACAGTGTTTGGTGATATAGTTATTTGCATATATTTATTTAAACATATTTCAGTTATATTATTTCCTGAAAATAAGTTCCCACATACAAAGCAAATGTGAAGAAACAACTCTACAAATCTTAGGAAATAAAGTTGTCTATTCGTCATTACATGGTAAAAATGTGACAGGGTATAAATTTCTTTTCACTCCAGCAAACTTGAAAAATAAACAGGACTAGCTTTAGGCAAAGTTGTTTAAGATGTTCTTTGATTTAGTAAAGATTTACATTTCTAATGTAACAAAATCTATTAATCCTTTTCTTTGTGATTTCTTTAGCTACTTTTTTTTTTTATCCTTACCTGAGGACATTTTTGCACTTATCTTCAGATAGAGCGGAAGAAAGAGAGGGGGGAAGAGAGAGAAACATCCATGTGAGAGAGACACATCGACTGGCTGCTACCCATACAACCCCAAGTGGGGCCGGGGACAAACTGCAACCAAGGTATGTGCCCTTATCAGGAACCGAACATGGGTCTCTCTGGTCCATGGGCCAATGCTCTAACCGCTGAGCCAAACCAGCCAGGGCTATTGTGACTTATTTGATTTAGAAATTAATGGTTTACTTTACCTAATTTCTTATGTGATATCCCAAAATATATACCCATGTCTGCGTTACTTCCATCTCTAGATACATATTCTGATTTAAAAAGTGATATTAATCATTGTACTTTATTTTTTTATTTTTTATTTTTTTTATCCTCACCCGAGGACACTTTTTTTTGTTTTTTGTTCAGATAGAGTGGGAGGGAAAGAGAAGGAGGGAGAGAGAGAGAGAGAGAGAGAGAGAAACATCGACGTGAAAGAGACACATCGACTCACATCGACTGGCTGCTACCCACACAACCCAACCAGGGCTGGGGACAAACCGCAACTGAGGTACGTTCCCTTAGCGGGAACCAAACCCGGGTCTCTCTGGACCACAGGCCGACACTATAACCGCTGAGCCGAACCGGCCAGGGCTAATCATTGTACTTTAAAAATATAATTGTGTTGCCTCAAGATAGGTAGGCTAGTAGACAGAGGAAGATTTACTTTCAACTGTCTACCCTTTCTGTACCTTTGCATGTTGTACCACTTCATGTATACATATTAAAAATATGCCCAGCCAGTGTGGCTCAGTGGTTGAGCGAAAACCCATGCACCAAGAGGTCACTGGTTCAATTCCTGGTCAGGGTACACGTTCAGGTTGTGGTCCAGGTCCCCAGTGGGGGGCATCGATGTTCTCCCTCTTGATGTTTCTGTCTCTCTCTCCCTCTCTCTTCCACTCTCTCTAAAATCAATAAAGAAAAAAAAATTTAAATAAAAAGTAAACCCTGCTTCCTCCAAAACCCCAAAGATACTATATTAGGAGATAACATATACATTTTTTTTCTTTTCCATACATAAATACTTAGCAGGTACTCAGTAACTAATGAACAGAAAAAACAGCCCCCAATACTGGCTTAACTCTTCAGGCAGGGTTTAGATAGGTACCGATCTCATCTCAGTGGCTGATGAGCTGACAGCAATTACTCTTCCTTCTTTCAAAGATAAGAATCTCAGTTACTTTGTGATTCTCAACCTAATACGATTCACCAAATTTCTAGTAGCTGTGTGTGTGTATTGTGTTGTGTGTTTGGGTTCAGGAAAGAAGTGTTAATAAGCCTAATGATTACATTCAAGTAAAGTTACAATAATTCTACTTTTTCAAAATTCATCTAAGGGTTAACATTGACTATCGAAACCAAATGTATCATACATATTTTATTTCATTGGGTTCACATTTAAAAGTAAATTTCTGAATTTGTTCAAAGCTGAATTCAATTCAAATTCTTACCTTTGATTTATGACTTATTGTCAGACAAAATTTGTTGTAAATTTTGCAATACCCATCTATCTTCCTCTTCCCCCTGAGAGGAACCATCAGTAGCATCCTAGACCTTAGCTGTTATCACACAATGAATCTTTCCACTCAGTTAAGATTTAGATTCCAACATACTCTCACTGAAGTTGTGGAAGAGGGCCCTGGCTGGTGTGGCTTGATAGAGCATTGGACCACACATCAAAGGGCCACGGGCTCAATTCCCAGTCAAGGGCATATACTGGGGTTGCAGGATTGATCTCTGGCTCCAGAAAGAATGTGTTCAGGAGGAAATCAATGTCTCTCTCTCACATTGATGTTTCTATCCTCCCACCCTCTTTCTCTCCCTCTCACCCTTCCTCTCTCTCTAAAAATCAATGGAAAAAAATGCCCTCAGGTGAGAATTAACACACACACACACACACACACACACACACACGGGGGTGACTCTGTAATACTTTTTTTATTTGTTTATTTTTTTAGAGAGAGAGAGAGAGAAACATCAATGTGAGAGAGAAACAATGATTGGTTGCCTCCTGCACATCCCCTACTGGAGATCGAGCCTACAACCTGGGCATGTGTCCTGACTGGGAATCAAACCAGGACCTCTCAGTCCATGGGACAATGCTCAGTCCACTAAGCCATACAGGCCGGACTGTAATACTTTCAACAATAAAGATAAATTTAGTCCGGTCAAGATGGAGGTGCAGGTAAATGCAGTATCGCGTCCTCCCACAATGACATCAAAATTACAACTAAACTACAGAACAACCATCATTCAGAATCGCCTGACATCGAGCTAAATGGAAGTCCTATAACTATGAAATTAAAGAAGCGGCATCGAGACTGGTAGGAGGGGCAGAGGCACGACAAGCTGGTCCCACACCTATGTGTGGCAGATACAAATTAGGAGATACCTCGGCTGGGAAGGTCCTCCCTGAGGACTGAGGGGTTGCAGTCGCACACCAGGCGCCCAGCTCAGGGTTCCAGTGCCTGGAAGAGAAGTCCCATAACTTCTGGCTGTAAAACCAGTGGGAACTGAGACTGAGGGAGGCTGAGGCAGCTGGAGCCCCAGGCAGCTCCTCTTCAAGGGCCCGGACACGGACTTACTCGGACTCGCACCCTCCAGGCTCCAGCTTGGGGGAGGCAGCTTGAAAGGCACCAGAGACATACAGGGGAAGAACTGAGTTGTTTGGCTGGAGAGGCAGCTTTCTCGTGGATAGACATGCTGTCAGAGAGCCCTTCCCTGGGGCGGCAGACAGCAGCCATATCTGGGACTCCAACAACTTGGCTCACACTGTTTACCCTGCCCTGGTGATTCCCTGAGGCCCTGGCCCACCCAACTTTCAGGCCCACCCAAGCTGTTGTCAGTTGCTTTACCATAGGATTGGCCTGTCTTGGATCCTGCTTCAAGTTTTCCTAAATTCTTTAAAAAAAGCAGCATCTGGTCTTAGATAGCCCCATACCTCTGTTAAGTAACACACAGAAGCAGGTACAGGGAGGCAGCCAGAATGAGGAGACAAAGAAACAGGTCCCAGGTGAAAGAACAGAACAAAACTCCAGGAAAAGAATTAAGCAAAATGGAGATAAGCAACCTAACAAATGCTGAGTTCAAAACACTGCTTATAAGGATGCTCAATGAACTTAGTGAGAACCTCAGTGAACTTAGTGAGGGCCTCAAGAGCCTAGAAAAAAAAAAAAAACAGTCAGAAATGAAGGAGGCACTAACTGAAATAAAGAATAATTTACACAGATTCAATAGTAGAGTAGGTAAAGCCAAGAAGCAAACCATCAATTTGGAATATAAGGAAGCAAAAAACACCCAATCAGAACAGCAAAAAGAAAAAGGAATCCCCAAAAATGAGGGTAGCGTAAGGAGCCTCTGGGACAACTTCAAGTATGCCAACATTCGTGTCTTGGGGGTGCCAGAAGGAGAAGGGAGAGAACAAGAAACTGAAAACCCATTTGAAACAATAATGGCAGAAAACTTCCCTAATTTGGTGACGGAAACAGACATTTAAGTCCCAGAAGCACAGAGAGTCCCAAACAGATGAACCCCAAGGCACATCATCATCAAAATGCAAAAGGTTCAGATTCCAAAATGGCGGCGGAGTGAATGGAAGCTACACAGACCGCCTCCCAGGACCAAACTGGAATTACAACTAAAACACAGACAAATCGATGGGAAAAAGCAACAGCAAAGCAGCTTGCGAGGACCATATAACCAGGGACACTGACTCGATCCTGGTAGGATTGCGAAGGCGCGAGAGGGGGACTGGGAGCCCACGGTCGGCAGCGTGGCAGAGGCCTTAGCTGTGAGCAGCACCCTCAGGTTAAACTCCCAAGTGGCTCCACAGCGCAGAGCTGGGACAGAGGCTAAAATAGCCACAGCCACTCACCTTGGGCTCCGGCAGAGGGAGGGCAAACTGAACGAGAACTGTCTGGAGACACTCGGGATTTGGAGGACTCTCAGAGCTTTTGCTGAGTTGCAGCCACACAGGACAGAGGCCATACTGCTCCTTCCCAGGGCCCTGGGGAGAGGCAGCAGTCCCTCCCTTGGAGATTCAACCCCACCCTGTGGGCCACTGAAATGCAAATTGAGGCTCACTACCAACCAGCATCTGCCCCACCCTCAGGAAATCCCCTTATGCTGAGCACCAAAGGGAGTTTTTCCTTTTTTTTTTAAATTTTTAAATTTTTTATCCTCACCCGTGGACATTTTCTCATTTTTTTGTTCAGGTAGAGTGGGAGGGAGAGAGAGGAACAGAGAGAGAGAGAAACATCGATGTGAAAGGGACACATCGAGTGGCTGCCACCGCACGACCGACCAGGGCTGGGGACAAACTGCAACCGAGGTACGCGCCCTTAGCAGGAACCGAACCCGGGTCTCTCAGGACCGCAGGTCGACGCTCTAACTGCTGAGCCAAACCGGCCAGGGAAGGGAGTTTTTCTACTAACAACCCAAAACTCTTCAAATAACCTGGACTGCTAGCCTCCAGGCAAAAAGCTAGAGGATAACAGTACCATTCCTGGGCAAGCAACTCTAACCAGGAAAGTAAGACTTGACAGTGGTGTTTAACATGGGTCCTTCCTCACTCATCTAAACCCAGGAGAGGGAGCCACAAACAGCAGAACACCAATACCCACAGGGAAAACTTGGCAGGCTCTAAAGCCCACTGTGATAGTCAAAATGGTGAAACACAGAAACAAAAGCCAATAAAAGAACAAGAGACCTCCACTCAAGATGAGATCAATGTGGAGCAGTTATGCATGTTAACAGAGCTAGAATTCAGAGCCATGATCTTGAGGAAGCTCAACAGCATGAGTAAGGACATAGAGATGCTGAAAATAAACCAATCGGAAATTAAAAACCACCAAGAAGAGATCAAGAGTGACATATCAGAAATAAAGAACACATTGGAAGGTCTAAAGAGCAGAGAAGAGGAAGCTGAGGACCAGGTCAGTGAATTAGAAGACAGGGTAGAAAAAAATCAACCAATCAGAAAACCAAAAGGAAAAATGATTACAAAACAGGAAGACAGGTTAAGGGAACTGTGGGACAACTGGAAACGTAATAATATTCGCATCATAGGAGTCCCTAAAGAAGAAGAAAATGAACAAGGGTCAGAGAATATATTAAAAAAAATAGTGATGGAAAACTTCCCTAATTTGGCGAAGTAAGAATGCATTCAAGTTCAAGAAGCACAGAGAACCCCAATTAAGAAGAACTCAAACAGGCCTACACCCAAACACATAGTAATTAAAATGCCAAAAATTAAAGACAAAGAGAGAATCCTAAAAGCAGCAAGAGATAAGCAACAGGTTACCTACAAAGGAAACCCCATAAGGCTCTCAGCTGATTTCTCACAAGAAACACTACAGGCCAGAAGGGAATGGCATAAAGTAATCAAGGTCATGAAAAACAAGGATCTGAATCCAAGACTACTCTACCCAGCAAGGCTATCATTCAAAATAGAAGGTCAAATAAAGAGCTTCCCAGACAAAAAAAGGCTAAGGGAATACATTAGCACCAAACAAGCACTGCAAGAAATGTTAAAAGGACTGCTGTAATAAGCAGGAGAAATGGGAAGAAAAATAGAACCACACTAAACAAAAATGGCAATAAATAAGTACATATCAATAATCACCTTAAATGTAAATGGATTGAATGCTCCGATAAAAAGAAACAGAGTAGCTGATTGGATAAGAAAGCATGACTCATCTATATGTTGTTTACATGAGACACACCTCACAACAAAAGACTCACACAGATTGAAAGTGAAGGGATGGGAAAAAATCTACCAAGCAAACGAAAGGGAAAAAAAAGCTGGGGTAGCAATACTCATATCTGATAAAATAGATTTCAAAATGAAGGCCATAACTAGAGACAAAGAAGGCCACTACATGTTATTGAAAGAATCTATCCAACAGGAAGATATAACCTTGATAAACATATATGCACCCAATACAGGAGCACCAAAATATATTAAAAATCTTCTGTAGGACTTCAAAGGAGAAATCGACAGCAATACAATCATAGCAGGGGACTTCAACACCCCATTGACACCTCTGGATAGATCCTCTAGACAAAAAATCAGCTGATGACTTCAAAGGAAAAATCGACAGCAATACAATCATAGCAGGGGACTTCAATACCCCGTTGACACCACTGGATAGATCCTCTAGACAAAAAAATTAGCAAAGATACAGAGACTCTAAATGAAGCACTAGACCAAATGGATTTAATAGATATCTACAGAGAATTACACCTCAAAACTACAGAATTCACATTCTTCTCAAGTGCACGAGACATTCTCAAAGATAGACCACATAATAGGACACAAACTAAATCTCTACAAGTTCAAGAGGACTGAAATCATATCAAGCATCTTCTCAGATTACTATGGCATGAAACTAGAAATCAATTGCAACGAAAACATGCAAAGGCATTTGAACATATGGAGGCTAAATAGCATGTTATTAAACAAGGAATGGGTTACCAAGGGGATCAAGGAAGAAATAAAAAACTTCCTGGAAACCAATGAAAAGGAACATACAACAACACAAAATCTATGGGATGCAGCAAAAGCAGTTCTTAGAGGGAAGTTCATAGCACTACAGGCCTACCTCAAGAAACAAGAAAAATTTCTAATTGAATGTCTAACCTCACAACTTAAAGAATTAGAAAGCGAACAAAAAGAAAACCCCAGAGCAAGTAGAAGGAAGGAAATAGTAAAGCTCAGAGCAGAAATAAATGACATAGAAACCAAAAAAAAAACACCCCAAAACAATTCAAAGGATCAATGAAACAAACAGCTGGACCCTGGCTGGTTTGGCTCAGCGGTTAGAGCGTCAACCTGTGGTCCAGAGAGACCGGGGTTCGGTTCCCGTTAAGGGCATGTACCTCAGTTGCAGTTTGTCCCCGGCCCTGGTTGGGTCATGCAGGTGGCAGCCACTCAATGTGTCCCTTTCACATCGATGTTTCTCTCTCGCCTTCCCACTCTGTCTGAACAAAAAATGGAAAAATGTCCTCGAGTGAGGATAAAAAAAAAAAAAAGAAAAAAAAAAAAAGAAACAAACAGCTGGTTTTTCGAAAAGATAAACAAGATTGATGGACTCTTAGCTAGACTCACCAAGAAACAAAGAGAGAGAACCCAAATACACAAAATCAGAAATGAAAGAAGAGAAGTAACAACTGACACCACAGAAATACAAAAGATCGTTAACAGCTACTATGAACAATTATATGGCAACAAATTCGACAATCTAAGCGAAATGGACAAATTTCTAGAAACACACAGTCTCCCAAAACTGGACCGGGAAGAGATAGAAAACTTGAACAGACCAATAACAACTAAGGAAATTGAAGAGATAATCAAGACTCTCCCAGCAAACAAAAGCCCAGGCCCAGATGGCTTCACGAGGGAGTTTTACCGAACATTCAAAAAAGAACTAACACCCATTCCTCAAACTATTTCAAAAAATTCAAGAAGAAGGAAGACTTCCAAACTTGTTTTATGAGGCCAGCATAATTCTAATTCCAAAACCAGAAAAAGACACTACAAAGAAAGAAAACTATAGACCAATATCCCTGATGAACATAGACGCCAAAATCCTGAACAAAATACTAGCAAATCGGATCCAGCAATACATCAAAAAAATTATTCACCATGACCAAGTGGGATTCATCCCAGGGATGCAAGGCTGGTACAATATTCGCAAATCAATAAATGTGATACACCACATAAACAAAATGAAGAATAAAAACCACATGATAATATCAATAGACGCTGAAAAAGCATTCGACAAAATCTAGCTTCCATTTCTGATAAAAACGCTCAGCAATGTGGGAATAGAGGGATCATATCTCGACATAAAAAAGGCCATATATGAAAGACCTACAGCCAACATCATACTCAATGGGCAGAAACTAAAAGCATTTCCCTTAAGAACAGGAACAAGACAGGGATGTCCACTTTCGCCACTCTTATTTAACATTGTACTAGAAGTCTTAGCCACAGCAATCAGACATGAAGAAAAAATAAAAGGAATCCAAATTGGAAAGGAGGAAGTGAAACTGTCATTATTTGCAGATGACATGATATTATACATAGAAAACCCTAAAGACTCCATCAAAAATCTACTAGACTTAATAAATGAATTTGGCAAAGTACCAGGATACAAAATTAATGTCAAGAAATCAACTGCATGTTATACACCAATGATGAACTCACAGAAAGAGAAACTAAAAAAACAATCCCATTTACCACCGCGGCAAAAAAATTAAAATACCTAGGAATAAACTTAACCAAAGAAGTAAAGGACCTATTTGCAGAAAACTACAGGACACTGAAAAAAGAAATAGAGGAAGATATAAAAAAGTGGAAGCACATACGTTGTTCATGGATTGGAAGAATTAACATCATTAAAATGTCCATACTACCCAAAGCAATCTATAGATTCAATGCAATCCCCATCAAAATACCAACGACATATTTCACAGAACTACAACAAATACTTCAAAAGTTCATATGGAACCAAAAAGTCCCCGAATAGCCACAGCAATTTTGAAAAAGAAGGACAAAGTAGGTGGGATCACAATATCAGATATCAGGTTATACTACAAAGGGAATGTAATCAAAACAGCCTGGTACTGGCACAAGAACAGGCATATAGACCAGTGGAACAGAATAGAGAACTCAAAAATAGACCCAAGGCAATATGCCCAATTAATATTTGACAAAGGTTGCAAGAGCATACAGTGGAGTAAAGGCAGCCTCTTTATTAAATGTTGTTGGGAAAACTGGATAGCTACATGCAAAAAAAAAAAATGAAACTAGACCATCAACTTACACTATACACAAAAATAAACTCAAAATGGATAAAAGACTTAAATGTGACCTGTGAATCCATTAAAATTCTAGAAGAAAATGTAGGCAACAAAATTGCGGACATCATACGCAGCAGAATTTTTAATGATACATCACCTAATGCAACAGACAAAAAGGAAAAAAAATGATCATATGGGACTACATCAAACTGAAAAGCTTCTGCATAGTAAAAGAAACCATCATCAAAATGGAAAGGCAACCCACTGTATGGGAGAACATTATTGCCAATGATACATAATTTCCAAAATATATTGAGTACGCATACAACTCAACAAAAGAAAGAGAAAGAACCCAATTAAAAAATGGGCAGAGGAGCTGAATAGACACCTCTCCAAACAGGACATACAAATGGCCAAGAGACATATGAAGAAATGCTCAACATCACTAATCATCAGAGAGATGCAAATTAAAACAACAATGAGGTATCACCTCACCCATGTCAGAATGGCTGCCATCAACAAATCATCAAACAAGTGTTGGCGAGGGTGTGGAGAAAAGGGGACTCTAGTGCACTGCTGGTGGGAATGCAGACTGGTGCAGCCACTATGGAAAACAATACGGTGTTACCTCAAAAAATTAAAAATTGAACTTCCATTTGACTCAGTGATCCCGCTTCTAGGAGTATACCCTAAGAAGCCTGAAACACCAATCAGAAAGAATATATGTACCCCCATGTTCATAGCAGCACTATTTACAATAGCTATGATCTGGAAACAGCCCAAGTGTCCATCAGTAGAAGAATGGATAAAAAAGCTGTGGTAGCCCTGGCTGGTTTGGCTCAGCGGTTAGAGCGTCGGACGGCAGTCCTAAGAGATTCGGGTTCGGTTCCCGCTAAGGGCGCGTACCTTGGTTGCAGTTTGTCCCCGGCCCTGGTCGGTTGTGCAGGTGGCAGCCACTCGATGTGTTCCTTTCACATCGATGTTTCTCTCTCTCTCTCTCTCTGTTCCTCTCTCTCCCTCCCACTCTACCTGAACAAAAAATGGAAAAACGTCCTCGGGTGAGGATAAAAAAAAAGCTGTGGTACATATACACAATGGAGTACTATGCAGCTGTAAGAAAGAAAGATCTCTTATCCTTTGAGATGACATGGAGCGACCTGGAAATTATTATCCTAAGTGAAACAAGCCAAGCAGAAAAAGACAAATACCACATGATCTCACTTATATATGGAATATAATGAATATAACAGTCTGAGGAATAGGGTAGACCCAGAAACACGGAAGTAGGGTACAGACTGACAACCCTCAAAAGAGGAAGTGGTGGGGGGTGGGAAGAGAGAAACCGCAGAACTTATATGCATGTATGCATAACCAATGGACATGGACAACAAAGCCAGGGATGGGGGGGGGGATGGGGAGGAGGGTGTCAATGGGGTAAGAAAGGAGAAATATCTGTAACAAACAAACAAACAAAAAATGCAAAAGGTTCAAGACAAAGAGAGAATCTTAAAAGCAGCAAGAGAAAAGCAGTTAGTTACCTACAAGGGATTTCCCATAAGATTGTCTCTGATTTCCTAAAAGAAACTTTGCAGGCCAGAAGGGAGTGGCAAGAAATATTCAGAGTGATGAAAAATAAGAACCTATAACTACGATTACTCTATCCTGCAAAGCTGTCATTTAGAATCGATGGACAAATAAAGAGTTTCCCAGACAAGAAAAAGCTAAAGCCGTTATTATATGAAATGTTGAAGGGTGTTTTTGAAGAAAAAGATAAAAAATATGAATTAACAAAATGGCAATGAATACATATCTATTGACAACTGAATCTACAAACAGAATGAAAAGACAGAACAGAAACATTTTCATAGATACAGAGAACATTTTGTTGGTTGCTAGATGGGAGGGGGGTTGGGGGAATGAGTGAAAAAGGTGAAGAGATTAAGAAATACAAATTGGTTGTTTGACCGACAAACCTCAAAGGGAAGGGGGTTGGTGGGTGGGAAGAAATAAACCAAAGAACCTATATATATATGCATAACCAATGGACACAGACAACAGTGTGGGGAAAGGCAGGAGGGGGGTGGGAGTGTGGAGGAGGGGGTAAATGGGAGAAAAAGAAACATCTGTAATACATTCAACAATAAAGATAAGTTGTTTGTTTTTTTTTAAAAAAAAAAGATAAATTTAAGCCCAGCCCTGTGGTTCAGTGGACTGAGTGATGTCCCATGTACTGAGAGTTCCCATTTGGATTCCAGTCAGGGCACATGCCTGGGTTGTGGGCTCAATCCCTAGTAGGGGGTATAAGGAGGCTGCCCATCATTGTTTCTCTTTCACGTTGGTGTTTCTATCTCTCTCTCCCTCTCACGTCTTCTCTCTCTAAAATCAATAAAGGAAAAAAAAAATTTTTTTTAAACACATTAAAACAAAAAAAGATAAAAAAAATTGTGGAAGAGGTTTCTCAAGTCCTAATGATACTAAATAAATAAATAAATAAATAAATAAATAAAAGTATAGATGCTTAATCCCAGACACAATGGGTTAAATACTTTGTTGCTTTCTTTGATATTTTGGGGGTGGGGGTGTACAATATTTCTGTGACGCCTTGATGGCTTTCAAGATAACAGCTACCGCCCTGGCCAGTGTGGCTCAGTTGGCTGGGTATCCATCTCCTGTGCACCAAAAGGCCAGGCCACTGGTTCGATTCCTGGTCACGGCACATGCACAGGTGTGGGTTCAGTCCCTGGTTGGGGTGCATACAGGAGGCAACTGATCAATGTTTCTCTCTCACATCAATGTGTCTCTCTCTCTAAAAAAGTCAGTAAGAACATATTAAAAAAAAGATAAGTACCATTTATTGTGCTTAAGAGTCTTCCATAGTCCGGCTGGTGTAGCTCAGTGGTTGAGCGTCGACCATGCACCAAGAGGTCCAAGAGGTCGCTGGTTTGAATCCCAGTCAGGACACATGCCCTGGTTGTGGGCTTGATCCCCAGTGTGGGGCATGCAGGAGGCGGCCAATTGATGTTCTTTCTCATCGATGTTTCTATTTCTCTCTCCCTCTCCCTTCCTCTCTCTCTAAAATCAATAAAAAGGAAAAAAAAGTCTTCCATATATTATCTGATATTTAATCCCCAACAATCCCTAAAGTATTATCATTTCCATTTTACAAATGAAAAAAATGGAAGCTTAGAACAATCTGTTCCAATGTTACATAGCTAGCTAAGAAAGATGCAAAGCCAAGATCTGAATCCAAATCAGCCTGACTCTAAACTAAAGCCTGTATTTTTATGCTTTCTTACAAGATGAAGATATACTTTCTTGGTTCTCAGCAGCTCACATTTTCAAGTGTGAAACACTAAATGGTCCACGTATTGCACTTGAGAATACAATTGTAGACTAGAGTGAAAGACATCAATACTTGTAGGTTTATTTTTGGCTGAGATGCAGGTTATTGATTTTATGTTTGACCTCTCTCTACCAGAAAAGAAATAGAAGCAGCAATAAAGCTGCATACTGGTGGCAAAGGAAGAGATTCATAGAGCAGAAGAGGCAAGAAGTAAAAAGAAAATGTCAAAGCAAGCAAAAGGCACCAGTGGGACAGAAACTCAAGTCCAACGCTGCAAGGTTATTTTGAAACACATAATGTGTTTCCTTTGTCTGTGAATATTTTATCTTTTCAATTTTTATTGTTGACAGTGTTACAGATGTCCCTCCATTTCCCCCCTTTGCCTCCCACCACCCAGTTCCCGCCCCACCCAGGCCTTTACCACCCTAAATAAACTGTATCCTGTATTTTATTGATGATAATGAGAAACAAAGCTCAGTTCTTGAAGAGCTGGACATTTTCAGAAGTATCTTTTTTTAAGCCATAGAGGGTGGGGGTGGGGTAGGGGGGAAGAATGAAGTTGACTAAATCAATCATGAACATACTTAACATGCAATAATGTGTGGTTAATTAATATTATAGGAGACCAGACCTACGCCGGCTACTGGTGGCGGTTGCTCGGTGTCAGAGGAGGAGATCGAAAAGTGGATGGAGGAGGCCATGCAGATGGTAAGGAGCCCTGGAGGCCAAAGAAGCCCTAGAAAGTATTGAAGTTCCTGTTGGCTGCCTTATGGTCTACAACAATGAAGTTGTGGGGAAGGGAAGAAATGAAGTTAATCAAACCAAAAACGCTACTCGACACGTGGAGATGGTGGCCATCGAGGCAAAGTGGCAGGAGTCCATCCTTGGTGTTTGAGCACACGGCGCTGTACATCACCGTGGAGCCTTGCATCATGGGTGCAGCCGCCCTCCGCCTGATGAAAATCCTGCTGGTTGTATATGGCTGTCAGAATGAACGTTTTGGTGGTTGTGGTTCTGTTCTGAATATTGCCTCTGCTGATTTACCAAATACTGGGAGACCGTTTCAGTGCATCCCAGGATACTGGGCCGAGGAAGCAGTGGAAATGTTAAAGACCTTCTACAAACAAGAAAACCGAAATGCACCAAAGTCAAAGGTTCGGAAAAAGGAATGTCAGAGACCCTGAACTTGCTCTAAGGCAGGACTAATGCCCCCGGATGGAATTCTTGCCTGGGAGCTGGTGACATCAATATATGTTACCTACTGTCCTTAACCCATGGGGGAAAACGGTCTCTCATCATTTCCTCTGTTAAGGGAACAAATGAACATCTCAAAAAAGTTTGACAGCTGTAATCAACTATTAGTTTTTCCACAAGCTGAAAGAATAGTTTAAGAAGAGAGAAAATGAAAGATTGAGGTTTTAGAAGTTAGTAAGCAGTACAGTGCACTTCCTGACGAAACCATTGTGCCCAGTCCAGGACGGTGCGGTTAGAGGGAGCTGCAGACGCACTTCCTTGGCATGTCTAGACCGGGCTGTGCCACCATGGCACCAGCTGGGCACTTGGTGTTGCAGAGTTGGAGTCATCATGCTTTGCAGCCACTGTATTCTCCCTGGGTGTTGGGGGCCCGCGACTTCTTGGAAATTGTATATGACTTGTATACGTGTAGGCCATAATTATATGGTCCTTTGAATAGATTTTTTGCCTTTATAAAGCATTTAGAGAAAATGCATATTTTGAAACAAGTGCTCAAGTGTCATTTTAAATTGTAACATATTGCTTAAATAAAACCATATTTATGCCTTTTTTGAAGATGGGGACTGGGCCCACAACCTGGGCATGTGTCCTGACTGGGAATCAAACCAGCGACCTCTTGGTGCATGGGTCGATGCTCAACCACTGAGCCACACTGGCCAGACTATACCATTTTGTTTATTCATTCATATATTGATAGACATTGGGTTGTTCCCATCTTTGGGTTATTGCAAATAATGCTATGAATAGTCATGTACAAGTTTTGTTTGAACACCTGTTTCTAGCTCTTCAGGATATATACCTAGAATTGCTGGATCATATGTTAATTCTATGTTTAACTTTTTGAGGAACAACCAAACTGTTTTCCACAATGGTTGTAACATTTTATTTTCCCACCTTCAATCCATAAGGGTTCCCCAATTTCCCTACATCCTTTCCAACACTTATTTTCCACTTTTAGATAATAGACATCCTAGTAGGTGTGAAGTGGTTATCTTATTGTGGTTTTGATTTGTATCTCTTTTATGATTAATGATGCTGAGCATATTTTCATGTGCTTATTGATTATCTGTATATCTTCTTTGGCAAAATGTCTATTCAAGTCCTTTGCTCAGGTTTGAATTGGGTTGCTTTTTTTGTTGAGTTGTAGGAATTCTTGATATATTCTGGATATTAATCCCTTATCATATACATGATTTACATTTTCTTCCATTCTGTGTGTTGTCTTTTTTAGTCTCCCGATAGTGTCTTTTGATGAACAAAAGTTTTAAATTTTGATGAAATCCCATATATCTATTTTTTTTCCTTTGTTGCCTGAGCTTTTGGTGTCATATCCAAGAAACCAGGCATTACGTTTTAAATAAGTAAAAAAAAAAAAAAGCAATTAAAAAAACATCAGTTTTGAAAAACTAGTTGCTAGCGGTAGGGTAGAAAATGCAGGATAAAGCCCTGGCCAGTTTGGCTCAGCAGTTAGAGTGTTGGCCTGCGGTCCAGAGAGACCCGGGTTCGGTTCCCGCTAAGGGCATGTACCTCGATTGCAGTTTGTCCCCAGCCCCTGGTTGGTTGTGCGGGTGGCAGTCACTCGATGCGTCCCTTTCACGTCGATGTCTCTCTCTCTCTCTCTCTCTCTCTCTCTCTCTCTCTCTCTCTCTCTCCCTCCCTCCCTCCCACTCCGTCTGAACAAAAAAAGTAGAAGAATGTCTTCGGGTGAGGATAAAAAAAATATATATATATATGAAAATGCAGGATAAGATACAGTTTATTGCCTCGCATTCTGATTTCAAAATACAGTATAACATGGCTTAAAACAAAGACTTCTAAGCATACCCATTCCTCCTCTTACTACAATGTGCCCTAGTAGAGGCTCTTTTGGTCCAAAGATACATATAAAAACTTTTCTTCTTCAACTTTTCAACTGATCTTTTTTTTTTTTTAATCCTCACCCGAGGACATTTTTCCATTTTTTGTTCAGATAGAGCAGGAGGGAGAGAGAGGGAGAGAGAGAGAGAAACATTGATGAGAGAGAACACTGATTGGCCTCCTCCTGCATGCCCCTCACTGGAGATTGGGCCCACAACCTGGGCATGTGCCCTGATTGGGAATCAGCGACATCTTGGTGTATGGGTCAATGCTCAACCACTGAGCCATAGCAGCCGGGCTCAACTGTGGTTATTAAGCTCTAATCACTGGGGTATATACCTGAAATTAATATAATAATGTATGTCAACTGTAATAAAAAAATAAAAATGATTAGCCTGGCCAGTGTGGCTCAGTGGTTGAATGTCAACCCATGCACCAAGAGGTTGCTGGTTCGATTCCCAGTCAGGGGACATGCCTGGTTGTGGGCCAAATCCCCAGAGTGGCTATCATCTGTTATTTTTAAAAGACCTATGTTTCTTTTCATTTGTTTTTTTTTCCTCCCTACTTTTAAAAAAGCTTGTCACAAAAGAAAAAAAAGCCTGTCACCTTAAAAAAGGATTCACTTGGAAGCTGTATTTCCTCAGCTTAATTAAAGAATATAAAGTGCTAACCCTAATGTCCAGTGTTATTGAGAGTGGTTAATAATAAACACTAATGGTTGTTGCTGACACTCTTTACACAGGTGCCAAACTGTTCAATTTAGTCCTGTTCTCTGGAAGTTCAATATGCCTTCAGCTGTGTTCTTTGCTTTCTTGGTAAATCCTCTTTACTCTCCCCAACCTCTTATATGGGACCAAAGGTCTTTTTAGCTACCACTAAATGATCAAGAGCCTGTTACCAGGCTCTGTGTGGTTCCAATTTCTTTCTGAAAGAGAATGACAGACATACTTGTCTACTGTTAAGAGTGGGGGGCAAGAAGAAGGAGGGTACATCTGCAACAAATATCTCAACTACCAGTCAATAGTAGTTTCAGGTTTTCTAGTCCTCTTTAGAGATGGGAGTGGAGGAAGAGATCATATTAAAGTAAGGAAGTCACAGTTTCTGGAAACCTACAAGCATAGCTGCATCTTGGCCTAGCACAGGATGGTGCAGGAAACTGGCTAGAACTGAGAGAAGAGCGGAGATTACTGTGAAGAAGGGAAGTTTGGAACTCTGGGTACTATTACCTCTGTGGAAGCCCCAACTGGGTTAATGTAGTAGTTCCTACAGCTGATCTCTGGTATATTATTATCTAATATTAATCTTACTGTGTAATTACAAATTATGCAAATTTCTGAGCATTGTTTTTTTCCAGGACAAAAGTTCAAACCAGATATATAAGTAAAGATGAAAGTGAGTAGCCTTCAGAAATGAAAAAGACTAGGAGAAATTAAGACCATCTGTGGTTCATCTACTAGTTAGGATTATTTTCCCCAACAAATTGGTTGTTAATCTGAAAACCATTCTTTTTTTCTATGGGTTTGCCATATAAGTGATGTCAGAAACTTCGGTAAAGAATGCCATTTCAGTGAAAAAAACCCTAGCCCCAAATTTGTCTGTTGCTGTGAAAATTACTACAGAATGCTTTGCTATGCTATAAATTCTTATGTCCTACCAAATCTCATGTAGGCATAACCTCAAATCAGCTAACAGCAGTATCTTCTGGTTTTTATCTTACTTCTCTGGGTGATCTATTCATTTCTAAGTCATGGATTTGACTCTAAAGAAGAATCAAATCATGTGCAGGTCTTCCAAAACCAGAAACCCAAAGGCAGAAATGTGGTTATTATTCCCTTAGAGAGAGGGTTCTTCCAAAGAGAATCTGTACTTCCCAGGAGCCCTTTATTAACATTCTAAGTATAAATCTCTGAGATTACACAATAAAGCAATTTAGGATAAGGTCTTCTGCAGAAATTTTTGAAGCCTATGAAGCAGTGATTTCCAAACTTTGCTGCACATTGTATGGAGATCTTTAAAGACTACTGACAACACCTGGCTCCCACCTACAGACACTCTAATTTAACTGGGTATGACCTGGGCATCTGGATTTTTAAAATCCCTGCCCTTACATTCCAATGTGCAGCAAAATCTGGGAACAACTGCTATAAAACATGGTGTCCTTCAAATTATTTGCCTTCAGTTCTGAAGCTAACTGCTGAAACTTTTTTCTTTCTGGTAACCTCCACTTGACATTTACAGAATTTGTTAACAAAAATACTGTGCCCTTATTTCTGGGATCTTGTGGGACTGAATGAGCCAAAGAATGCACAAAGGTGACACACACAACCCTAAAACCACTTCCACATGACAATGGTATTTTCTTTAAAAAGAATAATATAATCGAGAGCTGAAAACATTATCAAGCAAATACCAATTTGAGAAGAGGTCATGTAGATCTGTTATTGCTGAAACTGTAAGTGGAGATGAAAGACCCAGATGGAACATCTAGCCCTGGCCGGTTTGGCTCAGTGGTAGAGCATCGGCCTGCGGACCAATGAGTTGTGGGTTTGATTCTGGTCAAGGGCATGTACCTTGGTCGAGGTTTGTCACTGGCCCTGGTCAGGGTCTGCAGGAGGCAACCAGTTGATATGTCCCTCTCACTACGATGTTTCTCTTTCCCCTTCTCTCCCTCTCAATCTGAAGATAAATGGAAAAATATCCTCAGGTGAGGATTTAAAAAAAAAAGATGGAACATCCACTAAATGTAAACCACTCCACCCCCAGGCAGGGGAGGCGGGGGAGAAACACTAAAGATCAAATAGAGTTTTTCCTCCCATCTACAAGTTCCTGCACCATGAAATTTGGCTAAGCACACAAAACCTGGTTCACCATACCCTTAAATCACACATCCTCCCTTTCCTCTTGCTGAGGTAACCACACACTCTACCCATAGTAAGAAGCGGCTCAGCAGAGGTCATCATGCCCTCGGCTGTCCAGCTGGAGGCCTTGTCTGGAAACCACTGCAAATAAGAAGGATGGTATCATTTCAGTGGGACAGCTTTGAGGAAATGCTTGGCTTGGGTTGAGATGGAATGATACTTGTCCACAGTCTTACTGCTTTCTGACTTAGCAGAAAGAACCAGGATAAGAACATGGCCAGAGGCTGGCCCACATGAGGAACTTTTCCTTTCAGCTTTCTGTAGCAAGAGGCTGGCAGGTGCAATTAACTGCTGAAACCTTTATCTTTCCACTTGGCATTTTCAGAAATTGTTAACAGAGCAGAACTGAACACATTGTGGCCCTTAGTGCCAAGCAGAGGGAAAGGGTAATGCATGGGATCAGACGGTGGATGCTTTGCTGCCCAGACTGGCTTTAGCAAAGCAATGCCTCTCATTACGTATAGTTCTAGATTTCCTTCCTATCTCTAACTTGTGACAATTATTATTTTGAAATTTTTCATAATCTCTGTTATGGGTTGAATTGTGCCCCCCCCCAAAGATATATTGAAGTCCTAGCTCTCAGTACCTCAGAATGCGATCTTATTTAGAAACGGGTTCTTTACAGAGGCAATCAAGTTAAAATGAGGTCATTTAAGTGGGCTCTAATCCAATATGACTGGTATCCTATTAAAAAGGAGAAATTTGGACACAGTGACTGACACACACACAGACATGTGAAGGTACATAGGGAAAAGACAATCGTGTGACTGGAAGGATGGCATCTACAAGCCAAGGGATGCCAGGATTGCTGGCAAACACAGGAAGCTAGAAGAGGCAAGGAAGGATTCTCCCCTCAAACCATCATAGACAGCATAACTCTGCCAACACTGATTTCTCACTTCTAGCCTCCAAAACTGAGATAGTAAATTTGTTTTAAGCCACCTAGTGTTGGATACTTTTTTTTTATTTTTTATCCTCACCTGAGGACATTTTCCCATTTTTTGTTCAGATAGAGTGGGAGGGAGAGAGAGGAAGAGAGAGAGAGAGAGAAACATCAATGTGAAGGGACACATCGAGTGGCTGCCACCCCGCACGACCAGCCAGGGCCAGGGACAAACTGCAACCGAGGTACGTGCCCTTAGCGGGAACCGAACCCGGGTCTCTCCGGACCGCAGGCCGACGCTCTAACCGCTGAGCCAAACCGGCCAGGGCTTGGATACTTTTTATAGCAGCCTTTGAAAACTAATAACAGCTTCCAAAGCTGACTTAGTGTAGACTAAATCAGTCAGATTTTACCTTAAGTAGCCTTAGTGAATTACTGCTGCGAGCCAAGGAGATTACAGTGGTTCTCAAATAGGGTGGTGAAGAATAGTGGTTATGGCAGCAAAACAATTTCTAGGGGAGCTGTTTCACAATAAACATGCCCAAGCTCCATCCTGAGCCTGTTGATTCAGAATATGAAGAGTGGGGAATAGCTAACATGTATTTTAATTTTTTTTCCTTTACCGATTGATTGATTGATTGATTGATTGATTTTTATCCTCACCCGAGGACATTTTTCGATATTTTGTTCAGACAGAGTGGGAGGGAGAGAGAGAGAGAGAGAGAAACATCGATGTGAAAGGGACACATCGAGTGGCCGCCACCCACACGACCCAACCAGGGCTGGGGACAAACTGCAACCGATGTACATGCCCTTAGCGGGAACCAAACCCGGGTCTCTCCAGACCGCAGGCTGACGCTCTAACCACTGAGCAAAACTGGCCAGGGCTCCTTTACTGATTTTAGGGAGAGAGCAAGGGAGAGGGAGAGGGAGAAAGAGAGAAACACTGACTGGTGGCCTCCTGCATGCCCCTTACTGAGGATTTGGCCTACAACCCTGGCATGTGCCCTGACCAGGAATTAAACTGGTGACCTCTTGGTGCATGGGTCAATGCTCAACCACTGAGCCACACCAGCCGGGCACTAACATGTATTTTAAATAAGCTTCTCAAGTGATATCATTCATTGACTTGTTCTGATCCTTCATCTCTCCCCCAAATTAATTAACTAGCTTAAATAAAAAGAATAAAACTTTGGATCTTCCCCAAATTGATCTGTAGATTTAATGTAACCCCAACAAAAATCTCAGCAGGTTTTTTAAATCCTCACCCGAGGATATTTTTCTAATTCTCTTCAGATAGAGAGGGAGAGAGAGAGAAACATCGAAGTGAGATGGACATATCAGTTGGTTGCCTTCTGCATGACCCTGACCAAGGATGAGGACAAACCGCAACCGAGGTATGTGCCCTTGGCCAGAATCGAACCCGCAACTCATCAGTCCATGGGCTGACACTCTACCACTAAGTCAAACAGGCTAGGGCTCAGCAGGTTTTTAAAATAAAAATTTACCACCTGACCCTAAAATTTATATGGCAATGCAAAAGGCCAAGAATATTCAAAGCAATCTTGAAGTACAATAAAGCTGGAGGACTTACACTATTAGATATCAAGACTTAGAAAGCTATTGTTATTAAGACAATGTAATATTGACACAAGACTAGATAATTGGATGAAAGGAACAGAAGAGAGAGAGCCCAGAAATAAAACCACACACATGTCACTTGATTTATGACAAATGTGACAGTGTAGTGCAGTGGGGGAAAGCATGGTCTTTTCAATAAGGTGCTGGGTCAATTAGATATTCATATGAAAAAAACAGAATCTCAACTTCCAACTAGCACCCTAAACAAAAATCAATTTCACATAGATTGTAGATCCAAATATAAAAACCAATAAAGTTCTCAAAAAACAAACAAACAAACAAATAAAAACCCACAGAAAACTATCTTTATTATCTTGGGAAAGGCAAAATTTCCTTAAATAGGCGGGTCACAAAAAGCATTAACTATAAAAGAAAAACAATACACTAGATTTTATAAAGATGAAGAAATTCCATTCATGAAAAGGTACCACTAAGAGAAAAAAAAAAGATATGGAATAGAAAATGTGTATAATATATATATCTGATAAAGGATTTATAATCAGAATATACAAAGAACTACAAATCAGTAAGATAAAACATACAACCCAATCCAAAAATGGAGAAAAGATCTGAACATGCCGTTCATAAAAGAAGATTTCCCAATAAGCACATAAAAAGATGCTCAATTTCATAACTCTTCATGGAAATGCAAATTAATACCACAATGAGATATCATCACACAGCAACCAGAATGGCACAAATGAAAAAGACAAATAAGGTCAAGTGTTGCTAAGGCTGCAGAGCAACCAGGATTCTAATTGGAAGTAGGAGTATAAACTGATTCAGATACTTTGAAAAACTAGCAATATCTATTAAAGCTGATCATATGCCCTCCATATGACCTGGGAATCCCATTCCTAAGTATATCTAGAATAGAAATGTATTTACATGTAGTTCCCAAAAGACATGTAACAAGAGTTTTCACAGCAGCAATTTTCACAATAGTCCCAAACTGCAAACAACCCAAATACCCATCAACAACTTAATAGAAGTTCCTCCCTTATCCACCAGGGATACGCTCCAAGACCCCCAGTGGATGCCTGAAACTAAGAATAGTACAAAATCCTGTATATACTATATTTTTTCCTATACATATATACCTATAATAAAGTTTAATTTATAAATTAGGTATGGTAAGAGATTAATAACAAAAACTAATAAAATAGAATTATAACAATATACTATTATAAAAGTTATATGAATGTGGTCTTTCAAAATATCTTATTTCACTGACAGAAGATTCTTTTTTTTTTTTTAATCCTCACCTGAGGACATTTTTGCATTTATCTTCAGAGAGAGTGGGAGGGAGAGAGGTGGGAAAAGAGAGAGAGAAACATCGATGTGAGAGACCACCCACATGACCCCAACCGGGGCCTCAATCGAGGTACGTGCCCTTAGTGGGAACCAAACTCTCCGGTCCACAGGCCGAGGCTCTAACTGCTGAGCCAAACCGGCAAGGGCAGAAGATTCATTATTACTGTGGTTCTCAGCAACCTCAGCATAAGATTTTTCCTTTCTTATTACATTAAGAATTTCTAGCCCTGGCTGGTTTAGTTCAGCGGTTAAGAATGTCAGCCCAAGGACCAAAGAGTTGTGAGTTCGATATTGCTCAAGGGCAGAAACCTTGGTTGAGGTTCTATTCCCAGCCCTGGTTGAGGTCGTAGGAAGTCAACCAATTGCTGTATCTCTCTCACATTGATGTTTCTCTCTCTCTTTCCCTCCCTCCTCCTTCTATCTGAAAATCAATGGAAAAATATCCTCGGGTGAGGATTGAAAAAAAAAAAAGAAAAGAAAAAGAACTTACGCCTTTTCACTTAAAGGAAGCACTTTATGGCTTCTCTTTGGCATATAATAAATTACTAGCATTACTACTCTTGTGCTTTCGGGCCATTATTAAGTAAAATAAGGGTTACTTGAACAAGTACTGCTATACTGCCACAGTCGATCTGATAACTGAGACAACTACTAAATGACTAATGGGCAGATAGTGTATACAGTGTAAATATGCTGGAAAAAGGGGTAAGTCACATCCTGGGCAGGATGAAGCTGGATGGCACGAGATTTTATCACACTACTCAGAATGGCATATAATTTCAAACTTATGAATTGTTTATTTCTGGAATTATCTATTTAATATTTTCAGACCACAGTTAACCACTGAAAATGAAACTGTAGATAAGGGTGGGCTACTGTATTCACATAATAAAGTACTATAAAATAATGAGACCAAACAAAGTACAACTACATGCAACAAATATGGATGGATTTCACTGGCATATGTTGAACAGCTAGACATAAAAAAGCACATACTGTAATAATTCTATTTATGTCGTGTTCAAAATGGATAACACTAATCTATGATGTTAGCAGTTAGACTTGATTTTCTTGGGGGGAGGTTAGCTATTGGAGGGAGGTATGAAGGGGCTTCTGGTAATATTGCATTTCTTTATCTGGATGCTAGTACTACAAAGTGTCTTCACTTTGAAAATTCAGTGATCTTCATGCTTATGATTTGGTTACATATTTATACTTATATTATTGTTTAATAATATCTATTAACATAAAAACAAAAATATAAACTTTGGTTTTGTGACTCCTGGAGATCAGTGCCAGGATCAGCTGAGACGCAGGCTAGTTTTATACTTTAGGCACTCTGTCTAGTCTTCAGGGTAGCAGATCAGTCTCATATCTAATGCAATAGCACATAGGGGATGAGGGTGGAGAGTGGTTTCCCACTTGTTTCATCTGTTCTTTCTCTACACTAATTCTTAATTCCTGAAAAAAATTTTTTTTAAATATAATAATTCTAAGGAGCAGGCTAAAAGCTGAAAAGCAGAGGGGAGCTTAGTAAATGGAAGATCCACAGTATTTCAAATTGATTGAATGAAAGGGGAAATTTTTCAAAAGACGAGGATAATCAGAGTCAAATAAGGAGAAGGCAGGTTGTTCACAGAATTAGGGTTAAAAATTTCATTTGATTATGAGTTCAATGGGGGTAGAAAATTATTTGATAGTAGTCTTTTAGGATTTTAAAAGATATTCTAAAGAGAAAATAGAGGACAAGTTGTGGGAGGGAGACTACTCAATTTCTCATTACAGCCTTTTCGTCATAGAGCTTGTTGCTATGGAGAAAGCCATGAAGGCAGCAACTAAGGGAAATAAAGGATCTGGCAGAATAAGCACAGGGACAGTGGATTAAACAAAAATTTCCTGAGCAATTAGCAAGTAGCAGGGCCTATAAATGACACACTTTCCATTTTTTCCTAACCCCTACCCCTCTAAAAGTACATGGCTCTAGTTTGCCACTATAATTTAACTTAAATACAGAGAAGCCTGAGTAGGCCTAACAAAGCCCAAGCCTGGCAGAGGAAACATAAGGCCATTTAGCAATGAAGCCTCATGCCAGGGGGAATCAGCTACCTACCTACCCTATCCTGGGGAAATTATCTCTAGCTGCATAAATTATTAAGCTGATGTCCTATAATTTCTTTGTTCTGTAAAGCCTGAGGCAGCTGGGATAATGAAGTATCAGAATAGAAAACAACCTCTTGTTTCATAGAGTAGTCAGAGACAGAGAGAAGAAAAAGAGAGTCCGACTGTGTGTGTGTGTGTGTGTGTGTGTGAGAGTGAGAGAGAGAGAGAGAGAGAGAGAGAGAGAGAGAGAGTGTGTGTGTGTGTGTGTGTGTGTGTGTGTGTTAATTCTCACTGGTATCATTAAGAGGCAGCAGCAATGACCTGGGAGCAAAGCTCTGCCTGAACCAGTCTGAAACTACTGCTGTGGGAGAAAAGGCTATTTGCCAAGTTAGTTAATAGCTTCTGCCCATCATTGTTACAGCAGCTTTATCAACCAGAGCAGGGCCAGGCCCTGTTTTTAGCAGTGTAAGCACCGAGACCAGAGGGTTCAACAACATTTTCCAGCGGGATTTAAATATATGACAGTGGACAGATAACATAATCCACAACGGTATATAAACCTGTAACTGCCCTAAAGCATCCCCTAGGAGTAAGGTGTTAGGGGAAAGAATGTGTGGCTGTTGTTTGGGGTGGGGGAAGGGTGGGAGAAAGTAACTATTGATTTCCCTAATGTTTCCTTTGTGTGGCTGCTGTTGCCATGTGGTGGTCTGTTGCTATGAAGATTTGTGGTGCCAGACAATGGCTGCTAGGCTCTTTATGACTGTGCTGTTGGTAGAGAGGTTTCTGCGGAGCGTCAGGCTAGCAAGCAATTGGCTAAGCAGGGAGAAAGCTTGGTCACTGTGAACCATTTCTCTCCAGGTAAGTGCTGCCTAAGGCAAGACTGCGGTGAAGGGGTGTTAATTATAGCCAAGGTAAAACAAAAACCAGTAACAGTGTACCATCTTACAAATATCTAAAATTAGATATTTCACAGTTCACACACATACTTTCCTACATCACAATCACACAGAATGAACCAAGGGTAACTTCCAAGGTTACTATTCCCATGAAGAAAATGAATGGACAGCCCCTTCCTTTTAGTAAGAAAGATAAAGGCCCACAGCCAGGAACTGCAATCAGATGAGTATAAAGAATAGCTGAGGCAGGTTCTCAGTGGAGCTACCGCAGGCAAACTAACTTCCTGCTAAGCAAAACCACTGCCTATTACTCTGATAATGAAAAAACTGCAACCCACAGACCAAAGCACAGGGCTCAACCACAGAGCCTGAAGGAGGGCCAATGTTTTCTCAGGTAAAAGGAGCCATAGTACACAGAAATCACTCTGGGTCTGTGTAGATGTCAGCTATTTACCCATCCTCTTCATCTTCCCACACAATTACTCTTCTTTCCATCTCAGAGTACATATACACTTTTACAGTATACATAACTTAAAGATCATCCATCCCCTATGCTGTTCAAAAATGGTAAACCACTAGCTTCATGTGACTATTTAAATAAAATTTAAAATTCAATTCCTCAGTTCCATGTGCCACATTTCAGGTGCTCAATATCATGTGACTAAGTTACATTTTGGACAGCATATTTCTAAGACAAAAAGTTCTATTGGATATTGTAGATCTAGCCTAAGGCTCTCACCCCATTAAAAATCAAGGGCCAAGAGAAGTTAAGAGACCCAAAATCACACAGCTAGCTAAGTTAGTCTTTTCTAGAATCAACTCTCCTAGTTCACAGATAGTTGTTCTATACTACTCTGCCCTTTTAAGGCAGTTATTCCTTGACACAGTTCTCAGATGCTCCTAGTCGTTGGAATAAACATGCATACCCACATGTAGAGATGGGGATGCATAACCTGTTTGTTTGCTTGTGCATGTCTATGATAAAAGCTTTACCAAGAGCAAAAACTGAAAACTCCCTCCTCCCTACAAAATCATTAAGCTAGATTGTACACCAATGATGAACTCACAGAAAGAGAAACTAAAAAAACAATCCCATTTACCATCGTGCCAAAAAAATTAAGATACCTAGGAATAAACTTAACCAAAGAAGTAAAGAACCTATTTGCAGAAAACTACAGGACATTGAAAAAAGAAATAGAGGAAGATATAAAAAAGTGGAAGCACATACGTTGTTCATGGATTGGAAGAATTAACATCATTAAAATGTCCATACTACCCAAAGCAATCTATAGATTCAATGCAATCCCCATCAAAATACCAACGACATATTTCACAGAACTACAACAAATACTTCAAAAGTTCATATGGAACCAAAAAGTCCCCGAATAGCCACAGCAATTTTGAAAAAGAAGGATAAAGTAGGTGGGATCACAACACCAGATATCAGGTTATACTACAAAGCGACTGTAATCAAAACAGCCTGGTACTGGCACAAGAACAGGCATATAGACCAGTGGAACAGAACTGAAAACCCAGAAATGGACCCAAGGCAGTATGCTCAATTAATATTTGACAAAGGTGGCAAGAGCATACAGTGGAGTACAGATAGCCTCTTTATTAAATGTTGTTGGGAAAATTGGACAGCTACATGCAAAAAAATGAAACTAGACCATCAACTTACACCATACACAAGAATAAACTCAAAATGAATAAAAGACTTAAATGTGACCTGTGAATCCATTAAAATTCTAGAAGAAAATGTAGGCAACAAAATTGTGAACATCATACGCAGCAGAATTTTCACTAATACATCACCTAAGGCAACAGAAACAAAGGAAAAAATGAACACATGGGACTACATCAAACTAAAAAGCTTCTGCACAGCGAAAGATACAATCATCAAAATGGAAAGGCAACCCACTGTATGGGAGAACATCATTGCCAATGATATATCAGATAAGGGGTTAATTTCCAATATATAGAGAGTGCTCATACAACTCAACAAAAGGAAGACAAAGAACCCAATTAAAAAATGGGCAGAGGAGCTGAATAGACACCTCTCCAAACAAAACATACAAATGGCTAAGAGACATATGAAGAAATGCTCAACATCACTAATCATCAGAGAGATGCAAATTAAAACAACAATGAGGTATCACCTCACCCATGTCAGAATGGCTGCCATCAACAAATCATCAAACAAGTGTTGGCGAGGGTGTGGAGAAAAGGGGACTCTAATACACTGCTGGTGGGAATGCAGACTGGTGCAGCCACTATGGAAAACAATATGGTGTTACCGCAAAAAATTAAAAATTGAACTTCCATTTGACCCAGTGATCTCGCTTCTAGGAATATACCCTAAGAAGCCTGAAACACCAATCAGGAAGAATATATGTACCCCCATGTTCATAGCAGCACTATTTACAATAGCTATGATCTGGAAACAGCCCAAGTGTCCAACAGTAGACGAATGGATAAAAAAGCAGAGGTACATATACACAATGGAGTACTATGCAGTGGTAAGAAAGAAAGCTCTCTTATCCTTTGAGACGACATGGAGGGACCTGGAAAGTATTATCCTAAGTGAAATAAGCCAAGCAGAAAAAGACAAATACCTCATGATCTCACTTATATACGGAAAATAATGAACATAACAGTCTGAGGAATATGGTAGACCCAGAAACATGGAAGTAGGGCACAGACTGACATCCCTCAGAAGAGGGGGTGGGAGGAGCTAAACCACAGAACTTATATGCATGTATGCATGACCAATGGACATGGACAACAAAGCCGGGGACGGGGCGGGGGTGGGGTGGGAAGGGGGGTGCCAATGGAGTAAAAAAGGAGAAACATCTGTAACAAAAAAATAAATAAATAATTAAAAAAAAAATCATTAAGCTAGAAATTAGGTTCAGAAGATAGGCCAAGTTTATCACATAGCTTTTCATACCCTCTGGCATACAGGGGAGTTACACTCATTTCAGCTTCAAAAACATGGTCTTATAGCACTACAACTCCTGTCTTTCCGATATTCTGGTAAAAAAAGACCGGACTAATTTTAGAAATATTGTAAGAGGAATTTCTACATGGAGTGGTAGGATGAACCTCAATAAATTATTATTAAACTTTTTTTGGTAGAGGAATCCTCTTCAAATATAATTTGCAAAGGAGCCTAACAGAAATCACCCAAAAGTAGAAAGAACTGCTCTGAGTTGCATCTGGTGGGGATGCAGAGGTTGGGGCTGGGGCCTGCCACTTGGCGCCCCTCACTCTCTATGACTGCTTGTGAAGTTCCTCCATGCTCAAGTTCCTTTAACTTCAAACCATTTTCTTTGAAAAGATCTGAAGGCCCTCTCTCTTTCATAATTTTAAATGACTGGTAGTGGAAGCCACAGTTTAAAAAAAAGAAATAAAGTAAAATACAAAGTCACTCATTTTTAGTTAAAACTGAGCAAATGAATCCAAGAGAGGTTACCCAAAAAATTATCATTTTTACCTACATGCTTGAAACATGTGGGAACAAGGCACAGTCAATTTTATTAATCAAATATTTACTAATTATTTTACTTTTTGTGTAAAGACTTAACTAGTCAAACTAATCCCTGGGGAAATAAAATGATATATAAAATGCAATTCCCTGCCTCAGCCATCTTAGAGTCTAATAAAGGAGAAAACAGGAATTCTAGGAGGAAACAAATAAGGACTAGCTTCTATTTATGTCACTGTAATCCTACAAGGAGAGGAGGAAAAAGGTGGTGTAAAAAAAATGTTAAAAAAATAATGGCCAAAGACTCCCAAAATTTGAATAAAAAATAAGAGACAAATTTACATACTCAAAAGCTAAGTGAACCTTCAAATACGCTAAACCCCCCAAAATCCATGAGACACACCTAATAAAAATACTGAAAATGACAGAAATCAACCAGGGGGAAATGACAATATGTACAATTTAAGAGATTAACATGCTCTAAAAGGATTACTAAAAATGATTCTTCAGACAGAAGGAAAATAGAGGAACAAAGAACAACAGGAATGAAGGAAGAACAACGGAAATGTTAAGTATATGGGTAAATATAATAAATTACTCTCCTGAGTTCATCCAAGTATATATGATGACTAAAAGGAAAATTTTTTTTAAAAAAGCTGTTTGATGGCATTTTCAGTGTATTTGATACAATACATAAGACCAGGTGTTTGCAAATTTTTTCAGTAAAAGACCAGATAGTAAATATTGTTGGCTTTGCTGGTGATATGGTCTCTGCCTACTCTGTCACTTTAGTGCAAAAGTAGCTGAAAATACATGAAATGAAATGTGGGTGAGTTCTAATAAAATTTTATGTATGGACATTGAAATTTGAATTTCATATAATTTCATGTCACACAATACTCTTTTTTTATTTTTCAGTTACAGTTTACTTTCAATATTATTTTGTGTTGATTTCAAGTGTACACAATATACACAATATCTTGTATTGATTTTCCCCCAACCATTAAAAAACACTGCCTGTTTTTGTATGGTCTATAGGACAAATAAAAAACATGCAATGACCTGGCTGGTGTGGCTCAGTGGATTGAGCATCATCCCATGGACTCTCTGAGAGGTCCCAGTTAGATTCCCAGTCAGGGCACATGCCCAGTAGGGGACATGAAGGAGGCAGCCAATGGATGTTTCTATCTCTCTCCACCTTCCTTTCTCTTTCTAAAAAAAAAAAAAGAGTCTACAAAAACATATTAAAAAAAAAAACATGCAATGGGTGTAAGACAAAACATAAAGAAGGGAGGGTAAAGGGACTTATATGGTGGTATGATTTCTACATTCTATTAGTTTTAAGTAGACTGTGAAAAGTTAAATATATATATATATATATTCTATATTATATTAAATATATAAATATTTTAAAAAATGTGTATATATGTGTGTGTGTGTATATATATATATATATGTTATATATATATATTACAATCCCTAGAGCAACCACTAAAGAACAATACCAATAGGTGATGCATTAAGAGCCAAAGATAACTAGGGAGGTTTGAGCCTAGAAAACTGGTAGGATAGTAATGTAGGTGATGAAGGTAGCTGTAATGAGAAATAGAGAAGACAGAAAGAGAACTAAAATTTCAGGAGAGACAATTGTTCTTTTTTAGACATTTTCAATTTAAGAAATCAGCTTCTGCTGATGTTCAAGTCAAGCAGTATGAAAAGGGATTAGGCAAAGGTCAGGTTTAGAGATAAAGTTTTGGGGATTGTTCATGTAAGGGAGACAGCTGAAGCTATGAATATATAAGATTGTACTTATTAAAAGAAGGTTGCCGAAGTAACAACTTTTGGGAGTTATGATCTATGAAGTTTATGCAGAGAAGAGTGCCCAATTGCTTCCTATTTTTCCTTGGTATGAACCTCTATTTTGCTGGGGAAACAAATGTATCCAGCTAAGAAGTTTCATTTCCTTGCTTTCCTTGCAGAAAGGGTAGGCAATGTGATGTAAGCAGAAGTATGGCTTCTGGGAAAGCTTGTCAAAGGAAAATATTAGGTGGGAGGCAAATGCTGTTTTACCCTTCTCCAGGTTGTAAAGTAAATGTGATGGCTAGAGCTACATTAGCAATTTTGCAATAAAAAATTAACTTGAAGGAACCCGGAACATTGACTGCATTGCAAAGCCCTCATACTAGCCCTAGATTTCCTACCTTCAGAATTATTTTACATTAAATCATTATTACTTAATTTTCTTTCCCCGTAGCCAAATCCTGTTCTTAACTCAATGTTTCCTCAATTTTCCCCACTATGGCATACATAGTAAATGAAAAATATATTGTGGATAGGGCTCCCGGTCTGAGGGGAAAGGGAGTGGGGCACCAGCTGCTATAAGCCTCACCTAGAGGCCAACAGGACAGAACTGATCACATTTCAGCACCCTAAAACCCATTAAGAATTTTGAGAAATGAGATTTAGGGAAGTGTAGTACAACAAAGGCAAGAGAGGAAAGTTTTAAGAATAAAGAAATAGTACAGCTTCTAAAAGTCTAGAATGGGCTAAGAAAAGACCTTAGTAAAACTGATGATCATTGGTATGAGAAATGGTTCAGTCAAATAGTGGCAGAAGAAATCTGATGGCAAGATGTTACATGATAGTGGGCAAGTAAACAGAGACTGAAAACAGCAATAGCAAGTAGTGAAGAAAAGGAGGGAGGTCAGTAGTTCAAAGGAGTAGCAAGGATGAAGAGAATATTTTCATTGTAAGAAAAGTGCTGCAGAGGGCAAAGAATTACTAGAAGGGGAAAGAATAAAGAAGAAGAAAGAATAAAATTCATGGTAAAGTCTCAAAGAGTCTTCAGAATAAGGAGAGAAAAAGAAAATAATAGGATAAGAAAATACATTTGAAGAGAGAAGGGAAGCTGGGGGATTTAGGTTGGTATCTTTGATCTTAGTTTACGAGCATTAAGAGAGAAAGAATTGGGCTAAGAATCTTGACAATAAAATAAGTATTGGGGAATGTGAATGTAATCAGGAGATGAAGGGATTGCTAAGCAGTAGTGTGAGCTCAGCTTAAGTCAACTAGCTGACAAATGGCTGGGTTTTGTGAGTTCTTCCACTTGTTAGTCTAGGATGATGAGCTGAAAAATGGAGGTAAAGATTTCTTGAATTTGAGACTGGCAAGGTGAATAGATTAATTTTTCTGATGAGGCAATTCTATTGAACAAATATATAATAAAATTTCATTGGTATTAATGTTTTTCAGTTTTCATTCTCATGACTAGTATGCAAAATTGTTCATTTTCAAGATGCCAGTCAACTAGTACTGGATCCATGATGATTCCAAGTCACAGGTTCTTATAACTTAAAAGCTGAATAGGTCCTCATATGTCACTAGTTCAAGAGATGAGGTAACTAACTAGGGCCCAAACAAGTTAAGAAACTTGCCCAAGGTCACAACTCTTGATGTTCACTTCTAATGCTTTTTGCACTATATTACAAAATTCTTCCAGAAAGCACATCTGCCAACAAAAAATACATCAATAGTGATGGCCTCCCACTTAGTGCTGTGGTCTAAAAAGGTAAACCTATAGCATCCCCTGGAATTCTTATTTAAAGTCAGCCTTACCTTTCTTTTAAAACACCATAGAAGCTAGTAAGCAATTTTGCCTCAGTAAAAGTATATGGTCTGCCTTAAGACTTCTTATACATTGTTGCTTCCAGGATCCTGGGTTAAGGTAAGCCTTGTGCACCAGAAACAGACTTGGGACCAGTTATCTGAATTTGAAAGTGTGGTGGGACAAAGAAAAATCAGGTGGAATCAGACCTCTACATAAGTGCTAAGCATAAGTCTCAAAAAGCCAAGCAAATAATTCCAGGTTACATTTGGGTCTTCTTAAATAGTCCTAAGGTTGAGCCTAGTTGAAGATCTTTGTAGTGCTGGCTGAATTACAAGCAGCCTAAAATGAGATGGGATCTGCAGGAATTTCAAAATGCCTCTAAGGCAAGGTTTACAGAAAGAGGTAGGGAAAAAAGAAGCAACACTGTAGTACAGGTAAGCAAAGACACAAGAAAGAATTGAGGCCACGTTCCTTACAACCTGATCCTTACAACCTGTTCTCAGCAAGGTGGCTCAGTTCTACAAGGACCTGAGGGTCCTCTGTTCCCCCTCACGGGCCAAGCATTCACAGCTTCCCTCTAAGCTGTAAGAGTTTTTCCATTTGAAGATAGTACTTCGCTGGGAAGAGAGTCAGAAATACAAAGAGTTGGGTAGAAAAACAAAAAGCCTAGAAAGCCAGAAAATTTTTTTTTAAAAGTTCTTATTAACCCGAGGACCTACTCAGTACACTATAGCTAGATCTTACAGATCTGCAGAGAATGGTCTTTGCAGGAAATCTGTTACTTTAAGATGAGAAGGAATATGAACCAACTCTGATCCCAATTCAACCTTTTGCCAACTGACAGCTCAGGTGAATGTCCTCTGAAATGGCCATAAAGCACAGCAGAGTATATAATTGCAGAATAGTTCTCTTTCCCTTGGGATTAAAAAAAAAGAAAGAAAGAAAGAAAAAAATGTACTAAACCCTGAAACACATATGGTAAATGGGGGAAAAAATATATTAAAAATAGAATGAAATAACCCAGCTGGTGTAGCTCAATGGTTGAGCATCGACCCATGCACCAAGAGGTCGCCAGTTCGATTCCCAGTCATGGCACATGCCCAGGTTGTGGGCCAAATCCCCAGTGGGGGGCATGCAGGAGGTGGCCCATCAGTGTTTTCTCTCATCGATGTTTCTCTCTCTCTCTACTTCTCCCTTCATCTCTCTCTAAAAATCAATAAAGATAAAAAAAAAAAAAAAGTAGAAATGTCTTAAAGATTTAGTTAAATAAATGAGAGTGGCCCTGGCTGGTTTGGCTCAGTGGTTGGAGCATCGGCCCGTGGACCAGAGAGGCCTGGGTTCGGTTCCCACTAAGGGCACATACCTCGGTTGCAGTTTGTCCCTGGCCCCAGTTGGGGTTGTGTGGGTGGCAATCAGTCAATGTGTCTCTCTCACATCAATGTTTCTCTCTCTCTCTCTCTCTCTTCCCCTTCTCTCCCTCCCACTCTATCCGAAGATAAATGCAAAAATGTCCTCGGGCGAGGATAAAAAAAAATAATAATAAATGAGAGTGATTCAAACCTGGTGCAAGTTGTATTTATTCTGAGTTTCAGAGAAGGTGGATAATTTTGGAAAGTATTTGACATGGCTTCTAAGTTCAAATAATATTATAGTATTTATCAGATATACATTAACATAGATCCAGAAATGACAATGATATAGATGCAAGCATTTATTCATTCAAATAAATATTTTTGAGAGCTTACTACAGGTGTTAGGTGTTGGGGATACAAGTCCTTCAGCTCAAAGAACTTCTAAAATAGTAGAAGAAATACACATTAATAGTTCCCTATTAACAGTGGTCTCGCTTAAGATTTCTAAGCTTTATGACAGTGTGAAAGCCATATACATTCGGTAGAAACCATACTTTGAATTTTGATCTTTTCCTGGGCTAGTGACATGTATGATACTCTTTTGTGATGCTGGGCAGCAGCAGCAGCAGCAAGATGATTTTGCCTAACTATAGGCTAATGTAAGTGTTCTGAGCATGTTTAAGGTAGGCTAGACTAAGCTACGATGCTTGGTAGGGTAAGTGTTAAATGTAAAAATATCCACTTATAATTATTTTCAACTTATGATGGGTTTATTAAGATGTAAGTTGAGGAGCATCTATACATACAAAATTGCAAATTGGGATGAGCGCTGTGAAATAAAATACAGACTGTGTTAAAAGTGTGTATCGGGGGAACTTGGTAATAGGCTGCCAGTAACAATCAGTGAGTTTTTCTGAGCAAATAATTTCTTAAAAAAATAAAAATTCTGGAGACGTCCGGTCAAGATGGCGGCGTAGGTAAACATGGTATCGCGCCCTCCCACAACCACATCAAAATTCCAACTAAACTACAGAACAACCATCGTTCAAAACCGCCTGAAATCGGGCTGAATGGAAGTCCTACAACTACGAAATTAAAGCAGCAGCCACATCGAGACTGGTAGGAGGGGTGGAGGAGTGATGGGCTGGTCCCACAGCCATGTGTGGCGGATAAAAATCCGGAGGATAGCCCTGGCCAGTTTGGCTCAGCGGTTAGAGCATCGGCCTGAGGTCCAGAGAGACCCGAGTTCAGTTTCCGCTAAGGACACGTACCTTGATTGAAGTTTGTCCCCAGCCCTGATTGGGTTGTGCAGGTGGCAGCCACTTGATGTGTCCCTTTCACGTCGATGTTTCTCTCTCTCTCTCTCTCTCTCTCTTCCTCCCAATCTATTTGAACAAAAAAAAAAATGAAAAAAATGTCCTCGGGTGAGGATAAAAAAAGTCCAGAGGACACCTCGGCTGGGAAGGTCCTCCCTGAGGACTGAGGGGTCCCGTCCCACACCAGGCGCACCACTCAGGGTTCCAGTGCCAGGAAGAGAATCCCCATAACTTCTGGTTGGAAAAACCAGCGGAAACTGAGGCTCAGGGAGGCTGAGGCAGCTAGAGCTCCAGGCAGCTCCTTAAAGGGCCCACGCACAGACTTACTCAGACTCTCTCCCTCTAAGCTTGGAGGGGAGGCAGCTCGAGGGGCGCCAGAGACATACAGGGAAGAACTGAGCTGTTTGGCACTGGAGCAAGGGTTGGAGAGGGGGCTTTCTCTGGGACAAACATGCTGTCAGAGGCCTTTGTTCCTTTGGTGAGCCCTTCCTGGGGCGGCAGACAGTTGCCAAATCTGGGATTCCAGCAACCTGGCTCACACTGGTAGCTCTGCCCTGGTGATTCCCTGAGGCCCCGCCCCACCCAACTTTCAGGCCCACCTAAGCTCTTGTTAGTTACTTAACCATAGGATTGGCCTGTCTTGGATCCTGCTTCAGGTTTTCCTAAATTCTTTTTTATTTATTTATTTTTTTATCCTTACCCGAGGACATTTTTCCATTTTTTGTTCAGGTAAAGTGGGAGGGAGAGAGAGGAACAGAGAGAGAGAGAGTGAAACATCGACGTGAAAGGGACACATCGAGTGGCTGCCACCCCCACGACCAACCAGGGCCGGGGACAAACCGCAACCGAGGTACATGCCCTTAGCAGGAACCGAACCCGGGTCCCTCTGGACTGCCGGCCGATGCTCTAACCGCTGAGCCAAACCGACCAGGGCAGGTTTTCCTAAATTCTTTCAAACAAGCAGCATCGGGTCTCAGATAGCCGCCATACTTCTCGTTAAGCAATACATAGAAACAAACACAGGGAGGCAGCCAAAATGAGGAGACAAAGAAACAGGTCCCAAATGAAAGAACAGAACAAAATCCCAAGAAAAGAACTAAGCAAAATGGAGATAAGCAACCTAACAGATGCTGAATTCAAAATACTGCTTATAAGGATGCTCAATGAACTTAGTGAGAACCTCAGTGAACTTAGTGAGGGCCTCAAGAGCACAAAAAAGGACCAGTCAGAAATGATGGATGCACAGTCAGAAATGAAGGAGGCATTAAATGAAATAAAAAATAATTTACACATATTCAACAATAGAGTACGTAAATCCAAGAAACAAACCATTGATTTGGAATATAATGAAGCAAAAAACGCCCAATCAGAACAGCAAAAAGAAAAAAGAATCCAAAAAAATGAGGATAGTGTAAGGAGCCTCTGGGACAACTTCAAGCGTGCCAACATTCGCATCTCGGGGGTGCCAGAAGGAGAAGGGAGAACAAGAAATTGAAAACCTGTTTGAAACAATAATAGCAGAAAACTTTCCTAACTTGGTGAAGAAAACAGACATACAAGTCCAGGAAGCACAGAGAGTCCCAAACAAGATGAACCCAAAGAGGCCCACACCAAGACACATCATCATCAAAATGCAAAAGGTTCAAGACAAAGAGAGAATCTTAAAAGCAGCAAGAGAAAAGCGGTTAGTTACCTACAAGGGAGTTCCCATAAGGCTGTCAGCTGATTTCTCAAAAGAAACTTTGCAGCCCAGAAGGGAGTGGCAAGAAATATTCAGAGTGATGAAAAGCAAGAACCTACAACCACAATTACTCTATCCTGCAAAGCTGTCATTTAGAATCGATGGCCATATAAAGAGTTCCCCAGACATGAAAAAGTTGAAGGAGTTCATCACCACCAAACTGTTATTGTATGAAATGATGAAGGGTCTTTTTGAAGAAAAAGATAAAATATATAAACAAACAAAATGGCAATGAATGCATATCTATTGACAATGGAATCTGAAAATGAGGTGAACAGGCAGAGCAGAGGCATTCTCATAGAGAACATTTTGTTGGTTGCCAGATGGGAGGGGGTTTGGGGGAATGGGTGAAAAAGGTGAAGGGGTGAAGAAGTACAAATTCATTGCTAGACTGACAAACCTCAAAGGGAAAGGGGTTGGGGGGTGGGAAGAAATAAACCAAAGAATTTAAATACATAACCAGTGGACACAGACAATAGTGTGGGAAAAGGCGGGAGTGGGGAGGAGGGGGTCAATGGGGGAAAAATGAGGAACATCTGTAATACATTCAACAAAAAAGATTAAAAAACAAACAAACAAACAAAAAATAACTGCTAACATCCCCCTGGCAGGGAGGGAGAAAAGAGATCCTCAGATAAAAAGGTATCCACTAATCTCAGGAGATTAAAAGGTGAGCCTTACTCTCTTACAAAGTTTTCACAGGTGCACATACACAAAAAGCATCTCATCCTTGGAGAAAAGTCACCAAAATAAAGATGTATAACCCTGGCTGGTTTGGCCCAGCAATTAGAGCATCGGTCCGAGGACCAAGGGTCATGGGTTCGATTCCCAGTCAAGGGCACGTATCTGGGTTGCAGGTTTAATCCCCTCCCCCAGTCGGGGTCATGCAGGAGGCAACTAATTGATGTCTCTCTCACCTCCATGTTCCCCACTCCCCAAACTCCCTTCCACTCTATCTAAATATTAATGGAAAAATATCCTCAGGTGATGATTAAAAAAAAATAATAATAAAGATGGATAGAATAAATAGGCAGGAAATTGATGTCTTCTATCTTTAATATATTGAGGCAACAGTCCCTGGAAGGTTGCTTGGTGGCACAGAACGGTGGGGTCTGGATATGTTTATCACTCCAACAGACACTCTGGCTGTTGAGATGTTTGGCCATAGGCAGATGACATTTTAAAAATCAGAGATAGAAACTTGTGATTTCCAGACTGTATATTGTATACACATATCCAGAGTCAATCTCTAGGGTCAAACTCTATCTACTGTCTATGCATCAGTTTCTAACACAATAGGAATTTTTTCATTATTGTCTCAGGCACACAATGAAACCTCATCAGTAATGTTATTTTATTTTATTTTTTTTATCCTCACCCTAGGATATTTTTCCATTTTTTTGTACAGATAGAGTGGGAGGGAGAGAGAGGAAGGGAGAGAGAGAGAGAAACATCGACGTGAAGGGACACATCGAGTGGCTGCCACCTGCACGACCAACCAGGGCTGGGGACAAACTGCAACCGAAGTACGTGCCCTTAGCGGGAACCGAACCCGGGTCTCTCCGGACCGCAGGCCGACGCTCTAACCGCTGAGCCAAACTGGCCAGGGCCAGTAATGTTATTTTAGAAGCTGAAGCTTTACTATATAACTACTGATGAGAGAGCCAAGAACACTTCTTAATCTATATCACATCATCACCAACTGCATGGTAGACTTTAAATAAATACTGAACCACAACAAACTATTCAGAGGAAAGACTTTTAGCAGAATGACCAGAATGAAACGCCTGAATTTCCATAGGCGGCCTGACAAGAAAGCTTATGATAATCAGAGATAATGAGCTGTGTTCCTCTGGGCCTCTAAAACTCCTCAGAGTGGGGATGCTTTTAAAGTCTGGTTATTGATGCAGAGTCCTGAGGGGACTCTGAGGCTCAGCCTTTCTAACCACACATACTTTGACAAGGACTTGGATTTTTTAATAAAAAGAATGTATTTGCTGAAATCAGATTGCCACAGATGGTACAAAGGGATCTGAAATACCTGATAAGTCTCTTTGCACTCCTATTTTTTCAGGTTTAGTAAAACAAAAGAGATCCTATTCTCAAGGGCAAATGGAACATATAAGTCTGGATGGTGGCCTTGGGCAGCAGCACCTTACAGTGAGCCAAATACTTAGTGAATACCTGAAAACAAGACCATGTAAACATTTCCCTGTTGCCTAGGCCTATAAAATCTGTACTGACCAGATGCATGAAGTGGTGTGGGTGGCTGGGCAATGAGGCAACCAGTGGGAAGGAACTGGCTGCACCTCCAGGTGTTAAAAAACGGTAAGAGCTGCACATTTAATGAGCCAACATTAAGTCAACTTAGAGTTTTCCATTTCCTGCCCTGGCCGGTTTGGCACAGTGGTTAGAGCATTGGCCTGCGGTCCAGAGAGACCCAGGTTCGGTTCCCGCAAAGGGCATGTAACTTGGTTGCAGTTTGTCCCTGGCCCTGGTTGGGTCGTGCGGGTGGCAGACACTTGATGTGTTCCTTTCACATCGATGTTTCTCTCTCTCTCTCTCTTCCTCTCTCTCCCTCCCACTCTATCTGAACAAAAAATGAAAAAATGTCCTTGGGTGAGGATAAAAAAAAAAAAAAAAAAGAGTTTTCCATTTCTTTGACTCCCACAGCTACTCTTTTATTACTTTTTCTCTTTAAGCCTGACCCAAAGTTCATTTATTAGAATTCTTCCATATAGAATGATAGAGGTATGGAGAGTATAGAAACAGTTTGAATTACCTGGCCAGCACCTATCAAATGACTTAAAGTACCAGGGCTAACATTGTTGAAGAGCTATGAAGGGAATATAATTAAAACGGATAATCTCTAGAAGCTGGGAGATTGTACTAAGAAGTTTACTGTAATCCTCTAGGTAGGTATCACCAGCAGACTACAGTAGCTTGGGACTCCTAATAAATACTTGGTGTGATTTACAACATAAACCCCTGCTGAAAGAAACAGGTTGAGGAGGGGTGGGAAAGCCACAAGTAGCACTTACCATCTTCTGTTTCCTGCCACACGATGCCCTCGAGGTTGACGCTTGTCCCGGGTTCACAGGGGCCCAGGCACTCAGGCTCGGTGGCTAGAGCCACATCACATGTGTTGACCCCGACTGATCGGGTACGAACCATGATCTGCTCACAGGGAGATGAGATGTCATTACTGACCACTGGTACCAAAAGGTGTAGCGGCAGCACTGCTGGTGTGGAGACAGGGGACTCCATCTGTGGGGGTAAAGAAAGTAGCAGCTGAGTTGCAGGAAGAACATTTAGAGGAAATACAGTCTCTGTATTTAATCTAGTCCTACATCTTTTCCTGCCAGAGTGCAGAGGACTCTAAATATAAGACTTTGGTCTTTCAAGTTCTAGCTCTTGATACCGCTACAAATCTAGCAGTTTAGATGAGTGCACCCTGTGCTAGGAGAAGCTGTATTTCTTATTAACAATTTTTCTCATAAACTGCTTGGCTAAAAGTATAAAAAGAAATCTTGTCTCATTTCTCTGGTGAAAGAGAATCAGAGCCAGTTTTCAGTAGTAACAGAGCACAAAGACTGATGAGAAAGAAAAGGACCAGTTTCTAAGCCATGATCTACTGCTGCCACTATGCTTCCCAACAGTCTATCACTCAACAAATCATACATTAACCAGCTATAAAATTCAAGAATACAGGCGGGGATAAAGACAGAGAGAATATCCAGATCCTAGGAATGCCACTTCAAGAAGACTGGAGCTCTAATTCATCTTTAGCTAGAAGGAAGTCTTCTTAAAATTATATAGGTGAGCTGGGAGTTTCCATTATAACAGCAAAGAGTTAATTAGAATGACATTTTGGAATGTGAATCTAACACCAAATTTATCTGAAAGAAACAGGAGGTGTTGTTACTACCCAGAAGCCAGTCCACAGCAATCTCCTGAAGTTGATTACACACACACACACACACACACACACACACACACACACACAGCTGAACATAAGGACCAACAATCTACCTCCAAATCTAGAACCTCTCACAAAAACACGATTACTTAAATTCTAAGAAAAATGCAAAACATCAAGATTTGCAAAACATCTAGAGTTAAAAGAAAAGTTATGATAAAGAGGGCAATAATCCCTTAATTCGTTAAATACTAGCATTTATCAGGCTGACAAAGTACCAACTTCGAGTCTACAGTGCCCAAACTCTAATTGAACATAGTCTTGCATATGCAAAGGCACTCAATACACACTGACTAATGTGGTATGATAGCAATCAGTAGACTTAGAAAATGACAGGGACCCTTTTCCCCTGTCAAAGACATTTTAGTCCAGGTTGCAGACTTTTATTCAGAGAGAGCCACACAAAGAACCCATAATACAATCTGCTGGACAGCTCTGCAACAGAACTCTGGTTCTAGAATAGTTTACTATATGACCACTGCTCTACCTATAATCCACCTTCTTCTTTTTTAAAATATGTTTTTACTAATGTTTTAGAGAGAGAGAGAGAGAGAGGAAAGGAGAGATAGAAACCTCAGTGTGAGAGAGAAACATAGATAGGCTGCCTCCTGCATACCCCCTGCTGGGGACTGAACCTGAAACCTGGGCACGTGCTCTGCTGGGAATTGAACCAGGACCTCTCAGTCCATGGGATGACGCTCAATCCACTGAGCCACACCAGCCAGGGTCTACCTCCTCCTTCTTAACACTGACATTTGGATATTGCATCCATTCTCTGAAGTCAGCTCTGACATCTTGGCTTATAAATCACTGCTATTTGTGGATCATCACTGTCAGAGTCCATAGACTGCTAAAACACTGATTCTGATTAATTCTGGTCCCTGAAAGCTGCTAAAACATTATCCTTATATGTTTGCCGTTACATATACCTACCTTGTACTTCCCTAACACCGCCTTTTGCATAAAATGAAATGAAAGGGACGCCTGTATAATGAATCTTCTGTATGATGGTAAATGCCAAAAGGCATTTTTGTTCTCTTTGCACTCTTGAAAATCAGGCATTCGTAATTTAATTTGGTAACCTTCTTGGGATGTGATACATCCTTGAAAGACCCTTTAACATTTCCATGCACTGACTTGAAGGTAGAAATAAAAAGCAAACTAGACTCCCTACTACTCCTATGTAGTGCTAGAATCTGACTCTAATCCTTAAGCCCTTTCAGGAATGCTACAAGAAGGTGGCTCATAACTCTTTGGAAAGAAAGCTTCCTGATGCCCTGGCGAGTTTGGTTCAGCGATTGAGCATCGGCCTGCGGACCAGAGAGTCCTGGGTTCGGTTCCCGCTAGGGGTACATACCACAAAAAAAAAAAAAAAGAAAGAAAGTTTCCTGAGGAGTTTGCTCTTGAAGGTTACTAGAAAGGGGGAAATTAGAGACAGAGTATACAGATCATCTTTACTCTTGGCCTTACTTCTGTTTCTGTTCTTTCTCTTGGGGAAGAACTGAGACAGAAGTAATTCTGCCATCAGGATGTGCATATCCTTTGCTTAGAGTTTGTTCCCTTTTCTATACCTTTCTTCTACTAGCAAGAGAAATTCCTACAAGATCCTCTTTCTGGGACACACAGATTGACCTAAACCTTTTAGGTCAGTCCTGTGTATTTTCTGATTGCCTCACTGAGCATGTCCTGTTGTCAATCTGTTCCACTACTGAAACAGCAATCCCAAGTACAGAAGGAGGTAAGTCCCTAGGGAGTCACCTACACACTCTCTCAGCTATCAAAGACAGCTCTTTTCTGGAAGTGGTTTTATTTCCTGCTAAGTTATTCAGTGCTGCTGATGTCCAGAGAGAAGATATGCTACTATCATTCTAGATTAGGCCAAGCTGCCCTGGCCAGTTTGGCTCAGCGGTTGAGCGTCGGCCTGCGGACCAGAAAGTCCTGGATTCGGTTCCTGCTAGGGGCATGTACCACACACACACAAAAAATTAGATAAGGCCAAACCCCTAGAGTTCCTTACTAACAGATCCAAAAAACATTTAAGATATAAGTAGAAAACACCAATGTTACATTCAAGCACTTTGCCAAATTAAACCCTGCCTATGGAACACCTAAAGAGAAGAAACTTAGCTGAACTGATCACTAAGAATAACAAGAACTAATACACATGAGGAGCTGATTAACATGTATATGCATCAAACTACCTTACTGATCAGAGTTACTAAGCAGAATTCAGGATCTCTGTATGAGGATGACTTTATTTAATTATTTAGTTAATTATAAAAGAGATTTTGGGGGGTGGGGAGTAGTGAAGAATCTACCTATGCGTTTGGAACTATTCAGTTTCCTTCCACTTTGCAACAGAAATCTAAGGAGAAATCATGGCGCAGCACAATAATGTTTAATTAGAGCTCCAGCTCTAATTACCATTTGGTCACATCTATAATCTACATTAAGCCATAGTGCATAATAAGCAGCTCTGTGATATTCATCTAATAACCTATGTGGTTTTATGGGATTTTATATTCTACTGTTCATTGGAACAAACATAGCTTCATTTATCACTCTCCAGGAGAAAATAAAAATCAGAAAAGGACTCATTTTGTCATCTTTCCCATATACTTAGGATTAAGAGCAGGGATAGTCAGGAGATTGATGCCAGCAGGAAAAACAAGCAACAGGAACATAAAAAGTTAAGGTAATTAAATACTTTAACAACTAGGACAACAATAAAAGCTGGGCCAGTTCTCACTCTGAAATGCTAAGTGCCACCATGGCTCCTGGGACTCACTGAATGCTGAGGTAAACAACAAAACCCTGAAAAGAAGAATTGAAATATGGAAATCTCTGAAGTTTCCCAACAATTCATGTTCCTTATCTTTTAATAATATTTCTTTCAATTCACCTCTAGATATTATTCTTAATAGCACCTATTAGGGATCTGAGTGTTGATAGGCAGGTGACACAGAAATGAGGACTAGAGACAATAAAGGCCAGAGACATTAATTTCCTTGCAAGAAGTAATTATACACTGACTTCAGCCGCTTCCCACACATGAGAGGTACTGATGGAGAAAAAACTTCAAGGTAGCAACAGAATTTTGGGGGTAGAAATGCAGTGAAGAAATATTTGGTTTAGCCCCTCTCCACTCCCTTATACAAATATTAGTCTGATATCTTCACCTTCACAGTCCAAAGGTAGAAAGGAAGCTGGCACAGTCAGAACGGCTCAGTTGGTTCAGTGCCATCCACGTACCAATTCCCGATGCCTGGGTTGCACTTTGTTCCCAAGTTAGAGAGTATACGAAAGGCAACTGATTGACGTTTCTCTCACTCTCTCTCTCTAGCAAGTCCTTGGGTAAGGATTTAAATAAAAGGAAGGAAGAAAGGAAGCAAGCAAGCAAGCAAGCAAGCAAGCAAGCTGATTCTACTGATAACTGTAGTAGCTCTAAAAAACTACCTTTTATCCAAGAATGAAAGGTAATTGGGGACAATGGTTAGATGAATGTTCACATTTATTCATAATTATTAGATGAGATTATGTAGAAAGTAGAATGTCATCAAATATATTAAATACAATATTAATAAGATGCTGTCTTTCTTTTTTTTTTATCCCCACTTGAGGACATTTTTGCATTTATCTTCAGATAGAGCAGGAGGGAGAGAGGGGACAAAAGAGAGAGAGAAACATTGATATGAGCGAGACACATCGAGTGGTTGCCACCCACATGACCCCAACTGGGGCGGGGGACAAACTGCAACCGAGGTACATGCCCTTAGTGGAAACCGAACCTGGGACTCTGGTCCGCAGGCCGATGCTCTAACTGCTGAGCCAAACTGGCCAGGGCGATGCTGTCTTTCTTTAATAAATTCAAAGATCCTTCAAGATTTCACAGTGACTCAGCTTCAGCAATACTAACAGTAATATAGATTCCTGATTCACGGACAAATATATAAGTACTCCCCCTGCCAACACATTACATAACACTTGACTCGCTCACAAAGCTTATTATGGGTTATTAAAAAGAGCAGAAATTATTTTTTAAGAAGACTTAACACTGATTTTTAGGGTGAGAGGGAGGAGAGAGAAAAGAAACATTGATTTGAGAGTGCAACATCAACTGGCTATTTCCTGCAGCCCCCCCACTGGGGATCAAGCACGAAACCTGGGCATGTGCCCTGACCAGGAATTGAACAGGCAACCTTTTGCTGCATGGGATGATGCCTAACCAATTGAGCCACTCAGCCAGGGCAAAAAGAGCAGGTATTTTTAAAAACCACATTTATTATGTTATTTGTCTCTTAAATTAAAGTGGAAGAAATATCCTCAGTTATTTTAATTTCTTCATGCTGACTGGGATTTTGAGACAAAATAAGTTTACTGTATTCATTTAATAATTGAGGATTATTTTTGCCTATTCTGAAATATTAATGATTCCTGTTGCGAGAGGTTGGCAGGTAGAAATCATGGAATAACTGAGGATGAGAGGGAAATCTAAATTCTTCTTTTCCACAAAGCTTTTGTCAGAATGGAAAGAAGAAGGAAGGAAGGAAGGAAGGAAGGAGGGAAGGAAGGAAGGAAGGAAGGGAGGAAGGAAGAAGACTGCTGGTTTGCAGAGCTTACAGATTTCGCTTAAGAATGTTTTGAGAAAGAACTTGATTATAACTCTGGTTAATTTCCAAGACATCTTGTAGCAGAAGGCAAAGAGGAAAAAGAAGAAAGACATGGTAGCTGGTACCATAACTAGAATCAAACAGTTCTGAGAGCCCAGCCGGTGTGGCTCAGTGGTTGAGCACTGACCCATGCACCAAGAGTTCGCCAGTTCGATTCCTGGTCAGGGCACATGCCCAGGTTGTAGGCCAAATCCCCAGTGGAGGGCATGCAGGAAGCGGCCAATCGATGTTATCTCTCATCGATGTTTCTCTCTCTCTCTCTCTCCCCCCCTTTCCTCCCTCAAAAATCAATAAAGAAAGAAAAAGGAAAAAGAAAAAACAAGGAACAGTTCTGAGAAACTACATACTCTATTCACAGAAAACTTACTTTAGCACTCATTTTAACCAATCTGTACTTGGTCAAGGTCAGCAGTGAAGGCTGATAAGTGTATATCAGAAAATGTAAGTACAGTGAACATATAATCTGAACACTACAGACTAACCATAGGACATTCTCCTGCAATGCTCTGTATACAATCTCAGGCTTAGACCCTAAAGACCTCTTCTGGTAAAGAGGAGACAGCAAATCAAAGGATCCTAAACATTAAAGTCTGTCTAAATTCCCAGAGTATGGAAATGGATTAATTATGCTGAAAATTTAACAAAGGAAAAAAATCTCATAAAGGAAATCAATGCATAACACAAATCACATGGCAGTGTCCATTACTGTGGCAAAGGTGTTGCTAAATGAAGCATCTATTCTGTTCTTCTAAAGTTTTCTTACTCTATCATCTCCTGCTTGCTTGAAATTCACATTTTCCTTTAGCAAAGCTACTAACTTTGCAGCTGATGAGTGAAACTACCTCTGAAAGTAATTTTTTTTCACAGAAGGTTGATAATCCCTCCCATTCCTGTATTGTTCCAAGGAAAGTGCTGGAATTGGCTTCTCAAGAATAAAGAATTTGAAAAAAAATCATTCTCTGGCTGCAATTACTTCCTCTCCTGAACATACTTCTTACCTCCTTTCACATACTCACTTCCTAAAAAGTCAGGGCTGGAGCTTGTCATTACTACTCCATTCTCTTACCCTTGAAGATACAAAAAGAAACATACAAAAAAAGTTACCCACAAACCAAATAAGGTGAATACAACAGAAAGCTAAAGCCTTTTTATGAATTGTTCAGAAGCACAGATATTAGAAAAAAAGTCTCAATTCACTTACAACATGAATGGACTAAACTGTTCTAAAGAACCTAATTGTGCCCTGGCCAGTTTGGCTCAGCGGTTAGAGCGTCGGCCTGCGGTTCAGAAACACCCGGGTTTGGTTCCTGCTAAGGGCGCATACTTTGGTTGCAGTTTGTCCCCGGCCCTGGTTGGGTTGTGCGGGTGGCAGCCACACATGTGTGTCCCTTTCACATCGATGTTTCTCTCTCTTTCTCTCCCTTCCACTCTATCTGAACAAAAAATGGAAAAATGTCCTCAGGTGAGGATAAAAAAAAAAAAGAAGAACCTAATCATCATTCATATTGGCTGTCCTATGAGGAAGCATAAGAATTCTAAATTCAGACATCACAAACCACATCTTGCTCTCCAGGACCTTGGGAAGAGAAATGGGAATGATGCTCCCTGCTTTAACTAGCTGTTCTTCAACTTTTTGGTCTTGGGAAATCTTAAAAATTGAGAACTTTTTACAGAGCTTTTATTTATGTAGGCTGTATCTATTGATATTTACTATATTAGAAACTAAAACAAAGGTTTAATATGTACTAATTAACTTATTTAAAACAACTAAAATTTTGAGGAGACTTCCAGTCAATATAGCGGCATAGGTAAATGCAGTCTCACCTCCTCCATAACGACATCAAAATTACAACTAATCATTCAGAATCGCCTGACATCGAGCTAAATGGAAGTCCTATTACTATGAAATTAAAGAAGAAGCCACATTGAGACTGGTAGGGGGGTTGGAGGGATGGAGGGGCTGGTCCCACACCCATGTTTGGCGGATAAAAATCAGGAGGGATACCTCAGCTGGAAAGGTGCTCCCTGAGGAGTGAGGAGTCCCTGTCAGAGTTCCAGCTCAAGGTTCCAGCGCCAGGAAGAGAAGTCCCCATGACTTCTGGCTATAAACACCAGAGGGAACTAAGGCTGAGGCTGCTGGAACCCCAGGCAGCTCCTCTTAAAGGGCCCGAACATGGACTTACTCGGACTTGCTCCTTCTGGACTCCAGAGTTGAGGAAGCAGCTTGAAAGGCACGAGAGAGAGACACACTGGGAAGAACCGAGTTGTCTGGCATTGGGGTGAGAACTGGAGAGGCAGCTTTCTCCCAACAGACTTACTGTGGAAGGCTGTTGTTCCTTTGGTGAGCCCTTCCCTGGGGCAGCAAAAGGCAGCCATATCTGGGACTCCAGCAACCTGGCTCGCAGTTTGCCCCACCCTGGTGATTCCCTGAGGCCCTGTCCCACCCAACCTCTGGGCACACCCAAGCTGTTTCCAGTGGCTTTATCACAGGATTAGCCCATCTTGGATCCTGCTTCAGGTTTTCCTAAAATCTCTCCAACAAGCAGCATCTGGTCTCAGGGAGCCCCATACCTCTCGTTAAGTAGCCCCAGGCCTGACATTAGAAGCAGCCAGCCTTGGTTCACAACTTGGCTTTTCCTGGGCATGTTCAAGCCCAACACAAGAAGCAGCTGTCTGCAGATCACTCAGTAACTTATGCCTGGTGGCCTGGGGTAGAACACAGGCAGAGACTGACCTTGCCCCAAAGCCAGCACACCCAGTGGACAGCTTCAGACCACATGGAAGCACCACCACCCAAACACCTCCACAAGTAACACACTCAAGGAGTGGACTCAGTGAGTACCAGAGTCCTATGAAGTAAGTCTTGCTCTGTGTTGGGCCCCTATACTGCTGATCCTCCAAGGGAGTCAGAGGCCAGTGGTCAGTGGGCACAGCCAGTCCCTGCAGCTGATCAGCCTGAGTAAATCCCTCCCATTGATGTGCCAACAGCAATCAATACTCAATTACAACAGAATGGTGTATAGTCCACACTACGGGTGTACCTTGAGGGCTCAGCTGGAGTGATCAGGGATGCTGTGCCATAGGACCCTACAGGACACCTACAACAATAGGCCACCCTAAGAAGCCTAGGAGACATAGCAACTCTATCTAATACATAGAAACAAACACAGGGAAACAGCCAAAATGAGGATACAAAGAAATATATCCCAAGTGAAAGAACAGAATTCCAGAAAAAGAACGAAACAAAATGGAGATAAGCAGTCAATTAGATACAGAGTTCAAAACACTGGTTATAAGAATGCTCAAGGAACTTAGTGAGATCTTCAAGGAACTTAAGGAGAAATACAAGGAACTTAGTGAGAACATCAACAACATAAAAAAGGACCAGTCAGAAATGAAGGATACACTAAAGAATAATTTACAGGGAATCAATAGAAGAGTAGATGAAGCCAAGAAGCAAACCATCAAATTGGTATATAAAGAAGCAAACAACACCCTATCAGAACTGGAAAAAGAAAAAAGAATAATAAAAAAATGAGTACAGTGTAAGGAATCTCTGGGACAACTTCAAGTGTACCAACATTCACATCATGGGGGTGCCAGAAGAAGGAGAGAGAAAGCAAAAAATTGAAAACCTATTGGAAAAACTAATGACAGAAAACTTCCCTAACTTGGTGAAGGAAACAGACATACAAGACCAGGAAGCACAGAGAGTCCCAAATAAGATGAACCCAAAGAGGCCCACACCAAGACACATCATCATCAAAATGCAAAAGGTTAAAGCAGCAAAAGAAAAGCAGTTAGTTACCTACAAGGGAGTTCCCATAAGACTATGGGCTGATTTCTCAAGAGAAACTTTGCAGGCCAGAAAGGAGTGGCAAGAGATATTCAAAGTGATGAAAAGCAATGACCTACAACCAAGATTACTCTATCCTGCAAAGCTATCATTTAGAATCGATGGACATATAAAGAATTTCCCAGACAAGCAAAAGCTAAAGGAGTTCATCACCACCAAACCAGTATTATATGAAATGTTGAAGGGTCTTCCTGAAGGAGAACAAAAATCTGAATAAAATGGCAATAAATACATATCAACAATTGAATCTACAAACAAAATGAACAAGCAAAACAGAGACTCATAGATACCGAGAACTTTTTGTTGCTTGCCAAATGAAATGGAAGGGTGTTAGAGGGATGGGTGGAGGGAGGGTAGGAAAAGATAAACCAAAGAACTTCTGTGCATATGTGCATAACCAATGGACACAAACAATAGGGTGGGGAAGGCAGGAGGAGGGCTGGATTGGGAAGGAGGGGGTCGATGGGAGAAAAACGGGGGAACATCTGTAATATATTCAACAATAAAGATAAGTTTTTTAAAAGTAAAAAAACAAATAAAACAACTAACAATTTTAAAATTATAAAATTAGACAGAGAATAGATTAGTAGTGGCCAGGGGTATGGGATGTGGAGGTGGTTAAGAAAGTGCAACACAAAGGATCCAGGTAGTGATGAAACTGTTCTGTATCTTAATTGTGTGTAAATACCCAATCCTACACATGTGACAAAACTGCGTAGAAGTAAACACGCATGCACACACACACACACATCAGTACAAGTAAAATGGGGGGATCTGAACATGATATGTGGGTTGCATCAATGTCAATATCTCTGCTGTGACACTGTACTACAGCTTTGCAAGGTGTTATCATTGGGGGGAACTAGGTAAAGGGTACATCAGATCTCTCTGAATTATTACAACTACAATTATCTCAAAATAGATGAATAAAAAATTGAGAACTCTAAAGAGCTTTTTTTTTTTTATGTGAAATATATCTATGGATCGTCACCACACTAAAATTAAAAAAAAAAAATTTAATGTGTTAACTTGTGTTTATTGATTTCAGAGAGAGGAAGGGAGAGGAAGAGATAGAAACATTGATGAGAGAGAAACATCAGTCAGATTCCTCCTGCATGCCCCCTACTGGGGATTGAGCCCATAACCCAGGCATGTGCCCTGACTGGGATTGAACCATGACCTCTTGGTACATAGGATGACACTCAACCAACTGAGCCACATTGGTGGAAGTATATTAACTTGTTTTAAATAACACTTAACAGCCTATTTTGTTCTACCATATATAACATTTTAAATAAAAATACCTACACTTTTTCAAAAGAAAAGAGAAGAGTGGAACTGATTTATATTTTGCAAATCTCTCCAATGTCTGATTTAATAGAAGACAGCTAGATTCTCATGTCTGCTTCTGCATTTAATCTGTTGGTTAAATGTTTTGGTTAAAAGTTTATTTAAAAAAAAAACAAAACTTGCTCTGGCTGGTGTGACTCAATGGTTAGAGGATTGGTCCAAGCATGGAAGGGTGTGGGTTCAATTCCTGGTCAAGGGCACGTACCTGGGTTGCAGGTTCAATCCCCAGTCCTGGTTGTGGCGTGTGCAGGAGGCAACCAATTGATGTGTCTCTCTCATATCAATGTCTCCCCCCCACCCCCCCGCCTTCTACCCTCTCTAAAAATCAATGGAAAAATATCCTTGGGTGAGGATTAACCAAACAAACAAAAAACTAACAACAAACTGGCCTCATACAGATTATATATATAATATAGCCTTTTCAGATAAGTGTGAATATTTTTCTTTGATATGACACCAAAACTCAGCAAGTGACAGTTCTTAAAGGTTAGTGTCAATGTGAAATCTGAAATTATTAACAATGAACTTTTTTGTACTCTGTTACATTATAATCCATTGGTCTATCTTGCACTTTGAATATTTCTTTTATCCATGTATGATTTTTAACATCACGCATTAGTCAATTCACTGAGTGATGCAGCTCTTTCAAATATGTATTGAAAGGTGGGGGAGGGGGGTGCTGGGTAAGAAGGGTGAAGAGATTAAGCAAAGAAAAAATAAAGAAAGACTCATGGACACAAACGATAAACAGTATGGAGAATGCCAGAGGGAAGGAGGTATGAGGAGGCAGGTAGAAGAAGGTTAATGGGATAAATGGAAGGAGACGTGACTTGGGGTGGTTAATACACAATACAATATATAGATGATATATTGTAGGATTGCATACCTGAAACCTGTATAATTTTATTAACCGATGTCACCCCAATAAATTTAAACTTTAAAAATTCATATTCTCTGGGCACATCAGAAACAAATTTTCCAAAATTATAATGTTTGCTTGAAAGCTGAAATTTTATCATTAACAAAAAATATTGCCAGTTGTTTTCCTTGGAGCAATAGGCTCATTTCATTCACTTTCAAGAAAATGTCTGCCAAATACCCAAGTCTGAATGACTAATCTTGTCAGTTGTTCTTTCAAGTGAAAAAATGGTTTTCAGCCCTGGCTGATTTGGCTCAGCAGTTAGAGCGTTGGCCCTCGGACCAGAGAGTCCTGGGTTTGGTTCCCGCTAAGGGCATATACCTTGGTTGCGGTTTGTCCCCAGCCCTGGTTGGGGTAGTATGGGTGGCAGCCACTCGATGTGTGTCTCTCTCTCTCTTCGTCCCTCCCTCCCACTCTATCTGAAGATAAATGCAAAAAAAAAGGTATTCAATGAAAAAACTGGGTTGGTCAGCCCACCAATTACACAGGTGTTAATGTGTACTTATAAAATGACAGGTACTCAAAGGTTGAGATATAATTAATACTTTTTACTGCTTTACTAAAGATATTTTAAAGTGAAACTGGCTTTATAATTTTAAAAATCTTTTACTGAAAGAACATTGCAATGAAGAATGTGATGGCTACTAGTGAAGTTTGGTACCATTGATTTGTGCCAAGATGCCAGTCATTTTACCCACCATTGCATTTGCACTATTAGTGAAAAGTCAACAGAGTGAAAGGGCAAATGAGGTCTTAGTATTAGTATGAAAATAGTTTTGACCTAGCAGGACCTCTGAAAAGGTCTGAGTGATACCTAGGGGTCTGAGGGTTATATTTGAGAAGTAATCAAGTTTCATGTTCTAGGACTGGGAAGTGATCAGCTTCTCCAGAAGCGTATGCCCATCTGATTCCTAAACAAAACTAGAATTCTGGGAGCACGAAGTTGAGGGAGATTGCCTGTTCATCAGGCAAACAAAAGTGCCTTGTTTGAGTGAAGGAAAGAGACAAAGGCAGGGAAAGTTATTAGTAAGAGTGAAGTAGGAAAGAACACTCCTAAAATTCATATACTAAGGATCTCATAAGGGATGTTTATGAGTTAGAGATCAACAGATTTCAGCAACTGAGTAAATAGTGAGTATTTAAAAAACTTGGGAAAATGAATGTTTCTCTCTCTCTCTCTCTCTCTCTTCCTCTCTCTCCCTCCCTCTCTATCTGTACAAAAAATGGAAAAATATCCTCGGGTGAGAATAAAAAAAAAAAAGAAAGAAAGAAATTGATGGCATTCTTATACACCAATGATGAACTCACAGAAAGAGAAACTAAAAAACAATACCATTTACCATTGCGGCAAAAAAATTAAGATACCTAGGAATAAACTTAACCAAAGAAATAAAGGACGTATTCATAGAAAACTACAGGTCATTGAAAAAAGAAATAGAGGAAGATATAAAAAAGTGGAAGCACATACTTTGTTCATGGATTGGAAAAATTAACATCATTAAAATGTCCATATTACCCAAAGCAATCTATAGATTCAATGCAATCCCCATCAAAATACCAACGACATATTTCACAGAACTACAAAAAATACTTCAAAAGTTCATATGGAACCAACAAAGACCTCGCATAGCCACAGTAATCTTGAAAAAGAAGAACAAAGTTGGAGGGATCACATTACCAGATTTCAGGTTATACCACAAAGCCACTGTAATCAAAACAGTCTGGTAGACTAGTGGAACAGAACAGAGAACCCAGAAATGGACCCAAGGCAATATGCTCAATTAATATTTGACAAAGGTGGCATGAGCATACAGTGGAGTAAAGACAGCCTCTTTAATAAATGGTGTTGGGAAAATTGAACAGCTACATGCAAAAAATTGAAAGTAGACCATCAACTTACACCATACACAAGAATAAACTCAAAATGAAAAAAAGACTTAAATGTGACTCATGAATCCATAAAAACCCTAGAAGAAAATGTAGGCAACAAAATTTCAGACATCATACACAGCAGAATTTTCACTGATGCATCACCTAAGGCAACAGAAACAAAGGAGAAAATGAACACGAGACTACATCAAACTAAAAAGCTTCTGCACAGCAAAAGACTCAATCATCAAAATGAAAAGGCAACCCACTGTATGGGAGAGCATAATTGCCAATGATATATCAGACAAGGGGTTAATTTCCAATATATATAGAGTGCTCATACAACTCAACAAAAGGAAGACAAAGAACCCAATTAAAAAATGGGCAGAGGAACTAAACAGACACCTCTCCAAACAGGACATACAAATGGTTAAGAGACATATGAAGAAATGCTCAACATCAGCAGTCATCAGAGAGATGCAAATTAAAACAACAATAAGGTATCACCTCACACCTGTCAGAACAGCCGCCATTAACAAATCATCAAACAACAAGTGTTGGTGAGGGTGTGGGGAAAAGGAGACTCTAGTACACTGCTGGTGGGAATGCAGACTGGTGCAGCCACTATGGAAAACAATATGGTGTTACCTCAAAAAAATTAAAAATTGAACTTCCATTTGACCCAGTGATCCCGCTTCTAGGAATATACCCTAAGAAGCCTGAAACACAAATCAGAAAGAATATATGTATCCCCATGTTTGTAGCAGCACTATTTACAATAGCTAAGATCTGGAAACAACCCAAATGTACATCAGTAGATGAATGGATAAAAAAGCTGTGGTACATATACACAATGAAGTACTATGCAGCTGTAAGAAAAAAGCTCTCTTATCCTTTGAGACGACACGGAGGGACCTGGAAAGTATTATCCTAAGCCAATCAAGCCAAACAGAGAAAGACAAGCATCATATGATCTCACTTATTTGTGGAATATAATGAACATAACAGTCTGAGGAATGAGGTAGTCCCAGAGACGTGGAAGTGTGGTACAGACTGACAATCCCCAGAAGAGGGGGTGGTGGGGGAGAGATAAACCACAGAACTTATATGCAGATATGCATGAATAATGGATATGGACAACAAAGCTGGGGACAGGGCAGGGAGGGAGAAGAGGGGGGAATCAGTGGGGGGAAAAAGGAGAAACATCTGTAACAATAATTAATTAATTAATTAATAAAAAAGATAATAGGCACAGAATAGGCATAGCATGGAAGAACTTGATAAATGAGCTAACTAACCACTCAAGGGTGAAATTCTTTCTGTAACAGGCATTCATAAAACCACTATTTGAACTGGCATCCCCACCTACCTATGTGGGTAAAGAAGATAACCCTTACTTTACTGGAGTGATTTAAAAGATTAAATTCCTTATCATATATCAAGTACCTAGCAGTGTGCCTACATTATTCTGGCAATCTCAAATGATAGCCATTATCAGCTATCTAAGAGTCAAGTCACTTTTGAAAGCTCATATTGAATTTCATATCCATTAAAACTCCCTAGATATTTTCTAATCAAATTTTGAAAAGATTATCTTCTATCCCTGACCCCTCGCTTTCTTTCCCAGAAGCAACCAAAGTAAAGCATATATATTTGCTTGTTCATATGTACCTTCCCTTTATTCTTTTTACACAAATGACAGTGCACTATATACATATAAATATGTACCTTATTTCTTCATGTAATAAAAATGTAGGTAACTGTTTTGAACTTTAAGTACTCATTTCAACAAGATATACTGGTTGAAATTTCAACTCTATTAGTTAATAGCTAGGTGACCACAGACACATTATGCAATCTTTCTGAGCCTCGGTTTCCTTTTCTGTAAAATAAAAACATTAAGGGTTTCACATGGTCATTGTATAGCAATTAATGACATGTAAAGTACTTGTGTATAATGCTCAAGACACAGTAAAAGTTCAATACATGTTAGCTTATAATAATGATGATGATAGTTATAATAACAGTATCTTATTTTAGTCCATCATTCAGTCTCTTATGACATTGTCAATCTTTATTCAGACATTCAGTGCTTGAGCTATCTGTCCGTAGTTGCTCCTGATAGTCAGTTGCTTTCCCTTCCTTCTTCTTCTAGTAGAGGAATTTTTCTTTCCTATGGAAAATCTACTACCCCAATCTCATTTCACTACAGGAGTGACCTAACTCCACCCAAACTATATGAAATCAGGTTATGGAGATTCCTTCTTTTTCTGGTCCCTTAAGATAAAAGGATTAATTAAATATGGAGCTGCCAGTGGCCACTTCTCCTCACATATGAAGAAGACTTGTCTAAGAATAAAGCCAATTCAGGGGGAAATAGAATAGGGAGATGAATCAAGACAATCTGCATGAAATTATTTAAGGCCCTGCCTGAAATCAATAAACTCTATTTGTATGGACCTACAAATTCCTTTGTTTGCTTAAACTAGCTTGAGCCAGATTTCCATTACAAGTGAAAAAGTCCTGCCCTGGCCGGTTTGGCTCAGCGGTTGGAGCGTCGGCCTGCGGTACAGAGAGACCCGGGTTCGGTTCCCGCTAAGGGCACGTACCTCGGTTGCAGTTTGTCCCCGGCCCTGGTTGGTCGTGAGGGCGGCAGCCACTCGATGTGTCCCTTCACATCGATGTTTCTCTCTGTCTCTTCCTCTCTCTCCCTCCCGCTCTATCTGAACAAAAAATGGAAAAATGTCCTCGGGTGAGGATAAAAAAAAAAAAAAGAAAAAGTCCTGACCACTATATATCACCCACAAATTTATATGCATAGTTTCTATTTAGTCATGGAAGTTACCAAAGGTAGACTCTTGTGGTCCACTACCTCCATTCTAGCTTACAAACATCTAGTAATCAATACTCTTTAAATATAGCTCTCAGCCCGCTATAAAGTCACCTAATTGTATCACCATCTAGTCCACATTTCATCAACATGTCATCAAAAATATAAAAGCCCTGGCCAGTTTGGCTCAGCGGTTAGAGCGTTGGCCTGCGGTCCAGAGAGACCTGGGTTCAGTTCCTGCTAAGGGTATGTACCTCGGTTGCTATTTGTCCCCAGCCCTGGTTGGTCTTGCGGGTGGCAGCCACTCGATGTGTCCCTTTCACATCGGTGTTTCTCTCTCTCCCTCCCTCCCACTCTATCTGAACAAAAAAAGGAAAAATGTCCTCGGGTGAGGATAAAAAAAAAATATATATATATATATCATAAAGGTCTTTTTCAAACACCTTGAAGAAATCAAGGCATTCTAATCTACCAACCCAACAACTCCACTGGGAAGAGAGAAAAAAAGTTCAGAGTATTTTGTTATAGAACTTAATTTGGTTTCAAATACGCATTCTTTTTCTGTATCCTTTCTTCATTCAGAAACATTAAATACTTACTACGGCCAAAGCACTGTACTATGTGAGGAATCTTAATCTGAAAATAAACACAGGGTAAATAGCTATGCAAGTAACATTAAATTATCTCTTTTTGCTGTATATCTACAAAAACTTAAAGATATCAGCTGAAAAGCCTATAGTTTGTTTAAAACTAGTATTTATTAAATAGCCTGCTCCTAGGTCTGGTGGGTTAAACAAAGTAAACAAGTAATTAGGTCTACTGGGGCAAAAAAATGTGAACAAGTAATTAAAGCAATGTAATAAAGAATGCAAATGAGGTAAGTACGAAGGGGGCAAAATAACTTGTGCACACCTGGGAGAGAGGCAAGTAACATTTCACCTGATTCTTGAGGAATAAGTTCAACAGAAAGATAAGGAAAAGCAGATTACTTTCATCAGCTGCAATACCAAATACATGGCCTGAGAGGGAACCACAAATTTTGGAGGGAGTGGTGGGAGATTACATGTCATTGTACAGTCAACGTGGAGTTTTAAGCAGGGAAGAAATATGATCCAATATCCTTTTTTTTTTTGTTTTTACTTTGGCTCTGAAGGAGATTAATCAGAAGGCAAGGACACCAGTTAAAAGCTCACTATAACAGTTCAAGTAATACTTTATAATGATGGCTTGAACCAAGGCAGTGGTAGTTGTAACAGAAAGAAAGGTATGGGTTAGAAGTGAAATCAATACGACTTAACGGTTGACTCAATGTCAAATAGGTAAGAAAAATCTGGGCTGAATTCAAGATTTCAGATAAGAGGTGTAAGAAAACAATAGCATACATAACAAATTGTGTTTGTTTGTTTTTTATCCTCACCCGAGGACATTTTTTTCCATTTTTTTGTTCAGATAGAGTGGGAGAGTGAGAGAGGAAGAGAAAAAGAGAGAAAGAGAGAGAGAGAGAGAGAGAAAAACATCGACGTGAAAGGGACACACTGAGTGGCTGCCACCTGCATCACCCAACCAGGGCCAGGGACAAACTGCAACTGAGATATGTGCCCTTAGCGGGAACCGAACCCAGGTCTCTCTGGACCGTAGGCCTACGCTCTTACCGCTGAGCCAAACCGGCCAGGGCCATAACAAATTGCTGACTGGACAGAATCAGAAAACAAGTTAAACTTTGGGCACGAGTTTCAAGTATGTAGCTGGAAATATAAAACTAGAACTCAGGAGAAAGATCAGGGCAGTAGGCAACAGAAGTTATAAAACTGCTTTACCCAATTGTAAGAGTCAATATATTAACAGATTTTTACTGCCTTCATTAGTTAAATATGGTCCTTATTCTAATACAAGTCCATTGAACAGAGCAATACAATGGAGAATCATGCAATTTTAGAAAAACAGATATCCTGCATTTGTAGAGTCAATACAAAGTTTATATCCTTGCTTGCAAAATTTCACTTTAGATTAGAAGATAAACTAATAAACAATCACAATAGAGATAAACAAATGACTGCAAGTACCCTACGCCCAGGGAGTGACTGCCAGAGAGAATAGGGAAGACTTCCTATTAATGTGGACCTAACTGATAAGTTATGAGCCTCCTAAGAGAAGGAGGAAGAAAGGAATAGCCTGTTCAAAGGTACTCAGTCATGAACAAAGAATATATTCAAAAGCTGCATAGTTGTTTGGTTTGGTTGAAGAGTACAGGTAGAGTAAAATTTGTACTTAACTTTGCAAGTTTTAAGATACTACTGAGGTAGCTGGTTGAGTAGCTCAACTGGTTAGAGCATCGTCCTGATACACCAAGGTTGCAGGTTCAATCCCCGGTCAGGGCACATAACAAGAATCAAGCAATGAATGCATAAATAAGTGGAACAACAAATCGAAGCTTTTCTTGCTCTCTCCCCCTAAAATTAATTAAAAAAAAAAAAAAAACCCACAAAAAACTACTGAGGAACTAAAGCAGAGGAATGGTATCAGATTTGTATATTTAAAGATAAAATGAGCCCTGGCCGGTTTGGCTCAGCGGTTAGAGCGTCAGCCTGCGGTCCGGAGAGACCCGGGTTTGGTTCCCGCTAAGGGCACGTACCTCGGTTGAAGTTTGTCCCCAGCCCTGGTTGGGTCATGTGGGTGGCAACCACTCGATGTGTCACTTTCACGTCGATGTTTCTCTCTCTCCCTCTCACTCTATCTGAACAAAATAGCGAAAAATGTCCTCAGGTGAGGATGAAAAAAAAAGATAAAATGAATAAGGGATTAGATTAAGAGATTGAAGAGGAGGGCTCCTAGTTAGATGTCTGTTGCCATAAACCCAGTAAGTCAGAAGTAAGGGGGATAACAGAAAGGATTCAAGAGACATTCAGGATGTATAAGCAAGCTGACTTCATGACAGATCAGACATACAGGTAATCAGCAAAGGAGTTAGGTATGACTAAAATGTCTGATTCAGATGACTGGGAGATGATTTCATTCCAAAAATATTTGCTGAGTACCTAAAACGTGCCAGGCACTACTCTAGGTGCTGAGGATATACTGAGAACAAAACAGACCAAAATCCCAGTCTCTGAAGCTTAAATTCAAGTGGATGGTATTCCATTACTGAAAGAAAGAAAAAAAAAAAAAGAGGAACAAGGTTTTAATTTAAAAATTATTTTTAAATTGATTTTTTAGAGAGAGGAAGGGAGAGGGATAGAAACATGAATGTAAGAGAGAAACATCAATCGGCTGCTGGTTATCTTGGTATGTACCCTGACTGGGAATCGAACTGGGATCTCTCAGGCCATGGGACGATGCTCAATTCACAGAGCCACAATGGCTCGACAAAGATGAGTTGATTAGTTTTTATGTTTGACTTTGCTTAGTTGCCAGCACTCTAAGAGGACTAGAAGCAGGTAGGTCTCCAAGATCACAACCTGAAGGGGTCTCTGAGTATTTTTTTTTTTTTTATCTTCACCCAAGGACATTTTATTATTTTTTTGTTCAGATAGAGTAGGAGGGAGAGAGAGGAAGAGAGAGAGAGAGAAACATAGATGTGAAAGGTACACATTGAGTGGCTGCCACCTGCACGACCCAACCAGGGTCGGGGACAAACTGCAACTGAGATACATGCCCTGCCCTAGCTGGTTTGGCTCAGCGGTTAGAGTGCCAGCCTGCGGTCCCGAGAGACCCGGGTTCGGTACCCGCTAAGGGCACGTGCCTCGGTTGCAGTGTGTCCCCGGCCCTGGTTGGGTTGTGCGGGTGGCAACTACTTGATGTGTCCCTTTCACGTCGATGTTTCTCTCTCTCTCTCTCTCCCTCCCACTCTATCTGAACAAAATATCAAAAAAATGTCCTCGGGTGAGGATACAAAAAAAAAAAATCTAAAAAAAAAAAAGAGATACATGCCCTTAGCGGGAACCGAACCTGGGTCTCTCTGGACCGCAAGCCGATGCTCTTACCGCTGAGCCAAACCGGCCAGGGCTCTGAGTATTTTTAAGAACTACAGAATAATATATACATGGAAATGAAAACACAATATCATTGTCTGCCTTTCTGATTGGCAAAGATAAAAGAGTTAAACAATAGCCAGGTTGGCAAGAGTATGGAGAAAAAGAGGCACTCTATGCAGTATCAGTTGGTGGAAACATACACTGGTAGTAACTCTGGAGAGGGCAATTTGGCAATATGTATTAAAATGTAAAATGCACATGCTCTTTTGTATACATTTCATTTCTAGAATTTATATCAGTAAGTTAAGCCCTGGCCAGTATGGCTCAGTCGGTTGGGCACTGTCCTGAGTACCAAAAGGTTGCTGGCTCAATTCCCAGTCAGAGCACATGCCCAGGTTACAGGCTCAATCCCGGGTAGGGAATGTGCAGGAGACTCACATCGATGTTTCCCTCTCTCTCCCCCCTCCCTTCCTTTCTCTCTCTAAAAAAAAAAGAAAATCAATAAAAATATATTTTTTAAAAAGTTAATAGCACAAATGCAGAAAGATGTATGATGCATGGTTTGATTCAGTGATGCTTTCAATAAGCAAGCAAACAAACAAAAACTCAGAAAAAATCTAAATGGCCATAATGGCATAGGATGTCTATCAAGGACAGATATCCACAGCATATTTTTGAGTGAAGAAAATGTTACAATATGGCATGTACTAGTATTAGTCTATTAATGTTAAATTGATCTTTATATAAGTATATATGATTATTATACAATATGTAGATCAGAAGTTAGAAACAGAAGTTGAGATATGGAGAGATATTCTTTTTTAAAAAGTTTTTTATCCTCACCTGAGGACATTTTTTGTTTAGATAGAGTGGGAGGGAGAGAGAGGAAGAGAAAGAGAGAGAGAAACATTGACGTGAAAGGGACACATCGAGTGGCTGCTACCCGCACTACCCCACCAGGGCTGGGGACAAACTGCAAACGAGGTACGCGCCCTTAGCGGGAACTGAACCCAGGTCTCTCTGGGCCGCAGACTGACGCTCTAACCGCTGAGCCAAACTGGCCCGGGCCCAAGGACATTTTTGCATTTATCTTCAGATACAGCAGGAGGGAGAGAGGAAGGAAGAGAGAGAGAGAGAGAGAGAGAGAAACATTCATGTGAGAGAGACACATCGATTGGTTGCCACCCACACAACCCCAACCGGGTCTGGGGTTGAACTGCAGCTGAGGTATGTGCCCTTTGCAAGAACCGAACCCGGGACTCTCTGGTCTATGGGCCGACGCTCTTAAAGACCGAGCCAAACCAGCCAGGGGGAAAGCTATTTTTATTTTATTTTATATATTTTATTTTATTTTATTTTATTTTATTTTATTTTATTTTATTTTATTTTATTTTATTTTATTTTATTTTATTTGTTTATTTATTTATTATCCTCACCTGAGGACACTTTTATCTTCAGATGGAGCAGGAGGGAGAGAGAGAGAAACATCGAAGTGAGAGAGACACATCGACTGGTTGCCACCCACATGACCCTAACCGGGGCTGGGGACAAACTGCAACAGAGATACGTGCCCTTAGCGGGAACCGAACCCACTCTAACCACTGAGAGCGGGTCTCTCTGGACCACAGGCCAATGCTCTAACCACTGAGCAACCAGCATATAAGTAGCAGGGGAAGGCAGAAGGGTAAGGACATTAAGTCAGTACATCCATTGCAGGTCACTGGCAACAGGACTGGCCCCCAAAAGTTGGGTTGTTCCTATGAGCTGAGTACAGGGGCAGTACTACATGACATTTCTATGACCTTCATAAGACAGATGTTCATAACCTAGGGACTTTCTGTATTCATTTGATTCTCAGTAAGAACTATGTGGCATCTTCCATGCATGTGCAAATATGCAAACTCTTTGTTGAGAAATAAACAACAATCCCAAACCCCCTGTCTGTGGTAACCAGAATCCCACCTGGAACGGGGCCAGAAAAAGCCATGTTTCCAGCACTTCTGAGGAAACCACTGCTGCTGCTTATCAAATTAAAATGCAAAGCAGCTCACTTCAGTGTTACTGGGAACTGTCAGAAAGGGATTATGGTTTCTACCCCAAGGATGCAGGTCAGCTAAACAATACCCATTTTCTTGGGTTGAGAAGGAGGGAGGAGGAGGAGAAAGATTAGGCTAGTTTCCAAATAGCAGTCCTGCCTGCTTGTTACCGTGGTAACCTCCCTTCCCTGAGCTGCTCTCATTTGTCTCTCTCTGCCTGACCTTCATGTTGCTCTGACAGTAACTGAGGAAGAAAAGGTGCCCGCCTGCCAGCTAAGCACTCAAGTAGAGGGCAATGAGCAAGAAAAAAGGCACTCTCATTCTAGATTCTAAACGGTGACCTTAGAGCAATTAGAGTCCTGAAAGAGATTTCTGGTGGCCCTTGTCATTCCATCCTTCCTTCTCTGCTCTCAGGGCCACCCTACTTCTGATATACCCTTTTAGTGTGACAAATCTGAGTCAGAGTCAAGTGAGAAGTCACAGAGAAGAGAAAAAAACAAGGTATGACAAGCTGAAGAACAGAGGTAATAAAATATTAACTCGAAAATGCCTGAGACAATGATCAGTAAAGTATAGCTTTTAGTTTCCTCTTTTCAGGATTTGTGCCATATGTTTATTCAGTGGAAGTGTGAAGGCAGTTAAGGTACTTGGGACGGGATAGGGGAAGGACCCGAATACCAAGTGCTTTTTATTGTTTTTCTTCAACCCCTGGATATAGAAAATTCAATCATTTACAATAAAATTATTGAGCACCCCCTATATGTAGATCCTGTACTAGACACTGGGTATGGAGTGAGCAATCAAAGAGCCTGGTAAATAAATATAAATTAGAAAATCATTAAGGAACAAACAGGGCAAGTGATTAAATAACAATGTGAGCTACCTAGGGTAGTCAGGGATGGTGTCTCTGAAGAAGCTGGGTTTCAGCTGAGACCTGAAAGATGATAAGACATGAAGAACTTAGGGATAAGCAATGCAGGCAGAGGGAACAACATATGCAAACCCCTAAGGCAGGAAAGAACATGGCATCTATTTGAGGTCCACATTTCATTTAATATTTCTGGACACACCCATGGAAAAATGTTTGAGTCTGCTGATTCTAGAAGCTTAGGAGGTGCAGGGAATTGGCAACATTTGAACAGCCAGCCAAATATTTCCCACTAAATTCACAGATGCTGAATTATTAATATATCAATCATGAAATACTCTGGACAAAACTTTTTATCCAATAGTTTAGAAAAATAAGAGCTACAATACTGGGGTCAATTCTCTGCTAATACCAGTTACTGTCATTCCAAAAGACACATTGTTTAACAGTAGGTTTGATTTTCACTAGTTTATTTTATTTTATTTTATTTATCCTCACCTGAGGACATTTTTCCATTTTCTGTACAGATAGAGTGGGAGGGAGAGAGAAGAAGAGAGAGAGAGAGAGAAACATCGATGTGAAAGGGACACATCGAGTGGCTGCCACCCGCACGACCAACCAGGGCCGGGGACAAACTGCAACCGAAGTATGTGCCCTTAGCGGGAACCGAACCCGGGTCTCTCTGGACCGCAGGCTGACCCTCTAACCACTGAGCCAAACCGGCCAGGGCTTCACTAGTTTATTTTAAATGGCACCCTCAAACCTATCACATACTTTACCCCCAAACCTATTTAAATGGATTTATGTTGGAGTAATGAGCTTATATAGGAGGTAGCTGGGCCCGGTTTTCGTCTCAGTTTTTTACCACTTAGCTGTATAACCATAGGCAAAGTCACTTCGCTTCTCCAAACTTCAACCTTATGAAATAAAGTAGCTGGACCTTATGATCTTGAAGGAGATTGCATTAGGGTTTTTCTAGTTACAAGTGACAGAAAACCACAGTCAAACTGACAAAAAAGGAATTTAGTGGCTTTCATATAGTGAAAGAAGTCCAAGTGAGGCATGGTCTGATACAGGGGCTCAAATGATGTCACGGACACCTAGTTTCTATTTTTCTGTCTCTTAGTGCTGTTTTCTCTGGTTCAGCTTCATTTTTGAACAGGATCTTACCCAGGGTGGCAAGGTAGCTATAGCAGTTCAAGCTTTACAAGCTCGTAACTCCAAAGCCAGTGGAAAAACACATTATTTTCTGACCACTGTAACATAACTCCTGAAATTCATTCTGACTGACCCAGCTTCCAGAGTTTAAGAACCGATAACCCTTAAAATTTTTAAAAATTTTATGTTTTGTAAATATTTGAACATATTCCCTCTAAGTCTTTACCTTTTCAAGTTTTGATTTAAAAAAAAATGTAGTGTACATGTAATTTTTTTTTTTTAATTCTTACCTGAGGATATTTTTCCACTTATCCTCAGATACAGTAGGAGGGAGGGAGGGAGGGAGAGAAAGAGAGAGGAAGAGAGAGAGTGAGAGAGAGAGAGAGAGAGAGAGAGAGAGAGAGAGAGAGAGAGAAACATTGATTTGAGAGAGACACATCAACTGGTTGCCTCCTGCACAACCCTGACTAGGGCTGGGGACCGAACCGCAACTGAGGTGCATGCCTTTGACCAACATTAAGCCCATGACTCTTTGGTCTGCAAGCTGACACTCTAACTGCTGAGCCAAACCGGCCAGGGCTGTACATGTAATTTTTATCTAACCAGCATCCCTCTTTCCTAGAAGAAAATTGCTCCTTTACCAGTCCTGTGTTCCTAGTAAGATGGGTAATCACAGTGTCCCTTCAGTCGCCTGGATCTGGAGTGGGTTCAGAATCAATCTATTCTTTTTTTTCTCAAATAAGCTATTGATGAAACATTTGTTTCTTTAGAAGGTGGAGCCATGTTTCATCCTTAATATGCCTGTTTGTGATATAAACCCTTTGAACCTCTCCTGCTCTTTTTTTTAATCCTCACCTGAGGACATTTTTTTTTTCCATTTTTTGTTCAGAGCGGGAGGGAGAGAGAGGAAGAGAGAGAGAGAAAAACATTGATGTGAAGGGACACATTGAGTGGCTGCCACCCGCACGACCAACCAGGGCCAGGGACAAACTGCAACTGAGGTATGTGCCCTTAGCGGGAACCAAACCCGGGTCTCTCTGGACCACAGGCGGACGCTCTAACTGCTGAGCCAAACTGGCCAGGGCTGAACCTCTCCTGCTCTTAAAAGGATTACATTTTTGTATCTGCCTTAAACAAAATACTTGAATGATAGCCAAGGAGTTCTACCACCAAAGTATTAATTTGGTCACACAGCAAACACCAATTCTTATTATCCAATTCAATTCTATTACACTTGAACCTACAATTCTATTCTTATACACTCAATTCTACTATAGAAATGAGTTATGAATTAAAACAACTATGAGGTATCACCTCACTCCTGCCAGAATGGCTGCCATCAACAAACCAAACAACAAGTGCTGGCGAGGGTGTGGAGAAAAGGGGAATCTACTACACTGCTGGTGGGAATGCAGATTAGTGTAGCCACTATGGAAAACAATATGGTGTTACCTCAAAAAATTAAAAAGTCATTTGATCCAGTGACCCCACTTCTAGGAATATACCTACCCTAAGAAGCCTGAAACAATAATCAGAAAGAATATATGTACCCCTATGTTCATAGCAGCACTATTTACAATCACTAGGATCTGGAAACAGCCCAAGTGTCCATCAATAGATGAGTGAATAAAAAAGCTGTGGTACATATACACAATGGAATACTATGCAGCTATAAGAAAGAAAGCTCTCTTATCCTTTGAGACAACATGGAGGAACGTGGAGAGTACTAGCCTAAACAAAACAAGCCAATCAGAGAAAGACAAATATCACATGATCTCACTTATTTGTGGAATATAACGAACAAAACAAGCTGATGAACAAAATAGACCCAGAGACACAGAAGTAGGGTAAAGACTGACAAACCTCAGAAGATGGGGATGGGGGTGGGGAATTGGAAGGAAGAGATAAACCACAGAATTTATATGCATGTATGCGCAACCATGGACATAGACAACGATACTGGCGGGTTGGGAGAAGAGGCAAGATGGGGAGGAGGTGTCAAGGGGGAAGAAAGGAGAAACATCTGTAAAAAAAAAAAGAAAGAAAAGAGAAGAGTTACATATGGTTGGATCATCAAAACATTCTGGATCATTCTTGAATATGAAAACTTTTTTAAAGACCAATGAGAATTTTCAGATTGCAAAATGCCAGATTATCAGAATTTTACTGCATCATAAACATTTTTTTGTGTCAATTAGCTATTAATTTAAAACACAATTTTAAATGTTTGAATACTATTCAACAAATAAACAATAATTTATTTGACTGATGCAGGTAGCTACTTAGGTTGTCCCAATTTTCATTTGTATAAAAGAGCTGAGAGGAATATCTTAATGGCTAAATCTCTTGCACCAGTTTCACTATTTTTATGTCATACATATGAGATTAGTGAGTAAAAGGATATATAATATACATATATATTTCTCTCTACACATACACACACTAAAAATTTTTTAATTGAATCTGCAACCTGGGTACGTGCCCTGACTGGGAATTGAACCTGCCACCTATTGGTGTATAGGATGAGGATCCAACCAACTGAGCCACACCAACTAGGGCAAAGGGTATATTTTAAGGCTTTTTGATATACACTATTTCACACTTTCTAGAGTTAATGTGGACACACACACACACGGCATTTAATATACAACATACAATATGCACTTGTACATACAGAGTTCGGTTTATCTTATGCCCCACCCTCCATATGCATGACTTTATATTTATTCATAGGTAATATTCAATCAGTTCAGGCCCAAGATATTTTTTTCCCTTTGTTTTTGTTAATTCTCACCCAAGAATACTTTTTTCCATTGATTTTTAGAGAGAGTGGAAGGGAGGGGGCGGAAAGAGAGAAACATCGATGTAAGAGAGACACATCGACTGGTTGCCTTCCACATGACCCCGGGCCGGGCTGGTCCAGGGAATAAAACTGCAACCCGGGTATGTACTCTTGACCGGGAATCAAACCTGCAATGCCTCAGTGTGTGGGTTGATGTTCTAACCACTAGCCAACACTGGCCAGGGCCAGGCCTAGACCCATGATCTTGAATTCTGGGAAGAGTCTGAGTCCCTCTTAAGCCAGGACAATAAAAAGCTAGATTTCTTAGAGTACAGGTTAGGAGTTGAGATTTCTAATCAGCAAGTAGTTAGTAGACAGGAAAGATTTAAGTTCATAATGTGAATGGGGGCCATGCACAGTATGTTTTTCTTCTCTCCAACTTTTTCTGATAGCTCTCTGACTTTCTAGTAAAATAATGTTTTAGCTTTTACCATAACCAGTATAATCAACCATACCATCTAATTGTTTAACAACATCCATCAGTCTGTTTTCAGTCACTTATCTGTGACTACCGTCAAGAACTTTCCAAAAGGAAAATGTTTTTCCTGCCAAATTGCTATAATGAACAAACTTCTTAAGTTTCTGGGTCTGTTTCCAATATATAAAGGTTCTTAACCATTTTATTTATAATTTTAACCTTGTAGAAAAGAAAATCTCATATTAAAAAAAATCCCTGATAAATTTCATAGATGTGGAATATTTTAGGAACTAGTAGAGGAAGGTTTTGGTTTAGGAATGGATAAGGGAAGAAAGACTTCTTCAAACAGAACTAAATGGTGAAGATAAACTAGAGGAGAAAATTAAGAAAAATGGATGTTGAAGATAGACAACTGGGTTCAGACAGATCCACCACTACTGGCTGTGTTGTTTTAGGCAAGTCATTTAACTTCTTTAAGACAGCCCGCTGGTGTGGCTCAGTGGTTGAGCATCAACCCATGCAACAAGAGGTCGCTGGTTCGATTTCTCCATTTTTTTTTTTTTAATCCTCACCTGAGGGTATTTTTCCATTTTTTGTACAGATAGAATGGGAGGTAGAGAGAGGAAGGGAGAGAGAGAGAGAGAAACATCGATGTGAAGGGACACATCGAGTGGCTGCCACCCGCACGACCAACCAGGGCCGGGGACAAACTGCAACCTAAGTACATGCCCTTAGCGGGAACCGAACCCGGGTCTCTCCGGATCGCAGGCCGACACTCTAACCGCTGAGCCAAACTGGCCAGGGCCGCTGGTTCGATTTCTGATCAGGGTACATGCCAAGGTTGTGGGCCTGATCCCCAGTGGGGGGCATGCAGGAGGCTGCCAATCAATGTTCTCTCTCATTGATACTTCTATTTCTCTCTCCCTCTCCTTCTCCCGTCCTCTCTCTCTAAAATCAATAAAGAAGAAGAAGAAAAAAGACACAGTTATCCAATTAGGAAAAGGGAAATCATATTAGTATCTATCTCACAGAACTACTGTGAGAATTAAATGAAATATAGAAAAAGCATTTAGCATTGTTGCCTGGCACATGCCCTGATAAATGTTAAATGCTGCTGCTGCAGTTTTTGTTATTACTGAATGTGCTGTAGGGATTCTCCAAAAGGGCTTTACTTTCAGAACAAAGATTAGAAGGTTCACAAGCCAGATATCAGCAACTCTTTTCAGGCAAAGAGCAAGCAGGACAGGATTATCTCCTTTTTAGCTTTTCAAGTCCACCCTTATTTTAGGTTGGAACACCTGCACATAAGATGAACACACCTTCTGTAATTCTTGTCAAAATGGAATTTGTTCATCTGAACAAGCCAGTAACAAACATAGGAGAGAAAGTCCCAAAATAACATTCTGATGTCCTTGTTGCACCATTAAGACTAGGAAATAGCCTGACCAGTGTGGCTCAGTGGTTGAGTGTTGACCTATGCACCAAGAGGTCACCGGTTCAATTCCCGGTCAGGGCACATGCCCAGGTTGTGGGCCAAATCCCCGGGGGGGGGGGGGGGGGAGGCACATAAGAGGCAGCCAGTAGATGTTCTCTCTCATGGATGTTTCTCTCTCTCCCTCTCCCTTCCTCTCTCTCTAAAAATCAATAAAGAAAAAAACAAAACAAAACTAGGAAATAGATCTCCAGAAACTCAGTAGTCTACACAATCTTCTCCTTCTTGCAGAACAGACTGTATAACCCACAGTCTCCCCAAGCAGATAAAACTGGTCAGCAGGTGATAAATTGGTAATAGTCCTATAATTCTCGAAGGAGTCAGAGAGCAAGCACTTAATCTCCACTTCAATGAGGCATTTGGCTAATCGCCCATTTGGGAAGAAACCTTTGGAAAAACAAATGGGTGGGACAGCTTCTAATAAGGGGAAAATGCCTATAGCACAAATACCTGAGGAATCTTTAAAATGATCAGGGAGGTCTCAATCTGTTCCTCCCCTACCCTCTATAACAAACAGACCTTAAGTCTGCAAAGGAAGTTTTCCTGGCTCCTAGTCCTCAGTGTCTATTACACTTAAGACATTTCTAGACATCAGCTGTGGTCACTTAGGTTCTCTTAGCTTTAGTTTTCCTATGAGATTAATAAAATGCTAGGATTTTAGTCTCTCTTTTAAATTCTAATCTTGCCTAAATCCAAACTGGTATGACTGTCAGGGGGCAGCTATCCTTACTTAACAGCACTGCTGTTAACTTGAGCTTTATTATAAAATTAAAACCTCTACTTTCAGACATAATTTTCAGTACAAAAATAAAACACTGCCAAGCAGGAAGAAACCTCTTTAAAATGATATGAACGAGATAAAGGTAGCACCTAAACCACAGTGACTGTGGATGGACATCAGACTTAGGGTTCGAGCATGACAGATGGAAGAATCACAATTTTTAAAAAGACTTCTTTAATTGATTTTTTTTAGAGAGAGAGGGAGAGAAAGACAGAAACATTGATGTGTGAGAGAAACACGGATCGGCTGCCTGCTGCACGCCCACCCCCCAACCCATACTGGGGATCAAGCCCCCAACCCAGGCATATGCCCTGACTGGGAATCAAACTGGGACCTCTCAGTCCATGGGACAACACTCAATTAACTGAGTCACACTGGCTGGGCTTAAAAAGATTTTTTATTGATTTTTAGAGAGAGAAATAAAGGGAGAGGGGGAGGGGGCAGAAGGGGAGAGAGAAAGAAACATCAATCACCTGCCCCCTACAAGCCTCCTACTGGGGATCAAGCCTGAAACCTGGGCACGTGTCCTGACTGAGAATAGAACCAGCAACCTTGCAGTGTACAGAATGATGCCCAACTACTGAGCCACACCGGCCAGGGCAAGAATCACAATTTTTTTTTTAATGTTTTTTTTTTCTTCCTTATTGATTTTAGAGAGAGAGGAAGGGAGAGGGAGAGACAGAAACATCGACGAGAGAGAACATTGATTGGCCACCTCCTGCATGCCCTCCACTAAGCATCAGGCCCACAACCTGGACATGTGTCTTGACCGGAAATCGAACCAGTGACCTCTTGGTGAATGGGTCCACGCTCAACCACTGAGCCACACTGGCCAGGAAGAATCACAATTTTTTAGCTCCACAGAGATATGTGTATTTCAATTATAACAAATAATGAAATAGTTCAGATGCATTTATTCCTCAGGCAAAGTGGTATCTTCTTTCAATTTTTTGTTTTGTTTTGTTTTGTTTGTAGTATGTGCCCCTAGCAGGAACTGAACCCGGGACTCTCTGGTCCGCAGGCCAACTCTCAACCGCTGAGCCAAACTGGCCAGGGCCTTTCAATTTATTAAAAATTAAAACGGCCTATTTTGGTATGATTTTCACATCTCCAGTGTTCCAGAGCCTAGTTCTAAAGTTGTTTTGTTTAAACAGTTTTTGCTCAGATTGCCAGAAAGATTCTAAGGCTTTCTAACCTTAAACCTGGATTAACCTTATTGGAGTAGGAGAGCAGGGACACACATGCAAGAACTAGCAAGAAACTAAACCAAGTCACAACTGCCAGAAGGAAGACACCTCTACAGAAGAGAAACGTTACTTTTGTATTTCTAACAAGTACATGTGCCAGAAATACATGGTTTTCAACTTCATTGTTTACCTCATGTCTTCAATCAACATCCAATTATTCCACAAGTTTACAGAGAAACTCCTAGTAAAACTTCACTGTGTACACCATTCTGTGCTATATTATAACAGACCCAAAGTAGATGTTTCTGTTCTCCCTCAAAACTAAGGTTTTGTCTAGTATTTAGAAGGATGTTATCTTAGATCACTGTCCTTGTTTCACAGTACTCAGAAGAAGTGATACTTGGTACCTTATAAACCTTGGGGTTAGCCTAGAGAGTTTTAAAACTCCCATCCCTGTATTCTTTTTGGGTTTGTTTCTTTTGAATAATGAGACTAAGAGAAAGAAAAGAAGGCTTCAGTATACAACATACTGAAAAGAGATCACTTTGTCCTTAATCACTTCCTGGCCATATTTAAAACAGTATGATGTACCCACTGTACTGGCAAAATTTTTGAAGTTGACAATACCAAGTACTGATGAAGCAAAGCTAGTGGAAGCATGAACTGGTACAACCACTCTCATAAACTGGCCTTACCTAGTAAAGTAGTGCATGTACACTTATAACTACCTAGCAGTTCCATGCCTATGTCGGTAACCTACAGAAACCCTTGCATATGTGCACCAGGAAACATATCAGTGTTTATAGCAGCAATGTCTGTAATAGCAAAAATGCTGAAAAGAACACAAATGTCCACCATTAGACTAATGATACATATTTTCATATATTCATACTGTAGAACAATAAAAGCAGTGAGAATAAATGAAATAAACTGCACATATCAATATGGACAAGAAAAAAGCAAGTCACAAAAAAAGGTACAACACTGTGATTGCATTTAAATCAAGAACAAAAACCAGAAAAAACTAAGCAAAATTACTTAGTGATACAAGTTAATGGAAAATACAAAGATATATATATATATATATATATATATATATATATTTTTTAATCCTCACCCGAGGACACTTTTCCATTTTTTGTTCAGGTAGAGTGGGAGGGAGAGAGAGGAACAGAGAGAGAGAGAGAGAAACATCGATGTGAAAGGAACACATCAAGTGGCTGCCACCCGCACAACCGACCAGGGCCGGGGACAAACTGCAACCGAGGTACGTGCCCTTAGCGGGAACCGAACCCGGGCCTCTCAGGACCGCAGGCCGACGCTCTAACCGCTGAACCAAACCGGCCAGGGCGAAAATACAAAGATAAACAGGAGAAAGATTAATATAAAATGCAGGTGGGAGGGTACAATGAGGAAAGGGTCAGACAGGAGGTTCAAAACCTAATCTCAAGTGTTTTTAATGCTTTACTTTTTCGGGTTGGGAATAGTTACAGGTGTTCTTTTCAGTGTTATTCTTTAAACTGTACAGGATGTATTTCACAGTTAAAAACTAAGAGAAAGAGCCCTGGCTAGGTAGCTCAGTTGGTTAGGGCATTGTCCCAATACGCCAAGGTTGCGGGATCCATCCCATCAGGGTACATACAAGAATCAACCAATGGCCCTGGCCGGTTTGGCTCAGTGGATGGAGCGTCAGCCCACAGACTAAAGAGTTCAGTTCTGGTAAAGGGTGCGTACCTCGGTTGCAGTTGGGTCCCAGCCCTGGTTGGGGTTGTATGAAAGGCAACCAATCAAAGTGCCTCTCTCATATTGATGTATGTTTCTTTCTATCTATCTTTCTCTCTCTCTCTCTCTCTCTCTCCCTTTCTCTTCCTCCCTCCCTCCCATTCTCTCTGAAGATAAATGGAAAAATATCCTCAGGTGAGGAATTAAAAAAAACCCAACCAGTGAATGCATAAATAAGTGGAACAACAAATTGATGTTTCTCTCTCCCCATCCTCTCTCTCTAAAACAATAAATAAATAAATAAAACTAAGAGAAAGAAACAAATTACTACAGTTGTCCCTCACCACTTCACGCTTCAATGGTCACAGTTTCACTCTAGCGATTTTTCCAAATACGATACTATATTTGAAAAACCGCGATAGAGTGAAGCCACAAAAGTCGAAGCGTGAAGTGGCGAGGGGTGACTGTATAGTAAATAAAGAATCCTACTTTGTGGAAATTCATTTATTGAGGTAGAGTCTGGAACTGATTAACCGCGATAAATGAGGGCCGACTGTATACTCCTTATATAGTACCTATATATTGCTACAATGAGGAAACATGCCAAATTTTCCTGATGACCTCTTTAGGTAGTAAAAAGATTCTACTAACCATATTAGTTTTCAGAAAAATTAAGCTAGAGACCCCACTTGCACAGTACTTCAGAGGTATAACTTTCCTTTGTAGCATTTATGCAAAATGACCATTTTTGTAGTGTTTCCCTCCCGCGATAAACTGAAAATTCCATGAAGGAGGGAGGGTATTCCCTTTTTCAACACTCTTTCCCGGGGTTTAGCACAGTGCCTGAAGTACTCAATAAATATTTTTAGAATGAATGAATGTGAATGACTGAGAATCTAAGTTGGGATAACTTTTATAGTCTCTCCAAAAATGCAGGAAAATATAAAACCACTTTACTGAAATTCAGTGTTTCATCCTATTATTAGGCTCCCTGAACTACTGTCCCAGAATTTGGTTATTTCAGCCTTTATGCAACAAAGTTTATTAAGGCCCTTCCATGAATGAGCTAGGTGCTGAAAATATGGCACTGACAGGATTGATATACTAGTCTCATTTATCTATATAATAGCCACTCCATGTATAAAGAATGATGGTAAGATAGGATTTTCCCAGACTTCGGGTGATGGCAAGATGCACTTTGGAAAACAATGGGCTGCTATTTCCTTTAGATGCTCTACAAGATTAATTGATTTCTTTAGTCTCTGTCATCCTTAGTTAAATTATATCATTCTTAGTTCTACAGAGTAACCTCTCCTAAAATATTGAATAAAGAGCAAAGCACTGTCCTTCTGGAACGTCTTCTAGAAAGCAACAGGCAGAGACAATCACTCCTAGAAAGAAAAGTTACAAAGAAAAAAAATTATCTTGAAGACAAACATTATTCTGGAGATAAAAGAGAAGAGTCATAGGGTGCCTTACTATAGCTGCCTCTCTGCCTACACTTTATGGGAAAAGTTAAAATTAGAGACAACTAATGAAAAAGCATTAAATAGTTGTAATAAACTTGATATTTATTTCATTTCACTAAACTTAAGACTTTGGCTGCCTTTCTTCTGTTTCAATACAGTCATCATTCTACCCAGCATTCCCTTAAGGCCACAGTAGAAAATGTTGCTGACGCCCTGGCCAGTTTTGCTCAGTGGTCAGAGCATCAGCCTGCGGTCCAGAGAGACCTGGGTTCGGTTCCCGCTAAGGGCATGTGCCTTGGTTGCAGTTTGTCCCCAGCCCTGATTGGGTCGTGCAGGAGGCAGCCACTTGATGTGTCCCTTTCACGTAGATGTTTCTCTGTCTTTCTCTCTGTCCCTCCAACTCTATCTGAACAAAAAATGGAAAAATGTCCTTGGGTGAGGATAAAAAAAAAAAAAAGGGCAGAGGAGCTAAATAGAAAATTTTGCTGACACTTATCTGTTCAAGTTATTCCTGACTCCCTCCCTCTCTCCTTCCTTTTCTTTAAGCCAACCTAAAAGTTAAGAAATCAAAGATGGTGAACAGTAGTGTAATTAGGTTCTCAAAATAAACTTTGCTCCTATTGTTTTCTTAGAGAATTAACGTCTTAAAAATTTAACAAGGTCTTCAGTAATTTTACTTCACAAGGCATATTTCCTTTTGTACATGATCTCAATGAAAAATAAGCATTTCGCTTAGCTGGTATGGCTCAGTGATTGAGCATCAACCCATGCATCAAGAGGTTGCTGGTTCAATTCCCAGTCAGGGCACATGCCCAGGTTGTGGGCCTAATCCCCAGTGGGGCTCATGCAGGAGGCAGCCAACTGATGTTCTCTCTCATGGATGTCTCTCTCTCTCTAAAATTAATAAAGAAAAAAAATTTTTATATAAAAAAGTAAGTATTTCAAAATTTCTTTGATTCAGCTTCCTTCTCTGTGAGTCATTGTTTATGGGACAAGAATTTAACACTCAGAATGTTGAAATAATTCAGTTATGCCTGAATCTACTGCATATGGTTCACACAGGGTAAATAAAACCAAAGGCAAATGAACATTAACTAAGGATACCGAACACTCAGTTAGATGCTAGGTAGTTACACCAGAAACTATCAAGAAGATTTAGAAATAAAAATTACTTATTCCTATATTCAAAGATAATACTTAGGAATACTTACAAAAAATGCTGGGTAACTTAACACAGTAAAAAGCATTTACAATTTTCTATGGAACTAAAAAAATAAAGCAGAACTATATGTCAGATTCAAGTTATTACCTAAAGATAGCAACAAATAGACTCCCAGGATCTACCACCAGCATAAGTCCTTGATGCATTAAGAGAGAAGCTGTCTTCCTCTGGGCTAACCAGGTTAAAGGTATTGTAAGCCAAGCTCAGGCTGAATTTTAACTCTTCATTCAACCCCGCTTAGGAGGTGACCTTCCTGAGGGGCACACCCTGTACAACTGAGGTAACTGCCCCACATACTTGTTTCTCTCCTTTCTCTTCCAAAACCTCATTAAAGTGAAAACAAGTAAACAGAAAATAGGCACAAATCCTTGAGGACAAAGAAAACAAGAGAGAAGAGAACAGCAGACATGTTAAAAACATTTTGAAAACTAGAATGCAGATGGAAAATGTTAATCTAACAGATCAAAGGAAGCTGAAACCTAAGCCTGTAAGAGACTAAGCCTGTAAAATAAAAATGAAGAAACTATGTATGCTAGGAAATATTAAAAACCCAGGAAAAGCTTGTTGGGATCAGGTACTTCTGAAAAGAGGGTAGGGCTCAAAACAGGAAGATCAGCTGAAAGTCTTTAAAAGACATAACTAGCCCTGGCCGGTTTGGCTCAGCAGTTAGAGCATCGGCCTGCGGTCCTGAGAGACCCGGGTTCGGTTCCCGCTAAGGGCACGTACCTCGGTTGCAGTTTGTCCCCGACCCTGGTCGGTTGTGCAGGTGGCAGCCACTCGATGTGTTCCTTTCACATCGATGTCTCTCTCTCTCTCTCTCTGTTCCTCTCTCTCCCTCCCACTCTACCTGAACAAAAAATGGAAAAATGTCCTCGGGTGAGGATAAAAAAAAAAAAAAAAAAGACATAACTAGTCCTGTCAGGGTGGCTCAGTTGGTTGGAGCACCATCCAGCACACCAAAAGGTGAAATTAAATTGACATTAATCCACACTAGATTGATATAAATTAAGATGTTAGTTGTGTCCAGCTGGTGTGGCTCAGTGGTTGAGTGTTGCCCCACGGACCAAGAGGTCACCAGTTGATTCCTGGTTAGGGCATATGCCCAGGTTGCAGGCTAGATCCCCAGTAGGGGCTATGCAGGAGGCAGCTGATTGATGTTTCTCATTGATGTTTCTATCTCTCCCTCTAAAATCAATAAAAACATAAAAGAAAAAATGTTAGTTGTAATCCCTGGGACTACAATTAAGAAAATAACTAAGAAACAACAAGGGAATTAAAATGGTACACTAGAACATATCTACTTAACACAAAAGACTTGAAGAGGAACAGAGAAACAAAAAAGACATGGCATATAGAAAATAAATAGCAAAATGGTAGACATAAATTCTCATCAGTAATTACATTAAATGTAAATGAAGTAAACATTTCAGTTAAAGATGAGATGAAGTAACCCCAGAGTATATAAGATGATTAAAACAGACAAATGATAGGATTTATAACTCCAGGAAGTTTTAGAGAAAAAAGAGAGACAATTACCTGCAAGTGACAAGAAAGAAAAAGAAGGGCACCAATCCCACTTTTAGGTTCAGTGGTACAATGATGTGAGAGGACAGAAACTGCTTGAGAAGACTGCAGTGAAGCAGGATCCTTTGGGGATGTTTATAATCTTTTTAGATATAAAGACATTTTAAATTTTCATTTAGTAAAAAACTATCACACTTTTCACTTATGTTTTTACCCTTTGCATTCATGCTTCACTTAGAAAGTTATTCATATCCAGAGAACAGATAAAAAATACTCACCTACATTCTTTGTATATGCAAGATTCTTGTTATATACTTAGTTCATTTTAACCTTACTGTAGACTCTGCTGTATAAAATCCTCATTTTTCTTTCATAGAATCAAAAGGAAATGAGAGTAAAGGAGACAATGATGTATCCTAAAAGAGCACTAAATTAAAAGGCAGTAGTATCGATATTTAATCTAAGATCCACTGCTGGGTAGCAGCTTGATCTCTGATCTGCCTCCTTCCTCTCCCATTGCCACAATTCAACGCCTCATCATCTCTGGTCTATGGGAATAGGTTATTGCAGTATCTCTCAATTGGCCAAGTTAATAATAGTCTCTTCTTTTTCCAATCCATCCACCACAAAGCCTAGAATTATAGTACTAAAAAAACAAAAAACCTTGCCCTGGCCAGTTTGGCTCAGTGGTTAGAGCGTCGTCCTGCGGTCCGGAGAGACCCGGGTTCGGTTCCCGCTAAGGGCACGTACTTCGGTTGCAGTTTGTCCCCGGCCCTGGTTGGTCGTGCGGGTGGCAGCCACTCGATGTGTCCCTTTCACATCGATGTTTCTCTCTCTCTCTTCCTCTCTCTCCCTCCCATTCTATCTGTACAAAAAATGGAAAAATATCCTCGGGTGAGGATTAAAAAACAAAACAAAACAAAACAAAAAACAAAAAACCTTAAAATGAAGGATTCATGTCTATAATTTATAAATAATTCAGAAAAACAAATAATTCCATATTAAAATGAGTAAAAAGTATGAACAAGCAATATTCAGAAAAAATACAAATGACCAACAGATATATTTTTAAGTAACATTCAAGCATACGAATAACTAGAAAAACATAAATTAAAATGACAAAGCAACTCCACCAACAAATTAGTATAATTGTAAAAAATGATATACACTCAGTCTAGGTGAACATACGAAGAAACAGAAACTTACAAGTTAAAATCTCATTTATATTAAAGAGTTTCATATTAATAATAATGAAATACAAACTCCTTAATATAATTTAAGGCCTTTTGCAACCTGATGTTGGCTTATTTTTCCTTTCTCTTCTCTATACTCTACCCATTGAGCTTTATCTGCAAACCACAAAGAAAACACATAGAACATGTCAGATTTTGCATCGCTCAGCAATTAGGGACATGTTGTTCCTACTGCCTGAAATGATCCTTTTCCTTCATCTCCAATGCAAATTTCATATTTCCTTTCAAGAATTAATTCAATCCCAGCCAGTGTGGCTCAGTGGATTGTGCATCACCCTATGGACTGAGAGGTCCTGGTTCCACTGTCAGTCAGGACACTTGTCTAGGTTTCTAACTCTATCCCCATTTGGGGGCATGCAGGAGGCAGCTGATCGATATTTCTCTCACATTGATGTTCCCCACCCCCTGCCCCATTCTTCTCTCTCTCAAAAAAAAATCAATAACAACTTATTTTAAAAAATAGGGTTTCTGTTACTGGCAGCCAAAGCATATTAACTGACAAATCAGAAATTTGGACAAAGATACATGCATTGAATTTGGATTCACAGTAAAATTTGTCTAAAGAGTAATTGTGTTTTAAATTAAATGTTTTTTATCTTTAACATTTTCCTCCTAGGCACAAAGCTATTTCTTTTTTAAAAATGTTTTTTTCTTTATTGATTTTTTTAGAGAGAGACGAAGGGAGAGAAAGAAAGAGACAGAAACATCGATGAGAAAGAACACTGATAGGCCGCCTCCTGCATGCCCTCCACTGGGGATCAGGCCCACAACCTGGGCATGTGCCTTGACCAGGAATTGAACCAGCAACCTCTTGGTGATGGGCCGATACTCAACCACTGAGCCGGGTACACAGCTATTTCTTAAAAATCAAAGTTTGTTAAGAAAAACAGTAGCCCTTGCCCCTGTTGCTGTCCCACTTCTACTCCCTAGAGGCAAATCACCTGTACATCTTTAAGCTGATTATTTTGGAACTGATCTCCATGTTTCAAATGACTTGCTTGTGTTGCTACCTCTTGATTTTTCACTTTTGGGAATTACCTATTGATTTCCCACTTTGGAAGATGATGATTTAGATCTCTTTTCTCCTTCAGTACCCATCATACACATATCTTTTCTATCTCCCCAACTACCCTATATAATGACACCATAATTTTGATTAGTTCAATATTTAGTGTACATTCCAATGACTATGTAAGCCTATTCATACTTGAGTCAGACAGTAAACCATGATGCTTTTTTCCTTTCCTGCACAACTTTTTACTTTTCCTATAACTATTATCTTTTTTTATTCATTTGCTTAGATTTTCTATGTATTCATTAATATTTCACTCCAGAAAATCTTTGTCAACTGTATACATTTTCTCTCAAGACATCCAGACCCATCAAGTATTCCATTTCACCTTCCTAAAGCAGTCGCTTCTGGAGACTGCCCATCTTCTCCTATGTGGACTGGCTACCCTCTCAGTGCCAGTAAATATTTATCTGAACTCTCTACTATTCTGAGGAATACTCTAGCCTTTCTTGTTTACTGGATTTCCTGTTTCCTTTATCACATGTTTACCTCTTTCTTGGTTTACACCCTCATTTTGTGGAGCATATTTTCCAGTAGCTTCCTAGATTGTGTATGGGAAGCAAATTTTTTGAGACATTGTAAGTTTATTCTCGTTTTTCAGTCAAGATTGATAGTTTGGCTGAATAAAAAGAAATTCTAGGCCCTGTTGAATATAATTCTAACAATGATGTGCACTGACTTTGTTTCTAACTCTGAGAACAAAAATTTGATAATGAATGTTTTTTAAAATTTTTTTAATTTATTTTTTTGGAGAGAAAGAAAGGGAGAGAGATAGAAACATCAATGTGAGAGAAGAACATTGATTGGCTGCCTCCTGCATCCCCCCCTACTGGGGATGGAGCCCACAACCCCAGCATGTGCCCTGACCAGGGATCGAACTAGGACCTCTCAGTCCATGGGATGACATTCAATCTACCGAGCCACACTGGCCGGGCTGATGATGAATTCTTAACTGACATAGGAACTGAGAAGCACATGACTATAGAAGTCTGTATAATATAGAAGAATTTATAATACATTTAAGCTAGCCTAGAGTCAGTGTTTAAAGGAAGCCTCATGAAATTGGCAGCAAGTAGGCACTGAATAAACAGTAGTTATTAATAACAAAAACCATATTTACGTATGCAAGTTCTGATATAAATAAAGTAGATAAATTAGACCTAAAAGAAGACAAACTAGGGGTTTTGGTTTCTCAAGACTAATCCTAATTAGTCTCCAATTTTATTAATTTCTCAAATGTATCAAATAATTCTTTTTATATTTATATTTTCTCAGTTGTGTAAAGCGAGCTTGCTTGGTTACAATATAGATTAAACTTCAAATATTGGCAAAGTTTAAGTGGCTATATCATTAAGTTCACCTTGCCAAATTTCAAAACCTTTTTTTTTTTTTTTTGTAAACACACTGTCCTACACACAACCTTACTGCCTAGGATCTCATTAATTTATATAATCAACAGCACACAAAACCCTGAATAAGAAAAGGAAATTCAGTATCAAGAGAAAAAAAGAATTTCCACAATGCTTATTACTTCCAGTGTGTCTCCCTATCACAATGCAGAAATTTCATAAGTGTAAAATGTATATACTAAGGAGTCAAATTCCTTCTTTGATCATTAGGTAATTTCTGTTTCACTCCTCTTCTTTCTTCCCTCCCCATATTCAACCTCTAGGAGTCAATGTTCAAAACCCTGGTGTTCTAGAAAAATCTCTCCTTTTCTCAAACTTTATTGAAAACTGTGTAAGCAGGGAACATTCTAGTCTCCCCTTGGTCCCCTGATGTCTTGTAACTCTTCACTGACTAAAATCAACCCAGCATTCTCATATACAATAGTTGAGGCTCACTCAATACTAGGAAAATCTCTCAAAGGGAGAAATTTGATTTAAACTATATAAGGGTATCTAAAATAATAAGCATTTGAAGGATTAATATAGATTATGTACAATGTAGTATGAATCTCTGTTGGACCATATTTAAATTTAACAGCAACAAATTCATTTATTTACTAATATAGTAGTCTCTCCTTACCCAGTTGGGGAAAAGTTCCAAGACCCCCAATGGATGCTTAAAGCTGCAGATAGCACTGAACCCTATATACATTATGTTTTTTCCTATATATACACACCTTCCCTTTCACTTAAAAGGAAGCACTTAATAACTTCTCTTTGGCCTAACTAAATTCCCAGCATCACTACTCTTGTGCTTTGGGGCCATTAAGTTAAAATAAGGGTTACTTGAACATAAGCACTGTGATACAGCAATTGTCTATCTGATAACCAAGATGGCTAGGTGACTAATGGGCGGGTAGTGTATAAAGCATGGAAACACTGGACAAAGGGATGATTCATACCCCAGTTGGGATGTCGGGAAACAGCACAAAATTTTATCACAGTACTCAGAACAACATGCATTTTAATTTATGAATTGTTAATTTCTGAAATTTTCCATTTAATATTTTGGTACTGTGTTTTGACCACTGGTAAGTGAAACCACAGGTAAGTGGAAACTACTATACTATCAAAAACATAAAATAATGGTAATAATATGTTTGTTTAAAAAATAATAGCCCCTGCCCTGGCCAGTTTGGCTCAGCAGTTAGAGCGTCGGCCTGCAGTCCGGAGAGACCCGGGTTCGGTTCCCGCTAAGGGCACATACTTCGGTTGTAGTTTGTCCCCGGCCCTGGTTGGTCATGCGGGTGGCAGCCACTCGATGTGTCCCTTCACGTCGATGTTTCTCTCTCTCTCCCTTCCTCTCTCTCCCTCTCACTCTATCTGTACAAAAAAAATAAAAAATAAATAAATAATAGCCCCACTCCAGTAGCAAAAAGCACGCCTACTGGCTAGACCTTGTTTTATAATACCATTCTCTAATATAATGAATCAGGATTCCTTAGAGAAATGGCTCATTCCTGGATTGGGGCAGGGAATATTTACACAGGACGAGTCCACTGCATTTTGCAGAACCAGAATGTGAAGTACTCAAACAACAATGCACACAAGCACATATGCATGAGGAAACACGTGCGCACGCACCCACGATAACAGTGTGTCAAAGGAATGCAAAACATAACTGAAAGGGCTCCCAATGAACAAAGCTAGAACAATTTGAACAACAGAATAAAGTAATATTGAATTATAACCCAAAATATAAAACAAATATCCATGAGTCCATACTGATATAAACGACTGGACAAATGAATAAATGGAGGAGGAGAGACAAAACTCCTATGTAAAATTCCAAATACAGTAATTTATGTAGATCGTCTGCCCTTAAGGAAGAGTAGGATAACTAACTATCCATTCCTTAGGCTGTGGACTGTGCATGGTTGATGACTTTCCTCCACAGATTATAGTATGGAAAGGGGAGGGAATACACTAGCACCAAACCAGCACTGCAAGAAATGTTAAAAGGACTGCTGTAATTACCAGGAGAAATAGGAAGAAAAATAGAACCACACTAAACAAAAATGGCAATAAATAAGTACATATCAATAATCATCTTAAATGTAAATGGACTGAATGCTCCCATAAAAAGACACAGAGTAGCTGATTGGATAAGAAAGCATGACTCATCTATATATTGTTTACAAGAGACCCACCTCACAACAAAAGACTCACATAGATTGAAAGTGAAGGGATGGAAAAAAATCTTCCAAGCAAACGGAAAAGAAAAAAAACTGGGGTAGCAACACTCATATCTGATCAAATAGATTTCAGAATGAAGGCCATAATTAGAGACAAAGAAGGCCACTACATAATATTGAAAGGATCTATCCAACAGGAAGATATAACCTTGATTAACATATATGCACCCAATAGAGGAGCACCAAAATATATTAAAAAACTTCTAGGGGACTTCAAAGGAGAAATCGATAGCAATACAATCATAGCAGGGGACTTCAACACCCCACTGACATCGCTGGATAGATCCTCTAGACAAAAAATTAGCAAGGAAACAGAAACTCTAAATGAAGCACTAGACCAAATGGATTTAAAAGAAGGGTAACTTTACAGTGAGGAATCTGACAAACACTACCTCAGCCAGGTGATTAAAGCCAACATTAACAGTCATAAATCATGCCAATAGTATGTGTGCACAATACTATGAGATGAAAATGGAACTTTACCATTATGCCAGTCTTATGATAAAAACGTAAGACAAATTCCCTTAATGGAGCATCCTACAAAATACCTGACCAGTATTCAAAACTGACAAGGTCATCAAAATAAGGAAAGTCTGAGAAACAATGCAAGAGGAGCCTGAAAAGAAACAACTATACATAATGTCGTATTCTAGAACAGATTCTGGAACAGAAAAAAAAAATAAGTAAATTAATCTAAATAAGATACAGATTTTAGTTAATAATAATATCGATATCAGTCCATTAATTGTAACAAATGTATTACGCTAATAGTAGGGGATATTATAAAAGTGGGTATGGGTATATGGTAATTCTCTATACTATCTTCTCAACTTCTCTGTAAACCGAAAACTATTCTAAAAAATAAAGTCTATAGCCACAGCAATCTTGAAAAGGAAGAACAAAGTTGGAGGGATCACAATACCAGATTTCAGGTTATACTACAAAGCCACTGTAATCAAAACAGCCTGGTACTGGCACTTCAAGAACAGGTATATAGACCAGTGGAACAGAACAGAGAACCCAGAAATGGACCCAAGGCAATATGCTCAATTAATATTTGACAAAGGTGGCAAGAGCACACAGTGGAGTAAGGACAGCCTCTTTAATCAATGGTGCTGGGAAAAGTGGACAGCTACTTGCAGAAAAATGAAACTAGACCATCAACTTACACCCTACACGAGAATAAACTCAAAATGGATAAAAGACGTAAATGTAACTCATGAATCCATAAAAAACCCAGAAGAGACTGTAGGCAACAAAATTTCAGACATCATACGCAGCAGAATTTTCACTAATACATCACCTAAGGCAATAGAAACAAAGGAGAAAATGGGACAACATCAAACTCAAAAGCTTCTGCACAGCGAAAGATATAATCATCAAAACAGAAAGGCTACCCACTGTATGGGAGAGCATAATTTGCAATGATATATCAGATAAAGGGTTAATTTCCAATACATATAGAATGCTCATACAACTCCACAAAAGGAAGACAAAGAATCCAATTAAAAAATGGGCAGAGGAGCTGAATAGACATCTCTCCAAACAGGACATACAAATGGCTAAGAGACATATGAAGAAATGCTCATCACCACTAATCATCAGAGAGATGCAAATTAAAACAACAATGAGGTATCACCTCACACCTGTCAGAATGGCCGCCATCAACAAATCATCAAACAAGTGTTGGCGAGGGTGTGGAGAAAAGGGGACTCTAATACACTGCAGACTGGTGCAGCCACTATGGAAAACAATATGGTGTTACCGCAAAAAATTAAAAATTGAACTTCCATTTGACCCAGTGATCCCACTTCTAGGAATATACCCTAAGAAGCCTAAAACACCAATCAGAAAGAATATATGTACCCCCATGTTCATAGCAGGACTATTTATAATCGCTAAGATCTGGAAACAGCCCAAGTGTCCATCCGTAGACGAATGGATAAAAAAGCTGTGGTACATATACACAATGGAGTACTACACAGCTGTAAGAAAGAAAGATCTCTTATCCTTTGAGACTACATGGAGGGATCTTGAAAGTATCATCCTAAGTGAAACAAGCAAACAGAGAAAGACAAGTTTCATATGATCTCTCACTTATTTGTGGAATATAATGAACATAACAGTCTGAGGAATGGGGTAGTCCCAGAGACGCGGAAGTGGGGTACAGACTGACAATCCCCTAAAGAGGGGGGTGGTGGGGGAGAGATAAACCATGTATGCATGTATGCATGAACAGTGGACATGGACAACAAACTGGGGAAAGGGCAGGGAGGGAGGGGTAGGGGGGAATCAGTGGGGGAAAAAGGAGAAACATCTGTAACAAAAATAAATAAATTAATTAAATTAAATTAAAAATAAAATAAAGTCTATTAGAAAGAAGAAACAGCCCGGCCAGTGTGGCTCAGTGGTTGAGCGTAGATCTATACACCAAGAGGTTGCTGATTCAATTCCTGGCCAGGGCACATGTCCAGGTTGTGGGCCAAATCCCCAGTGGGGGGCATGCAGGAGGTGGCCAATCAATGTTCTCGTTCATTGATGTTTCTATCTCTCCCTCCCTTCCTCTCTCTCTAAAAATCAATAAAGGGGGAAAAAAAAGAAGAAACAGTAATTATCCCCATTGCCAGGTCAGAAAGTGATCTGACCAAATCAGAGTGAGTGAAGGATTTTAACACATTAGAATTCACAAAGAAACACACTTCCCCTACACCTTAGGAAAAATATGAAACCTGTCATATTTATAAAAAGTACATATCATCAGATCAGTTGTCTAATTATATATAAATATAAAACATTTAAGTTTCAAAGTAACTGTATCTGCCTATCAGAATCAAGCACCTTAACATATATAGAGCTAGCAACAAACATGGATGATCTGATGAGATGGGGGGGGGGGTGCTGAAAGTTAAAATTTTAGATAATAATTTTAATAATTTCAAGCTTTGCTTGAAAGTAAGAGCAGATAAAAATCTTTGGACTCTACCAAATCCTAAGAGACCCCTAACTGTTAGGAAAATCAAATCAAATAAACAAACACTGAGTCTTAGCTATGTGTAAGGCATTATCCCTGGACATGTACTACTCTAAGTGTGGTCTCCAAATTGGGAGCATCATCACTTCCTAGGGACTTGTTAAAAATGCATATGGACCTCACCCCAGATTCTGAATCAGAATCTCTGGGGGTTCAGCCTAGAAACTTGTTTTAACATGCTCTCCAGGTGACTCCCATGCACACTGAAGTTTGATTATCACTGTGGTAGACAGTGTGATCTCTCTGTGAACGTGAAAACACGTACAGTCGTCTAGGGTGCAAGTTTGCTGATGGAGAATTCATGTTCCAGAGCAACCCACCTGCCAAATAATTACCAAGCAGCCAACCCTCCTCTACCAGAAAATGAGTAGAAACACAACGCTTAGATCCTCTGAGCTTTTCACCACAATTTCAAAATCCGCAAACAAGCAAAAAGAACAAGTCAGAAGCAGACTGAAAATGCTGGCCAGGAGGGAGATATACATAATAGCAGGTGTAGTGTATATTCTACTCAGTGACCCAAAATAGACTAAGTGCTGCAATCTAGTTCTCTTAATATCTCTAGGTTCTTGTTTTCCATGGAAACATGTAGATTTGGTTTGGACTCCTCTGCATGTTGAGACTGCTGTTTCCATATTATTCTTGCCTATTTATAAAGTAAAAAGCACTTTCTGTATCACCAACAAGAGCAATTCAGTAGGATTCATTTCTATATATTGTGCTGTAAAGTATAAGCCCCATTAATGAACAGCACAAGGGACTAGGACTTGGCTTGGTAAAATGAATTGAGCGTCAGGAGAAATCTAGTTCTGCAAGCTGCTGCTTTTTAGAAAAATCCATTTAACTGCAGCCACAGGTCCCTCCCTCCTCTTGCTTCAAAATCAGATGTTCACCCATCCCTAGCAGCAAGATGAAGACCTTCGAGAGAGGGCCATGACAGCAAACCACCAAGGCTGCAGACACATCTCGTTTTAATTGCATCAGCAACTGCTAAGCAATTAATGAAAAAGAGGGAGGAAGCACCAGGGCAAAGAGAAGAGAGACCTGCAATGATGTGAAAACACTTCATCCTCATCCCAGTGAGAGCAGGTGATTTATGGCAGCTGCATACAGCATCAAATCCTTGAATCTGAACTCCCAGGCCACTTCCCAGGCAGCAATAAAGCGACACAATCTAGATTTCCTCTTGCTTACAGTTTTATATCTCCCATTTTCCTCCCTGTAGCCACCAACAAGATGGGGGGGGGGGGGGAGGGGGGAGAGAAAGCCAACAGATCAAGTGGGTGATTTAGCTATGAAGTCCCTTGGGCAGATTCTATGCTTTGCACAATACAGGGATATAAGGATCGGTAAATACTAAATACTAACAGCAGTGATTCATCAGAAGAATGCACGTACTAGGCCCAGGGCACTGTGGGGCAGGAACTCTATCAATATACCTTTGCAGTTTCCTTCTTTTTCAAACTGTATCCTTATCCTATCACAGAAGAGAAAGGCAATAAGATAAAAACTGCCAACAAAAACCTCTCAGAGAGAAAGTGAACTCTCAAATGTGGCCATGGGTGCCAAAAAAACATCAGCATGAAAGAGAAACAAAAGCTCAGTTACTTAGTGCCAAGATCCCAGCTGTTACCTCCTCAGGGAACAGAGAACCCTAAATTACATCAGTGAAGATTGGTGTATTTTGGGAGGTGAGGGTGGAAACTGGTGAAAAATGAGATGGTTTTGACGAATTCACACAGGAAGTTCCTAAACAGAATAATATTCAGGTGCCTTCACTTCCCTCAACCCCTACCACTCACTATTCAATCACAAGGGCCTGAGGTCTTGGGTTTTCAGCAACAAACCTGATTTAAAAATTCTACCCTACTGTGTCTGGATTTGAGGTTGCAAGAAAAAATGGTTACTTTATATATAGCTTATCCCAAAGCCCCTCACAGAGAGCTTGACAGAACATGATAAAACAACATAAGCAGCATATAAAATGCAATGCCAAATAGACAAGGGTAAAGAAGGCGGGAGACAGATCCCTGAAGCCAGGGTCCAAAAATACTGCAAATTGGACTTCAACTAACTTGGCCCATGCCTTTCCCTACTACAGAATTACTTGCACTGCTTATTAAAAATACGGACAATTATGATTCAATGGAAAGTAGTCCAAGGGACTTCCCAGCTGACTGCTATTAACGGGGGAGGGGGGAAATCAAACTCCTTAGAAGTCTCTATCAGATCTAGTTTATTGCTTACCTTCTTGTCTCATAACCACTCCCTCCTTCACTCTGAACTATTCCGTTATTCTACAAATATGTATTCAGTACCTGCTATATGCTAGCACTATTTTAGGTACTATAGATGCATGTAAGACAGTGATGTAATGGTTGTTCAATTATGTCTTGTGTAAGGGCTTCTGGCTGAGGAAGCAGGAGGATGAGCCTGAAAGCCAGATTATGCTTTGCTAGCTAAACCGCATGTCCTGGTGTAGGGGCTGCAACCTCCTGGAAAGGAGACTTGTTTCTAATTTGCAATAAGAAGCCCCATGGCCTAAGAGAGTCCCTAGTTACAGCAACAAACAAGTCAGACAAAAATCTCTGTCCTCATGGAGCTTATATCTTATATCCCATTGTGGGGGAAACAGACAAAACCAAAATAAATTAGATAGTATGTGAGACAGTGATAACTGTTAAGGAGAAAATAAAATAGGGAAAGAATGTTTGTGTAATTTTAGAGAATTCAGGGAAGGATTCACAGAGATGACATTTCTGTTCAGAACCTCATCAAACTCATTTGCCTCTTCAGACCTTTGCACTTGCCTTTCTCTCTTGCCTAGAACTCCTCCTGCCACTCCTACCCCCACCCCCACCCCAATTTTTGTATGTCTAGCTTTTATCTTTTAATCTCAGCCTAAATTTCACCTCCTCAAGGGGGTATTCCCTGACTACTCTAAGGGAAATAGCTACCCAATCTCCCTAGGCATTCCTAACCAAATGAAGACTTAACTGCATAGACTAGAGATTTGAATTTTATTATATTTCTTGGCATAACCTCTGGCATTTAGTTTCCTCATCTACAAAATGGATAAAAATAGTACCTACCTTATAGGGTTGCTGTGAAGATTAATTACAACCACTACCACAATAATATAACAATAAAAATGATAATAGCAGCTATTATTTATATAGCTCTCACCTCGTACCAGGCATTATTCTATGTGTTCTACATTTACTAACCCATTTAATCCATTCAAAGTGCTTAGCACTGTGTTTCGCACACAGTAAATAAATACTTGCTGTCATTCTCATTATCACCATCAACTGTGGTAGCATTATGAGCCATTCTACTGAAGCATCTAAGCGCTCTGCCTGTCTGCTCCACTGAAGGATCAATGTCCAAAAGTTGTTTATTTCCCTTCTAGGATTAACAGTCTATAAAAGCAGTGTATGTATCAACATCAGCACACACTCTGCAGTGATCTCTCATTCTTGGCAGAGCATGGACTTTAAAAGAGAAAAAGACAAAAGACTGTCCTTACGGTTCCACTTTCCAGACTCATCCAATAACACACATTAATAAATGGTGATGCTACTATTCTTTTATTGATTGATTGATTGATGTTTTAGAGACAAAGGAAAGGAGAGAGACAGAAACATCGATGTGAGAGAGAAACATTGATCAGCTACCTCCTGCACAACCCCTACTAGGGATCGAGCCTGAAACCCGGACATGTGCCATAACTGGAAATTGAACCCAGGTTTTTCTGTCCATAGGGTGGACACTCAAATCCACTGAGCCACTACGGCCGGGCAGATGTTATTACTCTTTAAAAAAAATCTTCCCCCTTTATTGATTTTTTTGGAGAGAGAAGGAAGAGGGAGAGAGAGAGATAAAAACACCAATGAGCGAGAACATTGACTGGCCGCCTTCTGCATGTTCCCCACTGGGGATCGGGCTCACAACCTGGGCATGTGTCCTGACCAGGAATCAAACGGGCAACCTCCTGGTGCATGGGTCCACACTCAATCACTGAGCCGCACCGGCTGGGCAGATGCTACTATTCTTTAAGGTTGATTAGCACATGGCTTCTGAGCATGGCTTCTGAGCAAGACCTCCGAGAACTATTTTCCTGGTATCTGTTGCTTTGAAACATAAATTTACCCTGTCATCTCAAATACCTTTTCTAGAAATATTTAAATGATAAAGAAGAAGAGAAAAGGATATAATGGGAGGTAGTGTGGTTAAATTGTGGAATATAAAGTCAGAATACCTGGATTTTAACCCTGGTTCTTCCACAAATCACCAACTAGAGCAAGTTTCTTAACTTCATAAAACTCACTATGCTCATGTATAAAATGGGAAATTGCCCTGGCCAGTTTGGCTCAGTGTTTGGAGCATCAGCCTGCAGACCAGAGAGTCCCAGGTTCAGTTCCCGCTAGGGGCACGTACCAAAAAAAAAAAACACACAAAACACACAAAACACACTGTTGACCTGTAATTTTATGCAGAAGTTATCTCATGTCACCGGCTATTTTTTCATAATTGCAAATGAAAGTTAAACAATCTAAATAAACTTCAGTATACTTTATTTATATATAATGAATTTAAATGAAACTTTGTACATATCTGCTACATGTTATATTTTATACGTATTAAATATTTTAGTAATTTTTTTGGTGTAGTATACTGTACAGCAATCACCTTTTGAAAAACACACTACACGTTCTAGTTAGATTTTTTTTTATACCAGTGACTATTTTTTCTAAAACATGGTCTTTTAGTTGCCCTGAAAGCCTAAAAGGTGAATCAATGTAAGGAGCTCTTTTAGAAGTACCAGAAGTGTTTGGTTCTGAGCTGCACTCATTTGAACCAGCAGATATCCATTTCCTAGAATATAGAATAGTGTGCTGTTTTTCGAACTTTGACCCTTAGGGTGAAGAGTCACAAATACAATAATCCTATATTACCCTGAGTTTCAAAAATTCAAATAGCTAATGCAAGTGTAAACACGAGTTAACTCTTGAGCAGTCAGCAACGTTTGGGCATGAAAACACGAGTTAACTCGTGAGCAGTCAAGAATGTGTTAAAACTTAAAAAATTATACCTGAAAGAAAATTCGAAAACATTCAGTGTGCATTTATTGTATTTGTTTTTTGCCTGGAAAAGACAATATAGAAAGTTAACTAGCTGACTAATGCCGCCTCCTTGACTTACAGTGATACACAATGAAAGAATGGCTTATCAGTCCATTCTATTTCTCTAGAACTACCCAAAGGTTAATCAACAAATTCCTGTTCAGAGGGTGAGGTATTAAGAAAGCATAATTACTGTTGATGCTATTTAACAAGGAGACACATTGTGGCAGCAAAACAGAACCCTATAACCCCGGTCTGGGGAGGGGACTACTGCAATGGCAGAACCAACACACTTGTTACACATTCAGCAGAAGTACCCTTTACCTGCTTAGATTTGCTAAGCTTTCAGCATTTATAAGATGTTCCTTTAGGAAAGGCCACATGGGGATTGATGAGGCTGTCCCAGGAGCTTTTCGCAAATGATGTCCAACATAAAGCACGATTACTGTCACCACTATACTTATTCATTTATTCAACAAATATTTACAAGGCATTCTCCCTATCTCAGGCATTTTACTACAGTTATTGAAAAGAGAGGAAACAGCACTGGCTACGTTTGGTTCAGCGGTTAGAGCGTCAGTCTGCAGTCCAGAGAGATCCGGGTTCGGTTCCCGCTAAGGGCACGTATCTCGGTTGCAGTTTGTCCCCAGCCCTGGTTGGTCGTGCGGGTGGCAGCTACTCGATGTGTCTCTTTCACGTCGATGTTTCTCTCTCTCTCTCTCCCCCACTCTATCTGAACAACAACAAAAAAATGGAAGAATGTCCTCGAGTGAGGATAAAAAAGAAAAGAAAAGAAAATACAGGAAACAAAACAGATGAAATCCCAGCTCTCATGGTGTTCTTACATTGTAGAAGAGGGAAGGAGACCATAACAAGAAAATATCAAGAAGGTATAAATGCCAAAATGAAAATCAAGTATGATGGTAGGATATGGGCTACCTGGGAGGTTACTTTAGGGGAAGTCTTACTGAGGAGATAACTAAACTGAAATCTAAATGACTAGCAAGTGCCAGTCTGTGTTCCAAGCTAGGATGGGGATATGAAGGGTAGGGGGAAAAAAACTAGTAAAAAGGTCCTAGAGTAGGAATAAACTTCATATGTTTGAGGAACAGAAAGAAAGCCAGAACCATTAAGAGAAGTGGTAAGAGTGGTAGAGATAACAACACCAGAAAGAAAAGCTAAGTCATAATAAACCCTTATAGAAGTTTAGGACTTAGCTAAGAACACATTTGTTCCTGGCAAAGCTAAAATTTAACTCTGTAGAAGTCTGACCCTCAAGTCTATTATCTTCCCAGGATACCACAGTTAACTATCTTATTCATCATTATGAATGGAACTTAGCTCAATGCTTTAAAAACTGTGGATATTTAGTAAATGTTGACTTAAAGAAAAGGAAAAGCCTAAACGCCTTTCCATATCACTCTTCATCTCTGTTCTAATGAGAAAAATGTCAACCGACCTTCCAAACACTTCTGAACATCCTCACTGAAGATTACTAGAATCTATCGTTGTGATTCTCAATCTTGGCCATGCACCGTAATGACCTGAGAAACGAAAATATTGATGCCTGAGCCCCCCACCCTCAGAAATTCTGTATGTACTGGAATGAATGTGGATTAGAATTTTTTTTTTTTTTTTTTGTGGTATGTGCCCCTAGCAGGAACCGAACCTGGGACTCTCTGGTCCGCAGGCCAATGCTCAACCACTGAGCCAAACTGGCCAGGGCAGATTAGGATTTTTAAACACCACCCAAATTATTCTAATGTGCAGTTCAAGTTGAGAACCATTACTCTAGAGGTTCCCAAATTTAAAACCCTATGAACATTCGAACAATTTATCAATTGCTGCTGGGCATCAAGTCCATGGCAAAGTGATAAGGAAAACTAAGGCCCGGAGGAAGTAGGATTACTAGAGTGAGGAAAAGCGAACTTAAATAAGCAGTTAAATACCTTGCTACACATGAATAACAGATAATATTAAGAAATTACTGTGTAGTATAATAATGGTTTTTTTTGGTTAATCCTCACCCAAGGATATTTTCCCACTGATTTTTAGATAGAGTGGATAGAGGGGTGGAAGAGAGAGAGAGAAACATTGATGTAAAAGAGACACATCGACTGGTTGCCTCCCACATGACTCGGACCAGTGCCAGTGATTGAACTTGTAACCCAGGTATGTGCCCTTGACCAGGAATCAAACCCTAGACCCTTCAGTCCATGGGCCAATGCTCTAACCACTCAGCAGCCAGGGCTAATAATGGTATTTTGGTTATATAAGCAAATGTCCTCAGTTTTTGGCGATGCGTGTTAAAGTATTTAGGAAAGAAACATCATAATGTCTCAAACTTCCAAACCGTTCAATTAAACTAATAAACTACATATATATAGAATATGGCTAAATTTTAACAATTATCAAATCTAGGTGGTAGGTGATCATTTTACTTCTTCAGTTTTCTATATATTTAAAATGTTCAGGAAAAAAAAGGCTGGGGAATGGAAAATATCTTGCCACAATACAGTTAGTCCATCACATTTGAAAAGTTGACGTGGTAATATTTTTAGATAGAATGTTAGTCTTTTTTTAATATTTATTTATTTATTTATTTATTTATTTAAATCCTCACCCGAGGACATTTTTCTTTTTCTTTTTTTTTTTTGTTCAGATAGAGTGGGAGGGAGAAAGAAAAACATCAACGTGAAAGGGACACATCGAGTGGCTGCCACCTGCACAACCCAACCAGGGCTGGGGACAAACTGCAACCAAGGTACGTGCCCTTAGTGGGAAGCGAACCCAGGTCTCTCTGGACCGCAAGCTGACGCTCCAACTGCTGAGCCAAACTGGCCGGGGTGAATGTCGGGCTTTTAAAGATGCCAGTTCATGTTTCCCTGTTAAAAACATAAAGTAGCTCCTGACTGGGTGGCTCAGTTTGTTGGAGCATCATCCCGACACGCCACGGTTGTGGGTTTAATCCCCAGTCAGGACACATACAAAGCAGCAAACAATGAATGCATAAATAAGTGGAACAACATATTGATATTTCTCTCTATCTAAAACCAATAAAAAATGTTTTTAAAGTAAAAGCCAGCTTTTAAAATACTTTATACATATTTAAAGTCTGTTTATAAATATTTTCTCTCAATTCTGCTTAGCCAGATCCTTTTTAGCCCTTGTAACTGCATAACAGGTAAAACTTACATGCTTTACATAGTTTATGATGTTTCACTCTTTCTGGGAATCAGATTTCCCAAAACCTACCACGAAAGGCCTCTGTACCTTGAAATAGTCCTCACCTTGGAATGACACTAAGAGATACCACTCATCACCTGGAAGAAGATGGTGGCCTCCAGCTGAACTGAGTAACATACTACTAGGCTGTAATACAATCTCTCTCCATTAACTTTCCAAAGTAGCTCAGAATTAGTAAACTGTATTTAGGGTCACCCAAGGTAAAACTGGGAAGTAGGCAACACTGTCTACCACTCCCTCTTCCACTGATAGCTTAGGACCTTCCAATCCTAAACCTTTCCCCATCTCTTTTGTATCTCTTCCTTTACTCACATTTAATTTTAAGCTGTCAACTAAAAAATTAATCCTAATTAATTATATTTAGCTAACTGGCCTTTTAAGAAACGGCTAGAGCCCTGGCCGGTTTGGCTCAGCGGTTAGAGCGTCAGCCTTTGGTCCAGAGAGACCTGGGTTCAGTTCCTGCTAAGGGCACGTACCTTGGTTGCAGTTTGTTTTCGGCCCTGGATGGGTCGTGCGGGTGGCAGCCACTCGATGTGTCCCTTTCACATCGATGTTTCTCTCTCTCTTCCTCCCACTCTATCTGAACAAATAATGGAGAAACGTCCTCCGGTGAGGATTAAAAAAAAAGAAACAGCTAGAATTTCTGGCTCTTAGCAGTTTCTTCAAATCACATCATGGCCACGGCCACCAATTCTGATATATATTACATATAAACATATTCTACACTTAAGTACCCACCTACACAATCTTGTTTGAAGTTCCTATAAAACAAGCAAATGTCAGTCACTGACTTGTTATGCTTACTTAATCTCCATGGCTAGTCCAAGAGACTCATTTAAAATATGTCAACAAAAAAGTGCCTGAATAAATGTACAGATCAGCATTCAAGTGGATACGTACTTATCCTCCTTACTTTAACTAAAATTCATGGTGAATTTCAAAGGACACAAAAAAAGGAACTTAGCTCGATATTAAGAATGGTTCTTCCATGTTGATTCTCTTAAGAGATTATCAGAATTATCATAGCATTACTTCAAATGCCCTTGCAAACCTAATCGTGCCAGTTCTCATTCTGCACTAAATATTTCTAAAATTAAAGACATTAAATGTATTTACTAAAATGTTTATGTACCTTAGTGGCATTCCAAGTAGCCTAATCAAACATTAAAGGTAACTATGAAACAGTTTTATAAATTATTAATAAAGAACTTACTTTGTCCTAGTAAAGAGACAAGTACTTACAAAAGTTAAGAAATTATTAATGGATAAAATGACATGTGTAGCCAGCCAGTGTGGCTCAGTGATTGAGCATCAGCCCATGCACCAAGGGGTCTCCCGTCCAATTCCCGGTCAGGGCACATGCCCAGGTTGCGGGCCCAATCCCCAGTATGGGGCATGCAGGAGGCCAATCAATGTTCTCTCTCATCGATGTTTCTATCTCTCTCTAAAAATAAATATAGAAAAAAAAATTAAAAAAAAAAAAAAAGATATGTGAGATAGGTGTAGCTCTGGCCAGTTTGGTTCAGTGGTTAGAGTGTCAAGCCTTGCACTGAAGGGTCACAGGTTTGATTTTGGTCAAGGGTACGTACCTGGATTTCAGGTTTGATCCCCAGTCCCAATCAAGGTCGTGTGGGAGGCAACCAATCGATGTGTCTCTCTCACATCAATGTTTTCTCTCTCTCTCTCTTCCTCCCTCCCTTCCACTCCCTCTAAAAAAATCATTGGAAAAATATCATCAGGTGAGGATTAAAAAAAAAAAAAAGGATATGTTCAGTGAGCAAAATACACAACAATGGATCAGTGACAATACTGTCATTCACTGTGATCTAAAGAGGACTGAATGGAAGTGATTGAGTTTGGCATGCTTTAATATACAGCCAGTTTAAACTCAGATCAGCCCTGGCCGGTTTGGCTCAGCGGTTAGAGCGTCCACCTGCGGTCCGGAGAGACCCGGGTTCGGTTCCCGCTAAGGGCATGTACCTCGGTTGCAGTTTGTCCCCGGCCCTGGTTGGTCGTGCGGGTGGCAGCCACTCGATGTGTCCCTTTCACATCGATGTTTCCCTCTCTCTCTCTTCCTCTCTCTCCCTCCCACTCTGTCTGTACAAAAAAAATGAAAAAATGTCCTCGGATGAGGATTAAAAAAATAAATAAATAAATAAACTCAGATCATATAGAGTAAAGCCACACTGAAATGTGTATACTTCTCTTCACTTGCTGTACAACAAAAAATACAGACCCTCGTTTCCTTTGTAAATATGACAAAATACCAATGAAGAGTTGATTCAAATTAAGGGATGAATACCATTATGCCTGAAAACAAAACAAAATGCTTTTTATTTCAGGTGTTGTAAAAAGTCAAAATAAACTTTCACTTTAGCTCTCAACCTCTAAATGTTAACCTCTCCCTTATATCACCCCCATCTTAAATAAGACCAGTGATACAACTTAAATAAGCAGTGATACAACACTCAGTATACAGTACTTACAGCTCCACTTATAGTGAATTTCACAATTAGCTTTCTAACCCACAACAAACAGCTCTCTCTTCTCTGAGTCACTAAGGCAATTATTATGAATATCACTTATTTGACTTGTGTATCGTTTGGTGTAGTTATATCCTTAATCCTTTTATAAGTATAGGTCAACCCCTCCCCCCGCATATTAGACACTTAGACTTCAGAAGTGACCTCACCTCTTTGTAATCACTTTCTCTCTCCTTCTCCAGGGGTGGGGAACGTCCAGCATGCAGGCCATATAAGGCCCACAGAATCAATACCAGCTAACATCACACACCTCACCAAATTAGCCTGACCAAATGTAGCAGGCTAATTTTTAAGTTGATAATTTTGTGTGGCCCTCGAATTATGTTAGAAATATCCAAATGGCCATTGGCAGAAAAAAAGTTTCCCCGCATGTTAAACACCGCCCCCCCCCCCACGTACACACACACATACACACACACACACACACACACACACACACACACACACACAGCTGCTGCTAATTTTAAGATTAAATTTTTGTTGGCTTCTGTTTCTGAACCATAAACTTGGTTACTGTTTAATTATGACAATCATAAGATCAATGCAAATAAATGAAGACTATAAAACCCCCTTCCTATTTGTCTGGCACCATTAGTTAAATTTGAGAAATTTAATAGAATTATGTAGAGTTATTTCAGCCAGGAACTCCAAGAACATGTGTGGCTATGATAAAGAGGGATAATTAGTAACATATGAGCCCAGTGTACATGTAGTATTAGTGCCTCCATCAAATTAAATGATATAGGCAGTCAAGCATTGTGATAAAATGACCAGCTTTGAAATTACACACAGATCTAGCTGATAAATCAACTTCTGATCCTTTCCAGTTACGTGATGTTGGGGAAGTAAATGCAGTCTAAATCAAGGTTTCTTCAAATGTAAAATGCAAATAGTTAGCACCTACTTGTCAAGGTTGTTGTGAGATTATCAAGATAAATTGTTGCCTAGCACAGTCTACTTTGAAGGCACTCAAAATAAATGGTGGCTATTATTACTAATTACAATAAATTTCAGTGAACAGAATTTTTACATTTATTTAGCAACCAACATTCATTGATATCCTTGGTACTATGACAAACTGAGAAACAGATTGTACTTAGAAGAATGAAAAGTGGACCTGGAGAATGAAAAGACTGAATTGAAATGATTAGGTTTTATACTAGGATCTGAGATGTATTCTCAGGAGTTTGCAAGAAGTTTTAAGATCTGTAAAGCCCAAAAGGATGGATAATTCAGATGTCAGATGACACAATATTAAACATAATATCAAAATATTCAGATAGCAGGAAATACACCCCTATTTCACTGAAACTTGAACACAAACTCTAGTTCTTAAGGTAAGTTAACAAAATGGCATGCACTAAGTCTGTTCTGAAAAATAATCAAACGACTTTCATTCTCACAATACACAAACACAACATTTGGTTCCTTCTCAGAAAACAGAAAAGATAATGGTAACATTTGATCTGCTGCCTACAATAGGTTTTTGGCCATAAGGCCTTGGATGGTATAAGTTTCTTTCTAGAGATGGGTTCTAAAAGAGTCTAAAGTGGCCCTGGCCAGTTTGGCTCAGCGGTTAGAGCGTCGGTCTGCGGTCCAGACAGACCTGGGTTCAGTTCCCGCTAAGGGCACGTACCTCGGTTGCAGTTTGTCCCCGGCCCTGGTTGGGTCGTGTGGGTGGCAGCCACTCGATGTGTCCCTTTCACGTCGATGTTTCTCTCTCTCTCTCTGTTTCTCTCTCTCCCTCCCACTCCATCTGAACAAAATATCAAAAAATGTCCTCGGGTGAGGACTAAAAAAAATAAATAAATAAAATAAAATAAAAGAGTCTAAAGTGAAAACTATTATGAGAATCCATTTTACACTACAAAAAGGGAGTCAGAATACAGAAATCTTAGGTTTTAATCAATTCTTCATAAGTAGCATTATTATTTTTTTTGAAGTTAAGATATATCCTATTTTGGTTTACTATGTTAAGACTGTTCATAAGAAGACTGGGCAATGGGACTGCAGCAATCAGTACAGAATAGACAAGGACTTCCCTGGCCGGTTTGGCTAAGTGGTTAGAGTGTCAGCCCACAGACCAGAGTCGCAGGTTCGATTCCGGTCAAGGGCACATACCTCAGTTGTGGCTCATCCCCGGCCCTGGTCAGGGTTGTGCAGGAGGCAATCAGTCGATGTATCCCTTTCACATTGATGTTTCTTTCTCTCTCTCTCCCTCCCTCCCATGCTATCTGAAGATAAATAAAAAAATGTCCTCAGGTAAGGATTTAAAAAAAAAAGAATAGACAAGGACGAATTCTCATAAAGATTCTTCTAGAAGAGAGAGACTGATGAATAAGAAAACAAAAAGACATGTGCCCAGGCTGGTTGGGCATTGTCCCATGCACTAGGAGGTTGCCACTTGGATTCCTGCTCAAGGGCACATACCTGGATTGCGGGCCTAATCCCTGGTAGAGAGTGTGCAGGAGGCAGCAGATGGATGTTGTGCTCTCACATTGGTGTTTCTCTCTCTCCCTCTCCTGTCCTCTCTCTAATAAAGTCTTTTTTTAAAAAGCCACTCTTAGGCAATATGCATGCTATTAAAAAAATAAAACAAGGTAATGGGTTAGACGATAATAAATGGGGCGAGGTACCATTAGATAAGTGGGCTGGAAGAACTGATGGCTGAATGATGAGTAAGCAAGGAACTAGGGAAGAGTAACCGGATTGATGGGGGAGCAAGAGCACAAACACTGAGATAGGACCAGATGTAAGGCTTGTGTGACTGTTATATGAACATGGAACAGTGGTTAACATCAATTAAATAGTCACAATATGGAGGTCAAATATGTAGGACTTTTTGATCTTAGTAAAATAATTTCCATTTTATCTTTTTCTTTCTATATGTATTAATGTATCTTATTTTATCCTTTTTAAACTTATCTTTATAGTTGAATGCATTACAGATGTCCCTCCTTTTGAGTTTCTCTCTTCCTGCACCACCTTCCTGAATCCCTTTGAGGTTCATCAGTCTAACAACCAATTTGTACTTCTTAATCCCTTCCTCTTTTTCATCCAACCCACCTCCCATCTGGCAACCAAGAAAAAGTTCTCTGTATCTATGAGTCTGTTTCTCATTTTGTTTGTAGATTCAATTGTTGATAGATACGAATTTCTTGCCATTTTATTGTTCATATATTTTGTAATCTTCTTCTTCTTTAAGAAGACCCATCAGCCCTGGCCAGTTTGGCTCAGCGGTTAGAGCGTCGGCCTGCGGTCCGGAGAGACCCGGGTTCGGTTCCCGCTAAGGGCACGTACTTCGGTTGCAGTTTGTCCCCGGCCCTGGTTGGTCGTGCGGGTGGCAGCCACTCGATGTGTCCCTTCACGTCGATGTTTCTCTCTCTCTCCCTTCCTCTCTCTCCCTCCCACTCTATCTGTACAAAAAGGAAAAAATATCCTCGGGTGAGGATAAAAAAAAAAAAAAAAAAAAAAAAAGAAGACCCATCAACATTTCATATAATACTGGTTTGGTAGTGATGAACTCCTTTAACTTTTTCTTGTCTGTGAAACTCTTTATATCTCCATCAATTCTTAAAAAAAAAATTTTTTTTTCTTTATTGATATTAGAGAGAGGAAATGAGAGGGAGAGAGATAGAAACATCGCTGAGAAAGAACATTGATTGGCCGCCTCCTGCATGCCCCCCACCGGGAATCGGGCCCACAACCTGGGCAGGTGTCCTGACTGGAATTTGAACTGGCAGCCTCTTGGTGCATGGTTGATGCTCAACCATTTAGCCACACTGGCTGGACTTGCCATCGATTGTAAATGATAGCTTTGCAGAATATAGTAATCTTGGCTGTGGGTCCTTGCTTTTCATCACTTTATTTATTTTTAATTTTTTTTCTTTATTGATTTGAGAGAGAGGAAGGGAGAGGGAGAGAGAGATAGAAACATTGATGGGAGAGAACATGGATTGGCTACCTCCTGCATGACCCCCACTGGAGATTGGGCCTACAACCTGGGCGTGTGCCCTGACCAGGAATTGAACCAGCGACCTCCTGGTGCATGGGTCGACACTCAACCACTGAGCCACACCGGCCAAGTGTTTTTCATTCAATTAAATATTTCTTGCCACTCCCTTCTGGCCTGCAAAGTTTCTTTTGAGAAATCGGCTCACAGCATTATGGAAGCTGTGTTGTAGGTAAGTAACTGCTTTTCTCTTGCTGCTTTTAAGATTCTGTCTTTGTCTTTAACCTTTGGCATTTTGATGATGATGTGTCTTGGTGCGGACCTCTTTGAGTTCATCTTGTTTGGGACTCTCTGTGTTTCCTGGACTTGTATGTCTGTTTCCTTCACCAAGTTAAGGAAGTTTTCTGTCATTATTTTTTCAAATAAATTTTCAATTTCCTGCTTTCTCTCTTTTCCATATGGCACACCCATGATGTGAATGTTGGTAGGCTTGAAGTTGTCCCACAGGCTCCTTATACTATCCTCATTTTTTTGGAATCTTTTTCTTTTTGCTGTTCTGATTGGGTGTTTTTTGCTTCCTTATATTCCAAATTGATGGTTTGCTTCTTAGCTCCACCTACTCTACTATTGATTCCCTGTAAATTATTCTTTATTTCAGTTAATGCATCCTTCATTTCTTTATTATGCTCTTTAGGTCCTCATGAAGTTCCTTGAAATTCTCATTAAGTTCATTGAGCATCCTTAGAAGCAGTATTTTGAACTCTGCATCTCTTAGATTACTTATCTCCATTTCGTTTAGTTCTCTTCCTGGAGTTCTGTTCTGTTCTTTCATCTGGGACATGTTTCTTTGTCTCCTCATTTTGGCTGCCTCCCTGTGTTTGTTTCTATGTATTAGGTAGAGTTGCTATGTCTCCTAGGCTTCCTAGGGTGGCCTATTATAGTAGGTGTCCTGTAGGGTCCAGTGGCTCAGCCTCCCTGGTCACCTAGCTGGACCCTCAAGGTGCACTTTACACCCTTCAGTTGTAATTGAGTCTTAAATGCTGTTGGCATGTCAATGGGAAGGATTTACTCAGGCTGATCAGCTGCAAGGACTGGCTGTGCCCTGACCACTGATCTCTGACTACCTTAGAGGATCAGTGGTGTAGAGAGGCCCAACACACAGAGTAAGACTTACTTCAGCAGGGCTCTGGTATCCACTGAGTCCACTCATGAATATGTCGCTTGTGGAGGTGGTTGGGTGGTGCTGCTTCGATGTGGTCTGAAGCTGTCCACTGGGTGTGCTGGCTCTGGGGTAAGGTCAGCCACTGCCTGTGTTCTACCCATGGCCACCAGGCATAAGCTACAAAGCGATCTGCCAATGGCTAATTCTAGTGCTAGGCAAAGCTAAGCTGTGAACCAAAGCTGGCTGCTTCTAGTGCCAGGTCTGGGGCCACTTAGTGAGAGGTATGGGACTAGCTGTGGCCAGATGCTGCTTGTTTGAGAGAATTTAGAAAAATATGAAGCAGGAGCCAAAACAGGCCAATCCTATGGTAAAGCCACTAGAAACAGATTGGGTGGGCATGGAAGCTGGGTGGGGCAGGGCCACATGGAATCACCTGGGCAGGGCAAACACTATGAGCCAGGTTGCTGGAGTCTCAGATATGGCACAGTGTGACTGCCCTGTGGGGTAAGGTATCACAAAAGGAACAAAGGTCTCCACCAGCAGTCTGTCTGGGAGAAAGCTGCCTCTCCGGCTCTCACTCCAATGCCAAACAGCTCAGTTTTTCCCCATATATCTCTGGTGCCTTCCAAGCTGCCTCCCCTCTGCACTGGAGCCCAGAAGAAGCGAGTCCGAGTAAGTCTGTGAAGGGACCCTTTAAGAGGAACTGCTTGGGGTTCCTGCAGCCCCACCTTCCCTCAGCCTCAGTTCTCACTGGTTTTTACAGCCAGAAGTCATGGGGACTTCTCTTCCTGGCACTGGAACTCTGAGCTGGGCTCCTGGTGTGGGACGGGGACCCCTCACTCCTCAGGGAAGACCTTCTTCACAGCCAGGTATCCCTCCTGATTTTTATTTTGCCACACGTAGGTGTGGGATCAGCCTGTCCTTGCCTCCACCCCTCCTACCAGTCTTGATGTGGCTTCTTCTTTAATTTTGTAGTTGTAGGTCTTCCATTCAGCTCAATGTCAGGTGGTTCTGAAGGATGTTTGTTCTGTAGTTTAGTTGTAATTTTGATGTAGTTGTGGGAGGAGACAAGTACCTCATTTACCTATGCTGCCATCTTGACCAGCTGTATTTTATTTTTGGTACATGCCCCTAGCGGGAACCAAACCCGGGACTCTCTGGTCCGCAGGCTGATGCTCCAACTGCTGAGCCAAACCGGCCAGGCCTGTATTTTATCTTAATTTGGTGAGTCATTAGAGTATTTTAAGCAGAGAAATCAGTGACATTAAGACTATAACTGAAACCTAAAGATGCTGCTTTCTGTTAAAGTTCACAGGCCCATAGAAAGCCTTTAAAAGTTCATGAAAAAAATGTATGAAGGCAGTTTACAAGGTAAATTAAAATACATGTTCTATGGGTTTTAATCATTTTTTATCTTTTTCTATTCTTTGGTCCCCTATTCCAGTCAGTTAAGAAGTCCTGCCAATTTCTCCTTCATAATCTTCATTTATTTTTTTCTTTTGCCAAGCATCCTACTTTAAACCCTTTTCCAAATTTTTTTCTTTTCCTACTTTTTCTAAACACATGCTTATGTGTATGAATGCACTGAGATGGGCAGAAATTGAAGAGGGAACCCTGTACAGAGGTCCCTGAGTTTTCTATGTTAGAATCTGAATAATGAGCATTAAAGAGGACTTCATTTCCAGGAACCGAAAATAAGAGATTCAATGGGTAAAGAATAATATGAACAAGGAATAAACAAACTATGGAATAGTAACTAGTTGGTTGTAGAAAGCCAAAGGACCCTTTGTTGAAAAAATAAAAAAACTAGGGAGACAAGGGGAAGGGTGAGTGAAAATATGTAGGTACTTGAGATCCAGGACGGAGTATGGCTCATATGGTGTAGGATATAGGTACACATGCGCCTATTTTCCTCTACTCTGTTATAAAAATCTTATTCTCCTTAAAAGGCCTCATTAAAAAACTATGTCCTTAGACATAGTCCTACGAAGCCAGAATTAATTTTTTTCTCCTTTACAGTTTAATATTTGAACTTCTATTTAGCTCAACTTATTGTTTGTTACGCTGTTACCCTTGTTTTTTTAAATATGTTTTATTTTTTAGGGAGAGAGAGAGAGAGAAACATCCAATGAACCTGAAAACAAAAATAGTGATTCCTGAGAGATGAGAAACAAATGAAGCAAGTTCTACAACCGCCCAAGCTTACCTGCCTGAGAGAATATCTAGGTCATTGTGTGGAAATCCAAACAGAACTCAGCAAAAGACAGAACTGGGATTTTGGAGAGGTCGAAACAATTAGAGTTTGCAGGGCAGAAAACAACAAAAGAAGGTGCTGCAAAACTTCTGGAGTGCTGCAGAGGGTCCCCTTCAACTTAACAGCTGAATACTGGTCTGCAAATGTGTGTAAGGAAATAACCGAAGGCTGGGAAGAAAAGCATCCAAAAGAATTAAGAGAGAGAAAATATCTGTAGCTCATACAGGATAGGGAATAGTGCCTGTTCTTACCACCAAAAAAAACCTCATATTTCACAGAGCACCAGACAGGGTCCACATGAGAGTTTGGCTTTAGTAGTGGAGAAAATCAGCCCTATTTTAATGCTGCTTTGATCCTACCTAAGAGAGCTTAAAGGATTAACTATTTCTGAAAAATCTAACCCTATCCCTTGCACTAAGACTCCCTTTCCTCCCCATGGAGCAACTGAACTCTATCTACTCTGCCTTATATTCTAAGAAGTCTTGAGCAAAACGGAGCAAAAGACAGAGATTTTGGTTTGTTTACTAATGTATCCCTGTGTGGCACGTAGTAGGCACTCAGTAATTGTGATGAATTAATTATATGTTGCAATTAGTATGCATTCAAAAACACACAACTTAAAATAATCCTACTACATAATAAAGGCAATATATGACAACCCTATATCCAACATCATATTCAATGGGCAAAAACTACAAGTGTTTCCCTTAAGAACAGGAATAAGACAGGGATGTCCATTTTCATCACTCTTATTCAACATAGTACTGGAAGTCCTAGCCACAGTGATCAGACAAGAAGAAAAAATAAAAGGCATCCAAATTGGAAAGGAGAAAGTAAAACTGTCATTATTTGCAGATCACATGATATTGAACACCTAAAGACCCCATCAAAAAAAATGCAATTTAAAAAATGAGTTCAGCAAAGTAGTAGGATACAAAAATCAACATCCAGAAATTGATGGCATCTTTATACACCTATAATGAACTCTCAGAATGAGAAACTGAAAAAACAACCCCACTTACCATTGCAACAACAACAAAAAGATACCTTGGAATAAACTTAACCAAGGAAGTAAAAGACCTGTACTCAGAAAACTGCAGGACATTGAAAAAAAAAAAAAATAGAGGAAGACACAAACAAGTGGAAGCATATACCATATTCATGGATTGGAAGAATTAACATCATTAAAATGTCCATACTACCCAAAGCAAGCTATAGATTCAACACAATGCCTATTAAACACCAATGGTATATTTCACAAATCTAGAACAAATATTCTAAAAATTTAAATGAAACCAAAAAAGACCTCGAAAAGCCACAGAAATCTTGAGGAAGAAAAACAAAGTTGGAGGGATCAAAATACCAGGTATTGCCCTGGGTGGTTTGGCTCAGCGGTTAGAGCATCCAGAGAGACCCAGGTTCAGTTGCTGCTAAGGGCATGTACCTCGGTTGCAGTTTGTCCCCGGTCCTGGTTGGGTTGTGTGGGTGGCAACCACTCGATGTGTCCCTTTCTTGTTGATGTCTCTCTCTCTCTCTCTCTCTCTCTCTCTCTCTCTTCCTCTTTCTCCCTCCCACTCTATCTGAAAAACGAAAAAATATCTTCCGGTGAGGATAAAAAAAAAAAAGAAAAATACCAGGTATCAAACTATACTGCCATTGTAATAAAAACAGCCTGGCCCTGGCATAAGAACAGGCATATAGATCAATGGAACAGAACAGAGACCCCAGAAATCAAACCACATCATTATGGTCAATTAATACTTGACAAATAAATTTTTTTTAAAAAGGAGGCAAGAACATACAATAAAGACAGTTTCTTTAATAAATGGTGTTGGGAAAATTGAACCGGCACATGCAAAAAAATGAAACTACATCACCAACTTATACCATACACAAAGATAAACTCAAAATGGATAAAGACCTAAATGTAAGTTGCGAAACCATAAAAATCCTCGAAGAAAATATAGGCAGCAAAATCTCAGACATCTCATATAGCAGAATTTTCACCGATACATCTCCTAGGGTAAAAGAAACAAAGAAAAAAATAAACAAATGGGAGTGCATCAAACTAAAAAGTTTCTGCACAGCAAAAGAAACCAGCATCAAAATGAAAGGGGAACCCACTGTACAGGAGAATATATTTCTAACTATTCATCAGATAAGGGGTTAATTTCCAAAATATATAAAGAAGTCATGTAACTCAACAAACAGAAGACAAACAATCAATTAAAAAATTGGCACAAGACGAGATATCACCTCACACCTGTCAGAATGGCCGCCATCAACAAATAATCAAACAACAAGTGCTGGCGAGGATGTGGAGAAAAGGGACTCTAGTACACTGCTGGTGGGAATGCAGACTGGTGCAGCCACTATGGAAAACAATATGGTGTTACCTCAAAAAATTAAAAATTGAACTGCCATTTGACCCAGTGATCCCACTTCTAGGAATATATCCTAAGAAGCCTGAAACACCAACCAGAAAGAATACATGTACCCCTGTGTTCATAGCAGCACTATTTACAATTGCTAGGATCTGAAAACAGCCCAAGTGTCCATCAGTAGACGAGTGGATAAAAAAGCTGTGGTATGCCCTGGCTGGTTTGGCTCAGTGGTTGGAGCAAGGCCTGTGGACCAGAGAGTCCTGGGTTCAGTTCCCGCTAGGGGCATGTACCAAAAAAAAAAAAAAAAAAGCTGTAGTACATATACACAATAGAGTACTATGCAGCTGTAAGAAAGAAAGAAAGATCTGTTATCCTTTGAGACGACATGGAGGGGCCTGGAAAGTATTATCCTAAGCGAAACAAGCCAAGCAGAGAAAGACAAATATCACATTATCTCACTTATTTGTGGAATATAACGAACATAACAGTCTGAGGAACAGGGTAGACCCAGAGACGTGGAAGTAGGATACAGACTGACAATCCTCAGAAAAGGGGGTGGGGGGAAGGGAAGAGGTAAACCATACTACTTATATGCATGGAAGCATAACCTATGGACATAGACAACAAAGCTGGGGAGGGGATGGGGAGGAGGGTGTCAATGGGGGAAAAAGGAGAAACATCTATAACCAAAATAAATTGGCACAGGGCCCTGGCTGGTTTGCTAAGTGGTTAGAGCATCAGCCCGCACACCAAAGAATCGCAGGTTTGATTTCAGTCAAGGGCATGTCTCTTGGTTGCAGGTGAGGCCATGGCCCTGGTCAGGGTGGTGCAGGAGGCAACTGATTGATGTGTCTCTCTCTCATCAATGTTTGTTTTTCTTTCTTTCTCTCTCCCACTCATTTTATCTGAAGATAAATGGAAAAATATCCTCAGGTGAGGATTTAAAAAAAAAAAATCTGCACAGGACCTGAATAGGCACTTCTCCAGAAAGGACATACAGATGGTCAACAGACATATGAAAAAATGCTCAACTTCACTAATCATCAGAGAGATGCAAATTAAAACCACAATGAGATATCACCTCACACCTGCCAGAATGGCTACCATCAATAAATCCACAAACATGCCCTGCACTGTTTGGCCCGGCGGTTAGAGTGTCAGCCCGTGGACCAGTGAGTCACAGGTACGATTCCAGCCAAGGGCACGTACCTCGGTTGCGATTTGTCTCCAGCCCTGGTTGGGGTTGTGCGAGAGTCAGCCACTCGATGTGTCCCTTTCGCGTTGATGTTTCTCTCTCTCTCTGTCTCTCTCTCTCATCCTCTCTCCCTCCCTCTCTATCTGAACAAAAATGGGGAAAAAAAGTCCTTGGATGAGGATTAAAAAAAAAAAATCAACAAACAAGTGCTGGAGAGAGAACGCTAGGTAGTATACTGCTGGTGGGAATGCAGACTGGTGAAGCCACTATGGAATGCAGTATGGAATTTACTAAAAAAATTAAAATTGTAACTACTGTTTGAACCAGTGATCCCATTTCTAGGAATATATGGTAAGAAGCCTAAAACACCAATCAGAAAGAATATATGAACCTCTACGTCCATAGCAGCATTATTTACAATAGCTAAAATGTGGGAATAGCCCAAGTGCCCATCAGTAGATGAATGGATAAAAAAAGCCATGGTTGCCTGGCCAGTTTGGCTCAGTGGTTAGAGAGTCAGCCCGTGGGCCAATGAGTCACGGGTTTGATTCCGCTTCTTGAGGACTTTATGCTAAGTATAATAAGCCAGTTACAAAAAGACAAATACTGTATGATTCTACTTATATGAGGTACCTAGAGTAGTTAAGATTCATAGAGACAGGAAGTAAAATGATAGCTGCCAAAGGCGGCGGGGGGGGGGGGGGGGGGGAATAGGGACATGGTTGCAGTTTTATAAAATGAAAAGAGTTCTGGAGATTGGTTGCGCAACAATGTGTCTGTACTTAACACATTCTATTTGTATACTTAAAAATGGTTAAGACAATACATTTTTTAAATTAATTTTTAGAAAGGAAGGGGGAGAAAGAGACAGAGAACTCGATGTGGGAACATATATCAGTTGCCTCCACAGGAGCCCGAGTCTAGGGAGCTAACCTACAACTTGGGTATGTGCCCTAACTGGGTATTGAACCCACTACCTTTTGATTTAAGGGAGGATGCTCCAACCAACTGAGCCACACAGGCCAGAGCTAAGATAATAAATTTTATGTTATATATATTTTATCACAATTTTTTCTTAAAGTAAAAAAAAAACACAGAATGACTCTGGAATCAGATTTCCTGGCTTTGAATCTTGGCTCTGCTACTTCCTAGCTATGTGACCTTGGGCAAATTACCTAACTACTCTGTGCCTCATTTCCTCAGCTATTGATGGGTGACATAACAGTAGTTCCTATATTACTAAGTTGTGTAATGACTAAATTAGTAAATATATATAAATTTCTCACAACAGTCTTAGCACACAGCGAGTCCTATTTTAAGTATTCATTATTATTAGATTCACCATTTTAAAAACATAATTTAATATGAAATTCAGACCTGCAGGCAAAACTAAGTTTTTTCCCACACAAAATCGAATAAAACAATTCAGGTGCTTGTATTAAGGGTTTTCAGGTAAACTCTTGATATAAAGCAGCACTAACACACAAACTGAGGAAAGATTTGCATAATATCTTATTTTTCAAATTTACAATTTTGAACATTTCATCTCAAATAGTTTTGGTAGATGTACTAAAATTTTCTCCTCAGGGTTTCTAAGCAGTACTATTAACTGGGCACATTAACTAATGTCTATTGATTCATCAATCTTTAATGAAAAACATCAGATTTAACAGCCATCTGGTATAGTGTTGTTTCTATGACAGCTAATGTTTACAATGTCCACAAGTAGAATTACTCAAAAGTAATCTCTATTTCCATTTCTTTACTATTAACCGTTTCTAAGCAAGATGGTAAAATGAACATTTCTGCAATTGTTATGACCTTTGTTTCCTATTCTGTATTTGTAGATACTGAAAAAATGCAAATCTTTTTCTGTGAATAAGGAATGTTTTGTGATGAGGAATCAGTTTAATTTGCTTGGAACAATTTCTTCTGAAAACCCTTTCTTAAGACAATTAGGTTGGGGAAGAAAATCAATGGGGAATATATGTATCTAAACTTGAGATGATCTTCATCAGGAGATCATCATTGACTGAATAATTACGAATTCTCTTTTTTTCCTGCTACTTGTTTTGTGAGGTGAGTCTGATGACTTTCCAGCTTTAATAAAATAGTTTATACGGGGTTTATAAAATACATAACCCTGGCCAGTTTGGCTCAGTGGTTGGAGTGTCGGCCTGTGGACCAGAGAGTCCCCATTTGGTTCCCGCTAGGGGCACTTACCAAACAAACAAAAAAGGGTCTATACACTCCTTCCATTTTCAACCTCATTTTCCTTCAAAGCCCTGTTCACTCTAGATAGACACACAGAGAGATAGACAGATTTTCATGCTTAATATTTACTGTGTATTTCTCCCACTAGAATGTAATAAAAAGTGCCTGGTATCTGTTGGGCACGCACTCACTAAATATTTGTCCAATCAATGAATTGGTAAACAGCCTTGCAAATGACCAGAGGTAATTCCATTATCCTCAGATGTAACCTGGTTTTAGGAAGTGCTTCTTTTGGGCCAGAGTCAAAATTCATTGTTCTTTAGAGCACAGGGCCTTCTTTCTAGTTTCATAAGCCCACAGGGCAAAACACCATTATTTACCATCTGCCATGTCAATTCTACATACGATTATTACTACAACTGTATTCATCCACTTCATATTCAATGCTCCTACCACATTATGTCATCCTAACATGAATGTGGAGGTCTATAAGGATAAGGCTTTCAAATATTCAGCCAGAACACTAAACAAGCCAAAAATCCAGATTATATGAATTCTACTCTTACTGCATCAAGTCAAATAAGATAAGTGCAATAATAACACCATGGTTTTCTATGTAAAAAATCCTAGAAGCCCTGGCCAGTGTGGCTCAGTTGGTTGGAGCACTGACCCATACCATACACCAAAAGGTGGCGGGTTCGATTCCTAGTTGGGGCATGTGAGGAAGGCAACTGATCGATGTTTCTCTCTCACATCGATGTCTGTCTGTCTGTCTGTCTGTCTCTCTCTCTCTCTCCCCCTTCCTGTAAGATCAATTAGATAAATATGTTGTTTAGAAAATAAATAAAAAATTAAAACCCCCAGGAAATCTAAAATAAAACAAAAAAAAACACTGCTAGAGATAAGAACTAAATGACTTTGATATAAGGTCATATACAAAATTTAACTGTCTTTTTTTTTTTTTAATCCTCACTCGAGGACATTTTTGCATTTATCTTCAGATAAAGCGGGAGGGAGAGAGGGAGAAAGAGAGAAGAAACATCCACATGAGAGAGACACATCGAGTGGTTGCCACCCACATGACCCCAACCAGGGCCAGGGACAAACTGCAACCAAGATATGTGCCCTTAGCAGGAACCGAACCTAGGCCTCTCTGGTCCACAGGCTGACGTTCTAACTGCTGAGCAAAACTGGCCAGGGCTAACTGTCTTTCTGTGTACTAACAACAAATAAGTAAAAAAGGAAATCTTGCCCTGGCCAGTTTGGCTCAGCGGTTAGAGCGTCAGCCTGCGGTCCGGAGAGACCCAGGTTGGGTTCCTGCTAAGGGCACGTACTTCGGTTGCAGTTTGTCCCTGGCCCTGGTTGGTCGTGCGGGTGGCAGCCACTCGATGTGTCCCTTCACGTCGATGTTTCTCTCTCTCTCTCCCTCCCACTCTATCTGTACAAAAAATGGAAAAATATCCTCAGGTGAGGATAAAAAAAAAAAAGGAAATCTTATTAAATACCATTTACAACAGGATCATAAAAACATGAAAAATTAAAATCACAATGAGACACTACTCTAAACCCACGAGGATACTGTAACAAAAAAGACAGACAGCCCTGGCCAGTTTGGCTCAGCGGTTAGAGCGTCGGCCTGCAGTCCGGAGAGACCCGGGTTCGGTTCCCGCTAAGGGCACGTACTTCGGTTGCAGTTTGTCCCCGGCCCTGGTTGGTCGTGCGGGTGGCAGCCACTCGATGTGTCCCTTCACGTCGATGTTTCTCTCTCTCTCTCCCTTCCTCTCTCTCCCTCCCACTCTATCTGTACAAAAAATGGAAAAATATCCTCGGGTGAGGATAAAAAAAAAAAAAAAAAAAAAAAGACAATATCAGTCTGGCAAGGATGTGCAGCAACTAGAACTCTCATAAAGTTGCTGGTGAGAGTGTAAAATGATGCAACCACTTAGGAAAATACTTTCCTGATTTCTTATAAAGTTAAATATATGCTTACCATATGACCCAGTAATTCCTCTCTTAGGTATTTAACCAAGAAAAATGAAATCCTATGTCCATAAAAAGAAATGTATACATAGATACAGAGCTTTATTTATAAAAGCCTAACACTAGAAATAACCCAAATTTTCTTCATCGGTGAATAAATTGTGGTATATCCTCACAATTAACTCAAGTACTCAATAATAAAAAGAAACAGCTAATAAATACAACAACATGGACAATTTCCAAAGACATACTGAAAGAAGATGAACACAGAAAAGTACATACTGTATGATTCCTTTTTTAAATATGTTTTTCATTGAATTTTTTTAGAGAAAGAGGAAGGGAGATAGAGAGAGACAGAAACATTGATGTGAGAGAGAAACATCGATTGGCTACCTCCTGCATGCCCCCCACCAGGGATCGAGCCCACAACCTAAGCATGTTCCCTGACCAGGAATTGAACTGGGACCTCTCATTCCACAGGATGATTGATGTTCACCCACTGAGCCACACCAGGCAGGCTGTATGATTCCTTTTATATAAAATCCTGGACCAGGCAAAATTATTATATAGTCCTAAAAAACAGATTAGTGGTTGGTTGCAATGGGGGAGGAAAAGGCTGACTGCAAAAAGACACAAAGGAGCTTTCTATGGAAATTAAAATATTCTACATCTTAGGTTCCATGGTGGTTAAACAGGTGTTCATTTGTCAAAAATCACCAATTTGTACATTTAAAATGTATGACTTTTATTGTATAGATATTATACTGCAATAAATTGATTTTACAATCTTAACTATTTGGATCCTCTTCTCATCATATCCCCTTCCCCTTTCATCAAGGAGACCTAACTGAAAGTACCTCCAGGAGAGACATAAAGGTGTCAAGACAGAAGTGGGGTTCTAGTCTGATTTAATCCTGATTAGTAGCCAGTCTTAACCTCTTTTACCTGCTAATTAGAATGGCAAAAACTACAGGTGCATAGTTCTTTCATAATAAAGAAATCACAGCTTTCCCTAATTGTTCAACATCTGGGGGATACCTTGACAAATATATGCAGCACAACACCTACAACTGGATGGGTTAATAGCAGAAGAGAAAGCACTGACTGGCAATCTGAAAACTGAAAAACAAAAATGCCTTTTAACAAACAATGTACCTGCCCTGCACTCCCAGCTCACAGCTTTCATGCTAGACTAGTAAGAAGGAGTTTGTTTGCTGACAGCTTAGAGGAGTTATGAGAAGGGATTAGTCCTGGTATTGCTGTTAAGAAAACTCTGGGCTAAGTCTGACAGTGACCCATGGCCCTGGAAAGGGGTTCAGATGAGGCTATAGAAGAAACTGGGTCTTCATTAAAAAAAGAATGCTGCCTGCTGTTTCAATACAAAGGAAAAGAGAATTTCCAACCTAGCATCATTTGTCTGGCTGACACAAATGACCTTAATTATATTTTGCATGAATCTGGATACCAAAAACCAGTGACCACAGAAAGTATAAAGCACATCCAATTATATTCCAAAGGCCCAGAGTCCTTTCAAATTCTATGTTTGTTTGTTTTTGGACTTTGGGCTTAATGAATATTACTTAGAATAAATGGGTCCAAAGCTCAAGTTGAAAGCCTTTCTGTTCCATTTATATTTTCCTTTTTAACATGAATGAAATTTAGTCAATGAGCATTTATGGAGTGGCTACTTGGAGCCAGGGCCTGTGTTAAGTAATATGGCACCTATGACATAAGATCTTATAGTGTAGGTGAAAAAGAGAGAATTAGTGCATATAGAATGGTGTGATAAATGTTATGATACAAATATATATGAGGTCTTGGAAAATACGGGCTTTCCAGAGTAAAATTTCTACTGATTCTTGAAGTAGAACTAGAAGTTATTTGATCAAAAATGTCAGAGAAAGGTGTTCTAGGCAGAGAAAAATATATATACAAAGGCACAATGATATAAAACAACAGAAAGTTTAAAACTTCATGACATGTCTAGGGAATTGCAAGTCCTTGGTATGGCTGAAATAAAGGAGGAGTGATAGAAGATGAAGCTAGAAAAAGCAGACTGGGATGTGATTCTGAAGGACTGTGTGTATTAAAATTAAGGTACTGAAACTTAATCCAGAATGTTACAAAAAATAATTAAAATATTTTAAGTAGGAGTCTGATACCATGCTGTCATTTTAGAAAGATAACCTGGCAGCAAAATAGAGAATGGTCTGGAGAGATGCTAAACCAGAAGCATTGACCAACTGGGAAATAACTGAGAAGAAGCAGGTAATAAATTATAAGGTCCAACTAAGGCAGAGAAGTAGGAATAAATAGGAGAATATTTTTTTAATTGATTTTTTTAGAGAGAGAGGAAGAGAGAGAAAGATAGAAACATTGATGTGAGAGACAAACATCAATCGGCTACCTCCTGCACACCCCCTACTGGGGATAGGCCCACAACCGGGGCATATGCCCTGACCAGGAATCGAACCGGGACCTCTCAGTCCATGGGATGATGCTCAATCTGCTGAGCCACACCAGCCAGGCAGAGAAAGAATATTTTTAAGGGAAATCATTCACAGCACGTATGACTTCTGGAAAAAGTGAAAGGAGAGAGTCTAGGACATTTCTGTTTCAGCTTCAGTGATTGAGTGGAAGGTGCACTAAGCAATACCAAGATGTGAAATATCATTAGACAACCAGGTTTAGGTAAAAAGATAAGAATTATTTTAGACATGCTGATTAAAACATAATGAGTATTGGACTTTAGTGCACAGAACCTTGAAAGGTGACAATATTTAAATCCCACTTCAGTATTATAGCGCTGAAGCTCCATTTGATGATGGGAGAAAGTAACAGATAAATTTTAAGAAAAAAAATTCCAAAAAAAATTATTTAAATCTCATACTGAACCTGGAAGAAGTTATCATTTCTGCCACACTCTCTCACAATAACTACTTGCAGAGCAACAAGTCTACTGAATTCAGGAAAATAAGAACAAAGTTGGAGGAATCACACTACCTGATATCAAACTATACTACAAGGCCATAATAATCAAAACAGTAGGGTACTCGCATAAAAATAGACATATAGCTCAATAGAACAGAACAGAGAGCCCTGACATAAACCCATGCATTTTTAGTCAATTAATATTTGATAAAGGAGGCAAAAATATACAATGGGGTAAAGATAGTCTATTCAATAAATGGTGTTGGGGATATTGGACAGATACATGCAAAAAAAAAATGAAACTAGACCACCTTCTTATACCATACAATAAACTAAAAATGGATTAAAGACTTAAATATTAGACTCAAAACCATAAAACTCCTAGAGCAGCGGTTCTCAACCTGTGAGTTGTGACCCCTTTGGGGGTCGAATGACCCTTTCACAGGGGTCACCTAAGACATAACAGTTGCAAAATTACAGTTATGAAGTAGCAACAAAAATAATTTTATGGTTGTGGGTCACCACAACATGAGGAACTGTATTAAAGGGTCACTGCATTAGGAAGGTTGAGAACCACTGAGGTAGTAAAATCTCAGATATTTCTTGTAGCAATATTTGTTCTGCTATATCTTCTCAGACAAAGGAAACAAAACAAAAAATAAGCAAATGGAACTACATCAAACTAAAAAGTTTTTGCACAACAAGGCAAACTATCAACAAAATGAAAAGCCAACCCACTGAATGGGAGAATTTACTTGCCAATGATACACCTGATAAGAAGTTAATATCCAAAATTTATAAATAACTTATAAAACTCAAAAAATCCTCCAAACAATCCAATTAAAAGTGGGCAAAGGACCTGAATAGACAATTCTCCAAAGAGGACATACAGATGGCCAATAAACATATAAAAAGATGCTTACTGTCACTAATCATCAGAGAAATGCAAATTAAAACCACAATAATGTAGCACCTCATACCTATCAGAATGACTATCGTCAATAAATCAACAAACAAGCGTTGGGGAGGATATGGAGAAAAGGGAACCCTCATGCACTGTTGGTGGAAATGCAGATTGGTATAGCCACTGTGGAAAGCAGTATGGAGTTACTTTAAAAAATTCAAAATGGAGCCATGGCCAGGTGGCTCAGTTGATTGGAGCATCATCCTGTACACCAAGAGGTTGTAGGTTCAATTCCTGGTCAGGGCACATACCTAGGTTGTGGGTTCAATCCCCAGTAGGAGCACATATGGGAGGCAACCAACTGATATTTCTCTCTCACATTAATGTTTCTCTCTCTCTCTCTCTCTCTCTCTCTCTCTCTCTCTCTCTTAAAAAGCAATGAAAACATATCCTTGGGTGAGGATTTAAAAAATAATAATTAAAAAAAAGAAAGGAACTGCCTTATGACCCAGTGATTCCATTTCTGGGAACTTATGCAAAGAAACTTGAAACACAAATTGCATAGAATACATAACACTCCTATGTTTGTTGCAGTGTTATTCACAATAGCCAAGACATGGAAGCAGCCCAAGTGTCCATCAGTAGATATGTGGATAAAAAAGCTGTGGTACATTTACACAATGGAATACTACTTGGCAGTAAAAAAAAAAAAGAAAATTTTACCCTTTGTAACAGTATGGATGGGCCTGGAGAACATTATGCTAAGTGAAATAAGCCAGTCAGAGAAAGACAAGTACCATATGATTTCACTCGTATGTGGAATCTAACAAACAAAATGAACTAACACCAACAAGCAAAACAGCAACAGACTCATAGATAGAGAGCAGGCTAACAGCTGTGAGGGGATGCTGGGTAGAGGGATTGAGGGGAAAAAAAAGAGGAGAAAGAACTCATGGACATAGACAACAGTGTGGTGACTGCCAGGGGCAGGGGTCTGGGAGAAGGTGGAGGAGGGTATAGTAGGAATAAATGGTGTTGGGGGATGGAGACTTGACTTTCGGTGGTGAACACACAATACAGTGTACAGAAGATATATAATAGAACTATGTACCTGAAAGCTGTATAATTTTGTTAACCAGTGTCATTCCAATAAATACAATAAAATATATATTTTAATTCAGACAAAGTTGTAATTTTAATTTCGCCCAAGAGACCTATACATATTATAAGGCAAATTCAAAGTTTGAGAAAGATAGGCTCTTTTCTAAGCTCCTCTACTCTCACACAGCCTAGAAAAATATATTCTGGGGAGTGGGTTCTAGACTCACCTATCTCAGAAGGACCCACTTAAATTAAAGAGACCAAAAGTTTAACTTCAGTAAATAGCAGGGCTCAAAAGGCAAGAGCAAAGAGAAGACATTCTACTTGAATAACAATTCCTTCTATAAAATCAGTCCCAATCCCAGTGCAATTCATTCACAGTGCTCCACTCTTCCAATTATTCTCCTTCCAGGGAAATGCAACTCTTTTTTTCCATGTATATATCCTATTTGGTGCAGAAGAGGAAGGGGACTAATATGGACTTTGTTTTGCTGTTAGACTTGAGGTTTTTATTTAGTTAAAAAAAACTATCTGTTTTCATCAAAATTAATGACCTGTTCTGGATTGCTAAACACAAAGCCACCAACAAGTAACAAAAAGAAAAGAGTTACTGCCCTGGCCGGTTTGGCTCAGCGGTTAGAACGTCGGCCTGCGGTCCAGAGAGACCCGGGTTCAGTTCCTGCTAAGGGCATGTACCTCTGTTGCAGTTTGTCCCCAGCCTTGGTTGGTCATGCGGGTGGCAGCCACTCAATGTGTCCCTTTCACGTCGATGTCCCCCCGCCCCTCTTCCTCTCCCTCCCTCCCACTCTATCTGAACAAAAAATAGAAAAATGTCCTCGGGTGAGGATTAAAAAAACAACAACCCCAAAAAACAAAAAAAAAGAGATAGCTAGTATTAGTGTTCCCCTGCCTTAAATTAGAGTCTCCTCTTTTTACCAGCCCTTCTTCTCTCCAGCCTTTCAATCCTCACAATGTCCCACCTACTCTTTCTTCTCTAGATGCTCTAAGGAAGAAGATGAGGATGGGAGGTAGGAGTGGGGATGAGAATAAAATAATCTTATAAAAAATGTATTATAAGATATAGGAGAAATGCAGACCTAAACCAGCTGGTACAAATTTTAAAAAATTAAACCCTCTGGCCTCTGCATATAGCCAAATTTACTAATAAACTCTACAATAAACTAGTGTATGAAGTAAAGCAAAAGTCTAAAATATTTTGGTGAAGACTCATCAAAATTTTTAAATGCCAAGATCGCAATAAATTGTGGTCATATGTTGACAGTCATATATCTTAGCTTAGAGATCTAACTGTAGATCCTAACATACTATTTGAACACCTCAACACCAGAAATTTCTGAGGGAAGTCTAATCCATCTAAAAATTTTTTTCACCCTCTAATGCAACAATGGAGGGAAATGAACCTAACCAGAACACTCCTCTAGAGAATGCATTTTCATGGAGGGTGTCGAAAATGAGGGGGCAAAATAATCATACAATATTATGATGACTTGGGTTCCACCACAGGGCAAGAATATATAGAGATATACAGCATACATCTGGTATTAAAATAATACGTGATGAGGCAATTAGGTAGAAAATGTCTAAAAAGCCTCCTTGGGGGGAAAAAACCACGAACAAAAGGAATGAGAAACACTGTTCAAGATTAGGGGTTGACAAACCTTTTCTACAAAGGGCCAAACAGTAAATATTTTAGGCTCTGAAGGCTATACAACTCTGCCACAGTAACATGAACATAGCCACAGATGATACATAAAGGAACAAGCATAGCTGTGTTTCAATAAAACTTTATTTATGTACAATAAAATTTGAATTTCATATAATTTTCATATCATAAGACATTGTTCTCCTTTTGATGTTTTTCAACCATTTAAAAACTAATATCAACCCAAATATCCATCAACAAATGGATATATAAAATGTTGTGTGTCCATACAATGGAATATTATTTGACAACAGAAAGGAATAAAATATTGAATCATGCTATAAAATGAATGATCCTTAAAAACATTATGCTGTCCAGCTGGTGTGGCTCAGTGGTTGAGCACTGACCCATGCACCAAGAGGTCACCGGTTTGATTCCCGGTCAGGACACATGCCCAATGGATGTTCTCTCTTATCAATGTCTCTGTCTCTCTCTCCCTCTCCCTTCCTCGCTCTCTAAAATCAATAAAGGAAAAAAATTATGCCAAGTGAAGAAGCTAGTCACAAAAGAACACATATTTATTGTATAGTTCCATTTATATAAAATGTCCAGAATAGGTAAATTTAGAGACAGAAAGCAGATTAGTGGTTACTTGGAGCTAGAGTGGTGGAGGGGGCAGTATTTGGAAGAAGTGGAGGCTAAATGCAAAAGTATACAAGGTTATTTTGGGGGACATATAAATGTTCTAAAATTAGATACTGATGCACTATTCAACTATGTGAATATACTCAAAAAGTTTGAAATGTATGCTTTAAATGGGTAAAATTTATAATATGTGAATTACATCTCAATAAAGCCATTTTTTAAAAAAAGGTTAAAACTATTCTTAGCTCACAGACTACAAAAACAGGAGGTGGCCCTGATTTAGCCTGCAGTCTGTGGCTTACTAACCCCTGTTCTAGCTTTATCAGTTCAGCAAGTGTGATTTTTAGGAAGCAGAATAGTAGAAGTCAGACACTGATTAAAAGAGGAAATATTTCATGGCCCTTTAGGAAAAGCAAATGCTACTCTATAAGAAAAGAAATATGCTATAGGAACTGCTATCTAGGCTACCATGTACACTCAATAAACCAACACAGTTTCTCAAACTTTAGAATGTATCAGAACCATCATGAGTGGAGGAAGGGAATTGTTCAGAAGGATTGTTGGGCCGCAACCCCTAAGTTTCTGAGATGGTAAGTCTGGGACAGAGATGGGAACCTGTATTCCTGACATATTTCCATATGATGGTGCTGCCCATATCTAGGGACCATGCTCAGAATCACTGATCTAAACTAATGGACCATTACTAGTGAAATATTTATTGTAATCATATATCAGATATCAACATTTAAAAAAAAGTGAAGGAGATGCTGGGATGGGGCTGCCAGGAGGAACCAATCTTTAACCTGCAATGGAGTCTACATCAGGATCAGCTGCAGTTGCCAGAGCAGAAGTTGCTATGGCCACTGTGCTGCCTGGATGTGAACCATGAGGCCACAGTGGGCTGGCAGCCATGGAGGGTCCTGTTCAAGATAGGGTGGCTTCACCAGCCACTTCTGGAACCAGGAAATCTAAGGTGGAGAGAATACTTAACTAGCAGGCTCCCTGAAGAGTGGAAGGAATTGGAGAAAGAAACAGAAGAACTCAAATCAAAACCAGTTGCTGGAAAACCTGATGATATTATTAAGTACACTGCAAAAGAAAAATGCAGGAAGAATACAAAATACTACACAATTTTGCTTTTATTATCCAAGAAAACAACCTGTGTGACTTACAAAAGGCATAGATGGATGATTCCATTTATCTGACATTTCAGAAAAGACAAACTATTAAGATGGAGAACAGTAGTTGCCAGAGGTAAGAGGTGAGGGGTGAGTATAATTATAAAAAAAAGATTTTTGGGGGGAATGATTTATGTATCCTGATGTTGGTGATAATTACATGAAAAATGGCTTAAAATTTATGAAACTGTACCATCCCCTACAAGTCAATTTTACTGTATAATAATTTAAAAAACAATTAAATACTTTTATTCTTATCCTTACCTGAGGATATTCTTTTGCATTTATCTTCAGATAGAGTGGGAGGGAGAGAGGAAGAGAGAGAGAGAGAAACATTGATGTGAGAGAGACACATCGAGTGTTTGCCACCCACACGAGGCCAACTGGGGCCAAGGACAAACTGCAACCAAGGTAGGTGCCCTTAGAAGGAACTAAACCTGGGACTCTCCGGCCCGCGGGCCAACACTCTAACTGCTGAGCCAAACCGGCCAGAGCAACAATTAAATACTTTTTTTGAAAAAAAGAAAAAGTGAAGACATACACCTTCTTTTATTTACTCCGGTGGGACTTGGTCTTTGGTTCCTAAAGCAGTATGACAAATAATTATTTCAATGTGCATTGTGGCTGTATGTAGTCATAAAAACCTTCTCTCCTTCCTTAAAACTGAAGCTGACTATTCATAAACCATCAGGTACAGTTTTCTTTGGACACAGGGTCATAGACAAAGCTCTTAGTGTTTTCCAGAAGCTAACATCATTTTCAAGAAAGTCTAGGCAGCAAAAGGCAGTGAAATATACACAATCTAGACCAATAAATCATAACCCAATAGTGTTTACTTAGAGTACCTGACAGGATTTTATCTACAAAAAAAAAGAACCTAGGGACAAGACACTTGGAGCTGAGGAGTTCTGTCAAGCACCTCGCAGCTCTCCACATCCCTTACCATCATAATCGAATTATTAAAAAGCATACAGAATCACCCATGCAGAAGAATTCCAAATAATTTATGTAGATAATTCTGATTCAAGGAGGGAGAACACTTTACTCCTTACTCCTTCAGTGTGGGCTACGCATAGTGACTTCCCTCCACAGAGTATGGTATCAAAAGAAGGGGAAAGAGTAACCTGACAGTATAAACACTTGACTAATACTACCTTAGCCAGATGATCAAGTGCAACATCAACAATGATAAATTACGTACGTTTGAGATAATGGGTGAAAATGTTACTTTACCTCTGTGATTCTTCTTCCCCAAAACCATTAACGCCAGTCTAATCCTGAGGGAAACATCAGATAAATACCAATTGAGGGGCATTCTACTACAAAATATCCGATCACAACACCTCAAAACTGTCAAGGTCATCAAAAACAAGAAAAATCTGGTTAAAGCGTCATCCCAATATACCAAGGTTATGGGTTCAATCCCTAGTCAGGGCACATACAAGAATCAATTAATGAATGCATAAATAAGTGGAACAGACTTCCGGTCAAGATGGCGGCATAGGTAAATGTGGTATCGGGTCCTCCCACAACCACATCAAAGTTTCAACTAAACTACAGAACAACCATCATTCAAAACCACCTGAAATCAGCACTGGCCGGGTTGGCTCAGCGGTTAGAGCGTTGACCTGCGGTCTGGAGAGACCCGGGTTCGGTTCCCGCTAAGGGCACGTACTTCGGTTGCAGTTTGTCCCCGGCCCTGGTCGGTCGTGTGGGTGGCAGCCATTCGATGTGTCCCTTTCACGTCGATGTTTCTCTCTCTCTCTCTCTCTCCCTCCCACTCTATCTGTACAAAAATGGCAAAAATGTCCTCGGGTGAGGATTAAAAACAAAACAAAACAAAAAAAAACCCACCTGAAATCAAGCTGAATGAAAGCCCTACAACTACAGAATTAAAGCAGCCACACGGAGACTGGTAGGAGGGGCGAGGCCGTGATGGGCTGGTCTCACACCCATGTGTGGTGGATAAAAATCAGGAGGGATACCTCGGCTGGGAAGGTCCTCCCTGAGAAGTGAGGGGTCCTTGTCCCACACCAGGTACCCAGCTCAGAGTTCCAGTACCAGGAAGACCTGTTAACTTCTGACTGGAAAAATCAGCAGGAACTGAGACTGAGGGCGACTGAGGCAGCTGGAGCCCCAGGTAGCTCCTCCTAAGTAAGCGCACGGACTTACCCAGACTGGCAACCTCCAGGCTCCAGCACGGAGAAGGCAGCTTTCTCCTGGACAAACGTGTTGTCAGAGGCCTTTGTTCCTTTGGTGAGCCCTGCCCTGGGGCGGCAGACAGGCGCCATATCTGGGACTCCAGCAACTTGGCTCACACCGTTTGCCCCACTGTGGTAATTCCCTGAGGCCCCGCCCCACCCAACTTTCAGGCCCATCCAAGCTATTGCCAGTTGCTTTACCATAGGATTGGCCTGTCTTGGATCCTGCTTCAGGTTTTCCTAAATTCTTTCAAACAAGCAGCATCTGGTCTCAGCTAGCCCAATACTTCTCCTTAAGTAATACATAGAAACAAATACAAGGAGGCAGCCAAAATGAGGAGACAAAGAAACAGGTCCCAAATGAAATAGAACAAAACTCCAGAAAAAGAACTAAGCAAAATGGAGATAAGCAACCTAACAGATGCAGAGTGCAAAACACTGCTTATAAGGATGCTCAATGAACTTATTGAGAACCTCAGTGAACTTAGTGAGGGCCAGTCAGAAATGAAAGATGCACAGTCAGAAATGAAGGAGGCACTAACTGAAATAAAGAAAAATTTACACAGATTCAACAGTAGAGTGGGAAAAGCCAAGAAGCAAATCATCGATTTGGAATATAAGGAAGCAAAAAACACCCAATCACAACAGCAAAAAGAAAAAAGAATCCAAAAAAATGAGGATAGTGTAAGGAGCCTCTGGGACAATTTCAAGCATGCCAACATTCACATCTTGGGGGTGCCAGAAGGAGAAGAGAGAGAACAAGAAATAGAAAACCTATTTGAAACAACAATGGCAGAAAAATTCCCTAACTTGGTGAAGAAAACAGACATACAAGTCCAGGAAGCACAGAAAATCCCAAACAAGATGAACCCCAAGAGGCCTACACCAAAATACATCATCATCAAAATGCAAAAGGTTCAAGACAAAGAGAGAATCTTAAAAGCAGCAAGAGTAAAGCAGTTAGTTACCTACAAGGGAGTTCCCATAATATTGTCTCTGATTTCCTAAAAGAAACTTCGCAGGCCAGAAGGGAGTGGCAAGAAATATTCAGAGTAATGAAAAGCAAGAACCTACAACCAAGATTACTCTATCCTGCAAAGCTGTCATTTAGAATCGATAGCCATATAAAGAGTTTCCTAGACAAGAAAAAGCTAAAGGAGTTCATCACCACCAAACCATTAATATTTGAAATGTTGACGGGTCTTCTTAAAGAAAAAGATAAAAAATATGAACAAACAAAATGGCAACGAATACATATCTATCGAAACTGAATCTACAAACAAAACGAACAAGCAGAACAGAAAACATTCTCATAGATACAGAGAATATTTTGTTGGTTGCCAGCTGGGAGGGGGGTTGGGAGAATGGGTGAAAAAGGTGAAGGGATTAAGAAGTACAAATTGGTTGTTAGACTGACAAACCTCAAAGGGAAGGGGTGTTGGGGAGTGGGAAGAAATAAACCAAAGAACTTACATGCATATATGCATAACCAATGGACACAGACAACAGTGTGGGGAAAGGCAGGAGGGGGGCGGGAGTGGGAAAGAGGGGGTCAATAGGGGAACAATGAGAAACATCTGTAATACATTCAACAATAAAGATAAGTTAAAAAAATAAATAAGTAGAACAAATCTCTTTTTCTCTCCCCTCCCTTCCTTTCTTTCTCTAAAATCAATCAATAAAAAAATTTTAAAACAAGGAAAACCTGAAAAACTGTCACAGTGAAGAAGAGTTTCAGGAGACATAATTAAATGTAATGTGGTCTCCTGCATAGAATTCTAGAACAGAAAAGAATATTTGGCAAAAAATAAGGAAATCTGAATAAAGTATAGAAGCTAGTTAATAACAACATCTTAATATTAGTTCAGTAACAGTAACAAAGGTATCATACTAACTAGAGTAAGATATTAATAATGGGGGAATATGGGTGTGGGATATATGATAACTGTACTATTGTCTCAATTTTTCTGTAAATCTAGAACCTTTTTAAAGAATAGTCTATCGAAAAAAGAAAAAAAAAAGCATAACCACACAATTATAGGCTACAGCTAGTGAACTGTTGAAAATCACTACATCCCAAAACAAATCCCATCTGACCAAGGTATCATAAGTGTTTTCACACAAATAAAAAAACAAAACACAACATACCAGGCCAGCTATACAATACTTAATGTCCATAACTCTGAGCTAAAGCAAATCTTAATTCTCTCAACTCCTCTCAAAGAATATTTAAGGAAATAATTCCTTAAATCTTTTTTTTTTTTTTTTAATTATAGAGTCCAATAAATTACATGCCAGACACTGGAGATGCAGAGATGAATAAGAATCTCTATCTTGCCCGGCTGGTGTGGCTCAGTAGTTGAGCATCAACCCCTGCACCAAGAGGATGCCGGTTTGATTCCCAGTCAGGACACATGCCCAGGTTGTGAGCCAAATCCCCAGTGCCGGGCATGCAGGAGGCGGCCAATCAATGTTCTTGCTCATCGATGTTTCTACCTCTCTTCCTCTCCTTTCCTCTCTCTCTCTCTCTCTCTCTCTCTCTCTCTCTCTCTCTCTCAAAAAAAAAAAAAGAATCTCTGTTTTGTCTGGCCAGTATGGGTAAATGGTGTGGCTCAGTGGATTGAGTGTCCTCCCATGGACTGAGAGGTCCCAGTTCCATTCCCAGTCAGGGCACCTGTCCGGGGTTGTGGGCTTGATCCCCAGTAGGGGGCGTGCAGGAGACAGTCAACCAATGTTTGTCACATCCATGTTTCTATCTCTACCTAAAAAATCAATAAAAATTTTTAAAAAAAATACAAGTCTCTGTCTTTATCCAAGAGCTCATAGATAGGGATGGGGGTGAAGGAGAGGCTGGGGATCAAATGTAAAAAAAAATTAGAATAAGAAAAATCAGTGCTACAATAAAGTCTGCAAAATAATCATGGGAGCAAAGATATACTTTTATCTGGACAAAGTCAACTATGAAAATATATTTACAAAAAGAAGTGAGAGAAAATTCCAATATGCTTCATGAGACTTAAAATAGCTGACAGACAAGTAGGTCACTGGATATCAAGAGATTTTAGGGAGCATGAGTTTCAAAAGTATATTCATAGAGCAAATAGTTTTTTAAAAGTTAAAGAGAGAGAGAGAACAGCTAAATCTCCCTGCCCCTTAAAAAAAGTGTTTCAGCCCTGGCTGGTTTGACTCAGTGGTTAGAGCATCATCAGCCCATGGACCAAAGAGTCACGGGTTCAGTTCCAGTCAAGGGCACGTACCTCAGTTGTGGTTCGTCCTCAGCCCTGGTTGGGGCCATGCAGGAGGCAACCAGCTGATGTGTCCCTGTCACGTCACTGTTTCTCTCTCTCTCTCTCCCTCCCTCCCTCCCTCCCATTCTATCTGAAGACAAACAGAAAAATGTCCTCAGGTGAGGATTAAAAAAATTTTTTTTGATAGCCTTCAGGGAATTTGAAAACAAGAAATTAATAAATGTCTACATATTTTTCACAGGCAGACTTGTAACATTCCCAGTTACATTCTTAGTCATGAGAATTACTAAGAATGAAAGCACACACTTTTCTGGACTACTTAAATATATAATCCTAACATCCTCCTTCCTTTTTTCCTTCCAGTTTTCACTCAGTAACAATTATATTTCCTGACTTCCGTGTATCTTTCTAAACATTTCTTTCTATCCAAATTCTACCCATTACTTAAGTCCCAATAAACTCAATAGATCCCTTAAATAAACCTGTTTCCAAACTCTCTTCCACTGATTTTTCCTTTCTTTATATCACATATAATCTGTGTTATATAAGCCATCACATTTCTGTGTAATATATATCTAATATTTCATCAGTTTTATCTCTGAATAGTACATTTCTTTCATATGTACTGTGGTTTCTACTCTCAACATTCAACTACGTACTAAATTACTTATGCTTCATGGCTGCTTACAGAAACTAACTCTGGGTAATTTAAGCAAAAGATGAAAGGTTAGTGGGTAACTCATAGAACTCCCAGGAAATCTGCAGAGTTAGGCTCAGAAAACAAGCAGGCACAGAAAGAGGCACAACCAGAACCACTAACAAAATCATGACACACTATCAGCCTGATAACATTGCTGCCTCCATCATAAAACCACTGATGCTTCTGACATTGTATGGTGCTGTCACCACCACCACTATAAACAGTTTTCCATTGTTCCTTGACATCAGGAACTGACTGAAAATATGGGGGCTGATATATCTGGTTGGTGAAACTCGGGTCAAGGTCTCAAACCCTCAGTGCTAAAAGAGCAGGTAAACTAAGCATCTGGCATTTTTCTGATTTTATAGAAGACACTGGACTGCCCGGGCAGTGTGGCTCAGTGGTTGAGCATTGGCCCATGCACCAAAAGGTTGCCGGTTTGATTCTCAGTCAGGGCACATGCCCAGGTTGTGGGCCCAATCCCCAGTGGGGGACATGCAGGAGGCAGCCAATCTATGTTCTCTTTCATCAATGTTTCTATCTCACTCTCACTCTCCCTTCCTCTCTCTCTAAAATCAATAAAGAAAAAAAAAAAAGATGCTAAAAAAATTTAATTAATTTTTAAAAAGACACAGGACTTATAAGGTGAGGAAATGCCTTGTCCCCAAGGGCAAAGGCTCAGATAACTGGTAGGAAAAAAAAGATAAAATGTTTATATATACATATAAAATTATTCTACCTTCCAAATTATTAAGGGCATATTTATGTAAAAATACTAGATTCTAAATAAAAGAACAGTATCTTAGAAGAGAAACAATATATTTAATACAAATAACATGAGTAGTACAAACAGAAATAATAGCAATCATTTACATATATGGATGGTAATATTAACCTTTCTCAGTTTAGATACTATTAAATCTGAACAGTAACTGTCATCTAGTCAAAGTAGCAGCAGTAAATCCAAACAGAAGCACAAGGATAAACAACTCTGTAATAAAATAGAGTGGCTAGACTTCTCTTTTTTTTTTCAATCTTCACCTGAGGACATTTTTGCATTTCAGATAGAGTGGGAGAGAGAGAGGAACACAGAGAGAGAAACACTGATGTGAGAGAGACACATCAACTGGCTGCCACACACTTAACCTCAACCGGGGCCGGGACAAACTGCAACTGAGGTATGTGCCCTTAGCGGAAACTGAACCTGGGTCTTTCTGGTCCGTGAGCCGACACTCCAACCGCTGAGCCAAATCAGCCAGGGCAGAATAGCTAGATTTGGTAAAGAAAAAACTCTAGAAGCTTTCTCACAATTCATCCATCATTTTAAAAGATTTGCATGTCAGACTTGGAATACATACAAAAGCTTAGAGTCTAATAACAGAAAATAGACTTTAGAAAAACAACTGGATATACTGCCCTGGCCAGTTTGACTCAGCAGTTAGAGCGTTGGCCTGCAGAGTCCAGAGGGACCTGGGTTTGGTTACCGGTAAGGGCATGTACTTCAGTTGCAGTTTGTCCCCGGCCCTGGTTGGGTCATGTGGGATGCGGGTGGCAGCCACTCGATGTGTCCCTTTCACATCGATGTTTCTCTCTCTCTCTCTCTCTCTCTCTCTCTCTCTCTCTCTCTCTCCCTCCCTCCCTCCCTCCCTCCCTCCCTCCCTCCCTCCCACTCTATCTGAACAAAAAAATGGAAGAAATGTCCTCGGGTAAAGATAAAAAAAAAAAAAAGAGAGAAAAACAACTGGATATAATAAAACATTATAGATGCTAAATGCTGCCATGGGAGGTTCAAAGGAAAGATGCCAGGGTAGGGATGGGGTGGAATGACACAAAGTCAGAAAAGACTTTGTTAAAGAAGTGTTCTTAAGCATCTGGAATGATAAAATGGATAGCATAGAAAAACAACAGGGAAAGGAAGAAGAACAAATAAAATTAAAATGCCATCCTGCCCTGGCCGGTTTGGCTCAGGGGTTAGAGCGTTGGCCCGCGGTCCAGAGAGACCCGGTTCGGTTCCCTCTAAGGGCACGTACATCAGAGTTGCAGTTTGTCCCTTGCCCCAGTTGGGGTTGTGCAGGAGGCAGCCACTCGATGTGTCTCTTTCATGTCGATGTTTCTCTCTCTCCCTCCCACTCTATCTGAACAAAAATGGAAAAATGTCCTTGGGTGAGGATAAAAATAAATAAATAAATAAATAAATAAATAAATAAATAAATAAATAAATAAATAAATTGCCATACTAACATGAAATAGGCCTAGTCCATTTATCCCTCCAAACAGTTTTAAACAGATGAAAATAAGTTTATATGAATATATTATCAAAACCAAAAAGATGTCAATCAATGGGTCACTGGGATTTATTTTCCTAAAAGCAATAAATCCCAAGTCACAAATTCCACCCCTCCCTGAACTCACCCATTTGCAATTCTCTCATCAAGAGGTGGAATCCTACTTCTTTACCACTTGAACCTGTGCTAGCCTTGTGACTTGTTTTCACCAACAGAAAGTGGAGGAAGCAAAGTAGTGCCAGTTAGTTCACTTCCTGAGCTTTAAGAGGCCTGGCACAAATCCTATATTCTTCCTAAGGAGAGAAACTACCATGTGACTAACCCTTATGTAGCCTGCTAGAGAGTGAAGAACCCCATGGAGAAGGTGGCTCAGTTGTCCCAACCAAGGTAAGCCAAGTCTGGCACAACTTAAACTGCTAACATGCAGAATAAAGAAATAAAAAAGCTAAGTAAATAATTGTTGTTCTAAGCCATTAAGTTGGACTATTTTTTATACAGCAAAAGTTAACTGAGGTAATGGGTTTGGAAAATATGTGGACAAAGTTTCTAAATTAAAAGGTGTATATTCAGCATTACGGAATTTCTAAAGTCGAGAAATGATAAAAATTTTCAGATTTCCTCAGCAGAGTATTTCAGAAAATGTCCATAGCCCCTACAATATTTTAAGAAAACAAATGGGCCCTGGCCAATTTGGCTCAGCGGTTGGAGCATCAGCCCGTGGACCAGAGCGTCCTGGGTTTAGTTCCCGCTAGAGGCACGTATCAAAAATAAATATAAAAACAAACAAAAATCAGATGGGCCTGGCTGGTGTGGCTCAGTGGTTGAGCGCCGACCCATGCACCAAGAAGTCGCCAGTTTGATTCCTGGTCAGGGCACACGCCCACGTTGTGGGCCAAATACCCAGTGGGGAGCATGCAGGAAGCAGAAAATCAATGTTCTCTCTCATCGATTTCTCTCTCTCTCTCTCTCTCTCTCTCTCTCTCTCTCTCTCTCTCTCATCAATAAAGAAAAAGAGTTTAAAATAAAACAAATGGACAAATGGGTAAGAGGTGATCTAAAAGTATAAATGCTCAAATATTCATCAACAGTAGGATGGTTAAATAAATTGTGATATATTCTCACAATGGATTACTACAGAGCAATGAGAATGAGCAAACTACAGCTATATGCAATTATATTTATGGCTCTCACAGCCACAAAAGTATATATGAAAGTTAAAAACAGGCAAAACTAATGTATGCTGTTTGGAGTCAGCATAGTGGCTAGCCTTAGGGGGCTTGTGACTATAAGACAGCATAAAGGAAGTTTCCAGGAGCTAGTAATGTCCTGTTTCTTGATCTGGGTGCTGGTTACATTGGTGTGTTCAAATTGTGAAAACTTCATCAAGCTGTAAGCTTATACCTAGTGTACTTTTGGTATATATAATAAAAGTTTTTTTAAAGTATACATTATTCTACATAATTGATAGTTATTACATTTATTTACTTACTTATATGTACTGTACTCCCAAAATTTTATTAGAAACTTCAGACATACACAAAAACTGTAAGAATAGTATACATATAGTGCTGTATTCTGATTGGCATCTCTAATGATCTTTCAGCTCAATACTTCTTTTTTTTATATATATATTTTGTTCAGATAGAGTGGGAGAGAGAGAGAGAGAGAGAGAGAAACATTGATGTGAAAGGGACACATCAAGTGGTTGCCACCCTCACAACCCAAGCAGGGCCGGGGACAAACTGCAACCGAGGTACATGCCCTTAGCGGGAACCGAACCCGGGTCTCTCTGGACCGCAGGCCGACGCTCTAATCGCTGAGCCAAACCGGCCAGGGCAATACTTCTTTTTTTTTATCCTCACCTGAGGACATTTTTCCATTTTCTGTTCAGATAGAGTGGGAGGGAGGGAGAGGATGAGAGAGAGAGAGAGATAAAGAGAAACATCGACGTGAAAGGGACACATTGAGTGGCTGCCACCCGCATGACCAACCAGGGCCGGGGACAAATTGCAACCGAGGTACATGCCCTTAGTGGGAACCAAACCCGGGTCTCTCTGGACCAGAGGCTGACACTCTTACCGCTGAGCAAAACTGTCCAGGGCAATACTTCTTAATCAAAATATAGTTATTTTGCCCTAGCTAGGTTAGCTCAGTAGTTAGAGTGTCTTGGGTTCAATTCCTGGTCAAGAGCACATACCTCGGTTACAGGTTCAATCCCCGGCCCTGGTCATGTGGGAGGCAACCAATGTTTCTCTCTCCTTCCCTCGCACTCTATCTAAAAACCAATGGAAAAATACAGAGGTATTTGAAAAAACCGCGATAGAGTGAAGCCACAACCTTCAAAGCACGAAGTGACAAGGGACAACTGTATATAAATAAAGAATCCTACTTTGCAGAAATTCGTTTATCACGGTAGAGTCTGGAACTTATTAACCGTGATAAATGAGGGCCAACTATATCCTCAAGTGAGGATTAACAACAACAACAAAAACTGTTATTTTGTTTTTCACTCCTAACTCAATCCCTTCTTAATAAAAACATAACTACCTATCAAACCTAAACATACTACCTATCAAACCTAAACATTCTGGGAGAAAAATCAGGAAAACAGGAACAAGCATTGTTTAAGTGCATGTGTATACGAATCTTCTATAGCTCTCATTGGAATTAGAGTCTTTTGACCTCCTTGCTATTTTCTTGAAGCAGTTAATTGATATATGCAGGCTGGAAAATAAACAATCTAAAAATACAAAAAGTCTAGCCCTGGCTAGGTAGCTCAGTTGGTTAGAGCATCATCCTCGTATGCCAAGGTTCTGGGTTTGATTCCTGGCCAGGGCACATACAAGAATCGACCAATGAATACTAAAATAAGTAGAACAATAAGATGTTCTCTTTCTTGCTCTAAAAAAAAAACACCCCAAAACTTAAAAATATATAAAAATTCTAGCTGGAGTTCATAGGCAGATAGTAAAATAGACTAAGGAGATGAAAGAGGATCGTGAATGAAAAAACTGAGTATATAGGCATTCTTTCCTAGAGTAGGGAATTGGTGAGGGTAGGAGAGGGAGCTCCCTTAGAAAAATCCCAATGGCCAAATTCTAAGAACCACTGCATTTGCACGTTTCATTTAAATATACTCACTTAATATTCACACACACACACACACACACACACACACTCACATATATTCTGAGTTTTATTATTACTGTTTTAAAGGTTATCATTACTTCAATTTTTCTTCTTTATTCATCTAAACACTCATACACTTTAGGGTGAAGAAATGTAAGACAGCACTGAGAAGACCTGCTTAAAAAACCAACATAGGTGCAAACACCTATATATACAGTACAACATCTAATGATGTAGTCTACGGAATCATGTTTTTCTATTGCTGTTACTCTAGGGGGGGAAATGAGCCAATAATGTCACACTTACAAAGTTTACACAGGTTCCAATATTTCTTTTTTTGTGTTTTGGATCAGATGAGAACAGAAAACTATGTCTATTTATTAAGTCCAGAACTGTCACAAGACCCTAGACTTGAGTTAATGAAGAGATACAGATACATCATGTTCTTAGGCAGTAAGCCAATATTATAGATAATGCAATAGTCCGTTACATTATTATAAAGACCATTTCTTTCTCAACCTAAATCCATAAAGTCAATGTAATTCCAATCAAAAGGGGAATTGGATTTGGGAAAGAATATAACAAAACATTTTTAAAGCTAGTCTAGGAAGAGTAAACATGAGGATAACTTTACCCTGTTACAATAGCCTAACTCTTACATGGCACTTAATATGTGACATAACATTAAAAGAGTTTTACATATATTATTAATATATTTAATCCTTACAATAACCCTATAATATAGATAATATTATAATCCTCATTTTATAGATAATACTGAGGTCTAGAGAATTGAAATAATTTGCACTAAGTCATCTAACTAGTAAATGGTAGAATTGGCATTCAACTAGTCTAACCCCAGAGTTAAGCTCTTAATTTAGTTATATCATGCTACGCCTCCTCTAAGACATAATATCTCATAGGCCCACAACAGATCATTAAAAGTATGATATGATGATATAACAGATGATTGTACTAACAAGAAAGCCCAGCAACAGATCCAAATATATGTAACAATTTAGATTATGATAAAGATGGTATCTCAAATCAATTAAAATCTTTGAAGAATATTCACTAAATGATGAAAGGACAATTGACTAGTCAACAGAACATTTTTAAAAAATGAGATTCCTACAGTACACTAAAATGAATACAAAATGGTTTTTAAAAACTAAACTTAAAACCAAAATATTTAGAGAAAAAAAAAATACAGGGTAATAATTTTATAATCTCGGGGCGAGGAAGTACTTTTTATTTATTTTTAGACAGAGTAGAAGGGAGGGAGAGAGAGAAATACTGATGTGAGAGAGACACATTGATTAGTTGCCTCCTGCTCGTGCTTCAACGAGGTGCCCTTGACGGGATCGAACCACAACCCTTTGGTCCACAGGCTGATGCTCTAACCACCGAGCCACACCAGCCAGGGCAAGGAAGTTCTTTTTAAATTAGACATGAGCCACCTGGCCGGTGTGGCTAAGTGGACTGAGTGTCATCCCATGGACTGAGTGGCCCAGTTTCATTCCTGGTCAAGGCACACATCTGGGTTTCTAGCTCAATCCCCAATAGGGGGTGTGCAGGAGGCAGCCAATTGATTTTTCTCTCTCACATCAATGTTTCTATCTCTCTCCCTTCCTCTCTCTCTAAAAAGTAAGTAAAAACAAATTTAAATAAATAAATAAAAATAAGACATGAGCCCTGGCCGGTTTGGCTCAGCGGTTAGAGCGTCCGCCTGCGGTCCGAGCGTCCGCCTGCGGTCCGGAGAGACCCGGGTTTGGTTCCCGCTAAGGGCATGTACCTCGCTTGCAGTTTGTCCCCAACCCTGGTTGGTCGTGTAGGTGGCAGCCACTCGATGTGTCCCTTTCACATCGATGTTTCCCTCGCTCTCCCTCCCACTCTGTCTGTACAAAAAATGGAAAAATGTCCTCGAGTGGGGATAAAAAAAAAAAAAAAAGTAAAAACAAATTTAAATAAAAAAAAAAAAATAAGACATGAGCCCTGGCCAGTATGGCTCAGCAGTTAGATCACTGGCCCACGGACTGAGGGGTCGCAGGTTCAATTCCTGATCAAGGGCACATACCTGGGTTGCAGGTTTGATCCCTGGCCCTGGTTGGGGTCGTGTGGGAGACAACTGATCGATGTCTCTTTCTCACATCGATGTTTCCCTCCCTCCTTCCCTCTCCCACCATTCCTCTCTTTCACTCTCTCTAAAAATCAATGGAAAAATATCCTCAGGTGAGGATTACCAAAAATAAATTTTTAATGAATAAGTAAATTAAACATAAAATTCAGAAAGAATTTTAAAAAAACTACAAATTTCACTAAAATACAAACTTCTATAAGACTGAAAACACAATGCTCATTATGGCAGCACATATACTAAAATTGGAACAATACAGAGATTAGCATGGCCCATGCACAAGGATGACAGACAAATTCATGAAGCGTTCCATATTTTGGGTGATGGAAAGTATAGCAGAGGGAATACAGTCAATAATATCACAATAACCTTGTATGGTGACAGACGGATACTGTACTTTTCATGGTGATCACTTTGTAAAGTATATGAATGTCAAGTCACTATATTGTACACTTGAAACTAATATTGTATGTCAACTATACTTTAATTTAAAAAAAGAGCTTTAAAGCCCAGCCAGTGTGGCTCAGTGGATTGAGCACCATTCCATGGACTGAGAGATCCTAGTTTGATTCCCGGTCAGGGCACATGCCCCAATTGCAGGTTCAATCCCTAGCAGGGGGTGTGCAGGAGGCGTGCAGGAGGCAGCCAATTGATGTTTCTCTTTTACATCAATATTTCTCTCTCTCCCCTTCCTCTCTCTCTCCATAAAATCAATAAAAAATAAGGAGAAAACAAAAATAAATAAGAGCTTTACAGTCCAGAATAAAAAAAACAAAAAACTAAAAACACATAAGTGAACTTAAAGGAAAAAAAAGGTTAATTCTCCCCATAGTGCAATTCCTATCAAAATTCTAGCAAGATTTTTTTGTAGATATAGATAAGCTAATTCTGAAATTTATATGGAAAGGCACTGGCCTAAGAACAACTAAAACTATCTTGACAAAGAAAAATAAAGTGGGAGGAATCACTCTACCCTATATTAAGGATTATTAAGTAGCTATAGTAATCAAGACAATGTAGCACTGGCAGAGAGACAGACACACGGATCAATGGAGCAGAGCAGAGAGCCCAGAAATAGATATATACAAGTATGCCCAAATGATTTTGACAAAGGTACAAAAGCAAATTTTTTTTTAATCCTCACCCGAGGATATTTTTCTATTTATCTTCAGATAGAGTAGGAGAGAAAGGGAGAGAGAGAGAAAAAGCGACGTGAGAGGGACACATTGACTGGTTGCCTCCCGCAGGACCCCAACCAGGGCCAGGGATGAACCATAACTGAGGTATGTGCCCTTGGCTGGACTCAAACCCACGACTCATTGGTCTGTGGGCTGATGCTCTACCTCTGAGCCAAACCGGACAGAATGCAAAAGCAATTTAATGGATGGTCTTTCCAACAAATGATGCCATAGCAACTGGGACATCCATAGGCATACACACACAAAATGAACATTAACCTAAACCTGACACCTTCTATAAAATTTCACTCAAGCTCTGGCCAGTGTGGCTCAGTTGACTGAATGTCATCCCATGCACCAGAAGGTAGCCAGTTTGATTCCAAGTCGGGACACATGCCCAGGCTGTGGGCTCCATCCCCAGTAGGAGGCGTGCAGGAGGCAGCCAATCAATGTTACAGTCTCACATCAATGCTGCTTTCTCTCTTCCTCTTCTTTCCTCTCTCTCTAAAAAATCAATAGAAACATTTTTTTTTTTTTAATTTCACCCAAAATGAACTGGCCTCTAAGAAATAAAAAAGGATCACTAAATTAAATGTAAAATATAAATGCAACCATATATCTCACAAGAGACTGGTTCTAGAATATATAAATAACTCGAAAAACAACAGTAAATAATTAAAAAATGGGCAAAAGACATTCATAGACATTTCACTAAAGAAGATATAGATGACAAACAAGTACATGAAAACCTCGTCAACATTGTGAATCATTAGGGAAATGCAAATTAAAATCACAACAAGATATCACTATACACCTATCAGAATTGCTTAAAAAAAAGTGGTATCACTAGATACTGGCAAGGATGCAAAGAAAATGATTCTCATGCATTGCTGGTATCTAAAATGGTATGTAAATATGCCCGGCCAGTGTGGTTCTGTGATTGAGTGTTGATCCATGCACCAAGAGGTCACCAGTTCGATTATCAGTCAGGGCACATGCCCAGGCTGTGCGCCAAATCCCCAGTGGGGGGCATGCAGGAAGCGGCCAATCAATGTTCTCTCACATTGATGTTTCTATCTCTCCCTCTCCCTTCCTCTCTCTCTAAAATCAATAAAGAAAAAAAAAAAAATAGTATAGCCACTCTGGAAAATTACCTGGCAATTTCTTAAAACACTCAACACACAATTACCATATGGCCCAGCAATTTTACTCTTGGGCATTTACCCCAGAGAAATGAAAACTTATGTTTACATAAAACCTGTATAGAATGTTCATAGCAGTTTTTTTTTCATAATAGCCCCAAACTGGAAATCACCCAAATGTCCTTCAACAGGTGATTTGTCTAACTGTGGCACATATACACCCATGCCATAGAAACTCAGCAATAAAAAAGAATGAACTATTTATATACATGCAACCTGGATAACTCTCCAGAGAATCATGCTGACTGAAGAAGGCCAATTCTAGTTACTTACATACTATATGATTTCATTTATGTGATTTTTTGATATGACAACATTTTAGAAATAGAGAAAAGATTAGTGGTTGCCTGGAATTCATGGGGGAAACAAGGTGTTACACAGAGAGGGAGGTGGCTACAGTATAAAAGGACACCACCAGGGATCACTATGGTGATGGATAGTTCAGAATCTTGACAGTGGTGGTGAAGACACATGTGATAAGATTGTAGAGAACCACACACACACACACACACACACACACACAAACACACACAGAAAACAAAAAAAACTAGGCAAATCTGAATGAGATTGGTGTACTGTATCAATGTCAATATCTTGGTTATACTATAGTTTTGCAAAATGTTACCACTGGGGGAGACTGAGTAATACAAGAGATCTTGTATTATTTCTTACAACTGTAAGTGACTCTACAATTATCTTAATAAAAATATTAATTTAAAACAAAACACAAAAAGAAAGAATAGACAACAAAATAGCTGTATTAAATAAAACAGACAAAATCAAACTAAAACTACAATAAAGGATTTTCTAAAAGACAAACCCAGAAGGAAGGGAAGAGGAAGAGACAACAGTAACATTTCCGAATCTGGAAAGCAAATGAAAGAATGGTAACTGGTCCAGCTGGTGTGGCTCAGTGGTTGAGCATCAACCCATGCACCAAGAGGTCGCCGGTTCAATTCCTGGTCAGGACACATGCTCAGGTTGTGGGCCTGATTCCCAGTGAGGGGCATATAGGAGGCAGCCAATCGATGTTTCTCTCTCTTGCTCCCTCTCACTTCCTCTCTCTCTCTGAAAAAAAAAAAATCAATAAAGGGAAAAAAATATAAAAGGAAAAAGGTAACTGACTAAACAAACATAAGAATGCTGAATACTACACTTGCAATAGGGAAAAATTTCAACTCTATATACCAATCAACACCACAATCTTTTTCCCAAGAGCTCAGGAACTGGTAGCACCAAATAACTCAATATGGGGAGACTGATGATTTAGAATTAGTAAGACTGATAGAAAACTGTTTAAGAAGCAATTGTATCCTTAATCCCTTTTCTCATTCAAATGCCCTCCTCAACTCAAGGGACTAGAGGTATATTTCTGAGAGGGTCAAACAGAGAATCTCTGGATTAGGGTGCTCAGGCATAGGAAAGGACATGAGGACCATACCTAAAATAAGAAGATTAAGTGTGAACTTAAAGCATACTGAATGCTGAAGACCAAAACCCTTAGTCCTGTGTTCCCCCCCCCCCCCCATTTGGCACAAAGAAAGCTGGCAGTCAGTCCTTATCTTCCAGAATTAGAAGGGGCTTTCTAAGGAATAAGGTAAACTCATGAGACAAGACCTAAAGATATTTACATGTAGAGTTCACCAAATTAATAACCATCTCACTGTGAAGTTCACCATACATACACCCTGCTGATGCACTCAGAATTTCCGATCCATCTTTCAGTGCCCCATCTTAAAGATTTTTAAAACATGAGCAGATAACCAAGCACTACCAGGTATCTGAGAAAAATCATTAAACATTAAACATCTAGATATGAAAGAGAGTATATAGGGGGTATAAATGGTGATGGAAAAATAAAATAAAAAAATGATCAAAACCAGCATTTCATAAGTTTAAGTCAACAGAGGCTCATATCAGCTAAAACTAAGATTAGTACTCACTACACTGTACAGCCCATCCACATGTATTAATAAATATTTAATGGATCAGGTACTATTAAAGGTGCTTGAGAAACAAGGGTGAACAAACCAAAAAATCTTTTCCCTGGTAGAGCTTACATTCCAACAGATAAGAGTCAGACAATAAATGACAAACATAATAATTAAGTACACACTTAGTAAATTAGAAGATTAGTGCTTTGAAAAAAAACAATGGGGCAAGGTAAAGGGGTGGGGGTGGGGGTGGGGGAACAGCGCAAAGGCAGTTGCAAATTCAAAATAGGGTGACATTTAAGTAAACTTAGAGATGAGGATGTTGACAGTGCTGTCTGTAAAAAAAAAATTCTAGAAGCTGGATTCTTCACTGTATAATTCCTAAAGCAAGAGGAGCATGGCTGAGATGATCAATAAAAAGCAGAGTCAAGCATGGCTGGAGACCATTGAGACGGGAAAAATAAGACACAAGGCCACAAAAGTATAGCAAGGAGAAGTACCGATCATGTAGGGCCTTATAGGCTATTGGCTTTTTCTCTGAATGAAATGAAGGGCCAATGGAGGTTTCTAAGAAAGGAGTAATATTATGACAAGTTTTTAAAAATTAACTATGGCCCTGGCCAGTTTGGCTCAGCGGTTAGAGCATCGGCCTGCAGTCAGAGACCTGGGTTCGGTTCCCGCTAAGGGCACGTACCTTGGTTGCGGTTTGTCCCTGGCCCTAGTTAGGGTCATGCAGAAGGCAGCCTCTTGATGTGTCCCTTTCACGTCGATCTCTCTCTCTCTTTCTCTCTTTCTCACCTTCCCACTCTACCTGAGCAAAAAATGGACAAGTGTCCTCGGGTGAGGATAAAAAAAAAAAAAAAAAGTAACTATGGCTGGGTGGAAGCAAGAGACACCAGTAAAGAGAGAATAAAATCCCTCAAAATTTGCCCTGGCCGGTTGTACAGTGGTTAGAACACCGTCCTTCAAACCAAAGAGTAGAGGGTTTAATTTTGGTCAAGGGCATGTACCTTGGTTGCAGTTTGGTCGGGGTCATGTGGGAGGTGATCAGTCGATGTGTCTCTCTCACGTCAATATTTTTCTCTCTCTTTCTCCTTCCCACTCTATCTGAAGATAAATGGAAAAATATCCTTGGGTGAGGATTACAAAAAAAAATCCTTTGAAAGTTTAGAACGGACAGGGGCCTCAAAAATAATTTTTTCAGAGATAAGGGAAACTGAGGTCCAGGAAGTTAAGTGAGTTTTTCAAAGTCATATATTAAAGTCTGGAATAATCACTTTGCATTTGTGTAGCCTCTGCAGTGCTTTCCAGTTTATAATCTCATCTTGTGCTCAACAATCCTCTGGAAGTTCACAGAGTAGTGACAGCTGAAATCGTTTTAAGACAGCTGATGTTCGTTTATAAGACAGCTGACCAAAATTAGGGACCAGGTCTAAAATTGTCTCTCTCAATACTCAACAGAAAGTTATTAACTATCTATACAGGGAGTGAGTCTGCAATCATGTCCATAACATCAAAGTGCTAAATAACCTAATTAATTCAGACTTTCAAGTAACAGAAAAGACTCAATAATTTTACACAATTTAACCTTATGGCTCTACAACAAAGCCAAGGCTACCAAATGTTGCCCATGTGTATTAGGTAGTGTGATGTCTACTACAAATGAGGAAATAGAGTAATTCTGAGGCAAATGGGAAATAACAATTTTGTTCCTCATGACACTGTGTGCTCTGGTCCCTTCCTCTCCCCTTTCTTTCCAGCCCAGTCTCATCCTGAAAGGTCTTTCTTAGATTAGAAATCAGGTGATAAACAACTAATTTCCATGGATAGTTGTTGATAATAGCACAGGTATTATATCTCTCCAGGGGTATGTGTACTTGTATAAGGAAACTCAAAACCTTCAAATCCCAAAGGAACTGCAGGGAATATTATTTTAAAGAACTCTTAGCATTTCATCAAATCACACTAAATAAATTGAAACTCAGCCCAGTTGAAGACAACAACAACAAAAACACTAGTTTTTCTTTACTGAATGTCTACTGTACATTAGGCTCTGAGCCGTTTTACATAAGCAATACGTATCAAGTATTACATTTAGCTCAGTGCTTAGCAAATAATAAATGTTCAATATATTGTGACTATGATTAATATAATTATTATTCTCATAATTACATTTAATCTTCACTTCTGTTCAATGAAGTAGTTATTAACTTTACTTTAAAATAAGGAAACCTAGGCTCAGAAAAGCTGAATAATATACTCAAGGTCATACAGCTATTAAGATCCAGAATTCAAACTCACGTCTGTATGATTCTACAACTTATTCTATTAATAACTATACAGCATTCAATATTTCCTTAACATTAATACAAAAGCTACAGGATGATGTTTCAGTCAATGACAGACTGCATATACAGTGGTGGTCTTTTAAGACTACAATGAAGCTGAAAAATTTCTATCACTAGTGATGTTATAGTTGTCATAAGGTGGTAGTGCAACACATTACTCATGTGTTTGTGGTGATTCTGATGTAAACAAACCTACTATGCACATACAATTATGTACAATATTATAGTTGGTAATAATAATAAACAATTGTTACTAGTTTATGTATAAACTATACTATACTACACTGTGCTGTGCTATACTATACTATATATTTTGTCATTATCTTAGAGTGGAAACTTCCTATTTATAAAAAAAGTCTGCACCTACCCAGTATGGCTCAGTGGTTGAGCATCAACCCATGCACCAATAGGTTGACAGTTCAATTCCCGGTCAGGGCACATGCCCAGGTTGTGGGCCAAATCCCCAAGTGGGGGGCACGCAGGAGGCAGCCAACTGACGTTCTCTCTCATCCATGTTGCTATCTCTCTCCCTTCCTCTCTCTCTAAAATCAATAAAAAGGGGGGAAAAAGTTTGCTTTAAAGTATGCCCTGTTATGCTGGTAGCAGCCTCATACAACTCGTGCTTACTGTGTCACTTGACTGAATCATTTTCTCTTGTGCTTGATTTAATCTTGTGTTTTGTACAGTAACATGCTGTACAGGCTTGTAGCCTAGGTGCAATAGGCTATACCATACAGCCTAGGCGGGTAGTGGGCTATACCATGTAGTTTTGTTTAAGTACGGTCTGTGATGTTTGTGCAATGGCAAAATTGCCTACATTGCCTTTCTCCCAAGATATCCCTTGTCATTAAGTGGCGCATGACTACAGAAAGATGTTTAATTTCACCTGGAAGTTTGAGGAGTTGACTAACAAGAATATGCTATAAAGAGGAAGTGACATTTAAGCTAGATCCTGAATAACAATTTACTAAGTGAGAAAGAAAGGGGGTGAGAGCAGAGTTTGGTCCAAGTAAAAAATGATGAGGGTCTAAACAAAGGCAACAAGAGCAGAGAAGGGGGAGGTAACAAGAGATATGTAGAAGATAGTCTCTCAAAGGGCCTTTGTGATACACCAGATGTGAGCAGTGAGGAAAAGTTGTCAAGAATGACTCAGAAATTGCTAGTATGGGCAAATGGGAGAAAACAGTCCCACTACAAAAAGTAAGAAAGCATGGAGGGAGGTGGGTTTTAGGGATAAATCATAATTTTTTCATGGACATTGTGAGCCTAAAGTATATTTGGAACAACCAAGCAAAGAAATTTGTTAGGGAGCTGGAAACTATGGTCAAGTTTAGGAAAGAGGTCAGAGTAGAGGACGAAGCTTTGGAAGTCACTGCTATGACTACAGTAGTTTGAAAAAATGAAAGTATAAGAGATGAAACAAGCCAATCAGAGAAAGACAAATATCACATGATCTTACTTATTTGTGGAATATAATGAACAAAACAAACTGATGAACAAAATAGACCCAAAGAAGCAGAAATAGGGTAGAGACTGACAAACCTCAGAAGAGGGGTTGGGGGGGAGATAAATCACAGAACTTATATGTATGTATGCATAACCAACAGAAACACACAACAATGCTGGGGGTGGAGGGGGGATTGGGAGGAGAGTGTCAATGGGGGAAAAGGGAGAAATATCTATAACAAAAAGAAATTAATTAAAAAAAAGAGATTGACACACAGGTAGCACTGATGATATCTACATAATAAGGCCAGCCTTAACACTGAGACCATACTGAACTCTGAAAATAAGCAAGACCTTAATGCATACTCACAAATCAAAATATGCCCAACACCTCCATCTTCACAGATTATTAAAAAATGAGATTGTTTAGAGTGTAAACTGATATCTGAGGACAAAGACCTCAGTGTTTTTACCCGTGTATCTTCAAATACGTGTCTAGCAAACTGAATGTTCAATATGTATCTGATGAACAGAAAACATGAATGAAGGAAGCACAGAATGCCCAAAGTTATACAGGTTAAGTGGTGGAATGAACACTAATATCCAGGTACTCTCAATCGTGTATGTTTTACATTCCACAGGTTTCTCCAACACCTTCTCTCTCTCTTCCTCCTCCCACCCCCTCTCTCACACACACAGACTATCTTCTTATGAAAAATAATTAAAATACTCTTCAATCTCAAACAAGAGTAGAAATGTTCCCTTCAAAACTCCACATTAATAAAGGGCATTTCTGCCCAGCTGGTTTGGCTCACTGGTTCAGCATTGACCCATTCACCAAGAGGTCACAGGTTCGATTCCTGGTCAGAGCACATGCCCAGGTTGTGGGCCTAATCCCCAGAGAGGAGCATGCAGGAGGCAGCCAATCGATGTTCTCTCTTATCAATGCTTCTATCTCTCTCTCCGTCCCCCTCTAAGATCAATAAAGAAAAAATATTTTAAAAAGAAACAAAAAATGGGCATCTCTGAAAATAACCCACATTTAACCTCATACTTAATAGTAAAAGACTGAACATTTCCCTCTAAAATCAGTAACAAGCCATGAATGTCTGTCTGCTTTTGCCATTTCTATTCAACACTGTACTGAAGGCTACAGTTAGGCAAGAAAAAAAAAGAAATCTGTACTGGAAAAGAAGTAAAAATATCTCTATTCCCAGATGACATGATCTTGTATATAGAAAATCACAAAGAATGCACATAAAATCTATTAAAGCTTATGAATAAGTTCAGAAAAGATGCAAGATAAAGATCAATAAATTAAACTCTTTGCCCATTGAGTATGATGTTGGCTGTAGGTCTTTCACAAGGAGAAAATGAACACATGGGACTACATACATCAAACTTAAAAGCTTCTGCACAGCAAAAGATACAATTATCAAAATGGAAAGGCAACCCATTGTATGGGAGAGCATCATTGCCAATGATACATTAGATAAAGGGTTAATTTCCAAAATATATAGAGTACTCATACAACTCAACCAAAGGAAGACAAAGAACCCAATTAAAAAAATGGGCAGAGGAACTAAATAGATACCTCTCCAAACAGGACATACAAATGGCTAAGAGACATATGAAGAAATGCTCAATATCACTAATCATCAAAGATGCAAATTAAAACAACAATGAGGTATCACCTCACACCTGTCAGAATGGCCGCCATCAACAAATCATCAACAAGTGCTGGTGAGGGTGTGGAGAAAAGGGGACTCTAGTACACTGCTGGTGGGAGTGCAGACTGGTGCAGCCACTATGGAAAACAATGTGGTATTACCTCAAAAAATTAAAAATTAAACTTGCCATTTGACCCAGTGATCCCACTTCTAGGAATATACCCTAAGAAGCCTGAAACACCAATCAGAAAGAATATATGTACCCCCATGTTCATAGCAGCACTATTTACAATAGCTAAGATCTGGAAACAGATCAAATATACATCAGTAGACAAATGGATAATAAAGCTGTGGTACATATACACAATGTAGTACTATGCAGCTGTAAGAAAGAAAGATCTCTTATCCTTTGAGATGACGTGGAGGGACCTAGAAAGTATTATCCTAAGCCAAAGAAGCCAAACAGAGAAAGGCAAGTATCATATGATCTCACTTATTTGTGGAATATAATGAACATAACAGTCTGAGGAATGGGATAGTCCCAGAGTTGTGGAAGTGGGGTATAGACTGATAATCTCCAGAAAAGGGGGTGGTGGGGGAGAGATAAACCATAGAACTTATATGCATGTATGCATGAACAATGGACATGGACAACAAAGCTGGGGACAGGGCGGGGAGGGAGAGGGAGGGGGAATCAGTTGGGGGAAAAGGAGAAACATCTGTAACAAAAATAAATTAATTTTAAAAAAAAGAATACACACACAAAAATAATAAAAATCAATTATATTGCTATATACAATAATAAATAACCCAATTATGAAATTGAGAAAATAATTCCACTTACAGTAACATCTAAAGAATAAAGTACTTAAGCCCTGGCTCGTTTGGCTCAGCGGTTAGAGCATTGACCTGCAGTCCAGAGAGACCCAGTTCGGTTCCTGCTAAGGGCACATATCTCAGTTGCAGTTTGTCCCGGGCCCCAGTTGGGGTTGTGCGGGTGGCAGCCACTCGATGTGTCCCTTTCATGGCGATGTTTCTCTCTCTCTCTCTCTTCCTCTCTCACCCTCCCACTCTATCTGAACAAAAAACAAAAAAATTTAAAAAAAGAATAAAGTACTTAAGAATAAATTTAACAAGAAAAGTGTAAGACTTGTACTCTGAAAACCACAAAACACCATTGAAAGAAATTAAAGATCGCCCTGGCCGGTTTGGCTCAGCAGTTAGAGCGTCAGCCTGAGGTCCAGAGAGACCTGGGTTCCGTTTCCGCTAAGGGCACGAACCTTGGTTGCAGTTTGTCCCCGGCCCTGGGTGGGTCATGCAGGTGGCAACCACTTGATGTGTCCCTTTCACGTTGATGTTTCTCTCTCTCTCTCCCCCTCCCACTCTATCTGAACAAAAAAATGGAAAAATGTCCTTGGGTGAGGATTAAAAAGGAAAGAAAAGAAATTAAAGATCTATATAAATGGAAAGAGAACCTATGTACATGAACAGAAAAACGTAAAACTGTTAAGATTAAAATACTCTCTAAACTGTGTAACAGATTAAAAAATTGCTATCAAAATCCTAGGTAGGTTTTTTGGAGAAACTGACAAGCTGATCCTAAAATTCATATGGAGACGCAAGGAACTCAGAATAGCCAAACATATCTTGAAAAAAAAAGAAAACTCACAATTCCTGTTGCTGGGAAAACTGGATATCCACATGTAAAAAATAAATGGATCCCTAGTCACACTATGTACAAAATTAACTCAAAATTGATCAAAGATCTAAATATAAAAGATAAAAACCATAAAATTCTTAGAAGTAAGCATAGATATAAATCTTCATGACCTTGGATTAGGCAATGGTTTTTTAGATTCGACATCAAAAGCACAGCAACTAAAGGAAAAATAGATAAATTAGGCTTCATTAAAATTTAAAACTTTTGTGCTTCAAAGGACACTATCAAGAAAGTGAAAAAACAATCTGGCCAGTTTGGCTCAGTGGTTAGAGCACTGGCCTGTGGACCAAAGAGTCACTGGTTCGATTCCGGTCAAGCGTACATACCTCAGTTGCAATTTGATCCCCGGCCCTGGTTGGGGTTGTGCGGGAGGTAACCAGTCAATATGTCTCTCTCACATCGATGTTTCTCTCTTCCCTTCCCACTCTATCTGAGGATAAATGGGAAAATATCCTTGGGTGAGGATTTAAAAAAAGACAATGAAAAGATGATTCATACAAATGGGAGAAAATATTTGCCAATCATGTATCTGTTTAGAGAGTAGTGTCCAGAACATATACTCTTACAACTCAGCAATAAAAAAACAAACTAGGTGTGGCTCAGTGATTTGGGCATCACCCAGTGCATTAAAAAGTTACTATTTCGATTCCTGGTCGGGGTACATGCTGATGTTTCAAGCTGGATCCCTGGTAGGGGGAACACAGGAAGCAGCTGACAGGTGTTTTCCTCTCACATGAATGCTTCTCTCTCTCCCTTCCTTCCTTCCTCTCTCTCTAAAAACAATCAATAAAACAAACCTTGAAGAAAAAAAAAATGACAACCCAATTAAAATATGGGCAAAGAATTTAAATAGACCTATCCAAAGAAGATATACAAATGGCTAATAATCACATGAAAAGATGCTCAGAATCATTAGTCATTAAGAAAATTCAAATCAAAACCACAATGAGATACCATTTTATACTCACTAAGACAGTTATTATAAAAAATGGACAATAACAAGTGCTGACCAGGACATGGCATGTGTCTGTGTGTGTGTGACTGCTAATGGATCCACGGGCTTCTTTCTGGGGTAATAAAAATATTCTGGAATTAAATAATGGTGATGGTTGCACAATTTGTGAATATACTATAAAATCACTGAATTGTACCACTTTAAGAAAGGAAATATGGCCTGGCCAGTGTGGCTGACTGGTTGAGCACTGACCCATGCATCAAGAAGGATGATGGTTCAATTCCCGGTCAAGGCACGTACCCAGGTTGTCCACCCAATGCAGGAGGCAGCCAACTGATGTTCTGTCATCGATGTTTCCATCTCTCTCTCCCTCTCTCTCAAAAATCAATAAAAAAAATATTTTTTTTTTAAAAAAGGAATAAAATGTGAATATCTTAACTTTTAAAAACTTGTATGAGATAAAAAAAAAAAAAAATTCCCTACATATAACCTGTTTAACTTACCTCTTACCTGTTCCCAAAATATTCGCCAACTATCATTCCTTAATGAGTTCTGGAAACAGATTATTTTCTACTTTTTGATAATAAATAACAAAAGGCAGGAACATTAAAGCCATCTGATAAACAAGCAAAAAGCAGAAATTCTACCCAGAATTTAGGCTACCAGACATCATTTCTCAACCTTCCATTCATATGAAATTTGAGTTAATCACATGAACGATTTCCCTAGATTTACTTAAATTCTCAAGTCAGTCTTTTGTTCAAAGCCTACTTATAAGTAGTCAATCTTGATTTGATTTCTTCAAAGCATAGTACTGATGACAGTCCCAAAGATTAGTCTCAGAACTGCTAGGTAATTATTCTGACTGCAAGCTCCCTATCTCCTATTATGTGGAGAGTTCATGTTAAATGGAAAGATAATCTACAAAATAAATCATCAGTATAGAATGCGTACTACTTTAAGTGAATATAAATTAAAATATACCCAGCTAGCATCACTCTTCATTTCTTTCTTGTCAAAAAGATTTATAAGGTAATACAGTATTAATGAAGGTTTCTTTGGGGGAATGGCTACACCTGATATTGCCAATATCAGAGTACTTTTATTTATTTATTGTTTTAAAGAAATTTTTGTTGTTACAGTTGAATGATTTTATTTTATTTTATTATTACTTTTTAATCCTTACCCAAAGATATTTTTTCCATTTATCTTTAGATAGAGTAGAGGGAAGGGAGGAAGGGAAAGGGAGAGGGAGAAGAAGAGGGAGAGGGAGGAAGAGAAAAAGAGAGAGAGAGAGAAACATTGATGTGAGAGAGACACATTGACTGGTCGCCTCCTGCACGACCCCAACCAAAGCCAGGAATGAACCACAATCAAGGTATGTGCCCTTGGCTGGAATTGAACTCACAACTCGCTGGTCCGTGGGCCAACACTCTAACCACTGAGACAAACCAGCCAAGGCTCAAAGAGTACTTTTAGATACCTGTAGTACTTGTAGTCCCTGCCTATTTTTAAGGTTAAGAAGGAGCAATAAATAAGTTCAAAATACATTTCTGTATTACGCCAAGATTTCCATTTTCTTTATCACAAGCCCCTGTTAAACAAAAATCTAAATATCTAATAAGCCAAAATTCTACACTAGTCAATATAAATTCAGTAGAAAATTATATAGAAAAAGATTTGTTTCTGTGCAGTTGCCTTAACTAAAATGTTACTCTAAGGTGGAGGGAAAAAAAACACACCCTGTGACACAGTTTGTCTCAGGATTCCATGAAAAACAAGCCTTTTCTTTTTCTTTTTTTTTATCCTCACCCGAGAACATTTTTCCATTTTTTGTTCAGATAGAGTGAGAGGGAGAGAAAGGAAGAGAGAGAGAGAGAAAAACATCGAAGTGAAAGGGACACATCGAGTGGCTGCCACCCGCAAGACCAACCAGGGCCAGGGACAAATTGCAACCAAGGTACGTGCCCCTTAGCGGGAGTCGAACCCGGGTCTCTCTGGACCGCAGGTCGACGCTCTAACCGCTGAGCCAAACCGGCCAGGGCAAGCCTTTTCTTTTTCTACAATAAGAAATCTTCCGCCCTGGCCTGTTTGGTTCAGTGGTTAGAGCGTCGGCCTGCGGTCCTGAGAGACCCGGGTTCGGTTCCCGCTAAGGGCGCATACCTCGGTTGCAGTTTGTCCCTGGCCCTGGTCGGTTGTGCGGGTGGCAGCCACTCGATGTGTTCCTTTCACATCGATGTTTCTCTCTCTCTCTCTCTGTTCCTCTCTCTCCCTCCCACTCTACCTGAACAAAAAAAAAAAAAAAAAATCTTCCAAAACTTTCTAAAACTTTCAGTGAAAGCAAATTGTTAGGTTAACGGACATCATAGTTACGTCTTTCCAAAAAGAGAAAAGCAGGACAACATTTAGTCTTTAAAAATAATAAAACCATTCCCCCCACACACATTCATTCATCACTACAAATTTAAAAAACAAACAAACACCCAAATTTCTTATGATAATCACGGATAAAATTAAATATAGAAGATATATAGTTTCATACTCCAGGGTAATAAAATCTAGCCAAGCAGGACCAAACCAGATGAGTTCTCAAATGGGAAAATTAAAGGTGTTTAAAAAAACAGGGTTGAGATTCATGAGGTATATAGATCATGCCCAAGCCAGTCCTGAACCAATAATCTCAGTCAGTTTCACAACATTAAAGAAATTCTTCTGTTAAGAAAATGAGCCCTGGCTGAGTACCTCAGTTGGTTAGAGCATCATCCAGATACATCAAGGTTGCAGGTTCAATCTCAGGGCACATACAAGAAGCAACCAATGAATGCATAAATAAGTGGAACAACAACAAAAATAAATGTTTCTCTCCTCTCTCTACCTCTAAAATCAATCAATAAAATTTTTTTTAGCCCTGCTGGTGTGGCTCAGTGGTTGAGCATTGACCCATGCACCAAGAGCCAGTTGGATTCCTGCTTAGAGCACATGCCCAGGTTGTGGACCAAATCCCCAGTGGGGGCATGCAGAAGGTGGTCAATTGATATTCTCTCTCATTTTTGATGTTCTCTCTCTCTCTCTCTCTCTCCTTTCCTCATTCTAAAAATCAATAAAGAAAAAAAATTTTTTTTTAATTTGTAAATAAATATGATAGAAATAACATGATTTTTCTGCCCTGGCCTGTTTGGCTCAGGGGTTGGAGTGTCAGCCTGTGGACCAGAGGGTCCTGGGTTCAGTTCCCGCTAGGGGCACGTACAAAAAAAAAAGATTGTTCTGTTCTTCCATTTATCTTTCTGCATTTTCCAAATTCTTTGTAATAAAACACTTATTCCTTTTATGATATTTAAAAGGTTTTTAGCCCTGGCCGGTTTGGCTCAGCGGTTAGAGCGTCCGCCTGCGGTCTGGAGAGGCCCCGGTTCGGTTCCCGCTAAGGGCATGTACCTCGGTTGCAGTTTGTCCCCGGCCCTGGTTGGTCGTGCGGGTGGCAGCCACTCGATGTGTCCCTTTCACATCGATGTTTCCCTCTCTCTCTCTTCCTCTCTCTCCCGCCCACTCTGTCTGTACAAAAAATGGAAAAATGTCCTCGGATGAGGATTAAAAAAATAAAAAAAATAAAAGGTTTTTAAAAAACCATTAATGGGTCTCAACATCTGAATGCTGAAACTTCTCTAGTAGAAAACAATCTCAAAGAAATATAAGACCAAGTGGACCAGTTGTGTAATTCACAAGGTCAAGACATTTCCATTTGCCAAGTTGACAGTTTGCTCTGAGGGCATCAGAGATAACAATGGTTGTACTTTGCCCCAATCTTCTCTCAGACAAAATAGGCTTTTGTCTAGAGTCACCAGATGCCTCAGCAAGTGCCAGAAGCTCAGAGCCTAGATAACACAGCTGAAGTTTGGTACTCCCATGCAGGCATTAAGAAACAATCCCCTGCCTACAACACTATTGAGCAAGCTTTGGCAGCTGCCAGGGCCAATAAAGAATAATGAGGGGACAGGGGTCCAGAACCACAGTTGCATCTCTTTCCCATACCAATGCTCTCCTTTTGTCCTCAGATGGCTCACCCTGCTGTCAATTTCAGGTCTTACCGGTCTTCAAGGTTTAGCCACCATGGCTGTCTATCCTCTTTAAAAAACCACACTGGCAATGATGGGATTTTAGTAAAACTTAAATACTTCCAAATAAACAGAAGGTACCTTGCTTAGGGCACTTTCATAAAAGTTATGAGGCTTGATTCTACCTAGTTAAATCCCTTTGGCTTTCGTCTTGGCAGAACAGAATATTAATAGGCTGCCCTAGAAGAGTTGTAAAACACTCAATATCCAACCATTTCCTGTACCTTGAAATGTTACTACTAATGGGGGGGTGGGGAGAGAAAAAAATAAAACAAAACAAGAAAAGGAAGGAAAAACAAAACCAAATCTTCATCTTAGGGCAATGCCTAGACCCCAGAGACCAGGTCCAAGCTCCATTTCTAGCCACACTACAGCCAAAGCCAAGAACAATTCTTCCACTTACATAGCCTTCCACACATTTCTCTCCTCAGCCAACTCTCGAACCAGAATGAGAGACTCTGTTGGCACATGCCAGTTCTTATTTATGAGCTGGTTACCACCTCAAAGGCTGCTTGGCCCAAGGCCTGCCCTCTCTTTACAGGATCTTTCAGACTTCAAAACGGATTTTTTCTTGGACTCCTTTCAAGACACTGAGATGGGTTACTTAACCTCCTGCTTCCTACTCAAGGGCTTCTCTGGGGACCATATTCTCAGGGAGCAGTCAATGTCTTCCAGGATGAAAAGGCATTCTACCCACCCATACAAAGCAGAGACTAAAAGATTTTATGTTAAAGGTAAAAGTAAACACTTTCAGAAGTAACTTCAATGGCCATCAAGAAAGGGGTCATAAGAACTGATCTCTCCTCTGCTGTCACAGTGCAGCAGAAAAAGTGGGAAGGAATACACCTGTTTTGCTAATAATTCAACTCTATCATGTGCCCAGAGTTTATTTCTGAAACTCTGTAACAGAAATTTTCCTAGGTTGAATTCCACACCCTATTGGCTAGGAGTTGAAGAGAGACTTTTGGAAGCCAGATTTTCAAACTATATTTTGCTGCCTTTCCAACCTACCTAGTTCTCCTTCCTCCACTTAATTCCATCTCACCTTTTAGGGACTGAGGGAGAAGAATGAAAACCTAGACATACATAAACGTAGTTATAGGTTAGAGCCTGGTTCTCTACTACCTTAGGTGAAAAAAGGATTTAAAAAAATTTTTTTCTTTATTGATTTTATAGAGAGAGGGAGAGAGAGAGAGAGAGAGAGAGAGAAAGAGAGAGAGAGAGAGAGAAACATCAATGAGAGGCATTGATTGCAGCCTCCTGCATGCCCCCACTGGGGACTGGGCCCACAACCTGGGCATGTGCCCTGACCGGGAACTGAACCAGTGACCTCTTGGTGCATGGGTCAATGCTCAACCACTGAGCCACATTGGCCGGGCGAAAAAGGATTAAAAAAAAACTTTTTGTGGAAACATAACATTCACAACAGAAAAGTGCATATATCATATGTGTACAACTCACTGCATTTTCTTTTTCTTTTAAATCCTCACCCAATGATATTTTTCCATTTATCTTCAGCTAGAGTGGAAGGGAGAAAGAGAAACATTGATGTCGATGGGTTGCCTCCCACATGACCCGACCAGGGCTGGGGACCAAACTGAAACAGAAGCATGTGCCCTTGACCAGAATTGAACCCATAACTCTTTGCTCCATGGGCCAAGACGTAACTGCTGAGCCAAACTGGCCAGGGCCAATTCACGGCATGTTCACAAACATACATAGCAGTGTAAGAACCACTCATATCAAGAAACAGTTTTCTTAGCAAACATATTTTAAATGGAGATTTGCCCTCTTGGAGACATCTGGCAATATCTAGAGACATTTTTTAAATTTTTAAATTTTTATTTTTTTATCCTCACCTGAGGACATTTTTGCATGTATCTTCAGATAGAGCAGGAGGGAGAGAGGGAGAAAGAGAGCGAGAGAGAGAGAAATATCTACGTGAGAGAGAGATATTGATTGGTTGCCTTCAGCAAGACCCCAACCAGGGCCAAGACCAAACTATAACCGAGGTATGTGCCCTTGACCGGAATAGAACCCACAACTCTTTGGTCCACAGTCCGACACTCTAACCGCCAAGCCAAACTGAGCAGGGCTCTGGAGACATTTTTGGTTGTCTTTACCTGGGGAGAACTCTACTGGCATCAAAAGAGTAAAGGTAAGGATGGTGCTAAACACCCTATAATATACAGGACTGCCCCCACTATAATTAATTACCCAGCTCCAAACACCAATGTTGCTGTTGTTGAAAAACCCTGGATTATAAACAACCCAGAAACTTTCCTTGTACTTCCTCTCCAGAAAGGACTTTTACTACTAAAACGCAAAACTCTTGCTCTGGCAGAAAAACTGTTGTTAAATGATGCCATGAGGAGGTGGGACACAGAGAGCCACAATGACCTCAGATGAAGAAACTCACCTATCTTGAAAAATAGGTGAAGCTGCAAAGAAGAGAAAAGAAACAGAACAGACATTTGTTGCTGACCTACAACTACTAGATCACCATATACTATGCACTTACAGTGTACTTTTAATCCATACAAAATTTAAGAAAAATGAGTTTCAGAAAGGTAGGTAATTTGCAAGATTTCACATCAATAAAGTGGCAGTGCTGGGATTCAAACACAAGTCTAATCAAAGTCTATGATTTTGTTTTAATTTCATTATGGAAGTTGATAATGTCTTGAAAGGACTTCCGGTCAAGATGGCAGCATAGATCAACGTGGTACTCACCTCCTCCCACAACCACATCAAAATTACAACTAAACTACAACATAACCATCATTGAGAATGTCTTGGAAGAGACAGTAAAAAGTAGAAAAAAAATTTAGAAAGTGGCTGAAGTAAAAAGCAAAGACCACTCTTTCATTGCTCATTAGCATGGAAAAACAAACTTTTCTTTAACGCATGACTCATTCCAGAAACCAAATCTAACTACAGAATCAATCAAGTTCTTTAGACCCTTTCAGAGAAATTTTAAATGTGTTTTGTAGACGTGTGTTCCCAGTTGCAGTTTTGTATGCTCTCCACTGCACAGGGAAGAACTTCCCAAAATGCCATTTAAATTAGTTACATTCTTGGTATTCCTCAGGAATCAAACCTGGGCCCCCTTCTTTTTATTTTTATTTTTTAATTTAAAAGGATACTCATCTTTATTATCTAACTTACACTTGACAAAGCAAAGGTAGGTGCAACAAAGAGCTGTTTGACAAAGTTAAGTCCTAGATATCAAGCAACAGTATTTCCATGGCTGCCCATGGGCCCCCTTCTTTTAATCTCATTCAACAGACACATTTCCCCTGGGTAAGTGTACCTACTTCTACAGCATCAATTACCATTTATCTGTTCACATTAATAACTCCTACATCTTTAGATTTCCAATTCTCTCTCATCACCTCCAGACCTTAAGGAACATTTCATTTCCATGCAGTTGTTAATTCATTTAACTGTCTCCTCCAAATTAAATACTATTCATCCTTCAGATATTTACTCAAACTTCTTAATGGGTATTTTCTCTGACCCCCACACCCTGATGTGGACAAAAAAGAGGCCACATACTAAACCTGACAAGCTCAGGGGAGACCTACATGGCAGGTTTACAAACTCAGAGACAGAAAGTAACCACATAGGATGGTCTGAAATTCAAACTTCCTAATTAAAAGCAAGTCATGGTGGGTAGTCATGTCCTAGGCCGGTCTCTTTCTTGACAAAGGTCAATCTTTACCTTAACTGAGCCTGTCTATTTTCTTTTTGTAACTGTGATAACATACCTTTGGAATGTCAGAGTAATCCCCTTTTTCTAGACCCCTCAAGGCATAATCTCCCACCAGGCTATGAGACCAAAGAACCCCTCATTGTTCTCTTATTATCCTGCACATCATCTTTATGTGTTGTAAATGTTCACTGTTAACTATCCTGTCCCCAACAATGTAAAAGAAGTATTTGTCTCTTCATTTTCCTTTTCACCCAATCTCAGAGATTTCCCTGCTTTGCTTTCTCCTGCCTCCCTAATCTATCACCAGTGAATTTCATGTAACCTTCTTTACTCTTCCTCCTTTGATTATAATGTATAAAATAAGGTGCAAAACTGCCATGCTCTGGAGTATTTTCTCAATCCGCTGAGATTTTGCTTCCCAGCAACTGTCAACAGTTTGGCTCAAATAAACTCATAAAAATTCTCTCAAGTTTGCACATGTCTTATGTTAACACCGATATGTATGTGATTACTTGATTCCATTCTGCCTCTCTTTCTAGACTGTATGCCCCATTGGACAGGCTTATTATTCAGTAGCCTGCAAGGTAAACTCTGGAAATGATTCTGAAAGATAAAGAAACATATAAGCAGAATAAATGCAATGATATGAAAGCATCCCTAAGATCAATACAAGGCCATTTAGGGAAAGATAATTTTTACTCAATAAGCACACCACATTAAAATCTAAGTTTCCTTTAAAAACTGTTTGCCCTGGTGGGTAGGGCTCAGCAGTTAGAGGAGTCAGCTCTTGGACCAAAGGGTCTCGGGTTTGATTCTCAGTCAAGGGCATGTACTTTGGTTGCAAGTTCATTCCATGGCCCCGGAGGTCGAGCGGGAGGCAATCAATTGATGTGTTTCTCTCATACTGTTTCTTTCTTTCTTTCTCTCTCTCTCTCTCTCTCTCTCTCTCTCTCTCTCTCTCTCCCCCTCCCTACCTCCCACTCTATCTAAAAATCAATGGTAAAATATCTTCTAGTGAAGATTAACAAAAAATATAAGTGAATGAATGAATAAGTAAATAAATAAAAAGTTGTTTGTTTCTTGGGAGGTATTAATAAGACCAAAAACATCATCTCTTGCTATCAACTCCAAAATTACCCTAATCCCAAATTCCTGGCTAAAATTAGAGGGTGATAAACCAGTCATTTGCTCTTTTTCTTGCCAACAGCAAGTAAATAGGTGGTAGGAAAAGTGCTGAGATTTGTGTGTTACTGTTAAAAATAAAAAATATTGTCCTGGCCAGTTGGGCTCAGCGGTTAGAGCGTCGGCCTGCGGTCCGGAGAGACCCGGGTTCGGTTCCCGCTAAGGGCACGAACTTCGGTTGCAGTTTGTCCCTGGCCCTGGTTGGTCGTGCAGGTGGCAGCCACTCGATGTGTCCCTTCACGTCGATGTTTCTCACTCTCTCTCCCTTCCTCTCTCTCCCTCCCACTCTATCTATACAAAAAATGGAAAAATATCCTCGGGTGAGAATAAAAAATAAAAATAAAATAAATAAATAAAAATAAAAATAAAAAATAAGCCAACAAAGTTTATATTAAAGACTGATTCCCCACTACTCCCAGTTCATTTCAACAAGCTTTCACCAGTATCAAAGCTCTATGGGGGCAAGGGAATGGGAAGAATTAAAGTAGAATTTGCCTGGCTCTTTTCTCCTGCTTTTGGTTATTAGATATAAAATGGAAGATAAAATGGAAGATGAAATGTGACTAGGGAATAAAACAAATGGAAACATTTGAAAATTTTAGTCCAATATAAAAAAGTCATTGGGGTACATATTATTTACCAACAATCTTCCTAGACTTTGCTCTGAATGCCACTTCAGGTCACTAATCCAACAGAAGTTAGAAACAGCAATACAGTCGTCCCCTGTTTATCAGTTAATCAGTTCCAGACTCTACCATGATAAATGAATTTCTGCGAAGTAGGATTCTTTATTTATAAATCAAATATTTCCGCAGTTAGAGCATAAAAAACCTGTTTCCGACCTTCTAAATAAGTTTTTTTTTAACATTAGAGCCCTATAGAGATGAAATAATACCCTTTAGTCACCATCACACTCATACTACCCAATATATTAGACAAAATAAGAGAAAATAAGACACTACATATTACAAATATTATATTATTATCATTGTACATTTAATTACACACACAGTTCTTACACACAACCACTAACCTATAAAAATAGTGCAACTAACTTGTTCGATGAAGTGATGAAGATGAAGAGATGTACTGCACAGCAAAGAAGAGCAAAGTTACTGCTCCTCTGAAGGCACCTCAGTAGGAAAGTCTTCAAGTGGTGCAGTATATTCAGCATGTGCGTCATTGTCGTAGTCTTCTGCTGAAAGAGTACAGTGGATGTCTCGGTGCGCAGCTAAAGAACTGATAGGCAGTTGCTGGCGCTGACTTTTCATATGCGTGAGGAGGCTTTTGTAGGGTTCTATTGCTCCATCACGTGCATTCCGGAACTGCAATGCATGCATCATTTGTAACTCTCATTCGCCAATCATGTCCCGTACCACCTTAATAGTTCTCACAACTTGGGAGAAACGCTCAAAGTGTAAGGCCAACTTCCTCCTCCTGACCCCCAGGAACCTCTGGCTGCTCTTCCTCCTCCTCACTCGCAGACTTAGACTTCTCCACCAGTTCCTCGTCAGTTAAGGGATCCGAATGTGTCTCCAGCAGCTCATCCACATCATTGCGGGTCATATCCGCGAAACCTCCTCCCAGCATCCGGGCTAGCCTAACTGCCTTATCCACTGCTGAGTTGCTTATATCCTCTGGGGTGAATCCTCTGTAGTCATGGACAATTTTGGGCCACAACATCTTCCAGCTGGCCTTCACGGTCTCCATATTTATGTTCTTCAATGTGGCCTGGATGTTCTTCAGACAGGGTGCAATGGTATACTGCCACCAGTACTCCCTCAGGAAGAAGTTCTCCTTAAGGTCCATGCCTTCAACAGGGTGCTGCAGGGTGTTTCGCGTGTAGAGAGCCTTGAACGCACGAATAACGCCATGACCCATGGGCTGGATCAGTGAAGTGGTGTTGGGAGGAAGGAACTCGATCCACACACCTTCGTAGGATAGGTCTTGTGCATGACCTCCAGCATTGTCCAATCCAATGCACTGGCAGCAGGTTCTTGTTTTTATTCTTCAGGGCCCTAGGGTTCTTGGCCTTGTAGATAAGGGGAGGCTTGAGCAAAAATCCCTCAGCATTTCCACACATAACAATAGTCACGCGATCCTTATATGCCTTGAAGCCACAGACCTTGGCCTCATCCTTGAAAATGAATGTCCAGGAAGGCATTCTTTTCCAGAACAGTCCTGTTTCTTCCATACTGAACACCTGTTCTGGATGATACTTGCCCTCCTCAAGGATCTTCTGGAAAGTTTTGTTCACGTAGCTACAGGCTGGTCAGCAGAGGCAGCTTCTCGGTGGAGAACGATACTCTTCAGATGATACCTCTTCTGTAACTTCTCGAACCAACCCTTGCTTGCCGTGAAATCCATGCACATTGCAGAAGAGGGTCCTGGTTGAGGTTCATCTACCGTAAAGTGCTGATAGAGCTGCCTCGCCTTCTCCCAGATGACCAGCAAATCCAACGAAATGTTTTTCTTGCGGCTGTCACTGACCAAACGGCTAGGCAGACTTGTCATGAAGCGCTTTGTTTCCTTGTTGAGACAGCAGCCGTTGCATGGATGTTTTTTTCATATTTATGGATGAAGCAAACAGTAGACTCATTTAAGTCGTAATGGCAGGCAACCTGCACGATTTTCTTGCCATCTTTGATCATATCCAAGAGTTTCACCTTCTCCTGGATGGTATCTTCCTCCGGCACTTAAGTTTCATCATCAGAAGGTTTAGAAGCAGCATGTTTAGGAGCCATCGTGGGGCTTAGATAAAAGTTCTCAGAAATCGCAAGCACAAGAGCAAAGATGCTTTTGATGCATAGTGATGTAGAAGCGTGTATGAGAGAAACGAACTTGCATGAGGCTGAGCCAATCAGTGGCCAGTATAGAATGAGGATAGGATAGCCAGTCAGTGAACAGCACGCTCTGATTGGCTTGGTTTCACCACACGTGATTTTTTGGAAAAAAGTCACTGCCCACACACAAGGAGTGGGCAAGTGGTTGCACCTGGAATTGAAGGATTTGTGGGGGTGCTCGAATACATAGGCCTATAGTCCATATATACAGTAATTTTAATTTTAATTGTAACAGGGGTGTATAATTGACTCAGACAACCAAGCGCGCGCTGTTATCATTTTCACTATCTGGATCAACTTTTTAATGAATATATTTGAAAAATCTGTGAAAGAGTGAAGCCGCCAAAGTTGAAGAGTGAAGTAGTGAGGGACGACTGTAATCTAACTTGACTTCTAAACAGTCAGTTGTTTCCTATGTGTGTGATATCTTAGGTCACCTAACTGCTTAGTTCTAAGGGGGTGACCAGAGGGTTGGGAAGTGACCTTATTTTAAGCCTTTAAGTCTGCCCTCTTCCCCCATTTGAAAAGAAGCTCCATTTTACAAAGGCTGAGGGGTAAAAAACCAGAGTTTCCCAAATCAATAAGCTTAGAATTTTCATTTCTGGGAGTTTTCCCTGGCCAAAATGCTTCCCAGAGAGAGGCAAACTATATTTTTCTTCTTCCTCAGTGATGTTGTTTTGGCCTACGCCCCGAATCATGTTTATTTAGCTCTTCAAATGAAAGTTTCTGTCTCTCCTGTCCTATAGGGCAATTGCAATGTTCTGTCCAAGAGCTACCACTAGCACACAGCCCTCAAATAAGCTATACTATTCAGAGTAGTGTCACCTCTAAGGAGTAGCTAATAACAATTTCAAAATGGGTAAAACCTCATTGTCAAATAGTGGTTCTCTGGATACAACCAATGCTGTGCCCAGACTTCCACAAATGCCCATGGTAGAACATATAAAAAGGACTTTTTCCTGGTTATTTTCAACTGGGGAAGAGGACAAATGTCCTCTCTAAATCTGCATGTCTAAATATAATCCCATCTGGTTAAGACAGGACCAATAACAAGTGTAAAAGTGAGTCCCAGAACTAACAAAAAATAATTGAAACAATAAGATTTTTTAAAAACATGATTTAGAATCTCACTGAAAGTCAGAAAAGGATAGAAAGTGAAGAGTAGCTCAAAGAAATTACCAGAGGCACTGGACCTAAGAAAGAAAGACTAGGCTCAGGGATATTTATGTTGGTAAGACAAGAATATCTCTGTTCGTCAGTTTCCCGATAGGATGGTTCTTCTTCACCTCAAGGGTAAGACCTAAGGTTACCGAAGAAACATCTTATTTCTTTAGTAACCAAGGGAACCCAAAGAGAAGAAATTTGTGGGTATTGTGAGGGAATGTGAAAGTTAAAATTGAAAAGTAAGTGCTACAAAAGAATAAACATTCTATTAAGATGGATTCAATCCGTGGACCTGTAAATTTCCACTAGAGAGAATCTGGACCCCAAGATTTCCTCTACTGTCATAAAATACCTCTGTACAGCAAACACATAACTGGATATATACATTTAATGCAATTAAATAAACTACATGCAGCTGGCAAAAAAGAAAAATAAAAAATAAACAAACAAACAAGAAAGAACCATTTGAATGGTTTGGTCTCACAGTTATTCAACTCATTGAGTATAAGTTCTGGAGGGAGCCACAGATGGGAGACTTGAACTGGCTTGTTCACTTATCTAGTGTCCATTCCCATGTGCTTCTCATGGTGTAAGCATTTTGCCAGGATTAAAGTAATTCTAGTATTTACAAATACATATTTTTCAACAATACAGTCATTAAACACAAGCCAGGTTTTACATGAGACCTCGACTAAAGAAATAATGGTTTGTTTCAATGCTGGAGAAAAAAAATTTTGTTGTTGAATTTATGAAGCCAGTATGTCAATCTCCAACATGGCATCATTCTAAGTAATTTTCAAGGGTACTTCCTGACCAAGTATTTTAAAAACCCTGACTTCAGAACTTGATCCTTATAAGATACAGAAAAGGTTGGTAAACAACAGAGGCAAACAAAAATGAAAGAACGTCTCAGCCTCTTTCTGAAATTGTAATAAGCAGTCAGCTTGTTTGATTTCAAGTCTCCACATTCTCAATCCAAGTACATATGTATTATCAAAATGGAAAATGCCTTATGGCATATTTTATTTGAAACAGACACACTACCAGATGTTTAGGAATCTGCATACTGATGGAATTAAGATTTAGTCTAATACAGTCTATATAAATGTGTAGTTACTTTGTATGATGTCTCCCCCACATTTGCCAATTTTTTCTCCTCCTATTCAATGGAATATGCATCTGAAGTACTTCAAAACCTAAAAAGATCCATTAAAAGTGTAGATTTACATAAATTCTGAGAGCATATAATACATGTACAAGTACTAAAAACAATATTTTAAATTTTATTATGAGAATCTAAGGTTATATAATTATAACTCAGGCCAAAATATGATATTCCACTTTTAAACTATGAGTTTACAGCATATTCAAGTATGTGTTCATTGCTGATAATAATTGGCATTCTAATCACTCTTCCTTAGGTATGAGACTTAAAGTCCCAATAGGGAAATACTTTATACTCAAAAACATTTAATTCTCTTGACTTCAAAGAAATGGGATGTGATTATACAAAAAAAGCAAAGAACTTAGGGGACTTCTATTTCTGTGAGGTAATGCTCTTTCTTTTTAAAACAGCATGTTTAACTTGACTGCATTCAGAAGCAGGCTCAGGAATAAGGTCTTTATTGGATAGCTGCATTATTTTATTTTGGGGTATCATATCGATTTCCAGAAAATTAAGAGCACCTTAATTGTCCAACATAAACATAGAAATATATTCACAAATCAATGAGAAAAGAAACTGTTGTATTAGCAATAAATTTAGATTATCTACCTGTCTTCTGCTTCCTTTGAATTTACATAGAAAAAAATATCACAAATTGCCTATTTACGGCAAATGTATCTACTCATACAAATTTGCCTAAAAAATTCTGGAACAAAAATCAAATAATCAGTTACACTGAGATGTATGCTCTACCTGAATAACTATCAGAAATTCAATAATTAATTCTCCTAATTAAGAGGATAATAAGTCAGATTCATTATAGCTGTATTCCTAAATGACCAATCCCAACACGACTGAGCAATAAAAAAGGAGAGTTAGAGGAGAATCTTGAGTATTATGTAAAACAACAGAGGCTCACACAGTATCTAAAGTGCAGTGTATAGCTCCATTTGAAAATGGCAAAAGGCAAGGACAACTTTTAGAGTTCCCCTGGCTAAGGGAGTAACAGAAATTCCAGAGGCTATATAGAGAAGCTAAAGTCATTTCCACAACAGTAGAGTGGTTTTTAACCAAGAGGTAATTTAAAAGCACCTATTGAAGTTTTAAAAAAATATGTACATGCTGGGGTCACCAGCCCTAAAGATTTTACTTCAGTAGGGCACTTTTACTTTGTAAAAGCTCCAGAAGTGATTCTGATATACACATCCAGTTGAGAAACCTTAGCACCAAGAGACTCTTCAGCCTGAATGTTGATTTCTTGGACCTCATGCTACTTTGGTTGGTGTATGATGAATTTCCTTTCTACAATACTCTCTGTACTTTTCACTGAGGTTTGACTCAGTGCACAGCTAAGTATTTAACTTCTGAAGAAACATATCAACCAGAAAATATCTACTTGAAGCTGGGTACCAGTTCATAAAAAACTTTTCAAAATGAAGAGGACCCATTACTAAACAAAAATTGAGGCCAAGAGAAGACATACAGATGGCTAACACATACATGAAAAGATGCTCAACATTGCTAATTATTAGGGAAATGCAAATCATAACACAATGAGATATTATCTCATACCTATTGGAAGGGATATTATAAAAAAGACAAAAAAAGCCCTGGCCGGTTTGGCTCAGCGGTTAGAGCATCGGCCTGTGGTCCGGAGAGACCCGGGTTCGGTTCCCGCTAAGGGCACGTACTTCGGTTGCAGTTTGTCCCCGGCCCTGGTTGGTCGTGCGGGTGGCAGCCACTCGATGTGTCCCTTCACGTCGATGTTTCTCTCTCTCTCTCCCTTCCTCTCTCTCCCTCCCTCTCTATCTGTACAAAAAATGGAAAAATATCCTCGGGTGAGGATAAAAAAAAAAAAAAAAAAAAAAGACAAAAAAATATCAACTGTTGGCAAGGACGTGAAGAAAAGTGAACCCTTCTGTGCACTACTAGTGGGAATGTAAAGTGCGGCCACTATGGCAAACAGTATGGAGGTTCCTCAAAAAATAAAAAACAGAACTAACATATGACCTAGCAATTCCACTTTTGGGTATTTATACAAAAAATAAAATACTAATTCAAAAATATGTATGTTTATTACAGTATTATTTACAATAGCCAAGATATGGAAACAACCCTAAATGTCTACTGATGGATGAATGGATAAAGAAAATGTGGTAAATACATACAATGGAATAGTACTCAAGCATAAAAAAGGATGGAATCTGCCTGGCCGCTGTGGCTCAGAGGTTGAGCATCGACCCATGCACCAAGAGGTCACCAGTTCTATTCCCAGTCAAGGCACACGCCCAGGTTGTGGGCCCAGTCCCCAGTGGGGGACATGCAGGAGGCAGCTAATCGATGTTCTCTCTCATTGATGTTTTTCTCTCTCCTTCTCTAAAATCAATAAAGAAAAAAAAAAGAAAATAAAAATGGAATCTTTATTTTCCATTTGTAACAACATGAATAAACCTTGAAGGCATTATGCTAAATGAAATAAGTCAAACAGCAAAAGATAAATACCATATGATCTCACTTACATGTGGAATCTAAAACAAACAAGCCAAGCTCAAGGATACAGAGACTAGTGTTTGCCTGAGGGGAGGAGTGGAGGATGGGTAAAATGGGTGATGGGGGTCAAAAGGCACAAATTTCCAGTTATAAAATGAGTAAGTCATAGGGACGTAATAAGTGGATTTTGAAAGTCCTCATCACAAGGAAAAAAAAGTTTAAATATTTATGGTGTTAATTAGAATTACTGAGGTGATCATTTTGCTACATACTAATATGAAACCATTGTGTTGTACACCAGAAACTAATATGTCAATTATACCTCAATTTAAAAAAAGGAGAGTCCCAGAAAGGATTTAATGGCCAGGTCTGGCTCATCTAAACACAATCTAGTATTTGCCACTAGGGCTGGAACCTAGTGGTCTTAAATTTAAAAAGCAGTAAGAGTATTTTCAGGCACTCAGTTAAATTGCAGTCTCTGAATAAACAACATTTCAAGTTGAAAACTGACCACCTCCAAAAATCTAAGCATTGTCTTTTTTTACTTCCTACAGCTAGTGACAAATTCACAAAAAGAAGTATCTCAATCCTCATGTGTCTCCTGACCAGACTACCTGTAGGAATTCTAATCCCTTCAAAAGGAAAGTCTGTATTTATCAAGGATTAAAAGAGGGGGGGAAAACCCCGTTCTAACCTAAAATAATCATAGAGCCATGATTCTTCAACCTGAGATCATCCCTCAAAAGAAGTCCAACAAACCCCTCCAAATTCACCACTTAATCAAACAATACAACCCCAAACCTCAATAGCTCCAAATACTCTGAGTTAATCTCTCCTTAAGCATTCCTGGAAATTAGTAGGTCACTAGTGAGAATATTAGCTAATTATAAATTCATTATTTTCCAAAACCTCCATCGGCTTAACTCTTCAAAGTCTCTAAGGATATCCCTTCTCCTTAATTTAACAATGACCCTGTACCTCATAGCTAATATTATAATATCAGCAAGAGCTAACATTTATTATTTACTACATGTTAGACACTGTGCTGAATGCTTAACCTCTTTCTCATCTAATCCTCACAATAACCCTGGGAGGTCAGTACTATTATTCACTTCCACATTATATGTGAGAAAAGAGAGGCTTAGAAAAGTTCAATAATTTAAAGGCTTTTCTACTCTCAAAGTCCATTTTAGGTTCCTGTCATTTCATTCACAAAAAGAAAAAGTATGTATGAACATCACTCAGAAAAAAATCATACCTACTGTCCAAGGTTACTTTTTATCCCCTTAAAGGCTTTTGGTGAATTTGATCTTTACTATTAAGAAGGAAGATGCTAACCCTAGCCAGTTTGGCTCAACGGTTAGTGTTGGCTCAAGGACCAAAGAGTCTTGGGTTCGATTCTGGTCATGGGTGCATACCTTGGTTGCAATTTGGTCCCTGACCCTGGTTGGGGTTGTGCAGGAGGCAACCAATCGATGGGTCTCTCTCACATCAATGTCTTTGTCTCTGTCTCTCTCTCTCCCCCTCCCACTCTATCTGAAGATAAATGAAAAAGTATTCTCGTGTGAGGATTTAAAAAATAAGAGGGAGGGTACTCTACAATAGTGTACCTCAAACGTTAGTGTGTATCATGATCAATGGGAGAGCTAATATTAAAACACAATTGCTAAGCCTCAACCATAGAATTAATGATTTGGGGACCTGGGATGGGAAATGCATCTCTAACAAGTTCCCAGGCATTGCTGCTGCTGATGGTGGTACAGGGACTATTGGCTTTATGATAAAGTAAAAGGAAGCAATCTGCTCTCACCTTAGCCATCATCTTCTCACGTGAAAGCCCTTTTTAAAGAGTACTTCCAATGAAAGAGACACTTAGGATTTAAAAATACCTCCAGAGCCCAAAAGCTAAAAGATTACTTCCTACCCACCACCCCCACTTCACAAAGGCTCCAGTGTCACCAAGGCAGTGGAAATCCAGAAAAAGAAAAATTAAGGACAGGAGGACTGTAAACTCTGCTCAAGAACCTCTTATATCTACATTTTACATCTTTAGCCTGAAAAGTTTTTCCTTCGGCTCTCCTAGGGCAAGAGAAATGCCAACAGAAAAAGGAAGTAGATTGTTTTCTAATTCTTAAAAAATTGAGAACAGTCTAGAAAATATAATAGAATTTTGCCCTATAAACAGAAAATCTCAAAATGCTCTAAATTCCTCTTTGTCTCTCTCTCCTTTGTCACATTATCCTGCATCTCAAAAGAGCTTTTCTTTTTATCCAAGACAGACTGAAGATCTATACTTTCTTAGGTAGCTTAAATATTGATTATATCAATGTCATCTAGGATGAACGACTTCAGGGAATAGGATTTTTTAAAAATATCTTCAGCCAGCCAGGGAAACTTCTTACTTGGGTGGGTGCTCTCAACCATGACTAAACTGTACCAAGAGAAATATATTTTAAAATATTAATATATCCTGGCACCTTCCTGATGCTAATCCTTCCAGGCCCATCCCAATAGCACAACTGGGAAATTAACTGAAGAGAAAGGCAATTTTCCCTCTGCTCTTGACTTTCAGATACTCCTCCTTTACAGCTTTGCCATGAACAGACTCATTCCAACCATACATATACAGAAAGAGAGTGAGAGAACATGCGCACACACACACAAATAACTCTCGGCAGGAACCAAAAATCAAAGCCTAACCCCACGGTTTTTAAGTGAGCAAGTCCAATTTCCTTCTTTGTAGCCCTTGACACATGCTGGCTGGAAGCCGTCTGGATTTTTTTCTGCCTTGTTCCTGCACCAGAAGGCTCTGCACTGCAGGTCAGGGGATGATAAGGAAATGAACAGTGTAATTTCCAAGGCCTCTGAACACGGCCCTGTCAGCAGCTCTGGAGGCGGGTTACTCAAGCATGGCTTGAAGAGTGAAAACCACAGAGAGGAGGGCTCAGCCAGCCAGCAGTGTCAGGATATCAGCTGTGTGTGTTACTGCCACCTCCAGCCTAAAAGCCCAAGCCCTGCTGCCTCCCTGGATAAGCTCTATACATAAAAGCTCTTATACCCAAATGGCAAAAATACAAGTTCACATTGGGGGAGGAAGATTAAGGACGAGGACTTAGATTTTCCATGCACTCTTGTGCAGAAACAAAAACATTTAGTACTCTTCCAGCATATGTATAAGCCTGCACATGCTGGCTAACCCACAGTAACTGCTATCCAACATACCCAGCCCCACACCAGGGATATGGCCAGAAAGAAAACTCAATTCATATGAAATCTGAAATTTAACACGCCACTTCAATATCTTTTGAAGCCAAATTTGGTCCTCTCCACCCTAACATAAATATTAGGAGCTTTAGAACACATCACCAGCATGCAAATTTTCCAACCCAGATCTGAATCTTTTGAGCCTAGTGCTGAAAGTCTTAACCAATATGCTTATTCATACATCTTAACCAACATATTGACCTATTCCACATGTTTATCTGTACTTCCTGTATAGGTGAAATGTTTCTAAACTTTAGCCCATTACTGCCTAGGGTAGAATGAGACATGTTTAAACTCAAATCATGTTTTTCTTCTCTTCTGATATTTACTGAATGCTTCCCAAGTGCCAAGCACTGTTCTAAGTGTTTCATAAGGATTAACTAATTTAACCTTACAATACTACATAGGAACTACTGTTTTCCTTATTTTGCAGATGAGAAAACTGGGTGTAGCAGTTAAATAACTTGCTCAAGATCTCTCAGTGGATAAATGCCAAAGCCACCCGGCCGGTGTGGCTCAGTGGTTAAATGTCAACCCATGCACCAGGAGGTCACTGGTTCAATTACCAGTCAGGGCACATGTGCAGGTTGTGGGCCCAATCACCAGTGGGGGGCACGCAAGAGGCAGCCAATCAATGTTCTCTCTCATTGTTGTTTCTACCTGTCTCTCCCTCCCTGCCCCCCAAAAATCAATGAAAACATATTTAAAAACAAACAAACAAACAAACTACAAAATACCAACGCACACCTGTTAGAATGAATGGCTATTATCAACGACACAAGTAATAGCAAGTGCTGGAGAGGTTGTGGAGAAAAAGGGAACCCTCGTTCACTGCTGGTGGGAATGTAAACTGGTACAGCCACTATGGAAAACAGTATGAAGGTTCCTCAAAAAATTAAGAATACAATTACCATATGACCCCACAATCCCTCTTCTGAGTATCTACCTGAAAAAAATTAAAAACATTTACTTGTAAAGACGTATGTACCTCTATGTTCACTGCAGCATTATACACGGGCCAAGACATGGAAACAACCAATTATAGCTGACTGGGATAAAGAAGATGTGGTACATATATGCAATAGAATACTACTCAGCCACACACAAAAAAGATGAAATGCTGCCATTTGTGACAATATGAATGGACTTCGTGAATATCATGCTAAGTGAAATAAGTCAGATGGAAAGTCAAAACCACATGATTTCACTCATATGTAGGATATAAAACTGAAAAAAACAAACAAGACAAACAAAAACTCATTGACATAGACAATATGGTGGTTAGAGGGGAAAGAGAGGTGAGAAATAGTAAAGAGGGTAAAATACTTGGGGATGGAAGGTGATTTGACTTTGGGTGGTAAACATACAATGCAATAGACAGATGATATATTATAGAATTGTACACCTGAAACTTATATAATTTTATTAACCAATGTCATCCCAATAAATTTAATTAAAATGAAAGCAGTCTTAAGAGTATTTGGGCATTTACATCCAATGTTTCTGAGGTTGTCTTTAAAGTGGGAAAACAGAGAATCCCTCATAACACTTAAAGATTTGTTAAGAATCCTGGAATAACAACATTACATAAGAATGTGGTAATAAAAGACCTGGTTTTCTATGTCTGGTTTTGCCACTGAGACTGCCTGGGAGATCCAGGCAAGTCACATGACCTCCCTGCTCTTAGTTTCCTCTTCTATAAAATGAGGAGGTTGGACAAGATACTCTTTCCCTGAGCCCTCCTTGAATTACAAAACCCAAGTGGAAAACAGGGTTGCTGAAGAAAAAATAAGTTAAGCTTACGGTCCATTGTAGTTAGAAAATGTATCTCTGTCCCATATAAATATAAATTTTTAAAAATTTTCCACGAAAAAAAATGCTTGAAGGCATTTGGCTTCAGGAAGCAAGGCTGACTGCTATGCCATTGCTAACTGAGAAAGAACAGCTAGAGAAGGAGGAAGGCATTAAAAGAGAAAGCCTTGTGTCTGAAGGCATAAGAGAGACCAGACCTTGGTTGGGCAAGGAGGAACTGCAACAAGACAGAATTGAGCTAGAAAGCATAAACCAGGGCAGGAAAACAAAACCAAGGGCAAAGAATGCTCTTAGAACAAAGGATATGATAGCAAGCATGATCAGAAGGCAAAATAGCTAAGAGCATTCTTTATCATTTTCTTTGTATCCTAAAGTAATGGGGGAAGTGGTAAATATATGCAGCATTGAGAGCAGCAGAAGCAGACTGTTTCTACCTTAAGATCAAAAGCAGCAGCTCGCCCTGGCCAGTTTGGCTCAGCGGTTAGAGCGTTGGCCTGCAGTCCGGAGAGACCCTGGTTCGGTTCCCACTAAGGGCACGTACCTCGGTTGCAGTTTGTCCCCGGCCCTGGTTAGTCATGCGGGTGGCAGCCACTCGATGTGTCCCTTTCACATCCATGTTTCTCTCTCTCTCTTCTCTTCCTCTCTCTCCCTCCCACTCTATCTGTACAAAAAATAGAAAAATGTCCTCGGGTGAGGATAAAAAAAAAAAAAAAGCAGCAGCTCAAGAGATGAGAGGAGGTTCTAGTTGCAAATTTCTAGATCTTTTAGCCACTAGAGCCTACTGGCTACTTTATATGACTAGCAAAAAAAAGGGAGTCTCACTTAAACTTCTGGTTTAAGTTCTAACTCTGCATGACAAGAGTCACCACAGATAGATCACTGCCTTCTGTGGTTTGTAAATTCGTTTTTTCTTACCTGTCAGAGTGGCAATGCAAGCACTAAGCTTGGAACATTCAGACAGGCACCCTCCCTCCTTCCAACCTCTCCTTCATCCCTAACTTAACCTATTAATCAAACCACAGGCAAGGGAACAGGCAGGAGCCAGGAGACTGGGTCTTGTTTATTCCTCAACAATCCCTCTATCCCTATCTCTTCAGCTGACAGGAAGTATGAAGCAGGAGTGTTCAATAACAATTCAGGGCAGCAGCAGTTGCTAAAAGCCATCTCTGGACTCCCTTAGGACTCTGGGAAAACAGCACAGTGAGCCCTGCCAGAGAGAGGTATGAAGCAAAAGTGAAATCCCATGAAGGGAAATCCACATCCTTGGCTGATAGAAAATTCCCTGTCAAAGCCTAAGATACCTACCTAGATGAGAGAGAAGGTCCTGAGGTAATTTGAATATTCAAATCTCCCTCATTAACTTGTGGTAGACATGTGACAATGCTATCCTACACCACAAACTTCATTTGTCTTCTCTCCTATTTCCAAGGAGGGGTGAGGGGATTCCTGTCAAGACACTCTCTAGCCCTGGTCAGTTTGGCTCAGCGGTTAGAGCATTGGCCCGCGGTCCAGAGAGGCCCGGGTTCGGTTCCCACTAAGGGCACGTGCCTTGGTTGCAGTTTGTCCCCGGCCCCAATTGGTGTCCTGTGGGTGACAACCACTCGATGTCGTAAGGCCTGCAAGCTCTGGGGAGTCACATGACCGGGAAGTCGCATGACCCAGAAATGGATGGCCAGAGGAGAAATGGAAACCTGACTTGAGAGGCTCCGCTTTACCCGGATGTGGTCACTGGTCACGTCCCACCACCCTTCCCAACCAATCAACATAGGCCACATTCGAATCTCCCCAGCAACTAGCCAGTCACCTGACGCCACACCTAATCGCCCCACCCAGGTCCCTAAATCCCTATATATCTTCCCAGGGCCAAAGTAGCAGTGTGACTTCCCTGGCTCCCACCATGTGGACATGTGGACCTGTGAACCTCGCCCCGGGAACGCGTCAATAAAACTTTTGCCCTCCTTTGTGGCTCCGTTTCTTTCTTCCTCGGAGAGATACCTTGTCTCTCTCTCACATTGATGTTTCTCTCTCTCTTCCTCCCTCTCTCCCTCCCGCTCTATCTGAAGATAAATGCAAAAAAAAAAAAAAAAAAAAAGTCCTCGGGTGAAGATTTAAAAAAAAGACACTCTCTAAATATTGAGTTTTCTTTCTTCATGACCATTCCCAGCTCAGAGTATACAATTCTTAGATTATATCAAAACATCTGTTTTTCTTTTTTTGTTCTGTTGGTTGTTCCCACATGGAAGGAACATTCCAAACCAGTTAAGCCATAGGCAAGCCCATATCTCAGAAAGAAACATCTTAAAAGAAATTTTCACAGCCCTGGCCAGTGTGGCTCAGTCGGTTGGGCATCATCCTGTGCACTAGGAGGTTGCCAGTTCGATTCCTGGTCCAGGGCATATGCCTGGATTATAGGCTCAATCGCGGTGAGGGGCATGCAGGATGCAGCTGATTGATGATGCACTCTCACATCAATGTTTCTCTCTCTCTCTAAAAATCAATGAACTATTTAAAAGAGAGAGAGAGAGAAGACGTTTCCAGGGACTTAGCTCATAAGCTATCTTACTAATCATCATCAAACTCTGACTGAACACCTATTATGCCACATACCCTGGGGTCCCTGTTTCTCAAAAGCTGCTCCACTGCAAGATTCCTAGCCTTCTTTTCCTTAAATTAAGTCTTTTCCTCCTCCCATTCCAGAATCACTCTCTTCCTGCATAGTCTTTTCATCTCCTAGTTACAGCCAAACATTTCTTTAAATAATCATTTCAATGGTCAAAGGCTTTATATAAAAGCACCCCCAGAACCAGACTGTTCAAAAGGGTTGAAGGAATAGGGAAAGAAATTGAGAAAGCAGGTTCCTGCTTACAGTAACATCAAACTGCACAACAAATATTCTGCTTCTAAAAGTAATTCCCAGTAATTTTATCTTTCCTCCAAAAACTGAAGCAAAGTCTCTCTCCCCTTTCTCTTTCCCTCAATTTCCTTGGGAAACAAGGCTTATAACACAGCTTCATTATTAAGAAACAAACTACCCTGGCACCAAGGTGTATTCTTAGCTGAATGGACTGCATCTTTCAGCCCAATTATAATCTGAAGGGTAGTCTCCCAACCAGTCTCTGAGCCTATAAGAGAAAATGGGTTCCATTTGCTTCTCTGTTGGAGACTATCACGGACATTTAGAATTAAATCCAACTTGAAGCTAAGCATCATTAATCCTTTCACCCACAGACTAATACTGGGCTTTGAAAATTGTAACATTGAGGCAAGAGTTCTAAACAAAGGAAAATGAAGGGCACTCTCAGAATGGCCACTTTTCAGCACAGGAAGAACAGAGATTACGAACATGGATATATGGCAAGAGTTTACTGAAGCCAGATGTAGGGAACAGTCTAATGGGCCTGGAACAGAAGCAAGAACTACTGGTACTCCTAGGCCTCTTCAAAACAGTATTGTCTATCTGCACCCCAGAGAAAATGGTAAATCGCAGCCAGCACAAGATGAGCCATGCCAGTAACCAGCTGGAACTTGACTCTGCTGAGGTGGACTACAGCATCTGCCACCTAAACACAGGCAGCTTCTCTGGCAGCTGCCACTAGTAAAAGGGAATGAACCATTGCGTTATTAGTGGAAGAAAATTCACAGCCCTGTTACCAGGAAGTCCTGATGTTACTAAGAGCTACAGATGTGCCAGAGGCAAAGATTAAAATATCTACAGCCAAAAAAGCATAAGCTACCACTGGAATTCAGGCACTGAGAGGGCATCACCACCCAAACATACACATCCACCCTCTATTTATTAACACTTACATATGGAAATAGGTATTCCCTGTTGCAGCTGATGTAATTATAGAAAAATCAATTTATATTGCATCTGCTGGGATCAGATAAAAGCACAGGGTAAGCAGAACACAGAGCGGAAAATCAAGAGCCAATGAACAGCTCATCCCCAGGCCAGCTGCTCTGTAGGAAATTGTAAGCTGCTGAAGTTTAAGGCAGCCTGAGCTGACCCTAGGCTCACACTTCTCTGCTCCAGCCTTGAAAGCTCCATTTCCTGAGACATGAACTAAGATCATCTTCCCAAAGGAGGAGAAGCCCCTTCTAGGGCTGCAGACATCTGTTCTTTCAAGTCAAACAGAAGGCATGGTATTACCATTACACTGTTGGCAGCTATTAAACCACCAGGAGACTTTGATTCCCAATAGTGAAGGGAGATACCTGGTCAAGAACTATATCTTTAGTGGCCAAGAATCTCTTTCAAGGCTAAACTTTCATAGCCACAACACTAACTCATAAGGCCTGATTAAGTACCTCATAGTATAGTCAGTACCTCCTGCCCCCCTTGTTTACCTGTCCCATGTTGTTCTCCTTGGCTATTTGGTAGTTACCAATACAATACCTGGTAGATATCATGCCATGAAACTTATTTAACCCTTTCCTCCTCTAGAGACCAAGCAGCACCACTTATCCCATTAAAAACAGCACTCAACCGAAAGCCTATTAAGTTCATCAACTTATTATTAAGTTTATCAATGACTCTTAGAATGAAATGCCAGTCAAGCTGGGAATCACATAAAGGTTGATGCCAGCCTTCAGCAACAAGTGTCTGAGGTGGGACAAATACAAGGTGGGAGGTTCTCAACTTGACTTACAGAAAATTTATTCTACAAGTAGCTGCCCCCAACAACAAATATTCTTCTCCAAAATGTCCAGGTTTGCTGTTAAGAATCTGTAGGGAACCCCCATTTGAAACAAAACCACATTATCATTACCAGCTGCTCTGACCTTGTAATTGGTCATTACCCACACACTAATAAGCCTCCCACAGAGCATACATAGCATTAGGTGATTAGTCCAGGGCAGTTCTGACTGGCAGTGGGCAGCCAGATCTGGCCACCTCTTACCTTTTCAGACTTGACTTTCTTTAGCGGGCGACACTCATTCTCCCCTTCCTCTGGCTCCGGTTTAGCTCCCAAAGGATTGAGCGCTGCCCCAGGCTCAATAGCTATACTCCCAAGTGGCTCCACAGCTCCTGTATCCACCCCTGCACTTCCATCATATTGACCACCCCGTGCTCCCAAGGGGACTGGCTGGAGGACCCCAGGATCCTTTTCTGAACAAGTCCCCACTCCTTCGCTTCTCTCCTTCTTGTTCTTAGATGAACTGTTCTCTTTCTCCTTTTTGGAGCCAGCTACACTGCGGGATGCCTTAGCAGCCTTCTCTGAGCCCTTGGGAGCAATAGCAGCAACCAGGCTTCCTGCACTGGCACCATCTCCTGAGCGTCCCTGCACCTCTTTTTTGTTAGCTGCCCCCTCACTTGGAGTGAACAGGGAAGTCCCTGGAGTGGGTTTGCTAGTGTCTTTGCCACTCTTATTCCTTTTGGATTTTGATTTGCCTTCCTTTCCTTGAGGGCCTGGCACTGGGGTCACAAACTTGATGTTGTCTGGTAGTGTGGCCACAGCATTGGGAGCCGGTATCCCCACCTCCTTTGAGCCTGACATTTCCAGTTTCTGCTGGTCCTTTTCCAGATCGGCGTCCAGGTCAATGATGAGATTCCCTACTCCAATGTCCCATTCATCCCCACTGTCGTATGTCTCAACCGGGTTTGCATCCACTCCTTTCCCTCCGGAGGCTCCACTGCTCAAGGACATCTTAGAGTCAACGTCCCACCTCAAGATTCAAGGCTCTTCCTTGCCCCCAGCTTTCCTATTTTCAGCTTCAGCTATGTTCTCAGACCTGCCACATTGGTCAGTACATGCCCAGTGGACAACATCATTGCTGGAAAAAGAAAATTTAAAGAGCTGTTAAAGGAAACAATACAAGCAAGAAGACCGGCTGAAACAAACTCCCACACATAACAGACCCTTTCCTAGGGGGCTATCACATCATAATGGACAAGACAAACAAGTTCAATTGTACTTCTAACCAAGTCACATTGGACCAGAGAAAAGTTAATTCCCACTCCATCTCCCCAGGGATGAGTACATTTCCAATTGCCTAGAGAATCTGTGTTAAGACTTAACTAGGAATCCTCCAGAATTAGTTTCCCATTCCCAAGAGACTTATTTCTACTACCACTGCCAGCTGGCAGTCTTCCCTCAATCAATACAAATCCTGGCATATCACATATTCAAGTTCAAGCACAACTTTGTTATTCACACCCCCTTTTTCTCCTTGCTACTTCTTGAATTATCAGAGACGCAGAACATGGACTAGCAAAGGGTTTAAAAGCCCTCTACTAACAGGGCCTGTCCCTACTAGAAATAATAAATATTCTTTGTCATTTTACTGGTGGGGGGCGGGGTATCTAATTATGGGTAAGTATGAACAAAAGCGAAAAGCAAGCAGAACAGGGAAAAATACAACATCAGGATAGGGGACAAAAACTGCATCTGGAAGAGATATCCTCAGAGAGACCTCAACCAATCAATTTAAGTTCAGCTGAAATCAGCTTTATTAAACTCCAGCTTTCAAATTATATCCAAATAGCAGAATCAATGTGGCCTTTCCCACTTCCCACTAAAATACCTATAAAAACACACATACATACATCAATAAAAAAGATGAAGAAGAAAAAAATTTACCCTATTAATAACTAAGCTACTCAAAACAACTACTGGAAAAAACACCATAATGTGGGATAACTCACCACATTCTTGTATAAGATTGATGGCACTATACTGGCCTCACCCATGAAATACATTGGTTAAAAAGGTGAGTGGGGAGTGTAAAAAGGCAATTTGTATCTCTCCAGTTCCTTACTCATGAGACCTGAGGAATTATACCATCTATAAAATCCAGCAGACTACACATACCATCCCAATATTAGTTTGTGACAAAGCCAAAAAGTTCTATTCTTGATCACTGCTCTATCCATCATCTTTCTATATCCATTTAGAAAATAACTTTCATAAAGTAACAGAGTAGAAAGAGCAAACCAGTGATGGCACAATGAATCCTACAAAGTGGATTTTTAACAGGTAGATGCTACAGATAGGACAGAGACCAGACAAATAGTACTTTTTCACCTACTCTCTCAAGATGGTGTCAAAGAGCCAGGGTGCAGCCCTGGCCAGAGTGACTTTGTTGGGCATCATCTCATGCACCAAAAAGTTGCTGGTTCTGTTCCCAGTAGTGTATATGCGTGGGTTTCGGACTCAATCCCCAGTAGGGGGCATACAGGAGGCAGCCAATAGATGTTCTGCTTTCATATAGATGTTTCTCTTTCTCTTCCCCTCTCCCTTCCTCTCTCTAAAGATCTCTCTCTCTATACATATACATATACATATACATATACATATACATATACATATACATACATATACATATATATATGGAGCTAGGGTGCAACAGTTACAAAAGAAGATGTCCTAGGATAGAAGCGCTTACCAAGTGAATGCCTGCTAGCAACTGGAATTTAAGAAAGGTATGCACATTAATCTGCCATTTAGCTGTAGATCTGAGAAGAAAATAATCCTTTACCCAAGTGAAGCTTAATGCCAACAGCAAGCAATCTTTGCTGGCATCAAGTCTACATAGATATTACTTCATAAGAGCATGAACAAAAAGTGTGTATGGTAGGGGAACATGATGTAGAAACTATGAAAAAATGCCACTTCTAAGGTAAAGGAAACATAATTCTTGAAGAGTCAGAGAAATACCTCTGAAAATAATCTAGAATTCTGGAAAAAAAAATTTTTAATGTTTGGAAATTTTCAACACTACATAAGACTTGGCCTCTATGTAGTACGTTTGCTCCTTCATTAAAAAAAAATTGGCGTTAGTTGCCTACTATGTGCCAGGTATTAAACTAAGTGCTTAGAATACAGCAGCGAGTAAGGTAGTGAATATGACAGTGGAACATGGTACTGAAAATAATTTTATTCTATAAAAGGCAGAAAGCATTTAAGAAAAAGCCAACTGAACCTGCACTATAGATTATTTAAGCATAGTTCTCCCCAACATCATAATTTATCACCTCTGCAATCTTTGCAAGCCTTGGAATTGTGGCTAGGCTTAAAGCTTAATCCCCATTTTGTCCACTAAGGCTTACCCACTCTACTCCAGAGCTGCACTATCAGTACGTGATTTAATCACTGAAACAACCCCATGTTTGTTTATCCTTGGAAAACCTATAACTCTCGAAAGACCTTCTTAAAAAGAAAGAAAGAAAACCTTCCTCTAGGAGGCAGAATAGTAACAGAAGACAGACTCTGAAGGTACATGTAAAGAAAAGAGTATAAAGTATATAAAAATATTAGTGCACACTGAGAGATTCTGACAATCCTCTACTGTACTGACTGATCGGTCATATGGAGAGAAGAAGAAATCCTAGCTTCCTTTATGAAAGGACAAAAATTGGGCCAACCTTAGGCTGCTCTGCAGTATCAAATGTTGAAAAAGAATGAAAAATCTACAAAATTTTCAAAAGAAAAGGTTGTTAGTCAGGAGTCTTACACTGGACCAAGCTGTCATGTATAAAAGCAATAGATTTTTAGTTATGTAAGAACATATACATATTCACCTTGTTAAAAACTATCTGAAGCACTAAAATCAGTTCAGTATAGCATACATTTGAGTAATTCTTGTAATTGTTTTTTCTTGTAAGCATGAAATATTACCATTACATGTTTTAAAAACTGTGCTTCTGGCCCTGGCCTGCTTGGCTCAGCGGTTAGAACATCAGCCCGGTGACTGGGGAGTCCCGGGTTCGATTCTTGCTGAGGGCACGTACCCCGGTTGCAGTTTGTCCCTGGCCCCAGGTTGGGATTGGTGGCAACCAATCGATGTGCCTCTCTCACTTAGATGTTTCTCTCTCTCTCTCTCTCTCTCTCTCCCCCTCTCCCTCTATCTAAAGATAAATGCAAAAAAAAAAAAAAAAAAAATCCTCAGGTGAGGATAAAAAATAAATAAGTAAAAACTGTGCTTTTGTTCAAAAGGGAGCTGGAGATGAAAAGAACATCTGACAGTCTGTGCTCATTTCCAGGTTCCACGTCTTAAGTGAGATATTCATTAAATGGAGGGACGTCCAGAAGAGTGTAGTCAAATAACAAGAAGCCATTTCTTAAGAGAAAAGTTCTTATAAACTGGTATTCTTTTTTTTTTTTTATCCTCACCTGAGGACATTTTTCTATTTTTTGTTCAGGTAGAGTGGGATGGGGAGAGAGGAAGAGAGAGAAAAACATCGATGTGAAAGGGACACATCGAGTGGCTGCCACCCGCACGACCAACCAGGGCCGGGGACAAACTGCAACCGAGGTACATGCCCTTAGTGGGAACCGAACCCGGGTCTCTCAGGACCACAGGCCGACGCTCTAACCACTGAGCCAAACCGGCCAGGGCATAAACTGGTATTCTTTAGTCTGGAAAGGAGAATACTAAAGGGAGACAGGCTGATTATGATGCTATATGATGATGATATATGATGACTGTAATGTGGAGGAAAGAAATGTATTCTGTGATGCTGAAGGTAGAAACAGGACCAGTGAGTAGATGTTACAGAAAGACAAATGCTTACAATGGCCCACAATGCTTAATGAAGCCTTATTTTTATCACTGAAAGTATTGAGCAAAAAAAGCATAATCACCTGTCAATCAAACTACATTAAGAATTCCTCTATGCACACGCGGTAAGGGTAGTCTAGACATGCCTATGGCATTTTTCAAATCTATAATTCTATGAAAAAGTATTTGCCTTACTAGAAAACGACTCAGAATTTCTGAATAACCAGGATACAAAAAAAGAAGAGGACTGATCTTTAGTAGTACCAATGTTCTTTAGAGAACCACTCTCCTATTATTGAGGGTGTTAAGAGTTTTCATAAGTACTACTTTTCAACCAGGTGACTTTTCAGAAACCAGGCTTTCCAAACCCAGCAGGCTTCACAGTAACTTTGGTGGTATGTTTCCAAAGACACACTGTAAAATTGCCAAGGATTCTTTAATCAGCCTGGCTGCAGCAGCCAAACCATTTCCCATCTGCTCCCTACAGCATCCCTGGCTTTATACAGCTAATAATTAACTCTCTGACAGGTCATCGCAGAGATGTTTAACCCCAGGAGGTAGGGCAACTAACATGCTAGCTGGAAATGAAAAAGCACTGACCTCTTGCTTCCATGGCAGAGAAAGTGCAGAATCAGGAGAACCAATACCTTGCAGAGAACCCAAGGCACTTTCAACTTGCAAGAGCTGTAAATATTTTCCTCTCTTTTCCTTTTGTCTAATAGTACTCCACTTCCCAATTTAAGACCACAATTCACCAGACTCTGAAATTCCTTGTCATTACCACTTGTACCTCGTTCCTGCACCTGATCTCCTCTCTGTGGGGACCAAGCTAGGTCATGACAATCATTCCCCGTACCCTGTATCTATAACAGGAGTTTATATTCCAATTTCTTGATCTCTCAGACTCCCAGCCCACAGACTGGTTTGTAATCACACATTTCAGGTCATTAATAATCGCTTTTTAAGGGCACATGCCATAGATTACACCACTCAAGAATGAACAAGGCCTCTCTCTTCAAGAAGGCTAAAAAAGAGAAAAAATAGTCTTCATGTGAGGTCTCTGCCTCTGGCAAGAGGACATAAGCAGCAACTGACCTTACTTAAGTGCAAACATAATAATAACAGTACTTCTCTTTCCACCCAATTAATTAGAACTCTGTATCTATCCTAGAGGGCTTCAAAGAGGATCTCTTTAATTGCCAACTACCCACAGATAATATGGTCTAAGTAGCAAATTGTTCAGTGTTGTTCTACTGTAAATTTATCTGTTATCCCCTCTACTTATGGGTTTTGAATCTATCTTCTTATAGGATTTGACCTAAGCAAGTGACAGTTGTGTATAATCTGCTTAGGAGCACAAAGGTCACACACATTTGGATGTGAGGGTGATCTGTCTGGCTAGGTAGTTCCCTCCAAATGCTGTATGTATGGAGGAAGAAAAAAAATGCTATACTCAATTCTAGGAATGTAGCATGGTATAGGAAAAAGAGTATGGAACTTAGAATTAAGAGATGTGATTTATGGACTCGAATCTCCAATCACCCTAGCCAGACTGATAGCAAAGTTGTTTTATTAAATATTTTTTCATTATAAAACAGAAGAATAACCCATCATGATTCACATCTGAAAGATATGACAACTCAAAAATATAAAATGACCCAAATATTCTTACAATGTTCTGGTGCCTGAACATAAAGAGTACTGTTTCACAGTTATAGCTTGTATAAAGTATCTAAGGTATTTAGCCCTGGCCCAGTAAGCTCAGTTGGTTAGAGCATCATCCCAATATGCCAAGGTTGCAGGTTCGATCTCCAGTCAGGGCACATAAAAGAAGCAACCAAAGAACCAAGTAAGTGGAAAAACAAATTGATGTTTCTCTTGCTCTCCCCTTCCTCTCTCTCTAAAAATCAATTCAAAAAATAAAAATATTTTTTAAAAGTATCTAAGGTATTTAAAAAAAATAAAGGAAAAATATTTAAAAAAAATTTTTTTTTTTTTTACAAATTATATTACAGGTAGTACTGATATCCATTTGAGTTCTATGAAAGAAAATGGCAATTCTTCCTTCTTCGATGAATTCAGTGGTCTGGGTTTTCCCTTTATGGTACTCCCTTGAGGTGTGGCTCATGAAACTCTACACTATAGTATCTGAAAAAAACAGACTCCATCTTGCTTCAAAAATCCCTCAGCCAAGGTAGTAATCTCATGGCTCATAGTTTTAAAATCTGGACTATCCAGTAACTGTTCCAATCCACTAGGATGTTGACCCCACTGACAGGACAGGTCTTCAAATCTAAATTGTGTGAGTTTCATAGGGTTTGATGCCCCAGACAACTGTCAATAAACCAATGGGATACAGCAAGGTTTCTAGGAGAAAACCATTATACCATCTTCCCTGTGAATACCAGATGCTACCTTGAAATCACTTTGTACTTAGCCAACCTCAGGTGAGGCTAGTACAACATGTAAACCATCCTCAGTGATGCTGTGCTTACCCAGCTGGAAGAATAGGCATCTCCCTCTCCACCTGCCACACTTCATAGGAGCTCACTAATCAACTCAATTTCCACCTAGGGCTCTAACGAGAAACAATCAACTTTCCTTTGGGTTTCTCCCTTAATTTAGTACATTAATTACTGTAACAAAGGAACTGTGTCATCTCCTCAAGTACCATAGCTCTTAGCTTATATCTCCAATGGGGATCAGATAAAGAACAGACTAACAGTGCCAATTTGAGAAGAGGGATCTAATTCAACAGGGCTCATCTGACCATGTGTCACTTAAGGACATAATAGTAAAAGTGTAGCATCTCTCAGTCTCTGAGTGTTTATATGCTGCACCTCATGAATAGTTTTATGGCCCTCACAGGCTGCTATTCTCAAAGATTATGAGGCTTGACCTGTTTCATTTCACATAAGCAACTGACACTTCCACCAGGACATAGCTACTAAACAGGGCTCAGAGGTTTAGAGCTTTAGTGTTTGTTGATACTGCTCTGTGCCAGCATACGTTTCACAACAGGTTTAAAAAGCATACTGAATATGTAAAAAATTCAATCCTAACCCTATAGGGATTCATTTGGTGGAACTAGTCCACAGGGAAAACTCCTACCAAGGCCTATGTATAAGTAAGCCAAAAAGCAGAAGGCCAAGACAATCTAAAGTAAAAAATAAATAAAATAAAATAATCCACCCTGGCCAGTTTGGCTCAGTGATAGAGTGTCGGCCCACGGACCAAAGAGTCACAGGTTTGATTCTGGTCAAGGACACGTACCTTGGTTGTGGTTCGTCCCTGGCCCTGATCGGGGTCGTGTTGGAGGCAGCCAGTCAATGTGTCGCTCTCACACTGATGTTTCTCTCCCTCCCACTCTCTCTGAAAATAAATAGAAAAATATCCTCCAGTGAGGATTAAAAAAATAAATAAATAAAACAAAAAATCCACCATCCCCCTTCCCCTAATAATGAGGGCTATGTCACCATTTATAATTTAGTTCTCATTCCCAGAGGTAAACTTTCAGTGCTAAAGAGAAATAAGTGACGTCTACTTCTCAGAAAAAACTGAATAGTAAAAATAACTAGGAATAAGAAGCAATTACCCTCCATAAAGAATTGTTGTGTCAAAGCTTTTCTGTATCTCAGTCTCCTCATCTCTAAAACAGAATAATATGGGTCAAGTTCATAGGCATAAGGGGGAAAAAACAAGCATTTTTTTCAGGAAATACAGGAATTACCTTCACTTTTTATATTCTAGACCAGACTTCCTTACCTAAATTTCTTACACAAGAACTGCTATACTATAGTAACTCTAAAGAAAAAAGAAAACTTCTCTATCAAAAGATAATATCTGGGGCAAATCACTTGGGTCTCCTCCCCACTGAGGGGAGTCTGTCTATCTTTCAAATAAACTTTCCAGTCGCTTAAAAAAAAAGATAATATCCACCCCTGGCCGGTGTGGCTCAGTTGGTTGAGTGTCATCCAGGGCACCAAAAAGTCACTGGTTCAATTCTCAGTCAGGGCACATGCTCAGGTTGTGGGTTTGGTCCCTGGTCAAGGTGAGTGTGGGAGGCAAATGATGTCTCTCTCTCTCTCCTTCTCCCTTCCTCTCTCTAAAATCAATAAAAACATTTAAAACAAAAGATAACATCTACATTACTAGACTAACCACAAAAATGGTAGAATCCAGATGCACATCCTTAAGGATATCTAAGCCGTGTCTACTTCTCTAGCCTTGCCTCATGGCCATACTCTGTCTCTGCACCCCACTTCCATCTTACTGCCTCATGGCCTTTACCTGAAAGACACCCCCTGTGCACATCCTACCTCTCAAAGTGTGATGATTTGATTAATATTTGTTTCTACCACTAGAATTTAAGTACCCTGCTCACCACTGTATCTTAAGTACAGTGTTTGGTTCACAGTGTGCCCTCAAAAGTTTGGTCCATAAATGAGTGAATGAACACTACATTCCCCAATGTGCAGAATCATAACAGTACCAAGGCTGCCACTTCTCTCCATCCTTACTTCAGCTTGATTTGTCAATAGTTATAAGCTATCCCAATGACCTGACAATCCTCAAACTTACTAGAACAGAGTAGGGATTCCTCTCTCTAAGATAAAGTATGCAGATTCAACAAGAATCTAGGGGGAAGGTTAGAAAACAACAGTCCTTACAGTTCATAAAATGCCTAACTGCCCCTGACTGTTCTCTTAGCCTTCACATAGTCTCATCCATGCACAGTTGCTTACTGAAATAGGGCTAGTCCACAAAGCAAGTATTCTGGACATAACCAATTCCTGAGAGTCCTCCTGTATATACTTAAATGTGTAAGTCAAACTATCAGACTTAAACCATCCAGTCATCACATTGTTATCACCTATGACTTAAAGGTGACAGAAAAGTGGTCACGTCAGGGAGAGGGAACCTTGTGGGTTGCGGAAAATGTTTGTATCTTGAACTGCATGGTGGTTATAAATATGGAAAAACTGAGTTGTACACTTACAATTAGTGTACTTACTGCAATTTGATATCACATTATAATTCCCAAAATAAAATAAAATAGTAAGTACCTACGAACAAGAGAACTGTATTACTGGATCCTGGTCCTGGTCCTAAAGTAGCATTTCATGTGATAATGGTAAAAGAGAATTATGCCATCAATTTTCTAGGATAGAATATTTAGGGAGATGTTAAGAAAGAAAAGGAAAAAAGAAAAGAAAGGAAAGGAACAAAGTAACTACTTAAACATTACCTTATATTTGACTATATTGACTATATTGCAAGATTTACAGGTCTGTTGGAGAGACTGAAAGAATTAATTGATAGGGACTATATTGCAAGATTTACAGGTCTGTTGGAGAGACTGAAAGAATTAATTGATAGGGACAATAACAAAAAAAAATGAGGTAATTAATGATATTAAATCCTGGAAAGAAACAAAAGATGTACAAGAAAACATAACAGCTTGCCCTGGCCAGTGTGGCTCAGTGAACAGAGCAGTGGCCTGTGCACCAAAAGGTTGTGGGTTTGATCCCCAACCCCAGTTGGGGTGTGTGTGGGAGGCAACCAATCGATGTTTCATGCTCACACATTTTTTCTCTCTTTCTAAAATCCAATGGGAAAAAAACCCTCGATTGAGGATTAATAAATAAACAAACAAATAAATAGAAAGAAAAAGAAAAAGAAAACATAGCAGTATACTACGTGGCTCAATAATAAACAATCCTTAACATAATATTATTGATTGATCTAACTAAAAATTGTGACATAACTATATTAGGATTTGAGAAGGGAACAGCAATGAGAGCTAATTATTTATTATTTAGAAATAAGGGAGTAAATATAAAAAAAGACTAAAAGGTTTAAAGCAGTTGCCTACTGGGAGTGAGACTTGGTGGTGGGAAGGACTAAATAACAGACTGCTGATTTTCCCTAAAAACTGTAGCTCTACTTGACTTTTAATATAAAGTTCATGGTGCCTGGCTAGTGTGGCTCAGTGGATTGCGCTTCATCCCATGGACTGAGAGGTCCTGGTTCAATTCCTGGTGAGGGCACATGCCCAGGTTGTGGGCTCAATCCCCAGTAGGGGGTGTGCAGGAGGCAGCCGATCAATGTTTCTCTCTCTCATCAATTTTTTTCTCTCGCTCTCCCTAAGAAAAAAAAAATCAATAAAAACTTATTTTTTAAAAAATTTCATGGGAGAAAAAAAAGTATTAATTTAATAAATAAATCATTTTAAAATAACTTTTTAAAAGGTTAAAGATATACAGATGCTCCTTGACTTATGCTGGGGTGACATCCTGATAGACCCAATGTAAATTGCAAATATCGAAATGTCAAAAATGCATGTAATATACCTAACCTACCAAACAACAATTTTAGCCTAGTGTACACCTTATGTGTGCTTAGACCACTTACATTTGGGCAAAATCATCTCGCTGCCACTGCCCAGCATCACGAGTATTATATGGCATATTGTTAGCCCAGGAAAAGGTCAAAATTCAAAGTACAGTATTTACTGAATGTTATCATTTTCCCACCATTGTAAAGTTGAAAAATCAGAGACTGAACCCATTGTTAAGTGGGGACTGTCTGTACACCTCAAAATACACTTGTTTCCCGTCATAGATTATTATAAAATGTATCAATTCAATCATTTTTTTTTTTGTCCTCACCCGAGGACATTTTTTTACATTTGTCTTCAGATAGAACAGGAGAGAGAGGAGGAGGAAGAGAGAAAGAAAGAAACATCGATGTGAGAGAGACACATCAACTGGCTGCCACCCACAGGGTCCCATCTGGGGCTGAGGACAAACCGCAACCGGAGTACATGCCCTTAGTGGGAACCAAACCCAGGACTCTGGTTCGCGAGCTGACGCTCTAACCGCTGAGCCAAACCGGCCAGGGCACAATTCAATAATTTTTAAGACCTTATTGGAGATGGGAGGAGGGGCAGCAGAAATGAGATAGGTGTGGCCACAGAGGGGCAACAGATGGAACTGTTCCATATCTTAACTGTGGTGGTAATAAAATTGCACAGAACTAAATATACATATTCATAAATGGGTACATTTATGAATTGGAAAATCTGAATAAGATAGGTGTATTTCATCAGTGTCAATATCTGATTATGATATTGTACTCTAGTTTTCCAAGATGTCATCACTGGAGGAAATTGGATAAAATGTACAAGGCACCCCCCTCTGTATTATTCTTACAACTGCATGAGACTCTACAATTATCTCAAAATAAAAAGTTTTATCAAAAATCCTTCTTGAGCCTGGCTGGTGTGGCTCAGTGGTAGAGTGTCGACCCACGCACCAAGAAGTTGCCAGTTTGATCCCCAGTCAGGACACATGTCCAGGTTGTGGGCCAAACCCCTAGCGGGGGGCATGCAGGAGGCGGCCAATCGATGTTCTCTCTCATCAATGTTTCCATCTCTTCCTCCCTCTCCCTTCCTCTCTCTCTAAAATCAATAAGGAAAAAGACCCAAAACCTTTCTTTTTCAAAAAATGTTTAATTAATTTATTTTTGTTACAGATGTCCCCCACCCCCTGATTCCCTCCTCCCCCTTCCTCCCCACCCTGTCCCCAGCTTTGTTGTCCATGGCAACTGTTCATGCATACATGCATGTAAGTTCTGTGGTTTATCGCCACCTTCCCTCTTCTGGGGATTGTTAGTCTGTACCAAAACCTTTCTTGACCTTATTTTTATTTGTATTTTCTACTACCTCTTGGGTTAACACATTTTATTTATTTACTATTGATAAGAGCAACCCAATAATTCAGCTCAATCCATTTCTTGCTTGAAAGGGTGCTCTCTAGCTAATACAGAATTCTGAGAGCTAGTAACTAAATCTGTATATTCTTCTCTTCACTTGATAGAATTTGATATTTCCTATGTCTTTAAAAACTGAAGTTTTTGTTTTTGTTTTTTACATGTCTTCTTTAAAGCTTTCACCTCCTTTGGTCACCAGCTCTGATATGTATTTCTTGGGGATCAACAGAATACAGTTATCACAAACATAGACAAACTTTGGTTTTGCATAGAGGGGAGTTTATTTTTATCTTTATTTAGTTCTTATTCTCTTCGTAATGATGCCAAACATTTCCCTGGCAGCACACTGAGCTAATTTTTCTAGGAATAGTTTACCATGATTCCTAGTCTCTTTTGGGGACTATAATTGTTAGGTAGAAGTTAATCATGCTAAGAAAGCGGTTTGGACTTTCTGCCTCTTTTAAAATATAATACTTGTCCACACTGAAGCTAATCTATTTTTCATCTCCTACATACAAGATATTCTTACCATCTACCCACAACAGCCAAGATATCCTAAAGTATAATCTAAACAATTTAGGAATCTAACTACCTGAAAGGGCTTAATATCATGGGAAAACCTAAATATGTCACTTACAGAAAACATTTATTTATTAAAGTATCAAATAAGATGAGTGGCACTGCTTAAACTTTTACACCTAGAAGAACTTACCAATACAGTTTTTGGAGGTAATGATATGAGGAATCAGCACAGTACAATGAAAAGCAAAAATAACCAAAAACAAGGGAGGAGGTAGAAAACCTCAATTCTACTCTCCCCTACTCCCATAGATGTTTAACAACCTAACTGCACTTATTTGAACCTCAGTCAGTTCACCTGTAAAAAGCTGAGATAATATACCATAAACAGTGTAATCTTCCCAGTAGAAACTAGAGCAGCACTCTAACATCAAACTCATTAATATCTCTACAGCAAAATGAATGTTTACTTGAAATAGAACCAAAAGACTATAAGTAGCCTCTCATTAGTTGAAGTCAGATTGTGCTTAGTTACAAAAAAACTTTTGTTTTCAGAGCTTTTGGGTTTTAGAACTGCAGAGGACTGTGGAACTACAGAAGTGTTGGTTGTCAGAAAATAAGTTTGCTAATGCACACCAAAACATTTTCGCCCATTCCATCACTGAAGTTTTTAAATAGCCTTTGGCCTGACTTTTGTGTCTTTTCAAACTAAACAATGTCCACCAGTAACAACTCTATCCACACACAATTGTTAATGATTTATCATATGATTTCTCCTTATGTAAACTAACCCACTGCCTTAGACCCAATAAGTTATATGAATGGTACCAAGTCATCTCAATCCTTAGTTTACATTTTATCAATTTTCCAATAGTTTTAGTCCCTCTACCTCCAAACCCTTCTTATTGAGAGAATAACATTTCACATCCACACCAGTACTAGTGTAGTGATCCTGCTACTTACAACTTGAAGTGATATATTTTCCTAAGAGTTCCAGAGTTTATTCTTGAATTCTTTCTAAATCTTGACTAGATAAATTTGATTTCATCAAGTTTATTGGTTTAAGAAAAGCCTAGGCAGCTAGAAAAAGAAAAACGTGTTGTAAATACTAAATAAATGTTAACATTTCTGGGATAATTCCTGGGAGTTCTTTATATCTTTCTGTGCCTTTTCTTTTTAATCCTCACTAGGATATTTTTCCATTTATCTTCAGACAGAGTGCGATGGAAAGGGAGAAAGAGAGAAACAGCTATGTGAGAGAGACACACCGATTGGTTATCTCCCACACCACAGGACCCCAACCAGGGTGGGGGACCTAACCACAACCAAGGTACACGCCCTTGACTGGAATCAAACCCTCGACTCTTTGGTCTGCAGGCCGATGCTCCAACCGCTGAGCCAAACCGGCCAGGGCTCTTTCTGTGCTTTAATAAAAGATTAATCCATGTTCTAATCAGAAAAACAACAAAACATTACACATCTATCATCATTTGACCTGGAAGTCTTTTTAATGTGCTTGGAAAGGGGAAAAATAAGTGGAAATTCTATAATGTTTTCATCCCTGAATGGATCTTTCACACCATGATAAGTAGTCTCACCAATTTTCCAGCTGCCTTTTCATTTTTAACGTCTCCTTTTAAGCAAAAAGCAGAAAATTCCTACCATTAGTATTGCAAAGAGTCTTATCTAATTTGTTTTTTTCTTTCACCTAATTTCTAGGTGGCACTCAACCATCATCACTTTGTGGGTTCTTGTGGCCTTGACTGAAAATGTTTCTAATTTTTTTAAAAGATGGCTTTCTCCTCTCCATAGCCTCTAAGACAATGTCAAACAGCCACCTGTTCTGAAGGGTCCTTTTGGATACCTTGCTTTCTTTCAACATGCACTTCTTTTTTTTTTTAATCTTCATCCAAGGATATTTTTATATTAATGTGCTTGGGAAGGGGAAAAACAAGTGGAACTTCTATAATATTTTCATTATAGAAGGGAGGGAGAGAGAGAAACATCAACGTGAGAGAGGCACATCGAGTGGCTGCCTCCCGTACAACCCCAACCTGGATTGGGAACGAACTGCAACCAAGGTATGTGCCCTTGGCCAGAATCGAACCCGGGACTCTTTGGTCCGCAGGCGACACTCTTACCATTGAGCCATACCAGCCAGGGCTAACATGCACTTCTATTATGGTAATTTTTAAATCTTTAACTGTCCAGTAGGTTCTTTACTTTATAAAATCTTTCCACTTTTTCTAATGTACATACTTGATCACAGCCTGATTTCTTAAAACTAAATCTCCATATAATTTTTGTTCTTCTTCTCCCTGAAAAATGCTGAACTTAATCAAGATGTGATTACTGGCCCTGGCCTGTGTGGATCAACGTCAACCTGAGCACCAAAGGGTTGCTGATTCTATTCCCGGTCAGGGTACATGCCTGGGTTGCGGGCTCGATCCCCAGTAGGGGGTGTGCAGAAGTCAGTCAATTGATGTTTTTCTCTCTCCCTTGTTCCCCTCTCTTTAAAATCAATAAAAACACTATATATATATATATAAAAGATGTGATTACTGTTAAACAGTATTAACCTAGAGAAGCCTTTATCAATTCTTGTTTGTTCCTCAAAGTAAAATCCAGGTTATTTATTTGTAGGTTCTAAAACTGCCAACTGTAAGAAGTAGTTTGTCTTACTCAAAAATCATACCTTCACATTTGCTCACAATGAAGCATTTAACCAATGCGTGTATAAATAAATAAACTCCATATTATTATCTGGCCTAATTTTGCAGCTCCTCCAATCACCTTTATTTTCAACTCAGTCATATTATTTTGAATAGAAATGTGACATTTTTATTTAAGCAAAGATTTCAATCCTTATAAAAATGTAATCCCTTTACATCAATAAAACAAACCTCTCTGAGTAAAAAAACAATAATCCCTTGCTGCCATGATTAGTCTCCTCCCATCAAGTATCTGAGATGTGAATGAAATCATTGCACCATTACTTTGCCTACCAAAAAAGGAAAAGGAAAAAAAATACAAAGACAGCAGAAATGGCACTCATCATGTTTATATTAGTAACATTTAAAAAAGAATATAATGCTTCAGATCACATATTACAGATTTCTGTTGGAAGAAAATTTCACTTCACCATTATGTCACTACTCCAATGTGACCTTGTTGAAACTAAAATTCTTTCTTATAGAAAGGCTCCATAAGAAAAAGAATCTTGCCAAACACTGCCCTGACTTCCCTCTCTGTCAAGTAGTATTATGGAACTCATCTGAAATCCACACTGCCAAGATTTCCAGCTCTGCTAGGACTGGAAGGGCCAACTAATACAAACCACAGAGACATTACTACTAAAAAAATAGTTTTCACTAGCAAACCAAGTTACATTAAAGCATTTTTGCTAATAAAACAATACAACTTGGTTAGTTAAACTGAGATCTTTTCAACCACTAAAGAAAAAAAATAATATACACTTGATGAAGTATCACCTCACACCTGTCAGAATGGCCGCCATCAACAAATCATCAAGTGCTGGTGAGGGTGTGGAGAAAAGGGGACTCTAGTACACTGCTGGTGGGAATGCAGACTGGTGCAGCCACTATGGAAAACAATGTGGTATTACCTCAAAAAATTAAAAATTGAATTGCCATTTGACCGAGTGATCCCACTTCTAGGAATATACCCTAAGAAGCCTGAAACACCAATCAGAAAGAATATATGTACCCCCATGTTTGTAGCAGCACTATTTACAATAGCTAAGATCTGGAAACAGATCAAATATACATCAGTAGACAAATGGATAATAAAGCTGTGGTACATATACACAATGTAGTACTATGCAGCTGTAAGAAAGAAAGATCTCTTATCCTTTGAGATGATGTGGAGGGATCTGGAAAGTAGTATTATCCTAAGCTAAGCAAGCCAAACAGAGAAAGGCAAGTATCATATGATCTCACTTATTTGTGGAATATAATGAACATAACAGTCTGAGGAATGGGATAGTCCCAGAATTGTGGAAGTGGGGTATAGACTGACAATCTCCAGAAGAGGGGGTGGTGGGGGAGAGATAAACCATAGAACTTATATGCATGTATGCATGAACAATGGACATGGACAACAAAGCTGGGGACAGGGCGGGGAGGGAGAGGGAGGGGGAATCAGTTGGGGGAAAAGGAGAAACATCTGTAACAAAAATAAATTAATTAGTTAAGAAAATATATACACTTGAATTAACAGTGGCTGGCTTTCAAGTTCACAATATCAGTAATGTTACTGCACCACTTAAGCATGTGTAGTGAGAATGCAGAATTTCACATTTGACATACAGCAAATCCAGAGAAAAGCCCTGTGAAATCTGCCTCAAAGCTCACCTAACATTAGAACCATATCTGACTAAAAGTAACAGATTTTTCTTATCATATGGACCAGAGTTCATAAAGAACCCCATTCTAAAATTAGATAGCAAAGAGCACATTTTTACAGAATGGCAAATAGGTCTCCTTGTGCACTGCAACTGCACAAGCTGATGAGATAAATAAAAATAGGTACAGGTACCTTGTACCTCAGCGACATCAAACAGAATCCAGTGTTAACAGGCTAAGAGCTTTATGTCCACGAGCTATAGTCTACATAACTCAAGGACAGAAATAAGACATTCTATCTCTTGTATATTAGGTAGGAATTTTAGCTTGCAGTCAATTACCAAAACACCAGTCTGCAGGTAAGAAGTAACAGGAAAAATAATGAAGTAGAAGGGTAAGTAAAGGGCAAGCAAGAAAATTTGCAATACACAAGTCAGACAAGAGAGGATCTAAACATCATAAGACATCTTTATCCTCCAGCTAATGAATTAGGTACTGAGACTTCCACAACACATCTAGCGAAGTGTTGAGAGGAAGTAAAAAAATACCACAAACCTGAAAATTCAATTTTAAAGCTGAGAGCAGAGTGCACACTCCTTCGAAGCTTACTTTTAAAGAGATGCCCAAACACAGTTGTCTGAGGCCTCACTAAAATGAAGTAAGGTCACACACAATATTGGGCCTTTCTCTTTGAGGAAGGAGAAAATCCAGAGGCTTAACTCACCCATTACTCTAGGTACCCGAGGCCCAGTCAACAGAAGAGTAAATCCCACCCCACAGGGAACTGCTACAAGGCTTCTAGTTCCACCCCTGGTGTCTTCGCGACAAGACCAACTACAATTTTCACCATGATTAACTTCCAGAAATGCCAGCCAGAGGAGCACCCAGGAGAAAAGAACATAACAAGTAGCTATTTCCCCCTCAAAGTCAGCTGGATTCCTTGGAACAATTGCAGACACTGCCTCTTCTCTCTGTGGGGAGAAGAGCATTTGGCATCCTTGGGGAAGTGCCTAACAACCCAGTAACACACCAGCACATTTCTCAAAGATGCCTATGCTGACCATCTTAAAGCTGTAAACTCCCTATCTCCCCTACCTATCCCTCCACCACACTCCTGATCCCCCTACTCTGCTCTATTTTTATCTCACATAATTTACCACCCTTTAAATATTTTATATAATCATTTATTATGCTTATTTCTGTTTCCATGATCCTCGAGGTTGGGACTTTTTTATCTTTTTTTTTTTTTATTATTGATTTTGAGAGAGAGAGGGATAGAAATATCGATTGGCTACCTCCTTCATGCCCCCCACTGGGGATCGGGCCCACAACCTGGGCATGTGCTCTGATCGAGAATCAAACCTGTGACCTCTTGGTGCATGGGTCGACACTCAACCACTGAGCCACATCAGCCAGGCTTTTTGTCTATTTTTTTTAACTATGTTTTTCATTGATTTTTTTTAGAGGGAGAGAGACAGAAACATCCATGTGAGAGAGAAACATCAATCGGCTGCCTCCTGCATGCTCCCCACTGGAAATTGAGCCCATAATCTAGGCATGTGTCCCGACCTGGAATGGAACCAGGACCTCTCAGTCCATGGGACGACGCTCAATCCACTGTGCCACACTGGCCAGGTTTTTTTGCTTATTTTGTTCACTGATAGATCTTAAGCAGATAGAACAGAACCTCACACATAGTAGGAATCCAATAAATATTTATGAAATAAAAGACGTAAATAAGAAAAAAAAGACCTCCCATAGGTCAACAACACCCAAAGGCCCAACAAATGGCTATATCCTTCTAAAAGAACCAGTCTGATTCCTGTGACTGACCTACATTGCTTCTACCTGCCACACACTAATTACCCTTCTCCTTCCCCCAAGTCTCCAAATCAGCTAGGATATATGACACCCTGGTACTGATGCAGGCGGTAAAGGCATCAAATGCTTGTCCTTGAGACTGAAGGCTTTCATAGTCTACCCTGTTCCTAGGTTATTCAGTTTGAGACAAAATGTAGAGAATGTAAGTTACCTTAGCATAAAAGACCTGGAAAAAAAAATCACAAGAAGTTTGTTTTCAAAATTTAACTTCCAATTTAATACAGCAAACATTAATTAAACATAAAGTTATATTCAAAGCACTGGGCTAGAAGCCATGGGAACATAGGAGACACAGGTCTCCTATGGAGTTTAGGACGAGGGAAGAAAAAATATATTCACAAATAATTAAATTACTTAATTAGAATTAAAGACATGTTATAAAGTGTTATATATGGAGATTCTAGCAAAGAATTTAAAAGAGATACAGAGGACGCATAACCGATAGACACGAACAACAAAGCTAGGGAGAGGGTGGGGGGGTGGGGAGGAGGGTGTCAATAAGGAAAAAAGGAGAAACATCTGTAACAAAAATAAATTAATGAAAAAAATAAAATAAATAAAAGAGATACAGAGGAAGATGAAATCAATTCTGGAAATAGATGGGTGAGAAGAAGAGGGTCAAGAAAGGCTTCAGGAAGGAGATAAGGTTCCTCGTTACAAACTCTTCTAGAACTAGATTCTTTCTTTTCAAAACATTGTTCATAATCGTACATTCATTAGTTGATTGTTGGTCTTCCTCCTAGACTAATAAGTCCTGAAAGGACAAGGACCATGTCTGACCTGGCATATAAGTACTCAATAAATATTAGCTGAATGAATAAAAATTATAGTAACATTGCAGCAGCCTGTAGTATGGAATATAGAAAGAGGCATTAACCATGAGGTTATTACAGATGAAGGCCTAAACTAGATGAGTCAAAGAAAGAGTGTCAAGATACCCAGAATAATCCAAATGTAATGAACGATGAGATAAGGTAGTGAGGCACAAAAAAGAACCAAATACTAGTCCAAAATTTTGTGCCACAGCAATTGGAAGAAGCTGTAATGCTTAGGGAAGAAAAAGGTAGGCAGGTTTCAGAAATGATGGACTGGAGGTACCATCAAAAACAAATGCCAAGTAGAAAGACATTTCCCCCTTCCCTGTATAGCTTTCAGATTCATATACCCCATAAGCTCCAGAATTCCAATTTATCTTTCTATAGTTCCATTTCCGATATCATTCTTTAAGACTCTGCCCTAGAAGCATCAGTTCGAGAACAAAGATTAAGTGCCGAGTTTCACACCAAACCCCAGAATTTGTAACTGAAGTTTACAAGATACATTCTTGAGCATCCACTTGTGCTCATGTGAATGAAAGTTCATCCTAACCAAACCCGAAGTGCTTCACCTAGGAATGTTGCTAGGAATATTGCTGGTAACATACCCAAAGCCTAAAGGCTGTACTCTGTACATAGGACAGAGCAGACAATGCTGCCTTTCTCTACAAATACTGAACTACAACCTAAGAAACTACAATTACCAGCATGCAGTGTGGTACCAGCATGCAAAGCAGTACCAGCAAGCAATGTAGCCTAACTGCCAGGATCTGGATTTCATTCATGGTGTGGTTTGATCTCCAAAGGTTACATGGCACCTACTCTGGCCACTTTCCAATTCCATACCCTACGCTTTACCTGCCACCTTTTATTTTATTTTTTATTTTTTTCTTTTATCCTCACCCGAGGACATTTTACCATTTTTTGTACAGATAGAGTGGGAGGGAGAGAGAGGAAGAGAGAGAGAGAGAAACATCGACGTGAAAGGGACACATCGAGTGGCTGCCACCCGCACAACCAACCAGGGCCGGGGACAAACTGCAACCGAAGTACGTGCCCTTAGCGGGAACCGAACCCGGGTCTCTCCGGACCGCAGGCCGATGCTCTAACCGCTGAGCCAAACTGGCCAGGGCTACCTGCCACCTTTTAAAAAACCTATCTACAAGAATTACTTATATTTCTAATATAAATCTTTTTCAAATCTCACATTCAAGTAGAGCATTTAGATTACCTGAAAATTAGTAATGTGCTACAGATGGCTGCGAATAAAGCAAAGTACTCCAAGGACTTTTTGCAAGTCCAAAACAAACAAACAATAGTTCTGCCTACCCAATTTTTCTATTATAGACTGATGGATGGTTTAAGTACAAATTAAAACAATGAATCCTTCTTCCAATGTTCAAAGGTAGATTAGATATGTGATGGTGCTATATTAACAAACAAACAAAAAGACTAAAGGACTGTCACCTTCCACTTAACATTCAATAAGTAGCTGCTACTGGAAGTCCCAAATCCAAGAATTAACTTGGAAATGTTGATAAAGAGCCTAACTTGGGGAATTAACTTGCTAATGTAATTTTATTCCTTTGAACTGTTTGAAAACAAAGATTTCCTAACATACTATCAACTTCAAAGTTCCTACAGTCACTCACCAGCTTTCAATCCCTCAGTCCCTTTTACCAGGTATTTCAAAGATTCCCCCTTGTTAGTCATACTTCACCAAGTGTCATCCATTTAGGATTTACAGCATTAAAACAACAATTTTATATTCTAAACAAAACACAGTGAACAACGCAAGAAGTTAATTCAATCCCAAGAAGTTAATTCAAAGCAGGTTTTCCACAACTGATCAAAAATAGAAAATGCCCAATCCACCTCAACAATCAGTCCCATTTGGTTAAAAGATTTGATAATAATAGATTTAAGATCTTAGATCCCTGACTGAATGAACAAAATTACTTATTGATATCTGGCAAATCCCTCCAGGTATGATTTCCTTCTCACAAGCTGAGGTTCTTTTTCTGCAGCTTTCTGATTCCCATTCTCATGGCTTGACCAGACTAGAAAAGATATATTTGACAAGCTGGTGAACCTGTAGCAGAATAAGGATACAAGACCCTTCAAAAGATGGCCTAGTTAAATAAATTTTAAAAAAAGCACACCATAAGTTTTACAAACATATCAAAGAGAAGTGAGAGTCAAGCCCTGGAAAACTAAGGCTACACTCATTAGCCCTTCTGAATATTGACTATATTTTTGACATTTCTGTCACTTTCCAGTCAGTAAAAAACCTGCCTTCATCACAACCTTGATATCATAAAATTCTACAGTTAAATGTAACCTTAGAGATGACCCTGTCTAATATGCTCATTTGACAGATAAGGACAGTGAAAACAGAGGTGTGACTAGCACGAGGTCACATAGTTAGAAGCATATAGTGATGAGAACCTGGGTTTTGTTTTAATGACTCCCAATGAATAGCAAAGAAAAGGTATAACACTATTAAATCAGGCAATAACTTAATTGTAACTGTAACTAAGCCACACAAAAATAAAATTCATCTACATAAAGAAAACAAAGGGTTAGTATAGGGAATACCCCCAAATTAAACAGAAAGCAACAGTATTTGTTCATACAGTGCAGGGGATTCTGAAGGGCACACCTTGCACATTATTTTCTTCTTTTTTTGTAATCCTCACCCGAGGACATTTTTTCATTTTTTTTTTGTTCAGACAGACTGGGAGGGAGAGAGTGAGCGAAATATAGATGTGAAAGGGATACCTCGAGTGGTTGCTACCCACACGACCCAACCAGGGCTGCGGACAAACAGCAACTGAGGTACATACCCTTAGCGGAAACCAAACCAGGTGTCTCTGGACCGCAGACCAACATTCTAACCGCTGAGCCAAACCAGCCAGGGCTATTTTCTAAGCTATTTTCACCTTCAAGGATGTACATCCTATACTTACTTCAAATGCATCTTCTTGTGGCAAAGAAAACGGATGGTACAAAAGGAACCCACAAATATGGTGCCAACAATGAAGAAGAAAGGACTCAAGGTGAAGGGGTGGAGACATGGCTGGGAGCAAGCAATCCTGAAAATGGGATGAGTACAAATCCAGCCAAAGGGTCGAGGGTTCAATTCCCAGTTATGGGAATGTACCTGGGTTGCAGGCTTGATCCCTGGCCTTGGTACCAGTCATGCAGGAGGCAACCAATTGATGTGTCTCTCACATTGATGTTTCTCCCTTTCTCCCTCTTTTTTTCCCTCTCTCCCTCCTTCCTTTCTACTCTATCTAAAAATCAATGAGAAAAAAAATATCATCGGGTAAGGATTAACAACAACAACAACAAAATCCAAGAGAGCAACTTTGGCCAAACACTAATGACCAGAGAGCACAATAAAAAGGAGGCAGTTTCAGAGCTTGCCTGGTATCAGACAACTATCACCTACGAAAGAAGGAAAAAATTCTCACAGAGACAAGAAAGAGAAAGATAGCAGGTTTGCTCCTGAGTGATGGACTAGATATGACCTAATAGGTATTTGCCATCTCTTATTTCTGGGACTCTGATCCAAGAACAAACAGCAAGAGAACCATGAAAAATCAGCGCTGTTGGATCTGGAGTTCTGCCTCGACAAGATATAAAGCTCATTCATAGATCTGACTGTGCTCATGAGACTGCAGTTCAACTCCTGCTGCTAGAGCAAGGGGAGGGGGAAGGAAGATAGAAAGGGGTGAGTGGGAAGGAGGTGGAAGATCTGGGTTGTGACTATAATAGCTACAGTAATTAGAGTGTTTCCAAGCTGCTAGAGAAGTCTTCAGAGCAGAGACCTAGGATGAGAGATGGGAGAGGGAAAAAAGCATGAGAAAGCAAACTACTGAGAATGCTAGGAAAGTATACAGTGCTTTGTGAACAGTTTAAAACAAACAACTGTGATGGGAAATAAAGAAGTTTAACTTTTTTTCCCAGAAGTGAATACTACACAAATAATTGCTAGATTCCCACTTAAAGCTAGGTTACAAACCAGTTTAAGCAGATTCTTGCAGATGTTCCTATTTCCATAGTGGTCCATTGGCCCCAGCCTCAGAGTCACACAGTTTGCCTGTCTTCTCCACAAATCAATCTACCTACCTACCTAAATATGTCCATCTGTCTGTCTTTCTCTCTCTGACATACAGGTAAGAGACTTTATACCACTTGGAAAAAGGATTTCTGAACTCTAAAGCAGTTAATATCAGTTTTTTCCTTCAATCAACTGTTAATTAATGCCCCATGAATTCATTAGAATGCTATTGAATGTGTGCATGTTTTAACAGAAGAAGCATACAGCCTGTCAGCCTAATACAAAAAAATGATAGGAAGGCACTAAAAAAAAAATTAAAATCAGAAAATAAACACCAAGGTTCTTGCTTATAAAATTTAGGTTCTATGGCACTGTCTACTACAGTGGCATGATCATGTGAAAGAAAAATCACATTAACAGAAGATGATAACCTTCAAGGAAAATCTGGGAATTGGCAGAACACCTCAAAAAGAAAGTCTTCCTGCAAGCTATTGAAAATTTCATACTTGTTTTAAAGATAAATATTTAGTTGAGATGATTCCTTAACATGATTTGGCCCTCTGGTGATGATTTGATTCTAACAAAAGATGTTAATCTCAATGCCAGAGAAAAGTGTTATAAAGGTGCTGGGAGAAACTAAAAATGGAACAAAACAAACTGAAGAGATGTAAATTTCATGTGGAGAATTATATTCATAAAATAAAAACACATGCAAATGTCTTGAGTAAGGCATGTCAGATAGACCTAACACAAAAAGCCAATTATATCCTTTGCCTAAAACCTGCTGGGTAGTCTCCCAGTGAGCTAAATCTTTTTCACCATGCTAAAAGCAAAGAATTTTCTTCTTCCCATTTCCTTCTAATAAACAAGTACTAGAAATACTGAATTACCACTATTTCCTTCCCATTCATTGGGCATAAAGCCAGAACTCACAGAAATACAATAGGGCTGTCTAGGACCATGTCTAAGGCAAACTACTCAGTAATTTAAAAGAAACAGAGAAAGAAGAATCTCTTTTCTCTATTCCATTATCATCTCACTAACAAACCAGTATCAGGCATTAAGAAATGTGAAACAAAGAGCAATTTCACACATATGAACTGAACCTAAACCACAGAAGACCAAGTATTTTCTTGTCACTGTGGCATGTGATTCTTTAACCACCTGCTCAATAATCCCTCTTCAGCTTCACAGCTGCTGCCAATTCCACATGCCCAGCTAGGCAGGTGCTTTGGTGAATTACCTGTTCCCTAGTGAAAAAGAGTCCTTCACTGACACTTAGTGGGCCCAGAGCCTGCCAATCAGCATCACCTATCTTCATTTTGCCTGTCACAGCCAACTTTTATGAGAGATCATGAAGGCATATTTAGTATACTAAGGGGCTTTTGTATTTTGTGGGGTCTTGTTCTTGTTCTTTGTTTTTTAAAGAAAACTGATTTTTTAAAATCAAGTAGACATGAGAATTCAGCTGCTGGGAGGAAAAAACAAACTTGCCACACAACATAAGGCTGTCTGTCTTATCTCAGAGTGACCCCATCTGTCTGGCAGTATTCCCATCCATCACGTTTTCCACAAGGGAAATAATAATTGCTTAGCTACCTTGGGAGATGGAGAAAGTGGCAGCAGAAAGTGCTATGGTACCTGACAGCAATAAGAGAGCAGAGCAAGAACTTCTGGAGACCACACATCATTCCTATACCTCTTAAGTCTCCATCGCTGAGCCCAGGCAGTGGAGTTCCCAGTCAAATAAATAAGGAGTGGCACTTCTACTTGACAGAGCAATCAGTAAACCCCTCAACAAATTATCCTGTTCCAGTCATTTAGTTGCTATATGCTAATTGCAACATAATTACTACCAGGAGCCAAAGTTATGCTTCCATATCCTCAAAAAAAAGCACAAATCTGCCCTGGCCAGTTTGGCTCAGAGGTTGGAGTGTTGGCCTGCGGACCAGAGAGTCAAAGTCCTCAGGTGAGGATTAAAAAAAAAAGCACAAATCTGTCCAGCTATCTAGACTTCTCACAAGGAAATATTTTCTACCAAGATGCTTGAGGGTGGGGGAGAATCCAAAGTATTCTCTGAAAGATGGTCACAATCCAGAAGACTCATGAGACTCCTCATGGCAAGGGCCCAAATTTGAAACCATTATTTCTAATCAGGGCAAATTAATCTGATGCTTCTGCCTTCACTGTCACTTGACAGGGTTCAGAAATGAATGCCAACGGCCCAAGAGAAAAAGCTTCAGATTCAGTTTAGCTGAGGCTACAGTCAGAGACCTACACCGATATATACTAGTTGGAAACAGCCTAAAGAAAGACAGACCACACCTCTAGTAAGAGACCTTAAGATAGTTCTGTCATGGCCCTGGCCAGTTTGGCTCAGCGGTTGCCCGTCGGCCTGCGGACCAGAGTCCTGGCTTTGGTTCCCACTAGGGGCACGTACCACCAAAAAAAAAAAAAAAGTTCTGTCATGAGGAAATATGAAGGGTAGAATAACTTCTTCCTAACAAAGTCCAACACACCTAAGTGGCAAGCCATTATTTTAAGAGACTCATTGAAATAAAGGAATGAGGGAGGCAACACAGTCAGACTCAGCACCTAGGAAAGACCTTTACCAAAACCAAAGGCTAAAGTTTTTATTCAACAATACCCTATATGAAATGGCAGGCTATTGTGTACAATGTATTGTGTACAACTGCTTTCTCACAAGTTTGATTTCTAATCTCTTTTTAAACAAAAGTTTTCTTTAGCTTGGCTGGTATGGCTCAGTGGATTGAGCATTGTCCCATGGACTGAGAAGTCCCAATTCAATCCCGGATCAGAGCACATGCCCCAGTTTCGGGCTCAGTCCCTGGTAGGGGGCATGCAGGAGGCAGCTGATTGTTCCTCACATCGGTGTTTCTCTCTCTCTCGCTCTCTTCTTCTCTCTCTAAAAAAACAATAAAAACATATTTTTAAAAAAGTAGTAGCTACTATTTTTTTTAAAGTTTTCTTTAATATCCTAAATGAAAACCTCATTTCTAGCCCCAAATATTTGTTTACCTATCTAATAGTATTATTTGGAAACTTCTATGAGATATATACAAGGATAGGGTTCCTTCTATCTTGTTCCCATCCTTCTCTCATGAATAACCCCAAGCTCTCAAATGATTTTTTTAAAATGTTCAGCTCTTTAGCACATTTCTCCCTAATAAAGAGGCAGATATGGATTTTCTGCACAATAAGCAAGTTGCCTCCTTTTATAAGAATTAAAATACAGATGAAAAGGAACGTTGTTTTGTTTCCACAGCCCTTGACCAGATAGGCAAATTCTGTGGCTTTTTTGTTGTGCAATTACTACTGACCAGGAAGTCACCATTAAAAAGGTACTTGGCCCTTGACTCCCTATGTTAACCCTGCACATGTTTTTAGTGGTATCCCTAAACAAACACAAAAATCATTGTATAGTGTCCCATCTCTATACCATCTTTTGGAGGTCTGACATAAAGATCAGGGCTGAGTCTCCCAGACACTATTCCTCCACAACTTAGTACAGGCTAGCTAAAGAGGCAGGCACAACATGGCTGGCATCCCCTATTCTTGTGAAAAAATGTGTGCCAATGAGCTCTGCATTGTTCCTCACTCAAAAAGAAGAGCCTTTCTGTCTAGCCTCCTCCAATGGCAAGCCCCAGTCTGGAAAAGGAAGAAAATGGCACTGAGGAGCCTGGGAGATGGAGCATATCCAAAGCTCTCAGACAAGACTTGAACCTATGACCTTCACTGTGTACACAATAGGCGGGTGAGAGGGACCGGTTTATCTCTGCAGCAGCAGTTCTCAGCCCTGGGGTAGCACTCCCGATAAAATGACACGACTATTGTGTGTGGCAGCAGAACAGTTCTCTCCTCACAACAGCCTAAACCAGCACTCCCTCCCCCAAGACAAAGCAGCAGGGGTGAAATTAACTCAAGGCTGCAGAGCAAAGCCTAATACAGAAAAGAGAGGCCTGTGGGGGACTGGGGACTCTACTCAACCCCTGGGGCTCTGGACACATGGCTGGAAACAGACAGGCTTTCTCCATCTTTCCCACCCTCATTTAGTTAGGAAGCTGTTTCTTAGAGAATTCAATCATCTGTGATTTGTTCAGAAATATTCCCCCTGAAGGGTTCTGATCTCTCCACCCTGTGTGAGCCTAATTCCTAGAAGCTGAAATGACTGTTTGCTGCTGCCTGTTTCACAAACACACATTAATTGGTCAGATGTGTCTCCTCCTCCTCAACCCCAGAGGGAGGAAGGAGAATCTGAGCAAAGCACAGAGATGATCCAACCGTAATTACACATAAAGGGAAAAGAGGGCAGCATGGGTTTTCCAAACAGGACAGGGTCACAAACCCTCCCGGGGGGTACAAGGAGAGCAGTTAAGGGCCAGGCCCAGGAATCCCTCCATCTTGAAGAAAAGGACCGGGGTAAATGTGACCTGAAGACTAGATGGATCACATACCCACAACCTACTTACTGCACACTCCCAGCCACCTTGTGCCCCCGTCTTGGGCCACGCACACGTCCTCCTCCCAACCCTTCACTCTGAACCCCCAACTCCCTGACTAGCCCCAGTCGCCCTGGGCCCCCTAAAGATAACCGGACTGTCCTCAAACTCTCTGGCCTGTTCCCACAACCCGGCCAGACCCTAAACCCCTCTCAGGCACCTCCACCCCTCACCCTGAATCAGCCCCGGCCATGCTTTGAACTTCACCCCGCGCCCCTCAACGCCCCCTCCCCCACCCACGCAACGACCCCCCCTCCCCCCCATACACACCTTCCCCTCGCTCCGCCCATGCCCCCGGCCCCCAACCCCCACTTCTTCCGTCAGGCGTCGCTGCCCCCGGCCCCGCTCAGTGCCGCCGCCTCTCTCCTCCCCCAGCACCGGCCCCACACAAAGCTCCGGACTCACCGCGCGGCCGGTCCCGGGAGCCGCCACCTCCGCTGGCCCGGGGCCCCGGGCCGTAGAGCCGCCGCTGCTACGGGGCCCAGGCCGCCATCCGTTCCCGCGGCCCCTCCCCCCCACCCCACCCCGCCTCCGCTTCGGCTCTCCGCCCCCTCCCCGCGCCGCTCCGCCCCGCCCGCCGGTGCCGCTGTGTCCGGGGCCGCGGGTCCCTCAGCCGCCGCCACCGCCGCCGCCGCCGCCGCCGCGATCCGGGACAACCAGGGCCGCCCGGAAGGCACGGACACTGGACCGCCGGGCCCTCGGATCCGGATTCCGGGCCGCTGTGGAGTCTGGAGCGGGAGAGCACAGGGGAAACCCGGAACCTGGATGGAAGAGCCAAATCCTGGGTCTCGGAATGCGCGGTCACAAGAAGCCAGGATTAGAGTCTGCTCTGGGAATGCTGGAAAACCCGGCGAGCCGGTTAAAACAGAGGTAAACTCGAAGAAACCTGGATTGGAAGCTCGAACCTAACGCTCTTTCCTCGTGGAAAGACCTCTCTCTGGACCATACGTCCTCACAGAGAGGTCTCTGGGAAAGTGTCATAACTTAAATACAGAACACGCCAATTCTGTAGGTGTCCTTCAGCTGTGGGGAAAGGGCTGGAAGGGGTCTGAATGTGAGCATCCACAATGAGCAGAAGAGCAAGCACAGCTCATGATGGTTTCATCCATTTTATCCCTTGGTTCAGCAAAATATCAACCCTCTATTTTTTTTACCCTTTGTTCTCCAGTTTCCTTTTTTGGGATTAACATTTGTTTTCCTCTTCAACGTATCCATTTCTAATCCTTCTATATCCTTTTTCACCTCACCATCCTGTCGTCAAATCTTACTGCTTTTGATTATGTAAAAGTCTTATATTCCTTCTCCAAACCACCATCCTAACGATTGTAACTTTTATTTTTATCAGCCATTCATCTCCAATTGCCCAGCACACTATCTAGTACACAGTAGGTATTCAGTCCTCATTTGTTTAAGCTAACCTTCCCACCCAGCTATCACTTGTGAAACATACTCTTCAGGACCTCCTTTCTTAAAACTTTCTTAAAACCTCCTTCCATAGCAAACAGAAATTTAATTCTCAAGGCTCCCCACATTTTAACCCCTATTACTCCTTCCTGTGTCCTTGATCATCTCAGTCAACTGCAGTTTTTATATTTCCTTTCTTTACTTATCTTCAGGGATCCTTCAACAGTGCCACTCAAGATAGTATGTGACTTGAGGATAGAGCCAGGTCATAAAATCCTTTTAACTCCATCTCTACACACAAAGGGGGGTGTGTGTGTGTGTTGAGGGAGGGGTTGATGGCTAAAAATGAATACTAAGGCTGTCTCTACACACAAAGGTGTGTGTGTGTGTGTGTGTGTGTGTTGAGGGAGGGGTTGATGGCTAAAGATGAATACTAAGGCTGTCTGGCCTAAGAAGATAATCTCCCTTTGGTCCACCAAGATTCAACCTATTTAGGACAGTATAGGACAGAACTGATCTCAGGTGACAGCAAACTTCCAATCTGTACTAATTGATACTACAAATGAGGATTCAGCTCCTTAGCAGGTAGAGAAAGAGTAGGGTTTAGTGCTTTAGACTTAAGTGTGACTTAATTAAGGGTTAATACTTGAGTAGTCATCTCCCACTGAAGAACATGACTCTGCTGGAGACTGGACTGCAAGAATAGAAAACAAAGGAAAGACATTCCTACAGTGAACCCCAACTTTTAGCCAGAGAAAGTTCTCAAGTCTGGATGAACCACTAAAATTTTCAAGTGATTGATGTCCTATACCGTAAAAAGAATTTTAAGTTTTGACTTCCTGTTCCTCTAGACCAGGGATTTGCAAATTTTGGCCCACAGGTCAAATCAGGCTCATGAGCTAAGAATAGTTGTTACATTTTTAAATAGCTGAAAAATAATTTAAAAAGTTAAAAAAAATTTTTTGTTGCCATTTTGGCTCAGTGGTTAGAGCGTTGGCCTGCGGTCCAGAGAGACCCGGGTTCGGTTGCTGCTAAGGGCATGTACCTCAGTTGCAGTTTGTTCCTGGCTCTGGTTAGGTCGTGCGGGTGGCAACTACTCGATGTGTCCCTTTCACATCGATGTTTCTCTCTCTCTCTCCCTCCCATTCTATCTAAACAAAAAATGGAAAAATGTCCTTGGGTGAGGATTGAAAAAAAAATTTTTTTTTGTTATGTGAAAATGATAAGAAATTCAAATTTCAGTGTACATAAAGTTTCATTGGCTCATGGCAATTCTCATTCACTTATTATCTTGGATACATTTGCATTACAACAGCAGAGTTGAATAGTAACAGGTTGTATGGACTGTAAAGCCTAAAATATTTGCTACCTGGCCCTATACAGAAAAGTATGTTGACCCCTTCTCCGAACAAGCACTGTCCAATATAGAATGTTTTGTAATGTTGGAAATGGTCTATGTTTGCACTAATCCAAAAGGCACTAGCCACGTGTGTGGCTATATGAGCACTTAAAATATGGTTAATGTGACCGAAGAACTGAATTATTAATTTCATTTAAATAACTACAAGTGGCTAGTAGCTACCATATTAAACATATAGCTCTAGACTCTTCTCAAATCTTCTGTATTGACATTATTTGTCCCTTGTCCCAACATCTCACTCCCCTCCTATGATATACCTCTCTATGGATTCTTTGGTTCCTGGCTTCCCTTCCCTGGCCCTATTTAACTAACTCCAAGCAAGGGTACAACATTCACTAGGTTTTCTTTCTAGACTCCCCACTGGCACGACTGAAATCTGATCAGATTACCAAATTTCACCCCATGAATAATCCACATTATGTGCACACACATAAATGGACAGACATATACACAAGTTTCTTTGTGTCAGAGGATGGTACAGTGGTTATGTTTTCTTCTCTGCCTGAGAGAAGTAGAAAAGCCCTCCAAATGCTGGATCCCTTGTTGCTGCTGGAGCCTGTGATATGGATCTCCTCCCTCCAAGAACAGCAGATGTGTACTTACTTGCTATTTGAATCTCAAGGAGAAAACATCCTTCATCACAGGACTTTCTTTCCTCCCCTCAGGCCTAATAAACTGAAGTTAGCTGATTTCTCTAGTTTAATAGATGCTTGCTGTTTTACTGGCCTTTTCTAGCTGGGCAAAAGAACAACTCCCATACTGTCTCCATCTTGGCTAGGAACTCTAGCAAAGGCATTAAAAAGTAATTCACCAAAGTAAATGAAATCCACATAAATACGCTATAGTAGAGCCAGTACTTAAAATGGGAAGAGGTTTAGGGTTATAACTCTTAAAAGTCATAACTTTGTCATTATTTGCAAAAGTAATCTTGAAAGTCTAAATTTTTCATACCTCCTTCCTCCCTAAAAAAAATGGGTTTCTTGCCCTGGCCGGTTTGGCTCATTGGTTAAAGTGTTGGCCTGCGGGCCAGAGAGACTCGGGTCCAGTTCCTGCTAAGGGCACGTACCTTGGTTGCTGTTTGTCCCTGGCCCTGGTTGGGTCCTGCGGGAGGCAGCCACTTGATGTGTCCCTTTCACGTCGCTCTCTCTCTCTCTTTTCCTCTCTTGCCCTCCCACTCTATCTGAACAAAAAATGGAAAAATGTCCTCGGGTGAGGATTAAAAAAAAGGTTTCTTTTCTTTCTTTTTTAAAATCCTCATCAGAAGATTTTTTTTTTCCCATTGATTTTTAGAGAGAGGGAGGGAGGGAAGGAGACAGGGGGAGAAAGAGAGAAACATCGAAGTGAGAGAGACACATTGATTGGTTGCCTCTTGCATGCACTCTGACCAGAGCCAGGGTAGGAACCTGCAACCCAGATACATGCCCTTGACTAGGAATCGAACCCTTGACCCTGTGGTCTGTGGGCCAACACTCTAATCACTGAGCCAAACAAGGCAAAAAATGGGTTTCTGTAAACTACCAGCTTAAAAAGAAAAGAGGACACAGTTCTTTCTCCAGATTAGCTATAGCAAGCAAAAAAAGAAAAATCTCCCACTCCATTTCAAATATCTGACCCCAAGGCCAAAGCCTTCTAAATCCTGACAGAGAAAGTATCTGTTTTTATATATATCCTACTCTGACCTTATATTATTGAGATTGGTTCCTGCCTGGAAAAACAAAAATAAAAATGCTGAATCCTTTAGGTACCACACAAATGGCAAGCCACTGAACCCAACCATCCAAAAGGGGGCGCAGATATTTAGGCTGCACAAGAAAACCAGCTCTGAAACATGAAACTTCCCTCAGGCCAAGCTGTCCTCGTGTTGCAGGGTCAGTGCAAAGTGTTGTAAAGCACTGTGAGGCTGGTTATTCCTGGGCAAGTTTGTACTCAGGCTGCTAAGAATTTCCACTAAGATTTAAATTATGCTATTCATCACTGAGCAATGGAGGGCCATATACCCTCAAGTCTCTCCCACACTTCCTCTCTGGTGTCTCCACAAATAAAAGAGAGACCTTATACCACCACCATGTGAACTAAAGACAGATTTTCATAGTCTAACCATGAAAAGAAGTTTCCAAGTTACTCTTCCATTTTCTCATGTGGCTCCAGCTGCATATTTTGGGTGGTGAGGTGGGTTCTTATAAATTTGTAATTCTTGTAAACTTTCTTATCATGGCACACAAAATGGTTTCATAACCTGATCTCTTACAGCCCCTGATGTTTTTCTTTAGGCATGCACACATCTATTCAGGTGGAAAAAATCAATCCAGACTCTCCTATGCTCAGGTTGTCATTCAAATAAAAAGGCAGATAAACTTTTCTTCCCGCATCCCTAGGCTCTTTACCTCCTTCCTGCCTTTTGGTTTTATTTCAGTATTAGTAAAACCAGATAATTCCAGCTCAGAATTCAAGGTACTACTGTTTGGTAAACTATTAACTGAATAGTGAACCCATGTGGCTTCATTAACAGTACCAGGGTCTTTAGGAGGCCAGAAAGAGACTTTTTTACCTAAAGAAGTGCCATTAGATGTCCTTTCCATTTATTCTACAGAGGTTGAACTGCCTGTTTGCATCACCAGAACAAGAATCAGGTGGGTTTTCCTGGGAATCCAGAGTGATCGGGCCCCCTCAAAACCAGTGCCTAGAAGCTATGCAACTAGCAGGGTTCACAGTTGAGTGAACATCAATGCATAATGAGTGGAGGCATTTCAATGCAAATAAACGCTGAATATGAAGGATTAAAGAAAGGGGAAATTAATCTTTTTCATAACACAGGGCACTTTTTTTTTCTCCCTTGCGCTCTCTTTTTTAAGTCATGCACACAATTGCTGGAGGGAATCCAACTTCCCCAGTATGGTGGTGCTGCTTTATAAAAAGCAGAACATACACATTTAAGACCATGAATTTCCTGAGGATGCCAGCAGCTGAGATTCTGACAGCTCTTCTGAACAGCCTCAGAAGAAAGGCTTTACTAAGTGGGGCCAGACTGACTAGTAAAAATCTCATTTCAAACCAACCTCCTATTTCTCCAAAGCTCATATCTTCCTGGAGTGTGTATGGTTTAAAGGGTTTGGTTTCAGCATCTGGGGGTATTTGGATGCAATTACTGAAGGGTTTTTATTTTTCAATTTGTTTCTAATTGCCCCATCCAAGTGATGCTTTTTGCAATACCAACAAAATAAATAGGGCAGTTTCATGCCGCGTTAGCAGGTGGTCCCATCTCCTCCCAGTCTGATCTTCTTATGCCTAATGTCTCAAACCAAAGAACAAAGTGGCAGCACCTCTTCAGGTTATCTCTTTAAAAAAAAAAAAATTGCCAACAAAGGTTACTCAGCTTTTGAAGACTGTTCACTTCAGGAGATGTTGGACTGGAGCAGAAAACTTGCTAAAAAGCTTTTTGTTCCATCACAGGTCTGTATCAAACACAGGATTCCTCAGACATGCGAATTCTCTATCAGGCTATCATGGGGGGAGGGGCACTTTAAAATTCAAGAAGTCCCTTCAAAATCGTTAACATAGGTTAAGAATTTTCTTGATTACAAATCCATTCCTCAGAGAGGAAATTAATTTCCAACTTGTTCCTTTCTCTTCTAATACCATTTCTGAGAAAAAATGTCAAAGACCTAGAATTTTTAAAATAGGTTTTTATAAATAATGTATTCAAACATTTTGACCCACTACATAAAGAATCCCACTCTTTAAGAAAAATATACACGTTTTGGTAAGAGTTTAAATTCTGATTCAAGCCTGATGCCAAGCCTTGAGATTTCTACTGCTTCAGTTCCAAAGGACCAGTGGATAACAATTTTAGTACACAAAACTCCACTATGTTGTATAGTTCCTTTTCTCCTGGGTCAGACAGCTTTATTCTGCTTCATTAACCCCTTCTTTGCGCCTTGATGGATCTTGGAATCCAGTTTCCCTGTAAGGGAGAAAAAGAAGCCTCATTATTTATTTTTTATATTTGCAATGCAAATCTTTCATGGCCCCCCAGGTCTTTTGGTTACTGTGTTCCTGTCACATGTAATTATCTTCCTTCAGGACTCATACACTTTCAAACTTCAGAGTTTCATTCTGTGAGAATGAGGAAGCAGTGGGAACACCATATAGAAAGACAAAAGCGTGCATACAAACATAATGTGTATCTGCCTAAATAATCTAAATTAATATTTCAATTTTGTAGCTACTAGAAAAGAAACATCACCTTTTCCAGGGTGTCTAATGCTAAGGCAAATTTTTAAAGAATATAAACATATAATAAAGGAAGGCATTTCACACAGTGGGAAACCCATTCCTCTGTCCTGTTAACTGGCTGAGCATAATACACATGAACTTCCCTCACAATGAGAAAAGCAGTTCAACTCACCCCATTCCTGCCTCAGACTTAATAGGGGGAGTGACCTGAAACAGTGGGGTAGAATCCACTTGAATGCTTTACTGACAAAGGGCCCCTATCACCAGTTAAGAAGGGCAAAGGTCACAGGCTGTATGACTCTTCTAAGTGTTAAAGTTAGAAAACAAGCAACCTTCCTGTCCCAGGTGACCCTAATGAGAGGTTCTTCACTGCTGTGGTCTATGACCTCTGACTCTTCAGATCTACCAGGACAGAGTTCAGTTCAGTGGTAGCCATCCATCTCATGAAGAGAATTTTAATAGAGTTCCTTCCTATCTGTCTGAGCTTTCAGGTTGCTTCCTTCCCAAAAAGGTCTTATTTAAGTCCACAGTAATGCTGATGCTGAGAACAGAAAAAAGTAAAACATCAGCCTCGGCACTTAAAAAAAAAAAAAAAGATAACTAAAACAAAACAAGGAGTCTCCCTGTCTTACGGGCCCATACCCACAACCGTTGCCCCTCATATGGTGTCATTTTCATTTGTTGCAGCAATCAGGTGTAAGAGAGCACTACACTAGGAGTCAGGAGACTCAGGGTTTAGTCCACCCTTGTCTGATATTAACTAGCTATATGACCTAGGGCAAGTCATTGTCTCTCTGGACTTCAATATCCTAATTTGTCCAATTAAGAATACAGCTTGGCCCTGGCCGCTTTGGCTCAGCGGTTAGAGCGTCGACCTGCGGTCCAGAGAGACCTGGGTTCGGTTCCCGCTAAGGGCATGTACCTCGGTTGCAGTTTGTCCCCGGTCCTGATTGGTTGTGCGGGTGGCAACCACTCGATGTGTCCCTTTCACATCGATGTTTCTCTCTCTCTCTGTTCCTCTCTCTCCCTCCCACTCTACCTGAACAAAAAATGGAAAAATGTCCTCGGGTGAGGATGATAAAAATAAATAAATAAAAAAGAATACAGCTTGGCCAGTGTGGCTCAGTGGTTGAGCATCGACCCATGCACCAAGAGGCTGCTGGTTCGATTCCTGGTCAGGGCACATGCCCAGGTTGTGGGCCAAATCCCCACCGGGGGCATGCAGGAGGTGGCCAATCGATGTTCTCTCTCACCAATGTTTCTCTCTCTCTCTCTCCCTCTCCCTTCCTCTCTCTCTAAAATCAATAAAGGAAAAAAATTTAAAAATGAATACAATTCATGCTCCAGTTGGGCAGCTCAGTTGGTTAGACCATCATCCTGATACACCAAGGTTGCAGGTTTGATTCCCAGTAAGGGCACATTCAAGAATCAACCAATGGCCTGGCCAGTATGGCTCAGTGGATTGATGGCCATCTCATGGACTGAGAGGGTCCAAATTTGATTCCTGGTCAGGGCACATGCACTGTGTCGAGGGCTTGATCCCCAGTTAGGGTCATGCAGGAGGCAGCCAATTGATGTTTCTCTCACATCGATGTTTCTCTCTCTCTCTAAAAAAAAAAAAAATCAATAAAAACCATTTTTTTTTAAAAAGCTGAAAAAAAAAGAAGCAATGCATAAAAAAGTAGAACAAAAAAATAAAATCAATATTTCTCTCTCTCTCTCTCCCCCTTTCCTCTCTAAAAGAAAAGAATGTATGTCATGACTACTGCACAAAGAGACTGTACAAAAAATAACTTCAATCTAACAAGTTTCCTTGTTTCTTTCTATGGCTACATCTGCGCCTGGAACAACATTACTTCTTTTCTGGACTTCTTCAGAAACCATCACTAAATAATACCCTAAATGCCATCCACAACAGTCACAACACTGTTGATTTTAATTTGGGCTTTAGAGCAAAGAGTATTCCCAAGGATTTAGAAGTTCTTTCATCCACCAGGCAGCCTGGTTGGAAATATAAACAGGTGCCAGAAATTTGGCAAAGCACCCTACAAGACAAGTTTGCCTCTGTATTCCTAACACTATTATAGTGACTGCCAAATGGTAGGTTCTCAATAAACGTTTTCATCAAATGAATTAAACAAAGAAGGTAGACACTACAGATTTCAAAACCTTTACATTATAGGGACTATTAAGTAACCAAAAGTAGATACCAGATAAATATTAATTTGGCTCAGCAGTTAGAGCATCAACCTGCGGACCAATGAGTCGCAGGTTTGATTCGGGTCAAGGGCATGTACCTCAGTTGCTGTTCGTCCCTGGCCCTGGTCTGGTCGTGTGACACGGAGGCAACCAGTCGATGAGGCTTTATCACATGGATGTTTCTCTTTGTCTCTCTCTCTCTCTCCCTCCCTCCCACTCTGATGATAAATAGAAAAATATCCTTCCTCGGGTGAGTAATAAAAAAAAAAAGAGTACCCATTGTGCCCTGGTTGGTTTGGTTCAGTGGTTGGAGCATCGGCCTGTGGACAGAAGGATCTCGGGTTTGATCCCTGGTTGGGGGCAAGTGCCTAGGGTGCAGGTTTGATCCCAAACTCCAGTCAGGGTCATGAGAGAGGCAAACCAAACAATGTTTCTTTCTCTCTCCCCCCCTCCCCCCATCTTTCTCTTCCCCTCTAGCTAAAAATCAATGGAAAAATATCCTCTGGTGAGGAATAACAAACAAACAAACAAAAAAGAGTACCCATTGTAAAGGTGTTGGTACCCAGAGGTACAAAGAAGTATTGTGTCTCATTCAACTTTTTAGAACAAGCCAGCACAGAATTTAAAATTCCATCCAGGACTCCAGTCTTCTAGTTCTCTTTACTGGATAAGTTAGAAGAACCAGGTCCCAGTATTAGTCCTAAGACTACCTAGTTGTATAACTTGGAAGAAGTCACCTAGTCACTCTTGTCCTCAACTTTTTCAATGCTAAGAAACTGGACTACATAGTTTACTGAAGGCCCTTTCCTGCTCTATGATATTGTGTCCTAAAAATGAAATATAAATTGAAATGGTTTCTGAGGCAATATGGAAAAAAAAAAAGCAGAAAACCCAGAAAAGAGCAGGAAACCTAGAAACAGAAAGATGTGAGCAAAATACAATTCCTGTAAACCTGTTTACTCAACTAAAAAATGAAATGAGGGAAAATTCCTATTAACTTACAAAGTTGTTGATAGGATTATAGCTAACATTAAATGCTTTCTATATACCAAGTACAGTGCTAAGTATTTTAGATACACTGCCATTTAATCAAATAACCATTTGAAATCATGTATGTTAAGGTGCTTCATAAATTCAAAGTTCTCTGAAAAAGTAAGGGTAGTTGTATTATTTATGTTGAGACTTGGGAGTTATACTTCTTAGTTATGGTCTCAGTTTTACTTTTTTTTTTTTTAATCCTCACCTGAGGATATTTTTCCATTGATTTTTCAGATAAAGTAGAAGGGAGGGAGGGAGAGAGAGAGAGAAACATCTATGTGAGAGAGAAACATCAACTGGTTGCCTCCCACATGACCCCAACCGGGGCCAGGGATTGAATCGCAACTGAGATACGTGTCCTTGACTGGAACCGAACCCACGACTCATTGGTCCACAGGCCGTCACTCTAACCATTGAGCCAAACTGGCCAGGGCTCAGTTTTACTTTTAATTTACCATATACTCTGGGCAAGTTTTTTCATTATAGTCATTTCAGATTCCTCATATATAAAAAAAAAGAAGACATTACATTCTTCACACTCTCAAGCTTTACTGTATAAGAACTTTCCAAGTATAATTTTCAGAAAACTTCAGTCTGATAATGAAAACTCTCAAGTAAGGCCAGATTGTTTAAGTTCAACCTATCAGAGCAAAGCTCTCAGTGATAGGCAGACTAATCTCTGGCTTCAATAATGATGTCATAAAATGGAAAACTAATAGGAGGAAGGAGATATAAAGGAATAAGGATTTTCAGGGCATTCCCAGGGATTCAGAAATTCTTTCATCCCCTATGCTGCTTAAAAAAAATAAATAAATGTACATGTGCCAGCAATCTGTGAGCTCCTTACAAATAAGGACTTCCTTGCATTCCCTAACATCTACCACAGTGACTGCCAATAGTGGCAGTTCTTGAGTCAACTGTGGGCAATGAGGGCAAGGGACTGGGGCTTCTTGCATGAAGAAGCAGTCATCATGGCTGCCCTTGGATTACATGAGCTTTGAACTCTGAGTTCTAGTTCAGCCTGGTCTTGCAAGACTTGGGATCTGAACAGTTAACTAATGTAACACAGTACATTCTCTTAAAAGCAGAGTGATAATGCTTAGTCTCTGTATTTCCCCAATACTTTTACATTTAGTACCTGCAGCATTTCAGTGTTAAACCACATCCTCAATCATGGTGCCTAAAAGAAAATACAATGCATGTGCAACAGATGGGCAAGAAGTTGAAAGGGGAAAAGTATTTGCCATCAATCGATATAACTCTCATAGGGATTTTCACGTGCTTTGCATAAGATATAAGGCAGTATTTACATGAGTTTATAGAGCATATAGTTCATTTAAAGTAAAAAGATTCCTTTATCTCTTTGAACATTCAACCTGTATGTTGTACTATACTTAAGGTTTTTTGTATTTCCTAATTTGAACAAACACACAGCCAAATGATATCATATTGCACATTGCTCTTTTCTAAATTATTTCAGTTTCAAGAAACACAATTATCCCCATCTCAGGCAAGCTCAAGTTTACATGTCCAAAAACATAAATAAAAAAAAAAATATATATATATATCTTTAATTGAAGGCATCTATACACATGATATAACATGTGAATGGTTTCTGAAAGTTTATTTGCAAGTCAGAAGTTTAGAACTTGGAATATATTTCTCATAGAACTAATCTATAAAAGTTGGCTAGGTTCCTAAACCATCCCACAAAAATATGAGGGTTATTTTTTTTAAATTTAAACCATAGTTATGACAGTGATTAAAGTAGAGTGGTAACTATATTATTAATACTATGAAACTTAACCACTTCAAGTAACACTATATCTAGAATAAACTATGAAGTACTCCAAATTAAGAGCTAACTATGTATTTTTCCCCTGTGTCAGTGGCATTAAAGACTTTCCCAGCTGTAAACTACTGGAGGTGGCCCCTATGGCCTAAGGCAAGGAAGTTCTGGCAGAGTGTAAAGTTTGTAGAGATGGTAAGACTGAATGAAGGATAAAGGAATGGGGACTTACAGAAAATAGAAACTTTACACCAGGCTAAATCCTCACACTGCCTCCTTTTCAAATGAATTTTTTTCTGAGACACACAGGAATTGGTGAGCCTATTCTTTCCTTTTTATTTTATTTATTTATTTTATCCTCACCCGAGGTTTTTCCATTTTTTGTTCAGATAGAGTGGGAGGGAGAGAGAGAGAAAGAGAGAGAGAGAGGAAAACATCGACATGAAAGGGACACATCGAGTGGCTGCCTCCCACAAACCCAACCAGGGCCGGGGACAAACTGCAACTGAGGTACGTGCCCCTAGCAGAAACCGAACCTGGGTTTCTCTGGACCACAGGTTGACGCTCTAACCGCTAAGCCAAACCAGCCAGGGCCTTTTTTTTTTTTTTAAATAAATTTTCTCTATGTATTGTTTCTTACCAATGTTTTTTCACCTTGTCTGGTTTACCATGAAAGACGCTGTAGGCTCATAATTTCTATGTAGCCCTGTTGTTCCTGAAACAAACATATAGACCATTTTGCCTTTTTGAAGCTTTTAACTAACAGAAACAATGGGGAAAGACAGGAGGTTATTAAAGCTTGCTCCCTAAGAGCATCGGTCCCACAACCCTATTAAATCTTATGGAAAAAGTGCTGAAGGTGGGTCTCTGTCCAGATAGAGGAGTACTGAAGTAAAACACTTCAGAGGAGTATCTAAACTCTGTTTACACAGAACATTTTCTCACAGGAGTGTAAACAGCAGATAAAAACCTAGATAGAGGAGGAAGGTAAGAAAAGGTAACTAGGGTAGAGATCAAGGTAGCAGTGGGTCTGGCAGAGGAGACCTACCACATTTTCTCCCACTAGTTGCTATCAGTGTCTAGCCTAAGGTGAAGAAGGGGGTAGAAAACCACAACCAAAAAAAAGAAGAAAAGAGATATTTAAATCCTATAGAGTGGAGAAGGAAGGAAACAGATTTTCCAGGGCCACTTGGCTACACACTGGAGTACAATCTGAAGTAAATAATTTGTGTAAGTTAAGAGCAACTTATGTTCACATTTTCTGATTTGTAGGAAACTCAGGACCACATGTGTCATTTAAATCATGAGAGTTGCCTGAATTTTGTAGTGAATACACATTAATCTAAGTTCATACTTAAAGCAATTCATTTTGTGACTGAAAGCAGCGTTACTCCAAGTGTACTCAGTTGACCAATGGCATCAGTATCACTTGGGTGAAGGCTTAGGAACCTGTCTTAACAGTTCTATAGGTGATTATTATTTACATTCCAGTTTGAGAAGTACTTCTCAACAGAAAAGATTTATGAAATGGCTAGTTGGTGCCCTGTACAGTTTGCTCACTGGTTAGAGCACTGGCCTGAGAACCAAAGGGTCATGGGTTCGATTCCTGGTGAAGGGCACATATCTGGATGGCAGATTCAATCCCTGATCCTGGTCAGGGTCATGGGAGAGGCAACCAATCAATGTGTCTCTCTCACATCAAGGTTTTTTTTCCCCTCTCCCTCCCTTCCACCTTATCTAAAAATGAATGGGAAATTTGCCTCAGGTGAGGATTAACTAACTAACTAACTAACTAAATAAATAAATAAATAATAAAATGGCTACTTGGTTTCCAAGGTACTGAGCGAGGAAGAGTATACACAGCTGAAGACAATGCATACCCCAGAATCATCCAGTTCACACAGTGGGAAAGCAGTGTCACAGAAGCACAAAATAGTAATTGACATGAGCAAATGAGAGAGTTGATGTTGTTTTTGAAATAAAGTTAGTCAGGGAGGACACCACTATATATTTCTTGAGATTGCTTTGAAACAGAAGAGGCTGCTGTAGAACCAGAGAAAGAGAAGATGGAAGTTGAAGAAAAGTTTAAAGTTGAAAGAATGTAGTCAACGAGCACTTCCTAAGAAGTGAATATACAGAGGGTACAACTATCACAAATACATAAAAGCAAAAGTTACAGAAAAAGAAATTGTCAAGAGGTTTCAAAGAGATGAAAAGTAAGAGGACTAGGGCAAAGCTCTAGGAACCAGTAATCAAGGGAATAGTAGGGGGAAGTGATGCCTCCAAAATAGTCAACAATAGACACTTAAAAAGTTGTCTTATTCTTGGACTGAATACTGAGGAACAATGGATAAATGACAATGTTGCCATTGAGCATAATAGCAGAACAAAGCATACTCTTCTGGCTGACAAAATAGGATTTGAATGCATTGTGGTCACAAATCGAAGTTTAGAGTGATTCACTAGCATTCCATTAATTGTGGACCAATCCAGATACACTTTGGAAAGGCTATTCCACAGATAACCTAACATTAAAGTTATTAATAAATATAATTTTATTAATTCTCCAACACTTGAGATGCTATAGAACAGGGTAAAAAGAGAAAAAAATTTAAAAGTTAAACAAGAGAGATGCAAGATAAAAAAAAGAAAATTAGACCATCAAAGCTTGTGACTTACAGATTTTTGGATTTCCTTTAATAGGAAACTTCACAATCATTTCCTGGGGATTTGTGCAGATGAAAACAAATGGAGAATCGGATTCTTGACTCATGTCTGGATACTGCGAAATATAAAAATAAAAAATTCAGTCTAGTTGAGACAAATTTTGAATTTCAAGAAGATCACAGGATGTCCCAGATTTCACCTCAACATGTGAATGACAGTACTCTTCATTCCACACCCAGGTAAAGAGGATTATGCTCAGCAAACAAGAACAAACCTTCACCTTTCCCCAGGCCTTAGCACAATATTCTTATATAATCTACTGCCTACCATTTCTAACTTCCTATAATGGGAATTACTTTTTTAAACAAAGGATGCCTGAGATCTTCCCAGAAGAATAAGAACTACCTATTCCTTTAACATAAGAGACTGAGCTAGGAGATTCAGAGGTCTCCTTCAGGAACATTCGGCACCCCCTAGGTTCAACTCAAATGAAACACTGAAGATTTAAGAAAAATAGAACATTTGTAAAAATTCTGACTGTAAAAACAGTCAACAGAGCCCTTCTCTCACTAAAGAAAAGGGAGATGGTTCATTCTGAAAGGTATGAACATGCAAACACTGTTTTGCTGGATGTATTCCAGACTTACTTAGGATGAAAAGGTAACTTGTAGAGCAATTCTGGAAATTATCTAGAAGCCTCCTTTGGCTCTCTTAACACAAAACAAATCTGTGTGAATACTTTGAACTTTTATTCCTTCTGCAGACAGACATAACACCTAAAATAAGATGATGCTGACCACGCAGTCACAATTTAAGAAGCAACTGGGGATTGCCAGACAGTGCTCTCCAACAATGCCCAATTGGTCTGGTGTTTCATTATTTCCTATCTTGGAATGTCTTGTGTTTAGCATGTTCGACAAATATAACTCATAAGTTGACTGTGACTATAGGTCAGACTTCATTACCAAAGGAGCCTTTCTCCTGGTAACTACCACCAAAAGTATGAAATTATTTTCCACTCTTATTCACCTGTTAAGGTATGTCCTCTAAAGATCTAAAGTAGAAATCAAGAATTCAGTAAGAAAATTCAAATTTCCCTGTAACAAATGGAAGCATGAACAGTTAAACTTCTTTACTGACTATTCTGTGCTAGGTGGTAAGTAATGCTGTGGAGCAAACAAAGAATTTTAAGCAGCTTTTGGTCCTGCCCACATACCATAGTCTTCAGGGTGGGACAGGTGTGGCATGTACTTTGATAAAACATAGCTTAATATCAAGTATCAGCCACAATTATATGCACAGCCAAGGTCAAAATGCTCATGGTAGAAAAGAAAAACTAAAGATGTGAGGGTAAACTCTCATCTTTCTTTACCCCCTGGATCTTTAGAACTAAAAGAAAAGTAGAGTCCAGCTGTTCCTGCTGAGGTGCTTCTGAACAAATAAAACCAGAGGCTGCTATCAAGATCGTTAAACCTAATTCTACAGAGACCAAAGCAACAGTAGTCACAATTAACATCTCTTCACATTTCCTGCTCTCTCTTCTCTGTGTCTTAACAGAATATCAAGGCAGAAGACAATGCTTCCAGGACTTCACAGCTCTGCTTTTTAAAAATTTCACACCATTTCAGCCATTCTCTCCTTTCCCATCCACATTCATAGTTCTCTCTCTACTTGATTAATCTCATTAACAAACATACTTTCTGTAATGTCTGCCATAAAACAAAAACTCTCCAGATTCCACATTCTGCTCCATTTACCAGATTCTCTTTAATAAAATTAATTAAAAGATTATCTATACTCCCTGCCTCAAATTCCTCTCCTATTTTTTCTTGAATTCACCATACACAGGCTTTCACTCCCATCGCTCCACTAAAACTATTCTTGTAAAGATTATTACTTATTTCTAAGTTGCTAAATCAAATGGTCAGTTCTCAGTTCTCATTTTAATTGATCTGTAGAACCTGACAAAATTCTTCTCTCCCTCCTTGAACACATTCCTCCCTTGGCTTCCAGGATACTATTCTCTTCTGGTTTTGCTGCTTTACTAGCTGCCCCTCATCTTCCCATCCTTTAAATGTTGGCATGCTTCAGGGGTCAGTCAGGTCTCAGACCTTTTTCTCCTGGATTTGTAACTATGAGAGGTGATGGATGTTAACTAAACTCATTGTGGTAATATTTTTTTCAATTAATACATATATCATATCACTACATTGTACACCTTAAACTAACACAATGTTATATATCAATTATAAGCCAATAAAACTGAAAAAAAAAAAAAGGTCTTAAAAACGCATATCAAAATGAGATACCACTTCATACTCACTAGGACGGCTATTATAAGACAAAACAAAAACAAAAATCATGGACAATAACAAGAATTAGTAATAATAAAAATTATAACCCTCATGCATTGTTGGTGTGAATGTAAAATGGTGCAGCCACTGTGGGAAAACAGTTTGGTGTTTCTTCAAAAAATTACACACAGAATTACCATATAATTCAGCAATTCCACTTCCAGGTATATACCCAAAAGAACTGAAAAGGACTCAGACAGATGTTCATAGCAGCATTATTCATAATAGTTTCCACAATCCAAATGTCCATCAGTAGATAAATGAATAAACAAAATGTGGTATATACATAAAATGAATATTATTCAGCCATAAAGGGAAATAAAATTCTGATACATTCTACAAAATGGATAAATCTTGGAAAATCATGCTAAGTAAAATAAGCCAGACACAAAAAGGCAAATATTGTATGATTCTACATATATGTGGTACTTAGAATAGGCAAATTCACAGAAACAGAAAGTAGAATAAAGGTTACCAGGGGCTGAGGAGGAGGGGTAGAGAAAGAAAGAATTATTATTTTTCCTTCAATAACTTTTTTCTTTTTAATCCTCACTGGAGGATATATTTTTTATTGATTTTAGAGAAAGGAAGGAAGAGAGAGAGAGAAACATCAATCGGTTGCCTCTGGAATCCACCCCAGACTGGAAATTGAACCCACAACCAGGGCATGTGCCCTGACCAGGAATCAGTGACCTCTTGGTGCATGGGACCATGCTCTAACCAACTGAGCCACACCAGCCAGGACAAGAGGAATTATTATTTATGGGTACAGAGATTCTGTTTGGAATGATAAAAAAGAATTCTGGAGTTGAGTAGTGGTGATAGTTGCACAACATTGTGAATGTATTTAATCAAACTGAATTATACACTTTAAATGGTTAAAATGGTACATTTTATGTTATATATATTTCTTACCACAATAAAAATAAAGTTTAAAAAATCAAGGTCCTGACCCAGCCGGTGTGGCTCTGTGGTTGAACATCGACTCATGCACCAAGAGGTTGCTGGTTTTATTCCTGGTCAAGGCACATGCCCAGGTTGTAGGCCCAATCCTCAGTGGGGGGCATGCAGGAGGCAGACAATCGATGTTCTTCCTCAATGATGTTTCTACCTCTCTCTCCCTCTCCCTCTCTCTCTAAAATCAATAAAGAAAATAAACGTTAAAAAAAAATCAAAGTCCTGAATTTCCTTCCCAAACCTGCTCCCCTCTTATTCATACCTCTTTAAAATAAATAAATAGCTATTTCCATCCTTCCAGTTATTTAGGCCAAAAACTCCACAACCAACCCACTGGGAAATCCTGTCAACTCTACCTTCAAAAGCTATCCAATATTTCACCACTTTTTAAGAACTCCAGCCCTGGCCAGTTTGGCTCAGCGGTTAGAGTGTCGGCCTGCGGTCCGGAGAGACCCGGTTCGGTTCCCGCTAAGAGCACGTACTTCGGTTGCAGTTTGTCCCCAGCCCTGGTTGGTCGTGCGGGTGGCAGCCACTCAATGTGTCCCTTCACGTCGATGTTTCTCTCTCTCTCTCCCTTCCTCTCTCTCCCTCCCACGCTATCTGTACAAAAAAAAAAAAAAAAAGAACTGACTAGTACACTGCTGGTAGGAATGCTAACTGGTGCAGCCACTGTGGAAAATGATGTTACCTCAAAAGGTTAAAAATTGAACTGCCATTTGACCCAGTGATCTCACTTCTAGGAATATACCCTAAGAAACCTGAAACACCAATCAGAAAGAATATATGTATCCCTATATTCATAGCAGCTCTATTTACAACAGCTAAGATCTGGAAACAACCCAAGTGTCCATCAGTAGATGAGTGGATAAAAAAGCTGTGGTACATATACACAATGAAAAACTATGCAGCTGTAAGAAAGAAAGATCTCTTATCCTTTGAGATGGCATGGAAGGACCTGGAGAGTATTATGCTAAGCGAAACAAGCCAAGCAGAGAAAGGCAACTATCACATGATCTCACTTATTTGTGGAATATAATGAACTAAACAAACTGATGAACAAAATTAACCCAGAGACAGAGAGTTGGAATAGAGACTAACAAGCCTCAGAGGAGGGGGTGGTTAGAGGGGAAACAGATAAACCACATAACGTACGTGTATATGTGCATGACTAATGAACATAGACAACAAAGCTGGGGATGGGATAGGGGGGGAAAGGGGAGGAGGGGTGTCAATGAAGGAAAAATGAGAAACATCTGTAACAAAAACAAATTAATAAATAAATAAGAAAAAAAGAACTCCATGGCTACTTTCCTGGTCCAAGCCATCATAACATCTCCCTGGATTACCACAATAACCTCCTAATTGATCTCTCTGTTTTGGCCCTTACCCCCTCTTGTCTATTCTCAAAACAGCAGCCAGAACTTTTTTTTAAAATATCAAATCATGTCACACCTCTGCTTAAAACTCTCCAATGGCTTTGCATCTCAGTCAGAATAAAAGCCTAGCTCCATTTTTTTTCAAATGTAATTTCCTACTACTCTCCCCATTTTCACTCTACTCCAGCCACTCTGGCTTCCTTGCTGTTCCAGCCTATGGGTCTTTTTTTTTCTTTTTTAATTAATCCTCATCCAAGGATATGTTTTTATTGATTTTTAGAGAGAGAGAAGCATGGATATGAGAGAGGAACATGGATATGAAAGAGAAACATTGATCAGTTGGTTACCTTCTGTACATGACCCAACTGGGGATCAAATCCAAAACCTAGGTATGTGCCCTGACCAAGCACTGAACCCACAACCTTTCTGGTGTACAGGATGACACTCCAACCAACTGTGGGGTATCTGGCCCACAACCTGGGCATGTGCACTGACCAGGAATCATACCAGTGACCTCTTGGTGCATGGGTCGACACTCAACCACTGAGCCGCCCCGGCTGGGCTATTTATATTTTTTAATTTGGTCTCCCCTTACTAGGATGAAAGCTCCACAAAGGCTGGGATTTTTGTCAAATTTTACTTCTTGGCACCAATCATGCCTGGCACAGAGTAAGGAAATCAATAAATACTTGTTGAATGAAAGAATAAAGAATTTACTAACTTGTGCATTAAAGGTTAATTTAGTAATACCTTGAATACAAACATGCTGGGAATTGGACATTCCTTGGACTATACCTCTGGATAAAGGTAGGCGCTATTCTGTAATCACTATCCCTCAAGCTAAATTAAAACTTTTTTGTCCTAGCAAGTGTCCAGTAAGGCCCTATATTTAATAAAAACTACCCTGACATATATTAACACAGTAAGTGAATGTCAAATCAAGGGGAAAAGGATGGATAAACGAAATTATACAACAAGAAGTTCCTTATGCCTCACAATAAACACTAAAGTCAACTTTCCCTTGTGAACCAACGTCACTCCAATAAATTCAGTAAAAAAAAAAAATCAACTTTCCCAACTGAATCTAAATCCAAGTTTAATGCGAAAATCCCTTTTCCAAGCTCTATCACTAAACTTTAGGAGGCTTACAAGAAACCGAGCCGAAGAACAAGGCAGCCTACAAGGAATAAAGAAAAGTAAGGCCTATGCATTGGGAGAAGAGATTATTTTTCATGGCAAAATGCGTTAAAGCAAAATCAGCTGGGCAGAGCCTCAGTATCTCCAAAAAAGCACATCTCTGCAACTGTGGCCTGGGCACTATGGACTAAATTATACACTAACAAGACAGAGACGAGAAAAAAATTTTTGGTCTGAAAGTCAGAAGACTAACATGCAGCTGACTCAGAGAAAGAGTAAATTAAGAGAGGGGGATTCATATTTGCAAAGAATGTAGATAAACTCTGATGTCATCCAATTTAGAGAGAATGCTAGATTAAGGATCACTGACATGCACAGTAGACATTGTGGGTTATAAGATCAAGCAAGAAACTCAAAGCAACCATTCAGATTCAGTAACAGGCTCCTCAGGAAGTTGCTACTGTTCCTGCCTAAGATAACGGGACTCCTATCACCTGGTTTTCAACCTGACCACCAAGGGACGGGTGGTGGACTCTTCTTTCATGCCTCATAAGTTTCACAGTTGTCTAACATAAATGGTAATTAACTACTAAACAGCCATTTTCTTCTCCCCTCTAGAGGAAAATTGTTCACCAGGAATCTAGAAAACATTTCTTTTGCCATTTTCATAAAAGAAAAAAAAGATTAGTAGTTTTGGGCAACCACTATTGATTCAGAACCAAGTGGGCCTTTTCAGCAACTCTGCAAGCGTGCCTCCATTAAGTCCTTGTACTGAAATGATTAGTACTTGTAAATGATGTCACTTTTCACAAATCCCCAGATGACCTATAAATCTTATACCTGTCTCCAGAGAACTAAGAACTAAAGAAGTAAAGAAAAAAGTAGCTGCTGTAGTTTTCTTGGTTTAAACTTTGAGGAACTAAATAGGACATAAAATCAGGCTCTGAAATCTAGTTAGCTGAAAACCAACTCCAAGTAGATCAATGTGATAATACGCAGAGAGAAAGAAATGAGTCTGATAAAAAAAGTCACAAGCACAATAGATCCAAAGAAGCAGATCCTGAAAGCAACTGTGTTCTCTGATAGTTCTTGTTTACATTTTCCTTCAAAGCAATTCAAGGTTCAAAGGATAACTAGCATCCCAGACCCTCTACTGGAGGACAAAACTTTTCTTATATCAGAGTAACACTGATCATGATACTTTGACTACTGCATATTTTATTGGGGTTGGATAAAGATCATGTCAGTGGGCCCAAAGTAGGATAGCTGAACTCCCATGTACCAGTACCCAATTCAAATCATATATCAAAGACAGGTGGTTCCAGCTCAATGATACAGAGACAACTCATATTTGCTCCAAGTAAAAAGAATAAGGGATAAGCAATATGTAGTTTATGGGTCTTATAGTCATTTGAGGGAGATGATCTGGTTGAAGCCCCAAAGCACTGGGCTCCTGGTCCCACCCTACTCACCGTAAATTTTCCACTGTGGCTTTCTGTACTTTTTGGAATCCTATGCTGGAACCTCCAATGCAGTAGAACCCAATCAAGTATATTTCTCTAAAACTAACCTTATAACTTTTCTGCCCTGACTTTTCAAGACCTGAATGGGAATCACCCATTCATGACAATTATTTTTGGTCTTAATTTTCACATAGCAGGATTTCATTCCAACTTAAACTAGTAAGAACCAAAAGAGAACTGCTCTTAATTAAAGATACTACATTGTAAGGTTCCTAACCACTCAAGTCTGCCTTGGGACTAATACCTCAGAATGCCAACACTCCTCTTGAGTTAAGAACTCTGCCAATTTTAGATTTTTATCTCCCAATGTCTGGTTTGACTCAACTGAAAACTATTCCCTCAGTTGACATTACAAGGTAAGGTTATTATTAAGTAATCTGTCATTATTAACATTAACAGTACCCCCTTTATCATATAACATTTGTCTTTTAGGACAAAACAGATTAAAATATTTTAAACTATGCAAATAAAAAATTACCAAAAAATTGATTCTTATATGGTGATCACACACTAAAGAACACTTCTCCTTCACTGCTACAATATAGGTTTCCTTTGCCATAGCTCACTTATTTTAAAAAGTCATTTACCTTAAAAGAAAATTATCTTCTTTTATACCCATTGGGACTAATGGTACTACTATTCACCCATTCACCACAGACAGAAACCCAAGTTTATCCTAGATTTCTTTCTTTCTTCATTCTTCATATCCAATCAAATCACCAAGTCCTATGACTTTACCTCCTAAACATTTCTTTTCTTTCCTTTTCTTTATCTATGAGCATCTTTTAAAAAATATATGTTTTTATTGATTTTTTAGAGAGAGAGGAAGAGAGAGATAGACAGAAACATAGACGTGAGAGAGAAACATTTATCAGCTGCCTTCTGCCCACACCCTACTGGGGATTGAGTCCACAACCCAGGCTGTGCCCCGACTGGGAATCGAACTAGAACCTCTCAGTCCATGGGATGATGCTCAATCCACTGAGCCACACCAGCCAGGCACCTCCTAAACATTTCAATTATTTGTTCCTTTCTTTTCAACTCAACTGCCAGAGTATTGTTGTAGGCCTTCATCATGCAGGCCTTCATCATGCCTCACCCAGATGATCATTTCCTTGTATTAAGGCTTGCCCCATGCAGTCCATCTTTCCTACTGCTGCCAGGACAATCTTTCTAAAATACACATCTCATTACATCACTTACATGGTTGCCTTCAGAATACAATTCAAATTCCTTCACAAAGCATTTAAGGCTTTTCATATATCAACCACTGCCTGCCTCTCAATATATTGTTACCACTTTTACTAAGTACCTATTAGGTACTAGGACACTGGACGCTGGAGATAAAAAGATGAATAAGCCTGGCTGATGTGGCTCAATGATTGAGTGTCGACCCATGCACCAAGAGATCACCAATTTGATTCCTGGTCGGGCACATGCCCAGGTTGTGGGCCTGATCTCCGGTGGGGGCCATGCAGGAGGCGGCCAACTGACGTTCTTTTTTTTTTTTTTTTTATCCTCACCCGAAGATATTTTTCCATTTTTTTGCACAGATAGAGTGGGAGAGAGAGAGAGGAAGGGAGAGAGAGAGAGAAACATCGACGTGAAGGGACACATCGAGTGGCTGCCACTCGCACGACCAACCAGGGCCGGGGACAAACTGCAACCGAAGTACGTGCCCTTAGCGGGAACCGAACCCGGGTCTCTCCGGACCGCAGGCTGACGCTCTAACCGCTGAGCAAAACCGGCCAGGGCCAACTGACGTTCTTTCTCATGGATGTTTCTGACTCTCTCTTCTTCTCTCTTCCTCTCCCTCTCAAATCAATAAAAAAGAAAAAAAAAAAGATGAATAAGACATAGATGGTGACTTCCGGTCAAGATGGCGGTGTAGGTAAACGCGGTATCTTGTCCTCCCACAACCACATCAGAGTTACAACTAAACTACAGAACAACCAACATTCAAAACTGCCTGAAATCAAGCTGAATGGAAATCCTACAACTACAGATTTAAAGCAGCAGCCACATTGAGACTGGTAGGAGGGGCGGAGGCGGACGGGCTGGTCCTACACCCACGTGTGGCGGAGATGTTGTGAGGATTAGAAAATAACATACATGCCTGGCCGATGTGGCTCAGTGGTTGAGTGTCAACCCATGCTCCAAGAGGTCACCAGTTCGATTCCCAGTCAGGGCACATGCCCAGGTTGTGGGCCCAATCCCCATTGGGGGGAAGGAAGGAGGCGGCCAATCCATGTTCTCTCTCATCGATGTTTCTATCTCTCTCTCCCTCCCTCTCCCTTTCTCTCTCTAAAATCAATAAAGAAAAAAAATAACATACATAATAGGCCTGGCATGTAATAAATGATCAAAAAGTAACAGATTTTAATATTACTATCCTTCAAGGCTAATTCAAAAGCCATCTTTTTCATAAAGTCTTTTGTAATCCCTCCCAGCTGGAAGCAACCTTTCCCTTCTTTAATTTCCTCAGAGGCAGTCTTTACTTCTCTTGAAACAATTGTCTTTGCTTTTTATTTTGTATTTGGTTTATATACATATCTTATCTACCTAGTGGTCTTTCAAACATTCTGAGGCCAGAACTCATGGATGATTCAACTTTTTGTTTCCTTTAATGTCTAAAACAGTGTCTAATTTGTGGTAGACACTCAAGTATTTATTGATGAATAAATACTTTAAAAAATCTTAAGAATTATATGTTCATATTCAGATGAAAAGCTAAACATTAAAAATTTACATAAATGAATATAAAAGCATTAATATCCCCTTCCTCTCTTCAGAATAAATACAACAGAAAGCATAATGCTTCCTAGATTATTAAAAAATGTACATGGCTGTCCTCAATTCATTAAGTGAATACTTGCTACCAAAAACTCGACAGTTTATTCTGTCAGAAACTCTAGTAAATATTCTAGTTTCCATCAGAACTCCAAAAATACATTTCCTGTCTCACTCAAATGAGCTGTGATTTTATTTTATTTAAAAAAATATATTTTTTCTTTACTGATTTTAGAGAGAGAGGAAGGGAGAGGGAGAGAGAGAGAGAATCATTAAAGAGAGAGAACATTGACTGGCTGCCTCCTGCATGCCCCTTGCTGGGGATCAGGCCCATAACCTGGGCATGTGCCCTGACTGGGAATCGAACTGGCGACCTCTTGGTGTATGGGTCTATGCTCAACCACTGTGCCACACCGGCTGGGCAAATGAGCTGTGATTTTAAAGAACTGCCTAGGGTTAGGCTAATTGTGGCAGACATTCAATTCCTCTTTGATGGTTCTCAGATGCCTCAATGTCCCTTTGGAACATTTGTTTTAGGACTATAAGTTGGCAGGTTTTCTCAATACAACAGAGAAGACCTTTTCATATGTATGTTTTATTGGTTTTAGAGAGAGAAGAAAAGAGAGAGAGAGAGACATTGACCTACTGCCTCCTGCTGGGGATCAAGCTCAAAACCCAGGCATATGCCCTGACCAGAAATCGAACCTGCAACCTTTTGGTGCATGGGACGACACTCACCAACTGAACCATACCAGCTAGGGCCCTTTTCGGATATTTTACAAGAGAATTTAAGGACTCTGTATTATTTAAGGCCAATGCCTAGTTTGAATGCTGACTATTAAGTACTTCATTTTCTAATTTCTAACCTCTCAGACTTACAGACAATTCACTGGTGATAGAAAGCGATGATTTCTACATATGAAGTGGTATCTGTAGTCTTCCTGATCTGTATCACTTGGATACTCGTAGAAGTCTTCCCCACTGGAAGACTGCAATTCTATTGCTAATGCAATTATATAGGGACACAGGAATTATATAGTAATTCCTTACAGATAGGGTTCTTAGTTATTATAAAAACCATAAGATCAAATGGACTAACATGGATGGGGACCTTTTTTCTGCCAAGGGCCATTTGAATATTTATAACATCATTCTTGGGCCATAAAAATTATCAACTTAAAAATTAGCCCTGGCCAGTTTGGCTCAGCAGTTAGAGAGTCGGCCTGCGGTCTGGAGAGACCCGGGTTCGGTTCCCGCTAAGGGCACGTACTTCGGTTGCAGTTTGTCCCCGGCCCTGGTTGGTCGTGCGGGTGGCAGCCACTCGATGTGTCCATTCACGTCGATGTTTCTGTCTGTCTCTCCCTTGCTCTCTCTCCCTCCCACTCTATCTGTACAAAAAATGGAAAAATATCCTCGGGTGAGGATTAAAAAAAAAAAAAAATTAGCCTACTAATATTTGGTTAAGCTAATTTGGTGAGGCTTGTGACATTAGCTGGTACTGATTTCACAGGCCCTATACAGCCGGACATTCCCCACCCCTGGTCTAAAGGGTCAGTAAAGTGGCAGGAGAGAAATAGATTCAGTACAGAAGAAATTGAATAATCAATGACCTTGGAGATTTCAGACAAATCAGATTTTCTACTGAAGGCAGAGATATAAATAGCATAAACATAACACAGACAAGTAGAAACAAAAGCCACCAATTCAACTTTTTGTTGAAAACTTGTTGGGTCTAGAAAACTGTTCAAACCACAGCTGCTAATGGTTATGGATTTGGCAATCAAAATGTCTTTGTTTTTTAAAAAAGTTTTAACTGCCTTACTATTGAGGTTACAAACCGCAGCCTTGATGCATTGTTGCAGTTAACATCCTCCCTGCTGTTTTTGAGAGCTTACATCTGCTGCTGGCAGATAAAACGCAGGCAAACGGCATGGGCTCCTTCCAGGGGAATACAGAAGTTTTAACTAGATGGCTCTTGTCTACCTCTGTCTCCTGAGTTGAGCCTACAGTGCTTTCTATAGCACTCCTACCTTGTCTAGGTTGATCCCCTGCTATTACTCAGGAGGGCTGAAGGTCTAGTGAGATTTTTTTCCTGGCACAAATCAGCCATGCCAGCCATACTATTCTTAGAAGATAAAAGGAAGACAAATTCTTAGCTCAGGGAAAAGTACTTTAAGCACATATTTTAAAGACACTTATAGTATAGTGCACTTGATTTTTAACAACCATTAATAAAACCTTTTCTGTTATAAAAAAAAAAGGAAAAAAAAAACTGATCACACTATGCTGAAAATAGTGAGGGCTTAGTATATTTTAACTAAGCAAAGAAGGGCCAAGAATGCGAGGTCAGAAAGTAAGTTACTGAGTTTCTTTGGGGAAGAGAAAAGTTAGGAACAAGATGGAGAAGTTAAATGTGGTCAAAGTCACACAGAAGATTACTTTCAGTTGAAATAAAAATTACTATATCCATACTGGTTTTCAAAGAAAATGCAACTCAGCCCTGCCGGTTTTGCTCAGCGGTTAGAGCACTGGCCTGTGGACCAGAGAGTCCCAGGTTCGGTTCCCACTAAGGGCACATACCTCAGCTGCAGTTTGTCCCAGGCCCCAGTTGGAGTCGTGTGGGTGGCAACCGGTCGATGTATCTCTCTCACATGGATGTTTCTCTCCCCCCCCCCCCATCTGAAGATAAATGCAAAAATGTCCTCGGGGTGAGGATTTAAAAAAATGCAGTTCAGCTGGGTGATGAGAAATGAGTGTGGAAATGCAGAAAGAAGACTTAGGTCAAGAAAGTGTCTCCTGGATGATTCTCCCTCAATAAGCTGACCTAGTGGATCAAAGAAAACCAAATATACCCAGAGTAGCACTTTCTAAGCTGTACATACCATAAGATACCAGTTCTGCAGTATTCAAGTAGGTAGTGTTTGTGTGTATGGGGCTGGGGTTGGGGAGACAGAGACTGTGGTCAAGTTTTGTGAACACTGCAAATTATATCCACCAGATATATCAGAGAGTTATATCAGAGAGTCATAATACAGTAGCATATTAAGGGCTCTGAGAAGTTCTCTGGTAAACAAATTTATTTAATCCAAATACATTTTCCAAATGTATGTGTCCATGAAAACCTCACAAACCCCACACTCCCTATTTTTTTTTTTTTTTTTTCAGAGAACACCTATTTGGGAAATACTAGTCTAGGGTTATCATTCCTAAACTCTCAACTCATTCTTGCAGAAATGAGAATAAGGTTGGTAAAACAGACTAGGCAATCACATTTCATACATCACAGAACCCTAGCTCAAAGAGTGACAGGTAGATTACCAAGGGTGCTTGAGACCTTTTCCAGAAGCAGCCAAATGCCAAAGCTACAACTTTAAAGTGTAAGATTTGTACCTGAGAAACAATCACTGAATAGGGCTAATGTCAATTCTGCATACATTCATGTGCTACCTTCAAACACAGAATAGAAACAATGGGGAAAAGCCACAGAAAAGCTGACCATAGGTAAAATAAGCACGGGATTCCTGTGTTTAATGAAGCTTAGAGGCTTTTGGCATTTTGAGATATTCTAATGTTTTACATCAGGAAAATTCATAAGAAGAGTTGCCATGACCTCTAGCTAGAAACATATGAGAGTATTCCTACACTTCTATGTGCTGCTCTCAGCATTCTCAGGATAAAAAACAAGGTATAAGCTCAGGAAGGAGTATCATGCAACCCTGAAAGACAGGTAACCTGGAGAAACCAAAAAGATGTTTTGTTATTTAGAGTTCTAACCACTTAAATCTTGTGGAACTCCACAGACTAAGATTTTCTATATAAATTGTGGCAGCCTGGCTAATTGCTAGTGATATAAATCATCTGATCTTGTATCAGGTGGTGGTTTGCCTGACTGACAAATAAGAAAGTAAAGGAAGGTCCTTTCCAAAAATCACCACCCACACTGACAGATGCTCCTGGATTCTCTTTTAGAATGCATATATCCTAAGAAGAAAATATGTTATACTATGCTGTTAATGACTGTGAGTCTCTAAAATTGTAAAGCCTACACCAATGTAAGGAATTCTTATATTACTTCTAGACTAAAAAAAGAGGAGAAGGGTAGAAGAAACAAAGATACTGAAAAAAATGGGAAAAGGGCCCATAAGAAGAATTTAACAGGTACAAGAGTGTAGAAAATAAAGAGCCTCCACACATCAATGGTTTTGCCTAAGTCTAGATTAGGTGCTAAGAGCAAAAAAGACTAGAAGGAAAAAAATTAATGCTAGGCTCAGCTGGTGTTGCTCAGTGCTTGAGCGTTAACCCGTGCACCAAGAGGTCACTGGTTCGATTCCCGGTCAGGGCACATGTCCAGGTTGTGAGACAACTGCCCAGTGGGGGGGCATGCAGGAGGCGGCCAATCAATATCTCTTCTTCTCCCTTCCTCTCTCTCTAAAATCAATAAAGAAAAAAAAAAAATTCATGCTAGCTCTGGCTTGGTGTGGCTAAATGGTTAGAGCATTGGCCCATACAACCAAGGGTCGAGGGTTCAATTCACAGTCAAGGGCTTGCAGGTTTGATCCCTTGCCCCTGGCCCCTGATAGGAGGCAACCAATGAATGTATTTCTCTCACATCAATGTTTCTTTCTAACTCCCTTTCTTCTCCTCCCTCCCTCCCTTCCACTATCTTTAAAATATCAAGGGAAAAAACATCCTTAGGTAGGATTAACAACAACAACAAAAATCATGCCAAATCACATGCACTGTACTCATACATATAAAGTAATCAGATCAGGGCTGAGGAGGCAATCCACAAGAAAATGAAAGACAGAAAATTAGATAATAACTATTGCTAAAATCTGTGAAGAAAGAATAGAGAAGGTGAGATAGGAACAGTTTTTTTGTTTTTTTTAAAGCAGACAGTTATAACATTAGAGAAAGGCACGTAAGTCTGGAAAGCAAAGAATTTACTGAGAAAAACGAAGCTGAAGAACATTTTCTTAAGCCCGACTGCTTAAAGTTAACTATTCAAAGAATAGAAAAACCATACTGTTTGGTAAAACTCTTCATGCTTCAAGGATGGATCTTCCCATTTTGGATTTTTCTAGTCTGAGTCTCAATATAAGTAAGGCTCTAAATTTCAAGTTTTCCAATTAAGCTAAAGTCCTTCAGCTCCCTCTGCTGTTCAAAAATGTACTTTAGTTTTGTCAGTTCAACCTTGAATGATCAAAATAAATAAAAATACATAAATAAATACACCCACCCCAAACTTGGCACAGTCCAGGCAACCAGAGTTCAAACATTTGCTTATCATGAATTCTCTGCCCAGACCAAATGTTCCAGAATAAGTAACAACAAGTTCTACCATTCTACCACCTAAATGAAATTAATTCAAGTAAAAATTGAGGCTTTTTTCATCAAAAGCAGCAAACTTTTATTAAGGGATGAGGACCCTATACATGTTAGCTGGATTGTGGCAAAAGCTTTTAGTAGAAATGTATGTAAGCATAACTGCATTTTGTTTCTACCTTGGTCTTTTCTCTCCCCAATATTTCCTAATTAAAAGTTTATCTTCTGCCCTGGCCAGTTTGGCTCAGCGGTTGGAGCATCAGCCTGTGGTCCAGAGAGACCTGGGTTCAGTTCCCACTGAGGGCACGTGCCTCAGTTGCAGTTTGTCCCTGGCCCTTGTTGGGTCATGTGGGTGGCAGCCACTCGATGTGTCCCTTTCACATCGATGTTTCTCTTTTTCTCTCTCCCTCCCACTCTATCTGAACAAAATATGGAAAAATGTCCTCAGGTGAGGATAAAAAAAAAGTTTATCTTCCAATGTCTAAATTCAGTTGCTAGTACCTTACTATCTTCAGAATATTGTGTTGAAGGATCTAAATTTCAAGTCAGCTATGGTGGCAAACCAAACATCTAAGAGAAGTATTCTTACTCACCTGATCCTTAAATTGATTCTGGAACAAGCAGTCAATTAGGTCCACACAGCCCAGAAGACAACCTGATGGATAGTCATTGGGAAATTCCACATCTGAATCAAGAATAACAGAAGGATTAAATTTCCTTCTTTGTGACCCTGGAACTCACAAATCTGTTTTCAGTTCTGAAAAAAATCACTTTCTCTATTATCTATTTGTAGACATAATGAAAACAATGAGATTTTAATTTGGCTAAACTGTTGATACTTTAGCAAAAAAATTTGAGTGGCTGGCTTACTCCACTATCTATATCCTAAGCTATAAGAAAATTATCCTCACACCATCAAAGTTCAAGGACCCCACAACTTTCCTTCAAACAAATCAATCCCACTATACTCAACTGGATCAGACTGGTGTGTGATGATGGGTTTTGGAAACAAGCTACAGGTATCAAGAGAAAACCCATAAAAATTTAAAAAAAAAAAACAACATTAAGAATGTCAGAATAGCCCTGGCCAGTTGGGCTCAGCGGTTAGAGCATCAGCCTGAGGTCCAGAGAGACCTGGGTTCGGTTCCCGCTAAGGGCACATACCTCGGTTGCAGTTTGTCCCCGGCCCTGGTTGGTCGTGTGGGTGGCAGCCACTCTATGTGTACCTTTCACATCGATGTTTCTCTCTCTCTCTCTCATCTTCCTCGCTCTCCCTCCCACTGTATCTGAACAAAAAATGGAAAAATGTCCTCTGGTGAGGATAAAAAAAAAAAAAAGAATGTCAGAATACACAAATTTAAAACAAGCCAGTTACATATATCAGTCAAAACAGAAATATGTACTTTTGATTCTCAAAGCTTGGTTTATTATAACTTTTATAGGTGTTGCCCTGGCCAGATGACTCAGTTGGCTGGGTGTTGTCCGTGCACTGAAAAGGCTGTCGGTTCAATTCCTGGTCAGAATTGAATCTAAATTTAGTGTGCCAGGGGTGATTCCCAAAATATACTGCTTAAGTCAATCAACTTTGACTTGTCCAAATCCAATAGCAGATGACTATTTGGGTCACTCCCAATAAAAATTCTTATTTGTATGCCCTGGCCGGTTTGGCTCAGCGGTTGGAGCATTGGCCTATGGACCAGAGAGTTCCGGGTTCGGTTCCCACTAGGGGCATGTACCAAAAAAAAATTCTTATTTGTGGTTGTTCTTCCCAATCTAAAGATCCCAGAGTTTCCCTGGCCGGTTTGGCTCAGAGGTTAGAGCGTCAGCTTGAGGACCAGAGAGTCCTAAGTTTGGTTCCCACTAAGGGCACATACCTCGGTTGCGGTTTGTCCCCACCCCGGTTGGGGTCATGTGGGTGGCAACCACTGGATGTGTCCCTCTCACATCGATGTTTCTATCTCTCTCTTTCTCCTTCTATCCCTCCTGCTCTGTCTGAAAATAAATGCAAAAAAAAAAAAAAAATTTCCTTGGGTGAGAATAAAAAAAAAGAGAGAAAGATCAGAGTTTATAGTAGTCATTTTACTCTCATAGTAAAAACTAATGGGAGAATTTTCTCAGATAAAACTAAGACTGCCCTGGCTAGTGTGGCTCAGTTAGTTGGAGCATCATCCCATACATCAAAATCTTGGGTTCAATTCCCAGTCAGGGCACATATCTAGGTTTCAGGTTTGATACCGTCAGGGTGAGTACTGGAGGCAGCCCATCAATGTTTCTCTCTCTCCCTCTCCCTGGAATCAATGAAAACATATCCTTAAGACAGGGTTAAAAAAAAACCAAACTGAGACTTATTTGCACTAGTTGGCAAATTAATGCTTTCAACAGCCATCTGTGATTTGTTGTGATTTGCCACTAAACAGGACACACAGACGCAAAGTTTAAAGGCACTTTCACACTTACAGCAAAAAAAAAAAGTCACAGGAAGAAAGAAGTAAAAAACTGTGAATATCAATGACTTCGCTCAACAAAGTAAAAGTAAAAGGAGACTATATGGTGGTTACCTTTCCCACGAAGAAAACGGTATGTAGTCTGGAGTTCTGATATTTCTTGAGGGGAGGGTCTTTTGGCTGTGGCTGCTATCCAAAGTCGTCCTCTGTGAGGGGTGTACCAGCTTCTGCCTTCCACCCTTAAACAAGTATAAAATTAGCAGGAAGAATCCTAAATTCTAGTAACCCAAAAATCTCATAATATACAGCAAATCTCATAATATACCCAGTTGAACAAAACAATCTGTAGATGATACCTCAGCAAGAGGAGCAAGAGGAGTATTTTTGTTGTTGTTGTTAATCCTCACCCAAGGATATTTTTTCCACTGATTTTTTTTTTTTTAAGATAGAGTGGAAGGGAGGGGGAGAGAGAGAAAGAGAGAAACATCAATGTGAGAGAAACACACTGACTAGTTGCCTCTGGCACACGCCCTGACCAGGGCTGAAGATTGAACCTGCAACCCAGGTACGTGCCCTTTACCAGGAATCAAACCTGTGACCTTTAAGTGGTACTCAGGCCAAAACTCTAACCACTGATCAACACTAGCCAGGGAAAAAGGGGTAATTTTTGTGAAAACAATTCTCCCACAATATCCTACACTTGAGTATGAACAATGTTCTCTAGTTTTCCCTATCATCAGAACAAAGAATTCATTTCTCTCAGCTCTTTATTTTAAAAATTCGATCTCTATAACTCAGACTGGGAGCTTTCACTAGCTTTGGGACTTGTATAATCCAAATCTTCTATTTTCAAGGCATCAAAGTTCTTTCACAAAAATCGAAATCCTTGCCCTGGCTGGTTTAGCTTAGCAGTTAGAATATAGGCCCTTGGACTGAAGGGTCTCAAGTTTGATTCACACTGTGGCCCATCCAGGTCGTGCAGCAGGCAACCAATGGATGTTTCTTTCTCACATACATTTTTCTCTCTCTCCCTCCCTTCCACTGTATATAAAAATCAATGGAAGCCCTGGCCGGTTTGGCTCAGCAGTTAGAGCGTCGACCTGCGGTCCAGAGAGACCTGGGTTCGGTTCCCGCTAAGGGCACGTACCTCGGATGCAGTTTGTCCCTGGCCCTGGTTGGGTCGTGTGGGTGGCGACCACTCGATGTGTCCTTTTCACGTCGATGTTTCTCTCTATCTCTCCCTCCTCCTCTATCTGAACAAAAAATGGAAAAAATGTCCTCGGATGAGGATAAAAAATAAATAAATAAATGGAAAAATAGCCTCGAGTGAGGATTAACAAAAGAAAGGAAATCCTTGAGTCGGAGGCTAATCTTTTCCTGAAAGATTTGTTAATTAATTGTTCTCTAACCTGACAGAAATATTCTCACCCACACATAACTCCTCAAGACTAGTTACTTTTATAATTATTACTTAATAGCATTTAAGTAAATAAAAATGCTTGTCATCTGTACTCTTTAAATTGCAACCACATTCATTTATATTGTCTAAGTATTTTATAAAGGGTTATGTTCTTTGTAGATAATTAAACAACCTATCGACAAGTTTGAAAGAATCTTTAAATGGAATAACTGAATGCATTCAAGAGAATTTATTCCAAGGATTACAAAAAGATGTTTCTTTAGTTCACACCAATAAAATAAAGTACCTAGATGATATACCCCCATAATACTATCTTATAATGGGAAATAGGAAGTTTTTCATATTCTTAGTTTTCCAACATAGATCAATTGGAAGACTGCTGAGCACATGGTAGGTATTTAGTAAATGAGGAATGAATCTATACCAAAGAACCTGAAGGGCCACTGGGAAAATACTCTCAGTGTGGCAGAACCACCCACTTTATTTCTGTGGGGTTAGTGATTGTGGGTTGGATGCTGCTCATCCTGTTCTTTTCAGTGAGAAAATGTGAATAATACAGATCCAAAATAGAATAAGAGAAATGTAAACATTCTAATTTCCTCAGCAGAGAACAAGCTGTTTATTTTTCTACTTTAAAAAAGGAAGACACCGCCCTGGCCAGTTTTGCTTAGTGGTTAGAACGCTGGCCCATGGACCAATGAGTCGCAGGTTCGATTCCGGTCAAGGGCACATACCTCAGTTGCGATTCGTCCTGGCTCTGGTTGGGGTCATGCAGGAGGCAGCCACTCAATGTATCCTTTCAGGTCGATGTTTCTCTCTCACTCTTCCTCTCTCTCCCTTCCACTCTATCTGAACAAAAAGTGGAGGAATGTCCTTGGGTGAGGATTAAAAAAAAAAGATAACAACAACAACAACAACAAAAGACACCTATATTACAGAGAACTGAATGAAAAAAAAGACATCTGAAGGCCTAGTTGCCCTGGAGCAGAAGTAGTCACATGCACTTGCTCTAACAGCATTATACACATGGACTATGAAGCAATTAGGAGCCAAAGCAAGAAAGCCTGACCTTCAAGAGGGGAGAAAAATGGTAATACACCTTAATGAAGGAGAGGAATCACAACTAATCATGAAAACACCAAAGCACAAATGATTGTTCCTAAATGCTGATAATACATTTTCTTTCAAGAAAATAGAAAAATGACTGAAGTTTACACAGTGAGAGTGGAAAAAGCACTTTGAAATCTGAACTTTAGTTCCATCTCTGTCACTAATTAACTTTGTAATTCAGAGCAAGCTACTTTACTTTTGCAGGCCTAAGTATCCTCATTTGTCCAAGATTGTAATATTGGCCTGATCTATTTCATAGAGCTACTGCTTAGAAAACTGTAAAATTCTATTTCAATATTAAGGTATTATCACTGTTATGAGTTAAGATACTGCAAGGCATATAAAATTCTAATTGGAAGAAAGAGATATTTGCACTCCCATATTCATTGCAGAATTATTCACAATAGCCAAGACATGGAAACAACCTAAGTGTCCAATGACAAATGAATGGATAAAGAAAATATTATAGATAAATAGATATTGAGAGGGGAGGAGGACATTTTGCTAAGTGAAATAAATCAGAAAGACAAATACTGTATGATCTCACTTATATGTAGAATGTGAAAAAAAAAAAAATTAGATACAGAAAACAGATTGATGGTTACCAGAAACAGTTAAAAGTTACAAACCTTCAGTTATAAATAAGTCTTGGGGATATAATGTACAACATGATGACTATAGTTAACAATACTTTATTATATATATTTGAAAGCTACTAAGAGGGTAGAATTTGTCATCACAACAACCAAAAAATGTTTAACTATGTGTGGTGATGGATGTTAACTAAACTCATTACAATAATCATTTTGCAATATATACATGTATATAAAATCATTGTTATATACTTTAAACAAATAAAATGTTACCTATCAATTTTTTAAATGTTTTTATTGAGTTTCTATTTTTAGAGAGAAAGAGGAAGGGAGCGAGGGAGAGAGAAACATCTATCAGCTGCCTCCTGTACAACCCCCTAATGGGCATGTGCCCTTATTGAGAATCAAACCAGCAACCTTTCAGTACATGGGACAACACTCAATTAACTAAGCCATGCCAGCCAGGGCATATGTCAATTTTATCATAATAAATCTGGATGAAAAATAAATGTTGTTATGACAAGTGAGAGAAAAAAAACACACAAACATAAACATATATTATGACCTCACTATATACAATTTGCATAGGAAAAAAAATATAAACACTCCAAAATGCTACCTGTAGCTGTTTCTAGGCGATGGGATTATAGGTGATATTTCTATTTTTTAGCTACCTTTCTGTATTTTCCAATTTTCTATTTACATTTACAACAGCAATAACGAACAAACAAAAACCCCAACTATTTTTAAAGACTGAATTGAGAAGAAACATATAGAACTATGGAATTAAAAGCTATTACTACAACCATTAACAGGTACAACAACTCAACTCTATTATACCTCTACTATCCTTCACTACTTCCCTCACTTTTTGTAGAAAAGAAATTTGTGCCCTGGCCAGTTTGGCTCAGTGTTTAGAGCGTCAGTCCTGGGTTTGGTTCCCACTAAGGGCACGTATCTTGATTGCAGTTTTTTGTTTTGTTTTTTTTTTATCCTCACCCGAGGACATTTTTCCTTTTTTTGTTCAGATAGAGTGGAAGGGAGAGAGAGGAAGAGAGAGAGAGAGAGAAACATCGATGTGAAAGGGACACATCAAGTGGTTGCCACCCGCACGACCAACCAGGGCCAGGGACAAACTGCAACCAAGGTACATGCCCTTAGCGGGAATCAAACCCGGGTCTCTCTGGACCGCAGGCCGGCACTCTAACTGCTGAGCCAAACTGGCCAGGGCTTGATTGCAGTTTGTCCCCAGCCCGGGTTGGGGTTGTGTGGGTGGCAGCCACCTGATGTGTCTCTCTCACATCAATGTTTCTCTCTCTCTCTGCCTCCCTCTCTCCCTCCCACTCTATCTGAAGATAAATGCAAAAGTGTCCTCAGGTGAGGAAATGAATGAATGAATGAATGAATGAATGAATGAATAAATAAATAAATGAAAGAAAGAAAAGGAATTGTGGTAAAATAGTTTCTTAATATGATTATTCAGATAGATAGATAGAGAGAGAGAGAGAGAGAGAGACAGACAGACGAAAGAAAAACAAAACCAGTTAGGCAAGTGTATTAAAAAATTAATAAATAATTATTAAAATTTTTGAATTTCAAATAGAATCAAACCATTAAAGTTGTTGAGTGCTATATTACAAAGGCAATGCCAAAAGAAGTCTTATTAACAGACTTCCTCCAAAGATGTAAAAACTTGTATTCTAAATGACTAAAATTCATAGCCATTTTAACCTGTTTTTTAAAGCTATTCAGTTAAAAAAAAAACCCCACTGGTGTGGCTCAGTGGTTGAGCACTGACCCATGCACCAAGAGGTCTCCGGTTTAATTTCCGGTCAGGGCACCTGACCAGGTTGTGGGTCAGATCCCCAGTAGGGGGCATGCAGGAGGCGGCCATCGACGTTTCTATCTCTCTATGCCTCTCTCTTCCTTTCCCTCTAAAATCAATAAAGAAAAAAGAAAAGCAAACAACAATAACAAAAAACCTATTACCAAATCAATAACATGTGATTCCAGTCCATAATTCTAATTCAACTTTATTTTTATTTATTTTTTTTTTATCCTCACCCGAGGACATTTTTCCATTTTTTGCACAGACAGAGTGGGAGGGAGAGAGAGGAAGAGAGAGGGAGGGAAACATCGATGTGAAAGGGACACATCGAGTGGCTGCCACCTGCACGACCAACCAGGGCCGGGGACAAACTGCAACCGAGGTACATGCCCTTAGCGGAAACCGAACCCGGGTCTCTCCGGACCGCAGGCAGATGCTCTAACCGCTGAGCCAAACCGGCCAGGGCTAATTCAACTTTATGTCACTGAAAAATTTCTCAATGCCAAGATTCATTTCTCTTCTTACCTTTTAATCCCTCTGACAAGCAGAGAAGCCCAGGGTTGATGCATAGAGAGGCACCAACCACCATCAAAGCCTTCTTGAAATTCTTCGTCCTGGATTCGCAATTGGTGCCGATATGAGCTGAACTCTAGTTCTGATTCTGCTGAATGGAAAGCCTTCTTCTGTGGGGCTGCACCTGTCTGGTCTATCCACTACACAGGAAAAAAAAATGTTTAGTTTTGAAAAGGGAAGAACCCGAAGTAGATATAAAAAATGAGATGAATGCTAAAAATGAAGAAATCATAGTGGGAACATACTGTTAGAAAATTTTAACCCATCTTTGTCTGAAACAGGGCCTAAAAAGCTGGAGAAGGTCTAAATTCAGTAGAATCCCCAGGTATGATAACAAAGTCCCATCTTAGAGGATAATTAGAATGTTGAAATCTCCATACAAAGCTTTCTAATGAATTTCAGCAACAGCACAACTATCAGACCAAATAATTGGTCTGTAATTACTTCCATTTTATGCCTATTAATAATCTATATTGGATTCTGGACAATTTCCCAACATAAATCTATCAGCCAAATGAAGGTTCAACACATTGGTCTGTACATTCTTCATGTGCTTAGGGGCAGGATCACATGCTAGTACCAGAAAAGCCAAACAGATGTTTTCAAGAGCAGCAGTTCTGACTACTGGATGCATGAAGTATTTTCTTACCCTGAATTATACAACTTGTTCCTAAAAGAGAGGACGGAGCACTACAGAAACAAGGCTCCCATCATGTAAAGAGAATAGAAAATTACAGGGTACAGGTAATTACAGGAGACTGAAGAGTCCAGGCAGTAGTTCAATCAGAGAATGACAAAGGTTAATGTTTCTTCCATCCAGAGCAAGAAGACTGAGTGCTCCGAAATTTAAGGGTGAGTGGATGGGTGGGGAAGAGGCTTTATTAGGATGGTGAGGTTGGGGTTAGTTGTCTTAATTTTTTGACTTTTCATTTAGTAATTTATAGGGGGGGGGGGAATGCTAGAGTGGTAGTCTAGAAACTCTAAACAATCATTTAACCCTTAAAGGTTTCAATTTTCTCAACTGTAAATGATGGGATTGGACTAAATAAATCTCTGAGAATCTTTCTGCAATAAAAATTTATGAGTCTGCCCTGGCCAGTTTGGCTCAGCGGTTAGAGCGTCAGCCTGCGGTCCGGAGAGACCCGGGTTCAGTTCCCGCTAAGGGCACGTACTTCGGTTGCAGTTTGTCCCCGGCCCTGGTTGGTCGTGCGGGTGGCAGCCACTCGATGTGTCCCTTCACATCGATGTTTCTCTCTCTCTCTTCTTCTCACTCTATCTGTACAAAAAATGGAAAAATATCCTCGGGTGAGGATTAAAAAAAAAAAAAAAAAAAAAAAAAATTTATGAGTCTAACTGTGTTGTGTCTTAAAAAAAAAGAAACATTTAAGTACTTAACTATACGAAAAGGCATAAAGTAGCAACACATAAAATATAAAAAAGATACAGTTCTTGCATTCAAGGAATTTAGAATCCTAACAGAAGACAGACATATAAATAACTATCCAAACTATAAGGCAGAACTGAGTAAGTACTATATAGGGATATAAGCTCTTAAGTAGGAACACAGAGGAAGAACTGATCCATTACAGAGGAAATAAGTGATTTCATAAAAATGTTGGTATTTGAACAATTCTGAGATCCGAATTCTCTATTCTATCTCTATTACAGTTCTTGTTTACTTGTTTCTCTATTCTCACAGCCATTTTGCTAAATTAATCTCTTATTACCTTTCAATAATACTATTATAGAGCCTGCTAACTGTTCTCTACATCTACATTTTTAGCCTTTATTTATTTATTTTTATTTATTTATTTTTATTCTCACCCAAGGACGCTTTTGCATTTATCTTCAGATAGAGCGGGAGGGAAAGAAGGAGGGAGAGAGAAACATCGATGTGAGACAGACACATCGAGTAGTCGCCATCCACACAACCCCAACAAGGGCCAGGGACAAACTGCAACCAAGGTACGTGCCCATAGCGAAAATTGAACCTGGGACTCTCTGGTCGGCAGGCCAATGCTCTAACCACTGAGCAAACTAGCCAGGGCTACATTTTTAGCCTTTAAATAACTCTCTACTGCCCTACTAGTGCTATAGCACTAATTTAGGCCCATAGCATCTCCCCACTGTGCTACTGCAATAACCTTCTCAGCAATTTCCCTGCTTCTAGCCTTACTCCTCCCTCCATTCCATTCTCTACATAGGCATGGAAGTCAAGTCAATCTTCTGCTAAAATCCTTCAAGGCCTCTTCTTTGTCTGCTTTAGGATAAAACCAAAATCCTCAGCATGAGACATAAAGGCTTTCATGATGAGATGTTGCCTACTGTATTGGGTTAAATAGTATCACTCACAAAATGTATTTCCACCCAAAACCATACTTGGAAATAGTCTCTGCAGATGTAATCAAGTTAAAATAAGTTCATACTGGATTAGCGTGGGCCTCAAATCTAATGACTGGTGTCCTTATAAAAGGGGAGAACACACAAAGATACACAGGAGGCAAGCATCCCTCCTGGGAGCACACCCATCCACTCTCCCTTCCCTCTCCCCTTCTTTTTCTCCCTACAGGCATGCATTGCCTAAACTCTAAGGGACCCCAACCAGGGCAGCAATGGGCAGTGGCAGTTCATTCCAGGCTAACCCTATGACCCTGCACCCAAGGCCCCCTTTTCTATGATGACTTAAGGGAGCAAAAGCAGACCAGCCTAGGCTCATTTCTCCAGCCCTTTCTTGTTTTACAGTCTCCAGCTTTAATAGATATCCTCTTTAAAAAAAAAATTTAAAAACACACACAGGAAAGAAGGCCATGTGAAGACGCAGAGATTAGAGTGACACAGTTACAAACCAAGAGCTGCCTTGCGGGCACCAGAAGCTGAAAGAGGCAAGAAAGCGTTCTCCAGTAGAGCCTTCAGAGGGAGCACGGCCCTGCTGACACCTCGATTTCAGTGTTGAGAACTGTGAGAGAATAAATTTCTGTTGTCTTAAGCCAACCAGCTGTGCTACTCTGTCATGGCTGCCCTAGGAAATTAATACACCTACTAGTCCACTTTAACTTCTAACTTTTAATTACTTGTGGTTCTCCAAACATACAATGCTCTCAAACTGCTGAGTCTTTGTACATGTTGTACTTTCTACCTGGAATTCTTTCCTCTGATCTGTCTGCTTGGAAATTCCTATTCATCTAAGTCTCCCCTCAAACACTATTTTTTTGTGTGTGACTCCTTCAGTGGAAGGAGGGAGAATGAACTCTCTCCTAAAGTCCTATTGTACCTGTGACATGTCTATCATAGCAATTACCTTAATGAATTGCAATTATTTGTATTCTAACACATCTTCCCAGTAAATCTGAAGTCCTTAAGGACAGGAGCTGGGCCTTTGTCTTTTCATTTCCTAGCACCTAGCAAAAAAACTGGCATGTACACAGTGCTGCTGAACAAATATTTCCAGTTAAGCTGTGTAAAACACTACTTTGATTGCTCTTCTCTGTTTAAGAACCTTCTATTACTTACATTAATTTATGAAATAAAAATGTGAAAACTTCCTAGCTAAACATTTAAGCTCTGGTTCTATCTACCTAACCCTACTCTATTTCTCATGATGATCCCTTTTATGAGTACTATCTAGGTTGCTTAAATCCACTATTCCATATACATCTCCCATGTTTTTGTGTACCCATGCCTTATTCCTACAGTTCATTCTCCCTTAAATGTTTTTGCCCCATCAGTCCCAAACATCCATTTCTAGGATAGTTACTTTTAATAAATGGCAGGTTTCCCATAAAAGTCTCTTTTATTCCCCTCAACTAGAAGTAGTCTTTCCCTCCTCTGGATTTCCACTGTACTTGATTTATATCTCCATTAGTCTTAAAGCTGCATATATAATCTTTTCCTCTACTCGTCTACAAGTTCTTTGAAGATGGAAGTAACGTCTGATTGATCACCTTCTACTGTTCCTGTACATAGCAGGTGCTCAATGTACTTGATAGAAAAATAAATGAGCCCTGGCCGGTTTGGTTCAGCGGTTAGAGCGTCCGCCTGCGGTCCGGAGAGGCCCGGGTTCGGTTCCCGCTAAGGGCATGTACCTCGGTTGCAGTTTGTCCCCGGCCCTGGTTGGTCGTGCGGGTGGCAGCCACTCGATGTGTCCCTTTCACATCGATGTTTCCCTCTCTCTCTCTTCCTCTCTCTCCCTCCCACTCTGTCTGTACACAAAAATGGAAAAATGTCCTCGGATGAGGATTAAAAAAATAATAATAAAACTAACCTTTAAAAAAAAAAAAGAAAAAAAAAAAAAAGAAAAATAAATGACAACAATAAATATGTGAATTAATGCATTAATTTAAATCATCCCTCTATGGGCTACCCACATTTTATAAAATATACAGAAAAAAAAACATCGACAAAAGGACCATGGAATTACTATCTAAATCTTTATAGTACTTAACAAAATCCTCTCTTTCAAAATACTCAGAAGATAATACAGGTCAGCTTGTAAGAAGTACTGCAAAAAGACTGGAACAAATTGAGCCAGAGAATAAGGTAGGTGGATATGTAGAGAAAGCAGATTGGTATTTACAGCCTATTAAAGAGGCACACTTGAAAGGAGTAATGTCTGGGCCCAAACTTCTCTCATTATCAGTTAGAGCAAAGGTCCACTAACCTGGGGAGGGGACTGGTACAGGTTGGGATTCACCAGAATTCCCAAAGGCTCTTCAGAAGATCTATCCAATTTGGTCAGTGGTTGGTTCAAGGTTCCACTGGCAATGGCCTGTATTGTCTCATCTAGTCTGTGATAACAAACCAAAGGATGCAATAATTGGTAATGTTCTATGCTCAGACATCCTTACTTACCACCAACAAAAAATCCTTCTACAATAATAAAATTCAAAGAGGGGTTCATGGATGACCTCCTTCCCTGCTCCACCCCCACCCAAACTTCCTTCTCTTCACTACAAGAACCCTAAGGAATATAAGTTGGCAAGAGATCCAGAATGCTAAGAAAATAGATAGGGCCTACTATAGTCATTCATCTGTTTAACCAAATTATTTAAAATGCCAGGATTATAAAAGTTACCTAGAAATAGTCTGACCTACAGAAGAGTATTCTATGGCAGGCTATTTATTCAATACATGTAATTATTCTTCTGCCCACTCAAGAGTTCCTCTCTCCACTCCTCTTATGCTGATCTAAATCCTAGTCTTGCTTCAGGGCCCAGAAGTTCTAATGAGGGACTCTTTTGGCTCTAAACAAAAGTGCTTCCTTCTTTCTCTGAAGTCCTGTAGCATCTATTTAGTCATTGGATACATCCTATGGTTGCATTTGCTATGACTATTTGGCTCTAAACCTATGTGATTATTTTCATTTGTGGAACTAATTCTACTGGATAGTAAGAGATCACAGGTCCTGCAGGAAGTGTATCTTATTCTACTCTATAGCACTACATTACTTGCTGCTTTATCTCCACACCCCTGCTGGATGCTTGACAGATGTGGATAATGATGATTCTGAAGCACAACATAATAAAAAGGTTCTACCAGTAAAAAAGGCTGAATCTGACCTTAAATACAATTAAAGAAATACTTAGTAGGACCCTCTTCTAAGAAAGGAAACAAAAGGTGTAGAGGGCATGGTTCCTGCCTTCAAGAGCTAAAAAGATGATGAACGAAACATGAGAGGATGTAATTAATACTATGAGGCACAATCCATCTGGAAGATTCAAAAGAGAGGTAGCTATTTGAAAGGCAAAGATTGGGGAGAGATTTACAAACTAAAGAAAAGGCAAAAACAAAGGCATAAAGCTTTTTTTAAAAAAAAGAGTAGAATAATTTGAAGAAAGAGGTGAGGCTAAAATAAGGTGGGGACAGAGGGATCTGAAGGAGGGAAATAGATTTAACATACAGTATAGTGGTAAGTATATCCAGAACTCCATAATGTATAAAAGGAATAATACAAATAGTTAATCAACACATTTTTAGAATGTTCAGATTTACTAGCATACAACCAAAGCATAGAAATGTGAATAAAAATTATGAAGAAATATAATTTTTCATGTCAGAATGGCAATTTTTTAAAACTCCTCACCGGAGGTTATGTTTTTATTGGTTAAAAAGAAAAAGGAAGGGGGAGAAAGAAAAAGATCGATGTGAGAGAGAAATATCGATCAGCTGCCTCCTGTATGCACCCCAAAAAGGATCAAACCCACAACCTAGGTACGTGCCCTGACCGGGAATCAAACTGCAACCTTTGGTGTACCAGATGACACTCCAACCAACCAAGAAACCCGGCCAGGGCAGAATGGCAAATTTTTAAATTATTTTCTTTATTGATTTTAGAGAGAGAGGAAGAGAAAGATAGAAACATCAATTAAAGAGAACATCGATTGGCCGCCTCCTGCATGCATCCTACTGGGGCTCTGGTCCACAACCTGGGCATGTGCCCTGATCGGGAATGGAACCAGTGACCTCTTGGTGCATGGGTGGATGCTCAATCACTGAGACACACTGGCCAGGTGCAAATATATTTTTACTTGTTAAGAAGAGAATGAAGAAATTAGCATTTGATATAGGTATGTAACTGATAAGTCAAAAAGTATGCACAATTTAAATTTTGAGATACTATCCAGTTTCACTTCTAGAAGGCTGTACCCTTTTTTATTAGATATAAAATGATTTTTATTATAAAAGAAATTCACTTTTATTATGGAAAAATTGGAAAATATAAATTAACAGGAAGAAAATAAAAATTTCCTAAAGCAGCCTGGCCAGTGTGGCTCAGTGGATTGAGCGTCATCCCATGGACTGGGAGGTCCTGGTTCAATTCCTGGACAGGGCACATGCCCTGGTTGTGGGCTCAAGTCCCAGTGGGGGATGTGCAGGAGGCAGCCAACAGATGTTTCTCTCTCACATTAATGTTTCTTTCTCTCTCTCCCTAAAATATCAATAAAAACATTTAAAAAAATTCCTTGCCCAGCTGGTGTGGCTCAGTGGTTGAGCCATGCACCAAGAGGTCGCCAGTTTGATTCCCATTCAGGGCACATGCCCAGGTTGTGGGCCAAACCCCCAGTGGTGGGCATGCAGGAGGCAGTCAATCGATGTTCTCTCTCATCGATGTTTCTGTCTCTCTCTCCCTCTCCCTTCCCCTCTCTCTCAAATCAATAAAGAAAAATAAATTCCTAAACCCATCACCCAGAAATTTTTTTTATATCTGTGTATCATATTCATAATAAACTAGAACAAATAATTATTTTGAAGCTAGTGGTAGAATTTCCTACAGTGATAGAATAACCTTTGTTTATGAAAATTCTATAATGAATTTGCCAGGTATGAAAGAGAAAAGCCAAGGATTGGGCACTGTGGAAAACACTACTGTGTTCACTGATATCTGTGTGTGTGTGTGTGTGTGAGAGAGAGAGAGAGAAAGAGAGAGATATAGACAGAATGAAAGAGAAAGATAGAGATATATATATACATGTATATACATATATATATATACATATATATATATATACACACACACATACATATATATATATATACAGAGAGAGAGAGAAGTGTGTAATTTTCAAAACAAAAAGCAGGGCAAGATCTCTATGTGCTTTCTTTTCAGTATTGTGCTGGAGCCAATATGTGTATCTCTTCTCAACTCTAAGTGGCCACAATAGCAATTTTTTTAAATAGACTTCATTTTTTACAGAAGTTTTAAGTTCATAGCACAAATAAAATAAGGTTCAGAGATTTCTCCTATATTCCCTGTCCCCACACATGCAGAACCTCCCTCATTATCAAACATCCCTCACTAGACTGGTACATTTGTAATAATTAATGAACCTACATTGACACATCACTATCACCCCAAATCCATAGTGTATATTACAGTTCACTTTTGGTATTGAGGCTATACCATTTATTATTTATTTTTACTTATTTATTTTGGGGGGAATTCCCTATGCTCCTCCTTCTGTGCAGTTGTGTGTGATTTTACACACACACACACACAGACATTTAATTCAGAATTAGGGACAGCCCTCTGCTATGTAGTTCACACTGTTCACTGTTCATGCTCACATGAACACATGGGACAGTAGGCACCTCAAAGCCTAGTCTTGCTTGTGCTTGTTTATCTCCTAAAAATGCATCCAATTATAGGGTATGATTGTTTGATCACTAAGCTATATATCTGAAAAAGGCTGTACCATTTTAATACTCCCATCCACAGTAAAAGATCATACCCATTTTCCTGCACTCACAAATTATGCATATTATATATATTTTATTTCAGCCATTTAATGATACATGTTAAAATCTGCATTTCTTTGGTAACTAGTTAAGCATCTTTTCAAACATTTAGTGACTTTTTATTTTCTCACCTATAAATTGCCCACTTCTTTTTTTTTTTAATCCTCACCTGAGGACGTTTTTCCATTTTTTGTTCAGGTAGAGTGAGAGGGAGAGAGAGGAAGAAAGAGAGAAACACAGACGTGAAAGGGACACATCGAGTGGCTGCCACCCACATGACCAACCAGGGCCAGGGACAAACTGCAACTGAAGTACGTGCCCTTAGCGGGAACCAAACCCGGGTCTCTCTGGACCGCAGGCCGACACTCTAACCGCTGAGCCAAACCAGCCAGGGCTACATTGCTCATTTTTAAATTTTCTTTTCTTTATTGATTTTAGAGAGAGGGGAAGGGAGAGAGAGAGAGATGGAAACATCAGTGAGAGAGAACATTAATTGGCCACCACCTGCCTGCCCTCCACTAAGGATGTGGCCCACAACCTGGGCATTTGCCCTGACTGGGAATTGAACAGGTGACCTCTTGGACATTCAATCACTTAGCCACACTGGCTGGGCAAATTGCCTACTTTTTTACTGAAATATTTTTGGTCTTTTTCTTTCCAGTTTCCTTTTTTTTTTTTTATCCTCACCTGAAGACATTTTTCCATTTTTTGTTCAGATAGAGTGGGGAGGGAGAGAGAGAGAGAAACACTGACGTGAAATGGATACATTGAGTGGTTGCCACCCTCATGACCCAACCAGGGCCAGGGACAAACCGCAACTGAGGTACATGCCCTGAGCGGGAACCGAACCTGGGCCTCCCTGGACCGCAGGCCGACGCTCTACCGCTGAGCCAAATCGGCCAGGGCTCCAGTTTCCTTTTTATTTTTACTTTTCTTATTTATTTATTTTTTTACTTTTCTTACTTTTTTTTTTTAAAGAATACTTTATTGGTTTCTAGAGAGAAAGGAAGGAAGAGGGAAGAGAGGGAAAGAGAGAGAGGGGGAGGGAGGGAGAGAGAGAGAGAGAGAGAGAGAGAGAGAGAGAGAGAGAAACATCAATGTGAGAGGGGATCAAGCCCAAAACCTGGGTATGTGCTCTTGACCAGAAATCAAACTGGCACCTTCCTGGTGCACAGGATGATGCCCAACCAACTGAGCCACACCGGCCAAGGCATGGTCTTTTCTTTTAATTTGCAGGTCTTAGTATATATTATGGATATTACTCTTTGAATGTTAAACATTGAAAATATTTTCTCTAAGTCTGGTACTTATATCAGCCTAGCCGGTGTGGCTCAGTGGCTGAGGATTAACCCATGAACCAAGAGGTCACCAGTTCGATTCCTGGTCAGGGCACATGATTGGGTTGCCAGGTCAATACCCAGTGGGGAGCTTGTGGGAGGCAGCCGATCGATGTGTCTCTCTCATCGATGTTTCTATCTCTCTCTCCCTCTCTCTGTAAAAGTCAATAAAAAATGTTTAAAAAAAAAAAAACATAGCCCTGGCTGGTTTGGCTCAGTGGCTGAAGCATCGGCCCGTGGACCAGAGAGGCCCAGGTTCGGTTCCTGCTAAGGGCACGTACCTCAGTTGTGGTTTGTCCCTGGCCCTGGTTGGGGTTGTGTGGGTGGCAACCACTTGATGTGTCTCTCGCATGTCAATGTTTCTCTCTCTCTCTCCCTCCTCTCTCTCTCAAGATGAATGCAAAAAATGTCCTCAGGTGAGGATAAAAAAAAAAAAAGAACTTAAATAAATAAATAAACATATATAAATAAATATGCCTTTTTGACTTCTGGGTTCTGTATCCTGCTTAGAAAGAGATTTATCGCCCTGGCCGGTTTTGCTCAGTGGTTAGAGCGTCAGCTTGCAGTCCAGAGAGACCCGGGTTCGGTTCCCACTAAGGGCATGTACCTAGGTTGCGGGAGGCAGCCACTCGATATGTCCCTTTCACATCGATGTTTCTCTCTCTCTCTCCCTCCCAGTCTATCTGAACAAAAAATGGAAAAATTTCCTCGGGTGAGGATTAAAAAAAAAAAGAGATTTATCACACCAAGACTATAACTATATTCTCCTATATATCTATATATCTTCTTGATTCTTTTATTTCTTTTACATTTAACTCTTTAGTCAAACTGTCACAGAATGATTTGAGGTAGAGATCTAGTGTAGATTTTTTCTAAGCTGGTGGCTAATCATCCATCATATATTTAATCCTTTCCTTACTGTTTAGAATTATTATCTTTATCAGTTACAAAATTTACACTCATATAGACATGCACTCATGCACACATACACCCACAATGCAGACACTTGTCTCTTTCTGGGTTTTATTATGTTTCATTGATCTATTCCTGTGCCCAAACTATACCTCATTGTTTTAAAAACAGTCTTTTAATAAAACTACAGTAATTATCTAGTAGGATAAGTTCCCCTCCCTGTTCATTTTCAAAATTTTCTCAGCTACTCTTACATATTTCTATTCCAAGTGAATATATTATTTTTTAAAAATCAACAAAAATAACAGATCCATTAGATGGGGCAAATCTTTTACAGTCAAACCACCCCCTTCTTTTACATCCTTTCTGCTGCTATCCACTTACTTGCTATGATACTGGGCTAGTGGATTTTCATCTTCCACAATCTTCCTGCCTGCAAAGTCAATGGTGATCTTCTTAGAGAGCCGAGAGGCATGTCGAAATTCTCTCAGTTCCTCTTCTCGCTTCTGCAGAGTTTCCCGCTCAATTTTAGACAACCACTGGTTAGAATCACTGGCAAAGTAATCTGACTCATCATCAATTACTTGGGTCCTTCGAATGCTAAGAAAAAGAAAAAAAAAAATAACCACGACAGGCTGCCTATTGACAAATGGGAACTTGATTACTGGGAAACTGTTTCAAGACAGCTTACTCTTATGCTGTCCTAAAGGTTATTATCTCAAATATGGATGCCCAAGAATGTTCTAAAAGGTGGTCAAGATCTGCCTGGTTTCCAGCTTCTGCATATATCTTACCCTATACAGGCTTGGCTCAGCTCCTAAAACTAATCTCCTCCTCAGGCAGGAAAAGACAGCACCATAATCCACTGTCCTTCTAGCGTTCTTACTACTCTAGTCCTCATCTTCTGAAAACTGGGCTTCTGTCTGGTTTTGCTGCATCTGAGTTCACATCTTGACAGCTTACGTAATATCGTACTCCCTCTATAATTAGACTTAGTCTGTTCTTGCTAGGCCCAATTGCTACCCTTTTCCTTAGAAACTGCTGTTCTAATCTGGACTCTCAGTCCTGTGGCTTACTCTTAGGACACCTTACTACTCTACTACTATATGTCAGTCCCCACTCCCCAAATCTCCAGTCCCTCACTAATACACTGACCAAGTTCCAGGATATGATAATCAGGCCTGTTTCTAAGATTATATCAACAAAGAAACTGAGAACTAGAAGAAATCTTGATGACCCACTCTCTCATTCTACATATGATAACCCAGGGCTCACAGCAGTTAAGTGACTACTCTTAAAGTCACAAACCAACTGGATTTGTGCAAAGTTACAAATCTGTAATATATACAGGCATAGGGAAACCCTCAAATCATATTCATATATTGATTTCAATTATTCAGGATTCAGCTGGAATTATAAAAGTTTTATTTATTTATTTTTCTTTATTGATTTGAAAGAGAGAGGAAGGGAGAGGGAGATAGAGACAGAAACATCAATGAGAGAGAACATCGATTGGCTGCCTCCTGCATGCCCCCCAGTGGAGATCTGGCCCACAACCTGGACATGTGCCCTGACCAGGAATCAAACTGGTGACCTCTTGGTGCATGGGTCAATGCTCAACCACTAAGCCACACCAGCTGGGCAGAATTATAAGTTTTAAAGTAGACTGACAGTGGGAAGCTTAAGAGGGATCAGGAGAGCCGGGCCAGTGTGGCTGAGTGGTTGAGCGTCAACCCATGCACCAAGAGGTTGCTGGTTGCATTCCTGGTCAGGGCACATGCCCAGGTTGTGGGCCAAATCCAGAGTAGGGCATGCAGGAGGCAGCCAACTGAGGTTCTCTCTCATCGATGTCTCTCTCCCTCTCCCTTAGTCTGTGTCTAAAATCAATAAAGAAAAAAAAATTTTTTTTAAAAGAGGGATCAGGAGAAAACTGATCCTATATGTGAACCTAAATAATGGAAGTGGGGCCTGGGCGATGTGGCTCAGTGGACTGAGCATTGTTCCATGGACTGAGAGGTATCGGCTTGATTCCTGGTCAGAGCACATGCCTGGGTGGCAGGCTTGATCCCCAGTAGGGGTCGTACAGGAGGCAGCTAATCAATGTTTCTCACATTGATGTTTCTATCTCTCTCTCCCTTCTCTCTCCAATAAAAAAAATCAATAAAAAATGAAAGTGGTGACCTTGAACCCTGGCCAGTTTGGCTCAGCGGTTAGAGCGTCAGCCTGCAGATCAAAGCCAAGGGCACGTACCTGGGTTATAGTTTGTCCCCTGCCCCAGGTGGGATTGTGTGGGAAGCAACTAGTCGATATGTCTCTCTCATATTAATGTTTTTTTCTCTCTCTCCCTCCCACTCTGTCTGAAGATAAATGTAAAAATATCCTCAGGTGAAGATTAAAAAAAAAAAAATGGTGCCCAGGCTGGTTTAGCTCAGTGGTCAGAGCGTCAGACCCCGGACCAGAGAGTCCTGGGTTCGATTTCCGCTAAGGGCACGTACCTTGGTTGTAGTTTGTCTCCGGCCCCAGTTGGGTTATGTGGGTGGCCGCCACTCAATGTGTCTCTCTCACACTAATGTTTCTCTCTCTCTCTCCCTTCCTCTCTCCCTCCTGCTCTATCTGAAGATAAATGGAAAAATGTCTTTGGGTGAGAATAAAAAAATACATTAAAAAAAAAAAGTGACCTCGAATATGTCAGCAAAAGGGCAGCATCAATAGGGAAAGACAATTTTCCAGTTTTTATTGATCAAGAGATGTACTCCATTTCTAATTCTCTTTCTTTTCTTTTTTTTTAGAGAGAGTGCAAGGGAAGAAGCGGGTGGGGGAGAGAGAAACATCAATGTGTCTAGACACAACGATTGGTTGCCTCTGGCACAAGGGATCAAACCTGCAACCCAGGTATGTGCCCTTGACTGGAATCAAACCCGAGACCCTCTGGTGCCCAGGCTGACTCTCTAACCACTGAACCATGCCAGCCAGGGCTCCAATTCTATTTCTAATGTTAAGTTTTATTTAATAGGGCTAAAAGTAATATTTAAAGGATTAAGAGTAAATGTGAGTTACAAAGCTTGCAATGAGCTTACTTAAGAAATAGCTTTCAAAGGTATACCTCATGTATTCATAGCAGTTTGGTAGTAGAAAGTGTGTCTAACCAAAGGATTACAATGCCAGGGATAGAGTACGAGGTCAGTTACAATAAGTAAGAGATTTGGGGATTTCTCTAAGAACCCTCACATTCTCACATGGCCTTTTAAGAAGGGAGCATTTAAATCCTAATTAATTTTTTTTTTTAACATTAACTGGTTTTCAATATATGTATTTGGTCCAAAAAAAAGAAAAAATGAAAGAGAAAGAAATAAAAAAATAGAACTAGCAAATTCTGTCTCCTAAAGAGAAGTCAGTAGGCTAAATGACAAAAGCATATAAGTATAAATGCCTTTTAGAAACATTTTAATATATTGGTCATTGAATCAGAAAATAAAAACAAAACAAAATTTATTGTCAAAGGAAATGAGAAGGGTAAATCATTCCTTCTCATGATATTGTGTTACCTACACTCTCTCAGAGGCAACTTCTCATAGATTCTCCAGATCCCAGCACAGCAATTTGCACATGATAGGCACTCTAATATATATGATGACTGAATGGCTGCAAGTGAAAAAGTGGGGAATTATTCAACCCAAATCAACTTTCTGGGAGTATACTAGCATGTGCCAAAATCAAAAAATGTTTCAGAATAGGATCCTTTGAGTGGGACACTATTTTATTCAAACATAGAACCAAAAACTATGTGGAGGCCACCAACGCAGAGCATCCAGCTGTTCTTTTCCTATAATCTTTTTCACTCCACCCCTAAGAATGTATCAAGTGCCAAAATAATGTTTTAATGGGTAGAGTCTGTGGACTAGTCTACTTCTTAGCATTTGTTATTCTAATCACATCATACCTAGTTCTGTCAAACTCTAAAAGTTTATCTTTATGCTTGATAGCCTTCTCTAGACCAGACTTAAATCGCATCTCTTGATGAGGAAGTAGGTCCTTGGTAGAGTTGTCCACCTTCCCAGAATTCTCTGTTCCTAAAATTCAATAAGAAAACCAAATGGTGTCAGCTTATAATACAAACAAGATGTATCACCATGGAGCAAAACAATAAAATCAGAAGATCTGGTTCTGCCCTGATTATGGAAAGCCATCATTTCAATGGAAAACAAAGAAGTACACAGGCAGTGCTTGGCACATAATAGGGTCTCAATAAATGTTAAGCTGCATTTCTTCACTTATGGAAATTTGGATCACCAAGAATACCAAACTGTTTATCAACACAATATAAAATGCCTTATAAATGAAAAACTATATTGAGTATCACCTTTAGATATACGTTTTTAAAAAATAGGTTTTTATTGATTATTTTAGAGACAAAAAAAGGAAGAAAGAGAGAGAAATATCAATGTGAGAGAGAAACATTGATCATCTGCCTCCTGCACACCCCTCACAGGGGACTGAGCCCACAACCAAGGTATGTGCCCTGACTGGAAATAGAACCAGAACCTCACAGTCTACAGGAATCCACTGAGTCACACCAGCTGCGCTAAACACTTCTTTTAAAAAACATTTTTTTAAAAAAACATTTTTTTTTTCTTCTTTTTTTAATCCTCACCCGAGGATATTTTTTACATGAATCTTCAGATACAGCTGGAGGCAGAGAGGGAAGAAGACAAAGAGAGAGAGAGAAATGAGAGAGAAACACTGATGTGAGAGAGACACATCGATTGGCTGCCACCCACACAACCCCAACTGGGGCCAGGAACAAATCGCAACCAAGGTACGTGCCCTTGGCCAGAATCAAACCCGAGACTGGTCTGTGGGCGATGCTCTTACTGCTGAGCCATACTGGCCAGGGCTCTTTGTCAATTTTTAGAGAGAGAGAAAGGGGGAGAGAGAGAGAGAGAGAGAGAGAGATTAACATCGATGAGAGTGAACATCGATTGGCTGCCTCCTGCATGCCCATCACTGGGGATCAGGCCCAGAACTTGGGCATGTGCCCTGACCAGGAATTGAATTGGTGACCTCTTGTTGCATGGGTCAATGCTCAACCATGAGCCACACCAGCCAAGTTAGCCAACCTAGGGTTGGCTCTGGCACAGTAGCTCCTCTGCTGTAGTTGTAGCAGATCCTTGCAGACTGAGGGGCGAGGACTCAATCCTTTCCAGTACTGCCAACATCAACCACGGCTCAACTATAACAGGACAGTGCACACAGCCCACAAAAAGGTGCACCTGCTTGGAAGATTGGGAAAGCTACATCATTACACCCTACAAGACACCTAGTACACAAGGCCACTATACCAAGTCTGGAAGTGGTAGCAGCTCTACCTAATACATAGAAACACACTTAGGGAAACAGCCAAAATACAGACACAAAGAAACAGGTTTCAAATGAAGAACAGAAGAAATCTCTAGAAAAAGAACTAAATAAAATGGAGGCAAGGAAACTACCAAATACATGGCTCAAGAGACTTAGTAAAAACTTCAATAGCATGAAAAAGAATATAAAAACCATAAAAAAAGGTCAGAAATGAACAGTAGAGTAGACAAAGCAGATAATCAAATCAGCAATTTGCAATATAAGGAAGCAAAAACCACCCAATCAGAACAACGAAAAGAAAAAGGAATTTAAAAAATGCACAGAATGTACGTAGTTGTTCAAGCAAACCAAGATTTGCATCATGGGGGTGCCAGAAGGAGACGAGAGAGGGTAAAAGATTGAATACCTATTTGAAAAAGTATTGACAGAAAACTTCCCAAACTTGGTGAAGAAAATAGACATACACGTCTAGGAAGCACAGAGAGTCTCAAACAAGATGAATACAAAGAAGCCCACACTAAAGCACATTATAATTAAAATGTAAAAGGTTAAAGACAAAAATAGAATCTTAAAAGCAGAAAGAGCCCTGGCCGGTTTGGCTCAGCAGTTAGAGCGTAGGCCTACGGTCCAGAGACACCCAGGTTCCCATCCCGCTAAGGGCACGTACCTCAGTTGCAGTTTGTCCCCGGCCCTGGTTGGTCGTGCGGGTGGCAGCCACTCGATGTGTCCCCTTCACGTCGATGTTTCTCTCTCTCTTTCTCTCTCTCTCTCTTCCTCTCTCTCCCTCCCACTCTATCTGAACAAAAAATGGAAAAATGTCCTCGGGTGAGGATAAAAAAATAAAATAAAAAAGCAGAAAGAAAAAAAGCAGTTAGTTACCTACAATGGAGATCCCATTTGACTGTCAGCTGATTTCTCAACAGAAACTTTGTAGGCCAGAAGGGATTAGCAAGAAATATTCAAAGTGATGAAAAGCAAGGATCTACAACCAAGATTACTCTACCAGCAAAGCTATCATTTAGAATCAAAGGACAGGTGACGACCTTCCCAAACAACAAAAAGCTAAAGGAGTTCATCACCACCAAACCAATTCTACATGAAATGTTAAAGGGGCTTCTTTAAAGTGAAACTGTCATTATTTGCAGATGACATGATATTATACATAGAAAACCCTAAAGACTCCATCAAAAAATCTATTAGACTGCCCTGGCCGGTTTGGCTCAGCTGTTGGAGCGTCGGCCTGCGGTACAGAGAGACCCGGGTTCAGTTCCCGCTAAGGGCACGTACCTCAGTTGTAGTTTGTCCCTGGCCCTGGTTGGTCATGGGGGTAGCAGCCACTCAATGTGTCCCTTCACATCGATGTTTCTCTCTCTCTCTCTCTCTCTCTTCCTCTCTCTCCCTCCCACTCTATCTGAACAAAAAATGGAAAAATGTCCTCGGGTGAGGCCCTGGCCAGTTTGGCTCAGCGGTTAGAGCGTCGGCCTGCGGTCCGGAGAGACCCGGGTTCGGTTCCCCCTAAGGGCACGTACTTCGGTTGCAGTTTGTCCCCGGCCTTGGTTGGTCATGCGGGTGGCAGCCTCTCGATGTGTCCCTTCACATCGATGTTTCTCTCTCTCTCTCCCTTCCTCTCTCTCCCTCCCACTCTATCTGTACAAAAAATGGAAAAATATCCTCGGGTGAGGATAAAAAAAAAAAACAAAAAAAAAAATGTCCTTGGGTGAGGATAAAAAAAAAAATCTATTAGACTTGCCACGGCTGGTTTTTACTCAGTGGTTAGAGCATCGGCCTGCGGTCCCAAGAGACCCAGGCTAGTTCCTGCTAAGGGCACGTACCTCAGTTACAGTTTGTCCCCGGCCCCGGTTGGGGTCGTGTGGGTGGCAGCCAGTTGATGTGTCTCTCTCATGTCAATGTTTCTCTCTCTCTCTTCTTCCCTCTCTCCCTACCACTGTATCTGAAGATGAATGCAAAAATGTCCTCTGGTGAAGATAAAAAAAAAGTACAAATTGGTTGTTATAGAACAGTCATGAGAATATAGAGTATAGGAAATAATATTCTAATAACTATGTATGGTGTGAGATGGGTACAAGATTTATCAGATGATCACTTAGTAGGTTATGTACTGTGTAATCACTGGGGTACACCCTCAAAATTAATATAATATTGTATGTATGTCAACTGTAATGGAAAAAAATTATTATATGGCAAAAAAAAAAATGAGGCATGTTCAACCTCATTAATAATTTTTAAAAATTACAACTATAAAAATTTTATAATTTGAGAGACACTTCGAGTGGTCGCCACCCACATGACCCCAATCAGGCCCGGGGACATACTGCAACTGAGGTACGTGCCCTTAGCGGAAACCGAACCCGATACTCTCTGGTCCGCAGGCCAACACTATAACCGCTGAGTCAAACTGGCCAGGGCAAAATTTTATAATTTGAAATGTCAAAACAATACAGAGAAGTATAATATTAATATTGTTGTCAATTGGTACAATATTTTAATAAAGTAATATGGCAAATATATCTTAAGTGTCAAAATGATCATATTCTTTAACTCAGTAATCCAATTTTTAGAAATTTATCCCAAAGAAATAAATAGAAAAATATATTAACAAAGATGATTATTATATATTTATAATTTGGAAAGGTAAAAATACCCAGTTTTTGAGAAATGAGTAATCAAATTACAGTAAATCAGCTTAACAGATTACTTCTAGCCACACACAAAAAATACATATAAAGACTATATAGCAATGTAGAAACTAATTATAAAGTATTTGGTGAAAAATAGAAAAACAAAAATCTATAAACTACGATTGCTACCTTATGATAACAACCAATAATGTGTTTTTGACCTATCAAAGACTTAGGAAAGAGTTGCAAAAAAAGTAGAGTTCCTATATAATTTTCATTCAGCATCCCTGAATGTTAATATCTCATCTTACATAACCATAGCACAACTATCAAAAGTAAGAAATTAACATTAGTACAATACTATTAACTAAATTACAGATATCAACATTTTTCAATTAATGTTATTTTTCTATTCTGTAATCCAATTCATAATCCTACATTACAGTTAGTTGTCATGTCATAGTCTCCTCCAATCTGTGAAACTTATCTTTCCTTGTCTTTCATGACCTTGTAAATCTCCTATTCTTAAATGTTCACACAACAGTTTTAGCAACATCAGTGGATCTTGACTGTAGCAATTACATACCACTATGGAGGTATTCTTTTTTTTTTGCATTTATCTTCAGATAAAGCAGGAGGAAGAGAAAGGGTAAGAGAGAGAGAAACACACATGTGACTGAGACACAGAGTGGTTGCCACCCACACGACCCCAACCAGGGCCAGGGACAAACTGCAACCGAGGCACATGCCCTTAGCAGGAACCAAACCTGGGACTCTCTGGTCCGTGGGCCGACGCTCTAACCTCTGAGCCAAATTGGCCAGGGATATGGTGGTATTCTAATGGTGATTTTTTATTTTTACTAAATTTTTAAAAATCACTTTATTAATTAGAATTCTTCTATAAAAAGAGTTGTCCTTTCTCCCCCATTTAGTTTATTCAGGATATTAATTTTACTTATTGGGTTACAATACATTATTATATTAGTTTTTTTGGCTCAATGTTATGTGGTTTTAATAATAATATAAAAATAAATAAATGCTTATAGAATAAATGAGTGAATAAACTGCATCTTGTATACCAGGATATGAGAAAGAGAAATATAGATACAACAAAATGTATCCATCACCACAGTAATACAATAGAAAATTGCTGCCTACCTGACATTAGCTTCTTGAGCAATTTCTGGCTCTTGTTTGAGTCACGTTGTAAAATATCCTGTTCTTCACGAGTACATACCTATAAAGAAATAAGACACATGATCCAATAGTTTGTTTGATATTACTTTAAAGTAACCTTAAATTACACATTAGCTCTGGCAATAAAAAAAAAATGAGACTGTTTGTGCTTTTTTATCCTGACAAATATACCAAAATATACATATCCAAATGAGTTTTGCCCTACTCTTTCCATTTCTCCCTTCTTTCATGAACCATGTAAAAAACTGATTTCACTGCTAGTGACCCTAAATGACTTCATGGTTTAATAACAAAAAAATCTAGCCCTGGACAGTTTGGCTCAGTGATCAGAACATTAGCTCGAGCACCAAAGGGTTGCAGGTTTGATTACCAGTCAAGGACATGTACCTGGTTTGCAGGTTCAATTCCCCTACCTGGTCAGGGTTGTAGGGAAGGCAAATGATGTGTCTCTCACATTCATGTTTCCCTCTACCTCTCTCTCCCTCCCTCCTTCCCTTCTATTCTCTAAAAATCAATGAAAAACATGTCTTCAGGTGAGGATTAACAAAAAAACCCAACAACAACAACAAAAGAAAATGGATGACCTGATGAATGTAATGTCTACCATCAGAAATATTCAGAAAACGGCCCCGGATGGTTTGGCTCAGCAGTTGGAGCACTGGCCTGAAGACTGAAGTGGGTTCGATTCCTGGTCAAGGGCACATGCCTCAGTTGCAGGTTTCATCCCTGGCCCCAGTCAGAGTTGTGTGGGAGGCAACTAATCGATGTGTCTCTCTCACATCAATGTTTCTCTCTCTATCTCCCTCCCTCCCTCCCTGCCACTCTATCTAAAAAAAATCAATGGAAAATGTCCTCAGGTGAGGACTGACATACATACATACATACATACATACATACATACATAAATAAGTAAAATCTAGCCCATTTTCAGGGGCATGTGGGAGGCGGCCAATCGATGTTCTCTCTCATCAATGTTTCTTTCTCTCTTCCTCTCTCTCTAAAACAATAAAGAAAAAAATTTTTTAAAAAAGTCTTCCAGTTCTAATAATGAAATCTAAGTCTTAACAGGAGAAATTATAAGCAGGTATCTTACTAGAAATGAGCAGAGAGAAAAGCAAATTAAAGTATCACCAGTAAAATCTAGTTTAGCACTTATACTATATATATATTTTTTTCCTTTGAACATTATAAAATAATGAATATATTAAGCAAAAACAAAGTTCTGGTTATTATAAAATCACTACAATTTTAAGAAGGGAGGCAAAGAAAGGGTTACTTAAAAATAATTTCATACTAAGCTTATAAAACTGCAAGGCTTCCAAGGTCAATCTGTTTTACATTACTCTGTTTCTTGAACTGTTAGGTCTCCAAGGAATCTAACAGAAAATACTATAGTTTGAGCAGTTGCCTTGGTGGCACATAGTTTCTATCAGCAGCTTTAGGTTGTTTCTCTAGAGAAAATCCCATATGGGAGGACAATTACTGCTGTTTTCTTAACATTTTTTTTTCTTTATTTACTCCTCACCCAAGGACATTTTTCCATTGATTTTTTTTTTTTTTGCACTTATCTTTTCTTTGGTACATGCCTCTAACCAAAACTGAACCGGGGACTCTCTGGTCCGCAGGCCAATACTCCAACTGCTAAGCCAAACCGACCAAGGCAGCACTTATCTTCAGATAGAGCGGGAGGGAGGGAGGGAGGAAGAGAGAGACACATCAACTGGCCGCCACTCACATGACCCCAACCGGGCCGGGGACAAACTGCAACTGAGGTACGTGCCCTTAGCGGGAACCGAACCCAGGCCTCTCTGGTCCGTGGGCCGACACTCTAACCACTGAGCCAAACCAGCCAGGGCTTCCATTGATTCTTTATAGACAGAATGGAAAGGAAGGGGAGGGAGAGAAAAAGAAAGAGAGAGAGAGAGAGAGAGAGAGAGAGAGAGAGAGAGAAAAACATTAATGCAAGAGTGACATTGATTGGTTGCCTCCTGCACGACCCCAACTGGGGCTGGGGATCAACCTGCAACCGTGGCATGTACCCTTGACCAGGAATTGAACCAACGACCCTTCAGTCCTTAGGCCAACGCTCCAACCGCTGAGCCAAACCAGTCAGGGCCATTTTCTGAACATTTCTGATGGCAGACATTACATTTATCAGGTCATCAACTTTCTTTTTTTTTTCTTTTTGGTTAATCTTCACGTGAGGACATTTTTTCCACTGATTTTTAGAGAATAGAAGGGGGATAGGGAGAGAGAGAGAAACATAGATGTGAGAGAGACACATCAATTGGTTGCCTCCTGCACAACCTCGACCGGGTAGGAGATTGAACATGCCCTTGATTGGGAATCGAACCCACAACCCTTTGGTGCTTGGGCCAATGCTCTAACTGCTGAGCAAACTTGCTAGGGCAAATCATCCATTTTCTATCAGTTTGTTCAATGAATATACTGAAAAATTAAGAGCTCTAAACAAAGCAATTAAAGAGAAGGTAAAACAAAGCAATATAAAATAGATGCCTTCACCAACACCAAATGCCATTGCTTCAGCCTGCCAGCTCAACTAGCATAATAAGTTCTTTTTTTTATAAATCCTCACCTGAGGATATGTTCTATTGATTTCAGACAGAGGAGAAGAGGGGGCAAAGAGAGAGAAACATCGATGTATGAGAGAAACACTGACTAGCTGCCCACCCCCCCAACACACACACACACACCTCCCCACCAGGGATCAAACCCACAACCCAGGTATGTGCCCTGACGAGGAATTGAACCAGCAATCCTTCAGTGCAAGGGACGATGCTCCAATCAAATGAGCCACACCAGCCAGGGCTGGTATAATAAGGGTTTTAGACAACTCATTAGGGTATTTGTAAGACAGTCATTATTGCTACACTCTTGGGGTCATTCTCTCAGACAAATCAAAACTATAAAGAAGAGGTATCCTAGAAACAAAAGCTTTAATGACCCAAAGATTGTGCCACAGTGGTTCTATTCCCTTGGGGATATGAATCACATCAGAAGACTTGGACAATAAATTTTGACATTTTAGGCCCTAAAGTTTTCTTGAATTGAAGTTAATTTGACACAAGACTCGGGTCTCTCTACAATGTGTATTTTCAAAACCCTTCTCACTAACAGGCCTTGTTACTAGGATACAACCTTAGGTTTTTGACTAAAAAATTCTTGCTATTATAGTTTCCTGGACACAGGGAAGAAATGTACTATAAAAGGGAGAATATACTAGGGATGTGAATGTCCCTACTTATTAAACGAAAGCACAGTAATACAATAAAATAGAAAATAAACAATTACCAGAGTACCACAGAATAAGCAAGGGCCAGAACCTTCTTGTTCACAGACTATACGCCCGCAGATCAGACAGTTATTGATCAGCTTGTGCTTCTGGCCCAGGCAATCACAAGGGTGGCGACCTGGGATCAGGACTGCAAGCTTGTCTTGTCCCTCTTTTGTGTATAAACTGACAAACTTCGTCTTCTTCTTTAAGGAATTGTTGCTCTCTTGTGCCTAATTGTACAAAAGTAAGAGATATAACATCAAATAATTAATGACAATGAAAATAGTCGAGGATAAAAAAAAAACCTCAGTTCTGTTCAATAACATATACATTACTGAGGAGCCACGCAAGGAGGGAGTGGGAGAAATACAAATTAGTTATAATCAAGGATCTAGAGAAAGATTATGCTCTAGAAAAACTATCTTATATACCTTACCTTTTCAGTCCTCTATTACAGCTGGTGGGAGGTAGATGTAGCAGTAAAAGCTGATTATGTGACATATTTAAGCATAGCTAAATTGAAGATCATAAGAAACAAAAATGCCTCTAAAAGTAGATGATATTCACAGATTTGAAATTATGACTAAAATAAGAATAATCCATAAAAATAGACTCAATAAGGCCCTGGCTGAGTAGCTCAGTTAGTTAGAGCATTGTCCTCATATTCCAAGGTTGTGGGTTCCATTCCAGGTCAGGGTACGTACAAGAATCAACCAATGAATGCATAAATAAGTGAAACAACAAATCAATGTTTGTCTCTCTTCCTTCCTCCCTCTCTCTAAAAAAAAAATTTAAACAACAGACAATAATTAAAAGACAGATAACACAATGGGGAAAAGACCTAAATAGGAATGTCATAAAAACAATATCCAAATTGCTCAACAATCTCATGAAAAGGTGCTTAACTTCATTAGTCATCAAGATAATGCAAAATAAAGCCAAAATGCATACAACTACACACCAACCAGAATGGCAAAATTGAAAGAGACAGAAAATACCGAGTATTGACAATGATACAGAGCAATCAGAGCTCTCATACACTGTTGAAGTATAAACTGGTATCTACTAAAGTTGAACATATGCACATCCTGTGACCCAGTAATTCAACTGTTGAATATATACTCCACAGAAATGAGTAAATATGTTCACTAAAAGACAAGCAAAAAAATGTTCACTGCAACATTGAAATTGAACTACCCAAATGTTCAACAGTAGATTGATGTATTCCCTTAATTAGGATCCTACATAGCAATGAGAATGAAAAAGTATAGCTATGCAAAATAATAATAATTCTCATAAAGCCAAAAACAAAGAGTACATATTATTTAGGTTCATTTACACAAAGTTCATAAGGAGGCAAAACTAATCTATGATGTTAGAAGTCAAGAAGGTAGTTCCTGCCCTGGCCGGTTTGGTTCAGTGGTTAGAGCGTCGGCCTGCGGTCCTGAGAGACCCGGGTTCGGTTCCCGCTAAGGGCATGTACCTCGGTTGCAGTTTGTCCCCGGCCCTGGTCGGTTGTGCGGGTGGCAGCCACTCGATGTGTTCCTTTCACATCGATGTTTCTCTCTCTCTCTCTGTTCCTCTCTCTCCCTCCCACTCTACCTGAACAAAAAATGGAAAAATGTCCTCGGGTGAGGATAAAAAAAAAAAAAAGAAGGTAGTTCCTGCCCTGGCCGGTTTGGCTCAGCGGTTAGAGCGTCGGCCTGCGGTCCTGAGAGACCCGGGTTCGGTTCCCGCTAAGGGCATGTACCTCGGTTGCAGTTTGCCCCCGGCCCTGGTTGGGTCGTGCGGGTGGCAGCCACTCAATGTGTTCCTTTCACGTCGATGTTTCTCTCTCTCTCTCTCTCTTCCTCTCCTTTCCTCCCACTCCATCTGAACAAAAAATGGAAAGATGTCCTCGGGTGAGGATTAAAAAAAAAAGAAGGTAGTTGCTTTGGGAGGGTTGTCATTTTGAGGCACATTGGGAGTCTTCTAGAGGAATGGAAATGCTTTGTTTCTGCCTATACAGGTATGGGTCAGTTTGCGAAAATTCATCTGCTCAATTCTGCACATGTGTTATAAAATAAAAAGTTTAAAGAGAGAACTATACTTATTAGCCTCTGTCTCATTCCATTTAGGCTGTTATAACAAAATACCATAGATTGGGTAGCTTATAAACAACAGGAATTTATTTCTCACAGTTCTGGAGGTTGAAAGTTCAAGATCAGGGTGTCCATAGGTTGAGCGAGGCATAGCGGGGAAGAACATCTGGCCCTTGGGCCATATAAGGTCTAAGAAATCAATACCAGCTAACATCACACACATCACCAAATTAGTCTCACCAAATATAGCAGGCTAATTTTTATGTTGATAATTTTATATGGCCCTCAGATGATGTTATAAATATCCAAATGGTCCTTGGCAGGAAAAAGGTTCCCCACTCCAGGTTACAGAAATTACATCTAGGTCATTGTGTCCTCACATGGTGGAAGAGGCTAGGGAACTCTGTGGGGTCTCTTTTTATAAAAGCACTAATCCTATTCATGAGAATTCCACTCTCATGACATAAGAATCTCCCAAAGGCCCCATATCCTCATACAGGTTGGGCATTAGCATTTCAACATGTGAATTTTGGGGGGATACAAACATGTAAACCATAGCAGCCTCTGACATGTGAAGTATATAGATGCCTCTCCCATATTGTGGTCTTACTTCCTTTAAATTGAGAGTTCCTTAATCGTATCCAGAGACTGAAGTTTCACAGTGGAAAAATCTCAAAAGTTCTAACAGATAGAAAAATACTTCAAGGTAGAGAACGATTCTTTGGTAAGTATAAAGAGATGTGACATACCCTAATGTCCAAAGCCAAAAGTTGAGATATAAAGACAATATCAAATATGTCAACTTAGGTATGTAAGACAAGTGCTAAAGATTTGATCTGATCTAATAGGTTACAATTTTTCAAACTAGTCAATTATATCTTTGGCTCTCAGGGACAGTGGAGGAAGGAAGATTGAAATCTCTAAGTAGAAGTTTGTATTTTATTCCCATTAGGTATCCAGTTACATAAAAAATTATGTATTAGAGCCCTGGCCAGTGTGGCTCAGTTGGCTGAGCATTGTTCCAGGCACCAATAGGTTTCAGTTGATTCCTGGTCAGGGCACATGCCCAGGTTGGAGGCCTCATCCCCAGTAGAGGACTTGTGGGAGGCTGCCCATCAATGTTTCTCTCTCTCACCCACCCCTCTCCCTTCCTCTCTCTAAAATCAATAAAAACATATTTCAAAATAAAATAAAAAAAGGTATTTGAGGGATTGAGAGTTGGGCTTTGATGAGGTCTCATAGCTAATGGGCAGTAAGTATTTATTGAAAAGGAGAGAGAAAAAGAAATAGAGGAGAAAACAGAGCAAGCAAGAAAATTCACAGCACATCATTCTAGTGCTTAAAATCATCACTGGCTTCCTACTGTGCTTAGAATAAAATCCAAGCTACTTTCTAATGACCTATAAGGTGCTCTCCAACTTCATCTACATATCCTTCTTTTCCTGTTCACTATGCACCAGGTACAGAGGCTACTGATATTTCCTAGAACACTTTTCCCCATCTCCCCTTTGCACTTGTTATTCCCTCTATCTGCACTGTTCCTAGCCCATCTCTTAACATATGGTTCCTTTTCATGTTCAGGTTTTTTGTTTTTGTTTTTTCAAATTGCAAGAGATAGTTTATTTAGAAAGTTACAGAGGTAGTAGAAATGAGCCAGCTGGGCTGCGTAGACTCAGGAAACAAGTTACAGAAGCAGAATAAGGGCGCTTGGAGCTTAGAAGAGGGAAAGGCAAAACTAATGCACTTAGAATGAAGAAAAGGGGTACTGGAAAGGCGCAGGCATGCTCCTGAGAGGGCAAGCATTGCATGTTCAGGTTTTAGCTACAATTTCAGTCCTTCAGAGAGGCTTTACCTAAATACCCTACCTAAACTAACACCCGTCCTACTAATTACTGCCTATCACACGGTTCTTTTTCTTTTTCTAAAGAGCAGACCTCTTTCTTTAAAAAAAAAAAGTTTTTATTAATTTTTTTAGAGAGAGATAGAAACATCGATGTGAGAGAGAAACATTGATTGGCTGCCACCTGCACGCCCCCCTACTGGGGATTGAGCCTGAAACTGGAGCATGTGCTCAGATCCAGAATCAAACTGAGACCTTGCAGTCCATGGGATGACGCTTAATCCACTGAGCCCAGCTTGACAATTTTCAATTCCTTGACAATATTCAAATCTGTAATTATTCAAAATTTTTTTTCTTTGACTGTCTTTTCCACTTTTCCTCTGAACCATTAAAATGTAAACTCTGGGCCAGCTGGTATGGCTCAGTGATTGAGCATCAACCCGTACACCAAGAGGTCACTGGTTCAATTCCTGGTTAAAGTACATGCCCCCAGTAGGGGGCATGCAGGACGAGGCCAATCGATGTTCTCTCTCACATAGATGTTTCTCTCTCTCTAAAATCAATAAAGGAAAAAAAAAATTTAATAAAAAATCAAATGTAAACTCTAGAGAGCAAGAAAGCCTCATGTGTCTTGTTTATTGCTGTATTTCTAATTGCTATACTTCTTTACATACAGCAGACATGCAATAAAAATTTCTAAATAACCAAATGAATTGCTAATGAAAGTTGAGGTTAGATTCACCTACAGGTCCATTTGTAGGTACAGTGTGACAATCATTACTCATGTTTCCAGATCTGTGAATCTGTCTACTTGCTAATATTTATTTGTAACCCCAAAAATCAATATTCCAAGTGCTTTCACAATCATCCATAGTCAGACACAGGGCAATAAATTTGAGTCACCAAATGCACGTATTTTCAACTAAGTTCAAGCAAGAAAATAATCTGCCTTATTTCAGCTCTTGTACAGTAAACAAGTGTCTTTTTTTAGTCCATTTGATGCCACTTCTTTGCATTTTTGTTGGTGATCTCACCATTTATTTTTATATTTTTAATCCTCACCGAGGATATTGTTTCATTGATTTTTGATAGAGGGGGGAGAGAGAGAGAGAGAGAAACATCGAATTAACAGAGACACATCGATTGATTGCCTCCTGCAGGACCTCAACCAGGGCCAGGGATCGAATTGCAACTGGGGTACGTGCCCTTGACCAGAATCAAACCCGAGACTCTTTAGTCTGCGGGAGGATACTCTAACCACAGAGCCAAACAGGCCAGGGTGGTGATCTCTCCATTTAAAATGGCCCCATGCACAGTGCTGGAGTGCTGTCTATTGTTCCTAAGCACAAGAAGGTTGTACCTTATGTAGAAAACAGGCATCTTTTTATTATTATTATTACTATTACTTTTTATCCTCAACCAAGGACATTTTTGCATTCATCTTCAGATAGAGCAGGAGGAAGGGAGGGGGGGAGAGAAAGAGAAACATCGATGTGAGAGAGACACATCGAGTGGTTGCCACCCACACGACCCCAACCAGGGCCGGGGACAAACTGCAACCAAGGTACATGTCCTTAGCAGGAACCAAACCTAGGACTCTCTGGTTCACGGGCCAGACACTCTAACCACTGAGTCAAACTGGCCAGGGCAATTATTTTTTTTCTTTATTGATTTTAGAGAGAGAAGAAGGGAGAGGGAGAGAGATAGAAGCATCAATGAGAGAACATCAATTAGCTGCCTCCTGCATGCCCCCACTGGAGACCGGGCCCACAACCTGAGCACGTGTCCTGACCAGGAATTGAACCAGCGACCTCTTGGTGCATGGGTTGATGCTCAACCACTGAGCCATACTAGCCTGGCATAAAATAGGCATCTTATAAATACACTTTCTTCAGGCATGAGGTATAGTGCTGTTGGCCGTGAGTCAATGTTAATGAATCAACAACATATATTAAATAAAGTGTCTTTAAACAGAAACACACATAAAATAAGGTTATATATTGATTGGCTAATGAAACTGTTGTGGACAGAGGCTCCCAGGAATCTAACCCTGAATTCCCCCTAGGAAGTTCAATATTCACTAATTCAGTATACACTGTGACTTTAATGAGAAATTATTTTCCAAGTTTGTTTAATGAGTACAAAACACTTAAGGACAAAACAGACTCAGAAGTAGGTTGCTGAGAGACAAATTGCTCTGAAAGCATTAAGAAATATAAAATTAAATATTGATCATTATTTATTATCATTATTATTATTTGAGAGAGTAGAAGGAAGGGAGGGAGGAAGAGAGAGAGGAAGAGAAACATCAATGTGAGAGAGACCAATCAATCAGTTGCCTCCCACACACACAAAGACTGGGGATCAAACCTGCAACCCAGGTACCTGCCTTTGACCAGGAATCAAACCCGAGACCCTTCAGTCCATGGGCTGATGCTCTCTAATCACTGAGCCACATAGGCCAGGGCTAAATCATTATTAATTTGTAGATTTTCCCGACCTAAGACTGAAAACTTAAGGGTGACCCCTCAGCTTTCACTTTACCTACTTTAATAACAAGCATCAAGGCAGCTTATCCATTAAGGACCATTAATATAAAAAGTGAAATTCTCTGTCAAACTACAATGGCATTTACCACATTAAAAATCTAGATTATAAAAAATCTAGGTTGCCCTGCCTAATTTTTCTCAGTGGTTAGAGCATCAGCCCTTGGATAGAAGGGTCTCGGGTTCAATTACCAGTCAAGGGCACATACTTGGGTTGCAGGTTCAATCCCCACCCACCCTACCTACCCCACCTCCAGTCAGGTCCTGTGGGAGGCAACCAATTAATGTGTTGCTTTCTCACACTGATGTTTCTCTCTCTCTCCTCCTCCCCTCCCTTCCACTCTATCTAAAAATTAATGTAAAAATATCCTCTAGGTTATAACAGTATAAATATCACATAGCCAGTGCAGGCTTCTTTAATGTGAACTGGCAAATGAGTTGACCAAACAGATTAGAGCAACAGAGGATTCAATAAATTAAAAGATTAAAGAATTGCAAAAAAGAAATACTTAAAAGGATTGACATATATAAATTTAAAAATATTTAAAATAACATTTAAAAACAGAAGTAGAATTTTTTAAAAAGCATCCTTAGGCCGGCCAGTGTGGCTCAGTGGTTCAGCACTGACCCATGCACCAAGAGTTCGCTGCTTTGATTCCTGGCCAAGACACATGCCCAGGTTGTGGGCCCGATCCCCAGTGCAGGGCATGCAGGATACAGCCAATCGATGTTCTCTCTCATCAATGTTTCTATCTCTCTCTCTCCCTTTCACTTCCTCTCTCTCTAAAATTAATAAAGAAAAAAAAATAAAATAAATAACATCAATTAAAAAAAAAAGCATCCTTAAAAAAATCACTCAAGCCCTGGCCGGTTTGGCTCAGCGGTTAGAGCGTCCGCCTACGGTCCGGAGAGACCTGGGTTCGGTTCCCGCTAAGGGCATGTGCCTTGGTTGCAGTTTGTCCCTGGCCCTGGTTGGTTGTGCGGGTGGCAGCCACTCGATGTGTCCCTTTCACATCGATGTTTCCCTCTCTCTCTCTTCCTCTCTCTCCCTCCCACTCTGTCTGTACAAAGGATGGAAAAGTGTCCTCGGGTGAGGATAAAAAAAAAAAATCACTCAAAGAAGACGCCTGGCCAGTGTGGCACAGTGGTTGAGCGTCAACCCATGCACCAAGAGGTCGCGGGTTCGATTCCTGGTCAGGGCACATGCCCAGGTTATGGGCCCAATCCCCAGTGGGGGGCATGCAGGAGGTGGCCAATCAATGTTCTCTCTCATTGATGTTTCTCTCTCTCCTTCTCTCTTCCTCTCTCTCTAATATCAATTTTTTAAAAATTAAAAAAAAAAAAACTTGTTTAAAAACAAGTATTTTTGGCTGGTTATCAAGGCACCTTTACCCCTCTCCTTTCTCCCCTTCTAACCCCTTCTGCTTTCCCCCTCTCCTTCCCTCCCCTTCCCCCTCCTTCCCTCCCTTTCCCCAGACTCATAAAAAATAAATAAAATAGGGTCAAGATGGCGGCGTAGGTAAACGCAGTATCGCGTCCTCCCACAACCACATCCAAGTTACAACAAAACTACAGAACAACCACCATTTAAAACCGCCTGAGATCAAGCTGAATGGAAGTCCTACAACTACAGAATTAAAGAAGCTGCATCGAGACTGGTAGGAGGGGCGGCAGCGTGAGGAGCTGGTCCCACACCCACGTGTGGCAGATAAAAATCAGGAGGACACCTCGGCTAGGAAGGTCCTTCCTGAGGACTGAGGGGTCCCTGTCCCACACCAGGTGCCCCGCTCAGGGTTCCAGTGCCAGGAAGAGAATCCCCATAACTTCTGGCTGGAAAAACCAGCAGGAAATGAGGCTCAGGGAAGCTGACGAGGCTGGAGCCCCAGGCAGCTCCTTAAAGGGCCCGGACTTATCGGACTCTCTCCCTCTAAGCTTGGAGGGGAGGCAGCTCGAGGGGAACCAGAGACATACAGGGAAGAGCTGTTTGGCACTGGAGCGAGGGCTGGAGAGGGGGCTTTCTCTGGGACAAACTTGCTGTCAGAGGCCTTTGTTCCTTTGCTGAGCCCTTCCCTGGGGCGGCAGACAGCCGACATATCTGGGACTCCAGCAACCTGGCTCACACTGGTAGCCCTGCCCTGCTGACACCTTGAGGCCCCGCCCAGCCCTACCCAACTTTCAGGCCCACCCCTACCCAACTTTCAGGCCCACCCAAGCTGTTGGCACTTGCTTAACCATAGGATTGGCCTGACTTGGATCCTGCTTCAGGTTTTCCTAAATTTTTTCAAACGAGCAGCATCTGGTCTCAGCTAGCCCCATACCGCTCGTTAAGTAATACACAGAAACAAACACAGGGAGGCAGCCAAAATGAGGAGACAAAGAAACAGGTCCCAAATGAAAGAACAGAACAAAACCCCAGGAAAAGAACTAAGCGAAATGGAGATAAGCAACCTAACAGATGCTGAGTTCAAAATACTGCTTATAAGGATGCTCAATGAACTCAGTGAGGGCCTCAAGAGCATTAAAAAGGACCATCCAGAAATGATGGATGCACAGTTAGAAACGAAGGAGGCTTTAACTGAAATAAAGAATAATTTACACAGCTTCAATAATAGAGTACGTAAATCCAAGAAGGAAACCATCGATTTGGAATATAATGAAGCAAAAAACGCCCAATCAGAACAGCAAAAAGAAAAAAGAATCCAAAAAAATGAGGAGAGTGTAAAGAGCCTCTGGGACAACCTCAAGCATGCCAACATTCGCATCTTGGGGGTGCCGGAAGGAGAAGAGAGAGAACAAGAAATCGAAAACCTGTTTGAAACAATAATGGCAGAAAACTTTCCTAACTTGGTGAAGGAAACAGACATACAAGTCCAGGAAGCACAGAGAGTCCCAAACAAGATGAACCCCAACAGGCCCACACCAAGACACATCATCATCAAAATGCAAAAGGTTCAAGACAAAGAGAGAATCTTAAAAGCAGCAAGAGAAAGGCAGCTAGTTACCTACAAGGGAGTTCCCATAAGGCTGTCAGCTAATTTCTCAAAAGAAACTTTGCAGGCCAGAAGGGAGTGGCAAGAAATATTCAGAGTGATGAAAAGCAAGACCCTACAACCAGGATTACTCTATCCTGCAAAGCTGTCATTTAGAATCGATGGCCATATAAAGACTTTCCCAGCCCTGGCCAGTTTGGCTCAGCGGTTAGAGCGTCGGCCTGCGGTCCGGAGAGACCCGGGTTCGGTTCCCGCTAAGGGCACGTACTTCGGTTGCAGTTTGTCCCCGGCCCTGGTTGGTCGTGCGGGTGGCAGCCACTCGATGTGTCCCTTCACGTCGATGTTTCTCTCTCTCTCTCCCTCCCACTCTATCTGTACAAAAAATGGAAAAATACCCTCGGGTGAGGATAAAAAAAAAAAAAGACTTTCCCAGACAAGAAAAAGCTAAAGGAGTTCATCACCACCAAACTGTTATTATATGAAATGATGAAGGGTCTTTTTGAAGAAAAAGATAAAATATATGAACAAACAAAACGGCAATGAATACGTATCTATCAACAATGGAATCTACAAACAAAATGAACAGATAGAACAGAAACATTCTCATAGATACAGAGAACATTTTGTTGGTTGCCAGATGGGAGGGGGTTTGGGGGAATGGGTGAAAAGGGTGAAGGGATTAAGAAGTAGAAATTGGTTGCTAAACTGACAAACCTCAAAGGGAAAGGGGCTGGGGGTGGTGGGAAGAAATAAACCAAAGAACTTATATGCATAACCAATGGACACAGACAATAGTGTGGGAAAAGGCGGGAGGGAGGCAGGAGAGGGGAGGAGGGAGTCAATGGGGGAAAAAATGTGGAACATCTGTAATACATTCTACATGCAACAATAAAGATTAAAAAAAAAATAAAAAATAAATAAAATAAAAAACAAGTATTTTTATTGGTAAGAGTAAAATAAATACTCAAAATAATGTTCAGATGGTTACAAACTTAAATGTGACGAACATTTTCCCAAATTCTATGTACTGAAGAATAATTTTGTTAGCTTCATTATATCCCATCAAATGAGGAAAGCATAATTTATTTAATCTTTCTCTTATGGCTAAACAATCAGGTCAATTCAAATTTTCAATATTATAAATAACATTGTACAGAACATAAGTTTTTAGCCTATACTTTTTTTTTTTTTTTTTATCCTCACCCGAGGACATTTTTCCATTTTTTACTCAGATAGATCGGGAAGGAGAGAGAGGAAGAGAGAGAAACATCGACGTGAAAGGGACACATCGAGTGGCCGCCACCCACACGAACCAACCAGGCCCGGGGACAAACTGCAGCCAAGGTACATGCCCTTAGCGGGAACTGAACCCGGGTCTCTCTGGACCGCAGGCCGACGCTCTAACCGCTGAGCCAAACCGGCCAGGGCGCCTATACTTTTTAATTTATTTATTTTTATTCCTCACCCGAGGATATTTTTCCATTTATCATCAGATAGAGAGGGAGGGAGGGAGGGAGAAGGAGGGAGAGGGAGACAGAGAGAGAGAGAGAGAGAAAAAAACATCAACATGATAAAGCCACATCGACTGGCTGCCTCCTGCATGACCCGACCAGGGCCAGGGATGAAACGCAACCGAGGTACATGCCCTGATCAGAACTGAACCCTGCGACTCATTGGTCCACAGGTTGATGCTCTAACCGCTGAGCCAAACTGGCCAGGGCAAGAGGTTCCTGTTTTAACACTCCATCATGAGTATTCTATTTTTAAAATCTTCGACACCTAGCTGGTGTGGTTCAGTGCTTGAACATTGACCCATGCACCAAGAGGTCACTGGTTCGATTACCGGTCAGGGCACATGCTAAGGTTGTTGGCCTGGTCCCCAGTGGGGAGCATGCAGGAGGCAGCCAGTCCATGTTCTCTCTCATCAGTGTCTCTCTCTCTCTCTCCCTTCCTCTCTCTCTCAAATCAATAAAGAAAAATTATATGAAAAATTACAAGCTCCAGCCAGTTTGGCTCAGCAGTTAGAACAATGGCCCACGGACCAGAGAGGCCTGGGTTTGGTTCCCACTAAGGGCATGTACATCGGTTCATCCTGGCCCTAGTTGAGGTTGTGTGGGTGGCAACCAGTCGATGTGTCTCTCCTGCATTGATATTTCTCTCTCTCTTTTCCTCCCTTTCTCTCTCCCACTCTATCTGATGATAAAATGCAAAAAAATAAAATAAATAAAATAAAATCTTTGACAATTTGATAGGCAATATCTCAGGAATTTAATGTGTATTTATTTGGTTAGTAGTACAATAACCAATCATTCTGGTTTGCCTGGGACTTGGGGAATCCCAGAATATGGGACTTTCAATGCTAAAACAGGGAAAGTCCCAGGCAATTAGGGTGACGAATTGGTCTTAATTACTAGTAAGTTAGACTTCTATTTTTTTTTTTTATCCTCACCCAAGGACAATTTTTTTTTTTTTTTTGCATTTATCTTCAGAAAGAGCAGGAGGGAGAGAGGGAGGAAGAGAGAGAGAGAAACAATGATGCGAAAAAGACACATCAAGTGGCTGACACCCACACGACCCCAAACGGGGCTGGGGACAAACTGCAACCAAGATACGTGCCCTTAACGGGAACAGAACCAGGACTCTCTGGTCCGCAGGCCAACGCTCTAACCACTGAGCCAAACTGGCCAGGGCAAGATAGACATCTTTGTATATTTATTGGTCATTTGTATTTTTTCTTTTGCTTGTGGTCTTTCCTCATTTTATTCTGACCAATAAAGACTTAAATTTCTATTTTTCTCCTTTAACTTAACAATATTTTGTAAACATTTTGTACTTTTTTTGCATAATCATCACACTCAGAATTTTCTGATCACTACTCTTCCTTTTGGCATAATTAACTTTTCCCTTACATTGGAAAATTTAGCTGGTCAAATTGTCTTCATTATAAATATTTCTGTTTACCTCACAGGCCTAATTTGATTGGAAAGAGAGAATACAAAAAAGCTCTAAAAGTTAAATGACGATTATGATAGTGGTGGTTGTGGTGGACAGCCCAAAAGAGAACACTGTTAATAACAGCTAGAACTATACATTCTTTTAGTATAAACCCACCAAAAGCCCTGGCTGGTTTGGCTCAGCGGTTAGAGCATCGGCCTGCAGTCTAGAGAGACCCAGGTTTGGTTCCCGCTAAGGGCACGTACCTCAGTTGTGGTTTGTCCCCGGCCCTGGTTGGGTCGTGCGGGAGGCAGCCACTCCATGTGTCCCTTTCACATCGATGTTTCTCTCTCTCTCTCTTCCTCTTTCCCTCCTACTATATCTGAACAAAAAATGGAAAAATGTCCTCGGGTGAGGATAAAAAAAGAAAGGAAAAAAACCACCAAAAAATGTTGAAATTGAAGTCCTAGTGCACTTACTTAATTAAACATTTTGCATCATATATATAGATATAACCCCAATCTCAATCCCTAAGTAAAGATGTACTTGTAATACTTATTTAATCAGGTGGCCAAAAAAACTACCATATAGAAAGTAATTATCACTTTCTCTTCATAAAATTCATGTATTTGTTGGAATACTGCCATTCTAGACCAATGTGTATACTTTGTACAGTCATTTCCTCTTCTCCATATATCCAGAAAAAATTTCATTTTCAAAAAATTGGCACTTACCTTGGCCAAATCAAAAGGTGTTTTGACCTCTATGGTTGTGTCAGGTTCAGCAAATGCAGGAACTTCCTGTCTGTTTCTCCCTTTCCGCCTACTCCTCTTTAGCTGGTCTCCTGATCTCTGCCCATCGAACATTTCTTTAAAGAAGAAAAAAAGAAAAAATATATATATATACACACACACACATAGATAGTTTGATAATAGAATTATTGGTGAACTAATAGCTAGCAAAGAGAAGGTGATGCTTATTTAATTTTTTTATTGATTGATTTACTTGGGGGGGAGGGGAAGGAGAGAGACAGACATTGATTTGGTGTTCCACTTATTTATGCATTCATTTGTTGTTACTTGGAGGATTGAACCTGTATGTGGGGATGACGCTCTAACCAACTGAGCAACCCTGCAGGGGTAATGCTTAATATTTAAAATCAAGATATGAAGTCTGGCAGGTTTTTAAATTTTCATTTTCTTTCAAATAATAATTAGATTTAAACCATCATTTTCTAGACTGTAGTCAATGATAAAGACTACTAGCTAGGATTAAGAAGTTATATTAAAATCTGATACTTTAGATTGTATAATAATAATGACTTAGATTATTTAGTTTGGTGCTCATCTTTGTACTGTTTAAATAATAACTTCCAAATGCTATGATACTAAAATTGGTCAACGTTTTCCCTCATCCAGGTATGCACATAACTGAAAAGTATTTCTTTAATCCATGTATACATTTTTCAAATTATTCTAAAGTCACATTTATATCTACAAACAGTATTTTTGTGATATTTTCTAAGTTGAAAAAGTCTGAACAATATTCATCACAGATTGAGAAGAATTAAATTAAAAATGTGTGTGTGTGTGTGTGTGTGTGTGTGTATGGCTCTGCTTAAGATAGCTGTGAGGAAATACAGAGTAACAAAAAAATACCAAGTTCTATAAACCAGCCCATTTACCAATATTTCAACATTTTACTTAATTACATTAACTTAACTCACCATCCTTTTTGAAGGACTTCTGCAGAGCATCAGAAGTCAACTCCTGATCATTCTTTTGCCACTTGTTTATAAGCTCTTCTATGAATTGACCTTTTTCCCCCTCATTTCCCTGAAGGAGGTCAGTAACATATTCGCGTATCTCTTCAGGACTCTCAATTGACAAAACATACCTCAGGAAGTAAAGATATAAGTTGTTGAAACAAGGCTAGCTTACACTATGTTTTTCAATAATCATAACAGAGATCAAGATAGTAAAAACCATTACTTAATCCATTAGAGTGTTTTACTTTAAGTCAAGTTTTACCTTAGACACTAGGGATATAAATTTGATTAGGACAAAGACCCTGACTTCAAGCAGTTCATAATCTAATCTTCACAACCTTCTTGTATTTCTTTTTTTTTTGGTATGTGCCCCTAGCAGAAACCGAACCCGGGACTCTCTGGTCCGCAGGCCAACGCTCTAACCGCTGAGCCAAACCGGCCAGGGCACAACCTTCTTGTATTTCTAAAACCAAATCAGTGTTGTTGTTGTTTTTTTTTCTTTACTGATTTTAGAGAGACAGGAAGAGAGAGGGAGAGAGAGAAATATCGATGAGAGAGAACATGGATTGGCCGCCTCCTGCATGCCCCCCACTGGGGATCTGGCCCACAATCTGGGCATGTGCCCTGACCGAAAATTGAACTGGCAATCTCTTGGTGCATAGGTCAACGCTCAATCACTGAGCCATACCAGCCAGGCCAAATCAGTGTTTTGAAGATAGGTTAGTGGGGCTACCCTTAATACAGGAATACTATCTTTTCTTATTGTTATTAAAATATAGTTGGCACGGGGTAGGGGGTGCCAATGGGGTAAAAAGGTAAAATATCTGTAACAAAAAAATAAATAAAAATTCATATAAAAAATAAATAAATAAAAAAAATAAAATAAAATACAGTTGGCAGAATACTTCCTATAATTACAGAATACTTTCTATAACCACATACTTTCTATAACTATAACCATTATATTTTCCTAAGAATAATACAAATTACCTAATCTCTATATTACAAAACCTAAAATTCATCTTCATTTTTGCTAAAAATATAAACTAAACTCTAACCAATTATTGATTTAACATTCTTAAAAATGATAAAGATTAGCATCACATCAGAATAAGAGTTCTGTGCTTTTTTTTTCCTAGCTTTTATTTATTTTTCCTTTATTGATTTTAGAGAGAGAGGAAGAGAGAGAGAGAGAGAGAGATAGAAACATTGAATAGAGAGAACATCGATCCGCGGCTCCTGCATGCCCCACACTGGGGATCGGGCCCTCAACCCAGGCATGTGTCCTGACTGGGAATCAAACCGGCGACCTCTTGGTGCATGGGTCAACGCTCAACCACTGAGCCACATCGGCCAGTTGTGTGCTGTCTTTTAAAAATATTCAGGCCATTCAAGTCAAATAATTCAAGTTACCAAACTATTATAGTACATCTGAGTAATTCTCAAATACCAGGCATGGCACAGCAATTTACACAGCAAATGCTTTCATGGCATCACAGCCTGTTGTGCGATAACTAGTAAAAACCTAATAAGTAGTTCAAATAGCCTTATATTATAGGTAGCTTTAGGGCTTATTTTAAGTTCTAAATACTTCTTGTCTACTTATATTTATGAATTTTAAAAAATGCAAGCAGGTATTTAGACATAGTGCTTCAACTTTAAAACAAATTTCTGATCACTCCTCTTTCAAGCATGTGGATAAGTTGACAAAGGAAAATCTCAGACTGCAAAATAAGCTTAAAAAATATATTTAGCCCTGGCTGGTTTGGCTCAGCGTTTGAAGTGTCGGCCTTCGGTCCAGAGACTCCTGGGTTCGGTTCCCGCTAGGGGCACATACCAAAAATATATACATATATTCATATATTTATCAGCAAGAATTTCAGTTTTTTAAAAAATTTTTATTGATTTTTAGAGAGAGGAAGGGAGAGAAACATCAATTTGTTGTTCCACTTATTTATGCATTCACTGGTTGCTTCTTTTAAAAAAAAAATGTTTTTAATAATTTTAGAGAGAAAGGAAGGGGAAGGAAAAAGAGAGAAAAACATTGATGTGAAAGAGGATCGGTTCCTTCCAGCACACCCCAACTGGGGACTGAATTTGCAACCTGGGCATGTGCCCAGTGGGAACTGAACTGGTGACCTTTAGGAGCATAGTAGGACACTCAACCAACTGAGCCACACTGGCCAGGGCCACTGGTTGCTTCTTATATGTGCCCCAACCAGGCATATCGAAAGGATGCTCTAACCAACTGAGCTAACCAGCCAGGCCTGCAAAACAAGTTTTTAAACCACATTCTATGAGAATTAAAATTTTCCTCATACAGCATGAGGAGACAAAATTGGATTTGGAGACTGAGAAGACTGTACCAATCCATACTCCATTGTTCATCCTTCAAAAACAGCCTCGCCCGGCCAGTGTGGCTCAGCAGTTGAGCACTGACCCATGCACCAAGAGGTCACCGGTTCAATTCCCGGTCAGGGCACATGCCCAGGTTCTGGGCCCAATCCTCAGTGGGAGGCATGAAGGAGGGGGCCAATCGATGTTCTATCTCATTGATGTTTCTATCTCTCTCTCCCTCTCCCTCAAAATCAATAAAGGAAAAAAAAAATTTTTTAAGTAGCCTCAAGTTATTTTTAATTGCATGAGTTTTTTTGGTTTGGTATGCTACCAAAAAAAAAAAAAAGTCTCATTATTTCATTTGACAGCACTCCACTGCTTTAAAACATGCTTAAAAACGACTTAACCTGATCTTGTCTACAAACAAACTTTTTGTTTTATTTAGTTTTTTGGCTGGGTTTTTTGATAAGTCTATTCCAATATTCCAAAAAAAAAAATCCTTGATACAGGCTTTCTTAACTCTCTCCTTGCCAACAAGTCTATTTATTCCCCAACTCGGGAACTCACCTTATTTCCTACAAAAGCCCTAGAATTGTAATGCTGGTTTCAGCATCAACAAACAAGGAGGAATCAAATAGAGAAACACTTACAGGTTCCTTGATAAAGACCAATCTTTGCGGAAGTTTTTCCCTCATGACTGAACATTGCACCTCCACCTAGCCATCTTTAGTTCTCAAGTGAAAGTCATCTTTTGCAGTAAACCTTGCAGTTTCTCAAATCTTAAAGAGTCCTTTACTCCTTGCTCCCACAACACCGTGAACCTCCTCCACCTCAGGACTCATCAGCTAGGCAAAACCCAAGTGTAGCAATTTTCTTTGTTGCACCAGCACCTGTATGGAAGTGGTGCAACAAATATTTGTTAAAGAAATGAACCGAAAGCAGACATTAAATCATGTCACCATCTCCATTTCATAAAAATCACCTACTATAAGATAAGCTCTACTATTTAGTTTAAAGATGAAGAAACTAAGGTACAGAGAGAGAGGGAAATTAAATTGCCCAAGGTTCCAAAACTAGTAAATGACAACAGGAAAAATAGAACCTGGGACTCCTGAGCCAGGAGCTATTTGCACCGCCCCCATTTAAATTCTAGGTCCTGCCCTGGCCGGTTTGGCTCAGCGGTTAGAGCGTTGGCCTGTGGTCTGGAGAGACCCGGGTTCGGTTCAGCTAGGGGCATGTACCTCGGTTGCAGTTTGTCCCTGGCCCTGGTAGGGTTGCGGCCACTCGATGTGTCCCTTTCACAACGATGTTTCTCTCTCTCTCTCCTTCCTACTCTATCTGAACAATAAATGGAAGTGTCTTCGGGTGAGGATAATAAAAAATAAAAAAAAATTCTAGGTCCTGTTCGACATAACCCAGATTGGGCAAACTAAAACGTTCAGAGCAAGGAATTTCTGGAAAAACAATTTAGCTTCTCCTTTCCCTCCAGAATCTATAAGGAAACTGGCTCCCGGGGCAGTCTTACAAATTCTAATTACAGGGATTTGGCGTTTTCCTAGGGGAAAAAAAAAAAAAAAGGCCCCATCCGCCGATTTTGAAGCCTTTCACCCTATTCCAGAAACTAAACTATAAAAGCGAAGGTCAAAATTCGGCACCTAGAGATTAATAACAGTCGTCTCATCACATTACTTCATTCTCATCAACTTTTTAGTCCTCCCCGCTTCCCGATTCTCTCAGCCAGTTCACACCACAGAGCTCCTTCCCGCCTCGGAACCGAACTGGTCTTACTGCATGATCTCCTCGCTGACATCCAGGCCAAAAGTTTTCCGCAACTGCTGGGTACACCAGCCCACCAGCTGCCCCCGGGACGCCGCCCCAGCCACCGCCATTTTCCCCAGCCGGAACCAGCTGGGTTGAGAAAGCCTCGAGTCCTGCACCGGACTAGTTCCCTTCGCAACACCGACTTCGCTTGCGCGGGTTCCGCCAGGCTGCACCGCCGGCGCCGCAGCGACGCCCTCAGCACAGATCCCGCCCACCTGTGCTGGCTCCCCCTACTTCCCGCTTGGTGACGTATTTACATTCACATAAGAGCTTCTGCTCGTGGTTCTTCCGCACGGTTAGATGGAGAACTCCGCGTTCAGAATTCTGTTGAGAAGGCTGTACAAATACCTGTAAAAACTACCGTTTAGGAAAAACAAAACTATAACCCATAACCTGAAGGGCCAATTTTGTTTTATTTTATTTGGAAGGTCCAATTTTAATTGTTTTATGTAAAATAATACTGGGAAGCTAAGCACTGTAAGGGTTTGCTCTAGTGGTAGTGGTTGTATTAATGAGCCCCCCTCACCCTACCCCCTTCGTAGTTTCATACTAGATTCACGCTGCTAAAGTCTCTTTCTATTTAATTTTTTGAGCCAGGTCTTTCCCACAAGGGCCAAGATAACTAATTCAGCAAGCTCCATGGAGAAAAACTTTAATAAATCAGGTGTTGGGATTTGGCTTTGAAGATCTTCCACATCAATTCACTAGTGATTTTTAAGAAGTTGACTAGCCAGCCTCTGTGGCTCAGTGGTTGAGTGTCCACGCCATGCACCAAGAGGTCCCCGGTTTGATTCCTGTCAGGGCACATGCTCAGGTTGTGGGCCTGATCCCCAGTGGGGGGAATACGGGAGGCAGCCAATCATGTTTCTATCTCTCTCTCCCTCTGCCTTCCTCTCTCTAAAAAATCAATAAAGAAAATTTGGTGTTTAAAAAAAAAAAGAATCCCTGGCCAACCGGCTCAGAGGTTAGAGTGTGGGCCCTCTGACCAGAGACCCGGGTTCCTTCCCTCCCACTAAGGGCGCAAACCTAGGTTGCGGTTTGTCCCCGGCCCCACCCAATCTATGTGTCTCTCTCACACTGATGTTTCTCCCTATCTCTTCCTCCCTCTCTCCCTCCTGCTCTATCTGAAGATGAATGCAAAAATGTCCTCGGGTGAGGATAAAAAAATAAAAGAAAAGAAGTTGAAGGTATGTATTTCAACCCTAGATGACCAGATTTAAAGGTTTGTTGCTATTCCTTAGTGCACTGTAGACTGAGGAAAATTTAGCCAGACTTTTATTTTTTTTTTATTTTTATTTTTTTTTTTTATCCTCACCCGAGGATATTTTTTCCATTTTTTTTTTGTACAGATAGAGTGGGAGGGAGAGAGGAAGGAGAGAGAGAGAGAAACATCGACGTGAAGGGACACATCGAGTGGCTGCCACCCGCACAACCAGCCAGGGCCGGGGACAAACTGCAACCGAGGTACGTGCCCTTAGCGGGAACCGAACCCGGGTCTCTCCGGACCGCAGGCCGACGCTCTAACCGCTGAGCCAAACCGGCCAGGGCTAGCCAGACTTTTAATTTAGCCAGCATAGTAATGTCTTCTGATATATTTAATCAATAAATGTGATTGGCTGGCTTTGTTTTACATATATAGGTTCTTCATTCCCATTAGGCTATTTAGACTAAGTAATTACATTATTGTATGCTGTTTCATCTTCTTAGGCTAATGTTTTCATTGACATAATCAAAATCATATGTGTATTTATTTACACTGAGTTTAGATTGTCTTTGTTATTAATTTGGAAAACATGATTTTCTAGCTTAAAAATGTTCATTGTTAGTGGGTTTTGTTTCTTCATTAAAAATCCTCTACATTTGATACTAATTATAAGATATCCAAAAAGTTTAGCTGTTTCTTTACTTGTTCAGTCCCCACAACTAAAATGTTAACTTCTTTTTTTAATGTTTAATATCATTTTATTTTATTCTATTTTTTTATTAATTAATTTTTGTTACAAATGTTTCTTTTTTTTTTTTTTTTTATCCTCACCTGAGGACATTTTTCTATTTTTTGTTCAGGTAGAATGGGAGGGGGAGAGAGGAAGAGAGAGAGAAACATCGATGTGAAAGGGACACATCGAGTGGCTGCCACCCGCACAACCAACCAGGGCCGGGGACAAACCGCAACCGAGGTACATGCCCTTAGCGGGAACCGAACCGGGTCTCTCGGGACCGCAGGCCGACGCTCTAACCGCTGAGCCAAACCGGCCAGGGCTACAAATGTTTCTTAAAATGTTAACTTCTTAAAGACAGAGACTATGACTTCAGTTTTATTTAAAATAAGACAATACATCATACATATTATGATGAAATTACTAGGTCTTTAAGAATAAAAGTGTTCTTATTTTCATAAGGCATGTTAAGATTTGTAATCTCTAGTTTGTAAAGAAAAGCCCTGGCCAGTTTGGCTCAGTGGTTAGAGTGTTGGCCTGTGGTCCAGAGAGGCCCGGGTTCTGTTCCTGCTAAGGGCACGTACCTCAGTTGCAGTTTGTCCCTGGCCCTGGTTGGGTTGTGTGGGTGGCAACTACTCAATGTGTCCCTTTGACATCAATGTTTCTCTCTCTCCCTCCCACTCTATCTGAACAAAAAAAAGAAAAAGAAAAAGAATGTAATATAATGTAATGCCATTTACTAGCATTTCTGCCTGAGCAAAGCAAGCACACCTATTTAACATGATTTAAAGATATTCTTTCGTATAAACTTCACCAGAAATTTTAATTATACATACTACAATTTTTCTTTTTCTTTTTTTTATAATTTATGTCAGCCTAAGAACAACTCAACAGACTAAGAAGCTACTTGTCCTCATTTTATTTTGTTATCCTCCTCACCCGAGGACATTTTTGCATTTACCTTCTGATAGAGTGGGAGTGGGAGGGAGAGGGGGACAGGGAAGAGAGAAAGAGATATCGATGTGAGAGACACACAGTGAGTGGCTGCCACCCAGACGACCCCAACCAGGGCCAGGGACAAACTGCAACCAAGGTAAGTGCTTTTAGAGGGAACCGAACCCGGGACTCTCTGGTCCCCAGGCCAACGCTCTAACCACTGAGAAAACTGACCAGTGCCTACAATTTTTCTTAATGTCCTAGGCCTTTGGAATTTTTAAGAGTCACACCCTGAACTCTCTGTGTTTTATTTAACTGCAAAGGAGAAGCACTTCCTCAAAGCAAGCATTTAAATTAGAATTTTTACTAGGCATCACTGCTTTTTTCCTACTTGTTTTACTCTAACATGTCTCCTTCCCTATCATAATTGGTATTAAAAAGACAAATATCCATACAAACACAGCTGTAGTAATATGCAGACCATCCTTGTGTGCAAAAGTATATTTGTACTTCTTTGTAGCAGTTTACTTGACAAGTGGACTAGGATAAAACACACAGCAGATTTTCTATACAGTTCTAATTTCTGCAGGGATCTGGGATATGAGTTCAAATTAAGTAATTCAGGTCTTTGTAGAAGCCACTTTAACTGAAAAGAAAATAATGTACTGCAGAACCATTGTGTATTGAGAGAGGCATGATGACAAATAACAAAAGAATATACCCTGGGGCTTGTTGATTTTTCTGATAGGAATTTGGTTGTAATCTTAGAATACAAGGTTTAGACAAAGTAATTTCTAATACATTTCCTGCTATTTTAATGCTAATTTCACCTGTTGTCTAGCTTCTTTAATTCTAAAACTCAAAGTAGTTGTTGATTCTGTTAAAACACTAAAAAGTTCTGAAAGTTCAAACACAGTTTATTGGAGAAAATCAATGTGGGGCTTAAATTTTCAGGGTTGCTATTCAAGTGAACATTTAACAAAATCCCAAGGTAAGCTCATCTGATGTTTTATGCACGGTATTCAGAGAGTGAAAATCACTTCCCCCCGGGGTATCGTGACTAATTAGAAACAGGCACAGGGATAGAAAATAGTTATGAGTTCCTATTTTAGAGTTATGCTTACTGTCTGCCAGAGATGCACCCTTAGCACATGTGGCATATTTTTAAGAGACTACACAGGTCTAGACCTGAGACTATACAGGTCTAGAAGAGGTTTTATGAAATTTTTTTCTCTATGTATGTTCCCTTAGTTTCACACCATCCCAACAACATAAAAAAGCCCTATAAATAAATTGTATTAGCTTCCTTTTCTCCCATTCAGTAGAATTGTTTTAGTTAGGGACGTCTTAAGAGAGATCCTGCCCGAGCTATTAAAATTCTATTTATTTTTATTAGCATGATAAAGTCCGCTTCATTTCAGTTTTCACTTCCAGAAGTCAATTACGATGGATTTAACCCTTAGGTGACTTTTGAACAAATGGTCAAATTCTCTTTCTTTGCTGGGTTTTCTTTTCGGAGCAGGACCATTTCCCTGGTTCAAAATGTCTTTTTTCTTTTCCCACCTAGTTCAAAATCTGAAAACCCGCACACGGACCACTCGGGGAAAGCACCCCGGCACCGCCCATCTGAGGCGGTACGAATCACAAGCTTCTGCGAATTGATGGACGCGTCAGCACTGTGCCAAGAACCTGCGCTGTCTCACTGGACACTGGTAATTGGTTGTGGGGGACGGCGCGGAACCAATGGAAAGAGGGCGCGGAACCAATGGGGAGAGTCCGTGGAGCGCGCGGGAAAGAGTCCAGTATAAACTGTGCCGGGAGATTCGTTTTCCTATTCTTGTCCAGTGAAATACCTTTTGCTGGAAAGTCAGTTGGTTGTTCTCATCACCTCGCATTCGAACATGGTGCGGACTAAAGCAGGCAGTGTCCCAGGCACCTATAGAAAAGGTGAGGCAGTTGAGCAAGGCAGTGGGGGCAGGGTGTGTTCCTCAGCTCTCGCCGCTAGTGGAAGAGGTGGGGGAGGGGGCGAGGCGGAGGCCGTGGATGCTGCAGACCGGGAAGCAGCTGCCAAATCCCTTAAACAAGTGGAAGAAGTAGAGGCGGCAGGGGAGGTTGATCTGCTGTTTTGGGTCTTGGGGTTCTCCAGAAGCTTGGGTCAGGGACTGTGGTGAGAATGTGGCTCCGAGACTCGGTATCAGAACCTTACTGCCCCCATCTAAATGCCCTCCTTTGCCTCTTTTTGCAGTGGTGGCTTCTCGGGCCCCCAGGAAGGTGCTTGGTTCCTCCACCTCTGCTACTAATTCCACGTCGCCTTCATCGAGGAAAGGTAAAGAGCACCCCTGCAAGCTCTTGAAGGAACCCTCTCAAAATGGGATCAGGCTTGGCACCACAATTCTCCCCTTGGCACCACATTTCTCCTGACCTGACAGCACCCTGACCCATCATGGAATTAATTTTTCTGATTAATTCTTCATGTCCGAATTTCTTCCTTGCCATGTGATACAATGAGGGAGCTTTGGCCTCTTGGCAAGCTGGTGCAGTCGTGGGGTCTTATGGAAAATAATCTCATGCCTGGCAATTTATCTTAAAACTTATTTTTTCTGGGTTAGCGTTTTTATTTTTAATATTGACAAATGGCTTTTTTGTTATTGTTAATCCTCACCTGAGGATATTTTTCCATTAATTTTTAAGTGGAAGGGAGTGAGGGATGGGGAGAGAGAGAAACACTGATGTGATAGAGACACTGATCGGTTACCTTCACAGGGGCTAAAACATCGTTGAGAGAGAACATCCCGTGGCCACCTCTTGCAAGCCCCTCACTGGGGATTTGGCCCACAACCTGGGCAAGTGCCTGGATCGGGAATCAAACCACTGACCTTCTGTGCATGGGTTGATGTTTAACTACTGAACTACACCGGCTGGGCCATTTGTACTTTCTTTTTTTAATTTTTTTAAATTGATTTTAGAGAGAGAAAGTGAGAAAGAGAGAGAGAGATAGAAACATCGATGAGAGAGAACATGGATTGGCTGCCTTCTGCATGCCCCCACTGGGGATCAGGCCCATAGCCTGGGCATGTGTCCTGACCAGGAATCAAACCGGCGACCTCTTGGTGCATGGGTCGACATTCAACCACTGAGCCACACCTGCTGGACAACTTGTACTTTTAAAAAAGTACAAGCAATACAAATTCAGTGTATATAGAAGTACTTTTATCAGTTTTTTTTTTAACAGCTAGAGTTTGTGAAAAATGTGTTTAAAGCAAAGGATATATGTAGTCACTTAATAATTTGCTCCTCTTGCTATTCTATTCATTACTTTGAAAAAAGGAAAGAAATTTTCCCTTTATAGTACTGTTTTAAAATAATCAGGAATTGGATTTACCTTATGAACTGAAAAGGAGCCAACTGCTTTGAAAAGTGGAACGTATTTATGTGGAAATGTTCACTGCTGTAGACTACTTATTTAGCCTTCTCTATGTGCTTTAACTAAATGACTTTATTAAATAAAAACTTGGCAGTTTAGCCCTGACCAGGTTGCTCAGTTGGTTACAGCTCCTCCCTGATACACCAAGGTTGCAGGTCAGGGCACATACAGGAATCAACCAATGAATACATGGATGGGTGGAAAAATAAATCACTATTTCTCTCTCTCCCCCTCTCTCTCTCCCCCCCCTTCTCCCCCTCCCACCCTCCCCCTTCTTTCCCTGTCCTCTCTAAAATCGATCAATAAATCATAAAATTTGTTAAAAATTTGGCAGTTTATGCTACACAGTGTGCTACCTTATATTAGGTAAAGGTGTGTCACACTGTATTATGACAGTATATAGGGCTATTTGTTCTATTATTTATTTATCCTCACCCTAGGACATTTTTGCATTTATCTTCAGATAGCACGGGAGGGGGGTGGAGAGAAACATCGATGTGAGAGAGACACATCGATTGGTTGCCACCCACGCAACCCCAACCGGGGCTTGGGACAAACTGCAACCGAGGTACGTGCCCTTAGTGGGAACCGAACCTGGGACTCTCTGGTCCACGGGTCGACACTCTAACTGCTGAACCAAACTGGCCAGGGCTATAGGGCTATTTGAATAGCTCTGCTATTTTTCTAGGCTAAAGGATAATTATAATAAAGTATTATTATACATTATATTATAGTACTGTATAATGTACTATTAACTGAATACAGCTTTATTTTGTTATGTTTTCCAATTCTTTATTTTAAGATGGATGTGATACCATTTAGTAACCTTTATTTTTATTTTTTTATTTATTTATTTATTACTATTTTTTATCCTCACCTGAGGACACTCTTTGCATTTATCTTCAGATAGAACGGGAGGGAGAGAGAAGGGAAGAAAGAGAGAAACATCAATTGGTTGCCACCCCACGACCCCAACTGGGGCTGGGGACAAACTGCAACTGAGGTACGTGCCCATAGCGGGAACTGAACCTGGGACTCTGGTCTGTGGGCTGACGCTCCAACCGCTGAACCAAATCTACCAGGGCTTTATTTTTATTTTTTAATTTTTTCTTTATTGATTTTAGAGAGAGAGGAAGGGGAAAGGAGAGAAACATCGATGAGAGAGAACTTTGATTGGCTGCCTCCTGCATGCCCCCACTGGGGATTTGGCCCACAACCTGGGCATGTGCCCTGACCGGGAATCGAACTAGTGACCTCTTGGTACATGGTTCTACGCTCAACCACTGAGCCACACTGGCCAGGCCCATTTAATACCCTTTAGATTTGATGTTAAAAAAATTAAGTTTCCCTTTAAGAAATGGCTGTTGTGTTCTTAGTTCTTATTTAGTTCCATCTGTTTATCTTTTATAGCTGAAAGTAAATATGCAAGAGGGAATCCAGTCTGTGTGCGCCCAACTCCCAAATGGCAAAAAGGAATTGGAGAATTCTTCAGACTGTCCCCTAAAGATTCTGAAAAAGAGAATCGGATTCCTGAAGAGGCAGGAAGCAGTGGCTTAGGAAAAGGAAAGAGAAAGTAAGTTTTTTTCTTTTTTAAAAAATACTTTATTCTTTATTGATTTTAAAGAGAGAGGAAGGGGTGGGAGAGAGAGCGACAGAAACATCAATGAGAGAGAACATCGATTGGCTGCCTTCTGCAGGCCCACAACCTGGGCATGTGCCCTGACCAGGAATCAAACTGGTGACCTCTTAGTGCATGGGTCGACGTTCAACCACTGAGCCACACCAGCTGGGCGAGAAAGTTTTTATATTCTGGAATATAAGAAAATATTTACATTCTTGAAAATAAAATAGAACAGGATATCAACTTTAAAGTTTCTCCTTGAGAAGATAAGAAAATACAAACCAAAGGATTTGTTTTTTTTTGTTTTTGTTTTTTCTTCTTTTTTTAATTGATTTTTTAGAAAAAGAGGAAGGGAGAGAGAGATAGAAACATTGACACGAGAGAGACACATCAATTGGCTGCCTCCTGCACACCTCCACATGGGCTCGAGCCCTGACTGGGAATCGAACCAGGACCTCTCAGTCCATGGGATGAGGCTCAATCCACTGAGCCACACCAGCTGGGCCAAAGGATTTTTTGTTTTGTTTTTTTGTTCATCCTCACCCAAGGATATTTTTTCCATTGATGTTTAGAAAGAGAGGAAGGGGGTGAGGGAGAGAGAGAAAAAAAAACAACAGCATTGCTGTGAGTCACATCAACTGGTGGCCTCCCGCATGACCATGACCTGGGCAGGTATCAAACCTGCAACCCAGGTACGTAACCTTGACCGGGAATCGAACCAGCAACCTTTGGTTCATAGTCTGATGCTCTAACCACTAAGCTAAAGCAGCCAGGATTCAAACCAAAGAGTTTTTTAAACTTATGCTAATCTCTTATTAAAAGTCACTCCTGCCCTAGCTGGTTTGCTCATTGGTTAAAGCGTTGGCCCACAGACCAGTGAGTCACGGATTTGATTCTGGTCAAGGGCACGTGTAGGAGGCAGCCAGTCCATGTGTCTCTTTGACATTGATGTTTCTCTCTTTCTCTCCCTCCCTTCCTCCCTCCCTCTCTTCCTCTCTCCCTTCCTCCCTCCCAGTCTATTTTAAGGTAAATAGAAAAATATCCTCGGGTGAAGATTTTTTAAAAACTTACTCCCTAGCTGGCTGGTGTGGCTGGTGAATTGAGGGTCAAGCCATGCACCAAGAGATCACTGGTTCGATTTCAGGTCAGGGCACATGCCCAGGTTGTGGGTTTGATTCCCAGTAGGGGGCGTGCATGAAGCAGCCAATTGATGGTTTGCTCTCACATAGATGTTTCTATCTCTTTCTCCCTTTCCCTTTCTCTTTCTCCAAAAATCAATAAAAAAATATTTTTTAAAATGTCCCAAATTTTAAACATCAATGAAAGGTATTTTTACTTATTCCAGTCACTTAAAGAGGATCAATTCCCATCAAGATGAGTGCTACGTTATTAACCATGAACTTCCTATCTTTAGTCTTTAATTTCTACTGTCTGTTTTCTATAGTCTTTTCCAAAAAGCAGTTTTCATGTTGATTCATCTAGTTTGGGTTTCATTAATCCTTCCCCTTAAAAAACTACTAGTTCAACCTCCAGGAGAAATGTATAACCAATGTAGAAAAGTTGGAAAATATAGAAACCCATCAGTAAGAAACAACCAAAACTAACTTCATTTTGTATTTTCTTTACAACTTCTTTATAAGTACATAAGAATACTTCAAAACATGGTAGAGATAAAACTGCACACATACAGAAATCAGTATACTAACTTTTTAGGAAGATAACTCATATTTTTTAAGCTTTCAATGTAAAGAAAGTGCTCATGATAAATGTTAAACAAAAATTCTGGATGCAAAAGTATAGTTAGTCATTATTGTAAAAGTTCCAATGTTTGTATGAAATATACCAAATATTAATAATACTGAATGAAAATATATCACATATCAATAGAGATTATGGCTGGGTAAAAACCTCTCCTCATACTAAATACTACCAATTTTCTTTTCTTTTTTTTTCTTTTAATATCCCCAAAGCAGCATTTTTTACCCATTGAATTCCAAAACATTAAATGTAGAAGTCTGGCATTTCAATAATTATTTATTTTGATTGACATGGGCTGACACACATCGCATTGTCAGGATACACAAAGATAATAGCCATAGAGTTACAAAAAATAAATTCATGATTCTTAAACAATTGCAAACCACCCCCACAAAAAGTGACAGGTATCAAAACTTTAGATGCATTACATTGAAAAGAAGGTTTGTACACATCATAGTTTAAAGAGGCAAAACAAGGCACTACTGAAATTTCATGTTAACAGTTTATTATAGAACTGATGGAAAGGAGAAAGTGTTCTCTTTGTGTCAGCTTCCCTTAACATTTTCCCATTCGATGAAAAAAGAGGTAGGAGGGATAAATTCATTTTTGCATGTACAAGATGTACAAGGCTTATTAACAAAACACTATCAGCATATTTTAAATGGATTATTTAAATATTATTGTAGCTTGTTTTGGCAAATTCCTTTTTCTAAAGTTCCCCATTGCTTTCATCTGGAATTCACAACTATCGAGAGGCATAGTAAAATGCTTCATTCAAAATGCATTTGTCTGCACAATTTGAAAAGAAAGCTCCTGTGGGCTCAAAGCAACCATCAGTCCAGCAATGCCCATGAAGATTTATCTGAAACTGCTTCCCAGGGGGCAGGGGAACAGATCTGAGTAGCTGTGCTGCCAATACAGATAGGTTTAGCACTGGATATTTAGTGATTGTGGCAAGGCAGAACTGATGATGATGGGGATTGTGGGTGAAGGAAGGGCCGGGGACCCAAAAGCTCTTCAGTTGCCTTCTTCTGCTGCTTCATCCTGTTGTTCACTTGTCCAGAGGGTGAGGTTGTTTCACAAATGCTACCAATTTTCAACAACAAACATACTTTCAAAAATCAGGGGGAAAATAATGCCACTTGGAGAAAAAGACAATGGAAACCTTTAATATAGATTTATAAGTGATAGGGTCCAGGCTCTCTAAACAACTTTGAAGTATTTTGTTTTGAAAACAAATTATTTGATTGAGGGTGGGTAGTGGTGAGCGCAGGTGGGTGGGTCCTATGACATCACTACCATTATGATGCCTCCTGATTTAAGACCCTGCTAGTTACCTCCCCTGCACTATGCAGGAGCCCAAGATCCCCCAGCACACCGAGTGGTGGGCCCAATCCAAGGCGTAGTAACCAACATGGGCAAGAGGATGGTGGCCAGGCTCAGTCAGCGGCTGCTGCTTCTAGAGCTGCTTCTACCCACGCAAATTTATTCACACATTCCTTTGACCAGCACGCCAGAACCGCCTGAAATCACACCATCTAAATGTGCCCTGCAGTTAACAGCCAGTCTCCTTGTGGTCTTGTTTGCCCTTCTACATCTCTACCTTTAAGAGACTCAGGCCAAGAAATATCTACAGTTCACCATCCCATATTCTACAGCCCAATCCATATGGCATCTTGAAGTCCAGTGTGGCAAGGAAAATACAGGTCTTAATCAAATCTACTAATGACTAATCTACCAAGGCAGAAAATGTTGAGAATCTCATATTGGATTGGCTTAAAGAACATCTGAAGATTTGACTACGTAATGAAGGCAGAAAATGTTGAGAATCTCATATTGGATTGGCTTAAAGAACATCTGAAGATTTGACTACGTAATGAATGCCAATATTAAATCTGCTAGAGTTTCATGTACAAGAACGAAAAGACACAACATAGGAAATTGATGAAGTGATTAAATGTAGCTTAAAAGTTTTAGGTATGGACACCTAGAACTTTACCTTGAAAATAAGAATTTCACCTGGATCTAGAGAAAAAGGATGAACTGTGGAATGGAGGATGGTTTTCAATTTGCTTAATTAAATCTAGAAGGCAGTAAAATGATTAGGTAAAATAAAAAGCTTCCGTGATTCCATGTATAAGTACATTGGAAGGAACTATATTTCAGAGGTCCTAATTTAATGTTGATATATTCTACACACAGTTTTACATTGTTAAGTTTTCACTACTCTCTTGGAAACCTAACTCTTTCCTCTGGGGTTTTGTATTTCACATTGTGTTTGACTTTATGGAGGAATAGGTATGTTCCTTGGGCAGTGATGGATTAGAATCTACTACAAATCTAATCATGAGTAATTCTTGCATATACATTTAAAAGTCAAATGACAAGTATTTCTTATCACACATTCCCATCCAATAGGAGTGCCAGATTTATTTACCTAACTTGGATCACTTAAATTGATTCTGAAGATTAGAAGTACATTGACATCAATCATTCTCAAAATATTGCTTGTTATTTCTGTATATGTTGAATAATTTTTACAATTTTTTTTTTGGTACGTGCCCCTAGCGGGAACCGAACCTGGGACTCTCTGGTCCGCAGGCCGACGCTCCAACCGCTGAGACAAACCAGCCAGGGCCAATTTATTTATTTTTTTTATTAAAAAAATGTTTTTTTCTTTATTTCTTTTTAGAGAGAGTGGAAGGGAGAGGGAGAGAGAGATAGAAACATCGATGAGAGAGAAGATTGATTGGCTGCCTCCTGCATGTCCACCACTGGGGATCGGGCCCACAACCTGGGCTTGTGCCCTGACTGGGAATCGAACCAGAGACCTTTTGGTGCATGGGTTGATGCTCAACCACTGAGCCACACTGGCCGGGCAATTTTTACAATTGAAAAACATCTGTTTTGAAGGCATATTTGATAAATCTTGAAATTAAGATGCAAATATATGAAGGAAACAAAAATAATGTATATTAGATATTTGGGAAATGAAGACTGGAAACTTTCTTGCATTATTAAATTTACGACTCTTGCCCTGGCCAGTTTTGCCCAGTGGTTAGAGATTGATTCTGGTCAAGAGCACATACCTGGGTTGCAGGTCTGATCCCAGTCCTGATTGGGGTTGTGCAGGAGGCAGCCAGTCTCTCTCTCCCACTCTCTAAAAATCAATGGAAAAATATCCTTGGGTGAGGATTAACAACAACAACAAAATTTACAAGTCTTTCTGTTAATATTTTTAAAAAGCTTTATGAATTGCCCAGTCAATGGGGCTCAGTGGTTGAGCATCGAACCGTACACCAAGAGGTCACCAGTTCGATTCCCGGTCAGGGCACATGCCCAGGTTGTGGGCCCAATCTCCAGTGGGGGGGCCATGCAGGAGGCAACCAATCAATGTTCTCTCTCATCAATATTTCTATCTCCCTCTCCCTCTCTAAAATCAATCAATACAAATAAATAACCCGGCCTGTGTGGCTCGATGGTTGAGTGTTGACCCATGCACCCAGGGGTCACCGGTTCGATTCCCAGTCAGGGCACATACCCAGGTTGTGGGCCAAATCCCCAGTGAGGGGCATGCAAGAGGTGACCAATCGATGTTCTCTCTCATCTGTGTTTCTATCTGTTTCTCCCTCTCCTTTTCCTCTCTCTCTAAAAATCAATAATAAAAAAAAAATTAAAATAAATAAATAAAAGCTTTATGAATCAGGCCTGGCTGGTTTGGCTCAGCGGTTAGAGCGTTGGACCAATGAGTCGCAGGTTTGATTCCAGACAAGGGCACTTATCTCAGTTGTGCTTCATCCCCAGCCCTGGTCAGGTGGTGTAGGAAGCGACCAGTCGATGTGCCTCTCTCACATTTATGTTTCTCTTCCTCCCTCCCACTCTATCTGATGATAAAGGGAAAAATATCCTCAGGTAAGGATCTAAAAAAATAAAAAAATAAAAGTGTTATGAATCAGAATAGTTGCATTTGGAACATTTTCTATACCAATTAATGTTTTTAGATGTTTAGAACCTAGTCTAAGTGTATTTGATTCTGGAAATTAAAACGTTCACAAAAGGCTTTTTAGAAATAGAAACTCTATGAAATAATCTTTGGTTCACTTGTCACAAAGTGATGTTTAGATATTACAGTATCTAGCATGGCCATAGTGCTCTTTAGTCTTAAGCCAATATTTGCCATCTTAATTTTTTTCATATTTTTATTGAATTTATTGGGGTGAGAATTGGTTAATTAAATAAGTTTCAGCTGTACAATTCTATAATATATCATCTGTATATTGTATTGTGCTCACCACCCCAAGTGGAGTTTCCTTCCATCACCATTTATTCCCCCTTTGCCTTCTTCTACCTCCTGCCAATATTTGCCATCTTTAGACACCTATACAGGAACAACCAGATCCAACAGATCTCAAGCTATATGAAACCTATGTGTGTGGACATTGTTTTTTGCTGCATGTCTGAACACTGTACATCTGTTTTGATTGTATATTATGTTTGGAATTGATTTGCACTGAACACAAGCTAAATAAAAATAAATGGTTGGGGACTTCCTGTCAAGATGGCAGCATAGGTAAATGCAATACTCGCCTCTTCCCACAACCACATCATAATTACAACTAAACTACAGAGCAACCACCAATCAGATCCGCTTGACATCGAGCTGAATAGAAGTCTTACAACTACGAAATTAAAGAAGAAGCCACGTCGAGACTGGTAGGAGGGGTGGAGCCACTGACGGGCTGGTCCCACACTCAAGTGTGGTGGATAAAATTGAGGCTCAAGGGGTCCCTGTCTTGCCTTGGCCAGTTTGGCTCAGTGGTTTGAGCATTGGCCTGCCGTCCGGAGAGACCCTAGTTCGGTTCCCGCTAAGGGCATGTACCTCCGTTGCAGTTTGTCCCTGGCCCTTGGTTGGGTTGTGTGGGTGGCAGCCACTCGATGTGTCCCTTTCACGTCGATGTTTCTCTCTCTCCCTCTCTATCTGAACAAAAAAATGGAAAAATGTCCTCGGGTGAGGATAAAAAAAAAAGGGGGGTCCCTGCCTTAAATCAGGCTCCCACCTCTGACAGGGTTCTAGTGCCAGGAAGAGAAGTCTCCATCACTTCTGGCTGTAAAACCAGCGGGAACTGAGGTTGAGAGAGGTTAAAGCCCCAGGCAGTTTCTTTTAAAGGGCTCACACACAGACTTACTTGGACTTGCTCCTTCTGAGCTCCAGCATTGAGGAAGCAGCTTAAAAGCACCAGAGACATATGGGGAAGAACTGAATTGTTCGGCATTGGTGTGAGAGCTGGAGAGGCAGCTTTCTTCTGGACAGACTTGCTGTGGGAGGTCGTTGTTCCTTTAGTGAGCCCTTCCCTGGGCAGCAGACAGCAGCCACATCTGGGACTCTAGCAACCTGGCTCACATTATTTGCTCTGCCCTGGTGATTCCCTGAGGCCTTGTCCTGCCCAAGCTGTGTCTAGTGGCTTTACCATAGGATTGGCCTGTCTTGGATCCTGCTTCAGATTTTTCTAAAATATCTCAAACAAGTAGCATCTGGTCTCAGCAAGCCCCATACCTCTCATTAAGTGGCCCTAGGCCTGGCACCAGAAGCAGCCAGCCTTGGTTCACAACTTGGCTTTTCCTGGGCACCTCCAAGCCCAGCAGAAGAAGCAGCCTGTCTGCAGATCACTTTGTAGCTTATGCCTGGTGGCCACAGGTAGAACACAGGCAGAGGCTGACCTTGCCCCAGAGCCAGTACACCTAGTGGACAGCTTCAGACCCCATCAAAGCACCACCATCCAACCACCTCCATAAATGACACACTCAATGAGTGGACTCGGTGGGTACCAGAGCCCTGCTGAAGTAAGTCTTGCTCTGTGTGTTGGGCCTCTACACCACTGATCCTCCAAGGTAGTCAGAGGTCGGTAGTTAGTGGTTACAGCCAGTCCTTGCAGCTGATCAGCCTGAGTAAGCCCCCCCCCCCCATTGATGTGCCAACAGCAATTAAGACGCAGTTAAGCCCTGGCCGGTTTGGCTCAGCGGTTGGAGCGTCGGCCTGCAGTCCTGAGAGACCCAGGTTCGGTTCCCGCTAAGGGCATGTACCTCGGTTGCAGTTTGTCCCCGGCCCTGGTCGGTTGTGCGGGTGGCAGCCACTCGATGTGTCCCTTTCACATCGATGTTTCTCTCTCTCTCTCTGTTCCTCTCTCTCCCTCCCACTCTACCTGAACAAAAAATGGAAAAATGTCCTCGGGTGAGGATAAAAAAAAAAATTAAAAAAAAAGACGCAGTTAAAACAGACGGATGTACAGTACACACTCGGGGTGGGCCTCAAGGGCCTAGCTGGGGTGATCAGGGAGGCTATGCCACTGGACCCTACAGGACACCTACTACAATAGGCCACCCTACAAAGCCTAGGAGACGTAGCAACTCTACCTAACACATAGAAAGAAGCACAGGGAAACAGCCAAAATGAGGAGACAAACATGTCCCAAATGAAAGAACAGAGCAAAACTTCAGGAAAAGAATTAACCGAAACAGAGATCAGCAATCTAACAGATGCAGAGTTCAAAACACTGGTTATAAGGATGCTCAATAAACTTAGTGAGGGCTTCAAGAGCGTAAAAAAGGACCAGTCAGAAGTGAAAGAGGGACTTACTGAAATGAAGAATAATTTACAGGAAATCAATAGTAGAGTAGGTAAAGCCAAGAAGCAAACCATCGATTTGGAATGTAAGGAAGCAAAAAACACCCAATCAGAATAGCAAAAAGAAAAAAGAATCCAAAGAAATGAGGACAGTGTAAGGAGCCTCTGAGACGACTTCAAGCTTAGCAACATTTGCATCATGGGGGTGCCTGAAGGAGGAGAGAGAGCAAGAAAATGAAAACCTATTTGAAAAAATAATGACAAAAGACTTCCCTAACTTGGTGAAGGAAACAGACATACGAGTCCAGGAAGCACAGAGTCCCAAACAAGATGAACCCAAAGAGGCCCACACCAAGACACATCATCATTGAAATGCAAACGGTTAAAGACAAAGAGAGAATCTTAAAAGCAGCAAAAGAAAAGCAGTTTGTTACTGACAAAGAAGCTCCCCCATAAGACTATCAGCCGATTTCTCAAAAGAAACTTTGCAGGCCAGAAAGGAGTGGCGAAAGATATTCAAAGTGATGAACAGCAACGATCTACAACCAAGATTACTCTATCCTGCAAAGCTACAGTATCATTTAGAATTGATTGCTATATACAGAGTGTCCCAGACATGAAAAAGTTAAAGGAGTTCATCACCACCAAACCAGTATTAAATGAAATGTTGAAAGGTCTTCTTGAAGGAGAAGAACAAAAATATGAACAATAAAATGGCAATAAATAAATATCTATCAACAGTGAATCTACAAACAAAATGAGCAAGCAGAACAGAAACAGACTCATAGATACAGAGAACTTTTTGTTGCTTGCCAGATTGGCGGGGGCTGGGGGAATGGGTGAAGAAGAGGAAGGAATTAAGAAATACAAATTGGTTGTTAGACTGATGAACCTCAAAGGGAGGGGGGAAGGGAGGGCGGGAAGAAATAAACCAAGGAACTTTTATGCATATATGCATAACCAATAGACACAAACAATAGTGTGGGGAAGGCAGGAGGGGGGCGGAATTGGGGAGGAGGAGGTCAATGGGGGAAAAAGGGAGGACATCTGTAATACATTTAACAATAAAGATAAGTTAAATAAAATAAAATAAATGGCTGGAAGAGTAATTAAAAGTATTTGAGCCCTGGCCTGTTTGGCTCAGCGGTTAGAGTGTCGGCCTGCGGTCCTGAGAGACCCGGGTTTGGTTCCCGCTAGGGGCGCGAACCTCGGTTGCAGTTTGTCCCCGGCCCTGGTTGGGTTGTGCGGGTGGCAGCCACTCGATGTGTTCCTTTCACGTCGATGTTTCTCTCTCTCTCTGTTCCTCTCTCTCCCTCCCACTCTACCTGAACAACAACAACAACAAAAGTATTTGATATATAGCCCTGGCTGGTTTGGCTCAGCGGTTGGAACGTCGGCCTGTGGACCAGAGAGTCCCAGGTTCAGTTTCCGCTAGGGGCACTTACAAAAAAAAAAGTATTTGACATATAGAGTGATGTTTATGCATATAAAATTTTAAGAATTATTCAATACTGTTCATAAGGTCATTTTAGTAAATGGTTACTGAGCAGTTACTATCTTACGAGATTTTTTTTTTTATCCTCACCCGAGGACATTTTTCCATTTTTTTGTTCAGATAGAGTGGGAGGGAGAGAGAGAAACATCGACGTGAAAGGAACACATCGAGTGGCTGCCACCTGCACGACCAACCACGAACGGGATACATGCCCTTAGCGGGAACCGAACCCGGGTCTCTCTGGACTGCAGGCCGACTCTCTAACCGCTGAGCCAAACTGGCCAGGGCTCTTATGAGATATTTAAAAGGAATACCAAACTCAGTACCAGTAACTAAAATTTAAACTTTGTTGCTAAATCACTATTATTACTTCTTTTTAAGTATTTTTTCTCTATTCATTTTATTATTCCTCACCCGAGGATATCCTATTTATCATTAGCTAGAGTGGGAGGGAGAGACAGAGAGAAAAATCAATGTGATAGAGCCTCATCGACTGGCTGCCTCCTGCGTAACCCGACCAGGGCTGGGTCGAACTGCAACCGAGGTATGTGCCCTTGACAGGTATCGAACCTGTGACTCACTGATCCGCGGGACAGCGCTCTAACCACTTAGTAAAATCGGCCAGGTCTTCTTTATTGATTATAGAGAGAGAGGAAGGGAGAGGGAGAAAGAGATAGAAACATCAATAAGAGTACATTGATAGTTCGACTTCTGCATGCCCCACACTGGGGATTTGGCCCACAACCTGGGCATGTGCCCTGACCAGGAATCGAACTGGCGACCTCTTGGTGCATTGGTTGACACTCAACTACTGAACCACACTGCCCAGGCTATTTTTGGTTTTAATAAAAATCAACAACCAAAGGGATACATTTTTTAGATACGGCCTTTTTTTTTTTTATCCTCACCCAAGGACATTTTTTCATTTTTTGATGGGGGGAGAGAGAGAGAAACATCAACGTGAAAGGTACACATCGAGTGGCTGCCACCCGCACGACCCAACCAGGGCCGGGGACAAACCTCAACCGAGATACGTGCCCTTAGCAGGAACCGAAACCGGGTCTCTCTGTACTGCAGTCTGACGCTCTAACCACTGAGCAAAATCGGCCAGGGCTGGATACAGCCTTTTAATAAGCTTGATTTAATGATCCTATAAGTGTCTTCTAGTTACCTTTCATTGTCTGGCAAAATACTTTCTTGTTCTTTCTCACTCTTTTTCTTCTTCTTTAAAAAAATTTGTTTTCTTTATTGTTTAGAGAGAGAGGAAGGGAGAGGAATAGAGAGATGGAAACATCAAGGAGAGAGAACCTCAATTGGCTGCTTCCTGCATGCCCTTCATTGAGGATTGGGTCCACAACCTGGGCATGTGCCCTGACTGGGAATTGAACTGGTGACCTCTTGGTGCATGGATCAATGCTCAACCACTGAGCTGCACTGGCCAGGCTTGTTCTTTCTCATTCTAATATTAATAAGGTAATAATCAATATCAGCTCTAAAATATATTATAGTCCTCTTGAATTATTTGTGACTTCCATTAAGGAAACAACATATTTGGCAATATAGCCAAATATGGCTATCCCATTGATCATCATAGCAATAAAACCTATATTACAGGCTTTCCATCATATGCAGAAAGATCATACATATATTCTCATAAAACATTTTGATCTGTGGTATAATAAAAAAAATTTATATTATTCCTTTAGCCTCTTTCTTAAATTGCTCTGTTTAGGAAAGTTGTAATTACCCCTTTATTGATACTAAATCAATAGATTAACTGTTAATAGTAAATAGTAGACTATCAGTTTATCAGAAGGACTTCTGCTACTAACTCCCTAGTTCATAATCTGGAATATGACAACTCCTGTGGCTTTATTTTTTTCACAAAGGTAGGGTAAACTCCATTACTTGCATGGGGGAAGAGTCAGAATCAAGAAAGACTAGCAACTTAAAACCTGAATAGAATCAAGATACCTAAAGTAAATCAAATCCTTGCAAAAAGGAACTTTGGTTCATGATAGCTTTCATTTGTTAACTTGATTTAATTTTTAGAAAAACAAAATGAAGACTTCAGTAATCTAATAGGTGAGTCAATGATAATCTCATACCACGTCAGAATACTTTTGCTTTAGCTTCCTTCTTTCACTATCTAGCTCTATGACCATTCCGTTTACTGGATTTAATTTGAAAACGGATTATTTTAGGATAGATCTCACAGATTTTCATCAGCTCTAAAAAAAAATTCTGATTTATGATTATGATTTTGACTTTTTTCCCTATAAAAAGTGTAATGAGTACAAATGGCTTTGGGATAATGTTACTTATTTTTCAAAAGTTACAACTACCCTATGCCAGCTTAAACAATTTGGGGTTTTTCTAATCAGGTTACATATTCATATGGTTCAAATGGGTATACAGTCAGATATGACAGGTTGCTGTTTTCTCTGCTCAACTGGATTGTTTTTTTTTACTATCACAAAGTTCTTGCTGAAGGATTATTATATTCTACTTTTAGCATCCACTTAACGTGTTGAAAGATGCTATTGAAACAGACTTTTTTTGTTGTTGTTATTCCTTACCTGAGGATATTTCTTCCATTGATTTTTAGAGAGAGTAGATGGTAGGGGCTGGGGAAGAAACATTGATTGGTTGCCTCCCAAATGTTCCCAGACCGGTCAGGGATTGAACCTACAACCCATGTACGTGCCCTTGACCTGGAATCAAACTTTAGATCCTTCAGTCCTTGGGCTGACACTCTAACCACTGAACCCCACTGGCTAGAGCCAGAGATTTCCTTTTTGCTAAAAATGAAAAATGGCAACATATTCTAAAAGAGAAACACTGATCCTATAAATTAACAGACAAAATAAATTGTTAAAAATTTTGTTGCTTTAGCACTTGGAATTTGTAGATGTTTCTCAATTAATGGTTTTATTTTTCTCTCATTTCCAGTCACTTGACCAGACCCATTGCACTGTTATATGTTCCTTATTTATATGTTTGTAACTATTTTTGTTTTGTTTTTTATTTTATTTTTAATCCTCACCCAAGGATATTTTTTTATTTATCATCACAAAGAATGGGAGGGAGGGAGAGAGAGAAATATTGGAGAGGGACACATCGACTGGTTGCTTCCCACACGACCTGACCAGCCAACGCTCTAACCACTGAGTCAAACTGGCCAGGCCTTGTTTTGTTTTTTAAATAGTTGATACTAATTATTGAAGTTCTCTGTCCTTTCCACAGAGTACGTCCTTTGCCACCTGACGACACAGATGACGAAAAAGAATAGAACTTTCTCATTCATCCTTGACTAAGGTCTCCTGTTTGCTCTGGTGTTCTGGGATGTAAATTTGCATAAATGTGTGTGTTCCAGTTATCTTTGTTGAGTTGACATTTAATTTAAAAACATGAGGGTTACATATAATTATTCAAAAGCAAGTAGTTATGATATTGCAAGGTTTATGAGATAATTATTCTCATATATTAGTGTTCAATGTAATGCAGAATTTGGTTTCTTTTACCTGTTTTTAAGCTTCTCATTCTTGCTAAAAAGAAATCATTGCATTTTGTATACAACAAATCTGCTGTATTTGAGATTGCTTAGATTTTTGTATTACTGCCATTTTTATTGGCATTAGATTTTTTTGGAATGGTGCCATGTTTTTGTTCCTTTTATTTGATTTAAAAAGCAGAGTTAGATTTCTGCACACTTTAAAAAATCAGTATTAATTAAACTGCACCTATATGCTTTTTAAGAATGGGGGCCAAAGATGCAATGTTGAAAAAATTTGATGACTGTCTGTCTTCTCTTTAGAAATATATAAGGGAAATTTGATATTGAGGATTTCAGGCAGGAAGATTTCATAGACTACATTAAACAAGAAGAATTTTCATAGAATATGCATTTGATTCGGTATCATAGAATATTACCCTTTCAAAATCAATAAAACATGAAAGGCAAATCATGCAATAAACCCAGAGCTATGTCTAAAGTTCTTAGAGCTACCATTATATTTTTCAAGATAACTGAAGAGGTGGGTATAATATTACATAGTAACAGAAATTCTTGCTTCCTCATCACATTTTTTTGCTCACTGACATCTTGTCAAAATTAACCATGTTTTAACAGATATGTTTTTCTGAAGTATGTTTTTAATAAATGAATACTTATTTTCACAATACATTATATCCATTTGTGTGCTTCCTAAGATTATATTCTACTAAATACTTCTATTTTATTTCTTCCAAATACAAATCAGTGCATTGATCTGATTTTATCAACTTCCAAACTGAGTCCTGATTATTCTAGATTACATTTTTTGCTTTGTCTTTTAGAGATCGATATTAAACAGAATGTTACTGAATTGCCAGTAGTTTTTATACTAAGTAGGTCCTTGATAATTAGGCTTCTTATTAAGGAGTAGCGCAAATCAACTCTATTAAAGTCAAGTTTTGATGGTTCTGAAACCTGATTTGTTATTTTTCACTGATGAAGAGAGAAACATTTTGGTGGTGTGTCCCATGAAGTTTAATTTTGCTAATGTAATTATTTCTGTAAAAAAAATTTTTTTTTCCCTTTATTGATATATTAGGGAGACAGAGGAAGGGAGAGGAAGAGAGAGATGGAAACATCGATGAGAGGGAACAGTGATTGGCCACCTCCTACAGCCCGCCACTGGGGATTTGGCCCACAACCTGGGCATGTGCCCTGACCAGGAATCCAACCGGTGACCTCTTAGTGCATGGGTTGATGCTCAACCACTGAGCCACACCAGCTGGGCTGATAACGTAATTATCTATAAAAAGACTTTGATCTAGTGAAACTACTGTCTTTACAAATATACAACATTTGATGATATCTGACTTTTATTAGGGAGAGGTCCCGTGTAACGTCTTTTTATCAAAGCTTTTTGAAAATGTCAATTCGTAATTTAGCCTCTTGTAAACATGAGAGAAGTATAGACTCTGTTTCCACTGAAACTGAATAAAAAACTAAAACTTATAAATTAAAAAGATAATTAAACTAATTTTGTACCTTCACAAAGCTAATCTGGTTTTCCTCTTTGGATTATTCAAATTGTTAATGCTAGTGTTAAATACCAGGCCAAACAATGATTAAAACTACTTTTCTGGAATTTTTGACTATTAGAACATTGTGAGGATCATATATATATATATATATGTATATATATATATATATATATATATATATATACACATATATATATACACACACACACACAGTGTTTAAATAGTTTCACAAAGAAAGAACGATACCAAATCCAAAATTATAAAGTGTGCTCAAATAATTATTTATAAGATGACAAATGCTTGTCTTTTTTTTTAAATCCTCACCCGAGGACATTTTCCCATTTTCTGTTCAGGTAGAGTGGGAGCGGGGGGAGAGAGAGAGAGAGAGAGTGAAACATCGACGTGAAAGGGACACATCTAGTGGCTGCCACCCGCATGACTCAACCAGGGCCGACACAAACTGCAACCGAGGTACATGCCCTTAGCGGGAACCGAACCTGGGTCTCTCTGGACTGCAGGCCGACACTCTAACCTCTGAGCCAAACCGGCCAGGGCAATGCTTGTCATTTTTTTAAAAATCAGAAATAAAGCCTAAACTAACCAAACCTTTCACATATGTATATGTACACTGTGTACAAATCTCACTGTATTTAGAATTCTTCAGGCTAAGTTACTTTTGGAAAAATTGAGCATTCAGTTGGGCCCTGGTCCAAACAACATTGTTATAATGGTTCCTTTTAACTTTGAGGATAGCATATAGATGTGGAAGTGATTTTTACTGACTCAAAACTGGGGGAATGTTAGAAGTCATCTTGTTCAACACCAGTTACAGCTGTTCATTGGGGAGACTTATTGGTTGGGTACTCTTGTTTCTTTTTTAAATTGAATTTTAGAGGGAGAGGAAAGAGAGAGAAACATCGATTGGCTGCTTCCAACACGCCCCCTACCAGGGATCAAGCCCAAAACCTGGGCATATGCCCTGATTGGGAATGAAACTGGTGACCTCTCAGTGCGTGGGATGGTGCTCAACCAACTGAGACACACTGGCCAAGGCTGCAACTCTTAATTATGAAAAATATTATGAGTTAAAATTTTGAATTTTTCTATCTTCCCTTTTCCTATTCTTGGTTCTGTCCTTGACATAACATAGAACAAGTTATTTCTTTCACATGACAACCTTCAAGTATTTAAAAAATTTTAAATATGTTCTTATTGATTATTTTAGTGAGAAAGATTGAAACATCAATGTGAGACAGAGATATCAACTGGCTGCCTCCTGCTCGTCCCTTATTGGGGATTGAGCACCAGGTTGTGCACATCCCGGGGATGTGCCCAGACTGGAAATTGAACCCAGAACTCTGAGTCCATGGGACAATGCTCAATGCACTGAGCCACTCCAGCTAGGTGTCAACTTTCAAGTATTTATTTACTTTTTAAACATTTTTTTTATTGCTTTTAGAGAGAAAGGAAGGGAGAGAAGGAGAGAGAGATAGAAACATCGATGAGAGAGACCATCAATTGGCCACCTCCTGCATGTCCCCCACTGGGGATCAGGCCCACAGCCTGGTCATGTGCCCTGACCAGGGAATTGAACCGGTGACCTATTGGTGCATGTGTTGACGCTCAACCACTGAACCACACGGGCAGGCAACCTTCAAGTATTTAAAGATGTTACATTTTTAGCTTTCTCTTCCTAAGGCTAGACATTTTATTGTTAATGTCACATATACCTTAAATTAGTTTCTCTTAAGTCCCTTGTGTATTGAGGATATGTGTCTTTTGTGTTGTGTATTGCTTAGGCACATAAATAATAAATTTGGCGCCCTGGCCGGTTTGGCTCAACGGTTGGAGTGTCGGCCTGCGGTCCGGAGAGACCTGGGTTCGGTTCCCGCTAAGGGCACGTACCTCGGATGCAGTTTGTCCCCGGCCCTGGTTGGTCGTGCGGGTGGCAGCCACTCGATGTGTCCCTTCACATCGATGTTTCTCTCTCTCTACCTCTCTCTCCCTCCCGCTCTATCTGAACAAAAAATGGAAAAATGTCCTCGGGTGAGGATTAAAAAAAATAATAAATAAATAAATTTGGCTACATTTCTTGTAACTGATCCAAGTAGTCATTAATTATTAGACTATATTTTTTGTATCTTTTATATTTGGTGACGCCAATAGAACTCCATGGTGTGGCTCAGTGGTTTGTTGTTGACCCATGCACCGAGAGGTCGCCAATTCGATTCCCAGTCAGGACACATGCCCAGGTTGTGGGCCCGATCCCCAATGGGAGGCATGCAGGAGGCAGCCAGTCGATGTTCTCTCTCATCGATGTTTCTCACTCTCTCCCTCTCCCTTTCTAAAATCAATAAAGGGGAAAAATTTTTTTTAATGCTTTTAAGAACTGAGAAAAAAGGCTGGAGGTCATATCTAAAGGATGAATTTACTGTACTGACTTCGAAGGGTATTTGAGATCTAGTCTAGATCTGAGAGCAGTGTCTTACAATTTATTTATTATTGCTCTGGCCAGTTTGGCTCAGTGGTTGGAATGTCAGCCCATGGGTCAATGAGTCTTGGGTTTGATTCCGGTCAAGGGTATGTACCTCAGTTGCAGTTCTTCCCCAGCCCTGGCCGGGTCATGCCGAGGCAGCTGGTCGATGTGTCTGTCTTGCATCAATGTTTCTCTCTCTCTCCCCCCTATTTCCCTCTCTCCCACTCTATCTGATGATAAATAGAAAAAAATCCTCCAGTGAGGACTATAAAAAAAGAATTTATTATTATTATTTTTAAAAATCCTCACCTAAGGATATTTTTTCCACTTATTTTCAGATAGAGTGGAAGGGAGGGGAAGAGAGAGAGAGAAACACCCATGTGAGAGAGACACATCAATTGGTTGCCTCCCGCATGACCCCTACCAAGGCCAGGGACCACTTATTTATGCAATCACTGGTTGATTCTTGTATGTGCCCTGACAGAGGATGGTACCTGGAAACCTTGGCATATGAGAAGGATGCCCTAACCAACTGAGCTACAGGGGCAGGAGTGAAAGTTTTTTTCTGAGTGGAGGATTAAATTTCTTCCTCCTTCCCAATCTTGATTATGAGCTTCCTTTGGCCTTTTCTCTTTGCTTTTCATTTAAGGATTAAAATCACTTCACTTGGTCCTGCTGGTGTAGCTCAGTGGTTGAGCATTGACCAAGAAGTCACTGGTTCGATTCCCGGTCAGGACACATGCCCAGGTTGTGGGCCCGATCCCCAGTGGGGGACATGCAGGAGGCGGCCAATCAATGTTCTCTCTCATCAATGTTTCTCTCTCCCTCTCTCTCTCTCTCTCTCAAATCAATAAAGGAAAAAAATTTTAAAGTCACTTCACTTGATTTACAGTGAATCTTTTGTTTTCTCTTTCACTTGACTAGGTTATTTCCAGATCATACACAAACATGTACAATCCTTACTAAAAGATAGGGGAAGACAAAACTCACCATTCCATTTGAGGGGCTGTCAAAGGAGAACGAAGTGCATGAGGAAGCTTTTGTAACACTTAAGATTTAAAAAACCCAATTGAAACACAACTGAAAATCCACAAGAGGGAGATGCTTGCTAAACTGCCAGAAAAGATTACTCCCACAAGGGACCAGAGAGAGCCTTAAGAGGAGCCAGTGGGTTGGCCTGGGACTCAGTGGGAGGAAGCAGGTTTTTCTAGTGGCTGGGGGATGGGGGTCGAGGGGTGGGTACCGATTAAGAGAAAAGTAGAATGGGCTTTGTATCTCAGGCTATGCAGCGTGCGCTGTAGCACCAGGAGCAGAAAGTAGAAGGGTGTTGCCAAAGAAGAGGACGGGCTCCCATCTACCTCCAGATAGTCCCAGAAGAAATGAGGGTGTTGTCTTTAAGGCACTTCCGCTTAGCAACCACACGCGGTTGCTAAGGAGGGGCAGTAGCGGGGATGACCCGGAAGTGGTGGTGTCCATTTCTTGCTGCCTGCTTTAAGTTTGTCCTATCCAGAGCGTCCGGGTGCTTTGCTCCAGGCCGAGGGTGGGGCCAGCGCTAGTGGTTCCGGTTCGGCCCCTGCCGCCCCTCGGCTCCTCTCCTTCCCCCTCCCCTCCCACACCTCTCCTCCCTCCGGTTCCTGGGAAAGAGACAAGCCACGACTGGGGGTGGGTAGAGAAGCGCTCGGCGCCTCTGGGAGGGGACTGCGTCCGCCCCTTCTGAGCCCCGGAGCACCGCCAGACCAGGTACTTGCTCCGGCTTCGACGGGGTCTGGGAGGCTGGAGCCTGAGGTGGGTGTGTGTCTGTGTGTCTGTGTGTCTGTGGTGGCTGGTGGGGGGTCCTTCCCCAGGTCGGGGAGGGGGACGCCAACATCCTGGGTGGGGCGCAGGCCAGCGAGTGTGTGTGTGTGTAGAGGGTTGCGGGGGTGGAGAGGCGGGACTGGTGGACACCGCGGGCGGAGAGTTTCGGGTGGCTGGGTGAAGGTTGAAGAGGAGGCGCCCTCTTGGATGCAAAAGACTTCATCCGGTGTGGACTGGGAGTTTGCCACCTGGAGGGCTCGCTCTGAAATGAGGAGCATCCTCCGGGGCCAAAAGAAGGGTAGGGACCTCGGCAGGGTGGTTGGGGCAATCCAAAGCTTACGTTACTTGCTTCCCCTGCCCACCCCACTGGGACATAGCCCGGTTTTGAGGTTTTGGAGGATTGTGAGTCGTCTGGGCACCGTGCGGAGCCGCCCTTGGCAGAGCTAGGGCAGAAGAGTGGATAAGGAGACCTCCTTCCACCCAACTTCCGTGTGCTTCCCCCACTTCTCCCTTTACTGCTCTTGCCCCAGCATCGTCCGGGGAGCGGTACCCCGCAAGTGGGCAGGCATCACATAGCAAAAGAGCGTGGAACTGGGTTTGTTGCCTCTAAATGATACTTCAAATGTTTGGAAAGGGTCAGAATAGCATATTCAACATCTCTTGGTTCCATAATTAATCGTATAAATTGTCTTAGAAAGGTGCAGTTCTGAAAATCACCCAACTGTAGGCTAGTCCGTCATAGCCTTGTTTGGTAGATATGCGTATATATTTTTAAAAAATAGGTTAGAAAAGCCGTATAGATATAGAGGTCTAGGGGAGACATGTTCAGGCAAGCCTTTTCCAACCTTTTTTTTTTACCTGACAGTAAGCCTGCCCTAGTTTGTTTGTTTGTTTATTTAATCCTCACCAGAGGACATTTTTTGCATTTATCTTCAGATTGGGGGGGGGGGGGGTAAGAGAAACATCTGTGTGGGAGAGGCACGGACTGGCTGCCACCCACAGAACCCCAACCCGTTGGGGCAAACTGCAACCAAGGAACATGCCCCTAGTGGAACCGAACCCGGGACTCTCCCCTCCGCAGACGGATGCTCCAACCGCTGAACCAAACTGGCCAGGGCAAGCCTGCCCTAGTTTAAATGAAGCAGAATGATGCTTCTCATTTTTATTTCAATCAGTGATTGAATTGTAAGTGTGGTGATGTCTTAGAATAGATTTGTTCAGAGAGACGGGATTGTCTGCTTTTGAGCCAGTCTCTTAATCTGTTAAGGAGATAATTGTGGTCAAGTGGAAGTTTTGGCTGTGAGGTAGGTAAATCTGGGATTGAACCAGACTGCCACTGGCTAGTTGTTGACCTTGGGCAAGCCATGGAACCTACCAGAGATTAATTTTCTTTATAAAGTGAGAAGAAATTCTTACCAGTATTGTAAGGGGGATACTGTGTTTAACTGCCCACTTTAAATGGAATCACCTAATTGAAAGAATTATTAATCTTACACAGTCAAGGTAGCTCAGTTTTTTGTGGAATGAGGTTTGAGATAGGTAGGGAATTGGATAATAATATTTCTAAACATATGTATACAACAAGACTTTCAGTGATTTATAGAAGTTTATCATAAGTAGCATGAGATTCAGTTATCAGTAGTTTCTTAAAACTCTTAAAAATAAAGCAGAATAGCTGGCCTGGTGTGGCTCAGTGGTTGAGCATTGACCCATGCACCAGGAGGTCTTGGTTCCATTCCCCATCCGGCATGTGCCCAGGTTGTTGGCCCAATCCCCAGTGGGAGGCATGTAGGAGGCAGCCAGTTGATGTTCTCTCTCATCCGTGTTTCTATCTCTCTCTCCCTCTCCTTTCCTCTATCTCTAAAATCAGTAAAGAACAACAAAAATTAAAAAAATAAAATAAAACAATATGTGCACTTACTCAAAAGACCAATAATGTTTTCAAGGTTTCCTGAAATTTGTGATATATATAGTATGGATTGATAAGAAAAACATTTAAAAAGTAATTTATGTAAATTTTAATTAACATCTCGTGTCTCTGAAGAGAATTAAAATTGGGGCATAAAATAGAAAATTGTAATTTAAGATTAAAATCAACATCAGTGGCATGACTCATCTTAATTAGGTTTAAACTATTAGCAAAACTTACAGAATTCTTATATGTATAACCTGTAAAATAAATGAAAGTGGAATGATGTAACATTTAATTTTTTTTTTTATCCTCACCCGAGGACACTTTTCCATATTTTGTTCAGATAGAGTGGGAGGGAGAGAGAGAGAGAAACATCGACGTGAAAGGGACACATCGAGTGGTTGCCACCCACACGACCCAACCAGGGCCGGGGACAAACTGCAACTGAGCTACGTGCCCTTAGCGGGAACTGAATCCAGGTCTCTCCGAACCGCAGGCCGACACTCTAACTGCTGAGCCAAACCGGCCAGGGCTAAAATGGTGCTGCCTTTTTTTTTTTTTTTGGTACTTGCCCCTGGCAGGAACCGAACTCAGGACTCTCTGGTCCACAGGCTGATGCTTCAGCCACTGAGCCAAACGTGCCAGGGCTAATTTTTAAATGTACTTTATACTCAAAGGATAAAAATCAAATATCTTGCTTATAATAGTTTTTTTGTGTGAAAAGTGGGAATAGCCATGGCTGGTTTGGCTCAGCGGTTGGAGCATCGGCCCTCAAATGAAAGATTCGTGGGTTCAGTTCTGGTCAGGGGCATGTACCTAAGTTGGGGTTTGGTCCTGTCCTTGGTTGAAGTTTAGTCCCAGCCTTGGTCGGAATTCTGAGAGAGGCAACCAATGGATGTGCCCCTCTCACATCGATGTTTCTCTCGCTCTCTCTCTCTCCCTCTCTTCCTCTCACTCTATCTGAAGATAAATGGAAAAATATTCTTGGGTGAAGATTTTAAAAGAAAAAGAAAAGTGGGGAAAATGTTTGTTCAGGATCACTTAAAAAATTTTTCTTTTTCCTATATTGATTTTTTTAGTGAGGAAGGGAGAAGGAGAGAGAGATAGAAACATCAATGAGAGAGAATATCGACTGGCTGCCTCCTGCATGCCCCACACTGGGTATTGGGCCCACAACCTGGACATGTGTCCTGACTGGGAATCGAATTGGCAATCTCTTGATGCATGGGTCAATCACTGCTCAGCCACTGAGCTACACCTGCCAGACCAGGATCACTTTTTAGAGAGGTTTATAGATCGTGCATAATTTAGAGAGAAAATTTCAAATATATTTTCTTCCATGTCTCTATCTTTTAAACAGGATTGAACTTAAAAAAAAATTCTGATAAAAATCTCCAACTATATTGTATGCTCCTTGAGGCAGAAATACTATTTTAAATTTTATCCACCACTGCAGCTATATAATAAGCAACACATATTCATCAAATTGATAAATGGATGGACATATTTAAAATTATTAATAAAGTATTCATACCTTTTTTAAAAAAAGTTGAAATTGTGTTTTTTGGTAGTTGTAGTTTTTTACTTATTTACTTATTTACTTAAAAAGATTTTTTTTCTTTTGTTGATTTTTTTAGAGAGAGTGGAAGTGAGAAGGAGAAAGGGATAAAAACATCAATGAGAGAGAACATCGATTGCCGCCTCCGGCATGCCCCCCATTGGGGATTGGGCTCACACCCTGGGCATGTGTCCTGACTGGGAATCGAACTGGTGACCTCTTGGTGCATGAGTCGATGCTCAACCACTGAGCCACACTGGCCGGACATATTTATTTATTTTTATTGTTATAAGTATTACAGATGTCCTCCTTTTCTTCCCCTGGCCAGTTTGGCTCAGCAGTTAGACCGTCGGCCTGCGGACCAGAGAGTCCCTGGTTTGGTTCCCGCTAAGGGCACGTACCTCGGTTGCAGTTTGTCCCTGGCCCTGGTTGGGGTTGTGTGGGTGGTAACCAGTTGATGTGTCTCTCTCACATCGATGTTTCTTTCTTTTCCTCCCTCTCTCCCTCTCGCTCTATCTGAAGATAAATGCAAAAATGTCCTTGGGTGAGGATAAAAAAATTTTTTAAAAATATATAAAAAAAAAAAAGAAAGAAAGAAAGAAAAAAGAAAGACACATGTCAACTGGTTGTCTCCTGCACAACCCCAACGAGGGCCAGGGACAAACTGCAACCGAGGTACGTGCCCTTGACCAGAATCGAACCTGTGACTCTTTGGTCTGCTGGCCGATGCTCTAACCACTGAGATAAACTTGCCAGGGATAGTTGGTGTTTTTTGTAAGAGTATTCAACTTTCTAAATGGCTTTTTTAAAGAGTGTAAATTAAAGTATTTAGTGTATCTTTAAGGTTTTTCCTGGATCATTTTTTTCATCATCTTTCTAATCCAAAATTTGAGAATGTATTATCTTGCTTTGTTGATAAAACTATCAGAAGCTCCAATTTTTCACTGTCTTCTCATTAAACTTGAATAAACCATGTATTATAGTATAAGAGGATACTAGGTGTTAGAATAAAACTATCTATCTAAATTATAGGCAATAATAGAGATTGTTAGAGATGATACTTTTCTCAATGACCTTGTCCAAAGTGTGTGGCTGTTTCAAGGATCTTCGCAGTTGTCAGTTATGGAATTTGCTTGTCAGGAAATTTAAAAATGACTAAACCTTCCTTTAATATCCATCACTTGGATGATCTCAGAAAGTTTTAGGAAAGATTGGGAATGTTTATATACCATATACTGGAATCAAATAATGAACAAAGGTACAGTTAATTTTATTGGTGCTGCCAAATCAGGAGTAAAAATTACTGTGGAAATGTTTTAAAAATGCCAGGCATTGTGAATATTCTTCCAAAGCTTGTTTCTATTTTAAAACTTTTGAAAAAAATAATATGATGTGATCTTCTGTAATAAGGGTAAATAATCATTATATCTTGGGGAAAAAGGCTGATATCATAGACAGATTTCAATATCACCAATCTTGATAAAAACTGCTTCATTAGCTTCAGATAAGTGGAAGTAGAGTTTCATGAAAGAATTTTAGAATTTGCGGAATGATACATTTTTATTATTTACTTATTTATTTTAATCCTTACCTGAGAATATTTTTCTATTTATCTGAGATAGAGTGGGAGGGAGGGAGTTGGGGGGGGAACATCGATGTGAGAGAGGCACATTGACTGGTTGCCTCCTGCATCACCCCAGCCAGGGCCAGGGTCGAACCACAACTGAGGTACATGCCCTTGACTGGAATCGAACCCACGACTCTTTGTTTTTTTTTTAATAATTTTTTTTCTTTATTAATTTTAGAGAGAGAGGAAGGGAGAGGGAGAAATATCAATGAGAAATAACATTGATTGACCGCCTCCTGCATGTCTCCCACTGGGGTTCGGGCCCACAACTTGGACATGTGCCCTGACCGGGAATCAAACTGGTGACCTCTTGATGCATGGGTTGACACTCAACCACTGAGCCACACTGGCCTGGCGAACCCACTACTCTGGTCCGCAGGCTGACGCTCTAACTGCTGAGCCAAACTGGCCAGGGCTTGAATATTTTTTAAACATCTAACTTCTCTCTGTTCATTTCTGCCTAATATAAAAATTTTGAGAAGCTGGGAGGAAAAAAACGAATGCATTTATTTTAGAATTACCATTTTCTTTTTTATTGATTTTTAGAGGGAGATAAAGAAAGAGAAAAACAATGATTTATTTCTCAGCTCATTTATGCATTTATTAGTTGTTTCTTGTATATGTTCTGACCTGGGATCAAACCTACAACCATGGAGGTGACGCTCTAACCAACTGAGCTACCCGACCAGGGTAGAATTACCATTTTCAATTTGGGAGATTATTTATTTGGATAGCTAAATTGGGTTTTGACATTATTGAGATTGTGTTCAGGATGGACTCAGGAAATGAGATGCCATCTGTCTCAGATTTCTTATTATCTCAACCTTTCATGTTTTGTGGCATTGAATTCATCAGATTATTTTTCAAAAATAAAAATCCTCAAATGTAGGTTATATAATTTCAGCTATATCAGTGAACATGTAAGCAAAACAACTTGCTTTGTTATCCTGAGTTACACAGAAAGATCAGAGACATTGGTTAAAAGTAATTGTTTTTTCAGACTATGTGAACATTAGGTAGCTTCATGTTTCTTTGTTATTGTTCACTTAATAAATCAATCTCTTTTTTTTTTTTCCAGTAATTTTTTTATGAGTTTGAGGCAAACTGAGGACATATGCCAGGAAGCAAGATTTCAAATACTCGTTAATAAACCATTCTTGTTAGTAGTGCTTAACTATAGTCCGCTCCTGGTAGAAGATGCTAAGAAAATGGGTTATTGGAGATATAGAATACATTATTTTCCCCTTTGATGTCACAACCAGAAGAGAAGCTTCCCCTGGAGATTTTTTTAAATTGATTTTTCTTTATTGATAAGAGAGAGGAAGGGAGAGGGATAGGTAGAGAGAGAGAGAAACATCGATGAGAGAGAACATCGATTGGCTGCCTCCTGCATGCCCCACACTGGGGATCAGGCCCACAACCTGGGCATGTGCCCTGACTGGGAATCAGACTGGCGATCTCTTGGTACATGGGTTGATACTCAACCACTGAGCCACACCAGCCGGACAGGAGATTTTTATTTAGTGATAAGTCCACTTAAACTTAGTTTTTCGGTAGTGAGTTTTGCCTTATCTATGCCAGTTGCTATGGTTTTCATCTAAATTGTACCATATAGTTAGTTCATAGGGCACATACTTGTCATTTTTCATTTTGTATCTTAATAAATTTGGATGTCAGGCTTTGGGTTTATTGAGCTGGAAAATACCATAACTGGTTCAGGTTATAGTAGTTGACATCTAACATGGACCATAAAGACCCAGGCATCTTTGAGAAACTAAGTAGAACTGGTGTGATATCCCAGAAATGGACTAACTGAACAGAGAGCCATCTGGATAGAAGAGAGCCATACTTTGTTTTCAGCAGGAGTGTTCTAGTGATGTAGGGAAACAGATGGACTGCTCCTACACCACTGTAGTCTGTTAGTTACCTAGAAGCTCTGAGTGGGTAGTGTAGTTATGGTAGGGTCTGAGGTGTCAGGGATGGGAATTGTTCTTCAATAATAGCTCAACCATCACAATGGAGGCATTGACATACTGGGAAAGGGATATTCTCTTGGATTTTGCCTTGGCCAGAGAAGTTGAATGAACAGGTAGCCATTGTCCTTGCCATCAGAAAGAACTTGGTGCAACACCTCTGGGTGCTGGGTAAGCCTGTCAAAACGCTACAGTTTGATGTCTCCATCAAAATGCCACATAAATTTCTAGGGAACAATAACATTGGACCCACATTGATTTCTGTACCTTATACGTTCTCTTTAACCCACAAAAAGGGATATTGAGGACTTGAGCCTCTGAATGAAAATACCATACATTTATGTCCCTCTTGATAAATTTATAAATACACTTTAATTTGTTAGCATTAATGAATGGTGTGAAAAAAAAATTTTTTTTTTATCCTCACTCAAGGACATTTTTCCATTTTTTGTTCAGATAGAGTGGGAGGGAAGGAGAGAGAGAGAGAAACATCGACATGAATGGGACACATCGAGTGGCTGCCACCTGCACAACCCAACCAGGGTTGGGGACAAACGGAAACCAAGGTACGTGCCCTTAGCGGAAACTGAACCCGAGTCTCTCTGGACCGCAGACCGACAGTCTAACCGCTGAGCCAAACCAGCCAGGGCATGAATATGTTTTAAATGTGTGTGTGTGTGTGTGTGTGTGTGTGTGTTTTCTGTGTGTGCGCGCGAACGCTTGAGTGTCCATAATAATCACTAGAGCTCATTTTAGTTCTTCAGGCTAAATTGCTAACCATAACTGTTAAAACAGCTTCCCAGCTGGGTATCTTCTCCATTTCCTAGTTGTCGCTCTCTGATGTAGATGCTAGTAAGCAGGGTCATGACCAGTATTACTAAATCCAGGAAAAAGACAAAGGGATTGAAGCTATTATTATTTTTATTTATTTATTTTGGTTAATCCTCATTTGAAGATATTTTCTCATTGATTTTTGTTTTTGTTTTTTTCAGATACATTGCGTGGGGGTGGGGGAGCGAGAGAGAAATATAAGTGTAAGAGAGACATTGATTGGTTGCCTCCTGTGCAACCCCAACCTGGGCCGGGGATTGAACCTGCAACCTAGGTATGTGCCCTTGACAAAGAATTGAACCTGCAACCCTTTGGTCCACATACTGATGCTCTAACTGCTGAGCCAAACTGGCCAGGGCAAAAGTTAAATAATTTTTCATTGAAATCTATTTAAATTTAAATTTGACTTTATTTAAAGTTAATTTTTTTTTTTTTACATACTAGAATTTCTGTAAAGGAGCAAATCTACTTTTTTGAAATTGTGGATGCCCCCCTTTTTTAAAAAAAGTTTTAGATTTACAGAACAATTGAGCAGGTAGAGTTCCGTAACTCTCATAACCACATACGCCTCCCTCCCCATTTCCCCCATTAATAACATAATGTATTAGTGTGGTACGTTGGTTTCAATCAATGAACCAATATTGCCTATATTGATACATTATTATTAACTATAATCCATAGTTTTCATTAAGGTCCACTCTTTGTGTTGTATAGTTTGGTGGGTTTTAACAATTGCATAATAACATTTTCCATGATTAATGCTTCATACTGAATATAGTTTTACCACCCTAAAAATTATCTGTTTTACCAATTCAGCCCTCCTCTTCTTCCCCCAGAATCCCTGGCAACCACTGATCTTTTTACTGTCTCTAAATAGCTTTGCCTTTCCTAAATTTTATATAGTTGGAATCATACAGTATGTAGACTTTTTTAGACTGATTTCTTTAATTTAGCAATATACATTTAAGTTTCCTCTATGTCTTTTTGTGGCGTGATAGCTCATTCCCTTTTACTGCTGAGTAATTTTCCATTATATGGGTGCACCACAGTTGTTTGTCCTTTCACCTTTTCACCTAAGACATCTTGACTGCTTCCATTTTTTGGTGGTTATGAATAAATCTGTAAACATGCATGTGCAGGGTTTTGTGTAGACATATCCTTTCAATTCCTTTGGGTAAATACCTAGTGGGTGATTGCAAGATCCTATGGTAAGACTATGTTTAATTTGTAGGAAACTGCCAAACTGTTTTCCAAATTATTTATACCATTTTGCATTCCCATCAGCAATAAATGAGCATTTCTGTTGCTCCACATCCTTGCCAGTATTTAGTATTATCAGTTTTTTTGTACTTTAGCCATTCTAATAAGTGTTTTAATTTGCAATGACGTAATGACATACAGTGTTGAACACATTTCATATGCTTATTTGCCATCTATGTATCTTCTTTGGTGAGATGTCTATTCAGATATTTTGCCTCTTATTAAATTGGGTTGTTTTCTTTTTTTTTTTTTATCCTCACCCGAGGACATTTTTCCATTTTTTACTCAGATAGAGCGGGAAGGAGAGAGAGGAAGAGAGAGAAACATCGATGTGAAAGGGACACATCGAGCGGCCGCCACCCACACGACCCAACCAGGGCCGGGGACAAACTGCAGCCAAGGTACATGCCCTTAGCGGGAACCGAACCCGGGTCTCTGTGGACCGCAGGCTGATGCTCTAACCGCTGAGCCAAACCGGCCAGGGCTGGGTTGTTTTCTTACTGTTGAATTTTAAGTGTTTTTTGTTTGTTTTTATTTTAATTTTTCTTTATTGATTTTAGAGAGAAAGGAAGGGAGAGAGAGAGAAATAGAGACATGGATGAGAGAGAACATTGATTGGCCACCCCCTGCACACACGCCATCGGGGACTGGGCCCACAACCCAGGCATGTGCCTGGACTAGGAATTGAACCGGTGACCTCCCCGTGTATGGGGTCGACGCTCAACCACTGAGCCACATCAGCTGGGCTTAAGTGTTTTTTGTATATTTTGGGTACAAATCCTTTATCAGATGTTTTTTGCAAATTTTTGCTTCCAATTTGTGCCTTGTGTCTTTATTCTCTTAACAGTGACTTTCGTAGTACAAATGTGTTTTTTTTTAATCCTCACCCGAGCACACTTTTGCATTTATCCTCAGATAGAACAGGAAGGAGAGAGGGAGAAAGAGAAAGAGAGGAAACATCGATGTGAGAGAGAGACATTGAGTGGCCGACACCCACATGACCCCAACTGAGGCTGGGTACAAACTGCAACCAAGGAACATGCCCCTAGGGGGAACCGAACCCAGAACTCTCCAGTCTACAGGCCCACTCTCCAACCACTGAGCCAAACCGGCCAGGGCCATAGTACAAATGTTTTTAACTGTAATAAATTTACCAAGTTTTTCTTTCATTGAGCATACTTTTGATGTTGTAGCTAAAAACTCATGACCAAACCCAAAATCACATAGATTTTCTCTTGTTATTTACAAGAATTTTCAGTTTTGCATTTTACATTGAGTTTTAAGATCCATTTTGAGTTAGTTTTGGTGAAAGATTTAAGGACTATGTCTGTTTTTGCACAAGGATGTCCAATTGTTTTTTTTTTTTTAATTCTTCCCTGAGGATATTTTTTCATTTATCTTCAGATAGAGTGGGAAGGAGGGTGGGAGAGAGTGAGAGAGAGGAGAGAAACATTGATGTGAGTGAGACACATCTGTTGGTTGTCTCCCACATGACACCAACCGGGACTGGGGTCAGACTGCAACCAGGTACGTGCCTTTGGCTGGAATCAAACCCACAACTCTGGTCCTTAGGCTGATACTCTAACTGCTAAGCCAAACCAGCCAGTGCAGGGTGTCCAATTGTTTTTTTTTTCTTTATTGATTTTAGAGAGAGAGGAAGTGAGAGGGAGATAGAAACATTGATGAGAGAGAACATCCATTGGCCATCTCCTACATGCCCCCCACTGGGGATCAGGCCCACAAGCTGGGCATGTGTCTCGACTGGGAATCGAACCAGTGCATGGTGCGTGGGTTGATACTTAACCACTGAGCCACACTGGCCAGATTATAAAACTATTTTGTATTCTCAAAATGTTAATGTGGTATTTGAAAAAAATTATTTTTTTAACAGTTTTGGGTTCCCAGCAAAATTGAGAGGAAGGTGCAGAGATTTCCTGTATCCTTAGTCCCCACACATGCATAGCCCTCCCTCATTTTCTTTTTTTTTTTTAAGATTTTTATAAAGAGAGGAAGGGAGATGGGGAGAAAGAGAAACATCGATGTGAGAGTGGAACATTGATCTGCTGCCTCCTGCATGCTTCCTACCTGGAATTAAGCCCACAATGCAGGTGTGTGCCCTGACAGGGAATTGAACCAGCAACCTTTTGGTGCCTGGGACATGACCAACCAACTGAGTCACACTGGCCAAGACAACCTCCCTCATTTTCAGCATCCCCAACAGAGTGGTACATTTGTTACAGTTGATATATCTGCACTGACACATAGTCACCCAAAGTTCATAATTTAACTTAGGGTTCAGTGTTCGTGTTGTACATTCTATGGGTTTGAAAAAAATGTATGACAACGTTTATCCATCATTGTAATATCATACAGAGCATTTTCACTGACCTAAAAATTCTCTGGGCTCTGCCAATTCATTCCTTTCTCTCAATCCAACCTAAGCATTTTTATAATAAACTGAAATGAATAAAATAATTTGTGGGGATAGTTTTAAAAAGAGATTTCCCGTCCAGCTGGTGTGGCTCAGTGGTTGAGCATTGACCCCTGTAGCAAGAAGGTTGCTGGTTTGATTCCTGGTCAGGGTATATCCCCAGGTTGTGGGCCTGCAGAAGGTGGCTAGCCAGTGTTCTCTCTCATTGGTGTTTTTGTCACACTCTCCCTTTCCCTTCCTCTTTCTCTAAAATCAATAAAGAAAAATAATTAAAAAAAAAAAAAAAAAAGATTGCTCTAATATTCTTAGACGTATTAGAAGCATTATTCAGAGCCTTGAGTTTTTCTTTCAAAAATTTGATATTACTCCCTGGCCAGTTTGGCTCAGCAGTTACAGCATCGGTCCACGGACCAGAGAATCCCAGGTTCGGTTCCTGCTAAGGGCACGTACCTCGGTTGCAGTTTGTCCCCGGCCCCAGTTGGGGTCGTGTGGGTGGCAACTACTCAATGTGTCTCTCTCACATTGATGTTTCTCTCTCTTCCTTCCTCTCTCCCTCCTGGTCTATCTGAAGATAAATAAATGCAAAATGTCCTCTGGTGAGGATTTTTTTTAAAAAGTTTGATATTAGGTCATTAGGTATTAACTGAGAGGTACCTAATTCTTTGTTTGAGATTAGGAAGTGTGAGCTAAATGGAAGTGGGACTGACCATATGACAGTTACAGATGGTAAAGGAGATCTAAATTCAGAATTTTTGAACCATCACTAAAGTTAAGGTCCTTTGCCACTTGCATTTTATTGTTGCTCAGGGTTTCAGCTATGCAGATTTCTTGGCCAGAGCTCCAGTGTTTGCTTATTATACCTGTAAGAAGCAATCCAGAAGCTTGTGCTGGCAAAGGTAGAGTAGGAAGAGTACATGGGTGCTGCTGTAGTTGCCTGATTATTTCCAATTCTGACTCAGAGTGGGAATATCTATTCTAAAACAATAAAATGCTGTCCTGATACACTATTTCTTCATAGACAAAGTAGTAATTAGCTAGAATACGCTTTCAGTTGGCTTTATAACTGTCTTTTCCTAGACTTACCGGACATCCTTTATTATTTCGAAATATCTTAACCTTAATTTGTATTGTGACATCCAAATATTCTGGTCATCTAGGGTATGAGGTAAAAATTGTTTAGTAACTCCATGTTTGGTGGGTTATGTTTGCTTTTTCGCCTAGTTAAATAACAACAGAGGCAAGAACAGTCTATTTCTGTGAAAGCACTTAGGTTTTCCAGAGATAGATGCTTTCCAGATCAATCAATACATAAGCTTACTTTGTCTTTAATGGGATCCATCTGGTTAATACTTATATTTCTTGAGTTTCATATGTTATGGATTCATAAAGCTAAAAGAAAAAATGGAGATGGTCTAGTTAGAGTCATTTTATAGCTGAGACTACTTAAATGCAGAGGCTAAGTGACTTGCTCAAGATTGTATAGCTAATGAATCACATTGGAACCCATGTCTTCTGAATCCCAGTCCAGTCCCATTTCTTCTTTTTCTGTTAATCCTCACCCAAGGATATTTTCCCATTGATTTTCAGTTAGAGTGGAAGGGAGGGAGGGAGAGAGAGAGAAATCCTTATGTGAGAGAAACACATTGATTGGTTACCTCCTGCAGGACCCCTACTGGGGTCAGGAATGGAACCTGCAACACAGGTAAGAGCCCTTGACCAGGAATCAAACCTGCAACCTTCGGTTTGAAGGACGATGCTCTTAACTGGTGAGCCAAACTGGCCAGAGCCCTTTTCTTTTTCTTTTCTTTTCTTTTCTTTTCTTTTCTTTTCTTTTCTTTTCTTTTCTTTTCTTTTCTTTTCTTTTCTTTTCTTTTCCTTTCTTTTCTTTCCTTTCTTTTCTTTTTTTAATTAATTTATTTTTGTTACAGATGTTTCTCCTTTTCCCCCCACTGATTCCCCCCTTCCCCTCCCTTCCCACCCTGTCCCCAGCTTTGTTGTCCATGTCCATTGTTCATGCATACATGCATATGAATTCTGTGGTTTATCTCCGTCCCCAACCCCCTCTTCTGGGGATTGTCAGTCTGTACCCCACTTCCACGTCTCTGGGACTACCCCATTCCTCAGACTGTTATGTTCATTATATTCCACATATAAGTGAGATCATATGATACTTGTCTTTCTCTGTTTGGCTTGTTTCACTTAGGATAATACCTTCCAGGTCCCTCCATGTCATCTCAAAGGATAAGAGATCTTCCTTTCTTACAGCTGCATAGTACTCCATTGTGTATATGTACCATAGCTTTTTAATCCATTCGTCTACTGATGGACATTTGGGCTGTTTCCAGATCTTAGCTATTGTACATAGTGCTGCTACGAACATGGGGGTACATATATTCTTTCTGATTGGTGTTTCAGGCTTCTTAGGGTATATTCCTAGACGTGGGATCACTGGGTCAAATGGCAGTTCAATTTCTGATGTAATGCACTAATTGGTTCATTTTAGTTAATGAAGAAGTTATGATTTTATAAGAAGTGAAATTACCAGAAAATTAGATGGGACTATTTAACTACTACAGTATTAGAATTCAAATATTGGTTTCAGCCCTGGCCAATTTGGCTCAGCGGTTAGAGCTTCGCCCTGTGGTCCAGAGAGACCCGGGTTTCGTTCCCGCCAAGGGCGCGTACCTCGGTTGCAGTTGGTCTCAGGCCCTGGCTGGTTGTGCGGGTGGCAGCACTCGATGTGTCCCTTTCACGTCGATGTTTCTCTCTCTTCCTCTCTCTCCCTCCCACTCTATCTGAACAAAAAATGGAAAAATGTCCTTGGGTGAGGATCAAATATTGGTTTCAATTTCCTAGTTAATTTCTAAAGTGTTGAGTGAGTTATGTTTTTAAGTACCAGGTGTCACTGGATCTTTAGTTAAGAGCAATTTTATTTTTCACATTCTAGATAGAAATCAGTCAATTTAAAAATAATGAAGATATTACAGCCTATATTTAGCAAGCACACATTTGGCTTCATTACAGTGCATCTTAATTTTTTTTTTTTTTTTGCACAGTGGAGATAATCTGTTAATATTTAATGTCATAAAGCACCAATAAGTTCTGCTTTGTGTGGTGGAGTATTTATAAAACTAGAGTGGAGTGTTATATAAAAACTAAAAGTGCAGATTAATTTAATATGCATCTGGTGAATTCAGGGCTTGAAGGATGCACATCTGTTGAGAAAACAAATCAGAACTATTCAGAGCTTCAGCATCTTTAAATATGTGTGCTTTGATTCTCTGTTTTGAAACAGTCTTAATGGATTTAGAAAAGGCCATTTGCTCTAACGAAGCAACTCTGAAATCATTTATGATGCTATTAATGATTTTATTATTCTTCACAGCATTTTGATGTATTAATGTTTTTCTTTCCAATTTACTTATTGGGCCAGGAAGGAGTTAAATGACTCACCGTAACAAAATTAGTTCGTTGCAAAACTGTATTTAAGAAGAGGGATCCCTGGTCGGTTTGGCTCAGCGGTTAGAGCGTCGGCCTGCGGTCTGGAGAGACCCAGGTTTTGTTCCCGCTAAGGGCATGTGCCTTGGTTGCAATTTGTCCCCGGCCCTGGTTGGGTTGTGTGGGTGGCAACCATTCGATGCGTCCCTTTCATGTCGATGTTTCTCTCTCTTTCTCCCTCTCCCTCCCATTCTATCTGAAGAAAATATCAAAAAATGTCCTCCTCCTGCCCTGGCCAGTTTGGCTCAGCGGTTAGAGCGTCGGCCTGCGGTCCAGAGAGACCCGGGTTTGGTTTCCGCTAAGGGCACGTACTTCGGTTGCAGTTTGTCCCCGGCCCTGGTTGGTCGTGCGGGTGGCAGCCACTCGATGTGTCCCTTCACGTCGACGTTTCTCTCTCTCCCTTCCTCTCTCTCCCTCCCACTCTATCTGTACAAAAAATGGAAAAATATCCTCGGGTGAGGATAAAAAAAAAAAAAAGTCCTCCGGTGAGGATAAAAATAAATTAAATAAATAAAAAGAGGGAGTATACTTTCCTGAATTGGATAGATTAGAAATACTGTAAAGCTCAGTTCTATTTGGAATCCATAGTCAATGAAGAAATAACCACAGATCTCTTACTATGTATTGGTCACCATACTAGTGCTGCTGTGGGAATGTAGAAATTAAAGATATGATCACAGACCAAGTTGGAGAAACAAGACTTAAAATGAAAGATACATTAATATAGTTTGTTAAGTAACTACATTCAAATTTAGTAATATAATCTGAGAACACTATTGGGATTTAGAGGGGAGAAAATTCAATGAGTGTTCATAACTCTGATGCAAGGAGATTGAAGGAAGGTAAAGTGGTGGATTTCAGCTCTGGCTGCTCATCAGAATCAAATGGGGAAACTTTTCCCAGGATCAGTTGAATCAGGATCTGAGGGGTGGTGCAATCATAGTTTTTAAAAGCTTTCTTGGGTGATTTAAATGTAAGGCATTATTGAGAACTACAGCCTTAAAAGGATGGGTATGATTTGGGGTAGCAAAGTTAAAGCAGGGAGGGAGAATTGGGCACAGTTTGTGAAAAGACTAATCCGATCGAAGTAGTTATCTGCTGGCTTCAGGAGACAGAATGGGGTCATTTTGGAGATGTATTATAAATGTAGATTTTGAGGCCCTGCTTCAGATTTACTGAATTGGAAACTCTAGAGGCAGAGTAGAACAATCTGTTTTAGCAGGCACTCCAGATGATTACAATGTACACTAAAGTTTGAGAATAGCTTTTACTACAGGCTAATGAAAGTCAGGCAGAGGGCCCTGGTCAGTGTGGCTTGGTTGGTTTGAGCATCATCCTGTGCACTGAAGGGTCATGGGTTTGATACCGAGTCAGGGTGCTTACTGGGGGGAGGCAACTGATTTCTTTTTCCACCTCCCCCCCTAGTCCCTCTCCTTCAAAAAAACAATGGAAACATACCCTCAGGTGAGAATTAGAAAAAAAAAAGAAGCCCTGGCCTGTTTGGCTTAGCGGTTAGAGCATCGGCCGGTCCAGAGAGACCTGGGTTCGGTTCCCGCTAAGGGCACGTACCTCGGTTGCAGTTTGTGCCCGGTCCTGGTTGGGTTGTGCAGGTGGCAACCACTCAATGTGTCCCTTTCATATTGATGTTTTTCTCTCTCTCTCTCCCTTCCACTCTATCTGAACAAAAAATGGAAAAATGTCCTCTGGTGAGGATAAAAAAACAAACAGAGGAAGTTAAGATTTGGTGTCAAGATAAGTAGGCACCCACTGAAGGTTTTTTAAACTGGGGAGTAACAGGATGTATTTGTATGCATTAAAGGTAAATCTGATTGTGATGTGCAGAATCCTTTGCATTGCTGAAAGAGGAATGAAGGAAGCCAGTTGAAGAGGTACAGACATCATGTAGTAACAGTGAGGGTCTATTCTAGGGAAGTATGGCAATTTATTGAGTGTTAGATGGTAGACACAGGATGTCAGATCAAGTATTTCTACCTCTAACCCCTCTTTTGAAGAAACAGCTAATATCTGGAGACCAAGGGATAAAGGAGAAGACTGACTCAGGAAAGTTTTAATTCTAGGTGACAAATCAAGGGGAAGTCATTGCTAGAAACGAAATAGTGCTTACATTGGGTAACGGCAAGTCATTTAACCCATTTGGAACTGTCTTGTAAGAGTAGTTGTGAGAAATAACCAGTGGAAATATTTGTGTTGTGTTTGTTAGGTATAAAGTTCTTGTGATACCGTATCTATGAAGTGACTTGTGATAGCTGTTTCTGGGTTTTGTTCTTGTACTCATGGTGACTAAATTAGAAGAACCATCTCATCCAGCTTTTAAAAAATATTTTAGATTTTAGAATAAAAAAGTCCATGAATAAATTATGCCTGAGAAGCTTATTATAATAGCAATCATTGCTGATGTTATAGAAAACATCTTTTAAAAAATGTTTAATTTATTATATTTTTTTAATCCTTGCTCGAGGATATTAGAGTGGGAGGGAGGGGGAGACAGAGCAGAGGGGGGGGGAGAGAGAGAGAGACATCAACGTGAGAGCGACACATCAACTGGTTGCCTCCTGCACGACTTGACCAGGGCTGGGGACGAACCACAACTGAGGTACGTGCCCTCGACCAGAATTGAACTCCAGACTCATTGGTCTGCAGGCCAACACTCCAATTACTGAGTCACACCGACCAGGGCGTAATCATTTTTTTTCCCATTTATATTCAGATAGAGTGGGAGGGAGAATGGGAGGAGAGAGAGAGAGAAACATCAACATGAGAGAGACACATTTAGTGGTTGTCACCCACACGACCCCAACTGGGGGCAAACTGCAACCAAGGTGCGAGCTGAGTGGGAACCGAGCTGAAGCCTCTGTGGTCTGCAGGCCGATGCTCTAATCACTGAGCCAAACTGGCCAGGGTTTCCACTCAGCTCGCACCTCGGTTGCAGTTTGTCCCTGGCCCTGGTTGGGGTCATGTGGGTGGCAGTGTGTCTCTCTCATGTTGATGTTTCTCTCTCTCTCCCATTCTCCCTCCCACTCTATCTGAATATAAATGAAAAAAAAAAAAAAAAATGATTACACCCTGATCGGTGTGACTCAGTAGTTGGAGCGTTGGCCTGCAGACCAATGAGTCCCGGGTTCGATTTTGGTCGAGGGCACGTACCTCAGTTGCGGTTCATCCCCAGCCCTGGTCAAGCCGTGCAGGAAGCAACCAGTTGTTGTGTTGCTCTCACGTTGATGTTTGTCTCTCTCCCTCTCTCTCTCCATGCCTGTCTCCCCCTCCCTCTCACTCTAATATCCTCTGGCAAGGATTAAAAAATAAATAAATAAATAACAGTTTAAGAAATACTTTATTGTTATTTAGTTTTAGTTGGGAAGGAGTAAGTAGTAAAATAACATGCTTGGGTAATTGTTTTCAGATGTTACCAGTTCTGTTCTAGCATTCTTTTTTTATTGGGTAAAAGTCATGTATCATAAAGTAAATCAGTTCAAAGTGCACAGTTTGGTGGTATTTGGTATGTATGTTATGCAACCATAACTTTTATGTAGTTCCGGAACATTTTCCTAATCCCAAAGGAAAAACCCTAAATCTATTAAGCAGTTCCTTCCTTTCCACAGTCCCCGAAAGACACTAATCTGCTTTCTATCTCTATGCATTTACCTATTCTGGATATTTCATTTAAATGGAGTTATATCATTTTACTGTGTCTAGTTTGGATGGCTATTTTATTTTTTCTTCTTTTTGCCTGATTGCTCTGGCTAGAACTTCCAGGACAGTGTTGAATGGAAGTGCCAAATGAAAGTATCCCTGTGTTGTTTGTTCTAGGTGGTGGTGGTGGTGATGGTGGTGGTGTGTGGGTGTGGGTGGGGGTGGCTTTCAGTCTTTCACCATTGAGTATTTTAATTGTGGGCTTTTCATTTTCATATTAAAGGAGTTTTATGCTATTCCTAGTTTGAATGTTTTTATCATGATAGTGTTGGATTTTGTCAGAAAACTTTTTTTATGTTAATGGAGATGATCATGTGGTTTTTCTCTTCATTTTGTTAATGTGCTGTATTGTGTTGAGTTTTGTAGCTGACTCACCTGAGATAAATCTCAATTTGTTGTAATGTGTAATCCTCTTATGCTATTGGATAAGGTCTGCTAGTATTTTATTGAGGATTATTGCATCTGTATTTGTAAGGGATGCTGGTTTATACTTTACTTTTTTTATGATGTTTTTCACCTAGTTTTGATATCAGGGTAATTTAGGAAGTGCTCTATCCTTTTCTGGATGTTGAGAGAGCTTAGTTTTGTTGATCTTTACTATTTTTTTTTATTCCCTGTTTTATCTCTACTCTAATTTTATTTATTTTCTTCTGTTAACTTTAGATTTAACTTGCTGCTCTTTTCCTAGTTCTTTAAGGTGTAAACTTAGAATGTTGATTTGGGATCTTTTGTTTAATATAGGTATTTATACCTATAAAATTACCTTTTAGCACTACTTTTGCTATATCTCACAAGTTTTGGTATGTTATGTTTTTGTTTAATTTGTCTCAAGGTATTTTCTAATTTCCTTTTTTATTTCTCTGAACCATTGGTTGTTTAAGAGTATATTGATTAATTTTTATATATTTGTGAATTTTCCAGTTTTTCTTCTGTTAATTGATAACTACTTTTGTTCTGTTATCAGAAAAGAGACTTTATTATTTCAGTCTTTTCAACTTTATATAGACTTGACTTGTAGCCTAACATATTATCTTTTCTGGAGAATGTTCCTTGTACACTTGAGAAAAAAATACATTTTGCTGTTTATTGAGTGGAATGTTCTGTATATGTTAGGTCTAGTTGGTTTATAGTGTTGTGCAAATACTCTTTCCTCATTGATTGTCTGTTGTTCTATCCATTATTGAAAGTGGAGTGTTGAAGTCTCCAACATTATTGTAGAACTGTCAATTTCTCCCTTCAATTCTGTCAATTTTACTTCATATATTGTTCTCTGTTAGGTATGTTTATATTTCCTATGTCTTCCTCTTTTTGGAGGGGGGAGGGTTAATCCTCATGAGGTTATTTTTTCCATTGATTTTTTTGGAAGGGGGGGAACAGCGATGTGAGAGAGACATCAATTGTTTGCCTCCTCCACAAGGCAGGATCGCACCTGCAACCAGACATGTGCCCTTGACTGGAAATCGAACCAGGACCCTTTAGTGCAAGGGCCGACTCTTTTTTTTTTTTAATCCTCACCCGAGGACATTCCTCCATTTTTTGTTCAGGTAGAGTGGGAAGGAGAGAGAGGAAGAGAGAGAGAGAAACATCGACGTGAAAGGGACACATTGAGTCGCTGCCACCCACACGACCCAACCAGGGCCAGGGACAAACTGCAACCTAGTTACATGCCCTTAGCGGGAACTGAACCTGGGTCTCTCTGGACCGCAGGCTAACGCTCTAACCGCTGAGCCAAACCGACCAGGGCCAAGGGCCGACTCTTTAAAATTTTTTTTTCTTTATTGATTTTAGAGAGAGGGGAAGAGAGAGGAAGAGAGAGGGAGGGAGAGATGGAAATATTAATGAGAGAGAACATTGATTGGCCGCCTACTGCATGCTCCCCACTGGGGATTGGGCCCACAACCTGGGCATGTGTACTGACTGGGAATCGAACTGGTGACCTCTGGGTGCATGAGTTGAGGCTTAATGCACATCAGCTGGGCTGTCTTTAACTCTTAAACTCTGTTTTGTTTTGTTTGATGTTAGTATAGGCACTCTGTTTCTCTTTTGGTTACTATTTGTATGGACTATCTTTTTAATCCCTTTACTTTTTTTTTTTTTAATCCTCACCTGAGGACATTTTTCCATATTTTGTTCAGATAGAGTAGGAGGGAGAGAGAGAGAGAAGCATCGACGTGAAAGAGACCCATTGAGTGGTTGCCACCCGCACGACCCAACCAGAGCTGGGGACAAACTGCAACCGTGGTACGCGCACTTAACGGGAACCGAACCTGGGTCTCTCTGGACCACAGGCCAACGCTCTAAACGCTGAGCCAAACCGGCCAGGGCCATCCCTTTACTTTTAAGCTCTTGTGTCTTTGAATATAAATTGAATGTCTTGTAGACAGCACTTAGTTGGATTGTTTTTAATCCATTATAACAGTCTGTACCTTTTAATTGGTGAATTTAACTCATTTACATTTAAAGTCATTTATAAGGAAGGAATTTTTGCTATGTAGCTATTTAGCTATTTGCTTTTCATATGTTTTATCTCCATCACAGCTTTCTTTTGTGATTAGTTGATTTTTTTAGTGTACTGTTTTATTTCTTTTTTTTTTCTTATCCTCACCCAAGGACATTTTTCCATTTTTTGTTCAGATAGAGCGGGAGGGAGAGAGAGGAAGAGAGAGAGAGAGAAACATTGATGTGAAGGGACACATCGAGTGGCTGCCACCCGCACGACCAACCAGGGCCGGGGACAAACTGCAACCGAGGTACGTGACCTTAGTGGGAACCGAACCCCGGTCTCTCTGTACCGCAGGCTGACACTCCAACCACTGAGCCAAACCGGCCAGGGCTTATTTCTTTATTGTACAGATTTTTTTTTTCTTTTATTGATTTTAGAGAGGAAGGGAGAGGGAAAGAGAAATAGAAACATTGATGAGAGAGAACATGGATTGGCCACCTCCTGCATGCCCCCCACTGGGGATTGGGCCCACAACTTGAGCAAGTGCCCTGACTAGGAATCAAACCAGCGACCTCTTGTTGTGTGGGTTGATGCTCCACCAGTGAGCCACGCTGGCTGAGCTAGTATACTGATTTATTATTCTCTTTTTATTTTCCTGTATACTTTTTGTGTTCTTTTTCTAAGTGTTCCTCTGGAGGTTACAATTAACATCTAAACCTATGACAATGAAGTTTGAACTAATACCAGCTTTATTTTAGTAGTACATACACAAATCTTTGTTTCTATACAGCTCTACCCCCTGCTCCCTTATGGTGTTATTGTCAGAAATTCTATTTTATACATTGTGTTCCCATTGATATAGATGTTTCGTTACAAGCATAAATTTAATATTATTTTATGCATTGTTCTTTCAAATCATATAAGCCAAAAGAGTCATTACAAAACATTAGTGCAATAATACTGGCTTATATAAGTACATAGTAGCTCCCTTTACGCTTGTTTTTTCTTTGTATGATTTTGAGTTACTATGTAATGTTCTTTCATTTTTAGCCTAAAGAACTATCTTTTTAATTTCTTATAGATTCATCAGTGATGAATCTCCTCAGCTTTCTTTGTCTGGAAATGTCTTAATTTTTCTTTCATTTTATAATATTTTGCTGCATGTAGCATTCTTGGTTGACTATTTTTTTCAACACTTGAACTGTGTCATCCCACTGCTTTCTAGCCTTAATAAATTCTGATAGAAATTGGCTGTTAAACTTATGGAGGATCTCTTGTAGGCAATAAATTCTCTGCTGCTGCTTTCAAAATTGTTTGTGTTGCCCTCTCTGGTTTGGCTTAGCTACTAGAGCGTTGGCCCATGAACCAATGGAGTCTCAGGTTCAATTCCAGTCAAGAGCACATACCTTGCTTGCGGTTTGGTCCCTGGTCGTGGTCAGGGTCATGTAGGAGGCAACCAGTTGATGTGTTTCTCTCACATTCATGTTTCTTTCTCTCTCTCTCCCTCCCACTCTACCTGAAGATAAATGGAAAAATATCCTCGCTCGGGTGAGGGTTAAAAAAAATATTTTTTGTGTTTTGACCATTTGACTACATTGTGTTTTGGTGTTGATCTCTTTGAGTTCATGTTGCTTGGGTTATTATTTGAGGTAATTGGATATATTGAGTCATGTATTTCATCAAATTTGGGAGGTTTGCAGCCATTATTTATTAAAACATTATTTCCTTCTCATTCTTTCCTCTCCCTTTCTGACTCCAATTTATGCATTATGGTGGTGCACTTGATGATATTTCACAGATTCCTTAGATTATGTTCATTTTTCTTCACTCTTTTCCTATTTTTTAGACTGGACGATCTTAGTTGACCTATCTACAGTTTGTTGGTTCTTTTTTAAAAAATTTGTTTAAATCCTTATTGTTGAATGTATTACAGATGTTCCTCATGTTTCCCCCATTGACTGCCTCCTGCCTACTCCCGCCGCCCTCCTGCCTTTTCCCACACTGTTGTCTGTGTCCATTGGTTATGCATATGTGCATATAAGTTCTTTGGCTTATTTCTTCCCACCCCCAACTCCCTTCCCTTTGAGGTTTGTCAATGTAGAGACCAATTTGTACTTCTTTTTTTTATTTTTTATTTTTTATCCTCACCCGAGGATATTTTTCCATTTTTTGTACAGATAGAGTGGGAGGGAGAGAGAGGAAGGGAGAGAGAGAGAGAAACATCAATGTGAAAGGGACACATTGAGTGGCTGCCACCCGCACGACCAACCAGGGCCGGGGACAAACTGCAACCGAAGTACGTGCCCTTAGCGGGAACCGAACCCGGGTCTCTCCAGACCGCAGGCTGACGCTCTAACCGCTGAGCCAAACTGGCCAGGGCCAATTTGTACTTCTTAATACCTTCACCTTTTCCACCCATTCCTCCAACCCCCTTTCCATCTGGCAACCAACAAAATGTTCTCTGTATCTATGAGAATGTTTCTGTTCTGCCTGTTCATTTTGTTTGTAGATTTCATTGTTGATAGCTATATATTCCTTGCCATTATGTCCATATTTTATATCTTTTTCTTCAAAAAGACCTTTCAACATTTTATATAATAACGGATTGGTGGTGATGAACTCCTTTAGCTTTTCCTTATCTGGGAAACTCTTCATATGGCCATTGATTCTAAATGACAGCTTTGCAGGATAGAGTAATCTTGGTTGTAGGTTTTTGCTTTTCATCACTCTGAATATTTCTTGCCACTCCCTTCGGGCCTGCAAAGTTTCTTTTGAGAAATCAGCTGACAGTCTTATGGGAACTCCCTTGTGGGTAGCTAACTGCTTTTACTTTGCTGCTTTAACCTTTTGCATTTTGATGATGATGTGTCTTGGTGTGGGCCTGTTGGGGTTCATCTTGTTTGGGACTCTCTGTGCTTCCTGGACTTGTATGTGTTTCCTTCAACAAGTTAGGGAAGTTTTCTGCCATTATTGTTTCAAATAAGTTTTCGATTTCTTGTTCCCTCTCTTCTCCTTCTGGCACCCCCAAGATGCGAATGTTGGTACACTTGAAGTTGTCCCAGAGGCTCCTTACACTATCCTCATTTTTTTGGATTCTTTTTTCTTTTTTGCTGTCCTGATTGGGCGTTTTTTGCTTCCTTATATTCCAAATCAATGGTTTGTTTCTTGGCTTTACCTACTCTACTATTCTTTATTTCAGTTAGCGCCTTCTTCATTTCTTTTTTTTTTTTTTTATCCTCACCCGAGGACATTTTTTGATATTTTGTTCAGATAGAGTGGGAGGGAGAGAGAGAGAGAAACATCGACGTGAAAGGGACATGTTGAGTGGCTGCCACCCGCACGACCCAACCATGGCTGGGGACAAACTGCAACTGAGGTACATGCCCTTAGCAGGAACTGAACCCAGGTCTCTCCAGACCACAGGCCGATGCTCTAACCGCTGAGCAAAACCGGCCAGGGCTTTTTTTTTCCTTCAATTTTTAATTAAATTAATTAATTAATTTTTTTTATTCATTTCTGACTGTGCATCCTTCATTTCTGATCGGCCCTTTTTTATGCTCTTGAGGCCCTCACTAAGTTCGCTAAGGTTGTCACTGAGTTCGTTGATCATCCTTATAAGCAGTATTTTGAACTCAGCATCTGTTAGGTTGCTTATCTCCATTTTGCTTAGTTCTTTTCCTGGGGTTTTGTTCTGTTCTTTCATTTGGGACCTGTTTCTTTGTCTCCTCATTTTGGCTGCCTCCCTGTGTTTGTATGTATTACTTAACAAGAAGTATTGGGCTAGCTGAGACCAGATGCTGCTTGTTTGAAAGTATTTAGGAAAACCTGAAGCAGGATCCAAGACAGACCAATCCTATGGTGAAGCAACTGGCAACAGGTTGGGTGGGCCCGAAAGTTGGGTGGGGCGGGCCCTCAGGGAATCACCAGGGCGGGGCTAGCAGTGTGAGCCAGGTTGCTGGAGTCCCAGATATGGAGACTGTCAGCTGCCCCAGGGAAGGGCTCACCCAAGGAACAAAGGCCTCTGACAGCACGTTTGTCCCGAGAAAGCCCCCTCTCCAGCCCTCGCTCCAGTGCCAAACAGCTCAATTCTTCCTTGTATGTCTCTGGTGCCCCTCAAGCTGCCTCCCCTCCAAGCTTAGAGGGAGTGAGTCCGATAAGTTCCTGCGCCGACCCTTTAAGAGGAGCTGCCTGGGGCTCCAGCTGCCTCAGGCTCCCTGAGCCTCAGTTCTCGCTGGGTTTTCCAGCCAGAAGTTATGGGGACTTCTCTTCCTGATACTGGAACCCTGAGCGTGATGCCTGGTGTGGTACGGGGACCCCTCAGTCCTCAGGGAGGACCTTCCCAGCCGAGGTATCCTCCTGATTTTTAGCCGCCAAACATGGGTGTGGGACTAGCCTGTCACGCCTCTGCCCCTCATATCAGTCTCGATGCCGCTGCTTCTTTAATTCTGTAGTTTTAGGACTTCCATTCAACTTAATTTCAGGTGGTTTTGAATGATGGTTGTTCTGTAGTTTAGTTGTAACTTTGATGTGGTTGTGGGATGACGCGATACTGCATTTAACTACGCAGCCATCTTGACTGGAAGTCCTGTTTATTCTTTTTCCTGCTTAAATCTGCTCTTGAACCCATTTAGTTAATTTTTTATTTCAGGCACTATACTTTTTAGCTTCAGAATTTCAATTTGATTCATTTTTGTAATTCCTATTGCTTTTTTCTTCTTCCATTTTTTATTTTAGTGAAATACATTTGACATAAAATTTATCATCTCAACTATTTTTATGTGTACAGTTCAGTGGTATTAAATATATTAACATTGTTGGGCAGTCATCACCACCATCCATCCCTATATCTTTTTCCATCTTGTAAAACTGAAACTCTATACCTATTAAACAATAATTCCCCTTTCTCTCCTCCCACCAGTTCTTGGCAACCACCATTATACTTTCTGACTTTATGATTTTGACTATTCTAAGTAACTCATATAAGTAGAATCATAACAGTATTTGTCTTCTTGTGTCTGGCTTATTTCACTCAACAAAACCTCTTAAAGTTTTATCCATGTAATAGCATACTGCAGAATTTCTTTCCTGTTTACGACCGAATAATATTCCATTGTATGTATATATACCACATTTTCTTGTTCATTCATTAATGAATGGACAGTTGGGTTGCTTCTACACTTTAGCTATTGTGAATGAGTCTATAAACATGGTTGTACATATATCTCCTTGAGATCCTGCTTTCAATTTTTGGGGGGTGTATACTCAGAAGTGGAATTTCTGGATCATAAAAATTAAACGTATTTTTTATTTTTTTATCCTCACCCGAGGACATTTTTGCATTTATCTTCAGCTAGAGCCGGGAAGGAGAGAGGGAGGAAGAGAGAGCAACATCTATGTGAGAGAGACACATTGACTGGCTGCCACACATACAACCCCATGGTACCGTGGGCAAACTGCAACTGAGGTACGTGCCCCTAGCAGGAACCAAACCTGGGACTCTCTGGTTTGCTGGCCGACGCTCTAACTGCTGAGCCAAACTGACCAGTGCAAAATTAAACATATTTTTAATTTTTTGAGGAACTACCATACTGTTTTCCGCAGCAGCTAGACGATTTTACATTCCTACTAACAGAGCATAGGGCGTCTCCAGATCTTAGTCAATACTTGTTATTTTCTGCTTTTTAAAATAGAAGCCATCCTAATGGATGGGAGTTGGTATCTCATTGTAGTTTTTAAAAAAATGGACTTTTGAGAGAGAGGGAGGTGAGGAAAGGGAGAGAGAAGAAAGGAAGAGAGAGAGAAACATTGATTTGTTGTTCCACTTATTTATGCATTCTTATATTAATTTATTTTTGTTAATCTTCACCTGAGGACATTTTTCCATTGAGTTTTAGATAAAATGGAAGGGAAGGAGGGAGGCAAAGAGAGAAACATATTGCAGAGACACATAGGTTGGTTGTCTCCCGCACAACCCTGAAGGGCCAGGGCTCAAACCTGCAACCCAGGTACCTGCCCTTGGGAATCAAACCCGCGACCTTTCCATTCCACTGGCCAGTGCTGTAAACCCTCAATCAAACTGGCCAGGGGTATTTATGCATTCTTGTATGTGCCCTGATTGGGGATTGATCCCATAACCTTGGCATGTTGGGACAATGCTCTAACCAACTGAACTACCCAGCCAGGACTCATTGCAGTTTTGATATGCGTTTTCCTCATGCCTGGTGATACTGCACATTATTTCATACACTTATTGGTGATTCCTATATCTTGGTCTCACTTGGGACTTCACTTGGTCATAACCCTTATAGCATGCTGTTGAATACTATTTGCTAGTATTTTATTGAGGATTTTTCTAACAATGTTTATTAGGTATATAGGTCTGTAGTTTTTTTTTGTAGTGTCTTTTCTTGCATTGGTATCAGGGTTATATTGGACTCATAGAACGAGTTAAGCATTGTTTACTCCATTTTTATTTTCTGGAAAAGTTTGAGAAAAATTAGTATTAGAAAAATGTTCAGTAGAGCCTTAACCGAGTGGTTCAGTTGGTTTTAGTGTCGTACCCTACAACCAAAAGGTTGCAGGTTACATGCCCTTAGCGGGAACCGAACCCAGGTCTCTCAGGACCGCAGGCCAACGCTCTAACCGCTGAGCCAAACCAGCCAGGGCTACACAAGGACTTTAAAACAATTATAAAAAAGCTTAAGGATTTATGTCCTGGCTGGTTTCGTTCAGTGGTTAGAGCATCAGCCTGTGGACCAATGAGTTGCGGGTTTGATTCCTGCCAAGGGCATGTGCCTAGGTTGTGGTTTGTCCCCAGCCCTGGTTGGGGTTGTGCGGGAGTCAGCCAATCGATGTGTCCCTTTCACATCGATGTTTCTCTCTCTCTCTCTCTCTCTCTCTCTACCTCCCACTCTGAAGGTAAAAAGTCCTTGGGTGAGGATTTAAAACAAAATTAAAAAAAGAAACATCAATGTGAGAGAGAATCTTCTATTGGTTGCACTCCCCCTACTGGGGATCAAGCCCATAATGTGGGGCATGTGCCCTGACCAGGAAGTGAACCGAGACCTCTCAGTCCATGTCATAACACTCATTCCACTGAGCCACACCGGCCAGGCACAGTTGTTTCTTTTTCCATCGTGCCTTTCTTAGCTTTAAAGAAGAAACACCCTTCTTTCTCATTACTTTTAGTATTTTAAAGTGAAACCAATACATATGTTTCTTACTTTAGTGTAATAGTATTAAATACATAGTTAGCAGTACTTTTTCTCCTTTGAGGGAATGGGGTACTATTTCCTCCTCTATTTCTTTCAAACATCTTTTTAGTGTTTTCGTTGGGTTTTCACTTGAAGGACTGTTTGCCAATCAGAGACTACTGCTATGCAGATAGACCCAGAGACTTAATGAATTCTTTTTAATTTAGATTGGAGTCACAGGAAGGAAAGGAATATTTTCTGGATCCATCTGCAATCATATTAAATTTAAACTGTCAAGCCACAACAAATTCAAGTTCTTCTCAGGATTCTGTTTGTTTTGGTGTGGAGGTACAAGAACAGGAGAAACTCCTTGGCCCTCTGTGTAGATATGAGGAAAGGGCCCTCTACAGGTTATGGCTGTTTTTGTTTTTTTTTTGTTTTTTTTGTTTTTTATATTTTTTTTGTGTGTGTGTGGTATATGCCCCTAGCGGGAACCGAACCAGGGACTCTCTGGTCCGCAGGCCAACGCTCAACCGCTGAGCCAAACTGGCCAGGGCAGGTTATGGCTGTTTTTTGCCTACTCTTTTTTTTTTATGTACATACTTCCTTTTATTGCTTTGAAGCTGTTTACAGTAAGAACAGGGATGAGGGGAAAGAGAATTCATGGTGGACTGCCCCGCATCTTTTATCAATTTTGTTGTTTTTCCTTGGTGTTCATTCTTATTTTACCAATAAAGAAATTGAGGCATAATCAAAGGTTACTGTTTTCCTTGATTCTGTGTCCATTACTTTACCACTGAACCATGTGTTTTCCCCACCCTTGAGCTGTGAAACCATCCTAACTTCCTTCTTTACAGAGGAGGTACATTGAAATAGTAATAATTTAACAGTTAGGGATTTCAGCTTGATTCCCTTTATTAACAGATTGTGATATTGGGACTTCATTGGATTTTTAAAATAAAATATATTTGTGGCTTCCTGGGCAGTGTGGCTCAGTGATTGAGCATCCACCGATGCACCAAGAGGTTGCCGGTTTGAGTCTTGTTCAGGGCACTCGCCCATGTTGTGGGCCAAATCTCCAGTGGGAGGCATGCAGGAGACGGCCAGTCAGTGTTCTCTCTCATTGATGTTTCTATCTCACTCTCCCTCTCCCTCCCTCTCTTTCTAAAATCAATAAAGAAAAAAAAATTTTAATTAAAAAAAAAAAACATTTGTGACTGATTTCTGACAGCAATAGAGTGGGGTGTCTTTACATAGTTTTGAGCTAAAAATTGCAGCATGATTGACTTTACAGTGACTGTTTCTTCTGAATTTTTAATTTTTTTAATCCTCACCTGAGGACATTTTTGCATTTATGTTCAGATAGAGCAGGAGGAATAGAGAGGGGGAAGAGAGAGAGAGGGAAACATCGATGTGAGAGACATCAAGTAGTTGCCACCCATATGACCCCAGCTGTGGCGTGGATAAACTGCAACTGAGGTACGTGCCCTTAGTGGGAACCAAACCTGGGACTGTCTGGTCCGCAGGCCAATGCTGTAACTGCTGAGCCAAATCAGCCAGGGCTACAGTGACTGTTTTTTAAGTTTGGCAACCCATAGAAACTGACCAGCATCCTGAAGCAATTACATGAGAGAATGGCCAATAGGGTAGAGTTAAAAGGCATATTTGGCCTGGCTGGTTTGTCTCAGTGGTTGAGCATTGACCCATCAACCTGTCAGAGCACATGCCTGGGTTTTGGGCCCAGTCTCCAGTGGGGGGCGGTATGTAGGAGGCAGTCAGTTGATATTCTCTCTCATCGATGTTTCTATCTCCCTCTCTCTTCCTCTCTAAAATCAATAAAGAAAAATATTTTTTAAAGAAGGAATCATATTTGTATGAATAATTTTTCAACTAAGAGTGAAGAAGGGAAGCTAGCCATCTTAAAGTGTTGGTGGGCCCTGGCCGGTGTGTTTCAGTTGGTTGGGCATTGAAATGTGCACTGAGAGGTTGTTGGTTTGATTCCCGGTCAGGGCATAAGCCTGGGTTGTGGGATTGATCCCTAGTAGGGGGTATGCAAGAGGCAGAAGCCAATGGATGCTACTCTCTCATATTGATGTTTTTTTCTTCTCCTATCCTCTAAGAAAGATAGACTAGTACTGGAAGTCATTTTTTTTTTTATCCCTGGGTTTGATCCTGGTCAAGGGTACATACCTCAGTTGATGTTCATCCCAGCCCTGAGACGTTTTTGCATTTATCTTTAGACAGAGGAGGAAGGAGAGAAGAAGGGGGAGAGAGAGAGAATCATCGATGTGAGAGAGACACATCGAGTGGTCGCCAACTACACAACCCCAACTGGGGCCGGGGACACACTGCAACCAAGGTAAATGCCCCTAGCGGGAACCGAACCCCGGACTCTCCTGGTCTGCAAGCCGATGCTCCAACCGCTGAGCCTAATTATGTGACCATTTAATATAGTTCCTCATGTTGTGGTGACCCCCAACCATAATATTATTTTTGTTGCTACTTCATAACTGTAATTTTACTGCTGTTATGTCTTAGGCGACCCCTGTGAAAGGGTCGTTTGACTCCCAAATGGGTTGTGGCCCACAGGTTGAGAACTGCTGCTCTACAGCACCATCACCACCACTCCTCTACCACCACCATCCAAAAAAGAAAAAAAACACACAATCTACACTCTATTTCTAATAGAATGTAGATTCTATTGGATGTTGAATGTATACAGTAAATCATCTGAAAGTGACAACTTCATTTTTTTCTTATAAGTCCTGTATTTTTCATTAGGATTTATCAACATGTAAATGAAAATATGATATGGGTGCTTAGAACAATGTAGCAGTGCCTGGGAATAGGACTTGTGTCCACAGGACTCTGAAGACTAAAACAAACAAACAAACAGTTCTTAATGGGCCCTCAAGGACTTGATAGGTTAGCCCCCCACCCAAGGCTCAGTGTAGAGACAGAAGACAGAAATGTCCATCTCCCCATCTTTCCCTGAAAGAGGACCTATAAGACTATTTGCATATTTTTAAAAATATATGTTTTTATTGATTTTTTTTTTTTTGAGAGGAAAGGAGAGAGAGAAATAGAAATGTTGATGTGAGAGAGGAAACAGTCAATGGGCCACCTCCTGCAGGCCTCCCACTGGGGATTGAGCCCGCAACCCGGGCATGTACCCTAACTGGGAATTGAACTGGGACGTGTCAGTCCATGGTGCTCAGTCCACTGAGCTACACTAGCCAGACCTTTTTGCATATTTTATTATTATTATTTTTTGGCCCCACCCTCCATTTGCATATTTTAAAAGCTGCTGCCTGTATGTACAGACTAAAATCTTCCTTAGAAACCAGGGAGGCTGGCAGGGGCTGTTTCCACATTCTCTTGACCCACTCCATGTCACCTGTGTCGTCCTGGAATGAGCTTGTACACTCATCTGGTGCCCTGGCTTTTATGGCTGCCTTCCAGGGGATACAAGTTTTGATTGCTTGGCCATGGTGACCAGCAGGGCTTGTGTTAGTGAGTCCCACAGGACTATAAAAAATAAACCATTCTTAATTGACCCTGTCCAATGTCCCCCAACCCCCAGGTCTCAGCGCAGAGGTAACAGACTGAAAATTCCAGCTCCTGGTCTCTGTATGAAAGAGCTCTACTTACATACTCTAAAAGCTGCTGCCTGGGCATCCCGCTTCCAGTTACCCTGCCTCTAGGTGCTGGAATGAGGTCCTCCCCGTTGGGACATTGGCAGGTCTTGGCACACCCTCAGCTACTGAGAGCCACTAAGAACAAAGAAGGCACTTGAACAATTCCAAAGATTTGAATGACAGCTAAGGATTAGGGTCTGGTCAAATGATATTTCATCCTCTATAGACTAATCCATTAAGATTGGGAGAGGTAACTGTTTTATCTAATGCACAGTAACCAACCCGGAGAGTTAAGCAAAATGAAAAAACAAGTATTTTCCAAACAAAAGAACAAGATAAAATTTCAGAAACAAACCTTAGTGAAACAGAGATAAGTGATTGTACCTGATAAAGATTTCAAAGTAATGGTCATAAAAGTCCTCACTGAGGTTAGGAGTCCTTTAGGTTTGAAGGAGAGAGAAAGAATTTTTCACACAAGCAAAAACTTGAGTTCACTACCACTAAACCAACCTTACAATAAATTTTACAGGAACTTCTTCAAGCTGAAACTAAAGGATTCTATTTAGTAACAAAAACATATGCACATATAAATCTCAAAAGTAATGATAAATATATAGCTAAATTCAGAATACTCTAATGATGGTGGTTAAATCACTTATAAATCTAGTACAGAATTTAAAAGAAAAGTAGTAAAAATAACTAAAGTACTTTAACTGTTAATGGATACGTACACAAGGTAAAAAGATAGAAATTATGGCATCAAAAATATAAAATGTGGAGGGGGCAAGTAAAAATATAGAGGTTTGATATGCAATTTAACTTATGTTGTTATCAGCTTAAAATAGACCGTTGTTTTATATAAGCCTTATTGCAACCGCAAAACTAAAACCTCTAATAGATATACACACAGGCCGAAGAGAAAGGAATATAAGCATACACTAAAGAAAATTATCAAGTCACAAAGGAAGAGACAGAGAGAACAGGAATAGAACAAAGAAATACACAACAGCCAGCAAAATGGTGTAAGTAAGTTCATACCTATCAATAATTATTTTAAATATTAATAGATTAAAATTTCCATCAAAAGACACAGAATGGCTTAATGGATACAAAGATAAGACCCAGCTATATGCTGCCCTCCAGAGACACTTAGGCTTTAACGACACATACTGAAAGTGAAGACATGAAAACAAAAGTAAGTAGTGGTAGCTATACTTAAATCAGACAAAACAGACTTTAAGACTAAGACAAAGCCATTATATAGTGATAATATTGCTAATTGAACATCATATAGCTCTTGTAAATATTTATACACTCAACATAGGAACACCTAAATATATCAATATTAACAGACCTGTAGAGAGAAATGGACAGTAATACAATAATAGTAAGGAACTGCAGTACTCCACTTTCAATAATGGATAGATCATTCCAGACAGAAAATCAGTAAGAAACATTGGACTTAAGGTACATGTTAGCCCAGATAGACTTAATAGACATTTAATACATAACATTTTATCCAACTTCAACAGAAAACAAATTTTTCTTGACCATACACAGAACATTCTCCAGGATAGATAACATGTTAGGCCACAAAACAAGTTTTAATAAATTTATGAAGATTGAAATCATAGCAAGCATCTTTTACAACCACAGTGGTATGAAACTAGAAATCAACTACAAGAATAAAACTAGAAAATTCAGAAATGTGTAGAGATTAAACAACATGCTGCTAAACAACCAATGGGTCAAAGGAGAAATCAACATAGTTTTGGAAAGTCTAGAAAGAGCAGTTAGGCAAGCAAGGCATCAAAAGTGGAAATGACAAAGTAAAAATGTCACTGTTTGCATATGACATTATATATAGGAAACCTAAAGACTCCACCAGAAACTAATCAACAAATTCAGTAAAGTTGCAGGATACAAAAAATATGCAAAAATCTGTTGCGTTTCTATACACTAATAATGAACTATCAGAAAGAGAAATTAAGAAAATTGTTACATGCCCAGCCAGTGTGGCTCAGTGGTTGGGCGTCAACCCATGCACTGAGGTCGCTGGTTGGATTCTCCATCAGGGCACATGCCCAGGTTATGGGCCAAATCGCCAGTGGGAGGCATGCAGGAGGTGGCCAGTTGATGTTCTCTCTCATTGATGTTTCTATCTCTTCTCCCTTCCCATCTCTCTAAAATCTGTAAAGGAAAAAAAATTAAAAGCAAGAAAACTGTTACATTTAGAATTGTATCAGAAAGAATAAAGTGCCTGGGAATAAATTAGGCAAAGAAGTGAAAGGTCTGTACATGAAAAACTATAAGACATTAATGAAACAAATTGAGGAAGACACAAACTAATGGAAAGATATTTCATATTCATGGGTTGGAAGATTAATATTGTTAAAACATTCCTACTGCTCAAAGTAATATAAAGATTTGGTGCAGTCCCTATCAAAATGCCATTGGAATTTTTCACAGAAATTAAAAAAAAAAAAATACACCTAAAATTTGAATGCCACAAAAGACCCTTAATAGCCAAGCCAAAGCATTCTTGAGAATGAACAACAAAGCTGGAGGCATCACACATCCTGATTTCAAAGTATGTGTAATACAAAGTTATAGAAATCAAAACAGTATGGTATTGGCATAAAAACAGACACATAGATCTGAATAGAGATTTCAGATATAGAGTTATGTATATATGGTCAATTAATTTATGAGAGGAACCCAGAATATACAGTGGAGAAAGGATTAGTTTCTTCAGTAAATGGTGATGGGAAAACTGGCTTCTTGTCTTACACCATACACAGAAACCGACTCAAAATGGATTACAGACTTGAATGTAACACCTGAAACCATAACACTCAATAGAAGAAAATGGGGTTAAGCACCTTGACGTTGGTCTTGGCAGAGATTTTTTGGATTTGACACCAAAAGCAAAGGCTCAACAAATGCAAAAGTAAACAAGTGGGACTATGTCAAACTAAAAAGCTTCTACACAGCAAAGGAAACCATCAATAAAATGAAATGGCAATCTGCCGAATGATAGAAAATATTTGTAAATCATGTATCTAATAAGAGGTTAATATCTAAAATATGTAAACAACTCATAAATCAACAGGAAAAAACCCCAAATAATTTGAATAAAAATTGGGCAGAGGAGCTAAACAGACATTTTTCTGAAGAAGATAGACAAATGACCAACAAGTACACCTTTAGTCATTTCATTCATGATAGAATATCATGCTTACCTATCCTTCCCACAACACATCTATTGCTGCCTTATAGAAAGTGACTTTGGGCCAAATGAACTCTTGGTTTTGACACATAGCTTTAATACATTGGCTCAGAGTGGTAGTTACTAGAAGCATAAATTTCTCCCATTTCATCGTGATGAAATGGTAATGCGTATCTTATAAAGCAGTCTGTGAAGGAAAACTTTTCATTGACCATATTTTCTGAAGGGAGCCATATTTTCATCTCTAAGCTGGCAGACTTGGATTTGTTGATTTTACTATAGGTAGCAATTCTTTAATCTGCTAGAGAGCTCATATTTAGAGAATATGTGGGGTCTCATTTTTTAAAATATATTTTTTTAATGCAGTCATGCCTAAATTGACAGAAACTACTAGAATTAGTCTTCTTAATTGTGCTGGTATGACTCTAAAAATTCAAATATGTATCCATCATAACATTAACATGTTTAATAACAATATAGGAAACCTAAAGTTATCGCCAATAGTTTATTCACCAGAAAAGTAAACATCCAGTTGTTACATTCTCTCCTTTATCCCTTTAACTATGAAAAAAGGAAAAAATATTAGAATATAGTTTTTCTTTTACTGCTGTCCGTAGAAGCCATCTTTTAAAAATAGGGGTATGCCCTAGGTGGTTTTACTCAGTGGTTAGAGTGTTGACCCAGGGACTGAAGAGTTGAGGGTTCGATTCCTGGTCAAGGGCCTGTATCTTGGTTGGGAGTTCCATCCCTGGTTCTGGTTGGGGTCATGTGGGAGGCAACCAGTCATTGTATCTCACATCCAAATTTCTCTCTCTTTTCCTCCCTCCCTCCCATTCTATCAAAAAACAAAACAAAACAAAAAACTGGAAAAATATCCTTGGGTATAAAGATTAAAAAAATAAAAATAAGGTTAAAATATAACTTGCTTACCTTTGGTATTCTATTTGACCTGGTTCTTTTTTCTTTTTTTTAAATGTCCTCTGAGGATATTTTTTCATTTATCTTCACACAGACTGGGAGAGAGCTGGGGAGAGAGAGAGAGAGAAACATCTATTGGTTGCCTCCCGCACGATCCTGACCAGGGCCAGGGACTGAACCACAACTGAGGAATGTACCCATGACCAGAATCAAACCCAAGACTCTGGTCTGAAGGCCAACGCTCTTAAATGCTGAACCAAACCAGCCAGGGCTTGTTCTTTTTTTTTTTTTAATCCTCACCTAAGGATCTTTTCCATTGATTTTTTTTTTTTTTTTTTTTTTTAAAGATTGAGAGAGAGGGAGGTGGGGGGCGGGGAGAGAGAGAGAAACATCAATGTGGGAGAAACATATTAATTGGTTGCCTCCCTTACGACTGTGACCCGGGCTGGGGATTGAATCTGTAACTCTTTGGTCCTTGGGTTGACGCTCTTAACTGCTGAGCCAAACTGGCAAAGGCTTGACCTGGTTCTTGAACTAACTTTTTCATGTTGTCTGCTAGTAACTGTAAGTAAATTATCTAATATCCATGTCAAATGGAAATTCTAACTAGCCTGTGTCTTCACACTATTGAATCTAAATGAATAATACTAGCTTCCTGCTGGAGGAATTATAGGATTTCTTAAGATAAATTAGTATTATCTTTTATTATTTGTTATAAGATATTTGGTTATGTCACTGGGAATTTGTTTTCTGTTAAGCATAATTATTACTCAGTATTTGGTACCAAGTATATGCAAGAAACTTAAGGAGATATGACAAGATCTTTAATTTCAAAGGCTTATGATCAAATCGACTATTAGAGTACATACCAATATAATCTGGTAGGTGGCAAATGAGTGGTATAGATAAAGGTGCTCCAAGTGTTAATGATGAATTGGTTATTAAAGTTTTCACAAAGGATGTAGGATATGAGTCAGGCTTTAAATAAGAAACACGAGTTAAGAGGCCATTCTAGGTGTAAGAGTTAAGAATGGATGTTTCGCCCTGGCCGGTTTGGCTCAGCGGTTAAAGCGTCGGCCTGTGGTCCTGAGAGACCCGGGTTCGGTTCCCGCTAAGGGCGAATACCTCGGTTGTAGTTTGTCCCCGGCTCTGGTCAGTCATGTGGGTGGCAGCCACTCGATGTGTTCCTTTCACATCGATGTTTCTCTCTCTCTCTCTCTGTTCCTCTCTCTCCCTCCCAGTCTACCTGAACAAAAAATGGAAAAATGTCCTCTGGTGAGGATAAAAAAAAAAAAAAAAGAATGGATGTTTCTTGTGTTTGTGTACTAGCTTTTTAAAACATGAATTTATTTGTTTATTTTTTTTAAGTTGCTAAGGTAGTACATCTTTTTTTTATCAATTTTTTTATCTTTATTGTTGAATGTATTACAGATGTTCCTCATATTCCCCTCATTGACCCCTTCCTCCCCCCTCCTGCCTTTTCCCACACTGTTGTCTGTGTCCATTGGTACATATAAATTCTTTGGTTTATTTCTTCCCACCCCCCAAACTGCTTCCCTTTGAGGTTTGTAGGTCTAGCAACCAATTTGTACTTCTTAATCCCTTCATCTTTTTCACCCATTCCCCCAACCCCCTTTCCATCTGGCAATCAACAAAATGTTCTCTGTATCTATGAGAATGTTTCTGTTCTGCCTGTTCATTTTGTTCCTAGATTCCATTGTCGATAGATATGTAATCATTGCCATTTTGTTTGTTCATATATTTTACCTTTTTCTTCAAAAAGACCTTTCAACATTTCATATAATAATGGTTTAGTGGTGATGAACTCCTTTAGCTTTTTCTTGTCTGGGAAACTCTTTATATGGCCATCGATTCTAAATGACAGCTTTGCAGGACAGAGTAATCTTGGTTGTAGGTTCTTGCTTTTCATCACTGAATATTTCTTGCTACTTCCTTCTTGCCTGCAGTTTCTTTTGAGAAATCAGCTGACAGTCTTATGGGAGCTCCCTTGTAGGTAACCAACTGATTTTCTCTTACTTATTTTAAGATTCTTTGTCTTAAATCTTTTGTATTTTGATGATGATGTATCTTGGTGTGGGCTGTGGGGTTCATCTTGTTTGGGACTCTCTGTGCTTCCTGGACTTGTATGTGTTTCCTTCACCAAGTTAGGGAAGTTTTCTGCCATAATTGTTTCAAATAAGTTTTCGATTTCTTGTTCCCTTTCTTCTCCTTCTGGCACCCCCAAGTTGCGAATGTTGGCACGCTTGAAGTTGTTCCAGTGGCTCCTTACACTATCCTCATTTTTTGGATTCTTTTTTCTGTTTGCTGTTCTGATTGGGTGTTTTTTGCTTCCTTATATTCCAAATCGATGGTTTGCTTCTTGGCTTTACCTACTCTACTATTGATTTCCTGTAAATTATTCTTCATTTCAGTTAGTCTCTCCTTCATTTCTGACTGGTCCTTTTTTATGCTCTTGAGGCCCTTACTAAGTTCGCTGAGGTTCTCACTAAGTCCACTGAGCATTCTTATAAGCAGTGTTTTGAACTCAGCATCTGTTAGGTTGCTTATCTCCATTTTGCTTAGTTCTTTTCCTGGGGTTTTGTTCTGTTCTTTCATTTGGGACCTGTTTCTTTGTCTCCTCATTTTGGCTGCCTCCCTGTTTGTTTGTATGTATTACTTAATGAGAAGTATGGGGCTAGCTGAGACCAGTTGCTGCTTGTTTGAAAGAATTTAGGTAAACCTGAAGCAGGATCCAAGACAGGCCAATCCTATAGTTAACCTACTGGCAACAGCTTGGGTGGGCCTGAAAGTTGGGTGGGGCGGGGCCTCAGGGAATCACCAGGGCGGGGAGAACAGTGTGAGACAGGTTGCTGGAGCCCCAGATATGGCGGCTGTCTGCCGCCCCAGGGAAGGGCTCACCCAAGGAACAAAGGCCTCTGACAGCACATCTGTCTCAGAGAAAGCCCCCTCTTCTGCCCTCGCTCCAATCCCAAACAGCTCAGTTCTTTCCTGTATGTCTCTGGCGCCCCTCGAGCTGCCTCCCCTCCAAGCTTAGAGAGAGTGAGTCCGATAAGTCCGTGCGCGGGCCCTTTAAGAGGAGCTGCCTGGGCCTCCAACTGCCTCAGCCTTTCTGAGCCTCAGGTCCCACTGATTTTTCCAGCCAGGGATGTTTCTTCCTGGCACTGGAAACCTGAACTGGGCGCCTGGTGTGGGACAAGGACCCCTCAGTCCTCAGGGAGGACCTTCCCAGCCAAGGTATCCTCCTGATATTTATCCACCATACGTGGGTGACCAGCCTGTCATGCCTTCGCCCCTCCTACCATTCTCGATACCGCTGCTTCTTTATTTCTGTAGTTGTAGGACTTCCATTCAGCCTGATATCAGGTGATTTTGAATGCTGGTTGTTCTGTAGTTTAGTTGTAACTTTGATGTGGTTGTGGGAGGATGCCATACTGTGTTTACCTATGCCACCATCTTGACCGGAAGCTAATACATGAATTTAAATAAGTTGATATTGAAGGGACTCGGATGTCATGCTAATGCGTTTGTAAGTAGGAAGTAGAAAATAGTTTTGAGTAGTGAGTGGTGATAAAGAACTAGGATTTAAAAATTGTAATTGTTCACTTAGTTTGTCTTCTTAAATGAGAGGCACCACATAAAGTGGTATTGAATAATATTTATCTTTCATTAACTATAGACTGTGCTAATATCTCAGGCATAGATTAGAAAATTAATACCTTAAATTTTTTTGCCATATTTTTGGGAAGTAAAGTTATTTTTCTGCTCTACAAGCAGGTGTTAAAAGTCATTCCTTTCCCAGCTGAAGGCAATTTTTGGTTTTGTGTAGGTTTCTAGCCTTGTAAGTACTATATGTTTTCCTAATGCATACATGCAAGTATGCATGGAAAAGGAGAGCTATGTGTGATTATTCCACCTAATGCTACATAAGTTTAAGTACAATGAAGACAGTTAATGACAAGTATTATAAAAATAACCTCCATCTGTTAGAAGAACAGCACACAAATAAAAATATGAAGAACAAGAAAGTAGTACACTTTTCCAAATTTTATAAATGAGACTATTATATGAGTAATTTATGAAAATTTGGGAGTTAGTTGAATGCTCAAAATTGTTTGGATAGGATCAGACACATACTTATTCTGTCTTCAAAAATTTTTATAGTATAAAGGAAGAAAAGTATAGCCTCACAGTTTCTCATACAGAGAGACACTCCCACCAGTTAAAATGGGACTCTCTAAATAATGCATCTTAAATTGTGTTTACATTTTACTAATATTGTTTGAGGAACTTTGGGTAAATAACATAGATACTCAGAATATTAGATATAATTGGAAATATGAAAAAGAATAAGGAAAAGTGTAAATTCATAATGTTGCTTATGTAGGAAATGCAGTCATTGCTGACCTCATTTCATCACCCTGATTTTTCCCCCCTTAATTTGCTTTATTGTATACATACAATAACCAAGCAGTTCCAATTCTTTTCTTCCTTAAAGTTTTAAGGATAATATTTACTGAAACTAAAACATAAGTATGTGTTTAGTGGTAAAAATATTTTTTGATAAGGATACTCACCTGGAATATCAAAAATAGCATAGTAATTATCTCATTGTAAACGTTTGTTTTGGGCTTAGTCCTGATTTGGGACACTGGAGAATTCCCACAGGCATGAGGATTGTTTAAGACTTTTTGTTTCCCACCCTGGCCAGTTTGGCTCAGCGGCTGAGCGTAACGCCTGTGGACCAGAGAGTCCCGGGTTCGGTTTTCGCTAGGGGCACGTACCACATTAAAAAAATAAAATAAAAAAAAGACTTTTTGTTTGTCAGCTTTATTTTCACTTTGGATTTGTGCACAAGATTAGTTTCAATCACTCAGTCCACAATGAAACTAGACCAAAAGTTGAGCTTTCTAAGGCTTTAGTCTGGGACTACTTAGTACCACTAGGGTTTTGGAAAGTCCTTTATAGAAGTAGTCTCTGTTATTCAGTCACATGTCTTGGGTTTTGTGATTGCTATCAGTGCTTGATACAACGGTTCTCAACCCTTTGGGGGTCGAACGACCCTTTCACAGGGGTTACCTAAGACATAACAGTAGCAAAATTACAGTTATGAAGTAGTAACGAAAATAGTTTTATGTCTGGGGGATCACCACAACATGAGAAACTGTATTAAAGGGTTGCAGCATTTGGAAGGTTGAGAACCCCTGGCTTCATAAATAGTGGGGTTGGAGCAGGGGGAGAGTAACCTCATTTCTGATAGGTTCTGCCCAAATTAAAGGAAGAGCTTTTAATTGTCAGTTGATTTAACTAGGTTTAACCCTACCATATCTGTTAGCTAGTGATAAAAAAGCCAACAAATAACTTTCTTTTGGGTCACATGTACAGCACTAGAAGAGAGCCTTTTATATTAAAGGCTTGTGTGTTCCCTTAGCTACCATGGTGTACAGCCTACTGAACTTATGTTACTAGTCCAGATGGCTAAACTGTTGGAGGATATAAAACCAAAACCCATTTCAGGAAACTATCCACTTTGCTCATTTTTTAGATAAGATCCATTCTAATTAGTGATAACTTTCTTTTAAAATTTAATTTTTAACTCTGTGTTTTCTTGATTTTTACCTAGGTTACAAAATATCCTCCTATGCTTGAGACCTACAGACTACATGTCCTACAAGAACGATCCAGTGGTTTTTCATCCCTTGGAGATACATTAGAAACATAAATATGGTGCCAAAAGAACTGCTTACCTTTTTCTGACTACGGTTTATTTGGACATACTTTTGTATTGAAGAGAGGTATACAGCCTGAGGCTACTCATTGTGGAGAGACTTTGTTGTGTAGGATAATGGACCATCCTAGTAGGGAGAAAGATGAAAGACAACGCACCACTAAACCCATGGCCCAAAGGAGTGCGCACTGTTCCCGACCATCTGGCTCCTCAACATCCTCTGGGGTTCTTATGGTGGGACCCAACTTCAGGGTTGGCAAGAAGATAGGGTGTGGGAACTTCGGAGAGCTCAGATTAGGTAAGAACTTGGTTATATCAGTGGCTTCCACTAACAGCAGCAGCTATAAAAAGCTGTGGTATGTTTCACAACAACTGGTTTATAGTTTTATGGGAAATTCTCTTAAGAATTAAAGAATTTGTGAATGGGATAGTCATTATTAGATATAATTTTTATGCAAGGTTCATCTGTATGTGAATAGATTTAAAAATTTTCTGCCAGTCTGAGATATGATGATGTAGGGAGATCTGCATATGGATACCAATAAAATTAAGATTTTGATTTAGTTGGCCAGAGAGGCAGAGCACTTAATTCTGTCTGACTTTCAGGTACTGTAGATGCCGTTGGCCCTTGAACCCCCACACCTTTGGAAGACAGTAAGGTCTTTTAATTCAAACCATGCTCCTGATAAAGCAATAATACCCAAATTTAATCTGTAAGGATATACATCCTGTTTAGAGAGGCTTTCCAACTGATACTATGTTTGTATTTCTTCCTAGAAGTCCCAGCATCAGGATTGAGCTAAAACTTCAGGAAGAAATTATGCAATTTCTTTTTCCTAATTATCACTCAAGGATATGTTTTTTATTGATGTGAGAGAGAGAGAGAGGAAGGGGTGGGGGAGTGAGAAAGAGAAACATAAACATCAATATGAGATAGAAATCTCAATAGGTTTCCTCATGCATGTGCCCTGACCAAGGATTGAACCCGGATATGTGCCCTGAATGGGAATTGAACCCGTGACCCTTCTGTGCACTAGACAACGTTCTAATCATTGAGCCACACCGGCCAGGGCAGGAGGAAATAGATTTTTAATTTAATGTATAAATTTATGAGTGAGATGATGACTAATGACAAAATTGACCAGTCTGAAGATGTGAAATTGGAAAGAGGATACATTGGTTATTCACCTCCTAGGTGGATGGGGAAGAGAAAATGAAAGATCTTCTAAGTGTATGAAGTTGGACATCAGCTTGGAGAAAGTGAAGAGGTTCTCTTTTAGGCTAAAGTGTTTTCTTTTTCTTCATAAACATTGAGGCTATGGATTAGTATGAAGACCCCTTGTAGGAGAGTTTGGCCCTTGGGGGAATGGGAGTTTAGGAGCTTGTTACCTCTGCTGCTTCTGATGATTCTGCAGAAGAAGATGGAAAAGTCTTACCTTTGATCCCCCATGTAGAAATTCAGGGAAATATCACTACACTGGCCAGAGATCACTGGGTGCAGAATTGATCACTGTATGCTGAGAATGAATTTATTTTTTACTGATAGAAGGCAGGCAGCTTGGAATTTTAAGACCTGACTAGGATAATGAAAGGCTCTTCATATTTAGTGATATCTTCATGATGTTCAAGTTAACAAAGCTAGCAGATACTACTGAGGATAGGTGTAAGATGTATAATTTCACACTGCTTGAGTTCCTAGCAACTACGGAATTCCTTTAGCAGCTAGTTTCATGAACATTCATTTATGTAATGGATTGACTTTGCTCTAACATCACAGTAGTACTGGAATTAAATAGATTATGACATAAACATCTATAAAATTAAGGTTGAGAAGCAGTTTGTAATGCATGTAATTCCATGTATTCTCAAAACACCATAAAGTTGTTTAATTTCTATAAAGTTGGAAGAAATATCTTGGTCTGTGAAAACTGGAATTCTGTCTTACTCACTTAAGTCTAGATTTGTATTATATGATCTTCAAGTTTACATGGGAATGGAAAATCCATCCAGTTAAAAGGATAAATTTATAGCCCCATGTATATTTTCAATGTAGTAGTGTACTGTTTTATTTTCTCTCATGAATCTAGGATAATTTTAGTTCTCATTTTGACTTGCCTTGTAGTCAGTAGAAAGAATTTGTCTTTTTTTTTTCAAGTAGTTTTATTCTTGTGTGCTTACCAGATTTTCATTAGCCCTGTGACCATATTGTTATAGCATTGTATCTAGGAATACTTTTTATCAACAGAAATCAGAAAAGATACTTTCGGAATCATTGGACATATTTTCTTACAAGAGGGTTTGTTGTATACCTCATTCCAGCATTTTCTTGCTCTGATATTTATAAGTAGAAGATTGTGCAGACAACAGAAAAATGTAAAGTAGGAAATTCCAAACTCAAGGCAGGTGCAGGTAGTCCCCCATCAAGGCTACAATGTGCAGTGCTTCTTCTCCAAACTCATTTCTTTTTCTACCTACTCTGTCTTCTGTCCCTCAAATAGCTGATTTCTGCTTTAGAGCTTTTATACTTAACAGTTCCTTCTGCCTGCAGAATTCTTTCCCCAAATTTTGCTTAGCTGGTTTCTTCTCATTCTTCAGACCTAAGGTTTTGTTACCATCTCAGAGAAACTTTCTGTGACTTCTCCCCCACCTTCATTTTAAAATAGCACATTTCTTCCCTAGCCACATTCTACCCCATGAAACTGCTTTATTTTATTCATTGCATTATCACAATGAATTGATTTTATATAATTGTTTACCTGTTTATTGTGTCCTCTTACTTGAATATAAGCCCCTAGGGGAGGGGAGGGATAGATAGCCAGGTGAATAGGAAGAGGGGAGAAAATACCTTAGACTCCTTTGGGCTCCTGGTATGTGGAGTGAGGGGTGGTGGTGGTAAGTAGTGCCCTTAATGTTTAGGTAGACCCCTGTTCCTGACCAAACCAAAAGAGTAATGTTATGATGAGAATATTTTGATTCTCTAAAATCTGTTTTTCCACCTCATCATCCACTTAAAAAATAGTTCTTAAATGTTTACTATCTTGCTTGACTTTGGGGAAGATGCAAAGAATAACAAGATAGCCCTGGCTGGTTTTGCTCAGCGGTTAGAGCATAGGCCCGCAGACCAGAGTCGCGGGTTTGATTCTGGCCAAGTATGTGTACCTCCATAGGAATTCGTCCCCGGCCATTGTCGGGGTTGTGCGGGAGGCAACCAAATGATGTGTCTTTCTCTGTTTTCTCCCCACCCCCCTTTCTATCTAGAGATAAATGGAAAAAAAATATCCTCGGGCGAGGATTAAAAATAAAAAGAATAACAAGATATAATTTCTGTCTTTAAGAATCTCATAGTCTAGCCTGGCCGGTGTGGTCCAGTGGTTGAGTGTTGACCCATGCACCAAGAGGTCGCTGGTTCAATTCCCAGTCAGGGTACATGCCCAGGTTGTGGGCCCGATCCCCAGTGGGGGGCATGCAGGAGGTGGCCACTCGATGTTCTCTCTCATTAATGTTTCTATTTCTCTCTCCCTCTCCCTTCCTCTCTCTCTAAAATCAATAAAGAAAAAAAATTTTTACAAAAAAAAAAAAAAGAATCTCATAGTCTAGTGATAGAAAAATTACAATACAAAATATTATTATAGATTGTGTGAAAACTACATTGGCAGAGAAAACTGATGAAAGTTTCAGAAATTGAGTTAGACAGGATTTCTGCTGATTAGCACAAGGAAGAAAGGATCTCCAGTAGAAGGATGCACAAACATGAGGTGTGGAATTGCTTAGCACATTAATAGAGGAGCAACTAGTTATACATGGCTGGGTAAGGGGATGTGAAGTGAAATAAAATTAATAGATGAGGCTGTTAGGTAGGTTGGGACTAGATTGTGAAGTGTTTGCATGGTATTACAGCATTTGGTCTTCATCCTATAGGCAATGGAGTAGAATCATCAGGGTTTTACAATAGATGTGTGACATGATCTGGTTTGTATTCTAGAAAGATAATTCAGGTACCTAAAAGATTAGATCAGGTAGAGCATGACATCTTATGTATTTTGCTCTAATTGTAGTACTTGTCACATTATATTATCTTCCTCCATCTCTCTATCTCCATGAATGTTTGATGGTAGTACTTTGCTTTATTAATCTTTATAGTCTCAACTCCTTTTACTGTGTGTGGCATGTAATTGTTATTTAAGAATGTTTGTTTGGCTTTATAGTCCAGGTCAGAAATGGCTAGGCCTACCTTAGCTCTTAGCTCTGAAAATGACAGTGAGACGGAGAGCAAGGGATGAATTCAGGAGGAATTTCAGATGTAGGTTGTGGGCATGATTGGATGGGAGGGGGTCAGAGATGAGTGAGTTTGTCAGCTTGGAGAGACCAAGTGACTGAGGAAACCTTTAATGGAGAAAGGAAATACAGGATTAGAGAAGTGGTGGGAAGAAACGTAGAGTTTGTGGGCCTATTGACTTTGAGGAGTGTGCAACACAAAAACAAATCTGAATCTGCAATTTAGAAAAGTTTAAGTTTAGGAAAGTTTAGGGATTAAGAATTCATCACTATGTAGGTGTTAATAAACTTGCAATCCTAGGTCATGAGATGGTGTTTTGTGGAACTTGAATGAGTGGAAGAAAGAGGGTGCATTTAAGGGATGCTGGAAGAGAAAGAACCTGAAGAGTAGAGAGGCTGAAAAGTAAAAAAGGAAGAGTTTCTAGAGGTGGGCCTTGTGCCCTAAGGTTAAGCAGGAGAGAACAAATTAATTATTGCCTTTGGTCTTTCACTCTGTTTATTTATTTCTGAGATTTTTCTTTTTTTTAACTCCCTTTGTTGTTTTTATTTGAGTACATATATTTTATCATCAGAAAAAGGCACTAAACAAAAAGCAAAAATATCCTTTATAAAGAAAAAATTTAAAAAGAAAATAACATGCTTATTTTTTAATTTAAAAAAATTCTACTTTAGAAGTAGTTCTAAAGATAATCACTAATTTATTTTAATTTTCCAGAATTTAAAAATGTATATCAGGATATAATTTAGAAATACAATCAAATTGTACTCTAAACTTGCTTTTACATCACTTAATATAGCCTAAACCTCTTAATTCAGCTTAAATGTAGGTAATTTTAAGTGTCTGTAGTTATTCAGTAATTTATTTAGGTAGTCTTTATGCATATATACATATAAATTGTTTTTTTAATATTATAAATAATGCTAAACTGAACATCCTTGTAGACACTTACAGTACATTTTTGTAGTCCAAACTTGGCTGATTTTATTTTCATAGGATAAATTCTATAAGTGTTCTTTTCTGAGTCAAAAGATATACATATTTGCAATTTTGTTACACATTGTCAATTTACTTTCCAGAAAGATAGTTTCCATTCACTGTGTGTGCATGTGCATTTCTTTGGTTGTGTCCTTATCCCTTCAAAAGCCTTGAACGTTATTGAGAAACTTTTCATCTATGCTAGTGTGATGGGGAAAATGGTATCTTGCTAGATGTGTAAGTGTTCTTGGGTGAATGTAAACATCTTTATACATCTGTTTATATTTCCTCTAAGAGTTGCTTTGTGGTCTTTATCTATTTTTTAATGGAAAGGTTATTTCTATGGAGTCTTGCCTGTGTATATTGCCTCGGTAGAAAGGAATTTTGAATATTTGAGAAAGGAAGATTGATGAAGGCTGGTCATGGATATAAGGTAGAACATGATGAACTGGAAACAGATCTGCAAGTTGCTTTTTATTAATTGAGAAACATGGAGAATATTTTGTGGATTTTTTATTATTATTATTATTTTAAGTTTTGAGTCTTCTGCTGAATCAGTCCTGGAAATAATCATGTAAACATCAAGATACAAATGATTCTATTCCTCCAGAATTAAGAAAATGTATACCCCTAGTCTACAAATAACAGTTTCTTTTCCTTTTTATTTGCAAGAATAAGTAGATGGGCAACATTTTTTTCACATCAAATAGACATGTACCTATGTTTAATATTCTTCATGTTGTCCTCGTGAAATAGGATATTGTTAGATAATGTTTTTGCTTACAAACAAGAAAATGGAGATACAAATAATTGACCTTTTTTCTCTTTTCCCTCTTTGGTATTGGGTAAACTATGCAAAGTACATTAGCACAGAAGGATGTTTTTGACAAAGATGAATTGGCTAAGGGTAGCAGCTTGTCCTGTGATACACTCCTCCCTAGCTTCTAAAATAAGACACTAATTTTTATTACTAAAGTAAGTACATGACAACCTCACTGCATATTGTTCTTTCCTTACCTGAAAACTTAACTAACCGCTAATGAACTTAAACTGAAATTTGTAACTTCAGCATTTGCAGCCAGTTCTGGTTTTGTCAGTTGTGATCATTAATGGTTTACAGATGCATATTATCTAAAGCAATTGATTTCATACTGTGTTCTGCAAAGTCTTTCCCACGACAAGAGAATAGAAAGAAAAAGTGAGCAGGAAGGACTCCTCTTTCTGTGTTACCTCTATAGTGAGTTTTCAATAAGATTTATTAGAAAGATGTGGTTCTGCTACATTAAAATTTTTTGAAAACCATGTATATGAAAGGATATAGACTTAAGATAAAACATGAGATTTAAAATTGTTCTCTAGTCCTGGACAGTGTGACTTAGTTGGTTGGAGTGTTGTCCCTTACACCGAAAGGTTGTGGGTTCGATTCTAAGTCAGGGCACATATGTAGGTTTCTGGTTTGATCCCCAGTTGGGGCACATATGGGGGAGGCAACTGGATCAATGTTTCTTTCTCACATCGGTGTTATTGTCTCTTCCTCTCCTTTCCTCTCTCTCTGAAATAAAAAATATCCTCAAGTAAGGATTAAACAATAAAGTAAAATAAAAGTGTTCTCTAGTTGAAAATGAAGTCATTATAATAACAAATGTTACTTTTTAAATTTATAGTTTCTTAGGAAACCTTAGCATTTTGAACAAATGGAATTGTCTCTATCAGGCAAAATCTAAGCCAACCAATGATCAGAAAAAAACTGATATATTGTGCTTGTATAATATTTTAAGATTTTTTTCTATTTTTGCAAATTTTTAGAGTCCGTGGATGGAACTAAGACAAGTTTTAGATGTCATGCCATTACTCTCTTCCCCAAGTAGTTAAAAGTAAGAGTCCTAGAGTCAGATTGCCTTTCCAGGTTTCATTTTTTCCTATCAGATAAGGGTAATGATAATATCTACCTTACAGATTTGTTGTGAAGACATAATTCAGATAATATATTAAATCACCTAAGACAGTGGTTGATACATAGTGAATACTTGGTTCATATACATAATACAAAATGTTTAATATGTTTAAAATTTTCCAGCTTTGTATAAAGAAAATTTTCAAAATTTTCCAAAAAGTAAAAAGAATAGGATGGTTAATATCCATAACATTATTACCCAGATTTAGCTGTTAATATTTCTCTCAGTTGCTTTATCTCTTTAGAGAGATGTATGTGTGTAGACCTGACAAAATACATTTTTCCCAGTAAGGGATGTTTACATGTTTTCAGTTCAAAGGTGTACAACGGATTATATTACTTATTTTTGTTTCACAGTATAGTATAGAGGGGTTGAACTTAAAATTATGACTCCAGAAATAATGCATTTTAACTTTCTTGGAAGAACCATACACAAATGTATATAAAATTCTTGCTCCTAGTAGTATCATAGTTTAAATTTCTTTTGGAATGGCACTCTACTGGTGCTAACTCTAGCACAATTTGTTGAGGTTAATAAACTTTAATAGATCTTGAGGGAGAATTCTTTCTGTCAGTAGCACAATCCATCAAAAAAAAAAGTTAAGACTTAGCAGTTTTAACCACAGTTGCTGACTCACAGTCTGTGTGATGTTAGTTTAATATGATGCTTTTAGAAGTGTCATAGATATCATACTTTCAAAATTATGCCTTGAGATCTTGTTAATCAGGATAATTTAACAGTAAAATATCTAGAATTGCTAAGCCAGTTTGGAATTGTTGAGGACTACAAAACTAGAATGATTATGGATTTAATTATGAAGAGAGTTCATAATCAGTAATTACATGAGGTCATCATGCATCCCCAAGGAGAAAACTGTCTGAACTTATGGTTATACTTTTCCATAAATAGTAAAGCTCTTTGCAAAGGAGTGGATCTCAGTGTGAGCTATAGTGGACTCTAAGAGTAGTAGATCATGGTCATTTTCCTGAGTTGGGGTTACTAGGTCAAGAAAATGCTAAAGATACATATTTTTTAATAATTTAATTTTAATGAAAAGAACCACTTGTGGCATAGATTTTTTAAAGTCCTGATCTGCCCTGGCCAGTTTGGCTCAGCGGTTAGAGCGTCAGCCTATGGTCCCAAGAGACCTGGGTTCAGTTCCTGCTAAGGGCACGTACCTCGGTTGCAGTTTGTCCCCGGCCCTGGTTGGGTTGTGCGGGTGGCAACTACTCGATGTGTCCCTTTCACGTCGATGTTTCTCTCTCCCACTCTATCTGAACAAAATATCAAAAAATGTCCTTGAGTGAGGATAAAAAAATAAAAAAATAAAGTCCTGATCCCTACAGGCAAGCATTTTAGCTCCATAAATGTCTTCTAGATACTTCTTTTTTTCTAAACATTTTTTTCAATATTAGATATTATTTTCCTCAACTTATGATGGGGTTATGTCCTGTTGTAGGTCGGAAATATCATAAATTGAAAGTGCATTTAATATGCCTACCCTACCAAACATAGCTTAGCCTACCTTAAACATGCTGAAAACACTTACATTAGCCTACAGTTGGTCAAAATCATCTAACACAATACATGCACTGTAGAGTATCAGTTGTTGACCCTTGTGATCATGTGGGTGATTAGAAGCTTACTGCTGCTGCCAAACATCACAAGAAATTATTGTATCCCTGGGCACGTACCTCGGTTGCAGTTTGTCCCCGACCCTGGTTGGGTCATTTGGGTGGCAGCCAGTCGATGTGTCCCTTTCTCGTAGATGTTTCTCTCTCTCTCTTACCTCTATCTCCCTCCTACTCTGTCTGAACAAAAAATGGAAAAATGTCCTCGGGTGAGGATAAAAAAAAAAAAGAAAGAAAGAAATTATTGTACCATATATTGCTAGCCTGGAAAAAGATACAAATTTTAAGTATAGTTTCTGCTGAATGCTTACCACTTTTGTACCACTATGAAGTTGAAAGAGCGATAAGTCGAACCACTGTAAGTCATGGGCCATCTGTGCATACACTTCCCAATTCCCCAAAATATTTATGTCATACTTTTTTGTTAAACCATTTTTATACAGGTATAGTGCAATGGTTTTGGGAATGTTGGTCACAGCTGAGCTGTGAAAGCATTATTATTAAAAAGTTTTTTTTTCTTCATTGATTTTTAGAGAGGAAGGGAGAGGGAAAGAGAGATAGAAACATCAATGAGAGAGAACATCGACTGGCCACCTCCTGCATGCCCCCCACAGGGGATCAGGCCCACAACCTGGGCATGTGCCCTGACTGGGAATCGAACCAATAACCTCATGGTGCATGGGTCGATGCTCAACCAATGAACCACACCGGCCAGGTAAAGCACTGTTATTGTGTTTTCTTTCTAGTACATCTCTATCTCACCTACCCTCAGAAATAAAAATTACTGATACTTGATTTTAAAAATTTGTTGTTAGTTATCTACATACCCTTTATGAATTCTTCCTCTCTGGTTTACAACAGAATTGTACATTTCTGTGAAGATCAATTAGATTCCTCTTCTGAAGTATATGTCAACTTCCTCGGGTCTGCTAAGTCTGTTACCATTTGCTTTTTCATTTCTCATCTTCCACAAGTGTTGACATCTCTAGTCAGTTGTTTCTCATCTGTTTTATTTGTCCTTTTTGTTTCTTTTGTCATTTCAATGGAGTTTTGGAAAGGAATAGAGCTAAATGCCTACATTTTATCTGCCATGTTAAATCAGGTGTCTCATGTTTTACATATTTTTATTCAGCAAGCCATTATTGGACAGACTTTTGTGATATTGTAGTAACACAGATAGAAATGCGAGCTGACTGATAAGAAAATTAAGTAGATTTGTAGTTCTTTAAACCACCTTCACCAAGGAGAATTAGTTAATGGATCATTGTCATCACTGATGCTAAACATATAGCTCTAATTTTGGTTTCATTTAGTTCAACTGTGAATTGGATGAATACCTTTGAAGGACATGCAGTAATCCTCCCTCCCCATCTGCAGGAAATACATTTCAAGACCCCCAGTGGATTCCTAAAATCTTGAATAATACCAAACATTATATATATACACCATTTTTCCTATATACACATACCTATGATAAAATTTAACTTATAAATTATTCACAGAGATTAATAACATTAACTAATAATAAAAGAACAGTTATAACAGTATACTGTAATAAAAATTATGTATGTATGGCATTATTAAGAAAAATAAGTTACTTGAAAACATACACTGAGATACCACTACAGTCCACCTAACAACTGAGATAACTACTTAGAGACTAAACGGATGGGTAGCATACACTCATCATGGATATGCTGGACAAAGAAATGATTCATGTCCTAGGCATGTCAGAGCAGGGTGACTTGAGATTTTATCATATAACTCAGCACACAATTTAAAACTTATGAATAGTTTATTTTTTGGAATTTTCCATTTAATTTTTTTTATACTGCAGTTGACCACAGGTAACTAAAACCACAGAAAGTAAAACTGCAGTTAAAGGGAGCATATTAATGAAACTCGCATAACAGTGCTTGAGGTGGGACAGCTAATACACTGACTAGTTAACAGAATCACGATTCCACATTATCTTAAATAAGCAATGAGTTGAGCACAAGACCAGACCATGATTCAACCCTACCCCCTAACATAAGTTAATTTATAGCTTCTTATATCTATCTCCTCCCTACCCGCAAAAGGTGTAATTTTTCTGTTACTTTTTCTATATTGTTAAAAATACATGACAGTCTTTTTTATCCAATGGTGTTGATATCAAAAGAATAATAGTGGGAGTTCCTCCAATTTGGATGGTAGAAAGCTTAAACAGTAAATGCTTTGTGATTTTAAGTAATTCTAAATGTTTATTTTTTTATTAAAGAGCTTTACTAGGTAGTTTGAGCTGTTTGTAAAAATTCACGTTTTTTGAGGTTATAATGCTACTTTTTTCTACTTTATTTTATAAACCATTTTAGAGATGGATTAATCTAAATAATAGATTGTTCAGATTTGAACATCTAACCTATAGAGAGGTTAAGGATAATTCCAATTCATGAAGCTTGTTTTATTTGTTTGATTTTTGGTTTGGGGGCATTATTTTTTGGTAAACAGAATTGTAACATCATAGAAAGTTAGAGCAAAGTTTTGTTCAGTTGTGTGTACATGTATATATACACACACATGTATATATATTATGTACTTTGCTATAAACAAAGTTGGGTAACCTTTGAGATTCTGCTTTATTTACTAAATTGTTATATGATTTTCATAATTATAAGATTAATGGCTACATTCTATCTCTTCAAGTAGGCTACCACAACTATTATCATATAATTGGCCTTCCAGTTACTTCTACCTTTTATTATTATTATAAGTAAAAAATACAATAAACATTTTCATGAAGAAATATATCATCCTCTGTAGCTTACTGGATAAATTAGTTTTATTTTATGCATACTGGGCAGGAAATTTCCACATAACAGTTACAAAATTTTTTTTCTTATGAGAACTTGTAAGATTTACTCTTAGCAACTTTCAAATATGTAATACAGTATTATTAACTATAGTCACTATGCCGTACATTCTCATGACATTTATAACTGAAAGTTTGTAAAAATATGGAATGCTTCATGAAGCGCAGGGACCGTGCTAATCTCTGTATTGTTCCAATTTTAGTATATGTGATATCAAAGCAAGCACCGCATATTCTCTTTATTAAATCTGAAGCTTTAGAAACATTTCCGTTGTAAACAATTCTGCTTTTTAATTTTTACTGAAGGAGTGTAACATATCTGGAAAATTCTTTTATATCATAGAGCTTCCTAATTCAGGTTTAAGAGATACTATTACTTTTCTAATTAAAATAAATAATATGCTTCTGGTAATGGATCATGAAGGTGAAGGTCTGAATCATTATTATTAAAAGTATCTATCTTTAATCCAAAATGAAATTAAGAAAACAATTTCATGTGCAGTAATATTAAAAGAGAATGTTTAAAAAAGAATAAATTTAACAAAATGAGTGTAAAATTTATACTCTGAAAACACATTGTTGAAAGAAATTAAAGAAGACCTGAGCCCTGGCCGGTTTGGCTCAGCGGTTAGAGCGTCGGCCTGCGGTCCTGAGAGACCCGGGTTCGGTTCCCGCTAAGGGCACGTACCTTGGTTGCAGTTTGTCTCCGGCCCTGGTCGGTCGTGTGGGTGGCAGCCACTCGATGTGTCTCTCTCACATCGATGTTTCTCTCTCTCTCTCTCCTTCCTCTCTCTCCCTCCCACTCTGTCTGAACAAAAAAAAAAAGAAGACCTGAATACCTGGAAAGACATTCAGGGATCAGTCTTAATATTGTTAAAATGATAGTACTCCCCAAATTGATCTACAGATTCAACACAATTCCTGTCAGAATTCTAGCTGGCTTCTTTGTAGAAATTCACAAGTTGATCCTAAAATTCATACGGAGTTGCAAGTGACTCAGGAGAACCAAAACGATATTGAAAAAGAACAAAGTTGGATGACTCATGCTTTTTGATTTTTCAGAACTTACAGCAAAGCAACAGTGATAAAGACAGTGTGGTACTGGCATTAGAATAGACATATGGATCAATGGAATTGAATTGAGAGACCAGATATCAATTGATGGTCCGTTGCTTTTTAAAAAAATATGTCTTTATTGATTTTTTAGAGAGAGAGGAAGGGGGAGAGAGAGAGAGAGATAGACAGACATCGATTTGAGAGAGAAACATTGATAGATTGTCTCCTGTATACACCCTGACCAGGAATTGAACCGACAACATTTTGGTGCACGGGACATCAAAACAACTGAGCCACACTGGCCAGGGTGGATGGTTCATTGTTTTTTGACTAGTGTGTCAAGACCGTTCAATAGGGAAAGAATAATTTTTCCACACATGATTCTGGGAGTTCTGGATATTCACAACAAAAGATTGAAGTTGAACCTTTACCTCATACTGTATAAAAAATTAACTCCAAATGGATCAAAGAACTGAATATAAGAGCCCAAACTATCAAAGAAGAAAACATGGATAAATAAATCATGCCCCAGATTTGACAGTAGATTCTTAAATATGGTACCAAAGTGCAAACAACAAAAGAAAAAGGAATAAATTGGACTTAAAATAAAAATTTTGTGCTGGAAAGGACACCATAAAGACAGTAAATACACACACACACACACACAAACCACCCACATAATGGGAAAAATTATATTATTTGCAAATATTATGTAATAAGGGACTAGTATTTAGAATATATAGGGAACTCTTACAACTTAATAAAAAGACAACCCAATTAAAAAGTGGGTAGCCCTGGCCGGTTTGGCTCAGCGGTTAGAGCGTCGGCCTGCGGTCCGGAGAGACCCGGGTTCGGTTCCCGCTAAGGGCATGTACTTCGGTTGCAGTTTGTCCCCGGCCCTGGTTGGTCGTGCAGGTGGCAGCCACTCGATGTGTCCCTTCACGTCGATGTTTCTGTCTCTCTCTCCCTTCCTCTCTCTCCCTCCCACTCTATCTGTACAAAAAAATGGAAAAATATCCTCGGGTGAGGATAAAAAAAAAAAAGTGGGTAAAGGATATGAATAGACATTTCTTCAGAGATGACATAGGGATGGCCGTTAAGCACATGAAATGATGTGTCAACCAAGCACAAAGTAGTCAGGAGGCTTTGACTAGAACTAAATGCCACAAATTTACTCAGGTTCAGAGGGTTTGCAAATCATAAACACAAGTAGATAATACCTTGAGAGTTTCAAAGAGGAAAGAAAAGCTAAGAGTTTTTATAGTAAGAAGTACATTCTAGAATCAGTCCTGCATTCTGAGCCTCTGGATTGGTCTGAGATGATAATCTTCCAGATATTCAGTGGTCTGGATACTGGATATCAGGTGGTCTGGGCATGAAAACATTCTTTCCTAAATACTTCAGGGGGTAATCAGAGGGTTATCGATAGGATATATCTATATCTTTAGGCATAAGTGGAGATTTCAGAAGTTTAAGGGTAATTAAAGCAAGAGTAAAATCATTTCTTCATGCCTCGGCCTATTTGATTTTAGTAATTTAGCAGATTGACTGTAGTAACCCCATTTTATTTCTTCACTCTTTCCTTATATTCTCACCATCATTAGTCATCGGGGAAATGCAAATCAATACCACAAGATAACCGCGTCATACCTACTGGGGTGGCTAGAATCATAGATAATAACAAGTGTTGACTGGTGAGGATATGTAGAAACCAGAGACCTCATATGCTACTGATGGTAATGTAAAATGGTATAGCCACTTTGGAAAACAGCCTGGCAGTTTCTCAGAAGTTAACTATAAGAGTTATCATTTGTTTCAGCAGTTCCACTCCTAAATATATACCTAAGAGAATGAAAACATATATTCACACAAAAACTTGTACATGAATGTTTATAGCAGCATTCATTATAGCTAACAGTGGAAACAAACCAAATGCTCATCATCTGATTGATAAACAAAATGTGATATTATTTAACCTTAAAAAGAATGAAGATTACATGCTGTGACATTGATGAGCTTTGAATAGAAGTCACAAAAGACCACATATTATGTGATTCCATTTATATGAAATATCCAGAATAGGTAAATCTATTGAGATAGAAAGGAGATCAGTGGTTGCTTAAGGACTGGTGTTGGGAGTTGAGGGAGGGTCAGGAGGATTGACAGGTGGGTAATAGAGTGTGGGGTTTCGCCCAGCTGGTATGGCTTAGTATATTGGTGTCATCCCATGGACTGAGGTCCCAGTTTGATTCCCGGTCAGGGCATATGCCCAGGTTGTGGGCTTGATCCCTGGTAGGGGTCATGGAGGAGGCAGCCAGTTGATGTTTCTGTCACATCAATGTTTCTATTCCTTCCTCTCTCTAAAAAAACAATAAAAACAGATTTTTAAAAAGTATGGGGTTTCTTATCAAGGAGATAGAAATAGTTTAAAATTAATTGTGGAGATGGTTGCATGAGTCTGAACTTACTAAAACCCAGTGAAGTTATACACTTCAAATGGGTAATTTGTATGGCATGTGAATTATATCTCGAAAGCTGTTACCAAAAAAGTACATAGACTTAGTCAAAATTGATATGCAAACTTGCTAATACAATTATGTAACTTGATACAGTATTATGCTGGACTTGTTTTGTTGTTGTTTGTTTGTTTTTTGTTAATCCTCACTTGGAGATATTTTTCTTTTCTTTTCTTTTTTTTTTATCCTCACTCGAGGATAAAAACTCGAGGACACGTTTCCATTTTTGTCCAGATAGAGTGGGAAGAAGAGAGAGAGAGAGAGACATCAACATGAAAGGGACACATCGAGTGGCTGCCTTCCGCACAATCCTAACCAGGGCCGGGGACAAACTCTAAACCGGCCAGGGCTTGAAGATATTTTTCCATTGATTTTTAGACAGAGTGGGATGGAGGGAGGGGAGGGGAAGAGAGGGAAACATTGAGGTGACAGAGACACATGGACTGGTTGCCTCCCGCACGACCCCGACACTCTAAACCGCTGTACCAAACTGGACAGAGCTGGACTTAAGATTTGTGTGGTCACTTGGTATAGGTTGAAATGATTTTTTGTTGCTGTTGTTCCTTTTTTTAAAAATTTAAATAATTAATTTATTTTTGTTACAGATGCTTCTCCTTTTTCCACCACTGATTCCTCCCTCCCCCTGAAATGATTTTTTTCCTCCTGTGAGACTATATATATCATTAGACTTGGAAAAGTTTCAGGTATCATCACATTTCAGATATTTTTAATTTTTCAATAAGTTATTGATTGGCGATAAAACTATTATTTCATTTATAGTCAGTCCTAAACTATGTATTATGAATCATCGTTTTCCATTCTTATACATATCTGTTTTATCATTTTTATAATTACTTTAATAACAAATAGAGATTATCTAGTTTTTCGTAGAAGGATTTTAAGCTAATCTCTAAAAAAAAAATGCAGTTCTTGAATAGAGATGGTGCTGCTTTGATGTTTATTATTATTCCCCACAAGGAATTTTGTACTTTGAATGAGAATCTGATGTTCATAGGTTAAGACCATTTCCGTTTTAGCCATTAAAGCAGCAGTTTTACTTAAAAAATACTGCACTGCCTAAAATTCTACAAATTAGAGTTTAGCTTCATTAAATTGAGCTTTCATTTATTTATACTTTTAAAGTACAAACTGATTTTTTGTTTTATCTTGATGTGGACTTTCCAAAAACCATGTTCTCCCATTGCAAATTTGGAGTGACTTTGCTCAAAGTGACAATAGTTATTATTAAATTGAGAAGGTAGGTCTCAGAATTTCTTATTTTCCTAAAAATGGCATTTGTGAATGTGAAAGGGACTACCCAAATTCATTTATTTTACACTGTGGTAAAAAATATATAACATAAAATTTACCATCCTAACCACTTTAAAGGGTTCAATTCAGTAGGGTTCAGTATATTTACATTGTTGTAAAACAGATCTCTAGAACTTTTACATCTTCCTAAACTGAAATTCTGTACCCATTAAACAGCATCCTCTTTTCCCTTTATCCCCAGTCTCTGGTACGCACCATTCTGCATTATTTTCTGTGAATGTGACTACTTTAGATATCTCATACAAGTGGAATTATATAGTATTTGCCTTTTTGTGACTGGCTTATTTTATTTAGCACAGTGTCCTCAAGGTTCACTTTCATTGTAGCAAGTGACAGGATTTCTATCCTTTTTAAGGCTGAAGAACATTCCATTGTATGTATATATACTACATTCTGTTCATTCATCCTCCATTCTTCCATTGATGGACATTTAGATTGCATTCACGCTATTGTGAGTGGAATTAAGCTAGGTAATTTCATACTGCTTATTAGTTTAAGATACTGGGAGATTAGACTTTTGATATGAAGGAAGAGGCAGCAGTTCTGAAATAAGGTAAAAATATGAGGAAAGGTAGCCCTCCGTAGGGTCACTGCCTTTTTGCCTTGGTTGTCCTTGGTGGCTAATGAGAGTAGTTTATATCAACTCAACTCACTTCCCCAAAACTTCTTTCTAAGGACTATTTTTTTACCCTTTTTTTGTTGTTGTTCAGAGGACATTTTTCCATTTTTTGTTCAGATAGAGTGGAAGGGAGAGAGAGAGAGAGAAACATTGACGTGAAAGACATCGAGTGGCTGCCACCTACACGACCCAACCAAGGCCAGGGACAAACTGCAACTGAGGTACATGCCCTTAGCGGAAACCGAACCTGGGTCTCTGTGGACCGCAGGCCAATGCTCTAACCGCTGAGCCAAACCAGCCAGCGCCTTTTTTTTTTTTAATCCTCACAAGAGGACATGTTTAGAGGAAGGAAGGTGGGGGGGGGGGGGGAAACAGGACAGAAAAAAAGAAAGAAACAGAAACATCCAAGCCAGGGATCAAACCCAAAACCCAGGTATGTGCCCTGTTCCGGAATCAGACCAGCAACCTTTCCGTGGCATAGGGACAATGCTCTAATCAACTGAGCCACACTGGCCGGGCCTGAGGCCTGTCCTTTATGACTCAACATGATATTAGATAGAATCTAAAGTGGATTTGATATGTGTATTGTCCTTACTCTACATTTGAATACACTATGATCCTGAAGTTTCAGTCTAGTATGTGCTCAAGAAAATGCATGTACATGTGTACAAAAATATATACAAAAAAATGTTCATAGCAGCCCTGGCCAGTTTGACTCAGCAGTTAGAGCATCAGCCTGAGGACTGAAGAGGCAACGGTTCGATTTCTGGTCAGGGGTGCGTACCTTGGTTGCAGGTTTTTACCCCTGCCCTGGTCAAAGTCATGCGGGAGGCAGCCAATCGATGTGTCTCTCACATCAATGTGTCCCTCCCTCTCACTCTGTGTCCCCTTGCCTCCCTCCCCTCTTATCTAAAAATCAATGGAAGAAGATCATCCTTGGGTAAGGATTAAAAAAAAAATGTTCTTAGAAGAACATCTAAGTTACTATGCATACTAATAAACATGATCCAGAGAGAACTAACTCTTCCAATTAAAGATAGAAAAAGAAAAATCATGCACTACTAATACATCTAACAAAATGGATGAATCTCAGAAATAATGTTGAACAAAAGAAGGCAGATACAAAAGAGTGGTTACTGTTCAAAATGGGCAGTCAAATAGATTACTTTGGGTGGTGAAAGATGAGGATTATTGATTGGGAAGAGACACTAGAAAGCTTATTAGAGTGCTAAAAGTGTTCTCTCCCCAGATAGTTACATGGTTATATGTATTTCTATGTAAAAATTCAGCGAGCTGTACACTTAAGGTTTGTTCATTTTACATCATGTTAGTTACACCTCAATATAAAAGAAAAATAAATGTTAAAAAGCATTTTAAAGGCATATCATTTGTACAAGAGAATTAAAGTTTGATTTTAGTTGTTAACAGTGTCTGTGACTCTTATACAGCTTTTCACCAGATCCTGAGAAGGAGCTGCTTCCCAGACACTGACTGTAAACAAAGCAGAAAAATTACATGCTAGACTTTAGGAAATTGTGCAAATAATTAATAATAAAGAAGACAAATAAAAATGAAAGAGTACAGCCCTGGCCGGTTTGGCTCAGCTGTTGGAGCGTTGGCCTGCGGTCCCCAGAGATCTGGGTTCGGTTCCTGCTAAGGGCACGAGCCTCGGTTGCAGTTTGTCCCCGGCCCTGGTTGGGTTGTGCGGGTAACAACTATTCGATGTGTCCCTTTCGCGTCGATGTTTCTCTCTCTCCCTCCCTCCCCCTCTATCTGAACAAAATATCAAAAAATGTTCTCGGGTGAGGATAAAAAAAAAAAAAATGAAAGAGTACATTAACATTGCTCACTAGGATGAGAAACAGACTTAGGTCCATCACTGGGATCTGTGAAGTTTTTAGATAGTGAGGTTTCTCCAATTAGTTGAGTATCTAATTTTGCATATACTTATTCTCTTCTACTCCTGCTATAAATTAATAACATCTATATTTCCTCTTAAAACTTCATTATCATCTAGCATGGAGGTCTATATTCTTCTTGGCAGGAAACTATTAATAAAATAATAGATTCTTTTTGCCTGGTGATCAAGTTCAGGTCATTGACAATCCATGGTTTTAGTTATTCTAGAATTGATTACTTTACCATGAACTCTGTTCATAATTGTGTTTTTCACTTTCAACCCTTTACTTTTCAAAGGACCATTTGTTTGGACTTTTTTCTTCCTGAATGACTGAAATGTTTGGTACTATAACCTTCCCCATGTCCATGGATCTCCAATTGGTCTTCTGATTTTCCACATTTATATTGTAGAGGTCTCCCTCCAGATAGCAAGTAATTCATCTGTTCTAAAAGAATACTTCAAATCTATTAGAGATCCATAATGAAATATTTACTGATTGCTTCAAAATTAGGTGAGGTTACATGGGGGAATCATTATATAACTTTAGTATTTTTCTGCTGCAGAATATTATGCTTTTAGGGGTGATTCATTCTAGTTTAGAAAGTATTACACATTTGCTTAGGAGAAAACATAGGCCTCATTAAGTGCTTTATAGACTTGCTCTTGTGAAATGGGGCATAGGTCTTTCTCCGACCTCGTTTATAAATGACATACTCCACCCCTTTTTAGCTCACTCTATTCAGCCTCACTGCAGACTTTTAGCTGCTAGAAAATCTCATTTTTCTTACAGATTGATATGATCAGAATATCACGTTTAATAGATAGTCTAGTCACTGACCTAAGCTTTTTATTCCAAAATGAAATAATTGAAACTGCTTTTCAGAAAGTTTTTATTGATGGCTTTTTTTGTTTTACCATGACTCACACTAAAAATAAATATTATATTGTGATCCAATACATACAGAAATTAATGTGTAAATCTGAAGCAAAAGTTTAATGAAATAATACCCTTACTAAGTATGATATACTGTATTTTTTATTTTATACTATATATATATTTTTACATATGCTTACAATTTATTTTTTAATTTATCTTTATTGTTGAAAGTATTATGTATATCCCTCCTTTTTTCTCCCATTGACACCCTCCTCCCCATTCCCGCCCCCCCTTCACCACACTGTTGTCTGTGCCCATTGGTTATGCATATATGCATATGATGCTGTATATTTTTAAAGATCATGTTAGTCAAGATTTACTGGATTTATTTCACACTCCACTAATGGATCATGTCCTACAGTTTAGAAAACATTTTAGCATTGTTGAAAACAGACACATTTTAGCATGTTAATAGTAAACACACTCTATACTATTAGCAGTGGTGTTAAGCAAGATTTAATAAGATTTTTAATAATTACTTACTGATACTGGAAGTAATCTTTTCAAAAAACTTGACACAAGAAGAAATTATCCTTGCTGTTAACTGCTAACCATTTGGGAAATGTTTCTGCATAGTGTACTAATATACTAATAGAATTAAGCCAGTAAAAATCAGAAAGACCTCTGGCTTTTTCCTTTAAATTGAATTCCCCCTCATACTGCCCACTTAAAAAGATGCTCTCTGGGTAGTGAAGGGCTGTCCTCTTTGCCCTAAATAGACATAGTAGCCAGCCTGAGTCACATAAAAGTGATTCCTTGTTTTAACTAATTGCCTCAAATTCTTTGGTTGGTTTTTGTTTTTATATACAAGTTCTAGGTAGTAACTTATAAATGTACTACTTTTACTTTAGGGCGAGAAAATGTGACTGAGGGAGATCTAACTAAAACTTAGAACTTGAAGCTGTATGTTTCTTTATCAGTTTGAGAACTGAGACATGCTGGTTCTTTGAAATAGTGCTGTGTCTGATGAAGCTTATGGTAAATGTTGTCTCTGTAGGTTACTTACTGAAACAGAAAGTCTTCATGCAGTGGGCTTTACGGGGCAGCATTACATCCAGGACTGCTGCTTCAAATGGGCTGAGTTTAGATGCAATGCAGTTTTGGGTTTTTTCCCCCCATTAACAGTAAAAGAACCCATAGCCAGAAAGTGAGTTTAGGAAGCATTGTGGATTTTGTGCAGTAGATACTATAAGCTTTGAGTGGTTAGTATTGTGCCATTTCATCAAAGATATATTTTTATCCATTCAATTGTTTGCCTTTCTCACAGTTACTGATATGTTACGTATATCAATATATATTTATATATATCAATATTTAGCTGAAGCAGTCATTCATTTTAAATGGGTAGGATTTTAACTCAGTATGTAATTAAATTCTTCCAGAGCAAAACTTTTAATACTGTCTATCATTCAGGAGAGTGGTTGAGTGATTTTCTAGCTTTCCACATGGCAGTATTTAGTGTTGGCCTGTTCAGTCTTTTTTTTTTATTTTAATTTTTTTATATTAGGGAGCAAGAGAGATAGAAACATCGATGTGAGACATTGATCAGCTGCCTCTTGCACGACCCCTACTGGAGATTGGCTCACAACCTGGGCTTGTGCCCTGACGGGGAATCAAACTGGGAACTCTCAGTCCATGAGACGATGCTCAATCCACTGAGCCACACCGGCTGCGAGGCCTGTTCAGTCTTCATGATGCCCCCTATCAAAGGAATTCATTGGAGTAATGCAGAGCTCAGGAGAATTATTCAGTCACCTCCAGTGCCTCTTAGGCGTAGGAATAATTGCTTTGTAAGAGGGTGACATGTGTTCGGTTCTTTAGGTGCCCCCAGAGAAAATAAGCAAACATAAGTAAGTTAGCATTTTGTGATATATCAACTATCATGTTTGGTGTTACACAGGCTGTCTCATTTATTATATTTCTGTGATTCTATTATTTTGTACAGATATGAAAATTGAAGATGAAGGGCATTTCATAATTTGTCTATTACTTTTAGGTTTAGTGAGAACTTGGAGGAAGGTATCATTGTGGAGTGGAATTGTCGCTGCCTACTCTCCTGGTTCTCTTTCTGTTCTCCACTGATTGAGCATCATTTTTGACCCTTTTCTTTCCCTCATCTCTCATGTTTACATGTGGTTAGATTTTTCTTCAAAATGCCTTCTAGCCTGGTAGCTCAGTTGGTTAGAGTATTTTCCCAATATACTAAGTTTTCAAGTTCAATCCCCTGCCGGAGGTGGGGGGGTTGGTTGGTGGTGTGTGTGTGTGTGTGTGTTTTGACACCAAAGTTTTTTTTTAATTATTATTTTAGGGGAAGGGACATCACACTTCTACTCAATTATGAGAAACATTTTTTATCAGTACAGAGGTCTTCTTCTTACACTTATCATGCCATGAGTTCATAGGGAATGGGTTCCGCAGCTCAGGCTCCTTTCCATTGCTTTTCACAAAATTGCTTCTCTGGGTGGAGCAGGCTGACGCTTCAGTTGAACCCAGGTACCTTTCTCTTTGGCTTCCTTCTTTTTCTGATCATTTTCCTTCACACGTTTCAGGAAGCTATCTCGGTTCTTAGAGTGCTTAATATGCTCAATGCGCACATTAATTCTCTTGGCATGAATCTTGCCCTTGACTTTTGTGTTCACAACAATGCCCACTGCATGCTGGGTGACATTGTAGACTCTTCCAGTTTTGCCATGGTAACATTTGTGGGGCATTCCTTTTTGAACAGTGCCCATTCCCCTTATGTCCACAATATCACCTTTCTTATAGATTTGCATGTATGTAGCCAAAGGAACAACTTCATGTTTTCTAAAAGGCCTAGAGAATATATAGTGGGTGCCTCTCCTCTTTCCCTTTGTGTTCGTCATTTTGGTGAATTATTGGAAGATGGAGGTTCCGGCTGAAAAGTTAAGATATTTTTAATGTGACCTAAACCTTACTTTTCTAGTTTCTTTTGCTCCCCTAACCACTCCTTGCCCATCCTTACACACTTTCTTGATCCTCGTGATGCAACTTAGGGTCCATCTACCCCCCCAGACCACCCACCGTTCTCAGCCTGCACTACTTTATCATTTTTTGTTTGAATGTTCATACAGTTTCTTTTTCCTGAGATGTCTTTCTCCCTTTTTCAACTTAAAATCTTCCTGATTTTTAAGACTCTTGCGGGGAGGTGGCTGGGAGAAAGAAAAAGAATTTCTTAGACTCCTGTTTACCTTCTCTCATTTCTTGCTCACAAATCAGGGTCCAGGTTTATTACTGTACTTATACTAACACCTCACTTCAAGGGTTGTATTTATTGAGTTTTTAACAGTGAAGGTGTGCTCTACTTTGAATAAGGGTGATTTTGGTGATCCTACTTTTCTGCCCCCCCCCCCGGAATTCTTATTACTAAAACTTGAGTTGGGGTGTCCAATTCAGAGAGACCCCTAAACGCATTCACATTTACAATTTTAAACTTGACAATTTTTCTTTAGGCAATATTAAGTTCTTAGTGTCAGCCCTGTGCCAAAATTGGTTTAGGTCACAATAACAGTGATTATACAGTCTGGAGGGGCTTTACTGAAAAATCTTGATGTAACATCGTATCTGTTGTGGAAAAGGTCTGTGACTAAGTTGTAGTTTTAATTTGCCTGAAGAGTTGGCTATTACTACCTCATCTTTTGCTCTCCCACTAATTAGTGTTCTTTTGATAAGTTCATCATTTATATTTTAAAAATCTTTTTGGTGGTAACATTAATCAGAAACTCAAATTAATGTTTAGAAGCTTAATGTAATTAATGTATAGAGAAAAAGTGCCTATTTTCTACTTTAGCTCCTTTAAAAAAGTTGTTCATCTTACACTGGTTTAGTAGGTGTTTGGCAACCTTTGAGTCCTCTTTATTATGTTATTTACAGACAAAAGTTATTCCTAAATTAATGTACTCTTCAACACATAAAGGTTCTCAACAACCTGATAGCAGTCTTAAAAGTATAATGGTATAGTTTGCAAAGGGTCATCTAGAGCTTGGTAAAAAATAAGAGCTTTTATCGCAACAGCTTTTGTTCCCAAAATAACGTTTTTTAATTATAAAAACTATATTATATAAAATCAGAAAATATTAATAATCATTTTAATACCTAAACATATACTTTTTCTATATCCTTTTTCATGCATATGTATTCAGCTATGCACATATATATGTGTATATTTATTTATAAATATAACTTTTACCTCTATGTATTATTTATAAAGTAGTCATGCTGTACATACCAGTAATTTTTATAAATTTTAAATCATTTTGTATTTTTCAATTACAGTTGACATGCAATATTATATTAGTTTTAGGTGTACACCGCAGTTATTAGGCATTACATAACTTACTAAGCCATCTTCCTGGTAAATTTCATACCCATCTGACACCATACATAGTTATTAGAATATTATTGACTATATTCCCTATGCTGTACTTTATATCCTGTTGACTATTCTGTAACTACCAATTTGTATTTCTTAATCCCTTCACTTTTTTTTTCACCAATCTCCGCCCCCATCTGTAAACCATCAAAATGTTCTCTGTATTGAGTATGTTTGTCTTCTGCTTGTTTGTTTATTTTTCTTTTTCTTAAAGCAGACCCTTTAACATTTCACGTAGTACTGGTTTGGTGGTGATGAGCTGCTCCTTGAGCTTTTTCTTGTCTGGGAATCTCTTTATCTGTCCTTTGATTCTAAGTGATAGCTTTGCGACTATGGTCAAGATGGCGGCGTAGGTAAACACGGTATCGCATCCTCCCACAACCACATCAAAATTATAACTAAACTACAAAACAACCATAATTTAAAATCACCTGAAATCAAGCTGAATGGAAGTCCTACAACTACAAAATTAAAGAAGCAAGGGCATCGAGACTGGTAGGAGGGGCGGAGGTGGACGGGCTGGTCCCACACCCACTGTGGCGGATAAAAATCAGGAGGATACCTCGGCTAGGAAGGTCCTCCCTGAGAACTGAGGGGTCCCCGTACCACACCAGGTGCCCCACTCAGGATTCCAGTGCCAGGAAGAGAATCCCCATAACTTCTGGCTGGAAAAACCAGCGGGAACTGAGGCTCAGGGAGGCTGAGGCGGCTGGAGGCCCCGGCAGCTCCTCTTAAAGGGCCCGCACACGGACTTACTCGGACTCTCTCCCTCTAAGCTTGGAGGAGAGGCAGCTCGAGGGGCACCAGAGACATTTAGAGAAGAACTGAGCTGTTTGGCATTGGAGCAAGGGCCGGAGAGGGGGCTTTTTCCGGGACAAACGTGCTGTCAGAGGCCTTTGTTCCTTTGGTGAGCCCTTCCCTGGGGCAGCAGACAGATGGCATATCTGGGGCTCCAGTAACCTGGCTCACACTGTTCTCCCTGCCCTGGTGATTCCCTTGGGCCCCGGCCCACCCAAGCTGTTGCCAGTTGGTTAACTATAGGATTGGCCTGTCTTGGATCCTGCTTCAGGTTTACCTAAATTCTTTCAAACAGCAGCATCTGGTCTCAGCTAGCCCCATACCTCTCGTTAAGTAATACATACAAACAAACGCAGGGAGGCAGCCAAAATGAGGAGACAAAGAAACAGGTCCCAATTGAAAGAACAGAAGAAAATCCTGGGAAAAGAACTAAGCGAAATGGAGATAAGCAACCTAACAGATGTTGAGTTCAAAATAGTGCTTATACCACCCTGGCCGGTTTGGCTCAATGGTTACAGCGTTGGCCTGTGGTCCAGAGAGACCCGGGTTCGGTTCCCGCTAAGAGCACGTACCTCAATTGCAGTTTGTCCCCGGCCCTGCTTGGGTCATGCGGGTGGCAACCACTCGATGTGTCCCTTTCACATCGATGTTTCTTGCTCTCTCTCCCTTTCTCTCTCTCCCACTCTATCTGAACAAAAAAATGGAAAATGTCCTCGGGGGAGGATAAAAAAAAACCTACAAAATACTGCTTATAAGGATGCTCAATGAACTTAGTGAGAACCTCAGTGAACTTAGTGAGGGCCTCAAGAGCATAAAAAAGGACCAGTCAGAAATGAAGGATGCACAGTCAGAAATGAAGGCACTAACTGAAATAAAGAATAATTTACACAGATTCAATATTAGAGTAGGTAAAGCCAAGAAGCAAACTATCGATTTGAAATATAAGGAAGCAAAAAACACCCAATCAGAACAGCAAAAAGAAAAAAGAATCCAAAGAAAATGAGGATAGTGTAAGGAGCCTCTGAGACAACTTTAAGCGTGCCAACATTCTCATCTTGAGGGTGCCAGAAGAAGAAGAAGAGAGAGAACAAGAAATTGAAAACTTATTTGAAACAATAATGGTAGAATACTTCCCTAACTTGGTGAATGAAACAGACATACTAGTTCAGGAAGCACAGAGAGTCCCAAAGAAGATGAACCCCAAGCGGCCCACACCAAGACACATCATCATCGAAATGCAAAAGGTTCAAGACAGGATCTTAAAAACAGCAAGAGAAAAGCAGTTAGTTACCTACAAGGGAGTTCCCATTAGACAGTCAGCTGATATCAAAAGAAAATTTGCAGGCCAGAAGGGAGTGGCAAGAAATATTCAGAGTGATGAAAAGCAAGAACCTACAACCAAGATTACTCTATCCTGCAAAGCTGTCATTTAGAATCGATGGCCATATAAAGAGTTTCCCAGACAAGGAAGAGCTAAAGGAGTTCATCGCCACCAAACCATTATTATATGAAATGTTAAAGGGTCTTCTTGGAGAAAAATATAAAAAATATGAACAAAGAAAATGGCAATGAATGCGTAGCTACCAACAATTGAGTCTACAAACAAAATGAACAAGTAGAACAGAAACGTTCTCAAAGATACAGAATATTTTGTTGGTTGCCAGATGGGAGGGGAATAGGTGAAAAAGGTGAAAGGATTAAGTACAAATTGGTTGCTAAACTAACAAACCTCAAAGGGAAGGGGGCTTGGGGGGGTGGGAAGAAATAAATCAAAGAACTTATATGCATATATACATAACCAGTGGATGCAGACAACAGTGTGGGAAACGGCAGGAGGGGGGCGGGAGTGGGGAGAAAGGGGGTCAGTGGAGGGAAAATGAGGAATATATGTAATACATTCAACAATAAAGATATAATTTAAAAAAAATAATAAATAAATGATAGCTTTGCTGGGTAGAGTAATCTTGGTTGTAGTTCCTTGCTTTTCATCACTTTGAATATTTCTTGCCTCTCCCTTCTGGCCTGAAAAGTTTCTGTTGGGAAATCAGCTCACTGTCTTATGGGAGCTCCCTTATGGGTAACTTACTGCTTTTCTCTTGCTATTTTAAGATTCTTTCTTTGTCTTTCTTCACCGTTTTGCATTTTAATTATGATGAATCTTGTGGGCCTCTTTGGGTTCATCTTGTTTGGGATTCTCTGGGATTCCTGGACTTGTGTGTCTGTTTCATTCTCAAGGTTAGTTTTCTGTCATTTTTTCGAATAGGTTTTTAATTTCTTGCGCTCTCTTCTCCTTCTGGCTCCCCCATGATGTGAATGTTGGCATTCACATGCTTGAAGTTGTCCCAGAGGCTCCCTACACTCTCCTCAGTTTTTGGATTCTTTTTTCATTTTGCTGTTCTTATTGGGTGCTCTTGACTTCCTTATATTTCAAATTACTGTTTTGATTCTCAGTTTTATCTACTCAACTGTTGTTTCCCTATAAATTATTATATAAGTAAGTGTATTCATTTCTGACTGTTTTTCTTTAATGATTTCCATGTCGTTTTTAATGCTATTGAAGTTCTAAATTCATCTACTCTTTCTCTAAGTTGATTGAGCATCCTTTTAACCAGATTGCTTGCCTCCATTTTGTTTAGTTTTTTTTTTTCTGGAGTTTTGTTCTGTTATTTCATTTGGACTATGTTTCTCTGTCTCTTCATTTGGGCTGCCTTCCTGTGTTTGTTTCTATATATAAGATAGAGCTACTACATCTTCCAAGGTTGGTATAGTGGCCTAATGTAGTAGGTGTCCTGTAGGGTGCAGTGGCACAAGCCTTCCTGAGCTGGGCACTCTAGGTGAGTTCCCCACCCCAGGCTGTGTACACCCTCCTGTTGTAGTTGTAGTTGAGGCCTGATTACTGTTGGCATGTCAATGGGAGGGATTTACTCCAAGGCTGAATGGCCACAATGACTGAATGTGACCACGGTGGAATATCAACTATGCCGTAACCTACCCCCAGAGTGGGACTTACTTTAGCGGGGCTCTCATGCCCATTGAGCTCACCCCTGGGTTTGTCACTTGTGGAGGTAGTTAGGTGGTGCTTCATTGTGGTCTAAAGCTGTTCTTGGGGTATACTGGCTCTGGGGCCTCCCAGGAGCTGTGAGGTCAGCCATTGCCTGTACTCTGTCTGGGACCACCCAGAACAAGCTACAGAGCAATCTGCAGATAGTTGCTACTTGTTCTGGGTTTGGAGGTGCCCAAGAGAAGCCAAGCTGCTAACCAAGACCTGTTGCTGCTAGTGCCGGGCCTGGGGCCATTTAGCAAGTGGTATGGGGCAAGCCAAGGCTAGATGCTGCTTGTTTGAGAGATTTTAGGAAAGTCTGAAGCCTGAGCCTTGACAGGCTATTCATTTGAAAAAATCCACTGGAAATAGCTTGGGTTTGCCCACAAGTTGGGTGGGTCTGGATTTCAGGGAATCACCAGAGCACAGCTGATAGTGATAGCCAGATTAAAGAAGACTGAAATATGGCACCCACCTATGGGGCTCTGTGGGGGGAGAACTCAACATAGGAACAATGACCCTTGTCAGCAATTCTGTCTGGTATAAAGCTGCCCCACCCCAGCTCTCTCCTTGATGCTGGACAGTTCAGTTCTTCCCTTTTGTCCCTGGAGCCTTTTAAGCTGCTGCCGCAGTGCTGAAACTCAGGAGTGAATCTGAGTAAGTCTGTGTGCAGGCCTTTAAAGAGGAACTGCCTGGGACTCCTGAAGCGCTCTGTCTCACTCAGCCACAATTCCCGCGGGTTTATTTTTGTTTTTAAAACAATACTTTTTTTGCCCTGGCTGGTTTGGCTCAGCGGTTAGAGCATCGGCCTGCGGTCCGGAGAGACCCGGGTTCGGTTCCCACTAAGGGCATGTACTTCGGTTGCGGTTTGTCCCCGGCCCTGGTTGGTCGTGCGGTGGCAGCCACTCGATGTGTCCCTTCACGTCAATGTTTCTCTCTCTCTGTCTCTTCCTCTCTCTCCCTCCCACTCTATCTGTACAAAAAAAAATAAAAATAAAAAAGTACGTTTTTACTTTTTATTGATTTGAGAGAGAGAGACATCAGTTTCTTTCTCTACTTAGTTGTGCATTCATTGGTTGCTTCCTTTATGCGCCTGACTGGATATTGAACCTGCAACCTTGATGTATGAGGACAACACTCTAACCAACTGAGCTTACCTGGCTAGGGCCAATCCCTGCTGGTTTTACAGCCAGAAGTTATGGGAACTTCTCTTCCTGGCACTGGAACCCTGAACTGGGGGACCTGGTATGGGGCTGGGACTCCTCCCTCCTCAGGGGGGACCTCCACAGCTGAGATAATTCTCCTGATTTTTATCCACCACATGTTTGTGTGGTGCCATCCTGTTATACATCTCCACTCCTTTTACCAGTCTGTATGTGGCTTCTTCTTTGTATCTTTAGTTGTAGGGCTTCGATTCAACTAGATTTCAGGTGGTTCTGAATGATGGTTTTTCTGTAGTTTAGTTGTAATTTTGATATCCATATCAGTATTTTTTTATTTTTTATTTTTATTTTTTATCCTCACCCGAGGACATTTTTCCATTTTTTACTCAGATAGAGCAGGAAGGAGAGAGAGGAAGAGAGAGAAACATCGATGTGAAAGGGACACATCGAGTGGCCGCCACCCACACGACCCAAACAGGGCCGGGGACAAACTGCAGCCAAGGTACATGCCCTTAGCGGGAACCGAACCCGGGTCTCTGTGGACTGCAGGCTGACGCTCTAACCGCTGAGCCAAACCGGCCAGGGCGAGTATTTTTTTTTTAATTCCTCACCTGAGGATACTTTTCTATTTATCATCAGATTGAGTGAGAGGGAGGGAGGGAGGGAGAGAGAGAGAGAAACATCAATGTGAGAGGGACACATCAGCTGGTTGCCTCCCACACGACCCCACCAGGGCTGGGGATGAACTGCAACTGAAGTACGTGCCCTTTACCTGAATCGAATCTGTGACTCTTTGGTCTGTGGGCTGATGCTCTAACCACTGAGCAGATTGGCCAGGGCCATACCAGTAACTTTTAATCAGTTAAGGTTTTGGGAGTCAGAGATGTACAGAGCGTGGTCTTAAGCACCATAGATCATTGACAGAACTATTAGATAAAATCTCTACCCCTCAAAATATTTGTAGTCTAGCTGACTGAGATAGGGCAAATATATAAGATGCAATGTAAAGTCCAGTGCAGTGGCTAAACTATATGTTGTATACTAAACACTCAGGAGGAATAAAAGCCTTCAAGAATCAATGGGGGTAGAGAGGTGAAGGTAGCTAAGTACCCAGCATGTAATATGGGCTCACTAAGTGATATTTGTTGCTCTTATCCTCATCCTTACTCCCAAGTTTCTTACTCTAGATGTTTAGGAGAATACTGATTTTATTTATACAAGTAGAGAAGTTGAGAGGAAAAATTGTTATTATTTCTGGAAGAACTTTGAGATGTTTAAGTGTTGTCCGGTTGGAAAGCTGTTTCCTGCACATAATGAAAGACGTAGAGCTAGAGTTTCTGGTGAAGACTCAAACAGCTTTGAGAACCTTTTCCTTATATACAGTAGATAAGTTTTCCAAAAGGTGAGTAGGGCAATAATTAGTTTTATTTCACACTGTTCTTTATAGCAACTAAAGTTGACACTAAAATACCATGACAAAAATAATATAAGATTCCCATTTGTCAGTGAAATAGAAAAATGAGGGTTTGTGCTTATTGTGCCAAGAGTTAAAATCTCTGCATCTTTGAAATTCTGGCTTTTTTTTTTTTCTTGGTTTGTCTCATGGCTTAACAGTTGGGATGTGAGAGAGAAAAAGAGATTTAAAAAAATTCTTGTGTCTAACTTAAATTCTCAAATTCTTAAGCTGTTTTTGTTCTTGTCTTGCTAGGTCTCATCATCTCTATTTAGATTTTCACTTATAAATCATGTTTCATATATGTGAACAGCATTGGGAATGTGACCTTTCTCATGACCCTGTAAGCAAAGATTTTGCTTTGTGTTTCCCAGAATAATTGTCACTAAAACATATACATTTTGCTTTTCCTCTAGGTAAAAATCTCTACACCAATGAATATGTAGCTATCAAACTGGTGAGTAGAATCTATATTTGTGCTAAGTATGTTTTGGTGCTCTCCTTACATACATCTTTTTACAGGTAATAGTTGTGAGCATTTACAAAAATACTGTTGTTGTTGTTTTTCTCTTGCATATGGTCCCACAGAGTCATTTTCCTTCAACCATATATAGTGTTACAATCATGAATCACTGTATACTATATAACATTAGATGATACTAACTATAGTTAGCCATGATTAATCAAAAATAGTTAATAGCCCAGCCAGAGTAGCTCAGTGATTGAGCATTGACTCACGCACCAAGAGGTTGCCAGTTTGATTGTCAGGGTACATGCCCAGATTCTAAGCTAAGTCCTCAGTGGGGGGCATGCAGGAGGCGGCCAATTGATGTTCTCTCTCATCGATGTTTCTATCTCTCCCTCTCCCTTCCTCTCTCTCTAAAAATCAATAAAGAAAAAAAAAATTTTTTAATAGTTAATAAAAAATAGCTGGAAGAAAAGAAAAATCACTGGAAAACTAATCATTTTTGTGAACTTTCATACCTTTCACAGTGCTATTTTAAAAGATAAAATCAGGCCCTGGCGGGTTTGGCTCAGCGGTTGGAGTGTTGGCCTGTGGTCCCGAGATATCGGGGTTCAGTTCCCACTAAGGGCACATACCTCGGTTGTAGTTTGTCCCTGGCCCTGGTTGGGTCGTGTTGGTGGCAGCCACTTGATGTGTCCCTTTCACGTCGATGTTTCTCTTTCTCTCTCTCTCTTCCTCCCACTCCATCTGAACAAAAAAAAAAAAGGAAAAATGTCCTTAGGTGAGGATTAAAAAAATAAAAGATAAAATCATTTGCCCTGGCTGGTATGACTCAGTTGGTTGAGCATCATCCATGTACCTAAAAGTCGTTGGTTCAATTCCCAGTCAGGACACACATCCCCTGGTTTCAGGTTCAGTCCCTAGTCACAGTGCATGTGGAAGTAACTGATCGATGTTTCTCACATCAATGTTCCTCTCTCTCCATTTCTCTCTCTAAAATCAGCAAAAACATGTATTTTTTAAAAAGGTAAAATGATTTTGCCCTGGCCGGTTTGGCTCATCGGTTAGAACATCGGCCTGCAGTCTGGAGAGACCCGGGTTCAGTTCCCGCTAAGGGTGTGTACCTTGGTTGCAGTTTGTCCCCGGCCCTGGTCAGTTGTGCGGATGGCGGCCACTCGATGTGTCCCTTTCACGTCAATGTTTTTCTCTCTCTCTGTTCCTCTCTCTCCCTCCCACTCTACCTGAACAAAAAATGGAAAAATGTCCTCAGGTGAGGATGATAAAAAAAATTAAAAAATAAAAATAAAAAGGTAAAATGATTTAAAATTTTTATCTTTTTTTTGACTCATCTAAAAAATTTAAGGTATTTATTAATATACTTAGCGCAGAAACAAATGTGACCATCTAATCATTGTCTTAAAAAGCTGCCAAACATGAAAAACACATCATGTGGTCAAATTTGAAACAAAGAGTTTAATTGATTTTGTCAGTCCTGATCTTATGAATACCTGGTCATTGAAAATAGCATCCTATTAAAAAGGAATAATTATGTGATTTTAAGGATTAACAATTTTATAACAAACAATTCTTTTTCTTATTATTAATAGAAAACCATTTCTAGTTATATGAAATGTTTCATTTGACTAGTTTGTATGAAACTTATATAAGTATTCACCATACTAAATCCTAGAACGTTTCCCAGGCGTTTTAGGTAGTTTTGGGCTTTATTAGTTGCAAGACAGAGGATTTAATGGTTGAAGGACCTATATTGTGACAATTGAATGCTGTTTTTTTCTAATGAATTGCTTACTACATTCGCATCTGCTCTATGGTTGGTCCCTTCTTCTCATTTAGTTTGTCAGTTTATGAAAGAGTTAGAGTTGTTTTGTGAAAAACTGACAGTTACTAGGTTGGTTTCTCTACAAAGAAGTGAACAGAGAGCAGGGCTTAGAGCAGGTAGTTGCTAAGGAACCAAGTGTTTTATTTGTAAACTTAGAATTTTTGTTTAAGAAATGGGAGCAATGATGTATGCATAACCAATGGACATGTACAACAAAGCCGGGGATGGGGAGGGGGGAATGGGAAGGAGGGTGCCAATAGGGTAAAAAAGGAGAAACATCTGTAACCAAAAAAAATTTTTAAAAAATAAATAAATAAAAATAAAATAAAATGTTAAAAAAAAAAAAAGAAATGGGAGCAATGCTCTGGTTGGTTTGGCTCAGTCATTGTAGCATTGGCCCACAGACCAAAGAGTTACAGGTTTGATACCAGTCAAGGGCACGTACCTAGATTGTGCCTGCACTGGTTGCAGAAGACAGCTAATTGATGTGTAGCTCTCACATCAATGTTTCTCCCCCCCTCCCTCCAGCTTTCTCCCTGTCTCCCTCTTCCTCCCCCTCCCTCCCTTCCACTCTATCTGAAAATCAATGGGAAAATATTCTCATGTGGATAAAAAAAAAAGAAGAAATGGGAGCAAGAAGAGGGGTAATGAATGTAACAATGCATGACAAATATTTTCTCAGGTTGACTATCAAAGAATTAACCATTTTTTAAATTTATGCAAATTCAGTTATTCTATAAAAGTGTCCTGTCATTCATCTGTTTTATTTATTTTTTGTTTGTTTTACTACTTTGGTAAGTTGTAATAATTTTGATTCTGTGGGACTAGTAACAGGAAGAAGCACTTTACTTTATACTAAAATACTTTAATATTGCCTCAATACTGTATATTTATTATTGTACCTTTATTTATCGAGACTTGTTTTTTTTTTTAATATCTTTTTATTGATTTTTTAGAGAGAGAGAGAGAGAGAGATAGAAACATCGACGTGAGAGCGATACTTTGATTGGCTGCCTCCTGCACGCCCCCTACTAGGGATTGAGCCAGCAACCCAGGCATTTGCCCTGACTGGGAATCAAACCCGGATCTCTCAATCCATGGAACAATGCTCAATCCACTAAGCTACCACCGGCCAGGCTTTTGAGGCTTTATTTTAGGGGCAAATCATTCTATCTAGATTTCTCCTTCCAGAGTCATATATTTAACCTATTTAGATAAACTTGCATAATGTATTATTGTTGACATGACTGACTGTTGCATTTCACTTTTAAATTTTATTAAATTTTTATTCTATTTTGTATGGCCAACAGTTAAAGCTAAAAATAGAATTAATGTTATCTAGTATGGTATGACTTAATATCTTACTTTCTATCAAATAAATCTTAAAGGCATTTTAGAGGATAACAATCTTGTCTATGGGCCTCCTCTTTTGCTGTTGGTCTGTATTCTTCAGGGGGGATATAATGGGAGTAATTGAGCTCTTTTCATTATAACAGCAAAATTAGCCTTAAGCATTATAGTCCTACAAGGTAGCTGTCTGCTGTCGGTTTAAGATTTCAGGTAGGCATGTGTGTTTCAGAATAACTGTGATTCTGGCAAATAGCCTGCCCTCTATGGAAATGTAATCAGCATCTGGCACAGAAATACAAGGAAGCCCTGCTGGTACTGTTTCAGTTCTACTTTGTTTGGATCTTCATTGTGGGCTCTTGTTTCTTGAATACCTAGGAAACTTTTTACATAACCATATGCAATGTAAACAAATAGTGTAACAAGTCCCTCCTTCATCTCATTGAGATCTCTAAGGTTCTTTTTAACAGAGGTTTTCTAATAGTTGTTTAAAAAAAACCACAAGTCTCTCCACACTGCTAATCTTGCTGCCTCCACAAGCTGTAGACTGTTTGTTTCCAATGTCCTTTATTCATAGTGCTTCCAGAAGAGCACCTTGAAGCTCCAGTTGGCTAAGCAGGCTACAGTTATGTACTGAAGGGGTTGGCTGAAGGATGTAAGTCTTTCCTTTTGCAGTAAAGGCCCCTCCATTTTGTAACATACATGATGCGTACACCCACTTTTAGCCATATAACTATAAAGGATTTTTGCTTTTTTATCTTCTAGCTTAGTTACCCAGGATCAGATTAAATATTTCTTATAAAGATTTCCAATATAAAGTTTGAGAGTATTGTTTGTTACCTATTGTGGTTTGTCTGAGTCCGAGGACTGTTTCTTCAGAAAGAACACTCCTCTTTTTGTATTTAGATCCACCTTTGCCTGGTTCCATATTAATTTGTCATGACTGTTCTATTTAGTACTTGTGAATTTTCAGTAATTTTGCTAACAGACAAATTATATAATTGCCTGCTTTGATGGTGATCCAAAATCCAAATGGAGACTCAAGAGTGATCCCTCTGTATCTGGAGAGCTAAATGAATAAGGCAGTGACTCTACAGTATAATTAATATTATGTATTTTTCTTTTGATGACAAGAATATTGAGAAACTTGAAGTCCATTTCTAATATTTGCTGCTTTTACAATCAAAGAAGGGTATGAGTTCTTTAGAGTTCCTTAGGGATATGATAAAGCAGGTCCTTGAATAATGTTTCGTCCAATTTTGTTTCATTGTAACATTGATGAATTGCCCTAGGAATTTAATTCCTATTTATATCAGTTAGCCTGAGATAAAATTGATTTTGTTATACATTGTTTTGCCACAGTTCCAAGAACTTATTGACAACATTAAGTGAGGATGTACTATATTCCAGCCTATATGAATTGATTTAGATAAAACCTTCCAAGAAGCAAAGGGATAGATCAGATAACTTCAAGGAAACTTCTGAATTCTGTGATTTATAGATTCTGTATCTTAGGAGTAATGCGTAAAACTTCAAGTGAGTTCAGAAAGAGCCTTCAAAGGTGATCAAAGAGCTAAAATGTAGGACCAATAAGGAGAGGTTAAAGGAATTAAAATTACTTTACCTGAATAAAAGGAAATCTAAGAAATGATTGAATAGTTTTGATATTCGATATTTGAATAGGTATGTACAGATTATTGCAGAGCTTTTTTATCTGTTATTGAGGACATAAGAGAAATAGGCCTAAGTTTCAGTAGTGGAGATTTTAATTCAATATAAAGACCTTCTGTTCCATGAAACTTTTTTTTTCTTTTTTCTTTTCCTATTTATCTTCAGATAGAGTGGGAGGGAAAGAAAGGGAGAGAGAGAGAAAAACATCCATGTGAGAGGGACACATCGACTGGTTGCCTCCGGAACAACCTCAACCAGTGCCAGCAATGAACCGCAACCTAGGTACATGCCCTTGGCTGGAATCGAATCCGGGACTCATTGGTCCATGAGCCAATGCTCTACCACTGAACCAAACCAGCCGGGGCAAAATTAAAATGTATGTATCAAAGAATTTTGAACAGAGTGAAAAGGCAACCCAGGAAATGGGAAAAAAAATTTGAAAATTATATGTCTAACAAGGAATTGGTATCTAGAATTTACCTTTTTAACCAGTTTTAAGTGTACAGTTCAGTGGTATTAAGTGTATTCACATGTTTGAGCACCCATCTCCAGAACTTTTTCATCTTCCTCAACTGAAATCCTGGACCCCTTAAATACTAACTCCCCATTTCCCTCTGCCCTTAGCCCCTGGCAACCACCATTCAACTTGCTGTTTCTATGAATTTAACTACTCTATAAGTGGAATGATGCAATATTTGTCCTTTTGTGACCAGCTTTTTTCATTTAGCATTATGTCCTCGAGTTTCATTCATGTTGTAGCATGTGTCAGAATGTCCTTGTTATGGCTGAATAATATTCCATTTTATGTTTGAAACAAAATGTACCCACATTTTGTTTATTCATTCAATTGTTGATAGATACCCAGTTACTTCCACCTTTTGACTATTGAGGATAATGCCACTGTGAACATGGGTATAAAAAAATCAATTTAAGTCCTGATTTTTTGTGTGTAAATATCCTTTATCATATGGTAATTCATGTTTGTTTGTTTTTGAGAAACTGTCACACTGTTCACAGTAGCTGCATGATTTTATAGCAGTGTACAAGGATTCCAGTTTCTCCATATCCTCTCCAGTACTTGTTATTTTTTGTGGTTTTGATAATAGCCATCCTAATGAGTATGCAGATGTGTCTTTTAGGAGTAATGTCTGATGTTCTTGTTACCTAGTTGCATGGTATACTATCAATTCAGAAGAATTAACCCACCAATTCTTGAAGTTTGATATAGAGCAAAGTGTGGTAGTTCAGCAACTTTATTTCTGGGGTCTTTAGAAAACTCTCTTTTTGAAAATTTGAATACCATATTGATTAAAGTTACATGTTTTAATTACATTTATAATCTAGTTATCTTAAATGTAAAACTATACATAAAAATTTTCCTATAGCAACTCATCCAGTGTGGCTCAGTGTTTGAGCGTTGATCCCATGCACCAAGAGGTCACTGGGCCAATGCCCCATCAGGGCACATGCCCAGGTTATGGGCCCAATCCCCGGTAGGGGGCATGCAGGAGGTGGCCAGTTGATTTTCTCTCTCATTGATGTTCCTGTCTCTCTCTCTTCCTCTCCCTTCCTCTCTCCCTAAAATAATAAAGAAATGATTAACACATTTTCCTATGTCATTATTCATAATATGGAACACTAAAAGCAATCCAGGTGTCCAAAAATTAATATGTGTGTGTTTATACATACGTAAATACAGAGGAGTACTATAGTCATAAAAATAATTTACGGCTCTGGCCAGGTGGCTTGGTTGGGGTGTCATCCTGTGCACCAAAGGGTTGCAGGTTTGATTCCCAGTCAGGGCACATACCTAGGTTGTGGGTTTGATTCCCAGGTGGGAGTGTATGGGAGCCAACTGATCGATGTTTTTCTCTCTCTCTCTCTCTCTCTCTCTGTCTCTCCCTCCCTCCTTCTCTCCATCCGTCTCTAAAATCAATAAAAACATATCCTTGGATGTGGATTTTTAAAAATTATAATAATATACAGCTTACTGCTATGGGAAGATGTTATTCTCACATTGTTGAATTTTTTATTTATTTATTTATTTATTTTTTTTTTATCCTCACCCGAGGACATTTTTCCATTTTTTGTTCAGGTAGAGTGGGAGGGAGAGAGAGGAACAGAGAGAGAGAGAGAAACATCGATGTGAAAGGGACACATCGAGTGGCTCCCACCCGCACAACCGACCAGGGCCGGGGACAAACTGCAACCGAGGTACGCGCCCTTAGCGGGAACCGAACCCGGGTCTCTCAGGACCGCAGGCCGACGCTCTAACCGCTGAGCCAAACCGGCCAGGGCTCACATTGTTGAATTTAAAGGCACATTACAGAAGAGCAAATAGAGCATGATCTCATTTATTTAAAATATATTTTTAGTCTATTTACATATATTAGTATATATAAATAAATATTTGGCAGGACATTCACCAAAATATTAATAGTGCTTCTCTGTAAAATGATTAGGAACTTAGATTATTTTTAATTTCTTCCTAATTTTTTTGTTTTTGAGATTTTCTTCCTGAGAATATATCACTTTTCTAAAAATAATATAACTTTACGACCTCAAATTCATAATAAAACAAGCAGGAAATATATGCTGGTAGTTAATTAAAAGGTTTGGCATCCAGTTTCCTAGGAGAATACATTTCAGGAAAAGAACACTTTATGATGGGGGGGAGCTATCCTTGAATGATTGCTCATGTAGAGTATTTTTATTTAAATATCTATGAAAAGGATTGTATGTAATTCAGTTTCATCTTCTCCCTAACTATGATTTCAGAGAGAAATTGTGGTAAGAAAATTGTGGTAAGATATGTGGATATCATCTCTAAAATATTAAGTGATCTTGAAAAAAGTGAAGGAATTAAGAAGTACAAATTGGCCCAGCTGGTGTGGCTCAGTGTTTGAGCGTCGACCCATGCACCAAGAGGTCACCAGTTTGATTCCTGGTGAGGGCACATGCCCAGGTTGTGGGCCCAGTCCCTAGTGGGGGACATGCAGAAGGCAGCCAATCCATGTTCTCTCTCATCAGTGTCTCTATCTCTCTCTTCTGCTCTCTTCCTCTCTAAAATCAATAAAAATAAAAAAGAAGTGTAAATTGGTAGTTACAGAATAGTCACCAGCATGTAAACACAGTATAGGGAATATAGTCAATAAAATTGTAATAACTGTATATGGTGTCAGATGGGCATGAGATTTATCAGGATGATCACTTAAGTTATATAATATCTAATCATTGGGTTGTACACCTGAGACTAATACAGCATTGTATGTCAACTGTAATTGAAAAATAAAAAAATATTTAGGGTCAAAAAAGGAAAAAAAACTACAGTAAATAAATAGATATTAAGTGGTCTTCGCTCTGGCTTATCCTGAAAACCTAGGAATGGAAAAATTCTACTTTTCCAAATCTGATTACAATGTCTCTCTTTGGGTTTCAGGAACCAATAAAATCACGTGCTCCACAGCTTCATTTAGAGTACAGGTTTTATAAACAACTTGGCAGTGCAGGTAAGTCAAGTCTTTTTTCTCCTTCTACTAACATATAGCTTACCAGAAGCCCTAATAAATGCACATTTTCTTGACTACTTTCCTCTTTTACAAGACCATATATCTCCTCTGCTTGCTAATAGGTAAATAAACATAGTCAACTAAAAGGCTACTTGCTCTTTGGCTCATGGAGGAGCAGTTGAGTTAATTGGGGATCTGTGATGCTGTTACTGTACCTATAAACCAATCTTTGAATGTTTTCACTCACCTGAAATACACATGGTATGGGTTTTTTCTTTTTGGTAGTTTATTCATTCTCTTTCCATTTCTTTATGTATACCAGAAGAAAGGAGGAGTGGTTGCTAATTTGCAAACTATATTTCACCATATTGAGACTATATATCTGTTTTAAAGACATACTATAAAATACACGTTCTGAAATACCATAACACTGTCATTTTATTGATTGTTCTCATTAATTTGGAAGACATACCTAAATAATTATAATAACCTATGACCTTTGAGGATTTTTAAAAATTAAGTTTATAATTTTTAAAAAATGTTTTTTCCATTATTGATTTTTTAGAGAGAGAGAAAGTGAAAGGGTGAGAGAGATAGAAACATTGATGAGAGAGAACATTGATTGGCCGCCTCCCACATGCCCCCCACGGGGTGTCAGGCCCACAATCTGGGCATGTGTCCTGGCCAGGAATCGAACCGGCGACCTCTTGATGCATGGGTCGTTGCTCAACTACTGAGCCACACCAGCTGGACAAGTTTATAATTTTTTAACATGCCTATTTCTTTTTACGTAAAAGCTCTGAGTTTTTAAATAATCTTACTGGCTTCTAGAAAACTATCTTGACTCAGCAAATGTTATCAATCTTAAGGAGGTTGTACCTATAAGAGACCTCTCACAGAAGGATGAAATCCTTCATTGCTAGGATTTGACATTATTTAATATTAGTAGACATTCCTCTGTTTTATGCTTTCTTCGGTGTGACAGTTTTATGTGAATGACTAAAACATGGTTTCTATTTCAAGTATCACTGTTGAAGTTACTATTGAAGGAATTTGAGTTTCACTTCCTTAGAATATATAGAATTATCTTCCTTAAGAGCCACTTGATGTTATTAAAGTTCTTATACTCTGACAGCAATAATCAGCCATAGTCATAACCTAAGCAGGCGAGGATGGGCATTTGTCTTTCATTGAGCCTAAAATACGTTCTTGCTCATAGTAGCCTCTTAGTATAAACTACTTGTTCATTAATGTCATCCTTAAACATGGAGTATACCTGGCATAGGATTTAAAACTGGCAACTGAGCCCTGGCCGGTTTGGCTCAGCGGTTAGAGCGTCGGCCTGCGGTCCTGAGAGACCCGGGTTCAGTTCCCACTAAGGGCACGTACCTCAGTTGCAGTTTGTCCCCGGCCCTGGTCGGTTGTGCGGATGGCAGCCACTCGATGTGTTCCTTTCACATCGATGTTTCTCTCTCTCTCTGTTCCTTTCTCTCCCTCCCACTCTACCTGAACAAAAAATGGAAAAATGTCCTCGGATGAGGATAAAAAAAAAAATAAAAAATAAAAAAAATAAAATAAAACTGGCAACTGAGTGCATAGGACATATATATAACTTGAGGCTTGTCTTACCAGAACTAAACTTTAAGGTTGGCTGTTATGTTGTTCCTAGTTTCATAAGTTTCACAATGATAATTATCACAGCTCACTTATGATAAACATGTCTGTGCATGTCTCACAAATTTAACGCACAGGTAAAAACATGCTAGATCCAGCCTAACTTAGAAATTCGAGTGGGCCAAGGAAAGTAACGAGGCCAGTTTGCAGAATGTCCTCTGTAAGCCCTTCCAAATAGATGCAACCAGATCAGGCCAATGTTCCCTTTTCAGTATGGAGCCACAAAATCTCATGAACCTGTTAATGTAGGGATAACATATTTGCTGCTGGGTTCATACTATCTCCAGATACAGGAGAACTTGTATTGCTTGAAGTTTTGGCATTGTGCATGCATTAAAAACATTAAATAGGTAGGTCATTGGAGGACTTTAAAACTTACTATTTACTTAAGGCAGCAAGGAAGAAAACTGAGACCAGTACAACTATTGCTATCAGTGGGAATGGGGTAGGTAGGTAGGCTCTTTTGTAATAGTCAGGCCAGCTGTTGGCTCCACCATTAGCCTCCCTCCCAGTATCTCTTCTGACAGTCATCTAAAAGTCACAAAGCCTTTTAGGTCTTATATGAAGTTCGGTGGTGATTTCTGACATCTTTTCTGCTTTTTGAGAGTCCACTACACATAGAGTAGCTGTGGTGGGTGGTGTCTTCTTCATATTCTTGCCTGCAGCTAGCTAACAAGACAGCCACAAGCTTTTTCAAGATAGAAAGAGCTTTAGAGATCTGTTATAAATTTCTACCCAGTGTAAGAATTGCTTCTTCACAATTGGTCATTTATCTCTGTTTGACTACTCCTAGCCATAGAATTTATTGCTCTTTAAGATATTTCATTGTTGGAAATCCCAAGGCATTGGAAGTGCTTCAAATTTGGGCCAAAATTTGCCTTTTTTAAATTTGTGTGGAGCACTGTTGAGCCCTCTGAACCATCTTAGAGGCATTTGTAACAATTGTTATATACTGCCCCCTCTACCACTCACCTCCAAGCCTTGTTTTAAGCCACGTGCCTTCAGTTTAATTTACTGTTTTTGTAAATATCATTTACAGAGACTTAGCAATCATTGCTCCACTAGCAAGCATGAATGTGTGGGTGTGCACATTTCTTCATCTGAACAAAATATTTTTTTAAATTTAGAGTAGCTCTTTTAACAGCCATTTCACATAGTTGACTTTTATGATTTAATGGAGTTTTACTCAGCTGGCACCTTTATCCTCACCCGAGGACATTTTTTTTGCACTTATCTTTAGACAGACTGGGAGGGAGAGAGGGAGGAAGAGAGAGAGAAACATCGACGTGAGAGAGACACATAGAGTGGTTGCCACCCACACAACCCCAACGGGGGCCAGGGACAAACTGCAATCACGGTATATGCCCCTAGCGGGAACCAAACCCAGGACTCTCCAGTCCGTGGGCCAATGCTCTAGCCGCTGAACCAAACCAGCCAGGGCTACATGTTTTTCATATAAGCTTTCAGCAACCAAGGCTTTCTGTATTTTGTTATGACTAATACTGGGATATTTTTCAATTCTGGTTTTGTCACTGATGATTATGTATTGACTTGTTTTTAATTATAACTGCATACCCTCCTGCCCTTAAGACTATAAGTTCCTCAAGAGCAAGGCTTGTTATACCCAGCTGGTGTGGCTCAGTGGTTGAGCGTCGACCCATGCACCAAGAGGTCGCCAGTTCGATTCCTGGTCAGGGTGCATAGGTGCATACCCAGGTTGTGGGCCCAATCCCCAGTGGGGGGCATGCAGGAGGAGGCCAATTGATGTTCTGTCTCATTGACGTTTCTATTTCTCTCTCTCTCTTCCTCTCTTTCTCAAATCAATAAAGAAAAAAATATTAAAAAAACAAACAAACAAAAAACAGCCCTGGCCGGTTTGGCTCAGCGGTTAGAGCATTGGCCTGCGGTCCAGAGAGACCCAGGTTCGGTTCCCACTAAGGGCGGATACCTCGGTTGTAGTTTGTCCCTGGTCCTGGTTGGGTCATGTGGGTGGCAGCTACTCGATGTGTCCCTTTCACATTGATGTTTCTCTCTCACTCTCTCTCTTCCTCTCTCTCCCTCCCATTCTACCTAAACAAAAAATGGAAAAATGGCCTCAGGTGAGGATTAAAAAAAAAAGAAGAACAAGGTTTGTACCTTCTTCACCCTTGTGTCTCAGTTGTCAAGGACCAACATAGTTCTTTCACGTAGTAGGCAGTTGGGAATTTTTTTGATGACAGAAAGAATTTAGGAAGATTTGATAAGGATGTGTTTTTATTTATTTATTTTTATGTTTTATGCTCACCCGAGGACATTTTTTCTATTTATCTTTAGACAGATTAGGAGAGAGAGAGAGGGAGAGGCAGAGAGAGAGAGAGAGAGAGAAACATCGATGTGAGAGACACATCGACTGGTTGCCTCCTGTGTGACCTGGGGATGAACCGCAACCAAGGTACATGCCCTTGGCCCGAATTGAACCTGAGTCTCATTGGTCCACAGACGATGCTCTAACTGCTGAGCCCACCTGGCTAGGGCTTAAGCATGTGTTTTTAGATTTTTGCCAAGTTACTATAAAAATATTCTCTGAGAATAGACAAAAAGGAAATTTATTTTGAAAGTAGATCAGTTGACAAGAAAGTAGACAAGATTTTACCATGTCTAATTATAAATGTGAGCACAAACATTAGAGCTTCTTCCTAACTTATAAGTAAGTATAAGTATTTATCTCCCTATTTTTTTTTTTCATTTATTGATTTTAGAGAGAGATGAAGAGAGGGGGAAATATTGGTTTGTTGTTCCACTTATTTGTGCATTTATTGGTTGCTTCTTGGATGTGCCCTGACTGGGGATTGAATCCCCAACTTTGGTGTATCTGGAGGACACTCTAACCAACTGAGGCTACCTGGCCATGGCTTCTCCTTATTTTTGTAGAGTGAGTTCCCAGTTGTAAATGTTACTCGTCTTATCAGATTAGTTTGAACAGCCAGAGCACATAAGCGATTCTCTTCAGAATCAAGGTGATGATGTGTCATTTTAAATAAACAGCACAGCCCTGGCCGGTTTGGCTCAGCGGTTAGAGCATCGGCCTGCGGTCCGGAGAGACCCGGGTTCGGTTCCCGCTAAGGGCACGTACCTCGGTTGCAGTTTGTCCCCTGCCCTGGTTGGTTGTGCAGGTGGCGACCACTCGATGTGTCCCTTTCACATCGATGTTTCTCTCTCTGTGTTCCTCTTCCTCCCTCCCACTCTATCTGAACAAAGAATGGAAAAATGTCCTCGGGTGAGGATGATTAAAAAAAAAAAAAAAAAAAAAAATAAACAGCACATAGTAACCAAAATAATGTGATCAGTGTTTTTACTCACTAGTGCTTTGTCTGTCATTATTCAGCATAGGCCAGTGGTTTGCAAAATATTGGGTATCATAATAAGGAATACTTTCTTTTTTCTTTTTAAACTTATCTTTATTGTTGAATGTATTACGGATGTCCCCCTTTGACCCCCTCCTCCCTGTACTCAACCCCCCTCCTGCCTTCCCCACACTATTGTCTATGTCCATTGGTTATGCATATATGCATATAAATTCTTTGGTTTATCTCTTCCCGCCCTCCCTTCTTCCCTTTGAGGTTCATTGATCTTACAACCAACTTGTTCTTCTTAATTCCTTCACCTTTTTCACCCATCCCCCAGCTCCCTCCCATCTGGCAACTAGCAAAAAGTTCTCTGTATCTATGAGTCTGTTATCTGTTCTGCTTGCTCATTTTGTTTGTCGATTCAATTGTTGATAGATATATATTTATTGCCATTTTATTGCTCTTTTTTTGTGTGTTCTTCTTCAAGAAGACCCATCAACATTTCATATAATACTGTTTTGGTGGTGATGAACTCCTTTAGCTTTTCCTTGTCTGGGAAACTCTTTATATGTCTATTGTTTCTAAATGATAGCTTTGCAGGATAGAGTAATCTTGGTTGTAGGTTGTTGCTTTTCATCACTTTGAATATTTCTTGCCACTCTTTTCTGTCCTGCAGTTTCTTTTGAGAAATCATCTGAGAGTCTTATGGGAGCTCCTTTGTAGGTAACTAACTGCTTTTTTCTTGCTGCTTTTAAGATTCTCTCTTTGTCTTTAACCTTTTGCATTTAGTGGTGATGTGTATTGGTATAGACTTTTCTGGGTTCACCTTCTTTGGAACTCTCTGCTTCCTGGACTTGTATGTCTGTTTTCTTCACCAAGGTAGGGAAGTTTTCTGTCATTATATTTTCAAATAGGTTTTCAATTTCTTGCTCTCTCTCTTCTTCTTCTGGCACCCCCATGGTGCAAATGGGTATGCTTGAAGTTGTCCCAAAGGCTCTTACACTATCTTCATTTTTTTTTATATTCTTTGTTCTGATTGGGTGTTTTTTGCTTCCTTACATTCTAAATCGATGGTTTGCTTCTTAGCCTCACCTACTCTTGATACCCTGTAAATTATTCTTTATTTCAATGAGTGAATCCTTCATTTCTGACTTTTTTTTTCTTTTTTTTTTATGCTCTTCCGAGTCTCACTAAGTCCCTTGAAATTCTAAGTTCATCGAGTGTCGTTATAACCAGTGTTTTGAACTCTCATCTGTTGGATTGCTTGTCTCCATTTTGTTTAGTTCTTGTCCTGGAGTTTTGTTCTGTTCTTTCATTTGGGACATGTTTCTTTGTTTCCTTATTTTGGCTGCCGCCCTGTGTTTGTTTTTATGTAGGAGGTAGAGTCACTATGTCCCCTAGGCTCCAAGGGTGGCATATTGTAGTAGGTGTCCTGTAGGGTCCAGTGGCATAGCCTCCCTGGTCACCCCAGCTGGGCTGTTGTTTTATGCCTCTCATGTGGACTGTTCACCCTTCTGTTGTAATTGATTCTTGATTGCTATTGGCACATCAATGGGAGGGATTTACTCAGGCTGATCAGCTGCAAGGACTGGCTGAGCCACTGACCACTGACCTCTGACTACCTTGTAGGATCAGCTGTGCAGGGCCCACCACACAGAGCTTCAGCAGGACTCTGGTACCCATTGAATCTACTTCTTCCATATGTTGCTTGTGGAGGTGGTTGGATGGTGGTGCTTCGATGTATTCTGAAACTGTCCACTGGGTGTGCTGGCTCTGGGGCACGGTCAGCTACTGCCTGTGTTCACCCTGGGACCACCAGGCATAAGCTACAGAGCTATGTACACATGGCTCCTTCTTGTGCTGGTCTAGGAGATGCCCAGGCAAAGCCAAGCTGTGAACCAAGGCTGGCTACTGCTAGTGCCAGGCCTGGGGCCAGTTAGCTAGAGGCATGGGGCTTACTGAGGACAGGTGCCCTTGGAGAGCATTTAGGAAAATCTGAAGTAAGAGCCATGACAGGTCAATCCTATGGTGCCACTGGAAACAGGTTGGGTGGGCCTGGAAATTGGGTGGGTCAGGGTCTCAGGAAATCACCAGGATGGGGCTAACAGTGTGAGCCAGGTTGCTAGAGTCCCAGATATGGTGCCAGTGTGACTGCCCTTTTGGGGAAGGGCTCACCAAAGGAACAGTGGTCTCCACTGGCAGGTCTGTCTGGGAGAAAGCTGCCCTACAGCTCTTGCCCCTGTGCCAAACAACTCAGTTCTTCCCTGTATGTCTCTGGTGCCTTTCAAGCTTCCTTCCTCAGTCTTAGTTTCCTCTGATTTTTACAGCCAGAAGCTATGGGGACTTCTCTTCCTGGTACTGAAACCGTGAGCTGGGCTTCTGGTGTGGGATGTGGACCCTTTGCTCCTCAGGGAGGATTTTCCCAACCACAGTAACCCTCTTGATTTTAATCCTCCACACGTGGATGTAGCCCTGTCTAAACCTCTGTGTCTTTTACCAGTCTTGATGTGGCTTCTTGAATTTCATAGTTGTAGGACTTCCATTCAGCTCGATTTCAGCCAGTTCTGAATGATGGTTATTCTATAGTTTAGTTGTAATCTTGATGTGGTTGTGGACAGAGGTGAGTACTGCATTTGCCTACCCACCATCTAGACTTGAAGTCCAACAACGAATACTTTTCTTTTTTTTTTTTATCCTTACCCGAGGACATTTTTCCATTTTTTGCACAGATAGAGTGGGAGGGGGAGAGAGGAAGAGAGAGAGAAACATCGACGTGAAAGGGACACATCGAGTGGCTGCCACCCGCACGACCAACCAGGGCCGGGGACAAACTGCAACCAAGGTACATGCCCTTAGCAGGAACCAAACCCGGGTCTCTCCGGATCGCAGGCCGATGCTCTAACCGCTGAGCCAAACCGACCAGGGCTCAACAAGGAATACTTTTCAAGAAAACTTGTTTGGCTCAGAGGTTAAAGCATCTCCCTGCGAACTGAAGGGTTGCAGGTTTGATTTCCAGTCAAGTGCACGTACCTGGGTTGCAGGTTCAATCCCTGGCCCTGGTCAGGGTCATGTGAGAGGCATTCAATTGATGTGTCCCTCTTACATCAATCTCTCTTTCTCCCCCTCTCCCCCTCCTCCATCTCTCTCTTCTCTCTCTCTCTCTCCCTACCTCCCCTTCCACTCTTATCTAAAAATCAAACAAACAAAAAGCTCATTGTGACTTAGGTTTTGTCCAAGGAATTAATCAGTGCTTATAAAATAAATGGATGGAATTTTGGGGAAGAAATGAGTGATTATGTTTTAAAGAATACTTGTGTTGCTATTGTGACCAGAGCTTGAGACTAAATTCCTAAAATAACGACTTGTGTTAGGTTGGGACCATGACCATTTCTTCTTTAAGTACCCAGGTCTTAACCATTACCTTGGGTTTTTGACCCCTATATTGCCCTGATTATATGATCTGGAAATTTATATCAGTTTTCTACTCCTGTGGAGATAGAACAAAAATGGTAGCACTGGATAGTTATGAACATGGTTTAAATTGGAATTCTTTCTGATTGTCCCATCTTTTCCTTATTTGATCTCTAACTTCTTCTCTTCCATTCCGTGCAGTTCTCTAGTGGGCAGTCGCACTTCAAACTTTGTTTGCTGATTGTACCTTTGCCGTCAAGAATTTTAAGACCTGCCCTGGCCGGTTTGGCTCAGCGGTTAGAGAGTCGGCCTGCGGTCCTGAGAGACTCGGGTTCGGTTCCCGCTAGGGGCGCGTGCCTCGGTTGCAGTTTGTTCCCGGCCCTGGTTGGTCGTGCGGGTGGCAGCCACTCGATGTGTTCCTTTCACGTCGATTTTTCTCTCTCTCTCTCCGTTCCTCTCTCTCCCTCCCAATCTATCTGAATAAATAAATAAATAAATAAATAAATAAATAAGGAATTTCAAGACCTGATTATTTACTATGAGGTTTCATATCTCAAGATAATCAGGGAAAAAAGTAAAGGAGGCCTAGAGGGCCTTGAAACTAAGAATGAGTATCTTTTTTTTTTTTTTAATCCTCACCCGAGGACATTTTTATATTTATTTTCAAGAAAGAGCAGGAGGGAGAGAGGGATGAAGAGAGAGAGAGAGAAACATCGATGTGAGAGAGACCCGTCGACTGGCTGCCACCCACACAACCCCAACCAGAGCCAGGGACAAACTGCAACCCAGGTATGTGCCCTTAGTGGGAACCGAACCCCGATTTCTGGTCTGTGGGCCTATGCTCTAACCACTCAGTAAAACCAGCCAGGGCAAGGATCTTTTTCATTCATTCATTCATTCATTCATTTATTTATTTATTATTATTATTTATTATTTTTTTTTATCCTCACCCGAGGACATTTTTCCATTTTTTGTTCAGGTAGAGTGGGAGGGAGAGAGAGGAACAGAGAGAGAGAGAGAAACATCGATGTGAAAGGAACACATCGAGTGGCTGCCACCCGCACAACCGACCAGGGCCGGGGACAAACTGCAACCGAGGTATGCGCCCTTAGCGGGAACCGAACCCGGGTCTCTCAGGACCGCAGGCCGACTCTCTAACCGCTGAGCCAAACCGGCCAGGGCTATTTATTATTTTTTTAATCCTCACCTGAGAATTATTATTATTTTTCTACTTCTCTTCAGATAAGGTGGGAGGGAGGGAGAGCGAGAGAGAGAAACATCAATTTGAGAGGGACACATCAACTGGTTGCCTCCCGCTCTAACCCTGTCAGGGCCAGAACTGCAACTGAAGTACGTGTCCTTGACTGGAATCGAACCCATGACTCTTTGGTCTGTGAGCCAACACTCTAAATGCCATGCCAAACTGGCCAGGGCAAGAATGAGGATCTTGGTCTTCCTAATAGCTATTGTTTTTGTTCTTTTTTCATTTTTTGTAGAAACCAAATTATAAAATATTAAAGGGTATTTTGAAAGGAAATGATGATCCATGCTCCTCTAACGCAGCTACATTTTATTTGAATATTTCTCTCTTTTTTATATGTAAATATATTTTCTAGTTAATCTCATTTCACATGCATTATAACATTTGTCATGATGCTGCAGAGTCTCTATGTTTCCAACCATTGTATAATATTTCATTAGCTTCAGAGATCATAATTTTGGCACCTACTTTCTGTGGTTGAATGTTTATATTGTTTTTGAGGAAATCACTTTCTCGTCTTGATTTCTGATACCTGTGTATTATAACTCAAAACTTTCACTCATGTGTTCTCTCATTTATTTCCATTTATAGGATATGGTGGTGAGTTTTCAAATGTTCAGAGAGCTGTAAAATGATAGGTTCAGTTTTTTTCAAATGATTCTAGAGCAAAACTTATTGAAATAAATTTGCACAACATAAATTTTGGCTTTGTTTAATTAGAACAGTGTGAAAGTAATCTAATGTAATCGGTATGGATCTGGATAAATTATATGATTATACCATGGAATTAGCTATTAAAAAGAAGGTAGTCCTACCTATGTACTAATATGGAAAGATGCCCCAACAAATTTTTAAGTGAAAAGGTATGCAAAATAGTATAGTGTGATTGTATTTGTGTAGCACAAGAAATACATATATAATACAAATATGTCCACATGAGCATAGAAAATAGCTGAGTAGAGCCCTGGCTGGTTTTGCTCAGTGGTTAGAGCATCGGCCTGTGGACCAGAGAGTCACGCGATCAATTCTAGACAAGGGCACATACCTTGGTTGCAGTTCATCCCCAGCCCTGGTTGGGGTTCATGCGGGAGGTAACCAGTCAGTGTGTCCCTCTCACATTGATGTTTCTGTCTCTCTCCCTCCCTCCCACCCTGAAGACTAATAGAAAAATAATCCTCAGGTGAAGATGAAAAATTTTAAAATATTAAGAAAAAAGAAAATAGCTGAGTAGATATATATAAAATTTAATTATGATTACCTTTCAAGAGTCTGATTAGAAGTGGGAAGTAGTGTCACTTGACTTTAATTCTTTAATAGTGTGTAATTTTTTTTACCATGACTATTATAACTAATTCTTAAATTTATTAAAAACACAAATTATTTGTTCTATTTTGAATTCATTGTTATTCAGTATCTATCTTTTTCAAAAGACTGCAGCTGTGGCTTTATGTTCTTTCTCTTATCTCTTCCATCACCAAACAACTGTTTTTGTCCCCATTTCTCCTGAGTTGTATGTTAGCAGTTTCAAGCATAAGTTCAACAAATGATAATAAAGTGATGCAATACTTTGTTTCCTTTCTTTCTAAATTCCTTCTTATAGGTATAGGAACTAAAAAGCAAATTGTGAACCATAGTAAGCTATCTTACACAACAGGATGTCCTGTCACTTAGAGGAAGGGCAGTTTTCAGGCAGAGGTTGAACAGTTATGCATTCTGGATGTCTTGAGGGCAATTTGTGCAATGGGTAAAAAGTTAGAATACATGATTTAAAAAATACATATATATTTACTCATTTTTAGATAGAGAGGGAGGGAGGGGGAGATAGAACCATCCATGCAAGAGAACATTGATCGGCTGCCTCCTGCACTCCCCCACTGAGGATCGAGCCTGCAGTCTCAGGCATGTGCCCTGACTGGGAATCCAACCAGTGACCTCTTGGTGCATGGGATGATGCTCAATCCACTGAGCCACACTGGTCAGGCTAGAGTACATGACTTTTTTTAAAAATTATTTTTCTTTATTGATTTTAGAGAGAAAGGAAGGGAGAGAGAGAGAGAGAGAAACATTGATGAGAGAGAACACTGATTGGCCGCCTCCTGCATGCCCCCCACTGGGTATTGGGCCCACAACATGGGCATGTGCCATGACCAGGAATGGAACCAGCGACCTCTTGGTGCATGGGTCAATGCTCAACCACTGAGCCACACCGGCTGGGCTAGAGTACGTGATTTTTAAAGACCTATTTGAACTCTTAAGATTGTATTAAAAACTAAAAACTCTTTTTTTTTAATCCTCACCTGAGGACATTTTTCCATTTTTTATGTTCAGATAGAGTGGGAGGGAGAGAGAGGAAGAGAAAGAGAGAGAGAATCATCAACGTGAAAGGTACACATCGAGTGGCTGCCACCCGCACAACCAACCAGGGCCGGGGACAAAGTGCAACCGAAGTCCGTGCCCTTAGCGGGAACCGAACCTGGGTCTCTCTGGACCACAGGCTGACGCTCTAACCACCGAGTCCAACTGGCCAGGGCTAAAATGAAAAACTCTTAAAAGACCACATATTACTGTATGAGAATCATCCCAATACACATTTTTTGTTGTTAATCCTTACCTAAGGATATTTTTGCATTGATTTTTAGAGGGAGCAAAAGAGGGGAGGAGAGAGAGAGAGAAACATCGATTGGTTGCCTCCTGCATGCACCCCAGGGGCTAGACATTGAAACAGCAACCCAGGTACATGCCCTTGACTGGGAATCGAACCTGAGACCACTGAGCAACAACCTCCAAGGCCTGATACACACACATATATATAATTTTTAATTTTATTTTTGTTACAGCTGTTTCTCCTTTTTTACCCCATGGACACCCTCCTTTCCATCCTCCCCGCCCCGTCCCCAGCTTTGTTGTCCATGTCCATTGGTTATACATACATGCATATAAGTTCTATGGTTTATCTCTTCCCACCCCCCATCACCCCCTCTTCTGAGGTTGTCAGTCTGTACCCTACTTCTGTGTTTCTGGGTCTACCCTATTCCTCAGACTGTTATATTCATTATATTCCATATATAAGTGAGATCATTATCTTTTTCTGCTTGGCTTGTTTCACTTAGTATAATACTTTCCAAGTCCCTCCATGTCATCTCAAAGGATAAGAGATCTTTCTTTCTTACAGCGGCATAGTACTCCATTGTGTATATGTACCACTGCTTTTTTTATCCATTCGTCTACTGATGGACACTTGGGCGGTTTCCAGATCTTAGCTATTGTAAATAGTGCTGCTATGAACATGGGGGTAAATATATTTTTTCTGATTGGTGTTTCAGGCTTTTTAGAGTATATTCCTAGAAGCGGGATCACTGGGTCAAATGGAAGTTCAATTTTTAATTTTTTGAGGCAACACCATATCGTTTTCCATAGTGGCTGCACCAGTCTGCATTCCCACCAGCAGTGCACTAGAGTCCCCTTTTCTCCATACCCTCGCCAATATTTGTTTGATGATGTGTTGATGGCGGCCATTCTGACAGGGGTGAGGTGATACCTCATTGTTGTTTTAATTTGCATCTCTCTGATGATTAGTGATGTTGAGCATTTCTTCATATGTCTCTTGGCCATTTGTATGTCCTGTCTGGAGAGATGTCTATTCAGCTCCTTTGCCCATTTTTTAATTGTGTTCTTTGTCTTCCTTTTTTTGAGTTGTATGAGTACTCTATATATTTTGGAAATTATCCCTTTATTTGATATATCATTGGCAATGATGTTCTCCCATACAGTGGGTTATCTTTCCATTTTGATGGTTGTTTCTTTTGCTGTGCAGAAGCTTTTTAGTTTGATATAGTCTCATGTATTCATTTTTTCCTTTGTTTCTGTTGCCTTAGGTGATATATCAGTGAAAATTCTGCTGCGTATGATGTCCGAAATTTTGTTGCCTACATTTTCTTCTAGAATTTTTATGGATTCACGGGTCACATTTAAGTCTTTTATCCATTTTGAGTTTATTTTTGTGTATGGTATAAGTTGATGGTCTAGTTTCATTTTTTTGCATGTAGCTGTCCAGTTTTCCCAACACCATTTATTAAAGAGGCTGTCTTTACTCCACTGTGTATACTCTTGCCACCTTTGTCAAATATTAATTGAGCACTTTGCCTTGGGTCCATTTCTGGGTTCTCTATTCTGTTCCACTGGTCTATATGCCTGTTCTTGTGCCAGTACCAGGCTGTTTTGATTACAGTCGCTTTGTAGTATAACCTGATATCTGGTATTGTGATCCACCTACTTTGTCCTTCTTTTTCAAGATTGCTGTGGCTATTCAGGGTCTTTTTTGGTTCCATATGAACTTTTGAAGTATTTGTTCTAGTTCTGTGAAATATATTGTTGGTATTTTGATGGGGATTGCATTGAATCTATAGATTGCTTTGGGTAGTATGGACATTTTAATGGTGTTAATTTTTCCAATCCATGAACAAGGTATGTGCTTCCACTTTTTTATATCTTCCTCCATTTCTTTTTTCAATGTCCTGTAGTTTTCTGGAAATAGGTCCTTTACTTCTTTGGTTAAGTTTATTCCTAGGTATCTTAATTTTTTTGGAGCGATGGTAAATGGGATTGTTTTTTCAGTTTCTCTTTCTGTGAGTTCGTCATTGGTGTATAAGAATGCCGTGGATTTCTTGACATTAATTTTGTATCCTGCTACTTTGCCAAATTTATTAAGTCTAGGAGATTTTTGATAGAATCTTGAGGGTTTTCTATGTATAATATCATGTCATCTGCAAATAATGACAGTTTCACTTCCTCCTTTCCAATTTGGATCCTTTTTATTTTTTCTTCCTGTCTGATTGCTGTGGCTAAGACTTCCAGTACAATGTTAAATAAGAGTGACGAAAGTGGACATCCCTGTCTTGTTCCTGTTCTTAAGGGAAATGTTTTTAGTTTCTGCCCATTGAGTATGATATTGGCTGTAGGTCTTTCATATATGGCCTTTATTATGTCAAGATATGATCCCTCTATTCCCACATTGCTGAGCGTTTTTATCAGAAATGGATGCTGGATTTTGTTGAATGCTTTTTCAGCGTCTATTGATATGATTATGTGGTTTTTATTCTTCATTTTGTTTATGTGGTGTATCATATTTATTGATTTGCGAATATTGTACCAGCCTTTCATCCCTGGGATGAATCCCACTTGGTCATGGTGAATAATTTTTTTGATGTATTGCTGGATCCGATTTGCTAGTATTTTGTTCAGGATTTTGGCGTCTATGTTCATCAGGGATATTGGCCTGTAGTTTTCTTTCTTTGTAGTTTCTTTTTCTGGTTTTGGAATTACAATTATGCTGTTCTCATAAAATGAGTTTGGAAGTCTTCCTTCTTTTTGAATTTTTTGAAATAGTCTGAGGAGAATGGGTGTTAGTTCTTTGAATGTTCGGTAAAACTCCCCCGTGAAGCCATCCGGGCCTGGGGTTTTGTTTGCTGGGAGAGTCTTGATTACCTCTTCAATTTCCTTAGTTGTTATTGGTCTGTTCAAGTTTTCTATCTCTTCCCAGTCCAGTTTTGGGAGACTGTGTGTTTCTAGAAATTTGTCCATTTCGCTTAGATTGTCGAATTTGTTGCCATATAATAGTTCATAGTAGCTGTTAACCATCTTTTGTATTTCTGTTATGTGAGTTGTTACTTCTCCTCTTTCATTTCTGATTTTGTGCATTTGGGTTTTCTCTCTTTGTTTCTTGGTGAGTCTAGCTAAGGTTCCATCAATCCTGTTTATCTTTTTTGAAAAACCAGCTCTTTGTTTCATTGATCCTTTGAATTGTTTTTTTGGACTCTCTGTCGTTTATTTCTGCTCTGATCTTTACTATTTTCTTCCATCTCCTTGCTCTGGGGTTTTCTTTTTGTTTGCTTTCTAATTTTTTAAGTTTTGAGGTTAGACAATTAGGAATATTTTTTGTTTCTTGAGGTAGGCCTGTAGTGCTATGAACTTCCCTCTCAGAACTGCTTTTGCTTCATTCCATAGATTCTGTGTTATTGTTTGTTCATTTTCATTGGTTTCCAGGAAGATTTTAATTTTTTCCTTGATCTCCTCAGTAACCCATTTATTCTTTACTAACATGCTATTTGCCTCCATGTGTTCAAATGTTTTTGCACGTTTTTGTTGCCATTGATTTCTAGTTTCATGCCATTGTGATTTGAGAAGATGCTTGATATGATTTCAATCTTCTTGAACTTGTAGAGATTTAGTTTGTGTCCTATCATGTGGTCTATCTTTGAAAATGTACCATGTGCACTTGAGAAGAATGTGAATTCTATAGTTTTTGGGTGTAATTCTCTCTAGATATCTATTAAATCCATTTGGTCTAGTGCGTCATTGAGTGTCTCTGTTTTCTTGCTAATTTTTTGTCTAGAGGATCTATCCAGTGGTGTCAACGGGGTGTTGAAGTCCCCTGCTATGATTGTATTCCTGTCAATTTCTCTTTTGACGTCCTCCAGAAGATTTTTAATATATTTTGGTGCTCCTATATTGGGTGCATATATTTTTATCAAGGTTATATCTTCCTGTTGGATAGATCCTTTCAATATTATGTAGTGGCCTTCTTTGTTTCTAGTTATGGTCTTCATTTTGAAATCATTTTATCAGATATGTATATTGCTACCCTAGCTTTTTTTTACTTTATGTTTGCTTGGAAAATTTTTTTCTATTCCTTCACTTCAACCTATGTGAGTCTTTTGTTGTGATGTGGGTCTCTTGTAAACAACATATAGATGAGTCATGCTTTCTTATCCAGTCAGCTACTCTGTGTTTTTTTATCAGAGCTTTCAGTCCATTTACATTGAAGGGGATTATTGATATGTACTTATTTATTGCCACTTTTGTTTAGTTTGGATATATTTTTCTTCCTATTTCTTCTATTAATTATAGCAGTCCTTTTAACATTTCTTGCAGTGCTGGTTTGGTGCTAATGTATTCCCTTAGCCTTTTTTTTTTGTCTGGGAAGCTCTTTATTCGACCTTCTATTTTGAATGACAGCCTTGCTGGGTAGAGTAGTCTTGGATTCAGATCCTTGTTTTTCATGACCTTGATTACTTCATGCCATTCCCTTCTGGCCTGTAGTGTTTCTTGTGAGAAGTCAGCTGAGAGCCTTATGGGGTTTCTTTTGTAGATAACCTGTTGCTTATCTCTTGCTGCTTTTAGGATTCTCTCTTAGTCTTTAAATTTTGGCATTTTAATTACTATGTGTCTTGGTGTGGGCCTCTTTGGGTTCTTCTTAATTGGGGCTCTCTGTGCTTCTTGAACTTGAATGCCTTCTTCCTTCACCAAATTAGGGAAGTTTTCTGTCACTATTTCTTTGAATATATTCTCTAACCCTTGCTCATTGTCTTCTCTTCGGGGACTCCTATGATGCGAATATTATTTCGTTTTCAGTTGTCCCACAGTTCTCTTAAGCTGTCTTCCTATTTTTTAATCGTTTTTTCCTTTTGGTTTTCTGATTGGTTGATTTTTTTTACCCTTTCTTCTAATTCGCTGATCTGGCCCTCAGCTTCCTCTGCTGTTTAGACCTTCCAATGTGTTCTTTATTTGCGATATGTTACTCTTGATCTCTTCCTGGTGGTTTTTAATTTCTACTTGGTTTATTTTCAGCATCTCTATGTCCTTACTCATGTTGTTAAGCTTCCTCAAGATCATGGCTCTGAATTCTAGCTCTGTTAACATGCCTAATTGCTCCACATTGATATCATCTTCAGTGGAGGTCTCTTCTTCTTTCATTTGGCTTTTGTTTCTGTGTTTCACCATTTTGACTATCACAGTGGGCTTTGGAGCCTGCCATGTTTTTCCTGTGGGTATTGGTGTTCTGCTGTTTGTGGCTTCCTCTCCTGGGTTTAGATGAGCAAGGGAGGACCCACGTTAAACACCACTGTCAAGTCTTACTTTCCTGGTTAGAGTTGCTCGCCCAGGAATGGTACAGTTATCCTCTAGTTTTTTGCCTGGAGGCTAGCAGTTGAGGTTACTTGAAGAGTTTTGGGTTGTCAGTTGTTTGAAAAACTCCCTCAGGTGCTCAGCATAAGGGGATTTCCTGAGGGTGGGGCAGATGCTGGTTGTTAATGAGCCTCAATTAGCATTTCAATGGCCCATAGGGTGGGGTTGAATCTTTGAGGGAGGGGCTGCTGCCTCTCCCCAGAGCCCTGGGAAGGAGCAATATGGCCTCTGGCCTGTGTGGCTGCAAATCAGCAAAAGCTCTGAGCGCTCTTCAAATCCCATGTGTCCCCACAGAGTTCCAGTCCAGTCTGCCCTCCCTCTGCTGGAGCCCAAGGTGGCTGGCTGTGGCTGTTTCAGCCTCTGTCCCGGCTCTGTGCTGTGGGGCCGCTTGGGAGTGGAACCCGAGGGCGCTGCTCACAGCTAACTAAGGCCGCTGCCGAGCTTCTGACCGTGGGCCCCCAGCCCCCCTCTCGCGCCTTCGCAGTCCTACCAGGATCAAGTCCGTGTCCCTGGTTATATGGTCCTCGCAGGCTGCTTTTCTCTTGATTTTTCCCGTCAATTTGTCTGTGTTTTAGTTGTAATTCCAGTTTGGTCCTGGGAGACGGTCTGTGTAGCTTCCGTTCACTCCGCCGCCATTTTGGAATCCTCTGATACACATATTTTTTATACCTGGTATCTTTCTCAGTTTTAGAAAACATCAACTTTTTTTTATACTTTAATTACATTATAAATATAACCCTGGCAAAATGGACATCCATTGAACAGTGAATCAAAATGGGAACATTATCTAGTGGTTCACATAATTGGATGGCTGGGGGCAGGGTAGGTTTTTATTTGTAAATTATGGTTCAAATGTGAGATTGCTGGAAAATTTCTAAATTTTTTACAAAAAAATAACTTTTAAATGTGACTCTGTAACTATATGTGATGACTATGAAAAATTATTATGTTATTTTTTTCTCAGTATTGTAAAGCCAAAATTAGATTTTTTCTGTGACTAAACCAAATATAATCTTCAGTTTTGACTTATTTTTTGCTTTATTTCTTCTAATATCACTGTGTTTTGATCTTTCAAGGCACAGAGGGCTTTGGCATTGAGCATAATTATGCTTTCCAGCTGTAGTTTTTATAGGTTGTTCTTAGTACACAAGATTAGGAGTCAGGGACTTAAATATTAACTCCGGATTCCTTGGAATTTGCCTGCGCTCCTGGTAACTTCAGTATTGATTTGTTACATCGATCCAGCTTTACAAGAAAGAACGGCAGCATTTAATCATGGTAATTAAAGCTGTAAGCCTTGGAATCAGCAGCTGAAAGCATCATGTGAGTTGTAACCATCTTTCTTATTATCATTTTCTTCAGTCATCAGTATTGTGTTCATTGTGTGATAGTCACCATGGATAAGTCTCAAACTTATTTTCCAGTTATAGGCATGTTTTTATGCTCTCAGAGTCCTTTTACTTTGGAGAGTATATACATAGTCCATTTAAAATTTTCCTAGGCCACAACTCTTTTTATCCCACACACTTCCCACTTTTGCCTGTATCCTGATATACAGGAACAGGATATGATGGATGACAGGTATGGGCAGAGGTAGGCAAAACCAGTGGCCTAAACACAACAGAAAGCATAGGAGAGGGACAATATGAGCATGAAGTTTCATAGCTAGATATGAGCTGGCCCATATGATAAGGTTTAGTATAATATATGTTTGGTAATTAAATAAAAGATGAATAAACCAGAACCAAGCATGCAGCAGAAATGGCAGGAGAAGGGAGGGGAGGGAGATAATGAGTCAGAAAGGGCAGAAACAAGTGAAAGAGCATGGGGATAAGTACATGGCAAGAAAACAGGACTTTAGATTAGAAATGACAGTGCAAGGAGATAAAATATGGTGTCCATTATTGTTCTGAGTTAACTCTTTCTTAGGAATGGTGGTTTTCAAGAATAGCTTTGACATTTTTAGTAAATAACCTACTCTAGTAGTTGACTAAAAATTCCCACCACTTCACTTGACATTTAGAAAGACCTAACTATAATATAAATGGACACTACAATGATCTCTTTGCTTCTGGACCCTTTTTAAGGGGTCCTAACAGTAGTGGAGGAACTTATCTTGTTCTGGTTAAACATTTAATTTTATCCCTACCTAGCGACCTGCCTGGGGAAAATTCTCAAGGGCTATAGGAATAAATATTATATCATAGCTGATCTAAGCCTGAGCTACCATGTCCTGGCTTTCCAGCAGCTGTTCTGATCTACTAATGACCATTCTGCTTTGGCTGTCTTAAAAAGAATATGCTTAGTCCTCAAATAAAAAAAAAGAGAGAGCAAGGTATTTATTGAAATTTCACAATGTAACAAAGCCCAGCCAAAATTTCATTGGACAGAGAATGCAAATGAACTTCAGTACTCAGTAGGTACTTTATATGTTTTTCATTTTTCCAATTTTTGAGCACAGGGAAGTTTAGTAACTAACTTACCCAAGGTTACACAGTAGGCAAAACTGAGCATGGAATGGTTGTCCTGTGTTTTTGTACAGTAGATTCAGTACAGTTCCTATCAAGATACCCAAGGTGTATTTCACAGAACTAGAACAAATGTTACAGATTTTTGTCTTGTGTATATGTTTGTATGTGTGTGTATATACATATACCTAGCAGATGCCTGGGGCCTTTAACCCATTATCCCATGCCTAATTATAATAAAGTGGTGGAAGATAGCCATAGAAATATTTAATTGAAGCAAAGGCCCAGAACATCTCCCTAGTGCGAAAGAATAAGATTTTGATTCTGGGTGCCCCCAAATTTCATGCCTTAGAAGGTTGCCTTTGTTACCTCCAAAACCTTTTATGGCCTTTGGTGATATAGGATTTGAAATATTTTTTTTCAAAAACAAATTAATCTTTATGTTGAATACATGTGCCATGTATACAACTGAGAAACTCAAAGCTACCCTATGTAAGCCATTTTCACCCATCGAAACCTTTATTCTGTGAGTAAAGAAAGTATTTATAGAGCTGATTGGGCTTTGCAGTTTTGGAGTTTCTGGGAGGGAATGGCTTTACACCATCAAAAAAGATTGGAGGTACCGGTTAGTACCAGAAGAAGAGCTTCAAATTTAGGTAACTATTAAATTTTAAAGAACATGGTGCTCTCTTCATCAGCACATATACTAAAATTGGAACAATACAGCCCCTGTGCAAGGATGAGACACAAATTTGTGAAGTGTGTTCCATATTGAAAAAAAATATTAAAAAGAACATGATTCCACTTCAACAGAGGAATAAAGCATTAATCTGAAAAAAATCATGTGAGATTGTCAAAACCCTTCAATAATGTTGTGAACTTCCTGAGGAGTGCATTATAAACAAGCTGGGAAAACATAGGAAGCACACAGGAAATTAAAAATAAGAACATCTGAAGAGATACTGGAAAGATGGGAATTTTACTTAAAATAGAAGTGCATCATATAACAAGAGTAGTTGGGAACAAGTAACATGCCTCAACTTAGATATCCAATAGTAAGAAGTTCTTAAAGAATTCAGAAAAGTCCTGGCCGGTTTGGCCCAGCGGTTAGAGCATCGGCCTGCAGTCCAGAGAGACCCGGGTTCGGTTCCCGCTAAGGGCACGTACCTCGGTTGCAGTTTGTCCCCAGCCCTGGTTGGTCGTGCTGGTGGCATCCACTCCATGTGTCCCTTTCATGTCGATGTTTCTCTCTCTCTCTCCCTCTCTCTCCTTTCTATTCTTCCTGAACAAAAAATGGAAAAATGTCCTCGGGTGAGGATCAAAAAAAGAATTCAGAAAAATCTTTTTGATCTCCAGTTGGACAGAAAGTTTTTTTTTGTTTTGTTTTTATTTATTTTATTTTTTTGGTACGTGCCCCTAGCCGAAACCGAACCCCGGCCTCTGGTCCGCAGGCTGATGCTCCAACCGCTGAGCAAAATGGCCAGGGCAGGGAGAAAGTTTTTATAACAAGAGAAGAAAGGATGAAATGGTGATCTGGATAAAAGAAAGTGAAATCTGGATCTTTTCTTGTCATGTGTAAGAAATCTCTATGCCAGGGGTATTATAGAGGGTGGAGACATACACCATTAAATTCACGGGAAACTGATCTTTTTTTGTATAAAAGGGCAGCCTTGAAATTACATTTTGATGACTAGAGATTTAGACACTTGCCATCTCTAATTACAGGCAGTGTGAATAAGTGGAGACAGCCAAGAGTTGGAGAGAGGAGAAAAGATTAACCCAATTTTTCCAGCTGTTTCTCTGTGACTCAAGTGTTAGCCATTTGCCTGTGCTGTGCCTCAGTTTCCTTATTCATACAACAGGAAAACCTTCTGTTTCTTATCAAGTTTGTAGATTTGCTGGGGTTGAATGAGGTAATGTCTGTAAAGGCCTTGAATTCTTTTTTTTTTTTTTTTTTTTTTTTTTTTAGTTTTTTTTATCCTCACCCGAGGACATTTTTCTATATTTTGTTCAGATAGAGCGGGAGGGAGAGAGAGGAAGAGAGAGAGAGAGAAACATCGACGTGAAGGGACACATCGAGTGGCTGCCACCCGCACGACCAACCAGGGCCGGGGACAAACTGCAACCGAGGTACGTGCCCTTAGCGGGAACCGAACCCGGGTCTCTCTGGACCGCAGGCCGACGCTCCAACCGCTGAGCCAAACCGGCCAGGGCAAGGCCTTGAATTCTTAAGGGAAAAGTGCTATATAAACATAAGGCAGTATTGTTTCACATTGAAACTGAACATCTAACTTTCTTGTATAAATGGAAATATCCTATTTACATTTCTCATAGCTTTAAAAAATATCAGAATGACCCAGCTGGTGTGGCTCAGTGGATTGAGCGTTGTCTTGTGCACCAAGAGGTCACTGGTTCAATTCCCGGTCAGGGTGCATGCCCAGGTTTTGGGCTTCATCCCCAGTAGGAGGTGTGCAGAAGGCGGCTGATTGATGTTTTTCTCACATCGATGTTTCATCTCTCTCTCCCTCTTCCTCTCCCTTCCTCTCTCAAAAAATCAATAGAAACATTAAAAAAAAAGTGAAATACAGTAAAGAGATAACTTTTATTTTTGAAGAATTTCTGATGGATTCTCAAGCAATGGTCACTTGATACATCCCAGTTCTTTCTCTGACTCAATAGAGCGCAATTCCGGCTATTGTGATACCATCACATCAGTGATCTTGAGGGAGGATTTTTTTTCTTTCAGAGGAGCTGAATGTGGTCAGGTTGAAATACAGTTATTCTCATTTGAGCCTCCTTGGTGAGAAGAAACACTTCCACAGCTCCACAGCCTTTCATGCCAGTTTGGAGGGGAACCTTGGCCACAGCTGTCTTGAACCCCAGAAAAAAAAAGATCAAAATGCTGTACCTATTTTTGTTCTGTAAGATTAAGTTGAAACCATTGCACAGGGATCAGGTCAACTGGTTTAGTTAATGTTTGGTCCTTACCCTAATTGGATTCATTTTTGAATCCTCAGAGGAAGTGTTGTTACTAGTGCTGAACTACTAAAACATCACAAGTAAGGTTTATTGTTTTATGAGAATGTTAATATCAGTGCTCTCAGAAAGGAAGGATACATATAATTGGGCTACCTCCTGCCTTTAGTGTGGGAAATGAGATTTCTCATGAAGCTAAATAGTGTAAAGGAACAGGTAGTAAATATTTTAGGCTTTGTGGACCATCTATCTCTGTTGCAACTACTCACCTCTTTCTTTGTAGCACAAAAACAGCCATAAACAACAAACAAATGAGCTGTATTCCAAGAAAGCTTTATTCATGGCCATTGAAATTTGAAGTTTTTGTTGTTAATCCTCGTCTGAGGATATTTTCCCATTGAATTTTAGATAGAAGGGAGGGAGGGAGAGAGAGAGAGAGAAAGAGAAGCATCCATGTGAGAGAGACACATTGATTGGTTGCCTCTTGCATGACTCCAACCGGGGCCAGGAATCAAACCTGCAACCCAGCTTCGTGCCCTTCAGTCCAAGGCCTGATTCTCTAACCACTGAGCCAAACCAACCAGGGCTGAAATTTGAATTTTATGTAATTTTTATATATCACATAATCCTCTTTTCTTTAAATTTGTTCAAATATTTTAAAATGTAGAAACCATTCTTAGATTTCTAATCATACAAAAGTGGGTGGGCCAGATTTGACCTATGGGCTATACCATCACTCCATTTAATTTTCAAAATATGGTTACCACAAAAAAATATGTTCCATCCTTGAGGCACTATAATGAAAGGACTCAAAAAGAGCCATATCACTCTCACTCTGTGGACTTTTCACGTATAATATGCTGCTTATAATCCAGCCTGGCTGGCATGGCTCACTGGTTGAGCACCAACCCATGCACCAAGAGGTCGCGGGTTCAATTCCTGGTCAAAAAAGAGCTTACAATCCAGCAGCACATAGTGAGTGTTCTGGAAATGTTTAAGTGGAGGAAGGTGAGCAGTTAATGTGTGTGTCTTAGTCAACCCTATTTTGATAACTTTTTTTTTTTTTTTGGTACGTGCCCCTACGGGAACCGAACCTGGGACTCTCTGGTTTGTAGGCCAACGCTCCAACTGCTGAGCCAAACCAGCCAGAGCTAGTCAACCCTATTTTGATTGCAAATAACAGAATCTAGACCAGCTAAAATAGCTCATTTGGTTGGGCGTTGTCCCATGCACCAAGAAGTCACCAGTTTGATTCCCGGTCAGGGCACATGCCTGGGTTGGGGGCTGGATTCCCAGTAGGGGGTGTGCCAGGAGGCAGCCGATCAATATTTATCTCTCATCGATGTTTCCATCTCTCTCCTCCCTTCCTCTCTCTCTAACATTAATATAAAAAAATAACAATCTATTCCAATTAGCATAGACCCAAAAGGAGGATTTACTGGAAAATATCGGGCACTGTCATGGAACCAAGGAAGAAAATACACAGGTCTCACTGGAGATTAGAACCCACTTGGAAAGCCTCTAGAAACCAAGACAACTGCTCTTTGTCGCTGGCCCTCTGTCCAACTGTTCTGGACGGTGATACTTTATTTGACTCTCCTTCTATTGAGGATCATAAAATTTTTTGCCTCAGCTTCTGTTAGCTCTCTTTTCTCCACCTTTACCAGCCTTCTTGGCTTCTCCTTATATGTGGTAGGAAAAGGTCTGTCATGCGGCCCCTCTCAATTTAAGGACCTACAGAGATTGACTGGAGACCTGTTTCCAAATTGCAAGTTTCTGGAAAAGAGACTGGCTGGTTCAGCTTGAAATAGCTTTTCAATCCTGGTCCAGGTACCTACCTTTTTCAAGAGCTATAGAATCATGTGGACTCCACTACTCAACAGAGAGCAGTTTCTCTAAGAATGTGGCTTTAAGAACTGGGAAAAAAACAGTTAATAGTGTGACAAGAGAATGATGAGCTTACAGATGTTACTTTTCTTTCTCTCCATGTAACACTTGCTAAAAAGCAAAGCATTTTTCCTTAAGACAATTCAACATCTTGAGATTCTTATAGTGGGAGTAGAGCCTGAAAACAACTATGTGGTGTCTTGGCATAGGGCAGTGAGTAATCCCAGAAAGAAAACTGCCTCTAACAACTAATTGTGCTTATGTTTATTGTACTTAACCATCAAGAATAATATTAGGAGAAAGAAGAGAATAATCTTAGGAGGAAAAACCTGCTTTGGGCCTGTGTTAAGAGAGGTAGACCTTCTCATACTTTGAGGGGTCTGGAATGATGAATTAAGGTTTAAAGCCACATCTGCCAAACTTTCACCCTGTGAAAGACCTGGTCCTTTCATTGTGAGTGGCCTATTTGACATAAGTAAACATTAAAGCAACAGCAGAAGCCTCATATTCAAAACAAAAAAGGTAAAGTTCTGTCCTGGTGGTAAAGGGTGAGGAGGTTGTTTAAAAATATCTGAGCCTTTGTGTATATTCTCTGCAGAAGGAGCAGCACCATGCTGCTGTTGTTCCTCGTAGGGAACAGAACCTAAATATAAAAGTGTGCTTAAGTTGGTGAGTCACTAGCAAGAACCTGAGATTGGTATATGAATAGCATCTCTGCCTTATAGTGTATGGAACAAACTTCAGACAATGAAAATGTGACGCGGTCACCATCTTTTCTCTTTAAAGGGTGTGTGTGCATGTGTATTTGTTTCCAAATCCACCTACGTTGTCCAGAAAACATTTTAAAAGGACATTAAAATGCTTCCCTTGATATTACAACATAAGTCCAACTGTGACTAATGCTTAATTTTATAAGGAAAAAAATAGAAAGGGATGTTTCCTTTCGTGGGCTTGGAAAAGTGTGATTCACACACTCAGTGCTAATAATTGCTAGTCTTTAAGTGGAGCTAATTTAGTGGTGACAGTACCATGAATTTCTGTCTGTTCCTCCGAGGATGAAACATGACTTTAACCTTTATTAGCTAGCTACACTAGTTAGCCCAAAAAGGAACTGATATTTCTAAAGCCCAACGCTTCTGGACTAGGATAAATTGTATGATTGTGTGTCTTTTATGTGTTTTTTCCATAATTTAGAGCAGTGAGACATTTCTCATATTATGACTAATAAGATACCCTATGGTATAGTGACATATAAGCAAAAAAGTTCATCTCTAATGCTCTAAGAGACTTGCTTATCTGTTAGAGCCAAACCTCCTGTAGCCCTCTCTGCCTCTGAAAATTTTCAAATAACACTGTCACATGAGGCATAGAATAATTACCTTTATTTAGTCACATACATAAATTTGTCCCTCTCCCTCCTGGGGAGGAAGAATTCTATTTTAAACGTTTTGCTGGTGAAGACTTGTTTTGGGCCAATAATTTCTTTAATTGCAAATAGAGTGTTGTGAGTTTATTATAGAAATTGTTTGCCCTGCATACATTGCACAGTAACACAAAGTACTAGCACCTTTTCAGTGTATTGTTTTGCAAAGTGCAGAACTGCTGGAGATAGTGCTCATGTGAAGGCAGAATGTATTACTGGATTTTGTTCTCTTTTAAGGAATTTCATGAAAAATAGAAGGTAAGTTTCCAAAAATAGGCCCAAAAACTTATGTGTAAATGGACTGGGCTGGAGAGTTGTAATTTGTTCTGGAAAACTGGTACTAGACCGTGCTTTTATGTAGGCAAAGTTTTGGGAAAGGTCAGTCACCAAAGCCTGTCAATCAGAGCTTGCTTTTAAGTAGACACAGACCCTCATAGTTTGTCAAGATTAATCATTAAGAAGAAAGGTAACATTTATTTAATATCCCTAACGCTATGTAGTATTATGGAATGAAAAGTTGAAGTGAATTATTCCTATGGGTTTTGAGACAGTGTAAGCATGTATCAACTGATTTGTATTAAAACTTAACAAATATTTTCTCAGTGTCTGTCAGTGTCATTGTCGAGAGAGAATATTTTACTCAAGTTCCACTAACAAACTACATAAAGATAGATAATGCTACACACTTACTATTAAAATAGTAATCTAGTTACTAGCTAAGCCCTTCTATATTTGTAGCATACCACTTATCTCTAAGCATGTTTAAAACAAAGACCAACAAAAAGATGAATTTTTAACATTTGTAACCAGTTATATTAACATCATCTTCCCACAACTCCAAATCTAGTAATTTATATTCTACTAACTGAAAAAAAGAGTTTGTCAGCTCTGTACACCTCTACATTCTTTATGCTTTCAACAGTCTGACACACTTTTAACTTTTCCCTACCTTTTCCTCTTTCTTTATACTTCATATTGCTTTAATTTCATCATTTCTTACTAGCCCGTTAGCAGTCTCTCACTAATAATTACTGTAGTTATAATGCAAGGAGATGAAGTTTTCACAAACAAAAACATTGTGAGCATCAGCTGTGTTCGTAGATAGCACTATTAATTTGAGGGCCACAGGGTTATAAAATAGATGATCTTTGCCCTTCAGGAGACTAGAGCTTCATTGGAAGGAAAATTGAATATCTACTTATTGTAAGGTATTGTTGTACTGCTATCAAGGAACTCACTAATGTGTATAAGTAACTATAATGCAAACTAAAATGGTGGAATGTTATTTTATAAATACATATAAAATGATATGGAAGTTTTGAAGGGAAAAAAGGTTTATAATTATTTGGCCTAGGGAAGGCTTTACTGAGAACTATGAGGCTGAACTTTCAAAAAGGGGTATGATTTACTTGGACATGTTCAAATAGAAGAGAAAGAAAGCCTTCAAAGTACAAAATAAGCTAAGGTCCAGAGATAGGTATGTGTCTTTTCATGTCTTTATTAAAAGGGTATTCACTGAGCATCCCAATTGGGTTAAGTACTGTTTTAAACTAAGCCTTGGGATACAGTGGTGAACAAGAATAGACACTGTCCCGAACTTACATTCTAAAAGGGAAACAACCTGTGATTGGCTCCAGATGAGCAGAATTAGCAGTTCTGGAGAGAATTGTGGACTAGATAAGGCTTCTTGGTTGGGGTCATGCAGCTTGCCAAATATGGAAGCTCTTTTCTGCTGAATGTTTGTGCATAAGACAGCCTCACTTATATCTTTCATAACTCCTTAAAGAACTGAGCCACTAGCCACATATGCCTATTGAGCACCTGAAATGTGGCTGCCCCGAATATGTTATAAGTATAAAATGCACACTGAATTTCAAAGATTTAGTACCTTCCAAAAAGGATGTAAAATATCTCAATAATTTCTCTAATGTTCGTATTGATTTTAGATAGAGAGGAAGGGAGAGGGAGAAACAGAAACACTGATAAGAAACATCAACATTGATTGGCTGCCTCCTGCTTGATCCCTGCTGGAGGATTAAACCCAAAACCTGGGCATATGCCTTGACCAGGAATTGAACCGACAACTTCTTGGTGCATGGGTCAACACTCAACCACTGAGCCACACCAGCTGGGCTATCTCAATAATTTTTAAATTAATTACATGTCGAGGTGATGATATTTTGGATATGAATTAAATAAAATATATTATTAAACCTAATTTCATCTATTTCTATTTATGTTTAAAATGTGGCTATTAGAAACTTTTAAATTAAATTTATGGTTTTCACCCTGGCCAGTTTGACTTAGCAGTTAGAGCATTGGCCTGTGGGTTTGATTCCAGTCAAGGGTATGTACCTCGTTTGCTCTTCGGTCCCCTGCCCTGGTTTGGGGTTGTGTGCGAGGCAAGCTATCAATGTGTCTCTCTCACATCGATGGTTCTCGATCTCTTTCCCATTCTCCCTCCTTTCCTCCCTCCCACTCTATCTGAAGATAAATGGAAAAATATCCTCCCATTTACCATAGTGGCAAAAAAATTACAATACCTAGGAATAAGCTTAACCAAAGAAGTAAAGGACCTATTTACAGAAAACTATAGGACATTGAAAAAAGAAATAGAGAAAGATATTAAAAAAAAGTGGAAGCACATACCTTGTTCATGGATTGGAAGAATTAACATCATTAAAATGTCCATACTACCCAAAGCAATCTGTAGATTCAATGCAATCCCCATCAAAATACCAACAATATATTTCACAGAACTAGAACAAATACTTCAAAAGTTCATATGAAACCAAAAAAGACCCTGAATAGCCACAGCAATCTTGAAAAAGAAGGACAAAGTAGGTGGATCACAATACCAGATATCAGGTTATACTACAAAGCTACTGTAATCCAAACAGCCTGGTACTGGCACAAGAACAGGCATATAGATCAGTGGAACAGAACAGAGAACCTGGAAATTGACCAAAAACATTATGCTCAATTAATATTGGACAAAGGTGGCAAGAGTATACAGTGGAGTAAAGACAGCCTCTTTAATAAATGGTGTTGGGAAAATCGGACAGCTACATGCAAAAAAATGAAACTAAACCATCAACTTACACCATACACAAGAATAAACTCAAAATGGATAAAAGACTTAAATGTGACTCGTGAATCCATAAAAATTCTAGAAGAAAATGTAGGCAACAAAATATCAGACATCGTACACAGCAAAATTTTCACTGATACATCACCTAAGGTAACAGAAACAAAGGAAAAAATGAACAAATGGGACTACATCAAACTAAAAGGCTTCTGGACAGCAAAAGAAAAAACCATCAAAATGGAAAGGCAACCTACTGTATGGGAGAGCATCATTGCCAATGATACATCAGATAAGGGATTAATTTCCAAAATATATAGAGTGCTTATACAACTCAACAAAAGGAAGACAAAGAACCCAATTAAAAATGGGGAGGGGAGCCCTGGACGGTTTGACTCAACGGTTAGAGCCTTGGCCTGTGGACCAAAGAGTCACAGGTTAGATTCCGGTCAAGAGCATGTACCTCGGTTGCGCTTCGACCCCGGACCTGGTCAGGTCTTTCGGGAGGCAGTCAATGTGTCTCTATCAACATGAATGCCCCCCCCCCCCACTCCCCACTCTATCTTAAGATGAATGGAAAAGTATGCTCTGGTGAGGATTTAAGAAAAAGGAGGAGGAGGAGGAAGAAAAGAATGGAGGCCAGGCAAAAACAGTAGCTGTTCACTATAATATAATGTGTTTCTAATAACGTATGGATCCATCAGTACAGGAAAACAAACATATATGATTCATCTTAGGGTAGGATATTGTGTAGCTATTAAATGAGGTGTATTTGTGTGTTGACAAGAAAAAATGTCCCCTGTGTAATATTAAATTAAAAATGAAGTTGCAGCCCAGCTGGTGTGGCTCAGTGGATTGAGTGTTGTCCCATGGACTGAGAGATCCCGGTTTGATTCCCGGTCAGGGCACATGCCTGAGTTTTGGGCTCAATCCCCAGTAGGGGGCAAGCAGAAGGCAACTAATTGATGTTTCTCTCTCTCATTGATGTTTCTATCTCTCCTTTCCTCATTCTCTAAAAAATCAATTTAAAAAGTATAAAAATAAATACCTTTGTTAAAAAAGAGAAACATGTATTGTCTCATATCTTTGTAATAATGCATTGTTTTTATAGTTATTTCCTAAATTTTAAAGGTTTTGCTTCTATTTTTCCCTTTTCACTTCTTTCTATGGAATATCATCCTGTTTATATGCCTGTTCTTTCTACTTTCTTGTTAAGTGGATTTGATAATATTATGAAGGATAATTCTCATGTATTAGTAATTCCCTCAAACACTAAAGAACATTCATTATTTGTGCTAGAAGCCACTACCACTGATGGGACCAAGGATAGTTTAATTTTGGAGAAAAACTGTCCTATTTTTGTTAAAATTTAAAAAACAAACTATAAACAAATAAAGAAATTGCTAAGGTCATTATGCCCTTAAAGATTTTCTCCAGCCCTGATTTTAGAAGCCAGTTATCACCAAGATAAGCTTATTTTTTCATAGAATATTAATGTAGAGGTTATTTTTTACATCTAGATATTAATGTAGGTATGGGATTTTGAAATTGCTTCAGAGCTAGGTAATTTCGTTTTTCAAAAGATGAAAGGCTAATTATTAGACAATAATGTGATCAAATTACCAAAAGCTTTGAGGTGGTTCTATTTTAGTTCTCAGTCTGATGTGCATTTAAAAAGATCTCTACTTAGAGTACTTACTGTTCATCATGCATTATGGAATCTTTTTTTTTCTTTAGTGTTGAATGTATTACAAATGTTCCTCATTTTCCCTCATTGACCCCCTCCTCCCCACTCTCGACCCCCTCCTCCCCACTCTCGTCCCCCTCCTGCCTTTTCCCACACTGTTGTCTGTGTCCATTGGTTACGTATATAAGTTCTTTGGTTTATTTCTTCCCACCCCCCAACTCCCTTCTCTTTGAGGTTTGTCAGTGTAGCAACCAATTTGTACTTCTTAATCCCTTCACCTTTTCATCCATTTCCCCAACCCCCTTCCATCTGGCAACCAACAAAATGTTCTCTGTATCTATGAGAATGTTTCTGTTCTGCCTGTTCATTTTGTTCCTAGATTCCATTGTCGGTAGATACATATTCATTGCCATTTTGTTTGTTCATATACTTTATCTTTCTCTTCAAAAAGACCCTTCAGCATTTCATATAATGACGCTTTGGTGGTGATGAACTCCTTTAACTTTTTCTTGTCTGGTAAAGTCTTTATATGGCCATCGATTCTAAATGACAGCTTTGCAGGATAGAGTAATCTTGGTTTTTAGGTTCTTTCTTGCCACTCCTTTCTGGCCTGCAAAGTTTCTTTTGAGAAATCAGCTGACAGTCTTATGGGAACTCCCTTGTAGGTAACTAACTGCTTTTCTCTTGCTGCTTTTAAGATTCTTTGTCTTGAACCTTTTGCTTTTTTTTTTTTTAAGATTCTTTGTCTTGAACCTTTTGCTTTTTGTTTGTTTGTTTTTATCCTCACCTGAGGACATTTTTCCATTTTTTGTTCAGACAGAGTGGGAGGGAGAGAGAGGAAGAGAGAGAGAGAAACATTGATGTAAAAGGGACACATCGAGTGGCTGCCACCCGCACGACCAACCAGGGCCGGGGACAAACTGCAACCGAAGTACGTGCCCTTAGCGGGAACCAAACCCGGGTCTCTCTGGACCACAGGCCGACACTCTAACCGCTGAGCCAAACCGGCCAGGGCGAACCTTTTGCATTTTGATGATGATGTGTCTTGGTGTGGGCCTCTTGGGGTTCATCTTGTTTGGGACTCTCTGTGCTTCCTGGACTTGTATGTCTGTTTCCTTCACCAAGTTAGGGAAGTTTTCTGCCATTATTGTTTCAAATAAGTTTTCAATTTCTAGTCCTCTCTCTTCTCCTTCTGGCACCCCCAAGTTGCAAATGTTGGCATGCTTGAAGTTGTTTCAGAGGCTCCTTACACTATCATTTTTTTGGATTCTTTTTTCTTTTTGCTATTCTGATTGGGTGTTTTTTGCTTTGTTATATTCTAAATCGTTGGTTTGCTTCTTGGCTTTACCTACTCTACTATTGAATCTTTGTAAATTATTCTTTATTTCAGTTAGTGCCTCCTTCATTCTAACTGGTCCTTTTTCATGCTCTTGAGACCCTCACTAAGTTCACTGAGGTTTTTGCTAAGTTCATTGAGCATCCTTATAGGCAGTATTTTGAACTCCGCATCTGTTAGGTTGCTTATCTCCATTTCGCTTAGTTCTTTTCCTGGAGATTTTTTCTGTTCTTTCATTTGGGACCTGTTTCTTTGTCTCCTCATTTTGGCTGCCTCCCTGTATTTGTATAACTTAACGAGAGGTATGGGGCTAGCTGAGACCAGATGCTGTTTGTTTGAAAGAATTTAGGAAAACCTGAAGCAGGATCCAAGACAGACCCATCCTATGGTGAAGCAACTGGCAACAGCTTGGGTGGGCCTGAAAGTTGGGTGGGGCGGGCCCTCAGGAAATCACCAGGGTGGGAGAACAGTGTAAGCCAGGTTGCTGGAGCCCCAGATATGCCATCTGTCTGCTGCCCCAGGGAAGGGCTCACCCAAGGAACAAAGGCCACTGACAGCACGTCTGTCCTGGAGAAAGCCGCCGTCCAGCCCTCGCTCCAATGCCAAACAGCTCAGTTCTTTCCTTTATGTCTCTGGCACCCCTCCAGCTGTCTCCCCTCCAAACTTAGAGGGAGTGAGTCAGGTAGTTTGTGCGCGGGCCCTTTAAGAGGAGCTGCCGGGGGCTCCAGCCGCCTCAGCCTCCCTGAGCCTCAGTTCCCGCTGGTTTTTCCTGCCAGAAGTTATGGGGATTTCTCTTCCTGGCACTGGATCCCTGAGCGGGGCACCTGGTGTAGGACAGGGACCCCTCAGTCTTCAGAGAGGACCTTCCCAGCCGAGGTAACGTCCTGATATTTATCCACCACACGTGAGTGTGTGACCAGCCCTTCCTCCTCCACCCTTCCTGCCAGTCTTTATGTGGGTGCTGCTTTAATTCCGTAGTTGTAGGACTTCCATTCTGCTTGATTTTAGGTGGTTTTGAATGATGGTTGTTCTGTAGTTTAGTTTTAACTTTGATGTGGTTGTGGGAGGACGCGATACCGCGTTTACCTACGCCGCCATCTTGACCGGAAGTCTGGAATCTTTTTTTTTTTTTTTTTTATCCTCACCTGAGGACATTTTTCCATTTTTTGTACAGATAGAGTGGGAGGGAGAGAGAGGAAGAGAGAGAGAGAGAGAAACATCGACGTAAAAGGGACACATCGAGTGGCTGCCACCCGCACGACCAACCAGGGCCAGGGACAAACTGCAACCGAAGTACGTGCCCTTAGCGGGAACCGAACCCGGGTCTCTCCGGACCGCAGGCCGACGCTCTAACCGCTGAGCCAAACCGGCCAGGGCCTGGAATATTTTTTAAGTAACAGTTTGGGTGATAAGCCATTATCCTTGATTTGGTGTGTTTCACCCAAGTTAAATTTATTTCATAAATTTATGAAAATTAGCTGTAGTGATGTACACCTCACTTTCTGTTTTATGCAACTTAATATATGTGTGAGCCATAATCCAGCAGGATTTATAAGATTATGTTATTGATGGTTGGAAAAGCTGTTTTATGGTATCCTGCGAAGATATACAAGATAACATAGACAGTGTACATATAACCTCGCAGTTTGGCTTTATAAGAGATTTAACCTGTCACTAAAAGAAACACAATGAAATCTATTGTAAATCCTTAAGAATAAGAAAATTCAGAATTCACTTCTTTGACTTAGAAGGGAGAACTTAGTGCTTTATTTCCAGAATAGATCAGAAATTATAAAACGAATTTGGTTTCTGAAATACCATGGATTGAAGAATTCATTGCATATCTACCTTGCCTACCTCTTGCACTTCATTTTCATTACCTTGTTTACCACATGTATAGTTTGTGTTGCATTTAAGGCTTTGCCCTCATACTCAGTTTTATTAAAGGATTTTACAGCATTATGTTAATTAATTAAAACTTTTTAAAGCAGTGGATCAGAGATGGCTCTGCCAAAGAATAAAATGTAAAATACAAGATTTCTTTTTTTGCCCTGGCCGGTTTGGCTCAGCGGTTAGAGCGTCGGCCTGCGGTCTGGAGAGACCCGGGTTCGGTTCCCGCTAAAGGCATGTACTTTGGTTGCAGTTTGTCCCCGGCCCTGGTTGGTCGTGCGGGTGGCAGCCACTCGATGCGTCCCTTCACATTGATGTTTCTGTCTCTCTCTCCCTCCCACTCTATCTGTACAAAAAATGGAAGAATATCCTCGGGTGAGGATAAAAAAAAAAAAAAAAGATTTCTTTTTTTAAATGTTTTATTTTATTTTATTTTATTTTTTTTGAGAGAGAGAGAGACCGGCGGGGGGGGGGGGGGGACGTGAAAGATAGATAGAAACATCGATGAGAGAGAAACCCAGGTGATAAATAATTACTGCGTGGTAATCTCTGACAAAAGAGACAGACGTTTTAGTGCACCTGTATCTGTGTTTCACCACCAGCACTGGCTACTTTATGGGCAATCATGTAAGGAACTAGGCACAGAATGGAACTTGCGTGGGTGTCTTTCTGTACAAGTAGTTCTAATAAATTACGGCTACTTCTCCCAAAGAGACTTAATATCAACAGCACATTTTCTGTAATATCTAAGAAACGCTAAACAAGTCTTTTAAATAGCCTCAAAATGATTTCCCTTAAAAGGTATTGAGTCTAGTTGTTCTGATGTGATAGAACTTCTGAAAGAGACTGGTTGGTCAGTGTTTTCTGCATCCTCATAGTATATTAGTCAAAACAAAGCAATGTTGCCCTGGCCGGTTTGGCTCAGCGGTTGGAGTGTCAGCCTGTGGACTAGAGTCCCAGGTTCAGTTCCCGCTAGGGGCATGTACCAAAAAAACAAAACAAAACAAAGCAATGCCCTTTATTTTTACCCTCTATATACAGAATTTTCCAGCTGAGGTTACTACACTTCAGAATCACCTATGGAGCTGTGCTTACATATACTACTAGAAATCCTGTTTTTCCAAGTTTTAGAGATGTTTCTAATAGCAGCACTTCCAGCTGAGTAACACTACCAGCCTATATTTGAATTTGTACCATATATATTGTATATAACATGGAAGCAACTTTCATTCATACCAGTTCTGTGGCTTTACAAAGAGGACTTTAGAAGGTAGCTAGAAGGAGAGCCTAGCTATGGTCAGAATTTTGGACTTAAAAGGGAACCATTGTAAACCCTTCCTTTTTACAGAGTTGGTAACTGTATCCAAGACTCGGGCTTGAGCTCTTTCTACGCTAGTTTCTTTGAGAAAACCTAGTCCTTCTTTGAGAAAACCTTCAAAGCCTCTCAGTAATCTAGAAGTTGGCTTGAGCATCCCATAGCCTGCCAAGGGTATTGTGAGGTCTCATGGTTTTTAATAAAAGGAACAGTACTACAGCCAGCAGGAACTTCTTACATCTTTGAAGTAAGGCAGGAGTCATGAGTAATATAACTCATAATTAGAAATTATAGCCATCATCCAGAATGGGGCTTCTTTGTAAACATGTAAATTTCTGATGAGATGCCTAGTTTTGGTACTAAAGATTGGGGAAAAGATGATCAGTTCCATTTAAACTGATCCTTGCCTGGCTGGTGTGGCTGTGTGGTTGTGTGGTTGAGCATTGACCCATGCACCAAGAGGTTGCCAGTTCAATTCCCAGTCAGGGCACATGCCCAAGTTGTGAGCCTAATCCCCAGTGTGAGGCATGCAGGAGGCAACCAATCAATGTGTTCTCTCATCAGTGTTTCTCTCTCTCTCTCTCTTTCTCTCTCTCAAATCAATAAAGAAAAAAATTAAAAATAAATAAACTGATCCTTAATTATTGGCAGCAAGTTTAAGAAATTATGCCAGTTATATTTCTAAGCAGGCCTGACTTGTAGCTTGTACTTCAGAAGGAGGATATTGTGCCCAGATATGCAGTTTAACCAACTAAAGGAATAATATGTTTATTAATTATGATTAAATTTGGCTGTGGAAAAAAAAAAATCATTAGTACTGTTCAGTCATGGTATAGAGATTGATTTTTCTTTTGGATTAAAAAAATCCAAAGGAAAGTGAAGTCCAACATTGGTATGGTTACTTCACCCTAATCAGGTGCTCGGGTTCTTCTGGGGTTTTTTGTTTTGTTTTGTTTTGTTTTTTTGTTCCATCCATCCTTTTTTTTAAAAAGAGAGAGAAACATCAATGTGAGAGAGAATCATTGGTTGCCTACTGTACTTGCCCCTACTAGAGATCGAATACACAACCTTTTGGTGTGTGACAGTGCTCCAACCAACTGAACCACCCAGCCAGGGATGCTCCATGCATTCTTGGCACTAACTTATGTCCTCAAAGTGTCTGATAGTTCTACATGGCTTCTGGAGCTTCAGCCATCATCAAAGGGGCATAGCTCCAACTTGAGGAGTCATCTCCCTTGAAAGAGGTTTTCTAGAACTACCTCATTCAACAATTTCTGCTTCCATCTCACTGGTCATTCCTATTATCAAGGGAGGCTGGAGAGGTATAACTGGGAAGATTGCTGTTCACTGTAATTAGACGTTCTGTTATTAAAGAAGAAGAGAGTAGGTAGTGGGCAGGCAACCAACAAATCTGCTACAACCTATTTTCAAGAATATAATATTTTAAATCTTAGAAAAACTAAATTTTAGTGACATCAAGCACTATTATTCAGAATATGAATTTAAAAGATCCCCTGCCCAGGCTGGTGTGGCTTACTTGGTTAAGCCTTGTCTATGCATCCAAAGGCTACAGGTTTGATTTCCATGCTGGGCATATACCCAGGTTTCAGGTTCGATCCCCAGTTGGGGTGTATATGGGAGGCAGCCAATTGATGTTTTCTCTGTCCCTTTCTCATATCAATGTTTCTCTCTCTCTCTCCCTCTCCCTGTCTTTCTAAAAGCAATAAAAATAACCCGGCCTGTGTGCCTTAGTGGTTAGAGCATCGGCCTGCACACCAGAGTCACAGGTTCGATTCCCAGTCAAGGGCACGTAGCTGGGTTGTAGGATCAATCCCTGGTCCCATTTGGGACACTTTCAGGAGGCAACCAATCGATGTGTCTCTCACATCAATGTTCCTTTCTCTCTTACTCTCTCCCTCCTTCCCTTCTACTCTCTCTAAAAAGCAATGGAAAAAAATATCCTTGAGTGAGGATTAACCAAATAAGTAAATTTAGTGAAAAATATATATTTTTGTCTTCATTGATTTTAGAGAGAGAGAGAGAGAAACATCAATGAAAGAGAATATCAACTGACCACCTCCTGCATGCCCTCCACTGGGGATTTGGCCCATAATCTGGGCATGTGCCCTGACCAGGAATCAAACCAGTGACCTCTTGGTACATAGGTTGACACCCAACCACTGAGCCACACTGGCCGGGCTGAAAATATATTTTAAAACAATAAAAATGAAAGATCCCCAAACTACCATTTACCATGTGTTTGATTAATAAAAGTATTTAGTCTCCATGATAATGTTCTGCTTTGGATTTTTCAGCAGGACTCATTGGGAACAGCTGTTAGGTTTTGTATATTTTAAATAAACTGAAGAATGAGTTCTTCAAAACAACAGGGAGTAAAAGACATTTCAAATTAAATCCTGCTTCTTTTTGGAGATAGGAAGAATCAAAACAACCACAAAGACCATTTAGTGGACATTTATGGAGCTAGTTCGAGCCGGGTATGCTATATTAGATGATCCAGGCTAGGAATCAACTTACTAAGACACTCGAATTATTTAGTATTTAGATGGAAAAAGATTGACTGATGCAGCATATGACATTGTTAAACGCAAATATCACAGCAATGAATCATACCCCGGATATGCAAGACCTATCCTGGAGAGAATGATGGGCACAGTAGGCTAAAGTTTTAAGTAGTAGGTATTGTCTTAGTCCAGTTGAGCTGTTATATCAAAATACTATATGTACCGGATGGCTTATAAACACAGAAATTTATTTCTCACAGATGTGTAAGCTGGAAGTCCAAGATCAGGGTACCAACCTGGTTGGTTAGGTTCTGGTGAAGGCCCTTTTGTGAGTTACAGACCACTATCATCCTGCTGTGTCCTCACCTGGTTAAAGCTCTCTAAGTGGTGGGGTCTCTTTTATAAAGGCACTTATAGGCAAAACCAAGCAGTAATTTGCATCATATACAGTTATAGATCATGATATACATAAGTGTATAAGATGGGAATATTTCTGCTCTATGATACCAGATTTTTAAAATGTTCTGGGCTTGCCTGGCTGGTGTGGCTCTGTGGTTGAGTGTTGACCCATGCACCAAGAGGTCACTGGTTCTATTCCTGGTCAGAGCACATGCCCAGATTATGAGCCAAATCCCCAGTGGGTGGGTGCAGGAGGCGGCCAGTTGATGTTCTCTCTCATCTATGTTTCTATCTCTCTCTTCCTTTCCCTTCCTCTCTCTCTAAAATCAATAAAGAAAAAAAAATGTTCTGGGCTTCATTCATAATCACTTTTCACCTGGTGTTATCTAACACATATTTACTATATACCTCATATCTACAATCCACTTTAAGGAGGAAATTCATCACAAGTTGCCACTTAAGTAAGAGAGTCCAGATTTTGGCTTCTTATAGCTATGAGTTTTAAATCTGGGGAAAACCCAGCCATGTATTTTTTCTTTTTTTCTTTTCATAATTACTTGTCAGTAACCAAACCCTGTCTGTTGACTTTGCTCCAGCTAATAGAAAACAGGAAACTATGTAGCCTCCCTGTGGGAAGAGAGCCAGGCTATACCCTCTGTGACTTCACCCCTTCAGTCTGATTTGCCCTTGGGGCAACAGTTGCAAACAGCTTCATTTGTGGCTTTGGCAGTAAACATAGGAAATGCATATTAAACCAGCTAATGCAACAGGGTCTGTTAGCCTGCCTGGGCTTTGAGCTCAGCAAGCCATCTTTTGAACCTGTTATGATAGTGTACTTTTGGGCATCCTTGGGGAAGAATAGTTTAAACTCTGATCAAGTAATGGATCAGAGACCATTCCTGGTCTTACATTGCAGTAGAAATGTCTTTGGCACTCTGGTGTTAAATAACTGCTCATTTGAACTTATTGCGCAACAACTTGGCCTAGCCGTTCCCACCCTTTATTAGTTCCCTTTGAAGCTATTGTGCTCAGTTTAGTTCTCCAGTAAGGACTATGAAAGAAAATGGAAATCTCAAAAATTGTACTTTCTTTATTTCTACTCAATGCTGATACAGCTATCTCATATTTTGGTTTATATGTCCCTCATTCTGTACCCCTACTTCCTCTCTGCTTTCAGGTGAAGGTCTCCCACAGGTGTATTACTTTGGACCATGTGGGAAATACAATGCCATGGTGCTGGAGCTCCTCGGCCCTAGCTTGGAGGACTTGTTTGACCTCTGTGACCGAACTTTTACTTTGAAGACTGTGTTAATGATAGCCATCCAGTTGGTAAGTTGGTATTGCAAAAGGATAGTCAGGCCCCCCACCCCCGACACATCCTTTTGTCCTTTTTTGTGAATGCACACTCACAGTCTTTTTTTTTTTTTTTTTTTTGTGGTATGTGCCCCTAGCGGGAACTGAACCCGGGACTCTCTGATCCGCAGGCTGACGCTCAACCGCTGAGCCAAACTGGCCAGGGCCACACTCACAGTCTTAATGGCCTTCTAGGAAGCTGGCTGCAGCAAAAAGGGCTAACCCAGAGAAGTCACACTGCATATACTCTTTGCTCTATTTAAAAAATTTGCACCTCTGCCCAACCAGTATGGCTCAGTGATTGGGCGTCGACCCATGCACCAAGAGGTCGCCAGTTGGATTTCAGTCAGGGCTCATGCCCAGGTTGTGAGCTCAGTTCCCAGTGGGGTCATGCAGGAGGCAGCCAATGTTCTTTCTCATTGATGTTTCTATCTCTCTCCTTCTCCATTCTTCTCTCTCTCAAATCAATAAAGGGGAGGGGGGATTGCATCTCTGAACAGTACCCTGCCCTTATCTGACGTGGAAGCATATAATTTAGGGTAGGGAGAAAGGATGATTAGGTGAAGTTTTACAAATGCATATTTCTTAGATGTTTTATTTATAGGTTTAAACACACGACTGTAAGATTTTGTCATGTCCTCCCTCTCCCCTTGCTGTTGCATCCAAAAAGAGATCGAAGATGTAACCCACTGCCCTAACAATCAGGTTTTGAAATTGTGTGACCAAGAAACCTCCTTTTAGTTCTCTGGCCTTCAATGCTCAGAGAATTACACAGCTGAAGAGGCAGCTTTCTCAGCTCCTGCCAAATTACACACCATTACCAGTTTGAGGAACAGTTGCTTTGAGAAGTTTGTCAGCCGCTCAGGGGAGGATGCAGATGCATCTTTATTGGTCTGAGATGGTGATGGTCTCCACTTTACAGCAAAAAACTCGGAAATGTTGGAAAATTGACTTTATATTTGGAGCCCAAAATTCAAATGTCTGTGCTTCCCTTTCTATACTAAGTATTAAAAAGCTTTGAGGCTAGAAATGAACTTAATGAAATTTGAGATAATTTTATGATTATTATTTTGGGCTATTTTTACTTTCACATATAAACTGCACCTTTATCTTTGTTACTAATTAGGTATCTGATATTAATCCAGTATTAACTTCTGTGGGTCTCACTTTCCTTATTTCTGCAATTAAGGGATTTGAATTGGGGAGTCCCGTTTAACTGATAGAAAGGTGTGGGCAGGAGGTGAATGTGGCAGTGGTATTGTCTTCAAAGGCTGCCAAATATTTTGCTATCCTGTCTGGGAATAAATACTTCTTGCCTCTCAAATGCTTACATTCTGAAATAGCATAAAAGCACTTAATTCTGCCTGGCCAGTATGACTCAGTGGATTGACCGTTGTCCCATGGACTGAGAGGTCCCAGTTTGATTCCTGGTCAGAGCACATGTCCGGGTTGGGGGCTTGATCCCTAGTAGGGGTCGTGTAGGAGGCGGCCGATTGATGTTTCTCTCTCACATTGATGTCTCTATCTTTTTCTCCCTTCCCCTCTCTCTCTAAAAAATCAATTTAAAAAAAACAATTCTGTTTCTCATTTGCAAATTGTAACATTATAAGGTTTAGCAAATAAAACCTTGGGCCGATAAAGTAAATGTTTTTTCTCTTTCAGCTTTCTCGAATGGAATATGTGCACTCAAAGAATCTCATTTACCGAGATGTCAAGCCAGAGAACTTCCTGATTGGCCGACAAGGCAATAAGAAAGAGCATGTTATACACATTATAGACTTTGGACTGGCCAAGGAATACATTGACCCTGAAACCAAAAAACATATACCTTACAGGGAGCACAAAAGTTTAACTGGAACTGCAAGATATATGTCTATCAACACGCATCTTGGCAAAGGTGTGTTTATTTTTTTCTCCTTCATGAACAGGACAGGTTTTTAAAACAACTTTTTATTCCAATAACACTTTGTCCCTATTGTGCATTGCAACTTGTGATTCTTATTGCTTCACAAGGTAAGTGATTTTTATATTTAAGAATTTAAGATGGTAAGTTAGTGATTTTCCTGAGTATCCTATTGACAACTTATGGATTTTAATTCTTTATATAGTTGACCCTTGAACAACATGGGTTTAACTTCACAGATCCACTTATATAGTTTTTTTTTTTTTAATGAATACTATAAATGTATTTTCTTTATGATTTTTTCTTAACATTTTCTTTTTTGTAGCTTACTTGATTGTAAGAATACAATATATAGCCCTGGCCGGTTTGGCTCAGTGGTTGGAGCATCTGCCTGCAGACCAAAGAGTCCCGGGTTCGGTTTCCGGCCTGCACACCAAAGGGTCACCGATTCGATTCCTGGTCAAGGGCACGTACCTGGGCTGTGGGTTCAATTCCCAGCCCCTGTTGGGGTTGTGCAGAAGGCAAACAATTGATGTGTGTCTGTCACATCGATGTTTCTCTCTCTTTTCCCTTCCCTTTCTCTAAAAATCTATGAGAAAAGGTCCTTGGGTGAGGATTAACAAACAAACAAAAAAACCAGGACAATGTATAATACGTAAAAAAAATAAATACATGCGCCCTGGCTGGTTTTGCTCAGCGGTTAGAGCGTTGGTCTGGGTCCAGAGAGACCTGGGTTCAGTTCCCACTAAGGGCACATGCCTCGGTTGTGGTTTGTCCCAAGCCCTGGTTGGGTCATGCAGAAGGCAACCACTCGATGTGTCCCTTTCATGTCGATGTTTCTCTCTCTCTACACATCTTTCTCCCACTCTTTCTGAACAAAAAATGGAAAAATGTCCAGGTGAGGATAATAAATAAATAAATACATAAGTGCTAATCGACTGTGTTATCTGTAAAGCTTCCAGTCAACAGTGGGGTATTAGTAATTAGCTTTTTGGGGAGTCAAGAGTTACATGTGGATTTTTTTACTGCAGGCAGTCAGCACCCTTAAACCCCATGTTATTCAAGGGTTAACAGTACTGTTTCCAAATGCTTACTTTCTTAGCAGTGTGGGTAATTGAATTACTGTATTAATGTGATAGCATTTGAGTAAGTTTAGTGTTAAGTTTGGTACGGATGACCTTATATATGACATCAAACTGGTATCTGCTTTGGGGAAGAGTTCTTCACTAAAACATGGATTAGACTGCTGTTTGCTGTGCATAATTTTTTAAGGAAGAGCTTATGTCTTGTTCAGTGAAATATACTTGCTTTTCCATGAGTCTTGCATTTTCTTCAGGATAGATAGTTTGCACAAATATTTGAAAAAGCCCTAAATCAAGGCAAGTGGCCTCTCTTGTGAGAGAAACTAATCTAGTGGAGAGGATTTGTGAGAGAAGCCTGAAGAAGAGTGGAAGGCCAAGTCCGCAGGGCCCTGACCTGGGGCTCCCCACCAGCTTCTCCAGAAAAGCTTCCCTTTTTATCTGTCTTATATATTGGTCTTTCATGGAAGATTCTATTTGGAGACAAGGTTCCATGGTAATTTAAAAAAAATACGTTTGGCCCTGGCCGGTTTGGCTCAGTGGTTAGAGCGTCAGCCTGTGGTCCACAGAGCCCTGGGTTCGGTTCCCGCTAAGGGCATGTACCTTGGCTGCAGTTTGTCCCCCACCCTGGTTGGGTCATGCGGGTGGCAGCCACTCGATATGTCCCTTTCACATCGATGTTTCTCTCTCTCTCTCTCTCTCTCTCTCTCACTCTCACTCTCTCTCTTCCTCTCTCTCCCTCCTGCTCTATCTGAACAAAAATGGAAAAATGTCCTCAGGTGAGGATTAAAAAAAAAAAAATTTGTTTCGCCCTGGCCAGTTTGGCTCAGGGGTTAGATGGCACATACCTTGGTTGCAGTTTGTCCCCAGCCCTGGTTGGGGCGGTGTGGGTGGCAGCCAGTTGATGTGTCTCTCACATCAATGTTTCTCTCTGTCTCTTCTCCCTCTCTCCCTCCTGCTCTGAAGATAAATGTAAAAAATGTCCTTGAGTGAGGATTTAAAAAAAAAAGGTCCTAATGGCTTAAATTATCATAGGTTATTTTAGAAATGGAAAATTACTTTTCAGATTATCTAAAGCAACCACTTTATTTTTCAGTTGAGGACAGTTAGGCCCAAAGTAGATGATTTGATCATGCTGAATTTCACATGGATTAAATGAATGGAAAGGTTGGATCAAGAGCTAGATGACCTGACTCCACAACCATGGTTTATTCTGTTACCCTATAGTCCACAGCTATTTTTCATGGTTCTCAGTTTTTGAATGTTACTGTATTACTTATTCCAGTGGGCTTAAATTTTGTTTATTTTTTAAAATCTCAGTTTATAATGAATGGCCTTTGCAGTGAAGAGAAAGAAGTTGGCCTTTTTTTTCTGTAGGGCTGATCAATATGGAAAACATGGGGAGTTCCGCCCTCTTGTGCTCAACTAACTTAAGTGCAACCATTTGTGCAGTGAGTGTTTTATTACCAAGGGGCCTCGTTACAGGAAGTCGATATAAAAATGGAGTGCTGATGAGTAGGTGTGATATAGTGTGAGAAACTGCAGGGTGTTATTTCTCTATCTGCCCTAATTTGAGGGAGGCCTCGATTGACCCTGCTTCTGTTTTCTTTTTAATTTATTTTATCTTTAAGTTCTGTTAACAAACTCTGCTTTTGTCTAATGGCTTTTTGTTTTCAATTACCTATAAAATTTATTGCAAACTTCAGGCAAGCCGAGTAGACAGTAGCTCCTGGTTTTGCTGTTGTTTTTTTTTTTATTCTTTTTCAGATAACTTCAATTTTATGTTATTTATATATCTTATCAGGGTGCCTTTAGTGACTGACCTTTCCAAAAACCTCCTTCAAACAGCAAATTGGAAAGTTGCCTTTTCTTTGTTTTTCTATCCAGTAGAGTACCATTCTCTCTTTTTCATGCAAATTGCCCATAATTGATGGCTGCAGTAAAACATGTTGTGCTTTAGTATTGTGAGTTAGCAGAGTAGCTTTCCCACCTCCCTGATTCCCTGGGTTTTACTTTATACACAATGAAACATGGTCAAATTTAAGGAAGCCCCTTAGTCTTGCTTCTGTAATTTTTTTTTATAAATCCCTAAACTTGATTCTGAAAAATAAACACATAAAATGTCTGAAATGAACCATAATTAGTAAATTAGAAATGAAGGCATGTACAACCTGATAACCAAAGGTGGTATAGGATGTTTTCTGAGATGAAGTTACAATTTTTTATTAACTATCCTACAATTTTTTATTATTTTAATCATTCCAATTAAACGAAAGAAAAACCACTTTGCTGGTGTGGCTCAGTGGTTGAGCATCGACCCATGCACCAATAGGTCACCGGTTCCGTTTCCAGTCTGGGCACATGCCCAGGTCGTGGGCCAAATCTCCAGTGGGGTACATGCTGGAGGGGACCAGTCTATGTTCTCTCTCATCGATGTTTCTATCTCTCTCTTTCTTTTTTATCTATTTTTTTTTTTTATTTTTCCTCACCCGAGGATATTTTTCCATTTTTTTGTACAGGTAGAGTGGGTGGGAGAGAGAGGAAGGGAGAGAGAGTGAGAAACATCGACGTGAAGGGACACATCGAGTGGCTGCCACCCACACGACCAACCAGGGCCGGGGACAAACTGCAACCGAAGTACGTGCCCTTAGCGGGAACCGAACCCGGGTCTCTCCGGACCGCAGGCCGACACTCTAACCGCTGAGCCAAACTAGCCAGGGCTCTATCTCTCTCTTTTTAAAAAGTCAATAAAGGGGAAAAAAATTTTTTTAAATAAAAGAAAAATCCAGCAACTTGTCTTACATGATAAGCTCCCAGAATGTGAGGATCCTATTTTATATGCCCATAAAGTGCACCTTCGTAATAAATTTTAAAATTTTCTTAAGGTAGCTATTATGGAACATGGCACAAATGGAATGAAGCTGAGATTATACATTGATGTTTGATTATATCAAATTAAATTTTGATATTTTTAATTAATTTTTATGATAAATAAAAAGCACTATCCATGTATGCCAGGCATTGTGCAGCTTGTGTCTTCCCAGGCCTAGCCAGAGTGAAAGGTTTTAACAGTTTCAGCTGCTCACCTTCTCTAATCGTAACCAGGGATAATTGTAATCCATATACTGAAAATAACGTTTCATTTAAATGATCTTACTTTCAGGACAGTGACAGCATTGAGTGAGTGGTGGTTACGCATTGTTTAGTGATTTGGACTTGGTTTTAGTTTAGGATTTGCTCTTTTCACTTGATATTTACTTGCCAGTGACAGATCTACGCAAAAGAGGTGCACAAATACTATCCCTGGTTTAGATAATCAAAGAATTAGTAAGCAGAGCCTTTACAGAGCAGAAGGATTTCTGAATGGACTGTTTTTGATTCCCTTTCCACTTTATTAACTGCAAATGTAATGTGTGATCTATCTTCCCTTTTAGAGCAAAGCCGGCGGGATGATTTGGAAGCCCTAGGCCATATGTTCATGTATTTCCTTCGAGGCAGCCTGCCCTGGCAAGGACTCAAGGTACCCTTGAAAGTGCTCAGTGGAGGGCTTTGTTACAATACTCAGTTGTTAATGAAGGGGTTGCTGACTTGATGTCTGCAAGAAGCACAAAGGGGATGATTGGCTACAGAGATGAGAAGCAGGAACTAGTTACATTAGTCTATATTGTAAATGCTCACCTGGGCTTTTGGAAGCTCTTGTTTTGCTCACATTTGTCTTCTTCCCCATCTGAATCATTCTTCCTTGCTTTTGGATTTTCTATAATCTCTTCCTTGGTTCCCTCCCAGCCATGGCAGTGCTGCTTTTCTCTCTGTCAGTATGCCTCTTCCACTACCATTTTGTAGCAAGATGAGTGTTCCCAGTGTGTTGGGGGAATTTCTATAACAAATTGACAGCAGCTGCTGCATATTTTACCAGCAAGGCCAGCAGGGCTGGGTGTGTCCCTATAGGAAACTAGAAATATTTGTTCATCCAATATAGGCTGAGTGCTCACCTGAACTAAAACAAAAAGCCAGGTTTAACGTTGCTGTTCAAGCGTTTTATTGAATAAATGCCTATGTAGACAATAGCCATTCCTTGCGAAACATGTAGTTTCAGTAGGCTTCCGTTGGTAGGTACAGTACATTTGTGTCATTGTTAATTATTAATTATAAATATAACCATTGTAATTACTCTGTGCCTCTGGCTATAGACTAAAAAATGGTAAGCTTCTAAGCCATGTTAAATCCCTTTAGATAGTTATGTTTGAGTTGTAATTTATATCAACATGTTAGTATGGAAAGAATTAATCAGTAGCTTTGGGTATGCATATACCCTGTACCACCTCCAAAACGGCAGAATGATGGATTTCGCTGTGCTCTCTAGAACATTGTCCTGAAAAGTAAGGCTTCTACCCCCTTCCCTTTGGGAAGATTACATTTCTTCTCCTTAACTCTTAACATCTCCTCCATGGTCTTCTCCTAGTCATATATATCTTCACATTGATATTGACAATTGTCAAATAAAGTTTCACATCCTGTTTGCTCATTATATGGCTAAACAATGTATTCATGTATGTATTATTAATTGCTTGAAACTTTCTCATGATCCATGAATAATTTTCATGATAGATGTAGATCTGAAATTTCTCCAACTTAATGTAGAACATCATTGCTTAAAGCTGGGTATAGCAAGCTAGGTGGAGTCTCAAGAGATTCTCTTGAGACCACATTGTTGGTCCAAGCTCCAGGAGCTCTCTGACTATAGTCCTGAGCAAACCAAACTTCGCTTTTGAGCCACTGACATATATCAAACCTATCTGTTAGCCATGCCTATATCATAGATAACATTTTTTCCTATGGAACCACATTGTAGAAAGACATTGTTTTCTACTTCTTGGTTTTTTTCTGTTTAAACTTCACAGTAAATATGTAGAGCCATCTATCTGCCCCTAATTGATTATCAATATTTTTTATCTTGTCATAGAGCTGAATCACTTTTTCTTTTATTGATTCCAGAGGGAGAGAGAGAGAAAAACATCAACTGGTTGCTTCCTGCACAGGGATGGAACCCACAACCTGGGCACATGCCCTGAACAGAAACTGAACCCTCTGTGTATGGGACAACATTCCAACTGAGGCACACTGGCCAGGACAAGGCTGAATCACTTTTGAACCCTAGTGGCCAATTTTGAAAATAATTGCTAGATGATATTTTTATTTTCTTATCCTAGCCACTTGTCTCATTTGATGGTGTTTATCTGAGACTACTAAATATATTTTCAAGTAAACATTCCAGAACAAAGAAGATGCTTTGTACATATTTAAAAACATCATCTCTTGCCCTGGCTGGTTTGGCTCAGCGTAGGCCCACAGACCAATGAATCGCGGGTTCGATTCCTATCAAGGGCACGTACCTTGGTTGCAGTTCGTCCCCAGCCCTGGTCAGGGTCGTGCGGGAGGCAGCCAGGCGATGTGTCTCTTTCACATCGCTCTCTCTCTCTGTCTCCCTCCCTCCCACTCTATCTGAACATAAATAGAAAAATATCCTCAGGTGAGGATTAAAAAATAAATAAATAGCCCTGGCCATTTTGGCTCAGCGGTTAGAGCGTCGGCCTGCAGACCAGAGGGTTCCGGGTTCAGTTCCCGTTAAGGGCACGTACCTCGGTTGCAGTTTGCCCTCGACTTGTGGGTGGCCACCAGTCGATGTGTCTTTCTCATATCGATGTTTCTCTGTCTCTTCCTCCCTTTCTCCCTCCCACGCTATCTGAAAATAAATGCAAAAAATAAAATAAAAAATAAATAAAAAAAAATCATCTCTTCTACATTTGCTTTTTGCTAGTCTCAATTGTTTTTCTCTCTAACACTATCTAACAAATCCTGCCAGTTTGAGTGAAACAACCATTATGTTCCCAAATATACTGGACCTCCCATACTTAGCACCTCTTTCCAAATAACTCTCTCTCTTTACTCTCTACAGGCTGATACATTAAAAGAGAGATATCAAAAAATTGGTGACACCAAAAGGAATACTCCCATTGAAGCACTCTGTGAAAACTTCCCAGGTAAGATGCCAAAAGGACACTCCAGTGAATGTGACTAAGTCTTTGAAGTAGATGAAGACCATGACTTGGGTTCTCTACTTTAGATAAAGGTGCTCTCCAGAAAACTTAAATTTTCTTTTATTGTTATTTAGACTAAGATAGGTTTTGTCATTTTGGTTGGTCCATGGAAATACCAGTGTCAAATAGCCAGTACCATATTCCTTGCTTGGCCCAGAGCTTCTGCCCACGGGATGCATTCGGTCAATGAGCATGGTCTTTCACCTCTTTCCTAACAGAGGAGATGGCAACCTACCTGAGATATGTCAGGCGATTAGATTTCTTTGAAAAACCTGACTATGAGTATTTACGGACCCTCTTCACAGAACTCTTTGAAAGGAAAGGCTACACTTTTGACTACGCCTACGATTGGGTCGGGAGGCCTATTGTGAGTATCCTCTTTTTACCTCCTCACCTCAGACCAGCACTACCTCACCCCTTTCCTCGGCAGACTTTCTGCTTAAATCGGTGGGATAAAAAACATTCCTTTGACTGTAGATTTTACAGTTACCAACCTTTTCAGGGTAATGCATAAACTTCTCTTACTAGGGTTAAGAATTAGGAGTAACTCCCTTTATATGCTTTTAAGATTATGACCATAGTCCTGAGAGACCAGAATTTAAGCTATTTTTGTTAAAAATATGTTCTTACTGATTTTTTAGAGAGAGAGAGAGAAAGAGGGAGAGAAACATTGATGTGAGAGCGAAATATCAATGGGCCGCCTCCTGCATGCCTCCTACTGGGGATCAAACCTGCAACTCTGGCATGTGCCCTGACCAGGAATTGAACTGGGGCCTCTCAGTCCATGGAACAATGCTGAATCCACTGAGCCACACCAGCCAGGCTAAGCCAGTTTTTAAGAAGAATTTTCATTTGAATAATGCAGAAGCTGGTGCTACATAAGTTGTTATGGTGATTGACTTCAGTAGGAGTATAACTTAGCACCATAGGACACTTTTGAATTTGCTCTTCTGGCCAGGAGTCATAGCGCCCGAGAGCATGCTAACAAACATCACTGCAAGATGTTTTTTTTATTTTCAAAGGTAAGCTACTCTCCAGTGAACTATTGAGGACCAAGCTGCCTGCATCCCTTTTGCAGCTAAGCAAACTAAAGACAAGAAGACTTGAAACTGCCCTTGGTGTCTGGAAATAATTACCACCATTCTGTTAGAATTTGAATGATACTATCCTTTGCAGAGGCATTAAGTTGGACCTGTTTTCCCCATTTGACTTTTTGTTATCTTTTTCTAGCCTACCCCAGTAGGGTCAGTTCATGTAGATTCTGGTGCATCTGCTGTAACTCGAGAAAGCCACACACACAGGGATCGGCCATCACAACAGCAGCCTCTACGAAATCAGGTATGTGTTGGACCTTCATTTTAGACATTCCCTTTATTTGTGGTTAATGTTAACACCCACATTCTTCAGCTTCTTTGCTTAAGTGTATATGTTGAAATCAAAGAAAAAGTCCTTGTCAGTTTTCACTGGTGTGCTGTGGCGTTCTAGCATCCCTCAGGGTTTGTGTAATGGCACTCAGATATAGCCAGATGCCTTACATGAAGCATCCACTCTAGAGAACCTGGGCCTGTCAGAATCTGTTGGCTGAAAGGACCTGCTGGACATATAGGATGGCCAGGCTGGCCCACTTTGAGTCTCATTGGCACTCCATGGTGCACTCTTGCCAGTGCTGGTTTCCCCTTGCTGGTTAGGAAGGATGGGTAATTTGGACTTCCAGATGACCTGGGAATGAACTGGCACCTCCACTCTATCTCTGGCCCTGTACCCAGGTTAACTCTAGAGTTATGAATGAAGACTCAGCCTTGCTTTAGGCCACTCCACAGAAGGACATGTCATCTCTTTTTCCGTATTCATGATTTGGAAAAATAGTGGTCTGAATGAGAATCTTCTCTTAGCCTCAAGACAGAGGAGGTAAACACACACACAAAAAAATCAATGGATTTGCCCTGACCTTTTTGGCTCAGGAGTTAAAGCATTGGCCTGTGGACCAAAGGGTCTTGGATTCGATTTCTGGTCAATGGCACATACCTGGGTTGCAGGTTCGATCCCCGGCCCCAGTCAGGGTCATGTGGGAGGCAACCAATCAATGTGTCTCTCTCACATTAATGTTTCTCTCTCCCTCTCTTTCTCTCCCCCTTCCTCCCTCTCTTCCACTATATCTAAAAATACATGGAAAAATATCCTTGGGTGAGAATTTGAAAAAAAAAATCGATGAATTTGACGACGTTTTTAATGAAAGGAGAAACTGTGATTTGAATGAATAGGAAGGAAATTAATATGATGATTATCTTTATATCATAATATATTATTAAAAGAAAAATGACTTTTGTAGATAAATCAATGAAGAATAATGAATAGTTAGATACACGTGACTTTTGCACACACACACATGATCATTATCACCTATCAAATTAGCTTGTTTTTTCTCCTCCACTCTTTTATATTCACACTTTTACAATAAAATGCAATAACACTTATTATCTTACACATGCACATGTGAAAATACATAGGTTAAAAATAGTATATAGGGGTGGGAGGGAGGGCCTGTAGGGGGGAAAGAAGAAACAACTGTAACAAAAATAAATTAATAAAAATTGGGGAAAAAATAGTATATAGAAATATATACACGTATATACAATGGAGTACATACAAAATATGTACTCCCTCTCTCCCTTCCCTCCCTCTCTATAAAAAAACTCAATGGAAAATATCCTCAGGTAAGAATAACAAAACAAAAAGTTTTAATTTGACTGACTTCTGATTTGACAACAGAATAATTCTGCAGTTATTCTTACCTACCACCTTATTTATTTATTATTTTTTTATCCTCACCCAAGGACTTTTTTTTTTTTTGCATTTATCTTCAGATAGAGGTGACGGGAGAGAGGGAGGAAGAGAGAGAGAGAGACATTGATGTGAGAGAGACACATCAAGTGGTTGCCACCCACACGACCCAAACCAGTGCCAGGGACAAACTGCAATCGAGGTACGGGCCCTTGGCGGGAACCGAACCCGGGACTCTCTGGTCTGCAGGCCGACACTCTAACCACTGAGCCAAACCGGCCAGGGCTCCTACCACCTTTTCAAAAAGCATAGTTGAGTACACAGTTAAACTGACAGTCTCATAAATTGCTCTTGACTTTGCAAATTGTTACAAATACTCTAGAAAGTAATTTGATAAAGTTACTGTCCTCTTTGATAGGATAATCTTACTCTTGGAATCAATCATAATAAAACAACCCAAGATATAGATTAAGTTATGTGTATAAAACTGTCACAGTGTCATTTGTAGCAGTTTTAGAAATGACCCACCTATCTAGTTACAAAGAATGGTTATGGATCCAGCTCAAATCCTTTATCAAATAAACTGAGTTATAATAAAGTGATTTGTAAATGTTATATAGTCACTTAAAAGAATATTTGGGCAAACTTATAGCATCCTGAAAATGTTTATGGTTTGTATAGTGAGGAAATTAGAAGTGCCTCAAGATTTCCCCTCAGGGGAAGGGAAGATGAGAGGAGATGGGAGGAGATGATGCCAAAATATTAACAGAATTAATGTTCTAAGAGGTAGTATTGTGGGTAATATTTTTCTTAACAATTTTTTAATGAAGTTATAAGGTAATTACATTACCTTATAATGAAAATGCATTTATTGATACTTGCCTAAAGAAGAAAATGCATTTAAATAGAAAAAATATGGAAAAATAAATAATTTAAGTAATCAGTGAAGTCTAATCAACATATCTGCCTGCTCACGTTTTTTGGAATATTTGAAAACTAAAACGTGTTTCCTTTGATTTTCCTGGTCTTTTCTGGTTCAGTGAATTCATAATCATTTCTGCTGTTTTGAATGGATGTTAGAAGTATGGGAACAAGAGATGGTTGAAAACTTGCCTAGCTGGTGTGGTTCAGTGGTTGAGTGTCAACCCATGTACCAAGGGGTCACTGGTTTGATTCCCAGTCAGGGCATGTGCCAGGGTTTCAGGCTCAGGCCCTGTGCAAGAGGCAGTTGATCGATGTTTCTATTCTCACTCTCTCCCTTCCCCTTCCCCTTCCCCTCTAAATATCAAGAAAAACACATTTAAAGAAAAAGAAAACCTAAATTGCCAAGGTGGGAAATGAGGTCATACCCAGTATCTGAGAAAGGACAGTGAACTTCAATGTACTTTTTTTCTTTCTTATTGATTTTTAGAGAGAGGAAGGGGAGAGAGAGAGCAAGATAGGAACATCAATGCGACAGAACATCGATTGGCCACCTCCTGCATGCCCCCCACTGGCCCTGACCAGGAATCGAACCAGTGACCTCTTGGTATATGGGTCGCACCAGCTGGGCTCAATGTACTTTTAAAGGAAAGGTCATTAAACAGCTGCATGCAATTAGGATATCTCATCTGAAAGGTGATAAGCTTCATTTTGAAGAATTTAATCTAAAGATCTGAGGTTTTTTTGTTTTTAAAGTGTCCCATGGCTGCTGAGGGATTGAAATGCCCCATATTAATGCAAATTTTGCAGATCATTCCTAGCAGGATTCTGAATCCTTGCTTGATAGAATTCTTTTTGCCCTGTGCACTGTGGGTAAATGGATTTCTGGTCTCTGCTAAGCTTTTACACAGTGTTTAGTCTGTGGTCTCATGGCTTATATTTCATCATTAGGGTTGTTTTCTTGTGCTTTTGGGTATTTTTTAGTTGCAGCTAAATATGTTCCTTTTATGACTCTAGTGATTGAAAATAGTATGGTCTTTTAGACTAACTCTTTTCAAGTTTTGAAATCAGCAAAAGAAGAAAATAAAATCTCTCCTTGAGAGAGATTGAAAGATATTTACTTTAGTGACAATTAATATTTTTTTCAGCAACTTTGACTCAGTAAATCTGGCGGAGGACCTACTATGTGAAAGTATATCCTGGAGATACCGGGATAAGTAGGGATTCCTTGTCCTCAAAGCACTGACAAGCAGATAAGCCAAGTACCCAGATAACTATAACACAAGACAACAAATAAAGCTTCCCAAGTTGCAAATTATCATCATCAGGTATTGAAAGAAGGAGACATTTCATGTAGTCTGAGCATGACAGAGTTTCATGAAAGAAGCTGCATTTGAAATGTTTTTACAAGAATTAAGTGGAAATAAAAGAGTCATTTCAAGCAAAGCAGGAAATAATGAGCAACAGCAAACTATCTAGTTCCATTCTGCTAAATATATAGTGTGAATAAAGGAGATAGGCTAAGAAAATGGGTTGGAGCCATTTAATGAAGCTTCTGGAATGCCGGGCTGAAGAATTGGTACTTAATTTCAGTAGGGATTAAACACTAAAGGTTTTGGAACAGAGAAGTGATATGATTAAAACTTTGCTTTAGAAATCTTTTGACCCAGAAGGTAATAATAGCCTGGCAGCAAGCTTGCAGGCCAGTAAGAGGACAGTGAGTTCTCTTGAGAGGTAAAAGGGCCCTTGATGGGCTGTAGTAGTAAAAATGAAATAGAATTGAAAAATGACACAGGGATATAATCTACCAGAATTAGCAGCCCACATGTATGTCAGGGTTGAGGGAGAAGGAAGAGTCAAGCTTTTGCTGAGGTGTAAAGCCTGGATAATTAAGAGGCTGGTGGTACTATTACTAGAAATGGGAAATGTGAGGGAGAAACTCATTTGGAGTTTGAATTTAGGCATCTTGAGTTTGAAATACTAGCTGTGTATTCCAGCTGAAGATTGCTAGTAGGTAGAGGATGGGTTTCAAAAGAAAACCAGAGCCCTGGCTGGTTTGGCTCAGCGGTTAGAGCGTCGTATCATATATTGTACTGTTGATGGTTTTATTCAATGTGATTGTTCAACGTGCTATATATAGGATATTGCATTAACTAGGATGTACACCCTTCCTGGTCTTTTAGAACTTTAAGCATTTTGGTAATTTCCTTTTTCTGCCATCTACTCCTTTTATTTGGTCACTTTTCTGTGGGCATATGAAGAAAGGGTACTTGGCTTACAAGGTGAGGGAGAACAGATCTGTTTTGAGGTTGGAGTCTTACTGGCCATCAGGAACTATTAAACTCTACCAGACATGGTATCCTACCCCTAATAATATTGAATCCCAAAATAGTACTTATTAATTTTTATATGTGCAGCATATATTTAGGAAAAGAGTTTATTCTTTGTCATTTTCTACTAGGTGAACTGTTCACTTTCAAATTCTCCAATTTGACTAGACAGGAAAATGTGAATTTAAGATCAGTCAAGCTGATCCTTCATCCTTCTAGGGCCATATTTAAACTAACTCAGTACCTTATAAACACACAAGAAATAAACAACAAAACCTAAAAGAGCTCAGTCATATTGAGTTCTAAAGAAGATGTGCCTCCAGTGAAAGAGTGGTTCAGATTTATTTGTCTGTATCTAAATAAATACAGGATTTAGGAATATATAGCATTAGAAAAATGTGTGCTTTAGTGCTGTGGTGCTTATTGAATGAAGTTTGATATAAGCATAACTTTTCCAAAGGGAAGCTTAATATGTTTTTCTGTTGTTCTTTTGTTTCATTAATTTTTAGAGAGGGGGTGGGAAGAGGGAAAGAGAGATAGAAACATTGATTGGCCACCTCCTGCATATCACCTACTAGGGATCGAGCTCGAAACTCGGGCATGTGCCCTGATTGGGAATCAAACCAGTGACCTCTTGGTCTATGGGTCCAATACTCAACCACAGAGCCACACCAGCTGGGCCCAAAGGGGAGTTTAGGCCAGATTTTCTAAATAACCAAAATGGTCAGAGAACGTCATAAAATGAATATCTTTTATTATTTTTTAAAAATCCAGTAGCCTTTTTCTAAACTTTTTTTTCCTTTATTGATTTTAGAGAGAGAGGAAGTGAGAGGGAGAGGGAGATAGAAACATCGATGAGAGAGAGCATCGATTGACCACTGCCTCCTGCTTGCCCCCCACCAGGGATCAGGCCCATAACCTGGGCATGTGTCCTGACCGGGAATCGAACCCGTGACCTCTGGGTGCACAGCTCAACGCTCAACCACTGAGCCACACCGGCTGAACCAGTAGCCCTTGTTTTTGGAAAGCTGATTAATTCTATCTTCCCTTCCTTTTACAGAGTACTGCTTCGTTTTTAGCAAGGTCGAGTTTACTAGTTGAAGGGACAGATGAGATTGCTCAGAGATAATTTGCCTCCTTCTGACATGTTTGTAATTTTCTAACTTGCTGCCTCCAGTCTAGCAGGAACTCAGGTGTAGAAATATGACACATGATCTGCTACCCTTCAGCATAGAGCTTGGGACAGAATGGGACTACCCTCCTCATTCCTGGGATCTTAACTCCATGGGTGACGTTGAAACAAGCAAGTGCAAAACTGAAATACAATCTTTTTCTTAATTTCTACCGTTCTCTCACCTAATCACTGCTGCTCACCATTGCTCTAAATTCTCTGTTTTATATTAAAGTTTTCTTCTGTTCATGTGCATTCTTCAGTTTTTTAAAATATGTTTTCAGTGATTTTTTAGAGACAGATGGGTGAGACAGAAACATTGATATCAGAGAGAAACACTCCCCCTACTGGGGATCGAACCTGCCACCCGGGCATGTGCCCTGACCCAGAACCCAACAGGAACCTCTCAGTCTGTGGGACGATGCTCAGTCCACCGAGCCACATCGGCCAGGCTCTTCAATATCTTTTATTTTAGCAAACACCATGTGTTTTGAGGCACCTCCTTGTAGGAAGGCGATTCTGGAGTAATCCTACCTAGATAAATTATTATGCCCTAGGAAAGGTGTCTTAGAGTATTAAAAATAGGGCCAGGTTTAAGTAGTGAGTTTTAAACCTCTAGGGTGGTTCCTGTGTTTTTCTCAGTGCTTCACAGAATTGATACTGTCATCTCTGTGGGCCTACTAGCATTGAGATGGGTAATAATTTCTTCCAGGTTATTATCAGTGATTTTCAAACATCCTTGATACATGATCAAGTATGTAGAATACAGGAAGTCACTTTTAGCACAAATGACATATTACATGGTATAATCTCTGTCTGGCATAGGACACTTGGTTCTATTTTATGAGCTTAATAGAAGGAAGTGTTTATTTTTGTTAAAGTATATATTTCAATAACCTTGCCAACTTTTTTTCATTTCATATTAAGGTTTATTCTCAAAATTTCTTATGATGCTTTCCTTACCATTCTTTCTTCCTCATTTCACTCCCACTACATTAAAAAAAAATTTATCTTGGAAGTGTGATAAGAGAGAATATAATACAGTATATTCATTGCTAACCTTTGGTACTATTCAATCTCTATTCTTGTTGATTCTAGTTGAAGACTATAAAATAAGGTCTAGAAGACTGACAAGGGAAGCCAAAATGTTCTGTATAGGTGTCAACTTTAAAGTATTTTGGGAGCAATAAAGTAAATGTATAAAATTCTTTGAATTTAATCAAAATTAATTTTTCAGAATACCCTTACATAAAGAATAGGATTAGGTGATTTGTTTGCTACACAGGAGAAAGATGTTTTACCTAAGCCTTTTGCTTCAGAACAGTATCTTTGTCACTAATAAGAATTAGAAATAGTTTTCAAGCCATAGTTAAGGGTGGTATCTGAGGTGTTTCCCTGCCTTCTTGTGTCTTCACTCCATTGTACATTAATTCCTGCCAAATGACTTCTGGGAGAGGTTTGTTTCCTCTGTCCTAGGCACAGGTGGTGGTTTTCACTTTACACCAGGCTTTTATGTTTTCCCTGAAGTATTTTTGTTAGCTTTACCTTTGATTTATGCTGTGCCGGATTGCTGCTTTCTTGTTTCCACACTCACCTCCTAGATAGTACCAAGCCTTTCCACACAGGTAATACAGTCACAGCTGAAGATTTTAAAGTGTCCCCTCAAGGAATTCCCACTGCTTGAGATTCATGTTCCTGCCTTTAGGAATTCACACACTCCATATGGACCATTGCCTTTCCAATAATGGACAGAGATTGATTTTTTCTGAATGACTTTTCTACACGTACACACTCCTGATAGCTTTTTAGATTGACACATGTGCATGAGTGATCTTTAAGAGGGAAGGTTATACATGTCGATTTTCTGTTTTGGTTTGCTTAGCATAACTACTGTGCTGATTATGCCTAATCAATACCCCTATATACACAGCATTGCTTAGAATACCTTTCAGAGGAAGGTACACTAGCAGAATACTGTAGTTGTTGACATTCCTTGGTTTCATCTGGCTCCTAGGCACTGAGTTGTTTTCTGAAATTGGCAAATGGCCCTTGCTCCTACATCAACTTTTAGATACCAATCCAAGCCCTTAAATTCCAAAACAGAATAGCCATAGAGTTTAGCATTATGATGAAAGGTAATTACTGAAGTAATAAACCCATCAACCCCAGGTTCACGTTCACTTGATTTTATTGCTTTCAGAGGATATAGAAGGCATTGGAATGCAGTCGTATGGTACAGTATGTTTTACTTTGTCCCAGTGGAAGCATTTATGAAACAATTGGTAATGTTAGTACAAATAATATATTTCATTCCATCCTTGAAAACAACAACAAAAAGCAGAAATGTCCACATCTAATAAGAAATGCTGGACAATTAATTACTCCAAAATTCACTGGCAGTGGTATATAATTAATTTCTTAGTAATCAGGAATGTTAGCATTATCTTTCTCTCTTTTAAAGATAAGTAGCCCATTGCTTTGAGGATGGAAATGGAGTATCACTTTTAGTTCTTTGAAAAATGGTTTCCTATTTTCGTTTGGACAGAAATCTAAATTCTTCCAACAACTTGTTTAGAATGAATATAAACAAGCACACAGCCCCGTGAATCAGACAGTATTATCAAATCAGACTTCTGATGTGTATTTCAGTAAAGATTGAAATGATAGTTGATCAGGAATATCTTTCAGTACACCTTATTCACATGAAACAGAAGAATATCATCCTTATTACTTTAGAGCACACACTTTTTGTTTTGATAAAATGATCTCCCACTTTATTTATCAGACATGACCTGGAATGACTCCTAGCTATTAAACAGATAAAACAAAATCAATGCCAAAGAGAGAAAGAAATAATAGTTGATCAGCTGTCCTAGGTTTTGTTAAGCTTAAAAACATGTGGGTGTTTTGCCCTGGCCGGTTTGGCTCAGCGGTTAGAGCGTCCACCTGCGGTCCGGAGAGACCCGGGTTCAGTACCCGCTAAGGGCACGTACCTCGGTTGTAGTTTGTCCCCGGCCCTGGTTGGTCGTGCGGGTGGCAGCAACTCAATGTGTCCCTTCCACATCGATGTTTCCCTCTCTCTCTCTTCCTCTCTCTCCCTCCCACTCTATCTGTACAAAAAAATGGAAAAATGTCCTCGGGTGAGGATTAAAAAAAAAAACGTGGGTGTTTTATGTACATTTCTTGCCATTTTCAATTTTATCAGCTTTAAAAATAAAGGCAAGACAGAGAGCATTCATGAGAGAAGCACTCTCATTGAACATGTATCATAGAGCTTAAAACAACATAGAACTCAAAACCAGTGGCTTATAAATGTCTGGATATTTTTTAAGCATTTCAATTTTTTGAGAACTGACAGTTCTGTATAGTAGTTTAGAAGCTTAAATATTCTACTTCAGTATTACAAAAAATAAAAATAAATCTCTGTTGGCAGAAATAATTGGAGGAGCGTAGGTATGTTTTGGGTAGCTTTGATTCTCTGAAATGTGACTAGCAGTATAAAACCAAACCCCCCTTTTGTAAGAGTATATATCAAGCAAAGTAATACAGTTGCCTTTTTACAAAATATGCTCATTCCCTGAGGAACATTAGAAATCATGGCCAGGATCCTCTATAGTACTGTTGCCCATATGACTTCATATTTCATTAACAAAGAAGATGAGTAAGTTATAGCTGATAAGTGAGTATATATTTTTTTTATCTTTATTTTTTATTTTTTTCTTAATCTTCACCCGAGGATATTTTTTTTTTCTTTATTGATTTTAGAGAGAGGGGAAGTGAGAGGGAGAGACAGAGATAGAAACATCGATGAGAGAGAACATCAATTGGCTGCCTCCTTGCATGCCCCCCACTGGGGATCAGCTCGTAAACCAGGAACATGCCGTGACCAGGAATCAAACTGGCAACCTCTTGGTGCATGGGCTGACACTCAAGCACTGAGACACACTGCCTGGGCACCGGAGGATGTTTGTTTGTTTGTTTATTTATTTATTTATTTTTAGATAGAGTAGAAGGGAGGGAGGGATAGAGAGAAACATCAATATGAAAGAGACACATTGATTGGTTGCCTCTCATAGCCGGGGATCGAACCTGTAACCCAGATATGTGACCTTAACCAGGAATCGAACCCAAGGCCCTTTGGTATGTGGGTCAATGCTCTAACCACTGAGCCGAACTGGCCACGGCTGTGAGGCTTTTTTGTCTTTATTGACTTCAGAGAGAGAAGAAGGGAGAGGGAGAAAAGAAACATTGATGAGATAGAAACATCAGTGAGAGAGAACATTGATTGGCCCCCTCTTGCACGCCCCCCACTGGGGATTTGGCCCACAACCTGGGCATGTGCCCTGACTGTGAATCGAACCTGTGACCTCTTGGTGCATGAGTCAACACAACCACTAAGGCACAATGGCTGGGCCTGTGAGGCTTTTTTAAAAAAAAAGAAGAAAAGCGTTTTTGGTGATTTATAGGTGAGCTTTAAACAACTCTTTTCAATAGAAAGGGGAGAGGGAACTTGGAGGCTTAAACCACTATTTTGTCACTCCTTTTTTTTTTTTTTTTTTTTAATCCTCACCCGAGGATATTTTTCCATTTTTTGTACAGATAGAGTGGGAGGGAGAGAGAGGAAGGGAGAGAGAGTGAGAAACATCGACGTGAAGGGACACATCAAGTGGCTGCCACCCGCACGACCAACCAAGGCCGGGGACAAACTGCAACCGAAGTATGTGCCCTTAGCGGGAACCGAACCCGGGTCTCTCCGGACCGCAGGCCAACGCTCTAACCGCTGAGCCAAACTGGCCAGGGCTTTTTTTTTTTTTTTTTTTTTTTTTTTTTTTAAAAGAATACAGCATTTATAGTTTTGAACATTTCTAAGATTTATAGAATTCTTACTGATCTCATGCAGAGCAGCAATATCATATCTCAACCCCTGCTGCTGTTTACATCATCATTGGTTAAAATTTGATTTACTAATCCCTCATTGCTGCCTCTCCGACTCTTCGTTTTTCATTTTATAGAGCCTTAGGTCTGGTATAGCTGAGCATCATGATGCTGTCACCTCCTCAGCCATCTGGCACAGGGGAAGAGGCACCTAAACAGAGTCTTCAGAACAAAAGTCACATATGAGCAAGATCAGAGTAGTGTGAAATCTAAAACAGGTAGAGAGAGTCTAAATCAGTTGTTCTCAACCTTCTTAATGCCATGACCCTTTAATACAGTTGCTCATGTTGTATGTGGGCATATCTGCATGTGGGCGGACCCACCTGGAGACGGATAGAGGAGCGGTGTCTTGCTTCCTAAGACCATCAGAAATATCTGTTTTCTGATGGTCTTAGGCGACCCCTGTGAAAGGGTTGTTCGACTCCCAAAGGGGTTGCAACCCACAGGTTGAGAACCGCTGGTCTAAATGCTAGCAAAGGTGAATGCACAACCCAAAAAGAGTTTTGATTTGAAAGCTTTCATTTTGCTTGGATAAGATCTGCCTTTTGCTTTCTAGGAGAAAATAATTCATAATGTTCGTAGCTAAACTTTTGTAATTCTAGACTAGATACTGTTAACTAAAGGAATTAAGAAAACATGGTAGCCCTGGCCAGTTTGGCTCAGTGGTTGAGCATCAGCCTGCGGACCAGAGAGTCCCAGGTTCGGTTCCCACTAGGGGCATGTATTACAAAAAAAAGAAACAGAAAAAGAAAACATGGTAGTCTTATTTTTTATTTTTAATCCCTACCCGAGGACATTTTTTGTTCAGGTAGAGTGGGAGGGAGAGAAAGGAAGAGAGAGAGAGAGAGAGAGAGAGAGAGAGAGAGAGAGAGAGAGAGAAACATCGATGTGAAAGGGACACATCGAGTGGCTGCCACCCGCACGACCGACCAGGGCCGGGGACAAACTGCAACCAAGGTACATGCCCTTAGCGGGAACCGAACCCGGGTCTCTCGGGACCGCAGGCTGATGCTCTAACCGCTGAGCCAAACCGGCCAGGGCTGGTAGTCTTATTTTTCTTCCATCTTTCATATTCTTGACCTGTGACCTTGCTTTTGATTAGATGTTTTGTTCCTTCTTTTAGCCAAGAAAGCATATTCCAGCCACTGCCAAAGCTCATTTTGTCTAGGTTGAAATCTCATGGAGGTTTATGTTGAGAATACTTATGTTCCCTACTTAAGGAAAAGGCATATTATCTTGATTCCTAGTGCCAGTAATTTTCTGTATTGACTGATATCTATTTAGATTGTTCTTTAGTCAGGGAAATGATTTGCAAATATGATTGTTCCTTTGTTCAACAGTCTTAACATTCTGCCTAGTGGCTACCAAAATTTTACAAACATGGAAGCTAAAAGGTGGTGATTTCAACTTTCGATGTTTTTTATTTCCTCTTTTGGTGAATTTATTTTCTGTGTCTTGGTGTGAGGACAGTGTGTTGTAGACTGTCATGTATGGGCGCATTAGGCTGAAATGAATGTAGCCAAGCTAACTTTTCCCCAGTGTTTTGTAGTAGTTGTTAATTTAAAATCCAAAACAAAAAAACCCTCAGGGACACTAAATGTGCTTGATTTGTTATTGCTTGCTATTGCTTCACCTTTCATTCCATATCTTGCTCTCATGCTTCCTAATGCCTGAGCAGACTGCATCATCAGAGCGCCGAGGAGAGTGGGAAATCCAGCCCAGCCGGCAGACCAATACCTCATACCTGACGTCTCACTTGGCTGCAGACCGCCATGGGGGATCAGTGCAGGTACTTACTGCCTTTACTGCCTTTTCCTGGCCTTCCTAACTTGGCTGGTAGAATGTTGATTTTCTTCTGAAATTCAGGTTCCTTTAGAATGGAAACTTATAGCAAGGTTGAGGTGCTTCTATAGGTAACTATCTGTGTGCTAATTTTCTGCCTACATGGACTTGTAAGAGTCATTTGTTGAGATGACTGCTAGTTATTGTCATTGACTAAGAAATGTCTTTGGTTTCTGATACTGATTTTTGCTTCAACTAGTTCTACAACCTTGATCCACTCATGATAAACCATAAAAATAACGTAAAGATAGATGTGTGTTAGTGTCAAGTCTGTGAATTGTAAGGACCTAAAATGGATAAAATTATTTTTTTTAATAGGGGACTGCATATGCAGCTCATTCCACAATAATATGTACTTTAGTCCAAGTCAGCTATTTCTGAGTGGGTACCCAAGTAAGTTGGGCTATTTCTTTTTTCTCCTGGAATAAATGTGGTTTTGGAGAATTCTTTCTGACTTCATTTCGACTATTTTGAATCTCTATTTTCTCTAATACTTAAGAAGTACTTGTATCTCTTAACTTTTCTTACGTCAGTCTCTTAAACATCTTTTTTTAATCTTTGTAGTTGAAAGTACTACAAATGTCTTCCCTTTTCCCCCCATTGATCCCCTCCTCCCTGCTCCCACCTAACTCCTGCTTTCCTCAAATTGTTATCTGTGTCCATTGGTTATGCATATATGCATGTAAATTCTTTGATTTGTCTCCTCCCAAACCCCCACCCCTGTCTTAATAATCTTCACTAAAATGTTTTTCTCATATTAAGTGACACCACCAACTGGGGCACATAGGTGAACCCAAAGCTAGCAAACAGAAATTCTTATATAGGGGTAGACGAATCTTTTGCACATAGAAATGCATCTTGATAGGCTTGGTAATCTACAATATGCTTTTACATGGAGTTGATTCACTGAAGTTAGGAGATGGGAAGTTAGGAGACAGCTTTGGCCCTATAAAAACCTCACAGAAACATCTAAGTAAAAATAATGATGGATTGAACACACAAATCTACTCTCACTCCTTCCTGAAACAACACTAAAAGAATGATAAAACAATTTTTTAAAGGCATAAATTTGTATAAGATTGGAGAAAATAGAAGAGGAGGCAACAGCCACAAAATGTTAGAAGCTGGAAAGCAGATGAGCAGTTACTAAATAACTTAGGATTCTTAAGAAAACTGAATCCTGTGCCAGTAGAGGGAAAAGCTGAGAGCCTGTTTACATTGAGGAATCCCTAGAAGACTCAAAAGTTAGCCTTCTATAAGGGGGAGGTATGTGTGGAGAGGCATGTGCTAAAATAATGAAGATTGGTTAAAAGTCTGTTTAAGCCCGGCTAGCCGGTGTGGCTCAGTGGTTGAGTGTTGACCCATGCACCAAGAGGTCACTGGTTCAATTCCCAGTCAGGACGCATGCCCAGGTTGTGGGCTCCCCTACATGGGGAGCATGCAGGAGGTGGCCAGTCGATGTTGTCTCTTATCGATGTTTCTGTCTCTCTCTCCCTCTCCCTTACTCTTTCTCTAAAATCAATAAAGAAGCCCTGGCCAATTTTGCTCAGTGGTTAGAGCATCGGCCTGCAGTCCAGAGAGACCAGGGTTCGGATCCCGCTAAGGGCACATACCTCGGTTGCAGTTTGTCCCCGGCCCTGGTTGGGTCGTGTGGGTGGCAGCCACTCAGTGTGTCCCTTTCATGTGGATGTTTCTTTCTCTTTCTCTCTCTCTTTCTCTCTCTCTCTCTCTCTCTCCTTCACACGCTCTCTCCCTCCCACTCAATCTGAACAAAAAATGGAAAAATTGTCCTGCGGTGAGGATAAAAAATAAAATCAATAAAGAAAAAAAATTTTTTTAAAAGAAGTCTGTTTAAGAAGCCAGAGAGATCCCTAGATGCTCTTCCCCCTCCTCAGCAAAGACCCAAGATTTTTTTTTTCAAAGATTTATTCTTAAAAAGGCAAAATAGAGGATCTCTGGATTAGGGGATATGAGGAACCTTTGGGGACAGAGTGCTAGCCTGATAAAAAGTGGAGATTAACCCTGGCCAGTTTGACCCAGTGGTTAGAGAGTCGGCCCGAGGACCAATGACTCGCAGGTTTGATTCCAATCAAGGGCATGTACCTTGGTTGTGGTTCATCCCCTGCCCGGGTTGGAGTCATGCAGGAGGCAGCCAGTCCATGTGTCCCTCTCACATAGATGTTTCTCTCTCTCTCCCTCTCTGCCACTCTCCCACTCTGTCTGAAGATAAATAGAAAAATATCTTGTGGTGAGGATTAAACAAAAAAAAAAAAAAAAGGAGATTAAATGAATGTATGCATACTGGCTGCCTGCTTTCCCCATTTAGTCCTTCAGAATGCTGATAGCCAGGTATGTACCTTCCAGGCAGAAGATTGAGTTGACTCTGGGGAATCTGACCAGCCCAAAAGAAAACATCTGAGCATACCGACAAAAGGGTTTCCCTAATGAAATGGCCCAGTCACAGCATTCTGCAGTGAGATCCATACTTTAGAAGTTCCACCCTGTACTCAAAGTGCAAATTAAAGTTGCAATCTCTCACTTTTACATATGAGCAGACAATCAAAGATTATGGGACATCTGAGGAAAGCCTTTAATAGAAACCAAAGCAACCAACAGCAACAACAAAAACCCACCTTATTATAAATATCCTCAGAAACAGAAGATACTATAACTATGAAGCAAGGACAGAATGCTATTTTTAAAAGGAATACTCTCAGAGCAAACAAACAAACAAGAAAAGAGCTCTTGGAAAGTAAAAACATAAACAAAAAATTTAAACTCAGTAGTTTGGAATATAAAATTGTGAGGAAGTCTCCCAGAAAGTAGAGCAAAGAGACAGAGAGGTGAGCCCTGCTGGTGCAGCTCAGTGGATTGAGCGTCGTCCCATGGACTGAGATGTCCTGGTTCAATTCCCAGACAGGGTATATGCTCGGGTTGTGAGCTTGATTCCGGTGAGGGGCGTGCAGGAGACAGCCAATCTATCTCTCTCTCTCTCTCTCTCTCTCTCTCTCTCTCTCTCTCTCTCATCAATATTTCTCTGTCTCTAAAAAATTAGTAAAAACATATTTTTAAAAAAGAGAGAGACAGAGAGATGAAAATAGTAGAAAACAATATTAAGATTTAAGGAGAGTCCAAGTGGTTCAATTTCTAAATAATGGGAGTTCCAGAGTGAGAACAGAAAGTAAAGAGGAGGAAATCATTAAAATAATTTCCCAGAACTCATAAAGACTTGCTTCTAGATCAAAGTGCCCACCATAATGGAAGATAGAACCAACCATATCAAGGTATATCATTGTGAAATTTCAGAACACCAAGGACAAAGAGAAACTCCTTCAGGCTTCAGAAATAGAAAATAGTCATGTGCAAAGAAATGATCAGGATTTAGTGTAGCTTCAAATTTCTGAATGATAATACTGGAAGCTAGAAGCCAATGAATAATGTCTTCAAAATTCTAAGGGAAAAAATTATTTTCAACCTAGAATTTCATAGCCAAACTATCACTAAAGATATTTTCAGAAATATAATGTCTCAAAAATTTTACTCTCCATGCACCCCTTTTTATGAAGCTATAAGAGGATGTGCGCTATGAAAATGAGTGAATAGCCTGGCCGATGTGGCTCAGTGGCTAGACTGTTGGCCCGCGGACCAGAGAGTCCCAAGTTTGGTTCCTGCTAAGGGCATATACCTCGGTTACAGTTTGTCCCTGGCCCCAGTTGGGGTTGTGTGGATGGCAACCAGTCGATGTGTCTCTTTCACATTGATATTTCTCTCATGTCCATATTTCTCTCTCTCTTCCTCCCTATCTCCCTCCAAGTCTATCTAAAAAGCACAAAAATGTCCTTGGGTGAGGATTTAAAAAAAAAAAAAGTGACTCTAAAGTTGTTTAAAAATAAAAACATATAGGAAATATTTATACATATGTAGGACCTATCCAGGGCCTACGACTTAAGAATGACATTTTACATTTAGCCAATATTTATTTTGCTCAAATATTTATTATTTTTAATTATTTACAATTCTTATTGAGGTCAGTATTATAGATAGGGAAACTAAAGTAGAGAATTACTAAATATGTTGTGAGAAATAGGATTGAAGTATTGATGAGCTAAAGCACTTCTTTTTTTGGTTCACAGCTCTGAGTTTTCACATTAATATTTTTTAATATGTTTTTTATTGATTTTGAGAGTGGAAGGGAGCTGAAGAGACAGAAACATCAATGAGAGAGAAACATTGATTGGCCGCCTCCTGCACGCCCCCCACTGGAGATGTGGCCCACAACCTGGGCATGTGCCCTGACCAGGAATTGAACTAGCAACTCTTGGTGTATGGAATGATCCTCAACCAACCAAGCCACAATAGCCAGGGCTTCTTCACATTAATATTTTTTAAAATGGGACTAAACAATAGTTCCAATTTTTGAGGCTTCCAAATGGGATATTATCAACATTAAGGACTAAAGTTCAGAATAGTACTTCACCTTAGTCTCTTTCATGGATAATCCCATATGATATTAATTACTTTGTTCTTGTGTGATACAGGCAGAAGAATGTGGGATTAATTTTAATAGTGAGTATGGCAAAATAAGTATCAGTATTCCAGATATAGAAATGAAGATTTTTAAAAATGAAGTTATACTAAAAAAAATTAATAGAAAAAGTATAAAAATTATATTGTTTATTTTTTATTTATTTATTTTTTAATCCTCACTCGAGGACATTTTTCCATTTTTTGTTCAGATAGAGTGGGAGGGAGAGGGGGGGGAAACATCGACGCGAAAGGGTCACATCGAGTGGCTGCCACCTGCACAACCCAACCATGGCCGGGGACAAACTGCAACCGAGGTACGCGCCCTTAGCAAGAACCGAACCCGGGTCTCTCTGGACTGCAGGCCGACGCTCTAACCGCTGAGCCAAACCGGCCAGGGCTAAAAATTATATTGTTTAAAAACTAATAATTTATTATATTCATAAGTGTCTTTACAGTTTTTCAGATTGCTTTATTATATATCATTGTACTTAACTTTGTAATTATGAGATTGATAAGACCAAGGCTGTTGGCATAGTCTAACAGAATTAGAAACTAGGACCCGCAGAGGATGTATGGCAGAGCTAAGCCTGGAATCCAGCTCTTTGGTCACCTACACTAGTGTTTTTTACACTGCACACATAGGCAGCAGTTCAGTGGTTTGACAAACTATACCTCCATCGTGAAATAATTAACTGGATGCCCTGAAGGCCCAGATTGATTCTTAAAGTGCAGTTAAGTTTAAGTTTAAGGTTAGATAACTGGTGTTAAGGTTCTCATTTGTGCTTGATTCATTTGAGACCAAATTCTCTTTGATACAGACTATAAAGTGAGGATAATCTCTTCTTTTGGTTGCCCAACTACATTGCTTGTGGGCCTTCATAGGAAGGAGAAGTTAGAGAGTATGAAACATGTAAAATGTCATGAGCAGGCACCATGACCCAGAGTTACCAGGTAATTCGCGTAGTGGTGCTTACTCCTGCTTTGTTCATGTCAGTGGAGGCCAAGACACTTTATTTAACATCTTGCCTAGTTGCTGAATTGTTCATGAAGAAACTTATGATTTCTCCTTTAATCCTTGTGCTCACAGAATGACCCTACAGTACTATCACTAGTGCACAGCCAGAATGTATCCACAAGAAGCAAATGTAGGCTGAGGAAATCAACAGGACACCATTAGCTCGAGGAGCTGTGGTTTTCCATTCTGTAAACTCTCTCCTCCGCCTTTTGTTTTTGCTGGTTTTTCCCTAACTTTTTATTTTGAAATTTTTTAATTTACAGAAAAGTTGGGGGTTGGGGGAGAAGATGCAATGAATCAGTTTATATCCTTAATTAACCTAGATTTGCTTTTTAACAAGATTTTTTTTTTTATCCTCACCCGAGGACATTATTTTTTTGTTCAGATAAAGCGGGAGGGAGGGAGAGGAAGAGAGAGAGAGAGAAACATCAATGTGAAAGGGACACATCGAGTGGCTGCCACCTGCACGACCAACCAGGGCCGGGGACAAATTGCAACCAAGGCACGTGCCCCCAGCGGGAACCGAACCCGGGTCTCTCTGCACCGCAGGCCGACGTTCCAACCGCTGAGCCAAACCGGCCAGGGCTTAACAAGATATTTGCTTTAACACTTTGTGAGATATTATGGGACCAGGGGGAGTGTTCACTAAACTATTTATTCATTTATTTTTTTTATATTCTCACTCGAGGATATTTTTCCATTTTATCTTCAGATAGGGAGGGGGAGGGAGAGAAACATTGATATGAGAGAGACAATTTATTGGTTGCCTCCCATACAACCCCAGCCAGGGCCAGGGACTGAACCACAACTGAGGTACATGCCCTAATTCCATGATATCTAATGTACAGTACATACCACATTTACCCCAGTTGTCTCCAAAATTAATTTTACAGTGTTCAGATTTAATCAAGGTTCATACATTGTATTTAGTTGTTTTGCCTCTTCTGTCTCTTTCAATATCTTGGTTTCTGAATTCTTAATCTGTTTTAATCTGTAACGGTCATTTCTGTCTTATTAGAAAATAATAAAGGGGAGAGGGTTAAGGCATGTCATTTTTGAAGAATCCAGTCTTGTCCTATAGAATGTCCCACATTTTGGATTTGTTTATTTGCTTCCATCATACTTAGATAAAACTTTTCTTTTTGCAAGAATACATAGATAATGTTATATAGTATTTATTATATCATGTCAGGAGATAAATGAGAGTGGATGGTTCCATCAATCAGAGATGTTAAATTGGACCACTAACAGAAATTTGGGTCTCCCTTGGGTAAGTCCAAATTTAATGTTGTAGGTTTCTTTTAAAAAAAATTTTTTTTTAAATTGATACTAGAGAAAGAGGGGGAAAATTAGAGGGAGAGAGAGTTAGAAACTTCGATGAGAGAGAACATCAGTTGGCTGCCTCCTGCATGCTCCCCACTGGGGATCAGGCCCACAACCTGGGCATGTGCCCTGACCAGGAATCAAACTGGAGACCTCTTGGTGCGTGGGTCGATGCTCAACCACTGAGCCACACTGGCCGGGCTGTTACAGGTTTCTTTAACTATATAGCATTGTTTTCATTTTTTTTAAAGCATGTATTATTAATAAGGACAATGAATATTGCTGGTTTATGGTGTCATCCACCATAATAATGGTGGGCATAGACTGCAAATAAGTAGTATTCACCTTCTCTGCCCTTTCTTCTTTGAATAAATACCCTAAAGACTCCTTGCACTAAGCATTTCCTGCCACCTTCCTCTTTATGACTACAGGACATTTTTAAGAATTAACTGCCGGTAAGGGCCCCAGATCTAGAGGGAGATGAGATAAGAATAAATATTTATAGAGGGAGAATAACAGTAATATGAACATTTATTGAGCCATTGCTATGTACCATGGTACTGGGCTAAGCACTTTCTGTGGATTGTCTGCACAGTAACCCAATTAGGTAAGCAGCATTGTTTCCCCATTTTACAGATTAGGAAGCTCAGGCACAGAAAGATTGAGGATCTTGCCCATGGACCCACAGCAAGTAAGTGGTGGAGCTAGGGTTCAAACCCAGGGCTGACTGAATCTAGAGCCCATTTCTTATTTACTGTGCTGTGCTGCCTCCATTATTGTGCACCAGGTATTGTACCAGACATCTTATACATTCTCTTGTATAATTCTCACATCAGCCTGTGAGAAACAGTCTCTAATAAATGAAGTTACTTACCCAAGGGCATATAATATCCGAACCGTTTATTCTATTTTGTGGTTCTCTCCCATGTTTCAGCCAAGATCTTTAACAGCAGAGTGGTTTGTGCAGCGGGGTCCCTTTTCCCACTCCCCAGCACCCACATAAACAGGAATCATGTGTGGAAATGAAAGCAGGTGGCAGAAGCAACTGCACAAGCAAGAGAAGCCTGATCGGGTCCACATTAACCAGATGACAGGAGTGAGAGCCTTCAGTTACAATTCGGGGACCATCAGTGAGACATGGGATGACACTGAACCTGAAATAAAGGTTGTTGAAATAAGACTTGTCTTCCAAAGGAAAGCGTTTCCTTACCGTCTGCCCTGTCACCAGACAGGACATGGCAGTCTTGTTATTTGAGTAACTTCAACCTGATAGTCAAAGCCATGAAGAAATTTCTGAAGGAAAGTGTGATTGAGTATAGTTTCTGGTGCCCACTCTTAATCTCTTTTGTAGACTTTTTTAACATCATCACCAAGTCTGTATATAATTACAGCATAATAAATTAAGAGAAGTAGAATTAAAGAGAGTAATATGGCCTGTTGAATAGGATTTTTTGAGGATTAAATTTACACACGCAATGTAGTAGAGTCATTGACACAGAGTAAGCATTCAGTATGGAAGTTATCATTGTTATGGATTATGTCATTGAGTTTTGTGTTCTCACATGATAGGATCTGGGAACCTTTCCTAAATTAGGACTTTTGGTCCCTCAACCCAGGAAAACAAACATTACAGACACTGCTTGACTAGTACCTAAGCGAGAGACCAGATCTCCCTTAGTGACCCTGTCTGACACTGGCAGGAGGCTCCTATTGTCATGGTGTCTGTCACACCTCCTCTTTCTGTTTCAGGTGGTTAGCTCAACCAATGGAGAGCTGAATGTCGATGACCCCACGGGAGCCCACTCTAATGCACCAATCACAGCTCACGCCGAGGTGGAAGTAATGGAAGAAGCTAAGTATGTTCATTTTTCAAGGGGGCTCTTGAGCCATAGATTGAAAAATCTTTGTCTCTTTCTCTCTGTGTGCTGCTCATCTCAGACTGAATTCCTCATGCTTGTGTCCACAGCTTTCTTCTGACCATTTTACTTTTTGCATGGTACTGTAAGGCTGCTGCTGCCCTTTAGTTGTGATTTCCAGAAGACAATCATATTTTCCTAATCCACATGAGGCAAAAGACATAGTGAACTAAAAGAATCATGATATCAGCCGGTGTAGCTCAGTGATTGAGCATCGACCCATGCACCAAGAGGTTGCTGGTTCAATTCCTGGTCAGAGCATATGCCCACGTTGTGGGCCAAATCCCCAGTGAGGAGCATGCAGGAGGCAGCCGTTCGATGTTCTCTCTCATCGATGTTTTTATCTCTCTCTCACTCTGCCCCTCTCTCTCTCTAATATCACTAAAGGAAAAAATAAAAATGAATCATGATAGCCCAGCTGGTATGTCTCAGTGGATGAGCGTTGACCCATACACGAAGAGGTTGCCGGTTAGATTCCCAGTCAGGACACATGCCCGGGTCGTGGGCTTAATCCCCAGTAGGGGGCATGCAGAAGGCGGCCAATTGATGTTCTCTCTCATCGATGTTTCTATCTCTCTCTCCCTTTCCCTTCCTCTCTCTCAAAAATCAATAAAGAAAAAATATTTTTAAAATAATAATAATAAATAAAAGAATTGTGATAGGAGACCTACAATAGATAGTAGTCATGAGCCTCTTGGTGCCCTGGGGCTTCTTGCTGCCTATTGAACACAGAAAAATCTGCTATCTCAACCATGGGCTATGTTGAACAGCATGCAATTTCTAGCTCTTGGCTAACCACTCTGCATATGTAATCCTGCAGCAATGATTTCAGGGCCATTTTGTTCTCACTTAAATGATTCTGGATTCAGAGAGATTCAGATAAGCAAGAAAAGTAGTATCTATACCTATGAGTGAAAGGGTCTTGAGAAGGAAAGGAAATCACACTAATTCCAAGAGGGTGAAGAAGTTGCCCCTCCCCCCCCCCTTTCTGATGCTCTTGCATGTGAATGTCTTGCCCTGTCCATCCCACCAGCCCCTCGGTGCTCTCTGCATGGTCTGTGTTTGAACTGTTAAAATATGGGGTTGAAGGTGAAATAACTGCTGATTCTACTACAAAAGCAGCATTTCTATCACTTCTTCCCTTTTTGTCCCATCCCAAATTCAGATCCAGGTTTAACCTCCAAGAAGACAAGAGGTAGAGAGAAGTCCTTTACAAATCAGTAATTGCTGCCAAGCCTGATGTGGATGATTTTTCTTGTAAACCCTTTGCAAACATTCAGGCTATCCCAGTACCCTGTTCTCAGAAGCAGACAACAAATTTGTAGTGAAACTACATCCTCAGTGGTCTCTTGAGCCCCCAAGTAATCTACATAAAAGCCAGAATATGGTTACACCTCTAGATATAAGGTGGTGAAAGGCCAGTCAAGACCTGCATTCTTCTTCCCTCCACCTACTACATGGTTGTTCCTCCCACCTACTACACTTTGCTTCCAGGAGGTCCATTACTTAGAAAGCCAGGATTTGAGGATTCCCACCCAGTAGATAAAAAGCAAGTGAGGATGACTTAGAGTCGCTCCTGTCGAGTCCCTGCTGACTGTAGGCTCCTCTCCTGGTTTATATAAGGCCCTGACACATAAGGAGGGTGGGAGGGGGGTGGTTAATGCCAGGAATAGACTATTTTTAGTAAGGAAACATGTTCCCTATTCTCAGGGACTTTGGAGATTTTAATGGTATTCACAATTTTTAAGTTTCCATGACAAAACTTGATTCTCCCAAGTAAACAGTGTGGTACTCCTTCTCTATGGGTTCTTAACCTTGGCTGCACTTTGGAGTCACCTGGAACTTGTTAGAAAATACAAATGCCTGAATCCTGGCCCCAGTGATCTAATTTTGTTTATCTGGAATATGGCCTGAGCATCAGGAATTTGTAAAGTCGAAGTGATTCAAATGTATAGCTAGGGTTGAGAACCACTGCACTAGGTATGGTGTGATCCAAACATTGTCTGGGCTTGAAAGATGGCTGTACCCATTCCCACCCCCACCTCACTTCCAATTCACCATTGTAGCTATTACTTTGAAGCTAGAAATTTAGCTCTGCTATTAATAACATACTTTGAATACCAAGATTGAATGGGCTTTAATCTTATAATATACCCTAAACAGGTTTATCTCTTGAATCCATTCATCTCATTTCATTTCAGTAAATGTGTGCACTAATTGTGTATGTGGGTGTGGTGTTTGTGTCCTGTGTATAAGATAGGGGTTCATTCACAAAGAGATTCCAATCTGGTGTAATCTAAACTCTAGGATGTAAAAAGAGTTTAACGTCTCCCCATTTAGCAAAAAAAGACCACTGTGCCTCTTTGCCACCAGTGTCAGGTTTGTCTTAAAGATGTGGAAACCAGAGGGGAGCAATTATATTTCACCAAATGTCATCCAAAAGCTTATAGCGTAGGGCACGTGGTGTGCTGATTCCCCTAGAGATTTCATGAGCTACCAATCTGTCTTTCCCAGGGAACTTTCAGGGCACAGCCATATGTCGGCCTTCTATGTGTATGGGGGGGAGTAAGGCGGAGCCATGTGTCCACCTGCTTGATCATTTTCACAGGAAGAAGTCACAGCTAGAGAAGCACAAGGCGTCCCAAACAACCCCTCATTACACGCAGCTGTGATGCCATTTGTCCCTGTAGCTTGCTTCTGGGGAAAAAAGGGGTCGTGGCCTATATTGAGATTCACTAGGGTACTGCGGAGACTATGGGAAACCTTCATTTCTAAGCTTTTAGTTTTTGGTTCCTCACCCAGCTTGTTTTGTGTAAAGGAGGAGAGAAATTACAGGGTCTTAGTTTTTGTTCCATATACAAAATGAATATCTAACTTCTCTTTTTCTCTAGCTACAGGACACATGTCCTTGTTTAAGTATGATTAGTAGTAAAGTGAAGCAAGGCAGCTTTTTGGTTGACGTCTGTCATGGTAAGACACAGGGATTTGTGGTTATCCACTGACTTGCTATAAATTAGCAAACACAGGCCTCATTTCCTCTGAAATTAACAAGAATGGGATCAGGGCCCTTAATTCATAGCAGAGACCCTCCCTTCTCTGAGTCCTCTCCTAGAAAAATGAAGTGTCTTTTCAGCCTTTTTCCCCCCTTAGAAGAAGAGCTAACTGCTGACTGCTTTGGTCAGGCATGTTGGACTTATGGAAAGCCTAGGGACTTTTCTTTCCCTCAGAATAGTTGGGGGGTTAGCTTAACAAATTGCACACTAAGATTTCATGCAGGTTTGGCTTTGGTGCTCGTTTGAATTCTTATAGGCAGGATCATTTGTTCTTTCTCTGTTACTTTCCGGGAACCTGCCCAGGAAAGCCCACCCTGGGGCACCCATCAACTCTCTTTCTGTTTTGCTTTGCCCTTCACTGAGGTCCAGCTCCCATCATGATGCTTCTGTCAGGCCCCTGCCCCCTCCACTTTACTGTGGGGACCAACTGGCCTGGGCCTACTCACCCTACCTTGACAGAGGAAGAAACTAAACACAGGCACAGCATTCTGCATGTTTGCATGGCTCACAGGGAGTTGCTTCCATCTCACTTCTGTGGACTAATATCTCTTTCTCTCTCTTCCTTTCTGTGTTTTTCTCTTTACACACTCTGTAGCTGCCTGAAAATGCTCAACCTGTGGTGAGTCCCTCTCTCCAGTCCACATGCTAGGGGAGTGGACCAGACTGGGCTGGGATTGGCAGAGTCAAACAAAATGTCTTAGGAATACTGAGTGGCTTCCATATGCCATCTTGCCATACCCACCCAGACTGGGGAATTAGATCCACAAGGTGGGGATGGGGCAGGCCTGTACCGAGGATCCACCTAATTGCTGCCTCCTCCTGTCAAAACAATATCTATCCCACCGTATTCAAAATTAGCTCTTTGAATTGAGCTGAATGAATTGTTTATCAAATTAATGCAACCATATGTTATCAGACAGAGAGGGACAGAGATAGGAGGACAAAGTTACTATATCAGTTGTTTAGATTATTCCTCACAACCCCAAGAACAGTTGTTGCCAGATAATCTCACATTCTGCAGCGTGGTCTCTACCTGGAAATCAACTGCTTCGGAAAAATCTGTGATTTCTCTTTTTGATTCAGCTGGTTCGTCCATCTGTAGAATATGAATCTCTCAAAAAAAAGCTCTTTGGGGCGAGATGGTGGGCATGTTGTTTTGGGGTTTTTTTGTTTGTTGGTTTGGTTTTTGTTTATTGTCCTTTTTTTCCCTTTCTATAAGAGAGTATAGTGGACCAAAGACTGACTTGGCCAATGAAATTATGAAGGCTATCTTTTCCAGGTTCTTTGAATGCGTTCTTAGGAACAATACAAGGTATATAGAAAGGGAAACCCTAAAGAATCCATGTTTGGTAAGGCAAATTCTTGCTACACGATAGAGCCCCCTCCCCAGCTCTCTTCCTGGACACTACCTGTGACCTTCCAGGTGATCCTGAACTAGTTGATCTCTTGCAGTCTGAAATTTTAACTCTCCCACATTGTCTGCATGCATGGGGTCATATTCTGTGTAGTGATAATGGCCCGCTGGCCTCTATGACTTCCTTGTTTCTATTTGTCTTCAGTGACTGAGTTGGGCATTGGTTTCTGAACCCTAAGACAAGTAGCCTATGGGGTTCCCCAGGGACAGAGATGTATTGAAGTTAACAATTGGGTTTTATAGAGATAGAGTTTGTAGTCTTACAGCATCAAGGAGTACACTGAGCTTATTTATTTAGTAAACATGAGTGTATAATCTGACAGTGCTATGGTCTGTTTATCCCTGTGAGAGTCAGTCATGTGATTCTGACTGCAAATACAAGCCTACTGTGTGTTCATCCTACTCAGTGCTTGGAACTCTAGGAGGTCCCAAGGCCTTTGCCCAAAAAGCTTAGGTACCATCTTGCTGGCGAGATAAGACATTCATACTTGAAAGGACAAGTGGTTCTCCAAGGCACTTATGTCATTGTCCCTTGAGAGGTCACTGTGGACAGGATGGTTAAGGAAGATTTCATGGATACTATGGGACTTGAGCCAGCTATTAAAGCAAGAGAAAAATGTATAAGTATAGCAAAGAAGAGAATCATAGCAAAGGAATAGGTGAAGGGAGAGCCGGGACATAGTAAGAGAGCAGGACATAGTAAGAGGACGTATCTTTTGCACCAGCCATGCCATAGCCATCATCACCCCCTTCTGGATTAGTCACTGCCTGAGCAAGAGTTGCTTTCTATTCCAAAGGCAGGAGTAAGGAGGGAATACTCAGGCTTAGGGATGTGCCAGGACTATGGCTGTTGCCCAGAAGGCAGAACTTGGAGGGCTCATAGAAAAAGCAAATAGCCCGGCCAGTGTAGCTCAATGCACCAAGAGGTTGCTGGTTCAATTCCTGGTCAGGGCACATGCCCAGGTTGTGGGCCAAATCCTTAGTGGGGGGCATGCAGGAGGCGGCCAATCAATGTTCTCTCTCATCGGTGTTTCTCTCTCTTTCTCCCTTCCTCTCTCTCTAAAATCAATAAAGAAAAAATATTTTTAAAAAATAATAAAAAAATTGTTAAGAAAAGAAAGAAAAGGCAAATAAATGCCTCAGAGGCCTGGGGGAAGAGCACATAGCAGCTTGTAAATAGGGAGAATAGATAAATTTTCACTCCAGCATGTTAAGAAATTCTGGTCATCCAATCAAATAATCAACTGGAAGCAAACCTAAGACCCAAGGAGGGTTCATCACTTGCCTTCATTCTCTTCTGATAGTAAGATATCTATATGTACTCAATCTGGGTTTGGTCTGGATTTGAGCAAGTTTAATGCATCCTGTTGCTGGTAGTCACCACAGAAACCAAAGATTTGAGCAGATTGTGAGGTCTGTTTCCTTGTGGGTAGAATTATTAAAAGCTTCTGCTACTGCTGAAGCTTTAACTACAATAACCAGCAAAAATTAATCTGGGCTTTTAAACCACAGCTCACACTCTCTTCCAGTCAGGTAAACAGCATTGCACATCAGGTTTTGATAAGCTTATAAGCAACATTAATTCTCATGACTTGCCTCAGAGGAAGTAAAAGAAAAGCCATGTCATTTGAAATGGACTAAAACAGTATTTCAAAGGTTTTTGTGATTGCCCTTACTTCAAAACAATCATCATCTTAATATCCTCTTAAAAGAATAATAGAAATTGGCTTAAATGTTAGTGATCCCTCTGAGTCGTGGCTGACAGGGAACACGTAACTGGATTGAAATATTGGTGCTCCCGTGAGATTTAATTTGCCTTGTTTAATATTAATTTCAGGACATTCAGCTTGGAAAATGTCTTTTTTTCTAAAGCATATGTGTACAGAAAAGGATCATTTTCTTGTATCCTACCTCGGTGATTTCATTGAGGACTATTTTAAACAATCAAAAGTGTTGCTCATTTTATTTAAGAGAATGTATTTAGTCTCCAAATACATGTAAACACTGTTTAGTAACTATTCATACCCATTAGTAGTACTTTACAAATGTCATTAGTACTCTAAGAAAATTTTAAGACTCTCTTAAGATGCTTCTATTTCCAAAATCCATGTTTGATTCATTCAGATATAGTTAAAGCCCATTATTGTTTGTGAAAATGTCTAGTTTTGCATTCTAAGAAATGTTCTTCGAATTTTTAATAACTAGTCCAATGAAAAGGAGGGGATCTTAGCTAAAGTGGAGAACTTAGGTTTACAGGAAGTAAGCAACAATTCTTTATTTCCATATGAATATACTTGGCATTAAGCCTGGAAGGATTGGGCAAGCAACTCAAAGATAGTTTTCTCAGAAAACTTTACTTTAGCCCCGCCGGTGTGGCTCAGTGGTTGAGTGTCAGCCCATGCACCAAGAGGTTGCCGGTTTGATTCCTGGTCAGGGCACATGCCCAGGTTATGGGCCTAATCCCCAGTGGGGGGCATGTGGGAGGCGGCTAGTCAATGTTCTCTCTCATTGATGTTTCTATCTCTCTCTCCCTCTCCCTTCCTTTCTCTCTAAAAATCAATAAAGAAAAAAATTTTCAAAGAAAAGAAAAACTTTATTACTATTATTTTTTTAATCCTCATCCGAGGACATTTTTTTAATTTATCTTTAGATAGAGTGTAAGGGGGGTGGGGGAGAGAGAGAAACATCGATGTGAGAGGGACACATCAATTGGCCTACTGGGGCCGAGGACGAACCGCAACCAAGGTACGTGCCCTTGGCCGGAATCAAACCGCAACTCTTCAGTCCACGAGCCAGCGCTCTAACCGCTGAGCCAAACTGGCCATAAAAGCTTCATAAAGTTATACTTCCACCTTTACCTCCCCTCCACCATCAGGCATCTTTGACTCATTCACCACCTTCCCATTTCCCATGTGTCAGTGTCCTAGAAAGGACATATCTTTTGCACCAGCCGTTCCACAGCCTTCATCAGCCTCTTCTGGACTAGTCACTGCCTGAGCAAGAGGTGCTCCCTATTCCAAAGGCAGAGTAAGGAGGGGATACTACGGCTTAGGGATATGCCAGGGCTATGGCTGTTGCCCAGGAGGCAGCACTTGGAGGGCCATGTAGTAAGCAGGCCCAACCACCACCCTAAACAGGGTCGACCAGTCCTGTAACCCAGTCTGGTATAGCAGCAGCAGTGTCTGGAACTAAGCTGAGGAGCACCTGCCTCCGGAGGCCCCCTTGTGACCAGCTCCTAGACTGTGGCATCGATCCTTTCCCAGTGAAGGGTGGGCTGTACCAATTCCAGTTAGGATATCTGGGCTACCAGTTCTTACTAGAGTGAGGACTCCTCCTGCCTACTCCAAGTAGGTGGGTGGGGGCAGGGATATGGGGATAGAGAGAATTCTTATTCCTTCATTAGCATCGTGAGATCCTCCTAGAGTTCCAAACATCATACTTTCATGGGGTTTATTTGCCTTAGTTTAGCTTCCATATCTGCTGACCACTGTAATTGCATTAAGTAATTTTGCCCTCTATATCAAGGGGTAGCCAGTGCAGCCTATTCTTATACAGCCTGAGGTCCCCCAGCCTTGGTTCTACAGAAAGATGGGGCATCTGGGGTGGGTGTTAACACTAGGAAATAAGCCTTCTTCATCCTTCTTTCAAAAATGCTTGTTTCAGCCCTGCCTAGCCTATGGCATTTTGATCATTAGGTTTGGTAGCTGCAGATTGAAATGAAGCAGCTATTTCCCTTGGCTTTCCTGGTAGACACTGCCTCTGGGATGTGCACCGTAAATTTTGGGTGGCCCTATGGGTGGGTGCCAGGGGCAAAATTCCACCCCCTGCAGTAAGTAGAAGCAGGCAGAAGTCTGTTGGAAGCTGCAGGCCTCTCACACTGACTTGTAATGTTCCTTGTGCTCCAGGTGCTGCTGTTTCTTTAAGAGGAAAAGGAAGAAGACTGCTCAGCGCCACAAGTGACCAGTGCCTCCCAGGAGTCCTCACACCCTGGGGCCTCTGACTCAACTACACCTGCAGCTCCTGCCATTTCTCATTGGAAAGGACTCCTCTGCAGGGGAGGGTGGAGATCAAAACCAAAAAGAAGAAAACAGATGCCCCTAGAAGGAGCTTGTCTGGGCAGCCAGGGCCCAGTGGGTCAATGGCTGTCCCTACCTGCCTGAGGCTCTGAGCAGGTCCCAGAGCTGCTGCTCCTCCACTGCTTGCCCTTGGGGCCACCTGGTTGACTCTCCTTCCTATTGTTTACAGTGAAGGTGTCATTCACAAAAACTCAAGGACTACTATTCTCTTCCCTCCCCTTAATTTACTCCTGGTTTTTGCCCTGCCCTCAACTCTCTCCTGCACTAAAGCTAGTGAGTTGAAGGCTTTGTTTTCTGAAGGAACTCAAGAGGCTGGGGGTGCGGCCAAGAAGGTAGGAGGAAGGTGACAGGCCTGAGCTGGAGAAGAACCTTCACCTTCCAGGCGGATCTGGCAGTACGGCTCCCTCTTCCTGTGTGCCTGCGCAGCCTCCATCCCCAGCTGGCCACGGGGTGCAGTTCCTCCCTCCCTCCCTCCTGTGAAGTTACACTGTAGGACACAAGCTGTGAGAAATCTGCAGTCTACTGTCCCCATGTGTTGGCGTTCTTAGCTTTCTTGACATGCGAACTCTATTCTCCAGTCAGTAGTAGAACAATGCAGATTGTTCTGAACAATGGGAAAAAAATGACTTTATTGCACTTTTAGTTTTTTTTTTGTTTTTGTTTTTTTTTTTAACAAAAAACATGGCAGATGCATATTGTGTCTGGTTATATTGGGAGTTATACTTTTTTTTCTGTTTTGAGGGGGATGGGGCCAGCCAAGCCATTCAGAGAGAACATGGTCCAGAGGACATTCTCAATGAAACGAGTTGGGTCGGCAGCACCCAGAAGAGAAGAAGCCAAACTCTATGTCATTCTGAGTAAATACTCAGGTTGGCAAGGAAACATACTTGAATTTTCATTCATCTTCTCAGCTACTGAAGAATGTTCCTACCAGAGCCTCTTGACCTCATCAGCCTGTAGTTTGGACAGCCTAGCTCTCCAGTACATGGGATGAGCCAGCCAAGCCAGACTGTGACCAAGAGACAGTTCATCCCAGAGAAGGAGATAACTTTAAAAAAAAATCTGAAATATCTGTTTCCTCCACTGCCAGGGACTTCCAACTAGATAGCCATGTGACTTCCTTGATGACTTTGGGGAACAAAATTAGTGATGAAACAGCCACAACCATATTGCCACTAGTGGACAAAAAGAGGAGGAAAGTGAACCTGCCTTGCAACTGCCAAAGGAAACTCAGGATTTGGCATCATAGGGCCAGGAAATAAAATTGGTATGTACTATCTGCCCAGCAGCTGAGTGACAGCATTTGGGCCGGCCTGCCTTATCAGAAACCAAGCGCCTGCAGACCTCCTCCTAGCAGGTCCATGGCAACAGGCCGAGGACTCAGTACATGGGGCAACAGTGAACAGGATGGTAAGATTAGTTGATGCTGGAAAATTCCAGGGAAAAGGAGACTGAAATGAAAGCTCTGAAATTATCTTCTCATTTAGACATAGATTCCTTCCAAATAAGATGGCCATGCATCTAGAACATGTTCTCCTCGGTATACTCCACCTTCCCACCATGGTGTCGTAACATGAAGAGTCTTGGTCCTTATTCACTGCTTAAAAAATTATTAATATATGGAGTTTACCTTCTCATGCTCAGTTTTCATTTGAGTTCAGTGGCTTATCTAAACAGTGACCATATGTGATAGAGGAGAAAAAGGATTATTTACACCAGGGAATGAGGTCTTATGTCTGGGAGTAGAGAGAACTAAGCATGGAGGACAGTGGCTGGTGACTTAGTCTGATGGTTCTGGGAACACAAAAATCATGTCTTTTGGACTGAAGAGTGTGGGGATACTTTCTGGTAGTTGTCATTTCCTGACAAGTTCCTTGATGAATATAGCAGAAATAGCAGTAGCTTCATCTGTTCCATCAGGCCTTGCCAGGAAATATCATTTCCCTGGCTTCAAACTTAGTTTATATAAAGATTGAAATCTTCCATTTCTTTAAAAGAAATTTTTCTGTATACTAACTTGAGTAGCTGGGAGACACAGTGTCACACCCCTTCCCCACAAGGATTTTGAATATTGGGATTTGTTTCCCTGACATTATCTAGTGGTTAAGGCATAATCACTGAAACGTACATAGTTTCTCAATTGGTGGCAACTCTAACTTGTGTAGAAACTTCCATATACCCGTATAGAAAAAGCCTTGCCTCTCAAGGGGGAAGGCAAGGGGAAATGATGGCAGAACCTGGAGTCTCTTGGCGCTCCACACCCCACTAAGTGCCTCCCCACCCCCTGCTTCCACAAAAAAGCAAAGGCAATGACCAGCCCCTTTGCAGCTGGGTTTGTGACTTTTTGGTCTTAATTTTTTTTTTTTAAGGCCAGCTCTTGAGGGGTTAAACCTGAGCAGTTGTGAGGGGGGGGGGTCTTCCTAATGCACTGTTTTCACTCTCTGCCCCCCCCCCCCCCAATCTCTTGCTAGATATTTGATTTTCATAACAAAGGTGAAGGTCCTAGGTCCCTCTGGCATGCAGGGTAATGGTGATCTTTTCAGGGCCATTGGCACTCAAGGTGGCCCCAGACCCCTGAGAAATTCTATTGTGATTTTCTTTGAAAATTACCAAAAAAGAAAAAATAAGTACCTAAGCAGTAATTTTGCCATCAGTTCCATCCCCACCAGCACATCAGGGCTCCCTCCTCTGCTCTGTTGCTGGAGTTGCTTAGCAGTACACATCAGCCAGGTCCTTGGGGTTGGGCACTACCTGCATCCACCACCCACCCAAATCCACTTGCTCTGTAGTTTTTATGCTTTCTTCATTTCACAGCCATGATACCTAGGGATATTTTTCTTTGGGGTTGATGCACTTGTTTCTGAGTTAGCATTAAGCACTGACAGCATCTGTTCATTACAAAAACATAATATGCTATTAGGAGTTCTCCCAAGCCCTGTAGTCCTTTAGGCATTGCATCCTGAGCAGATTGAGACAAGCAGGCGAGGATTCCACCAAGGCATAAAGGGCCCTTCCTTTGTGACCAGAGCATGACTTGTGTCTGTGAAGTCTAAGCATGTTAGGGTTGATAAATTGCTATACACACCTTGGCATTTCCCAGTGGTCACAACTCCAGACTGCTCTGCAAGGATGGGCAGAGTGTGCCCGCAGCCAGCGTGCTTTCATGACTGCCTTAACAGTCTCCTGCTATTTTGGATCTGTCTAGGAGTAAACAAGGTCTAGAAAGGTACAAGGCAGGTGACTAGGTTGGCCTCCAGTTAAAGCTTCATTTTATTTTGGAATGCAGGGCAATAGACGAGCAGGATCCTTGGGTTTACTCTTGAAGTGTTAAATGCCTGTTAATTCTCAGTGAACTCCAACTACATAGAAACAGCCCCTGCCATTACTAGAAGAGGTGTCCATTGCCTCTAAAGTAACTTCCATCTTAGTTCACTGGAAATGTACACTGGTAGTACATATTCAGTGTTGATTCTCAGTGTTAGTAATCACTTCCAATGTTATAAATATGCAGTGATGGTAATGTCAGAGTGGTTACTAAAAATCATAGCCTTAACTTTTTATGCAAAAGATATAACTCTGTACCCCCTCCGAGTGAGCAAGCATGGCCGGCATTTTTCAAAAATAAGTACTTCCATGGCAGCCTAGGAAGCATCTTCTCAAAAGAACTTGATCATTCTTCTGAAGCACCTCTCCCCCATCCACATGCCTCCTGTGTCCCAGTTACCTCTTCCATATTCATACTGAAACATGTTTTCCATCCCCAGCGAGTTGCCTTGATGTTATCTCCAGTGTCGGAGCCACCATGTTGGGGCTAGAGTTTCTCAGACTGGGTGGGAGCTTGCAGCGCTGTGTAGACAACATTGCTTTTGTGGTTCACTGCCACCATCCCCACCATTGCCCCAAGGTGGGCAAATAAACTGCAGAAATCCTTGGGGAAGCAGGATCACTAGGCACACCATCTGGATTGGCCATGAAAGGAACAGGCACTTGGCTCGGGTTGTTGCTTTTGCCGACACCAGGGCTCCAGTCAAAACCCTTCTAGGGACAGTGACTCTCAGTCTTCCCCATGATGGGTTAGTAGGAAAATGGGATTCCTATGGTTTTGTTTTCTTGTGGGTTTTTTGGGGGAAGGGGGTTATATCTGAGTAAGAGGAAACCTTGGCCCTTCCAAGGGCTTGCAGAGTTTTGAGCAATTTTTTAGCCACAAATAAGAAATTTTAGAAGTCTGATCAATCAAGCAGTCTTAAAAACATGTTTGCCCTAACTCCTTTTGCAGGTGACTGAGTGCAAAAGAGTAGGTTTCTTCATTGTATTCAAAATAGTAAGTAGGTTCCCTGGATATAGACAGTAGTGGTTGACATATTTCCTCAAAAAGCAACCAGGAAGTCCACTCCAGTATTTGTAGATCAGCTTACAAAGGAAAAAGTGAACGTGTTCTCCATATATTTCTAGTTTGATTACCAAACTTGATGTTACTAAGAAACCTCAGTTCGGTGGTCAACTTCTTTTATTAGTTTCTTTCTTTACTACTCACAATCATCTTTCCGGTGCCATCACCACCTTCAAAGTCTCAGCGCAGAGGGTTATACTTGGTAATAAAGGGGGGTGCAGTGCAGTCATCCCAGTAACACAAGAGGACAGCTGTCCTCACTGCCCCTTCCCCACATATCCCCTTCTCAGGGCAGGTGAGACATTTTCAGTGTTCCTCTTCATGAGCTCCAGACCAAATCCCAGGCCAGCCCTTGCACCGAAAGCTTTTTTTAAGAGGCTTATCAATTTGTTAGGAATGTCTCAGGAAAGATGAGCCATTTCTTTGGGGGAAAATATATTTACAGACGGTTATGTGTGGTTGCATTTGTGTGCTTGTGTGTGTGCTCATTTGTGTGCATTTCACTTCCATCAGAACTCAGCCCAGCTGCTGGGACCCTTTGTTCCTAAATATTCTAGGAAGTAAACAAGGAATGAGCTCAAATTAGTGTCTCAGTGAGCTGGCTCTGGGAATGAGCCCCATTTATCAAGCAGAAGAGTAAACAACAGAAAAGATAGAGATGAAACCAAAAATATTATAATCTCCCCCAATGGATGATAATGTTGATTCATCAGTTCCCATTGGATATATATTACATGCTCTAATTTATTATTTTGTTTGTTTCTTTAATCTTTGCCCATTGTACTTTAAAAAAGATGTTGGGATGTGATTGCAATTTAGATAATGTATAAATCAGCTGTGGAAATCGGTTTTAATTGATGTGTGGATGTGTGTGATCATTGTTAAATGCCTTTTTTTAACCTGTTGTTTTCTATGTGTAATGTTTCATAAACCCTGGCACTGGTCACAAAGCTCAGCTGTGAAAATGAAACTTGTAGTATTTTTAAACATGAATGTCAATTGCAAGTGTATTTAAAATGTTTCCTCCAGGAGAGAGATTTGTAACATCATTAGGTAAAGCTCCTCTGCAGAGGAAGTAGCCTTCTTTGGAGAAAATGGAAAATGGGTCTTGATGTTTTATCTCAGAGTAGCCTATTTCCTAGGGCACCATGGAAAACACAAATGTGATCTTTAAGTATACCTCTTCCCCAATTTGGGGAGGAAAGGACTCAGTTTGCACCCTTTTTGTATGTAAAATAAAATGTCTTACCTTTCTTGGCTAATTTTGCTTGGGTGATTGATTGCCTTATATTTATGTATAAGAAGGCTCCTTTATAACTAAGAATCCAGCTAGGACTAACTTGGATATGATTCAAGCCTCTGGTGAATGAAAATGTCTGATACTTGACATTCTTCATTCATTTGGGCTGAACATTGCCTTCTCTTGTGGGTCACTTTCCTGCCCTGGCCAGTGTGGCTTGGTTGTTTGGGCATCGTCCCCATGCACAGAAAGGTTGCCAGTTCCATTCCAGTCAGGGCACATGCCTGGGTTGTGGGCTCAGTCCTGGTAGGGGGCTGCAGGAGGTAGCTGATAGATGTGATACATCTATATTTCTCTCTCCCTTTCCCTTCCCCTCTCTCTAAAAATCAATGAGAAATATATAAATAAAAATGTTAAAAGCTAAAATAAATATTCCTGGCAGAATTTGGACATTCACCACTGACATACTAGTTCCAGTATCCCCTTTGGTTCTTAGGTGGTGGAACACTAAGAAGTTAGGATCTGCTCTATGGAACAACTTTGAGATAGAATTTTATAATTCTACTCCACTAATGAGGAACATATATACAGACAGGAGGTATAACTGATGTGCAATATAAACTCACAAGGGTATATATTGGCCACAAAAACAACGGCCAGTCTGGGTATGATTGGCTGCTTGCAGGTGTTTTTGTCACTTACTGTTCAAGGATTTGTTTTTTTTTCACTGGTAGTCAAGTAAGAGCAGGGAAAAAAACGTTTACGATATATATGAGAGAAAAATTTCACATGAGCATTTTATCCATCAACGTTATTTTTTTCTTCCAAAAGTTGTGGGACAGGTGTGGAGAAGGTTGTTTTTATGCCATTTTAGCACTTGCTCCTCATGTTGAGAAGGCTACTTTGAAAATATAATTTGGTGAGCATTTTTCTCAGTGGGAAAAATGCTTTCCACTGAGTGAGAGAAAAGGTTTCACGGACCTGTCTGGCCACTGTGGCTGGCTCAGTGGTTGAGCACTGACCCATGCACTAAGAGGTCCCCAGTTCAATACCTGGTCAGGACACATGCCTTCACAAATAATTAAGGGGAGGGGAGATGTTTGGAAGATCATCTTTGTCAGCACAATGATTTTTTAAAATGTGTTTTTATTGACTTTTAGAGAGGGAGAAACATCGATGAGAGAAACACGTCGATTGGCTGCAAGTCCGCAACTCCGCAACCCAGGCATATGCCCTGACCAGGAATCCAACCGTCCACCTTTTGATCCATGCTCAACCACTGAGCCACACCAGCTAGGCAGTGCAATGATTTTATCTAGAAGAACTTCCGTCTGATTGAGGTGGTCTGGATTAAGGTATGAAGATTAGAAATAGCAAATGTCATTTGTGTTTTTGTGAGAATTGTCTTAAAATGCCAGTGGCCATGCATAACCTTAAACAGGTCAGCACTTCATATAGAGAGCAAACTGCAGAGTTTAGCTATAGAAACTGAGCCATGCCTACCTACAATCTGGGCTGTGAAGACCAGGAATTTCTATAATGTTAAATCTTTGAAAATTAGTTTTAAAGATGTTTAATAATGTCATAGGTCCAGGTTTTGGAAAGATGTATTTTGGGGTGTAAGACTTCCAGTACTTAAGTATATATGTTGTAGACTGGAACGCCAAGTGTGTGTGAATACCTGAAATAGTGTTGGGAGGGCATCTAACAACCATCCCTGACCTTTCTGAAGGTTTCTAGAAAAGGGAGACTAAACCTCAGGCCCTTGTATATATTATTTCCCATCTGGGTACTAAATGGGACGCTATCATAACCATTACTTGTTGAGTACTTAGTCCTGCAGCAGTTTTGGGGAGCTATATACAAAGTAAGTGCATGTCGTTACTTGGGAAAATAGGTAAAGAAAGGAAGTTGAAAACCACAGCATACAATAGAGTGTGCATTGACTCATGCAGCGGTAAGCACGGTAAGATTAGAAAGGGAGAGAAAAAAGTGAATAGTAAAGTGACAGAGACTAAGTCAAAACATGGGTTGTTTTGAAGCAAGTTTTGCAGGGAGCTTTATAAGGTGATACGCTGGGTAAGCATAAACGTGCCCTGAGTGTTCGTTTATACGTTCGTTGAACCCTAGCCGTGGCTCAACACGGATAACCGTGCGTTCTTCTGCCCCCTCCACGCACTTCCTAACAAAGTATCGCCCCGCCCCTCAAAAGACTTCCAGTTCCGCCACGGCAGGTCGGGCCACGTGACGTGCCGCTTTGCATGCCGGGTTTTGTAGTTTCTTCAGAAACCCAATCCCTGTGCTCTTTGATGGGCACCGCCTTCTGCAGATCCCGTTCCTGTAGGTGGGCATTAAAGAGCTGGGGAGCCAATGAAGCCGCAGTAACGTGGCAGCCACCCACGAGCCCGCGTCCCCGCCCGCCCCTTCGGCGAACGGGGCTCCGCCCCCCAGGGGGACCTACTATCATGCGCAGGCCCAGAGGGGGGAAATGAGGCCCTCCCCCTTCTCGGAGGCCTGCAGGAACCCCGGTCTCCCCCGCGGCCGCGCTCGGTGGCGGCGCCGGTGCCCACGCCGCCGTGTCCTCCCCTTCTTCCGGCCCTCGGCTTCCCCGGCCGTGCTCGCTTCTCCTGGTGGATGCTTCGCCTCTCGGAGCGGAACATGAAGGTGCTCTTCGCCGCCGCCCTCATCGTGGCCTCCGTCTTCTTCCTGCTGTTGCCGGGACCGTCCACTGCCGATGACAAGAAGAAGGGGCCCAAAGTCACAGTCAAGGTCCGGCCTCCTTTCTCCAGACCTGCCTGGCGAGGCCCGCCGGCCTCTGGTCATTGGTGACCGAGGCATTTGGGGTCCCGGAGCTCGGGCCTGCGTATCCTCGGCTTTGGCCCAGCCCCTCCCCCCTAGTCTCCGGGCTGTGGCCTTGTGACCTGAGCGGTCCTCAATTCAGACCAGAGGATGACCCAGACCCTCCCCGAAACCCCTCCCTGGAATGCCCAGCTGGGGCCGGCCCCGGCAACCTGAGAGAAGTCTATTTACAAATACCCGCAATGCTGGCAGAAATGAAATACCACGTCTGCCAAATCGTGAATCTTTTCTCTACTTGGGCCAAAATAGCCACTTCCAATCGCAAAGCACAGCAATATAGTTGAGTCTTGGGTGGTGTTTTGTTTTTTTGTTTTTTTCTAGAGCCTGGGAAGATTGTCACCCTGTAGTCTAAGAGTGTGGACGTGTTTTCTGGGAGATGGACCTGGAGTTTTCATTAGATTCTCATAGGGTTTTTGTCACCACCAAAATCAGATTCAGAGCCACTGCTTTAAAATAAGGCCGTTTTCTCTGCCATCCTCGAGGTAGCTTCTTGGGCCCTTCTTTCCCTAGCAAGGTTCCTCTAAAGAGTCTAAGTTTAAAATGCTCTTTTTCCTCAGGTGTACTTCGACCTGCGGATTGGAGATGAAGATATAGGCCGGGTGGTCATAGGTCTCTTTGGAAAGACTGTTCCTAAAACAGTGGATAACTTTGTGGCCTTAGCTACAGGAGAGGTAAGTGGCTGGAGAGGTAAGTGGCTAGAGTGGAGATAGTCAAGTTCAAACCAAGTGAAGTTGGCAAGTAGGGCTGGCAGCAAACTGATGGCACAATATGGCCCACCTATAGGAGGAACCCACAGTACCAACTAACTGTTGCCCTGTTGGCAAGGGGAACCCAGTACCATCATATCTTGAGTTTTTTTAACTGAGTCCAGAAATCTGGATTTTTCTTTTTGAGAAAATTATCTTTAAGACACTGCAATAACCAAAGAAATCATGTCTGTAGAAACTATAGTTTGTGGCCTCTGCACCAGAGGGGCTCAGAGTTTCCCAGGTTTTAAGAAAACAAGAGTGCCACATTTAAGAAAGTTTATATTCCAACTTTTCAGTGGGTCACCAGATAACCTTTTTTTTTTTTTGGTCAGTTTTCTTGCATCTGTTCATATAATTAGAGAAAAAATAGAGGGAAAAGGCAGAGGCATTATGTGATGTAGAATTATATGAAGTCTGGGAATTGTACAAAGGCAGAAGAAGGTAAAGTCTAGCCTTTCCTGGCTCTGTGTGCTCTGAGCCTGGCCTGTGGACACTGCTTGCTCAATATCATGTTGAACAATGACTCTGACCAGCAGTGATGTCTCTTCTGTGAGCAGGAGTCATGGGCTGGTTTCCTGCCTGGTTCCTTGTGCCACCTTACCTTCTGATCCTTTTTTCTAGAAAGGATTTGGCTACAAAGACAGCAAATTCCATCGTGTGATCAAAGACTTCATGATCCAAGGCGGAGACTTCACCCGGGGAGATGGCACTGGAGGTAACCGAGGTCTTCTGGGCAGAGGGCTCTGGCAGTGCAGCATCCCAGGTGGGAGGGCTGCTGTGTTGGGTAGACAAGGCTCCTTCCTTCCCCAGTTCCAGAGGCAGATGTCTCTGCATTGAGATCAACTGTACCCTTGTTAATACAGGAAACACAGTACAAAGAAGAGGGAGTAATGGGGCATCAGGTGGATGTTAGAGGATCTTGCCCAGCTGGCAGACTTACTAGTCCAGGCCTACAGCCTTGGTGACTTCTCGTGGTGGGAGGGAAGCAAAGTAAAATACACAGTTAGGTGATTCTAGGAGAGGCGTGCAAAGCCTGTGTGGGCAACCTCAGAAGCCCCAGCGAGGGCAGGAAAAGGTGTTTTCCTTGGCAATCTCCCACAAGAGACCACTTGGCAAGAGCTGACCAAGGCTCCCCTCTGCATTACTTGTCAACAGAACAGACAGATATCCTGAACTAATCCACACGTCTCACTGTACTGGGGTGCGTAGCCTGCTGTTCCTCAGACTGCATGTGCAGCTCACCCCTTCAATGGGTATTTATTAGGCCAGGCTCTGGTAGGTGCTAAGGACACAAAAATCAGTGCAGCAGCAATTCCTTTTCACTTCCAGTACCTGAAAACTCACAGATTGGCTGTAATACAGCCTTTAGGACTCAGGCTCTGTCCTCCAGTTATTATCTTGGTGGGAAGAACTAGGAGAAAACACTGGGCACACTACACAACCATGTAAGGTGTAATGGGGCATCAGGTGGATGTAGTAGCTGGCAGCAGGCAGCAGTGGAGAAGGCCAAACAGACAATCCAAGGTGCTATGTTCATGGAGTCAGACACAGTTGGGTATGACCAGTGTCTGCCACCTTATTACTTTGTGGCTTTGCAAGTGAGTCGTCTGAGCTTCATTTTCCTCTTGTGTAAAGTAAGAGAGGTACGAATTATGGGTGCTGTGAGGATTGGGTGAGATCTTGAGTGTGTACGTACGTGGTAAGTCAAGTCAGCCATTTCTGAAGTGCTGACAAGCAAAGGAATCACTTCAGGTCAAGATCATCAGGAAATGGCCTTGTGAATGTGAGGAAAGATTTGAGCAGGGTCCTGGCTAGGGAGAATATGAATGGGCAAAGAAGAGGCACGATTAAGTTACGAGCCCAGCTATGTTCTGTGGCAGGAACTTGGCCAAAGGTGGAGTTGGGAATGGAAGTAGAGCGCACTGCTTAGTCCTGCATGGAGTGAGGATCTGCTGAAAACTTGAATGGGGGGAGGGATACTAGTCATGAAGGAGTTTGAGGGAAAATAATATGGCAGCAGGATTTGGGCTATGGAAGCAGGAGCAAGCAGACTGGTGAGGGCATGGGTGTAGGTGTCCCTGGGTAGGGTGATATGGGCTGGAGCCCCAGGAAAGGATGGTCTAGTAGGCAAAAGCAGAGATTTGAGAGCCAAAGCCCCTTGGTTTGTTGCAACTTTGCTACTTCCTAGCTTGGGTACCTTTAACCTCTACTTCCATTTCTTCATCTTTGAAATAGGGTTATTACATCCTGCCTCATCGGGTGGGGTTTTTAATGTGTAAAATGCTTGCAACAGTTCCTCTGGCATGCAGTTACCACTGTAAGCAGTAGCCATCATTACTGTGGGGGCAGAATAGTAAGAAAGAATGAACAAATGGGAGTGGGAAGAGCAGTATGTGAAAGAAGCATTGGCAGAGAAATTATCTGATGTCCAGAGGGAGAGATTATGAAGTATGTTGAGTTTAACATGCAGAACTCTCCCTTTAAGAATCGTGGGAAAGTGAATGGAGCAAAGAATGTGGATTTGGGGGTTGTCTGGATAGCAGCAGTAATTGAAATCCTGCAGCTGATTGAATTTACAGAGAGGATTTTCACATGGGCAGGCTGTTAGCTGACACCCCAGCCAGGAGTCATCGCATGGCAGTGAGATGTGGGGCACAGGCTTGGACACCCCCAGTCCCATAAGCCAGAGTCTAAAAATTCTTTGTTTTCAGTCTCTTCCCACTTGCTGCACAGTCAGAAATATCTCTCTGATTAGCATCAGTCTAGGAAATTTCCCAACCTGGTTCCATTCTGTGGAACCGAGGAGTGAAAATAGGTGTGCTGAAGAGGAGAAAAGAGTTTTGAAAGGTGTTTGGTAAAACAAAATGAAAATTACTTTATTGCTGGGTTACTCATGGCCTCTAGTTCACAAGCTCACAGTGTGAATCTAGGAGCTAGGAAAAGGAGGTAGTATTTCTCCTATGTCTTAGGATCTCTGAAACTGTCTGCTCTGGGCTCCTGACAATCAAAGGAATCACTTCAGGCCAAGGTCATCAGGAAATGGCTTTGCGAATATGTCCCCTGGCCCCAGACCCCTTATGGAGGGACACTTACACACATTCATTGCCACCTTTTATTTTCTGTTCACTGGTTGATAAGAGGCTCTTGGCTTTCCAGAACCCAGATGGCAGCTACCTCAGTGTTTTTGTGCTCTCGGGAAGAAAAGCTGGTCAGTCACAGCATTCCTTTTCTGGAGGGTTTTTCTTGTTAATCTTCACCCAAGGATATTTTTCCATTGATTTTTTTTTTAGAGTGGACGGAAGGGACATTGATGTGAGACGGAAAGAGACATCGATGTGAGAGAGACACATCAATTGGTTGCCTCCTACATGTCCCTGACCAGGGTCGGGGCTCGAACCTGCAACCAAGGTGTGTGCTCCTGACTGGGAATTGAACCTGTGACCCTTTGGTCTACAGGCTGACATTCTAACTGCTGAGCCAAACCAGCCAGCGCATTCTGGAGGTTTTGTTTTGTTTTTAATGTTTTTATTGATTTTTTTAAGGTGGAGAGAGGAAAGGAGAGAGAGAGAAACATTGATGTGAGAGAGAAACATCAATTGGCTGCCTCCTGCACGCCCCCTACTAGGGGTCAAGCCCCCAACCCAGGCATGTGCCCTGGCCGGGAATTGAACCAGGATCTCTCAGTCCATGGGATGGTCAATCCACTGAGCCACGCTGGCCTGGCTCTGGAGGATTCTCAATCTCCTGCCCTGCACGCTACACAGCATCTATCCCCACCAAAATCCCTCCATGCAGGTCTCTCAGGCCATAGCCTAGGCTAGCTGTTAATGTGCCTTATTTAAAAGCCATAGAAACTACATTCTCAAAGTAATCCATCATGTGAGTTTGCCTAAATCAACCTGGCCTCATATCCCACTTGGTCTGTCAGCATGGGTTGGCTGCAAAGTCCAAAGGGTAGGAAAGGGACAGATCTTATACTCCTGTAGACCACTTGAGCCTGGCCTGGCACAGGACAGGCTGAGACTCCAAAGATCTGCTTTATTTGTGCCTGCACAGCTCCCCTGACCTACTCTGTCTTTCTTCTCAGGGAAGAGCATCTATGGTGAACGCTTTCCCGATGAGAACTTCAAGCTGAAACACTATGGGCCCGGCTGGGTGAGCATGGCCAACGCCGGTAAAGACACCAATGGTTCCCAGTTCTTTATCACAACAGTCAAGACAGCCTGGCTGGATGGCAAGCATGTAGTGTTCGGCAAAGTTCTAGAGGGCATGGTGAGTTTGAGATGGGGGCTAAACTTAGGCAACCCTCACCAGGGATGTGACAGACCTTGTGGCCAGGGATCCCTATATTTTATCCCTTTCCCAAAAGGGAACCACAAATTCTGGCCAGTGTTCATGTCTGCAAACCTGGGGATTTAAGGATAAAGAGACTGCCTCTCTATGTCCCCAAGTCCTGAAACGCTGTGGGCTCCAGGCAGAGGCCAGCCAGGCCTTATTGAGGTTGTACCACTGCAGGGACCTCTGTTCCGTCACTCATTGTGGTGTGCTGGCACCGCCCTGAGGTGTACAGGGCCCTTGGTGCCCACACCCCAGCCACCCTCTTCTTCCTCACCCTTCGCCAACCGGGTCACACTACAGAGTACCAAACTGCTGCATCCTCTTGTCAGAGCTGGGCTCTCCCTGCCCTGGGCTGGCACCTGGCAATGGTTCTGTTAGGATATTGGTGCCTCGAGGTTTGTAGGCTGCTGGTCACACGGGAGCCTCCGTCCTCCCCAGCCATACACTGGGGCCTGTCTCCCTTAAGTGGTGGACCCCCAACCCACCCTGCCTTCTTGCTTCTGCCTTTCCTTCCCAGGAAGTAGTACGGAAGGTGGAGAGCACCAAGACAGATGGTCGGGACAAGCCCCTGAAGGATGTGATCATTGCAGACTGTGGCAAGATTGAGGTGGAAAAGCCCTTTGCCATTGCCAAGGAGTAGGGCCCAAGGGACCTCTTTCTTTTGAACGACTGTATTTGGCCCTGTTGCCCTCTCAGGGGTGAAGACAGCCCACCACAGGGCTCTGCTGCACTGGCTCTAGTGCTGACATCTGACAGTGGACCCCTCCCCTCACATTCCACAGGCCCAGTTTTGTAACAAACTTCTACCAACACTGACCAATTAAAAAAAAAATGGTGGGGTTTTTTATAACTTGTGTGTGGGTTGGGTTCTTGGGCCTGCGGCACCTCTGCCCTAGACTACGTCCTGTGGCAGTGGGTGCTTGTCCCCTCCTTGGGCTCCAGCCTGAACCCTTTCGCAGATGCTACCCACAGACTGTCGAGCTTTTGCTTCTTACTTCTCGAATTTGCCAGCTACTATGCCTCAACCTTTGCTTGCCTCCTTGGTGTAGGTGAAGAAACACACTTGTACCTTTTCATAGCCTACCTGCTGAATTGACTTCTCCCTTTATCCTTATCCTCTATTGCCCCTGCTCTAGAGTACAGAGGTTCTGTCACCCCCAGCCACTCATGCAATTGAGTTCTGAGGCTGGGGTGGGTAAGTCCTGGGTCCAAGCCAAGGGGGACCCAGCCAGTGTCTCTTTTACAGGGCTCACAAGGCTGAGGCACGTGACTGTCCTGTCAGGAGGTCCAAAGGCCTCTGGGCTGGTCAGGGCATCAGTGGCAAAGGTGCACGGTGACAAGGAGCCTCTGGCTGGGTGTCAGCTGTGCTGGTGTTGAAGCCGTAGAAGCCCTGGAGCACGCCATTTACCACCACATTGGGAAGAGGCTCTGGGACGAGGAAAGCAGGAGGAAGGGGAATTGGAGGTGTGAGATGATGACCCTGGCTTCAGGCCTGTGGCTCCGAGCCCCAGCCAAGGCAGCAGGTAACAACTGGTCACCTGAAATGAGACCTGGGCATTCCCAGTTCACATTCTGTTCACATTAGCTTGGTAAAGCCCAACCGGTGAGGGATGCAGACCAGAGAAGCCATGCTTACTGCACCATGTCTGCTCCCTAGAGAATACAGAGCAGGCTACAGGGGCACAGGAGCAGCAGGGCAGGTGTGGTCCCAAAAGGAGGGCAGTAGGAGGGAGATGCTGCCTAGGGGTCCTGTGAACTGAGAAATGTCAAGTGCATTCCCACTCCCACCCTACTTCTTAAGCCCTAAATATGACCTACAGGTCAGAGGCACCCTCTCACCTGGGGATGAGATGCAAATGTAGGGATCCATGCTGAAGCTGATGACTGGCCGGTGGTGCAGCTGCGAGCTAGGAGGGAAAAGGGTTTGAGCAGTGCAGAATGAGGTGGAACAGTCTCCTATTGGGTAGAGACTAGGAATTGAAATCACCATTGACCCACAAGGAAAAAGGTGACTAGGCAGGCAGTGGTCTCAGGAAGCACCAACAGGAAAACCTGGACCAGTAGGATGGCAAGACAAGCCAGAGGCAGATCAGCCTTCTAGCTTCTGGCCACCAGGGGGCAGCGGATGCAGGAAGGGGCTTTAACTTGCCTGCTGTCGCTAGGCAGGAACTCCCCCATGGTTCTGAAAAGAAGAAAGAGTGTGAAGTGCCTGGGGATGCCCAGGGGAGCAAGAGGAAGGGGTGGAGAAAGGAAGACCAGAACTTCACCTCCCAGGGGGCCACTGCTGCTATTTCTAACAAGCTCAGTTCCGGAGGCTGGCTGGGGTAACCAAGGCTATACAGAACACAGCCCTCCCCCAAGGTCAAGAAAGCTGACGAGGGTGGTCATATCAAGGTGAAAGGACCAGGCAGATGTGAGAAGGAACGGATTGGTCTCTAAAGCCTTCACCTGCTTGCTGCAGAGAGCCCCTATCCCACAACACTGGAGCCCCTCTCATGCCAAGCTATGGCCCCTAGAGGTGCGCACCCCCAGCTGCTGCCCTTGGGGTCTGTGAGGAAGTGCCGAAGACTCAAGAATTCCAGTAGCTCCTTGGGCACATCCCGGTTCAGGTATACGACGCCCTGGAAAGGAGGACAGAGAAAACCTGTATCAGACCCAGCTGTGTGACACACAGCTCAGTGCAAAATGAAAACACGGGTCCTACCAAAATGATTTCGAATTTCAAGACAGCCAGAGTGAAAACAAACTCAGCGCCCTTCTGAACAATGGGCCCTGGGTAACTACATAGGTATATGCCCATGAAGCACCCTGGCCTGTAATCTGGCATCCCTGTGTGGGGACGAGGGGTCCCTGTCCTACATCCTCATCATGCGGGCAGTACAGGATATCACCCTAGAGGGGAAAATAACTAGTTTTCATTGAACTGGGACCTCCTGCCTCCTGGTTGCAGAAGAAGCAGGTGGTCCCAGTTCAATGAAAGTTCAAATTCAATTGAATTCAATTAATTCTGAAATTACTGTTCAGAAAATTGAGGCTCGGGGTAGGAAAAATCATGCCCAAGATGTGCGTCCCCCCTCACCCCAAGCCCCTGCACTTCTGAGTCACATCTCTAGTCCAGCAGACTAGGGGGCAACAGAGTGAAACCCATGCTCACCTGGATATAGGCCTCCAAGCCCTGCCGCCGCTGCTCCAATCCTCTGGTCCTCCAGTTGGGCAGGCGTTTCGAGGGGAATTCCGGCACTTTGTACAGTTTCTTGATCTGCCAGGAGGTTACCGCGGTGCGATCACAGTGTCCCAACTGAGCCCTTAAGCTCACTTCACCTTAGCAAGAGCCCTGCCCAGTCTTTCCCCACTTCCCCACCCCCAAAGCTTCAGGCTCTACTCTAGGATGGCCCCGGGAGAGTGGGGTCAGGGCTGGGGCGAGAGAGGGCCCAACACCCGAGACGCCCGAGGGTGGGCCGGCTGCGCAGGGGCATGGGCAGTACCCGCTGAGTCCTGCCCCGCCGAGCCCTCCCCTCGGCCGTGGGGAGGTCAGTGCCCAGGACCTGAGCCCTGCAGGGAGTGGGGTGGTAAGAAGGGTAGCAGAGGCGGGGAGTGAAGCTCGTTTGCCCGCCTCCCGGGGCTGGGCAGGAGCCGGGCAGGGGTGGGTTGGTCAGTCACGGCGCCGCCTCACCCGCTTGTGCAGCGCGTGGAACTCGCTGTAGCGCCTCTGCACCGTGTGTCTGCGCCCGCGGTACCGCACCTCCACTCGGAACACCTGCCGGCCGGGCGCGAGCAGGCGGGTGCGTGTGAGGCTCCGCGCCGGGCGACCGCCCACCCTCCCGCGCTTAAAGGCACAAAGGGTTTTTGGAGAGCAGCCGCTCCCCGGGGACCCTCCCACGCTCCCCACACTCTCGGGAGAAGGGGCGAGCGAGCCTGCCCTCCGCTCCCTCATGAGCGCGGACCACCGTCCGCAGGGCTGGCAAATCCAAGCGCCCCGTGACCCTCGGCAGGCTGTCCCCCGACGGCCTGGCCCGCCGCACCCGGTCGTCCCAGCCCAAGACGTGGGATCCACTGGGCTAGACGCGAAGAAGTCCAGAGGGTCCCCGCGCCCCTTCCCATCCATTGCCCCCGCTCACCATGTGGCCTTTCTCTGGGCTCTGTCTGGGCGCCTCGGCCTCCGGGCCCACGGACGGGATATGAACTTCCAGCATCCGCGCCTACCTCCTCGCGCGAAGCTCAAAGCCCGAGTCCTCCCGGCTCGGCGCAGAGACCCCGGCAGGGCCGGCCCCGCCCCTCGGTCCCCTCGGCCCCGCCCCCAGAGGCCCGCCCCGGGCGTTCCTTCGCTCCGCGGGGTCTTGTGAGGGGCGTGCATGGTGGTGGGAGCAGGGAACCGCCCATGAGCCAGGTGGGGTTGCATTGCGCATAGGGACGCTTCCGCAGAGAAGTACCCGTTTGTCAACATTCACTGCGTGCCCACTGACTTCAGGATTGCGGACGCACCAAAATTTCACCTGCTCTTTGTTGAGCACCTACTGAAGACTAGAACCTCCGGGCACTAGGCATGGAGGGAGGCGGGGCGCCTACCTTGGGGGCCAAACAGGGACGTTCCTTGCGTTCCTCAGACCCATCCCTGGGACCCCAATCCCCTTTCCTCCACCTTCGCCCTGGACCCTGTGAGAGTAGCCACATCTGGGTAAGGCTAGGATTCCATCTGTTTTCTTTTTCTTTTTTATTTTTCTTTATTGATTTTAGAGAGAGGAAGTGAGAGGGAGAGACGGAAACATAGATGAGAGAGAACATCGATTGGCCGCTTCCTGCATGCCCCACACTGGGGTTCGGGCCTACAACCTGGGCATGTGTGCTGACCAAGAATCCAACCGGGGACCTCTTGGTGCATGGGATCATGCTCAACCACTGAGCCACACCTGCCAGACATTTTTTTTTTTTTAATTTATTGATTGATTTTTAGAGAGAGAGAGAGAGACTTCTTCTGTGTATTTATGCATTGATTGGTTGCTTCTTGTATGTGCCCTGGCAAGAGTTGGAACCTGCCACCTGGGACATGCTCTAACCAACTGGGCTGGGGTGGGGGGCTCCATCTTGTTTTGATGTCCCCCTCCCCCAGCATCCGCAAGCCCCTTCATTCATTCGTTTTGTTTTTGTTTCTGTTTTTTAATCCATTCATCCTGCTTCAGGCCCAGATTGTGAGGAAGAAGCAGTTTAGGGACCTAGGCTCTGCTTTGGGGGTCCCTTGGATTTCCCAAACTGTGTAGACCTGTGCTCATCTGCAAAATTGGGATAATATGCTTCTCCTGGGATAGTGTATGAAAATTGAGATGATCCCTGTTAAGCCATCAGCAGAGCAGGTGTTAAGAAAATGGCAGCTTCTCCAGCTGGTGTGGCTCAATGGTTGAGCGTTGACCCATGCACCAAGGGGTTGCCGGTTCGATTCCCGGTCAGGACATATGCCCAGGTTGTGAGCCTGATCCCCAGTGGGGGGCATGCAGGAGGCAGCCAATCAATGTTCTGTCATCGATGTTTCTATCTCTCTCTCCCTCTCACTTCCTCTCTCTCTAAAATCAATAAAGGAAAAAAAAATTTTTTTTAATGACAGCTTGTGGGCTGTGTATACAGGGCAATAGATGGGGAAGAAGGACTGTGGAAGTTGGCTGCTCTTCTCAGGTATGTTGCAAGATTCAATCCATAAGTCTCTCACCTCCTCTGCTCCTACCTCTCAGCCCCCCAATCCTCAGCCAAAAGAGAGCTGTTCCATTCAGCAGAGTCTGCTCTACTGACTACCCCCCCTACAAAGGCCTTGGGTGGTAGAGGGAGGGATGGCCCTGCCTGCAAGAGCTCACATCTAGCAGAAGCCTTGGAAGCCTCCTGGTGGGAAGGAGGAAGCAGAGTACCTGTCTTAGGGGGTGAAGTTGGGGAACCACTGACTCCATACCTTGCTAGTACAGAGATGCTTCTGAGCTGGAGCAGAAACTCTCCATTCCCAGCTCTGCCCCCAGAGAGGCTGAGAGGATGACTCCAAAATGGGAAAAGCAAGTCTCCCCAATACTATTTACCACCACCCCCAATTCCATCCTCACAAGGGCCCTCGAATCAGGAAGCTGAAACTCCCTGGAAGGGAAACGACCCATCATGAGAAGAAGTGCTGGGGTTTCATTTCCTCCCTTACACTCTAGGGCCCCATCATTAAGGAACCCTGCTCCGCTTATCCTACTGTCCAGAAGTCCTCTCCTGGGATCCCCAGACCCCTAAAATTCTTGGTCATCCATCCTTATGACTGTTTGCCCCTCTGCCTCTATTTCTACCAACTAGAAAACTGCTAGTCCCCAAATGGATCTCCCTGTTTTTCCATGCCTCCCTCCATACAAAGTCCATTCTCTGCCTAGCAGCACAAACTGTCAAGGCATCGCTTAAAACCTTCCAAAGGCTTCCCACTGCACTTAGAACAAAACCTACTCTCCCTACCACAATCTAAGATCTCTCAAGACCCAGTCCTGCCTCTATCTCATCTTATCTCCCCTTTGTGCACCAGGCTCCAGACACAGTGACCTTCCAGTTCTTCAAACCTAATGAGCTCTTTCCTGCCTCAGGGCCTTTGTACTTGCTGATTCGTCTCCCTGAAACACTTTTCCCCTGACCCATCACCTGATGGATTTAGACTAAAACTTCTAAAACTCACCTCCTCACAGAGGCCTTCCTTCCTGATCACCTTATATCATCCTGTCTATGCACTTATTCCAAAATGTAGCTACTGTTTATTGTGTGTCTTTCTGGTTTCCTAGACTCTGCCCCAAACTCTGAGCACCGTCAGGCTAGGTGGGGGGCCTGGTCTGTCTTGTTAGTGTTTGCTGCCATGAGGACCAGCATGTAGTAGACACTCAAAACAAGTATCTATTGACCGAAAGATGATCTGAATGAAAGGGGGAGAGGGTTGTTGGGGAAAGGCTAGGGAGAGAGGCAGGAGGGGAGCAGGGATTGCTCAAGGGTTCTCAGAGGAAAGTGAGCACGGGGCAAATCACTGGACTTTCATCCCTGTTTACACAGAGAGATTTGATACAACTGATTTGTAAAATTCCACAGCATTCCATGGTGCTCGAGTGAAGATTTATGAAGAAAACCCAGATCCATTTAAGATGTCTTTGGGGAGAGAGAACAAACTATGGAAAATAGTTTCCTGAAAGGAGATGATGGAAATCCCAAAGCAGTTATTATGGTCAAAGGAAAAGTTTATTTTCTATACACTTTAAGCATTGGCCAGCTCAGTGTATGAACACTGAGCTGAGTTCCAGACTCTCTGTGATGGGTGTGGAGCCCTTGAAAATGATTTCCGTTTTTATTTTTTAAAATTTATCTTTATTGTTGAAAATATTACAGATGTCCCCTATTTTCCCCCATTGACCCCCTCCTCCCCACTGCTGTCCCCCTCCTGCCTTCCCCACACTGGTGTCTGTGTCCATTGGTCATGCATGTATGCATAGAAGTTCTTTGGTTTATCTCTTCCCACCCTCCCCCACTTCCCTCTAAGTTTCCTCAGTTTAACAACTAATTTGTACTTCTTTATCCCTTCACTGTTTTCGCCCATCCTCCCAACGCCCCTCCTGTCTGGCAACCAACAAAAAGTTCTCTATCTATGATTCTGTTGCTGTTCTGCTTGTTCATTTTGTTTGTAAATTCAATTGTTGGTAGATATGTATTTATTGCCATTTTATTAATATATTTTTAAATGTTTTTATTGATTTTTTTTAGAGTGATAGAAACATCTGTATGAGAGAGAACATCGATTGCCTGGCTCCTGCATGCCCCCTACTGGGGAGTGAGACAAAAACACAGGCTTGTGTCCTGACCAGGATTCAAACTGGGACCTCAGTCTATGGGATAACATTCAATCCACTGAGCTGCACCAGCTGGGCATATTGTTTATATTTTTGATCTTATGAACAATGATTCTTCAAGAAGACCCTTCAACACTTCATATAATACTGGGGTTTGGTGGTGGTAAATTCCTTTAGGTTTTTCTTGTCTGGGAAGCTCTTGATTTGTCCATGGATTCTAAATGATAGCTTTTCAGGATATAGTAATCTTGGTTGTAGGTCCTTGCTTTTCATCACTTTGAATATTTCTTGCCACTCCCTTCTGGCCTGCAAAGTTTCTTTTGAGAAATCAATTGATAGTCTTATGGAAGCTCCCTTGTAGGTAACTGATTGCTTTTCTCTTGCTGCTTTTAAGATTCTCTGTTTGTCTTTAACCTTTGGCATTTTCATTATGATGTGTCGTGGTGTGGACCTCTTTGGGCTCATTTTGTCTGGGACTCTCTGTGCTTCCTGGACTTATATGTCTGTTTCCTTCACCAAGTTAGGGAAGTTTTCTGTCATTTTTTTTTTTCAAATAGGTTTTCAATTTCTTGCGCTCTCTCTTCTCCTTCTGGCACCCCCATGATGCAAATGTTAGTACACTTGAAATTGCCCCAGAGACTCCTTAAAATAGCCTCATTTTTTTGCATTCTTTTTTCTTTTTGCTATTCTGATTGGGTGTTTTTTGCTTCCTTATATTCCAGATCAATAATTTGTGTCTTGACTTCACTTACTCTACTGTTCATTCCCTATAAATTATTCTCTGATTAGTGAGAAGGACTTAGTGAAGGACTTAGTGAGTCCTTCATTTCTGACTGGTTCTTTTTTATATTGTTGAGGTCCTCACTAGGTTCCTTGAGCATTTTATAACTAATGTTTTGAACTCTTCATCTAGTAAATTGTTTATCTCTATTTTGTTTGGTTCTTTTCCTGGAGTTTTGTTCTATTCTTTCATTTGGGACATGTTTCTTTGTTTCCTCATTTTGGCTGTCTCCCTGTGTTTGTTTCTATGTATTAGGTAGAGTTGCTACATCTCCTAGGCTTGGTAGGGTGGCCTATTGTAGTAGGTATCCTATAGGGTCCAGTGACACAGCCTCCCTGATCACCCATTTTGGGCACTGAAGGTGTGTCCACCCCTTGCTGTGTGGACTGTACACCCTTCTGTGGTAATTGAGTCTTGATTCCTGTTGGCTCATCAATAGGAGGGTTTACTCAGGCTGATCAGCTGCAAGGACTGGCTGTGCCCACTAACCACTGACCTCTGACTACCTTGGAGGATCAGCTGTGCAGAGTCCACCAGACAGAGCAAGACTTACTTCAGCACAGCTGGTGTGGCTTGGTGGATTGAACATCATCCCATGGACTGAGAGGTCTCGGTTCGATTCCCAGCTAGGGCACATGCCCAGGTTGTGGGCTCCATCCCCAGTAGGGGGCATGCAGGAGGCAGCCAATCGATGTTTCTCTCTCATGGATGTTTCTCTTTCTTTCCCTCTCCTTCTTCTCTCTCTAAAAAGTCAATAAAAACATATTAAAAAAAAAAAAAAAGACTTCAGTAGGGCTGTGGTACCAATGAGTCCACCCCTTGAGTGTGTTGCTTATGGAGGTGGTTGGGTGGTGGTGCTTCGACATGGTCTGAAGCTGTCCACTGGGTGTGCTGGCTCTGGGGCCTCCTAGGACGGGCGGGCCAAGGCCAGCCACTGCCTGTGTTCTTCCTGGGATCACCAGGCATAAGCTGTAAAGCCATCTGCAAATGGCTGCTTCTTGTGCTGGGCTAGGAGGTGCCCAGGCGAGGACAAGCTGTGAACCAAGGCCGGCAGCCACTAGTGCAGACCCTGGGGGCACTTAGCGAGAGGTATGGGGCTCGCTGAGGCCAGATGCTAGTTGTTTGAGAGATTTTAGGAAAATCTAAAGCATGAGCCCAGACAGGCCATCCTATGGTAAAGCCACTGGAAACAGGTTGGGTGGGCCAGAAAGTTGGGTGGGGCGGGGCCACCAGTGTGAGCCAGGTTGCTGGAGTCCCAGATATGGTGCAGTGTGACTGCCCTGTGGGGAAGGGCTCACCAAAGGAACAGTGGCCTCCACCAGCAGGTGCGTCTGGGAGGAAGCTGCCCTACAGCTCTCACCCCTGTGCCAAACAACTCAGTTCTTTCCTGTGTGTCTCTGGTGCCTTTCAAGCTGCCTCCACCATGGAGCCTGGAGGGAGCAGGTCTGAGAAAGTCCATGCGCAGACCCTTTAAGAGGAGCTGCCTGGGCTCCTGAAGCCTCAGCCTCCCTCAGTCTCAGTTCCCACTGGTTTTACCGTCGGAAGTTACGGGACTTCTCTTCCTGGAACCCTGAGCTGGGGGTTCTGGTGTGGGACAGGGACCCCTCACCCCTCAGGGAGGACCCTCTCAGCCGAGGTGTCCTCCTGATTTTTATCCGTCATCTGTGGGTGTGGGGCCAGCCGGTCCACCTCCACCCCTCCTACAGGTCTGATGTGGCTGCTTTACTTTTGAAGCTGTAGGACTTCCATTCAGCTCGATTTTAGGTGGTTCTGAAGCATGGTTGTTCTGTAGTTTAGTTGTAATTTTGAGTGGTTGTAGGAGGAGGCGATGTCGCGTTTATCTACACCATCTTGATCAAAGTCAGTGACTTCCATTTTTAGAAAGAATTGTTTTACTGGAAAAATCCTTGTCTTTACTCTATCACTCTCTAACATATGAATTAATGTCCAAGTTTCTGTGGGAAAGTTGGTGAAAAGTGTTTGGTCAGATTTCCTTGGCCAGGGTACCTCCAGATGGTGTCACAGAGCAGCGGGTCTCCAACTTCAGCAGGCATTTCACCACCAGTGTGGCCTATTGGATCTCAGAGGGCCCTGACCTGTTTTGTGAACATGTAGGCCTGGCTTGGAGCCTCACAAGTGTCCTGGAGATGCTGACTGTCCTGGTTGGACACCACATTGCAGCCCTGTCAAGAGCTGGGCCAGTCTTGTCCCACTGTGCGGACGTGGACCCTGGAGATGAGGATCAAGGCCTGAGCACAGAGCAAAGGGCTGGGGGTAGAGGTTTCCCCCCTGACAGGCCCTCAATGAGGGCAGCTGGTGGCAGGGTGGGTCACAGGTGGGCTGGATCCCTGTTCCTGGCCCCAGCTTGGGCCCTTGCCCTCCTGCCGTCCTCACACAGAGCCTCTTTCAATGGAACCTCTTTTGCTGAGCTGCAAAACTGCTCAGGAGGTTTGGTTAACCCTGTTAAGAAAACAAACAGCTCCTAGGCCTTGGGCTGACAGGCGCTGCTGGGCAACAGAGGCTGGATTCTTTTCTCCAGGCGGGTGGCCAGAGGTGGACTGGCCCGGAGGGGACCTAGCCCCCAGGGGCTGCCTGAGCAAGGCTGGGCCTTGACTGCTCCACCCAGGCCAGCTCTGGTCAGTCACATGAGCAAGCTCGGACCACTCCCTGTGCCTCAGGGACCTCATGACAAGGGAGAGTTGTGTGCATTAACTGACATCATGCTTTTAAAGTGCTCAGCATGGGGCTGGCACACAGTAAATGAATGTGTTATTATTTGATTGAAGTATATGAATTTGCTGTTTTGTAGGCCAAAATCATGGACTACTGGCAGTTACGTGATTCGTCCCATGTATTGTTACTGATTCATCTTTGAAACAATAAAAACATGCTACTATTCCTTTTTTAGTATCCTGAGATTGAAAGGTTAACTTAAAAAAACAACTAATTAATTCTGTGATCAGGACTTTTCTGATTTTCTCAATATTGTGCAACCCAATAAGGTAAAAGAATAAATTGGAAGCATAGGTTGGTGTAAATTTGCAACTATCCTGTTCATTCTAACAGCCTCAGAGTACTTACTGCTTGCCTTTAAGTAAGTACATCTTATAAATTTAAAATACTATAGTAATAAAAGAATATTTTTGTTTTGAATATTGGACTTTGGTATAGATTTCTAAAAGTAGTTCTGCTGCTAAAAACATTTAAAATTATTGAGCTAGTCTAAACTCAGTTTTAAAAAATATTTTATTTATTGATTTTGGAGAGAGCAGGATGGAGAAACATCAATTTGTTGTTCCACTTATCTATGCATTCATTGGGTGACTCTTGCACATGCCCTGACAAGGGATCACACCCACAACCTTGGTGCATCTGAACAATGCTCTAACCAACTGAGCTACCCAGCCAGAATTAAACTCTGTTTTATAGATGAGAAAACTGAGGTGTGAGTAGAAGAGGGCCCTGGAGAGGCTGTGTTAGGAAGGCACCTCTGACAAGCATGTCCTGCCTGAGCTCCACCCTGAAAGGAAAGTTTGGCTCAGGGTAGGCTGGTGACCTCCTTCTCAGGAGATAGGCAGGCTCCAGACCCTGGGCTTCAGTCAGCAGTGTTGCCCCTAGGAGTCACCTGCCCCCTGCCCAGACAACAGAGGTAGCTCAGCTGCTTCAGACAGTTAGGGCTGGAGCAGAGGGAGCTGGCAGTGACCCCAGGCACCTGGCATCCAAGGCGCCACAGCTTCTGGGGGAGGGGGAGGGAGTTCTGCTGCTACAACTCTGAGCACTCCTTGGAGTGATATGTCAGTGGACCAACCAATCAGCCCCTCTGGTGTGCCCAGCACTAGGGTTCAATGAACAAAGATGCACACAGGTACCCTCAAGTCCTGGGGATTTAGTGTGAAGAGAGCTGTGGGACCAAGACCTGATGACAACAGGAAAGCCAGACCAAAGGCCAGGAGCAGCTACAGCCCCAGGCCTCAAAGTCTGGAACAGAAGTGTCCGCATCTCCCACTCTAGTCCTGGGCGCTGTCTGTGGCTTCTCAGCAACTGGAATTTTTAGTCTCTGCCATTAATTGTCCCCAGCTACTCGCCCAAGCCGCTGCTTTGTCTTCCAGCTTCTGCTCCTGCTACTAGACTGGGCCACACACTTCATGTCTGGGACAGAGTAGCTCATAAGGGTCAGAAGCTCAGATGCCTACAAGGTCAGGTGGGTAACTTTTCCTTCACAGGCCTATTATATGAATTTATTAAGATCTTTAAGAAAACAATTTAGGCCCTGGCTGGTTTGGCTCAGCGGTTAGAGCATCGGCCTGCGGTCCAGAGAAACGGGTTTGGTTCCCATTAAGGGCACGTACCTTGGTTGCAGTTTGTCCCCGGCCCTGGTTGGTCATGCGGGTGGCAGCCACTCGATGTGTCCCTTTCACGTCGATGTTTCTCTCTTCTTTCTCTCCCTCCCATTCTATCTGAACAAAAAAAATGGAAAAATGTCCTCGAGTGAGGATAAAAAAAAAAAAAGAAAACAATTCAGTGAGTTAATGTGTAGGTTCCTCTTGTCCATCCCTGCGGATTCTGTGGGATACAGTATGGAAGACAAGTTGAGTCAAGCAGCTCTGGGGCATGACCTTGGGCAAACTTCTCAAGATCTCTAAGCCTCAGCCTTTGAATGGAGATAATGGTGCCCACCTGGCAGAGCACACTGGCAGAGTGGGCGTTTACACACGGCAGCTCTGACAGTGCCTGGGTGGGAAGGAAATACCGAGCAGTCTGGACCCCACCCTGCACGTGTTCCTGGCTGCCAGGCGCCTTATCATTTCGTGGTGTGGCTGCTGATGTTCCTGTGGCGCGAAGTGCTGGTTGGGCCTCTTGGTCTTGACTGTTGTCACTCAAAATGAAAGAGGAAGCGGAGAGCTCTGGAGCTAGGAGGATCAGTCATTTGGAAACAGTTGTCACATCCCTTTAGAGAAAGATCCTATATTACACTGAACAGGGTTTTTTGGTGGGTTTTTCTGGACCCAGACAAAGTATATCCTACGGATGTGAGCAGCTGGCTTCCTCTGAACAGCCTTGGGGAAGAGGGGCTTCGGCCCCAAAGGTCTGGTCATCACAGCCAGAGGGGCATTTCCACAAGACACAGGAGGGCCAAGAGGAGGCAAGGCTTGTGGCAGGTGGTTTTCACCTCCCAGCCTACAAACCCACCTGGGGTACCTGAGCCCAGTCCTGACAACCAGAATGAGGCCTACCGAATCCCAAATCAGACCTGTTTCTGAATCTCTTAAAAAACCCCAAGATTGCCCTGGCCGGTTTGGCTCAGTGGTTAGAGCGTCGGCCCGTGGACCAGAGAGTCCTGGGTTCAGTTCCCGCTAAGGGAATGTACCTCGGTTGCAGTTTGTCCTTGGCCCCGGTTGGGGTTGTGTGGGTGGCAGCCACTGGATATTTCTCTCTCCCTCCCACTCTATTGAAGATAAATGCAAAAAAAAAAAAAACCAAAACACAAAACCCCCCTAAGATCTGGACCTTTAGGCTCATATAACAATAATTATCAGAGCCTAAGGGTAGCCATTGCCTCTCAGGGTACCTCTGGGGGTAGGGGGAGGGCACCCAGATGAACAAGGAGGAGGAGGAGGATGTAGTTCATGAGCATAAAGAGTTCAGAGACCAGGATGCTACATCTGGAAGATCACATCACACAAAGAATGAGAAAGACCACAGGTTTAAGAGGATGACAAAGACAATGCCTTGCCAGGAGCTATAAAGGAGGCAGGGCTCCTATTCCAGTCTGGGGGTGGGGTGGAAAGTGAATCAAAGCTTCCTGGAGCCCGGCCAGTGTGGCTTAGTGGTTGAGCATAGACCCATGCACCAAGAGGTTGCCAGTATGATTCTCGGTCAGGACACATGCCCAGGTTGTGGGCCTGATCCCCAGTGGGGGGCATGCAGGAGGTGGCCAATCGATGTCCTCTCTCTCTCTCTCTCTCTCTCTCTCCCCCCTCTTCTCTCTCTCTAAAAAAAAAAAGCCTCCTGGAGAATGTACATATAAAGTAGGCCTCAAAGGATGCGTTGGAGCCCTGGCCGGTTTGGCTCCGAGGTTAGAGCGTCGGCCTGCGGAGTCCCAGGTTCGGTTCACTCTAAAGGGCATGTACCCCGGTTGCAGTTTGTCCCTGGCCCTGGTTGGGGTCGTGTGGGGTCATGTCCCTTTCACATTGAAGTTTCTTTCTCTCTTTTCCTCTCTCCCCCTCCCACTCTATCTGAACAAAAATGGAAAAATATCCTCAGGTGGATTAAAAAAAAAAGGATGCATTGGATTGTTTTCCCATAATAAAAATAGCTTTATTTAATTTTTATGATTATAAAATAATGCATAGAAATTCCAAGCAACATAAAATGGTATAAAAATGTTAAATCATGCAAAATTCCATCCTTAGAGGTAATTATAGTTAACAATTCAATCAACATCCTTCCCATATTTTATAGAAACTTGGACCATACATATCATTCTATAACCTACTTTTTTCACTCAAAAATATGTATTCCTTATCAGTGAATATAGCTATAAATCATTTCCAATGACTGTATAATATTCAATTGTATTATGTACCATAATTCATTTAATCCCTTCCTGTTGTACATTTAGACTGATTTCAATTTTTACAACTGCAAAAAAGGCTATGATGGTAATCTCTGCATAGTCATCTTCATGGACTTGGTTTCTAGAAGTGTCTTTGGGAATCCTCCATCTTCTGACACAATCAGCCAATGCCCTCCATTTCTGTCTGCCTACACTCCCACACAACACTGCAGTCTGTTCAGACAGGTGTGTAACTGTGAGACTGAGAGAGGGATGGGAGCTGAAACAGGACATTTCCAATACAAAGCCCACCACTAATGAAGGCTCCTTAGGCCACACAGAGTGAGAAAGTACAGAGCATATTTGGAATCCATTTCCATGGTGCAAGCATGGTTAGGAAGGACTGGGAGATAAACGGGAAGGTGAGCTGGAGTCCTCTCACAGGAGGCTGTGACTGCCAGATGGTAGTCTGCAACTGGAGAGCGTTCAACAGTTATCTATTTGGAACATTCAATGGTTATCTATTCTGAGCCCAAATGTTTGCCAGGGCCATGGAGTTGTATAGATGTACCACTTCAGAGCTTACTGTTTGGTGGAGAGTGCCAACATGAAACCACAGACGATGTACGCACCATCCTGGGAGCCAGAAGACAGGGATGAGTTGTTCTCATCTATTTCTAAGTTTCAGCTGAGGCCTGACTCTACTCAAATATGGAACAGAGAATATTAGCCAGTGTCTCAGAAGACAGAGTTCGGCTCAGACATGTGCCAACCACAGCAAAGGTGTGTCCTTTGCTCTAGGAGAGATCACCATTACCTTCCCCTTTCTTCCTGTTACCCCAGGGGGCGGAGGACTGGTGGGGAAAATCCCACCCCTGTGTCCTGATGTCCCTTAAAAATCCATGGTCTTCAATGCATGTGGGCCCGAACCACAGGAGCAAAGGACCCCTTCCATCACCTGCTCTCAACCACCTCCTGGCCCCACCCCTAGTAGATTTCAATGATCTTCTCTCCCTTCCTCCCTTTTTGAAATGTGAGCTGCAAAGGCTTTCTTTATTTTCGCTAGGGTTTCCAGCTACAGATGCATTCAGAATGAAAATCTGGGAGGAGTTCAATGTTACAAATATGTATAAGTGACCCTTCCTATCATTTCGACGTCTCTCCTTTATTCTGTCACTGAGTACTAATACTGAATGTTGAGGTCCCTCCAGCTCTAAGTCCTCATCTCAGGACTCAAGAGTCCAGGGATCCTTAGGGAAAAGAACCCAAGGGGAAGCATAGGAAGTGTAAGCTCTTCTCCACACTTCTTCTCTAAACCACTTGACTCAAAACAGGTTCACAAGAATCCCTATCTAAGAACAAGTATCAAGCAGGAGACCGTTACTCTCTGCCCCACCCCATCTTCCCTTCCCGCTCCCTACTCTGCTTTTGCTCCCAGACATGGCTCTGGTGGCTATTCCCTTTCTCTCCTGAATTTTATTAACATGCCACGTCTGATCCACCTTTAAATAAAACAAAGCCTTCTTTCACTTTGTATCTCCCCCACCTCTCAGCAGGTCCCCCTTCCCATTCAGAGGAGCTTGCGGACCCCACTGCTTGCCCTCCCAACAGCTCCAAACTATCTGGCCTCCTATATCACCTGCGTCATGAAGGGCTTCGCCGTCTACCCTGAAATCCACGCAGAAGCCTGCACCTGCAGGTCCGGCTAGTTTCTGCTTTCTCCTCTCTTAGGAGACCAGATCCCAGGGGCTCCATCTGCACCTCCTGAACCTCTCCCGAGCTCCAACCCCATTTCTACTGCCCTCGCGAGCTCTCCACCTGGCTGGGACGAGCCTGGCCGCCCTCCTACTCCAGTCTGAAACCTCTGACACGTCTAAATCACAAACACGACCATGTTATTTCCTGCTTAAGTCCTTCAGTAGCTCCCCACACTTCTGGGGTAATGTTCAAAGTGCCTCAAAAGTCACACCAGGCACTGTGTGACCTGGCTCCTGCTCATCCTTCTCTGTGGGTCACCCACTGACTTGAGTGGCCACCGTGGGCCACTTGCATTTTCCCAAATGTAAGGAGCCTACCTCCTGCTGCCAGGACACAGGAAGGCAGAATGGTCTCAGAAGAAGGAGCAAACACCTCTTCACCTTCAAGACACAGTTCAAATGCCCCTTCTCCACAAATCTCTTCTTCTCAAGTCCCCAGGTGGAAGGACTCCTTCTTTTGTACCACTATTCCCTGTTCAGGCCTCGTACCCAGTACTCGTAGCCCCCATTGGCTGGCTTGATTTCCCTGTCTACAAGCTCTGCACAGAAATGCACGGGTCCTGAAAACACCTGGCCCTGTCAGCCTCAGATGCAGGAAGCTGAGGAGGAAGTTCTGAAACCAGAGGACAGTCTATCCCAAGGAAATAATAAAAACAGACCTACATCAAGATGCTCAATAGATGGAATATTAAACATAACAAAACAAGGAAAGAGTTTTAAAATCAGGTTTCTTTGGAGAAGAGAGTTACACACATGGAAAAGGGAGAAGACCAGAATAAACCCTATGGCACTAGACTGGAAGTATCAATGTAAATTCGTAATTTTAAATATCTAATTCTTCATTTATGCCATCTCTCTTTCTCTCTCTCTTGATATTTCTGTGTAGCTTTATATTGATGTCCCTGCTCTTTCAGCTAGGCCTAGAAGCAGTGACACCCCAGTAGCAATGTGCACACATAGTACCCAGATCTTGGTTTCTAAACATAATTCTCATTAAAAGGACTCAAGACTCCCTGGAGAAATGGTTGATTCTAGGGTTGGGGTAGGGAAGATATAAAATAAGCTTGAAACATCTTGTTGAGCCAGAAAGTAAGAAAGCGTTCAAAAAATTAAGTGGACATGTTAAAAAGACACAGGAGACTGCTAGAAATAAGGGACAGATTGAAAATCAAAACAATGACTTGCAACTTTCAGTAAAATATGAATCTAATCATCCAAATTGATAAACAAGCACATTAATAAATAGGGAGAAAAGATTTTTTTTTCTTTCTTTCTTTTGTTAATCTTCACCTGAGGATATTTCTCCATTGATTTTTTAAGATAGAGTGAGGAAGAGAAACATCAATGTGAGAGACACATCGATTGGTTGCCTCCTGCATGACCCCGACTGGGCCCAGGGATAGAACCTGCAACCCAGGTACATGCCCTTGACTGAGAATTGAACCTGAGACCCTTTGGTCCGCAGGCCAATGCTTTATCCACTGAGCCACACTGGCCAGGGCACTTTCTTTTTATTTATTTATTTTAGAGAGAGAAAGGAAGGGAGGGAGGGAAGGAGGGAAGGGGAGAGGGAGGGGGAGAGAAAGAGAGAGAGAGAGAGAGAGAGAAAGAAACATTGATTTGCTGTTCCACTTATTTATGCATTCATTGGTGGATTCTTGTATGTGCCCTGGCGGGGGACTGAACTTGCAACCCTGGTGTATCAGAATGAGGCTCTAGCCAACTGAGCTACCTGTCCAGAGCAAAAAAAATTTTCTTAAAAGCAGAGTGCCAACCAATAAATATAGAGGTTATAGAATTACAAAATCACTTTGGATGAGGAACAAAATATTTACATAATCTCAAAGTATCTCCCCACAAATTATCTAATTCTTCATTTAATTACAAAGGAGAAAATAGTACATTTCAAAAGGAGAAACCTGGCAAACAGCAACTTAACCCAGTGATCAGAGTTAAATGTCAGCATTAATGGAACCAACCGATACCATTTCTGTGCTGTTCCTGCACCATATGCAGAACCCTAATCTAGTTATGTGGAACCAGGAGACCAATCCAAATTGAGGAACATTCTACAAAATACCTGACCTGTATTCTTCAAAAATGCCAATGCAATGAAAGGCTGGGGAACTCTTCCAGATTCAAAAAGACACATGTAACCATGTGTTACAACAAAATATAACATATGATCCTGCACAAAGAAAAAGGGAATTGTTATAAAGGACATACTGGCCCTGGCTGGTCTAGCTCAGCGGTTGGAATGCTGGCCTGCGGACCAGAGAGTCCTGCTAGGACATGTACCAAAAAAAAAGGGACATACTCGGATGGCCGGTGTGGCTCAGTGGTAGAGTGTCGACCCATGCACCAAGAGGTCGCTGGTTCTATTCCTGGTCAGGGCACATACCCAGGTTGTGAGCCCGTTCCCCAGTGTGGGGCATGCAGGAGGCGGCCAACTGATGTTCACTCTCATCGATGTTTCTCTCTCTCCCTTCCTTTCACTTCCTCTCTCTCTAAAATCAATAAAGAAAAAAAAATAAATAAAAAATAAAGGACATACTGAGATAAATGACAAAATTTATATATGGACCACAGGTTAGATAACAGGTATTATATCAGTGTTAAACTTCCTGACTTTGATAACTGTACTTATGGTTGTAAATTATGAGAGAACATCCTTGTTCTTAAGGAAATGCATACTGAAGTTTTGGGGGAAAAGGGATACAACAATGTCTGCAACTTACTCTCAAATGACTCAGAAAATAGATGTAAAAAATAGATACAGCAAATCATTAAATCATAAAGCATCTGGTAAAATGTAAATATTTGGGAAATTTGAGTAAATATATCGTTCTTTGGGATATTCCTGTAACTTTTCTCTAAGTTTGAAATAATATTAAAATGTAAAAAGTTCCAAACAAAACAAGAATCCAACAACAAGGGATGAGTCAGAATTATGGTACAGTCACTTTGAGGAAGCCTTACAATGATACAGCCTTACAAATAAAGTTTACGAAGCTACATAACAATGTAGAAAAAATGCTTATCCTATATACAGTGTTGAATGATAAAAGCAGGATACAAAATATTCTGAGTGTGTATTATTACAACTATGCCAAAGAAAGCATATAAGAAACACTGGAAGGATAAAATAAAAGGTAGTAATAAGAACATTGGGGGATAGAAAGAGATTGAATGATTAAAAAAAAAAACCTGTTGAAAAAAAACACTTGCTGCCCCCCCCCCCAGCCTCCCCCAGGCCCGAGTAATGGAAATCAGTACTGTTGACTGCATCTCTTGTCTCAGGCTGCCCCTCCCCAAACACCTGGCAGAGCAGGTGTGGAGTGCCTCAGTCAGTGGGGCTACGAGTGGCAAGGTCCACATGGTAGGCAGTCTGCCAGCTCTGCCCACAGAGCAGCTTGGCAGTCCCTCTGACCAGAGAGCTTAAGCAGCTGTGGACACAGCAGAGGGGAAGCCCAGCAACAGCGCATGTTCGAGCAGGTCCCTGGCCGGGCCAGCACAGAGGCCCCTTTCAAGGCCCTCAGCTCATGCAGACAACACAGGGACCTCTCAATGGCATGCTCCCTCTCGGGCACAGACAGTAACGCTTCTTGGAACCTCGAAAGGTTTAGGAACTCTTGAATAACCTTATCATGAAGCAGAGTGCCTGGCTCTTGTCTATGGAGATAGAGAGTTAACTCCTTATCAGTCCTTGACACTTTTCAGGACGAGTTTTGATGGGTGGCAAAAAGAAGCTCAGGACCCAAGACTTTGCTATCAGAAGGCAGGACTCAGAGCACTCTGGGCAGCTTAGGGAAACAGGGTAGGCATAAAAGAGGTCTGCCTCCTTTGCAGGAAAATGGGTTTTGCCCCTCTTATTATAAGAGACATCTTTAAAACTCCTTCTCTAAAGAAGTAGGAAGAAGGAATAAACAGATCAGGAGACCCTGCCAACCTGTTGCTATGGTGGGTGGAGAAAAGGAAGCTCCGGTGCCACAGGGCAGAAGCAGCAGCAAAAGGCTGCGATCTCTTAAGGAGAGAAACTTACTCTACCTGGGCAGCACCGGGGAGTATTCCAGACCTGCTTCCCAACTGCACCCCAGCCTAAAGGAAAAAGCACCACCATTCTGAGTCACATGACCCAATTTTAAAATATTTTATTACATAATCTTTTCATGGCACCATCAGGAGTAACAGAAAACGTTATTCCCAGTTCCTAACCACATCCTGAAAAATATACATTTGTATTTATATATTTATATCACTACTCCACACCTATCCCATAATTCCACCACCTATTATAGGTCTTTTGCTTAAAGCAAGAAACTATTCTCTCAGGTAAGAAAATATATATGGAAGCTAAAGGAACAGTTAGAATGACGGACAGCTTGGCTGGGGGCGGGAGGCAGGGTGAAGTCCCGGTTAGGCAGGATGCATCACTGGGGTCCAGCAGAGGTGGAGGAGGATAGTGTATAAAAAGGCAGCGTCAGGCAGGTGGGCTCTGGTGTCCTTGGTCCATTAGGAGATGGCCTTTGCCTCAGGAAGGAAGGCTTCCCAGTACTTTGCCAGCTGCAAAGAAGTGGGGACAGTAAGCATGTGCCCCATCTAGTGGCAGAGCCTGAGCTCGGGAGGGGAGTAAGCACAATGCCACAGCACTCCCTCAGGCACATCAGCCACCCAAAGGAAGGCCTGAGGTGAGGCAGAGCTAAGGAAATGGACAGGCTTACAGTGGACCTTGGGACAGACTGACCAGCCAGCCACACTGCCCTGGTATCTCTAGACTTAGAATAACCTTTGAAGATAGTCCTGCTTCTGCCCCAGAGGAAGTACCCCTGTGGGGGCCACAATTTTGCCCGGCTCAGTTAGCTCATCATAGTGGGGGCCATTGTTTCACATACTGATTGGTGCCTCAGCCTCAAGAGGGTTAGGTGGTATCAAGGGGTTAAAGGGAGAGGAGAGTTGGGATTTGTCCTTAAAAACTAACTAATTTTGCCCTGGCCAGTTTTGCTCAGTGGTTAGAGTACTGGCCCATGGACCAATGAGTCGTGGGTTTGATTCTGGTCAAGGGCATGTACCTCAGTTGTGGTTTGTCCCGGCCCTGGTCAGGGTTGTGCGGGAGGCGGCCAGTCAATGTGTCCCTCTCACATTGATATTTCTCTCTCTCTCCCTCCCTCCCACTCTATCTGAACAAAAATGAAAAAATATCCTCAGGTGAGAATTAAAAAACAAACAAACAAAAACTAGTTCATTTTAGGATTAGGGCAATCCTGCTTAGTAAAAGACCCTACTGGATGCTCCATGTTAGAGCAGCAGGGCCTACTTTCAATTATTGATTATAGCAGGGCACAGTCCCCCCCACCCCCGCACCCCCCCGAAGCAGGGCCAGCCCATCCTGCTACAAAGCCACAAGCAGGTGGCTCCTCTGTAGAGCACACAATAGAGGACGAAAGTCATGCATAACTTACATACCTGCTGCTGTGAGTACAGCAGTGTCTCAAGGTACTTGATCACGTGGTTTCTGAAGTCCTTGGATTTCTCTTTCTATAGGAGACAGGATCTACACTGACCACCCAGACCGTGCTTCTTTCCCTCTTGATAGGATGGTGGTGATTACTGCTGAACATAGCCCAGGAAGTAGAGCCAGCAGCTGAAATAGCTATAATTTCCAGCCAAACAGCCTCTGCCAAGGTCCTGGGAGGCTTTTTTGCATGGTGGGGTGTGGTGAAGGGGAAGAGACAGGATGGGACCAGAGGGTATGTGACAGCTGCAAGCTTTATTTTGTGCCTAACTGTTCTAGCTCAGCAACAAGTGTAGGACACCCACTTTGCCTTAGGAACAAACATGAAGACACACAGACACACACACCCCCTCTTCACAACTGCCAAGTCACTGGCAGCTCCATCTGTCTCTCTACTCAACGAAATTGGACAAAACCAACACCACTGCCAAAGCAAGCACGAATAAGCTCTATCTTACCTCAAAACGTATCACTTCTTTTCGGACCACTGTTGAAATCCTTTCAAAGTCCCTTTCATACTGAGTCACCCGAGACTCCCACTGGGAAGAAAAAGAAAGAAAGGATCACTTAATGTTATGTTATCATTATTAGTCTTTGCCTTTGGACAGCAATTCTCTATATGAGACCGCAATTGGTCATTCTGTTTGTCCCTCTGGGTAAGATTAGGCGCCATCTGGGGATTTAGCATGTAAGTCAGAATCTAGCAGAGGGCCACCTTTGGGGTTGGCTGGGAACAGATGCCTGGTATCCAGGCCAATCCTGGTACTAGGAAAGCTCTGGTAACTCGACAGCCTCTGGTTTAGGTACTCACCAACTAGGCCGAGAGCCCCCGAGCAATGAATTTAGTGCCCCCAAGGGAGGCATATCTAAATTACCTTTCCAAAGACCCAGCAGGACCCTTCCAGCAGAGACTGATTTAGCAAGTCTGGGTGAAATGGGAAGAGAGGAAGAGGGCCAGGCCTCAAGGCAAGCCTGGACTCCTTCCTGGAGGCTCCCCCAGCCACTGTCCTTTAGACTCAATCATCTCCCTTGCCTGCTGTGGAGTCCTAAGGTCTGGGTAGACTGGGACCAGGGCTCATTCAGGGACCAGAAAAGACCCCTGCAGGGCTGCCTCGGGGCCTCACCTCCACGATTTCGTCCTTGGCCTGCTGCAGCTTGTCAGGCTTATTGGCCCACAGCAGCCGAGCCTCAGCCTCCCGCTTCTTCTGCAGTGTGGCCTGAGCATCCTGCCAGCGCTGCCATGTCTTCATGCGCTGGTCGAAGGCAGCCTGTGGGGGTGAGGTGTTGGGGAAGAGCACAACCAGCCCTCAGAAGCTCCACGGGCTCTGCCTGGGGGGCTCTCCCGGCAGCTGCTAGGAAAGGACCGAGCAAGGGCAGGTTTTGCAGCCGAGTGTTAACGCCCAGTTGAAGTTTAACGTCAAAAAGCACAAGCTTGGGTAAGACTCCTCCAAGCCTCCAGTGGGCCAGCGCCATGCTGCTTCATGCCACTCCCAAGGCTGGATGACTGGGACCACAGTAGATGGCCTGATGCCAGTGCCCAGTACTATAGCTTCCGAACGGCCTCCCTCAGATCAGTCAGTCCATGAATCTACACACTCTGAGTGCCTGCCATGTGCCAGGAACTAAGAATGCAGTGGAGAATGAAACACACATGGCTCTGCTTTCATGGAGCTTATACTCTACCAGAAAAGACGGCATTATATCAACAATTACCAGTAAGTAATTACAAGTATGCAGAGCACAGAGAAAACAAGCAGGGCACTATAATAAAACTGGGAACCTCGCTTAGCCTGGGAGATATATCAGGGAAGGCCAACATAAGAAAGCAATCTTTAAACTGACACCCAAATAGTATACAGGGTTAGCTTAACAGACCTTTTAACACTTAAAGCCCCGAAAGGGACATACCACTTTCATCCCATCCATACACTCCACTGCTGTAGGCTATCAAGGGCCCCAAGAAGCTCCCTAAAGCCCACTTGCTGGTTTTCCCTGGTTCTAGTCCTTTGAGCACAATCAGGATTTCCAGAGGACAGCTGCTGGCCTAATCAAACTATCCCATATCCCCACTGGCTTTGCAGGCTTCAAGAGACCACCTGGTGAAACATGTGTGCCTGTGGCCAGCCTCTCAGCCCAGTTCCATATGCTCCCCTTCCCTGCAAAACTTGAACCTCAGGGAGTGAAATGCCACCAAATTCACATTCCCCAGCAGTGTCACTGGGGTTACTTAAAATTTCTTAATAGCTCAAAGTGAAAGGATTAGGTAAAGGGTGAGACTTCATATCCAAATAAGACTCAAGCCTAACCCCCTGGGCTCACAGCGGTGTAACTCCACTTTCGGAAGAGTGAAAGATAAACATCTGCTCCTCTCTCTAATCTCACCATCAGCTCAGGATCACGAGGGCAGGTGAAAAGTCGCAGAGAAAAGCCCAGCTTGCGATTCTGCACTCTAAGGCCTGCATCTAAGGCTCAGCATCTGAAGCTCGAGGCCAGGCCTCTCACCCTTGTCCATAGGGCTCACTCAGCCTGCGGCACACCCAAGTGCTATGCCCTCCGGGGATCCCAAACAATGCTCCTTCTGAAAGTTTCCCCAGAGAGCACTCTTCCCTGGGATGGCTCTCCAGTCTAAGTAGTCTGACCAATCCTAAATTTCAAAGTAGGTTATTCTTCCAGCTTCTTATCACTCTGGAGTTAACAAACCAAATAGCAAAGGGAGAGGACAAGGAGCAACTCCACAGGCTCAATTAAGCAACTCCACCACAGAGGAAACGAGAGCCCTGGGAGCAGCTTGGCCCCCGACAACACAGGAGCTCCCGGATTGGGGAGATGTTGGGATGGGGAGTAGGCTCGTACATCCGGGTCCCAAGTCAGATCAGGAGCAAACTCAGGCCCTTACAGGGCTTTCCTCTGTCTCAGGGAGGTCATGCGAGAGCAAATACCACTGCCCAGTAAAGCTTCCTAGGCCACTCTGAAAGGTCATGGGAACCAGAGTGTCGTGGTCACCAGGAGAAAAGGTGAGGTGCTGGACCTGAGGGGCAGGCTGCAGTGTTGTTTGTTACCAGTGTGGTCAGCACAGCACACAAAGGGCTCTAGTGACAAGCTCTCTCAGCTCCCTGGCCAAACTCCTTCATGCAATGCCAAGCCAGTTCCATGTAGTTACCTGACTGCTCACATTGGAGGACAAGTGGAAGCCGGCAAGAGCTCTTACCAGGGCAAAGCCACCGCTTACTGTTAAGGAGGCAAAGACCAAAGGACTGAGGAAACAACCGCTCCAGAGCACCAAGACAGCAGGTCTGGGATAGGCCTTGCTTGGAGAAAGGAGCAGGGAGTATGCTGTCCAGCTTCAACAATGAAGGGCCTACTTGGGAATTCAAAAGTGGTCTTTTCTGCTAATGCATTTAAAACACTGGCTGTGGCCCGGCTGGTGTAGCTCAGTGGATTGAGCATCATTCCATGGACTGAGAGGTCCCAGTTTGATTCCCAGTCAGGGCATATGCCCAGGTTGCAGGCTCGATCCCCAGTAGGGGACATGCAGGAGGCAGCCAACTGATGTTTCTATCTCTCTCTCCCTTCTCTCTCTGAAAAAAAAAAAATCCAAAAACCAAAAACTGCCCGTGGGCCTCAAAATGACTTAGTGATAACCAGCTAACAGTTAAATAGATTTCTTGGTTCATAGGATACCTTTTCTCTTGAGAATAGAAAAAGATACGCCTATTTTGAGGTATAATGAATGAGATCTTCCTGGGAAGGGGAAGAGCAAAGGTAAGACAAATTAAATCAAGGAGAGGAGAAAGAGGAAAGGAAACAGAAGCTTACTCGGACTATGGCCAGGAGACGAATGTAGTCACTCAGGAGCTCGGCAAGGAGGAAGAAGTCATTGTTGGCTTGTTCCTGGTGGAGCTGCTCGATTTTTTCTTCCACCTCAGCCAGTTGGGAGAGTGCCCGTGACAATGCCGTGTTGTCCTCTGAGCTCCCAAGCATGGCTAGACTCTTTGCAAACTGGGCTGTGTTCAGCGCTAGCTCTGGAAGGAAGAAGACGGCAGAGGCCTCTCATCTCACAAGGAAAAGGGACAAGTCAGCTGGAGCATGGCAGGCCTCAGCAATGCTGCTCCTGCATATCGGGCAACCATGAGCTTTGCAACGCAGTCACTTACACCACAGCCAACTGTATTAAGAAAGTGAGGGGAATGCAGCTTGGTCACAAGAACAGGGAGAGGCACCTAGTGTCATGAGTTTAGTTAGGCCTATCTAGGAAAAGCAGCTCCAATATTCCGGAAGAGCCAAAGGCCAGTTAATACAAACAGGCCAAAGGAACAATTCTGATTTATGTTAAAGCTCATGGTAAGAAGCCCGTCTGCATGAGAGTGAAAAGACATGCACACTGGAGTTTTGCATGTTCTAGAGCAGGGCACATTTTTTTATGTGAAGAACCGGATATTTTATGCTTTGTAGGCCACCTATGTTCTTACTTGCCCGCTCTCTCTTTTTTAATTCATACCTCTAAAAATGTAAAAACTGTTCCTAGCTCACAGTAATGGGCCCTGGGCCAGATCTGGCCTATGGGCTTGGCCATATTTTGCCAACCCTTACACTGGTCTCATTCTAATGGTTTTCTGTCTGCTTAGATCCCCAATGATCAGCATGCTTAAGGCAGAGAAAGGAAGCATTCAAATTCAGCAAAATTCTCTAATTCTTAAGCATATCTCATTAAGAAAAATGTGAGGAAGGGTTAAGAGACATAACTGATTTCTCCTTATTTACAAATTGCTCATTTGACCATGTAGCTAAGGTGTGTGACATCATTTTGTGGATATAAGCCACCAACTCAAATCATACCAACAAAAGCCCACCACGTCCCAGGTCTAGTTGTACCTGAGATGGCTCCCTGCACCCCTCCCAAGTAGAAAGTACAATGCCCACAGTGGCTGAGTCACGCTTCCTGCCAGGAACTCCAGGGCATATCTTTTCGATCAGAACATCAAGGACCAGGTGGGCTGAGAGGCTTGGGAACAGCATGCCCTCCCATCTCCAGCTCACTGGAGACATCAACTTCCCCCAGCTCCAAGTGCATTTCAGAGATTGTTACCTTTCCTATGGTTGACTAGAGTTTCTACGACAGCATGCAGTTTCCGTAAGCGCTGCTCCTCACACTCTACCTCCTGGAGCTTCTCCTCAAACCACTGAAACACATAAGCCCAGAGCTTTCATGGAGGCTACTCACACAGGTACAGAGCACGGTCTTTCCTTAGCAGTTTTTAAAAAAGGGACTAAATTATCTTAAAAAGAAAATCTCTAATTTCAGACATTCCAGGATTCCTCGGGGCTTCCAACCCGTAAGCGTGAGGGAGTAAAGGAAGCTGAGCGGCAGAGGACTACTCACAATGTCTGATTCATTCATCTTGATGGTCATTTTGCTGACGGCATCTGTGGCTTTGTTGAACATCTTGAGGAGACCAGCACCACTCAATGCCTGGGTACCCACAGCACGTGGCAGCTATAAGACCAAGAAGGCAGGGATGGCAAGTTATCTGCTGCCCCTATTTTAGGTTCAGAAGAATTAGTATCTATCAGATAGCATGTCCAAAACTTGCCAAACAATTTATTTGAACTGTAGATTATTGTTTTAAAAGACACACAAATCTATCACCAGCATGTACAGAAAGAAAAATCAAAGGACCATACTAAACAGAATCAACAAAAGTTTCTGCTTTTGATACTGTGTGCAGAAAGTAAGTGTGAATGCTATGTGGCCAGGTGACCTCATGTTGAGACTGTCTACCCACCCAGGCATGAAGTACTTAAATACCAGGTACGCTTTTGTTACAAGTCAAAAGTTCCCTTGGATTAGCATACTCTGCACACTCCTGGACTTCAGGTTTAGAAAGTCTTTGAGGTTGTGCTATGATTCCATTTGGATTTCCTCCAGTGATTAAGATCCAAGGACAAGAATGTTATTTATTCAGATTGAGGCTAGGTTTAGTGATGATCTAATTAAGCCAAACACACCAACTATTTAGAAACAATTTGATTGGTTCAGTCTTTCAGTACTTTCCTAAGGCATGGAAGAGACGCTAAAGAATCTATATATACAGCATACCATGCCGAAAATTAGCTTAATTAATTTTAAAATGTATTTTTATTGATTTTTTAGTGAGAGAGGGAGAAATAGAAACATCAATCAGCTGCCTCTTGCCTGCCCCCTACTGGCGATCAAGCCCGAAACCTAGGCATGTGCCCTGACCAGGAATTGAACCAGGACCTCTCAGTCCATGGGAGGACCCTCAATCCACTGTGCCACACCAGCTGGGCTGAAAAATTAAATTTAGTGCTTAGGACTCTTAGGGCAGTAATTCTCAATTTGGTGCTATTCTGCCCCCCTGGGGACATTTGGCTATGTCTGGAGATAATTTTGGTTGTTAAAATGAGGAAGGGGGTTGCCCTGGCCAGCTTGGCTCAGCGGTTAGAGCATCGACTGGTGAACCAAAGAGCTGAAGGTTCAATTCCAGTCAAGGGCATGTACCTCGGTTGCAGTTCAGTCCCTAGCCCTGGTCAGGGTCGTGCGGGAGACAACCAGTTGATGTTTCTCTCTCTCTCCCTCCCTCCCACTCTGTCTAAAAATAAATGGAAAAGTATCTTTCAGTGAGGATTAAAAAAAAAAAACTGGGAAAGGGGTGCTACTGGCATTTAATGGATAGAGCCAGGGATGCTAACCCTACAATGCGCATGATAGCTCCTAGCCTAAAGTGTCAACAGTGTCGCTGTACACAAACCCTGCTCTAGGGGAACAGAGTGGGATAAGTGGGTGAAACAGAAGAATAAATTTAAGAGGAGGAATGAAAATATTTAAAGCACTAGATGGAATGTTTAATTAAAAACACCCATATATTTAGTAGCATTTTCTTCACTAGAATACTATATATGAAAATTTAAAAAAAACAAAAACTTAAAAACAAAATGAAAAATACAAAATGATGGTCCCACCCTCTTTTTTATTGTTAATCCTCACCTGAGGATATTTTTCCATCGATTTTTAGAGAAAGTGCAAAGGATGGAGGGAGGGAGAGAAAGAGAGAGAAACAATGATGTGAGAAGGACACACTGATTGGTTTCCTCCCGCAGGCCAGGGATCAAACCTGCAACCCAGGTATGTGCCCTTCACTGGGAATCGAACCTGGGACCCTTTGGTCTGCAGCCTGATGCTCTAACCGCTGAGCAAAACTGGCCAGGGCAATAGTGCCGGCTCTTTCATTTATTTCCTTCTAGCATTTCTTTTGATCTTTAATGAATAATGTATTTCTATACCTGTATTTTTAAGCTGTTTCATATTTCGCTTTATAGAATTCTTTTAATATATGCGTCCAGCAAATACATATTAACATTTCTGTAAACTTTCCGTTTATCATGCGAATAAAGTACTTGTTTTACTGATATGTTTTACTTAATTCTTCAATTGTTAGCAATTGGGCCATCTCCAATTTCTCACAATCATGAATAGCCTACACATAGCCTGTAAAAAAAAAGACTGTCCATTTGAATCAACACTTTTGCTACATGGCAGTTCTGTGGTTTTTGGTAACTGGTTTTGAACCAATGCCCCTCAGCTCCTGGCACAAAAAAAATGTATTCAATTTGAGCCAAGTAGTAACCTATGAAAGATGTGCCAAGGACTTGCCAATAGATCATTGTGTTGATCCAGTAAGAAAACTAGGTTGCAGTGTGACCTCTACAACCAGTTGCTTTTGACTATTGGCACAGCTTCTTTTCTTTCAAAGGCTGAAAAATACTTGTCACTCTCAGGGGTTTAAAAACTAGGATATGGTCTGGTACTAACCTATATGCGTATTAAGTGTTCAAATATTTGTTGAATGAACTAGTTTCACTTCACTAGGGACAACTATAAATTATGAAATTCAGTTTGTACGATACTAACCTCTTCTTTTTCCAAGAACTCCCTGACATCAGGGTCCTGTAACATGGTAGGATGGTTCACAATCCTCTGAAGGTACCTATGGAGTAAGCAGTTATTTGGTTAGTCAGGCTGGCCTCAAAGGATTTGGGTGTCATACAGTGCCGGCAGGGTTACAATGTCTTTCATTACTTTCAAATGGACTCAGAGAAGGCACTTAAGTATAACTCTGCTTGTAAGCACATTCAAGTTCATGTTCTTCACATTTCTAAAAGAAGAAGAAAATAACTGGTCAGGAAGAGACCTCAGAGTTATTCATACTTAATTGTCCAAGGAGAGCATGACTGTCTGCCTGCCTATTCAGGACGGGGAAAGAAAAGATGGCCTGTTCCTAAGCTGGGAAGGCAAGAGACTTAGGAGAAAAGTCAGACATACTTTAAAGGTGTGAGTCTTTAATTCACCCAAGTTTCTCATCTCCAGTGAACGTCTCACAGTTGAGTCTAAGGCTTCAGTTTCTCACTAGTTCTCATGTTATTCAGGAAAATGGTTGTATGGCACTTACCTTTCTAAAGCAGCCCTCCGTTTTTCAAGAAATTCTGCAGAAGAGGAATCTTCTTTCCCAACTTTTACTTTCGTCATTCCTGGAATAGAATTTATAAAGCAAAAATAATTAATAATCATCATAAAATGAATAAACTGGGGGGGGGGGGGAAGCCCACAGGAGGAAAGGCAATGAGAACAGCACTATAAAACAGAGCCAAAGGCCACTTCTATGTCACCAGCAGGCATTAACAAAAGGTTATTCACCTGAGAGTCATTTGTGATGAAATTAGTCTCAAAGTGCTGAAGATTCTAAACTCTGGGACTTACAGAGTCTATATTTTCTAAAAGGGGGGCCATGGGACTCTGAGTATAGATTAAACACCAACTGAGGATGATGGGAAGGTTCCTTGACCCCCAATCTCCAAACCTCCATCCCCATCCAATTTACATTTCAATTTGAAAGGAGGAGCAATCATTTAAGTTTCCTGGATACCAATACAAATACACACACACACCCCTACCTGTGGACGCTAACACCAGAACTTTCTACTATACCCAAGGAAAGAGAACATGTTAAAACTTGCTATTTCTCTAGACCTCATGAGACTTATAGAAAAACATTGGAAACATTTATTTCCAAATCACAAGACTCTACATTGTTATATGAAGTAGTTTCATATACTAAGTAGAAAGTATACTGCAGAAGAAAGCAAAGAATAAAAACCTAAGCAGAATTGAAGGCCACAGGCTTACCTATTAGGCTCTTCTCAGGTGGAGGAGGGACAATGAAGCCATTCTGAGAGTGTTTCTCTGAAAGCTTCTCGTAAAGACCCAGAAAGTCACTAAATCTTCTTTTCACTGCAAACTGTTTACTTCTGAACATTGGTAAGCTCGTCTTGGGGACAGAAAAAACAGAAGGTAATTTCATTCCAAATAAGGAATGAAGGAGTATCTTGACAGTTGTCCAGCTAACATCAAAGAATTTATTTCCCAGATCCCTGTCTTAGCCACCTGGTAAACAACTTTGTCCAAGGCTGCGATTCTTAAATACTTTTTTGAGCTATAGTCTGGAGTCTACAGAGCTCTTATCAGAATAATGACTTTAAATGCACAAAGTATATAGGATTACAAAAGACAATTAATTCAATTCAAGCATACAGTTTTATTCCCAGATTAAGAACCCCTGCTTTAAGGAAACATGTTGAAGTCTAATATAAAGTTAGAATTCTATGGTCACTTATACCCCATTCATCCTGCACTGATTTATTAAGGGTATCAGCTGCTAGAATTAAAGCAGCCAAACTAAAGACAAGACAGAGCTTCTAAGGAGGAGGATCACATGAAATGTCTATACTGTAGAAACTTTAACCCCTAAGGTGTCACAGGATCTAGAATGTACAGGGAGCAGAAAGACAAGTAGTAGAGAGAGAACACAAAGGAGATGTCTAGTAAAAAAGACTAGGCCAACGTCATAATGAGAGACCATTTAATACTCACCAGATACGCAAACTTTAAGGAGTATCAATAGGAACTTTTACACACTGCTGACAGGAGTATAAATTGGTACAAAGACTTTTTAAAAGTTTGTATTCCTTTTTTTCAACATTTGCATGACCCAGGGAAACTATTCCCGGTTATATACCCTACAGAAACTCTTCTATGTGTACACAAGGAGATGTGTGCAAGAATGTTCACAGTTCATAAAAACTGCAAACATGCCAGATATTCACAGCATAAAAACATATACATTATGCTATAATCACACAATAAACTAACTACAGCTACACACAACATGAATGGGTCTGAGAAATAATGCTAGTAAAGAAAGCACTATTTTCAGTATGATGCCATTTTTATGAAATTCAATAAAGCGCAATGATATATTGCTTAGAGATACAAATGAAGACTTTTTTAATTTTTTTATAAAGGAGAGACAACTCAGGAGAGTAGTCACTTCTAAGGTGTGAGGCAGGGGATATGACAGGGAGAGACACACAGGTGGATTCAACACTACTCATCTTAAGAATGGTGGTATGGCCTGGGCCAGTTTGGCTCAGCAGTTAGAGCATTGGCCGGCTCCCCGGTTTGGTTACTGTTAAGGGCACGTACCTCGGTTGCAGTTTGTCCCTGGCCCCGTTAGGGTCGTGTGGGTGGCAACCACTCAACATGTCTCTCTCACATCGATGTTTCTTTCTCTCTCTTCCTCTCTCTCTCCCTCCCGCTCTATCTGAAGATACATGCAAAAATGTCCTTGGGTGAGGATTAAAAAAAAAAAAAAAGAGTGGTGGTATGGCTCTGGCTGGTTTGACTCAGCAGTTAGAGCGTCAACCCACAGACAAATAAGTCGCGGGTTCGATTCGGTCAAGGGCACGTACCTCAGTTGCAGTTCGTCTTGGCCTTGGCCGGCTCGTGAGGGAGGCAACCAGTCAATGTGTCGCTCTCACATCGATGTTTCTCTCTCTCTCTCTCTCTCATTTCCACTCTATCTGATGATAAATGGAAAAATATCCTCCAGTGAGGGTTAAAAAAAGAAGAATGGTGGTAGGTCTGGGGCTTCGTTTTTTATGCTTCATAACTGGCATACAACATTGTGTAAGTTTTATATGCATTAATATTATATAAAAAAGGAAGACCAGACCTAACTAAGGGAAAAAGGAAAGGTTAGAGAAAGTATTAAAAGAAGCTCCATAAAGGAAACCTCAGAAGAACTGACAATTTTTAAACAGGTGATATATACTTTGGGGTAACCCACCAAACGAGCTCTAAGCCACAGAACTTAGCTCTAAGAGGAACAGGACTATATCAGACACACTGCATGTCTTAAAACTTACAAAGTTTCACACTGAAGTGTTAGCTTTCTGGAAGAAAAGTGGGAAGGTTCAGATGAGATTACCAAGGGGATATCCTGCAGGCTTGCTCCATCTTGAGTAAACTTGAAGGAAGATGTTGGCAAAGAAACAAAAGAAATACCCAGAAATAATCTGAATGATCACCTTCTTGGTATAAGAACCCAAGTCTATTAAGGTAGTCGTCAGCAGGGTCACTTGGACTCACCTGTGTTGTAACTTTATAGGCTACATAGGCATTCATACCGTCCCCTGTGGGAGGACAAGAAAGCAGGAGAGGATTATTCTGTAAACAGTGCTAATCTTGTTAACATTTAACCAGGCATCATAAGGCACAGGAGCACTGTATAAGAAGGGATACTTGTTTCATCTCCAAGCTTTATAAACTATCCTAAATTCAGTTCCTACTTTGCCTCAAGGCCTCCATGCACATCATGCCCCATGGATGCTGGCTGGGCCCCAGTTTGAGTTAGACAAGAGTCAGCCCCTGTGCAAAGCCAGGCTCCATTTATGCCCTCCACAAAGCAGCACTGGATACTGACAATCCATCAGTTGTTACCATGCCAATATTTGGGCTGGTTGCACCCATCTGTCTAAAACCAAACAATTCTCTTGCTGTATAAAGCAGGAGGAGGAGAAGGAAGCAACTGATGTAAAAGGAAACAAGTAGTTCTACCCTAAGCTAGCTCTGGGCTTGGTTTGCTCTTTCAGAAATACTGTCACAGCCCCCTCCATTGGTGCTGGGGGACATTGACCTCTCTCATCTAGTATGTTCACCCAGAGCAAAAGGCCTGGCCGGAAAAGACTTCAGCTGCCTGATGTCACAAAAATCTCTTTCCTGGAGAAATTGTTTTTTTGAAAAAGCCTTTGACTGTTCAATAATTTGGGACTCAAGCAACTGATTTTCTCTGTATTAGTGTCCTGACATAGGCCAGTTAGGGACATAAAGGCATCACATCACTGACTCCCTGAGCACCAAAAAGACATACAATGGATTGTAGATAGAGCTCCAGTGCTAGACTCTGGTGCATGGCATTGATTTTGCTCCTTTCCTCCCCACGTCTCGGTTCTCCCCCCACCAAACAGGAAACCTAGGTCAACAATTACTACTTGCTTAGCTTCTGAACTGGTCGTGGGGTAAGGGCCCAGGGGAGGTGCAGTACTGGTTCAGCAGGGTCACATACTGCAACTTGGGTTCAGTCAGACAGCTGGGAAAGTACACTAAGAAGCTGGAGCTTACACAGGAATAGAGGGCTTGCCTTCTCTACCTCTCTCCAGCCCCTACCAAGAGTATGTATAAAATGGAAATCATATATTAAACTTTAAAAATTACTTTACACTGATCATTGCTGTTAGTTCTCTTCTAAACCACTCATACTGCATTGCCTAATACTACTAAGGATGCTTACCACTGATAAGAGGAAAAAGATATCTAGATTTACTTTGTAGAAAAAGTATTCATAATTTCATTCACAGTTTAATAGTCATGGTCAACTATCCAAAAGGTCAATCCCATAATCTACTGCCTTCAATTAAGGAGAGTCTAAGTGCATATATACATAAAACACAGTAGAACAAAGCAGGATCTCCAGACACATTTCCTCATCGGAACAGGTAATACGCAGGCAATGTGTAAGAGAATAGAAAGACTTGCATGTACACAGAACTCACAAGATATAGAAATGGACTAGTTATACAGCAATTTTAAATTTACATTAACTTCCTAAATAATTTCAGAAAGTTTAAGATGGCATATGTAAATTACCAAGATTCCAAAAAGCATGTCCTGATTGAAGTAGGATTCTAATTGACTAAAACATGTGTGGGAATGAGAACCACGTGTTGAATAAACAGCCCACACAAACAGAAGGTGTTCTGATAAGATCAGGCCTTGAATATGAAAATGCTTTAGGCAGCTAGTTTCTTGGCATCAACATGACTAAGGGGGTGAAGGCGTATCACCAAAAGTGATTTGTATTTAAATATGATCCATGTAATTTTAAAAAATGGATTGAATTGTGTCCCCTAAAAAAGTTATGTTGAGCCCTGGCCAGTTTGGCTCAGTGGTTAAGTGTCAGCACGTGGACCGCTAATAAATACCTTAAAACCAACGTGCTTCATTCATAAACATTAGAGAGGCAACAAAGAATTCTGAACATGTAATCCAGAATTTCAGTCTAGGCTCTACCATGGACCACACTGTGCCATGACAAGAAAGCTACATTTCACTATTGGTCCTCAGTTTCCTCTGTTGTTGGATAAGGAAACTGTATAAGATGCTCATAAGTATCTTACTAGTACAACAGTCTAGGAAAAGTAAAACTCAACATTTTAATGACAAACTATTTTGGCATAAAGTGTAATCAGACTTTATAAATTCCTGTTCAGCATAGACAAAAGGTTGGAAATTACGTTTTTCCTCTTAACCACAGAAACACCATGCCTCTGTCAGGGATGTAAAGGATATACCCGCAACACGGAAAGTTGAGGCCTATTGCTCTCTGCTCACTAATAGCTTTTATAAGTTTGGGGCATGGGAAGTCTATCCTAAAAATCCAAGTTCTGGCCAAAGTTAAGTATTGTGCTTTTTGAAAATATAATTTCAGTTTGACTAAGAGTCAACCTGGGTATTTTTAGTCTTGACCTAAGAAAGAGAGGTGCAGACCTCCCCACTTCACGAGGATATCAAAAGTACATGATAAATGATATGTAACAAGAATTCCAAACTTCCTGAGGGAAAAATAAAATTCAGTATCTCCTAATTATAAAACATGTTTTGTTGGGTGTTTAAATGGAATTTATGGTCTCAAAAGGGAATAAGATGGTCTCATCAACTCTGTGGAGAAGGCAATGTTTGGGTTTTTAAACAGGGATTCTAATAGTATTTGATGTCTCTGATTTTTCTGCCTAAAGCCAAGAAAAGCCTAAATAAAGTAATGGGTAACTGATGTTTCTGTTCTTAGAAGGATAGTAAGGAATATAATTTTACAAGAAAGATTATAAGGAAGTACAATGGCTAGTTCAGTTCTAGAGGTAACCATCTAGAAATTAGCAAACTATACTTTTCCCCCCAGCCACATCCTGACATCACAGGGAGTCCCAAGTATACTTACCTATCTTCTCAGGATCAGTTATACCGACTGTCAAATCAAATTGGTCTTCCTGTTCTTCCTCCTCTAGCTTTTAAAGAGGACACAAACATGAGAGTTGATACCAAAAAAGCTATTAATTTTACCCTGTATTAATCTTGTATCAGTATTGTATCTAACATCAAGAGGCCTGGCTGGTTTGGCTCAGCGGTTAGAGCGTTGGCCTGTGGACTGAAGGGTCGCAGGTTTGATTCCTGCTCAAGGGCACATTACCTGGGTTGTGGGTTCGATCCCCAGCCCACTTAGAGTTGTGCGGGAGGCAAACAATCAATGTGTCTCTCTCACGTTGATGTTTCTTTTTCTCTCTCCCTCTCCCTCCCTACCACTCTGTCTAAAAATCAATGGAAAAATATCCTCGGGTGAGGATTAAAAAAAAAAAAAGATATATCCTTCTACGTATCAGTGTTCAGCTGTCCATTCCCAACAATCCCAATGAACCAACTTCCACAATTTTAAGTTGGAGTCTGCTCAAAGGTCTTTGTTACATCTATTATCTTAAAACCGTATTTTGATCAGAGTGAGTAATTACCAAATTTTGGAAAACTTGCCTCTGTCAGGGTAAAGAGGGAATGAAGAGACTATACTCTTGAACATGGAAGCTTCAGACACTAAATATCATTAGTGACCACTGAAGCCTCTGAATTATCTACTGGGTAATACATACTTTGCCCAAAAAAGAAATCCTTTATTGGATTCTGGCTATCAATTAACCACAAATACCTTCTTTTTTTTTTTTTGGTATGTGCCCCTAGCGGGAACCGAACCCGGGTCTCTCTGGACCACTGAGCCAAACCGGCCAGGGCCATAAATACCTTCTTCAACAGTCATTAATATTTACTCAAGGTTCACACTCAACTCAACTTCAGACTGGCAACACAGATCTAAAAATCCTAAAAAAACCAAGACCAGAAGCAGATTCTCACCTCCTCGTAGCTTTGCTGGGGCTTAGGAGAATCTGTGGCTTCCTGTGAAGGGAGAGATATGAGTGTTTTGGCTGGTACCTTCTTCTGATTATTCTGTGTGCTGTCCAGTGAAAGCTCCACTGTGGCATCTAAAAATAATTAATTTTATAACAAAGGTCAATAATGGGTCTTTCGTAGCTGAACTTTAGTTCTATAGGCTGTGACAAGAACAACAGAAACCACTCTCAATACTCAGAGGTTCTCGGACTAAGAGAATAAGAATCAAGGAATTTTTTACATGGATAAAAGCAGAGGATGGTAAGGGAAGTATTCTTCTAGCACAAGGTTAGTAGAGCAACATCTCTCATTTCTAAATAGAACTACTTGGCTACCTTCTCCTACATAGAATTTAGGCAAGAACCAGCTATTAAGCAAAAAGACTACATAGCCAAAGTAAATGTGCTAATTTACTTTACTCTTAGAAGCATTCCTTTAAAGCCTTATCTAAATCCTATTTATTTATTTATTTTTAACATATTATCAGCGACTCTAATATTTATTACTATTACTTTTTTCTTTATTGATTTTAGCGGGACAGGAAGGAAGAGGAAGAGAGAGATAGAAACATTCATGAGAGCCCTGGCCGGTTTGGCTCAGCGGTTAGAGCATCGGCCTGCGGTCCTGAGAGACCCGGGTTCGGTTCCCGCTAAGGGCGTGTACCTTGGTTGCAATTTGTCCCCGGCCCTGGTTGGGTTGTGCGGGTGGCAGCCACTCGATGTGTCTCTTTCACATTGATGTTTCTCTCTCTCTCTCTGTTCCTCTCTCTCCCTCCCACTCTACCTGAACAAAAAATGGAAAAATGTCCTCGGGTGAGGGTAAAAAAAAAAAAAAAGAAAAAGAAACATTCATGAGAGAGAACACTGACTGGCTGCCTCCTGCCCACCCCCCAATGGGGATTTGGCCCACAACCTGGGTGCGTGCCCTGTCTGGGAATTGAAACGGCAACCTCTTGCCACATGGGTCGACGCTCAACCACTGAGCCACACCAGCCGGGTAGATTACGTTATATTTAATATGTGTGGTCCAAGAAGGATAAAAAGACATGTGTAATATCTAAAAATCTTTCTAATCAAAACAGTTTTTAAAAATAGTGCTTAAGAGCTGCCTTTGTCTATCTGGAAAAATTTCCTTGAACAGAACAACTCATTCTCTAAGTAATCTAGAGAGGGTACTTTTAAAAGAGCATTATGTACCATTTTTAGGCATTAACATGTTTTAGGCAAAAAAAAAAAAATGCACTTTCAACTCAGAGCAATGGAGCTAGAAGTTCCACACCTAAATAGTTCAGATTTTGGTTTGGCTTGATTAGTCAGTATTCAATTTTAGCCCTTAGGGAATTCAAAGAAAGTGGTTTCTTTTTCTTTTTTAGACTTTCATTTGGAGCTAAAATGAAACCAGAGATGGAGGCCTATAAGGCGTAACCAAATCCTACATCAATGTGCTAATCATTAAATGTGAATCATGTCTACAAACAAGGTTGTCACACTGTTGGAATCCAGTCCCTATCAGGAAAAAAAGAGAGGTGGTAATATAATCTGATGCTGATATGGGCATACAAAACAAAAAAGTATACATAAGAATTTAGGATTCTTTGAAACAAGCAACTAGCTGAAGTATGTTCAAGATATTCACATCATGTAGTCCCCACATAAATAAGTTAACAAATGTGTTTGGAAATGAAACAAGAAGAGGCGCTTCTTATTTAAAACCACTGGCTTAATGGAGTGCAACTAAGAGTCTTTTGAAGAGCTGTGGATTTTCTACTGAAATTCATGTGACAAAGATGTCAAAACTTACACTAAAAATGCTTCTTTCTCTGTACTCCAGCGCTCCTCCCCACCCCTGTACTTTTGATAAGAGTGATGTTAAAGCCTTTGGGCTCCATCCATCACAGAGACTCTGATCATCACTAAACTAATCATGTGGAAAATATAATCAGAACATCTGAGAAGTTACTAAAGTCCTAAACTAAATGTCTCACTGTAAGCATTCCTTTCTGTAGATATATTTTGTTTTACCCTCACCTGAGGACATTTTTCCATTTTTTGTTCAGATAGAGTGGGAGGGAGAAAGAAAGAGAAACATCGATGTGAAAGGGACACATCAAGTGGCTGCCTCCCACACAACCCAACTAGGGCCGGGGACAAACTGCAACCAAGATACGTGCCCTTGGTGGGAAGCGAACCCGGATCTCTTTGGACCACAGGCCGACGCTCTAACTGCTGAGCCAGCCAAACCGGCCAGGGCTGTAGATATTTTTAATTCTTTTTTAGTAGTGAGGCAGGTATTGGCTGGTTATGAAAGTAGTAGGGGAATGAAGTAAATCAGAATCCTCATTAGTAATAAATATGTCCCTAATAAAGATCTGCTATATGTTCACATGCATAAAACACAACCATAGGAGCAACTCAGTTACACTAAGATTTCAGATCTTCTTAGAAAACCTTCTTTTCAACTTGCCACATATCTAAAAATAATTCATTATTTTGCACTTTTCCAGAAACTTTATCCAAAAAAATAATCACTATCAGAATGAATAAAGAGTGTGTACTTTAAGTTTTAGAGATGAAAAAAATTGAAAAATCTTCTAAATCTTTATAGACCTTCTAACCTTTTCTTCCCTTTCAGGTCTTTTAAATTTCCTAGCTGAATTCTAATGTGGTCTTCCCAGAATCTTAATCTTCCACCCTCTCATCCGGCCCCTTCCTCACCCTTTTTCCCTTCAAGGAAGGATTCCATTCCCATGGCAGCTTCCCCTCTATGAAGAGGTTCTTCCAGTTCTTCCCTCTTACCCCAGGTAGAATACCACAGTTCAAACCACCCCCAGGGCATTTCCCTTTGCATTTCAGATTTAAAGTATCTAAAACCCTAACTCACTTTCCTCTCAAAGCCAGTTTCTTCTTTAGAATGTAGTTCTCAAATAGTACCATTTTCTTCTCAATCCTTGGACTTGAAACCTTTAAATCTGTCTTCAATGCTGATTTTTGGACACTCATTATGTGTTGATTTCTCTTTGGAAAGTTTTCACCTTTCCCTTCCTACTTCCATTACCTTATTTTTGCTTTGTCATTTCATTTTTTAACTAATTTGTGAATGTCTTCTTAAGTCTCTAGTCTTTGCTGCAATCCATCTTATATAATAATTCCACTGGATCAATCTTCCTAAAACATTATGTTGCCCATATCACTTTCCTTATTCAAAACTGCCAATGGCTCTTAATTGGCCCCAGGATGAAAATTTAACCTAATTATGAGGTTAAATTCTAAATTATGAGGATATCTAAAATCCTCATAAACTAGGAGACCTGACTTGGGATGGTGAACACACAATGCAATATACAGATGATGTACTATAGAATTGTACACTTGAAACCTACATAATTTTATTAACCAATGTCACCTCTACAGATTCGATTAAAAATAAAATATAGTGAATGTTAAACCAAAATAAATAAACAAACAAACAAACAAACACATATAATCCTCCTAAAATACATTCCCAGCCCTATCTTCCATGGCTTCTCTAAGAGCTCCGGGCTTGGCTCACCAGTTTTACTGACCATCCCTCAAACACACCTTATACTTCCTCCCAACCATTTGTACCTTTTCTTCTTTCTTCCTACATAAATTTTGCTTCTTCCAGAAAATCTTCCAAGGTCACTCTAGAGTAGAATTTCTCAATGTGGGCACTACGAACATTTTGGGCTGGATAATTCTTTGGTGTAAGGGTCTGTCCTGTGTATTGTAGTGTTCAGCATTCATGACATCTATACACCAGGTACTGGTCTCATTTACAGGTGTGACAACCAAAAATGTTTTCACCATGGCCAAATGTCTTAGCAGGGAGAGGGAAAAATCACCCTGTTGAGAACAGGGACGTGCCTTTCAACAAAAAAAATTAGTGGGCTCAAAATGTTAATAGCACCAATTTTAAGAAGTCCCCGTTCTATACTAGTGTTTTTCAAACTGCAGATTGTTTAATAAAACTTGTGCCCAGCCGGTGTGGCTCAGTGGTTGAGTGTCGACCCATGCACCAAAAGGTTGCTGGTTCGATTCTGGGCACATGCTCAGGTTGTGGGCCCAATCCCCAATAGGGGGTATGAAGGAGGTGGCTATTCGATGTTCTCTCATCGATATTTCTATCTCTCTCTCCCTCCCCTTCCTCTCTCTCTAAAAACCAATGAAGAAAAAAAACTTATTTCAGTTTTATACAAGTATGTATATATTTTGGATGATAATATAAAATGTATTTCATACTACGAGTCTTGGTCATAAAAGTCTAAATCCACTGCTTTAGTCTGATCTCAGAGCTCTCTCAGATTCCATTACTTAGTATTTCTATCATTCCTCTGATTACATTTATAGTACTGTTTAACAGTTTGTCTAGTTGACATTCTTAAGTAACTGTATATTTATGTCTTAATCCCTAAACCTGCAAGAATATTGATGACAGGGACTGTGTTTTATATGTTTGGAATCCTCCACAATCCTATAGTTAAGACTCTAATATGTATAATATGTAGACATGTATTTTTTTGGGGGGAGGTTACTTTTAGCTCAGTAATTTAGAAGATTCCTAGTACAAGTATTGAGTCCATACTTGCCTGCAAAGAGATCCTGTGGCTCTTGGTCTTGTTCCTCATGGATTCCATTTTCTTTGGAGCCACTGTTGATAGGAAAGGAAGTAATTCTCTTTGGAGACTGGGGCTTACTCTAAAAACAAAGAGATACTGTGAATAAGAGAGTACCATTAAAAAAAAAAACCTATAAAGTGCCTTTTTTTTTATTTTTGAGAAAAATATTTATTCTGGCCCTGGCTGGGTAGCTCAGTTGGTTAGAACATTGTCCTGATATGCCAAGGTTGTGAGCTTGATCCCTGGTCAGGGCACATACAAGAATCAACTGAGAAGGAGAAATGTGATTGGACAGGTTATCCCCCCTGTCCCAAATCATCTCTCTCTCCCTCACTAAAATCAATCAATCAATAAACTAATTTTATATATGCATGTATGCATAACCAACAGACACAGACAACAATGCTAGGGGGAGGGCAGGATGGGGAGGTAGGTGTCTAGGGGGGAAAAAGGGGAAATATCTGTAACAAAAATAAATAAATAAAAATTGGGAAAAATAATTAATTAAATTTTTTTAAATGCATGCCAAGTTAGAGTGTTGGCCCACAGACCAGAAAGTCTTGGGTTTGATTCCAGCCAAGGGCACGTACCTCAGTTATGGTTTGCCCCTGGCTCTGGTCGGGGTTGTGCAGGAGGCAGCCAATCGATGTGTCTCTCTCACATTGATGTTTCTTTCTCTCTCTCTCTCCTACCCCGACCCCCATTCTATCTGAAGCTATTTGAAAAAAAATCCTTGGGCGAGGATTAAAAAAAAAGCAGCCTGTAGACAAGTTCCTTGTAGCCCCCCCCCCCCAAAAAATCTGAATCTTAATTTAAGGCAATATGCATTTTTTCTTTTAAAAAATATTTTATTGATTTTTTTTAGAGAGAGAGAGGAAGGGCAGGGAGAGAGAAAGAGAATTAATATGACAGCAGAACATCGATTGGCTGTCTGCTACACGACCCCTTATGGGGGATGGAGCCCACAACTGGGGTATGTGCTTTGACCAGGAATCAAACCAGCAATCTCTTGGTGCATGGCACAACGCCCAACCAACTGAGCCACACTGGCCAGAGCAAGGCAATATGCATCTTGATGACATTATTGGTTTTGTCCTGATTGTAACTTTCTCATGGCATACCGTGATAGGATAAAATCCAAATTCTTTTTTTTTAAAATATGTTTTTATTGATTTTCCAGAGAGAGAGGGGAAGAAACATCAATACAAGAGCGATACATTGATTGGCTGCCTCCTGCACGCCTCCTATTGGGGTGGAGCCTGCAACCCTGGCATGGGCCCTGACCAGGAATCAAACTGATACCTCTCAGTCCATGGGATGACGCTCAATCCACTAAGCCACACCAGCTGTGCTAAAACTCAAATTCTTACTGTGCCTTCAAGTATGTGAATCACTGGTTCATCTTCTTTTATTTATTTTTAAATCCTTACCTGAGAATATTTTTCCATTTATCTTCAGATAGACTGGGAGGGGGGAAGAGAGAGAGAGAGAGAGAGAGAGAGAGAGAGAGAGAGACAGAGACATTGACTGGCTGCCTCCTGCATGACCTGTGGACTCAACTGCAACTGAGGTACATGCCCTTGACTAGAATCGAACCCAAGACTCTAGTCCGTGGGCTGATGCTCTAACTGCTGAGCCAAACTGGCCAGGGTCTTTTTTTTTTTAATTAAATTTATTGGGGTGACAATGATTAATAAGATTATGCAGGTTTCAAGTGTACAATTCTATGAAAGTAATTTTTAATACACCCTTTGGTCGCTCCTACAGGTGTTTAGAAGACAGGAGCACTAGTTAGCCAGTTCAATAAGGAGCGAATTAATATTATGGGTATAAGTGCTGCCCAAGTAATCACAGAGCTTAAATAAACTCATACATTTTAGAGTTAATTTCTAATACCATAACTTTGCTGAAATGCCCTACCCTAAAGCACACGATACTGATGTGGGTAAGTGTACACAGAGATAATTTTCTTTCTTTGTTTTTTTAAATCCTCACCCGAGGATATTTTTCCATTAATTTTCAGACAGAGTGGGAAGGAGGGAGAAAGAGAAAGAGAAAGAGAAACATCGATGTGAGAGAGACACATCAGTTGGTTGTCTCCTGCACAATCTCAGCCAGGGCTGGGGATCGAACTGCAACTGAGGTATGTGCCCTTGAAGGAACTAGAACCAGCGACTCTGGTCTGAGGGCCCACACTCTAACTGCTGAGCCAAACTGGCCAGGGCCACAGAGATAATTTTCAATAGAACCTGTCCAAAAGCATTCCTTCTCAGCTGATGACCTTTATTCTTTCTTTCATTTATTCCTGTGCGCCTCCTGCCAGCCCCAGCCCCCTCCGCCCACCCCTCCAGCCTCTGCCCGACCTTTATTCTTTCAAATGCTGATGGACACATTCTGGTGACCAGGACACTACACTGGAGTCTAGAATTTAAGCTTACGTTGTGACCTGGCTAAACTGTTCACTGAAGCCCGTTGTATGAATATTACCAACCCCTCTGAGGGGTAAAAGAAGGTTTAACACTTTACATCTAAGGCTGTTTGTAAACATAACTTATCTTTTCATCCTTAACTTACATATTCATATCTAACAGAATAAAAACCAGTCATGCTTAGCTTAGTGGGTACATAGTGAAAATACAGTCAGTCCATAGCCTTTATCAAAAGCTCAGTGATCAGCCACAAACAAGGGTGGGGAGAGACTGAGACCAGTTACCAGAATAAACAAAGCTGGATTGTGCAGGACATGAACAGAAAGCTGGGAATCTGGCTTCAAAAGCCACACGTTATGGTTTCACAAGGTTTTGAAGTCAGACCCCAAGGCCAAATCAGTTAAAGATCTGATTTACGGAATCTTTTATGAAACATTTCCTTAATAAATCTGAGGAATTTTGTTCCTTAGAAACAGAACTTTTCTGACCCAAAATAATAGTGAAATGAGAGATCTATTGAGTACTCTAAATATGCCATGCAAACAGCTCCATCCCAATATTGGGACCACCCTCAGGGAAAGAAACTGCTACCAATATTTAGTTTTCTATTTGCAAACAATGTTTCTACTGGAATTTTTCCTATGTTAATAAAACTTAATGAACACTTAGTTGTATATACTTAAATGTTACACCAACTGTTAGAAACTTTTAGCTGCTCCTACAATCTTAAAAAGCAGACACTGACAAAAATAATAGGGCAAAAACAAAATTCACATTTCCCTTTTGCCTCACACATTGCCAAGCATCTTCCTACATACATATTTCCTATAAATATTCTTGTGCTCCTGTACAGTATAGGGATCTCACATCATCTGTATATTGTATTGTGTGTTCACCACCCCAGGTCAAGTTTCCTTCCATCACCATTTATCACCCTTTTACCCTTTTGTACCTCACCTTACCCCCTTCTCTGATAAATCCCTTCTCCTTTTCACCCACCACACTCCCCTCCCATCTGATTTCTTTTTTGGGGAACCCTCACCCAGGATATTTTTTCCACTGATCCTTAGAGAGGGAAAGGAGGGAGAAAAGGGGAGAGGGGGAGGGAGGGAGGGAGAGAGAGACAGACAGACACATCAATGTGAGAGACAAATTGATTGGTTGCCTCCCACATGTGGCCCTAGGGCTGGAGACTGAACCTGCAACCCAGGTTTGTGCCCCTGACTGGGAATCGAACCCACAACCCTTTTGTGTGAGGGCTAATGCTCTAATCACTGAGTCACACAGGCCAGGGCCCATATGATTTCTTTTTAATTCAGTTCCCACTAATACTAGTCATCTGTAGATGGAAATCTAGGAGAGATTAAAACCCAAGATATATTAAGGATGTATATTTAAACATAATTTACTAGTAGCTCACTAGAGAGACTAAGCAATAGGAAGGGTACGGATTAGAATTTAGTTATTTTTAAAAGCACCCAGAAGAACCAACCCATTCCTGTGATATGGAGATGAATAAAGCCAGCTTTCTATTTCTGATTTACCATCTAAACTTGGAAGTTTATGCCCGGCAGGTTTGGCTCAGTGGATTGAGCGTCAGGCCCGTGGACTGAGAGGTCCCAGTTCAATTCCTGGTCAGGGCACATGCTCAAGTTGCAGGCTCTGATCCTCAGTGGGGGCCTGCAAGAGGCAGCCGATCAAGGTTTCTCTAACATCAATGTTTCTATTTCTCTCTCACTTCCCTTCTCTCTAAAAAAATCAATAAAAACATATTTAAACTTGGAAATTTAAAGACAGAACATTTTCTGAACAATGCCAGAATAGCAGTGTGTCTATATCAGTACTAATCAGGAGACAGAACCAGATGGACTTTGCAGGGACAACTAGAGCACAATTACCTGTCTTTCTCCCTCCACCGGACCGTCTTTAAGGCCAAACCATAGCTGCTTGGATAGAACTGTGATGAAAACAAAGATTTGTGTTCCCTTAGTAACTAGGTAACATCTACCCGTGAGAACAGAAAACTGTTCCTCAGATATCCTCTGGGATTTCATCCCAAAAACCACTCAGGGTTGAGTTCTAAGAAAGCTGAAGATAGATGGATTACTATATTTACTACCCTAACCTTTCCTCTGTAATTCTTGTATGTACTATCTTCTTATATATAAAACTTTATATTCTGTTTTGCCCCTACTACCTGAACATTTTTTCATGTCATTAAGATTTGTACAAAAATCCCCACTCTTAGCAACTTAACTATTGTATGGGTATACCACAATATAGTCATTTTCCTAATGATGGACATTTAGACAGTTTCCAGGGTTTTTATCATTATAAATAATGATGTGATGTCCATCCTTTTTTTTTTTTTTTCTTTTATCCTCACCCGAGGACATTTTTCCTTTTTTTTTTTTGTTCAGGTAGAGTGGGAGGGAGAGAGAGTAACAGAGAGAGAGAGAAACATCGACATGAAAGGATCACATCGAGTGGCTGCTACCCGCACGACCGACCAGGGCCGGGGACAAACTGAAACCAAGGTACGTGCCCTTAGCGGAAACCGAACCCGGGTCTCTCTGGACCACAGGCTGATGCTCTAACCGCTGAGCCAAACCGGCCAGGGCATGATGTCCATCCTTATATATGCAAGTCCACATCTGATTATATCCTTGGAACAGACTCTTAAATAGAATGACTGCACATAAGAATTTCAAAGGTTCTGCTAAACTGTCTTTCAGAAAGTCCACCACCAGCTCACATCTCCCTTTCTTCCCCAAGCAATGTACAAAAGTACTGTACCCATAGCAATATTAAGCACACCTTTGAAATAAGCATAAACACCCTCAATAGAACACATAATCTTGAAAACTATTTTATAATACAATACAATCCCCGCCTTGCTTTCTCCCACCTCCAGTCTTCCTGACACTCCACTCCCTCCTTAATTTCAAATGTATAAAAGAAGCTGCACAACTTCTCTGGAGCATGTGAGCTCTTGCTTCTGGGCAACTGTTTGGCTCACATAAATTCTTTTTTTTTTTTTTTTTTTATCCTCACCTGAGGACATTTTTCTATTTTTTGTTCAGGTAGAGTGGGAGGGGGAGAGAGGAAGAGAGAGAGAAACATCGATGTGAAAGGGACACATCGAGTGGCTGCCACCCGCACGACCAACCGGGGCCGGGGACAAACTGCAACCGAGATACATGCCCTTAGCGGGAACCGAACCTGGTCTCTCGGGACCACAGGCTGACGCTCTAACCGCTGAGCCAAACCGGCCAGGGCTCACATAAATTCTTATAAAAATTCTCTACAGGTTCAAATGATTCTTACGTTGACATTTGCTGTCAAAATAAATACCCACCTAGGTATTATAACAACACATTTCATATGCTATGCCTAAGATTAAAAGTCTAATTTTTAATCAGTATTAAGGTATAATTTACATTAAAGAGCTAATTTTGAATCAAGTTAAAATTTTAGGAAGGACTCATTTGGGGGGAGAGGAGGTGGCACACTGATTACATTGAATCAATATTAAAAATAAGCCTGATTTATAATCCATATTTTAAAAACCTCTTAGTAGTCAATAAGTCATAACATATACATGTATTTGAAGGGGACTAAATTACAAGCAACAGATAAAATTATATTACTGTAATAAAAATACTATCTTTGTGATGTACTCAACAAAGCCAAAGCCAAAGCCCTGCCTACTTCCCTCTGCCCTTCCCATCCTTTTTTTTTTTAAATAAAGGAAGCATTCTTTCTGTTAGTGATAGGATCCTAGGCTAGGATATCCAACACTTGCTGGCTCTCCTTGACTGTTACATTCTAGCAGGTGGTTCCGCTGATAAACTGTTTAAAAGTTCAAGTGCTTCTGTTTATAATTATAAATACTCAGACAGCCTAGTCTCAATTCTCAGAAAGGTGCTAGAAAGATCTGCCAGCGAGACAGCACTTGTGTTAAGAGCAAACAGGAATCCCTCGCCAATTACCAGCCTAAAATCATGAGGCCTAAGCTACTAACAGAATTTTCTTTAAAAAAAAAAAAAAAAAAAATTTTTTTTCTTTATTGGTTTTAGAGAGGAAAGGAGAGGGAGAGAGATAGAAACATGGATGAGAGAGAACATCGACTGGCTGCCTCCTGCATGCTCCCTACTGGGGAGTGGACCCACAACCTGGGCATGTGCCCTGACCAGGAATCAAACTGGCAGCCACTTGCTGCATGGGTCCATGCTCAACCACGGAGCCACACCAGCCGGGCTTAATTCAATTTTCTTAGCTCAGGGAAGGACAGACCTCACAGCTGACACAGCCATTCAGTACTGAAAGTCCTGTGATTCTGGGTAACTTCCCTTTAGGTAAACCAGTTATGATTTTTTTCTCCTGTTGCTCAACTGCTCCTCGCTCCATATAGAACCCTTCCTTGCATTATGTTTAAGGGACCTCAAAATGGTAGTACTGTTAAAACTCAACTGCATATGTAGGTCAATTCTAAATTAAAAGCTAAGGTAACACTGCTTCTGGAAAATCAGAGTAGTCATTTTCTGATAGAAAATTAGTATAATTTAGTAAGGCAAAATGGAGCTATGAAATTGTGTGATCAGCCCAGCCAGTGTGGCTCAGTGGATTGAGCGCCACCCTATGGACTGAGAGGTCTCAATTCAATTTCTGGTCAGGGCATATGCCAGGGTTGCAGCCTTGATCCCCAGTAGGGGGCATGTAGGAAGCAGCTGATCAATGTTTCTCTTACAATCGATGTTTCTATTTCTTTCTCCCTTCCTCTCTCTAAAATATCAATAAAGCCCTGGCTGGTTTTGGTCAGTGGTTAGAGTGTCGGCCCGCAGACCAGAGAGACTCGGGTTCGGTTTCCGCTAAGGGCATGTATCTCGGGTGCAGTTTGTCCCCAGCTCTGGTTGGGGTCATGTGAGTGGCAAACAGTCTATGTGTCTCTCTCACATCGATATTTCTCTCTCTCTTCTGTCTTCTCTCCCTCCCGCTCTATCTGAAGATAAATGCAAAAATGTCCTCGGGTGAGGATAAAAATAAAAAATATCAATAAAAACATATATAAAAAAAAAGAAGTTGTATGATCATACTAATGTAACAAGGCAAGGACAATTAGGAATAAGTCACCCCTAGAAACTATACCCAGACGATAACAGGGCAGTCAGGAAGTCTTCAAATAATTACCCTGGAAAACTTTGGCATTAAATACTGCTCCTTTTGCCATCTTTACTTCTTAGGGAAAATTAAGCAAAGTAGGAGAGTGTATTAGATTTCTATTGTGGCTGCCACAAATTATCAAATTTAACATCTTAAAAATTGCAAATTTATTTCTTACAGTTCTGTGGAAGTCAATATAGGTCTCACTGGGCTAAAATCAAGGTGTCATCAAGACTGTATTTCTGCCGGGCCAGTGTGGCTTACTGGTTGAGCACTGACCCATGCACCAAGAGGTCACCAGTTCAATTCCCAGTCAGGGCACATGCCCAGGTTGTGGGCCAAATCCCCAGTAGGGGCCATGTAGGAGGCAGCCAATCAATGTTCTCTCTCACTGATGTTTCTCTCTCTCTCCCTCTCCCTTCCTCTCTCTTTAAAATCAATAAATAAGAAAAATAAAAGGCGGTGTTCCTTTCTGGATGTTCTACAGGAGAATCCATTTCCTTGTTGGTTCTAGCTTCTAGAAGCTGCTCACGTTCCTTGGTTCATGTCTCACCTCCTCTACCTTCAAAGCCAACAATGTTGCATCTCTCTGTGCCTTCGCTCCCCCAGCAAACATAGGGAGCCACCCTCTGACTCTCCCATTTTTTTTCCTTTCTATCTTTATTTTTATCCTCACCCGAGGATATTTTTGCATTTATCTTTAGATAGAATGGGAGGGAGAGAATAAGGGACAGAGAGAGAAACATCGATGTGAGAGACACATTGAGTGGTTGGTTGCCACCCACATGACCCCAACCGGGGCCTGGGACAAACTGCAACTGAGGCACGTGCCCCTAGCGGGACCCAAATCCAGGACTCTCTGGTCTGTAGGCCAACGCTTTAACCTCTGAGCCAAACCGGTCAGGGCAACTCTTCCATTTTTAAAGGACACTTGTGATTACACTGGGTCTAGACAATCCAAGATAATTTCCCTACATCAGAGGCAGCTCATTAGCAACCTTAATCTGTCTTCAACCTTAATCCCCACTTGCATTGTAAACTAACACATTCACAGGTTCTGGGATTAGGACATGGATATCTTGGGGAAGGGGCAATTATTTTGTCTATTATAGGCAGCAACTCCTCTCCCACACCATGTTTCAAAATGGTATACATGCACTGCACTAAAAGCTTCTGTGCTTGTCACACTGAATAGCCATAGGATTTAAAATTTTTATTGATTGATTTTAGAGAGAGAGGAAGGGAGGGAGAAGGGAGAAGAGGGGCAGAGGAAGAGAAAGAGAAGAAGGGTCGGGGAGGAGGAGGGAAAAAGAGAGAGAGAAAGAGAGAGAGAGAAAAACATCATATTGTTGTTCCACTTATCTATGAATTCACTGATTGATTTTTGTATGTGCCCTGACCTGGGAACCTGCAACCCTGGCATATCGGGATGACACTAACCAATTGAGTAACCCGGCCAGGGTAGACTTGGGCATAGGTGCATCTTACTCTACAAACTGGGTAAATAAATGATTAACCCAAATGACTTCACAGTATTACCCCTCTTGTACCTTAAGGAGTTAAAGTAGGGGTTCGTATCCTAGGGTCCGTGAGTCACAGAATTCAGAAGAGGTCTATAAATTTAGAAGGGAATAAAACTACAATTCCACTTTCTTTTCTTTTTAAACTTTTTTTTTCTTTATTGATTTTGAAGAGAGAGGAAGGGAGGAGAGAGAGAACATCCACTGGCCACTTCCTGCATACGCCCCACTGGGGACTGGGCCCGCAACCTGGGCATGTGCCCTGATGGGGAACTGAACTGGTGACCTCTTGGTGCATAGGTCGATGCTCAACCACTGAGGCACACCAGCTGGGCCAACTTCATTTTCACTAACCACTAACTGAAATTCAGTATTTCTTCAATTTTAAAAATAGGCAATAAACCATAATAGTAATAGCAGTACCTGAGACTTTAATTGAAACTAGGTATTTTATATGATATTATAGTTGTTATAAACCTCAGAATATCATTTATGCGCATTTCTTCTTAAAAAGTATGGTAGTCATTAGACCTATACTTAGATTTTATTATTTAAAGCATTAAAAAGCACATGTTGCCCTGGCTGGTTTGGCTCAGCAGTTAGAGCATCGGCCTTCACACCAAAGGGTCTTGGGTTCGATCCTGGTCAAGAGCACGTACCTGGGTTACAGGTTCGATCCCCAGCCCCAGTTGGGGTCATGCGGGAGTTAATCAATCGACATCTAGACTTCTCTCACGTTGATGTTTCTCTTTTCCTCCCTTTCTCTCCTACCTTCCCTCCCTCCCACTCTATCTAAAAAATCAATGGAAAAATATCCTTGGGTGAGGATACACACACACACACACACACACACACACACACACACAGAGAGCACATGTTACTAATATAAAATTGTTTTAATATTTTGATAACTGCAGTTTAGTGTAATTGGTTTCCTTTGTAATTGTATGTATTTTATACACTTAAAGACATTATTCTGAGAATAGGTCCACAGGCTTTGCCTGATTGCTAATGGGTCTGTGACATAAAAATGATAAAGAATTTCTGACGTAGAGGAACTAATGAAACTAGTAAAGGGGGAGCTGGGTGAGGAAAATGATCCTGAAGCTGATCGCTGAGCTAGGCAAGGAAAACCATGAGCAAGTCCATTAGAGATCTCAAAGTGAAAGGGCATACACACCATAATCTACCAAAATTTAGCTACTGACATTCTACTGAGTTCTCTGGTGTAGTTTTCTTACTGAACTTTTGGGGTCTCAAACTACTATAACTTAGAAGGGCTCAGAAAACTGAAGGATTAGAGCACCAATAGGTACATTAACTTCTAAAATGAAAAGGCAAACCCTGTTCAAATCTGCTCTGAAAGCAAAATGAAGCCTCAGCTGTCCATTTGACTAAGCAAAATAAGACAAAAAGTTGAGTAACAGGCTTTTCCTGGAGATGAGATCCTTTATAGCTACTTACTCTATTAACTATTCACCACTCCTGATTTATTTATACCAACAGTTACTCAAAGAGTACTGAGAACTTTTGAGAACCAAAGGAGAGAAATTAGTGTTCTTTTTCCTTTCTCCTTTCCCAACCAAAGAAATTACAAATGACCAAGTCATCAGAGATACCTTAACATCTAAGTAAGCAAAGGGTCAACAACTCCCTACAAAAACCAGAAGTGCAACTCTCTCTCATAAGCTCCAAACTTGAATTTTAAATCATTTTTAAATTGGGTTCTTATTAATCATTGTTAAAAGTCTTCTCACAGCCCGCTTCCTCCAAAAGGGTTTTGTAACTACGTTTGTTAGCCTTTCCTCCATTATCTTGAAAACTAGGTTTACTGCTAGTACAATTCTATGATCAAGAAATCGATGAATCTATGTCTATGTACTTCAGGAACACCTAAACTTCTTGGAAGTAAAACTTGTCTACAATTTGAGCTGAGCATTAAAATGAATCTTTGGATAAACACCAGCTGCTGACTTTTTCAAGAATATTTTTATCAGATTTGTGCAAAAAATGTGGAATTTTAACTTATGATCTTTTGACCAGACCTGACCACCTGTGATGTTAGCTCTAAAAACAAGAAGTGTTTGAGTCAATATGCCTACACAGAAAATACTACACACAGAAAGAAAAGGGAGAAAAAAAGACGAGAACGAGAGAAGAAAAAGAGGAAAACAAAACTACTACACACTAGAGGTGCACTTACCCATGACTATTTACTAATGTAAGTTGTAAATGACTATACCATTAACTAAAGAACTTAAGCAATAAACCTTTGTTTAAAATTACCACTATAGCCCAGCTGGTGTGGCTCAGTGGTTGAGCATTGACACACACACCCAAGAGGTCGCCAGTTCAATTCCCAGCCAGGGCACATGCACAGGCAGTGGGCCCAAACCCCAGTGGGGGGCATGCAGGAGGCGGCCAATCAATGTTTCTATCTCTCTCTGCTCCCTTCCTCTCTCTCTAAAATCAATAAAGAAGAAAAAAGTTTAAAAATAAATTAAATTAAATTACTACTATGTAGCCCTGGCCGGGTAGCTCAGTTTGTTACAGCATCGTACTGATACGGGTTTGATCCCCAGTAAAGGCACATGGAAGAATCAACCAATGAACACATAAATAAGTGGAACAACAGATCAATGTCTCTGACTCTCTGTGTCACTCTAAAATCAATTTAAAAAAATTACTGTTATGTAGATTACCTTTCAGCTGATTAGGAACAGAGAAGGGATAGTATAGAGAAACTTACTGAGTATGTAGTACACCTTTGGGAACCGTCATCATATATTTCATAGAACAGAAAATTAAGATATTAACCAGCTAAACTATCAATCACCTTAGGGTTTTTAATAAAGTTACCAAATTCTGTCCAGATATAAATTAGTTATCCTATAAGCACTCAAATGGAAAATAAACTGGTCTTAAAAAAAAGAGCTGAGATAGGAATGCAAAATGGTACAACTGCTATAGAAAACAGCATGGAGTTTCCTCAAAAAATTAAAAATAGAACTATCATATGATCCCGTAATCCCACTTCTCAGTATATATATCCAAAAGAATTGGAAAGCAGGATCTTGAGGAGATATTTGCACATTCATTTTCATAGCAGCATTATTCACAAGAGCCAAGAGGTAGAAGCAACCCAAATGTCCATTAAAGATGAATGGATAGCCCTGGCCGGTTTGGATCAGCAGTTAGAGCGTCGGCCTGCGGTCCGGAGAGACCCGGGTTCGGTTCCCACTAAGGGCACGTACCTCGGTTGCAGTTTGTCCCCAGCCCTGGTTGGGTCGTGTGGGTGGCAACCACTCGATGTGCCGCTTTTGCGTCGATGTTTCTCTCTCTCCCTCCCTCCCACTCTATCTGAACAAAATATCGAGAAATGTTCTCGGGTGAGGATTAAAAAAAAATGAATGGATAAACAAATGTGGTATATATACATATATGATGGAATACTATTCAGCCTTAAAAGGAAATTCTGATGCATGCTACAACATGAATGAACTTTGAGGACATTATGCTAAGTGAAATAAATCAGTCACAAAAAGACAAATACTGCATGATTCCACTTATATAAGGTTATCTAAAGTAGTCAAATTTATAGAAACAGAAGGCAAAATGAGAGCTACTAGAGGTTAAAGGAAGAGGGGAAAGGGGAAGTTGTTTAATGAGTATAGTTTCAGAAATGCAAGATGAAAACGTTTTGGAGGTATGTTTCAGAAAAATGTGAATATACTTAACACTACTGAAATATACAATTAAAAATGACTGTGGCCCAGACAGTGTGGCTCAGTGGTTGAATGTCAACCCATGCACCAAGAGGTCGCCGGTTTGATTTCCAGTCAGGGCATGTGCCCAGGTTGGGGGCCAAATCCCCAGTGGGGGGGCCTACAGGAGGTGGCCAATCGATGTTCTCTCTCATCAATGTTTCTATCTCTCTCTCCCTTCCTTTCTCTCAATCAATAAATCAATCAATAAAAAAATTAAAAAAGAAATATTCAAATAAGACCAATGATGTCAAATAAAGTGTACAAGTACATATGTCATTTTATAGTTTTTAACATAATAACTTTAAGAATGAGGAGAGCCAAAGAATGGCTCCAGTTTAGTCTCCAGTTTTGTTAAGAAAAAAATTAATCCTATCCCAGAACTAAGAAAGTTTTAACTAAAAAGATACATATCTGGGTTCAAGTCCACATCAAAAATTCAGATAATATACTTTGGATTTTAGACCTTTTTATTTATAGGCCCGTAAGGAAAGAGGCAGAAAGAAGATAATGTCTTAAGTGTTCTTAAGAATCAGGCCTTCCAGAAGCTGGTTTTCAGTTTTAAAGCAATGACTTTATATTTATTTTAATAATTCTTTTAACTCCAGTCTCTCCTTGTAGATTCTGAGATTCATTATTATCATGGGCTGTCCTTTCAATTATAAATCAAATTACACTTTTATTACTGTATTAACCTGTTAACTAGGGAATTCCCTTTTCACTGTATGCAAGTTTGACGTATTTATACGTCCCGCTCGGTTAACAGGTTAACAAAGCCCCTTGGGCTGTAAAAGAGAGCAGATGGGATGATTAACAGCAGCAGCTGTTACATCAATGTTCAGAAAATTACACATACCATAAATGAGATTTAAATTTTATGTCCCAGCTTTCCAGTTATTTAATGTTCCTCTCTTTGCCTCCAACATGCAACAAAACACAATATAAAGATAAACTTAAATCAGTAAGATGCCTACTTTGATGACTTCTAGCTAATCAAATCAATTTTACTAGTTTGATTTTGACAAAATATATTAACCATTTTGGAGTTAATTAACTTTGTAATCCATTATTAGATTTTTATGGGTTTTTTTAATTCTTTAAGTAATTTCAGTTTACAAAATGCTCAATTGTTTTAAGTGTTTTACAGGTACATATTCTAATTCAGTCCTCACCAAAATAGGTGGAGGTAAATACTATTATTATTCACATGTTATAGGTGAGGAAACTGTACAGGGTAATTAAATAATTAAGTATCTTGCTCAAGATTAAGCTAGCAAATAACCAAGCCTGGCTTTAAGTCAGATTTCAAAGCCTGGGCTCCTAATTACTTTCTTCTTCTTCTTTTTTTTTTTTAACTTTTTTTTCTTCATTGATTTTGGAGAGAAAGAGGAAGGGACAGGGAGAGAGAGACAGAAACATTGATGAGAGAGAACATCGATTGGGTGGGGACTGGGCCCACAACCTGGGCATGTGCCCTGACTGGGAATCGAACCAGCGACCTCTTGGTGCATGGGTTGACAAAACCACTGAACCACACCAGCTGGGCTAATCACTTTATTTTTCATTGTTGTTCCTTAAGATACAGAAGCAATGCAATCCCCTATCTTTTCACATTGACTCACAACTAAAGCATGTATTGAAATATGAATTGTATTCAATGGCTATTTAACTAGAAATTCACAGATAGGGGTCTTGGTTTCCGGAAGATTAACAGCAGAACAGGCAGCTCAAAAAAATGGCTCACCAGTGGCATTTTGGTTTCCTCAGCAACTCTTTTTTCCTGAATCAAAACCTTAATAATAATTATTCTTTATAATTACAAGGTCATTCTAACCTCCTTTTTCTGCCCTTGGTTGGAAATTAGGCAAAGTATTTTCATGGTCCTACAAGAGAGAAATACTGTATTGATGCACCTGTAAAATAATCTGGTTAGATCAATCAAATCATAGCCTCTTGGAACTTTTTAAGGTAACTCTAGAAAATAACTCCTCACCCTCCCAGGGTCCTTTTCTTAAAAATAAGTCATCATTTGTCTGTGTGACCGATCACTTTCAGTGCCAGAGTTTCTATTTTGGATATTCAGTTTGAATATCTATAATCCCAGCAGTTATCAAAAGGAGCTTCTCCATGACATATGGAAGAATTATTAAAGGAATAAAGATTTGTTTTAAATGGGATACAGAAAGATTCAATTAGCAGCAAGAGTTCTTTCTCAAATAAGGGACTTCACTAAACAGTTTGAGCTGTAATATTAGCATCAGCAAATGCCTTTTTTTTCTTTTTAAATCCCCACCTGATGATATGTTTTTCATTGCTTCTAGAGACAGAGGAAGGTAGAGGGAGAGAGAACATGCATGTGAGAGAGATACATCAATGGGTTGCCTTCCTTACAAGTGAACCCAAAACCTGGGTACGTGCCCTGACTGGGAACCGAACCAGCAACCTTTCACTGTAGGGGAAGATGCTCTAATCAACTGAGTCACACAGGCCAGGGCAGCATATGCTTTTTGAGCTGGATTATGGACTCAATTCCTAAATACAGTACAGGGAAAATTCTAATGATTGTCATAGAAGATATTTCCAAGAAACTTAACCTTTTTCTGATGTGGGGGAGGAACAAACTTTACTCTACCCTCAAGGTTCTTTTGGCTGGTCAAATATACACCAGACATATTAGCAACAGAAAATAACCAAATTTAATATGTATGGGAACCTCGCATACATAAGAGAGTCAGAGACCCCCACATGCAGGTAAGGTTCAGAGATAGAAAAGGAACATGGGGTCCAGCTGGTATGGCTCAGTGGTTGAGTGTTGACCCATGTACCAAGAGGTCACAGGTTCGAATCCCAGTCAGGGCACATGCCCAAGTTGTGGGCCAAATCCCCAGTGGGGGGCGTGCAGGAGGTGGTCAATCGATGTTCTCTCTCATCAATGTTTCTATCTCTCTCTCTCAAATCAATAAAGGAAAAAAAAAAAAAAAGGAACATGGGTATATAGGACATCCTGAGCTAGGAATGAGGTAAAGTGCCTTGTGGGCTTCAAAGGGTTATTGCAGGATGATAAGAACAGAAGCTTAGTAAATAGAATTTTGTCCTGCCCTACAGATCTGTTATTCAGGGGAAGGCCCCTAATTCAAGTTCTTACCCGTAGGGGCAGAAGTTTCTCTTGAGCCAGAAGCTAAAGTTGCCTTTAGCTTAAAACAATCTGCATACCACAGAGGCACATCTTGGGGTGACTCATTCAGAACCTCCATACTGAAAAATGAGACAAGCCTCCAACTGTTTCAGACACATACTGCATAAAGAATTTAAAGCTGTTTTATTAATCACTGATATACAGAGTACCTACTACAAAGAGAAGCATTATCCAAAACAGAAAGACACATAAATTCACAGACCTAATACTGAAAACATTTTCAACCTGGAAAAAACTATAGCAAGTGGTATGAACCAGTATTCTTACAAAAGAGTTCAAAACATCTCCACTGGTTCTAGAACTTATTTCCACGTTCCACATACAAAGATTAGTTTTTCCCAATACAGAACTCTTTTTTTAAAAAATGTTTTTATTGATTTTTTTTAAAGAGAGGAAGTTAGAGGGAGAGAGAGAAAAATCCATGAGAGACGCATCAACATGGATTGACTGCCTCCTGCACGCTCCCTACTGAGGGTCAAGCCAGCAACCCAAGCCAAGTGCCCTGACCGGGAATCAAACCAGTGTGAACTCTTGGTGTGTAGGTCCACGCACAACCATTGAGCCACACCAGCCAGGCCCAATACCGAACTCTTACTAGAAACCTAGGTATTACTATGGGAAACACAGTTTCCGTCTCACATTTACAGATTTCTCACTAAGATACTTAGGCACTTGAACACATCCCTTTAAAAAAGGGACAAAGCTTGTGGTAATATGTAGTGATTTATGTGGCAGGGCCTTTTTTTTTTTCCAAGCGACCTCTGGCAGGATTTTCCTAGAGATCAGAGGAGTCACCCTAACTCTTAAAAAATAATCCAAGATCCAGAAAGGTCCTTTGGTAATTACCGGTAAGTGTTGGGCTAATGAAATGATTTGTGGGCGGGTCACTATCCTGGGCCACTCCAGATAACATTATTCATCCTCGGAGCAGTAGGCGAGAAAAAGTCTGCACCCCATGCGCTTATCTTGACTTATTAAATCAGCCCTGCAGGAAACGATCTGCAAAACAGCTCCGTGAGACCGGAGAGGTCACTACAAGGCAGGGCCAAATGTGGGCCTCGGCCGCTCTTCGCAGTCATGGACCTAGGCAGAGAAGCCACCACACCCCTCACTCCTCACCGGCCGCCCTGGGGCCGGAAAGCCAGGCCCTGGGTTTCGGCGTTCATCTAGCGCCCCCAAGCCACGACAACTGTCACCATCGCAAGGTCTCGCCGGGTCCACGCTGTACAGCCTCCCTGACCCTCACTTAGCCTCTTGTCCCTTTTGGGGAGCCCGCCCACCCCCTGGCCGCCCCAAAGGGTGTGAACTCACGGCCGCCGCGGCGCCGGTGAAAATATCCTCCCCTTCTGTGTCGCTGTCCCCAGCCTCGGGTTCTGAACCCCCGACTGCCCCCTCGGACTCCGGCTCCAAGCCGGGGAAAGGCGGAGGGAGTCTCTCCGAAGCGCTACAGCCACCACCACCCGACGCCATCTTCCTCCACCAGCGGCGGAAGCCGCAACAACAACTTTATAGAGAGAAAGCGCCGTGAGCAAATCGCTCCAGCGGAGCAAGGAGTGGGTGGCCGCGACCAACCAAGCTGAACGCGCCGCGGGAGCCTTGGTGCTGGGGGCGGGACTTAGGCGTTGGGGGCGGGCGCCAGGCTGGCTCGCAGCTCCTGCCTCTGATTCCTGGATCCCGAAGCTGAGATCTTAACCACGAGGGCAAAGGGCAGAAAAGGAGACAGGAACTGCTCAGGCAGCCAGGGCTGCTATGCTTTGCATAGCTTTAACAAGCTTCTTAAGGAGATGTGGTCTGAGTAAAGGCATGCCAGCTACCCATGCCAAGCATAATGCCCTCATAGAGCTTCAATAAGTATTTTTGATTGAGGTCTTTGAACAGATTGCAGTAAAGTCTCGGCATTTATTCTTTAGACAACATTTAGTTAATTCATTCAAGAACTATATATTGCCCTGGCCGGTTTGGCTCAGCGTTGGAGCGTCGGCGTGCGGTCCAGAGAGACTGGGGGTTCAGTTCCTGCTAAGGGCACATACCTTGGTGGCAGTTTGTTCCCGCCCCGGTTGGGTCGTGAGGGAGGCAGCCACTTGATGTGTTTCTTTCACGTCCATGTTTCTCTCTCTCTTCCTCCCACTCTATCTGAACAAAAAATGGAAAAATGTCCTCGAGTGAGGATTAAAAAAGAAATATATATTGAGCATCTACGGTGTGCCTGGCACCCTGCTGTGCATCTGAGCCATCGAAATAAAGAAGCTCCTGGCCCACTAGGCGCTTGAAGGAGACAGGCATGTAAATTAACAACTCAATACGTTGAGTGCTGTAATTTGCTGTGCCAGCACAGTAAGAGAGATCATGGATTCTATTTGTTGATGTCGAGAGAGGCCTCACAGAGGAAATGAAACCTGTGTCCTAAATTTGGTTGCAAGGAAGTTAGGATTATTCTCTCAATTGGTGTGGAGTAAATGAAGTAGAGCAGATGGCAGGGAAGTTATTAAACTCTGAACAAAATCTTCCTGGGACCTACACTATTCACTGGTTGTCTGGTGAGTCTAAAATCTAAATCAGCTAGAAAACATAAATGGGATAGTTTATCATGGAATAATTCTGCAAGATAATCCTGACTTTTTCCTCAAAATAGACGAGAAAAAACTTGGCATCACCTTTGACAAAAGGCTTAGTTTGTTTTTAACTGCAGAAACCTCAACATCAAGGGTTGGCTCCTCCACAGATCTGTTAGCTACTGGAAGGCTGGGGCCCTGTCCTATCCTTGGCGCCTATAGACCAAACCCGGCAAATTAAATACCCGATAAATGTTTGAGATTTGATTGGAGGGATGGGTGGATAAAACTGTTAACATCATCAACCTTGTTACTGTCGTCCATAATGGCCATGAATGAACACCAGGAAGCTTATAAACATTCTTTTTCGGGATCATCTACAATGTCACTATTGGATGCACTAGACATAGGGAAAGCTCTCATTCTATGTTGTCTTTAAGGCAATTGGCAGGATAGTCAGCCTGTAGTGGTAAGTTGTGTTGGCCTAAATCCCTATGAGACGAGAAAACTAAAAAGGCCTCCCGTCTCCCCGCCACGTCTAACCATCCTTCACTAGGCTCCTAGGACATCCCGTTTCACCGCAAGGGAAACTCACTTCCGGCCTAAGGAAGTAAAACCTTTGGATGGAAGCGGCTTCCTCGGAGAAATAGTAAAAGTCTCCGTGCACACGCTACTCCAGGACTAGAAATCAAGATCTCTTGTCCCCTACCTCTTCGGGATTCATCTTTAGTCATATTTAGTTTATGGAGGGCGCTGAGTGAAGCAATCAGTAGTGAGTAAATAAATAGACCGTTACAAACCACCCCTTCTTCCCCAGCGAAGACTACACTTCCCAGAATACAGCTGTTTTCCGGGGGGAAAAAAAAGGGGGGGGGGAGAGGTCCCATACATCCCAGCATGCAATGCGCCTCACGTGCCGCGAGGAATTTTTTTTCCTAGTCCCGCTGAAATAGAGCAAAGCATGCTGGAGTTTGTGGTCCTTGCGGTGCCCTTCCCTTGGTTCTCCGCGCTACTCCGTGCGGACCCGCCCATTTTCTGCTCTCCTGAACCTTTGGTCTTGACTTGGCCGGTTTGAAGACCTCGCCGGTTTGAAGACCAGGAAGTTGATAAATCGCGAGGCCAGCTGCTGAAAGACGGCGGCTCGGGTGGGACAGTCGCCAGGGATGGCGGAGTATGAGGATGGAGCGGGTGTCGGGGCTGCTCTCCTGGACGCTCAACAGGGTCCTGTGGCTCTCGGGCCTCTTTGAGCGGGGCGCTGCCCGGCAGCCCCGGATCATGGAAGAGAAAGCGCTAGAGGTTTATGGTAATTAATTTTACCTAGGGCAGTACTTGGCGTTCTATATGGAGGCTGGGGGGAACCAGGGCCTCACTTGAGGGCTGGGAGTGGCAACTCGGGTTTTTGCCGGCTGTCCTCGGGAGCGTGGGAAGCGTTTTCTTCGGGGTTTTAAGTAACGCGGCAATGTGGGTCTTTTTAGGACCCGGGCTCTTCCTAAACCCGGAGTAAGCCAAGTCTGGAAGTCTTAAACGCTTCATTTCCCTTGTTTGCCCCACGTCCTAGTGGCAGAGCTGGCGTCTAGGTTGCTTGGTTAGAAAGCAGAGCTGGCCTGGTTGCACTACTTGAGCCTCTTTCTTTCCTATCCTTGGACACTCCTGCTGCCATCATTGAAGGCACTGCTCTGTGACTGCCAAGTTGGGGACTGGCCCAAGGTCACAGCCACTTTCTTCTGCAAAGGCAGTAGGCAGAGGTCCCCGTGAGAAGCGGTCGAGATAGATTTTATTCGTAGCCAGTCCTCGAACTTAACAGTTCCTTAAAACAGCCAAGCCTGTAGTGCAAAACAAGAAAACACTCTCACACACATACTTCTTTCTCTTTTTAACCCCAGGGAACATCTTCATAGTACAGATGAGGAAACAAAGGTTTAGAATGGTTACTCAGTTACCTGGAGGTTACACTGCCAGTAAGGAAAAACTATAAAGCCCATGTATTCTAATTCCAAACTTAGTGCATTCCCACCACTTCACAATTGCCTTATGGCTCTTCCTTTTAGTATTGTTTTTGAAAACTAAAAAGAGTGGATTTAACTAATGTTCAGAGAATCCTGCTGATGGAGGGTAAAAGATATAACCATAAGAATACAAATGTAGCCCTGGCCGGTTTGGCTCAGCGGTTAGAGCGTCAGCCTGTGGTCCACAGAGACCCAGGTTCGGTTCCCGCTAAGGGCATGTACCTTGGCTGCAGTTTGTCCCCGGCCCTGGTTGGGTTGTGTGGGTGGCGGCCACTCGATGTGTCCCTTTCACATCGATGTTTCTCTCTCTTCCTCTCTCTCCTTCCCGCTCTATCTGAGAAAAAAAAAAGGAAAAATATCCTCGGGTGAGGATTAAAAAAAAAAAAAAAAAAAAAAAGAATACAAATGTAATACAGGTAAGGCTTATAGACCAGGAAAAGGAAGTTAGGGATGGAGAAAACTTTTGGAGCTGATCTAGTTTACCTCTCTTTTGCCAGAGGCAGGACCTAACCAACCCCACCCAACGATCAATATGAGTGAAATGACTTCCACGAATCAGATGGACACCTTTGTGTCCTGTCAGGCCTCTACTATGTCTTCTAGTAACAGCAGGGCACTGGGGATACAGCTTTGGAAGAGAGATGATTATTCTTGCCTTCAAAGTTACTTTGAGGAGGACAAATATATATAAATATATACATATTTTATTTATGCAGTAGAAGGCTGTAGACCTGAAACACAGAAATTTAGAGGAAGGAGAGATACCATTTCTGATTAGGGGATCTGGAAAGACTAAGAAGGAATCACTTGAGTTGGGCCTTAAAGAATTAGTAGGCTCTGGACATATAGAGAGTAAAGGGCATGCTAAACAGAGGAAACTAGAACAAAAGTGTGGAGGTAAGAAAATAGTATGTTTGGGGAATGGTAAATAGGGGGATAGGATAGGGTTTGTGGTTAAAAGTGGTATGGTTAAAAATTGTTTTAGATAGTAGGTTGGAATTGGATTCTGAAGGTTACATATAAATGAAGATTTTAATATCAGTCCAGAATCATTGAAGAATTTTATTCAGGGGAGTAATGTGAGAGCAACATTGCTTTCTTTCTAAAAGAAGTAAATCTAAATCTCAAATAACTAGAAAACTGGAGACGTTTAATAAGGGGTGGGATTTAATTTCAGTGTTAAGTAGCATATAAAGAATATAATGTAGCCTGTATAAAATGAGCCTTACAGGGAAAAGAAATAGGATGAGGGGGCAGCAAATTCCCTTTCAAAAAACCCTGTTTCTCTGAGCTCCATGATGACACAGCCTTGTGAAGGAGAAGCTGTGTCCTCTTTTTCTTGCTTGTATTTTCAAATTCTGTTTCTAATCAAGGGAATAGGCCAGGAGTTTGGTAAATTTGATTGACTGTTTTTCCCAGCTGCATTTCTGATTGCAGAGATGCCATAAATAATAGAACAAAATCTCAGGCTTAAGAACATCAAGCCCATTCTCTGTGAGCTCCCTCTGCTTGTGATCTTTCTACTTTACCATTTCTCTTTATCATTATCTTTTTGCATCTTTTTCTACATCAGAGTAAGAAGTAAATCTGTCCTCCCCAAGGCCAAACCCAGGTTCCATATCCTTGGTCTTACTCCTTTCTGCCTATTTTACCAGTCTTCCTACTGCCCCTCCTTAATTTCAGTCTCTCTTCCTTTATTTGATCTTTCCCCTTGGGCTATAAAACACACTCAAGTTTTCTTTATCTTGTCACTGTTATAGCTTTTTCTAAACGCACTGTCCTTTCTCTGCCTTTCCCTTCCCTGCCACAGCTCTAGGACTGCATTTTTCAGTTCCCACTCACTTTCCTGTCTGCAAACTGGCTTCTTCTGCCTTCACCTCCCTACTGAAACTGCTTTTTCACAGGTGACCTCCTGGGTGACAAAATGAAAGACCTGTTTTAGCTCCTGTCAATCTGAATTTTTCTGCAGCACTTGATGTTAACCACCCCTGTCTTCCCTTCTCTGTTTCTTGTTTTTCTTCCTCCTCCTGATGCCTAAATTAGGTGCTTTCCACAGATCTATCTTTGGGTCTCTTACATTAGTAATTCTCAAACTGAGCTACACATAATAATCTGAGGAATTTCTTAAAGTGTCAGTGCCCAGGCCATACTACAAATCAGTGAAACCATAATATCTGGAGGTAGGGCTCAGACATTAGTTTTTGTTTTTTTAAAAGATTCCTGGTGATTTCATTGTTCAGCCAGTAGGTTGAAAACTACTGTTCTACTTATTCTTCCTGTGAATCTCATAGATTCAACAACCACTCTATCCTTGATGCTCTCTTAAACCTTATGTCAAGCACGGTCCAGTGTTTGCTTGAATGTACCAGTGGTTTGCTCCTGAAGCAAAATCATATATAAAATTAATACCATTTGTCCCAGCCCCCACTCAAATGTATTCCTATGCTCTCTGTTGTTTTATTCTATTAGTGTTCTCTCAGACACTTACAATTAAAATCTGAGTCATTACCCTGGTTGGGGTTAGAGTGTTGTCCCGTACACCAAAAAGGTTTTTGGGTTTGATTCCCGGTCAGGGCACATAACTAGGTTATGGGTTCGATCCCTGTTTGGGGCGCATACACTGATTGATATTTCTCACATTGATGTTTCTTTCTCTCTCCCTTTCTAAAATCAGTAAACATTTTCAAGTGAGAATTAAAAAAAAAATCTGAGTCATCTTCCTTTTCTCCCTTTCCTTCTCCTCTACATTTAAACAGTTGTCAAATTCTGTTGATTGTGTCTCAGAAACGAGTTCTTCCCTGTCTCCTCCTCTCTGTTACCATTTTTATGTGCCTGTTTTAGGCCCAGCTTTTCCAGCTGGTATCCATGGCTCTGCTTTTTAGTTCTGTGTCTGTCAGCTGGTGGATGAGTTACCAGGTGACAGTGTAATGCTGTCCATGCCACTCCTTTGTTCAAGACCTCTCGAGGACACCCTACTGCCTGTAGCTGTCCCCAAAAGATCCTTGGTGGTTTGGCCCAAACTCTAACATCCTCTTCATTTATGCTGGGTTCTAGGTAAACTGCACTTCTGGTTCTTTGCTTTCTTTCACCTTAAATGCTGAATATTGAAATGTTACCCTTTTTTTTTTTTTTAATCCTTACCCAAGGACATTTTTCTATTTTTTGTTCAGATAGAGTGGGAGGGAGAGAGAGGAAGAAAGAGAGAGAGAAACATCGATGTGAAAGGGACACATCAAGTGGCCAGCATCTGCACCACCCAACCAGGGCCGGGGACAAACTGCAACTGAGGTACGTGCCCTTAGTGGGATCCGAACCCGGGTCTCTCTGGACCGCAGGCCAGTGCTTTAACCGCTGAGCCAAACCGGCCAGGGCAAAATGTTACCCATTTTTTTAAAATTTTAAATTATTTTAGTCAAATACAAACAAAAGTTTATTTAGAAAGTCATAGAGGCCCTGGCCGGTTTGGCTCAGCGGTTGGAGCATTGGCCTGCGGACCAGAGAGTTCCAGGTTTGGTTCTCGCTAGGGGCACGTACCAAAAACAACAAACAAACAAACAAACAAAAGAAAGTCACAGAGGTAGAAAGAGTGAGCTGTGAACCAACTGAGATGCATGGGGTCAGGGAACAAATTATAGAGGCAGAAGAAAGGGTCCTTAGGCTTATTACAGTGGTTCTCAACCTTCCTAATGCCATGACCCTTTAATGCAGTTCCTTATATTGTATGTGGGCGTATCTGCATGTGGGTGGGCCTGCCTGGAGACGGATAGAGGAGCTGTGTCTCCGTTCCTAAAGACCATCGGAAATATGTGTTTTCCGATGGTTCGATGGTTCGTTCCACCCCAAAAGGGTCATGACCCACAGATTGAGAACCGCTGCCTTAGGAGAAAGAGGCAAGGAAAAAGCCTGGGGGAAGAGGGTGGGGAAAGGCACTGGCGTGATCCATAGAGAGAGCCATTGAAATGTTACCCATTTTTAAAGGCCTGATTCAGATTCCACTTCCATAAGTTCCGATATTACATTCTCCTAAGCTAAAAGTTGTTTCTTCCCATTGAGCTTCTATGACACTTTCCCCATTCTTATATTCTCTCTGCAATATTGAATCCGAGGCACTGGATATGATCGAATAATCCAAGAAAAACAGTTTTCTCAAAAGGAAACTGGTAGTGGAAATTTCTGTCGGAAATCTGGGAAATTGCCCTGGCCAGTTTGGCTCAGCGGTTAGAGCGTTGGCCTGCAGTCCAGAGAGACCCGGGTTCGGTTCCTGCTAAGGGCACGTATCTCGGTTGTAGTTTGTCCCTGGCCCTGGTTGGGTCGTGTGGGTGGCAGCCACTCGATGTGTCCCTTTCATGTCGATGTTTCTCTCTCTCTCTCCCCCTCCCACTCTATCTGAACAAAATATCAAAAAATGTCCTCAGGTGAGGATAAAAAAAAAAAAAAAAGAGAGTGTTTTTTGTTTAGGACTGGCAAAATCATACATATTTAGAATATTCATGTTTTTACATAATACCTTATCTGTGATGATTTTTTAGATTTGATTCGAACTATCCGGGACCCAGAGAAGCCCAACACTTTGGAAGAACTGGAAGTGGTAACAGAAAGTTGTGTGGAGGTTCAGGAGATAAATGAAGAGGACTATTTGGTTATTATCAGGTTCACACCAACCGTACCTCATTGCTCTTTGGCGACTCTTATTGGTAAGAGAGTGTATGTGTGTATATATATATATATATTTTAATTCTAATTTATTCTAGCTGATATTGATCCAAAGTAACAATTAGCATCATGTATCACAACTTTATGGTTTACAGAGTAGTTTTTGTAAAATTTTTTTTATCCTCACCCGAGGACATTTTTCCATTTTTTTGTTCAGGTAGAGTGGGAGGGAGAGAGAGGAACAGAGAGAGAGAGAGAAACATCGATGTGAAAGGGACACATCGAGTGGCTGCCACCCGCACGACCGACCAGGGCCAGGGACAAACTGCAACCGAGGTACGTGCCCTTAGCGGGAACCGAACCCGGGTCTCTCAGGACCGCAGGCTGACGCTCTAACCGCTAAGCCAAACCGGCCAGGGCTACAGAGTAGTTTTTTAAAGATATTTTTATTGATGTTTAGAGAGAGAAGAAGGGAGAAATGGAGGAAAAAGGAGAGAGAGAAAAACATTGATCAGCTGCCTCCTGCATGCTCCCTATCAAGGATCAAGCCTGAAACCCTGCCATGTGCTCTGATTGGGAATCTAACTGGCAACCCCTGGTGCACGGGATGTTGCCCAACCATCTGAGCCACACAAGCCAGGGCCTGAGAATTTTTTTGTGCACTTGGCCTATATTTGTGGGTTCCACATCTATGAATTCAACTAACTAGGGATCAAAAATATTTTGGGGAAAATAAGTTACATTCTGAAAAGTACTACATAGTTAGGCCTAAGATGGCTGCATCTGTATTCAACATGTGCAGACATTTTTTTCTTGTTATTGTTCCCTAAATAATACAATATAACAACTATTTATATAGCATTTGCATTGTGTTAGGTATTATAAATAATCTAGAGATGATTTACGTAAACAAGAGGATGTGTATAGGCTATATGCAAATACCATGCCATCTTTTTTTTTTTTTTTTTTTTTAATTTTTATTTTATGTACAGAGAGAGAGCATTCTGTACGAAGGTAGATGTCTTGAGTGGCCCATTCATGGAAGTTCACTTAGTTCAACTTAATGAAGCCAATGTTTTTCGCATACTGACTGAATCACTGAGGGCGTATTTCCGAATCAGATCGTGCCGGTTTGAGCAGACACGGCAAGAACGGGAACCCTGGCCGAATTTTGTTGGATGGCTCCAGTAGAGTTGCTGGTGACCCATTTTGTTCACTCGGAAGCAACGAGGCAAAACAAAAAACAAAAAAAACCCATGCCATTTTATAGAAGGTACTTGAGCATCTATGGATTTTGGTATATTGGGGCATCCTGGAACCAGACCCCTTCAGATACCGAGGAACGACTGTATTTATCTTTTGTAGTCCTCACAATTCACCAAAGAGTTAACATCTTCTTTTTACATGAGGAGCCAGAAGTTCAAAGAGTTTTGGCTCAGAATCATATAGCCAAAAAATGGTGAAACTGAGGCTCAAACCCAGGTCGCCAGGCTTCAAATGTGTTTCTCCTTTAGTTATATCATGGTGCTTTTGTTAGATGTACATGCCTCCAATTAATGGAGAGTGGATGTGGACCATCTTCTCTTCTTAGTTTCACAGATTGAAATGGGTGCTGTCAGACTAGCACTGCTGCCATCACCATTTTCTCCTTTTAGCTGTTTTATGGGCATCTGCATAGTATGGGCAGGAGTCCTGCTAGGAGACTATTTTTTGAGGTAGTTTTCTATTTGAGAGGCTACTTCCCCAATATATATATATGATGTTTTTCTCTCTCTCTTCCTCCATCTGTCCCTCCCCACTCTATCTGAACATAAATGCAAAAATGTCCTCGGGTGAGGATAAAAAAAAGAATACAATAATTAATAAATAAGAATAAACTCTGTTTCACATATTCACAACTGTAAACCTACTTTTGCCCCACCCTATAATTTTAGGTTTTTTTTTTTAAATCCTCACTGGAGGACATTTTTCCAATTTTTGTTCAGATAGAGTGGGAGGAAGAGAGAGAGAGAGAAACATCGATGTGAAAGGGACACATCAAGTGGCTGCCACCCACACGACCAACCAGGGCCAGGGACAAACTGCAACCAAGGTACATGCCCTTAGTGGGAACTGAACCCCGGTCTCTGGACCACAGGCTGATGCTCTAACTGCTGAGCCAAACTGGCCAGGGCTAATTTTAGGTTTTTAAACCATGGGAATATATTGCCTATTTAAAAATAGACACATTTAGCCCTGGCCAGTGTGACTCGGTTGGAGCACAGTCCCATTTACTGGAGGGTCTTAGGTTCAATTCCTGGGCAAGGCACATTCCTAGGTTGTGGGTTTCATCCCCAGTAGGGGTGCTTGCAGGAGGCAACCTATCGATGTGTCTCTTTCACATCAATGTTTTGCTCTTCCTTCTTCCCCCTCCCTAAGATCAATAAAATATCTATGTATTTAGATATCTAGATATATAGACATATCTATATATTGACAAATTTATAAAAAGAATTGAAAAGGTAAATATTTAATTATTGCTCCCACTATTGTTATGATTTCTCTATTTCTCTTCTCACTTCTTGACCTGGGATCCCTCTGTTAGTGGTTTCAAGCATATGGGCTATATCTTAAAGGTCTGTTAAACCGTAGATACTGTTGTGGTTATTAAAATTGCAATGCTAGCCCTGGCTGGTTTGGCTTAGTGGTTGGAGAGCTGGCCTGTGGACCAAAGAGTCTCGGGTTCAATTCCAGTCGGGTGCATACCTCAGTTACGGTTTGGTTCCTGGCCCTGGTCAGGGTTGGGCGGGAGGCAGCCAGTTGATGCATCTCTCTCATGTTGATGTTTCTCTCTCTCTCTCCATTCCACTCTATCTGGATATAAATGAGAAAAAAGTATCTTTAGGTGAGAATTTAAAATAAATAAGTAAGTAAGTAAATAAATAAATAAATTGCAATGCTAGAAAAAGCATTGTTGAATTCATACTTATTTTTGTCATTGGACAAATTCTGAATCAATGAATATTGAAAGTACTGCTTCTACGCTGATATGAAAGAGGTGTCTTAAAATATATACATATACTTTTGAAATCCTTAGTTGAGGATATTTTTTTCATTACTTTTTATTTAATATTTTTTCTTTATTAATTTTAGAGAGGAAGGGAGAGGAGAGAGAGAGAAACATTGATGAGAGAGAACATCGATTGGCTGTCTACTGCATGTCCCCCACTGGGGATGTGGCCCACAACCTGGGCAAACGCCCTGACCAGGAATGAAACCAGCGACATCTTGGTGCATGGGTCAATGCTCAACCACTGAGCCACACTGGCCAGGCTCCATTTCTTTTTAGAGAGAGTAGAAGGGAGGGAGGGGGGGTGAGAGAGGGAGAGAAACATTGATGTGGGAGAGACACATGATTGGTTGCTTCCAACATGTGCCTCAACCCAATGGGCCAATGCTCTAACCACAGAGCTACCAGCCAAATACATGGCTTAAAATGTTTTGATAGCCCTGGCTGGATAGCTCAGTTGGTTAGAGTGTCTTCCTGATGCCCCAAGGTTTCAGATTTGATCCCTGGTACAAGAAACAACCAGTGATGCCCTGGCTGGTGTGGCTCAGTGGCTAGAGTGTCAGCCCATACCAAAGGATCTTGGGTTCAATTCCCAGTCAAGGGTGTGTACCTGGGTTGCAGGTTCGATCCCTGGCCTCAGTCAGGGCACGTGCAGGGGACAACAAATATTGACATGTCTCTCTCACATTGATGTCTTTCTCTCTTTCTTACCCCCTCCCTCCCTGCCTTCTACTCTCTGAAAATCAATGGAAAAAATATCAAGTGAGGATTAACCAAAAACAGAATCAACCAATCAATGCATAAATAGGTGGAACAACAAATCAATGTCTCTCTCTCTCTCTCTCTCTCTCTCTCTCTCTCTCTCTATCCCTCTTCCTTTCTCTCTCTCAAATCAATTAAAACAATTTTTTTAAATACATGAGTCCTTACATAGATGGTTTATTACTCTCCCCTAAGAGCCTATAGCAAATTGATTTTTCAAAAAGTAACATTTTATGTTTCTTTCAATTATAAAAGGAACATGTTTGGCAATAATTTTGAAACACTACAAAAGCATAAGGAAGAAAATAAAAATAAGTTGTTAAAAAAAATGGTGTGCTCTGCCCGGCTGGTGTGGCTCATTGGTTGAGTATTGATCCTTGCACCAAGAAGTTGCCGGTTCAATTCCTGGTCAGGGCACATGCCCAGGTTGTGGGCCCGATCCCCAGTGGGGGGCATGCGGGAGGTGGCCAATTGATGTTCTCTCTCATTAATGTTTCTATCTCTCTTTCCCTCTCCCTTCCTCTCTAAAATCAATAAAGAAAAAAAACTTTTTAAAGAAAAGAAAAGATGGTGTGCTTTGGGCTAAAATTTTAGGTCCGTCAGCCCTGCCATTTTGAGGCCTTGGGCAAGTTATTTAACCTTTGTGAGCCTCAGTTTTCTCATCTATAAAGTAGAGATAATAGGGTATCTACTGAATTATAAGGGTTAAGTAATAGAAAGCATGAAATAGATGAGGAGTGTTTTTTATTCCTCATTAAATTTTATTCAATTATATAGTCATAATGGCTACATGCTAATCTCATCATTATAGCATAATTTTTATAGCCATTTAGACTACTAGTCTCTCACAATGATAAATAATACTGTGATGAACAACTTTATGTCTAGGTTTTGCCTCAGGATAAATTCTTATAAGTGGAATTATTGGGACATATGATATAAATATTTTTAACCCTCTGGGTACATACTAGCAAATCCTTATTAAAAAGATTTTACTCTGACCCAGGAATTAAGGAAATAATTCCATAGAAGAAAACAGTGGCATATTAAAAACATTTATGGTAAATTTATAATAATGAAACTTGGAAGAAACTAGAGTGTCTGTTAAACTATAGTGTCTCTACTAAATGACACCAATATGGTGGGATTTTATATTTCTGTTAAAATTATTAATGTAATTAAGGAATCAAAATATCTGCGTGAGAAATATATGAAAAAGTTTGAAGGTTGAGTTGAATTTAAGTGTTATTCGGTTATTGAAAAGCTGTGTTTATGTTGACTGAGAGCAAACATAAAATAAAAATAACTATGTAAAGGTGCCAAGACTAGATTATGGTTGATATTTTAGATCTGTACAAAGTTTTGTCACTTTTTTGAGCTCTTTTGATATAGGTTTCATTTAAGGCCCTTTACACATGGTAGTATAGTAGTGTATCACAGTAATTATGTTCAATCAACATGATTGGAAAACTGGATAAGAGCCTTCTTTATGGCTAAGGTATTGGGAGGCATTTTCTTTGAGCAGGTTAGGAATAAGCAAGGAAAAGCACCTGAGTAAGGGTTCCACCCTGATTACTTAGGTTGTTACCTACTAACAGTTTCCCTGGTAAGTAATTACAAAGACAAGGAAGGCTCAAAGGAGATGAGTGGACAAGGCAGAGAAAACAGCTAATAGTCATTTGTGTTGACTTACTAAACAAGGACTGAAGGCAGGTATGATCTGACGTGAAGGGCATAGGATTTGGAATGAGAAGATCTAGATTCAGCTTCCAGTTCTGCCACTGGTTAGCCATGTGATATTGAGCAAGTCACTTATCTTGGTTCTTGGCTATAAAATGAAAATGATAAAATAATAATAGCTAACATTTATTGGATACTTATTAAGTACATTGTGTAACTATTTATTTATTCCTCATAACCACCCTAAATAGAGCAGTACTATTATAATATGTGTCTTACAGAAGCTCAGAAAGGTTAACTAACTTGCCCAGGATCATACAGCTAGTGTGTAGTGGAACTACTTTTGGACCTATAGTATCTATCTCAGTTATGCTACACTGCCTCTCTTGTGAATTGTGAAACAGTTACTATTACTTAATGGTTAAAACACCTACCAACCACGACTACAACACGAGGATGCTCAAATGGTACATAAGTAAAAAATTAAGGAGATCATGTTGGGATAGAGAGAAAAGAAGAATTCTCCAGATAGACCTTAAGGCAGAACCTCTAAAGCAGCGGTTCTTAACTTGTGGGTCATGACCTCTTTAGGGGTTGAACGACCCTTTTACAGGGGTTGCCTAAGACCATCGGAAAACACATATTTCTAATGGTCTTAGGAACCAAGACACCACTCCTCTATCCTTCTCCAGGCGGGTTGCCCACATGCAGATACACCCACATACAACATGAGGAACTGTATTAAAGGGTCGCGGCATTAGGAGGTTGAGGACCTTTGCTTTAAAGGGAGACCCTCAGAGAAATTACGTATTTTGTTTAGAGTTCCCTAATATGTATTATGGAATTACTGTGTTGTAGACTTCCCAGACTCATTGTACCTTATCTAAACCTTTTACCTATTCTGGGATTTTTCAAACGAATCTGTTAGAAAACATAACAGGCCCTGGCCGGTTTGGCTCAGCGGTTAGAGTGTTGGCCCTTAGACTGAAGAGTCTTGGGTTTGATTCCAGCCAAGGGCATGTACCTCAGTTGCGGTTCAGTCCCCGGCCCTGGTTGGGGTCAGGTGGGAGACAACCAATCGATGTTTCTCTCTCACATCAATATTTCTCTCTCTTTTCCTCCCACTCTGTCTGAAAAATATACTTGGGTGAGGATTTTTTAAAAAAGAAAACCTAATGGTACTTAGAAGACCAAAGCAAATTAATTCCGTAGCTCTCCAAAAGATAGGTAGTCTAACAGTTATATTTTGCTGTGCTAGGATGGTTTGAGGTTTTGTTACTATTGTTTATTTTTACTCAAACAAAATACTAAGAAAAATGTTCTTTATAGCATAACAAGCCCTTACATATTAGTTGGGAAATGAAATAAATTACTCCAAATGAAAACATGCAAGGCCAAAACTAATTACTGAAACACTTTCTCTTCATAATAAGAGCAGTTTGATTTATCTTCCATGTCTGGTGGTGTAGATTTAGTTTAAAATTTATTCCTTATTTTGAGGTTGAGGAGCAGTGGAACATTGGCACTGAGGGTCTGTTCCAAGCCCAGTTTTAATTTCTCTTACAAGTCTCAAACTGGAAAAAATTATAGAACTGTGTCTTGACATTGGGGTGATAAACTTAACTGCAGAGAAACTTGTTTTAGGGAAACAACTTTGTACCTTGCAGGCATAGAGGATTCCAACTTTGAAAGATTTCTTGTGCTTTTTAAGTGGCTGTTACTTGGTTTTAAATTTTTATGTGGCCCGGCCTGTTGTGGGCATTCAGTGAAATTTAAAGAGTGAATTGACTTTTGCTTCAGTGCAAATTGATATAGTAGAAAGGATCTGGGCCTTGCAGTAGTCTTGGGTTCCAATCCCAACTCTGCCACTCTGCTAGCTCTGTGACCTTGGGTAGGTTACATTATGATCTTGGTTTCATAGTTTGTAGGGTGGAGTTGATAATATCTGGTTCACTGGATTATCATAAGGAATATATAAAACTATATCAATATTAAAGTTGCTAGTGTGGTGTGAGGCTCAAAGGAGACCTACAAAGGATTGAGCCAAAGTTGTTTTCAGCTACTGTATTATACGGAGATACCTAGACATAGCTGTATGCTTTTTCAAGAACTAGTAAGAAGGGATAATTGGGGCTTTTTTTTCCCCTCCACAGGGCTGTGCTTAAGAGTAAAACTTCAGCGGTGTTTACCATTTAAACATAAGGTAAGGAAGATGTTTTTTGTTGTTTTATAACAGTTTATTGAGATTTAATTCAAATTATCATATAATTTACCTATGTAGAGTGTACAATTTAATAGTTTTTAGTATATTCACTGAATTGTGCAAAATTACTACTATTAATTTTGGAACATTTTCATCATCCCAATAAGAAACTCTGCAATGATAACAGTCTCTCCCCATTTCTCCCAAACCCTCCCCTATCCCTAGGCAAACACTCATCTACTTTTTGTTTCTAGATTTGCTTATTCTAGACCTTGCATTTAAATGGAATCATATAATTTGTGGTCTTTTAAGACTGGCTTCTTTCTCATAAAATATTTTCAAGGCCCTGGCAAGGTAGCTCAATTGGGTAGAACATCGTCGTGATACTCCAAGGTTGTGGGTTCAATTTCCAGTCAGGGCACATATAAGAATCAACCAATGAATGCATGAATAAATGGAACAACAAATTGATGTTTCTCTCTTTCTCTCTAAAATCAATTTAAAAATATTTTCAGAATTTATCTATGTTGTAATATGTTTTATGAGTATTTAATTCCTTCTTATAGCCTTATACTATTCTATTGTGTGGATATACCACATTATTTATTTGTTAATCAGTTAATAGACAGTTGGGTAGTTTCCACTTTTTGTCTATTAAGAATAATGCTGCTATGAACATTTGTTTTGTTTTATTTTTATCCTCACCCGAGGACATTTTTTGTTTTTTGTTTTGTTCAGATAGAGTGGGAGGGAGAGAGGGGAAGAGAGAGAGAGAGAGAAACGTCGACGTGAAAGAGACACATCGAGTGGTTGCTACCCACATGACCCAACCAGGGCCGGCGACAAACTGCAATCGAGGTACATGCCCTTAGCGGTAACCAAACCCAGGTCTCTCTGGACCGCAAGCCGACGCTCTAACCGCTGAGCCAACCCGGCCAGGGCTGCTATGAACATTGTATACACGTTTTTGTGTGGGCATATCTTTCCATTTGTTTTCCACCCGAGGAGTAAAATTGATGGGTATGGTAACTATATTTAACCTTTTGAGGAACTGCAAGACTGGTTTCCACAGCTGCTCCACCATTTCACATTTCCATCTGCAGTGTATGAGAGGTCTAATTTCTTCACATCCTCGCCAAAGTAAACCAAAGTAAATGAGTATGGAGTGATTTTAATATGTTTTTTATTGCCTTTTTTTTTTTTTTTTTTTTTAAGAGAGGAAGGGGGAGAGAGAGAGAAACATTGATGTGAGAGAGAAACATCCATCAGCTGCCTCCTGCACCCTCCCAACTGGGGATTGAGCCTGTAACCTGGCCAAGTGCCCTGACCTGGAATCGAACCGGCACCTCAGTCCATGGACGATGCTCAATCCACTGAGCCACACTGGCTGGGCAGAGTATGGATTTGATTTTATATGTTAGTTTGCTGTCTAGAATAAGAGTTAGTATACAACTAGGGGAATTTATGTGGTGTTTTGTCTTTTTTTAAAAACTGGACTAGGAAGTGCCGTATCCACCAGCCAGACCCAGCATGCTACCCGGACCAGTGCTCGGGGCCTGGGCCAGCTGGAGGTGTGGGGGGCCCCCAGGGCTGCTGCTGCCTTCTGCTGCATGGGCCCTGTGTGCCCTGTGGTGGCCTGGCATGTCACCAGGGAGCCGGATGCCCATGGCTGGCTTGTAGGTAGGACCCCTTGAAAGGTCCCCTTTAGGCATACCTACTCTACTTCAGCCTGGCATGCCACCCACCATGATGGACCCATTCCGAAAACGCCTGTGTATACCTCAGGCCCAGCCCTGGATGCCTGCTAGCACTGGGGATTAAAGAGGAGGAAGATGGCAGATGAGATTCTACCTCAGCAAATTCGGAAGCTTGTCCCAGAGTCTCAGACGTACATGTAACTCTTGGCTTTTGAGCAGAAGCTGGGCCAGACCATTGCTCGCAAGCGGATGGAGATTCAGGAGGTCATCAAAAAAGCCTCTGAGCCCTGGCAGGTTTGGCTCAGCGGTTAGAGCGTCAGCCTGCGGTCCAGAGAGACCCGGGTTCGGTTCCCGCTAAGGGCATGTACCTCGGTTGCAGTTTGTCCCTGGGGCCCTGGTTGGTCGTGCGAGTGGCAGCCACTTGATGTGTCCATTTCACGTCGATGTTTCTCTCTCTCTCTCTCTCTCCCTCCCACTCTATCTGAACAAAAAATGGAAAAATGTCCTTGGGTGAGGATTAAAAAAAAAAAAGCCTCTGATACAAATATGAAAGTTATGAATCTATATTTTCCAGCAAGGCAGAAGGTGACAGTGCAGGAACTGTAGGGACCTCTGGGGGAACCCCAGCAGGGGACAAGGTGGCTTCCTGGGAACTCTGAGTGGAGGGAAAACTCCTGGACGATACTAGCAAACAGAAGAGGAAGTTCTCTTCATTCTTTAAGAGACTCATCATTGAGCTAGACAAGGAACTGTACCAGCCATCTGGTGGAGTGGCATTGGATGCACCACCCAGGAGATGGATGGCTTCCAGGTGAAATGGCCTGGAGACCTCAATGTCAAGTGCACCCTGCTGCTCCTTGCTGGATCATCAGCCTCCCATTACAAGTTGGACCCCTGCTGGCAGGAGTGCTGGGAGTGCACACTCAGATGAGGGTTGCCATTGTACAAGCCTAATGGCTTTACATCAAACACAACCAGCTGCAGGACGGGCATGAGTGTGAGTACATCAACTGCAACCATTACTTCCGTCAGTTCTTCAGTTGTGGTTGATTCCGTTTCTTTAAGATTCCATGAAGCTGGCTGGGTTGCTGCAACATCCAAAACCCATTGTCATCAACCATGTCATTAGCATGGACCCTAACCACCAGAAGACAGCTTGTTATGACATTGATGTGGAGGTGGATGACCCACTCAAGGCCCAGATGAGCAATTTTCTGGCCTCTACCACCAGTCAGTAGGAGATCGCCTCCCTAATGTCAACAGCCATGAGACCATTGATTCCATCAACCCAGAGGGATTTCATGCTCAGCTTTAGCACTGACTCCCCCCAGGATTTCATCCAAGAGTGGCTCCATTCCCAGCACAGAGACCTCAAGATCATCACTGATGTGATTGGGAATCCTGAGGAGGAGAGAGAAACTGCTTTTTACCACCAGGGCCCTGGGACCAGGAAGCAGTGGGGAGGCATATCTTTGCCAAGATGCAGCGATGAAGGCCGGAACAGGTTCTGGGAATTCGCATGACCTAACTGTTCAGGGATCCCTTCCTTTCTTCTTAGCCTGGAAGGGACCATCATCTGAGGCTGCAGACACATAGAATAAGGAAGGGGAGTAAAGGGGAGCTCCTGTCACTCTCTGCTTCCCAGCTTTAGTTTCATAACTATAGTGATAGAATTCCTTGTTGCTTGGTCCCAAGGCATTATTACTTACTTTATGCATTGGCTTTAATTGGGTTCACAACAGATGCCTCTGCCCAATGCAGGCAGGTCCAAGTAGGACTACTGGAGGCCTTGCTTTGACATTGTAAAGGAGAGGTTTCAAAACCAAAGGCCATTGGCTTTGCTTGTTTACAGACTCCCCCTTAGGGCAGGTGCCCGAGCTGGCTCTGGGGAGCTAGACAAGAAAGAGGGGCACAGCTTACACTCTTCCTAGCCTTTCTAAACCAAAATTCTTTGTCATTCCTACAAGCCTTGCTACTGGTTTTTTCTTTTTCTTTTTTTTAATCCTCATCTGAGCATATTTTTCCATTGATTTTCAGATAGAGTGGGAGGGAGGGAAAGAGAAAGAGACAAACATCTGTGTGAGAGAAACACATCAATTGGTTGCCTCCCACATGACCCTAGACAGGGCCAGGGACTGAACAGCAACCGAGATATGTGCCCTTGATCAGGATTGAACCCGAGACTCTTTGGTCTGAGGGCTGACGCTCTAATCACTGAACCAAACTGGCCATGGCTGGTTTTTCCTTTTCCTTTGGGTATTTACACTATTTGGGGAGCAGGTTCTTCTATGTGGGAACCACTTGTTTGTACCGGGATAAGTTGGAGTTTTCCAGGGAGCCCTATTTGGTACCTCCTCCCTTATATTCTTGCCTCAATCTATGCAAGTGGCTCTGGCCACCATCGTCGACTGGGAAGTCAGAGGGCTGCCACCCCAGCTTTTAGGCGCAGGGCTGTAAAGCCTCCTAGGGGAAGGGGACACTCAAGTTCTCTGGCATGACCTGAAGTATGAGTGTGTGTGCTTGGGGGAGGTGGGGAGAACTCATTGCCATTTGGAGCTTGGAAAGGAGGGGAGGCCTAGGCCTGGGAAAGTGACACTTTAGGCAGGTTTGGAAATTTCCAAATCATTGTTTATTGGTGGGAGCCCCCCTCAAAAAAAACAAGGCTGACTTCTGAGGTCTCTTTTAGCCATGATATGCTGTGATTTTTTCACTCATGAAAAACATTTATCTCAGTAGTAAATAAGTATATAAGAATTAGTTCATATGCTCCATTGTTCTCTGGAAAATAAGCATGTCTTTATCATATAGCATGATTTATTTACCACAGGATTTGCAATAATTTTGTGGATTTGACTCAAAAGCTCTGGTTCTTAGAGACAGCTTATCTGAGGGAGTGAGAGCAACAGGAAGGATAGCTTAACCTGTATTGCACTTGAGAATAAATTTGTCAAGATAAAAATGGATGAGAAAAGGAGGATAGCCCTGGCTGGTTTAGTTCAGTGGTTAGAGCATCGGCCTATGGACCAGCGAGGTTGGGTTCGGTTCCCGCTAAGGGCACGTACCTCGGTTGTGGTTCGTCCCCAGCCCCGTTTGGGGTTATGCAGGTAGCAGCCAGTCGATGTCTCTCTCTCACGTGGATGTTTCTCTCTCTCTCTCTCTCTCTCTCCCCCTCCCGCTCTATCTGAAGATAAATGCAAAAATGTCCTCAGGTGAGGATTAAAAAAAAAAAAAGATACTGAAAATTATATACTGTGATCCCATTTTTGTAAAATAAGAAATAAAACGAATGTCCAACCTTGGGGTGTATGTGTTTGTGAAATTGGTTAGATTATGGTGGTATAGAGAAAAATATCGAACAAACTACACTAGATTATTACTGTAGCTTTCTTGGCGGGGGTGAGCAGGGAGCAGGTCTAGATACTGATTTGGGAGGAAGAGTTAGAGTTCAGGAGAGGGGTATCCATGAGTAAAACATATATGAGATCTTATTTGTATAAAATTTTATTAGTTTGTATTAAAAAATAGAATGCCCCCTATAGACCTTTCTCAGATGACCAAAATAAAAAATTCTATTCATTTCAGCCCTTGTTTTAGAGAAGAATCTGAGGGATTTGTTCCTAAGTATTTTATAGTAGAAATAGAATCTGAGCTTTCATCCCTAGACTCTTGAGTCCATTGTACATTCCACTACACTTATTATCTTGGAATGCTCTAAATATCTTGCTTTTAATATTTTTTCTTCCTAGTTGGAAATCTACATTTCTGAAGGAACCCACTCAACAGAGGAAGACAGTAAGTGAATCATGAATCATTAAAAACAACTTCAGTGTTGGCCAGTTTGGCTCAGCAGTTGGAGCGTCGGCCTGTGGTCCAGAGAGACCTGGGTTCAGTTCCCACTAAGGGCACGTACCTCGGTTGTGGTTTGTCCCTGGTCCTGGTTGGGTCGTGTGGGTGGCGACCACTCGATGTGTCCCTTTCACGTCAATGTTTCTCTCTCTCTCTCCCTCCCATTCTACCTGAACAAAAAATGGAAAAATGTCCTCGGGTGAGGATATTAAAAAAAAAACTTCAGAAAGTACTTTATCTGGGATACCAGGTTATTCTGCCAGCCAGTTATCTATTGGGTCATTTGCAAAAAAGTGCAAAATCAGTTATTAGCTCTTCCTTGAGGCGTAGAGAAATAGGCATTTCATGGAAGTAGTTTTTTTATTAGGACTCTGGGTGAATTAGAGTTAGGCCTTGTGGATATTGACTGGTTTAGACCAATGGTTACACATTTTGTAAAGAATATCCAGCTCTAGGAACCTTGACTTATAAGCTCTAAAGAGGACTTGATTCTTTTCTTTGGTAGAATGATAGAGAGCTGTGTACTTGAAATTGAAGGTCTAGTAAGTAAAGCTTTAGGGAATCTTAGAGTAGGTGTTGTCTTTCTGAGTTAATGTATTAAAATGGAAGTGGGGCCCTGGCTGGGTTGCTCAGTTGGTAGGAGCGCCATCCCGTGCACCAAAAGGTTGCAGGTTTAATTTCTGGTCAGGGCACATGTGGGAGGCAACCCGTTCCTATTTCTTACATCAATATTTCTCTCTCTTTCTCCCTTTCTTCCTTCCTTCCTTTCTAAAAAATCAATAAAAATAAATCCTCAGGTGAGGATTAAGAAAAATAAAATAAAATAAAGTGGGAGTGGTAGCCTTTTTTATATAGAGGACATCTGGCCTACAGAGAGAAGTCAATCATTAACTACTTAAAAATAGTAGAGGTGGGTTTGAGAAAAGCAAAAGACAAAATGTTCCACATAACCTATGTGTTATATTAAAAACAGAACAGAATTTTATCTACAAGTGATAGAGTGCAAATAATAAGACATACATTTAAAATGCATGTTGTGCTTAGCTTTCATTGCTAAGTAAATTGAGAAGTTGGAAAACAGCAGAGGAGGGGAAGAAAGGGACAGTAATAGAGTAAAAGCAACAATAAGAGACATACAGAGGAAGATAGCAACTCAAAAGCACATATAGGAAGAGGTACACAAAAACATGGACACAGAGAGGGAGGGAAGCCCACTGCTTTCAGAGGAATAGCCCATTCAGGAGACTTTAGGTACTGTCATGAAAACTGCTAAAATCATGTCCAATTTTTACAGTTCCAGACATGTAGATTATTTTACTTCTCATGAATTAAATTTATTCAAATCCCATAAACTATTGACTTCTAACTCTTAATTTAAAAAATAAAAGAGTTTAGGTCCCTTAAATTCACTCTTGTTATGTTTTTGAAACTCTTCTTACTTACAGGATTTTATAATAACATAGTATTAAACTTTTTTAAAAGAATCCTCGCCTGAGGGTGTTTTCCATTTTTGTTCACATAGAGTGGGGGGTAGGGGGAGGGAGAGAAGGAGAGAGAGAAACATCGATGTGAGAGAGACACGTACTGGTTGCCTCCTGCATGACCTCAACCAGGGCTGGGAACTGAACCACACCGAGGTACGTGCCCTTGACCAGAATTGAATCTGAGCTTCTGGTCTGTGGGCTGATGCTCTAACCGCTGAGCTAAACCAGCCAGGGTTAACCGGCAACCTTTAGGGGTATGGGTTAATGCTCAACCACTGAGCCACACCGGCCGGGCATATTAAGCTTTTTAATTTTTATTTATTTATTTATTTTATTATTTTTTTAAATCTTTATTGTTGAATGTATTACAGATGTTCCTCATTTTTCCCCCATTGACTCCCTCCTCTCCACTTCCGCCCTCCTCCCACCTTTTCCCACACTGTTGTCTGTGTCTATTGGTTATGCATAAAAGTTCTTTGGTTTGTTTCTTCCCACCCCCAAACCCCCTTCCTTTTGAGGTTTATTAGTCTATCAACCAATTTGTATTTCTTAATCCCTTCACCTTTTTCACCCATTCTCCCAGCCCCTCTCCCATCTGGCAACCTACAAAATGTTCTCCGTATCTATGAGAATGTTTCTGTTCTGCCTGTTCATTTTGTTTGTAGATTCAATTGTCGATAGATATGTATTCATTGCCATTTTGTTTGTTCATGTTTTATTTTTTTCTTCAAAAAGACCCTTCATCATTTCATGTAATGACGGTTTAGTGGTGATGAACTCCTTTAACTTTTTCTTGTCTGGGAAACTCTTTATATGGCCATTGATTCTAAATGACAGCTTTGTAGGATAGAGTAACTTTGGTTGTAGGTTCTTGCTTTTCATCACTCTGAATATTTCTTGCCACTCTCTTCTGGCCTGCAAAGTTTCTTTTGAGAAATCAGAGACAGTCTTATGGGAACACCCTTGTAGGTAACTAACTGTTTTTCTCTTGCCGCTTTTAAGATTCTCTCTTTGTCTTGAACCTTTGGCATTTTGATGATGATGTGTCTTGGTGTGGGCCTCTTGGGGTTCATCTTATTTGGGACTCTCTGTGCTTCCTGGACTTGTATGTCTGTTTCCTTCACCAAGTTAGGGAAGTTTTCTGCCATTATCATTTCAAATAGGTTTTTTTTGTTGTTGTTGTTTTTTTTAATCCTCATCCGAGGACATTTTTCCATTTTTTGTACAGACAGTGTGGGAGGGAGAGAGAGGAAAAGAGAGAGAGGGAAACATCGATGTGAAAGGGACACATTGAGTGGCTGCCACCCGCACGACCAACCAGGGCCGGGGACAAACTGCAACCGAGGTACATGCCCTTAGCGGGAACCGAACCCAGGTCTCTTCGGACCGCAGGCGGACGCTCTAACCGCTGAGCCAAACCGGCCAGGGCTCAAATAGGTTTTTGATTACTTGTTCTCTCTTCTCCTTCTGGCACCCCCAAGATGCGAATGTTGGCATGCTTGAAGTTGTCCCAGAGGCTCCTTACACTCCCCTCATTTTTTTGGATTCTTTTTTTTTTTTTTTTTTTTTTGCTGTTCTGATTGGGTGTTTTTTGCTTCCTTATATTCCAAATCGATGGTTTGCTTCTTGGCTTTACCTACTCTACTATTGAATCTGTGTAAATTATTCTTTATTTCAGTTAGTGCCTCCTTCATTTCTGACTGGTCTTTTTTTATGCTCTTGAGGCCCTCACTGAGTTTGCTGAGGTTCTCACTAAGTTCATTGAGCATCCTTATAAGTAATATTATGAACTCAGCATCTGTTAGGTTGCTTATCTCCATTTCGCTTAGTTCTTTTCCTGGGGTTTTGTTCTGTTCTTTCATTTGGGACCTGTTTCTTTGTCTCCTCATTTTGGCTGCCTCCCTGTGTTTGTTTGTATGTATTACTTAATGAGAGGTATGGGTCTAGCTGAGACCAGATGCTGCTTGTTTGTAAGAATTTAGGAAAACCTGAAGCAGGATCCAAGGCAGGCCAATCCTATGGTTAAGCAACTGGCAACAGCTTGAGTGGGCCTGAAAGTTGGGTGGGGCGGGGCCACCAGTGTGAGCCAGGTTGCTGGAGTCCCAGATATGGCGACTGTCTACCACCCCAGGGAAGGGCTCACCAAAAGAACAAAGGCCTCTGACAGCATGTTTGTCCCAGAGAAAGCCCCCTCTCCAGCCCTGACTCCAACGCCAAATAGCTCAGTTCTTCCCTGTATGTCTCTGGTGCCCCTCGAGCTGCTTCCCCCCCAAGCTTAGAGGGAGCGAGTCCGATAAGTCCATGCGCGGGCCCTTTAAGGAGCTGCCTGGGGCTCCAGCTGCCTCAGCCTTCCTAAGCCTCAGTTCCCGCTGGTTTTCTCAGCCAGAAGTTATGGGGACTTCTCTTCCTGGCACTGGAACCTTGAGCAGGGTGCCTGGTATGGGACGGGGACCCCTCAGTCCTCAGGAAGGACCTTCTCAGCCGAGGTGCCCTCCTGATTTTTATCCGCCACACGTGGGTGTGGGACCAGCCCATCCGCCTCCGCCCCTCCTACCAGTCTGGATGTGGCTGCTGCTTTAATTCCGTAGTTGTAGGACTTCCATTCAGCTCGATTTCAGGCGGTTTTGAATGATGGTTGTTCTGTAGTTTAGTTGTAACTTTGATGTGGTTGTGGGAGGACGCGATACCTCGTTTACCTACGCCGCCATCTTGACTAGAAGTTCCATATTAAGCTTTTTTAAAGGGTTTTTCATTACTAAGTATTTATTGAGTGCTTTCTATGTGCAGGCATAATTTGACCTTTGAGATACACCTTTGGCCTTATGGAGCCTACATTGTAGTAGAAAGAAACAGAAAGAATTGCAATTGTTTACATAGGAATATCTGTTTTCTGTATGTGACATTTTAGCAGGGTCCCAGAAAAGTTAGCCCACGTTAAGAATATAGACATCTCACTTTGGCTGTTGTGGTTCAGTTGGTTGGGCATTGTCCCATGCACTGAAAGGTTGCTAGTTCAATTCCCAGTCAGAGCACATGCCCGGGTTATAGGCTCAATCCCCTGTAGGGGGCATGCAGGAGGCAGCTGATTGATGTTCCCTCTCCCACTGATGTTTCTCTCTCTCCTTCCCCCTTCCTCTCTCTTTAAAAAAATTAATTAAAAAAAAATTTTAAAAATATATCAACATCTCTGCCCCAGTTGGGTGGCTCAGTTGGTTGGAGCTTGTTCCTTGCACCAAATAGGTTGCAGGTTCGATTCCTGGTCAGGGCACATACCTAGGTTGCCAGTTCGATCCTGGGGAGGCAACTCATGTTTCTCTCTCACATGATGTTTCTCTCTCTCTCTCTCTCTTTCTTCCTGTCTCGAAACAATCAGTAAACATATCCTTGGGTTAGGATTTAAAATAATAATAATAATAAAGAATATGGGCATCTCTCTTTTGAACTATTCCATCAGGATTGCTTTTTGCAAATTATAGACAACCAATATGGGCCAATACCTTTATTATGAAGATCAATGCAAACTAATTTTTTTTTAAAAAAGAAAGAACCAATAGATTAATACAAAGAGATATAAATAGAAAATGACACAAGAAGAGCTTATAAATAAACATGGGAAAATGTTATCTTGCTGTTAATCAAGAAATTGCAAATTACGACAATAATTGGAACCATTTTTCATCTTCTAGTTTGTGTGTGTGTGTGTGTGTATCTATATTTAAAACATTTCTTTTATTGATTTTAGAGAGAGAGGGAGGGAGAGAGAAAGAGAAACATTGATGTGAGAGAGAAACATTGATTGGTTACCTCCTGTATGTGCCCCAACTGGGGCTCAAACCCACAATCTAGGTATGTGCCCTAACCAGGAATCGAATCTGCAGCCTTTTGATATATAGGACGACACTCCATCCAACTGAGCCACCTGGCAAGGGCTGTTTTTTAAAATAATACTGAGTATTCTTGGCAAAATGATAGCTCATATATTGCTGTTGAGAATGTAAATTGGTAAAAAAAATATTGAGAAGTAATTCAGTTATATCATTCAAACCATAAAAATGCTCATATCCTCAGATCTGATAATCCCACTCTGAAGAATCTTTCCAAAAAGATTCAGAGCTGGGGATTGAACTGCAACCAAGGTGTGCATGCCCTTGACCGGAATTGAACTGCCAACTCTTTGGTCCATGGGCTGTCGCACTAACTGGTGAGCCAAACCAGCCAGGGATATTTATTATTTATTATTATTATTTGTTAAATTTATTTTTTCTTCATAATTTATTTAGCACACTTACACTTTTTGCTGTGTTAAATATCCTTATAAGTTATTTAAGAAGGTTTAAGGAGGGAAAAGGAGCAATTTTCAAAATTGTATTTACCCTGAGTATAACATATGGAAATATGTATATGGACAAAGACTGGAAAGAAAGAAATAAAAATAGTTGTGGTAGAATAGTAGGATTATAGAAGATATTTTTCTCTTTAAGTCTCCCTTCTAAAACTTATGAATAATTAGCCAAAATCAGCTTTAAGTTCCCAAGGAGTTAAATTTTCTGTTTTAACAGCCTAAGAAAAATTACATCTGTTGCCATATATTGACCCAGCTCTGCTAACTTTTGTCTCTGTGTTTTGCAGTCAACAAGCAGATAAATGACAAAGAGCGAGTGGCAGCTGCAATGGAGAACCCCAACTTACGGGAAATCGTGGAACAGTGTGTGCTTGAACCTGACTGATAGCTGTTTTAAGAGCCACTGAACTTTGATATGTTTGTTTAAATTCTTTGTAAAATGTAAAAGACTCATGTTTAATACATAGGTGATTTATACCTCAAAGCATTTTTTTAAAGGAGGATTTCCAAGCAAGATTTAATTATAAGGTAGTACTTAGTTTGTTCAGTGTATAATATTCTCAGGATTTGTAACACTTAAACGATCAGACAGAAAAATATTTTCCAGTTATGTGTAAGATGAGTTGCTATTTTTCTGATACCCATTCTGAAACAACTGCATTTCATGTCAAATATTTACTGTGCCCAAATGTATTCAGTTCAGATCATTATTCTGTAAAATAAATAAAACAGAGATGATTCTTGTAATAACACACCTTAGAATGTTTTTATTGAATTGTAAATTCAATGTAAATGTCGACTTTAAGATAATTACAAAGCTTTATTTTCTGAGTATGTTGTAGAATCAGAGATCTGAGAACCAAAATGAATCCTTTTTTTTTAATTTTATTTTTGTTACAGATGTTTCTCCTCAAAACGAATCCTTAAGATCAGGCCGAGGTCCTGCCTTCCTCCCAGGAGAATTCTGGACTTATTTATAGTTGAGGGACAAATGCTGGAGAGGGCCAGATGACATATATAATTTTGAAGATCAGGAATTCCCCAAAGCAGGTTTTTTGTTGTTGTGTTATCCTCACCGGAGGATATGTTTATTGCATTTATTTATTTGTTTGTTTATTTATTTATTTATTTTTTAATCCTCACCCGAGGATATTTTTCTATTTATTTTCAGATGGAGTGGGAGGGAGAGAGAAAGAAACATCGATGTGAGAGGGACACATCAACTGGTTGCCTCCTGCACAACCCTGACCAGGGTTGGGAGCGAACCACAACCCAGGTACACGCCCTTTGCTGGAATCAACCCGCCACTCATTGTTCCACAGGCCAATGCTCTACTGCTGAGCCAAACTGGCCAGGGCTGTTTATTGCTTTTAGAGAGAAAGAAAAGGAGAGAGAGCCCTGGCCAGTTTGGCTCAGCGGTTAGAGTGTTGGCCTGCGGTCCGGAGAGACCCGGGTTCGGTTCCCGCTCAGGGCACGTACTTCGGTTGCAGTTTGTCCCCGGCCCTGGTTGGTCGTGCGGGTGGCAGCCACTCGATGTGTCCCTTCACATCGATGTTTCTCTCTCTCTCTCTCTCTCTCCCTCCCTCCCACTCTATCTGTACAAAAAATGGAAAAATATCCTCGGGTGAGGATAAAAAAAAAAAAAGAAAAGGAGAGAGAGAGAAAGAGAGGGGGAGAGAGAGAGAAACATCAATGTGAGAAACATTGATTAGTTTCTTCCCATATGTGCCCTGACTGGGGATTGAACCTGCAGCCTAGGTTGTGCCCTGACCAGGAATCAAACCTGTGACCTTTTGGGTGCAGGGGATGATACGCCAACCAACTGAGCCAACTGGCCAGGGCCCCAAAGCAGTTTTGATTAAAACAATCCAAATGTAGCCCTGGCCAGTTTGGCTCAGCGGTTAGAGCACCGGCCTGCGGTCCAGAGAGACCTGGGTTCGGTTCCCGCTAAGGGCACGTACTTCGGTTGCAGTTTGTCCCCGTCCCTGGTTGGTCGTGTGGTGGCAGCCACTCGATGTGTCCCTTTCACATCGATGTTTCTCTCTCTCTGTCTCTTCCTCTCTCTCCCTCCCACTCTATCTGTACAAAAAATGGAAAAATGTCCTCGGGTGAGGATAAAACAAACAAACAAACAAAAAAAATTAAAACAATCCAAATGTATGGTCTCTCACTTACTTTGTTCAGTTTGTTTTAGGGGATAATGGTAATTTTAAGTGTATCGGTTGGGAGTGAACCACAACCCAGATACACGCCCTTTGCTGGAATCAACCCGCCACTCATTGTTCCACAGGCCAATGCTCTACTGCTGAGCCAAACTGGCCAGGGCTGTTTATTGCTTTTAGAGAGAAAGAAAAGGAGAGAGAGAGAAAAGGAGAGAGAGAGAAAGAGAGGTGTGGCAGGCATCTTCCAAGATGGTCCCCAATGATCCTTGATTCCTGGTATTCATTGCATATTGAATCAAAGCTGGTTGATAACACGAAACAGAGGTGACAGTATGTGACCTCTGAGATTAGATTATAAAAGGGGTTGCTGCTTTCATCTTGATGCTCGTTCTGCCGGAATCCAGTCGTCATGTCATGGAAACATTGGAGCGGCCTTGTGGAGAATGCTAGTGGAGAGGAATTGCCTTACACGGACAACCAGCACCAGATTGCAAACCATGTGAGTGAGCCATGTTAGAAGCAATTCTCAGGTCCTCATCAGGCTGATATCTTGACTGGAACCCCACAAACCCTGAGCCAGAACTGCCTAATTAAGCCACTCCTGAATTCCTGACCCGGAAAAGCTGAGCAATAATAAATGTTTATTGTTTACACCACTGAGTTTGGGGAGAATTTGTGAGGCAGCAGTAAGTAACTAACATGCAATTTATTTGAATGAAACTCTTCTGCCTCAAATTTATTTATTTATTTACTTATTTATTTATCCTCATCCGAGGACATTTTTGCACTTATCTTCAGATAGAGTGGGAGGGAGAGAGGGAGTAAGAGAGAGAGAAACATCAATGTGAGAGAGACACATCGAGTAGTTGCCACCCACACGACCCCAACCGGTGCCATGCAACTGAGGGAGGCATGTACCCTTAGTGAGAACCGAACCTGGGTCTCTGGTCCGCAGGGTGACGCTCTAACTACTGAGCCAAACCGGCCAGGGCTTCTGCCTCAAATTTAATTGAGGATCCTAGAGGAAACTTGTTTTGTGGCTCTTGAGGCCCTTTATCTACTTCAAGACTATAAATTTTAAGAGACAGATGATTTGGTAAGAAGATTGATGAAGAAATTTCTTTGGATAAAGCTGTTGCTATGCTGAGTTCCAACCCCATTTTGGCAGAACAGGAGGGAAGTGGCACCTTCTGCCACTATAAGCTGGAGAAGATTTCAAGGGGACAACTCAGAGTTTGGAAATGTGTTCTCTGCAGTTAGGACACCCAGAACACTGGTAACTGACTCAGGACTGAGAAAGAAAGCAAAGCTGGGCTGAAAGCTGGTATGTGACTTGCCTAGGAAATCTACGGGGGCAAGAGAAAGGCAAAGCTACTTTGGTGAGAGAGTTCTTTTTCATGGGCAGGAATGTATGAATTTTTCCCATGGACTATGCTGTGGGGTCATATCTGACACTGTCCAACAGACCATCAGCAAAGCCAAGGAGACCTCAGCAGAAAGGGTCTTGCATGTACTGCCTGGTACCCAAGGACTGAGGAGAGGACAGCAATTGAATAGCTAGAGTGGAGATACATCTGCCGGGGTCAAAGGCATAGCAGGAGCCTCTGGTAAGCTCATGAAAATGTCACCCAAGAGAAAGCCAGCTCTCATCAGCAGGCAGGACCAGAGAGCACAGAGCCAGCCAGGTAAGTAAGAACTGCTTTCTCTCTTGTGTTCCCCTTGGCTTCTGAGGAAGTGGTAGAACAGCTAGCATGTGGGGGGTTGAAGAGGAGGAAAGGAGAGAGCAAAGGACTCCATCCCATTGTTCTGCTGGACGTTTCAGGCCTGGCGCAAGTTCAAATTAGCAAAAGAATTCATGCCAAACTTGTAGTTTTTTTAGTTAATCCTCACTGGAGGATATTTTTTTTTTCATTTTTAGAGAGAGTGGAAGGGAAGGGGAAGGGAGGGAGGGAGGGGGAGAGAGAGAGAGAGAGAGAGACAGAGACAGAGACAGAGACATCAATTTGAGAGAGACACATTGATTGGTTGCCTCCTTCACAAGCTCCAACCAGGACTGGGAATCGAACCTGCAACCAAGGTACAGGTCCTTGACTGGAAACAAACCTGCGACTCTGTGGTTCGTGGGATGACACTCTAATTGCTGAGGCAAACCAGCCAGGGCTATTGTTGTTTAAGATACTTTAATGCAATGAGATTATATGATTAAATTTGACAGGAAGCCCTGGCCAGTTTGGCTCAGCGGTTAGAGCATCGGCCTGCAGTCCAGAGAGAGCCGGGTTTGGTTTTCGCTAAGGGCGAGTACCTCGGTTGCAGTTTGTCTCTGGCCCTGGTTGGGTCGTGCGGGTGGCAGCCACTCCATGTGTCCCTTTCACGTCGATGTTTCTCTCTCTCTCCCTCCCACTCTATCTGAACAAAACATCGAAAAAAATGTCCTCGGGTGAGGATAAAAAAAATGTGACAGGAAGACTGACAGAAGTCATGTGTCTGCCCAAGTCTTCACCCCTTGGCAGAGGAAGATCATGTCTTTTTATCAAAGTTTCAAAAGATAGTGGGGGACAAAAATAAAACTAATTCTTATACCACATACTGGTTACAAAAGGCCTGTTAAGCCATCTTGGCTTCTGTTAAGACTCTGCATTGTGGGAATGTCTCAGCACGGCTTTATCTCCATGTTCTCCCTTTTTTTATTTTTATCCTCACTCGGGGACACTTTTTGATATTTTGTTCAGATAGAGGGGGAGAGAGAGAGAGAGAGAAACATGGATGTGAAAGGGACACATCAAGTGGCTGCCACCCACACGACCCAACCAGGGCCAGGGACAAACTGCAACTGAGGTACATGCCCTTAGTGGGAACCGAACCCGGGTCTCTCAGGACTACAGGCCAATGCTCTAACCACTGACCCAAACCGGCCAGGGCATCTCCCTCTCTTGTGAGATTATTAAAAATGCTGCTGTCAGAGAAACCACAGACACTATGGCACCGGAGCACTAGCTTTGTGGAAATGTCACTATCGATTCCTGTTCTTTTGCTATAAAAATTCTTATTTGCTTCTCTCTTCCAAGATCTTTAACTATCTGTCACCCACTATACATAAATAAATCCAGAAATAATGAGATGTTGCTGATTTTTAGTCATCACTGTAAATCACAAACCCACCAGAAGAGGTTCTTAGTACCAACACTAAGTTTCTTGCTTCATGGCAGTCTGTGATTTAGAGCCAGGGCAAGAGCCAGTATACATGGAGTGCACACTACACTGTTCCATATTCTCCCACCCAGCACATACATATGCATATACACATGCTTTTTGACCAGCTGCCATCCAAGATATGAAGGAATTATCTGAGCGACTCAGGCTGACTCATAGCCCAGGGTCAAATTCACACTAATCCCCAAGTTCTGACCATGTCTCATCACCGGAGTCATGATGGTCTGGGAAACCCAGGAAGCCATACATAGGGCTTGAAGAGCATGGCTGCCTTTACCTCCCCTTCTCATGAGACCCTTATGCATGAAACTCTCGTTGCCAGTTTCAGGTAGCTGGAGTTTATTAAGTCAGAGATCCCTAGTGTATGCTCTCCCCAATTTATGCACTTACTCCTTGGTACTCTCAACAATAGATACTCAGTGAGCACTTTTCAAGTACCAGGCACTATCCTAGGTGCTGAAGATAAAAGGTGGATCAACCACTGAGTTCTGGAGTGCACACGCAGTGACCTGTGCTTTCAGCCCCTCTCTGCTGCAGGCAGTGAGTGATGCAGGCTCAGTCTCATCTAGTGCTTGAGCTTGTCCTGGCCAGGTAGACATGGAGGCTGGACAGCCAGGACCAAAGACAAAGCCATACTTTAGGGACTGTCTGGAGAGGGGACCACTGATGTGCAACCAGAAATAGGTCACTGCTGCAGCACCCCAATCCTGCTGGCCCTGGTACTCTTGGAAGTCAGATGTAACTGTTGTAGTCTTCACTACAGCCAGAATAAGCTCTTCTCTATCCCTACTATTTTGTGTGACTCACTCCAGCTTCAAAGTCCTTGAAGGGATCTCTACGGGCTGATTGTAAGTTACGTCTCCATGTCCTGGCTTCTAGGGAGATGGGAGAAAGCAGACTCTGGTCTTCTGTATGGGGAGACCGACTCTCCCAGCAAGACTCACATGGTAGGAATTCCCCACGTACATTAAGCAGGTGCCAATGATTAATGTTCACTACATAATATATTTAAATGAATTTGTACTTTATCAATCATAATAGCATGTAGATATAAGTGAAAAATAGAGGTATACAAGATGTACAGTATTATCTAGTCCCATATGGTCAATCAACTTTTTTGGAAAAGGGCCAGATAGTAAATATTTTACTATTTTGCATCTTTGTTGCAACTATACAATTCTATTCTTATAGTGCAAACACAGGCATGACAATATATGAGTGAATGAGAGTGCCTGTGTTCCCATAAAACTTTATTTATGGACACAAATTTGAATTCCATATAATTTTCACATCATAAAATATTATTTTGATTTTTTTAACCATTTGAAAATATAAAGATTTTATTCTTAGCTTGTGGGTTGTACAAAAGCAAGCATTGTACAAGGAGAGGGCCCCTTGGTGCTGGATTTGACGTGAGCCATTTGCCAACCCCTCTTCTGTAGGATTGTGTAGGATTGATTCTTAACCTTTTTGGAAAGTCTCAGACCTCTTTGAGACACTGACAAAGGATATGGAATGGACCCTCTCCCTACAGGAAAAAGGCACTCAAGTAAAACCTTGTATGTGATTCCAGGATTTGCTAAGGAGTCAGAGGACCCCAGGTTAATAACTCTGGAATACAAATCATTTTAGCTAAACACTTGGGCTTCCCATTCCTTCAGTAACTCCCCAGGGGTTCACAGCCTTGGTTGGGAGCCACTACTTTTTTAGACCATAACAAATACTCGAGAAGCTTTCTCAGCTCCACTGTGAAGCAACTGCTTTCTTACCCAAACTGCAGATGTCTCCAGCAGGATACAATTGACTGTAATTAGGGGAGGACTGTTTATTAGGAAGGAAAAGGATTGCTCTAAAAGTCCCATTGCAGCCCTGGCCGGTTTGGCTCAGCGGTTAAAGCGTCCACCTGCGGTCCGGAGAGACCCGGGTTCGGTTCCCGCTAAGGGCATGTACCTCGGTTGCAGTTTGTCCCCGGCCCTGGTTGGTCGTGCGGGTGGCGACCACTCGATGTGTCCCTTCACATCGATGTTTCTCTCTCTCTTTCTCTCTCTCCCTCCCACTCTGTCTGTACAAAAAATGGAAAAATGTCCTCGGATGAGGATTAAAATAAATAAATAAATAAATAAAAGTCCCATTGCATTCATAGCCCAGCTGGTGCCCTGAAACTCATCCCTGATGCGTTACTAGAAGCATGCTATTTCTAAAACTGCTGGTGGGTACTGAGTATTTGTTATGCTATTTCTTATATCTTTGTGTATGTAGTATCAAATATTTTACAAATAAAAAAAAATTTTTTTAATCCACTGAATCTAGCCTGGGCCAGTATTTGTCTCTGACTCAGGTGAGGTTGCCTCTAGGGCAGAAGTGAACTCAGTTCCTGGGTGAACTTATTTGGGGCAGATGTGTTAGAGAAAGGGGGATAGCGGTAGCTGTGTGGGCTGTGAGGTTCTCTCTGAGTGCTGTTAGTATCATCCAGAACTTTGACCCTCACAAAGGAGGTGGTTCAGAGCACAAACCCTGGTGCCAATCTGCCACTTGTTCTAATCCTGGACTTACGCACTTAGCAGCTGTGTGACCTTGAGCAAGTTACTTAACCTCTCTTTACCTTAGTTCCCTCATTTGTAAGTGAGGATGATAAAAGTACCTATTCCATAAGGCTGTTATGAGAATTAAGAGGGAACGTTAGTTAATGCTAAGCACAATGCCTGGAACAGAGTAAATGCTTTATCGGTGTTTGTTAAAATAAAAATGGAGGAGAGGGGCCCTTGGTGCTAAGCTACTTAACGGAGGAGACAGTTTTCCTCCCTGGCTGGTGCAGTTGCCTGGGGAACAGTAGATGACAGCAAAACTCGATTCCTTTCTGCCAGCACTACGTGGTGTCTTACTACACCGGGCTCATTGCAGTCTGTACCTTTGTTCTGACGGGGGTGATTATCATGGAAGACTTTTTTAGATGTGGTATACTTTGCCAAAGGTTATGAGTACCTTTGAGGCTTTTATACATATTACTGAATCGCCCTCTGAAGAAACTGTGCCAATTGATATCCCACCAAGAATGCTGGTTTGTGTTTTTACCCCACACCACTATTGGGTATTATTATTTTTAAAAATATTTGCCTAATGTGGAGGATTAAAAGATGCTATCTTTCTTCATTTACATTTGTTTGCTAAGAGTAAACACTGAACAATATTTCTACTGAGATTTTTTAAAACAATATTTATATCCTTTGCTCATTTTTCTGTTGAGATGTTCACTATTTAGAAAGTTATTTATACAATATGGATATTAGCATTTTCTATCATTTATACTGCGTGTTTTCCAGTTGTTTTGGGTTGCATAGACCTGTTAACAATTATTTGTTCAGTTTTTGTTTTTTGTTTAATCCTTACCCAGGGATATTTTTCATTGCTTTTTAGATAGAGTAGAAGGCAGGGAGTGGGTAGGGAAAGAGAGACACTGATGTGTGAGCGACACATTGATTGGTTGCCTCCCACATGACCCAACTGGGGCCAGGGATTGAACCCAAAACACAAGTATATACTCTTGATCAGGAATCGAACCTGAGACCCTTTGGTCCTTTGGCCAATGCTCTAACTGCTTAGCCAAACTGGCTAGGGCTATTAGTTCAGTTTTCAAATGAGTAATACCTTCAAGTGTTCAAACACCAAAAAGCATAGAAAGGTATACAGTGAAAAGATTCTTATCCATTCAGTCTCACACTTCCCCAATAGGTTTCCTGGTTAATTGTTTCTTACTTATTCCTCCAGAGAGTTTTTATGCCAGTAAAATGCAATACAAATATACCTACCCTTTTTTGCACAAATTTTGGCATACCCAGCTGTTCTATGCCTTGCTTTATTTATTTATTTTTACTTAACTATTTATTTATTTATTTAATCCTCACCTGAGGACATTTTTCCATTTTTTGTTCAGATAGAGTGGGAGGGAGAGAGAGAGAGAGAAATATCAACCTGAAAGGGACACATCGAGTGGTTGCCTCCTGCATGACCCAACCAGGTCTAGGGACAAACCTCAGCCAAGGTACATGCCCTTAGTGGGAACTGAACCTGGGTCTCTCTGGACCACAGGCCGACGCTCTAACCGCTGAGCCATGGTTTTTTTGTTGAATTATTTCAGTCTCACCTTGGTCATAATGGGATTTGGCTTTACCCAGGGCTTCAGCCTTTGGCATTTCACGTGATGAATGTTCGTTGGATGAAAGGCAAGAAGCCTGAACTTCCCCTAGCTGGTGTGGCTCAGGGGTTGCATCATCCCATGCACCGAGCGGTTGCTGGTTTGATTCCTGGAGGACACATGCCTAGGTTATGGGCTCGATTCCCAGTGAGGGGTGTGCAGGCGGCAGCCAATCCATGCTTCCCTCTCACACTGATGTTTCTTTCTTTTGTCTTCCTCTCTCTCCCTCTGAAAAATCAATAAACTATTTAAAAAATAAATAAATTTTTAAAAGCCTGAACTTTAACTCTGGCTCTGCCCCCAGACAAGTGTAAACCCTGAATTTGAGTAAAAGTCACTTCGCATCTTTGGGGCTCCTTCTTCCTTCTATGAAATGAAGGTATTAGAAACTCTTTAAGGTTCCTTCCAGTTTTAAATTTCTACCTACTAGAAGCCACAGTGGATTCTGGCTTTCTGGGGCTTCCAAGGATTCATTAGCATTATTAACAACCACAGGAGTGATTAATATTGAGCTTGGTCTACAGTTGCTAATTTGTTGATTCATGCAGAATTAAAAATGATTATGACTCTTTAGTAAAGCTTATTGGTTGTTCCTTTCTTCAAAAGGAATGTTATGGTTCTTAGGTTTTTGTTGTGGTGGTGGTTAAGCTAATTAAGCTAAACTGGGTCAGGTCAGCTCTGTTTCTTTGTTGCCACTTCCTGAGGTTGTCATGTCAGTGCACCTTTGCTATATTAAGATGAGGTCTGTTCAGATGAGTCAGAATATAGTAGTCCCCTCTTATCTGTTGGGAATATGATCCATGAGCCCCAGTGGATGTCTGAAACTGCAGATGATATTGAGCCCTATATACTATGTTTTTTTCTTATACTGTCCATACCTATGATAAATTTTAATTTATAAATTAAGCACAGTAAGAGACTAACAACGACTAATAATAAAATGGAACAATTATAACAACATACTATAATAAAAGTTATGAGACTAGTCTCTCTCAAAATGTCTTATTGTACTGTACTCACTCTTCTTGTGATGATGTGAGACGATAAAATGCCTCTGTGATGAGATGAAGTGAGATCAATGACTTAGGCATTGTAACAAAGTGTTAGGCTACTATTGACCTTCTGATGATTTGTCAGAAGGAGGATCATCTGCTTCCAGGTGATCTTGGATCACTGAGCCACGTCTATGTCAATGGTTGGATGTCAGGAACAAATGATTTCAATGGTTGGGGATATTTAATATTTGAAGTAACTGAAACCATGAGAAGTGAAACTGTGGAAAAGGGGGGACTACTATATAAAATGAAATGTGTGCAAAGATCAAGGTTGCTTTACAGGGTGAAACTTACCGAACTGCAGAGCCTTGCTGGACCTTCATTTCTCCAACTGCAATACATGGCTACCATTGGCAGCTATGGAGACCGATGTGGTGTTAATCTAATCCTAGTACCGCGGTTAGAGCGTCGGCCTGCGGTCGGGAGAGACCCGGGTTCGGTTCCCGCTAAGGGCACGTACTTCGGTTGCAGTTTGTCTCCGGCCCTGGTCGGTCGTGCAGGTGGCAGCCACTCGATGTGTCCCTTCACATCAATGTTTCTCTCTCTCTCTCTCCCTCCCACTCTATCTGTACAAAAAAAAAAAAAAAATATCCTCGGGTGAGGATAAAAAAAAAAAAAAAAAATTTTAAAATCTTTATTGTTGAATGTGTTACAGATGTTCCTCATTTCCCCCCCCCCATTGACCCCCTCCTCCCCTGTCCCGCCCCCCTCCCACCTTTTCTCATACTATTGTCTGTGTCCATTGGTTATGCATATAAGTTCTTTGGTTTATTTCTTTCCACCCCCCAACCCCTTTTCCTTTGAGGTTTGTCATTCTAACAATGAATTTGTACTTCTTAATCCTCTCACCTTTTTCACCCATTCCCTCAACCCCCTCCCATCTGGCAACCAACAAAATGTTCTCTGTATCTATGAGAATGTTTTTGTTCTACCTGTTCATTTTGTTTGTAGATTCAATTGTCGATAGATATGTATTCATTGCCATTTTGTTTGTTCATATATTTTATCTTTTTCTTCAAAAAGACCCTTCATCATTTCATATAATAACGGTTTGGTGGTGATGAACTCCTTTAACTTTTTCTTGTCTGGGAAACTCTTTATATGTCCATTGATTCTAAATGACAGTTTTGCAGGATACAGTAATCTTGGTTGTAGGTTCTTGCTTTTCATCACTCTGAATATTTCTTGCCACTCTCTTCTGGCCTGCAAAGTTTCTTTTGAGAAATCAGAGACAGTCTTATGGGAACAACCTTGTAGGTAACTAACTGCTTTTCTCTTGCTGCTTTTAAGATTCTCTCTTTATCTTGAACCTTTGGCATTTTGATGATGATGTGTCTTGGTGTGGACCTCTTGGGATTCATCTTGTTTGGGACTCTCTGTGCTTCCTGGACTTGTATGTCTGTTTCCTTCACCAAGTTAGGAAAGTTTTCTGCCATTATTGTTTCAAATAGGTTTTTGATTCCTTGTTCTCTCTTCTCCTTCTGGCACCCCCAAGATGCAAATGGTGGCACGCTTAAAATTGTCCCAGAGGCTCCTTAAACTATCCTATTTTTTGGATTCTTTTTTTTTTTTTTTCTGTTCTGATTGGGTGCTTTTTGCTTCCTTATATTCCAAATCAATGGTTTGTTTCTTGGCTTTACCTACTCTACTATTGAATCTGTGTAAATTATTTTTTATTTCAGTTAGTGCCTCCTTCATTTCTGACGGTGCATCCTTCATTAGTGACTGGTCCTTTTTTATGCTCTTGAGGCCCTCACTAAGTTTGCTGAGTTTCTCACTAAGTTCATTGAGCATCCTTATAAGTAATATATATATATATTTTTTTTCAGAAATAAGGGCTGTGAAAAACTGGTTTATTGAGATCATACTACATATCAGATATTTATATGTCCTGAGTTAATTTTTTTTTATTGATTAATTTTTGTTACAGATGATTCTCCTTTTTTCCCCTTATAAGTAATATTTTGAACTCAGCACCTGTTAGGTTGCTTATCTCCATTTTGCTTAGTTCTTTTCCTGGGGTTTTGTTCTGTTCTTTCATTTGGGACCTGTTTCTTTGTCTCCTCATTTTGGCTGCCTCCCTGTGTTTGTTTGTATGTATTATTTAACGAGAGGTATGGGGCTAGCTGAGACCAGATGCTGCTTGTTTGTAAGAATTTAGGAAAACCTGAAGCAGGATCCAAGACAGGCCAATCCTAAGGTTAAGCAACTGGCAACAGCTTGAAAGTTGGGTGGGGCGGGGCCTCAGGGAATCACCAGGGTGGGGTAACCAGTGTGAGCCAGGTTGCTGGAGTCCCAGATATGGCGACTGTCTGCCGCCTCAGGGAAGGGCTCACCAAAGGAACAAAGGCCTCTGACAGCACATTTGTCCTGGAGAAAGCCCCTCTCCAGCCCTGGCTCCAACACCAAACAGCTCAGTTCTTCCCTGTGTGTCTCTGGTGCCCCTCAAACCACCTCCCCTCTGAGCTTAGAGGGAGTGAGTCCGCTAAGTCCGTGTGCGGGCCCTTTAAGAGGAGCTGCCTGGGGCTCCAGCCGCCTCGACCTCCCTGAGCCTCAGTTCCCTCTGTTTTTTCCAGCCAGAAGTTACGGGGACTTCTCTTCCTGGCACTAGAACCCTGAGCAGGGTGCCTGGTGTGGGACGGGGACCCCTCAGTCCTCAGGGAGGACCTTCCCAGCCGAGGTGTCCTCCTGATTTTTATCCAACACGTGGGTGTGGGACCAGCCCGTCCGCCTCCTCCCCTCCTTGTTTTATATATTTTGTTTCATTAATTAACCTAGTTTAAAAAATCATGGACATGATACACAAACATAACAAAACCAAAAAAAGTTCAAAAACTGAAAAATGAAAACTAGAAGTCTCTTTTTCCACTCACCCCAGTGTTACTTCCCAAAGATAACCACTTTCCATGATTTTTAGTTTTAGTTTTTCTGCTAGTTACTATAATAAATGTTTTTTATTAGTTTCCTCAACTTTTGATATTGAAAAATTTCAAACTTACAAGAAGAATTCACCTAGATTTATCAACTGCAACAGCTTGCCGTATTTAGCCTTCTATCACTCTATAGTATACATCTTCCCCTTTCTGCTGAACCATTTGAGAAATAGTTGTAGACATAATGTCATTGTCCCCCCAAATACCTCAATATGCATATCCTAAGAATAAGGACATTCTTCATAACCACGATATAATTCTCCCATTCAAAAAAATGTAGCATTGATAGACTTATGACCTTGATACGTTAGTTATCATCCATTTTTTTTTACAATGGTAGTCTTTTTTTTTAAAATCTTTATTGTTGTATGTATTACATATGTTCCACATTTTTCCCCCATTGGCCCCCTCCTCCCCACTCCCGCCCCCTCCCACCTTTTCCCACACTATTGTCCGTGTCCATTGGTTATGCATATAAGTTCTTTGGTTTATTTCTTTCCACCCCCCAACCCCTTTTCCTTTGAGGTTTGTCATTCTAACAATGAATTTGTACTTCTTAATCCTCTCACCTTTTTCACCATTCCCTCAACCCCCTCCCATCTGGCAACCAACAAAATGTTCTCTGTATCTATGAGAATGTTTTTGTTCTGCCTGTTCATTTTGTTTGTAGATTCAATTGTCGATAGATATGTATTCATTGCCATTTTGTTTGTTCATATATTTTATCTTTTTCTTCAAAAAGACCCTTCATCATTTCATATAATAACGGTTTGGTGATGATGAACTCCTTTAACTTTTTCTTGTCTGGGAAACTCTTTATATGGCCATTGATTCTAAAATGACAGTTTTGCAGGATACAGTAATCTTGGTTGTAGGTTCTTGCTTTTCATCACTCTGAATATTTCTTGCCACTCTCTTCTGGCCTGCAAAGTTTCTTTTGAGAAATCAGAGACAGTCTTATGGGAACACCCTTGTAGGTAACTAACTGCTTTTCTCTTGCTGCTTTTAAGATTCTCTCTTTGTCTTGAACCTTTTGCATTTTGATGATGATGTGTCTTGGTGTGGACCTCTTGGGGTTCATCTTGTTTGGGACTCTCTGTGCTTCCTGGACTTGTATGTCTGTTTCCGATTTCTTGTTCTCTCTTTTCTCCTTCTGGCACCTCCAAGATGTGAATGTTGGCACGCTTGAAGTTGTCCCAGAGGCTCCTTACACTAGTCTCATTTTTTTGGATTCCTTTTTTTTTTTTTTTTTTTTGCTGTTCTGATTGGGTGTTTTTTGCTTTCTTATATTCCAAATCAATGGTTTGCTTCTTGGATTTACGTACTCTACTATTGAATCTTTGTAAATGATTCTTTATTTCAGTTAAAGCCTCCTTCATTTCTAACTGTGTATCCATCATTTCTGACTGGTTCTTTTTTATGCTCTTAAGGCCTTCACTAAATTCACTGAGCATCCTTATAAGCAGTATTTTGAACTCAGCATCTGTTAGGTTGCTTATCTCTATTTCACTTAGTTCTTTTCTTGGGGTTTTGTTCTGTTCTTTCATTTGGGACCTGTTTCTTTGTCTCCTCATTTTGGCTGCCTCCCTGTGTTTGTTTCTGTGTATTATTTAATGAGAGGTACCGGGCTATCTGAGACCAGATGCTGTGTGTTTGAAAGAATTTAAGAAAACCTGAAGCAGGATCCAAGACAGGCCAATCCTATGGTGAAGCAACTGGCAACAGCTTGGGTGGACCTGAAAGTTGGGTGGGGCGGGGCCTCAGGGAATCACCAGGGCGGGGCTACCAGTGTGAGCCAGGTTGCTGGAGTCTCAGATATGGCGGCTGTCTGCCACCCCAGGAAAGGGCTCACCAAAGGAACAAAGGTCTCTGACATCATGTCTGTCCCGGAGAAAGCCCCCTCTCCAGGCCTTGCTCCAGTGCCAAACAGTTCAGTTTTTCCCTGTACGTCTCTGGTGCCCCCCAAGTTGCCTCCCCTCCATACTTAGAGGGAGTGAATTCGATAAGTCTGTGCGCGGGCCCTTTAAGGAGCTGCCGGGGGATCCAGCCACCTCGGCCTCCCTGAGCCTCAGTTCCCTCTGGTTTTTCCAGCCAGAAGTTACGGGGACTTCTCTTCCTGGCACTGGAACCCTGAGTGGGGCATGTGGTGTGGGACAAGAACCCCTCAGTCTTCAGAGAGGACCTTCCCAGCCGAGGTGTCCTCCTGATTTTTATCCACCACACGTGGGTGTGGGACCAGCCCCGTCGCGCCTCCGCCCCTCCTAGCAGTCTCGATGCAGCTTCTTTAATTCTGTAGTTGTAGGACTTCCATTCAGCTCGATTTCAGGCGGTTTTGAATGATGGTTGTTCTGTAGTTTAGTTGTAACTTTGATGTGGTTGTGGGAGGACGCGATACCGCGTTTACCTATGCCGCCATCTTGACCGGAAGTCACAGTTATCCATTTTTGAACACTTCCTTACTTTTTAGCATAAGATATTCTAGATTCACCTTGTACTCTCCCTGCCCCAGCTCTGGTATCAGTCATTTCCCTTAGGAGACTTCAATTATAATTTAAAAGCATCATTCAAATGTTCACAATTGTCCAATAATGTCCCCTTTAACTTTTTTTTTAGTCTAAATCCAGTCATTCATCATACATTGCACTGAGTTAGGTCTCTTCAGTGTTTTTTAGAAAGTCGTGTTTTTCCTTCATGACACGTTTTTAAAGAGTACCAATTAGTTGTTTTGTAGAATGTCTCTCAGTTTAGATTTGTCTGATTGTTTCCTTATGATTGGATTCAGCTTCTCTATTTTTGGCAGGAATATTACATAGATGATGTTATATCTTAGTGCAACATATCAACAGGCACAATGTCAGTTTGTCCGACAATTATTAATGCTAAATTTGGACATATTATTAAGGTAGTATCTGCCAGAATTCTCCATTGTACAAGTATCCTTTTCTCTTTGTCATTAGTGAGTAGTCTGTGGGGTGATATTTGGAGAGGTTTTAATATCCATTGATGAGTATTGCCTGAATCACTCAATATTACGTGGTGGTAAAGCAGTGAGTCTTATAATCCCATTGTTTCTTCTATTCTTTTTTTTTTGTATCTTCACCCAAGGACATTTTTGCATTTATCTTTAGATAGAGCGGGAGGGAGATAGGAAGGAAAAGAGAGAGAGAAACATTGGTGTGAGAGACACATCAACTGGCTGCCACCCACACGACCCCAACCGGGGCTGGAGACAAACTACAACCAAGGTACATGCCCTTAGTGGGAATCAAACCAGGGACTCTTTGTTTTTCTTGTCTGAGGTGATGTATCCATGAAAATTCTGCTATGTGTGTTGTTAGATATTTTGCTGCCTACATTTTCTACTAGGATTTTTATGGTTTCATGAGTGATAGAGTAAGCTTATTCATATTGAATGTATGTGGTAAGATTTCTAAGCCATTTTGCAAAAAAATGGCTTTATTTCACTCTAATAGTTAGTGGACAATTGATAAATGAGAATCTGTTGTTGGTCTGATTTGTATTTTTCTTAAAGCAAGATGCTTTTCTCCCCTCTGAATTCTTTTAGGATTTTTTTCTGTATTTGTAGAGTTCTGAAATTTTACCATGATGTACCTTGGTATAGATATGTTTTTCATTAACCCGGCTTGGTAGTTAGCGAGTTTCTTTAATATGAAAATGTTTTCCCTTAGTCAAAGATAATTTAATTTAATTTAATTTATTTATTAACCCTCACCCAAGGATATTTTTTTCATTTATCTTCATATAGAGTCGGGGGGAGGGAGGGAGAGTGAGAGAGAGAAAGAGAGAGAGAGACACATTGACTGGCCTCTTCCCGCATGACCCCAACCAGGGCCGGGGATTAACCACAACTGAGGTACATGCCCTTGACCAGAATTGAACCTGCGAGTCATTGGTCCGCAGGCCAACTCTCTAACCACTGAGCCATATCAGCCAGGGCAAAGATAATTTTATTTTAGCATATCTTTTACTATTTCTTTTTTTTTTAATTTGTTCTCTTCTCTCCTAATACTCATTTTATTTTATTTTTTATTTTATTGTTTAATCCTCACCCGGGGATATTTTTCCTTTTATTTTTAGGGGGGGGAGGGGAGAGAGAGAGAGAGAGAGAGAGAGACATCAGTGTGAGAGAGACACATCAATTGGTTGCTTCCCACATGACTCCTATCGGGGCTGGGGATCAAACCTACAACCCAAGTATGGTGCCCTTGACTGGGAATCAAACCCACAACCCCTTGGTCTATGAGCTGGCACTCTAACCACTGAGCCAAACCAGTCAGGGCTCTCCTAATACTCATTTTAAATAAATGTTGGACTTCCCAGATCTATTCTCTATGTTTCTGAACATTTCTCCATATTTCCCATCTTTTCGTCTTTTTTTTTCTGTTTGGGAGACTCCTACATTTTCCAGTTTACAAATTGTGTAAGTAGGTTGGATGAATGGTTAGTCTAGCTTTTCTGTTGGGGACTGGGTGGGGATCATGCAAGTTGGGGATAAACTGATTATAAAGTAGTTTTACTTTGATCATGGTACACCATGGTATATTTCACTTCTATTGATTGCTTGATTTTAGGGAGAGAGGGGAAGTGAGACAGAGAGAAAGAGAAAGAGAGGGAGAGAAACATGATTTATTGTTCACTTATTTATACATTCCTTGGTTGATTCTTGTATGTACATCACAACCTTGGTGTATTAGGATGATGCTCTAACCAACTGAGCTACTTGGTCAGGGCCATATTTTCTTTTAGATGGAACTGTCTTCCTTTTTTCACCCTCTGTTCCTCATGGAGGGCCAGAGTTATATCTACTCTGCTTTTCCTGAGCACCCCCTGCCCCTGCCCCACGCCACTCTCACTAGTAGGCTTCCCTGGTCAGGTTATTCTCTTCTCAGGCTTTACCCCAAATCCAAATCTGTATTCTCTGGCAAGTTGTAGGTGGAAGAGAAGGGGAGGAGCCTACTGGCCTGATGTGACACTTCATGAATGATCCCGATCACACTGCACAGCCCTGCCTCCCCAACTTCTGATCTTCCTAATGGTCAATGCAGAGCTTGGAGCTTAGGATACATCTTAAATGGCACTCTGAAGACAGACAGCCTGGGTTGAAATCCTGTTTCTGCTACATGTTAACTATGTGAATTTACTAAGTCTCATCTGTAAAATGGGGATTATAATAATGTAGTGATTGGTGTATAATAAATGCTCAGTTATTATTAGTGACTACGAAACTGGTTTTATCTGCCTTTTTCCTGTCAATCTGATCCCACCTATTTTCCCTCCCCTCCCCTCCCCTCACCTCCCCTCTCCTTCTCTTCCCTTCCCTTCCTTTCTTTTTTATTTTATTTTTTCTGCCCAGCTGGTACATTTATTGGCAAACACAAAACCCTTCTCTTCCCCACCGCAAAGTCCCAGGCCCCTGAAGTAGGGTCCCTCTGCACGATTTCTGAAACAAGGTATCCGGCCTTGGCAGCCTGAGTTGCCCCCAGGGCTGTGAGCTGCTGAATCTTCTGGCTCATAATCTCCATGACAACTTCTCTACATAGTAGCCAGTTCCCACATCGATGAGGACATCATGTAGCTTCCCAGGGACATACATAGAACTCGTCAGTGGGACAAGTAATTCTTTCCCCTCATAGCTCTTGTTCAGCACGTTCAGACAGTCCTTGGCCTCCACATACTTGGTTTGTACCATCTTGAGTTGGGCAATGGACGTGGACAAGAACTCCACTTCCTGGTCCAGCTGGTTCCTGAGCACTTCCAGCTGCGGAAGATTCAGCTTGGTGATGTTAGCCGACTGCGCCATGTTGGGAAGGAGGACTAAGAAAGCTTTCCTTTTCTTTTTTTAAAGATTTTTTTATTGATTTTTAGAGAGAGGGGAAGGGAGAAGGAGAGAGAAACATTGATGCGAGAGGGACACATGATCGGCTGCCTCCCACACGCCCCACACTGGGGATTGAGCCTATAACCTGGGATTGAGCCCATAACCTGGGCATGTATTTTGTGTTTTTTTAAATTTAAATTTGTATCAATATAACATTGTAGCTTATTTATTTGTCTTTTTCATCACCAAAAAGGATTTATTTAGGAAAAAGAAAAGGTTGCAAACCAGTGCATGCAGACATTCAAAATAACATCATTTTAAAGAACAAATACTTTGTAAGTCTTAGAACTTAAAACCATCACCCTCTGCCCAATACTGCCCCATACAGCCCCACATTTGAGCCCCACTCCCTAGAAGCCACCAGTTTAAATATTTGAACCTGTTCTTTTGTTATTCAGCACCATATTTTAAAAAATAACCTATATATTAATATAATGCTACTTTATGCCTTTTCAATATTGTTAATCTATTGACTTCCTACTATGAAAGGTGGTCTAATGCTCATACTTTACCCCATTTCCCATCCTTTTCTTGATTGAGATAAGATAAAAATTTATTCACATCATATGGCATGTAAATATTATTTACAGTTCAAAGTTGAGCTCTAGTGTATTGAGATGAACATTGCCTTGCCACTCGATGTGTTCCTTTCACATCGATGTTTCTCTCTCTCTCTCTGTTCCTCTCTCTCCCTCCCACTCTACCTGAACAAAAAATGGAAAAATGTCCTCTGGTGAGGATAAAAAACAAAAACAAAAACAAACAAACAAAAAAAAAACCACACAAACACTGAGATGAACATTGCCTTACTTATATACCTTTTTTTTCTGGGATTAATAATCACTTTGTCATTCATTCATTTAATTTTTCTATGTACTTATAATAAATCCATCTCCAAACTTTCCGAGAGCACCACTCAGTAGGTTAAAACACATTGCCAGATGTATTGGTTTCCCTTTTTCTTGGAGACATGACTCCCGGAGCCCTCTGTTGCCCTGCAGATTCCCCGGCTCCAATCTGAATTGGTTGCTGTTTAGGCCTGCTGCATACTGTTATCCTTGGGCTTCCTTTACCGTCATCCTTGAATTCCACCCACCTCTCTCCTGCGTTAGAAGCTCTTTGACAAAGTGGAAAACTGAGTGTGAAAGAAAATTGATTCCTGACCCTTCAGCATTGAGCATGTTCCTGGCTCTCCCCATATCAGTCAGGTTCTTGCCAACTCAGCACAAAGGGATTTACTGGAGGACTAGAGAGACTCAGACTCAGTGGGAGGCTGGAATAGCAGGAGAAACTCCAACAGCCCTGGCTGGGTGGCTCAGTTGGTTGAAAGCGTTGTCCCGATGCACCAAGGTTGCAGGTTCAATCCTGGTCAGGGCATGTGCAAGAAGCAACCAGTGAATGCATAAATAAGTGGAACAACAAATTGATCTCTCTCAAATAAATTTTTTTTAAAAAGAAGCTCGAACAATCTGTCCAGGGTACCTCCACTACTTCTGATGCCCACTGTGGACAGCTTGGCTTTACTCACTTGGGATTCAGTGCGCTGGGCAGAAGTACTTGATTGGCCAAGCCAGTGGTCTCACTGATACTGAAGTTGGGGGGAGGAGGATTTTCTCTCTTCAGTTTTTGTGGTGGGAGATGGTGTATCACATCCACTTACACCCTAATACTGCTACCATCGATGTTTCCTCTCAAATAGGAAGGGGGCATTGGAAATCAGATAGCCAAAACAAATGGACACGTCCATTATACTCTTTGAGTCTCAGTTATTCCATCTATATATAAAAATAATAATTATATAGAGGTATTCAACTTGGGAATTAAATAAGATAATAGGAAAATAGTACAGTGTCTGACTGATGATAGAGTCCCTGTAAATGTTGGGTTGATGTGGGTAGAAGAATGAAAATATTCTATGTGGATGGAGTGATAGAAACACAGACTGAGAAGCCAGTCATTCTCCTGAAAGGAATGAACTGAGGGAGCCTGGGGTCCTTTAACCTGGATAGCAGGTCTGGAGAGGAAGGAGCAGGGCCCAGTCCTGTTTGGGGCAGAGGCTACTGTAGATGGTTGGGCTTGGCCTTTAGAGACTTTGTTTTCCGGGACGTAGCTGCTCATAACTGGGTCAAGACCTGGGCTTAGCTGAGATGGAGTCAGCATGAAGACCAGGGATGGCAGAGCAGTGGCTGGAGTGGGCAGGCCAGCTCCACAGAGGTCAGGGATCAGCCAGGGGTGTGGCAGGATCTGCCCGCAGAGTGACCAGGTCTGGCCCTGAAGTTTCTCTAGAGAGAAAGATGGGGAGGAAATGCTGTCCTACCCCTCCTTCCCTTATGGATTCACCAAAGGCCTCTGATGGGCCAACCACATTATCAGCAAAGTGTGGAGAAGGACGACAGGAGTCACTCAAAGGGCCCATTAACACAGGGAAGTAAAATCAGCTTCAGCTCAGCAGATCTGATCGTGATGTCTTAGAAGAGTTCTCTCCTCAGAGGAGCCTCCCTGCCGTAGTCCCCAGTCACTCAGGAACCATCTCCCTACCTCTGGGCTCCCTTGGGGGCTCTGCCCAGCTTCTGGCCTGGCTCTAGAATACGAGATTCTGGGCATTTGTTCCCAGGGTATCTCCTCTGCTCGGCTTCGAACTCCCAAAGGGCGGGGCTGGTGCCTCACTTCTCTCGGGGCCTGGCCCAGGACAGGTACCAGGAAACGTCCGAAGAGTGAAAGAGGTTGGAATTGAGCTCAGCGGTAGATAAATGAAGGACAGAGGAAGAAAGTATTTCAGAGATAGTGGCAGGAACAACATGACAGAAGAGATATGGCACAAGTGACAGACTTGATAGAGGGAAATATCTGTTTTGGGAGAGAAACTGACATTTGTACCAGTGCTTTCCCAAATATTTTGTGTGGTTCTCATATCAGCCCTGAGAGAAAAGTGTGATTATTCCTATTTTACAGACGAGGCAACTGAGGCTCAGAGAGAAGTGACTTAACCCAGAAAATGGCTGAAAACAGGAATATAAATGGGACTATCTAATTCCTGAGCCTAGAGAAGCAGATAGGTGGAATTTGTAACCCTAAAGATGGACATAATTTGGGGACCTTGGCCAAGCACCCAGTGTCTGTGTCACCAACCTTTGCTCTGAATAGAAGGTGATGGTATATTACTGGGTCCTGATCCCACAGTGTGACCCTGTGCTGGCTCAGGTGGGAGTCCAGGCAGTAAATGGCAGGTGGTTTCATACCCTCGGCCTTTTGTACACACAGCCGCTCTCACCTATGGTTGTTCCCTTCCTGCCCTCACTCTCCTAGTCTTCTTTCTTTAAAAAAAAAATTTTTTTTTCCTTTATTGATTTTAGAGAAAGAGGAAGTGAGAGGGAGAGAGAGATAGAAACATCGATGAGTGAGAACACTGATTGGCCGCCTCCTGCATGCCCCCTGACTGGGAATTGGGCCCACAACCTGGGTATGTGCCTTGGCTGGGAATTGAACTGGCGACCTCTTGGTGCAAGGGTCAACGCTCAACCACTGAGCCACAGTGGCCGGACCTCTTCTTTTTTTTGAATCAAGCCTCTCCTTACCCTCAAGCCCCTCGTGATGCCTGCTGGAGTGACACTTCTAGACATTGAGCTTGAAGGCCCCCCAGGAGTTTCCCTTGACTGTTCACAGAGTGAATGAATGCAGACATGTGCCCAGGAATCCCCATCCTCCAGGATTTCCAGGGAAAGGCAAGGTCTCCTGTGCCCCAGCCTCTTTCTGTCTTTTCTCCTGCTCCATCCCTGTGTTAGGATCAGGACCTTGCTGATTCCAACGGGGTCAGAGGTTGAAGAGGCCACTTCTGACAGCAGGAGCCAGCAGACCTCCTGAGAGGAAGCAGGAAGGGCTACCAGGTCATTCCACACCCCTGACCCTGCCTGGATGGGCGTGGGAGAGCAGAGGACACAGGACAGAGGGGCCAGGTCTGGACAGGGCTTAAAGCCAGGCTACCAGGTCACTTTTGGGAGGAGGAGGCTTCCTGCCCACCTTCTATCAGGGTGGTGAGGCATTTGGGAAGGAACCACCTGTGCCCTCTCCTGGCCGGCTCTGACAACCTAAGAAAGAAGTCAGCACTGGATCCATTGTCAAGAAGTCTGCCTTCCAGACTTTATTTGACATTTACTAAGAACCTGTTCTGGGTCATGCAGGGAGTGGGTGGGGTGCAAAGATGGGAAAGATCCATTTCCTTCTCTAAAGGGCTCACACCCGCCCTGGCCAGTTTGGCTCAGCAGTTGGAGCGTCGGCCTGTGGTCCAGAGAGACCTGGGTTCAGTTCCCGCTAAGGGCACGTATCTCAGTTGCAGTTTGTCCCTGGCCCTGGTTGGGTCATGCGGATGGCAACCATTCGATGTGTCCCTTTTACGTCGATGTCTCTCTCTCTCTCTTTCCCTCCCACTCTATCGGAACAAAATATGGAAAAATGTCCTCGGGTGAGGATAAAAAAATAATAATAAATAAATAAATAAATAAATAAATAAATAAATAAATAAATAGCTCACACCAACCCTGGCTGGTTTGGCTCAGCAGTTAGAGCATCAGCCCTCAAACTGAAGGGTCTTGGGTTCGATTCCTGATCAAGGGCATGTGCAGTTTCGATCCTCAGCCCCGTCCAGGAGGCAGCCAATCGATGTTTCTCTCTTTTCCTCCTTCCCTTCCACTCTATCTAAAAATCAATGGACAAATATCCTCGGGTGAGGATTAATAAAAAATAAATAAAGGAGCTCACACCAGACATTTAAGGAAGAACAAAAATAGCTAATACTCATTGAGCACTTTATCATGTGCCAGACACTGATCGAAGTCCTTCACATGTATCCACAACTAACTGAAGTTCACAACAACCTATGAAATAAATGCCATTCTTAGCTCCCTTTGACTGATGGGGATAATGAGGCAGAGAGATCACGAAGCTTGCCCTAGGTCACACAGTAATTTGCGTGCTGGGATCCACACTCAGGCATCTGGCATCAGAGTCTCTGCATCAGCCCACACACTGTGCATTCTTTAGCCAACTCCAGTGCCAGCGGCCCCCACCGACACAGGCAGCATCTTCATCCAGGCCCTGCCTCCTGGTCAGCAGGTTGTTGGGCTCTGTATACTTGCCAGGCACAAAGTGTGCTTTAGGATATCACCACTTTCATCAAACTCTACTGTCTGCTATGTTTATTTCTTTCCCCATGGGCTTGTCTTCTCACTCTATGGATGTTTCAAGCTCTTGTGACTGACCTATCTCACAGTCCCTTGGAGCGTCTTGCACAAAGCAGGTGCTCAGATGTGTTCGCAGTTTGCCAAGTTGGTAGAGGGTGCCTTCATTTCCCCACCTCTCTGTGACATGCATAAAGTGGTTCTCAGTTGGTACCTTGGACTTACCTGGGGAGTTTTAATCACTACTGATGCCCAGACATCACTCCCAGAGGTTCTGCTGTAATTAGTGTGTGGTACAGTCTGAGCCTAGGGCTTTCTAAACACTCCCAGGACAGTTCTGATGGGCAGTCTCGAGCTCCTGTGCTAACACACTGTTTTAGAATACTTGGAAGTTTCAGTTGAAGGGCAGACAGTGAGGTGGAGGAAGCAGAAAGAGCTTGGGCTTTGGAGATGAGCAGACAAGACTCAAATCACCACTCTTTCATTTACAGGTTGAGTGAGCTTGAGCAAGTCAACTTCCCAAAGCCTCAGTTACCTCATCTGTAAAAGGGGATAATAACATTCATCTTTAGGTAAAGTCCCCGGCACAGGGATGGCATATGCTAGAAGAAATGTGGTATGAGGCAACTATTCAAACAAATTGTACATTTCTCCACCAACATGTGATTACTTGGGGGACAATAGACAACAAGACATTTGTGGCCCCTTACCTTGTAGCATTTACATCCTAGTAATTCAATTTAACAAGCTTTATTGGATTGAGGAGATCAGGCACTGTATGGGTACACAGGTGAACAAGACATTGTCCTTGCCTTTGAGGAAAAGAGAAGAGGATACTAATCATAATTAACATAGAGGAAGGGGAATGCCGATTAGGTACAAGCCAAGAGTGGTAGACTTCAGGACAGAAAGCCATCTAGAGGGCAGACCAGATAAGTTTCCATGGAAGATACCACCTGGCAAGGCCCTTGAAGGATGGACAGGACTTTGTAGGATGAGATTCTGGTGGTAGAATGGCTTAAACAAAGGCATGGAGGCGGACACAGCCAATAACCTAACCTCATAAAAGAGCTGGAAGTGCACACCCAAGAGGGCAGAAGATGTGTGTGCAGAGGGGAAATGCGGGTTGGAGCCTCAACTGCCAGGGTGAAGCATTTGGTCAGCTGAGGGAACCACACAGGAACTGGAACGGGTTGCATAGTTCTTAGCTCTTAATACCTGGACCTTCTCCTGACTTCATTCTGGAGTCGGCATCCTTGTTGTCACCACCCTTGGGGCCACTGCTGCCTTCGTTCCATGTTCAGTGCTCAGAGCCCTGTTGCCGCTCTCAGGTAAGGGTCTGATAAACTCACTTGAGCTTAAGCATAAAATTCGTTTCCAGATGGTACCCCTCTAGACAATTGCATTTGGCAGGTTCAGTGGAAAGAGCACCAAACCGAGTCTTGAGGAGGCCTGGTTCTAGTCCTAACTCTGCCTCTCCTCAGCTGTATGACCTTGAGCAAGCTGCTTCGCTTCTCTGAGACTCAGTTTCCACATTTGAAAAATGACCTGGCTGTATGGGATGATTGGCAATGACCTTTCCAGTTGCAATATTCTCTGATCAATCCGCCAAGTATCAAATCCAAAAAAATGTCTGTTTTGTCTCGCGCAAGCGGACGCTGTTGCATATTAAGCATGAGACTCAGAGGGGAATGGATGGAGAAGCTACATGTAGGTGATCCAGCAGTGTCAGCTGAGCCCAGCCTTGGATTCACCATGACTCAGGCAGTAGCCATGTGCATGAAGAAGCCTCCAGGATATTCCATCCTCCAACACTTCGAGTCTTCTCAGTTGAAGCCCAGACACTGTGGATCACAGTACTGTACACTGTCTGAATTCCCGACCCTCAGAATTTGTGAGCCTAGCAAGATTGTTGTTTCAGCCACGAAGGCTGGAGTGGTTTGTTACACATTAATAGATAACTGGAAACAAGTAGGGTATTTTGAGGGTGGTTGGAGGATGGAGGGTCTCCCTATACCCAGGAAGCCTCAGTGGGTGTCCTCCTCTCCCTGCTTCAGAAGCAGCCACCTCTGTCCTTGGATAATTACTCCAGGTAGCATGGTGCTCTTGGGAGAGGAAGCTCAGAGCGTGCACTGTCCTGGGATATTGCAAAGTTTATAAACAAGAAAGCTCAGATCTTTCCCCAGGCTGTCCCACACTTTGAGGTATTGGTCAGCTGGAAGGTGGGGCTCATCTGTACTTGTTAGCACCCCATTGTGGGAAAGGCTAAAGGGCAGAGGGGAAGTTGCTCACTCTGGTAGAGGTCCTAGGTGCATCTTACACAGTCTCATTTCAGCCCATTAGCTCCATCAGACGCTGTAAGAGGGGGGTGTTTATCCTACTTTACGGATGAAGGAAAAGCCCAGGTGCTGTGCTCGAGACTATGCAGGGGGAATGGCCGAGCTGGGTTTTGACCCCAACAGCAGGATTCTACGACTGTCTTGAGAAGCCGGTGGGTGACTTAGGGATGGAAGCTCTGAGAAGGGACGTCCATTTCCTTTAGCTGAACAGACTGTTGTCTTGAAGTAAGGCCCACTGAACTTGGCTGATGTTCTGTTTCTCCTTCCTTCCCCACCCCCTCATTCCTTTCTTCCTCCGGGATTTCGAGGTAAGGAAGAGAGGAGCAATCCACTCCCAGTCCTTTGTTAGGGAACGCTGAATGGTGATGCGGGTCTTCGCTCACCGCTCACTGACCATTCCAGGGCTGGGGCACAGAGGGCAAGCCAGGCCAGGCCGCTCCCAAGCTGGGGAGTGGTGGTGAGGCAGGGAGTGACCCTCCGCATCACAGCCCCCACCCCGCTGTGAACGTGGGTGGTGAGGTTCCCAGAAGAATCTGTGCAGTGTCAGGGAGCATGCCGGCGGGCAGGGAGGAGGCAGCCTATTCCCTAGTGGGACTTCCTCTCACGGAGTGTGTGCGGTTTGGGGAGGAGGGGGGGGCAAGGAAACACCATTTTCTGAGTGATTGTGCCAAGCTATGTCACACGTATCGGCCCATTTAAATCAATTTCCAGACAAGTCTTGGAGAGGTTAGCTGACTTGCCCAAGGCCACACAGCACGTGAGCTGCAGAGCTGGTAAGGACGCCTGGAAGGTCTTCCCAGAGCTCTGGAGGTGACCGCCCGGACCTGGGAGGGAGGCTCTGGGCCCTCACCCCAGGACTGGCCCTAGGGGCTCCCAGCAGGGGGCGCCCAGAGCCCCGTCCAGGCTGCCCGGCGCGCCTCCAGCCGGCGCCTGGGACAGGGCTGGCCGCTCCGCCCCTCCTCGGCGGCTGGCGGGCGGGCCGGAGGGCGCCCGGAGCGCAAGGAGCAGAGCGGAGCCGAGCGCCGCGCACCCCGCCGCGCCCCAGTGCCCACCGCACCCGCCGCAGCGCAGCCTTCGCCGTGAGTAGCGCCCGTGTGCGGGCTCGCCCGGCGAGACGGGGCCCGACAGCGGCTGTGCCCCGGGGCTGGCGGGGCAAATTGCCCCGAGGCGCACTGTCATGTTCTCCAAGCCCGCCGCCCAGGTCCCTGACGCCGCTCGCGGGCACGGCCGGCCGTGGCCTTGGGCGCTGTGGCCTCACTGGAACGCCGGGACCTGCCGGCTCCTAACCCTGGCAGTTTGACCCGGGAACCGGGGCGTTGGGCAGAGGCCTGGCATCCAGGGAGGAGGTGGGAGACAGACTTCCTTCCATTAGTTGGAGCCTTTTGATGGGGTAGAGCACCCCAGATTTCTGGGAGAAGAGGGGCCAGGTCTTCTCAGCATCAGCCGCTTCGCAGGACTCCCCACTTGCTCCAGCAGGTGATGCGAGGAGGCTACTCCGTACAGTCAGCTTCCTATGTGGTAGAACGAAGCTGTGAGCCCTGTCATCAGGATCCCCGCCTAGGGCAGAGCTGGGGCGGCATGGGGGCAGCCAGCAGGACAGTGCGGGCTGGGGCAGAAAGGCATAGAAGGGTGCTGTCAACAGTTGACCCGGGCTCTGGGTCAGGCATTGTGGATGTCTCATGGCATGTGTGGGTCTGGCCGTAATTAGCATTCTCACTTTAGAAAGGAGAAAATGAGGCCCAGAGAGGCGAAGCTGGAGGACACAGGTGGTGGTAGATTAGGAGTGCACACTGGAAGGGTGGATGCCAGAGGCGGGAGGGAAGGTCTGGTGGGCAGGTACAATGAGCGCGGCCTCTGATACCTTGTACTCTGGAATCCAGTGGAGGGTAGCTGGGGGCTGCTGCTCTGGTTCCTGACACTCATTTCCCAAGTTCCTCCGTGTAAGGTATTTCTGGAAGAATCCTGGTGGTTGAGGGGTGCTGCAGCTTTGGCTCCTTCACAAATACGTTCAGAGTCCTGTTCTTCCCAAACCACTCATCTCCCAGGATATGTTTTTAGCACCCAAAGTGGTCCCGCTGATAGCTGAGCAGCTTTGGGAGAGACTTGGTCATAGGGTGCAATGGGGTGTTGATGTGGGGCAAGTTTCCAAGTAGCAGGAATGAGACCTGAACTGACCCTGACCACCTCCTCAGGCTCCCCTAGTTGTTGGATGTGAGGATGAACAAGCAGGCTGCCCAGCGGAGCTGGACCTTCACCAGAAAGATGGAATTTTCTCATGTCAGTTTAGGCAGGTGGCTCATCTTCTGAGTCTCCTATAGGGTGATCCTCCAGCCCTGGAGGCCTCCTCCTAGGTTGTCCCTCAGAGGCCACTGACTTTCCCAACCCTGGTGCCACCATCGGAGGTGCTGTCAACAGAAGCTCAGGAGGAGCAGCTGGAGTGGGCTAACTGTGTGACTTTTATCACATCCCTCCCCCTGTCTGGACCTCAATTTCCTCCTTTTGTAAAACAAGTGGGTTAGACTAGACAACAGTGGTTTTCAGGGCCCCCTCCCCCCATGAATTCTTACCCAGGACCCAAACATACACTGTGGGTGAAGTGGAAGTGCTCTGGCTCCCCTTCCTCACACCGGTGGCTGCCGAAGCAGAGTCGAAAAATCCCCCAGATGACCTTGGAGTCCCCTTTCTGTGAGGTTCTTGGAAATCTGTATTAACCCTCAGAAGTATTAGGGTTGGGGGTAGGAATGTAAATTCTAGAGATTCCATTAAGGGAAACTTGGGCATTAAGAGGGGGCTCATCGTTGGTATGTCTGGAGCTGAGGGCATGTGCCTCTGGCCAAAAGTTGTAGCTGTGTCCCCCCCCTCTGCCATGTGGTTTCATCTTTGCAGGGCCAGAAAAGTGCCTGTGCCTCTGGGTGTAATTTGTGACTATAATTCCACCTCAGAGTTTCTCCCCTTTACATTCATGTTTCTAAACTGGCAAAGTGCATGTTCATCTTGGGGAGAGAGGTAAGGAAAGGGCTTTAGGTTGTTACCAGTTGTTTTTACCTGATAAAGTATCATCATTTATGTATACCAGCTCCTACAAGGAGACAGAGGAGAGACTGTCACAACCCCTGCCCTCATGGGGTTCCAAGACAATAGGCAGGAGGAAGGAACTCACATTTAGTGGGACCATCCAAGCACTGCTTAAAACATTTTACGTATATTATCTCATTTGTTCCATAAGGTAGATATTAGACTCATTTTTTATAATTATGTCAAACTGCATACAAAATCAGTGTATGTCTCATAACTTATGTAACCACTACCCAGATCAAGAAACAGCATTGCCAGCACCCAGAACCCCCTCTTCCAGGCACAATCCCTCACCCAGGGGTAACCACTCTTCTGACTTCTAGCACTATAGACTAGTTTTACCTACGTGGAATCACACATTATGAAGTCTTTTGTGTCTGGCTTCTTTCACTCAACATTATGTTCTTTCACGTAGTTGCAGATAGCAGTAGTTTATTCTCTATGTTGTATAATAATTCCATGGTATTGGCATACTTCTACTTATCCATTCTTCTACTGATGGCCATTTGGTTGTTTCCAGTGTTTAGTTACTATTAATAGTGCTGCTGTGAGCATTCCAACATGGATCATTTAGAACACATCTGCATGCATCTCTCTTTGGTATGTCTGTGCACACTGCCAACGGCTTGCCGGTGTCCCCGTGTTTCAGAGTTTTAGGTGCTCCACACACTCACTGACACCACGCATTGTCTAGACTCATTTTCCACGTAAGTAATTTAAAGCTCAGCAAAGTTATCCTGTGCTCAGTGTGTGCTAGTAAGTGGCAGAGCTGGGATTTGAACCCAGTCCCGCGTGACTGTGGAATCTGTGCTCTAGCCCTCAGGGTTAGACATAGACACAGATTATGATGAGCCAGAATGTGAGTAAGCTCTCACCCTAAAAATGGATGAAGAGCTCTCTCTGGGAATTGAAAGAGGGAGAGAATTTTCATCTGTTTTGACAAGAAAGAGGGCCTCACAGATATGGTTGCATTTGAGCCACTAGGAGGGCTCTCCAGCTAGGCTTTCCCTGGAAAGGGTCCAGACTGAGCTGAGACATGGCAGGGGTGAAAGTTTTGGGAGATGGGAAGGGTCTACTTTGGCTGTAATATAGGATACGTGGAGGGAGGGGGCCAAGGCTGGGAAGGTGAGTTGGGGCCAAATTGGCGGTTCTAGTCTGCCCTTGGGGCTCCCTTGCCCTCACCCCAGCCATCTAGGATGTGGAGCCCAAGGATGGGGCTTATCCTTTTGCTGGGGAGCTGGGGCTGCTTCAAATCCAGCTCAGCTCTTGATGGCAAGGTCCCTGGCCTCGGGCCAATGGCAGATCTTACTGTTCCTGGGACCACTCTCAAGGTATCTGCCAACAGACATTTTTGGAGTTTTCTGCTTCCATCTAGCTGTGAGAAATGAGTAACCCCCAACCCCGCCCCGCAAAGACCTGACCCAAATAGTTTATTTGGAAGGATGTTTTGAGCACAAAGAAGATGGTGGGTAGCAGTCCTCCACCCTCTGGGCTCGTCTCAGGAGATTTGCCAGGATGGGCCAAGCTTCTGATTCTGGTCAAACCAAATTTGCCAGGAGGATCCCCAAACCTTTCCTCAGAAAGGCACAGCATTGGTTGTCTTAATGGCTGTGGGAAGCAGAAACACGAACAATAGTCTGGGATGAGTCAGACAGGAACAGTGACAGTCATCCTCTTTCTGTGCCCAGCAGTTTATGCCCATCTCACAATGGATCCTTACATATGTGTCAAGTAGGTGATAGCAATGTTATCACCCTGTTTACAGATGAGGGGGACTGAGGCTCAGAGAGGGTGCCAACCTGCTGTGAGTCACATCGCGAATGTACAATCAGACTAGCCTAGGACTGGGGCTCCTGGAGCCTGCTCTTTTCAGTATTCCGCCCTTGCTGGGCCCTGGCCGAGCACAGGGTGAAGACCAACAGGGAGGAGGATGTGTGCTGGACCGTGAGCGCCAACAGGCAGGAGGTCAGCAGCTGACCCTGAGAGTAAGGCCTGGGTGCCCGTCTGGAGGTCCTCAAGCATGTGTGTGCCTCTGTGGAAGGCAGGTGGCATCTTGGTAACAGGGCTGTGGTTTGCAGGGGACAGACGTTGAGGAAAGAAGGTGAAGTGTACATGTCACCTGAGTATTAGAACAGCCCAGCTACTTGGCATTGATGAGACATGCCCTTATGTAATGGTGCCTCCACCCACCCTGGTGAAAACAGTCTTTTGGGGTTCATGGGGCCCGGGTGTGGTTGGTATCTGATTGGCAAGCAGAAGAAAAGCTGCCAACGCTTAGCCTAAGTGAGCTCTGAGAGGCCCGTGATAATGACTCTTGAAAGACACATCCACAGGCAGCTGCTGTTATCTCTGTGACTTGCAGACTGTGTCCTGGGCCTCGCCCTTGGGGTGCTGTTGAAGGTCGCATGTGTCTGTTCTAGGAATGGGTGAGCTCCTCGGGGCAGGACAAGCTAATGGTTTCTTCTGGCGGAGCGGTGAGCACTCTCACGGCCCAGAGTTGTCCTGCGGCGGTCAGTGCGTGCCCCGAGCAGCGGAGCTCGCTCCATCCCACAGATGAGGAAACTGAAGCTCCCCTGACAAAAGGTGCAGTCATAGAACCGGCTGCGGGCAAAACTGGAGCTGCAGCCGCAGGCTCCCCACTCTGATGCCTGTTGTAATTTGTCTCTCCACTCCGGCCCATCTTTCCCTTGGGGTGATGAGCGAGAGAGTTTACTAAGCAGTTTAGTCTCAGGTGGCACGGCCCTGAGGGAGCTGTGGTCATGAAAATCCCTTACCCTTTCACTGCATTTTATAGTTTACAAAATAATTTCATGATTTGCTGTTGGTTTTTACAGCATCGGTCCCTTTGACAGACGGGGAAGCTGAGTCTTCCGCAGTTTAAATGGCTTACCCAAGCAAAACTGGGACTTGAACCCAGATCTTCTGACTCAATAACGAGTGCGCCTTCTCCTGCATCACGGCTGCCTCTTTCCTCAGGAGACCTGACTTTCCTGAGAATAAACTGCCGAAGTTGGCATGTTTCTGTTTCTCTGAACTTGTTCAGAGCAGATCTGGGTAAGTGAGGAGTACCTGAATAAGTGAAGAGTAACACATTTGAGTTACTCCAACAGATCAGAGCCATGCAGTGTTGGTCACAGGTGAGGAAAGGCTTGAGCAGAGCAGTTCTTGAGGAAGGAGGGCTGAGGGTTATTGTTAAATTATTAGCTCGCTTGCAGCTGATTACGTTCAGGCTCAGACTCTTAGGCTTGCGCCAGTTTACACATCTGTCCTAATCTCAGTTTCAGGGCTGTGTGCTCCAGGCCTCAATGAGGAGCCCCGACATGGAGACCTTCAAGCAGCAGAAGGTGGAGGACTTTTACGACATCGGAGAGGAGCTAGGGAGGTAAGAGGAGGCGAGAGGCGGAGGGGATGCCAGGTGGAGCCAAGGATACACTTTTCTTGGTGCCCTGTGATCTTGTCACAGGACTCATGGAAAGCTCTGAACACAGTCCTGAGGTTTGTTTATTTATTTACTTTTTATTGAATTTATTGGGGTGACATTGGTTAATAAAATTACATAGGTTTCAGGTGTATAATTCTATAATACATCATTGGTGTATTGTATTGTGTTCACCACCCAAAGTCAAGTCTCCGTCCGTCATCATTTATCCCCTCATCACCCTCTTCTACCTGCCCCACCCCTTTCCCCCTGGCAATCACCATATGTTGTCTGTGTCTATGAGTTTGGGGTTTCCGTGGGTTTTTTTTTTTTGCTTAATCCCTTCACCTTTTTTACTCAGCCCCTCCAACCCCCACTTCCCTCTGACAGTGGTCAGTAATTCTGAGATTTATTCATTTTTATGGGCGGCTCTGAAAACAAAGCCACCAGCAGAAGAGGCTAGAATTGTTGAGTTCTGTGTTTTCATACATTCTGGCTAAGAGTTATGGTGAATCTAAACAATTTTTGGTTTATCTGCTGCTATTCTGCCAAAGCCCTCCCCAGGTTCTGGACCGAGACCTGGCCTGTTGGTTTTCTTCTCTGAGTCCCACTTGGCATTCTCCACCGCTCTCAGGAGTTGGTTTCATAAGCTCAGAGCCTGAATAGGAGGTGAAGTAATCCTCCTGAAAGTGGATTTGCGTTGAGTAACAAGCCACACAGACGTAGCCATGAAGCTTCCTAGGATATGAGTTATTGGGTACATTTTTAGGTTTGCCAAACACAGATGCAGCCAAAGCTAACCTCTCAGATCTGAAGGTAGTTACTATTTGGAGAGAATTGAAGATTTTCCAAAGCCCTCTCTTTGCCTTCCATTTCTAACAACTGCTAATATTTAGATGGTGTTTTAGTGATTATAGAACACTAGTCCTGGAGTTTCATTCTCACAACCGTGCATGAAATGGGAATTATTTTTACTCTCGTTTTTTAGATGAGGAAACTGTGGTCCCAAGCATTTTAAGCGAGTTGCCCAAAGTTGCTCAGCCAGCAAGTGACATAACCAAGGTCTGGCCCGTCCAGTTTGCAGCTGCACATCTGTTGTGCTCTCTCCTGTGAGCGCGGAACTTGCACACTCACACGTGCTCACCAGGATACGCAGCCTCACCCTTCACACACCCAGCAAAATAAAAAACTGGGGGTTTAGGGCCTCCACTGTATCCAAGGGGCTAAACAAGAGGCCCTTCCTCTTTATAGAGTTCTTGAGTCAGGACTAATTTTTTACTTTTTTAATTTTGAAAGACAAAACAGAAAGAGCTTCCAAGCCAGAGCCAGACTCTGAGAAGAATGGGAGGGGCAGGAGCGTCAAGTTCAGGCAGTGCTTGTCCTGGGTGACTAGATGGCTGGGTGGGCGGGGAACAGGTGACGCAGAGACCCTAGAGGAGGATGACCCCTCTTGCCTTACGTCAAAGACCGGCTGTCATAGGCCGTCCAGGGCCCGGGGAAAGGGTGGGAGGAGGACAGAGGGCCAGGAGCTGGAGTGGTCTGTTGGAGTCTGCCTCTGAAAGGGAGGCTGGAATCTCGTCACCTCAGGTGTTTCTCCTGACCTTGGTGACACCAGAGGGAGAGTGGCATCCTCAGCAGCAGACCCTGCAAGTGGTGTTTGATTTGGTGGCCTCGCCATGGTCACATCCTGTGTGTAGGGGTCTGTGCTAAGTGCTGTGGGTACAAAGATGAGGACACAGTCTCTGCCTTCCTGGAGCTCCAGCTGGCGCTGGGGGCAGCCGCGCACGTAGCAGGGGCGGAGTTGCATGGGACCAGTGCCTGAGCGGAGAACTGAGCAGTTGAGGTGGGAGACTCTGAAGAAGGAAGCAGAGCAGCTTCTTGGGAATTCATTTATTATTTCTTTCTAATCCTGTCTTTTCTCCACCCATCGTATCTGAGCTATGAGAACTATTTGAGATCTCACATTTTCTGATCCTCTCCTGTCACAGGATGTGAAGGCCCCATGTATCTCATAGCCTGGGGAGCCTTAAAGGACCCCGCCTACTTTTCTAACGTGCTAACCAGACATGGAGTGGGTAAGAGGCAGTAGAGGCCTTTGGAATGCTTGACATGCTAGGATTTGTGGTCTAGAGGCCCTTCTAGGGGCTCCTTCATCTGACAGTTGAGGAAACTGGGGCTCAGAGAGGGGAAGGTCTTGCCTGGAAATAGAGCTGGTTCCAGATGACTGCTCAGCTCCTGAAGGAACAGGCCTCCCTGTCTCTCTTGCCCCTCTTTTCTTCACTTAACCTACTATTAAGGACCTACTGTGGACCAGGCACTGCCCAAGGTAGTGGTAAGCAAACAGGAATATTCCTGTCCTCTTGCAGCTTATGCTCCATTGGTGGAGAAAGGCACTAAACAAGGGAACAGAAAAGGACACATCATTTTAGCATGTGTTAAGGGCTGTGAACGGAGAGAGCAGGTGCTCTAAGAGAGAAGAGGGGATGTAGGTTAGACTGGGTGGTCAGGGAAGGCTGCCGGGAGGAAGAGACTGTTAATTTGAGAACTGAGGGGTTAATATGCAGGTAGAGGCAATAGCATGGACATAGGCCCAGCGATGGGAAGGGCCTGGCACCTGAGCTGCTGGCAGGAGGACAGTGTGGCCTCAGAACATGAGCTGTGGGCAAATGGTGCCAGATGAGGCTGGAGACATGAGTGGGGGCCAGATGCAGCCGGCAGGCTCCCTGTCAGCACAGAATGGTGGAGAGGTTTGGCCTTAGAGGTCACACCAATTGGGGCTGGGGTCCCCTTCCTAGCAGTGCAAATTTAGGACAACTTACGCAACCTCTCTGGGCCTCAGTTTTCTTACCTGTATAGTAGAAATAATAACAGTACCTACCTCACAGTTGTGGGGTTAGAAGAGATGTTGAGTCTGCGGTGTTCCTCATAGAGCCGGCTGCAAGGTAAGTGTTCAGTAAACAAGAGCTCCAGCCTTTGAAGAGCTCACACCTTTAGGGTGTCAGGGTCCTGCCTCCCACCTATGGAGCCCCTAGGAGAAAGGTGTGGGACTACAGGAAGAGCAGTGGGTGGAGGGGGGCCATCATTCTTATTCTGGAGAGAGCGGAATGGACTCCTGCTGTCTTGGCTATCAGTGAGGACCCCCGCCCACATTCAGGGCTGTCTGTTGATTTTAGCTCCTCATTAAGTCCTTACTATGTAAAATGAAAGTGAATGACAATAAATTTTCATTTTTACCTGTACTGATGCGTGAAGTTCACAAACATAATGTTGAGTAAAGGAAGCCAGACTCCAAGAGTCCATACTGTATAATTCCATTTGTGTAAAGTTTGAAACAGGCAACATGAATCACATATGCTAGAAGTCAGGATAGTGGTTAATTGGGGAGACTAGTGACTGGAAGGGGCACAGGGGCATTTCTGGGGCATAGGTATTGTTCTGTTTCTTGATCTGGGTGCCTGTTTCACAGCTGTGTTCATGTCATGAATATATATCAAGCCGTTCCTGGTACATGTACGTTTTCCTGTAGGTATGTTATACCTTAGCTAAAACCCTGTATTAACAAGCAAAGAATCTTGAACTCCACTTTGTGCCCTGGTCTGGTCCTTGAAGCATGTGTTTTTTATCCCTTTGGAGGCCTTGTCTATCCTTGTTCTACAAGTAAGAACATCTGTGAAAATGCGGTAGAATCCAGCTTTGGAGGGGCCAGCGTGCCCTGGCTGGAGAGCGCTGAGCTTGGCTGGCACTGCGCCTGGCCCTGCACATCCCACCTGACTTCTGGCTCCCTGAGCTGAGTGCGGACAGTGGCGCTCTCATTTTGGCGGCAACCGGCTGGGGATGCTGGAGCAGTTGGAGAAATGCTGGCCTGCAGATTCTGACCTCTCCCAGACTCGGTAGCCACCCTAGGGTTAGAGGAGGGTTCATAAAGAAAAACCCATTCAAGTGCTCATTTTATAGACAAGGCGAAGATCAGAGAGAAGTGGCTTGTCCAAGGACACATGGTAAACCAGTGATAGACCAGGGTGGGGACTGAGGTCTGACTGCTGGTCTAGGGCTCTGGCCACACCATAAGGACTCACAGACCACAAACTCATTTTTTTCCTTTAAATGCTTCTGAGGAGTGGGAGAGAATATATAGTGGGGTGGTCTTTTCTGTTGGACCTTGAGGGTAGGGCAGCAGGGTTAGAGTCAGGAAGTGAGCATTTGGGAAAGAGCGATGTTCCCCAGAGGAAGGGCTGGTAGTTAGGTCCAATGTTGAATACTGTATGCCCAAGGATACAAGGTAATTTAATGTAAGCAGCATGTAATAATCAGTGGTTTCTTCTTTCCTATACTTATATTACTCTCCTTTACTTAGATTATCAGATTATTATATTAACATAAAATTATTAAAGGTTACTGTTGAATTGGATCTCAACAAGAATTAGTCCATATCTCCATTTTATAGACAAAGAAAGTGAGGCCCAGAGAGGGGAGGTGATTTGTCTAAGGTCACAGAGCAAGCAATATAGGAGGTGGAATTTAAAGAAGCTTTTCAACTACATTGTGCTGGTTTAAACAAGCAGAAAAAACTATCCATAAGTACATTTAACTTTTTTTTTTATCCTCACCTGAGGATATTTTTTTCTATTTTTTGTTCAGATAGAGTGGGAGAGAGAGAGAGGAAGAGAGAAAGAAAGAAACATCGACATGTCCACCCGCACGACCAGCCAGGGCCAGGGACAAACTGCACCCGAGGTACGCGCCCTTAGCAGGAACCGAACCTGGGTCTCTCTGGACCGCAGGTCGATACTGTAACTGCTGAGCCAAACCGGCCAGGGCTGTACATTCAACTTTTATCCACAGCCCCCACCTCTCTCAGGGAGCCTACCTCACCATGACCCTACATCCTATCATCCTCTCGTCCCTCCCTGTGGAGGACAGCAGCCATAAGCCCTTATACTTACAGGAGCTCACACGTGCAAGGCACCCTGCTGGGTATTGAACCTGCAGAATCTCCCTCTGTAGGGACCTGAGCCTTGGGCCAGGGAGGGTCCATTGTTCTCAAGCCTCATCCTTCCCGGGAGCTGAGGAATTCCCTGGGATGGCCATATGGACAGGGCACCCTGTCAGACCTGAGTCTACAGACGGGGTCCTCTGTCATCAAGATCACTCACCACACACTCAGCTTAGCCCAGACAACCTCTTTTGCAAGACAAACAAAACCAGGAAATGTGTAGAGCTCAGGTTTACCCAGGTTGGGTGCCATAGTCTAGTCTAGCCACAAAGCACTATAGAACTCAACAATAATAGCTGTTTACCTGTCTCGGTCCTTGGGGAAAGGGATTCCAAGGGAAAAGAGTTTCTGAAGCAAAAGGGGCTTTTACTATGTCTTTTTAAATGAAAAAAAAAAAAAAAAGTTTATTATAGAAGTGATGCATGACACATGTCATAAAGTTATGGAAGTGAAAAGCAGAATTCCCTCTGCTCTCCCTCCATGTCTCACATCCGCAGGTAAACTTTGATAACTTTTCTGTTGCCTGTTAGAACTTTTCTAAGTAAAGCGAGTGTGTATGTGGACCCAGATGGGATCACAGGACCACAACCATCCACAACCAGCTTTCTTCACTTAATGAATTGCATTGAGTATCTTTTTACAGGTGTGTATATAGTTCTGTGAAACTTATTTTAGATGCAATATTTTAAAATCAAGTTTTAAGAAGACAGTTTAAGCCAGTAAAAGATTAGCAGCTTTAACACAGTAGCTATTTTTATTTGTTTTACCTTCTAATCTTTCCATGGCTATTTCTCACGTCCACATATCCCCTCCTCTTCTGTGTCTCCTTGAGGTACACATAAGCTCAGAGTTAACATTCCCCCAAGTGCTAAACTGCTGGGCGGGTCAGGAGGCCAAGGGCAGCAGGAGCAGCGCTCTTGGCCCTGGGATTGCCCGGGGACCAGATCAGGCCGCTCCTGTCGCAGTTCTTTGCACTGGACTGTCAGCTCTTTGCAGCCAGCTGCACATCGGTTCTCCTATTATGAATGTTACTGCAGCACTGAGACAGAGGCCAGAGGTCCCCCAAACTCTGCCACTCCCTCTGTTCTTGCTATTCTCTCACCCTTGGAAAAATTAAACTTTTCCTTTAAGGCCCAGATCAAGGGCTGTCTCCCTGGCAAAGCCTGTCATGACCCACCCCATCCTACCCCAGCCCCCTCTGTGGATTTCATTACCTCTTATTCTGGACCCACGTCTCTATTAAGTGCTAATGTCATCATATCTCATGTTACACGAAGGGTTCACCTGGTCATCCTCCCCTCTGGACCGAAGGTTCCTCCAGGCTGAGTTCTTGCAGACTTCATCTTTTCTCCATCCATCCCCCTCCCTGCCGCCATAGTGTCCTGCCCAGGGCTTTTATATTTGATAAGGGCTCAGCTCCCACAGATGCCCATCAGTTAAGTGCAGAGCTGTCTGGAAACTGCCTTGGGTTAAATCCGAGGCAGAAAACATCAGCCAAGCCCTGATAGGCCTTGGAGTCACGAATGTTCAGGATTCCCCAAACACATGGGGGGAAACAGAACACAAAAATTACCTCTGTTTCCTGGACATACATTCTTGTATCGAATCTTTGTGATAACCTGGAAGCAGCTATTATTCCCATTTTAGGGATAAACAAACTCAGTCTCTAAAAGTTGGGAAACAGGGGTACTCTTCTCAAAAGCTAATGAAATGAGAAAATGGAACAGGCCATGAGCTAATGGGGGGAGCCCCCTCCCCCCAAACACGTGCTATTTGTTCAGAGGAGGAACTATCACCCTGGGTGGGGCAGCTCCTCAGGCTAATTTGGGAAATTGCAGGTAACCACCTCAAGGTAAGGGCTATGCCAGGAACTGAGGAGCAGCAGGCCTGGGCTTGGGCAAGAGGGCACACGAAGAGGGTCCAAGGGGTGGGGCTGCCAAGAGGACAGGTGACTGCAGAGGGCCCTGGGTGATAGAAGCCGCTGATGAGGGAGAGAGGCGCTTTTATCGCCCTTTGTTAAGAGAACAAAGCACAAAGCCACTCAAACAAAGTGGCTGCATTGCACACGCTTCAGTCAGAAGCTGGCACAAAGAGCAAATCCCTTGCCCCAGGGTGGGTCTCATTGAGCTCAGTTTGCATTATGAAAACTAAGAGCCAAAGAGAGGTACTTACGTGGGGTAAATGAAACCATCATACACCTGTATCTACTGCATACACTTTCTTTTCTACTGATTTGTCACTGGCAAGTAGCATACACTTTCTTTTCTACTGATTTGTCACTGGCAAGTACATTTTTGTGTTGTATTGTTTTTACACTCGACATTGTTTTATTTATACCTTTCATGTATCCAGAGTCCATGTAAATGAAAACAATTGTTCTTTCAAAATAATTTCAAATTTATTAAAAAGGTTTCAGGATAACAGAACTCCTGTACACCCTTTATCCAGATACCCCAATTTTTAACATTTTGTCACTTCCTCCCTCTCTCCTTCCTTTTCCCCATCTCCTCCTCCTCCAGCTCCTGTCCCCCCTTTCTCCTCCCTCCCTCCCTCCCTCCCTCCCTCCCTCCCTCCCTCCCTTCCTTCCTTTCTTCCTTCTTTTCTTCCTTCCTTCTATCTAACTATCTATTGTTTCTGAACCATTTGAGACTTGGTTGCAGACATTTTGCTTCTTTATCTCTAAATACTTCATTATGCATCTCCTAAGGACGTGGATATTCTCTTCATAACCACAGTAGAGTTTTAAAATCCAGGACATTTAACTCCGATGTAATATTTTTCTCTCATCCCGGTCCCAGTTCTGTCGTCCTGTCCCCGTAGTGTGCTGTAGAGCGGTTTCCTCCCGCATCGCCAGGTCCCGGCAGACCACACACTGCTGCCCCGTCTCTTCAGGCTCCTTCAGTGCGGGTGGTTCCTCGGCCTCTCCTTGACTTTCATTACACTGATATTTTTTAAAGATACCAGTTTTTTTATATTTTAAAAAAGAAATAGATATAGTATATATTTTTGTTAACTTCATAATATGTTATACAGACATTCCCAGTTTACTTAACTTTCCCCTGTTGTTTCTCACAACTAAAAATAGGTGTTTCTGTGGACATATTTGTTTAATTTCCTCTCTCTGCATTATTTCTGTTGGGTGTATTCCCAGAGGTGGAATACCAGGTCAAAGGTTATGACTGATTTGTGTAATGGTTAACACTAGAAATACTGAACCAGTTTACCAGGTCACTGACATGCGCTGATTTCCTTATGGCTTGGCCAATACTCATTGTTTTTGTGTGTTTCTGGTAGTTCAAGTGTTTCATCAAGATACATCACTATTTTTGCTGTAGGGAAATTTAAAGTGATTGAAGTTTTCTGTGCTTCTCTCAATTCCAAAACTTATCCTTTCTGCTACTTTACTTTTTCTCATGGTGTTTATATTTCATTTTCATTTAATTACATTTCCATGGATAATTTGTGTTTCTGATAGCAACACAAGGCAGATAAGGCAAATATAATAATTCCCATTTTATTAATTTTTTAATTTTTTTATCCTTACCTGAGGAAATTTTTCCATTTTTGTTCAGATAGAGTGGGAGGGGGAGAGAGAGAGAGAGAGAGAGAGAGAGAGAGAGAGAGAGAAACATCGATGTGAAAGGGACACATCGAATGGCTGCCTCCCCCATGACCCCAACCAGGGCCAGGGATGAATTGCAACCGAAGTACATGCCCTTGATCAGAATCGAACCCACGACTCACTGGTCCGCAGGCTGACACTCTAACCACTGAACCAAACTGGCCAGGGCATAATTCCCATTTTATAAATCATGAAAATAAGGCCCAGGAAACTTACCTGACCCATCAGGACCAGAGACGGAACTCTTCCCTGTAGATGGATGGTATTGCCTCCTGCCCCCACAGGTAGAGGGGATCAAGGTCTTTGGTGGACCCCAGAACTCAAGCAAAAGTTTCTACTTCTTTGTCTCAACTTTCAGAAGCTGGTGGGAAGGGTTCTATAAGAAACTTTCTGAGCCCTGGCCAGTTTGGCTCAGCGGTTAGAGTGTCAGCCTGCGGACCAGAGAGTCCCGGGTTCAGTTCCCACTAAGGGCACATACCTTGGTTGCAGTTTGTCCCCGGCCCTGGTTGGGGTCGTGTGGGTGACAACCAGTTGGTGTGTCTCTCTCACAAGGTTGTTTCTCTCTCTCTCTTCACCCCTCTCTCCCTCTCGTTCTATCTGAAGACAAATGCAAAAATGTCCTTGGATGAGGATAAAAAAAAAAAAAAGAAAAGAAAAGAAAAAGAAAGCTTTCTGAGGCCCTGGCCAGGTAGCACAGCTGGTTGAGGATACGCCAAGGTTGTGTGTTCAATCCCCAGTAAGGGCACATACGAAGAAAATAACCAATGCATTTGTAAATAAGTAGAACAATAAATCAATGTTTCTTTCTTTCTCTCTCTCAAATCAATAAATAATTTTTTTAAAAAAAGCTTTCTGAGAGAGTGCCGTTGGGAGAGAGGTGTGCTTTGAGGGCAAAAAGAGAGCTGTTCCCCTATTCTCCCCCTGGCTGGGGAGACCAAAGTGAGGGGTGAGAGTGGAGGCCAGTGGTAGGACTTAGGCCCTGAGGTACCCCTCACCTCAGCTATAGTAAAGCACCCCAGGGCTCTGGCAGCCTGGGAGGGCAGTCACGGGGCCTCTCTTCTGGAGATTGCTCCAGACCCCAAAGCAGCCTTCTAGAGCCCAAGGACTTAACCTGCCAGGGCTCCTACAATGTCTAGTTCAGGGGACAAAAAAACTACAGCCCTGTGGCCAAAGCTGTCTGCCACCTGTTTGTGAACCGCCCTGGAGCTGAGAATGGGTTCTACAGAGGAACAGTTCAGATAGATCTGATGATAGGGAACACTGACTTTGGAACCCAATTAAGCAGAATATTATTCTCCCTACCAAAAAAAAAAAAAGAATTCCATTCTTCTCACTGGAAGACCTATATTATAAAATACAGACAAAACAAAATAAAACAAAAATCTTTTTATTATATCCTTAATTCCATCAATTAAATATTTGTTGACATTTGTTTTCTCCTTTGTTGTATAAGGACCTACATAATGTCTTTGATTTTGCTTCTCAGCCCACAACCCTGAAAATATTTACCACCTGGCCCTGTGCGGAAAAGGCATGCCTACTCCTGACCTACTTCAGTAGAGTTTGCTATTTAAGCAGCAAAACTTTAAAAAAGTAGATTATTGTGGGGTGGGGGACAGGGCATAGACAGATGAGAGTGAAGGTGCAAGTTTGGAAAAGGAGGAAGGGGTGAGCAGAAGTCCACTTCCCCCTTCCCCACTGTCCCTCTGCCAGCTCGTGAGGAATGTCTGAGCAGCCCAGGTGCGGAACTCGGCCAGTCCTGTCCTCTTCAGAGAATGCTGGGGTGGGCAGAAGGGAAAGGGGCTCTCTGGGTAGTAGGGATTGTCTTGTGCACAGGGCGGGGCTGGGGGGCATCACCTGGTTTAACCCTTGTGTAGCCCTATGGGGTAGGTACTTTCCCCATTTTGCAGGTGAAGAAGCTGAAGCTCAGAGAACTTCACTAACTTGTCAACTTCAGTGTCAGAGCTGGGACTTATCTATTTATTTTTTTATTATTTATTAATATATAGTTGTTGTCAATCCTCACCTGAGGATATTTTTCTAATGAATTTTAGATAGAGTGGAAGGGAGGGAGGGAGAGAAACATTGATGAGAGACATGTTGATTGGTTGCCTCCTATACAACCCCAACTGGGGCTGGGGATTGAACCTGAAATCCAGGTACGTGCCCTTGACCAGGAATTGAACCAATGACCTTGGGTCCGTGGACTGACACTCTAGCCACTGAGCCAAACTGACCAGGGCTCAGAGCTGGGATTTAATCCTCACCTGAGGACATTTTTTTTTTCCATTTTTTGTTCAGATAGAGTGGGAGGGGGATAGAGAGAGAGAGAGAGAGAGAGAGAGAGAGAAACATCTGCGCGAAAGGGAAACACTGAGTGGCTGCCACCCACACGACCAACCAGGGCCGGGGACAAACTGCAACCGAGGTACGTGCCCTTAGCGGGAACCGAACCCGGGTCTCTCTGGACCGCAGGTCGACGCTCTAACTGCTGAGCCAAACCGGCCAGGGCCAGAGCTGGGATTTAAATGCATGACTTCTTCTTCTTTTTTAATTTTGTTCACCAACATTTTTATTTCATTTAGTATATGGCAGAATATAAATACATAACAATATGCTCTTTCTTATCATGGATAGTCTTTTATATAACTAAAATTTGTGGCCAACGTCTTATATAACAAAAGAAAACTAAATCTGTAAATTATCAGAAAAGGAACAAGGATAGAGGAAAAGAATACATTTTAAATAAATTATAGAGGACAGTTACAATGAAAATCCATCACCTTCCTTTCTAACTCAGTTCTACAAAATAAAGCCAACTTGTGTTATGCTGTGACCTGCTAAGAGGGCATAAACACCGTGGTCCTTTCAAAAGACAGTGGTCAAAGACAAGATGTTATCTTGATGTCATAGCTTGTTCTTAGTTACCTGGAGGTGAGTTTCCTTTCAGAGTCTTCTTGAAGTGGTGGTAGTTTGGCAAGATATTCATCAGGAAATCCAGCTGTAGTGTCTGCACCTGATGAAGGCAGTCTGCACCACAGATCACTGTATTCTCAGGGATGACTTCAAATGTATTTAGTTTGCAACAAGCCCCAGTGATGCAATCACTTGTCAATATTACATTTCTGCCCACGTATGCTTTTGATTCAGTAACATTATCTTCTCATATTTTCATGGCTTGGGAATAACAGCCAACTTCAAGCATATTATTGGTGCCAATGAGCATAGGTTTGGGTACTGGATCTTCAGCGTCAGGGGTGATATTATCAGGGTGAGTATTTATGATCAGCACCTGTTCTTCTACTAGGTTACCTTCACCAATCACTGCTGACGCAGCCTCCACAGTAATACGTGCTTTAGGGTGGGCCGCTCTCCTAGGTCCTATAGTTACACTGCCCTGATTCCACTTTCTACACACACAACTGCTCCAGGAGCAATCTTCACACGCTTTTAAGTCTTCTCCGCCATGGTCTGGCCCAGGTCTCCAGTTCTAAAGGCATGGCTTCTGGTTCCTGGTCCAGTGTTCTCTTTGAGGTGCCAAACTGCCTAGCATTCTCTTTCTGCCTGTGACCCTCAGGTCCCCTCCAGAGAACAGAGAAAGAGGTCAATACTATTGCTTAGTGTTCTTGGCGGTATACTGGACAGTCTGCTGAGAGCCCAGTTGTCCTGCATCCAATCCACTTCCATGGCTGGCACTGCGCCCCTGCTCACCCCTACCCACGTGCTACCAGCATCTAATCCCGAGGCCTCACTCAGGATCCTGACCGTGGATCCTGAGCTGCTGGACCCTAGTACCTTGGCCACAAGGGCTGGAGGGTAGAGGAATGTGCTTCCCACCTTGGGGGTGAGGTTCATTTGGCACCATGGGGCAGGGCCCAGCAGCTAGAAAGGAGAGCTGAGCGGCTGAGGGGCTGCAGTGGGGCTCCAGGGGCTAAGTGTTCCTATTAGTGTTTTGGAGGAGCCCCTGCCAACTAAGAGAGGAGCCAGTGCTGAGGGGAGAAGGGCACTGAGGGAGGAGGCAGGGAAGGGCACTGAGCCATTCCTGGCAGCAGGAGGGGCTCAGTGGAGGCTGGTGAGCGACCACTCTGGGTATTTGGAGCCGCCAGGCCCCGGTTTGACCCTGGCCCTGCTACTGGGAGCTGTTGGACCTCAAGAGGCAGCTTTGCTCTCTCAGGCTGTTTCTTCGTTGTCATGGTCCTTGTCTCACAGGATTGTTAAAATATCACATGTGCAATTTGAGTCTCCTCGTGTTTTCGAGCCTTCTGGGGTCCCATCGTTAATGTCCAAATAGGAAAAGGGAATATTCCATTCCAGGGCAACAGGAAGTCCTGTTTCTGACCCAGCCTTTCGGATTCTCCCCAGGGAGTGCTCACATCCTCCTCCACACCTCGCTCCTCGAACTCAAGGACCCCTTCCTCCTTCCAGACAAGGCTGCGCCCCCTCTGGGACCCTGTCTCAGGCATGGACTGAGGCCGATTTCTGAGCACTTCCCTCACCACTGAGACTGGTTGAAGGGTCATGTAAGGTTTGGGGACAGTGAGAGGAATTTTGACACAAGGAAGTAAACAGCTTAAAGCGGGAGGCAGACACCTCTGCTTCTTGACCCCTGACCTCTGCCATGATGCTGGGGCCTTCCAGGACCCTGCCCCAGGCCTCCAACTAACTGCCATTCTTTCTACTTGCCACCCAAGGGAGACGCCTGTTTCTTTCACATACAGACAGTTTTTTGTTGTTGCTGCCTCTGCCTCAGTGGACTCTAGGTCTCTCTTTTCTGGAATCAAAGGCCCTTTCACGTTTCTCCCAAACATAAAGCCATCTCTGACTTCCCTTCCTTCCCCCTAACTCCTGCCACAGACATAAGGGGCATAGCCTGACATGTGAAGTGCCTAGTGAATGTCACAGATGTGGACGTCATTGTGCTAAAAGCCTGGGAGTCAGTTGCTTTGAAGAGCTCACAGGGAGGAGCTGGGTTGGGCAGCTTCTCTTGAGGTACCTCATTTAATCAGTGAGATTTCCCTGGTGGGACAGACAGGCAGGTGGGGAGTCCTTGTCCTCATTTTACAGGTAAGAGGCACAAGGACCCAGTCCCAGCCTTCGAGAGCAGGGAGGTCAGATGGAGTGGGGATAAGGCTGTATATCCACAGTATTTATTAACACAGGTCCAAGCAATCCTGAAAAGATTTCTTAGAGAAAGATTTTACAAGGCATCTTAGAGCCAGCTAACTCTGCAGCGTTTCTAGAGTTTGGGTCATGAAATTCTTTCTGGTGTCTCATCTGAACTCTGACATCTGATCCTTCCTCGGGTCCACGTATGTCTCTGAGAAAATGTCAGCTCCTTGCAGGTCAGGAAGCACTGCCAGACTCTGGCTAAGCTGGCTGGGCTGCACCCCTGCCCTCGCAAGCCCTCCAGTTCCTTGTCTGCTGTTCTCTTGGAGGGTCTGTGGCTGGACCATCTCTTTGAGCAACCAAACCACTTCTCTCCAACACACAGCCAAGAATCCATCCCTCAGGCTAAGGGTATGAATCCCAGCTTTACTACTAACTGCCTGTGTGACCTTGGGCAAGTTACTTCACCTCTCTGAGCCTTGGTTTTTCTTATCTGTGAAATGGAGAATGTACCACCTACTTTATCAGGCCAGGATTTAAACTTAGATCTCTCCTGACTCTAGAGGATTGGGTGAGATTACGACAGAAACATGTAGCACAGTGGTTGTCATCCTAGGCAGTATGTCTGAATCACAGAAGCGGTTTGAAACAAACACACCCGTGCAGTGCCTGGGATTCAGCTTTAGGAGGTTTGGGGTGTAGAATGTACAACTGGATCGAAGGTCATTTCTTCGAAATGGTACTTGAGACATGTAGTAGGCCCTTAGAAATGTTGGTTTATTTCTTTTTTCCCTAATAACAAGTCTCTATTATCCTCTGTCTGGTTATGTTATTATCATTTTTTATGGTGCAAAAACAGATTTATCTGTGTGTACAACATTGAGCAGTTTTCTATCAAATGGAGAAGATCAAGATTCTTAAGCAGCTGACTTTGGGACTCACTACAATGGGCAGACTTGCTGTGCTGCCTTCAGATGCTAAGTCTCTTTATCTGACATTTCAGCAGGCTTTTTATTTTTTATTTATTTATTTTTTTAATTAATTTATTTTTTTGTTACAGATATTTTACCTTTTTACCCCATTGGCACCCCCCACCCCTCCCCCCCTCCACCCTGTCCCTGGCTTAGTTGTCCATGTCCATTGGTCATGCATACATGCATATAAGTTCTGTGGTTTATCTCTTCCCACCCCCCCACCCCCCATCCCCTCTTCTGAGGGATGTCAGTCTGTGCCCCACTTCCATGTGTCTGGGTCTACTGTATTCCTCAGACTGTTATGTTCATTATATTCCGTATATAAGTGAGATCATGTGGTATTTGTCCTTCTCTACAGCAGGCTTTTTAAATGGGTCTTCCTGTTGGGCCTGCTTTTCTAATTTCTCATGATATACAAGCTGGTGAGCCAGACAGCCTGTGTTCCTCTTCTGTTTATCCAGGTACTTTCCTGTGAAGCGTATGAGATCAGTTTCACTGTTTGCTGAAGCCGAGGTCTTCTGGTCTTGCTGGTTAACATACTCTTCAGCTCCAGAGCAACCTCTAGGCCAGCTCCCCGGTTATCCCATCAGGCCTCTTACTCACTGGAAGGCAGATTTTACCCTCCTGTTTCCTTAGACGTCTTAGATGCTGCTCTGCATGTTCCCTCCTCGCCTCAGCTTGTTCTTCAAAGAATGCAGCAAAAAGAGGTGTTTCCGTGTCTTCCTTGTAATAACAGGCTGTAGATAAATAAGCATTGCTGACGTGCAGCTTGTAAGATGCCACTTGATTGATAGCAACGCTACACTCTCCAGAGAGGAGGCTCCGGACCTGGGATGCCATCTCAGCGTTAGAGAAACCCAGGCATAAAAGGTGCTACCCGGCCTGATAAGTTATTTTTACCTCTTTCCCTTTGCTCACACCAGACCCCTGCTGGGATTCCCTCACCTCGACCCACTCTTTCATGGTGTCTACCACACTCAACATTTCTTTCTTGCTAAAACGACCCTCTTCTCCCTTCTCCCCAGGATCCTCACAGCCCCCTGGCCCATATTGCTGAGCTGAGCTGGTCCTTATACAGGGGTGGCCCCTGCTTGGAACAGGGAGGATCACTTGACCCAAGTGTGACCAATTTGCCCTCCTTAGTGTGGCTCAGTTAGTTGACAGTCATCCCATACACCAAAAAGTCACTGGTTCAATTTCTGGTCAGGGCACATGCCCAGGTTGTGGGCTGGATCCCCAGTAAGGGGTGTGCAGGAGGCAGCTGATAGATGTTTCTCTCTCGCATTGATGTTTCTCTCTCTCTCTAAAAAAATAAATAAAAACACATTAAAAAAAAAAGAGTGACCAGTTCATTGGCTAGTTGGTATCCCATGAGACAGCTGGGCTGAAGAAGCTCTGCTCACTAGGAACAGTGGTAATGAACTAAAATAGCTTCTCCCTGAGACCCGATGAGAATGTGAGGAGGATGTGGAGCTGCCACTGAAGATGCAGGGATCCCACAAGTGAACTCCCTGATGACCTCTAGGTTCACTTCCCCTTCCTGTGTGTACCTTCCAGCGACTGCCTTCCCTGTCTTATCTCTGTCTCACCCATGCGTGCAGCCTCCAGTTCCACATGTGCTCAAGTTTCACTTCCTCCCAGAAGCCTTCCCTGACTACTCTAGGTATGTTGACTGCAGGCAGGGTTGGGCATACCTGTTCTTCGTTCCACAGTATTTGGATTTCATAGTTGTCATTATTTGCGCCCATCCTTTTCTTTTTTTAAAATTTTAACTACCACAGCTGGAAGTCTTTTTTTAAAAAAAAAACAATTAATTAATTAATTTTATCCTCACCCAAGGACATTTTTTGATATTTTGTTCAGATAGAGTGGGAGGGAGAGAGAGAGAGAAACATCGACATGAAAGGGACACATCGAGTGGCTGCCACCGACACGACCCAGCCAGGGCCGGGGACAAACTGCAACCGAGGTACATGCCCTTAGCAGGAACCGAACCCGGGTCTCTCTGGTCTGCAGGCCAACGCTCTAACCGCTGAGCCAAACCAGCCAGGGCTGCGCCCATCCTTTTCCACACCACCTCTGAAAAAAAAGCTACCCTAAAGCAGCTCACAGCCCCATGAGCTTTCTGATCACAGGGTCTGGAGGTCATTCTGTTTTATTTCCCAGTGCTTTACACAGTGACAGGCACATAGTAGGTGCACAGTGTATGTTCAAGTGAGTTCTGGTTTCACTTGGCTCTTATTCTGAGGTCTCTAGTCTGGCTTTGCTCTTTGACCTTAGTCAAGTTTCTCCTCCTCTCTGGTCCTCAGTTCCCTTCTCCCCTCAACTCTAAAATTTCATGAGTCTATGAAATAAATATCTGCCAAACATGTATTAGGTAGGGAACACTTTGATGGGTACTGGCAGCGAGGGGGGTGGATGCAAAGATATAGTAATTTATGTTTCTAGGAGCTTATAGAGAGATTGCAGAGGTAAATAAGCAAACAAGTAAACATACAAAAACAACCCATGAGAGAGTATCAGGCTCAGCAGCAATTCAATGGCTGTCAGAACATAGTGCAGCTGAAAAAATCCAGACGATACATGTGATACCGGTTCATAACCTGGCTATCACCATGGCCCGGCACAACCTGAGAAGGTTTTGGGTGGTAGGAGCTAAGGCTGGGTGGGATTTACGTACACTGAGCAGGCAGGGTGGGCATTCAGGTACAGATGGACTTGGGCCATCCAAATGAACAGGATAACACAGGGTATGTTTTGGGAGGTGGGTCCCCAGAAACTGGATGACAGGTCTGGCAGGGAGGCAGTGGGCAAGCCCAGCGTAGCAAGCTGAGAATGGGCAAAAGCCTAAGCCCGCCATTAAAGTTTTAATAAAATTGGTCACAGGGATAGAGGGGTTGGATAATGAATGGTTTAATTTTTTTTTTTAACTTATACTTTCCTGTATCTTTTAAATTAAAGAGGTTTAACATGCATTTCTTATGTCATATAGAACAAATTGCTCTTTAAATATTTCATGCTTGAGAGTTTGTACTTCATACTGGTTTTGAGCTGGAAGAAAGGTTAATGGGATTGGATGGAGAAGAGGGCATGGGAGGTGGGCCCAGGAGGAGTGAATCCCTGTGGAGAATGTGAGGTGATGAGAACCTGGAAGTGTCACAAGGAGGGATGAAGGCGTCACTGCCTGAATCCTTCATGCAGAGAGAAAAGACTCAGAGAACTGTTGCTGAAAGGTTAGTACGTTAGGATGACGGCAGCTAAAAGGGACGGTAAAGAGATGGTGAGGACTCCAGACTGATACCTGCAATGAGTCTCCCACTGCTTTTGCCAGAAAAATTCTGGCAGAGATACCTCGAGGGGTATCTGTCACCACCGCATCTGTCACCACCGCATTAGAGCTTAGCCTGGAAGAGCCCCGCAGTACCATCTATCCAGCCCCTTCAACGCACTGGGAGCTCTTTAGAGTCATTTAACAATGTGAAGAAGTCTGATCTTCACAGAAGTATTCACCACGCACACGTTCTTCTTTCTTGGACATTAAAAAAAAGTGACTTGCCCTGGCCGGTTTGGCTCAGCGGTTAGAGCGTCGGCCTGCGGTCCTGAGAGACCCGGGTTCGGTTCCCGCTAAGGGCGCGTACCTCGGTTGCAGTTTGTCCCCGGCCTGGTCGGTTGTGTGGGTGGCAGCCACTCGATGTGTTCCTTTCACATCGATGTTTCTCTCTCTCTCTCTCTCTCCCTCCCACTCTACCTGAACAAAAAATGGAAAAATGTCCTTGGGTGAGGATAAAAAAAAAAAAAAAGTGACTTGACTTTTAAAAAGCCCACTCTTTAAGGCACTTGTCTGTTGGGTGAAGTGAAGTATACCTGTATGTATTATAGCTCAAGTCCTAATTCTAGCTAATGCTGGCTTTTGGAAGCTCTTCCTGAATAAGAGCTTCCAAAAATAAGTCTAGGGGAAACTTTGCCTAATGTTCAGAAGAAAATGACCATTAACTGAGAACAGAACTTAAACTGTGTAAGTGTTAATAGTTGCAGGTGCTCATTTAGTAATAACTGCTAAACATATTCTTTACTCTCTGTGAGATTGCCCAATAGCCTGCACCTGAGCATTGCCAAGGTCAGCTGACTTTTGCTAATGTTAATTGGCATTTGGATGGTTCCTCTGTAAAACTGCACACTGTGCCCATAGGTGTCTGTCTCTAGTGCATTTACCTTCCCTTTTTGTTGTCACCTTAGTTTCCTCTTTGCAGGGTAAGTGCTTCCAGGCCAGTTTCTAAGCCATGTCTCCCCTATATTCTGTCTGATACAGAGTCAGGAATAAGTAGCTGGCAGATTAAACTGAAGGGTGTTGCTAACTTAGCCCCATTATTTTGTCCACTCTACCTGTCCAAACTTATCTGTCAATACGTCCTAGCCTTTCTCCCTTCCAGCTGCTGTCCCCATCATTTCATGAAATATTTGTTTCCTTCTTCTGAGCACCTTCTCTCTCAGCTCCCTTCCACTAGATCTTCTCAGCCCTTAAATCCAGTGAAAATAACTTCTTTCCCTTTGAGGCCTTCCCGTGGGTACTTGCCCAGCCCTCTCTCCTGCTGCAGGCATCCACAGCTCTTAGAGTCTGAGCCTCATACATGACTCTTCTGAAGTGAAGGTTTTCTGGGGGTTCATTCTGTATTCCAAGCCAGGCTGCGAGACCCTTGAGGACAGGGGCCGTGATTTATCTTGCTTAGTGTTTTCACCACCTCTAGCGTAGGGCGGGATGCATAGTAGGCATTCAGCAAACACAGGGCCAGTGTCACATAAACTGTGCTCAGCCAGCTGAGCTTCAGCCCGGGAGTTTGCGTCTACAAGCCCAGGGGCTGGGAGAAGTGCAGCAGCATCATTTTCATCACAGCTCTGCTCACACGACCTTCTTTGTTTTCTTGCCTGGAGAGGGAAGAGCAAGGAAACAGGCCAAGTGTGCAGAGTTGTTTGACATCTCAGCAGCTGTACAGAATGCTCACTTGTTCTCCCTCTCATGCACCAGAATCGCCCCACGTCACAGTTTTCTCCTGCTCTGCGTTAGCCTAGTGACTTCTGTCTTGCTCCTGCTTCTCCAGGAAGTGGCTGAGCCTGGTTCTGCAAACCCACGTGGAGTATCTAGTCCCAGGGAGAGAAGGGGCCAGGGCTTCCCTCTGTGGACGGGGCCTGATCTCAGCTGGGGAGATGAAGGGAAGTCCTAGTGCCTGGATCCATAACAGGCTGGAAAGAGAGCTGGCTCCAGATGACAGCTCAGCTTCTGAAGGGACAGGCCTCCCTGTCTCTCCTCCTCTTCTTTTCTTCACTTAGCATACTATTAAGGACCTACTGTGGACCAGGCACTGCCCAAGGTAGTGGTAAGCAAACAGGAATATTCCTGTCCTCTTGCAGCTTATGCTCCATTGGTGGAGAAAGGCACTAAACAAGGGAACAGAAAAGGACACATCATTTTAGCATGTGTTAAGGGCTGTGAACGGAGAGAGCAGGTGCTCCAAGAGACAAGAGGGGATGTAGGTTAGACTGGGTGGTCAGGGAAGGCTGCCGGGAGGAAGAGACTGTTAATTTGAGAACTGAGGGGTGAATCTAGGCCTGATGAAGTGGGTTCTGTCCCCACTACCAACGAGAGGGTGCTGGTGTGGGAGTGTAGGGGTCCGGGCTTTGGTTCGGGAGTGACATGTGCTTGGGCGAGTCTTTCTCCCCACAGGGCCTGAATTTCCCCAGCTCTTAATATTTAAATGCCTTCCAGCACTAGCCTCCTGGACTTTATGATCACGCGAAGCATCCTTGCTGGGCAGGAGCCCACCTGTTCAGTCAGGGCAGGAGTCACTCACCTGGTGGTGTGGCCCGCGGCACAGTAAAGCCTCTGGTACCGCTGAGACTGCTGCTGCTGACAGGCAGGGACACTTAGCGCCGAGTCATGTTCAGGGCCTGTTTTAGCAACACTGCTGGTAAATATTGACTCTGTGGCATGAAAGTGGAAAGCAGAGATGACTGCATTAACTCACTCAGAGGGTAGAAGTTCACTGAGCCCTGATAAGACAAGATGTAGTTATGCAATATGTAGGTGTGTCACCAATAAATATGTTGTTTAGAGGTGGGGAGAGTGGAAAACAGGACAAGGAAGCCGTCATGGGCAATCTGTGGCTGCTTCCCTGTCGCCAGCTTCATCTTCTTTTTGTTTTCAAACACCCTTGAGGCATATAGAAAAATAACTGGAAGGAAATACACAAAACATTTACTGTGGCATTCCCTGGAGATGGTGAAATTGCCACTAATTTGATTTTTTATATGCTTTCTTTTTTAAAAATATATGTTTTTATTGATTTTTTTAGAGAGAGAGGAAGGGAGAGAGAGAGAGAGAGAGAGAGAGAAATATCCACATGAGAGAGATACATGGATCAGCTGCCTCCTGCATGCCCCTCACTGAGGATCGAGCACACAACCCAGGCATGTGCCCTGACTGGGAATCCAACTGAGACCTCTCAATCCACTGAGCCACACCAGCTGGACTCATATGCTCTTTCTATTTTTCACACTGTCTATAATGATCACATATTATTTGTAATCAGAAAATGGCAATGTATTATAAATCAAATATTTTTCTTTGAAGGGTCTGAACTTTCAGAACTTTCCAGATCCCTCAGGTCATTGTGTTTTGCCTACTGGACATTGTGTAGTAACATGGCTGTCAAGAGAAGAGGAAAGTCCATAGGAGAGAACTTATTCTTCTAAATAAACCCCGATCTAAGTGTGTTTACTTAATGATTTGTACTCATGAAAGCAGAATGTGGTGGGAAAAATGCCAATCACTTGAGATTTCAGGATTTCTTTTCTAAGTAAACAAACACTTGCTGTTTGGAGTGTTTTCTGTTTGCCAACCCTGTACTCCACAATGCCCAGGCCAGCCCCAGAACAGGGCAGGTCTGAGAACTGGACACTCTGATGAGTGGTTACATGTGAGCTGAGGGTAGGAGGAGCCATGTATGGAGGAGGGACTAGGCCTTAGAATTTGTAGCATGGGATTGGGGTTGCCATTATAATAATAATTACCATAGCCCTGGCCGGTTTTGCTCAGCAGTTAGAGCATCGGCCTGTGGACCAAAGAGTCCTGGGTTTGGTTCCCGTTAAGGGCACATACCTTGGTTGCGGTTTGTCCCTGGCCCCGGTTGTGGTTGTGCGGGAGGCAACCAATCAATGTGTCCCATGTTTCTCTCTCTCTCTCCCCCTCTTACTCTGTCTGAAGATAAATGTAAAAATATCCTTGGGTGAGGATTAAAAAAATAATAATAATAATTACCACAGATTAAACACCAACCATCTACCAGGAGCCTTTCATACATTATTACTAATCTTTAGAAAACATTGTGTGATAAGCATTAGCTTACCTTTTAGGGATGAGAAAACCAGGGCCAGGAGAGTAAACTTCCCAAAGGCCCAGAGCCAGTCAGCAGCAGACCCTGGGTTCAAACCCATGTCCGCCTGACTACAAAGCACTTACTCTTTCCACCACACGAGGCTGCCTCTCAATGATTTGGGTTTTGCACTAGAGAACAGAAATGTCCAAAGGGAGCCTGAGCTAACAAGGTACATGCATTGAGGGTCTTTGGGGAAAGAGGCAGCCCCAAGTGTGAAACATGGAGAAGTAGTGCAGGTAGAAGCCTAATCTGTGAGCCCTGAACCCAGGACTGAGGGTTTTTGCTCACTTAGGGTGACGCAGCAGGCCTGGGGTTGGGGGCGGGCACAAAACCGTGGGACAGGTGGGCCTTTTTAAAAAAGAAAATTGTTTTTTCTTTATTGATTTTATAGAGAGAGTAAGGGAGAGGGAGAGAGAGAGAGAGAAACACTGATGAGAGAGAACATTGATTAGCTGCTTCCTGCATGCCCCCCACTGGGGATCGGGCCCACAACCTGGGCCTGTGCCCTGACCCGGAATCAAACTGGCAACCTCTTGGTGCATGGGTCAATGCTCAACCACGGAGCCACACTGGCCAAGCTAGATGGGCCTTTTTTGAGGCTCCTCTGGTCAGTCCAGAGGGCCCTCCATCCTTGGACTACTTGTGCGATAGGGGCGGCCTTTTGTTGGGAAGCAGGATATTGGAGCATGGTGTTGCTCCACCAAGGTCTGTGGGTGATTGGTCTGTAGGCCTTCTTTGTACCTAGTTAATTAAAACAACCTATAGCCCTGGCCCGTTTGGCTCAGTGGTTGAGCGTCGACCCCTGCACCAAGATGTCACCAGCTGGATTCCCGTTGTGGGCCCGATCCCCAGTGGGGGGCATGCAGGAGGCGGCCCATCAATGTTCTCTCTCATTGATGTTTCTATCTCTCTCTCCCTCTCCCTTCCTCTTTCTCTAAAATCAATAAAGAAAATAAATAAATAAAACAACCTATAGAGGAGTTTCATGGTTGTTTAGCTGGATTAGTAGAGCTAATTTCTGAGTCTGTGGCTCCCAGTCCAGTCCTCAGAGCCCTTGGAACGGGCCAGGAGCCTCCCTCCCTCCTCGCCCTCCCCCTCTGGAGCTCTCCCTACCTGCGAACATAACTGGAGAACGCTGTGCTGGCCCCTCACTGGGGAAAGTCTGCCTTGGAGTTTGATTTCAGTTAAAGTTGGTTTCCATTGATTTTATTTTCTTAGGAGAAAAAATGTGTGTTTTGGGGGAGGTACTGAATTGTGGTGTGGGGTGTTTTTTTTTAAAAAAAAAACACTATTATTTTTGGCCCAAGAAGCTGAGCTGATTGAAGCCTAGCTGTACCCTTTATGGAAATGTCTTATCTTGTGGTTCTCCTGAGCTGTGGCTAGAGTATTTTTGATTTCCTGGCAAAGCCAGATAGGACTTTAAAATTTGATGGAGAAGGTTTTCAAGTTACCGAAATGGAAAGAAGCATTGGCATTGGTACGCTCCTCCCTGGTCCAGGGGTTTGTGCTCCTCTGGGGCTCCCACCACTGTGCGCATCTTTTGTGGTTTTTTTTGGTTTTTTTATCCTCACCCGAGGATATTTTTCCATTTTTTGTACAGATAGAGTGGGAGGGAGAGAGAGGAAGAGAGAGACAGGGAAACATCGATGTGAAAGGGACACATCAAGTGGCCGCCACCCGCACGACCAACCAGGGCCAGGGACAAACTGCAACCGAAGTACGTGCCCTTAGCGGGAACCGAACCCAGGTCTCTCCGGACCGCAGGCCGACGCTCTAACCGCTGAGCCAAACTGGCCAGGGCGCGTCTTTTGTTTTTTATGTAATCATGATAATCATAATAATTGCCTACACTTGTATGAAACTTTACAGTTTATAAAGCACATTCATATACATGATCTCATTTAATTCTCATGGCTGCACTTCTAGACAGGCAGGGTCTATTAACCCTCTTTTTCAGAGAGGTTACGTGGTCTGGTCACACAGCCAGGAAGAGGCAGTATCAGAAGTTAAGCCCAAGTCTTCTAACTCCAGACCAGGAGAGGCAGGAAGGTCTGCACACAGTAAGGTGCGGACCTGCCCTTGTCCTGGAATGCAGGCTGTCTGCACGGAGAGATGTGAGCACGGGAGACCTCACTGTGACTGTCCCGGGCCCAGCAGGGCCGACCTGTGTAGAAAATGGGACAACCTTTGAGGTTCAGTTTGAGGTTTTGCGTGGGGCTTTGCCTCTAAGGCCGTCTATGGTTGCTGTTTGGTCTTTATTATAATTTTCCTGTGAGACAGCAGGGTAGGTTGATCCTATCAGCCCCATTTTACAGATGAGAAAATGGATGTTTCAAGAGATTGGGTGAGTCACTCAATGTCATTTATGCATTATCCATGTAACAAATATTTATTGGGTGACTATTGGAGGTACATAGGGGACTGAGGTCACAGCTAGTACCGGGTAAGGAGGGACTTGAAGGCAAGTAAGAAGAGGGAACACAGCAGGTACTCGCCAACTCTGCAGAGTCAGAGTCCTTGAGGACGGCCCAGGTTGTCCACAGCAAGGAAACCAACGTAGGCTCAGGCCAAAGTTCCAGAAACACTTTGTTATTCTTGTAAATAATGATGACGATAATTGCTACCATTTATTGCACTCCTCTTGTGTAGCAAACTACAGGCTGGGCATTTTACATATGCTGTGTCTAATTGTCATAGTAATCTATGTGACGTGATTATTTATCCCACTTTACAGATGAGAACACTGAGGCTCAGAGAGGTCAGATCCTTGGGATCAAGTCACCGTGGGATAAAAATCCAGTCTGTTTGATTCCAAAGCCAGACCGCTTTCCACTGACCCACTGTTTCTCTGTGACAATGGACTCGGAGAAACTCGCTGGAGAGAGATGGTCCAGTTACCTGTGGGAAGCTCATGGATAACGAGGGTCAGGTAGAGAGAAGGGGCTGGGGTGGGTGGGTGGACAGGACTTCAGCTCTGGACAGAGGATTTTTAAGAGACTGTGGGCCCTGCTGCTGGCAGCCGGTGCCTGATGAGAAAGCGGGCCGGGGGTGGGGGAGGGGGCCGGCGGGGCAGGCTCCTGTTCATGGCCCTGCTTCCAGCTGGCCCGAAGTTCTCAGGAGCCGGAGGCTGCTATGTCCTCTCGGATATCCTCCTGGGAGGGTGGCATTGCCACAAGGCTCATGGTCCCTGTTACACAAAGATGAGCGATACCTTCTCTCAGAACCCTGGAAACCCCAGCCTGCTTTTCCTTCTCCCTTCCCTGCTGTGTTAGTTTCCTGGGGCTGCCATGACAAATGGCCACAAACTAAGTGCTTTAAGACAACAGACATTTATTCCTCACAGTTGTGGAGGGTTGGTTCCTTCTGGAGGCTCTGAGGGAGAATCGATTCCACGCCACTCCCTAGCTTCTGGTGGCTGTAGTAGTCCTTGGCTGGTAGAAGCATCTCTCCAATCTCTGCTTCGTCTTCACACAACCTTCTCCCCATGTGACCTTGTGTTTTTTGTTGTTGTTGGTTTTCTTTGGTATGTGCCCCTAGCGGGAACCAAACCCGGGACTCTCTGGTCCACAGGCTGACGCTCCAACCGCTGAGCCAAGGTGGCTGGGGCCCATGTGCCCCTGTGAGTCTTCTCGTCTGTCTAACCTCCCTCTGCCCCACTCTTACACCTGTTTTTGGATCTAGGGCCCACCCAGGTAATCCAGGATGATCTCATCTCAAGATACTTAAATTAGGTACATTCCAAAGACCCTTTTTCCAAATAGGTCACATTCACAGGTTCTGGGGGCTTAGGACATAGACATATTTTGGGGTCCACTAGTCGCCCTACTATCCCTGCCACCCCTTTCTTCTCTGGAGTTGCCTGAGACCTTTGGGGTCAGTGCCCTCACTGAAGGCTGGGCCCTGTGCCAATGCACCTGCCTCTTCTCCCCAAGCAGCTCCCTGAGCCTTATGGGTCAAGTGGGTCTTGGCCCCCTGTAGACTGACAGTAGGAGGCTCTTCTGTGAAGAGCTGCTTGTGAATGTCACAGTGATAATTCCCACCTGGAACAGGCTATCCTTGTCCTGCAGGAGAGAGGTGTCCTTATTATGGCAAGGCCCCGTGGGTCAGCCAGGCTGTTTGTCTCCTGCCCATCAGCTGCTGGCACAGGTCCCTGACCATGTAATACCCTCTCCTGCCACCTCCCCTGACTTACCGCCCTGCCAAGATCTGCTCTGCTCCTCTGGCCTGATCGCCTCATCCTTCCCTGCCTGCCCCCTCTTATTCTATGCCTCATGCATCTCTGGTAACTCGTCTGTCCTCCTTTAGTTGTGGCACGTCAGAGATTTATTCGAGGGTCTTAGAGTTTACACACTGGGAGTACAGCTAGGCAAAAACCCAGAAGTGTTCTGAAGAAAGAAAAGTTGAGTTCTTGTAGTGAAAAGTGCATTCTTGTGAATAATCAGCCTTGCATTCTTAGCCCTAGGGTTGGTCCAGAGTGGTTATCAGTGAGATGTCAGGTCGTCTGGATAATGGATGTCAGGTGGATATTAGGTGGACTGGATATGTGAAGTCCTTGGGGGGTAATCAGAGGGTTATCTGGAGGTCTGATGTATATCTAGGCATTCACACGGGACTGGAAAGTTAAAAAAATTTACCCCTGGCTGGTGTGGCCCAGTTGGTGAATGTCGTCCCATGCACCGAAAGGTTGTTGGTTTGATTCCCAATCGGGGCACATGCCTGGGGTACAGGCTTGATCCCCGGTAGGGGGTGTTCAGGAGGCAGCCAATCAATGTTCCGCCCTCACATCGATGTTTCTCTCCCTCTCTTCTTCCCTCTTTACAAATCAATAAAAACTATTTTTTAAAAAGCTTACGTTCCAGGTTAGTTAGAACAAGAGTAGAGTCTTCCTCATGCCTCCACCTTCATAACGTTAATAACTTTAGCAGCCTGGTTGAAGTACCTCCATTTTATTTATATTCTATCTTCACTCTTTCCTCACCTCAAAGCCCCCTTTCAGGTTGAACACTGTTTGTCCACATAGCCCTCAGGTCTCTGAAGGGTCGAGTCTGATAATGGCAGGACCCGGACCTACAGGAAGGCTCTCCCTGTGCCTGAGGTAGGCTGAGTCGCCCACTCCTTCACCTCTGCCCCGGCTCTGCTGCCTCCTCAGGCAGTGTTCTCCAAAACAAACTGCAGGAGGATCACACTTTCTTCTCTTAGCAGTCTAAGGGTAACCCCACTTCCTGAGGGTCAGCTTCTCTGGGAGCGGGCAAGGCCATCATGGAGGCCAGTAAGAGGACAACGAAGTGAACGGACACTTGGTCCAAGTTGCTGCAACCTCAGGGAGGGCCCAGGGAGCCGAACCTCCCAGCCCAGAACCCTAGCCGGAAGGTGTTTCTGTCTAACAGCGCTGCCAGCCACACCCAAAGAAGGTCGATTTGCTAAGTGAAATGACTAATTAGTCCTGAAGCAGAGATTTCTATCTGCTCACAGTGGTATCATGACTTATTCATGCGAGGCTGGGACATTTACAGGGACTGGGCCCTTGTTTCCTGTAGCTTTCGTGTGATGGGCAGCCAACTGTATTTTTCCAGAATGGATAATTTCTCAGATCTAGCTTGCTTTCCCAGTGTCAGCCAGGAAACCTATAACTCTGATCACTTAAGAGCACCCTCCTTCTGGGTCTGCAGTCATTTCAGAAGGAATGCGTTCTTATCTGGGCCTCAGCTCCTTCTCTGGCAATGTTGGGGTTGGGCTCGATGGTATCTCAGCGCCTTCTAGCCCTCAGGTTCTTGACTTTTAAATTCTTGCCTCTTCCAGCAGCCAACCCTTCTGTTTTCTTAAGGTATTTGCTTCCATAGGGCTGCTGCAGGGTAATCAGAGACAGCTCAGCTGCTTGGAAGCCTCTGGCCCAATTTCACTTTCCTGCCCAATTACCAAGTCTTAAAGGCACCCATTGTTGTTCGAGCTGTTAGTTACTGGCCTTTGAAGATTGCACAGATTCACCTAATGTCTTCTGACTTTGGCTCCCTGCCTAAAATCTCTGTGATGAAGAACAAGATGCCAGCCTTTAGGAAGACTTAGGCAGGCTTACTCGAGTCATCTCTGAATCCCTTCAGGGTGAGGGAATAACGTCTCACTTTACAGGACATTTGCAATGTTACGATGACTGCTTCCTGCACTTTGGCTGTGGAATGAGTTGAGTCCTTAAGGATGTGGTTGCCACCTTGTGGATTGTCTAGGTGGGGATCGTAGGAGGTCCACAGGCCTCCTTAGAGGGACCAGGCTGTTAGGGGCTATGTCATGGTTTTGCTTTGCCGCTGTTCTTTTTTGTCTGTTTGACATTATGATCACACCAAAGATACTCTTTATATCCCATTTCCCCCAATTACATTACAATGTAAACATTTTTCTGTCATTCCCTTCATAAATATAGTTATTGGCCATGTGATGTTCCAGATTGAATTTTTAACATGATCATGTTTAACTCTTATAGTTGAAAAAGAAAACTAGTTAATTAAAAAAAAAAACCAAACCAAACAAAAAACAAATAGTGCATTTAAAAGTTTCCTTCCCTGTTCTCCTGAACCTCTCCAGGCCCAGTCCTCAGAAGTGACCATAGTTAAGTTTCTGTGTATCATTCCAGAAATTGTCTATGCATGTACAACCATATATGCAAATGCTGTTTTAAAAACTGTAGATGGAATTGTACTATACATGTAAGATGGGTTCAGAATGTTGTTCTGCAATTTGATTTTTTAAATAGATGGACCATAATGAACTTAACCAGTGCCCTTGTTGATAGATAATTAGGTTCTTACCATAATGAGCATCCTTGTACATACATTTACTCACCTTCTGGCTGCCAAGTATGGTTCTAGGCACTGAGGATTCTACAGTGAATAAGACCAACTTTTGTGCACCGCTCCTACCAGAATTGTCAGGTCAATTCTGGAGAGTAAAATTGTTGGCAGATTGATGATGCACATTTTTTTTTTTTTTCTTTTTTTTTTTATCCTCACCCGAGGACATTTTTCCATTTTTTGTTCAGGTAGAGTGGGAGGGAGAGAGAGGAACAGAGAGAGAGAGAGAAACATCGACGTGAAAGAAACACATCGAGTGGTTGCCACCCGCACAACCGACCAGGGCCGGGGACAAACTGCAACCGAGGTACGCGCCCTTAGCGGGAACCGAACCCGGGTCTCTCAGGACCGCAGGCCGACGCTCTAACCGCTGAGCCAAACCGGCCAGGGCGATGATGCACATTTTTTTAGTGCATCTGAGCCATGTAGAATATTTTATTGAGTGTTTGATAAACCAGTGGCTGCCTGAAACGTTCTCCCCTCCTCTGGCCCCAGGCCGTATTATGATCACCCTCTCCACAGCCTCCCAGGGTTAAAGGGCCATCTACGGAGGCTTCAGGAAGGTCACTACAGCAGTGATGGGTGGGGACAGTAATATGTGTTTGCTGCCACTTTTAAGGTTCACAGGGTACAGCTTTGCTGTGTCTTCATAACTGTGTGGGAAGTCAAAGTGTCTGGTTTGCACTTACAGAAGGAATGGGGCCCCAGAGAGTAAGGTTACTGACTAAGGTTGGTGAAGGGACTCCTAGCTCTCCACGAAGCTGGCTGGTGGCGAGGCTGGGATGAGGACCCAAGAAGAGGGCATTGCTTCCTGGGACCTCTTGAAGAGTTGCTCTGAGTTTCTGCCATTTAAATTAAAGTGCTTTAAAACATGAAGATAAATTCGTTTTTTTCTTTTCACTTACTGTGTGGAGATAGGGTTCTAAAGGACTTGCATTTCATAAATTTATTTAGAGCTGCTCTGTGCAATGCAGTAGCCACTAGCTACGTGTGACAATTTAAATTTAAATATAATTGCTCTGGCTGGTGCTCAGTGGTCAGCCCGCAGATCTATGACTCACGGGTTTGATTCCATTTAAAAGCGCGTACCTCAGTGGCAGTTCGTCCCCGGCCCTGGTCAGGGTCCTGCAGGAGGCAACCAGTCAAAGTGTTCTTCTCACATCAATGTTTCTCTCTCTCTCTCTCTCTCTCTCTCTCTCTCTCTCTCTCTGTCTCTCTCTCCCTCTCTTCCTGGTTCTTACTCTATCTAAAGATAAATGGAAAAATACCCTAGGGTGAGGATTAAAAAATAACTTTGAATGTAATTAAAACTGAATAAAATTACAAGTAAGTTCCTCAGCCATAGTAGCTGCATTTTAAGTGCTCAGTGGCCTCCTGGCTAGTTAGCGGCGGCTGTGGACAGTGCACTTAGAGAACATTTCCGCCGTCCATGGTGCTGACGTAGTGTCCATAGGCTGGGACATTGTCTTTCTCTTAAGCACTCAGATGTTTGGGGCAGGGATTTTTGAGATCATCTTCACTTTCTAACTCTACAAGAAGGGAATAGGAGGCTCACAGACGGGAGGTGACCAGGTGCCCACTGTCATGCAGCTGAGGGTTCAAAGTGACAATTAGAGCCAGGTCTCCTGTGTACCCTCCACTCCAGCCTGCCTCATTTATCCCAAGGGCCCTTTTGTGAATGACTGCATCTGTTCCTCTGCCCTGACCACTTGCTGATGAGAGGGCCCAGGTCAGGCGCCCTCTGCCATGTAGCCCGGGTCTGCCTTCTGCCTGTGTCCCCAAGACCTGGAGACTACAGCATGAGTCAGCCACCTCTGCATGGCAATGCTGTGCCCTGAAGATTCTCCCCCAGGACTGCAGGCCAACCCTTGAACCCTCTTCTGATGGGGTCAGGACAAGTTTATAAATAAGGTTACGCGCCCAGCTGGTGTGGTTGAGCGTCGACCCATGCACCAAGAGGTCACTGGTTCAATTCCCGGTCAGGGCACATGCCCAGATTGTGGGCCTGATCCCCCATGGGGGACGTGCAGGAGGCAGCCAGTCGATGTTCTCTCTCATCAATGTTTCTATCTCCCTCTCCCTTCCTCTCTCTCTAAAATCAATAAAAGAAAAAAACTATTTTTTGAAAAAGCAAGGCTGTGGGAAGCTGGGCTGCTGTTCTGCACCCAAACACACCCCACCAGTGATCCGCAGAGTGAAGAATGAAGGGATGTGAAGCGTGGACCAGATAAAACTGGAGATGCCAGCAGGTCCAGCCAGTGTTTTCAAAGGTGGGGGCAGGTATGCAAATCACCTGTAGAGGCTTAGAACACGTCAAATGCAAATGGAAAGTCAAGATGATTGAGAAGGCAGAGGGGGCCTTGCAGCAGAGGGAGCCTTGCCTCTGGTCCTCCTCTGGGGTCAGGGAGTGATGCGAAATCACTGGTTTAGACTGAGAGGCAAATGTTGAAAGGGCCAGTAATGCCTGTACTTCACGCTGCATAGATTTTATTTTCCACTCAATCTCTTTCTTCTGGAAACTGTAGTTAGGAAAATTGGCAGAGAGTACTAAACAGTCGATAACCGTTGTTAGTACTGCTACTACAACTAGTACTACTACTCAGGTCCTTCTCTGGTAATAGTAGTAGTTCTAGTAGTAATAACAATACTACTATGACTAGTAATATTGATAGTTATCAACTGCTTAGTATCCTCTGCCAATTTTTCTAACTCCAGAGTCAGTATTAATGGTTATAGCAGCAGTTGTAATAGTAAACAGGAAGACCTGAGTTAAACATTATGTCCACAGCGTCTTCAGAGGTGGAAGGAAGTGTTCTTTCTGGTGTCTGAGGATAGTCCTCTTGTGTGTTCACGCTAGTAGTTCACAGATGTTGTGGACATTGGAATCACCTAAAGGGCTTGTTAAACCATAGGTGCTGGATTCCACCCCCAGAGTTTCTGATTTAGCATCTCTAACAAGCTCCTGAGTGATGCTGATGCTACTGGTTTGGGGATCACACTGTGAGAAGCACTGGTTTATGCCCTCAGGTGCTAGAGAGAACTCAGCTTAAGTTTCAGTGGCACAGATTTAAATGTCGAAGACCCTTTTACAAACCCTCCTATCAATGTCCCAACTGTGCCAGCTGCCCAGAAGAAGCCTCTGTACCATCTGGAAAACACTTTTGTCATTATGGACCATGGCAGTGTTTCAGATTTTCAGTCCTAACCACCAGTAAGTCTCGAGCTGCTCCGATGTGCCTGTCTGACAGGGGTGTGGTGGGTCACAGTGATGAGGTGTAAGACATTGCCCTGCCCTTAAGAAAATTAATCTGGTTTTGGGGTGGGGAAAAGACAATGACAGGAAAAAAAAGTGTACAAAAAGATAAGTAAGTAAGTGTACTCAACTTTGGAAGCTGACACATTTGGAGGTGGGGATCCCTGGGGGTTGGCATGGTCAGGAGGAGTTGGGACTTGAACCTAAGCAGAGGTAGGATTTGAGTAGGCAGAAGGTATCTCAGGACAGGCAGACAGGGTGAATAGAAGCCCAGAGGTGGGAATGAATGTGCTGGGTTGTGCCTGCCGGGAAGACAGGGTACAATTGAGCAAGCAGAATGGGGCCAGGTGATGAAAGGGCCCTGGGGCCTGGCCAAGGCACTCAGGCTTGATGGGAAAGGGAAAACAGGTCTTGAGCAGAGGAGAATGTGATGACATCAGTGTTTCAGGAAGATGGACTTGGGGATGTGTGGCGTAAACCCGAGGGTGGGTGGAGGACCGCGGGCAGGAATGCCGATCAGGAGGTGCTAAGTGTATTATTTATCCATAAAAGTCTAGCTCAAGAGTGTGGCAGGTATGAAGAGAGTAAATTCCAGTCAGAAAACATGCACTGCAGACCTACTGTGTGTCTGACACTGTATTAGTTGCCTGAGGGTACAAGGATGGGTGATTATGGGCCCTGCGGAGAACCTCGCAGTCTAGTGAGGAAGAGGAACATATACGAAGAGAGAAAATGTCAGTAAAATGTGCAAAATGCCATGGTGGAGGTGTGCACCAGAGGTGAAAACAGTGGAGGACCTCGTGTCCAGGACACAACATTTCAAAGGAAAGATCAGAAGGGATTAAATAAATTCTGGCTGACTTTCTTGTGCTCCTTTTGACAAAGAGGAGGTCTTATGTTTGCAGACTGAAAAAAAGGGGCCTGCCCTTTCCTCCCCTTGACTAAGGCCCGTGGTGACTCTGAAGTCCAGTGGCCTGTGTTGTGTGACCCCCACCCCCCTTGAGTTCATCCTGATTGGATAATGACGTGCTCTGTTGTGCTGGTTGGGGGTGTCCATTCAAGTGTTTATTTTCTTTCTCTCCCTCCCTCCTGTTAAAACAACACAGGAAATTTTGAAAGGAAAGAGTTCACTCATCATCCTAGCACATTTTTGCAACTGTATTCTCTACTATTTTTGGCCACATGCGTATGTTTAAAACAAAACAAAAAATGTAATCAAGCTGTATCTAGCATTTGCGCATGTTCACTTAACATTATCTTATAATACACGGAGCTATTTATCATTGTAACGTTTGTGTAATCTCCCACTGCACCTGGAGCAACTAACTGCCACCGCAGTTCCTTCATGAAGGATGTTTAATTTGTTTCCAGCTTGTCGTTGTCCACGGAGCTGTGTTCTTGTCTTTTCTCTCCATAGGCCACATTTCCAAAGAACCCTGTCCTCGGACTCAGGTCATCTGGTTTTAAGTTCCAGATCTGTGGCTAGTTAGCTGTGTTACCTTAACTCTCTGAGCCTTGAGTTTCTGGTCTGTAAAATGGTGATAATATTGACTGCACAGGGTGCTGAGAGATGACCCAGGGCCAATATGTGTACAAGTGTTTCATAAAGGACCTATACATTTAGGCACGGTTGACATCCAGGAAAAGAACATGAGTAAGCATTTTATGGTTCTTTTTTGTTGTTGTTAATCCTCACCCAAGGACATTTTTTCCATTGGTTTTTAGAGAGAGTAGAAGAGAGGGAGGAAAAGAGAGAGAAAAACATTGATGTGAGAGAGACACATTGATTGGTTGCCTCCTGCATTACCCTGACCAGGGCCAGGGATTGAACCTGCAACCTAGGTATGTGCCCTTGACCAGGAATCAAACCCCTGACCCTTGGGTGCTTGGGTCAATGCTCTAACCACTTAGCAACACCAGCCAGGGCAAAATTCTTCCTTTTTTAAAAATCTCTTTGAGATATAATTCACATACCTACCATTCACCCATTTATAGTGTATAATTCAGTGGCCTTTATTATATTCAGAGCGTGTGTCATCACTGCAATCAATTTTAGAACATTTCATCCCCCCGTAGAAAAAAACTCTATACCCATTAACGGTCGCTCCTCATTTCTCCCAGTCTCTCTCGGTCTAGGTAACCATGAATCTACTTTTGTCTCCATGTATTTGCCAATACTTGTCATTTTATATAACTGGAATCATACAATATATGGTGTTTTATGACTGGCTTCTTTCACTTAGCATAATGTTTTCAAGGCTCATCCACATTGTAGCATGTATCACTGTTTCATTCCTTATAATTGACAAATAATATTCCATTGTATATCTGTAGCACATTTTATTTATCTATGCATCAGTTAATGGACATTTGGGTTGTATGGTTCTTGATACATAATGCTAAATGGCATCTATCAAACAGTGTTGTATACCCCAAGCTGTTTGATACGCCAAAAAGTAGGACTCTTTGTCCATTTTCCAGGAACAATTAAATTGCAGAAATTAGGTAACTGTAGGAGACCTTCCTTCCCATTGCTAACTTTCCCCGGGACTGGAAGGTCAGAGGAGAGGCGTTGGGGGACATAGAAGCCTTCCTGGAGGAGGGGGATTTCCAACTGGCCCTTCGAGGATGGACAGCTCTCGCTGAGTGAGGAGAGGTGGACATCTTGGGCAGTGTGAGCAGAGGACAGGGCGGCATGATAGGAGAGTGGAGTGAAGATTTGAGGGCACTGAAACTAGGGGTCCAGATTACAGGCTGAGGGGATCTTATACTGTCCCTTCATTTTGGGGGTATGTGAGAAAGAGTTGATTGGTGGTGAGCGTGATGAAGCGAGGACGGGCCCGCCACTGTCTTTCAGCTTTCCCTGTCCCTGTAGCTGGTGGGGTTAGCCTCCCTGCATCTCAGCGGCTTCCTGGAGCCGGCTACCTGTGGGCGGGAGGGAGGAGTAGTCTCCACTTTGCTCTTGGCAGCCTACAAGATTGATGTAATCCGGACTTGGCTGTCCCTCTCCCAGCTGCTGGGCCTTCCCCTTGCAGGCGCCAAGTCTGAGCTGTCTGAAACATGAGGCGGGGCGGAGAGGAGACCGGTCTGGTCCTGAACTTGTCACTGCTTGGGAGAATAGGGAACTTGGACGAGTCCATTCCCTTTGCTAGGCCTCAGTTTCCCCACTTGTAAAGTGAGGGTGTTGGTGAGAATTTGCATGGTTTCATGAGGCTTTCCAAGTTGTACTGTGTGCTGGGGGCTCTCAGACAACCGGCCTTTGTTGGTTCTGCCCTGCCAGGGGGAGTTAGCAGAGTCTCTTGAGAGCTCTGGTGTAGCCTGGCTAATGTGGCTCAGTGGATTGAGCATTGTCCCATAGACTGAGAAGTCCCGGTTCGATTCCCAGTCAGGGCACCTGCCCGGGTTGTGGGCTCAATTTCCAGTGGGGGGTGTGCAGGAGGCAGCTGATCCATGTTTCTCTCTCACATTGATGTTTCTATCTCTCTCTCCCTTCCCCTCTCTCTCTAAAAAAAATCAATAAAAACATATTTAAAAAAAAGAGTGCTGGTATAGGTGCTAGGACTCCATGTCCTTAGCTGGGGGTGGCAGGGGCTAACATATTATATAGACCGTGACATAACATGAAGAGATGTTTTGATGCCCTCTGATCCCTGACCAGTCAGCTTGGAAGCCTGTGGCTCGGACTGCAAAGACAGATTTTCTGACTCTGGCCTGTTTTTGGTAAACTGGCAAAAGCTACATAGTCACTGTTCAGGGGGTACAGGCCTTAGTGGCTGGTGCTGCTATGGCAGCAGAGGGGCAGGCTGCCTGGGGAAGCTGGGTGGGCCAGGGTGGTGGGCTGGGGTTGGTCCTGGGGCTTTCATGGGAATGATGGGGTGCCAGGACGATGCGAGGCAGGCTAGTTTTGCCCATGTGGTCGAGATTTATGTGGGCTGGATCTGGTTCTATTCCTGGATCCAGTCCTTGTCTTCACTTCCCCTCCATTGTGAGCAACAGAGTTTCTTGTTTATTTTTCCTTCCCATTTCCACCTTGGCCATCTGTCTCTCGTGTTTGTTATTGGCCTCAAGCTTGAGGGACTCTGGGCAGATTGGTACAAGTTTGTTCCCATCTGGGGAGGGCACGTGGCTGACCTCCCACCTCCTGGGTTGTTTCGGGCATCCTTTCCATATCTTCTTCAGTACCTGAATGTCTTTCCTGAACTGTATCTGGTTCTAGAGGCTAGGATTTAGGTCCAAGGAGGATTCTGTTTCTGCTCTTGTTTTCAGTTTCTGTGGTGACTGTATCTACTAAAACCTTGAGCAAAACACATGGCCTCACACCCAGAGAGAGCCTGAGAGTGGAATCCAGTGTTTGAAACGCAATGTTTGAAATCACTGCTATTTGGGAAAATCTAGGCAGGATGATTTGCCTAAGCTGAGTGGATACCCTCCTGCCGAGAGCCTCCTGGTTTCCCCAACACCACAGGTAGGAAGATTCCATGGGGGTGGGTATTGGACTTACTTAGAAGACATGACTTTGTCTCCTTAAAGGCAAGATCTTGCACCTATAAGTGCAGGCCTTAGGCCAGAGCAGGACAGCAGGTAGACCAGCCAAGTGTGGGCTCTGTTTCTCTGCCTGGTGAGTGGTACCCTCTGCTAGTCACCTTCCTTACTCGCTTAAGCACTAGGAGGATTTGGTAAGAGTATTTTGAAAGCTCATGAAAATCCTCATCTGAAAAGAACTACAGGGGTTAAAGGAATTAATGTTTCAAAGGAAAGAGAGAGCAGTCATCACTGATTTTGGCCCCGAAGCCAAGACTGTGAGGTCAAAGAACAACCGGTGGCTACTGAAAGGGCAGGTGCGGCTCTCGGGGTTATAGGGTCCTTGGGTTGTATCTCTGGCTGACTCAGGAGGTGGTTCTGCACATGCTCATTGCTGTTGTGTGTGTGCCCCAGAGCCTGTGAGAAAGCCCATGTGATCGTGGTGACAAGAGCTGAGGGGATGACACACCTAACCAGCCAGCAGATTCTGCGGAGGTTCTACAGAGACCCCCACCTCCACCCCATGCTGTGGGGGCACTAACAGCTTCGAAAGTCCGCATCCCACTAAGGAGTTCAAAATCCTCAACACTTGCCCTGGCCAGTTTGGTGCAGTGGTTAGAGCATGGGCCTGAGGACTGAAGGGTCGTGGTTTCAATTTCCAGCCAAGGGCACATACCTGAATTGCAGGGCCGATCCGCGGCCTTGGTCGGGGTTGTGTGGTAGGCAACCAATGGATGTGTCTCTCTCATACTGATGTTTCTCTCTCTTGCTCTCTCTCTCTCCCTCTCTCCCTTCCACTCTATCTAAAAAAAAAAAAAAAAAAAAAAAAGTCAATGCCAAAATATCCTTGGGTGAAGATTAACAACAACAAAATCTTCAACACTCTACTGGTCTAAACAGAGCTTTTACATCCAGGCAAAGGTATCTGTATGAGGCAAGGCATGGATGATGATGATGATGACTTTCTAGAAAATGAACCCCCCTATTGAATGAATGGTTCTAAGCATTGATTGTCAAAGCTGCTATTATCACAAAGAGAGAGACAGTCAGACTGCATGTACTCCTGATGGAAGCACGCAGCACCACCTATGGAGTTTTGCCACAAACAAACCTGAAGCTGATCCAGCCTCTACATCCAACTACCAATTTATAGAGGACAAGCGACATGTTAAACAACACTATGGGGGTGCTGTCGGCAAAATCCAGACCATGGGAAACTTTGCAGATCAAAAGTATATTCAGTAAATGAAGTGTGTGTGTGTGTGTGTGTGTGTGTGTGTGTGTGTGTGTGAGAGAGAGAGAGAGAGAGAGAGAGAGAGAGAGAGAGAGAGAATGAAAGAGAGGCAGGCAGAGAGAGGAGGAGAAGAAAGAGGAGGAGAAGGGAGCAAAACCTAGACATTAAAAGAGACCTATGCAATGTATGAACTTTATTTGGAGATTTGGCAAAATAAACTGCAAAAAACCTTTGTGACACAATAGAGGAAATATTAGCACCAACTGAATATTGATGATATTAAAGAACTATTGTTGTTTTTAAAAGCATGATAGGGTTCTTACCTTATAGACATACATATTGAAATATTACAGATTATTTGCTTCAAGATAACCCAGTGGAGGGGGGAGTAGATAGGAATGTAGATGAAATAAGATGTTTATGAGTTGATCATTGCTGAAGTTAAAAAAATTGTTTTTAATGAGATTTGACAAAAATTTTTATGGAACTGCTTGATCCTAGGTTGATTCAAAAACCGTATTGTATGGACATTTCTCTCAGTCTTGGTGTTACAGGAATTATTGAAATATTTATAAACCAAATGAACTTCAATGCATTATAACATATAATAGGACTATTTTCTGGGTTGGCACAAAGTAGTAGTAATAATAGTAATATCTATAGAGACTCATGTGACTAGTGTGATTAGATGCTGTCTTTAGTCCCTTTGATCAGTTCGTGTAATCCTCATAAAGTTCTATAAGGAAGATACTATTATCAACCTCAGTTTTTATTTATTATTATTATTACTTTTAAAATCTTTTATTGGTGTTAATCCTCACACAAGGATATTTTTCCATTGATATTTAGATAGAGTGAAAGGGAGGGAGGGAGAGACAGAGAGAGAGAAACATCAATGTGAGACGTTGCCTCCTGCAATCACCCTAACCGGGGCTGGGGATTAAACCTGCAACCCAGGTATGTGCCCTTGGCCAGGAATTGAACCCGAGAGCCTTTGGTCCACAAGCTGATGATCTAACCACTAAGCCAAACTGGCCAGGGCTCCAGCTTAGTCTTATTAATGCACTTTTATTTTGGAATAATTTTAGAAGTTTGAAGGCTATGGATCTACTACTCCAGTTACCTCATTTACACTGAGGAAACTAAGGCCCGGAGAGGATGACTTTTTTTTCTTCTTCTCAGTTTTTAGTATTTTTAATCAGTTAGAAAAGTTTGGGAGGAGGTTAAAAAAATAAATCAGGCCCTGGCTGGTTTGGCTCAGCCGTTAGAGCATCGGCCCACAGACTTAAGGGTCATGGATTTGATTCCTGGCAAGGGCATAGACCTGGGTTTCGGGTTCAATCTTGGCACTGGTCAGGGTTGTGTGGGAGGCAACCAGTTGATGTGTGTCTCTCTCACATTGATGTTTCTCTCTCTCTCTCTCTCCCCCTCCCTTCCACTCTGTCTAAAAACCAATGGAAAAATATCCTCAGGTGAAGATTTAGTTTTTTTGTTTTTTGTTTTTTAATTTATTTTAATCCTCAACCGAGGACATTTTTCCATTTTTTGTTCAGATAGAGTGGGAGGGGGGAGAGAGAGAGAGAAACATCGATGTGAAAGGGACACATCGAGTGGCTGCCTCCTGCATGACCCAACCAGGGCCGGGGACAAACTGCAACCGAGGTACATGCCCTTAGCGGGAACCGAACCTGGGTCTCTCTGGACCGCAGGCTGACACTCTAACCATTGAACCAAATTGGCCAGGGCTCAGGTGAGGATTTAGAAAAAACAAAACTAAATCAGCATTTCTCAGGTAGACCATCATGGGTCAAGTTTCAAGGTTCTCAATTTCTCATCATGATGGAAATATCTATGCTCAGTCTACTTGCTCATCCCACCCCTCGGAGCTGGGACAAGGGGGCAGCTGCTCACTTGAGCCCCTCATCTGTCCCCAGTGCCCACGTGGTCCACATCTCCGCGGGCTGAGGTGGTCCACCAGCAGGGGCCCTCTGTACAGGCAGGGGTCCAGGGTGCCCAGGGGCCAGCGTGATCACTTGGCACTAACTAGACAATTCTCTGTTACAGAGACCCAGAACTCTAAGAAACGGTGCTTTAGAGATGAGATGGTAGGCAGTAGGTTTATTGTGGGGCAAAGGCACCCTGATTCTTGCCAAATAGTGCCAACTGCGTCTGTGTGAGACTTATGCGTGTCGTTTCATGAGTTTGTGTGGCCTTTTGCAGTTCACAGAGTGTGTTCACTTCCACCATCGTGTTTGGGCCTCATGGCAGCCTCACACAGGCAGGGATCACCTTCATTTTACAGAAGAGGAAATGGAGGCTGAGAGAGTTTATGACTTATCTGAAGCATACTGGTTGTTTTGAGGGAGCTGGCACCAGAATTTAGGTCATCTGACCCCTGGGGTCACACATCTCAGCAGTAGATGAGTGACTCTAGGGGACCAGGATGAGGACTCTGCCTGTTCAGATCTATCCTAAAAGTCTACAGTCGTCTGTGATTGAGGTAGAAAGGAACCTTCAGGGCCCAGCTGGAGACCTTTCTTTGGATGAAACAAATAATAAGTAGAAACTCAGGTTGATTTCTCTCTTATGGCCAAGTTCCCAGCAAACTCTGGTGATGTTCAGGATAGATCAGACTTGACTCTTCTTGGCTTTCAAAGTGAACAGATCCTGTCCGTCTATCTCATCATCTCTCTCTAGACTTCTGACTCAGTTTCCCACTAGTCTTGATGAGATCATCATGGTTAAGAGTAAGGCTCTGGAGCCATTCCCTGTGGGTTCAAATCCCAGCTTTGCCCCTTCTTAGCTGTGTAACTGGAGAATTACTTCTCTTCAGTAGCCTCAGGTATAAATAGAGGGTAATAATGATACCTCCCTTATAGGGTTGTTAAGAGGACTCAGTAAATTAATACATTTTATTTTATTCGTTTTCTTTTTTATTGCCCACAATCTTTTAAAAAAATAGAATAGACCTGGCCATTTTTCTCAGTGGTTAGAGCATCGGCCCATGGAACAATAAGTAACAGGTTCAGTTCTGGTCAAGGGCATGTGCCTTGGTTGTGGTTTGTCCCCAGCCCTGGTCAGGGTTGTGTGGGAGGCAACCAGTTGATGTGTCCCTCTCACATTGATGTTTCTCTCTCTCCCTCCCTCTCACTCTATCTGAAGATAAATAGAAAAATATCCTCAGGTAAGGATTAAAAAAAAAAGAAAAATATAATATAGTTAATATATAATATTATAGCCCTGGCCAGTTTGGCTCAGCGGTTAGAGCGTCGGCCTGTGGTCCGGAGAGACCCGGGTTCGGTTCCCGCTAAGGGCGCATGCTTCGGTTGCAGTTTGTCCCCGGCCCTGGTTGGTTGTGCGGGTGGCAGCCACTCGATGTGTCCCTTCACGTCGATGTTTCTCTCTCTCTCTCCCTCTCCCTTCCTCTCTCTCCCTCCCACTCTATCTGTACAAAAATGGAAAAATATCCTCGGGTGAGGATAAAAAAAAATATATATATATATATTTATATATATATAATATTATATTAGTTTCAGGTATACAACATAGTTATTCAACATTAATATACCTAACAAAATGATCACCACACTAAGTCTAGTACCCATCTGTCATCATACAAGGTTATTACGGTATTGTTGACTATGTTCCCTATGCTGGACGTTACATCCCTGTGATTTATTTTATAATTGGAAGTTTGTACCTCTTATTCCCCTTCACTTTTTTGGCCTTTCCCCCTACCCTCTTACCCTCTGGCAAATATCAATTTGTTCTCCATGTCTATAAGACTGTGTCTGTTTTGTATTGTTTGTTTATTTGTTTGTTTTTTTTGTTTTTTTTTAATCCTCACCTGAGGATATTTTTCCATTTATCTTCAGATAGAGTGGGAGGGAGGGAGGAAGGAAGGGGGAAGGGAGTAAGGGAGAGAGAGAGAAAGAGAAAGAGAAAAACATAAATTTGAGAGAGACACATTGATTGGCTGCCTCCCGCACGACCACGACCAGGGCCTGGGATGAACCGCAACCAAGGTATGTTCCCTTGACCAGAGTCAAAACCAAGACTCTTTGGTCCTAGGGCTGCCGCTCCAATGTCTGAGCCAAATTGGCCAGGGCATTTGTTTTGTTTTTTAAGATTCACATGTAAGTGAAATTACATGGCATTTATCCTTCTGTCTGACGTTAGGTCCATCCATGTTGTTGCAAAAATGGCAAGATATTCTTTTTTTATGGCTGAGCAAATTCTATTATCTATATGTATATATGTATATCTATGTGTATATGTATATTATCTATATCTATATCTGCATTTGATTGAATTAGTGTTTTTGTTTTCTTCAGATAGATACCTAGAGGTGGAATTGCTAGGTCATATGGTAATTCTATTTTTAATTTTTTGAGGAACTTCCAAACTGTTTTCCATAGTGGCTGCACCAATTTGTAATTTCCCCAACTGTGCACAAAGGTTCCCTTTTATCTTACCAACACTGTTATTTGTTCTTTTTGATGATCGCCATTCTGACAGGTGTGAGGTGGCAGCTCATTGTGGCTTTGATTTGCATTTTCCTGATGATCGGTGACGCTGAGCATCTTCTTATGGTGTGTTGGACCTGCTTGCCCTCTTTGGAGAAATGTCTTTTCAGGCCCTTGGCCTATTTTTTAATCAAATTGTTGTTGTTGTTTTATGAGTTAATACATTTTAGAATGGTGTCTAGAGTATGGAAAGAAATGTTAGCTATTTTATAAATGGTGAAAAGTCTTTGCAATTAGAATAAAATATGACTGTAATATAATGAGTGATTGTTGTTGAGGAGAAAGAGGCAGGTTAAAAGAAAACAAGAGCTATCAGGAACCTAGTTTATATTTTTAGGGGTCGGAGCTCAGTTTCTCATACCAATGGCTCAGTTTATAGGTCTCCCCAGTGAGAGCGGAAAAGACATCTGCCAGTTGGTTATCTATCAATGAATTAAAACGTTTATTGATAATTATCTGCAAGTGACTGTGCTGTGAAAGACACAATAATAAACAGAAGAAACTTTAAGACTTTTCAAGATCTGTTATTTAAAAAATTTTTTTTGGATCAAAGCACATCTACAGGATATTGTTCATTACCAGGGCAGGTAAAGCTGATTTGTTTTCCCAACAAAAAAGCCCAAATAAAACAAAGAATTTCTGATACATTTCCATTTAATATAAACACTTAAAAAATCAAACCATAGGCCCTGGCCAGTTTGGCTCAGTGGTTAGAGTGTTGGCCTGCAGTCCAGAGAAACCCGGGTTCAGTTCCCACTAAGGGCATGTACCTCCGTTGCAGTTTGTCCCTGGCCCTGGTTGGGTTGTGCGGGTGGCAACACTCGGTCCCTTTCACGTCGATGTTTCTCTCTCTCTCTCTCCCTCCCACTCTACCTGAACAGAAAAATAGAAAAATGTCCTCGGGTGAGGATTAAAAAAAAAATCAAACCATAGCATCCTTTTCTCCAAACACTGTGTTTAATCTGTGTTGAGCTGCAGCATCCCCACCAGATGTGGATCCAGATGTGGAAGCTGATTGACCTTGGCTTCTCCTCTGTAATAGGAGTCAGTAACACCTGTCCCCAGGGGCCTCCCAGGGATTTGATGAGTATGAAATAAGAGATCTCACGTGAACCCATCTGGTAAATCATAAAGCTCCTCTTTGAGAGTTACTTATTTTTCACAGAAGGAGTCACTCATTTATTTGTGTTGTATTGCCTTTTCCAAGGTATGTAAACAATCTTATAGATCCAGATTTTCAGCAAGAAGAGCCAGAACCAAAGAAAATTTGGAGTGAATTTTTTGGGTACCCAGGGTTCCATTAAGTAATGGATCGGGGGCTTGCTTTGTATAATATTTTCTAAAACAGGGCTTCTCAAACTTCAATATGTACTTGAATCACCTGGGCATCGTGTTAACATGCAGATTCTGATGCAGAAGTGCTGGGGTGGGGTCTGAGATTCCGCTTTTCTAACAAGCTCCCAGGTGAAGTCAAGGCTGTTGGTCCAAGGACCGCACTTTGTGGAACAGTGTTCTCAGGGGTGCTATGTCCAGTGGTGGGGACAGGAAAGGAAATGCAGAGCAGGCGGGAGAGAAGGAGAATTCCAGGAAGGTTATGTTGGGAGCTGTGATTGCAACTCAGTGCCCCCACTTCCTTCCCATCGCCATCTGGTGGGAAGAGGCTGTGGTCTTCCTGGGCTGTGTACTTGCTCCGACTTCTAGAGGGAGAACATGTACATTGTGAGTGTCTGGGGAAGGAGGAGGAAGGAAGGAGATTGCACCATCGTGTATGGCAACTGTCTTCTCTCGGTGACAAGCTGCATTTCCCCACGGCTGAACAATGATCTAGAGATAGCAGATGAGCTGCGAAGTTCCTGCTTTCAGCATTAGTGGGGACACGCAGCAGAATCCAGTGCAGACCCGAGCTTAAAAAAATTGCTTTTGCCAGTGGCGGAGGTGGTTGAATAGTGTTGACTTAAGTGTTCCCAATAAGGGAAGGACTGAGGAGTAAGCAGTCAGAGGGTGCTCCCATCCCTTCATTTTACATTCCCCTGATACCTCTGTCATCCCGTTCCCCGTTTACCGACACTGGGTGCCCTGGCGCTGCCTGCCAGCAGCCCAAAGGCTGCCACTGCGGGGCCCATCTTGTTCTTCTCCCTGAGAACCTCGGCTCTCCCCACCTCCAGCATTAGTTCTTCTTCTCCTCTTACATCAAAATGTCCTTTTTCTCTTCCGCATAGCTGGATTTTGCTAGTTGGTAGGAGCAGTCTAATTCAACTAATTCATATTAACATATACATGACTGCCAATCCAACTAGCTGCTAGTTATTTGTATTTCATGAGTTGTGACATACCATACATGGGTTCCTCCCTGTTTCTCTCCCTCCAGTCAGAGCCTAAGCCTTGGGGGAACCTGAGGCTCTGTAGAGGTCTCTTCTGCTGTAGATGGCGATACCTAGAGTCTGGGTGTGGGCGGGGCTGCGGGATAAAATCCAGGTACACGTGGTGCAGGTGTCTGTTGTAGAGGTAGAAGGGAGAAAGGTTCCTTCTGCCTCTACAGCAGGCCCCGGGAAAAGCAGGAGGCTGTGACAGGCTGTGATGTCAGGGGAGTGTGCTGTAGCTGTGTTTCACATTGAGTCCTATGGTACCAACTTAGGTAGTATGTGTGTGTGTGTGTGTGTGTGTAGTAATTAGACATGTGCCTTGTATTTCTCCCCTTTCCACAAAGCATCTGTGCTTTTGTATATTTTGTACATTAGAACTTCCATGTGAGATTTATTTGAAACAAGCATTCTTCAGTACGATAAGGCTTAAAAGAGGCTGCCTCTGGCAAGTAGAACTAGGACAGGGGGCTGTTGATTCCACTAAAAGGACCTCTGTGCAATTTCATTTTATTTATGTTCATGTCTATTACTGTGCTAAAAATGTTAAAAGTAAATAACGCCAAGAAAAGGAGCTATACTACTAGAAAAACGTTGGAAATCCTTGCCAAATCCAAGACAGAATAGATGTTGTCCATCCTGGGGTCTCGGGCTGCTATAAGCTGCTCTGTGACCTTGGGCAAGCTGCTCTGAGTGTTTCTTCAAGTGTGAAAAGCATCCTTCCTCTCCCCTGCGGTTTGACGTTATAATTCTGTGAGAAGCAGCTGTTGGCAGCTGTGGGGGCTCGACTGCCCCTCCCACTCCCTGCAGTGCCTGGAAAGACTTGGGTCTGACACCTTGCCTGACCCCCAGCCCCAGCGTGCTCAGATCATTCCTGGCTGGAGAGGAAGGGGGATTTGACCAGGGGACCTTGTGTCTGACTCACCATTGGGGTCCATGGGGAAATGCCTCCCGGGACGCAGAGGGACTGGGGGTCTCTGGCAGAGTGCACGTGCAGTGTCCCTGCGCTGAGCTGGGTCTGTGAGCGCTGCTGTGAACCCTGTGAGCTTAGGTGTCCGGGGGCAAAGAGAAGTCTACAAAACAGCTCTGTCCTCAAAGAGGGGTACACGGAATATCTAGTTTAGGAAAGAGATTTGCGATGGTGACCTCTTCAAATGCTTGGTGGTTCTTATCTGAATGAGAGACTGCCTATTGTCCATTTCTGTGTTCCAAGTGCCTACACTCAGGATTCATGTATTGAGCTCACACTCACTGGGCACTTGGAGATGCCAAAAGCTCAACAGTGAGTAAGATAGTGCCGACCCTGCCTTTTGGGAGTTTTCTACCCCGGATGGGGGACCCAGGCAAGCAGACAGTCAGAATAGTCTGGGGTGGTAAGAGCTGTGATGGACGTAGAGTTTGCACACAGAGGGCACCTGTTGTTATGGGCATGGCAAGCGCAGCCGCTCCTGGCCGGGCTTCTTGGCAAGTCCCCTGGTCTGCTCTGGGGGTCTGCTCTGGGGGTGGGCAGAGACCCAGGGACCTCGGCAGAAATCTCTGCTTATCTGGGGACCTTCCTCTGTGCATATCCAGGCCTTGCCAGCCAGACCCAGCCTCTGTCCGAAGACCCTGCAGAGTCCCTGCACTGGAGGAAGTGGTGTGGTGGCAGGAGGCCCAAGGAGACAGTCTGTCCCCTGGCTGTCCTGGGCCCTGATGTGTTGAGACACAGCCTGGCTTCTCACTCTGGAAGGAAAGCTGGGACCTGCCAGTTCCAGATAAGGCAGGAATGTGTGAGGGCCAATGACTGCTCTGTGGGCCTGTTTCTCTGAGGGTGGCGGTGGTTTTCTGGGTTACTGAGGGGCAGGAAAGGGCAAGCATGGGTGAAAACACTTGCCCTGAGCCTTGATATTCAGTCCAGTATTCACCCTTCATTACATCCTCAGCTCTAAGGATATGTGTGCTGAGTGTTCTCACAGTTCTCTAAAATTTGTCCACGGTCCTGAGCGTATAATTTTCATGTCACAGGTGAGGAAACGGAAGCCCAGAGAGCTGACAGTAAAACCATACCGATGGGTGTTTATCACGTCCAGGTGCTCTCTGGGCAGTACATGCGTCGATGCATTTAATCCTCATCACAGCCTCTGAGGCGGTTGTCATCCCATCTAACTGATGAGAAACAGAGGCACAGAAAAGTGAAACTCACTCAAAGTCCTAGAACCAGCTAGCAACAGACCTGGGCTGGGGTTACCCTGGGGTCCTGCCCAGATCTGAGCCCCCTGGACCCCCAGAGTACTGCTGATTGACCTCTGCCCCTGTGATTCCGATGTGAACCATGTGGGCGAGGACAAGGCCACCCTGAGGCAGCTCTTGAGGGCGGCCTGCTGGGTGGGCTTCTAGAGGGAAGAGGTCATGTTCAAAGCCGGGGTCCATTCCAGATTACAGTCCGGGTAAACCCAGAAAACATAAGTTGTGATGGATGTGACACATACCTTTCCTGCGTCCTGCAATTAGGCTGGAAGGAAACAGGGCAGGCAGAGCCAAATCCTGTAATGACTTAGAACAGAGCGAGAGGAACCAGGAAGGAGTGGCAGCCCTGAGGGTGCCCGGGAGCTGCTAATTGGGGCTGGTGATGACAGAGCGGTGGCACAGCTGCGCTCTGAGCCCGTGCCCAGTGAGGCCCTGGCTTCTGCTGGGGAGATGGGGCTGTGGGAGCAGAGCTGGGAGGGGAATCTGCTTCTGAGAGGACTTGGACCTATTCTCTTTCCCCCGCCCCAACCTCCGGGCTTCTGGGCACAGGGAGGCTGGGTGTGGATCTGAAATCAAATCCCTTTCAGGGTGGGGATGAGGGAATGGGCCACCAGTGAGCATGGGGGAGGGGGGACACTATTTTATTCTGATGGGAAACACCTTCTGCTCTGCAGTAAGTCATTGGCCATTGGGATAGACTGTAAATTGGTGTCTGGGTGGCCCTGCCTTGGACAGCACCTTGAGCAGTTTGGCCTCCTTTAGCCATCGGTGAAAAGGGTGAGGTTCTGGCTTTGCAGGCGTGCTCGCTGCTGCCTCTCTTTCTTTGTGCCATGGTGGTGACAACACAGAACCCTGGCTAGTGAGTTTCTCCTCTCTGAGGAGTTGAGGCAGCATACAGTAAAAGGCACAGATCATTTGAAAATAAAAGAGAAGATCAAAAGCCACTTACCCTCCAAAAGATTATGATTTCTTTAATCTGTGGTAAGACCTGGATACCTGTGTTTTGAACAAGCTCCCAGATGATTCTGTTCACCCCCAAGTTGGAGAACCACTAGTGTGAAGGAAGGAGGAAGGGAATACATCTAGGAGCTAGGCCATCGTGGTGGTTGTTATTGGCTACCAAGGGCAAAAGGGAAGCAAGATAGACTATGCCATTTTCATGATCTGAAATGAGGAGTGATATTTGATCAGGGTAGACAGACATCATCATGGTATTGATTTCTGAAAGAAAGCCATTACCTGTGTCCTGTTTCAAAAAACACTTAACAACATAATGGGTAATTTGGAGGTAGGGGAGTTGCTTTGCATCCCCAAAGGGGTCTGTTGTGCTGGTCACCCCTGTAGCTGACCCACTCTGGCAGCACCAGACGCACTCTGCAGCAGGACCTGCTCAGCCTCAGTTGCTGTCCCTTCCTGCAATCAGCCAGCAGAAGGGACATTGTCAAGAGGAAGAGTGAGGGGACTGGAGGAAGGGATTGGGCATGGGGTTGAGGGATGATGGTAGTTCTGGGGCCTGTGCAGTAAGTTTGAAGGTATAAACTGAATTGAGTGCTTAGGTGACCACAGTGTCACCAAGCCACAAGGCATTCCCCTTCAGAGTGCTCCTGAGGCGCAACAGTCGGGTGATTAAACTGACAGGCAGGAGGAGAGAGAGGTAAAGTGAAAAAACTGGTTAACACCATTTGATGCTGACAAGACCTAAAGCTCCTTTACAGTACAATCAGGGCAAAGATTTGTAACATACATGACAAAGGTTAATATCACATAAATATAAAGAGCTATTATGAACAATAAGAAAAAGGCAAATAACACCTCAAAAGAAAAATTAACAAAGCATATATTGGTAGGCACTTCAAATTACCAACAAATATAGGAGAAAATGTTTATTCTGACTTATATTTAACTACAAGTTAATTAATTCATGTTAAAACAGCAATGAGTTATCATCTTTCAAGTATCTGTATGGTAAAGCTGGAAAAGTATTGAGCCAACATTTGATGAAGTGTGTGGGGGTAGGAAATAGGGAGGCTGATGATATTTACGGCTGTCAGGAGTATCAATGGGATCATCTTTCTGGAGGATAATTTGTCAAGTAAAAAAGTGTACATAATTATGTACATAATTTTTTTTACCAAGGTATCCTATTTCTGGAATTTATCTTAAGGAAAGATAATCAGAGATGTACACAGAGATTTATACATAAGGGTATTTATCATTGTGTTAATGATATAAAGAATAGAAGTAATATAAATATCCAACATTAAGAATTTGCTTTAAAAAACATGGTTTATCTGTATGGTGGGGTATTATTTCAAATTAGGTAGTAAAATAATTTTTAATTATGTGGGACATACATTAAGTAGAGAATTAAAAAAGCAGTTTCCAAAATGGTATATATGCTATCATCCCAATTACATTAAAAAGAAAAAAAGAACAAACAAAGAAGCTATAGTATGCACCGAAAAAAAAAAAAAAAAATCGAAGAGAGCAGACACCAAAATGATAACCAGGTTATCTAAGAAAGCTTCCTCTTTGTACTTTTTTCTTTCCTTTGTTCTTTTAATGTACATGCTCCTTTTGTAATAAAAAAAATATCAAGAATGTGTTCTTTCTAAAGCAAGTCTGCCAGGGAAGTTCTGCTGCAGTGAGGGCTGCCCTGGGTGACAGCCCCTTCAGCACCCTTCCTGCTGCCTCAGTTTGGATCTTTATTTCCACAAACAGTGGCTGAATACCTGCTCACTGCTCAGTGCTGAGCTGCTCTGTGAGAGTTATAAAGATGACGGGACGGTACTTACTCTCCAGGCTCTTAGGGGCTGGTTGGTGGTTAAGGGCTAAGGAGGATACCCAGGTCACTTCTTACAGAAATACCTTTAGTGTTGGGTATTTTCAGCATTTTTCTGAATGTGAAGATGGTACAGGGGTATCTTGAGAGTACCTGAGATCTGATTTCCTTGCCCAAAGCTCTGGCCTTCTTCTCTCTTTGGAAATTTAGTTTGTTAATACATGACTGATAAATCTCAGTAGCCTGAGCCCATGGCTGGGCCCTATGAATGAAAAACCCAGAAATCACTCTGTACGTCTCATATTGATAGATATGTGTGACATACTGACCTGCATCAGAGATTCCTAAGAGGGTGAGCTGGGATGGGGGCAGGGGTGGGATCTGTAAGAGGCATCTTGATCCCACCATTCACTTTTTGGATATGGCTACTGAGGCCCCAAGAGAGAAGGGGACTTGGACATTGGTGATGGATCCCAGGCTCCTGTCCCTGTGCTGTGTGCCCACAGTGTGTGGTCTTCCTCATTCACAGCCCTGTATGTTTGAGAAAGGTGATCTGTGGCATTGTTGAGTAATGGCAAGGAAACCAACTTGAGATAAAAAAACTCATAGAAATTCTGAGAAACAGAGAACATCCATCCTAGGATGGAGAGTTGAATATATCAATGAAGAAGTTGTTACAAGAATATCTCAGACATTAAGATCCAAGTGTGGAGAAGAGAATTGACCAGAAGAAATAATAGTTTATGATTTGTACACACACCCACATTCACAAACACAGGCTCACACAGTCCTGTCGATTTGGTGTGAATTTCAGGGAAGTGGAAAGACCTTTTTATCTCCCAGTAGTTCCTCTACTTGCCCAGTGTGTGCCTAAACTCGTCACCATTAAAGCCCCTCTTGGTCAAGGATGCTGTTACAATGTGAACGTGTCACTTTGGAATGAGGTCAGGTTACCCTTGGGAATCCATGGCCACTTTATGTGAATGATGGAAAGGATCCCATGGGGATGTGGGCCAGAGGGAGGTGCAAAGCTCACAGGAGACAGGCTGGTACAGAACTCTGCACTGGAGGGGAGGGGCTGGCAAGTGGGGAGGGAGGTATTATAGGAGATAAAGTGTTCACTTTCCCACATTGTGATGGATGACCCTGTACCTCCACAGCAAGAGCAGAACCTCAGCCATCCTGGATTTTTCGGTCTTCTCTAGGCAGTCCCTTTCTGGCTCTGTAGCACGAGCTCATGCTTCAGGCCTCACCTGTAGGTCCAACCTCCTGGGCTTTGCCTAGGCTGCGAAGGCCAATTGGCTTCATGATTGGGGGTGATGAGAAGGCTGTCTGACCCAACTGAGCATTACTGACTACATGACCCCTTGCTCTCCCCCTCTCTCCTCCCCACAGAGAGGCAGGGAAGGGCAAGTTCAGCTTCCTGATGTAGTTCCTCAAGAAGTGGCCACTGCACAGGGAGGAAGTGAGGTACAGAGGCGGTGACTCGGGGCCTCCACAGAACAGAGCATTTGTGTATCACTCCCCGCCTCTCCAGCTGCAGCAAGCAGTCTCCCCTTGCCTGTCTGAATCTAGCTTTTTCTTCCAGGCCTGGTTCAAATCCCACAGGGCTCCAAGAGGCTCCCCCTGACTCCCCACAGCACTTGCCCTTCCCTCCCCTGACCTGCGGCAGCACCTACGTTTGCCCACTCACTTGACCCCAAGGCAGAGATTCCTACACCTCCAGAACATATTTCTCTTTCTATTAGTGTTTGTCTGATCTCCCCAGGTGACTGTACGCCCTTCAAGTTGTGGGGTGGGTCCTGTTTACAGCACTTAGCTCATTGGTTGAAAATGCAAGGTGGAGGATACATTAGTGAACAAATAGATTGATGAATGGACGCTGGGTGGATGGGGGTGGGGGTGGTATCCTCTGAGCCCAACACCTCGACAGTAACCTACATCACGTCAGTGTCTAGAATCTAGTCTCTAGACTATGGGAAATACCGGAGGACTCTGAGCTCTATTTTTAGTGAAATCTTTTCTCTATATAACTAAGTCCAACTTAAATCGAGCCTAATTTATTACAGGCATTGGACTTGTGAGCTCACGTTCATTTGACAACAGCATAAAAATGTGCTTATACTAAAAATAGATTCTGAAAAGTAATTGTACCTCAGCCCGACTTGGCTTTGCTCAACGCTTCCTTCCGTTTTATGCTTTAGGAGGTCTTTCTGGCTTGGAAAAAAAAAAAAAAGGTCAGAGGAAGGAAGTTAGTCTGCAGGACCAGGGAATTACATGAGCTAACCTGTGGAAGCAGCTGCCATGGGCCTACACAGGCAACACCTGTGACTTTGTGGACAGGGGCCATTTATGGGTCAGGGGTCAGCTCCCGGGAGACTTCTGGTTCCTGATGCTTATCCTAAACGTATCCCTTACTGTTGACGCTGAGCTTGGCTTGGTCAGAGTGACCTCTTAAAATACTAGATAATAATTTTGAGAATCATCAGTGTTTTCTGTTTCTCTTTTCTTTTCCTTTTTCATTTAGTTTGAAACTGCTTTGGGATCATCGAAGAGCATGCTTCCATGCTATAGAGCATACTTCTCAAATGGTGTTCCCTGGAGTTCTTGGGGTTCCATGGAGTCCTTGTACACATCATGGGGGTGAGCTCTGAGTAGATAGGCTCTGAGTGCCTCTCCCCAAAAAGAAGCACCGTTTTTCATCTGGTTTACATATTGGACTTCTCTTTAAGATTTATTGGAGAGAGGGTTTCACACCACAAATAAATTGAAAAACCATTGTCAGGAGACTAGAGAGGCATTGACAGCATGGTCAAAGGAGAGACAGGTTCATTAGACAGCGGGTTCTAGTCACTAGCTGGGGGAAGGCTGTCTGAACGGCTGTGGGCGCTCTGTGTTTGCAGACCTTGGGCTGACGTTTCTGCTGCTCCTGTCTCCACTCGCCGCTGCTGGCCTGGCTGCTGCCCCTGTGTGCCTCTCACTCTGCTTGTCCGCCCAGTGCCCGATGCACTGCCCGCCTGGCTTTTCATAAACGTTTGCTCCTTACCCTCATCTCTCTGGCCTGGGATCCTGAGCCACATCCTGCTCTGACTTTTGGTAACTTGATATTTCTTCACCCGATTTTGGCTTCTTCCTGGATACCTAGTACCTCATTTGCTCTGGACCTCGGGTAACTGTGTCCGAGGTGTTTTCTGCCTTCCTGGATCCTGGCACCACCTAGGGACCCTGCTTTTCAACCGCCATAGTCCTCCCCAGCACTATCTATTTTTAAGCTGGGATCTGAGGTTGGGGTTCATTGAGGCTGAATGAGGTTCAGGAATATACTGGGATTGGAGGATGGAGACCAGGATCCAGATGCGGTGGTCAGTAGATGGAGAGAAAGAATAATGCGTGTTCATGGAGAAATTATAGTTTGCATAATGCTTTCACATACCTGTCTCATGTCAGTCTCATCACAGCCTGGTGAGACTGGGATATTCTTATAACTGTGTCACTACATACAAGGGAACTGAGGCTCAGAGTTATGTGATTTACTAAAAGTAGCAGAGCTGGAAATAGAACTTGGATCTTTTGACTCTAAATCCTGGACTTGGATATAGGAGAGCAGAAACAAGTTGTTTACTAAGGCAGTCAGGGGAAGGATCTTATTCATGGGAACTGGAAGTGGCCTGGCTAGGGGTTGGATATGTTAGAAAGGGGAAGGAGATGAGCCACAGAGGCCCCACCGTCAAGCCTGGCCAGGCAGAGGAGTGAGGAGGGGGCTTGGTGACACCATCCCCAGACAGGCTGTTGCTGTGGGGTCGGGGTGTGGGTCTTCTGGGCAAGCCAGTCTGGTTCCTGCTGACTGTAGGTTTGAGCAGCTCCTTTTCATGCCTTTGAAACATGTTAACTGTAGATCTCAACCCCCAACTGTCGAGCTGCACCTGGGATGATCTTGACTGGAAGCTTCTAAGCATTATCCCTGCCTATGGCCCTGAAAACTTGCAGAGTAATTCCAGAGGAATCTGCTCATTGTTCTCCAGGGTGAGAAGGGGAACTGCGTTGACTACTGGGGGAAGTAGGAGGAACCTGGTCTCCACATCCTTCTGCCTTGGAAGACTTCCCATTTGATACCCCTCCCCTCACACAGCATCTCATCCCTAGGTTTGCATTCTGTGTAGCTCTGCCTCATCTCTTCCTTGATAAACAGTGACTTTGGAGAAAGTTACTAAAGTCATGGCCAAGAAAGGAAATGAGTTGGGCCCATCCTATTCACAGACCTTACGAAACACCTGTAGCAGCCAGTCCTTGGGGGGGGGGGGGGGGCTGCCAGAATACATCTGCTTGACTGTGGCTCCCCATGGCAGGTGGCAGGTGGGGGCCAGTGGGTAATAGGAGTGGTCTGCTTTGAATTCTCAAAACCAATGATAAAATCAAATAAATGTCAATCTGCTTTTAAAAAAATAATAATACTTATGTTTCATATATATACACATATATGTATGTATATACATATAATATGTTTCTATTGATTTCAGAGAAAGGAAGGGAGAGGAGAGAGAGATGGAAACATTGATGAGACAGAAACATCAGTCTGCTGCCTCCTGCACACACCCTACTGGGGATCGAGCCTGCAACCCAGGCACGTGCCCTGGATAGAACCAGCAACCTCCTGGTGCATGGGACGATGCTCCAACTACTGATCCACACTGTCCAGGCAATGTCATCTGTTTTTTTATTATCACCATGCCCTGGAAAATTTAAACAAGTGACAAAATGCTCCTCCCTTCTGGGGCAGGCCTCTCTCCTCATTGCTCGATACACCACTGCTGGTTAGTTACCTCAAGATCTCGCTGGAAATGGAGTCAGTAGACATGGTTTAGGCCCTAGTCCTGCAGTCAGACCCTGCTACCTGGCCCAACTAACAAGTCCCTTCACCTCCCTGAACCTCAGTTTTCTGATCTATAAAATGGAACTACCTGTAAATATTAATAGAATAAATATAAAATTATTAAAAGCTGGGTGTAAGTGCTACAATGTCCACATTGCTATACAAAATCCAAATGGGGCGAGATTTGGGTCATGTCTGGTTTATTCCCATTTGGCAGTGAAGAATTTGGGGGCAATTGAACCAGGCTCTTCGATGAAGCTTAGGAGCTGCTGCTGGAGACACCAACACCATTTCTGGAGCTGAGGAGCTGTTCTAAGTTTACTCCTTATCATCTGGTTCCAGGGTAGACACCAGGAGACCCTCGCAGGGTGCCACCCTGGGCCCTGCCTAGTTCTGGAATGAGGCCCATCTGCCTGCTATGTCCTCTCAGGGTGCTGAGTGAAGAGGGGTGTGTTGCTGACATCATTGCAGGAGAGCCTGCTGGCAGAAGCAGGGAAGATAGTTCCTGGGACTTGTAGATTTACCCAGAGCCCTCCTATGTGCCTTTGCGAGCCAGCCTCAGGCACAGAGTTTTGCCCACCTACACCGCTTGCCTTTGTGCAGCGCTGGATGGTAAAGTCCTTTCTCAGGCGTTATCTCGGGATTTCCCCACCAACCCTGTGAGGTGTGCAGGCCAGGTTTTCTCATCCTTATCTGACAAGGGAGGAAACGGAGTTGGAGAGGCTACCCAGGGCCGTGGCCAGTTAGTGGTAAGACTGTGACTAGGACACCAGCCCAGATATAGGAGTTTGGCGAGTGAAGGGAAAACCCTCATTTCTATTCAGAGTTGTCACAGGCTCTTTGGTGTTTTCTAAGAGGAAGCTTTCTGAGGTGGGAGGACCTCAGGTGGCAGGTGGAGAAACAGGATTCGAGAAGGCAGTTCCTTGTCCAAGCCCACGAAGCTTTGATGGCAGACCAGGACCAGGAATCAGACCTCCTGACTACCAGGAATTCTTTGCACATTAGACTGTGGGTTAGGTATTGACTGTTGCCATCAGGGGAGGGAGGACATGCATCAATGTTTCATCAGTCCCATAATTTTTAAATTAGTGTTGGAAATGATCTCCATTAAAGATTGGATAGCTCCCTCTGTTCCCTCTTTGGATGATGCCCTGACCTAACCTTAGAGGGGTCCTCACTGTCACCCCTTCCCCCCATAATCTAGCTGGGTGACTTCTGCACCGTGGGGCCTGAACGTCTGGCTTTGGAGCCTTTCTGATGAGCAGGCAATGACCCGTCACTGTCACTGATTGCACCTGTCCATGAATCTGCTGGTGCTGTCTGGCCTCAGGTCTGACCTTTGTGTGTCTACTCTGGGTACAGTGACCAGGGCAGGCCTGAATGCAAATTTACACTCCTGTTATCCCCAAAGCCCAGGGTAATTTTCTATCTTGCTTCGCAAATAAATATTAGGGCAGTTAGATTGCAGACCCCTCCAGCAAAAATTGTGCTGGTGGGAAAGACCACACTCCCTTCTGTTTCCCTTTCTCCCTCCCTCAAAGAACTCCGGGAGAAGGGAAGGAAAAGGACAAGGAATAATAATGTGAGTAATGGCTGTGTAGTGTCTTCTTCTGGAGAGGGGAGGTGATCAGAGAACAACTGTAAGTCAATGTTTCTCAGCCCGGGCTGCACATCAGTCATCGGGCAGCTTTTAAGTAGAGTAAGTCCTCACTTAATGTCAGCGACAGATTCTGCAACTGTGAACAAAACAACGTGTAAAGAAGACAATTTACCATAGGCTAATGAACATAAACGAGTTAAATTTCAATAGCATCTCATCGTTTGTTATAGTAAAATGACAGTATTCAAGGACCTACTGTATCTCTATTCCCAGACTGCAGCCCAGACCCAGGAGATCAGAATCTCTGGAGATGGGATCCAGGCACCAGTAGTTTTAAATTCCCCACAAGATTCCAAGGTCAGCCAGAGCTGAGAACCACTGCTCTAAAAATGAAAAGAATTGGCAAATTGCTTAGAGCAGAGATACTCCCACAGCTGGCTGTGCACTGGAATCATCCAGGGGGTGGGGGGCTTTTAAAATTACACTGATTCCCTGGCCACACATTGCAGACAGTTTAAATCGGTGACTTCTGTGTCTAATGCCCGTTAGCCTTTACGTGAGCCACAAGCTCATAGTCATAATAGCCACCATTTATTAGTGCTGACTGTGGGCCAGCATGACAGATATCTCCAGTTTTTACAATTCCCTTCTACAGAGGAGGAAACTGAAACTCAGAGCAGGTAGCCTCTTGCGCCAGGTGACAGTGTGAGTTCCTGAACCAGACCTGTCTGACCTTAAAGTCTGCTCTCACTACCCAAAGCCTCATGGCCTGGGGGCTGGCCCTAGTGGGACATATTCTCTCCTCTTTCCAGTAACCGCCCAAGGAGAGAGGAAAACCAGCAAGTGGCCTTGGCTCTCCAGGGGCTCCCCAGGGGAGGCTGCGTGGAGGACCCCACCCCATGAAGAGAGGGGAGATGAGCGCTGCTGCCTGGTATTTGACCCCACGGTGGTCACCCCCTCTCAAAATGCCTCCATGTGGTGGGAGGAAGGTGCCTGCATGGCAGGCCTGGCCCCTAGTCACCTCTTATGCCGCAGCTGCTCTCACAAAGAGAAAACTCAACCAGGAAGAGCAAACACTCTTTTGGTTTTTGAGAGCTGGAGGAATTTTTCAGGCACACAATATAGAAAATGCCTTTGTGTCTGTCATAAGAACAGGGGCAGCTACACCAAGGTCACCTGAAATGTTTATTTCTGCTTTATAAAAACCCCGTGCCTTCACCTCTGTGCTCTGTAAGCTTATACAAATTGCTTCAAATCCTTAAGCCTTAGTTTCTCATCAGTCAACTGGAAAGAGGGAGCTCGGTCTGCCCGCAGGACTGCCGGGCCCTTGAGGTATCAGAGAGAGGAGAGGAGCGTAGCCATCCTGACGCTGAGACTCACAGCTGCCTGGACTGGAAGCTTCGTCAAGTGTTTGCTGGCACCCACTAATGGACCCGATGTCCCTGAGGCCCAGAGTGGTTCCAAGTCACCAGCTGTGTTAGAGGTCTTGCTGAATGTGGTCACTCCGTCTTTGGGAGGACTGGCTTCACTCCACCTACGTCAGCCGGGTGTCTGGACAGACATCAGTGGACAATGTAATATCATTCCGGCTCCACTAAGCCTTCCCTGCCCACCCCGGCCCCAGGTTCCTCTCCCTCCCCAGAGCTCTCTCTGTACCTGTTGTCTGGGCCTTTGGTCCCAGGCCTTACTCAGCACAGAGCCTGGCACAGAGTGACACTCAGGCAGCATTGGGTGAATGGAGGATGTGTATCTGGTGACATCTCTAAGGTGGTTGCCACAGCATGTTGGCATATTTATTCCTTGCTCACTCTACTTGACTTTTTTTTTTTTTGTCACTTACGTTTATTTTGACAGTTGCCTCACTGAGTATTATTCTAGTAATGGTATGGTTCAGATGTGATACTCTTTTCTGAGGTTCAGGCAAATCTTCAGAGCATTTCATTGTGTAGCTCTTACCCAGAGCACTAAGAGAGTTCATTATAAGTGTAGAGTCTGGTGGCCCCTTATTAAGCCATTAAGCTTAGCCCAAGACTTGCTGAGTTCTGTCTCAAGCCGTGGGCATTGTGGTGGCAAGGAAACACGGGGCACTGGTGGAAAATGGTGGAAGGGAAATGGGAAGACTCCCTGGAGGGGTGGCCAGCGGGCAGTCCCAGGGACTCAGAGCTGCCCCCACTGGTGGCCTGGGTGGGATGGAGAAGCAGAGCGGCTGCCCTCCCTGTGGGGTGGGAGCACTCAGGGCAGCGGGCTCAGGGCCGCCTGCTGCTCTGGCATGCACACCACTTTGTGGTCGCTGTCTTGGTCCACAGAGTGACGGATTTCCAGGCCCAGCTCTGACTCCTTTATCTTAGAGGCTTTGTGGACAGTGGGCTTGGTGCCCATCCCTGGGGCTTGGTTTTGCCATTAACTCTGTGATGGCCTCAGGAGAATGACTGGACTTCTGTACCTCAGTTTCCAAACATTCTACAACTCTGGTCCCAGTGGCCCTCGCACCGTGATGACTACCACTGCAGTTGTTGACAGTGTGAGGCTGCCTGCACCCCCAGGATCCCTGCCAGCCCAGCCTGCAGAGCCTCTGGCCCCATTACACATTACGTGAAGCTATTGTCTAGCTGCTTGGCTCATGTCAGGTAATTGAGGTTTAATTTGTTGGGAGGGGGATGGGAGCAAAGGGGCAAAAATTAGGCTATAGTGGCGTTTGTCACTCACCTCACAATTCCAAACAGACAAATCGGTACTTCTATCCAGATATGGGAGGCTCAGCTGGATGATTGTTACCATTAGTATTTTGAACATGCTGGTCTTTTTTTGGTTTTAATCCTCCCCCAAGGTTATGTTTTTAGTGATTGGAGAGAGAAAGAGAAAGAGAGAAAACTTGACGTGAGAGAGAAACATCGATCGGTTGCCTCCCATCAGTTGCAGCAACCAGACCGAAGCCGACTGGGAATCGAACCTGCAACCTTTTTGGTGTATAGGATGATGCTCCAACTGACTGGGCCACCCAGCCAAGGGCATGCCGGTCTTATTTGTTTTATTTATTTATTTGATCCTCACCTGAGGATATTTTTCCACTGATTTGCTATTTATTTATTTAAATATGTTTTTATTGATTTTTTTAGAGATAGAGGAAGGGAGAGAGAAATAGAAACACCAATGTGAGAGAGAAACATCGATCAGCTACCTCCTGCATGCCCCCCCACTTGGGTTCGAGCCCACAACCCAGGCATGTGCCCTGGCTGGGAATCAAACTGGGACCTCTCAGTCCATGGGATGACACTCAATCCACTGACACACCGGCTGGGGTCCATTGATGTTTTTAGATAGAGTGGAAGGGAGGGAGGTAGAGAGAGAGAGAGAGAAACATCAATGTGAGAGAGACACATCGATTGGTTGCTTCCTGCACAACCCTGATGAAGGCCAGGGATAGAACCTGCAACGCAAGTACATGCCCTTGACTGGGAATTGAACCTGTGATCCTTTGGCACAGGCTGACACTCTAACCATTGAACCACACCAGCCAGGGCATGCTGGTCTTTTTTGTTTTTGCTTTTAACCTTTCTATGACATAGCATACGCCTCTGTGCATTGTGATTTCATCTGGTGAATACTAGACTTGGGTTCTAGCTGAAACTTTGGAATGACAAGGCTGTGTCATTTTGGTCAAGTCAATGGCCTTTCAGGGCCTCAGTGTTCACATCTGTACACTGGAAACAGCGATATTAACAGTCCTTCTGGATTCATATGAACAGAAGGGAAGCCCAGTACCTGCCCCATCTCAGCCACTGGTTGATAGCCAGTTGGGGATGCTGGCTGGTGGCAGGACTGTCCTGCCCTGGCAGAGTGACTCTGCATTAGAGTTCCTGATGGCCATAGTGACACTCTAATTGTGTGAGTCTGTGTTCCCACAGCGGCCAGTTTGCCATTGTGAAGAAGTGCCGGGAGAAGAGCACCGGGCTGGAGTACGCGGCCAAGTTCATCAAGAAGCGGCAGAGCCGAGCCAGCCGGCGGGGCGTGTGCCGGGAGGAGATCGAGCGGGAGGTGAGCATCCTGCGGCAGGTGCTGCATCCCAACATCATCACGCTGCACGACGTCTTCGAGAACCGCACCGACGTGGTGCTCATCCTGGAGCTGTGAGTGGGCTGCCGGGTCCCGTGGTGGGCAGCAGGGGCAGGCCGGGTGACAGAAGCTCCAGTCACAGGCCCCAGAGGGCAGCAGCAACCAGACCTAAGCTCGGCCAGAAGACATGAAGTCAGTGGCGGGTGGTTTCCCTCAGTTTCTGCAGTCTCCATCTGAACGTGGGCCAAAGCAAGGACTGCAGGGACACTGCAGGGACAGAGAGCAAGGGTCTAGGTTGGCTTTCACTGGGCCCTGGGGATCAAAAGGAAGAAATGGCTGACACTGGGTTATTTCCTGGCTGGCACGCAGGTAGGAGGATGGAGGGGGTGGGTGAGGGGGGAGCAGGGTAGATTGTCAGGCAGAGGGCTGTTCTATGACCAAAGGGAAGAACAAACATCCTTCAGGCTTTGCGAGGCCCTTCTCCAGCCCTTTCCTGGAAAAATCACCTGCATTTGTGCTGTGACGCCTTTACTGTTATAATAACTGTTATTTAGAGAGCACTTGCCACATGTTTCTTGCTTGTCATCTGTTCAGTCCTCACGGGGACTGTGATGAGGGAAGTGTCCTATTAACACAGAGAGGTTACTTTGCATTCACGGTGCCAAACACATCTCTTACCTCATTTACTCCTCATACTAATCCTATCACACGGAGACTCTACTTTTGATCCCCAGGGCCCATTTTACCAACAAGAACACTTAGAAGCTGGTCATTGACCAGATGCGTTAGCCAGGGAGTGGTGGGGCCAGTGTTACTGGACCAAGCCAGGTCCAAACTCTCAATAGTTGCCAGCCAAATACAACTCGGAGGTGATTTTATGGGAAGGGACTTTATTGGTAAGCAGGCGTATAAGCAAGGAACGCACCAGGGATCACTCCCAGAACAGTGTGTTCCTCAAGCAAAGCATCTGATCCATCTTCATTGAGGGAAATCATGCATAAACACTAAGGTGAGCTTTGTCATTGCATGTGTAGGTGGGGACATTCCAGGGTACGGGCAGTTAGAGAAGATGGCTATACACACATCGGATGTTCGGAGGTGGTGGGAAATCTCTGCCTCTGGTTGGGGATTTTTGTATTCTAAGGAGAATGTAATGAGGAAAGTTCGTGAGGAGGCCACTAGAGGGTCTTTCAAGCTGCTTCAGCTGGTCTCATGGTTTCAGCTGGTTCACTCCTGATCCTGCAAAACATCCTGGGCTTGTTCCTGAAAAACAGTTCTGACAATCATCAATGTCGGGGATTGTGGTTGTTATGGAAGGAATTTTAGCTGATTACATCTTGGTTTCTGTGAAACTTAACAAATTACAAGCTGTGCATCACACAAACCGTATAAATTCTAGTGTGACCTAAGTGGGGTTACAGGTTAATCAAGGCAAAATTGTAAATGCTAAACAAAAAGTTAACTTACGCTAGTCTACCTGCTAGGCTCCACGTGTAGGTTAAGTTACACGAGGACTTGAGTCCACCCTGCTTGTGCAGACAGCTGTGAGCATGAGGTAGAGTGGCCTTATGCTGGCCCATTCTGCTGGAATTTGGAAAGGTGACACTTAGTTCTCAGGGATTGTCCCTCCCGGAGGTGTCTCCATGGAATGGGGATGTGGAGTTCTGGCAGACAGGAGAGTTGAATTGGGCTGCGGCACAAGCCACGGTGGGTGTGCCCAGTCAAGCAGCAAGTGCTGTACTGAGAATGTTCTGAGCCTCAGAGGCATGTATGCATCTGCCAGTTAGCAGAGGAGTGGTGGCATTTGTCTCAGCAGTCCGTGACTCTGTGGCTTTGGGCAAAGTCACCTCATCCCCCTGAGCTTCAGCTCTCATCTGTAAACCAGGCAGCCATCCTTAACCTGCCTATAGTGGGGTGGACCACCTGGCATTTGAGATCATTCTAATTTGAGAACTATGGTCTGACATTACCAGGATATAGATTTATGTGGCAGATGGGCATTTGCATGTTCTTGCATTTGATTCTGAAATTATCATCTCAATGTTTTATTTTATTTTATTTATTTTATTTTTCCTTTATTGATTTTGGAGAGAGAGGAAGTGAGAGGGAGAAAGAGAGAGAACATCGATTGGCCACCTCTTGCATGCCCCCACTATGAGTCCCGCTGGGAGAAACAGGGACATGTCAAGATCATCCCAGACCCCAACTCCTGGAGTTCTACAAACGGAGAAACGGACTGTTTCCCCAGCAATTACAGAAAGGCCAATTAAAATGACAACAAGCCCTGGCAGATTTAGCTCAGCGGTTAGAACATTGGCCTGAGGACCAGAGAGACCCAGGTTCGGTTCCTGCTAAGGGCACGAACCTTGGTTGCAGTTTGTCCCCGGCCCCAGTTGGGGTCATGTGGGTGGCAACCACTCAATGTGTCTCTCTCACATTGATGTTTCTCTTTCTCTCTTCCTCCTTCTCTTCTTCCGCTGTGTCTAAAGATAAATGCAAAAATGTCCTCTGGTGAGGATAAAAAAATAATAATAAAAATGAACAAAATAAAATGACAACAAAATATCAGTTTATAACTATCCAGGCCAATAAATCAGGCCCACAACCTGGGCATGTGTCCTGACCGGGAATTGAACCAGCGACTTCTTGGTGCATGGTCAACACTCAACCACTGAGCCACACCAGCCGGACTCATCTCAATGTTTAAATGCACAGTGTTGCCCAGTGTCCTCTGACTCCCAGTGTCCTCTGTATTTCTCCTGTGGACCTCTCAGCTAGTTGGACTGATTGGTGTATGCACCTGCCTGGGCCAGACGAGCCTGGTGGGTTCCCACCGTGCGGCCAGCCTTGTGGACAGCTCAAGGTGTGACATGCCCCAAGGCTAAGGGTCAACAGTTGGCACATTGATTCCCAGCAGAGAGTAACAAGCCTGCCTTCACTGGGAAGATCGGGCCTCCTTTAAAAAGTCTATTATCAAAAAAACTTTACAGGGACTGAAAAGAAATTACGTTCATAATCCTACCACCCAAAAACAGCTGTTTATGTTTTCTGTGGTTCCTCTGTCTTTATTTATTTTTATATAATCATCGTACTTATAGAATTTCCTGCTCTACTTTCCCTCCAGTTAATTAATTATGATTCCATAAATGCCCCCCCCCCCTTAACTGACTGTATCATGTTGGTCTTTTGGTTTTTGTTTTCCAGCTTTTAGCTTTTAATCATTACAAACTTTACTGCCATTAAGCAACTTTCTTCCCATGATGTCCCCCTTCTGTTTTGAATTAATTCTTTCAGATAAATCCTCAGGACTGGGATGGCTAGTCTGACATTTGTAGGGCTCCTGACACCCTCCCTGTCACAGGGCGGTGCTGGTTCACCGGTACCGCCTGCAGCACAGTGGCGTTCCTGTCGCCTGCAGCCTCACTCGCCCTGGGCCACTTGTTTTAAACAGGGTTCATTATTTATTGACTGGATAGTTATAAACTGATATTTTGTTGTCATTTTAATTGGTCTTTCTGTAATTGCTGGGGAAACTATCTGTTTTTCCCTGCTTGTAGAACTCTAGGAGTTGGGGTCTGGGATGATCTTGAGATGTCCCTGTTTCTCCCAGCGGGACTCCTAGTCACCCTACAGGGAGGTGCCCTCTTCTTGAGAGCTGTTACCATCCATAACATCCGTTGTCACCCTGGTGCGCCTGTGACTTGCTTGAGCTGCTGTGTTTGTTGAGTTCTGCCTGTCCCTGGTTTCTCTGTCCCCTCCTGTCCTTTCAAGCTGTCTCACTGCGCTCAGGGTGCCTGTCTGTGCACGGAGTGCTAAGAATTGCTAGGACTGTGCCTGAACCATGCATGGCCAGGGAGAAAGAGGGAGGACCTCCTGGGAGAGAAGGGCTTTTCATGGGCTTTTGTGTTTGAACTTGGTGATTCCTGTTGGGCTGAGCTGGAGCCTTTGGCCTCCTAGTCCTTACTGTGCCCTAATAGGTTAGTGGGTTTGCCAAATAATTAAGCATGGGACTTAGTGCCCACCTGTTTAATTGCAATTGGAAGGTTTTATGGATGGGTCTACACTGATACCACTGTCCCTCTCAGCACTCGTTGTCTGGTGTGGGCTTCCTCCTGATTTCTGCAAGAGTGGCCAGTACCAAGAGGACATGCTCAGCCCTGATTTAAGTCCCTTCCAGCTGTTATTACCTCAAGCATGACCTCCTTAGCAACAGCTGCCTCTGGTCGGGGCTGGTGAAGGCCAGGCTGGGAAGGGTTTAGTTGTCCATATAAATTGATTTCTATATGGTATAAAGAATATTTTCAAAATCTCAATAGATTAACTCATGTCACATGTGAAGCTTGCTCTAAAAAATGTAAGTCCTCCCTGGCTGGTTTTGCTCAGTGGTTAGAGCATCGGCCTGCGGTCCAGAGAGACCCGGGTTCGGTTCCCGCTAAGGGCGCGCACCTCGGTTGCAGTTTTTCCCCGGCCCTGGTTGGTGGTGCGGGTGGCAGCTACTTGATATGTCCCTTTCACACTGATGCTTTTCTCTCTCTCCCTCCCACTCTATCTGAACAAAAAATGGAAAAATGTTCTCAGGTAAAGATAAAAACAAAACGTAAGTCTGTCCTGGGAGGGTTGGACAGGTCTCCTGCCGCAGGCCCCTGACTGCTCTGGGGCCGCCTTCACTCTAAGCTAGAGGAGAGCGGCGCCCTGGTGGTTACACGAGAGGGCCTGGCAGAGGGCTCCCAGGCGGAGACCCTGCTTCCCAGCTCCCTGAACTGGGTCAGCTCCCTGGGCCGACGGAGCAGTCAGCGATCTTCAGGTCACTGCCTGCAGGTCTCTTGAACACACGCTCCCAAAAGAGTTCTGAAAGTATTCTAGCAGGGAGACCAACCTGCAGGGAGGAAGGAGAAAAGGTCAGATGAGCAGGAAGGGGACTGATCCTGGGGACTCTGGAAGGAGAGCAGAGGAGGCCCAGGCAATCAGGTTTTGCCTTTCATCTTTAAGCTAAACAGGTTTGGGATGTGAGAGGAGAGAAGCTTGGTGAGGAGGGGGGATGGTTCCAGGGAAGGGGTCTTGGGGCTGAGAAGCCCTGGGGAGAAGTATGTTGGGGGGCATGAACGGAAGAGTTGAGAAGAAGTGCCTGAGCATTGATGTGAGTGTCCCCAGCCTGGGTATCCAGGACTTAGCAGGCTCATCAGCCTCCCCCCTTTCTGAGTGTCTGGGGGAGATTCTAAGGGCCACTGTGGCTGTTCCCTTCTTCATTCAAAGGAGACATGGTCTCACCTGTTCTCCTGCCCAGATCATATCTTCAAAGAGAATGACTAATTACTGTCCCAAAGTTGTCACATAGCCTTCACGTCAGGGGCTTTGGGTGACCAGACACATCTACATCACCATGATATTCTTTTTTTAAAAAATTGATTTTAGAGAGAAAGGGAAAGAGAGAGATAGAAACATCGATGAGAGAAAACACCAATTGGCCACCTCCTGCATGTCCCCCACTGGGGATTGGGCCTACAACCTGGGCATGTGCCCTGCCCAGGACCTCTTGGTGCATGGGTCAATGCTTAACCACTGACCCACACCGGCCAGGCTTTTTTCTTTTTCTATATTTCTCACCCGAGGATATCTCTTTTTTTTTTTTTTATCTTCAGATAGAGTGGTAGGGGGAGATAGAGAGAGAGAAAAATCGATGTGAGAGAGACGCATCAACTGGCTGCCTCCTGCATGACCCCAACCAGGCTGGGGACCAAACTGTAACCAAAGTATGTGCTCTTGACTGGAATCAAACCTGAGAGGTTGACGCTCTTTGGTCCACGGGCTGATGCTCTAACCACTGAGCAAAACCGGCCAGGGCTCACCATGATAGTCTTTTATACATATGTAGCATTCCATTTAAGGGAGAAATGGCATGATGTGCCCAAGGTCACAGCCTCTCAGGACCCAGCAGGGTCTGAGACTATAAAAATGCAAGGGCTGCTGGGTCCTGTGCACTTCAGAGAGGACACTATGGATTTGAAAATTTGCAAAGGGCTCTAGACTGGTCTCTTGCAAATGCCAAGGCTTCACCTCTATATGATCTAGACTATTCTGTCATGTTTACATTTAAAATTTTTTTTCTTTCCATTGTTCTCTTATTCACCTACCTTCTATTGACTGTCTCTCTTGCACAGGGTGCGGCGGAAGCAAAGATAATTTAGCTGGGGCGATAGATAATGATACCCAGGGTGGTGAGGGCTTGGATGCTGCTGAGCAGGGATGTCAGAGGACTTGTCCAGTGCATGGGGGGTTTGGGCTTTCCTTTTCACCTCAGCAACTCCAGCTTTATTAAGTGGTGGAACAGAGATGAGAAGTTCTGTATCTAAATTATGGTTCAGCCACTTACTAGCTGTGTGACCTTGGGCCAGTCATTTGCTCTCTTGAGGGCCTCAGTTTTCTGACAGAAGTTCCATCTACCCCTCAGGGTGGATATGAGTCTCAAGTGAAAGAACGCTTGAGGAAGCACATGGCAGAGGTGGCAAACTCTAAATAAACTCTAAGTCAAGCCTTCCAGCACTGTCACCCTGGCAATGAGGTAGTACATAGTATTTACTTAAGGACTTGAATGAGGATCACATAGCACTTGTCCAGTTTTACAAGATTATTTCCACTACCCCCCTCCAAAGGGGGCCATTAGACTTTTTCCCCCCTTATTCCCATTTTACAGGAAGAAAAGCTGGGCCCTGGAACTTTCAGATTCTCTACCCCAAGGTGAAGGTAGAGTCTGTACTGGGGAAGGATCAGTGCCACAGTCCTGGCCTTTGACCTGGGCCTGCAGAACAGACTCAGAGTTATTCCTTCAGCAGCTGCGAGGGTGCTCCAGTTCCAGCACCTGCCCCAGGGAGGGGTGGGGCAGAGGATGACCTCACCCATGAGACACGGGGAAATAGTGCACCCGCCTGGCCCCTCACACCCAGGCACAGTCTGGGCCACGCCCAGCACACTGTGAGAGAGGGCACTACAGCTCTTGCGGACAGTACCCCTGCACGTGCCATCTTATCTCACCCTCTCTTCACCCTCTCAGCACCCCCTTCTCTCTTTTCTGCCTCCCCCTCTTTCTCTAAATATTTATTCAGCATCTGTTGTGTGGAAGACACTAGACATAAAGATAAGTACCTAATTCACGGCTCCTCCCTTGAGATGCTCACAGCCCAGTACGAACATATACTTCTGACATCTGTCCATCTACTTAAGGGAGATGTTTTTGGCTCCATCTGACAGATGAGAAAGACTGAGGTGGAGAGTGACTTGTAGAAGTGGCAGAGCAGCATTCCAGAGGCCTGCACCTCACCTCCAAGGCTGCCCAGTGCACAGGGACTTAGTGCCACATACATGCCCCACGCTTATCCCTATCTCTGGGTTGTTTATGCTGTTTCTCCGGCTGTCACACCTGTCCTCATTCTCTGCTTCCTCTGTCCCAGCCCTGCCCAAGTCTCACTTGTTCCCAGAACCTTCTCCCACCACCTGAGTCCATGATAACCACATGTAACACAAATAATAACATCACAGCAAAGTCTCCACGGAGGGAGCGCTGTCGTGAGCCGGTCCCTGTGCCAAGAGCCCTGCTCAGTGCACTGGCTAACTTGCTCGTCAGAACAAGCCTAGCACGTAGACGTCTCATTACCCACAACGTCAGAGACTTTGCTGAGAGACTTTGCTGGTCCCAGTCACACGCTAGTACATGGAGACAACATTAAACTGCAGCCAGACAGAGCTTGGACATGGTCTTGACCACGCACTCCCTTGCTGCTGGGACACTTTGCATGGCCACTTGCCCTCTGGTGGGCCTCAGTTTTCTCATCTGTTATGAAAGAACTTCCATGTGGTGATAGTCATTATGTGGGCTGTTGGCCGAGGGACAACGTGGACCCTCCTCCTCTGGAAGTTTGTTATTAAGTTCTATTTTGGAGAATTTCAGGCATATACAAAAGTAGAAAGAGTAATGTAAGAATCTTCGTATGCCCATCACCCAGCTTTGACTTATAAACATTTTGCCAATCTTGTTTTTTTTCTCATAATTTTTTTTCCTATTTATCATCAGATAGAGTGGGAGGGGGAGACAGAGAGAGAGAGAGAGAGAGAGAGAGAGAGAGAGAGAAAGAGAGAGAAACATCAACCTGATAGAGTAACATTGACTGGTTGCCCCCCGCACAACCCGACCAGGGCCAGGGACACTGTAACCAGGGTACGTGCCCTTGGCAGAAATCGAACCCGCAACTCATTGGTCTGCAGGCCGACGCTCTAATCACTGAGCAAACTGGCCAGGGCTTGCCAAAGATATCATTTTACAGTTGTTTTAGTGAACTAGCATCCAAATGAGATCTCCATACTGCATTTGGTTCTTTTTTATTTTTATTTTTTTAATCCTCACCCAAGGATATTTTCCATCTATCATCAGATAGAGTGCGAGGAAGGGAGGGAGGGAGGGAGGGAGAGAGAGAGAGAGACATCGAAGGCCGGGAATCAAACCACAACCAAGGTACGTGCCCTTGACTGGAATCAAACCCAAGACTCGTTGGTCCAAGGGCTGATGCTCTAACCGCTGATCCACACCAGCCAGGGCCAGAGGCCATCTTGTATAAAATCGAAGAGAGGGGCTCTAGGAGCCATCTTGGTCAATTTGCTCACTTTGCAGGTGAGAAAACTGAGGTCTGCTTGGAGTGGGGAAGTGAGTTGTCCAAGGTCAGTGGCAGGGCTCCTTTGGAACCTAGGTCCTCAGTTTCTGGCCCATTTGTCACTTTTTTCATCCTATAGCACTTGTTTTTGTCCTCTGTCCCTTAGTCATATGTGGAGGAGAGGTGACTCACAGGGTAACCAGGGACCTGGGCCTAGAGCATTAGCAGAGGCCTTTCTGGGGACACCCCCATGATGGTTCCTGCCCTTGTAATTCAAAGAGAAGAACAAATAGAAGCAGAGTCAGCCCCTGGTGCTGGCTGGACAAAGCCCAGAGAGGGGCGAGGGCTTTCTGCCCACAGGGTGCTCAGGGGCCAGATTCAGGAGCCGTCGGCCTGGCCTCGTCACACAGAGCTGACGGGCCTCCCCCGGTCTCTTGCAGAGTGTCCGGAGGAGAGCTCTTTGACTTTCTGGCCCAGAAGGAGTCGCTGAGTGAGGAGGAGGCCACCAGCTTCATTAAGCAGATCCTGGACGGGGTGAACTACCTTCATGCCAAGAAAATTGCTCATTTTGATCTCAAGGTCAGTGAGGGGGGTGGTGAGGGAAAAGAATCTATTTAGGAAGAATGGACCCAGTTTCTCCCAATGTCATTGCCAAGAGGGGTCATTGCCCACATGGACCTCCTCCCTCATCTTACAGTTCAAAGCTCAGCTCTGGGAAGGAAAGTGTCCACCTCCCCAGTTTCATTTAACACATTAGGATTTCTTCACATCGGCAGACTGCAAGAAGCTTCTTAGACAAACCACAGGTACCTTATCTCTTTCAGAAAGAGGTGGTGTGTAATTTTTTAATAAGTATACCAATGACAGGAAGCTTGAAACCAAACACATTTAACAGGGTTGAACTTTTCAGTAAGCAAGAGCTAGCTCCTGAGGAGGCAGAACTGGAGGCGTTCAGAGGGGTGGCAGAGGTTGGCTGGCGCTCCAGACCCTGCCCAGCACAGCCTCCAGCATCCCTTGACCGGAGGTTGTAGATCTTGGAGCCCAAGACCACTGGCCTCCTTCCCCCACCCTCCCTGTACTGTAGCCATCAAACTGCTTCCGGGGTCCACTGATCACTTGTGGTAACTGTTCTTTACGGTCGACAAAGTTCACAGTGACCACAGGACTTCATAAAGCAAGAGTGTGGTCAAAGTACAATTATCTGTTCCTGTAGTCACTGAGCTTCTTTGCATAGACTGATGAGCTCGTGCAGATACCTGAAGCATAAAGATCTCTAACCCATGATCAGAGGGACCTGTTTATTGGGAGGAGACTCACTCACTTTTCTACCCAGAAATTCCTGTTGTGTTTCAAGCACAGTGCAGGGTGCCTGGGAATTGTACAGATATGGAAACAAGTGAGGCCCTGTCTAGGCCTTAGTTCCTCTTTTCCAGGGAACTTAGTGCAGGAGAAAGACAAGGAAGGTCAACCACTCTGAGTGCTATGATAAAAGGAACTACGGTGGGGTTGGGGGCCTAAAGGAGGGGGCATCTAAGTCAGACTGGGGCATTTGAGAGGGCTTCCTGGGGAAGGTAGTGTTTGGGTTGAATTTTGAAGGATGGGTTGGCATTATCAGAGGGGAAGGCTCTTCTTAAGGCGAGAGGCCAGCAGTGTGCATGGTCCCAAAATAGCACAATGCATTCAGGGAAGTTCAGGCAAAGGGTGGATGCTCTGAATGGTTGGAGAAGAAGTCAGGAGGAGAGCGGGAGGCAGACGTGAGGGCGTGGGAGCTAAAAGAGATGTGCAGGGGGCCAGGTGAGCAGGGAGGTGAGGTAAGCAGGTGTGTGTTTCAGAAGGATCCCTCTGACCAGGAGGATGGGTAGAATGGTGGCAGCCTGGAGGCTGCGGTCCCAGCTAGGAGGTTAGTGCATTCATCAGGTGAGACATGGCAAGTATCAAACTGATTTGAGGAGGGGGCAGATTTAAGACCTATTTCAGAGGATGATCTGAGGATTGACCGGATGCTTAATTTGATGTGGGAGATGAAGAAGGCAGAAACTAGGATGACACCCAAGTTCTGATTTGGGGGACTGGCAGAGGGTGTGGCATGCCCGTGGTTTCACAGTGACTGCACCAGAGCATGGGCTCAGTTCCAGAACGTGGATCTTACCCCCATGCTTATTCTGCACTGTGAGATGATCTGTTGTTAGTCCCCTTAGCATGGTTCCCCCCCTCCCCCCAATGCCGATTCTCATCGTCTCACTGTATATTGAATTCCTCCAACAAATGTGTCTTACTGAGCTTCACTTAAGTGTCAAGGGGTAAAAGTTGGGATCACTGAGGAGGGTGTGGCCCAGGCAGACCTTTGGACTTCAGTGTGTTAATACACTAAGCAGGAAAGGCTCTGCCTGGATTACACCTGTGCCTCCTTCCTAGTACTTCTATGGACAGTTAACTTGTTTTCATGTCTTCGCTGGCTCCAGGAGACTGGCCTCACATGGGCTCTTTGTCTGTTCTCTAATGGTTTTGGTAGAGGCAGGAGGCCCCATGACTGCAGCAGGCTCCCTGCTGCTCGGTTTGCTTCTATGGCCGCTCTCAGGGGTGGGGGCTGGGAGTTAGCCAGGTCAGGGTTTGAGTCTCCCTATACCGTGTACCAGGACACAACCGAACCTCAGTTTTTCAGCTTCAATGCAAATGATAATACCTGCCTGGCAGAGTTTTTGTGAGGATTAGAGAGACATGGCATGAAGTGCTGAATACCAAATAGGTGCTCTGTAATAGTAGCTGGTGTTGTTATTTCCCTTTCCAGAACAGAGGAAAAGAAAACACAACTCTTGTTACAGTGTTTGGGTCCCAATAGACTAGGAAAACAGAGCCTGCCGGTGCAATTCTAAATTGCACAGTGGAGAGCCGAGATTGGTTGCTAGGTGGGGCTGCTGGTGGAGGATCTCGTCTGTCTCCTGGGCTCAGTCTGGACATTTTTCACAATATGGAGACAGTTTGGGTTTCTCCTGGATGCGTGTAGGCGAGGATGCTGCTAACACCCGCCCTGGTCTTGTATCCTTAGAGTTGTGTGGACTCTGAGCCTTCTGGCTCCCTTAGTGGGTCCCTTGGCCTGAGCCTAGCAGCATCTTCAGGAAGTGGTAAGTAGCTGGAACTCATTGAAATGACCTCATGATTGGGTAGACACTTTCTGAAGCCAGAATGTGCGTGTGTGCACCCCCTCGGCAGAAACTTTTCCCTGGAAGGAGGGGGTCATACAGAAGGTTCAGCTTAGAGGGAGCTTCTTGGTTCCATATTGTCTCCTACCATATAAAATTTATTCTATATGAATATATTTTTATTCCTGGTCTTCATTCTCAATAAAGGGTCTCTGTTTTCCTCTCCTTTTTCATCCTGTTACTCTTTTATTCTGCTTCACCAAGTGCTGCCATGCTGCCCTATGAACATGGCCACCATGTTGTGTCCACGTTCCTACCTGTTCTCCAATCTCACTTTCCAGCTTGGAGGAGCAGATGATGGAGGCGGGTCAGCTCTCTGGCCTGCCTTTGGAATATGAATGATCTCTACTCCTATGTTTAGCCATTGTGCTGGGGATGGTGAGGCTCTGTCCCTGCTTACGACATGCTCTCAGCTTTGTGGCAGAAAGCAGATAAATGGACAAATTGATGTTGATAAGCAGTCTTGGTAAACAGATCACGGCATGCTATTGCCCAGAAATCTGTAATGGATCCTTATTACCCATAGGACAAATGACCCCATTCTCAGCATGGCTTTCAGGCCTTTCTTAAGTTGCCTTAGCCTTGATTCTGGCCTCATCCACTTTCTCCAACATTAGCCCCAGGCAACAAGACCACAGGTACTGTTCTGGCCTCTCTCCTTCTCTGTTCATGCTGTTCCCATCCAGGAAGCCGCTGCTCTTCCTTTTCTTTGCCTGGACCTCCTGCTCATCCTTCTAGGCCCAGCAGAAACATTATTTCCTTGGGAAGACTTTGCCATCCCTGTCACCTCCCAAAGCATAACTAAGAACTAAGCTGCCTCTCTGCTTCTGTTGCCCTTTGTACAGACTACTGCTGAGAGCATCTAGCCGTGTGAATCACTTTCTGCTGCTTGTGTTCAGCTCAGTGACTGACACACGACAAGTTACTCAGTGCTGTGCAAATAAGTGAATGAATGAATGAATGCCTTAGTAAGACCAAATGCATGAGTGGATGGCAAAGGCCCTTTTATGTCACCTGAAAAAGCAAAAAGGTTGCAGGCATATTTCAATTCAGTGATGTGAATATTTATTGAGGGACTCTTTTATGCTTAGAGTGACAAACATCAATGTGATATATATAGCACCTGCTTTCCAAGGGCCACCATCTACTGGAAGGTGACCATAGTGGGACTCAGTGGGGAGGCCACCTGAAATAGAAGCTAACCCAGGAAATGTTCACTTCCAAGGGATAAGCTCTCTGCTTCAGCAGAGTGAATACCATCCTGCTGTGTGGTATAAATCCACCACAGAAAGGCCAGCTGGTGTGGGCAGGTAGGTGAAGGTAGATGATGCTGCCCTGTACTTACACAGATGGACGGGACACAGGGGCTGACTGCCCCTTAGTACTGGCAGCATCTGGAGTGCTCTCAGACATGCCTTCCACTGGATGCATTACCAGGAAATGGGGCTCAGTGCCACCCAAGCGCCTCACCCTGGTATGTGATCCTAGCACAAATAAAGGCCTTGTAAAGGGCGTTTTTATGCGGTTTTGTGTTTATTTTGGAGTTGGGAGTTTCCTCTCTGAGTAACCTTAACCTGATTCAACTTGAGAATTCAGAAATGGAAGATAGCTCTCAGGTCTGATTAGTATTTTAAGCGAAAAGAATAAGACATGACAGTTGAATGAAATTGTACGCAAGCCAAGAACCCAAAACTCTGAAGGGACTTTTTGATTTATATAAATCGTGTTTAAAGGAGTGAATTCCTGAGCAAGATACTCCAAAAACCCAAGTTCTTCTATGCCCTGATCATCCTCTGAGCTGTTCTTATGTTCATGATGTGATGGGTCTGCTCATCAAGCTTTCATAGGAATGATGCTAACAGCACTGTAATGTGTATGGTGCCTTCTACAATACAGCATATGTCTGTTCTTGTCTGATTCTCGTGGCCACCATTGAGATGCAAGGTATGGCCACTTTCACACACAAAGCCATTGAGATTCAGAGAGGTTAACTTGTTCAAGATCACACAGGTATTAAATGTCAGGGCTTGGACTTGAACTTAGTGAGGAAACATTAAGCAAAGCTGAGTGTCACCAGCTTTTATTTCACCAGATTCTAACAGTGCAGATTTCCTCCTTGAGTTACGCCTTCTACACACAGTTAATCCAAGGCCTATACTGTGCTATAAATGTATTCTTCACACAGTTAATTTCTTGGTCACATTGTTTTTTCTTTCTAATAAGCTATTCCTCATATCTAAATAAATTAATTTATATTTTCTTAATTGCTATAAAATGTACATGCATTTGAAAGTAGAATTTCCAAGAGGGAGTAGTATCTCCCTACTAATACCTGGGGGCATGGAGTGGAGGTGAGACTTGGCAGAGATTTAACTGTCCAAATAAGTTAGGGTGAGATTATAAAGGCTCAGAGCAGACCAAGGAGTTTGTATAATCAGCCAGTCATGGAAGGCATTTTTCCTCAAAATGTTTTATTATGAAAACATTTCAAAACATTTAAAGAAATTAGAGAAGAATACATGGACACTCTCCCCCTAAATTCAACATTTGGTCACATTTGCTTTGCCACTTTCTGTCTTTAAAAAATGAACAAATACATATGTTATGTTATGTTATGTTATGTTATGTTATGTTATGTTATGTTATGTTATGTTGTTATGTTATGTTATGAGCATTATATATATGCACATGTATCTGATTTTTTTAACTTTTGGTATCATTTGAAAGAAAACTGTAGCCATCCTGACTCTTTAATCTAAATACTTCTGTGTGCATCTCTCAAGACTAAGTCTGTCTCCTGACAACCCACAGTCCCATCATCCCTTAAGAACATGAACCATAATTTATAGAATGCCTTTAACTGCTGGAGAAACATGATCCTTTTTCTGATTTAGAAAAAACGTTCTCCCATTCTCCCAGGACGGGAGAGAAGGGATGGCAGACAATAAGCCAGTTGGAGATGATAATAACAATGTGGGAAAGCGATGAACTGAGGGTACCCCATATACATTTTTTAAATGAAGTTGATGCTTTTTTATGTTATAAAAAAAAATGTCATAGAAAATACAGAAATGTACAAAGAAGTTATCCACAGACTTTCCACTCTAAAACATTATTAACATTAGGTGTATTTTCTCCACCTTTTTATGAACAGGTGTGTGTGTGTGTTTTCAGGTGCTGAGAACTATACTACTTTCATGATTTTCTCTCCTGTTTTTTTTTCCCTTTACATTCTTACCTAAGTATTTTACTTTGCAATAGAAGCTTTTATACAAGTCTTTCCTGATTTTTACACTCTCAGTGTGTTCTGAGGGGTGGACCTGTTCCCAGTTCCTCATACTCAAACTCAGCCTGTGCCCCAGCCTTCGAGTGTAGCCCGTGGGCCCCTTCATCTCAGCCCTGCACCAGACTGTGAGCCTGGAGCCTAGAAATGCATGCTGGCTGCTTCACCAACTCCTGCAAGGCCACCCTAGGGTAACCTGAGGACAAGTGAACTGAGGACACTGAACTGAATGGTTGAGGGAAAGAACAAAACATGCAGAAATTAAATGATGATGGAGAGCTATTATTTAAAGAGTTGAAATGGGGAGCATTAAATCAACCAACTGATTCTTTTTTTATTATTATTATTTTATTTTTTTGGTACGTGTCCCTAGCGGGAACTGAACCCGGGACTCTCCGGTCTGCAGGCTGATGCTCCAACCTCTGAGCCAAACTGGCCAGGGCAACCAACTGATTCTTGAAAGCTACAGCAGGAGGCCACGTGGTGAAAGGGAAAGGGGAAAGGTGAGAGGATCGGGGTTAAGCCTGCATTTGAGTCTCATCTCTGCTGTGGAATGTTGGGGAGGTCATGTCTCTGACCTTTCCTGATCTTGAGAGTGGAGATAAACCCGCCTTTCCTTCCTGTCCCTCAGGAGTGGAGTAAGGGACCAGGGAGATATCTGTTTATGAAAGGGCCCTGCAAACTAAAACTCCTTGCAACTGCTGGTTGTGAATTTTCTTTCTTATCCTCACCTGAAGATATGTTTATTGATTTGAGAGAGAGAGACATCAATCTGTTGCCTCCCATACATGCCACAACCCAGGGATGGAACCCACAACCTAGAAATGTGCCCTGACCAGGAACTGAACCTGCAAACTTTTGGTGAATGGGACCACTCTCCAACCAACTGAGCCACACTGGCCAGGGCTGGTTGTGAATTTTATTTATTTCTTTTTAATGACTGTTTTTTTTTTTAATATGTTTTTTATTGATTTTACTGGAGGGAGAGAGAGATAAAAACATTGATGTGAGAGAGAAACATCAATTGGTTGCCTCCTGCACGCCCCCCACTAGGGATTGAGCCCGCAACCTGGACATGTGCCCTGACTGGGAATCGAACGAGGACCTCTCAGTCCACGGGACAACACTCAATCCACTGAGCCACAGTTGCCGGGCAGGTTGTGAATTTTAACTAGCCTCCCTAAAAGGCCACATTTCTCTCTATTCCTCTCTTGCCTGCAGAAGAATTCAGACAGGGAGGTGGGCATGCAATCATCCAAAGGGAGAATGAATAAGATGGCATTTTCCAGCTGGCAGGCTGAGCTTGATGCCCAGGGTGGCAGGACACTGTAAGGCTGATATGGTTGGAGAAGATTGATCGTGATCCCCATTTTACAGATGAGGAATCTAAGATAAAAATGCAGTGCCCTTCCTTCTCCTCTTTGCCCGTATTGCCTTTGCCATCCATGTTAGGTGCTCAGGGGGCCCTTGCTGCTCCCAGATGCTCACAGCCTCCACTCTGGACCCCTGCTAGTCCTCCACTGAAGTATCACATGTTCAAACAGTACTTTTTAAGTTCTATTCACAGCTCCACCATCAGCCCTCCCACCGCAGCTGATCTCAGTAGGAGTGACAGAATCTTGGTTCTTGACGCAGAGAAGGGGGGAAGAAAGAGCAGGTACACTGACACTTAGGAGAGCTGAGCTCCACCCTCGCTCCGCCACTTACTAGTTGTATGGCCTTGAGTAAGCTACTTAATGTCTCTTTTCCTCAGTTTCTCATCTGAAAACAGACAGTAACCTACTTTACTGCGGTTCTGTGTGGTGGTATCAGGTAACACTCAGATCTTCGGAAAACAAATGTATGTACACACACACACACTCATTGTAAATTTTATGATATAAAGATTTGTAACACAATTTTCAAATAATAAAATGTATAATCCTTTTTATTAGAAATTCCAGAGAGCCAACTGATTCTCATAGAACACTTTCCTTAGTTTTTGCCAAAGTCTTGCATCTTAACCAACCTGTGGAGGCAGTTGACTAATGAGTGTAGTTCCAACAAAAATGTTGGTTGATATTTTTGTTTACATTAACAAGGAAGGTAAAAATGAAACAGTGAAGACGTGTTGGAAGTTTACTTGTTTGCCAATGACACGAGCAACTTCTTTGATGAATTGGGTAATAGTTTCTACATATTGAAATAAATACTGCCTCAATTTGCTGTTCTATTCACAAAACAATGGCTACAGACACAGCACCCTTTTAATCTGCATTATTAAGTGATCTTCTCTGGCCCTTCCTTGTCTAGAATCAAGAAGACAATAAATCAAATCCTGATTTGTACTTGTGCCAATTTCCTCGGTGTAAACACACACACTGTGGCCAGTTTCAAGACACCAGTGTGATGTCACTGACTGGAGCTGGGCAGAGGAGGGCAGGGGCGCACCATTATGTAGTATTTCCCGAACACGGTGATAAAAGGTAGACTAACTTCAAGAGCATAGTTGATACTACAATATAATTAAAATTAGCAAGCGATGTTTTAAATATAATTTATTTAAATGTGTATATAATTTAATCTTTAATATTCAAATACTGTTATTAAGTAACTAGCACCAGTTCTGAGCCCCTGGAGGAGAAAGTGTTTTACAAACAGGATGGTGCTCTGAGCAGGCTGCTGTTGTGGTGTCAGCGGGTGTAAGGATGACAATGGCAGCTGTCATGTATGGAGACCTGGTCAACAGGCTGGCTCTTCTCTGCATGCCCTGCATTTGTTTACTCTTTCTATCCACACAACCACCTTGGGAGGGTGGTCCTATGCTGGTGCCTGTCTCCTAGAAAGGAGAGGTTGCTGGAGGTTTCTCAGGCTTCACTGTGCCCCCTCAGAGTACCGTATTAGTATTCCCATTTTGCAGATGAGGGGACGAGGCTCAGAGAGGGGAGTGACTTGCCAAGGTCACACAGCTACCAGGGGGCAGAAGAGGGATTCAAACCCACGTCTGTCCGATGACAGGGCCTTCTTTAGTGCTGGTTTCCCGAACACTGGGCACTACCTGATTTTGACTTCCTTGGAGAGCTTGCTTTACAAAATCTTCTCTGGAGTCTCGCTCCTGGTGAGTTGATTTAGTTGGTTTGGTATTTGTAACACAGTTCTCAGGGGATTCCAATGGGCAACTAGCTCATATGGGAGCCTCCAAAGCACAGCTGTGGGCTCAGAGTACCTGGATCCAGGCCCAGGTCCCTCACTGGTTACATGGGGCACAGGCCATCCCTAGCTTGGTGGCTGTGAGGACCTAACGGGTGATGTGCAGGGGATGCTCATGGCAAATGCTAGTTGCTGTGTGGCACAGACCACAAAGCCAGCATCGCTGATTGGCCCAAAGCTGAAAGCCAGTGGTCCTGGCATGGCCTTGAAAGTGAATTTTCCTCTCCCTCCCTCTACTCCACAAGAGCATAGAGACAGTAGTCAGTGTTTCTCTCCTGCTTAACTAGGCGAGGCAGTGGGAGGTCAGAGCCATGCGGTGGCCTCCCCAAGGGAGGAGGAGGCATGAGTGAGTGGCCAGAGGCTGTGGCTTCCCAAATCCAGGGCAGCTGAGTTGGGGCCCTTCCCTAAGCTGTGAGTTTATGGGAAAACATGGAGCTGGGGCAGCAAGCTCATGAGGCACTGGAGCCGAGAAAGAAATGCCCACTTTGCCAGCAGGCAGGGGGCATCCCAGCAGGCACCTCTGCATCAGCTAGAGGAAAGGAGGCAGCATGGGAGAAGGGAGAACACATAGGATTTGGAGTCAACCTGAATGTGAATCACTGCTCCACTGCTTGTGAGCTGAGAACCCTGGGCAAGCACTTAACCTCTTGGAGTCTCGTTTTCTTCATCGTAAAATAGGGGTGATAACAGTACCTGCCTCAGAGAGTGAGAATTAAATGAGATGAGTGGGAATGCTTTGCAAACTAAGTGCTATAGGTTTTTCTCTACGTGAAAGCCAGGGCTCCGTGCTTTTAGGAACTGAGCAGGAGAAGCAGGCCCTGCCCTCGGCAAGTGTGCAGCCTAGTGAGGCAGGCAGGACTGGCACACAGGGCTATGGCAGTGTTGGTGCTGCAGCGCGAGATTGCTGCACGGGTGTGGAGCTGGGAGAAGAAAGAAGGCCTAGAATGGATATTCAGATGGTGCTTCCTTAAGGAGATAGAATTTTGGCTGGGCTTGGAAGGATGGACAGGAGTCCAATACACAGATGATAAAATAGACTCATCCTGGGAAGGAGAGACATGATCAAGGAATAACGACAGAGATGTTGATAATGGCCACAGGCCACTTTATATACCTTGCTTGTTCCTCTTAGTGTCCCTCTTGAGGTAGGTTTTATTCTCATTCCTATTCGCGTCAGGCTGCTGTTAAATGGCAAAAGTAAGATTTGAACCCAGGTTCTAAGTCTCTGAACCATTATTTATATTGATTCCCTAAAAACAGGATGTGCAGGAGATGCATCTGTGGTTACATTGCTTTATTACTTTATCCAGTGAACAATGTCTGGGCCCCTACTACAGTCCCAGCCACTCGGGTGCCGGGGATGGAAATGAGAGGAAGGTTCCCATCCCCTCTTCAGAGGCTTCAGTATAGTGGGAAGAGGACACAAGGAAGTAATTACAGTAGAGTTGGTTCCCTGCCAGAGGCATGTCAGGGTACCATGCTGGCCCTTGGGTGGAAACAAATAGCTGCCTGTGTTGGAAGAGCTGGAGCTGGGTGGGGAGGGGGAAGAAGAAGCTTGTCAGGAAGGCGTTCCAGCAGAGTGAACTGCAGGTGGGGTGAGGGGGGTGAGGAGGCAGTCAGCCCCGAGCTAGCAGGTGAGCTGGCCAGAGGTGGACATTGGGCCTCAGCGGGGCGGGGTTGGGGGGGCTGCCTGTGGTCTCATCCATAGTGTGCCAGGAGGACAGTGAGCTGCAGCACCATGGAAACCTGCCCACAGAGGCCTGACAGCGAGTGGCCTTGCTTTCTCAGGTTGCCCAGCACTTCCTAAATAATCTGGGGCCATGCTTGACACTTCCAGGGAAAGTTCATAGGCAGCTTCATTGTCCCATGCTGGGCCCCTGCTCTGCTAAGCTGAGCAGCCTTACCTGGTGACAAGCAGGCCACAGGGACCCCTGGAGAGGACATTAGGCCAGGGGTCAGCAGACTTGGGCTCTGCTCCTTGCTCAGTAGCCTTGGCAGTTCCTTGACCTCTCTAGCTTACTCTGCAACATGAGGGGACTAAGTCCCTTGTAGCCCCAACACTGTGAGTCTGGGGGTGAAATGGGGTTTGATGAGGGAAGCAGATGAGTGAGGGGAGAGGTGGATCTGGAAGGGCATGTTCTTCAGCCATGTGCAGGAGATTTAACAGGGAGTCAGTCAAGTTCCCAGGAGTGACTGCCGTCAATACTACATCCCAGAAAGGAGTGAACAGACATAGCTACTAATCTCTGCTATCTCGGCGGGCACTGCTCCTTATGTGAACCATCTCTGGGTCCTCAGAACAACTCTGTGCCACGGTAGGTGTTGTCCCATTTTACAGATGGGAAATCAAGGCTGCAAGAGATTCAATGACTTTGTCCAGTTTTCACTGTGAGTGGCAGGTATTTGCACCCAGACCTGCCTGACTCTAAGCTCTGGTCATTTACATCTTACTACATAGCCCCCACCCCCCCCAGCTGCCTTCATCCTTCAGGGTCTCCTGGACATGCTGTACTGGGTTCACCCATTGATATAGGTCCCACCTGGAGGACCAGCTGCCAGGTTGGCACCACAGCAGGTACCTCTGGCCAGATCGATCCACTGGGATGTGAAGGGGCATGTTGGCTTCTTCCAGAGCTGCCTGCCTGGTGGGCTGAGCTGGGTGGGTTTGTTTTGACAGGTGAGGGCAGTTTTGCCTCCTGGTGGCAGGTTCATCAGCGCCTATGGGAATGTGATCCCTCCCTCCAGGCGTGCTTTGAAAGTGACATCAGGTACGTGGGTGAAGTATTTGGTTGAAGTAAATAACGCTAGAGGAGGAGAGGATGGACGGGACTGTACTACTCCAAAGGCCAGTCTGGCTTGGGCCTGAGGCCGTGGGCTCTTCCTTCCTGACCTGGGGCCGGGAGACCTGAGCCTTTGCATGTGCGGAGTGGTGGGAATCTGGGAAGTGGGTCCACAGCCAGCTCAGGAGGTTGTACCACTTTGCAATTGCAGAGCCCAGAGCTCGAAATGGCTTTGAATATCATCCACCGTCTCTTTTAGAACTGAGAGCTGAGACCCAGAGGCAGGCCGTGGCCTGCTTAAGCTCACAGACTTGGGTGGTGGAGCGGAAAGTGGAGTTTCTCAACACCCAGGCCTGGGCTCTTCCTACCCCCCACCCCACCCCCTATTTGAAGGGGTGGGGCAAAGAAGCTTAGACCAAAACCTGGAGACACTGCTGCTTTGCTGGCCCCCAGGCTACCCTCCAGCAGCCCTGTGGGCAGGCGTGCATTCGGGTGTCTCTGGTGCTGGTGGTGGACTTCTATGGGGCAGACAGGGAAGGACCACTGGCCCCCAATTTTTTCAGTTCATGTCAGCAAATTTTAATGAAACATGCAGGATGCAAGACACCCTCGAGGATGCCAGGAGCCTTAAAACTGGTTCAGATTTTCTTAGGGAGGCCACCACACAGGAAAGCGGCATCACACTATGAGAGAGAGCCGGCAACTAGAACTTCTCACTCGCCAGCACGAGGAGGTTAGAGCACAAGGTCAGGGAACGCTTCAGTGAAAAGTAACGGGGTAAAAGGAGGCAGGGATGGGGGGATAGGCTCTGACAGTGTGAAGAGTAGGTAAGGCATTCCAGGCAAGGGGAGGAGCCGGAGCAAAGCATGGGATTGGGGCATCGTTCCGGGCGTGCTGATAGCACTCTGAGGGGCTATGGGGCAGGCACAGGCAGGTGATGGCAGTGAGGCTGGAAAGGCAGCATGGGGCAGCCCGTGCAGAGACCCAGATGCTTCAGATATTAGACAGGACATTCGGGCTTTCTCTGATGGTCCGCGGGGCCACTGAAGATGTCTTACCAAACTGGGTGATGTGGTGAAGAGAGCCGGGCCTGGGCTGCCTGGGAAGTCCACCCTGACTGCTGTTGTGAGCTGTTGGACCTTGGGCAAATGCTGTAGCTCTCTGAGCCTCTGTTTCCTCACCTGTGAAATGGGGTTGGTAACAGTACCTACCACTCAGGGTGGGCCCAAGGAGGACGCAGAGCACGAGTTGCTCGCTTTGGTGAGAGCCGGGCGAGCGTCAGTCCCTGCGCTGCCTCCCGGGTACCAGCAGGCTCTTAGTGGAGGCTGGGATCGCAAGAAGGTCTTTTTGAAAGCAGGAGGAGCTTCAGATATGGGGTCCAGATCCCCTGGCCAGCCTCGAATCACCTTGGTGGCCTGGGAAGGAAGCAGGAAGCATTGGTGGCAAGGAGCCCAGGGCCTCTGTGTCCATCCACCCAGGGCAGAAAGAGCCTGAAGGTACATATGGTTCAAATGAACCCAGGTCCTGACCCACCAGCAGAGCATTCCTGCTGCCCTCTGGCCACCTCTCAGTCTGAAATCCCCGGGCCACTTCTCTTTATCCAGACCCACCTTGGGACTGTCTTTGCCAGGACCTCTGTTTTCTCACTGAGATGAGGAGGTCCAGCCCAGGAGGTCCTTTCTGAGCCTCTGGACACAGCACGAGGGCCAGGCCAGGCCAGGGGAGGGTTGGCGTCCCCAGCTGGGTGAGAGCATCTCTGGGAAAAAAGGCACCGTAGAGTGGAAAGCAGGTGCCAGAGTAGGAAAACTGCTGTCCCTGAGCCAGGGTTCAAGGTTGCTCCAGGTTGCCAGGCCCAAGTGGCAACTCTCACTTCTCCCTGGGGTAGATTCTCAGGGCCCTTGAGAACGGGGAAGAGGGATTATTTAGTCTGTGGTTAGGAGCACAAACTTTGGAGTCCGACAGATTGAGCTTAAAACCCCTGTGTCCTCAAGCCCATATTTCAGTCTTGAATATTTTTTTCTAAAAGAAAGAAGAATGGTAACACCCATTGCATAAGGTAGCTGAGAGACCTCAGTGAAGTATAAAGTATGCCACATGCTGGTAAGCACATTGCTAAGTGGCACATGTCTTCATGATAGGAACAAAATGCTCAGGACGCTCATGGGGGAGACAGATAAGTGAGCCGCCGCCACCCTGAGACAGTGGGCGAAGCACTGCAGTAGGGGAGGCACAGGCGTTATGGGAACTGGGGAGGTGGGGTGTGTGTGTGAGGGCTTCTTGGAAGAGGTACTATATTTACTGAAATGCAAATAGGAATCAGCCTGGGTTGGGGTAGAAACTGTACAGGAAGAGTGTTCCAAGCAGGGAAATCACCTGTTGTGTGTTAGGTTCTTGGGGTGGGGCTGGGGTGGGGCTTGGGGTGGTGCAGCCTCCAATTGTTCTTCCTTCCTTCCCGTCATTCCCCACCCCTGTCCCTACTGCCCGCTAGTCCTGAGGATCACCAGGTCTGGTGTGTCTGCCTCTGTGGCTCCCACCCCGCTCCAGTGCATGTTGTGTGGTGGTGCTTGGGCCTTGAGCACACTGTGGTGATCAGGAGGAACTGGGGTCCTAGCCTCTTGGCTTCAGAGATGAGCCTCAGGGCCATTCCCTGGGAGAGAGGGAAAGTTCCTAATAGGGCAGCTAAAGAATGTGGTGCAATAGTAGGAGGAGAAGCCACCTGCCCAGGAGACGGTGGGCAGTGAGGAGGCTGCAGCTCACTGCACAGGGTGCCCGGACACTAGGGGTCCATGGGCAGCTGCCGGAGAAGTGGGTCAGGGGCACTGAGTGAGGCCTCCTGCCTGAGTCCCAACTCTCCTTTCTGTGGAGCCTAACACTCTGTTCTGCCTTGAGAAAGGACTTGGACACATTTCAAAATAAAGTCAAGAGACATTTCCAGAGGGGAAAAAATAAACCTAAAAAATGCAAAAGGAAATGTTTAAAAGTGGGGGGTCCCTCAGCCAGCTCACTTGAATGATAGTTTCCAGCCACTGTGATATGACAGCACAGAGATGTCAGGGTGCTGGGAGGTTTGGGTGGGGGCACCTGGGTGTATGCAGTCCAGAATCAGAATCGGTTTAGCTGACAGAGAGGGCCACCGTCAGCCTGCCAGCCTCTGTGCCCTGCGCCGCAGGGGCGAGGAGCAAAGACCTGAATCCCTCCTCCAGCCGAGGGCCCCGTAGGGGAGCTAGGACAGAGACAGCGAGGACTGTTGGACAAGGGAGAGCGTGACAGATGTCCTAGCAAAAAGGCTCAAAAAAGCACAAGGAGGCCTGGGGCAAGGAGAGTTCACTTCTGGTGGCGGGTTGGTGGGGGCTCAGTGCCAGTGAAAAGCTTTCCAGGAGGAGTGGAGGGAGTTAGACTCTGAAGCCTGGCTAGGATTTCTGTGGGTCGAGATGGAGCAGAAGGACTTCCAGGTAGAGCAAACGATGCGAGCCAAGGTGGGAGGTGGGAAGGACTTCAGTAGCTTGAGAAAGAGGGACATTCAATTTTCTTAAATATACATTTGTACATTTATTTATCTATTTAAAACTGCTTTCTTGATATATGTCACATTCCATACAATTCACCCATTTAAAGTGTACAACTTACAAAGTTGTATAACACTACAATCTATTCTAGAAAATTTTTATCACTCCAAAAAAAAACACACCTGTACCCATTACGGATCACTCCCTTTTCTCCCAATCCAAGGCAACTACTAATCTACTTTCTGTTTCTACGGATCTGCCTTGTCAGGATATTTCGTATAAATGGAATCTTGTGATACATGATGTTTGGTGACTGATTCTCTCACTTAGCATGTTTTCCAGGTTCTTCTCCGCTGTAGCGTGTGTATCAGTACTTTCTTTTTTTTTTCTTTCTTACCTTTCAAACCTACTTTTATTTTCTTTCTTCCTCTTCACCTATAGAACTTCTCCACACACTACATTATTTTGCAGCTATAAAGTCACTTTATGTTGTTCAGGTAACATTTTATTCCTAAAACTTTGCTGGCATCAAAATATGACAGTTAACTACTGTTCAATCTACAAAATATTTACATAGCACAGCACATTAAGCTTGAGACACTTGGAGTTAAACCACATAAAAATAGGACAAGCCCTGGCCAGAGTGGCTCAGTGGTTAGAGTGTCAGACCATGGATCGAAGAGTCTTGGGTTTGATTCCTGGTCAAGGGCACGAACCTGGGTTGCAGGTTCGATCCCTGGCCTGGTTAGGGTGTGTGCAGGAGGCAATCAATCGACGTGTCTCTCTCACATCAATGTTTCTTTCTCTCTCTCTCCTCCTCCTCCCTTCCACTCTCTCTAAAAAAATAATAAATGGAAAAAATATCCTCGGGTGAGGATTACCAACAACAATAATAAAAATAGGACAAGACTGCCATGTTCAGAAGCAGGTGTTCACAGTCCCCATCTGGTGACTATACAATGGTTCCAAAGGCAGCAGAGGAAACAGGCAGTTACTTCAGAGGACAATGAACACAGGATTGGGAAGCACGTTACAATGTTACCCAGTGTCATGTACCACTCCGCCTTTCTCTCAGGTGGTCTCATAATTCTAGCATGTCAGGTTCAGCTGATAACAAAGTGAACACAGACAGCACAACTTTTACTCCGTGGAGATAGTGTAATTCCTACTATGCTTGCATTGTGATTTTGAACGCAGCTCGTCCTAAAAATTTGTCACGATCATCATGGTTTTTCAGGTTAGGTGATCCAACTATCTTGTACTCAGCTGTTACTTTTTAGGTGTACTGCTAACACCAAAGCTGAGCTGGATAGCAAAAATGGCTGTAGATACCTCACATGCAATTTTTTCCCCATAGCCCTGGCCGGTTTGGCTCAGCGGTTGGAGCGTCGGCCTGCGGTCCAGAGAGACCCGGGTTCGGTTCCCGCTAAGGGCACGTACCTCGGTTGCAGTTTGTCCCCGGCTCTGGTTGGGTCGTGCGGGTGGCAGCCACTCGATGTGTCCCTTTCACATCGATGTTTCTCTCTCTCTTCCTCTCTCTCCCTCCCACTCTATCTGAACAAAAAATGGAAAAAATGTCCTCGGGTGAGGATAAAAAACAAACAAACAAACAAACAATTTTTTCCCCATAATATGGAAAATATATATATATATATATATATATATATATATATATATATATATTTATATATTTATCCTCACCCGAGGACATTTTTCCATTTTTGTTCAGATAGAGTGGGAGGGAGAGAGAGAAAGAAACATTGACGTGAAAGGGACACATCGAGTGGCTGCCTTCCACACGACACAACCAGGGCCAGGGATGAATCGCAGCTGAGGTACATGCCCTCAGCGGGAACCGAACCCGGGTCTCTCTGGACCGCAGGCCAATGTTCTAACTGCTGAGTCAAACCAGCCAGGGCTGGAAAATATTTTAAGTCTGCGTTTTCCCTTGGGAGGATAAGCTGATCAAGTTGTTGTGTTTTCACCCTCAGGAATCCTAGAGGTTCTGCTTGAGGCTTTAGTCCAATTATTCTGTTTGTTTTCACAAGAATACAAGGGTGTCCAGGTTATCCACCCCACTGCATGTTTGAAGGAAGGCAACAGGAAACAGACGTGCTTCATCAACTGGCCCCTTCTGATCAGAGAGTGTTCCGTCAGGACAGGCTGTGAGAGTCCTCTGTTCTTCTGAGCAAATGGCTTTAGAAACTTCTTAAGGTATTCAGTGCACCCTTTATAGGACTCTGGACCAGACACACTGAGTGAATATTCCAGTGCCGACCCTGGTTCTGGAAAAGCCATTAAGTCCTGGACCAGAAATCCGGTCACAATATTTTGGAACCTCATGGTTCAGAGTGTGAAGAATAAAGCCAGGAACCCATAAATGACTTGGTAGAAGAGCAGGATCAAACCCCAGCTCTGGGCGGTGCGCCTCAAGACCTCTCCGGTGGTCGGGTTGTAGATGGAGAGCTTCACCGGGTAGGCTCTGGTTGAAGGACTGTGTGCCGTGGACGAGAGGAGCTGCGGCCACGGAGATGGAGGCTACATGGGGTGTGGAGGCACATCCTGGCCCCAGCAGTGCAGGTGGCAATGGCTGCGGAAGGCAGGACAGCCAAGGACACCCCTCACGGCCCATCGCACCCAAGCCAACTGCCTTGCGCCAGGCCAGCTGCTACTGGGCCGCGGGAACCTGCCGTCTCTGCTGCCGCAGCCAATCCCCACACCGCTGGACCCGCGCCTCTGCCGCTGCCACCACCGCCCTTTCCATTTATTTATTTATTTATTTTTGCCTTCGTTCTTTTTTTATGGGTGAATCGTATTCCACCATATGGATACACCACATTTTGTTTATCTACCCATGAGTTGATGGACATTTGTGTTGTGTCCACTTTGGGACTGTTACAAATATGCTGCTGTGACATTTGTGTTCAAGTGTTTGTGTGGATGTATGTTTTCAGGACACCCCACTTTCAGTGGGGGTTAAGAGAGTCACGGTGGGGAGTGGGAAGAAAGAGGGCGAAGCAAAGGGACCTGCTCGCCTACTGGGTACTCGGACACATGGGTGGGAGCGGGAAGGGTAGGCTCAGGACCCTGGTCTCACTTCTCTGGAGTACCCGAGTATGTGAGGCCAGGGGAGGGCTGGCCCCCAACCACTGCACACCCGCACTGTTGTGACAGATCTGGCAACTGTTGGCTGGAAATAGCCTGGACAGCTGGTATTTTCCCTGGAAATTGGGTCCATTTTTTCCTGTGTCCTGCTGAGGGCCAAAATGAGTTAAACACATAGAGACATGTGAGCCACATCTATAGCCTAGAGAAGAAGAGTGTTGTCAACAGGAAGCTGGCCCGCCAGGGGAAAGAGGTGGTCAGGGAGACAAAGGTCAGTTAACCAAGTGTAAATCGTGGTTTGGCTGTGACTCCCCGACCCCCAACACATTCACACAGAGGAGGTGGTTTCGTTTACGAGAAATGCTGCAGGTATCTCCCTGGCCCTGTTGACAGGTGGGAGCAGAGGCACTGCACTCGCTGAAGGACTCTGCCATTCAGAGACAGAAAGGGGATTCAAGTCAGTCTCCAGTTCTGCTGTGAGCAGCAGGTTTAGTAAAATGCAGGCTTTGCCCTCAGAGCTGTGCCTGTTTTTTAGTTCACAGGAGAAGACCGAGGACACAAAACAACAAAGAGTTTATGTTGTTTTAGTCTCCAAAAAAAGGAACACCAAACCCCACCCCAGCCCCAAAGCAAAAACACAAAACAGGGCTTTAATTACCATCTTTTTTTCCTTTCCGTTTTTTTGTTCTCCAGCCAGAAAACATTATGTTGTTAGACAAGAATATTCCCGTTCCACACATCAAGCTAATTGACTTTGGCCTGGCTCATGAAATAGAAGATGGAGTTGAATTCAAGAACATTTTTGGCACACCAGAATTTGTTGGTGAGTTTTAAGCCTATTTCTCTCCCAGCTAAGAATCTAATATGAAAAGGTAAAGAATCCTAGTACAAACCCTGTATCTGGGCCTATGGCCTCTGGGTTACAAGATGATGCCTTGGAGACCCCTAGAAATCTAATGGGTAGGGAAAGAAATGTTTTCCTAGGCCTTTGGGTGAGGGTCCAGGGTTGGCTTTAAGCACCCAGTGGGGCCTGGGAAGGCCAGGTGGAGCTAGAGGCCTTTGCACAGTTAAACCTTCCTAGAGCTGGTCCCACCTCCTGCTCTTAGATGAGATTGTTGTGGAGATGTAAAATGACCTCATCCTCTTGCATTCCCATAAATTCAACTTTCTCTGAAAAGAAACAGGAAAATCATCTGCCAGATGCGGATCCTCCCACTCGCCTGTCTTGTGCCTGTCCTTTGTGCCTGGGAGGCCCACCTGCAGCAGAGCCCTGGCAGCTCTCTTTCCCCTCTGTTTCTCTCACCCTTGGCCCAGGCCCCAGAAACCCCCTTATGAGGGATGGGCTGCAGGTTGGGGTCATAAAGAAACAGCCTTGCAAAGAGGAAAGGAATGAGAGTTGAGAACTACTGTTTCTCTGTGCTTTGGGAGTTTGGGAGTTGGAGTGGTCTTGAAAATGGGGGGAGGGCATGGTCTCCTCAAAACCCAGAGCTGAAACTTCTGACCACAGTCTAAACAAAAAGGAGGACAGAATGTGTCAGCTCACTGGCTCTGGTGGGTCCTCAGGCCGCACACACCGGCGCTGCAGTCACTATGGACTGGCACTGCCGCGGCCTCACAGACCCACCAGCTGGGGACCCTTGCTGTGTGCCAAGTGCTATGCCTGGACCTCTACAGACATTACCTCAGTCAATCCTCAAACCACTTCATGGATCAGATTTAATTATTTCCTCTATCAAGAGCTTTGTTCAGGACAAAACACCAGTAGGTGGTAGAGCTGAGATTCAAATACAGATACATCCGACATCAAAGCCTATGCTCTGTCCACGATACTGGATTGTCTCTCTGAGGAGACCCTGCCCTGAGGAGCTCCCGGTTTGTGGAAACAAGACATCTGTCCAACAAATAAGAGTGTTGAAAGGCTCTTTGCAGATCATCTGGTCTAGTTTTACAAATGTGAAACTGGAGGGCTGGAGGATTTTCGTTAAGGTTATTCTTCACCTTCTGTATACAAGATAGTAGGTGAGGTACTAGGGACAGACACAAGGATGGTAAGGAGCCACATTCAGGATGACACACCCAAGGCCACACAATGAGTTGGTGGCAGAGCCAGCTTGAACCTGGGGCATAAGACATCTATTATTAAAGACATCTATTTCTGAGACAGCAGTTACTGTCCATCATTCACATATGTAGTAAAAATGTATATGTTTATTTAGTTAAGTCATACTAAGTGTTAAATAACAATAAATGGTTCGATTAGAAGGCCAGGGTAATGATTGGCCAAAAGACAGGATGTGATTAATTGAAAAGAGAATGATATAGACAAGGACTGTTCAAACAAGATATCCATTCTAGCAATGTCAATGGGATCAGTCAAGGTCTTGAATCAGAGAGGGACAAGGGCTGTTATGGGCGGGGGAAGTGTCTGAAGAGGGGTGGGGAAGGAGCCAGGGTATATGAGGAGCCCATCCCAGGTTTAGTCATCCATAGCAGGGGGATAGGGCCAGATTTAGTGCATTTATCAGGGACAATTTACTGCTCACTCTAGATGGAACAGAGAGTTCATACAGTCTGATTGTGTGAGTAGGATATTAATGAGCAGGGCCAAACTTTGGCATGTTTGCCCAGTGATATGACTGTAAATGTCCAACAACTGGGCCTTAGAACAAAACCTTAATTTATAGTATTTTCCAATTTTAAGCTATCAACATGTCACTGAATTCAGAGTTGGGAAGAGATGTATACATTTGACTCTTATGAGCCAGCTCCAGCCCCAAACTGGTTTTCTTTGTACCTCACAGGTATGTAGGGTGGCTTCTCTAAGCCCCTGCCCAAACTGTGATGCCCAGTTTGTGGGAACAAGACATCTGTCCAACAAATAAGAGTGTTGGAAGGCTCTTTGCAGATCATCTGGTCTAGTTTTACAAATGTGAACAGGTTATAACCCCGAGGAACAGGTTATAACTATTTTCCTTACCCCCGTCATTTCTTTGAAATTTCAATCTGAGACCTAGGGTTAAAAATGTACTGTCAGCTTCCAAGAGTGTGGTGGACCTGGTCTTCCAAAAGCCTTTCCAGTACAAAACTGGGTTCTTGAAAAAAAAAAATATTTTTAAAGAAATTCTGAACTCATAGGAAATGAGTAAGGGCAGTAACTCCTTCAGCATTGTCTGTCCCACCCCCAAAGTCACTGAAATGAACTTAGAGCTGGAGCTGTGAGCAGCAAGTTCAATAGAAGGACCTCTCCTAAAGGCAAGTACACATGTCAGCATTTCAATCGGAGACTAGCAAGATTTATTTTTTATATGTTTTATTGACTTTTTAGAGAGAGAGGAAGAGAGAGAGATAGAAACATCGATGTGAGAGAGAAACATCAATCAGCTGCCTCCTGCACATCTCCCAATGGGGATTGAGCCTGCAACCCTGGCATGTGCCCTGACCAGGAATTGAACTTGGACCTCTCAGTCCATGGGACAATGCTCAATCCACTGAGCCACACTGAGGCAAGACTAGCAAGATTTAGATGTTCAAAGACATAAGATATTGAAATGATCAGATGTTGACTATAAAATAAATGGAATGTATATAGAAATAAAAGGTAGAATCACAAGAACGAGCAAGCAACAAGAGAGTGTTCAAAACGACCAGGCAAATTCTATAAAGAACCAGATAGAACTTTAAGAAATTCAATATATACTCACAGAAATGTAAAACTCAATGAATGGGCTAAACAGCAGAGTATACACTACTGAGGAGAGAGCTGAAGAATTGGAACACTGAGCTAGAATAAATGAGCCAGTGTACCACAAAGTGATAGACATAGAAATATGAGATGATAAGTGAAAGGATAAAAAAAAAAAGACTAACATAGGTCTATTTGGGATCTCAGAGGAAAGACCAGAGACAAGAGAGACAACATTTTAAAAGACTGGCTGAGAATTTTCAGAAGAGAATAAGTTAAAAATATATGTATATTCACACAATAGACTATTAATTAGATAGCAGTGAAAATGAAAGATCATGGATGAACATTCAGTGAACACTAGAAACATAATACTGAGTGGGGGGGGGGAATCAAGTGATGGCGGGTCACATGCAGTATGACATAATTTATATGAAGCTAAAAAATAAGCAAAGCCAGGAGAATGGTTCCCTGTGTCTGGAAGTGGGGAGAGATGGGAGGGTGGGATGGTGGGCACCCTGTAGATGTGATGGCTTAGATATAGTTCTAGACTCTAGAATCTAGAGCAACAAACCTAGCCCTTCCCACTCCCCGCCCTATTCCATTAGTGCTGAAACAGGCTCAGTCCCTCTCCTCTCTAGCCTCTGCTCCTCTATCTCCTCCATTTCATAGCCAGCCTTTTTTAGAGTCATCTACACACTTATCTCCACTTCCCACACTCAGGGCATTCTCTGGCCCCTGCAGTGAGTGAAATTCAGCACTCACTTGCCAGTGCTTGTCTGCTTGACCTCTGGGCCGCATTTGGTCTCCTCTTCTCAGTAGAGTCTTCTTTCCTAGACTCCGCACCTCTCCTGGTCACCGCATCATTTGCACGACTCCTGTTTCCACCTATACGATGACTCCAAGTTTGATGGCTCTGGCCCACTCCCCAGAGCCCAGCTTCTTCCTGGAGAGCCTTCAGGCACTTCAAGCTCATCATCTAGACCCCAGAATGTCCTCCTGCCCCTCAGGTGGGAGGTACCTTCTTTCAGACCAGGCTCAAGGAATGCGGATTCCCTCTCTGCCGTCTTCTCGGTCACCTTCCAGTGCTGACCTGACTGGTTTCCACCAGAGAATTCTAAAGTAGACCCCACTTTCCCTTCTTGCATCTTCCTCTCCTCATCTCCCTCTTCCTTTTCCAGACTTTCGTACGTGCTTTCCCTTGTCCTCACCATGAAGGCCTCTTTGTAAGAGGTTTCTACCAGCATAACAGGCAACTAACATCCTCAGAATTCTTAGAGCTAGATTTTCTCCTTCTTTTGCTCTGATTTTCCTCAGTGGGGATTCAGAATGGAGACATTTGACACCCAACTCCTTATAATTCCCTACGGCCATCTCTTCCATTTTCATGCACCGCTGACTCTTCAATATGGCTTCTTCCAGCTCCAGAAATTGTGAACTATGAGCCCCTGGGCCTGGAGGCTGACATGTGGTAAGTTGTGTAGGCCACCCATGTGGTCTGGGGATCCTTCCCAGAGCAGAGGCCTCAGACCCTAGCCCTGGTAGATATCCCTCTCGACCATGAAAACCCCTTTCTTCACACTCACCTTTCAGAGACCCTGGCTGCTGGGTGAGCTGGGTCTGAGGCCTGGGCAGCTGGGGACAGGTAGGCCTGGACCTGAGGCCAGTTAGAACATGGCAGAGGCAGAGAACAAGGGGAGAGCTGAGGCTGGAGGTGCAGGATCACCCTTGAAGTCTGCCATGGCCGTGATCAAGATAAAGTAACAATAGCTCTTTCCGTCAGTCCATCCGGTGAGCACCGAGAGCCTCATGTTCTAGGCTCTTGGTGGGCCTGGGGAGGCCGCAGTGATCGATTCTCTGCACAGACAGGACCTGTTTCATTTGAACAGTGCTTTATAGCTGGCTGAGCACCGTGATTAGCTGGGTTTTGAAATCCTCCCAGCAGTCCTGTGAGGTAGTTATTGGCCTCACTGTAGGAGGAGAAAGAGGCTCAGAAGTGATAGGGGACTTGCCTCAACAATCACAGCCTGCAACTGCAGGAGTCTGATCTTGAGCTTGGGTCCTCGGACTCAATGTCCAGAGCTTGATGAATCCAAATCCTTCCCTGGGTGCTGCTGAAGAGGGGGATGGAGAGGACTATGGGGCTTGGGATAGCATTCAGAGGCCACCACGGAGGGGCAAGTGACCCCTTGCCCTGAGAACCCTGTGGGGAATCCCTTGCTGGTCTGAAATTCGAGCCAGGAGGCCCTGACTTGACTGTTATTTGTTTTGCAGGAGCATAGGCGTCATCACCTACATCCTGTGAGTATCTCTGATCCCTGGCCTCCCACCCCACTTAGACCTGGGGGAAGTGGGAGGAATGAGAGAGGGGCAAGCAGACAGACAGGCATTTCCTGAGCACCCACACTGAACCAGATGTGTTTGGTCCACACAGCAAACCTGAGGCTAAGCCCACTTAGCTCCATTTCACACATTTGACCCTGGGTTTGGTGTTGGGCAGGAACCCAGCAGAGCAGCTGGTGGCCCTCTGCACTATGCAGCCTGTGTCTGCCTCCCCGCGTGGCCAGGGGTCCACCGCTCAGCTTCACCCAGACCCAAGTTCGCTGCGGGAATGTCTGCTTTCACTCAGAAGCCCGGAGACAGCGCACAAGCTGCCGTGCCCTCTCTGATCCTGCCTCCTTCTCTCCCTTTCTCCCTTCCTTTCCCAGCTCTCACATCCTCCCTCCTCCTTTCTCCCCAGAGTCTCTCTTTCCTGTTCCTCGAGCATTAAGTTGCTTAAGCAGAGGTTTCCTGCACAGCGCTCTGTGTAGTGATCTGACACTTTCCATCTCTGTGGCCCTGGGCAGATTCTTAACCTCTCTCTGGGTCTGTTTTTCTCATCAGAAAAATAGGAATCCCAAACTTCCCACCAAGGGTGTGTTGTGAGAGTTAAATAAGCTGACGTGCAAATTTCCTAGCACTACTCTGGTACCTAGTCCGTGGCTGAGTAGTAGGTGTTCATTCCATCAGTGTTCCCCAACCGGTTTCCCCTAGAAGCACACTTGGAAAATACCCTTTCTGTGGAACACTGGGTAAGGGTCAGCCCGCAGCCAGACTTCACAGCTGAGGGGATCATTCTCCCAACACCCCATAAACCAGTTCTCTAACTCTTCCAGCAGTACTTGGACTGGGAGCTCTGTATGATGTGGGGGACTTCCTTGAGCTGCAGCAGAGTGTCTGAACCCTGGCTGCACATAAGACCTTTTATTACCAACCATGGTCCAGGCCCCACCCAGCTCTATTAAATTAGAACTGCTCGGGGTGTGGGATCTGGGCAACAGTATATTTTAAAAACCCCCGAGGAGTTTGATGCAAAGAGAGAGAATCTGATGCATTGCCCTATAGTTCCAAATCAGAGCCAGATTATTCAGACGTTGGCTCTTGAGACGTTGGGTTTTTTCAGAACTCCGGTGTTGGAATGTTAAAGAATTCCAGCGTGTGCAGGGCACAGAGTCTTCTTGTAGCTCCTTTGAGTTCCATACAGTTTCTTGAGATCCTGCTCCATGGTGGGCGTGTGCCAGACACTTGGGATAGCAACGTGATGTCTGGAGCTAGCTGTGTTGAGGAACGACACCAGATAGCTAATTGTCACCCCGTGGGACCAAGGTTATAGTGGAGGTGTGAGACCCAGATGGAGAGAGGCAGGGTCTGCTGGGGCTTTGGAAGGTTTAATGGGGGAGGAGAAAGAGATTGATTAATTGATTTCATTTGAACTGGACTTTACATAATGAGGTTAATTCTCCAGGTGTAAAAGGAGGGAAGGGCTGTCCTGCTAAGGAAGGGAAGAGTTAGCATGTTAAATGTGGTAACATGTACTGAGAATGTGGTAGGGACCAACTTCTGATACCTTGCTCGGGAGTTTAGATGCGATCCTACAGACAATGGGGGGTCACAGAAGGTTCTCTGAGTTCTAACAATGACAATAATAATGGCCATCAATTCCAGAGCTTTAGTATGGGCCAGGATTGCATGGAGCATTTTTTATATATTTACCCTTCACAATAATCATGAGGTGGAGACTTCATTTTCTTCATTTATAGACAAGGAAACTGCAGCTCCAAGAGATTGAGTAACTTACCTGGGTTCACTCAGCTAATGAGTGACAGAGCTGGAATTCAAACCCAAGACTGAAATATCAAATATTTTCCAATGCATTATGCTAAGTAAATGGCAGTGTGGATGGGGATGACCTTCAAGAGACATTTGACCAACAAAACTTTCAGGCCAGTTAGATGAGGTGAGGAAATGAAAAGAAGAATCAGAGGTGACCCCTGTGGTTCCAGCTCGGATACATTTGTGAAGTGACATCATTAATCAAGGCAGGGAGCTCAAGGAGGGCACAGTGACTTCTGGGGAAATGGTACATCTAGGTAAAGGTTTCCCATGAACAACTGGAATATGTGTCAGGAGACAGCAGACTCTGGAGTCACTCTTTGAATGACACCTCCTTGACAAACCCTGCAGGGGAACCTCACACTCTCTTCTAGTCCCTGATGGCCCATCTGCTTCCACAGTGGTCAGCTTTGCTCAAAATGCTCCCTTAGCCCAGAAGACCTTCCATCTCCTTCTCTGACTGCTGACAACCTCTTCATTCTTCGAGACACAGCTGATGCAAGTGTCAGGTCTCCCTGAAGCCTGCACTGGGCCCCCCTCCATCCTGTGCTTCCACAGTCCTTTGTCTGGCCTTCTGTTATTTTCTGGTTTGTTCTGCTGTGTTTCTCCCCCCTCCTCTTTCCAGTCTCTTGAGGACACAGTTTTTCTCTGTCAAGGGCTTAGTAGGAGCTCCATGAAGTGTATTGAATCGGACTCAATGAAAAGGCTGCCGACTGGCTGTCCAGAGGGGTCAGGCAGTGTTGCTGGGAGCCTCCCAACCCCATGCAACAATTTGAGTCAGGGTTCCCCAAGCCCATCACCCCCACTTCCATCTACTTTCCTACAGTCACGTGTTCTCCCTCTGTGTGCTCAGCCTAAGTGGAGCATCCCCTTTCCTGGGAGACACGAAGCAGGAAACGCTGGCAAATATCACAGCTGTGAGTTACGACTTTGATGAGGAATTCTTCAGCCAGACCAGCGAGCTGGCCAAGGATTTTATTCGGAAGCTTCTGGTTAAAGAAACCCGGTAAGAGGACAGAGAAGGTTCAGGTACTGATCTGCACCTGTTGCTTTTCCCCAAGACATGTCGGTCTGTCCCCACTTTGTCACAGGCTGTCACCTGTACCATGTGGTCTAATCTGGGCAGGTGCTGAGAAGTGTGGACTGGCATGCATCTTGTTTGCTCAAGTCTCTGCTTTATTTCCTGCTGAAATGCAAATAACTGTATGTGCGTGCGTGATGTATGTGCAGTGTGTGTCTGTGTGTGTGTCTATGTGTGTGCAGTGTGTGTGTGTGTGTAATGGGTTTCTCTAGGGCTCATTACCTTGTACAGTCTGTCCCAGAGGCACCTGGAACTAGAATTTGAAAAGGAAAGCAGCAGGTTTCAAGCCAGTGCAGGTGGGAGCTGGGAGAGGCGAGCTCAGAGGGGCCAATGATGGGAGAATGGGAGTCATGATGATCCTACCCTTCTTCAGACCCAGGGTGAGCTCCGTGGCTGTGGGATCAGAGCAGGAGATGGGCAGGGAATTGTAGGGTATTGGGTGCCCAGAGCATGGCCTAGAGGGGGCAGGAGGAAAGTCCACAGACTCTACAAGGTCATGTCTTCTTGGTCCTACAGACTTCAGAGAGAGCCAGAGTGGGGTCCTCTACATTACAAGAGCTTGATTTCTCCAGCTAAGGGCAGAGCTAGGCAGGGTCACCCTACCTGGGTACAGTGAAGGGAAGAGCAAAGAAGGGATCTGGGAGGCAAACAGAAAAACAGAGGCCAAAGATTTAACAATGGAACGCTGGAAGCTCAAAAGAGCACTTACGACTCTCACAGTGTGGCATTAGGCTCTTCAAGTTTGGGACTGAGATGAGGGTGTATGTAATGTCACTCTGTAGATGGGTCTGCCTGGACCATTTTCTCTAGAGTGCGGAGAATTCAGCCAGTTTCCCATCCATCTCTGCATCCCCCATTCTTCTAGTTTGATAGCAGTGATCAAAGAATGCCAAATGCAGGTCTAAGAAGTGTAAGAATTAAGACCTTTGCTCTCAGCTTCTGTCCTCATGGATCATCGCTGTTTCTGGTCCTCATTGCAGGAAACGGCTCACAATCCAAGAGGCTCTCAGACATCCCTGGATCACGGTAAGGGCACAGTGATGCGCGCCAGTGAACAGGAAGGTCTCTGCTCTCGCGGGGCTGCCTGGGGTGCTGTATGCAGAGGGCCCGTGGAAAGGCCTTTGCTTGAAATACTGACCTATGGGCACAGGTGAATGCTAGCTGGGGGCTCTGAAGGTTCTGGGGCTTTTTTCAAATAGGTTTATAGGTTTAAGTTTCTATTTCATGGGTTTGGGTGACTTATGAAATGCAACCCTTCTAAATCTCAGTTGTAACCTTTTCTTTGGGGCCATCCTACAAAGCATTCTTTGTCAGATGGTATATCGCTGCCATTCTCAAAGCAGAAATCACGACTCCCCGATTGTAGAGAGAGATTGATAACAATGAAAAATCTCAGCTTTCTTACCAGGGCTCCTCCTGACTTTGGGGCTCTGAGTGAAGGATGATACTTAAACCAGTGCTGGCTTCCTCAGGCACCGTGAGACCTCAGGGAATGGGCTCTGAGATGGAGGCCTGGGGATGAGAGGTAGCCACTCTCTTAGGGCAATTCTGTTTCCTCGAGGGCGGGGGGGCAGGAGCACAGAGGGGATTCCCTGCCTAACCCGCTTTGTAACTATGCTTCCAGCTGTTGGTTTTCCAGAGCATCTGTGGTCCAGTCACAGTAAAGTGCTATGAAAAGCGTTTTGGGAGCGTGGGAATCAGGTGACTGGGACTGTTAACTGAGCGGATGTGCGCTCCAGGGACGCAGCTGGACTTCTCATTCGCTTGGACTGTTAAATGAGAGCCGGCAAGGCTGACCTGAGGGTGCAGATGAGAAGGGGCAGAGGACTCTGCAAGATGGAGAGTGGGGAGGGCTGGAGTGCTCCAGGGAAGGCCCGGCTGCTCTGCCTCCTGAAGGCTGGGGAAGGCCCAGGGCTCTCCGGGTTTGGGTGGGCTCAGAGCACAGAGTTACCAGGCTCTTGGGCTGCCTCCCGCTCAGCCTGCCGAATGTTGCCAAGGCCCAGGGAGCTGACTGGCCCTGACAGCAAGAGGCCACTCAGCCTCCCTCTGTCAGACACGGCCTTGTGTGCTCCTGGCCTTGAGTAGAGGCTGCAGAGTCCGCCGCAGCCTGCTTGTCTGTGCGAGCGCCCCTAAATGCTATGCGTGTGAAGACCCTCTAACGGCCGTGGACCACCCTGCCCTGAGGTGAGCATGCAGGCAGCACCTCTGATCTCCTCCGCCTTGCTTATGGTCTGGAGGGGTGCTCATCCCACCCTGGTCCTCCCCATGGCCTGGCGCATGCAGTGAATGCCAAAGAGGCTGCTCGTGTGCCTTCTGCCTCCACCTCGGACTGCTCTTTGGAGCAGGTGTGAAATTAACTCTGGGTCTTCTATCTAAACACCCACCAGTCCAAAGGAGAAGTCAGAGCCCCAGAGCAGCGGAAGACAGAGCCCACCCAGCTGAAGACCAAGCGCCTGAGAGAGTACACCATTAAATGTCACTCAAGCATGCCTCCCAACAACACCTACGTCAACTTCGAGCGTTTTGCCCATGTGATGGAGGATGTGGCTCGGGTAGACCAGGGATGCCATGCCCTGGCAGGGGCCCATGACACCATCCAGGACGATGTGGAGGCCCTGGTCTCCATCTTCAATGAGAAGGAAGCTTGGTACCGAGAAGAGAGTGAGAGCGCCCGGCATGACCTGTCTCAGCTCAGGTACGAGTTCCGCAAAGTGGAGTCCTTGAAGAAGCTCCTGCGAAAAGACATCCAGACCACAGGGTCCAGCATCGGAAGCATGGCCAGGAAATTGGACCACCTGCACCTGCAGTTTGAAGCTCTGAGGCAGGAGCTCTCAGCAGACCTACAATGGATCCAAGAACTGGTGGGCGGCTGCCAGCTGGAGAGTGGGCGCCCGGATGGCCTGGCCTCTGTGTTCTGCCGGGACTCCAGGGAGCCGCTAGCGGAGCTGTGCGGCAGATCAGGCCGCGAAGAAGTCTTGGCCGGCTTGAAGCTGTGAGCACCAGAATCTAGTCAGTAATGCCTCCTGGGTGGCTTGCAGAAGCATGTTCCAACTGCCCTGCTGGGCATCAGCTAGAATTATCCTGCAGGGATGTATGTCTGTAGCATGGACTTCTACCCACTTCACAGAGATACTATCGAGTTACTCATTCTGCACCTCCTCTCAAAATCTGGGATGGTGGCTGGCGGGGCAGCCAAGCTATTAAAATAATTGAGAGTAAATACCCTTCGATGTATCTTTCTCCAGAGGGAGGACAGCTGGCCCTGGGGAGAAGCGTGGTAGCTGGTTTATGATCATGGATTTGTGCACATTTCACTTCCCGCCCATATGCCTTATGGATCGCAGCTCTCTGGTAATATTGAGTTAACCAGGGAGAACAGTAAGTCAGCTTAGTGCTTTCCTGCTTCAGAAGGAGGAATTTAAAACGCACAGAGGAAATATTATTTCTCATTTGCATTGACATCGCTTACCAAGCACTTACATCCTTGATCCTTATGTCTTTGATCCCTAAAAGAACTTTGTGAGACAGGAAGGTGGTGGTATTATTATTGTCATTACTGTTATTTTCATGTAACTGTTGAGGAGATCGACTCAGAGAGGGAAAGTGATTTACTCAGGGTCATTCATAGCTCGTTGATACAGATGAAACAGAAACTTGGGATGCCTGACTGTAAGCCGAGGTCTATGGAAGAAACTGTGAGGTTTTGCTGTAAATATCCACCTTAATAGTAAAGTTCGGATCCTAGAGGTAAAATAAGCAACGTCATGTATTCTGCCAGGTATAGGTGGATGCCTCACACCTTCAGGTAGGTGATTGTCAGAGAAGTTGGTCCTCGAGGGCACAGTTCATGGCTCCCATGCATCCTGTGGCTGTCTGAAGACCTGCCCACAGAGCAGGAGGAAAGGGGCAGCATCTCAGCTACCCCTCTGGCTAAGGGCCGCAACCTCGTGTAGGGAATGAATTCCAAAAGAGACTCAGCAAGAAGGTTCCTTTTCTTACATGCTGAGGGCACTGGGCCCTGAAAGGTCTAAGAAAGTCCACGAGGGTTTTTGAAGAGTGTGGACATTAACTCTGAGAAGCACAAGGTTCAGTGGTCCCCTCTTGACCCCAAGCTTTGGGCACACCTTCCTGAGGACTGTGTGATCTTATCACCCTTTTCCAGAGCCAGTCATCTGGCTCAGAGAGACGGAGCGTGAGTGTGGGCCCAGCATTGTGCTGGAAGCTCGGGGTGGGGGAACAGAGGTATCATTTCAAAGTATCTTAACAGATTCACAAAACATTGTCGGAGAGGCAGGGGAAATGTTATTCCCAACTTGGAGATGAGGAAACAGAGGGATATTGTTTGTCCAAGATCATGACAGTGGCAAAGTGGAGGTCTCCCAGTAAGTCTGTTCTCTTTCTGCCTCCCCTGACTGCCTGGGGCTCCAGGACTCTACTCTCTGCTCCCGAGGCAGGTTGTACGCAGATTCACCCACCCGTCCATTCACAAATAATTTCTGAGCACCCACCAAGTACCAGGCACTCGGCTTGGCACTGGGGATACAAAGCTAAGAGAAAACAGGCATGTTTCCTGCCTTAATAAAGTTTGCAGCCCACTGATGGATTCCAACATGAATCAAGAACATTCTAGAATTATAGGACTGCAGCTGGGACATATGCCGTGAAAGGGAAGTATGCAGCGCTGCCGGAGCCTGCCGTGGGTTGATCTAGTCAGGGGAGGCTCCGTGAGGTGGTGATCTGAGCTGAGATCAGGAGGCACACGGGGAGAAAGGATTGTTCCCTCAGAGCCACATGCCGGGACTCTGGTGGGAGGGGTCGCGGGAGGCTCACATTCTGCAGATAGAAAGGAAGCTGGAGAGGAGAGAAGAAGAGGGTTGCGTTGATGTGACTGGAGAGGACACAGCACCAGCAAGGCTTTGCCGTATTATCGAGTTCTGCCTTTATCCCCAGAGTAACGGGGAGCCATGCTGGGTGCCGGGCTAGTCAGTGGCCCGATGTGCTGGGGGAAATGCCCGGTGAGCTGCACAGACGGGAAGTGGTTTCGGACGAGGTGTGAGATTGTGACCCCATGAAACAAGTTCTTCAGGATTCTACCTCCTTTTCTATTAACATGCTGGATCATTTCAAATATCATATATAATATTTATAACAGAAACTTTTTTCACCAAATATAAGAAACCACATTTTCATCAAATATAAGACACATCATTATTTTATGTACCAAAAATAAGAAAGGTAGGAAAAATAGGAAAGATAAAAGCCCAAGATGGGAAGTCTAATAGGAGCCCCCCTCACACACACACACAAAGCTGGAACACCCTCCCCGAGAGGGTGAGTGACAAGGCCACCGTGAGAAAGGAAGAGCAAGAGAACATGTGTGTCCCGACCTTGACACTAGGTGGCGGGATGCAGACTCCTCCCCTGAGAACAGAGGAGCTCCGGGTGGTGGTCTTCATGCTTTCGGAATTTGCAGTCAGTGTGATCCAAAGGAACCTCAGGCAGAGACTCTAATGTCAGACGGTCTGAGGCTGGGTGGCCCCTGGTGGCTGGCAGACGCAGCATGAACACCTGCCTTCACTTCAGACCGACAGTCCTGGTGTGATGCCGTGGACTGGGGGAGAGGTCCTGATTACAGAGATCCAAAAATGCGCATCTTGGCATCAATGGAAGATGGCAGAGCTGTTCCCATGCCCTGCCTGGGGGAATTGGGCCAAATGACCCATCTCTGATCTCCCTGAGAACTTATCTGCCCTGTCACAGGATGTGCTGTACTCACTTGGCATAAGACACTGTAAATGTTAAAGGTCCTCTGGCCATGTCAACAGACCTTGACCTCAGACAGCCAGGTTTCCTAAGAAAAGGAAGCCCGTGATTGAGCAACTCAGGGGAAATTTGCTTGTGAACATCGAAATAAAATGCAACAAAGGAGTAAGATGTTGATAATGAGTTGAATCAGGGAGCCTGGGAAGAGGGAGGGAGAGTGTTATTTAGAATTGCGGCGGCAGCCACACACTCTCCATGCTGGGAGGTCCTCAGAGGTGAGCCACCGGGAACCCTGATTTCGCAGCGTTTTATAGGCCAGGACTTGTCTGAAGTCAGCCAGATAGTCAGAACCGTAAGAGGTTTTCCTCATAGGAGTGCAATCTTTATGTTCAAGTCCAGTCATTGGTAGTGATTTGTCACTTAGACATTTTATGAACAGATCCTTTTCTGTACTAAGAACTTTCAAAGACAACTAGAAGTGAACTGAGAAACACCCCCCAAGTCTTTCAGGAAAATCAGAGAAAACCGTGACCTTCCTCCGTCACCTGGCCAGTCCAACAAGTGTCACCCTTTGGCATCATACCTGACACTGAGGGGAACCCAGGGAGGCCCCGCCCGGGGGCCCGCAGAGCCTCTCCCCATACGCCCACAGCTGGAATTTTAACAGAAGGGGCAGGGCTGTGACCCCTAGTATCTGAGTGTCCCTGGCTCAGGTACTGAGAGGGAGGAAGGCCTGGGGCCCTGCTCTGTGGGCAGCCCCATCTGTTGTCAGAGTTTTCACTCACCGGGCTGTTAATGAAAAGTCGCGGCTGTGCTCTGTGCAAATACCATCCTGGACTGTTGGGGAGGGGAAGGTGAGTGTGTGACATCTTCCTGGATCACTGTTCCCAAGGAAGCTGGAGTCACTGCTGGGGAAGGCAGCAGCCTGTCCTGCTCTCAAACAGATGCACATGGCACACGATCGCTCCCTTGCACTGGGAAGGTGGTCACCAGTGATTCTGCAGATGCAGATGGAGTAAGAATGACAGGAGAGCCAGGGTCTCCTCCGTGCACCCCCCGCCCGTACCGCCCATCTTTTCCTGCAGGTGGTTAAAACGTGGTGGCTTCCCACCTCACTCCATCATCTGGTGCAGTTGGCCCATGTGGGAGGTGGCTTTGTGCCCAGATACCATCCCCAGTGTTGGCTTTTGCAAATGTCTGTGGAACTCAATGGCCTTTTCTCCTTTGTCTGTGAAACTCGTAGCCTGTGAAGACTCTGCCTGGGGGAGAGACCCACAGTGGGTATACTTGAGGAGCAGAAAGGGCCAGTTCAGTTGAACAAACGCCAGTTGTGCTCTGGCTCTGGAGGGAGGCGACAGATAAGGACAAGACAACTCCTGAATAAAAGACTTCGTTTCTGGGACAAATGGGGACCTAACCAACTGAGAGATGGGAAAGGCTGTAGTGAGTGATAAAATAGAGGTACCCAGTCTTCCAGAAACAGGAAAGAGGTGAATTCTGATTGAGAAAAGTTAGGGGAGGCCAAGGCAGAAACATTGTCAACACCCTTCTCTGCCCTGCCCCAAACCGTGGAGAAGGTCCAAGTAGAATTTGGAGGGATGGGGGTGAACCAGGATTGGGGTCAGGAACCTGGACTGGGAAATGGAGATTAAAAAGGAGATTGCAGAAATTTAAAAGAGAGAATTTTTGTTTTTAACTTTTTGTTATGGAAAAATTTCAAAATATGCACAAAAATATTGAGACTGGTGAGGTGAATTCATGTACCTATGTACCATGTACCTATTACCCAGCTTCAGCAGTGAGCATGTACCTCTCATTCTTTTTTTTTGTCCTCACCAGACAACATTTTTGCATTTATGTTCAGATAGAGCAGGAGGGAGAGAACGGGGAAGAGAGAGAGAGAAACATCGACGTGAAAGGGACACATTGAGTGGCTGCCACCCACGCGAACCCAACTGGGGCCAGGGACAAAATGCAACCGAGGTACGTGCCCTTAGCGGGAACCGAACCCAGATCTCTCTGGACCATAGGCCGACGCTCTAACCGCTGAGCCAAACCAGCCAGGGCACCTCTCATTCTTCACCACTCCTTTTCCTGGGGTATTTTAAAGCACATTCAGACGTATTTAAGTCATAAATTCTTCAACTTGAATCTCTGATGAGGATTTTTCCTTTTGCTCTTTCCGCTGAGTCATTATCACACCTGACAAAAGCAGGAGTAGTTCCTTAATATCCTTGGGATACACATTTCGTACTCATGTCCCCACTTTTCTCGAGGATGTTCTGTTATGGTTGGTTTGTTCAAATCAGGATCCAAACTAAGTCCACTCATGGCATTTGGTTGCTGGGTCTCTCAAGTCTCCCGTCTTCTGTAACAGTACAGGAGGGAGAGCTTTGGAAGCTTTTCCTGGGGATGAAAAATTGCTCAGAAGATTGAAGGCCCTGGAGAGTGGATTAAAAGTGAGAGAGTATCCATGCTGAGACCTAAGCTGGAAAAGTGAGACCGGGCCAGGCAAGGGAAAGGGCATTCCTACCCTTTCCATGGACTTGTCTGATGTCGGGACTACCCACCAGGATGCATCCTTTCTGCAGCTCTGCTCAGCCATTTAAAAAGAGGCAGAGACTCAGGTACCTTTCAGCTGCACACGCTCCTTTTCTGGAGGTGAGGTGAAGCCAGCAGTGTCCAGACTTCAGCCAGCCAAAGGCAGAGATGGGGGGGCCACCTATGGAGAGATTGGGGAGGAGAGGTCTAGAGGAACAGACCTGGGCAAGGCCGGAAGAGTGTGCTCAGGTGTCCCTGGCTTTCTGTGGAGGATGGGGCTGCAGAGACGGCACAGGTGGAGGTCTGAAAAGTGGCAATCTGTTTGCAGTTTCTAGGGGAGGCCTGGTATTTAGAGAAAACCTTCTGGAGCGCCTCTTCTAAAAAGCCAGGGTTCCTTTATTATGGCTGGGAGGGTGGCTGCTGCTTCATCTCCCTGCTCTGTGGCTATGGGTGCTGACCTAGCCCACCCGTTGAGCTTTTTCAAAGGCATCAGCGTCTGCAAAACAAACCCTGACTTCAGGCACAGCATTCGTCTTCTCGCCCCCCTGACATTTTTCTGAGACACAAAACACGCTCCTAGGAGCCTGGTCAGAATTGCCCGGGTTCTCTGGTATCCCAAAAGACTACAGGCTGGAGAAAGGGAGGCAGTCTGTTTGCAGAGAGGTGAGGGTAGGGGTCAGGAGAAGGCGGAACATAGCTCCATCCCCCCTCATACTCTCAATGCAATCAAAAGTGTTAGTGCCACATTCCCTCTGGGAAGAGATTTCACTGCAGAATTTACGTGTCTGACTTTCAAGGCTTCGATGAGAGTGTCAGCATTTGGTGAGCCCTCTTAGCAACCAAAGAGGCCCATTGATTAGGAAAGGCCAGGCTGATAGGTTGACAGCCCGGGTGGCCTCCTCCTCAGAGTTCATGCTGATTTGTGTAGCATATAGACAGGGCCCTGGAAGTAATTGCATCACCTCCTATGAATGGCCTCTGGGGATGATCCCACCTGATACTTTAGTTGGGCATCTCTGCTCAGTCGCTGGCACTGCTAGTAGACCAGTTGGTACATGAGATTCTCATGAATGGGACTCCCCTAACCTGCATGTTGACCTTCCGACCATGGGGTTTAGGCATCTCCCTCCTGGCAGTGGTGCCAGTCAGTAAGTGGATAAAAAGAGGCCCCTTTCCTCCCAGAGTCTACTGCTCCCACTTGTCAAACTCTCCAGGTGGAGTGCAAGTGTCCCCCGCAAGGGTCAGGTTCAAAGGTGAATTGCAGACACCAGTAGAAATGATCTGTGGGTTGCGGAGGCAGGAAATCACCCTGGAAAGGAGACACTAGTTGCTGGGAGGTGCAGGGGAGGGGAACTAGCATAAAAACAAATAACCCTGGCTGGTTTTGTTCAGTGGTTAGAGCATCGGCCAGCAGACCGGGGAGTCCCGGGTTTGGTTCCCACAAAGGGCACATACCTTGATTGCTGTTCATCCCCGGCCCCGGTTGGGGTTGTGTGGGTGGCAACCAATCAATGTGTCTCTCTCATGTTGATGTTTCTCTCTCTCTCTTACTCCCTCTCTCCCTCCCGCTCTATCTGAAGATAAATGCAAAAATATCCTTGGGTGAGGATAAAAAAAAAATAAATAAATGCAGATAAAATGTCAATGACTCTTTGGGAAGAAGTAGGGCACAGACTCAGTGAGTTGTGTGGAGCCGTCGGGGTGCTAGTTTATGTAGGGTGATCAAGGAGGCCTCTCTGAGTCGGTGCCACGTAAGCAAGGACCTGAACAAAGTGAACGGGAATATGTGAAGGAGCAAGGGCACACCCTGAGACCTTGGGTTCCTAGGCCAGCGAGCAGAGCTGTGTGATGGGAGCCACAGCGGCAGGAAGGAGAGAGGGAGGAAATCAGATTGGAGAAGGACCCATATGGTTCCTTGGGGGTCATGGTGAGTATGCTGAGTTCCACTGTGGGTGCCACGCAGCTGCTGGAAGGCTCTGATACCAGGAATGGGCAGGCTCTGCCCTCTTGCTTCTCCCTTCCAGGTAAGACCTTGACCCAGGGCTGGGCTCGCAGGTGTGGCGGAGAGGAGGCAGTAAGGAAAGAGCTGGGAGAGCTTCACCTGCGCTCCCTCCCTGCCCTTTGCTCTTCTCTCCCCCTCTCCCTCCCTCCTTCCCCTCCCTTCTTTCTTCCTGCACTCTTTGGTCCAAACCACTGTGTTCCATTTTGGGAGGGTGACTCGTCCCTGACTTTCTCATCTCCTGTCAGCTGTCAAGGTTATGTGTACTCTCCTCTCTGACCCCCACAGAACTCTGCGGACTCCCAAGCAGAGCTGTGGGGAGTCATGGTGTTATGACACCTTGTCATGGTGTCACAGCTGCTGATCCAGGTGCCTGGCCTCTCATTGACAGGAGTGAGCAGGTCTTGGGTCCTAGGTTTTACTCCAGTTTGTCTCTTCAGCAGCTCAAGGAAACATTTTCACCATATAACTGTTAAGCACCCACTGTTGTATGCTCTGAGTGGGGAGGAGGTGGGGCCAGGAACATTGACAAAAACATAAAGAAAATATGCCCTGGCTGGTTTGGCTTAGTGGTTAGAGAATCAACCCTTGGACCAAAGAGTTGCAGGTTCGATTCTGGTCAAAGGCACATACGTCAGTTGTGGTTCAGTCCCCGGCTCTGGTCAGGGTCATGGGGTAAACAACTAATTGATGTGTCCCTCTCGCTTCAATGCATCCCTCTCTCTTTTTCTTTATTTCTCTCTTTCCCTCTATCCCTCCTGCTCTATCTGAAGATAAATGCAAGAATGTCCTCAGGTGGGGATAAAATAAATAAATAAATAGAAATAAAAATGAAAAAGAAAGAAAATGATGTGCCCTTTCACTACTGGGGCTGAGATAGGTGATACATGTAATAAAGGAGCTCCCATGTGGTTGGGTCATGCTGGGGAGAAAGACATTGCTTCTTGGACATTGTCCTAGAGGAGGTCACATTTGGATTGGGCTTTGAAATACACAGAGGCCTTCCAGGACGATGGGGTTGGGTGGACATGGAAAGGGCCTCCAGCCAGCAGAATTTAAGTCCAGGGCAGGATGGACCAGCAGTATGCACTGGCTTCCCCTGGTGCCTGGTGCCATGATGAAAAATAAACAAGTGTGGTTAAGAGGCAAGCCCAGCACTCAGGAACCAATGAGCTGCCTCGGTCCACACTCACTGAGGTGCCGCATTGCTGTGAGGGGCTGTCAGAGCAGACAGGAAAATACAGCCGGGCTTGATGGACCATCCTGGGCAGTGCATTTTCTTGAGGTCATGGAATCCTTTGAGAATCAATGACAGCTATCTACTCTCCTCAGAAAAAATGTGTATCTTTACATAAATACTAATTGTTTAATTGAGATAGAATTCACAGTTCATAAATTTATCATGTAAAATTATGCAATTCAGTGCTATTTAGTATATTCACAAGCTTGTGCAGCAATCATCACTATATAATTCCAGGACATTTTATCACCCCAAAAGAAACTTAATACCTTTTAGAAGTCGTTCCGCATTGCCCCATTCTCTACCCCCCGGCAACTAATCTACTGTCTGTCTGTATGGATTTGCCTATTCTGGACACATTATGTAAACAGAATCATACAATATGTGGCCTTTGGTGTCTGCCTTCTTTCATTATAATGTCTTCAGTTTTCATAGCATGGATCAGTACTTCACTCCTTTTCATGAGTAATATTCCATTGGGTGGGTAGACCACATTTTGTCTATCCATCATCGGTTAATGCACACTTCGGTTGTTTCCACTCGTTGAATATTATGAAAAATGCTGCTGTCAACGTTCGTGTACAAGTTTACATACTAAAATTTACAAACCATTTCAGAAGGCTTATAGAACCCCCAAAACCCATCTCTTGACTTCCTGATCTCGGAAAACCTTGTTTTATTTACAAAAGGGGAGGAGTTCAAGAGGGAATGGACTCATCAGATTATATACATTAAAAGGTTCAGTGTTTTGGTAAAAATAAAGCCAATTTTTAAATAAAATAAATTTTAAAAAGAGAATGGAGAAGGCAGGAAGGCTATCAATAATTTATTACTATTTATTGAGCATCTCTCGGATAAGCACTTTACATTTCCACATTCATTTAATCCAAAACAACCCTGTGACACAATATTATTTATTATTCCCATATTACAGATGAGAAAACTGAAGCTCAGGCTTCTTGGAGAAGTCAGGATTTAAGCTGAGCCTTGACTGTCAGGCCGTGAAAGCAACTTACACATTTGCTTCCTCTTGACCTCCATCAGAGCCCCTATTTCCTTCCATTTATTTTTGAATGGAATGCAAGGTCCTGTATGCCAACAAGGCATCCGTTTTGCTAAAGCCCACAGGCCCAGTGCACAGTGGGCATCCTGTACTACTGTACAATGACCCTTCCCCAAAGTGATTTGTGATCAAAAGCCCTGCCTTCCTCTCTTCCCTTTCCCAAGGCTCAGCCTCCACCTCAGCCAGCATGTGGGTCTGGCTGTGGTAATAATAGCTCAGGGTCACCAAGGGCATCTCCTGAATGGCGGAGACACCTGTAAATGTTGTCCTCGGTGTGACGTCTCTCTGCACGCTCTGCCCCGGAGGAAGGTGCCAGGGTCAGGCTAAGGATGGCGTATGGTCGGCGGTTCTGCAGAGAGGGGGTGGCTGCCGTCCAAAGCTCAGTGTCACCTGCCGTGCTCTGCTTTGTCTCCCAGCCGGTGGACAACCAGCAGGCCCTGGTGCGCAGGGAGTCCGTGGTCAACCTGGAGAACTTCAAGAAGCAGTATGTCCGCAGACGGTGGAAGGTATGTCAGGGCATAGGGGTGGGGGCCGCAGTGCAGGGGACTCAGGTGGATTTCTGGTTCCCTCCATGGTCTCTGCACATTCTCACCTGCTGGTTCCTCTTCTCTCCCTCCTTCAGCTCTCTTTCAGCATCGTCTCCTTGTGTAACCACCTCACCCGCTCCCTGATGAAGAAGGTGCACCTGAGGCCGAATGAGACCCTGGTAAGTAAATGCAGCGCCCTCTTCTGGGGTGGAATTCGGAGGTGGCCTGGAGCTTGGGAATGAAGGGGAGCAAATGGGTGTTAACTGTTTCCAGCCAGTTCTGCTGGTCCTGTCCTCATCTGCACTGTGTACTTAGTGGAGTCCTCGTGTTCAGGGGCACCACTCAGCTGGTGCCAGGAGAAGCATAGCTTCTGGAGGATCTCTCCTGTCCTGGTGGGCCTTCAAAGGGGCTGCTGCCGCTGCTCCACTGCCCCTGCCTTTCCCTAGATGTGCAGCCTGCTGGACCATGAGGACTCTGGATAATGGCACTACCACGGGCCATCCAAGATGTATTCCTGACAATCCCTTCTACAGATCTGCTGCAGAATGGGAGCTTTATACTCATGTTCCAGTTATTCCATTTCTGTTTTGCTTTAGATGAACATGAACAATTATAATAATTAGATATCTTATATTTGATTAGCTTGTTACCGTTTTGTGTGCATTTAAATTGAGGGACTTATAATACACTGATCAAGAGTGGCCTCGGAGCCAGACTGGCAGGATTCACAGTTGCCACTTAATAGCTGTGTGACTTTGAGGAAATTACTTAACCTCTCTGTGCCAACATGTTATCATGTGTATAATGGGGTTAACAATAGTTCCTACTTCATAGGGTAGTCATGAGGATTAAAGGATGACCTGTTCTTAGACCCTGACACTAAGTACTCCATACATGTTAGCAGTTATTATTGTTGTCTGAAACACTCCTGCAGATTTTAAAATGCAGTGTCAGTGCTTCCGAATGCAGTGTTAGTATTTCAGCTGTTTGAGGTTCCCCGCACAGATGCTCCCCACTATTCACTGAGTGTGGTGAGGGCCCCAGGAGTGTCTGGGATGGCACAGGTCAGGACAGAAGGTGACTCCTGCTCAGGATGGGGCTGAGACAGATGGGAAGTCAGTCCTGAGCAGCCTTAGGACACACAGCACTCGGGCTGAATCCCAGGAGCAGGCACAGCCCCTGTGTTCCTCCCCTGCCACGGTCCTGGGTCCTTTGTCTTCAGCTTGAGCTCTGGTTGCGTCTTGCTCTTACCCAGCTCTCGAGAATTGATGACTCCAGAGGACTGAGACAGCTGTGAGGCTTTGGCCAAGTCCCCGGTTGCTCTCCTCATCTGCTATAGAAGGGATAGGACTCTCTCCCTCTGAAAATCCCTGTGTATTTGTTTGTTTGTTTTTGGTATGTACCCCTAGCGGGAACTGAACCTAGGACTCTGGTCCACAGGCCGACGCTCCAACCGCTGAGCTCAACTGGCCAGGGCTGAAAATCCCTGTTAATGGCAGGCAGACTCTCCCCCAACTTTTTATTGTTTGGCTCTCACGCAAGCTAAAATGCTGCTATTCAGCAGTGCTTGTTATATTTTATTGTTCTAGCCAGGCTTGGTTCAAGATGTATTTGGCTAGAGTTGGTCTTGACCTTGGATGTCCAGGTGGCTTAGGCCAAGAGAAGGGGAGAAGCCCTGGGAAGGCACATGGCAGACAGCAGGCCTGCCTTTCAGCTGGGCGCCCTGATATAAGGAGGTCATGGGCCAGAGGGCCAGAGGGCATTGAAAGGACTATACATTTCTATCTCGTGTAAACCTTTTTTTTAAAGTCCTCTTTTTGCTCGGATACTCGGCACCATTAATCCAACAGCTCACCCCGTAAGTGGAAAAGGATTCGGTCCTAGACATCTATTATAAAGTGTTCCCAAAGGGATGTTCCTTTTTTTAAAAAAATAGGCCCTTTAGCTTAGGAAACATTAAAACTGAACATCTTACAACAGATTTCTTTTATGACTTGCTTAAATCTTTCTGAATTAGTCCTTTTACTAATCTTAATAATCCGATAGATTAAAGTGACCTGAATGAAAAAGGCACTGTGACCTCCAGGGCCTCAGCTTTGGTGTAGCCATGGAACGTACTTGACTCTTTTTCATAAAAATGGAGTGCAAAAGCCATTTCCTGGGAACCCCGCATGGCCAGGCTGGCTCAAGGTGCAGCCTACACCAGTGGGGGAAGAGGGGGTGCAGAGTGGTGGCCGTCAGGGGCTGGGGAGGTGCCGGTGGCTCCCTTCTCCCCACTTCTCTCTAGTCCGAGTTCAGGAGACTTGTCAGCCCACAGACCATATTTGGAAATGATCTTGATCACATGGCAGTCACCAGATTAAACTTTCATTATCCTTATAATTTAACTTCTCCTGGCAGCTGGTTTCTCCTAGATGCTCTGCCTGTTTTCCTTCCTCCTGGGAAGGAGCCTCAGGCGTTGGTCTGACCCCACTGCAGGTCCCTCCTCACCCCTACCTGACCCATGCACAGTCTCTGGCAACAACTTTCCCCTTAATATCCACCTCTCTGGTTTGCAAGCCCCTGGCCCAGGTGTACCAGGCCAGGTTGCCCAGCACAACCCCATTCCTGATATCTCATGACCCTCTTGCCCTGGGTTGTTTTTGTTTTTGTTTTGCAGAGGAACTGTGAGAGTGACACAGAGGAGGACATCGCCATGAGGAAAGCCCTCCACCCCCGGAGGAGGAGCAGCACCTCCTAACTGGCCCGGCTCTCAGTGGCCACCGGGGAGACCCAGGCCCAGCAAGGCTCCCTTCTGTGCAGACTCTTGGTCCCTGTTGTCACCAGCACCCAGGCATTCTGCATTCCTGAACACTTTGCAAGGGAGATGGGCCTGCAGGATTCAGAAGCGTTCGCAGGGAGCCAGGAGGCCCTGGGAGCTGAGGCTGTGTGCTACGGAGGCTGTGTGCTACGGAGGCTGTGTGCTACGGAGGCTGTGTGCTGCGGAGGCTGTGTGCTATGGAGGCTGTGTGTTACGGAGGCTGTGTGCTGCGGAGGCTGTGTGCTATGGAGGCTGTGTGCTACGGAGGCTGTGTGCTACGGAGGCTGTGTGCTATGGAGGCTGTGTGCTACGGAGGCTGTGTGCTACGGAGGCTGTGTGCTACGGAGGCTGTGTGCTACGGAGGCTGTGTGCTACGGAGGCTGTGTGCTACGGAGGCTGTGTGCTGCGGAGGCTGTGTGCTATGGAGGCTGTGTGCTACGGAGGCTGTGTGCTACGGAGGCTGTGTGCTATGGAGGCTGTGTGCTACGGAGGCGGCGCCGGCCTTCCCAAGCTCTTCTCCAGACAGCACGCTCTCACCTGTCTGCCAACCTCCAACCTGGGGTGCGGGTGTGGACTTATGAAGACAATGTAAATGTCTTCAAGGGTGAAGGTGAGACTCAGGCAGTTTCCTCACAGGATGAGGGAATTCACACAGCCTGGTCAAATCACACCAGGAGGACAGAGGCCTCCCCCATGGGGACAAGCCAAGCGAGTGAAGTGAATCTTGGGGTGTGAGGGACCAATCCTGTGGCCTCCTAGAACCCACATGGAGTCACATATCAGGTCACATATCAGACCTTCTAATGCAGCCCATTGCCAGCCCACTGTATTGTGATTTGTTTTCATTTTTATTAAACTGGTTTGTCTGATGCTTGGCTTCTTTTAGGGCTATCTCCATCTGACTTTCTTTAGCTCAGGTGCCTCTGAGTCTGGGGGGAGCGCCCAGGGTTGGGGTTCTGAGTGGATAGTACTTCAGACGGTCACCCTGAACCACCCCCTCTGGACTATAAGGCACCGACCTTCTGTACCCTTCCCTAAATCAGCCCAGGTATGGCTGATGCCTGTGCTGTCCCTGCTGCGATGACCATCACCTCCGATGGTATGGGCTGAGTTGTGTCTCCCAACTCCTGGCACCACAGAACATGACTATATTTGACCATAAAGAAGTAATCAAGTTAAAATAGGGCCAGTGGGCCCTAATTCCGGTCACTGGTGTCTTTATAAGAAGAGGAGATTAGAACACAGAGGAAAGACCATGTGAAGACACAGGGAGAAGACAGCCGTCTACAAGCCAAGCAGAGAGGCCTCAGAAGAACTCCGCCCTGCTGGCACCTCCGCTGAGACTTTGGCCTCCAGAGCTGTGGGGAAATACATTTCTACTGTCTAAGCCAGCAGTCTGTGGTATTTGTTACAGCAGCCCTAGCAAACGAATGCACCGGCCAACTATGACCAGCATAGGAGCAGGGGACTTTTTAAAGATGTGGATGGAGAAGGACAAGGAAGAACCCACAGGGAGAAAGGAAAGAGAGGTGGATTCCCTGTATCCTTAGTGACTGTGGCAAGGGATCCTTCATGGGCAGAGATATCTGGGCCATGCTTTCCAGAAACCCAAGAGGAGGCCCTTGGAAGCCGGAAATCAAAAGGCTCAGGGTGAGGCCCTGAAACTGAGAAAGTACCTGAGAAGAGGTGGAAAGAAAGGGAAAGTTTTGGAAGGTGAGTGGGGGAAAGTGAGCCAGGAAGGGGAGAGGGAACAAAGAAAAAGAGCAGAAAGAAAAGGGCCCAGGGAAAAGGGAGGCAGCCTTTCCCTTTGTTCCCACAGGAACAGAAAGGCCGTCCAGTCCTGGAAAGTTCCAGGCAGACACGGAGCGGGCCTGCGGGCTCGTGGGGAAGCTGTGGGGCCGACCTGCAGCTCTGGCCTCACGCGGCCTCTGCAGGACAGTGGAAGCGGAGGACTGGGCTCGTGCCCCTGGGCCGGTGAGGGGCTCTTGGCTGTGGCCGGTCACATAACTCAGCAAAGAATGTTTTGGAATGGGAGCTCCTGGGTGCTGCTAGGAAGTGAAGTGAGGTGGTGGGTAGGGGACTGCGCTCCTGCTAGGAAGGAGAGTAGTGAATGGCTTTGACAAACCCAGTCTGAGTTTTTATCATGACCACGGGGTTAGCCTTTTAGAATTTGACCCAACATTTTACTGAAGAGGAAACCGAAGCCTAGAGAGAGGAAGTGACTAGTTTTACGTCACACAGCAAATCTGTGAGTGCCCAGACTTCCTGACTCCTAGTGCAGCGCCCATTTCAGCTTGATAAATTGTGGTAGACCTTTCAGGAAATGGATGGATCATTCATTTTGTCTCATTTTTAAAAAATTAATTAATTTATTTTTGTTACAGATATTTCCCCCCCCCCCCCCCACTGTTTCCCCCCTCCCTCTCCCTCCCCGCCCTGTCCCCAGCTTTGTTGTCCATGTCCATTGTTCATGCACACATGCATATAAGTTCTGTGGTTTATCTCTCCCCCACCACCCCCTCTTCTGGGGATAGTCAGTCTGTACCCCACTTCCACGTCTCTGGGACTACCCCATTCCTCAGACTGTTACGTTCGTTATATTCCACAAATAAGTGAGATCATATGATACTTGTCTTTGTTTGGCTTGTTTCGCTTAGGATAATACCTTCCAGGTCCCTCCATGTCGTCTCAAAGGATAAGAGATCTTTCTTTCTTACGGCTGCATAGTACTCCATTGTGTATATGTACCACAGCTTTTTTATCCATTCGTCTAGTGATGGACATTTGGGCTGTTTCCAGATCTTAGCTATTGTAAACAGTGCTGCTACAAACATGGGGGTACATATATTCTTTCTGATTGGTGTTTCAGGCTTCTTAGGGTATAGTCCTAGAAGTGGGGTCGCTGGGTCAAATGGCAGTTCAATTTTTATTTTATTTTTTTTATCCTCACCCGAGGACATTTTTCCATATTTTATTCAGATAGAGTGGGAGGGAGAGAGAGAGAAACATTGACGTGAAAGGGACACATCAAGTGGTTGCCACCCAACCAGGGCCGGGAACAAACTGCAACTGAGGTACGTGCCCTTAGCGGGAACCAAACCCGGGTCTCTCTGGACCGCAGGCTGACGCTCTAACCGCTGAGCCAAACCGGCCAGGGCTAATTTTTAATTTTTTGCGGTAACACCATATTGTTTTCCATAGTGGCTGCACCAGTCTGCATTCCCACCAGCAGTGTACTAGAGTCCCCTTTTCCCCACACCCTCGCCAATACTTGTTTGATGATTTGTTGACGGTGGCCATTCTGACAGGTGTGAGGTGATACCTCATAGCTGTTTTAATTTGTCATTTTGTCTCATTTTAAACACACTCGCATCTATCCTGTTACTGTTCCCTGCCTCATCCTTCTTGGAAATGGGAGGAATGGTCACACTTACTACTGCCCATCTTCTCCAAAGGACACTGCCACCAGGTGGGGCATCTCGGCAGCCAACCTCCACGTGCTGTGAGTCTGTCAGTGAACCAACATGTGCCTGGCACTGTTCTAGAAGTGGGGTTAGGACAGTAAACAGGACAGACACGGACCCTGCCCTAAAGGGGTCCACATTCTATAAGTCCTAGGCATACAGGACTGCATCGTGCCCCCAGACTGCTTCTCCTCGCCTTCCTCTCATCCACGTTATTTAAAGCCCTATTGCCCTGGCCAGTTTGGCTCAGCAGTTAGAGCATTGGCCTGTGGACTGGAGGGTCATGGGTTTGATTCCTAGTCAACAGCATGTACCTGAGTTGTAGGTTTGATTCCCCAGCCCTGGTCGGTGTCGTGCGGGAGGCAGCCAATCAATGTGTCTCTCTCACAGCGCGCGCTCTCTCTCTCTCTCTCTACCTCCTTCCACTCTATCTTAAAAAAAAATCAATGGAAAAAGAGAAAAAACCCTATTGACCAAATCCCTTTAGCCCAGCTCTCTGGTGTTCGATGGCATCTACTGAGTTTTCCAGAATCTCTTGGGAAGCACAGGGCCAGGCAGTGGGCAAAGGGAGGCCTTTGAGGGATGCCTTTGAAGCCTAGCAGCCAGAGCCAGGTGCCCATGCCAATACCATACAGGGGCTCAGTCTTCATGGCCTCTGGCTGATGGCTGGGACCCTCCAGGTGTGAAGATGGGTGGAGCCGCTGGCCCAGGGGAAGCAGGTGTGTTCAGTTGGCTCTGAAGAGATACGTTGACCAGTTGACACTTCTAGGCTGAAGGAGACCACCGTGTACTCTGAGCATGTGGGACATTTCCAGTGACGAAAGCTGTACTTGGTTAAAAGGCAAGTCTTTAAAGAGGCCTGGGGGTGTCCTGCCTCAGAGTGTTCGCCTGTGTGTTTCCAGGATGTTGCATTAATATTTCACAAATACACATATAAATATTTTAGTGCACTGTGTTTTAATGTCAATTTCACTGGCTTTCCTGAATCCAGATCTTAGATTGCATTTGCCTTTTGCACTCATTTATTTGCTGAAAACCTTATTTTGGAATCAAATGAAAGCCATACCATAAGAGGTAAACCACAAAACCTCAACAACAGAAAGTTACTGTGCTCTACAAAGTAGGTACACGTGAAAAGAAATAACTGAGGACTGGGATATCACAAGGAATTTTATCTGGCACAGGTTATAGAACTTTTTTCCCATCTGGTTCCCAGCTTGATGTCATCCTGACTTTGTTCTGTTCCCCATGGCTGCCCCCCAAAGAATAATGTCTTCCTTGGTGGTCTGCTGAGAGGATCCCATTCTAAGCAAACCGTAATAGACTTAGGGATTGGAGCAGTTGAAGATCTGTAAACAATGGTTGATTGACATTTCAAAAAGCAGAAACACAGTTGGTGTCCTCCCGGTAATAGTTTCTCTCTTCCTGTTTTTTCTTTTCTCCAACTAGTTCTCTTTTTTCACGCCACCTCCTCCTGTTAGCAAATCATAATACATAGCTGAAGTGCGTATTTTAGAAATGACTTTACTTATTAAATAAAATTTGCATTCCCAGTTCTTAATCTAATAATAGTTGACTATATTATCTACGATGATATAATTTTGTACTTTTTCCCCCTTGTGGATCAGTGATTCCCCACCTGAGCTAGAAGAAAAACGAAAGAAAAAAGCTCACAATAACTTTTAAAAACATGTTCTGCAATAGGATCATTTTCCACACAGCATTCCATGTATTCCTCTTCATAACCTTGTAAGGGAAACAACAGCCCATGTATATAGATGCGGAAGTTGAGACGCAGTGGAGTGACGGAGTTTGTATGCAGTCACGCAGATACTTGGAATCCAGATTCCAACCCACATTTCTCCTCTACTTTTCTTGGAGAAACACCGTTGAGTGAAAAAAGCATCCCGGAGAAGCACCACATACAATATACTACTAATTTTGTAAAGCTCAAAATCTATCTATACCATATGTTGTTTAGGGTTAGGTGCAAATATGATAAAACTATATCTTAAAAGCAAGGCAATGACTATACCCAGAATTCAAGGTGAAGCTTACCTCTGGGCAGCTGACAGGAGAGGGGGACGAGGACAGGTGCTGGCAGGAGGCTCTGTTCTAGCCAGCACTAAGTTCGCAATAGGCTCATTTCATTTCATTATTGTGCTTTCTTACTTACGCATTTGTTACCTACTCTGTTGCATGTATCAAGTATTACGTTAAAATAATAAAGGGAGGAAGTGAAAGAAATCAACCCTAATGATCAGTAGATGCCAGAGTAGACAGCACATGGAGTCTGTGTGGTGACTGACCCTGAGTGTGCTTTTCCCCTCATGACTCAGTGGTGTTTTTATCTGTGCTCTTTTATTGGCGCCTTGATCAGAGGTCATGCTGCCACCCTGTGAGAGTCCCTGGGCTGAAATAGTATTTCCATTTTAAAAAGAAAGAGTGGAAAATACCCCCTGTCCCTCCCCAGTCGTCACTTCCCCTGGGAGTCTGCCTGAGACTCTGAGGTGCCTGAGGACGTCAGGGCCCAGCTAGCTGTCTGCCAGTTCACACTCCAGTGCCTTCACGTCGCTGAGTTTCCACCCAGAGGCTGAATGGGGTTTGAAAAGCCATCTGGGACACTCCCCTACTCCTAGATGGGACTGAACTTGGGTTTCTTCCTCTCATTTTGAATTGAGAGAAGGTGATCCTATGTCTTCCCTCTTTCCCTTTCCTAGTTCTTGGGAGTCCTGATTATATTTCACCACTCAGAGCCCAAAGGCCCAGGCTAAGTCCTGCCACTTTTCAACTGTTCTCATCCAGAAAACTGGACCTCAGTTTTCTCATCTGTGAAATGGTGATGATGACATCAATGTTACTTGTCATGGGTGCCTCTCTGAGACCAATTTTGTAAAGAAGATTTGTCAACTTTTAAGAACTCAGATAACTTGCCCTGGCCAGTTTGGCTCAGCGGTTGGAGCATCAGCCCACGGACCAAACAGTCGTGGGCTTGATTCCGGTCAAGGGCACGTACTTTGGTTGCAGTTCAGTCCCTGGCCCCAGTGGGGGTTGTGTGGGAGGCAACCAATTGATGTGTCTCTCTCACATCAATCTCTCTGTCTCTCTGTCTCTCTCTCTCTCCCCCCCTCCTTCCCACTCTATCTGAAGATAAATGGAAAAGAATCCTCGAGTAAGGATTAAAAAAAAAAAAAAAAGAACTCGGATAATTTAAGGGATGTGTTATTTCCACAATTTTTTTTTTATGCTCACCCGAGGACATTTTTCCATTTTTTGTTCAGATAGAGTGGGAGGGAGAGAGAGGAAGAGAGAGAGAGAGAGAGAGAGAGAGAGAGAGAGAGAGAGAGAGAGAGAGAAACATTGACGTGAAAGGGACACATCGAGTGGCTGCCACCCGCATGACCAACCAGGGCCGAGGACAAACCGCAACCGAGGTATGCACCCCTAGCGGGAATCAAACCCGGGTCTCTCTGGACCACAGGCCGACACTCTAACCGCTGAGCCAAACTGGCCAGGGCTATTTCCGCAACTGAATTACACTCTGAGACCACAGGCAACTCTGAGAAATGCAAAAGGAGAACGACCGTGGCCCATAGTGGCAGTCAACACTGGTGGCCTATACTCTGGGTGGAGGGCTCCTGGGCCCAGGAGCACCTGTGACTCACCTTGTCCGCTCCAGCACCCCTTGTGTGATGCCTGACCCCATGCAGACATTGGCAATGGTTTATTAAACACAGAAGAAGGGGCTTTCTCCCCACACTGGTGGTGAAAGGGGGCCTGATGGGGAAGCAGAGGCAGAAACAGCCCTGCTGGAGTCAGGGCGCTGAGGGGGGCTTCCTGCTGCTTTGTCTTTTCATCAGGACCTGTGCAGCTCACCTCAAAGGGCGCAGCAGCTCTTTAAAGCAGTGGATGCAGGACTCAGACTATTTGCACCCCACTCTGTTTCCCTGGTTTTGCTGTTTTTGATGTTGTAGTAGTTTGCTGGGACTGCCATCACAAAGCACCACGGGCTGCGTGGCGTAAACAGCAGAAATTCATCTTCTCACAGCTCTGGAGGCTGGAAGTCCGAGGTCTAGGTGCCAGCAGGGTCGGTCTCCTCTGAAGCCTCTCTCCTTGGCTGGCAGATGGCCACCCTCTTACTGCCTCATCACATGGTTTTTCCTCTAGACACTTGTGTCCCTGGTGTCCCTTTGCGTATCCAAATTTCCTCTTCTTGTAAGGACACCAGTAATACTGGATAAGGGCCCATCGTAGTGGCCTTATTAACTTAATCACCTCTTTAATAGCCCCTACCTTCAAATATAGTCACATTCTGAGGTATGTGAGGTTAGGACTTCAACATATGAATTCTGGGGAGGGGAGGGAGACCCGATTGATCCCATAAGTAATACTTACTTTAAGAATTACTTGAGTTTTTGATGTTTGTCTTTGATGGGCCATAAGTTCTATGAAAGCTGGACTAGGACTCTGCTTGCTGTTTTCTGTACAGTGTCTGAAGGTGCTTAGTAACTATTTATGGAATGCATTAATGAATGAGCTATCTTTCCTTGGCTGATACAAAATGGCAAGGATAGTTTCAGGACCTCAGACTGGCAAGAAGCCAAAACAGAGCCCTCGGGACCAGGCACTGGACAGCCACCCTCTCCCAACATGCCTAACCCTCATGGACGTACTCAGTTCAATACACATTGGTCTTGAAGGCCTATTGTGCATCAGCCTTTTGTCTGGCTTTAAAGGATGGATAAGCTTCTGATAAGAGAAGGGGAAAGAGGGTATGGGTTAGTATTTCGATTGCTTGTCCTTATGCCTTCCCATGGCTGGGCTTTGGGAAGTTACCAAATAAATGAAACCATAAAACTTTTTGGGGGGATGTTAAATTAGTAGTGTGATGAATTGATGGTTCTACCATTTCCCCCTCTAACCATTTTGTCCCTGGTTCCAAGTTAGAGACCCAGAGGGCCAGGCTAGAGAGCAACACCTGTTGGGGTTGAAAGAGGTATTCAAGGTCAAGCATAGAGGACAGATCTGATTCTGGCTGAGTCCTTTAAAGGAGTGTGTGTGTGTGTGTTTCTGGGTGTTCCTAGGTATCAGTGTGTGTGTATCTGTCTCCCTATGGGTATATTTAGGTGTGTGTGTGTGTGTGTGTGTGTGTGTGTGTGTGTGTGGCGCTTGCATATGTGTGTATCACTGGGTTTGTCTGAGTTTTCTGTATGTCTATCTTTGTTTCTGTGTGTATGCATCTGACTGTGTCTGGGTGTGGGCATCTATCTCTGTGTGGATGTATCTGGGTGCCTGGGCATTGTCCAAAGGGACTCGTGGTGAAAGTGTCTCTGGGCATTGCAGCATCTATTCTAATGCTGTCAGGCCTCTAGGGCTGCTCTATTGACATTCCAGGGGACAAGGCATTTGCTGAGTCATAAGGATGTGGACTCTGTGTTCACAGTTGGACATATCTCCTTTCACACACACACACACAGAGGAAATTTCAGACGAGCTGGCTGACCCTGCATTCTTTCAGAAGGTCATGATCTCAGCCAGCCCCAGGAAGGAGAAGAAATGAGAATGCTCATGAGACCTAGAGGTTGGCAGAAGGCGAGCTGAGACCTGGGTATTTCCCAGCTGGGTCTCCTGGGTCATGGCTTTCTCAGGCTTTCCCAATGACCAAGTTGCTGGCTTTGAAACTGATGAATGGGCACTTCCTGATGAGGGAGGAAGCCAGGGCAGATTGTCTTGAATGGTGCAAAGTGCAGACCTCATCAAACTCTTACAATCAATGCTGACTCTGGAAGGCCCCACCAAGCCATGAGTTCAGATTCTGGAAAACCCTTCTCTTCCCTCTCCAAACCAACCAACCAACCAACCAACCAACCAACCAACCAACCAACAAAAGTACTGCAACCCTGGCCAGTGTGGCTAAGTTGGTTGAGCATCGTCCCATGCACCAAAAGGTCACTGTTTTAATTCCCAGTCAGGGCACATGACTGGGTTGTGGGCTCGATCCCCAGGGGATTCATCCCCAGACAGGTGTTTCTCTCTCACATAGATATTTCTCTTTCTCTCTCCCTCTCCCTTCCTCTCTCTCTAAAATCAATAAAAATATATTTTTTAAAAAGTACTGCAATAGTATGTATAGCCACAATGCAATAAAGTCTTTCAAGCTTGTCTGATTTAAACAGTAAAATGTCCCCCAGGGATGGCAGGGCTGGAAGCTTCAGTCACGGGCTTTACAGGTTCTTTCCCAAGAGCAGATGCAGGAGGGCAAGAGGGCACCTGCCCACTGGTGTACACCTGGTAGGGCATCAGGGATGAGGAAAGGGTTTGAACAGGGCATGGGGAGAAAGAACACCTTCTGAGCACGGACATATGTCTGGTGTGGTGCTAGATATTGTTCCCAGGGAGCTCAGTCTGGGGGGAACCTGTAGATCTGCAGCCGACCCATAGACAAGCTGCTGCTTCTGGCCCATGAGGCTGGGAGCGCAGGTGTGTGTGAAGTGAAGAAAGGGGGTGTGGGTGCATCAGAGAGGGGTGGGTCCTTCTGAGAAGGCGGTGATCAGAGTGGGAAGATGCGCTGGCCCAGAGCAGGGGGGCCTCACCTGCTCAGCGAAGGCCACTGACAAACACTCATGCTTGCCTGCCATCGCTTGCCTCTGGTCAGGTCCAGCCAGCCCATAGGTCCTGTGGGTCAGGAATTCACCATGGGTTTGGTGGAGGTTCTCCTGGGAAAGGCAGTTGGGGTGGTCAGAATCTGCCTAACCAGGGACTTCGGTGACTTTGTAGATGCTCATCTAACCCCACTGAAGGTGCCCAGAGGTGACAGGGAGTGTGTGATCTCCTGGTAGGACCCTCAAGAGCTGGTGTCAACTGTTCACATTATTATAAGTTCTTTCTCAGGTTAAGTTCAAATCTGCCTCCTCATGTTGTCCTGGTTCTGTCTTTGGGTAACAACCATTTAACAAATATGTAGACAAAGATGAAAGAAACAATCCTGTCCTCAAGGAATCTACAGACCAGTGACAAGGGCAGGATGAAAATAGGGCCTAAGCTGTGAACTGAGGGAAGAGTCCTTTGTCCCGATCGATGGGGGCACAGGGAGACACCCAGAGGAGGTGGCATTTGAGATGGGCTTAACAAATAAGAGGATTTGTGTATGCGGATAGGCTGTGACGTCTAGGCTAGGAACAGTCTGAGCAAAGACACAGAGGGAGGAGAGAGCAGAGCAGCTCCCGAGGAGGTGGAGTAGCCTGGCAGGGTGGGGGCCCGGTGTGGAGGGGACCTGTCAGGGTGATGGGGGCTGGATCACAGTCGGTTCTGAAGTTAGTCCTGGGCCTTTATTGTGAGCTATGGAAGGTCCAGAGGTTTCGGGAGACTTTATCAGAGCTGTGATTCACATCAGTTCTCAAAGCATGGTCCCCAGCCAGTAGCACCTGTACCACCTGGAACCTTGTTAGAAATGCAGATCTCAGCCCTGGCTGGTTTGGTTCAGCAGTTAGAGTATCGACCAGCAGACCAAAGACTCACGGGCTCAATTCCAGTCAAGGGCACATACCTCGGTTGTGGTTTGGTCCCTGGCCCTGGTCAGGGTCTCGCGGGAGGCGATCAGTCAATGTCTTTCACATCGATGTTTTTTTCTCTCTCTCTTTCCCCCTCCCTTCCTTTCTCTCTATCTGAAGATAAACGGAAAAATATCCTTGGGTGAAGATTTAAAAAAAAATAAAAATAAATAAAAAAAGAAAGAAAGAAATGCAGATCTCAGGCCCCACCCCTGACCTGCCAAATCAGAAACTCTGGGGGTGGGACCCAAAGACCTGCTTTGACAAGTCCCCAGGTGATTCTGTGGCACTGCTTTGGAAAACATCCCTGAGAGCTGAGGGAGAGAGAGATGGAGTGAGGTAGTCTGGAGGAGGGAGCACAGCTAGGGGCCATAGAATCACCTGAATGAGGCCGGCAGCAGGCCTGACCTGGGGAGGGGGTAGAAGGTTAGACTTGTGCCAGCCCCCCACCTTCTAGCATCGTGAACCTGGGCAAGGGACTTGCCTTTCCTGGGCCTCAGTCTCTGCATCTTCACAAAGGAGTCACGGCTGGAGAATGGTAGGGGATATGGCCAAACATGGCCTGGCTTGCCCAGGACCAAGGGGTTTCATGGGACACGGGGGTTTCATGGGACACGGGACTTCCACTGCTAAAAGCAGGAGTCTCTAGGGCAAACCGGGACGGTTGGTCACCCCACTCCCTCTGTGGCCTCAGAGAGAAGCACTGCTCAGGATGTTTTTGGAGGAGATGGGCAGAGGGTGGGGTTGCCGAGGGGCCCGATGCCCATTTCCAAGCATTTTGATGGCAGCTAAAATTGCTAGCCCCTCTTGCCACCCGTTTTTGGTGCCCGCTGGGTCTGGCAGGAGCCCCTCTCACATGCTTCTGCTCTGATCTGGCTCTGGAGACCAGCAGAAAGGGGGATGGGGCCCACGTCAGCAGCAAGGGCCCAAGGTTGTCTCCCTGTGACCATGTGCTGGCCCGGTGCCTGGGTCACATGAAATACAATATGGCTGATGCCTCTCAGACCCTGCTGATGCGGCTGGAAGCTGAAAACACCCAGTGTCCTGGCCTGGGCGCCTGACTGACTCTGCTGGGCCAGGAGTTGGGGGATGGCTGTGGTGTATGTTACCCCACTACTCTGGACTCAGCTGGGTTCTCGCCACTTTAGCCAGAGGCCTGGCGGGGGCGGGGGGGGGGGGGTTGCAAGGCCCCGTAGCTGCCCACCTTTCCTACAGATTGGGTTTTTTAAACAGAGACCTGAGGTATCAAAACCAGATACAATGGTTACCCATGGAAGCTTTCTCAGAAAAGTGGGGAGGCTTCTTTCTGGAGATGCCAAGGAACCTCCTGACGTGTCTTACTGGTCCACACGCTCATCCTTGGACCAATAATGGAGACCGGATGGATTAGGGTGACTTGTTTAGGCCTGAGACCGGGGCCTTAGAGCCTGGGGCGGAGTCAGCTTCCTTTAAACTGATAGTGGGGAACTGAAGTCATTGCCAAGGGAAGGGGAACATGTTGGGAGGGGCCTAATGGCTCTCATTCTCTCCCCCTTTCCTGAAGCCCTGCTTTTCATTTGTCCTCCCACGGGGACACCTTCCACTAGTTCAGGGTTACCTCATGCACAAAATTTCTGGGGTTTAGATGAGGCTCCCCACTCCCAACAGGCACCCACACTGGCCCAGGAGCCAGGCCTGCTGCAGCCTTTGGAACCTGTAGGCCCCGCCCACACCTGCCCCTCTCCCCAGGAAAGCAGCTTCAAACCCAGCAGGAGGTGCTGGCCTCAGGTGTGGAAACACTGGATTTGAAGTCAGGCCAGGCCTCCAGGAAGCTTAAATCCAAGTTCTGGCACCTTCTTGGCCAAATGATTTTCGGCAAGGAACTGAGCCTCAGTTTCCCCTCTTGTAAAATGGGGATGACAATATGGGTGTTCCCTGCAGGGCTGCTGTGAGGATTAAACTGAATGAACAAGTGCATGTAAGCTAAGCTAAGCGCCCAGCACACCACACTCAGAAAGGGGTTGCTGCTGCGACAACCATGCTTCTTATTGATGAGGTACAATAAAAGAATAAAAATAAAATACACAAATGAGGAAACTGGAGCAAAAGGGGAGGAGGATAGAGAGTCCCTGTAATATTTCTGCCCCTGGCAACTCCTCTGGTTGGCAGGTGCCTTAACGTGAACAAGAGGCCATGCCTCTTAGTCTTATTCTTAAGACGCCAAGACTCGTCGGCCTCTCCACACTGTGGGCTGGGTGTGTGGCCCCAGTAGCCTCACACTCTGCAAGTTGAGGTTACTTAGGAAGCCTCACTGCCCAGCCATGGGCCACATTCTTCTTTCCATACATCTGGCCCCACCAGCCCAAACCCCATGCCCCCACCCTGACCACCACCAAGTGCACAGCGTCTGCTGCAGCAGCCAGCCCCTTCCTACCTGTGTGTGCCAGGGGCAGTCTGGGTAGGAGAAGCAATGATCATAGTGGTCCCACTTGTCATGTGCCTGCCTTGTGCAAGTGATTTGTGTATATTATCTTGAGTCTCCCCAGCAATCTTGCGAAAAAGCTCTTGCCTGTTTTATAGATGAGGAAAACTGAGGCTAAGACATGTGAATGACTTTTCTAAGACCACATAGCTCACAAACTAACTGGAGAGTTTGGGTCCAAGTCCAGTTTCATCTGGCTCCAAAGCCCGTGTGCTTTCTACCACACAATGGGGGGAAGACACGGGCCCAGGTCGGGGTCATCCATTAACTCACGTGAGACTGGGGCAAGCACCTCCCCTTACTGTTCCTGTTTCCTCACCTGCAAATCAGGTGATGCCTAGGTCAGGATTCTGTCCTCCTGGCATCTGACTTCTTGGCGGTCCTCTGCTGCCATGGGGATAGAGCACAGCCAGGGCAGAATTGTGACACAGGTGACCTCAGTATTTCCCAGTGTCCTCTTGCAAGGCTCTTCCTCTGGCCAAGCGGGTATCTTCCCACTGCCAGACAGCTTTGAACCCAGTAGTCACCCCGCCCAGGCCACTTCGTCCTAGTCTCTGAACATTCCTGCGCACAGCCTCAAACATTTTTCATTTCCCTTGGATTCTGCCATTTTGAAAAGACCTAGGAGAGCCCTGGCCAGTTTGGCTCAGCGGTTAGAGCGTCAGCCTGCGGTACAGAGAGACCGGGGTTTGGTTCCCGCTAAGGGCACATAACTCGGTTGCAGTTTGTCCCCGGCCCTGGTTGGGTTGTGTGGGTGGCGACCACTCGATGTGTCCCTTTCACATCGATGTTTCCCCCCCACCCCCAACTCTACCTGAACAAAAAATGGAAAGATGTCCTCAGGTGAGGATTAAAAAAAAAAGAAAAGACCTAGGAGAGAAGCCAAGATGCTAATCTGATTTAAGGGATGAAGGTCTAATGGGATCTTGGTTAAATTTATCAGGTGCTTCTAGAAACAGTGTCATAACTCAAAAGAGCAAGTGGCCAGCTTAGTAACTTCATCAGAGCCTCTCTGAGTCTCCTCCACACAGTCATTGTGATGTTTGTTCTGTTGGGCTCTCCCCAGACTCTGAGGGCAGGGACCGGGCCTTGCTCCCCGGCCAGAGAAAGTGTTGATGGGGCACCTAGGCCTACTGGGACAATGACTGGGACTGGATCTGACCCTGCTGTGGGACCTGCAGCCAATTCCTGAGCTTTTCCCCCTCCTCAGCCAGGCCTAGAATATTCCTTGGTAGCTAAAGAAGCAAGAAGGTGGAAGGAGGGAAGGAGAGTGTTTAGAAATACCAGAATCATACAGATTTCTTTTCCCTCCGCCTTTCCAGTGCTGAACTCTCCCAGCACTGTGTTCACAGAAAGCTCCCAGGACCCAGTCTCCTCTCTTTCAGACAGGGGAGTCAAGTTATCAAACGTAAAGAAAGGGAAGAGAATGAACATTTACCAAGTTCCTGCTGTGCGTAGGCATTGTTTTAGATTTGCCTGAAAACTGTATCTGACTTATACCTGTCCCTGTTTGGCAGATGAGAACACTGAGCACCTGAGAAGTTAAGCCATATGAGATAACAAGGCTAGTAGATGGTGGAGCCCGGGGTTGAACCCAGGTCTAACTTGAAGTCCATGTGCTGTGTGCTTCTGCAGGATGCCTCTAGGTGGCTCCTTGGGATACAGAGGCTGTGGAACTCTAGCAACTTTGCTTCGTTCCCATGAGGACCCAGACAAGCAGCCCTGGAGGTCAACTGTGTGCCACTGGAGCCACCCCCACCCAGCAGTGGGCATGGTGCCATGTTACCATCCATCCTTCTCTGCTGAGAATCTCCACAGATTTTTCAGGGGGATGCTTGGAATCTTGTCTAAGGCCACCAGGTGGCGCAGCACAGGCCATGGAACCTTGACTCCTGGACCAGGCTCAGCAGGTTTTTAGGGACCTTCTGGGACAGGCCAACATTCCCCTAAGAGGTTTCCCGGACTCTGAAAGTATAATCCCAATTGCTAACAGTCAGGTTTGATATTCTAGATTGGGTTCCAGAAATCTGCCATTTAAATGTTGTGTTTTTTAATTTTTCTGAATCAGTGAAGTATCATTCACATGGTTCAAAATTTTTAAAGTATGAAAAGGTATATAGGAAAGAATCTTCCTCCACTCTCTGGTAGGATTTACTAATATTAGTTACTTGCGAACCCCTCTAGAGATTATATATATGTATGTAATATATATAATAATCTATATATAAGAGCACATATATCATGATATATAAGAATATATATTCTTTCCCCTTTTTTCCACAAATGGTTGTATATCGTTTTACTAATTTTTATTTTGTTATATTCAATATCAATTATGTCTAAGCATATATTTTGTAAGAAGGAAAAGATGTCCCAAAAAATGTATGCAGGGTGTCTGTAGATTCTATTACATTTTTTTTTTTATCCTCACCTGAGGATACTTTTTTTTTTTTTCATTTATCTTCAGATGGAGTAGGAGGAAGAGAAGGAGGAAGTGAGAGAAAGAAACATTGATATGAGAGAGACACATTGAGTGGTTGCCACCCACATGACCCCAACCAGGCTGGGGACAAACTGCAACCGAGGTACGTGCCCTCAGAGGGAACTAAAGCCGGGACTCTCCGGTCCACGGGTTGAAACTCTAACGACTGAGCCAAACCAGCCAGGGCTTTTTGCTTTTTTTTTGGGGGGGGGGGTACATGCCCCTAGCGGGAACCAAACCTGGGAATCTCTGGTCCACAGGCCGATGCTCCAACAGCTGAGCCAAACTGGCCAGGGCAGATTCTATTACATTTTGAAAATGAAAATGTATTTTAATAAACACTGGCTTTATCATTATTCAAAGTGTGTGTATACATTTTTTGGGACATCCTATATTACAGTCCTCTATTAAATGAGACTAGTTGATATTTTAAATCAATAAAGTGACTGATTTGAGCCACATTTTATTTGATCACATACAGATAAGATATGAAACATATACATGTAACAAAAGTGAAATGAATAGATTATAATTAAAGTAATAAAAATAATTATCTTTTTATTGTCTAGCAAAACATAGGTTATCACAAGTAAAATTATTAACAAGTAATAGCTATTGATTTGGTAGAAATATGTAAATCTCAGCCATGATCCTTACTATAAAAATTCACTTGATTTTTTTTTTCTTTATTGATTTGAGAGAGAGAGGAAGGGAGAGAAAGAGAGAGATAGAAACATCAATGAGAGAGAACATCGATTGGCTGCTTCCTGCATGCCCCCACTGGGGATTTGGCCCACCACCTGAGCATGTGCCCTGACCGGGAATTGAACTGGTGACCTCTCAGTGCATGGGTGGATGCTCACCCACTGAGCCACACCAGCTGGGCAAAATTCACTTGATTTTTGATAAGCCACTCTCAAATTGGGGTTTTAGGATTGTTTTATAGTCTGGGTTACTAGGTTTGTGAGCCTTACTTATTTTGTCTTTCTTCAGTGTTAATGATAAACCCTTGCACAGCATCCTTGATTCTTACTTGCACAAGGCTATCCCAAAACTTCCCGTCATGTTGGCTTCACTCAGCTTTCAAAAGATCCTGTTCATTTGACTTAACAGAAGCCAAAATAACATGATGCTTCTGATGGCTGTGTCGGGTTCCTTTTAGATGTCACTCAGCCTCTTGGCTTTTGGGAGGTTTGTCTTTCACGATCACCACTTTGGGAGTGGGGCCCTTAACCTCCCACTGTATGATACCAAACCACTGGCTACAGATTTTCAAGTGCACTCTCCCAGTTCCCCAACCACAGTGACCTGGGGGACCTGCTTCCATGATGTGGAGGTAGGGTTGCCTTTATGAGTAGTAGAGTGTGACATATTATACACTGTACTATTCTGCATCTTGCTTTTTTTTTCACATAACAATGTAGAGATTTTTTTCATATCAGTTCATAAAAATCTTTCTGTTCTTCATTACATCTGTATAGTAGTCCATTGTAGGGATGCAACATATTTTTACCAGTTCCCCAGTGATGTATATTTAGGTTGTTTCCTTTGCTGCTACAAATATGTAATTTCACACTTGTAAATATCTGAGGATAAATTCCTAGAAGTGCAATTGCTAGATCAAATGGTATGTGCATTTTAATTTTTATAAATTTAGCAAAATTGCCCTTGATGTGGGTTGTATAATTTATACTTCTACCAGGGAAGTGTGAGTACTGTTCTCCATCAGCTTCATCAATACAATGTGTTATCCAAATTTAGGATTATTGCTACTGTTAATGTACAAGATGGTATTTCAACATTTCTTTTATTCTGAGAGAATCTGTGAATTTTTTTCATGTTCTAGATATCTATTTATATTTTCTTTTCTGTGCTTTGTCTGGGAAATATGTCATTTATAAAATGTTCCTCCTTTATAATCTTAGGCAAGACACAAAAACACAAAACCTTAAAGGAAAAGATGGACATATTTTACTACATTCAAATCACAAACTTCTAAATAATAAACAATATCATTAAAAAGTTAAAAGACAGTCCGGCCGATGTGGCTCAGTGGTTGAGCATTAGTCCATGCACCAAGAAGTCGCCGGTTCAATTCCCAGTCAGGGCACACGTCCAGGTTGTGGGCCAAATCCCCAGTGCGGGGCATGCAGGAGGCGACCAATCGATGTTCTCTCTCATCAATGTTTCTATCTATCTCTCCTCCCTTCCTCTCTCTCTAATATCAATTTAAATTTTTTTTTTTTTAATTTCTGCCATATCTCACCATCCTTATAGCTTGCAAGGAAGGTGTTCTTACCATGTGACTCTTCAAAAAAGCCCACTAATGTGGGTGTTATCATTTCACAAATAAAGACTCTAGGCTTAGAAAGTTAAGTAAACTGCCCAAGGTCACACAACTGGGGAAGGAGATATTGTGTCTACACTGCACACGGCTGGCTGAACCATGTGGAGACCTGAGCTCCCACTCCTGCTCTGGCTTATCTACTATCCCTAAGGGACCTTGGGCAGGTCTCTCCTCTCTCTACCTTAGTCTTCTTGTCTATAAAGTGGCTGGGTTTTTAAGGTCCTCGCTTGAGACTCCTGTATGTGGTGGGGTTGGTGGAAGAAGGTAGGAATAAAGTGTGGGGTGAGATTAGTGGGGATGCACTGTGAATGTGTGCTCATGGTGGGGAAGTGGTAAATACAAGTGTGTGTGGGGGCCCAGCCGGTGTGGCTCAGTGGTTGAGTGTTTATCCATGCACCAAGATGTCACCAGTTCAGTTCCCCGTCAGGGCACATGCCCAGGTTGAGGGCCAAATCCCCAGTGGGGAGCATGCAGGAGGCGACCAATCGATGTTCTCTCTCATCAATGTTTCTTTTTTTTTTTTTTCTTCATCCTCACCCGAGGACATTTTTCCATTTTTTGTTCAGATAGAGAGGGAGAGAGAGAAACATCGACGTGAAAGGGACACATCGAGTGGCTGCCACCCACACGACCGACCAGGACCGGGGACAAACTGCGACCGAGGTATGCGCCCTTAGCGGGAACCGAACCCGGGTCTCTCAGGACCGCAGGCCGACGCTCTAACCGCTGAGCCAAACCAGCCAGGGCTCTTTTTCTTTTTTAACATGTTAATGATTACTAATCTTCAGTTTAGTTGGTTATATTATTCTTTATAGTTTTTGTATTTTATTTTACTTTTTAAAGTTTTTTATTAAATTATTTTTGTTACAGATGTTTCTCCTTTTTTTCCCCATTGACACCCTCCTCCTCATCCCACCCACCCCATACCCCGGCTTTATTGTCTGTGTCCATCGGTTATGCGTACATGCATATAAGTTCTGTGGTTTATCTCTTCCCTCCCCCCACCACCCTCTCTTCTGAGGGTTGTCAGTCTATACCCTATTTCCACGTCTCTGGGTCAACCCAATTCCTCAGACTGTTATGTTCATTATATTCCACAAATAAGTGAGATCGTGTGATATTTGTCTTTCTCTGCTTGGCTTGTTTTGCTTAGGATAATACTTTCCAGGTCCCTCCATGTTGTCTCAAAGGATAAGAGATCTTTCTTACAGCTGCATAGTACTCCATTGTGTATATGTACCACTGCTTTTTTATCCATTCGTCTACTAATGGACACTTGGGCTGTTTTCAGATCTTAGCTATTGTAAATAGTGCTGCTATAAAAATAGGGGTACATATATTCTTTCTGATTGGTGTTTCAGGCTTCTTAGGGTATATTCCTAGAAGTGGGATCACTGGATCAAATGGCAATTCAATTTTTAATATTTTGAGGTAACACCATAGTGTTTTCCATAGTAGCTGCACCAGTCTGCATTCCCACCAGCAGTGTACTAGAGTCCCCTTTTCTCCACACCCTCACCAACACTTGTTGTTTGATGATTTGTTGATGGCGGCCATTCTGACAGGTGTGAGGTGATACCTCATAGTTGCTTTAATTTGCATCTCTCTGATGATTATTGATGTTGAGAATTTCTTCATATGTCTCTTGGCCATTTGTATGTCCTGTTTGGAGAGGTGTCTATTTAGCTCCTTTGCCCATTTTTTAATTGGGTTCTTTGTCTTCCTTTTGTTGAGTTTTATGAGTACTCTATATATTTTGGAAACTAATTCCTTATCTGATATATCATTGGCAATAATGCTCTCCCATACAGTGGGTTGCCTTTCCATTTTGATGATTGTATCTTTTGCTGTGCAGAAGCTTTTTAGTTTGATGTAGTCCCATGTGTTCATTGTTTCCTTTCTTTCTGTTGCCTTAGGTGATGTATCAGTGAAAATTCTGCTGTCCAAAATTTTCTTGCCTACATTTTCTTCTAGGATTTTTATGGATTCACGGGTCACATTTAAGTCTTTTATCCATTTTGAGTTTATTTTTTGTGTATGGTGTAAGTTGATGGTCTAGTTTCATTTTTTTTGCATGTAGCTGTCCAATTTTCCCAACACCATTTATTAAAGAGGCTGTCTTTATTCCATTGTATGCTCTTGCCTCCTTTGTCAAATATTAATTAAGCATAATGTCTTGGGTCCATTTCTGGGTTTTCTGTTCTGTTCCACTGGTATATATGCCTGTTCTTGTGCCAGTACCAGGCTGTTTTGATTACAGTAGCTTTGTAGTATAACCTGATATCCAGTATTGTGATCCCACCTACTTTGTCCTTCTTTTTCAAGATTGCTGTGGCTATTCGGGGTCTTTTTTGGTTCTATATGAACTTTTGAAGTATTTGTTCTAGTTCTGTGAAATATGTCGTTGGTATTTTGATGGGGATTGCATTGAATCTATAGATTGCTTTGGGTAGTATGGACATTTTAATGATGTTAATTCTTCCAATCCATGAACAAGGTATGTGCTTCCACTTTTTTTTGTATCTTCCTCTATTTCTTTTTTCAATGTCCTGTAGTTTTCTGGAAATAGGTCCTTTACTTCTTTGGTTAAGTTTATTCCTAGGTATCTTAATTTTTTTTTTGCCACAATGGTAAGTGGGATTGTTTTTTTAGTTTCTCTTTCTGTGACTTCATCATTGGTATATAAGAATGCCATCAATTTCTTGACATTAATTTTGTATCCTACTACTTTGCCAAATTCATTTATTAAGTCTAGTAGATTTTTGAGGGAGCCTTTAGGGTTTTCTATGTATAATATCATGCAAATAATGACAGTTTCACTTTCTCCTTTCCAATTTGGATCCCTTTTATTTTTTCTTCATGTCTGATTGCTGTGGCTAAGACTTCCAGTACTAGGTTAAATAAGAGTGGCAAAACTAGGCATCCTTGTCTCGTTCCTGTTCTTAAGGAAAATGCTTTTAGTTTTTGCCCATTGAGTATGATATTGACTGGAGGTCTTTCATGTATGGTCTTTATTATGTCAAGATATGATCCCTCTATTCCCACATTGCTGAGTATTTTTATCAGAAATGGGTGCTGAATTTTGTTGAATGCTTTTTCAGCATCTATTGATATGATCATGTCGGTTTTTTTTGTTTTGTTTTTTAATCCTCACCTGAGGACATTTTTTTATTTTTTGTTCAGATAGAGTGGGAGGGAGAGAGAGGAAGAGAGAGTGAGAGAGAGAAACATCGACATGAAAGGGACACATCGAGTGGTTGTCTCCCACATGATTCAACCAGGGCTGGGGACAAACTGCACCTGAGGTACATGCCCCTAGCGGGAACCAAACCTGGGTCTCTCTGGACATCAGGTCAACACTCTAACCACTGAGCAAAACTGGCCAGGGCTGATCATGTGGTTTTTATTCTTCATTTTGTTTATGTGGTGTATCACATTTATTGATTTGTGAATATTGTACCAGCCTTGCATCTCTGGGATGAATCCCACTTGGTCATGGTGAATAATTTTTTTGATGTAGTGCTGGATCCAATTTGCTAGTATTTTGTTCAGGATTTTGGCATCTATGTTCATCAGGGCTATTGGCCTGTAGTTTTCTTTCTTTGTAGTGTCTTTTTCTGGTTTGGAAATTAGAATTATGCTGGTCTCATAAAACGAGTTTGGAAGTCTTCCTTCTTCTTGAATTTCTTGAAATAGTTTTAGGAGAATGGGTGTTAGTTCTTCTTTGAATGTTTGGTAAAACTCCCGCGTGAAGCCATCCAGGCCTGGGCTTTTGTTTGTTGGGAGAGTCTTGATTACATCTTCAATTTCCTTAGTTATTATTTGTCTGTTCAAGTTTTCTGTCTCTTCCTGGTCCAGTTTTGAGAGACTGTATGTTTCTAGAAATTTGTCCATTTCACTTAGATTGTCAAATTTGTTGCTACATAATTGTTCATAGTATTTGATAATGATCCTTTGTATTTCTGTGGTGTCAGTTGTTACTTCTCCTCTTTCAGTTCTGATTTTGTGTATTTGGGTTCTCTCTCTTTGTTTCTTGGTGAGTCTAGCTAAGGGTCCATCAATCTTGTTTATGTTTTTGAAAACCAGCTCTTTGTTTTATTGATCCTTTGAATTGGTTTTTATTTTTATTTTATTTTATTTTATTTATTTTTATTATTATTATTTTTTTATCCTCACCCGAGGACATTTTTACATTTTTTTTTTGTTCAGACAGAGCAGGAGGGAGAGAGAGGAAGAGAGAGAGAGAGAAACATCAATGTGAAGGGACACATCGAGTGGTTGCCACTCGCACGACCAACCAGGGCCGGGGACAAACTGCAACCGAGGTACATGCCCTTAGCGGGAACCGAACCTGGGTCTCTCTGTACCGCAGGCCGACGCTCTAACCGCTGAGCCAAACCGGCCAGGGCTGGTTTTTATTTTATTTTTTTTTTGGTCTCTATGTCATTTATTTCTGCTTTGATCTTTACTATTTCCTTCCTTCTACTTGCTGTGGGGTTTTCTTTTTGTTTGCTTTCTAGTTCTTTAAGTTGTGAGGTTAGATAGTCTATTAGAAATTTTTCTTGTTTCTTAAAGTAGGCCTGTAGAACTATGAACTTCCCTCTCAGAATTGCTTTTGCTGCATCCCATAAGATTTGTGCTGTTGTGTGTTCATTTTCATTGGTTTCCAGGAAATTTTTAATTTCTTCTTTGATCTCCTCAGTAACTCATTCATTGCTCAATAACATGCAATTTAGCCTCCATGTGTTCCAATGTCTTTGCATATTCTTGTTGCAATTGATTTCTAGTTTCATGCCATTGTGATCTGAGAAGATGCTTGATATAATTTCAATCTTCTTGAACTTGTAGAGACTTAGTTTGTGTCCTAACATGTGGTCTATCTTTGAGAATGTCCCATGTGCACTTGAGAAGAATGTGAATTCCCTAGTTTTGGGGTGTAATTCTCTGCAGATATCTATTAAATCCATTTGGTCTTGTGCTTCATTTAGAGCCTCTGTTTCCTTGCTAATTTTTTATCTAGAGGATCTATCCAGTGATGTCAGTGGGGTGTTGAAGTTCCCTGCTATGATTGTATTGTTGTCGATTTCTCCTTTGAAGTCCTCCAGAAGATTTTTAATATATTTTGGTGCTCCTATATTGGGTGCATATATGTTTACCAAGGTTATATCTTCCTGTTGGATAAATCCTTTTAATATTATGTAGTGGCCTTCTTTGTGTCTAGTTATGGCCTTCATTTTGAAATCTATTTTATCAGATATCAGTATTGCTACCCCAGCTTTTTTTCCTTTCTGTTTTCTTGGAAGATTTTTTTTCATCCCTTCACTTTCAACCTATGTGAGTCTTTTGTTGTGAGGTGGGTCTCTTGTAAACAACATATAAATGAGTCATGCTTTCTTATCCAATCAGCTACTCTGTGTCTTTTTATCGGAGCATTCAATCCATTTACTTTAAGGTGATTATTGATATGTACTTATTTATTACCATTTTTGTTTAGTGTGGTTATATTTTTCTTCCTATTTCTCCTGCTAATTACAGCAGTCCTTTTAACATTTCTTGCAGTGATGGTTTGGTGCTAATGTATTCCCTTAGACTTTTTTTTTGTCTGGGAATCTCTTTATTTGACCTTCTATTTCGAATGATAGCCTTGCTGGGTAGAGTAGTCTTGGATTCAGATCCTTGTGTTTTTTTGTTTGTTTTTAATCCTCACCCAAGGACATTTTTTTTTTTTTTTTTCATTTTTTGTTCAGATAGAGTGGGAGGGAGAGAGAGGAAAAGAGAGAGAGAGAGAGAGAAACATCGACCTGAAAGGTACACATCGAGTGGCTGCCACCTGCACGACCCAACCAGGGCCGGGGACAAACTGCAACTGAGGTACATGCCCTTAGCGGGTACCGAACTCAGGTCTCTCTGGACCACAGGCTGAGGCTCTAACCGCTGAGCCAAACTATCCAGGGCCAGATCCTTGTTTTTCATGACCTTGATTACTTCATGCCATTCCCTTCTGGCCTGTAGTTATTCTGTTGAGAAGTCAGCTGAGAGTCTTATGGGGGTTCCTTTGTAGGTAACCTGCTGCTTATCTCTTGCTGCCTTTAGGATTTTCTCTTTGACTTTAATTTTTGGCATTTTAATTACTCTGTGTCTTGGTGTGGGCCTGTTTGGGTTCTTCTTACTTGGGGCTCTCTGTGCTTCTTGAACTTGAATGCCTTCTTCCTTCACCAAGTTAGGAAAGTTTTCTGTCACTATTTCTTCAAATATATTCTCTAACCCTTGCTCATTTTCTTCTTCTTCGGGGACTCCTATAATGTGAATATTATTACGTTTCCAGTTGTGCCACAGTTCTCTTAAGCTGTCTTCCTGTTTTTTAATTGTTTTTTCCTTTTGGTTTTCTGATTGGTTGATTTTTTCTGCCCTGTCTTCTAATTCACTGACCCTGTCCTCAGCGTCCTCTGCTCTGCTGTTTAGTCCTTCCAATGTGTTCTTTATTTCTGCTATGTCATTCTTCATTTCTTCTTGGTGGTTTTTAATTTCCCATTGGTCGATTTTCAATGTTTCTATGTCTTTACTCATGGTGCTGATGTCCTTACACATGCTGTTGTGCTTCCTCAAGATCATGGCTCTGAATTCTAGCTGTTAACTTGCTTAACTGCATTTCATTTATCTCATCTTTGGTAGAGGTCTCTTGTTCTTTCATTTGAGATTTGTTTCTTTGTTTCACCATTTTGGCTATTTCAGTGGGTTTTGGAGCCAAATTTTCCCCGTGGGTGTTGGTGTTCTGCTGTTTGTGGCTCCCTCTACTGGGTTTGGATGAGCAAGGGAGGACCCATGTTAAACATCACTGTCAAGTCTTGCTTTCCTGGGTAGAGTTGCAAGCCCAGGAATGTTCAGTTATCCTCTAGCTTTTTGCCTGGAGGCTATTAGTAGGGGTTACTTGAAGAACCTTGAGTTTTCAGTTGAATGAAAAATTCCCTCATGTGTTCAGTGTAAGGGGATTTCCCAAAGGTGGGGCAGATGCTGGTTGTTAATGGCCCTCAATTTGCATATCAATGGCCCACCAGGTAGGGTTGAGTCTCCGAGGGAGGGGCCACCACCTCTCCCCAGAGCCCTGGGAAGGAGAAAGATGGCCACCATCCTGTGTGGCTGCAACTCAGCAAAAGCTCTGAGCGCCCTCCAAATCCCAAGTGTCCCTACACAGTTCCAGTCAAGTCCACCCTCCCTCTGCTGGTGCCCAAGGTGAGTTTCTGTGGCTATTTTAGCATCTGTCCCAGCTCTGCGCTGTGGAGCCTCTTGGGAGTGTAACCTGAGGGCACTGCTCACAGCTATGGCCACTGCTGTCTGTGGGCTCCCAGTCCCCCTCTCACGCCTCCGCAATCCTACCAGGATCCATCGGTGTCCCTGGTTATATGGTCCTCGCAAGCTGCTTTTCTGTTGCTTTTTCCTGACGATTTGTCTTTATTTTAGTTGTAATTCCAGTTTGGTTCTGGGAGATGGTCTGTGTAGCTTCCGTTCACTCTGCCACCATTTTGGAATCTCCTCATCGATGTTTCTATATCTCTCTTCTTCTCTCTCTAAAATCAATAAAGAAGCCCTGGCCAGTTTGGCTCAGCGGTTAGAGCGTCGGCCTGCAGTCCAGAGAGACCCGGGTTCGGTTCCCGCTTAGGGCATGTACCTCGGTTGCAGTTTGTCCCCGGCCCTGGTTGGGTCGTGTGGGTGGCAGCCACTCGATGTGTCCCTTTCACGTCGATGTTTCTCTCTCTCTCTCTCTCCCCCCGCCCTCCCGCTCTATCTGAATAAAAAATGAAAAAAATGTTCTCGGGTGAGGTTAAAAAAATAATAATAATAAAATAAAATCAATGAAGAAGGGGAAAAAAAAAGTGTGTGTATGGTGTGTGTACAGTAAGGGCATTTTTTCAGATTCAGATCTTGGGAGAAAGCCCCAAAAGTCTAAATTCAGGGTCAATTCCAAAGAACTGTCATGTAGCCTTATTCAAATTCCTAAGAGCTTTAACAGGAGAAACTTACATATGGAGGCAAAGCAGCTGTGCTCCCAGTGGGGGCCGGCTGATAAATCCACCCACTCCTAGGACAGAGTCTCTTTTTTATAGGAGGTTAATAGTAAAAGCATATATGGTGGGCAGTCACATAGACCACCAGAAAGAACAATGCATTTCTAAGTTAACATCAGGCAGTTCTCACACTCTACATATTCATTAACCTTCCTCCTGGGGCCAGACGTTTATCTTTGGGTGGCATTCTGGCTTTCTGGGTAGTCAACCAAGTCTGAGGCAACAGAGAGTTTAAACAGTCACAGAAGGTTAAACAGAGAGTCCAGCATTTCCCAGACGCCTTTACTGATGGAGGTATTGCATCTCTGAGCTCCCCCACAGAGCACCTACAGGGATGTCCCTGGCTCTTACAACAAGGTGCTTCTACCCAGAGCTGCCTCTAACCCTGTTCCAGTAAGGCAGGCCCCTGAGTAGGGTGAACAGTAAACCACCACCCTCAGTCGTCTCCAGGCCCCTCTTGCTGTGCTCTTCCCCATTTCCCAGAGCTTATCTTACTCAAGTTCTTCCTTAGGCTCGTCTTTCTCATTTTGAAAGAAAGGCAATGCAATGAGCTCACCCCTTTGAGAGGTGCATTCCAACAAGGCCCTGAGGCCCCAGAAGGAGAGGACAGAGCTTAACCCTGAAGGAAGACAGGCATTAGCAGCAGTGGCAGATGATGCTGCTGTTCTCATACATACTCAAGTAGGGGTTCCTATCCCATAGGTACTGATCCAGGAGACCTGCCCTGTCACGAGCCACCTTTCTACCCAGTCCGTCCTGGAGACAATCTGGACAACACACCTTAGAATGGACTGGAGGGCAGTGAAGTGTGATGAAACCCAGGAGATCCAACCACATAGCCTGCTGGGCTGATGTCCCCAGGTCCAGGCTAAGGCAGGGCGGGATTAGGACATTGCCAGCCCCACCCCTAGTCTCCCCACAAAGCACTACAAAAGGAGCTAGTTGGCCCATTATGGGCACATAACTTGACTAATGATCAACCAACATTCTCTCCGAGAAACAGAAAAAGAGGGAGAGAGCGCAGAAGGAAGGAAAGCACTGGATAAACAGACTTTGAAAATCAAAATCTAAAACAAAACATATAATGCATGTGACATCTACAAATACAATATAACATTCCTGAGCTTTAAGCAGGCTTAGAAGGTCTTTGCTGTTGGCATTAGTTTTGGGTTCTATGCATGTACGCATGTGCAAGGGGCTCCCTGGAGGGTCTGTGTCTCCTGGGGTATCGTGTGGACAGGGGCAGAGGAAGGCCTGAAGGGACCTGCCCCAGGCCCTGCAGCTTTCAGGATAAGAGCTGACCCCAGAACAGGAACTAACCCTGCATCTGCCTGGAGGTCTTATCCCCTCACCCCCCCAAGCTCAAACCACCCTCAAGCAGAACACGCCAGGCCCAGCCCCAGTCTCTCACAAGAATTGCTGGGGGCAGCTTTCCCAGGCTTCCCACCCAGGGCCTGGCCCTTAGAGGAGGTGCTGACAAAGGGTCAGTGAGGCCGGACTGAGAGGGAGGAAGTCCTCCAAAGGGAGGAAGTGGAGCAAAGGTCAAAAAGAAAGAGGAAAAGGGGAATGCTTTCTTTGAGAAACCAAGTGGTCTTGGTGGGATAAGCTCCCCTTACCACTCAACAAAGACTTGTTTTTCTCAGCATGGGGCCGGTGCCCAGAAAAACGTACCAATCTTGGACTCCTTATCCATCCACCTGAATCCTGTAAGAGGCACTGAGGATAATAAGGAAAGTAAAACTTGGCTCCTGCCTTCTGGGAGCCCATGGAACACGCTGTGTCAAACAGGTGGAGAACCAGTGCTATGGGATCAGGGAGACGGGAGAGGCTCCTTACGGTGGGGTAACATCGGGTAAGATCCCACTTATGTAAAGGAGGCAACCCTCCTCTGTGGTGTCAGGGCGGTGGTCACCAGTGGCCAGAGGTCAGGAAGGAACACAAAGGGACTTCAGGGGCTTGATCTGGGGCTGGTTACACAGGTGTGTTTTTGAAAATTAATCAAACTATATGCTTATGATTAATGTATTTTTATGCACATACATATCAATAAAATATGTTTGTTTTTTAATGAAGACAGCTTAGATATTTCCTCAGAGGAGCTCAAATTTAACAAGGATAGAATTGGAACCACTGAATACCTACCAGCTGAAGCAGGTCATGTCTGCAGCACTTAATACAGCCAGTAGCTACTGGTGGCCCCACTTTACACACGAGGAAGCTGGGATCCAGAGAAGTTTAAAAACTTGTCTGAAGTTGCAGCTACTACAAGGCCAAGTCAGGAATCAAACCCAGGCCCTCACACTGTCTGCTCTGCCAAGTTTCCTCCCCACCTGGTAGGTTTTCAACAAGCCATGGTATGAGGCTTAAGGGAGAGAGGGAAGGGCATTCCAGGCAGAGGCACAGCCTGAGCAAAGGCCTGAGGCTCCTTGTTCAGGAAGCTGGGAGAAGGCCCTGTCATTGAAAGGTGGGGTTATACCTGAGACAAAGCTAGCAACTGGCTGGGGGCTCTCTCCCTGCTGCAAAATTTTAAAGCCAGGTCAAGAATTTGAGTTCAAGCCCTGGCCGGTTTGGCTCAGTGGTTAGAGCATTGGCCTGCGGTCCAGAGAGACCCGGGTTTGGTTCCCACTAAGGGCATGTACCTCGGTTGCAGTTTGTCCCCGGCCCAAGTTGGTTGTGCGGGTGGCAGCCACTCGATGTGTCCCTTTCACGTCGATGTTTCTCTCTTCCTCTCTCCCTCCCACTCTACCTGAACAAAAAATGGAAAAAATGCCCTCGGGTGAGAATAAAAAAAAAAAAAAAGAATTTGAGTTCAATCCTCTAGTCAACAATGAGCCATTAGAGGTTGTGGGGCAGAAAGTGACCAGTGTCTTGGATGTTGAAGACCCTATTCTTGGCAAATCCAGTGCTGATTTGAACTGTCCCCCTGCCCACTTGCTATCACAACCACAGAGGACAGCAGAAGGGAATCCCTAGGAGCAGTTTCCTCCCAAAGTCCCAGAGGGGAACCCGATGGGTGTTTGAGTGCTTAGCCCTGTCCTGGCCACTGGGTGAAGGAAACGGGGGATGATAGAAAAGCAACATAAAAAGTAGCCCTGACCTCAAGGCATTCATCACCCAGCCAGAGAAAGAATACACATTCACATACATAAAAGAGATTCCCATTGACTTGAGTGAACCTTGAAAACATGGTGCTATGTGAAAAAAAGTGAGACACAAAATACCACATTATATGATTCCATTTATATGAAATGTCCGGAATAGACAAATCTATTGAGACAGAAAAGAGATTGCTTAGGGCTGGAGCTGGGTGGGGGTTGGTGGGGGGATGGAAGAGTGATAGCCAAAGTGTACAGGGTTTCTCTTTGTGGTGTCAAAAATGTTGTAAAATTGACTGTGGTGATGGTTACACATATCATGAATATACTAAAACCCATTGACTTGCATGCTTTAAATGGGTGGACTGTATAGTATATAAATGATATTTAATAAAGCTGAGAGAGAGAGAGAAGTGGGTGGCTAGGAGAAGTTGGAGCAGACCCTATGGGGAAGAGGGGGTAGAAGGAGAGAAAGACTAGTGGGGGCAGGGACGGCTGAAGGGAAGAAGGGGGACTTGAACTGGGTCTAGAGGATAGGCATGCTTTCCAATGCCTTCCCAAGAGGAAGTAGAAGCTTCCTCCCCACACCTGCCCCAAGCCGTGGGTATCCTACCAGAAGAGCCATAAATCCAGATCTTAGAGAAAAATGCAGGAGCTCATCTCAGGGGCTAATTGTTGGAGTGGGGGTAGACAAGATCACAGGACTTGACTCTGGCAAGAGTGGAGAGGCGGCACTTCCTGTGGCCACAGGGAGGGAATCTGGATGTGATTGGCAGCTCTCCAGCTCGTGGCCTCATAGACAGGCCCTTGAGAGACAGTGGTTGACAACAGACTCTCATCAAACATTCACTAAGCATCCACCATCCTCTGCCTGTGAACACAACATACAAAAAGGCACAGGCCATGGCCGCAAGGAACTTCAGAATTGAGTCTGCCAAGAGGTCTGAAATTTACCACAAAATACTTCTTTTGGAGCGGTAAAGACTGCTGATAGGATTATAGAATCTTATATCCTAAGTACAGCCTCTATTTTATATGAGAATTAAGTTCAAGTTCTATCAGCTGTGTGACCTTCAGCCAGTCAGATGATCTGTCCAAACCTCAATAAAATGTGATAAAGAAATCCACTCTGCCTTCACCAAGTTATCTTGTGTAAATAAATATGCTTTGTGGCCTGGCCAGTGTGGCTCAGTTGGTTGGACATCATAGTGCACACCAAAAGGTTGCTTGTTTGATTCCAGGTCAGGGCACATGCCTTGGTTGTGGTCTTGATCCCCAGTAGGGGGCGTGAAGAAGCAGCCAATTGATTTCTACTCTCACATGCTCTTATGTAGATCTTTCTCCCTCTCCTTTCCTCTCTCTCTCTAAAAAAAAAAAATTATATATATATATATTTAACAATGTGCTTTGTAAATTGGAAAATGCTAGGCATGCATTGGTTATAAAATTAATGAACTACACAGAATTATTCACAATAGCCAAAAGTCCATCAACTAATGAATGGACAAAATGTAGTATATACATACAATGGAATATTATTTAGCCTAAAAACAGGATGAAATTCTGATACATGGATGAACCTTGAAAATATTATGCCAAGTGAAATAACTCAGACAAAAAAGACAAATGTATGATTCCACTCATATAAGGTAGCTAGACTATCAAATTCATACAGACTGAAAATGGAATAGTGGTTACCAGGGGCTGAGGGAACGGGCCAATGGGAATACTGTTTAAAGGGTACAATTTCATACAGGGGGCCCTGGCACTGTAGCCTGTTTTAACCTTTCCCTATCACACCAAGGGCAAAATAGCAGCCTAGTAACCCTTCATTCCTGTTTCCCATTTCAATTGGGATATTGAAAAAGTTCTAGAGATGGATAGTGCCAATGGTTGTGCAACAATGTGAGTGTACTAAATGCCACTGAATTGTACAGTCAAAATTATTAAAATGGTAAATTTTTGTATATTTTGCCACAATAAAAAAAACTATGGACTAAGACTGCAAAGACAGTATAATGATATAGCCTAACTTGTGGCCTGGCTAGGATCAAGAGAATAATAGCAAATATTTATTAATCCATACTGTGTGCTAAGCATTTTGTATTATATTATTTCATTTAATCCCCCAACAAGCCTACAAAGGAGGCTTCATTGTTATTACCACTTTACAAATGATTAAGCTGAGGCAGTTTAGGTGTCTGTATCTTTTAGGCATCCCTCTAGGTACCAGGCAAAAGAAGATTTAATTTAAAAGCTCTGAAACAATAAGAGGACTTGTTATCTGTCTTAACAAAAAGTTAAAAATGGGGCAGTTCAGGGTGGGTTAATTCTGTATCTGTCAATGAGGATCCAGTTTCTTCTTTTTTATAAATTAAATTTATTATTATTAAAAATGCTAAACACACCAAAAAGAGAAATAGAATGAACACTTGCATACTCACCACCCAACTTAATCATTATAATATTTGCTCAAGATTCTTTCCTCCTCCACCTGAAAAAATACAGATACTGTTAAGTCTTCCTGTGGACCTTACCACCCACTCCTCACTCTCCCATCTTCCCCATGAGAACCACTATCATGAATATGGTGTATATCATCCCCAGACATAATTTTATGCATTTGCTAACATATTTGTGTCATCATAAAGATTATATTATTTCTCAGATTTATAAACGTTTTTAATTTAATTTTTTTCTTTTCATTAATTTATTTTTGTTACAAATGTTTCTCTTTTTTTCTCCTATAAACATTTTTTTTTAAGATTTTTATAATTGATTTTTAGAGAGAGAGGAAGGGAGAAGGAGAGGGCAACATCAATCGGCTGCCTCCTGCATGCTCCCCTCCAGGGACTGAGCCCACAAGCAGCCCAGGGATGGAGCCCACAACCCGGGACATGTGCCAGACTGGAAATCAAACCAGCAATCTTTGGTGCATGGGATGACGCCCAACCAGCTGAGCCACACTGTCCAGGGCTTCTAAACTTCTTTATGTGCTGTCATATTGTATATTTCCCTCTGCCATTTGTGTGTGTGTGTGTGTGTGTGTGTGTGTGTGTGTGTGTGTGTTTTCAAGTCAAGCTTATATTTTTGGGTTAATGCATATTGATACTTGTGGCTCTAGTTCATTGATTTTAGTTGCAGTATAGTATTCCATATCTGCACTTGACCACAATTCAGCCTTTCTCCTGTTGATGGACATTTTTATTACTATAAATGTTGCCACACTGTGCATTCTGTTTCATGTCTCACTGTGCCATGTGTGAAAGTTTCTCTAGGGTATATACTAAGAGTGGAATTTGTAGGCCCAAGGGTATGAACATCTTTAATTTACTAGATATTGCTAAATTACTCTCCCAACTAGTTCTATCAATTTAAGCTCACACTAAGCAGTGCTGAGAATGTCATTAACACCCTAGTGTGAATCAGTGATTTCAATCACTTGCCTTTGGTCTGCCATCTGGGATCTGAGCAATTTTATTTGACCCTGAAATACTTTTCTCCCCCAGCTTTTCATGGGACCTTGCCACTACAGCCCATTCCACCCCCTCCCTTTCACACCAAGAGCAAAATAGCAGCCTAATAGCCCTTCATTCCCACTTTCCATTTTAATTTAGCATTTATTGGGCACCTGCTGTGAGCAAGACTCCATGTCAAACAAGACTAGTGGGCGAGAGAGACTCAACTATGCAAACCATCACGCAAACCACATGAATTGTCCATGAGTTACAAACAAGGCTCTGTGGTTGCTTCACAGAAGTGAGTCTTTTTCTTTTTTTTTAAATCCTCACCCGAGGACCCTTTCCCATTGATTTCCAGATAGAGTGGGAGGGCAGGAGAGAGAAAAGGAAAGATCCATGTGAGAGAGACACATCAACTGGCTGCCTCCCACACAACCCAACCAGGTCCAGGGACTGAACCACAACTGAGGTATGTGTCCTTGACCGGAATCAAACCCGTGACCCCTTGGTCTGCGGGCTCACGCTCTAACCACTGAGCCAAACCGACCAGGGCTCTTTATTTTCTTTTAAATAAAGGTTTTTGTTTTGATTCTAAAAGTAAAGAGTCTTTTTGAAAAGAGAAAACATTGGCAACCCTAACACCCAGAGACCATAAATGTATTTTCTGATCAATGCTAGGGAGACTGGTTCTGAATAGGGAGAGTGTGGTCAGGTGGTGGCAGTGGAGTGTGGGGAAGAGGAGAGGACAGCAGGAGCAGTGGGGGGGGGGGGGGGCTTGCTATCTGAAATCTGACACCCTTGAGATAACAGCCCCTCCCTTCCGGGGGTGGAAGTTACAGTGTGTGGGGAGTGAAGACGCCTGTGTTTAAGTCCTGGCCCAGCAAGTCTAGCCAGTTCTGTCACCTCTGTGGGCCTCAGTTTCTCCATCTGTAGAATGATAACCTCAAGGTTTTTTCTAGGTTTCACACTTGGACAGTCTGACCTACAACTCTATAGGCAACTGGATTTGTTTGTTCAAAGTTCGAGTACTCCATGTGGTTTTCTTTAATAGCAAGTGGAGGGAAGCAAAGCCACACCCTTGTCCATCTCCAATGACAGCCCCTGTTCTCCATACCTTCCTGTCCCCACTGGCTCTGGGGTAGCGCTGAGCAGTGGAAAGTTTCACCCCAGAGTTATCTCCCACAATCCTGGTCCTGATGACTGAAACTGGGAGTCTGTCTACCTCTGGGGACCCACAGAAAGTGCCCGGAAGAGCTGAGTGAGCTTGGCCTGTGACCTGTGCTCAGCAGAGGGTAGCAATTGTGATTGCCCCACCAGCCCTCCTGGCCCAGCCAGGAAATTCCCTGTATGCCAGGCTGCCTTCTGGAGGCGTAGGGGTTCTGGCACCTGCTGCCCTTTCCTCACTCCCAGGAACCCCTCCACAGGGTACTAGTAGCCCCAGAGGAGAGTAACTTATCCAAGGGAGCAGTGAAGCTGGCAAAACTTCCAGAAGCCCAGATCCCTGGCTGTCCCTGGATGCTGGGCAAGGCCGTCCGCTTGGCCCCAGAGCACAGGCCCCTCCTCACAGGTCAGGTCTCACACCTCCTGATTCCCCCTGCTGCTGGGCCTCTTGCCCCGCAGGACTGGCCAGCGTGAGGAAGTGTGTGCGGTGCAATTTCAGGAAAACATCCGTCCTCTAAACAACCCCGGCCCAGCTTACTGTCACCCACAATGGCACAGTTAGAAATTCTGCTCTTTGATACTTTCCTAAACAGAAAAACAGTGTGTCTTCTCAGCCAGAGGGAGTAAGAAGGAAATGGATTAAGAAAGGCACTTTCCTGGGAGCGAGCTCCTGTGGGGGAAGGGGAGAAGGACACGTACCCGGGAAGTGCCCAGAGCTGGAAGGGAGCTGGGAGGGAACAAAGAGCACAGAAGGGCCTTCCTGGGCCCCTCTGCTTCACTGTTGTCCCCAGAGCCAGATCCGAAGGTACTCTTCTGAGTTTGAGAGAGAAAGATAGACTACACTTTAAGGATCATCCTTTGTCAATTAAAAAATGAGCAATGTGCCACCGGAAGGTGCCTCAGACGGCGGAGCGAGCATGGACTTTGCGACAGGACAAACTTGGATCTGATCCTGGTTTTGTCACCAACTCAATGTGGGATGCTAGGCAAGTAACTATACTCCTCCTAGCCTCTGTTTCCTCCTCTGTAAAATGGGCCTAATAACACCTACCTCAAGAAGCTATTATCAGAATACAATGAAATAATATATCATAGGTACCTGGCCCAATGCTTACACATAGAAGGCCTGCACTAAAAGCAGACTTCCTTTCTTCCTCCCCTCTCGCCTGTTCCTCTGTTTGGTGGTGAAGCAGATGATTCCTTGGTCGAAAGCAACAGAAGCTCATTGTGGCCAGAAACCAGCCTCGAGAAGGATAGGAACCAGGGATCGGTCAGGAAATCAGTCATTTGGGGTGCTGGAATTGAAGTAGTCACCAGCCTCCCATCTGTGCGTCCCTCTGCCCAAGATTGTCAAGAGAGAGCATCTGATTGGCCAAGCTGTGTCAGACCCCCATCCTTGACCCTGGGGCACTGAGGTGGACAGTTACAGCAGGACACATGGAATTGGAAAGAAGCAGTTCCCCACAGAAAAGCAGAGAGAAGAGATGCTGGCTGGGAAAAATAGCAAATATTTGACTCTACAAATGGAATTTCTTACACAGATGAAAACGACTGTAGAATGTTCTTTGAATTTAAAGCAGAGCCAGGACTCCAACATTGGAAAGGTCGAAAGAAAGCCAGGGCTTAAATTTGCTGTAGTCTCAAATCCCAAGTCATAAGTGGAGCAGGACAGAAAGCAACTGAAAGCTCACTGGGTATGGAGTCAGGAAGTTTAGACTCAAATCCCACTCTGCTACTTGCTGAACAAGAATCAGGTGGGTCACTTAACCTCTTTGGACCTCACTTTCTTCATCTGTAAAATGGGACTGGATCCTCACAGGAATGAGACTTAAATGAAAACGTTCTTCTGAAACTATAACCTGCACTACAGGTATAACAGTCAGGGCTTATTATTTGTAAAAACTCTGAATCTGAAACCTGGACTGACCCGCATTTGCAGTATCTGGGTTATGTCGTTATTGGTGACTTTGCTTGCTGAGAATGCAATCCCTGGGATACTCATTTTAGGACTTGGCTGTTTGGGAAAGTATTTGATAGGGGTTCAAGGTGAATCACAGTGTTCTTTTGGAACCATGAGAAGCCCAGGCTGCCCTTGTGTGCCAGTGAGGGGAGAGGGAGCAGGAATAATCAGTCCAGCTGGGGAAGTCTCCCCTCCCTCTGACTCAAAGCCCTGGGCTTACCATGGCCCGGCTTCTTAACCTTTTTGAGGGCATGGCCTCCTTTAGCAGTCTAGTAAAGCTTAGCCCCTTGTCAGAAGATTGATTTTAAATGTGTAAACTAAAATATAGAGGATTAGCCCTGGCCAGTTTGGCTCAGCAGTTAGAGCGTTGGCCTGCGGTCTGGAGAGACCCGGGTTCGGTTCCCGCTAAGGGCATGTACCTCAGTTGCAGTTTGTCAGGTGGCAACTGGTCGATGTGTCCCTTTCACGTCGATGTTTCTCTCTCTCTCTCTCCCTCCCACTCTATCTGAACAAAATATCGAAAAATGTCCTCGGGTGAGGATAAAAAAAATAATAAAAAATAAAATAAAATAAAATAAAATAAAATAAAAGGATTATAAAGGAAATCAATTATATTGAGATGTGATTATAAAATTGTTTTTTTTAAAAATCAATGTGTAATACAATCAATGTGTTTCCTCATTGACACTTTTTTTAATACTTAATTAATTTTATTTTATTTTTTTAAATATTTATTGTTGACTGTATTACAGATGTTCCTCATTTTTCCCCCACTGACCCCTCCTCCCCACTCCCACCCCCCCTCCCACCTTTTCCCACACTATTTTGTCTGTGTCCATTGGTTATGCATATAAGTTCTTTGGTTTATTTCTTCCCACCCCCCAACCCCTTTCCCTTTGAGGTTTGTCAGTCTAGTAATGAATTTGTACTTCTTAATCCCTTCACCTTTTTCACACATTCCCCCAACCCCCCTCCCATCTGGCAACCAACAAAATGTTCTCTGTATCTATGAGAATGTTTCTGTAATACTTAATTAATTTTAAAAATTACAGATGTCTCTCCTTTTCCCCCCTTTGACACCAGCCTTCCCTCAGTGACACTTTCAATAATAAAATCTAGCACTAGGCATACTCTAACTGCCAGAATTTTGAATTTTGAAGTGATGATGAGTATAAATAATATTTTGATTTACCTGCAAGGAATTGTAATGTGATAAGAAAATATCAGTGATTTCTGCTAGTGATGGAGTTACGGATATTGCTAATGCTGCTGAGGTATATTGCCTGCATTCATAATCCAAGGAAAAGTTAGATTTCAGGTAGAAACTAGTGATAATAATGATGAAATTTTTTTTATTCCATCCAAATGGACCTTGATTGCCATGCACAGATCAAGTTAAAGAATGATTGGCTTAGAGAGACTTATGAGATGCTGGTGAGCCAGAGACCAGCCCCTCACCTGTGGCCATGGGCCTCGTGTGCATTCAGAGTACAGGGAGGCTGGTGCCTGTCCTGGAGGCTGATCTTTTCCAGCTCTCCTAGGTCTTGCCACATCCCCAAGAGCTTGGGCTCTGAAGACCCTTAGGGATGAGAAGAGCCTTACCAAGTCTTGGGTTAATCATAAATAAGATCCAAATTCTAGTTTCCAGCCCAGGACTTTGATCACTGTTGAGTCACATGTGCTAATTCAACCCAAAAGGTATGGACATGAGAGGCTGGGGAGAAGGCTTTTCTTAAAATTATTCCTTTAATTCCTTTTTTTATTTTATTGATTTAAGAGAGAGACAGAAAGAGAGAGAAAGAGAGAGAGAGGTTTGTTGTTCCACGTATTTATGTATTCATTGGTTGATTCTTATATGTGCCTTGACTGGAGATTAAGCCTGCAACCTTAGTGTATCAGGACGATGCTCTAACCGACTGAACTGCCCAGCCAGGGCCTTAATTATCTTTTATTTCCTCATTATAAAAGTCAGAATACTCAATAAAAATTTGTGAAACAGAAAGATAAACATACAAAATTCCTCCAAGTTTCTACTATAACTCTACTCAGATCTAACCACTAGTAATAGTTTAGAATACGGTCTTTATTTTTTTAATGTAGATACACATGCACAGTCTCTACAAAAATGGGCTTATACTGTCAAAATGTTTTTTGTGTTTTTTTTTTACTCAATAATGTACAAGTTTTTCTATGTCAACAGGTACACTTTGCTGACAACTTTTGATACATTGTTTGGAAGTACCATGATATTTATCATACTCGATTCAACATTTAATGTGCTTCCAATTTTTCATCATTATAAATGGTACTGCTGTAAATATTCTTATACATCTTGGATTTCTTTTTCAATTACACCCTAGGATAAATTCCTCAATAGACTTTCTGAGTCAAAACAAAGAAAGAATTTTGCGGTAAACTGCCAAATTGCTCTCATAATGTATATTCCGATGTAAACTCCCATCTAGGAGTGTTTGAATGTCATTTCTGCATATCTATGCCCACCCTGAGCATTTAAAAACCTTTTCATCTTAGCCAATATGAGAGTTTAAAAAATAATATCTCACCTTAATTTATTTTTTTTAATACTCACCCGAGGGTATTTTTCCCCCCTTTATCTTTAGATAAAGTCATGGGGAGAGAGTGAGAGAGAGTTCTCTCTCACCTTGATGTGAGAGAGACATTGATTGGTTGCCTCCTGCATGACCTCAACCAGGGCTGAGGAGAAAACCTCAACTGAGATACATGCCCTTGATCAGAATTGAGCCCATGACTCTTTGGTCTGGGGGCTGGTGCTCTAGTCGTTGAGCCAAACAGGAGGGCTCATCTTAATTTTAATTGTTTTGTTTACTAGTGAGGTTCAGTATATATTCATATTTGTAACTTCTTTTGTGACTTGCCTATTCAAGTTTTACCCATCATCTACTTGAATATTCATCTTCTAATTGGTTTGAAAATTTTTCTTAGTAAAAAGAATATTATGTCAATCCTGGCTGGTTTGGCTCAGCAGTTAAAGTGTTGGCCCACAGACCAGTGAGTTGCAGGTTTGATTCCAGTCAAGGGGCATGTACCTCAGTTGTGGTTCATCCCCCGCCCTGGTTGGGGTCATGCTGGAAGCAACCAGTCAATGTGTCCCCTCTCATGTATGTCGATGTTTCTTTCTTTCTCTCTCTCTCTCTCTCTCTCTCTCTCTCTCTCTCTCTCTCTCTCTCTCTTTCCCTCCCTCTCACTCTATCTGAAGATAAATAGAAAAATATCCTGGGGTGAGGATTGATTAAACAAACAAATAGACAAAGAATATTATCTCCTTATCTGTTATATGTACAGAAAGTCTTTTTTTTCCTAATTTCTCATTGCCTCTTAGTTTGTTTATGGTGCATTTTTTTTTCTAGTATAAATAGTTTGAGATTCTGTGTAGTCAGATCTATTGATCTGTAAGGTGGGAGAGCAGTCCTGCCCACTTTGCCTCGACGCCTGACAAGTTTGCAATTTATAATATGAACCTCCCATATTTTTTCCCAGTACCATCTGGGATCTCTCTGCCTCCCCTGAGTAAGGGATGTTCCTTGAGCTGCAGGGTAAGGCCCAGAGTATAGTTCTGTCTGTCCATCCCTGGGGCATAGTCAGATAAAAACCCTCTCCTCACCCTGCCTTGTGTCACTAACCTGAAGTTCAAACCCCGCTTGGCGAAGATAATATGCTGCTGATGTCAATGTTTAGGTCAGCCCAGATGTTCAGAACATGTCCACCCACAGGTCACTCTGTGGCAAGAATGGTCAAGGTCAGTCCCAGATAACCCACTTGGAGACCTGCTCCAGCTTCAGTATTAGCCATGCCACTCAGAACTCTGCCTGAGGCTCTCAGTGCTTTGGGCTGCTCTCTGGCTTTGCCCTGGTGCCAGCTATAATATGGGCAGCCTTCCTCTGCCTGAGACCCTATGAGGAAGGCAGGCAGGCAGGCAAATAAGCACATTGACTGAGTACCAATCGCATGCCAGGTATCTTCACTCGGGTGTCTCTGAGCATGGTCTCAACACCCTTGGCCTTTTTACTCCCCCACTTTTGGGATGAGGAAACTGAGACTCAGAGAGGTAGGTTATTAGGTCCAACTCACTCAGAACCTGGATCTGAACCTACATTCTGTTTGAATCTCCCACCATAAGGCCTTATGGTTTAAGGTAGCTCCTTAACTTCTGGGAAAATGCATAGGGGAACTCATTCACACTAGAGTGCAAATGACTGATATAGGTTAACAATATCCTCTTTCCCAGGGGATTCTAACATACGATCCCAAGTACAACTCTGTCTCACATGCCAGTCATAGCTTGGGATGGCCCTGTGCCACAGAAAGTTGGTTTAATTGAACTCTTTCTTTTGGGAATTTCCCCTAAAGCTGAGGCATTGTCCTCTAGGTGTCACTGGAAAGTTCCCACGAGCTTACTTCCCAACACTCTCTACCAGTTGGCCCCATGCCAGGCAAAGTCAAGACAAGGAAGTGGCAGCTCTGAGGCTGTGTCTGTCCCCATTCCCAGCTTGCATGTGGCTCTGTGCAGTTTCCTTCAATAGCAGGGGAAGAACAGATGTTTGGGGTGGGGGCTGGGGCTGGGGAGACTCCTTGCCAGCCTCATTGTGAGGAACATGACATCAAGGCCCCTGATTCCCCAGGCCCAGGCCTGGTGTTAACTGAGTGTTATGGGAACAGAAGCAAGGGAGTCCTGCACAAGCACTGTGGAGCTCCTAGGGGCCGCTTCACTGGAAACTGTCCCTCTGGAAGCCCTCAGGCTTGAGGAGAGAGGAGGAATCAGGGCTTTGGATTTCTCCAGATTGAATCTGAATCCTGGTTCTCCCACTTATCACTAAGTGCATTGGGGGAGTGACTTAATCATTCTGAGCCTTACCATAAAATGGAGACACTACCTTAAAAATGGGCTTTGTGAGGACCAGAAGAGGCACTCAATGGAGAGCTAGCAATTCGGGTGGCAACTTCCATAATTGGCAGTGTCTGCCCAGAGCACTGCGTGAAGTGAGTCGGTTAGAGTCAGTTAGTGTGTCCTTCTGGGAGGCCACCCTCTCCCTTTCCTGTGGGTACCCAGATGTCCCAGTTCATCTTTGCCCCCAGCCAGATTGAGCCTATAAAGATCTCAGAGCATCCTGGGTTCCTACTTGCAGAAATCTCACTTCCCCCTGTTTTGTCTCAGGAGGCATCACTACGAGCCTGGGATGGCTGACAGAGAATGTACTTCAGATTAGGGAATGTGTCTAAATGTATAATTTGGGGGGGGAACTATACTTAGCAAATAACTGCAAGCCTACATACTGAATTATAAACAAAGGCATTGTATATATGTTATACCTCAGTAAAAAATGTATCCATACATTTTATATATATACATATTATATATGTAGAACTTCATTTCCTTTTTATACGTTAATGTATTTTCCAATGAACATCTCATTTCTAATGATATTGAACAATACATTCTCCCTTGTATCATTGTATCAATGTTGCTTTTTCTTTAAGGTACTAAAACCTATATTGACAAGTGGATCAAAGTACAGATTAAACAGCTCAAACACTTGCAACCTCTCCTTACTCATTTTGGTCCTGTAAACTCTTAAGTGCTTTTGAGAACCTCTAAACAATCCAACTCATTTTCTCTCCACTCAACTCAATACCCATTTTCTGAAACCATGCATCCCTGCTCTGTCAGGGGCTTGGGGGGGTTATGTTAAAGACAGGGTGATTTTTGCCCGGCTGGTGTGGCTCAGTGGATTGAGCATCGTCCCATGGACTGAGAGGTCCTGGTTCGATTCCTAGTCAGGGCACATGCCTGGGTTAAGGGCTCGATCCCCAGTAGGGGGCATGCAAGAGGCAGCTGATCAATGCTTCTCTCTCAGATTGATGTTTCTATCTTTCTCCCTGAAAAAAAAAAAAAAAAATCAATAAAAACATTAAAAAAAAAAAGATAGAATGATCTCTATGCTCAAGTGGTTGGGCAAATATAGGAAGGAAATAAATGCCTGTCAGTGGCTGGCATTTAGAGATGAAGGAATTATACACAGGAGGAAAAGAGGTTAAGTGAGGCTTTTTAGCTGGGCTGTAGGTCCCCATAGCTGTCACTTGGGTCCCTTCAGTGTTCTCTCAAGCTTTGCTGAGACTTGGGATCCCAGGTGTGCCGTGAGGACCTATGGCCCCCCAGGGGCAGCTCTCTGAGGAGGACCTCTCTTCCCTGCTGAGTCTGAGGGCAGATCTGTTGAGATCTGGGTCCCTGCAGCAGGTGTTCTGAGGAGCAGCCGCTAGGCCTGGCTTCTGTTGGCATATTCCCCACAGCCTTCCTGGGGCCTGGCAAGAAAGAGCCCAGGGAGCTTACCCCTGCCGGTGGAGAGCTGCTTCTGGCGCAGAGAAAGAGGGAACCCGCTGTCCTCAGGCCTCAGAGAGAAGTAGCCTTGGCAACTTAAATCCTGAGGGAGCAGGGTGTGGCCGGCAGTTCACCTGTGCACTCAACCTTCAGCTGTCCTCGCTGCCAGAGGTTAGGGCACTGCCTGCTCCTCACTGCCAACAACATCAGAAGAGCAGGGCCAGGACGCGGAGTTCAGAGACCTGGGCTCTAGTCCTGGCTCTGCCACTAATTCTCTGGCCAAACTTGGCGATGCGTGTGACCTAGAATGTGTCAGACACTGTGAGACAATTTATACATTTTTTAAAAAGTATTTTTTCTGTTTTACCGATGAGGAAACTGAGACCTGGAGAGGCTCTATAAAGTGCACAAAGTCACACAGCTGAAATTTCAACTCAGTTTTCTCTGATTCCAGAGCTCTTTCCCTGCATCTGCTCTGTCTGTAGGTTTCCTATCGCTTCCTCATTCTACAAAGAGGCTGGGCTTGAAAGGAGGAGGCAGGAAGACATCCCTTTAGCTAAACAAGCCTATCCGTGCCCCTCACCCATCAGGGGCTTACTGGCATTGCCATCAGAGCCACTGGCCCGGTGTTTCCCCACCATGGTTGGGTTTGCACCAAGGTTTCTGGTTTTCTTTTTTTTTTTTTTTTTTTTTTATCCTCACCCGAGGACATTTTTCCATTTTTTGTTCAGGTAGAGTGGGAGGGAGAGAGAGGAACAGAGAGAGAGAGAGAAACATCGATGTGAAAGGAACACATCGAGTGGCTGCCACCCACACAACCGACCAGGGCCGGGGACAAACTGCAACCGAGGTACGCGCCTTTAGCGGGAACCGAACCCGGGTCTCTCAGGACCGCAGGCCGACGCTCTAACCGCTGAGCCAAACTGGCCAGGGCGGTTTCTGGTTTTCTGGGGGTTGGGTCCAGAGTGGCCCCATCTGGTGCCACTCCCTCCCTACACCCAGTGTTGTTGTTGTTGTTTTCCTTTTCCTTCCTTCCTTCCTTCCTTCCTCCCTCCCTTCCTTCCTTCCTTCCTTCCTTCCTTCCTCCCTCCCTCCCTCCCTCCCTCCCTCCCTTCCTTCCTTCCTTTCTTCCTTCCTTCCTTTCCTTTGTCCAGCTGGGGCCAGAAAATCAACTTAAGAAGGAAACTACAAATACAGGACTTTCTCCAGAGAAAATCCTGATCACAGGAGAAGCTGTGACGAGGACCTACTTTCTGTAAACTTTGAGGGATTCTGTAGGGTCTACCTTTCTCCATCTGAGGCTCCCCTAATTCAGGTTCCTTTTTCCCCTGTGGCCCATTGGAGAGGGAGGACCAGCATACTCTGTCTCCTCTGCGTATCCAGAGGACGCTGCCCCCAGGATCTGAGGGTGAACACTCCTGCAATTTCAGCCCTTTCCCACTCATTACTTCATTATTCCCACAACAGCCTTGGGCACCTAGTTCCATGACCATTTGACAGATGAGAAAACTGAGGCCATATAACTAGGAGGAGGTAGGCTTTCTATGTCTGAGTCCTGGCCCTTAGCTTAGGTGAGTGACTATGGCTTCCAACTTGGTCTTTCTATGCTCCTTTCTCCATCTTTCCTGGTTTCCTAGCTGAAGCTGTTGGAGTCTGGAATGCAGCCTGTCTCCCTGGATTTCCCAGGTCTGTGCCAACAGCTCCTAGGCTGGCTCTTCTACAGGAATTGGAGCTACCCTCTGTTCCATTCCTGCTGACGAGAACACCCGAGAGCTTTGTTTCTCCCCCAGATGAAATTGGAAACCAGTTGGCCTGCTGAGGACTTCATCAGAAAATACTTCCCAATCACCTGCCCTTGTCTCCCTCTACCACAAGGAGGAAATGACAATCCCCCAGGAGGCCTGCGATGGGAGGTTGGCAGCAAGGCCTTGTCTCAGCCCTTGGGATCATGTGAATCAGGGAACCAAACACTCGTGTTCTCCTTCCAGATAAGATAAAGGTTTCATTTTGTTCTTGTTGGGGAAGGAGCCGACCTTGCCAGGTGCCAAAAATGCTAATGAGGCCTCAAGAGAGAACTTGCCTTGTGGAAAGAGTACTGAACTTGGAGGCACATAGGGCTCTGCTGACTCCCAGAGGTGTGACTTTGGGCAAATCAGGTTGCCTCCTGAGCCTGCCTTGGAGGGTTGGTGGGAGGATAATGAGGCAATACTGAAATGCTATGGCCTTAGAGAGATGCTCATGATATATTAGTTTGAAAAAACAATTTACAAAAAGATGTGAACAGTAGGCCCCCATTACTGCAAAATACAGTGATACCTCGGTTCTCAAACATAATTCGTTCCAGGAGGACGGTCGAGAACCAAATTGTTCGAGAACCGAAGCAATGAAACCCAATAGGAAATAATGGAAACTGGATTAATTCGTTCCAAGCCCCAGAAAATGCCTATTTACTGGCCTAATTTGTATATAATATGTAGAAAAACATAAGTCTTAACAAGAAATAAAAGTGTACAGTATGTCTAAGGGTTAAATTCAGTGTAAAGCGTGACTCTCTCCACAAAGCGTGACTCTCTCTCTGCACTCACACTGATGACGCGAGCAAGGCGCGCTGGGCCGAATGAACGCCATTCGGCTCAACTCGGCTCATCTCGGAAGTTCGAGTTCCAAATATTTGTTCGGATTCCAAGACAAAAGTTTCTCGAATCTCCTGGTCGAATACCGATTTGGTCGAAATCCGAGGCGTTCGAGAACCGAGGTATCACTATATCAAAATAGCTGAGAGCTGTATATCACAATGCTAATAGTATTTATTCTTGGTGAGGGGATCATTGATGTCCTATTTTCCCTTTCTACTTATTTTATTTTATTTAAAAAAAAATTGTTTTTCCTTTATTGATTTTGGAGAGCAAAGGAGAAGAAGAGAGAGAGAAACATCAATGACAGAGAACATCAATTGACCGCCTCCTGCATGCCTCCCACTGGGGATCGGGCCCACAGCCTGGGCATGTGCCCTGATTGGGAATCCAACTGGTGACCTCTTGGTGCATGGGTTGATGCTCAACCACTGAGCCACACAGGTTGGGCATCTACTTATTTTTATTTTCTAGTTTTTTTCAACAGTGAGCATATATGTTATATATTTAACAGCTATTGCCACTACAATGCTGAATAACAGACTAGCCCCAAAACTCAGTGGCTTATAACACCGGGGTTTATTCTCATGCTTACATGTCTACATGTGAACTGTAATTTGACTGACTTAGGTTGGGCGTGCTCTACCTCAGGCTGCAGATCGACTAGGCCTGGCTCCTCATTGCATATCAGGCCCAGGTCTGTTCCATGTGTCTTCACTTTGGCAGTTTGGCTGAAGGGGCAGCAGCTATTTAAGACTTTCTTCTCCTTCCAGATCACCAGAGCACAAGACACAAATCAAACTGTATAAGCACATATAAAGTCTCTGCTTACATCATTTCAATAACATTTCATTGGCTAAAGCCAGTCACATGGCCAAACCCAACATCAGTGGGACAGGAGGGGAGTGAATATAAGCTGAGTAATAACCCAAATTCATTACTTATTACTTTTATTATAAAACAAGCATAATATGCTTTGTTTTATCCACTATTGCATTCATATTATCCACTAGAACCCTATAGGGCTCTCCAAGAATAAGACAGAGGAGCCATTTTATAATCTTGTTAGAAGATAGAACAAATGTCAAAGGAATAGGCTGACTCTCTTCCTTCATGCTCTCTGTTTCTTTAAAATAACCAAACATTATCATTTATAGCACCTACAGTTTCACAAAGGAAGGTGAAAAACACCAACACAGGCTCATGAGCAATTATAGCAAAAGGTCAGACCTTTGCTAGTTCCCATCCAGATCCATTTCTGTCCACATCCTGTTGACTTCTTTTCTTTTGACCTCTCTCAGTTCCTTCAGCCATTCATTCAATATATATTTATCGAGCACCTACTATGTGCCGTAGTAGCCATGGGGCCATTTTGGTGAACAGGGCAAGTGTCAAACAAGGAAATCTTCTCTCCAGGGTTTATATTCTAGTGGGGAGGTGTGTGTGTGTGTACTGCATGTGAGGGGAAATCCTGGTGAGGTTGATAATACCCAGTAGTGTGAATGCTAAGAAGTAAATAAAATAGGGTCGTGCACCAGAGAGCGATAGGGCAGAAGATGGCTACCTTGGATGGTGAGGTCAGGGAAGGTTTCCCTGAGGAGGTACTTTTGGAAGTTATTGAAAGGTGCCCAAGGGGACCTGACATCTGTATCTGGGCTCTTCAGACCTTGAATCTGAGTCCTATTCAAGAACTTGTCTTGGATTTTTTTCTGTTAGCTCGCTCCACACTTTGGCCTGCCTTGGGGAACCCTCCTGTCCTAGTTGACCTTCAGAACACAACCCCGTTTTGCATTGGCTGTCAGGTACCCCAATCAGCTTAGCTAGTCCTTGAAAGGAGACCCAGGACACCCTATTAGATCAAGCTGACTGCTTACTAAACTCCTATTGTGCACCTAACTAGCAGGCATTTATTGAGCACCTTCTGTAAACCAAACCTATAGGCATTTATTGAGCATCTATGGATGCCATATCAACAGTCATTTATTGAATCCTTAGTATGTATCCATGTCAACAAATATTTATTTACTATGTGCCTGGAATTGAAGAGAACACACAGATTCCAGCAATTTCTCTTTAAGAACTTGTGATTGAGTTGTGGAGGCAAATGTTACATGGATGTAGCTATAAAAGGTGGGGCTTAATACAATAAGAGCAATGTTGTACAGAACAGCTCTTTGAGAATCTATGATGGGCCTAGAGACCAGTGTGGAATAGGGTAGCCACAGAAGGCTTCAGGGAAGTGAAACTTGAGCCAGGCTTTAAAGGATAGGTAGGACTTAGAAAAGAAAGGGACCGAGGCAACATGGCCTGGAGTGTATGTATTCTGGAACCCTAGGATATAATTCTGAGCATTTATTATTTGGGCCTGGCGTCCTCTCCTTTCTGGTTTATCAGCCTTTTTATAACACCCAGCCCCTCCATGACCCCTGTTTCTTCTAGGCCACAGCTGAATTCCTAGGCAGTCTATAATAATTTGCCTGATGATCAAGGGCTGATGCCATCTGACTAATGTCAGAATAGGCAGCCCTGCAAAGAGGTGTTTGTGATACTTTCATTAGATAAAAGCATTAAAACCACAGAGGTTGATATCAGCGTATCCAAGTACAGTGTATTTCTAGTGCAGGTGTCCTCCCACCTCCTAACACAGATGCTTTTAAAAACGATCAAGTTCATTTCCTCTGTCTAGAGTCCTGAGACAGCAGCCAATCTAGAATTAATTAGACCTAAGGGATGAGCTCAGTGGTCTCTTACTATATTTCTGGAAGCAGAAAGAATGGCATATTATTCCTTTACTATTCTGACAGCTAAAAATATAGTCTACATTCTAGAAACAGACTATGAGAAAATCTGAATTTATAAGACAACTTCATTAAGGATCATCACTTTTTTCACACTAAAAATATTTAGTATCCAGCACCACTCTGTATAATCTGGGACTGGGGAAACAGGAACAATAAGCCATAATCAGGATCCCTTTAGATAAGGAGTCCTTCCACCTCTGGAATATAAAATTTGATTCAGCTTGTGGAAAAATTCTGTCTATACAGCTTTTCAGGAAACATGCCCTTTCTCCTATGTAGGGTCATCTCCACCATCTGTAGAACTGCTTTAGATTTTGTTTATTTTGGGGTCACAAAGACCATGCAAAGCTCAGGAGCCTTAGAACATTGTCACTGTAGAGGAAATTTTTAGACCTTGGGAAAAATAAGAACAAACTGAGAGGCAGGTGCAAAACAGACTTGCAGATTCATTCTGAGGGGAAAATAAACCCACACAGGCTTTCTTCTCCACTGGAGTCCCGGAACAGCGAGAAGCAGCAGGCAGGCAGGCACATAGAGTTCTCTGCAGTCACAGAGCCAGCCCCTCTAGAAGGAAGCGAGTGCATTGCAGAAGAGAGAAGAGCTAAGGAATCTGTCATGTACATGTTTAAGGGAAACCAGGCAGCCAGTTCCATGTTTGCCCTGGGTACCTGTAAGTGTGCTGTGAGAGGTGGCACATGGTGCAAAGGAGTGAGCATGGGTTGGCCTGGGCCCAGCCATCCAGGCACCGGCTGTGCGGCTATGCTGCTCCCGAGAAACAGGCACCCAGACAGGTTTAGATGTGCAAAGGTTCATGCACATCTAGGTAAATGCCTGTGTCCAATAAAAGAAGAGGTTGTGCAATAAAAGAGAGCCATCAGAACTCAAGGTTGGCGTGACCATGTGAGAGAGAGAAGGAAGGAAGTCTGTGTGGAAGAGTTAAGACAGCTGTATAGTTCTAAGAAAGGTCAGCAAAGCTAATGGGGGTCCCTGAGCCAAAGCCTCCCTTTAGAGGAGTCTCCTAACTTCCAGGTCTGCCAGAGATTCCCCACAGGGAGCGACCTTGGGCAAGTTCTCTCACCTCTCTGAGCTTTGGTTTTCTCAATTACAACGTGAAGGTTGTTTAGAGGCTTCAAACAGCATATTTAAAGGGTTTGAAATGAAGTCAAGTGCCCAGTAAATGTTCAATGAACATAAACTCCCTTCATTCCCTTGCCCTGCCCCATCTGGAGGCAAGTTCAGCACAGCCAGGCCCCCTGCACCAGGCCTTCCATCAGCCCTCCTTCCTCCCACTGCCCCGGCCAGACATGCAAGAAGGCAGGTGTGCATGTCCCAAGGCTGGGGGCTGAACGCTTGAGCTTTAGCAGCCAGGCCCTTGATCTTTTAACACAGAAGACATGGGGCTACAGCCCATGACTAGGCCCTGGGGTGGGAAGGAAGGAGACAACAAAAGGGTTGATGTTATTCTTACTTAGGAGAATTTACAGCATAGTTGGAGGGATAAGCCACACCCCCCAGAAACACCCTCAGGGGAGACTTCAGGAAAATTCTTCTACTAGATACTTTGGGTCAAGGTACAGATGGTCCACTGCCCCAGGACCACTGGATATCTTCCCTCAGAGAGAGGCTTTGGGGATGGCTGTGTAAGGCAGTCCCCAGCCCCTGCCTTGCCCACTACTTGGACATCACCCATGTGTTCCTGCCATGCTGTTCTCTGTCTGTCCCCCATTCTCTCCCCACATATGTTCAGGTCTTCTTGCCTCCTACATTGTTCTTCCCCTTCCCTTACCCTCCCTGTGAGCCCCTTCTTCCCAATCCAGCTCAAATTCCTCCTCTCTGGGCAGCCTCCCCTGACCCATTCCTCTTGCTACAAGCTCCAGTTCCCTAGGCATGTCCGTGTCTCGGTTTCTGCATCTGGAAAAGGGGTAATGAGGACAGCACCACCATAGCTAATCACAGTGTAGTGGCAAAAATTAAATGATAATGATAAAAGCAACTCGTAAAGGGCTGTATAAGTGAGGGTCACTGTCAAATATTGTACAGTGTGGGAGTGGAAGCCCGCAGTGTGGCAATATGGCAAAAGCACTGGACTCAGATGTGCAAGACCTGCTTCTGTCTCTGCTGCTGAGCTACATGTGTCTGAGTCAACCCACTGTGGGCCTCAGTTTCCTCCTTTGTACATAGGTGTGGCCTCTAAGGGCCTTTCTGGCTATACTAGCTTGTCTCAGAGGCTCTGAGTCCTGGGCTCTGCAGGCCTTGCCTGAGCTCTGAGTCCGCCTGGCTCCCAGGCTGGACAGCTCCCGTGGTATTTCAGGAGGCAGCGGAGGCTCCCAACTCTCAGCATCTGGACAGCACCTCAGGCGGGGAGGGTGGAAAACCCCGCTGACATCAGGCCTGGCTTCCAGGCGGAGTGCAGAAGAGTGGGGAGCTCTCTTTTGAAGGAGGAGGGTAGGTACCAGCAGCGGTAAGGAGCTCCAAGGTCTCAGAGGGAAGGCGGGAAGGGTCTGAACAGATTCTAAGCCCTTAGTGGAGGAGCTCAGAGACTGTGGCTTTTGGAATTTGCCTATAATCTTTAGAATCAAGATCAACAAGATCATTTAGGCCCTGATGTTTTGATTGGCCCGAATCCAGATATAAGATATAGGATTCTCACTTGGTGTTATGGATAAGAAAAATGTTTATTTGTGATTATTCAGAATCTTATTAGCAATCAAAGGCTCTATCCCCCACACAGCAACTTTGTCATATCCTACGCTATGGGAATTGTTTATAAAAGTCTTGGGTGTGTCTTTGATGCTGGATCTAGTAATTGACTGTTAGGTTTTAAAGGCTTGGCATTTCCACTGTGAGTCATAATTAATTGTTCATGGACATATCTCATTTATTGATTAATACCTTTTATAGCCCCCCAAAATAACATGCATGACATGAAAAACTTTTAAACTGCACCTGTTTAAATAGATTCTATGTTATCAACTTTTTTTCTAGGTCTTTCATCCAGTTGCTTATCCATTAAGTGTTCATCTGGTGTCTCCTGACTGCTGGCAACTGTGTGCTCACTTTCACACCATCATTTTGTTTAATCCTCACAACCACCCACAAGGCAAGGATTGTCATTCCCTTTTCACAAATGAGGAAAACACAACTCTATGAGGTTAAGTGACTTGCCCAGGGCTATATAGTAAGTGACAGAACCAGGATTTCAACTTCGGACCTTGAACTTCTAGTTGTATCAGATTGGCCTCCTCTCACCTCCTTAGCTTCCCCCTCAGAGTCCCCATGTCCCGCCCCCCCCCCCAACTTTGAAGCAGAGAACACTGAGGAGAATTGTGGTTTGATGGATGGGACACAGAAGAATATTGTTCAGGGTCATTTTTCTTTTTTTATGTATCTGTTTATTTTTTCAACACAGATCATTGAGAACCAGCTAAACAAGGATACTTGGTCTTAGCCCAGACATCTAAAGGCCATGGTCACCTATTACACCCCAGGATTCATAGGGGGCCATTACCACTCCACTCCTAACCTGAATAAGAAGGGGGAATAAAAAAGGAGCACAAATAACTAGGACTTAGTCAGGGGTGACTGGCCCTGTTGAAGAGAGTCCAAGGGAGTGAGAAGGAGAAAATTCTACCAATTAGAATTTGAGTCTGACCTTGAGATAAGAAAAGGAAAAAAAGAAAAGACATCAATTCAAAAAACCCTCTGTTCCCACTAACCTCATGAACTTTAAGATGTTTTACATAATGGCAAATTGGGCTATGAAACTGTATCTTTGGGAAGGAGGCATTTGACATTTGAGGTGGGAAAATAGAAGCACCAACGTTGGCAAACAAAGAGTGGTGGCTTGCCCTGGCTGGTTTGGCTCAGCGGTTAGAGCGTCGGCCTGCAGTCTGGAGAGACCCGGGTTCGGTTCCTGCTAAGGGCACGTACCTTGGTTGCAGTTTGTCCCCAGCCCTGGTTGGGTCGTGTGGGTGGCAACTACTCGATGTGTCCCTTTCACGTCGATGTTTCTCTATCTCTCCCACTCTATCTGAACAAAATATCAAAAAATGTCCTCGGGTGAGAATTAAAAAAAAAAAAAGAGTGGTGGCTTGAATAAATAAAGTGTCTTCTACATACTCTGGAGGAAAAGACACATTTATTTGAGACCCCCTGGTTATGTACCTAAGGTTAAAGAAGGGCAACATAATAACAGATACAGTATGATGGAGAGAAGCCTGAAGTTGGAGCAAGAGGACCCAGGTTCAAATTCCAGCTCTGCCCTATCGCCAATTTTGAAACTATGGGCAAGTCACCAAGAGTCCTGTCTTATTTATGGCAACTGTTGTCTTATCCCTGTCATAGAATTGTTGCCAGAATGAGGAGGTAGGGTCCTCAAAAAATTAAACATAGAATTACCATATGATCTAACAATTCCACTTCTACGTATATACTCCAAAAAACTGAAAGCAAAAACTCAGACAGATATTTGTACTCCCACCCAAATTTATAGCATCTTCATTCAAAATAGCCAAAAGGTGGAAATAATCCAAATGTCCACCAATAGATGAATGAATAAACAAAATATTGTACATACATACAATGTATATTATTCAGCCTGAAAAAGGAATAAAATTCTGATTCAGCAGGTCCTCTTTTTGGTTGCTTTGTTCAACATCATTTCTTTGTCATTGAGGAGAGGAAAAAAATTGATTCCTGGCTGGGGCCATTGTCTGTGTGAAATTTGCTCATTCTCCCTGTGTCTGCCTGTGTTTCCTCCCACATCACAGAGGTGTGCACACTGGGTGAATAGCAAGTCTAACTTGTCCCATCTTTGTGAGTATGGGTGTGTGTGTGAGTGCACCCTGCAATGGACAGGTGTCCTGTCCAGGGTGGGTTCCCACCTTGCACCCTGAGATGCCAGAATAGGCCCTGGCCCTCTGCAATCCCAAACTGGAATAAACAGGTCTGAAAAGACTCATCTACTTGTTTTTATTACTCTTTCTTAAATGTATGTACAGCTCACATTTATTTCAATGTTTACTATTAGAAGTGTTTTGGATCTTTATTTAGAAGTGTATGTGATTAGAAATATGCCATAGGAACTTAACTCTTGTTTATATCAATCATCCTATAGTAAAATTGGTTTCATTATACGTTTTTTTGCATAAAGCTGCAGTTTCCAAGAACCTATCGAGGACATTAAGTGAGGACTTACTGTACCTGCTATAACACTGGTGAACCTTGAAAACATTATGTTCCGTGAAATAAGCTAGACACAAAAGGACAAATATTGCATGACTATACTCATATGAGGTATTTAGAATAGTCTAATTGATAGGGGAAAAAAAGTAACTGGAGTCCTGGCCAGTTTGGTTCAGCAGTTGGAGTGTCGGCCCGCTGTCCAGAGAGACCTGGGTTCGGTTCCCACTAAGGGCAAGTACCTTGGTTGCGGTTTGTCCCCGGCCCCACTTGGGGTTGTGTGGGTGGCAGCCACTCGATGTGTCTCTCTCACATTGATGTTTCTCTCTCTCTCTCTCTTCCTCTCTCTCCCTCCCACTCTATCTGAGCAAAAGTGGAAAAATGTCCTCGGGTTAGGATAAAAAAAAAAGTGACTAGAGGTTACCAGGGGCTGAAGCAAGGAGAATGGGCGTTATTGTTTAATGGACACAGAGTTTTAGTATGGGAGATGAAAAACTTTTGAAGATGCATGGTAGTGATAGTTGCACAACAATGTGGATGTACTTTAAGCCACTGAACTGTGTGCTCAAAAATGGTGAAAAAGATGAATTTTATATTATGTATATTTTACCACTATAAAAAAATAAGTGTTTTTTAAAAATATGTGTTTATTGATTTTTTTAGAAAGAAAGACAGAAACATTGATGTAAGAAATATCCATCAGCTGCCTCCTACATGCCCCCTGCAACCTGGGCATGTGCCCTGACTGGGAATCAAACCTGGATCTCTCAGTCCATGGGACATTGCTCAATCCACTGAGCCACATGGACCAGGCAAAATAATAATAATAATAAATTTTTTAAAAAGAGAGAAGCAGTATGATATAAAGGAAAACATTTTGCAATTTGTAGAGCAATATGAACCACTTAGCTGTGGTAAACTGGTCAGGATGCACTGTTAACATTTCTGTTAGGGCAACCATCAAAATTGGAGCCCTCATCTAGAATGTCTACAGCTGTTTTCTAATCTGTAAAATAGCAAAAAGAGGTAGATACAAACAGGAAACAGCATCCACTAAAAGAGTTGAAAATGTTTCCTCTGGGAAGCAAAAAACAGAAGTGGTGGAAGCTGCTGTTTTCCTAACAGGCACTATAGAATAATTGGATTCTTTAAACTGAGTGCATACCAGGCCCTGGCTGAGTGGATCAGTTGGTTAGAGTGTCATCTGGAAACGCCAAGGTTGCAGGTTCAATCTTCTGTCAGGACACATACAAGAATCAACCCATGGCCCTGGCTGGTTTACTCAGTGGTTAGAGCATCGGCCCATGGACCAGGGAGTCCCAGGTTCGGTTCCGGCCAAGGGCATGTACCTTGGTTGCAGTTCATCCCCGGCCCCATTTGGGGTTGTGTGGGTGACAACCAATCGATGTGTCTCTCTCACATTGATGTTTCTCTCTCTTCCTTCCCCTCTCCCTCCTACTCTATCTGAAGATAAATGCAGAAAAATGTCCTTGGGTGAGGATAAAAAAAAAAAAAAAAGGCACTGTTTCTGCCTGGTTTTCTCTGATGCTGAGATGGCATCCCCGAGGCACAACCTCCTCTCTGAAGACTGTAGGTTTGTTATTAATCATGTGGCATCTTATGAGCTGCACATCAGTGAGGCTTATTTATCTATGGCCTGTTATTACAACCAAGACACGGGAGCACCTCTTTTTGCCGCATTCTTTGAAGACCAAGCTGAGGTGAAGAGGGAACATGCAAAGCAATTCCTAAGATATCTAAGAAAACGGGAGAGTAAAATCTGCCTTCCGGTGATAAAGAGACCTGACATAGATAACTGGGGAACTGGAATACAAGCTCTAGAGTGTGCTCTGGAGTTGGAGAACAAGGTAACCAACCTCCTGCAAAACCTGAAGACCGCCCTGGCAGGTTTGACTCAGCAGTTAGAGTGTCGGTCTGGGGTCCAGAGAGACCCGGGTTCGGTTCCCACTAGGGGCACGTGCCTTGGTTGCAGTTTGTCCGCGGCCCTGATTGGGTCATGAGGGTGGCACTCGATGTGTCCCTTTCACATCAATGTTTCTTTCTCTCTCTCTCTCTCTCTCTCTCTCTCTCTCTCTCTCCCTCCCACTCTATCTGAACGAACAAAAAAAAAACAAAAAAAAACTGAAGACCATGGCTTCTGCCAACAAGGAAATCAATCTCTTACACTTTATGGGAAAGCACCTGGATAAACAGAAGGGGAACACAAACTACCTGGAACAACAGCTTGGATATCATAAGGGATTAGAAAAGCAGGCCCAGGAGGAAGACCCTTTTAAAAAGCCTGCTCAAGTGTCAGGTAAAGAAACAGACGTCTGAAGGCAACAAAGCAAGTCTTCCATTCTAGTAGGTCCCAAAATCAGCTACTTAAGAATCTTAATTGTCTCCATTTGACAGAAGATGGCTTTCCTTCACTAGCGTGTGTACAAATAAACCTGTGCATAAATAAATGGAAGAACAAATCAATATTTTTTCTCTTTCTCTCCCCCTTCCTCTCTCTCTCAAATCAATAAATAAAAATTAAAAAATAACAAAGTGAATATCCATGTTTCACAAAAGTAAACATAAATTTGACCTTACTTAGTAGAGCCCAAATTAGAGGGAAAAGTCAAATATTTCTAATTCATTATTTTTTATTTACTATTGTAAAATTTTTATTATTTTTTAATTATTAGCTGTTCTGATTCATTGGCTTTCATTCCATAATAAATTCAACCAGACCAATGAAAAATGGTTCTGGTTATTGTCAGGAAGAGGTCACTGAAGAACTGAGCACCCTGTGTTCTTCCTCTCTGCTTGCCAGGCACACAGCAAAGGGAGCATCCTGCCCCAGGATTCTTGGTGTGTCCCCATTAGTAAATGAATCAACTGACCTTCCTGTTTATTAATCAGTCTCTCAAAAGTCTGGAGCTGGGCCCTGGCCAGTTTGGCTCAGCGGTTAGAGCATCGGCCTGCAGTCCAGAGATACCCGGGTTCAGTTCCCGCTAAGGGCACGTACCTTGATTGCAGTTTGTCCCTGGCCCTGGTTGGGTTGTGCGGATGGCAGCTGCTCGATGTGTCCCTTTCACATCGTTGATGTTTCTCTCTCTCTCTCTCTTCCCTTCTCTCCCTCCCACTCTATATGAACAGAAAATGAAAAAATGTCCTCAGGTGAAGATAAAAAAAAAGTATGGAGCTGGGACTTGGACTTGGATTCTCCAGAGCTTGGTTCCCACAAGTGAGCTTGCAGATGGAGTCTGACAACCTCTGAAAATAGGAGCAGTCCCAGGATCCCAGGAACCTGACAAATTGCTCTTTGACTCTCTTCCTGAAACTGCCTGGAGGACTTGGCCCTTTAATTATAACACGTAGAGTGAAAATTAACTGACAAACTATGTATATAGAGATTAGTATATACCAACAATAAAAATGAACTTTCGCAGTAAGTTGGCATAATGTCTAAGCAACATTTCACAGGCTATATAACTCAATATGCCTGTTAGGTTTTTTATTTTATTTTTATTTTTTTAAGTATGTTTTTATTGATTTTTTTTTAGAGAGAGACAGGAAGGGAGAGAGAGAGAGAAAAAAACATCCATCAGCTGCCTCCTACTGGGGATCAAGCCCACACCGGGTCATGTGCTCTGACCTGGAATCAAACGAGGACCTCTCAGTCCATGGGACAATGTTCAAGCCACTGAGCCACACCAGCTGGGCCCTGTTAAGTTTTGTAAACAGCTCTATTGAAATGTAACTCCGATGCCATTGCAATACACCATTTTAAATGTACAGTTCAGCCCTGGCCAGTTTGGCTCAGCAGTTAGAGCGTCGGCCTGCGGTCCAGAGAGACTTGGGTTCGGTTCCTGCTAGGGGTGCGTTTCTCAGTTGCAGTTTGTCCCCTGCCCTGGTTGGTCGTGCAGGTGGCAGCCACTCGTTGTGTCCCTTTCACGTCGATGTTTCTCTCTCTCTCTTTCTTCCTCTCTCTCCCTCCCACTCAACTTTAACAAAAAATGGAAAATGTCCTCGGGTGAAGATAAAAAAAAAAAATATGTACAGTTCAGCCTAGCCCGTGTGGCTCAGTAGTTGAGCCTCAACTCATGCACCAAGGTTTGATTCCTGGTCAGGATACATGCCCTGGTTGTGGGCTCGATCCCCAGTGGGGGGTATGCAGGAAGTGGCCAATCAATGTTATTTCTCACTGATGTTTCTATCTCTCTTTCCCTTTCTTTCTCTCTAAAACCAATAAAGAAAACAAATTTTTAAAAAATTAAGTGTATAGTTCAATGCTTTTTGATATATTACATTATTAATTTTTGACAATTGTGGTAAAATATAAGTTGCTATTTTAACCATTTTTAAGGGTACAGTTCAGTGGCATTGACATCACAATATTATTTCATTTAATCCCCACAAAGACATTTTTTCACAGATGAGAAAATTGAAGTTGAGCAAGGTTAACAAATTTACTCATCGTTATTCAACTAGAAAGCAGCCAGGCAAATCTAAATCTACCAATCCTAAAAGCGGAGTGTTTCCTGGCATGTTGTGTTGCTGTCTACAGGGGCAGAGAAGTTCTTGGGAGGTAAGCTATCTAGAGTAGCCAAGGAAGATGGGCTTTCTGATGCCTACAGGAGCCAGGAAACTGCAGCGTATGTGTCAGCCCCTTGTGCCTCTTCTCTTGCCTTCCCTACTTGACTCTGAACCACAGTCACTTGTGCTCTCATCTGTGCCCCATCACCTGCTCCCCCGAGGACATGAATAGGCCACTCTCCTCCTCCTCCTGGCCAAACTTTGTGAAAGAAAGACTCACAGCTTTCTCTGCCTCTTCACTTCTTGTTAGTTCTCCACCCACCGAGATGCTGTTTCATCACTCCTCTGATACTGCTCCCCTATCCCACCAGCGTCACTACAGGGCCTCCATGACCAAGCTCAATGAATACCTCTCTTGGCAGTTGTGCTGGCTTTTCCCACGGCTCCATTAGCATCACACTGATTCTTCCAACTATGACCACTCCTCTACCACCTTCACTTTGCCCTTCCCTTAAATGCCAGGTTTCTTCTGAGTTCAGTCCTAAGCCCTCTTTCCACTGACCTGGCCTGCCATGAACAGCCCCTCCATCCCCCTTGTATTCAGAACTGTCCATGTGCAATCACTGCCAAATCGACATCTCCCACCAGGCCAGACCTCTCACCTGAGCTCCAGCCTCAACTCCTGCCTGGCCACCCTCCCTGCTCATCACACAGGTGCCTCCAGTGAACCATGTCTGACTTGGAACTCAGCATCCTCCCCAACTCCAAACTCACTCCTCTCTCCTGTGCTTGTCTTAGTAACAGCCATCACCCCACCACCACCAGAGGCAGAAACCTAGGGTGATTCCCCAAAATGTGAACTCTACCAGGTCAGAGATTTTTTTCTTTTTCTTTTTTTAATCCTCACCCGAGCATATTTTTCTACTTATCATCAGATAGAGTGGGAGGGAGGGAGAGAGAGGGAAAAAGAGGGAGAAAGAGAGAGAAACATCAACGTGAGAGAGACACATTGACTTACTGCCTCCCTCATGATTGCATGACCCGACCAGGGCTGGTGACTGCAACCGAGGTACCTGCACTTGACTAGAATTGAACCCGTGACTCATTGGCCCGTGCTCTAACCACTAAGCAAACTGGCCAGGGCAGAGTTTTTTTTTATCCTACAATCCAAGCACCTTGAACTGTGTCTGGCTATAGAAGGTGCTCACTAAGCATTTGCTGCATGAATGCGTGCCCTCTTCCTATATACTCAAACCATCCCCAAGACCTGTCCATTCTGCCTCCTAAAACATTCTGTCATATACTTCCACTTTCCCCAACAGCTCTGCTGCTACCCTAGTGTAATCCCCCATCTCTTGCCTAGACAAGTGCAACAACCTTCTCACTGGTCTCTCTGCTTCTGATATCTCATTTAAAACCTATTCCCTAGACCCCAGCCCGCGGATTCTTTCAAAAACCCCAATATGATCTGGCCCTTGTCTGCTTAAAATCCTTTAGAGAGCCTCTGTTACCATCAGGACAAATTTCCTGGCACTGAGGGGTCAAAGAATGTTTTTCTTAATAAATGATTGCCTTTTCTCTGTAGCAGAGGGCCAGAGCCCTTGGCCCACCCAGTCCAAAACTTTCTTTCTGAGGGATGGTGTTGAGTTCTCTAACAGAAACCTCCACCAGCTCTCTGCAGAGATGCTGGCCTATGTGAGGGCCATCTTGGCCTCCTCCAACTGACTATGGAGTCCATTCAGGTAGCGTGACTTGGGAGTTGCTCCCAACAGTCTACAGAGCTGGGAGAAAGAAAGGAGGGGGAGAGAGCTACCAGGGAGAATCACCCTCATCCTTGTCTGAGACCTTAATCCTGAGTCTGCACCCTGATCTGCCAGTGGTGGCCCTGAGGGTCTCCTCAGGGCTTGGTAGGAGAGGATCCTAGGCTGCCAGCAAGGGACAGAGGCCTTTGTCAGGGTAAGCTCTGGGGAGAAACACCTAGCTTGCTCCCTCCACTGAAGGAAAAGATTCCTGGCTTCACTTGCCTTAATGAGCTTGGGGGTTGGTAACTTAGAGCCTGAGGAGTGAGCCTGGAGTAATGGGGACTAGGGGTACAGTGACATCTGAGACCAGGCAGGGAAAAGGAAGTCCCTGGGGTGTTCAGGCTGCAAGGGGCTTCTTCTGGAATGCTTTGAACTCAGACTGCAAGAACCCTTAAAAAAATGTTCAGAACCCAGGCTCTGAGGATGTCCTAGTGAAGTGACTGAACTAAGCTGTGGGAACTTTTTGGGAAATGCACTAAATCCAGGCTACAAAGGCTCTCCAGGGAATCATGAATTCAGTCAAAGGGGTGTCTTGGGAAATGTACTGACTCTCTGACTGTGAGAGTGTCCAGGGGAGGCTACTGGACTCAGGTCCAATAGGATGTCTGTAGGGACTGCACTGAACTCAAGTCACGGGGGCTTCTTGGAGGAATCAATAAACCCAGCTTAAGGGCGCTTCTCAGGAGTTCACCGAACTCACACTGCAGACCTGGAACTTGGCCTGCATATTCAGAGTCCATTCAGCTTCACTCTGCCACACAAACCCAGAGTTACAGGACCTACAGACAGGCATGGCCTCTCTTCTCTTCTCTTCTCTTTTCTTCTCTTCTCTTCTCTTCTCTTCTCTTCTCTTCTCTTCTCTTCTCTTCTCTTCTCTTCTCTTCTCTTCTCTTCTCTTCTCTTCTCTACACACACACACACCTCATCAGACCCCTCTCCTGATTCTTCCACATTATTTTCCTGACCTCTAAACACAGGAGTGCTCAGGGTTCAGCCCTCTCCTCTTCTTGTTTACACTCACTCCCTAGGGGATCCCATCCAGTCTTATGACATTAAATACCCCTGCTCTCTGACAACTCTCAACTTGACCTCTCCAACTCCAACCTGCTCCATCAGTTCCAAGCTCATTCATACTCAATGGCCTGCTTGACACATCCATCTGGTTGGCTGACAGGCATCTCAAACTCAACATCTCCAAAACTATACTTCTAAACTTTCCTCCCAAATGCCTTCCTCCCACAGTCTTCTCCATCTTAATAAACGGCAACTGTATTCTCTGTTTCCCATGTCTAAAAGGAGTTATCCGTGATCCTTTCTTTCTCACTCTATATCAGCAAATTCTGTTGACTCTAGATGTAAAATATATTCAGGATCCAACCACAGATAACTATCTCCACTCTTTCTCCCTGGTCCAAGCCATCCTCAGCTCTCCCTGGGTTACTGCTCTAGCCTCCTGGTTATCAACATAGATTTCCTTGCTTCTATTTTGTCCCTTCTAATCTATTCACAATGCTAGCCAGAATGGTCTTTCAAAAATGTCAGTCAGATTGGGTCATTCATGTGTTCAAAACCTGCCAACGGTCCTTCTCTCAGAGTAAAAGCCAAAGTTCTTACCATGAGTGTTCCACATGTTTCTTCCCCCTCCCTCTCTTTCCTCATCTCCTATCACTCTCTCCCATGTTCACTCCACTCCAACTATCCTTGCTTTCCTGCTGCTTTTTGAATATGTCGCGGCTGCTCCATCTCGGGATCTACGTTTGTACTTGCTCTTCCCTTGACCTGCAGGGCTGCTCTCAGTTCACACAAGGCTCACTCCCCAGCATCGTCTGGTCTCTACTCAAATGGTACCTCACCAGAGGGATGTCCCTGGCCACCTGTATAAAAGGCAATGTCCTCCTAGGCACCCCACCCTTTTATCCAGCTTTAAATTTTCTCCATAGCTCTTATCACCATCTTATGTGCTATAGATTTATTTGCTTATTTATTCATTTTCTCCCCATACTAGATTAGCCTCCACAAACATAAAGACTTTGTCTTGTTCAACGCTGTATCCCCAGGTCCTACAACATGCCTGGAAAATAGTAGGTGTTCCAAAAATAGTTGTTAAATGTATGAATAAATGAATGAGTGCTGGGAACCAATTACATATTTGTTGAATTGAATGAAACTGGATCCCACCCTGGCCCTTTGTGGGTCTCATGGACCTATATCTTCCTCTAAAAAGGAAATTTTCTAAATCAGTTACCAAGACTGTTAGATGGGAAAATCGATACTTAGTCTAAAGGAGGGAGTTTAGGATTTCTAGAACAGTATAGGTAATTTCTAGTCTGGAAACAAATATCACTTTGAGTATTTAAAACGGAGAGATGTTAATAAAGAGAACTAGTTACATAAGCGATGAAAGAACAAAAAACAAACAAACAAAAAAAGCCCCACTGGGGAACATGATGCAACTCAGAGATTAGCAGCAGCAGAAAGCCACTTCCACCCCTAGGTCAGCAGATCACTGGCAGGAGGTTGCCAGAGTGCAGAAACCAAGGACACCCAAAGACGCTAGAACAACAGAGGAAAAGTAGAGATGCAGCCAGGGTGTGCATGCTGAGGAGAAATAGCCTGGCCTCTCCCCAGTCTCCTTCCAGTGCCTTCCATTAGCCAAAAATGCAGGAAGCCAGCTGGTCTGGAGGCCTGGGAAACAGAGCATGCAGGGGTCACCTCCTGTAGTACAGACCAGAGAGGGGAAAATAGAGGAATGGCATGGAGGGCAAATGTCACAGGCCCAGGACAGACACAGAAGTGCTCAGTGGTTTCAGCAGATAGAGGAGGAGAAGGAGAGACATGGTGGAGAGGCAGGGGCAGCAGCAGGGCCTATGAGTATGTGGCAAGGAGGAAAAAAATCAGACCCAAATTGTACTTTCAGTTTGAACTAAATCTCCCCGATGCATGTACCTTCCCGATGCACACACCGTACATAATTTGTATCACTTGCTTCCAGTCTCTCAATTCGAGGAGCTGCTTTAAAAAGAGGAGCCTGTGACTCTAAGCTGGGCTTCCAAGCATGCTTCTGCCCTTCTCTTTCAGCTCTGCTGTTGGACACCAGTCCTGGGCACTGCCTTTAAGAGCCGTTTATCATGTAACAGGAACCAGATTCCTATTGTCCATGGGACTCTGATGGCACTCAGAGTATCCACTATAACTGTGGCAGTGAAGGATGGCAGAACACACCCCACGTGCAAATGGTGCCTTTGACTTGGCAAAAACACCCTTCAATTCTTCATTACACTGGAAAGACTCACCTACAGAAGGGGGAAAGGGCTTGTTCAGGCTCAGTGCTGGGATCAATGAGTACATTTCTGAGGAAGAAGGCTTAAGTTAAGGAAGAGGTTTTGACCACAAGAGCTGTCAGCAATGGAACTGGCTGTCTTTTAAAGGAGTGAGGTACCTGTTCCAAGACATACTCTAGCAAAGATCTATCAAACATGTTGTGGAGGGGTAGCCTGCAATGTAAACTGGACTGAGTGTCTTCTCCATTGCCTCTAACTCTCTTCAACTCTGAATTCTGTGGGTGACCAACCAGCTCCCTTCATTCTGACCCTCTGCTCTCAACACATCCTTCTGCAGGCCAAGCCCATGCCTAAGTTCCACGACCCCGGCAAGGGAGCATCTAAGGGGAGGGGAGGCCTGTACTGCTCACTCAATGGGCCTTTCCCTTCCTGCTTAGCTTTCAGTTGAGGAAACTGGCCTTTGGAGGGTGTGGTAGACAGAATAATGCCCCCCCCCCACAACTGATGTCCACATCCTAACACCTGAACCTATGAGGATGTTACCTTACATGGCAAAAGGGATCTTGCAGGTATGATTAAGTTAAGGATCTTGAAATAGGAAGATTACCTTAATTATCCAGGTGGGCCTAAAGTAAGCAAGGGTTAGAGAAAAAGGAGATGTGACTACAAAAACAAGTTTGGAGTGATGTGCTTTAAAGATGGAGGAAGGGGCCATGAGCCAAAGAATGTAGGTGGCCTCTAGAAGCTAAGGTGCCTCTTAGCTTCTAGAGGCCACCTACATTCTTTGGAAAGGCTAAGAAATGGATTCTCCTCAGAACCTCTGGAAAGAAGGCAGCCCTGCTGACACCCTTGATTTTCGCTCCATGAGACCCATTTCAGGCTCCTGACCTCCAGAACTGTAAGATAATAAATTATTGTTTTAAGCCATGAAATTGTGGTAATTTATTATCAAAATAGGAAGCTAATACAGAGGACTTATGACCAAGTCTCAGGACAACGTGCACACAGCCTAGTAGTCCGTAGAAAACCTATTTCCCATCAGGAGGGAATGAACATGGTAGTTTAAAGCATGGACTTTAGAAGAAAATAAACTTGGATTCAAATCCCAGCTCTGCCACACTACACAATATCTCAGAGCCCCATTTCCTCATCCATAAGATGGGATTATTAACACCCACCTTGCCCAAGGCGGCTGTGAAGGTGAAATAAAATGGGCAGGCATAGTACCTGGAATGCAGGAAGGGCTTGCTAAGTCGTAGCGTAGTAATTCGTACACCTGCCACCATCTCTGCCATCACTACTACTACTGTTACTGTCACTACTGTTCCTGCTAATACTACACTATTGCCGCTGCCGCTGCTGCTGCTACTGCTACTGCTACCAACAAGGGCAGTATCCATGGCTGAAGAGCAGAGCATGTGCCACAAGAACGATTATTAACAACAGCAGCAGCAATGAGGGAGAATGGGATTAGAGAGGGTCAGAGGGTGGAAGTCACACCTTCAAACCGTTATTTGAGACTGACTTCAGAATCCGAAGCCTGGTGTGAAGGCTCTTGAGGCTGAGGAAGATAACATCTGCATCAGCCCACCCCAGATATGTGCTGGAGTGTCTCCTGACCTGGAGACCTTGACTTAGAATCACCTTCTGTCTGTGTTTTTTCTGGCCTGGTGCCCTCAGTCCAGGAGTTAGGGGAATGCTGGAGGAATGCAGAGACATGACAGGGCCCAGAATTCAATCCCAGTCCTCTGCTCTGGGAGACAAACCAGGACACCGAATCCAATTGCACATTTATTTTTTTACATTATTTTCCAGTTGAGAAAAGTCAGACAGCAAAACAATGTGTGGATAAGGTATAAATTCCTCCTCATTATCTCTGTGGTTCTCTTCCAGGGCCCTGCTATTGTTTAGGGACCCTCCCTGCTTTTTTTTCTTTGAATGTACAGAAAGGCACCAGGGGCTTCCCTAAGACACTGGGTCTTGATAAGCAACTCACTGTGATAATGTATTGTAGATATTTTTAGTACTCAACACCACCATATATGATGGTTAAAAATATTCCTCTGGAGTCAGATAAAATCTGGCCTCACAACCTGGCTTGGCTACTTTTTAGCTGTGTGGCCTTTCACAAGTTTCTTATCTTTTCTGAGCTTCAATTGTCTTATCTTTAAAATTGTTGTAATAGCAGATATCTTCTAAAGTTTTTGTAAGGAGAAATGAGAGGATCTATTTTTGTAATCAGCATTTTGCCTGAAATTTAGCAATTACTGAGGAGCTATTGATTATTGTTGTTGTTAGTATCATTGTCTTGTAATTATGATTTTTGGAAAAAGCTTTGACTCAGGACCAGAGGCAGCCACAAATCTAGGTACCAACTTGGCTTTACTTCTTTATGTTGTTGCAGCAGCCTGAGACTGCATGCTTGGCAAGGACTGGGAGGTCAGGCAGCTGAGGATCTCCCAGGTAGGCTCAGCTAAGCACAGCTACAACAGACAAGGAAGAGATGTTGACATGTTGCAGATGTGCTCTACAGCTGTTGTAGTGAGCATTGGTGCTGTCTCTCTTACTAAACCATACAAAAAAAAAAAAAATCATTGCTAGGAAGTTGGCTTCCAACTTCATGTATCTTGGGACAAAAGGGTCAAATTAATTGACATGCTAATTCAGTTATGACTAATGAAAACATACCTGAGAAATCATGACATTTCAAGTTTATGTCCAATGCTGAAAAGCATATTTCCTCAGAGTACAAACAGGATATAGAGAGTGAGTCTAATGACATTTGGCAAGGGATTTAAATCCACACCCCTGGAGCAACAACATTTGATAGAATGCAGTGAAACAAACATTCTCCTTCATTGCTGGTGGCCATAAAATCACTATTCTCTTTGGGAGTCTAATTTGGCTGTTGGTGTCAGAGTGTTTATTTCCTTAGGCTGGGTAATTTCATCTCTGAGAATCTATCCTTAAGAAATAATCCAAAAATTTAGAAAGTTGTTTGCATATGTTTGTTTATTGCCTCATTGTGTGCGAGAGTGGAAAGAGGGAAACATCCTAAATGTTAACCTAAAGACCTAACAATAGGGGATTGGTTGAATGAATGACAGCATATCTATCTGGTGGAATAGTATGCAGCCATTGCTCTTGAATATCATAAAGACCATGCAACAGCACAGGAAAAGACTTCTGGTATATATCAGGTAAAAATGCCAGACACATGCCCTGACCGGTTTTGCTCAGTGGTTAGAGCATCAGCCTATGAACCAGAGTCCCAGGTTTGGTTCCCACTAAGGGCGCGTACCTCGGTTGCAGTTTGTCCCCACCCCAGTTGGGGTCGTGTGGGTTGCAACCACTCAATGTGTCTCTCTCACATTGATGTTTCTCTCTCTCTCTTCCTCCCTCTCTCCCTTCTGCTCTATCTGAAGATAGATGCAAAAATGTCCTCAGATGAGGATAAAAATAAGTAAATACATTAAAAAAAATGTGAGAAGCCCAGGCTGATTTGGCTCAGAGGTTGGAGTGTCGGCCCGCAGACCAAAGAGTCCCGGGTTCAATTCCCGCTAAGGGCACGTACCTCGGTTGCAGTTCGTCCCTAGCCCCGGTTGGGGTTGTGTGGGTGGCGGCCACTCGATGTGTCTCTCACACATTGGTGTTTCTCTCTCTCCCTCCTGCTCTATCTAAAGATAAATCCAAAAATGTCCTCAGGTGAGGATAAAAAAAAAATGTGAGACACAAAATGGTATAATTATAACTATGTGGAAGACTCAATAGAAACATAGATTGGAAAGAGTTACAAAGATGTATTATTAGTCATTGTGACAGGATGATGGAGGAATTGTGGGTAACTTTTTTTGGGCATGCTCCAAAGTTTTTAATTTTGTCTTCAAATAATGTATGTGGTAGGCAGAATAACAACCCCTCGAAAATCTCCACGTCCTAATCCCTGGAACCTGTGCACATGTTCTCTTACATGGCAAAAGGGACATTGTAAGGGTAGATTAAGGGTTTTGAAATGGAGCGATTAGCCTGGATTATCCAGGTGGGCCCAGTGTAATCATAAAAGTCCTTACAAAAGGGAGGCAGGAGGATCAGGGTCAGAGAAAGATTAGAAAAGCCTACACTACTGATTTGGAAGCTGGAGAAAGGGGACCGTGAGCCAAGAAATTCAGGTAACCTCTCAACCAGGAAAAGGCAAGGGAACAGCTCCGCCCAGAGCCTCAAGAAGGAGCATACGGCCCTGCCAAACTTTGATTGCAGCCCAGTGAGACCTATTCCCGACTTCTGACCTCCAGCATTATAAGATCATAAGTGTGTTGTTTAAAGTCACTACATTTGTAAACTATGTAGTTTATATATAATAAACTTAAAATGAACACTATACATAATAAATATATTCAAAATAATATATATAATAAAATTAAGTTTTCGAAAGTGCCAGCTATTAAAACAGTGTATTATCAAATAAGTGCAAAAATTATGTATTTTCTTTACACTTATGCCATGACGTTTTCCTTTAAATGAGGAAGGGTATTCATTTGTAGCATTGACTGTGGAGGAGGCAGATCTGAGTTTGCTTCTCAGCCCCTCAGTTGTGTGACCTCAGGTAAGTTTCTAAAGAACTTCTAATCTACATACCTATGGCCTCTGAAATATGATCATTTTCAGCTGCAGTGGGCCCCAAGAAGGTAGACTAACATCTTTTCTTTTTTAAATTGATTTTAGAGAGAGAGGAAGGGAGAGAGAGAGATAGAAACATCAATGAGCGAGAACATTGATTGGCTGCTTCCTGCATGCCCTACAATGGAGATTTAGCCCACAACCTGGGCATGTGCCCTGACTGGGAATTGAACTGGCAACCTCTTGGTGCCTGGGTCGACACTCAACCACTGAGCCACACCAGCCAGGTAATATTTTTTCTAAGTAATTTTTTGAAATTGTAAAAATAATATAACATTGTAAACAGAATAGAACGTATAGAGAAAAGCTCCCATAATTCATTCACCATAACATAATAATATTTTTATGCATTTCCTTCCAATCTCTTGTCATATACACACTGTGTTAGTCAAGACTCTTGTTTGCAAGTAACAAAAACCCAACTTAAAGTAGTTTAAGTAAAAAAAAAAAAGGAAATTTGTTCAATAACTGGGAAGTATACTGGCTTTTGGAACAACTAGATTCATGTATTCAAATAATGCTTTTAGGGTCCTATGTCTCTCCATGCCCTGGCTCTGCTTTTGTCTGTATAGTTCCCATATCCAGGGGGATCTCTTTATGTGATAGGAAAAATGGCCAATAGCGTGGTGAGGCTTCTGTGGTCCTTACAGGTCTTGATCCTAGAGGAAAACAAAGTATTGCTATACTAAATATCATATGAAATTTTGATTGGCCTTCCATGGGTCATATGTCCACCCCTTGGACAAACCAGTGTGAGTAGGGGAAACGGTATCCTGATTGTCGAGGCCTGTGGCTTATAGGCAGAGATTAGGAGGAAGAGTGTGGTTGCCATACAAACAGGGGGAAGAGTGGTTCCTTTAATGGACAAGAGGTGTCAGGCATCCTTCTATCCATATTTTATATCATGAGTAATTTGTATATCATTCCATAGTCTTCATAATTATTATTCTAATGGATTTAGGATTGCAGCATACCATAGCTTGTCTAATAAGGTGTTGGCTACTTGGATTGTTATAAAAATTCTTCAATTATAAATAATGCTGTAATGAACATTTTCATGCATATAGTTTTTCTGTAGTTTAGGTTATCTCTGTAAAACACAATTCCCAGAAGAGGGGTTGCTAGGTTGAAGGTGAGAACAATTTATTTTGGCAAATTGTTTTCCAGGAGGGCTGCACATACAGGGAGTAGCCCACTGCTGAGGCTGAGAAGTAGAGCTGTGCTCACTCTTAGACCTTGCAAACTGAGGTGGATTGAAAAGATACTACCAACTGGTGTGCCCCGATGCCATGCCCAAAGCCACAAACAGAGATAAAACATGCAAACTCACTTGTAATTAGGGAAATGAGCCATACCAGCCAGGCTGAAGTTATAATTTTCTAGTAAAGTAAGCAATGTGGCTTTATATGTACTTGTTATGATCCATTATTTATTCATTTATTTTTTAAAAGTTTTACCCGGGGATATTTTTCCATTTATCTTCAGATAGAGTGGGAGAGAGAGAGAAACATTGATGGGAGAGGAACACATTGACTGGTTGCCTCCTGCACGACCCTGACCAGGGCCGGGGACAACCGCAACCAAGGTACATGCCCTTGACCGGAATTGAACCCACGACTTGTTGGTCCACAGGATGACGCTCTAACTGCTGAGCCAAACAAGCCAGGGCATTATGGTCCATTATTTTAAGACCACCACATTTACTCACTGAGAGAGTTAAGATTTATATAATATAAAAATGAGACTACTACAAGAACTTCTTTGTCAATAGAGAAGTGAAATCAAACTCAATACATCAAATCTGCAAAAGTAAACCAAACTGTCAACCAGTTAGTTTATCCATTTTTTTCCAATCCTCACTTGATGATATGTTTTCATTGATTTTAGAGAGAGAGGAAGGAAGAGAGAGAGAGAGAGAGAAACATGGATGTGAGAGAGAAACAACAATAGGTTGCCTCTCGCAGGCACCCCCAACTGGGGATTGAACCCACAACCTAGGTATATGTGCCCTGACCAGGAATTGAACCCGTGACCTTTCAGTGTATGGGACAACACTCCAACCAACTGAGCCTCAGCAGCCAGGGCCAGTTATTTTATGTTTACAGCAAAATTGCCTTGTGGCCAGTTAGTGTACGTGGCGAAATACTTGCCCAAACATCTTGCGGCAAACATGATTACTGGAAAACTGACTGAGGGTGGCAAGATTCTATTTCTTCATCTTGTGGTGGTAACAAGAATGTGTTCAGCTTAGATTGAGCTATTCATTTTTTTCTGTTTGTTTGTTTGTTTTGTATTTATGTTTTAGTTTGTAGTTAAAAAAAGAAAAAAAGAGTTCTAAGAACAACATAAGCCTGGAGCCACTAGGTCCTATGATGCCTTCTATTTGCAGAGAGCCACACACAGGCAAACCTGTTCTTTCTCATTCTCTATATGCTCTTGAAAGCTTTATTTCATATTTCACAGCAATAGGTCCATTTTCATTTACTGAGGCATGATTTATTCTGTCCTGACCTTGTCTAAAGGTCTGCAGAGCTCACTGAGGGAGGGGATGGAATGTTCTGCCACAGGCAGATAAAAATCTTGCCAACAGCCCTGGCCAGTTTTCTCAGTGGTTAGAGCCTCGGCCTGAGGACCAAAAGATTGCAGGTTCAATTCCCAGTCACGGGCATGTGCCTGGGTTGCAGATTTGATCTCCGGCCCAGGTCTTGGTCAACCAACCAATGTGTCTCTCTCACACTGATTTTTCTCTCTCTCTCTCCCTCCCTACCTTCCACTTTAGGAATCAATGGAAAAATATCCTCAGGTGAGGATAAACAACAACAACAAAAATCTTGCCAACAGTTGGCAAATTTGTTGGGTTACTGTGAGGCCTAGGAAAAGGAAGGGGCAGTCATGTGTTTCAGGTATCATTCATTCATTTATTCTATATTTATTAATTTCCAAGCACTGAATGTGATAGCCCCAAGCCCAGCTCTCAGGAAACTCACAACTGATGTTGCAGGGGTGGGGTGAAGAGCTGTGTGGCACAACCTGGGGAACTCTCAGAGGCTTACTTTTCTCTGGTGTGATTCATCCTCCTCTTCCAGGTCTGAAGTTTCCATCATTTGAGTTATTTCTTCATATTGTTCCAATACTCTTCATTAGAATGTGAAAATGTGTTAACTAGAAGAGTGGGCATACTTTAGGACACAATATCACTATGGTGAAAAGTAGGAGAGGACAGATACATTTTGATGAGAAGACAGTCTTTGGGAAGAGCCTGGAGTGGTGGGCAGCCAGGAGTCCTTGTCTAAGTTTAGGGAGAAGGACACAGGAGAAAGGGTAGGGGAAAGAGACTAAGAGAAGTGACTATTATTTCACCAGTTTGCTCAGGTTTTGGTAATGCTCATGCCTTAAATTTCTCTCCTTGGTGAGAAAGTGGGATTTATTTTGTATTCTAAGCTTTGAAATCAGAAAGACCTGTGTTTGAATGCCAGCCTTGCTACTTACTACCCAGTGTCCTGCACTAAAGCACTCCTAATTTCTCAGCCTCAGTTTCCTTATCTGTATAATGCAGAGAAAGTATTCACCTTACTGGATGGTGGGGGGAGTAAAATATATTCATGTATGTGAAGAGCTCAGCACAGAGCCCAAGCACACTGGTTTTTCTCGGTGAATGTGAGTCCTTGGTTGAATAATCTAGTCGTTTGACAACATTTAATCAGAGATGAAAAACTTCAAATGGATCTTTAGATTAGCTTAAAGATGAACCCTTTTGGGGAAGTTCTATCATTTTAAGAAGAAAAAAAAAAAACAAAAACCCAGCCTCTTCTCACTCAGTTGACATTCCACAGTCATATTTCTCAATATCCTATTTTCTCTTTATTTTGTGGTATTTCTCTTTCTGGCCTACTTTAGCCCTTCTTAAGCCAGACCCTAACTAACCCCCTCTATGTCAGAGACAAGGCATCATAGAGTTCTTTCCTTCCATTTGCTTTTGTTTTCTCAAAGCGATAGCTTCTGGTATCTGAAGCAATCAGGAAATGAGGAGAATTTTCTTATCTGAGCAACAGATCATTAAAAATAATCATGTATTGCATGCCAGCCATGTGCCAAGCAAAAGGGTTCAGCATCTTTACAATAACCCGATGAGTGGGGATTAGCTCAGATTTAGAGCCCTGTAGGGATTTTTGAGGAATAAATTAAATAATGCTTGAAAAGTACTTAGGCCCTGGCCGATTTGGCTCAGCAGTTAGAGCATCGGCCTGCGGTCCAGAGAGATCCAGGTTCGGTTCCCGCTAAAGGCACGTACCTCCATTGCAGTTTGTCCCTGGCCCTGGCTGGGCCCTGCGGGGGGCAGCCATTCGATGTGTCCCTTTCACGTCGATGTTTCTCTCTCTCTCTCTCTTCCTCTCTCTCCTTCCCACTTTATCTGAATAAAAAAATGGAAAGATGTCCTCAGGTGAGGATAAAAAAAAAAAAAAGAAAAGTACTTGGGATATCTAGATTTAATAGATGTTAGCTGTCATTATTACTATTACTTTTCAGTGAGAAAATTGAGGCTCAGGTTGGTTAAGATACCCACCTAAAGTCATCCAGCTAGATGGTTGAAAAAGGGTTCCAGGTCTTGTTGCCCTTAAAGTTAATGTGAAAGTTCCACTGTTTCACAGCATCTTGATTGAGATTATAAAACATTAATCAATTTGAACAATAACAAAAATTTCAACCTCATTTTAACCTAATTGTTCAGTTACTGTTCATCATAATTTTGGGCCAACACATCCCCACACCCTTGCCTCCTTATATAGATGCCAACTTCAGTCCTTACTGACTCCCAGAGAACAGCCTCACAGCATCTCCCACTTTTTCTCATACTGTTAGCAAGTACTATGATGTATCTATGATGTCTCCTGCCTTTCCCCCTTAGCCCCCTAAGATTGTTCTAGGGGTGGGTACTGATATAAGCCTGGCCAATCAGCAACCCCCAACCCCCAGGATTGTTCAAACTTGAATTAAGAATGCTAGTCCCTCCTGGCCGGTGTGGCTCAGTGGTTGAGCATCAACCCACGCACCAAGAGGTACCAGTTTGATTCCCAGTCAGGGCACATGCCCAGGTTGTGGGCCAAATCCCCAGAAGGGGGCATGCAGGAGGCAGCCAATCGAAGTTCTCTCTCATCAATGTTTCTCTCTCTCTCTCCCTCCCGCTCTCTTTAAAATCAAGAAAGAAAGAAAGAAAGAAAGAAAGAAAGAAAGAAAGAAAGAAAGAAAGAAAGCTAGTCCCTTTTTTAAGGGTGGAAATAGTAAGATGTAAAACTTGGGGGTACCATATTTCCAGACAATATGAAGAAAGCCAGTCTTGAGAGAAACAGAAGCCAATCCAGCAAGAGAAGCAAAGAAGCAAAAGAGCTCAGGTGGGTCCTGGCCAATGTTCCTCAGTGGTTAGAGCGTCAGCCCGTGCACCGACGGGTCTTGGGTTTGGTTCCCCATCAATGGCACATACCTGGGTTGCAGGTTCAATCCCAGGCCCCAGTCTGGGGAAGGGGATTGGGGCACATGTGGGAGGCAACCAATCACTGTGTCTCTCTCACAACGATGTTTCTCTCTCCCCATCCCTCCAGGCTCCCTTCCACTCTTTCTAAAAATCAATGGGGAAAAAAAAATATCCTCAGGTGAGGATTGACAACAACAAAAAAAGTTCTGGTGGTGCTAAAGTTTCTTGTTCCAGAAGTTCTTGAAGCCTTAGTTCATCACCCTTCCCACCCACTTTGTTTCACTATTCAACCCTCTTTTAGCTTTCTTGGGCTAATTCTTTTTTTTTTTTTAATCCTCATCCGAGGACATTTTTCCATTTTTTGTACAGACAGAGTGGGAGGGAGAGAGAGGATCAGAGAGAGAGGGAAACATCGATGTGAAAGGGACACATCGAGTGGCTGCCACCCGCACGACCAACCAGGGCCGGGGACAAACTGCAACCGAGGTACATGCCCTTAGCGGGAACCGAACCCGGGTCTCTCCGGACCGCAGGCCGACACTCTAACCGCTGAATCAAACCGGCCAGGGCATCTTGGGCTAATTCTTATTCTTCACTTTTGCCCAAGAAAGTTCACATTGGATTGCTGTTACTGGTAAACAAGAGTCCTGGATAACATAAATACCACATAGCCACAACTAATCTGGACTATCTGCTAATCTGAGCACACTTTGCTATGTTGTTCTTTGTATCTAAAATGTTCCCTATTCCCACATGACCAAAAGTAACCACTTATTCTTAAAGGCTCATTTCTCATAAACTATCCCTGACCCAACCTGCTAGAATTTATCTCTTCTAATCTCTTGTGCTCAGAACTTTCTAAGTTGTTATATTAATATATCCACCCTCTCTATTATATTTTATTTTTATTTTTTTAGAGAGAGGAAGGGAGAGAGAGAGAAAGAGAAACTTCATTGTGAGAGAGAAACATCAATCAGCTGCCTCCTGTATGAGCAATGATCTGGGATTGAACCCAAAATCTAGGTATATGCCCTGACCAGGAATCCAAACTGCAACCTTTTGGTGTACAGGAGGATGCTCTAACCAAAGACCCACCAATCCAGGGTTCTACTAATTTTTTTCTAGAAAAAGATTTGCCTTGTTCATGTTTTTCCCACTGTGCTATCAGTGTCTGGCATGGATAGCACTAGATAAATGTCAGTTCTTTTCTTCTTCCCTTCTCTTCATTGTAGGCACACTTTTTTCCTGTAACTTCATTTTCTTTCCCTGGCATCAACATTCCATTCCCTGCTGCTGAATGAGAAAATGTTCATTTGTGTCTGCCCTAGGCAGTTGTGTTTTGGTAAAATAACACTAACAAACTGTTGTAAAAATAATTTACCTAAAAATAGTTACTTCAATCCTGGCCTGTGTGTCTCAGTTGGTTGGAGCATCATCCCATACACCAAAAGGTGGCGGGTTCAATCCCGGTTGGGGTAAATGCAGGAGGCAACCCATCAGTGTTTCTCTCTCTCTCCCTTTCTCTCTCTAAAAATCAATTAAATTTAAAAAATAAAAATGGTTACTTCACTGAAGGCTTAAGTAACTAGTGAGGGAAGTTAATACTGTTTAGATGGTGGGTTGTCCTGGTATACATGATATTTCACTTAGAATATGAATTTCAAGTAGGAGGAACCCTATAAGATTTGTATTTAGCAAGAAGGGACTCCATTTCCAAAAACTACTTGGCAATCTTGTGTTCCCATTTTTAGTATTCTTGCTTCCCTTCAAACTGTTGGCAGATCAATTATTCATTAATGAGAAAAGAGACAATGAGTTCTCATATGTAGATGCATATAACAAAAATTCTAGGCAATTTTCTTGGTTGGAGGTTGGTGTTTTGAGAATAATACATTATTATCATGCGGGAACTGAACCCAGGTCTCTCCGGACCGCAGGCCGATGCTCTAACCGCTGAGCCAAACTGGCCAGGGCAGAATATGTAACTTTTTATATTTAGCTCCCCTCTCAAATTTTACCACCTGGAGGAAGTTCTCTCTGTCTAGCAATCGCTTCTCTTTTCTGAGTTCTGGGAATATTTATTTTTCTGCAGCTTCTTCTAGCTTGTATCATACTGTTCTTTATTGATGGCTGTTTTTTGGTGCAAGTCATTGTGTTCCAGAATAATATTAATTAATCCTTGGGTTTGGTTAATTTCAAATTTTATCTATACCCAGAGAAAACTATAATGGTTACACTCTGTCTAATGATGTATTCCAGCAGATCTACTAAAATACCTATCATACATCTATAAATATCAAGTTACAATAAACATCGTGCCCTTCCTTTTTAATTCTGCTTCTCTGGAAGAGCAGTAGTGTAGAATAAACAAGTTCCAGAAGTTGGGCACCTAGCTTTTCAATTTTGCTCGTTCAACCAAGGAAAAATATAGAGGATTAGAATCCACATTGTTGGTTATTTGCTGTCTTTTCATGGGTCTTTATCTCCACCTTTTGTTTTCAGGACCCTAGAGGGCATGGACCTACTTTGTACAACCTATAGTTTTAGCCCTGTGTCTTGTAAAATGTAGGCACCAATAAATATGACAAATGATTGATGATATATATATACACTTTCTTGGAGTTTCTTTGTGAGCAACATGATTAAGAATAAAGTACTAGCCCGGCCGGTGTGGCTCAGTGGTTGAGCGTCGACCCATGGACCCGGAGGTCACTGGTTCGATTCCTGGTCAGAACACACGCCCAGGTTGTGGGTCAAATGTCCGGTGCTGGACAGGCAGGAGGTAGCCAGTCAATTAAAAAAAAAAAAGAATAAACACCCTGGCCGGTTTTGCTCAGCGGTTAGAGCGTCGGAACATGGACCAGAGAGTCCTGAATTTGGTTCCCACTAAGAGCATGTACCTTGGTTGCAGTTTGTTCGCGGCCCTGGTTGGGGTCATGTGGGTGGCAAACAGTCGATGTGTCTCTCTCACACCTATGTTTCTCTCTCTCTCTTCCTCCCACTCTATCTGAAGATAAATGCAAAAATGCCCTCGGGTGAGGATAAAAAACAAAAATAAACAAGAATAAAGTGCTGCCCTGGTTGGTGTGGCTCAGTGGTTAGAATGTCGGCCTGCACACCAAAGGATCGTGGGTTTGATTGCTGTTCAAGGGTCCTACCTGGTTTGTAGGTTCAATCCCCAGCCCCAGTTGGGGTCATGCAGGAGGCAACCAATTGATGTGTCTCTTTCACATTGATGTTTCTTTCTCTTTTTCTCCCTCTCTCCTTCCTTCCCTCCCTCCCTTCCACTCTATCTGAAAATCAATAGAAAAATATCCTCAGGTGAGGATTAACAAATAAACAAAAAATAATATTCAGAAAATAAAGGTGGGTGGAGACTGAGTGGTATGGCTCAATGGATTGAGCATCATTCCATGGACTGAGAGGTGCCAGTTTGATTCCCAGTCAGGGCACATGCCTGGGTTGTGGGCTCGATCCCCAGTAGGGGGCGTGCAGGAGGCAGCCAATGGACGTGTCTTTCTCACATCAATGTTTCTATCTCTCTTTCCCTTCCTCTCTCTCTCTAAAAGAAGGGAGGAGTGGAAATTAAAAAATAAATAAATAAATAAATGGAAAGATATCCTCAGGTGAAGATTAACAACAACAAAAAATAAAGTTCTAATAGTTATCTCAAAGTCTTCTTGAAAAGAAGTGGAGTATAAATAAACACATAGCCCTGGCTGGTTTGGCTCAGCGGTTAGAGCGTCGGCCTGCGGTCCTGAGAAACCCGGGTTCGGTTCCCGCTAAGGGCATATACCTCGGTTGCAGTTTGTCCCCGGCCCTGGTTGGGTTGTGTGGGTGGCAGCCACTCGATGTGTTCCTTTCACATCAATGTTTCTCTCTCTCTCTGTTCCTCTCTCTCCCTCCCACTCTACCTGAACAAAAAATGGAAAAATGTCCTCGGTTGAGGATAAAAAAATAAAATAAAATAAACACATAAATACAAATAAAATATTATCACATTTTGGAAATGCCTCTTGGCCTCTGATCTGCAATATTCCCTGGATCAGAAAGACTGGCTGCAAGGAACTATTGGGGACCAGTCTGTGAGGTGGAATGCATTCTCTTTTTCTGGTGTTTAAACACAGCTGTAAGAACAAAATGTTTCTAATTAAGATACCACTGATTTTTCCCTCCATTAATTCCATGTTTCTTCAAAGCTAATGGGGGTATATAATGACTCCACATCAAAGACTCTTTTCTAATGGTGAGTTTTATTAGAACAAAGCAGAATTCACAACCCACAACAGAACAATTTGTTGAATTTATTTCAGAGTTGATTTACGAATCACTCTTCCTGAACTGAGCTGGATCCTCATATGTGTTCCCTTAAACCTCCTTCTCCAAGAAGTCTTTCAGCTCTTTTTCCTTCCTCTCGTTCCATACTCCCCCCACCCCCATACCCTTGTCCTTGGTGCGCTCTTCACATGGTATAATTATTTATTTTCTTCCCTACCTCCTCTTATTAGACCATAAGCTCCTTGAGGGCAGGTATTAAATCTTGCTCAACTCAGTATAGTCAATGCCTTACACAAGTGCTTGGCTTATCATAAGCATTCTACAAAGGTATGTTAAATGAATTAATTAATGGTAAAAATGCCTCACATTTGTAAGCGCTTTAGGTTTACAAAGTACTTTCCTATGTTATGACTCCCATGATACTCTGAGGCAGGCAGAAAATGCATTTACAGATGTGAGAAGAGGTTCAGAAAAGCTATGTAACCTGAGGGCAAATAGGCTGCCTTTTCAGAAGACACCAGGACTCAGGACAGTAGATTCCTGCTCTGCAGCTCTTTTGTGAACAAAGGAGCTCTTTGTTCTTTGAGCCAAGTGCCAAAGGCAAAAGTAACTTATTCTTGGAATCCTTTTGACCTTCTCCTCTGCTCTGCCTTTACTCCTCTGTAGGATTCTTTCACTTCTAATTTAGCCCTACATTTTATTTAGGAGACCAATATATTCTATATGCAGATGAAAGATAAAAATATATATTCTTCTAAAAAAATCTCTCTCTATCTCTATCTCTATCTCTATCTCTATCTCTATCTCTATCTCTATCTCTATCTCTGTCTCTGTCTCTGTCTATGTCTCTGTCTATATCTATATATATATTCTTCTGCTGATTTTCCAGTTCCTCTGTCTGGGACCTCCTGGTTGGGGTGTGGGATTGTGGAATATGTGGCTGAGATGAGGGTGGTGTGTATGTGTAGGGAAAGATGAAGTGGCCAGAGTGTGTTGTTCAGAGGACTATCAGGACAAAGGCCTGTGATGCTGAAGCCTTGGCCTTGAGTTCCTTCTATCCCTACTCCCGTCCCCAACAGTTTTCTCTCAGGTAAATCTGGATAAAATGAACTGGTAGAATTGAGAGAATGGTGCTGACAAGACTCCAGCATACAGAAATTTAAGAATTAAAGAATGTTTAGAGAAGGGATGGAGTGGTCAAGGTGAGGTTGGACAATAGTTAGGGCTTACTTGCTGACATTAATCATATTTGATAATTGTATGAAATTGGACTCAATTGTATTCAATTCTTTCCAGACAGCACTGAGGGTGGAAGCTAAGGAAAGGGCAAAAGAGGGAATCTCTCAAACAGCTTTTAAAATAAGCAGAATCCTCTTCTTGAAAGAGAAAAGGCAATGATACCTACATCATTAGCAAGATGAAAATGACAAGGAGCTTGTTGACCTTGTCTCAGCTTTACACACAATACCCAGATTATACAGCACTAGCAACAAATGACATCACTTCACATATACCCAGTCCCTCACATGTAGTTTACCAGAGAGGTACACATTTTATATGCAGAAACTTAAAAGTCACACACATAATAAGGCCTAACATTTAATGAGTAATATGTGTTAGAAGCTTTACATATATTATTTCTCACAGGAACCACATTATAAGTTGACAGGTAAGAAACTGAGGTTCAGAGAGGTCAAGCAACTTGCCCAAGGTCATACACTTGGTAAATGGGATTCCAGAATTCTCTTCTATGTCTGACAGTAAAACAAGTTATTTCACAGTCAAATAACTCTCAGGCTAAACCACCTTATATATATCCAATGTAACTAGTCTGTCTTCTGCCTCTACCATTATTATTTCTATTAATTTATTTTTGTTACAGATGTTTCTCCTTTTTCCCTGCTAGACACCCTCCTTCTGATCCCCCCACCCCCAGCACTGTTGTTCACGTCCATTGGTTAGGCACACATGCATATAAGCTCTTTGGTTTACCTACCCCCCCCCCCCCCCCGCGACCCCCTCCCCAGAGGTTTGTCATTTTCAACTCTACTCCTTTCTATGTCTCTGGGTCTATTTTGTTCATCAGTTTATTTTGTTCATTATATTACACAAATAAGTGAGATCATGTGATAGTTGTCTTTCTCTGATTGGCTTATTTTGCTTAGCATAATACTCTCAAGGTCCATCCATGTTGTCTCAAAGGATAAAAGATCTCTCTTACAGCTGCGTAATGTTCCATTGTGTATATGTACCACTGCTTTTTTATCCACTCATCTATTGATGGACACTTGGACTGTTTCCTGATCTTAGCAATTGTAAATAGTGCTGCTATGAACATAGGGGTACATATATTCTTTCTGACTGGTGTTTCAGGCTTCTTAGGGTATATTCCTAGAAGTGGGATCACTGGGTCAAATGGCAGTTCCATTTTTAAGTTTTTGAGGAAACACCATACTGTTCCATAGTGGCTGCACCAGTCTGCATTTCCAACAGCAGTCTACTAGAGTCCCCTTTTCTCCACACCCTTGCTAGCACTTGTTTGATGATTTGTTAATGGCGGCCATTCTGGCAGGTGTGATCTACCATCATTTTTTACATTAATGACACATATATGACTTATACATTGTGTACTCCTCTTATGTCCCCAAATAGATTGTGAACTTTTTGAGGGTGAGACCAACTACATATCCTGCCTGTTGCACATAACTGGTGCTCAGAATATTTTCAAGGAAGGACACCAGGAAGGTGGCTAGGAGCCTAGGGGCAAGTACAGGTACAGAAGGAAGACAGGTACAGAAGGAGTGTCATTCAATAATTTAATGGTGTTAGGTGCTGGGGATACAGTGATGACCAAGTTAGTTTGGGGTCCCTCACAGGACATCATGGTAAAATTCGGAGTTATTGTCAAGGATGTAAATCACTCAAAGGAAATGAACTCCGTGTTCCTCAGCACTAAAGAAAACCAAGGATCGCAAGTCCCAGCATTTGCAGGGTTCTGGCAGTCCTGCAGCACAAAGGCATGAAAAATAGGGTATTCGTAAGTCAAGTGAAATGCTTTCATGTGATTGAACTTGACCGGCCAAAGGTCTAGGGCCGGGTGTGATGGGAGATAAAGAGCGCCGAGCTCGAGCAGCGCATCCGAGATAAAGGGTGTGGCCGACCCAGCCCTGCCGCGAGCTTTTTGACGCGTCGCTTCATCCCGCAGCACCAGGAGGCAGGGGTCTTTCTTGCCCACCAGGAGGACAAACGGGCGCGCTGGCTGGCCCCCCACTCCTCGCTGCCCTTTGTGAAACGCTTCCATTGTGCTTCTTAGGTGGAGTCCGGCCTACTCCGTGAGGGCTGAAAGGTGAGGAGCGCGCGGTATTCGGGACTCCAAAAAAAACCTAGGTACCCCGCGCCTCCAATGAAATCCGCTTCCCTTCTCCCCTCCTCCCGCAGCCTCGCGGGGCACTCCTCCCCCAACCTCTCTCATCTCCCGCGCTGGGCCTGCGGGGCGGGGCAAAGGTTCCGGACAGCGCGAGAGTTCCGCCCAAATCCCGCGAGACTCTCCTGCCGCTGCTGCCGCCGCCTCCTACGTCTTTCCTTTGACAAGTCGCCGCTGCTGCAGCAAAAATAAAGGACGCGGCCACCGCAGCCGCTGCTGAGCGGGGTTCGGTTCACAGGAGCCGCGCCCCACCCCCGCCAACTCCGGAGCCGCGTACGGTAACGCCTCCTCTTCTGTCTTCTGGCCACCTGTGCTTGCGCCCCGCCGGCCGGGCAAGGCCGGCCGAGGCCGTTCCGGGGCCGCAGCCGAGCGGGGCCGCCGGGGTCCCGGGTGGGCGGCTGGCGAAGGCCCGAGGGAGCCCTCCCGGCGCTGTGAGGCCCGCTGGCCCCAGGAGCTTCTCGCGGTCAGGGACGCGTACGGAGCCACGTTAGAAGCCTAGCCGCCCGCCCGAGAGGGCGGAGGGAACCGCCCCTCCAGCGGCTTGCTGTACGTGTCCCTCAACCCTCCGCGATCGCATCTCTGACCTTTTCCCTCACCCTTTATCCGCTAAAGAGCGCTCCTCCCGGGGCCGGGGCTGGGCCGGGGGCGGCGGTCCGACTCTTCTTCCACATCCCAGGAGAGCTGCGACCCCACTGTCCCTCTCGCTGGCCACCTTTTGAGGGGTGGAGGTTGAGGTTGGAAAGAGGTGTCTTTCTCCATTCCTCTGCATTTGGGTGGGGACAGCTCATCATCTCATCTGGTAAACCTTTTTCCAAATCTCCCGCCTCGATAAAATAACAGTTTATAGCCTCTGCTACCAGGAGGGGAGACGAGATTCATTGTTTAGTCTTTGGAGTGAGATGAGGGTGATGATGACAGGAGCTGTCCCAGAGAACATGGTGATGGGTGGCAGATTCATGGGAGACACGAGGAAGGCAGGAGCTGGTACCACATCTCCCAGGAGGTTATGTAAAAGACATGTTTTTCATCCTAGAGAGCTGTGAAGCAGAGACATAATTTGCCTTAATTTAAAAATAATAGCTGTAATATTGTGGAAAATGTGGATAATCAGAATAATAGGAATACCAAATCTGAGTAAACTAATGCATCATTGTAATTCCATTTCCAGAGATAGCATTTCGTGGTTAACATTTTGGTGTATTTTCTAACAGACACTTAATTTTTTCAAATAGTACCTGACTCATCCTTGATTGGGTCTTCATACACACACACACACACACACACGTATGTATGTGTGTGTATATATATATATATATTTTTTTTTTTTTTTCCAAAAATGATTTGTTTTATTTGACTCATTTCTTTGGTCTGCTTGATTAAAACTGGTTACTTGTTCATTATCACTGGTTGTACTTTGTCATCACTATCTCTTTCATTGGGCCCTCTTCCAAAATGATTGTTAGCTAAAAGGTTTTAAAAATCAAACATTACAAAATGTATCTGCTTGGATCTAGTACACATTTATTTTTACAGTTCTGCCTGCAGTGGATGCTGAAAAGGAGGAGTGTTTGTGGAAAGCAAATAAACTTTGATTATTCATAGTGGGAATACACCTGTTTACCTCAAGGTTTATACAATTGATTTCCTTTGGTTATTTTTAGGCCAAAACCATTGTGTGAGTTAGTTTCATAATGCTTTTGTGATTGGGATGGGGTGGGTATGTGCCTTTGATTATATAGATTATAGTGTGTGTTTATACAAGCAAAATTGAATGTCCTAGGTGCCTTTGTACACATATATGTGACTTACATTCTTGATAAGGAGGTGAATTAGAATGTATCATTATATTATTTGAGAAAAGAAAGTATTAGGTAGGGCAAAGAATAGTCTTGTAATATCCCAAATCACACGATAGATTATATGAATGACTCTAGGGAGGTTGGAAATCTAAAGGCTTTTAAAAATAGGAGAGATTGTCATCTGTCTGGAGTTGTCATTGGAATGGATTATAAATGGCCTGTTAAGGCCTCTTGGAATTCTAAACTTTTATGAATGTTGCTTTCTCTAAGGTTCTTATCACTTTGTTTTTCAAATTTCTAGTCATGCTGTTTGGATGTGACACCCTTTCATTTGCTGGTTATGTACATATTTCACTGTCAATATGGGCATCCAGGTGGTGCATGGAGGAGAAAGCAAATGTAAACGCATCACTTAATCTGCTTATCAATATAGATGTCTACTAAAAATCTCATTTGATTAAATAAATTTAAAAGACTGTGTTGTTTATTGAGCTGGATTGGTCAGTAGAGGATGCAAATAATAAATAACAATACAATTCAAATATCCCAAGCATTTTTTCCCCAAGAAAGACTAAATGACTCTTTCTTAATATTTGAAACAAATAAAAAAAGGACTGGATACACTGAACAACTGATTTTTTAAAATCCAGATTTTCAGAATTTAAAATAATGACTGTGGTTTGAGGTATGGAGAGATGTTTGTGTTAGGATAAAACCAAATTGACTTGTGAAACAAAACTTGAATTTTATAGTTGAACACTTAGGTAATAATAAATAACAAACTTACTATAATCTATTGAAGATAATTTTTTAATGTAAATAAAACTTCAGTTTAACAGATAAGTGAAGTGCGTTGTTATGTGTACATACTACAGATTATGTTGAAAACATAAAAAACTGATCATGTCATTTAAAAAGTTTGCAGAGGTACCCGGCTGGTGTGTCTCAGTGGTTGAGCATCAACCCATGCACCAAGAAGTCTTTGGTTTAATTCCCTTTCAGGGCACATGCCCAGGTTGTGGGCCCCATCCCCAGTGGGGGTCATGCAGGAAGTGGCCAATCAATGTTCTCTCTCTCTCACTCTCCCTCTCCCTTCCTCTCTCTCTAGAATCAGTAAAGAACATAAATAAAGATAACAAGTTTGCAAAGCCAGTAAAGTCACAAGAGCTAGCAAATATTTTTGACTAAAAAATTTATAAGGAAACATAAAGTATGTAATTTACTTTTTAGATGTCAGATCTTATTTTTATGATTTTAGTGTGTTCTGCTGTCACTTACTGGGCCCTCTAAGTTAATGTGAATATAAATTCCAGATGATCCCTGAACAAGGGAATATGGAAGTTGACTAGGATGATTGATGGATGGATTTTATGTATTTTCAGCTGTTTATTTTGAAATAATGTTGCACTTACAGAAATGTTGCAAAGATAGTACAGAATTTCTATGTATCCTTCACACAACATCTCCTAATGTTGATGACTTACATAACCATAGTACAATGATCAAAATCAGGAAATTAACATTGGTATAATACTATTAACTAAACTACAGACTTTATTTGAATTTTACCAATTTAACCCCTAATACTTTTTTTCTGTTCCAGGAACTAATCCAGGATCCCACATTGCATTTAGTTGTATCTGCTTAGTCTCCTCCAGTCTGTCAGTTCCTCATTTTTCTTGTCTTTCCTGACCTTGACATGATGAGTACTGGTCAGTTATTTTGTAGAGTTTTTCTCATTTTGGGTTTGTCTGATGTTTTCCTAATGATTAGATAGAGGTTATGTGTGTTTGCAAGAAAACCACAGAAGTGATCTGTCTTCATCATATTAGAGGGTACATGGTGTTGATATGCCTTACTGCTAGTGATATTTTAACCTTGATGACTTTGTTAAGATGGTCTCTGCTGAATTCTCTACTGTAAAGTTACTATTCTTCATACTTTGAGATATATTGTTTCTCCTCAAACTCTCTCCCACTGATTTTTTGGATCTTATCTGCAACAGTTATTACTGTGGCATTTGCCTAGTGGTGATTTTGTATTTCCCTCATTCCTTTTGCATTTATTATTGGAATTCTTCTGTCAGGAAGAGATGTCCCTTCATTTATTTATTCAATTATTTACTTATATAAGTATGATGTCATGGGTATTTATTGTACAGGTTATAATCCAGTATAATTATTATTTTGTTGCTTAAATTGTTTCAGTTTTGGCCATTCTGAGTTCTTTCGGGTTGGTTTCCACCCTTTTTTGAGCACTGCTTTATATTCTGGCACCACAGACTATTCTTGCTTATTTTGTATCTTTCCTGGAATAAACTACTTCTCTAGGGGAGCTCTGCTTCCTTTTATTGGAGAATACAATTTAAATCGAGATCTGGATGGTAGGTGTGCTCATTGGGGTGTCACTACTCCTAGACCCTCAGAGGACAGGAAATAATTTAAAAACAATTTTTTTTCTTTATTGATTTTTTAGAGAGAGAGAGAAACATCAATGAGAGAGAACATCGACTGGCTGCCTCCTGCATGCCCCCCATTGGGGATTTGGCCCACAACCTGGGCATATGCCTTGAATGGGAATTAAACCAAAGACCTCTTGGTACTTGGGTCGATGCTTAACCACTGAGCTACACCAGTTGGGTGGAAATAATATGTTTATGTACTAACCTGTCCATGCATGCACACATTTATTTCTACATGTAATAAAAACTGTGAATTCATATTGCTATCTTCTATTCCAGCCCAACACCACAAGGTTCATTCTGACTTTTCTTCCTTTTTTTTTTTTATATATAGTTTATTAGTTTTTAGAGAGAGGAAGGAATGGGGGGGAGAGAGAAACATAGATGTGAGAGCATAATAACATCCATCAGCTGCCTCCTGCATGACCCCCACTGTAAATCAAACCCACAACCTGGGCATGTGTCCTGACCCAGGTATCAAACTGGCAACCCCCAGGTTCACGGGACTATGTCCAACCAACTGAGCCACACCAACCAGGGCCCAACTTTTCCCTTTTTTTAAAAAAATGTTTTTATTGATTTTTTAGAGAGAGGATGGGAGAGAGAGAAACATTGATGTGAGAGAGAAACATGGATCGGCTGCCTCCTGCATACCCCTAACTGAGGATCGAGCCTGCAACCTGAGCATGTGCCCTGATTGGGAATTGAACTGGGATTTCTCAGTTCATGGGACAGTGCTCAATACACCGAGCCACATGGGCTAGGCGGCCCCATACTTATTTGTAACAATTTTTCTGAAGTGAGAATCCTGGCTCTCATCTATAGTATACTAACTTATTTATTCACTATTAGAATGCACATCACGTAGTTATGATTGCTAACCCATTCCCTTGTGAGAAACACACTTGGTAATTAAATGTAGTATTTGTGTATAGTTTTTGGTGTTTGTCTTTAGCCTTGTAGTATCTGACTCAAAATACTGTTTCCCAAAGTTACCTAGGTTAGTTCTTTTCTTCCCCACTCCTTTTAGTGTGGTTATGTTATTCATCTGTAATGCAATTAAGTTATTTTCTTACTCTGTTTTCCATTTTGGGTTCCCCTAATCCTGATTAATTTTTGTTATTTGTATATTCACTTCATTATATACAGAAATAGAAACATTACTATTACTAAACATTAGTACATAAAAAGATATACTTAGAGAAGTATTACTTCTTATTCCTGCTACCCTATTCTCACCCCACCCCCCTTTTCTCCCCACCTGTTTTCTATGTCCTATAGTTAACCAGTCTCTTAAGTTTCTGGTTTATTCTTCTATTATTTTTTATACACAAATGAACAGATTGTGCATGTTTTCTTAACGTTTCTTTTTTTCCCTCATACAAATTTTTTTTATTGAGGTACAGTTCATGTACCATAAAACACTTTTAAAGTGTGTGATGTAGTGGTTTTTAGTATATTCACAAGGTTGTGCAGTCATAACCACTATATAATTTAGGAACATTTCATCACCCCCAAAAGAAACCCTGTATCCATTAGCAGTTATTTCCCATTCCTCCTTCCCCCGTCCCTGGTAACCACTAATCTACTTTCTGTTTTTATGGAATTGTGTATTCTGGACACTTAATATAAGTGGAATCATATAATATGTGGACTTTTGTGCATGGCTTCTTTCACTTATCATAGTTATTTTTCGAGGTTCATCCATGTTGTAGCATGTATCAGTGCTCTATTTCTTTTTATGGCTGATGATATTCCATTGTATGAATCTACCACATTTTGTTTATTCATGCATCAGTTGATGGACACTTGGTTTTCCATTTCTTTTGGCTATTATGAATTATACTTCTATGAACATTCATGTACAAGGTTATATGTGGACATATGTTTTCAATTTCTTTGTGTATATACCTAGAAGTGGAATTGCTGGGTCATATGTTAACTCAATGTTTAACTGTTTGAGGAACTGCCAAGCTGTTTTCTTATTCCTTTTTTTCTTATATGAAGAGTGGCATGTTATACTTGTTTGAACTTTACTTTTATCACTTACCAGTATATCCTGGAAATCACTCCAAATCAGTTCATTCTTTTTGAGAGAGATTTTAAAAAATATTCTTCACTCTTTTTTTTTGACAGCTATATACTACTCCACTGTGGGGATGTATTCTAATTTATTTAACTATTCTTCTACTTATTTATGGGCATTTAGGTTGTTTCCTATGTTTTGGAATTATAAACAGTATTGTAATAAATGACCTGTGCATATGTATTTTTGTATTGTTAGAGATGTGCCTTCAAGATAGATTCCTCTCAATGGGATTGCTGGATCAAAAGTTAAGTGCATATGTAGTTTTGTTAGGTATTGTCAAGTTTTTCTCCAGAAGTGTTGGCAGTAATTTACATTCCTGCCTTTAATGCATGAGAACACCTGTTTTCCCCACATCCTCACTAACAAAATGTGTTGTTGTTTTTTCAGAGATGACTGATTTCTTAAAAATGCCCTGTATTTGCAGTGACCTGAACCCATTGGGGAAAGGCACTTAATACCTGTTGTTGGCAGGTTCTTATAGCTTGAAAATGAAATTCATTGTCGGCGAATCCTGTACTGATACATGTAGGTTGTTATGTGCAGGTGAAATCAATTGGAATGCAATTTCTGGTCTGGCCAGGATTGTTCACTTGAAACCTTTTGCATTTAATGGAGGTGCTGCATTGAGTCATACTATCCAGTCTCAGAAAGAATACTTGTGGAGTTTAACAAAGGCTAACAAATAGTAAGGAGAATATTTTTCCCTTTAAAGTATATATGATACAGTAGTTATTGGTTCACATTGTAGGCTAGTTATTTTGAATAGTACACACAATACATATTGACACCATAGTATGATAGGTTTTTTTTTGCCAGCAATGGCCATATGTGGAACTGTTTATATTTACATAAGAAAGAAGGCCAATTTTAGGAAGAAGAAATCGAGAGTTTAAAGCTCTGGATTGGGCCCTGGCCGGTTTGGCTCAGCGGTTGGAGTGTCGGCCTGTGGTCCAGAGAGACCCGAGTTCGATTCCCACTTAGGGCGCGTACCTCGGTTGCAGTTTGTCCTCGGCTCTGGTTGGTCATGTGGGTGGCAGCCACTTGATGTGTCTGTCCCTTTTACGTCGATGTTTCTCTCTCTCTCTCCCTCTCTCTTCCTCACACTCTATCTGAACAAAAAATGGAAAAATGTCCTCAAGTGAGGATAAAAAAATAAATAAAGTTCTGGATTGGGATACTCTTATCAGATTTCAGTCATGTCAATAAACTAAGATAACATGAAAAACATCCCTATCTTACAGGGTAACAAGCTCTGCTCAGGGAGGCTGGAAATTTAGGTTCTTTCCTAGAAAGAGCACTTCTTGGAACACGTTAATGAAAAAACAAAGATTCTTGCATTGGAGGAGCTGACATTCTAGTGGTTTTCTGATGAACTAATGTGTTTAGGAAAACAGATGCTGAGTACTGATTGAATGGATCCAATAGAGGTCTGGTATAGTTTTAAGTGAAATTACCTTTGGTGCTATAAAAAAACCTAAATAACACTTGGCTTTATTAGTTACAAAGAGAAGGCCATGAAACATCACAGGGTGGTTGGTTACTTATGTTGGCTAACAATCTTTCTCATTTTATTTTTATTTTACTTTTATTTTTGGTGGCACCTGCCCCTAGCGGAAACCGAACCTGGGAGTCTCTGGTCCGCAGGCCGATGCTCAACCGCTGAGCCAAACTGGCCAGGGCTATTTTACTTTTTTTAAATGAAAAAAATTTTTTTATCCTCACCTAAGGATATTTTTCCATTTATCTTTAGACAGATTAGGAGGGAGGGGTCAGGGAGAGAGAGACAGAGAGAGAGAAACATTGATGTGAGAGAGACACATTGACTGGTTGTCTCTCGCGTGACCCTGACCAGGGCTAGGGACCCACTGCAACCGAGGTAGGTGCCCTTGGCTGGAATGAACCCGAGTCTCATTGGTCCGCGGGCTGATGCTCTAACCGCTGAGCCAAACCAGCCAGGGCATCTTTCTCTCTTTTTTTTTTTTTTTTATCCTCACCCGAGGATATTTTTCCATTTTTTTGTACAGATAGAGTGGGAGGGAGAGAGAGGAAGGGGGAGAGAGAGAGAGAGAGAGAAACATCGACGTGAAGGGACACATTGAGTGGCTGCCACCCGCACGACCAACCAGGGCCGGGGACAAACTGCAACCGAAGTACGTGCCCTTAGCGGGAACCAAACCCGGGTCTCTCCGGACCGCAGGACGACGCTCTAACCGCTGAGCCAAACTGGCCAGGGCATCTTTCTCATTTTTTAAAAAAATTTTTTATTATTATTTTTTTGGTACGTTCCCCTAGCAGGAACTGAACCCGGGACTCTCTGGTTCGCAGGCCAACGCTCCAGCCGCTGAACCAAACTGGCCAGGACACATCTATCTCATTTTAAATGATCGATCCATCATCGTCATAGTAGTAGTAATGGAATACTGATAGAATAATAATAGTATAGTACAGTTTTTTCTCAACTGGGGTTCTATGAGAGTACAAACCCTAATGTTTTAGAATATTTGGACGTTCATTGTATGTAACAAATTAACTTTTCTCCAATGCATCTAAATGGGACTTGTTATTCCATCCTTGGGAGAATTGAGAAAATCTTCACTCCAGTATTCACTTTAAGTTCTGTGGTTCCAGTGATGAACCCCAGTTGAAAAAGGTCATGGTGCCCTGGCTAGTTTGGCTCAGCAGTTGGACAATTGACCTGCGGACCAGAGTCCTGGGTTCAGTTTCCACTAGGGGCATGTACCAAAAAAAAAAAAAAAGTCATGGTCATTGTAGTCAGATCTGTTTTTATTTTCCCCCTCCTAACTCTACCACTTATTTAGCAGTGATGTTGGATAAGTTTTTTTTTTTTTAATGTTTTTTATTGATTTTTTTAGAGAGAGGGAGGCAGGGAGAGATAGAAACATCTATATGAGAGACAAACATCATTTGGCTGCCTACTGCATGCCCCCTACTGGGGATGGAGTCTGCATCCTGGACATGTGCCCTGACCAGGAATCTAACCAGGACCAGTCAGTCAGACCATGGGATGACGCTCAATCAACTGAGCCACACTGGTGGGCAACAAGTTTTAATCTCTTAGCTTCAGTTTCCTGATCTATAAAATGGGAATAATAATAGTTGGTTCCTATAGAGCTGGTGTGAGGATTAAACAAAAAAGTCTTTTCAGCCCTGGTCGGATTTGCTCAGTGGTTAAAGCATGGACCTGTGGACCAAGGAGTCGTGGGTTTGATTCTGTTCAGGGGCAGGTACCTCGGTTGTAGTTTGTCCAGGCCCTGGTCGGAGTTGTACAGGAGGCAGCCATTCGATGGGTCTCTCTCAGGTCAATGTTTTTCTCTCTTTTTCTCTCTCCCTCCCTCCTACTCTATTTGAAGATAAATGGAAAAATATCCTCAGGTGAGGTTAAAAAAAAAAAAAAGGGTCTTTCCAGTCTACATTTATCTATTTCTATGGCTTTAAAAACTGTCTATATGCTAATTGACTCCCATATTTATATCTTCAGCCCAGACATCTTCCCTGTGGTTCACTCGCATAGTTCATCTGCCTATTTCTAATCTCATTTGGCTCTCTAGTAGGCATCTCAAACTAAATTTGCACAACACAGAAGGCGGGATTCCTACCATCGTTATTTCCTATGAAACTACTCTTAGTAAAAGAGTAACTAGTCACTTGGGCCAAAACCTTAGGTATTGTCTGTAATTCTTTTCTTCATACTCTAATCAACCCATCAGCAAATCTTCTTGGCTCTATCTCTTGAATATATTTCTAATCTGATCACATATCACCATCTCTACCTTATTATTCTTGTCTAAACCACCTCTTCATCTGTTTAGATAATTACAATATTGTCTTAACTGGTTTCCCTTCTTTCTCACTTGACCTCCTACAGTCTATTATGCACTTCATAACTAGGATGATCTTTTTAACTCTCAATCAGATAGGTCATTCCATTTAATACTTTACAGTAACTTCCTTTTACAATTAAAATGGCCAAATTCTAGCTATGGCCTACACATTTTTACATGATGTAGTTGGTCCCTGCCTTCCTTTCTAGTTCACTCCACTTTTGCTACACTGAACTTCCCTATATTCTTTGATCATGCTAAGTGCATTCCTAGGACCTAGTATTTGTTTTTGCTGTTTGGAGTACTCTTCCCTCAGGTCTTTTTTTGTTTTTGTTACATGCCCCTAGCTGCTAGGGCCTAGCAGAAACCAAACCCGGGACTGTCTGGTCCTCAGGCCGATGTTCTAACCGCTGAGCCAAACCATCCAGGGCTTCCCTCAGGTCTTTGCACTGCTTGCTCCCTTACAGCATTCAAAAAGGTTCTCAGAGTCTGCCTCTTTAGTGAGATCTTTAGTGATCTACACTATAGAAAGCAGTGATCATCCCCCCTCCTTATCTCTCTTGCTTTTTAAAATTTATTTATTTAAGTCCTCACCTGAAGATATTTTTCCATTTATCTTCAAATAGAGTGGGAGGGGGAGAGAGGGAGAGAGAGAGAAATATCTATGTGAGAGGGACACATCTACTGGCTGGCCCCTGCACAACCTGACCAGGGCCGGGGACCAAACCACAGCCGAGGCACATGCTCCTTACCGGAATCAAATCTGTGACTCCTTGGTCTGCAGGCCAATGCTCTAACTGCTGAGCCAAACCAGCCAGGGCTCTTGCTTTTATTTTTATTTATTTTTTGTTTTTTAAAATTTGAGTTTAGAGAGAGAGGAAGGGTGAGGGAGAGAAACATTGATGTGAGAGAGAAACATGTGCCTGACCAGGAATCAAACCAACGAACTTTTAGTTGCATGGGATGATGCTCAACCAATTGAGCCATATTGATCAGGGCTCTCTTGCTTTATTTTTTATGGCACTTATGCTTTCTGAATTTTAATGACTTATTTGTTTATTTATTTATTATTTGTCTTCCTCACTAGAATGTCAAGTCAATGAGAGCAGGATCCTTATATGTCTTGTTCATTCCAGTGCATAGAAAGACCCTGGCCCATAATAAGCCAGGGATGCAGCTCTAGGAAGTTATCTACAGAGTAAAATTATCTAATTTAGATGAAGTGATTCTACCTTTTCAAGGTTTTAAGCCAAAGGAAAACTATTAAGTCAATTAATGAACACTGTGAATTTTGCGCTTTGGGTACTCATGTGAAATGTTAAGTTTTAGAATGTATAACCTTATCAAGAACACATAGTTGTGCATAGCATGTGCTAAGTGATATGTAAAAAATAAACTTGGGCCCTGGCCAGTTTGGCTTAGCGGTTAGAGCATCATCCTGCGGTCCCGAGAGACCCGGGTTCGGTTCCCGCTAAGGGCATGTACCTTGGTTGCAGTTTGTCCCCGGCCCTGGTCAGTTGTGCGGGTGGCAGCCACTCGATGTTTCCCTTTCACATCGATGTTTCTCTCTCTCTCTCTCTCCCCCTCCCACTCTACCTGAACAAAAATGTCCTCGGGTGAGGATAAAAAAATAAATAAATAAACTTGGAGTTCATTTCTTGTGCTTGTTGCAGTGTTTAACATACTCTTTGGTTATCGTCTAATTATAATGGTAGTGATGTTGATGTAATAATATTTTCTCTTGCTCTGACAAGAGGAAATATTTTCCTCACTCTGAACCAGTGGTTTTCAACCTTCCTAATGCTGTGACCCTTTAATACAGTTGATCATGTTGTGGTGACCCCCAACCATGAAATTATTTTCGTTGCTACTTCATAACTGTAATTTTGCTACTGTTATGAGTCGCCATTGGAAATATTTTTTTTCCCGATGGTCTTAGGCAACCCCTGTGAAAGGGTCATTCGACCCTCAAAGGGGTTGCGACCCACAGGTTGAGAACCGCTGCTCTAAACTCTTGATTTAGCCCAGCCAGTGTGGCTCAGTGGTTGATCATCGACCCATGCACCAAGAGGTCACTGGTTCGATTCCCTGTAAAGGAGGGCACATGCCCAGGTGTGGGCCTGATCCCCAGTGGGGGCATGCAGGAGGTGGCCAATCGATGTTTCTATCTCTCTCTCCCTCTCCCTTCATCTCTCTCTAAAAATCAATAACGGAAAAAAGAAAACCTCTTGATTTAAAGTCTCTGTTGATATTGATTTTGGAGGGAATACATTGTTTTCCAAGCTCTTTTTAAAAAAATGTAATATAGTAGCATTTATAGGAGCTCCTTTAAATTTTGCTGTATTTTAAGACCATTCTTGTTAGTCACTATACCATAAAACTGTTTGGTCATGGGCAATTTTATATGATACAATTCAAGTAAACAGCTTTGCTGTATTAGAAATATAGGATAGCCCTGGCCGGTTTGGCTCAGCGGCTAGAGAGTCGGCCTGTGGTCCAGAGAGACCCAGGTTCAGTTCCCGCTAAGGGCACCTACTTTGGTTGCAGTTTGTCCTGGCCCTGGTTGGGTTGTGTGGGTGGCAACCATTTGATGTGTCTCTCTCACGTCAATGTTTCTCTCTCTCTCTCCCTCCCACTCTATCTGAACAAAAAATGGAAAAATGTCCTCGGGTGAGGATAAAAAATAAAAAGAAATATAGGATAACCTAATCTGGAACTAGGAAGATTATATTATCTATGTGTTAATGTAATTTAAAAGCATGTTGGATCTAGTATATTTTATATAAGGTTGTCACTGAATTTTTTATACAACGAACTATCCAGTCTTATACTGTATAATGAAATTTTGTCAGTAATATGGTCATAGTTCCTGCTTTCTCAAACTTGTTCATTCTTTTGAAAGGAAGGAATTATTCAGAATGATGGAGAAATTTCTGTGATTTAGTGTGGGTGGTATGGTGGAATAGACAGATGTACACACAAAGGGATAATAATGGGTAACACTTATTGAGCATTTACTGTACACCAGGCACTATTCTAAGCACTTTCACTTGGACCGTCGCTAAATCTGGTTGAACTATTATTTAAACCACATTTAACTCATTTATTTTGCAGATAAGGAAATTGAACTACAAGAGAGGTTAAGTTGCCTGAGATCACACAACTAGTAAGTGGTGGAGCCTGGATTAGAATTCAGAAACAAGAGGGGTGTTGGTGGAAACTGGGGGCAGAGCATGGAAATGGCCAGCCTCAATTCAGTGGTTTTAGCTGATCTAAAATCCCAGCCACGTAATATAATACGGGCAGGATCATTTTATATAGGTGTTCAGAAACTCATGGCGATAGTGAGAATTTTAGGTGCTGCATGTTACTTTGAGTTCTAAAATAATTTTTCTAGTTCTGTTCTTCCAAAGAGGGTTAGAAGAGAACAATAATTGGTATAAGTATTGGACTTTTCTATAGAAAAGTAAATGTTAGTGAATCTTTATGTCCTGAAATATAAAGTTTTTCTTGGTAAACCTTGAAACCCAGTGATATTAAGGAGCAAGGTTAGTCTACCACCTGTCTAGAGTGCAAACAAGTTGTGAAATAATAATGACTTACATTTGTATATTGCTTTTTAATTTACAAAGTACTTTGGTAAACATTTTCTTAATCGATCTTATAACAAACATATCTGTGAAATAGGCAGAGTAGATATTCTGCCATTTGACAAACTTCCACAGAGGAGGGAGGCAGCTGCCTGAGGAAAGAGCCCTTGAATAACCTCTAGTTGCTGGACCCTCTTTTATGAAGATTCTATTCATAAAGGAAGTTGCTATTCATGACAGAACTGCCAGAGTGTGAGTGGTAGACTTCTGCATTATGGTGATTGGGGCTTAATTTCTTATATAAGTGATTGGAAAGTTGCTTAATCTGGAAGCAGAAGATACTTGTCATGAAGAATGGGCAAAGATGGCCTGTTATAATTAGTATGTTCTTAATGTTTGTTAAACTGAAAGGCTAGGCATTTTAAAGAAATATAATTTAGTTTAAAATTTTAATTTTAATAGCAACACTGTTGTAATCTTTTTAAAACTAGTATTTTAATTAAAACTTTTTACTACTTAGGCTGAAATAATGTTGATGCTGTTTTGACTGTGTTGTCGATTGGCATAGAGGTAGGGAGCTTTACTTTTCTGAAGTCAAAAAAGAAAGTTTGGTAGCATCTGAAAAGGCTGATGTAACATAGCCTAAGTGAAATGTTTATAACAGTTTACTGTGTTCCCTGGTTCCTTTGTTCATTTTGGAGTAGTTTGGATTGCTTTGGTAATTTATTGGTCTGAGGTATTAAGAGGGACTTTTCAAAATTCTTAAAGGTACCTTGTATAAGGGAATAAAGTTGGATTCATAGAATCACTTCACTTTAAAGTAATTTATGATTGACAGTATGTGACTTGGTCTTCAAAAATCTAAGGAATTGCTGAATATTATGTATTCTTAGTATCTTTCAGTTCTGTGTTTTCTTTTTCCATGGTGCTCTCTTGAAACTGTCTCCTTATCATCACCCTCTCCCTCGTGGTCTGCCATCTGTTGGTTTGGCTCTTTATTTCAGAATAGGAAGGCAGGAAAGGGTATTTGTGCACAAGATAAAACTAGTCCTATTTGGAGCTCAGTGAGCTGCTGGAGCACTTAAGCAATAAGGCTGCTGCTGATAAATTCCCAAGGTACTATAGGCCCATAGGACTAGAACAGCGATTTTCAACCTTTTTTATCTCGTGGCACACATAAACTAATTACTAAAATTCTGAGGCATACCAAATTATGTTTTTTGCTGATCTGACAAAAAGAAAGGTATAATTTTGATTCATTCACACCAGACGGCTCTTGTTGTGTTGGCATTGTGTTTTTTTTTATTTGACAGTCTAAGGAAAAAGTGCCCCTGATTAAATAGTCAGGTATTATATATTTTAAAAATTCTTTCGGCACACTGGTGGCACACAGGTTGAAAATCACTGGACTAGAAAGATGGTGATAACTGAAGTATTGTCTGGAAGTTTTTTCTGTGACTGTTGTTTTATTTAATAAAGAAAAATTAAAAACTAAATCATATTTAAATACTTTTTCCCATGAAAAACCATAAATTGGTTAGATGTTAACAGGCTGATAAATAACAGTAATTATATATGAGAGTTTAGCATGTTGCATGTTAGTGGAATTTATGTTAGAACTTTATAAATATAATTTGATCATAGTACATTTACATTCACTTATGCCTGACTGTGCATTAATCTGTTATGGTAATATGTAGTCCTAGGCAGATAATTCAATTTTCCAGACAGCCTTTCTTTTTTTTTTTTTTATTTTTTAGTATTTTTTATTACAAAATATTTTAAACATATATTAGTATAAAAGTATAGAGACTAGTATAAAAAGAGCTCTCATGTACCCATCACTGATTTTCAAAAATTATTATAGGCAGTCTTGTTTCCCTCTATATTTATATCCAACACCACTCCACCTCTAATCCCTGCACTTTTTTGAACCAAATCTCAGACATATTTAATTTGTAAATTTTCAATATTTCAGTATGCCTATCTAAAAGATAGTCTCCTTCTTTATAAAATAAGCGTAATACCATTATCATATCGAAAAAATATATAGCGAATTCTTAATATTATCAAATCTGTAATCAGGTTTCATTTTCTTTTTATTGTTATATATTGTTTGAAATGAGATTCAAATAAGGTCTATACTTTACAATTGTTTGGCTTGTTGATTAAATTACTTTTAATATTTGGACTCTCCCTCCATCTCTTTTCTATTTTTATTTTATTTTATTTTTTTATCCTCACCCAAAGACACTTTTGCATTCATTCTCAGATAGAGCGGGAGGGAGAGAGGGGAGAAGAGAGAGAAACATCGATGTGAGAGCCCTTAGTGGGAACCAAACCCTGGCCTCTGGTCTGAGGGCTGACGCTCTAACAACTGCTGACACAAACCGGCCAGGGCTGTTTTTTTTCTTAACATTTTTTGTTAGAAGTAACCAGGTTGTTTGCCCTGAGAAGTTTCCCATTTGCTGATTGCTTCTCTATAATGCCATTTACCATGTTGTTCTGTCTCCTGAATTTCCTGTACTATTTGCCAGATTAAAAAGAATTTTTTTTTCTAGTTGTTTTTTATTTTTATCCTCACCCGAGGACATTTTTCCATTTTTTATTCAGATAGAGCGGGAGGGAGAGAGAGGAAGAGAGAGAGAGAGAAACATCGACGTGAAGGGACACATCGAGTGGCTGCCACCCGCACGGCCTACCAGGGCCGGGGACAAACTGCAACCAAGGTACGTGCCCTTAGCGGGAACCGAACCCGGGTCTCTCAGTACCGCAGGCCGATGCTCCAACCGCTGCGCCAAACCGGCCAGGGCGAGTTTTTTTTTTTTGTTTGTTTGTTTTTTTAATCCTCATCCGAGGACACTTTTCCATTTTTTGTACAGAGTGGGAGGGAGAGAGAGGAAGAGAGAGAGAGGGAAACATCGATGTGAAAGGGACACATCGAGTGGCTGCCACCCGCACGACCAACCAGGGCCGGGGACAAACTGCAACCGAGGTACGTGCCCTTAGCGGGAACCGAACCCGGGCCTCTCCGGACCGCAGGCCAACGCTCCAACCGCCGAGCCAAACCGGCCAGGGCAGTTGTTTTTTTTTAATATGAGTACTTCATAGGAATGGTTTGTGTTTCCATCAGGGGGTACATGAGGTCTTGTTATCCTCTTTGTGATGTTAAGAACTATTGATGATCATTGTTTAGATATAGTTATTCATCAGGGATTGCGAAATAGTGAAGTTTATTGCTCCTTCCTCATGTATCATGTGTTCTTTTGGATAGTTGAACAATGTAAATTGTATATTTAGGGCATTTTATTTATGTTAGAACTGGTTCTGGGAAAATTTGACAAAGTTCTGTGGTGGAATTCCTTTAAGGCAGTGGTTCTCAACCTGTGGGTCGTGACCTCTTTGCCGGTCGAATGACCCTTTCACAGGGGTCACCTAAGACATAACAGTAGTAAAAGTATAGTTATGAAGTAGCAACGAAAATAATTTTATAGTTGGGAGTCACTACAACATGAGGAACTATATTAAAGGGTTGCGGCATTAGGAAGGTTGAGAACCACTGCTTTAAGGGAAGAGTGCAAGTCTTTATTGAAAATTAAGGGAAAACTTAGGAATATTGAATAACTAGACTTTGCTTAAAAGATGTTTGGCCAATAAATAGGTTAATGTCCATTGTGAGATAGCAGCTTGTGACCTAGCGTGTGTAACTGGTCACTGGTGCTTGTTCTTCTTATCCATCAGTGTTTCTTGTTTTGTTTTGTTTTTTTATCCTCACCCGAGGATATTTTTCCATTTTTTGTACAGATAGAGTGGGAGGGAGAGAGAGGAAGGGAGACAGAGAGAGAAACATCGACGTGAAGGGACACATCGAGTGGCTGCCACCCGCACGACCAACCAGGGCCGGGGACAAACTGCAACCGAAGTACGTGCCCTTAGCAGGAACCGAACCCGGGTCTCTCCGGACCGCAGGCCGACGCTCTAACCGCTGAGCCAAACTGGCCAGGGCTCCATCAGTGTTTCTATTCAGAAATTTCTTTCTTTTTTTTTTTTTTAGTCCTCACCTGAGGATATGTTTTTCCATTTATCTTCAGATAGAGGGAGGGAGGGAGGGAGGGAGGGAGGGAGAGAGAGAGAGGGAGAGAGAGAGAGAGAGAGAGAGAGAAACATCCATGTGAGAGAGTCACATCTATTGGTTGCCACTGCATGACCCCAACTGGGGCCGGGTATGAACTGCAACTGAGGTGCGTGACCTTGGCTGGAATCAAACCCATGACTGTTTGGTCCCCAGGCCCACGCTCTAAACACTGAACCAAATAGGCCAGGGTCCTATTCAGAAATTTCAGAAGTGGTTTGTGCAGGGCAGCAGTTATTCTGTTTCTTGAGCCATATTTCTCAGCATGCGTTTTTGAACAGGCCTTGTATATGAGTCAGATTTTGAAAATACTGAGTTTTCATAACAGCATATTTTGTATTAAAGATTGTCAGAGAACTGAAGCAGTATTTCCCAATATAGTTCCTTGACAAAAGGTTTTTGGGGTCAAATAAACTTAGTAAACAATGTGCACTTTATCCTCTTCAAATGTAATGATACATGTTAACATATAAAAGACCTACAGTAAAAAAAAAAAAAAAAAAAACTCAAAAATTCTGTTTAACATTAATTCCGGATTTTCCAAATTTATTTTGATCACTGAACCTTTTATCCTCTCTACCATAGGTACATGCTGGGACAACAGGCATAAAATTAATATCCTGCCCTTGCCAGTTTGGCTCAGCAGTTAGAACGTCTGCCTGTGGTCCAGAGAGACCTGGGTTTGGTTTCCGCTAAGGGCACGTACCTTGGTTGCAGTTTGCCCTGGCCCTGGTTGGGTTGTGCGGGTGGCAGCCGCTCAATGTGTCCCTTTCATGTCAGTGTTTCTCTCTTTCTCTCTCCCTCCCTCTCTTTCTCTTCCTGTCTCTCCCTCCCACTCTATCTGAACAAAAAATGGAAAAGTGTCCTCAGGTGAGGATAAAAAAAAAAAAATTAATATCCTAGGCAAACTGAGATGTATAGTCAATCCCTTCACCCTACTCTCACCTCCCCAATAACTGACTGGTTAGTAAAGGCTAGGTGAACAAATAAAAAAAATCTGTTTGAGGTTAGGTTAAGTTAAGGAAGCAATGAGTAGTATAAAGCTTATTTTTATGTGGAATTTGGGATGATTGTTTTGTTGTTTGATAGGAAAAAAAATTCTTTCACACTGTACTGGATTAAAAGATAAGTGACCCATACCTCTTTAAGTAAATATTAAGGGAAATAAAGTGTGGTTCTTTTGGAGCACTCTATATATGGACATTTTTAGTGTGTTTGTGTATGTGAGCACGGGTGTGAGCCTGTGTGTGTGTGTGTATACTGTTGTCCCTGATTATCAGTACTGTTGGGAGTAGTGAGAGGGGGAAAGGAACTTGTATTGGGTTGTGGATTGGATTTTTTTTTCCTTCAAGTCAATTCTGCAGCATACCTAGCTTTCTGTTTTATTGACTGTATCTAGTAATTTGCTTTGTTAATCACTCCCTTTGCCTAGTTAGATTTTTGGTATGGTCTTATTTTATTAATGTTTTTCTTGCCCTGGCCCATGTGGCTTAGTAGTTAGAGTGTCGACCTGCACACCAAAGTGACTCGGGTTTGATTTCCAGTCAAGGGCATGTACCCGGGTTGCGGTTTGATCTCCAGTCCCAGTCAAGGTACATCCACATTGATGTTTCTCTCTCTCTCTCTCTCTCTCTCTCCCTTTTTTCCTCCCTCCCTCCCTTCCACTCTCTCTAAAGATCAATGGAAAAAATATCCTCAGGTGGGGACTAACAAAAAAAATGTTGTTTTTGTTTTTGAGGATTAGGTTATATTTTATTTACATCTCTGAATGTTTCCTTGTTGGTTCTAAGTTGGTAAGGCTTTGTGAATTTAGCTATGCTAGTTTCTTTGTCAGTCCATATCAATTTTTTTTTTTAATCCTCACCTGAGGATATTTTTCCATTTTTTGCTCACATAGAGTGGGAGGAAGAGAGAGAGAGAAACATCAACGTGAAAGGGACACATTGAGTGGCTGCCACCCACACGACCAACCAGGGCCAGGGACAAACTACAACCAAGGTACGTGCCCTTAGCAGGAACTGTACCCGGGTATCTCTGGACTGCAGGTTGATGCTCTAACCGCTGAGCCAAACCGGCCAGGGCCCATATAAATTTTTTAAAAAACTTGTCTAAAGGTACAAAAATCTTGCTGGGATTTTAATAAGTATTGCATTAAACCTATAGATCAATTTGGGGGAGAACTGACATTTTCATACTTAGTCTTCCAATCTAGAAACATGGCACGTCTCTTCATTTATTTAGATCTTTGATTTTTCTTTTTTTCATCTGTATCTTATAATTTTCAGCATGTGGAACCTGGGTATTTCATTAAAAAGTGTTTTTAAAACTTCTTATTAAACTATAATATATATTCATATAAGTGCACATATAGTAAATGCACAGCTTGATTGATTCCACAGGGATGGATTTATTTTCAAATTCTATTTTCTGTCAACCTGAGAGATTTTTCAGGAGGGAGTTAGGTAGGGTTCAAGATGAGGGAATAAGATCTCATTTAGTCCTGAGTCAGGTCCTCATAGTGTATCTTCATTGTTTGGTTTAAAAGTGAATTCTCCAGACAGTAGACATATTCAGAGATGATTAAGCTCATTTCCAAATGTATTTTGCCATTTAACTTTTCTTTGCTATAATTTACCATCAGTCATGTTACAATACAGATTTGTCTAGATGGTTTCTGATATATAGGAATTCACACTATTTTAAAACAGTAAAGATGTGGGTTGAATATTTAAATGATGGGTAGATCTGCCTTCTCATTTTTGTTGAACCCAGCTAGTCTCTGCCCTTTACCTACCTTCTATGTAGTTTGTAGAAAGTACAAGCTTAAGAAAACTTGTCATCTCCCTGGCTAGCTTTTATCTTCCTTCCAAGAAAGGGTAGGCAACTTACTGTCGGTGTTCATGGGAGCAATATTTTTCTGTCTGCTCCATTTTAGAGATGGTATCACTGTAATTACTTAAAGGAAAATAATTGTTGTAAGAAAATTAAAAGTGAGATTTACTTAATATAGATACTCTAGGAATAAATAAATTTACTACACCTGCTCCATCAGGAAGGACATGGTTAATAAAGGAAAAACATATTTATCATTTAACTCCTGTGTATACTTTTATTGTAAAAGATAGTCTTTTGTTTTTCTCCACTTTTATATCACTGGGGCCCAGTTGTGCTTGATTCAGCTGTTTCTGTCTTCCTCTTCAAACTTTTATTTTGACATTTTCTCAAATCATAGAAAAGTTGAAGAATACTACAATAACAACCCATATGCTTTTCACCTAGTTTCACATATTGTAACATTTTGTTGCAGTTTTTTTTTCTCTAAATACACACACACACAAACAATTTTGCTTTAAGCGAGAGTAAGTTGTAGTCGCCATGATACTACTCCCTGCTCCTAATACTTCCAGTATGCATCTCCTAAAAACAGCAACATTCTCCATTATAACCTCAATACCTTTATCCACGCCTAAGGAAAATAACTGCAACTTAATATTATCTAATATGCAGTGTCTGTATTTAAAATTTTCTAGTTGTCTCTCACATGTCTTTTATAACTTTTTTGTTTGTTTTTTTGTTTTTGAATCACATTTACATATTGCTTTTGTTTTTATGTCTCCTTTAATCTAGAACAATCCCCTGACTTTTTATTTTATTTTATTTTTTATCCTCACCCGAGGACATTTTTCCATTTTTTGTTCAAATAGAGCGGGAGGGAGAGAGAGGGAGGAAGAGAGAGAGAGAAACATCGATGTGAAGGGACACATCGAGTGGCTGCCACCCGCACGACCAACCAGGGCCGGGGACAAACTGCAACCGAGGTACATGCCCTTAGCGGGAACTGAACCCGGGTCTCTCTGTACCGCAGGCTGACGCTCCAACCGCTGAGCCAAACTGGCCAGGGCTCCCCTGACTTTTTAAATGACATTAACTTTATTGAATGAACTAGGGCATTTGTCTTAAATAACGTCCTATGATTTGAATTTGCTGATTGTTTCTTTAAGATTATATATTCAGCCTAAACATTTATTGCACGAGCACTATATAGATGATGTGTACTTTTTGCATCACCTCAGGGACCATTTAATTAAGCCATTTTAATAGGTGATACCATACTTGATCACTTGTTTAGGGTGGTGACTAGTACCAGATTACTTCACTCTAAATGCACTTTTACTAATAAGTAATCTAGGGGTGGTATTTTGAGATTGTGTGAAAATACTTTCTCCCACAACCTTTTCCTGATAAGCATCCATGGGAAGATCATCCTTGCTTAGATAAATTTTTTTTTCCCTTTCTTTTCTTTAAAATCTGAGGATAGCCCTGGCCGGTTTGGCTCAGCAGTTGGAGCGTCGGCCTGCGGTCCAGAGAGACCCGGGCTCGGCTCCCGCTAAGGGCACGTACCTCGGTTGCAGTTTGTCCCCAGCCCTGGTAGGTCGTGCGGGTGGCAGCCACTCGATGTGTCCCTTCACGTCGATGTTTCTCTCTCTCTCTCTTCCTCTCTCTCCCTCCCGCTCTATCTGAACAAAAAATGGAAGAATGTCCTCGGGTGAGGATACAAAAAAAAAAAAAAATCTGAGGATATTTTTTTAGAGAAAATGGAAGGGAGGGGAAGAAGGGAGAAAGAGAGAGAAACATTGATTGCCTCCCAACTGTACCCCGATTGCACCCCAACCAGGGCCAGGGCTGGAACCTGCAACCCAGGTACGTGCCCTTAATCGAGAATTGGCTGACACTCTAACCATGGAGCAACACCAGTTAGGGCCCTTTCTTTTTTTTTTTTAATATATATATATTATATATATGTTTTTAATATAATATATATATGTTTTGTTTTGTTTTGTTTTGTTTTTGAGAGAGAGAGGAAGGGAGAGATAGAAACATTGATGTGAGAGAGAAACATCAATCTGCTGCCTCCTGCACGTCCCCCCCTCCCCCCCAGGGGATCGAGCCCAAAACCCAGGCATGTGCCCTGACTGGGAATTGAATCAGAACCTGTCAGTCTATGGGACCACACTCAATCCACAGAGCGACACTGGCAGGGCAGGGCCTTTTCTCTCTCTCTATTTTTTAATCCTCACTCGAGGATATTTTTCCATTTATCTTCAGATAGAGTAAGAGAGGGAAGGAGAGAAAGAGAGAGAAAAAGAGAAAGAAACAAACATCGATGTGAGAGGGACACATCATTGGTTGCCTCCGGGATGACCCCACCAGGGCTGGGACGAACTGCAGCTGAGATATGTGCACTTGACTGCAATTGAACTCGAGACTCATTGGTCCACGAGCTGATGCTCTACTGCTCAGCCAAACCAGCCAGGGCAGGCCTTTTCTTTTTTTAGTAAAAAAATATTCTTAAGCAATATACTCATTAAGCAATATACTCAACGTGGTACCAAGGGGTTACAGCAAAATGTATGAAAATGTATGTTTCCCCCTTTTATTTATTCTCACCTGAGGACATGTTTTATTGATGAGAGAGAGAGAAGAGAGAGAGAAACAGAAACATCAGTATGACAGGGAAACATAGATTGGCTGCCTGCCATACATGCCCTGACTAGGAATCAAACCCACAATTTTTTTGGTGCATGGGTCGATGCTCCACCAACTGAGTCACCCAGCTCAGGCTGTATGTTTCCCTTTTGTTCTCTATCTTCACTTTCCTAGTTTTTCTCAGAGTTAACTATTATCAGTTTTTTATGTGTCTTGTCAGAGATTCTAAAACCCTTTCAGTCATGCATTCATGTAGTCTCATCTTTTTTCTTTTTATATAATTGGTGGCATATTGAAGACTGTTCTACATCTTTTTTAAAAAAACAATGTTTTTATTGCTTTTAGAGAGAGAGAAAGGGAGAGGGAGAGGTAAAAACATCTGTGAGAGAGAAACAATGATAGGCTGCCTCCTGCATAACCCCCACTGGGGATCAAGTCTGCAACCCAGGCATGTACCTTGATCAGAAATGGAACTTCTAGCTCTTAGTGCATGGGATGATGCCCAACCAACTGAGCCTCATCAGCCAGGCTACATCTTTTTTTTTTTTTTTTTATTGTAAATTATAGATATATTTAACATTTAAAGAAGTTTTATAGTGTACAATTCAGTGCCATTAAATGTATTCACAATGTTGTATTACTATCTATATCCAAAACTTTTTTTCATTATTCACAACAAAAACTCTGTACCAATTAAACAATAATTCCCTCTTCCCTTCTCCCCTAAGCCCCTGGTAACCTCCATCCTACTTTTCTTTATCTAGAAATTTGCCTATCCTTGGTACCTCATATAAGGGGAATCATGTAATATTTATCTTTTTATGCCTGGCTTATTTCACTAAGCAAAATACTTTTTTTTTTTTTTTTTTTATCCTCACCCGAGGACATTTTTTTCTATTTTTTGTTCAGATAGAGTGTGGGAGGGAGGGGGAGAGAGAGAGAGAGAGCGAGAGAGAGAGAAACATCGAAGTGAAAGGGACACGTCGAGTGGTTGCCACCCACACGACCCAACCAGGGCCGGGGACAAACTGCAACCGAGGTACGTGCCCTTAGCGGGAACCGAACCCGGGTCTCTCAGGACCGCAGGCCGACGCTCTAACCGCTGAGCCAAACCGGCCAGGGCTCACTAAGCAAAATACTTTCAAGGACTATCCATATTGTACCATATATCAAAATTTTATTTCTTTTTATGACTGAGTACTACTCTCTTATATGTATTATATTTTGTATATCCATTCATCTGCTTATGGACACTTGGGCTGTTTCTGTGTTTGGGCTACTATGAATAATTCTGCTCTGAACATTGGTGTACAAATATTTGTTTGAATCCCTGCTTTCAGTTCTTTTGGATATATACCTAGGAGTGAAATTGCTTAGTCTACATCTTAGTGCATTTTTTTAATTTAATATATCATGGTTATCATTCCAATTCAGTACATTACAGATAATTCCAGATAGTCCTTACTCATTTTAATGACTGCCTTGAATCTCAGTATATGTGTATAGTTTATTTAACCAGTTTCTTATTGGACTTTAGATTCTTCCCCCTTTTTGTTTTTTACCTTATTTTTTCTTTTTGCTACTCTAGACAAGGCTGCAAGGAATAGGATATTTTTTAGTTTAAGCAATACCTTATTTCTTGATTAAAACTGCAATGTAAAAGATTAAAACTGCAATGTGAAAATGTTGGTTGGGCTTAGTGTCATTGAGCATACCTTCTAAACATCCTTAAAATTCATCTCACAGGCCTAATACATTATTGCTCTTTTATTTTAGGCTTTCATTTCTCAACTTAACTTTTGGGGTGTCTCTAGTGTCTTGGCCACTGTCTTTTTCATTCTTTTAGTATTATCTATAGTTTCTGCTGGGTAACTTTGTTATGTATCGCTATCATATTGTGTTGTAATTGCTGATATATCCTTGCCCTATTCTGGGTTCTGAGTCATTTAAATGTTTTAAAAAATATGTATTTTGTTGATTTTTTAGAGAGAGGTAGAAACATCTATCGGCTGCCTCCTGCTCACCCCCACTGGGGATGGAGCCCACAACCTGGGCACATGCCCTGACTGGCAATCGAAAGGAGACCTCCCAGTCCATGGGACCACACTTAATCCACTGACCTCACGGGCGGGGCTGGGTTCTGAGTCATTTAGAAGAGCTGTGCTTTCTATCTAACAGACCTTCCTACTTTGGATAAATTTTGCACAATCTTGTCAAGTTTCTGGTAGTAATAAAGAGGAATTCCTTTGTTAAAGTTAATATACAGGGTGGGGCAAAAGTGGGTTTACAATTGGTTCATATGGAAATAATACAATAATTAATAAATAATAATACAAGAATAAACTCTGGCCCTGGCCAGTTTGGCTCAGCGGTTAGAGCGTCGGCCTGCGGTCTGGAGAGACCCGGGTTCGGTTCCCGCTAAGGGCACGTACTTCGGTTGCAGTTTGTCCCCGGCCCTGGTTGGTCGTGCGGGTGGCAGCCACTCGATGTGTCCCTTCACGTCGATGTTTCTCTCTCTCTCTCTCCCTCCCACTCTGTCTGTACAAAAAATGGAAAAATATCCTCGGGTGAGGATAAAAAAAAAAAAAAAAAAAAAAAAAAAAAGAATAAACTCTGTTCTGTGTACTTACAACTATAAATCTACTTTTGCCCCACCCTGTATAGTTACAGAATTTTTAAAAATGTGCAAATAAAACTGACCTTAATTCATTAATAAATGTGCTATGTATATCCCTTTGATTTTTTAAAATTTATTATTTTTTATGAAGAGATAAAAAGGTTACTTTTAAGTAAGTATTTGGTGCTTTTATGTCTCCCCTATCCCCATTTCTTTTGATATCAAATAGTCTAAATTTTATTTTTTTCCTTCTCAAAATTATACTTACATATTGATACTCTGAAATGTTGTGAGAAGCTAGCTATTGTAACTATTTTTTAAAAATCCTCACCTGAGGATATTTTTCCATTTATCTTCAGATAGAGTGAGAGGGGGAGAGAGAGAGAGAGAAAGAGAAAGAAAGAAACATCGACATGAGAGAGACACATTGATTGGTTGTCTCCCGCACAACCCGGACCAGGACTGGGGACTGAACCACAACCGAAGTATGTGCCCTTGACTGGAATTGAACCCACAACTCTTCCGTCTGCAGGCTGATGCTCCAACTGCTGAGCCAAACTAGCTAGGGCTACTTCCAACACTTTTGCTATTTCCTCATTATTTATTTTAGGAAGCCTCATAAGAATGATTTTTTTGAAGTATAAATTGCATATATCTTTGGGAGTTCAGTGAGGATAAATTTACCAAAAATGTTATGATTGCTATGACTGAGGCTTTAGATGCTAGCAAATCAAAGGTTCTAAAGAAGGGGGAGGAGATTTTTCTCTACAAACAATGTATGATGGAGACCACTGGCTTTTTTATGCCTCTAGAAATCTACTTCTGTTGAAGTCTATTGTCTGGTTCATGGCCACTGGTCAGCTACAAATTAAAGTATCCTGCATGTGCTGACATTTCTATTTGTATTTGTGCACTAATTGCATCTATTTGTGTAACAAGTTGCTGAACCTGACAGATTCATAACTTGCTTTACTTTTTGTTCCCAAAGATTATTTCATTATAAAGTGCATTGATATTCTAAAACCCAAGGTTGGTAGCAGCTATTCTTTGTAATCATATTGAAAATAGAGTAACTAAAAACAGTAAACTTGTGTATAGCTAGTTATTATCAACCTTCTGTACTAGAACATTGTAGTGATGTAACAAGAGTTAAAATAACTTCTATATTGTCAATAAGAGTTACTGTATTTCTAATATTACACTAACTTCCATGATGAAATATAAACGAAATAACTTAAAATAGTTCAGATTACTTCCCTTTGGGCGTTATATGGTGAACAGTCAGAGACCATACACTGCAATACCTAACATTTATTTTTACAGTTTCAAAGTATTTCTATGTAAGAGACATGGAAATTCCAAGATGAGAAATTGGTACATGAAGGAAGTATAGGATTTGTTAGGAAGAGAGGAAGGGGTGGGCATTCTAGGGTTCAGTAGCATGAGTAAGGGCAGAAGTGAACACATCCCAACTGAATGATGGTAAGGATCAGTAGGGATTCCTGCCTGACAAGAGCAGAGGGCTGATGAGGAAAGAGAATGAGGTAGTTAAGATTTGATAGGTTGTAGGAAACAGTTGCTTGTGAGCCTTGGAAAGCAGAGTGAGGAATTTAACCTTAGGGAACTAGATCACCCAGGCAGGGTCCTGGCAGGAAATAAATGGACTGGTTATAGAGGTTTGGGTAGGATTAAGGAAAGCAAGAAGAGATTGGAAGTTTCCAAGGCCTAGTAATACCGGGAAGCCATTGATACTTTTAAGCCAGAGGGGGCAAGGACAGGAACAATGATGCCTAATGAGAGCTGAAGCACTGGAAGCCGAAGCAGTGGATAGGACCTATGGCTGTAGAGGAAAGGGTTTTGAGATGGGGAGAAAGCCAGGGAAATAAGGACCCTAAATTCTTTTTCTTCTCATCCTCTATTTCCTGCTAGTGCCTCTCATTGGCCTGACCCAATTGAAGGCCAGGGGAGCTTGGGCAGTGTAGTCCTAGCAGTCAGCCTTAAAGGACACAAAGCAGAGCATAGAAGGGTAGAGATTAAGTTTGGGAAGACTGGGGTTAAATAAAGAATGCCTAGCCCAGAACCCATTTAAAATTATTGTAAATTTGTAAGCTGAGGAATGTTGTAGTGAAAATGCTCTTGTAGGAAGATTTGGTTTAGTGGATTTTGAGGGTCTTAAAAAAATTACTTCAAGCAAAGTTCCAATTTCTAACAAAAAGGCACAATGCAATCTATTATCTGATTTATCCTCATAGCCCATGAGGGACCGCCACAGCCTCTCAATTTTTAACTGCCTCATGTGGGTGTAGGACCTGCCCATTCCTAGTCTCTGTCTCTCCTACATGACTTCTTCTGTATATCCTTAGTCAGTTCAGCTAGACTTCAGGCGATTCTCAATGATGTTTGTTCTGTAGTTGTAATTTTTTTTTCTTTGATTTTAGAGAGAGAGGAAGGGAGAGGGAGAGAGAGAAACATCAATGAGAGAGAACATCAACTGGCCACCTCCTGCATGTCCCCCACTGGGGATCGGGCCTACAACCTAGGCATGTGTCCTGACTGGGAATTGAACTGGTAACCCCTTGGTGCATGGATCAGTACTCAACTACTGAGCCACACCGGCTGGACTGTAGTTGTAATTTTGATGTGGTTGTGAGACAGTGCAAGTATCACATTTACCTGCTCCACTCTTAACTTGCTTAAAAAAAAAATCCTCACCAGAGGATATGTTTATTGATTTTTAGAGAGATAGAGAGATATCAATGTGAGAAACATCTATCAGTTGTCTCCTGTGCACACCCCAACCAGGGATTGAATTCACAACCTTTTGGTGTATGGGATGATGCTTCAACCAACTGAGCCACCTGGCCAGGGCCTTAACGAGCTTTTTGAAGAACAAAAGTTTTAAATTTCGATGAAGTTTATTGTATCAAATTTTTTAGCCCTATTTAAGAAATCTTTGTCTAATGCAGGTGCTAAGATTTTTTTCCTGTATTTTCTAAGAGATTTTTATAGTTTAACTCTTAAATTTGGGTCTGTGAACTAATTTGAGTTGATTTTTGTATATGGTATGAAATTAGGATTGAGGTTCATTTTTTTTTTTTTGTATGCATATTCAGTTGTTCCAGCCCCCTTTGTTGAAGATTATCTTTTCTCTAATAAACTGCCTTGGCACCTTAGTTAAAAATTAATTGACCATATATGTTGGGTCTATTTCTTGAGTTTCAGTTCTGAACTGTTGATCTCTCTTGTTACCAATGCACATGTCTTGATAACTGTAGCTTTATAATAAGCCTTAAAGGCAGATAATAGAATTTCTTCAGCTTTGTTCTCTGTCAAAATTGTTTTGCTATTTTCAGATCTTTGCATGTCTGTTCTGCAAGTTTCTGATGAGAACTGTGCAAGTATTTTGTTGTTGTTGTTATCTGATTGTGATCATTTAACGTTATCTTGAGATTGTGGCTAGGAGTAACAGATTTTATTATAGCACCAGGACGCTAAGAATGAGCTGAATTGGCATTTGATTCATTGAAACCTTCTGAGGTTTTTAATCCTAAAAAATTTGGAGTGATATAGAACATATGAAACCACCATGACAGTGATAAGAAGTAGCATGATTTAGTGGTTGAGGTTGGATGTCAGACAACTCTGGTTTGAATCCTTTACTCTATTAGTACTAGCAGTGTGACCTTGGATTAAACTATTTAGCCTCTCTGTCTTTGTTTCCTTTCCTGGCAAATGGGAATAATAATATAGTACCTATTTCATAGAATTGTTCTGATATTAAGGTAACACATGTAAAGTATTTAGCACTAGTGCCTGCCACATAGAAAGTGCTCAAAGCATGTTAAGTGCTATTACTGCTTTGTTCAACTATAGAATGTTAAAAACCTTCAGAATTTGATACATTTACTTGTAGGAAGTATTAAGTCTACACTTGCGCTTAAATCCTTTGGTGTCCTTCATTTATTTCATTATTGTTCAGTCCTTGGGTTATTTTTCCAGCCCCACTTTTCATTGGTGAATTTGATACCTTTATTCACATAATTAAATTTGGATTTGTGCATTCGACCATGAGTGGAAAAGGAACAATTGGCCTTTAATGGTATTAACTATACTGTAAATACAAAACAAAACGAAACAAAACAAAACAATAGCAGGGTTTTTTCTTTGCCAGTATTTAGCTGGTTCATCAGGAGTGTGAATTGGTGGTTCTAGGAATAAGCAAAAAACTATTAGTTCAATTCAGTTTTGTCCAAGTTCTTTACTGGCTGAATAAGCATATCTGCTTCCTAGTTTTTTTGACTAGTTTTAATTATTGATGTAACAAAACAATTTTACCAGCAAACTCAGCAAATTTTTTCCTTTTCTAAGTGTATTCACTTTCTAAATAAGAACAATAACAACCTCAAAACACTCTTTCCCTTTTTATTAGCTGTTTAATTTTGTGGCGCTAAACATCGATAATTATATGATTTAATGAGTAAGAGTCAGTCAGTCAGCCTAAATGAAGCCATGTAGAGGAGAACTCTTGGGCCAGGGGTGAGGGAGAGGTGGATCACAGTGTGCATTTAATTTTCAGTTGCAGAACTTTGTAGATGGGTTATCCCTCTTGCTCTTCCAGAAATGCCCTTGAGAAGTATCCTTATTGACCTTTTTTTTAATGACTCTCTGAAGTCATACATTTAGAGCTCTGTAAACTTATTTGTGGGTGTGGCAGAGGTGGTAGTGAATGACAAATTCAGTTTTAAATATGTTGAAATTAACATTCCTTGGGACATGTGAGTGTGTATATCATGTTAGCAGTGGATATTCAGATCTGGAAATTTGGACTATACTCATTAGCATATGAGAAGTAGGTGAAAGCTTTGGGAGTCGCTGGGATTACTCCAAGAATGTCTATAAGTGAGAGGAGGAAATAGAAATGGACTAAAGACAGAATCCCTGGGGTCCTTCCACTGTAGTACAACCATACTTGGAAACAGTTATTTTAAAATGCTTTCATTATATCTGTTCAGAGTAAGATAAGATCCAAATTGAAATTAGATTCTATGTAAATAATGAACTCCATAGACCCAGATTGCTCAGCTCAATTCAGCAAATATTTGTTGAGGTCCCTCTATGTGCTTTACCTTTGCTGAGCACTGGAGATATAAGCAAATCTGAAATTGTCTTTGCTCTTATGGACCCATGAGAGGACATTAAACTGATAATCACACTAATACTACATAATTGCAAACCATGCAGAATACTGTGAAGGGTCAAGTACTGGGTGCTGAATAAACATTTTAAAAGAGGTACCAGGACTGCCCTGGCCGGTTTTGATCAGTGGTTAGAGCATTGGCCTGCTGTCCCGAGAGTCCTGGGTTTGGTTCCCACTAAGGGCACATACCTTGGTTGCAGTTTGTCCCCGGCCCTGGTTGGTCGTGCCGGTGGCAGCCACTCGATGTGTCCCTTTCACGTCGATGTTTCTCTCTTTCTCCCTCCCATTCTACCTGAACGAAAAATGAAAAATGTCCACGGGTGAGGATAAAAAAAAAAAGAGGGACCAGGACTCATGAGTGCTGTTAAGGATAGCTTCCCTGAGGAAGTGACATTTAATTCAACGAGTATCTAATATGTCCTTGGTACTGGGCAGTTTAAACTGAGAACTTGTTTAGACTAGACATTAGCAGGGTGAAAGAGGGTGGGATGGAGAAGTTAGGCTCTAAGTAGAGGGAACTGCTTGTGCCAGGGTTCTCCAATAGAATGGAGCATGGTGCTTTCCAGTAATGGAACATCTCAGGTGTAGCTATAGAAGGGAGAGCAGGCAGGGAAGAGGTCAGTTCCTGGCTTTTTTGGCCATAGGAGAGATTTTGTTCTTTAGAGTAAAACTATTGAAAACCTTTGAAAAATTTAAAACCTTTTCCCCTTTTAAATATACTTAAGTTTTATTATATATATATAAAAAAATTAAACATGTATGTAAGTGGAGAAAATATTTCCCAGCATCTGGTTTCAACAGTTATTAACTCATGGCCATGTTAATTTAGTTTATCTCCTTATTTAGGAGATTATTTTGGTGGTCCAGATGAGAGATGATTGTAGCATGAGCAAGGGTTGTGGCAGTGAAAATGGAGATGTGTGGATAGATTTGAGAGCTGTTTAGGGGGTGGTACACATATGCATGCTGAGGGATGTGAAAATTCCAAGATGCAAAAAAGGGTAAATCTTGCCTATAATAGAAGAAACAGACCAACCATAAAATAGTATGGATTATATAGCTGGTATTATGGGATAAGGGTAGGGCATTCTTTTTTTTTATCCTCACCCGAGGACACTTTTGCATTTATCTTCACATAGAGCGGGAGGGAGAGAAGGAGGAAGAGAAAGAGAGAAACATCGATGTGAGAGAGACACATCGACTGGTTACCACCTGCATGACCCCAACTGGGGCCAGAGACGAACTGCAACCGAGGTACGTGCCTTTAGCAGGAACCAAACCCAGAACTCTCTGGTCCTCAGGCTGACGCTCTAACTGCTGAGCCAAACTGGCCAGGGCTCTGCAGACTTTTTACTTTTCTGTGCCATAGGTCTATGCCTTGGTTTCACAATATCTTTTTTTCTTTTCCTATGCAATATGCCTTTTTATTTTCCCAAAAAAATTTTTATTCTGATTAAATACTTGTAACATCAAACTTACCATCTTAACAATTTTGTACAGTTCAGTGGTATTAAATATATTCATAATGTTGTATAATCATTACCAAAGTCATCTCCATAACTCATTTTATCTCGTAAAACTGAAACTATTTTCATTAAAGTAGTAATTCCCCATCTACCCCTCCCACAAGCCTGGCAACAACCATTTTACTTTCTGTCTCTGTGAATTTTACTACAGTAGGCCCCCCATTTTCTGGGGGGGGATATGTCCCTAGACCCTCAGTGGATGCCTGAAACTGTGGATGCAGATAGTACTGACTCTTGTATAATGTTTTTTTTTCCATACATGCATACCTGTGATAAAGTTTAATTTATAAATTAGCCATAATAAGAGATTAACAATAACTAATAACAAAATAGAACAACTAATATCAATATCTGTGATAAAATTATATAAATGTGATTTCTCAAAATATCTTGTTGTATTATACTCACTGTTCTTCATGTTGTGATAATGTGAGATGATACAGTGTCTACCTGATGAGATGAAGTGATGTGATTGATGTAGACATTGTGACCTAGCATTAGGCTACAATTGACCTGCTGACCATATTGCTACTTAATGACTAAGGGGAGGGGGTGGGTAGCATATACAGCCTGGATGTCTTGGACAAAGGGATGATTCGCATCCAGGGCAGAACACCATGAGATTTCATCATGGTACTCAGACCAGTACTCAGTTTAAAACTTATAAATTGGCCCTGGCTGGTTTGACTCAGTGGTTAGAACAACGGCCCACGGATCACAGAGTCGCAGGTTCGATTCCAGCCAAGGGCACGTACCTCGGTTGCACTTTGGTTCCCGGCCCTGGTTGTGTGGGAGGCAGCCAATTGATGTGTCTTTCTCACATCAATGTTTCTCTCTCTCTCTCTCTCTCTCTCTCTCTCTCCTTGCACCCCCCCCCCCACTCTATCTGAAGATATTTGAAAAATAATCCTCGGTTGAGGATTTTAAAAAACAAACAAAACTTATAAATTGTTTATTTTTGGAATTTTTTATTTAATATTTTTGGACTCCAGTTGACTGCAGGTAACTGACCTTGGAAATCCAAACTATGGATAAGTGGAAACTACTGTAGACTGAGTATCTCATATGAGAGGAATCATATTTGTCTTTTTATTTTCTTCTTTTTTAATCCTCACCCAAGGATATGTTCATTGATTTTTTTTTTTTTTTTTTTTTTTTTTTTTTTTTTTTGAGAGAGAGAAGAAGTGGGGAGAGAGAGAAACATTGATTGGTTGCCTCTGGTATGTGCACTGACTGGGGATCAAACCCACAACCTTTTTGGTGTACAAGATGACGTTCCATCCAATTGAGCTACTGGGTCAGGGCTACCGTATTTGTCTTTTTATGACTGTCTTATTTCACATAGCATAATGTTCTCAAAGTTCATCTGTGTTGAAGCATGTGTCAGAATTTCCTTTGTTCTTAAGACTGAATAGTATTCTATTGTATGTTTATATAAGGTTTTATTTAAAATCTATTTATGGGTAGACATTTGGGTTGCTTCTGCCTTTTAGCTATTGTGAATAATGCTGCTATGAGCATGTGTGTACAAATATCTTTTTTTTTTTTTATCCTCCCCCGAGGACATTTTTCCATTTTTTTTTCAGATAGAGTGAGAGGGAGAAAGAAGAAGAAGAGAGAGAGAGAAACATCGACGTGAAAGGTACACATTGAGTGGCTGCCACCCGCACGACCCAACCAGGGCTGGGGACAAACTGCAACCGAGGTATGTGCCCTTAGTGGGAACCAAACCCGGGTCTTTCTGGACCGCAGGCTGACGCTCTAACCACTGAGAAAACTGGCCAGGGCTGTACAAATATCTTTTAAGACCCTGCTTTTAACTATTTTGGGTATATCCCCAGAAATAGAAATTTTGGATCAATTCTATTTTTAATTTGTTTAGGAACTGCCATACTGTTTTCCATAGTCACTGTACCATTTTACATTTTACATCAGTGCACAGGGGGTTCCAGTTCCTCCACATCCTCACCAACACTTTTTTTTGGTTTGTTAATCCTCACCTGGGCATATTTTTCCATCGATTTTTAGATAGAGTGGAAGGGAGGGAAGGGGGGAGAGAGAGAAACGTTGATGTGAGAGAGGCACATCAATTGGTTGCCTCTTGTATAAGCCCTAACTGGGGCTTGGATCAAACCTGCAACCGAGGTTGGGGCCCTTGACTGAGAATTGAACCCTCGACCCTTTGGTCCAAGGGCTGATGCTCTAACTGCTGAGCCAAACCCGCCAGGGTTATTATATTAGTTTCAGGTGTATACTCCAGTGACCAGACATTACATAACTTAATAAGTGATCACTCCAATAAATCCCATGCTCATCCAGCACCACATCTAGTTATTAGAATATTATTGACCATATTCCCTATGTCCATTCTGTAATGACCCCATGTCTATTCTATAATGACCAGTTTGTATTTCTTAATCCCATCACCTCTTAACTGCCCCCAACCCCCCTCTCATCTGGCAACCAACAGAAAGTTCTCTTTATCTATGAGTCTGTTTCTGTTCTGCTTGTTCATTTTGTTTGTATATTCAATTGTTGATAGATATATATTTATTGCCATTTTATTTTTCATATTTTTTATTTTTTTCTTCTTCTTAAAGAAGACCCTTTAACAGTTAATATAATACTGGTTTGGTGCTGATGAACTCCTTTAGTTTTTTTTTGTCTGGGAAGCTCTTTATCCGTCCTTACATTCTAAATGATAGCTTTGCTGGGTAGACTGATCTTGGTTGTAGGTCCTTGCTTTTCATCACTTTGAATATTTCTTGTCAGTGCCTTCTAGCTGCAAAGTTTTTGTTCAGAAATCAGCTGACAGTCTTATGGGATCTCTCTTGTAGGTAACTGACTGCTTTTCTCTTAGTGTTTTTATGGACAAAGTCCACATACTAAACCTGACAAGCTCAGGAGAGGCCTGTGTGGTGACCTTACAAATTCAGAGTCCTAAAGTAACCACATAACATGGTCTGAAATTAAAACTTTTCAGACTAAAAGTAGTTCATGGCAGGTGGTCATGTCCTAGGGCAGTATTTTTCCCTCACAAAGGTCAATCTTTACCTTAACTGAGTCTGTCCTCTTTTTGCATCTAGGATAACGTACCTGATAAATATGCATGTGCAATAACAAAATAATTTCCTTTTTTTCTGAGCCCCTCAAAGCACAAGCAAAAACCACAAATCCCCTCATTGTTATTGTTAGTGCATTAATTGTTGACTGTTAACTATCCTATACCCACCTATGTAAAAGAAGTATGTGTCTATCCAATCTCAGATGTTTCCCAACTTTGCTTTCTCCTCCCTAATCTATCACCAGTAGATTTCATATAATTCTCTTAAACCTCCTCTGTTGATTGTAATATATAAAATAAGGTGCAAAACTGCCATTTTCTAGAGCAAATCTCATCGGTTGATATTTGGCTTCCTGGCAGTTATTGACAGTTTGGCTCAAATAAACTGACAAAAATTCTCCACAGGTTTGAATGTTTCTTACGTTGACACTTTTAAGATTCTCTCTTTGTCTTTAACCTTTGGCATTTTAATTATGATATAACTTGGTTTGGGCCTCTTTGGGTCCATCTTGTTTGGGACTTTGTACTCTCTGGACTTGTATGTCTATTTTCTTCACCAGGTTAGGGATTTTTTTGTTATTATTTTTTTCAAATAGGCTTTCGATTTCTTGCTGTTTCTCTTTTCCTTCTGGCATCCCCATGATGCAAATGTTGGTATGCTTGAAGTTGTCTAAGAGGCTCCCTACATTATCCTCATTAAAATTTTTTTTTAATATGTTTTTTATTGATTTTTAGAGAGAGAGGAAGGGAGAGGGAGAGGGAGAGAGAGAGATAGAAACATTGGTGAGAGAGAAATATCGATCGGCTGCCACCTGCACGCCTCCCACTGGGGATCAAGCCTGCAACCCGGGCCTGTGCCCTGACTGGGAATCAAACACACAATCTCTTGGTACATGGGTCGACACTCAGGCACTGAGCCACACTAGCTGGGCACTATCCTCATTTTTTGGATTCTTTTTTCTTTTTGCTGTTCAGATTGGGTGTTTTGTGTTTTTTTTTTTAACTTCCTTATATTTCAAATTGCTGATTTAATTCTTTTTTTTTTAAATTTATTTATTTTTTATTAATTACTTTTTGTTACAGATGTTTCTCCTTTTCCCCCCACTGATTCCCCCCTCCCCCTCCCTCCCTGCCCTTTCCCCAGTTTGTTGTCCATGTCCACTGTTCATGCACACATGCATATAAATTCTGTGGTTTATCTCTTCCCCACCACCCCCCTATTTAGGGGATTGTCAGTCTGTATCCCACTTCCGCGTCTCTGGGACTACCCCATTCCTCAGACTGTTATGTTCATTATATTCCACAAATAAGTGAGATCATATGAAACTTGTCTTTCTCTGTTTGGCTTGTTTCAGTTAGGATGATACTTTCCAGGTCCCTCCATGTAGTCTCAAAGGATAAGCGGTCTTTCTTTCTTACAGCTGCGTAGTACTCCATTGTGTATATGTACCACAGCTTTTTTATCCATTTGTCTACTGATGGACACTTGGGCTGTTTCCAGATCTTAGCTATTGTAAATAGTGCTGCTACAAACATGGGGGTACATATATTCTTTCTGGTTGGTGTTTCAGGCTTCTTAGGATATATTCCTAGAAGTGGGATCCCTGGGTCAAATGGAAGTTCAATTTTTAGTTTTTTTAGGTAACACCATATTGTTTTCCATAGTGGCTGCACCAGCAGTGTACTAGCGTCCCCCTTTCTCCACATCCTCGCCAACAGTTGTTGTTTGATGATTTATTGATGGCGGCCATTCTGACAGGTGTGAGGTGATACCTCATTGTTGTTTTAATCTGATTTGATTCTTGGCTTCATCTACTCTACTGTTGATTTCCTATAAATTATTATTATTATTTTTTTAATCTTCACCTGAGGATATTTTTCTGTTTATATTCAGATAGAGTGGGAGGGAGGGAGGGAAGGAGGGAGGGGGAGAGAGAGAGAGAGAGAGAGTTAGACAGAGAGAGAGACAGACATTGACATGAAAGAGACACATCGACTGGTTGCTTCCCCCACGATCGTAACCACAGGGCTGGGGACCGAACCAAAACCGAGGTATTGTGTACCTGGCTGGAATCAAATCCGGTCCGTGACTTTCTGGTCTGCAGGCCAGCGCTCTGACTGCTGAGCCAAACTGGTCAGGGCGTATTCTTCATTTCAGTTACTGTATCTTTCATTTTTGACAGGTCCTTTTTTATGCTGCTGCTGTTCTCACTAAATTCATTGAGCGTCCTTATAACCAGTGATTTGAACTCTGCATCTAGTAGTTTGCTTGTTTCCATTTTGTTTAGTTCTTTTTCTGGAGTTTTGTTCTGTTCTTTCTTTTGGGACATATTTCTTTGTCTCCTTATTTTGGCAGCTTCCCTGTGTTTGTTTCTATGTATTAGGTAGAATTGTGTCAATGCAAGAAATATTCAAACCTGTGAAGAATTTTGTGAGTTTATTTGAGCAAAACTATTGACAAATGTGGGAAGCAAAGCCTCAAGAGATTGAGATAATGCTCTGGGAGAATGGCAGTTTTGCACCTTAATTTACAGTAAAGAGAAGATGTAAGAGGATTACATGAAATCCATACATTAGGGAGGTGGGAGAAAGCAAAACCAATGGGGCGGGGATCTCTGTGATTGGATAAAAAGTAAAATGATAGATACAGCCTTCTTTTATACAGGTGGGTACAGGATAGTTAACAGTCAACAATTAATATGATAATAATAATGAGGGAATTTGTGGTTTCCATCCTGGTGCATAGGATGTGTCCTGAGGGGTCTGGAAAAAAAGAAGTTACCTCATCCTGGCCGGTTATGTTTAGTGGTTAGAGCATTGGCCCTTGGACCAGTGAGTCATGGGTTAGATTTAGGTCAAGGGCACGTACCTTGGTTGCGATTTGTTCCCCGGCCTGGTTGGGGTTGTGTGGGAGGCGGCCAGTTGATATGTCCCTTTCACATAATGTTTCTCTCTCTTCCTCTCCCTCCCTCCCACTCTATCTAAACAAACAAACAAAAAAATGGAAAAATATCCTCGAGTGAGGATGAAAAAAAAAAGGAAGTTAACCCCACATTTCTAAGGTATGTTATATTAGATGCAAAAAAAGAGAAAAGGCAATAGGCTCAACTAAGGTTGACCTGAACTAAATTGACCTTTGTCAGGGAAGATGCCAGCCTAGGACATGACCACCTGCCATAAACTGCTTTTAGTTAAAAAGTTTACATTTCAGACCATCCTTTGTGCTTACTTTATGTCTCTTGAGTTTGCAAGGCTGTCACTCAGGCCTTCCCTGAGTTTGTCAGATTATCATGTGGCCCCATTTTGTCGACAACTCTTACATCTCCCAGGCTTGGTAGAGTGGCCTAATGTAGTAGATGTTCTGTAGGGTCCCATGGCACATCCTCCCCAATACCCAAGCTGGGCACTTGAGGTGCGTCCCCCATGTGGGCTGTGTACACCATCCTCTTGTACTTGAGCCTTCATTGCTGTTGGCACATCATTGGGAGGGATTTACTCCCAGGCTGATCAGCTATAAGGATTGGCTTTGATTACTGAACACTGACCTCTGACCACCTTGGAGGATCTGCTGTCCAGGGGCTCACCCCACAGAGCAGGAATTACTTCAGTGGGGCTCTGGTGTCCACTGAGTTCACCCCTTGAGTATGTCTCTTGTAGAGGTGGTTGGGTGGTGATAACTGTGTTCTGCAGGAGGCAATTCAGCATGAGCTACAAAGCAATCTGCAGATCGCGGCTATTTCAGCTGGGCTTGGAGGTGCCCAGGCTAGGTCAAGACATTAACCAAAGCCAGCCTCTGTGAGTGTGGTCCTGGAGCTACTTAGTGAGAGGTATGGGCACGCTCAGGCCAGGTGCTACTTATTTGAGAGATTTTAGGAAAGTCAGAAGCATAAGCCAAGACAGGCCATTCATATGGAAAATCCACTGGAAGCAGCTTGGGTGGGCCTGAAAGTTGGGTTAAACAGGGGCATCAGGGAATCACTAGGGCGGGTTACACAGTGATGGAGTCTCAGATATGGTGCCCATCTGCTGGCTCTATTGGGGGAAGGCTCATCGAAGGAATAGTGGCCTCTGCCTGTACTTCTGTCTAGGAGAAAACTGCCCCTCCAGTTCTTGCCCTGATGCCAGACAGTTCATTCCTCCCTGTATTTCCCTGGTGCCTTTTAAGCTGCTGCCTCAGCCCTGGAACTCAGAGTGGGTGAATCTAGTAAATCCATATGTGGGCCCTTTAAGAGGAACTATCTGGGACTCCAGGAGCCCTCCATTTCTCTCAGCCTCAATCTCTGCTGGTTTTTACAGCTGGAAGTTACTGGGACTTCTCTTCCTGACTGTGGAACCCGGGGCTGGAGGGCCTGGTGTGGGACTGGGACCCCTTGATCCACAGAGGGGACCTCCCAAGCTGAAATAGCCCTCCTGATTCTTATTCCCCATACCTGGGCGTGTGATCAGCCCATTCTACATCCCAGCCCATTCTATATCCCAGCCCATTCTATATCCCTGCCCCTCCTTCCAGTCTCTTCTTTTTGTGGCTTCTTTTTTAACTCTCTAGTTGTAGGACTTCCAGTCAGCCAGATTTCAGGTGGTTTTGAATGATGGTTGTTTTGTAGTTTAGTAGTACTTTTGATGTGGTTGTGAGAGAGAGTGAATACCACATATACCTATGCCACCATCTTGACCAGAAGTCCAGTACTTAGTTTTTTTATTGATGTGAGAGAGAGGAAGTGGGGGAAGAGAGACAGAAAGAAAGAGAGAGGGGGAGAGGGAGGGGGAGGGGCGAGAGAGAGAGAGAGAAAGAAAGAAAGAAAAGAAAGAAAGAAAGAAAGAAAGAAAGAAAGAAAGAAAGAAAGAAAGAAAGAAAGGAAGGAAGGAAGGAAGAAAGGAAGAAAGAAAGAAGAAAGAAAGAAAGAAAGAAAGAAAGAAAGAGCAATGAGAGAAACATCAATCGGCTGCCTCCTGCACGTCCCCTACTAGGGATTGGGCTCACAACTGGGGCATGTGCCCTGACTGGGAATTGAACTGGTGACCTTTTGGTGCATGGGACAATGCTCAACCAACTGAGCCACACCAGCCAGGGTATAATAATTAGTTTTTAAAATATTTTTAGTTGGTGACATTGGTTAATCAAATTATATTGGTTTCAAGTGTACAATTCTATAATACATCACCAATGTATTGTGTTCAACATCCAAAGTCAAGTCTCTTTCCATCACCATTTATCTCCCTTTTGCTCTCCTCTGTTTACCCCCACCCTCATTTCCCTCTTGCAATCACCATAGTGTTGTCTGTATTTGAGTATGTTTTATTTTTGCTTAATCTCTTCTGTATTTATTTCACCCAGCTCCCCAACTCCTCTCTCCTCTGACAGCTGTCAGTCTGTTTTCTATATCTAAGAATCTGTTTCTATTTTGTTTGTTTGTTTATTATGCTCATATAAGTGAAATTATGTAGTATTTGTCTTTCTCTGACAGGCTTATTTCCCTTAGCATAATACTCTCCAGGTCCACCCATGCTGTCACAAAAGGTAAGATTTCCTTTTCCTTTTATTTTTTTGGTGGTGCAGTAGTATACCATTGTGTAAATCCACTCATCTACTGATGCGCACTTGGGTTGCTTCCAAATCTTGGCTATCATAAATAATGCTGCAATGAAAATAGATGCACATATATTGTTTCTAATTAATGTTTTGGATTTCTTAAGATCTTTTGCCCAAACTGGAATCGCTGGGTCATAAGGCAGTTTCACTTTAAATTTTTTGAAGAAATGCCATACTATTTTACACAATGGCGGCACCAATCTGAATCCCACAAATATTGTACCAGGGTTGCCTTTTTTCACATCCTCGTCAACACTCGTTGTTTGTTGACTTATTGGTGATAGCCATTCTGATAGGTGTAAGGTGATATCTTATTGTGGTTTTAATTTGATTTCTCTGATAATTAGTGACATTTAGCATCATTTCATATGTCTATTGGCCATCTGTACGTCCTCTTTGGAGAAGTTTCTATTCAGATCCTTTGCCTATTTTATAATTGGATTGGTTTTTGTTGTTGTTTTTTAATCCTTACTTGAAGATATGTTTATAGATTTTTAAGGGGAGAGAGAGACATTGGTGTGAGAGAGAAATACTAATCGGTTGCCTTCCATAACCCATAACCTAGGTATGTGCCCTGACCAAAAATTGATTCCGCAACCTTTTGGTGTACGGCATAATGCTCCAACCAGCCCTGGCTGGTTTGGCTCAGCGGTTAGAGTGTCGGCCTGCGGTCCAGAGAGACCCGGGTTCGGTTCCCGCTAAGGGCATGTACCTCAGTTGCAGTTTGTCCCTGGCCCTGGCTGGGTCGTGCGGGTGGCAGCCACTCGATGTGTCCCTTTCACGTCGATGTTTCTCTCTCTCTCCCCCACTCTATCTGAACAAAAAAATGGAAAAATGTCCTCAGGTAAGGATTAAAAAAAAAAAAAAGTGCTCCAACCAATTGAGCTACCTAACCAGGGTGGATTGTTTGTTATTTGGTGTTGCATTTTATAAGTTATTCATAAATTTTGAATATTATCCCCATATCACATGTATCATTGGCAAATATGTTCTCCTATTTAGTGGATTTTCTTTTCATTTTGTTGATGGTTTCCTTTGCTGTGGAAAAACTTTTTAGTTTGATGTAGTCCAATTTGTTTATTTTTTCTTTTGTTTTCCTTGCCAAAGGCAATATATCAGAAAAAATACTGCTATGAGAAATGTCCAAGACTTTACTGCCTATGTTTTCTTCTAGGATTTTCATGGTTTCGAGTCTTACATTTAAGTCTTCAGTGTGTCTTGAGTTTATCTTGTGCATGGTGTAAGAAGGTGGTCTAGTTTCATCTTTTTGCATGTATCTGTCCAATTTTCCCAGCACCATTTATTGAACACACTATCTTTACCCTATTGTATATTCTTGCCTCCTTTGTCAAATATTAATTGACCATAAAGGCGTGGGTTTTTATTGGGCTCTCCATTTTCTTCCATTTATCTGGACATCTGTTTTTATGCTAGTATTATGCTGTTGTGATTATTATAGCCGTGTAGTATAGTTTGATATCAGGTAGTGTGATGCCTCTAACTTTGTTCTTCATTCTCAAGGTCGCTGTGGCTATTTGGGGTCTTTTGTAGTTCCATATGAATTTTTGGAATACAATTACACCTTGGTTTTTGAATGTCTAGCATTTTGAACAATCTAATTCTCAACCCGACACTCCTTTCATGCTGATACCTGTATGATTAGTCTTGCTTCTCTCAGGCAACAAAGGAGAGAATGTGCAAATATGAGTCATTTTACCACTGTTAACACCTCAGGAAATTGTGCTGTGAATATTTTCGTGTTTTTTTGGTGGTTGTTGTTGCTTAATATTATTATTAAATTTTCATTTAGTACTGTACATTTTATTTTCTTTTTGTTAAATTTCACTTACATTTTATGTCTTTTTTGTTTTGGTTTGTTTTTTTTTAAACATATTAAAAAATTTTTTTTAATTGATTTTTTTAAAGGGAGAGGGAGAGAGAGATAGAAATATTGATTGGTTGCCTCCTGCATGCCCCCACTGGGGATTGGGCCCACAACCTGGGCATGTGCCTGACTGAGAATCGAACCAGTGATCTCTTGGTGCATGGTTTGACATTCAACCACTGAGCCACACCAGCCGGGCAATTGTTTTTAAAGTGCTTATAGATTAAATAGTACATTAGACATATATATAAGAAAGGTTAAAATAGGGAATTGTTTTGGGGGTCTGGAGTGGATTAATTCAATTTACATTCTTTCTAATGGAAAAAAATGCTTCGGTTTTTGAGGAGCTTTCTGAAATGAATTAAGTTCGAGAACTGAGGTTCCACTGATTTGTTGTAGTTCTATGAAATATACCATTGGTATCTTGATAGGAATTGCGTTGAATCTATAGATTGCTTTGGGTAGTATGGACTATTTAATGATATTTCTTCCTATCCATGAACATGGTATATGCTTCCACTTCTTTGTATATTCTTCAGTTTCTTTCTTTTACATCCTTGGTTAAGTTATTCCTAGGTATTTTATTCCTTTTGAAGCAAGTATGAAAGGGATTTTTTTTTTTAACTTTCCTTCTCTGATAGCTCATTATTGGTGTATAAAACTGATTTTTGGATATTTAGTTTGTATCCTACTACTTTATGGAATTTGTCAATTCAGATAGTTTTTTGGTAGAATCTTTAGGGTTCTCTGTATTCAGTAAATGTCATCTGCAAATAATGACAGTTTTATTTCTATCTTTCCAATTTGGATGACTTATATTTCTTCTTATCTGATTGCTGTGTCTAGGACTTTCCAGTACCGTGACAAATAAGAATGGTGAAAGTAGACATCTTATTCTGTTCCTGATCTTAAGGGAAACACTTTTAGTTTTTGCCCATTGAGTATGTTGTTGGCTGTGGGTTTGTCATATATGGCCTTTATTACGTTGAGGTATGTTCCCTCTATTTACACTTTGTTGAGAGTTTTTTATTATAAATGGGTGCTGGACTTTATCAAATGCTTTTTCTACATCTGTTGATATGATCATGTGTTTTTTATCCTTCATTTTGTTTATGTGGTGTGTCACATTTATTATTGATTTGTGGATATTGTACCAATCTTGCATCCTTGGAATAAATCCCACTTGATCATGGTGTATGATCTTTTTAAGGTATTGCTGGGTCTGGTTTGCTAATATTTTTTTTTTTATTTTTTTGTCCTCACCTGAGGGCATTTTTGCATTTATCCTCAGATAGAGTGAGAGGGAGAGAGGGAGGAAGAGAGAGAAACATCGACGTAAGAGAAACACATTGAGTGGCTGCCATCCACACGATCCTAACCCAGGCCGGGGACAAACCGCAACCGAGGTACATGCCCCTAGCAGGGACCGAACCTGGGACTCTCTGTTTGGCGGGGCGACACTCTAACCGCTGAGCCAAACTGGCCAGGGCAGGTTTGCTGATATTTTGAGGATTTTAGCATCTATGTTCATTAGAGATATTGGCCTATACTTTTCTTTTCTTTGTAGTATCTTTATCTGATTTTGGAATTAGGATAATGTTGGTTTCCTAAAATGAGCTTGGGAGTGTTCCCTCCCTCTTGAATATTTTAGAATAGTTTGAGAAGGATAGGTGTTCTTTTAATGTTTGGTAAAATTCACCTGTGAAACCATTCAGTCCAAAAGTTTTTTTTGTTGAGTTTTTTAAAAATTTATTATTTCTTCAGTTTCACTAGTTTTGATCTGTCTATTCATATTCTCTGATTCTTGTATATATGTTTCTAGGAGTTTGTCCATTTCGCACAGATTGTTCAATTTGTTGGCATGTAGTTGTCGTAACATTGTCTTAAAATCCTTTGTATTTCTTTGGTGTCAGTTGTTACTTCTCTTTCATTTCTAGTTTTATTTATTTGGGTCCTCTCTTTTTTTCTTGATGAGTCTGGCTAAAGGTTTTTCGATCTTGTTTATCTTTTGAAAGAATCAGCTCTTGGTTTCACTGATGTTTGTATTTTTTTAGTTTCTATTTTGTTCATTTCTGCTTTGATCCTTACTTCCTTCCTTGTACTCAATTTGAGCTTTTTTTTCAAGTTCCTTTAAGTGTAAAGTTACATTATTTAATTTTTCTTATTTCCTGAGATAGGCCTGTAATGTTATGAATTTCCCTCTTAGGACTGCTCTAGCTATGTCCATTAGATTTTGGGTGGTTGTGTTCTTATATTCATTTGTTTCAAGGTATCATTTGATTTTTTCCTGATCTCGTTGTTAACCCATTCATTGTTCAGTAACATGTTATTTAGCCTCCATTTCTTTGTGTATTTTTCAGTTTTTTTTTTTCCCCCTAGTGATTGATTTCTAATTTTATAGCATTATGGTCAGAGAAGTCGCATGAGATTATGTCATTCTTCTTAAATTTACTGAGACTTGTTTTGTGTTCTAACGTGGTCTATCGTAGAAAATGTTCCATATGCACTTGAAAACGATGTATATTCTGCTGCTTTGGGGTAAAATGCTCTGAAGATATCTATTAAATCCATCTGCTCTGTTGTGTCATTTAAGGCCACCATTTCTGTGTTGATTTTCTATCTGGACAATCTATTCATTGAAGTCAGTGGGGTGTTAAAACCCCCTACTGTGCCTGTAGTAGTGTTGATCTCTCCCTTTATGTCCATCAAGATGTGCTTTATATATTTACGTGCTTCTTTGTTGAGTTCATAAATGTTTACAAGGGTTATATCCTCTTTTTGGATTGCTCCTTTGATTATTATGTAGTATTCTTCTTTGTGTCTTATGATAGCCTTTGTTTTAAAGTATATTTTGTCTTGTACCCACGAATTTTTTTCATTTCTATTTGCATGAAATATCTTTTTCCATTTGTTTACTTTTAGTCTGTATATATCTTTCATTCTGAGGTGGGTGTCTCGTAAACAGCATATACATAGTTCTTGTTTTCTTATCCATTCAGCTGCTCTTTGTTGTTTGATTGGAGCTTTTAAGCCATTCACATTTAAAGTAATTATTGATAGGTATGTATTCATTACCATTTTATTGTTTATAACTGTGTTTCTCTGTTTCTTCTTCTTTTTCTTAAAGAAGACCCTTTAACATTTCTTATAATACTGAATGCTCTTTATTTCTCCTTCAATTTTAAGTGACAGCTTTGCTGGGGTAAAGCAGTCTCAGTTGTAGGTCCTTGCTTTGAATATCACTTTGAATATTTTATCCTAATCTCTTCTGGCCTGAAATGTTTCTGTTGAGAAATCAGCTGGTAGGCTTATGGGAGCTTCCTTGTGGATAACTTTATCTTGCTGCTTTAAAGATTCTCTTTGTCTTAAACGTTTGCATTTTAATTATGCTATGTCTTGGCAGTTTGAGTGGCTGTGAACAAGATTTTTTTGTGTTGACCCTTTAAAGAGGGCACATGTGTTTTTGGCAGACTCCGGTCTCCCTGGCCAACAGAATTCCTACTGATTTTCACAGCCAGATGCTATGTGGGCACCTCTTCCCAGCTTTGGTGCTATGGGCTAGGGAGCCCAGTGTGGAATTCAGACCCCAGGGGAAACCTTTGCTGCTGAGATACCTCTCTGGGATTTCAGCGACCAACTCATGGGTTGGGGCCTGCTCTTTTTGCGTCCCTACCCTTCCTACCAGTCTTGATGTGGCTTCTATAAATCCTTGGTCATAAGACTTATGTCCAGCTAGTCTTCAGTTGGTTATTCAGGTTGTTCTATATGTTATTTGTAATTCCAGTTTGGTCCTGGGATGAGGTGAGTGTAGCTTCCACCTACTCTGCCGCCATCTTGGATCTCTCATAAAAATTACTTTAAATGCAAATATACGAAATGCTCCAATTAAAAGACAGAGCGTGGCCCTGGCCAGTTTGGCTCAGTTTTTAGAGCATCAGCCCACGGACCAATGGGTCATGGATTCAATTCCTGGTCAAGGGCATGTACCTGGGTTCCAGGTTTGATCCCTGGCCCTAGTCATTGTAAGGTAGCCAGGCGCCTAAGGTAGCTGGTGGGAGGTGGGAAGAAACCGAAGAGCCAAACAGCCGAATAAGCAGAAATCAGGCTTTATTGGGTACACTCCGGGCGGGTTCACAGACTCCGGGGGTTGAGTCCGAGAAGCCGCGCCCAATGCTGGGGTTTGTGATTTTTATATCTGCGCCTATGGCAGCGGGAACTTGTTGTTAGGGTTAGGTCCTGAGGGGCTACGCATGGGGGCCCCTGGAATGTGAGTCTATTGTCCCGGAGCAAACAGTTCCTGGACTAGGACAGGAGAATGGGACAGGAGTTGATCTATGAGTTTGGGGCAAACAGTTCCTGAAACAGGGTGGGAGTTTAGGTTGGGTGAGCGAGATAATGGCTGAATAGTTTGCCTGGCTCCAGTTCCCAGGCTATCGGACAGTCATGTTCATGCGGAAGGCAACCAATCGATGTATCTTTCTTACATCGATGTTTTTCTCTCTCTCTCCTTCTCCCTTCCTTCCACTCAATCTAAAAATCAATGGAAAAATATCCTTGGAGGAGAATTAAACTCCCCTCCCCCAAAAAAGACACAGAATGGCTGGATATATAAAAAATCCAGACCCATACATATGCTCTCTGCAAGAGACCTCCTTCAGATGAAAAGACGCACTGACTGAAATAAAGTGTTGGGAAAAAAAAATGGAAGTGAAAAAAAAAGTTGGGATAGCAATACTTGTATTAGACAAAATAGAGTTTAAAACAAGGGCTTTTGTTACAAGACACAAAGAAAGGCATTTCCTAGTGATAAAAGGATCCAGTAAAGAAGATAAACCTCTTGTAAATATTTATGCACCCAATGGACGAATACCTAAATATATAAAGCAAGTACTTACTGATGGACATCGGGGGGAGAGCGACAGTAATATGTCATAGTAGGTGACTTGACCCCCCCCCCCATTGACATCAAAGGGTAGATCATCTAGACATAAAATCAATAGGAAAAGAATGGCCTTAAATGACACATTAGACCAGAAGAACTTAATTGGTATTTTTATGATATTTCACCCAAAAGCAACAAAATGTACATTCTTTTCAAGTGCACATGGTACATTTTCCAAGATAGAGCACATATTAGGCCACAAAACATGTCTCAGTGAATTGAAGAAGATTGAAATCATATCAAGCATCTTCTGCTATAACAGTATATGAAACTAGAAATCGATTACAGGAAGAATACTGAAAAATATACAAATATGTGGAGGCTAAATAACATGTTGCTAAAGAATGAATGGATTAACGATGAGATCAAGGAAGAAATCAGAAGATACCTTGACACAAATGAAAATGAAAGTACAGTGATACCTCGGTTCTCGAATGCCTCAGATTTCGACCAAATCGGTATTTGACCAGGAGATTCGAGAAACTTTTGTCTTGGAATCCGAACAAATATTTGGAACTTGAACTTCCGAGATGAGCCGAGTTGAGCCGAATGGCGTTCATTCGGCCCAGCGCGCCTTGCTTGCGTCATCAGTGTGAGTGCAGAGAGAGAGTCACGCTTTGTGGAGAGAGTCACGCTTTGTGGAGAGAGTCACGCTTTACACTGAATTTAACCCTTAGACATACTGTACACTTTTATTTCTTGTTGAGACTTATGTTTTTCTACATATTATATACAAATTAGGCCAGTAAATAGGCATTATCTGGGGCTTGGAACGAATGAATCCAGTTTCCATTATTTCCTATTGGGTTTCATTGCTTCGGTTCTCGAACAATTTGGTTCTCGACCGTCCTCCTGGAACGAATTATGTTCGAGAACCGAGGTATCACTGTACATTGACTCAAAATCTATGGGACACAGCTAAAGCAGTCCTAAGAGAAATTTATAGCAATACAGGCATACCTCAAGAAACAAGAAAAATCTCAAACAATTTAACCTTATACCTTAAGGAACTAGAAGAACAACAAACAAAGCTCAAAGTGAGTAGAATGAAGGAATTAATAAAGACTAGAGCAGAATCAAACAAAATAGTCTAAAAAAGATCTGTGAAACCAAGAGCTGATTCTTTTAAAATAAACCAAATTGAAAAACCTTTAGCCAGCCCTGGCCAGTTTGGCTCAGTGGTTAGAGCGTCGGCCTGTGGTCCGGAGAGGCCCGGGTTCGGTTCCCGCTAAGGGCACGTACTTCGGTTGCAGTTTATCCCCGGCCCTGGTTGGTCGTGTGGGTGGCAGCCACTCGATGTGTCCCTTCATGTCGATGTTTCTCTCTCTCCCTCCCACTCTATCTGTACAAAAAATGGAAAAATATCCTCGGGTGAGGATAAAAAAAGAAAAGCTTTAGCCAAGAATCATCAAGGAAAAAAGTAGAGAGGGCCCAAATAAATAAAATCAAATTAAAGGGGTGAAATGACAACTGGCACCATAGAAATAAATACAGGGGATTGTAAGGAAGTACTACTACGAACAATTATGTGCAAACAAATTGGACAGCTTGGAAGAAATGGATAAATTCTTAGAAACATATACTCTTCCAAGGCTGAATCAGGAAAAAACAGAACATCTGAACAGACTGATAACTACCAGTGAAATCAAATCAGTAATAAAAAAAACTCCCAGCAAACAAAAGCCCTGGACCAGATGGCTTCTCTGGTAAATTTTACCAAACAATCAAAGAAGAATTAATACCTATCCTTCTCAAACCATTCCAAAAAAATTCAGGAGGAGGGAAGGCTCCCAAACTTATATTATGAGACAAGAATTATTGATAACCAAAACCAGATACTACTAAGAAAAAAAATTATAGGTCAGTATCTCTGATGAACGTAGGTGTAAAAACCCTCAACAAAATATTAGCAAACCACATTCAGTAATACATTAAAAAGATTATATACCACGATCAAGTTGGACTTATTCCCAGGATGCAAGGCTGGTTCAGTATCCTCAAATTACTTAACATGACACAGTGCATAAACAAAATCCAGGATAAAAATTATATTATATTGATAGAAGCAGAAAAAGAATTTGACAAAGTTCAACATCCATGTATGGTAAAAAACTTCATCAAAGTGGGGATAGAGGGAACGTACCTCAACATAATGAAGGCCGTGTGTGAGAAACCTACTGCTGACATCATGTTCATTGTTGAAATGCTGAAAGTTTTTCTTTAAATGTTTTTATTGATTTTTTTTTTTTTTTTAGAGAGAGAGGAAGGGAGAGAGAGAGATAGAAACATTGATTGACTGCCTCCTGCATGTTCCCTTCTGGGGATCGAGCCTGCATCCCGAGCATGTGCCCTAACCGGGACCTCCCAGTCCATGGAACAATGCTCAATCCACTGAGCCACACCAGCCGGGCTAAAGGCTTTTCTTTAAAATCAGGAACAAGACAAGGATGTACACTTATTCAACATAGTATTGGAAGTCTTAGCTACAGCAGTCAGACAAGAAAAAGAAATAAAAGTCATCCAAATTGGAAAGGAATAAGTAAATTTACCATATTTCCAGATGACATGATGCTATATATAGAAAATCCCAAAGAATCCACCAAAAAGCTATTAGAACTAATAAATGAATTCAGTGAAGTAGCAGTATACAAAATTAACATTCAGAAATAAGTTGCATTTTTAATTTAATTTTTTTTTTTTATCCTCACCCGAGGACATTTTTCCATTCTTTGTTCAGGTAGAGTGGGAAGGAGAGAGAGAAACATTGATGTGAAAGGGACACATTGAGTGGCTGCCACCGCACGACCAACCAGGGCCAGGGACAAACTGCAACCGAGGTATGCACCCTTAGTGGGAACTGAACCCGAGTCTCTTGGGACCACAGGCCAGTGCTCTAACCGCTGAGCCAAACCAGCCAGGGCAGAAATAAGTTGCATTTTTATACAGAAATAATTAATTATATCATTGAAAGAAACTAAGAAAAACAGCCCTATTTACCACTGCATCAAAATAAATAAATAAATAAATAAATACTTAGGATTAAATTTAACCAAGGAGGTATAAAAGACCTGTACTCAGAAAACTGTAAGACATTGAAGAAAGAAATCGAACATGATACAAATAAATGGAAGATACCGTATTCATGGATAAGAAGAATCAGTATCATTGAAATGTCCATATTGCCCAAAGCCACCTACAGATTCATTGTAATCTCTATCAAAATACCAGTGGCAGTTTTCACAGAACTAGAACTAATATTTCTTAAGTGTATATGTAACCACAAAAGACTCCAAATAGCCAAACCATTCTTGAGAAAGAAGAACAAAGTTGGAGGTATCATGCTACCTGATATCAAACTATACTTCAAGATTGTAGTAATCAAAACAGCGTGGTACTGGCATAAAAACAGACATATAGATCAATGGAACAGAATTTAGAGCCCAGAAATAAACCAATGCTTAAATGGTCATTTGATCTATGATGAGACAAGAATACACAATGGGGTAAAGACAGTCTCTTCAATAACTAGTTTTTGGAAAGCTGGACAGGTACATGCGAAATAATGTAACTGGATCACTTTTTAACACCATATACAAGAACAAACTCAAAATGGGTTAAAGACTTAAATGTGAGACCTGAAACCATAGAACTTCTGGAAGAAAATATAGGCAGTAAACTCTTTAGCATTATTCTTAGTAATATTTTTTGGATATGTCTCCCTAACAAGATAAACAAAAGAAAAGCTAAACAAATTGAACTACATCACAAAGTTAAAAGTTTTTGCACAGCGAAGGAAACCATCATTACAACAAAAGGACAATTTACTAATGGGAGAAAATATTTGTCAATGATGCATTCAATAAGGTGTTACTATCCAAATTATATAAGGAACTCATACAACCTAACACCAAAAACAAAACAACAAAACAAAAAAAAATACAGTGTGAATGAAAAGTGGGCAGAGGACCATAACAGACATTTATCCAAAGAGGACATACAGATGGCTAATAGACATAAAAAGTTGCTCAGTATCACTAATCATAAGGGAAATATAGTCAGACCTTGATTCTCAAATGTCTTCCATCTCGAACAGTTCAGTTCTCTACCAGGTTTTTGGAAATATTGTGTCAGTTGTTGAACAAAAACTTCAGTTTTCAACCTGACAACCTTTCAGTCAGTTTACCGCTAAACTTGGCTTGTTAACATCTTAGGAAACTGTGCTGTGAATAATTTTTGTGGGTATTTTTGCTTTTGTTGCTGGCAAAATGGACGATCAGCACAATTTTAAAACATAAAGAGGCCATCATGGGTGCTAACGTTGCCAAGGGTATGAAAGAAACAATGATCACAGGCAATTGAAGAGATAGAGAAACTGTTGCTGATTTGGAAAAATGAAAAGCAGTTAACTGGTGACACCATTTTGGAGGCAGTGGTATGTGGTGAAAAAGTGAAGATACTGCATTCTGACTTCCTGAATGACACCCTGGAATGAGTGCTGAAAGTATTTCATTTAAGGCTAGTAGGGGATGACTGGCTGGTATGGCTCACTGGTTGAATGTTGACCCATGTACCAGGAGGTCACCGGTTCAATTCCCAGTCAGGGCACATGCCCAGGTTATGGGCCCAGTCCCCAGTGAGGGGCATGTAGGAGGTGGCTAGTCAGTGTTCTCTCTCATCGATGTTTCTATCTCTGTCTCTAAATAATAACGAAAAATAATTTTTTTCTTGGTGCATGGGTCAACAATCAACCACTGAGCCATACTGACTGGGCAAGAAAAAAAAACTAGTAGGGAGTGGTTCAATAAATTTAAGAAAAAATGTTTATTTATAGATTAAATAGTACATTAGACATATATATAAGAAAGGTTAAAATAGGAAGTTATTTGGGGGTCTGGAACAAATGAATTCAATTTACATTATTTCTAATGGGAAAAAAATGATTTGGTTTTTGAACAGATTGCTTCTCGAACAGGCTTCCGGAATGAATTAAGTTCGAGAACCAAGTTTCCACTGTACAAATAAAAATCACAATGAGATGTCACCTCACACCTGTCAGAATAGCTGTCATCAATAAATCAACAAACAAGTATTGGTCAGGATATGGAGAAAGGGAACCCTTGGGTACTGTTGGTGGGGTTATAAATTGGTACAATCACTATGGAAAACAGTATGGAGGTTCCTCAGAAAGTTAAAACTAAAACTACCATATGACCCAGCAATTTCACTTTTGGCTGTTTATGTGAAAAAATCCAAAACACTAATTCGAAAAGATAAATGCACCCTTATTTTTATTTTATTTTATTTTTAAATTTTTTTTCTTATTGATTTTAGAGAGAGAGGAAGGGAGAGGGGGAGAGAGATAGAAACATCCATGAGAGAGAACATTGATTGGCCGCCTCCTGTATGCCCCCCTTTGGGAATTTGGCCCACAACCTGGGCATGTGCCCTGATGGGGAATTGAATCAGTGACCTCTTGGTACATGGGTCGATGCTCAACCACTGTGCCACACCTGACCGGGCGTGTTTATTACAATATTATTTACAGTAGCCAAGATAAGGAAGCAACTTGAGTGTCCATCGATAAATGAATGGATAAAAGAAGAGGTGAGTGGTACATATATACAATGGAATATTACTCATCCATTAAAAAAGAAGGAAATCTTGCCATTTGCAGCAACAGGGATGGACCTAGAGGGTATTATGCTATTGGAAATAAGTCATACAGACAAAGATAAATACCATATAATTTTTCTTATATGTGGAATATAAAAATAAAATAAATGAACAAACAAAACAGAAACAAACTCATAGATACAGAGAACAAATTACTGTTGCTAGATGGGAGGGAGATTGGGGAGATTGATGAAAAAGGTGAAGAGATTAAGAAAAGGAATTGCCAGTTATATAAACAGTCATGGGGATGTAAAGTACAGTATAGGGAATATAGTAAATACTATTGTAATAACTATGTAGGGTGTCAGATGGGTATTGGACTTACTGGGGGAACCACTTAGTTATAAAAATTGCTAATCACCATGTGGTACACCTTAAACTAATAAAATATTGTATATCTGCTGTAACTGAAAAATGTAAAAATTAAATTATTTCATGCTGTTATTAACTGTCTTATGGATTTTTATGATAACTAATTTAAAGTATCTGAAATCTTGTAGGTGCTCAGTTAAAGTTTGTGAATTAAAATTTTTTTTTTAATCCTCACCCAAGGACACTTTTTCCAGTTTATCTTCAGATAGAGTGGGAGGGAGAGAAAGAAAGAGAGAGAAACATCAATGTGAGAGAGACACATTGACTAATTGCTTCCTGCATGACCTGACCAGGGCCGGGGACCAAACTGCAACCGAGGTACGAGCACTTGACTGGAATTGAACCGGCGACTCTTTGGTCCTCGGGCTGATGCTCTAGCCGCTAAGCCAAACTGGCCAGAGCATTACTTTTCAATTTTAATCTAATTTTAAAAATTAAAATATGTTCGACCTGGCCAGTTTGGCTGAGTTGTTGGAGAGTCAGCCTGCAGACCAAAGAGTTGTGGGTTCGATTCCAGTTAGGGCACGTGCCTTGGTTGCGGTTCAGTCCCTGGCCCCTGGTCGGGGTTGTGGGGGAGGCAGCCAATTGATGTGTCTCTCTCACATCGATGTTTCTCTCTCTCTCTCTCCCCCACTCTGAAAATAAATGGAACGATATCCTTGGCTGAGGATTAAAAATATATAAAAATATATATTTAGCTATATATAAAAATATATATTTTTAAAAAATATAAATATATAATCGACCTTAGAAACTACTAAATCTAGTCATATATTAGTACCCTTAATTCTGTATTAAATGAAACATTTCTTTTTTCCCTGAGATGTCCAGTTATTAAAACTATCAGAAAAGAAATTTACTTAAAAAAATTTTTTTTTATTGTTTAAGGTATTACATATGTCTCCCTTTACCCCCTTTCCTTCCCGTTCCCTCCCTCCTCCTGCCTTCCCCAGCCTAGTGTCCCTGTCGACTGGTTGTGCATACATGCTTATAAATTCTTTGGTTTATCTCTTCCCTCCCTTCCCACCCCCAGCCCTCTGAGGTTTGTCAGTCTGTTCCTTGCTTCCATGATTCTGGATCTCTTTTGGTCGACTGTTTTGTTTATTATGTTACCCAAATAAGTGAGATCATGTGGTACTTGAGTTTTTTTTTTATCCTCACACGAGGACATTTTTCATTTTTTTGTTCAGATAGAGTGGGAGGGGGAGAGAGAGAGAGAGAAACATCGACGTGAAAGGGACACATCGAGTGGTTGCCACCGCACGACCAGCCAGGGCCAGGGACAAACTGCAATCGAGGTACGTGCCCTTAGTGGGAACTGAACCCGGGTCTCTCTGGACCACAGGCTGACGCTCTAACCACTGAGCCAAATCGGCCAGGGCACGTGGTACTTGTTTTTCTCTGACTGGCTTATGGCTTAGCATAACACTCTCCAGGTCCCTCAATGTCGTCTCAAAGGGGTAAGAGATCTCTCTCTCTTAGCTGCACAGTATTCCATTGTGTAAATGTACCACAGCTTTTTTACTCACTCACCTACTGATGGGCACTTGGGCTGTTTCCAGATCTTAGCTATTGTAAATAGTGCTGCTATGAACATAGGGGTGCATATATTTTTTCTGATTGGTGTTTCAGGCTTCTTAGGATATATTCCAAGAGGTGGGATCACTGGGTCAAATAGTAGTTCTATGTTTAATTTTTGAGGAAGCACCATATTGTTTTCCATAGTGGCTGCACTAGTCTGCATTCCCACCAGCAGTGTGCTAGAGTACCCTTTTCTCCACATCCTCGCCAGCACTTGTTTGAGGATTTGTTGATGGACCCCATTCTGGCAGGAGTGAGGTGATAATCTCATAATCGTTTTAATTTGCATCTCTCTGATGATTAGAGATGATGACTATTTTTTCATTTGTCTCCTGGCCATTTGTATATCCTGTTTGGAGAAGTGTCTGTTCATGTCCTCCACCCATTTTTTAATTTGATTGTTTGTCTTCCTTTTGTTGAGCTGTATGAGTACTCTATATATTTGGGAAATTAACCCCTTATCTGATGTAGCGTTTTCAAATGTGTTCTCCTAGAGAGTGAGTTTCCTTTTCATTTTGATGCTGGTTTCTTTTGCCATGTAGAAGCTTTTAAGTTTGATGTAGTCCCATTTATTAATTTTTTCTTTTGTTTCTCTTGCCCTACGTGATATATCAGTGAAAATTCCACTACATATGATGTCTGAAATTTTTCTGCCTACATTTTTTTCCAGGATTTTTATGGTTTCATGGGTTACATATAAGTCTTTTATCCATTTTGAGTTTATTCTCGTATAGTATAAGTCGGTGGTCTAGTTTCTTTTTTTTTGCATATAGCTGTCCAGTTTTCCCAGCACCATTTATTGAAGAGACTGTCTTTTCTCCATTGTATGCTCTTGCCTCCTTTGTCGAATATTAATAGCGTGTACTGTCTTGGGTCGATATCTGGATTCTCTGTTCTGTTCCATTGATTTATATGTCTGTTCTTGTGTCCGTACCAGGCTGTTTTGATTATAATGGCTTTGTAGTATAACTTGACATCTGGTATTGTGATTCTTCCCACTTTGTTGTTCTTTTTCAAAATTGCTCTGGCTATGTGGGGTCTTTTATGGTTCCATATAAACTTGTGGAGTATTTGTTCTAGATCTGTGTAATATGCTGTTGGTACTTTAATAGGAATTGCATTAAGTCTGTAGATTGCTTTGGTTAGTATGGACATTTTAATGATGTTTATTTTTCTAAACCCTGAACATGGTATATGTTTCCACTTTTTTATATCTTCCTCTATTTCTTTTTTCAATGTCCTGTAGTTTTCTGAGGACAGGTCCTTGGTTAAGTTTATTCCTAGGTATTTTATTTTCTTGTTGCAATGGTAAATGGGATTGTTTGTTTAGTTTCCCTTTTTGAGTGTTCATTATTGGTGTATAAGAATGCCATCAATTTCTGGATGTTAATTTGGTTTCCTCTTACTTTACCAAATTCATTTATTAAATCTAGTAGATTAAAAAAATTTTTTTTGTATTGATTTTAGAGAGAGAGAGGAAGGAAGAGGGAGAGAGAGAAACATCGATGAGAGAGAACATTGATTGGCTGCCTCCTGCATGCCCCCCACTGGGGATTTCGCCTACAACCTGGGCATGTGCCCTGACTAGTAGATTTTTGATGGAGTCTTCAGGGTTTTCTATGTACAATATCATATCATCTGCAAATAATGACAGTTTCACTTTCTCCTTTCTGATTTGGATCCCTTTTATTTTTTCTTCTTGTCTAATTGCTGTGCTAAGACTTCCAGTACTATGTTAAATAAGAGTGGCAAAAGTGGGCATCCCTGTCTTGTTTCTGTTCTTAAGGGAAATGCTCTTAGTTTTTGCCCATTGTGTATGATGTTGGCTGTAGGTCTTTCATATATGGCCTTTATTATGTTGAGATATGATCCCTCTATTCCCACATTGCTGAACATTTTTATCAGAAATGGGTGCTGGATTTTGTTAAATGCTTTTTCAGCGTCTATTGATATGATCATATGATTTTTGTCTTTCATTTTGTTTATATGGTGTATCACATTTACTGATTTGCTAATATTGTACCAGCCTTGCATCCCTGGGATGAATCCCACCCACTTGGTGATGGTGAATACTTTTTTTAATGTATTGCTGAATTCAATTTGCTAATATTTAAAAAAAATTTTTTTCTTTATTGAGTTTAGAGAGATAGGAAGTGAGAGGGAGAAAGAGATAGAAACATCGATGAGAAAACATCGATTGGCTGCCTCCTGCATGCCCCCCACTGGGGATCGGGCCCACAACTTGGGCATGTGTCTTGCCCGGGAATTGAACCAGTGCATGGGTTGACGCTTAACCATTGAGCCATACCAGCCAGACCGATTTGTTAATATTTTGTTAAGAATTTTGGCATCTGTGTTCATCAGGGATATTGGCCTGTAGTTTTCTTTCTTTGTAGTGTCTTTGTCTGGTTTTGGAATTAGGATTATGCTGGCTTCAAAATGAGTTTGGAAGTCTTCCTCCTTTTTGAATTGTTTGGAATAGTTTGAGGAGGATGGGTGTTAGTTCTTTGAATGTTTGGTAAAACTCCCCCGTGAAATTGTCTGGACCTGGGCTTTTGTTTGCTTGGAGTTTATTGTAATATCTTCAATTTTCTCAGTTGTTATTGGTCTGTTCAAGTTTTCTGTCTCTTCCCAGTTAAGTTTTGGGTGACATTGTGATTTTAGAAATTTGTCCATTCTGCCTGGATTGTCTAATTTGTTGGCATATAATTGTTCATAGTATTTTTTAACAATCCTTTGTATTTCTGTGGTGTCAGTTGTTCTCCTCTTTTCTGATTTTGTTTATTTGGGTCCTCTCTCTTTGTTTCTTAGCGAGTCAGGCTAAGGGTTCATCAATCTTGTTTATCTTTTTTTATTTTAATTTTTTTTTTCTTTATTGATTTTTAGAGAGAGAGAGGGAGAGAGAAGGAGAGAGAAATAGAAGCATCGATGAGAGAGAACATCAGTTGGCTGCCTCTTGCCTGTTCCCCCCACTGGGGACTTGGCCTATAACATGGGCACATACCCTGACCGGGAATCGAACCAGCAACCTCTCAGTGCATGGGTCAACACCCAACCACTGAGCCACACTGGCCAGGCAATCTTTTTTTTGTTTTTTGTTTTTGTTTTTTTTTTTATCCTCACCCGAGGACATTTTTCCATTTTTTGTTCAGATAGAGCAGGAAGGAGAGAGAGGAAGAGAGAGAGAGAGAGAAACATCGACGTGAAGGGACACATCGAGTGGCTGCCACCCGCACGACCAACCAGGGCCGGGGACAAACTGCAACCAAGGTACGCGCCCTTAGCGGGAACCGAACCCGGGTCTCTCTGTACCGCAGGCCGACGCTCTAACCGCTGAGCCAAACCGGCCAGGGCCAGGCAATCTTTTTAAAGAACCAGTTCTTTGTTTCATTGATTTTTTTGAATTGCTTTTTTTTTTAGTCTATGTGTTGTTTATTTCAGCTCTGACCTATACTATTTCTGTCCTACTTACTCTGGGTTTTTCTTTTTGTTTACTTTCTAGTTCTTTAAGTTGCAAGGTCAGAGAATCAATTAGAAATTTTTCTTGTTCCTTGAGGTGGGCTTGTAGTGCTATGAACTCCCCTCTGAGGACTGTTTACCTATGTCCCATAGATTTTGTGTTGTTGTGTGTTCATTTTCATTGGTTTTCAGAAAGTTTTTAATTTCTTCCTTGATCTCCCTGGTAACCCATTCATTGTTTAATAACATGCTCTTTTGCCTCCATGTGTTTGACTGTTCTTGAGTGTTTTTATAGTAATTAATTTCTAGTTGTATGCCATTGTGATATGAGAAGATGCTTGATATGATTTCAGTCTTCTTGAACTTGTAGAGGTTTAGTTTGTGTCCTAACATGTGGTCTGTCTTTGAGAATGTCCCATGTGCACTTGAGAAGAATGAATTCTGCAGTTTGGGGTTATATTTCTCTGTAGATATCTATTAAATTCATTTGATCTAGTGCATCATTTAGAGTCGCTCTTTCCTTGTTAATTTTTTTTGCCTGGAGGATTCTTCCATTGATGTCAGTGGGGTGTAGAAGTCCCCATGCTATGATTGTATTGCTGTCGATTTTTCCTTTGAAGTCTTCTAGAAGTTTTTAAGTATATTGGGTGCATATATGCTTACCAAGGTTTTTCCTCCAGTTGGATAGATACTTTCAATATTATGTAGTGGCCTTTGTCTCTAGTTTTGTCTTCATTTTGCAGTCTAACTTATCAGATATGAGTATTAAATGAAACATTTCTTTTTCTTTTTTTAATCCTCACCTGAGGACATTTTTTCATTTTTGTTCAGGTAGAGTGGGAGAGAGAGAAAGAGAAACATCAATGTGAAAGGGACACATCAGTGGCTGCCTCCTGCACGACCCCCAATCGGGGACAGGGGCAATCCGCAACTGAGGTACGTACCCTTAGTGGGAACCGAACCTGGGTCTCTCTGGATTGAGGCTGACGCTCCAACCTCTGAGCCACACCAGCCAGGACTAAATGAAATTTTTTTTTTAATCTTCACTAGACATTTTTCCATTTTTTGTTCAGATAGAGTGGGAGGGAGAGAGAGGAAGAGAGAGAGAGAGAGAGAGAGAGAGAGAGAGAGAGAGAGAGAGAGAGAAACATCGACATAAAAGGGATACATCAAGTGGCTGCCACCCACACGAGCAACCAGGGCCGGGGACAAACTGCAACCGAGGTACGCACCCCTAGCGGGAACTGAACCTGGGTCTCTCTGGACTGCAGGCCGACACTCTAACCGCTGAGCCAAACTGTCCAGGGCTGAAACATTTCTTAAACATTGCATAAGTGCCTGGCTGGTTTTGATCAGCAGTTAGAGCACCTGTAGACTGAAGGGTCTCGGGTTCGATTCCCAGTGAAGGTGCATGCCTGGTTTGCAGGTTCAATCCCTGGCCCTTCGGGGTTGTGTTGGAGGCAACCAGTTGTGTTTTTCACATTGATGTTTCTCTCTCTCTCTCATTCCTTCCTTTCCACTCTACCTGAAAATCAATGGAAAAATATTCTCGGGTGAGGCTTAACAAAGAAATAAAAAAAATTGTCTAAGATGTGACTGTTGGAAAATATATTAGTTGGTGAATGGATATAAGTGATGATTCCCTTTAGTGGTGGACTAGATTTTGTTTTATTTTTATTTTTTTTTTATCCTCACCCGAGGACATTTTTGCATTTATCTTCAGATAGAGTGGGAGGGAGAGAGGGAGGAAGAGAGAGAGAGAGAGAGAGAAGCATTTATATGAGAGAAACACATTGACTGGTTGCTACCCGCACAACCCCAACCAGGGCCAGGGAGGAACTCAACTGAGGCACATGCCATTAGTGGGAACGGAACCAGAGACTCTCTGGTCCATGGGCCCGATGCTCTAACTGCTGAGCCAAACTGGCCAGGGCTAGATTTTGTTTTAAATATAATATTTTTTCTGAGTGTACTGGTGGTTCAAATGAGCAAACATAAATGATCTTCAGATTGATTTTATTTTTATTTATTTTATTCCTATTCCGAGGATATTTTTCTTACTTATCTGATAGAGTGGGATGGAGGGAGAGAGAGAGACAGAGAGAAACATCAATGTGAGAGGGACACATCGACTGGTTGCCTCCCGCACAACTCCACCAGGGCTGGGGACGAACTGCAACCGAACTGCAACCGAGGTACATGCCCTTGACCAGAATCGAACCTGTGATTCATTGGTCCGCAGGCCAACACTCCAACCACTGAGCCAAACCGGCCAGGGCTCTTAAGATTGATTTTGAATAGGGACCTTTGTGTCCCAAATTATAGAAACAAACATGAGATTTGAACAAAACCACAGTAAAAGGCAGTTGTGCCCTGGCTGGTATTTTTCAGTGGTTAGAGCATTGGCCCATGCACCAAAAAGTTGAGGGTTCATTTTTTGGTCAAGGGCATGTATCTGGGTGGCAGGTTTGATCCCTGGCCCGAGTGGGGCGTGTGCAGGAGGCAGCCAATAGATGTGTCTCTCACATTGATGTTTCTCTTTCTTCCTGTCTCTCTCTGTGTGTGTCTCTCTCTCCCCCACTTCCCTTCCTTCCTTTTACTCTCTAAAAATCAGTGGGGGGAAAAAAAGCACAATTGTTAGTGATGAAGAAAATTACCTCAATTTTTCCTTCCCAAGTTTTAAGTTCTGTAGAACAGAAACTTGTGCTGTAAGAACATATTGCTATATTCTTAAGTGTTAGCATTTGTGAGTGTTCATTAAAATTTTCAAGCAGGAAATGGGTGATTATTTCTTTATCTATTTTTCTCCAACTGCTGAAGTTGGGCTTGGAGACTAGAAACGAGGGGAAGGAGATGTCCTAGCTATTGGAGGCCGACATCTTCTGGCAATCTCAGTTTTAGGTAGATAAGTTGAAATATGATTTTATTTTAAAAACATGCCATCTATTATGAAGTCGAAAGTCAAAATTATAGGAATTTAAAGTGATTTCTTGCTTAAAATGGACTATATAGTTTGGGATGCCACTTAACTCCTGGAAGCACATATTCAATCTACTCTGCTGTTAGGGCTATATCTGGGAAGAGGTTTGAAAAATCAGCAATATCTTCTGCACTTTAAATTTTGTCCTTTTTCTGTTTTTTTCAAAAGTGGGTAGAATGTAGTAAGATCCAGTTTTGTATGTTATCAAATGTTTGGGTTTTATTTAAAATATAAAGGCTTTATAATGTTTTAGTACTGGAAGGAACTTTGAAGATTATTTCATTTGAATCTCTTATTTTTTAGATGAGCCCTGGGGAGCGTAAGTGCTTTTGCCCAAGGTCATTTCTTAAGTGTCTGTGTCTTAATTTCCTGATTCCATTCTAATATTTACTGAATCATACTTGTCTTCTTTGTAGCTAAAGCAGGAGGTTGACAAAGTGACTAAAGACATTAAGGTTTGAAAGTATTGATTGATTGAATATAAAGATAGAAACTTTGTGAATCTACTATATACAATCTTGGAGTTTCAGAGAAAATGAAAAAATAAACCAGTTATCATTTAAGTGCAGCTTACCTCAACTTGACTTGCTGATAACAAGAACTACACTGAAAAGCAGTTGATTAAGTTAACAGTTTTGCTTTGTTTTTGAACAGTTGTGGGATGTCAACACTAGAGATGCTAGGATTTTGTTATTGTTAAAGTGCTGTTTATAAGAACAAACCATTATAAAGATATCTGCATTTTTATATGTCCTAAATTAAAATAATGGGACAGTGATGATAACTTTTAAGAAATATATTTTTTTGCCCTGGCTGGTTTGGCTCAGTGGTTGGAGCATTGGCCTGTGGACCAGAGAGTCCTGGGTTCGGTTTCTGCTAGGGGCACGTACCAAAAAAAAGAAATATATTTTTAATTGATATTTTTAGAGAGGGGGAGAGAGAAAAACATTGCTGTGAGAATGAACATCAGTTGATTGCCTCCAGGATGCCACGTATTGAGGATCGAGCCTCAACCTGGGCACATACCCTGACTAGGAATTGAACAGCCAACCTTTTCCTGAGCCCGGGATGACACCTAACCCTCTGAGTCACACAGGCCAGGGCAATAACTTTTTTTTTTTAAATCCTCACCCGAGGATATTTTTCTATTTATCTTCAGATAGAGTGGGAGGGAGGGAGGGAAGGGGAGAGAGAAACATTAATGTGAGAGAGAGGCATCTACTGGTTGCCTTCTGCACGTCCCCCACTGGGGATTGAGCCCACAGCCCAGGCATGTGTCTTGACCTGGAATTGAACCATCACCTATTAATCCATGGGACGATGCTGCCACTAAGCCACACTACTCTTGCCAGGGCAGTAACTTTTGATTATAGTTTTGTAATTGAAAACAATATGATCTTACAAGCTTTACGTTTTTCTTTCTTGAGAAAAATTTAAGACCGAAGAGAAGTACATAGAATGAAAAAAGACCCTATGTTTTTTCCACCATCATTTAATAAGTGTTATAATCTTGTCATGTTTATGTGACCATTTTAAAAATGAAAGAATGGTAACATAACATAAAGTTAACGTTCTCTTTGACACCAGCCATACCCCTGTGCAATCACTATTATGAGTTTCCGGGAGAAATTGTCCTTCTAAACTTTAAAAAAACTTTTATAAAATATCTCTGCATATATGTACAACCAGTATATAGTAGATATAGCAATAATGAACAATAATAGTGATCATAATAACAGTTTACATTGATTAAGTATGCACTCTGTTTCAAGCAACGATTCTAAGAACTTCATGTGATATTCTCATTTAACCCTTATGATAACCATAGAAGTTCTCTATTACCCTCCAATTTACAGATAAGCAAACTGAGCCATGGAAAAATTAATGCTAGCTGCGGGATGATTTGTTGAAGATTGACTCTATCTTAGTAATTTTCTTCTTTCTTTGTCCAGTTCTGCAAAAATTGCAACTCTATTTTTGTTCTGAAAACCTTGTCTTGAAGAGTTTGCTGCCATTTTCCTATTTTCTGTTTCAACTATATTCAGTGGCATTTGGTCAGCAGGGTCATGAATGTGTGAAGCCACTTTGAAGTTGTATTGTGGCTCTGGGGATGTGATCACTTAGAGCAAGATACTTTTGAATTTTGATATTCATTCATTCTGTAATTAACTACTTCACAGTGCTCTTTTAATATTTAGGCAGATTCTTCTGATGGGTTGTCTAGGTATTTAATATTATCTGTAAATAACAATTTCTAGAATATATAATACTATTTTTTTGTTCAATTACATCATTGATAGTGGTGAAAATGTGTACTCTTTCTTGCATTTAACTCTAAGAGCCAGTGCTGCTTGTTTTTGTTGTTGTTGTTGTTTGTTTTATGATATGTAATTTTTATTCATTTAAAAAAGAAAATATTGCCCTGGCCAGTTTTGTTCAGCAGTTAGAGCATCAGCCCTCGGATGAAAGAGTCTCGGGTTTGATTCCAGTCAAGCGCACATACCATTGTTGCGGTTCAGTCCCTGGCCCTGGTCAAGGTTGTGCAGGAGGTGGCCAGTGTGTCTCTCTCACATCAGTGTTTCTCTCTTTCTCTTTCCCTCCCACTCTGCCTGAAAATAAATAGGAAAATATCCTCAGGTGAGGATTTAAAACAAAAACAAAAACTTTCCAGTTACAACCTATACTCTTGCCTCCACTTCCTCATCTCTCATTCTCTTATCTTATATCAATATTTTTAAAAAATAAAATAAAAATTTAAAAAAATAAAAAAGAAAATCTTTGTTTTTATCTTATTAGTAGATTTTTATTAGGAATGGATATTGCATTTTATCAGATGCCTTTTTAACATCTCAGAATATAACATGTATTTTATTAATGTTAATAGACTTGCCTATGTTGCACCATTATATTTCTGAAATAAACCCCATTCACATTTCATGTGTTAACTTTTAAATATTTAAAATGTTAACTCTTAAAACTTTCTAATGTTTTAAATTTGATGTCTTAAAGTTAATGTTCTAATGTTAACTTTTAAAGTTAAACACTTGCTAATATTTTAGTTGTGAATCTTTACAGCCATCTTTATGGGGTAGTATTATAATTGTATTTTTTGTTCATTGTAATGTTTTGGTATTGTTACTTATTGACTACATAAGAGGTGAGATTCTTTACTCAGTGTCCAGGTACATTTAAAGTAGCTTAGAAATTGTCTGTTTTTTGGAGGGGTGAAAGATTTCTCCTTTAAACATTCAGAGTTTGGTTTTTGTTGTTCGTTCCTTTAAATCTCATTACTGATTTAGTTCAGTAGTGTCCTAACTATATTATTCCAGCTCTCTAGTTCACTGTAAATTACTATCAAATTTGTTTTTAGAATGCATCCTTCATTGAGGAGGTATGAGATGCCAGACACTGTACTAGGTACAGATATCACTTTTGTCCCCCAAATCATCAGTTTTGACTCATTATAGATTACAGAATTAAAATCAAACTCATTGGCTCATTCATTTGTTTTTTCACATTCTGAATTCAGTGTTCATTTTCTTTTGATTTCTTTTTTTCTTTTTTCTTTCCTTCTTTCTTTTTTTAATCCTCACCTGAGGATATGCTTTCACTGATTTCTAGAGAGAGAGAAGGGAAAGAGAGAGAGAGAATGAGAAACATCAATGTGAGAGAAAAACACCAATTGGCTACCTCTGTATGTGCCCCCACAGGGATCAAACCCACAACCTGGGTGTGTGCCCTGGCTTGGAATCAAACCCAGGACTCCTCGTTGCATGGGACAACACTCCAACTGAACCACATCAGCCAGGGCCACAATTTTAAAATAATATTTTTATTTTGGGATAATTTTAGATTCACACAAAAGTTGAAGAGAAAGTACAGTGTTCCCATGTTCCCTTTACCCATTTTCCCCTGTTATTATCTTATGTAACCATGGTACATTATTGTTAACTAGTCCAGATTTTATTTGAAGTCACTAATTGTAATAGATGGAAGTTTAAAAACATTTTATGAATTATCCGTATAATTTTTGACTGCTTTTTCTTCTCCCTTTACAGAACTAATGGCTAAAGAGTAAATCAACATGGCAACTATGGTTCCACCAGTGAAACTGAAATGGCTTGAACACCTAAACAGTTCTTGGATTACAGAGGACAGTGAATCTATTGCTACAAGAGAGGGGGTTGCTGTTCTATATTCTAAACTGGTCAGTAATAAGGAAGTAGTACCTTTGCCCCAAGAAGTTTTGTGCCTCAAAGGACCACAATTGCCAGACTTTGAACGTGAGTCTCTTTCAAGTGATGAGCAGGACCACTATTTGGATGCCCTTCTTAGCAGCCAGCTAGCACTAGCGAAGATGGTATGTTCCGATTCCCCATTTGCTGGGGCACTTCGAAAACGACTGCTTGTACTCCAGCGTGTTTTTTATGCACTTTCTAATAAATACCATGACAAAGGCAAAGTGAAGCAGCAGCAGCATTCTCCGGAGAGCAGCTCTGGTTCAGCAGATGTCCATTCTGTTAGTGAACGTCCTCGGTCAAGCACTGATGCACTTATAGAAATGGGTGTTCGAACTGGTCTAAGTTTATTATTTGCACTTCTAAGACAAAGTTGGATGATGCCTGTGTCGGGACCTGGTCTCAGTCTTTGCAACGATGTTATTCATACAGCAATTGAAGTTGTGAGCTCTTTACCACCATTATCTTTAGCAAATGAAAGCAAGATTCCTCCAATGGGCTTGGACTGCTTATCACAAGTAACAACATTTCTTAAAGGAGTAACTATTCCCAATTCTGGGGCAGATACTTTAGGTCGTAGATTAGCTTCTGAGTTGCTGCTTGGTTTAGCAGCTCAGCGAGGCTCTTTGAGGTATCTTCTTGAATGGATAGAGATGGCTTTAGGAGCTTCAGCAGTTGTAAACTCCATGGAGAAAACCAAATTACTACCAAGCCAGGAAGGAATGATCAGCTTTGACTGCTTTATGACAATATTAATGCAGATGAGGCGTTCTTTGGTATGTATTATTACAAGTCTCAACTTTAAAATTTGTATCTAATAATTTTGGGAAAAGGCAACCAAGCCTTTAATGAATTTGTGGTAATAGTTAATGATCTGAGCACTTTGGTGGTTGTTAGGTTTTTTTGTTTGTTTTTTTAATCCTCACCTGAGGACATTTTTGCATTCATCTTCAGGTGGAGCAGGAGGGAGAGAGGGAGGAAGAGAGAGAGAGAAACATGGACATGAGAGAGACATATCAGTTGGTTACCACCCACACGACCCCAACCAGGGCTGGGGACAAACTGCAACCAAGGTACGTGCCCTTATTGGGAACAGAACCCAGGACTCCCCGGTCGGCAAGCTGATGTTCTAACCACTGAGCAAAACCTACCAGGGCGGTTGTTAGGTTATTTAAATATTTTATATACTTGGAGTGAATAAACTTTCATACATGTTGATGTGAAAATGTAATTCAAGGTCAGGCTAGTTGGTACAGTTAAGACCATTGGCTATTGGATCAGGAGTCAGGATTGTAGTTTTAGTTTTATGGCTTCTGTTTTTATTTTTTTTTGTTTAGTTTTATAACTTCTTATGTGAACTTGGGAAATTCGTCTGACTTTTTTTGTGTTGTATTAAACTCATATAAAATGAGTGTACTCATATAGTAAACTAATGTGAAATGAATGTGAAGGTCTTTTGAAAAAATCTCTAATTTTATCCTTCTCAATTTTTATTAAGCATTGTGCCAAGTGTTATTGTAGGCCCTAAGGATACAGCAGAGAAAAAGACAGTTTCTGTCCCATGGTGGTAACAGCCTAGTAAGGGAATCAGACAATAAATATATAATTTCAGGTAGTGAGAAGTCCTAAGAATTCAACCTAGAGAGGGAAAATTACAAAATTATAGGCTCAGGGCTGAGAGTGGATAGGGGAAAGGTGTGCTGTTGATGTGGTCCAGGAAGGACTCTGAAATGACATTTGAGCAGAGACCTGAATGAAGGCAAGTGCTGATCTGTGGAAACAGTGTATTGTTCCTGGAGGAAATAAATTACTTGACTGTCATTAAGAAACTAACCTTGGGCCCGGCCAGAGTGGCTCAGTTGGTTGTGCGTTGTTCTGTGCACTGAAGGGTTGCTGGTTCGATTCCCAGTCAGGCACATACCTGGGTTTGGGTTCCATCCCCGGTTGGGACGTATGCAGAACAACCTGTTGATCAATGTTTCTCTCTTACATCCATGTTTCTCTCTCTCTCTTTCTCTCCTCCTTTCTCCCCCTCTCTCCCTTCCTCCATCTCAGCATGACCTTGGATGAAGATTAAATAAAAAGAAGAAAAAAAAGAAAAAAGAAACTAATCTTGGGTACCCCATTAAAGAATAAACAATAGCCCTGGCCGGTTTGGCTCAGCAGTTAGAGTGTCGGCCTGTGGTCCAGAGAGACCCAGGTTCGATTCCCGCTAATGGCACATACCTTGGTTGCAGTTTGTCCCCGGCCCTGGTTGGGTCGTGCGGGTGGCAGCCACTTGCTGTGTCCCTTTCACGTCGATGTTTCTCTTTCTTTCTCCCTCCCTCCCACTCTATCTGAAAAAAAAATGGAAAAAATGTCCTCGGGTTAGGATAAAAAAAAAAAATAAAAAAGAATAAACAATATAGTGTAGTATGATCAATTTCAAGAATTTCTAAGACTGAAATGTAATGCCTTTGTGAAAACCAAGTATAAAAATTCAAATTAAGAATACAGATTTAGAATATAAAGATGGAAACATTTATAAACTGACTTAATTTTTATTGGTTACCTTGATCAGTCATTTTGGTATCCTTTATTATCAAATATCAATTAACAGATTTAGTTAAAATAACTAAAAATGCCACTTACAAATTATGTATTTATATTTCAAGACTCCCCTCCCCAAACAAATGTAAAACTCTTGGATTAACAGGAGTATTTTGTAAAAAAACACTTACGTTGAATTTATTTTAAAACCAGAGCATTTAATTTTTACCTGGTTTAAATTTTGCATTTGTGAACTGAGTGGTAAATAATGAGGTCATTTTTTACAAAACACTTTACTTTAAATAAGTACTTAGAACTTTTAGATCATAAGAGCTATGGCAATTTGAAATATTAAATAAAATTAAGACAAGAAAAGCATCCAGTGCTTTGTTCAGTATATGGAATGTTGACAGGGCTTTATGATCTTTACCTTAAGTGGAAACTGAGAGGTGGAGGTACAATAATTTTAGTAAGAAAGGTTTGAGGGAACAGCTCTGAGAGGCAATTAGGCCTCTTTCTGCTTTCTTACTCAATATTTAAGATCACTTACTTGAACATCTATTTTTCTAATTTTATTTTCTGATCTTAACACCTTCTGGTAACATTCTCTAAATTTATACTGCTTTCAAATATGTAAGTCCATTTAATGACTTGAAATAATGTATCTATTTATGGTCATGTGTTAGTATTTCTGGGGAGTTGCTTAATTCTTCACTTTACAGTCTATTTTGCATTACCTTGTTACAAAGAAAATATGTTAATGATTGCATGATCTAGTTATATGATTATATGCTTGCTCGTGGTGTATTTTCCTTCTTAAACAAAATGCTAAATACCCTGAGTTAGAGGCTTCTTCCCCACCTTCCTCTCTAAGGTCTTTATTCTACAGTATTGGCCCTTAGTGGGAAGAGGATGCCCTGGGAAACTAGATTGCTTTCTTCAGTATCTGTTTAGCCTTATTGTCTTTTAGCATGATGGAAATAGGTTTGTATGCATATTTGCCTATGAGTTTAAATTGGCTCTATAAGCTTAAAAAATATTTAAAGTAAATATATTCCAAGTGCCCATCAGTAGACAAGTGGATAAAAAAGCTGTGGTACATATACACAATGGAGTACTATGCAGCGGTAAGAAAGAAAGATCTCTTATCCTTTGAGACAACATGGAGGGACCTGGAAAGTATTATCCTAAGTGAAACAAGCCAAGTAGAGAAAGACAAATATCACATGATCTCACTTATTTCTGGAATATAATGAACTAAACAAACTGATGAACAAAATAGACCCAGAGACATAGAAGTAGGGTACAGACTGACATTCCTCAGATACCGGGGGGGGGGGGGGGGGGGGGAGGGAGGTGGCAGAAGAGAGATAAACCACAGAATTTATATGCATGTATGCATAACGGATGGGTATAGACAACAAAACTGGGGACAGGGTGGGAGGGGATAGGGAGGAGGGAGTCAATGGGAGGAAAAAGGAGAAACATCTGTAACAAAAATAAATTAATAAAAAAAAAATAAATAAAGTAAATATATTTACCTACCCATATAAGGTATTTATTTTAGTCATTTAATTAACCTATCATAAACCATTTCATTCCTTTGTTGGCTTCTTTTATGTACTGTTCCCCAGTACCTGCAGTTGGAGAGGAGGAAGGCTAACCTTTGTGGAGTGCCTACTACTTACCAGGTGGTTTATGTGCACTGTCTCAATTATTATATTAATTTCCGAGATAGTTATTATTTATCCTTATCTTAAGAATGAAGAAACTGGCATTTATCCTAAATTTACACATGTGTTTGGCAAAAGAATTAGAAGTATGATGTGTACTTTTTTTTTTTTTTTTTTATCCTTAACCGAGGACATTCTTCCATTTTTTGTTGTTGTTGTTGTTCAGACAGAGTGGGAGAGAGAGAGAGAGAGAGAGAAAGAAACATCGAGTGGCTGCCACCCGCACAACTGACCAGGGCCGGGGACAAACTGCAACCGAGGTACGTGCCCTTAGCGGGAACCGAACCTGGGTCCTAGTGGACCGCAGGCCGACACTCTGACTGCTGAGCCAAACTGGCCAGGGCTGATGTGTACTTTTGATTAAGCACTTATGGGCCAGGAACAGTGTTAACTAATTTCTACAACCCTAAGTGTGCGTAAAGCCCGTGTTTTTTCTGCACCCCCCCCCCCCCCTTGTATGTTAAATTAATTTATTTCTTTTCCCCAGAAGGCCTACCTTAAAGTAGATTGAAAATATAAGTTTATTTTATTGCTGGATATCTGGTTTCTCCCCACTTGGCCTCTTTCATTCCTGTGCAAAATGTCAAATATGCCTAGTCAAAAAGGGCCTCCCTCCTTACTCTGTAAGCCTATACCTTATAATATAACTCCTTATTAGGACAGTGATAACTCAAAAAACTAGATTGCTTTCCTCAGAATTCTGACTCTATTCTGGGGAAGAATTTTGTATGTTTGTTTGATATAGTTTGGCTTTCCCAAAGTCACCACAAGCCTACATTAGATTGAATTTAGTTGAATCTCACAATGATTTAAGGGGAAAGAAATGGTTATTTAATTGAATTTTATATTTATTATTTCTTTTTGCACAGTAAGCAATAGAGTCTGATGCACTTGGTCTCCAGAACCCAGGTTTCTTACACTTCACATTAGTGTCTGAGGACTCAGAAAATATCTAGAACCTTTCCTAGTACACTGGACCACAACCTGACCTGATCATCCCTGTCTTAAATTTCTTTATCCCTGAACAACTGGGATAAAATTTATCCCCAACCTAGAAGTTAGAGTACATAACTATCAATTGAGTACTTGGCATAAGGGCTAACAAAAATAAGTTCAATCTATAAATTCTATTTATTTGTGTGATTTTTAAATAATCCTGTTTGAGTGGGAGTGCAAAGATATTCATTAACATACATTTAAATAAAGAGAAAGGAGCCCTGGCCAGTTTGGTTCAGTGGTTAGAGTGTCGGCCATGGACCAAAGAGTCACGGGTTTGATTCTGGTCAAGGGCATGGGCCTCGGTTGCAGTTCGGTCCCCAGCCCTGGTCGGGGTCATTGGGAGGCAACCAATAGATGTTCTCCCACTCTATCTGAAGATAAATGGAAAAAAATATCATTGGGTGAGGATTAAAAAAATAAAATAATAAAGCCCTGGCTGGTTTTGATCAGCAGTTAGAGCATCGGCCTGCAGTCCAGAGAGACCTGGTTCAGTTCCCGCTAAGGGCATGTACTTCGGTTACAGTTTGTCCCCAGCCCTGTTTGGGTTGTGCGGGTGGCAGCCACTCGATGTGTACCTTTCACATCGATGTTTCTCTCTCTTTCTTCCTCTCTCTCCCTCCTGCTCTGTCTGAACAAAAAATGAAAAAATGTCCTTGGATGAGGATTAAAAAAAAAGTAGGGAAACAATGCCATTGTACATCTGTGAATTCTAAAAAAATAAACAACAATAAAAATATTGGACTTTGATGCCACTAGGTGTTTGCTGAGCACACTGTGTGCCAAATATTGTTAGGCACTAGGTTAAAAAAATAAAGAAATTTTGTAGTGTCAATGCCCTCAGCCAGCTCACAGTTTTAATAAAGAGAGGTGCACAGGCATTTCAAGTTCATGATAGTGGGTTGTAGTAGAGGTTTGTACAGGGCGGAGGTTGTGAACACAGGAGGAAGGCTACAGGGGAAGAGGCAGGAATTGCCTTACGGAGGAAGGATCCCTGAGCTTAGTTGAAAAGTAGGAAGAGTTTGCCTATAAATGTGATGTGTGTCGTTGAGGGGACTGAAGAATTTTTTAGATGAGAAAACCAGAATTCACAAAGTGACTGAGTGTGGAAGAACAAGCCCTGGATATATGCAGTGGAATGGGATGAGATGAGGCTGCCAAGCTAGGCAGGGCCTTGTATCCCATGCTATGTGGGGTTTTGAGACTTGATCCTGTAAACAGTGGGGAGTCATTGAACCAATTTTTTGTTGTTGATCCTCACTTGAGCATATTTTCCATTGATTTTGTTTTTTGTTTTTTTTAGATAGAGTGGAAGGGAAGGAAGGGGGGGGGAGACAGAGAAACATTGATGTGAGAAAAACACATATATTGGCTGCCTCCTGCATGACCCTGACCAGGGCTGATTGAACTGCAACCCAGGTATGTGCCCTTGACCAGGAATCAAACCTGAGACCCGTCAGTTCTAACCACTGACCAAAATCAGCCAGGGCTCATTGAGCCAATTTTAAGTACCGTCGGTCCTCATTTATCGTGGCTAATCAGTCCTATGCTCTACCGCGATAAATGGATTTCTGCGAAGTAGGAGTCTTTATTTATAGTAGTACAGTATAGTATTTGAAAAAACCGCGATAGAGTGAAGCCTCGAAAGTCGAAGCACGAAGTGGCGAGGGACTGTAGAGTAAAACCAGATAGCAAGAACATAAATGTACTCCACCCAGAGTTATGTTCTTGTCTGAATATCTTCTAAGGACAAATGTGAAAAAATAAAAGATATTATTTTTAGTGGTAGGCATTTAAGAGGAAGGTAATTAAATGAAGACCTATGAAACCACTAATTTGTTATTTTAATTTCTGCTTTATCTCTGGAACATTGAAATTCCTATGGCATGTTAGTAATGTATGAAGTTACACATTTAATATGCTATATTTTTCAAAATTTAATTTCTTTAAAATGCCTAAGTATAGCCCTGATTCTTGTTTTTATTATGCATTATATTAACAGAACACATTAAGAATTCTTTATGGAATGGGTTTTAGAGATGTCTTTAATATTAATCGACTGGGACTGATACTGGACACTAAATACTTCTGAGGCCACCTGTCACTACTTGAGTCAAATTAAGCAGAGACAAGGTTGAATCTTACATGAGCATTTATTCTAATCATGCTGGCAGTATGGGGAGAGCAGCAGATCATCCTGAAATTCTGCTCTGACCCACCCCCTTTGCCAGCTGGCTGATTGTGTACTGGTGAGGGAGAAAGGGCTATGTGTAGTTGGGAATGTAGCAGAGTAAGAGGAGTGCAGGGTCTACAGTCAGTGTGTCTGCCTCCATGAGCTTGAAGTACAATAACAAGGTAGTTAATCTTCTATGATGTTGAAAACAGCTCTGCCCGTTCCTGGGACTGGAGAATGGTCAGCATTCCTGAGGCAAACTCCCAGAGGGGGTCAGGGTCTGGGCACAGCAACCAAGTCAAAGTGTGTCCTGTCTGGTCTGCTCTTAAAATGTATCTTCTTTTCTGAGTAATGGACCCATCCCGGCTCCAAGGTATCTTATCTTTTTACAGCCCTGTTTTTTTTCTTGCAACACATCTTCCCATGTCCCAGGGTATTTAGAAAACCTTTCGTCTATAGTTAGTAAGGTGAATAACAATTAAATCGTGGTTCTGTTCCTATTATGTGCCCTTCCCTATCAGTACTAGCCTTTTTGGGAAAAACAGTGACAGTCACTGCAGACATTGTTTGAAGGATATTTTATTGGTTTCATATATATTTTTAAAATATGTTTTTATTGATTTTTTAGAGAGACAAAGGGAGAGATAGAAACATCAATGTGAGATAGAAACATTGATCAGCTGCCTCCTGAACACCCCCTACTGGGAATCAAGCCCACAACCCGGGCATGTGCCCTGACTGGGAATCAAACTGGGACCTCGTCATCCGTGGAACATTGCTTAGTCCACTGAGCCATACCGGCAGGGCTTGGTTTCTTTCTTCTTTTTTTTTAAAAAATCCTTACCAGAGGACATTTTTGCCTTTATCTTCAGATAGAGCGGGAGGGAGAGAGAGAGGAAGAGAGAAAGAGAAACACCGATGCCAGAGAGACACATTGATTGGTTGCCACCCACACAACCCCAACTGGGGTTGGGGACAAACTGCAACCAAGGTATGTGCCCTTTGTGGAATCGAACCTGGGACTGTCTGGTCCATGGGCCAACACTCTAACCACTGAGCAAAACTGGCTAGGGCTGGTTTCTTGTTTTTAAATTTAGCAAGAATTTATTAAAGACTCTCTGTATTTTATCTTCTTTCTTAGTGTACATGATACTAAATACATTGACTGCTTCCTGTATTTTAGGAACTGTGTTAAGTGTGTTTTATACATAATTTTAGTTAATCCTCCATTAGCCCTAAATAACACAGGCATTATTTTTGTCTAAGGATAAGGGATCTTATCCTTTAGTCACACAGCCAGTAAGTGATAGAGTCTGGATTTAAACCCAGGTCTGTTATGAAAACTTTATGTGGTTTTTAACATTTTCCTTTATACTGTAGAAATGCATAAAAAAGCGATTGTTATAGTCCTGGTGCCAGCTCTTAGGAAGGTACAGCCTGCTGTTGTTCCTCCTCTGCTGTTGGTTTGGTGATCACTAGAAGTGGCCTTTAAATAATGGAGGCAAAGATTACAATTGTGTTTTTTCCAGTTATGGAATTTGGAGAAGCTGTGTATTTGTATTTGCTGATATAGCAACACCTTGTATGTCTAAGGACTAGTTAATTTTGAACACTCAGCTTCTGGTTTTACTCTAGACCTACAAGTGGCTCTCTAAAGCCTTACTACTCAAAGTGTGAGCTCCAGACAGCAGCATTGCCATTACCTAGGAGCTTGTTAAGAAATGCAGAGTCTCAGACCCCCATCTATATGTATTGGATTGGAATTTGTATTTTAATATGATCTCTAGATAATTCATGTCTGTTTTATTTTATTTAAATATGTTTGTGTTGATTTTTTAGAGAGAGAGGAAGGGAGAGAGAGATAGAAACATCGATGTGAGAGAGAAACATTGATCGGCTGCCTCATGTATGCCCCCTACTAGGGATCAAGCCTGTAACTTGGGCATGTGCCCTGACCGGGAATTAAACTGGGATTTCTCAGTCCATGGGTCAACGCTCAGTCCTCTGAGCCACACCATCTGGGCAATTCATGTCTGTTTTAAAATTTGAGAAGCACCACCTTAAACAACTAAAAAGAAAAGTTGTTTTGGCAGCAGGTTAGTACCTGGTGACCCAGTGATAAATTAAATAACCAACATGTTCATTTCTTTCATTACTTATGAATAGTGTTGAGTAAAATAGTTTGAATTGATAAAATCATAATCATAGAGTTGGATGGGATCTTACAGGGCATATAGGCCAACTACTTCTTCACAATAGAGGATATTCTTTTCTATGGTATATCTGCCATGTGATCATCTAGAATATAAATATTTTTATATACTGTACTTTATGAAATAAATGCCACTGATAAAATTTCACAATTATGGGATTGGCAAATCAGAGAAAGAACTTGACATTTGTGATCTAAAGATTTAGGAATATATATGGGAATTTGAGGGAGCAGTGAAGATCAAATTCACTTTCTTGTTTATCATTTTTCAATGAGAGAATAATTTCTGGTCCTAGCCTTTGGGCCCTACTGTGGAGAGTAGACATTTAGTCCCAGAGAGGTACTATTTTTACCAGACAGGGTCTGGGCCCAGGGCGGGTCTGCCTAGGTCCTGCTGGTAGTGTGCGGGTTCTTGATTTCATGTAGGAAAGATTTCACAACATCTGTCCAGGTGTTTTGGGAGTATGTTTATTTATTTATTTATTTATTTTATTTGTTTTTTAATCCTCATCCAAGGACATTTTTCCATTTTTTGTACAGATAGAGTGGGAGGGAGAGAGAGGAAGAGAGAGAGAGGGAAACATCGATGTGAAAGGGTCAGACACATCGAGTGGCTGCCACCCTCACGACCAACCAGGGCTGGGGACAAACTGCAACCAAGGCACATGCCCTTAGCGGGAACCGAACCCAGGTCTCTCCGGACCGCAGGCAGACGCTCCAACCGCTGAGCCAAACCGGCCAGGGCAGGGAGTATGTTTATTAAACCCGGAGACAGTGAAACAAAGGGCTTAAAGTAGGAAAAGCAACAGGAGAGGGAAAGTCAAACATAAGGGAGCCTTGGCCCTGGCTAGTGTTGCACAGTGGTTAGAGTGCTGGCCTATGGACTGAAGGATCACAGGTTCAATTCCTAGTCAAGCGCCTGTACATGGGTTCTGGGTTCGATTCCTGGCCCCATTTAGGGCAAATGCCAGAGGCAACCAATTGATGTGTCTCTCTCACATCAGTTTTTCTCTCTGTCCCTCCCTGTCTCTGTCCCTCACTTCCATTTTCTGTGAAGATCAATGGAGAAAATATCCTCAGGTGAGGATTAACAAAAGAAAGAAAGAAAGGGAGCCTTGGAGACAGGTTGGGGGTGGAGGGTGCGGGTTAACAAGGGTTGAGCTGCTGCCCACTGCTCCCCTGGTTACAAATCTCTTGGGATCCTTGCAATGGTTCTCAACCTTCCTAATGCTGCGACCGTTTAATACAGTTCCTTATGTTGTGGTGACCCCCAGCCATAAAATTATTTTCATTGCTATTTCATAACTGTAATTTTGCTACTGTTATGTCTTAGGCGACCCCTGTGAAAGGGTTGTTCGATCCCCCCGCCAAAGGGGTCACAACCCACAGGTTGAGAACCACTGCTTTAGAGTTTAGGAGAAAAACAGCAAAGATAGGAGGCATGGGCATGCTCTTGCGAGAGTGCTCTGTGGCTCCTTATTTTGAGGCTTTTTATCTTTCTTAGGCCTTCAGAAATCCTAGGGGAGGTCTCAGAGGAGGGTTTTTTATTTATTTATTTTTTTATCCTCACCCGAGGACATTTTTCCATTTTTTGTTCAGGTAGAGTGGGAGGGAGAGAGAGGAACAGAGAGAGAGAGAGAAACATCGATGTGAAAGGGACACATCGAGTGGCTGCCACCCACACAACCGACCAGGGCCGGGGACAAACTGCAACCAAGGTACGCACCCTTAGCGGGAACCGAACCCGGGTCTCTCAGGACTGCAGGCCGACACTCTAACCGCTGAGCCAAACCGGCCAGGGCTCAGAGGAGGGTCTTAACAGAATATGCATTAGCTTTTCAGGTGTGACCTTCAATAAGTAGATTTCACCAAAATGTGCATATAGAGGTCTTGAGGGTTATTTTCTGGTTAGTTTCATTTTTAAAGAATATCATCGAGAAGGTCATTGAAGAGAGACAGGACCGAGGCCCTTCTAATACCAGAAGGGTCTAGAATATGTAAACCATTTGTTCCTTGGTGTCCTTGGTTAGAGGAAATAAAACCATGTGATTCATTAGCTGGCTGTAAATTGTTCAGATTGGCCTTATTTGATTATATTGTCTCAGTTTTCCTTATTCCACTTGTCAAGGAATCTCCCTAGCTTCTTCTTATCCTGCCTCACTATGGTTCCTCAGCTGTGCTAGCAAAAAGATGCTTTGTTGTTTGTGTACTCAGGTAGCTACATGAACTAACCTGTAGGACCTTGGTTGTGCTAAAACTAAAAAGGTAGGTCCAGACTTCCTGCTCTGGCCAAGGTCATCATCAAGTTGTCTTGTGTTCTACTTACCTGTATCCTTGGGGCAGATGGGCAAGGCAGCCCCAGGGGAGTAGGATTATTTCTGGGATTTCATTTCTAGGATATTGACCACACACAAAGAATGTATAATTGGCAAGATTCTCGACTGTTTCTTGATCAAGCCCTGTGACCCTTAGAACAAATCACTATTTGTTAAGTTCATTAGTGAGGGACTGGCAGTTAAGTTACCATTTCACTCTAGAGCCACATCTTTTTTTTTTTTATTTTATCCTCACCCGAGGACATTTTTCCATTTTTTGTTCAGATAGAGTGGGAAGGAAAGAGAGAGAGAGAGAGAGAGAGAGAGAGAGAGAGAGAGAGGAGAGGAGAAGAGAGAAGAGGAGAGGAGAGAGAGAGGAGAGAGAGAGAGAGGGAGAGAGAGGGAGAGAGAAACATCGACATGAAAGGGACACATTGAGTGGCTGCCTCCCGCACAATCCAACCAGGGCCGGGGACAAACTGCAACCGAGGTATGTGCCCTTAGCGGGAACCGAACCCGGGTCTCTCTGGACCACAGGCCAATGTAGAGCCACATCTTTTATAACATTTATTTGCAAAGTTGGTTTCATGACCTAATGTTCATATTTAATTTTAATGCACATAATCATATAAACAGTTCCTCAGATGTTTTTGTGGATTATTTAAATGAGTTTAATACATATGTCTCTCTTCTTCCCCACAATATTTTAATTATAGGGTTCATCTGCTGATCGGAGTCAGTGGAGGGAACCAACCAGAACATCTGATGGCTTGTGCTCGCTCTATGAGGCAGCTTTATGTCTCTTTGAAGAGGTATGTAATAATCATGGCTTTTATATTAAAAATTACCTTATGTTAAAATGCTATAGCATGTATTTATTTCTTAAAAATAATTTATTCAACCTTTGGAAAGGATGCAAAAAAAAAAAAGTGACATCATTGGTTACCTATAGAAAGTGGAATAGGGATGTCTGGCATCAGGGATGGGGAACATAGTTTTCAGTGTATACCCTTTTACTAATTTTGAACTTTGTGCATCCTTAGACACTATATATAGTTCAGTTTTGCTCATTAAAAAAAGTCTTGCCCTGGCCAGTCTTGCCAGTTCAATTCCTGGTCAGGGCACATACCCAAGTTGTGGGTTTGATCCCCAGTTGGGGCGCATGCTGAAGGCAGCCGATCAATGTTTTTCTCTCACATCAATGTTTTGTTTTGTTTTTTTCCCTCTCTCTCTCCCTCTTCCTTTATTTCTCTCTCAAATCAGTAAAAAAAACAAACATTTTAAAAAGTCTTAAATCATTTATCTATTGGTTCCCTTCATTTTTTTTTTTTTTTTCCTTCAATGTATTTGTTCAGAAACCTGGGTTTTTTATGCTGGATTTTGCTGATTGATTACTCATAATCCAGTTCAGTATGTCCTTTGTATTTTCTGCAAATTGACAAGTGGATCCAGAGGCTTGATTAGTCTCAGGTTTGATCACTTTGGCAAGATAATATATGTGTTATGATCTTCTCTCAGGTTCCATATGGTTGTCTCTCTTTTTGTGGTATTAACAGCTATTGATGCTTAATGACTTGGTCTGTTAATTCATTTGTGTTTGGTTGCAAAATGGTGATATTCTGTCATCCCTCTTTCATTTACTAATTAGAATGTTTTCGTAAAGAGATGATTCCTTTATTGACTATTTGGTTACTCTGCTATAGTTCATATAGAAAAGGCAGAATAAATGCTTGATTTTCCCCACCTGATTGTTTTAAAAAATATTTTTCTTTATTGATTTTAGAGAGAAAAGGAGAGGGAGAGAGAAATAGAAACACTGATGAGAAAGAACATCGATTGGCTGGCTGCTTCCTGCATGCCCCCCACTGGGGTTTGGGCCTACAACTTAGACATGCGCCCTGACTGGGAATCGAACCCGTGACCTCTTGCTGCATGGGTTGATGCTCAACCACTGAGTCACACTGGCTGGGCCCCACCTGATTTTTATTTTACTAGGTTTCAGTTTATGAGTCGTTCTCCTGTCATTCTTCATACTTGACCAGTTGATTTAATTTGAAAAATGTTTGAACTGATAGATTTAAACCTATTTGAGTTTTCAATTGAATTATTATCTGTAGTGAAGTTCATATTGTTTTATCTTTGGCCCCCCTCCCTCTATTGTTTTTGTGTAAGGTTAAAAAAAAAAAGTGATTTCCCAGTGTGTTCCTCTCCCCAACTGTTATCTTGACCTCTGTCTTTCCTTTCTGTTGTCTGTTTTCTGCTCAATTTGTATTTCACTCCCAGTAGTTTCTCCCCAGTGTGGGTGCTCTGTCCTGTAAGGAAATATCAATTTCAAGAGCTTACAAGAGACAGATTGCTGCTCTAGCTTCTTTTAAACTTTTCATCATGGACCCCTTGTTGTTTACCTGCTGTCAGAGAGGGTACAGCTCTTCCCAATTGCAACTGCTGTTCTTAGCTTGGTTCACTGTTCTTTCCAGTGAGTACCTAATTGGTGGTTGTTGTTTTTCTGTTTTGAGGTCTGTCAGACACTGTTTTGCTTCCTCCTGTACAGATGTCATTCCCATGCAGATTTTAGTGGTGTTTAGTGGTGGTTTATCTGCACCAGTTTATATTTTGGAGTTATTGGAGCTACCCTTGTTGCCTAGTTTTGTTTTGAATGCTAAGCATGGGTTTGGAGTTTTGTCTTCTAGTTGTGCATAGTGATTCAGAGTGTTTAAAAAACACGTTGCTCTTGCTGTTGTCATCTTCCCTGAATTCTACCCACTTCCTAGTTGTTTTTAAAAAATGCATTTCTAAGCCCTGTGAGTAGATTTTTTTTCTGCCTCCTCCTTCTTTTTTTGGAGAGTGAGGGAAGACTATAATTTTTCTTATAAGCCATGTTACAGTAATACATCTTGGGGTACAAAATTCTAACCTGCTTAGGCCCTCCTTTTGTCTCCAGCAAAATTTCAGATCTTTTATTAGGGACTGGCAGCCTTCCCTTATGTATATTTTGTATGTTCTCAGAACTGTCATCATGTTTACTGGAAAATATTTGTCTTGACACATATTATTCTATTGTGGATACTATTTAAAGATTCTAATTAAAATTACTCTGTCTCCTCCATTAAATGGGCTGGTAATCAAATATATTAACTAATAAAGATTCTTCTTTTCTTGTTTTATTTGATTCAGGAAAAAACAAAGGCAGACAATATATTGATAACAGCTGTAGTCAGAATTAATGTCTGTATTGTATGGAGTTCATACAAGTCAGTAAAAAGTCTATTAAGCCCTAATAAATAAATGGACAGAAGTTAGTGGTAAACAAATAAAAAACTTTAGTTCTGTGAAGTTAAAATATCACACTCTCTTTTTCTCACTTAAGTTTGCAATAATTAAAAAAGCACAATACTTATTATTGGTATGGACACAGTGAGAATTTGTACTTTAATATCCATCTATTAGGTTAACTGGGATGGCCACGCTGGGTCCTGTGCTTTTGGGAGGGAAGGTGGGGCAAAAGCCTGGATTTTTAAAAAGCATTATGAATGGCAGTAGACTTTACCAATATATTCAACACAAATGATCAATATGCCATGATTTTTATTTTATGTATATATGTGTGACTATTGAATTGTTCTGGACTTTTACTGTTTTTAGGATAGCCCTAGTGATATAATAATGTTGTAGCACCATTTTGGAAAGTAGTTTGGTATAGTATGTGTCAAGAATTATAAGAGTGTTATCATTTTTGTTGATATAGTAGTCCCATTTCTAAGTTTTCTCTAGGTCTACTAAGGAAGTAATAAAAAAATGTCATCAACAAATATATTCTTAAAAATGGCTTATATTATAAATAAGTAGAAAGACTCTAAATGTCCTGCTAAAGGAAAGTGGTTAAATTGTTATTTTTACATTAGATGTAGTATTATCACTTCCAATCATGAAGATTAGGTAGACATATGGAAATTTTTGCATGAGTTTTTTATATCATCACTTTTATATATTCACTGCAATAACTGTTAACATGTAAAATTCTGAAAGGACATATGTAAAAAATACAACATTTATTGTATTCTGGTGAGGGGATTATCAGTGCTGTTTTTTCTGTTTGTTAAGCTCTGTTTTTCTATAATGTATGCAATAATAAACTTTTTAGTTAAAAAGGCTTGCTTGTATGTCTCTATCTTCCCATTTTTGCCATCTTTATTTGTATCTTTTAGTGGTTTATTTTACAGTAGTATGTAGTCTAGCCATCTGTGTTTAAGATTGGATGTGTTCTTGGGTTATTTGAGCAGTGTAGAATTTTAGAAGGAAAATCAACAGTAATTTCAGAATATTTATTAAAATGTCTTGTCAATTCATTATGTTTTTTAATTTTAATAGGTTTGCAGAATGGCTTCTGATTACTCAAGAACATGTGCTAGCCCAGATAGCATTCAGACTGGTGATGCTCCCATTGTCTCAGAAACCTGTGAGGTTTATGTTTGGGGGAGCAATAGCAGCCATCAGTTGGTAGAAGGCACACAGGAGAAAATATTACAGCCCAAACTGGCTCCCAGTTTCTCTGATGCTCAGACCGTGAGTTCTCTGCATATCTTACAGATTGGTAGATGACAGGGTGTGCTTTAAATAATGTTGAGTGTTTTTTAAATGAGTGAAGATTCTTGATTGTTTCTTTGTGGGGGGTTAATCCTCACTCGAGGATATTTGTCCATTGACTTTTTAGATAGAGTGGAAGGGAGAGGGAGGGGGAGAGAGAGAGAGACAGACAGAGAGAGAGGGAAACATCAATGTGAGAGACACATCATGGATTGTTTGCCTTTCACAAGACCCCAACTGGGACCAGGGATCGAACCTGCAACCCAGGTACCTGCCCTGCACCAGAATTGAACCTGTGACCCTTTGGTCTGAGCCAAACTGGCCAGGGCTCTTGATTGTTTCTTATCTCTATTGTTTCTATACCTTACTGTGTAAGTTTTTTCATTTTAATAGAAAAAAATATATTTTTAGTTCCCCATTTCCCTTACACTGTTTCCAAGTTTCAAAAAATTAAATTGGGATTTGTATTTTTAAAAAGAATTATAAATGGCAACATATTTGCCATTATATTCAGTACAAATGGTAAGTCAGACTAAATAAAAACTGGAATGTCCCCTTTGCCAGATTGGCATTTCATTGTTCTATTATCACTTTTTTTCTATTTGTAACTACTGTTAGCCAAGCTAGAACTTTCTATTTTATTATTATTTTCATTAAAATATATATTTTTAGCCCTGGCCAGTTTGGCTTAGCAGTTAGAGCATTGACCCATGAACCAGTGAGTCTTGGGTTCCATTATTGTCAGGGGCACATACCTTGGCTGGTTCATCCTTGGTCCTGGTTGGGGTCATGCAGGAGGCAACCAGTTGATATATCTCTCTCACATAGATGTTTCTTTCTTTCTCCCTCTTTCCTTCCCTCTCCCTCCTCTCCCACTCTATCTGAACAAAAATGGAAACATATCCTCTGATAAGGATTAAAAGCAAACATATTTTTTAATGAATTTAGAACATAACATGGTTCTTGCCATAATGAACTCTAAGGAAGTTATAGGAAAATGTTATTTCTTGTCCTTTAATTATGAGGAGGTTAATACATTTTACTTTGTTGTTTCACTGAACCATGACTGGGTAAATAATCTGGAAAGATAAAATATACATTAATTTGAGCTCCATAACAAAGTCAACATGAAAAGTCCATTAAAGTTTTCTTAATTTTCTAGTTACTTTTTAATCTCTATGAAGATCTATACCCTGGTTGACTTTAAAAGACTCCTTTTGAGCCTCTTTGGTAAAACTAGCCTTAAATATTATACATTGATTCTAATAGAAGCTTTTTATATTTACATTTCTATTTGTTTGCTTATAGATTGAAGCTGGACAGTACTGTACTTTTGTCATTTCTACGGATGGCTCTGTGAGAGCTTGCGGTAAAGGCAGCTATGGGAGACTGGGCCTTGGAGATTCTAATAATCAATCTACTTTAAAAAAGTTAACATTTGAGCCTCACAGGTCCATTAAAAAGGTTTCATCTTCCAAAGGATCTGATGGTCACACTTTAGCTTTTACGACAGAAGGAGAAGTCTTCAGTTGGGGAGATGGTGATTATGGGAAACTGGGACATGGAAATAGTTCGACACAGAAATATCCCAAGCTTATTCAGGGCCCTCTTCAAGGAAAGGTATGTACTTTCTTTTTTGAATTTAAAAATAACTAGATGCACTGGTACTATATTTTACAATATCTTTCAGATTTTGATGTTTCTTTCTGAAGTTGCCCTTTCCCAGCCCTTTGGCTTATCTTTTGTATAGTTCTTTTATGGTTTACAAAACATTTTCACATACATTATTTAATTTTAATTTTTATAGTAACCTTACTAAGGTAGTTATTTTCTCATTTCACTGGTAAGGAAACGTAGAATTATCCATTCAACAAATATTTATTTAGCAACTTGCAGGCAGTGTTTTAGGCATATTCAGGGAACAAAACAAACAAGATCCTTGCTTTACTCTGTGAGATAAATATAATAAATAAGTAAACAAATAGATAAAATTTCAAATAATAGGAAAGAAAAATTGAGTAATAGTAACTTGGGTGAGGTGTGTGATACTAGATGAGGTCAGAGTAACTTGCCCAAGGTTATATGAAAATAACGGGCACCATTAAAAACTAAACCTCGACCTCATATTTTTTCTATTTTACTTTTTAAAGGAGTGAAGGTATTTTCCTAAACATATAATTATATGCAATTATATGGATTCCTCCATTTTAAGATTGTATTCTTTCTATGAAAATTTTCTCACATGGAAATCTCTTAATGTTTAAGTTTTAATTTTATATCAGAATTACAAGTGGGACACACTTCCTTCACGGGAGTCGGTTGACAAGGTTGGCTAATCAAATGAATTTTACTTTATTGTAACTTTCAGTATTTTAACTTAGACCTCAAACCCCAAGCAGTGAACTTTGGAACATTCCACTTGACAACATCAGGAGATAATTGATAAGATGTTGAACATGGGGCTCTAGGGAACTTCAGATATACTATTTGAAGTTGTATTTTCCTAGTCTTTATAGCACCTCCTTTCTTCCTTGATTACAATTCTTTTTTTAACTTTATTTTTAAATCTTCACCTGATATTTTTTTATTTATCTTCAGATAGAGTGGGAGGGAGAGAGAGGGTGAGAAAGGGAGAGAGAGAGAAACATCAGTGTGAGAGGGACACATCGACTGATTGTCTCCTGCACGACCCGACCAGGGCTAGGGACCAACTGCAGCCTAGGTACGTGCCCTTGACCAGAATCGAACCCGTGACTCATTGGTCTGAGGGCCAATGCTCTACTGCTGAGCCAAACCAGCCAGGGCTGATTACAGTTCTTTTTAAAGCAAGTTCTAGTTTTTGAGATTAAAGAGACTAGAGATTGAAAAGACATGGTGTTATATTTTTACAGTAGTCAGTGTTTTGGATCAGTGTTAAAAGCTATGAGTGGTCCTCAAATTATATAGACACATATCCTTATTCCCCTAATTTTACTATATAGCTACTTGAGGGTAAAGAGATATTGTGAGGAATTTAATTAATGTAAACTTATATGCTGTTTAGATATTTCTGCATTGGTAATAGTAAATGTGCTTTTGAAAGTTATTTCTATTCTGTAATGAGTTTTTCTTGATTAGTCAGGATTGGAGGTTTTATGTTAACAACATATTAAAAAACTTTTTTATTATTCCATGAGTGTTTAGCCCTCTCCAACTCTTTAAGTAAAGACTTGAGTAGAGATACAGTATATATTTTTTAATCCTCACCTGAGGATACTTTTTTCCCTTTTTTATCTTTAGACAGAGTAGGAGGGAAGAAGGCGGGGGGAGAGAAAAAGAGCGAGAGAGAGAGAGAAAGAAACATCAATTGGTTGCTTCCTGCAACCCCCAACCAGTGCTGAAGACCAAACCACAACCGAGATACATGCTCTTGACCAGAATCAAGCCTGTGACTCTTTGGTCCGTGGGCTGATGCTGTATTGCTGAGCCAAACCAGCCAGGGCGATATAGTACTTTTGCAAGTGATTAGATTGATGTATTTAGGGTTGGGGGAATTACTAGCTTTTACACTGTCACGTGTGAATAGAATTAAGCAAAGTCCTCTCTTGCCCTCGACAGTTTGGCTCAGGTTAGAGTGTTAGCCAGCGGACCAAAGAGTCATGGGTTTGATTGTGGTCAAAGGCACGTACCTCAGTTGTGGTTTGTCTCTGGCCCTGGTCAGGTCATGTGGCAGGCAACCAATCGATGTGTCTCTTTCACATCGGGTATTTCTCTCTCTCTCTGTCTCCTCCCCTTGGGTGAGGATTTAAAAAAAAAAAAAAAAAAAAAAGTCCTCTCCTTTGGGTGGAAGCCAGGGTCCGTGGCCTGGCAAACAGAGCATATGGCCACTGCTCTGAAATATAGAACGTAGGCTATATTTCAGTACTTTCTTGACCTTTTAGCCAGGCAGCCTAGCACTGCACACGCCCCCCTCAACTATTAATGTCAATTCCTGGATGAGTTGTGAATATTAGTATCTCTGAAGTCTCTTTGTATGAGGTCAGATACAAACTATATGTTTTAGCATCTTCGTGTTCATCAAATTCACTTTGTGTGCAATGCAGGTAGTTGTGTGTGTGTCGGCTGGATATAGACATAGTGCTGCTGTCACAGAGGATGGTGAATTGTACACGTGGGGTGAGGGAGACTTTGGAAGATTAGGTAAGATTTTTTTTAAAGTCGAAATTATTCTCACAGAAAAATAGAAATGATGATGGTTACTGAGAAGCAATAAGACTAGAACAGGCCAGAGACTGTCATTTATTTTCTTCGCTTTATTTTTTTTTTTAAGTTCAGAGGAAGATAAGTTTACATATAGAATACCTAGATTCTGGTGCTGAATTTTAAAATGTAATTAAATTTATTAAGTATTTACTGAATGTGTACTATGAGCAGGCACTGCAGGATTTCAGGGATAAGAAAGATACCTTTGTGATCCTGATGTGTATAATCTAGTGGGTAGGGAAAACAGATCAATATGTGCATGATACTAGATAGCATTAGATAAGTGCTCTGAGAAGAGCATAAATAAAATGTCCTAAAGATTCATTGGAGGGACTGGATGACCCATTTTGGGAATAGCCTAAAAGATTGGATGAGAAGATGATAGAAATGATTCTTTTGCATATTTAATGGCTTAAAAATATCTCAATTCTACTGTTACTTGTAATGTGTATTTCAACTGTGAAGTAATGGCCTAAAGAAAAAGAGTTAACATTATTTCTTTTTTGTTGTATTTTACCAAGGTCATGGTGACAGTAACAGCCGTAATATTCCAACATTGGTAAAAGACATTAGCAATGTGGGAGAAGTTTCTTGTGGCAGTTCACATACTATTGCTTTATCTAAAGATGGGAGAACTGTGTGGTCTTTTGGAGGAGGAGACAATGGTATGTAGAAAATTATTTATTGATAGCTTTGGCTTTTTCCTTGAGTTTCTTTAAAATTATTTTTCATCTATACATGTCTATTGTAGAAGAACCCAAATACCAATGGTAGAAATTTAAAAAACGAAAATGAACTGTTTTGCCCAGCCAGTGTGGCTTAGTAGATAAGTATCGACACATGCACCAAGAAGTCGCCAGTTCGATTCCTGATCAGGGCACATTCCCAGGTTGTGGGCCAAATCCCCAGTGGGGGGCATGCAGTCCTTGGCCAATCGATGCTTTCTCTCATCGATGTTTCTATATCTCTCTCCCTTTCTCTTTCTCTCTCTCTAAAATCAATAAAGAAAAAAAGAAAAAAGAAAATGAACTGTTTCTATGAAGGTTGCTTATAATCATTCTTAAAACTTTGGTAGATAGACATCTAAATACATATACATGTGTATAAATTTTTATATACTGTATATTTCTACATAGATGTCTTTTGAAAACTATTTACTATAGATATTATTTTATAATCCACTGGTTTTGATCTATTTTATGAATGTCTTTCTATGTCAACAAGCATGACTGTATATTTTTCTTTTAAATGACTTAAAGTATTCTTTCATGCAATTGTAGCACAACTTATAAAAACCAGTTTATTTTTGCGTATCTATAGTGTTTCCAATGTTTTTCATTATTAAAAACAATGCAATAAATGACTAAAGTTTTGTCTACTTTAGTCACTCCTACTTGCATTGTGAGAATGCTTACTTCCCCATGTTCCTCAACACTGGTTATTAAAATGAATATAATTTTAAAAATTATTTCAGTAGTGAAAAATGGTATTTAATTTGTATTTCTTTGATTCTTAGTAAGATTGAATATATGTGTTGGCCATTTATTTTTTTTTCTTTAGTGATTTGTCAAGTTTTCCATTTCACGAGCTATTAAATCTTTTCAAAAATTAAATACAATTATATTCATATGTACTCTAATATAAGAGCTATTTGATATATCAGCATATTTCAAATTAGAACTATTACCATAAAAGAAAGACAAAAATAGTTTTTCATATCTCTCTCAAAATGGTTTTAATTGCAAGAATAGAGGTTCTTTAAAACGAGTAAATTGTTTAACTTGAATGTGTTTGTTTTTATAGGCAAACTTGGCCATGGTGATACTAACAGAGTATATAAACCTAAAGTTATTGAAGCTTTACAAGGAATGTTCATACGCAAAGTTTGTGCTGGGAGCCAGTCTTCACTTTCTTTGACATCAACAGGGCAGGTAAGTACTAAGGGATGAACATGAAGCTTAGATCATTTCCTAGGAGTAGGTGACCAAAGAGGAATAATTGTATTTAAATGTTAAAGTTAAAAAATACATTGTGTCCTGTTTGAAGAAATACAGTATCTGAGAAGGAACCAAGTTTTCTGATCTGGCCTGTGTGACCCAGGTAAACCTTCCCTTAGCCCCTGTTCTTTGTATTAAGATGGTTTTATAAAACCTTTATCACTCAGCACCCCTTATGTTTTTACTTGAAAATCATGGATAGTGGGGGAAAGCCAGATTAGCTTTTGCTGGAACCAGTGATAAGAAATAGCAAGACAAGAAGGTGATCAAAAGAGAGAGGGTAAGGAGAACATTTCCATATGGAAACTAATTTGAGAGGATTAGGTATTTCTGAGAAAGGGTTAGTCAGGCTTAGGATAGTCAGAATTTGACAATCTCTATAAATTTTTGAACTTACAATGCACATCTAGACTTCCTTTTGTTGGTGATGGAGAGCATCCTGATATGGTGATAGACTGACAGTAATTTCCACCTTACATACATCAGCAATGACAGTGGAAAAGGGAGCTGACTACTCATTCTCTTACATATGGGAATCCCTTAATGTGCCAGGCAGTGGTATAAAAATGTTTTCTAACTAATTCACAGACAGATGAATAGCAAAGCTGAAATTAGCTTATAATTTAATTTTTTTTTTTTATCCTCACCCGAGGACATTTTTCCATTTTTTGTTCAGATAGAGTGGGAGGGAGAGAGAGAGAGAGAAACATCAACGTGAAAGGGACACATCGAGTGGTTGCCACCCACACGACCCAACCAGGGCTGGGGACAAACTGTAACCGAGGTACGCGCCCTTAGCGGAAACTGAACCCGGGCCTCTCTGGACCTCAGGCTGGCGCTCTAACCGCTGAGAAAAACTGGCCAGGGCTAATTTAATTTTTTTTGTTTTTTTTGTTTTTATTTGAGAGACTGCCTTGTGTCCTAAAAAATCTACCTCCTATCCTGGCTCGGAGTGCAGTTGGTTAGAGCATCATTCCGATATGCCAAGTTGTGGGTTTAGTCCCCAACCAGGGCACATACAAGAATCAACCAATGAATGCATAAATAAGTGGGACAACAAATTGACCCCCCCCGCACACACCCTGCCTCTTTCCCTCTCTTTCTCCATCCCACCTTCCCTTCCTCTCTCTCTCTAAAAAATTAATAAAAAAAACAAAAAGAAATAATCTACGTTTATTTATCACCTTGTATTTTACTGCATTAGTCATTTGTCACAATACTGGTTGCTGCCTTGAAACTTGAAACTTCTACCCTGGCCGGTTTGGCTCAGTGGTTAGAGTATTGGCCTGTGGACCAAAGAGTCGCGGGTTTGATTCCTGTCAAGGGTGTGTGCCTCAGTTACAGTTGGATCCCCAGCCCTGGTCAGGGTTGTGCTGGAGGCAACCAATCAATGTGTCTCTCTCACATCGATGCTTCTCTCTCTCTCTCTCTCTATCTCTTTTCATGCCCCAACCCCACTCTCTCTGAAGATAAATGGAAAAATATCCTCGGCTGAGAATTAAAAAACAAACAAACATCTTTTACATCTTTCTCACTGAGAGTTTTATGCTAAGAATCCATGAATTGAAGCCTGAAGATGCTCACTTATTTGTTGTATAGCCACAGGCAAATCACAGACCTTCCTTGAGCATCATATGCTCCTTTTTGCAAGAGAGGGGTAATAATTTCTGCTTTGCTTGCAAATGATCATAAAAGATAATTATTTGAATTGTAAGTTTCTATAAATTATGAAGTACTATTCAACTATTAGTTGTTAATATAATAATAGTAATAAATTCATTACATTACATTCCAAAGAAACATGTAAATTATTTGTTCTATGAAATACTTTTATCATGAGTACACTAAGTTATGTGAAAAAATAAAGTGATGCAATGCCTGGTTTTCTCAGTGGTTAGAGCGTCAGCCTGCTGACTGAAGAGTCGCAGGTTCAATTCTGGTCAAGGGCACATACCTCAGTTGCAGTTCGGTCCCCGACCCCAGGGTCGTGTGGGAGGCAGTCAGTTGATGTTTCTCTTTCCCTCTCCTTCCCTCCCTCCCTCCCTCCCTCTCACTCTATCTGAAGATAAATGGAAAACAATATCCTCGGGTGAGGAAAAAAAGTAAAATATATAGTGAGAGGGAAATACTTTTAAATGATAGGGGTAGTTTTGTTTATCTTTATACTACTTTGCTGAGTGTGAAATGAAGGTCAACATCTACTTTGTCCTTGTTCATCTCAGTTCCTCAGGCTTCTTCAATGCTAACTTACCCCCATATTAACTGTGATTCTTATGTTAAAAATAATGTATGAATTTTTTTATACAACAAGGTCCCTAAATGCAAGCCAAGTATTTCTTCTCCTTATGTTCAAACAAAGGAATATTGCATAGCAAAACTTAGCTGTGTGGGTCTTAATGAGTGATAGTACTATATTGTAGTTGGTGAGTAATTTAGGAGATTTTCTTTTTAGTTTTTGTTCTGTAATCCTCACCCAAGGATATGTTGCCCACTGCTTTTTGTAGAGACAGTGGAAGGGAGAGAAGTAGGAAGGGAGGGACAGAGAGAGAGAGATTGATGTGAGAGACACATTGGTTAGTTGCCTCCCACACGCACCCCATCCTGGGCTGAGAATGGAACCTGCAACCCAGGTTCTTGCTCTTGATTGGGAATGGAACCTGTTACCCTTTTGTACTAGGGCTGATACTCTAACCACTGAGCAATAATGTCCAGGACCCATTTAGGAGGTTTTCAATGACACTGTGTATTTTTTCACTTTATTTGTCTTTAATTCTAACATATGCCTTTCTTATACTGGAATTATGTGGCATTCTGTACTTGTCTTAAGTTCTCTGGCAACTGGTACAAGTATTTGCTCTTCATTGTTTTCAAAGAGGTCTTTTCTGAAATAATTGTAAGACAAAAAAAAAACCCAAAAAAATTCCCTCCATTTTTGTGGACCTCAGTTTAATGGACTTCGGATTTAATGGACAAAATTTCCAGTTTGTGTCTTTTTCTTTAGTCCTCACCTGAGGATATGTTTCCATGATTTCCAGATAGAATGCAAGGGGGGGGGGGGGAGGCGGGGAGGAGAGAGAGAGAGAGAGAGAGAGAGAGAGAGAGACATCGATTGGTTGCCTCCCGCATGACCCTGACCAGGGCCAGGGATTGAACCTGCAACCAAGGTACATGCCCTTGACTGAGAATTGAACCCTCGACCCCTCAGTCCACAGGCCGATGCTCTAAACCTTGAGCCAAAATGGCCAGGGCCAGTTCATATATCTTATGTGAAAATTAACACCCTGTTAATTTAAAAATGCTTTTAACCAAGATTTGCTTATAATTAAATTAACAGGTCATTTTTTGTTATTAATTCAGTTATTTTTAACAAATTGTAGCAAATAGGCCATATGTTGGAAAAAACACTATAGTAATTTCACCAACATAAATAAATATTACATATTTACAACTATAATCTACATATTTAAATCCAAGAGTCACAGCTCGTTAACAATGTGCAGGGAATGATTAGCACATGATCACACTGCATCATGTGCAGTAATTGGTTCTGTTGTTGCGTAGCATGATTTTCTGTAGCATTTTTCATGCTTGTTAGCCATTGTTCCAACATGTGCTAAGCCATGTCCCAGCTATGTGCATTTGTTTATTTGAGGTGACTGATGAATGCAAGCATTTACTAGACTTATTCAGCATACATTTTAAATTACTCTAATACATATAGAAAACTTTTCTGTGAAATTAAACTTTTCATACATACTCAATTTTAACAGAAATATGTCTACATAAGTAAAAACAGGTAAACTAATTTATCAATTTTTTAATATTTGTAACCCCTACTTTATTATATAACAGACCTTTGGCTTTAAAGGACACCCCTTTGCCCGAATTAGTCCATTATATCGAGGTTTTATTGTATAAAAACCCATGGAGGGAGAAAAAGCCATCCAGTTTGCTGATTATTTTGATTCTGGGTTGCCAAATTGGCAGTCTTTTTTTTTTTTTTAATCCTTACCCGAGGACATTTTTGTATTTATCCTCAAATAGAGCAGGAGGAAGAGAGGGAGGAAGAGAGAGAGAAACATCGACATGAGAGAGAAACATTGAGTGGCTGCCACCCACATGACCCCAACTGGGGCCGGGGACAAACTGCAACCAAGGTACGTGCCCTTAGCAGGAACCAAACCCGGGACTCTCTGGTCTGCAGACCGATGCTCTAACCACTGAGCAAAAACGGCCAGGGCCATTTATTCTTTTATATTCCTCTTTTTTTCTTCTCATATTTCCCTTAAGCATCTGAAATCAGTCGATGTTTGTTCTAGTATTAATTTGTCAAAAATAAAGATGTTTGCATCCAACCGGTGTGGTTCAGTAGTTGAGCGTTCACCCATGCACCGAGAGGTCACTGGTTCAGTTCCTGGTTGGGGCTCGTGCCCAGATTGTGGGCTGGGTTCCCAAGCGGGGGGCATGCAGGAGGTGGCTGGTCTGTGTTCTCTCTCATTAATGTTTCTCTCTCTCCCTCTCTCTAAAGTCAATAAAGAAAAAAAAAATTTTTAAAAAGACAAGATGTTTGCTTCAGCCCTGGCCAGGTTGGCTCAGCGGTTACAGCATTGGCCCACGGACCAATGAGTCACGGGTTCGATTCCAGTAAAGGGCACGTACCTCAGTTGTGGTTTGTCCTTGGCCCTGATTGGGTCGTACGGGAGACAACCAGTTGATGTGGCTCTATCACATTGATGTTTCTGTCTCCCTCCCTCCCACTCTATCTGATAATAAGTAGAAAAATATCTCCGGGTGAGGAATTAAAAAAAAAAAGATGTTTGCTTCACATGGTCCTCTTTATAAGTGGTAATTAAAATTGTTATAACAATGAGGTAAGGTAGTTTTCAACTAAATTATAAATGTCAGTTTTGTGATTTGTATAATTTATTTTATATGATCACACCTTGGTCTAATCAACCAAGTAATATTTGTTGAGACCTTCAGAGAAAGAAACATGTAAAGGAGAAGTTTTAAGATAGCAATAGTATTTCTAAGCTGCTAAGTGTGGGCAAATATAACACATTGCAAGTCAATTAATAGCTTTGACAGAATCTCTCAGAAGATCCTTCTATTTTTTTTTTTTTATGACCATTTTTCTTTCAGCTCAGGTATTTGTCTGCCTATACAATGAACTTTTAAAAACAGCAAAATAAATCACTATGAAAATCTTTAAAAGAATCAAAACAGTAAATATTATTTTTAACAATAGAAGTTATTATTTACCACACTGTTGTGTATGATATTTATGCCTAATACCTCAGGCTATTATGTGTAGTGTATTTCTGTTTGTTTCAGGTCTACGCTTGGGGCTGTGGAGCTTGTCTAGGTTGTGGTTCTTCAGAAGCTACTGCTTTGAGACCCAAGCTTATTGAAGAACTGGCTGCCACCAGAATAGTTGATATTTCTATTGGAGACAGTCATTGTTTGGCTCTTTCTCATGGTAAAGTAATTTGTTTTTAAGAAATAGTATTAAATATCACCTTCCACAAATATATTACATTTAAATTGGGCTTTTCTTTTGTTCTTTGTGTTTTGTTTTTAGATAATGAAGTTTATGCCTGGGGTAATAATTCAATGGGGCAGTGTGGCCAAGGAAATTCCACAGGTCCTATTACTAAACCAAAGAAAGTTAGTGGTTTAGATGGCATAGCTATTCAGCAGATCTCTGCTGGAACATCACATAGTCTGGCATGGACTGCTCTTCCTAGGGACAGGTAAGAGTGCCCACGTTTAAACATTCTTGTATATTAATCACAGTACAAACACTAGTTAAAACAGAAATAACTGTGCTTTGTTCATACAATACCCTTCCAAACATGTTTAGTTTTTTTTTTGTTTTTTTTTTTTTTAATCCTCACCCGAGGACATTTTTTTCCATTTTTTGTTCCGATAGAGAGGGAGGGATAGAGAAGTAGAGAGAGAGAGAGAGAGAGAGAGAGAGAAACATCGACGTGAAAGGGACACATCAAGTGGCTGCCACCCGCACAACCAACCAGGGCTGGGGACAAACTGCAACTGAGGTATGCGCCCCTAGTGGGAACCGAACCCGGGTCTCTCTGGACCGCAGGTCGATGCTCCAACCGCTGAGCCAAAGCGGCCAGGGCGTATATATATATTTTTTTTACTATCATAGAATTGCTATCTAGATTTCTTCCAATTTGAATGTTGAGGTTAGATATGTTTTATAGTATATCCCCTATATTTAAGATATTTTCTTAATTTATCTCCTAAACATTTTGAATTTCTTCTGTGTCCAAATACTGATTTTAAAAACTAAATGTCTAAATATCAAGAGGAAGTTAAATTAAAATGATCAAAATCAGAATTTAGCTTCATTGATTTAAACAGTTAATTAGCCTTTGTACCTTTATCTGGTTGGTTTTGTGGAAAAAAGTAATTGCCAGACTTTTAAATAAAGGAGGTTACTTTTGCAGAAATTTAGCTTTTTTCTTAAAGTGATAACCATAGATCTGTTTAGATAATTGGGTAGGTGACTTTTAGCCAACATCAGGAGATTGAATTTTAAGGAATTTGGGGGTTGTTTCAGATGCATGGGGGCTAATTTACAACTTAGAATGTATTATACAGTTAACCATTGAACAACATCGGTTTGAATTGTGCTGGTTCACTTTTACATTTACAGATTTTTTTTTTCCCCAGTAAATATACAGTCGACCCTCTGTATGTGCGGATTTTGCATTTGAGTATTCAGTCAACTACAGATTGAAAAAAGTATGTATTTTCGATCTGTGGCTGAGAATCTGTGCAAGTTAGAGGCCTGACTATTCATTTTTCTCCGCCATTTTATATAAGGGAAATGAGCAGCCACGGATTTTGGTATTCATGAGGCGGGTGTCCTAGAACCAATCCCATGCAGATACTGAGGGATAACTACTACAATTAAGTTTTTGGGGATTCAAAATTTATACATGGATTTTTGACTGTGCCATATTGTTCAATGGTCAACTGTATTCAAATTCTAGACCTTTGATTTAGATGGGGTTTATTATGACATTCCAACCAATTTAAAAAATGTATGGATAATTACCTTCCAAAACAAAAGCCAAAAGTATAATAAATTGAATATAAATGACTTGCTGTTAGTATTAACTTTGTAACTTTCCACTTTATGTAGATAGTTTGTTTCCAAGGTCTTGAAAATTTTCACAAGAATTTTTAATAGTTTTTCTTTTAATAGATGTTATTATATCACTATATAGAGTCAGGCTACTTTTCTTGAAAGGAAATATACGTTTTTATAGACCCTTAGAATCAGAATGGGCTATAATAGATCATATATTTCAGCCTTCTGCCTTCAGGTGAGTGAATATCCAAACCTTCCAAAAGAGGTGGTGGTTATATGTTTTCTTCTTGAAGAACTCAAGGGATGGCAAATTCTTGGTTTTTCTCAATTGCTAAAATGAAGGGTTTTATCACCTTCATAATTAAGAAGGTCTTCTGTGTATCTTTCAGCTTTAGCAATGATTTGGTTTTTGTTTTTGATCATGTGTGAAAATTTTATGTTAAGGCTGTTTCATGATTTTTCTTTTTCTTTTTAGACAAGTTGTTGCATGGCATCGACCTTATTGTGTAGACCTTGAAGAGAGTACCTTCTCACACTTGCGTTCTTTTCTTGAGAGATACTGTGATAAAATAAACAGTGAGATTCCCCCACTCCCTTTCCCTTCATCAAGGTATGTTCAATGTATGTATATTTGTGCATGTGTACATATGTCTATTAATTACTCATTTCAAGTTTTGACTTACTATTCTTTCTGGTTTGATTTTTCCATCAATTATATGGAATTTATAGTCTAAAAAAAAGAGCTAAACTTAGGTACTTATTGATAATAACCTTTCTGGAGAATTATCCATAATTTCACAAATCATGTTTGAAAATGTACTGTTGATTATAATTTGACAACATTTTTAAAGAGAAAAAAAATGTTATTCAAACTGGAAAGCACATGCTCTTTTATGTTCCAGAGTTCACAGCAATTTGTTTGGTTTCAGGGAACACCACAATTTCCTCAAGCTGTGCCTGAAGCTGCTTTCAAATCACCTTGCTCTTGCACTTGCGGGAGGGGTAGCTACCAGCATTCTTGGGAGACAGGCAGGTCCACTTCGAAATTTGCTCTTCAGACTGATGGACTCAACTGTCCCAGATGAAATCCAAGAGGTAAAAGTATAGGATTCATGAATGTGTATTTCAAAAGCACATCTATTTTTCTCTGAGGTTGTCACTCATAAATTCAACTAGAAGAAAACTTCGGTCAGATGTTCTTTCCTCTACTCTTATTTTCTTTGGAGAACAAATGTTTCTGGTTAATCCATCCTTTAAAATAATGGTCAGATGTCATCTCTGAGAAACCTCCTGTCAGGTTAGGTTTCTCGTGTATATGTTCTCATTATATCACATTGTATTGAAGTTGTCTATTTATAAACATGCCTGTCTTCTTACACCAGAAGATGAATTTATGAGGAAAATGACCTAGTTTTATTTTTTATTATGATAAAATACATATAACATAAAATGTATTATCCTAATTATTTTTTTTTAATTCTCACCCAAGGATATTTTTCCATTTATATTTAGACAGAGTGTGAAGGAGGGAGGGAGGGGGGGGGATAGAGAGAGAGAGAGACATCAACTTGAGAGAGACACATCTATTGGTTGCCTCTCACATGACCCCGACCAGGCCTGGGGACCAAACCGAAACCGTGCCATTGACAGGAATCGAACCCACGACTCTTTGGTCCATGGGCCAACACTCCAACTGCTGAGCCAAACCGGCCAGGGCCATCTTAACTGTTTTTAAGTGTACAGTTCATTAGTAGCATTAAATATAATCATAATGTACAACTATCACTACCATCCATTTTCATAACTCTTTCCATTTTATAAAATTGAAATTCTGTATCCATGTTTAATAACTCTCCATTCTTCCTTCTCTCTAGCTCCTGGCAACCACCATTCTACTTTTTGTCTCTATGATTTTGACACTCTAAATGTCATATAAGTGGAATCATACGCTGTTTGTCTTTTTGTCACTAGCTTGTTTCACTTACCTAATGTCCTCAAAGTTCATCTGTGTTGTAGCATATGGCAGCATTTCCTTCCTTCTTAAGGCTGGATGTATGTATATTCTGTTGTATGTATATGTCACGTTTTGCTCACCCACTCACCCGTCATCTTTATGACCTTGGATTAGGCACTGATTTCTTAGATATGACTATCAAAGTACAAGCGATCAAAGAAAAAAAATGGTAAATTGGACTTCATCAAAATTAAAAACATTTATGCTTCAAAGGATATCATCAAGAAATCAAAATACAATTCACAGAGTGGGAGAAATATTTGTAAATTGTGTGTTTGATAAGCTTGTAGTTTCCAGAATATATAAAGGATTCTTACTAGTCAACAATAAAAAAGACAATCCAGCCCTGGCTGGTTAGAGCCATCAGCCCGCAGACCAAGAGTCACAGGTTTGATTCCGGTCAAGGGCACGTACCTCAATTGCGGTTCAGTCCCTGGCCCTATTTGGGGTCATGTGGGAGGCAGCTAGTCAATGTGTCTCTCTCACATTGATGTTTCTCTTTCCTTGTCTCTCTCTTTCCCTCTCTCTCTCTCTCTCTCTCTCTCTCTCTCTCTTCCACTTTATCTGAAGATAAATGGGAAAATATCCTTGGGTGAGGATTTAAAAAAAAAAAAGACAATCCAATTTAAAATATGAACAAAGAATCTGAGTAGACATATCTCCAAAGAAGCTACACATATGACCAACAAACACATGAGAAAATGTTTTACATCATAAGTCATTAGGAAAATGCAAATTAAAATCACATGAGATATGTTTTATACCCACCACATGGCTATTATAAAAAAGACTGACAATGACAAGTGTTGGTAAGGATGTAGAGAAATTGGAATCCTCATACATTGCTGGTGGGAATGTAAAACGGTGTGCCTATTTTGGAAAACAGGTAATTCCTTAAATAGTTACACATAGAGTTACCATGTAATGTGGCTATTCCACACCTAGATCTAGACTCAAGGGAATAGAAAACATATGTCCAAGCAAAAACAAGTACATAAATGTTTATAGCAGTATTATTTATAATAGTCAAAAAGTGTAAATAAACAAATGTCTGTCAAATGGTGGATGAACAAAATGTTGTATGTTCATGCAGTGTCATATTCTTCAGCTATAAAAAAAACTGAAGTGCTAACACATGCTACAACATGACTGAACCTAGTAAACATGTTAAATGAAAGAAGCCATACACAAAAGGCCACCTGTTGTGTGATTCCATATATATGAGATGTTCAGAAGGCAAATCCATAGAGATAGAAAATAGATTAGTTGGTGGGAAGTGACTACTAATGGACTCAGTTTGTTTTTTGGGGTGATGAAAGAATGTTCTAAAATTAGTGGTGATTGTTCTACAACTCTGAACATACTAAAAACCACTGAATTGTATACTTTCAAAGGGTGAGCCCTGACCAATCGGCTCATTTGGTTGGAGCATCGTCCCATACACCAAAAGGTTGTGGGTTTGATTCACAGTCAGGGCACATACCTGGGTTATGGGTACGATCCCCAGTTGGTGTGTGTACAGACAGCAACCAATCAATGTTTCTCTCTCTCTCTCAAAATCAATAAAAACATAACCTCGGGTGAGAATTTTTTCTTAAAAAGTGAATTTTATGACATGTAACTTACATGTCAACTTAAAATTAAAAAGGGGGCATGTCCCTGGGATGCAGGTAGAAGGAGTATTAACGTTAACCTGAAACTCTGAGGATTTAATATTTATCAGCAATAGGTAGTGAAATATTTTTTTTAAAGTTGAAATTACTGGAATAAAGTAAGGAAAGTAAACTTAAAAATTACCTTTAGAATCATTTATTTATTCTTGAGTCTCCTTGGTAGCTACTTTCTTAGGAGAGTCCTTAGGAGATAGATTCTCCCAGGATATGTATAAGGCTGTTTCTTTTGAGGATTGTTTCTGTTCCTCTTTCCTTATCCCTGAAACTTCTAGTAATTTAACTATTTGTAGTGATCACTGTTGCTGTGTTTTGTTTGTTTCTTTTTTAGTGCTTTATTTTGAACCAATTGTAGACTAAAGGAAAAGTTGAATAAATAAGAGTATTCATGTATCTGTCCCCTAATACTAATGTTTTATATAACCACAGTATAGTTATCAAAACTGGCTTAATACTATTAATTTATCTAAAAACCTTATCAGAAATTACCAGTTTTTCACTAATGTCCTTGTTCCTTTGCAGGATCCTATTCAGGATCCCGTATTGCATTTAATCGTTATTTCTCCTTAGTCTCCTGCAATCTGTAACGATTCCTCGTCCTTTCCTTGTGTTTCATGATCTGGACACTTTATAAATTCTGGTCAATTTTTAAAAATTGAATATCTTTATTTTCTCACGATTGGACTGAGGTTGCACATTTTTGTCAAGAATACTATAGAAGTGATGATGTGTCCTCAGTACATCATACCATGGGGTTCATGATATTGATGTGTCTTATTACTGGAGATTTTGACCTTGATTGTTTGGTTAAAGTGGTGTCTGCTGAGTTTCTGCATCCATCAGTAGTTTCTGAGGGAGGGTAGATAGAAAAAAAAAATATATATATATATATATATATATATATATATATATATATATATTTTTTTAAATACTCACCTGAGGATATTTTTTTCATCTATTTCCAGATAGAGTGGGAGAGGGGAGAAAGAGAGATAGAAACATTGATTGGTTGCTTCCGGGGACCGAACTGCAACCGAGATATATGCCCTTGACTGGAATCGAACCCTCGACTCTTTGGTCCACGAGCCAGTGCTCTAACCTTTGAGCCAAACTGGCCAGAGTGAAAATATATTCTTTGAGAACATACTTACACTTAAGTACTTTGCAAATTGAATACCTTAATGAATAACTGAGGCACAGAATTCTAAATAGAAAATCTTTTTCCCAAAAGAATTGTGAAGTCATTGCCTTCTAGCTTTCAGTGTTGTTACTCAGAAAAATCAATGCTATTCAAAGTTTTAATCCGTTGTATGGAAATCTTATTTTTCCTGAATCTGTAGCAAGTTCTACTTGTCCCTTGTGTTTTCACATTTAAAAATAGTATGAACTGATGTGGGCCTGATTTTATCCATTGTAGTGTATATTTGAGTGGACAGCTTTTACTTTGGAAATCTATAGCCTTCAGTTTTAAGAAATTATCTTGAAGTGTATTGTTATTTCCTCTTCATTGTTTTCTCTTTCTCTGGAATTCCTTATTATGGGCTACGAGACCTTCTGGACCTGTTAATTTTCTTGTTTTCTACTTTCTCCTCTATGAGAAATTTAATTTTATATTCTAATCATTTTATTGATTTTTTAATTTCTTCTATCACATTTTTTAATTTATAAAAAAAGAGCTCACAATCTTTGAGTATATCTTTTTTTCTAGACGAATCCCCTCGTTTTACTGATAAAGAAGCTGTGACCTACAGAAGTTGTGGGTCATAGATAATGCAGCTATTCTTTATGCTATTCCTGCTACCTGGACTTATGTTGGCTAAATCCTGCTCATTTTTAAAATTCTTAAGTGCCTAATCTTAGGGAGACCTTCTATGAACTCATAGGCCATGTTAATGCCGTTTTGTGTGTGTGCTCATTCAAGTATATACTTCCATTTACTTTCCCTGTGTGACAGTTATCTATTTAGTGGCAAATCCAACATATGTATTCTGGTCTTTTTATTGACGTCTAAAGGACTTGCATGGTTTCTTTTTTCATATACCACTTTTATTTAGAGTTCCATGATTCACCTTTTTTAGATTTTCATGATCCTAGTAGTCAGTGGATTTAATTTATCTTTTTTATTTATTAAAAAGATGAACCAGGCCAATAAGTACATTTTCTGTTTTGATATTAGGTCGTAATTGAAACCCTGTCAGTAGGAGCAACCATGCTGTTACCTCCATTACGAGAACGTATGGAGTTACTTCATTCTCTTTTACCCCAAGGACCTGATAGATGGGAAAGCTTATCCAAAGGACAGGTGAGCCTCTGCATGGTATCTAAGTAAACCAGTAATATCACACACACAAAAAAAGAGGGAGGAAAATAAAGCTAATTGATTGCCTTGTGTTTATGAAATAATATTTGTTGGTTCTGGTAAAATACTTGTATTTAATGTTTTCTGCTGAATGAGTTCCCAGATTTCTAATGAAGGTGAAATAAATGCTAATTTATTAAATTATTTGGGGGTAATTTAAAATGATGACTTATTTTTCCAGTGTTGCTTATGCCATCAAACCAGAGATCTTTTAGTTTATGTGTAATGTACTGAGTTGAAATCAAGGTCATGCACTACTGTTGGTTCCATGCCCAGAACTTTGTTTGAAATTGCTTACATAGAAATAAAAGATAACTGTTAGGAAAATTATTTGATGATACCAATATGCTTATTCTTTTCTTTTTCTTTTTTTTTTTTTAATCCTCACCGGAGGACACTTTTCCATTTTTTGTTCAGGTAGAGTGGGAGGGAGAGAGAGGAAGAGAGAGAGAGAGAGAAACATCGACGTGAAAGGGACACATCGAGTGGCTGCCACCCGCACAACCGACCATGGCCGGGGACAAACTGCAACCGATGTACGCGCCCTTAGCGGGAACCGAACCCGGGTCTCTCAGGACCGCAGGCCGACGCTCTAACTGCTGAGCCAAACTGGCCAGGGCTCATTTTTAATATCTTCTGTACATTAAAGGACTAAGTACATTTTGCTTAATCAAGTAGAACAATCAATTATGGAGTTAAAGCTATCAGGGAAAAAGTGATAAGCACTTGTAATATAATATTCACAGATGCCTTGCAATGAGTATTTGCATTAGTTTAGGTTTCAGTGATTTATTTTAAACATTAGAATAAATAGTTTTGTTGGTAATTCTGTAGAAGGATGTGTATTATAATTTATGTGTTGACATTTCCTGCTTTTTACTTACGTTGCTAAAATCATTATGCAAAGTATGCCATTTAGCTTAGAGTTTTAGGTAATATAATAAAGGATGGAATAAAATTATAAGTTGCATTTTCCCAAGTGGTATTAAATGGGATAGCTTTTTTTTTTTTTTTTCCTCCAATTTTGGATAACTTTTTAAAAAAAAAAAAATTATGTTGATTTTTTGGGGGGGGCAGGAGAGAGGGAGGGAGAAACATTGGTGTAAGAGACAAACATCGATCTGTTGCCTCCTGCATGAACCCCAACCTGGGTATGTGACTTGACTGGGAATTGAACCTGCTACCTTTTGGTATACAGGGCAAGGCTTCAACCAACAGAGCTAGGGTGGGATAACTTTTCTTTTGATTACACACTTGGTAAAAGATTATTGTTAATCAAGATATGAAGTGGATTAGTTAGCATTGTTAGTATAGATTCTTTCTGGGATTTTTTTTTTCTTTTCTAGTGAATTTTAAGCTAATTATTTATGTGTTCCTATTTCATTGATGGAAATATTTTTCTCTAGAGAATGCAACTGGATATCATTCTGACAAGTTTGCAAGATCATACCCATGTAGCCTCCTTACTTGGCTATAGCTCACCCTCTGATGCTGCTGACCTCTCTTCTGTGTGTACTGGATATGGAAACCTGTCAGATCAACCTTACGGCACTCAGAGCTGCCATCCAGATACCCATCTGGCTGAAATTTTGATGAAGACTCTCTTAAGAAATTTAGGATTTTATACAGTAAGTTCTCTTTTTTTGTGGTTAAAATCATCATCATGATCATCATGTTCCTGGTTTTTTGTTTGTTTGTTTTTTTGGAGGTGAAAGGTAGCACTTCAGGTCAAGATATATATATATCTATATAAATTTTATATAGATATATATATAAATTTTATATATATTATATAAATATAAGTATATCTATTTTTTTGTTGTTGTTAATCCTCACCCGAAGATACTTTTCCATTGATTTTTAGATAGAGAGGGAGAGAGAGAAACATTGATGTGAGAGAGACACATCAGTTGGTTGCCTTCTACAGATCCCTACCTACAACCCAGGTACATGCCCTTGACTGGAATGAAACCCATGGCCCTTTGGTCTACAGGTCGATGCTCTAACTGCTAAGCCAAACTGGCCAGGGCAAGATATTTTTACATTTAAACATTCATAAAATAAATCAAACTCTGGACTCTACTTCCCCATAGGGGAAAACATGTCAGATCTTCTTAAATATTGTGGGTGCCTAGTGGCTTACAATTGAGAATTCCAAAGAGATTTATTTTAGAATTTTACCAAAATGTTTTGATGTTAATGTACAAGAATAAACAGATACAAATAGTCTACAACATTTTGCAAGAGCAGAATAATAGGGGAGTTTATAATAATTTGATGTTAATGTACAAGACTAAACAGACACAGATAGCAACATTTTGCAAGAGAAGAGTGATGAGGATGGGTTTAATAATAATTGACGTTACCAGATATAATTTTTTTTTTAAGATGTCCAGTGCATTTTTTAATTTTGTGAAACCATAAATTATTATTTTTGCCCAATTCAACCTGATACTTTCTGTCACTTGCCATATAACCCTGGTTGATCCACTAGTTCTTGTCAACCTCTGACACTTTGTGTGACTGGACAAGGCCTCTCCCCTGTCCTACCACAGGGTCTGATGTGGAGTGGGCACCCCACTTATCTAGGGAACAGTTCTGGTCCCCCAGGTGTCTTCCTACCTTCAATCCCAGAGCTAAAATTGTCCTTCAGGAAAGAATTGCATCCAATCTTCACCAGCTCTGTAGGACAGATATAATCTTATAATTAAACAATGTGGTTGGTACTATCTAAGAATAGGCTAGTGAACAGAAGCGAAGACAGTGGATGCTAGAGCTTTTTCTGGATTAAGATGCCATTAATTCTTCCTTTATGGTTTCTTAGATCTATCTTTTTTCTTTTTATTTCTAGGGGTTCTAACTCAGGCCATCATAACCTAATACTAATAGCAGTGTTGTAGCTATTTTCACTGTTGCTGGTCTCTTAACATCTTACTGCTGGAATAACCTTGATGTATTAAAAAACTTCACTGTATTAATTTAAAATCTTTTCATACCCTTCATCATTTCATACCCTTCGTAAGTGGTGGCTTACACACCACTCTTAGCTGAGCTCAGGCACATGGCATACCTATCTTCTGCCTGCTCTTCCTGGTTACCAGTCTAATTTTTTAAAGACTTCACTATTCTAGGAAGCTTTGCCCAAATAACCCCATCTAACCATGTAATTATAACTACATACCCTTTAGCAATTTTTAAAGTCAAAGTGTACTGTATAACTTAACTTGAATTTTTGCATATCCTTTCATGTTGTCTCCTATGTCTCTTCAGGGTCAGGTCTGTATATTCTTTTTCTTCTATACAAGTCTTAGTGTTTTATTCCATCCACATTAAAAGGTTATTGACTTAGAGTGACTGTTGTTCCTATAAATTATTTTCTCTCAGATTTAAGAATATAAGTTTGAACTGATATTTGGCTGTAAGTGGAAAGTAGAATGGGAACAGTGTTATAGTATATCCATATCCACTTGTTATTGACTGAAACACCCCCCCACCCCCCGGTTGTAAGGAACATTTATGCTGAAATAAAGTAGTGCCTTTATTATGTCATTAGGGCTAAGGTAGATGTGTATATCATGTGGCTATGGAGTAAAATACTCACTCTTTTTGGGCTAAAATAATAAATTATTGTTTCTTTCTGATGTGATTTAAATCAACTTTGTCATGTTCCAAGATTTTAAAGTAATGGTTCTTATCTTAGTCTTATTTGTCTTCTATAATAGAATACCCTGGACTGAGTGGTTTATAAACAACACAAATTTATTTCTCAGTTATGGAGATGGGAAGTCCAGGATCAAGGTGCTGGCAGATTCAGTGGTGCCTGCTTCTTGGTTTATAGACAGCTGTCTTCTTGCCTGTGTCCTCACACAGGGGAGCTCTCTGAGGGTCTCTTTTATAAGGGTACTAATGCCATCATGAAGACTCTGCCCTCGTGACCATTCACCTTCCAAAGATCCTGCTTCTGATTACTTCTGCATTTGGGGGGATTAGATTTCAATATATGAATTTTGAGGAGTCACAAACAGTTTATAATAGTGCTTATTTAGGAGCTTATAATGGTGCTTATATAGCAAGGGGCTTAAAATGTTCTGAGACTCTCTTTTGCATATTGTAAACAGACCATATTTTGTGCATAAAGATATTCATCACATCATTATTTATAAGCAATAATAAGTAAAAAATTGGAAACCACTGAAATGTCTAAAAATAGGGGAGTGGTTAAGTAAATTATGGTATATACACTCGATGAAATATATGATTCAAGTTTTATATACACATGGTTTATGAAAATGTAGAAAATATTTGTGATTTTGCTGGAAAAGGGAAGAGTAAAAGTAGAATAAGCAGTATTATGAAAAAGTCACAAAAAATCAAGAAAGAAGTACACCAAAAATATTAATAGTGATTTTCTCTGGATGATTGGCTAAGTTGTGATTTTTAACTTTTTAAAAATACAGTTTTGTTACTTTCTAAATTTTTTATACTGTGCATTTAAAAAAAAAAGATTTTAATTTGAAATAACTTTAAGCTTATACAAGAGTTATAAATATCAGCCCTGGCTGGTTTGGCTCAGCTGTTAGAGCATCAGCCCATGAACCAGAAAGTCCTGGGTTCGGTTCCCGCTAAGGGCATGCACCTTGGTTGCAGTTTGTCCCCGGCCCTGGTTGGGATTGTGTGGGTGGCAACCAGTCGATATGTCTCTCTCTCTTCCTCCCGCTCTATCTGAAGATAAATGTAAAAAATGTCCTCTGGTGAGTATAAAAAAAGAGAGAGAAAGAGACATCAGTGCGAGAGAGACACATTGATTGGTTGCCTCTTGCACATGCCCCGGCCGGGGCCAGGGATCGAACCCTGCAACCTACGTACATGGCCTTGACTGGGAATCAAATGCATGGCCCTTCAGTATGCGGGCCTATGCTCTTAACTACTGAGCCACACTGGCCAGGGCATTAGCATGTATTTCTTTCTTTTTTTTTAATCAGTTATTTTTATTAATTTGTTTTTGTTACAGATGTTTCTCCTTTTTCCCCCATTGACACTCTCCTCCTCATTCCCCCACTCCTTCCCCAGCTTTGTTGTCTGTGTCCACTGGTTATACATACATGCATATAAGTTCTGTGGTTTATCTCTTTCCTCCCAAACCCTCTCTTCTGGAGTTTGTCACTCTGTACCCTACCTCTATGTCTGGGTCAGTTTTGTTCATCAGTTTGTTTAGTTCATTATATTTCACAAATAAGTGAGATCATGTGATATTTGTCTTTCTCCGCTTGGCTTGTGACTCGCAGCAAAAAAATTAAGATACCTAGGAATAAACTTAACCAAAGAAGTAAAGGGACCTCTTTACAGAAACCTGCAGGTCATTGAAAAAACAAATAGAGGAAGATATAAAAAAGTGGAAACACATACCTTGTTCATGGATTGGAAAAATTAACATCATTAAAATGTCCATACTATCCAAAGCAGTCTATAGATTCAGTGCAATTCCCATCAAAATACCGACGACATATTTCACAGAACTAGAACAAACACTCCAAAAGCATGTAATTCTTAAGAAGGACATTCTCTTATATAACAACAGAAAACTTATAGAATTTAGAATATTTAACATTGATGCAGAACTATTATCTAATATATAATCCATGTTAAAATTTCTATAATTTTCTCAATAAGTTATCCTTTATAGTCATCCCTCGTTTATCGTGGTTAATCTGTTCCAGACTCTAGTGGTCGCACCTGGTGTTGAAGGATTCCTGGGGTGCTCAAATACATAGGCCTACAGTCCACATGTACAGTAATTTTAATTTTAATTGTAATACAGTGGTGTATAATTGACTCAGACAACCGAGTGCTCACTGTATCATTTTCACTGTCTTGATCAACTTTTTAATGAATATATTTGAAAAAACCGTGATAGAGTGAAGCCACAAAAGTTGAAGCACGAAGTGGCGAGGGATAACTATATAGCAACCCCCTTTAAAGGATCGTGTATTATATTTAATTATCATGTCTATTTAGTCCACTTATTTATTTTTTTCTAACTTCTACTTTTTTTTTTTTGGTACGTGCCCCTAGCGGGAACCGAACCCAGGACTCTCTGATCTGCAGGCTGATGCTCCAATTGCTGAGCCAAACTAGCCAGGGCTAACTTTTATTTTTTTTCTTCAGTCTTCACCTTGAGGACATGATTTAATTTTCCCCCAAGGACATGCTTTTTAAATTGATGAGAGAGAGAGAAAGAAACATTGATTGGTTACCTCCTGAATACATCCCAAATCAGGTATCAAACCTGCAACTTAGCTATGTGCCCTGACCAAGGAATCAAACCCACAACCCTTAGGTGTACAGGATGACACTCCAGTCAATTGAGCCACCTGTCCAGGGCTAATCCACTTATCTCTTTCTTTTTATTTATTTATGTTTTTACTGATTTTTTTAGAGAGAGATAGAAATAGAAACATCCATGAGAGAGAAACATTGATTGGCTGCCTCCTGCATGCCCCCTACTGGGGGTTGAGCCTGCAACCCGGGCATGTGCCCTGACCAGGAATCGAACCAGGTACTCTTAGCCCATGGCATGACACTCAATCCACTGAGCCACACTGGCTGGGTGTCTGCTTACCTCTTTTATAATCAGAAACAAATTTACTTTTTAAGAATTGTGATCTTAGAAATTCACAGCATGTGAAAAAAATACTGTCTGGAGAACAGTAGCATTAAAATGTTGTAATATGTTGTCTTTGGGTACTGTACTATTTTCCTGTTTCTTTTTTTTTTTAATCCTTACCTGTGGATATTTTTCCATTTATCTTCAGAGTGGGAGGTAGACAGAGAGAGGGAGAGAGAGAGAAACATTGATATGAGAGAGACACATTGACTGGCTGCCTCCCGCATGACCCAACCAGGGCCGGGGATGAACTGCAACTGCCTTGACCAGAATCGAACCCAAGACTCATTGATCCGTGGACTGATGCTCTAACCACTGAGCCAAACTGGCCAGGGCTGTTTTCCTATTTCTTATTTTCTATATTTTCAAAATTACTTTGGTGAAATATGTATTATTTTTATAATGGAAAAATAAATTGAGATTGCTTGATAAATTTTATTATCTAGTAGCTAATAACATAGCAAAGATTTAAAGATTGATAATATTGGAGAAAAAAGACAATGGCTTCTTAAATCAGAATAATTTATGGCAAGGACTTTTATTTTCAAATACTTCAAATATGATCTTCATTTATGTATCATTTTAGGATCAAGCATTTGGAGAGCTAGAAAAGAATAGTGATAAATTTCTACTTGGAACATCATCTTCAGAGAACAGTCAGCCTGCTCATCTTCATGAACTGCTGTGTTCACTGCAGAAACAGCTGCTGGCATTTTGCCATATCAATAACATTAGTGAGGTATGTGATTCTTTGCCTTTTATAGTGATCTCTCTTAGGGACCTTGAAACTCAGATATTTGGTTAAGCTATGATATTTTTGTACCTTGAATCTTTCAAAGTAGTAATTTAGCTACTTTTTTCCCTCAGAACTCAAGCAGTGTGGCATTGCTTCATAAACATCTTCAGCTCTTGTTGCCTCATGCCACAGATATTTATTCACGTTCTGCAAATTTGCTCAAAGAAAGTCCTTGGAATGGCAGCGTTGGAGAAAAATTAAGAGGTGTGTTTGGAATTAGGTTTCAGATTTAATCAGTGGTTGTAAAGTAACAGTCTTTAGCTTTTCCAAAGCCTTATGAGGGCCTAAAAACCTGAGCCATAATTCTGTTTTTACTCATGTTTCTCTGATCACTGTTTTTCGTTGGATCTAATAAACTCCTCTTCCTTGGACATACCCTCTAATGTGTAGGATCCTCTGAATTTTGCCCTAAATCCTCATGTCTCCCTGAATGATCTTTTCTGATCCCGTTGTCTTTAACCACCATGTGTATGTTGACTCCTGTATCTGCATCTAGTTTAGAACTCCCTTTTCATATGAGTCTTTCTCTGGTTACCTACTGGTATCTATTTTTTGGTTGTCCTAAAGGAAACTATAATTCAGTATGTCTATCTAAAATTGACTTATCTCTCGAGTTCCCCCACTGAAAAAAAGAAACTGGGAAACTAAAACCATTGTTTACCAGACACCTCCATTTTATGGTTGCATAGGCATTTAAAATTTAAACTGTTCAAATTGAGCTCATCTCTGAATGGGCTACCCTGCCTCAAATACAATCAAACACTGAAACAAAATTGATTTAAAACCAATACTGATAATAAAAAGATAGATGCTTTGAGGTAATTTTAATTTTTTTAAAAGTAAATTTGGTTTAAAAAACATAAAGGCTTCCCTCACTAAAATGTAAGTACCATGAGGGCAGGAATTTTTATCTTTTTTTCATGATTGTGTATCCCTTTCACCTGCCTAGAACAGTGCTTGGAATGTCATGTAGGTACTCAGGAAATATTTTTTTAGTAAATCCGAAAAAGGATAAATTTGTGAATCAGAAATTCATAATGCATTTTAAGTGAAGGAGCTATATAATGTTTTGAATTTGTTGGCATGAGGATATGTATGGTTTCCCACAAAGTGTCTGTTGGTGGCACTCTCTGCAAATTCCACACCAGCTACCAGGTAAGGTGTTCAACAAAGAGTTACTGTATTGAATTAGTGTACTGTAGTTTTAAGTTAAAATTTGTTTGTTTTTAAGTTGGTAACAATTGATCCATGTTGAATTTCTTATCCTTCATAGATGTGATATATGTCTCAGCTGCAGGCAGTATGCTCTGCCAGATTGTTAATTCCCTACTGTTGCTCCCCGTGTCCGTGGCTCGGCCTTTGTTGAGTTACCTCCTCGACTTGTTGCCACCTCTTGATTGCCTTAATAGACTCCTGCCAGCTGCCGCTCTTTTAGAAGACCAAGAGTTACAGTGGCCTCTTCATGGTAAGTAAAGATGATAAAAGAGCAACCAGTGCTTTTGAGAAAAGTTGTTTCTCTTGGATGCATTAGGTGAATCATATCTGACCCTTGGGTGTGTTACGTAATGAAAAAGATAAAGTTGTTATCTTCTCAGAGATTACAGTTTAAAGTGGGCTCTTATATGAAAAAACTTTAAGAAGTTGTTCATATATAACAGTGTCATGAGTAGGGTCTTTACATGGTCAGCACGTTTGAATAGTATATTTCATTGATTATAAGATACGTTTTTTTTTTATCAATTTTTGACATGGTTTAAATTGGGATACAGTCAGCCCTCGTTTATCACGATTAATCAGTTCCAGACTCTGTTGCAATAAATGAATTTCCGCTTAGTAGGATTCTTTATTTATACAGTCGTCCCTGGCCACTTTGCACTTCAACTTTTGCGGCTTCACTTTTTTTCAAAAACCGCAATAGAGTGAAGCCGCAAAAGTCGAAGTGCAAAGTGGTGAGGGCAACTGTACAACAATGGATGATAGGAAAGCATTCTTTCATAATTCAGTCAGTAGCATAAGGACTCATTTTATAGTCAATAGATTGATTTGATTAAAAAGTATTATTAAATGCAAAAATGTTTAGTTTTAAATCTCTATCTGAGACTAAAATATTTTTTATTTTGGTTGGATAGATAGATAACTGAATGCAAAAGATGGAAAGTGGGAACCTACTTTTCTGTTTTTCTTTTTAGATATTTTGTAGGAAATAGAATTCTGATTTTAGGCATGACCCTTGAATTTACTCTTAATTTATAAAATGGTAATTATTCTGTGCTGTTGAATATGACTTAAATTATCATGTCTAGAAAATATCAGTATGTTTTTCCACTGAAATCTATCTATCTATCCCAAGGCTATCAAAGGAGTTTCATTACTGCAGTTTTAAAAACGTTTCAAGTTTAAGTGAGGTCACATGTTTTGTTGGAAAGGATTCTGGACTAATGCATAGAAAGAGCCTAGATTTTCGTCTTGGCCCTGCTAGTAATTTGACTGTCTGATCATGGGCAAATCACTTATAACTTCTTAAAACCATGGTTTTATTTCTCCTGGAGAGTTAAGTTGGACAAGATGACACTGAGGGCCTGTCTTACTTTAACATTGTATGGGGCTGTGACACCTGGATTTAGATTAAGTCGAATGTCAAGGTTATAGATTTGTCTGGATGTTGATTAGGCTTAATATGGAGCCATTCTAGGTTTACCCTTGCTTTGCAAAAGCATCTCAGAACTTGCCAAGATTCACTCTGTTTGCATTAGGTGAGTTAGGTGTGATTTATTTTGGATTTCTGCATTTGTGTTCATAACTGATATTTTTCTATTCATTTTTTGTCATGCTATTGTTGCATTCTTTTTACTACCACCATTATACCAACCTCATAGTATCAGTTTAGAATTTTTCCCTTTTTTTCTTTTCTCTGAAATAATTTGTGTAAGATAGGGGTTATCTTTTCTTGAGGTTTAGAACCCTTTATATATGAAACTATCTGACCCAGGTGTTTTTTTTAGATAGGCTTTGGCTATTAATTTTCTTTTTTTAGAGGTTTTTGTTCTCTTTCAGCTTTTCGTTTTTTTAATCAAATCCATTTTGGAAATTGATATTGTTCCAGAAAATGTCATTTATTGGTTTTCATTTATTGATATAAAATTGTTGATAATATTCACTCATGGTTTCTTAAAATCTCTGTTGTATCTATGGTTACATCCTCTTTTTATTTCTAATTTTAAAACAAGTTTTAATCCTCACCTGAGGATTGTTTTTATTGATTTTAGAGGGAGAGGGGGAGAGAGAGAGAGAGAAACATTGATGTGAGAAAGGGACATTGATCAGTTGCCTCCTGTATGCACGCTGACCCAGGGATTGAAGCCGCAACTTGGGTATGTGCCCTACCCAGGAATCGAACTGATGACTTCCTGGTGTATGGGAGGACACTGAGCCACATCAGCCAGGGCTTTTATTTCTACTTTTTGAATTTTGTTAGGATTACTTTTATTAGAGGTTAATCCATTTTTATTAGTCTTTTCAAATAACCAGTTTTGGATTTGTTGATCTGTATTTTCCCCCCCTAGTATTTCACTGATATCTGTTTTTTATCTTTATGGCTAAGTTTTATCTTTATGGTATAGATTTATTTATTTTTTTGTTAACTTGAAGAACTTTTAAAAACAAATGTACAATAAGAAAGCATGGGTCTAGATCTTAGTACAATTCTGAATTCAAGTTTTAAAAGCATTAAATAATACTAAATGTCACTTTATTAAAAGATCAACTCTTGTGTTGATTTGGAGGGATGAGCTGCTTCAGGTATTTTTATGGTAAAATTGATCTGGATAATGAAAAGTAGGAATAGGAAGTAGGGTACAGACTGACAACCCTCAGGAGAGGGGATGGTGGGGGGAGGGAAGAAATAAACCACAGAACTTATATGCATGTACGCATAACCAATGGACATGAACAACAAAGCCGGGGATGGGGTGGGGAGGAGGGTGTCAATGGGGTAAAAGAGGAGAAACATCTGTAACAAAAAGAAAAGAAAAGAAAAGTAGGAATAGAATCCTACTATTGTCATATACTATTTTAATGTTTATCTTAAAATTAGTAATTTTATAAAGGAAATTTTGATAGCATAACTTACCTGAATACATTTTAAATTAGGCTTATAAAGAGAATATATGCATAACTTACCTGAATACATTTTAAATTAGGCTTATAAAGAGAATATATGCCAAAAGTGTTATAATTTCTTTTCATTGTAAAATTATTTTTGCTTCAACATCTTATTGTAATGCAATAAGAAAGCTTGAGAATCTGTAATTCCTGATAAAGACACAATTACTGATGATTTTGTCTTTAGGAGGGCCAGAACTGATTGATCCTGCTGGTGTGCCATTACCTCAACCAGCCCAGTCCTGGGTGTGGCTTGTGGATCTGGAAAGAACAATTGCTCTCCTTATTGGGCGATGTCTTGGTGGCATGCTTCAGGGCTCCCCTGTGTCTCCAGAGGAACAGGACACTGCATATTGGATGAAAACACCACTTTTTAGTGACGGTGTAGAAATGGACACCCCTCAGTTAGGTAATGTACTTCTTTGCAACATTTAAAATACATACTTATGTTTTTATCTCCATTGGAGATTTCACTAATTCTGGACTTGCTAAATGGAAAACTGATAGGAAACAAAAGCATCATTTGCAGGGTAGGGGATCTGAAACTATAACTTGGAGCCCTCATTGTGTAGTGAAAAGAGCCTCTGAACTAGGAAGATGAAGGCTTAGTCCCATTCTGTTATTATTTATCACTCATTTTGGGCAAGTCATCTAACTCATAAAACGGGAAAATGCTTGATTACTTGTTTTCTGGGCTTGGAGATTATGAAATTGCTTCATAGAATGTAAAGCTTTGTAAGTTTACCTACCATGACTTACCAGTGCTGTTTTCAAACACCTCTCAGATGTGAGTTGGTAGTCCTCCTTCTCCTAGTCAGTCCTTCTTTCATGCTGGTGTTACCTTGTGTGATTCCTCATTTTTTTCCCCCTCCCTATTTATGGTGTCTTTGAGGGATTTCTTTCTTCCGCCTCATCTCCCATTTTTCTACTTTGTTGGTAAACCAGCTCTCTGACTGTCTGAACATGAGGATTTCTCCAGTTCCCGAACAGATGATCTAGTTGTTTTATCTAGGATAGGTTTAATCTCTCTGGGCTTCTAATTTTAATCCATAAAATAATGAGTTATATTAGGTAGCCTATATGGTCATATTTGATCTAAAATTCATTATTTCTCTGACATGAGAAAGAGACTCAACAAGTGTCCAAGAAAGAAAGTCTAAGGGAAATCTCAATCTAAGAGAATTTTAATCAAGAGAAAAACAAATAAAACAAGACAAAAATCATAGAAAGATTCTGTGATTTTGGGGATGGAGGGGTGGAGAATGGAGAGAAGAGAGCTTTTGCAGATTTTTTTCCTTTTCCAAATAAGAGTTTATATATTCATCATTTCATTTATGAACCAGAAGATAATTCTAGCCATGGCTGATGAATGCTAGACTGGAACTTTATGATACTGTATCAAAAAAAGTAAGAGTCCTGGCCAGTTTGGCTCAGCAGTTAGAGCATCGGCCTGCGGTCCAGAGAGACCCGGGTTTGGTTCCTGCTAAGGGCATGTACCTTGGTTGAGTTTGTCCTCGGCCCTGGTTGTCATGCGGTGGCAGCCACTTGATGTATCCTTTTCACATCCATGTTTCTCTCTCTCTCTCTCTCTCTTCCTCTTTCTCCCTCCCACTCTGTCTGAACAAAAAAAAAAAAAATGGAAAAATGTGCTCGGGTGAGGATAAAAAAAAAAAAAAGTAAAAGCATGGTTTTTCAAGAGATATTTAACATCCTAAAGATGGTTACAGTACTATCAGTATTTAACTCTGTGTCAGTCCCACATGTCCTCCTGGGACAAAAGTATCTATATATCTACCTTCCTCATATTTCTGTTATATTTACTCTGTTTACTTGCCTTTAGTATGAATAAAATCACTTTTTGTTTTCTTTCTATTGAATTTATTGGGATGACACTGGTTAACAAAATTATACAGGTTGCAGGGGCACAATTCTACAACACATCATCTGTACCTTGTATTGTGTGTGTTCACCACCCCTGGGCAATTACCACACTGCTGTCTATGTCTATGAGTTTTTTCTCTTTTTGCTCAATTCCTCTACCCCTACCCCTCTGACCATAGCACCTCCTGGTCCTTCTCCCCGCCAACAGCTGTCAGCCTGCTTTCCTGTTTTCCCTCTATGAGTCTCTCTCAATTTTGCGTGTTAGTTCATTTTGTTCATTGGATTCCATGTACCGTATGGGTGAAATCAGATGTACCTGTATTTCTCTGACTGGCTTATTTCACTTTTAATGTTATTTTTCAGTTTTTAAATTATAAAATCATGATCTAGTAAAATGTTACATTTTATGTTTAAATACTTGCATGTATTAGCAAAGGGTATAAGTCCTTTGTAAAATTGTAAATATATGATTATTTAATTATATTTTGGGTTAAATTGGTTTTTGATATTAACCCAAGAGCCTGACTATCATTTAGAGAATTGTTTTATTTGTTTTTTAAATGGAAAATTAATTTTGAATGCCAAATGTCTATTGAAAAGTTAGGCACCACCCGAACAAATGTTCATGGTATCATTAATCTCTCTTGAATCATACTTAAGTCTAGAAAAAAGAAAAAATTTCTTGTCTAATCTATTTCTAGTGGGCATGTGTTTCTTAAAGAGGATATCATTCCATTTTGAACAAGTGGGTTCTTTGTTGTATATGACGGTGGTGCACATATAGGCCCCTGCCAACTAAAATGCCAGAATTCCTCCCTGGAGTGTTAACATGTGGTCACACATCCTCTTGGAGAAGATGGATGGGGTGATACTACCTCCATTTGAGAAATATTAAACAACTTTGTAGCATCTACTTAAACTGGTTTGAAATGTATCATTTTATATGCATTAAATAAATATAAGATTCTGTGTGTGGCACCAAAATTTATGAGGTTTAAAATGAGTAACTCGAATAATTTTCTTTTTAGATAAATGTATGAGTTGCCTATTAGAAGTAGCTCTTTCAGGAAATGAAGAACAGAAGCCTTTTGACTACAGATTGCGGCCTGAAATTGCTGTCTATGTAGACTTGGCATTGGGTTGTTCAAAAGAACCTGCACGAAGCCTTTGGATCAGTATGCAGGATTATGCTGTGAGTAAAGGTAAGATGAAAAGAAGGGAAGAATCAATATGTAGCTAGTTCATAATACTAATATGTATGTGTAATACATGTAAATAGAAAATCATAGTGCTCTCCCTATTGCTTTTTTAAAGAAAAGGGTATTTTATAAATAATATTCGTGTGTGTGTGTGTGTGTGTGTGTATTAATCCTCATCTGAGAATATTTTCCACTGATTTTTTTTTTTTTTTAGAGAGAATGGGAGGGAGTGAGAGAGAAAGAGAGAGAAACATCTATGTGAGAGAGACACTTCGATTGGTTGCCTTCTGCACAACCCTGATGGGGCCAGGGGTCAAACCTGCAACCCCGGTATGTGCCCTAGACCGGAATTGAACCCCATGCCCTTGGGTCTGCAGGCCAACTCTCTAACTGCTGAGCCAAACCAGCCAGGGCACAGATAACATTCTTGAAATATTTTTTTCTCTTTGTGGCAAATACCCTAAAGGTTTTTTTATATACATGTATCTCACTTGAAGCAAACCTACTGTGGGAAAATTGAGATTTGTATAAAAGATAAATCCAGAGGCAATAATTTTTCTGAAGGATTCTATGCAAAGTAAATGGATTTAGTATGAGTCTGTTTAATGAACCGTTTTCCTTTGTAAACCCTGGTGTCAGAACTGAAAATATGTGAATGTAGAAGTCTCAGCTGTAGGCCTGGTCGTTTTCCTCATCTTTAAAACAGTTGCCTGCTTCAGAGTGCTGGTGACGATATTTATTTGAAATAAGGTGCACTATTAAGTACAGTAGTAAAGTGCTATGCAAGTATGTAGTAGTATTTCAGTTTATATTTAATTAATTTTATGTACAAATTTTCAAAGGATATACCTGATTTCTTTTTAGCTTCCATGTTTTGTCTTTTAGCAATGACCTGGATTATTGTCTTTTTCCATGTTATATATTTTTTATCCTATCTTTAGTTTCCCCACATTTCTTTGGATTTCCTTTCTTCTGTGATAAAAATGTTAAAAGTAAATACATTTTCACCTTTTATTGGACTATATTTTATATAATAAAAAATGAAATGGGCCCTGGCCAGTTTAACTCAGCTGTTAGAGTGTTTACCCTTGGATCGAAGGGCCATGGATTAGATTCTGGTCAAAGGCATGTACCTGGGTTGCAGGTTTGATCCCAGGCTCTGGTCGAGGTCATGTGGGAGACAGTCAATTGATATGTCTTTCTCACATCAATGTTTCTTTCTCTCCCACCCTCCATCCCTAAGCCATGCTATTCTAAGGTCTCAGAATAACAAGCAGTCCCTTGGCACAGATGATCTCTCAAGAACCTAATGTAGAAAAATTGTGTATGTGATACAGACTGTCATTTTAAGATTCTCTGTGGGCTGAAAGAATTTCTTAAAATCTGGCATGTTTATATTGTCAGTTTTTTCACCTGTTAAGTAGGTAAATCTGAACTTAATTTTTTACCTGAGCATACAGAAATGACTGAACTGGAAAACCAACGTGTAAAATTTTATCTCTTGAAATAGGAGTTTTAAGAAGGAATTAAGAACAAATAAAGGTAACTTGGAGCTTAATATTTGCCAAGGGTGTTTTTGTTTGTTTTGCTTTTTTGTAATGTTTTTATTGATTTTTTTAGAGAGAGAGGAAGGGAGAGATAGAGATAGAAACATCAATGTGAGAGAGGTACATCAATCAGCTGCCTCCTGCACGCCCCCCACTGGGGATTGAGCCCACAACCTGGGCATGTGCTTTGATTGGGAATCAAACTGGGACCTCTCGGTCCATGGGATGATGCTCAATCCACTGAATCACACTGGGTTGTTTTGTTTTCCTTTTAAGTAGCACAATAAGTCTTTCAAATTAACAGTCTAACAGACATTTGGGGAGTGGAAGAGACAGTAAACGTCCCACTGCCATTTGGAATTCATGGAATGTACTGCATTTTTATTTATTTATTTTTACTTTTTTAATCTTCATCCAAGATTTTTTTCCCATTTATCTTCAGATAGAGTGGGAGGGAGGGAGGGAGAGAGAAAGAGGGAGAGAGAGAGCAACATTGATGTGAGAGAGAACACATCAACTGGTTGCTTCCTGCATGACCCCGACCAGGGCCAGGGACCAAATTGCAACTGAGGTATGTGCCCTTTACTGGAATCGAACCTGTGACTCTTTGGTCTGTGGGCCAACGTTCTAACTGCTGAGCAAACCAGCCAGGGCTGTACTGCATTTTAAAAATATAGTACTGGCTCTTGGCCAGTTTGGCTCAGTGGTAGAGAGTGGGCCCGCAGACCAGAGAGTCGTGGGTTCAATTTCGGTAAAGGGTTTGTACCTCAGTTGCTGTTCATCTCCTGCCCTGGTCAGGGTCGTGTGGGAGGTAACCAGTTGATGTGTCCCTCTTATGTCAATGTTTTTTTCTCTCTCTCCCTTTCTCTTCTTCCCACTCTGTGTGAAGGTAAATAGAAAAAATATCCTTGGATGAGGAATAAATAAATAAATAAATAAATAAAATTAAAAGATATATATATATAGTGCTGGTATGCTAACATGGAGTTAAAGAAAGCCCCTGACTGGTTCTCATCATCTAATGCTATGATTTGGGTTTTCAATTGCATGTACTCAATTCTGTCCAAATGTTTCATTTCTTACCCACTTAGATGTATATGTATTCCCAATATTTATTTTCATGGCTTCAAAGACCAGGTATATACACACTTGACTAGTTTACTTGATACCTCCACTAGCATATCTGATAGATAATATTCAAAACCAGACTCATGATTCTAGCTCCCTGTCCTCCCCAAAAGTTATTTTTGTGGTCTTCCTGTCTCAGTAAATGCCAACCACGTTCTAAATACATTTATAGTCAACCTTGACTTCTCTCATATTCTCACATCTGATCCATTGACAAATCCTGTCAACTCTGCCTTAAAAATACATATGGAATTTGGCCATTCTCACTACCTTTACAGCTACTACTTTTGTCTGAGCCATCATCATTTCTCACTTGAGTTACTGCAATAATTATTTCTGTTCTTGCTATCCCTGTAGGAACTTCTCCACTTGCACTCAGAATGAGTCTTTTAAAACATGAGTCAGATCATGTCATATTTCTGTTCACAGACTTCTTTTTATGCATTTATTTATTTTTATTGATGTGAGAGAGGGAGAGGGAGCGAGAGAAACATCGATGAGAGAGAACATCAATTGGCCGCCTCCTGCATGCCCCCTACTGGGGATTGGGCCCACAACCTGGGCATATGCCCTGACTGGTAATTGAACTGGCGACTTCTTGGTGCACGGGTTGATGCTCAACCACTGAGTCACACTGGCCAGGCTGTCCAAAGACTTCTTAATGATGGTTCCCATTTCCCTCAGAGTAAAACCTAGAGGATTTATAATGGTCTGCAGGCCATATGTGATTTAGTCCCAGCCAGCTTTCTAATGTCTCCTACCACTATTGTGCATGTATACTTTGCTTCAGCCACACTGGCCTCCTTGAACCCACCTCAGGGCTTCTACCCTAGTATTTTTCTGAGGGGACACTGTTTCTGTGTGGCTTCTTCTCCTATTTCACCTAGATCTCTGCTCAACTTTATCAGAGACTTCCCAAATCAGTCTACATAAAATAGCAATCCCACACAGTACAGTATTCTCTGTTCTCCTTAACCTGCTTGATTTTTCCCTATAGCACTTATGTGTCATATTAATGTTTTTATTTATTGTCTCCCTGCCTCCCCTAAACTAGACTATAAACTCTGAGATCAGGGACTCAGTTGGTTTACTGCTGTATCCCTAGCACACAGAAGAATATGTGGGTTCTAGTAGGTGTATTTGTTAAATAACTAGAAAAATAACATTCAGGTGTTAGATTACTAAAACTGCTACAATTACTTCTGAACTGTTTTCTGAGCCCTTTTAAATGTCAGTGTATCATTTTTATTTTCAGATTGGGACAGTGCAACTTTAAGTAATGAATCACTGTTGGATACTGTGTCTAGGTTTGTTCTTGCAGCTCTTCTGAAACACACAAATTTACTTAGTCAAGCATGTGGAGAAAGCCGGCAAGTAACTTAAAACTATCCTCAGATAAATATTTGCTCTCATGATGTTAGAAATTAGGTGACTTTTCTATTTTGGTTCTTTATTTAGATATCAACCTGGTAAAAGCTTATCAGAAGTGTACCGTTGTGTATACAAAGTTCGAAGTCGTTTACTTGCTTGCAAGAACCTTGAACTTATTCAGACCAGGTCGTCATCACGAGACAGATGGGTAAAGTTGGACATCAGTTAATTTCTATGTTTTTTCTGCAAACTGTGGGAGATATAGCTCTATATTGTTTTGTGTCAGGGGAAAAAATGTGCCTTGCTTATTGCAGATTTACAAGTAAATGTTGAGCAGTTCTTTTTCTAGTGAAAAAAAAATTGGAGAAGTAAAAGACTTGAAGTTTATTTAACTCTACATTTATTAAGTATGATATGGCTGCTAACAAAAGTTTTTATATTCTTAGGCAGTATAAATTATTTTAACAAACTGAATTGTACAAATCATATGAAATATTTTTTTATTTTATGCCGATCAGACCACATTTGAATTATCCTATTTAATTTGGGGGTACCGTATTTTTGAGAAACATTAACAAACTACCTTGAATTGGTGAAAGTTCCAAAAATCATCTTATAAAAGAACCAAAGAAGTGAAAACAAAGAGGAGCCTTAAAAACACTTAAAGAGCTCTGCATAGGAGAGAAAATACAAGTGTTCCTTGCTGTTCCAGAGAGCACAGGTATCACCAAAGGGGAACAGTTGCATGGAGAATCGTTAGCTGAATGCAAGGAAAACACCTTCTCATATTAGGGTTATCCACCACTGGGGGTAAAGATTGAAACTTTTTATTAAGTATGCTCCAGAAGTAATTCATGCACCAAAAATGAGATGATTTCTAAAGTGCTTGGTAATCCTGCTAACATGGTCTTTATAATCATAAACCTGTATAATACATCACCTTCAGAAATGCTTACTTTGAAACTTTATACAGATGTTTTGCACTCTACTGTTTAGAACTTAGATTTAAGAAATCAAACTCTTACTCTACATTTCTATTATAGTATTCTTTTGGCATACCATTATTTAATATTTGTGGATCTATTTGTTAACTCTATGAAATGTATTTGGCATTTTGTTGAGGCTCATATTTGAAACTCACATATATGGTGATAATGATTTATGTATTGTGTCAGACTCACTGACTGCTCAGTACCCCATCTCAGTGAAATTCTTAAATTTATTTACTGGCCATGAATCACAAAATAACTTTTATTATACGTTAGAGGATATAATTAAAATTTTTAGGTTATACTGAGATTTGTGAGGGAAATGATATAGTACTGTTATTATATTTATGACTCTCTTAGCACCAGTTCTAAGAACTCTTTCCTCCGGATGACTTCTAGATAGCATAACCACCGTGGGAAATAAAACCAACTTTGTTCTTACCAGATTTCTAATTTTTGGCTTCTCCAGGGGCAAACAAAGTAAAGAAAAAACTAAAAACAATACTGTTGATATGATTGAAATTTGCTAAGAGTATAATTTAAATGTTCTCACCAAAAAAAAGTTAAAATACTGTTTTAAATTAGAATTATTAAACATTTATACAGAGTAATAATATGCATAACTTGAAGGAGACTGCGCGGAATCAAAATTCATATTCTTTAAGAACCTTTTATCCTTGGCATCATAACTCATTTTAAGTTGCAGCTCTGTACCATGACATTTTAATAAAAATATTGAGGAAGAAAGCATATATAGGTGTCTCTGTATGTATTTTGGGTACGTACATTCTTTCTTTTTCAGATTTATCCAGTATGTCTTTTTTTTGTAGTAATATTCATGTATTATAATTTATATACATTTTCCATGATTAAAAAAGTTAAGATTTTAATGAAGTTCTTCAAAGTTTTTGAAAAATATGTTCAATGTAACTCTGATCATTTCTTTAAGATCTCAGAAAACCAAGACTCTGCAGATGTTGATCCTCAGGAGCATTCATTTACCCGCACCATTGACGAAGAAGCTGAAATGGAAGAACAGGCTGAGCGAGACCGGGAAGAGGGACATCCAGAGCCAGAAGATGAAGAGGAAGAACGGGAACATGAAGTGATGACAGCTGGCAGTGAGTATACCCCTTACTTTAAAGATATTCACTGTGCCATTCTTTTTGGTAGGAGAATTTAGTGGAGAAGAAAGAGAAAGACAAAAGTTTCTCTCTGGTTTTCCTAAAAGAATTTGATATTCTACTGATGGTCTGAATTTACATTAGTTTACATTAGTTAACTAGCTCTATGCTAGTTCCATTCTAAAGTTATTGAATTTCATGTTTGGGGCTGAAAAGCTCTGGAAGCAGGCTTTTGGAAATAGTACCAGTTCCACTGAGTTTCATACATGAAATGATGCCCGTGAGTTATTGGATACGGTCATTCAAAGTGTGTCTTCTTGGTGGTTCCAGGTTATCCCTTGGTCTGGCTGACCTCTGTATGGTGAGGAAGAGAGCCCCTTCTATGCATATTAGGAGAACTCAATTATTTTCATATGTACAACGTTTAAAATTATAAATTTCACCCACTGACTACACCTACTGACTGCTATTCTCAGTAGGGATCAAGAATATGCATGAGAATACTATTGGCTGGGTAAATAACACTTCTCATACTTTTATATTCCGAGGCTACAGATCGTTTTTAAAGTGAAAATAAAGGGGAGTCACAGGATAGATGCCCTTAAAAACACTTAAAGAGCTCTGTAGGGGGAAGAAATAAATGTGTTTAAAGCTTTTTAAACACTTGTTATTATCTTTTTAGTGATTTGGCTATTTCAAGTTAAAGTATATATTCACTTTGTAGCCTAAAACATTATGCTCTGCTATGCATTTAGTATTGGGATTGTCTGTATATATCAACTTACTTAATTATCAGTTTGTGTTCTGGATACTTCTAAAAATGATTTTGAGATTGCTCAAAACAAGACCAAAAACCATTAAAAAAAAAAAAGAGGAAAAGATAAGGTCTAAATGGAGAAAGGGAGAATAGTTATTAAAAATCTAGGCTGAGGAAACTTTTACAGTTGAATTTAAAATTTAACTTAGACCCTAAGAAGCCTGAAACATCAATCAGAAAGAATATATGTACTCCCATGCTTATAGCAGCACTATTTCCAATAGCTAAGATCTGGAAATAGCCCAAGTGTCTATCAGTAGACAAATGGATAAAAAAGCTGTGGTACATATTCACAATGGAGTACTATGCAGCTGTAAGAAAGAGAGATGTCTTACCTTTTAATATGACATGGAGGGACCTGGAGAGTATTATCCTAAGCAAAACAAGCCAAGCAGAGAAAGACAAATATCACGTGATCTCACTTATTCGTGGAATATAATGAACATAACAGTCTGAGGAACAGGGTAGACCCAGAGACGTGGAAGTAGGGTACAGACTGACAGTCCTCAGAAGAGGGGGTTGGGGGAGGAGGGGAAGATAAACCACAGAACTTATATGCATGTATGTGTAACCAAGGACATAGACAACAAAGCTGGGGGTGGGGAGGAGGGTGTCAATGGGGAAAAAAGAAACATCTGTAACAAAAATAAATTAATAAAAAATAAAATAAAAGATTTTGGAGAAAAAAACCAATTTAGGAATTCCTGAAATCAAAGGCCAAAGGGGGAAAAACAGTAGCAAAATATAACCCTCAGTTATAGTAACAGAAAGCATTGTAGTCAAAGAGTAATAATTTTTAAACTAGCTACTGTTTCTGAGCACCTAGTATATGCTGGTCACTGGGTCAGATGCTTCACATAAATAAACTCATCCTTGCAAAAATTTTATGAGATGAGTTCTAGTATTACCCTATTCTTTCTTTTTTTTTTTTTTTTTAAATAATTTTTTGTTTATTGGTTTTAGAGAGAGAGAGAGATAGAAACATCGATGAGAGAGAACATCAGTTAGCTGCCTCCTGCATGCCCCCCACTGCAGATTGGGCCCACAACCTGGACATATGCCCTGACTAGGAATTGAACCAGTAACCTCTTGGTGCATGTGTTGATGCTCAACCACTGAGTCACACCAGCTGGGCTATTACCCTATTCTTAAGATGGTCAAATAGAGGTTTAAAAGAGCAAAATTGTGTATTTAGCGCTACAGTTAACATCTGGAATTAGAACCAGGTCTGCACCAAATTCCAGTGACCATTCTCTTAATTACTTTAACGGATTTCTAGCTCTGGACTCTGTGTTTGTTGTTTTGATTTTTATTGATAGGAACTTTCAACAACACACTGAAAATATTATCATAATAATTCTATGAAATACATAGATCCATTTTAAAAGTTTGTATTGCCGTTTTAACAGATGAATCTAGTATTTTATCAACTTTCCTGCCTTGGCTCCCCAAGAATACCCTCTTCAGTTCAAATTTGAGCAAAATAATTTTTTCCTATTGTGAAGTAATACTACTGCATCAGAACCTTGGTACACTTGCTGACTTTTTACACTTATAAATTGGGAAGAGCTGGCATCAGCTAGGACATGCCTGGTGATGCCATTTGACTTTGGGGGTAGTCTTAGCCATATAGTTAACCAGATTCTGTTTCAGCAAAGACCTTTGGTGGTTGTACTTACTTAGTGTATTTAAGATACAGCAAATTATAGATGTTAAGTATTATATATGTGGAAGGGGAAAGAGGCCTTTAAATTATAACTACTGCGACTTAAATTTTGTCTGTTTCTTTTGTAACCTGACATTTTTCATACCAAGGTCATGAATATAAGTAGTTCTTTTTATCTAACTCAGTGCTTCTCAAACTCTTGTGGACTTCAGAATCATCTGGAAGACTTATTAAAACACAGATTGCTGGCCCCATGCCTAATGCTTTCAATTCAGAAGTTCTGGGATGAGCCCAATAATTTGCATTTCTAATAAGTGCCCAGATAATGTTGATGCTGCTGATCTGAGACCACACTTTGAAAACCACTTATCTAACTCATAAATAAGAGTAAAAAATAGAATCAATCAATCTAAATTATATAGACATGAGTATTTCATATTGTAATTTTTATGAAAGTTTTATATTTTATGTGTATTTTTTATATAATTTTAACTTAGTTCCTATGCTGCATTTAATGTCTAAAATAATAATTTTTCCCTGTTTCAGTAAGTTTTTGGTCCAAATATTTTGACTATTTTTATTGTTATTTTCTTTGCTCTTCTCTCCCCATGTGTTAAGACCTTGTTTTTGTGTTGCATGTTACAGAAATCTTTCAGTGTTTCCTCTCAGCCCGTGAAGTAGCTCGTAGCCGAGATCGAGATAGAATGAACAGTGGGGCAGGGTCTGGGGCTCGATCTGATGATCCACCTCCTCAGTCTCAGCAAGAGCGAAGGGTCAGCACAGACCTTCCTGAGGGTCAGGATGTGTACACTGCTGCCTGCAACTCCGTGATCCATCGGTGTGCCCTCTTAATATTAGGAGTAAGTCCTGTGATTGATGAGCTTCAGAAGCGGAGGGAAGAAGGACAGTTGCAGCAACCTTCAACAAGTGCCTCTGAAGGGGGTGGACTTATGACCAGGTGGGACTGACTAGAAATTTAAAACATTACTCCCCTCCCTTTATTATTTTATGCATTGAAATGGTTTATTCTCAAAGTTAGACTATTCTTCTGAAATTAACACAGACATGGATATACAAATTGACTAGGATGAATGAAAAGTAATGTAAAGAGTAATACTGCTTCAGCCTGGGAAATAAATTTCTGATTAAATGAGGAGACACACTTTTTCATACATGTAAACAACAGTACTTGAGAAACATGAAGTTATTTGCATGGTTCTGTAATTTACTGGCATGCAAATTATTTTGATGTAATTGAGAAGGGCTTTGTGCTTAGACAAGAGTCAGGATTTCCCATCAACAGGTATAATTACTCCTTATGGGGTGTGTATTTTCTCTGTGCTGCTAATTCCATTAAATTTTATGTTCACTAACAGTCCCAAATCGAAAAACTTTTCTTTGTGCATGTGAGACAGGAGTGAAAGTCTTACTGCAGAGAGCCGGCTAGTCCACGCAAGCCCAAATTATAGACTGATCAAATCGAGGAGTGAATCTGATTTGTCTCAGCCTGAATCAGATGAAGAGGGTTACGCACTGGTAGGTATACCTAGATTCAGTAAAGAAGGATTTTTGTTTTCAAGGTATAGATACATAAGGCTTTAATTAGGCTAATTAATATATGTTTGTTTTAGACATATAAAAACTTTTTAAAGAGAACTTTTAAGAGAAATGAGATAACTATATTGCATAGATATTTTTCACTTACCTGTTAATGACGCAGATTTCTGTCCTTAGCTCTGACTTCTTTCTAAACTGCAAATTCTTATATCTGACTCCTTGATGGATATTCTACCTGAACATGTCAGGTTACCCTAATCTTAATTTATCCAAAAATAAACTTATCTTTCTCCCAAACCTCCTTTTGTCATATTGCCTACCTTAGTTGGTGGTACTGTTAACTATCCATGCTGGAAATCTGGGTTTATACAAGTGCTACATAAACAAAAGATGTTTAAAGGAAACTTCTAAGCATAAGAGATTCCTCCTCTAAGGAAAGTCACATAGTGTCTTCAAGCAAGTTTCATTGTCTCATGATGTTTTTGTTTGTTCTTCCTGCTTTTATTCTTTATTTCCATTAGTTGCTTTGTACTCACAGTTCATGTTTCTAATCTTGCAGTCTACTGAGATTCCTCTCTGTCTATTTTTTTCCAATCTGGTCAGTTTCATTATCTAGTCTCCCAGCCCTGTGATAATTTTATAACAGATCCTGTCCTCCTCTGCTCAAAACCTCCAGTGACTTCACTTTTTCTCAGAGTTGAAGTCTGTGTCCTCACAGTGGCCTACAAGGCTCTACACATCCTGGCTGTACTATCTCTTCGATCTCCTCTTCCACTACTCTCATTAGTGACTCTCCTCCCACATTGGCCTCTTGGCTTTTCGATAAACATACCACACAACTTCCTCTCAGGGCCTTTACTTGTCTGTTTCTTTGGACTGGAATACTGTTGTCTGCATGACTAATTCCCTCACTTCAGATATTCATTCTGATGCTACTTTTTTTAGTGAGGCTTACCCTGAACACTCTATTTGCTTTTTTAAAAATTTAATTGATTCCAGAGAGAGGAAGAGTGAGTGAGAGAGAGAAACATTGATCAGTTTTCTCTCGTAAGTGCCTGACCAGGGATCAAACCTGCAACCTGGGTATGTGCCCTGACCAGGAATCAAACCTGCCACCTTTTGATGTGTGGGGTGCCTCTCCAGCCAACTGAGCCACACCAGCCAGGGTCTGACCACCTGTTTAAAATTGAAATTTTCCCTCCCACATATTCATTTACTCCTTGCATGCCTTGCCTTACTCTGCTTCGTTGCCCCCCCCCCCCCCCGCAGTACCTAACATAATTTATTGATTATATTTATATAAGTTTCTGTTAGCCTACAATAGAATATAAGCTCCTTAAGAACAAGAATATTTGCTGTTTTATTCACTATTGTAGCCCAAGCATCTTTAGTACCTGGCACACACTAGGCAGTCACTAAATATTTTTTTAATAAATGAATGACTCTCTAGTCTATTTTGGTAAAATTTCTGTGCCTGTTTCTTCTTTTTTACTTTTTAATTCAGGCCCTTGTTACCTTTGCCTGAACTGGTAGTTTTCAAACTGATCTCCCTGCTTTCCCCAGTTTCGCTCTTTAGACACTGCTCCCAAAGTTAAGAGCTCTTGAAGACACACAACAACACCACACTTATTTATCATACTACCTTCCTATTTAACACTTCAGCGATTGCACTACCTACCTAGAAATCAAAGATTCTAGAAAATGTTGCCTGCCTGCATTTGGAGCCAGTTTTCTCCTCCAGTAATCTGCATTTTTGCCATAGTAGTTCATCAGCCAGACCCTAAACATACCTCTTGAGCCTCTGCTCCAGCATTGTTTGCTTTAAATGTCTTTCTCTAGAGTTTTGTTGATCAAGTCCTGTCTCTCTCTTAAGGACTGGTTAAATATCCACGTTCCAGAAAGCTTTTTCAAGATTACTTGATTCACATTGATTCGCACTGTTGTTTCCATAGCAGTTTGTTAGTAGCTTTAATAAACCACTAGCATTCCATGTTAGACTTATTTATGTATTTTAATATTTTTAAACTTATTGATTGAGAGAGAGAGAGGAAGAGAGAGAAAGAAACATCGACTTTTATTTTCCACTTATTTATGCATTCATTGGTTGATTCTTATGTGTGCCCTGACGGGATCGAACCTGCAACCTTGGTGTAATGGGATGACTCTCTATCCAACTGAGCTACCTGGCCATGGCCCCAGCTTCTTTATCTTTGAAATGGGGAATAATACTACCTGCTATACTTGCCTCAACTGAGCTTAAAGAACAAGTTTGGTAATACAACTTAAAAAAAATTTTTAAGTGCCCTGGCTGGGTGGCTCAGTTGGTTGGAGCACTATTCTATACACCAAAAGGTTGTGGTTCCCAGTCAGGGCATATACCTAGGTTGTGGCTTCAACTCCTGGTCAGAGCACACATGGGAGGCAACTGATTGATGTTTCTCTCACTTCGATATTACTTTCTTTCTCCCTTCCCTCTCTAAAATAAATAAATACATACCCTCAGGTGAGGATTAAAAAAAAAAATTTGAAAATTATGTTTTTAAAACAAAATGGGAAGATAGATTAATAGAGGTGGGTTGAGTCTAGATTTAATTACCAAGATTGTTCATTTAGTTTTTACAGAATTTTAAAAAGATTAATAAACACATTTTTGGAAAAGACTGACTCTTGATTATCTTTCCTTATGGAATATATAGAAAGATAGTGACATAAAGGTAGAAAAGTCAGTAACTAGAGAAAGCAGATTCTATTGCAGATGGAAGAGACCTGGGCTCAGCTTCAGAGAGCCTGCCTGGTACAGATGGAGAGGAGCAAGCAGTGGGGGCAATTTGGGTTTTTCAGTTGAAGTATGTTTAGTACTATTACTATCCTTGACATCTAGTAGTACTTCATTTATCCTCAATTGTGAGTGATTGAAATGGTTTTTTAAAAATAACTGAAGTTAGCCAGTTTAATTCTAAATCTTTGCTTTAACCTTCTTTCATCAAGAGTATTATGTGACAAATTATCTACTTCTCTCTCTTAGTAAACAGAGAAGAAATCTAAGTAACAGTTAAATCTAAATTTACCTCCTAACTCCCTCATTTCACAAAGGACTTGATGTGGTGTACAAAAATAAATACTTTAGAAAAGGATAAATTCAGTGAATGAATTAGGGCTGAAAGAAACTGAAGAGGAAAATAAAGCCCTAGGTAAGATACACTGTGATGTTCTACTAGAGGTGGGCCACCAAACAGGAAAAGCATAATGATTCACAGTATGTAAAATATAAAACCAAACCAGTTTTTAAAGGGAAACACAGTTATTTCTGGTTCTGAGGTCTGAGATAAATTTCTTCCATGAGCTCTCATGGCAAAGGTACTGTGTGATTAAAAATGTTTTATTGCATGACACAGTAATGTCTTCAGGAGTTGTGTGATAACCATTTTGTGTTTTTTCCAGCACCAAATGGCCTGAGAATATGTTATTTCTGGGTTGTATGTTTGTGTGACAAAATGTATTTATCTACAGTGTGGGTACATGTGTCTATTTGTGACCAGGTAAAAGTTTTCTACAATGACATTTCCTAAATGGATCTATTTTGTCACTTCTGCAGCCTTTCTTCTTTGCCACCAATTTTTAAAATTTTTTTATTGTGGGATTGAGTACAATTAAAATTCTTGAGACCATAATGTCAAGTCTGTGCATAAATTTAAGTCATGTATAGTTTGTACATGGTGGTTGTACATATGAGTGGACAGTTGTTTACACTGTCCCCCCATCACACACATAGAAATATACTTTTGTTCTTTCTGAAAGCCTTCACTGTTTTATTAAGCTATCTGCCATTTTAACAATTTGAGATTTTAATAGGTTCTTAAAAACATTTTAAAAACGTTTAAAACACTACCACAAGGCTTTAGACTATGTTATTTTTCTGTTAGTGTGGATTCATCACATTCTTTTCCTTTAAACACTGGCCAAGGCTAGTGGGAGTTTTTAAAAGAATAGAAAGTAAGGATTGGGCAATTAGGAATTTTGGAAAATGGGACTTTGCTAAAGGGGCTTTAGGCATCTAGAGGGTATTAATAAGATGTGTTTGGAAGATAAAAGACAAAGATTCCAAAGAAGAAAAGGTGACAACAAAGAAAAACTTCTGCTACTTTACAGTGTTAATAAATGTGCACCTTGACTTTGTATCTGAGAGTTTTGTGCTTGTGCTTGCTTATAGCTGTGTTTAGTTGGATTTTAGAGACTTTGTTGTTGGTCTGACTTGACTAGTGAATGAGGAGCACATTGCTATAATTATATAGATTATTTTTATTAATATTCTATTAAATCTTAATTTTAAAACAGTTTTCACAATTCAACTTTATTATTTATTTTTAATGCTAAAAGAGTGGAAGACGAAATGTTGATTTGGATTTGGCATCATCTCATAGGAAGAGAGGTGAGTATTAAATATTAAATATCTGGTTAAATTAAGTAACTGTTTTTATGTCTGATGTATTTAGATTTGTCATTGAAAAGTAATTGCAAAAAAAAATTAGAAACTTTTTATCAAAGAGTTAATTAATGGAAGATAATTTAAAAACATTTTTTTTTTCTTTATTGATTTTTAGAGAGAGAGGAATGGAGAGGGAGAGAGATATAGAAACATCAATGAGAGAGAATATCAATTGGTTGTCTCCAGCATGCCCCCTGACTGGGGATTTGGCCCACAACCTGGGCATGTGCCCTGATGGGGAATTGAACCAGTGACCTCTTGGTGCATGGGTCAACGCTCAACCACTGAGCCACACCGGCCTGGCGGAAGATCATTTTCTTTAAAATGTATACCCTTTTCAAATCTGTTAGTGCCTAGGAGTTAATTATTGGGTCTTTTTCTCATTTGTCATGTGTTTTGACTTATTAAAAGGCCTATGGAACTCCAAAATCAGTGCTTTATAATTATGGCGGGGGCAGGGGAGATGGCGTTATGTACATAATTTGCTGTGTTTTAGCTCACTGATATAGTTGCTATGGATTAAATGTTATTACAGGGAGAACTCTTTACCTCATTTGCCTTCCATATACCTATATACATATTAAGAATAACCTAGGATTGGAATATAAATTACTTAGGAGGAATTAAGATGACATTTTAAAATTACTATCCTTGAGTTGCTACCTGTTCAAAATTTAAAAACAATTATCCTTTAAGTAGATGTGAATTTCCTGTAGATACAAATTAATTAATCGATTAATTCAGATTTTATTTATAGATAAATCACCTGCTTCAAAAAGCTCAAGGTAGTACCAAAGCCTATTAACTTGTTGGAATCTAATTTTAGTTTGTTGAAAACAGAAAAGGAAATATAGGACCTCATGGGAAAAGGTTTTTTTAATTATCCATTAAGGAAGTTATTATAGGGAGGCTAACTAGTTATATAACTTTTCATGATATCACTTAATGTGGTACCAATTTATTCTAATAATTATTGCATCTTTAATGTTCTCAGGGGAAAATTCTGCTGATGGCTTTGCTCCTAGGAATAGGTGACTAGAAAATAGAATTGTTTCAGAAAGGGCAGCAAAAACAATTTTTAATCTCATGAATCCTAGAGCTTGTGGATTAACCATTAAAAATGTATTTTGAATTTGAAATGAAATGGCTGTTTCTCCCCTCACTCCAGTTAACTTTTCACATTTGGTCCAAGGAAGTGAATATGGTAAAAAGGGATAAAGCAAAGTGAGCTCTTTAGAAGCATCAATGCTAAACTATAAGACCAAAAATGTCATAAATTACTTTAATAAGGAACAGGTGAAACATATTTCCACTTAGCACCTCAGAGAGAATATAAAATGTGTATTCATTAAACACTTATAAACTGCTTACTATATGCCAGGCATTGTTCTCATCACTTCAAACATATTAACTCATTTAATTCTCATAACAGCCTGTCAAAATTCTTGACAAAACTTGTTAAATATGTTGGTGTTTTGGTACTTTGATAAATACTTAAAAGATTTCACTATGGTTGTGCAGAACTGGGCTCCTTCCTTGCTGAAAGACAATACCTTTTTGCAGATACTTAACTTTAATTTTCATACTTAAGCTGAGGTTGAAACAGTACAAAAATGGTGGGGGTGAAACATGGTGGGGATGCCAAAGCAACAATTTAAGAAGCAACATATAGTATTAGTTAAAATACTACATGGTTGGATTTTTTTTTTTTTTTCTCACCCTGATTCTTTAAATAGAGTGTTAGGGTTTTATTACTAAAATAGTACTGAAACATGTATCAACATGTGTGTTTTGTGGTGTAACGTGGGTGAAATGCTATTTTTATTTCTGCATTTCAAATTAAATTATATAAAGAGGAGCATATGTAAATGTTGTTCTGTACCAAATTTCTCCTTTTGTCTTCTGATTCTTGTGTGGTAGTGTATTTACTCCTTTTTGGCCAGTTGAGCCCCAGAAAAAAGAAGAGCTCCAAGCAAGTACATAATGGCATGTTTAATTTTTTTTCCCCCGTTTTAGCTTGCTTACATATTTTATGGTTTATAAAGTATGTATTGCAGCTCTGCCATATTCATTTTGAAAATTCCATTTAAGAACCAAAGTTGTAAGGACAAGTAAACAATCTCAAAAATTTCTTTTCATGGTAAGGTGACTCTGAAATAAATATTAAGTGAAAATTGGGCTTATTAAGTCACAGTTACTCTATAGAAGCTTTTGATACGCTTTTCAGATGCAGTATTTCCTGTATAAAATTAAAAAAATAAATATATAGAACAAACCAAAGTTTCCAAAGTTAGAGTTATTCTTTAATTTTTTTTAAAGAATTTAGAATTCTTTCATCTCTCATTTTTGTACTGTAAGTTTTTATGTTTCAAAGTATTTTTTATGTCAGCCTGATGTTTTATCCTAATGCTTTCAGATAAGTGTCCTTTTTGTTCTTTCTTATATTTTATTCATGCAAAGTTTTGTTGGGGTCATATACCTAATAAGTTGCATCCTTTAAATTAGGGGTCGGCAAACTATTGCTAGTGGGCCAAATTTGGCCTGCCATCTTTTTTTTGGTAAATAACAATTTGTTGGAACACAGCTATACTTACTTGTTTATGTATTGTTTGTAGCTTCCTCCACACTACAACAGCAGAGTTAAGTCCTACGATAGGAACTTTCATGATGCACAAAATTTAAAATATTTACTATCTGGCTCTTTACAGAAAACGTTTGCTACCTCTGCTTTAAATTGCAGAGAGGATTTAATTTGGGTGTTGGTCACCCACTCCATAGAATATTTTGGAGTATATTAAAGCAATTCACTATTTGTATATTCTTTATAATTGAACTTTAGTTTAGGCAGGCAGTTGAAATTTCCATGGATTAGTGATTTGTGAGTTGATTGATAACAGGAATATATAAGACAACCTCCAATAAAATTAAGGGATTAGTATTAATAATTTTGCAGATCAATTTCTTTGAACGTCTCTTTCCTCAATCGCAAGGAAGTAGACATGGTAATTGCTAAGATCTCTTTTATTTTGGTCTAACACTAACTCATTGCGTTTTTGTTTTTTTTTTTATTTTGAAAAGTAGTTTGTAAGTGATGGAAAATAGAACTTTTTAGTCTGAAATTTTATTATTGAACATACAAGCTCAATGCAAAGAGTCAAACACTGTCATTTTTAAGTTAAGGAAACATCTAGATTCTGAATATGTGGTGCTTAAGAAAATAAAAATTGATTTTTTTTTTACATTAACCCCTACTTTATTTTTGAAATATTTTAAATTTAATACATTGTGCATCTGTGACATTATTCTTTGGAGTTTTGCTCCTTTTGATTTTACATAAAAAAATAACTGTAATTTGGGGAAATTTTTAGATTGGTTATTTTCCATGTTCAGTAAAACTGAATATTCAGCATTTTTTAATTTAAAAATTCTTGCTAAACATGGAAGGCCAATAAATCATATATTCTTTGCCATTCTAAATTATTTAGTAGAATGCATATAATTATTTTATAGTTACTTTATATTATTAGCTGCCTGTTATGAATTCTGTGTTTGATTTTGCAGTCCTGGGGTTTTATTGACACTAGTGTAATAATTCAAGAATAAATTATGCAATTAATATTGTGTTAATTCATTTTATCTGTGGGCATTAGTGCTTAAGTAGTTCTCTTCCTAAGTCTTTTCCATCTAGTTATGTAACAAATATAATTTTTGTAATGCATAATTTATTGGATACCTTAAGATACATTTCTAGTAGAGAAATTTGGTATATTCACACGATAAGATATTATACAGCACTCAAACAAATGAACCAATGGCTACATGCGATAGTGTGAATGAATATTAGCAATATAATATTGAATGAAGAGTATGTCATATATATATAATACTTTTTTATAAAGTCTAAAACAACTAAAACTAAACTTTATTTCTTTGGGGACTATATATAAGATAAATCAATATTTGACAACAATAAAACCAAAGGAATAATAAATCCAGGCTTAGGAACTGTGAAAACCTGAGATAGAAGAGTCAGGGAGAGATGAATTGGAAGAGGAAGAGTAGATATACATGTTACTACTGTTAGTTTTCTAGTTTTTGTGTTCACATTTATTTTAAATAAATATAAATATAAAAGCAGGCCATGCATGGACCAATGATGAGAGTGTATCATGAACCAAGGATTATGATTAATCTAATTTGTGTACCTTAGATTAAGACAAAGTTTGTAAAAATTGGGCATTTATATATTATTTAAAGCTAATACTGCCATGTGACTTGGACAGTTGTTATATTCAAACATATTGCCAATTTTGCTGTCTAAAAGTTTTAGTCTAGAAAATGCCCACTGGCAAATCTAATGGTATTATATTTTGCAACCATTGTGAACCACTTGGTAATTTTATATAGCTATCATTTTATGATAAATCTTACATATTCTTGTCTGTGAAACTTTGCTTCCTCTATGTAGGAGTTTCACAACGTGCAATAAATATGCATATGACACAGTGAAAGTGTTTCTTGTATTAATGAAACCCAAAGGGTGATGTTTGTGTCTCCTTTTTGTGTAAGTTTACTTGCCCTTCTATATTCATTTTTTGGTAATGTTTTATTGCAGATATGTAGACACTTTGCACAGCCTTAACTTTTTTGCAATGATATGTTAAATCAGATGAAGTCCTATTACTAGTAGGTCTTACTAGCAGTGTCCTAAGTGCCTAGTTCCATTTTGTTTAAAAATGATGGTCTGTTTAATACTGCAGAGCATTTTAAGCTAAGCATTTTGAAAGCAGCTTCTGCCTTTCTTTTCCTTGTGGCAACATATTGATAAAGCGCTTACAGAGACACTGGTACATCAAATAGGGCTTTTCCTTTATTTTCTTACATTGCTATAGTTTTTGTTTGTTTGTTGTTTTTTACCAAAGCATTTTGCTTAGATCCACTTAATGCATGCATGTATTAAACATAAGTATCCATTTCTCACCAGTTGGTATGGTAGTAGCACTCAGTCCTCCTCTTGTTTCAGATTGTTTGCTCTACTTGGTTGCCATTGATGCATGTTTATTCTGTTTGTATGTAGGTCCTATGCACAGTCAATTGGAATCCCTGAACGACTCTTGGGCTCGCCTGAAACATAGCAGAGACTGGTTGTGCAACTCCTCTTACTCTTTTGAGTCTGATTTTGATCTTACCAAGTCTTTGGGAGTTCATACTTTGATCGAAAATGTTGTAAGCTTTGTGAGTGGTGATGTGGGGAATGCCCCAGGTTTTAAAGAGCCCGAGGAGAGTATGTCTACAAGTCCCCAGGCCTCCATCATTGCAATGGAACAGCAGCAGTTAAGGGCAGAAGTAAGTCTTTGATATTTACTCCTGTGAGGGAATATGGAAACTTAACCACTGAATGTGCAGTTGTAGGAAAACTTTTCCTTTTCTTCTACTCCTTGCTCTCCCTCTTTCCTCCACCTGAGTTTTTTAATGTCATTATCTTAACTATACCAGCATGATATTTTGTTTGAAGTGGAAAAAAGTGTATTTTTAATTGTCATCTCTTAGAACAAGATACTGTAATCGTAAGTCTTGTCTCCTAGAAACTAGTGTGAGACTGGCTGGTGACCATATGGATCTCTTCTCAGAGCCTCCATTTTTGACCCATTTGTCTTCCTTTAAAAAGGGTTAAATTAGAACACCATAGTAATAATGATGAATGCTACAATTAAGGAGCAGTACAGACACAAAATGTCTGTATAACCTCAAAGTATCTCCCTCAAAATATTTATTATTGTGATTTTAACATGTCCACAAATTCTTTGATATTTGTCTCCCTAGGAGCTAGAATTTACCTCCCCCTCCTCTTGAAAGTAAGGTAGACTTAGTGACTCAGAGCTAACAAACAGTATGAAAAGAGAGAAAAATCGTAATTTTACATTGCATCACCTTAACCAGGGATCAAAGTAACATTACCAGTAATAAGATGGTGATGTCATTTACCTCTGAAAATGTTATGAGAAGACTTTAAAGTATTCTTCCCCATAACTCTAGTTCAGTCATGAGAAAACATCAGTCAAACCCAAATTGAGGGACGTTCTATAAAATACATGAATAACTCTTTCAAAGTGTCATGGTCATGGAAAACAAGAAAAGACCAAAACGATCATAGACTTGAGGAGATTAAGAAGACAAGACAATAAAATGCAATATGATATCGTGGACTAGATCCTGGAACAGAAAAGGGATATTATGGGAAAATTAGTGAAGACCAAATAAAGTCTGTGGTTTAGTCAATAGTATTATACCAAGGTTAATTTCTTAATTATGATAAATGTACCATAGTCATGTAAGATGTTAACATTAGGGGAAGATATATAATAACTCTCTGTACCATCTTTGAAAACTCTTCTATAAATGTAAAATTATTTCAAAATAAAATTTAAAAAGAGTAGGGTTAGGCTGATTGACTATAGTGGTAGATACTGTCTTCCTAGGGAAAGTAGAGCCAGAAGTTCAAGAGAACCACAGAGAAACCTTTCAGAAATACTTCTCACTCATATATAGGATATAAAACTGAAAGCAACAAATGAACAAATACGAAAAACAAACACAAAAGCTTATAGACATACAATAGTATGCTGGTTATCAGAGGGAAGAGGGATGGAAGGGTAGTAAAATGGAGTCAAATATATGGTGACGGAAGAAGATATAACTTTGGGTGGTGGACATACAGTGCAGTATATAGATGATGCATCATAGAATTGTACACTCGAAACCTATATAATCTTATTAACCAATGTCACCCCCAAGAAATTTAATTATAAAAAAGAAATACTTCCACCCTGGCCAGTTTGGCTCAGTGGTTAGAGTGTTGGCCTAAGAAATGTCAGAACTTTCTGTGATTATAATAACATAACAGAGTTCCTTTGTGTCTCAACTATGTTTATTTTACCTTTCTCAAGCTTCGTTTAGAGGCACTTCACCAGATCCTCATTCTGTTGTCTGGAATGGAGGAAAAAGGTAGCATCTCTCTGGCAGGAAGCAGGTTGAGCTCAGGCTTCCAGTCATCCACACTGCTCACGTCTGTGAGGCTGCAGTTTCTAGCAGGGTGTTTTGGCTTAGGCACTGTTGGACACGCAGGAGCCAAAGGAGAGAGTGGCCGATTGCATCACTATCAGGTAGGTTACGATGACACCTTGCAATATATTCAGATTTTAACCATCTTTTTTTTTTTTTTTTTTTTTTTACCTCCTAGTATTCTCTGTGTGTCTCTGTGTGTGTATTGTTTGTGTCTTTTCATCTTTCTATTTTTTTTTTCAATTTTTATTATTTTTGTCACCGATGTTTCTCCCCTCCCCCCCCCCAGATACCCTCCTCCCCATCATGCCCCCCACACCCTCCTGCATTGTTGTCTATGTCCATTAGTTATGTATACATGCATATAAGTTCTTTGGTTCATCTCCTCCATCCACCCCGCACCCCTACTCTGAGGTTTGTCAGTCTAAACCATACTCCTTTCTATGTCTCTGGGTCTATTTCGTTCATCAGCCTACCTTGTTCATTATATTCCACAAATAAGTGAGATCATGTGGTATTTCTCTTTCTCCAATTGGCTTATTTTGCTTATTTCTCCAGGTCCCTCCATGACTTTTTACAAAACCAGTTTTGTAATGCTAAACTTTTTGATGTTTAAGATTGAAGTTTTAGCCCTGGCCGGTTTGGCTCAGCGGTTAGAGCGTCGGACTGCGGTCCGGAGAGACCCGGGTTCGGTTCCCGCTAAGGACATGTACCTTGGTTGCAGTTTGTCCCCAGCCCTGGTTGGGTCATGTGGGTGGCAACCACTCAATGTGTCGCTTTCACGTCGATGTTTCTCTCTCTCTCTCTCTCCCTCTCACTCTATCTGAACAAAATATCGAAAAATGTCCTCAGATGAGGATTAAAAAAAAAAAAGATTGAAGTTTTAAAATATAAAGACTTTTGATGATTCTTAGAAATACCTCATTGGGCCTGACCCATGTGGCTCAATGGATTGAGCGTTATCCCAGGGACTGAGAGGTCCCGGTCGATTCTAGTTAGGGCACAAGCCCGGGTTTTGGGCTCAACCCCCAGAGGGGGCATGCAGGAGACAGCCGATTGATGTATCTCTGACAATGATGTTTCTATATCTCCCTTCCTTTCTCTCTAAAAAAAAATCAATAAAAACATTTTTAAAAAAGATAACTCATTGGTTTAGTTTCCTGAGTATTATAGTTGGAGTTAGGTGAGCCATAGTACTGTTGTAGTTTTAGATTCTCTGTTGGCTTAGTTTTATTAACCCTTAGCCAAATCGGATAGAGATAGATCTAAGCTGGGATAGGGTATTTGGGAAGATGGTTTTCAAGAATTTACATTTTGACATAATCATTCTGTTTAGATTCTCTGATTTCTTGAAAAGAAATTTATTTTATGTGTTATCTTTATATCTTTCATATTTATAGAGGAAAATATATTTTGTGGGAAAGGAGAAAGATTGTATAGAATCAGGAATTATCAATTTAAAAATAAATTTATTTTAGCCCTGGCAAGTTTGGCTCAGCAGTTAGAGCATCAGCCCATGGACCAAAGAGTCATGGGTTTGATTGCAGTCAAGGGCATGTACCTTGGTTGCGATTTGATCCCTGGCCCTTATTGGGGTTGTGTGGGAGACAACCAATTGATGTGTCTCTCTCACATCAATGTATCTCTCTCTCTCACTCCCTCTCTGTTTGAAAAGCAATGGAAAACTATCCTCAGGTGAGGATTAAAAAAATAAATAATAATATTTATTTTAAAACTTTTATATACTGAAATATTCTAAGTAATTGAAAACCACCATAGGGTTCTAGCAGATAGGTAGATTAAGAATGAAATGCTATTACTTTTATTTGGGTAGGAGGTATCATTGTTGCTAACAGAAAAAGTAAATATTTATGTGTAATTCAGGATGGGATCAGAGCAGCTAAGAGAAATATACAGATTGAAATCCAGGTGGCTGTGCATAAGATTTATCAACAGTTGTCTGCTACCCTAGAGAGAGCCCTGCAAGCAAACAAGCATCACATTGGTGAGTAACTGCCCCTAGAAATACAAGATGCAAGTTATTTGGGCCTGAGGTTATACGAGACAGTTAATGCTCTATACCTTGTGTTTGACATTAGTAGTTCAACTTACAGGTAAAGAATAATGTAATGGTGTTGTTCCATATTAGTATTTATATTTTAGAATATGATGCATTTTAGTAAATGTTTTATTTACTTCAGAGAAAATTCTCAACTATCTTTCTTTGTTTTTTTTCAGAAGCCCAGCAGCGTCTCCTTTTGGTTACAGTATTCTCTCTGAGTGTTCACTATCAACCAGTGGATGTTTCTTTGGCAATTTCCACTGGTCTGCTAAACGTATTGTCACAGTTATGTGGCACAGACACTATGCTAGGACAGCCCTTGCAGTTGTTGCCAAAGACGGGTGTTTCTCAGCTTAGCACAGCTTTAAAAGTGGCTAGTACAAGATTGCTCCAGATTCTAGCCATCACTACAGGGTGAGCATTGTGGATGTCTTGGTAGAACTGTGTTGAGTCTGGTCTTTTCACATTTAAGTAACTTCAATTTCCCCCTGATCTCCTTTATGTGTTTAAGTATAACATTTGCCCTTCTGTGTTATTACCATTTATTTTTTTCCTGTTAATTTCATGTAGGACTTATGCTGATAAACTGAGCCCTAAGGTAGTTCAATCCTTGTTGGATCTACTCTGTAGTCAGTTGAAGAATTTGTTGTCCCAAGCTGGTGTACTGCGTATGGCCTCTTTTGGAGAAGGGGAAGGAGAAGAAGGTGAAGAAGAAGAAAAAAAAGTTGACTGTAGTGGAGAAACTGAGAAGAGAGATTTCAGAGGTATCATAAACCTTTTTCTCTGTCATTATTTACAAGCATTTATTGAGTCCCCATTGTGTGCCTATAATTAGAACGTGTAATTCTTTCTGTTGTGGGCATGAAAGGATTTTTGTTCATTTAGAAACCCCTTTTCTCTACAAATATGTATGATATAGATGAGTTTCTGACTTAACCTTTTTTCCTTAGAGTCCTTTAAACCTGATGTGGTGATTATACTCCTTACTATCTATGTTCAGCCTCTCCTTGGCTGTCCTGGCTCTAGAACCTAGAAGTTCTATGTAACTGATTCCCCCAGGATATGTTTTCTTAGCATCAGATCCTGACAATCCATCTCTAACCACACTTTTGGCTTCAATGTTCACCCAGGACCAAGGATTATTTGGGAACTGGGTTAGAAATAGAAGAGTTGAACTTCTTGCTGGGCTTGTTGCTCTGTTCCCTGGTCACTAAAAAAGTTCTTCATTATCCTTAGCCATTGTAATTTTTGGTTGCTGTGATATGATCATGTGATCATAGCTTTAAAAAAAACTATAGTGAACATTATATCTCAGTAAATTTAATTTAACCCTGAACAGAACCACAGCATATGTCTGCTACATAATTAAGGGAATAAAGCTCTAAAATTGGTTAATTATTTTAAAAAGTTTGTGAAACTGCCATATCTTATTATCATAATAAATTCTGGGAGCCCTTAAATTTTTTCTGGATTAGACAGATAGATAGACAAAAGGAAGGATAGATGGATGGATGAATGGGTGAATGGATGGTTGCATAGAGAGGAAGTTACTTAACCATTCTGTGCCCCAATTTCCTCATTTATAAAATAAGAATAGTAGAATCATTCTCCTAATGTTATGAGGATTAAATAATTTAATATATATAAAGCACTTAGAGAAGTGTCTGTCACATAGTGAGGGCTCAATGAATATTAATATTAAAATATATCTATAAATTTTATAGATAGAGGGAATACCTTGGGGTTACAGAAATGATAAACTATTCTCTTTGTTCTCAGGGACCCTAGGGTAATGAGGGAGGCAGACATGTAAACAGATAATTGCAGTGTAATACAGGAAACTCATAAGAAATAGTGAAATCTTGTAAGGTAGAATCTAGGAGGGTATATGAGTTTGATTAAGGACTAACTTTTAGTTTCATAGGGTCAACCCATGGCAAGTTTTTTCTCCCAATTTATACAGAGAGTACAGTGCTTATAGAAAGAGCACGGACAGACTCGTAAGGTATGAGAAAATAAAAACCAGCCTTTAATGCCACCTTCTGTTTTCCTGCAATAAGGTAGTAAATACAGAGTTGTTAAAGTGATAGTTTCTCACCACTCTGTGCTGAGTATTGCACATATGGACAGCAAGGAAGACATAGTAGTTACTTTTCAACCTATAAGTCCCCAAGAAAACTGGATCCTTCCATATCCAGGAAAGAATGAAACAGTTCTGTGAGTGAATCTCAGCAGGTGGAACAGCAGACTGAATCCACATCCACTCCCCTCAAGTTGTCCTGGAGAGAAGGCCATTGCACCTCTTGATTTATGGGGATGGCTGGGAGTGAAATTGATTCTAGTCAGTGCTGGCCAGGCGTACAGAGGCAGGTCACCCTCTAAAACTCTTAACTGAAAGGTGTACCCTTCATTTCAAATGTACTATTAATAATGAAACACAAACTATATCGATTTCTATCAACCAGCTCTATATAGAATATTTCCAGGCTTTAATTAATTTAATTAGCTTAGTGTCTTGTCATAGAAATACTTGCTGGGAGTAAGGGTGGGGGAGTAGGATTGATGCCTCATATAAGGTTTTCCCAGGGATCTCTACCTAAAGAGAAAGCTTCATTGAACTAGATTTTGAAGAAAATGTACAGGAACAGAATTGGAGTGAAGTATGTGGGTACTCAGGACAGGCTAATAATTTTATATTCTTCAAACTAATATAAAAAATATTTGTTTAGTAGAATTTAAGTAAAGAAGAGGTAGATACTGTGTAGAAGAAATGTAGAGGACTTAGCTTTTTCTCTCTTATTGTCCCTAGCAGTTTAGCTCTGTCATAGACTTGCACACCCATCTCAGTAAAATGTAAATCCTCTAGTTAATTAGACATCTGTGCAAATAGATTACTGGCCATCTAAGCATGCCCCTTGGTGGTGGTGTTGGGGGGGTCTTCTTTCCATTACAAGTGATGACTTATCTGTATTTTTCTTAATTTGATATGCCAGGATCTTCCTGAAGGAAGTGCTGTATATACTTGTCTGCAAACTGTTATGATTTTTCATGTAATAGTGCACCTTAGGGATTGACATTCTGGGCAGCTGCCCCACTGGCACACTTTCCCTTATTTCTGAGTGGGACTTTGCCAGGATAAGGAGGTATAAAAGGTGTTGAATGATGAGAGAACATGGTGTGTTACAGGAAGAACAGATAGTCCTCTGGCTTCAAAATGCAGAGGGTGGAGGGAAACTATGAGACAAGAGAAAAGCTGATGCTGATGCTGATGCTGATGCTGATGCTGGTAGAAAAACTGGGAAGTTTGGTTAGGGCAAGTTTGTGTGAAAAATCTTATAGATTCTGAGCTCAGGCAAAACAAACTCAGGCCTAGAAATTTGCTTCTCTGTAGAATCTGAAAACAGTCTTTTTTAGAGATGTGATTCTTAATTTGATTGGTGGGGTTTGGGGATAATGAACTTTTTGAAAATGTGATTAAATTTGTGAACTCTCTCACTAGTCAAATACACATACATACATGGGTTTTCATACATCTTCCTCAAATTCTATACAGTAGAACTCTAGACTTGGTTAGAGAACTATTGTTTCAGAATAGCATTAAAAAATATACAAAACCAAGTATACATACTTTATTCTAGCAACACACTATTTTGTACGCAGATGTAAAAGATGTTTTAAGTTTGGTTTTACTTTCTTTTTCCCATTCTGTTCTTTAAATTTTAAAAATACAGCAGCAGACAACCCAGATTTTAAATTTAGGATTGTGCTTACTGCAATCTAATTGTAACTTATTTGATATAAGATTGTGTCCTGTTTGTTGGCTTTTGGTTATAATATAAACTTGTCTCTTCATTCTTCAGCTGCTCTTAGGAAACAACATGCAGCCGAACTGCATCTGGGGGATTTTTTAGTTTTTCTTCGCAGAGTTGTATCTTCAAAAGCAATTCAGTCAAAAATGGCTTCCCCAAAGTGGACAGAGGTGCTTCTGAATATAGCATCTCAGAAATGTTCTTCAGGTATATAACCTTTGCCTTATGTTAGAGTATTTTTATACCTCACGTGTGTTTTATTCAGATAATGCCAAACTTTAACAACATTGGATACTTGATCTTGATTTCAAGACTTTTTTTTTTTATAAGTACTTATTTGACAAAAAGAAAACTCTAATTTTAGGAGTAAAATTGATAGGAATTAATAATAGAAAGTAGCCTTGGAAAAGAGAGTGGATTTTATTGCGAACTTGGCCCTGTATGTTCAGATAACAGTAATTAAAAATAAGCAGAGAATATCCTGTTTAATATGATAATTTGGCACAGATTTCACTTCTTGGATTATCAGAATACAAATCTGAATTTGTTTATTCTCTCCTATAGTGATAAGATTTCTGTGCTTTGATTGTAGCTTCTCATTGTATGCTGTTTATGAAAGTTCTATATAATAAGCTTAATTCCTGGTTCTTAGCCAAAAAGTCTGGTCAGTCTTTTTCTAGTCTGTTTTTTCTTTATTGTGGTAAAATGTACATAAAATAAAATTTACCATTTTAACCATTTAAGTGTACGGTTCAATGACATTCACAGTGTTGTTCAACCGTTATTGCTCTCCATTTCCAGAACTTTTTCATCATCCTACTCTTTTAAATATGCTAAAATATAATGTAATCTTCCATGGTACGTGTTATTTTATATGTGCATATTCTCAATATACTAGTTCTTAACTAGTATAACTTAGAACAGCCTTTTTTCTCTTTTAATAAGAGGAGGCTTTTGGAAGATAGATTAAGGTCTTAGAGCAAAAGGAAAATTCAGATATTCACTTATTTTCTATTGGTTTTATTACAGTAATGGGTATAAAAAAAGAGTATTAGTATCCTGGGTCTGCCTTTGCTTACTTTAGAAAAGTATAAACTGCTAATTCCCATTAACCCTAACAATCTCTCTGAGGTAGTCAGGGCATGGTCAGAGAAGAAGCAATGAAAGGGTATGATAAACCTTAGCTTTAGAGATTAACAGATCTGTTTAAAATTCTCCCTGTGCCTCTACTGAGCTGTGTGGCTTTGGTCAATTTACTTAACTTTCCTGAGTCTCAGTTTTGTCATCAGTAAAATCAGGATGTAATGTAGGGTTTGTGAGGATCAACAGAGTTAATGTGTATGAAATCCATAGCACAGGACCTGGCACAGGTAGTTATTATAGTGCTATTTTCTTTATACAAGGTGTCCCCCCGCGCCCCCCCCCCCCAAAAAACATATGTCAACAGGGTGTCTGTAGATTCTGTTACAGTTTGAAAATGAAATGTATTTTAGTAAACATTGGCTTTATAATTATTCAAAGTTGTATATACATTTTTTGGGACACTCTATACATAAAAACTGAAATGTAAATGTGAATACTCATATACCTTAATGGGTATAGGATGAGTCCAGAATTATTGTGTTAAATAGATTGAGTGAAGTCGATTCCACCCATAAATGCTTAGCAGCCTCAGGAATTTTTTTTTCAAGAAGCTCATTTAAATTTTGAATTTAAGTTACACTAATAATAAGAAAATGTCTTTCCTCCCCCAGGTATTCCTCTAGTTGGTAACTTAAGAACTAGGCTTCTTGCGCTTCACGTCCTTGAAGCTGTGCTACCAGCCTGTGAATCTGGTGTTGAAGATGATCAAATGGCCCAGGTTTTTATTTTTAAAGTTGTTAGTAAATATTTTTGACATCCACAATGTGACCAACATAAATCTAAACTTGCAGTCTTTTCAGTTGTAAATGTACCATTTATTCAGTAGCAAAACTTCCACTTTTGAGATGGCTTTCTTTATAATTTCACCTCCAAGCAAGAAGAAAGATAAATTAAATAACGGGGTGTAAGAAGGAGGAGATAGTGAATATTTGCAAGGTCAGAAAAAAAGGAAAATCTGTGAAATTTCTTACTATGTTTGGGCATCTACTGAGAAATGTGTGAGGTTGCATGGCCTGTTCAGAGATCTATATAGTGGGGCAACATGAGGGCAATGGAACCCGCTCTCTAGTGAGTTAATGAACTTTCTAAAAATATATGTGTATTTAACTTATAACCACCCAAAGTAGCTATAGGACATTGATATAATAATGTCACATGTGATTTAGTATTATAGTTGAATGATTTTATTTTTTTAAACTTAAAAATACCCTTTATAAATTTTATCATTCTGTTCCCTTCAATAAATAGGTTGTTGAACGCCTATTTTCCCTTCTGTCAGATTGTATGTGGGAGACACCCATTGCTCAGGCCAAACATGCTATTCAGATAAAAGAAAAGGAACAAGAAATAAAATTACAGGTAATCCATTTATCCAAAATAGTATTTTTAGATAGCACAAGTGAATATTCTATCTTTGGATTCCTTCTTTTCTGAGGGACCTTGTTCTGTCAGTTATTTCCTCTCTCCACTCTCTCTCTCTCTCCACTGGTTCCTTCCCCTCAGTTTACTTCTTCAGCCCAATTGTTTATCTTCTATTAAAACATGGAAATTAAATGACAGAGGTAAGTGTTAAGTACTAAATACAGTATACACTTTTTTGTTCACATCTTTCTTGACTTTTTATTTAATTTATTTTTTTTATTCTTCACCCGAGGATACTTTTCTGTTTATCATCAGATAGAGTGGGAGGGAGGGATAGAGAGAGACAGAGAGAAACATTGATGTGATAGAGCTACATTCACTGGTTGCCTCCTGCATGACCCCACCAGGGCCGGAGATGAACCACAACCAAGGTACATGCCCTTGACTGGAATTGAACCTGCGACTCATTGGTCCGTGGGCCGACGCTCTAACTGCTGAGCCAAACCGGCCAGGACTACTTGAAACTCTAGCCTTCTACCTTCTCTTAGATTTTCATATATCCTCTGCCAGTTCTTAATTCCTTCTGGAAGCATCTCTTCTTTGCTGTTACTTTCTCCTTGCCTTCATCTCAAACTCTGATATTCCTCAGGGTTCTGTCCTTAGCTTTTCCAGCAGTCTCTGTCACACTGTCTACATTTATTGCCTTCCAAATTTAAATGTTTGCCCAAATATCTTCCCCTCAAACCTTTCCCTCTTTTTTCCTGTCCCATTTTTTTATTGATGACACCACCATTTACCTAGCTTTCTAGATTTGAATTGCTGTGAACTCTAGACTCTCCTAATGTCCTCATTCATGTAGTCACTAGGCCTCATTGATTTTACCTCCTAAGTAACTTGAATCCATTTATCTAGCTACCTTAATTCTTCTCTTGGTTTTCATGATTTCACACTTCTTCTGGTTTTCCTTCTGTCTTTGTATATTGGTCTTTTCTTCTCATCCTCTCTTATTGGTTCTTCCTCTTCTATTTAGTCCAAGTGTTGCAGTATCTCAAAGCTTTGTCCCAAGACACCTTCCTTTTCTCAGTTGTCACCCCCATTCCCTTTCCTGTACCCAACCAAACCCTATTCACACCCACATGCCATTGATTCCCAAATTTTTAATTCCAGTTATGGCACTTTTTCTGAGTTCCAGACTATGTACTACTTCCATTACCACTTGAACGATAGCTTAAGAGGCATCGCATACTTAGTAGTATCCTTAGTTCTGTCACATCCTGTTTCTTCATTAGGCTTTTCCATTTTCCTACTTAGTACCTCTACCGCAAAACCTAGAAGTCATCTTTGATACCTCTCTTTCTATACCCCCTCCCATTTTCTTTATTCATACAAATCTCCAAGTCCCATTGACTTCTCTGTAGAACATAACTTGAATTTGTCCACATCCTCGTTCCTCTGCCATCACCCTCTTCCAAGCCATTGTCATCACTGGCCTGGTCTATGCAATAGCCTTCTAACTTACATTATTAACTCTCTATGGTCCATTCTTTATACGGAATCCAGAGTGGTCTTTTAAAATTACAAATCAGAGCATGTTGGTCCCCTGCTTAAAACCCTCCACTGGTGTCATCATTCTTGGGATAAAATCTAGAACTCTTTGTTCTCTCCCTTTGCTCACTACACTCTGAAGAACTTGCCTTTTTCCTGTTTCTTGGGCACACTAAACTTGTTTTTTCCTTTGGGCTTTGTACATGATATTCCCTCTACCTAGTACGTCCCTCAAATATGTTTATCAGAGGTCAGTTTATTATTCTTGTTGCAATTATCACTTCTTCAGAGAATCCTTTCCTGGTTCTCAATCTGGTGTTAGTTGCTACACATTCTTTGGTACATCATCTGTTTCAATGTCAACGTAGCACTTACTACCTGATTTTTTGTTTGTTTGTATATTTTCTGTCTCCATCTTTCAAAATATAAGTTCTATAAGAACAGAGACCTTATCTATTTAATATACTACTGAATATGTAGGACCTGCTAATACCTATCACATAGTAGATGCTTAGTAAACACTCATTGAGTGAATGAATGATTTCAAGTCCTCAATAATTCTTACCTGACCTCTTGTAGTAATTTTCTGATTGGTCTCTCTGCCTTCATCCTGTACACTCCTGGTAAAATAATGTTTATGAAACACAGATCTGATCAGCAGTCTACTATATAACTCATTCTGTGCAGACACTCCTTATTGTCTTTAGAGTAAATTTAAACTTAAAATAGCATTCAAGGCCTTTTATGATTTTGTTTCTTTTTCTTTTTATGGGCTGCTTTTCTGCCAATCTCATTCTCCAGAACTTCCACATTGCTTGCAGTTACTTTAAATCAGTGAACTCTGTTGTACCTTCATGCCTTGAGACATGCTATACCTACTGCCCTAAATACCTTCCTCTCCTTTGACCAGTTGCTAAATATCTTCTCATTATTCAGGATTCAGCTCAGAAGTCATTCTCTTTTAAATGCTTACCTTATTCTTTTCAAGCATGGTTAGATACTTAAACTTTCATGTTGCTACTATACCTGTTAAGTAATTTCTGTTACTCTCAAGACTAGAATATTGATCTTATTTGTTTCTCCATCCCCTAATTGTACTGTAAGTTCTTTTTTGGGCAAGGACTGTGCTGTATTTGTCATTGTGTTTTTATTGCCTGCACACTAACTGGTATGTAGTAGATACTTAATAAATGTTTGTAGACTCAATCAAGCAGTTTTAGAATATATATTAACTGAGATTTGGGTTATGCCAGAATACTGACGCAGCTTCCTTTCTGGCAGAAGCAAGGAGAGTTGGAAGAAGAAGATGAGAATCTCCCTATACAAGAAGTATCCTTTGATCCAGAGAAAGCTCAGTGTTGCCTAGTGGAAAATGGACAGATTTTAACTCATGGAAGTGGAGGAAAAGGATATGGATTGGCATCAACTGGAGTAACTTCTGGCTGCTATCAGTGGAAGGTGCATTGCATTTTGTCTTTCAGTCCTTTTTCCAGGTTCTTTTGAAAAATGTATGGAATTACTTTAAAAAATTATTATATGAAAATATTCTGTCATTGTATATTAACATAAATGGAAACTGAATGAAGGATATACAGAAACTCTATTATTATTATTTTTTTAAACTTATCTTTATTTTTGAATGTATTACAGATGTCCCCCTTTTTCTCCCCCATTGACCCCCTCCTCCCCAATCCGGCCCACCTCCTGCCTTCCCCAGACTATTATCTGTGTCCATTGGTTACGCATAGCGCCCTCCCTCCTCCCTTGCCTTTGAGGTTAACTCTATTATTTTTATAAGTCTTCTTTAATTCTAAAGTTATCTCAAAAAGTTAAAAAATGAACAGTTAAAGAATCACAATAATCCCTCCCATTGCATACCCAGCAATGAAAGCTCAGTAGCATGTGCAATATTTCTGCCTAGGAAAGCCCATTAAAGATTCAGTGCCCAACGTACCTCGGTTGCAGTTTGTCTCTGGCCCTGGTCGGGTTGTGCAGGAGGCAACCAGTTGATGTGGCTCTATCATATTGAGGTTTTCTCTGTCTTTCTCTCTTTCTACCTCCCACTCTATCTGATAATTAGAAAAATATCCTCAGGTGAGGAATAAAAAAACCACAGATTCAGTGCCCAAGATTTTTTTTTTTTTTATCCTCACCTGAGGACATTTTTCCATATTTTGTACAGATAGAGTGGGAGGGAGAGAGAGGAAGAGAGAGAGAGGGAAACATCGATGTGAAAGGGACACATCGAGTGGCTGCCACCCGCACGACCAACCAGGGCCGGGGACAAACTGCAACCGAAGTACGTGCCCTTAGCGGGAACCGAACCCGGGTCTCTCCAGACCGCAGGCCGACGCTCTAACCGCTGAGCCAAACCGGCCAGGGCAGTGCCCAAGATTTTTATTGAGTGCTGGTCATATACCCTCTGGCTGGTATAGCTAAAATTTTAGATTTCCAGAAGGAAAGCTGGTGTTTAGTATAAACTGTATTATTGTATAAGCAGTCTAGGCACAATGAGCCATGCTTATCAGGGGAAGTTTTTATCAGTGTAGGGAATCAGTCTAGTTCCCAGATGCCAACCAAGGACCAATGTTACAAGCAAATCTTTCTAAGGATAGCCCTCTCTACTATGTTAACTCCTTTTTTTTTTTTTGCACAGTCCATCCTCGTGACTCTTGACCATTGTGTCTTCACAATAACATTATTATTACCAATAGGGCTTTATGCAGCAGGGTGAGATCAACCTGTAGTATTGACTTCAGTTATATCTTTTGGGGTCCTAGGCTTAGCCAGTTAAAACAAATCTTATTAACCATAAATGTCTATATTAAAAAGTCATGATAGTTTGTCCTTAAGTTTTTTGTATTAACTTTTTAAAACTGGGTTAGGCATAAATTTAGCACAGAACAACTCTGGCCAGTCCAGGGCTCAGGTAGTGCCTTGAGTGCATACTCAAGAAACACAATCCCAGAGGGTATACATAGTATCCCTGGAAACGAAGAGTATAATTATTAGGATACCCTTAATCAGGATGCTACAGTAATCAGCCAGAACAAGTTAACAGGGCCCCAGTGTGCCCTTTTACCCCCTGTTTCTAGTGTATTCTGAATAATTTAGTTGAGTCCTTGGTTTCAGAGGGACTGCCTAAAGGTAGTCAGTTAAATGGTTTTGCTTGTCTGCGATATTAGTTTATCTGCCGCATGTGAATGACATTTGGAGGTGTTCTGTGTAAAGTACAGGACCTGGGGCCACCCTCTGCTTTTTGTAGTCTGTCAGATGTGATGGGAGGTTCAACAGTCAATTTGAATTTAAAGTACTCACAACATGCTTTAAGACAACATGGATATTTTTTCCCCTAGGAGAAGGTACAGTTCTGAAAAACAAAGATCATTAATGCCCTCCCCATTTCTTCATATTTCCCCAGGTTCTGGGTTTTTGTTTTTTTCTCCCTTATTTTAAAATCAGTGTGTCTTGCCCTGGCCAGTTTGGCTCAGTGGTTGGCCCATGGACCAGAGAGTCCAGGTTCAGTTCTTGCTAAGGGCACATGCCTTGGTAGCATTTCGTCCCTGGCCCCTGTTGGGGTTGTGTGGGTGGCAACCAGTCGATGTGTCTCTCTCACATCAATATTTCTCTCTCTCTCTCTTCCTCCCTCTCTCCCTCCCACTCTATCTGAGGATAAATGCAAACTGTCCTTGGGTGAGGATAAAAAAAAATCATAGTGTGTCCCATTTAGTAATTATAGCTTCATACTTTTCAATCATTTTTTTTATCTTCACCTAGAGCAGTGGTTCTCAACCTCCCTAATGCCGTGATCCTTTAATATAGTTCCTCATGTTGTATGTGGAGGTATCTGCATGTGGGTGGACCCACCTGGAGACGGATAGAGGAGCGGGTGTCTCAGTTTCTAAAACCATCGGAAATATGTGTTTTCCGATGGTCTTAGGTGACCCCTGAGAAAGGGTCGTTTGACTCCCAAAGTGGTTGTGACCCACAGCTTGAGAACTGCTGATCTAGAACTTTTATCCAGGTGGGTTGGGTGCAAGAGGGACAAAAGAATTTTCCCGCAAAAACATTTTTATATAACTTAATTGGTCTAAATATCAATTAAAAAATTTTTTTTCACCCTGGCCGATGTGGCTTAGTTGATTGTAGCACCCTGTACACCGGAAGGTGGAGGGTTCAATTCCAAGTCAGAGCACATATCTAGGTTGCAGGTTTGATCCCCTGTTGGTGCACTTACAGGAGGCAGGCAGTCAATTGATGTTTCTCTCTGACATTAATGCTTCTCTCTCTCTCTCTCTCCCCCCCTCTCTCCCCTTTCCCTCTCTCTTCCTCCCTCTCTAAAATATATTTTAAAAAATTTTAAAAATATGTTTACCAAATGTTCTACCTCGTAATCATTTATCCAGTGAGCCGCCTAAGAAAAGATCAGTCTCTTTCTGGGGAGAGCTTCATCTACTAAGGCATGTATATCAGAAGAAAGATGAGACATGTAGAGATAAGTTATCAGTCTTTTGTTGCAAACTGCAACTAAACCAAAAAGCTGAACATAATAAGTCAATAGCAGTAGGACAGCCCCAAGAAGAGGTCAAGAGTCTTAATTTGTTAAGAGTGGTCAGAGGGGTCATACTCCTGTGGTATGCCCTCCTCCAACTATCAGCTTTCAGTAGGAATCATAAGTTAGGAAGGTAATCAGTTTCTGTGTCAGAAATATAAGAACAAGCCCTTTCCCAGGGACATTTGCAAGAGACCCAGGCAGTCCAGCCAGAATCCATGATGTTTTCATAGTTTATGACACCACAAAATAGTCTTAAATGTGCAATAGTCCCAGAGTTTGAGTTTTGTTCATTGTACTGGTGTCTTTACGTGAACACAGTTGATGCTGGGCTGAAACAGCTCATAGCAGACAGTATCAGATTTTAACTTTAAGCGGAGTCAGGTCCTGGCAATTAGAATCTGTGAATTCAGGATTCTAAAAAGCTAGCAACTTCTTGGCAGCAAGAAAGCCTAGATGCTGTAGGACTAAGGCTTTCTTTCCTAAGCCCTTTTTAAACCTTGTTAGTCTGAGGGATCTAAATTTACCCACTCAAAAAATAGGCACTTAAGGCTGGAAAATCATCAGCCTTTAAGGATCAGACATCTGATTTTATAAGAATTCATTGGCAACTAAAAACTTCTTTTTACAACTCTAGAAGTGTATTTGTATGTCTCCATCTGGAGATTGCTGCTCTTTATTTTGTCTCCCTTTTTCCAGAAGCTCCAATAGGCAAAAACCATAGCAAAAAAATCACTTATGGAGACTTGTTTTATTTCCAATACTTAAAAGAGTTTAAATTCCAGTCTATCTACTGGTGGCAAAACACAAGGAAGTTGTGTCCCACTAACATGTTTTTCCTTTGCAGCTTTCACAGATCAGGACAATCTCTTAGCATTTATGAAGTTACAAAAATATAACATTTTCCATCAGTTTTTATCATACATTCAGACCCAGTAGCCATAAAAAATAGCTGTTTTTAAAATTTTACTTTCTCCCTTCAGATTCCAAGTTTACTCAAACCCTTAGCTGTAAATTGAGCCTTTACAGTGTTAATTGATTGGACAAGAGGTTACCTGCTGCAGCAGTAGTAGTAGCTAAAGAAAATAGTTGCGCCCTTGCTGGTTTGGCTCAGTGGCTAGAGCCTTGGCCCTCAGACCAATGAGTTGCAGGTTTGATTCCAGTCAAGGGCACGTACCTTGACTTTAGTTCGTCCCCAGCCCTGGTCCTGCAGGAGGTAACCAGTCGATGTGTCCCTCTCACCTCGATGTTTCTCCCTCCCACTCTATCTGATGATAATAGGAAAATGTCTTCGGGTGAGGATTTAAAAAAAAGAAAAGAAAATAGTTGGAATGGCTTTTTTTTTCTCTCATCTTGCTTTGGCTCTGGAAACTCATTTAATACCCTTTTCCCTCTCTTTTGGAAGAAAGCGCAGCATGAACTTCTCATAGTTTTGGTCTATCTAAAACTTACCTTCAGGGAATTTTTTTTAATGTGTTTTTTTATTGATTTTTTTAGAGAGAAGAAGGGAGAGGGAGAGAGAGATAGAAACATCAATGTGAGAGAGAAACATAGATTAGCTCTGCCTCCTGCACGCCCCCTACTGGGGATCGAGCTCACAACCTGGGCATGTGCCCTGACCCAGAATCTAACCTGGACCTGTCAGTCCATGGGATGATGCTCAATCCACTGAGCTACACTGGCCAGGCTACCTTCAGGGATTTTTTAACTCTTTCCTCTGACACCAGGAGGAAAAAGCAACTGCAAGCTAATGTTTATTCTTTGGCCCATCTAAAGTCCTTTTGTTGGGAATGTTTGGGTCCCTTCTTTTCCTGCCTAGAGGAGAGAGCAACAGATTTTCCCTTGGCTTCTCTTTTTTTTTCTCACTTTAGCTAACAAGGCCAGAACCATCTAGGGGATCCAGCAGGCAAGCTCTTAGAAGCTGATGATTTTCCAGCCTGAAGTGTATATTTTTGAGATGGATCTGTTATTTTTGAATTCCATTGGTAACTTTTACCTCTCACAACAGATAAGCAACTCATGGGCTATTTTATTATATGTGTAACTTCATAGCCATCAGGAACCATAGTTTTGTCTTTATCCACTTTTCTCTTTTCCCCAAGTCACGCTTTAACTATATTTTAATGAGTTGTAGTTGTAATGAATCTCATGGTTGCCATTACTGTTTAAGGGGTCCCCAAGATCACCCCTATATTCAAAGATTTGTTAGAAAGACTTACAGGAATCAACATGTAGTTGCACTTGTGACTAAGATTTATTATAATAACTCAGTAAGGACAAATAGCTGGATAATAAGGGAAAAAGAGATTGTTGGAACCTGGAGGAATCCTTGTGCAGGCTTTCTTATGCTCTCTCCCATGGAAGGTCACATGGAACACACTCTTTCCCTAGCAACAAAATGCAGCAACACGTGTTTGATGTTTTAGGGAAGCCTATTAAAGACTTAACACTCATGATTTCTACTGGGGGCTGGTGATGAAGGTATGCTCTGCCTGACATGTACCAAAATTCCAGACTCCCAGAAGAAAAGCAGGTGTTCAGCATACATTGTTTGTTCAAACATTCTAGGCCTGGTGAGACACCCTTATCACTTAGAGAAAGTTTTGTATCAATGTAGGAAACTGTTTACCAGTTAAATTCCCAGATAAGAGCCAAGGGCCAGTGTTATAAGCATGCCTTTTTAAAGATACCAGTCTGAGGCCTGCTGTATTAACTCTTTTCTGCACAGAACAAGAGAATTGTTAGAAAATTTGTATGTAAAGAATTGAAGCTTCCCACTAATAATTTTCTGGACTAGATATGCTTCCTCAGCGTTGTAATTAAAATGTAAGCTAAAATTGCTTATTTAAAATAAGTACTCAAGCATAGGAAATATTGTAATAACTATGTATTGTATTAGGTGGGTACTAGACTTATTGGAGGGATCACCTTGTAAGTTATATAAATGTTTAACTACTATGCTGTATACCTGAAACTAATATACAATATTAACATTCAGAAGAATGTCAACTATAATTGAAAAAATTTTAATAAAATAAGGACTAAATGTTCTACAAGGTAAAAATTAAATTTGTTGAAAAGTCTTTACAAAATGATTAAATTTATTTTATTCATATATTATTTTCACTTGGGCTAAAAATAAGTTTAGGTTTCCATAAATGGATAAATATTATTTGTAAATGTATTTCTCAGTATTGATTTATGCAGTTAATAATATATGAACAGATTTTTTAATATTAGTGAATGTTACCATTTCATTTTAGTTCTACATTGTGAAGGAAAACCGAGGTAATGAAGGCACATGTGTTGGAGTTTCTCGTTGGCCAGTACATGACTTTAACCACCGTACTACCTCAGATATGTGGCTCTATCGGGCCTATAGTGGTAACCTCTATCACAATGGAGAACAGACTCTGACACTGTCCAGCTTTACTCAAGGAGATTTCATTACCTGTGTATTAGATATGGAAGCCAGGACCATTTCCTTTGGGAAAAATGGAGAGGTACTGAAACTCACAAGTATTGCCTGTTTTCTTGTTTTTATTAACACTCAACTCACTTATTCAAGTGCTAGTTATTCAGTTTATAGATTATGCATTCTTCTCTGCTTTTTCTCTAATACCTTTTGATTGTTATAGTATTTATCAGCACCAGATCAACAACTGAAAGGTAGTAAAATTCCAGTAAGATTGTTGAAACAGATGAACAAATTAGGATCATTTATTATATGTGGAATTTCCTTGGTTAGTAAGATTAATTGAGATTTGGCTATAGTAACTTTGTTCTGTCTCCTAGGAGCTTTGAATCTTAATGTGATTGGATATCATCAATTTTTAAAAATATTTTTTTGTTTCCTTCTCTTTTCATCATCTGTGCCACACTATAGGAACCGAAATTAGCTTTTGAAGATGTGGATGCAGCAGAGTTGTACCCGTGTGTAATGTTCTATAGTAGCAACCCAGGGGAAAAGGTAATGAAACCTCAAGTCTAAAGCATAAAGGATATTTGTCATTTTTTATTAATATTTGTTAACATCAGATAGAGCTTATAAATATAAGTTATTTCTACCATTAAAAGTACCTGCCCAGCTCTGGCCAGTTTGGCTCAGCAGTTAGAGCATTGACCCTTGGACCAAAGAGTTGCGGGATTTATTCCGGTCAAGGACATGTACCTCGGTTGTGGTTCAGTCCCTGGCCTTGGTCGGGGTCATGCAAGGGGCAACCAGTCGATGTGTCTCTCTCACATCGATGTTTCTTTCTCTCTCTCTCTTTCCCTCTCCCTATCCCTCCTTCCCTCCTTCCCACTCTATCTGAAGATAAATGGAAAAATATCCTTGGGTGAGGATTGAAAAAAAAAGTACCTACTCAGGTAATTTAGTCTTTTAGAAGCAAGTTAGATTACTTTTAGAAACTACCTGCACTTTTTATTAAGGCACTGTTTGCTATTCTGGCAATGTGAATAGAGTAAATCAACTTTCAAGCATATGTGCAATTATAAGAATTATAGGAAATAGTTTAGGGATAATCTGGTTCTTTGGCAATTATGAACATGAGACAAAAATATAGAAGTAATCTTAAATGTAATCAGACATTATTAACTGAATAATGGAAGTTCCAATTGTGATGAGGAATCTGCCTTTCATTTATTCAGCTGAGAGGGTTCTCAGATCTTTTAGTGGTATAAATTCAATCCCTAAACCTTTAGGAGGACTGTATTAAAGAGGTACCTTCTAACTACGAACTATTTTTTTCTCCTCATCTAAAATCCAAGCAGAGACAAACTTTTTTATGATTTCCCTATGCTGGTGGGTGGATTTTTTTTCTACCCCATTCTTTCACTTGAGGATGTTGCATAGCTTAGATCTGATATTTAGAATTTCTAGTTACTCTTTAGCAGAAAGTTTTCATGCTATCTCATATAATAATATTTCTATAATGGAATGTTGGACTTGGTAAATCCTAGTCATGAAAGTTACTTTTTATTCTGTGTTTTTAAATATATTTTTCTAAATTTTCAAAAGTTATAATTTCAAGCTAACCATTGACATTTTCTGAACATTTCCTGTGTGTCTGGCACTGTAGTAATATAGTCTTATTTAATCTTTAAAATAACCTACTATTACTGTTAAAATAACCTACTAGATACTATTACTAGTGCCATTTTTTTTCCAATGAAAAAGCTGAGGTTTAGCGAGATTAAATAATTTTCTAAGATTGTGCAGAGTTATTATTTGAACCCAAGTCTTGCTCTTGTTTTAACCTCTATATGTCTTACTTGAAATGTGTATTCAGATTGGGACTATCCAGTTCTCTAGATTTATGATTTTATCTTTCTGCCCCTTGAACAATATAAGATAGTCTCAGGACTTAGTATTATTCTGGACTTTTGAGGATGAGAAAGAATAGATCTTCAAGGCTTTTTTTAAATTTTTACTAAATTGAATTAGTCACATATACCTTGGTTTGTATCCATCTTTTGTGTGACCACAACAGCTCTGATACAGGCTTTAGAAAGTTTAAGTGACTGAACTGCTAATTTCAGAGAATCATACTACTACTAACTTTAGTAGCTCTGTAACATTTGCTCACTCCTTATTGGGGCCAGTGGTATAATACCATGTATTAGGAAGCCAAACACTAGTTCAACATGGAATTACACAGAATCTGTAGTGACTAATAATTTAGGAGAACTATTAATATTACGCATTTGCTACTCTTTTCTTTTTCAGGTGAAAATTTGTGATATGCAGATGCGTGGCACACCACGAGACTTACTTCCAGGAGACCCCATTTGTAGTCCAGTAGCAGCAGTGCTGGCAGAGGCCACTATTCAGCTTATCCGAATCCTTCACCGAACAGACCGTTGGACTTACTGCATTAACAAAAAAATGATGGAAAGGCTGCACAAAATTAAGATATGTATTAAAGAGTCAGGTCAGAAGCTAAAGAAAAGCCGCTCGGTACAAAGCCGAGAGGAAAATGAGATGAGAGAGGAAAAGGAGAACAAAGAGGAAGAGAAAGGTAAACATAATAGACATGGCCTTACTGACCTCTCAGAGCTGCAGCTGAGAACCCTTTGCATAGAGGTGTGGCCTGTGCTGGCAGTGATAGGAGGAGTCGATGCTGGTCTTAGAGTTGGAGGTCGATGTGTTCACAAGCAAACTGGGCGCCATGCCACGCTGCTGGGAGTAGTCAAAGAGGGCAGCACGTCTGCCAAGGTCCAATGGGATGAAGCAGAAATTACTATCAGGTATGATCTGTTGAGTTACACTTGAGCTAATGAGTATTTAATAGTGATATGAGCCTTTGCCCATGGACACTGAGTAATTATATGTTTTAGGTGAGCTGCCAGTTAACTTTAAAATACTTTTTTCATACAGTTGGGTATGAGTACTGTGATTTCATAAAGGAATATTTCCCAAGTCTGTGTTCCTTGGAATGCTAGTGGTTTGTAAAGTTTATAAGTTTTTGTTTTGTAAAGAAATTGTAAGCTCACTAGTTTATGTTTAATTGGAATCCTCCTTTCTATTTTTCATTTGGCTTTCAATTCCATTACTCACTAGGATAGAAAAAAGGCAGCCAGCAGATCCTCCAGCAGTTACATTTTGTGTAGGAGGGCTTTGAATGTATGACAGGAACATTTGAAGGGCTAAAATTAGGTTTTAGGTTATCTGTGACTTTACATATTCTTGCTTTTTTATTTATTCATTTATTTTAAAGCACACATTTCTGTCCTCTCAGTGTGTGTGCAACATTTTGGATAAATACAAAAAATTACATTATTTTACACAAACTGTGTATATTTAAAAGCTTTTAGATTGTTTTGCAATCAAATAAGATTTATGTGAAATAGAAATATCATGTTTAAAAAGGAATATGTCAAGTATCGCTCTCAATAAGGGGACTCACTTATCTAATGACTATATATAATGGTATCATTTGAAAATAGGGACTTACTGATGACATTATATAGCTTCATTATACTGCCTAAAGTGTCATGGGACAGTATGACATGGGACAGTATCTAAAACAGCTAAGTATTTTTTTGAAGGCAGTACTGCTTTAGAATCTAACATAGCTGTAGACCCTTTCAGCAGAAAAATACACATATATAAAGTTTACACACAATTTCAGGATTTAATGGACTCTACCTCCCTCCACTTCACCAAGCTAAAAAGCCAATGAAACTTAGTGTTATTTGAAAATATCTACCTTTTCTTTTATTCTTGCCTTGTTTAAGAAAAGATTTATGTAGCCTTATTAATATGGATACAATATAGCAAAATAAACTAAAACAAAGGGATGATAAGATTAGGAAAGTTAAATTGGAACCAAGACTTAGGTTAATACAACAAATGTATACTACCAAACTTTTTTTTTTTTTTTATCCTCACCTGAGGACATTTTTGCATTCATCTTCAGATAGAACAGGAGGGAGAAAGGGAGGAAAAGAGAGAGAGACACATACATCGAGTGGTTGCCACCTACATGACCCCAACCAGGGCCAGGGACAAACTGCAACCGACGTACGTCTCCTTAGTGGAAACAGAATCTGGGACTCTCTGGTCCGCAGGCCAACGCACTGACCGCCAGGCCAAACCAGCCAGGGCCCACCAAACTTTTTATACTTGCTAAAGTGTTCTATTACATTTTGTGTAATTATAACACTTTTAAACTTCAGGAGATTCTTGCCAAATATCAGGAAATATGTGATCATATTTTTGCTTAAACTATAAGTTAGAAGCATTAATTGAAGATTATAAAGTAATTTTTTCAATGAAACAATGTCTTCTCTGAAATAGGTTATAAGTGGTCATTACCTATATAATAAGCTAGATTTATTATACAGACTTCCAAATAACTAACATCAAGAGTTGTCAGAGAACATCTGTCTTACCTCCTGTTTTTATAAATAAAGTTACACAGCCACACTCTTTTGTCTAGGTATATCATTGGCTACTTTCAGACTATGGTGGCAGGGTTGAAAGGTTGCAATAGCGACTGTGGCCTACAAGGTCAAAAATGTGGGGTGGGCAAAAAAAGATTTACAGTTCATATGGAAAAATGTATAATACAAGAATAATTAATAATGCAAGAATAAACTGTGTTTCGTGTACTCACAACTGTAAACCTACTTTTGCTTACCCCATATTTACTATTTGGCTCACAGAAATTTTGCTAATTTCTGGCTTACATTGTATTAGAGTGAATTTTCTTATTTGAAAGCACATGCACATCTCATTGCTTTTGCATTTAACATCACATCTCCCCATTTTCTCATAATAGACTCATTTTTCTCTCTGTAATGTCTTCTCTAGCTTGTGTAAATAAAATATTCTCTGTACTATGTACATGATGCATCTTATTTTGTCTATTTTATATTCTGTACCTTCCTCCTGTCTATCCCTCACTTGCTTCTTCCTGTGTCATTTCTGATCTTTATTAAAGCTTCCCAACTTTTTGGTCGCCTAGTGATACTCCATTGTATAATCTGGAACCCTGTGAACCACTGCCTTTTGATGTGGCGCGATTCCGAGGCCTGACGGCTTCTGTGCTGCTGGACCTCACGTATCTGACTGGCATTCACGAAGACATGGGCAAACAAAGCACCAAGCGACATGAAAAGAAACATCGACATGAGTCTGAAGAGAAAGGGGACATTGAGCAGAAAACTGAGAGTGAATCTGCTTTAGATATGCGAACAGGCCTAACATCTGATGATGTCAAAAGTCAGGGTACCACAAGCTCCAAATCAGAAAATGAAATAACTTCATTTTCTTTAGATACCACCCTGCCAGGGGTGGAATCCCAACACCAAATAACAGAAGGAAAGAGAAAAAATCATGAACACGTGTCCAAAAACCATGACATACCCCAGTCAGAAATCAGAGCAGTCCAGCTGTCCTATCTCTACCTCGGTGCTATGAAATCACTTAGTGCTCTTCTTGGCTGTAGTAAATATGCTGAGCTGTTGCTGATACCAAAAGTTCTGGCTGAAAATGGCCACAACTCAGACTGTGCAAGCTCTCCAGTTGTTCACGAAGACGTGGAGATGCGTGCAGCCCTGCAGTTCTTGATGCGACACATGGTGAAGCGAGCAGTCATGCGGTCGCCCATAAAGAGAGCATTGGGATTAGCTGATCTGGAACGAGCTCAAGCCATGATCTATAAATTAGTGGTCAGTGGGCTTTTGGAAGACCAGTTTGGGGGCAAAATTAAGCAAGGTATGTTATCTGATTTTTAAAAATTTTTGCTTTCGTGCTATTTAAATTATAATTGTCAGAACTGATATATTCTGTAGGTGATTTATAAAACTTGGCCAAAGCAGTTTTCACATCATTTTTCCTTTGTAAAGATGAACAGTTCTTTGTTGTTTCTTTTATATTAATTACCTATAATTTTCTATTTTAGATCTATAAAGCATTAGAATTTATTAATTATTACTGCATTTTATAAAACTGAAATTTAATCATGCCACAAAAGGTACTCAAGTATTTATTGATCTGATTCAAAATAATATTATTCTGATGACTTCTCAGGCATTTTATAGATTCTGTATTAGATGTAAAAAAATCTTGTTTTAATCCTCACCTTTGGAGATAATTTGAATTTTAAGATTAAAATGAGATTCATTCAGTATTTATTGAATGCCTACTGTGTGCCAGGTGCTCTTGTAGGTTCTGGGGAGTGAGCAGTGAATACAACAAAGTCTCTCACTATCATGAAACTTCCATTGTTTTTATTCTTTCTTCCCTTCTTTCTTTTTCTTTACTCCTCTCCTTCCTTTCTGAGCTTAGACAGTGAATAGGCAGAGAGAGGTGCATGGTGCATATAAATAGTATTAAGATCATGATGTTTATGAAAGTATGGCCATTTAGCAAACCTTAATAGAATTAGCTATCTTTATAGCAATACTTTTTTTGTTTGTTTGTTTTTGTTTTTAACTTTTGGGAGTAGTTTGTTTTGTGAGCCATTGCCCTTTTCAGAGCATGGAGCTTCTCTCTAGGTTTTCATATTCTTGTGTTTACATGTCTTCATCTTTGCCTGCGTAAAGACAAAAGATAGGCTTCAAAATAAAAGTGCTAAGGAAACACAGTTTAGAAACTATCTAGTCAGATCTCACATACGTAAGTGAGACTAATTTTTTATTTTTAAGAGAACCTTCCCTAACCAAAAGAAGTGAATAATTACAAGGGCTTTTTACATTTTTTTTCCTATAGAGTCTACAGTTATGAGTACAATAGTGAACACAATGTATATATGTAAGAACATTTTTTCTGTAAATCTTTTATAGAAATTGCTACTTATGAAATATATTTAGAAGCTTTACAAATTAAAGGTTAAAAGTTTTCTATTCCCATGTCACATTTGAAAAAACAAATCCTTACCACTTTCTTAACCTTTACCTTGGTTTATAGAGATTGATCAACAAGCTGAAGAAAGTGACCAAGCCCAGCAGGCACAGACTCCGGTTACCACTAGCCCATCAGCCTCAAGCACGACTTCCTTTATGAGCAGCTCGCTGGAAGACACCACAACTGCCACCACTCCAGTCACTGACACAGAAACAGTGCCTGCATCTGAGTCTCCAGGAGTGATGCCACTAAGTCTCCTCAGGTAGGGAGGTTAACCTTTACATTGTGCCATATATGATGCCTATGGTTATGTACAGTTATTCTCTTATGAAGAATGTGCCCAACTAAATCAAGGCATTCTAGAGGTAGAAGGAACCTAAGAGGTCATATGGTCAAACACAGTTTACTGAAGTTGGAACTATCCCTCAGAAGTTTAACAACTTGCCCCAAGTCTCACAGCCATGTAGTTGTGGTCCCAGATCGAATTAACCTTGCCACTGCCAGTAAGGGACTACAGCACTTTATCTCCTTAGAGTGATTTAAAAAAAATTTTTTTTTGGCTAAGCTTTTTAATATGTTTTTCATCAAAAAGTAAATACTTGTATTTTGATTATTACAGTCGTCCCTCACCACTTTGCGCTTCGGCTTTCACGGCTTCACTCTGTTTCAAACATATACTGTATTTGAAAACACCGCGATAGAGTGACTCACTCTGTTTCAAACATATACTGTATTTGAAAACACCGCGATAGAGTGACTCACTCTGTTTCAAACATATACTGTATTTGAAAACACCGCGATAGAGTGACTCACTCTGTTTCAAACATATACTGTATTTGAAAACACCGCGATAGAGTGACTCACCCTGTTTCAAACATATACTGTATTTGAAAACACCGCGATAGAATGATTCACTGTTTCAAACATATACTGTATTTGAAAACACCGCAATAGAATGATTCACTCTGTTTCAAACATATACTGTATTTGAAAACACCGCGATAGAGTGAAGCCGCAAAAGCCGAAGCACGAAGTGCGAGGGACAACTGTATATAAATAAAGAATCCTACTTCGCGGAAATTTATTTATCACGGTAGAGTACGGAACTGATTAACAGCGATATACGAGGGCCGACTATACAGCTTTAAGAAAGCTTACCTCCATAAAAATAATTTTCTTTTCTCAGGTTATTTTCCCTTTAAACATAATTTCTTTATTCTTACTGTAAGATCAAACAAGTGTACTTTTCAAGTGAAAGAGCATGTCTTCTTCAGCCACCTTATTTTAGTAGATTTCTAAATTTCAAATAATGTTCATGTTTCTTTCTGCTTCAGTTTACAAGATGTATACACAAACTGAAAACCTTGAAAGAAGATCTCTGGGGAGGGGCTATTTTGTGAGCTCTTTAACCTAGGGCTTAAGTGAAATGAAGGGAAGGAAAATGGATATTGTCCCTTTTTCTTATTTCTTTTCCCCCTTCTCTTAATTGACAGGTTATTATCATTCCCCAGTGCATAGACTGACATCTTAGTAAAAGAGAGTGGCCATTATTGTAATGATTCTCAATTTTTTGGTGTCCACAAGAGCCACCTGAGAAGCTTTTTAAAGCTCTAGGGATGTATTCCCCAGTAAGTCTCTTAGTAGGTCTGGTGGGGCACATAGTTTGCATTTGAATTAAGTTTCCCCAGTGATTCTGATGCAGTGGCCACACATTAAGAATTATTGTTCTGGTTTTGGACAGAAGGAGCACTAATCCTAGTAGCTACCACTGCCCAGTCCCCGCACATCTCCTGCCTCTTGAAGCTTTGTCACTTAAGTAACACACTTCCAGGAAGTGCTTCTGTTCAAGAAAGGAAGAAGAGCCTGGCCGATGTGGCTCAGTGGTTGAGCGTTGACCCATGAACCAAGAGGTTACTGGTTTGATTCCTAGTCAGGGTACATGTGCAGGTTGTGGGCTTGATCCCCAATAGGGGACGTGAAGGAGGCAGCCAATCATTGTTTCTTTCTCATCGATGTTTCTATCTCTCTCTCTCCCTCTTCCTTCCTCGATTTCTAAAAATCAATAAAGAAAAGAAAAAAAATATATATATATATATATATATTTTCTGTTTACACACACATACACAGAAAGGAAGAAGAGAGGAATGGTAGGATATTCTAATATGGTTTTTAATGTCTCCAGCAATGAACAGAATTCAAGGCATCCATACAGGATCAATAGCACCGGGACTTCTTTTTGCCTTTCTAGCTCTGGGTAGTGAAGGCATGGGATTCAGTGGTATAATAATGCTTTCTTGCTCCCAGAGGCATTCACCTGGCCTTGTGAGTCCTCCTTTCTTCTTAGTCTTTGTTTCCATGTTATTAACTGGGACTATATTAGAGCTGCAATTGCGCCTGCCTGTCTGAATATCATTTAACGTGAGAAAAATCAGGAAATGATTGCCCCCTACATGAATATTATTTGACTGCATCGACAATGCTTTCTTGATGCTTAAAAAGTAATGTTAGTTTTGTTGAACAAATCAAAAGAGCAGTCAGTCAGTGAGGAGCTTCCTGGACTTTGTTCTTTAGCCAGTGTCTGCCTTCTCAGCCTGAGAGGGGCTGCCTCTCTATACCTTGCCCCCTCTACACAGCTGGCATAGCATTCTTACGCTGTATTTGAGCTATGCTGGGTGACTGGGCAGTTATCTTTTCTTTCCATATGAAAAATTTCATAGCTAGCTAGTGAATTTATGTTTAAAATAACTGTAAGTTATTTATCTTTACAAGTTGTTTTTTGTTTTTTTTTAATTCTGTAACTGCTTATGCCTACCAAAATATTCCTGTCATCTTCGTATTATAGTAGAGGAAAGCTCCCTGAAGACAAGGGTTTTTAAAAATCTATTTTGTTAATTGCTGTGTTCCTCTACCTGCTATGTTGTTGTCATTTTGCTGAACAACTGATAAGGTATGATTACTTGTGTAGTAAAAGCATCTTATGAGATAACAATTTTTAATGATTATAGCTAACTTGTGTAGTTTTCCAGGTTTCATATTCTTTTATAAGACTGTGATGTATACACAGGGTGAGGCAAAAGTAGGTTTACAGTTGTGAGTACACAAAACCATTTATTTTTGTATTATTATTGATTAACTACTGTATTATTTTCCATACGAACAACTGTAAACCTACTTTTGCTCACCCCTGTATTTGGTAATTGGATTTTATGCTAACGACTACTGTTTTCTTAAAGGCAAATGTTTTCTAGTTACCCAACTACCACTGTACTTCCCACACGTCGTGCACAGACTCCTCCAATATCATCGTTACCGACCTCTCCTTCTGATGAAGTAGGAAGGAGGCAGAGCTTAACTTCTCCTGATTCACAGTCAACAAGGCCAGCTAACCGCACAGGTGCGTGTATTGTTATGCACTGTGGCACCCAAACCTCCTGACATTCCAAATGTGTGGGACTTTATTGTGTAGGCATTATATTTTGTCTTCATTGAAGGTAAAACAGTGATTTTAATTAAGGGGGACAGTCCTGCCCCATCAAACTGGGCTGTCTTCTCTATTTTGAATCTGTAGATTGAATTATGGCTATTTGGGAGAGAAATAATGTATTGTATATCAGTCATATTAGACCCTTTCTTTAAAAATTTTTTTCAATTACAGTTGACATTCAATATTAGATTAGTTTCAGGGTGCAGCATAGTGGTTAGACGTTTATTTAGCTTATGAAGTAATCCTCCGGATATATCTAGTACCCACCTGGCACCATCAGTCCAGTGGACACCTTGTGTCAACACAGACCAGTGCACAGTAGTGGAGCTGTCAAGGTGCTGGTTGTGGAAACTGCAAACGGCCGGGAGCCCAGCACCATCCCCTGCAGTAAAAGCCAGATCAAAGTTGCGATATACCCCCAGCGACAGAGGCTCGGGAGCAGACATCCATCCCCAGGCAACAGAAGTACAGACCAGCAGCAGAGAACTATCCCCCTCCCAAAAAAAACTACAGCAAAGGCTGAGCAGGAGTTGAGCCCCATTGGGAAGCAGCACTCCCCAGCCACCAGCGGCAGGACCGGGGGCTCCATAGGGCCCTGTGCGACCTGGTGGCCCACAAGAGTGGTGTGGAGCCGGGGTTCCAGATGGACCTGTGCAACCCAGCGGCTCACAAGAGCGGTGTGGGGCTCAAGAGGAGCCAGTCTCAGTGAGCCCTATACCTCTCGTTAAGCGGCCCCAGGACTGGCACTAGAAGCAGCTAGCCTTGGTTCACAACTTGGCTTTTCTGGACACCTCCAAGCCCAGCACAAGAAGCAGCCATCTGCAGTTCACTTTGTAGCTTATGCCGGGTGGCCCTGGATAGAGCACAGACAGTGGCTGACCTTGCCTGACAGCCAGCACACCTGGTGGACAGCTTCAGACCACATCGAAACACCACCATCCAACCATCTCCACAAGTGACACACTCAATGAGTGGACTCAGTGGGTACCAGAACCCTGCTGAAGTAAGTCTTGCTCTGTGTGGTGGGCCTCTACACTACTGATCCTCCAAAGTAGTGGCTAGTGGGCACAGCCAGTTCTTGCAGCTGACCAGCCTGAGTAAACCCCTCCCATTGATGTGCTAACAGCAATTAAGACTCAATTACAAGAGAAGGGTGTACAGTCCACATTAGGGGTGCACCGCGAGGGACCAGCTAGGGTGATCAGGGAGACTGTGCCACTAGATCCTACAGGACACCTACAACAGTAGGCTACCCTACAAAGCCTAGGAGGCATAGCAGCTATGCCTAATACATAGAAACAATCACAGGGAAGCGGCCAAAATAAGGAGACAAAGAAACATGTCCTGAATGAAAGAAAAGAACAAAACTCCAGGAAAAGAACTAAACAAAATGGAGATAAGCAATCTAACAGATGCAGAGTTCAGAACGCAGGTTATAAAGTTGTTCAGGGAACTTGGTGAGACATCCAAGGGACTTAGTAAAACCGTCAAGGAACTTAAGGAGGCCTCTGAGGAACTTGGTGAGAACATCAACAACATAAAAAAAGGGCCAGTCAGAAAATTCAGTTAAGGGTACTAACTGAAATAAAGAATAATTTACAGGGCATAAATAGTAGAGTAGGTAAAGCCAAGAAGCAAACCATTGATTTGGAATACAAGGAAGCAGAAAACACCCAACTAGAACAGCAAAAAGAAAAAAGAATCCAAAAAAAATGAGGATAGTCTAAGGAGCCTCTGGGACAACCTCAAGCGTGCCAATATTCGCATCATAGGGGTGCCAGAAGGAGGAGAGAGAACAAGAAATGAAAAACCTATTTGAAAAAATAATGGCAGAAAACTTCACTAACTTGGTGAAAGAAACAGACATACAAGTCCAGGAAGCACAGAGAGTCCCAAACAAGTTGGACCCAAAGAGGTCCACACCAAGATACATCATCATCAAAATGCCAAAGGTTAAATACAAAGAATCTTAAAAGCAGCGAGAGAAAAGCAGTTTGTTACCTATAAAAGGAGCTCCCATAAAACTGTCAGCTGATTTCTCAAAAGAAACTTTGCAGGCCGAAAGGAGTGGCAAGAGATATTCAAGGTAATGAAAAGCAGTGACCTACAACCAAGATTACTCTAACCTGCAAAGCTATCATTTAGAATCAATGGACATATCAAGAGTTCCCCAGATAAGAAAAAAGCTAAAGGAATTCATCACCACCAAACTAGTATTATAAGAAATGTTGAAGGATCTTCTTGAAGACAAAGAAGAACAAAAATATGAACAATAAAATGGCAAATAATACATATCTATCAACAATTGAATCCACAAACAAAATGAGCAAGCAGAACAGAAACAAACTCATAGATACAGAGAATTTTTTGTTGCTTGCCAGATGGGGGGATGGGGGGATGGGGGGAAAAGATGAAGGAATTAAGAAGTACAAATTGGGCCCTGACCAGTTTGGCTCAGCGGTTAGAGTGTCGGCCTGCGGTCCAGAGAGACCCGGGTTCGGTTCCCACTAAGGCCACATACCTCAGTTGTAGTTTGTCCCCGGCCCTGGATGGGTTGTGCTGGTGGCAACCACTCGATGTGTCTTTTTCACATTGATGTTTCTCTCTCTCTCTCTCTCTCTCTCTCTCTCTCTCTCTCTCTCTCTCGCCCTCCCACTCTATCTGAACAAGAAATGGAAAAATGTCTTTGGGTGAGGATTAAAAAAAAAAGAATTAAGAAGTACAAATTGGTTGTTAAACTGATGAACCTCAAAGGGAAAGGGGGAGGGAGGGTGGGATGAGATAAAACCAAAGAACTTCTATGCATATATGGACATATATGCATAACCAATGGACACCGACAATAGTGTGGGGAATGGGGTGGAGGGGGTCAATGGGGAAAAAAGGAGAAACATCTGTAATACATTCAATAATAAAGATGAGTTAAAAATATATATTTCATCCATTATTTTTTTTCAGATGTTTTTCTGTCCCACTCCTCAATTTCAGTGTCTCTAGTTACATGTATATTAAACCACTTGACATTGTCTACAGATCACTGATGCTTTGCTCTTTAAAAATTTTTTTTATGTCTGTGCTTCATTTGGACAGTTTTTATTATTGTGTCTTCTGATCATTGCTCTTTTCTTTTGTAGTGTCTATTCTGCTCTTAACCCATCCAGTGTAAATGTTTCCATTCAGACATTGAGGTTTCTCTCTAGAAGTTTGATGTAGGTACTTTTTTTAAGATCTTCTGTGTCTTTTTAACATGCTCAGTCTTTTCCTCTACCTTATTGAATGCATGAAATAACAATCAGTTCTCATTATCAAAATATTATGTTCTATAAAGTCACTGTGAACTCTGAATTAGTGAAAAATAGATCCTTGCTCCAAGGTAAAATATAGGGCTAGGCTTCTGTGAGCTTTTGGTTACATTTTGTCATCTGATCAATACCTTGTCTTATGTATATTTCTATTTAACTTAACATTATATTTAATATACATTGTTGATTCATTAGCATCAAAGTTATGACCAGCAACACCATAACTCATACGTAAATGAAGCTTATCAAACACACAAATTTTCTCCATAAGGCACATTATAGCCTTCTTGCAAAGGAATGCTGGACAGCATTTTAACACTATGTTTGTGGGCCATTTAAATGGAAATAACTAACAAAAAGCACAAAAAAGTGATACTAAATAAACTAAAGGACACTTGTTTATAGTTTGAGAGCTTATACAAGAACACAGAGCATCACCTTGTTCAACCTCAGCAGGGAACAAATGCATCAGGAGACAGAAATTTTGTCACTCTGAGCATATGAATGACTGTGAAAGCACCATGAGTATTGATTTTGGAGTTGGAAATTAATTTTAATGAGTAGATGAATTTACAAATATGGAACTGACAAATAATAAGGATCAACTGTATATGTAATACCTATTTCTTATTAATTTATTTTTATTGTTGTGGATATTACAGATGTCCCCCATTTCCCTCCTCCTGGCTCCCACCCCACAGCAGGCCTTCAACGCACTATTGTCTGTGTCCATGGGCTATGCATAAATGCATATAAATTCTTCGGTTAATCTCTCCCCTCCCCCACCCCCAATATCTATCGATTTATTCCATGCTTCATGTCTCGACCTATTTTTTCATCAGTTTATTTTGTTCATTAGATTCCATAAGTGAGATCATGAGATATTTGTCTTTCTCTGAGTGGCTTATTTGGCTTAGCATAATAATCTCCGGGTACATCCATGCTGTTTCAAAGAATAAGAGATCCTTCTTTTTTATAGCTGCATAGTATTCCATTATGTAACTGTACCACAGCTTTTTTTTTTTTTTTTTTTTTAATAATACATGCCCCTAGTGGGAACCGAACCTGGGACTCTCTGGTCCGCAGGCTGATGCTCAACCACTGAGCCAAACTGGCCAGGGCTACCACAGCTTTTTTATCTACTCATCTACTGGTGGGCACTTGGCTGTTTCCAGATCTTAGCTACAATAAATATTGCTGCTATGAACAAACATAGTGGTGTATATATTCTTTCTGACTAGTGTTTCAGTATTCTTAAGATATATTTCCAGAAATCGGACTGCTAGGTCAAATGGTGGTTCCCTTTTTAATTTTTTGAGGAATCCCCATACTGTTTTCCACAGTGGCTGCACCAGTCTGCATTACTACCAGCAGTGTACTAGGATTCCCTTTCCCCCACATTCTCGCCAGCACTTGTTATTTGTTGATTTATTGATGGTAGCCATATAATAACTGTTTTAATGTCCTTCCCTACTTAATTCATCGTCTATCTCATTTATAGGTCTGTTTCTATTGACTAATTTTTCTCCTCATTTTGAATTATATTTTCTTATTTCTTTGCATGTTTGCTAATTTTTTATTGGATACCAGACATTGTGAATTTTACCTTGTTGGGTGCTGAATATGCTAAAATATATTACTATTTTTTTTAATATACTTTAGCTTTGTTCTAGGATACAGTTAAGTTACCTGGAAACATTTCATTCTTTCAAGTCTTCCTTTTACGCTTTATGTGGGACCAAAACAACCTTTAGTTTGGGGCTAATTTTCCCCCACCACTGAATCAGTACCATTTTTAGTATTTATCTAATGTCTTATGCATTACAAAGTTTTTTCATTCTGCTTTGTGAAAACTCTTGCCAACCCTGTGTTAGCTTCAAGGTTTGTTCTGCCTGCTACTTCTTGGTGATTCTTTCCTTAACTTTCCTTTTCCTTATGCTGCATTAGCATAAGTTGAAGACTTGAGGGAAGAGAAGGACCCTCTGCACATTTCTGGAGTTCTCTTTCTGTGCAACTCTCTTCTTTCGATATAGCTCTCTCCTTTCTGGTATCCTACCTTATGCATTCTAGCCACCTTGAATTCTCGACTGTCCTTTCAATTCAGAGAGAGCACTGAGTTTAGGTTGAATTTGTCCTTCCTGAACTGCAACTTGGAAACTCTCCAGGCAATAAGCTGAGAGAGTTGTATATCTTGCCTCATTTGATTCCCTTCTCACAGGGATCACTTTCCTACTCTACCTATAGTTGTTTAAGGTTAGGGTAAATCCAGTCTCTCTTACTCCATCATGGCTAGAAGCAGCAGTCCAACAGACATATCAGTATTATTACCGCTGTAACAAAAGTGGTATTTTTTTAAGCAGAAATGAGAGTTTTGGTCCTCCCTCCCTCCTTTCTTCCTAATTTAATTCAAAAGCCATTGAGTGGAGCCAAGTTAGGTAGTCATTCATGCTAGCAGGGTTTGGGAGGCTTGGTGGCCAAGAGTTGAGTGTCAAAACTAGATTGGGTGAGGAAGGCTTCTTGTGTGTGTGGGAGTGGACTGGCATAGAATATTGGAGTCCAGCTGAGGTGAGAAAATATCCATATGGCCCAGCACCAGATGTCAGAGGGAAATGCCCACATGGCCCAGCAGCACCAGGTTTCAGAGCCATGCAGGATGAAGCGGCCTCCACTCTGTTCCCTGAGGGGATCTGGGAGCAGTGATACTTCACAACAGTAAACACACCTTGTGTTAAGATCTTCTAAATACATTCTCTACAAAAATGAACCTATATCTACTTGAAGAAATGACTAATTTCATGGTTTAGTATGAGATGGACCTGGAATAACTTGTGCCAGAAACTAATAAAGCACTCAGAGAATGATGGTCACATACCTCAAGGATATAGAAACCAGATTGAAGAGGCTTTCACTGGCCAAATCTGGGAGGTTTGGGGCATCAAAACAAGTAATCATAATGATAGTAATGGATAATAACCTATGAATACAAAAAGAATCTCTAACCCTATACTGATGGAGAAAAGAGAAGCTTTGCTTTAGAGTGGAATACCAACTGATAAATCTGAAAGGACTGATAAACTTAGAAACCCATTATTTGTCAACCATTATAGTAATGATTAATTGAGCCATAATGGGTCATAATGAGTGAAACTTGGTTAAAGAATGAGATATTTATGTATTCTCTTAGTTCCTCACCACAAATACTAATTACAAAGGGGGAAAAAAAAGTACTTTTACAGTAGAGAAACCTGGCAGATACCACCAGCTTGACTCAAGTGATCAAGTTAACATCACCAGTAATGGGACAAATTGAAATCATGCACCATCTAATAGTATGCAGAGAAAGCAATGTCAGTTTTTTGGCACGCCATTCAAAAAGCACAACCTGAATCTGATCATGAGGAAATATTTGACAGACCCATATTAACAGACATTCTACCACATACCTGACCTGTAATCTTCAAAGTATCAAAATGACTGAAGGACACTGAAGAGAAACATGAAAACTAAATGCAAAGGTGATCCTAGACTGGATCTTTTGTTATGAAGAACATTACCTGGATTTTTGTTGAAACTAGAATGAGATCTGGATTAGATGATAACATTCTTAATTTCCTGACTTTGATGGTTGCATTGTGGTTATGCAGGAGAATGTCCTTATTTGTAGGAGTTACATATTAGTGTATTCAGAAGAGATTGTCTGCTCCTTACTTTCAAATGGTTCCAGGGTAAAAGAATTCTTTGTGCACTCTTACAGGTGTCTGTTAAGTTTGAAATTTTTTGTAAGTAGGAAACTATTTCAAAATAATACATTTTATATTTTTTCAGCAGTTTTATTTTATATTAGCAAGTTTATCTTTATGAAAACCTTAATCTATAACAAGTTTAATCATAGTTATTCATTTAGTGAATTCTTGCTATAGTAAAATTGCATTAAATTTGAATGATATCAAGAAACTTATGGTTACGATGAGAACACTTTATTCATGGTATGTAGTGATATTTAGGCCTTGACTTCTCTTTCTTTTGTCTCAGCCTTGTCAGACCCAAGCAGTAGACTTTCAACTTCTCCTCCTCCTCCAGCAATTGCAGTACCCTTGCTGGAAATGGGGTTCTCTCTTCGACAGATTGCCAAAGCCATGGAAGCCACAGGTGGGATAAGCTTTTATATATCAGTATATGCAGATAAGAAAAGCTTAATTTTATTAAGGGCAATATATTTTTTAAGAGATCATAAAATGGTAAGATTTTTAACACCAGATTTAGTTACAGTAGCATGATAGCAGACACTCTTAAGCTGACAGCATGAATGATTAATTATTTTGTCCAAAATCAGTATCAGACTTGTCTTTTCTCCTGTTCAGGTGCTCGAGGAGAGGCTGATGCACAGAATATCACTGTCCTTGCCATGTGGATGATAGAGCACCCTGGGCATGAGGATGAGGAGGAGCCTCAGTCAGGCAGCACAGCAGACTCAAGGCACGGAGCAGCAGTTCTAGGCAGTGGTGGGAAATCAAATGAGCCCTGTTATTTGCAGTCACCAGGAGACATACCATCAGCTGATGCTGCTGAAATGGAGGAAGGCTTTAGTGAAAGGTGAAGTTTCCATCTTCCATATTTCTGTTCAATGTGTTATAAATGGTACCCCAAAGAATCCCATTTATTTCCCTTTATATATGTGTTTCTAATGGTATATAAAATTGGTAAGTAGAGATATATGAAAAGATGGACATTTTAGTTTCAAGTTTATGTTTCTGTGAAGAGTAAGAATGATATAAGTTTTTACTTGAATGGATATTTTCAGGGAAAGAAGGAAAAAATTTTATATAAAATTGATCTGAAAAGAGGAAACTGAAAATTAAAACAAGTTTTTTTCTGAAATAAAAATAAACATGTTGATAAAATAATTTTATTTCATATAGATGATAAGAAATAGAATGTTCATTTTAATATTAGAAATTAATTTAATGCATTTACTAGAAATGGACTTTTAAGCCTTTTCTGTCACTTAACATAGATTTATATTTTTATTTCTTCTCTAGTTTTTAATCCGTACAATATACTTTTAAAAAAATCTGTGATAATAATAAAAATGAGCTATATTATATTCTATAATTCTTCCTAAAATCTTCCTCCTTCAGCACTTCTTATGACTTTAAATCTTAACTTTTCATGTTAGCCCATGAAGTCATATGGTTATCATGGCTTGTAACCATATGACTTTATGGGCCACCATGTAATATACAGACTTTTTCTGTCAAGCTTAGTGAATAGTTTCATAACTTATTTTGAAATATTTGTTTCCCCTATATAAGAATGCACAATCAGCCCTGGCCAGTTTGGCTCAGTGGTTAGAGTGTCAGCATGAGGACCAGAGAGGCCCGGGTTCAGTTCCCGCTAAGGGCACATACCTTGGTTGCAGTTTGTCCCCAGCCCCAGTTGGGGTCATGTGGGTAGCAGCCACTCGATGTGGCTCTCTCACGTTGATGTTTCTCTCTCTCTCTTCCTCCCTCTCTCCTTCCTGCTCTGTCTTAAGATAAATGCAAAAAAGGTATCCTCAGATGAGGATAAAAAAAAAAAAACAGAATGCATAATCATTTCAAATTTTAATTCAAAATCATGTAAAATTATTGCTTATGGCAAGAATTTTGTTTAAACTTAGGAGCTTTACCAGGGACAAAAGATATGTTTCAAAGTTTTATCATAACCATATTTTATTCTTGGTAATATTTGGAGGAAAAAGTACCATCACAAACAAGTATGAACCTATGCCTTCTATTCATGATGTTTTTTAAAATCTGTGTTGCTTTCAAACTTCACTTACAGCCCTGATAATCTGGATCATACAGAGAATGCAGCTTCTGGAAGTGGACCACCGACTAGGGGTCGCTCAGCAGTAACAAGAAGGCACAAGTTTGATTTAGCTGCTCGCACATTGCTAGCCAGAGCAGGTAATTACATGTTTTACATTCTTCTGTTGGTGAAAGTATCATATAGCTTGCTTATGTTTCAAAGTAAATGTAAAAGGAACATTAAAGAATATGTAAACTAATGATACTAAGCACTCAGTTTCTCCACATTAACAGAGTAACTATTTGCATATTACTTTCTGGCATTTGCGTAATTTTCAATAATTGAAACCAGAGCATACATTTATCGATTTATTTTTAAATTCCTTCTGGCTGTACAGGTCACTTTTAGATACTGAGAAATGCCCTGGCCCGTTTGGCTCAGCAGTTAGAGCGTTGGCCTGTGGTCTGGAGAGACCCGGGTTCGGTTCCCACTAAGGGCGTGTACCTCGGTTGCAGTCTGTCCCCGGCCCTGGTTGGGTTGTGTGGGTGGCAACCACTCGATGTGTCCCTTTCACGTCGATGTTTCTCTCTCTCTCTCTCCCTCCCACTCTAAACAAAATATCAAAAAATGTCCTTAGGTGAGGATTTTAAAAAAAATAGATACTGAGAAACTTCATAAATGTTCTTTCTGACCTCAAGCAACTTATAATTTAAGAATTGAAGATGCATGTTTAAAATTTAACATTAATAGTAAGAAAGAGCTGAAAAGTACACTGTACCAAAGAAGTAGGCATTGGCTTTTCCGATGTACTCTGTGGACCTTAGGGCTTCATTACTAGGTAAGGCCCCAGATAAGCAAAAATAAATTCCCTCATTACATTAGTAAATACTTCTAGGATTATGTTCTGGACATGTGGAATGTAAGTTATAGAGAACTTATTTTGCAAACTAAAAATTGGTATGTAATTTATCAAAACAGAGTTTAATCCTTGCTGATTCAGTGATTTATGGGAACAGGAAATTGAAACTGTTCTAAAAAAATATAAAATGTATGCCCTGGTCAGTTTGGCTCAGTAGTTAGGGCATTGGCCTGCAGACCAAGGGTCAGGTTTGATTTCTGGTCAAGGGCACATGCCTGGGTTGCAGGTTTGATACCTGGCCCCAGTTGGGGTCATGTGGGAGGCAACCCATCAATGTGTCTCTTTTACATCAATGTTTCTCTCTGTCTCTCTCCTGAATTCCCTTCCACTCATCTAAAAAAAAAAAAAAAAAATTAGGATGTATACTTAATATATAATATAATGAAGAGTCTGATAAAAAAAAAACCTAAAGAAACAGTAACAGCCCAAATTTCATTGAGTGTTTTTATTTATATATATATAACAAACATCATGAAGTATTTTACATGGATTATCTTATTTAAAACCTATCAACAGCCCTACCAGGTATGAGTGGTGGTGTCCCCATTTTACAGAAGAAGAAGCACATGTGATAGGTAAAATTTTATGTTCATGGTCTGGAATCCAATAAGTTAGCTGAGATAGGCTCTCACCTGCATGTATGGCAGTTAAGAATTGGCAAAATATTCAGAATTATTTTATACATGCAAATAAAATACCTTTTTTGTTTTGTTCTGAGCGGGGTTATACCGCTCTGTGCAGGCCCACAGGAATCAAAGTCGGAGAGAAGGAATATCTTTGCAGCAAGACCCAGGGGCATTGTATGACTTTAATTTAGATGAGGAATTGGAAATTGATCTTGATGATGAAGCGATGGAAGCTATGTTTGGACAAGACCTGACCAGTGAAAATGATATTCTGGGAATGTGGATCCCAGAGGTACTGGATTGGCCTACCTGGGTGTGTGTGACTGCAGCGGGGGCTGCTCTGACTTATTTTCCTGCCCTCTTGTTTATACAGCTTACTAGTAACAGCCTTGCCTAGAGTTGTAACCCGCTGAAAAGCTTTACATCTCATTCTAAAGTTTGGGGCTTTAACGTTTAAAGTTACTTTAATACCTACAAACTAATTTTAAAAAATCTCTTTTTGCTATTTCTGTGCGATTTTATTGCTTCTCTCCCCAGACTAGATGAATAGAACCATATTGTGGTAATATTCGATTTTAATATCAAAGCTAGATTACAAAACAGGCATCAAGTCCCAGTCGACTCTGCTGGGTGTATAACATGGCTGCTGTTTTCACCTTGCTATCTGAATGCATGCTCTTCTCCTTCAGGTTCCATTTAATCACGGTTAATGCCTCATTCTAGGAACCAGTGCCACCTAGATCTTGTAAATACCTCCATCCAGGGCCAGGGTACATGGTGGGTTTGTATGTTTACATTATTTAGCGTTATGCTTTTGTAGCAGTGCAACTGAAAAGTTCACAGATGTAAGTCCTACAGGAAAGAGTATCTACCATGTTAAGCTTATAAGGTAAATGAATCCTAATAACTTTTTTGAAACTCAGAATATAGGTATGCAGGTTATGACCAGATGAAAAGTAGTTTTCATTAGAGGGATTTAAAAAAAAAAATCATTTGAGATGATGCAGATTGTCATTTTTATTAACTCTCTTTTCAGTAGGATAGTCAGTTTTATTAGAGAGAGTAATGGCAAAAATAATTCTTTAAGATTGTGTGATGTGAATTCTGATTTGAAAGAAATTTATTATGTAGCATTAATGAACACATTAATTCTTTAAGATTGTGTGATGTGAATTCTGATTTGAAAGAAATTTATTATGTAGCATTAATGAACACATTGTAACTATTCCAGCATATGTAAACAAAGTAAATTTAATATCAATAATCTATTGACCTCTTCTTAATTTTATGTTAAATTGACTAATAATTTGATATGTAATCATTTGTGCAGCATGTTTGTGAGTCTGAAGATAGGGAAGAAGTGGTGATGTGTGAACTGTGTGAATGCAGTGTTGTCAGCTTCAATCAGCACATGAAGAGAAATCACCCAGGCTGTGGGCGCAGTGCAAACCGCCAGGGCTACCGCAGCAACGGCTCCTATGTTGATGGCTGGTTTGGTGGTGAATGTGGGAGTGGAAATCCATACTACCTGCTATGTGGCAGCTGCAGGGAAAAGTATTTAGCCCTGAAGACGAAATCCAAGACAACAAGTTCTGAAAGGTACTTTGAAATTGTATGACTTTCCAGACCCTCTGAATGAGGAGTTTAAAGACATGGAAATTATAGCTTTTTTTCATATTAGGGGTTACTTTTTAACCTTTCCTAAAGTCCTGTGATTGTTGAATTGGGGGCAGGAAGGATGGAGGAGATTGAGGAATTCATGTTCCTATCAGAGCTGGGAACCTGTAGTCCAGGAACAGTGGTTTGTGAGCAGGTCCTTCACTGGAGTTCGTGTTAACCTTTGACTTGTTGACAAGTTGTGGGCAGGATCCTTGCCTTAATCTTTCGGTCAGTTTTTTTTCATTGGTGTTTTTCACCATATTTTTGACATCTTAATTAAGATATTTTCCTTCATGAGATTAAATGAGCTTCCACGAAAATATTCTCTTTATATCCTCAAATAGCAGTTAATCTCTACTGAGTAGGGTTTTTGACCTTGTTGTCAACTATTAAAATCTTTAAGGTATTCTGGAATAGCTTTTTGATTTAAAAAGTTATCGATGACCCAAAACATCCTCAATAATTTGGTAAAATAATTAGTGATTTTGTAAGTATGTGTGTACCACCTATATATATCAATTTCTATTACATTAGGCCATAACATGAAACACACCTTTTTATTTTGTGTTGCTTTATTAATGACCTTTTAAAATGTTCTAATGGCTTAATTTGCATTTTTGGGTACTAACTGTTTTGTATGAAAACACAATGTTCTTCATGTTTGGTGCAGGTACAAGGGACAAGCTCCAGATCTAATTGGCAAGCAGGACAGTGTATATGAAGGTAGTTGTTTTGAGAGCTTCTTTATTTTACATGTATTTTTACGTATGCCTTCTGCTTAACATCTGGTTACTAAATTTACCTTCATGTGTTTGTATTTATGTACGTGTTAACTTAAACTTTCCCTAAAAAGCTCAAGGTTGTTTGATAGCAACAGAGTTAAAGGAAAAGGACCTGAGGTCAAATACTAGTTTTACCACAAAATGTGAATTTCTTCATAGCATTTTGTTTTCAAAGTAGGGAAAGTGTATATACATACTTTTCAATTTCTAGCCTAATTGAAGACAGTGAAAAAAAAGAAAAAAGTTGAAGTGAGCATGAATTTATCTGGAGCATTCATTTACTTGAAAGTACTCATTCCCTAATGATCATGGATAGGGTTAAGAACTCTTTGTTGGCCTTATAAGAATATTTTTTATTAGTAGAAACCTCCGTTACCAGCTGTAATATTTGCTGTTGCTTTAAATGGATTTGACTGCTCTGATTCCCTTTTCCTTCTAGTCTATGACTCAGGAGTGCAGTTTGGTCGGGTCACCAGGAGATGGTGCCAATAGTTCATTTTGTGGGCACTAGACTTTTAGTCCATCTGCATCTTAGACGAATCTCACAATAACCATTGCCAGCAGAGTTATATCATGTTTATAGTCACATACGATACATATATTTATTTAAATTCCAGAAGACTGGGACATGTTGGATGTTGATGAAGATGAAAAGCTAACAGGTGAAGAAGAATTTGAATTACTTGCTGGACCACTTGGTTTAAATGATCGACGTATTGTACCAGAACCAGTTCAATTCCCGGACAGTGATCCATTGGGAGCATCAGTAGCAATGGTAACAGCCACCAACAGTATGGAAGAGACTTTGATGCAAATAGGTAAATTGATATGCTGATTGGCATGGATTTCATGGAGTATATATTAATTTATTTCTTAGATAAATAATAAGGTAAGGATAAATAATAAGAATAAGGATTCAACATTGTCCCACCCCATCAAGTATCTTGAGCCAGTTGTTTTAACATTTTTAAAATATAATGCAATATTAAACTTTGATTTTTGTTGCTCTTTTTATGAAATAGTGAAGAGTTAAAAAAAATTTTATAAAATATGAGTAAGACTTTTTTTTTAACCTTGTGATAAGAGAATCCTGGAACTGATTAAAAACTATTTTGCAGTCTTTTTTTATTTGGGTGAGAGGGTGTAATAACTTTTTCCTATAGGAAATACAAAATAAAGAATTGAGGCAGGCCAGGCTGGTGTGGCTCAGTGGATTGAGCATCGTTCCATGGACTGAGAGGTCTCGGTTTGATTCTCAGTCAAGGCACATGCCCAGTTGCAGGTTCGATCCCCAGTAGAGGGCGTGCAGGAAGCAGCTAGTCGATGTTTCTCCCTCACATTGATGTTTCTATCTCTCTCTCCCTTCCTCTCACTCTAAAAAAAATCAATGAAAACATTTAGAAAAAAGAATTGAGGCAGTATTGATGACTCTTTATATGTAAAAAGCATATTTTTAATTTTTATTTTTTTAATCCTCATCCGAGGATATTTTTCTATTTATCTTCATAGAGTGGGAGGGAGAGAGAGAGAAACATCAACATGAGAGGAACACATTGATTGGTTGCCTCCCGCACGACCCTGACCAGGGCCGGGGACAAACCACAACTGAGGTACATGCCCTTAACCAGAATCGAACCCATGACTCATGGGTTTGCGAGCCAACGCTTCAACAGCTGAGCCAAACCAGCCAGAGCTAAAAACTATTTCTTTAAAAAACTATATTTTTAAAACTATATCTTTTCAATATTTGGTAATATTAGTAGATGTGATACATGAGCAAAATAAATAAAACCAAAAAAAAAAAAAAAAAAAAATTTGAGAAGCACATTCCTTTTATAATAGATTGTTGACTTAGAAATATCTGTTTCTCCCAAGGAATTTTCTGAATAATAAAGTTTCAGATGAGCAAAACACATTGATTTGTGGGGAGTAAAGGGGGACATCTGTAATATTTGAAACAATAAAAAAACAAAACAAAATGTACACTTTAAAATCTATGTATATATTCAACTATTTTATTAAAAAACACACAACAATCTTGGTTTGCTATATTTTCTTGCAGCCTAGAACCTAGGTAAAATGAGGAAATTTTTCAGTAGTTCAGATATTTTTTTCTTGCAGTGTGAGAACTAAACAAAATCTTGTTTTTCAGGTTGCCATGGCTCTATAGAAAAGAGTTCCTCTGGGAGAATAACGTTAGGTGAGCAGGCAGCTGCCTTAGCAAACCCTCATGACCGAGTGGTGGCTTTAAGGAGAGTGACTGCTGCTGCTCAGGTACTTCTGGCCAGAACCATGGTCATGAGAGCTCTGTCTCTTCTCTCAGTCAGGTAGGTGTTATTTTGTGTCAAATTATGCTAAGTTAGCTTCTAGTATATATCAGATAGGCGTCTGGTATTGTTTGGGAGAATGAGATAGAATTTTTAGAAACTTGAATGTCGACTATTGAATGACAGAAGTTGGACATAGTCATCATTGCTATTTATTCATTCATTCAGTTAATACTTAGATCTTCTTAGGTAGAAAATAATGCCATTACAGTAACTGAGTAAAATGCAAACATATTATCAGAAATGAGAAAACTAAGACTGTTGATTCATTTGGTGCAGGATAAAAATAAAAGGTCAGATGAGTTTTTCTGCAGAATTACCCAACTGTGTAGCTCAGTCAACCTTCAGATTCCGAGACTTTTGCCATGTTCATACTGTGGTATAATGTTGAAAAAGGGAAGAGAGCCAAGAGTACCCAAAAGATATCCATTTAAGAAATGGTTGCCCGGCCAGTAGACTCCGTGGTTGAGCGTCAACCCATGCACCAAGAGGTCGCTGGTTCAATTCCCAGTCAGGGCACATGCCAAGGTTGTGGGCCCAGTCCCCAGTGTGGGGTGTGCAGGAAAGAGGCGGCCAATCAATGTTCTTTCTCATCAATGTTCCCCTCTCCCTTCCTCTATCTCTAAAAATCAATAACAAACAAGCAAACAAATAAATAAATAAATGGTTCAGCTAGGGTATTTAACTGTCAGTGAAGGCAGAAGGACCCTGAAAGAAACTCAAAATAAAATTTAGATAAGACTGTGTGGTATTGGTTTAAGAATAAACAATTTGAACAGTGATGAAGAAGAGTTCAGAAACTGACCTACACATATAGATAAATACTTGATTTATGGTTTGATTTATGACGGTGTTTATACTGGAGAGCAATGAGGAAAGATAGTCTTTTTAATAATCTGGGCTAAGTCAGATAGTGTACTCACATAAGGAAAAAATGAGTCTTGGTCCCAACCTCATACTATAAAACAAATATTTCCAAGTGGCTCTTGTATCTAAATGTAAAAGGTAAATCAATAATGTTTCTATAAGGTAACATAGGAAAAATTTATTCTTGATTTTGGGATAGGTAGAGGTTTCTTAAGCAAGTTACAAAAGGCATTCACCATAGCCCTGGCCAGTTTGGCTCAGCGGTTAGAGCGTGAGCCTGCAGTCCAGAGAGACCCCGGTTTGGTTCCCGCTGAGGGCATGTACCTCGATTGCAGTTTGTCTCCGGCCCTGGTTGGGTTGTGCGGTAGGCGGCCACTCGATGTGTTCCTTTCACGTCGATGTTTCTCTCTCTCTCTCTCTCTGTCTCTCTCTCTTCCTCTCTCTTCCTCCCACTCTATCTAAAAAAAAAGCATTCACCATAAAGAAAAAAATTGATATATTGGACTGCATTAAATAAGAACTTCTGTTCAGCAAAAGTCATTAAGACAGGAAGTTAAAAAAAGAGAAAAAAGGCCACTGGGCCCTGACAGGTTTTGCTCAGCGGTTAGAGCGTCAACCCACAGACTAAAGAGGCCCGGGTTCAGTTCCCACTAAGGGCACATACCTCAGTTGCAGTTTGTCCCCAGCCCCAATTACTCGATGTGTCTCTCTGACGTCAGTGTTTCTCTCTCTCTCTCCCTCCCTCTCTCCCTCCTGCTCTGTCTGAAGATAAATGCAAAAATGTCCTCGGGTGAGGATTAAAAAAAAAAAGGCCACTGGGAGAAGATAGTAACAATGCATATAACCAACAGAATATATAAAGAATTTCTATAAATCAAGCCCTGGCCGGTTTGGCTCAGTGGTTAGAGCGTCGGCCTGTGGTACAGAGAGACCCGGGTTCGGTTCCCACTAAGGGCATGTACCTTGTTTGCAGTTTGTCCCCGGCCCTGGTTGGTCGTGCGGGTGGCAGCCACTCGATGTGTCCCTTCACATCGATGTTTCTCTCTCTCTCTCTTCCTCTCTCTCTCACGCTCTATCTGAACAAAAAAAAAAACAAAAAAAAGAATTTCTATAAATCAACAAGAAAAAGATTTACAACTGAAAAAAAATGGGCAAAATACAAAAGTGCATCTCCAAATGGCCAATAAACATGAAAAAATGAGGTCTTCAACCTCATTAGTTTTTAGAGAAATGAAAATGAAAACCCAATGAGATACTACTTCACACCCACCAGAATGGCTAACATTTAAAATACTGGGGGAACAAGGTGAGCATGAAGATGTGGAACACTTAGAACTCTCATACACAGCTGGTGAGGAAATAAATTGGTACAACTACTTTGGAAAACTGATAGTACCAACTAAAGGTGAATATTAACATATTCCATGACCCAGAATTTCTGGGTATATACATCCAACAGAAATGCTTACATATGTACACCCAAGGACATAAGCAAGAACATTAATGGCAGCATTATTCACAGTAGCACCATGCTGGAAACCACCTGATTATCATCTGTATGGATAAATTAATAGTGGCAGACTTTATATCAATGAAAAAATGCTATGATGCAACAACATGGATGAATCGTATAAGCAGTGTGTAGCAAAAGAAGCAGATGCAAAAGAATACTTTATTATTTTAGTTATGTAAATTTAAAAACAGGCAAAACTAATTTATGGCTTTAGAAGCCAGGATAGTGGTTACCTTTGAGGGCCTAGTGACTGAGAAGGGCCCAAGCAGGCTGCTGAGGTTCTGGCAAAGTTCTGTTTCTTGATCTGGGAGTTGTTCAGTTTGTGAAAATTCATGATTTGTGAACATTCCTGTATGTTATACTTTAGTAATTCAGTTATACTTCAAGCATATGTCAATATTTATTTTCTTAAAATATTTCAATAACAGTTCTCAGCTTACATAATCTTTTTTGACATCTTCTAGGACATATGACTAGTGATAGTGCAACTTGTCTTTAATTTTGTTTTTTGGTACTATGGGTGATATGTGGGACTTCATATGATTCCTCAAGAAAACTGTTTTCTTTATTTATCTGAAGTGTTTTCCTTTCCTGACAGTGGTTCCAGTTGTAGCCTGGCTGCTGGTCTTGAATCTCTGGGACTTACAGATATCCGAACGCTGGTTCGATTAATGTGCTTGGCTGCAGCTGGGAGGGCTGGCCTCTCCACCAGCCCTTCTGCCATGGCAAGCACCACAGAACGCTCGCGAGGTGGGCACAGCAAGACCAACAAACCCATCTCTTGCCTTGCCTATCTGAGCACAGCAGTGGGATGTCTGGCATCAAACACTCCTAGTGCTGCAAAACTCCTGGTGCAGTTGTGTACACAAGTAAGCAAGTTTTCAGTGCTTTTCTTGTTGCATTGCTTATTTCCAACCAATTCTTAAAAGAGCCTTTTGGGGTGAAATCTTTTTTGTCCCAAAATTATATGTAAAAATTAAACCTGTTTGTTTCAATTGTTTCTTCAGAACTTGATTTCTGCTGCAACAGGTGTAAATCTAACTACAGTCGATGATCCAATTCAGCGAAAGTTTCTACCCAGCTTTCTCCGAGGAATTGCTGAAGAGAATAAGCTTGTGACCTCCCCAAACTTTGTTGTAACTCAGGCCCTTGTGGCATTACTAGCAGACAAAGGGGCCAAACTAAGACCTAACTATGATAAGTCAGAAGTTGAAAAGAAAGGTAAGTTTCATACAATTTAATTTGTGTGGTCTTCTAATCAATTTGTACATTCTTCTTATCAGTTTGATTCATGTTTTTTAAATGTGTTTCTGCATTGTTCTATGTGATGCATTACGTAAAATCATGTATGCTTCTTAAGTTTAGATCATAAAAGAAGTACATGGATACTATTTCATTGTGTATGAAAATAAATATTAGAAAATGCACCAAATTAGTCTTGGTTTGATTAGATTATTTTATTAGATTATGGTTCAAGTCACCACCTATTTTCAACCTTTTTCATCTCATGGCACACATAAACTATTAAAATTCTGTGGCACATCAAAAAAATAAAATTTTCACCAATCTGACAGAGAAAAAATAGATATAATTTTGATTCATTCATACTAGGCAGCTATTGTTGTGTTTGGCTGTTGTCATTTTTTTCATTTGACAAAAGAGATCAGTGCCCCTGACGAAATAGTCAGGTATTGCATGTTTTAAAAATTATTGTGGCACACCAGTTGAAAATTACTGCCATAGATAATAATACTGGTAGGTTTTCTTAATAAAATGTAGATAATTTAGTGCTGTTTTTCTGTCTTAGGATAATAACACTTTGAAGGTAGTGCTTTTAATCACTACTATCAACCCTTCTCTTTATCAGGACCATGTGTCCAAGAGAGATGGGCCTTAGGATCTCGGCCCAGTAATTGACAGGCTGTTAAGATCTTTTTTGGCAGCAAGGGCCAAATTCTTATTCTTTAGGGCATGCTGCCTCTGCCCTGGCTTTAAAATTATTTCTGCTGCATTCTCAGTCTATGTGTCCTTAGAGCAAAGACTATTGATTGATGAATATACATGTATATTTGCATTGAATCAGATTTATTGTAGAGTTTGATGAGATAAATGCTTTATATTTTGTATGCATATGTTAGTGAAATGATTGCTTGCAAAAGTGTTAATTCTTAGAAGATATGGGTTAACCCATTTTGTTTGTTCACTACCACCAGCTCTCACCTGGGCATCATTTCATTGTTTTGTTTAAGCAGGATTAATTGCTGAATTGTATGTCCATCCTTCCTATGATCCTTCTGCTGTAGGCCCTCTGGAGCTGGCTAATGCCCTGGCAGCTTGCTGCCTGTCCTCCAGGCTGTCCTCACAGCATAGACAATGGGCTGCTCAGCAGCTCGTGCGCACTCTCGCTGCACATGACCGTGACAACCAAACTACTCCACAAACACTTGCTGATATGGGAGGAGATCTCAGAAAATGTTCCTTTATCAAGTTGGAGGCTCATCAGAACAGAGTATGTATTTTGAGTCACAAGTGTGCTAATCACCTTATGTAGGATAAATAGTTTCTGCCCTTCTCAAAGCACTCAAAGTTTAAATGTCTCTCTTTCTCACACTAACTTATTAGTATTTATCTGGTAGTTTGGTAGTTACCAACTCTTTCTATATGTTGGGTTGACATAATAGTATACAAATAGGAAAATCAGATGGTGGATAAGAAGAAAACCAAAGGAATAACCTCACAAAAGGTGAAGGTTTATATATATGCAAGAGGAAAAGCAATTGGCCTCACCGTTTTACTATAACCTGCTGGGCCCTTGAGCAGTGGCAAGGGCAGTTTGGGAAATGAAGACTGGCCTCTATTCACTAATTTTAAAATCACTTCTTAGTCTGTATTATTTTATAAAATATAAATATCTTGAGCCCGGTCCATGTGGCTCAGTGGTTGAGCATCGACCCATGCACCAAGAGGTCGCTGGTTCAATTCCCGGTCAGGGCGCATGCCCAGGTTGTAGGCCCAATCTCTAGTAGGGAGCATGCAGGAAGCAGCCAATCGATGTTCTCTCTCATCAATGTTTTTATCTCTCGCTCTCTCTCCGTTCCTCTCTCTCTAAAATCAATAAAAAAAATTTTTTATTTTTATTTTATTTTATTTTTTTTTATTTTATTTTAATTTTTTTTTGAAATTTTATTTATTTATTTATTTTTTTGTTACAGATATTTTACCTTTTTACCCCATTGGCACCCCCCACCCCCACCCCTCCACCCTGTCCCCGGCTTAGTTGTCCATGTCCATTGGTCATGCATACATGCATATAAGTTCTGTGATTTATCTCTTCCCACCCCCCCACCCCCCATCCCCTCTTCTGGGGGATGTCAGTCTGTGCCCCACTTCCATGTGTCTGGGTCTACTGTATTCCTCAGACTGTTATGTTCATTATATTCCGTATATAAGTGAGATCATGTGGTATTTGTCCTTCTCTGCTTGGCTTCTTTCACTTAGGATAATACTTTCCAGGTCCCTCCATGTCGTCTCAAAGGATAAGAGATCTTTCTTTCTTACCGCTGCATAGTATTCCATTGTGTATATGTACCACAGCTTTTTGGTCCATTCGTCTACTGGTGGACACTTGCGCTGTTTCCAGATCTTAGCTATTGTAAATAGTGCTGCTATGAACATGGGGGTACATATATTCTTCCTGATTGGTGTTTCAGGCTTCTTAGGGTATATTCCCAGCAGTGGGATCACTGGGTCAAATGGAAGTTCAATTTTTAATTTTTTGAGGTAGCACCATATTGTTTTCCATAGCGGCTGCACCAGTCTGCATTCCCACCAGCAGTGTATTAGAGTCCCCTTTTCTCCACACCCTCGCCAACACTTGTTGTTTGATGATTTGTTGATGGCGGCCATTCTGACAGGTGTGAGGTGATACCTCATTGTTGTTTTAATTTGCATCTCTCTGATGATTAGTGATGTTGAGCATTTCTTCATATGTCTCTTGGCCATTTGTATGTCCTGTTTGGAGAGGTGTCTATTCAGCTCCTCTGCCCATTTTTTAATTGGGTTCTTTGTCTTCCTTTTGTGGAGTTGTATGAGCACTCTGTATATATTGGAAATTAACCCCTTATCTGATACATCATTGGCAATGATGTTCTCCCATACAGTGGGTTGCCTTTCCATTTTGATGATTGTTTCTTTTGCTGTGCAGAAGCTTTTTAGTTTGATGTAGTCCCATGTGTTCATTTTCTCCTTTATTTCTGTTGCCTTAGGTGATGTATCAGTGAAAATTCTGCTCCGTATGATGTCCGAAATTTTGTTGCCTACATTTTCTTCTAGAATTTTTATGGATTCACGGGTCACATTTAAGTCTTTTATCCATTTTGAGTTTATTTTTGTGTATGGTGTAAGTTGATGGTCTAGTTTCATTTTTTGCATGTAGCTGTCCAATTTTCCCAACACCATTTATTAAAGAGGCTGTCTTTACTCCACTGTATGCTCTTGCCACCTTTGTCAAATATTAATTGAGCGTATTGCCTTGGGTCCATTTCTGGGTTTTCAGTTCTGTTCCACTGGTCTATATGCCTGTTCTTGTGCCAGTACCAGGCTGTTTTGGTTACAGTCGCTTTGTAGTATAACCTGATATCTGGTATTGTGATCCTTCCAACTTTGTTCTTCTTTTTCAAGATTGCTGTGGCTATTCGGGGTCTTTTTTGGTTCCATATGAACTTTTGAAGTATTTGTTCTAGTTCTATGAAATATGTCGTTGGTATTTTGATGGGGATTGCATTGAATCTATAGATTGCTTTGGGTAGTATGGACATTTTAATGATGTTAATTCTTCCAATCCATGAACAGGGTATGTGCTTCCACTTTTTTATATCTTCCTCTATTTCTTTTTTCAATGACCTGTAGTTTTCTGCAAATAGGTCCTTTACTTCTTTGGTTAAGTTTATTCCTAGGTATCGTAATTTTTTTGGAGCGATGGTAAATGGGATTGTTTTTTCAGTTTCTCTTTCTGTGAGTTCATCATTGATGTACAAGAATGCCGTCGATTTCTTGACATTAATTTTGTATCCTGCTACTTTGCCAAATTCATTTATTAAGTCTAATAGATTTTTGATGGAGTCTTTAGGGTTTTCTATGTACAATATCATGTCATCTGCAAATAATGACAGTTTCACTTCCTCCTTTCCAATTTGGATCCCTTTTATTTTTTCTTCATGTCTGATTGCTGTGGCTAAGACTTCTAGTACAATGTTAAATAAGAGTGGCGAAAGTGGACATCCCTGTCTTGTTCCTGTTCTTAATGGAAATGTTTTTAGTTTCTGTCCATTGAGTATGATGTTGGCTGTAGGTCTTTCATATATGGCCTTTATTATGTTGAGATATGATCCCTCTATTCCTACATTGCTGAGCGTTTTTATCAGAAATGGATGCTGGATTTTGTCGAATGCTTTTTCAGCATCTATTGATATGATCATGTGGTTTTTATTCTTCATTTTGTTTATGTGGTGTATCACGTTTATTGATTTGCAAATATTGTACCAGCCTTGCATCCCTGGAATGAATCCCACTTGGTCGTGGTGAATAATTTTTTTGATGTATTTCTGGATCCGATTTGCTAGTATTTTGTTCAGGATTTTGGCGTCTATGTTCATCAGGGATATTGGCCTGTAGTTTTCTTTCTTCGTAGTGTCTTTTTCTGGTTTTGGAATTAGAATTATGCTGGCCTCATAGAATGTGGTTGGTAGTCTTCCTTCTTCTTGAATTTTTTGAAATAGTTTGAGGAGAATGGGTGTTAGTTCTTTTTTGAATGTTCGGTAAAACTCCCCTGTGAAACCATCTGGGCCTGGGCTTTTGTTTGCTGGGAGAGTCTTGATTACCTCTTCAATTTCCTTAGTTGTTATTGGTCTGTTCAAGTTTTCTATCTCTTCCGGGAATAGTTTTGGGAGACTGTGTGTTTCTAGAAATTTGTCCATTTCGCTGAGATTGTCGAATTTGTTGCCATATAGTTGTTCATAGTAGTTGTTAACGATCTTTTGTATTTCCGTGGTGTTGGTTGTTACTTCTCCTCTTTCATTTCTGATTTTGTGTATTTGGGTTCTCTCTCTTTGTTTCTTGGTGAGTCTAGCTAAGTGTCCATCTATCTTGTTTATCTTTTCGAAAAATCAGCTCTTTGTTTCATTGATCCTTTGAATTGTTTTTTTGGTCTCTATGTCATTTATTTCTGCTCTGATCTTTACTATTTCTTTCCTTCTACTTGCTCTGGGGTTTTCTTTTTGTTTGCTTTCTAATTCTTTAAGCTGTGAGGTTAGACAGTCAGTTAGAAATTTTTCTTGTTTTTTGAGGTAGGCCTGTAGTGCTATGAACTTCCCTCTCAGAACTGCTTTCGCTGCATCCCATAGATTTTGTGTTGTTGTGTGTTCATTTTCATTAGTTTCCAGGAAGTTTTTAATTTCTTCCTTGATCTCCTCGGTGACCCATTCATTGTTTAATAACATGCTATTTCGCCTCCATGTGTTGAAATGTCTTTGCATGTTCTTGTTGCAATTGATTTCTAGTTTCATGCCATTGTGATCTGAGAAGATGCTTGATATGATTTCAATCTTCTTGAACTTGTAGAGATTTAGTTTGTGTCCTATCATGTGGTCTATCTTTGAGAATGTTCCATGTGCACTTGAGAAGAATGTGTATTCTGTAGTTTTGGGGTGTAATTCTCTGTAGATATCTATTAAATCCATTTGGTCTAGTGCTTCATTTAGAGTCTCTGTTTCCTTGCTAATTTTTTGCCTAGAGGATCTATCCAGTGCTGACAATGGGGTGTTGAAGTCCCCTGCTATGATTGTATTGTTGTCGATTTCTCCTTGGAAGTCCTCCAGAAGATTTTTAATATATTTTGGTGCTCCTATACTGGGTGCATATATGTTTATCAGGGTTATATCTTCCTGTTGGATAGATCCTTTCAATATTATGTAGTGGCCGTCTTTGTCTCTAGTTATGGTCTTCATTTTGAAATCTATTTTATCAGATATGAGAATTGCTACCTCAGCTTTTTTTTGCTTTCCATTTGCTTGGAAAATTTTTTTCCATCCTTTCACTTTCAACCGATGTGAGTCTTTTGTTGAGAGGTGGGTCTCTTGTAAACAACATATAGATGAGTCATGCTTTCTTATCCAATCAGCTACTCTGTGTCTCTTTATGGGAGCATTCAATCCATTTACGTTTAAGGTGATTATTGATATGTACTTATTTATTGCCATTTTTGTTTAGTGTGGTTCTATTTTTCTTCCCATTTCTACTGCTAATTACAGCAGTCCTTTTAACATTTCTTGCAGTGCTGGTTTGGTGCTAATGTATTCCCTTAGCTTTTTTTTGTCTGGGAAGCTCTTTATTTGATCTTCTATTTTGAATGATAGCCTTGCTGGGTAGAGTAGTCTTGGATTCAGATTCTTGTTTTTCATGACTTTGATTACTTCATGCCATTCTCTTCTGGCCTGTAATGTTTCTTGTGAGAAGTCAGCTGAGAGCCTTATGGGGTTCCCTTTGTAGGTAACCTGTTGCTTATCTCTTGCTGCTTTTAGGATTCTCTCTTTGTCTTTAATTTGTGGCATTTTAATTACTATGTGTCTTGGTGTGGGCCTGTTTGGGTTCTTCTTACTTGGGACTCTCTGTGCTTCTTGAACTTGAATGCCTTCTTCCTTCACCAAATTAGGGAAGTTTTCTCTCACTATTTTTTTGAATATATTCTCTATCCCTTGCTCCTTTTCTTCTTCTTCGGGGACTCCTATGATGCGAATATTATTACGTTTCCAGTTGTCCCATAGTTCTCTTAAGCTGTCTTCCTGTTTTTTAATAGTTTTTTCCTTTTGTTTTTCTGATTGGTTGATTTTTTCTACCCTGTCTTCTAATTCACTGATCCGGTCCTCAGCTTCCCCTACTCTTCTTTTTAAACCTTCCAATGTGTTTTTCATTTCGGATATGTCATTTTTTATCTCTTCTTGTTGGTTTTTAATTTCCATTTGGCTTATTTTCAATGTCTCTATGTCCTTACTCATGCTGTTCAGCTTCCTCAAGATCATGGCTCTGAATTCTAGCTCTGTTAACATGCCTAATTGCTCCACATTGATCTCATCTTCGGTGGAGGTGTCTTGCTCTTTCATTTGGCTTCTGTTTCTGTGTTTCACCATTTTAGCTATCACTGTGGGCTTTGGAGCCTGTCAAGTTCTCCCTGTGGGTGTTGGTGTTCTGCTGTTTGTGGCTCCCTCTCCTGTGTTTAGATGAGGGAGGGAGGACCCGCGTTGAACACCACTGTCAAGTCTTACTTTCCTGGTTAAAGTTGCCAGCCTAGGAAACTTACTGTTATCCTCTAGCTTTTTGCCTGGAGGCTAGCAGTCTAGGTTAATTGATGAGTTTTGGGTTGTTAGTTGATTGAAAAACTCCCTCTGGTGCTCAGCCAAGGGGCTTTCAGAAGGGTGGGGCAGATGCTGGTTGTTAGTGAGCCTCAATTAGCACTTCAATGGCCCACAGGGTGGGGTTGGATCTCCGAGGGAGGGGCTGCTGCCTCTCCCCAGAGCCCTGGGAAGGAGCAATGTGGCCACCGTCCTGAGTGGCTGCACTCAGCCAAAGCTCTGAGCGCCCTCCAAATCCCGAGTGTCCCGACACAGTTCCAGTCCAGTCCGCCCTCCCTCCGCCGGAGCCCAAGGTGAGTGGCTGTGGCTGTTTCAGCCTCTGTCCCGGCTGCGCTGTGGGGCCGCCTGGGAGTGTAACCCGCGGGCGCCGCTTATAGCTGAGGCCGCTGCCGAGCTGCCGACCGTGCGCTCCCAGCCCCGTCTTGCGCCTTCGCAAGCCTACCGGGATGGAGTCAGTGTCCCTCGTTGTATGGTCCTCGCAAGCTGCTTTTCTGTTGCTTTTTCCTGTCGATTTGTCTGTGTTATAGTTGTAATTCCAGTTTGGTTCTGGGAGACGGTCTGTGTAGCTCCGTTCACTCCGCCGCCATTTTTCCTGGTTCAAAATTTTTTATTTTTAAATCTTGTAGTATTTATATGGAATTAAATTAACATGTTTTTATTTTATTTATTTATTTTTATTTATTTATTTTTTTTTTTTTTCATCCTCACCCGAGGACATTTTTCCATTTTTTACTCAGATAGAGCGGGAAGGAGAGAGAGGAAGAGAGAGAAACATCGATGTGAAAGGGACACATCGAGTGGCCGCCACCCACACAACCCAACCAGGGCCGGGGACAAACTGCAGCCAAGGTACATGCCCTTAGCGGGAACCGAACCCGGGTCTCTGTGGACCGCAGTTTGACGCTCTAACCGCTGAGCCAAACCAGCCAGGGCTAAATTAACATGTTTTTAAATTAAACATGTTTAGTAAAGATTTCAACAGATCTCAGATAATACAAATGATTTGGGGCATAGTACTTTAAAACTATACTTTAAATAGGTGTATATTTATAACCTAAATAGAAAAGAATGAGACCATGCCTATTGCATTATAACATGGATACTTTTACAGTTTCATGGTAGATTTTTTTTTTTTAATTTGATAGAACTTTTCTAAATGACAGAATCATTTGACTCAAAACTTGCTCAAATATTGATGGACATTTTCAACTTTTCTAGGTAATGACTTGTGTTTGGTGTAATAAAAAAGGACTCTTGGCTACAAGCGGCAATGATGGCACCATTCGGGTGTGGAATGTTACCAAGAAGCAGTATTCACTGCAACAGACCTGCGTGTTCAACAGACTGTGAGTGCTAATGTTATCTTTTTCTTGTGTAACATTTAAAATGAGAGAATTCTAAACATGCTTTATTTTGGTTGTGTTAATGTAATCACACTGTCACTAAAATTTTTTTTGCAGTTATTTTTTAGAATAGTCTTACTATATCCTCACTGTGTGTTTTAAATATTCAGAATAGTTATTTGGCAAATAAAATTAACTATTGAGGACTTCCAGTCAAGATAGCGGAGTAGGTAAACATGGGATTGTCTCCTCCCACAACCACATCAAAATTACAACTAAACTACAGAACAACCATCATTTAAAACCACCTGAAATCTATAAGAACAGGATGGTGCTGAGTAACCAGAAAGTGCAGTTTTATCAAGGAAATACCTGCCGGGCTGCCTCCAAGTAGAGCGCAGCAGCCGGCTCGTACAGACTAAGGATTTTTAAACTTAGGGCTGGGGTGGGTGGTTGCTCGCCGAGGAGTCGCAGTCGTCCTTGATTGGTTGGGGCTGGGGTCTTTCTGAAGGTTGTTCTTCTCCTCAAGCGGCTATTTAGGTTTGGGTGGGGGTTTCAGGATACTGTTCCAACTGGCCGGAGCGATAAGCTTTGGTTTCCTTGAATAAGGGGCCTGGGGTTAGGTTAAACAATAAGAGGCTGGGGCTAGTAATATGGAAGTTAAAGTTAACAAAATCAAGCTGAAATGGAAGTCCCACAACTACAAAATGAAAGAAGAGGCCACATCGAGACTAGTAGAAGGGGTGGAGGCGTGGGCTGGTCCCACACCCTCGTGTGGTAGATAAAAATCAGGAGAATACCTCGGCCGGGAAGGTCCTCCCTGAGGAGTAAGGGGCCCCCCTCCCACACCCTGGCATTCAGGGTTCCAGTGCCAGGAAGAGAAGTCCCCATAACTTCTGGCTGTAAAAACCAGCAGGAACTGAGGCTGAGGGAGGCTGAGGCTGCTGAAGCCCCAGGCAGTTCCTCTTAAAGGGCTTGCACTTGAACTCGATGCCTCTGACCTCTAGCATGGGGGAGGCAGCTTGAAAGGCACCAGTGACATATGGGGGAAGAACTGAGTTGTTTGGCATCGGGGCGAGGGCTGAAGAGGCAGCTTTCTCCTGGATAGAATGCTGTCGGAAGCCTTTGTTGCTTTGGTGAACCCTTCCCCCGACGAGGCCAGCAGGCAGCAGCCATATCTGGGACTCCAGCATCCTGGCTCACACTATTTGCTCCGCCCTGGTGATTCCCTGAGGCCCTGCCCCACCCAGCTTTCAGGCCAACCCAAGCTGTTGCCAGTTGCTTTACCACAGGAATGGCCTGTCTTGGATCCTGCTTCAGATTTCTTTTAATTCTCTCAAACAAGCAGCATCTGGTCTCAGTGAGCCCCATACCTCTCGTTAAGTGGCCCCGGGTCTGGCACTAGAAGTAGTCAGCCTTGGTTCGCAACTTGGCTTTGCCTGTTGGTTCGCACCTTCAAACCTAGCACAGGAAGCAGCCATCTGCAGACTGCTTTGTAGCTTATGCCTGGTGGCCCCAGGTAGAACACAGGCAGTGGCTGACCTTGTCCCAGAGCCAGCACACCCAGTGGACAGCTTCAGAACACTGCGAAGCACCACCACCGAATCACCTCCACAAGTGACACACTCAAGGAATGAACTCAGTGGGTACCAGAGCCTTGCTGAAGTAAGTCTTGCTCTGTGTGGTGAGCCCCTGCACAGCTGATCATCCAAGGTAGTCAGAAATCGGTGGATAGTGGGCACAGCCAGTCCTTGCAGCTGATCAGCCTGAGTAAAACCCTGTCGTTGATGTGCCAACAGCAATCAAGACTCAATTACAACAGAAGGGTGCAAAGTCCACACGAAGGCTACACCTCGAGGGCCCAGCTGGGAGACCAGGGAGGCTGTGCCTCGGGACCCTACAGGACACCTACTACAATAGGCCACCTTAGGAGGCCCACGAGACATAGCAACTCTACCTAATACATAGAAATAAACACAGGGAGGCAGCCAAAATGAGGAGATAAAGAAACAGGTCCCAAATGAAAGAACAGAACAATACTCCAGGAAAAGAACTAAAGAAAAAATAAAGATAAGCAATCTAACAGATGCAGAGTTCAGAACACTGCTTATAAGGATGCTCATTGAATTTAGTGAGAACTTCAGTGAACTTAGTGAGGGCCTCAAGAGCATAGAAAAGGACCAGTCAGAAATGAAGGAGGCACTAATTGAAATAAAGAATAATTTACAGAGATTCAGTAGTAGAGTAGTTAAAGCCAAGAAGCAAACCATCAATTTGGAATATAAGGAAGCAAAAAGCATCCAGTCAGAACAGTAAAAAGAAAAAAGAATCCAAAAAAAATGAGGCTAGTGTAAGGAGCCTTTGGGACAACTTCAAGCATACCAACATTTGCATCATGGGGGTGCCAGAAGGAGAAGAGAGCTAAATTGAAAACCTATTTGAAACAATAATGACAGAAAACTTTCCTAACTTGGTGAAGGAAACAAACATACAAGTCCAGGAAGCACAGAGAGTCCCAAACAAGATGAACCCCAAAAGGCCCACACCAAGACACATCATCATCAGAATGCCAAAGGTTCAAGACAAAGAGAGAATCTTAAAAGCAGCAAGAGAAAAGCAGTTAGTTACCTACAAGGGCGCTCTCCTAAGACTGTCAGCTGTTTTCTCAAAAGAAACTTTGCAGGCCAGAAGAGAGTGGCAAGAAATGTTCAGAGTGATGAAAAGCAAGGACCTACAACCAAGATTACTCTTATCCTGCAAAGGTATCATTTAGAATCAATGGCCATATAAAGAGTTTCCCAGACAAGAAAAAGCTAAAGGAGTTCATCACCACCAAACGAGTGTTATACAAAATGCTGAAGGGTCTTCTTGAGAAAAAGATAAAAAATATGAACAAACAAAATGGCAGTAAGTACATACCTATTGACAATTGAATCTACAAACCAAATGAACAAGCAGAACAGAAACATTCTCATGGATACAGAGAACATTTTGTTGGTTGCCTGATGGGAGAGGTGTTGGGGGAATGGATGAAAAAGGTGAAGGCATTAAGAAGTACAAATTGGTTGTTAGACTGACAAACCTCAAAGGGAAGGGGGGTAGGAGGGTGGGAAGAAATAAAGAACTTATATGCACATATGCACAACCAGTGCACACAGATAACAGTGTGGGGAAAGGCAGGAAGGGGGGCGGGAGGAGAGGGTCTGTAGGGGAAAAAGGAGGAACATTTGTAATACATTCAACAATAAAGATAAATTTTTAAAAAATTATTAACTATATCTGAACTTACTCAGAATGAAATCAAAGTCTACACTCTAGCAAATAAATGTTTAGTTCTGTAAAACAGTAGGCTAATATTGCATCATTCTTTAAGGATTATGTAGGAATTAGAGTAATGATATTTCTTCTGTAGTAGAATGTAGCTAGGTATAGGTATTTCTTTCCTGAGAACTTACCTAGAGATCAGGCAAACAAGACTCAATGTGTTCTGAATAAAAACCATTGTACAACCCATACAGAATCAGAATGTCTCTATTGACAAATTATGTACTATATTAAATGATGCATGATTTAAGCATCACTCTTTATAATTCTGTTTTTCACATTATGACAAACACTAGTGAATATGTGATTGTCAGATATTGCTAGCCAAGCTTTTGAGATGTTAAGAATCTACTATTATGTACTGAGGTCTACATGAAATGCTTACTTTAAGATTCAAGGTTTAGTTTACTTTAGGATGATGGGGATTAAAATTTCATACATATCTATTATATTCTAGGGAAGGGGATGCTGAGGAAAGCCTGGGGTCACCCAGTGATCCAAGTTTCTTACCTGTTACCTGGAGTATCAGTGGCAAATATCTAGCTGGTGCTTTGGAAAAGATGGTGAATATCTGGCAAGTTAATGGTAAGAGTCATGTAAATACTAAAGGTACTTTTGAGTCTAAACAGTGGCTTTCCTTCACCTTGAAACTCACAGTCTGTTCATCAGCTATGAAAATCTGTGCATAATACGGTTTAAATTATAGAGGAAGTGCTGCCCGGCCCTTGTGGCTCAGTGGATTAAGCATTGTCTCGTGGACTGAGAGGTCCTGGTTCTGTCCTGGTCAGGGCCCACAACCTGGGCTCAATCCCCGGGTGCGGGGCGGGGGGCGGGGGGGTACCAGAAGCAGCCGATTGGTGTTTCTATCTCCCTTCCTTTCTCTCTCTAAAAACAAATCCTAACTTTCTTTTCTTGGAGTTTCAACTAACCCAGCAGCTGTGAACTAAAAATTATTTTCACGTATCGCTAAGTATTCAGAGTAGGATTTGAGAAGAAGTAGTGGTCACTGAATTTCCAGCTATGTATTCTTTTAAATCACTTGAAATATTTCTATTAATTATGTCTGTCTCACAGGTACAAACTCTTGTCATTTTTTTTTCTATTTTTATCCTCACTTGAGCACTTTTTTGTTTTGCATTTATCCTCAGATAGAGCGGGAGGGAGAGAGGGAGAAAGAGAGAGAGAGAAACATCAATGTGAGAGAGACACATTGAGTGGTCACCACCTACATGACCCCAACCCAGGCTGGGGACAAACTGCAACCGAGGTATGTGCCCTTAGTGGGCACCAAACCCAGGACTCTCTGTTCTGTGGGCTGACACTCTAACCACTGAGCCAAACTGGCCAGGGCTCTTGTCAATTTTTAATAATACCTCTCTGGAAAGTAAAAATCATTAATGTAATCGTGGGCTTATCAGTATTTTGTTCATTTTTGCACATTTGAGGAATGGCTATTCTGGTTCACATATTTGAAGGAATAACCAGCCCTGACTACAGATAAATTTCTTATGTTAGTTTGGTTTTCAGTAATTATTAGGAAAGGGTGTAAATGATAAACATTTGTACCCCGAGTATTTTCCTTAACTCTTTTTGCTATAAAGCTACCATTTTTGTTCCATTCATAGTTCTAGAAAAGCCTATTTCTTAATCTGTGTCTTATATAAATGAAGGATTTTGTCTTACATTCATATTCATTAGTAGGCTATTTTTAATGTGAGGAATGCTTTGAGTTATATTAGAATTAAGTAGTATTTATTTTTGTTCTCGTTATTGTTTTTAAGAATTAAGTAATAAGCAGTTAACATTTTTTTTTCTCTTTAGGAGGGAAAGGATTTGTAGATATTCAGCCTCATTGGGTATCTTCCCTGGCTTGGCCAGAGGAGGGTCCAGCTACAGCCTGGTCAGGAGAGTCTCCAGAATTATTGTTGGTGGGACGGATGGATGGATCTTTAGGACTAATTGAAGTTGTTGATGTGTCCACCATGCACCGTCGAGAATTGGAGCATTGCTATCGAAAGGATGGTAAATGACTAGATTTGCATCTTGTTGAGAAAGCGATCCCCCTAATCAAATAGACTGGTTTTTTTGTTTTGGGGTTTTTTGGGTTTTTTTTGGCACTTGCTTTTAAAAATGCTGAGTGAATATTACTTTTGGCTTTGTTTTCTAAATTGTCCAATTAGTATTTTACTTTAGTCACTAAGTTGAAAGATACTTCTCTCCCAATCCATAGCACAGGTCTCTGCCAAAAGAGATCTGATAGTATTATATTAGTCAATAATCTTTTGTGTAAGCATCTGAACACTTATGGCAGGCTCTGAGTCTCCCTTGAAAGTTAGGAATGCCCAAGAGAAAAAAGATAACCGTTGGTAGAGATGAAATTGTTAACAAATGAATGAAATTGAGGAAATGGGGGAAAGAGGAGGGGAGTTCCTACTCTGACAAGAGATAGTAAGAAGTTTACTTTCATTTAATGTCTCACTTTGTTCCCTTTGGATACATAGGCATCTTACTAGATAGTTTTTTAGTTGTTTGGGGGAGTAAGCTATTTCAAACTTCACAGCCCTAGCTTAAATGGTACTCTGTTAACAGAATAGAACAGTTTGGGGATTCTTAAAGGTTTTTTTTAATACATCCATAGGATTCAAATTTTTAAAAATTTAAAGACACACAATAAAAAACTTTTCTCCCATCTACTTAGTTCCCATTCTACTCCTACAAATAAATAGTGTTGTTTTCTTTACTTTTTTTTTTTTTTAGCCATCCAGTGTTATATATACTTAAAGAAGCAAATATGAATATGTATTGTTAGAATAGAATCTACTTGATAGAATAGGGAACACACTGAGAAAGGACTGTTAAGGAAAAGAAAGTACAAGTAATTTTCTCTCTATGACTTAGATTATTTCACTGCTCAGTTTCATGGTACATTCTGGTCCAAAAGGAAAAAAACCTGGTACAATCACTTAAAATTATCAAGGGAATTCAATTTTTGTCTTTTTCAGTACTAACTGAAAGTAAGGAAAGATTAAAAAATGAGCTAGTCCATACACCTGAAACTAATAAAAATAATATTGAATGTAAACTATAATTGAAAAAAATATAAATATATATTTTTAAATGTAGTCCTTATCACTTAAAAATAATGCTTTTAAAGTGGGTTACATGGAATCCCTGCTATAAGCCTATATTTTGTCTAAATTTATTACAGAGATATCTGGAAACTTACTTGCAGTGATTGTAGTAACACATATTTGTTACAAAGTCTTTGTCTTTTAAGTTAGACAATGACAAATAAGTTTCTCTCTTTTATATTCTTTCTTTTTTATTTTTATTTTATTCTTATGTTAGTGTCTGTAACTTGCATTGCTTGGTTCAGTGAAGACAGACCATTTGCAGTGGGATATTTTGATGGAAAATTATTATTGGGAACAAAGGAACCACTTGAGAAGGGAGGCATTGTTCTGATTGATGCACATAAGGTAAAACATCTTTACCAGATGATTACTTTTTTAAAAAATGTCTTACTGTAGTGTTCCTTGATATTAGTTTCTTTAAAAATTTGTTACATTCGTCACTTACGATTTAATATTTTAGTGATTGGGAATAATATAACAGTGTCTGATTTGCATATAATATTGATTTTCAAATAAGTAATAGAAAAGGTCATAAATATTGAGTTTAAAGTATTTGTGAAGGAAGCATTAATATGATATTTTTTTCCCCCTTACCATTTTAAGGATACTCTTGTTAGTATGAAGTGGGACCCAACAGGTCATATTCTTATGACATGTGCCAAAGAAGAAAATGTGAAACTCTGGGGGCCTATTTCAGGATGCTGGTGCTGTCTACATTCACTCTGCCATCCATCTATTGTAAATGGCATCTCTTGGTGCAGCCTCCCAGGGAAAGGATCCAAGTTGCATTTACTGTTGGCTACGTATGTTGTAAATTTGTGTGTTTGTGTGTGTGTGTGTGTGTGTCTTAATTTTTATATTAATATAAACTGTTACTTGCATTAAATGTGGCTTCTCAGTACTAGTACAGTTTATTGTCAGTTACTAGTCTTAAAATGTGTAATACCATAAGATCAACCTTAGAAATATAAAGAATTTGAAACTTGGTATGTGATCTCCTTATATAGGTGTGATGTTGTTGTAATAGCGGACCTAGTTGTATTTATTATAGCATAGCAACTACAAATAAATTTAAAAATAATACTGTAATAGTTCTATCAGGTCTTAGTTGATTGTTATTTGAAAATATTGTTACATCTGCATACTGACATGTTTTGGTTTTATGTGATCATTTTTTTAAGTGGCTGTCAGAGTGGCTTAGTATGTGTTTGGCGTATTCCACAAGATACCACACAAACTAGTATGGCTACTTCAGAAGGATGGTGGGATCAGGAATCAAATTGCCAGGTAAACATTCTGGTATTTTTTAAGACCTTATTTGAAACCATAGATAGTATATGTTCTCAAAGGCCAAGATCCATTAGAGAAATGTGAATGATTGTCATACTTTGTGTGCTCTCTGAATTAGCTTACTTTTTTTAAAGTCACAGACACTATTATCACTTGTTAAGGTGAGATATTCAATAAAAATTGAGTGGTGATCATTTATGGTAATGGATATAATTGATACCACAGATAGATGAGTTCTAAGTTAAATCTTTGGTACAGTGAAGTAGGAACACCATGGGAGCACATCTATCCAAAGTATCTCCTACTGATACCATAATTCCACCTATGAAGAACAGTCCCTTTACCTTAAACAGAGGTTATGAATTTACATAGATGCTTACAGGCCATTTAGGCAAATAACAAATTCCTGAAGCTAGGAATTGGAAGGTGTGGAGAGGGTTAAAAAACAAAAACAAAAAACAAAAGTACACATGCTTCATGTAATGGGCACAGTTGCCACAAAGTTAATTGTTACCCTTAAGAAATGAGAGCCTATTGTTACTAAATTGTCTAGTTTTTTTTGTGTTTTTTTTTAATCGAAGCCAAAAGTCTAGTGTTTTAAGTAAAATCTCCCAATGTTACACATTGGTACCTGACTTAAAATTCTTTACTACACTGTGTGGCAAATCAAATTGCATCCCTGAGCTACCAGTTTGCAACCTCAGTTGCTCTTTCTTTTATTCATGACACAAATACCCCTGGAAGAAATAGGTTTTATGTCATCTTTGGGTAAATAAGTACATCTGGTATTATACTCTGTCATAACTATAAGGAAGTGGAAGCTTAAGGGTGGGGAGAAAGGGAAGAAAGGATAAGTAGGTAGCTCATTAATAAGAGGAAGATATTGCAGAGGTGGAGGTAGAAGTACTAAAGATACATCTAGTTTGCTCTTTGTGCTGGAGAGTATTTGGACAGGCTTTACATATCACACTTCTAAAACCTGCAGTGCAAACACAAAATTAGACTCATGACAGAACCATCTGCAACAAAAAAAGGGGCTTGTTTGTATAGAGCCAGCATGTACAATTCTCAAATGTTAGAACCTAGCCCTGGCCAGTTTGGCTCAGCGATTGAGCATCAGCCTGTGGACCAGAGAGTCCCGGGTTCGATTTCCGCTAGGGGCATGTACCACAAAAAAAAAAAAAAAGTTATAACCTAAATATGAAAATTACATAAAGCTAACTTTAAAAATTAAAACACTCATTAGGAAATAGAAGTTAAAGTTTTTCTATCTCTGAGGGATAATTAGAATTTAGAAATGTATCAAAAAAGGTAAAATTTACCTTTAGCAAAGGAGAACCAGGTTAATGTTTTATTATTTTCTCATTCAGGCTAATCCTTCTGAGAGTTGTCCTTCCCTTCTCCCGAAATATAAAATTTCCAAGAATGAATTGTAAATCTTGAATCTATAAATTGTTTTTATTTCAATACATGTTAAAAATAAAACTGAATTGCAGGATGGATATAGGAAACCAGCTGGAGCCAAGTGTGTTTATCAGCTGCGGGGACACATCACCCCTGTCCGGACAGTTGCCTTCAGTTCAGATGGGTTGGCCCTGGTATCTGGTGGACTAGGTGGGCTCATGAACATTTGGTCTTTAAGGGTAAGAGTACAAATGTTATTTATTTATTTATTTTTAAATATATTTTTATTAATTTTTTAGAGAGAGAGAGGAAGGGAGAGATAGTGACATCGATGTGAGAGAGATACATTAACCGGCTGCCTCCTGCACACCCGAGCATGTGCCCTGACCAGGAATCGAACGAGGACCTCTCAGTCCATGAGTCGATGCTCAGTCCACTGAGCTACACTGGCCAGGCTACAAATGTTATTTTTATCTTAAATGTTTTTACATTAACTTACAAATAATGAAAATTAACCAGACCTAGGAATATATTGTGTAATAATACCTTGAGTACTGGAAAAACTTTCAGAATTCTCCACTTTAATTTTTCTTATTGAAAGTGATCTAGGTAGGCTCTAGACAGTTGGGTAGTAGGTATGTAATCAAACATCGCCAAACTTAGCTGAAGTGTAGATTTTAGAATGTTTTTGTGAATGTGAAGTATAAATTTAAAATGTAAATAATAACTAAAGTTAAGTAATGTGTATTGACAAATACATTTCATTTTAGGATGGCTCTGTCTTGCAAACTGTTGTGATAGGCTCTGGAGCTATTCAGACCACAGTATGGATTCCAGATGTTGGGGTTGCTGCTTGTTCAAATAGATCAAAGGTAATTTGCAGTTATATGAAATCATAGGGTGTCAGCCTATAACATATGTTAGAAATTATAGTCAAGCATTCCACTTTACAGAGAAGAAAACTGATATTCAGAGGGATTGTTATTTGCCCAAGAAAATGCAGTTATTTGGTGGCAGAAAGAAAAATAGAACCCAGGTTTACAATCTAGTACTGTATTGTACCCTAGCCATTAGTGAAATGTTTAATTTTTGGATGGCTTTATTTCCATTAGAAGTTATTTAGTGGATTTTTACTTTCTGCCATTTTTGAGATAGCATCAGACTGTCTCAAAAAAACTTTCCCTGAAAGGAAGGACCATCCCAAAGATTTTTAAGTATACACAATATATTTTGGCTTCCAAATTTAATATTCTGTGAATAAAAATACTAGCTCCCTGCTGTGAAACGAGTCTGTGATATAACATTATACCCTACAGTATTGCTTTTTATACCCTTAATGAATAGAACCAATATGCTGCTCTGGTTTACTTTTTTTTTCTTTATTGATTTTAGAGAGAGAGGAAGGGAGAGGGAGAGCTAGAAACATTGATGAGAGAGAACATTGATTGACTGCCTCCTGCATGCTCCCTGCTGGGGATTTGGCCCACAACCTGGGCATGTGTCCTGACCAGGAATCGAACCAGCAACCTCTTGGTGCATGAGTAGTCTCTCAACAACTGAGCCACACCAGCCAAGCTGCTCTGGTTTACATTTTATGTGGTTAAATGATATTAAAATAGAACTGTAAAGCTGCATGAATAGTCCTACTGAAGTAAAATGTAGAATCAAACCCTAGACAGTAGTGGCCTATGTAGAATAAACTATAGAGCCCACAGTAGAACAGTGTTGCTTCTTTTGCAGATATGTCCCTCAGCAGGCAGAGTACTACTTCTTCTAGTATAGTGTAGTCATATTAGACTCTTAGAATACACTAGATACCTTGCCCTACAAGTCCTCTGTAATAGCAAATAATTGCTGTTATCTTTTTAACAAGAATCAGCTAATCCAGAGTAATTTATAAATTTTATGGTTATTTCTTATTCACTTGTTTTTACTTAGACAAAACTCAGGATGTTTTGAAGTTCATAGGCATTGAAAGTACAGCATAAAATGCCCAAAAAGCAAACATGTTTAATGCAGTTACTGGAATGAATTTTCTCAGATGTGAATGGTGATATAATTTTCTCTTTTATTTAAACAAATCATGTGGCATGATTTATTTCCCATCAGGATGTTTTGGTCGTGAATTGTACAGCTGAATGGGCGGCTGCCAATCATGTTTTAGCAACCTGTAGGACAGCACTGAAACAACAGGGTGTCCTGGGATTAAACATGGCTCCCTGCATGAGAGCATTTCTGGAGCGGCTACCCATGATGCTTCAGGAACAGTATGCCTATGAAAAGGTGATTGATTATACTCATTCCTATAGATCTACAGATGCCTGGTGCTTTGGACTTTGAATTATACCTTTGAATTTATCCCTTAAGAGCATGAGGTCTGAGGAAAATACATGGAGCTATTTGTGCAGAATTAAATGAAACTCAGTCATGCCTATATAACAGTTGTTAATAATCCTAAGTCTTCTCCTACTTTATTTAAGTCAGTAAAGTTTTAAAATAACCCTCAAATTTGCATAGTGTTTATATCAGTCTTCAGCTTATTTATTCACTTCAATTTTTTTTTTAAATATGTTTTTATTGAATTTTTTAGAGAGAAGGGGGAGAGAGGGAGAATCATCCATGTGAGAGAGATACATTGATCAGCTGCCTCCTACACTCCTCCTACTGGGGATCAAGCCCACAACCCAGCCATGTGCCCTGACTAGAAATCGAACCGGGACCTCTCAGTTCATTGGACGACGCTCAATCCACTGAGCCACACCAGCCAGGCTCACTTCAAAACTTTTTAAAATACCTATGCCTCAGAGTATCATCTTCCTTTTTTTGACCCATACATCTATTTTTATGTGGTTTTGCTGTCCCAAAGTTGGGATGTGGGAGTTGATATGTGTATCAGGGTGAACATGCTTTCCACTTACCAGGTGAATCCTTGTGGAAAGTTGCGTGGAAGAGCTAGGGTTGAACTATTAAATAGGGTCATTAAATACTAGAATGAGAATTTAAAGGGAATTTGATTGTGTATAGCCTGTCTTCCAGGCCTTACTAGTCACTGCACTGCTCTTTGGGTTTTTGTTTTGTGTTTTGGGAGTTTTTGCCAAGCTACATTAATCTTATTTCACTGATGCATTTACTCAGGTTGTTTTTTCTGAATCACTTAGTCTCTCACAGAGTTGCTCTGCTAGGTCTAGAAGAATTTTTTTTTTTTTTTTATGGCTACCAGGGTTCTCTTGGTAAAGGAGCAACTGTGAGAGAGCAGGTCTCCATGATTCAGTTGTTATGTGTCTGCCTTTTTCTTTTTTAATTCAAGAAAAACTAATGAAAATATACTAAATACAATGGGATATTCTGAATTGGATTTTGGAGCAGAAAAGGGGGTATTAGTGGAAAAACCAAAGCCCTGGCCAATTTATCTCAGTAGTTAAAGTGTTGTCCTATGGACCGAAGGATTGAGGGTTTGATCCCTGGCCCTGGTCATGTGGGAGGCAACCAGTTGATGTGTCACTCTCACAATGATGTTTCTCTCTCTCTCCCTCCTCTCTCCCTGTCACTCTATCTAAAAATGAATGGAAAAATATACTTGGGTGAGGATTAACAAAAAAGAAAAATCAAGTGAAGTTGTGTTGTTTAGTTACTATTGTACCAATGTTTATTTCATAGTTTTGACAAATGCACCATGATTATGTAAGATGTTAACATTAGAGGAAGTTGGGTGAAGGGTTTATAGGAAATCTCTGCAACTCTCTATATATCTAAAGTTATTTCAAAGTAAAAATCTTAAAAAAATAAACTTAAAAAATAAATTACAGGCTTTCAGATTGCAGTAGGTTAATTTAGAATATTTGTCATAGGCTCTTCAACATAACGTCCTTGTGTTTTCTCTTAGCCTCATGTGGTTTGTGGCGACCAGCTTGTTCACAGCCCCTACATGCAGTGTCTGGCTTCCCTTGCTGTGGGACTTCATCTGGATCAGCTGTTGTGTAACCCTCCAGTGCCACCACACCACCAGAACTGTCTCCCTGACCCTGCATCCTGGAATCCAAATGAGTGGGCCTGGTTAGAATGTTTCTCAACCACCATAAAAGCTGCTGAAGCCCTGACCAATGGAACACAGTTTCCAGAATCTTTTACTGTTCCTGATCTAGAGCCTGTTCCAGAGGATGAACTTGTATTCTTAATGGTAAGTGTAATGTGAACTGCTATTATTTGCCCCTGTGATTGTACCATGGGTGTTTAGCATGTAACAGATCCTCAGTATGTATTTGCTAGCTTGAATAGCTAGAAGCAAACCCTTAGATAAATTTAAAATATTTTGCTTTCAGATAGTCACTTTCAATCTGATGACAAGCCTCTATGGTGACAGGGATTGATTATATGAGAACTGTGGAGCTCTTATAAACATGCTGGCTTTCAATGACATAGTCCCATATTTTTCCTTTTTTTTAAGTCCGTAAGTGCCTTGTTAGTATATATTGTATTTGTACAGGTGGAGTAAAGGTAGGTTTACAGTTTTTCGTATGGAAAATAATAACAAGAAATAAATAATATAAGAATGAACTGTTTCACATATAACTGTCCGTGAGAGTTTTTTTTGCCCCACCGTGTCAGTATTTTAGCATCTTTTCCTGGTCATCTTGTGAGATTTATTCCACATATGGATTCTAAATTATTTGGTACTTTGCCCTGGCTGGTTTGGCTCTGTGGTTAGAGCGTCGGCCCGCGGACCAATGGGTTACGGGTTCGATTCCTGTCAAGGGCACATACCTCGGTTGCAGTTTATCTCGGCTTTGATCAGGTCGTGCAGGAGGCAACCAGTCGATGTGTCTTTCTCACATCAGTGCTTTCTCTCTCTTTCCCTCTCATTCTATCTGATGATAAACAGAAAAATATCCTTGGGTGAGGATTCAAAAATAATAATAATAAAATAAATCAATTATTTGGCACTTCAGTCATGTTTTTAATTACCATTAAATAAGAATTTTGGAAGAGCATTCTGATAGTATCTGAGAATATCTAGCTATAGAAACTGTGATGTAGATAGTGCAAGCCAGCACTTGATCTAGCAACCCCTTTACTTAAGGTTTATATGTCAAACATTTGAATATATGTATATATAAGACATGAATTGAGGGAAATTATCTAAATATATAATATTTTATTTAGGAAATGTTCTTCTGAGCAGCCCATTTGCCCTAAATCTGTCATTTTGTAGATGAGGAAACTGAAGCCCAGAAAGATGAAGTGACCTGCCCAAAGCTATACAGCAAGTTTACAGGGTCAGTGACTCCTGCACATGACTTTGTACCTACAGGTGCTCAGAAGTTAGCTGTGAATTTACAAGGCTATTGTGATAGTGATATAGTTGATAGTGAAAGTGTTTATAATAAAGGGAAATACTAACAATGCATAAACAAGTTTAGCATGATTATAAAACTGCTCTTAATTTCTTGTAATATTACCAAGTTCTTAATTTGGAAAGAAGACTTAGTTGTTAGTTAAGAACAGATAAATCTTGCCCTGGCTGGTTTTATTCAGCGGTTAGAGCATTGGCCCATGGACCAAAGAGGAGTCATGGGTTCGATTCCCAGTCACGGATTCACATGTACCTTGGTTGCAGGTTTGATACCCAGCCCTAGTCACTCTCGGTCTCTGTCTTGGTCATGGTCTCTCCCTCTCCCTCCCCCCCCCCACCTACCCTCTCCCCCGGCCCTTCCTCCTACTATATCTAAAAGACTCAATGGAGAGGACTTCCCGGTCAAGATGGCGGCGTAGGTAAACGCGGTATCGCGTCCTCCCACAACCACATCAAAGTTACAACTAAACTACAGAACCACCATCATTCAAAAATGCCTGAAATCAAGCTGAATGGAAGTCCTACAACTATTGTATTAAAGAAACAGCCATATCGAGACTGGTAGGAGGGGCGGAGGCGGACAGGCTGGTCCCACACCCACGTGTGGTAGATAAAAATCAGGAGGGACACCTGGGCTGGGAACGTCCTTCTAGAGGACTGAGGGGTCCCCCTCCCACACCAGGCACCCTGCTCAGGGTTCCAGTGCTAGGAAGAGAAGTCCCCATAACTTCTGGCTGGAAAAACCAGTGGGAACTGAGGTTCAGGTGGCTGGAGTCCCAGGCAGCTCCTCTTAAAGGGTCCACGCATGGACTTATCAGACTCACTCCCTCTAAGCTTGGAGGGGAGGCAGTTTGAGGGGCTCCAGAGACATACAGGGAAGAACTGAGCTGTTTGGCATTGGAGCGAGGCTGGAGAGGGGGCTTTCTCCGGGACAAACATGCTGTCAGAGGCCTTTGTTCCTTTGGTGAGCCCTTCCCTGGGGACGGCAGACAGTCGCCATATCTGGGACTCCAGCAACCTGGCTCACACTGGTAGCCCTGCCCTGGTGATTCCCTGAGGCCCCGCCCCGCCCAACTTTCAGGCCCACCCAAGCTGTTGCCAGTTGCTTAACCATAGGATTGGCCTGTCTTGGATCCTGCTTTAGGTTTTCCTAAATTCTTTCAAACAAGCACCATCTGGTCTCAGCTAGCCCCATACCTCTCATTAAGTAATACATAGAAACAAACACAGGGAGGCAGCCAAAATGAGGAGACAAAGAAACAGGTCCCAAATGAAAGAACAGAACAAAACCCCAGGAAAAGAACTAAGCAAAATGGAGATAAGCAACCTAACAGATGCTGAGTTCAAAATACTGCTTATAAGGATGCTCAGTGAACTTAGTGAGAACCTCAGTGAACTTAGTGAGGGCCTCAAGAGCATAAAAAAGGACCAGTCAGAAATGAAGGATGCACAGACAGAAATGAAGGAGGCACTAACTGAAATAAAAAACAATTTACACAGATTCAATGGTAGAGTAGGTAAAGCCAAGAAGAAAACCATCGATTTGGAATATAAGGAAGCAAAAAATACCCAATCAGAACAGCAAAAAAAAAAAAAATCCAAAAAAATGTAGAGAGTGTAAGGAGCCTCTGGGATAGCTTCAAGCATGCCAACATTCGCATCTTGGGGGTACCAGAAGGAGAAGAGAGAGAACAAGAAATGGAAAACCTGTTTGAAACAATAATGGCAGAAAACTTTCCTAACTTGGTGAAGGAAACAAACATACAAGTCCAGGAAGCACAGAGAGTCCCAAACAAGATGAACCCCAAAAGGCCCACACCAAGACACATCATCATCAAAATGCAAAAGACAAAGAGAGAATCTTAAAAGCAGCAAGAGAAAAGTAGTTAGTTACCTACAAGGGTGCTCTCCTAAGACTGTCAGCTGTTTTCTCAAAAGAAACTTTGCAGGCCAGAAGAGAGTGGCAAGAAATGTTCAGAGTGATGAAAAGCAAGGACCTACAATCAAGATTACTCTATCCTGCAAAGGTATCATTTAGAATCAATGGCCATATAAAGAGTTTCCCAGACAAGAAAAAGCTAAAGAAGTTCATCACCACCAAATGAGTGTTATACAAAATGCTGAAGGGTCGCCCTGGCCGGTTTGGCTCATGAGCGGTTAGAGCGTTGGCCTGCGGTCCAGAGAAACCCGGGTTCAGTTCCTGCTAAGGGCACGTACCTTGGTTGCAGTTTGTCCCCGGCCCTGGTTGGTTGTGCGGGTGGCAGCACTCGATGTGTCCCTTTCATGTCGATGTCTCTCTCTCTCTCTCTCTCTCTCTCTCTCTCTCTCTCTCTCTCTCTCTCTCCCTCTCTCTCCCCCCCCTCTCCCTCTCTCTCCCTCCCACTCTACCTGAACAAAAAAGTGGAAAAAAGAGTTTCCCAGACAAGAAAAAGCTAAAGGAGTTCATCACCACCAAACTGTTATTATATGAAATGTTGAAGGGTCTTTTTGAAGAAAAAGATAAAATATATGAACAAACAAAATGAACAGGCAAAACAGAAACATTCACATAGATACAGAGAATATTTTGATGGTTGCCAGATGGGAGGGGGTTGGGGGAATGGGTGAAAAAGGTGAAGGGATTAAGAAGTACAAATTGGTTGCTAGACTGACGAACCTCAAAGGGAAGGGGGTTGGGGGGATAGGAAGAAATAAACCAGAAAACTTACATGCATAACCAATGGACACAGACAACAGTGTGGGAAAAGGCAGGAGGGGGGTGAGAGTGGGGAGGAGGGGGTCAATGGAGGAAAATGAGGAACATCTATAATACATTCTATAGATGTTTAAAACATCTATAGATTTAAAAAAATAAAATTAAAAATATAATAAAGGGTTAGGAGATATCTCCCAATAAAAAGTTAAAAAAAAAAACTCAATGGAAAAATATCCTCCGGTGAGGATTAAAAAAAAAGAGAACAGATAAATCTTGATTAAGTAAGATTGATCCTGATGTTTGCCTTGTCTTGCAGGATAACAGTAAATGGATTAATGGCATGGATGAGCAAATTATGTCTTGGGCTACTTCCAGACCTGAGGTCAGTAAAGATGAAGGCAATTATATGGTTTTTCTCAGCAAATCTTCTCATTGTAAATGCTTATATGTTTGTTCCCCTAGTGTCTCCCATAGAGGCTGGAATATACTTGGTAACCCAGTACATGTTTGTTTGAATGAATGGATGAGTCTAATTTTGAGATGATTGTATTTTCTAGGACTGGCACCTAGGAGGTAAATGTGATGTCTACTTGTGGGGTGCTGGCAGGCATGGACAACTGGCAGAAGCTGGAAGAAACGTAATGGTACCTGCAGCAGCTCCCTCATTCTCACAGGCCCAACAGGTAACTAACAGGGTAAAGAAATGGAGAAGAAATTTGGGAACTGACGATTCTGGTTCCCTAGCTGTCAGTAACATACTGTGGAATAAAATTTGTACATTTCATAGTCTATTTATTATAAGGAATTACTAAAAAAGAGTCATGTTATAGCTTCCAAATAAAAGCTTTCTAAGGTTTTTATCAGACTTAAGTTTTGCTAATAAGTTTCTAAATTTTTCTTGCTTTTATGTGTAGTGAGTTAACATCTTGATGCATTAGGCCTAATCAGTATATAAAAAGTTAAGGTAATCCTAATTACTTGATTCTTTCTTTATGGCCATAGACTTACTGGGATCTTGAGCCATATTTAATTGACACCCCTCCCCTCTTCTAATAATTGTGTACTATATTTCCAAATCTTTCTTGAGGCAACCACTTTCTCTTTTGTTCTTCTTTACCTCATTAAGTCCCAGAATGCACTATTCTTTTTCCTATATATCCCTTCCAGTTTTGACTCTTGCTGACCTATAGCCCAGTCTTTAATATTTTCCTATTATCCTTTCCTCTTCTTTTATCTATTTTGTTGTTTCTATTATTATTTGTACTCTGCACAATTGACTGAGATCCATGTAGATAATATGGTTCAGACTATCTTAACTAGTCAAATGAGCCTCATACATCTCTTAGTGAAGTAAGCAGTTTTATAATAATCAAGGGCTTATAGGAACCCATAGTCACATTACTCCCTCCCTTATAGTGAAAGGATAAAAAAAATGATGAAAATATCTTAGGTATATATGGAATCATTTTAAATGTTTGCATGTTAAAGCTATATAATAAAGGGTAATATACTTAGTTGTGTCTTTTTATACTAGGTCATATGTGGTCAGAATTGTACCTTTGTCATCCAGGCCAATGGCACAGTGTTGGCTTGTGGGGAAGGAAGTTATGGCAGATTAGGACAAGGAAATTCAGATGACCTTCATGTGCTGACAGTTATTTCAGCCTTACAAGGTAAAATTATCCTCAATTAAAACCTTGTCAGAAATTATAGCCTAACTATAGGAATGTTTGCTTATGTTAGAACTCAAACCTTTGCTAGTCATATAAGGCTTCACTTTATTTTGCGGTTCTTTAGACATGTACAGCCTTAATTTTCACATTTTAAACAATATTATTTTGCAAGTTACTTATCATAGCAGTGCTCAAACTCAGTGGTATAAATAACTGTTTTAAGACCCACTGGAGAATATAAAATTCTTTAAAATTGCAAAACTGTAACTAGGTAACTTATCAATAACAGTAGCAATCATATATGTATTTCATTAAAATTAAAAATCAGTTAATATGGATACATACTAAAGACTTTAAAGGGCATCTCTGTCAGAGTTCTCTGTGACTTGGAAAAAGAATATCTCTGGAGAAACCACTGCAGGAGACCCTGGTTTGTTTCTTAAGTTAACTTGGACTGACTTGAAGCTTACAAAAAGAGAAAAGAAGGTTTTTTAAGTAAAAGTATACAAGTAACAAGAAATTCAGAACCAATTCCTGAGTACCTCTGAGTTCTGTTCCTTGAGATCTAAGTGTGAAGAGTACAGTAGTGAGGGTGGGAGGGCTGGCTGGGTTCCTAACTGGTTCTACTACATCCTGCCTCTGGGACCTTGCACAAGTTACTAGACCTCTTTGTGACTCAGTTTCCCCAGTTGTAAAAGTGCTGACGATCGTATCTGCCTCATAGGTTCTAAGTTAAAATAGAAAATGAGATAGGAGTAGCTAGAACATAGTCCTTAATAACTGTAATTGCTCCCATAACCCTCTTCCTTGTCACGTTATTATTTTACGTGACTGCTTCCAATTTTTTAGGCGGTTTCTACAAATTTGATTTAAAATTAAGAAATTGTTTTTATTTCTGTAGTACTATTTTAGTATATTTCAATTCTGAGAATATTCTGTAGCAGCTACAAGTAAAGAGGGGAGTTTTAACATATAGTAACAGGGTTTCTGCTCTGTTCCAGGCTTTGTGGTGACTCAGTTGGTGACTTCCTGTGGTTCTGATGGGCACTCGATGGCCCTGACTGAGAGTGGTGAGGTCTTTAGCTGGGGAGATGGTGATTATGGCAAACTCGGCCATGGGAACAGCGACAGGCAGCGGCGGCCCAGGCAGATTGAGGCCTTACAAGGAGAAGAAGTGGTGCAGGTCAGGCAGGACATGGATAAGTTTGGCTTTGAATGTAAACATACTAGTTGTTTAATTAAATTTAGGTAATGGGAAATAATAGTAAAAATATATTACACAATCATTATAAGAGATCCGCTGCTTTTGGTTGTGTAGATTCATTCTTGAGCTTGTCAGAAGTTTGAATGTGCTTTGATGTTAGAATGGACTCCTTTTTCCTGAGCCAGCTGCTTGGCCCAGGCTAGGGTGCTGCAGGTCCTTGGAAGAAACATTATGCCAAACATATTGCCACACAGTTCTTAACACACAAATAAATGGAAAGCTTTGCTTTCAACCTATAATTATTGTCACAAAGGCAGAGTTCATATACATTTTCTGGAAAATCAGTTAGTGATATAAAATAATATTGTAAAGTTGCATAGCACTTTTGAGTTTACAGAGAATTTCCCTTTTCATTATTTCATGTAGTCTAGATCATCTGTACACAGGTGAAGAGTAGCAATAGTTCTTCCAAGGTATGCTGTTTATCCTGGTCTTCCTGAGGATGATGAGATAGATCAGACTTGGGGGAGCAAGAGGGCCATTTGGGCAGATAGAACATACTGGTCTTTGAAGATCCTGATTTGTCAGTGAAATTTATTATTGTACTAATAACCAAAAATTACTGATTCCTTTTTTTCTTAGTATCCCCTTTTAAGAAATTATTTTCTCCTTGGTTCTGTCTGTAGATGTCTTGTGGCTTCAAGCATTCAGCAGTGGTAACTTCAGATGGCAAACTATTTACCTTTGGGAATGGTGACTACGGTCGTCTGGGTCTTGGAAACACGTCTAATAAAAAACTTCCAGAGAGAGTGACTGCACTGGAGGGGTATCAGATTGGACAGGCACGGAATAATTAAATTATATGTTCTGTCTGATCATAGTTGCTTATGTTCTCTGTGTACTCTTAGACACTGTCCTTTCAAGAAAAAAGGAATCACCTGTTATATTTAACTTTATGTACATTATGCTTAGCTTAATTGATAGTTCGTAATTTTTTTCTTATGTGAAAATTAAAAATATATATATTTTTTCCCTTTATTGATTTTAGAGAGAAAGGAAAGGAAAAGTAGAGAGAGATAGAAACATTGATGAGAGAGAACATCGATTGGCCGCCTCCTGAATGCCCCTCATTGGGGATTTGGCCCACAACCTGGGCATGTGCCCTGACTGGGAATCGAACTGGCGACCTCTTGTTGCATGGGTTATGCTCAACCACTGAGCCATACCAGCCGGGCGGGCCTTATGTTAAAATTTATATGTTTAGTCAATTTAAGTTTGTTTGTCATATATTTGTCATATTTGATTCCACTTTAATTCAGCATGTGCATATTTTAAAGTTCTCTCCATAAAGTACTAATACAACTTAATATAAAACCTTTAAACAGTACAGACTTTTGTGACTCCTATCCAGTATGCTGGAAGTAGATGGTTGAACTGCAGCATCGCTGATAGCTACTACTCTTAAGCAATAATTGTCCCTGTCCTATACATATTGAAACGTTCTCTTGACAAGGAGATAAGATACTTTATCTTTTTCTATATTGTTCCTTAGACCTCTCTGGTATGAATACTTTTGAGTCATATGTACTTTTCCCCTATCTTTTGTGCTCTTTGATTCTGAGTTAGCCATAGATATTTGAAGGATTTCACTTTGAAGAAAAAAGATGTGTTTTTTTCTTTGTGGACATTAGGAATTATTTTTTGTTGACAAATTTTTGTTTTGTTTTTTAACATATGTAAAAGGCCCTTAAACCAATAAAAATCTTTGTAAACATAGCCAGGTTTTCCATGGAAGTAGAAAAGAGGGTCCCAGAAATGGGTATGTGTTTTAGGTACTATGATTTGCCTTACTGAATACCGGTTATTCCTCCAGGTGGCTTGCGGGTTAAACCACACTTTGGCAGTATCAGCAGATGGCTCCATGGTGTGGGCTTTTGGAGATGGTGACTATGGAAAACTAGGCTTAGGAAATTCCACTGCAAAATCTTCACCTCAGGTACCACTATTATCTTTAACCTAGGACAATATAGCTTTTGTCTCTATTTAGCCCTTATGGTAATTCTTAATGAAGTTTAGAAGTTTCTGCTGCTTATTCTTAAATGTTCTGCATTCTATAACTTGATTTTAAATAAACCATTAATAACTAAACTGGATGTAAAAATTCTGCAAGGATAAGTGTCTGTCTCTGTATACAGGCTGAACACCATGGAGACTACTTTCAGTGTAAAGAAGAGATAATATAAACGTATCTCCAGGGTGTCTTATGGGGGAACCATGAACAGTCTTATAGCTGTCATTTCAATGTATTATTACCACTGAATTATAAAGATATGCACCTCTGTTTAAAAAATAATAGAAAGGAAATTTGAGTGCATAAACGAATAAATTAGAAACTCTTACCACATTATAGAAGATTTCTTGGCTCTGCAGAAGACCTCTTACACAATTCTTTTATGTGGGTTTTCCTAACACATTTAATAAGCAGTATGATTTACAAATATTCAGTTTATATTCAGCTCCAGATTCACCATCATATATAGTCTGTGACATATGAAAAGTTAGATGGAATTCACAAAACCAGAAAGTCCCTCTCTGGAGAACATTTAAAGCAGTTACTGTCACCTCTGAAAGCAGAATAAGTCTGACTGGGAGCAGCCCATGGCTGACATGGTCTTGCTGTAGTCTTTAAAATGCCACAGATTTTTCTTTGGTTTCTGTTATCCAGAGGAATGCTTCCACTTCACATGAGTTTCTGGGGATTTTTTCCAAATGCCCTGGCACACTTCCTCCCCCAAATTCAGCTAGTTTGCATAACAATATGGGAAAAGAACATTTAGGGGTGTGGGTTTGGGTGGAAAGAGCTAATTAGCTGTTAGTGGTTTTACTGGAAGATAATTCTTGAGTTTATACATGCCAGTAGGTAAATTCAAGAGTATTCTTTTTCCTTTTTAAGGTGTGCTTTACACTTTTATTTTGCAGAAAGTTGATGTTCTTTGTGGAATTGGAATTAAAAAGGTTGCTTGTGGAACTCAGTTTTCTGTTGCATTGACCAAAGATGGTCATGTGTATACCTTTGGTCAAGGTAAGGCATTTCATTGCATTGCCTGTTTTGTGTACCCATATATTATAGAACCATTTGCCACCCTGATTTGTAGAAAGTGCTATAAATTGAGTAATTTTTTGTTCTGGTGATAAATGGGTTTCGTGACCTTCATTTACTAACTACTTTTCTGCTCCTCTTTGTGAACTTGGTCATAAAGACAATCTCCTCTCCATTGATGGCACCTCATGCCAGAGTCTTCACTCTTGCTAGAAGAGTTCCTCAGAGGCCCTTACCCTCCTCCTTTTTGCTGCCTTCACCGTGCTGCCACAAACACTGCCTTGACCACCAGGGTACCTCTGGATCCTGCCTCATTTCCGTAGTCCTTCTAGGGACTGGAGGTTCAGGTCTTAGGAATTCATATGCTCAGGGTTCACATCTTGAGGGGCAGAAGGAGCTGAGGCCATGTTATCAGAAAGTTTTGTGGGGTTCTGTGGGCTAGAGCCTGAGAAGAACCTGCTGCAGTAGGCAGTTAGAAGTCACTTAATGCTTTTTTGTTGCTGTTGTTAATCCTCACCCAAGGATATTCTTTCCATTGATTTTTTTCTTCTTTTTTTAGAGAGAGTGGAAGGGGGGAGGGAGAAACATTTATGTAAGAGAGAGACATCGATTGGTTGCCTCACACACACATCACGACCCCCAGACTTGGTCGGGGGATTAAACCTGCAACCTAGGCACATGCCCGTTACTGGGAATAAAACCCCCGTTTGGTGCATGGGCCAATGCTCTAACCACTTAGCTACACTGGCCAGGGCCCATGATTTTTGAGAGTACATTTTCAGTACAGTGGTGAGAATGGAAGTTAGGTTGTAGATGGTACCTGAGCCAGACAGGCCTAGAGGACATGGAGAAACAGGAGCTGGCCTGCACTTTTTAGAAATGTGGCAGCAAAGGTAAAAGGAGAAGTTGGCCAGAAGTTTGAGGACAAGACAGATTGAATGATGTCTTTTCTTAGAATGCAAGACCTTTAGGGCCTTTGTGAATTATGTACCAGTCCTCTCAAATATTGGGACACTGGACTGTCTCTTGGTTTGAAATACGCTACTAATTTTAATTTAATTTTATTTTTATGAATAAGACTGTGACATTTTATAAAGAAACAGTTTCAAACTTTTTATTCACTCAGTATACCTTACCAGAATAACAGCTTTGGCCCCAATGAGTTATATATGTCATTGCCATCCCACTATAAAATTTAAATGACTCATTAGAAAACATAAAAGGACTATGATGTGCCATCCATAAATTTCCTCTTGCTATTTTTTTTTTTTTTTCCAGATCGCTTGATAGGCTTGCCAGAGGGGCGTGCTCGCAATCACAACCGGCCACAGCAAATCCCTGTCCTGGCTGGAGTGGTCATCGAAGACGTGGCAGTTGGAGCTGAGCACACACTGGCTTTGGCATCAACTGGAGATGTATATGCCTGGGGGAGCAATTCAGAAGGACAGGTAAATATTTATCTTGCTTGCTACTCTCATATTCTGGATATCTGACAACATTCTTCATTTGGGAAAGGGAAGGGATATGCTAAGGACCTCATGATGTCTACCATAGTGCCTCAAGCAAATCACTGCCACAGGACTGATTTTTTTGTGAGTCCAGTTGTGCATCTCTCTCTTTCTTTATTGTGGCCAAGTAAGTATTATACCACGGTTTTTCAAAAATATCACAGCACAAAGATTAAGGGGATTTACTGTGTGTGTATATATATACACACACACACATATATATATATATCTGCACACATTAATAGGTGCCTGGCAATAGTGAGCAGCACTGTAAGTATTTGCTACTATCATCATCATCATTTCTGCTACAGTAATATGTGAGGTTAGACTAGGAGCATCAGTTGATCTGGAAAATGGAAAGAATGAAACAACAGTACTTTCATATTTTGTTTTGTGGTCAAACACAGTGTACATTTGTGTTTGTGCAGGAAGTCTTGTCACCCCCATTATACAGAGGAGTGAATTGAGCCTTTAAGAAGTTAAAAGACTCAAAGTTGATGGGTTTAGCCTATCCTATCTATGGAGGAGGGAGGGACTTTGGTGGGAAATGTAGATGCCTGCTATTACAATGGCTTTCAGCCCCACATGCAGAGCCACATCCCCTTCCTCTATAAATCCTCCCTGGGTCTGGCTGTCGATAGAGTAGGTAGTCTGAAGTCCTCAAGTTCAAGGTCCAATATTATTCATTTTGACTCTATTGTCTCCTCACCAGTGTCTTAACAGATGAGGAAGCTGTTCATCATTGTGGTTGCATGTTGTCTTAATGAGAGGAGAGTTGACACTGAGCACACTTATGGCAGGTCCCTGACAGGACCTTAACATAATCCTATCTAATGATATTGTGGTCCTGAGTTGCTGGAACACTGGGTGTTCCAGTCAGACCCTAAGAACAGAGATCTGGAGAAGAGAATCTGCTTCTGTAATTGCTTATTTATTGTTACACAGGCTAACTGTGTTAAAAATCAGGAAATCAGCCCTGGCCAGTTTGGCTCAGTGGTTGGAGCATCGGCTCTCAGACCAGAGTGTCTCGAGTTCGGTTCCCACTGAGGGCACATACCTCGGTTGTGGTTTGTCCCCAGCCCCGGTTGGGGTCATGTGAGTGGCAACAAGTCGATGTGTTGCTCTCAAATCCATGTTTCTCTCTCTCTCTTCCTCCCCTCTCTCCCTGCTGTTCTATCTGAAGATAAGTACAAAAATCTCCTCAGGTGAGGATAAAAAACAAAAACCAGGTAGTCAGTGTGTTTTAAGTAAAAGCTCTATAGAGCATTGTTATTTTTTTAGCTTTCTAAAAATGTATTTCCTCTCCAGAAGTGGAATTCAAGGATGTGTTCATTCATTAAGTCTCATCTGCTAGATTTGGAATGGCTTTATTGTAGCTTAGTTTTTAGGAGACAGTCTGAGCTCTGAGGACCATTCGGATAGAGAAAAATCAGAATTCATTTCATTATTTGTGGCTTGGGACAGATATTAATCTATTTATATCTGCTAACATCTAAGACAGATTTCATCATGCCGGCTTCCTCTCTTCCTCTTTCTAATTGAATCTCTGTGTATTTGTAATGTATCCCCAGCTTGGCCTAGGCCACACCAACCACGTTCGAGAACCAACCCTGGTAACAGTTTTGCAAGGGAAAAATGTTCGACAGATTTCAGCTGGCCGCTGCCACAGTGCTGCATGGACAGCGCCACCTGTCCCACCAAGAGCACCAGGTGAGGGATGAAATACCCATGCCACTGCAGCTTCTCTTTCAGCAGTACCCAGCTGCATTGTCTGCTTGCCTGTTTCAGACTGCATCCAGACATCGTTCTAAACCATGAATCCTTCCCCCACACAACCAAAGCACTCTTTGTGCTGCCAACACTGTAAATACTTTCATAGCAAGAGTTCTCCTGCAACTCTGTTGTGAACCAGTTGCCCTTTCTGCACCCCCAGAAGAAGAAAACATATCACTTAGGCAAGCAAAAATTTATAATATTAGAGCAGCAACTAAGTGTATTTTTATGTATAAAAGAAGTGATGGCCCTGGCCGGTTTGGCTCAGCGGTTAGATCATCGGCCTGCGGTCCTGAGAGACCCGGGTTTGGTTCCCGCTAAGGGCGCGTACCTCGGTTGCAGTTTGTCCCCGGTCCTGGTCGGTCGTGCGGGTGGCAGCCACTCGATGTGTTCCTTTCACATCGATGTTTCTCTCTCTCTCTGTTCCTCTCTCTCCCTCCCACTCTACCTGAACAAAAAAAGGGGAAAGTGAGGATAAAAAAAAAAAAAAAGAAGTGATGAATTGTGGCTTTCTGAGGCCTGCTGTTAGGAATAAAGATTAACAGCCCTGAGACCATTTGTCAAATTCTTTACCTCAGTTAACCATTGAAACATGAGGCTGTGCATTGGCACAGCAAAAAAAAAAAACTGTTGCCATTTACTCCAGCATGTAGCAGGACTAATGAGCTGTTTCTACCTTGTTATTGTTTGTTTTGCTTTTAATTTATTATGAAATCCTCATAGATCTACAAAAATATATAAAGAAAAATAAAATGTATATTTATATACTTAACATCCGACTGTGTACTCTTGCACGATTAGATCCATCTTTCATTCCCCACCAAAAAAAAAAAAAAAAAATGTAACTACCATAAGTGTGGCATTTATTCTTTTTTTTTTAATTTTAGAGAGAGAGGAAGAGGGAGAGAGATAGAAACATCGATGAGAGAGAACATTGATTGGCTGCCTCCTGCATATCCCCCACTGGGGATTGGGCCCACAACCTGGGCATGTGCCCTGACCAGAAATCAAACTGGTGACCTTTTGGTGCATGGGTCAGCACTCAACAACTGAGCCACACCAGCCAGGCACATTTATCATTCTTATGCATTTCTTCATATATGGACTATTTCTTTCCCAGGTCCTCAAATCCTTTCTTTCTACCATCCTCTGTAATTGAAGGCACTAGAATTTCCCTGAAATGACCTTGTGCCTGAGAGCTCAGCATTCTCTTCCTTGTTTTCCTAACCTTTCTACTTAGCCACAGGTCCTTAGGAAAGACTCCCCATGGAGATTTTTTTTTTCTCTTAGATATTTCCTAAGAGAGAAAGGAGGACTACCAAGTAGATTCCAAAAAACAGGAGGCAGTTTCTGGTTCACAGGATCTACAATGAGCAGTACTGCCCATGCACTGACAATTTCAGGTACTTAGGGGCTTCTGCAGCTTCAAGAGGGATTTTCCCTCCCACTTCAGGACAGAGGCTGCATGGTGTGGTGGTTTAAAGTTCAAACTCTGGAACCACACTGCCTGGGTATAATCCTGGCTTTTCCATTTATGAGCTAAGTGACCTTGAGACTCACTTTTCTTGTCTATGAAATGAGGGTAATAACAGCACCTATTATAACAGTGGTTCTCAACCTGTGGGTTGCGACCCCTTTGGGGATCGAACGACCCTTTCACAGGGGTCACCTAAGACCATTGGAAAACACATATTTCTGATGGCAGTTCATAACAGTAGCAAAATTACAGTTATGAAGTAGCAGTGAAAATAATTTTATGCGCCCTGGCCGGTTTGGCTCAGCGGTTGGAGCGTCGGCCTGCGGTCCAGAGAGACCCGGGTTCGGTTTCCGCTAAGGGCACATACCTCGGTTGCAGTTTGTCCCTGGCCCTGGTTGGTCGTGAGGGTGGCAGCCACTCGATGTGTCCCTTCACATCGATGTTTCTCTCTCTCTCTCTTCCTCTCTCTCCCTCCCGCTCTATCTGAACAAAAAATGGAAAAATGTCCTCGGGTGAGGGAAAAAAAAAGATTAAAAAAAAGAAAATAATTTTATGGTTGGGGGGTCACCACAACGTGAGGAACTGTATTAAAGGATCGCAGCGTTAGGAAGGTTGAGAACCACTATATTATAAAGAGCTATAGTAGTAAGTGAACCAATTCCTGGCTCTTAGAATGGTACCAGGCACATAAAATTACTCAATAAATGTTAGCCTTTTTTTTTATCCTCACCCAAGGACATTCTTGCATTTATCTTCTGATAGAACGGGAAGGAGAGGGGGGAAGAGAGAGAGAGAAACATCTATGTGAGAGAGACACATAGACTGGTTGCCACCCACATGACCCCAACCGGGGCCAGAGACAACTGCAACTGAGGTACGTGCCCTTAGCGGGAGTCGAAACTGGGTCTCTCTGGTCTGAGGGCCGACACTCTAACATCTGAGCCAAACCGGCCAGGGAAGCTTTAATTAATAGTAAAATACCTCTGGGAACTGAGCTGTACAAATCTTTATTTACAGGAAACTCAGATCTAAGTTGAGTATCTTGTTTCTACTCCTTTATGCATTTTTTTAGAGGATAACCATGGATACAGTCTTCGTAGTCTTTGCTTCAGCTCTTATTCTTGCAGTGAAAAGCTTTCATGAATCATGCACCTATATCTTTCATTCTGTCATGGTCACTTTCTGTTAGATCCCTAGTAAGTATGGGAGGTGACTCTGCTAAGGTGCCCATTTCCATTTTCCAGAACTGCCTGCCTGGTCTTGGCCCTCACCTTGTGTTATTATGAAGTTGACAATTATTGAATATGAAAGGAAGAATTTGGGTTTTTCTAGTTTTTTTGTGAAGGTACTATTTCAGTCCCATATTTAAATGGGAAACTAAATTAAAGAAGGAAAAAAACAAGTATGATAAATACAAAAGATGTTTTAAAAACCAACACAAGTTCACTATAAATTAAGAATTGCTGGATAGATAAATTGATAAATATGTGATGTAGCAAATATAGCAAAATATTTATTATAGAATTTAGATGGTAGGAATGGATGTTCATTGTACACTTTTCTATGTGTTTAAAATTTTTCAAAATACTGAAAATGCAGGCAATGCATTTTCCTTTATACATGTCCATTTGCTTTCTGGGCAGGTGTATCAGTACCTCTGCAGCTGGGCCTGCCCGATGCAGTGCCCCCCCAATATGGGGCATTGAGGGAGGTGAGCATTCACACCGCGAGGGCCAGGCTCCGGCTGCTTTACCACTTCTCGGATCTCATGTACTCATCCTGGAGGTTACTGAATCTCAGCCCCAACAACCAGGTAACATACTGGCTTGGGAAACAGTGCCCATGATGTGCTCACCAGGTCTGGGTCTTTCTTTCAGCCTTCGGAAAATTCTTTGATAGCTAATACTTCTTACTTTTAGCACCCAAGAGAGGTAGAAAAAGCAACAATTCTGTTTCCATTTTATTATTGGTTTAGTGATAGTTGAGATATTGGTAATCATACTGCTAGACACTAAGTGGCTTTCTCTCTGTGTTTTGGTTTGTCTAAACCTCAAGGAAGAATGAATGGCTAAGTATATATATAAAGTCCATTATATGATTTCAAAACTTAAGCACACAAAGCTGTTAGTACCAGTTGAAGCTGTTACATGAACGAGTCCACAACATTTAGGAGACGTTTTGTTCTTCTTACAAATGCACTTTCTGGGTTCTATGAAAGGGGGGGGAAGGGAAGATAAAGTAAATTGGGCTGATTTGACCGTATTTATGGAATAATCTAGAAATAAAGAAGGAAAGCATGCTGGCTATGTTTGTTTAATTGTAGGCATGCCTGCCAAAATGTATATCAGTTTATAAAACTGTTCACCAAAAATATTTTGGGGGAACCAGTCATGGGGCAGATGAGAGATTTGACAAATCATTGTTAGTAGATAATCAGCCAGGTTATGGAATACTGTGTGCACTAAACAGAGTGCTAGCAAACTGTTTGTAATTAGTGGGAGAACTGTTTACTGATACAAAGTTAAGTGAGAAAAGCAGTAGAAAATCATATAAACAGTATAATCTCAATAATGTGAAAAATGTATGTCTATATAACATGGAAGGAAATAGATCAAAGTGTTCATGGGCCACTATGGAAAACAATATGGCGTTTCCTCAAAAATTTTAAAATGGAACTGCCATTTGACCCCGTAATTCCACTTCTTGGAATATATCCTAAGAAACCTAAAACACCAATCAGAAAGAATACATGCATCCCTATGTTCATAGCAGTGCTATTTAGAATAACTAAGATCTGGAAACAGCCCAAGTGTCCATCAATAGATGAGTGGATAAAAAAAGCTGTGGTACAGCCCTGGCCAATTTGGTTCAGCGGTTAGAGCATTGGCCTGTGGACCACAGAGTCCCGGGTTTGGTTCCCACTATGGGCATGTATCCCAGTTGCAGTTTGTTCCCGGCCCCGGTTGGGGTCGTGTGGGTGGCAACCAGTCAGTGTGTCTCTCTCTCACATTGATGTTTCTCTCTCTCTTCCTCCCTCTTTATCTCCCACTCTATATGAAGATAAATGCAAAAATGTCCTCGGGTGAGGATTTAAAAAAAAAAAAAGCTGTGGTACATACACACAATGGAACACTATGCAGCTGTAAGAAAGTAGGTTTCTTATCCTTTGAGATGACATGGAGGGACCTGGAGAGTATTAAGCTAAGCAAAATAAGCCAATCAGAGAAAGACAAGTACCACATGATCTCACTTGTTTATGGAATATAATGAACAAAATAAGCTGACGATCAAAATAGATCCAGAGACATGGAAGTAGGAAACAGACTGACAAACCTCAGAGGGAAGGAGGATAGTGGGTGGGAAAAGATAAACCAAATAACTTACATGCATATATGCACAACCAATGAACACAGACAATTGTGTGAGGAAGGCAGAAGGGGGGTGGAGAGTGGGGAGGAGGGTGTCAGTGGGGAACATCTGTAACACCTTCGACAATAGAGATAAAAAACAAAGTGTTAATGGGACCGTCTCCATATGGTAGGATCACAGAAGATTTTATTTGTATGTATTTTTGTGTGTCCTTTTCTATATTTTCCAAGTTTTTAAAAATAATAATCATATTTTATCAGAAAAATTATTTTTTAAAGTGACTAGTTACTCATATCCAGGTTTCTGCTTTTAAAGCGAATTTTTTAAAAAATTGTATTCTAAAAGTGAATAGTGTTATTTCCTTTAAGCCTTGGAGTATACCATTTCTGATAAGCTTACTTTCTGTTACAGAACAGTACATCTCATTATAATGCTGGAACATGGGGCATTGTGCAGGGACAGCTTCGGCCTTTGTTAGCCCCAAGAGTCTACACCCTCCCGATGGTGCGTTCCATAGGAAAAACCATGGTTCAAGGAAAAAACTATGGACCTCAAATTACAGTAAAGAGGATATCAACCAGGTTAGCATGTTTGTGTATGTTTTACAAACTAGCTAGCATTATTTCAGATGAACATTAGTAACTAATTTCTGTGAGCCTTAGCTTCCTCTTTGTAAAATAGGACAGTAATAGTGCTTACGTTAGTGCCCAATGTGGTTGTGGTGGGCCTAGCACAGTGTTTGGCTGTTGTTAAGTTGGCCTCTTCATTCACTGATAGGAAGATATCTTCAAGTACACTTTGTGGTGATTAGGGAAGTTTTATTTTATTCTGTTTTCCTTTTCTTTTAAAGAGGACGGAAGTGTAAGCCTATCTTTGTCCAAATAGCGAGACAAGTAGTTAAACTGAATGCATCAGACCTTCGCCTGCCCTCCAGAGCGTGGAAGGTTAAGTTGGTTGGAGAAGGGGCCGATGATGCTGGAGGAGTGTTTGATGACACAATCACAGAGATGTGCCAGGTATATTCATTCACTGTTGGCCATTTTACTATTTCCAGTGTTCATTCTGTCAGACATGTTTTTATAAATGTAGCAAGGATGCATTTGTGAACCTTATATAAAGTCATGCTGTTAATGATGTTAATGATGTATAGGTAAATTATAGTAAGGGTTTGTGAAATGCTTTATGAGGATACCTTACTGAATAAATGTCAGTGCATAGCCATCTACCAATGACTCACCATCTGTTGTGCTATAATATTGGCAGGGAAAACAGCGATGACACATTTATATTTATGTAACAGACAAATCCGGACCACTCATGTGCTCTGATATATTCTGGTGCCCTTGGAACTGCCAGGCTCCAGGTGAATTAGAAAAACAAGTCTTCAGATCGGCAGTGGCAGCTTTGCTTCCAGATCTGCTCCTACCCTTCAGCCTTACCAGGATTTTTCTGATAAATCTTGTGACTAAAACAACACATAGCCATCAGTTATTGCATCTATTTGAACATCACTGTACCCTACTGACAGGTGCCCCAGCTCCTGCCCTGGACTGACTTTTTCATCTTTTCATCTTAGTTCTGCATACTGCAGGATATTTCCTACCTGGGGGAGTTCCTAATTTCATTTTAAATTAAAACTGCAAAACAGTCATAGAGAGATGGCTGGTTGTCCCATAGCATTATAAAGTTCTCAAATATTATTCAAATATTATCTTTTTAGTATGATGTTTAATACAGTTAGTTTATTCTCTTGATGTATTTGGCTTTTATTTCTCAAAAATTTTTTCTTGCCCTGGCTAGTTTGGCTCAGCGGTTAGAGCATCGGTCCGTGGACCAGAGACCCAGGTTCGGTTCCTGCTAAGGGCACATACCTCGGTTGCAGTTTGGCCCTGGCCCTGGTTGGGGTCATGTGGGTGGCAACCACTCAATGTGTCTCTCTCACATCGATGTTTCTCTCTTTTTTTTCCTCCCTCTCTCCCTCTCACTCTACCTGAAGATAAATTCAAAAATGTCCTTGGGTGAGGATTAAAAAAATTTTTTTTTCTTTCTTCTACAGGAACTTGAAACTGGTATTGTTGACCTTCTTATACCCTCTCCCAATGCTACTGCAGAAGTGGGTTACAATAGGGACAGGTAAGACAGTCAATAAATGTTTATGGAATGTCAATAATAATAATAATAATAATAATAACAACAACTCACATTTATGGAGTGCTTAGTATGTGCCAGGCATTGTTCTAAGTGCCTTATATGTATTATCCCATTGAATTCTCATTATAACCCTAAGGAGTAGGAACTACCATATTCTTTTATTCACAAATAAGAGAACTGAGGCACTTTTATCACGTGATATTTAGTATGGGACCCAGCTCTTATAGGGGGAGAGGAAACTCAGATTTGATAATGAAACCTGACTTCTTTTGTGATTTTGAAGGCCAGCATGGCCTCTCCTCAAGGAATTTGCTGCATCAAAATTTATTTAAAAACTTTGATATACTATCAAATCACAGCACTTAGTATTTGCAATTGTATATTATTCCTGTATTTGCCAAATTTTGAATTTTTGATCTTGTGAATTGTACGTGGTCAATGAAATGATTTTAGGAAATAGGGCATCCTGGAGCGATAGACCATTCACTTGCCCTTTCACGGTTCTTCTAAAAATAACTCCAAATACGGCCACTGTGCTATCCAAAACAGCACCTGCAGGCCACACGTTACTGTCGAGCACTCAGAATGTGTGGTTAGAGTAGCTGAAGAACTGAATTTTAAATTTTATTTATTATTATTTTTTTTAATCCTCACCCGAGGACATTTTTCCATTTTTTGTTCAGACAGAGTAGGAGGGAGAAAGAGGAAGAGAGAGAGAGAAACATCGATGTGAAGGGACACATCGAGTGGCTGCCACCCGCACGACCAACCAGGGCCGGGGACAAACTGCAACCGAGGTACGTGCCCTTAGCGGGAACCGAACCCGGGTCTCTCTGGACCCCAAGCCGACGCTCTAACCGCTGAGGCAAACTGGCCAGGGCTTAAATTTTATTTAAATAACATGGCCACATGCTGGGCAGTGCAGGTCTGGACTAATGCTACAACTGTTGGGTAACTTATTTCTAATACAGTTGAGGACAGTTTTGTATGAAATGTTTTCTTTAATTCTGCAGGTTCCTTTTTAACCCTTCTGCCTGCCTTGATGAACACTTAATGCAATTTAAGTTCTTGGGAATTTTAATGGGTGTTGCCATTCGCACAAAGAAGCCTCTGGACCTCCACTTGGCCCCTCTAGTGTGGAAGCAGCTGTGCTGTGTCCCACTCACCCTGGAAGACCTGGAGGAGGTGGATCTGCTCTACGTGCAGACCCTCAACAGCATTCTTCACATTGAAGACAGTGGGATTACCGAGGAAAGTTTCCATGAGGTAACTGCTGGCCAGCCCATGCTTCTGCTGGTGTTGGATAGAAATTTTTTTTTTTAACTCAGCTATTATCTTCTACTTGCTGTCTGGCTGACCTACGCTATGTCCCATTGCCGCCCTTAGAAGCTCAACCCCAGCAATTTAAATTGCTGCTAACAGAGAGAGTTAGCTCTAGCACTCAGTTTCTGCTCCTTCCCCTTTAATCCATCTTCTATATGTTAGAGGACCAAGAGAACCGAGGTGGAGAGGGAGGCCTGGGGTAACCACAATTCGTCCAACCTGCTTTAGGGGAGAAAGATTCAGCCACATTTTTAAGTACAGCCAGATGAGTCAGCATTCCCTGCTGATCAAGTAACCTGATCAGCTATCTCGATTGCCTTGTTTTTATCCTTAGAAATCTTGGTGATGTTACTGTTTTGCTATATTTGTGAGTAACATACTTTTTGTTATCATTTCTACCATGTAGTGAAATTTTTGTTTCCTTCTATTCTTAGATGATTCCTCTTGATTCTTTTGTTGGCCAGAGTGCTGATGGCAAAATGGTTCCCATTATCCCTGGTGGAAATAGTATCCCACTCACATTTTCCAATAGGAAGGAGTATGTGGAGAGGGCCATTGAATACCGACTTCATGAGATGGACCGACAGGTGAGGTGAAACATTTTGGGAGGTGCACAGTGAGTATTCGCCTTAGTCTCCCAACAAGAGCTGCATGGTTACTACCAAATTTTAGCATATGAATTTACCATTTTGATTCATTTGTATCTATATTTAAGCCCCTATTCAGAACCTTTTCAGGCCATATTTCTGGGTCTCCTATTTTCTTACTCAAGGCCTTTCTTAGGTCAGCTCTAAATTGGTCACCGGCTGGATTGAGCCCAAGCTCTGACCCAAGCCTTCATACCCTGCATTCTTACTCTTCCTCATCTCTTACTGCTTTCCAGCTCAGTGTCCCCACTCCAGCTTGGTCAGTCAGGGTCCCTGTGAAGGAACCCCTGAACACGGATCTTGCAGTCCCACGAGTGCCTCTTCCCTTTTCCTGCCACGCTCCTTCAGGCCCCAGCTGAAAATGCATTTCTTCTACAGACCAGTTTTGCTATAGGTCCCTAACCTATAGAGATCTCTTTTGTTACTTAGAAATTCCTCAAGATATCACATACTTCTGTGTTGTGGTCTAAGAATTAGGCTGCAGAGTTTGGGTCTTGTTTCTTCAATTAGCTTGTAAGACATTAAATGAAGAATGTATTCTTTCTTTCCATCTATCTATACCCTATATATTCTTATTCTATGTTGATATGTAGTAAGCATTTAATAAATTATAGAAGTATGATGAGGGATTATAGAAATGAATATTGTGTTCAAAAATGATTTTTTTTTTTTTTGGTCAGTTCGCAATAGCCACTTCAGTAATCCTTTATTTGCAGAACATATTAGGGTTGTAGTGAGAGCTGGACTCAGGTTCTGAGGCTGTGACTAATTTAAAATGTATATATTCTATACCCTTCACTCCTGGTTCCTTCTTTGACTCTGACTTTGGGCCAATTCCAGTCAAAACACTAAATCCCTTAGTTTAATGAGGGTGGGTTCTGTCAGCAATGCTGTTTACATAGCCAGAGCTTAGGATTTGTCTCTAGTTCTCAACTATTTTTAATCCTCAGAGAGTGAATAACTGATTGAAAATGCATTGATCACCTCCTGCATACCAGGCATGGTCTGGGCACCTTCATGTACAGTTTTTCCCATAGTTAACTCTGAGATAAGGATTACTACTCCCATTTCACAGATGAAAACACTGAGCTCAGAGACATGCAGTAGTATGCCCAAGACAGAGCCAGGATCTCAGACCAGGTTTAACTTCATGGTCCAGGCTGTTCTGCTGGCCCTTCCTCTGAAGGTTGCATTGACCCTCCACTCTCTGTCAGTGGTGCTCTGCTCTGCCCTGGCTTTGTTCCTTTCTCTATGAGTAGGCCTACTTCCTCTTTCACTTCCTCCTCGTCTCTTAGAACACAGTGTTCTTCCCATAGCTGTTCCCAAGTGCCTCCTGCCCAAGCAACCAGCCCATACTGTAGCTTCAGTTTTTTTAGACAGCTTTTGGTTTGTGTTCTATCAAGCATGACATCTTGGTTTTGGCAGACTTTGGATGAGGTATTTTAATATCAGTAGAGACCACCCTACTGCCAATTCTGTTTCTTAGTCCCAGGCATGAGAACCCTAGGACCTTCCTCAAAGTATGCCTGCTGTGGAGGCTCTCAGGTTTTGTTTTGTTTTGTTTTGTTTCTTATGGTAGATAGTTTTGAGTTTGCTAAGAGTGAAGGTGTACTTATGAAACAAGCCTTGAAGAGTGATGAGTCTGTGTGTAGGGGTTGCACTACTTGCAACCTTGGAAGACTTCTTCCACACAGAGTATGGGCAGCTCCTAGCAGCTCCCACTTGGCATTCCCCTGCTGGGCTGTTCTCAGCACTGTGCTGGGAGAACAGAGGCAGTACAAACTTTCCAGTCACACAGACTTTCATGTAGTTACTCAGTTAAAATTCTCATCATAATTACGTGAGCAGCAGTTGTGTGCCTCACTCTTAAGGTGAGGAAATTATGGCAAAAGAAGTAGTAGAGCTGGGGTTTTGAACCCAAGTCCCTAATTAAATTCTCAGTCCTTTCTACTGCCCTGCTACAAAGGACTCTCCAGTTTTACTTTCTTCTTTGTACTTTTCTAACTTTTTTTTAACAATGAATACAAATAATTTCTACCAAAAATTGACTGTTTTCAAAAGAAAAATATGTTACAAAAACAGGAGAAGCTAGACATGTCCTCTAAGAGCTTCTTGCCCTGCCGAGGAGACTAGCAATCCCACCTAGCACACTTTCACAGCCCGTAGCCACATGTGGCATGTGTGAGGAAGTGGGGTTGACACTGGGGAGAGCCCAGCAGACTGGGATTTTGTGGGGGAGGGGAGGTGGAGTCCTAAATTGGACTTGAACTAGGGCCAGAAGGAGTATCTGAGTCTCACAAGCAGGGAGCAGCTCTAACACAGGGTCAGCAGGAAGGAGGGTGGGCCGAGTGCATGGGCACTCATGGCTGGAGTGCTCAGGGGTAATTAGAGGGTCTGGGGAGCGGCTGAGCAGGCTGGAGGTGCCAGCCCTACTGGGTCCATGATGGGTGCCCAGGTTATGCACACATGTTGAATGAACTAGCTCTCCTCGGGGCAGGTGGCTGCAGTCCGAGAAGGGATGTCCTGGATCATCCCCGTGCCACTGCTGTCCCTCCTCACGGCAAAGCAGCTGGAGCAGATGGTGTGCGGGATGCCTGAGATCTCTGTGGAAGTCCTGAAGAAAGTGGTGCGGTACCGGGAGGTGGATGAGCAGCACCAGCTGGTGCAGTGGTTCTGGCACACGCTGGAAGAGTTCTCCAATGAGGAGCGGGTGCTGTTCATGAGGTTTGTGTCTGGAAGATCTCGACTACCAGCCAACACTGCTGACATTTCTCAGAGATTTCAAATCATGAAGGTTGATAGGGTAAGTAAGCTATTTCTTCTTCCTTGATAATATCTGTCCTTCTTGCATGTTGGGAAAACCAAATTGTGTCCCTCAAGTAGGTCTGCCAATTCAAGCTTAATGCTTGGAATTTCCAGATTAAAATGAAAAAATGAAGCAGAAAAACTTGTTCAGAAACATCATATAACCTCAGTAAAACAAAGTCCTAAACAGATGTAGAAGGCACACTACAACCAACAACCTTCAGTAATTCCCTATATCTTCTTGAGTGAAAGCTAAGCTTGGCAGAGGGATTGTCATGTTGCCTCTGTCTCTTATTTCCTACGCCTTTTCATTGTATGACATCACTGGAACGTGGTCTTGTTTGTTTTCATGAAGATACTAACCATTAACTGGTGCACACACTCCTGAAGGAACTTGAAGACATGGGGAGCAGCGATAATGTGCTCTGCAACTACTTGTGTGGTGTGCCTCATGGAGCAGCCAGTGCAGCTTCTCTGTGGCTTGATGAAAGGCCCCAGCTGCAGAGCCCCCGCCCAGCTGCTGTTTTGACAGATGGCTTAGGAATAAAAGGGCTTAGAGTCTTAAATGTACGTTGCTGCCAGAGTCATCTTTCTCAAGCACCCATCTGACCATGTCACTCTCCTCCTTTCAGACCATTCAGGGGCCCCCTGTGTTGACTCAGGACAAATGCTGGTCACCTCCAGGCCTCTGCCCCACTTTGTGATATAACCTCTTGACACTTACTATGTTTTGGCTATAATGGACCGCTTGTCTTTCTCCCTGACGGACCATACTGTTTTTAAACTTCTTTGCCTTTGTGTAGGCTATTTCCTAGCTTTATCAAGTTCTACTTAACATACTTTTCCATCTGTGCCTAACAAGCACATATCTGTCCTTTAAGCTTAATGTCATCTCCTCCAGGAAGCCCTCCTGCTTTCCTGTGTCCCCTATCATTCCTGAGGGCAGACTTAGATCTCCTTCTATCCACTTCCTGGACACCTGGTATATACCCCTCAAACCCAACATTAAGTTAGAAGTGTCTGTTCCCTCTGTCCCTGCTCCCTACCTCCTCCCCAAAGCTGGGCAGTCCTCCAAACAGGGCCCGTGGTGTTTATTCTGGAAACAGTAAGGAAAGTATGGCCGCTTCACACAAGGGCTCTTCCTGCCAGTTTCAGCAGTTTTCAGTATCTGCCTTTCTGGTGTTTTTCCAGTACCTTCTCCTGGAGGTTGCTATTGCCAAAGCCATCCCTCCCCCACTGCCTCCCGAGGCTGCCTGCCCAGGCTCCACTCCTGGGCTAGGCTTGTTGGGGAGGCCACGCACAGGAAGGGCTATGAAAAGAGCCTTTCCATAAATTTTCTACATGACTTGCCAGAAACTATAAGTTGTAAATCTGTTTTGTTGCTTCAGAGAGAGGTGGGGAGGAGGAACTGGTTTATTTCTATTCAGCCCAGGGAAAAACCTTGCCTTATATCTGTCCAGGGCTACCCCTGACATCCCTGGAATTAATCCACCACTAATCCCCTGCCAGTGGGTGGGGGGTGTTGGCCTCAGAAAACTGACCACTGTGCCTCTCCTTTGTGACTGACTCTTAGACTATTTCTCCCGTTTTCAAGTCCGAGCCACCTGCTAACGTTTCCCTCAGTGCCTCTGCTGGTTTGGGTTTTTCTGCATTCAAGCTTTCTGTGTCATCTCAGTTAGGCCCCTGGGCCCTTCATCTCCCACCTCTTCGAAATGCACTCACCTGGTGTAGGGTGTAGGTCTTGGAGAAGGAGAAGGAGGCTGGTTTTAAGTGGAGGTTGAGCAAAACAGAGTGGGCAGGTTCTTTTTTAAAAACTTATAAAATCAATGTAATATTGTTATAGTTATTACAGTTTGGAAAATGTTTGTGTTTGCTGGGAGGGACAGGAAACGTATATAATCCTAGCTCTCTAGTAGTAGCCATTCTTACCTTTCACCTGTGTAATTCCTCCCAGTCTTTGCCTCAAGCATACACATTTTTGTATGATGTATTTAAAATTTTGTATTCTGCTTTTTTCTCTTGACAGTCTGTTCCCAGCACTTTTCTGTTTTGCTACTAGTCATCATAATTATCATTTTAAATGACTGCATCACCGTCAGTTAAATGGATGGGCTGGGATTTAATTAACTTCTGCTTCCTCATTTGAGCTGTGTGCTGGTGGCCATGGCGGGGCAGGGGTGGGGGTGGGGGCAGAAGCGCGGCGGCTTCCTAACGATTGTTCCTTCCATTTCACCAACTCTGTTGGGGGATCCCTGAAGCAGCTTCACATTTGTACCCTTTTGGTGAAAGGGAACGAACTTTGTTGCACTCTTATTTTGTGGCGGGCACTGTATGAAGCGTGTTCCCTCAAGTAACACTGCCAGTCAGGGCTTGTTCTCACTTTACACATGAAGGCACTGGAAGAGTGAGGAGAGGAAGGGAAGCATTTTTGCCAAAAGTCTTGATGGCTATGGACACCAGAGCCCATGCTCTTTCTGCCATGGCCCAGTCTCCGCTCCCCTTGCAGCTGGCCACTCAGTCATGTCTGTGGAGCCCATCTAGAAGGCAGGGGGGTGCTTTCCTCACTGGCGGTGGTCATGGGCGCCACTCTACCTCCATGACACCCCGATGCCGCACTCATGACTCTGGGTCTCTCTCCACAGCCTTATGACAGTCTGCCTACCTCACAGACCTGCTTCTTCCAGCTGAGGCTGCCCCCCTACTCCAGCCAGCTGGTCATGGCCGAGCGCCTGCGCTACGCTATCAACAACTGCCGCTCAATCGACATGGACAACTATATGCTCTCGAGAAACGTGGACAACACGGAGGGCTCCGACACCGACTACTGACTGCTGGGGGTGCTGCCACCCCATTTTTCTCAGTAATGCTCACTTCCAGTTTAATGTTGATTTACTTTTATGGTAACTACATAGATGTTTTAGGAACATAAACTGACATTATAAACAGTGGCCACATTTAGTTACTCTAAATGTAACAAAGAAATTAGATGTTTTTATTTTTCTGTGATTGTACCAAAAAAAAAAGACAAAGTGCTCTCAGTCAGGTTTTTCCCTTCATATTTTTGGTCACCTTTGATAAGTTTGCATGAAACCATTTTGGTGCATTTTTTAGTTGGGAATGGTACCTTTTTGTAAACCCACCCAGTGAACATGAAATTGTACATTGTGTATAATTGTTCATTAGAAAGGACAGTTTTACATGAATATTCATATATTTATTTTGTTTTAATTTGAATTGCCTGTGCGGGGTTCTTTATGCAGAGAAATAAAGCCAGTCAGGAAACATAAAGTGAGCTGCTTCTGTTACTGCCAGCGGAGCTTCTGACAGAAGGAGCAAGCTTTCGGGTAGTCTCTCCGACAGCTTTTTGACCCATCAGAAACATTCCTTCCCACTGAGAGTGGGCTTTGCTTGGAAATGACATAGTAGAGGGCCACGTGGGCAGAGCCGTCCCTGGGCCTGGAAGCCCCTGTTTTCATTTGTTCTGTCCTGGGTTTCTCACTCTGTTTCCTCAGTCCAGAGGCCTTGCTTTAGCCTCTCCGCCCATTCTCTCAGCACCACCCTTCATCCCTCAACATAGCTGGCTTATGTGTAACATGCTAGAAAGAGCCTTTCTTGAAGCCCTGGATGCCTAGTGTGGGTTGCAGCTCTACTAGGCAAGGAGGAAGTTAACCACAGTAATACGGTTCTGACCCTGCCTGTGAAGATCAAGTGATGGAATGAAAGAGCAGGGCAGTTTATAATAACATGCCACGTTTGCAGGGAGGGCGGCCAAGTGAGGGGTGTACAGCTATTGCTCATAAGCACTTAGCATGCAAGGATGAGTGACCAAGTGAATGAGTGAGTGAATGTGTGAACTAATATGAGAACGAATGAGTTGCTTTCATATTCTTGAATGGTGGATGGCGCGGAGTTGTGCAGGGAGCTGGAGAAGACATTACACTCTTGGTGCTTGAACTCAGCCCTTAGTGGCCCTGGGCATTGTGTTCATTTGTTCAGGACTGTCAGGATGAGCATGTGGTTCTAGGGGAAAGGCCATCTTGACAGCATCTGTGAAGACTCTGGCTGCCAGGAGTGGGAAGAGGAAGAGGACAAGGCCTTTGGGTGGCTTGGCTCCTTCATCTACAGCAAGTTCAAACTAAAAGCTGCTTCAAGACTGACAGCCTGCTCAAATGAAATGCCAGACAGAGAACCTTGCAGGAAGGTATTTCCCACAAGGAAGACAGAAGATGTGTATTTCCGCCCTGGCCAGTTTGGCTCAGCCATTAGAGCGTTGGCCCACAGACCAGAGTCCCGGGTTCGGTTCCCACTAAGGGCATCAGTTGCGGTTTGTCCCCGGCCCCAGTTGGGGTTGTGCGGGTGGCAACCAGTTGATGTGTCTATCACATCAATGTTTCTCTCTCTCTCCCTCCATCTCTCCCTCCTGCTCTATCTGAAGATAAATGCAAAAATGTCCTCAGATGAGGATTAAAAAAAAAAGGATGTATATTTCAGAGAAATTGGAAGAAAAATACAGTTTGTTGGCTAAGATAATGTGGTGCATGGATCTTTCCCAATGAGACTATCTAATAATATTTAGAATGATGACATCTTAGTTTTATTGAAAGAAGCTTCAATTGGAACTGGGTCTCAGAAGGAGATTATAGCTTCTGGGGAACATGGGGTTTGGGGGCAAAGACAAGCATTTAATACTTGATCTGAGAGCTTAGTCAGTAGCAGTGGTGAAGGGCTCTCGGCATGAAGCACCCACTCGGGGGGTCAGAAGGCAATGCCCAGGCCTCTGGACTATGCTGAGAGACGGGTCTTTTAGAGCCTTCTGGGCTGCTTTCTGGTGACAAGTGGATGGTCTTCTTGCTGGGCTAGACTGGGCTGAGGGTGTGCTGAGCTGAAGGATATGCTGTCTGAAAGACTTTTAAATCAAAGTAGTACCTCAACCTTGTTAGGCTGTGACCTCTGCTGCCACAGTTTGCTCTGAACTGAGGGGCAGAGGCACCCCCAGCAGGCTGATGCTCATGGTTCCAGGTCCTATTGTTGCCAGACAGGGACGGCCTGGAGAGTCTGCCTCAGGCTGGCTTGTAATGTGTGGGTTCTTGACTTCGTGCAGGAAAGATTTACAACACAAGTCCATGTTATTTTGAGAGTATGTTTGTTAAAGCTGGGGACGGTGAGACAAAGGAGAGACTTAGAGTAGAAGCAGTAGCAGAGGGCCTAGGCAGTGCTCAGCTTTGGCTCCCTAGAAATGTTATAGGAAAGAAGTGAGCCAAGGTGGGGCTGCTGTCAGCTCACTTGGAAGTCAGAGAAAAAGAAGGCCTTGGAGACAGGATCAGGGGGTCAGCCCGGGACAAGCTGCCCCTGTCCACTGCTCCCCTAGTTGCAAGTCTTGTGGGGACCCTTAGAGTTTAGGAAGAAGTAAAAAGTTCATGCTCAAGAAAGGCATGGGCGTGCACTAGAGCGAGCTTGCATCGGGTCTTTGTACTAAGGGTTTTTACTCTTCTGCAGGTGAGAATTTTAGGGGAGTGTTTCAGTAGAATATTCATTAGTTTTCCAGGTGTGTTTTTAATATGCTGACACATCAAAATGAGCCTATAAGGTAATGAGGGATTATTCTTTGGTGTACTTAACTGTTTTACTTTTATCTTGGGTCTGTTTGGCTCTAATTGAGTTTTTCTTATTTGTTCCCCTGACTTTATCCGTCCTTGGGTTTGGCTGGCACAAATGACATTAATTGGATCTCTGTCCTCTATCTCCCTGACCAGGGTGATTTAAACTATGTATCCCCTGGTAAGGGAGGAGAAGTATGAACCATTTGCTCTCAAGTGTCCTTGGCTATGGAAGATAAGGTCTTGTGATTCACTAGCTGGATATAAGTTGTTCACATTGTTTGGCCATGTTTAATTTTCTTGTCTGTTTCCCCATTCCACTTGCCCAGGAATTTTCCTAGCTTCTTACTATCCTGCCTCACTATGTCAGGCCTAATGGACATAGGGTCAGACCTCCTGACCTACGAGGAAAATCTGCACTGACGTCTTATTTGATAATAGATGCCATTTCTTTGCTGGAAACCTGTCACTTTTCTTCATTCTCTTGACTTTGGAAGCCCGGAAAGGAGGGGGAGGCCTGAGTCCCTGCTCAGAAGAGCTGAAATGAGCCCAGTACATGTATTTCTTTTCCTTAGGTCACTTTCAGCCCCTGTGGCTGCTTGGGCAGTTTTTCTGTTTGCTGGACTCTTTCAGTTAACAAATCCTTGTAGTTTTTTACGACCCTTTTATAACTAGTCTCAAGAGAACTTTGACCTCCAGCCTTTAAAATTTAAGGTTCCCCCAAAGGTTCTTCAAGGTAGTGCTTTGTTCTGGGCCTTCCAGCTTTGTGACCTTTGCTTAGCACTGCCAGCCGTGAGAAACCTACATCTGGTTAACTAGCTTTTTAGCAGAAAGCAAGTCTTCGGCATGGAATCCTAGAGCTGGGTGAGTCCTAGAGCTAAGGGGTCAGTTTATCCCCTTACAGGCCAAGAATCCGGGGTCAGGAGAGGGAAAGCACTGGATCACAGATATGCACAGGTTAGAGCCGAGGGTCCCGCTTCCTGTCAGCGTGCCAGCGTTGGAGCTGATAGGGGCTCATTCAGTCCCGTCCAGACATTCAGCCTGTGCAGAAACTGGCCAGTGTGTCCCTGAAAACAGGCCTCAGCGCCACTCCCCAAGAAGATTCCACCTCTCAGGAAGCAATTTGGGGCCCCTGACGTAAAAGCATGTGGCCCCGTTCTCTGCTGGCACTGAGGTTTCTGTGCAAACCAGCCAGCTCTATGTGGTAACGGGGGTCAGCCTCCAGCCAGGGACACTGTCCTGACCCACTGCTAAGGTCCTGCACCCTCCCCCTAGCTTTCCCTCTGTGTGGCTATTGACTGACTTGGCCACAACAGAATGAGAAGAATTGACATTCAGGAGCTGGGGTAAGTCTGGTCTATTCTGATGGAGGCTATGAAGGCATAGGTAACTCCAAGTCCATTCCACCTGCCTGCAGCAAACAGTCAGGGCCCCATCTCCCCAGCTTGCCCTTCTCTGGGCTTGCCTTGAGCTTCCTCCCTATGCCTGTGTTGAGCTGTGCCTGCTGAAGGAACACCCTCCCCACCGCTGGAACCTGTGGGAGCTGCAGTCAATCTTCCAGGCTCAGCTCAAAGGCTCTGTCCTCGTCAGGTGGTCCTCAGTCGCCCCTGTATAGAGCTAGATTGCTTCTTCCCAGTGCCCAGGCCTTGTGGGTTCTGCTAGGCACTTGGCTTTTCTAGCCCCCCCAAGGAAGTGAGGACTCTTTTCCCTACCCCTACCTTCCAGGCACTGCACATTTAGACGTCATCTCATCACAGTGTCGCAGAGAGGGGGTCCTGTTTTACAGATAACCTGAAACTCAGAGAGGTCATGACTTGTCAGACGTTATCAACGATGGAGCTGGGAGAGCACTCGAAAGCTCCCCTCAACCAAAGCCACGTTTTATGACTAGTGAGTCCTTTAAGGTAGGGCTTAGCCCAGCCCATGACCAGTACCCAGTAACTGTTTGCTAGATGAATGAGTCTATGCATTAATGAAGCACGCAGTATCCCCTTGTTCTGGGCAAGTCTGAGAGAGCACCTAGAAAGTTGTCTTTAAAATTCGCAGGGCACTGTTCTGTCAGGTGCTTTGCTCAGTGCCTGCTGATGGGGAGCAGTGACCGGAGGCAGAGTGGCAGCCATGGGTCTCCGTCAGTGCCCACCTTCTAGGAGCACTTCAGATGGCCCTTGGCTCAGGGACCCAAAACTTTCCTGGATGGGGTGGGGCAGAATTAGAGCCCCAGAAACAATGTGGGACCCAGGTCTAGTTCTGTGATCACTGCAGTCTTGGTATGTGGGGTTTATTAGGCATTGAAGACTTAGCTAGGGAATTGAACCTCATTTGTAAAAGAGCATCCATGGGAAAGGGGCCTCAGAGGAATGCAGGTTACCCCTTTCCAGCTCAACTTGCAGTGACCTCTGCCCTACAAACACAGTCTCGTACTCCTTACAAAAACCCTGGCAGCAGGATTCTCTAGCTATCCCAATACACAGGTCAGAAAGCTGAAGTTTGGAGCAAGCTGACCTGCCCTGGTCAGAGGAGAGCCAGAAACCACAACCCTGTTGCTCCCCAGACTAAACCACTAACTCGGGTAAATGGCCTGCTGGGAATTGGGGCTTATCAGAGAAGACAAAAGCAAAGTCCTGGGTGTTAAGAGGCTCTGTTTTAAACATTTAACCCCTGGAAGCCTGAACTTTCTTTCAACATTGTTTGCTGTGGTGGGAGAAAATGAAGTTCCTACAAGGCCTCTCTCCCGAGCCCAGCACACGGGTGGGTAAACTATAAAATCACCCAGAGGTAACTCATCTAATGGCTAGTGGTGGGCCCGCCCCCACTGCAGGTGGTGGCCTGAGGGACTGGCTCTTCCCACACAGGGATGAGGAGGGATTCTGCCAGGCTGGGGTTCAGTGTGCACCCGTTTCCAGACTAAGCAGGAGCCCAGGGGCAGCAACTGAGGCTTTCAGCAGTTCCTGGAGGGGTGGGGGCAGGGCGGGGTTCTGCTTGCTTGCCCACAGGTTCTGCCTGGAGAAATGTCAACACCTCTTGGCCTTCACCTGGATCTCTCTGCATTGGCTGGGTGGGAGATATCCAGCTCTCATTTCATCCTTACAATAACCTTTGAGGCCTCCCCCATCCCTTATTTCTCTGATCTCCTCTCCTCCTTACCTTTCTTCTTCACTCTCTTCTCTATCCACACCAACCTCCCCTTATTTCCCTATTCCTCTACTATACCAACTGAGCTCTAGTATGGCGCCTGTGAACCAACTGCTCCCTCTTCCTGGAATATTTTACTCCCTCTCCCCTTCTCTCCCTCACTTCATGTCTCAGATGCCACCTTCTCAATGAGGCTTACAATGGTCAACCCCTTTGAAGATGCTTTCCCCCACCCTGCTTCCCTGGGTACTTATCTTATATACCAAATACCTCGAATAAGGTTTCATTCAATGTTGTTTAGTTATAACATTAATGAGACGCTAGGAAATTAACTTGTTTATGTCAATTAGCCTATGGTAAAATTGGTTTCAGTATAGGCACATTTGTCCCAGTTCCAAGAACCTCATTGACGAAAAGTGGGAACTTAGTGTCTTTGCATCCAGTGGAATGTTAGCACCATGAGATTAGAACTTGTCTCTTTTTCCTTGCTATTCCCCCAATATTTGGGCAACAAATTAAGGAACCCGCGAGTAGGGATGAAACGCCCCTTCTACAAAGAAACACCTGGCCTCAGGTGTGTAAAGAAAGGGTCTTGGTCTCAGCGAGTGATGGGCGGAGCCAGAGTGAGCATCGCCCACCACTCTTGAGTGCTCCTTGACTTGCCCACGTAACCAAAGTTTTCCCCATGGACCTGGGACCAGGAAGCTACCGGGTGACCAAGAGCCTTTACTTTGGTGGCAAAAGGTGGGACATCAGTAACCAAATTCTTGAAACATAAGTCCTGGCGTGTGCCTACGTTCAACAAATCCAGCAGGTAAAAATCTAACTTTGCATCAGTTTATAATGGTTTCATTATCAGGACTGCTGCTTTTTTAAATTTTAATTCTCTGCTCTGGGGTTTTGAAATGCTTTCCTTTTCCTTTATGATATTAGAACGGTGGAAAATAAGGATAACTATGCAATTTATGTAAGAATCACATCAACGAGGGAATTCGTAGAAGCGTGTGTGCAGTTCACTCCTAGGAGTGCACCTATCTTCCCAAGGAAAAGGGGGCTGGCTGGTGTGGGCGCGGAGCAAAGCCGCGGGCGGGAGCCGAGGCGGGGGCGGCACCGAGCCTGTCCCGGCAGGAGCCTCTGTCGCGCCCGCGTTTCTCCCCTCCTCCCGCCCGCTAGCGCAGCACCGAGGCCACCTTCTCGGAAGCCCGTGCCTGCGTCGTCGGCGGGGCCTCCGAGGGCCGCTAAGGGGTCTGCGGGAGCGAGCGGTCGGCCGTCAGTCAGCCCCGCCCCGAGCGCAGCCGGGCGGCCATTGTCTCTCTGGACGTGCGCCCCTACTCCCCCAACGAGGCGGTCCAGGCCCCGAGGGTGTGGGCGCCTCCTGCGGCTGCGGAAAGCGGCGGGCAAAGGTGCTGGTGTTTAGTGAGAACCCCTCGGGTTTCTCCAGCCTCGGGTCATTTAATCTCGTCGTCATGTCCATACAATCATAAATGAGGTAGACGTTCATATCCCCATTTTGCAAACGGGTAAACAGGCTCAGAAGATACAGCGACAGTCTGGGAGGTGGAGGAGCCCCAGCGGCTCCCCGCGCGGGCCGTGGCCGGTGTCCTTCCGCGGCGCGGCGGATTAGCGTGGGAGCAGCTTGCGAAGGGCCGCGCCCGGCGCAGGCAGAGCGCGCGGCGGCTGGTCGGGGATCATGGTTGCGCTGTGCTCGGCGCGCAGAGCCAGGCGCGGGCACGCGGCACGCAGGCGGCGCAGGCCGGACGCGCTCACGTTGCGGCAGAAATCCACGTGCAGCGTCTGCAGCGCGCGCCCGTGCGCTGCTACGGCTACCAGCGTGCGGTTGGTGACGCGCGCGCAGTTCTCCAGGCGTAAGGTGCGCAGGCGCGGGCAGCAGCGCAGCAATCGTGCCAGGCAGTCGTCGGTGACGTGGCCGCAGCCGGACAGCGTGACGGACGCCAGGTTGGGGCACCTGCGGAGACAACGCAGTAACCGCGGGTCCCAGCCGAGGAGGACCCGGTTAGCCCGCCCCCCGCCGCGCCCACTGGCTCGGTCAGCCTCCACACTGCCCCGGGAGGCGGTGCAGGACCCTCCGCGGTTAACAGAGGAGGAGCCGGAGCCCGCGAGCTCTAAGGAGCTTACTGCCTGCGATGACGCGGCCAGGATCGGAGCCGGGGCTGTGTCACATTTCCCTTCGCCCTACCGGAATCTCCGTGGATTCTTAGCCCCAGTGGGGAACCCAGGCCCTGGTCCTGCTGGGACAGAGGGGAGGCTGGTTCCTAGAGGGACAACTGTAGTTCTCTGTTGCCTCGGGTGGTGGAGAAAAGCCGTGCGGTGTGTGGTGACCACGCCAGGCGACCTTTGAGCTGAGGCCCTGACTAGCCTGGCGGGAGGGGAGCAGGAGGAAGGGTTTCCTGGGGGTGGCTTTGAGACAGGTCCACTTCAACCCCGAGGGGAAGGGGCGGGGGCCCTGGGTTCTAAAGCCCTGGTTTCAGCTCAGTTGACGGGCAGTTACTGTGTTCCCACTGTGACCCCAGACTGCCAAAGGTCAGGAGCCAGAGGTAGCTAGAACCAGCCCCAGGGTGAGTCCAGTCAGGGACAGAAGTAGTTTGTCCAAAGCTTGGCGGCCCCTCTACCCCAGCCTTACCAGCACCTGATAAAGAAAAAGACCTTGAACAAAGTTGGACTTGGCTGATTTGCAGTGTGACTTTGGCCTAAGTCACTCACTGAGCCTAATTTTCCCTGTGAGGCAGTAGGGAGGGAATATTGCCTGCCAGTGGGGTTGTGAGGATTTCGATTTGGGGTTTAAAGAGCCTTCTATACGCAATTGTAACTCTCTTCTGGGAGTAATCAGCCTGCTTCTAGTCAAGAAGGGCCTATGGTGGGCAGAGGCCTTGGCTCCCTGTAACCAGAGGGAGCCGGACTCAACCAGTTGTTTTTTTTTGGGGGGGGGGGGTGTCCCTGTCCCTGTCCCTTTCCCTATCAGCCTCCCCTCAGTCCCTTGACTGCATCTGCCTTGGCTAGCTTGGCTCCCTTGTGCCTGGGGCAGCGGGGAATGGAACCAAAATAGACTGCAAGGCCACATATCACACACTGAACCAATTCATCTCCCAAGTTCAGATGCTTTTCTTGGTCTTCTGGACCCTTGGTTTTGTGAGTGAAGAAACTGGTCCAGAGAGCCCAAGTGACTTGCCTGTGATTTATTTGCTGGTTGGACCCAGGACTAATGTTTGAACACTTCAGAGCCAACTCCATGTGTCAAGTGGGAAGAATTGTTACCTTCCAGAGATTATGCGGATTAGGTGTTTAAGACCCAAGGACTGAGGGATCCCTTTAAAAATCTTTAGAATAATTCTGATTTGGGAAGAAACCAGAGAAAGAGCCAACTCTCTCCTTGCCCAACCAGCCAAGGCTGTTCACCACCCCCACCCCCCCACCCCAGCTGATTGCCAAAAGAACCAGATTTGATACTTCTCTATACATACTATGTGTTAGTGCTAGTGTCTTTTAATCCTATTAGCCTGTGAGACAGGCAATTTATCCCATTTAACAGATGAAGAAAGGAGGTTGAAAGTTTAAACATTTGGGTTGGGGTCACATGGTCAGACAGTAGCAGAACTGTGTCACTCTGCACAGAACCCTGACCTCCAAGCCCTTTGCACTTTTTGTGACGCTGGCAGCCCTTACTGCAGCAGTGGCCTGAGAGGCCCATTCCACACCTTGCTGGTTTGGGAGATTGGAGATGGTTCTCTTACAGCAAGACCGGAACATCTTCAGGACAAGCTTTCTGCCCCATAGGTATCACTCTCCAGTCTGCTTTAGGTTAGAGAGGGGACTGGGCAACTGTACATGTATTTGTACAGTTATTTCTAACTCAGACAGCCTATATAAAGTTGTCAGCAAAAAGCAGAACTTGTTAAACCCATCAAAATGGCCTGGTCCCAATAGGGGCTAGTCCCAAGTCCATCCTGTTTTCTTCCTACAGCCTTAAAAAAGAAAAGCTGGGGCCACTACACTATTTTCTTCTATCCCTGTACTATTCCTTCTATAATAGCTGCCAGCAAACAGCAGCTATTCTACCTGGGCGGCAGCAAGCTGGCCAAGCCTAGGGAGTAGCCAAGGAGTGCCTTTCCTGAAAGGCAGGACGGACTAAGGGCTCAGTAAGAGCCTGGCTGAGGACGTCTGTGTCCTTGCTCTAGGCAGGAGGCTCTGACGGTGGTGGGAGCCTGGTGTGTGGCTCAGCCTCTGTCTGCGATATGGCTGACATATCAAATACGGGATGCATCTGAACACACTTAAAACAAACAGAAGATACTCTATCTGAAAGTCCAATTAAACAGGGTGTCTTGAATTTTTATTTGCTAAAATCTAGCAATCCTAGATTGTGGGCAAATAACACGACCTCTTAGAGCTTCGGTTTGCTCATTTGAAAAATTAGACTAAAACACCTCACCCCCACCCCCTGGAGAACTGTGAAGATTAGCAAGTTTCTAATGAAGAAACCATGACTATGTATCACTACCCCTTCCCTGAGTCGGGCTTGGTTCAACTAACCCAGAGCACCCCAGCTCTCCTTCCTCAGCTGCAGTTCACAAGCCCTGGGGTTTGCTTGCTAAAGGGAGTAGAGGAGTGAGCTGATTGCTGAATCTAGGAATCTCTTCCTGAGGTCTGACCTTGAAAATCTCTGCCCAGCTGGATCCACCCACCACTTGGTGGCTGCCAGGGAAGACAGCTGGCAGAAGAATAGCGACAGCTGAAGCCCAGTTCTTCCTCTTTGCTCTAGAACCTGTGAGGCTAAGAGGAGCTTGTTTCCCCCATGATTTTATCCATCTTCCAGGGAATGGGCTGTGGATGGGCCTGGCGGGTCTGCTTGGGCCTAGTCTGAGGATTCCCAAAGCAGAGCCATCTCCTGAGCTGCTCTTTCCTGCCCCTCTAGACGCCTCCTAGAGCTCTGGATGCCAGTGCCAATGCTGCTCAGGAGGTGACCTACCTGTCACACACCTGGAAGAGGAAATCATTGACCAGGCTCTCGTGCCGGCTGCAGATGCTCCTCTGGAAGGCGCTCTTGAGCCAGTCCTCAATGCTGCACACCTGCACGCGGCTCGAGTGCCAGCAGATGGAGAGGTTCTTGAGCACCGGGCTTAGGAGGAAGTTGTCCTTCTTGAGTTCTGTGAGAGAGCGGAAGTGCAATAGGGGCCAGAGTGCAGGGTCCTCAAACACATCCTGGAGCTGGGGGCAGGTCCTGGCGAGGTTCTTCCTGCTGTCCTTGTCCAGGAAGGAGAAGAGGTGCAGCAGACACTCCCGGTTGAGCTGGGTGATGTGCATGGTGCGAAGTGGCCACAGTGCAAGGCTGGAGCCCAGGGACCTGACCTACCTCCTGCTGCTCCTCCCAAGCTCTGGGCTGGTGGACATATATGGTTGTGGAATGGGGTTTATTTTGGGCTAACAACTGGTGCTGGAGCTGGGGGGTGGGGGGAGCAGCATCCAGACATACGTGCAGCAGTCTGTGTCTCGGCTTATGTTCAGAGGAATTGAAAATCCTGGCAGAAAAGCAGCCTATTGAAGTTAAATAGTTTCCTTAAAAGGGATTTCTTTTCCTTTTAGCTGACAATGGTGTTTAACAGCGAGCTCCTTTGGCTTTTCCCGAGGCATTTTCATTCTAGGTGGCTAGCCAGACCACCTCTGTCTGGGCTTGCAGGCTCTGCTCAGGGACGGACTCTAATTGTAGATAGTACCAGTTTTTCTTTCCTAGTACTGTACGTCAGTGTTGTGCCCCACTCTTAGTAGGAAGAAACCTGTTGTCTGTAAAGAGCAAAGGGTGACAGTTTTGTGTTCAGAGCTGTGAGCAGACATGGATAAATGCCTCTCGTGTTTTTCCAGGCTGGGCTGAACTACCTTCCAATCCTGCTGCCTTCCACCAGGCAAAAGGATGTCCTGGGCCTCCCAACAGGCTGTTTTTGCCCCGAGTTCCATAAAAAATTTATCTTAAGTAGCTCATATTTCCAGTTTCTTCTGTGAATGTGTCATGTTTTACATTTATGTTTTACCTTTTTCTAATGTGTCCTGCTGTATCTAGCCTATATTTTCCAAAATGTCAGAATGGATGAAGTAGTTCTTCATATGAAACTCTTGAAACAACTTTAAAAGTATTTTAGTCAAAGTTTGCCATTTAAGCCAGCCACACACCGTCCTGGTGAATGCCTTCAGTTCCGCTCGGCAAAATGCCTGGACGTCTCATCCTTTAAGTTCTCCCCTCCCAAAGTAACTGAGCCTTCTCAGCACGACACCACATGCCCTGTGCTGTGGGATCCATTTTCTAATATGCTTGCTTGAATCCCTGTCCTACCCTGGACCCTCCCATAATCCCCCTGCTGTGAGGGCCTGGCTTTGTGCACCGATTTGTTGGTTTGTTTGGGGCATGCAGATAGTAAGGCTGCATTCTGCCCGTGCAGGAGTGGGGTGAGCAGCCTTGTTTTCCCCGGCTAGACCAGGGAGCACCACCTCAGGGCCTACCTTTCTTCCTTCTCTCACTTAATTGGAGTCGGAAGGAATGGGAATAGTTTGTTTCAAGTTGTGTAGAGTAACAAGGATGATATAAAAAAATGTCTTTGGGTGAGGATTAAAAAAAATAAATAAAAGGCAGAGCAGTGTGAGTGCACTGGTCACTGGGAAGAGTCACTCTGGTCTGTCGTGGCTTCCAGGCTGCACTCCCACAGCCCCGCTGGAACAGCAGAGCCCTGGCAGGGGGAACATTCAGAGCCAGGCCCTTCTGCTGCTCCTCCGGGCAACTACAGGAAGTACCCCAGAATGCAGGGGTACTTCCTGCTGACATGTGACATGCATGTCAGCAGGGAGGGGTCTGGCCAAGGCCTGGGGTGTTGATGGCAATAGCGTCTCCCTTTTTGTCTGTGTGGAGCTTGGCTCCTTGGCTGCAGCAGCAGTTGCACAGCCTCTGACCACACAGCTGCCAGAAGGGAACGTGAGATACGGAACCTGGAAGCAAAAGCGTTTGGGTTTGCAGGTGCCTCTGTCTTCAGTTTCATTTATCTTATTTTCCTTTTTATTGAATTTTTGGGGTGACACTGGTAAATAAAATTATGTTTCAGGTATACAATTCTATGATACATCACCTGTATATTGTATTGTATGTTCATCACCCCCATGTTTTTAGTTTTAGAAGACTGGTAGGAACAGGCAAATAAGTAACACAGTAAAACCATGGTGTGGACACAGGGTGGTTCTTGTTTTTTCTGTTTGCAGGGGACACAGAGGCAGAGAGGTAGTATATAGGAGCTTACGGTAAAGCAGAATATATTTTAACAGCTCTTACTTGACTGTTTTACTTTAAAAGACGACCACAGCTGCCCTGGCCAGTTTGGCTCAGCGATAGAGCGTCGGCCAGTGGACCAATGAGTCGCAGGTTAGATTCCGGCCACAGGCACGTACCTCATTTGCAGTTCGTCCCCAGCCCTGGTCAGGTGGTGCAGGAGGCAACCTATTGATGTTTCCCTCTTTCTCCCTCCCACTCTGTCTGAAGATAAATAGAAAAATATCCTCAGGTGAGGATGGAAAAAAAAAGAGGAAGACCAGAGCCTAAAACCTGGTTCCTCAGGGTAGAATCTGGCTGTGAAGTAGGTAAATCGACCTCATTTTTAAAAGATCAGCTGGCACAGGAGTGAGAATGATTTCCTTCCACATGGTGAGCTCCCTCAAGCTCCCGACGGCAGGTACTGGATGGAGGGTCTCGTCCTGCCCCTACAGGGCACTTCATCTGTGGCCCTGTAAGCCAGCAGCCCCTGATAACAAGGGTTCTGTAAGAACTTACCACCTGTTGACTGACTGATAAGGCCCAGAGCTTGAGCAAGGATATTATTTACTTGGCTCCAGTGAAAGGTGTTCAGAAATCACAATCAAAAGGAAAGAGACCAGACTTTTAATGATACTTTCCATAAAACAGTTCAAGTTGTTGAAGCAGAAAAGGGATGTGATTACAACTTAAAAGAAATCAGTCACTTGCACAATTAATCCTCTCGGCATCATACAAACTAGGTTTTAATGGCAAATGATTATATCACAGCACAACCAACACGTGCGGAGGGTAGTCTGGAGCCCGGCACACTCCAACCTGAGGGGGAAGGTGCTGCATCCAGGCAGGTGGTGCAAAGACTTGGACGACAGCACGACACCATGTGCCCACCTCTCCCTGTGCTGTGGGTGCATTCCTGTGGCCACGTGAGCCACCTGCAACCCCTGCCCTGGCTGCAGGAACAGACTTTGTTCATGCACTTTTCCAGGGCCCCAGTGAAGAGGCCACTTCAGCAACAGGGGACGTGAGAGAGTTTAGGGGACGGTGGAGGTTGAAGTGGGGTAAGTATATCTAAATAGACTTATGTACACTAAACCAATGAAGGAGAGGTTTGGCTTTAAGAAATAAATATGTCCCCAACCCCAGAAACCAAGCTGCTGAGTAGGTTCCACAGGTGAGATACACATTTAACACTCAACCAGGGCCAGTACATTTGACTGGTTTAATTCTATTACATTTGTCATCACTAGACACTGAGTAGAATACAGTGGATTAGCAAAGGTTTCTCCACCATGGAGAGAGATTTGTGTTGCCACAAACTGTTTCTATCACCCACATATGTGGGAGGACTTCTGAGAAAGGTTTCTTGTCCAAGGAGCCACATGACTGGGCGTGAGGCCCTGCCTCTGCATGAGCTCTGAGCGAGGACTACACACGCCAAGAAAGCATGGCACAGGGAGAGCCCTGAAGAGCACAGAAAGGTCAGCTTTCAGAACAGGTGTGATAAGGCTACACATTTAAAATTTAAAATACAAACAGGCACATTTACATCACTGGTGTTAATGCACAATTCAAACGGGTCCAATCACTTTTCCAAAGAGCCTTCATGATATTCAAACAGTTCTGCTTAAGTAAAATCAAACAATAAGAATACTAGAGATTCAAAGAGGAGATGGGTTCATCTCTTAAGCCAACAGTGCTGCCTTTTGAGGACTATCTTCCCCAACAAACTAGTCGTCTGTTGCTAACTTCCATCTGTATAAAGACAGCTTTTCTCCACCAACATCAATACTGCCCAAGGCCTTACTGCTGAAGTTATAGCGGCGCCCACTCAGATTTGAGATCCAGGTGCAAATGTTAGAAGTTACAGCTGTGCACCTTCTACAGCAAAGAGTCTGGGTTCAAAGGAGTTTTGTGAATGTGCTGATATGTAAGCTCAAACTGAATAAAACTGTCATTTTTGTAGATAAAAATGGTCAAATATGACAATTTCATCTAGTCCACATAATGTAATTTTGCATTGTGAACCATTTTAAACACGTGTTCCTCTCTTAACTATCTTCTAGACTAAATTGTAAGATTTAAATATAATGGCAAAGCTTTTTTCTGTGGAGTGAAAACTCAGACCAGCACCACCCATGAAAACGCGACATACTGACAAGGTTTCGGTCTGCGCAGCACTGTGGCTGCTGAGTGCTTGCAGGGTGGCCAGGGTAACAGAAGGACTGAGTGCTTTCATTTAATTAAATTTGTGGCCAGTGGCCAACAGACTTGGTAGGACGAGGTTAGACATGATTCCTCTTTGCTCCTAGTCGTGTTGAAGTGTTTAGTGGATGGGAGCACCTTTCTATTTACTGAATGGGATGCCGCTCGATTCATGAATTGTTGAATAAAGCCAATTAGATCTTTAAAAAAAAAAAAGTGTTTGGCAGATGTGGTCTGCTCTGAGAATATGTGGGATTTAATATTATGGGATTCTGGTTCCAAATTCCATTTTTAGTTAAATGTGAATAGTGCTTGTACCTATTTTTCTTGAAAAGTTTAAACAGACTACTAAGGAATAGAAACTACTTATTCAAAGTGAGAATGTTTTCAACTTGCCCTGCTGTTAGGATAGGCCAATGAGTTGATAAGACCTAGGGTGATAAAGACTCATTTCCTTCTGCAGAAGCAGCCCCACGGTGTTGCCTGGAGAGTGGGTGATGGGCAGAATAAACTGGAGGTTAGGTCAAGAAGAAGGAAGATTCAGTGGACATGCAGCTGTCCCCAATGCTGCACTAATAGGGGAATTAGATGCTGATGCAAAAAAGCAAACAAGTTATGTCTGCATCTCACTGGGTAACACCTATACCATATAGCTGGGTCACAGAATTTTTTAAACACTAAATGTATTTTGTCTTTTCTGTACTCTTCTCCATGAAAACACACATTAAAAAAGACAAACCTCAAAACCAAAAACCAAAAGTAATTCTTGAATTTGCAGTACAGATACCACTGAACCAACACATTTATTTAGTGCTGATAAACAGGAGCCTTGAGAGATACCAAGAGCATTGATTACCTGGTCTACTTACTGGCGCTCTCTCAGTTACCTTTACAAGCAGGCAAAGTGATTCCTGAGCCGTCACTGAACCTTCATGGGCCACAAACTACACACGAGATGCTCGATTTCGAGCCAGCCTGCCCTCCAGCAGCAGCAGGCACCTGTTCTTCAGTCAGCAAGTGAGAGCAACGAGCATTGATGTAAATGTGCCTCAGAGTGAGAATGGAAACATTAATATAAAAAAGTCAAATAGAACTAAGTTCTTAGAACTACATATAAAAACAATTATTACAACTAAAGCAGCAAATCAAAATATCTGCTGAGGTTTTCTGGTAGAACTAAAAAAAATCAGTTGGTGCCCATGTTCAATAAGTCACTACCATTGACAAAACTAAACCCAAAATAGGAAATTGAAAAGTGCATAATGAAATTAAATCTTGGATCAAGTATTTATGGAAAATTGGAAATGTTTGTCCGGCATAGTTGATGAGTGATGATTTAGAGGAGGTATTAAAGTTTATCGGATCCAGCTTTGGCCTGGCGTTCCACATAAAAAAGGATGTAGGCCTTGGCCTTCAGCACGGTGTCTTCCTCAGTCAGCGTCACAGTACTGTCATTGAAATGGAACCAGCGACCTTCATGAGTTGCGTATGCTGTGTAATGCCCAGAACCAACCCTGTAAGGAAAAGTCCAAAGATCAAAGAAAATCACAAAAGGATCTATGCAACCATATAATTTATTAGATATACAATAAATTTTAGTAAGTACTACAATTGAATAAATCCTAGAGAATTGTGGTTTAAGATGGTTTATTGAGCTCACATGTTTCTCTCCCTCAAAACCTACTGAAATGACAAGGAACAGATTGACACTGGAACCAGAGGGTAAGATTTTTCTAGAACACGAAGGCATATTCACACAGTACTGGATTAACAGAGAAAACAAATAGCTGAATAACTCTCAATCCAGTAAGCACAGGTCAGGGCCTATGAAAACATGGAAAATTGAGAACGAGACTTCCCATCAGAGTTTTGGGGAGAAAAGCAGCTTAAGAAAGTAATCTGACTTGAGGAAGTGCCTTCTCCCTTCTTTGGTGACCAAGGCCTTGTCTCTGTCAGCACAACCCACCCACTCTCCCTGGAGCCCTCCCAGGTAGAACATCCTGCACATGTAACAGTGACCTTCACAACTGTTAGCAAAACCCCTACCATTTACCAATAATGACAAATCTCATCATTTATTATGATTCTGAATAAACATCCAAAAATCATCAGTCTTGAGGGGAGAAAAAGAACATGAAAGAGAAGTGCCAGGAAAAAACAGTAATTAACCACTGAGTAAATGAAGGCAAAAAAACACCCCAAAAAAAGAAACACAAAGAATTTTAAAAATTCTAATTAGTAGCAATGGTTTCAAGAAGATACTGCAACCATAAAACAAGAATAGGCTATTACAAAAAAGTTATGAGAAAAATGTGATTTCCACAATATGAAAATTAATGGAGGAGCTAATTTTCTATTTGGATACAAATGTAACCCAAATTGGTGATTTGGCAAAATAGGCCATGGCCATCTTCAGGAACAAATAAATGGAAAACATTAAAGAATAGTTAAAATATGCAAAAAATAAATACCCAGAAATTTTACTATGCATTTAACAGGAAAGGTGTTCCAGAAGAGAGAGGAGGATGGGATGGAAAAAAGAAACATTTACATTAGCTTAAGACACCAGGCTGAGACTGTCCCTATCAACTCTCAAGCAGGAATGTATCAGATGTTATTTCTCAAGTCCAAAGACAAAGGATCCTACAGTCTTCCAAAGAGAAACAGGTTGCCTATAAAGAAGTGAAGAGTTATGCCCAGGTGGTGTGGCTCTGTGGATTGAACAACATCTCATGCACCAAAAAGGCTGCTGGTTCGATTCCCAGTCAGGGCACATGCCCAGGTTGCAGGCTTGATCCCTAGTAGGGGGTGTGCAGGAGGCAGCCAATCAATGTTACTCTCTCATCAATGTTTCTATCTCTCTAAAAATAATCAATAAAAACTTTTTCTTTTTAATGAAGAGTCAGAATTGTAGTGGATTTGTTTATAACTCTATGAGTGGTGAAGTCATGAAGCAATGTCTACAAAGTTCTGAAGGAAAATGATTGTCAATATGGATAGTGGTTTGCCCAAGTAATAGGAGTCCAAGTTTGAAGGTAAAATAGCCCTTCTCAAACAGAACAGAAATCAGAATGTATATGCCCCTACTAAAGACTTTCAGGATAAAGGATAATAATTATTCAATAAAATAAAAAATAAGTCTTTAAAGTACAGGACATGAAGTAAACTAAATAATTTTCCATTTTCTCCATTTAAATATCATTTGGCAAAGGAAATAACTTGAGTAAAAAATGCTCAGCCCTGGCCGGTTTGGCTCAGAAGTTGAGCATCGGACTGTGGACCAGAGAGACCCAAGGTTCAGGTCCCACTAAGGGCATGTACCTCAGTTGCAGTTTGTCCCCGGCCCCAGTTGGGGTCCTGTGGGTGGCAACCACTTGATGTGTCTCTCTCCCGTCGATGTTTCTCTCTCTCTCCCTCCCCCTCTATCTGAAGATAATGCAAAAATGTCTTCGGGTGAGGATAAAAAAAAACAACTCAGGATTTTGTGAACAACAGATTGGGTTCTGGATGCTGGGCTCAAATGAACCATGCTCCATTTTGCTTTTATGTGCCTTCTCTTCACACTTTACAACACTCTTGCAGGAATATTCTTTCACACCAAAATCGAAGGAAAATTCTACTTCACCCTCTTCAATGTACCTGAATTTATATTTGAGGGAGTGTGGGGAGAATTATCAAGAGTAGTGCAAGACGTAGGTTTTCGCCGGGTGGTCCTACCCAGACAAGCCGCTGGCATACTCACCCGGAACCATGGTGCACCACCACAGCAGCCAGGTCATACAGGCAGCTCTCAGGGCCGCTGTTCTCAGGCTGCAGGACAAGGGAGAAGGCATCCCAGGACTCAGTTAGGAGCAGTGGTCAATGGCATCGGTATCTCCCACCTCAATGACGACTTCCACCCCCTGTCTGTGAAGACTTCATTTTACTGAAGAGCCATCTTTCACCATGCTAACAAAGGTGTTACCTTACCTCCAGTAAGTAGCATTTCATGTCTAGGCCTCTCAGTGGAAACTCTACATATGTGTCAACTTTGTTTCTTAAATACGCTGTCCAATGAAATCTTTTCAAATGTAAGCATAGCACCTAGACCAGAAATAAGGACAAAGATTGTAAATAAACACCTAATTTACCGTTCAATCAAAATTAACTATCTGGTTAACTGTCTCAAATATTTCAGGTGGCTTATCAGTTTTTCTTTTGATCCCTGACACTGCTTTCTTCCATGCATATATTATGTGACACATGATTTGTAATAATGGAATGTGTACCTGGTCTCAGTTCTCTCTCTGGCATACTGCTCCTAACACTCTTAAAATTTCCCAAGTGATGAGAGTGATGAAGGTGTCTTTTGTTATGTTATCTAGGGGATAAGTGGACCTCACCTTAGGATGAGGGTCCTTCCTCCCTGATCTCTGGGTAGGGGAGAGGGAATGGACGTTGAATCAATTGCCAATGGCCTACAATTTAATCAGTCATGCCTATGTAATGAAGCCTCCATAAAAACCCAAAAGGACAGTATTTGGAGAGCTTCCAGGTTGGGGAACCAGAATCTTTCGTGTCCCACCATGCCAGGACCAAAACTGCACAAGAACATAAGGTCCTTTGTTTGGGCCCTCGCCCTGTGTATCTCTTCATCTGATTGTTGGTTCATATCCTTTAATATCCTTGGTAATAAAGCAGTAATCTAGGGAGTAGACAGGTTTCCTCAATTCTGTGAGTTCCTCTAGCAAATTAATGGAGCCTAAAGAGGGACTTGGAAACCTGATTTATAGCCCATAGAGGTACAGGCATCTTCTAAAGTACCGAGGGGGGGAGGGGTCAAGATGATCTCCACTGTGCAGGTCAGAAACATAAAGTAACAACCTGGGCTTATGACTGGCTCTGAAGGGGAGGACAGTTTTGTGGGACTGAGCCCTCAACCTGTGGGATCTGCTGTTACTTTCGGATAGTGTCAGAACTGAGTTGAAGAGTAGGACCCCCAGCTGGTGTGGGAGAACTGCTTGTTGGTGTGGTGAGAACCTCTCTCTCTCTCCACACACTGGAAATTGTCATCAGGACACATTTAAGTATGTATTATTCAAAAATGTTTATTTAGCTTTTACTGAAAACACTGGAGATTAATACAGAATATATGATACAAAGTTACAAAAACAATTTTCTTTTCATCAGACATAAATACTTTCCCTTGAAATTGCATTGTAATGTGAAACTCAACACTTACCTTGGGTAGTTTTTGAATCCAAAACTTTTTAGTGGACTTTTGTTTCTTTTTGCATTTGTGGCACATATATAACTCTGTCTCATCAAGTTCTTCTAAGTCGGTAAAACTGCGAAGACAGTCTAAAACCAAAGTGATTTTGGCAGCATTACAACAGGAGGCCTTTAACAGAGGCAGTGTACTATAAAAAAAGACTGAACTTTGAAGCTGAACAACCTGGGCTCAAATCTCAGCTTTATTAGGTATATGTGACCAGCCTTTCTCAGTTCCAAAATGAATACTAATAACAATAATAGTAATACCTACTTTGAAGAACTGCTGTAAGGAAGAAAAATAGTGTATATAAAGTGCCTGGAATCATGTCTGATATCAGCTAATGATCAATTAATAACAGATGGTATTTTTTTTTCAGTTGGCATTATTGTTGTAGAGTTTGCTATTATTAATGAAAGAATTTGTCTGAATAATTCTGATAAAAACAGTTTCCTAATGAAATCAAGGTTCAAATAGCAATTTTCTCCCAAAGTTCATAAAAAATGTCAAATTTAGATCAAACAATTCACAGTACAGAAGCATACCTACTGATCTTCCTACTGTACCTCCAACAGGTCCTCTGTTCCCAACCACTATTTTTTTGGTATGTCCCTAGCGGGAACTGAACCTGGGACTCTCTGGTCCATAGGCCGACGCTCCAACCACTGAGCCAAACTGGCCAGGGCATTCCCAACTACTTTCAATCCGTTGGGTAAACCACCTCTCTCTCTCTCTCTCTTTTCTTCTTCTTCTTCTTCTTCTTCTTCTTCTTCTTCTCTCTCTCTCTCTCTCTCTCTCTCTCTCTCTCTGTATACGGTCTATATGTAGTCTGTGTGTGTGTATATATATATAGGTATATAGAGTAGTAGAGTAGTCTGGGGCTTGATAAACTGTGGCTCCAAGCCAAATCCAGCCACCTGGCTTTGTAAATAAAGTCGGTTGGAACACAGCCACACGTATCCCTTTATATATTGTCTGGCTGCTTTTATGCTGCAACAGCAGGGTTGAGTAGTTGGGACACAGACCTTTATGTGCTGTAAAGCTTAAAATATTTACTTGTCTGCCCCTTTATGGAAAAGTTTGCCAACTCCTGGTGCAATCAGTAATATATTCAGATGTCTATATAAAATGTATGTATTATTCTGTAGGGAATTAATAACATATTGTTCTTTTTAAAGAAAAATATGAGTATCTTTGTAGCCACCACGCAGGTAAAGACATGGATTTTCTCCAGTACCTGTGGAGCCAGGGCTTGTGTGAATGGTGTCCCTTAGGGCTGCGCAGTGGAGCCTGTGCAGCCACGTTTGGGACCTCTGTCAGGAGCTGCCTGTGTACTTCTTCCGAATCACAAACCCTTCTCTCTTCCTAGAAATAGCCATTATTGACTTTTGTTGTAATCATTTCTTTGCTTGTCTTTATAGACCATATATATGCATCTTTAAACAATATAATGCTTAGTTTGAAGAGTTGGGTAGCAAGCACAAGCCTGGCGGTATAAGGGAAAGTAACGCTGTGTCTGCACTCAGAGCTTTCAGTCACAGCCCCTTCAGGGGACGTTAGTGGGGCATGGTGTAGGGGGGTGCAGGTGTAGCCAGGCACCATGAATTCTTTTTTATTTTTAATTGAGGTATAATTAATATATAACATTGGTTTCAGGAGTACAACATAATGACTTGATAATTGTACATGTTGCAAAGTGATCACCACACTAAATCTAGTTAACATCCATCACCATACATAGCTACAAAATCTTTTTTGTGATGAGAACTTTTAAGATTAGTAACTCTCAAATATGCAATACGGTATTATTAACTATAATCATCACACTGTACATTTTATTCCCATGACTTATTTATAACTGCAAATGTGTACTTTTTAACTCTATGTCTGGCAACCACCAATCTGTTCTCTATGTCTATGAACTTGGGTGTTTGGTGGTTTTTGTTGTTGTTGTTTGGTGAGATCATATGGTATTTGGCTTTCTCTGACTTATTTCATGTAGCATAACACCCTCAAGGTCCATCCATGTTGTCATAAATAGCAAGATTTCCTTCTTTTTATGGCTGATTAATATTCGCGCGTGTGTATGTCACATGTTCTTAATCCACTTATCCACTGGTGGACACCCAGGTTACTTCCGTATCTTGGCTATTTGTAAACAATGCTGCAGTGAACATGGGGGTGCAGATATCTTTTCAAATTATTTTATTCTAATAATACAGAAGTCAAATTGCTGGATCATACGGTTGTTCTATTTTTAACTTTATGAGGAACCTCTGTACTGTTTTCCATAGTGGATACACCAATTTATATTCCCACCAGCAGTGCACAAGGGTTCCCTTTTCTCCACATTCTTGCCAATACTAATTTCTCATCTTTTGATAATAGCCATTCTGACAGGTATGAGGTGGTATCTCACAGTGGTTTTGATTTGCATTTCCTTTTTTCATGTAGCTGTTGGTCATCTGATATCTTCTTTGGAAAAATGTCTATTCAAATCCTCTGCCCATTTTTTAAACCTTTTTCTTTTTTTTTTGCTAGAGTTATACAAGTTCTTTATGTATTTTGAATATTAACCCCTTATCAGATATATTCTTTGCAAATATTTCTCCCATTCAGTAGGCTGCCTTTTCATTATGTTCATGCTCTCATTTGCTGTGTAGAAGCTCTTTTGGTTGATGTAGTCTCACTTGTTTACCACCCATGTCTTCTTCTGGGTGTTGTATGGTTTCAGGACTTGTATTTGCATCCCCAATCAATTTGACTTAATTTTTGTGTATGGTGTAAGACAGTGGTCCAGTTTCATTCTTTTGCCTGTGGCTGGCCAGTTTTCCCATCACCATTCACCAAAGAGACTGTCCTTTCCCACTGAATACTACTGGTTCCTCTGTCATAGGGTTTATTTCTGGGCTCTCTATTCTGTTCCATTTGATTATGTGTGTGTTTTTCTGCCAATACCATACTGTTTTGATTACCATAGCTTTGTAGTATAGTTTGAAATCAGGGAACATGATACCACCAGCTTTGTACTTTCCCCAGATTGCTTTGGCTATTCAGAGTCTCTTGTGGTTCTATACAAATTTTAGGTGTGCTTGTTCTAGTTCTAGGAAAAATGCCACTGGATTTTTTATAGGGATTGCATTGAATCTGTGGATTGCTTTGGGTAATATGGACATTTTAACAATATTAATTCTTCCAATCCATGAACACAAAGTATCTTTCCATTTATTTGTGTCTTCTTCAATTTCTTTCATCAGTGTCTTACAGTTTTCAGTGCATAGGTCTTTTCCATTGTTGGTTAAATGTATTCCTATGTATTTTATTCTTTTTGATGCAATTGTAACTAGGATTTTCTTAATTTCATTTCTGATAGTGTGTTATTAGTGTACAGAAATGCAACAGTATTTATACACTGATTTTGTATTCTACAACTTTACTGAATTCATTTATTAGTTCTAACAGATTTTTGGTGAAGTCTCTAAGATGTTTTATATATAATATTATGTCATCTGCAAATAGTAAGTTTTATTTCTACCTTTCTATTGGGTGCCTTTTATTTATTTTTCTCACCTAATTGCTCTGGCTAGAACTTCCAATACTATGTTTAATAAAAGTGGCAAGCTCTGGCCAGTTTGGCTTAGTGGTTAGACCATCTGTCTATGGACCAAAGAGTTACAGGTTTGACTCCCAGTCAAGGACATGTACCTGGGTTGCAGGTTCAGTCCCCAACCCCTGCCAGGATTGTGCAGGAGGCAACCCAATCAATATGTCTCTCTCACATTAATGTTTTTCTCTCTCTCCCTCCCTCCCATTCTATCTGAAAAAAAAAATCAATGGAAAAATATCTTCAGGTGATTAAAAAATAATAAGGCAATAAAAGTGTGAGAGAGGGCACCCTTGTCTTGTTCCTCATTTTAGCAGAAAAACTTTCAGCTTTTCACCCTTGAGTATAATGTTTGGAGTGGGCTTGTCATATATGGCTCTTATTATGTTGAGAGTTTTTATCATAAATAGATACTGACTTCTATCAAATGGGTTTTCAGCATCTATTAATATCATATAAGATTTTTCTTCTTTATTTTGTTATGTGCTGTATCGCACACATTGGATTTGTGGGTGTCGAACCATCTTTGCATCCCTGGAATAAATCCTACTTGATCATGGTGTATGATCCTTTTAAGGAATTGTTGAATTTGGTTTGCTATCTTTTGTTCCTTGTCTGGTATTGGTACCGGAGTAATGATGGTCTCATAAAATGAGTTTAAAGGTGTTTCCTCTTCAATTTTGTGGAAGAGTTTGAGAAGAATTGATATTAATTATTCTTGAATGTTTGGCAGATTCACTGTGAAGCCATCTGATCCTGGACTTTTATATGTTGGGAGATTTTGATTACTGATTCAGTCTCCTTACTAGTAACTGTTCTGTTCAGATTGACTATTTCTTCATGATTCAGTATTAGTAGGTTGTATGTTACTAGGAATTTTTCCAGAAGGTTGTCCAGTTTGTTGGCATATAATCGTTCATTGTAGGCTCTTACAAGCTTTTGCATTTCTGTGGTATCAGTTGTAATGTTTCCACTTTCTCTCTCTCTCTCTTTTTTTTTTTTAGAGAGAGAAAGGAAGGGAGAGGGAGAGAGAGATAGAAACATTGATACATTGATGAGAGAGAACACTGACTGGCCACCTCCTGCATGCCCCTCACTGGGGATTTGGCCCACAACCTGGGCACGTGCCCTGACCGGGAATCGGATCTCTTGATGCATGGGTCAATGCTCAACCACTGAGCCACACTGGCCAGGCTCTTTCCACTTTCATTTCTGATTTTATTTTAGTCCCCTCTTCTTTTCTTGGTGAGACTAAAAGTTTGTCAACTTTATCTTTTTAAAGAACCAGCACTTAGTGTCAGTGATGTTTTCTATTGTCTTTTTAGTCTCTATTTCTTTTTTCTCTCTCTTTTTTTCCTGTTCTGATCTTTGTTACCTCCTTCCTTCTACTAACTTTAGACTTTGTTGTTCTTTTTCTAGTTCCTTAAGTTATAAAGTTAGGCTGTTTGAGATTTTTCTTGTTGTTTGAGGCAGGCATTTATTGCTACAAACCATCCCTTTTAGAACTGCTTCTGCTGTACCCCCACAGGTCTGGGTATGTTGTACTTCCACTTTCATTTGCCTTAAGGTACTTTTGACTTCTTCTTTGACCCACTGGTTGTTCAATAGCACGTTGTTTAATCTCCACATGTCGGTGAATTTTTCAGTTTACTTTTTGTAATTGCTCTCTAGTTCATACCATTGTGGTTGGAAAAGATGTTATGATTTCAATCTTCTTAAATTTATCATGGCTTATTTTGTGGCCTAACATAATCTATCCTAGAGAATGTTCCATTTGCTCTAGAGAAGAATGTGTACTGTTGTGTATATGTATAGAATGTCCATCTGGTCTAACGAGTTGTTTAAGGTTGATGTTTATGGATTTTCTGTCTGGATGATCCATCCATTGATGTAAGTGAGGTATTAAGGTCCCCTACTACTATGTATTGCTCTCTCTTTCTTCTGTTAGAACTATTAATATTTGCTTTATATATTTAGATGTTCCTATGCTGGGTGTACATTTACAAATGTTAATACCCTTTTATTGGACGGATTCCTGTATCGTTATATAATGCCCTTCTTTGTCTCTTATTACAGTCTTTGTTTTTTTTTTGTTTTTTGGTATTTTGTTCATATAGAGTGGGAGGGAGAGAGAGAGAAACATTGACGTAAAAGGGACACATCGAGTGGTGGCCGCCCACACGACCCAATCAGGGCCGGGGACAAACTGCAACCAAGGTACGTGCCCTTAGCGGGAACTGAACCTGGGTCTCTCCAGACTGCAGGCCGACGCTCTAACCACTGAGCCAAACTGGCCAGGGCTACAGCCTTTGTTTTAAAGTCTGATACAAGTACAGCTACCTCAGCTTTCTTGTGTTTTCCATTTGCCAGGAATATGTTTTCCATCCAATCTCTGTGTACCTTTAAACTGAAGCAAGTTTCGAGTAGGTAGCATATAGATGGGTCTTTTTTTTTTAATCCATTCGGCCACTATCTGACCTTTATCTATGACATTATGCTTTCATGGTTTCTTGTTACTAGTTAGCACCCTTTCTTTTCAACTTAAGGAAGTTCCTTTAACATTTCTTGTAAGGCTGGCTTAGTGGTGGTGAACTCTTACAGCAGTGGTTCTCAACCTTCCTAATGCCATGACCCTTTAACACAGTTCCTCATGTTGTGGTGACCCCCAACCATAAAATTATTTTCATTGCAACTTCATAACTGTAATCTTGCTACTATTATGAATTGCCATCAGAAATATGTGTTTTCCATTGGTCTTAGGCGACCCCTGTGAAAGGGTCATTTGACCCCCAAAGGGGTCATGACCCACAGGTTAAGAACCGCTGTCTTACAGGTTTTGCTTGTCTGGAAAACTATCTTTCCTTCAATCCTGTATTATATATCTTTGCCAGGTACAGTATTCTTAATTAGAAGGGTTTTTTTTTTCTTCCAGCACTTTAAATATATCATGCCACTCCCTGTTGGCCTGCAAATTTTTTGCTGAAAAATCTGATAGTCCTATAAGGGTTCCCTTGTACATAAGTTGTTTTTCTCCTGCTGCTTTTAAGATTCTCTCCTTGCATTTACTTTTGACATTTTAATTACAGTACATCTCAGTGTGGTTCTCTTTGAATTCGTCTTATTTGTAACTCTGGCCTGGATCTGGATGTCTGTTTCCTTTTTCAGGTTAAGGAAGTTTTCTGCCTCCTTCTCTCTTCTCCTTCTGGGACCACTATAATGAAAATATTAGTCTGCATGATGTTGTTTCATAGTCCCTTAAGCTATCTGCACTTTTTTTTCATCAGGGATGTTGACCTACAATTTTCTTCAGGCCATTCTTTTTTATTTTGGGGCTAAGACTGGGTGAATTCCAGTGCCCTGTCAGAGTTTAGTGATCCTTTCTTCTGATTCATCTAGTCTGCTTGTTGAACCCCTCCAATGTATTCTTCAGCTCTATGACTTCTATTTGGTACTTTCTTATATTTTCTATCTCTTTGTTGAAGTTCTCACTGTGTTCATTCATCCTTCTCCCAAGATTGATGATGACCATTACTTTGAACTCTTTATCAGGGAAATTACATATCTTCATTTCATTAAGGTTTTTTTCTGAGGTGTTTTTTTTTTTTCATTTGAAACATATTCTTCTGTTTCTTCATTTTGTTTAAGACTATTGGTTGGTTTCTAAGCATCAGATAAACAGGCACCTCTGCCAGTCTTGAAGGACTGACCTCTTGTAGGAGATGAACCTTAACATTCAACCCTGCACTAGCTCTTAGTTGTCTCTCAAAACAACTTGTGATTATCCAAGCAGTCCATTTTATTTTCAATAACTCCCAGTAGTTGAGAGTGTGCCAAGACATGTCAGTGTCCCAAAGGGGAGGATCTCCATCAACCACTAGTTTCAAGCTGATTAGAAGCCAGACTCTCAGGCAGCAGCTTTTAAAGTAGTTGGACCATAAACTAGATGATCTGAAGGTGTCTCCTGGAGTTTAAAAAATTGGGTTTCCATGAGTTTATAAGTTCCTTTCTGGAAAATACTGGCGAGCTGTAGCCAGGAAGGAAAGAGTGCAAAGATGGTCTGTCCCAGGCTACGTTCCCTGAGAGCACCCAAGTAGGCCCTCAGGCCAAAGCTCCAGGATGAGCAAACAGGCCTCTTTCCACGGCAGACTGGAGTGTATGGGTGTGTTTCATTCTGATGTTTGTGCAAGTGCCCTGGGGTGGTGGCCTGCCAAGAACGATCCCATTCTTATAGACCTGTGGGATCCAAGAATGCAAGTTCCCCTGGTCACCAGAGTCAGGTGATCAAGGTGTAGCCTCTGGGCAGCAGCTGCAAAATCTGGAGCACCTGATGTGTATAAGAGTTCCCCTCCGAGATACTGGTGCTCTGGAGCACAGAAGAGGGAGAGCAGGAAGATAGCGCCCACCCTCTGAGGGCTCTGGAAAGGATGATAGTCAGCCCTTAGATGTGTGTTTAATTAGAAACCCGCCCTTCAGGCTGTGGCTATAAAGATAAGCTAATAAGCCTCTTTCACAGAAAGAGCGCCTAGATCTGCTGCCTTCTCCTGTGCCCTGATGGTGGCAGCTGTTTAAGAACTCTTTCTCTATTGGTTACAAGTCCTGTGGGACCTGGGAGCGGAAGTCCCGCTGGCCACCAGAGCCAAGCAGCAGCCACAAAAACCAGGGCACTGGTCATGTAGAAGCTCCCCTGTGGGAGACACTGGCACTGTAGCGTGTGGCACAGGGAGAGCTCAAAGAAGTACCTGCCGGCCTCCATTCCCGGAGAATATCCCAGCAGGCCCCTCTCCTCAAGCAACCACTTTAGATTAGCAAAAGAGCCTCTTTCATATAAAGTCTTGGTGCTTTTCATATTTTTTAAATTTTTTTCCTTTATTGATTTTAGGGAGAAAGGGAGAGGGAGGGAGAGAGAGAACATCGATTGGCTGCCTCCTGCATGTGCCCCACTGGGGATTTGGCCCAAACCTGGGCATGTGCCCATGCTCAACCACTGAGCCACACCAGCCAGGCATTCTTGGTGCTTTTTCATCATCTGCTTCTGTGCTGCCCCCTAGGTGAGTGAGTCTGTGTACAAGCCCTTTAGGAGCCATTTCTCGGTTCACTAAGTCTCACCTCTCAGGTGCAAATCTTAAAAGATGCAGTGCCCAATGGGAGTTCAAACCCTTCACGCCCTAAGGAGAAGCTCTGGGTTTTAGGTCCCTCCTGACTGACTGTGGGCCACCACACCAGAGGGTGGAAGAGACTGGCTCTCAGCCTCTCCACCATGCATTTTTGAATATGCCTTTGCTCCCTGATCACAAGTATGTGGACTGTACACCCCACCTATCTCCCCTCATTTCAGTGTAATTATCACTTCCTTTTCTTTTTTTGAGGCTTTCCCACTCTCCAATGAACTGTGACTCCTCTCTTCAGCTTTTTCCTAATAGAGTTGATAAATATAACACTGCCAACCTGCTATTCTATATCAAGGATGGTTCCTTACACAGGGGTGGGCAAAAGAAGCTTTACAGTTGTGAGGACACAAAACAGTATTCTTTCTTGTAAAAATCATAACATGTACATGTTTTTCTATATGAACAACTATAAACCTACTTTTGCCCACTTACACCACAGATTGGCTGGTATTTTGAATCCCTTTAGACTGATCACTATGGTGCTTGGAAGTTCTCTGAAGCTGAAATCAAGGGAACTTTCATCACCAAGTATATGCTACATCATGTGAAAAGCTATGACCTTGGGCCAGGGTTGGGGATTAGATTATAAGAAAGAAAAATAGAATTTGTCATATTTAAAAATCAGCAGGTAAACACTTGATAAACTAGGAAAAGAAGGCAACTTCTTCAACATGATAAAGGCCATATAAGAAAAGCCCAAAGCAAATAATCATATTCATGGTCAAAGGATAAAAAATCCTTTCCCCTAAGATCAGGAACAAGACAAGGATGCCTCTTTCACCACTTCTATTCAACACAGTATTGGAGTTTTAGCCAGGGTGATTAGACAAGAAAAATAAAAGACATCCATCCAAATTGAAACGAAAAAAGTAAAATTATTTCTTCACAGAAGACATGATTTATATGTAGAAAGTCCTAAAGATTAAAAAAAAAAAAAAAACCAACAACAACCTGCTAGTACTAATAAATGAATTTGGCACAGTTGCAGGATATAAAATCACACAAAAATCACTGTTTTTATAAACTAAAATCCAAAAAGGAAATTAAGACAATTCTGTTTATAATAACATCAAAAAGACTAATATTCTCAGCAATATATTTAACCAAGGGAACAGAAAATTGCTAAAAGAAATTTATAAACACATTGAAAAACATCCATGTCATGGACTAGGAGACTTATTGTTAACATGACAGTACTACCCCTAGTGATCCACAGATTCAATGCAATCTCTATCAAAATCCCAATGGCATTTTTTTTTTTTTTGTAGACTTAGAAAAGCCCGTTCTAAAATTCATATGGCATCTCAAAATATCTTGACTAGCTAAAACAATCCTGGGGAAAAAAAGTTGCAGGACTCACAACACTTTCCTAATTTCCAAACTTACTACAAAATTACACTAATCAAAACTGTGTGGTGCGGGCATAAAGTCAGGCGCACAGAGAAGTGACACAGAACAGAGAACCCATATAGTCAACTGATTTTGACAAGAGCAACTGAACCATTCAAAAGACTAAGGACAGTATTTTCAACAAATGGTGCTGGGGAAATTGGATATTCACATGCAAAAGAGTGAAGTTGGACCCTTACCTAATACCATATACAAAAACTAATTCAAAATGGATCAAAGACTTCAACATAGAACATAAAACTCTCAGAAGAAAACATACAGGAAAAGCTTCACTACATTCAATGTGGCAATGATTTCTTTGATATGACACCAAAAGGAAAACTAGATTTTGTAAAAAAAATTTTAAACTTTTGTGTATCAAAGGACTAACAAGAAAGTGAAAAATCAAACCACAGGTTGGGAGAAAAATATTTACAAATCATGTGTCTGATACAGAATTAATAACCACATTATAGAAAGAACTATAACTCAACAACAACAAACATAAACCACCCGAGAGTAGTGAAGGGCACTCTCTGCTTCCTGAACCTTGACATGCAAAAGGCTCTCCTAATACTCCACATTCAAACTGAAGAAAGAAAAGGTACGCAACTTCATCAATCATTAGGAAATGCAAATCAAAACCACAATGAGGTACCACTTTATACTCATTATGACGGCTACTATTTTTTAAAAAACAAAAAATTGGAAAATAACATGTTATCGAGAACATGGAGGAATTAGAAACCCTCCTGCATTGCTGATGAGAATGAGAGATGGTACAGCCATTGTGAAAAACAGTTTGGTGGTTCCTCAAAAAGTTAAACATAGAAGTACCATATGATCCAGCAATTCCACTCCTAGGTCTATACCCAAAACAACTGAAAGCAAGGACTCAAACAGGTATTTGTACATTTATTTTCAAAACAACATTATTCACAAGAGTTAAAAGGTGGAAGCACTTAGCCCGGCATCACCCTGCTCCTTTTCTACAAACAACCCCCCTCTCTCCAGCAACCTTTAAGTTCTCAGCTGCTTTCCAACATTTTCTTCCTTTGTATTTTTCTTCCTCCTACCTTTTTTTTGTCTTTATTGATATTGATTTTGAGAGAGATAAGAACATCAATTGGCTGCCTCCTGCATGCCCCCCCACTGGGGACGGGCCCACAACCTGGGCATGTGCCCTGACCAGGAATCAAACCCAGTGACCTCTGGGTGCATGGGTTGAAGCTCAACTACTGAGCCACACCGGCCAGGCAACTTCCTACCTTTTAAAGAGTCCTAAAACTAACAGGGTGAGTGACCACAAAGTGGTCCCATAGCCAATTTACACACAAGATAGTGCCGACTTTCCTCCTTTTCACGTGAGGCCATGTGATAAACCAAGATGGAATGAAAGGCCCATTAGACGATTCACAAACAAGCAATACAAGCTGAGCCTGATTTTTCAAACACTCAATTTAAGAAATGATGGTCCAGCTGCCTCTAGGAGCCATCTTTCTGTTTTCACATCTCTCCCTGCAGCAGGCTCAGCAGCCACAATGCTTCTGGTCAGAAGGCTGGTTTGGCCGAGTGTGGCCTCCAGGGAGTTTTAATAAAGAAGCAACATCATACACCCTAGTTAAGCTGGTGGAGAACTACCCAGTCCTCCTCCTGGGTTTTTAAAAGCTTCTTAAGCTCTCCTGAAAACCTAATGCCCATTTGTAATGGTTTCTATGGTTTTTTTAAAAAGCTGTTTTCCTAAAAAGTTCTAACTTCTGCCCTTTTATAAAACATCTTCTAAATTGGTTTTTAAACAAAAACATCCTTAACCATGGTATTTCTGGACAGTAGGCTTATAAGGAAGAAATGTTTATTTTCCTCTTTGCACTCTTTTGAATTTTCTTTCTTGGTAATAAGGAAAACTATTATTGAAACACATCCACACACATATTTCTTTAAGAGGAAGATTGCCTAGATACAGCATATCCTTGACATTCATAGATTTGACAATTGCTATTTTAAATATCTGAAAAGTCTGACCCTGAAATGTACTACAATATTTTGCAGCAGCACAAATATGAATTTCACCTCAAAGCTCACATATGGAAGTGAGTGAATCACACAGCCAGTGAATTGTCTCCAGTAGGTACACGGCAAAAGCTTTGTTGTTCTCTACTGACCTTCACAGCTCTCTTTAAGGATCTCAGGAAGCTGCTTACAATTTTCATTTGTATTTAAGGGGGGGAGGGGAGCCCATGGTGGTTTTTGAAACTCCTAAGATTCTCAAAGGTTTCAGGTCATATATTTCACAACTGTCAGTCTTCTACATTATAATAACTGTTAAATAGTATCCCTCTGGAAAGCAACGAATAAAACTGGTTTGTTGAAGTTATTAGATCACATTTATGTATTATGTAAAGTTAGTTTAGCAAAGCAGTAATTGGGAAGTATGCATGAATTAATCCACATTTTTTTGCTCCCCCCAAATAAATACCTAATTAGAAAGGTGACACAGTAGGTTAAAAAATTCAAGCACTATAAAGGAGACCAAAAAAGTCACAATTCCATTTCTTCCTGAATGCCATTCCCCTAAGATAATCACTGAACAGATGGTGTATGCTGCTGAAGAATTTTAATGCACCTATGAATTTTTTTTTATCTTACACAAATGGATTAATTCAACATACATACTTCCATGGTAAGTGTTTCACTCTACAATATTCTGTATTTATCTTTCTGTGGCCTGGGCCATTCATCAACTTTAGCTTTCTTAATTGCTACGTAGTATAATTTACTGAACCAATGCTCTACTGTTGGGCATATAAATTGTTTCTGATTTTTTGCCATAACAAAGAATGCTTCAATGAATACTTTTGCATATGTTACTGTCCCCATTTGCAAGTGAAATTACTATGTCTGAGGAAATGCCTATTAAAAATGGTGATCACACCTGGCCGGTGTGGCTCAGTGGTTGAGCGTCGACCCATGCACCAAGAGGTCACCGGTTCGATTCCTGGTCAGGACACATGCCCAGGTTGTGGGCCTGATCCCCACTAGAGGACATGCAGGAGGAGACCAGTCAATGTTCTCTCTCATCGATGTTTCTATCTCTTTTCCTTTCCCTTCCTCTCTCTCTAAAATCAGTAAAGGAAAAAAAAAAATGGTGATCACACCCTGGCCAGTTTGGATCAGTGGTTAGAGCGTCAGCCCACCAACCAGAGTCACAGGTTCTATTCCAGTCAAGGTACATACCTCAGTTGCAGTTCAGTCCCCAGCCCTGGTCGGAGTCGTGTGGGAGGCAACCAATCGATGTGTGTGTCTCTCTCTCCCTCCCTCCTACTCTATCTGAAGACAAATGGAAAAGTATCCTTGGATGAGGATTTTTAAAAAAGGGTGATCACTACCCTCCAAAAACAACTGTACCAATTTATACACCTAACACCAATATGAGAGTGCTCACTTTCCAAAACTTCATTAACAATGAATATTATATGTTTGACCAGTTTTGCTTTACTTATACTTTCTTGAATGTGAGACATTTTTCAAATATTAAATTGACCATTTGCATCTTTTCTTATTCATATGCTTTGCCCAAGTACTCTTTCTTATATATGTTACAAATATGTTTCAAGTTTATCATCCCCATTTACCATTTTTCTTGTTTGTAGCACCAACCACCCTAAGCTATGTCATACACTCTCCAGGATGGTCTCAAGAGAGGAAGGCTGTAGAGCATTCTGGGATAAGCAGTAAGTGCAAGGCTACCGAGAGCAGTGAAGAACCATGTACATGACTAATCTGGATGGGGATAACACAGCAAAGAAGGAAAGGAAGGAGCCTGAGTAAACCAGTGTCTCTGGGGCTTCCACCAAAGATCATCTGGACTTACTAGGTTTTGTTAACTATTAGGAAATTTTATTTAAATATATATCCACATATTTATATCAAGGAACAGTATTTTTTTTTAAACTAATGTCAGAATTACTACTGGTCTTATTGAAGAAATTTCAAAATGAAGTCAATCCAATTTAGATTATATAGTTTTAGGTTCTCTATTCCTTTAATAATTTAATTCTCAATGATTTCCTCTAAGTGATCAAATAATGTTTGTTTTATGATTAAGTTCACCTGTACTCACATGCTATAAATATAAAGTATACTTGATATCAAGTATATTGCGATATTTTTAAAAAATCAATCTCAAATAGGGCAAAAAGAGTTGTGGAGAAACACACCATAGCCATATATTTTAAAGGAAGTGGAGTGGATGGGGGGCTTCCTTAAATATTTTCTGTACCCCTGTTCAAAAGAGACAACACTTACATAGGTGGGAACAACCTGAAAGCATCTATAATACACAGAGTTGGTTTGCTTTTGTTTCTGGGAGTAGTCCAGTGTCTGACAAATCCCCTGGGAGATTTCCAGAATGACCTGAACAACAGTTCTACAAGCAAGACCTCTGCTGTTCCTATTTTAACAAGCCAAATTCAGCACGATGCACCTGTGACAGAGAAACCTGCCCCTCCCCAACAGTTCCATGTTTACTAGGAGACTTTGATTCTAGAGAAGCGCTGTCCAGCAGAATTGTCTGCAGTGACGGAAATGTCCTACAGCTGTGCTAACACAGCAGCCACTAGCCACGTGGTTAGTGAACACTTGAAATATGGCTAGTGCAGGTGAGTGAGCGAGAATTTTACATTTTATTTTAATAGCCTTATGTGACTATGTTTGCCATACAAGACAATGCAGTTTTCAACCATTAGAATCTTTTGTTTTTTAAGAAAAAATATCTATTTATAATTATGACAATACTCCCAAAACAGCTGAAGAAGAGATTACTTTTAGTGAACATACAATTTAGGGCAGAATTTACATTATTTGCCTTCAGTATATAGTTACTTAATGACAGAACATATACTAGGTATTTTTTTTCCTTTTATGAATAATAAGGACAATTAGTCATTATAGTGTTTAGTCAAGGACAGGTCTTTCACCTTGACTAAAGTAGTTAAACTTACTCATCAAGGAAAAGAGTTGTTCAAAATCTTGCAAAGTAAATTTGAATTTTAATATTCTTACAATTAAAAGTACCTGGCCAGTTTGTCTCAGTAGTTAGAGCGTCGGCCCTTGGATCAAAGGGTCACAGGTTCAATTCCTGGCCCTGGTCAGGGTCATGCAGGAGGAGGACAATTGATCGATTGATGTGTCTGTCTCTCTCTCCCTTCTACTCTATCTAAAATCAGTGGAAAGAGCATTGTCCCATGGACTGAGAGGTCCTGGTTCAGGCACATGCCTGGGTTGTGGGCTCGATCCCCAGTGGGGGGGGCATGCAGGAGGCAGCTGATTGATGTTTCTCTCCCTCTAAAAAAAAAAAAAAAATCAATAAAAACATATTTAAAAATAAAGTCAGTGGAAAGATATCCTCAGGTGAGGATTAACAACAAAAAATAAGCCCTGGCTGGTTTGGTTCAGCGGTTAGAGCATCGGCCTGCGGTCCTGAGAGACCCGGGTTTGGTTTCCGCTAAGGGCGCGTACCTCGGTTGCAGTTTGTCCCCGGCCCTGGTTGGTTGTGCGGGTGGCAGCCACTCAATGTGTTCCTTTCATATCGATGTTTCTCTCTCTCTCTGTTCCTCTCTCTCCCTCCCACTCTACCTGAACAAAAAAATGGAAAAATGTCCTCTGGTGAAGATTAAAAAAACAAACAAACAAAAAAATAAGATTTCTCAAACTATTTATCATACAAAATAAATAAACTATAATTTATAAAACTTTACTGAGTGTTCTTTCTTCCTATAGATACTAGTGGGATATCCCTAGAATAAACTATATTTCATTAAGTCAGAAAAGGTTTTGTTATGGACTTCCACTTTTAAAAAAAGAAAAGCGAGAAATATTTTATGCTTGACCTATTATCTCTGGCAGGAATTCTTATAAAACAGAATTTTGGGGGGCAGGAAAAACATCTAAGTTTGACTTTTAAGTTATAACACATTCATTAAATTAACAACACAGTACACAGAGATGGAGCTTACAGATATATTCAGGTATTTCAGAGGAAAAAAATAATTCTAGAACATTAGTATCTTACCTCGTAATGAACAAACTGGTCCATTTTCTTGATTCTTAGAGCGCTTATTTCTGAACTGACTTGGAATATCTAATGAAAGGTCTTAAAGGAAATAGGAAAACAGATGTTAAAGTCACATAACTCAAAAAGTAATTTCAAAAATTGATGTATTTTTAATGATTTATCTCCACTGTTTTAATTTTCAAAGGAAATATTAAAATTATTTACTACAATAGCATATATCCCCACATACCAAATATGTCTTACCTAGGAATGGATCAAACTTTCTAGATTCTGTCCCACATATAAGGCAGTTAACCTCGTTTTGTAGAATGCCTCCAAATATAGCCGTGACAACTGTAGATGCTCCATTTCTAAGAGAATCATGGAGGAAAACATCCCAGTAAAAACAAAAATAATTTATATTTATTAAAGTTACAAAATGATGCAAAAACTTAAACTATATAGATGTATACTGAATAAAAGGGTTAAGCCATTGATTTAACTGCCTCCTCAACCTGGCCCTCTTCCAATCCACTACTTTCTCTAGAAGTAAATGACACTGGACACGTGCCTAACAAATGATCACGTGACTGCCTAGCACAGGGCCAGAGGACACCTTCCCCACAGTTCTATCCCGAAGAAAAGAGAGAACTGCCTTATATCTGAATCTTTGCAAGGCCTCTCATCTTACAGGGAGCTCTCAATTACTTTACTTTGAACCACCACTTCATTCGGAGATAGATTTCCATTTTTCAGATGGTTATCTGTCAGATTTAGGGAAAAAGTAAAAAACTTAATACTTATTTAGTAATTACTGGTGGAGGTATGACTTCACAATTGAAGTGCTGAATGTTCCTGTCAACGAGCCTTTTAAAAAGCTCACTTAAAATGATACTATAAATAATGCATTTGTGGAGATCAAGAATATACTAATTTAATTTAAAAACAAAAAGAACCACCAACTGCCCAAATGTTAGTAAACCTCTTGGTGCCTCAGCTTCATCAAATGTAAAACAGGAATAATGTCCATCTATGCAGAGGCCTGATGTGAAGATGAAATGAGTCCTGTATGTACAGTGCTTTTAGATATGTGCTTACTAAAAAAAACCTTGAAGTGTGTTAAGGGCTTTTTATTGTCATAATAATTAGGATAATCTGCCTTTTGCTTGTATTTCCTTCAGTACGTATTTTGAACCCGTTCCTCACTTTTTCTGACAGCCGCACGCAGGCCCCAGTGCGGACAGGGAACGGGCACTAGGACGACGGAGAAAGTGCAGCAGCGAGAGCACGATTAGCAGGCGCCCTATTACGACAGCACGTGTGACATGGTAGTCTAAGCAGCAGCGAGAGCATGATTAGCAGGCGCCCTATTACGACAGCACGTGTGACATGGTAGTCTAAGCAGCAGCGAGAGCACGATTAGCAGGCGCCCTATTACGACAGCACGTGTGACATGGTAGTCTAAGGACTTTCCATGTATTAACACAGGTAACCCACACAACTGCAAGGCAGACACCATTATCCCCAGTTCACAGACAAGGAAGCTGAAGTCCAAAAGGTTAAAAGTTTGCTTCCTTTGGTTTCCTTCATTTACTGAAAAAAGAAATATATTGCAGCTTTTTTTTTTTTTTTTTTAAGTTGTTCACAAGATATGTGGCTTTTATTTAGAAATTAAACAAAAAGAAAAGATATATTGGGAACCATAGAACACAATGGCCATTTAGGTTTTAGGTTTAGTATCTGTGTCATGAACAAAGGGCAAACCCCCACCCCTAAAAACTACTGAAAATAAAGGGACTGTGATTGATCCTTTCATACTGATGTTCACATACAATGCTGTCTTTCATTTAAAGAGAAACTGCTTTATTTCAAATCAGGACATTTAAACTCAATGTAGTTCTTCCATTATATTTCTACCTCTGAAAAGAATACTAATCAAGTCAAAATGCAAAGCAGAATTTTTCATTTAATGCTATTTTTGAATTGGTGCTAGCAGCAAGAACAATTCTATCAGTCATAAGTCCCTCCCTTTCTGTGCTGGATTCTGTGCTGGCTATTAGGACCTGGAAGACCAGAGATTTTGTATGGTAATTCATACTGGTTACCTTCTCTAATAGGCAGATCAGCTATGAGAGTCTTCAGTCATTGAAAAGACCTTATCTTACTAAATCAGACTTAGGGACTGCCAGGCCATGCTGCTGTAACCTCTATATATTTCCAACTTTTTCTTCAGAGAGTTTGTCTTATATACCCCTTTCCTGTATAGGTCAATACAAAACTTTTCAAAATTATGAACAAAGGGAGACTACAATATCCAGGCTGAAATATAAGACTTCTATGCTTCAAGCAAAATAAATGTTCTAATCTCAATGTGTATTTTAGGGTATTAGTACTTGGAAAAGCAATCCAAATGTTTTGTTTTGTTCATAAAGAGAGGGAAGAAAAAAGTTCCAAGAACTTTCAGATTCTTCGATTTCAATAAAGAGATATATTTAAGAAAATTCAAGTCCAAAATGAGACTTTAGGAAAATTCACATTCAAAATATTTTAAGCCATTGTTTTTAGTGAACAAGTATAATTATTTTGGTATATGGAAATTAAGTCTTTGAGCCATTATTCAGTACATTTGGAGGAAAACTCTTAAGTGCTAAATTGCACAAATATTTTCCATTGTCGTTTCAAGTTTTAAAATGATCTATACCAAATAACAATGAGAACTACACCACCATGCAAATACAAGATGCCTCTGGTCTGGAAATGGGACGCATGTGACAGTCAACTTGGTCACAAAGTTCAAGTGCAAACATTTTCAGCAAAGGTAAGGAAAACTCTCAACCTTCCACTATAAATCTAACAAACAGTATCACCAACAGAAATGTCTGAGGTTCTCCTAAACACCAACGGAAACGAAATCTTACATGCAACATTTGTTACTTGCAGACAGGGTAGAATTCTCCTGCAGAAGTGCTGAGCGAGAAACACCATTGAAACCACCCTGAAGTTCCAAGTGCAGGTGGTCCAAAAGGTAGCGCATGAATTCATGGGCATCCTGCTGCTGATAGCCCCTGAAACAAACAGAAACACGTCAGGAGGGAAGGTCCACGTGCCCAGCCAAACAGGCAGGAGGGAAAAGCGCTGGGCAGCCCTGTGCTCAGAGCACAGCAAGGCTCCTGGACCTTTCATCCCCACTTGCTCCAAGTTTCACACACAAAATTCCTCAACAAGGAAAAAAAGTTATACTATTTAAAAGCAAGTTTGAAAACATGGACTATTAGAGCTAACTAAACTTGTAGTGATCTCCACTGACCCCACTTTAGAGATGAAAAAAATTTAGGGGCAAAAAGGGGTGTGGAGGTGTAATTTGCCTAAAGTCCTTCAGAGACGGGACTGACTGTAAACCAAGTCTGTCTCCGGGATGGACTCTGAATCTTCCCACTGTCCTACTGGCCCCTCTAGAAGATGCTCAAATGTTAAAATTCCACATCTTAACCTTACCATAAATGTAAGTCTAAACCGCCATTATATGAAATAATGAATCTAAAACTAATTTTTAGATTGAAAGATACTAATTTTTTTTAAAACACTGGCTGAAAGAAAAAGAAAAATTATCTGAAAAGTTAAAGGCATCTGCCCTGGCCGGTTTCACTAGTGGTTAGAGCACTGGCCTGTGGAACAGAGTCGTGGGTTCAAGTTGCGGGTCAAGGACACATACCTAGGTTGCAGGTTCGATCCCCGGCCCTGGTAGGGGTCTTGCAGGAGGCAACCAATCAATGTGTCTCATATCCCCAATGTTTCTCTCCCCCCGCCCCTTTCCCCCTTTTCCCCCTCCTACTCTAGAAAAAATATCCTCGGGTGAGAATTTAAACAAAATAAACAGTTAAAGCCATCTGATATTCTAGACTTGTATCCTAATCTTGATTCAAAAGAAATTTTAAAAATACTTTAAAAAATGCACTGACTCATACACAATTATTCCCTATCCTAAAATTTGAATACATATAGCAACATATTCTCAGGTTACTTCTCCACTGTAGTCAGATAGAAAATTATATGGAATTTTATACTGGATCAATGACAAGCACACAGAAATGAAGGCTGACAGAAAACAAAGCTGATACAATTGGAAGGTCACAAAGGTTTATATAGATACATTAAGCATGAAATACAAGATACTTGCATAAAACGGCAAATAAAAAAGACTTCTGCCTACATTTTTCCAGCATTGTAAATTCTCTTTAATCTACCCTCTAAATCTCAAGGTTTTCTGGTTTGGTCTTGAGTCAAAACTTCCACCACTCTTCCAGGCAATGGTTCAAAGCAAAATTTCTTTCAACCAAAGTTTCCCTCAATCTATGTTTTCCTCCTTTTTCTGAAATTTCTCCTGGAAATAAGAAATTGTGAAAATAATTTGCCTAATCAATGGAACTTAAATCAGAAGTCACTTCAGCATTGCACTATAACTTTTTCTGAACTACTTAGCTACTAAATATCAATGTGTTAAAGTATTTATTCCAAGATTCATATGAATAAAAATGTTAAGAGTCAAAAGTATTCAAAGTTAATAGTTCTTTATGTATCTAAGAAAGTACTTTAAACTTTTTCAACACAACCTCCTTTTTTGTTTTCATGACTCAAAGGTAATATAGCTACTTTAGGACATATCTGAAATTCTATCACATATAAAAAAAAATTCTTTCACCAAAATAACCTGATATCTAATCATCATGTTTCTAAAATGGATCATGAAAACCCAGTCAGTACCTTGTAGGTACGTGTATTTGCATTTTCATCAAATACATATCCATCCCACCCTGGCTGGTTTGGCTTGGTGGGTAGAGCATTGGCCCTCTGACCGAAGGGTTGCAGGTTTGATCCCCGGCCCAGGTGGGGGTCACGCAGGAGGCCACCAATCGCTGTGTCTCTCACACTGATGTTTCTCTGTCTCTGTCTCTCTCTCTCCCTCCCTCCTTCCTTTCCACTCTGTCTAAAAAAATTCAATAGAAAAATATCTTCAGGTGAGGATTAACAAAAATGTCTTCCTAATGTATATTAATGAATATTTCCAACCACACCATGATTCTCTTTTCCTTTATCAAAATACATTATATTCTAATGTTTCTTTTATCATCAGAAACACATTTTTGACCTACATGAAATCATGAAACAGCTGTTTTATAAAGCTAAGTTATAAGTTTCTGGTTCAATGTGTCATCTTTACCAGAAAAGTTGCTGTAAGACTAGGAAATTTTTCTGATTCTGACTAAAAAGACACTTACAATTCCATTTTTAAATATTTAAATAAAACCTTTCATTGGCTTATCTGAAAGTCTTAATAAATATTATTTAGCATGTTAAATTCGCCCTGGCCGGTTTGGCTCGATTCCCAGTCAAGGGCACATACCTGGCCCAGGTGGAGGTCATGCAGGAGGCAACCAATCGATGTGTCTCTCACATCAATGTTTCTCTTTCTTTCTCTCTCTCCCTCCCACTCTATCTGAATAAAAAATGGAAAAATGTCCTCAGGTGAGGATTGGGGGGAAAAAAAAGTATCTTCAGTTGAGGATTAAAAAAAAAAGTAGTATGTCAAATTCAATAAACTTCAGTTTACCTTTAATTGTTTGACAATTTTATAATCTGGGCTTCAAAGTTTCCTCTGTAGTCAACTTAGGTTTCTCTTGTTTGGTAATCACGTTAAAGGAAACACTCCTCACATTTGAATGCAGTATTTATGTTTTGTATACAAATTATTTCACTGGTGTCACCCAAACAAGTGTCTGTGAGTCAGTGAGGAAATGGATTTATGAAGAACCCGCTGGCATCTGTGACAGAGCAGAACTGAGAGAAAAGAGGACAGAGGGGAATAACACTTCCGTATGGTCCCTTGTTTGACCTTAAAGGTGACCTCCTCCTCCATGTCTACAGGAAATTTGTGTCATAAAGATGCTGTGAGAAACAATTGTTGGGGAGCACGCTGCAAATATACAAAGCCTGAGAGATCATGGACCATCCCTGAACGAGGGGCTGAGAAGAGGAGCGCTGCTGAAACACAATGTGTAAGAACTCGGGGACAACTGGCTCTTTACAGCAACCTCTGCACAATGAGGCAAGCCATACTTACCAAATCTTAAAAAGAAAGAAATGCCCCAATTAAGAATGACCAAAGAAAATGTGACTTTGCCCTGGCCGAAGCGGCTCAGCTGGCTTGACCTTACACAGAAAAGCCAAGGGCTTGATTCCCGAGCAGGGCATGTGCAGGGGGCAACCAATAGATGTTTTTCTCTCACATCGATGTTTGTTCGCTTTTTTCTCTCTCCCCCTCCCTTCCTTTCTCTCTAAAATCAATAAAAAAGCATGTCCTCGGGTGAGAATTTAAAAAAAAGAAAAGAAAAATGTTACTTTGCAGCAGACGTGAGTGTGAAAAGCAGACACCACAGGTGCACACGTAAGGACTTCGTGATGGCCCAACACTCACAGCTGAAGCACAACCTGGCATTACCAACTGTGCTCTGCGTGTTCACAGTGCCAGCACATAACGTGTAGCATGGCAAAGACCAATAAGGAACAGGGTCAAATTTTACCATTCTAGAACAAAGTTCTCCTAAAATACCTAGGACACACTAGAATTTAGGTTCTGTTCAAATTAAAAGTATCTTTAACATTCATAAAAGAATTCCACATTATTGTTTTGTCCAAATTATCTGAAAAACCAAAATTGGTTAAATTTAGCTATTTCTATACAGTATGTGGCACCTATCGTGACTGAGTTTATTCAGACATAAACGCCAGAAAGATGAACATTTCAAAAATGATTTTTTCCTGTTTAGAAACACACAAAATACAACAGCAAAATTACTAGTTAGAAGAGCTAATATTGTTTAAATATAAACTATCCTGCAAAGTACTTGTTAAACTTCTCTATTAACAAAAACCCATAAAGATAACTGTAAGTTAAAATATCACAATTAAAGACCTATTTACAAAGATCTTTATGTTTTCCACAAAGCCAAGTAGAACAGTCAGCAAATATAGGAATACTGTTTCAGTAATTTATTTGCTCATCACATTTAAATATTAATTAAAATATCTAATTTAAAAAAAAATAAAGAGCCCTGGCCGGTTTGGCTTAGCAGTTGGAGCATCGGCCCGTGGACCAGAGAGTCCCGGGTTCGGTTCCCGCTAAGGGCACGTACCTCGGTTGTGGTTTGTCCCCGGCCCTAGTGGGGTTGTGTGGGTGGCGACCACTCGATGTGTCTCTCTAGCATCAATGTTTCTCTCTCTTCCTCCCTCTCTCTCCCCCGATCTATCTCATGATAAATGCAAAAAATAAAAAATAAAGAAAACTCTATTTTGGGAACCAAGGCAAATTTATTAAATCAAATTATACATGAAAGTAGAAATAGCACCTAAGTGATATGAGAAGCAAGGGAATAAATACCAGACCTGATCTGAATTATCAAGAGACTTTCCTGGAAGAGTGTTAGCTGGATCCTAAGAAAAGAGATGTGTCCACAAGGCAAATGTGGTACAATCAGGAAGCACGTGACAAAGATATGGAGGCGACAAGACAAAATCATGTTAAAGAAAGCAAAGGCTAGCAGACTATCAAAATTACGAAAGCCATTATCTTTTGAGTCAGCAATTCCTCTTTTAGGTACATGCATATATATGAATGAGACTATCCACTGCAGCCCTGTTTGGAGCGACACAAGGTAAGAAACAAGAGTCCCCGTTGGCAGGGGGCTCTTACATACATTATGATACAACCATAAAGTAGAATATTGTACAGTCATAAAATGGACTGAGAAAGCTATTTATATACTAATATGAATCACCTCAAAGTAGAAAAAAAGTTACCATTTATGTTAAAAATTATACACACACAAACATACATGCTTGTATATACACACACAGAATATCTCTGAAAGGATACACAATAATTTAGTAACTACAGTTACTTCCAAAAGCAAAACGAATAGCTGGGGAATAGAGTAAAAGAAAAACTTTCACTGCATATCCTTTTTTCCTGTTTAAAATTTTGAATCACCTGTATTTTGTCTATTTGAAAAAACCTGTAAGATATTTTTATGAAATAGAAAAGGACAGGAAAAGCTGGGTATGCTGGGAAGCCACAAGAAGTGTGGTAAATAAATACACAGTCCTCCTCTTATCCTCAGGGGACATGCTCCAGGACCCTCCGTGGATACCTGGAACTGAGGGCAGGTAATGGACCTCTACATACTATGCTTTTCCCCATACATACACACTTACCATAAACTTTAATTTATAGATTAAGCACAGTAAGAAATTAACAAAATAGATCATAAAAACACTGTAATAAGTTATGCAAATGAGACATTATTAAGTAAAATAAGGGTGACTCGAACACAAGCACTTTGATACCATGACAGTGGACCTGATAATTAAGACGGCTACTACGTGACTAACTGTGTGGGGAGCATACTGAGTGAAGATATGCTGGACCAAAGGATGATTCACGTCCTGGGTGGGACAGAGCAGGATGGAGTAAGATTTCATTATGCTACTCAGAATGGAAGGCAATTTAAAACTTAGGAATGGTTTATTTCTGGATTTTCCATTTAATAATGCTTTTGGACCATGCAGATAATGGAAACCATAAAAAGTGATAAGGAGAAACTACCATATATGTTGGAAGGTAAAACTTCAGGCATCATTTCCCTGCTGGATAACTGGTATTTTGCTTGAGTGGGAAAAGAAAAAAAAATACCTTTGATGGTTTCTATACCCAAAGCTGCTGTTTAAGGGTATTTTTTTCTGCATTTACTTAATAAATGAAAGTTTTCCTTACTTTTATGTACATGTTTATATTTCAGAATCTTCATATTTTATTCCAAGGGAGCCAATTCCCTAGACACTGTCATATATATGTTAGTCAAGGAAAATGGGCTTTCTAAACTTTTTTAAAAATATGTTTTCATTGATTTTTTTAGAGAGAGAGGGACAGAGAGCTAGAAACATTGATGTGAGAGACATCAATCAGCTGCCTCCTGCACGCCCCCTACTGGGAATCGAGCCAGCAACCTGAGCACGTGCCCTGACCAGGAATCCAACCGGGACCCCTCAGTCCATGGGACAACACTCAATCCACTGAGCCACACCAGCCAGGCGAAGTTCTCACCTTTTAAATACTTCTCCATACTACCCACATATCTAAACCACAATTAGGCAATAGAGCAAGATATATGCTAAGTTTTACTACAGAATGCTGGTTTTGTTTTTTAGAAAAGACAAGGGATGCACATCAGATGTGAAAATCATGAGGAGTAAGAACCATGATTGCTTCAGGATAAAATCAACAGAAGGTGGCAATGGCTGTGGTCGAATACCCGCAGTGCCTCCAACCTGCTATTACCTGAATCCCTACAGGAGTGACTAACCCAGGAGAAGAGGCAGAGTCCAGGGAGGCTGGACAGTGAGCACAGAGAGCACAGTGACTCCACAGCCACACCAGCACGGGGCCCAGCTGCCTCCTGGAAAGTGAGTCCTGACAGACTTGACTGCAGTCTCCTAAGACCTTCAGAACCCAGAGCAGAACTGTGAATGCAATACCATGGACTTCTCCTGATTACATGTGGACTTTTTAAAATTGAAATAACAAGACAGTGTATGATATTAATTATTCTTTATAAGATTTTGAAAGATTCAAGGCAATTTTGTCCAGTATGTTTTCCTAGAGCATATTGTATTATTTATAAGGGTTTGTTTTATAACAACAAAATACCCTACCCTTTGTTCAAGACATTCCTGACATCTATTATTTAAACAAACATTTGTATAGTCAAATATATCCAACTTCTGTTCTTCTTTAAAAAAACAAAACGCATCCATGGTTGGTTTGGCTTAGCAGTTAGAGCATCGGCCCTCGGACCAAAGAGTCTCAGGTTCAATTCTGGTCAAGGACATGTACCTTGGTTGCAGTTCAGACCCTGGCATGGTTGGAGTCATGTGGGAGGCAACCAATTGATATGTCTCGCTCACATTGATGTTTCCTCTCTCTTTATCTCTCCCTCCCACTCTGTCTGAAAATAAATAGAAAAATATCCTCGAGTGAGGATTAAAAAATAAAATAAAAAACAAACAAACAAAAGTGCCCAGCTGATGTGGCTCCGTGGTTGAGCGTTGACCCATGCACCAAGAGATCGCCAGTTTGATTACCAGTCAGGGCACATGCCCAGGTTTGATCCCCAGTGGGGGGCATGCAGGAGGTGGCTAATCAATGTTCTTTCTCATTGATGTTTCTCTCTCTACCTTCCTCTCTCTCTAAAATCAATAAAAGAAAAATTATTGAAAAAAGCAAAAAGCAGAACCAGCCTTTCCTATTTAGAATACCACCACTTCATTGGAAATTGTTTCAAAAACAGTGTAAGGACTAATATTAATGTTTTAAGTGTCTTTCATTAAATAATACTTACCTAAAATTCGGCATAATCTTCCAGACAACATAAAATAAGGATTCTGGGCTAAATGCAGTTTGGCTACCTTGCCATAAAGCACAGAGTGTCTTTCTAAACTCTTCCACCAACGACCTGCAAAAGAGGACGGGACAAGACCCTTAGCATTAACGAGAGGCTACTATCCCAATGCATTATGTCCAGTTGTCTTAAATTCATAATAAATAAAATCATAAAAGGGTCTGGTCTCTTCTAAGCTAAGTCTGACAGTTAAGTAAGAGCATCTCAAAAACCCATGTAAATAGCAGTAATTACTGACAAAACCAGTTTTGTAATCATATGGTAAAGTTTGTGCCAAAGTACTGCCATAATTGTACAATAAAGCAGTAAGTTACAAACCAAATTATGTAAGAATATACATTTTTAAAAACTTAAAACAATTACCAGAATCCTGTTCTCCATTTCTGCATTTCTCCTTGCCCCTCTCTAGGAGCACTTCCCAGACCTCGGTATGTGACCACCTGTTCCTCTGCCTCAGAGAGTCTATCTGACCACAAAGCTTCAACACTTGGCTCTATACCAATGACTCTCAACAATCCAAATCTAAAAGCCACGCTTACTCATGACCACTTTTATTCACGTTTTTCCAACCTTCCAACAGGAATTTCCCACTGGCCGTCTTCTTGCCACTTCAACCTCAACGTGCCCTGAACCTGCTCTCTGTACTCTCCCTGCAATCCCCCTGTATCCACTCTCTTCTCCACAGGAATACAGAACTTCCTTTTTTTTCTTGTCATATAAACTCCTAGAATAGAAAACTTTGATGAGTGTGTTTAACTTCTGAGAAATGTCCTTAAAGAGAAATAGTCCTTATTAATCTCCCCTTCTTCCTTCTGGCTGGAATGAGGATGACCTGGTGGCACTCCAGCACCATCCTGGACTATATGGCTGAGAGCCCCACCCCAGGAATGGTGGGACAAAGAGCTAGGAGGAGCTTGCAGACTGAGTGCAACGGCCCTAGATGGATAACCTCCATCTTTTGCATGAGAAAAAAAACCATGAATGTTTCAGTCACTGTTAATCTGTGCATGTAACTAAACTGATATACGCCCTCAACTTTAATGACTATCTGTCAATATAACTACCATATTCATGGATACCTAACTGATATCTCAGGGATATCTCAATCTCAGGGAATCCTCAACCCCTGTTATCCAGCAGGTTCCTGGGATACAAGCATATGTTTTGCTTCTTAGTATCTGGGCTTATGTTTGAGGAATTTCCCACCTCAAGAGTCTGGGTGAGAGTCAGAGCCTGCCTCGCACTATGGAAACTGGAAAGGCCAGATACTTGCTTTCTCAGCCCATCCCTCCAACCCCCTGCAGACAGGACTCAGGTACAGAGCCAGGGTTTTGCCTATTTGAAGCAGGTGTTAGTGATGCGAAGAAGCTGGAACAGTGCCAAATCCTCTCCAGTGGCAAAGAGCATCAGCTGGAGTGCACCCAGCACCCAGCACCCCTCCAGCAGTCCAGCAGTGGGAGCCCTGGAGTTGCCCTGGCAGGGGAAGCAGTGATGTCCTCAGGGGAAAGTTCCTCAGGTGATTGTGGCTTTGGTTCTGGATGCCCAGACGTCAGACCTGATTTTCTACCCATCCAGTAATGGTTAGTACACCAATTAGACCTTCAATAAATTCCTTTTCTGCCTAAGATGGCCAGAAGCAGTTTCTGTGGTTTGTAATTAGACCCTATATGATATTAATGCATCAAGTACTACTCATTCTTCCCTTGAGGTCTGTGCATATGTATTTTTTTTCCTCTTCATTTCACTGCTATCCCCTCCAACCCAATTACTATAGAGAATGAAGCCTCCTTGAATGCAGGTGTTTTCCAGTTCATCCTATATGCTATTATCAAAGTGAACTCTTAAAACACCACTTCTAGTGACATCATTCCATCCCTGCTCCAATGCCAGGCTTTCAAGTTCCCCCATGTTTTGGCCTATTCTCCATCAGCCACCTAAGCAGAACAGTGCCAGATTATAAGATGACTCTTTGAAATGTGTGGGGATGAGGAGATGGGCAGGCAGGGGAAACATTACATTAAAATATGTGCAGATTATAAATCTTAGCCGTTTCAGTAATGGTAAGAAACAAAAAAAATGCGCCCCTTACAATCGTGATAATAGGATAGATCTTCTAAACCCCAAATAGAGAATGCCGGCACTGAACACATATTGGTTCTCAATAAACACTTGTCAATTTTTTCCCTCTTCATGTCAATGAAAAATTGACTGTATCGCCCCTGTAATTAATTTGATGACTACAAATTAATTTTATTATTCAAGACAGGTTTACTTAACACTATCAGATAAGTCAATTCACAAAGACTGGTGATATTCGTGCTGGTTACACCTAGAGCTGTATTTCATATACTGACATCAATTTTTGAATATCCAAATCCACAATGACACAGTAAGTAGACTGCTAAATTTATGCTGCCTTTTAAGTAAGTATATATAAAAGAATTCCTATAATTATTAAGATTATCAGCTAGATACTTAAACACAGTTTTTAGAAGAGTTTTGTAAAATGCATGTGCCTATGAACTCGCATATGCGATGGAAATCACCAGTGAGTCATTTGTTTTGTAGCTCAAAGCCAGAAAGGACATATTCTTAGAACTCACACATTGTTATCCCCTTGGCTCCTGGTGTGGTATGTTCGCCTTCCTGCTGTCTTCCCATTCCTTAACTCCACAGCGGGCAGTTCTTTGAAATAACAGCAAAACTGTTCAATGTTACTATTTAAAAAGGAAGGGAAGAAAATTATTATTTTTTAATTTACTAGGACTATAAAGAAAGTTCTATGAAACCTACAAGTGCCAAAATGTGATCTTTCAATTTTTCATTAAAATCGTACTCAATGTAGCCCTGGCCGGTTTGGCTCAGCGGTTGGAGCATCGGCCTGAGGTCCAGAGAGACCCGGGTTTGATTCCCGCTAAGGGCATGTACCTCGGTTGCAGTTTGTCCCCGACCCTGGTTGGGTCGTGTGGGTGGCAGCCACTCGAAGTGTACCTTTCACATCGATGTTTCTCTCTCTCTCTCTTCCTCTCTCTCCCTCCCACTCTATCTGAACAAAAAATAAAAAAATGTCCTCGGGTGAGGATAAAAAGAAAAATTGTACTCAATGTAGACTGTGCATTAAGTACTTTCATTAAGTTTCCACATTTTATTCCAAGAAAACAGTATAAATAGATGACTTCGTAGAAATGAACAAGGATCTTAAAACAAAATATCTGTCTCCCCTCCCCCAACATCTACAAGTTGTCACCATTTCTTTCTTTTCAGGGTGCTTATTTCCAGGTGGTCAAGATTTTCCTCAAGTTAAGACAAGAATAACAAGAATTCAGTAGTGACTAAATTTCTTCTTTGAGCAAACTGGATGAGCTAATAGTACCTTTAAGGAGAGATCAACTACGGCTTCTGCTCCTTATTAGCAAGGTGGCCTTGGGAAGATAATTTATTCTGACCTTTGATGGCTCATTAAAATCAAAATAATTTATTCTATACAACTTAGGTCAGCCTTCTTAGTCATTTTATTTTTACTGCTTATCTTATATTCTGAAGATCTTCCAAACATCCAATCTTATAACTACATTTAAGACAACTGATACAAATAAGTTTTCTGAACAAGATTCACTATAGCCCAGAAGTCTGCAAACTACAGCCCACACACTGTATCTGGCCCTGGGCCAGTAAGGGGTAAATAGAGGGGAGAAGAATATGTGAGAGACTATATGTAGCATGTGAAGATAAAAAATATTTATTTAATCTGGCTTTTTACAGAAAGAGTTTGCTGGCCTCTGCTCTAGCCTATTCAAGGAGCAATAGAAAATAAATAATAATAGCTAGCAGTTATTTAATGCTAGGTACTTTTCTAATAAGCACTTTAAAGAAATTACATTATTTAATCATACCAACTACCCTGTGAGGTAAAATTATTATCCTCAATTTTACTGATAAGGAAACTAAGGAATTGAGGTAACTTGCCCCAAGCCATATGACTAGAGTCAATGGCAGAGAGGATCTGACCCCACAGCCTTTGCTCTTAACCATTCCACCAGAAACTAACATCAGATACTTGAGCTCTGGCTAGCACATTACCTGAGTGACTGAAGGATGGCATTCATAAAACAGGTGTTCCCCAGATTCCGAAGGCCTGTGGCACAAATGGCAGTGGTGCTTCCCTGTAAAATGGGACAAGAAGAAAACATCAATAATGCCAAGAGAAGGCCGACTGTTTCAAACATCAAAGCAAAGCAAAGGCCTGTATTTGAAACTCTAGCATCAAGCCAATTTGGATTTGGTCCTTTTCTGTCGAATCAATATTTCAAACTCTGTTTATACTCTCTAGGTAAGTATCTATTACGTTTAGAAGGGAGTTTCTCATCCTGGGATTGTTCTAAATGGGAGTATCTTATAGAAACTTATGAGGAGATCAGCATTAATAAGTACCATGCAGTACACAATGCAAAAACCAGGAAAATCCTTAAAAGAAGTAAAGATTAAGACTTAATGCCTTGCCCTGGACAGTTTGGCTCAGTAGTTAGGAGCATCAGCCTGTGGACCAAAGGGTTGATTCCCGATCAAGGGCACATACCTGGGTTGCAGGTTGGATCTCCAGCCCCAGTCGGGGTCATACAGAGGGCAACCAACTGATGTGTCTCTCTCACATCAATGTTTTCCTTTCTCTTCCCCCCGCCCCACCCATCCTCTCTCCCCTTCCCTTCCATTCTACCTAAAAATCAATGAAAAATATCCTCAAGTGAGGATTAATAAAAAGACTTAATGCCTTTATAAGACTACTATTAAAACTACTACACACTGAAAAAATATAAATTTTTACATCTCGAGTATTTCTGTCATCAAACTTTTAACTTTAAGCCATGCATAAATGACCAATATACATTTTTGTAGCAATGGAGTATCAATCTTAAAAAACTACCTGAACTTCCCTTAAACTAAAGCTTGGTTTTCTGAGTAGCTCTACAAGTGTACCAGGACATCTAACCACTGGAAGTGAATCTACCAATCCAACTCAAAGCATCTTTGCCCACAATTCAGATGTCCAGAGAGCGTGTTAGCTCTTTCTTCCACAAAATCGTAACACTTTAATCAAGTGTGTGTCTATACACTACTATCATGAAAGCAGAGATGCGCCCCCCACCCCCACCCCGGCTGGTGTGACTTGGTTGGAGCATCATCTCATACACCGAAAGGTGGCAGATTCGATTCTGGTTGAGGCACATGCAGGAGGCAACAAATCTGTTTCTCTCTCTATCTCTCCTTTCCTCTCTCTAAAATCAATACAAATTGGTTTTAAATAAATAAAATATTTCATGATTTTAAAATTTTGCTAGTCCATTAATGGTTCATACATCTGGTAATAGACAGTTACCAGAATGAGAAAACATATTCTTTTATAGTGAAGTTATAGTAATGAAGTCCTAAGAAATAAAATACCAATACTTCAGTCCCACAGATTTGATACTAGGGATCTTTAGCAGAAAGCAAGGATCTTTGGATCCTGTAGAAACATCATAATAAAGTACATAAGTAGGCATTAAGAACAAATGCTTGCTTTGGGGTGGTGAACACACAACACAATATGCAGATGATGTATTATAGAATAGTACCTTGAAACTTACATAATTTTATTAACCAATGTCACTCTAAAAAATTCAATAAAAAATAAATTGGTTTAAAAAAAAAAAAAGAACAAAGGCTTGCTAAGGCAGAGGATACAATAGCAATCCTGACAGAACAGAGGCACCGACAGATGATCCCACTAGGGTAGTTAGCCACATCAAGAATCATTACTACAGCCCTGGCAGGTTTGGCTCAGCCATTAGAGCGAAGGCCCTGCAGACCAAGGGGTCATGGGTTTGATTTCGTCCCTGTCCTGCCTCCCATCTCAGGGTCATGTGGGCGGCAACCAATAGTTGCCTCTCTCTCTCTCTCTCAACTCCCCACACACACACACACACACACTATCTGAAGATAAATGGAAAAATATCCTCAGGTGAGGATTAAAAAATCATTAGTACAAGTGGCAAACTTTCTGTAAAATATTCTAAATCTAAGGTATACACATAAAAGCTTGAAGGAACAACATTATTGTTAAAGCTGTAATAAAGCAGTGACTAGATCTCAACCAATTCTTATATTTGAATAAGTTTTAATTACTTACATTTACTTTTAGTAACTTGCTGTTTAGTGATGTGTTTTCCAAAAGTTTTCTTTTCCTATGTCTGTCAGCTGTAAAAGCTGAGCTATTGAAACACAAACAAATAGACAGTCAAAAAGACATTAATACATAGAGACTACACAGCAGGTTTTAGAATGAACTTAGCTGTTCTCAGTGTCTGGGGAACGGAGGTCTGCCTGGCTGCTTAGTCAGGCTAGGAAATGACCCATTAGGTCCGTGGCCTACAAGTATTAAAGTAACTGAGAAGGTCCACTTCCCTTGAAAATCCCCACTGCCCTTCAGGAGGGTGAGACTGGAAGCTGCCACCACCAGGTAATTCCAAGAAAAGCTGGCCAGGCAGATAAAGACTGGGAGATGATTTCTCTCCACCACCACCCTATCTGTCTAATTAATGGTGAAGTTTCAAAAAGGAGAATAGCCATTCCTCATAACAAAAGGAAAACCCTGGTCTGACATGATTATTCTGAGACATATCAGTAAGTCTCAAATACTATGCTACCCCTTTCCTAATTTTGATAAAGGTATCATGTTTTGCTCAATTGTTATAACAGGTTATGATATAATCTGAGTTTGTGAAATGATAAATAAACTATAGACATATATAAATTTATTTGATCCAGCTATGCTACAAAGGCTATTCTAAAACAAATCCTAATTAGCAAAGAAATTCTGAATTTAAATTATTTAAATTTTTCTTGATAAAAGAGATATTTTGCTTAAAATTTATCAGGAAGTAATTCCTATCTTCCAAGGGTCACTTTAAAATTATTATGCATTGGGAGAACTGATCTAAAGGAGGTAAAATTATCATTAAACAACAAAGACTTTTAAGTCTGCCAATTCTTTCCTATCTTCTGAAAATACTAGGCTTATCCACAGTAAACACATAATTATTTCTCTATCCAGAATTTCCAGATGAGCTATGTCTTTGGAGCATCAGATCTAGTAACAGTCAGTTGCTCAAATCTAAAAACACTCATAGGAAACATGTCTTCAGAACTGTATGGCCCTCAGGGTATCGGTGGCTACAAGATAAGAAGAGACTAGTTCTGTATGTTACTATGTTAAGTTATTCCTTCACAAATTCTGTAAGTAAAGAAGTTGAATCACAAGCATAGTATATATACTACTTAGAGACAATGCCTAATAGCTAACTTTTACCTTCAACCTACATAAAACATTTAGTTTTTTAAAATAGAGGTTATTAAAATTTTACCATCAACGAGTCTCAAAATGACAGAATCGTCTAGATCCACACTGTCTACAGGTGGCTACATATATTTAAATAAATTAAAAGTAAATACATTTTAAAATTCAGTTCTTCAGCCACACTAAACCACTTTTCAAGTACTCAGTAGCCACATGGCTACCATACTGGACAGTGCAGATTACAGGACATTTCCTTCACTTCAGAAAGTTCTACTACACAGTGCTGCTCGAGAGAATTTGCAAGAAAGTCTCAAATTAAGCAAAACACATATGTAAAAATAGTTTTAAAATTATAACTTCCATTATAGATTAAAGCCTATGTTTTAAAAACATTATAATGAACTTAGGTAATGTTTTTCAACACAGGAAAAGGGCTGCAAGGTATATTTTTCAGTGGGCTAAGGAGAAGTGTAGACAAGGTGGTCAGTAACATCTTTAACCCAATGAAGTGGTCAATGGAAATAAAAGATCTGATAACTGCATAAATGCGGTTATTTTCCCTTTGACTTGGTTCTAATGAATTTATTTGGGATTAGATGGCAGTCTTTTCTTAGAGAAAAAATATTCTGGTAGCTACCCACTTTTTTAACAAAGAACCAATGTAGTAATAAGATCTTTACAATGACATAACCACACCAAAGAGTGGTATTACATAAATTACTTCAGGAATCTCCTACTTCACAATTGTTGGGATTTTTTTGTTTTGATTTTTTGTTATTTTGTTGCTTACCCGAGGATACTTTTCCATTGATTTTCAGATAGTGTGGAAGGGAGGGAGGGAGGGAGGATGACAGAGAGAGAAACATCAACGTGAGAGAGACACCTCAACTGGTTGCCTCCCAAAGGGCCCGACCCAAGCCAGGGTTCAAACCTGCAACCCAAGTACATGCCTTTGACTCGGTCTGCAGGCCAATGCTCTAACCACTGAACAAACCAGCCAGGGCCTACTTCACAGTTAAATGTGACAATTTCAGACAAAATTAAACATTTTGGATCTGTCTAAACCTAGATAGGGCTCTGGCTGGTTTGTTCTAAATAAGGGAAGAAGCTCTTTGAAAAAGAAAAAAGCCAAAAAAACATGACAAGCCATAAAGGACTTAAACTCAAAATGTTTGAATTAGTTTTTATTTTTAAAAAATCAGTTCTTGCCCTGGCTGGTTTGGCTCAGCGGTTAGAGCATCGGCCTGCGGTCCAGAGAGACCCAGGTTCGGTTCCTGCTAGGGGCACGTTCCTCGGTTGCAGTTTGTCCCTGGCCCTGGTTGGGTCGTGCGGGTGGCAACCACTCAATGTGCCCCTTTCACATCGATGTTTGTTTCTCTCTCTTTCTTCCTCTCTCTCCCTCCCACTCTATCTGAACAAAAAATGGAAAAAATGTCCTCGGGTGAAGATTAAAAAAAAAAAATCAGTTCTTTTTCCCTTATCACCTTTATAATCTATTTAGTCAGAGACATGCATACTGATTTTGGTTGACCAAAGCTATACAGTGTTTCATTTGAAGAACTAAGGTTATTTCCTCTTGGTACAAAATTTAAAATACTCTACTGGTTTTACATTTAAGTTTGCTTTTGGCATATTCTCATAATACCTTTTATACTTTAACTGCCACAATAAATTAGATGGTTGCCCTGGCCGGTGTGCTCAGTGGTTACAGCATTAGCCTGCATACCGAAGGGTCCCAAGTTTGATTCCCAGTCAAGGGCACGTACCTAGGTGTTGGGTTCCATCCCCAGCCCTGTTTGGGGCACCTGCGGGAGGCAACCAATTGATGTATCTCTCTCACATAGATGTTTCTCTCTCTCTCTCTCTCTCTCTCTCTCTCTCTCTCTCCCTCCCCCCCTCCTTCCCTTCCACTTTCTCTAAAAACCAACGGAAAAAATATTCTCAGGTGAGGATTAACAAAAAAAGGTAAAAAATACATAAATAAATTAGATGGCATCCGATGACTGGGAGGATTTACACAGATTTCACTTTAGTCAGCAGTGATTCCAGGGCTTTGCTTCTCTCCACCGTGGCTTCAAAGGCACTGCTATTTGGATTTTTGTTTAACTGCTTGAATTTTGAGTCCAGTAAGTTTTATGTGAATGGCTTCTCTGGCTACAGCAAAAAAATTCTATTCATGACAAAGCATTTCACAGCTTCTTATAATTTCAAGTGATACATACTGTCCTTTAAAAAAGGAAAAGAAATTAAGATCTTATGCTATCACATAGATGAAAAGTGGACTGCAACATAAATTAAATCTAATTTCCCTTAAAAAGAATGCATAAACTTTAGCGCTTCTAAGACCTTCTAATACATTTGATAAGAATTTTCTAATATCAAAGGTAACTGTATAATGATTTTATATCACCTTCTGCCTCTCCTTGCACCCCCAAAATGCCCCTTGCAAAAAACTGTAGCTTACCAGTCGGTGGGTTATAACTGAAAAATAGGCCCTGGGGCCCTTAGATATGGTTTATGACAAATAGTAAATGAAATAAATGCTGAGATATGACCATTAACTATGGGCATAGTTTCAGATATCCAAACCCAAAGCCTATTTATTAACATTTCAATCACTTTAAAAACATGAAGAAGTTATGAAACTCATAAACAAAAATCCCACTCAAAAATTCGGAAAGACCTCTAAACCCCAATCAATCCTTTTTCCCCAAGGCCTATTACTTACTTTTCCAAGTTTTGTAAGTGTTCTCTGACTTTCTGTACCAGTCCCAGCTTGGTGTCATTAACCACAAAATCATCACAGCGATAACTGCAAGAAAAATATTCATCAATCTGTGTAAAGAGCTTGAGGAAACCACAGTAATGAAATCACTAAAAGGCCTGGCTGCTGCCAAGATGATCACATGGCTCTGCAGGCAGTTCTGTTGGTGGTGAGTTTAAAGAGAGGACTTGGAACCCACAATGGAATGTTTTTTATGAGCCTTTTTAAAAAGCCACGTAGGCAATGAATACTAGTTTCTTTTCACATTTTTATTCAAAAGCTCGATTCCTCTTTCAAAAGCGAAATAAACTGCTACACGTATTACATTTATTTTAGAAGTGCATAATACATGGAAAATGAAATAAAAAGCACCAATTCATAAAGCTTTAAAGTGATACTGCCCAACTCAAATTAATGGGGAAGTTGGAGGGAGAGATTTAAATGAAAAGTAGGGAAAACGTAACTAACCTGTAGGGATAGTTGAATAAAAACACTAAAGATAAAACTATACATTTGAAGCATAATTTAATTAAAGTAAATTGAATTCAGATGGTTAAGAATGAATCTTTTCATCCTGAGGTGCTACAAAACAAAAGTATAAAACAGTAGCTACATCTTTTGGAAAACTGGTAACTGCTTTGAAGGAAGATATTTAAGGTTTTCTTTTAAAATGATACTGTGTGTGTGTGTGTGTGTGTTCACGCGCATGCTTTAGAAAGTCAATAACCAAATAATGTAAGGAAATCACACATAATAAACTTTAACTTATACATTAGCATTCAATTTTTTTCCTGGGATAAGACCAATTTTAACAAAAACAACTTACGAGCTAGTACCAATATATTCTTTTGAATAGCAGCTTTTCAAAAAAATATATTGGCTATAAAACCACCTATTCTAACTACCAAGGAATAATGAAAATAATACTGCCATTCTGAGCAAACAAAACTCTGAATGTATAACAATTAGCAAAAATTAGGTCATATCTTTGCCCTGGCCTATTTGGCTCAGCAGTTAGAGCACCGGCCTTCAGTCCAGAGAGACCCAGGTTCGGTTCCCGCTAAGGGCATGTACCTTGGTTGCAGTTTGTCCCCGGTCCTGGTTGGGTCGTGTAGATGGCAACCACTCGATGTGTCCCTTTCACGTCGATGTTTCTCTCTCTCTCTTTTCCTCTCTCCCCCTCCCACTCTATCTGAACAAAAAATAGAAAAATGTCCTCGGGTGAGGAGTAAAAAAAAAAAAAAAATTAGGTCATCTTTAGCAGAATCCAAAATCATTTCTATGTATCTGAAACCAATCTATAAAAAAATTAAGAGAACGAGGCAAAATAACTAAAAAAATAAAATAAAACAGGATTACACACAAAAGCATGGCTTGTGTCTTTTATTCTCTGGAGTAAAATTTAAGTGAATGCTTTTGAAAACTTTAAAATATTATATATGTAATAATTTACATCCCCCCTGCCCCCCATTAATTGACTACCCATGCTGTCAATCAAGTGTCTCTAATCTATTGTCCAAGTTCCCAGGGTCAAACCCTAACATTTCCACAAATAACAAAAGCCACCTTTTTGCCCTGGCCGGTTTGGCTTAGTGGTTAGAGCATCGGCCTGCGGTCCGGAGAGACCCGGGTTCAGTTCCCACTAAGGGCATGTACCTCGGTTGCAGTTTGTCCCCGGCCCTGGTTGGTCGTGTGGGTGGCAGCCACTCGATGTGTCCCTTTCACGTCGATGTTTCTCTCTCTCTCTCTTCCTCTCCCTCCCATTCTATCTGTACAAAAAATGGAAAAGTGTCCTCGGGTGAGGATAAAAAAAAAAAAAAAAGCCACCTTTTATGTCCTAGGCTGTTTCTCTTTGATCAAATACCAGTAATGCCAGGAGAATAATTATCAGTTTTATGACAAATATGTAAAGGAATTAAATAAATGAAAAATTTTCATTCTTTGCTTCCTCTCAGGATAGATGTTAAGAGGGTCAAGTCTACTCTGTCTAAATTTGGGCTTAGGACATTTGGTTCCTCCATGAACCTCCAGCATTCACTGAAGAAGGAAAATGCAGTGTTTCTCTAATTCCTTCTTGCATTTTCATTTTATGTTTGTATATATTTATACATGTATTTCAGATAAAACAATATTCTGTTCAAAACAAAACAGCTCCAAATGCTAGTGTTCATCTGGTAAATGAAGTCTAAGAGGAAATATAGATCACTTTTCATGTATTAACAGGTTGTCCTACTATCTAATTGAAAATTGAACCCCTTCACCTTCATAAAAGTGTAACCTCCATAAACAGTGGTTGCTTTGTTTAAAGAAACAAACTGTTTCAAATTAAATGAAGTAACTGATTTTTTCCTTATTAAATCTTTTTGGTGTGACTTGAATTCAGGTAGGATACAAAATTACTTTACATTTGTTAAAGTCACATTTTCATATATTGAAATACAAACTTACTTTTGGCTTTGTCTATTCCAACTAATCTTGCTTAATTGGGTTTAGTAGTTTTATCTCTCCGAACTTTTATCATCAGAGTGAATAAGCTGCTGCAGACTCTTGAGTTGTGTTAATATGGCTAATGCAACAGAGGAACTGAATTTTAATTTTTTTAAATTGTAATTAATATAAAATTTTACCCAAATGAAACAGTATAAAATATTTTTCCATTAACACAATTTTGTGGTTTGGAGGAAACTATAGTTCACATTTTTTTTTTTTTTTCTTTTTTTTAATCCTCACCCAAGGACATTTTTGTTTAGATAGAGTGGGAGGGAGAGAAACATCGATTTGAAAGGAACACATTGAGTCTCCCACACAACCCAACCAGGGGTGGGAACAAACTACAACTGAGGTGCATGCCCTTAGCGGGAACCGAACCCAGGTCTCTCAGGACCGCAGGCTGACGCTCTAACCGCTGAGCCAAAACGGCCAGGGCACTATAGTTCACTTTTATTACATCACATGAGATGCACTGCAGCGTACCTGATGGGTATGTCGTTTCTAGAATTATACATAGGCAGATCACCGATCTAGTTTGTGTCAACAGAATGATTCCATTGAGATTATTTTTCCTTGCAAGGATGCAGCACTGTAATGTGTTTATTTGAATATTTTATGCAGACAGCACAAGTTACAGTGATATTCTATGTAAATTATAATTGGTAGTAAAATCAAAATACTATTTTAACTATAACATAAATTATTTTCCTAGCTTAAAAATTAAGCATGAAAGAAAATTTTAACTCTCAAATGAAGGCACACTAATGAGGCAGAATTAAATGGAGAAGGTATGTCACAAATTTTACAAAGAATGGCAATTATAATTTGCTACAGCAGAGTAAAATAAATTAGTTGTGTAAAAAACAAATTTTAGGATAATAAAATAAACAATATTAAGAGTCATTTTCAGCAAATGCACATTAATTTGATAAGTTGCCTCTCAACAGACAAAAAAATAAATAAATGAAACTAGTCACAATCAATGAAATCAGAATAAAATATACAACTTTTTAAAATGATTATTGAAGAAATTAAGCTTATAATTTTGGCCAGGTATAAAATGGCTTGAATTCTTCTGTGACAGAAGAAAGAAAAACATTGTCATATGGAAAGATTAAAAGTTAAATTATTATTTCAGTTAAGGAAATTATGTTTAAAAATCTGAGGAAAGCCCTGCATGTGTGGTTCAGTGAGTAAGCATTGACCTATGCACCAAGAGGTCACTGGTTTGATTCCAGATGGGGCACATGCCTGGGTTGCAGGCTCGATCCCTAGTAGGGCACATGCAGGAGACGGCCAATCAATTTTGATGCTTCTCTCATTGATGTTTCTCTCTCCCCCTCTCCCTTCCTCTCTCTAAAGAATCAATAAAAACATTTAAAAACATTTTTTTAATCTAAGAAAAATAGTAAAAAGGATAATTTACAAGAAGTGAAAGTTCTTCAAATGACCCACCAATAAACTATGAGTGAATAAAAGGACCTAACAATACTAAAGATCAATCAATTCAACATTTGAAAAATTGTAAATATTTTTAATTTTAGCTTTAGATGAGTTTTACAAAGCTAGAGATACTAGATAATTAATACTTGGGGTATTTTTTTTGCCTCAAATGACTTCCAAATTTATGAAGAAATATCTTCATCCATTTGCAAACTGAGAAATAATCGCTCTCATGTTGTAGATATTTTAAAATATTTTATATCTGTTACTTTCAGCTAGATAGGAAAAAAGTTTCCTATCAAGACAGAGACAATGGGCCAGAATGTGAGATCAAAATATGGATTTACTAGAATTATTTCCCTTATTATATTTATTCCATTACATGATGACATAGTGAAAATATTTGTGCTCTGAAGTAGACAGTATCATGGATGCAGTTATTAAAATTGTCCAGTATTATGTGCAAATGCTATGTATCATCACCAGTTTATGGAACTACTAAAAGAAATAGAAGATAATGAATTTAATGACCACATGTTCCATGCCAATGTTCATTACTTGAGTCACGGAAGAGTTTTACAAAGATTTACTGTACTGCTAACTCTATCTAATTCAAGATTTTCTTGAAACAAAAGAAACACTTGCCAATATTCAATATTCAAAGAGAAAATATCAGTGTAATTTACATTATTTCACCTACATCACAGTACACATGAATGAGCTAAATTTAAAGACCCAAGGAAACAAAAAGCTTATTTGTGACCTAGCTAGACAGGTATGAGAATTTGTGTTAAGATATAAACTACTCATAACATAAATCAATAATAGTGTTATACATTTTGCAACATGAATATGCAGGAGATTTTTATTTTAATAGCATTAAGTAAGTTGGCTGAAAAATCTAGGAGAAAAATTGAAGAATGATTTGTTGATATGGGTTTTAGAGTTGATTTTCAGTTTATATAATACCCCTTTGAATCTGGTGTTGATAATAGTAAGTTGTTACAAGAGTTAGTGAATTTACTTAATTTAGTATGTACTTTTAAAAATGATCTGTTTTTGCTTCAATCAAATCAACTGTTCTAAAAAGATGAGTCAATTTTGTCTTACAGATGAAAATACTAAAGAAACATGTTTTTGTACTTTATTGGCAAGTTTTTAATAATAGTATTTGGAATCTACATTTTTAACTCCAATTTTTATGACTAAATGCAGACCAAGCATTTCCAATGAAGATTTAGCATCTGAATGGAGATATGCTGTAAGTGCAAAATACACACTGTTTTTTTTTTAAGGTTTCATATGAAAAAGAAATGCAGTCCTGCCCGTGTGGCTCAATCGTTGCACCAATAGGTCATTGGTTCAATTCCTGGTTAGGGCACATGCCCAGGTTGCAGGTCAGGTCCCCAGGGTGGGACATGCAGGAGGTGGCCAATCAATGTTCTCTCTCATCAATGTTTCTGTCTCTCCCTCTCCCTTTCTCTCTCTCTCAAATCAATAAAGAAGAAAAAAATTGTCCTGGCCAGTTTGGCTCAGCGGTTGGAGCGTCGGCCTGTGGTCCAGAGAGACCTGGGTTCCGTTCCCGCTAAGGGCATGTACCTCGGTTGCAGTTTGTCCCCGGCCCTGGTTGGGTCGTGTGGGTGGCAATCCCTCGATGTGTCCCTTTCACATCGATGTTTCTTTCTCTCTCTCTCTCTCTCTCTCTCTCTCTCTCTCCCTCCCACCCTCCCTCCCTCCCTCTCTATCTGAACAAAGTATCAAAAAATGCAAAAAAAAAAATGTCCTCGGGTGAGGACTAAAAAGAAAAAGAAAAAAATTTTTTAAAAATTAAATGCAAACTATCTCTAATAATTTTATATTTATTGTGGGTTAACATAAAACTAGGATAAATAAACTATACCATTAAAATTAATTCACCTGATTCTTTGTTTTTTAATGTGGCTACTAAAAAATTTTAAATTGCATATATAATTTGCATGAATTTCCATTGAACTGCACAGCTACTCTAAAGGGTATCTTAGACACTGTTTGTGCTAATATTCTATAATACTACCCAATATCATAAAGAGGTAACAGGTATAACTTTATTTGAACTATAAGAAATCAATTTTATTTTGGCAGGATTTGTTTTCACTGGCTAAAAATATTTTTTTTATGTTTCCATAACTGTCCCTATTTCTTAAGAGTCAATTTCAGGTTCTCTTACAGTCACTAAGAAGGATACTACTTCCAAAATTATAACTTTTGTGCCGTCTGATTTTACCAGACTAAACTAGCGTTATTTGGTGGTGGTGGTGGTGGGGGTGGTGGTGGTGGTGGTGGTGGAAGGAAAGCACCTTCCACAGGTCAAAACTTCTAGGAGAGTCTGGCATGTGGTAGAGAATCCATAAATGTTACTTTCCTTCCCTTGTAACCTTGTAAAAGTAAGAGCTGCCTCACTGCATAAGTTTCTCTAGCTGCTCCCATTCCCCTGTTTTTATTTCTTCTTCCTGGCTGGCTCAGAGGTTAAAAATAAATAAATAGCAAAAGTAGGAAATACATAACAATTTAAATGTTGTCTGGCTGCCTTAGTCTTTTACCTGTGCCACTGCTTTCAAACTGAAAACTATCCCACTAATAACACTGGTATTAAAAAGTCCCAAGGCAGCCCTGGCCGGTTTGGCTCAGCGGTTAGAGCGTCGGCCTGCGGTCCAGAGAGACCTGGGTTCGGTTCCCGCTAAGGGCACGTACTTCGGTTGCAGTTTGTCCCCGGCCCTGGTTGGTCGTGCGGGTGGCAGCCACTCGATGTGTCCCTTCACGTCGATGTTTCTCTCTCTCCCTTCCTCTCTCTCCCTCCCACTCTATCTGTACAAAAAATGGAAAAATGTCCTCGGGTGAGGATAAAAAAAAAAAAAAAAGTCCCAAGGCAAACAGAAGGATTTTAAGTAAACACGTTCTAAAAATCTCTTCCTGGTTTACAATTGTGTTGAAACTATTTGGTTAGAACTATGCCTACCTATAACACCTGAAAAAAATTAAGCCACTATTCTTAGTATTCTCTTCAAGAAGATTATGCTAGAATGAGAAGTACAAAAACTTGTAGATTATCTTTTAAAAGCTTGTCCTCTGAATCTTGAAATGTGTTTCCTGTTTTGAAATAAATCTAGTTATAAACTAGGGTTAAATGTCATAATAAGAAATACACCTGGTTCCCAAAATGTAGTTGAAATAATATTATCAAAAGTTCAATTCCTCTTCTTCTTCCTATGCTGTTGGCACTGAAAAATTGTGATAGAGGAAAACGGGGCAGGGTTTAGATAACCTGGTTAGTACTTCATTAGGAGAGCAGGTCCGGGGTTCAGCATCTCTTCATGTACGCAGGACTGCATGTGTCTAACAAACAAGAGTCACAAACTACCTACTTCATATGACCAACTTTTAGGCTATTAAATTTATACTTATACAAGTTTTTATTTAGTGATTTTAGTTGATTCTTCAAGTAAAGATGAGCTTTACTTCTAAGAGACTACTTAGAAGAAAAAGGTTCAGATAAGAAAAAGGTTCATTTCTGTATTTATAAAAGAACTGTTTAAGAAAATTTAAATCAACTGAACATTAAAGACAAAATTATACTTAGGAATCATATTAGGCAAAATAATAAAGTTTATCAGACAGGGAAACAGGATGTAAAAAGACAAGGTAGGAGGGAGGATTGGTATCTTTACTTCTAATACCTCAGATAAACTACACTATCATCTTGGCTATGTAAAGATTAGTCTCAAACCCAAATTCCTTGAGTCAAATAAGATCTTAAAGTACTTTTAAGCAGTGGCAGGTCTGGCTCAGCAGTTAGAGCATTGGCCCTCGGACCAATCAGTCATGGGTTCGATTGCAGTCAAGGGCATGTACTACAGTTGCGGTTGGGGTCGTGCAGGTGGCAACCAATCAATGTGTCTCTCTCACATTGATCTTTCTCTTTCTCTCTCTCTCTCTCTCTCTCTCTCTCTCTCTCTCTCTCTCTTCCCCCCATCCACTCTATCTGAAGATAAATGTAAAAATATCCTCAGGTGAGGATTTTAAAAAATAAATAAACAAACTAAATACAGAGTATGGTGTTGTATGTATACTACGGTTAAGAGAAGATGATGCAGAGTTAAGTAACTGAAAGAACATATATCAAGTAGCAGGTAATCTTTCCTAAGAAACACAAGTTATTTATACTATTATAGAATTAGGGAGGTAAAAAAAAAAAAAGATAAAATCACAGTTAGGTTACTTCAAATTCTGCTTACTCTAATAAACAGCAGAATGATATTATCCAACTTTTTATTACATTGATTCCTTATCGGTACATTTTTATATTTTGGTATTTTTTTTCTAATTTCTAGCATCTAACCATGCCTAATCCCTTCTACTTTCCTTTCCCTAATCTCCTACAAATCCACCTTTTTTTGCCCCCATTTCAACTAACATTCTATTCTATATTTTGGCTATTTCCTTTGGTGTGGTATCTTCCTCCCCCACTCCCTCATACAGTGACTTTCAAATCCACAGATATCCATAGCTGAGTTAAGCCGCAGTATTTGATGGTCCCCACAATGACAGTCTTGCCTCCTATTTCCTTCTCACTTTTCCCTCCCAGTGTTTCCTTTCGCGTCAGTGTTACCTGCTTCACTTTTAGATTACAGCTTTCATCCATATGCCACCAATCTCCTTACCCTTCCTCAGTATTTTCTATGTAGCACCATTCACTTGTTTAATGGCAAAAACACTCCTCACTTGGTCATCCTCATCTGTACTTTCTTCCTCATTCTCCAAGTGAGAACACACAGCGTGGCTCAATTATTTTCTTGTGCTAAAATGTAATGTGGGTTTACTTCTTTTTAAAAATTCTAATTTTAGAAGCACTGTTTTCTTCCTATTTTTGCCCTCCACTACATATATCCCCAATAATTCTAAAAGGCAAAACAACAGTCTATAGAGAAAAAATCCAATTATTTTCATTGGGCTCCTAATCAAGTCAAAAATAAACCACAAAACTGAGCATCCACCACCCTTAATAGATTTATACATGCTTATATTAATAAATTATGAATGCAGATAAATCTAAATTAATGTGTATAGTATAAAAAAATTTTAGAAGTTGAGCAAGAGTTGAAATAAACTATTCTAAAATGTCTTGCTACCCATGATATCTTCACACTATCATACTAAACTAATACCTCAAAGTACAATACACACAAAGGGCAAGGTTTGACATTAAGGAGAGAATGAATATAATTCATCCTTCATACAATCCTTTAAACTCTTTGTCCAACTTAAAAAATCTGATTAGTCTGTGTTTTCATTAGATAGCCAATTTTTTTTTTTTTTTTGTACAGATAGAGTGGGAGGGAGAGAGAGAGAGAGAGAGAAACATCGACGTAAAGGGACACATCGAGTGGCTGCCACCCGCACGACCAACCAGGGCCGGGGACAAACTGCAACCAAAGTACGTGCCCTTAGCGGGAACCGAACCTGGGTCTCTCCGGACCGCAGGCCGACGCACTAACCGCTGAGCCAAACCGGCCAGGGCAGATAGCCAATATTTTTACTTTATAATGTGTTTGTGGATCAGAGTAGGAAAATGTGTCAGCTTGCCTTTTTCTTGTTTACCAGTATTTACATTATTATTATTATTATTATCATCTTTCAGGGTTAAAAATTTTCTTTGATGTGTACCCATTTGAGGAGGGTTGATTTGGTAAAATTAAAGTCATAGAACTAGGCAGACAAAAGCTGCAATATGCTGCAAAATACTGAAAGTGAACAAGGATGAGGACACCATCTGGCCTGTGTGGCTCAGTGGTTGAACATCAACCCATGCACCAAGAGGTCACCAGCGTGGCCCTGGCCGGTTTTGCTCAGCTGTTAGAGCATCAGCCTGCGGTCCAGAGAGACCTGGGTTCGGTTCCCGCTAAGGGCACATACCTTGGCTGCAGTTTGTCCCCGGCCCTAGTTGGTCGTGCGGGCGGCAACCCTCAATGTGTCCCTTTCACGTTGATGTTTCTCTCTCTCTTCCTCTCTCTCCTTCCCACTCTATCTGAACAAAAAATGGAGAAATGTCCTCGGGTAAGGATAAAAAAAAAAGAGGTCACCGGCTAGATTCCCAGGGCACATGCCCAGGTTGTGGGCCTGATCCTCAGTGGGACAGCCAATCGATGTTCTCTCTCATCGATGTTTCTAGCTCGCTCTCTCTCTCTCTCTCTCTCTCTCTCTCTCTCCCTCCCTCCCTCCCTCCCTGCCTTCCTCTTGACCTGGGCCCCGAGGCTAAGGCGACTAGATTCCATTCTCATGTAGGCCTCTTGGCTAAGCCGACTAAATGACTCCATTTTTATCAATGGACTTTTCTCGATATTTTTCCAATAATAGGTTAATTACCCCTAGAAGTAAAGGAATTTTGCCTAAGATTATAGTTGCCCCACATGTTGGGAGGTATTTGCAGTTTCTTAGTAAGGGAAACTATAAATCATGAGCCCAGTGATGAATGCTAATTTTGACTTCTGTAATCACTGTCACACCCACTATTGTACAAGTGGGAGGGGGGGGCAAAAAGGGGATAGGGCTTCTGTCTTAAAAATCAGAGGAGAGGAGCTGAGGATCTGGGGAAGCTGTACCCTTCCCCACAGCCCATCGGTGTAATGAAGTGCTCCTTTACAATTCAACTGTGCATCTCTGGTTATCTCACTGACACGTTACAACACTCTCTCTCTAAAATCAATAAAGAAAATAAAAAAAATTTTTAATTAAAAAAAGGATAAGGACACCACACATGAAACTGATTCAGGACACTGTGTGGTTCATAACACCCAACCAATTAATCTACAGGCCACTGGCACAAGTATACTAACTATTTGCTAAAGTTTTTTTTTTTAATATAATAAGTTTTAATAAAGTTCTGATATTTTCTTCACATACCTTCAAGTGCATTATTTTAGAGACTGCCTAGCACATAACAGGTTCCCATGAGTATTTGTTCACTGAATAAAACACACCTGCTTTTCTGATTTTTTTTGGGGGGGTGGTCCACATTATGTTTGAGGACCATTATGTAAATTAGACTCTGTCTCAAGTAAGAGTTTTAAAGGTGGCCCGGCTGGTGTGGCTCACAGGTTGAGCATTGACCTACGCACCAAGAGGTCACCAGTTCAATTCCTGGTCAGGGCACATGCCCAGGTTGTGGGCCAGGTCCTCAGTGGGGGGCATGCAGGAGGCAGCCAACCGATGTGTTCTTTCATGAATGTTCTTCTTCTTCCTTCTTCTCTCTCTCTCCCTTCTCCCTCTCCCTCCTTCTCTCTCTCTTTAAAATCAATGAAGAAAAAAACATTTTAAAAAAAATTTAAAGGTAAAAATTGGGGGGTTTTCTTCAAAACTTCATGAAGTTTTCTCCATAAAGGATTTATATTCTTGCTTTGTATCTTTAATACATTTATTTCTAGATATAGTTGGGGTTTTTTTTTCATTATATTGAATGTTTGTTTGGTAATTTTCATTTTTGACCGATGACTACTAATGAAGAAAAAACTATTAGTTTGTGCATATTTATCATATATCACCATTTCAAAATTTCTTAGTAATTCTCGTTCTTTTCACTAACCTACTCTGCCTCCCTCCCCCCACCCCCCACAGTTTTCTGGGCATCCTATTTTATAATTTGAAAACAAGTACTTTTTTCCCTCTTTTCCAACATTTATAGCAATTACTGCATTTACTTACTATTTCAATGGCTGGAACTGCCAAACCGATGTTTAATTACAATGACAGTTATGTAACTGATGATAGGAAGTATTTGTCTTGTTTTTGATTTGAATGAAAATGACTTTAGTACTTCATCAATTAGTATATGATGTTTGCTTTCTTTTGCGGGGGAAACTATCATATTTTAATAGTTTCCTTTTGTTTCAATATTAGTTTTTGAAATTAGAAATAGTTTCTTTATAAATGTATTTGCTTCTAATGGTACAATAATCTGAGGTTTCCTTTAATGATAAATATGTTGGCAGACTTCGGGTGTAATTAACTTAGTAATTACAGAATTTTTGATACATCTCACTGGGTTGGACTTTAAGTTATAATTATTTGCAACTATTTTAATTAGTGAAATTAACTTATTTTCTTTTTGGAGTTTCTATCAGATTTTTGTCTTAAGGTTTCGAAAGCTTCATAACATTAATATCCTCAATGTTAAATTTTAATAGTTTGAGATTGTACTGTCTGATATAATAGCTACCAGCCATATATGGCAATTTAACTTATATTAATTAAAACAAAATAAAACATTCAATTCTTCAGTGCCCAAGACACTTTTAATTGCTCAACTACTAACATATTATATGGCACACATGTCACACCCAAAACAGAAAAACCTCTACTTGTTTCTCGGCTTTAAAATTCCAAGATTTTTTTCCATTCCTGTTATTGAAGCTACCAAATTCATAAGGTTTCACATCATAGTCTTGAAAAACTAAGAAAATACTCCTAAACCAAACCTTTCTTCACCCATCTCAAACAAGAACCAAGTATCATACAAATGAACCTGATTTTCTCTGCAACAAGAAAAAATTCCTTTAATCTACTGGCTACAAAGCAATTTCTATACAGTAAATCATGTACAATATTAAAACCAAACCAAATCAAACTTTTGTGCAAAAAGTGCCCTCAAGAAGGGGACAATGGTAGATCTACTATTAAGTTTTAAATTCCTTTTCGTCCCCTGGCATAACATTTTGATATCTAGAGGCAAATTTGACCTCTAGTTTTATTATAAATAACAGATATAGAAAAACAAATAACAGATATAGAAAAACCAAACAACAACAACAAAAAAACCAAGCTCATATTCCAGTAACTTCATCTATTTCAAGCCAAGAAAAGTTAAAATCCAAAACAACTTTTAGAAAGCAAACTTATTTTTAAATTCTCCATTATTAAATTCTGATGTATTGCCATCAAATCAGCCAACTTTAGAAATCAGAAGAATATCTGCAGAGAATCCTCATATCCATTGTTAAAAGCAGACAAGTACCAGCTTTTCTGTTTTCAGACCACCTCTGTTAAAAGGTTTCTATTTAAACTTCAAAATACTGTTTTAAAATAAACAAAGCTCTTCCTGTTCTCTAATCTGTACACCACTGAAAATTTGTTTCCAAATAGTTTATAAAGAGAGTCAACATAACATTTTTCTTTTTTATTTTTAAATGTTTTTTTTTCCTATTTATTTATTTTATTTTTTTTTTTTTCCCTCACCCGAGGACATTTTTCCATTTTTTGTTCAGAGTGGGAGGAAGAGAGACAGAGAGAAACATCACATGAAAGGGACACATCAAGTGGCTGCCACCCACACAACCAACCAGGGCCGGGACAAACTGCAACCGAGGTATGTGCCCTTAGCGGGAACCGAACCCAAGTCTCTCTGTACTACAGGCCAACGCTCTAACCACTGAGCCAAACCAGCCAGGGATTTTTCCCTTTATTGATTTGAGAGAGAGGAAGTGAAAGGGAGAAAAAGATACAAACATCAATGAAAGAGAACACTGACTGGTCACCTCCTACATGCCCCTGCCCCTGGGGACCGGGCCCACAACCTGGGCATGGGTCCTGACCAGGAATCAAACTGGCAATCTCTTGGTGCATGGGTCAACGCTCAATCACTGAGCCACACCGGCCGGACTTAAATATGTTTTTATTGATTTTTGTTTTGTTAAGAGAGAAAGGGAGAAAAAGATAGAAACATCAACGTGAGAGAAATACATGGATCGGCTGCCTGCTGCATGCCCCCTTACTGGGGATCGAGCCCACAACCCGGGCATGTGCCCTGACGGCGAATCCAACCAGGACCTCTCAGTCCATGGAACAAAGCTCAATCCACTGAGCCACACCGGCCGGGCCCTGTTTTTAAATTTTTAATTACAACTGTCTTTGAAAATGATTTAGTATCAATTTAAGCCCACTAATAAGAGCTTTATTAGTTTTGATTAAAACTGCTATTGTTACAGGTGTTTAAAATGTGAAATACAAGTCTTCTTTCTAGACAAATGAATTGAGTCACATTTCATAATATTTCTTTGAGGTTCTTCAAAACATTACACTGCCAGGAAGAAAAAATTCTAGTAATTTAGTTTTAATATTCCTTTCATACTTTTGCCTTCTCAGAAATTCAACTATCGTTGATAAGGATTAAAGTTTACAAGACTGTCAGATGTCAAAAATTATTTGTTCAGTATTTCAAATCAATAACTCAAAATGTCTATATAAGATATCAAATAAAAGTTCATAATTTTAATGTTTCTGTTTGAAAATGTATATCACAGACAAGTCCATTTGTATTGACTAAAAGAGAAAAGTTGGGGTGGGAGGAAAGAAAATATTATTTAGCAAACAACAGAACTGAACACTAGCCCTTGTGTGAAAATCGTGGTTAAGATACTGATTGTTACTGAAAGCGTCACTTACCTCTAGCTCAGTTAATGAGACCTATCTCCTAAAAGAGTAGGTTTGTGTTTTATCAAAATGATTCCTTTTGGTGTTTCTTTCCCTCTTTAAAAATAATGACCCATTTTATGCTGTTCCATTTGGTTAATATGTGCTTCTTCCACATGCCCTGTTTATATCAGAAATAAAGGGAGCTGCTTTGCAAGGGTCTCTCTCTTGGGAGGTAAGTGAAACAGTTCACATCTGCATGATTTAGGTCTTCTTCAGGAAGAACGTTCTGTGGCCCAAGATAATCAGAGGGCACAGTACTCCAGATTTGGTATAACCTTGCCCATTTGGGGGATATAGGTAACAAAATTCAATCTTTCTAACACATGTTGCCTATTCTGTGGCTATAGACACTGAGTACAGTGGAAGATACAAAGATCTGACATATGGTTCCTGTAGTCACCAAGGACATTTACAGATATCTAACATGCAGCAGGAAATTACAAGTACCTCAAGAACTATGAGTTCAGGAGAGATTACATCCAGCTCCAATTGGAGCTGGGAGGGGCAATGGGGTCAGTTCAGTGGTAACTTCATAAAGGATATGCAAAGATGGGTAAGGGCAGGGACTCTTGGGAAGGAAAGGATAGAGAAACTGTAAGCCTCAGAGCATGCTCACTTCGTTAGAACACAGAGCAGATGGAAAAGAAGCTTTAGCAGTAGCTAAAGTCGAAATATTTTTACTACAAGCATAATAATTAACAACCAAATAGGTTAAACCTAATACGCCAATAGTTTACCTCTAAAGCAAATCATTTGGTCTAACCACAAGAAATATATGTTCAAAGAAAACTTATAAATGGAAGTGAAATTAATAAAATGAGCTGGAAAACAATACATACACACACACCCCATACAGAGAAAATAAACCCTTTTTGTTTGTTTCCCATCACAGTGAGGTATGGTGAAAATGCTCGAAAATGCTCATTTAAACTCCAGTTTCATCAGTTTACAGCTATCACAGAGTCCTTTTAGGCTGCCAGTGTAATGCTGCAGGGTAAATCCCTAGCACTTTGTTCTAAAACCCACAAATGAGACAGTAATGTGACCAGCTGCAGCTCCCTTCCTGCATTTCAGAAGCTCTGGGTGTCCACACACTTACGGCTCTGTATAATTTCACACAAAAGACTGGCAACTGGCCAAGAAGCTTCCGCAATGGTGTATATTCCCCAAGGTTCAAGAACTGCCATTTAATTCCAATTCAGCCATAAAACGACATGTACTTTAGCACACTATACCAATATAAAACAAATTAAATTCAAATTCTATTTAATAAAGGTATTCCTCCAAAATGCAATATATAAAGACATCAAAGTATATAATCTATATTTTTTAAGAGACCTATAATTCTACTGCATTAAGATAATTCTAAAAATAATTCTTAAAATGTCCTCAGATCACTATTTCCTTATAATCTTACCAATAGTAAAAAAACCCACCACACAAAGATTTAACTGTATTTCTGAACTTTTCCATTAAGCAGTTCAAGTGCAATGCTAACTAAAAATCAAGATGAATGAATGTTTTAACATCTGGTACATGTAGGTTCACATGACCTACAACAATGAATGTGAGATAGATGCCTCAAGAATGAGCTTACTTCCTGCTGTCTTACAACCTTACAGAACCACATGGTTCTGTCAATTAGGTAGCTAAATCATTCTAGTAAAGTTTCCTGAGGGAAAGGGAAAAAAAACTAAAGAAAACACTTGAACAGCTTGGCTAATGCTTAACTTTCCTAGAAAGGAGTGCTTTACAAGAGAACATAACAATAAACTGAGCACTAGCCCTTATATGAAAATCCTGGGAAGGTTTTCATCTTTACTAAAATCTTCATCTACCTCTAGCACACGCAGTGGTTCTCAATCTTCCTAGTGCCGTGACCCTTTAATACAGTTCCTCATGTTGTGGTGACGCCCAACCATAAAATTATTTTCATACTTCATAACTGTAATTTTGCTACTGTTATGTCTTAGGTGACCCTTGTGAAAGGGTCATTCGACCCCCAAAGGGGTCACAAACCACAGGTTGAGAACCGCTGCCTAGCGTCTCTCTCTTCCAGGTCTGGATATCTTCCACACAAAGGATCACTGATATATTAGTGATCTGATTGACTAAACGTTAAGATGTTTTATTCAACAGTCACAATTTAATAATGTTAAACCTGTCAAAATTTAAAAGACTCAGGAAGCCAACTGACCTTCTTTTTTCCTTTTGATGGACACCTTTCTACAATACAAGTATCAACTAAAGATGATATAGAAAGGGTTGGTACACTACTTCAGTAGAAACTGTGAATCAAACATGGTATTTGCACTTCAAATTCCCAACCCTACCTGGTACTTACTGCCTTCATGTGACAGCTAAGGGCTATGTGGCAAAAACAAACAAACAAAAAAACCCTCCAAAGACACCCTTTAATGGCCATTTTCCCCCTTCAATGTCAGAAACCTTTTGAATTGAGTAAAGTGATTAAAACAAGCAATTATTCATCATGACTTAGTAGTCAAGAAAAGAAATCTGCTTCACACCGAAGTTAAAACTGCAAAATACACTGACTTTCTGAGCATAGCAAGTGGATATGAATTGTTAAACATCACTGTAACCTAAATAACCTAGATCTAAGCAGTCCTAAAAAGAGATATTTAACTTTATTGTCATTTAAATGAAACACATGTATATTATATTACAAAGAGCCTCCAATCTCCTCCTAAAGGATATAATATTTTAAAAAACAGCTACACACGAAATTTCTGACATTAATCTACAGAGGAGTAGGAGACTGGAACTGTGCTGGGTGAGGGGAGATTGCCCCAGTAATTTTTTTTATACAAAGAAGTTAAAATTTTAAGATTATGTAAAAAAAAAGTTAATTTGCATAGTAGAAACATGGGTTGTTGTTTTTTTTAACATGGACTCTTATAGTCTTCAATTAAAAACAAAACAAGAAAAAAAATTATAATGAACAACAACAAAGAAATACTTTCATTTTCCTGAAGCTTATTGAGATGGACAAGGATCAGGAGGTCGGAAAGAAGAGGAGGCCGAGAAGTTGAAAAGAACAATGCAAAGTAAAATGTAAATGAATAGGACAGGCATTCCTGATGGCTCCAGTCCCGTGAATTCTAACAGAACTAAAAGGAGGTAATGGCAGTAGGAGCTGGCTTAGCAAATGGCGGGGGTGGGGAGCGAGGAAATGAAAAAAACACTTGCACACTCAGGGTAAGGAATATCATTTCCAGGAAAATATTAATACTTACCAGTATGTACTGTAGCTACTACAATCCATACACACTGTGTGCTGAGCTTTATCTTGTTTTTCTGACTTCTTATGGTTGGTTAAAGGTACTTGTGCATCTTCATAGTGCTTTTTTGCATGGCCATTCACATACCTTAAAAAAACCAAATGAAAATTTATTTTAATCTAAAGTACTAGGAGATTATGATAAAATTATATGGTAAACAAATCAAAATGAGAAGGAATTCTTCCTTATAAGATCATTTAGTCATTTAGTGATTTATTAGGTTGAATTCTTTAAATATGCTCCTTTTTCGCCCTGGACAGTCTGGCTCAGTCGTTAGAGCGTCATCCCGGGGACCAATGAGTCGCAGGTTTGATTCTGGCCAAGGGCACATATCTCAGTTGCAGTTCACCCCCAGCCCTGGTCCGGGACCTGCAGGAGGCTACCAGTCAATGTGTCTCTTTCCTGTCGATGTCTCTCTCTCGCCCCCCCCTCCCTGCCTCCCCTCTTCCCACTCTATCTGAAGACTGAAGATAAATGGAAAAATAACCTCAGGTGAGGATTTAAAATAAAAATGTATATATGCTCCTTTTTCTGCAATCAAATTTTACAGTCAACTTTTAATTACAGCATACACAAGACTAGGGCCAGGCAAAAAAAAGAAATTATCTATGCAAATCAGTTTCAATACCATTGATATTATCACTTATCAACTCCTTTATTAATGCTTTTGGTGTAGCCATTTTCATTTTTCAAACTTTTCTCAGACTGCTAATCCTTAACTCCGGTTATTATCAAAGACAGCTTTGTAAACTATATTATTCAACCACTTCCTACAGTGCTATAGGCTCTGCTTGGGTTGCTGCTTAATATAAAAGAGAGTCAGATATGGAAACAGGATAATCTTCCATCTCTTTCTGATCAATATGGCTTCAGATCTTTTATTCAAATGCCTGAATAATCAGCTCCACTCGGATGGAAACACATTTGTTTAGAAACATCCCAAACAAAACAAATCATCACAAGCTTATATAAACTGTTATTTCTCTACATGGACAAGATAATCAAAGGTTGACTGTAGTCATAAAAATTTTGTAACCCTTTCCAAATCAGATTTAGTAAATCATTGTATTACAGAGCAGAATGAAACATTTTGAAATAAGTGTTCATATGCACATGGTGTGCACCCAAATTCATCTACACTTCCACCTAAATACTGGACAATGCTGTGACTGTGAAGAAAGACCCTTACAAAACAAAACCTCCCAGTTCCTAAAAAGCAGCCAATTTGTAGAAGGCAAGGCCTAATTGACAACTGTAAACAGTTGAAACAAACGTTGGTTAAATGGTACCAAAATAAACATGGTCAGAGAGTTAAGGTGACATTTTTGTCATGAAGCACCTTAATTGTACCAGGAGCAACACTTACCTTGTGGTAAGTAGGAAGGCTCAACTTCCAGCCAGCCTCTCTGCCCAACAAAGCTGGAAGTGACAGAGGCACTACTAACCTCAACTCAGAATTCAATCATGTTGTTTTCCCATTTTTTTCAGTGAAGTAAACATAACCAACATTTGTGTATACATGGGTCCTCTGTCCACAAAAGTGGACTAAGATGAATTTTTAAATAAAATAATGGTTAAGAGCATAAACTCAAAAACTACCCTGGCTGGTGTGGCTCAGTGGTTGGAGCATCGCCCTGAGCACCGGTTCAATTCCCCATCAAGGGCATGTACCTGGGTTGCAGGTTCGATCCCCAGCCCCTGACAGGCACGTGCAGGAGGCAACCAATCCATGTCTCTCTCGCATCTATGTTTCTCTCTCTGACTCTTTCCCTGCTCCCCCCACCCCAATCCCTCCCTCCCTTCCACTCTCTAAAAATCAGTGGAAAAACTATCCTCTGGTGAAGAGTAACAAAAAACAAACAAACAAAAACTAAACCACCTGTGTTCAAAAGTAGGCTTTGTCACATGCTGGCCATGTGAGCTTGGGTGAGTCACTTAAACTCTCTGTACTTATGTTTCTCATCTGTAAAATGGAGATATTAGTACTCATATCTCATACACCGTTAGGTGATTAAATAATCCATGGCTCAGAACACATACACGAATAAATGAATATTAGCAATTATTTTATTCATATTTTTCTTTATATCTTTACTATTTATTCAGAATCCAAACAGTATAATTGTTTAGAAACTGGTTATATTAAGCACATACTTTGAGATGACACATTGCACAGGTCAAGAAGCACCCAATATTAATTTAAAAGGTAAACTCCAAGGTATAATATAGGTTTAATAATTAATCAGTTCAATTTCCGATGCTTGTATATATTTATTCTGTGCCACAAAAAAACAATAGTAATATTTATAATGAGGAGTGCCTTTGGAATCAAAGGAAAAGCAATACTGAACAATGATAACAAAGACATTACTACTTTCAAGTCTTTGAAAACTGATAATCTATACATAGTACACATGGTTCATTGAGCCACCACACCGTAGTCTCCAAATATACTAGATGTTTAAATGGTTACTGTAAATGTCAGTGATCAAGTAAGAAGTGTATTACTGCCAATATTAAAATTAGCAATGTTTTGGCTAATACTCAAATACATCAGGCAGAAGTTAACAGTTTTGTCTAAAAATGGCTAACATAAAAATAAATAGTTGCTTTATCTAGTTTTAGATTTTTTTCTTTTCCCTTTATTAGAGAGAGCGGAAAGGAGAGGGAGAGACAGAAACATCGATGAGACAGAACGTCCACTGGTGGCCTTCTGCATGTCCCCCACTGGGGATTGGGCCCACAACCTGGGCATGTGCCCTCACTGGGAATCAAACCGGTGACCTCTTGGTGCATGGGTCGATGCTCAACCATTGAGACACACCGGTTGGGCTAGTTTTAGATTTTAAGTAGACAAGTTGGTAAAAAGGTAAAGTGTCAATACATGTCACACATTTATAACAACAACCACAAATTTTTTTTCAAATAACTTAAAATGGGATGGTATTATAAAGACCAATAGAATATATAACTCAAATATGCTACTGATAAACTGTGTTTCCTAGTTGAAAGAATATTCAATTTAAGACTTCCCTACAGACATGTGGTCTAAAATTACAGAAAAATTAGAATCCTTGGCAATCAACACATAAAAGAAAATTAACCAATCAGCTATGTAAAATGAAGATCCAAATGCAGGCTACTCTCATCTATTTAATCTACTTAGTTATATTTTTCTGAAACTATATCAAATTTCTAAATCTAAGATTGCTTGCAATTGGAAACAGGCTGCCTGCATAGTCTAGAAAATTTTCCACTTATTTTTCCAAAACCTGCTTAGAGAACTGTTTGGTGCTTGCTATTAAGAACATTAATCTCTCCAATTTTTTAGTTTGTTAGACCTTTTTGTTGGCATATGACCTTCAAGATTTAGGTTGTAGAGCACTATGAGACAACTGGAGAACAGAACTATATAAATTTTATTGCATTATAATTCTCACCTCTCAAAATCTAGGAGAGGAATCTCTCTTCAAGTGGAGAATTTAAGTGCTTCTACTTTCTTCTTTTTTTAAAAAAATGTTATCTGTACAAAGTATTTTCAGGTTCCCCAAATCCTAGAGATTTCAAAACCACAACAGCCAAAATTAAGAAGGATATACAGTTAACATTTTCCAAAAGTACTCTTAAGTGTACATGGAAAAAAATACTCTATTCCAGAGCTCAAAATGTGAAAAATCAAAAGTTAACTGAACAAAGACGCTCTCCTTTATGCAATGAGGGTTTAAAAATAACAATGGGGAAACAGTTCTAATAAATACGATATAGATTTGTCTGTGTTGACTTAGTATGATTTCCCATCCCATGCTGCTAAGCTTTTGACTCTGAAGCAAATTCAAAGTGAATTTTCTAACCTACAAGAGCAATAGATATAAATGTGCTACTGCCAAGCTAAAAGAACACAAAGGTTGATATTTATTTGAGTGTGTGTCAAAAGAAAAGAGTACTCAAGTATCTAAGTAACATCATTTTGAAGCCAAGAACTTGGGAGGAAATGCTCAGGCTTGAACGGGGATGGGGTAGGGGTGGGGTGGGGTGGGGTGGGGGGTTAAGTCCCTGGAAAGCAAAATGTCTTAATGGAACAATTAAACATTTGGTACATCTTAGCAATTAACTATGAACTTCACAGTGAGAGCATTTCCAAAGCATTCCTTTAGCTGTAAATATCTTAGTGTTCTGTTTTGTCTTTAGAAGAATGATGTAATTAAGTCAGTAAAGGTGGAGATGGGGTAGGTAATAGGTGAAACAAGACTGGCCCTGTGCTGATGATTGTTGAAACTGGGTGATGAAAATACAGGGTTCAGCCCTGGCAGGTTTGGCTCAGCAATTAGAGTGTTGGCCCTTGGACCAAAGAGTCATGAGTTTGATTACCAGTCAAAGGCACATACCTCGGTTGCAGGCTCAATCTGGCTCCCAGTAGGTCGGGGTTGTGTGGGAGGCAACCAACTGATATCTCTCTCTCAGTGATGTTTCTTTCTCTCTTTCTCTCCCCCTCACACCCTCTCCCTTCTTCCCTCACTCTATCTAAAAATCAATGGAAAAATATCCTTGGGTGAGGATTTAAAAAAAAAAGAAAATATGGGGTTCAATTATACTATTTCTCTATTTTTGTGTATAATTGAATTTACCCTAATAAAAGGTTTAAAAAACAACCATAATATAAACTTTTATTTAAATATTTCAAAGTTCCCATATTTCATCTTTTCAATCAAATATTACTAGGTTTAGATTATCTTAATCATCAAATGAATTCTTCTGAGTATCACTATTAAAGGGTTTCTACCCAAGATTTTCCTTAGTTGTACCACTGAAAAAAACAGATCTAGCGCCCTGGCTAGTTTGGCTCAGCGGTTAGAGCATCAGCCCGTGGACCAGAGAGTCCCGGGTTCAGTTCCTGCTGGGGGTACGTACCTCGGTTGCAGTTTTTCCCCAGTCACAGTTAGGGTCATGCAGGTGGCAACCACTCAATGTGTCTCTCTCACATTGACGTTTCTCTCTCTCTCTCTTCCTCCCTCTCTCCCTCCTGCTCTATCCGAAGTAAAAAAAAAAAAAAAAAAAAAAAAAAGATCTATGAGGAGAGGTAAGCCCTACAGAGCATTACACACTATGATTAAGTAATGGTGCCGAACAAATCCAAATATCAGTAAACCTTTAACATAAAGCTGAAAGGCAAATTGCGAAATGCAAGTAGGGAAGTGAAGTAATAATAAGCATGTCACCTACCTTCCACAGTGGACACTTGAACAAGTCAAACAGACCCAGGGGCTTTTGTTGGATCGGCACACTAATAAAAAGAAAAATACACAATATACCAGTTGTATCATGTAAATTCCCGATTTCTCCCCAATCCTAACATTGTATCCTATGATTAAGTTGTGAATTCCATGGCAGCACAGCTGTACTGAACTCACAAATCCCGCCCTGTGAGTGTGTCTGCACAAAATGGATACCCACCCAAAGTTCTACTGAGAAGAATGTAAATGCATATGCACAACGCCGCTTGTTTTAATTGTTGACTCAACTCAAATAGTTTAATTACAAGTTGAACACATATTCAGTTTTTTCCTTTATTACTTACTCCTTTTACTAGTCTCTGACAAGTTGACAGTCTATTTTCTCACTAAAAGCATTTTTAAGTCTAATATTTAGTCACATGTCTTTGCCATGCAGATCATATACTATTATAAATGATAACTCTCAGTTTATTTAGTGAGAATAATAACCTAAAGATACAATTAAGAACACTAAGCCCAATTCTTCCCAAATCAATGTCTTCAGTTACAAAAAATACAATTCTTGCTGAGAGTGTAATCAGAACATTAATTATTTTAGTTTAAGTATTACAGGGTGGGGCAGGCAGACAGGGGTATGAATACTTTTAAAATATTAATTACAATTTTGCTTACTGGTTTGTTTGTTTTTCCCCAAAACGTCCAATAAACATAACAATGATTTTAAAACATAACATAAAAATCACCTGGGAAGCTTTTTCAAAACACATATGTTCTACTGAGGTAAAAAGAATGTGTATTTTCAGAAAACCAGCTTCCTGGATGACTCCCTAATAACACAACCCCTGGAGAACCACTAGTTAGCCTCCTAGGGGCACAGGAGGGGCAGCACAGCATAACCACACACTCAGGATTATAGTAGACCCACTGTCTGGCACATAATATGTGCTCAAAAAACATTTGTTGAAAGAAAGTTTAAATTTCTTAGTTTAAAATACCAAGCTCTTCCAAAATCTGGTCCTTACCTTACTGCTGTCTTACCATAATTACAATAGGCCTTTCTCATTGTTAAAAAAAGTTAACCAATACAGTGGAGTAAGGACAGCCTCTTTAATAAATGGTGCTGGGAAAATTGGACAGCTACTTGCAGAAAAATGAAACTAGACCATCAACTTACACCCTACACCAAAATAAACTCAAAATGGATAAAAGACTTAAATGTAACTCATGAATCCATAAAAAGCCTAGAAGAGACTGTAGGCAACAAAATTTCAGACATCATACGCAGCAGAATTTTTACTGACACATCACCTAAGGCAATAGAAACAAAGGAGAAAATCAACACATGGGACGACATCAAACTCAAAAGCTTCTGCACAGCGAAAGATACAATCATCAAAACGGAAAGGCTACCCACTGTATGGGAGAGCATAATTGCCAATGATATATCAGATAAGGAGTTAATTTCCAATACATATAGAGTGCTCATACAACTCCATAAAAGGAAGACAAAGAATCCAATTAAAAAATGGGCAGAGGAACTAAATAGACACCTCTCCAAACAGGACATACAAATGGCTAAGAAACATATGAAGAAATGCTCATCATCACTAATCATCAGAGAGATGCAAATTAAAACAACAATGAGGTATCACCTCACACCTGTCAGAATGGCCGCCATCAACAAATCATCAAACAAGTGTTGGCGAGGGTGTGGAGAAAAGGGGACTCTAGTACACTGCTGGTGGGAATGCAGACTAGTGCAGCCACTATGGAAAACAATATGATGTTACCTCAAAAAATTAAAAATTGAACTTCCATTTGACCCAGTAATCCCACTACTAGGAATATACCCTAAGAAGCCTAAAACACCAATCATAAAGAATCTATGTACCCCCGTGTTTGTAGCAGCACTATTTACAATCGCTAAGATCTGAAAACAGCCCAAGTGTCCATCAGTAGACGAATGGATCAAAAAGCTGTGGTACATATACACAATGGAGTACTACGCAGCTGTAAGAAAGAAAGATCTCTTATCCTTTGAGACTACATGGAGGGCCCTGGAAAGTATTATCCTAAGTGAAACAAGCCAAACAGAGAAAGACAAGTTTCATATGATCTCACTTATTTGTGGAATATAATGAACACAACAGTCTGAGGAATGGGGTAGTCCCAGAGACGCGGAAGTGGGTACAGACTGACAATCCCCCAAGAGGGGGGTGGTGGGGGAGAGATAAACCACAGAACTTATATGCATGTATGCATGAACAGTGGACATGGACAACAAACTGGGGAAAGGGCAGGGAGGGAGAGGGAGGGGGGAATCAGTGGGAGAAAAAGGAGAAACATCTGTAACAAAAATTAATTAATAAAAAAAAAGTTAACCAAAACTGGGAATAAAGTGAATCAAGAACTGTAAACCCTTTGAATGTATAAAAAAACATTTTTAATAGGTCCTCCCAAAGATATTTCATTATAGTACCACTGTTTGACCTGCTGGTTACTATTCATTAGAAACCAAATTCTATGAAGTTAAGGAAAATTTGTAGATTTTTATTCAGTAAAGATAAGTTCTGTCCAGCAGAATCCAAAGGTTTTGCCTCCCTGTAGGACATTAACCAATTTTGTATCTAGTTTAGCAATTTATTTCCATGTTCTTTCTTCAGTGTCTACAAATACACACAATTCCTCAAATGCTCTTGGAATCAGCTTTACCATTCTGCTGCTTCTCTAAATGATGAGTTAAATAAATCTATGACATATGGTCATTCTATTTTTGTCTGGGAGGGTGGAGTAGGCAAGGAAGAATAAAAGAGCACAGTGATATGTTTGTTGACCAACAGGGCTCTAATGATTTTTTTTTAGTTCTTTATTGATTTTTAGAGAAAGACGAAAGGAGAGGGAGAGAGAGAAAGAGAAACATGGATGTGAGAGCGCAACATGGATCGGCTGCCTCCTGCATAACCTCCACGGGGGATTGGGAAACCTCCTGGGGCACTTAACAATGCTCAACCAACTAAGCTACACTGGCCAGGGCTCTATTTTCAAACATTAAAGCTTTGAGTGTAAAATCCCCTTCCACTTAACCACCTTTCTTTAGTGCATTCACATATTTACATTAATTACCAGGGCCATCCTAAAGGCAACTGAGTTTTTTATCCATTGGGTCCAATTTTGTTACATATTTCTGTAAGCTGCACCACAGAAGGCTAAGAATACCTGCTTAACTGCTAACAATTATTTTAAGCAGGTACACAAGAAGACTGTTTGTGAAGGGAGACTGTAGGCTTTTCATTTGTACACCCGTGGTATTTGATTTCTATCAACAAGAAAATATGTTTTTATAGTTTGAAAAGAAAGTCTTGAAAAATATATTTTTAAAAAGAAAAATAAATTAGAAAACAGCTTACATGAAACAGGTATTCGTGGTTTGAGATCTAATTTGGAGAACTGAAAAACTACAAGCAATATAGTTTTGTTTTTACAGCAAATCTTTTTTTTTTTTTTTTTTTTTCCTCTTAGTAAATAGCAAGAAACACTGCAACTCAATCTGGAAAAAAAAACTGTTAGTTTAATATTATCCTGAAATAACTGTTATAACAGTAAGTTTAGACCCAAGTTTTTTTAAACTTATCTAGAATTTTTTTTTTTTTTTTTATCCTCACCCGAGGACATTTTTCCATTTTTGGTTCAGATAGAGCGGGAGGGAGAGAGAGTGAGAAACATCGATGTGGCTGCCACCCGCACGACCAACCAGGGCCGGGGACAAACTGCAACCGAGGTACATGCCCTTAGCGGGAACTGAACCCGGGTCTCTCTGTACCGCAGGCCGACGCTCCAACCGCTGAGCCAAACTGGCCAGGGCTAGAAATTTTTTTTTAATTATGAAAGATTTTTTTCTTATTTTAAATGAAGGGAAAGAAAATCTACAGCAAAATCACTATTACTTTGATGTATTTCCTACTGAGTGTTCCTTTCTTCCCCTTATAGTTTAAATATACACATAGTACATAAAATTTCATAATCAAATTGTTCCACTACCAGTATATTGAATGCATTTCTTCATATTATTGAATTTAGAACAATACATTCTAAATTTAGTCTGACACTAACTAAATTACCTCAGAAACTTTTAATAATTTTTTAATTTCAAGTTTTAAAAAACGTACCTTAAGGCTGAGGAGAGGAAGGAATAGGGAGTAACTGCTTAATAGGTATGGGGTTTATTTTGGGGTGATGAAAATGTCTTGAAACTAGGTAAGGTGGTGGTTGTAGATGTACTAAGCATCACTGAATTGTTCACTTTTAAATGGTTAATTTTATGTTACATGAATCGTACCTCAATAACATAAATAAGTAGATAAATAAATAGGTATTTAAGACAGGGAAGAGGAGAGACAATAAAAGGGAATATTGACTTTGTAAAACATTGGAAATGAGTGACTGTACCTTTTAATAAATCTCAAAAAAGACATCATAGTCTGAATCATGATACTCAATTTCTTCTGTCATAAATATTTACAGTAAGAGAGAGAAGACTTAATAAGTTTTAATAAGAGAGTTGGTCTTGGCTATTTAAAGGACAGTATTCTCTGAGGGCTTAATACTTTCACACTGGAAAAACATTTGAAGGCTAGGAGGTAGAGAGAATAGGATATGATGGGGTCTTCTAAAGCTATTTATTGCATTGCTTGGGGAATATTTATTGTCTATACACACCTTATCCAAATCAAGTACCCTTAATATATCCAAGACAATTATAAGAAAAAATGAAAAATACTGGTTTTATTTTTTTCATTGTTGAAAGTCTTACAGATGCCCCTGCTTTTTTCCCCACTGAGCCCCTCCTTCCCGCTTCCACACCCCTCCTGCCTTCCCCAGCCTAGTGTCCCTGTCTATCAGTTGTACATATATGCATGTAAGTTCTTTGGTTTATCTCTTCCCACCCCTCCCACCTCCCATCCCTCTGAGGTTTGTCAGTCTGTTCCCTACATCCATGATTCTGGATCTCTTTTGGTCAACAGCTTGTTTTATTCATTGTGTTCCACAAATAACCGAGATCATATGGTACTTGTCTTTCTCTGACTGTCTTATTTTGCTTAGCATAATATTCTCCAGGTCCCTCCATGTTGTCTCAAAGGATTAAGAGATCTCTCTTTCTTACATCTGCATAGTATTCCACTGTGTAAATGTACCACAGCTTTTTTTTTTTTTAATCCTCACCTGAGGACACTTTTCCACTTTTTGTTCAGATACAGAGGGATGGAGAGAGAGGGAGGGAGGGAGAGAAACATCAACATGAAAGGGACACTTCGAGTGGCTGCCACCCGCATGTCCCAACCAGAGCCGGGGACAAACCACAACTGAGGCATATGCCCTTAGCGGGAACTGAACCTGGGTCTCTCTGGTGATGCTCCAACCGCTAAGCCAAACCAGCCAGGGCCTCACAGCTTTTTTATCCACTTATCTACTAATGGGTACTTGGTCTGTTTCCAGATCTTAGCTATTGTAAATAGCGCTGCTATGAACATAGGGGTGCATATATTCTTCCTGACATGTGTTTCAGGCTTCTTAAGATATATTCCAAGAAACGAGATCACTGAGTCAAATGGCAGTTCCGCCCTGGCCAGTATGGCTCAGCGGTTAGGGCGTCGGCCTGCGGTCTGGAGAGACCCGGGTTCGGTTCCCGCTGGGGGCATGTACTTCGGTTGCAGTTTGTCCCCGGCCCTGGTTGGTCGTGCGGGTGGCAGCCACTCGATGTGTCCCTTCATATCGATGTTTCTCTCTCTCTCTCTCTCTTCCTCTCTCTCCCTCCCACTCTATCTGTACAAAAAATGGAAAAATATCCTCGGGTGAGGATTAAAAAAAAACAAAAAAACAAATGGCTGTTCCATTGTTAATTTTTTGAGAAAACCCCATATTGTTTTCCATAGTGGCTGCATCCGTCTGCATTTCCACTAGCAATGTGCTAGGGTTCCCTTTTCTCCACGTCCTTGCCAGCATTTGTTGTTTGAGAATTTGTTGATGGCTGCCATTCTGGCAGGTATGAGGTGATATCTCATAGTCGTTTTAATTTTCATTTCTTTTGCCATGAAGAAGCTTTTAAGTTTGATGTAGTCCCATTTATTTTTTCCTTTGTTTCTCTTGCCCTAGGTGATGTATCAGTGAGAATTCCACTACATATGATGTCTGAGATTTTTCTGCCTACATTTTCTTCTAGGATTTTTATGGTTTCACGGGTTAAATTTAAGTCTTTTGTCCATTTTGAGTTTATTTTTGTATGGTGTAAGTTGGTGGTCTAGTTTCATTTTTTTTACATATAGCTATCCAATTTTCCCAGCACCATTTATTGAAGAGACTGTCTTTTCTCCATTGTATGCTCTTGCCTCCTTTGTTGAATATTAATCATGCATACTGTCTTGGGTCATATCTGGATTCTCTGTTCTGTTCCATTTATATATATGTCTGTTCTTGTACCAGTACCAGGCTGTTTTGATTACGATGGCTTTGTAGTATAACTTCTGATCTGGTATTGTGATCCCTCCCACTTTGTTCTTCTTTTTCAAAATTGCTGTGGCTATTCGGGGTCTTTTGGAGTGTTTGTTCTAGATCTGTGAAATATGCCGTTGGTACTTTAATAGGTATTGCATTGAATCTGTAGATTGATTTGGGTAGTATGGACATTTTAATGATGTTGATTTTTTTGATCCATGAACATAGTATATGTTTCCACTTTTTATATCTTCTTCTCTTTCTATTTTCAATGTCCTGTAGTTTTCTGAAGACAGGTCTTTTACCTCCTTGGTTAAGTTTATTCCTAGGTATTTTATTTTTGTTGTTGCAATGATAAATGGGATTGTTTTTTCGGTTTCCCTTTCTGAGTGTTCATTATTGGTGTATAAGAATGCCATCAATTTCTGGATGTTAATTTTGTATACTACTATTTTGCCAAATTCATTTATTAAATCTAGTAGATTTTTTTTTTTATTACAGAATTGCTTATTTATTTATTTTTTATTTTTTATTAATTTTTGTTACAGATGATTCTCCTTTTTTCCCCCACTGATTCCTCCCTCTCCCTCCCCTCCCTGCCCCTTCCCCAGATTGTTGTCCATGTCCACTGTTCATGCATACATGCATATAAGTTCTGTGGTTCATCCCTCCCCCACCTCCCCACTCCTTAGGGGATTGTCAGTCTGTACCCCGCTTCCGCGTCTCTGGGATTACCCCATTCCTCAATCTGTTATGTTCATTATATTCCACAAATAAGTGAGATCATATGAAACTTGTCTTTCTCTGTTTGGCTTGTTTCACTTAGGATGATACTTTCCAGGTCCCTCCATGTAGTCTCAAAAAATAAGAGATCTTTCTTTCTTACCGCTGCGTAGTACTCCATTGTGTATATGTACCACAGCTTTTTGATCCATTCGTCTACTGATGGGCACTTGGGCTGTTTCCAGATCTTAGCGATTGTAAATAGTGCTGCTAGAAAGACGGGGGTACATATATTCTTTGTTATTGGTGTTTCAGGCTTCTTAGGGTATATTCCTAGCCTGGTACTGGCACAAGAACAGGTATATAGACCAGTGGAACCGAATAGAGAACCCAGAAATGGACCCAAGGCAATATGCTCAATTAATATTTTTTTTTTTTTTGGTACAGATAGAGCGGGAGGGAGAGAGAGAAAGAGAGAGAGAGAGAGAAACATCGATGTGAAAGGGACACATCGAGTGGCTGCCACCCGCACGACCAACCAGGGCCGGGGACAAACTGCAACCGAGGTACGTGCCCTTAGCGGGAACCGAACCCGGGTCTCTCCGGACCGCAGGCCGACGCTCTAACCGCTGAGCCAAACTGGCCAGGGCGCTCAATTAATATTTGACAAAGGTGGCAAGAGCATACAGTGGCGTAAGGACAGCCTCTTTAATAAATGGTGCTGGGAAAATTGGACAGCTACTTGCAGAAAAATGAAACTAGACCATCAACTTACACCCTACACCAAAATAAACTCAAAATGGATAAAAGACTTAAATGTAACTCATGAATCCATAAAAATCCTAGAGGAGACTGTGGGCAACAAAATCTCAGACATCATATGCAGCAGAATTTTTACTGACACATCACCTAAGGCAATAGAAACAAAGGAGAAAATCAACACATGGGACGACATCAAACTCAAAAGCTTCTGCACAGCGAAAGATACAATCATCAAAACGGAAAGGCTACCCACTGTATGGGAGAGCATAATTGCTAATGATATATCAGATAAGGGGTTAATTTCCAATACATATAGAGTGCTCATACAACCCCACAAAAGGAAGACAAAGAATCCAATTAAAAAATGGGCAGAGGAACTAAATAGACACCTCTCCAAACAGGACATACAAATGGCTAAGAAACATATGAAGAAATGCTCATCATCACTAATCATCAGAGAGATGCAAATTAAAACAACAATGAGGTATCACCTCACACCTGTCAGAATGGCCGCCATCAACAAATCATCAAACAACAAGTGTTGGCGAGGGTGTGGAGAAAAGGGGACTTTAGTACACTGCTGGTGGGAATGCAGACTGGTGCAGCCACTATGGAAAACAATATGGTGTCACCTCAAAAAATTAAAAATTGATCTTCCATTTGACCCAGTGATCCCACTTCTAGAAATCTAATAGATTTTTGATGGAGTCATTAGGGCTTTCTATGTACAATATTATATCATCAGCAGATAATGACAGTTTCACTTCCTCCTTTCTGATTTGGATCCTTTTTATTTTTTCTTCTTGTCTAATTGTTGTAGCTGAGACTCCAGTACTACATTAAATAAGAGTGGTGAAAGTGGGCATCTCTGTCTTGTTCCTGTTCTTAAGGGAAATGCTTTTAGTTTTGCCCACTGAGTATGATGTTGGCTGTACATTTTTCATATATGTCCTTTATTATGTTGAGATATGATCCCTCTATTCCCATACTGCTGAGCGTTTTTATCAGAAATGGGTGCTGAATTTTGTCAAACACTTTTTCATTGTCTATTGATATGATCACATGGTTTTTATCTTTCATTTTGTTTATGTGGTATATCATATTTATTGATTTGGAAAAATATTGACTTTAAAATTAAACTCAATTATTGTGAATAGATCACAGCATAAATAAAAGATACAAGTAATCTTGAAGTCATTTATTTTAATCACCTTAAGGGGGAATATTATAAAACATCTTAATTCATAGACAGATGAGTTCAAAAGTTTATCTGCAGGATGAACCATTTGCCACGGGAACAGTAATAGAGCTATCCAGGCTCTTCTGTAAAACTCTAAATGAACCAAAATATAACTGAAATTTTTATAAGTATGTAACAGAATAAAATTATAGCCACAAAAAGATTTTAAAGCTATACATATACTATCTATTAAATATAACAAAATTATTAGATTAACAAAACCTATTTTCTAATAGGTTTTTTATTTTTTAAATCTTAAATGCTGTTACTTGAGAGAAAACAAGTACTATGGATGGAAAGTTATACAAGTCAAAAAGGTAAGTCTGAGAATTAATAAGGGCTTTTTATTGCACCTAATTACACTTCAAGGTCAGGTCAAGGCAAGGAAGCCATGTAGTGTATTTCTTACACTGTTGCACTTGGCCATAGCAGGATCATTGGATCTCATAAACAGAGTCTTGTCTTCTTTCACTCGATTATAAAATTTCTTTAAAGTTACTCTCTCTTCCAGCAATCTCTCTTATCTGTTTCAATTCTTCCAACCCCAAGTTCAGTGTCCCTTCTCTCAGTCCCTGGGCATCTCAGCCTGAAGGATTGTACTATCTAGGTTCCCTTCACTGTTCTCAAGCTGTGGCTGCAGAACCTTCCTCTGGCCCAGTTCTCACCACAGCCACAAGCTCTGCAAGTTGGCAGCAGGGCCCCTTTGGAGGAAGTGGAGAATCTTGATCCTCTCCTGAGCTAAGGACTTTCTCCAGAAGGTAGAAGCCATTAACACATGCTGGGCGGGGGAGGGGGGTGGAAGAACACAGGCCTCTAAAACCTGCTCACACTCAGGTCTTCTTCCTAAAGCCCTCCCAAAACTTTAACCCTCCTGGGAACCAGGAAGTGAGAACTGATGGGGCACAGAGGCAGAGGGAAGGCATCCAAGTGATCTACAGACTACAGACCAAAGTAGTTTTCTTCCATACTAGTCCCGGAAAAGGGAATCATAGTCTGCTCCTTTATCAAGAGATAAAGAAGGGCAGAAAACTAGGGAGTTCTGCACTTAAAGGAGATTATTTACACAGGAATGTTTTCAGGTTGTGTTCAGGAGACAAGGAGTTCATAAGACAACAATGACATCCACACTGAATATAACATTCTTTCCACAACCACCAATCTTCAAAATCCTTAGTATTCACTACACAGAATCTAATAATAGAGAACACATTTGATATTGAAGGCCGATCTACAATTCTAAAATTCTAAAAATTTTTATGAAGCATCATGCACTAATGCTTATGATATAGCTTAAGTCACTGTGTCTACAAAGAAAACAGTTCAAACACACAGCACTAACAGGCAAGCCATTTATAGTGCATCCATTATTGAATAGTTGCTGTAACTGGGAAAGAGGTCCTTTATCTTCTTAAGAATGCAAAAGGTGAGGATCTGATGACCAGGATTCTAGTCCTGGCTCTTCCATTACTAGCCATTGAACTAAGAACATCACTACTCTTCTGGGTCTGTTTCTTCACTGTAAAATGAAGACTAGGTGATGAGCATGTCCCTTCTAATAATGAAATTATTCAAAGAACATAGGACAAAAAATTAGATGAAACAATCATGTCATCTTTCTCTATAGATAAAATTCTTCTAATTCCACTTTACATCAAAATTTTCTTAAAAGGCTTAACAAGCCCTGGCTGGTTTGGCTCAGCGGTTAGAGCGTTGGCCTGCGGTCCGGAGAGACCCGGGTTTGGTTCCCGCTAAGGGCACGTACCTTGGTTGCAGTTTGTCCCCAGCCCTGGTTGGGTCGTGTGGGTGGCAACCACTCGATGTGTCGCTCTCACGTCGATGTTTCTCTCTCTCTCTCTCCCTCTCACTCTATCTGAACAAAATATCGAAAAATGTCCTCGGGTGAGGATAAAAAAAAAAAAAAAAAAGGCTTAACAAAAAGATTAATTGTTAATGTAGTATAATTTTCCAAACCAATAGTTTTCAACTTTTTACCCCACCTCCCATGAGAGGCAAGCACATTCCCACCATAATGCCCATCAGTAATAAGAATTCACTGCAAAAGCAAGGATGGGAAGTGTGTGAAATCACTTGCTCAAAACCATCATAGGCAAACATGCTGTTACAACAGTAAAACTCAGAACATCCCCCCCAACACATGCAGAATTTTTAAAGTTCAACACTTCTCAAATATCAGCAATCCATTAAAAAGCATCCACAATATGCATTTTTATTAAGTTAATTTTTATCTAGTTAATGTTTATCTAGTACATACTATGTGCTAAGTACTATTGCAACCACTTTATAACTATTTTTATTTAATCCTCTACAATCCCGTGAAGTGCATTCTACTTTTTTAAATGATACATTTTTATTGATTTTTATAGAGAGAGGAAGGGAGAGGGAGAGAAAGAAAGAGAGAAAGAGAAACACCGATCGACTGCCTCCTGCACACCTCCTACTGGGCATGGAGCCCAAAACCTGGGCACGTGCCCTGACCAGGAATCAGGCCAAATCGGTGACTTTTTTTTTCTTTATTGGTATTAGAGGGAAAGAAGAAGAAGAAGAAGAAGAAGAGAGAGAGAGAGAGAGACAGAGACAGAGACAGAGAGACAGAAACATCGATGAGAGAGAACATCAACTGGCCATCCCCTGCATGCCCCTCGCTGAGGATCTGGCCCACAACCTAGGCATGTGCCCTGACCAGGAATCAAACCAATGACCTCTTGGTGCATGGGTCGATGCTCAACCACTGAGCCACACCAGCCAGGTCATGAAGTGTATACTATTACTTGGCATGTTTATTAGGGCAAAGAGGAGTTATGTAACTTACTAAGTTAGTGACAGAATTGGAACTCAAAGTCATACAGTGTTTGAAGTAATGGACTGCTGCAAAGCACTTAAGTCCAGAAGGCTGTTATTTTAGTTTTTTTAAAAAAATCCATTCTGTGTTTCTGTATATATATATATTACATACCTTTATGTAAATTTTTAGAAGTCTGGGAGAGTATATAGTAATTATAACAATTAAGTAAAAGGAATGCAATGGACAATTAGAGGCACATGGACCTATTTTCAACTCTACTGTTTGAATTTTCTCATAAAACATTACACTTTTTATAATAAAAATACATTTTAAATGCCTAAATTTAAAGATACTGATATTAAAGTTGTCCTAATGAAAAGAATGTATTCTAAATTAAGCACAAGTGGTAAGTTAGCCCAAAATCCAAGATTGTAACACTGGGTTTGTAAAAAATTTGATGAAAACAAAATTTTTGTAGCTGTTAACACACACACACCCACACACACCAAAAAAAGTATCAATAGTAAAAGTGTTATTCTTCTTGAAAATGGAGGCTAGAGCACATACCCAGGCTAGAGCACATACCCAGGTTCGGTCCCCAGTTGGGGCATGTGCAGGAGGCAACCAATCGATGTTTCTTTATCACATTGATGTTTCTCTCTCTCTAAAATCAATAAAAACATATCCTCAGGTAAGGATTAGGGGAAAAAAGAGAAAGAGCAGGAACTGGCCCATAATGTAGTCCAGAAAGGAAGAAACCCAGCTATACTAAACAACTGTCAAAGGTGCCAACGCTGCTAGAGTGCAGCCAAAATCATTGTCTGTTCCCCCCTCCCCCAATACTGGGAGAAGGCACTGGGTTCCCAGGGAACAGGGAAACAGAAGCTTTCTCTTAAAAAGCAAAGAAGGCCCTGGCCAGTTTGGCTCAGTGGTTAGAATGTCGGCCCACAGACCGAGTCACGGGTTCGATTCCAGCCAACGGCACATACCTCGGTTGCGATTCATCCCTGGCCCTGGTTGGGGTCATGTGGGAGGTAGCCACTCGATGTGCCCCTTTCACATCAATGTTTCTCTCTTTCTCTCTCTCTCCCTCCCTCCCACTCTATCTGAGCAAAAATGGAAAAAAAGGCCTCGGGTGAGGATAAAAAAAAAAGCAAAGCCCTGGCTGGTTTAGCTCAGCGGTTAGAGCTTTGGTCCACGGACCAGAGAGTCCCAGGTTCGGTTTCTGCTAAGGGCACATACCTCGGTTGCAGTTTATCCCTGGCCCCAGTTGGGGTCATGTAGGTGGCAACCACTCGATGTGTCTCTCTCACATCGATGTTTCTCTCTCTCACTTCCTCCTTCTCTCCCTTCCACTCTATCTGAAGATAAATGAAAAAAAAAAAAAAGTGTCCTCTGGTGAGGATAAAAAAATAAAAATAAAGCAAAGAAGGTGTCCAGGGCCAAAGGATGATCCAACGCAGAGCTTGAGAGACTAAGCAGAGATATAAATAATGTAGGAGGAAAAGACCAAGCATGAGCACCAAATTCAAAGTGGTCAGAAGTAGAGGTTTGGACTCAAGGCCAAGATCATAGAAGCAAGAATTCAAAGTCAAGGAAGACAATTATGAAGCAACGCTTATCTGGGTTGTCTTTCCACTTTACCCCAATGAGCATCTTTTCCACCTCCCTCCTCCTGGCAGCTCCCTCTTGCCGCAGTCCTATTCTTATTCAAGGCTAGCAATCAATTTCTCCTGAATCATTAGATAAGTACATTGTTTTCTGGTGAAGTCACAGTTCAGTGTTTCCCATAACCATTCTCTTTCTGTTTATGGCCCTCTGACAGATTAAAGATGGCCACAAATTCTTTGACACTATTCTCACTGAGAGGCAGGTCTATGGCCACATTCCTTGTATCTGGGCAGGCTCTGTAACTGCCCTGGCCAAATGAATGGCAGAAGCGACTCTGCATCAATTTGCAGGTCTAGGCCTTTAAGAAACTGACAGCTTCCTCTTGCTATTGCTTGGAATGCTAGCTCTTAGAGAAGCCAGCTACCCTGTGAGAAGTCTAATCACCCTGACACCAACATACTGTGAGAAGCCCAAACCTCATGGAGAGACCTGGAGAATATGACACTATTTGTGAGGGTGGGGAAGACTGGGAAATGGAGAAAGGCAGAGACAGAGAGCAGGAACACAGAGGCTCCAGAGTATGGTAAGAAGCCATCTTGGAAGAGGATGCTCTAGTTCCAGGTATTATAGCTGAGGTAACACCAGCCAAATTCTTCATGAATTCCTAACCCAGAAAACCATAAGCAAAACAAAATGGTTGTGCCCTGGCCAGTTTGGCTCAGCGGTTAGAGCATCAGCCCATGGACCAGAGAGACTCGGGTTCAGTTCCCGCTAAGGGCACCTACCTCAGTTGCAGTTTGTCCCCGGCCCCAGTTGGGGTTGTGAGGGTGGCAACCAGTTGATTTGTCTCTCTCACGTCAATGTTTCTCTCTCTTTCTCTTCCCCACCTCTCTCCTTCCCGCTCTGTCTGAAAATAAATGCAAAAATGACCTAGGGTGAGGATAAAAACAAACAAACAAAAATGGTTGTTTTAAGCCACTAAGATGTAGAATAGTTTGTTAGGCAGCAATAGATACAGCATTAATCAGTCACCCTTACCAAACAACTCACTGCTATGACTGACGCTGTTGCTTAGAAGTGAGGATGGGAACGTTCAAGAGGTTCTACCCCATAGGAATCAAAATTCTTTAAAGACTAGACTATCCCCTCTGCCACAGAGGTAGTAAGAATAAAGACATCTATCATCAGCTAAGTTGCCACCATCCTTTGGACTGGCTCTTTTTGTAGCCCATCAATAGTTTAAAAACTCAAATCCAGATGTGCTGTCACTACCATAAGGTAGCCTAATTCTTTCTTGAGCATAAACATCACTCTTAATGTTGTCCTATATTGTAAAAACCACCTTCAAAATTTCAAAAATACTATTTCTATAGTAACCCCAAATTCTGGATAAAATCGTTAAGAAGATGTCATTGGCACTTGCAAGGATTCCTTTTCTCTTCATTAAAAGCTACAAAGCCTGCTTGGCCGGTGTGGCTTAGTGGTTGAGCATCAACCCATGCACCAAGAGGTCGCCAGTTCAATTCTCAGTCAGGGCACTTGCCCAGGTTGTGGGCCAAATCTGTAGCGGGGGCCATGCGGGAGGCAGCCAATCAATGTTCTCTCTTGTCAATGTTTCTATCTCTCTCCCTCTCCCTTCCTTTTTAAAATCAAAGAAAAGGAAGGAAGGAAGGAAGGAAGGAAGGAAGGAAGGAAGGAAGGAAGGAAGGAAGGAAGGAAGGAAGGAAGGAAGGAAGGAAGGAAGGAAGGAAGGAAGGAAGGAAGGAAGGAAGGAAGGAAGGAAGGAAGGCTACAAAGCTTTATCCTCCATTCCTTCTGCACCTCTGGATTACATTCTTTAAGAAGCATTCTGGGAAACCTCAGGTTTTATTGAAGGTTGGATTTGAAAAACTGCCTCGGAATAAAGTTGAGAACATCCTACTCCATCTGTTTCCAATTCTATTTTTTTTTTTTTTGGTGGTACGTGCCCCTTGCGGGAACCAAACCCAGGACTCTCTGGTCCGCAGGCCGACGCTCAACCGCTGAGCCAAACTGGCCAGGGTTCCAATTCTATTTTTACCCTAAAAATTCTGACATGTTCCTCAGCCAGCCTGACTTGATCCCCATCACATCCAGTGATGTCTGATCCCAGGCCTCTGAAGTTGGGATCAAGAGTCCACCATATCCTAACCATAATCCCACGATTTCTGAGGAAATACTCACACTTTGCTCTTCAAGCTCTCAGCCAATTGTTGCACAGAGGCTTAGAAGGAGGAGGTAGGCAAGGGGCACAGTGACCAGAACTCTGCTCCACATCACTTTGATTGAACTAGTCAGGGGCCTTGATCACTTGCCCTTGACCTCTAATTCTGCGAAAAGAACTCTTTCCTTCTTTAATACAAAAATTTACCAAACTGAGTGGGTTACTCTCATAGGAATGTAACTGTTACTCTGTAGACTCAAACATGTTAGAGGGCATGCCCCAACCAGGTGGTTCAGTTGGTTGGAGCGCTGTCCCATACACTAAAAAGATTGTGGGTTCGATTCTGAGTCAGAGCACATACCTAGGTTGCGGGTTTGTCCCGAGTTGGGCGCATTCAGGAGGCAACCAGTCGATGTTTCTCTCTCACATCCATGTCCCTCTCCCTCTCCCCCTTTCCTCTCTCTCTAAAATCAATTACTATGTATGTGTATGTATATCCTTGGGTGAGGATTTAAAAAAAAGAACATGTTAGAGGGCATGTGAGATAATAAAGTAAGCATGGGCTTCAGAACCAACAGTCTTAGTTTACCTTCTAGCTTTACCATTCTTTTATTCTACAACCTTAGGGAGCTGTTCCAGAGTCTACTTCCTCATCTGTAGAATAGGACAAATACCACCTCTACTTACATGGCTACGGTAAGGATTTCATGAGACAAACAATATAAAGTGCACAGCAAAGGGCCTATCAAACAGAAAGCACCAAGTGATTGTGCCTTTCCCATGAAATTATATTTTAAAAAATAAAATGGCTATCAGGGTTAATTATGGTGGCTGCTATTATATACAATACAGGTAACATATGTAAAAATATATCATGGCTACTAAGTTTCAGAATTATTCCCTTAGTTTATGCTTTTTATTTCTTTAAAGAAATTGCAGTGCTGCTCGGCCAGTGTGACTCAGTGGTTGAGCATCAACTCATATACAAGAGGTCGCTGGTTCAATTCCTGGTCAGGGCACATGCCCAGGTTGTGGGCCCAATCCCCAGCTGGGGGCACACAGAAGGCGGTCAATCGATGTTCTCTCTCATCGATGCTTCTATCTCTCTCTCCCTCCTATCTCTCTAAAAAAATCAATAAAGACCCAAAAGGATGGAACAAAAGAAGAGAGGGAGGGAGGGAGGGAGGGAGGGAGGGAGGGAGGGAGGGAGGGAGGGAGGAATTGCAGCCCTGGCCAGTGTGGCTCAGTGATTAAGAGTATCAGCCTATGCACCAAAAGGTCTCGGGTTTGATTCCCAGTCAAGGGTACCACACCTGGGTTGCAGGTTCCATCCCAGCCCCAGTTGGGGCTCTTGGTGTAGGCAAACATTCAATGTCTGTTTATCTGACTTTGTCTCTCTTTCCCCTTCCCTTCTTCCCTTCCACTCTCCCTACAAATCAATGAAAAAAATATATATATCCTTGGGTGAGGATTAACAAAAAAGAAAGAAAGAATAGAGATTGCAGCTGACAGTTCCTTTTCACAGAAAAATTCCAAATATATAAGTCACATTAAAGTCATCAAAAATCCCTCAGAAACTCTTCCTATATCTGACCTAAAATTAAAGTATATTCAAAACATCAAATGAATGAGATAAAATACTCAGTTTTAATAAGCTTATTTCAAAATTGATGTAACTACCATAACTACCTTAATATCGGGATCATTAAATTTTATATGTGCAATGTAAAATACGTATCTTTGGAAGCAAATACATTTTAGAAACACATTTTGAGAGATGTGCAAAGAGGTTTAGATACACTTAAGTAAATACAGAAGCAACTTAAATGTCAAACCATACTGAAATATACCAAACTCAGAGGTATTCAGAACAGATTAAATCATGATCCACTAATCTGATCAATCAGAATATACCTTAGGTACTCCAATATCCAGTACAATGGGGTTACAAACCCAGTCATTTAAAAATATTTTTAAATTTCTAACTTTTGTTTTAGCAGAGAAGTAAACAGTAATGATTTCAAATCATACTAGATTTAAGATATAGTGATCAGCTTACTTTTAGGGACCAGTAGGTTTAAACTTCTACTCTAAATAATTCACTTCTTATCTACCTTATTTCCTGCTTCTCTTTAGGAGGTAATGTCTTTGACTCTCAGAGACTAATTCTGAGACTATGCTCTAGCCTGCTAGCTCAACCTTTCCCATGTGAGGGCATGCACAGAAAATGATAGCATATGCACACAAACTGAAGAAGCTTCCGAGGCCAGCAGTGATCTGCCTACAGGCTCTAACCACCCATAGGCTGAGGAGATCACTATCTCAACCCATATGTAATCCATTCAGTGCCCCTCTAATGGGAAGCCATGCTGGCCAATCTTTTGCATGGCTTTCTAGCAATGTAGGAGGAGGTCTTCCTACTGCAATGCCCACTTGTTGGAACAAAAGACTGGAAGTCATTAACCACCTGAGAGGGCCAGCAGCATTATCTGGGAATCTAAGATGTCACTCCTCTGAGAATCTGCAGTTTATAATACTCCTTAGCCCTGGCCAGGTTGGCTCAGCGGTTGGAGCGTCGGCCTGTGGAACAGAGAGACCCGGGTTCGGTTTCCCCCAGGGGCATGTACCTCGGTTGCAGTTAGTCCCGGCCCCAGTTGGGGTCGTGTGGGTGGCAACTAGCCAATGTGTCTCTCTCACATGATATTTCTCTCTTTCTTCCTCCCTCTCTCCCATCTGCTCTATATGAAGATAAATGCAAATATGTCCTCAGGTAAGGATAAAAAAATAATAATAATACTCCTTAATGCTCTGAGACCTATCAGAGAAAATAGATGCCTAAATCTTTATTTCTATCCTATGTATAAAACTGTCTGTTCTACCACCACTCTATAACCCTAAGGAGCAGTCCAGTCAACAGTATGACATGAGGGAACCTACAATGACTTAAATTAAAAGAGAGAAGTTCCAGCCCTGGCCGGTTTTGCTCAGTGGTTAGAGCATCGGCCTGTGGACCAATGAGTTGCGGGTTCGATTCCGGTCAAGGGCACACACCTCAGTGGCAGTTGTCTTCAGCCCTAGTAACCAGTCAATGTGTCCCTCTCACATTGATGTTTCTCTTTCTTTCTTTCTTTCTCCCTTCCTCCCACTGTATCTGAAGATAAACAGAAAAATATCCTCTGGTGAGAATTAAAAAATAAATAAGTAAGAGAGAAAAGTTCCAGAAATAGATGGATGTGAGTACGAGGGTGGTAAACAGTACTGATGACTATGTACAAGCAATAGTCAACTGTTGAAAATGTACCTGGATCCAGAGCATGTGATTAGCTACTACTGACTGAATATGTACCCATGGCCACTTACAGGTCTCTGAGTTCAAGGTTTCCCAGGCAGAAAAATAATTACAATAAAGTATTTCACTCCAATAGCCTTGAAAACATTTTTAAGATTACCGTAAATGGGTAGACAGGAGTAGGCAGACAAATATCTTAAAGTATTCTTTATATATATATGTTGTCATTGATTCTGAGAGAGAGAAAGGGAGAGCAGGGGCAAGATATCAAACCTGAAACCTTGGCATGTGCCCTGATCATTAATTGAATCAGGGACCCTTCAGTACATGGGATGACCTCCAACCAACTAAGCCATACAGGCCAAGGCTTGAAGTATTCTTATAAAATCACTTACATATTACTGCTCATACAATTAGAAAGTTAAAACTTTTCATCTTCCTGAAGACATCCAAAATACAAAAATGTATTTGTACAAGGCTATCAGTGGCATCGTTATTTGTAACTATAATATATTGGAAACGATCTAAATGCCCTAACATAGGAGAATGGCTGAATTCACTGTGACACATCCACAAATGGGAATACTATGAAACTATTAAAAGTAATAAGAAAAATTTCTACAAACACAAGAGCGTTATCCAAAATATATTGTTGAATGAAAGAAACAAAATCCAAAAGAGTATACTTAGTTTGTTACCTTTTGTGAGAGAAAATAAGAAAAGGTTCACATATCTGCTTTTTTTTTTTTTTAACAAAAAGAAATGCTGGAAGGATAAATCAAAATAATGGGTTGTCTACAAGGGGTGAGTGGGTGAGTACAAGGGTTGGAAAGTAATACTTCTAGGTATAGTTTTAACTTTTGGAACCATGCTAATGTTTTACATACTAAAATCAGCAAGGATGGGGTGAAAAAAATCTAAAATGGAAATTAAACACAAACAAATGAACTTAACTGTATGTCAAATAAATATATAAATGTATTAAAAGGAGATAAACTAACCCAAATAACTTTTGAACATAATGCTTCGTATACTGTCAGTATACAGACAAAAAGAACTATAAAGAAATACTGAACTCTAGTTATAAAGGTTTTCTTTACAGTGGTATTGGTTAGCAGTTCTGGAACTACTTTCTCTGATTATGGCATTGAGCAAATGACTACATATGTTGGGGATAATGGGAACCAGATTCTCAGTGCTGGAGAAGGGCACTACAAATAAGGAAAGGGGCAAGACCAGATCTGTGGTGTAGAACTGGAATTATAGGCATCAATATAAACTACTGGTTTTACACACACACACACACACACACACACACACACACACACAGGTATAGACATGTCCTATGTGTATTCCTTAGCTCTTATCCACTGAGAGATCTTAGTTTATAAACATTATTCCCAACTGGAAGGAATGAGTGCTACTTGGAGAAACTGCTGATTGCAAGCAAGACAGAGGCAGGCTGAGTACAAGATGAGCCTGGAGTATCTTGCTGTACCCAAGTAAGAAAAAGAACAAAGAGCAATAGGGACATGTCAAAATTATGGCTCTAGGGGTTTCCCACTGGTCAAATCTAAGACAATTTGAGCCCAAAATAAATAATAAAATATTGCAGAATAAAGTAAAAATCCAAGTCCATACTAATAAAATAAATGAATAAACAAACAAGTGGGGGAGAAAGGAAAACTTTTTCTCATAGAATACCAACTGATATATTTAGAAGTAATACAAGTTAAAAGATCAACATCTTGCAACTACTTTAATAATAACTGATTCAGTCAAGAATCATCAATGTATGCTAAATTTAGGTCACAGTTTGGTGAGGAACTAGAGAGATAGATACACACGCGTGCACACATACACACACACACACACACACAGGGTGGGACAAAAGTAGGTTTACAGTTGTATAAAAAACAGTTTATTCTTGTATTATTTTCCATATGAACTGTAAACCTACTTTTGTCCTACTGTGTGTATGTGTGTGTGTGTGTGTGTGTGTGTGTAAAATCTCAAAGTCTCTCCCATAAATAGCTTATTAATAACAAAGAAAAATAGTAACTTTACAGTGGGAAGTTACTGGTAAATATTACCTTAATAAAGTAATCAAAATTAAAAGGTAAAGAAATTGAGCAAAAAAAAAAAAAAACTACCACTCATAGACACAGACAACAGTATGGTGATTACCAGACAGGAAGGGTATTGGGGGAAGGTAGAAGAAGGTATAGGGGGGATAAACGGTAATGTAAAGAGACGTGACTTGGGGTGGTGAACACACAATACAACATATAGTTGATGTATTATAGAACTGTACACCTGAAATCTATACAATTTTATTAACCAATGTCACCCGAATAAATTCAATTAAAAATATAAATTTGAGTCCAGTCAGTGTGGCTCAGTGGTTGAGCATCGACCCATGCACCAAGAGGTGACTGGTTCAATTCCTGGTCACGACACATGCCCAGGTTGTGGGCCCAATCCCCAGTGCAGGGGCACGCAGGAGGCAGCTCTAACATCAATGTTTCTATTTCTCTCTCCCTCTACCTTCCTCTCTCTCTCTAAAATCAATAAAAAGAAAAAATATTTGAATATATGTAAATTTCAATTTTAAAATAAAAACTTTTAAATCCAATTAAAAATAAAGTTAACATCACCAAAAATGAGACAAACCAACATCATATACTTATTGATATATGCCCTGAGAACACAATATTACTTCTGTTTTATTCCTATCAAAGTAATGCATAACATGAATCTAATCATGAGGAAACATTAGAAAAACTCAAATTGAGAATTCTATAAAATCATTAGCTTATATTCTTCAAAAATATCAAAATGTGAAAGATAAAGGCTAAGGAACTATTCCAAATTAAAGAAGATTAAAGAGTCATGACAACAAAATGAAACCCATGATCCTGGATTAGATCCAGGGAAAACAGAAGGGGGCACAAAAAAGTGAAATAGCTACAAAGGACACTATAAAAAACATAACTGGGATAACTGGAGAAATCTGAATATTAAATGTACATTAGCTAATACTATTACATCAGTATTAAGTGTCCTGATTTTGACCAGTATCCTGTGCTTTTTTTTTTTATCCTCACCTGAGGACATTTTTTTGTTTTTTTGTTCAGATAGAGTGGGAGGGAGAGAGAGGAAGAGAAAGAGAGAGAGAAACATCGATGTGAAAGGGACACATTGAGTGGTCGCCACCGGCACGACCCAACCAGGGCTGGAGACAAACTGCAACTGAGGTACATGCCCTTAGCGGGAACCGAACCCAGGTCTCTCTGGACCACAGGCCAACGCTCTAACCGTTGAGCCAAACAGGCCAGGGTTCCTGTGCTTATTAAAAAGAAAGTCCTGCCTGGCTGGTCTGGCTCAGCGGTTAGAGCGTCAGCCTGTGGACCAAAGGGTCAAGGGTTCGATTCCTGGTCAAGGGCACATATCTGGGTTACAGGTTCGATCCCAGCCTCCAGTCAGGGTCGTGCAGGAGGCAACCAATTGATGTGTCTCTTTCACATTGATGTTTCTCTCTCTCTCTCTCTCTCTCTCTCTCTCCCCCCCCCTCCTCCTCCCTCCCTCTTTTCCACTCCATCTAAAAAATGAATAAAATCAATGGAAAAATATCCGTGGGTGAGGATTTAAAAAAAAAGAAAGTTCTTGTTCTTGGGGAAAAAAACAAAACTAAGTATTGATAAAGGAACATTATATCCAAAAATTACTGGGGAGGAGTATATAAAACAGAAGGTGCATCCACAAGTGATACAATACACATGGGTCAAAATGTTAACTGGCGAATCTAGGTAAAGAGTATATGGGAGTTCTTTGTACTATTCCTAGCAAAATGAAAAGGTTTTTTGAGATAAAATAATTTATTCTTTACTTCCAATTACATTCTTTTTGTTACTAAAACACAAAGGAAAAGGTTAAAATACCAATGTTCAGAGCCAGAGTCCTATGAACCTGGAATTAACTTCCCTTTACTGACAGATGAAATATTACAGTGAAAATATTACAACATATTAACTGTAGTAGTCCAAACGACCTTACAACTATGTTTCTTTTACATATCCACAGTCCGGCTTTTTAAGCAGAGTCAAACTCTCTGGCTTACCTATTCTCTCTGCTGACTCTGATAGCAGCAACAATATTTTACTCAGTTTATCAGAAAAGATAAATCAGAGTATGAACTTTTACTCAAAAAGAGTAATGTAAAATTTCAATTTCAGTCATTTAAACTTTCTGAATAACAACTAATAATATCCACTTCTGACAGGGCAAAGCATTTTTTTGTGTTTTTTTTATCTCACCCAAAGACATTTCTCCATTTTTTGTTCAGAGAGAGTGGGAGGGAAAGAGAGAAAGAGAGAGAGAGAGAAACATCGATGTGAAAAGGACACATTGAGTGGCTGCCACCCACACGACCAACCAGGACCGGGGACAAACTGCAACCGAGGTACGTGCCCTTAGCGGGAACCGAACCCAGGTCTCTCTGGACCGCAGGCCAACGCTCTAACCACTGAGCCAAATCAGTCAGGGCAGGGCAAAGCACTTTGCCCTGAAAACTGGACTAGATATATTTCATCTAAAGATAGACACCAATTTAAACATGACAAACCAACTTCTTTTTTATCTTCTTTCCTCCCTAACATCCCACTAAAATGACAATAGAGGAATTAAATCGATGTTAACTCACAAGGTTGAAGAGAACATGTGAGCCATGTTTAAAAGCAGACAAAAAAGATTTCAACATATTTTTGGATGTCATAAAAAATTTAGAAGAGTAGTAACAATCAGTGCAAAAGAAGCTACAACCTAAGTGCCAGCTGAGAAGAAGGCAGAGCAGAGGAAGCTCTGGGCTCAGGGATACTGAGATAGCAGACACAACAAGGGTAGGGATGGGACTGATAACAGTCCATGGGCTATAAGAAACAACTAAATCATGGAACTTCCTGCCCCCTGATGTCAGAACATCAGTACCCAGAGAAAAGACTGAAAAACTAAACGGTACTTTTAAAAAGTCTCCATACAGACATCCTGAGTGCTTCCACCAATGAAGGTGGCTCGCTCCCTCACCTCAAGATGAAGTCCACTGTAGACAAGTCCCACCCATTTACAGAACTTTTTAATGCCCCGCTCTTGTATAAAAAGACAAAGATAAAACAGATCCTTGGCCCTGGCCAGTTTGGCTCAGCGGTTAGAGCGTCGGCCTGCGGTCCAGAGAGACCCGGGTTCGGTTCCCGCTAAGGGCACGTACTTCGGTTGCAGTTTGTCCCCAGCCCTGGTTGGTCGTGCGGGTGGCAGCCACTCGATGTGTCCCTTCACGTGGATGTTTCTCTCTCTCTCTCCCTTCCTCTCTCTCCTTCCCACTCTATCTGTACAAAAAATGGAAAAATATCCTCGGGTGAGGATAAAAAAAGCAAAAACAAAAAAAACAAACAAACAAAAAAAACCAGATCCTTGCCCTGGTCGGTTTGGTTCACTGGTTAGAGCGTCGGCCCATGGTCCGAGAGGCCCAGGTTCGGTTCCCACTAAGGTCACAAACCCCGGTTGCAGTTTGTCCCTGGCCCCAGTTGGGGTTGTGCAGGAAGCAGCCACTCAATGTGTCCCTTTCGCATGGATGTTTCTCTCTCTCCCTCCCACTCTATCTGAACAAAAATGGAAAAATGTCCTCGGGTGCGGATAAAAAACAAAAACAGATCCTTGAAGAAAACCCCTAGTCTGACAGAATCATTTCAAAAAGAACTCGGAAGAAACAGAAACAATGCAAGGAGCAAAAAAATCTTTAAAACAAACTAACTTGAAAACCCTGGAGTAATAAGGATGATACTGCAAAACAACAGCAACAAAATGTACGAAAAAGCAATGGTGAACCCTGGCGGGTGTGGCTCCACGGTTAGTGTGTCAGCCCAAGCACCAAAGGGCCGTGGGTTAGATTGCCAGTCAAGCAAGGTACCTGGATTGCAGTTTCAACCCCCTGCTACAGATCGGATGCTTGTAGAAGGCAACAATAGATGTGTCTCTCTCAGATGGATCTCTCTCTCTCTCTCTCTCTCTCTCTCTCTCTCTCCTTCTCCCTCTCCCCCTCTCTCCCTCCCTTTCATTCTCTCTTTAAAAATCAATGGAAAAACTATAATCAGGTGAAGATTAACGGAAAAAAATGAGAAAAAGTTCTTTAAAATTAAAAATATGATTATCAAAATTCAACAGAAGGGTGGAAGAAAAATATCAAGGAAATATCTCAGAACTAGAATCAAAAAGCAGAATATGTAGGAAGCAACCAATGGATGTGTGTCTACCTCACATGGATCTCTCTCCCTCCCTCCTTCCCTTTCACTCTTTCTTAAAAAAAAAAAAAATGATCCATGGAAAAAATATCCTCTAGTGAGGATTAACAACAACAAAAAATGAGAAAAAGCTCTTGAAAATTAAAAATATGATTATCACCCTGGCAAGTTTGGTTCAGTGGTTAGAGTGTCAGCCTGCAGACCAAAGAGTCTCAAGTTCAATTCCAGCCAAGGACACGTACCTCAGTTGTAGTTCGGTCCCCAGCCCTGGTTGGGATCGTGCAGGAGGCAACTAATCGATGTTTCTATCTCTTTCTCTCTCTCCCTCTCACTCTCGCTCTCTCTCTCTTCCTCTCTCTCCCTCCCACCCAACATTCAATTAATAGCAGTTCCAGGAATAAAAAGTACAAATTAGATGTTAAGTACAGGTGAATGAGTGTGCTATCAAACCTACAGATTGAAAAGTCCCTTGAGTATCCTACACAATAAAGGAAAACTACCCATGCCAAGACACGTCATTTTGAAATTTCAGAAAACCAAAGACAAAAGAATATCCTAAAAGCTTCCAGGAAAAATACAGTATATTTGTATTTTATATATGTATTTATACACACACACACACATACACACACACAAATTATGAAGAAATAGTAATCAGAAAGCCTTCACACTGAAGCCTATAAATAAAAGAACAATGCTCTCATTATTCTAAAAGAAAAGTATTTTCTAATAGTCTACAGTCAGCCAAGCAATTAAGTGTAGAGGTAGAATAAAAGTATCAGACTTTGCCCTGGCCAGTCTTGCTCAGTGGTTAGAGCACTTTGCTCTGGCCAGTTTGGCTCAGTGGTTAGAGCGTCAGCCTGCAGATCTCAGGATCTCAGGATCGAGTCCCCATCAAGGAGTCATAGAGGAGGCAACCAGTCAATATGTCTCTTTCTCTCTCTCCCTCTCTCCCTCCCTCCCTTCCATCTAAAAATCAATGGGAAAATATCCTCCGGTGAGGATTAACAAAAAAAAAGTATCAGACTTGCCTGAAGTCAAAAAGTAACCTCCAGTGAGAAGAGAGCTCAATGATGTACTCCAACAAAACAGTTTAATAAACTAAGAAAGAGAAAGACAAGGGATCTAATACAAGAGAATAGCAAGGGAATCACACGATAAGAACTTTCCAGGAGGCTAGAGAACAACCAGTTCAAATAGGAGCAACAGGGCTCTGGAAAAGAGGTCTTCAGAAAAACAAAACAAAAACAGTGCTAAAAGATTATCTACATGTTTAAGTGCTTGGAAAATAATATTCATAGACATTTAGCAGACGTATAGGTACACTAGGGAGAAAACATGTAGAAGGTTAACTAAGCAGTTTTTTTAAGGCAATTATTTACTCAAGGAAAAATAAGAATGAAAAGTAATCATCACATTAACCAGAACTTGTAATCAAATTACACTGAGAAATGGAGAAGGGGCAGAAGGAAGGGTGGTGCAACCACAAATGTCCCACTTACCATAGCAAGATGTCAAGGGATAATGCCTACAATTGATAAATTAAGAAATAACAGTGTATTACTTAGAAATATGCAGGTAAATATGAGAAAGAAAGCTACGTAGAGCATAAAGTGATTGTGGATAGTGGGACTGAGGAAGATGTCTGTTCTATTTTAAAACTTTTGATACTATCACTTATTGTTTATATGTATTACTTTTTGAAAGCATGAATACATCTTTAAAGGTAAACTGATATAATAATCATATCATTTCATGAGAATACCTAAACCATTATCTTTCTTTTAAAAGTATGTCTAAAATCCACTATGTGACATAAAAATTACAATAGCAGTTTATCATTTGGGGCCAATTCCCTATATACTACAAGGCTAATTTGCAGAGCTAATGGTATGTGTCCTCTGTTAGAGAATGTAATTTCAAAGCTGGCCAAAATTGTCATCTATATGTTAACAGATCCAGATACCTACAGAGCCAGAAAAGAGAGGGCATCTGGTCCTGCTGACTTCCCACATAGAGGCAAATTCTGATTCATAAGGCTGGTTCCTCACTGGTTCAAACACTTTATTTTGAAATGAATTTCTGAAATCAGTTTTCAACATCAAATGAAAACAACATATAGGAACAATGTATATGAAACTACATATTCTCAAAAACTGTAATGCAGTAAACAAATTTGTTATTATTTGTTCTGTCACTCAGACTTGTTCAGACCTAGTTTGGAGAAAAACACGTAATGACGCTATTATGCTGTATCTACTCTACAAGTTTTCAGCTAAATACTGGACCTGTGCCCCTACCTCCAAATGAGGGGAAAGGGTAGTGGGGAGAAGGATTAAAACTACTAAAGCCAAAGCAGATTACAAAATCAGAGTCAAAATGGGCCACTTTTGCCTTTGGAAGACCAGACACAAATAACTACAGAAAAAATTACCAGTTTACAATGTTTTGAAAATAACTTTTCCTATGAAGCTGATTATGTGGAGAATAAACACAAAAGCCATGAATCACTTAAGAAAAATTCTAACATCAATATTTTCATTTATTTAATATAGCAAGATCCGATGCAACCCCACGCTTATGCTAACAACCTGAGTAAACAAAGCCAAGGTTAAACAGTAGTGGGATCTTCAAAATAAATTAATCAAGTCATAAATGTAAGCACCACAAAACTATTATTTCAAAATAATAACAAGCATATGCAATATAAGAAAACATTTTTATGTATGTTTTTATAAGCAGCACTCCCTCCCATAAACAAATAAAATAATTAAGAGGTTTAGGAACTTCTTATTATCAGACTTTACTCAGAGAAAAATGTGTTTTAATCTGCACTGTACAATTCTCTTCCTAGTTTTTTGTGATTACATAATAAAACAGTGCTAAAGTACAAAGGGGGTAGGATTATCACATGTGTATTTACTGGTGTGCTGGGAAACTCTTTATTCTTTTAAAAATTGATTTTATGAAGAAGTGGTAAATACATACATATACATATATGTGTATATATAAAAACATATAAATGTATGTGTGTGTGTGTATATATATATGTATATATATACAACAACTGGGCACAGACTTATACTCTGCTTAAAGGGTTAGATACCCAACAGTACGAAAAATAGACACCTGCAAACTCCAATTGCTATTCTAAATATTTAACAAAAACCAAGAGCTGGAATTTTATTATTTATTTATTTAATTTTTCTTTATTGATTTTTTTAGAGAGGAAGGGAGAGGGAGAGAGAGAAAGAAATATTGATGTTAGAGCTGCCTTCTGCCTGCCCCCCACTGGGGATTTGGCCCACAACCTGGGCATGTGCCCTGACCGGTAATCGAACTGGTGACCTCTTGGTGCATGGATCAATGCTCAACCACTGAGCCACACCGGCCAGACTTTTTGTTGTTGTTGTTTTGAGCTGGAATTTTTTTAATAACCAATAGGCACAATTTTAAAATTTGACACACATTTCCCCAAGAATCTCTATTAATTATTCAAAGGAAAAAAAAAACAACACAAAAGCCAGAAAAAATATTTTTTATATGAGGCTCTAAAAAGACTATATACAAATAACATGCTTGAACTAACTGAAATGAAATGATACAGTTAAGCTCTCAGAATTACATTCCCATGGCATGGCCATGGCCGAGTGGTTCAGTTGGTTGGACTGTCGTACTGTACACCAAAAAGGTTCTAAGATCAAACCCTGGTCAGGGCGAGTATGTGAGGCAACCAATCAATGTTTCTCACACTGATGTTTAGATCTCTTCCTCCCTCCCTCCCTCCCTCCCTCAAATGGGTGAGGATTAAAAAAATAATAAATTATCATGGCATGAATATTGAGTGCTGGCAGTTACTATACAGACATAAGGTAAAGCTTGAGTACTTATTTGTTGCGGAGCAATTTCTCCAATGTTAGCATATCTATTAACTTTCAGAATAACTCAGGTGGAAACTAGTTAAGCTCCATTAAGTAAAGGACATTTTACTGTATGACACTGATATATATACATATATGTTAGTAATCAATAATATATGTCAACCACCGAGTTTTTAAGTTATATAGAAGTTTTTTTAAAAAAAATATTATATCAGAACATTTCTCTAACATGTTATCTATCAATTATCCCAGGGAAACATTCTATCACAAAAATTTGTTTCCTAAAAATTTCAGAATTATCTTCACAACTTTGATCAAGATAGTACAATCCCAATATTATGTAACAAATGTTCAAAACAAAGGAATGGACAATAATCTATTTTTTAAAAAAGAAAACTTGAACATGGTAAGGACAAAGATTCAAAGAAGCTAAAACAATAAGTGCACCATCTCATAATCAATTAAATTACACCTGCAGGAAGAGCAGTTAATCACCAGTTTGTTGGTCCTGGCGATGAGACAGTACAAGAACAGTCCATAAAATTAAAATTAAGAGACTTCTGAGTGGGTCAAGGATAAACAGGCAAGCAGATTTCTACAAGGCTGTCTTAATCCCAGCTAGAACAAAGAAAATATCAGGACAGAACATCTACTCAAAATGGAAAACAGCCCACTGGTAGAGAGCTCTTCAATTGTAAAGCTGAGCATAAAGTCCAGATAAAATCCACTTGGTTGCAATATCTTTTCAGAGATACAAGCTAGTTCCCTAAAAATAAACTCCCAATTCCCTCCTCAAAAAGGTCTTACAAATTTTAATTAGCTAGCATTTATTTAACTGTGAAGAATTTAGCTAACACAAACAACTAATAAAAAACTAATATAACTATAAACTTCACTTTTCAATGTCTAAGTTTAACTTCAATAGTTTTCAAAATCTAAAATTGCCTAAGTTCCTCTGCATTTTATACATCTGTAAATAGCACACATATACCTACTTTTCAGTGTATCTTAAGAAGAGAAAGAAATGTGTTTTAAGCTTGGCAGACTAAAGACTATAATTAACTCTTACAAGAAAGACAATTGGAAAATCTTAGAACATAACTAAATGGAACCAACAAAGTATACTGCCTAAAAACAAAGATTCCAATAACCTCTGAGCTACCAGAGGCAAAAACTAAATCCAGTATCTTAAGATTTTCTTCCTCCCTACAACAAATCACCTCCAAGAAGAATCCCCTCTACTTCACAAAATGAAAAAAATGGGAGGGGGCAACTTCAAGAACAGAAGTACATTTTAAAAATAACCAAAAGCTAACTGCATATTATCCACAGCTGTGCTGAGAAGACTAGTTTATTATATTTGAAGTAATGTTAATAGCCCACAAAAAAATATCTGAACTGAAAGAAGACACTGAAAAACAGTTTTCTACTAATTGTACTACCAATTTTGTCCCAACTTGCCTGCACTTTATCAATAAACAGGGGAAGGAAGAGTTCCTCAAATGCAGAATTTAAATAAATTCTTTTCAAAATGTGAAATGTATTTTATTTTATTTTAATTTTTTAAATCCTCATCCAAGAATATTTTTCCATTGATTTTTTTTTTTTTTTTTTAGCTAGAGTGGGAGGGAGGGAGAGGGACAGAGAGAACATCAATGTGAGAAAGACATCGATTGGTTGCCTCCCCCATGACCCCAATCAGGGCTGTGAATTGAACCCGAAACCAAGATACACGCCCTTGACGGGAACTGAACCCACAACTCTTCAGTCCAAGGACTAACACTCCAACCACTGAGCCAAACCAGCCAGGGCCAAAATGTGAAATTTAAAATGTATTTTTACGTCAAGACTCTTCAAAGGAATAATTTCGAATATGTTTCCAAACACTTTATTTTATTTTTTAATATTTTTTCTTTATTGATTTTAGAGAGAGAGGAAAGGGGAGAAAGACAGAGACATCGATGAGAGAGAACATCCACTGGCCACCGCCTGCATGCCCACTGGGGACTGGGCCTACAACCTGGGCATGTGCCCTGACCCAGAATCCAACAGGAGACCTCTTGGTGCATGGGTCAACACTCAACCAGTGAGCTACACCAGCCAGGCTGTTTCCAAACACTTTAAACCCTTTAAATTATCAAGCATTCAGTTACTGGATGACAAAATGAAGACAAACTAAAAGTATGAATGGCATTTGAATTTAAGTTTGGGGCTCTATCTACTACTTTCCCCCTCCCCCAAAGCATCTTAAGCAACTCTCTTAATCTGTCTCAGTTTCACAATCTATAAAACAGGAAAAACTACAAGGACGGGTAGTTAATTAAATTAGGAATAAATGCTAGCAAACTGCTTTGAAGTTATTTTATGCTGTTCTCAGTTCTCCTCCTACTCAGTAAAACTAAGAGAACATCTGGAATTACTATAGATACAAACATCTGCAGACTCACAGCAGTTAAAAGATGATCTCTATTTACAAGCTTCTAAGCCAAAGTTCATTCAACAACCCCAAAAGATTTCAGGATACAGTTGCAAAGAACAACTTTTAGGTAAATTTCCTTTCAATCTAAAAGATATCTCCTCTTACCTACATTCTCAAAACGGGTTATTACAAATTGCAGAACATCTTGAGTAGTCTTGGCACAAAACAATTCTAGGTAAGATGAACAAGCTGTTACTGTTGTTAATGCTATTTTCAGCATTCTAAAATGTCAATCAAGGTAAGCTTTATCACGAATACACCCTCCAAAAAGTACTAGTCCCTGCTGAGAATCGAAGTACTTCCTTCTAAGCCATCTGTCTAGGAAAGCTCTATTAAAACACCTAGAATGCAGTTGCTCTCAGTCTAAAGGAGCTATAAATAAATATAAAACACTAAAACACATTAAACCGTATACATTTTCCACCTCAAACCCAAGTCTATTCTGATGCCTAGGATGAACACAAAACCCTTAGGCAGGTTGGTCGGAAACTGTAGCTTAATCAAAGGAGGCTAATTTTTTTTTTCCCCCAAAGAAGAAAAATATATAAAATGGCTCAAGAAGAGGGGGAAAGCTTAAAAAGAAAAAACAAAGCAGGTTAGGAGGAAATGTACATGTAAATTACTCCCTGATGGAAGAAAGACTCAATTAAATTTTAAAACAGGAATTTAAATTACTCAGTGAGCTACAAACTCAATTACTCACTGTTCTGCTTACTGAGCTACAAACACTATAAAAATGTAAGTATCTCTAAATCTAATTTGAAGGATCCAAAATCAATCTATTATATTCTAGTAAAGAAGGAAGTTGCATACTTTTCAACGAGGAAAATGTAGGATGTTCTCAGAGGCTAAGGCTAATGCTATAAAAGCAAAGAATAATGAGAATGAATTATTTTGAGAATAAAGGAGTAACAGGAAAATGAAACAAAGAGTTCAAACTCTCCCCTCAACCCCATTCTTTCTTCTGCTTAGGTCATGAAGAATATTCTTTGTATATTACTAAATAGACTACTTAGAAAATAACTTCTAATCAATGTGTCAAAACTTTTTTACAACAGCAAAATACTAAACTCAATCCCTAGACTGCAGCCTCCTCAAACACACACGTAGCACATTCTAAATTCCAGCTCTTTCACATCTACTACTAATTATTTAGAGACTATGGAAACATGGCAAGGCTGCCTTAAGGTTCTGGGGGTGGCAGTGGGGGAGGAATACTACTGCCAGAAAAACTAGAAAGACAATTACATTTGACTCAAGCTTACAAATATTACCTTAAAAAGTTTAAATTCTTCAGAAAAGTAAATAAAATTAAAGTATTAATCTTTAGAATTAATGTGAAAAAAGTATCACCTGTCCAATGATTTTTAACTGCCTCATTCACATTCAACACAACGTCCACCTGCCCCTCTATAAACAAAGAATGTCAAAAGAATACAAATTCAATGTGGTAACAACACTGCAGATGGTCACATGCTCACAATCCAAAGTGTACAGACTAAAATACTGGGAGTGAGAAAGTATTCTAGGGCAAGCTCACTTAACTTTGCATTTATTTTCAACAAAAAGTTAAATAAAGACCATTCCAGCCATGATCTAAATGGAAGAATATTTCTTCATTCTTTAAGCACATATTTATAGTCTTATTATGTGCTAGGCACTTAATAAATACTTCACAGAGTGTTAATAAAAAGCAGTAAATGCTTTTGACCGAAGGAATAAATGATCCTATCTAGAAAATTTAGTCTACTGAGAATACAAGAGTCCTCTTTAGATGTAGGTTGTAAGAGAAATCTGACACAAAATAACTCATCACTCCATCAAGATGATTTCTCACCTTTGTCACAAATCACAAATTTATTACCACTGACAAGGACTCAATAATCAGTATCTCATCCTATTACATGATCTTCAAAAATAGGGATTATCTCCAATATCCACCCAAACCTGCTGAACAATTTACTTGATCTACACCTTACTTTTCTTGAGTAATGTGGGGGGGAGTGTATACTGAAAACCTATAAAGAAGCATACACAACTCTTTGAAAAATTAATCAGGAAAAATTTCTGATGCCTGTCCTATTATAACATTTCCAATTTAATTGGCTAACCCAAACCCCTGGAGTTCACGTGCTTGGTCTTCAGCCTTCCTTAGTTATTAAGAACAGTTGTGGATAGAGCATTTTTTTTTTTTAACAATTTGTGTTCCCTCCCCACCCCGGGTATTGTGCCACTGGTTCAACTCTTCTATTCACAGAAATAAGAAATACCCAAGCCTCCAGCGTCTGAATGTAACATCTGGTATGTGCACACAACAAAAAGCTTGAGAGAATGTCCTAGTTTTTATTTAAAACTTTTTCATTTAAAATGGGAATGCCTTTAGCAAAGATTAGACATAAATCAGCTTTTACCTTATTAGGAGTTAGCTATTTTCAACATTTACCTTAAACCACAACATGGATTTATCTTCTAACCAGTTAGCTTCCTGTCTCTCCCCAACTAGATTAGACTAACTTTCTTGAAAGCAAAGGACTATTAGACCCCATAATCTGTTGCCCAGCTAATATATTTCAAAAGCTCTGTGGGTCTCCACAAACGTAAGCGTTGCTAGCCTTAACACTTTAAGGATTTCCCTAATACTTGAAAGCTATTTTGGTAAGAGCAGGTGTCCTTAGCTGTTACTATAGTTGTATACCAGTAGGTTCTTATAGTGTGGTCCTGGACTCCTGAGAGGTTCCAAGACCCTTTCAGGGGCACATGAGGTCAAACAATTCTCATAAATAATATTAAAAAGTTACTTTTATTTTTTACCCTAATTCTCTCACAAATATTCAGTGGAGTTTTCCAGAGACTACATGATGTGTGATATAACCAGAGACTGACTACAAAAGCAGATATGAAAATCCAGCTGTCTTCTATTAAACTAGACAACAGTTGCAAAAATATAAAATAATGCCACTCTTCTCACTAAATTTTGTTTTGAAAAGATATTTTATGGAAACTATTATTTATGTTAACAGGTAATGGATTTATTATTGTTATTTGTGATTTAATAAATACATATTTAAAATTTTTGTTTTAATTTCTAGTACAGCAATTATCAATAGACATAAGCCATACAAAGACTCTTTGGGTTCTCAGTAATTTTTAAATGTAAAGGGGTCCTGAGGACAAAGTTTGAGAACAGCTATAGTACACAATTGCACACATAACCTACCACACAGTGCCTTCCACAGATAAGAAGCTCAAGTTAATTCTGAAGTATAATTACTTCTTAGACCCCCTAATCTTGTTGAGTAATATATCTCCTTGGAAAGCATAATTCAGCATGAACCCAATCTGTCCTAGGTCCTACTTAAGGGGCTTTAGATATTTAGGTATTCAGAGTCCTCTTGATAAAGATGTTCTGACATATAATACCTCCTACTACTTGAAAAGTATATAGAAGTTTCTTAACATTTTTCACAAAAATTGCCTTGTTCATCCTAACAGCAACCTATGAAGTATTACCCTTTTTACAGATGACATCATGAAACTGATGCTTAAAGGAAACAGAACTACTTGTCCAAGGATGTACTGCTAGCTAATAGGGCCTAAGGATGTTCGTCTTTTGCAATTGCTTGGCTCCCTTAAAGCTGTTTCACTGCAGTGTAATTCCAATGAAAACAGGGCAAGGACATTACTTTATTGTCCCAGTGCCAAAAGAGGGATTTTTTTGCTCCTTAATAAGAACATAATCAGACTCAATACCCAGTCACAGCATTATTCAACACATTGGCTACCCTTTTGGTTCCCTACCAAAAACCAAAAATAAGAAATTCAAGAATATACAATGCTCCAAGATGATGAATTAGTTAGTCTCACAGATAAGGACTCAGAGATTTACTAATCATTTAATCGCTGAAACAACAGGCAGGCAAGAACAAGATTGAGCTCAATACAATAACTCTAGATTATATCAATGAATAGATGCCAACAGGTTAAAATGAGAGGTCCACATGAACACGGTTCAATTCACAGAATATGGACAGAAGAAAAACCTCACATAAAGTTAAACTAGCATTATTGGTTCTACAAATTCAAGCTCATGACTATAACCATCCTTAAAAAGTAAGGTCAGAAATAAACTTTGTTGCAAGATGCAAAGGTGTCAGCCTAACCCCTAGACAGAAATCATCCCTGCCTTAGGACTAGAAATGTTCTTGTCATCAGCACAAGTCTGTTAGTTATGTTCTATTTTAACATAAGTTCCTCAAGAAATGACCAATTTTCTGCATCTCTTTTCCACAGTTAACTGGTCTCCCTGACAAAGGCAAGACCGACTCACGAGAGGGTATCTGCCACTTGCATATGCCCAGTGAGGCCATTTTAAAATTCTATGTGATTTTACCAGAAAAAAACAGAAGTGTGCTAACTGTCCACTTTGCATTCTTGTAGTTTATTTACAACACATGAGCAAGAGTAACTTCATTAGTCCTCATGAGGTATGCTTTTCCTCGTTTGGCCTTTTTTTTTTCCAAATCTCTTCTGGAAAAAAAATTAAGTTACAGTTATAGCATCACAGCTATAACTACAATTATAGCTAATGCACCAACAACCAATTTGTAAGGCAATTTGATACACCTTATTTGTTGTCTCATACTCCATACTCAACATTTACTATGAAAGAAACATTCGTATGTAAGAGCTACTTTATACATTTTTCTGCACCCTCATAAAAGAACTGCAATATTGCACTGTAAAACCAATTAACCGGTTAATTTTTACAGGTTTGATGTAGAAAACAATCTGACTTTACAAAGGCAAGCAAAGCATCAAACCTCTGAGAGCTCCAGGGAACCGGGGTTATTTCTATTCCTTATCCTAAAGTACATTTTTCTTTGTGGTTTACCTATGTTTTTCTCCAAGGACATAATCACCATATAAGAAGTAACCTGTCAAAAGTGTTAAGGCATCCACTAAACTACCTTCCCAGCTCCAGCCCATTACGGGAAATGTCACACAGTAAATCGTACTATCGTTGTTTCCCTATATTTCTTCAAATGAACTTAAGATTTTTGAAGGGTACCATTCAAATTTTACACTACAATCTAAGCTACTAGCATGGATCACCTCCAATCTAATAAACAAAGACTAGCGGCGGCACCAGGGCCCTACCAGGAAGTAATCAAAGCAGTGTGGCCGGTGCGATCCTAAATCGCTAGAGCAGACAATAAGAGGGCACTGGGGTTTCCAACGGGCCCCGCAGAAGGAGTTCATTTGCTTAAGCAATGCAAAAGCATTACATAAACCGAATAACGACTGTACAGCACATGAACTCGAATCCCAGAGCGATTTCAGACACCCAAAACATCTTAAAGGCAATCGAGCCGCCCCTCCAAAGCATCTGCTGGATCAGCCTCCTGAGCTTTTCAGGCTGCAGCTTGTTTTCAAACTTCAACCTCCCTGGATGATGGAAGACTCCGACTTCGGCCGCCGGAGTTCCGAGACCTCTCGCGGCTCGGAGCCCCGCCCGGCGTGGGTCGGGTTGCCTGAGCCTGTGGGCAAGCGAAGGGAAGCGGGGCCGGGGCAGGCGGCGAAGGGCCCCAGGGCACCCCGCTGCCCAGACAAAGCTGCACTGGTAGAGCGGCGTTTTACCAGTCTGGCCGAGGACGGGACGCAACTCGGGCACTCCTACACGTGCGACCGCCCTGTGGGGGCCGGACAACCGTCCCTACAGCCCCCGACCCGGCGACACGGGCGAGCACAGCCCCTGGGCGGGGCGGGGGCGCGAGCCGCGGGGCCAGGGTCCCGGCGCGTCGCTGCCTCCAGGCGCTCGTGGCCCCCGCGGGCTCCCGCCCCGCGCGGGCCTCTCCTTCGCCGGCTCGACCGTCGGGCCGGGGAAAACAAAGGAGCCGCTGCCGCTCCGCCCGCCGCGCCCGCCCGCGCCGGCCTCACCGTACCCCTCCCCAGCCGCCGGACCCGGCTCGCCCTCACCCCTCGCCGAGTCCGCGCGCCAGCCACCCCCGGCCCCTAGACGGCAGGCCCGGCGGAGCCGGGGCCTCGGGTGCGCGGCAGGGCCGCCTGGGGCCGCACTCACCGCTGCAGCACCAGGACGACGGGGAGCCGTTGGGGAACTTGGCTGAGTCCAGAGCGATGCAGACGCTGGAGCTGAGGTGCGGACACTCCATGGCCACTAGGCGAGCGGCGAGGAAGACCGAGGCTCCGGGTCTGGGCGAGGTGGGGGCGGAGGGACTTCGAAGGCTCCGTCTGGGGTCGCTCCTCGCTGGGCGCTCGGCCGACGGCGGCTGCGTCCCGAGCCCTTGCGTCAAAGAAAGCAAAGGCTTCCGGGCGCCGGGTTTTCTCGCCCGCCGTCTCCAGAAGCCCCGCTCCGGAGAACGTTGAACTCCAGGATCCGGATTCTGCCGTCACCTCTAAACTGGGGGCTTCCGTCTTCCCAGGCCGGCCACGCCCCTCCCTGGACAGGCCACGCCCCCGGGCCCAGCTCCGCCCTCGTCCACTCCCGCGGGTTGGGGTCCTGGAGCTCCCCCGCCAGTGTCCCAGAGTGAGGCTCCACTCCTACAGGACCTTATCAACCCTGCCGTCCCGGGCGGCCGCGGCTCACCTGGGTCCCTGGAAGGCTGAGGCGCCCGGCGGAGATACGCCGGTCCGGTCTGCTGCGTGAACCGCGGCCTGGCGAGCGCTCGCAGTCAGAAGACAGATCCTGCATGGCGGGTGGTGGTCTGACTACACCGTGGTACAAAAACTGGCCACACAGAAAGTGTTAAGGAGAAAATAAAAACCGCTCGAGTAGACAGGCACTATAGCCCCCGTTTAACACAGTAAGACACAAACTCAGAGGGGTTAAGAGCCTGCCCCCCGGTGGCCCAGCAGGCTGCAGAGGTGTCACAGCCGTATTGATTTAGTATTCTCCCTGCGGCAGGTGCGACACCGACCACCAGATTCTAGGTTCTGAACATTCTGAACACGTGGCCATTGCCAGCCACCTGGGTGCTGCGTGGCTGGACCCGCCGGGGCGCCCACGAACCTGAGTTCAAACCCTCTCGTAGCTCACCATGTGCGTTACCTCAAGCACGTGGTAGGACTTTCAGCCCTCACCCTTCACTGAAAGTTGGAGAGATCGCCCTAACCAGGGCTTGCCGAGCGCGAGGTCCCGGTAATCCGGAGATAAAAAGAGAAGGGATCTAACATTTGTTAAACACCTACTCCTGTCTCCTACCCCGGCACTTTATACACAATTACCTCATTTAAACCTCCCTGCCAGCTGCTGTAACCATCCTTTTTTTTTTTTTTTTTTTTTTAATGCGGGGAAACTGAGTCTGCCTGTAATTGGTGAAGGAGTAACGGGATAGGATCCTTCCACTCTAACCCCTCTGTCGGAAGTGGATAGGGAAAGCCGCCAGGGGCCGTCGGAGCAGGCGTTACACCTAAGCGAGCCTGTGTTCTCTCTGGGACACGGCCTTGAGGACCTCCGGGGCTACTACAAATATTGCCTCGAAGCTGGAGCTCCTTGTAAAACCCGGCGAAGGAATAGGAAGGCCAGGAAGCAAGCAGGAGGAGGAGGAGGAGGATGTGGCAATCCTGCGGCCTGGGCGAGAGGAGGAAGGAAGGTCAGGAAATGATTAACCGGGCAGGGCCGGGTAGTGGTTAGAGCAGGGCACCTCCCTGCAGAGTAGGCCTGGAGCTGCTCAGGGATGCCCTCTGAGCCACTTCGCAGCCTTGCCATCCCCCCAGCACCCCTTCACCCTCCCATCCCCCGGCTCCATTCAATTTCTGCCTAATGGTGTCTATTCACCTTGGGCATCTGTGCCCAGCTGTCCCCCAGTAGTATTTCCCATTCCTCAGTTAATACTCTTCTGTCGCTTTCCAAGTTTTGATTGCTGTTAGAGTAATCTTAGGTCTTGGGATTTTAAGTACAGCTATAGTCCTCCCAACCCCCCCCCCTTTTATTTTCTTTTCATCTGTAAAACTGGAAGAATAATACTTACCTGGCAAGGAAGATGTGCGAGTTTGTGTGAATTGCTACCACGTTGTAGGTAGCAAATAATTTATGGCTTTTAAAATTATAGCAGGTGAGAAACCAATTCCTAGTAAAGGGAAGGATAAATAAATCTGACTTTTGCTCAACTCTCCCAGCCCTCTCCTATCAACTGATTTTTTTTCCCCCAAGGCCTGGCTGGACCAACTTCTGTCTCCCTCTGGATACATACTCCATTTAGTATCCATATCCCCACATTTAGCCATAGAGGATGCCCTGACCCATGCCATCTTTCTTTCTTTTTTTTATAATCTTCACCCAAGGATATTTTTCCATTTATCTTCAGATAGTGTTGGGGAGGGGGTGGGATGGGGGACACCAATCATGGCCTGACCAAACCGCAACGGAGGTACACGCCCTTGACTGGAATCGAAGACGCTCCACGGAGCCAAACCAGCCAGGGTCGTGCCATCTTTCATATTGGCATGTAATGGTTCTTTTTTCACCCACTCAGAGACTGTTTCCTTACTCTCAAGACTTCATCTTCAATATCACTTCCTCAAGGAGGCCTTTCCTGACCTTGCTCCATCCCTAGGTTACCTCCAGGTGTGTAATGCCCTTGTCTGCCCCCACATACGGCTTTTAAAAAAACAATTTTCATGCGTGTAATTATCTGTTTAAAGTCTGTCTTCCCCTTGGAGTTCCACAAGAATAGCAAACAAGTCTGTCTGGTTTCCTGCTGTATTCCTAATATAACATGTCCAATAAATGTGTTCAATAATGAGTGAGTGATTGATTAGCAATGTCTACCATGGGCAGGAGTTTAGGAAGTAGCACGATATATGCTAGGCATTTGCTCCCCCCTCCCAAGATGATCTCTAAATTTCCTTGTTTTGAATTTATGATTTTGACATATCGGGAATGTGAAAGCACCTTGTAAGGTGTAAACTACTAAAAAATCAAAATAAAAACATTTTTAAAAAGAAAGGTTTTTATTAGAATCTTCTCTCCCCGGCTATAATAAAAACCTCTATGAGCAAGGGACCCTAATTTAGTCATTATTTATTTTTTTTTTTTAAACTTTATTGTTGAATGTATTACAGATGTTCCTCATTTTTCCCCCATTGTAATTTAGTCATCTTTGACTGCTAAATTCCCAGAGGAAAAACTATGACTACCAGGCAGCCCAGAGAAACTGGACAAAATCAGAGGCCCTTCTGGGGCTTTAGTTAGGTTTTCATTAAAGTACAGGGAAATTTCCTGTGTCTTTGAAAGTTTTCATAAAAAAAAAAAAAATGAAACAACTAGCAGTGAGTAAATGTGTCAAACGAGGGGGGGGGGGACCACGGGCACACTGGGAAATCGGCTTTTTCAGTTCCTTGTTTCTTTGGCTACATTTTATACAGCGTTGGCTTTTTTGTTCTTGGCCTGAATCGCTTTGGCACTGAGAAGCTCTGACATACATACCAGGGAGCCCTGGTGGTGGTGAGCCAGCCTCCAGCTCCCGTGCGTGCTTGGTGCTGGGGAAGCACAGTCTCAGAGTCACCAGCCAGGCGCGCGCACACACACACACACGCACACGCACACGCGCGCGCGCCTCCGTGGGGGTGGCTCCTGCCAGCAGAGGCGGGCGAGTTTTAAGTTTCCATTTTTCAGAGAAGAACACACAATATCAACCATACTATCAAATGTTTCTCTTCTAAAGGAGGTATTAGATATGGGGGGGGGGGGCGTCGGGTGCTGATGCGGCAAGGGGGGATACGTTGCCATGGGAACCATGATCAGGAAGGTCTCAAGGTTGCTGTGACTTTCCTCTAGCCTTAGACTTGAGATTTCTGGCAGAATCGTAGTCCTGCAGCAAGGATTACAAGCTGACCAGGCCGTGGGGAAGACTAGCTGTCTATCCCTACTCTGGCAAGGCTTACTGGAAGAACCCAGAGAGCTAGGTCAATTATTTAAGGTAGAGATTTTTCTAGGAGCAAAGCCTCCTAGGGAAATCAAAGTTAGATCAAGAGGAGGCTTGGTGAATATTCAGAAGGGGGGGGGGGGAGCTCCCCAAGAACTCTTTTATCACCTCGTTTAATTTTCCAGGCACCACTTATCTGATCTTTCTTTGCTTGTTTAGTTGTTTATCTATTGTCGGTCTCTTCCCTGAGAACAGAGTCCTTGCCAGTCCTGTTCATTGCCTGATTGAAGCTGGTATTCAGCCTGGTACATGGCAGGTCCTCAGGAACTGTTTGTTGAATGACTAGTGAGTGAAGGTGGGCGTGGGCTTCAGTCAGCCAGCCCTCCCTTCTGCACTCCCCATACCAGTACCAGGGTGTCATTCTCCCTCTTCTTTCCATTCACCCCTTTCACATTATTTTCCTGTCCAAAATTCTTCAGTGGCTTCCCTTCTCTGGCAAGAGGAAATCAATTGGAACTCCACAGTCACCTGTCCCTGTCCCTGTCCCTTTCTCTTGCTAAAGTTGTGTTTGTTTTTTTTTAACTGTTTCAGCAGTACCTAAAATAGTTCCCTCATGACAGAAAATGTGTTTCCTCACAACTCTGTATCCTCCCCCACCTCTTTCTCTTCTACCAGGCCAGCTCCTATTCCTTCTCCATGAAGCATATAGCCTCCTCAGGAAAGCCCTTCATCATGTACCCAAGCAGACTTCTAAGCTCCCCCCTCTCCCCTCCACCCCCATTCTGTCTCTGCAGCTTGTCACATGGTGCTGTTATTTTCTGTCTCCCTTGGGAACAGATGCTTTTTTTTTTTTAATCCTCACCCAAGGATATTTTTACAATTATCTTCAGACAGAATAGGAGGGAGACAGAGAAACATCGATGTGAGAGAGACACATCGACCAGTTGCCACCTGCATGACCCAACCAGGGCCAGGGACTGACTGCAACTGAGGTACATTCCCTTGACTAGAATTGAACCCACGATTCCTTGGTCTGCGGGCCAACAGTGCTAACTGCTGAGCCAAACCAGCCAGGACCAGATGCTTTTCTTTTATCTATGGATCCTAGGCACCCAGTTCAACAATTACAGGTATTTTTGAAAGATTACATTTGTTGGTTAAATGTTGGGAGTGCCCCCTTTGAGCATGATTATATCAGTTATTACATGTAATGGTCCCCTAGGTATTCACAGAAAGGATGTCAACTCTATAAAAACAAAACTTACATTTATTGGGTCCCAACTAGGTGACAGATATTGTCAAATTGTTTTTCTTTTTTTGTTAATCCCCACAACAAACCTGACAGATAGGTATTATCATCTCTATTTTACTGATTAAAGAACTGAAGCTCAGCCCTGGCCGGTTTTTGCTCAGTGGTTAGAGCTTCGGCTCGCGAACCGGAGAGTCCCAGGTTTGGTTCCTGCTAAGGGTACATACCTCAGTTGCAGTTTGTCCCCGGCTCCAGTTGGGGTCATGTGGGTGGCAACCACTCGATGTGTCTCTCTCACATTGATATTTCTCTCTCTCACTTCCTCCTTCTCTCCCTCCCACTCTGTCTTAAGATAAATGCAAAAAAAAAAAAAAAAAAAATGTGTCCTCGGGTGAGGATAAAAATATATATATATATTTAAAAAAGAACTGAAGCTCAAAAAAGGTTAAATAAATGCACAAATATACACAATTAATACTTGTTTTTTCATCAAAGGTGGTAGCATTTCACCCCTCAAACACATGGTTAATTAACTGATTTTGCAGTATTACATGAGGGTAGTTGAAGTTCCTAATAATGAAGACTCTTAGGGACCACAGGATACCGAAGAACCTCTGAGTAACTAAAGAATCTTTTAGGTTCTCTACCATTGTAATAATCATTATTCATTATCTTAATTTGTATTGCTTTTAAGGCTTTCTTTATTATTGAAATGTGAACAGCGCCTTTATAAAGGAGATGAGAAGATTCTCTTGTTTCAAGGCCCACTTTGCAAATAAAACACTGACCAATTAAGAGAAACAGTGTTGCTCTACCAACTAACAACTTTGACAGTGAAAGAGTCACTTCTTTCTCTGGGTCCCCGTCTCCCACCAAAATCCAAAATCAGGGATTGAACTAAATGATCTTCAAGGGCCTTTCCAGAGTGAGCATGCAGTGATCCTATGCTTGCTCATGGCCACCTAGTGACACTGGCATAGGCAAGAAGGCTCGTGTATCTTTTTTTTTTTTTTTTTTTGTTCAGATAGAGTGGGAGAGAGAGAGAGAGAAACATCGACGTGAAAGGGACACATCGAGTGGTTGCCACCCTCACGACCCAACCAGGGCCGGGAACAAACTGCAAATGATGTATATGCCCTTAGCGGGAACCGAACCCAGGTCTCTCTGGACCGCTGGCTGACACTCTAACCACTGAGCCAAACCAGCCAGGGCAGGGCTCGTGTATCTTGTAGTAGAGATTGTTCACCCAAATCTGTTTTCTTTTCCTCTTGGATGAGAAACTTCTCATCTACCTTGTAGCTAGGTGTAGCCATTTCCAGTCAATGGAGTCGGAGCAGAAATCGCAAGGATCAGCCTTGGCTGGCACTGTGGACAGCTACCCAAGACAAAAATACTTCAGTGTCCAGTTTTGTTTATTATACATGGAAGAAATGGGGGAAATATATTAGGAAAGATCCAGGAAGAAATGTGGCTTTCAGTCTGCTCTTTCTTTGTTCTCTCTTCACCCATTTCTTCATTTGTTCAACCAATCTTGTCTGTGCTCCTGCTGCATGCCAGGCACTGGGGTGCAGGGGCTCAGAGCTTGGTGCTACTTGGAGTCCTCCTCAATTGGTATCTCCTTGACACTATGAAGACGAAAAGCATTGTGACATCACTCTTTTCCCCTTGCTTGTTTGTGGCTTGATTGGACATCAGAGCCTCTGAGTTTCAAAGTGCTTCCTAGATGTGGGGCTTTAAGTCTTTTAACTGTGAAAAATGGCTTTACGAGTAAAGGGCCTGTCTTGGCACTTGGCATACAGTATACCCTCAATAAATGTTTGTTTTCTTGAGACCTTATCAAATAAGAGGATTAATGAGGGAAAGAAAAGATTATGGCATGAAATCATTGACTCTAGTATAGCTGGCACAGAAGGTTAAATGTTTGTCCTTTTAAAGGGATATGGACCAGATCATTAATTCAAGAAATATCACTGATGCTCAAGGCTCATGGGATATAAAAGTAGGCAACACAAAGTCTCATCTTCAAAGGGATGAGGAAGGGGCAAGAGAAACAGATGGGCAAACAAGCTATTGCAACACAGTGTGATAAGTGATACAAGTACAGGATGTTGCTTAGCCACAAACAAGGGGCAACTAACCCAGGCTGATGGGTGGGGGTGGGGGAAGAATCAGACAGGGTTTCCTGGAGGAAATGACCTGAGACTTGATTGATACCTAAGATTTAGCCAGGTAAAGGGGGGGAGGGGAAGGGACATAGTATCCCAAACAGAGAGAAGTGTATCTGCAAAGGCTCAGAGGCTTGGAGAGGATATGAGACTGCCAGTCTAGTTGACAAGTCATGTGTAAAAAGACAAAAAGCTGAGAGGTGAGGTGACCAAGGTAGGCAGAAGACAGATAGTGAGGGAATGCTGACTCTGTAACAGAGGATTGCCAACATAGAAATCTGGTCCTCAGGACCCTGACATCTTTCAGGGTTGCACTTTGCCAGGCCTGGGAGAGGGGCTAAGGGTGCAAAGATGCAGAAAGGTTAGAGACAAAACAGTAAAAAAAAAAAAAAAAGAAAGAAACTAGCAATTATTAAACATCTATAAGATGTTCAACAGCTCCCTGGCCTGTTTGGCTTAGCAAACCATCAATCCATGGACCAAAGAGTCACAGGTTCAATTCCAGGTAAGGGCACATACCTCAGTTGCGGTTCATCCCCGGCCCTGGTCGGGTCGTGCGAGAGGCAATCAGTCCATGTGTCCCTCTCATGTCAATGTTTCTCTCTCCCACTCTATCTGAAGATGAATAGAAAAATATCCTCAGGTAAGGATTAAAAAAAAAAAAAAAAGATGTTCGACAGCATTAGTCATCTGAGCAGTGCAAAATAAAACCACAGTGCACACTTACCTAGAAACAAATAGGCAGAAATTAGAATGCAGATGTAACTCCCCCTGCCTCCACCTCTGCAATCACAGTCCTGGCCATCAGATCCCTAGGACTGTGTCCTTGAAGAGCTTAAGACCCACTGAGGGAGAGGCTCACACACATTAAGAAGTAGAATTTTGATAGGGAAAAGACTCCTAGGCTTGGAGAACCTCCATCTCTGCCTTCCTCTTCTTTCCCAACCTTAATCTGACCTGAGAATTCAGCTCTCTGAAATATTCGGCTAACCAGAAATTAATTTCTCAAACATCCAGAGCAGAGATTTTTATAGTCCCAGACTCTTCCATGAGGTGCCTGATGCAGTGGAAAGATTTGGGGCGTTGGGTACAATCAGGCTGGGGTTCTGTCTCTGCCACGAGCCTGCTGTATGACCTCAGGCCAACAGCCTGACCCCTCCTGAGCCTCCATCTATGCAATGGGAATAATAATAGCTGCTTCCAAAATCGTGACTTCCCTGTTCTGTCTCTCTTAGCAAATACTTGTGTTTGGAAAGAGAGAACAGAGATTCATGTGTTATGATCAGAACCATTTTCTGAAGTTGCCAACACCCATCATTTATGCACTTATGTAATCATGCCAAAGGTTCTGAACATATTTTATAAGTATATCATCTAGAAAGCACTGCTGTACCTGACCTGGTTATAAATTGGCAGCAGCAGAGGGGAAGAAAGGTATTTAACACTATTTCCACCTAAAGAACAAAGGTGGGAACGTAGGGGAAGGGCCTGAGAGCCCTCTTGGCCTTTCTCAGGTACCTGTGGAGCAGCTGGTGCTTTCAGATGGGAAATGGAGGCCAGAGCAGTAAGGCTTCAGGGAATTACCCTCACCAAGAGCCCTCAGGGCAGTGTGATTAGACAGCTGGCAGGGTCAGGAGTTTCACAGAGGAGGAAACTGGTCTCAGGGATTTAACGTGTTTGTCCAGCACTCCACAGAGGTCTCTGGTTGGCTCCTGACACCTTGGTGCTCCTCGCTTGCCGGAGTCTGTGTGCAGCCAAGTTGGAGAAGGGTTTTCTTGTGCACCTCATTTGGCCTGGCCTGTGCTCAGGATGCACAAGCCCGTTCTACTGGAGAAAGAGGTGGCTGCGGAGGGAATAGCTCTGAATGCAGCTGTTAGTATAGCAGGTCCCTCCTTAAATAACCCTCAGGCTCAAGCCAGTGAGCCCTCTGAAGGCAGCAGTAGCCCCAGCATAGAGTGCCTGGCAAGTATGAGGCACTCAAATTGCATTAGTCAGGTATAAATAAGTGTGCGTTAAGCAGTGAGAAGTCTAAGGCTTACTCTGGAAGGACATACAGCTGTCAGCTCTGGAAAGGGAGAGTGGGTGGGAGAAGAGAGAGAACATTTATTTTTCACTGTACATCCTTTTATTTCTTTTGAATTTGGTACCCCTGTTTATGAAAAAGTAAGTTATATTTAAAGAAAAACATTTTAAGCCCAATGTGACTCTTCACGCAGGGAAATGTGCACTGCAATAGGAGGGAGAGAGCAGGGTCTTCAGAGTTAAACTAACTTGATTTTGACTCCCAGCTAATCCTGCTACTTCCTAGCTGTGTGTCCTAAAGCAAGTTACGTACCTTCTCTGAACCTCACAGTATCTAACTACAACGGGGACAGTGATCCTCCACTGGATGGTTGTGAAAGTAAAATGTGTAACATATCAACACCTTTAGAGACTCACCACGCTCCAGGCACTTTTCCAAATGCTTTCAGTCTGTGTATTGACTTGTTCCATCCTTAAGAGAACCCTACCAGAGGATACTATTCTTTTCCTCCTCCCCATTTTACAGATGAGGAAACTGAGGTCCAGAGAGACCAAGGAACTTGCTTAGAGGCTCACAGCCAGGCAGGCCACCTCCGGAACCTGGCTTATCCTACCTCCACTCTGCTGCCTTGAAATGTTAGCAGCTCCTGTAAACATTTTCAAGATCCTCCAAAGCATCTTTCTAATTGTGGGCTCTGGGATACGGTGACAGGCTAGTGAGGGCAGTGCTGGTTAAGGAATCGCAAAGCAAAAGCAGGCAGAGTGAAAGGCAGGGGAGGGAGAGAGACAGAAAGATAGAGAGATCAGTTCAAATGCAATCAGAGAGTACAGTTGAATTGTAGCATATGTATAATTTTTCTGTTTTAAACTTTATTGCTATCATTTTTAAAAAGTTGAACTGTATATTGGAGGAGGACAGCACGAGTTCTTTAGGACTTCAGGCCTCTAAGAACATTAATAAGATGAAGCAAACTCGGGCAGGTTGCTTCCTCCACACCCCTCCAGTGGGTCCTGGGCTGAGTCATCTCCTGCTTACATTACTGATTCTGCCTGTGGTTTCGATAGTAGGTGTTTTTATGGTTTACATCTGAGAGTAACTTATCTGTGATCATTTGCCCTTCTTTTCTTCTAATTCAATAATAAAACAATTTCAATGAACTGAACACCCAGGCAGTTGGGTTCTCAATTTCATTGACTTTTTATTGCATTTAGAAGGAAAATACGGAGTTACCTCGAAAAATTAAAAATGAAACTGCCTTATGACCCAGTGAATACACTTCTGGGAATATAGCTGAAGAAACCCAAGACACTAATTTGAAAAAATATATGCACCCTTGTGTTCATTGCAGTATTGTTTATAATAGCTAAGATTTGGAAGCAACCCAAGTGTCCATCAGTAGATAAAAGGATAAAAAAGCTGTGGTACATTTACCCAATGGAATACTATTCGGCTGTAAAAAAAAAAAAAGAAGGAAATCTTACTCTTTGTGACAGCATGGATGGACCTGGAGAGCATTAAGCTAAGTGAAATAAGCTAGTCAAAGAAAGACAAGTACTATATAATTTCACTCATGTGTGAAATCTAATGAACAAAATAAACTAACAAAAAAATAGAAACAGACTCATAGATACAGAGAACAGACTGACAGCTGTCAGAGGGGTCGGTTTCAGGGCTGGGGAGAAGAGGTGAAGGGATTAAGTAAATCAAAATAAAACAAAACCTCATGGACAAAGACAACAGTATGATAATTACCAGAAGAAAAGGGGTATAGAGGGAGGTAGAAGAGGGTACAGGGGGAATAAATGGTGATGGAAGGAGACCAGACTTTAGGTGATGAACACAAAATATAATATACAGATGATGTATTATAGAATTGTACACTTGTAACCTGTATAATTTTATTAACCGCTGCCACCCTAATAAATTCAATAAAAAAGTAAAATAACAACCAAAAAACAGTTTTGCTCAGTGGTTAGAGCCTCAGCCTGTTGTCCAGAGAGACGGGTTCGGTTACCGCTAAGGGCGCGTACCTCGGTTGCAGTTTGTCCTTGGCCCTGGTTGGTCGTGCGGGTGGCAGCCACTTGATGTGTCCCTTTCATGTCGATGTTTCTCTCTCTCTCTCTCTCTCTCTCTCTCTCTCTCTCTCTCTCTCTCTCTCTTCCTCTCTCTCCCTCCCACTCTACCTGAACAAAAAAAAAAGGAAAAATGTCCTTGAGTAAGGATAAAACAAAATAAAAAACAGAAAAACAATTCCAATGACTTGAACACCCAGGCAATTGCGTTCTCAATTTCATTGAGTTTTTATTGCGCTTGGAAGAAAAAATTCATCTGTGTTTCCTTAAGAAGGATTTTCAAAGTCAGAAATGAATCTGAATTTGTAAGGGGTGAGGGCCCTTATTTTGCTTTGGCTGAGTTGAAAAGCCTTCTTCGCCTCCTCCCAGGTTGTGTTTCCTTTCTATTTCCTCTGCCCACGCCCACCATCTCCTCCTGCTCTAGGACCCTACAATTCCCCCTGCCCCGCCCCAGACCCAACAATCAGGCCACTCCCTTCTCTGAGCCCCTCCCAAAGGCCTTGAAGGTGCCTTACGCTCAGCCTGTGCTAAGGACCTCCTACCACTGGAATGGATCCTCCTCTTCATGTCCCCTCCAGTGCTCAGCCTGGCAGAGGGCGTTAGCCAAAGAAAGGAGGAACCACAAATGGTGATGGAAAAAAATAAAAGAAAGGAGGAACAACAAAAAGGGCCCATCTCCACCTCCCACTGCCCATTCTCACTGCAAACTTGCATCATGTCTTCCTGCCTATGCTCTTATCAGAAGCTTTCAACAGCTCCGCCGCTGCTCCCAGAGCAAGCCTAGACCCTTCCCTGGCATCAAGGCTCTCCTACATTTGATTCTGACCAACCTGCCAGCCTTGCTTCTCTACACACCCCCACACGGGCCCGGTTGCTGAGCAGGTCCCAAATGCTCTCACCCTGGCTTCTCCCTCAAGCTAGTCACTCCAGCCAGTGCAAGTATTCCCATCTACTAAGGTGTACCATGAAGCTCATCTTATTGGAAAATTCTTCCCAGCATCTATCTCATTCATATTTTCTCTTTCCCTTCCTCCTTCCTTCTCTCTCCCTCTCTCCCTTCTTTCCTCCTCTCTCTTCCATGCTGCTATCACACAGTGTGACTTGATCGCCTTCCTCCATCCACAATCCCATGGGCCTCTGCTTGTACCTTAGCGACAGCACTTATTTCAGCCTGCTTTGGAATAGAATTCATGTCTGCCTCGCCTCCCAGTTAAAAACTACATCCCTGGAATGCAAGAGGTACTCATTCCTCATTTATCTCACATTTATCATAGTACTGGCCCCAAGGTTTTGCACATAATAAGTTCTCAATAAATGGTTGGCCCTCGAGTACAGTGACTTGATGGACAGAGCCTTAGCTTTGGCAATGGACAGAACTGAATTTGAGTGCCCCTCTACGTCTCAATAATTGTGTGACCTTGGACAAAAGACCTACTCTCTCTGAACATCTTAGGTCCAAAACCTATAAAGTGTGGGTTATAACCGTGTCTGACCCATTGGGTGATGAGGAATCACTGAGATGTGTGTACAACTTGTAACTCTTGCCATTTATAAAGTAGATTCCTAATAAACATGAGTCACCAACTTCATCATATGCATACTTTTAAAGCCCTGGATCCATTGGGATATCTGGGGAAAGGCTAGTGGAACATCCACAGTGGAGGACACAGATGACCTCCTTTCAACCTGGGCCTGTCTTCAAAAGGGATGGCAAAAACTGAAGGGATTCTGAAAGAGGGGTAGCACAAAACTGGCAGCTCCAGGCCTCATAGGATGTGGGCCACACCCTTCCCAACTAAAGAGGTCAGACACTGCCCAGGAAATCAGCTCTTCCAATCTCATGTGTAATACAGTAGCACCTACTAGAGACCTTCCTCAAAGCCATCTCTATACCTTAATATGAGCCTGAGTAATTGGAGAAGCAGCTTGGAGCATGAAGAAATGGCATTTTCAAAGGAGATGGCCAGTGTGTCTGACACAGGAAGCGGGATGGTGGTGGGGTGGTGAGGGAAACAGACGCCTAGTAGGGCAGGACTCTGGAAGGCCTGGGAGCCCCTCCTATCATGGAGACACTCACACTTGCCAAACAGCTTCTGATCTTTCTTTGTTTCCAGGAGCAGCCATCATAGAAAAGGGTGATAGGGGACAGAGTAATACGGGGTAGAGAAGGGTGGGTGAGACCAAGGCAACATCCTCTGTTTGGCAGCTCTGGTCCCCAGTGCACATTATTAAATAATTGTTTTGATACATTTCAGTCACCTGAGAATATGGGCAGGGTCATCAGATTTTCTCAGGGCTGAGCTCTGTTGAATAAACTGATCTACCTCTTTCTGTGCACCATTCCCGCCAGCCTGTCCAAAACCTAGGTCCCTGTGATGGTGCAGTGTTGTGGGGTTGAGGGGTGGAGGTGATACTCGTTTGCAGAGTAGTCAGTGTGGGAAGATTTGGATACCATATGGCAGCCGTACCCTTGGAGACAGGATCCTGAACTAGGGTCTTGGCATTTGAATGACTTTTAGAGTTCTTCTAGTCCAACCCCCTCTTTTACAGATGAGAAAACAGAGACCCAAAGAGGCCAAGTCAGTTCACACTGTGTATGTATATCAACCACCACAATGTACACTTTAAAGATCTTATATATGAAGCCAGAAAAATAAAAATTAATTTAAAAAGAGGCCAGGCCAGAAGGAGAACCCAGGTCTCCTCATCTTCAGTTCAGAGTTCTTGTCCTATTTCTCTATGGTAGCCCCATAGAAACGTTTTAATGCGGTATGATGCAGTGTTTCCACATAGTTGAAACTATATATCTGGATTTGACTTGAAAATGTGAATCTTACTTGTTCTAATCTCAAATTAGAGCCCCAGCTTACTCTTTGACTTGTAGCTTCTCATTCTTCTGGGGTGTCAGGGAGGGTGGATACGGGGGAAGGGTGGGACCAGTGCATATTGTATCTAGATTCACACTCTGATAAAATCTTGGGGTGGAGTTGGGGAAAGTCCAAGGCATGAGAGTTTTGGCTTGATCAGCCTGCTTTTTTGAGTACTGAATAGAAGTAGACAGACAGGCAAGCATTCTCCCTTCTTCCCTAAAAGACATCCGGCCTTTTTAAGTCCAAAGAAGGTTGGTGTGCCCTGAGATACTCCTGGGAGTTACTACTGGCACCTCTCCCAGGGGTGACAGTAACTCAGCTGGGTTCAAAAAAAGCACCGCCCTAGCTGGGTGGATCAGTTGGTTGCAGCATCATCCCAAACACCAAAAAGGTTGTGGGTTCAATTCCTGGTCAGGGCACATACTAGGTTGCAGGTTCGAACCCCAGTCAGGGTACATAAGGGAGGCAACTGATCATGTTTCTCTTTCACATCAATGTTTCTGTCTCTCTCTCTCTCTCTCTTTCTTCCCCTCTCTCTAAAAAATCAATAAATATATCCTCGGGTGAGGTGTTAAAAAAAAAAAGCACAAGTACAGGAAGCTGGCATGCGGATGACTAAAGGAAGGGGGGTATCAAAAGGATTAATTCATTCACTCCTTCAAGAGGCCTTTTCGTTGAACACTAATTAAATCAGGTACAGTTCTAGGCACTGGGGAAATCAGACCAAGAAGGGTGCAGAGCACCATGCAGGTGACGAAGAAGAGGAAAACTCAAAAATCATGGACAGACTCTCAGTTAAATGGAAAGTGAGGTTAAAGGAGGACTGTAGGAGGGATGAGATCTTTAAAAATTAGGCAGACATTTCAAGAGGATAACATCTGCACAGATAATATTTTTTTAAAACATGTAAGAAAGTAGCCAGAGGGAGATGCAACTTGAGAGCCACGTTGGCACTGTAGAGCCTAAACCAATTTGCACTGCATGCTGGGATGCTTCATTCACTCAGCAAGTCCTGACTGAACATCTCCTATTTCTCTGACCACAGCAGGCTCTTTGCTGTCCCCTGCCTTCACCAGACACACTCCCCCATCCTGCCTTTAATCTATCTGAGTCATCTCCATTTGAGAGCTTCTCCCCCCGCTCCCCACAGAATAAGTACCATTTAGCAGAAACATAAACAAGCTGAAAATGCTGTGCCAGGAGAACAAAAATATCCTAGCGAGGACCCTGCCTAATTTATCTTCATACACCAGTGCCAAGCACATAGTAAGCAGTTAGGAGATGTTTGGTGAATGAATGACTATCATTGCTAGGCACTGAGAAAACCAAATTTTTATAATATGAAATGTTACCACGATTACACCTTTGTAAAAAGTTCATTTAAAAATGTCTTTAAAATCCACTGGAAAACACTAACAGGATTGAATGATGGAATTTAGAATTTTCTTTCTTTTCTCCATTTTTTTTTAAATAACGAAATTACATTTTAGCCTATCTCTGCCCTGCTTCCTCCCCCCAAAAAAGAATTATGAGAATTAAAGTTACTTCCTAATTTTGCGCCATGTGAAGTCTGAGAAAACATGACTTGGATTTCATAATGCAATCAAATACAATGTTTGGTGATAGGCATGATCATTGTGTAGCTGCGCATGAATGACAGTTCTCATAAAACACTTTGATTAGCGTTAACTTGAAATAGCCAAACTGGGCCTTTTGTCGGAGTACTGGGGGAGGGGAGGCAGGAACTAGGTCAAGGAGGATAGGACTCTGTTGGCCTCACCAGGGACCCCACTTTCCTGGCAGACAAGGTCAGGACCTGGGAGCTCTGAGGACCTGTGGCCTCCAAGTGGCAGCAGAGCAGGGCAGTCACTGAGGCTGTTCAGGCTTCACAAAGAACTCTTCACCCCAACAAGAGTGGCCCTGCCACCCCAAACTCTCCGTTCCTTTCCTTCCCAGGGTCAGCCTTCTAGATAGGAGGAGGCCAATAAGACACTGCCGATAATATCATCAATTAAGATTCATTTGGGTAGTGGAACCTTTCTTTGCTTTTTAGAGGGCTAGAGGGACATATTCATTCATTCACACGACGAATACGTACTTATTTTTTTTTTTTTTTTTTTATCCTCACCTGAGGACATTTTTCCATTTTTTGTTCAGGTAGAGTGGGAGGGAGGGAGAAGAACAGAGAGAGAGAGAAACATCGATGTGAAAGGGACACATCGAGTGGCTGCCACCCGCACAACCGACCAGGGCCGGGGACAAACTGCAACCGAGTACGTGCCCTTAGCGGGAACCGAACCCGGGTCTCTCTGGACCGCAGGCCGACGCTCTAACCGCTGAGCCAAACCGGCCAGGGCCGAATACGTACTTATTGAGAACCTACAATGCACCAAGCAAAAGCAAGTTCCTATACATACAAGATACCATTTCTTGCTTTCATCAACATTAATGGATGTTATTATCTCTAGTGTCTAGATAATGGAACCGGCTCAGAAAGGTTAAGGAACTGGCCCTAGGTCACACATTTAAGAAAGTGGTGGGGATTAGTTGGAGGGGGATGTAGAGAGGGAGGGAGGAGTGATCCAAACTGACCTCTATGAGACCTGGAAAGCTACTCTGTCCACACTTCACACTGGGACAAAGCAGAGGTTTCCAGGCTTAGTGTTGAAAGTCTGCGAGATTATCAACAACCACTCTGGGTCTCAGTCTCCTTGTTTATAAAAATAAAGGGCTTGAGAAATATGTTTTTCAAGTGTCTTTCCAGCACTGGATTCTCTGTCACAGTGTTTCCTCTTCTTGACTTTGTAAAAGCTCTGCTGGATAATTCTCGCTGGCCACCTGCGCAGAGCAACACTGGGGACTCAGGTCTCTCCTGGGATCGCCCCCTAGAGGACATCGGTGGTGCTGCAGAAGCCAGAGCTCCCTGTGAGAGTACACGCAACAGACAAACCAACATAATCAAAACCAACATAATCAAAACCAACATAATGACTCGGTGGAAGCCAACTTTAATTACCCCTTTACCTTAAATAAAATAAAAAAAAAAGATTTAGAAAACATTCTCACAGCCCTTCCCACGCTCACCACGCCAAGGCTGCTGGAATATTTAATGATGGAGAGCATTTGTAGCTTGAACTACTGGTTCTATGAGTCATTTTAAGATTGGATTATATTCTACTTGTACACCTCAGTTTCTTTTAGGCCTTATGAGGCCTCTTAATGATCCAGTGCTGATTTTTCAGGGCTGCTGGGCTGTGATTCTAAAACAATGTATTTGTTTCTACTTAGTTATTTTTATTACAATATCAATCTTTGGTTAGGTAATATATGCATGTGGTACAACATTCTAAAGTCACTATGGAGTTTTCAGTAATTACCATGTGACCCAGCAATTCCATTCCTGGGTATATACCCCAAAAATCAAAAACAGGGGTTCAAACAAAAATTTAGACATGAATTTTCATAGCAGCACTATTTATAATAGCCAAAGAGTAGAAACAACTCAAATGTCATCAACTGATAATAGATAAACAAAAATGTGGTTTATCCAAACAATGGAATATTCTTTAGTCATAAAAAGGAATGAAGTACTGATACACGCTACTACTTGGATGGACCTTGAAAACATTATGCTAACTAAGAGAAGCCAGACACAAAAGGCCACATACTATATTATTCCATTCATATGAAATATTCAGAAGAAGTAAATCAATAGAGATTTTTTTTTTTTACCTGTAGGTTAGTAGTTGCCAGGGTCTGGGAGAAGGGGGGCATTGGGAAGTAACTGCTAATGAGTATGAGGTCTTCTTCTGGGGTGATGAAAATGTTCTGGAACTAGATAGTGGTAATGGGTGTACAACATTGTGAATGTACTAACTGTCACTGAATTGAACACTTTAAAATAGTGAAAAAGGTCCTGGCTGGTTTGGCTCAGCGGTTAGAGCGTCGGCCTGCGGTCCAGAGACACCTGGGTTCGGTTCCCACTAAGGTCATGTACTTCGGTTGCAGTTTGTCCCCGGCCCTGGTTGGGTCGTGCGGGTGGCAGCCACTCGATGCGTCCCTTTCACGTCGATGTTTCTCTCTCTCTCTCTTCTCTCTCCCTCCCGCTCTGTCTGAATAAAAAATGGAAAAATGTCTCCGGTGAGGATAAATAAAATAAAATAGTGAAAAAGGTAAATGTTATATGTATTTTACCACAGTAAAAATAAAGAAAGGAGATTCATAAAAAACTAAGTTCCTCTTTCTCTAGGTCCCCTTCCTGAAGACAAACACAACTATCAGCTCTCTCCTCTGTCCTTCCAGATATTATTGTATGCATGTATGTGTATGTGCATATATATATATTACATATGTGCTTATATTATATGTAGTATATATATATGGAAAACACATTATATATTCTTTTATCTCTCTTTTTGAATACAAATGGTCACACCATTCTGTAACTTGCTTTTTCCACTTAAATGATTTGGATGGTTCTATGTCAGTACTTGGTCTTTTTAATGGATTTTGATCTTTCCAAACTGGTAAGTGAAAAATATTATCATCTCACTATAGTTTTAACTTTTATTTATTTTCTTATGAATGAGCTTGAACATCTTTTCATGTATTTGAGACCCATTTGCATTTTCTTATCTGTGAATTTTCTTTTCATATATGTTGCCCTTTTTTTTTTTTTATCCTCACCCGAGGACATTTTTCCATTTTTTTGTTCAGGTAGAGTGGGAGGGAGAGAGAGGAACAGAGAGAGAGAGAGAGAGAAACATTGATACGAAAGGGACACATCGAGTGGCTGCCACCCGCACGACCAACCAGGGCCAGGGACAAACTCCAACCGAGGTACGTGCCCTTAGCGGGAACCGAGCCCCGGTCTCTTGGGACCGCAGGCCGATGCTCTAACCACTGAGCAAAACCGGCCAGGGCTATGTTGCCCATTTTTATGTGAGTTTGTTTTTTTTTCTTTTTAGTTTGTAGGTGCTCTTTCTAGTCTAACATTCTCAGCTCTCTATGATATGAATTCCAAATATGTTACCCAATTGTCTTTGACCCCTCCCCACAACATTTGTGTAACCAGAGGCATTAATTTTCCCTATTTGTATTACCTAGCATGGAGTCTGTTTTCTTGACTGGACCTTGACATATATTTGGGTGCTTTTTTTTTTTTTTTTGCTTTTTTTATCCTCAACTGAGGACACTTTTGCATGTATCTTCAGATAGAGTGAAAGGAAGAGAGAGAGAGAAACATCGATGTGGGAGAGACACATCGAGTGGTCACCACCCACACAGCCCAACCAGGACCGGGGACAAACTGTAACTGAGGTACGTGCCCTTAGCAGGAACCAAACCCGGGACTCTCCCGTCCATGGGCCGATGCTCTAACTGCTGAGCCAAACCTGCCAGGGCTTGGGTGCTTTCTTTTCTTATTCATTGGTAAGAACTCTTTGAATATTAAATAAATTAGCTAATTATCTATCATATATGTTGCAATTATTTTTATTAGTTTGTTTTTGCCTTTGTTTTTTCTTATTCAGAAATTTAAAATTTTTATATACTCAAATTTATCAATGTTTGTTTTTATAGTTTCCATATTTTTTTCTCTTTTTAATACATGCCCCTAGTGGAAACTCAACCCGGGACTCTCTGGTCCGCAGGCCGACGCTCCAACCGCTGAGCCAAATCAGCCAGGGCTTTTTTTCTTTCTTAAATTTTACTTTTTTTCCCATCCCATTTATCCCCCCATACCCTCGTCCACCTCCACACAACCCTCTCCCTTCCACAGTCACCACACTGTTGTCCGTGTCCATGAGTTCTTTCTCTTCATTTTTTTCTTTCTTGCTCAATCCCTCCACCCAGCCCTCCTACACCCCCTGCTCCCCCGGGACTGTCTGCCTGCTCTCTATCTATGAGTCTGCTTCTATTTTGCTTGTTAGTTCAGTTTGTTCATTAAATTCCACATGTGAGTGAAATCATATGGTACTTGTCTTTCTCTGACTGGCTTATTTCAATATAGTTTCCATATTTCATGGCATGTTTACATAGGCCTTCTTCATTCCAAGATTATAAACATATTCACCTATATGTTCTTAATATACTTACATGGTTTCATGTTTTACATTGAGTTTTTTATTCATCTGGAATTTATTTTAGAGTAAGGAGTGAGGTAGTAGTATAATTTAAATGGTTTTCCCAAATGAAAAATGGTGTTTAGTCAATTGTCTCAATACTATTTATTGAATAGCCCTTCCTTTTTCCTTTGATTTGGATGCCAATTTCATTAAGTATTATATTCACATGTATACTTGGGTCTATTTCTGGACTTTTTTTTTTTTTCTTTCTATTGGCTTATCTGTCTATTTCGAAGTCAGTTATACTTCATTTGTTAACCAGAAATCAGCATTTGATTTTACAGACTCAGTCATTTAAATACTTCTACATTCGAAGTAAGTAACTCTTGGAAGTCAAAACACAAGAAAGGGAGGGTGGAATCCCTTCATGTCTGAGAAGGCAAATGTTGATTCAGGAGGATACATTGAAACATTAATCTCCTAAACCAAGGCTTTCTGAATAATTTTTGGTCGATGAACCAAATGCATCCTAAATGTCTGATTTCAACCTAAAGTTATGGGGGGTTTTTTGTTTGTTTATTTTCTGGGAGATTTCATAAATTTTATCTTCCAACTCTTTTACTGAGTTGTCTTTTCTGCTTCATTTCTTTTTTTTTAATTCCAAGAGCTCCTTATTGTTTTCCAAAGCTCCTTTTTTTAAATAGCACCCTGTTCTTGTTTCGAGGATATATTATTTTCTCTTCTTTCCTCTTTTCTGTATGCTTCTATATTCTCTGAGTTCATTGTTTTGTTTGTTTTAGCCTTTATCTTTTAAATTAGAGATTTTCCTCAGTTATATATATGATTTTGGTTCTTTATCCGTAAGAGTGAAGCATGAAAAAGCTCATTGGAAAGTCTGGGGGTGGGGGGAGGGAGAGAGAGAATAGGGTTACTGATTAAAAGGCTTCAGGCAGGATAATTAGGCAGAGACCTCACTATTTATTTAGGTGACCTTCAACTGTCAATCTCGTAAGCCTTTTTTCTTGGGCAGGTTTCTCCTGAAAAGAAACCTCCAGTCTCTTGTCTAGTGGGTACATATCTGGCTGCCTGCTCCTTGGGAGCTAAGCTAGGGAAGAAACGGGGGTGTGGGAAGGTGGTACTATCAACACAGGGACACTACAAAATGGGAAAATTTGGGGGAACAAATTTGACATTTGATATCTCAAAAAAGCATTACCCTATTGAAAATCTATGTTCAAAACCAGTAAGTTTTCTGGATACATGAGGTATCACTGAATTAATAACTATGGACATAAGTGTGTGTTTGAAGTACAGATACAGCATGTCTCCTTCACCACACCCTTCTCCGTTTAGCCGTCTCTGGCCGCTGTAATGCTACCACTTGCACCTAAACACTGTACAGAACCCGTGTGTGTGTGTGTGTGTGTGTGTGAGTGTGTGTGTGTGTGTGAGTGTGTGTGTGTGTGTGTGTGTGTGTGTGTGTGTGTTGGCGGGAAGTGGGGGATGTGGTGGAGGAGGAGCCCTTTAGGAAACAATTCCATTCACTGGAATCCTGGGTCTACTTCCCTACAACCTTTAGGATTTTGTGCTGATGAGGATCACTTCAGGGGCCTGTCTGGCCTCACTATAAAAGCTCTCGATTGTTCCTTCTTCGCTTTTAACTGGGGATCATGCGTGTGGGAAGATTTTGCTTTGAAATGTTTTTATTCCAGCGAGAAGGCTCAGATTTAAACACAACATGCACTTGTTTCAGTGCCCTGCTCTCAAAAAAGGAAGAGAAGATCCTTTATAAATTGGCTAAAGTCTCTTTGAGCTTGTGTTTATTAAGCCCCACTGTTTGCAAAGTATTTTGCTGGTGACACAGCAATCATTTTAAAACAGGGAGTTAGCTTTTAATCATTAATTTGAAACCAAATGCTTCAGAAAATAAAAAGGCTTTAGCCTGAGAGTTTAACATGACAAAAGTCACAACAGGAAGTTAGGTGAATCTGGCTTTGCCTCTCCATTCACAGCCTTCTGGCCTGTTCATTCATTTGTCCATCTCTTAAATATGTATATTGTGCATGGCCTCATTCAACACTCCAGTCTACACCACCCCAAAGAGCTACTCAGTCAAAATGCAAGAACTCTGTTAATATATAGACTTCCCATGTACAAAGCTGGGGAAAAGAGGCTCTTTCTTTCTTTCTTTTTTTCTTTCTTTCTTTCATTTTCTTTCTTTCTTTTTTTTGCTGTAAAATATTTTGTTCTGTGAATGAACCACAATTCATTCATTCATTCTCCTGCTGATTCACGATGGGTAGGTTCTAGTTTTTTCTATTACCAACGATACTGCAATAAACAATCTAGCACATCCCTCCTAGTGCCATGTGCAAGCTTCACTAAGGCAACAGTTCTCAAAGTGTAATCTAAGGATCCATGGGGGTCCCTGAGGCTGTTTTAGGTCCATGCCCATCTTTTTCTTCTTCTTTTTTTAATCCTTACCTGAGGACACTTTTCCATTTATCCTTTAGATAGAATGGGAGAGAAGGGGGGGGAGGGGGGGAGAGAAACATCAATGTAAGAGAGACACATCAACTGATTGCCTCCCGCACAATCCTAACCAGGGACAAACCACAACCAAGATACATGCCCTTGACCGGAATTGAACCCTCAACTCATTGGTCTGCAGGCTGACACTCTAACTGCTGAGCCAAACCGGCCAGGGCAGTTCATGCCCATCTTTAAATGATAGATCTCATACCCACTGAGAATTAAATTCAAATTGATATTATTTATATAGAACCACACCCCAAATTCCAGCACAATTTAAGTATATATAGCTCAGAAATGAATACATATTTGCTAAAACTGAAAACAAAAAATTGAAGGTAATGTTAGGCTCAAAATACAGGATAGGGTTTACCTTTCGTGAGAAGGCAGGGCATAGATGGGAGGAGGCAGATTGGATTAGTTCTTGGGCAGGATGTTTTGTAAAAGGAGGAAGAAACTTTTCTCTAGTCTGGAAGGTTCTTTCAGCAGGTCTCATAATTCAATCAACAGGAGACAGTTAACAAGAGAAAATAAACACATTTAATTACATACATATGTATGGGAACCCCACATACATGAGAGAATCATTCAGAGACAGAAACTGAAAATGAGGTATGTATGACCTGCTGAGCTGGATGAGTAAAGTGCCTTGGGGCTTTAGAAGGTCATTGCAGAAAGATAAAAAGAACAGATGTTCAGTAATTACTAGTTTGCTCTGCCTCGTAGATAGGTACAAAAGTTACTTCTGGTGGTAACTCTTATGATGGGCAAGGTCCTTAATTTAAATTCTGTAGCCCTGGCCGGTTTGGCTCAGCGGTTGGAGCATTGGCCCGCAGACCAAGGAGTCCCAGGTTCGATTCCGGCCAAGGGCATGTACCTTGGTTGTGGTTTGTTCTCGGCCCCAGTTGGGGTCGTGCAGGAGGCAACCAATCGATGTATCTCTCTCACATCAATGTTTCTCTCTCTCTCCCTCCCACTCTGTCTGAAGATAAATGTAAAAATATCCTGGGGTGCCCTGGCCAGTTTGGCTCAGCGGTTAGAGCGTTGGCCTGCGGTCCGGAGAGACCCGGGTTCGGTTCCCGCTAAGGGCACGTACTTCGGTTGCAGTTTGTCCCCGGCCCTGGTTGGTCGTGTGGGTGGCAGCCACTCGATGTGTCCCTTCACATCGATGTTTCTCTCTCTCTCTCCCTCCCACTCTATCTGTACAAAAAATGGAAAAATATCCTCGGGTGAGGATAAAAAAACAACAAAAAAAATATCCTGGGGTGAGGATTAAAATATATATATATATTAAATCTATAAGGAACAGGTAAAAGTTTCTGGTGAGCCCTCAGGGCCTTGGTTGCCTTTAGCTCAAAATAATCCACATACCACAGAGGCACATCTTGGGGTGACTCACTGGGAACCCCTATAGTTTATTATTATGCTTTATAATTTACAGATACGGTATATTTTTCTTTTATATGTATTAAATGCTATGTAAATTTTTTATCTACTAAAAATAAGGAAGAGACAGTTTCTGCACCCAGGGGCTGCAGAAATCTGAGTGGAAATCACACTCCTTTTCCCTTTGTTTCAATGGACTGAGAGACAGACCCATGGCAAAACGGGATTCGAGAAAGTGGAGGCCATATGGTTTCTCCCCCTTTCTCACTTGATCCAGGTGGTCAAATGCAAACTGGAGGGCCCCTGCTGACCTCTCCCCAAGTGGCAGGGCCTATTTAGTGAGGGGGGAGGGATGCAGGAGAGAAGCCACTGAAGGGGAAAGGAGGGAGGGGCTTCCCTTCCTGGGCAGGGGCGTGGAAGCCCCCTGGATGGGGCACGCACAAACTACTGGGATGATGCCAAGCAGAGGTGACAAATGCTGTAAGAAGGCCAAGAACAAGTGAGCTGCGCCAGGCAGAGTTGTTTGCAAGTAACTGTGTGATGGAAGGCTTCCCAGAGGAGGCCACAAATATTTTGCCCCCACATGAAAGATGACTGGGATCTGGGCCAGTAGAGGGGAAATGGTATTAACCCAGTGGCTGAAGTAGTGAGATTGGGCAGGAGGCTGAGGTCTGAGTTGTGAGCTCCACGGGACAGAACTGGCCCTCTTGTGAACGCTAAGAGTGTGTCACCTGAAAGCAAGGGCAGCAGAGGGGTCACCAGGCTGGATGAGTGAGGCAGGGTCAGGGGAGGAGCTGGCTAGGAGCAGGGAGAACCTGCTCCCTGTGTCTTCCCCACGTGTGAGAGAATCGGTCCAGCTGCTGATTCCTGGGCAGGCACAGGGAGACCGGAGGAGGCATGGGGGTCCCTCCCTAAACAGGAGTCCCTGCCTCACCTTCGGGGAGTCAGGTGACCTGGGTTTGTGTCCTGGTGGTCTGCCAGCCGCTTGACTTTGAGCAAGGAGCCAGATAAATCACATTCAGTGAAAATCTTCTTCCTTTGTGTCAGGGTCTTGCTTTCTGTGTATCGTATTCTTTAATTGTAATCCTCACAACCACCCTGTGAGGTGGGCATTGACATCTCCCGTTCACAGATGAAGACTTTGAGGGTCCAGGAAGGGAAGTCATTATCTAAAGTCATGCAGGTGGTAGGGGATGCCATCTGTGATGTTAGAACCCAATTCTGTCTACTGCTGAAGGTAATGCCCTTTCCATTATTCTGCTTAACCTTTCTGGGCCTCAGTCTCCCCTTCTGTAAAATGGGAATAACATCTACATCTCAGATTTGTCATAAAAACTAACCGCACAACCTAGCACAGTGGTTGACTTCCTTCAAGTCGCAGGTGCAGGGTCAGGCTGCACCCTGAGGTTGACCGTCTCCAGGTTTGGCTGTTTACAGCTACTTTCAGGGCAGGGACCTACCCACAGAGGGTAGAATCGTAAATTACACAGCTCATTTCATGTTATTAATTCTCTCATGTTTCTAACAGGTACATTTTGTCCCCTCACTGACTATGAGGGGAGTCCCCCGCCCCCGGTTATGCTCATTCATACCAAGGCTGAGCTCAGGCCCAGGCTCTCTCATGAGTTAGAGACTCACACTGTTGACCTGAAAGCCAGGTGTTTACCACAAGCAGTGACTAAGACATCAGAGGGGACCCACAGAGTAGTGAGCTAAGAAGAGAAACCCCTCAAATGACCAGAATGGGCCCCAGCACTGTGCCTGCCTCCTCTTAGACACTGGCTTCAAACAAGGCCTTTCAGGGGCCAGTGGACCTTATTTTCAAGGTTAGCTTACAGTTCGGTTTGGTTTGAGTCTATTTAATTAGATTTCGTTCTTTTCAACAGTTAAGCGGCAGGTGCTGGGCAAGGCTAGTGTGTTTAGGTTGCTGAAGCTCAGATCCCCAGAAAACAACTTGGTCAGGGATGTAATTCCAGAAATGGAGCCTAAATCACTGATGTTTCAACTAGGACAAGAGATGGAATGAAAGGGACTTGAAGAGTTTTGTTATTATTGAGGAGTCTAGTCCTCTGCTTGTTGTGCTTCGCCAGGGGGCAGGATTCACTCATATCTCACCCCAAATAGGCCAGGCCAGAGAGAGCTGCTCCTCCGCTGTAGTTAATAAAGAGGTGTGTTTACGTCTCTACAGAGCTGGACAAGGAAAACCAAGGGGGAAAAAATGCAAATCAAGGGGGAAAACAAACACAGTTAAAACTGTTACCCCTAGCATTCTGTCAACTGGAAAATTCCAATTCTGACATCCTGGTTAGTCTCTAATACATTGAAAATATATCTTTATCTATTTGAGTGAGCTGTATTGACCCCAAAACAGTAAGGGAGGAGGGACAGATAGCAAGGTTAGCTGGTAAAAATAATGTGAGTTAAACTAGTCCCTTGCAGAGAAGCTATGCATGTCAGCAGGACCTTACAAAGGGAGACAAAACAAGATGAAGAAAAACACCCAGCAGAACTGAAGAATGTTTACATTCTTGCAACCACAAATGTGAAGTGAGCTCAGAACCCGGCGGGAGTTAACAAAATAGAGTTAAGGTGGAGGTGGAGGCTGCTACAAGCCTCAGTCCCCTGGTTGCCCTGGCAATGAAACATCTGCCTTGCAGTAGCTGAAATCAGACTGAGGAGAGATTTGCAAGCACAGGAGACACTGGGTCTCCAGACCTAGGTTTCTCCCTCCGATTTTGGCCTAGTGAATGTAGAAAACTGCTAAGGTAGTTGTGTATGCCTGCGGCTGCCCCTTTTACCCACTGGCACCATGCCTGGCAGGAAACTTCAGGAACCCCAGGACAGGAAAGTGTCAGGAGCTTAATCTCCTGGAGGCCCGCCTGAGGGGCTCGGCTCAGAGACTTAACACTAGCCCTAGCCCTCCGGAGGGGTTAGAGAGAGGAGAGCCCCTGCCACTCGTTAGCTAGCTAATTAATTTTTGAGCATGTCATGGAGATGTCACAGAGAAGGCAAAATGAATGAGATGAGACCCATGTCCTGAGGGGAGGGGAAGGCGATGCATATTCACGACTAGTGGTATACACCACATTAAGGAGGGTAAACAAAGCACTACAGGAAGGCTTCACCTCTTCAGTATTGTTTTTGTGATAATCACTTCATATTACCCCACCCAGAGAGAAGCATCATTAACATTTTGGAATATATCCTTTTCAGACTTTTACGATATGCAAATATATGCATGAATTCAAGACATATGTGCTCTCTCTCTATAGATATACGTTTTCTGAAACAGCCTGGCTGGTGTGGCTCAGTGGTTTGAGCGTTGTCCCATGCACCAAGAGGTCATCAGTTTGATTCCCAGGTCAGGGCATGTGCCTGGGTTGCAGGCTTGATCCCCGTGCAGGAGGCAGCTGAATTGATGTTTTTATCTCTCTCTCCCTTTCCCTTCCTCTCTATCTGAAAATCAGTACAAATATATTTTTAAAAAAGAAATACTTAAATTTTTCTGAAACAGAATTATATGTAAGATTTTACCTTTAAAAAAAAAAGTTTTTATTGACTTTTTAGAAAGATAGAAACATCAATGTGAGAGAAAAACATCCATTGGCTACCTCCTGCACGCCCCCTACTAGGGATCCAGCTGCAACTTGAGCAAGTGCCCTGACTGGGAACTGAAAGGGGACCTCTCAGTCCATGGGACAACACTCAATCCACTGAGCCACACAGGCTGGTCTGGATTTTACCATTTGAATCTCACAACACATCATGAACATCTTTTCAACTAGTACATATATATTAGCATCGACGTATTGAATGTCTGCATTGCATTCATCATTTGACTTTAAAATAATTTAGTTAACCAAGGTGGAGAGATGAGGGATTCCTGTCCTCTCCCACAAGTGAAGTGAGGGGGGCTGCAACAACACCACCCAGTGGCCTTGGTCTGTATTTCCTACAGTTTTTGCAGCCAGCATTGGTGTTAGATCCTGCCTAAGAAACCTAAAAAGTGAATGCAAGCTGGCTGGCAACTGATGGACAAAATAAAGGTGATGGGCTGTGCTGGGATCCGCCTCCCGTCCCAGGATTGTTGGGCTGAGAATGGGGGAGCATTTCTGAGAAACAAGTGGCTTGGTGATCACATCAACATAAAGGTTACAGTGGGTAAAGGAGCTCAGACTTTATTTCAATGTTAAAGAGGACGCTCTGGAGGCTCAGGAGGGGAATGATGCTGTCAGGGTCTTGCTGTAGGAGATTCATTGTGTATAAGACCACCCGAGGGAGGGGAGACAAGAGGACAGGAAGCCAGTTCAGCAGCTGTTATCAAAGTCTGAAGACAAATGTTTCCTCTTTCCAGGGGAGTTAAAATATCTGGGTTCAAGTTTGACATCTACCACTGAAGAACTTGAATCAATTTGAATCAGTCAGTCACTTCACTTTCCCAAGCCTTAATATCTCATCTGTAATAAGGGCATAACAACCCTAAGGGGTGATGCCAATGCTTTGGAACTTGCTAAATGTAGTATTTGTACAAGGTGGTAAACAGCACTAAATGCTGCTGACTTGTACACTTTGTAATAATTAACCCTATGTTATGTGAATTTCACCTCCATTGAAAAACAGAAACAAAATAACCCCAAAGGTTGTTGTGAGGATTAAATGCTGTCTGGTGGGTTTGTTTTTGTCATATGTGGGCAAACAGAAAACTAGCTTTATTCCTGTAATTGCATTAACCCTTCTCCGCCTGGATCCCTCCACAGGCTTAGGGCAACAACTTATTTGAGTCCTTTTAAGGTTTCTAGGCTTGTAGTTAAATTTGGTTACTAAAATATGAGTCACTGTGCAGTTTATAATTTATAAATCTCAGTCACAGGCATACCTCAGAAATATTGTTGGTTCCAGATCCCTGTGATAAAGCAAGTATCGCAATAAACCAAGTTGTAATTTTTTCCTGATGGAGGATCTTGCCTTCGGTTGGTAAAAAACACATCATCTGTAAAGCACAATAAAACTAGAGACACCTGTATCCTTCTTCCTGCTCCTGCTGCTTCTGCACAGAATGGGCGTGTGCCTGGCTGCAGGGAGCACAGGTGAGGAGGGGAAGGGTTGAGAGGAGGCACTTGATGGCAGGTTGATGACAGTGGGAGGTGGTAAAACTGGTCCATAGAGACTTTCCTGGACTTCCTTGCCTGAGTCATCATCATTTGGCTCCAGGCCACAGCCTCATCTGCGTGCTGCTGGGGATGGGAGAGTCTGCCTGCTCCAAGCAGGAGCAGTCTCAATGTGGGTGACTGCAGGGTTTCCTTGGGCAGCAGCCAGCCAGGCCCCCCCTGTGAGGACCCCAGAGGGGCAGCTATGTCTGTTTGTGGTAGGGGACTGGTTGTCTCCCCATTCCAAAGCTCTTTTGGGGCTAGCTTGGCTGTGACTGACCACTCAGGCGGCCCAAAGGTTCTTAATCCCCCCCCCCCCCACACACACAACTAATGTCTAGTTTCCTTTTGAGAGTCTCCTCCTGTGTCCTCCCAGCTCCTGGTTCCCAACTGCTTAGGGTGAAGCCCTTCGGCTTAATTTCAATCCACAGCTTGCTTTCTCACTGGTCACTAGTGATGAGAAGCATTTAAATCTCCTCCCCCACTGGCTTTATGCTCAATTTTTCATTGATTCCAGGCTAACATTTTCTTTCAGTGACTCAGTGAGGACAGATGATGTATGCGGTTTATGGCTCCTCCCTCATTTGTCCCTGGCCGTCATAGTCATTACGTGATGGACTCTAGGAAACTAGTCATTGAGGAAAAAGGAATGGCAGAGAGAGAGAGAGAAGAAACAAGATATTCTTAACTTCTGTCCAAGCCAGCCCTTGTTGGCTGAAAGCACACCCACCAGTCCCCAAGACGCTCACTCGCCAACACGTGGGACATCCTGGCTCCTCCGGACCGGAGCTGTCACCAAGGACATGTAACAATGTTAGGGATTTTCAGACTGAGGTGGAAGAGGCCGAGAGGCCTGTCTCAAGCCTCCCTGGGCCCAGGTAAAGCTGAAAGTGCTTACAAACACCGAACTGCCAAGGCCCCTGGCTGGCTCCCCTTTGGGACTCCTGGGATCCTCTGTGCCTCCGCCAGCTCCCAGTGGCTCTGCTACCAACTCTTAGACTCCTGGCCTCTCCCACTTGCTCACCCAGCACGTGACCATGGCTTCTTTCTTCAGCTCCTCCCACCACCCCTCTGGCAGATTCTCAAACTGGACCTGTCATCGCCTCCCCAGCACTGACCACAGCTTAACTGACCCAGGTTTGGTCTTATTAAGCCAAATTTCAGGCCCCATGTGTGATCCAAAGCTTAATAAATGTATAACAGAGTTAGAGAGAACATCAGTGTTGTGAGCTGATGGGCCAGTGGTCATGGCAGACGTGGGGTCAGATCCTGGTTCAGCGACTTACTTGCTGTGTGACCATGGCCAGTTGCTGAACTTCTTAGAATCTAAGTTTTCTCATTTGCACATGGAGATTAGCACACACACACACACATGGGCGCGCACACCCTGAAATCTTAGGGCCACTGTGAAGAGTAAACATTATGACCTTGGACAAATCCATTTACCTCTCTGAACCCTAATTTCTTCAAGTATAAAACCTCTACCTTGCAGAATGAGGTGGTCAGGTTTAGAGAGAATGTACAGAAAGTATGCAGCAGGGGGCCTGGCACATAGTCAGTGCTCCCCGACACTACCACCATCACCTCCGTGACCAGGAAGAAGCTCCTGGTGAGTAACAACCACAGATGCATCCAAGCAAAGTCACCAGGCCACACAGGGTGCGTCCCGATCCACGAGTGTTTAATAAGCTGCTCAGGATGTTACTTTTTGCCACTTGTCACCTGGCTACATCCTCGTTAAGCTAGGAATGACTTAAAGATAATTACTTTGAAAATCTGAAGAGAAGCTAACTTTCCTATCTAATTTGGATGTACCAAGTGAAACCCCAAGGAGAGAACTCATTCTCATTATAATATAACCTAGATATTTCCCCACCCTCCCCACTCACCCTTTCCCTTTTAGATAAGTCCCTTAAACACCCAGAAGCACTGGGCAAATATTTGTTGAGTGTTGAATGAATGGATTAACTCACTTTGATTTGAAAATGCCCAACTGTTGCGCAGTATAAGGAAACACATTTGTGACCAGGCCTTTAGCCTCCTGGGGAGGAAGCATAGAGGGACTGGCCACAGCACCCAAATGGTGATACAATCTGGGGAAATCAGGCACCGAGGGGGACTAGAAGAGACCGAGCTGACTGGGACAGGGGATGTGGGTGGTTTTCTGAATTTAGCAAAGGCAGTTTATGATGAGACAGTTAGTGGCCCTCACCCCCTGGCTGTCCAGGTGTGCATGCCTGCTGCACCCTCTCAGCCTTACCCTTGCTGACCAGTCAGTTGTCCGGTGGCCTCTGCAATGTAGAGCGAACTGGAATCAAAGCACCAAAGCCAGCCTGCCAGTTTGCCTGCTGGGGGGTAATGGTAACACTGCCCCTGTGGTTCTGGCTGAAAGGCATAAATCAAGCCCCTGGCATCTTCTTTCACCCCCAGATGCTGCAGCAGTCACCGTGTGGGATTCCCTGCTTCCATTCTGACCTTCCCCATTCATCCTCCTATTGTCTACAACAGAGGTCCCATCATTCACTGCCCACTCGCTGCGTACAGGATCAAGTCCCAGTGCTCGGCAGGGCGGTCAAGGTCCTTGGAGGTTTGGTCCCAACTTACATGTCCAGCTTTACTACCCACCACGAGTTCTTGGCAACACCTGCCTGCCGCCTGCTTTTCAGACTCCCAGCCTGACCGAAAGGCCGTCCTCTTCCCAGAACCCGCTCAAATGCCGCTTCCTGTGCGGTGGGCCCGCCAGCTCCCAGTGGCTTCTTGAGTGCTTTCTGAAGTCTTGACTCAACCTGAAATTCCCCTTTCCTTCTTTTCCAACCTCCGGATTCCTAGTCTTTAGGACTTGGCTCTACTATAGCTCTAAAAAACTTTTAAATGATTTCTTGACATTATTTCAGACTTAAAGGGAAGTTGCAAGGATAGTACAAAGAATTCTTGTACATCTTTCACCCAGATTTCCTAAATATTAAGGCTTTTCCACATTTGCCTTAATCTTATCTATCTAGATATATAATTTTATTTTTTCCAAGATGTGAGTTATTTGTAGACATTATACTTTTCTACTCCTTCAATGTGCATGTTTTCCAAAACCAAGGATATTCTCTTACATAATAACAGAACAGTTATCAAAATTAAAAAATTAACTTTGAGCCCTGGCTGGTTTGGTTCAGCAATTAGAGTGTCAGCCTGTGGATCAAAGAGTCGCGGGTTCGATTCCAGTCAAGGACACGTACCTCAGTTGCGGTTCCGTCCCTGGCCCTGGTTGGGGTCGTGCGGGAGGCAATCAGTCGCTGTGTCTCTCTCACATTGATGTTTTTCTTTCTCTCTCTCTCTCCCCTTCCCACTCTATCTGAAAATAAATGGAAAAATATCCTCGGGTGAGGATGAAAAAAAACTTACTTTGATACCAACTATTATCTAATATACAAATTTTACTCAGATTTCATGAATTATCCCAGTAAAGTTCTTTTTTTCATCCTCACCTGAGGACATTTTTTGTTCAGACAGAGTGGGAGAGAGAGAGAGGAAGAGAGAGAGAGAGAGAGAGAGAAACATCGACGTGAAAGGGACACATCAAGTGGCTGCCACCCACATGACCAACCAGGGCCGGGGACAAACTGCAACCGAGGTACGCGCCCTTAGCGGGAACCGAACCCGGGTCTCTCTGGACCGCAGGCCGACGCTCTAATCGCTGAGCCAAACCGGCCAGGGCCCAGTAAAGTTCTTTATAGCAAAGGAAAAAACCCAGATCATGCACCACATTTAACCGTCATCTTGTCTAGGCAGTTATTTTAGAGAAAGTACCTCATTTGGGGTTTGTCTGATGTTTCCTCGGGAGGGGGTCACGTTGTATACATTTGGTCAGAGTATCCCTCCCAGAGGTGACGCTGTGTTTGTATTTGTGTCACAGAAGGTATATGACGTTGTTTTGTCCCGTTGTGGTGATGTTAACGTTGGTCACTTGGTTGATTTGTTGATGTGTCTGACTCCTCCCCTGGCCCATGAGACCCTTCTCGAGGTCAAGGAGGGGCTCAACCTGATGTCTAGCACCTGAAGATGTGGAGCTGCAGAGAGGCGAGGAACAAACACCAACTCAGCCTGGCTCTGTGGCTGCTTCTCAGCTACTCTGCACAGCAGCCCTATGACTTGGTGCTGGTTGTGCTCCATTTACAGGTGCACAGGGAAGACGAGTAATTTGCCCAAGGGCACTTGACCGATAAGCAGCAGATCCAGATTCAAATCCAGGTCTGTTCGCCACTTCCTATAACACGAACGCCCTGGAGATCATAGACAGTCAACAACATCCCCTGTCTAAAGAATGTTTTAAATGGAAAACTCAAACACCAAGACCATCAAAGAAAACTGAACACCCTCCTACATAATGAGGATGTTTTTTATTCATTTATCCCATCAACAAATATTGATGGTCGGTCTACTATGTACCAGGCAGTGTGATAGAGAGCAGGGGTGTGGTAGTGAACAAGCAGTCTGCATTGTAGTGTAGTGAGACTCTGCAAATACCAGCAAATCCCACTTAAGTGGCTTGAACAATAACAAGGCTAACTGTGGAGCAGCTCCAGGACAGACTGAGCAGATCAAAGATGACAGGGCTAAGATTTGTGTTCTCTGGAATTCCCGTAGCTTTCCCTTTGGGGAACATGTTTGCCTTAGTTTTAAGCAAGACATCCTCAAAGAAAACAAACGGGGCATTCCTGTCACGGTCCCTGTATATAGGAAAGGAAAGTCTTGCTAGAATCCTCCCAATCAACCTCCCTTCCACCTCATTGGCCGGAACCCCATCACCAGCCCATGCCTAAATCCTCCACTTGGCCAGACGAATGGGACACCGTGCCTCCCGCCACCTGGGCCACCTCCAGGCTCAACTTTCCCCAAAGCACTTGGTTGTCAGAAGAGCAGGAGGAGAGTGAACAAAACTGCAGTTTTCTTTCAAGAAGAAAAGAGGGGGAAAGGCTGTTGAGAAGGCAACTGACAGTATTTGTCAACTCTCCCATTAACTAACTTACCAAATATTTACAGGCTCTGGCTTCTTAGAAACGCTTGTTTATGAAAATATAAATTGGCCTCATTGCTATTCCTTATATTCATTGTATCAAGTTCTACTTTTTACTTACTAAGTTACATAATGCCTCCATATCTATCCCTGTATCTCGTCTCATTCTAAAATAAGGTCTCCAATTTCTGAGTGCACAGACTCTTAGCCAGGGGAGGTTTAACAAAGATTCAGTAACTGTTTCCAGGATGTTCATAGACACTGCATAGGGTAGGAGCTGGAGGGTTCTGCTGAGCCAGGCACTCACCATTTAGTGGCTGGGTAGGGAAATTCAGTGGAGGGGCCAGGAAGGCCGGGAAGATACTCAGGATCTATTTGTCGACTAGTATGGAAGTATTTATTTCAATATTTTAACAACCAGAATGATGGTACCCATGTGACAAGCTGGACATCAGCTCCAATTCTCACATGGCCATTCACAGTGTCAGTATACTGTCTATAGCACAGTCTTCCCTGCGTCTGCCCCATGGCTAGGCATTTGGGCTGCCTCCAGTTGTAGCAGCAGTATTAAGCTCAGTTCTGAGCATCTCCCTATCCACCTTTGTTATAATTTATAATATATAAAAATATATTTATATGATATATGTGTATTTATAAATACATAGTTCTTATTTTTATTTATTTGTTTCCTTGGAACATATTTCTCAAAGCGGTGCTCCAAGGTCAAAGGGTATGATCAATTTCATAATTTGATACCGTGATTTAAAAAGCATTAGCCAATGGTTTGGAAAGATCCTTGCCAACTTTTTCATCGACTGCTGTTGCTGGAGAGCTGGAAGGCACATGGCGTAGCGGAAAGAGGGTGGGCACTGGGATGAGGAGAGCTGGGCTCAGGTCTGGGCAATGTTACTTTTTAGTAGGGGTTGGGGACTGCTGGCCTCTCTGAAGCTTGGTTTCCCCAACTGTAAAACGGGGGAGATGCCATCTTTCACAGCACCAGGCACCGTAGGCAGCCATTGTCTCTATCCCTTCCTGACCTTGGCTGGAGGAGCTCGCCATCCTTTCACACCCTTACCATGGCCCACCTTTGAGTGATTAGTGATCAGTGTCCTGGAAGGTGCTGGTTTTGTACGGTAAGGAAATGTGTATACTGCCACCTTCTGGCGTAAAGAGTCAGTGTCCAGATGACTGGGGACCATGCTGCTCCCCTTGTGTCCCTGTGAGGATCTGTCCCAAGAATAAAGCTGCAGAAGGAAGGGAGGGGGTTCTCCCACCTAGCATGGCCCTGGTGCTGGCTTTAAGGAGATATCGTCCTTCTTCCGTGAAACATGTGGAGAAAGATGTTGGGTTTGAAAAAGTTTCTTGTAAATGATGGTGTCAACAATCTACTAAACCCTGTTTAGAGAGGCTGACAGCAGTGGTCAATGAGTCCACAAATATTTACAGAACATCCATCATGTGCCAGACCAGTGCTTTGGCAAACAACGTTGAATAAGACAGTTGGGGTTCCCACTGTCCTTGTCTAGTGGGAAAGTTTGTGAATAGGATTAATTATTTTAATTTTTTTATCCTCACCTGAGGACATTTTTGCACTTATCTTCAGATAGAGTGGGAAGGAAAGAGGGAGGAAGAGAGAGAGAGAGAGAGAAACATCGATGTGAGACGGACACATCGAGCGGCTGCCACCCACACAACCCCAACAGGGGCCGGGGACAAACTGCAACCAAGGTACGTGCCCTTAGCGGAAACCGAACCCAGGTCTCTCTGGACCATGGGCCAATGCTCTGGTCCCTGAGCCAAACTGGCCAGGGTGAATTAATTATTTTAAAATTAATATACTCGTCTGGCCGGTGATCGACCCACGCACGAAAAGGTCGCTGTTTCGATTCCTGGTCAGGACACATGTCCAGGCTGTGGGCCAAATCCCCATTGGGAAGCATGCAGAAGGCGCCCAATCGATGTTCTCTCTCATCGATGTTTCTGTCTCTTACTTCCTCTCTCTCTAAAATCAATAAAGGAAAAATATATACTTAAAAAAATATATGGACCGTTTCACGAATTTGCGGGTCATTCTAGTGCAGGGGCCACGCTAATCTTGTCTGTATCGTTCCAGTTTTGGTTCACATGCTGCCGAAGTGAGCACCGTGCTTTCTTCTATTTATTTAATTGAAGACAAAATGGCACTTATAACAAAAAATTTAAAACACAATATTTCACCTCCCAAACACTAAAGCTACCTTTATTTCACTATCTTCCAGCCCCTGTACCGTCATATGCACATTTTTAGAGCTATAATCATAATACATGTTATCCTGAGGTTTGTTATATTTTACCCATAATAAACTCTTCTCTATATTGCTACCTAATCTTCATCATTATGGGTCTATAAGAGGAAAATATGTGACTGTATCAAAATCTATGTAGCAATTCCCATAAGCTTAGACACATAGATTATTTTTTCCTTTTTCTCTTTTTGCTATAATAGATATTGCTGATGTGAACTTCTTCATGCAGATTTTTATTGCATTACTTTTCAGTAATTATGAATATGGTTCATCCCCTATGTTGCCATACTGCTTCCCAAAAGAACTCTTACTCATTTACAATGCCACCAAAATGAGGCCAGCGAGTCAATCTTGCTACATCAGGCGCATTGAATATTGTTGCTTTCATACAGTTTTGAGAATTAATATTTTAAAATTGGGTCCCAAATTTGCTTTAATCTGCATTTCTTCGGATACCAGTAGGCAGGTTCATTTTTTGCACATGTACTATTTATAATTGCTCTTGTGTGAAATGTCTGTTCATACTGTGGTTAAATTTTGAATGAGTTTCTTGTTTGATGTCTTTCCTTAGAAGAGAAAAAAGCAATAGGAGAGTGTAGTATTGCAGCCCAGGGTGTCGGAATGGTACTTACTACGTTATTCATTGGGTTAATAACTCCTTCTGGAATCTTCCTAAGAAAGCTCAGCTGCTCCAGAATCTAAAGTGCAAGTCTCTTGTTCTACCCAGAACGACAAAGTGAGAAAAGTGACTGTATAGTACCCTTGGCTGTGCTTGATTCAGTAGTGGAAATGACATAATTTTTTTTACTGTGTATGAATAGAGTTGGACACCAGCCTAGGTTATAATAATGCAAATGAAAATAATGTGACTGGAGAGTTAATTTGTTTCCTAATGATTATGAAGATACTCAGTGTCCTTGAGAATCTCAGTTGGAAGGGTCCTTCTGATATGATCCAAACCCCTGGCCCAGAGAAGTAGCGTGTCTTGACCAAACGCACACAGCAAGCTAGAAGCCCAGCTCATTCCCATTGCGGCTTTCCTGTGTCCTGAATGTGAACGCAAATGAACCTGCGATTCTCTCCTTCCAGGTGCCGCGCCGCCCCCTGCACTACAATTGTCTGTCTCCCAGTCTGGATGACTTCCAGAATGCAGCTGTGGAAGTACTTGGTGTTGGGAGTTGGTTTCCTCTTCCTGCATGCCTCCAACAAGAACTCCGGGCCTTTTCTTTCTGGGAACTCAAAGTATTGCACCATGTAGGGTTCTGAGCGGTAGCTAAAAGAGTCCGCCAGAGCACACGTCTTTCTCCTGGAAGACTACAAATGTCAGAAACTGCGCCTGCATGGAGGTGAGTCATTTTCTATTTTCTGCGATGATTAGATGAAGAAGGGAACAAACATTTGATTAACACATACTATGTGGTAGGCACTACCTCTCTTAATTTCTTAAAAACACCTGTTTAGTAACAGATTTGGAAATGGAGGCTCAGAGAAGTTGAGTAACAGCTAAGATGTCATTATCTCACTGATCCTCAGTTGGGGTGGGGGGACCGGAAATGGCCAGTCAGACCACTTGGGAGCTTTTCCAATGCATGTTTCCTACTGAGAACAGCGGCATCCTACACTGCCACCTGTGGGATTTGTGTGCCCAGGGGCTATCCCACAGATGATCAATTCCGGACGAGTGCCAACACTTGGCTGTATAATGGGAGGTAGATAGAACTTCATGTAGAGGGGCCGTGACAAAGACAGGAAAATAAGCACCTGGAAAAATTCCTTATTGAAGAAGAAATAGGAGAATACCAAGGACTGTGACACAGGGGAATATAACTGAAGACCAGAGATGATAGTCTTGGTGGTTGGGAGAGTTCAAGGAGCAGGCCTCAGGGCAGGCTGACCTATTCCCAGGAAGAATGTGGTCGGGGAGTGGCCAGGGGCTGGTGCAGGGTTGGGGGACACCTGTGGCAGAGTCTTGGTCTACCACACTCCATACTGAGAGGCAGTAGTTTTGGTAGGAGGAGCACTTGACCAGGAGTTCTAAGACCTGGTCCTGGTGGTGTGACCTCAGGCAAGTCATATCACCTCTCTGTGACTTAGTTTTGTTCTTTTAAAAATAGACATAAAAATAACCTTCTCTGGCTACCCCTCAGAAGGCTTACGGGAACGGATTGAGTTAACTCATATGAAAATGTTTTATAAATGATAAAACACTATGCAGATGTCACAGAGGGACTATTAGGCACTGCTATAAGTTCTAATTCATTATCATTCAGAATTTTAGCCCCTCAGTTTGTTTTGGGCTGTATTTTATCAATAAGGTAGAGTTGATGCCTATTGAGAATCTGCGCACTAAAGCTTGGCTTAGGGTAAGCCCCCCCATGTTAGTGACCCCCATCCCCTGTTCTGATGTTGTTGTACCATTAGTCCAACTAGAATGGATTTCAGCTACATAGAAAATGCCCTCTAATAGTAGTCTGACTATTCTACTCTTAAAAAAACCCAGCTCTTGTTTTTAAGAAAGAATTTTTGGTGAAAAGTTCATTCATGTAAGAATAAATATAGTATATAAGTACAATTTAAAGAACAATAAAACAAACCACATACTAAACTGAAGAAAAAATATCACCAGTACCTGCAAAGCTCCTGTTTGTCCATCCCTGATGCATTTTCTTTACTCTCCTGCCCTCATTTTGTGTTAATTTTTCTCTGGCTTTTTAAAAATAGTTTTACCACATATATTATCCTTAAATAATATATTGTTTAGTTTTCCCTCTCTCTGAACTTCTATAAAAGTGATCATATTATGAGTATTCTTCTATAACTTGCTTTTTGCATCTTTGATCTCCGTGTTGAGAGATGCAGCTGTAGAGCTGTAGTTCATTCATTTTCACTGCTGTATAGTATTCCACTGTGGGAATGTGAAATATAATTTATTTATCCATTGAACAACAAATGGACATTGGGTTGTTTCCAGTTTGGAAATATTATAAACAACACTTGCATATGTCTCCTATTGCATACTCTTGTGTGGTTGATTAGCAGTAGCTCTTTATAGATTCTGGATAGGACTCCTTGGCCAGTTGTATGTGTTAATTATTTTCTCCTGGTCTCTGGCTGGTCTTCTCACTCTGTGTACTTTTTTTTTTTTTAATGAATAGACATTTTTAATTTTAGTGCAGTTAACCTCAGTCTTTTCTTTCACCTTTTCCTTTCACTTTTGGCATCTTGTTCAAGAAATTATTTTTTACCTGAGGTCAGAAATATGATCTCCTGTATTTTCTTTTGTGTTTAAAAATTCCAAATGTCTTTCTTAGGACTGTTCTGTTTCCTAAGCTCCTGAATCTTTCTATAAAATGTTTCTGGAAGCCAGAGGTTGTTTCTATTCCCATAGGTCTCCTCTCAGCACACAGGGCTTTGAGTTCTGACAAATGTCAAGAGAAAAATTTCATGGAGTGGGCCCTGCAGGCCTAGCTCTCAAAGGCTACCTTTGCCCTGCGCTCTCTAACGGCCTCAGGCCCCTAGGGGGCGCCTTCACACCAGGCACGGAGCTCCCTGCAGCCCGTGGGGCTCTGAGATGGAGCCCAACCAGGGACTCCTCGTGCTCAGCCTGGGGCGCCCTTACCTCCTTCAGGCTGCAGGGGCAGCACCTCTGCATCAGCGGATGCCCTCCGTCTCTCACCCAGCTTTGCCCTGGGCCTGAACTGCTGGGGCCTGTGCCTCTCTCTTCTTGTTTTTCAAGGAACCACAGGAAAGCTTCCTAGTGGGTCTTGCTTTCACATCTGTACTCTCACCTTCTTACTCTGTCTCCTTTCTTGGAATTTTCCTGATTCCCTAATGTCTTCTGGGGGACAACTCAGTAAAGATGTTTTTATTGGGTCAGATGCTACTGTGGTTTAAGCCTACCCCAAACCCTGCAGCACGTAACTGATATAACTACTGCTTCCCCAAAGGGAAATAAACCCACTTAGGGGGCCACAAAAGGTATAAAATGTAAGGCTGAGGCATAGCACCCTCTGCTTGTTTGAATTTTGCCTTACCTTTTCATCTCCACCAGTTCATAGCTGGCTTAATTGTTTCCTCTTACCTCAGTTTTCTTATCTGTAAGACTGAGTTAATAATCACTGTCTTACATTTTTTGTAAGGACGACATGAGATAACACAGGTAAGGGCCACTGTGCCTGGCACATAATGGGAGTCCACAAATACTAGTTTCCCTTCATCTTAGCTGGAGTTCAGCAGCAAACAGAGCCCTGGCTGAGCCTATGCACTAGTGCTTCGGCTGATGTCATCCCAGGGGAGCAGAGGGGGACAGGAAATGAGGCAGGGAGGAAGCCAAGCAAATGCTGGGTGGTGCCACGGCTGGTTCTGGGTCATGCAGGAGACCCCTGGAGGAGAGGAGAGCTCCTTACCTGCCAGCACCTTCCCACCTCCTACCTCTCAGTAGTCAACGTTGCCCTGTGGGGTGCTGAGCCCCCTGCACTTCTGGGCTGGTACCTGAGCCTTCTGAGCAGCCTCTGGAGAAGCAAAAGCTTCTGTGAGTTAGGTTGGCTCAGGCCCGGGCATCTGAGCTGCTGTAGCCCCTGCTGCAGTGGGCAGGATGGAAACGCTACGCTCTGGCCCTTGTTCTCAGGAGGAAGCAGAGGCAACCAGAGGCACTAGGAGAGGGAAGGACGGTGGTGGCTGCTAGGGCTTAGGAGCTCGGGGACAGGTGAACTACTGCCAGGGCCACTAGGGCCAAGAAGCAGGGTGAGGGGTTGAAGCCTGGGACAGGGAAGGCTGGTGAGCCAGGGGGATCCAGGGAGTGTATCAACTGGATTTGGTATACCTTTCATTTTTCTCCTGTGAGCTCTGCTTCCCAGCGCAGCTAGCATCAGTGTGGATGTAGTGGTCTGTATTTATTAATTCATTCAATCATTACATGCAGAATGCCAATAAGGGTGCAGGTGAATTCCATTGTCATTTCACAGTCTCCGGGAACTGGGCACTGTGATTCGGTTCACAGTGGCTGGGCACCATCCGTCCCTGTAGGATCAGACTTCCGGCCTCACAGCACAGGTCCCTCCTCACTTGTTGTCATTCCTGAGAAGCCCCTGTATTCCAGCAACGCCCTGAGGCTTCTGGGGTACCAGACTGAATATCTATACCAGAAACGTCCATGACCACCAGGAGCATGAGCTCCTGCGAATGTCGAAGATTGACACAGGGCTGCAGGCAGTGGGCACGTTCAGATGTAACGCCTCAGTCTGTAGGTAAGAAAACTGAGGCCCGAGGAAGGCTCTTATTCACGTCACACAGTGAGTTAGTGGCGGGTAGGGACTTGGACCCAGGTCTCCCGGGTCCAGTACCTGTCATCACCAGCCACAGGCCCTTAGATAATGGACTTTCCTGGGTTCTGGTCAAATTCTTTTCTCTTTTTCTGCCCATTTCACAGTCAGATGGAGTTTGGGTTAGGATTCACTGAAGCACTTCTATTTCTTGTCTATTCAGTTTTGTGGCTCCTTGGGTCTCTTTGACTAAATTCTGATCTTGTTTAAATCCAATATGGTATAAAAATGGGGAAAATATTCTCTGAAAACAGTCTGGAAGTTCCTCAGAAAGCTAAACATTGAGTTACCATATGACCCAGCAAATTATACTCCTAGGCATGTACCCAAGAGAGGTAAAAGCACATATCCTCACAAAACTTGTACACCAATGTTCATAGCAGCATTATTCACGATACCCCCCAAAATGGAAACAACCTAAATGACCATCAACTGAAGAACGGATAAAAAAACGGGTTATGTCCATACAACAGGCTGTTATTTGACAATAAAAAGGAATGAAGTGCTGATACATGATAAAATGTGGATGATGAGCCCTGGCTGTTTGACTCAGCAGTTAGAGCATTGGTACATGGACCAAAGAGTCGCGGGTTTGATTCTGGTCAAGGACACATACCTCGGTTGTGGTTTGCCCCCGGCCCTGGTCAGGGTCGTGTTGGAGGCAACTGGCTGATGTGTCTCTCTCACATAGATATTTCTCTCTCCCCCTTCAACTCCCCACTCCCACTCTATCTGAAAATAAATGGTAAAATATTCTCGGGAGAGGATTAAAAAACAACAACAACAAAAAACGTGGATGATGAGACTTGAAAACCTTTGCTAAGTGAAAGAAGCTGTCACTAACAACCACGTGTATGACTGCACTTATAGGAAATGCCCAGAAAAGGCACATCCAGAAAGTAGATTAGTAGTCTCCAGAAGCTTGGAGGTGGGAAGAACGGGAAGTGACTACTACTGGATATGGGTTTTTTAACTGAGTGATGAAAATGTTCTGGAATTAGGTTTTGGAGGAAAGCCACAATGAGAAATGTGCTGTAACATAAAGACCTACGCTTAAGCTAGATGCTTGATCCTAAAAGAACTCTATGAGCAGGTCTTCCGCTCTGAAAGGTGGAGTCGAGTGGTGGGAGGGCTCTGGCCTCATAAAGTAGCTACTCAGGGCCTAATTCTAATCCCAGCTCCCCCACTAACGAGATGCCAGACCTTAGTCAAGTTATCCTTTATCAATCTCAGTTTCTTCATCTGTACAGTGGGATAATAAAGTCTGTCTTGCAGGTAATTGCATGTACAGTGCCTCACACTCCATTTAGTTGCCTGTGGTTTCCCTTTCTCATCTCTTCTCTAATCTCAGGAGTCACTCATGCAATATTGGGGGCACTTGTACCCTCTAGAATAGCGTTTCTCAACCTGTGGGTCTCAACCCCTTTGGGGGTCGATTGACCCTTTCACAGGGGTTGCCTAGGACATAACAGTAGCAAAATTACAGTTATGAAGTAGCAACAAAAATAATTTTATGGTTGGGGGTCACCACAACATGAGGAACTGTATTAAAGGGTCGCGGCATTAGGAAGGTTGAGAACCACTGCTCTAGAAGGTGCCAGAAGCTTTTCTAAGCGAGTGCTTCTTAAACTGTAACATACATAGGAATCACTTTTTCTCCTCATTGCTTTTCTCAAACTCTGTAGGTTCGTGACAAGGACAGGCCATCTTTCACTAATATATACATCAAATCACTTGAGGATCTTGTTAAAATGTAGATTCTGAGTCTCTGAGTCATAGCCTGAGATTCTGCATGTCTAAAAATCTCCCAGGTCATGCTATTGTTTCCGGTCCCTGAAAACACCTGCATACTATGGTACTAAGTCACTGGAAATCTTAAGCTAGAATGATTTATAGAATCTTCCTCAAGTAGCAAACTTTGAGTAACTATTTAAGGTAGATAGAGATCAAATAAATGAATTTGGGTTTCATAACTATAATACTTACAAAGACAGAGTCTGAAATACTAGAAAAGATTTTTAAAGTTCTTTCAGGTGTTCACAGAACTATTTTTAGCCTTCCACGAGGGTCCAGAGTTGACATATAAAATTCTAATTTGAACTATTAAAATTAATAGTTGCAAGGAATGTCAACATTTTCCAAGCACAGCTTACATCTAGTATCTCTTTTAATAAATGTAAACCAGCGATTTGCAACCTTTTAATCTCCTGGCACACCTAAACTAAAATTCTATGGCACACCAAAGAAAATATTTTGAAAATTTTTTGCTTATCTGATAAAAAATAGGTATAATTTTGATTCATTCACACTGGATGGCTATTGTTGTGTTGGCTGTTGTCTTTTTTTTCTTTTAATCCACACCCCAGGATACTTTTTTTCCATTTATCTTCAGATAGAGTGGGAGGGAGGAGAGGAGAGAGAGAGAGAAAGAGAGAGAGAGAGAGAGAGATATGGAAAGAGAGAAACATTGACGTGAGAGAGACACATTAATTGGTTGCCTCTCGCATGACCCCAACCAAGTCCAGGGACCGAATCGCAACCAGGTATGTGCCCTTGACCGAACTCAAACCCAAGACTCTTTTGTCTGTGGGCCAACGCTCCAACCATTGAGCCAAATTGGCCAGAGCAGTTGTTGTCGTTTTTTTATTTGACAGTCTACAGGAAAGAGGTCAGTGCCCCTGACTGCACAGTCAGGTACTGCTTGTTTTTTTGTTTGTTTGTTTGTTTTTTGTCCTCACCCAAGGACATTTTTCCATTTTTTTTGTTCAGATAGAGTGGGAGGGAGAGAGAGAGAGAGAGAGAGAGAGAGAGAGAGAGAAACATCTACAAACATCTACGCGAAAGGGAAACATTGAGTGTCTGCCACCCGCACGACCAACCAGGGCCGCGGACAAACTGCAACTGAGGTACGTGCCCTTAGCGGGAACCGAACCTGGGTCTCTCTGGACTGCAGGTCGACACTCTAACCGCTGAGCCAAACCGGCCAGGGCAGGTACTGCTTATTTTAAAAGTTCTCGCGGCGCACCAGCATGCTGCGGCATACCTGTTGAAAATCGCTGGCTTAGACCAAATCCAGGCAGAGCGGAATAACTGTTCTTATTTCATAGATGACAACACTGAGGCTCAGCCAGATTAAGTGATCTGTTAAAGGCACTTGGATTGTCCCTGGATCCTCCCTGCATCTGTGTCCTGTCCCCCTCCCTCTTATGATGCCATGACACAGGATTTTATGCAACTTTAGTCTTCCCTCTTGTCCTGGGGGACAGGCAAGGCAGCTTCGGGGACAAGGAGACTAGAGCACCCCTAACAAAGGGTATGGCCAGAGGTGCAAGGTAATAGAGTAGTAATATTTTTACCCTTCTCCCTGACCCCACCCCATAACCCAGGATTTAAAAATGCCAGTCTTGCCTATACTCAAACAAGCATGTTTGGGATGCAAACACCCATCCTGTTATCTTCTTGTCCTTGTTTCTAGGGCAGCAGGAAGGTAAAAGGGCTCCAGCCTTCAGCCTGACTCCCATTCACACAGTGTACCTGGGCCTGTCTGACTTGGCCCCTGAAAACACTCAGGCGTTTGTGGGGGAGGGGAGGAAGGAGGGAAGCAGAAACCATCTCTCTTCAGGGTTGGAGCTTATGTGTTCTAATTCATCAGTTAGGTATTCATGATTTTCAACCTTGAGTTTTCAAAATATTAATGCTGGGATCTGGGGTGGGGCTGGGTTTTTTAAAAGTTCCCCAGAAATTCTAATAGATAGCCAGGGTTGAAAATTGCCAGACTAAGGTCAAGGACTTGAAGAGATCCCATTACTTCTCTCCACTCTGTCCTATGTCAGAGACTTTGCTCACCCTGAATTAAAAATGTCATGCGAAACAACCAGAGCTGGTGAGGATGTAGAAAAAGGGGGACTTGAGCACACTGCTGGAGCGAATGCAGACTGGTGCAGCCACTATGGAAAACAGTATGGAGTGTCCTCAGAAAATTAAAAATGGAACTGCCTTTTGATCTAGTGATCCCACTTCCAGGAATATATCTGAAGAAGCCTGAAACACCAATCAGAAAGAAAATATGTACCCCTGTGTTCATAGCAGCACTGTTTACAGTTGCTTAGATCTGGAAACAACCCAAGTGTCCATCAATAGATGAGTGGATAAAAAAGCTGTGGTACACATACACAATGGAGTACTATGCAGCTGTAAGAAAGAAAGATCTCTTATCCTTTGAGATGACATGGAGGGACCTGAAGAGTACTGTGCTAAGCGAAATAAGCCAATCAGAGAAAGACAAGTACCACATGATCTCACTTATTGGTGGAATATAATGAACAAAATAAGCTGATGAACAATAGATCCGGAGACATGGAAGCAGGGAACAGACTGATAAACCTCAGAGGGGATGGGGATGGGGGAGGGGAGTAGGGAAAGATAAACCAAAGAATTTACATGCGTATATGCATAACCAATGCACGCAGACAACAGTGCAGTGAAGGTAGGGGGTGAGGGGTGGGAGTCAGGAGGAGGGGATCAATGAGGGGAAAAAGAGGGACATCTGTAATACTTTCAATAAAGATAATTAAAAAAAAAAAAAGTCATGTGTGCCCTGGCCAGTTTGGCGCAGTGGTTAGAGCATCAGCCTGTGGACCAATGAGTTGTGGGTTTGATCTTGGTCACAGGCACATACCTCCATTGCAGTTTGGCCTGGTCAGGTTGTGCAGGAGGCAACCAGTCGATGTGGCTCTATCACATCAAAGTTTCTCTCTCCCTCCCTCGCTCCCACTCTATCTAATGATAAATAGAAAAGTATCCTCAGATGAGAAAAAAAAAAAGTCATGTGAATTCCATTCCACACAAATGAAGTTGTGGGTATGAAATGTGGGCTGGAAAGGAGGCTGGCTTATTTCTTGGCTCAACCACTTGCTATCAGAAAGGAAGTACCTGGAGGAGGTACATGGGCACAGACCTTATGGGCTTGCATCCTAGCTCCACTGCTAAATAATTTAGTGACTCTGGACACACTGCTCAGCCTTCCTAAGCCTCAGTTTCCTTATCTGTGAAATGGGGCTATAGGTTGTTGAAGGGATGAAGATCTGGGAAGAGGAGAAGAGGAAACACTTCCATGACCCTGAGCACAAATGTCTCCTGAAGTTTTGCATCTTAGGCACCTAAGCTGCAGGGAGGGAGATGATTCTGGAACGTGGATTGCAGCTAGTTGTGAGGGCTGTGAGTGCCCTCCCCACCCCAGGGAAGGAGTATGGGCTTCTGCTGGCTTCATGGGACACTCTGAGAATCTTTAAGTAGGAGAGTAACATCATAGGATGTTTATTTTGTTGTTAATCCTCACCTGAGGATATTTTTCCATTGATTTTTAGACAGAGTGGAAGGGAGAGATGGGGAGAGAGAAACATTGATGTGAGAGATACACATTCAATGATTGCCTCCCACACAACCCCGACTGTGGCAAGGGATCGAACCTGTGAACCAGGTACACACTCTTGACCGAATTGAACCCTCAACCCTTCTGTCCATGGGCTGACACTCTAACCGCTGAACTAAACCAGCCAGGGCTAAGATGTTTTATTTTAACTTTTTTCTATGTTGTCTCATCATGATAGAGACTATTACAATGAATATGTATTTTAAAAGTTTCTACTTCTAACATGTTTTTAAAGTCATACAGTATACATCAGCATTCCAGAACAAAAATTCTCAAGGGATTTTATTTATATAACCAATACTTAAAAGTATATCCATCCTATGTGTAGCTATTTTAACACAGTAACACTGTATATATTTTCATTTCTATTGAATTATAAATCCTGGTAAGTAATTGTGAAGTCTGAGCAACTCTGCCAAGTCATAGAAGAATATGGCTTACTATTTTTATTTGCATTTTAAAAGTAACTTTTCTTTGAACAGCTTCACCCAGTAACTACTGACATGCACCTATGCTTACTGGGCATACAGTATGTTCCCACCTCTGTAATGACGTGGGCAGATAATCCAATACCTTCCATACTTTTAGAAATAGTAGCCAAGTTTCAGCATAAAAGTGTCCTCCCTGCTTTTTCACAAGTTACTTTGAATATTATTTGGCTATTTCTTAAAGTACTTTTACCTCCTCCCCTTTCTTCTTCTTACTTTTTATTTAAAAAATTCAAACATACAGAAATTTTGCAAACGTAATGCAACAAACACTTGTTTACCCTTCAACGAGATTCACTAACTTAATATCTTAACACATTTTCTCTCTCCATAATGTACATACACATACATATATAATTTTTCTTCTGAACCACTGGAGAGTAAGTTGCAGATATCATAGCTCTTCATTCCTAAATACTTCTGCATGTAAAAACAAGAGTAGCCCTGGCCGGTTTGGCTTGGGGATTAGAGCATCGGCCTGTGGACCAAAGAGTGTCAGGTTGGATTCCAGCCAAGGGCATGTACCTCGTTGTGGTTCGTCCCCAGCCCCGGTTGGGGTCGTGCAGGTGGCAGCCAATTGATGAGTCTCTCTCACATAGATGTTTCTCTCTCTCTCTCTCTCTCTCTCTCTCTCTCTCTCTCTCTCTCCCACTCTGCCTGAAGATAAATGTAAAAATATCCTCAGGTGAGGATAAAAAAAAAAGAACAAGGGTACTCTTTTATATAATCACAACACAATGTCCAAATTCAGGAAATTTAACATTAATATGATATAATAATACACACTGTTTAATCAAACTTCACCAGTTGGTCCAACAGTATCCTTAAAAGCAAGTTTTTTTTCCCCAATCCAATTTCCAATTCAAGGTCACACATATTTTATTTCCTTTTTACTTCTCATTCTCTCCAATCCTGTTTAATCTCATAGTATTCCTTTTCTTGCTTTGTCTTTCATAATATTGCTATTTTTGAAGGCTATGGACCAGTTTCTTTCTTTGTAGCATGTCCCTCAATTTGGATTTGTCTGATTGTTTGTTCTCTCATGATCAGATCCAGTTTATGGATTTTTGGCAGAAATACTACAGGGATTGTGTCCTCAGGGCATCAGACCAGGAGGCACACAATGTTGATTGTTTCCTTCTTGGTGATGTTAACTTTATCCTTTGGTTAAGATTGTGTTTCCAAGCCTCTCAGCTGTAAAGGGATCCTTTACCTTTGTAATTAATAAATAATTTGTGGGAAAGGCTTGCAACTGTGTAAATATTCTGCTTCCCAACAAATTTCACTTGATGATTTTATCATCCTTTGAAGATGTTTTGCCCGTATCACTTCAGTAGAATAGTTCCAAAGTGGTAATTTTCTTACCTATCATTTCTTCTACATTTATTATTTGACATGAAGATGAGCTTTCCTTTCTCTTGCTAGTTCTTATTCTTCACTTACTTATTTATCTACATGTATATATGTTTATATTTATAAGTATCAGTTTAGTCTGATTAATTCTTTTGGAATGTGTGTTATAATCTTTTACTGTTATCATTTATTTTGATGCCAAAATTGTCCCTGATTTGTCTAGGAATAAACCCCTCATGGTGGCTCCTTTTTTCTTAAATTTTTTATGTCCCTATCAGTTCTTTTTAAATTAATTGAGGTGTTTTTCATAAAATGGTTAGTGCTTTCTCATTTTCTGGGCCCCACAAGATGTTCCAGGCTCACCTTATATTTCCCTGCATTAGTCCTGGACTCAACCATTTCTCCAAGCAGCCTCCATCCTGTTAGTGGAGAATGGTTGCTAGAAACCTAGATGTGGGTGCTGGGTGTGGTAGAGAATGCATTTTAGAAAAATAAAATAAAACTCAGCAGGTCATGTGGGGGAAGCTGTACAGGGAGCCAGCCAATAGACTTCTCCCTTCCTTCTCGTCTTCTCTGCGGCCCTTTACTCAGACACTGGCTTCCCTGGGCTGGGCTGGCTGAGGAGGCCCAGCTGCAGAAATGAGGGAGCCAGGCCTCCCTTTTCTGCTGCCTCCTGGGGTCTGCAGTCCCTTGGGTTTCATCTTTGGTGAACCTCAGAGCCTGTCCTGCTCTGAAACTATTCAACCTTTCCTATGTTAAAACATTTACCGCCCTGGCCGGGTGGCTCAGTTCATTACAGTGTGGTCCTGTACACCAAAAGGTTGTGGGTTCGATTCCTGGTCAGGGCCCATACCCAAGTTGTGGGTTTAATCTTTGGTCAGGGCAAATACGGGAGGCAACTGATTGATGTTTCTGCCTCCATGGATGTTTCTCTCTCTTTCTCTCAACATATCCTCAGGTGAGGATTAAAAAAAAAAAGACTTTTAACCCTGCCCCATTTTTAAATGTGCTTCATTCTTTGGAAATAGGAATAAGATTTGGACTCAAACTCACTCTGGTTCCTCTACCTGTGTGACCATGAACAAGTTAATGTTTCTGGGCCTCAGTTTCCTCTTCTCTAAAATGGAGGAATAATCTTTAATGTAAAAAATAAATTAATGTGTGGTTCCCCCAATAGCTGCCAGGGTCCGGCCCGGGTCACCATGATCCATTTCGTCCTCATCTGAGCAGAGCCGGCAAGACGCACGGCCGAGTGGTGCAGTTTGATGACGATGAAAAACAGAAGTTGATCGAGGAGGTGCACGCCGTGGTCACCGACCAAGATGCCAAACACACCAACTCCGTGGAGTTCCGGAACTTGAAGATCGTTTCCCCACGCTAACTGCCTGTACTCCTGCACCTGTGTGGACTCCGTGACGACGACCTGGCCTACCTGGGGGCCATGCACAACCTCGCGCAGGTCTTAAATGGAGGTTTCCACAACGTCTGTGAGCTGGGCCTGGTGTTCAACTTTTACAAGGTTTACACGGTGGTGGATGAGCTGTTCCTGGTGGGCGAGATCTGCGAGACCAGCCAGAAGGTGCTGATGCTCCAGTCCCCGGAGTAACGGTGGCGGCTCCTGCGCCCCGGACTCCCATGGACTTGCCTGCTCGCTTCCCCATCCCGGGCCTGGGGCGCACCCCAGAGGCCCCCCTCAGCTGCCCAGGAGGAAGTCATCCAACTGGGTCTGGGCCGCATGGGAGGACACTGCACCCCACTGCCTCCGGCCCCAGCTATGGCCCCAGCTATGGGTGGAGGTCACCTTGCATGTATTGAGCAACCATGTGGTTGTCGTGTGATGCTGGGAGTGTGCATGTGTGGAGCCCCCAATAAACCTGTGGTCCCTCCCCATGCCAAAAAAAATTAATGTGAAAGTGCTTTGTGAACAACACCTCCATTAAAATGTAAGGGGCCGTTATTACTATAAAGTTTTTGATGTATTAATAGCTTAATGAGTGAACCTTCTCAAGTTACCAAGGCAATTTGATGAACTGGGAATCACTTTGAAGCCAGAGAGATCCAGTTTACTATTAATTACTTGTGTGACCTTGGGCAAAGTGACTTGACCTCTCTGGGTCTCAGTTTCTTCATCTGTAAAATGGGGTCACAATACCTACGTGTAGTTTGTTACCGGGTGTCTGTTGAGTGACAGGGCTTGCTACACTGACCAGGGCTGGAGTGGGAGGAGGGGGGTGATGAGGGTTGAGTATCAGGGTGAGAGGGCATTGGGCAGGATTCTCAATCTTGGCTGAACCTTAGAATTACATGGGGAGCTTTTATTTATTTATTTTAAAAGATTTTTTAAGTTTGATTTTTTAGAGAGAAAGGAAGGGAAAGAGAGAGAGAGAAACATCGGTGTGAGAGGTAAACATCGATTGGCTGCCTACTGCACGCCCCCCTACTGGGGATTGAGCCTGCTACTGGGCATGTCCCCTGACTAGAAATCCAACTGGCGACCCTTTAGTGCACAGACCAGTGCCCAACCAACCGAGCCACGTGGGCCAGGGCATACGGGCAGCTTTTAAAAAATCTTGATGCCCAAGCTGCACCCTGGGCCAATTATAGCAGAGTCTCTGGGAGCTGAGACCCGGTATCAGTAGCTTTGATTCCAATGTTAAGTGAGCTCATAAATTTAAATCTAACTCCTGCTGTTTCTTCTCTGCTCTTTCTCGGGACTATGGCCCAAAGGGTAGCTAATGGCGGCCATCCTAGGCCTGGGGGCAAGGTGGGGAGGAAGGCACTTCAGGTGGGTGAGCTTTCAGACTCCCTCATACCCGAGCAACTGCCTTGGGCTGCCTGTTTCCTCCCGCCAGTTAGGCCGGACTGGCTAAGTGACATCATTTGAAAGCTAAACAAGTCAGATCGCAGCATGCTGCTGAAGCCTCACCATCCCTCACATACATCGGGTCTTATTTTTAAAAACTCTCCTTAATGATAGTTATACACTGAAATGTTGTTGAAGCTGCCTGTTCAAAACATCAACAATATACTTAAATGTATAATGAGCACATTATGCATTTAACCTGGGGTTAGGTGGAGAATTGTCATCTTGACCACACGATGTGCTGAGGAGAGGTTTCCAGGAGCCCACGTGGGCTCCCTCCAGCCAGGCCCTTCCAGGCCGGGCTGGTCCCTGGCCCACATTTGAGTAATTTGGGCTTGGGAATTACAATGAAGCTTTGTGTCTATATGACGTTCTTGCTAGCATATTTTTGGAGGGCCTTTAGTTTAATGCCTGAACGCCCGAAGATGGAGGGCTGTGTCTCCTTGCTTCGTCAAAGGGGCGGCAAGAGCCAAAGCAAAACCAGGAGTCTAGGCTCCGAGGACCCCCTCTCCGCCTGGAGCAGATGTCGTTGCTTCCTGGAGACCTTTCCCTTTCCCGGGTAAATGCCCGATTCCACCTGCAATGAGGCCTGTGGCACAGATCATGCAATCAGTAGTGCAGATGGTTCTCAAACTGTCTGGTGGCAGAACACCTCGTGTCACCCTAGCATGTGCCAGGTGCCTTATGTGCACTGTTGTGTCTAACTGGCCCTCTACCCTACAGGATGGATATTATCCCCACTTATTTTCCAATGATAAAACCAAGGCTCCGAGAGGTGAATAAGTTGCCCAGAGTTACACAGCTAATAAGTAGCAAGACGGAGACTGGAACCCAGGGCTGACTGACAGACGCCACTCTCAACACTAAGCTACACTACTCCACGTGGCCCAAGTTATCAGCAGCAACCCCACCTCCTCTGGGGTACAGAAATCTGAGGAGTCCTGAGCAAGTCTTGCCTCTCCACAAAACAATCAGATCAAGAGGTACCTGCAGAAGTCGTCCTGTCTTTCTGAAATGACTCCCTCTTACCTCTATGACCACCACCACACACACGTGACCAATAGCTACGTAACAAGCAGCAAGGAAAGGCATTTCTCTTCCTCTGGCTGTTCCCATCCTTCTCTGGAAAGCTCATTGTGTGGACACACCTAAGTCACATCACAGGCCATCAAGACATGTTTCTGGTTTTCACTCTCCCTGTGGCCTCCCTGTGTTTGTGCCTGTCTGGTGCTGGTCCCCCTGGGCAGCAAAGGCTAGAGTTTATCTTAACATCTAGTCTTGATTTGGTGTGTGTGTGTTGGAGGGGGGAAGAGGGTGCTGCTTGGACAACAAACATTTATTTCTCACAGTTCTGGAGACAGGGAAGTCCATGATCAAGGTGTGGGCGATTCAGTGTCTGGTGAGGTTCACAGATAGCCATCTTCTGGCTGTGTAGTCACACGGAGGAAGGGATGACACAGCTCTCTGGGGTCTCTTTATAAAGGTATTAATCCCATTCATGAGGGCCCAACCCTCATGACCTAATTACCTCCCACTTCCCAGTACCATTGCTTTGGGGATTAGGTTTCAACATATGAATTTTTTGGGAGGGGACACAAACATTCAGTTTATAGCAATGGAAAATTCCTTGAGGGCAGGGATGCAATCTGTTTGTCTTTGCCTTTGTTTCTTTCATTCCTACTTTGGAAACCCACTCCAAAGTAACCAAAGCAAAACACAAGCAAGCAGATGGGGATTAGCCTGGATACGGGTGAAAACTGATCTCGGACAAAGAACCCAAGCACTAAAGCATGCTTAACCCTCTCTCCTCTTCTTTCCTCCTCCTCCTCCTCCCTCCCTTCCCTCCACTTCTTCCTGCCCTCCCTCTCCTCCTCCCTCCCTCTCTCTGCCTTCCTCAGATTCACCAGATCCCTGTCTCCTCTCTAGACATCCATTTCCTCTTTTCTTCTTTGTCATCTAATCTTGATTTTTTAAATTCATGTCCATAGAATTGCACTCACAGCATTAAAGCTGAAAAGGATCTTAAAGATTACCCATCTAAATTCCCTGTGTTTATAGCTGGGGAAACTGAGGTTTAGAGTGGTTTAGACATCCACTAAGGGAACGCCATGAATTAGTGGTCAGAACACAGTATTAACAACCAAAGGCTAAGTCAAGGGCTCCCCTTCCCCTTGTTGGTCTGTCCTAGAGTTATGTTTCTCTCTGGCATTTTGATTCCTTTTATAGAACCTACCACTGGGAACCCTCCTCGAAGAGATGAGGCAAGGTGTGCAGGACCCTTGGTACCTGTGGGTGGGTACGGAGAAAGGAACAGGAGGTCACTCACCCTGACCTAGGCCACAGCTTGAGATCAAATGCAGCCTGGAGTGGTGCTAGTCACCGAGCATCTTTTGAAGCTGCAACTCCATGTGGCAGAAGTGTGACTGGGCATTTGGCAAAGTCCCAAGTGGATGGCAGTGTGAGTGAGCCCCGGTGGCAAGGGAAATCGAGGCCTGGGTCCTGGCCCCGCTTGCCCAGAGGACCAGCTCTAGGCTCCTTAAGAGCTTTGGCTTCAGCACAACCTCGATGTGTGGCAGGTACTCAGTGAATTATTGCCTTTGAAACCACCTGGGGAACCACACAAGGGATCCAGGTGCATTCTGGAGGTGTCTCGTCCTGTTTGGGACAAAGAACAGTATCTCACTCTTATTCTGCAGATTCAGTTCTGAATGATTTTAGCTCTTTTTCAAAAATTCAATTTACCTTTCAAGGAAGAAGACTGGTTACTGTTGATGAGATTCAAAGAAAAGTTCCACAGACTTTGAAGGCATTTCTACTGGAAGAGTTCCCACAGGCTTGGGGCAGTGACTCTCAACCCTCTGCCTGTTAGAACCACCTGGTGAGATCTGAACACTCGCTATGCCCCAGCCCCGCCTGCCTAATTCAATCAGAGTGTTGGGAGGTTGGAACCCGCTCCCGTGATCCAGGTGAGGACCCCTGGCGGAGTCTCCCGGGCTGCTGACTTTGAGCATGGCAGCAATGGTTTGAAGAGCTAAGTTCCCATGTGATTGCTCCAAACTGTCCCTAACCACCTTGTCATTCCAGTTTACCCTCGCAGAAGGGCATGTAAGGGTCCATTTCATCCTCTGATTGGACTCAGGTGCACCAGCCCTGCAGAGTGGTTGAGCAGCCCTAGATGGTCGCTTATGGACGGCTGCAGCCTGTTACATGCCTTAAGGTGGAAAACGAGGAAAGAAACTGTCACAAAACAGAAGGGCCTTGCTATCATCCCACTGGCTGGCCCCAAGCATTACTCTCCTTGCCTCTTCATCGTTGCTGCTGGGGAAATCTAGCTGTCTGCTGAGGAAGTTGGGGAAGTTGCTTAATGTCTCTGAGCTTTGATTTCTTCATCTGTAAAATGAGACTCATACTGACCTCGTTGAAGAAAGGGGTAAACAAAATTATGTTGATGAAACACTGGCCCAGTGCCTGCCCATGGGAAAGGCATTCACTGAATAGTAGCTGATGTTTGTATACATTAACTTGCCAGGCCCTTTATTATAACACAAAAGACTCAAAGAGTTTATTTTCAAAGAGGATAATAGCAGTCAGTTCCATTTGAATGTGCCTAGGAAAGGTAATTTCCACTCCTTCCTGCTTAACTGCTCGGGTGTGAACGCGGAGTTCAGAGTCAGCCACCTATAGCGGCAGTTAGTGTCCCTCCATTGGATGCTGATCCAACATCACCCTTCCAAGGGCGGCCACATTTCAGTACCACGGTGGAAAGCAGAATGTGTGAAGGTCCTTTAAGACGTTATCTTTCACGATAGAAAGAAACAGCTTCCAGCTTCCATGATCAGATTGTGACTGCTTTCAAAGTCGGGCACCACAGAGCCGAGGGGAAGAGATCCCCATCAGCAATAGTCATAATTCCTTACGTGCATAAGATGCTTTCAGTTTTAAAAGCATTTCCCATCATCAGTGCAGGAACCTTCCACCTGATTTACAGATACAGAAACTGTGGACTGAAGTTACTCAGTGGAAGGGGGCTGAAATGTCTGATGCTCCCGAGGAGCACACTGACTCCAGTAGCCGCGGAGGAGAGGCTGGGTCCACCCAGTGACTATTCCCTGTTTCCTATATGAGCCAGGACTGTCTGAATGTCAGGAAAGACAGGGAGGGGACAGATGTGGTGCTGTCTTCACGGAGCCCACAGGTTAACGGAGTCTGAGCAGGAGGGTCACTCTCCATCTCCAATCTGGTCCTCTGCTCAGGGCGCTCTGACCTTAGCAATGAGTCTCCACTGTAAATCTCCACTGGGCACACGCTCCAGAAAAGGCAGCTCCTCTGCTCACCGGCCTGACACAGGCCTCCAAGCCCACAGCTTCTGGCATTTCCCTCAGTTTGGTCGGCTGGTGCCCACATACAGCGGGTGATCAGAGCCCCACATGTGTTGTCTTTCAGGTCTCAGACATTCGAGGTCTGTGGGCCGAGCTGGGGGCCGGTGGTCAGAGGCCCGTCCTCCCTTGTTGATACAGCTCACAGAGGAGCCTTCTTGGTGCACACTCCCTTCACCACAGTTTTGGTTACGGATGTTTGGCCACAGGCCCCACGACTTCTGTGTTAGGTGTTGGGGGTGGAAAAGCAAGGGACAGGGAGGCAGAAAGCTATTTTCATTCTGTCCTAATGGCTTAAAACACTAGCTTCTGGTGTGCCTTATTTAGATGAATAGTCTTGCCCTAAAAAAAGTCAAAGCTGTGACTCAATTGAGCTCCCAAGTGGCTCAAAATGCTCCGGGTCCTGTCTGGGGCTATTCTGAACGTCTTCAGATGGTGTGAGGTGGACACAATGATTAGACAACTGAAAGTGCTTTTTGAAATCATCCCCCTGGATTTGGGGGGCAGGATGAAAAACACTGGTGTTTGGGAGCCCAGCTTGCTGTTTCTGTCCACTTTTATTTTTAAATAGCATGGGTGGGAGGTCGACTCACCCATTCAAAAAAAAAAAGTGTGTTTCTAGCCTGCCAAAGCAGAGGGTAGGGAACTTGCAGACACTAAGGTGAGCCCAGAGCCCAGATCCTAGCTGTGGAACCACACATGCTTCGTGCTCCAGTAACATGCTCTCGTGTGCAAAGGAGCCGGTGGCAGGGCCAGGGTGGGAACACATCTTCAGTTCACACCTCTCCTCCACACCAGGCTGGAGGGAGGACTGTGGAGCGGGGTGAGTTTGCCTCTGGTGTCCTGTGCTGCCTTCTGATCACTGCACGTCCCCTTCCCTGGCCCCACTGTTGAGTCCTGTCCATGTGCTCCTTTCAGACAGCATCATATGCTCCAAAATGATCTCTGCCTTGCCACACCATCTCATTAAACGATGGCTTCTTATTCATGTAGAACCCCCAGTGGCAGGAGAAAAATGTGTTCCTCACTTTGTCCTAGGGTCCAGCCTGCCTGGTCTCAGGATCTCAGCAGGATGTACAGACAAGAAAAGGGGCGAGGACAGCTGTGTGGGTTCTGGGGACTTGGTTCAAATCCTGCCCATGCTGCTTCCTGACTGGATGACCGTGGAGTAAGGCTCTCTCCTCTTTGAGCTTCAGTTAACTTTTCTGTGATAAGCTCCTGGGCCACCAATCTACAGAAACATTTCTATCAATGGCTTCAGACAAATACAAGCAATAATGGTGGTCCTTGTCAAGTTTAGAAATCAGCCTTCATTCACGAGGTCAGTGCGTATACCACTCAACCACCCACTGCGGCGTGGACGGGCTCGGCTGAGTTACAGCTGCGGCGGTGCTCAGGAGCCTGCAGCCAGACTCAGCTCTCCAGGAATATTGTTATCACGGGTAGTTTACATCTGTAGAGAGTGCTCAGATGCAACATCTAATTTGCATGGAGTCTTACAACACCCTGTGAGAGGCAGAGAATCATACCCATTTCACCAATACCGTAAGGAAATTCAGACTCAAACGGGCGAAATATCTCATCTGAGAGCAGGGCCCAGGTTTTCTGACTCCAACACTGGGGTTCTTTGCCACTTGGACAAAAGTACTCTCAAAAAAAAACAACAACAAAAGCTCACTATAGTCAAAACACAGGTCAAGACTTTTGTAAATTTTTGTCAACAGCTAGATAAAGTCAAGCAAAGGCTTAGATGTGGCTTTCGAACGGCGGGTTCCCCACCACTGTTTGCAGCTTTGCAGAGCTGCAAAGTCAGGTTTGAACAGCCAGGCGACAAAGGTTTCTGTAAGGGTGACCTCAGAAGAATGATCGAGTTTCCCCCAAGAGGACTCTTGGGAACAGTCCGGACTCTCTCTGGGCTGCTGGTGGGTAGGAGGGTGAGGAAAGAGGAAGAGAAGTCCGATGACTGCTTCCAACTAGCTGTATCGAGGGAGTTTCTTCGCTGGAGTTCAACTGCTCTTCTTAAATTCCCACTTCAATTAAATTAAAATAAAAATACCTGGTCAAAGTCAGAATCCGATATTCCAACCTGAAAAATGGCTCCAGAAATAAGGAGGAGCAAATGTGACGGAACCCTCTGCGTGTGGAAACAGATGGCAGAACACTGATTTTTCCATTCTGTTCCTTCCACCCATCCACCCGTCCACCCACACGGCCATTCTTTCATCCCACACAGATATCAGAGAGAGAGGAAGGGAGAGAGAGCGAGAGAGAAGCATCCATATGAGAGAGAAACAGTGATCAGTTGCCTCCTGTATATGCCCAGACTGAGGATCAAACCTGCAATGCAGGTATGTTCCCTGACCAGAAGTCAAACCCACAACCTTTTGGTGTACAGGACGATGCTCCCTACCCAGCCAGGGCATAAGCGTTGACTCTTAAGGCACCTAACCGGAGCTGCTGTGGCTCACCCGGCAGTCACAGCCGCAGCTAAGAACAGTAGCCCTGGCGCCTCTTCTCAGGGGCGAACCTGGCTCAGAGCGGCAGTGTGGTCTCCTCAGTTACCCCCCTTCCTTCCCTCCTTCCCTTTTCATCTGGGCCAGTGCTCTCAGATGTGGTGAGGATGGTGATTTCCCAAAGCACGGCTGTTATTTTGTTTCCATATTCAGCCCACCTTGATGCCATGTGTTTAATTTCAAGGCACCATTGGACCCTTTTTTTCCCTCTGCTTCTTAGAAACAGGTCCTCCCAGAACTGCCTGGGCTCCTCCCCCACCACATACAGCTCGTTACACCCACACCCCCTCATCAGAAGGCCCAGAAGGATGCCTTCCTGCTGTCATTGTCAGGAATCCACCCCGAGGGGGGGTCATACGGCCGCATAGGTGGGGGGAGGGAGGGGGGTGTGCGGCCAAAGTGGACTGGACACAGCACCAGGAGGCAGGAGACCGGTGAACCAAGGAGCTCCTTGGTTCTTGTCCTGGCTCTGCCGGTAAATAACTCGCTCTCAGACCAGGCAAGCAGCTTCAGCGGTCCCTCCTTCCGTTTCTTTATCTGTATCTCAAGGTTGGGCACCTGCTTTGGCGACAGGGGTACCGCGAGGGTGCCTAGACACAATGAGATATCCCGTGTTAAAAGATTCCAGTCCTATCTAAAAATCAATTATTATGAAGGACAGATTGCTAAAGGGACAAAAGAGGGTCCTGCTGCTTCCCTACCACTGGCTTATGTTTTTCTGTGACCCCGGAGTAAGATGAATCACCTCTGAGATCTGGGGCTGGAGGTTCCTGCCCAGACAGTTCTAGAAAGGGTTGAGAAACCAGAAGTCTGTCACACAACAAATGCTTACAACAAGTACTGTCAAACAACAGAGATGGTATCGCTGCTGGTATTTATGGCTGTAAAAAGGCAACATGATTTCAAAATCTTTAGCTAGAGTGTGAGAATATTCATCTGCGTAGGTAGGTCTTTTAAACTTCTTTTTCTCATTGTGCTTACATCTGGTTCTTCATGTATTTATCCCACGTGTACTTCTTTTTAAAAATTACTTTGCCTTTTTTTTTTCTCATTTCTTCTGATATTTCTCCCTTAAACTGGTCATAATTCAAAAACAAGGTAAAAAACAGTAGTTATTCAAAGTTCATTGTGTTTACCTGTGTTTATTGAGTTTTAAATACCCTGTTCTAATTTTTAAATCGGGTGGATAGAATATCTTATGAGTGGTGAAACCATCAAGCGAGAAAGCTTATTTTTCACGAACACACTAGAATTTTTTTTACAACAGTGTTTTGAAACTATTTGCGGAGGGATTCTTTTCAGATCCTGAATGGCAGCAAAATCCTCCTTCCAGGAAAGATCCTTAGAAACAGCCCAAAGTGAGTTGGGTTTGTCTGTGAAGCCCGAACAGCTCTGTCCTTAGCAGCCTCTCAGACCTTTACTTCCCCTTCCCTGCCTCGGCCAAGCTCTCTGTGGTCTGGGGCTCCTCTCCCTATACCCTCCCGTGTCTGCCCCTCAGTCATGGGGGCTGGAAGGTACTGCCTTTATCTATTTATTTTTTGTGGTACGTGCCCGTAGCAGGAGCTGAACCCGGGACTTTCTGGTCCGCAGGCCGACACTCAACCGCTCAGCAAACCGGCCAGGGCTGGAAGGCACTGCCTTTAGACCTGAGGAAAAGGGGCACTTGTCCTGGGCCTTACACTTTATTGGGCCTGCTCTGGTCCTCCTCCAGCCCTGCCCTTCCTGTGGAGTGAGGAGTTCACGGGGCCCAGTGGCTGTGCCCTGGGAGCCTGTACCCCACCCCTCCACTAGACCATCGCTAGGGTACCAGGAACTCCCCAATTCCCTGCCCAAGGGCCTCCAAGCCCAATTTCGGGGCCTGCACAAGCTCTCAGCTTGCACTGCTGCTGTGCTTACCCTTGGCGGAGAGGTCAGAGGCAACGGCAGGTGTGTGTGGTTTGTGTGGAGGGTTGGGTGTCAAGGTGCCTTCATCTAAGGCCCCTCATGGTATCAGACAGAGCTGGGAATGACAAGCAAATGAGGTAGGGGGACCTATAAGTTGGGGGTTGGGGGCTCTCCCCTGCTACTGTAGTTGGACTTAGATTTTGGAGAACTATGAAAATTCTAAATCTGAACCAGGCATTCCATCTTATGATGGGATATTCGTCAAGGTTGGAGGAGAGAGCATATTTTATTTCACATTTTGTTAGCTTGATTTATCATTTTGCCCAGCCGGTATGGCTCAGTGGTTGAGCACTGACCTATGCACCAAGAGGTCATTGGTTTGATTCTCAGTCAGGGCACGTGCCCAGGTTGTGGGCCCAATCCCCCGTGGAAGCAGGCAGGAGGCGGCTAATCGATGTTCTCTCTCATGGATGTTTCTATCTATCTGTCCCTCTCCCTTCTTCTCTCTCTAAAATCAATAAAGAAAAAGAAATTTAAAACATTCAGGCCTATGGTCTGTTTGCACTTTTGCCTTGTATGTTGAGGTGCCTGAGCTGGGGCAAGCCAGTTGCTCTGGCCTAGTGTCTGCCTCTCAGCCCAGCCCGTTGGAAGACCCCAACTTCACCCCAGATCCTGACTTATAGCTCCCTCATGGCGTCATGCCACAAGGCTGGGGCCAACCTCCATCCAGCCCTGGTTTCTGAGAGCCCTGGAAAGGCAATTTCAACAACTGAGAACCAGGCTGGGCGAATCTGGCTGGGGCTTAAGCTAGATCATTGACTTGTTTATTTCAAGATGGGGGGAGGTTTGAAGGGAAGGGGCTGGTTTCTTCTGTGGCTGGCAGCTGGCTCTTCAGACAGCTCCACAGGAGATCTGGGTGCAGGCAGCACAACGGCTGGAGGGAGCTGAAAGGGGGCTGGGGCTTTGCCAAAACCTGAAGTTGAGAGTTCAGGTAGTCCAGGCCAGGAGAGGGCAAAGCCCAGGCCCAGGGCAAGACCATGAGCAAAGCCTGCAAAGCCCAATCCAGAGTCGGGTACAGGAGGATCGGTGAGCGCTGGATGGTAAAGGACAGTAGTACTTACTGTGGTCTGAATGTTTGGGTCCTCATGAAATTCACAGGTTGAAACCCTAGTCCTCAGTGTAACGGCACCAGGAGGTAGGTGTTTGGGAGGTGACTAGGTCATGAGGGTGGAGTCCTCATGATCGGGATTAGTGCCCTCATGAAAGAGAGCCCAGGGAGCTTGCTTGCCCCGTGGACCTGGCAGGGCCACAGCGAGAATTCCAGCTGAGACCCAGGAGGGGGGCCCTCACCGGAACCTGACCGTGCCATCACCTTGATCTTGCACTTCTAGCCTCCAGAACTGTAAGAACTCAAATTCTGTTGCCTACTGGTCGCCCAGTCTGGTACTGGACTGAGTTTCCCTGTGGAAATTGATTCTCAACACCTCTCAGGGAGGCTCCGTGAGGTGTGGGAAGGAGCCTCAGTCAGGTGGGAGCTGAGACCCGGGGCGTGGTGGCCGGCAGAGTTCCGAGGCAGCGGCTCAGCTCTTGCAGGATGCCCTCTGCTGGGTGCCCTGCTCTCCCCTGGCTCTCTGGAGCTTCTGGGACAGGGAGTCCGATGGCAACATGAATGGCACCGGGACTAGAGCATGTGGCGCGAGGCGCTGAAGCAGAGGCCAAGTCCACCTGGCAGGGGTCCTGCTCATGCTCCAGTTTCTCCAAAAGCTTCCCAGACTGCCCTTCCCCTGGCCAGAACTCTCACGGCCGACAGGTCCAGACCCTGTGTGTCTCTCTGCATTCAGTCCCTTCTACAGGGCAGGTATCGTCTTTCTGCAACAGTGTTGAATAAGGCCTGCACCCTAGGGGGAAGATGGACAAAAAGAATCCAGCAGATACCCATAGCCTGCGTTTCAGGCAGGAGGGCATGCCAGAAACGGCCAAGCAGGGCGGGGGGACAGAGGCCGCTCAGAGGAGGGGTCTGAGGTGCAGGTGGGGAAGGGGTCATGAAAGGCCTCTCTGAGGAGGTGACATCTGAGCAGAGGCCCCATGTGGGTGGGAGCTGGAAGAGGAGCATTGCTGGGCAAAGGCCCTGGGGGCAGGCTGGAGTGGATGGGTGAGCGACGGTGGTGGAAGTGAGGACTGGGAGGTTGCCAGGCCCTGGATCATGTAGGGCCTCGTTGGCTGCTGTGAGGACACTGGATTTTACTTCTAGTGACGGACATTGTTGGCATGTTTGAAACAGGGCAATGGTATAGTATGACATGGGAAAGGGGACACTGGGACTTCTGCATAGATAATGGACTGAGGGAGGCCAGGTTGGAAGCCTGGAGCCTCCTGCAAAGCTCCAGGCCATAGAGGCTGGTAGTGTGAACTCGGCCAGAGGTTCTCGTCCAGAATTCAGGGAGTTCCTGCACTTAGTTGAGCCGAGGGGGCATTACACACACACACACACACACACACACACACACACACACACACACACACATTTCACTGACCACTAACTAAATTTTAGCATTTCCTTCACTGCTAAATACAGGCAACAAATCACATTAACATGAGCAGTCCCTGTGGCTTTGTCACTTCTAGAAATCATAGATGTTTTTAGATCCTATTTCATGCAGCTCCTGTAGGTACCTAGTAAGACTGTATTCATCGCTACTCTGAGATTATAATGATCAGACTTGCCACCAAATCTCTTCACCTAATGTGGTGATCATGCAGCACACACATTAGTATGTTTGTTACTTAAAATAGTATGATATCTATATTTCAATATGATTGGTTTCTTTTGCAAGCCTCAGTATTTTATTTATGTATTTACGAACATTATTCTGAGGCAGGGGTCCCTAGGTGCCCGGTGAAAAAGCTGCCAGGACAAGGTGGACGCGGGGTGTGGTGAGGCGCGGTCAGGTTCTGGGTGTATCCTGCGGGTGGAGCAGCGGAACCAGCTGCTGGAGGAGGTGTGGAGTGAGAAGGAAGACGAGCCAGGACTCCGGGCCTTCGGCCTGAGCAGGTGGATGAAAACTGACCGTGTCACTACAGAGGTGAGGGGAAGAGCAGGTGTGAGGGAACAGGAAATGGCAAGTTCCGTTTGGGGTGTGTTGATTATCAGACATCCAAGAACAGAGGTCCAGTGCACAGTCATATATGCAAATCTAGAGCTCAAGAGAGAGAGTGGGGCTGGAGATTCAAATTTGGGAGGCATTAGGCTGTAGACTGAATTGAAAGCCACAGGACTGAATGTGGTAAATATCACTGCACTCGTCTCTAGATAAGGAAACTGAGGCTAAGAACAATAAAATGCGGTCCCTACCATGGGCAGAGCCTGGTCCTATACTGAGCAGCCCCTACTCTGCTCCAGCAGGCCCCTCTCATAAGGACCACTGCAAGGGGAAATTGTCTGGTGGAAGTAGCCTGGCATGAGAAATGAAACACATGAAGTTTTGCCCTGGCCGGTTTGGCTCAGCGGTTGGAGCGTCGGCCTGCAGTACAGAGAGACCCGGGTTCGGTTCCCGCTAAGGGCACGTACCTCGGTTGCAGTTTGTCCCCGGCCCTGGTTGGGTCGTGCAGGTGGCAGCCACTCGATGTGTCCCTTTCACGTCGATGCTTCTCTCTCTCTCTCTCTTCCTCTCTCTCCTTCCCACTCTACCTGAACAAAAAAATGGAAAAATGTCCTCGGATGAGGATAAAAAAAAGAAAAAAAAGAAATACATGAAATTTTCTTCCATCTTGACAAGTGGAACATCTCCTAATTCAAACCCTCGCGTGCCTGTGGAGCCCGGTCATTTTGCATGCGCCGGACTGCTCCAGCCGCAGTGTATTTCAGGCCAAGATTACTTTTAAAAGGTGGTAATTTAACTGCACAGCCAGAGACATTCTCATATACGATTGCTCACATCGATGCTAAACCTCAAACACTATTTACCAGAAACACAAGGTGGTTAGTAATTTTGTTTGCTGACACGAACGCACAGAGCAGTCATGACCAATGTGACTGACTGGGCCTGGTTTCCTTGTCTGTTATCCAGAAGGGTTCAGCGAGGTGTTGCGAACATCCCCGAGGCTAACATGAGGTCCTGCTTTTCTCTCAACTTGCTTCCCCTTGTGTGAATGCCCAGTAATTCTGGGAGAAGTGTTATATAAGTAGAGGGGTGGAGAGTTCCAGGTGAGGTCATCAGGGTTTCTGTTTCTGTTTCTGCTCTAATCTGGGGTGCATCTTTCTATATTTTGGGGTCTCCATCGTTTTTAAGCTCCTGAATGAGAAGGGAAACTTTCAGAAGTGACTGGAGAGATAAATTTCATGATTATAGGACACTCCAAATATAACATAAAAGCCCAGAAGAATCCTGTATTTGAATCACCCTAAAAGTATTTCTCAAGTATTCTGTATCCCAGAGACCATGGTGTTTGCATACAGGTGAAATGTGGTGTAGTGGGAAGAATATGGGCTTTGGAGAAAGGAGACCCAGCCCCAGCCTCAGTGCTGCCACTTTCTAGCTGGGTGACCTGGGGGCACGTTTCGGTTGTAGCGGCTGCTGGGTGCCTACAACGTGCCGGGTGCTTTGTAGAAAAGGTTTCTTCCCAGCATGATAATCACTCTCATTTTACACATGAGGAAACATTACATACAGCTTACTGCAGGTCTCCAGCTAGTGGGTGGCCAGGATTCAAACACAGATTATCTAGATGATCCCAGTTCTGCTCATTATGGCTGGGAGGCCTGGGGTGGGAAATATACACGGAGTACCTGAGACATAGTGTTGCTCAGTGAACAACAGCCCCCCCCCTTTTTGTGCATGCAAAATCAGATAAAACAGGCCCACAATTCCAGAGAAGATGCTTTCCATTCTTTACCACCCCCTTCCATTCTTCCTTCCATCATTTAATTTTCACCAGCATAAGAGTCATCGAGAAGCATCGGTCCCTGGTCTGGGAGTCTCTGTGGTTACCAGGAAGCTTCTATACCCTTTCCCGCAGTGGGGCTGGGCTCCGCCCTTGAGGTCAGGTCTGTGGAAGGTGCGTTTTTGCAGATCTCAGGATCAGCTCGTATCTGCTGAGCACTTAATATGGGACAAGCACGGCAGCCAGCATTTTGAGTATATTTTCTCATTTCATCCTCAGAAGAGACCCGGGAGGTAGGTACCGTGATGTCTCTATTTGAGAAACAAGGAAACAGGCCTAGAGAGGGCCAGTCACTTTTCTAAGGCCGCCCAACTTGCCAGTAGCAGCCAGAATTAGCAATCAGGCCTGCCTGACTCCTAAATTCTTCATGCCCCTTACAAAATAGACATTTCTCTGGGTAAACTGAGGTTTGCCCATCTCCTCCCAGCTGCCTTCTTTGCCCTCCCCACAACCCAGTAAAATAAAATCAAGCCAAAATAGATTATTTGTAAAAGGAAGATCCCTAGGCGTTTGGGAGGGCCAGGGCCTCAGTAAACAGCCGCTGCTGAAGGGAAAGGTCTGTGCGTTCTGTGACGAAGGCCCCGTGACGGCCACACCCCCGACTCAGTGATTGTACTCCTGGGATTCTGCGAAAGTTATATTTAACACAAACAAAAACCTCCCTGAGTATGTTTATCATAAAGTTATTTTCATATCTAAAATTTAGAAGCAACATAAATGTCCAAAATAGGGAACGGGTTGTGAACTACTATGCAGCACCCACACGCCTGACCACTACACAGCCGTCCCAGTGGTGATTTTTAGGCCGTTTAGAAATGGACACACATTTATGGACACATCACATATGACTAAGTGGGAAAAGTAGGGTATGAAATACATACGTGCCTAAGTCCAGCATGTGCGCATGCGGGCAAGGTCTGGAGAGGAGTCCGGGAAGAGGGAACCAGGGGTGTTAGGTTGGTGGGATCTCAGGTGCTTTGTGCTTTTTATTTTTATTTTTTAAAGCAGTTTCTGCTCACGTCAAAAAAAATTCAAACAGTTAAGAAGGTGTGAAGTTGAAAGTATTTCTACTTGCCAGTAGCAGATCCTCTTACATTTTCTTGTATCCTTTTCGTGGATGAATGTTTTTCATTTAAAAAATTCTTCATTGCTAGTTTCAGTTATAAACACAGCAAAACAAGTCATTTCCCCCCCTAGAATAGCCAGTACCTGTTTCTTTCAGATCATCTGGGTTCCTTCAATAAGACTTGGCTCTGATTATTGCCATTTTTTAATTTGAAAAATTTCAGACATACAAAAAATTTAGAAAAGAATGTAATGGTCGGTCCCATGGATACCTACCACCCAGTATAAAAACAAAACTGTATTTAAAATACAGTTTTATTTTAAGGCCCCTGGGTACACCCCCTAATCCCATCTCTCCCTCCCTTCCTGTTGGTGGTCACGACTCCTGAATTTGCTGTTCATTATATTTGTCTGCTTTTGCTATGTATATATAGCTCTCAAAAATATTTGCTCTTGGTTGGCATGCTTTAAGTTTTTCTATAATTTACACTATATTGTATGTCTCCTTTCTAACTTGCTTGCTTCACTTAATATTATTTTTGTGAGATTTATCACTATTGCTACAAACAGTTTATTTTTGCTGCTGCTTAATATTGCTTTGTATGAATAGAGCAGTTCTTTGGGGTCCCACCTGCCCATGTCCTCTCAGCGCTCACCGTTTCCCTGCACACAGGCCTGGGTCCCCACATCTTTGGCTCCTGGGGCCTGTTTTGCTCTGAATTTAAGAGCCCCCAGGAGTGGCCCTCACCCACGCCTGAGGGGAGCTGATGGATAGATTCCCCACCCCCTTGCTCCTCAGGCAGGATAACGCCGAGTGAGGCGCATGCTCTATACTGTCCCTAGAATTCCAGGTGGGACTAAGCTCCAGTTAGTTGCCCAGAGTGGTAACCTGCTTAATAATCATCTCAGGTTGGGTTCTCCAGAAACAGATGCCGAACCAGAGCTTGGAGTGCAAGGTAAAGTTTACTAGGAATTAACACCTGCAAAAGGAAAGGGGAGAAAGCAGGATTGGGTAGAGGGAGAAGCAGCACTGTGACGCAGGCCGACGAAACACTGGCAGCCTACTGCGAGCTGGGGAGCGGGTGGGTGCCTTCAGAGGCAGGCCAGCGCAGTTCGGCCTTTGTTACCCTGCCGTGCTCAGGCCCTGGCTGTGGGCTGCCCCAGGGACGGCGGGACTCTGCTGAAGCTGCTCCCGACAACTGAGGTAGCCCCTGAAGGAGATGACAACGGGAGGCTGTCTTCTGACCTCAAACCCAACAGCGGGGCAGCTGTGCCTTCCTTAAAGGGGGCTCCGGGAAGTATGCTGGGGTGGAAGAAAGTTTCCTCTACCTCTCTAGTCTCTTTCAGTTGATCTGTTACTTAAATCTACATGAGACAGATTAATAAGAGAAAATAACCAAATTTAATTACATATGTATGTATGGGAACCCCACATACACGAGCAGTTCAGAGGCAGAAAGAGAAAATTGTGTGTGTGTGTGTGTGTGTGTGTGTGTGTGTGTGTGTGTATTAATGCCTGAGGCCTCAGAGGGGCAGAGGATAATTTGCAGGATGATAAGAAGAGCAGATGTTCAGTGATTAGAAGTTTGCCCTGCCTTCTAAAGAGGTCATAGAAAGTTATCTATAGTAATAACTCTTATTATGGACAGGGCCAAAATTTAAGTTATTATTTTTTTAAATTTCCTTTTCTTTTTTTTTTATACTCACCTGAGGACATTTATCCATTTTTTGTTCAGGTAGAGTGGGAGGGAGAGAGAGAGAAACATCAATGTGAAAGGGACACATCGAGTGGCTGCCACCCGCACGACCAACCAGGGCCAGGGACAAACTGCAACCGAGGTACGTGCCTGTAGTGGGAACTGAACCCGGGTCTCTCTGGACCGCAGGCCGACGCTCTAACTGCTAAGCCAAACCGACCAGGGCTTAATTTCCTTTTCTTTATTAATTTTAGAGAAAGAGAAAGGGAGAGGGAGAATGAGATAGAAACACAATGAGAAAGAACATGGATTGGCTGCCTCCTGCATACCTCCCACTGAGGATCTGGCTCACAACCATGTGCCCTGACTGGGAATCGAACTGGCGACCTCTTGGTGCATGGGTCGATGCTCAACCACTGAGCCACACCAGTTGGACCAAAATTTAAATTATTTAAGAAGAGGTAAAAGGCCCAGTTGGTGTGGCTCAGTAGATTGAGCATTGCCCCACAAACTGAGAATTTCCAGTTCGATCCCTGGTCAGGGCACACGCCTGAGTTGCAGGCTCGATCCCCAGTGGGGGACATGCAGGAGGCAGCTGATAGATATTTCTCTCTCATGTCGATGTTTCTATCTCTCTCTTCTTTCCTCTCTCTCTAAAAAAATTAATAAAACTGCCCTGGCCGGTTTTTCTCAGTGGTTAGAGCGTCAGCCTGCGGTCCAGACAGACCTGGGTTCAGTTCCCACTAAGGGCGCGTATCTCGGTTGCAGTTTGTCCCCGGCCCTGGTTGGGTCGTGTGGGTGGCAGCCACTCGATGTGTCCCTTTCACATTGATGTTTCCCTCTCTCTTCCTCTCTCTCCCTCCCACTCTATCTGAACAAAAAATGAAAAAATATCCTCTGGTGAGGATAAAAAAAAAAAATCAATAAAACCATATTAAAAAAAAATAAAAATAAGAGGTAAAAGTTTCTCTTGAGCCTGCAGGGTCTTGGATTGCCTTCAGCCTAAAATAATCCGCATGCTGAAGTAGCATATCTTGGGGAGGCCTGTCAGGCGCCCCTTCACAGCACATCTATGTCTACACAAGAAAACGCCTTTTATTGGCATTTTCATCTGTCACGCTTTCCTGTCGCACACTTGGGATCACCTCCCAGGTGAACTACTTGTACTTGTGTCCTTGTCTCAGGGTCTGCCTTTGGGGGAACTCAAACTAAGACAATGAATATTTCTCAATGTACTTATTTATTTTTCTGTTAAAGGATATCCAAATTGTTTCCAATTTTTGGTACTGTGAACTATACTGCAATGAACTTTCTTGTACAAATCTCCTTGCGTTCTAAAGTAAATACCTAGAGGCAGACTTCTTGGGTCATAGGGTATGCATGTCTTCAATTTTACTAGGGGTTAGATCAAGACACTGTAGCTGAGGTCAAGCTTGAGGGTATGTATATACTTGGGGGACAGCCTCATATTAAAAAAAATTGTGCCAGTTGGACTTTAGCACAGACCAGCCCTCAGAATCCTACCTCTAGAGCAGAGAATTTCCAACTTGAATGTGCGTACAGATCCCCTGAGGATCTTGTTAAATTTCAGATTCTGATCTAGTAGGTTTAGGCTGGGACCTGAAAGTCTACATTTTTAAGCTTTAAGATGTTCTTCTGCTGCATCATGGACCTTACATTGAGTAGCAGGCTCTAGAGAATGAGTCTGATTCTATCAAAGTACAGTATAAGATCTATGCTTTTTTTTTTTTTAACCATTGTTAACGAATAGGGAGAAAAGAGATGGCCTAACAGAGGGGAATGGCCTGTGGGCTAAACCATTAGGATATTAGAGGGGCATTATGCTACTAGGCATCTAGGAATCTGGTGGATTTGGGGGTACAGTCAATTCTGGTTATTTCTCACTTTAGTCATGGTGGAAGACAGACCAGTGTGGTCTTACAGGAATACAAATCTGTCTTGTTAAATGTCATCTGATTTTTTAGCTCTTTTCCACTGTCGTTCCAGACACAATGTTTGGCTGTCAATTTGAGGGTACTGTGGCATTTGCCTCTGCAGGGTGCCCAGGTCAGGTAGGTCTGTACTTGAGTCCCTGAGGAGGTAGATCTGCTGGGCTGCTTTGAGGGTTCACAGCCATGAACCAGCAACGTGGAGGGGTTCTCTGTTTATTCCCATAAATGCAGAGGGACATTTAACATTAATTAAAACAAAATGAAAGCACTTCCATTTCCATTCAAGATAGAGTAACAAGGATTGAATTTATCCTCAAAAAAAAGAACTAAAAAACTAGACAAAATATTTGAAACAATGGCAACAAATGAAATGGGGAACAATTTAGGTGAGTCCTACAATTATCTAGCTCACTACCTGGGGAAAGTTTTCAGGCTGTGGCACATGGAGAGGGAACCCAGGCAGAGCACAGGACGCTCTCTGAGCTGAGTAAACAGAAATGGGGTCCAGGGAAGCCAAGGTAGCTAGAGCTCACAGGGCGGAGTAACAGAGAGGAGAAAGCTGAATATAGAGAGACTCTGAAGATCTGCTGAGGATCCCCTTTGAGTATTCACTCGTATGAGTACTGATCAGCCCATGCATATGAGGAACCTTGTTGAGACCAGGGAAAAAGACACCAAAGAGATTTGAGGGAAAAGCACTCAGAAAATACAAAGAGAGAATCTTAAAAGCAGCAAGAGAAAAGCAGTTTGTAACCTACAAAGGAACTCCCATAAGACTGTCAGCTGATTTCTCAAAAGAAACTGCAGGCCAGAAAGGAGTGGTAAGAGATATTGAAGGTGATGAAAAGCAACGACCTACAACCAAATTACTCTATCCTGCAAAGCTATCATTTAGAATCGATGGAGATATCAAGAGTTTCCCAGACAAGAAAAAGCTAAAGGAATTCATCACCACCAAATCAGTATTATATGAAACGGTGAAGGGTCTTCTTGAAGGAGAAGAAGACAAAAAATATGAACAATAAAATGGCAATTAATACATATCTATCAACAATTGAGTCTACAAACAAAATGAGCAAGCAGAACAGAAACAGACCCATAGATACAGAGAGTATGTTTCTGTTGCTTACCAGATGCGCAGGGGTTGGAGGGATGGGTGAAAAGGTGAAAGAATTAAGAAGTACAAATTGGTTTTTAGACTGATGAACCTCAAAGGGAAGGGGGGAGAGAGGGCTGGATGAGATAAACCAAAGAACTTCTATGCATACATGCATAACCAATGGACACCGACAACAGTGTGGGGAAGGCAGGAGGGGGGCAGGATTGGGGAGGAGGGGGTCAATGGGGAAAAAAAGGAGGACGTCTATAATACATTCAACAATAAAGATGAGTTTAGAAAAAAGAAAAAGTACTCGGAGTTCACATAAGGACAAAAATAATGCCTGTTCCCAACAATCAGAGTGGAAAACCTCATAATTCAGGAGGCTCTTATTGGAATACTAAGAAGGCTATTCTGGGGTGGGGGTGGGGGTGGGATTTAACTCTAGATTAAATGCAGCTCTGGTCTGCCCTAACAAAATTAAAAAATAAGACCTGAAATGATCAAACTATATCGAATTAACTTACCTGCATTCTAGAACAAAACTCAGGCGTGTTATATAACTACAAAATATTCAACATCCAACAAAGTAAAAATTTACAATGTTTGGTATCCAAACAAAAAAATACCAGGCATACAAAAAGGCAGGAAAATACAATTCAGAATGAGGAGAAAAATCAGTTAGTCACAACTGACCCAGAAAGAATACAGATGATAAAATTTACATATAATAATAAGGAGTTATTATGACTATATTCTATATTTCAAGAAGCTAGAGGAAAGACTCAACATGATAACTATAAATATGAAAGATATAATATAGACCCAAATTGAAACTTTTAGAGAGAAAAACTAAGATGTCTAAGATGAAAAACACACTGGCTAGAAATATTAGCAGATTAGACACTGCAGAAAAAGGAAGAGTAAACTTGAAACCATAACAATAGAAGCTATCTAAAATAAAACTTCGAAAAAAGGCTTAAAAAAATTAGAGCATCATTGAACTATAAAACTTTAAGTGGCCTAACATATGTGTAATTTAGAGAATGGAGTCTCTGAAATAGGGGGCCAAAGGTCAAAAATAATATTTGAGGAAATAATGGTCAAAGTGTTCTAAATTTGATGAAACTGTAGACTCACCGATATAAGGAGCTCAACAACCCCCAAGCACAAAAGCATAAAAAAAAGCAACATAGGAGCACAGCATAATCAAATTGCTTAAATCCAGCAATAAAGAGAAAAATCAAAAGCAGCTGAGAGAAAAGACACAGTACAGGGAAACAAAATAAAGATAACAGAAGATTTCTTGTCAGAAACAAAGCAAACTAGAAGACAGTAGAATTTTCAAAACACTAAAAGAATAAAATGATCAAACTAGAATTCTATACTCAATAAAAATATCTTTAAAAAATGAAAATTATCGCCCTTGTTGGTTTGGCTTAGTGGTGAGAGCGTTGGTCCACAGTCCAGAGAGGCCCGGGTTCGGTTCCCACTAAGGGCACGTACCTTGGTTGCAGTTTGTCCCCGGCCCCAGCTGGGGTCGTGTGGGTGGCAACCAGTTGATGTGTCTCTCTCACATCTATGTTTCTCTCTCTCTCTTTTCCTCCCTCTTTCCTTCCCACTCTATCTGAAGATAAATGCAAAAATGTCCTCGGGTGAGGATAAAAAAATAATGATAATAATACTAATTGTTATAACCCAGTAATTCTCCATCCGCTAGAAGAAGGAACCTCTCCTGGGTTCCTTGAACCGGAGTTATGTTTGCAAAAATTCTTGAAGAGGAAGGTATGTGTCAGCCATGACCACAAGGGTACTGACCATGAGCTTAATTAATCAGGAGATGCCAGACGGGGCAATGAGACATTCAAGGCTGGGGTCTAGTAAATGTTAAGAAATATAAAATAAACAACTCGTGTAGCTACTAACTGCTGATATCCGCTTCTGTACACGTAGCTTGCTTGCTCTGCTAAACTCTTGAGTTACCCGTGTCCTATATAAGCAACCCTCCCCTTGAGCTCGGGGCTGCAGTTCTCCTCTGTGTAGGTTGGCTGCAGTCCCTGCACAGGTAATAAAGTTCCTAATATTCAAAACTACTTTGTGTCTGAGTGAGGTTGATTCTCCTGGGTTACAACAATAATAATAGAACAAACAAAGAATGGGCCAAAACCTTAGCAAACATCTCACCAAAGAAGATCTACAGATGGCAAATAAGCACATGAAAAGATGCTTCACAATATATGCCATCAGGAAAATGCAAATTAAAACAATGAGATACCATTATAGCCAAAATCTGGAACACTGACAACACCAAATGTTGGTGAGGATATGGAGCAGCGGGAACTCTCATTAATTTCTAGTGGGGATATAAAGTGGTAAAGCCACAAACTGGAAGACAGTTTGGTGGTTTCTTATAAAACTGAACATACTCTTACTATATGATCCATCGATCAGACTCCTTGGTATTTACCCAAAGAAGTTGAAAACTTACGTCCACAAAAACCTGCACATGGATGTTTATAGCAGCTTTATTTACAATTGCCAGAACTTGGAGGTGATCAAGATGTCCTCCAATAGGTGAATGGGTAAATAAACAGTGGTACATCCAAATGATGGAATATTATTATTTAGTGCTAAAAAGAAATGAGCTATCAAGTTGTGGAAAAACATGCATATTATTACTAAGTAAAAATCAATCTCAATACTGAATAATTCCAACTATATGGCATTCTGGAAAAAGCAAAACTATGGAGATAGTGAAAATATCAGTGGTTGCCAGGGTTGGGGTAAGAGGGAAGAATGAATAGGCAGAAAACAGAGATTTTTAGGGCAATGAAAATACTCTGTATGATACTATAAGAGTGGATACATGTCATTATACATTTTTCCATAACTCACAGAATATACACTACCAACCCTAAGGTAAAGTGTGCACTTTGGATGATTGTGATGTATCAATGGTACATTTGCTACAATTGCCATCAAATTGTAGCAAATGTACCATTCTGGTGGGAGATGTTGATAATGGGAGAGGTTATAAAGAGTTGAATGTGCCCTGGTCAGTTAGGCTCAGCATTTAGAGCATCAGCCTGCGGAGCAGAGTCCCAGGTTCGGTTCCCACTAAGGGCATGTACTTTGGTTGCAATTTGTCCCCAGCCCCAGTTGGGGTCGTGTGGGTGGCAGCCAGTCCATGTATCTCTCTCACATTGATGTTACTCTCTCTCTCTCTCTTCCCCCCTCTCTCCCTCCCACTCTATCTGAAGATAAATACAGAAATGTCCTTGGGTGAGGATAAAAAAAAGAAGAGTTGAAGGTATGTTTGGAGGCAGGAAGAATATGGGAAATCTTTGTATTTTCCTCTCATTTTTCTATGAACGTAAAACTGCTTTAAAAAAATAAAATCTTGAAAATAAAGAATTACAACAGAAAAAAAGAAAGACAGGTGAAATACTTTTACAGATACACAAAAGCTGAAAGAATTCATCACCAGCAGACTTATTCTGTAAGAAATATTGGAAGTCTGACAAGGAGAGGGAAAATGATACCAGAGAGAAACCTGGATCTACATAAAGGAATAACGAGCATCAGAAAGGACAACTACACAAGTCATTTAAAGACCATGAGAAGAGAAACAGAAGTATGTTGTTATAAGATTCTTATATTATAGATGAAGTGGCATAATACCACTTGAAAGTAAACTGTGAGAAGTTAAAGATACAGACTATGAACCCTAAAGCAGCCACTAAAGTGGCACAATAAAGAGTTGTGATTAATTTAAAAAGAGGCAGAACAAGATGGGAAAATGAACAAAAGATAGATGGGAAAAAATAGAAAACAAATAGCAAGGTGGTAGAATTAAAGCCAGCCATATCAATAATCACAATAAATGTAAATGGGCTAAATATATAAATTAAAATAGATTGTTATATTGGATAAAAAAGCAAGACTCAGCTATATGCTGTCTACAAGACTTCCACTTTAAATATAAAAACACAAATAGCTTAAAAGTTAAAGAATGAAAGAGAATATACTGTGCTAACACTAGTCAAAGGAAAACTGGAGTACTTACATTAATACCAGACAAAGTAGATTTCAGAGAAAGAATATTATCAAAGATAAAAAGGATAATTTCATAATGACAAAGGGGTCAGTTCGTCAAGATGACATGATAACCCTAATTATTCGTAGACCTCATTATAGAGCTTCAAAATACGCCCTGGCCGGTTTGGCTCAGCGGTTAGAGCGTTGGCCTGCGGTCTGGAGAGACCTGGGTTCAGTTCCCGCTAAGGGCACGTACTTCGGTTGCAGTTTGTCCCCGGCCCAGGTTGGTCGTGAGGGTGGCAGCCACTCGATTGTCCCTTCACGTCGATGTTTCTCTCTCTCTCTCCCTCCCACTCTATCTGTACAAAAAATGGAAAAGTGTCCTCGGGTGAGGATAAAAATAAATAAATAAATAAAACTGTCAAAATACATGAAGCAAAAATTAATAGAACTGCAGGGAGTTACAGACAAATCCACAATTATTGTTTGAGATTTTAAAACCTCTCTCTCAATAACCGATAGGACAAGTAAATAGAAAAATTAGACCCGAGTGGTTTAGTTCAAACAGGATAGAACGTGCAGGAAAGGAGTGAGGAGGAGATTAATTAACTATCCTGAAGGCCAACATGTGAAAACAAGGAAGATGAACTCAGTAACTCTGGGGCCAAGGGAAAGGAAGTGTTTGGTAAACATGAGCTCTCTTATTACTAACCATAATTAGGTCAGAAAATTTCAAGTTTCCAGAGTCTCAGCCATCCTTCTTATTTTTGTATAAACAATCTATAAATTTTTGCCATAGGAATATTGTTGCACTTTGATCATACAAAACCAGTCTGTAAGAGAATCTTTTGAGTTTTATAAAATGAAACCGAGAGAACAGTCTATGACAGAGAGGAGACCTGGTTTTTAGTACAGTCCTATAGGCACTCTGAGTGACTCCAAGCATAGAAGGCTGAAACAAGGAAACGAGCTAAGCCACAATAGTTAGAGGACAGTGAAGAACTGGCAGAGCTACCGAGCAGACAATTCATCTATCTACCCAACATCCACCCATCCATCCATCCATCCATCCATCCATCCATCCATCCATCATCCCCCTATTTATTTATCTACTGTTCAACATTTATCCTTCATCTGTCTATCCATCCATCAACTCACCCATTCATACAATATACACTAACACTCTGGGTCAGTGGGATGTGGGGCGTGGCGGCAGCTTCCCTTGTGGCTCCCTGATCCTTGGTCCTATTCAGGACTAATTGAGATTTCATATCTGATTTGCCTTCAGAAGAAATGACCATTGAAGTACATCCCGATCATCATTGTCCCATGGGAGACAATGGCAAAAACAGATACCCTGTTGCATGAAACCATGACCTAGCCTGTCAACTCAAGCCTTCTTAGATCAGGCCCTAAAGCACTAGGGCAATTAGGGTGGAGCGGGAGACACACCTAGGTCGAATTGTGTTGAAGGAAGAGAGAAGCAGTCAGACAAGAGGCTCTTCTCCAAAAATGGAAAGAGATGGGTGCGAGTGGGGTTCACTTCTTTCCCTCTATTTCTTCTATTCCTCCCCTGTTTCTTTCTCTCCTAACTGCTCCACTCAAGAGAATAATTTGGTCCTTGAGAGCCAAGCAGTTGGCTCATGTGCGAACCTCTCATAGAAATGCTGAAATAAACCTCATAGAATTTGGAGTCCTGAAGGCAACATCGGCTTTGGAGTCTAGGTTCAAATCTCAGAACTTAGAAGTTATATAATATTAAGTCATTTAACTTTCCTAAGACTTGGTTTTCCCATCTGTAAGATGGGAATAATACCAACCTTGTAGGGGTGATTGAGAGGACTAAACCAAGTAATGCATTTGTGGGTATTATATTTTCCAGGCTACGACCTTAGGTATCTAAAATAGAAAATCTAGGTTTACTTTTCTGTATTTTAACTATAAACACTATCCTGAGCTCCTATTTTGCCTCCTGATTAAATATGAAAAAAACAGCCCCCGATGGTGTGGTTCAGTTGGTTGGAGCATTATCCTGTACTCCAAAAGGCGGTGGGTTCGATTCCCAGTCAGAGCACCTACAGGTTACAGGTTTGATCTCTGGTTTAGGCATGTATGGGAGGCAACCGATCAATGTTTCTCTCTCATATCAATGTTTCTGTCTCTCTCTCCCTCCCTTCCTCTGTCTCTTAAAAAAAAATCAATAAAGATAAAATAAAATTATAAACAAACAAGGCAACAGTCAATTCCAGGCAAATTCAGACACTTGAGGGCATTTCTTGGTCATTTTGATTTTAAAGTCAGTTGAGTCAGTATTTCCTTTTCTCTTTTCTTCTGGAGGGTCTGTCCTCCTTTATTCTGGGGGGCTTCAATGTTATCACCACGGTGGATAAAGATACCTTCCCTTGTTTGTTCCCTGCAATGTGATCTATCTTGACTAGCCTCTATTCCAGAATGTCCTGGCATCTCTCTCTAGAACAGGACTTATTTTCTCTTGGAAATTCTGGTCCTTGTAAATCCAAGATCTGATTTGCTCACCCAGGTCTTACCTGTTCCAGACCCAGAGCTCCCAGGCACCTGCACATCGCCGTTGCTGCTCTGCTTTTCCCAGGAGGAAGGTGTCGGAGGAGGAAGGGGCTGACGCAGGGACGTTTAACCTCAAGCCAGCTGTCCCTCTCCTCCACCTCTGACCTTGGAGAACCTCGCTTGTAATTATTTTGTCTGTTCATAAAATTGTTCCTTGTTGCTTTGAGATTTCCAACTGAATGTTGCCTTATTAATGTGAAGTAAGCACCAGGGGATTTCAGACTTTAAAAACAATATTGAAAACAAAACAGAACAAAGTTTTAGCATCATAGGAAGAATTGTTAGGTGGAGAGGTCATCCAATCCCTCTGGGTTCCTCTTTGAAGTCTCTCAGCAGGTCCAGGGATGTGCTTATTGTTCCTCTGGGCCCAAGACAGCCCAAACTTCTCCCTGTGGTTTCCCAGCTGGCACGGGCTGGCACTGTCACTCAGTACTAAATCCAAAGGCAGTGTGCCCTGAGATCAGGGCAGTCAAGGTCCTCGTCCTGTTCCCTCTGCTTTACAGGACCATCTGCTCAGGTGTTCCTCTGGCTAGGTCCATCCCCAAGGAGTGAGAACAAGGAGCCCAGGGGAACCAGGACCAGGAGGGCCTTCTAGAGCAGGTTCTGGGTACCTGGGGTCCTGGGGTTCTCTACCCTGAGCCATCTTTTAGGGCCTTGATGAACTTTCTCCAGATCCATCCTCCCAAAGGTGGGCAATGTGTCTAATGTGCACACCTAGGGGCCCAAGAGGTAGCAAAGGGGTGCTCTGGTGAGTACACACAATTGAAGTTTGGGCTGTTTGCACACATGCATGCGAGGTCCTCTGTAGTGAGGAATAGAACCAGGGTACGCAGAGAAGCAGCATGAGCTGGTGTCAGGGCACCCCCACTTAAATTCTTGCTTTGGCCCCTGAAAATGTTAGCAGTGGTCCTGCCAAGGAAGAACAGATGGGAAATACGAGAGAAAATACAAGAATTGTGAAACTAACACATTTACCTATTTTGGTGCAGGAAGAAAAGTATCCCCAAAGCTACTGCATTGAGAAACCTGGACTTAAAGCTTAATATATTTCTCCTGTTTTCTGTTGTGAGAGAAACATTGATGTGAGAGAGACACATCGATTGGCTGCCTCCCACAGGACCCCAGTCAGGGCTGGGTATTGAACCTGCAATCCAGGTACATGCCCTTGGCCAGGAATGGAACGTGTGACCCTTCAGGCTGTGGGTCGATGCTCTAACTGCTGAGCCAAACTGGCCAGGGCAATTTATTTTTCATTTTAAAAATCAGATAAAATATTGATTATTCTAGTAACTGAGATACATTTGTTTAAAAAATGGCGATAGCAAGTTCCTATGTTATTGTGAGGATAAAATGAGGACGCAGGCTTGTCTCGTGGAGGGAAGCACTTAACCACATGCTGATATGATTCCTGTTTTTCCCCAAGCTGGTCCCTGAGCTAATGTTCAAAGCTGCACCTTTTCCTTCATTTGTCTTACACTGTCTGGTGGAATATAGTTAATAGAAAACAGATACTAAGATGTTTTTAAATGTCAGGTTCAGACAAGTTAGGACGTGCTCTTCCACCAGATGAGAGCAAACTGTAGTCCAGGATCAAAAGCAATTGCTTTTCTTTTCTCTTTTTCAGTGTTTATTTTATTTTGTTTTTTAAAAATTAATTTAGTTTTGTTACAGATGTTTCTCCTTTTTCCCCCCAGACACCCTCCTCTATATCCCGTCTCCCCTCCCCCAAGCACTGTTGTCTATGTCCATTGGTTACGTGTATGTGCATATAAGTTCTTTGGGACTCAATTGTTTTCCTACTTTTCAAAGTTGTCAGAATTTCCTTAGGGGTGTGCACCTGCTACCTGTGGGGACAAGCTTAGACTCTGAATGATATAATCATCACAGCTCATGCCAGACCCCAGCCTGGTGAAGACAGGATTTAATCCATTTCGTCTGAAAAGAAAGGAACCACGCCGATGAGCCACACGATCCACTCAAATGTCAGGACACACTACCTATGGAGCGTCTTCAAAGGCCGGTAAAGTCGCAGGGGAGGTGGCTCACGCCAGAAATCACAGTGGTCATCCCCAACACGGTGTAGCACTTTATTGTTCCCACAGGCTGCCACAGATGTGATTTCACCCCACCCTCCTATGGAGTCAGCAGTGCTCTTGTCCACACAGAGCGCCTGGGGACAGAATCCTCAGCAGTCCTTAAATTCCCGTTTGGAGGGCATGACATTAGCTCTGGGAGGCGGGCAGAGCACTGAACACTCAGTAAGCAGTTCATCATTCGCCACTGGGATTTGGCTGTGCCACCCTCTCAAAACCCCTAACCAGTGTGTAAGCCATAATGCCTTCAGGGAAACCCCCACTCAAGGCCCCGGGTGCATCCCCTCCACCAAGGCCCAGCTAATGGAGGCTGCCGTGCTTGCGCCCATGGATACAGGGTTTGTCTCTGCTCTTCCTGCCCTGGAGGAACAGTTGTTCCTAACACTGGTGGGCAGCAGGAGACCCACGGTCAGATGTCTGAAAGGGAGTTCTGGTCTGCACATCTGATCAGAGGGAATGGTCCTGGGGGTGGTTCCTCTTGGGGCTTGGGGCCAGATGCTCAACAACCTCATCATGGCTGTTCAGGCTGGTGCACTCAGAAGAGGCAGAAGCGGGCAGCCAGCCAAGTCAACCCAAATTATCATGACCACCATTTATGAGGTAGCTGTCTCCAGGCACTAAGTACTCTGCATACATTATCTCATTTAATCCTCACAGCACCTTGCATTGGTTTTATTATCCCCATTTCACAGACAAGGGAACTGAGGCTTAGTGAAGAAATTTCCCAAAGACGTGCAGCAGAAAGTGGTGGGACCAGGGCTTTCCATCAAAGAGTGTGCTTGTAGAAAGTCAGAGGGTGTTCCGGGGGCACTGTCTACGGACCCTCATTTCACACCCGGGGTTTTCACTCTTTCAAGCACTATCACCTAAGATTCTACAAAACACACTGTGTTCCATGTCCGTCGAAGCACGTGCAGCCAGGCATGGCTCACTTGCACCGTCAGAGTCCCCTGGTCCAGGGCCCTCTGTGGTTACCAAGACAGCCTGGAACGTGCCCAGTGCTATCTGCCAACTCTCTGCCTCTTTCAGCAGCACAGGGAGTTCCAGCAGGGGATGTGCAAGAAGAAATATGATTCTTCACAAGGCCCACCAGCCCTGGGTATCAGCAGAAACAACCCCCGGGGCTTCGCAGCTCTTGGGAACCAAGGCCCAGGTGTTTTCTCAAAGGATAACACACCTTTCTAGTCTACAGTTCTACTTTGGGCTACCCCACTTTTTCCTGGTAGAGGAGGAAAAACAGTGGGTGCCTCTCTCCCAGTTCTGGCAGCTTTTAATCCTCTAGGAAGACAGAGAGAACACATCCTGGAGGGGGCCAGAGAGGGCCCAGGGAGGTGGAGAACCAGGGGTCCAGTGCCCAGGACTGATGTTGGGTCCTGGGCTGGGACAGGTGCACGGAGGGTGCAGGAGTAGACTGCGCCACCATGCAGGGAGAGTGAGTGAGGGCACCTGAGGAAGGAGGGGTGGGGTGCAGGAGGGTGAAACCGCAGAGGGGGAGGTGAGGCAGTTGGGCGGGCAGGAGCCCTGGGAATCGGCAGGCCCCAGGTGGGAAAGAAGCAAGAGAGGGGCAGGAGTCTGGCTAGAGGCCAGCAAGTGGAGCTGGCTACTCTCAGGTGCTGGGTTCACAGATCCATCAGAGTTAGAAGACAGAGACAGGCCAACTCAACTGTCCACTCCTATGAGGCACATTGTACCAGTTAAACTAAAAACCTTACCCGATTCAAAACAAACTTCTGCACACGCGGGCCTCCACCTTCCTTTCCAGACTCACCTCCACCACTTCTCTCTCTCGTGTCCCCTACATCCCTGCCCAAAGCCGCCTGTGTTCCTTCCTCTGTGCCCGACAAAGCCATTTGCTCTCCACGAAGTACCTTTTCTCTGGCTCTCTGCCTGTGGAAATCCTGCTCGTCTGACCGGAACAGGCAAGTCACGGAAGAGCTACAACCAGGAAAGATATTGGAAACATACTTATCAGAGAAATGTAAATTAAAATGATAACAAGGTATCATGAGTAGCTATGAAATCAGCAGACTGAAAAAACAAAAACAAAATACCCAATGCTGACACAGTTTTGCCAAACAGGTACATCTATTGCTGGTGACATTATAAATCGGTCCAACCTTTTGCGTGAAACCATGGAGCAGTGTATTTCAGGAGAGAGAGAAATGTTCATGCTCTTTGACCCCCACACTCTTATTTTTCAGAACTAAGTTAAAGAAAGAATATTAAAGAGGAAATAAGCTACATGCGTAAAGATACTCCTTATACCATAATTTTTAACTGTGAAAAAAACAACCTGGAAATAACCCAATTATCACACAACAGGGGTCTGTAAAGGAAATTACATTCACTAGCAGATGGAAATTATGATGAAAACTATCTAGCAAAAATAAATGTTTATAATGCTTAAGGGAGTGCAAAATTATATTGCGATTACACTATAAAAATCATGTAAATGTATGAACAAGGATGTGTAAGAGAACACAGAGAAAGGAAAATCACTACTTATTAGGGTATAATTTTTATTAGAATGTTGTTAATGCAATAAAAGTCTCCTATAGTTGCCCTGGCTGGTTTGGCTCAGCAGTTGGAGCATCGGCCTGCAAACCAGGGAGTCACAGGTTTGACTCCAGTCAAGGCCACGAACCTTGGTTGCGATTCGATCCCCAGCACTGGATGGGGTCGTGCAGGAGGCAATGGGTGGATGTGTCTTGCATCGATGTTTTTCTCTCTCTCCCTCTTTCCCTCCCTTCCATTCTATCTGAAAATCAATGGAAAAATATCCTCAGGTAAGGATTAAAAAACAAAAACAAAAAGTCTCCTACAGTAAATGCTATCCTTCCTTCAAAACCCCTGATTCACCTGTTCCTATCTGGTTTGTGGTCCTTACTGCATTATTCTTTGAGTATAATTATTACAGTGTACTAGTTTTAGCCCCCTTGGACCACAAAACTCTTCAAGAGCAAGGATTCTGTTTTACTTTCTTTGTTGTCTCTGAACACTGCAATTTGCCTGGCACATAGTAAATAGTCATAAATATTTATTCCAATGCTAAGGGTTATATTATGCTTAAAAATAAAACTCAACAGCCCTGGCTGGTTTGGCTCAGCCGTTAGAGCATTGACCTGTGGTCCAGAGAGACCAGGGTTCGGTTCCCACTAAGGGCACATACCTTGGTTGCAGTTTGTCCCGGGCCCTGGTCGGTCATGCGGGTGGCAGCCACTCAATGTGTCCCTTTCACATCGATGGTTCTCTCTCTCTCTCTGTTCCTCTCTCTCCCTCCCACTCTACCTGAACAAAAAATGAAAAAATGTCCTCGGGTGAGGATTTAAAAAAATAAATAAATAAAACTCAACAAATCACCCTTACCACTCTCTTGTCTCTTGGCAAAAAGCACTCAGATAAATAGATAACTATGTTATTTTCAAAGACTTCCTGGAAAGGGAAATTCACATTTAAAAAGTTAGCATTTTAGCCCTGGCCAGTTTGGCTCAGCGGTTAGAGTGTTGGCTGAGGACCAAGGGTCTCGGGTTCCATTCCAGTCAAGGGCACACACCTGGGTTGAAGGTTCGATCCCAGGCCCCAGGCTCCAGGCCCCAGGCCATGCACGAGGTAGCCAATCGATATGTCTCTCTCACATTGATATTTCTGTCTCTCTCTCCCCCACTTCCACTCTCTCTGAAAAACAACGGAAAAATGTCGTCGGGCGAGGATTAAAAAAATGAATAAATAAAAAATTAGCAAGTCGAAGCCACCTGCTGCAGCCAACACATCTTTGCAGGGGGCTCTGGCCCCGCCTGGCCTGGCCAGCACCATGTGCACGTCTCCAGGATGGGCACCGTGCTCAGCCCATGCACAGTTCTCGGCCAAGGACATCAACTGGCACATGGTTAGCCTGGAAACATACCAGGGCTTCGTGTGCATCTTCACCATCATGGCCTCGAAATGAGGCAAAACAGACATGAACTACACTCAGCCAGTTGGCCTGCACACCGGATATGCTGGCTTTCCCTTGCAACAGTTTGGGAGGCAGGAGCCAGGGACTGATGCCCAGATCAAACAGTTTGCCGCCAACTTAATGTCAAATTCTGTATGTATAGCAAGATCTGTGTGACAGGGATGATGCCCATGAGCTGTGGTAGTGAGTGCAAGTGAGCCCAAGGGGAGGGGCTCCCTGGGGAAATGCCATCAAATGGAACTTCATCAAGTTCTTCACTGACAAGAACGGTTGCTGGTGAAGCGGTATGGTCCCATGGAAGAGCCGCTAATCATGGAGAAGGACCTGCCCTGCCACCTCTAGCTCCACAAGTACGCACCCCCCACCCAAGCCCCTCACCCGCGCCCCTTGGGGCCTTCCACCCAGCACCTATGACAGTTTGTCTAAACACCATCCCGCTGATGGGACAGACCCGGGAACCCCGAGTGCACCCCTGATGGAGGAAGGCCCCTCCGCCTGGCCTGGCTGGCTGCTCTGCACCCTCACCCCGGCTGCCTTGTGGGAGTAAAACATACAAAGTGGTGTGTGTGGGGGGAGTTAGCAATCTGGAGAGAAACACAGATGGAGCAATGCAGGCAACACTTGGAAATCTACTGAAGCTTTTGTAAGTATTCGCCTTTGCGTCTACAATGTTTCAAGACTGAAGCCTCGCTGAGGTGTGCTTCTTGGGGCCTCCTGGATCCCCGGCAGAAGGAAACCTATTTGCCATGCCCCCTGAGAGCCCTAGAGCTGCCGTGTCTAAGTCAGAGTCTGTCTTGTGTGAGCTAAATGTCAGGGCTGGCTCGGGGACAAGAAATGTGGTAAAACTGCAGAAGCTTATCTATTCCTCTCAGAGAAGAACCGGAATTTGCAGAGGAAGGATCTTGAGGTTCCTCGGTTTTACTGAGTGCCAGTCATGCTCTGTACATCACCTTAGGCTCCCATTCTACAGACAAAAACGTCAAGTCCAGAGCTATTTTATGACTTGCTCAAGGTCAAATAGCTCGTGAGGGGCCGGTCAGGACCCCAACGCAGCTGAGACAGGACCCTACCCAGCATGCCCTGCAACTCATTCTAAACATCCACACTTTGGTTGGTTGTTTGGGAAGATTAAATCTTCCTTTGCCCTTTTTCCTTTTCTAATTTTCAGAAGGTCAGTTAACGTTTTTCCCCCCAGGATCATGGTGAGGAGGGAGCAGGTAAATTCATGCATATACAGTATCTCCTTTCTTGCAGCCTGCAACTCAGATTTTTTTCACCTGGCTTATACTTTTTTTTCTTGTTTTCAGCTAGATTTTATTGTATTCTCTTTGAATCGCTGTACTCATCAGTCGTTTTCTCCTTAAGAAAATCACATACTCCCTTTTATTAGTGACTCTTCCTGATACTCAAGTGTAGAAATCATTTCTAGGGCATGTTTTCTTTCTTTTTTTCCTTTATCTTCAGATAGAGCGGGAGGGAGAGAGGGAGGAAGAGAGAGAGAGAGAAACATCGATATGAGAGAGATACATTGAGGGGCTGCCACCCACACAACCCCAAACAGGGCCGGGGACAAACTGCAACCGAGTTACATGCCCTTAGCGGGAACTGAACCCAGGACTCTGGTTCGCGGGCCAACGCTCTAACTGCTGAGCCAAACCGGCCAGGGCGGCATGTTTTCTTTAACTGAATACAGTCTCACATATTGAGGATAAGATCTGTAAATCCATAATGTATATATTTTAAAGGAAAAGTTGTTGCTTAGACCTCAAAGGCAACTGCTTTCTTCAGATGTGCCCCATAGGTGGGGTGCAGAATACAAGTGGGCTTTTAAGGGAATAAATAGTAGACAGTCTAGGAATTTGCAATAGCAGTATTAGGCAAATAAAACACACATAAATCAAGAACATATACTGCCTCTCCCAGGACTGAATCAGTGTGTGAAAAGCATGCATATTAAAGCACATTTATTGTGACATATGTCCAGTCTACACAAAGGATAGAAAATAATATCAAATAGCCGCACACCACCACCTAGCTCAAGGAAGAATATTGTAAATATTGCATTGAAAGCCCCTCCCCCACCGCTCTCCTCCCTTCCTCCCTCTCCAGAGGGAGTTGCTGTCCCTAAATGGTGTTTATCGTTCCCATGAATGTCCATATGTAACATATAGCTTTGCAGCTTTACAGTTTCCTGTAAAGTGAACCATCTGTGTGTACCTACAATTTGCTTTCTTTGCTCAATGCCAGTTTTTTGTGGTTTATCAATGTTGACACATGTGGTAAAACACTGGACTCTACTCTTGGGAAAGTGAGACACTCACCCTATGAGAGTCAAGTGGAAGAATCAGAACTACTCAAGGAATAGTCCTTGAGTGTCATTATGTCCCATTTCACACTCAGTCAGAGAACGCATAAAGTCACCTGCCCTGCTTGCCTTTTTCCCTCCCTTCTTCCTCCTTCCTTACATTGGACGTATGTAACATGTATGTACAGAAAGTGACCCCACTGTAATATGATATCTTAAATGGCAAAGCAGAAGTCAGGGTCTATATTGTGTATCTCAGTGTTATCCAATAAAATGTAACATGAGCCACATGTCACTTGAAATGTTCTAGCAGCTATATCTTAAAAAGTAAAAAGAGACAGGTAATTTTAATAATATATATTTAATCTAAAATATTATCATTTCACTATATAATCAGTACAGAACTATTACTGAAACAGTTCACATTTTCCCCCCAAGTATTCAAAACCCGATGTACATTTTACAGTTATAGCGTGTGTTAATTTGCACTGGCCACATTTAAGAGCTCAGTAGTCATAGGTGGCTAGTAGCTACTGTATTAAACAGCAGAAATGTACCTTTATAATCTGACCTGAAAACACACTGAGCAATCCTTGTGTGTCAATAATCATACCAATGAATGCACACCGCGAAGGTGTTTGTACCCTTCCATGAGACCAGAGGAGGAGTCTTTGCACAGGGTCTTTGGGCTGCCAGGATGGTGCTGGGGAAGCAGCACCAACGGGGGGAGCCTGGCGGGAGGCTCCAGCACTAGAATCCCCATCTATGGTCTTAGGAAGGTCGCTTGACTCCTAACATTTTGGGGCCTCAGTTTCTCTCTATAAAATGCAAGGGTAAACTGGAATCATTTTAAAGGCCCTTGCAACACTGATGATCCTGAGCTGTTGATCCCCTATGGCCAGTCTTCCTTGAGGTAAGGACAGTGCTGGTCCTCTGCCGAAGGAATGGGCTGCTGTTTGTCTTCCCGACATAGAGCACCCAAAAGCCTCTCATTAGAAAGACTCCTGCATGTCCCACAGAGCCTGAGCGTAAACCTTTGTTCTTTTAGGAGAACCATGATTCCAGCCCGGGCCAGTCTGGCACCACAGAAGTCCACAGTTGGAAAGAACCACAAACCAACTCCCCTGGGTGGCATGGTCCAGGCGGCGCTTTATTTAGATGAATGTACACAGAGATGCTACAGTTCTGTCTGGGCATATGATTATATGGTTTGGATGTCGTGTGGTCTTACGGGAAGTCAGGAGCACTGACTGCAAATCCCAGCTCATACCAAATTTCCTGTGTCTCAGTTTCCCTTTTTCTCAAATCGGCAGTATAGCCGTTACTTATGGTATGATGGTTCTATCCCGGTCCCCAGACCCCTTCTTAAAGCAACATGAGCCTTTACTCTCAATGTAACAGAAATCCAAGTTTTGAAGTACCTTTGGGCAACTCTGAAGTCAGGTGAAATCTCAGGCTCCCTCCTCTTTTCTTCTAGAACACCCAGTGGTACAAAGGAAGACATGCAGCCAGGACTAGCTTGGGAGAGCTGAGGAAAAGGAAGAGAAATGATCTTTTTTTTTTTTTATTCATCAAGCCGTTATAGAGGTCGGTGTGTGTATCCCCTGGAAGAAAGGATAGCTCTCCACTAACATTTTCCATCCCTTCTGAGGCGGGCACCAAAGGGGCTGTCTCTCAGCCATTGATCTTTAATCACAGGTAGGAAGGAAACCAAGGCTCTTTCTAATGTAAACCTTTGTCAACAGACAGGAGGGGCCACTAGTCAGGGCATTCTGAATCTCGGCAAATCGTCACTGGACGTAAACCTAAAGTTAACGCAGGGCTACCTCCGCCTCCTTATCTCTTTATAGAGACACATCACCCACACCTTGCCGGCTCATTCAGGTATTACCCTCTCTCTGACAGCTCATTTTTCTGGACTGTCTTTGGTTCCATCCTCTCAGGATTGTGACATTTATTTTAATTTAAGCCTGAACTCTGCCGTCTACACCGCAGCCATGTGGCCCTCCAGCATCGGCTATCTCCCTGTTTCAGGGTGCAGCGAGGCCAGGCGTGTGCTGCTGGCTGGCCAGGGCCAGAGCTGGAAGGAGGAGGTGGTGACCAAGGAGACCTGGCTGCAGGGCTCACTCAAGGCCTCCTGACTATACAGGCAGCTCCCCAAGTTCCAGGACGGAGCCCTGGCCCTGTGCCATCCTGTGACACCTGAGTCACTCCCTTGGGCTGTATGGGGAGGACCAGCGGGAGGCAGCCCTGGTACATGTGGTGAATGATGGCATGAAGTACCTCTGCTACAATACATCACCCTTATCTATACCCACTACGAGGTGGGCTAGGAGGACTATGCGAAGGAACGGCCAGGGCCCCTGAAGCCTTCTGAGACCCTGCTGTCCCAGAACCAGGGGCCGGGCCTTCATCGTGGGCAACCAGATCTCCCTCTGGACTGCAGCCTGCTGGACTTGCTGCCGAGTCACCAGGCCCTGACGCCCGCCTGCCTGGACTCCTCCTTCCCCCTGCTTTTGGCCCGGGTGCCCTTCCTCAGCACCTGGCCCAACCAAGCTCAAGGCCTTCCTGGCCTCCCTCAAGCACACGGACGTCCCACCAATGGCCACAGGAGACAGTGAGGGCTCGTGGCACCTCAGCAGGAGGCCGAGGCTGCCTTCCTCCTTCTCCAGAACCAATAACATTTCCAAGAGAGAAAAAATAATTTAGAACTCAATTTAATTTAAAAAGTTATACACAGACTAGTCTGCTAAGAAATTAATACAACGAAGTACATTCAACAAAAAGTAAACATCCATTCCATCTGAGCCAAACACCAATCTGTAACCAGTTTCCTGTGTGTTATTTCAAAGCTATTCCATGCATAAAAGTATATATTCAGGAATTAATAAAAAGATGTACTGTTAAATTTTAAAGCTACTTTAACTCAAGGTAGAAAGCTAAAAACCTGTGGATTAAAAAAGCAATAAAAAAAAAGGAGAGAGAGAGAAAGGCGTGGGGTATAATTTTTTTAAATGATGTGTTGATGTGTTGAGTTTAAAAATATTTTGATGTGTTTCAAATCATGGAAAACAAGATGCCGTGAATCATGGACTGTCCCAAATATACTGTCTAGCAAGATCATATATTTTTGTGTTCACTCGGCAAGGTCATCTTAATGAGTTTACATAATAATATGCAGAGAACAGAAGCCACCAAATAGCCTGGAGTGAGCAGGGAGGGAAGGGGGGCAGAAGGCCGTCCGCCCGGAGAACCACCACTTAGAGAAGAGGTGTGGAGGAGGAGGATGACAGCCGGGAGAGGCGGAGCCGGGCTTTCCTGCAGGGCTTTCTGCAGTGATGGGCGTGGCCAGGCTCTGCGCTGTCCAACACAGTAGCCACTACTGCTGTTGAGCACTTGAAATGCGACTAGTGTGAGGGGGGGATGGGCTTTTGAAATGCCATTTACTTATAAATTATTTGAATGTGAAGAGCCACGTGGGTTAGTGGTTACCATACTACTGGGGTGTCCGATTTCTTTGGGAGCATCAGGGAGCACAGAGAATGAAAAAAAGGAAAGGGAAAAGAATAACTAAGGGGAAAGTAAAAGTAGAAGAGAAGAGGGAGAGAGGGAGAGAGGAAGAGCGAGAAGAAAGCGGAGCCACTGGGCTCGCCATCGAGAAGGAGAAGGGAAGAGAAGAGAAGAGACAGACAACCACAGGCAGGAGACGGGCAAAGAGAAAGACACCGTGGAAAGGCACAGGCGGCTGAGGACAACGGTCTTAAGTGACAACGCGTGACCCTGTACCCCTGGAAGGGAGCTTCCCACCACCTCTAGCATTTCTTCAGGGGTCTCTGTGACAGCGGCACTGGGATGTCCTCTGGAGGGCTAGCTTCTGGAAGAATGTCCCACCCGCACTGACCTCGGGAGGCCTGCGGACCTAAACTACCTAATCTGTGAAGGGAGCAGGGGTCCGCCATCCCAAGGACCCCTCCCCCCAACGTGGAAGATACATCACTCCAGGGAAAACCCACAGGTTTGATACACCACTAGATGTCACCAAGAACCAAAATGAATTTTTATTTTATTTTTTTAACCTGCATCAAATTAAGAAAATTATGGTGTAATTTTCTTCTTGAATTCATATCTAATCTACACATTTTATTTGATATTTTCTTAGTTTGTCACACCAAAAGCAAAGTGGTTTGTGCTCTGGGAGCCCACTACACAGGGATCCTCATTCTAATTTGGTTTATTTTTCTTTCCAGTTAAAACTCTGCTAAAGGCCACAAACACGATGTGCACGCAGGCACACACGCTCACTTGCTTGGCACTCGTCGCACACCTGCCACGTGCCAGGCGGGGGCCGCGTGTACAGCTGTGGAAGCCGCGCACTGAACACCTCCAGGGACACTGCCCGCAGAGACCTCAGGGGGAATGGTGCCCGTGAGGCTGTTCAGCTCAGTGGCTCTGCAAGACTCTGGTCTGGGCCACAGGGACAAAGGCATGGTCCCTGCCTTTTCCTTCCTGTTTTCTCTCAGGAAAGATGGTTAGTCTAACACTTTCTTTGTCATTAGAAATATCTGTGCCCTCTACAAATTTTGAGAGTTATACACGCCACGTGTTGCTTTACCTTCCATCCTCATGACAACTCAACCTGTGTTTCTTTTCAGAAAAGTAATATCCCTCACTGAGCATCTATGATGAATACAGCAAAGTACTAAACCAGCTGGGAAACCCAGTCGTGGCCTTTGAGGAGCTCAAGCGGCTTGATCACAGTTGAGATACAAAACAATATCCTTATGTTCTGCATATCCAAACCTACCTTTGACTATAACAGCAGCAGCAGCAACGGAACATGAACCTGTTGACTAAGACCTCTAGACTCTAGCCTGCGCAGGCTCTCTTGGGGGAATGTACCAATTAGGTTTTGCTGTGTCACAAACCACCTCAAAATTTAGTGGCTAAAAATAACAGACATTTACGATTTCTCATGACTTTGTGAGTCATCCGGACACTTATTGTGATCTAGGTTGGCGTGGCAGATCTCTGAGGGTGTAGGTGACTCATATGGGGTTGGCTGGCCTCACTCATATACCTAGAGATTGACAGGCGGTGGGTCAGAGGGGACTCAGCCGGACGGCTCATTTCTGCTCTGTGTGTCCTCGTTCTCTAGCAGGCTAATCCAGGCTTTACACGGTAGTCTCACTGTGGCGGTCTCTGGGTACCAAAGATCAGTAGGAGACGGCAGGCCGCAACATGTAAACACTTTGAAATTTCTGCTTATGTCATGTTTGCTCTTGTCCCATTGTTCAAAGCATGTCACATGCCAAGACTGGAGTCAGTGCGAAAGGTATTACCCAAGGAGATGGCTACAGGGAGGTATGAACAAATTGAGGGCCGTTACTGCAACAATCTACTGAAGCAAATTAATTTAATTCCTCCTTATCTCAACTTTTACCAAAATGATAATACTTTCCTTACCTATCGCCCAGGGATGCAAAAAGAATAAACAAAAGAAACTGCTGTATGTCATTCAAAGAAAAGGCACACTAAACATTTTTAATTTTACTTCAGTTTCTTCATTTGTTTGTTTTTAAAAAGTTTTTTTAATCCTCACCTGAGGATATTTTTTTCCATTTATCTTCAGATAGAGTGGAAGGGAGGGAGGGGGAGAGGGAGAGAGAGAGAAACATCGATGTGAGAGAGACACATCAACTAGGACTGGGGACGGAACCACAACCAAGGCACATACCCTTGACCCGAATTGAACCTGAGACTCTTTGGTCCATGGACCGATGCTCTAATCGCTGAGCCAAACCGGCCAGGGTGTTTGTTATTTTTTGTGTGTCTCTTCCACAACATAAATAATCTATCTCACTTATTGGAAATTTCTATTAAATATAAAATAATATTGAATGTAAACTGTAATGAAAACATAAAATTAAAAAAAAAATAAAGGTAATATTTTCAAAAGAAATTTTTATTTGTCTCATAATCTTCACCTATAAGTATTTATGTTTCAAGGGCTATGTGTAGGGATACCCATCTAACCCACCTAACAGTGTAACTAGGACATTATTCAGGAGCAGAAACCTAGGGGTGTCTGGCCACCTGCTAACTTCCACCATTGCTCCAATATGTTAGACTTTGCAGGTCAGGTACATTTTGTTCTAAATACTTGCTCAGCATCGCTCAGGTTGAATACCTGTTGTTACAGCACTTTAAGGATTTATCAGACCATAAAGAGAATGACCAGTTTACAGTGTCTGTTCTCATTCCTATTTGGAAGTTCACATTCGATCCTCCTGAAACCAAGATTAGGCAAGAGCATTACTCCTTTTTCCTACAATTTGTGACCTCTGCCATTTAATTCAATGAATAAGCATTTACTGAGCATTTACTATGTGTGGAGAACAGCTGCAGAGATGGAGATGACTAGCTAATTCTCCTGGAGGTCACTAGCTAATGGGACAGTTAGATAACCAACAACAAACTGTAAGCCAAACCTGATAGATACGTGCTATAAAGAGTACTGGGGAAGGGATGATTTAAACCTATGGGATGAATTCCAGAAGGTGTCATAAGAATGATGACTTTTGTTCTGAGCCTTGATGAATGGATAGAATTTCTCAATGTGGAGAAAGGGTGAGAGAACACCATGGAGAGGGAACTGTATGGTAAACAGTAAGGTTTAAAGTACACCACATGTTCAGGGAAAGGAGATCATCCAGGGTGGTTTGAGTGTGGGCTATGTTTTAGTTAATGGAAAAGGAGGTGAGGCTAGCTTTTCAAGACTCTGAATATTCCTACTAAAGAGGTTATATGCCCTGGCCAGTGTGGATCAGTGGTTGGAGTGTCCCGTGTACCGAAGGGTTGCAGGTTCAATCCCCAGTTGGGGTGTGTGTGGGAGACAATCAATTGATGTTCCTCTCTCACATTGATGTTTCTCTGTCTCCCTCTCCCTCTCCCTTCTACTCTCTCCAGAATCAATAAAAGCATACCCTCAGGTGAGGATTAAAATTTTTTTAAAAAGTAAATAAAGAAGTTATAATGAGGGATTCCAATGGTCTATGATTAAAGCATTTTCATAATTATTTTAGAAATGTCACTCTGTCCTCCAGATCCTGACAAAATGGCAACCTATTTTAGGCTATTGGCTGTCTTACACAACCCAGCCCTACGAGTGCCTCCGAAACGAGGCAGCTGGGAGGTCTGTGTATCTAGTGTAATAACTGTGAGAAGCTTCTAGAGGGACAGCAAATAGCTAGATCCCAGGTTTGTGTGTATGTGACTTGTAGTCTATAGGGTAAAGCAGAAAGGTGCTCTAGGTAGGGAAACTTTTATCTTGGGTTCTTTTACTCCCCCACATCTTCATGGACAGATTACTTTACTCTAACTCCACTGTAAGATAAAAGAGAATCACCAGTGCTGCACCAGAAGGAGATGGAGCTGGTGGCTACATTAGGGCAGGCTTAACCCTTGGGGATGGGAAGGAGATAATAGGTGCAGATAGATCCACATTTCCTCTAAGAACAGAAACTGCTACTAGTCATCAGAGTACTGGAGGTCTTGGCCAATGTGATAAGACAGGAAAAAGAATAGGTATAAGGATTTAAAAGGAAGTGACAAAACTGTCATTATGTACAGGTGATCTGATTATTTACATAGAGCACCTCACAGAATAGAAAATCCTTTAGAACTATGACATTAACAGAATTAATAAAAAAAGACCTTTGGCACTGTGACTGTGCTTGACGAGGCTGTCAGGAACAAAATCTGCTTACAAAAATCATCATTCTTCTACATCAGCAATATTCAGCCAGAAAATATAATAGAAATAAGGTACTTTTCACAAGAGCAAGAAAACTACATAAAGTACCTAAAATTTAACTTAACAAAAAGTTCAAAATAGCCCTGGCCGGTTTGGCTTAGTGGTTGGAGCATTGACCTGCAGTCCAGAGAGACCTGGGTTCGGTTCCTGCTAAGGGCTCGTGCCTCCGTTGCAGTTTGTCCCTGGCCCTGGTTGGTCGTGCGGGTGGCAGCCACTCGATGTGTCCCTTTCATGTTGATGTTTCTCTCTCTCTCTCTCTCTTCCTCTCTCTCCCTCCCACTCTCGCTGAACAAAAAATAGAAAAAAATTGTCCTTGGGTAAGGATAAAAAAAAAAAGTTCAAAATAAAGTTTTGGAGAAAAAATGTAAAACCATTATAGGACATAATATAAGACTTAACTAAGTAAAGAGATACACCATATTGGTGGACAAGACTCCTTACCATGTAAAGCTAATAATGTCCCCACAGTTAATCTAAAAATTCAAGGCAATTTCAATATACACATCCAACTATTTTTTTGACAGAATAAAAAGGTATCTTAAAAAAATGTATATGAAACCAAAACAGCCTGGTACTGGCACAAGAACAGGCATATAGACCAGTGGAACAGAACTGAAAACCCAGAAATGGACCCAAGGCAATACGCTCAATTAATATTTGACAAAGGTGGCAAGAGCATACAGTGGAGTAAAGACAACCTCTTTAATAAATGGTGTTGGGAAAATTGGACAGCTACATGCAAAAAAATGAAACTAGACCATCAACTTACACCATACACAAAAATAAACTCGAAATGGATAAAAGACTTAAATGTGACCCGTGAATCCATAAAAATTCTAGAAGAAAATGTAGGCAACAAAATATCGGACATCATACGGAGCAGAATTTTCACTGATACATCACCTAAGGCAACAGAAATAAAGGAGAAAATGAACACATGGGACTACATCAAACTAAAAAGCTTCTGCACAGCAAAAGAAATAATCATCAAAATGGAAAGGCAACCCACTGTATGGGAGAACATCATTGCCAATGATGTATCAGATAAGGGGTTAATTTCCAGTATATACAGAGTGCTCATACAACTCCACAAAAGGAAGACAAAGAACCCAATTAAAAAATGGGCAGAGGAGCTGAATAGACACCTCTCCAAACAGGACATACAAATGGCCAAGAGACATATGAAGAAATGCTCAACATCACTAATCATCAGAGAGATGCAAATTAAAACAACTATGAGGTATCACCTCACACCTGTCAGAATGGCCGCCATCAACAAATCATCAAACAACAAGTGTTGGCGAGGGTGTGGAGAAAAGGGGACTCTAATACACTGCTGGTGGGAATGCAGACTGGTGCAGCCGCTATGGAAAACAATATGGTGCTACCTCAAAAAATTAAAAATTGAACTTCCATTCGACCCAGTGATCCCACTGCTGGGAATATACCCTAAGAAGCCTGAAACACCAATCAGGAAGAATATATGTACCCCCATGTTCATAGCAGCACTATGTACAATAGCTAAGATCTGGAAACAGCCCAAGTGTCCACCAGTAGACGAATGGATCAAAAAGCTGTGGTACATATACACAATGGAATACTATGCAGCGGTAAGAAAGAAAGATCTCTTATCCTTTGAGACGACATGGAGGGACCTGGAAAGTATTATCCTAAGTGAAAGAAGCCAAGCAGAAAAAGACAAATACCACATGATCTCACTTATATACGGAATATAATGAAAATAACAGTCTGAGGAATACAGTAGACCCAGACACATGGAAGTAGGGCACAGACTGACATCCGTCAGAAGAGGGGATGGGGGGTGGGGGGGTGGGAAGAGATAAACCACAGAACTTATATGCATGTATGCATGACCAATGGACATGGACAACTAAGCCGGGGACAGGGTGGAGGGGGGGTGGGGTGGGGGGTGCCAATGGGGTAAAAAGGTAAAATATCTGTAACAAAAAAATAAATAAATAAATGAAAGGTTAAAAAAAAAAAATGTATATGAAAGAGGTAGGGAGAATTAGATAAAGGTGGTCAATGAATGTCCAGTTATAAGATAAATAAATACTAGAGATGTAATGTACAATATGATTATTTACAGTTAACACCAATATATAGTATATATGAAAGTTGTTAAGAGAGTTTATCCTAAGAGTTTCATCACAAGGAAAATAATTTTTTTTCTCTTTTTTTGGTATCTATAAGAGATAATGGATGTTAGCTAAACTTATTGTGATAATCATCTCACAATGTATATAAGTCTAATCATTATTCTGTATCTTAAACCTGTACCGTGCTATATGTCAATTTGATTTCAATAAAACTGGAAAAATGTGTATGGAAGAATAAAAGTCCATAATTAGTTGAGTCAATTTTGAAAAAAGGGCAAAGAAGAAGGACTTGCCCCATTACACTCGAATGCTATTTATTAGAACACTGTGGGACTGATGCAGAAACATGCACTAACGGTCAGAAAGCACTCAGAAGTGTGTATGTGTTTGCTGATGCCTTGGGTGTGAGTGTACCAGCTGTATGGAAAAGAACTCACCACAAATCAATGGGGTGGGGGTGGGCTGAAAGGAGCCAGCGCAGGGAAAACTGGCTCACCACATGGAGAAAAATTAAGTTGGATTCCCTAATACCATAAACCAAGGTGAACTTCAGATGCAGTAAATATATGAATGTGAAAGCCAATCCCTCCAAACAAATAAATAGAAATGTACATAGGAGAAGATATGTATGATCTCAAAACTGGGATGGATTATTTTAAAAACAAGCCCTGGCCGGTTTGGCTCAGCGGTTAGAGCGTCGGCCTGCGGTACAGAGAGACCCGAGTTTGGTTCCCGCTAAGGGCGTGTACCTCGGTTGCAGTTTGTCCCCGGCCCTGGTTGATCGTGCGGGTGGCAGCCACTCGATGTGTCCCTTCACATCGATGTTTCTCTCTCTCTCTTTTCCTCTCTCTCCCTCCCGCTCTGTCTGAACAAAAAATGCAAAAATGTCCTCGGGTGAGGATTAAAAAAAAATAAAATAAAAAATAAAAAGAAGACCTAGCAAGTGTAACCATAGGTCAAAAAAATGGATGGATATAACTATGTAAAAATTAATGATAATATAATGATAGATATCATTCTCAAAATTAATGAACAGGTGACTGAGAAAAAAACACTTGAGATTTCTGAAGCCAGCAAGGTATTACTGCCCAGAACATATAAGAAATTGCTGCAAATCAACCAGAAAGAGACAGAAAACCCAATAGAAAAATGGGCCAAGGATATGAATATGCGAGTCATATAAGAAAACCCACTAGTTTTGCTCAACCCCACTAGTTATTAGATAAGTGAAAATTAAAACAATAGCAAAGTATCTCATTTTACCCAGGAGGCTGGCAAAAAAATCAGGGGGTGGCTGATACCAAACTCTGGCAAAGTTGTCAGGAAGCAGAAACTCTTTTGCTCGTCTGGTGGAAAGTACACTGGTGGAGCTATTCTAGGGCATGTCGAAGGCGAACAAAGCCAGCTCTCGTCAAGGCGGTAAGGTCAGGTTTTACTCAGTGACTACTGCATGAGGGAAAATGAGTCCTGAGTGAACTGAACCCAATTTCCCCGAAACAAAAGGCTGCAGACATTTTAAAGGCTGGGATATGACAAGGAAAGGTGCTGAGGGGTGTTAAGAGGGGTTAGTCCATGTGACCAGGCCCCTGGATTTGTTCACTGGTGCTTATCCACAGGAGAAACAACTTCTCCCATTGTTAGGATGGGGGGCAGTGGATGAAGCTGAAGCAAGGCCCCCACCAACTAGGCCCTTATTCTCCCACAGTGTCAGAGAATTACCTCCCTGAATGTTTACTTTCCAAAGAGAAGCCTCTGAGGTCCTTCAGGAAACAGTTTTGGGTGGTTGGATCACATCTCCAAGAGCAGAGAAAGGACTGATAATTGCAAGCTTCCTAAAGAAACCGCTCTAAGGGGTGGTGGGGGGCGCTCAGGGGCCTACTTCTCTATCAGCAGGTGTTGGCTAAAACAAAGAGAAATCTTCCAGGCGGGCATCTTAAGGGGGAATGTGACCTTAAGCTGCTAGAGGCCATGCTAGAGTTTGGAAAGGTCTCTTGGTTCAGGGATTTGGATAGAGTCTCTAGCTGCCCAGAGTCCTGCAGGTCTTGGGTACAACCTTCAGTACTTTTAAAAAGCAAATCTGCATAGATAATATAACTCAGCAATTCCACTCCTGGGCATATGCTTCAGAAAGACTTGCACAGGATCACGAACAAAGATTCCTCTCAGTGCAGCACTGGTCACAGGGAGTTGGGGGTGGTTGCCAGGGGGATGGAAAAGTAAAGGTGGTAGCTACATTTTAAAACAGAAGCCATAAGAAATAACATAATGTATTTAATAAGTACGCACACATATGCAAGAACCTATGATCGAAAACCTGAGAGTGAAGACGTGTGGGAGGGAGGGGAATGGAAGTGAGCATCAGGGATGAAAAGGGAAACATGAAATGAGATAAGGGCAGCTCCTTAGACAGACGACTGGTGAGTGAGACATAAACTCCACTCACTGCATTCAGTTAGGGAGAGAGAAGCGAAAGAGGGGAGGCGAGAGGATGTGGAGAGGAACAGAGAGCAAGTGTGTCACTGGCAGGGTGGATGGAGAATGAGCAGCTAGGACGGGGGAGTTGATAGGGTGGAGCAGCTGGGGAAGGAGAATGCTCAGAAGTAGAACAGAGGCAACAGAAATGAAAACAAAGAATCAGTGTTGATTAAGGACCTTGTTACTATGTGCCTGGAGCTGTTAGGTTCTTTCATTCCTTTTGGGAATTTTAGAAGTTCCCTGAAGGTGGAAACATTTATAATGGATGATACATTGAATGTGGGGTAGGGTCCAAGTTGACTCCCTAAATTTCTAACTTGGGCAGCTGTGAGGATGATGGTGCTATTACCCAAACTAAGACACAGCAGGGTGGGGAAGACACAAATTTATGGCCTGGGATCTCCCTATTTATCACGTTGAAAATCAAGATTCGAAGAAGGCATTCCTATTCAGGGGAAAGAGAAGTGACATTCATTGTATTCCTAATAATAATTGGTATTTTTCATAACAACAAAAAGTGTGGGTGTTTATTGCACATTAGAGACTATGCTTCAGATGTTTATAGCCATTAGCTCATTCACCATCCTATAAAATAGTTGCCATCATCATCTCCACTTTATTGATTAGGACGCTGAAGCTTAGAGAAGCTAAGTACTTGCCCAAGATCACAGAATTTCTACAAACCCACGTCTTCTGATTCCTTAGCCCTGCTGTGTGTCAGAGACCATGCCACAGGCTTAATTCTCATATAATTCCCGTAAGTGTTCCATGAGATAGGCTTATTATCTTCAGTTTACAAATGAAAGTGAGGCTCAGAGCACTTAGATTACTGGTCCAAACTCTCTCAGCTAATAAGTGGCAGAGCGGGAGTCAAAGTCTGTGCTCTTTTCAAAAACACACCCACATCTCTCTCTGCCTCTGCTCAAACTGTTCCGCATGCTCCATTCAAACTCTCCACAGTTAAAGAGTCTCAAGAGTCCATATTAACCAATTGCAGGGTATGGACCTTGTTTGGAGTCCATTTCAAACAAATGGTTAGTAAAACTAGCAAGAGGGCAATTGGGAAAATATGATATTAAGGAATTATTGAAGTTTGTGAGTGGTGGTAATGTTGTGATCCTGTTTTAAATAAGGGAGTGCTTTCTCCCCGGCTGGTGTGGCTCAGTGGTTGAGCATCGACCCATGCACCAAGAGGTCGCTGGTTTGATTCCTGGTCAGGGCACATGCCCAAGTTGCGGGCCAAATCCCCAATGGGGGGCATGCAGGAGGCGACCAATTGATGTCCTCTCTCACCAATGTTTCTATCTCTTTCTCTCTCTCCCTTTCTCGCTCTAAAAAACAATAAAGAAAAAAATTTTTTTAAAAAAGGGAGTCCTTTTTAAAGAGAAATATACGCAGATGAAATAATAGAGTGGTTCTCAGAATGTGACTCCTGGGTCTGCAGCATCAGCAGCATCTGGAGACTGGTTAGAAACATAGGCTATCCCCCTTGCCCCAGACCTGCCGAGTCGGAAACCGGGCATGGGCTCAGCAGTCTGTGCTCTCACAAGCCCCCCCAGGGGATTCCGATGCACACAGAAGTCTGAGAATCACTGAAATAATGTGATGTCTTGGATTTGTTTCCAAATAACCTGGGAAGGGATGACGGCTGTTGGGAACATAGATGAAACAAGGTAGGCCATGAGCTGATAACAGCTGCAGCTGGGTGATGGCTACATGGGGGTTCATTATAATGATAGTCTCTACTTTTATTATTTTTTTAAAATTATTTTATCCTCACCTGAGGATATTTTTCTATTTATCTTCAGATAGAGTGGGAGGGGAAGAGAGAGAGAGAGAGAGAAACATCAGTGTGAGAGGGACACATCAACGGGTTGCCTCTCGCACAACCCTGACTAGGGCTGGGGACGAACCACAACCGAGGGATGTGCCCTTGACCAAAATTGAACCCGAGACTCATTGGTCCGTGGGCGACGCTCTAACTGCTGAGCCAAACCGGCCAGGGTGATTCTCTCTACTTTGATATGCATTTAGAAGTTTTTCATAATAAAAAGTTTTCAAAAGTCCAAACCATTTTCTCCCCAGTGTCCCTTAACTGTTCTCTCCTCTCTCCTCCATCTGCAACCTTCCCTCCAGGCTTCAGAAATAGCAGCTCTGTGTATTCTCCTCATTTGCCTCAAGTTCTCCAAACCTTTGGTGCTTCTACTGAAGTTTCTAAGTGACCCATCTATTATCAGTCAGCCATGGCTCTCCCCTGAGCGTCCTTCATGCTCGACTCGCTCCCGTTTCCGTTGTGCTTACAGATGGAGGCACAAGGCGCAGCTGTGGTTCGATACCTTCCTCTGCGCACCGACTGTGACCTTTCTGCTGCTTTTGTTGGCTAACGATGCCGCCCTCTCCTTAGATAGTCTGTCATTTCTTTTCTTTCCCTTAAAAAAGAAACATTCGCTTCTTTTAATTTTTTAAACATGTAACCTGAGTGACTTAATTTGTAACAGATTTGCTCTTAAGCCCCTGCCCGCCGCCCCTCCCCCAACAACACAGAAGTGGAACAAGGAAAATGGTCAGGTTTCCTGGGACACTATCTTTCTAGTTACTTCCTACTGCCTTAGCTAATCCCTCCGCCAGGTCTGGGTTCATCCCTGAAGTCCCCCAGGCAGCACTTACTCTAGGGAGCCTGAAGCCCACAGCCACTGAGTCTTCGGCTGAACGCAGAGAGAGTTGAAGGGGGCAGTGCGGTCAGTAAAACAGAGAGGAGAGCAAACGCAGAGCCAGAGGGTGTGGGGAGGACGGCCAGCAGCGCCTGGAAGTGCGACAAGGAAGGAAATGTCCCTGTGGACTTCCAGCTCTGACGACTCCCCAAATCCTTCTATTCATTGAGTGTTCCTGGTTCTGTCCTGGCTCTTGGGTTCTTTCATGAGCTCTGAGGCCCAGAAGCTTCTCTAGAGGGCCCACTGATGAATCAGTGTTCAGCATGTAAAATCGAATGAAGACTCATCGTTACGCACGGTGGCCGCCTCTATCCTGGTTGTGATTTGAACCCATCCCAAGGGGCTCCCTTCCCCCATGTGACCAGCAGTATGTACATGTGCACTCACATTCCCTTGTCCCCAAAGCCAAGCCACTGACTTACTGGCCATCTACCCATTGTTTTATCTATCTCAATCCATCAAATTGTATCTTTGGCCCTGGCCAGTTTGGCTCAGCGGTTAAAGTGTCGGCCTGCGGTCCGGAGAGACCCGGGTTCGGTTCCCGCTAAGGGTACGTACTTCGGTTGCAGTTTGTCCCCGGCCCTGGTTGGTCGTGTGGGTGGCAGCCACTCGATGTGTCCCTTCACGTCGATGTTTCTCTCTCTCTCTCTCTTCCTCTCTCTCCCTCCCACTCTATCCGTACAAAAAATGGAAAAGTGTCCTGGGGTGAGGATATAAAAAAAAAAAAAAAAATTGTATCTTTGTTGCTCTTCTGGGAGCTTCTTGAGGAAATCACTCAAGAAACTTGACTCCCTGTTATAAATTGCTAGTCTTCCCAGGCTTTGTGAGTTTTTGAAACTTGTGTTAAGATATTATCAATGTTAAAATTATTAATACTACATAGAAATGTGGGAAAGGCTTATGGCCCAATGTCAGTTGTTTTTTTTTTAAGTAGTATACAAAATATGGTATATTTACTCAATAGTAACCAGGCAAATATTTTTTGTTGACATGGACAAGAACAAGAATGGAATGTGCAAGAGTGAAGTCATGGTCAGGTAGACTGGATTAGCAGGCAATTCCATTTACAACTTCCCTCTAAATAAGCTTGTATAAGAAAATCACTTGGCTGAGATGTTTTCCTGTCCCAGCTCAACGCTGGAAGTTCTGTTTCTAGTCTCGGCCAGGTGTGCTGTGCCCAGCAGTAGACTTGCTGCTGAATTGTCACAAAATCACCAAGTTGCTCATGCCCCAGGTGGAAGACCAGCGATTCTCTTTCATTTTCCCGCACCCCCCTTCTTGTCCGGGCAATGGCTACAAGTTAGCATTGTTCCTTTCATAGCTTTACTCTGTCCACCCCCACTTCCCTTCTGCAGACAGCTAATGATGTGAGACCAACAGTGATGGGGTTTCTCTTACTTACTATCTCTGAATTGATGAACTGGTCCTGTGTTAACTTGTGTAATGAGCCCAGGGATCCTTCTTATCATAGACAGGCCTCATGCCTCCACTAAAAACAGACAATGCTAGTTACAAGCATCAATATACTTTGTAATTATGGACTGTGGCGCCCTTCCTAAACAACTCAAGAGAAGTTTACGAATTCTCACTGGAATTAAGTGGCACAGTCTCTATTATAAAAAGTGGAATGACTGAGGTATTTGAATCATTTTTCCTTCTCTGTTCTCCAGGGGAAATAGAATTTGAAGAGATAGCCCAAGTTTCTTGGTCCTAATTTTCTGATTCTTTGAATATCCTTGAAGAACTCTCACTATATGGTGTCATCATTTTTATCACTCACAAAATCCTATCAATTAAAAAGGGATATGTAGTATCTAAAAGAAGTTTTGCATGTTGGTGTTAAAAAAAAATGAGATACAGACATAAGTAGTCTAGTTATAATTTGTTCCATTAAAAATGGAGCCCAGCCCGACTGGTGTGGCTCAGTGGTTGAGTGTCGACCGTCGACCCATGCACCAAGAGGTTGCCAGTTCGATCCTGGTCAGGGCACATGCCCAGATTGTGGGCTCGATCCCCAGTGTGAGCTTGCAGGAGGCGGCCGATTGATGTTCTCTCTCGTTGATGTTTCCATCTCTCTCTCTCTCCCTTCCTCTCTCTAAAGTCAATAAAGAAAAAATAAATAAAATAAAATAAAATGGAGCTCAAACCCTTATTTTAAAGATAAGGAGTGGGCAGGCATGAAGAAGTTAGCTCCATAGGTATGCTGTGTTTACTCGGCTCAGTGGGCTCGCCATGCAGCCTTTCCTCAGGAAGTCTCTCTAGTTCACTGGCTATGTTGTCTTGGGTGAAAGAACTCTATGATGACTTGGCTGCTTATCTTGCTCTTCTGGCCACCGGATATACCTGAACCCTTTCTCAGGGCTTGAGAAGAAGCTGGGCCCTTGCCAGGGCTGGCCTCTGGCCAGAGAGGCAACTCAACCTGAATTGTTGGTGGGGAAGCTCCCGGGCCTTCACTTGTCCGTGCCACAGAGCCAGCAATGCTAACTGCACCCCGCTTTGTCAGGCCTGCACAGTGCATGGGCTTTGTCGGGCACCGGAGCCGAAAAAGGTGGCCCAGCTCAGTGTGCAAACTCCTACTGGTCGAGAAGCAGAAGAATCACACTGTGCGTCCCCAGCGCTCTATGACCAGTAGAGATGAATGCAAACTGCAACGCAAGCCACTGGGTGTCGCTTGTCAGTTTTCCTTGAAATGAGAGATCAGCTTATAAATTCTTACAATCGCAGAGAACTAGAGTATCCAAGCAAGAGGAAATTACCAGCTTATTCCAATGATATGCAGCATTTCCCAGCTTTGAAACTCCAGTGACCAAGCATTTCTTGTGGTCAGGTTGTTCTGAGTCTTTGGTTAGAAGGCCTCATTGTTTCAGTAGGAAGACTGTTGTGTTATGACAAAAGCTACATTCTTTCAGGGACCAATGTCTAGAATTAGGGGAGGAAGAGATACCTGGAAATCTTCACTCATTCTTCTCTTAGGGTATATGGATTTTGGTGGGGTTATCCAAATTAGAAACTATGAGGCGAAACAGTCCCCCTTCAGCCGGTCAAGACCTTTCTACAGCAGAGAACCACCTTTTACATAGCACTAACTGTGCCACTTCCTAAGTTCTTTTTTTTAAATTTTTTTTTTCCTTTATTGATTTTAGAGAGAGAGGAAGTGAGAGGGAGAGAGAGGTAGAAACATCGATGAGAGAGAACATCCATTGGCTGCCTCCTGCATGCCCCCCACCTGGGCATGTGTCCTGACCAGGGATTGAACAGGTGACCTCTTGGTGCATGTGTTGATACTCAACCACTGAGCCACAACAGTTGGACTTTAAAAAAAAAAATTCTTTTACTTTCTAAGTTCTTTTTTTTTCTTTTTCATTCATTTATTTTAACTCATCTTTATTGTTGAATGTATTACAGATGTCTCCCCCTTTTTCACCATTAACCTCCTCATCCCCAATCCCACCCCTCTCCAGCCTTCCCCACACTATTGTCAGTGTCCATTGGTTATGCATATATGCATAGAAGTTCTTTAGTTTCTCTTTTTCCACCCCATCTCCCCCTTCCCTTTGAGGTTCATCAGTCTAAAAACCAATTTGTACTTCTTAATTCCTTCATCTTTTTCACCCATCCCCCAAGCCCCCACCTATCTGGCAACCAACAAAAAGTTCTCAGTATCTATGAGTCTGTTTCTGTTCTGCTTGCTCATTTTGTTTGTAGATTCAATTGTTGATAGATATGTATTAATTGCCATTTTATTGTTCATATTTTTGTTCTTCTTCTCCTTCAAGAAGACCCTTCAACATTTCATATAACATTGATTTGGTGGTGATGAACTCCTTTAGCTTTTTCTTGTCTGGGAAACTCTTGATATGTCCATCGATTCTAAATGATAGCTTTGCAGGATAGAGTAATCTTGGTTATAGGTCATTACTTTTCATCACCTTGAATATCTCTTGCCACTCCTTTCTGGCCTGCAAAGTTTCTTTTGAGAAATCAGCTGACAGTCTTATGGAAGCGCCTTTGTAGATTACAGACTGCTTTTCTCTTGCAGCTTTAAGATTCTCTCTTTGTATTTAACCTTTGGCATTTTGATGATGATGTATCTTGGTGTGGACCTCTTTGGGTTCATCTTATTTGGGACTCTCTGTGCTTCCTGGACTTGTATGTCTGTTTCCTTCACCAAGTTAGGGAAGTTTTCTGTCATTATTGCTTCAAATAGGTTTTCGATTTCTTATTCTCTCTCTTCTCCTTCTGGCACCCCAATGATGAGAATGTTGGCACGCTTGAAGTGGTCCCAGAGGCTTCTTACACTATCCTCATTTGTTTGGATTCTTTTTTCTTTTTGCTGTTCTGATTGGGTGTTTTTTGCTTCCTTATATTCCAAATCTATGGTTTGCTTCTTGGCTTTACCTACTCTACTATTGATTCTTTGTAAATTATTCTTTATTTACTTTTTATCCTTACCCGAGGACATTTTTCCATTTTTTTGTTCAGATAGAGTGGGAGGGAGAGAGATGAAGAGAGAGATGAAGAGAGAGAGAGAGAGAGAGAGAGAGAGAGAGAGAGAGAGAGAGAGAAACAACGTGAAAGGGACACATCGCGTGGCTGCCATCCGCATGACCCAACCAGGGCTGGGGACAAACTGCAACTGAGGCATGAGCCCTTAGAGGGAACCAAACCTGGGTCTCTCTGGACTGCAGGCCGATGCTCTAACCGCTGAGCCAAACTGGCCAGGGCCCTATAAATTATTCTTTATTTTGGTTAGTGCATCCTTCGTCTCTGACTGGTCCTTTTTTATGTTGTTGATATTCTCACTTTCTAAGTTTTTTATATGCCTAGTTTATTATATTTATTCCTCCCTATTGCTCTTTAGGGTATATGTACTCTATGACCCTCATCTCTTTAAAAAGTACAAATCTGAGACTCAGACAGGTTAAGGCCAATGTCACACAGGTAGTGAGTAGTAGAGCTGAGGTTCAAAACCCACGTTCATGTGATGCTAAAGCTCTTTGCCCATACCCCTTGGGCTCCCCTAACCCTGGGTGGAAGTCATCAGTATTAATATTGGGACTATTCACTTTAGGTTGGTACCCATGAGCTTGCTGGAATGCAGTCTGTGACTATAACTGTACTTTGGTTTAAAAATAGGTGAGAGCCCAGCCCATGTGGCTCAGTGGATTGAGTGTTGTCCCCTGAACTGAGAGATCCCGGTTCAATTCCCAGTAGGGGCACATGCCCAGGTTGTGGGCTTGATCCCCAGTAGGGGGCGTGCAGGAGTCAGCCGATTGTTTCTCTCTCTCATTGATGTTTCTCTCTCTCTCTCCTTTCCTCTTTCTCTAAAAAATTAATAAAAAATATTTTTCAAAAATGGATAAGAGACAATAGGGCTTCAGACTAAGAACAAGAAGAACAGGATCTGGACCAAACTGCTGAGGTTAGCAGACAGTGGGTCCAACCAGCACTATGAAAGGAGAGAAGGCTGTGAGAAACCCTAAGCTATCATATGCTAGTGGTATCTCTTAAGCAGTTTTGGTGTCAGCTAACTATGGTTTTCAGAACAATTTACCTGGAAGGAGTAAAACATATTGCACTAAGGTTTATTTTTACTTAAAATGATCATTATCCCTGTGCATAGAATTTTGAATAATTTTCCTTTTTTATTAATCGCGCAGAGAGCTTTATAAAAGTCCTGATGACAAGCCATTATTCCCCACTTGACAGAAGCAGCAGGTAAAGGATTCAGTGCACACGGAATTGGACCAGAGTCACCAGTAACCATGGTGAGTGGTGGCAGGGTCTGGTTGAAAAGTTTCAGTCCTTTGTTAGAATCCAGTTTTCATTTTTTTAGATTAGTAAACCAAGCCTGAGATCAAAATAACTTCCTTCCTTTTGTTTCAAGCCCACTTTTAGGAGTATCCTGTGTATGTCAGGTGCTTTTACTTTGTTTTCCAAAGTACGTTCACATCCATGGTCTCATGCGGCACTCACAGCTCTGTGTAACGTTAGACATCCTCATTTCCATGTAACAAATCAGAAAACGGATGCATATATGGGGCAAGAGATTTGCTAAGGGCTAGAGCTGGCTCCTGGCAGAGTCATGAGTCTGGCTTCTTTCCTGCAGGTCACATTGCCTTTCAAATGATCCTGCCTGTAACTGAGCAAGGTAGCTAGGGTTCACACAGAGGTTATGACTCCAAGCCACAGCTGCAGAAGTAGCATGTGAGCAAAGCTACAAAACTGACGATGTTCAAAGATCTGGACATTTGTACCAGGATCAGTGGGTCCATTCAAGGCTTGGCCTAAAGATTCCCTCAGCCACCGCCCGGTCAAAGGAAACCCTTTGACCTTTTCCTTCCTTCTCCCCATCCCCTCCCTTTCTTCTCCTCTCCTTCCTCCCTCCAGCTCTCCCTCTCTGCTTCCCGCCACACCCTTTTCCTTGGTCATTAATACAACACAGAACTTTGTGGTTGGGGTCATATTCTCTGTCTCCTTTACTGGAGAACCGTGTCGAATCAAAATCCTGTGGGCTCAGGTTCCTCCTCTGACATTCTGGGTCTCTGTGCATAGATCAGAGTGCAGAGTCCCTCAGTAACCCCACGGGCTTGGGGAGGAGGACAGGGCTGCTCCCATGCTGAGCATTATGCAACTGCCACATTGTGCTTCTGATAACAGATAACTGATAACAGCATCTAGGAAACGGGAGAATCTGCACCTCAGCGGGGTCCAGAAGCAAAATGTCCCCATTGGAGGCATTTGTCAGGACAGCTGTGGAAAGAGCCTGCCTGGGCCTTGAAGACTGAATCACCTGGCTGAGAATTCAGTCTCTACCGCTCAAAAGGCTCATGAACTTGTGAACGGAAAGGATTTAACTTCTCCAAGCCTCAGATTCCTCATCTGTGAAAGGGCAACCCTAACACTATCCTTACAGGCTGTAAGAATACAGTGCTGAGCACGGGGTCAGGCAAGCAGTAGGCACCCAGTAAGTGTCAGTCCTGCTTCCGCCAGTCCTTTCTTTAGCCTCCTACACGGGTGCCTTCCCAGCGAGTGACACTATTGGGAGAGTTCATTCTTACCTGAAGAACAGAATTGTCTATACTCTAACCCTTACACCGGAAAGGTCAATGATTAGGGCAAATACTGCCAAATGGCACCAGCTTGGAGAAAGAGCCTGCTATATGCTGTGCACTTCAGGGGCTTTATGAAGCCACGGAATCTAATTCTTACACTGATGTCTTCTCTCACTGCCCTAGGACAGAACGGGTCCCTCGAGGTTATACATCAACCTTCGATCACACTCATTACACTCGTCATTACCTCGTCACTTAGGAGATTATTTGCTTTGTTTGCATGCTTGCCAAGAACCAAGCCTGTGCCTGGCACTGTGTCTGGCACATAGAGGGTGAATGAGTGAATGAACAGAGAAGTTTCCACTGGCCTTATCTTATTCCAGTCACATAGCAATTCTGTTAGCGACCCAGGGGCCAGGATATAACCTGCATTTTACAGATGAGAACGCTGAGGTTCAGAGGCTGCACCCGTCATGGCCATCTGAGCAGTGGGGCAGGCACTTCAGCCCAGACCTTCTGACACCAAACCCCACGTCCCTTTCCTCCACACGCCTTTGCCGTTTGTTTTTTTTAAATCCTCACCTGAGATTATTTTTCTATTTATCTTCAGATAGAGTGGGAGGGAGGGAGAGAGAGAAACATTGACATGAGAGGGACACATTGACTGATTGCTTCCTGCACGACCCCAGCCAGGGCCAGGGACAAACTGCAACCGAGGTACATGCCCTTGACCGGAACTGAACCCGCGATTCATTGGTCCATGGGCCGACGCTCTAACTTCTGAGCCAAACTGGCCAGGGCCTTTGCCTTTTGACTCATCAGCCTCTCCCTCATGTCAATTCAGATGGTAAATTTTTTTTTTAAATTGAGGTATAATTGACATACAACCTACTAGTTTTAGGTGTACAACATAATGATTCAATATTCGCATACACTGAGAAATGATCACCACAGTAAGCCTAGTTACCATGTGTCACCATACAAAGGTTCATCCCCCTTATGATGAGAACTTTCAGGATTTACTCGCTTGGCAACTTTCAAGTACGCACTGCAATATTATTGATGACAGCCACCATGCTGTACATTACATCCCATGAGTTATTTTATAATTGGAAGTTTGTACCTCTTGATCCCCTTCACCAATTTCACCCACCACAACACTCCTTCCCTCTAGTGCCCACCATTCCTGTTCTGTATCTGTGAGCTTTTTTTTTTAGATACCACATATAAATGACATCATATGGCATTTTTCCTACTTTTATTTCACTGAGCATGATTTCCTCAAGTCCCATCCATGTTGTCACAAATGGCAAGATTTCATTCTTTTTACGGCTGATAGTATGCCATTGTGTATCTGTACCATGTCTTCTTTATCCATTCACCTATTGATGGGCACTTAGGTTTTTCCCATACCTTGGCTATTATAAATAATGCTACAATAAACACAGAGGTGCATATATCTTTTCCAATTAGTGTTTTTTACTGTTTACTAGTAGGATAAATACCTACTAGTAAAATTGCTGGATCATATGATAGCTCTATTTTTAACTTTTTCTTAAATATTTCACTTTTTAAAGATTTTTAAAAATTGATTTTTAGCCCAGCTGGTATGGCTCAGTAATTGAGCATCAACCCATGCACCAATTTGATGCCCAGGTTGTGGGCCCAATCTCCAGTGGGGGGCATGCAGGAGGTGGCCAATTGATGTTCTCTCTCATCGATGTTTCTATCTCTCTCTCCCTTCTTCTCTCTCTCTCTCTCAAAATTAATAAAGAAAAAAAAAATTTTTAAATTATTTTTAGAGAGAAGAAAGGAGAGGAAGAGAGAGAGAGAGAGAGAAACATTGATTGGCTGCCTCTTGCATGCTCCCTACTGGGGATCGAGCTGGCAACCCAGGCATGTGCCTTGATTGGGAATTGAACCTATGATCTCTTGGTGCATGGGATGACGCTCCACCAACTGAACCACACCAGCCAGACTATTTTTGCTTTTGTTACCTTTGTTTTTGGAGTCAGATCCAATAAATCATCACCAAGACTGATGTCAAGGAGCTTATTATCTATGTTTTCTTCTAGGAGTTTTAGGTCTTACATTCAAGTCTTCAATTAATTTTGAGTTAATTTTTGCACATGGTATAAAATAGTGGTCTAGCCCTGGCCGGTTTGGCTCAGCGGTTAGAGCGTCACCCTGCAGTCCAGAGAGACCCTGGTTCGGTTCCCGCTAAGGGCACGTACCTCGGTTGCAGTTTGTCCCCTGCCCTGGTTGGGTTGTGCGGGTGGCAACCACTCGATGTGTCCCTTTCACATCGATGTTTCTCTCTCTCTCTCTCTCTCTCCCACTCTATCTGAACAAAAAATGGGAAAATGTCCTCAGGTAAGGATAGAAAATAAATAAATGAATAAATGAATAAATGAATAAATAAATAAATAAATAAATAAATAAAATAAAATAAAATAGTGGTCTAGTTTCCTTCTTTTGCATATAGCTGTGCAGTTTCCCAGCACCATTTATTGAGGAGACTGTCTTTTCCCCATTGTATATTCTTGTCTCCTTTGTCACAAATTAATTATATATGCATGGGTTTACTTCTGTGATCTCTATTCTGTTCCATTGATCTATGTGTCTGTTTTGATGCCAATACAATACTGTTTTGACTACTATAGCTTTGTAATATAGTTTGAAATCAAAGAGTGTGATATCCCTGGCTTTGTTTTTCATTCTCAAGATTGCTTTAGCTAGTCAGGGTCTTTTGTGGCTCCATATATACTTTAGACTCGGGCTGGCATTGCTCAGTGGTTAGAGTATTCGCCCTCACACCGGAGGGTCTGAAGTTTCAATTCCCAGACAAGGGCACATAGCTGGATTGCAGGTTTGATCCTTAGCCCCAATTGGGGCTCGTGTGGGAGGCAACCATTTGATGTGTTTCTCTCACATCGATGTTTCTCTCTCTCCCTGCCCTCCCACTTCCTCCCTCTACTCTCTCTAAAAATCAATGGAAAAATATCCTCAGGTGAGGATTAACAAAAATAAATACATTTTTGAATTGTTTGTTCTATTTCTATAAAAATTGCCATTGGAATTTTGATAGGGAATTCATTGAATCTGTACATTGCTTTGGGTAGCATGGACATTTTAACAATATTACTACTTCCAATCAGATGGTGAAATTTTAGAGGAGCTCTGTTCCCTAGAACCATCTGTTTTTTCAATTTTTATTAATTTATTTTTGTTACAGCTGTTTCCCACCCCCCAGACAACCTCCTCCCTATCCCACCCCCCCACCCCAGCATTATTGTCTATGTCTATTGGTTATGCACACATGCATACACCTGGAACCTTCTGAATGGATTCATGTGTCATTTGGTGGCCAACTGCTTCATTTTGAGTGCTGAAGGTCTGCTTTCCATCCTAACCCATACATTCTATACATTTCTGTTTACTTTTCCCCTTTGCTCCTCTAAGATTTAAAAAAAAAAAATCAGCCCTGTCCGGTTTTCTCAGTGGTTAGAGCGTCAGCCCAGGGACCAAAGGGTCATGGGTTTGATTCCCAGTCAGGGGTGCATGCCTGGGTTGTAGGTTTGATTCCTGGCCCTGGTTGGGGTCGTGTGGGAGGCAACTGATTGATGTGAGAGAGCCACACCAATGTTTCTCTCTCTCTCTTCCTCCCTCCCTTCCACTCTATCTAAAAATAAATGGAAAATTATCCCCGGTGAGGATTAACAACAACAACAACAACATCATCCAAAGCACTAGGGCAATGGGTCTCAGTTTATAGTCCGAATTCTCTTTTAATTGCTACCCATTCTTCCTCATTAACCAGGTCTCTAGTCTAGACATGCAGGAAACAGCTCATCACTCTCCTTTCTTTCTATCAAACCCAGTTCACAATTTTGCCTTACTGTTCCATTAAATCTAGCCCACTTTATTTATTTATTTATTTATTTATTTATTTATTTATTTAATCCTCACCTGAGGATATTTTTCCATTGATTTTTATTTTATTTATTTATTTTAAAAAATGTTTTTAAATCCTTACCTGAGGATATTTTTCCACTGATTTTCAGATAGAGTAGGAAGGAGGGAGGGAGGAAGAAAGGGAGGGGAAAGAGAGAGAGAGAAACATTGATGTGACAGAAACACATCGATTGGTTGGCTCCCACCCAACCCCACCCAGGGCTGGAGATTGAACCTGCAACTGAGGTACATGCCCTTGACCAGGAATCGAACCTGAGACTGTTTGGTCCATGGGAGGATTTTCTAACTGCTAAGCCAAACCAGCCAGGGCCCAGCACACTTTTTACTTTTTTTTTTTATCCTCATCCAAGGATATTTTTCCACTTATTATCAGATAGAGTGGGAGGAAGAGAGAGAGACAGAGAGAAACATTGACGTGATGAGCCTCATCGACTGGTTGCCTCCTGCATGACCCAACCAGGGCCAGGGACTAACCACAACCGAGGTACGTGCCCTTGACAAAAATCGGACCCGCGACTCATTAGTTCACGGGTTGATGCTCTAACCTCTGAGAAAAATTGGCCAGCCAGTTCACTTTTTTTTTTTTTTTTATCCTCACCCGAGGACATTTATCCATTTTTTGTTCAGATAGAGTGGGAGGGAGAGAGCGGGAGAGAGAGACAGAGACAGAGACAGAGAGAGAGAGAAACATCGACATGAAAGGGACATATCAAGTGGCTGCCACTCGCACGACCAGCCAGGGCTGGGGACAAACTGCAACCGAGGTACATGCCCTTACGGGAACCGAACCCGGGTCTCTCTGGACCGCAGGCCAACGCTCTAACTGCTGAGCCAAACTGGCCAGGGCCAGCCAGTCTACTTTTTAAAAACCTTTCCACCTCTGGAGATCCCTGGAGAACACTTAGAGGTGCATGCTCAAGGAGAAATTGAACTTAATGTTTAGGCAGACATAATGGAAACACATCTGGAGTGGGAGTAACAAACTGCATGTGCAAGGCCTGGTTTACCTTGAACTAATCTTGAGATGTGGGGCAAGTGATTTCACCTCCATGGGTTCAGCATGTGCATCTCTCAACTGCAGTGGCTCCTCCTAGTCTCCTGTGTTCCTCTAGTTCATTCATCTTCTAAAGCCCTTGATGACAGATCAGAGACACAAATGTTTTAAGAACCACAAGCGAAATGCTCATTCACCACTCAGGAGCTCACTCAAGGCTCTTTATCAGGAGTTATAGGCAAAAAAGGTCATCCTAAGCCTGCTGTGGTCTGGAAGTGCTTGTAACAAGATTGTCTTTGGAATCACTTCCTTAACAAGACTTTAAAGCCCTTTATTAACCCAAACAATTGCTGAACTGACAGGGACAGAACAAACGCACCCCTTGATGTGGGCGGCATGTGCTTTCTGGTGGCCCTCGGCAGAGAATTTTCTCTATCCCTCCAAAACTACCACAGACAAGAAGCTTCACTGGTCACCGAGGCCAGCCGGAGTCCACTTAGGCTGAGGGTCAGCACAGACCAGAGAGGGGGAAGGGCTGGTCAGGCCACTGTGGCCAAGAGAAGAGGGCAAGTTGGACCAGGTCACAAAACCAAAGGTCTCGTACCAGAGCTCAGGGCGGGCACGGTTCAGCAGGCCATATGGCCCGAACAATGTCTGGAGGCAGCAGGGAGCCAAGAACACGGGCTTGGTCACAGAGCGGGCAGGAAACCGAGCCTGCACCAGCAGCAGTGCAGAGACACGTGGAGGGCCCAAGGCAACCAAAACAATAATGACCAGGGCAGTGAGAACGGCAAGTCACAGTAAGCACAGCAGGAAGATTTGGGGAATATTGGGCGCAGAGGTTAATTAGACCTTTGACTTAACAACTGAACATGGACTACATTCAAAGAGGAACAGAACCTCATGTATATGACCAGATGTAAGCATACACATTTAAATGAATACAGATATGTGAGAACAGTGAGTAGAAATTAGCAACAGGTGATGATTATATGCAATGGAAACAGAACTCAGACACTGACTTACACCTAGTACTGTGCTTGACACATACTAGGTGCTCAATAAATGATGTTAATCTCTTTCTTTCACTGCTACCCAGAGAGGGGACCTGCCCCCACTTCCTAGAGAACGAATGGATATTATGAACCACCACAAACTTTACTTACCTGATACTAATGGAAAGTCTAATTGCTTAGTACAGCAGTTCACTTGTACCCCACTGTGCTATTTACTGAGTCTTAATTAATTTCTTTGCATCTAAATGTGACCATATCAGGACGCACTAAATCCACAGAAATTCTGCATTGGAATGCAGCCCCTCTGCTGTCTCCTCTAGTCCCTAACGTGCGCTCGGTCCAGGCAGGCACACCACTGGGGCCCTGAAGGAGGATCCTGTTCACATGGTACTCAAGGGGCTTCTTTCTAATTAAGTGAGAGGCCAAGGCCGCTGGAGTGAGTCCCTAGCCACACTCTTCCAGGGGGCTGATCTCACCCATGCCCACCCACTGCTCCTAAGGAAACCGGGGTCTCAGGTGAGCCGCATTCAGGAGAAGCGTCCGGGCCACTGCTCTACAGAGTGTGGCTGAAGTCAGTGCTGACAGCTCACCTGGGAACTGGGGCGCCAGACCTCCTGTAGGCAGGGCGCCCTTCCCCTCCGCACGATGACATCATGGAGCTCAATTGCTCCATAAAAGCAACCCGCCTGGAGCCAGGAGCGCAAAGAACAAGCGCTGGCCACCGTGCCTGCGCCTGCGCTGTCTGCACGTGGTCCCCGGTGCAGCGGTCCCTGTGCACGCCCGCCAGCCCCAGCTCGGTGACCAGACCGAGAAGGAGCCAGAGCCCGGGGCAGTCTGCGCCTGCCCCGCAGGAGCCCCCGAAGATGCCCCACCGCAGCCTGCATGCAGGGGCCGTCCTCCTGCTCCTGATCTTAAAGGAACAGCCTTCCAGCCCAGCCCCACTCAACGGTAAAGTTGCTGCCTCTTTCCTAACAGTCCTGGAGTGCTCAGCCACACCTGGACGGAAGGATTTCCTGCGGGGCACTTTAATGATAAAGTAAAATGATTTGGGGGCGGGAAGGGGTTGCAAGGACACGCACAGTATCAAATTGCACATTTTTAGATGAGATGCTCCCTTTTTCTTTGTAATGCACTACCTGCTGTGGTTGGGGAAAACGAATTGTCTCCGTGTTAAAATACGTTTGTGTGTTCTCTGGGCACCTGCAGCTCTGAAGGGGTTGCTTGGGAATTTGCTCACAGGGGAGGGGGGACCAGCATTTAAAATGTTGTGCTCCAATTCACGTGCGGATAGTAGGGCGATTGTGGCACCCTGAGCAGTGTCACTGCCAGGAAGGGTTCGGTCACTCCGGTGCAGAACCCCCTGACCTGCGGTGGGTGCTTTACTTTGGAGAGACTCTAGACTATTATGTTTTACCTGCAAGTCAAAGGGATGATGCATCCCATTCTTAATCATTGTTTTTCTCTAGAAGTGCTCTACTGTCTTAAGAGTGTGTGTGTGGTGTGTGTGATGTGTGTATGTGGCGTATGTGTGATGTGTGTATGGTGTGTGTGTGCATGCTTGTGTGCAGGCACTCAGATGAGCATACACACCTTATTTCTGAGTGTAATTAGGGCCCTTAACCCCAAAGGGCTGGAGGCTGAGGGTGTGGAGTGAGGTGGCAGAAGGTGGCGGGTGGACCTGACTGTAGGCTCAGGTCTGTGCAGTGAACTGTGGTGAGGAGCCAAGGTCAGATTACTCGGTCCTTTGTAACAAGAGGAGGATGTCAAGCTTTTGCCTGCCTCTCCAACAGCTGGGCGATGCTGTTCAGAGAGTAAACGGTGGCTTTTGTGGAAACTGATGGTGCTCCTGCCCTTGACAGTTTGCCTGAAGACATTTGTGGGTTCTATAATTCCTGGACCCAGGTTAGGTTGAAATATTTATAGAAGGACCCAAAGTGATCATAATGACTGAAAATCTATACTCCCTGGCTAGGCAGCGGTGGTGGGAAATTGGTCCCGTTCAGCAGCCTGAAACCTGGAGCCCCATTTTTTCTGGGGGGTCATTATACCCGTGGGGCAGGTCAGGGGAAAGTGGGGAGCTGGGCTGCAGCAGCCTTGCCATTACTCTGAATTCAATTCCAGTCTACTGACTGGCATGATATTCTTGATATTGTCTCCCTCAGGGAGAAGTAGAAGGTAGGTTGGAGAAAGGAGTTAAGTAAAAGTATAAATTAATTTTTAAAACTGCAAACGTTGAAATGTATTCCCCTCTAGAGAAAGCTGCACTGAGACCTGAAGTTTCACTAGACGTCTCCCTTTTAGTTCCAAGCTGTTCTAAGACAAGAGAGAGCCATTCATTGGCTCTCCTTCCTGAAAGCCTGTTCCTCCCCTCACTCTGGGGGCAGCTCCTCCTCCCATCTTGTTCTTTCTCTGCCTGACTCCCTCTCCCTCCTCCCCTGCCCTCCTGTCCTTCTTCCGCCCTCCCTTTCTCTCCTCTGCCCCATCTCCCCGCCCCATTCTCCAAGTTGGGGGTGGGGGGGAGCTTGCAGTAAAAATTCCACTTTCACCCCACACTGAGAAGCCTGCCTGCCTATCCCTAGATTTTAAGAACACAGCTTTTATTTTGGTATTTCTCATGAGATTCTTGGCTTTCTAACTGCCTTGCTGACAAAGTCAAAGCAAAAACCACTGAGGTGTAGAATATAAGTATTAACCCAAAGTTAGGGCTGTAGGGGGGTTAAGCTGGGTAATGGGGTCAAAATGTGGTCTGCCCCCTGCCTGGAGCATTTAAATGTCTAGCAGTTGGCACTGGTGTGTGTGTGAAGAAAACTGTCTGGAGTCAGGAGCGAGGGGAGGAGGGAGGGAGCAAAATAAGGTGAAGTCAGGTGTCTTCCTGAGAAAACCTCGGAGTTCTTATTTGCTGTGGGGAAACACTTCAATGAATTCTGCAGATACTGCTTGGTCTGAACCTGGTGTGGAGAGCTGGGCAGTCTCAAGAACTCAGGGAAGGTTCTAGCACCCAGGGCAGGACGCAGGCAAAGCCCTGAACTCCCAACCTGGATCTTTGTAAATATCACTTCCTCAGTGAGCACCCAGGGCATTCTCCCTGCCTATACACTGGACATGCAGGTGCCTACAGGTATCCCCCGGGGGCCTCCCAAATCTCTGACCCTCATGGGAAGGAAACAGTTCCCCTCCCAGAAGGGCCTATTCGCTCAGGAAGCCACCAAGGTGTGTTTGCAGCAGCCCTGGTCTTGGTCCTGCCGGGTCAATTTAGTCCTGCCCCTAAAGCTAAAGGTGGGGAATCAGGAAGTGCCATTTCCAAGTAAAGCGAACAGACACACATGGCCTTTGTAAAGCCTGCCTGAGGTCACTTTGAGCTGAAATGAACCAGGCTGGGGCTTGACCTTCACGAATGACCTCCCTGACTTAGATCACCTCCCTTTCATTTTATGGTGCTTCTTTTCCCCAGCCTCCTGCTCCTGAGCGCCTCCAGACATTGCCATTTATACCCACAACACCACGTCTTGAGGACCAGCGAGGCTGCTCAGAGAGAGGAGGGTGGGGAAAGTTGCTCTGGATGTTGCTGCTTTTCAAGAATGAGTCTCTGGTCCCGTGTCACCATCAGGCCCTGCAGCCCTAGATGTCCACTCCACAGCTTTGGTCCCTCACCTTCCCAGAGTATGATGCTGATGAATGCTACTATAGTAGGAGAAACCTCAGCTTAGCAAACTTTGGGGTGCAGAACAGAAGATGCAGGACATCGAGGGTGTGGTTTGATTTGGGGAAAAGTGCAACTAAAACTCCTGGCCAAAGCAGGGCTGCTCAGAGACAGCAGCTGTTTTTCTGGTGGCCTCCAGGAGCACAGTGCCGCCGTGTCTCTCCAGGGGAGCCGTGAGGACGAACTCCTGTCACTTGTCCAACTTGACATCCCAGGCCCCCGGGGGCTCTTCTGGCTAAGTGGAAATCGTCTGGCTTCTCTGAGTGAAATCCACGATTGTATTTTAATAGTGAGCCCCCCAAACAAAACGCTGAAGGAAGATGCTCAGGGAAGAGGTTTGGTGTCTTCTGGAGCTTAGTTCTAAGGCAATGCTTTCTTGGTCCCTTTTCACTCTTGTCTCCGTGGAGGGGCTAGTGTAAGCTTGGGGGTCACATGCATGTCTGGTTCACCCGTGATTCTTAACATCTTCATCCAAGTACTAATTCAGGGGAGGTTAATCTCGGGACTGTTAACTCCTGTGGGGTCCATAGCAGATTTCAGGGGTTCTGTGGACCTCCTGAAATGAATTGTACATGAACTTTTGTGTGTCTAAGCTTTCGGGCATTTTTAAGAGGAAAATGTCCATAGTATACATCAGATACTTAGAGCGGTCAGGACTCCCCTGCACTTCAAAGACTGAGAAGGAGATGCAGAGATTTTTTAATTTTCTGGGAACTTAGAGGTGGGATGTCAGTAAATACCTTAAACCTAAACAAATCATGAAAGAGCAGTATAAGGATGTGTTTTATTGAGATGTGGAGATAATACCAAAAGAATGAAAGAGTATTCAAAGTGGGTACCCTAGGGAGCAGGAAAATAACTAGGGGTGTAAGGGGAACTTTTTTTTTGTTTTTGTTTTTTATCCTCACCTGAGGACATGTTTGCATTTATCTTCAGATAGAGTGGGAGGGAGAGAGGGAGGAAGAGAGAGAGAGAGAAACATTGATGTGAGAGAGACACATCGACTGGTTGCCACCCACATGACCCCATCCAGGGCTGGGGACAAATTGCAAGCAAGGTACATGCCCTTAGTGGGAACTTAGCGGGAACCAAACCCAGGACTCTCTGGTCCACAGGCTGATGCTCTAACCGCTGAGCCAAACCAGCCAGGGCCCACCTGACCCTTTAAACCACATACAGTGTGTTTTGATAAAATTACCAATTAATATTGAGGATTAAATAACCAAAAGCACTGAAGCAAAGAAATGAAACAGAACAAAACAAAATATGAGATTAAACCAGCTTTAAAAAAAAAAAAAGTTGCCCTGGCTGGTTTGGCTCAGCAGTTAGAGCGTTGGCCTGTGGTCCAGAGAGACCCGGGTTCGGTTCCCACTAAGGGCACGTACCTCGGTTGCAGTTTGTCCCCGGCCCCGGTTGGATCGTGCAGGTGGCAACCACTCAATGTGTCCCTTTCACGTCGATGTTTCTCTCTCTCTCTCTCCCTCCCACTCTATCTGAAATATCAAAAAAATGTCCTCGGGTAAAGATAAAATTTAAAAAAAAAAAGCAAAGTCCTGCTTTAGCTTTTCAAAGCACCATTGGCTTGAATGGGAGATGCCTGGTTGTGATAAGTGACCAGTTAAGTTTTGCACAAATCAGTTCCCAAGAGAAGGGGGATCTGAGAGCCTTCCTCCTCCTGCCGTCCCCTGTGGGCCAAGAACCCGGGGACACTGGGAGAAGCTCAGAGAGAGGGACTTAGGAGCTCAACAGTCCCCTCATTGTGATGTGTCCCAGAGACACCCCGAGTCTTAGTTCAGGGTCTCAGTTCCCTTCTGGAGGTGGAGAGGAAGGCGTCAGGCAGGGTAATGAGAACACAGCTCCGCCACAACTCCTGAAAAGACATGTTTTGACGTAGGATGAAGGACTCCTCAGGGTGTGGAGTGGGAAGTGGTGGGTGACTTTCATTATAGTCCTGGCAGAAACTTTTCCTACGCGTTTCTCCCACCCCTGGAATTCTAACCTGGATGAGGGTTGCAGCTTCCCTAAAGAAAAACTTGCCTTTTGAGATGAGCGTCTGTTCTTGATGTACTGATGTGAACTGCTCTCCAGGATATGTTGCTCAGTGGGGAAAAGCAAGATGCAAACAGTTTCCAGCTTGCAAAAGCGTGTGCAGCCGGCAGGGAGATCCGGGCAGCTTTTGGGTTTTGAGCCCTGTGAGTTTATTACTCATTCAGCTAATAAAATGTGGCTTCTCTAAAATGTCTGGGGAGCCCTGGCTGGTTTGGCTCAGCGGTTAGAGCGTTGGCCTGCGGTCTGGAGAGACCTGGGTTCAGTTCCTGCTAAGGGCACATACCTTGGTTGCAGTTTGTCCCTGGCTCTGGTTGGGTCGTGTGGGTGGCAGCCAGTTGATGTGTCCCTTTCACGTTGATGTTTCTCTCTTTCTCGCTCTCCCTCCCACTCTATCTGAACAAAATATCAAAAAATGTCCTCGGGTGGGGATTAAAAAATAAAATAAAAATAAAATGTCTGGGGAGGCTTCTCTTTGACCCAGGAACCCTGCCGAGCTCTCCGCCTGTGCCCCCTTGTGCCCTCCTGCCACCCTGAGAAGCAGTTGTTCTGACAGACCCTGGAACAGTTTTAAGTTCTGGGCGTCCACCTCCTTTTCAGTCTCACCCGTTTCAAAGTGACATCGGTGTTTTGCTATTATTCAAGCTCTGTTGTACTTACTTGTTTTGTTTTGTTCTTTGCAGGATTCAACTGGACCTATTCTGGTAAGTAGAGATCTTATGTTATTTTTTTGAGATGGCCGTGTTTAATGAGAAAGCCAGAAATATCGAGATCTCTGGAGATTCTCTCTGAAGGTCGAGGAGAGCAGTTTTGATATTAAAAAGGCACAAAGGCCTCTAAGGAATCGCCCCACACAGGTTGACCGCTGCCCTTTCTCCAAGCAGGTGAGCCTGCTCTGTGCACTTGAACTTTGAGTCAGTGTTAAGGCTTCCAGATTCCTACAAGGATTCCTACCGAACCTCCCAGGTGGAGATGCCCCAATGCAAGGGCCCGGGCAAGAGCGAGCCTTTCTCTTTCACAGGACATTTATTCTACAATAAGGGTAAAGGGCTCCTTTCTGAGAGTTTGGCTCAGGTCCCAGGACTTAAGCTGTCAGTATGCCTAGAATTAACTTCTTCTTGCCCTGCTTGTGAACAAGCACTAGACAAAGCAGAGATGATCAGTCCTTTGTGAAAGAGGGATGCTTGTCTTCAATCGGGAGAGAGGGACATCCACTGTGCAACAAGTTTCTGTGGGGTTGGGTCAAGAACGACACTGGCCACTCTGGCCGGCCTGTAGCTGGTCTGTGGCAGTGAATTGGAAGCTTGGTCATCCGCTGGAGTGGGAATGGGAGGCCAAGCACCTGGGTCCGCTGGCAAGCGCAGGAATGAGGAATGTTAACAGTCCCCCTTATCTGCAGTTTCATGTTCTGTGGTGTCAGTTACCAAGGTTAACCATGGTCTGAAAATATTAAACGGAAAATTCCAGAAATAAACAATTCATCAGTTTTAAATCGCGTGCCATTCTGAGTGGAGCGATGAACTCGCGTGCCATCCTACCCCGTCCCGCCCAGGGCGTGAATCGTCCCTCTTGCCCTGCTCAGGCTCCCCGCCTGGTGGCCACTTAGAGGCTGTCTTGATTACGGGGGGCAGGGAGCCCACAGGCACATACCTTCTAATATAACATACTGTAATTGTGCTAGTTTATTATTCTTGTTGTTAATCTCTTACTGTGCCTAACTTATACATTCAACTTTATCATAGGTGTGTATGTATGTATAGGGGTGAAAAAGTATATAGGGTTCAGTACTATGTATAGTTTCTGGCATCTTCTGGGGGTCTTGGGATGTATCCCCCTTGGATAAGGGGGGACTACTGTGATGTCCCGTTAAGGACAGAGTCACAGGGACTTTCAGGATAGCTTGTTCCCGTGAGCGGGAGGCTGGAACTGGCCGCATTGGCACAGGGGTGGTGACAAGCACCGTGATTACTACCGTGGGAGCGGAATCCAGAGACAGACCTGGCTTAGATTTGCCAAAGTTAGTCTTTGGATATTTGTTAGCCCAGGAGGCATAGAAAAGTCATCAAACTAATCAATCAATCAATCAATCAATCAATCATCCACCTACAAGGTCTCCTTGGCTGTAGCATGATATGGCTCCATCATTACTAACATCCCTTACTGTATGTATTATGTGCAAAGCACCGTTGCTAAGTGGATGGGTAATTGGGAGGGTAGGCTGTGGGGTGTAGCTGGGAATTACTTAAGGCTCACAATTCAAAGCAGAAGATAATAGGTAATAATAACATAATAAATGGCTCAGTGCTCTGATGGTTCAGAGAAGTGTCAGAATGCTAGGGTTGCATGGTCAAGGAAGGCTTCCTGGGGGAGGAGGGCTTTCACCTGGACCTTGGAGGATGGGAGGATTCAGTGTGACAGGGAAGACGTGTTGTTGACCAAGATGATGATGGCATCACGTGAGCGGGGCAAGAAAGAACAAGGTGGTATTTGAGGGAAATCATGTAGAGAAGGAGTCACAGGGGAGTGATGGACTCTGAGGTCAAAAAGAGAGGTTGGGTCAAACAGGGGAGGCACAGAGGGCAGGCCAGGCCCTTCCCACTTTGTCTCCCAGGTGGAGGGGCAGGGCAGGGAGGTATCTGTGTTTTAGGGAGAGCAACATGGTGGTGGGGGGCGAGAGGGACGGATGAGCAGGTGCTTGGCCTTTACAGAAGAAAGCTCATTCTGTGTCTCAACATCCAGTTCATGGTGATGGTGGTAAGAGGGAAGGAGGAGCAGGGCAAGAGGAGACACAGAGGGAGAGGAGACCGGCAGGGCCCAGGGCCTCAGGCTCCGGGGGGCAGGCGCAGTGGGTGGGAGATGACAGGAGCAGCTCTGCACCCAGAGAAGGCGGGACCCGGGTCCTGGGCCTTATTCCACGTGGTCTTAGGGAGCCCTTCGAGCCCTCTGGGTCTCGCTTTCTCCCTGTCGGTAACCTGGGGAAGGTGTTGTCTAGATCACTGTCCCTCCAACTGTGGCTTGGGGCCACCTACATCCACCACCTGGAATGCTTTCTCAGTATGCAGCTTTCAGGGGCTTAGCTGGACCTGGGGAAGGCGGGGGCCTGAAAACCGTGTCTGTTTCATGCACTTCCCAAGTGACTCTTACACACGCTGTGTCAGAGAACCACTGGCCAGAGGGTCCCCAAGACCTTTCCAGCCTGAGTCAACGGCACCTTGCCCCACTTCTACTGGCCTCCCAGGTACAGTGGAAACACAACTCGAATCTCGCCGGGCTCCCTGCCTCTGTGTGAGCCCCAGGGCCGAGTGAGATAGTTCCAGAGAGCAGAGTCAGGAAGATGTGGGAGGAAATCTTGCTGCCCTCAGTCATGAATAGTGTTCCCTGAAGGAGGCTTCTCTGTCCAGCCACATTGATTAGTTCAGAAGCATTTCTCCCTGACCGCTAGCTCCGGCCAGCCCTCTGTCCCTCTGTCCTGCACGACTAGAGCAGCGATTTGCTGAGGAAGCAGAGGGCAGTCTAATGATGCATGCTGTGCATGGGTGGGGGAAGTTGACTAGAAAGGCAAATTTGGCTTTCCATTAGTGAAATGAACACATATGATACGGAGTTAGCCCTCCGTGGAGTCAGTGAAGACGACGGATGGGGGACAACTGAGGAGGCCGGCTGGCAGCTGGCACCTGGGCTGAGCTGCACAGCTAACAGAGGGCCTGGCATGGGTGCTGGGAAAGGCTGTTTCCAAGCAGCAGGGGCTGCACTGAATGGGGCAAGTCCAACCGAGCGCCACGTGGCTTTCCCGGGCGCAGACCTCAGCTACTTTGCGCGTAGATGCTGCTGAGTCATCCTGATCCAGGGACCTCCCACTGCCTGGAACACGTGGCAGGACTTCTAGAAATGCACTGAAAGAACTCTACCTCCATCCCTGTCCACATCGAGTCACCAGGCTGACCTCTCAGACGCCCTCCCTGGAGGCAGGAGGACCATCTGCCGGCCAGGATGGGGCCGGCCGTCCCCTGTGCACTCCTGGTGGTGGAGCAGCGGCTGGGTACATGCTGGGTCTAGAATTGCTGAGTGGGCCCTCCCCACTGGAAGTCAGTCCCATGTCAATCCTGCGGAGCCCTGGCAGCTTCACCAACTCTGAAGGGGAGGGCGGCTCCAGGTCGGGTTGTCATGTGAGCTGAGGATAAACTCCAGCTGGCTGAAGCGAGTCTGTGTTGTTAGAAGTCAGGAGAGCGGTGCCCTCAGGGTCTGGAAGTAACCAGCAGGAGGCAGGAGGCGTGAGAGGAGGTGCTGATCATGTTCAGTTTGTGAAAATTCGCCATGTTGTTCAGTTATGATACAGGCACTTTTCTGTATGTATATTACAGTCAATAAAAGAGTTAAAAATTCTAGCTGACTGGGAGAGTCATCCTCACCCTGATAGTTTTTTTAGCCCTCCCCCAGGAAAAACCAAAAAATTCCTCAGTGTGTTCAAAACAACAGAGTAACCAAAACTAAGAGCCCAAGAACTCGCCATGTGAGCAGAGAATGGACACGCTCCGTCCTGAGGATAACCAGACACGGCTTTGGTGCTCTTTGGATATGAGCTAGTTCAGAAATCAGCAAATACCACTGTTTGCTAGAGAGTTTAGAGAAGCAAGACCCTTACATTTTCAAAGGAGAAGGGCTGAAAAGGGAGCATGGAAGCCAAGCCTGCCTCCTGGAGGGTGAGAGTCCCACCTCTCCCCTCGTCAGGGCGTCAGGGCCCATGAGGCAGCCACCAGACCAGCCCCTCCTGCTGCCGGGAACTCCGGGTGACGCGATGGTGGCTTGGCCAGGGGGTGCCAGGCAGCAGGCTATAGCCACGCACCGGCCCTCCTGCCCGTCTCCGCAGTGCTGGGCAGCCCTCAGCTCTGGCAGGACGCCGTGTGACCCAGGAATGCCACAGCATTCCTCATGCCGCTCTTCTCTTTCCCAGACTGTAGCTTCTCCATCGCCAAGAACTGCCTCTGGGAACGAGGAAGGGATCCTCCACGGGGCAAACACTGGTCCTCCGGGCTCCCGCCTTCCGCCTCCACTCACCTTCGGTCCTGACTCTGCTGGAATATGAAATTGCTATAAATGACCTTTCTCTGGGACTTGGGACATCCTTCCAAGCTCTTCCCAAACTCAGAACCAGACACGGAGGACATGGAAGGAGGCTAGGAGGAGAACCTCTTTATTTTTCTTTTCTTTCTTTCTGTTAGTCCTCACCTGAGGATATTTTTTCCATTGATTTTCAGATAGAATGGAAAAGAGGGAGAGGGAGAGAAACATCGATGTGAGACATAGCGATTGGCTGCCTCCCACATGACCCTGACCGGGGCCGGGGATTGAACCTGCAACTCAGGTACGTGCCCTTGACAGGGAATGGAACCCATGTCCTTTCGGTCCAAGTGCCGACCATCTAACCGCTGAGCCAAATGAGCCAGGGCTACTTTCTTTTCTTTAGTGGTGATAAAGGCACCATGTGACCTTCCACTGAAATGCAGTATGAAAAGCAGACTAAGTAGAGCTAAAGGGAGAACTCAGAACGGCAGTCAGGGAGCACTTGCCATTCAAAGGCTGATCAGATTCAGGGGTGTGCTTGTTCTCCCCAAAGGTAGAGAGGTTTAGCCAACTAAAACCCCCCAGTGGCTGCTCCCCCGCTCCAGTATCCTCCCGAGGATGGACGAGGAGAGGCACAAGGCACTCTTAGGAGACAGAGAGAGAAAAGGCTAGAATGTTTTTCACACCGGGAACTCCTTTACTCCTGTCTTGAGGCTGTCCCTTGAGGCTGGCAGTCCAACAAACTACCCTTTATTAACTTTGAGCTATAGTTCCAGTTACTTTTAATTGAAGTTGTGATGTCCCGGGTCTGATTAGATGGGGTCTGATCCCCCCGGTAATTATTTCTCATCTTTCCCGAGTTGCAGCATTGAGGTTTGTGTGTTCTGGAGGATCTTGGCCTAGAGCTGCCCAGATGCCGCCTTGCCAGCTGGGTAAATAGATAGGGAAGCTAGCATCAGCTTCTGAAGGCAGGTGTGGTGTCATGTGTGTGTGTGTCCAGGGCGGGGTGAGGGTGAGGCAGAAAACCGGGAGGAAGAAGTAAGTGCACAGAACCCCAAACCAGGCAGACCTCCTTGGGAATATCTGCTGGGTCACTTTCAGCTACAGCCTGGGAATAATAGCACCTACGTCAGTGGTTCTCAAAGTGTGGTCCCCAGACCAGCAATATCAGCATCGCCTGGGGCCTCAGATGCCCCGCCAACACTACGAATTGAAGAGGAAACGCACAGAAAGAGGCCGGGAGGAAAAAGCCAAACCCTCACCTTCTGTTCTTCAGCAGCAGTGACAGCACAATGTGTGACTTTGTTAGAAATACACATTCTCGGCCCATCCCAGATCTACCTAGGAATCAAAAACTCTGGGGCAGGGCCCAGCAATCTTTTTAAAAAAAATCCTCACCCGAGGATATGTTTATTGATTTTAGAGAGAGAGGAAAGGAGAAGAAGAGAAACATTAATCAGTTGCCTCCAGTATGTGCCCCAACCAGAGATCGAACTCGAACTCGTAACCTAGGTATGTGCCTGACCAGGAGTCAAACCCAGCAATCTTTTAACAAGGACACCAGGTGATTCTGATGCTTACTCAAGTTTGAGAACCAACTGCTTTGTAGAGCTGTGGCAAGGATTAAATAAGATAATACAGCAGGCCCTGGCCAGTTTGGCTTGGAGGTTAGAGCATCAGCCTGTGGACTGAAGAGTAGCAGGTTCGATCCCCAGCCCCAGTGGGCACCGTGTGGGAGGCAGCCGATTGATGTGTGTGTCTCTCTATCCTCTCCCCCTCCTTCCCTCCCTTCCACTCTCTATGAAAATCAATGGAAAAATATCCTCAGGTGAGGATTAACAACACCAACAAATAAAAAAGCTAATGCAGCAGGATTAGATACAATATACATCGAATAAGATGCCTTAGAAACTTAACTTGTTTATGTCAATTAGCCTATGGTAAAATTGATTTTATTATACATTGTTTTGCTGAAAGTAATAGAACCTATGGAGAACTTTTTTTTTTCTTGTGTTAATCCTCACCCAGGGATATATTTTTCCATTGATTTTTAGATAGAATGAAAGGGAGGGAAGGGGAGAGAAGCATGGATGTGAGAGAGGCACATCGATTGGTCATATCCCACACAACCCTGACTCGGGCTGGGGATTGAACCTGCTACCCAGCTACATGCCCCTGAGGGGGAATCGAACACACAACCCTTCGGTCTGCAGCCCAACTCTCCAACCATTGAGCCAAACCAGCCAGAGAACTTTAAGCGAGGACCTACTTTGTATGGACAGAGGCTGACAGTGCCTGGCATGTTGTAAGCAGTCAGTACAACGAACCATCATTTTCTCTCCTTCACCTCACAGAGTTGTGGTAGAATTATCAGCTAACGTATGGGAAATGCCTTTCAACTCTACAGTACCAAGTCGATGTGAGTCTGTTAGAAAGGGTCTGCTTTGCCATGCTTCTGAATTGCCTGAGTTTTTAACAGCCAGGGGGTACTCCATTGACAGTCTGAACAAACAAAGGCATTTCTTAGTGAGAAAGAAAGGGATTGAACGAAAACACAAGGGCTCTAAGCCTCACAAGGGCATCACAGGCTAGATGTTCTTTCTAGCCTTGTCCTTCCGACCAGCGTGAAGCCGGATCTAATCTCCCCGATGCTTTCCTGGCCTTGACGGACCAAATATCCGGTTCCTTAGCCCTGGCCACCTCCACCATGCAGCTGAAGCCAGGGAGAGGAAGCTGAATCCCCCACCTCCCCACCCAGCCGGCGGCTGCTGGGCCCCACTCACACCGGAGCCTCAGGGCCAAGCCTTGACTTAGGGCTCAGGAGTGGAGGCCTAGAGGGGAAGAAACCTGGCGCTCTGAGCCACATGAGCCCAGTCCCGTGCGGGCTCCCTCCCCTACCTGAGGCTGAGGGTGAGCGCTGGCTGGGAGGCGAGGAGCCAGCCCTGCCAGGCCTTTGGCTGTGCTCAAACTTGCCCTTTCTGCTTCCTGCTAGCCTGGAGCCCCAGGCATTCTGGTGAGGGCAGGAACCAGCTCTCCAGGGGCCAGGTACTGCCCCTGGCAGCACTTCCCAGCAGAGAGGAGTCAGTGGGGTAAACCAGCTCAAAGGAAAGATGTAAAGTAAAGAGGCTGAACCCAAAGCAGGTGTATGAAGACAGCTCCAGGCAGACAGGTACTCAAAAGTCTGGTTTCCAGGAGGAGAGGATTGGATCAGAAATTGTTTCAGTCTCCTCGGAGGGAACAGGGACCCTCTTTCTTGGTCTGTTACTGTCATCTCTGCAGTGGCAGCCATGGGGGTGAAGGAGACAGGCACCCCTGCGGAGCCCAGGAGCACAGCCAGACTCTTCCAGGGGCCACGCCATGTGGCCAAGAAAGAGGGCACCTTCTGCGGACGAAGACCATACTTCATTGATTCTCAGATACACACATGTTCTACACTTTAGCATCTCTGAACTGGGACATATCAGTGGTATCTAGAAGCCAGGAAATACGGTAGTTGTCTCACACTCACTGAGGAGCCCCTGTTAGATGCTAGGAACACAAAGGAGCTGAAATGATTAATTTCAACAATTAAATATTGAAAACAGTGGTGGCAAAAAAATGTAAAGATAATGTCTAGCTTGCATACTGTCCAACATAGCATATAGGAATGAAGGGGAATATTAGATTTTGAACTGTAATTTTTTCCAATTTTCAGTCACTTCATAGTTCACATATACTTTTTGATGGTGTTTGATCAGTATTACAAGTATTTATAAACTAAGTAATTTAGGTGCTATTTTTTAATTTATAGAAGTGTTCCTTTAAGGAGCAAGCGTTTCAGTTACCAGACAAGCATTAGATTTATGCCAACCAGGAAGGAAAAAATACTAGCTGCCACATCCTTCTGTCTATAAAGGTTGACTCAGAACTAGTGTAACTAAATAAAATGGCTCATTCAGCGCATCTTAACTTTCTATGTGATTTTGCAATCATTAACTTGTGACTAAATTGGCTGTATGACTTCTGGGTGAAATGGCTGTGACCCACCCCGATTTTGTAAGGATGCGTTCAGGTTTCGGGAAAATGGTTCCTTGTGTCCCCCACCTTCTAGGACAGGTGGCTCAGGAAAGGCTTTTTGGATACGATGAATGAAATTTACTTATAGCAGGGAGCAGTGACCTTGGCAAATGGTGCCTGGCATTTTCATAGGGTGGCCCCTCCTTGGTGCGCAATCTTCTGAGAATTACATGAGAGGTGACTTGAAGGTTGTGGAACAAAGAGGTTTTGTAGCAAGTCTGAGGCAGTCATGCAAAGGATTGTTTTCCCTTTTGGCTTTGGCTACTAGGAAGCTGGAGACCCAGAGGCAAATTGGTGGCTCCAATGTGAGTAACCGTCTAGTCTCCAATGACTTGTAAATCTAAAGCTTCTCCTTTATAGTACCCTTCTAGTTTATAGGTCTTTTTCCTGATCCTGAGCCAAAATGTTATGACAAATAGATTTCAGGAATATTTTTCTAGAAGTAGCACCCTATATTTTTATCCCTCTTTTATTCTGCCCCACTCCATGGATACCATTGTTGAAAAGATTTAACAAATTAATATACGAATGAAATAGTTAGAATTTCCCATTCATTATTAATCAAAGACAGATATAAAAACCAATCAAAGTTTCCAGTGATCCCACGGTAACTGGTTCACACTTATTGCACAAACATTTATTGAGTAAATACTAAGTGCCAAGTGTTGAACTAGATGCTAGGTAAGTGATGAATAAGATATGGTCCCTGTTGCTATGGGCCTGTCTCCTACAGTCAATTAGACAAGGCCTTACAAGCCAGAGAGCTGAAGCATGGAAGAGAGACCTCACCTAGCGTGTTAGGGAAAGGACTAGAGAAGGCTTCCTGGTGCAGGTGGTGTCCAAGCTGAGACCTCCAAACTGGAGGACACCTAGGACCAGCCAGGCAGAGGGAAGGGATGAAAGAGCACTTGGGTACATTCTGGGACTCAAGGACCTCAACAAGGAGGGACAGGGCCAGAGTGTGAGGAGCTCGGGAGGATGAGGAGTTTGTACCTCATTCTGGAGGCAGCAGGGCATGGCTTAAACGGCCTGAGTAGAAAACTGAGGTGATCAGGTAAGCATCTGAGAAGGATCGTCCTGGCTGCAGGGTGGAGAGTGGAGTGAGTGTAAAACACTGGAGGAAGGGAGACCAGAGGGATATGGGGAAGGGGTGGGGATCTGAACAAAGGGAGGGGCAGTGGGGGTCTGACCTGTTGGTATAATTCAACCCCACGCTGTCATTGGCTACTGCAGCCCGACTGAGGATGAGTGCCTGGCTCTGCTGGGTGTCACGCAAAGTATTCAGAAGTATCAGTAAGGCTGACATTATTGCCTAGGTGGGACCCCCGGGCGGGATGGAGAGTGCTGAAGCTGCCGAGCTCCCCGCCCCCACTTAGAAATGAGACAAGGGAAACTCAGAGTTGTTAGGTGGCCCAAAGAGAGCTTGAGGAGCCGAGCCACGACCAGAACTGTCCCCTGACTCCCATCTCATGCGCGTTCCTGGTCATTTGGAGAAGGAACACTTGTTTTACACAGTCCCTGCGTGCTCTACAATGCGTGTCACAAGGCTGTGTAAAAGTCATTGAGGAAATGCACTGCTTTTTTTAATCCTTACCTGAGGATATGTTTTTATTGATTTTAGAGAGAGAGGTAAGGAGGAAGGGAGGGAGGGAGAGAAACGGGGTGGGAGGGTACATTGATTGGTTGCCTCCCATACATGCCCCAACCAGGGATCAAACCCGAAACCTAGGGATGTACCCTGACCAAGAATTGCACCCACAACCTTTTGGTGTAGGGGACAATGCTCCTACCAACTGAGCCACCTGGCCAGGGCTGCAGTAAATTTTTTAAAGGTTAATGTAGATTTGCCAGAAACAAATTATGCCAAATTGACTTACTTTTCTTCCCCACATCAGGATAAGAAGCTTAGTGGTTAAAGAAAACACAATGGACCTAAATACCTCTTGATATAAACATTTGATATGGTTCCTTGTGACACAACCGTGAGAAATGAGGATCAAAGACCAGTGTGATTGCTAGGGGGGAAAAAAATCAATAGAATGCAGGCTTCATGACTATCGTTCCACAGCTGGGAGAGAGGTGGAGATTCTCGCAGGGACGATCCTGCACCAGCACCCTGTTCGGGTCCTCGGGAAGAGGATGGACAGCTGAAGGGTGTGGCGATTCAAACTGGAAAGTCGGTGCTCGAGGGAGCCCAGGGAGTAGGGGCAGACACATGAAGAAGCATGCCAGCAAAGCAGATCAAAGTGAGTGGGCTGGGAGCAGGGCAGGAAGGAGCATGTCGTGAGTAAACACCACGTACGCACAGCACACCGCAAGACAGAGCCCGTCGCAGACTGAATGGAGAGGATCACCTGGCTCGTGCTCAGTGCCTCTGGCTATGCAGGAAGGTCACACGCACACGCACACGTACGCCCATGTGCATATTCACATGTGTATCTACATCCTAGGACGCGTCCATATCCGCACACTCACACCTCCGTCTCCTACACCGTGGCCTTGGAGTAAGCCTCAGCTACTGTCTGAGTTACAGGTACGCATGTTCATGTCGCACCGCTTGGAGCGGGGCAGAGGTGACATCTTAAAGTCTTTTTGTGCTTCTCTTTGGCAGTTCCCTAGGAATCTCCCCAGCTCTTGATAAACTTTTTAGGGCAATGATGAAACTGTCCATCAGCAAGGATGAAGTAGGGGATGTCCCATCATCACGTAAAACTGAGTGTGCCAGGTGTGCAAGTAAGACTGAGTGATGCAAAGATGTCTTGACAGAAAGCGTGTTATGCCCTGGGAAAATGAGAACTGCAGGAATTTAGTGCCTCGTAACACACAGGGACCTCTTGGGTTAACAACCACGTGCTACTTTGCAGCTGGGGCTAATGTTGTTACCACTGGAGAACTCCCCCCTTGCTGGTGGTTTCTGAGCATGAGCCGCTGCAAGCAGGGCAGTGTTCCAGGGCCTCCGAGGGCTCAGGGCTGAGCAAGGAGCCATTTCTAGCCTCAGGAGAGTTATCCAGGAGGAGGACATAAGGCACACAGTGTGGGATGTGACACCTTCCCCACAGGGGCTGCTCAGGCAGATGCACGGAGCCCAGCCCAGGGGGGGCTCAGGAGACATTTCTTGGGTGGATGAGGGAAGAACGGTTTATTCCTCTTTTTATTTTTGGCTCTGGAAGCGAGAGAAGGCACCAGGGAGAAGGTGGCACTTGATCTGGGATGGTAGGATTTCAGAGGGAAACCAGTCTGAAACAAAATGCCGCATCACCACGCATCTCTCGTTAGAAGTCGAAGGAGATGCAGAGAATCCTAAGTTTGTTTTCCAGTCAGGTGAACTGGGAACTTGCTCTGAAAGGTTGGAAAACAGCCCCTAAGAAAAAAAGGAAGAGTTGAAACTATTCGGTTCAGAAAGGCCTGGGAAGTAGCATGCCTTCGAAGTCCACGCATCTGGACACTGACCTCATGCTACCACCGTCATTCTTCACACCCGCCCCATGAGGTGGGCACTGCCACCTTCACTGTTTATATTAAGCTCAAGAAATCTAAGGATATGTTCAAGGTCACACAGCTAGTAGGTGGCAGAGCTGAGACTGGCAGCTTGTTAGATGACTCCAAAGCCCTCTTCCTGTCACTTTTCATGACCTTCTCACTGCACTTCGTGGCCTTCCCTCCATGACCTTCTCACTGCACTTCATGGCCTTCCCTCCACGACCTTCTCACTGCACTTCATGGCCTTCCCTCCACGACCTTCTCACTGCACTTCGTGGCCTTCCCTCCACGACCTTCTCACTACACTTCGTGGCCTTCCCTCCACGACCTTCTCACTGCACTTCATGGCCTTCCCTCCACGACCTTCTCACTGCACTTCATGGCCTTCCCTCCACGACCTTCTCACTGCACTTCATGGCCTTCCCTCCATGACCTTCTCACTACACTTCATGGCCTTCCCTCCATGACCTTCTCACTACACTTCATGGTCTTCCTACACGACCTTCTCACTGCACTTCATGGCCTTCCCTCCACGACCTTCTCACTACACTTCATGGTCTTCCTACACGACCTTCTCACTGCACTTCATGGCCTTCCCTCCATGACCTTCTCACTGCACTTCATGGCCTTTCCTCCACGACCTTCTCACTACACTTCATGGCCTTCCCTCCACGACCTTCTCACTACACTTCGTGGCCTTCCCTCCACGACCTTCTCACTGCACTTCATGGCCTTCCCTCCATGACCTTCTCACTACACTTCATGGCCTTCCCTCCACGACCTTCTCACTGCACTTCATGGCCTTCCCTCCACGACCTTCTCACTACACTTCGTGGCCTTCCCTCCACGACCTTCTCACTACACTTCATGGCCTTCCCTCCACGACCTTCTCACTGCACTTCATGGCCTTCCCTCCACGACCTTCTCACTACACTTCATGGCCTTCCCTCCACGACCTTCTCACTACACTTCATGGCCTTCCCTCCACGACCTTCTCACTACACTTCGTGGCCTTCCCTCCACGACCTTCTCACTGCACTTCATGGCCTTCCCTCCACGACCTTCTCACTGCACTTCATGGCCTTCCCTCCACGACCTTCTCACTGCACTTCATGGCCTTCCCTCCACTGCACTCATGGCCTTCCCTCCATGACCTTCTCACTGCACTTCATGGCCTTCCCTCCACGACCTTCTCACTGCACTTCATGGCCTTCCCTCCATGACCTTCTCACTGCACTTCATGGCCTTCCCTCCACGACCTTCTCACTGCACTTCATGGCCTTCCCTCCACGACCTTCTCACTACACTTCATGGCCTTCCCTCCATGACCTTCTCACTGCACTTCATGGCCTTCCCTCCACGACCTTCTCACTGCACTTCATGGCCTTCCCTCCACGACCTTCTCACTACACTTCATGGCCTTCCCTCCAGGACCTTCTCACTGCACTTCATGGCCTTCCCTCCACGACCTTCTCACTACACTTCATGGCCTTCCCTCCACGACCTTCTCACTACACTTCATGGCCTTCCCTCCACGACCTTCTCACTACACTTCGTGGCCTTCCCTCCACGACCTTCTCACTGCACTTCATGGCCTTCCCTCCACGACCTTCTCACTGCACTTCATGGCCTTCCCTCCACGACCTTCTCACTGCACTTCGTGGCCTTCCCTCCACGACCTTCTCACTGCACTTCGTGGCCTTCCCTCCACGACCTTCTCACTGCACTTCGTGGCCTTCCCTCCACGACCTTCTCACTGCACTTCGTGGCCTTCCCTCCATGACCTTCTCACTGCACTTCATGACCTTCCCTTCACGACCTTCTCACTGCACTTCTTTTTTTTTTCTACTTTTAAAAAATCTTTATTGTTGAATGTATTACAGATGTTCCTCATTTTTCCCCATTGACACCCTCCTCCCCACTCCTGTCCCCCTCCCGCCTTTCCCCACACTGTTGTCTGTGTCCATAGGTTATGCATATAAGTTCTTTGGTTTATTTCTTCCCGCTCCCCCAACCCCCTTCTCTTTGAGGTTTGTCAGTCTAACAACCAATTTGTACTTCTTAATCCCTTCACCTTTTTGACCCATTCCCCCAAACCCCCTCCCACCTGGAAACCAACAAAATGTTCTCTGTATCTATGAGAATGTTTCTGTTCTGCCTGTTTGTTTGTAGATTCAATTGTCGATAGATATGTGTTCATTGCCATTTTGTTTGTTCATATATTTTATCTTTTTTTTCAAAAAGACCCTTCAACATTTCATATAATAATGGTTTGGTGGTGATGAACTCCTTCAACTTTTTCTTGTCTGGGAAACTCTTTATATGGCCATTGATTCTATTTTTTTTTTTTTTTTTTTTTTATCCTCACCCGAGGATATTTTTCCATTTTTTGTACAGATAGAGTGGGAGGGAGAGAGAGGAAGAGAGAGAGAGAGAGAAACATCGACGTGAAGGGACACATCGAGTGGCTGCCACCCGCACGACCAACCAGGGCCGGGGACAAACTGCAACCAAGGTACGTGCCCTTAGCGGGAACCGAACCCAGGTCTCTCCGGACCGCAGGCCGACGCTCTAACCGCTGAGCCAAACTGGCCAGGGCTGGCCATTGATTCTAAATGACAGCTGTGCAGGATAGAGTAATGTTGGTTGTAGGTTCTTGTTTTTCATCACTCTGAATATTTCTTGCCACTCCCTTCTGGCCTGCAAAGTTTCTTTTGAGCAATCAGTTGACAGTCTTATGGGAACTCCCTTGTAGGTAACTAACTGCTTTTCTCTTGCTGCTTTTAAGATTCTCTCTTTGTCTTGAACCTTTTGCATTTTGATGATGATGGTTCTTGGTGTGGGCCTCTTGGGGTTCATCTTGTTTGGGACTCTCTGTGCTTCCTGGACTTGTATGTCTGTTCCCTTCACCAAGTTAGGGAAGTTTTCTGCCATTATTGTTTCAAATTTAGGTTTTCGATTTCTTGTTCTCTCTCTTCTCCTTCTGGCACCCCCAAGATGCGAATGTTGGCACGCTTGAAGTTGTTCCAGAGGCTCCTTACACTACCTCATTTTTTTGGATTCTATCTTTTTGCTGTTCTGATTGGGTGTTTTTTGCTTCCTTATATTCCAAATTGATGGTCTGCTTCTTGGCTTTACCTACTTTACTATTGAATCTGTGTAAATTATTCTTTATTTCAGTTAGTGCCTCCTTCATTTCTGACTGTGAATCCTTCATTTCTGACTGGTCCTTTTTTATGCTCTTGAGGCCCTCACTAAGTTTGCTGAGGTTCTCACTAAGTTCATTGAGCATCCTTATAAGCAGTATTTTGAACTCAGCATCTGTTAGGTTGCTTATCTCCATTTTGCTTAGTTCTTTTCCTGAAGATTTTTTCTGTTCTTTTCTGGGACCTGTTTCTTTGTCTCCTCATTCTGGCTGCCTCCCTGTGTTTGTTTCTGTGTATTACTTAACGAGAGGTATGGGGCTCACTGAGACCAGATGCTGCTTGTTTGAAAGGATTTAGGAAAACTGGAAGCAGGATCCAAGGCAGGCCAATCCTATGGTGAAGCAACTAGCAACAGCTTGGGTGGGCTTGAAAGTTGGGTGGGGCGGGGCCTCAGGGAATCACCAGGGTGGGGAGAACAGTGTGAGCCAGGTTGCTGGAGCCCCAGATATGGAGACTGTCTGCCGCCCCAGGGAAGGGCTCACCAAAGGAACAAAGGTTTCTGACAGCACGTTTGTCCTGGAGAAAGCCCCCTCTCCAGCCCTCGCTCCAGTGCCAAACAGGTCAGTTCTTCCCTGTATGTCTCTGGCGCCCCTTGAGCTGCCTCCCCTCCAAGCTTAGAGGGAGAGAGTCCGATAAGTCCGTGCGCGGGCCCTTTAAGGAGCTGCCTGGGGCTCCAGCCGCGTTAGCCTCCCTGAGCCTCAGTTCCCGCTGGTTTTTCCAGCCAGAAGTGATGGGGATTCTCTTCCTGGCACTGGAACCCTGAGCAGGGCGCCTGGTGTGGGACGGGGACCCCTCAGTCCTCAGGAAGGACCTTCCCAGCCGAGGTGCCCTCCTGATTTTCATCCGCCACAGTGGGTGTGGGACCAGCCCGTCCGCCTCCGCCCCTCATCCCAGTCTCGATGTGGCTGCTGCTTTAATTCCGTAGTTGTAGGACTTCCATTCAGCTTGATGTCAGGCAGTTTTGAATGATGATTGTTCTGTAGTTTAGTTGTAACTTTGATGTGGTTGTGGGAGGACGCGATACCGCGTTTACCTACGCCGCCATCTTGACCGGAAGTCTCCTCACTGCACTTCATGGCCTTCCTGCCACACTTCATGCCTCTCTGGCGAGGAGACAGCCTGGGTGAAGGCCTTTGGGTATGAGAAGAGCCATCAAGAAGGAAGTTTTTTCCCTATAAGGAAAAACCTGAGGGAGTATCTTTAAATAACAGCAGAGTGCTATAGGTTAGATAATAGGAAGGACTTTCTCATTGTGAAAGCTGGTAAGTGAAGAACTGGGTCAACATCAGGTCAGCTGGTCTAGGGGCCAGGATGCCTTCTCCTTAGTTCAGGTGCCACCAGGGTAACTGCAGACCGTTCCTGTCTTTTTATCAGATTCCTTCTTTTTGGTATTTCCAGATGCCCCAGGGGATGTGTACATCCCCCCATTGCTGCTTCTCCCCTCTAGCTCTGGACATTGCCCAGGGCTTATCTGCTGGTCCCCTCTCACCACCTCATAGCCGCTGCCGGGCTCTGGGCCCTCCGAGGCCTGCTATGGTGGACGCGAGCTGTCAGGTCAGAGCCTGGGCCTGCCGCCTCCTGGAGTGTGCCCCGAGCATAGCACTCGCCTCTGTGCCTCGTGCACCTCATCCCCTAAGTGAGACCCTAGAGCCTATGCCATTGGTCTGGTATGCAGCTTAAATTAATTACTACATGTTAAGAATATAGAATGGGGGTTGGAAAACTATGGCCCATGGGCCAAATCCAGTCTACCATCTGTGATTTTTTTTTTTTTTTACCATCTGATTTTGTAAATAAAGTTTTCTTGAAACAGCTGTGCTCATCCATTCGCACCTTCTCTACGGCAGCTTTTGCACTACGCCAGCAAAGCTCGGTGGTAGTGACAGAGGGTTCAGCCCCCAAAGCCTAAAATATTGCCTATCTAGCCTTTTGCAGAAAATGCTAGTCAACCTCTGATATAGAAGGATGCATGGCACATAGTAAGTGCTCATTAAACAGTAGGTTAGAAAACCCTGAGGAGAACTCATTAGGCGTTGGAGTTTAACAACATTTGATTGAGGCCCTGGAATAACACAAGGCAATCACAGCCCAAAAGGAAAGCCAAAACAGATATATCTGTCATCAGTACTTCCTGAGGGCAACAACCATCCCTTTCCCCAGGGGTCCCCTGCCATCATGTTGTAGGCACTAGCCTTGCTTTCCTGGCCTGGAGTCCTTTTGACTGGGTTTCCTCTTCCCAGAGGCCAGGCCTCTTTCCTGCCCCAGGATGATTGACAAAGAGAGGGCCCAATTCCTTTGAAAAGAACCTCCCCAACGTGTGATCTAGTCCTTCCTTCCCTGTGCTCCAGATGACAGAGTCACAATAATCTAGACCAGGACTTCTTAGCCTATGCACTGCTGACATTTGGGGCAGGATAGGTCTTTGTTGTGTGGGACTATCTTGTGTGGGACTATTTAGCAGCATCCCTGGCCACTACCCAGTAGCACAAATGTCTCTACATATTACCAAATGTCCCGAGGGACAAAATCATTCTCGTTGAGAACCAGTGGGTTAGTCTGAAATAACATCACGGGGGCAACCACATTCCAGTCCAGGACTTCTAAATTCATATTTAGAAAAACAACATCCTTTGCAAGGGCACAGACCTGTTAAAAATGCACCCAGTTTATATCACTGCATGGCTAAACTAAAGGCTTAGCATCTCAGCCTGAGGCACCAGCATTTGGATCCTACAGCTGGGGCTGTGCTCCTGCTTCCTGACTGTGTAACTAACAAGGCATATCCAAGTGCTCCTTCCTGCAACCAGGGTAGCACCTCCCCAAGGACAATTTCTGGTCCCCAGAATGTAGAAAATGCTTATGAACCCCAGCCTGCCCTGCCCCCAACTCCAGGCCAGTTTTCCAATTGCATCAAGTTTTGCATCCTACTCCACCTCTAGTGACAGGAAGAAACTGCTGGTAGCTTTAAAATAACAGTTTATTCGCTGACTCACTGATTCTGTCAACCAGCCCTTAATGATTCCTTTTGTGAGCTGGGTCAGTGGGATCAGGGACAAGACAACATAGTGTTTGCCTCCAGTGTGCTGAGGGCTGAGGGGCCAGCCAACTTGGTAACAAGTCATCACAATGGAGCAAATTAAGTGCTATGATAAGGTGCACTGGTTCTGTGGACACAGAGGCAAGGGTAGCTATCAGGCCTGCTTGAGGAGCTGATTCTGGACAAAGGAGTTAGCAGGGCAAGGAGGGTATGTTCACGTGTGTGCATTATAGGGATGGGATGGCACGCACAGATGTCCACACAGCAGGCACGAGAGAGTGTGGGGCAGAGAGAACGCGGAGGGCACAGCTGGGAGTCAGAGGCGTGTGCTGGGAGAGTTCTCCTGGGTCTCCGGTTTCATCCTGTTCGAGCAGAGACACTGACAGCTGTTGTTACAGACTATCTTTTCAAGGATGTTTATGTAGCAAATTGTCTTATAAGATAGAGTGTGTCTCCGGCCAGAGCAGAGAGCAGATTTGTTTCCTGCCCAGTAAAATAAAGATAATGTCTCCCTTAGGGACAAAGATTGGGCTGGTTTGCTAATTGCCCCCTTTATAGATTGGGGTTTCCTAAACTCTGAGTTCTTCAGCCATATGCTGAGCAGTTTGCATGGTCATCTAGCCCTGTGAAACTAGGGCTTGGGAAACAGGCGCAGATGTCGCTCCACCACTGTTGTGAGTACAGCAGGTCCTCGAATAACATTGTTTTGCTCAAAGCCATTTTGTGTTTTTTTTTTTTTAATCCTCACCCAAGGACATTTTTCCGTTTTTTGTTCAGATAGAGTGGGAGGGAGGGAGGGAGGGAGGGAGAGAGAGAGAGAGAGAGAGAGAGAGAGAGAGAGAGAGAGAGAAACAAACATCGACATGAAAGGGACACATCGAGTGGCTGCCACCCGCATGACCAACCAGGGCCGGGGACAAACTGCAACCGAGGTACGTGCCCTTAGCGGGAACCGAACTCGGGTCTCTCTGGACTGCAGGCCAACACTCTAACCACTGAGCAAACCGGCCAGGGCGCCATTTTGTTATAACCGTGACGAAACGCTACAGGAACTTAGCCTTGTTTAGGGCAATTAGCCAGTGCTAAAACTGGCTTCATTCTATGTTGTTTTGCTTTAAGTTGCAGAGCGTGTCAGCAATATTAAGTGAGGACTTTACGGTATTGAACTGTCCTTTGTCTCTGATTCAGGAGTCTCGCGTCTTCGCCAGAATCCATGAAACTGTGGCAGGCTAACTTGTTAGTCTGGGTGAAGTCTTAGACACCCCCTGCCCCAGTTTTTGACAGGTGGAGAGGGGGGTGGGATCATGAGGGTCTTGGGGGCTGTACTGTAGACCTTGGGATTAATCCTGAAGGCTCAAGGGGCCAGTGAAGAACTTTCAGCAATGAAACGTCTTGATGTGGTGTGCGTGGGTGTGGACAGCGAGGGGCTGTGAGCGAAGGCTGGGGAGACAAGACCCCTGAGAAGTACGGACATGGAGCTGTGGGTCTGAACAAGGGCTGTGCTGGGAGGACAGATGAAAGCAGAGGTGTTTGTTTTTTGTTTTTTAACTCTCTGTGGTCTTTGATAGCATTTTTTTTCCTGATCCAGGAGTTAATCCAGATAGCCCGTCGCATTTGTTTGGGTGTTTCTTTAGATCTCTCGTGCCTTTGACGTTTCTGAATCATAGAGACCAGATCTCTCATAGAATGTTCCTCAGCTTGGGTTCGTCTGATGGTTTCTCATGAGATTCAGGTTGTGCATTTTGGCACAAATCCCACAGAAACAGTGTGTCCTTCACCATGGGTTACACAGGAGGCACTTAATGTCTCTTGTTCCATTATTGGTGATAATTTTGATGTCTGTTGGCTTTCTCCATTTTCCCTTTATAAATAATAGGCAATCTGTGGGAAGATTCTTTGATTCTGGGTGTACAAATTTGAATATTGATTGTATATAGCAGTGGTATAGTGTTAAATTTCCTGACTTTGATCATTGTCCTGTGATTATATAAGAAAACGTCCTTGTTCTCAGGAGACAGACACTGAATGAAGTATTTAGGTATGACAGGCATGACGTCGGCAACTTTCTCCCCAAAATAACAGTAGCACATATGATCTGCATAGAGAGAGGGTCATGAAGCACGTGTGGCAACATGCTAACAACTGGCAATGCCAGGCAAGGAGTAATGGACATTCATTGTGCTATTCTTATAAATTTTCTGTATATTTAAAATTTTTTCAAAATGAAAGGTTTTTTGAGAAGATACCTAAAAGAGTAAAACTGCTAGGTCTCCGTGCCTAGAAGTGGGGCCCAAGGAGAGGATGAGGAGGAGTCAGTTGTGATTCCGGGCTATTGATGCGGCGGGGCCACCAGCTGACACAGAGAATGTCAGAGGGGTGGAGGAGGTCGTGGAGGGAGGGGGGTGACGGGAAAGGACAGTGAGTTTGGTTATTTTATAAAGCTATTTGTTTGCTTGCCTGCCTCCCCCTCCAGCCATGTCTGATTTCAGGCGGCCCAGAGCACCCAGCGGGCATCCAGGAGGCCGCTGGCTGCTGGAGTTCAGGAGGAGGCCCTGGCAGGGTAGAGGGCGTGGAAGCCATGGGCGGGATGGGGTTATCCCAGGGGAGTGTGTGTAAGAGAAGTGAGCCAAGGACAGAACCTTGGGGACAGCTGCCATGAAGGGGCAGGTTGCTACAGGGACCTTAGAAGGGGCAGAGGGATGGCAGACCAACTCGGACAAGCCCTGTCCCGAGAAACTGGGACAGGTTTCAGACATGAGGTGGGTGGTGGGAGGTACCATGGCCAAGGGCTGCCAGAAGACCAGGGCTGCCGAGTCTATCTGACTTCTGTGGGGCGTGGGCTGGGCGTCCCAGACAGTGAGCTCTGAGTGGGAAGTGAGGACGCAGAGGTAAGCGGTGGAGAGGATTGTGCAAGATGCGTGGCTGCAAAGAGGAGGAGAGGTCAGAGTGGAGAAGGGGGAGGCACGGGTCCTAGTAAACAGGTAGCGGCAGTCCACAGCTACATAATTTGTTCAGGGCCATCCCCGACACGCTGCCCGACTGCCAAGCCAAGTTCGGGGGCACCCACACCAGCCTCACACAGCTATGGAGGAGTGCCCAGAGGTGGACGGGGAGGGAGGACAGCTTTTTGTCAGCCGGAGGAGACGGCTGTGCCGACGACTAACCGCACCTGTGACAGTTCCACATCTCTGCCCAGGAAAGGGCCTGTCACAGGGCAGCCTCCCCCGCCCATGTTATTTCCTCTCCCTCCTGCCAAGTTCCTTTTAGTGCCAGAGAACACGACTACATCACCTTGTATAGAATATGCTCTTATTATCATCATTGTTCGAAGTTTTCCCTTTTCATTCAGAAGCTTGTTACAAAGAATGGTGCGTGGACCCCTAGACTCTCGTTTCCGGGAAAGCAGGCTGTTTCCCACCTTCCTCTAAAACCCACACAGGAGGGCACCGGTGCTTAACCTCAGCCAACAACTATCTCATAGAAGCGAACAGCCACTTGACCAGGTGGAGAGGGGGTGGGATCATGAGGGATCCATTCAGTGGGCATGACCCAGCCACAGAAAGGAACAGGGCAGCCACGTGCTACGGCTGCACCTGGAGAACTGTTCTGTGTGAACGAAGCCAGACACGGGCTGTATGGTTCCATCTAGATGAAATATCCAGAGCCGGCAACTCCTGAGACAGGAAGTAGATTAGCAGGGCCAGAGGCTGAGTGGAGGAGGGGAAATGGAGAGTCACTGCTTCCTGGGTTGATGCAATGTTCTGGAGCCAAACAGTGGTGATGGTTGCACAACACTGTGAATATCACTGATGGCAAATTTGTGTTGTATATATCTTACCACAATAAAAATTAATTACAGTTGACCCTTGAGCAATATGGGTTGGAACCGCACAGATCCACTTATATGTGTTTTTTTTATTTTTTATTTTTTCCAGTAAATAGACTGTGGGCTGAACACATGGTTGGTTGACCATATGATTTCACTCACATGTGGAATTTAATGAACAAACTGAACTACCAGGCAAAATAGAGGCAGATTCATAGCAGGCAGACAGCTTTGGTGTGTGGGGGGTGGGTGGAGGAATTAAACAAAAAAGAAAGAGAGAGAGAGAACTCATAGACATGGTGGTGATTGTGGGGGGCAGGGTGGATGAAGGTGGAAGAGGGCATAGAGAGGATAAATGGTGATGGAAAAATAAAATAAATACAATTAAAACACACACACACACACACACACACATCGTTGGTTGAGTCTGACTCCACAGATTCAACCAACCGCAGATCCAAAGCAGTATTTTCCATCTGTGGTTGGGAATCCAGGGATGTTGGTGGCCAACAGAATACATTGTGTCACGCCACTTTATAGAAAGGACTTGGACATCTGGGATGTGGGTATAGGGGAGGGGTGGATACTGAGGAATGACTGGCGTTGTAGGGAAGTTAAACGTTATACAAGTATCTTCAAGAGCACAAGGGAGCACGGGGCAGGGGTCAACTTGCCAAGTTGTTCAAGGGTCAACTGTAATTTTTTTTTTTAAATCCTCACCTGAGGATATTTTTCTATTTATCTTCAAATAGAGTGGGAGGGAGGGAGAGAGAGAAACATTGATGTGAAAGACACATTGACTGGTTGCCTCCCACACGACCCCAACCTGGGCGGGGGACTGAACCACAACCGAGGTACGTGCTCTTGGCCAAAATCAAACCCAAGACTCATTGGTCCACGGGCCGACACTCTAACTGCTGAGCCAAACCAGCCAGGGCCATAATTATTTAGTTATTTTAAAAAACCAACCTTACCTGACGCAGAGAGTAAAAAGCCTTGGCTCCAACCACAAGGCCGCCGACCTGACGAGAAGGGCCTTCCACCAGCTTCTCTGAACTCTGGCTGCACCTCAGAATCACCTGGGCAGCTCTTTAAAGCCTCCTGGACATGGCCCCACCTAAGACCAATGAAACCAGATCTCAGCGGCTGGGGCAGGGGCCACGTTAGAAGTTTTTGGAGATTCCAGTGTGCACCAGGGTTGAGAAATGCTGCTCTGGACCACGGGTGTCAGAGTGTGGCCCCAGACCAGCAGCCTCAGCAGCACCTGGAAACTTGTTAGAAATGCAGATTCTGGGGTTCCACCCAACCTACTGTCAGGTACTCTCAGGGTGGGGCCCAGAACTCCATGTTTTACCAAGTGATCCAGGGGATTCTGATGCACACTGTTGGACAACCAGTGTTCAGAGTCTAGACCAAGTAAATTATGGAAGGTTTGCCTTAAGCAAGTGTTTACTGAGCATCTGGCATAAGTTTGGTTCTGTACTATAAAAACATATGCTTACCTCGATTCTCCTCTACATCTAGTGGGTTAGATTCGTGGAAAAGAACTTGTACATTAAAGGGATAACCTTTTTTATGGCTGAATAGTATTCCATTGTATGCACATACCACATTTTGTTTATCTACCCATGTGTGGATGAGCACTTGGGTTGTTTCCACCTTTTTGGCTACTATGAATTATTCTGCTGTGAATATTGGTGTATAGGTATCTGTTTGAGTCCTGCTTTCAATTGCTTTGAGTCTCTACCTAGTAGAATTGCTGAATCACATGATAATTGCATGTTTAACTTTTTAAGGAACCACCAAACTTTTTCACAGTAGTTGCACCATTTTACATTCCCACCAGGAATATATGTCTGTGATGATAAAAACAGTTCTGGAAATGGATAGTGGTGCTGGTTTTACAACAGTGTGAATGTACTTACTGCCACTGAATTCACTTAAAAATGGTTGAGAGAGTCAATATTGTTATTTATATTTTACTACAATAAAAAAAAGATTAATGACAGGAGTCAAGAAAACGGGTTTAGAAAAGGAAGTTATGCTCCTCAACAAGAGTAAGTCTTTTTATTTTTTTAATTTATTTTTTATCCTCATCCGAGGACATTTTTTTGCATTTATCTTCAGACAGAGTGGGAGAGAGAGAGGGAGGAAGAGAAAGAGAAACATTGATGTGAGAGAGACACACCGAGCGGCCGCCACCCACACAACCCTAACCAGGGCCGGGGACAAACTGCAACCGAGATACATGCCCTTAGTAGGAACGGAACCGGGACTCTCTGGTCCACAGGCCAATGCTCTAACCGATGAGCCAAATCAGCCAGGGCAATAGTAAGTCTTTTTTTTTTTTATCCTCACCCGAGGACATTTTTTTTCCATTTTTTGTACAGACAGAGTGGGAGGGAGAGAGAGGAAGAGAGAGAGAGGGAAACATCGATGTGAAAGGGACACATTGAGTGGCTGCCACCCGCACGACCAACCAGGGCCGGGGACAAACTGCAACCGAGGTACATGCCCTTAGCGGGAACCGAACCCGGGTCTCTCCGGACCGCAGGTGGACGCTCTAACCGCTGAGCCAAACTGGCCAGGGCAATAGTAAGTCTTTTTAAAGAATGCAGAGCAGGGTGCCCAGCTCTACTGTGGATTTGCACCTACCACGGTCCTCTGTGAATGAGTCAAGGCGATCAAAGGGGATGTGGTAACCGGGCCTGGCCTGCCTTCATTCTTGAGGTTAGGCTGTGACTGCTGTAGAAACTTGTCTAACTTATTAGTGGTTCATTGTTGTTGTTCGAGAAACGTTTGTTGAACCTTCAGTGTGCCAGGCTCTGTGTGGGAGGGGATACAAGCATGAATGAGCTGAGAGCCTAGTGCAGTGGTTCTCAGCCTTCATCAAGCATCAGAATCACCTGGTGGGCTTGTCCAGTGACGGATGCCCCTCCAAAGGGGCTGGGTGGGGCCCAAGAATCTGCATTTCAAGCAAGTTCCCAGGTTGGTGCTGAGGATGATGCTTTGAGAGCCCTGGTCTACTGGGGTAGGAAGATGTATTATTTTGGTAGGGTAGGTGCTGCTAGGAAAGAAAGAGGCAGGGGGCTCTACAGGAGAGTAGGCAGAACTTCTCCACAGTGAACACCGAGAGTGGCAGAGACGGAGGAGCTGAAGCAAACAGTTGTCACCCACTTACCGCTGGCAGCCTGCAAACCCCATCCCCTCCCTAGGAAAGCCTTCCCTCCAGAAAGAACTGGACAGAGTCCCCCTCCCTGTACCTCTCCTCTCCCTCCACCCCACAATATTGCTGGGGAGGGAGGCCCTCCAGCCTGGCGAGGGGGAGGGGAAGGACTTCCCAAGGCCTGGCAGGGTTGACAGCCCCATCTTGCAGCCCACGTCTTCCCACCTGAGCCTGCACGACCGGCCCCCCCGCCTTGGCTGAGCCAGAAATGATGCCCAGTGGCTCGGCAGGACTTGACCCAGTCTCAGTCCCACCTCGCAAGCTGACCCAAACGAAAACTGAAATAAGAAGGAGAAACGTTTGTTATAAAGTGTGGATGAAAGCACCTGTAGAAAAGTTTTCCATTTGTATTGATCTGCATCCTAAACTCGCGGGAAGAACAGGCCCGCCGTGGCAGTCCTGCGCGCAGCTTTGGAAGTAATGTGACCGGCTCTGAGCAAAAGCTCCCGCACCCGTTTGATCCCTTGGCCTCTGTCTGTTTGTAATAAAACCACCCATCAATCGTTAACCTCACCCCGCTAGCCTCCTTTCCTTCTGATCACCCTTGCGGGCCGAGTTCCAGGACTTCTGACCGGGTTTCCCCTCTCTGGGTTTCCTTCCCAGTCGGGCTTCAGTGTTCGGGTCTGGTCCACTCAGCAGACTCTGACCGGGTGCCTGCTCGAGCCCAGAGTTCATGTCTACCTCTGCGGCCGGGTCCTCCCCACACTCCCTTCTCAGGGCCACACTCCACTAATGAACTGTTCCCCCTGCATCCACCTTCCTCCTCTACTCCCCTTCCTTCTGCATGGAAATATGCTCAAATCTCTCCGTCAAAAACACAACGTTTTCCTGTTACCTTCGTCTTCCTATGATGCATGTGCGTGCGCACACACGCTCACCCACACGCGTCTCCATCTCTCTGGCTGGATTTCTAAACGACCTGAAGAAGCCCTTCAGACCCACTCATTGCTCAGTAAGTGCTACTGTGTGTTCAGACACCGGGAGGGACGGGACAGACAGTGTTAGTCTTCAAAAGGCCTTCGGAACACTGGACGGGAGCTCTGGAACGGGCTCATGTCCCAGCCCGGAGACAGCGGTCCCAGGTGGACGGGTCAGTGGCAGCCTGCGTCACTGTGCCACCACAGGCTGGCGGAGGCGGCAGGCAGGCAGGAGGCACTGGAGTGGCCTTGGCAGGACTTGAGCTGGACTTCGAGGAGTGGACAAGATTTGGAAAGCTGAAGGAAGAAAAAGCATTTAATGTACATTTTTAGCATAAGCACATTTGTGAAGGTTGGTGGGCATAGCCTGTTCTGAGGCCGGGGGAGCTGGCCTGACCATGGGGCTGGCTGGGGAGGGCCTCTGGAGGCCGTGACGGACGGACGGACGGACGGACGGACGGACGGCTACGGTTCTGTTTATTGGGGCGGGGCGGGGCATGCTGTAGAGAAAGGGAGGGGAGGGATGGGGCGGAGGCACGGAAGTGGGGCTGCACCTGTTAAACCTGGTTACAAGAAAGGAGCCAGGCAGCTCCCAGGAAAGGCTGAGGCAGGGACCCTGCAGGGAGCTGTGTGTGCGGCCTGACCTAGGCGGTGGGAGCGATGGAAACTTGGACGGCATGAGGGCAAAGCATGGGCTGAGCCAGCCTGGCTCTGATATGGAGTCTTGAAGAGGGGGTCCAGTTGTTCTTTGAGGAGGCATTGCCCATTAACTTGAGATCTAGGCCTGAGTCCTCATGCTTGAAGAGACACTGAAATGAGTACAGATGACATATGTGCATTTGTCTGAGTTATCCGGGGACGGGGAGTGGGTGCAGGGGAGATAAGGCTGGATTGCTGTGAATTGTTCGTTGTGAAGCTGGGGGTGGGGTTCATTTTGCTCTTCTCTCTACTGCCGTCTACATATGAAATTTTCCATGAAAAAACCATGGGCCTCAGGTACCTCATTCTTGCACCCCGGGCCTCATAATTCCCCATCAGAGACCACAAGAGGCATTTTGAGTGGGGCCACATTGACCTTGTGTTACATTTCAAAACAGGAAGTCGGTCCTCTTCTGTTTTGCCTAATGGAGAAAAAGCCATGAGCTGGGGAGAAATAATGCCCTGTGTTATCTGAGGAAAACACTCTGGGAGATACACATGATCTCCTTGATGATGATCAGGGGAGGAGTCCAGCCGACAATCCAGAGAAAAGTCAGTTCCAGGTTCCTGGAAACAGACGCTGCTGTTGGAGGGTCAGTCCGAGGGCCGCCGGGCAGCAGGGCACAGGCTGAGCGTGAAAGCTGAGGGCGAGCTGACACATTACAGCCGGAGCTCTAGCTGCCAGCGAAGGGGCCGGTGTCGCTGGGGTGGCAGGTCCCACGTTGCCTGGGCAGAGTCTGGGGGCAGAAAGGAGCCTCTTGCTGACACCCTGATCCTGGTTGTGCTGTGCCCACCACATGGCACCTCTCTTTCTCACTGACGAGCCATAAAGATGGAGGCAGCTCTGACAATGTCCCAGTTGTGCAAGGAGGGGACACCAGCCACCACATGCTGGTGGAGGGTCCCGTGAACTGCCAAGCCCCAGAGTCGGCAGGCCATCTCCCAGGCTACGGGGCAGCAACCAGATTTCTTTTTCAGTGGGTGGTCCCAGACAGAACAGATCGTCATGCATGTAAACTAGGAAGCTAGGGGGGTAAATTTTGAACTTGAGTAAGTAACACCATTTACTTTTCCTTGTTTGAGGGGGAAAATAAATTATGTTAGGGAATGGGAGACTAGGAGATTAACATAGGTGCGTGCTTCCCTGGGGACAAACAGGCACAGAATTGGCGTGAGAATGCAGCGCGGGGAAACACCTGAGGGCCTGCTCGGGCCAGGGGCCAGGCGTCTGGACCAGGCAGGATGAATTACACGAGGTTCTTGTCTTCAAGGAGAGCAAAGGCAAGGGAGGAGGTGCACATAATCTCCTGGGTAAATATTGAAACAGAAGGGCATGCAAGTCTTGTGACTCAGGTGAGGTAACTTAACCAAAGTCTAGCTTTGAGAAAATTAGTTAATCTCAATTTTTCATCTACAGGGTGGGGCAATTCTTGCCTTTCCAATGCTGTAGAGTTGTAGACCTGTGAGGAGCCAGACTACTAAAATAACAGTACTAGCCCAGCCGGTGTGGCTCAGTGGTTGAACGTCAACCCATGCACCAACTGGTTGCTGGTTCGATTCCCAGTCAGGCACATGCCCAGGTTGTGGGCCCGAACCCCAATGCGGGGTATGCAGGAGGCAGCCAATCGATATTCTCTCTCATCGATGTTTCTCTCTCCCTCTGATTCTAAAATCAATAAAGAAAAAAAAAAAACAATAATAAATAAAGACACTTCAGCATCTGCAGGAGTAAGAAAGGCTTTCGGACCCTCTTCCTAAGAGCCTGTGACTGGCACTCAAGGACGAGCGCCCCCTGTGGACGGCAGCCAAGACCCACGGGGGGTTCCTGATACAGACGCTGCCCACTCTCCGGCCAACCCCAGGAGCAGCGGTGCCCTGTGCCCTCATTCCCAAGCTGGTTACCACTGGGCACCTTGTCACATGCCCAGAAGCTGCCTTGGCATGAGCAACCCTGTCCAACTCGTTCCAGTTCGCCTGATTCAGAAGGTGAAGGTGCTTAGTTCTAGTAATCTTAATAAATCTCAGAGCTTGGGAGCCAGAAGGGCCGTTCCGGAACACAGTGTCCAATCCTCCCATGTGCACGCAGGGCAAAGGAGACTTAGGCCGGGGATGTGATCTGCTTGAGGTCGCTGGGGTGGTGGGGAGCAGGTGCTGGGATCTGGTTCTCTGCTCTCCTGGTCCAAGAAGAGCTGCTTCTCTTTCCTGGGAGGCTTGACCATCACTGACCCTGCTTTTATAACCTTAGTCTGTCCTGTCTCCAAATATTTAATTCAGCCTAACATCCAAGGAAGAGTCGTTAGGGCAAAATAAAAGAAAAATATTCTTCCTAATAATTTCCCCCCACGTTGTCTGTTCTCTTTCATTCTTTGGAAAATGTTTCCTAAATGCCTGGTATATGTGTGACCCCCGTCACAACCTGGGTTCACAGAGATGAGGATGAAATGCCCAGTCCCCAAGGAGCTCCTGATGTCGTTATCACTAAAATGCTCTCTTCGTGAAACCTTTGGGAACCTCTGCCCTGGGAAAAGAAAGTCCTTCTTCTAGCCTGGTTCCCTTTGGCCATGTGTGCACGCAGACATGCTCTCCTTGTCTCTAGTTCCCGAGAATGTCCATTCATGCCTGCCTGGCAGCTTCTGCCGCCTTGACTGTCGGCCCAGGCGGTGCAGTGAGCAGACAGGCAGCCTTAGCCTCGAAGTCTTGCCACCCACTCCGTGTGCCTCTTCCCAACCCTGAGGGCTTGCATACCTCAGGATTGTTTCCTCCCTGCTTCCTCCTGTCCCTGAAGAATTAGGTTTTGCCCTCAGCTGAACCACTGTCCTCCCCCCATGTGCCCCTGCAGCCGTTGCTTTGGTGGCCCCAGCCTCCTCCCCAGTTGAGTTGCCCTGGGTCCAGTGTTCGAGGCCTTGGATATAAAAACAGTATCATTCAGTGGAAACTCTGACCGACGTGTGCAAGTGAGCACACTGGTGTCCAGGGAAAGGCTGGCCTGAGATTCTGAAACCCCTTCAAGCTCTACCATTTCTTGAAAGGTACACGCGAAGGTGGACAGCCTGGAAAACTAGTAGGGTTCTACTGCGTGTGTCTAGACCTAGGACCAACTCCTCACGGCATTTTAAATGTCTGTGGGCACCAAGTTTTGCTTCTGACTCTCCCCTCTCAGATGAGGTCCTCTGGTTGGAGGTCAAGGTGCAGGGACTTGGGGTTCGGTGGGCCAGGATGCACACTTACATTGTGACATGGTCCTACCATCTACGGAAGGGTTCCCAGGAGAAGTGGTGTTCCTACCACCTCTGCTCCGGGCCACACCCTTCTTTGTGCTGAAATACTGATGCATAGACCCCGAAGGCAGTGCTCGGTTCCCTACTGAGGAGCACACGGGGCACCATGTTCTGTTCCAACGAGCCCGGACATGCCAATTATTTGCTTTTCTGGAGAAACCTCAGCCTGAAAATCTGTTTAATTACCATGGGAGATAATCTTTTAAACATAGCTTTGCATTCTTTAAAGACTTTTCCCTGTGGGAGTGAGAAAGTTTATCTGAACGTGGGATGGGATTGTTTATTCTTATTGCCAGAGGAAGGACTATTACCTGATGGTTATGAAGAAACCTGTGCCCTGGAGGATATATTTTTCAGTTGGTTCCTCTTCACCAATAGTTTGTCAATGACGCTGTAATAATTAGTTTGTAGTCTTGTCATACTTTGTCTCAGTGTAAACCTTGCACTTTGCTCTGTGATTCCAGGCCTATGATTACTTGATATTTGTCAAGTATCCCTATCAGGTTGGGTTCTGTACTTACCCTAGAAGTGGGAATCCGAAGTCAGTGTCCTCGAGGATTTCCTCTCAGGAAGGTCATACCTGTGAATCCATTAGCCTCAAAGACCTACCTGGAGCTGTAGTCAGTCCGACACCAATTTTTCCAGCCTGGGCGTCTCAGCAGATTAATTAAGTTCACCCCCACTGGAATGCTAGCTGGGGCCATCGGGGGCTGTAGTTTGGTGTGCAACCCGGCGGCCCTAAGACCCAGAGCGACCCCTGCTCATCGTAATAGGCAGATTGCTAAAGTCAACAAGTCTTCCTGTGGAGAGGATGTGTAAGATACCAAAACAGGAACAATGTCCACCATGAAGCAGTCAGGTGGGCCCTGGCCCTGCCTGGGCTGCTCCGGTCCTCTGTCCCTGTGTTACTTCACGAGCAAGTGATCTGGAGGCATTTGCTGGACCTGATTCTGTGGGCTGAGGTCTCTGGGCCTTGAAGGATATACTTCTGTGGATTAAGGAGAGAAAGGGAGTAATTGTATTGAACACAGAATTAGAAGGTGAAGAAAACACGTCTGTGGAAAACTGATTAAATCTTGGGCTTGAATCTCTCCTTCCAGGTCCTGACGGGGAAAAGAGTTGGCCCAAGAACTACCCATCGTGCGGGGGCCTGATGCAGTCCCCAATAGACCTGCACGGTGACATCCTCCAGTACAATGCCAGCCTTGTGCCCCTTGAGTTCCAAGGCTACAATGTGTCTGCCAACGAGCAATTTACCCTGATCAACGATGGCCATTCAGGTGAGGGAGAGACCCCAGAGACCTGCAGGGGCTGTCTGAGCTTCCCCCCGCTCCCTGCCTGCCCTCTCACATCTGCTAGGGGACAGGTTCCACTGAGGCACCGGGCAGGGGCAGAGGGTGCCTGAGGGAGGCCCTGAGCTCAGGCTGTCCTGCCAGGACAGCACCTCTCGGAAGCACATGTCTTGGGATGGGAGAGGGGACAGGTCTGTGCCCGTGGCCATTGGCTGTGGTGGGAGAGTGAATTATTGGGCGTCATGAACTCAGGGAACCACACAGTTCATTGCGAGCAACCCTCCCACACAAACCTGGATTTGACTGCTGGGTTGAGTACTTATGAGTCATGAGACTCTGGGTAAGAATTTTCATTTCCTTGAGTTTTCACCTGGAAAATGGGCATATTGGTGTGTACTGTGAAGACGAGAGATGATGTCTTTTGGGATCTGTTATAGAGCAGATGTTTCATAAATAGAAATTATTATTGTTGTGAGAGAATTCTACAGCTTGGTAGGTATTTCATTAAAGGTTCTATCTTCTTGGCCCGGCTGGTGTGGCTCAGTGGTTGAGCGTCGACCCACGCACCAAGAGGTCGCCGGTTTGATTCCTGGTCAGGGCACATGCCCAGGTTGTGGGCCAGATCCCCAGTGGGGAGCATGCCAATCGATGTTCTCTCATCAATGTTTCTATCTCTCTCTCCCTCTCCCTTCCTCTCTCTCTAAAATCAATAAAGAAAAAATAAGCCCTGGCCAGTTTGGCTGAGCGGTTAGAGAGTCAGCCTGCAGATCAGAGACCAGGGTTTGATTCCAGCAAAGGACACATACCCCGGTTGGGGTTGTGTGGGTGGAAAACAGTTGATGTGTCTCTCTCACATCCATGTCTCTCTCTCTCTCTCTCTCTCTCTCTCCCTCCCACTCTGTCTGAAGACAAATGTAAAAATATCCTCGGGTGAGGATTAAAAACAAAACAAAATAAAATAATAAGAAATAAATAAAGGTTCTACCTTCATAGCCAGGTATACAGTGCATGGATATGTAAACAAGCATCCACCCACTGGTAGTATGTTCCTGGCATCATTTTCCATTTTCCAAGTGGAACCAAGAAGGTGCTGGTGCTGCTGGAATTGCTTTAGTGAAATAGGGACCTTTTCAGGGGAAGAGGCCAGGTTTCTGACCGGCAGGCTGCATCTCTCCGGTCTCCATCTTGCTGTATCCACCTGCCCCATCCGGGCCCTGGGCAGGTGTTGTGTACTGACTCTGAAGGTTGCCCGTCCACTCCCCGCAGTGAAGCTGGAGCTGCCCGCAGGCTTGCATATCCAGGGCCTCCCGTCCCGCTACAGTGCCAAACAGCTGCACCTGCACTGGGGGAACCAGAATGACCCGCACGGCTCTGAGCACATTGTTGGTGGGAAGCACTTTGCCGCTGAGGTGAGTGGGTGGCCAGGCGGGCAGAAGCCGCCCAGTGGTGGGGGATCTGGCATTCTTCCACTCGGCTGGAGTGCAGATAAGACCAGAGCGTGGGGTGGGGGTGGGAGGACACTGTAAGATCCAAGCACAGGGGTTTGGGAGGTCCGGGGAGGGGTGGGGGTGTTGCCTTCATGCTGCCCACACCCACACCCAGCCCTGGCAGCAGAACAGGAAGGTACTCCTCCAGCCACCCTGCGGCTCCTCTGTGGTGTCCAGGTCACCCTTCTCTCCTAAGCAGGCTGAGTTTGTCTCTATCTTTCATGGACTGATGCTGCTCAGAAAGCAGTGCTCCCGGGGGGGCCAGTGGGACACCTATGTCCCTTTTCTAGACATTGCCCTTCTGCTGGCCCAGATTAAGTTCTCCCCAGCTCGTCTAGCTGCTGCCTCCCCTGCTGAAGCGCACAGGGCTTAGTGCTCCCCACACTCTCAGTCTTGCTCCACACGCCGTGCCGTTTGCATAGGTCTGTCCCATCCCATCTTTCCTTTCGCTGGACATGGGTTGTGCCTGGAACTTGGGGACCCCGTCCAGGGCTGCTTTTCTACTTGGCCACAAATCAAGGGGTGACTGGCATCATAATGTGCAGGGCATCGTAGCACTGAGGATAGCTTGGGGTGTCAACAGAGCGTAGTGTTATGTAGCCTCGAGGCGCTAACCCAAAATGCCAAAGGCAGGCAGATAGGAGGACACTCGGCTGTGCACTGTGGGGGAGGGGAGAGTTGCTCTAGGTCAGAGCTCCCATAGGCTTGAACCAGGGATGTGTTCTGAATGTTTACTGGGCAACACAAGGAGATAAATACCACTGATCAGCCAGCGGAGCCCACAGTAAATACTGACATGACCACTCTCCTCTGTTCTTGATTGCTGAACTGCTTAATGTCTCAGGCTAATTACAGGTTGACTTGCGAATGTGGAAAGACTATAATTCTGGCCCAGCAGGATGGAACTACTGTAGGTGCACGTATCTCAGACCAGGCCCCTCTCCGAACCTCCAGGACTGCCAGTCCTTCCAGGCTAATTGCAATGTGGAGGCTCCTGCTTTCCCGTGGGGAACAGAGGAGGAGTTAGGGTGTCGGGTGGGAGGGTTAGGACGTTTAAAAATATTTCTAGTTATTGTGTTTTCTGCTATTAAGCCACATCATCAGAACAAGAGCCTGGTGAAGATGGACCGTAAATGTCAGTAAGAGAAAATACATCAAGTTAACCCTCAAGTGGCAGGTTCTCTGTGGAGGGTCCTTGAGAGTATAGAGGTTCTTCTGGATGAGTCGATATAAGAAAACTCTTGGGACTTCCTTCCTGTTCGTATTAGTCTTCACCTCCCCTTGATTTAATCTAAACACAGTGCAAAAAGTGAAAAGAAACCACAAATTCAAAGGTCAGCTGTAAGAAGAAATAAGATCTATCTAGGACATCTGGGTTTTAGCCACTTAGGACTCTGTTCCGTTTGTCACAGTGATGCCAGGCAAGGATGGTGTGAGGACTGTGAGAGGCCACGTCCCTCAGGGGAAAATTGGTGAAGGAGGAGCTCCTAAGAAATCCTGAATAGAGGTCCACTTAAAAGAAGCAATAATTTGATATAATTTTTAAATATTAGAAAGGGCCACTTGAAAAGTGGGGAACATCGAGCTATATTCCATAAAATATTCTTAAATTCTATATATAACCATAAAAGATGGAAAGAGAGATGGATACAGAAAAAGAGAGCCCTGGCCAGTTTGGTTCAGCGGTTAGAGCATCAGCCTGCAGACCAAAGGGTCGTGGGATTGATTCCTGGTCAGGGCACATACCCGGGTTGCAGGTTCAATCCCTGGCCTCGGTTGGGTTGAGTGGAAGGCAACCAATCGATGTGTATCTCTAATATCGATGTTTCCCTCTCTCACTCTCCTTCCCTCCCTTCCACTCTCTCTGAAAATCAATGGAAAAATATCCTCGGGTGAGGATTAACAACAACAACAAAAAAGATGGGCAGTCTGCTCTGGCAGAGTTTGCAGGGAGGAATGAGGGAAAAGGGAGACCGTGGAGGCCATGAGGGGAGGGTCTGAGGGGCATACTCTACCTGGGGGAAGGTCTGTCCTCCCCATTGGCTTCCAGTCTCCTGCAAAAGTGAAAGGTTTCCATGAATCACCCATCCCCTTATCAGCGGCTTCTCGCCCACTGCAGCTGCATATTGTCCATTATAACTCGGACCTGTACCCCAGCGACATCATCGCCAGTAACAAGTCAGGAGGCCTCGCCGTCCTAGCTGTTCTCATCGAGGTAAGAGATTTTACATAAAATGTGAAGCTGGGATAACATCACACTTGGCATTTGGTTCTATGCACACCAGTCTGTTGGATGTGGGTGGCTCAGCCTGATTTTGGCCGTCTGGCCTCTAGAGCAGGGGGTGTTGCCCAGAGAGTTCCTTCTCTGCTGGCCTGGAGGCAGCACTTCCTGGGCTGGGCAGCGGAACAGGCAGGTCCTTTGTGACACTGGAAAAATGAGCCCTAGTCCCCAGCCCTACTGCATAAGGCATGGGATTGCCCAGTTGGACAAGACATGTGAGTGTGTGTGTGTGTAGAAGGGGGAGATGGGAACCATTCGGTTCTGCACCATCAGATGGCTGAACCCCTGACCCAACTCCTGGCATCCAAATTCTATCCTTTATATGGGCCCTGGAATGAGTTCTTTCCTAAGAAAATGGGAGGATCTCCTGATTCACCTGCATCATTTTTCCCTAGTGAGACAGCATGTACCTTGTTTCTCAACATGCTTACATGACTTGGCTCGCGTGAGCTCACGCTCCCTAAGTTCCGGTTAGAGAGCAAGCCCTCAGGCCCATAGCTGGGCAATCAGCACAGGCCATATCCCCTGCCCCGGACCCCCTGTGTCCTGAGCTGGAAACAGTACGCCCTGAGCTACAGGAGGGCAGGATCACTATACCAACCCCGTACCAGCCTAGTGACCCATCCTAATTGTCCTAGTAAAGGGCCTTCTTCAGGAGGGCCTGGCAGCAGTGACCACGTACGCCCACCAAGCTCTTCCATTCGCCATCGTCAGTCCAGGCTCAGCCTATAGGATTCTGTCCCAGTTCAACCGGCTCCGTCTCTTGCAGATGGGCTCCTTCAATCCATCCTATGACAAGATCTTCAGTCACCTTCAACATGTGAAGTACAAAGGTGAGGGGTCCTGAGATGGGATGCTCATTCACCCTCTGTTGGAGAAGGATGTAGTGGCTCCTGTGTGACCTGAAGAAAAGCGAATGCTGAGGACAGGTGTTGTCTGTGACCAGGTCCTTGGGTCAGACGGCTTAGAAAGGGGCTAGTCCCTATTTCTTCGCTCGGTCATATGCTCAGCTGCTCTTCTGCCATTGGGAGCGAGACTGACACATCCTCCAACATGTCTCTCCAGACCAAAAAGTGCACATTCCGGGTTTCAGCATTGAAGAGCTGCTTCCCGAGAGGCCTGCTGAGTACTATCGCTACCACGGGTCCCTGACCACGCCTCCCTGCCACCCCACGGTGATCTGGACAGTTTTCAGGAACACCGTGCAAGTCTCCCGGCAGCAGGTAAGTGTGCTCCTCCGAGTCAGAGGCCACGTGGTATCACCCATATCATATTCAATGACTTGTTTTCCTCACTTAGAATTTCATTGGCAGCTATTCAAAACCTCCCCATGCCCGGCCGGTGTGGCTCAATGGTTGAGTGTCGACCCGTGCACCGAGAGGTCTCTGGTTTGATTCCCGGTCAGGGCACATGCCCAGGTTGTGGGCCCAGTCCCCAGTGGGGGACATGCAGGAGGCGGCCAGTTGATGTTCTCTCTCATCGATGTTTCTCTCTCTCTCCCTCTCTTTTCCCCTCTCTCTAAACAATAAAAAATAAAAATAAAAATAAAAAATAAAACCTCCCCAATGTCACAGGTACCTGGGAAGTGCAGCAGAATTAGGTACGGCTACCAAGTCAGACAGGAAGATGAATCCAGCTCCGCAGTTTGTTTGTTTTTAATCCTCACCTGAGGATATTTTTCCATTCTTGTTTAGACAGAGAAGGAGGGAGGGAGGGAGAGAGACAGAGAGAAACATCAATGTGAGAGAGACACATCGACTGGCTGCCTCCCACACGACCCAACCAGGGCCGGGGGTGAACTGCAACAGAGGTACGTGCCCTTGATTGGAATCGAACCCGTGACTCACTGGTCTGTAGGCTGGCGCTCCAACCGCTGAGCCAAACCAGCCAGGGCCGGATCCACAGTTCTTGAAAAGAGTTGCTAAGTTGCATTTCCTACTACAGTATATCCCGCCTGGTTCCTTCACAGGGTGGAATGAGGGAGGACCAAGTCAGACTGCTTCACAACCGGGCTGACTGCAGCGATGAGTCGGCGAGGCTCTCTGCCCTCGGCTCACTGTCTAGTGCAAAGCCGAGGAGCCGAAGCCTCAGCAGTCACCTCTGACCATCTCACTGTACACAGCATGAAAGTGAGGATTAGTGTTCAGGAGACTTGCGGGACCGCCCCTGGTTAGTGACAGCTACGGGCTCCAGGCCGCTGCCGACCTGTGCTCCCAGCCTTGATTCACCAAGGAGAAAGGCAGCCAGGAGCCGGCGGGTAGCGCTGTGCACCGGCTCACGGCCCAGCCACCGTCGCCCTCAGCGTGGCTTCCTTTCACTATGAGCTTCTGACCTGAGTAACCCAGACACAGGCAGCAAGCAGGCGGGCAGGAATAACGGCGCATTGAATCAAGAGGAGAAGTGTGGGGAGGCCGTCGGTCCTGACCCAGAACCCCTGGAATCAGATCACGCAGTCTGCGTGGGTCTGTGAAAGCTCTGTGGAACCGGCACCTGAGTGACCCGCCACAGGCTTGCTCCTCTTCCCATTGCTTCTGGTGGGGCCATCCGCATAGGCCCCAGACCCTCTGATTGAGTCGGGTCCAAATCGGGCACAGGAGAGCAGGGTGGTCTCTGGGAGAAGCTGAGGAGCCCCTCCGGCACCCCGGATTCCTCCCTGCCGCAGATGTCAGGCACAGTCTGGAGCTAAGCCTGGGAGGTGGGGTCAGCTCACCCGTGCCCAGTTCCCCAGATGCCCGCAGGGGAGGGGAGCAGTATCGGGCTTTCCCCGACTCTTGCTAAGGCCCTGGAGGTGAGGGCTGGCAGTCCCTTCCTCCTCGAGGGCCGGCAGAGGAGCTGCCACTCTGCCTGAAGGGTGTTTCTGCTCTGCCCCCACAGCTGCTGGCTTTGGAGACAGCTCTGTACTTCACGCGTGAGAACGACCCAGCCCCCAGGGAAATGGTCAACAACTTCCGGGGGGTCCAGAAGTTTGATGAGAGGCGGGTGTACATCTCCTTCCAACAAGGTGAGGAGATGCGGGGTGTGGGGGGGAGTGGTGCCCTGGCCTCAGGCGTGTTAGGGGCACTCTGGCTGCCAAGGGAACCGTGGTGCGGGGCACGTGAGGAGCTGTGTGTGGGTTTGCTGAGGTCCCCTCCCTGCCCTTGACTTCCCTGAGCCCTCGCAGGAAGCACAGCCAGGGCCTCCAGGCGCACGGACGAGAGCCCTCATGAAGTGTGGGCGTCTCCCTCAGAGGGGGAACAGAATGTCCTGGGGGACCGCTCTGCTCTGGAGACGCACCCCTTCTCCTAAGACACAGGATAGCCCCCGTTCCATGAGGTCACTCTCCTAACTCCTTCTTCTCGGCTTTCTGAGCGTCGAGGCCCATCTTCAGCCTTGCTCGCTGGCTCACCACCAGCACCTTCCGTGTCCAGGGTGCTCCTCTGAGAGGGTCACATGCATGGTCCCGCGGCCCACGGGGCGAACGCAGCTGCCCCCACTGCCTCCGTCTCCCCAGGCGCAGGCACAGCGCACGCCCGATGAGCGAGAGCATGTGCTTTATTCTAACGCTATGAAAGCTCAGTTCCTCCTCCTAAATCTGAAACCTCCCCGAAGGGCACTCACGATCTTTCCTTGCCCAGTACCTACATCAGTACTGCTGGAAGCTAGGGGTCCAGGAAAAGGGGGTTAGGGAACAGTCTTGGGGCCCACACCCTTCTTCAAACCCCCAGGTTTCCTTTCTCACTGTAGATGCCTGAGTGGCTCCCGACTTGGGAGTCTCGAGTGGTCAGAAGCAGATAGGTCCGAGGAAGTACCAGCGTATCCTCTTACATGTCACCTGTGGCTGAACGGGGCCAGGTGCTCATACTGAAAGATGGCCCCGCGAACCCACTGGCCGGGCGATCAGCTCTCTTTGTTCACTGCCCTCTTTGTTCAATCTTGTTTGTTCCCTTCTTATTGTGTGAGATTACCAGCATCACCTACTAAGCGTAGTTGGACATACGGAGATTGTATTTCAAAGCTCTCGTCAGGCAGCATTAGAAACATGCCCTCTGGATCACCTAACATCTGGTCACAACTGTGCCCTGCTCAGTCAGTGACTCAGCCAAGAACTGCCCAAGAAGGTAGCTTTTGTGTTCCCCTCTCCAGATGCCACTAGTGAAGGTCATTTCCCTCTCTCACCCTCCATTTTCTGGCCTGAAAACTGACTCTGTGAACAGTGGACCTGCCTAAACGTGGAGGATGTATGTGATGATGACTAAGAAAGCGTCTTCCCCAGGAGATGCCTCTGAGGTCCAGAATTACCCCTTTGGGATCTATTCTGGACATAACTTTCTCTTTTCCTGTTCCTCTAAATGGAGTATGTAATGTTCAAAGGTCAAATGGAAATACTTCAACTCCTAAATACAATTTAAAACCCTGCCTGCAGAGGAGGGACTAGGCCCACATAGATCAGGTAGACTTTTGCTTGTGATTCAAGGATAATAACTGCTCTGCTCTCTGGGCTAGTCTACACAGGTCGCAGGGGACAGGGTCACGACTACTTCCCTACGGTCAGGAGACGCGGGTTCCAGGCCTGGCTTGTTTCCTCCCAGCTGTAACAGTGTGGACAGATTATGCCCCTTCTTCGGCCTTGGTTTCTTCAGCCAAGAATAACAGGCTGGCCTGGGTGAGCTGATGTCCCTCGAGGGCTGACGTGCTGATTCTAAGTGGACACTAACGACCCCCATCCTGGCTTTACATTGCAGGGACAGTGTTTGAGGGCAGTTACAGAGGATCAGAAGAAGCCATGCAGGAACTTGAGTCTGACGTCCCAACGTAACCCCTCACTTGTAACGATAAACTGGCATTGGGAGTAATTAGCCATCTTCTTAGACCGGCTGGGGTCTAAGCGGGTGCTTGTAGCCTGGGCGGTGCAGCCAGGGTGTAGCAGAGCGCTTCAGTAGACCCTCCGGGTCTGGCTAGGGGGGCAGCCCACAGACCACGTCCCAGCGTAGGACGCCAAGATCAAAGCCCAATGCAGCTTTGCCACTGCCCTCCTGCACGGCTTCGAATCCGCGGCAGCACAAGGCAAACCTGTTCATTTGGAGGCTGATTATAGAAACTTGGCCAGAATTCTCTCCTGCTCACCTCCAAAAGATGCAGGCAGCAGATGGGGCTGTTGCCAAGGAGCAATGAGGAGGCAGCCCCAAAGCAAAAGCCCCAAACGTCATGCCCCGGGGCACTGCACTCAGGAGGGCCCGCTCAGACACTGTTCCAGGTGTGCGGGTGCACCTGTCAGTGGATCTGGAGCGGTTTGGGCTTGATTATTCGTACACTTGACACTGAGGCATGTTTGTCGTTAGGTGTGGTTCATTCAGGGGTTTTTCTGGAAGTTACCAAGAACTACGGAGTTGCAAAATTTCGCCAGGAGAACAGTAATGTTAAGGAAATCCTCTGGGAGAGAAAGTGCATGGACTTTGAGAGGAGGGTCTGAGATTTCACCAAACTGGAATGGGGACAGAACTGTTGAACCTGACCCTGCTTTTCCCTCAGCTGTGCTTAGAAAGGACAGAACCTGGTTTCCGTCCTGAAGACGGGTCTAGTCTAACCACGGCTCAGCCCTCGGCAGGCTCTTCCACCCGTGTGCTGCGGACAGTGGGGGCTGCCCTGCGGGCTGCAGCGTTGGCAGCGCCTTGGCTCCCCTCACCGTAACCGCCAAGAACGTCTGCAGACGTGGCCTGATGTCGCTGGGGGGGAGGGTAAAACTCCCCTGACTGAGAACTGCGGCCCCAGGTGCTGCACGACGCCTTTCCCAGGCCCAGACTGATATTTTCCCACTCATATCACAGGACTCTAGAGTTTTCTATCACATGCCCTGGTCTTGATTCCATTACAGCACATTTTTCAGTCTGGGGATGGTCACCCCTGGAACGGTACGGGGTTACTAATTTAGAACAATCAGACCCAAGAGGAACTCTGGTCCCCTTATTTTTTGTAGAACTTGATTATCTTTTTAATATCATTGGGTATGTCCAAGGCTAAGAGAAGTGGATGAGAGAGAACCATTCACCATTAAGATTACAAGTCTCTTTATCAGAGGTCCGCAGTCTCCCACGCAGCCGCTTCCTTCAGAATCCCTTCGTCATTCTTCTTCCTTCCTGCTGTACAAGCTTCTCCCGTATGAATGTCATCTGTTGCCTCTGGTTGAAGTGCCCACTCCTTACAGCGAGGGGAAAGTCATGCCAGGTACTTACTCAGCTCCTACAAGGTGCCTCTTCTAAGTGGCACGAATGGAAATGAGCTGAAGAGGGGAAACGAGGCTCACTGTCCTGAAGGTGGGACCCCGAGAGAGGGAACACAGGGGGACCCTCCCGAATCTCATGTGAGGAAGGAGAAAGACCAGAGAGGCACAGCGACAGTCCGGCCCAATGCTTGTTTCCTTCCAGCTGACGTCTTCCTAGCCACAGACACCAATGCTGGGTCCAGATGGTGACGGGCATAAAGCCAGAGCCCATCCAACCTGCTGCTCACATGTCAGGGCGAGGCAAACTTGAAGGACAAGAGGAGACCAAAAAGTTTCTATAATCACGTCTTTAGTGGCCTGCCGTAGAGCGGGGGTGGCCGAGGGGCACTCAGACGAGGGCTGCGGGAGGGGCTCGCACTCCTGAACCTGTGTAGTAGCGAGATTAGACTCTACTCCGCCCTGGAGCGGGGTGGTTCTATAAAACCTTTAGAAAGAGATCAAGAGAAAGAAATCTTACAAAGCTAAGATGGCTAATTATCTACTTCTTCGAGACTAGAATGTATGCTTTGTGGTTATTGACACTGTGTTTCTCAAAGTTCCTATTTATAAATAAACTCTATGAGATGGGAAAGGATCCATTCTTCCCAAGTGCCCGCACGGAAGACCAGAGGAGCGCCTGCCTTCCAGCTCCCCTGGGTACGGGGTTGACCGGCAGACCGTCACCTGGCGTGCGGAGCAGTGACGCCCCATTCCCTTCATCTAATGCAGCTTAGTACACCCCAGCAGTTCTGAGCACACCCCAGGTGAGGCACACGGGGCACAGAAAGCTCCACCACGGGTGCTATCTTGCCCCTAACAACAAGCTCCTGGACAGAGCAGACCGTGTTCAGGAAAGACAGTGGGCGAAGGGCTCAGGCAGAGCTGGAGCTGCCCTTGGGGAGGTAGCGGGGTGACGGCTCCAGCCCTGCCCCCTGGCGGCACCCGCACTCCGCAGGGCCTCCCTGGACGTGGCAGCTGCTCTCCATATGCACACCGTCTACTTCTGCTCACGTTCCTCCCTTGGGGGTGCCCTCACCTCTGCCACCTGGAAAATTCTTGCAAGACCCAATCCTGATCATATCCTCCCAGAAGTCTTCCCCCTGAAGGCGCCTGGCGCTGTGCCTGGTGCTCATGACGAGTCTGAAAGAATGTAACCGATCCTTCTGCCCATCCCTTCCCTCCCCGGGCCTCCCCAGGGTCCTCTCTGTGGAATGACTGCAACATAAGCCTGCCCAATTGTTCATTTTTAGTCCTGTCTTACTTCGCTTTGTTATCAATTTGTGAACAGCATTAAAATCAATTCATTTGTTTAAGAAAAATTAAAGATTAGAACTTAGCTGCCAACTTTTGAAGGCCTGGAAGGGAGTTGCCCAGAGATGCTGTCAGGCTCTCTGTTGCTCTGGCCTGATAGGGGTGAAGGCCCCAGGCCCACCACCTTCATCCCTGCGGCACGGACGGAGCCGAGAGGACAAAGCAGCCAGGCTGACACCGTGCCCGTGCCTACTGCCCCAGGCCTTGGCTCCCAGGGCAGTGTGGCCCTCTCCCGGGCCTGCAATCTGGACAGCAAACCCTTGGGCCTATCATGGGCGTGGAAAACCGGTTCCCTCATATAATCCGGTGGTATCTTTTTGGCAGGTTTATTTGTAGAAATTATTCTCTATTGGGTTCTTTATAGTGTTGATAAGGAAAATCCCCCAGTTAGATATGCCCTCCAACGGTGGTGACGTTCTGTGGCGAGGACGGCGTCCTTGCTCTTCTTACCAAAGCATCAACCAGAGGGAGGGCCAGCGTGTCACTTACTTGAGTCTATGACTTGCATGAAGCGATGTAAGAGTTTTACCATTCAAAACTGGATTAAAAACTCTCCCTGCCTCCTCCTATTTTCACTATGTACCATGTCACCTACCAAACCGTCCATATTTACAATAATACTTTGAAAAGGACTGTAGTCCTTTTTATTCAGAATTCTGTTTGAATGCACAGAATTGCACATAGACCTAGAAAATGCTAGACTTGTTCCAGGAACAGCGAGCTGAGTCAATGAGGTGTTTGTTCCTCCGCCTGGACTTTTCTGTTTGCACTTGAGGCCTCAGAAGACCTCAAAAGCAGTTAAACAGCATCCCTCGGTCCAGCAAGATGCCAGCGGAAGACGCAGCTCCCGAGCCAGCCAGACCAGGTAGCAATGCCCCTGTGCAAGCCGCTTGCCAGCCTCCCTGGGGGTCTGCACCTTCCTGGGCGAGGCCTGTGACAGTTGTACCCTGTATCCGTGTGGTTTCCTTGTGTGTATTGCTCTCTCTCTGTCCCCCCGACACATAGCAGGGCACTCTATGGAGAGCGGGCAGTGCCCCCATGTCTGTCCAGCTGCACCCTGACCAGCCAGCTCAGGAGCCCCTTGGTTGCGTTCTCATCCGTAGCTCTTGGGGGCCATCTCTGTCAGCCAGCCTGCTCCGTTGCTCCTGTCTGTCCCATTGATCTCACTGGGAACTGCTTGTCTTATTTGGTGTTCAGAAACAAACCGTTTCTTTGTGTAACCTGCAGAGGAATTTCTCTAGCTCTGTCTCCTGCACCATCTTCGGTGCCTGTTCTCTCTCTGGGCTAGTTCTCTGGTAGCCCCAACAGCTCTCCCTGGCTTCCCCTCTCCCTTTAGTTAGGAGATGCTTTGGTGTCGCCTGCCGTGGGGACCCCAGCCCTGTGGACTCCATCCAGCTCTGAGGAGAAGCCGTGCTTCTGTGATGTCGGAGCTGTCCAAGCTGGCAGGGGCCGGCTGCCCAGCATCTTCCTGCCCTGGGCTACCTGTGGGGCAGGATTCTTATGAGGCAACACCTTGCCGCCATGTCTCTTGCGTAGTAGCTCACGCTCTTTGCTTGCTCAAACTGCTCTGTTTTGGCCGCATCAAGGTCTTGGCTGAAAGCACCTGTCCCAGTCTCTGGGGCTGTCCTTGTCCTTGTGGTTGCTGGCCCTCCCGTCACTGTTTCCAAGGAGAGGCAACTTGGGCCCTGACAAGTAGTTGTCCTGGAGCAGGCAGCCAGGCTAAAGCCCCGGATAAAATTGGGCTTTTTTTTTTATCCTCACCCGAGGACATTTTTGCATTTATCTTTAGACAGAGTGGGAAGGACAGAGGGGGGGGAGAGAGAGAGAAACATTGACGTGGAGAGAGACATCGAGTGGTTGCCACCCGCACAACCCAACCAAGGCCGGGGACAAACTGCAACCAAGGTACGTGCCCTTAGCAGGAACTGAACCCGGTCTCTCTGGTCCACAGGCCGACGCTCTAACCACTGAGCCAAACCGGCCAGGGCGGATTGGGCTCTTTATAGGCCTCGTGCAGCCCAGGGCACTGCGCAGTGGACCAGGAAAGCACTTTCCTCCACACCAGCCACCAAGCTGGACTCTTGAGACAAGTCCGATTCCTGGAGGCCTTGCTTCTGCAGCCTGCCCAGCTCCCTAAGACCGTGGTGGGGGGCACCCCCTCCGGCCCCAGAGCGGGCTGCTCAGCTGTGGGGGCCCTGTGGCTCTCAGGATGTCTGAGGTGGCTGTGAAGGTGACGGAGTTAGAAACTGTCCTTTGGATGGCGTGCCCAGTGGTCAGGCTTACCAGTACCAGTCCTACGCGGTGAGAACCCATTTGGTACCACAGCTTGGTATCTGGAGTTTTAGGAACAAAGAACAAAAGTGTATTTCATCAAAAGGCTGGGAAAGGAAGCCATGACTAGTAGTTGGGGCTTTCTGGGTTGTTGTTTTTAAGATCCTGAAGGTGCCCTGGCCGGTTTGGCTCAGCGGTTAGAGCGTCCACCTGCGGTCCGGAGAGACCCGGGTTCGGTTCCCGCTAGGGGCATGTACTTCGGTTGCAGTTTGTCCCCGGACCTGGTTGGTCATGCGGGTGGCAGCCACTCGATGTGTCCTTTTCACATCGATGTTTCCCTGTCTCTCTCTTCCTCTCTCTCCCTCCCACTCTATCTGTAAAAAAAACAAAAAAAAAAAAAGATCCTAAAGGCCTCAGTACCTCCAGGTACCTTGAACACACACACACACACACACACACACACACACACACACACTCTCTCTCTCTCTCTCTCTCTCTCTCTCTCCCCCAAATACCAAATTACAGTGTGCAGAGACCACAGTGGTGCAGGGAAAAGAGCGTGTGCTATGCAAATATTTGACCCTCTCCCAGGGGGAAAGTCATGTCCTGAGTGTCTCCCCAGGCCACAGACTGATCCTTGTGTTCAAGGCACAAGAAGAGGCCTCGGGCAGTGAACCAGGCAGGGGGAACCACTCTCTCTGCCACTTGGGAGGTCGTGGGCTACTGGTGGTGGCCGACAAGAGCCAAGAAAACAGGTCACCCTGTCCTTTGTGGACAGCTCCTCTCCATACCTGCTCTGTTTAACCATACAGCAGCCCAGGACCACCGGGGGAGCCAGACCAGAGACTCCTAGGGGCCAGCCTTGGACCAGACAGGCCGTAGACTCAACATGACATTGCAGAAGAGGACAGTAGGGGAAGGAGCAGGGCTGATGGCACCTAGGGAATCAGCTGGACTCTGGCCACATGACAGAAGGCATGAGCCAAACCTCACCCTGCAGTATCGTGTCTTGTTCCCTCGAGTGTCAAGTGATCCAAGAGTAGGTTCCTGGCCCTGTGTTGGCACCTCATACTTGGTCAGCGCTCACCCAGGGTCTCAGTTGCCCAGTGCAGGCTCTAAGGACACAAGCTCTCCATAGTACCAGGCTGGGTGGTCACCTTCTGCATAACTCTAGCCTCCAATGTGAACTGGAACAAGCACCCTTACACACACACACACACACACACACACACGTTTCTACTGAAGTCAGAAAACCACCAGACAAGGGGGTATGTATAAACAGAGACTTTCTTTAGATGGAGGACCTGACTGGGACGATGGGGGTAGCTGTAAGCTGGAAGAAGCCGGCTGGGTCACCCAGGGGAGCTTCATGACTGGGCTTCTCTGTCTTACTGAAGAAGCCGGAGCCACCGTGACCCTCCCCCAGGGAGGTCCCTCACAGGCTGACCGCAGGAGTTCTCCTCAGATAGCCGGGCGGTGCTTGAGCCGCACTGAGGACACCTCACGCACCCATTCATCTGCAACGGCAGATTGTGGCGAGAAGCTGGTCCTCTGGTTGCACATGACACACAGGGAGGCTGGTATGTGGAGGCATTTCTCTGGTTTACCCAGGGGGCCAGTGCAAAAACAGAACCAAACCAGGACAACAAGACTGATGGGGACGGGTGAAGCCTGGTGAGAGGTTCCAACTGAGCTCTGCCGGCCCCAGCCAGCCGGAGCATGGCAGGTTCCTTGCTGAGGAAGAGGGGTAGGTACCAGAGAAGCAGGCAACAGCCTGCCCAAGGAGACTATGACTCTCATCCTTCCTCACCTTCCACTTTGGCCACTTTGTGTTGTTGTTTTTTGTTTTTTTTATCCTCACCCGAGGACATTTTCCCATTTTTTGTTCAGGTAGAGTGGGAGGGAGAGAGAGGAACAGAGAGAGAGAGAGAAACATCGATGTGAAAGGGACACATCAAGTGGCTGCCACCCACACAACCGACCAGGGCCGGGGACAAACTGCAACCGAGGTACGCGCCCTTAGCGGGAACCGAACCCGGGTCTCTCAGGACCGCAGGCCAACGCTCTAACCGCTGAGCCAAACCGGCCAGGGCCACTTTGGCCACTTTTTATTGAAAGCTGAAGTCCTGCCCAAGAAGAGAGATCACTGTGACTAAGAGCATCCAAAGGAGGGATCACTGTGTGAATCCCCTAGGTGGGCAGTTCCCTCTACCTCATCTGGATAAGCCTAGTACCCCCACCAAACAAAAAGTAGAGCTTCGAAACACTGGTCAAGCCCATCAAGGTTTGACTCGGTTAATTTCCCATCTTTTCCTCCCCTTTTGAAGAGCAAGACCTTACCTACGCAGGACTGAGTCTGGGTACGTGGCCAGCTGGCCGTGCATGCTGCTGCTGGGTGATCACTGTGATTGTCAGCGTGATCTGGGCCTACGACTCCTCCAGCCCATCCTCTATGCTTCTCTGTGCTGTCGCTCTGGCTCCTGGCCTCTTCTCCCTGCGGCTCTCACCCTCAAGCCACTCGTTGATTCAAAGATGAACCACCAATCAGATGCTCCCCTAATGAGAGACCTAATCACTCTGTACAGCATGCGTACCTTCAAAGAGCCTGAGATCTTCTGTTGGCCGTGGTGGAAAGCCGTTGCCTAAAAACATGCCTAAGCCCAATGTGGGTGACTGGCTAGGGGACCTTGGGGATGGGCCCCTGGTTGTTTTGGGCTGCTTAGGACTGTGCAATGGAACTTGGGGGGCAACCCTGATAAAGAGGCATCCCAATGGGCCTTTCATTCAGCAGGCAAAGATGGAGTAAGTTTTTATTCTGTAGCCCAGGGTTTCTCAAAGTGTGGTACATGGACCACATACATCAGCATCAGCTAGAGGTGTTTGACAAAAATGTAGATTCCTGGGATCCACTCGAGATTGAATCATTCTCTGAGGGTTGGACTCAAAAGAAGTCTACATTTTAAACAAGCTCTTCAGATGATCCTGGTGCAAATTTGAGAACCCCTGCTGGAGAAGGAGCACAGTTTGCAAATGGCCCCCTCTAAGTGCCCCAGCCAGTCCTGCCAAGCCAAAGACCAGAACCTGAGCACAGAGGTGGATGACTACCCGGCTGTCACCTGATGTCACACGGTGTGCTATGGGAAGAGGTGGAGGGGAGGGAGGGAAGTAATGCATGTCCACTGCCTCTCCACCAGGCATCGTCCTTTCGGGGGCCCTGGCTGGCGTCCTCGGCGTCTGCGTCATCCTGGCAGTGTCCATCTGGCTCGTCAGAAGGAAGAAGAGGTGAGCTGGTTTTGCTTTGAAGTGGGAATGGGTGGCTTCTGGATTAATCTGTCTGAAAAGACAGCCTGCACAATGAAGAGCCCCTGCCCCCTGTCCCCACACTTATCCTAGGAGTGCTGGTCCCCAAACACCATGGGCTCAGCCTCCTCTGCAGGAGATGCTGGTCGTGCAGGGGTCACTGTGCTTGGAGCTGGAGGTGTGTCTGCCAGCCGTGCTGTTCAAACCTTGGACAAGCCTCTTGCCTTGAGGGGTGGCCCATCTGTCTAAATATAAGCAACAAGGCTGTCTTCCAAGACCTTTACATCTGACTTTTCTCATCTTTATTTTAAATTGAATTTATTGGGGTGACTATAGGTTTTAGGTGTACAGTTCTACAATTCATCATCTGTATATTTTATTTTATTATTATTATTATTATTATTATTATTATTTTATCCTCACCCGAGGACATTTTTTCATTTTTTGTTCAGGTAGAGTGGGAGGGAGAGAGAGGAACAGAGAGAGAGAGAGAAACATCGATGTGAAAGGGACACATTGAGTGGCTGCCACCTGCACGACCGACCAGGGCCAGGGACAAACCGCAACCGAAGTACGTGCCCTTAGCGGGAACCGAACCCGGGTCTCTCTGTACCGCAGGCCGACGCTCTAACCGCTGAGCCAAACCGGCCAGGGCATCATCTGTACATTTTATTGTGTGTTCGCCCCCCATAGTCTAGTTTCCTTCCACCACCAGTTACTCCCCTTTACCCTCTTCTACCTGCCCCACCCCTTTGCCTCTGGTAACCACCATACTGTTGTCTGTGCCTATGAGGGTTTTGATGTGTGTGTGGTTTAATCCCTTCACCTTTTTCATGCAGCGATCAGTCTGTTCTCTATCTATGAGTCTGTTTCTATTTTGTTTATTAGAGTCTACATATAGGTAAAATCATATGGTATTTGTCTTTTGTGAATCCAAAAAGTGAAGAAAAACTTGATTTCTCAGTTACGTTAGCTATTAATGCCTTTTGTTCATGTTTTGTTGTCATATTTACTTTTTCCTGAAATCTAATTTCTTTCTCCTGGTATGAAAAAACCAGGTTGCCAGGAACCCCACAACAGAATCAAAGGTTTGAAGCAGGGGTGGTAATGAGACCTTCTTCAAAATGCAGGCCTAATATTGTCAGGTGTTAAAAAAGAATAGTTGAACAACAAATAGGTTCATTTTGGTTAATGCTCTTTGCTGCCATTCCCCCCAAAACCAACAGAATTGGGGAAGGGCCCCCAAGAGAGGAGTCTGACCCCTGCACCTTGCCTCGTTCCTGGCTGTCAGGCCGCACTCTGCCTCCCTCCCCTTTGACTAATAAGACTCGTGTGTTCTTCTTGTTCCAATAGCAAAAAAGGTGGCGACAACAAAGGAGTCATTTACAAGCCAGCCTTCAAGAAGGAGACGGAGGCCCACGCCTGAGGCCTCGGCACTCCAGGCTCATCCAAGGAAGGACTCTGCTTTGGGTGCTACACACTGTGACTCCCTGGACACTTACAATACCCGAGAGTTCTACAGAGCTTACCCCACAAACACCCTAGGCCGCCGGAGCCTCTAGGTGGGTGCCCCACCGTCCGGACGCTATGGCCACTCCCAGTGCCATCATGGATGGGAAGAGGTGGCCAAAGAGGCGGGAACTGAGCTGTCTGCTTCATTTGTAAGACCTGTAAGAGGTCTTGATTCTGGGGACACAGCCACGTTGCCTGGTGAGGGCTGCTATTATTGAAAAACACTTTTATCCAGGGGTTCACTCAAGTGTGTTTTCAAATGTCCTGGAAATTCTGCTCCTTATCCAAGCTTTCAAACCTGAATGTGCACCCTCTGCTTCGGTTTTGCTTTGGAGACTCAAGTCTGTTTCTCAGGGAAGGTGGTGGTATCTTCTTCCGATTTCCTTCTACTGTGACAAAGCCTTTAGTCTGACTTTGCAGCTTGGGGAGGTGGGGGTGGGGAGCGGGAAGCATTGATACAGGAAGGGTCAAGGGGTCTGAGACAAAAAGAAAACAAGAGACAGTCCTGAAAGACAGCAGAGGCGTCTTCCGAGTCCTGTCCCTTGGAGCAGATGCACTGACTGGACTGTAGGGAGAATGAAGACACGTGAGCACTGGGAGTCTCAGGGGCTGTCAGTGTAAGGACGGACTATTAAGCCCAAGCCCAGCCTACTGCCAGTGGGGCCGTTATGGTTTATACTCCACAGATGTTATCAATAATCCGGCTATTCCTTGGAAATGTGCTGCTGCGTTCTCTCTCCTCCGGCAGACGTGAGTCCTGAGAATCTAGAGAAAACAGGCAGAAGCAAAGGGATTGACGAGCTCTGTTTCTTTTGCCCAAATTCCGTTTCTGCCACCTTTGTGGAGTCCGTACCGCCCACCTGGAATCGGGACTGACCTACTTCTCCGGCTGAGGATGGCACGCCGCGGCTTAGTTAAAATACATTGTCAAGGTACAACAGCAGGAAGTTACTTGTGCCAGGGCTGGCATGCGGTCTTTAGCGACCAAACTAAAGGGATGTTACAAAGATTCCTCCTGGTCTTCCCCCAAGTCCCAGAGACAGTTTCTGCGGAGACGGAACTCCTTCACTGCCCTCGCTCCTCACTGACCAAGAGCCCCGCGGAGATGTTAGTTCCACCCCAACCTCCCATGGTCAGCCCCCCACCCCCACCCCCGTCCACACAGAGCTGTGATTCCCAGTCTCATTTTGACAGCATGGAATGTCCTCTTGATGCACAGGTTTCTCTGTATCAACGTGTCCCTCCTGCTCCTCCCTCTGACTCTGAGAAGGCTTTGCCTTTGTCTAGTCACAATTTTTTGTAGTGCTGCAAGTTCCGTCTCTGGAGCTTGTTTGCTGGGCAAAATTCCAAATGACTTCATGGGGACTCAGAAATGTGGGTGCTCACGAGGCCTCTCACAGCGCTGGGGCCCGGGCGGCATCCTGATCCTGCCTTTAGCACACCTGATGCTGATCAAATGACAGCAGGGACAACCCGTGACCGAGCAATGGGAACTAGGTCATGCTTTCTTGGCCTCGGCCCAAGGCTGCCCATCAGAAACCAACGTACACCGCTCCAGAGCTGGGGGACCATCTGAGAGCTCCCCACCTTTCATGGACAAATCTGGTGCGAGGACAGAGAGATCACTGTACCTGGCACAATGGCTTTTATAAAAAGAAAGATTTATCGGGTGGTGAAAACAGGGACATTTCTTTGCCCCCTTTGCCCTCGGCACAGCCCAGGCTCCCGTTTCCTGGCCCTCGTGACTGAGACAAAACAGGGCTGGACGCAAACAGAGGCTCCAACAGTCAACAGTCGACTCCCTGCGGGTCCTTCGGAGCTGCTGAGGATCCACCTCCGGGAGCGGGACCCTCTCCTCGGGTTCCCACGTGTCCACTGGCCAGTCACCACTAAGGAGCCAGTGCCGTGCTGAGGGGCAGGGGACGGCCCTGGCTTCTCCGCCTCTCACTCGTGGGGGCTTGACTCTCTGTTTTGTTTCTTTAGTATCACCTGGTAAAACCTGCATCTGTTTTCTTAAAAGATATTCTAGGATTTCGCTGCATTGACTAGTAATCGCACTTCAAGTTCGGACCTTAAATTCCTCTCCCCTCAACTCTCTGAGGCCACCTGGCTGGCCCTCGGGGAGCACCCGGGTCTGCAGCACCCCTCTGTCCCTGTGCCTTGGATGGACCACAGGCCACAGCCAAGAAGGTCCGTTTAGCACTTCTGTATTTACTGTAAGAATGATTGTATGAAGCCATTCACTGTAAATATGAGAAATTATAAATAAAGTTTTTCACGAGACTTTTATTTTTGGATGTGAGGTTGAAAGCACTACTACCGGCAAAGCCCTCTGTAGCTCCCTACGGTGGGAAGTACGATCAGAATGAACAACATGCCGTCTGCATCCGGGTCCTAGAGCCCGGCTCCGAGGGCAAACGCAGGACCCCTGGGCTGCGGATGGGGGCCCACGGCGTGTGCAGCCCAGGCTCCTCACAGCCGCTTGCTTAGTGGAGCGGGGAAGTCGAGTGATCGGGGAAAGGGCCCTGAAAAATAAGTCAGACTCAAACAGACGTTTGGAAAAGAGGGAGATGTTCTTAACCAAAGTGCCATGAACATAGGAAACGGGTCTTTCTTTCTCTCTCTTTTTTTAATCCTCACTTGAGGATATTTTTTCATTTATTTTCAGATAGAGTGGGAGGGTGAGATGAGAGAGAGAGACACACACACACACACACATTGATGTGAGAGAGACACATCAATTGGTTGCCTCCTGCACGAGCCCAACCAGGGCTGGGGACCAAACTGCAACCGAGGTACGTGCCCTTGACCAGAATTGAACCCGTGACTCTTTGGTCCAAGGGCCAACGCTCTAACCACTGAGCCAAACCGGCCAGAGCAGGAAATGGGTCTTATGTCCCTTTACTTTACTAGGAATTACACCTAGTAGGTTGGTAGCCTCTCTTGGTTGCCTGAATGTTACCTTATTTTGGATCCTTTTTGCAAAACATGCTACCACCCTCCATGTCATCTTTTGTCTAAGCCCAGACTGCGTCCTCTGGTCTGCGCAAGGAGGCAGTTGTCTAAGGCTTACAAACAGGCCCGCCATGGTTTGAGTTATTTAGAAAAGCTCTGGTTTTCACCTCCGTTGCCCCAGGAAGGACATGGGTGCAACAGAGGTCATCTCTCTTCTCCCTCCACAGCCTTCCCCACATGCCCTGGACTCAGATTCCCTTGCAGTGGGGACAGGAAGTGTGGCGGTGACAGCCATGGGTGGGCCCAGGAGATGCAAGTCCTCCTTCAGCCGGGCTGTTACCTCCTCGAAACCCAGCTAAATGGGCAATCTAGAGCACACAGTCCGGCAGAAACACAGTAAAATATAACGTAAGACATAAAATTTTAAAGTTCTAGTAGCCACGCCAAGAACAGTAGAGGAAACCAGGGACATTAATTGTAATATGTTTTATGTAACCCAACCGATCCGAAATACTATCATTTCAACGTGGAATCAATATTTTGATGTGAAATATTTTCATTTGTCTTTTTCATAGTATGTCTGAAATCTGGTGTGTATTTTACACTTCTAGCACATCTTAATTCAGATGCTAAATTTTCATTGAAAATATTTATCTTTAGACTTCATAAAATTTACAGTTGAAAAAGCAGATTCACATACTTACTCCAAATACACTCAAAACTTTTCCAAATAACTGAATCAATTATCAGCTTTTAAATGTAAACGTATTAAATTAAAATAAAATCAACTGAGTTTCTCCGTCTCCCTCACCACACTCCCGTGCTCAGCAGCCAGCTGTGGCCGGGGCCAGCCCAGCCACTGTGCAGATGTGCGATGCGAACCTTTCCCTTTGACAGACCGCTGAGAGGGTTACACCTAGAGGACTTTTACCCAAAAGTAAACCGTGGCTGAAAGCCTGGGAGTGGGGTGAGGGGTGGGGATAGGAGATAGAGGATAGGAGGTACAGGGAGGCGAATATGGGTGGTGGCAGAAAAGAGGGCAGACGGAAAATCAGGCCAAGACGAACAGACCAGCTGACCTAAGACCAGTTACCAATCCCCTCCCACCTCTTCCCTGGTTCAGGAAGGTGCACTCCCCCCTCCTTCCCCCCCCCACCCCCGGCCATGCCTCTTGGCCACACTCTGGGGTACAGGTGTTCAGCAGGGACTCCAGCCTGGGGCGTCCCAGTGCCTTATGGGGAGCTCGGGCTGTGGATACAAGGTCTCCTGGTTAACTGTAGAGGACCTGATGATATGGGCCCCTGGCCAAGTGCTAACTAAAACTCTGCCCAACCCCCATCTCCTTGGGCCTAACATTCCTGCACCTGACAAGGTGTCTCAACTTTTCTGCAGCCAGACAGCCCCAAGGGGACGAGCACCTGGAACTGAGTCTCTTGAGTTGTTGGCTGTGCTCTGTTAGAGCAAGCTGCCTGCCTGCCTTTGAGGTGTGGGGAGAAGTCCTGAGACCCATTTACAAGAGGAAACCAGACCTGGGGTCGCCTGTGGGGAAGCAGAGTGTCACCTGTGTCGTGGGCACCGTTCTGGCGTCACCATCCACGTCCACGCTGGAAATGGCCCAGGGTGTGGGGGAAGGGTGACAGTGCCACATGGGAGAACCCCCATGCCTCCCCCATGCCCTTTCATTGTAGAATGACTGGGCAGAGACAAGGGCCAAAGTACTTTGTGGTATGGACTGATCCCCATGAAGATGTATTGCAACCAGGTCAGCATATCATTATGACTGCAGGTCACCCAGGGATTCAGTATTGCCTCCCACTTGTATACCTTTGACTGTTTCAATGCACCTTCACTCCAACAACCCAGGGAAAGAGGAAGCACTGCCCTTATCTTGTAAGTGGGAAACTGCTTTAGGGCTCTGGCTCTGGGCTAAGCCAAGGTCGCACAGCTCCTGCAGGGCTAGGATCTCAGTGACTGTGGGACCCACCTTCCACGGCTCCAGTGACACGGAAACACCTTCTTGTAATAGAATTTGCTATGCTTATCTCAATCATGCCATAACCTCATAAAACCCCACAGCCTAAAGGCACTCAAGACATCTGTGCCAGTGATTTCTGGAAAGTCAACAACAACCTCCTGCCTCCAATCTGATTGGTAACATCAAACCCTGGCCTCTGTTCAGGAAAGTCTGACCAAGGACTGAGGACTGCGAGTGAGCACAGGAGTCAGCTCAGCTCCTGGGAGGTTGCCCTCACCTCTTGATTCAGCAGAACACATTCCCAAGGACACATTCATTGAACTTTCTCCTTTCCTAAGGCTGAACCAGAGAGAAGGAACACACACACACACACACACACACACAGTAAAATTCCATTTGTATAAAATTCCAAAATATGCCAACTAAACTATAGTGACAGAAAGCAGATCAGTGGTTGCCTGGGGATGAGGTGGGAGGAGATTGGGGTGTTGAAGGGATTGTGAAGGGGTACAAGAAATTGTTGAGGTAATGATGTGTTCAGTATCCTGATGGTGGTGATGGTTTTTCTACATATGTCAAAACTGTTCAAATTTTATACCTTAAATATGTGCCATATTTGTCTTATACCATTGATCCTTCAATAAACCTGCAAAAAAAAAAAAAAAGAGAGAGAGAGAGAGAGAAACAACCCCACACACAGTCAGCAACACCCTGCTTATGCTGGTATTTCCATTCAAGCTGATCCTCCTAGTCCCTCCAGATTCAGGAGAAGCTGCTGGTAGGAGCCCCAGATGAGCATGATCTCTCTTTACCCGGCTGGGTATGACCTCTCGTACTCTAAGTCAAAGTCATTATTTCTGCCTGAGTTCACTCATTTCAAATATTAACTTTTAATTACCTACAATGAAGACAACAAACATAGGGCCTATGGGTTCAAGGGCAGACTGAGACCTCTATAACAACTCCCTGTGGATGACAGTCAGTCGGTGTCTCTGGTGAGCCAGGTACCACAACCAGTTAGTTCATCGGCTGAAACTAGTTTCCCAAGATACCTAGACATCCAACAACAGCTCTTATGCATCTCAGTTTCTCTCCTTCCCAACTACCCAACACACAACCTTCTGAAAATCCTTCCTGAATATGGTACATCCTTGCTGTGGAGAACATGCATGGCTAGGAGCTCACCATTCTCTCCTAGCCACTGGGTGAAATATGGAATGATCTCCTGTGATACTGTGATATACTAAGAGATATATATTTGGTCCCCAGTTCCTGTCACAGAGTTCCTAAGTATTATTCATAGTAAGCTCCTAGGCCATACCGAAGTTTATGCTAAAGAGGTGATACTTGGATGGGGGTGCTGCTTGCCAGAGGAACCAACCAGATAATTAGTGGGCTGGAACTTTCAGCCCTACTCTGGACCTCCAGTGAGGGAAGAGGGGCTGGGAATTTAGTTCAATCACCAATGGCCAATGCTTTAGTCGATCATGCCTACATAGTGGAACCTCCACACAAACCTCAAGCACAGGCTCAGAGCTTTCAATACGTGAAGATGTTGGGAGGGGGTGCCTGGAGAGAGCACAGAAGCTGTGTATCCCTCCCCCACGCCCCGACCTACATACCTCTTCATCTGGCTGTCGCCTGTGCCCTTTGTAATATCCTTTATAATAAACTGGTAAATGTAAGTGAATGTGAGCTGTTCTAGCAAATTATCAGACCTGAGGCGGGATCATAGGAAACACACAATTTAAAGTTGGTTAGTCAGCCCTGGCCAGTTTGGCTCAGCGGTTAGAGCGTTGGCCTGTGGTCCGGAGAGACCCGGGTTCCGTTCCCGCTAAGGGCACGTACTTCGGTTGCAGTTTGTCCCCGGCCCTGGTTGGTCGTGTGGGTGGCAGCCACTCGATGTGTCCCTTCACGTCGATGTTTCTCTCTCTCTCTCCCTTCCTCTCTCTCCCTCCCACTCTATCTGTACAAAAATGGAAAAATATCCTCGGGTGAGGATAAAAATAAATAAATAAATAAAGTTGGTTAGTCAGATTAATGGAGTAAGCAAAAACAGCAGCAAAACTCATAGACACAGATAACAGAATGGTGATTGCCAAGGGAAAAGGCGTTGGGGGAAGGTACAAGAGGGTATGGGGGAGTAAATGAAGACGGAAGGAGACTTGACTTGGGGTCACACAATACAATATACAGTTGATGGATCCTAGAATTGTACACCTGAAACCTATACAATTTAATTAACCAGGGTCACCCCAATAAATTTAATAAAAAATACAACTGTGCATATGTGAAAATTTTAAAAAAAGGAGCCCTAGCCGGTTTGGCTCAGCGGTTAGAGCATTGGCCTGCGGTCCAGAGAGACCCGGGTTCAGTTTCCACTAAGGGCACGTACCTCGGTTGCGGTTTGTCCCTGGCCCTGGTTGGTCGTGCAGGTGGCAGCCATTCGCTGTGTCCCTTTCACGTTGATGTTTCTCTCTCTCTCTCTCTCTTCCTCCCACTCTGAACAAAAAATGGAAAAGTATCCTCTGGTGAGGATAAAAAAAAAAAAAAGTTGGTTAATCAGAGATACACGTGAGAACCTGCGATTTGCAATGGTGCCTGAAGTGGAGACAGTCTTGTGGAATTGAGCCCTTAATTTGTGGCGTCTGTACTAACTCCAGGCCTTTAGTGTCAGAATCGAGTTAAACTGCAGAACATCCATAGCTGGTGTCTACTGAGAACTGGAGAATTGCCTGGTGTGGAAAAACCCACACATTTGGTGTCAGAAGTGTTATAAACAAAGGAAAAGGCATTTTCCTTTATCTTGCTTCTATTATTCAAAGTAGTTTCCAACTGACTTCCTTTCTCAAACCTTCTTATTCAAAAGCAAAAATTTAATGAAATACTACTGTTTGCTAAGCACAGATTAATTAAGTGATGGGGATGCAACCATGATTTAGATAGAGTTCCTATATTCAATAATTGGTATTGTAATCTCACTTGGGGAGACACACGGAAACGACTAATCATAATACATAGAAGAGAAGACAATACTAAGTGTCCGTCAACAGAAGAATGGCTAAGCAAATTGTATATCTATAAGATGGAATACTACTCAGCAAGAAATTGCAAATTATTGATATACACAAAAACATGGATTAATCCCAGAAAATTATATTGGGTGAGAAGAGTCAGACACAAAAGAGTACATTCTGTTTTTCCATTTGTATGAAGTTCAGCAAGTGAAACTGATCTCTGGTCATAGAAGTTGGAACCAGTGGTCCTCTGTGGAAGGCAGGGAACCACTGGGGAAAAGGAAATATTCTATAGCTATATGATGGTTACACAAGTGTACACATTTGTCAAAGCTCATCTAATTAAACACGTAGAATCTGTGCATTTTACTGTATGCAACTGTTCTTTGATTTAAAAAATATGCGGAGAGATCGCAGTGGAGAAGGCCACTTGCCCTTTGGAGTCTGATCAGGAAAGACTTCACCAACAGACATTTGAGCAGGACCTTGGAGGAGATATAGGATGTTTTCTGCTTGGAACGAAAAACAAAGGCAAAAATGTAGAGGTCTGAGAGTCCACTGGGCATTGTAAGGAGAGGCCCAGGGATGTGTGTGAGAAAGTGTGGGGAGGGAGAGCAGGGAATGCTGGGAGGCAGGAAAAAGTGATTGGGATCAGATTGTGAAAGGTTTTGAAGAACATACACTTTCTAATAAAATCATAAAAGTGCCTAGATTATGGTTTTATCTGATTACATAAATAATATATGCTCATTGGAAAAATAAATAATAATTATGTATAATGCCAGAAGTCCCCATAATCCTATCTCCCCAAATAGTCATTGCTAACAATTTAATTTTCTCTTTTCACACTCTATGTGTGTGTGCATATTTTAATATTCATTTTTAAATTTTTAATGAAATGGACTAATAGGACACATATTGTATGGTCTATGAGGGCTAGGATCATACCTGTCTATTTTCACTCTTGTATTCTCAAAATCTAGCAGTGTCTAGCATGAGAAACATTTGTTGAATGGAAGAATGGTCTGTCCCTTGCCTTTGTTGTCAACATATTCCAAATACCTCACTCTTGTCAATGGCTGTAAAGTGTTCTGCTCTTTGCGGCAAAGCGCTATTGACAGACATCTGCTGTGGATTCCTTACAATGACCTGGGCCCGAGGCTAAGGCATAAGATTCCATTCTCATGTAGGCCTCCTGGCTAAGGCGACTAAATGACTCCATTTTTATCACCAATGGACCTTCCTCAGTAGTTTTCCAATAATAGGTTAATTAGCCCTAGAAGTAAAGAAATTTTGCCTAATATTATAGTTGCCCCACGTGTTGAGAGGTATTTGCAGTATCCAAGTATTGGAAACTGCAAATCATGAGCCCAGTGAATAATGCTAATTCTGATTTCTGTAATCTCTGTCATACCCACTATTGTACCGGTCCCCTGAGCGGGGGTGTCAAAAGGGGGATGGGGCTTCTGTCTTTAAAATTGGAGGAGCAAGAAGAATCAGGGCCGAGGATCTGGGGAAGCTGAACCCCCCCAGCCCGCTGGCGAGAATGAAGCGCTCCTTTACAATTTGGTTGTGCGTGTCCGGTTATCTCGCTGACACATTACATTTGGAGGCCCCAGCGAGATTCCTGGTGTGTTGTGACACCAAGGACTAGACACCTAGGATGGGCAGCCTCTCCCGATTCGGCCGCTGGACCCCTACAGATCTGAGGGGAGGTGCCCCCTGAGTTCCAGGGTCCCGAAGATCCTACTTGGGTTTCCGACAAGTGGCTGGGAGACACCAAGACGTCCCCAAAAGATTGAAGGAGACCTGGTAAAGCCTCCGGAAGCGAGTTCTGGGTGACCGGTCTATCTGGATGAGAGTGAGAGGGCCGGACGCTGCGCAGCCTCTCCTCTTCTGGAAATTCCCCTGAGACGTTAGGTGGGGTTCAAATCTGGCAAATTCTGGTTCAAATCTGAAAAGTTCTGTTCATTCAGACCCGCCACTGGGGCGGAAGGGGAGACTGATCACTTCCCAAGTGGCATAGGCGCTGCTCAGGAGAGGGAATTTCTGGAAGGAAATTCAAATGGTGTGTGGGTGTGACTGTGTGAATACAATTGTGTGTGAGTGACCGTGCTGCACGATGCTTGCTACGAAGCCTGTGTGAGTCCTCACCCGCGAGGGGAGCGGCCAGGCGGACGAAGTCAAAGTTTCTGTCTTGTGTGTCTTCCCTCGTTTTTGTCCTTGTCCGCCTCCCTACTGTGTCTCCTTCAACTTTGTTATGGTTAGTCTAACCATAGCAGCCCTAGCACATGGGCTGCACATTGAAACATTCTCAGAGAAGGATTTGAGGAAGGTTCTGATTAGGGCACAAATACTGGTAGTGGGCCCCAGACTGGGCCCCAAGAGAAATCTGGGCAAAGGTAGGGAAGTGCCTGCGAGGCAGAGATACAGCAAAAGGCCCGAACAAGTTTCTGGCTCAAACATTTATTCTTTGGGCCCTAATTAGAGATCGCCTTGATCCTGTGCAGGAGGCTAATAAGGTGGGGAAGCAAGGTGTAGTGAAAGACTCGAGGAAAGCTGAGAAAGGCTATGAGTCCCTTAAAGACTCCCCCACTGTCTTGCGCTACAGCTGTGATAATATTTGGGCTCTGAAGGCCTGGAAGGAGATTCCAACAAAAGGGAACTATTCGCTAGATTGTACATCCATCAGACAAGGACCCGAAGAGCCATATCAAGATTTTGTAGGTCGGTTGCTACAGGGAGTTAACAGAGTAATAAGTGATTCAGGGGCCGTCCCTGCCGGTGGGCTACGCTGTGTGTCCTGCATGGTGCCCACGTGTCAGGACTGTGGTCCGGTGTGGAGAGCCCCTCATCCTGGGAAAGTAGGGTGGTGGGCGGGCGCACAGGCACTCATCCGGAGGCCACAGGGTTCCCTGGGGAGGGCAGTCAGGCTACAGAAGGGGCGTGTTCCTTCAGTGCCAGCCCAGGTAGGTCATCTGTCTGCTGCCCCAGGTTTGGCAGCAGCAAGTTTCCAATAGGCTTCTCTGAACTTTGAGGAGTTGAAAATAGGGATCCCAGGCATGGGTGCGAAGTACTCTTAGAGAGAATGGAAATATACTCTGCCCCAAATAACATGTGTGCTAGGATGACGCTCCCCTTTCCTGCATCCTTTTAAAAACCTGGGGTCAGAGGAAATTTTCCCATCCCTCTGTCCACAGTGGGACCCAAATACTGCCAGGGGGAGGGCTTCCTTGGACACTTTTCGTGTTCTCCTGTTAGGCCTAAAGGCCCAATTGGTTGAAATAGCTCAAAAGGTATATAATAATAATGACACTCCTAGGAAAAAACAAGACAAAAGAATAGCAAAGGTAATAGTAGCAGCCTTAAGGGAAACAGGGCCCATGGAGAAGGATCACCCTATGAAGGTTCAGAATGGCAGGCTTAGGTCCCGATTAGGGATAGAAAAGATAAGGGCAAAGTCAGGTATAGAGGAACAAATTAAAGAGCTGTCCTTGACTTGGACAATAGGGGACAAACTAGTTACTTTCCTATTAGATATTGGTGCAGCAGACTCAGTCCTGACTGAGCCAATGGGCCCCTAATCTACCCCTGGACTTCAAAGAACACTATAGACCTTGGAAAAAATACTGTGACTCATTCGTTTCTGGTCATGCCAAGTGCCCATACCCTCTACTCGGACGTGATCTTCTCCAGTGATTGTTCAATTCCTGGCCACTGGAATTCCAGGCCAGCCCCATATCAAGTTCCACAAGGTGCTGGCCATTAATCCTTCCAGCCTGCCTCCAAATGATGACCAGGAGAAACCTCTACAGGACTGCCTGGAGGTAATCAACATAGTGCAGATGGTCCGCACAGACCTCATGGATGTTCCACTGCCATCACAGACGGGAGCAATTATGTCCAGGAAGAAATCAGGTATGCTGGGGCAGCAATAGTAACTCAGGACCGTGTCATCTGGTCACAGTACTTGAATAGGGGAATTTCAGCTCAACAGGCTAAACTCATAGCCCTAATCCAGGCTCTCTGATGGAGCAAGAAAAATCTGCTGCAGATCAGAAAATTTGGGAGGCAGATCTAAAACCAGTGGGGCCTCTCCAGATGCACTAGGTCAGAAAATGACTTAGCCAAGCAGAAACAAGCCATAAAGGAATTCAATGGATGATGGTCACTGCCTGATGGGAGGCTGTTAGTCCTAGAGGCTCTAGGTCGGACTTTAGTCAACCAGCTGCACCAGACTACCCACTTAGGTTACACCAAGCTTACTGAACTCCTGAGAGACAGGTAATGTCCAGGGTCACAGAGAAAGGGAGAAGGCAGAGGGAAGCAGCTATGTGTAGGTCTGAGTAGGGAGGAGGAAAATGAAAGCTGGGGGATGTGCAGACATCAGGTGGACGGAGCAAGCTCTCAGGTTAATGTCAGGGGAAGGACGAGGAAAGTCACAGAGGGTCTATGTAAGTTAAAGAAGGATTCTGTAGAGAGAGGAGATAAGAAAGGATAAAAGAAAGGGACATACATATTACAGAAAGACAGGACATTAGAGGAATACTCAAGAAGGGAAGAAAATAGGATTCTGAGAGAGGGAGAGCTTGCCCCTGATAATGGAATAACAGTCTAGGATATACTAAAGGGAGTAACAGGTTTAGGCTACTCCTGACCCTTGGATCAGACAATGGCCCCACCTTTATAGCAAAGAAATCATAGGATATCTCTAAAGGGTTAGATATAAATTGGAAGCTCAATTGTGCTTACCGCCCACAGAGTTCCAGGCAGATAGAGCACATGAACAGGACCTTAAAGGAAACCATAACCAAATTTACTTTAGAAACCGGTGAAAATTAGACTACTCTGCTCCCCTTGCCCTCTTATAGTTCTTGCAGGCCCTGCAGTCTGCCCACAAAGCTGCCCATAAACACGTCTGCGATGCCCTGCCTGTGCCGACCTCAGACCCTGTGCACCCTTTCCAGCCTGGGAACTCGATATGGGTAAAGAAGTTCACCACCCAGGCACTAACTCCGGCCTGGAAGGGACTATATACTGTCATCCTGCCTGCACCAACGGATATCAAGGTCAATGCATCCCAATCTGGCAGCACCGTTCCCGGCTGAGGGGGGGGGAAGCAAAATGGACGGTTCAGGCCTCTCCAGATAAGACTCTTGCATTTATCAGGACTTTGATTTTTCTGGTTATGACTGCTCAGGGAAATCCTTACAGACCTGGGCCCCAATGGAACTGGGAACTTAGAAATGGTCCTACAGAACAGGAGAGGATTAGACCTCTTATCTCTTAAGGAAGAAGGATTATGTGTTGCACTGAGAGAAAAATGCTGTTTTTATGCAAATAATTCAGGGATTATTCAAGTTTACCACTAGTTAGGAAAAATATTGAGGAACAAGAAAGAAAAAGGCGACAATCTGAAAATTGGTTCACAACTCTATTATCCGCCATTGCCAACCCTCTTGCTATATTATGTTTACTCCTAGCCTGTGGGTCATGTCTAATAAACTAAGTCGAAGTAAACGATGTGACTTGTCAGGAAAACCAGTGGGCCTGAGACTAAGGCGACTAAATGACTCCATTTTTTATCATCAATGGACCTTCCTCAATAGTTTTCCAATAATAGGTTAATTACCCCTAGAAGTCAAAAAATTTTGCCTAAGATTATAGTTGCCCTACGTGTTGGGAGGTATTTGCAGTTTCCAAGTATTGGAAACTTCAAATCATGAGCCCAGTGAATAATGCTGATTTTGACTTCTGTAATTGCTGTCACACCCACTATTGTACTGGTCCTGGGGGGGGGGGGGGGCAAAAGGTGGATGGGGCATCTGTCTTTAAAATCGGAGGAGCAAGAAGAATCAGGGCTGAGGATCTGGGGAAGCCGTACCTCTCCAGCCCGCCGGTGTAATGAAGTGCTCCTTTACAATTCGGCTGTGCGTCTCTGGTTATCTTGCTGACACGTTACAACGATTGCAAGGCTGTAGTAAGATCCTCATATGCTTGGCTGTATTTACATAGGATAAATTCCCAGAAAGGGAATTGCTGGTTCAAAATATGCACACCTCAAAATTTTATAAATATAATAGATTTTGCTAAATGACCACCTAAAGGGTTGTACTGATTTGCTTTCTCACAACCATATGCTCAACAATCCTTGATATTGTCAATCTTTTTCTTCTTTGACAATATGGTAATCTAAAAATTATTTGCTTGTTTTGTATTTCTTCTATTAATGATTTAGCATTTTATCTTATGTTTATTGACTACTGCATTTTTTTGTGAATTACAATTATGTTCTTTGATAATTTTGTATACCATAGGTGACAACTCTTTGTAATATATGCCAAAAATATTTCTCCCAGTCTTCTTTGTTTTAGGATATCCTAGCTGCAATTTTCAATTTTATGTACTCAAGTCTGTCCATTTTTCCCCTTTGTGATTTGTAGCCTCTGTGCAGTGCTGAGAAATACTCTGCATCTTAAGATTATTAAATTATTCTAATATTGTCCTAGTTATTTTATGGCTTTATTTCTTGCATTTGAATTTTCAATATGTCTAGATTTTATTTTATAGTAAAAGTAAGGAAAAAAAACCTAGCTTTACTTTTTTCCTCCCAAATACAATAAAATAAATCACTAAACAGTCCATTTATTGAGAAGCTGATCCTTTTCCCCACTAATTCGAAATGCCAGTTTTATTATATGCCAGATTCTCAGCTATACAGCAGCCTGTTCTGGAACTTTCTATCCATATCCATTGTTGTAGATTTATGTATACTTTGGTATCCAACAGGGTAAACATAGAAACATTTTAGATATGTTTTATTCTCTGAAAGTAGCATTGTTATCAATCCAATGTAGAAATCAGGTAAATTAACACACAGGATACAAGTTCATTTATCACATTAAAAAATTTTAAATATTAATATACTGGGATTCTTTCATAGTGTGTTAAATAGTCATTTAATATGGAGAATCATCTTTTCATTCACGATAATTTTTGTTCAGTTATTACAGAACAAAAAGTTTTGAGTGTAATGAGATTCTATATTAATTGCCTATAAACACATTCTCAATAAGCATGTACATTTTTTTTTTTATCCTCACCCAAGGACATTTTTCCATTTTTGGTCAGATAGAGTGGGAGGGAGGGAGAGGAAGAAAGAGGGAGAACATCAACGTGAAAGGGACACATTGAGTGGCTGCCTCCCGCACGACTTTAATCAGGGCCGGGGACGAATCACAACCAAGGTACGTGCCCTTGAGCGGAACTGAACCCGCAACTCCCTGGTCCACGGACCGATGCTCTAACCAGTGAGCAAAACTGGCCAGGGCAAGCATGTACATTTTTATAATGCTTTCCTTTTACCTTGTGTTTGTTTTTATTTTATTTACTGAAATGTAATTTTGTTTCTGTTGCCTCAACAATTTTGGGTTTGTAGTTTAAATGTCTTTATCACATTTTTATAGTAGCTCATTTTTGTTGTGTTTTTCAAAAGTACTGATCTGTGATGGATTAGAACATTTAAAAAAAAAAAAGTTCTTCAGCCCGGCAGGTGTGGCTCAGTGGATTGAGCGACATCCTATGGACTGAGACATCCTGGTGTGATTCCTGGTCAGGGCACATGCCTGGGTTGTGGTTTTGATCCCCAGTAGGGGGGCGTGCAGGAGGCAGCCAATCAATGTTTCTCCCTCACATCGATTTCTATCTCTTCCTTCCTCTCTCTAAAAAAACAAACAAAAAAAATCAATAAGAAAAATAGTTCTTCACTTCAGATAGTTTGAGAAGCAAACTAGTTCTAGAGTCAATTTCAATTTTTAATTCTTTGCTGCTTGTATAGAAAAACATGATTTTTGTTGTTGTTATTGATCTTGAATCCTATAACTTTGCTAAAGTCACTAATTAGCTCTAGTCTCCTTTTTGTAGCTTCCTTAGAATTTTCTATACTGATAATCATATCATCTGAAAATAAAGAATTGCATTTTTTTCTTTCCAATCTGTATGACTTATTTTTCTTGTCATTTGCACTAGTTACAATGTTGAATAAAAGTGGTTATAAGAGTGGATATCCTTGCCTTGTTTCTAATCTTAGTGGAGAAAATATTCAGTCTTCTATCATTTTAAGTATGGCTTTAGCTGTAGGTTTTACATAGATGCTCCCTTTTCCTTTTTATCCTAGTCCCATTTGTTGAGAAGTTGTTGTTTTTCTAAATCAAAAAATGAGTGAGTGTTTGGCCGGTGTGGCTCAGTGGTTGAGCGTTGACCCATGCACCAAGAGGTCGCTAGCTCAATTCCCAGTCAGGACACATGCCCAGATTGTGGGCCATGTCCCCAATGGGGGGCATGTATGAGGCAGCCAAATGATGTTCTCTCTCATCAATGTTTCTATTTCTCTCTCCCTCTCACTTCCTCTCTTTCTAAAATCAGTAAAAGGGAAAAAAAATTTTTTAAAAAAAGAGTGATAAAGGAGGAGGAGGTCAATGGAGGAAAAAGGGGGATATCTGTAATACTTTCAACAATGAAAATAAAGTCTTTAAATAATATACATAAATTCTCCAATAAAGGTAAAAGTTCCCTAAAAAAACACAAAAGAGTGATAGATTTTGTTTAAAACTTTTCTGCATCTATTGACGTGATCATGTTTGTTTGTTTTAGTCTATTAATGTGGTGAACTGAATGATATTTGTATGTTAAACCAATCTTGTATTATTGGGATAAACTCCACTTGGTCATATGTATTATACCTTTTATATATTACTGGATTCCATTTGCTAAAACATTATTGAGAATTTTTACATGTTTATTCATGATAGATATTTGTCCATTTGATCTAAGTGTTTATTAGCTTTAAGTTTTTTATAATATTCCCTCTTTATTTAATAATGTGGGATCTGGAGTGATGTCTCTTCCCATTTGATATTCATAATTTGTGCCTTCTCTCTTTTTCCCTTATCAATCTGACCAGAGCTTTATCAAGTGTATTGATTTTTCTCAAAGAACCAGAGTTTTGTTTTATTGATTTTCTCCAGTTTTTATGCCTTCTAATTTTTGCTATTCTCTTCATTACTTCCTATCTTCTGCTTATTTTAGCTTTAGCTCGCTCCTCTTTTTCTAGTTTCTTAAGTAGAAGCTATGCCATTGATTTTAAACATTTTTACTTATCTAATAAGTACTTAATGCTCAAAATTTCCCATTCTATCCCTTCCTTAGGACTTTGCTTTGACAACTCTTCCCCCTCTCTCCTGCATCATCAATGTTTCCCTTCCCACTGAATCATTTTCCTCTTTATATAAACATGTTGTTATAGTATAGGACGAAAAAAAGAAAAATACCCTCTCTTGTCCCCTTGCCCCCACATCCTCCTTAGGTTATCATACCATTCCCCTATTATAATTATATGGTTATCTATACTCTATGTGCCTGCCTACTTCTTTAAAAAAAAATTTTTTTTCTTTTTGCCCTGACTGGTTTGGCTCAGTGGTTAGAGTGTCAGCCTGTGGACCAATGAGTCACACATTCAATTCCGGTCAAGGGCATGTACCTCAGCTGTGGTTTGTCCCCGGCCCTGACCGGGGCCATGCAGGAGGCAACCAGTCCATGTGTCCCTCTCACATCAATATTTCTCTCTCTCCCTCCCTCCCACTCTATAAATAGAAAAATATCCTCCAGTGCATGGATTGATGCTCAACTACTGAGCCGCACCAGCCAGGCCTTGTCTACTTCTTTATCTCTCAATCTCTATAATCCACTCCATTCAGATCTTCTCCCCGACACAGAAATTGCTTTTATCAAGACCACCCAGCAAACCTCTCTCTCTATATGCAACGATCAATTCTCACTCTGCACCATATTCATCATTCAGCAGCATTTGATATACTTTCCCCTGGCTCTCAGGCCACCACCCTTTCCTGGTTTTTCTTCTTTCCTCAGTGACAAGCCCACCTCCCTTTTCCAACCTCTCAATTTGAGTGCCCCAGGGTTGTCCCCAGTTCCTACCTTTTCCTCTTGATCTACATTCATTACCCAGGTGTCCTTCACCCACTCTTAAAATTTTAAGTACCATTTTATGTATTGGAACTATTCTATATTATTTCAAAATTTGTAGTGCATTTTGTAGTTGCCTTAAAGTAATACTTATGTGTTTTAATCTGGGCAGTTAGAGTAAATGTTCCACGAGGACAAAGATCTCTACCACCTTGTTATTTCTTTTCCATCCTTTGTCTGTGCATGGTAAGCCCTGATTAAAGCTGTCAACTCCATCTCCGATTGTGCTCAAGCACTGAAAAACATACAATTTTACTACTGGTAGAAGAAGCAGGGTTTACAGTTATCCAAACTTAAGCAGCAAGTATAACCTACAAGTTATTGAGCCTTGAAGCCAGGACCTGCTCAGGGCTCATAGTCTATTATGGTCACCTTACAGTGTGTCAAACCACAATCTTTCCACGGAGATTGAGACCATAAGCCGGTCAAGTAGTTCCTTCTTTTTTTTCTCTTTTTATTGATGTTAGAAAGAGAGTGAAAGGGAGAGATAGAAACATCGATGAGAGAGAACATCGACTGGCTGCCTCCTGCATGCCCCCCCTGGGGATTGGGCCCACAACCTAGGCATATACCCTGACCGGGAATCAAACTGGCGACCTCTTGGTGCATGGGTTGATGCTCAACCACTGAGCCACACCGGCCAGGCCAAGTAGTTTCTTCTTTTCAGCATTTTCAATGAGGTGAAGGTAAAATAGACACTTCTTTCCACTGGCGGTTTCTCATGTGGTGACGCTGGTCACAGGGATATCCCTGCTCCAACTAAATACCAAAGAAATAACACTTAAACTAGAGCCACAATTTCAGTGTACAAGAGCCCACAAAAGTGTACACAAATCTGGGCTGTTACCTGAACAATGTACACCTCTCCCACTGTCTTACAAGTTAGGAGCAAACAGCCCTTGGTCCCTGAGGATATTTCATCTAATAACAGTCAGCATAAACCTGGAGCAGCCTCATTGCAAAGCGGAGTGAACAAGCATCGCATGGTTCTGAGTTTCAGGCCACAACAGTCTCTGTGCAGCCTTTCTGATGGTAAAGGCCAAGCTCGACCTCTTAGTTACATTGCCTCCTTACCAAGGGGAAAAAAAACAAAAGGTCTCTATAGGTTGCTCAGGGTCACTGGGTAGAAATCAAACGATACTCTCCCTGTCAATCAACCCCCGTCTTTAGCCACGATTATATGATATTTTATAAATTCACTATTTTACACTTAGATTTTTCAAAGTGAGGTTCCAGGATCTTTGAGGATGCTCCTCCATGTGGTTTAAGACATCTCAAGGAGCTTCTGTGCACCAAACACAGAATGAAATAGGCCTTCTGATTTTAAATCAGATAACAAAGATTTATCTTTGAACAAAGCTTCAGACCTGACCAGTCATAAGTAACAGAATGTACAGCCAAGTTTTATAAAGGACAAAAACTGCAATAACAGATACTGGAGGATACATTATTCCAAAAAAGAGGAAACCTGGAAAATGAGTAGTGCCAAACAATGTTTTTATTGTTCACTAAAAAGTACAGGTCTGGAAAGAGTCTATTGCATTGTGTTTTGACTGCAAGGTCTGATATTACAACTATATACAACAACAGTACAACATATTAAATGATACATATTGTACACAGAGATAGTACCCACCTTTCTAAACACTAAAATTTAACAGAATGAAGTAAAAAAGCCTTTTACAAAATGAGAAATGTAAACACTGCGATCATAAACAAAGTACTCTAAGCAAAGCACTTCACAATTGTTTTGTTGCGACATCTACTCTGTCTACCTAGAATTAGGAACGGCGGGGACCAGGAGAAACAGCTAACGCAGTGCTCTCAAGCACTTCTTGAGAGTGCTATCACTCTATGGATAAGAACACCTAGCATTTTTTAATGAATCTGACACTCTCAGCAAACACTGAAATGTGCTTGAGCATAAAGATATTAACTTTCGGAACAAAAGCCATTTTCTGTGTAGTCTGCAGATATCATCATCTATTCCTTCCAGCTATGTTTTCATTAAGATGCACCTAAAGAGGATATCCTGCCAGTTAGGCAGGCCACGACGGAGGTAACAATACTTCTCCAGTTACTACCACTAACTCAAATGAATTAAAAATAAATACAAATTTATTAGAGAGCAACAAAATCAATCTCTACTATTCACATGGCAACATATTCAAGAGCTCAACATTATTCACATTCCAAGGTCAACTTTACTATGCCTACCTTTCTCTCCAAACTGAGAAAGCTCTGTGTGGAGAGCATACAACATCAACACCACCTGCCCCGCTCCAAATACTATCAGGGATCAGAAAGCTCATTATAGACAAAAAAATTTTTTAATTGCATCTCAATATACATACAGCAACAGAGGAAGGCTACATGCTCCCTCTGGGCTTCCTTGGCATCAGGCAAAGCGAGGCTATAAGGCTATTTGCAACAACAGTGCCTAAACTAACTATGGCAATGCTCACATTCTACAAGAAATCTGGATCACAAAGTTCCTTTATTTATAGGTAATTAAGGATTATTTAATTAAGGATTATTAAATAACTTCCTGAACTAAGACAACAGTCTCACCATCAAAGAAAATTTTCTTCTCACTTGAGAAGTTTTCATAAGTGAGATTTTATAATATCTCAGTTTCTTTCCTTAATATTAAACTATCAATGCACAGAGGACATCCTTAGAGGTCACGTATGAATAATATTAATATTCTCAGATTTTTCTACACTTCACAGATCAACAAATATTTTATCTGACTATCCACTTAAGAGATTTGTAAGTCAATAGTAGTAATCAACTATGTCTTTTTCTTATTCTGTTCATCAAAAAATACCATGTTCCAAAGAAATAAAGCCCAGTTCGGGGGAAATCTTGTTCCCCTCAACTCTGCATAGTAAATTTCACCCTTTGGTCTATGTTCTTGACTTTTCCTATGACTCTTCTAGTCTAAGGAAAATCTTAGAATAAAGGTAGAAAATTGCAAACTCCAACGGAAGCATTGGTGTTAGTACTGAAGTAGACTTTCGGGGTCTTATAATTGCTTATGAGACTATTTACAGCCTTGCTAGAAACACCACTGCTCCTGAATCCCTAGATTGAGAAATTCTAGTAATTTAAACACAGGAGGGGATTTCATTGAGAAAGGTTTAGTTCAAATGTAAGGTTCTGGTCCCTGGAATGATGATGAGTGACTAGCCCAAAATACTGGCCACGTTTCAATTTTGAACAAGTTCATGACTCTTCCCTGCTACCGTCTGTCAGATTCTTCCATCTGCCACGTCACTGGGAGCCCAGCCCCTGCTGCTCTGATTTCATTCGGATGTTCTACTGCACATATGGGATTCGCTGAGGTTATCACTTCAGTGTGCAGAAAATTTCCATTTCACACCATCAGCTTCCTAAAAGCCATCAACTGGGAACAATTTCTAGTGACTAAAGGCACAATTCACTGGCATTTCCTCTTTATAAAGGAAATCAAAAAGGTTGTTTAGAAGTTGGTATCCCTATAAAAGGAATGAAGTATCTGCTACCAAAACTCAGACATTTACTAGATCTATATAGACTAGGTAGATTATGTAAAAGCATGAATTTGGCAGTTGAAAACATATTTCCAATTTCACACTGCACCATTTTGGGGTGGGGGTGCTGGTTAGTACCACAGAAGCAAGTTAGGTGTCGACACCACCCTTTTGGTTTGTTTTCCTCACCAACGTCCTCCAGTTACGGCGAAGCCTGTCCCTGGGCACGTCACTCGGCAGCCCGCGTGCTGCTCCGAGAGAGGACCAGGGATTCACCTCAACTAGCCCAGCATCTAGATGTCAGCTGGGGGCAGAGCTCATGAAAAGCCTTAAACTCAGGAAAGAATTACAGAATTGCATAAAAAGTCTTGGTTTTATAATACTTTCCTAGGAAGTCAGAAAATAATTGGGTTTTAGTTAAAGAAACTGAATCTATGCTCAAAAACAATGTAATGCCTCAGAAAGCAGAATCTACAATGGAAAAATTACAAATACAGCTTGTTAATCAATAGCTTACTTTGGCAAAATTATCATAGTAAGTCAGTGTAATTTATTATTGCATTTAGAAGCACAGCCTACCATGTTCTCATAAAACAGGGTATAGTGAAGTATATGAAAACAGTTCACAGCCTTTTGTGACTTCAGAAGTGAACAAGAGAAAGGCTGACCAGGATTTGCCATTCAGCATAAGGTGAGTCAGGAGACAGCTAAACATCTGATTCTTATTCACGTATGGTCTCAGGAAGTTCCTATTTGGACAAGGATGGTTCTCAACCTGGCTTCACATCAGAGTCATCTAAGAAGCTTTTAAAAAGTGCCAAATGCTCAGCCCAATTACACCTGGAAGGCGAGGCCCAGAAATCAGTATTCTTTCTGCTTCCCCACGAGGCGACTCTCATGTGCGGCCAGGATGCACACTCCCTCTTGGAGAGCTGCTGCGTGAGAGCCATATCATGTCTACAGAGTTCGTATTTTACTGAATTTTACCAGGAAGAGGGATTTTTAGAAAAAGGCACAGCTGTGTGTCCTCTAAAGATGTATCTTACTGTTTGAGAGGTGCTGTTTCTTGGAGGTTATCTGGAGTGCTGGTTGAAAAGGAGGAAGTCCTTGTCTTGACACAGCAGGCATAGTTTCAGGCTTCGGCAGCTGCCTCCAGCAACAAAAAATGCCCAGACGCCCATGAACACCATGATCGTATATGCTGACAGTAGACTTATTCCATAATGAGGACTAATGAAGGTCTGCAAAGAACAAAAATGAAATCAGCTTGTGTAATAACAGCTAGCTTAGTAAACATATGGAGTCACCAAATATAAAGGGAAATATGAAATACTTTTTAACAGCTGGGGTGTGTTTCACCAAACACACGACATATGTCATGTCCCGAGGAGCATCAGAATCCACAAAGACACACAGACTAACCTAGTCAACAGACACTAGCCCGTAGAGCTGTGCTTTGCTGTATGCAAATGGCAACCCTAGGAAGTAATCGGAAGCCAGAATCTACTGGAATACCCAACAGAAGATACATGTTATGTAAAAATGTATAACTTGCTCTTAGAATTTGGAAAAAAGCTAGACAAGCCCAAGTTTCTTTAGCATGAACCATTAGTATTCAAGGGAACATGAGGGAACAGAACCACCTCTTCTTCAGCTGCAAATTGATGTAGGTTCCAAAAATTCATTTAAAAACACTAATGGGATGCCCAGAGGTCCTGACTTACACAACGGTGAAGACCCTAGTTCTACCCCAATGGAGCTCATACACTAGAAGGAGACCGGTAATGAATGAAAAACAAATAATTAAATAATTACAAACTATGATGAAAGCTAGATCAGAATAATTATAATTGTGATGGTGACAGGATAGGTAAGAATGAGATGATCTACTTAGGGTAGTCAAGGAAGGCCCTGAGGAAGTGGCATTTAAAGTGAAACATACAGCCCTGGCCGGTTTGGCTCAGTGGTTAGAGCGTCGGCCTGCGTCCGGAGAGACCCGGGTTCGGTTCCCGCTAAGGGCACGTACTTCGGTTGCAGTTTGTCCCGGGCCCTGGTTGGTCGTGCGGGTGGCAGCCACTCGATGTGCCCCTTCACGTCGATGTTTCTCTCTGTCTCTCCCTTCCTCTCTCTCCCTCCCACTCTATCTGTACAAAAAATGGAAAAATATCCTCGGGTGAGGATAAAAAAATAAATAAATAAATAAATAAAGTGAAACATACAGCCCTGGCTGGTTTGGCTAAGTGGTTAGAGCGTCAGCCCAGGGACCAAAGAGTCAAAGGTTCGATTCCGGTTAAGGGCACGTACCTTGGTTGCGGTTCAGTCCCTGGCCCTGGTCGGGGTCGTGTGGGGGGCGACCAGTCAATGTGTCCCTCTCACATCAATGTTTCTCTCTTTCCCTCTTCCTCTCTCTCCCTTCCTCCCACTCTATCTGAAGAAAAGTAGAAAAAAAAAAATCCTCAGATGAGGATTAAAAAATAATAAGTAAAGTCAGACATACAGAAAAAGGAGTGAGCCAGCCTGTGTGGACCGAGGGAGGTAACCAAAGGAGCTCGGTGCAGCTCAGAGCCTGAGAAGAGCCGATGTTAACCATGTGCGGGTGGGGTGGGGTGGGGTGGGGAGTACATGAGATGAAGTCAGCGGCCAGCTACAAAGTATGTTGGTAAGAAGTGTGGATTTTACACTAAGTGCAATGGAGGGTCACAGAGTGTTTTAGGTAAGGGGAGCTGAATGGCGATTAGATTTTTAGAACTGCAGAGAAAGGTAAAGGAGGCTATGGTGAAAGCAGTAAGACGTTGTACTGGATGAGGAGAGTACAGGATGGTGACAGACCAGGCGGGTGGAGGCAGAGATGGAGAGCGGATGATGAGCACTGACAGGACTTGCTGATGGATGGGATGTGAGGGAAAGTGAGAGGCCAAGAATAACGTCCATGTGTTTGGCTTTAGGTAAATGGTGGTACTATTTAAGGAGATAACAAAGACTTGAGAAAGACCAAGCTTGGAGTGGTGGGTGAGAATCAAGTCCAAAGAGGACATGCTAAGGGTGACATGTCTATGAGATTTCAGAAGGCAGATGTCAGGGAAGCAGTTAGATATATGAGTGTGGGAGAGGAGAGGTCTGGACTAAAAAAAGATATAAACACACAGAGATGGTATGTAAAGCCATGGCTATGAATGCACAGAGAAGGGAGAAGAGAAGTCAAGACCAAGCCCTGAGAACATTTATCAATTATTTGTGCTGCTCAGTATCACAGGAGCAAATTAGAAGTGTCAACACCACTCTATTGGCTTGACTTACTAAAAAAGAGTCAGCAAAGAAGTCTGAGAAGAGCAAACAGTGAGGTAAAAAAAAAAATCAGGACAGTGTGATGCAGAAGTCAAAAGAGAAAAGCGTTTCAAAGAGAAGGCGGCCACCTCTTTTTAAGGGCTGCTGAGATGAGAAAAGAACAGTGATCACTAGATTTGGAGAAATGGAGGGCCTTTCGATCCTGACAAGTACAATTTTAAAGGGGTGGTTGAGCAGAAACCAGACTGGACTAGGAGTATGAGAAGTGAAGAAGTTGAAGGTGAAGACAATGTTTGGGGATAACTCTGAGACGTTTTGCTGTGATGGGGAACAGGGTAAAGGGTGGTGGGTAGAAGTGGGGAAGACAATAATAAAGAGTTTTACTTAAGACATGTCTGCAAGCTGATGAAGAGATGGAAAGGCTGGTGATGTAGGACAGAGGGTACAATCAAAGGAGTAAGTCCTTGAGTAGGAAAGAAATGGGTCTAGAGCCCAAGTGGAGGAACTGACTTTTGACAGAAGGAGGGATCCTCTGCCAGGCCAGGGTAAGGAGGGGAGACAGGTTCCCATCTAGCCTAGCATTTGCACTTAACAAAGGAGAGGACCTGATTGGGTCAGTCTGTCACTGTACGCCTCTGCCTATCTGGGGTAGGAGAGTGCTGCCAAAGCTCCTCACTTTCCTCCCCCTCACCCTACCTGCACATGCCCCTGGCTAAGGCATCAACCCTGCCTATAAGCTATGGCCAGGGAAACAGGCTGATTTTGCAGGCAGCATCTTCTATAGAAAGAATGCTTTTCTCAAGAGGCATCTGTGGGCAGGGCAGGCACTGAGCATTTTCTGGATTCTTCTTCAGAATAATTTTATACCTTAAATCCACTGAATTTTAAGTACAAACCATAAAAAAATGATTAGACTACATTAAATAACTTTTGTTCATAAAAAGACAACATTAGGAGAATATAAAGACAACCCCATTGTAGAGTTATTTGCAATGCTTACACCTGACAAAAAAAAACTCTTTTAAATAACTTATATAGAACCCCTAAAAAACAAAAATATAAATACAGACAACCCAACAGAAGGATGGGCAAATGACCTGAACAGGCACTTCACAAAAGGATCATCCAAATGGCCAATAAATGTATGAAGACATGCTCAACCTTCTAGCCCTAGCTGTTCAGTCCAGGATACTCTTTCTCCAGACAGCTACATAACCAACTCCACTTCGTGTCCCCTTCACAATGAAGCCTATCCTGACTACTTAATTCAAAAATTTGCTATTCTTTCACCTCCCACACTCTGGACCCCTTTTAACTTGCTTTACTTCTCCTTCTTCCATAGTACCTATCAATTTCTAGCAAACTATATAATTTCTTATTATGCCTATTGTTTATTGCCACTCCCTCCCCACTAGATTATAAAGGCAGAGATCTTTGTTTTGGTCACTATTTTGTTCACCTAGAACAGTATCTGGAACATAGAGGGCACTCAAATATTTGTCAAATGAATGGTCAGTTGGATTCATAAGAAAGACATTTGCTTTTTAAAAAAAAAAATTTTTCCTTTATTGATTTTAGAGAGAGAGGAAGGGAGAAGGAGAGAGAGAGAGAAACATCGATGAGAGAGAACATCGATTGGATGCCTCCTGCATGCCCCCCACTGGAGATTTGGCCCACAACCTGGACATGTATCCTGACCAGAAATCAAACCGGCGACCTCTTGGTGCACGGTTGATGCTCAACTGCTGAGACACACTGGCAGGACAAAAGACATTTGCTTTTTTACATAACTTCCTTTCTGATTATAAAATGTATGTTGTAGAAAATTTGGAACATGCCAAAAACTATAAAGAATAAAAGAACCCACCCAGAGATAAATACTGTTAATATTTTAATGCATTCTCTTTCCTGTCTGTTTTTCCATGAAGATTTGACTTTACATAGTTGACATCATATTAAGGGTAACTTTAGTATCCAGTACCACTGAAAGGTTTTAAGTAGGAGAGACAGTAACACTGGATCGAGGACAAGGAGTTCAGTATAAGAAAACCTGATATAAATTCTAAATGGATGGAGAGGAGGGAAACATGAGGCAGGGCACCATCAGAAGAATCCTTTAAAATACTTTAGATGAGAAATAACAACGGTCTGGACAAGGCAGTGATGGGAATAATTCTGATGCAAATATCTGAAAAACTGTAATAAAAGTCAGACCCAAGGCATTCAGTAGTACTTAAAAATGTATCTAGTCACGTTTTCGTTCTTTCTTTTTTTTTTTTAAAAAAACAAGTTAGTTTTGTTTGTTTTTTTCTTTATTGATTTGAGAGAGAGAGGAAGGGAAAAGGGAAGAGAGATAGAAACATTGATGAGAGAGAACATCGACTGGCTGCCTCCTGCATGCCCCCCACTGGGGATCAGGCCCACAACCTGGGCATGTGCCCTGACTGGGAATTGAACCGGTGACCTCTTACTGCATGGGTCAATGCTCAACCACTGAGCCACACCGGCCGGGCTCGAGTTTTCTTTTAAAACATTATTTCTTTGGAAAACTGGCATTAGTATAATGTCAGAGAGAAGAGAGTGAAATGGTCACTCTTGTTATTGATCAGATAGATTAATAATGATACAACCCTGTAAGCAGTATTTTAGCAATTTGCATCATGGGCTTTAAAAGTATTCATACCATTTAACTTTGTAACTCCATTCCTTGAAACAACATATTTTAAAAGTTTCATGTACAAAGATGTCCAAGACAGCATTATAATAACCAAAACTAGAAACAGAAGGGATCAGTAACTTAAGCACTCTATAATACAATTTTTACGTAATGATGTAAAGCCATTAAAATGTATATATTAAAAGGATTTATAAGAACATGGGAATTGCTCTGGCCAGTTAGAGCATCCGCCTGTGAACCAATGAGTCATGGGTTCAATTCCAGTCAAGGGCACGTACCTCAGTTGCAGTTTGCCCCTGGCCCTGGTCAGGTCATATGGGAGGCAACCACTCGATGTGTCTCTCTCAGGTAGATGTTTCTCTCTCTCTCTCCCTCCCTCCCACTCTATCTGATGATAAACAGAAAAATATCCTCAGATGAGGATTAAAAAAAAAACATGGAAATTATTTAAGACGTGTTATATAAAAAGCATAATGCAAGACTATTTCAGGTTTGACTATACTCATTAAAAGACACTAGAAAAAAGTCTTTAATAAGATCAACAAATTAATAGTTGCTTTTCTGTACTAAGACTGATGATTTATCCATCTAGCATTCTTTTAAATAACTTTCCTCATTTCCCCACAAGCACGTATTTCATTTAGAGTGGAATCCACCATTATAGACATGTGGACTAGAACTCCAAAAACCAGTCTGAGCACAGTGGCAATACTCACCAGGGCTGACACCAGCAGATGGGTCAGGAGAACCACAAGAAGGGCGTACCGGTTGTTCCTCTCACAGCCATCAAAAAATACAATGCCCCAGAACACATGCAGCAGTATGATCACCAGCGTCATGAAAGCTGAAAGACAGTCATCCATTAGAGCCCAGTTATTTGAACAACAGATGCCAAAGCCCACTGAACACCTGCTCATGGTATACAGGCTCTTGGGGTACCACAGCACTGTGAGGGCTGAGCTGCCACCTGCAAGACCATGACACATATTTGCTCAAATGGTCACTTGGAAAGCAATATTTCTGAACCAGGGGTCAGCTCTGCAGCAGCTTCTCTAGAATGTAAACCTGTTAGTCAACTTGAATCTGGATTTCAAGAAGTTCCTCTGAGAAATGCAATAAAAGTCTGGCCGGTGTGGCTCAGTGATTGAGCATCGACCCATGCACCAAGAGGTAGCCAGTTCGATTACTGGTTAGGGCACATGCCCAGGTTGTGGGCCAAATCCCCAGTGGGGGGCATGCAGGAGGCAACCAATTGATGTTCTCTCTCATCGATGTTTCTATCTCTCTCTCCCCCCTCTTCCTCTCTCTCTAAAATCAATAAAGAAAAAAATATTTTTTAATGCAAAAAAAACTACTGTTAGCCCTGGCCGGTTTGGCTTAGCGGTTAGAGCGTCGGCCTGCGGTACGGAGAGACCCGGGTTCGGTTCCCGCTAAGGGCACGTACTTCGGTTGCAGTTTGTCCCCGGCCCTGGTTGGTTGTGCAGGTGGCAGCCACTCGATGTGTACCTTTCACGTCGATGTTTCTCTCTGTCTCTCTCCCTCCCACTCTATCTGTACAAAAAATGGAAAAATGTCCTCAGGTGAGGATAAAAAAAAACAAAAAAAAACTACTGTTATATTTAATCAGCTTTTCAAATTAGCCTTCTGCACTAATTAAGAGAGACTTTTCTCAGTTAAAAGGAGTATCTTCTTTTTTTTTTATCCTCACCCGAGGACATTTTTCGATATTTTGTTCAGATAGAGTGAGAGGGAGAGAGAGAGAGAGAAACATCGACGTGAAAGCGACACATCGAGTGGTTGCCACCCGCACGACCCAACCAGGGCTGGGGACAAACTGCAACCAAGGTACGTGCCCTTAGCGGGAACCGAACCCGGGTCTCTCTGGACCACAGGCCGACGCTCTAACCGCTGAGCCAAACCGGCCAGGGCTTTAATAAGATTTTTTTTTGTTTTTTTTATCCTCACCCGAGGACATTTTTCCATTTTTTGTTCAGGTAGAGTGGGAGGGAGAGAGAGGAACAGAGAGAGAGAGAGAAACATCGATGTGAAAGGAACACATCGAGTGGCTGCCACCCGCACGACCAACCAGGGCCGGGGACAAACTGCAACCGAGGTACGTGCCCTTAGCGGGAACCGAACCAGGGTCTCTCAGGACCACAGGCCGACGCTCTAACCGCTGAGCCAAACCGGCCAGGGCAGTATCTTCTTTTTAAACAAGTCTTTTCAGTAAAGTAAAATTTCTCCTTGGATTTTTTTAAAGGCCAAATGGAAGAATAAAAATATTAAACATTGCAATAATTATCTAAGGTTATTCTTAAGCAACTGAAATTAAGTTTTATTAGCACACACAGCTTTTCCTGTGAAATATTGTGTGTGTGTGTGTGTGTGTGTGTGTGTCCTGGATAAAATTCTTTATTTAAAATGGTGAAGTTCCACATATTCTGAAAGTTTTAACATGGAAAAAAAAAGGCATACAGATATCCCTCTTGTTGGCCATGCAATAACATACCATTAACACCTACTAGTCTGGCAAAAATTCAAGTCTGATGATTCTTTTTTACACTGCTGGTAGGAAAACAATCCAATCACCTACTTACTCTATTTCACTTCAGCAATTCCACAGTCAGGAGAATACTCTGAAGCAATTAGTTCTTGTTACAAATACAAATTCATCGGACCCACCCCGAACTTCCAGAATCAGACACAATGAGCCCAGCAATCTGTTTCAACAGCCCTCAAGTTGATTCTGACACACAGTCAAGTCTGAGAGCCCCTGCTCTAGAGAAACTCATGTATTTGACCATTGATATCAGCACTATTTGTAATAATAAAAAATGTCCATCATTTCCAGAATACACAGACTGTAGTAAATTCACATATGGAATACTATATGATCTACAATAGAAATGGCCTCAAGATTAACGCTGAGTAGAGAGATAAAACATGGAAAAATGACTTATTTCACTTATACAGAATCAAAAACACACAAAACAATATTAAAAAGACATAACAATTGTGGTTGGAGAAAAGCAAGTTGTTACATCTAGTGATAGCATGCCATTGTTTCCATAAATGATGGTAAATACTTTTAAATAAAGTAGAAGAGGGATTTTTTAACTTGGGGACATTGGTAGACCTAACTAAAATGACATATTTTAATCCCAGTGATGAACCTGGTGATGTGATGATATAGAAGCATGACCACTGAAGATACTCAGGAGTTAAGTTTATGTCGGAAAAGACAGAGTAGAAACTACAATCCACACAGGCACAAATGTTCACACTGTAAAGTTTTTCTAAAACCTAGATGTCAATCAAATGGCAAGGGAAGGCAATGATACCATGAATGTGTCAACTATCTGTCAGCTTATGTTTTCCCTTCTCTCCATGCGTTACCATGAACAATGAAACCAGCCAATCATGCACCCAAGTCCTGGAGTTCAGCTCTTAGGGAATTTTCAGTTCATTCTCATCGAAAAGAGCATTCTTTGATGAGTTTCAAACAAGGATCCTCAAGATATCATTAGCCCTGACCTTTCTTCTAAATTCTAACTCCATATTTCTGTTTGCAAGGCCCTTTCCTGCTAAAAGATACCTGTGATGGATTGACTCTCTCCAAAGTGAAGTCTATGTCTGTGCCAGATACTGTTCTAGGCACTGAGAGTATCATGGTGCACAAAACACAGTCTCATGGAACTCTGCCCCATCTTGTCAGTTTACTGTCTTATTAACACAATATCTACAGGGGACCTCTTGGGCAATTATTAAAACACTGTACATTTCTACTTGACTGCTTATTTATTCAGATAGCACTCGTTTCTGGCTGATTCCCATGGTCGTCATAAATTTTTACTATTATGATGTGCTATTTAGAATACGAGAATTTTATTGTTTACTCTCTCTGCAATTGGTTAGAGATCCAAGAGGAACCAAGGCTTGGCTATCTAAACTATTCTGCCACACTTCCGGTCAAGATGGCGGTGTAGGTAAACCCGGCACTCGCCTCCTCCCACAACCACATCAAAATTACAACTAAGGCCCTGGCCGGTTTGGCTCAGCAGTTAGAGAGTCGGCTTGCAGTCCAAAGAGACCTGGTTTCGGTTCCCACTAAAGGCACGTATCTCAGTTGCAGTTTGTCCCCGGCCCTGGTTGGGTCGTGTGGGTGGCAACCACTCGATGTGTCCCTTTCACGTCGATGGTTCTCTCTCTCTCTCCCTCCCTCTCTATCTGAACAAAAAATGGAAAAATGTCCTCAGGTAAGGATAAAAATAAAAATTACAACTAAACTACAGAACAACCATCCTTCAGAACCACCTGAAATGGAGCTGAATGGAAGTCCTACAACTATGGAATTAAAGCAGCCACATCAAGGCTGGTAGGAGGGTCAGAGGTGCTGACAGGCTGGTCCCACACCCACTGTGGCAGATAAAAATCAGGAGGACACCTCAGCTGGGAAGGTCCTCCCTGAGGAGCGAGGGGTCCCCGTCCCACACCAAACACTCAGCTCAGGGTTCCAGTGCCAGGAAGAAAAGTTTCTATCACTTCTGGCTGTAAAACCATCGGGAATTGAGGTTGAGGAAGCTGAGGCTTCTGGAGCCCCAGGTAGCTCCTCTTAAAGGGCCCGCACATGGACTTACTCTGACTTGCTCCCTCTAAGCTCGGAGGGGAGGCAGCTTGAAAGGCATCAGAGATATACAGGGAAGAACTGAGCTGTTTGGCCTCCGGACAAGGACTGGAGAGGCAGCTTTCTCTTAGACAGACCTGCTGGCAGAGGCCTTTGTTCCTTTGGTGAACCCTTCCCTGGGGCAGCAGACTGGCACCATACCTGGGACTCCAGCAACCTGACTCACACTGTTTGCCCTGCTCTAGTGATTCCTTGAGGCCCTGCCCCACCTAAGCTGTTTCCAAAGGCTTTACCATAGGATTGGCCTGTCTTGGATCCTGCTTCAGAGTTTCCTAAATTCAAACAAGCAGCATCTGGTCTCAGCGAGCCCCATACCTCTCATTAACTGGCCTCATGCCTGGCACCAGAAGCAGCCAGCCTTGGCTCACAACTTGGCTTTTCCTGGGCACCTCCAAGCCCAGCACAAGCAGCAGCCATCAGCAGATCACCTTGTAGCTTATACCAGGTAGCCCAGGATAGAACATAAGCAGTGGCTGACCTTGCCCCAGAGCCAGCACACCCAGTGAATAGCTTCAGATCACATCAAAACACCATCACCCAACCACCTCTACAAGTGACACACTCAATGAGCGGACTTAGTGGGTTCAAGAGCCCTGATGAAGTAAGTTGTGCTCTGTGTGGTGGGCCCCTACACAGGTGATCCTACAAGGTATTTAGAAGTCAGTGGTCAGTGGGCACAGGCAGTCCTTGCAGCTGATCAGCCTGAGTAAATCCCTCCCACTGATGTGCCAATAGCAATCAAGACTCAATTATAACAGAAGGGTGTACAGTCCACACTAGGGGTGCACCTTGAGGACCCAGCTGGGGTGATCAGGGGGACTGTGCCACTGGATCCTTCAGGACACCTACAATAGGCCACCCTATGAAGCCTAGTAGACATAGCAACTCTACCTAATATATAGAAACAATCACAGGGAAGTAGCCAAAATGAGGAGACAAACAAACATGTCCAAAATGAAAGAAAAGAACAAAACTCCAGGAAAAGCACGAAACAAAATGGAGATAAGCAATCAATTGGATACAGAGTTCAAAACACTAGTTATAAGGTTGCTCAATGAACTTGGTCAGACCTTCAAGAAACTTAAGGAGACCTCCAAGGAACTTAGTGAGAACATCAACAACATAAAAAAAGGACCAGTCAGAGATGAAGGATGCACTAACTGAAATAAAGAATAATTTACCGGGAATCAATAGTAGAGTAGGTAAAACCAAGAAGCAAACCATCAATTTAGAATATAAGGAAGTAAAAAGCACCCAATCAGAATAGCAAAAAGAAAAAAGAATCCAAAAAAAAAGAGGATAGTGTAAGGAGCCTCTGGGACCACTTCAAGCGTGCCAACATTTGCATCATAGGGGTGCCAGAAGGAAAAGAGAGAGAGCAAGAAATTAAAAACCTGTTTGATAAAATAATGACAGAAAACTTCCCTAACTTGGTGAAGGAAACATATATATACAAGTCCAGGAAGCACAGAGAGTCCCAAATAAGATGAATCCAAAGAGGTCCACACCAAGACACATCATCATCATGCCAAAGGTTAAATACAAAGAGAGAATCTTAAAAGCAGCAAGAGAAAAGCAGTTTGTTACCTAAAAAGGAATTCCCATAAGACTATCAGCTGATTTCTCAAAAGAAACTTTGCAGGCCAGAAAGGAGTGGCAAGAGATATTCAAAGTGATGAAAAGCAATGACCTACAACCAAGCTTACTCTATCCTGCAAGGCTATCATTTAGAATCAATGAACATATCAAGAGTTTCCCAGACAAGACAAAGTTAAAAGAGTTTATCACCACCAAACCAGTATTATATGAAATGTTGAAGGGTCTTTTTGAAAGAGAAGAACAAAAATATGAACAATAAAATTGCAATTAATACATATCTATCAACAATTGAATCTACAAACAAAATGAGCAAGCAGAACAGAAACAGACTCACAGATATAGAGAACTTTGTGTTGCTTTCCAGATGGGCGGGGGCTGGAATGACGGGTGAAAAGATGAAGGAATTAAGAAGTACAAATTGGCTGTTAGACTGATGAATCTTAAAGGGAAGTGGGGAGGGAGGGCAGGATGAGATAAACCAAAGAACTTCCATGCATATATGCACAACCAATGGACACCGACAATAGTGTGGGGAAGGCAGGAGGGGGGTGGGATTGGGGAGAAGGGGTCAGTGGGGGATAAAAGAGGGGAACATCTGTAATACATTCAACAATAAAGATGAGTTTTAAAAAATTAGCCCTGGCCGGTTTGGCTCAGCGGTTAGAGCGTCAGCCTGCGGTCCTGAGAGACCCGGGTTCGGTTCCCGCTAAGGGCGTGTACCTCGGTTGCAGTTTGTCCCCGGCCCTGGTCGGTTGTGCGGGTGGCAACCACTCGATGTGTTCCTTTCACATTGATGTTTCTCTCTCTCTCTCTCTGTTCCTTTCTCTCCCTCTCACTCCACCTGAACAAAAAATGAAAAAATGTCCTCGGGTGAGGATAAAAAAAAAAAAAAAATTAAACTATTCTGCCTCATACATCAGGCTAGAGTTATATGCATGCCATTTAACACTTCTCTCTAGTAAATGGAATTAACTCAAACTAGAAATGAAGATTTGCTAATAGTAGCTATAGGGTACCATCTTTTAATTACAAAACACTTCTCATTTTATTTTCCTAAATATAAAATTATAAAAGTTCTTCAGTGACTCTAACCCTAAAATTTGTTTTGTCCTAATATTCTTTAAAAAAACACTTTTTTTCTTTATTGATTTTAGAGAGAGAGAGGAAGGGAAAGAGATAGAAACACCAATGAGAGAGAACATCAATTGGCTGCCTCCTGCATGCCCCCCACTGGGGATTTGGCCCACAACCTGGGCATGTGCCCTGACCAGGAATCGAAATGGCAACCTCTTGGTGCATGGGTTGATGCTCAACCACTGAGTCATACCAGCTTGGCTGTTCTAATATTCTTAAAAGTAGTAAAAAACTTCTCTAAATTAACCATAATATTATCAAAATTAGTTTATAATCCAGATTAATGAAAGGAGCTTCCATAATCTGTAATGTTTTGAAACATAATCAGCAAGATACATATTCTAATAACTATTGTATGTGTGAAATTGTAGCTGTCTAGTTCAATAATGGACTTCCTCTTCTGACAATCTTCCAATTCTCTTGGTACAAAATGTTTCAGTCTAACTTGTTTCTGAGCAAAATGTTTCAGTGTTATCTTGAAGAGGCTACATTTAACTGTTCGGTTCTTTTATCCTTCCTGAATAAACCCCAAATACTCTAGCACACAGATTCATAAATATCCTCGTTTCCACATTTGTCCCCCTCTCTCTCATTCCTGATTTCTGCTTTTCTGTCCTTGCAAAAACAATAGCCTAAGACAGCAACTCATCCTACTACTGGCAGCACAGAGATTGCTATCTTCTGGTTTCCCCTGATGACTTCAGCGTATCTCTCACCATGCAGGAGAGAGCCCCGGCTGCTGCTGGGTGGTGGCAGCAACAGAAAGCTGTGATGAACAATGTGCTTCTGGCTTCCTTTTCCAAGTAAGAGAAGGGTCTGGGGTGTCAAGGTTCTGTGAAGTGAGAGACTCTCCTCCATCCCTCCTAGTTACAAAAGTTCTGGATTCTTGAGCGATCTCTAATGACCTAGTTCAAGAAGTCAGGCCACAAAACTAAATGAAAATGCCTTTCCTGTAGCAGGGATTTAACATGAAACTTCTACTTTAAAAAATGTAAGAGAATTCCGTGGCCTAGTTTATTGTAATGTAGATATACCTGTATTACTAATCAAATAACATTCTCCAACTTTAAAGAGACATTTTGAAAATCATCTCATATGACATAGCCATAAGAGAGGCATATTACTGTCTCTTAATACCAACCATATCATAAAGAAGATGACATGAAAACAATTTGAATGACTACAGGTGTTTGTTTAAGTAGCATTTATTATTTTATATTTAAGAAAATGCCCCCAAAGTTAAGTTTATGAGCCAGAAAGACTGCCAAGAATATAATTTTATGTTTAAAATCTCTAGCAAATGTTGAAAATAAAGAAATTCTCTCCTCAAATTAGCTCAGTGTAGAGTCAGTGGGAAGTCCCTTAGAAGTTGTCTGATCTAGTCCCATATGCAATAAAAAAGTAGATTCTGTAGGCTCCACTTAAAATACTTCCATTTTAGAAGTTTACTTCAGTAAAACAGTCACTGTAGAAAAGTTCATTCTCAAACCCAAATCGGCCTTCTAAATCAGTGATTCTCAGCTGGATGATTTTGCCCCAAGAGGGGGCATTTTTTGGTTGCCACAACTGGGAGTGGGGTGCCTCTGGCATATAGTACATAGAAGCCAGGGGTACTGTTGAACACCCTACAATATACAAGACAGCCCCTCAAACAAATAATTATTTGACCTCAAATTTTTATCAACAGTGCTGAGGAAGTCTCGGATCCTTGATCATAGGAAGGCTCTGGAAGGATCATGAAAGTCAACTCTTTTTTTCCATAAGTGACACATTATAAAACACTTAGTCAGCCACTGTCACAAAAATGCTGCATAAGAAACCATGCCAAAACTCACTGGCTGAAGCTGCCATTGGGAGCATGGGGTCTAAGGCGGTGCTCATGGGAACCTGGGGTTCCTAATGGGGAACCCACCTCTGGCAGCAGACAGTGAGTGTGGGGATTTCAGGATTCTATTACTTTGTATTAATGCTTCACTGACTTCATGAAATTAACTGGGACCTTTCCATGTTTAATTTCAGGTCTGGAATAGTTCCAGCACCATCAGACTTAACTCTTCTTGAAAATGTTTGTTCAAACTAGCTCTTAAACCATCTATTCCTGCTGTCACATATAAAGCAACAGCAAGCCCATAAGAACTTGGATGGAGATTTAAACAGAAGTTGGAGATAGATTTGTAGTTGAATTGAAAGTGAGTTATGAGAAAAAGGAAAGAATTGGGAATCACTCCAAAGTTTTTGACCTGAGCAACAGAAAGGACGAAGTACGTCAACTGAGATAAGAAAGACGGCAGAGGTACACTGCTTTTAAAAGGTGCCGCGGGATGTGAAAATGGCGGCGGAGTGAATGGAAGCTGCACAGACAATCTCCCAGGGCCAAACGGTAATTACAACTAAAATAAAGACAAATCTTCGGAAAAAAGCAACAGAAACGCAGCAGGGCAGGACCATATAACCAGGGACACTGGTAGTATCTGCGGAGGCATGAGAGGGTGGCAGGCTGGGAGCCCATGGACAGCAGCAGTCTTAGCTGTGAGCAACGCCTTTGGGGACAGAGGCTAAAATAGCCAGAGCCACTCACCTGGGGCTCCAGCAGAGGGAGGGCAGTCTAGGCTGGAACTCTGTGGGGACACCTGGGATTTGGAGGGCACTCAGAGTTTTTGCTGAGTTGCGGCCACAAAGGACAGTGGCCAGTGTGCTCCTTCCCAGAGCTGTAGGGAAAAGCAGCATTTTCACCTCCCCCACCCCCCAACCCCGGATATTCAGCCTTTTCCAGGTGAGGCAAAGAAATGCAAATTGAGGCTCATTAACAACCAGCATTTATCCCACCCTCTGGAAATCCTCTTATGCAGAACACCAGGGCTACATTCCAAGGCCCTGAGTAACTGAGACTACTAGCCTCCAGGCAAAAAGCTAGAGGATAACTGAACCTTTCCTGGACTTGTAAATCTACCCAGGAAAGCAAGACTTGATAGTGGTGTTTAACATGGGCCCACCCAGGCTCATCCAAACCCAGTAGAGGGAGCCACAAACAGCAGAACACCAACACCCACAGGGAAAATTTGGTAGGCTCCAAAACCCACTGAGATAGCCAAAATGGTGAAACAAAGAAACAAATCCCAAATGAAAGAACAAGAGAACTCTATCGAAGATGAGATCAATGAAATGCAGTTAAGTAAATTATCAGAGGTAGAGTTCAGAGCCATGATCTTGAAGAAGCTCAACAGCATGAGTAAGGACATCAGCACCATGATGATACAGAAACATGTATGCATGAACAACGGACATAGACAACAAAGCTGGGGACAGGGCGGGGAGGGAGAAGAAGGGGGGTATCAGTGGGGGGAAAAGGAGAAACATCTGTAACAAAAATAAATTAATTAATTAAAAAATAAAATGAGCACATATGCTGTTAAATTTAAATAAATAAATCAATAAAAAGGTGTCCCACTGTCTTCTGTCCTCCAGATTTTCCGATGAAAAGTCAGCAGTATTTCAAATCATTGTTCTACTGAATAATAAAGGAGAAAGTCCCCCTAGAGACGGAAAAGCAAACAGCCATGGGGACTTGGATCTCAAGGTTGACATATTCAAGTAAACCTTTGTATGTCAAAATATTCAAGTAAATGTTTGGTGAAGAACTTAAGGATAATGAAAAAGGTGAAAAAGATCTATCCCTTAAAATAAACCTCAAGGTTGATTGATTTCTTTAAAGAACCATAAAGATTTCCAAACATTTACGTATATAATAAGAAAAGTCCAGTTTTAGAAAATTTGGCTAAAACCTGTTTCAGGAAGTATTGGAAAGTCTCAGAGTACACCAACAAAACATGTCACAGTGTGGGCAATGCCCCAGATGTGCGGGCAGCCCTGGCGTGAGCATTGACTCTCTGTGCAGAGCTGTGGAGAGAACGGGACTGGCGCAAGTGGCCCCGGCAGTGAAGAGCACCTCTGGTGAGAAGTGGGACGGAGCAGGGCAGTAAGCCAGGACTCCCAGCACATCCTCCCAGCACAGCCATGGAGCTGCACAGAATCAAGCGGAGGTTGCTGAGGAAGGCCAGACTGATCAATAACTGTGAAAACAGGGTGGGTCTTCTCCTCTAATTATTCAAAAAAATATTATTTCTTTCCCAAAGCAAATCATCTTTATGGGGTATTATCCTGCTCATCGTGGCTATGAAAAAAAACCTCTGTGAGACTGATTCAAGAAAAGAAAAAAAAAAACTAAACACAAAATAAGCATCCAAAGTTAAAGGCAGCAGTAGATGAAGAAAATAAGGACCAATTCACATGTGAAGAAGAAACAAGGCCTGAGAGAACACAGAAGCAGAAGACATGAGGCTGCCTGAGCTGCAAAGGGGTCAGCAGGGGCTGGCCACTCAGCTTTGTGAGGAAAGAAACATCAGTGTGGCCGGGACCTATCTGGAAGAGCCACGGCCTGTGTCCTTCTCTCAGCCAAACTGTGAAGCAATCCACTGGACTGCCTGTCTGCACACTGCCCGAAGGTGGCTCTGCATACAGGTGTCACGCTAGTATCACCGGCTACTAGAGTCTACAACAGGCCAGGTTTAGTGAAAGGACAGTCCAGAAGTGTAATATGCTATTCTGTTATTTGAGCAGCTTGAAAAAAAGACTATTACACAATGGATATAATGAAAACATATAATTAAACACATTATTTAATGATAAAATTGACAACATATTACAGCATATAGAGTATCCTTGTGTCACAGCCAGTGCAGTTAGTTGTGATAATTTATTATAAGACATTAACATTCTAATAAGTTCATAAAAGAATAAAAATTGCATATTAATCTCTATCATGCTCTTGTGTGATTAATAGATGTTATATTTTCTCTACCACTTTGCAGTTGGTAATGTAGTTATCTGAGATAGTCTTTCTTGTAAAGAGCTTTCATTTAAAAATCTAAACTTTTGCCCTGGCCAGTTTGGTTCAGCGGTTGGAGCATCAGCTTGTGGACCAGAGAGTCCCAGGTTCAGTTCCTACTAGGGGCACGTACCAAAAATAAATAAATAAATAAATCAGACAACCCTTTCTTTAAATAAATAAATAAATAAATATCTAAACTTTTATTGCTGATATGTCTCCTTGGACAAGGGGAATAAAGGAAAAAAATAAACAAATGGGTCTACATCTGAAAAAACTGAAAAGCTTTTGCACAGCAAAAGAAACCATCAACAAAATGAAAAGGGAACCCACTGTATGGGAGAACATATTCGCCAATGATACATCTGATAAGGGGTTAATCTCCAAATTATATAAAGAACTTATACAACTCAACACCAAGAAGACAAACAACTCAATTAAACAATGGGCAAAAGATCTGAACAGACACTTCTCCAAAGAGGACATACAGATGGCCAACAGACATTTGAAAAAATGCTCAATATCACTCACTAATCATCAGAGAAATGCACATTAAAACCACAATGAGGTATCACTTCACGCTGTCAGAATGGCTATCATCAATAAAACAACAAAGGATGTGGAAAAAAGAGAATCCTTGTATACTGCTGGCAGGAATGTGGACTGGTGCAGCCACTATGGAAATCAGTATGGAGTTTCCTCAAAAAATTAAAAATAGAACTGCCTTTTGACCCAGTCATCCCACTTCTGGGAATAGATCCAAAGAAACTCGAAACTCTGATTTGAAAGAATATATGCACCCTTATGTTCACTGCAGCATTATTTACAATAGCCAAGATCTGGAAACAGCCCAAGTACCCATCAGTAGATGAGTGGATAAAAAACTTGTGGTACATTTACATAATGGAATACTACGCGGCTATAAAAAAGAAGAAACTCTTACCTTTGTGAAAGCATGGATGGACCTAGAGATTGCTATGCTAAGTGAAATAAGCCAGTCAGCGAAAGACAAATACTATATGTTCTCACTTATATGTGGAATCTATAGAACAAAATAAACTGACAAAATAGAAACAGAAGCACGGATACATGGAACAGACTGACAGTTGTCAGGGCGATAGGGATTGGGGGGCTGGATGAAAGAAGGTGAAGGGATAAAAAGAAAATATATACATATATAACACACAGACACAGACAACAGTGTGGTGATAGCCAGAGGGAAAGGGGGCTGGAGGTAGGTGGAGGTGGGCAAAGGAGGGATAAATGGGGATGGAAAGAGACTGCTATGGGCGATAGGCAGTGTGCAGATGTTTTGTTGAGTTATAGACTTGAAACCTGTATGGCTTTGTGAAACAATGTCACCCCAATAAATTCAATTTTTATATATATATATATATATATATATATATATATATATATATATATATAAACATTTAACAAACTGTCACATTATAAAGATTATACTTTAAAATATTGTGAAAGGAAGTGAGTAAAAGAAAAAAAACTCACTGGGTTACAAGAGCAAGGATTTATCCTCCTGCTCACCGGTCTAAGGTTGACTGTGCTCTGATTAGTTAAGGCTGGGTTCAGCTGGGCAGCTCTGCTGCAGGCTGCTGGGTTTGGCTCCCCATGGCATGCTGGGCCCAGGTCTGCTCTATACATGTTCATTCTGGGGTCCAGGTTACATGGGTATTAATTATGTGCAGCATGTTCTCATGGCATGAGATCAGAGCCCAAGAGGGCAGGCCAACATACCAGTGCTTTTCAAACCTCTGACTTACATCACATCCACTAACTGGCCAGTTCAAGTCACACAAGTGAGCTCAAGGTCATGGTCAGGAAGTACATTCCAGCCACCATGAGGCAAGGCAAGGATGTGGATGTATAATTCTATTACAGAGAAATGACAAATTGGGGCAAAAATGGAATCTCTCACATATTTCTCTTACTTTAATTTCTCTTCAAGCTCAATATTCCTCCTTCCTTCAATCATATCCCATAGGACACAGCTTCTAGATCTTTCATCATACTGACAATGTCCTATACCAATTTTAGTTCTTCAGTGTTCCTGTTAAATCACAGTGCTCAGAACTGAACACAATACTCCACATGTGGTCTGACCATACTGATTTCTCCTAGAGAAAGGCTTACTGATCTTTCTGTGCCGTGTTACTCCAGCAGCAGCCTCATACCGCTAGTGCTTACCTCATCTCCTGATTGCATCATTTTCTCTTGTGCTTGATCTAATCTCGTGTTGTTTTATACAGTAACCTGTTGTACAGGCTTGTCGCCTAGGAGCAATAGGCTATACCACACAGCCTAGGTGTGTAGTAGGCTATACCACCTAGGTTTGTGTAAGTCCAGTCTGTGATATTTGCACAAGGACAAAACTGCCTAGTGACACATTTCTCAGAACGTATTCCCTAGTGCATGACTGTATTCATCCATTAATTCTCTACTCAAATAGGATTTCCTCCATAAGCTATACCTAGCTTTCATCTTTTAAAAATAAATATTTGTGGGTCCATCTAAAAACAAAATATTCCATAAGGTGCTGGGGATGCTGCAATGAATAAGACAGACAGTCCTTAACATCTGATTGGAGAGAAAGACCTAAACAAATAACTACATAGTTGACCAATTAATACAACTGCAGTAAGTACTACAAAGAAATACAATACCATCTAAGCATGGGCTAGAGCTGTGTTCTGTGTGCTCATGGTTCTTCCTAAAGTATTTATCACACTTCATTGTAATTAGCTGTTGTCTTTATTCCCTACTGTGAGTGGAAGATATAGATATTTACTGGTCTATATTTTCTTTTTAATCCTCACCTGAGGATATTTTTTCCACTGATTTTTAGAGAGAGTGGAAAGTGGGGAGGAGAGAGAGAAACATCGATGTGAGAGAGACATATCAATTGGTTGCCTCTCACTCATGCCCCAACCAGGGCTGGGGATTGAACCAGCAACCAAGGTACATGCCCTTGACTGGGAATCGAACCTTCCATCCTTTGGTCCACAGGCCAACACTCTAGCCACTGAGCACACTGGCCAGGGCTGGGCTGTATTTTCATAGCTTGTTATAACTTCTTTGAATAAAAATGCTTAATAATTATTTGTGAAATGAGTGATTAAATGGACTTGTTCAAAATACTAAATTCACCAGGATAAGACTTGAATTTAGGACTCTAATTCCCATACTTTTGCCTCTATATAGTACTACCAAGAAATGGTAATGATTCTAATAAAAGTTAATGCTAGCCAACTACATAATTACAAGTAAAGAAGAACATATAGCCCTGGCCAGTTTGCCTCAGCGGTTAGAGCATCCGCCTGCAGTCCGGAGAGACCCGTGTTCGGTTCCCGCTAAGGGCATGTACCTCGGTTGCAGTTTGTCCCCGGCCCTGGTTGGTCGTGCGGGTGGCAGCTACTCGATGTGTCCCTTTCACGTCGATGTTTCCCTCTCTCTCTCTCTCTCTTCCGCTCTCTCCCCTCTCTCTCTCTTCCGCTCTCTCCCTCCCACTCTATCTGTGCAAAAAATGGAAAAATGTCCTCGGGTGAGGATTAAAAAAAAAAAAGAAGAAGAACATATACATATGTGCGTGTTATTTATAAACTATACCCATCTATAACATAAAAACACATGTACATACTAGTATTATATATCTTACACTAACATAGATATATTAATTAATGACCTCCATATTCCTTATTTATTTTGATTACTCAGGCACTTATAATGGAATATGTTAAACTAACATATAAACTTATAGATTTAACTGAAAAATTAAAAATGAGCTCATGCTTATATAAATGGTAACAATTATAAATAACAACAAATATATACTAATTATGGGTTATTTTTAAATGCAATAAAAAGTAATTTCTTAAATGTATAGTTCAAAGTTTATGCTCCAAAGGATAATGTTATAATAAATAAGAAACTCTTGCACATGACAAAGTAGCAGCTGTTCTTTCACTCTACAGTAACGTATTCACAGATGGTCAGCCCGTTTTCCTAACTTAGACATTAAAATATTTTCTTTTCTTGTCCAGCTGGTGTGGCTCAGTGGCTGAGTGTCAACCCATGCAACAAGAGGTCGCCAGTTCGATTCCCAGTCATGGTACATGCCCAGGTTGTAGGTCCGATCCCCAGTAGGGGGCATGCAGGAGGTGGCAAATGGATGTTCTCTCTCATCAATATTTCTCTCTCTCTCTCCCTCTTACTTCCTCTCTCTCTAAAATCAATAAAGGTAAAAAAATTTCTTTTCTTTAAATTTTCCCGTGAATTAATAGAAATGACAAATACAATTGTCAAACTGCTAGCATATGCTTCTTTTACTTTCTTCCAAAAGAATCACTGAAAGTTAGTTTTAGCATTCTCATAGATACAGAGAACATTTTGTTGGTTGCCAGATGGGAGGGAGTTGGGGGAATGGGTAAAAAAGGTGAAGAGATTAAGAAGTACAAATTCATTGCTAGACTGACAAACCTCAAAGGGAAAGGGGTTGGGGGGGCGGGAGGGGGAAATAAACCAAAGAACTTATATGCATAACCAATGGACACAGACAATAGTGTGGGAAAAGGTGGGAGGGGGGCGGGAATGGGGAGGAGGGTGTCAATGGGGGAAAAATGTGGAACATCTGTAATACATTTTATATTCAACAATAAAGATTAAAAAAAAAGAAAAGAAAGTTAGTTTTAGGAAAACAGCCTAGCTCACTAAAGTGAATTAGCACCATCTAGTGAAAGAAGCTGGAAGAAAAAGGAATTCCATTAGGAGAATGCTAATTCAGAACCAAAACAATGTTACTGATGTGGCAGTATAATAGGCCAATTTAAGAAAATACAGGAAACTGTAGCAGTAATACCCCCTCCTGATTATGTTTTTGTTAATTTACATTGGGTTCTAACAGACTTCAGCTATTTATATACATTTGTTCTAAAAAACGGACACACAGTACTATAATCATTTTTAAAATATTCTAATTATGGAACGTTTTTTTAAAAAGTAATTTGTGCCCTGGCCAGTTTGGCTCATCGGCCTGTGGTCCAGAGAGACCCAGGTTTGGTTCCTGCTAAGGGCACGTACTGTGGTTGCAGTTTGTCCCCAGCCCTGGTTGGGTCGTGGAGGTGACAGCCACTCGATGTGTCCCTTTCACATCGATGTTTCTCTCTCTCTTCCTCCAGCTCTATCTGAATAAAAAAATGGAAAAATGTCCTCAGGTGAGGATAAAAAAAAAAGCAATTTGCTATGTTGGAAGCACCACTAAATAAGTATGATCCATTAATACCCTTTCCTGCCCTCTGACTTGCAGCCAGATGTAAAGAGCCCTGACTTTATCCGGTAGACCTTGGAAAGCCACTATACATTTTGTATGGGGAAGATTAGTTTGGTGGCTGCGTACAGGACGGATTCACATGGAAAGTGGGGGTGGATGTTAGTACTCTAAACAGGAGATACCAAGGCCTGAAGTGAAGTGGTGAACAACATGCAGAATGTCTCTAAATTTCTGTGGCAATACTTTTTAAATTTGGTCATACATCTTTATATCTTTTCTATTATTAAACTGTATTGAAACGCTTAATCACTTTTTTAAAAATCTCATTCCCCCTACTAAAAGTTAACTTCCTTGAACACAGAAATTACTTCCGTGTAGATGTTAAATAAACAATAATTTAATTTAGCCCTGGCTGGTTTGCTCAGTGGTTAGAGCGTCGGCCTGCAGACCAAAGAGTTGCTGATTCAATTCCAGTCAAGGGCATGTATCTCAGTTGCAGTTTGGTCCCCAGCCCTGGTCGGGGTCATGTGGGAGGCAACCAATTGATGTGTCTCTTTCACATCAATGTTTCTCTCTCCCCACCCCACTTCCTACTCTAGCTGACGATAAATGGGAAAAAAAATATCCTCGGGTGAGGATTAAAAATTATAATAATAATCGCCCTGGCCGGTTTGGCTCAGAGGTTAGAGCATTGACCTGTGGTCTGGAGAGACCTGGGTTTGGTTCCCGCTAAGGGCAAATACCTCGGTTGCAGTTTGTTCCCAGCCCTGGTTGGGTCGTGTGGGTGGCAACCACTCGATGTGTCCCTTTCACGTTTCTCTCTCCGTCTCTTCCTCTCTCTCCCTCCCACTCTATCTGAACAAAAAATGGAAAAAATGCCCTCAGGTGAGGATTAAAAAATAATAATAATAATAATAATAATTTAATTTAATTTTTAAAATATGTGAATGGGCCCTGGCCGGTTTGGCTCAGCGGTTAGAGCGTCAGCCTGCGGTCCAGAGAGACCTGGGTTTGGTTCCCGCTAAGGGCATGTACCTCAGTTGCAGTTTGTCCCCAGCCCTGGTTGGTGGTGCGGGTGGCAGCCACTCGATGTGTCCCTTTCACGTCGATGTTTCTCTCTCTCTCCCTCCCACTCTATCTGAACTCTATCAAAAATGGGAAAAAATGTCGTTGGGTGAGGATTAAAAAAAAAAAGTGTGAATGGGGCCCTGGCCAGTTTGGCTCAGCAGTTGGAGTGTCGGCCTGCAGACCAGAGAGCCCTGGGTTCGCTTCCCGCTAGAGGCACGAATAGCAGTTCCTGAGGCCTCACTATGTGCCAGGCAAGATGCGAGAATCCCACATATATCATCAGCTCATTTATCTTCACAATAACAATGGAGTTCTTTGAAGTAACCTCACCTAGAAGAGGCAAAGGCATCCTATTCAGTTATAAAATTGGTAGTATTTCTTTTCAGAATATAGAGAAGAAATGAGAGGGAGAGAGAGATGGAAACATCGATGAGAAAGAACATCGGCTGGCCGCCTCCTGCATGCCCCCCACTGGGGATCGGGCCCACAGTCTGAGCATGTGTCCTGACTGGAAGTCGAACTGGCGACGTCTTGGCGCATGGGTTGATGCTCGACCACTGGACACACCAGCTGGACTCCTGGACTCCTTTTTATTTCTTTTTAATAATTCTTATAGTAAAAAATATTGCTGTAATCACATAGCTACTTCAAAATTTTATTTAAATAATATTTTCAAACCTATAAGATTATATTTTCTTCAATAAACCTGTTTCTTAGGTCCATAAAAAAAAAATGTGTGAATGAGATCACTTCTTTCTTTCTTTTTTTATCCTCACCTGAGGACATTTTTCCGTTTTTTTATTCAGATAGAGTGGGAGGGAGAGAGAGGAAGAGAGAGAGAGAGGGAGAAACATCGATGTAAAAAGGACACTTCAAGTGGTTGCCACCCACACAACTCAACCAGGGCCAGGGACAAACTGCAACCAAGGTACATACCCTTAGCAGGAACCGAACCCGGGTCTCTCTGGACTGCAGGCTGTGCTCTAACCGCTGAGCCAAACTGGCCAGGGCGGGATCACTTATTTCAATGATATAACTTGTGCAGATAAAACTTAGAGTGAGGTTTTTTAAAACTACTTTTAAGAGATTCTTCTTGTGAAATTAAGGAGAAATCTTATGTTAATTATGTACCTTACCAACTCTCAAAGATGTGATCATTGTATCATGATAATTTTTATCTTGTGACATTATTTCACATTTAATTTTTATCATCAAGATAAAATAGCACCTTCAATTGACTTGGTTCTTTTATACTGCATCTTTTGATTAAAAAGCTCAATTCATCTATTATCATTTTTTCTCTTTCTTTTTTTTAAAGAATATAGTATGATTTATTTTTGAATGTTCAAAAACAGAAAACTATTAATTTTCTTTCAGATACATACATGTATACATACAAAACATGTATACATGTTAGAAACCTAACTTTCAAAATGATTAAGCTAGGAAATTAATAACTAAAGTCAGGACAACAGTTACTTGTGAGGGAAGAGTGATGAGGAACAAGGGATTCTAAGGTCCTGCTTCTGTTCTAGCTCTTAAGAAACAAGGAAGATGGGTTGTTATTCTTTAAATGATACATATATGTTTAAGTATATATTTTTAGACATGCATGGAACATTATTTCACATTAAACGAGAACCATTTTTTCCTCTTAATTTCAAGATTTAATTATATTGCCTATCCCAAAAAGAGGCCAAGATAACAGTTAATTAAAGATTAGGGCTTATACTAAAAATAAATACAAACTGATAAAAACAAAAAAGAGCATATAGCCTATAAAAGTTAACTTGTAATATATCAAATATACAGCAACATTGTTAGTATAATAAAATAAAAATAAAATAGATTTTATAAAAGCTAAATTCCACTCTAAAATTCTAAAATATTCAAACCAAACCTTTTATTTTCCTAGGACCTTTACTTTGTGGTATCTAACAGTATTTTGCCTTTAGAAAATATAACATAAATTTCTATTCATTTGAATTCCTAAACCAGGGAACTCCAACAGGATGATCATTTAGAACAGAAGCCTAAACATACACAACTACCAGGCACATACCTGAATTTAGGAAGAAATGGGGAGAGTCTCCATGAATGCCCACTGTGCCTGGCCCCAAGGAGTCAGACAGGGTATTCACAAAGGAAAATACTCCACTCATGATTCCAAAGCCCAGGCCAGAAACTAAAGAGGAAGAAAAACACTGTTAAACCCTTCCATGCTCTAATTTGTCTTAAATCAAATGTCTAAGGTCTAGGAAACGCTCTTTTGTTGAAGGGGAAAGGGTGCACATGCTATTGAGAAAACAGTGGAAAGCTGGCTCAGAAAAGGCAGGTGAATCAAGTGAGAAGAGGAAAGGAAATGAATAGTGGAGTGTAGTAGAGAAATGAAAAAGGACAGAAAAAGATCTAGCTAGGCACAGAAGCAATAGGTGAGATAGAGAAGGATACAATGCTGAAGCTCTGGCTTTGGTTTATGAAGACAGAATCTGCAGAATTAAGTTTGATGGCTTAGAACTGGGAACTGCATTTGAAGGGTGACTGCATTGTAAGAAGTGATCTCAGGGCCAAACTGGGTGATTCAAAATATGCAGAGGTATTAACCGTAATATAAAGAGTCGTTCTAGTACAGCCAAAGTCATGGTAACCACCCAGAGAAGGTAACAGTAACCTCACTTAGAAATTGTTAGTTAACTAGAGTGTTAAAAACCTAACTTTCAAACTGGGCTAATATGTAATGGACCCACAGACAAGCGTCACCTGCAATCACATCCTTTTACATAATGGCCCCAAAAAGCTAGAAAAATAAACAACATACACCAATAGACCAGGCAGCAATAAAATACTGTATCTACAAAGATATAAAAGATAATAATGGCTTTTGTCCCAAACTTGATTTTTTTTTTTTTTTTTTAACAATACCATGCAATTCTAACTTACCATAGGCCAGCAGTCGCATAGAAGGTGCTTCCTCATCTGGGTTCATAATCTTCAAACCCTCATTGGCTTTTCTAAAGTAAATCACACAGATAATTAAAAAGAAAAAGAAAAAGCAGCATATCAGGAAAATACACGAGATACTTCAAAATCCAGATACAGTGATACCTCGGTTCCACTGTACACTTTTATTTCTTGTTGAGACTTATGTTTTTCTACATATTATATACAAATTAGGCCAGTAAATAGGCATTTTCTGGGGCTTGGAACGAATTAATCCAGTTTCCATTATTTCCTATTGGTTTCATTGCTTCGGTTCTCGAACAATTTGGTTCTCGACCGTCCTCCTGGAACGGATTATGTTCGAGAACCGAGGTATCACTGTACTTACTGAGGCTTTTGATAAGGTTATACTCTAAATCTAAAATCCATTTAAACAAAAACCCAGGAAATTTGCAATTACCTAAAATCAATCAAAATTTCCAGCCCACTTTTCCCTTTATCTGACTTTCACATAAAAGAGAAAAATAAAAAAAATATAAGTAAACAAACCATCATAAAAAAAAAAAAGCAATACTTCTGACTACTTTCTGAGACCAGTAAATACTTAGTTCAATATCCTATGGCGGTCAGAGGAATGGCGGTACGGGAAATCACGTTGGTCTCTCCCCCTGAAACTTTAACAAGCTGATGAACTATAACTCAGGAAAGGATTCCCTGCTCAATATAGAGGCACGCCTGAAAGAACTGCACACTGAAGCATCTAAAGGTGGGTACATGGGAACAAATGGGAAGGCAAGAAGGGAGGAGAGCTCAGACAGCCACGGACACAGCCCTGCAGCCAGGAGCTCACCGCCGGCCAGCTCGGCCAGGAGAGGGAAGGAAGCCATTGGTAGCAGGTGCTTCCTTTGGCCGGAAGGAAGAGTCTCAGTGAGCACTCCTACAGGAGTGTGGGGTGTGAACTACAACTAAGCCAGCTGAGACACCTGGGCAAGGACACAGCATGAGGGTTCTGCCACAGTTGTCCACTGTGGGGCGGTAAGTGTTGCAGACAAAGAAATGGAGCCCACAGAGCCCTGCTCCCCCTTGGACTCCCAAAACTCGCCTCCTGTCACCCTTGGTGTTGCATTGAGAAACACATTATCTGTAAATCGAGAGCTATTGCAGTAGAATCACTGTTTCCCTCTGTGACTGATCCCCAATTGGAGTTCGTGGGGGGACCTCACAAAGGTCAGGAGTCACCATTACTGAGAGGGCAAGACAAACCCCAACCCAAGCAGTGTGGCTGTACTGTCTTGATGGCAGCAGCAGAGGTCAACTGTGGGATTTCACAGAGGTAAAAACCTTGTGATTCAGCGCCTCCTACGGGAAAATAGAAGAAAGACCTCTTCAGAGAAAGCTGCTAAAAAAGGACCAATAATACATAGATGCCTAGACAGAAGAGACCAGCAAATACCATGAATAACAATGATAGCAAGGCAGCTCAGAAAGAAAATGAAAAATCTCTAGAAACCAAACTGGAGCACATAGAAATATGTGATATAAATGACAGAGAATTCAAGATCAAAGTACTGAATATACCTGAGATGTGAGAAAATACAGACAGGCAATTTAATGCACTCAGAAAACAAATTAATGAACAAAATGAGTACTTTACCAAAGAGATTGAAACTTTAAAAAACAATCAAAAGCCCGGCCAGTGTGGCTCAGTGGTTCAGCATTGACCCATGCATCAAGAGGTCGCTGGATCAATTTGTGATCAGGGCGCATGGTCAGGTTGTGGGCCCAATCCCCAGTGGGGGGCATGCAGCAGGCGGCCAGTTGATGTTCTCTCTCATTGATGTTTCTATCTCTCTCTCCCTCTCCATTCTTCTCTCTCTAATGTCAATAAAGAAAAAAAAAATTTAAAACAAACAAAAAAACCCACCCAAACAGAAATCCTGGAAATGAAGCATTCAATTATGGGGATTAGGAGTGAACTACTGAGCACAGGAAACAGAGCTGACCACATGGAGGAAAGAATTAGTGATATCAAGGATAGGAATCTAGAAATGACACAGAGGGAAGAAGAGAAAGGCCTGAACATTTTTTTAAAAATGAAAGAGCTCTATGAGAACTATCTGACTCCATCAGAAAAAGCAATATAAGAATAATAGGCATACCAGAAGAAGAGAGAGAGAAACAAACAGAGAACCCACTAAAAAACCAGTGGATGAGAACTTCACAAACTTATGGAATTAGATCATTGAATCCAAGAAGCAAACAGAACACCAAGTTACCTCCATCCAAAGAGGCCCTCTCCAAGGCACAATATATTAAAACTGTAAAAAGTTACTGACAAAGAAAAAATTCTCAAAGAAGCCAGGTAAAAGAAGGAAATGACCTACAAAGGAAATCCCTCAGGTTATCATCAGACTTTTTGGCAGAAACTCTGTAAGCCAGATGAGAGTGAAACCAAATATTCAAACGACTGAAAGAGAGAAATTACCAGCCAAGAATAATATATCCAGCAAAGCTATCCATTAAATATGAAGGAGAATAAAGATTTTTCCCAGACATATAGAAGCAGAGGGAATTTATCACCAAAAAACTTATATTGCAGGAAATACTCAAGGGGATTATTCTACCTGAAATAAAGAGCATAAGGTCACAACACTATGAGTAAGATCACCAAAAAACTTACAGCATAAACAGGGATAATTTGTAACAATGAACACATAAAAGGGGAGGGAGTGAAGGTCTAAACTGGCAAAGGAGAATGGAGATAAGAGCACTAAATGGGGTGGGGGTGGGGGGGAATACCCTACTGTATATATGCAACTTTCTTTTCCATAAACCTAATGGTAACCACACAACAAAAAACCTAAAATTGAGACACACAGCTTAAAAAAGGAGGAAACAGAAGAAAGAAGTATGGATACCACCAAATAAACAAACAAAAACAGAAAAACAAAGGAAAAGAACCAATGGAAGCAGAGAGCTACCACAAAACAAAGGATAAAAGATTTATAGGAAATCCTCATACATCAATAATTACCCTAAATGTAAATGGACTGAATTCACCAATAAAGAGGCTCAGAGTAGCAGACTGGACCAAAAAACAAAACCCAATCATATGCTGCCTTCAAGAGACACATCTAAGCTACAAAAACAAAGGTAGATGCAAAGCAAAAGGGTGGAAAATGGTATATAAAAGAATCAATAAATTTGGGAGGATTTTTGTTTTATACAAATTACTCAGTAATGAATAAAAGATTTTTGCACCCTGGCCTGTTTTGCTCAGTGGTTAGAGCATCAGCCCGCGGATCAGAGAGTCCTGGGTTCGGTTCCCGCTAAGGGCAAGTACCTCGGTTGCAGTTTGTCCCCAGCCCCGGTTGGGGTCATGTGAGTGGCAACCACTCAATATGTCTCTCTCACATCGATGTTTCTTTCTCTCTTCCTCCCACTCTATCTGCTCTATCTGAAGATAAATGCAAAAATGTCCTCGGATGAGGATAAAAAAAAATTTTTTCAAGATTTTTGCTATTTGGTATAGTGAAGTACTGTTATCACAAATATGTTAAATATATAAACTGAAAAGTTAATAAACTTCCTCATTCTATATTACAAGTTTGTGGGAGGAAAGGACTATAGCACTAATAGTTCTCCATGTTAAGATTAGGAAGTGAGAAAGTACAAAACACCATCAGTTTCCGCGTTCCTCACAGAACACACAACTGATGATATGAGAGACAGTGTTCTTAATATGACCATTATACTGAAGTGGAAAATCCTTTGTTTTCATTTATTATACTGTCTAAGAACAAAAGAAAAAAAAAGCCCAATTTTAAAAATATAAAGTTTGAGCCCTGGCCAGTTTGGCTCAGCGGTTAGAGCGTCGGCCTGCGGTCCGGAGAGACCCGGGTTCGGTTCCCGCTAAGGGCACGTACTTTGGTTGCAGTTTGTCCCCGGCCCTGGTTGGTCGTGCGGGTGGCAGTCACTTGATGTGTCCCTTCACGTCGATGTTTCTCACTCTCTCTCCCTTCCTCTCTCTCCCTCCCATTCTATCTGTACAAAAAATGGAAAAATATCCTCGGGTGAGGATAAAAAAATATATATATATATAAAGTTTGAAATACTTATGATAAATCATTCCATATTTCTCATTTTTTCTGATTTTTTTTTTTTTTTGGACACCTGCGTAAGAGAGGGACAGTACCAAGGAATATGCATATAAATTAAATATAACGCCTTGGCCGGTTTGGCTCAGCAGTTAGAGTGTCGGCCCGCGGACCAGAGAGTCCCAGGTTCGGTTCCTGCAAAGGGCACGTGCCTCAGATGCAGTTTGTCCCCAGCCCTGATTCGGGTTGTGTGGGTGGCAACCACTCGATATGTCTCTCTCACATAGATGTTTCTCTCTCTCTCTTCCTCCCTCTCTCCCTTCTACTCTAATGATAAATGCAAGAATGTCCTTGGGTGAGGATAAAATAATAATAATAAATTAATTAAATATACCATTTTAGAAAAATTTTAAAATATGCCTTTTAAGGAATTATAGCAATGATTATCTTAACTTTTTTTTATAAATGATTTTCTCAAATTACCAAATATTTATGGTATCAGCATTATAAGACAATATTGAATTAAGCTAGAAAAGCTTCAATCCAAGCCAAAAAAAAAATAATTCTAATATATATTTTAGGCAGTGTACAGGGCCATAACTCAGAGTTCTAAAAAGAAATGAAGGTAGAAAGGGATATCACTTGTGGCCACAGCCAATTTCTCACAGCGCAACTCTTTGCTAGGCTGAAAGTTATAATTCATTCATTCAAGATGAAGTACTGTTTTTAAGGCCTGACCCATAAAATAAACTTATAGTAAACTGCAGTGATACATACTTTGATTCAGATCCATATATGTAAAAAAAAAAAAATACTGGTGCAAACTCTCCTCATTTTCATCTTGACATCAAATTCAGACATCAAAAATTTGATTAGGGCAGTACTTTAAATTTAAATGTTCAAGATGTACTTTGGCAGTGGGATAGTGAAAATATTGATTAAACTGAAGTTCCTATCTTTGAATGTAGTGTAGCATAAGAGAGGAACTTAAATGCATCTATATAAATGTTAGCCATGAATAAAGTATCATAATAATTCTCTAACTTGTTTTACCAAGTAACTACGTAACATCCAACATTTCTAAAATCTTCTAGGAAGATGATGTACAATATTTCAAACACTTGCTGAAGATGCATTTTGCAAAGGCAACCAAAAGGCACCTGTTAATACAAGTTTGTGCTAATATCTTTTTGCAAATTTCCAAAGGTCCTTTTGGAGCAGTAAACATGGTTTTTCCGGAAGGCCCTAAAGAGGCTTCTCTGAACTAGCTGGCATGAGAGCCTGCAGACTACTGACAGCCGTAATTCCTTCTGCATGTGGCCCTCTTCCCTCACTGCCCTCATCAAAAATGTCAACCAATGTTCAGTGTCTAGTCCTTTGGAACCACAGGTTAGTGCTAATAAAGAGCTGCATTTCAGGTGGGAACTGCGAAGAAACAGGCAGATACCCATTTAGGTTTTAGAACCTAAAGTCAAAGGGTTACTAAATCCATGTCCTAAATGAAAACCTATTCAAAATTTTACTTCAAAACTAGAACCATCATATGTGAAAATGCAAAACCAACATCATGAGCCAAGAATGTTACTGATAGGAAAACCCAGTGCAACCTGAGGCTGGCTTTTTAAAGAGTACAGTGCCCAGACAAGGGAGGGAAGGGCCACTGCCCTCGGCACTCCTATGATCACAGCAGGGTACTCTGCTGGGTCCAGGCACTGACAAAAAGGGACATGTCTACTGATATAAAAGAAAAGAGACCAGAAAAGGTTTGGAAGCCACAGACATGTCTTCTGAGGGCCAGGTGAAGAAATGAGGAACATTTAGCTGTAAGAGAGACGACTACCATGTGGCAGACATTTCATTTGACTATGTGGTTCTTGAGTGGGGCAGAGGTCAGAAAGAGGGAGATTTTTATTATCTTAATAATATTCCACAGTTAAAATTAAATTTTGGGATGGCAGTAACTGCTGCATTCTCAGGAACATTCAATCACAGATTAATGTCCATCTGTTAAGGATAATGCATTCCCATGGGAACTTAAGTTTTATCTTTGATATTTGTTGGTTGCTTTTTATTATTTCCAAGAACTAATGGAAATTTCTAAACATTTTCTAAAATATAACTTTTGCTTGTAAACAATGGCTTCATGGTTTTCAATTTATAATTTAAATTGCTTTTATTAAATTTCAATATCTGTTATTTAAAGCAACAAGTAAAAAATAGTGAAAGACTAGCATATTGGCAAGACCAAACTATCAGAAGTTATTATAAGAGATATTGTTGAAGCTCTGTCTTGGTTACATCCATGAAATTCATGGAGTGGCTTAACTATCTCATCTGCCAAAGAGGAAAGAGCACATTTATCATTATACTAAGTCTTACCACATAATCAAAGCCAATCTCATGACTGCCTGAAAGAAAATATGGTTCTAAGTTCAAACTGTGTTTCAAATCAGTGGTTTCATGTGAAGTCCTCATGAATCCTAGATGACCTACTTTCTGGCCTACAGCTCCCTAAAGGGAACTCATGCCTACGGCTTTATTTGCAAATGTGTTTTTCTATTACAAATATGAAATATTACAAAATAAACCCCTATTTTCCCTAACACAATTAAAATAATGGTAGGCATAATCTCTGTAAGAATTATTTATTTTAGCTGGTGACAAAGGGAAGCTGATATAAATTCTAAGGTGGAATGGTTTTTGTTTGTTTCAATGTCTATTTCTCTAGCTTTTTTTCATGGCACTTATTATCTTCTAATATACAAATGTATTTTCTTATACATTCATTTGCCTGTCTCTTTCCACTATAATAACTTCCACAAGGACAGAAACTTTTTTTTAATGTTTTTATTGATTTTTTTAGAGAGAGAAAATAGGAGAGATAGAAACATCGATTGACTGACTGCCTCCTGCATGCCTCCTACTGGGGATCAAGCTCCCAACCGGGGCATGTGCCCTGACAGGGAATAGAACCCGGACCTCTCAATCCATGGGGCGATGCTCAATATACTGAGCCACACCAGCCGGGCCTGGACAGAAACGCTTTTAATCATGATGTATCCCCAGAGCCTAGAATAATGCCTGGCATTGAGTAAATTCTCAAAAAATAATTTTTGAATGAGTGAATGAAGGAAAGACTATCCACAAGCTAAAATACTCAATATTTTCAGATTGGAAATGTTCTAATCACTTGGCTTCAAACTATGTAGAAAGGCATGGGCTTTCAAATACTACACTACATCCCCAATTTTTCAAATTACTAAATCATCATTCAAATTAACTGGAAAAAAGGTAAATAAATATTTAACTTACTTTAAAAGTCTATAATATGCAAAGCGAAACATTTCTTGGATAAGGACTGAGACTAACACTCCAAAGATCAGCAGATATTTCTGTACTGGTCCATCATTGTCGCCAGCAATGCTTCTTGCCACGAACCAGACAAGGGAGGAAAGCAGTAGAGATAGCAACCAGAAGAAAGCTCTGAAAAATAAAGGGGAGAGGGAGAGGATCACAAGTAAACATAAGTACAGGATTAATTTTTTTTTTTTTTAAGTGCTCATAAAGTGATGCTCTGGATCCATTGTTCTTAATCAGTGGATCAGTGGTGATTTTCTCTGGTGAGATGAACATGTAATCCAAAAAGAATTTGGGATTTTTCCTAACAAATCACTCTTTCAGTGACCCTACTATTTAAGTACATCTGCAGACTACTGGCCAAGGACTGTCTAGCTGGAAATTTTATTTGCTATTCTTCCTGATTAATGCTTTGCGCATTGAGGTGCAAATATGTTTTCCCAGGGGAAAAAAAATAAATCTACATCTCTATTAAGAGTGATTGGTATAAAATCCAGAAGTTGAAAAGCTGTGTTCTGATCTAGTTTTCCAGGCTTTGCTTTTACAACATTCCTATGGATTTTAGTGATTATAACAAGCTTTACAAACCCTTTGCCCAAACTCTATCGCTTTTTAATTGACAATGTGATGCAGCATTTTCTATACAGTTGTGAGAAGTGAAAAAAACTCAGAGAAGGTGAGCACCACTGGCCTAGCCTGGCTTTCTCCTGGTGTGAAGTGAGACTCAAGGGTGTAGGGGTACGTGGGAAGCCTCAGTAAGAGTTGCCAGAGGAAAACTAGGATTATGACCATATTCACCACCAGAGTTCGGTATTTACCAAGCTCCTGCAAGCAGACGCACTGACTGGTGCTTCTGTGTTTGTACAGGTTTCTACCCTTTGCATGCACACCTGAATCACTTGGGAAGCTTTAAAATAAATCCATAGCCTGAATCCCACCCCCGTAGGCATTCCGATTCAGTTGACCTAGGGTAAGGGTTGTGCATCTGTGTGTTTTAAAGTACTGGATGCCCAGGTGCTATGGCCCTTAACCCCTTTCGGGTTACAGAAACGGCGAGAATCTGAAGTTAACTTGCGACCCCGTCTCCAGAAAAATAAAAGATGCATATTTGAACGTATCCACATTTCCCCCATTCAATTTAAGTGGCTTCTTCACGACCCACTACAGCCCAAACACGGATCTTAAGCAAAACCTCAGGAGCCCAGTATCAGGGTTTTTGAGACCCACAGTGTTAACTCCTTCCCCAGAGCCCGCCCTCTGGGGTCGCGGGGTTCTTGTTCTTTTCGGGCTGACCCTCGGAGGCGGGCGAGGCGTCCCAGAAGAGAGGGGTCTCGGCTCTCCCCGTTTCAACCCTTCTCCCCTTCAAAGCCCAACAAGGCGAGCAGTTGGGTGGTGACGCCCGGGGTCGCCGGTACCCCCGGCGGGGGAGGGGAGCCCCGGTTCCAGGTTTCCCAGCGCAACCGCCTCACCCGACGATGAGGAAGATGATGCGCAACGGCTCCGTGGCGATGGTGAAGATGTAGAGAGCGAGCGCAGGTCCGAAAGCAATGCAGGCGCAGCCTAAAAACACAGCCGCCGTCATGACGACCGCGCCCGCGGGGCCTGGCAGGGACGCGAGGTGCGCAGGGCGCAGGCCGAGCCGAGCGCGGGGCGGGGCTCGGCGGAGGGGCGGGGCTCGGCGGAGGGGCGGGGCTCGGCGGAGGGGCGGGGCTCGGGCCTCACCGCCAGCTTTCGGTCCCACCCAGCGTCTGGGGCCGCCCCAGGCGAGGCGGCAGCTCGGATCCCGAGGCTGCAATAACTGGTGACGTCAGGGCCGGAGCTGTAGCGTCCCCCTTACGTCTCACTGCACGTACACACATGGATCAGATGTACGGCGCCGGCTGCCCTATGGCTAGGAGAGGAGGGGAGGTCCCCATTCCCCTTTCGGGGCCAGAACAGGGTACGAAGAAAAACAGCGCCGAAGAGAGACAGGATCCCGTGTCTAAATAAAGGAGTCTTTTTTTTAAAGCAAATTTTTTCATTTGCATAATGGTGAGAACTTCGTACTTCATCATGTACAAAACCCAACTTGGGATAGCGGTGACCCAGATGATAACTCACAGAGACAGTGAACGGATGAAACTGTGGTGGGACAAGCTGTCCTCAGGTTTGTGTTGGCGAGCTGGTTGGTTGTCCCCGCCTCCAAGTCTTCAAAAAAGTGTTTGAAGGCATTCTCTGATGACCCTGTAGCAACGGCAATATCTCCTTGCTCTGTTTTTACTTGCTCTTTGGTCTCCCTGATTAAAAATAAACTTTTGGAGGGCAGAGGCTTTGCTTTGTTCTTTGTTATTTCCGCTGCACCTACAAGGTGCCCACTAAATATCTGTTCAATTAATGAAATAATGAAAAAAGGGGAACTTATAAACATTTGCTATTTTATATTAAAGTTCTCTGATCATTCTTATCTGAGATTTTTCTCCATGTTTAATGGGAATATTAATAATAATACCTCATGAGTTATTTTAAGGGCTGTGCCGGCACATTCAGTGCTAAATAAGTGTTAGCCATTCCTACTCATTCTTTAATGTCTATCATGAATAAAGCTCTTGGAAATTAACATAGAAAAGAAAAACAGCAGTAGACAAAAGTTGGGACCTAAATGAAGATGTTTTGCAGGCCTTCAAATAATACATCTTCGGGTATTTAATTTTTATGGTAAAATGTCACCTTTGCCCATTTAAACAGACATATATTTTTTCCATTTACTCCACAGAATATTTCTTTGTTTTGAAATATCTTTTGCAGCACCTGTTGAAACTGAGTTTGAGACAACAGTTCAAAGTGGTAGGGTGACTGACCATTAGATTCTTTTTGTTCTATCCTAAATCAAAGTTATCAAATGCAATTTCATTATTTCAGCTCCATGAAGAAATGCCTTCACAGAAGCATAATGTGCTCATGTCCGTGGCATAAATTAAGATTTTTTACACAAGAAATGGCCATCTATATTTTTTCCTGCATATTTTATAAAACTGATTCATTATCATTGTTCAATATCTCTAATAGATCCATGCTTTAGTATTTGAGTTCAGGGCTAGAAAAAAGTTTTGTTTCTCCTGACAAATTCATATGTACCATTTGAGAGCTAACTCATCATACTTGGGCTTTAACTTGACTCCAGAAAGCATGAAGCTAAATTTAATAGTCAATTATAGCAACTATTGCTTTTTTAAATTATAATTATTGCCATAACATCAGAATATGATTTATTCTTTTATCCCTGTTTTAATCATTCGATTATCCCAATTTTAACCAAAATCTATATGTCTTGGTTAAAACTGACTCAGATACTTTGGAACTCAGCAGTTCTCACAGAGCTATGTCACAGGCACGTGTATTCATGCTATCTTGACCATATTTCAGTTTGATCTTAGTCCCCAAGTCCAGTTAAAAAATGGAAGGCAATGCAAAATGTAATGAGTCTGCTCCCCACTCCCATCTGTGAAGACATCTTTAACTGATTGATGTCTGTTGGAATAATAAAAAAACAACAACAACTAGACCAAACTAGCAAAATAACCAATAAAATAGCCATCTTCAGCATTCATGGTTATTTACTAGAAAAACTTACATTGCTATTTAAAAACCACATTACTCTGATTTCAACAATTCTGTTTACAAGTGAGGAATTTGAGGCTAAATAATAGTGCTATTGACTCCTCAAGTTTTTATGAACTTACTATTAGTTTCCTCCAAGACCTAAAAACATAAGGGTACTAAGTGATGTTGGGAGTTAAATCCTTAAAAGGTGACTGGGGAAAGAATGCAAGCACACACTATGGATACAAATATAGTTTGCTGAGAATTCCTCAGAACTGGGTATGTGTTGGGGGAGGGGAGGCACAAAGCAATACCATATTTTAGCAATTTATTAAATAAGACTTTGATATAGCTACCGGTAATTTACAGTATACTAATGAATCCACTTGAGCTTTGTTTTCTGGCAGTGCTGATAGATGTATATTTCCTCAACCATTCATTCATTCAAAATGCATGTTGGATGCCCAAGTATCAGGCACAATACTAGGCATTGGGAATACACCAATGAAACAGATGTGCTGCTGTCTCCATGGAGCTTACAGTCTAGTGGGGAAGCCAGACAGGCAAGAATAGGGTGCTGTGAGAACATACAGGAAGGGGAAAGGGCACCCAGTCCAAACTTGTGAGGTTTTGGTAATGATAATACCCACCATTGAAGTCTCATCTTCAAAGTTAGCAAGTAGGGAAGAAATGGAAGGACAAGTGAAGGGGCCTCAAAGTGAAAGAAAATAATTCAGCATATCCTAGGAATGTGAGCAGAGGGACTAGAGATAGACTGGAAAGGCCAGCAGGTTTGAGTTTACCTCAAGTCCCGGGTTTATCCATGCAAATGACATGATTAGATCTCCTTTGTACAGATATGGAAAATGCGATTTCAGATAGGACATCTTTGGCATACCGTCGGCATGAGATGATGGTAGCCTGGGTCAAGGAAATAGCAGGAGTCTGGAGAGGAATAGACAAATTAAAGATTTAGGAACTGTGCAAACAGAATTTAGTGACTGATGAACTACACAAATTGAGTGAGAGGGAAAAAAATCAAGAATATATATATATATATATTTTTTTTTTCCCCAATTACAATTGACATTGCCTATTTGTTTGCTTTGTTTTCTAGATTCACATATAAGTGAAATCATATGGTGTTTGTCTTTCTCTGTCTGACTTATTTCACTTAGCATAATACCCTCTAGGCCCATCCATGTTGTTATAGATGGTAAAATTTTATTATTTTATATGTCCAAGTAATAGTCCATTGTTTATATGTACCACATCTTTTTTATCCAATCATGTATTGATGGACACTTAGGTTGCCTCCATATCTTGGCTCTGGTATATGAAATGTCCTTCTTTGTCTCTTTTATACCCTTTGTTTTAAAGTCTTTTTTGTCTAATATAAGTATTGCTGCCCCAGCTCTTCTTTCATTTCCATTTGCATGAAATACCATTTTCCATCCCTTTACTTTTAATCTGTATGTATCTTTCCAGATGAAGTGGGTCTCTTGTAGGCAGCATACGTATGGGTTTTGATTTCTTCTCCATTCAACCACCCTATGTCTTTTGAATGGAACATTTAATCCACTTACATTTAAAGTAATTATTGATAGGTATGTAGTCATTGACATTTTATTATTCATATTTTTTATCTTTTTCTTCTTCTTAAAAAAGTCCCTGTAACATTTTATATAATATTGGTTTGCTGGTGGCTTTACCAGGCATTTTGTGTGATTACCAAATATAAAACCAAGATGGTAGCAGAAAGAGCTATCTATTCATCTTTTTTATTTTATTATTATTTTATTTTTATTTATTTTTTATCCTCGTCCAAGGACATTTTTTCATTTTTTGTTCAGATAGAGCGGGAGGGAGAGGGGGGGAGAGAGAGAGAGAGAGAGAGAGAGAGAGAGAGAGAGAGAGAGAAACATGGATGTGAAAGGGACACATCAAGTGGCTGCCACCTGCACAACCCAACCAGGGCCGGGGACAAACTGCAACTGAGGTACATGCCCTTAGCGGCAACCGAACCGGTCTCTCTGGACCGCAGGCTGACACTCTAACTGCTGAGCAAAACTGGCCAGGGCTATTTTATTTTATTTTTAAATCCTCACCTGAGGATAGTTTTCCATTGATTTTCAGATAGAGTGGGAGGGAGGGAGAGAGAGAGAGAGAGAAATATTGATGTGAGAGAGACACATCAATTGGTTGCCTCCCGCACAACCCCAACCAGGTTCTGGGACTGAACTGCAACCAAGGTACATGCCCTTGACTAGAATCAAACTCTTTGATCCAAGGGCCATCGCTCTAACCACTGAGCCAAATTGGCCAGGGCCATTCATCTTTTGATTAGAGCATTTTGTCCTTAAAGTAATTATTTATAAATATGTAATAATTACCATTTTATTAATTATTTTCAGATTATGTGACTTTTTTTGTAGTTCTCTGTTTCTTTCTTATTTTCCTGCTCTCTTCTCTTGTATGTTGATGACTTTCTGTAGTGTTATCTTTGGATTCCTTTCTCTTTTTTCTTTTAATCCTCACCAGAGAATATTTTTCTATTTATCTTCAGATAGAGTGGGAGGGAGAGAGAGAGAAACATCGATGTGAGAGGGACACATTGACTGGCTGCCTCCCACATGACCCTGACCAGGGCCAGGGACAAACTGCAACCGAGGTACGTGCCCTTGACCAGAATCGAACCCCAGACTCATTGGTCCACGGACTGACGCTCTAACTGCTGAGCCAAATCAGCCAGGGCTGGATTCCTTTCTCTTTATTTCTTGTAGATTTTTGGTTTGCAGTTACCATGTGCTTCATATATACCAAGCTATGTTTATAGCAGTCTATTTTAAGTTGATGATTGCTTATGTCTGAACACATTCTGGAATCACTACCATTTTTACTCACCCCCTGCACGTTTATGTTTATGTTTTTCTTTTGTGTGTTTGTGTGTATCCATTAATTTACTATTGTAATTACACATGATCTTTCTACTTTTGCCTTTTAGCCTTTATACTAGCTTTAGTGTTGGTTGATTCATTTCTTTTATTATGTTTGCCTTTGTCAGTGAGAATTTTTTCTTAGCAATATTTTTTTTTGTTCATCTTTTTAACTTTTTTCTTCATCTTAAAGAAGCCCTTTAACATTTCTTTTTTTTTTTATCCTCACCCAAGGACACTTTTCCATTTTTTGTTCAGGTAGAGTGGGAGGGAGAGAGAGGAAGAGAGAGAGAGAGAAACATCGATGTGAAAGGAACACATAGAGTGGCTGCCACCCGCACAACCGACCAGGGCCGGGGACAAATCGCAACCGAGGTACGCGCCCTTAGCGGGAACCGAACCCGGGTCTCTCAGGACCGCAGGCCGACGCTCCAACCGCTGAACCAAACCGGCCAGGGCTAACATTTCTTATAATACTGGTTTGGTGGTGATGAACTCCTTCAGCTTTTTCTTGTCTGGGAAGCTTTTTATCTTTCCTTCAATTCTAAATTATAACCTTGCTGGGTATAGTCATCTTGCTTTATTGGGCTCTGGAGCCTGCCAAGTCAACTTTTTGGGTGTGTCATTTATGGAGCTAATTGGGTGGTGCTCTGGTGTAGGCTAAGGTCAGCATCTTGAAAGGGGCTCCGGGGCAGACTAAGGTCAGCATCTACCTGTGACCGGCCCAGGGCCACCTGGTAGGACCTACAAAGTGATCTGTGGTTCGTAGCTGTCTGTGCTGGGCTTGGAGGCACCTAGGAGTGGTTACGCTGTGAGCCCAGGTCAGCTGCCACTAATGCTGGGCTTGGGGCTGCTTAGCCAAAGGTATGGGGCACACCAAGGACAGCCACTGCTCTTTGGGGGTTTGTGGACCTCTGAGAGATTTTAGGTGGGGCAAGAACGTTAGCCAGGTTAACGGAGACTCAGCCTTGATGCCCACCTGCACCTATAGCTGTGTGGGAGGAGGGCTCAGCAAAGGAATGATAGCTCCTGTGTGCACTTTGGTCCCTGAGAAAGCTGCCCCTCCAGCCCTTCCCTGAAGCCAGACAAACATGTCCTTCCCCCATGTTTCTGGTGCTTTTCTAGCTGCTTGTCCCTTTGCTGGATGGAGCCTAAGGCCAGTGTTTGTGAGTTTGTGCTCGGGGCCCCTTAAGAGGACACGTGGGTCTACAGCAGCCCATCATCGCACCCGGACATAAAACAGCATTCTGGGTGATTTAGTAAAAGGAAATTCTTCTGTAGTTTTAAGATTAAAAGAGTATAAGATATTTAACAAAGATTAAAGTAAGGGCCAAAATTAAAACCAAAGGATGAAGTTTCTCTCTTCATTGCTGTATTTACTGAGCCATTGGTGACTTTACTTCAAATCTTTCTTTAAATTAAAAAGTAAATGATGAGCAATACAGCTCCTAAATTACACTTAGCTTTCTTCCGTGACAGGTTAATTTTGATGACTGCTGAAGTTTACCGATTCTTTTGACATTTATTAAACACCTACTATGCGCCAGGCTCCTTATTGGGTAGTGTGGATACAAAAACTAAAGACTTGGCCCCCACCCTGTAAGAGCTTAGAGTCAAATCCAGTGCAGTGAGTGATACTTCAGGCATACACAGGACGGGGCTAACCAGAGATGGGTGGAGACTGACGTGTTCCCAGAAAAAACCCTTACTGAGTCTTGAAAGATAAGGAGATGCAGGCCAAAAAAAAAGGGTTAGCATGGTTTTAGGGGAATTGTGATTACTGGTGAAGTTCAAAACAAGGGCATGAGGTAAGACGTGACAAGACCTAAGGCTGGAGAGAAAGATGTAGGGATGGCAAAAGGACTTGTTTGCCAGGCTGAAGAGTTCAGGCTTTATCCCAAAGTTGTGAAGTACCACTTAAGGATTAAGTTTGGCATTGACATAAGATTCCAGTTTTTAAAACCTGTCCGCACTGTTTAAATTGGATTGGAGCAGAATAAGATTAGAGACTGGGATGCTGGTTAGGAGAGGTTGCAGAAATCTAGGCAAAAGATGAGGAGGCCTGAACAAAGTCAAAGGATGGCCATACAGATTAGAAAGATGAAGGCGTTAGAGCCCATAAGATGGAGGTTAACTGTTTGGGGATCTAGGAAGATGACCTATTGTGATGGGGAAGAGAAGAGAAAGAACAAGTTTCTCCTGGAATTGAGGGCCACAGGGGAATTGCTGGGGCTGGGGGGAAAATGGAGAGCTAAATTTGAGCTAGAGACATGTTGTTTGACGTTACTGTAGCAGATCCAAGGGCAGATCGACTTGGAAGTCTGGCTCTTTGGAAAGAAGTGGGGGCTAAAGATACAAATTCGAAAGCTGCATAAATATCCTATTGTCGCTGCGACAAACTACCACAAATGTAGTGGCTTAAAGCAACACAAATTTATTCTCTTACAGCTCTGAAGGTCAGAATTATGAAATGCGTCTTACCAGGCTAAAATCAAGGTGTCAGGGCTGGGCTGGTGCCTTCTGGAGGCTGTAGGGGAAACTCTCTTCCCTCACCTTTTCCAGATCCTAGCGGCTACCTACATCCCTTGGCTCATAGCCCTGTATCACACATTTTCTCCGTCCCGTCTTCACATCATTTCCTTTGAATTCCGACTCCTCCCGTGTCCCTCTCATAAAGACCCTTGGGATTACATAGGGCACTCCTGGATAATCCAGGGTAATCTCCCATCTCAAGATCACATCTGCATGCCCAGCTGGTGTGGCTCAGTGGTTGAGCATCAACCCATGCTACAGAAGGTAACCGGTTCGATTCCCGGTCAGAGCACATGCCCAGGTTGTGGGCCCAATCCCCAGTGGGGGGCATGCAGGAGCCAGCCAATCGATATTCTCTCTCATCAATGTTCCTGTCTCTTTCCCCCCTCTCCTTTCCTCTCTCTAAATATCAATAAAGAAAAAAAAAATCACATCTGCAAATGAAATAACATTTGCAGGTTCTGGGGATTAGAAGGTGGGCATCTTTGAGGGCCATTATTCAGCCTACCACAGAAGCACTTTTTTTTTTAATCTTCACTCAAGGATGATTTTTCGATTGATTTTTTTCTTTTCTTTTTTAGATAGAGTGGGAGGGAGGGAGAGAGAGAGAGAGAGAAACATCAGTGCGAGAAGACATATCCATTGGTTGCCTCCCACACTGGGGCCCTGACTGGGGCCCAAGATAGAACCTGCAACCGAGGTACATACCCTTGACCAGGAATCAAACTCGAGACTCTTTGGTCCGAGGGCCAACGCTCCAACGGCTGAGCCAAAGCAGCCAGGGCAGAAGCACATTTTTAAGAGCCATGAAAAAAGATGAAATTACTTTGGAAAAGTGGGGAAGCTTGTCACAGAAGCTAAGGGAAGAGAACATTTCTGGGAGGGAGCAATATACTAGTCAAATGCTGCCAGGAAGTTAACTAAGATAAGGACAGAAAACCATAAGCTACTTTCGCAACTGGGCTGTTGTAACTGTTGTAAACACGATGTCAGTGAAGTGATAGGAGGAAGCCACACTGCAGGAGGCTGAGGAATAAATGCAAAATGAGAAAAGGAAGACGGCGTTTATAGGCAACCCTTTGAAGAAGCTTAGCTCTGGCAAGAAGAGGAAAAACAGCAGTAGGTGAGAGGGGGCTGAGGCAAAGGGGTGGGAGAGTTAGGGACGCTTAGATGCCAAGGGGAGAGGGATCACACACGGTAAGAATTTGAAGGTGAAGAGCTGAGTCCCCTGAGAAGCAGGATGGAGGTGCAGGGGAATGAACCCAGAGAAGAGGCAGAGAGAAGCTCAGACTAGGAGGAATGCCTCTGCACCAGAGGAGGGAGGTGAGCACGAGGTAGCTGTACGAAGCCAGCCATGGAGGCGATAGGGTGGGGAGCGAGAGGCAGGTAAGGTGGTTTCAGACGGATGCTTTTCTGTGTGGCAGGAGATGGAAGGTCTGTCTACCAAGAGTGAAAGGAAAGAAGCAGAACGCTTGAGAAGAACAGTGAAGGCTGGAAGTGGTTGCGGGGTGAATGGGAAAAGCCACGGTAGGAGATACGCACAAGCTCAGGGTAGAACACAAGTAGGGTCAGGGCCCTTGAACCATGCTATTTGGAAGTGAAAACAAAACAACAGAAAGTAAACCTGCAAGGCTAAGAAGGGAGGGATGTTCAACTTAAGGCTGTAGTTCTAGTTCAATGTATTCTGAACGGAGTATGAACAGGAGATCTAGCCATTTTAAACAACTCTAAGTCAGGAAGTTTGCTTAAATGTCCCAAGTTGGCCATGGTTTGAGTCACACACCTATAAATTTAAAGAAGGATTTTCAAAATGTGAAACTCATTTCAGAGAGTCATGAGTATTTTCATTATGTAGTTTTTATTTTAGACGAACATTATTATAAAAAAAAGTTCACCTGGAATAAAATCCATTAAAAAAAACCCAAAACACAGCATAGTATCAGTACACAGTTAATGAATTGGCTTAAACAAGATTAACCACATAACAGGTCCACTTTATCTGCAGGAGCCTTTCACATTAAGCCATTGGAGCAAAAATAAAATACACCAAAATACACACAGTAGGATAATTCTATGAAAAAACTAGATATTTTCCATTAGGGGCATGATTTTAGTCAAACAGTTTATGGTATTTTGCATTAAAGGACCTGCAGTATCAGGTACAAACAAAATAAAACTCATCTGTAAGGCCATAGGAATGAATTCTAATAATTAAATTCACATTTTTAAAAACGGTAAGAAAATAAAACAAGAAGTTCTATTAGTTCTTGGCAATAAGAAATGCAATTGCGTATCATACAAGTATTTCAAAAAATGGAGTAAAATTAGAAAATATCCCTAAAATAATTATTTGCTAATTTTCATTTCTGTAAATTTCAGTCATTTAGATTTTTTCATCGTAAGCATGACACCCATTAATTTTATTAGTCCTTTTAAAAAAAAGATTGATTCTACTGTAATATTGTGCTAGCATTTGAAATTTTATTAGCATATCCTGTCTCTCTAGGTTTCTCTGTGACGAGGGATTTCATTTTTAGCCTCCCCCTTCTTCAGCTGTAACAAGAAGGAAAAAGGAATGTACTTTCTGTTAAGAGAAAAACTCTAAAAAACCTGACAGCAGGAATGACTGCTTAAAATCTGAGACAAGTAAACCAACATAATGAAGTGCTGCTTTAAGATTTTAAACTTAGAAGCTCATTTGTAAAGATTAAGAACTAAATTTCTAAAGAAATCTAAGTCATAAACCGGAAAAGAAAGTCTCCTTAAATCTATCACTTACTGTTTACAGGAAAAACTTTATATAAGCCTTAATACAGATGCTCAGCATTAGAAACTGTAAAATGGAGTTATAATCTCTTATTAGAAATGTCTGCAAACATTTATCTATATTGCACAGCTAAATTTATTAATGGAGAAAGGGAGATAATACTTCTTTCTTGCACTATTGGATATGACATGTATGTTCTATTCTAAACTACCTCCTACCTTTCCCAATAATGCCTTTATTTCAAAACAAAGCATATAATCTAAATTGTGTTGGATGCTTAAAGGTTGGCTCACTGTTTTTCTACCAGGTATTTGAATGCTAGTTAGCTAAATGAGGTATAATTAAAAATAGTCCTTCAAAATAAAGAGTATAGTCTTCTGAAAATTTATAACAAAGACTGCACAAAATGTTCATGTAAATAGTAAGAAACCCTGCAGCACCTCCTAACTGATGCACAGGTGGGTTATTTTCTCATAATCTGTCTGAAGTAAAATAGAGCTAAAATAAGTTCCCAGTGAAACATTTTATAATCAACTGATTTACATGCTACTTAGTTACAGCACATTTTCATTGTCTGATGCCCTCAAACTCTATTTTAAAAGGTCTAGTCCAATCACCGGCAGAAAGGAGCACACTGATAATAAAGTGCAGCCACTGAATACCACTAATACTGCTGCAAAAATCTTCATGTACCTGATCCATAAGACCACAAAAATGTTCACACAAAACTAGATTTCTTCCATTTCAGCAGGGAACAGACAATTATCTCTCACTAAATTCATCTACAAATAGAAAAAATAACACACTATATGTACATTATTAAGCAAAGTGGAATATTTATTGGGTCATTTTGTCATGCAGAAGGTGAATTTCCTATGTTCTTAGCTCAAATTATATACAATTTAGCAAGACTAAATGTAAGAAAATAGCAAGGACGATTTATTTCTATATAACAGAGCATATACCCCCAATTTGCTGCTACTTCAAAGAGCACTGTTAGACTCATCCAGCTTTTACAGGCTCTTTCAAAGGGAAGTTCATGGAGACTAGTAATTAATCCATATAAGACAAAAGAAGAGAGAAGGAATAAAACAAAAGCAAAGCATTCTATTAAAAATAAAAAGTTAACCACAGAATATGTCAGTTTTGGTTTGCAGATAACCCCTGAGATATAAACCAAAGTGTTAAGACACCAAATAGTCAGAGGTAAATTACTAAGAGAATTACATTCATACATGGTGTCATAGCACTTGCCTTTTAGAAACTACTTTGTTACCCTCCAGAAAGCTTAACTGCTTGGATCTTTTTTCAGAAAATTAATGAATACAAGATGTTTCTAAGAAATCGTTTTTTGTTTCCAAAAATGTATCTAATTTTAAGATGGTAGACTTACAATCAGCTTTGAATCAAGGAACCTCTTGATTATACTGGGACACCAACGGGTGCCTTTAAACCTATAGATAAGTTAAAAACAAAAACAAAACGAAAAACAAGAAGGCTGAAATTTGTTAACAATAAATTTAGTGTAGCCATCAAAAACAGCTCTGGAATATTTGCTGCAGCTAAACTGTGCATAAGTTTTCACACAAGTCATAAAGGCTGATGGTTCAAGCACCCTAATGGTACGTCTTAATTCGAAGCAGAATTCTCTGTGGTAACAAGCAGTCCGTTTCCACTTCCATTTCCTACTCTTATTTCAAGCATCATGGTAAACTCTGTGAACAAAGCAGGCCTAAGAGGAAGAATAATTATTAACAGAATTCATTTCCTTCATCACCTCTCTGTTACTCCCTCTGTGTTATGACACTGAAGGCAGGAATAACAGCAGTGACATAATGATGTTAATTTGGCACACAGTTAACGCTGAAGACCTTTCTTTTCCTATGTGATGGTCTCATCTTCAAAAGGCATGCCAGTACCAGGGTCCAGTGGGAAAGGACTGGACCAAGTTCTCTAACAACGAACCTAAACAGATGGAGCTGGGTTCTACACATTCAACAACGGCTGTTCTAAAACTGAAGCCTCGTTCATATTTTCTCTAATCAAAAGGCAAGACTTTTCCTAGAGGCTGCACTAGGTCTAATTTTTTTTTTTTTTAAGCCCATGTAAAAACAGAACAAAATTCATTATTTTCACCATTACCAAGAGCTATCTCTACTAACTTTATGTTAACAAGTTATCTCTTTTCCTACAGGTAGGCTTTCTGTGAACTAAACTCTAAATCTGACTCCTGTTAACTTCTGTACACAGGGATTATGGTAGGAATTGGGTATTACAACTAAACCAGCTGAGGAGTAAACCTAAGACAAAATATATTATGTATGCTAATATGACGGAACCAGGATTAGACGCTGAAATAAAACCCTAAATGGCACATCTCTCTGCCCATGTAAAATTTCAGCTCAAGAGTTAACAACTAGAAACAGACAATAATGGTAAAATATGTTATGTTTTAGATAACTGAGTGATTACAATAGGTCAAACCTAGGAAAAGACAGCAAATAAGAACCCCAGGAAAAGTGAGATTAAGATAATTTCCAAATGCAGTTTTTATAGATTAGGCAGAGGGAATCAACTGAAAAGTGATTTATTCAGCTAACCAGACTCTGACAAAAGGTCAGGAATGAAGCGAAGCGCTAAACAATAAGAAATGAAAAAAAATTATGGCCTCTGATAAATAGATGGACATTCATGAATCTTTAAGATAAATTTTTTATCAGAATTTAATGATTCTTATTTAAGAAAATAACAAATCAGAGCCCTTAAATAAATGCTGTGAATGCAGTAACATCTGTCATATGAACCAGACCAAATGTCCCTTAATTTTAGTACACTGACCTCTGTTTTAAATGTTCTACTCTTTTTTAAAACATCCCCCAAAGCACAAATTTCTCTAGAACTTCATGAGACAAAAGTGTGCACGTAAGAGTCTAAGACTGTGCTAACATTGATGTGCAAAGTGAAAAAGAAAGATAGCAGCTTCTGCAACAGGTAATAAAACAAAGAAAAAACAAGTCTTGCATGTGTCTCCATTTCATTGCTTCCATGTTTGAAAACAGGAGCCTGTTATCGTGAGAGGCCATGAGGCTGGAATCCACTTGACATTCTGTATCGAGAGGTCTAGGTCCAGTGGTGCTCTCAGCAGCAGCCGGCGGTGTGATTCTGAGGCTGGGTGACCTGTGCTTTCCGAGAAGCAGGAAAGGGTCCTCTAGGTGTGCTGCAGTCTCTCAGAAAGAGTTCATCAAAGTAGTGAACACCGGAAGAAACTGGTCTTCTTTGATCGGTTTTCTGTTATTTTCACTGGTCCACCTGCCCCTGATGAATTGCTGTCGTTCTAGAAAACAGAAGATAAAGTTGTCAAGAAAAAGTAGAAGTTTCATGGCTTGACTCCAATTATGTAAAAAATGTTAACAATATCAAACCATTCCATAAATGTGTATTCAGTAGAGTATTTTATTTAAAAAGAAGCTAATTAAGCTCTGATATTATTGATTTTTTTGGAAATGGTGGATTAAAAGGAGAAAAATTTTTACACATATTAGTACCAGTTAGGAAGCTCCAGTTTCCAGTTCAAAGAAATTACTGCCAAGGGGTGTGAAGTTTCAAGGGTAATGATAGAAACAATGTTAAGCTATTGGCAACAATTTGTTGTTAGAGGTAAGAAGAGTTGGTAACATAAGGTATACAATTAAATTCAGGATTCAGGTTAAACTAAACTTTCAAGGTTGTCCTAATGATTCATCACTGAGATTGTTTCAAATTTAAGCAAACTTTAGCAACTTCAAGATGATAATTATATATAGATATAAATATGTCACATCAAAACGAAACTAGAAAATTTTATGGCAAAAATTTAATTTGTGCCATTATTATTTTAATTATTTGAATCAAACTTCAATTAACATCCATTTAAAGAGACAGAAGAAAGAACTAAAATAGCTGCAGTTCAGAAATAAGAAAACCTGAAGAAACATAAATAAGAATCTAAGTTCAGTCCTCTCTGGGTAGCTCAGCTGGTCAGAGCGCCGTCATCATATGCCAAGGTTACGGGTTCTATCCCCAGTCAGGACACATACAAGAATTAACCAATGAAGGAATAAATAAGTGGAACAACAAATCTCTCTCTCTCTCTCTCAAAAAAAAAAAAAAAAAAAAAAAAAATCAATTAAAAAGAAAAAAATCAAAGTTCAATCAGGTGAATGAATATGAGTCAGGAAAAAAAAATGAGTTAATGTGAATATATTATAATCAAGCCTATCCTTTTTTTTTTTTATCCTCACCTGAGGACATTTTTTTGCATTTATCTTAGAGAGAGGAGGGAAGGCGAGAGAGAGAGAAAGAGAGAGAGAGAAACATTGACATGTGAGATGTGAGAGACGCATTAAGTGGTTGCCACCCACACAACCCCAACTAGGGCTGAGGACAAACTGCAACCGAGGTACATGCCCTTAGCGGAAACCGAACCCGGGACTCTCTGGTCCGCGGGCCGACGCTCCAACCGCTGAACCAAACCTGCCAGGGCAAGTCTATCATTTTAATCAAATAAATACACAGCATTAATAAAACACATTTACAAACAGCATAATAGAAATAAAAATTATAAGTGATACAAACCATTTTTCTGTTGAGTTTTGTCATTATATCTCGCGCAAGTGTAAAAAATGCCTAAAGGTAAACAAAAAATTGCATTATTATATATTTATATTTAAAATAGAAATGTAGAATGTTTTCATTATTACAAGTAATAAATATATTACTTTAAAGCTTTTAATTGAGAAAAGAACATAACTGTAATCATAGTACACATGTGCCTATTTTATCTTATTTTTCAATTCTATCACAAACCTTTTCCAGTCTTATAAAACTGTCATTTCATTCATCAGATATTTTCTGCACAAAATATCTGGCCCAAGTTCCTAATATGACACTTTAGTTATGCACAGCCTCTTCTGAACACCCAGCGCACCTGGGGGCAGCGGCTCTGTCTAAGCCACCCCTGCATACCCGGAGTACGGCACAGTTCTGGGCTAGGAGATGCTGAACATCTGTTTAATAAGTGGATGAATAAATGTTTTACCCTTTGGCTCTAAAGTCTGTTTGTACAAATCGCTGCCTTTTATTCCCAATGTCCTCTCTTTCAAATCACTTTCACTGTTATACCTGAGAATATATAAAACCTTGACATTCCCAAATCCGACAGTACCTGCAGCTCAGTTAAACCCCCACCGTGGAAATCAGTTCAAATGTAGCAGGACAAATCTGATTCATCTCAGTGACATTTTTATGCCCAGTGTCTTGTGACCCAAACCAAATATTTCTTAGCCCTATCATCCCTACTTTGTTTCTAGGAAGCCAAGACTCTGAAAGCTTCTTTAGTTGTCTCCATGCGAAACCCACTGTTATGTCAGTCTCTTTGTTCCCAACTGTGCTTGATGCCTCCAAAAATATTCAGCAAGAGGATTCTTTCCAATCAAGTCAAACAGAAACAATACAGTAACTATTATTATCACTCGCTGTCGGTGTCTCACTGTCACACTGGTCACCTGTGAGTCTAAATTTCTAAACAAGCCCATCCTAGTTTTCATGAGGCAAATTAACCACACTAGGTTAAAGCTCTGGGAAAACTGCTAACTCCTGCAGAATATACGGGCCAGAATAAGCAGCTCGGGCAGCTCCCAGCTCTACATTTCCATAACTCAGAGCTCTCCCTGAGCCACAGGTGCGATCAGGGTCCAGGTACTAACAGAGACTGGAGCCTGCCTGCTCCAGGAACCAGGGTTCCGAGTTCACTCTGCGGGAGAAACCGTATGTGGGCCATCTCAGATAACAAGCTCCCCTGACTCCACCATTAAAGCTGACTTAAGAAGTTCCTCTCTTTCTGATGGAAGGAAATCCTTTTGTGGCAAGCAGAAGGAAGCATTTTTCTGCTTATCCATGCTTAAATGAGAGACTTCCTGTTTCCTAACACCAATTATAGCCAACCTGAAAAAACGAGTTTTAGTTATTTAAAACACACATAAAAAGTTCTCATCAGTGTCTATTATCCAATAATGTCATTTAAGCCTCAATTTTTAGCCATGATGATATGGTGAACAGTGAGTAGCCTAAGAAATTAAATGTTTATGAAATCATCAGTATCGCTGTTAAGTGAATTACATGTATTAAAACATATTACATGTAATATTTTTATGACCAGCTTTTAAAAAGAAAATATTATCAACAATTCTGCCCTTGGTAAAGAAAATCTATTCTTAGAAGACTTTAGATGATTTGGTTTTCTTTAACAGTCAAAGTACTGTTTGAAAATTTATTAAAGTACTCTCTGATAAACACTTTCTTATTTATTCTAAATGACATTGTGTTAATGTATCATGTTAATCTGCTTAAACATGTGCACTAAGGGAATCTGTTCAATAAGCTAACAGTTTAATACTGTCTCACCCAGAGACACGAAAGTGATTAAGACTCGCCTGCTGCAGGCTACTACAGGGTGACACGGACGATGATAAATGAGCAGAGGAAGACGCTGCACTTGGTGGGCTGGTGAAGGATTTCCACCTTCCCAAATACAGGGCAAAAGTGAACTTAAACTGAGCGACTATCTTCAGTTCAGTGAATCTTAACCGAGCAACCAAATACATTCCACGTGGAGGCTGGGTGCTGGGAGTCCACGACCAGGGTCCACAGAAAAGTCAGAAGCACAGAAGTTCTCAACACGGAGGCGGCGTTCACACAAGGCACTCGCGAAGTCACACGAAAACAAGGCTTTGGGAACTGCCTGAACATAGGCAGGTAGGTGCAAGTACTACTACAGAACAATTCACCGAACATTTCTCTTTCTTACCTCTTCTACATTTGTACTGGATTTTGCACTTGTCTCCAAGAATTTAATCCCATAGTCAATTGCTAACTGAAAGGCAAACAGAAACATTTAAGTACAGTGCACATCGCTTGAACATATAAAGTATTTATATTTCCTAAGTTTTTCAAAGTCCCAAAGGTAGAGCATCTAGTTCAGAATTCCTGAGGTTCTCAAATCTCTCTGCTTTCTTCTGTTGTGTCTGGAACGGAGACATCTCACTTCACCGTCGTCAGTAACGTGGCACCACTTCCACCCAAAACACCATCGAAGTACTTCTCTGTTTTCCTATTACACTTTGAGTTCTCTAATATTCCTACAAGAAAAACTGTGACAGACACTCACCTCCCCACCACTAATTTGGGATTCGTTCACCTCCTTTATCTGCTCTTAAAGTGCAATTCTCCAACACTTACTATGCTGACTTTTCTTTCTTTTTTTTTTTTATCTTCATCCGAGGATATTTTTCCAATTTTTTGTACAGATCGAGTGGGAGGGAGAGAGAGGAAGGGAGAGAGAGAGAAACATCGACGTGAAGGGACACATCGAGTGGCTGCCACCCGCACGACCAACCAGGGCCGGGGACAAACTGCAACCGAGGTACGTGCCCTTAACGGGAACCAAACCCGGGTCTCTCCAGACCGCAGGCCGATGCTCTAACCGCTGAGCCAAACTGGCCAGGGCTATGCTGACTTTTCATTATTTTTTAATAAATTGGTGCTTAACAGAAAAGCTTAAAATACTAAGTATTCATTGCTTTGGTTTCTATTAATTGTGACAAATGGGAACTCTTCCATATTTCCCAGAGTTCCCAGTCATTTATAACAATAAGATTAAGAGAAACTTTTTAGGGGAAAAAAGTTTCAGACTGAAAACCATGTGTCATATAAAAAAGGCTAAAGCAAAGATGTAAACATTGAAGCCTCTATATTGTTTTAGAAAATGCCATAGACGTAAATATACACATATAATAAACTCCTTTGCTTTGCAGGACAGGACACAAAATAGAGAAATGCCTATAAATGACCAATAAATGACATCCATAACTTGATGAATTACAAAGAGTTTATCCATAATGACCTAAATTTAATGTGTAGTAAAATATTCCTTAAAAAAGAATGAATTGGAAAATGATTACTGTTGAACTTCACTTATCCTATTACTTTTTTCCAAAGAGAATACAATTATTTTAACTTTAAAACTGGGCATTTTCACACAGATATGGAAGAAACAGCCTGAACTCAAAGCTGTAGGAATCTGAAAAAGAACCAATTTGTATCTCCCAGAAAAGAGCAAATTCTTTAGGACTGAGTCATGACTACATAATATATAGAGTTGCATCTCGAATACTAATTTGTACCATTCAAATATGGATTACATCTCTGTTGTTTTTAAAGGATTAAAATATAGATATTTTAAAAACTTAAATCAACAATTATACTAAGAAAATAAATGTTTAACGTGAGTAGATCAGAATATTTATGCATTCAGTTCAAATTTACCTTCTCCCCTCTTTCTTTGGACACTTGTCTTTTGTCATTCATATCACATTTGTTACCCAGGATCATTCTTTCAACATCTGAAGAAGCATGCTGCAAGGAGAACATAGTATGTTATAAAAACAGCCTGAGGAAGACACAGTTATTCAATAGACAAATCCTAACATACTCATGACTTCAATAATTAAGACAAATAATCTTTCACTCGACACAAAGCACGACTCAGAGGAAAATTTAAAAGATGGGAGGAGGGGAAAAGCTACAGTCTAAGAGGCCATGCAGACTTGCTTCCCAAAGGCTCGCAGTCATTCTCCTGTCTTTTTGTACGTGAACAAACAGAAATAAAACTTATGGTTACCTAACAATAAAACTTCCAAATACTAGTTTGAGTAAAAGAAGAAAAAAAAAACTGGGTACTGAGTGAGCCAATGGAGAAGGTATTTTGGATTCTGAATTACTTAAGAAATGAATTCATGTAGGTTAATGTGTACAAAATCACTTCTGAGTTAGCTTTCTTTCTGAAATGTCAAAGACATAAAATCTTAATGCTAATCAATCTGGAATTAAACCAAATTTCAAATATCTAAGATGGAGGAAATGGCCCTGGCTGGTTTGGCTCAGCGGTTACAGCGTCGGCCTGTGGTCCAGAGAGACTTGGGTTCGGTTCCCGCTAAGGGCATGTACCTCGGTTGCAGTTTGTCTCCGGCCCTGGTTGGGTCGTGTGGGTGGCAGCCACTCGATGTGTCCCTTTCACGTCGATGTTTCTCTCTCCCTCTCTCTTCCTCTCTCTCCCTCCCACTCTATCTGAACAAAAAATGAAAAAAAATCTGCGGGTGAGGATAAAAAAAATATATAAATATATATGTATAAGATTAAGAAAATGTTAGAAGGGCAAAATGATAAGTTGCTGGAATGAAGATTTATTTTTTGCAAGTCAAACAGATGGTGAAACAGATAGAACCCAGGAATCAGATGTTTTAATCCTGGCTCTTCTTTTTTTTTTTAAATATGTTTTATTGATTTTAGAGAGAGCGGAAGGGAGAGGGAAAGAGAGAGAGAAACATGGATTGGCTGCCTCCTGCACACTCCCCACTGGGGATCCAGCCCAAAACCCACAACCCGCAACCCAGGTATGTGCCCTGACCCGGAATGGAACTTGCATCCTCTGAGTGCACAAGACAACACTCAACCAATGGAGCCACACTGGCCAGGGCTAGGCTTTTCTTTTTAAAGTGTATATTAGCAAGGGTAAGTTACTTTTTTCTGGCCTCAGTTTTCTCACATGTAAAATGGGAACTTAGATTAAATTATTTCCAAGATCTGGCCCAAATTTAGAATTCTGTGAAATTGCTCCTCTGTCTGCCTCTGCACCCCTCACCCCGATTCAGCAGGGCAGTCAGACGGGCAGAGGGGAGATCTCGCCCTCCCTGGTGCTCCTCAGAGCGAGGTCCTGCCGGCCCCTGCCCTGCGTCTCTCCCAGCGTCGTCATGATGATCTCCAGCACCACCATTCCCTTCTCATACATACCTCTTCAATGTTTCTTATCCAATTTTTAATATTGTCAAAGGACTTTTCATTTGTGATGTCATAGACCAGCATAATTCCCTGTAGGAGGAAAAATGATCTTTATTTAGTACTGTATGTATTTAAAGCTGTGAAATATAATGTAAATGTACTCCTTCCTTCCAGAAACCTTTTGTTTTTTTGTTTGAGGTTTTTCTTTTCTTCTTTTCTTTTCTTATCTTTATAAAAGGGATTAATAATAATATTTAAAGTACGGAGAAGCAAAAATAAATAAATAGATTCTTCCACTGTCTTGCCATGTAAATAAATACTCTGTTAACATTTTCACTGTTAACCTTTAATGAATTAGTGATTATGGTAAAGATGATACACCCTTTCTCCCTGACCTCACATGATAAGAATCAGCACCAACCGGAGCTGAAAGACGTGGAAGTTAAACAGAGATGGCATTGAGAGTAAGAGGCGATCACTTCTGTCGTGCGCTTGTTTATTCCAAGTAGAAACTGTCTAGCTTCTTACTCCTACACTAAAACTGTAACCATACTGCTTTAAAATTATTTATTTTTATACAGGCTCATCAAAATGTCACATCTGTCTAAGTAAATCACAGACACGTATAATACTTTTGTAATACAAGTTTAATGAAAGGCATTGTCATCATATTTTTAAAGATCCCACAGCTGGTGCTTCTAAAGGGTTTATCTGCTAAATGTTTCAACTGATGCCTGTAGGCTAATATTCCAAAATCTGTATCACCAGACCACACTCCTGTGTTAAGTGCTAGATCCACCTGCCCATTCCCCAGTCAGCAAATAGTTAGTGGGCACCTCCTATCTGCCTGATACTACACTAAGTACTCCCAGCAGTGAACATGATAGACAAGGCCCCCTTCTCTCACAAAAACAATAATCCAATAATTATACAATTATAATTTTGAGAATCACTATAAAGAAGAACGAGGAGCTCTGAATACAAATGCTAATCTAATCTGGCTGATGGGCTGAGTGGTTAGGAAAGGCTTCCCTGAGAAAATGACAGTAAGGCCAAGGCCTGAGGTCTGAGCAGACCCGAAGTGGGCAAAGGGGCGGAGGCTTGGGTGAAGAGGGAAAGAGCACAGGGCCTGGCACAGAGGAGAAACGGTATAAATATCTTGCTGACCAGGAAGGCCCAGAACCTCCGGGGCTGAAAGAAAGTCAGCTTGGCAACAGTGCACAGGTCCAATGGGAGAAGAGCACAAGATGTGGCCAAAGAGACAGACAGCGGTCAGCTGTGACTTGGAAACCAGTAATTGGACATTGCTTCCCAGATGTCCTCTGTGGTCACTGAAAACTCAAGTAAGTAAAACATGAGGCTCCCTCTGTCCCCGCCAGCTAGCCCGAGCAGGCCCCTGGGAGCATCTCCTTCACAGTCACTAAGTCCTGCAGGACCAACAGCCTCAATAGTCCCAGAATATGACCCCACCCTCCCCACACACATGAATGGCCTTATTCATATTCTCAGCAAGTAACTTTTACCTGGATTACTGTCATAGTCTTTAGTTGGTCCCCCTGCTTTCATTCTTAACCACCTCTAATCCACAAGGACACCAGAGTTACCATTTTATGGACACCTCTCCATTGTACTCATGATTAAAGTAAAAGTTCCTAACATGATGGGCATTGTCCTTCAGGGTCTGGCTTCCAACTTAGTAAATAAATGTAAAAATAAATAATATAAAAAACACATGTACACATAGATAAAAGAATCCAGGAAACAATGAAATGTTAACAGAAGCTATCTTAAGGTAGTGCAATTATGGATGATTTCTTGGGATTTTCAAAGTTTTCTACACTACACCTAACCTTTTGACAACCAGAAAAATCAATATTATTGCTTAAATGACAAACTGATATCCTCTATCCTCCCTCCTCCCAGCCTGAAATGCAAACATTTCATTTTGGATACACAGTAAAGAAAAGTATTTAGGTTAAGTACTTTATACATAATTATCTCAGTATATTCTCAAAAGAATCCTGTAAAAAAAAAAAAAAAATCAAAGTGGACAACTGTACATTTAAATGGTCAGTTTTATGTTATGTATATTTTACCACCAAAAAAAAAAAAAAGAACCCTCAAATGGAATCTGAATAATTCCTGATTCAAAGTATTTAGCTGCCTATAATACTAACATTAATAAATAACTGCCATAGCTCTTCGACCCTTTGGGCTATATGGGCGACCTCGGTCTTCACTGCCTCCTGTTTGTCAGTGGCACTCTGGATGGTTAGCACAGGAAGTGTGAACACAGTGTAGTGGTTAAGGACATAGGCTCTGGAGTCAAGAAGCATCTCCTCAAAGATCCCAGGATGTAATTTTATCCCTGAGGCTCCTTTTCTCATTTGTAAAATGAGGACAGCTTGTTTTCCACACTGGATTCTTTTGAGAATCTACTGAGATATTATGTATAAAGTACTTAACCTAGAACCCAGAACACAGCTTGGACTCAATTAATGGCAGCTGTTTTTAATTTATATCTTTGATTCAATAGCAGAAACAGTTTGGCTATTTCCTATGTAACCAAACTGATATTTTGAATCAGCGGGAAATACAAACTCGAGTATACTAGTTAAAACTTTATATATCTTGTTCATTATATTCCACAAATAAGTGAGATCATGTGATATTTGTCTTTCTCTGCTTGGTTTGTTTCACTTAGCGTAATACTCTCCAGGTCCATCCATGCTGCTGCAAAGGATAAGAGATCCTTCTTTTCTACAGCGGCTTAGTAAATGTACCAGTTTTTTAATCCACTCATCTACTGATGGGCATTTGGGCTGTTTCTAGCTCTTAGTTATTATAAATAATGCTGCTATGAACATAGGGGTGCATATTTTCTTTCTGATTGGTGTTCTGGGATTCTTAGGATATATTCCTAGAAGTGGAATTACTGGGCTCCTTAGAGTCCTCAGGAAAATGTTCATCTATGAGAAATGTTGATAATGCAATGATATGGTCCTTTTCTCCAAAGGTCCAACTGTCCATCAGGGCTGCTATGCCTATGAATGGTGCTAAATAGCTTGAAAAAGACCAAAAGACTCTGTGGCAGACTCCAATGCAGTGCTCGCCAACACGCTGCACACCTAACCCAACCCCACTGCACCTGCCAGAACCACCATTAGCTGAAATGAGAACATGCCCCACAAGAACACGATGGCCCCACAGCCCACTGGAACAGATGACCTGCAAGATCCACGGCTGAATACAGCAGGATTTCCTGAAGTCTTATCTAAGATTGTTTCTAGGTCTGAAATTTTCCACTGGTTCACCCCTTCAGCAAGTAGTTATTGAGCATCTACTATGTGTCAGGAACTGGCATTATAGCAGAAAAAAAAAAAGACAAAAATCCCTACCTTCAAAATGGAAAACACAATGCTACCTTAGAATAACAACAATTTCTAATTACTTGAAGTAAAGTGAAGAAAGACTAGACAGTAGATAAATGAAAAAGACAGGAAATCTGCAAATCTAAATTAAATAACATTTCAACACCCTCTTTCCTCACACCATGAACTAGAGCTAGACATCCAAGGGAGACCTGCCCGCTCCAAGTGTGCCTGCCCGCTCTCTAGTCAAAACAAGCAGGCAAGTAGGATCAATGTATCACTCCTAGAAAATAATAAACTGGTCTACAGAAAATCTTGTATTTATAAGATGCTTCTAATCAAAATTACCTGTAAACTATCTAAATCACCCCTGCTAAGATGTTCTTATTTATTCCTAAAATCCTTCCTGGGGAAAACAAACAACAAACAAAATTCTTCCTGGCACATGAGATAAGTCCCTTCCCTTTGATTATAATCTAAGCAAAATAGAGAGTAGCTAACAACTATGTTTCTTAAAATGATGACCTTTCACAATCGTAGAAGTATTATAGGGTGAAGAGAGGGGAATACAGATATATAAAATGCTTAGTGGTGTATAATGCCGAGGTGACAGAACTTTGAAAAGGAATCCCCAATATTTTTGTGGGGATGCATTACTAGTACTCAAATAATCGAATGTGAATAGCGATGGAAGAGGAAGGGCGGGCAGCAGGATAATAAAGGGCTCTGTGGATTTAGATCGCATCTTCCTGAGAACAAGGGGACACCTATCACTCCTACATCTCTGTCACCCTGACACCACTCCCAGGCACACACGTCTTTAAATAAACAAACAAACAAACAAACAACAAACAAACAATGAGCTGGGTATGATGGCAGCTGGTACCCCACAGTCTACTAGGTTGAGCTTCATGATCTCAACTGCTCAGCCTTCCAAGACTCTGAGCACAATGAGTTTCATCAAAATTCAAAGTTCCAACTAGTGCCTGCCTGGATTAGGCCAAGAAGCCAGAGATAAAGACCTGGTCCAGACCTGATGTTCTAGGCATGGCTCAGTACAGCTCTGTTTCTAAGCTGTTTACTCACCACTATACTCCACACAGCAACACACGGAATCTGCTCTGAGCCAACAAACAATATAACTGGGTGGCACAGACAAAGCCCTAGGATGGAAATGAGCCAACTGATGATGTTATGCTAACAAGGATAAAGCTACCATGTAGCAAAGAAGGACTTGTAGTCAAGATTCACAAGATTCTAAATCTCAAAGAGTCACATATCATTCAGCAACTTCCTGGCCAACCAGTGGAGGAGAATCCAGAGAGCTGAGCCATCGAGAGGGGATACGTGGGCTTGGTGAGAGATGCGGCACAATCGTGGCAGGGCTGAAGGATGAGAGAGTGCAAGAAATGAATCCTTAGTCACAAGGCCTGTAGTTTGCTGAGATGTGGCAAAGATATTCATAAAAGGAAAAATTAGCAGAGTCGCGCAGTGGAAGTGTGCTGGGCCCAGAAAAGAAAAAAATCACAAAACCATACAATCACTCATGATGTATGGAGGAGTTCTAAAATACCTACAAGCTCAATACCTCTTAATACTGTGAAGACCAGTGACAAAGTATATAGTTACCAAACACACAACATTTTTTCACATCAGAAAATCTATTTTCCCCATTGTACAGACTTTAGCTTGAATTCTATACACTTGACAAATGAATATTCATGTTTTGCTTTCACCTGAAGAGTAACAAAGCCCCTAAACACACTCACCATGGCTCCTCTATAGTATGCTGTCGTGATGGTTCGAAATCTTTCCTGACCCGCTGTGTCCCTAAAATGTTAAACAAAAGGAGAGAGTGGTTTTAAAAGACATCACCAGCATTACTGAGGAGAGCCCCAAAGCTACAGGAGAGAGAATTCTGGTCTGCTCACAAACGCAGGGACTTCAGGGAAGGGGAGGAAGACACAAAGGGAGCCTGTTGTGTGTGTGAGCTGGAGGCAGTGGCGGCTACGGGAGCCTGTCAAGCGCTCACAATGACTTGTGTGAAAACGTGGACCTTGATGATAAAAGCAGCAACAGGAAACCCCATGGCCTGCTAGGAACCGCGTATTGTATTAGTCAAACACATATGGGAGAGAACAGAGAATAGTTCTAAATTCTTGGACTCCTAGAGGTAGTTATAATCCTTTTAAATAAATGCCTAATGATTAAGGTATTTTGCTCTCTTGAGTGAAAGTCTGATTTCTGTACAAAAAAAGCAACTGGGCTGGACTTACTACTGTGTAAATTCTGCTCAGCCGAGCACACTAACATGTTCCTCAATAACTTTTTCAGCTATGGAGCCCATAATTAAATGGGAACCTGGAGTTCAACACATAACTGTTGACAATGTTTCCAAAGACTTTAAAATATGAACAACACCGCAAAATTACATAGGCTTTCATATACTTTTGCATTTTAGCTGATGGTGTACCATTAGAATATATTCTAAAAAACACAAAAGTTTCCAATTACACTTACTGAAGTAATCCTTATAAAGCAGGTAAAATTTCCTTGATATCTGGGGAAATCAGTATTCCTAAATTTGCTACTTACCAGCAGAATTAATTCACTCCCTGTGCTACTAAGACAAACTAAATTGTACAATTTAACTGTAGGGAAGAAAGAGGCATTTGTGAAAAAACACTAGACATCTAATGCATATCAAACCCCAATAAGAGATGAAGGCCCAAAGGAAATATAGATTAAAAGCATTAATAAATCCCTTAATAGTTGTGTATACTTTAGAAGATACTCCCACATTACGCCCACCACAGCCCAGCGTGTGGTAATACCATCATCCTTGTTCTGCAGGAGAGGAAACAGACTCAGGTGGGCTGTCGTCTCAGTTCCGCCACTACCCTTGAATGAGCTCATACCCTTGAACGAGACTCAAGCCACCTACATCTTGGCTGTTTAGTGCATGGCCAGGCCTCACCTCACAATGATCTTATCCAACCCTTCTGCCACTGATTGGAATTAGCTACACAGGGCACTTGTTTGGCAAGGGAAAAAATACAAGCCAAGCATCTTTTTTTAAAAAAATTTATTTTAGGAAGAGAGGAAGAAAGAAGGAGAAATAGAAACATCAATGAGAGAGAACATTGACAGGCCGCCTCCTGCATGCCCCCCACTGGGGATCAGGCCCAGAATCTGGGCATGTGCCCGGACCAGGAATTGAACTGGCGACCTCTTGGTGCATGGGTTGATACTCAACCACTGAGCCACACCAGCCAGGCCAAGCCAAGCATCTTTGAGTAGACCAACCATATTTTCATTCTAATACACTACTTGATTTAGAACCAGTGAGGCTGGAGGGGAAACCCTACCATACTAAGTGTAGGTCCTAAAGACTAAATAGAAACCATTTTGCTGCTGAGAGTATCCATAAATAGTGTGCCCTGATGTTATATTAAATTCTAATTAGCTGATCACCCACAGGCTCCTAGAAACACTTCCTACTGCTATGATCAGAACTATACAGCACAGAATCAGAAATTCTCTTTCCTTTTCCCTTAAAAAACTGTTTTATGTCTTTAAAATATTTGGCTTCTTATTAATACTAATAGATGAAAAGGGTAGCTGGTGGTAACCTCTACAATGTTTTCCAATGACATGTACTGGGAACCACTATACTAATATATGAAACTGACATGATGTTCCAGGAGATCTGGGTAGCTGTTCAAGCTTTATCACTAATCCAGACATATGCTCTCAGATGAATTTAACCACTCTAAGGCCTAGTTTCCTCCTTGGTAAAAGAAGTGGTAGTGAATTTCGATACAATGTTCTAATTCTATTCCTATTCTGAGGTTCAAAGAAGAAAAACAGCCTAAGAAATAAGACCATATATATTATTTCACTATTTTATCCTTTGTAGTCTATGTACAGCTCTAAATTTCTCAGCTATGTCTGGTGCTGTCATGATCACACATTAGATCAGTAAACATCATCAAAAACCGTCCCATGGCTCCAATTCTATGTGGCTCCATGGAAGGTCCTATACTGAAAGACATGGAAGACATTAAACCAGTTTACAGGTTAAAAAAAAAAAAAATCTATGAAGAACTTTTTAGTTCAAGCCAAAAATATTCAACCTAGCAATCTGGAAGAACCATATTTACTCACTGGAGTTTGAGAGATTCTGCAGGAACTAACCAATCAGTTTGGGTGACCTTAAGGAGATCTTTGCCTTGCATATTATGACATGAGATATGAGAAGTACGATGTTTTTCTTTCTTATTTCCTAGTCCAGTGTTCCTTATATATTTTTATTTAATGAGATTATGCAAATAAGTGATAAAATATCAGAACTTGAGGGCAGCAACTCAGATACCATCAGTCTAATCAATCAATTTACAAACGAGGGGAGAGGATGTGAAAATGGAGGCGGAGTGAATGGAAGCTACACAGACGATCTCCCAGGACCAAATGGGAATTACAACTAAAATAAAGACAAATCCTCGGAAAGAAGCTACAAATGAGGGAAAGTTGGCTCTAAGAAGGGAAGCAACTGGGCCATGCCCTCAAATTAGAGGTAGTCCTGGCTAGAACCTAGACCTGCACTTTCTGTTCAGTGTTCCTACCACTTGACTACTAAGCCTTACCTGATTTCACAGCTGCAGAAACTACAATAAAAAAGTAGCCCTGGCCGTTGTGGCTTCGTGGTTAGAGCGTCAGACTGTGCACCAAAGGATATCGGGTTCAATTCCCAGTCAAGGGCATGTACCCGGGTTGCAGATTCGATCCCTGGCTCCAGTTGGGGTATGTGTCTCTCTCACATTGATGTTTCTATCTCTCTCTCTTCCCCTCCCTCCTTTCTGCTCTCATAAAATAAAAATTAAAAAAAAAAAAAAATCAATGGAAAAAATATCCTTGAGTGAGGATTAACAACAACAAAAAGTAATTTATACTCTAGAATTTACTTTCCTCCTCTATAAAATTAGCATTTGGGAAGAATGAGTGCTCAGATCTCTTCTGGCTGTGGGTTAGTGAGTGATACCATTCCTTACCTTCCCACTCTTGGTGGAGAGACCTTTGAATACCCATTTCCCCTTGATTCTGATGAAGAAGAGATGTTTTAGCTATCACAAAATACCTCTAACTTATCACAATGCACATTTTTATTCCCACGTTCAATTCCTGACTAAAGTATAAACTTTGTGTGTGTGTGTGTGTGTATAGATATATATATATATATATATTTACTTACCATATCTGAAGCTTAATTTTCTTTCCATCTAGTTCTATCGTTCTGATTTTAAAATCAATTCCTGCCAGAAAAAGAAAGACACGCTAAATTTCTTCAAATATAGTCCCAGTCTTATCATCCAAGCCTTATTGGGAAAAGAACAAAGATTTCTATTGAAAGAAAGAAAAAAAAGCTCTCCAACGCCCTGGAAAATGTGAACACAGAGAGGGTGTGAATGGTATGTTTCTTCTGAATGCAGGCTGAAGAAAGGAATGCTAATTACTCTGCAAAGAATTCCCACACATGTTAAATGCAATGTCTTATATGCCTCATTATTTTGACATAAATGGCTCACATCTTCTCAAAGTTACATAATGTAGATAGAGAATATGCTATATTTTCTACATATAAACAATGTTTCCCACCCCTCGTGCCCCATCCGTCCCTAAAGATGGCTGTGGGACCTCTTAACAATGTCTGCCTCCATCTCCCTTCCACTTGTTTCTTTAAAATCTGCAACTGGCTAAGGAAAAAAAGAAAAAGAAAGAAAGGAAAAAATTACAACAATAAACCAATCAAACAAAACCGTATCTATTTGAGGGCAGAAATGGGAAAACTTGTATGTTTATTATACAGTTAAGAAGTATTTTACATACATTTAAATAAATGTTCCCTGCATTTTACTGGCTACAACTGAAATAACTAAAATGATTTTAGCCCCGGATGCACTTTAGAATTACCTGGGGAACTTTAAAAAACAACAACAACAAATCTCATAACTAGGCCTACTTCCTTCCCAAAATTCTGAGATTCTGATCTAATGGGTCAAGGGTAAAGGTCTGTGCACTAGAAATTTTCAAAACTCTTTACGTAATTAATTTTAATCTAAAACCAAAGTTAAGAAGCACTCAACTGGGCCTGACAGGTAGCATGTGAAAGTCATTTGTGGCTTGGGCAAGCACTCCAAATTCAACCCCTCCCTCACCTGTCTGCCCCCGCCCCCCCAGGTAGCTAAAGGAACCTATTAGTGGATACAAATTGGTTGCAATCTGCTAAATCCTCATCATCTGGTTACTCAGCTTTGTTTTAGATTTTTCTACAGTTGTTCCTTGCCACTTCGCGCTTCGACGTTCGCAGCTTCACTCTATCACGTATTTTTTCAAATATATTCATTAAAAAGTTGATCGAGACAGTGAAAGTGATACAGCACGTGCTCGGTTATTTGAGTCAGTTATACACCCCTGTATTACAATTAAAATTAAAATTACTGTACGTATGGACTGTAGGCCTCTGTATTCGAGCACTCCAGGAATCCTTCAACACCAGGTACAACCTCTAGAGTCTGGAACAGATTAATCGCAATAAATGAGGGACAACTGTATTCTTTTGCTTTTTTTTAATCCTCACCTGAGGACATTTTTCCATTTTTTGTTCAGATAGAGTGGGAGGGAGAGAGAGGAAGAGAGAGAGAGAGAAACATCGACGTGAAGGGACACACCGAGTGGCTGCCACCCGCACAACCCAACCAGGGCTGGAGACAAACTGCAACCGAGGTACATGCCCTTAGTGGTAATGGAACCCTGGTCTCTCTGGACCGCAGGCCGATGCTCTAACTGCTGGGCCAAACTGGCCAGGGCTCTTTTGCATTTTATACAGAACCCTGTAAAGTGGTTTCCAAGACATTTCAAAGAAACACATGTCCATTATGTATCCTCTAAATTGACTTAAACATTAACTGTAGCTATCTGGGGGGAGGAGAAGCCTTTCACGGCTATGTTACTACAATGTTTCTACAAATCGACATTGAGAGCACTCAAAGAGGCTGCTTGCCAGCTTCATATAATGCCTACGCAGAAACCAAGCGGGTTTTCCCCTTCTCTGCATTGCACTTTCCCCCCAGGCTTCTCAATCTTCTTTCCCCTCACTAATAACCACTGTAATTGTTAACAAGTACAATCTGAGACCCATATCCCCAGGTTATCTAGCCCACATTTCCCGCAGGGTACCTCAGTATTGCAAGGTCAACAGTGGCAGAAGCAAAAATGAGCAAAACAGCATAAACACTATAGTTAGCATCACACAGATTTTACTGTGGCCATTGCTCATTTAAGGCTTAACACACATTGATTTTTATTGTGATTTATCTCTTTACACATCTCCCGGTCCAGTGTAACAAAGACCCTCTAGGGATTCTCTGCTACCCTCTATGATTTTTTTTTTTTTTTGGTCGAGGCATTAAGAACAATGCCCAACAGAGGCTCAATAAATGTTTCTTCTTTTTTAAATTCATAATTTTCCAAATTCATAGAAATAGAAAATAGGATGGTAGTTAACAGGCTGGAGAGAGGGGTAAAGGACATTTGTTGTTAAATGGGTATAGTTTAGGATTTGCAAAAGATGAAAAAGTTCTGGAGACCTGTTTGACAATAATGTGACTATACTTAACACTACTGAACTCTACACTTAAAAATGGTTAAGATGATAAATCTTGTGTGTGTGTGTGTGTTTAACCGTAATAATTTTTAAAAAATTCCATGACTCAAAATGCTGACTGTATAGCTGGAAAATTAACTTTCTCAAGTGGAAGGCTAACGTTCAACATTCCATCATTTAATAGTTCATTCACAGTTTAAGTAAGATGTGATGTATATCAAATGCCTGTTTATAGGAATACGTTCCTTATTCTGGCTTATTGAGATTGTAACTCCTGTTCTTTCAAGATTGTTTTTGCCTGTAGTTGGGAGTCACAGGCAACTTTTCCACCTTCATCCAACAAAGCCATTTTGAGGCTCCTTTAAAGTCTCAGTTACTGTCCATTCATTTTAAACATTCAGAAAACTTTCTACTGACCTAGCCTTTTGTTTTTTGTATTTGTTAGAAGGATTACCTTTCTGTTATCTGAGGAGGTTTAACCATTATCTGGGAAACTTAACCATCTTTTCACTATTCAGTGGTTTTCAATGCTGTAAGAGTTGTGAACTGGTCTTTAGCTTTTGTTTATGTGCCTGTCGGGAGCCAGTTGACAGACAAATGCTGTAGAGCACAGTCAAATGAACACAACTTGAATTTTATTAAAAATGAAAAACATTGTTGCTGGAAGTCAAAAGACCTAGACTGGCCCTGGCCAGTTTGGCTCAGCAGTTAGAGCGTCGGCCTGCGGACCAGAGAGACCCGGGTTTGGTTCCCGCTAAGGGCACGTACCTCGGTTGGTTTGTCCCTGGCCCCAGTTCGGGTCATGTGGGTGGCAACCACTCGATGTGTCTCTCTCACATTGATGTTTCTCTCTCTTTCTCTTCTTCCCTCTCTCCCTCCCGCTCTATCTGAAGATACATGCAAAAATGTCCTCCGGTGAGGATAAAAAAAAAAAAAGACCTAGATTGTAGGTTAGGTTCTGTCTTTAACAACTTCTGGGAGGTTGCTTCATTGCTTTGAACCTCTATTCTCTTCATCCTTAAAAAAAGATTGAGAGGATCTACTAGGTGAATTAGATAATGGGTATGACTGTGCTGTGGGAACTCTGAAATTCCATATAAATGTAAGAGATGACACATTCAGATTCTATCATCCTGCAGTTCTTGTCAGTTCATGCATGGATTATGAGAACAGCTTCCCAGGACACTGTGCCAACCTCTCTCCCTGGACAACTTGCCGCCAGCAACTGTGAGAATAACTTTCAGCAATCCCTGTGGTAACGTCACCTCACTATTTAGGAAGCCGTGGAGCCAACTTCCAACTTCCTCCTCCTGGTAATGCCGTCTGTTCCCCGGGATACACCGCTCTCCTGATACTGCCGCCCTCTGAGACTCTTCAGCTTCGGCCTCTTTCTCTCAGGGCCGCACACGTCCCCCCTCTGTGCATGGCCACCGCACTGGGCAGCCTTCTCTGAGGATGCCTCTCTACCCAGGCAGCCGCCCCCCTCCTTCCTTCCTCAGCTGTCCACTCAGCCGTGCCCATCACTTCTCCAAGGCCTGGCTTTGGCACAGTAATTCAACCCCGTGTTATCTGGCTTATTAACATACTGCTCTGAATTGCTCTCACATCGAGCAAGGGCTCAATCCTCTCTGCCAGTTAGGCTGCACACAGAAACATGTACACAGTAGACACTAAATGAAAGGTTAAACCCTCTTATGAAATGACATAATTCTACCAAGTGTGGAGAAAGCTAAGAAAACCATGGAAGTTCAAAGTTTTCTTAGTATATATACTGCAGTAACAATAGTAAGGATGCTGAGAAATCTTGTTACAGTAGAATAAACAAAGATCTTTATATTACAATTTGTTTGACAACAATATCAGTAAAATATATAGATTAATAATCACCTTAAATTTTAATGGAAAAATAACTTCCTGAGGCTACTCCAAGATGAAAAGAATAACCAGTCATAAGAATAATAATACAATTATACCTATTAGTATGCTTTCTGCTGCAACAGAAACCCCAAATCAAACTATCTTAAGGTAATTTGTTGACTCATATAACAAGCCCAGTGGTGAGTTGGGGTTTGGAGATGGTTCAGTCCAGTAGTTCCGGCTCATTTCTCTGCACCTCCTTTGGCTCTACCCTCCTGGGAGTATCAGTTTTATCCTCTGACTGATAGCAGTTCCTGACCACAACAGTAACACCAAGAAGAAAAGAGATCATCATCCTGTGCCTCTTTCTTAAAAGTGAAGAACTATTTCCCCAAAGCCACCAGCGACCTTTCCTTCATGTCTTATTTTTGGATTTTTAACCAGATTTGTAACCATGGGAATGTCACGTTCTAGGGACTAAGGCTGAGTTTCTGAACCAATCACTGCATGGTCAGTTACCAAGATTAAATTAATCTAAACCTATCCTAAATTTAGATTAATCGAGCCCCATCCCTGCAGCTGGGTCACTCCCTGCAGACCCACAGGGCTGCTAAAATTAGGAAAGCAGAAAAGCTGTTGAGTCAATCATAATATCTGTTACAATACTCATATCTAACTAATTAGTACAACTTTATGTTCATAACCATATGAAACAAATCATAACAGCTATCCCTACTACCCTGGCATGAACGTTATTAAATTTTGTGATAACTATAGTACTTCTCTGAAGGTAATTTGGTCTAGTGTTCAGCCATGAAGCAGAAAATATGAAGATAAAAAAAGGACAATGAGCAACCCAAGTAGCTGCCACAACATCTCCATGCTAAATCGTGATCACTGCCAGGGGAGTCCTCGTGCCCATGGTCCCAAAGACCTGGCTGTGTTCCAGCCCCGAACAATTAGACTGTAAATGAGGGGCTATCATATCAACAGCAGCAAGAACTACATTACAGCTCATCCTGTGGTAAGGGAGCAACTTTCCCCACCCTCCTCATTTTAAAGGACTATATAAATCTCAAAAAATACAGCTTCGAAGGGCATTACATTTTGGGTCAAAATGCCCTTTATATTTCAATAGCCTTTGGAAAGCACTGGGTTTTTTTGGCAGCATATCTAGTACAATCATTCATGTTCAAAATGATGACCCTGAGTCATCTCAACTCATGAGCAATCCACGAGCTGCCAGGCTGCATGCAGCCTTCCCAGCTGGTCACGCAGCCCAACATCCACGTTCAGGAGGCAAGACTCCAATGCTGCTTCCATGTTTCTCGAATATGCCCCGTCATTAATTTTTTTTATGGCTTGAAAGCAGTGCCAGTTTTCTCATTAATATTTATCTAGTCAATAAAATAGAAAATCTACATTATAAGAAAACATTCCCAAGAGACTCAAAGTCACTTTCATTTTGAATTAAACATACACACACACACATAGATTTTTACTTTTCCTGAACTGATTCTCACGCTAAATAGTTGCACATAATTAATACATATTACACACTATAAGGAGGCAGGAAAGCAAACATGAAAGGAATCATAGATTTCTAGACCTAGAAAGTACCTTAGGGCGCTGCAAGGGTAACTCAGTTGGATAGAGTATCGTCCTGAGACACCAAGGTTGAGGGTTCAATTCCCAGGCAGGGCACATACAAGAATCAAGCAATGAATGTATAAATAAATTGAACAGCAAGTCGATCTCTCTCTCAAAACAATCAATAAACAGAAAAATATAAAGTACCTTAGAGGTTGTTAAGTCCAGTCTTCCCTTTGTACCTAAGAAAACTGAGCCCAGGAGACACAGCAACTTACCAGATTAACAAAGACCAATTCAAAAAGGGGTTAAAAGTCAATCTGGGCATTTAAAGATCAGGCCTTCCCAAACAGACTTGTATGAGAACATCCATGTCTCCTGAGGATTGCTCTTTAAGGATTATAACAAAACCCAAGCAACAACGAAAATGTCCACAGTAGGAGAACACCTTGGTATACAGGGGAACACTCATAAGCAGTGAACAACAGCTACACATATCAACATGAGTGAATCTAAATAAAAACAAGGTTAAGTGAAAAGAATAACTGCAAAAATTTAAAGTCAAATCATTTCAGTAAAATTTCAGAAATATCCAAACCAGCCTAGCCAGTGTGGCTCAGTTGGTTGAGCATTGTCCTGTGCACCAAAAGGTCACCAGTTCAATTCCCAGTCAGGGCACAGGCCCGGGTTGTGGGTTTATCTCCCAGTTAGCGTATTAGGGTATGTGCATACAGGAAGCAGCCAATCGATGTTTCTCTCTCTCTCTCTCCCTAAAATCAATAAAAACATATTTAAAAAAAAACAAACACCCAAACCAACAGTATGTATCATTTTTATATATCTCCAGGTTTAATTTAAGTATAAAAACATGCACAAGAATGATTATCAACAAAATCCAGATAACCGTTACCTCTGGAGAGAAATAGAAGAGGAGGAATTAGGGAGGGGTTCCTTCCAGTGAATCACAAAGACATCAACTCTATAATTTATTATTTCTAAATCTGTGTGATGGTACATGGATGTCGAAATGTTTTACATTAGGTATATTTTTGTATACTTGGAATTGCTCATAGTTTTTAAAAAGCACTAATTAGGTATCTAGAAAAATGACACCTGGAGGCACTCATTCGTTCATGGTAGTAGAAAATCAGATCAAATTTTAGAGAGGAAAGGTACCTTCTGGATTTAGTGGAGAGGCGGAGCAGGCAGTACCTCCTCCCGCCCTTACTCCAAATAAAGAGGGCCTGTGACCTAGAGCAAGTCTAGATCAAGTTCGGAAAGTGACAGGGCAGATCAGGAGCCTGGGGTAGTAGGGAGGGCTGGCTACTCAGATTTTAAGCAGGGGTTCAGGAACATTTCCTTCCCTTCTTGGAGGAATAGGAGCTTCCACTTGGGCCAAGGGCAACATTTGGTCACTGTTGGGAGTGGCACTCTGGGAGAGGAACAAAGAAGTTCTGATTTTTTTCATTCCAAGAGGGCCTGGAGAAGGGGGGTGGGGGGCAGCTCTGCCCTGCCCCTCTGAGGAGAAGGTCAAGTCATACTTGAGGCCTCTGCATTCATTGTCTAGGCAACTCACAGGAACCAGGGCTGGCAGAGACCTGGCATGAGCTGGAGTGAGGGACATGAAGTCAGCACTTGCAAAAAGACAGCTTATCAGATATTTCTCAGAAACCTGGGTGCAGCTGAGGGCAGCTGGAGGGAGGGCTTGACCAGCAGTACAGAAGGAAAAAAGAAGGAAAGAAACTTTGAACTTGACTCAACCCCACAGTTAACAGATGTAAAAGGGAAAAGAAACTTGGAATGACTAGTATTGGGTCACCTTTCATTCCACAAATTAGATGTAATTTAACATGGAAAGGGAACAGATTAACAAAATTATTTTACATTAAAGTCAAATTAGTCAGCCAACAGATAATAATAATATAATCTTTTTTGTTTCAAGAGAATAGGGAGGTTTCTCTTGGGTTTGTGAATAAATGAAAGGATACCATTGCTGGAGTATAGGAAAGAGTAGGAAGAGGACTTTTCCTGGCCTTAAGATAACTCTCTGGGGCCAGCCAGTTGTCCTGACCTTCAGCATAAGCTGCGACTTGATGCATTTTTGCCCGGTGGGTGGTGCACCACACACAGCTCTCGCTCCTGTCGGGTGCACTATCTCAGCTTATGTGGGAAAGTCTGCTGCCTGGCCCAGGAAAAGCAGGGAACTTCAAATGAGGTTTTAAATACTTGGTTCTCACTGAAATTATTTTAGAAGTCCTATTTGGATGCAGTCAAGAGAGCCACGGAAAAAAATTCAGATTTCTGGGACATTTAGCCTTCCAGTGAATGACAACAATGCAAGATTCCAATGCTGGGTTTAACATTGATGAAGAAAAAACATGGATTATCTATCCCCTTTGACTCACTTTAAGAAGCTGAAAGTTAACACTGCAACTTTTACAATTAAAACATGTACTTTGGTCTGGCTGGTGTGGCTCAGTGGTTGAGCGTCGACCCATGTACCAAGAGGTTGCCAGACGATTCCTGCTCAGGGCACATGCCCAGGTTGTGGGCCCAATCCCCGGTGGGGGGCATGCAGGAGGCGGCCAATCAATGTTCTCTCTCATTAATATTTCTATCTCTCTCTTTCTCTCATTTCCTCTCTCTCTAAAATCAATAAAGGAAAAAAAAATTTAAAAAACATGTACTTTGTTTCAAATGGACATTTGGAAACAACATCTGTGATCCCAGGCTATCTGAATATGGGTTATGTGGTTTGTCTATTTACATTTCAGAAATATCCCAGAAACAGAATAAAAAGTTTCCTAAATATTAAAATCCACTTTAAGAAATGATACATTCCCTTCCTTATCCAGATTTTATTGTTAATGAAGATACAATGTGCATGGATCCTGCCAGTTTTGAAACGTTGACACTATATTTTGCTCATGCTTTTTATGTACTCAATATGGAGATTAACGAACTTTTAGAGTAGCTGACTTTAGGACAATCAGCTAAATTTTCTAATCAGAAAAACAGATTCTTAAAATAAAAGATGTGAGTCATAGATTGAAGCTTTAAATACACCTTTTTTTTTCCCCCCAAATAAATTAAGGGCTTGGAGAAAATATGCAAATGTAGAAATAAAGTTAAGAATATTACTTGGATCAAAAGAGAGGAGTTCAAGGCATTGCTCTTTTGTAAATACACATTTTGTTAGTTCATAAAAGCATATTTTCGCCAAGTACCAATTTTGTGTGATATATTTAGAACCATTTGATTTTTTTTCCTTTTTTTTTTTTTATCCTCACTCAAGGACTTTTTTCCCATTTTTATTCAGATATAGTGGGTGAGAGACAGAGAGAGAGAGAGAGAGAGAGAGAGAAACATTGACCTAAAAGGGACACATCGAGTGGCTGCCTCCAGGGCCAGGGACGAATCGAAACTGAGGTAAGTGCCCTTGGCCGGAACTGAACCCACAACTCATTGGTCTGTGGGCTGACGTTCTAACTGCTGAGCCAAATCAGCCAGGGCTAGAACCATTTAATTTTTGTTTCATTTATATTCAAATATACAATCTGGATTTTTGTTTGAAAATTAGAAAGTCTAAAGTTTGGAAAGAAGAACACTTTAAAATTAAGTTTAGAAGACATTTTAACAACAGTTTGAAATAATCACTGGCAGCCAAATACGTTAGTTTTGTTAAATCCAAGACAGGACAGGGAGGGCTTTTTTTTAAGTGAACTAACAAGTGGTTTGTGAATATAGTTTGCTCTTAAAAGGACACCTGATTTTTAAAAACAGGAGATAGAAAGAAGACTAGAATTCTTCAGATTTCTTTGGTTCTTCCATTCGGTGACTAGGAAGTGATAAATTAAACCCCACCTGTGGTGTAAGTCAACAGTGACACAGATTACCACTTCCTGCTGAAAAAGCTGCACATCTTGACACTCTTAGAATTCCCTAATTGTTACTGAATTAAGTTCAACTCTTGGCATTCTTCATAAGACAGCTGTACCTGTAAAATCTAACCACATCAAAAAAAGATAACAAACTCAAACAAATTCTAGAAGTCAGGAAGGATTTACTGTTTTTCCTTTTGAGCCATAAACATATGCATGACAGATACAAAGACAGTAAAGAATAGTTTTAGGTAATGTCTATATTTGAGAGTCTCCAAGGGCTTTATAGATTTAAGTATACAAATTTAATTAACTCTTTAAATGTTTTCAGGAAATAAAAGGGCAAAATAACAAATCATTATATACTTAAAAACTACTAAAATATAACTATGTGTTGAATCACAAATAAAAGGTTTCTAAAATGCTAGAACTACCAAAATATCAAGAGAGAAAAACAGAAATAGCAAACAAAATGTAACAACACAACTACAATCCCAGGAAGGATTGAGAATTTTAAATTTGAGTAAAGAAGCAGCAGAGATTATCCAGGATTCAGCTCACCATTTGAAAATGGCCAAAATAATGCATGACAAGTCTCTTTTGCAAACCTTGCTTTAAGTGTTACGCAATCTGGAAATAGCAATGTGCTTGAAGTCAAAATGTAGATTCTAGAGGTTCTCAAAGAACAGATGTTTTACCTTCAATAAAATCTCTTTTCATAAAGAACCTAATTTATGAACTAAACTGTCTTGAAGAATAAAAGTTCAGAATGCCTCTGAGATTTCCATCCCTTTCCTATTATTAATTCATGGGCATCTCAAGAACCAAACTGCTCCTAAATGGAACCAGTTGCACCTCCTCTGTAGCACCTATTGTTTTTGAGAAAGTGTGCTTTGAGCAGGCAAACCCTCCAGTATGAGTCATTACCACTTTCCTAAACCTGGAATTTCCTTGTTTGCACTTTGACAACTCCGGGTCAGGTCTTTAGGTTAACAGTGAAGGGAATATTGGGGTTATTCAAAAGATGAAGATAAAAAGGCAAATCCCTGATTTTACATACTACTGCTATAGGAAAACCATACTGCCAAATCACTGGAATTATCATTGGAAAAAATTACAACTACATTCCAGTAATGTTGCACCAAAAATGTAGTGAAACTGATCTGTTAGATCCTTCCAGTTATTGACCATGTATCTTATTTTCCATTCATTTGGAGGTAAGTGAAAGCTAAAAAGAAAAAAAGTTAAAAGTAATAATAACTAAGTAACAATACTATATGGTGCAACTAACTAAAAACAAGTGATATATATTTTGCTCTTTTAGGATGAGTTCTTAAAAGAGAAAAAACAAAAAAGATTGTTACCAATGTAACATATCAGTTAGCAGCTAGGGCTGAAACAGACTCTGGCTACAATTTTATTATTTTCCAGGAAAATTTCCAAATCACTTCTCTAAGAAAGATTTCAACTTATATTCATACAAAATGTAAAATTTAGTAAATTTCCTCACCCTGTCAATACAAATCAACTTTTTTAGTGTGGGGCGCGTGTCTGTACCAAACTACTGGAGGCTGAAGAGAAGAATCATCTAGTCCTGCACTCCTGCAACACCCACCTCACCTCTTCCCATCCTCTTCTCCCAGTGACTTTAGTCTAGATAAAAGGAAAGTGTTCAGAGATGATAAAATAAACATAACTGCAAACTCACATTGCTTAGAATCTAGTTAGCAAGAAAGACTTTTGTTGATCAAAACCAACATCAATGCACCAAGTATAATAAAAGTAAGCAGCACTTACAGCTCCCTGCAGCCAGGGTGACAGATGGATAATGATAATAAGCTATTGCTAATGAGGAGGGTTAAAACAAACAGATGGACTATATGCAAGTAAAAGAATGAGACAAAAAATTAACAAAAAATGGCACAGATTATAGTTTTTCCTTATCAAAAATGAAAAACTTGAACCAATGATTATATCATTCTGATCTGTAAATACAATTCCCTGAATACAAAAGTCTAAAGTTGACAACACTCTATAATCTTCATGTATACAGTTAACACCTCTACAAGCCAATTATGCATCTCCCATAAATATAGTCATCCACCTCTAAATACCTAAGACGTTTTTCTAACTTTATAGGGTGATAAAAGGTTCTGCCACCTAACTACTTCCTTGACTTGGCTTTTAATTTTTTTTTTTTATCCTCACCAGAGGACGTTTTTGCATTTATCCCTAGATAGAGCGGGTGGGAGAGAGGGAGGAAGAGAGAGAGAGAAACATCGATGAGAGAGACACACCGAGTGGCTGCCACCCACACGACCCCAACCGGGGCCGGGGACAAACTGCAACCGAGGTACATGCCCTTAGCAGGAACCAAACCTGGGACTCTCCGGTCCACTGGCCAAAGCTCCAACCGCTGAGCCAACCGTCCAGAGCATCCTTGACTTGGTTTTTAAAACAATACAATGTTACAAGGGGGCTGGACTTACAGATGCCATCCAACTAATGAAGGAGTCAAACACTTTGTATTTTCTCGTCTCCATTGTCCCCTAGCTAATTGCCATTTTAAACTTCAAATATACAAAAGATGAGTAATAATTGTATTCAAAGCATAAAATGAGTGGGTTGTCAAAATATGCTACAGCGGACCTCACATTCAATCATTATTCACCCTAAATCCAAATCCCAGTGTTTGTGGGTGGTAGGGAGGAAGAAAACCTAAACAATATTGACAAGAGGTCATTTTTGTTTTATTTTAATTTTTTTTATAATCCTCACCTGAGGATATTTTTCCATTTATCTTCAGATAGAGTGGGGGCAGGAGAGGGGGAGACAGAGAGAGAGAAACATCAACGTGAGAGAGACATATCGATTTGTTGCCTCCCGCACGATCCTTACCAAGGATGGAACCGCAACCTTTGACCAGAATCGAACCCAAGACTCTGATCCAAGGGCCAACGCTCTAACCACTGAGCAAAACCAGTCAGGGCAAGAGGCCATTTTTAAAACACCATCCTGATACTTTAATGGCTTGGAAAATCAGCCAGTGCCACATAAAACAATTTATCTAAAATTGACCAAAAATTATTTCAAATTACATTTCATCAGCTTGTTTTTATAAAACCAACTTCAAAGTATAATACACTATTCAAGGTCCCAACCCACCCACTCCCAATACCAAGGAAGAGGCCTCAGGTGTTAAAGCAAGAAACTTAACTGCATCGTTTCTACTGACCAGCCCTCAATCTCAGATAGGAAAATTATTTATCTTATATTTCCCTTTACCTACTTCTTTCAAGATTCATAGTTCTTTTTTTTTTTTTTAATCCACATCTGTGCTGAGGATATGTTTATTGATTTGAGAGAGAAAGAAACATCGATCAGTTGCCTCCCATATGTGCACCGACTGGGAATCGAACCCACAGCCAAATGTGTGCCCATAGTTCTTTCCAAATCCTACGGAAACACGTTAAGTACCACTGAATGACTGTTAGCACCTGTCTTTCTCGGGCAAGTTTTACTAAGTCAAAAATACAAAATGTTTTTTAAATAAGTCACAATCAATCAGGCAGATGCCCCAACTGACAGACATGTAAGACACAAAAAACTTATTTAGAAGTCTCTAGCTTGACCGTGGGTCCTGGATGGCAGAGACCCTTATTTCCTCAACACAACACCTAGGAGTGATTGACCAAGAGCTATGCCTTCACTTAGGTAAGTACAGACACACTTCCTTGAAAATGCACCCCCCCCCCCCACACACACACATCTCCTCACTTTCCAATGCTGGAGCAGCCACTGAAGACCTTGCATCTTTTTCACCATGAAGGAATACTTTGAAGTTATTAAAAAAAAAATCCTTGGTCACATCAAGATTACACAGAAACTTAGAAAGTGTTTATGTTATAATGTTATAAAAGCAAAATATAAAGTGTACTATGTAACTATGTAGAAAACGTGCATCTAGCCAGCACCATGTGAAACTGTAAAGTAGTTATATGAGGGTAAGAAGGCTACTGTGAGATGATTTTCAAAATTATGAACTTAAAATTTTCACCTATTTTTCTATTATTTTTGCATTTTTGAGAAAATATTACACATGCTAAAGTTGAAATAGTACTTACTACAACTATATTACAAATTCTGGATGAAAGAAGCTTCGAGGGGCTGCTCTTGGAAAATCTTACCATTGAGTATAATACTGTTTCTATGAGGGAAAAGCATAAAAATGCACAACAAACAAACACTTCACACACTCCATCTGAAAGAGCCCGTGCTAATTAAAGGCTTCCCCTATTATTTACCAAAGAGCTCGGACAAATGTGTCCCTCTTTCTCTAATTCCTACAGTTCCAGTTTCCTTGCTGTCACCTGAAAGAGAATGTGGGAAGACAAAGAAAGGGAAAAGAAATGTGAGCTTGCTTTCACGTGATGTCTTTGTGGCATCTGCAGGAACAAACCCTGGGGAAAGGCCTCGTCTGCAGATTGCATTTTCCATGCTATCCCCGTCCCTAATTAACACAGATAATTCTGAGTCTGCCATACTATAATTTATTAATCATATTCAATTAATCTAATCAGTTGTAAAACAGGAAAGGGCAACAGTGCAAGCTTTAATAAAGTGAGCTCACTGCACTTTGGAAGCTGCTCAGCTGAGGCTCACAGTGAATTCCCACACACCCAAAGGGCAAAAGTGGCCTTGGTGAATAATGTGCACTGTCTATTTTTAACTCATTTTTGTAGTCATAAGGACCCATATTACAATGTGAATTAGAAAAAAGAAACAGCAGGTAGATATAAATTTAAAAAGTAAACTCAGGGATACAGAGGGTAGAGAATTCTAGGTTCTTAAGTATGTAAGGGGTGGGTGGGGCCAGAGTATTGCCCTACATGAACAGCTGAGAAAAAACAAAACAAATGACCATCAAGTTGAAAATTTTACCTCTGCAATTGAAAAGGTAGTATTTTACAATGTTAAAGTTATCAGTTTTTTAACTGATGCAAAAGTATACTGGTAGCATCTTAACTGTAACCCTCAATTACTAATATGAAAGGCAAAAACAATTATCTACTCACATGATTATTTTACAGACACACTGTCATTTCAAGCATGTCCTCAGGCAAGCCCAGGACAGGATTTCCACATCTGGTGGTCACAACGTTGTGTTCCCAGTTTGGACAGCATAGTCATTAGGCCAGGAAATGTATATGATAGTGATGCAAAGAAGTTCAGATACACAATGACTGTGTATTTTTAACCCCAAATGGTCCGTCAGCAGAATGAGGATGGTGAAAGAAAATGTCACAGGTAGCCAGGTCAGTGTGGCTCAGTGCATTGAGCATCGTCCCATGGACTGAGAAGTCCTGGTTTGATTCCTGGTCAGGGCACATGCCCAGGTTGCAGGCTCGATCCCCAGTAGGGGGTGTGCAGGAGGCAGCCAATCGATGTTTCTCTGTCACATCGATGTTTCTCTCTCTCTCAAAAATCAATAGAAACATTTAAAAAAAAGAAAAGAAACTGTCACTGGCCCTTTTGGGAACAGAAGAGATCACAACCACTGGGCTCCTGTTCTTTGCATGAACTTCTGAAAGTAACAGAAGAAAGCAGAAAAAAATTGTACAATCAGAAATACTGATATTTAATCTACTTCAAATAAGCCCTTGCAGGCTTTAAGGTTGAAGTCCATGCTTGTTGATTATGGTACTAACTTTGCAACCAATTCTTCAGCCTATGTGCGAGTATAATCCGTTTTTAAATTATAGAACAGAAACTGAGAAATAGAAACTGATAGGCTTCACAGGGTCTATACAAAGATATGGCTAAAGATTTCTCAACCACAAGAAATACAATGTGGTTAAGCTCAGTCAGATGTAGTCACACTTAATGAAAACTAAGTTGACATATTTTAATATTTAATTTGACAAGGAATATTGAGCCCAACATGAACCTGACACTGTACTAGGCACTGAGGAATGCAAAGAAGGAAAGTTATGGGCTTGAGGGAGTTCCTAGGCTAGCAGTCACTGACATTTCATGTGAAAATCCTACCATCACATTTGTATCTCTTCAGGAGCCGGAACTAACCACAGATGATGAACCAAAAGGAAACATGATTTTCTAAGATATGCAACTGCCTGCTTTAATTCTGTCATTCCTACAAGCAAGCATGTAATTATCTCCCTAAAGGCTGAGAGTAAACAAGTGGCATTTGTCTATCACAAACGGTAAAAATAGTAACAGCAATTTTTCACTGTTGTTTAGAAACCAATTTGGCTTAAGATTTAAGAGTTTTTGTGTTGTGTTTTAAAGTACTCACTATATCCCCTTCACATTCCCTCCCTGCACTCCAGCACACACACTATAGTCTTAATCAAATCTGAAGTTCTCGCTGAGCTCGAAGAGCTTTGATGACCAGCTGAAAATCAAAACGAGCTCATGTATTTCTAAAGAATGGCCATATTAAAAACTGTCACTTTTAGGCTATTACAGTAAAACTGCAATATAACAAACTAATTCAGGCAAGGAAGTGTCCTTTAAAGCCAAAAGTCCATTACATAATAAAGCTGAGAAATGCGTATACTGAAAAATCGACAAGTTTATCTGTTTTTACTTATGCAACATGTTTGTATGTATGTATTAAATTAAGTATGTATGAAAAGTTTAATTTCACAGAAAAGTTTCCTATATGTATTACTGTAATTTTTTGTTTTTTACCTATTACTATAATTAGGTAATAGTAAATGCGTGCATTCACCAGTCACCATGAGTAAACAAATGCACAAGGCTGGGGCATAGTTTAGCGCACGTGGGAACATTCACCTGCAAGAGTAAAACAATCACACCACGTGACAACAGAACTAATTACCATGCATGATGCAGTGATCACACGCTTATCATTCCCTGAACATTGTTTTCAAGTGGTGACACTTGGATTTAAATATGTAGGCTACAGTTGTAGATATTTAATATTTATTTATGTTAGGCGACATTACTACAGTGTTTTGTCCAACATATGGCCTATTCGCTAAAATTTGTTAAAAATAACAGTGAATTAATAACAAAAAGTAACCTGTTAATTTAATTATAAGCAAATCTTATTAGAAGCATTTAAAAATTAACTTGTTAATTAACAGGGTGTTAATTTTCACATATGACATATGGACCAGAAGTTGTGTCTGTTAAATCCAAAATCTGTTAAATCGAGGTCTGAAAAATCAAGGATTTACTGTATTAGCAAAGGCTATCGAATACAGCACACCTCTGTAGCTCAGGTATAGTCTTGAGTCCAGCCTCCAACAAAGTCCTCTGTATGATGAACATGACTAATATCCATTAAAGAGCTACCATTTATGTTGTACTTACTTTACTATGTGCCAACAGCCATGACTATCCCATTTCACAATAAAGAACTTGAGGCTCAAAGAGGTTAAGCAGCTCATCCAAGATGGCAAGCTAACAAGTGGCTGAGCTGGGATACTTGCTAAGGAGAATTCTGTGTGACTCAAGTGGCATGAACGGTGGAATTTCCTTTCAGAATCCTCCCTGGAGGTACTAACTCAGATTACAAAGGATTTGTGAGGAACCACTTTCCAACAGGGCACAGAAATCTGAACCTAGCTCTAGGTCATCTCTAGATCACAAAAGGAGAATGGGTCCTCTCTGGGTGGACCTGAATGTCAGGTATTAGTTCTTTGAGCCCTCTGAGTATGCTTAGTAGAGCCATTCCATAAAGAATTCTTATTCTAGCCCTGGCCGGTTTGGCTCAGCAGTTAGAGCATCGGCCTGCGGTCCGGAGAGACCCGGGTTCGGTTCCCACTAAGGGTATGTACCTCGGTTGCAGTTTGTCCCCGGCCCTGGTCGGTCGTGCGGGTGGCAGCCACTCGATGTGTTCCTTTCACGTTGATGTTTCATTCTCTCTCTGTTCCTCTCTCTCCCTCCCACTCTACCTGAACAAAAAATGGAAAAATATCCTCGGGTGAGGATAAAAAAAAAAGAAAACAAAAGAATTCTTATTCTAGGTTAATCTCAAATAGATCTGATCATCCTGACATCTTGCAAACTGGAAGATTCCATCACTGCAAGTCTGTTTTGAACCAAAGTAAATCTCTCCCCCAGGGCAAGGCCCCAAATAAAGGAATTTCAGGTGAAGGGGCAAAGGGCTCTTATGACTGAAATCTATCCCGGGTTAACCTATAAGACATGGGTTATGACACTTATGCTATACCATGGAACATGCTCTTTGTTCTACAGGCAAGTTTGGGATATGCAGGGTATTATCAGTGCTCAAATGTACTTCTTAAGCATGTGTAAGGTACCTTTTAAATACACCTAAATTTCTTCCTATATGTGATTAATGATTTTTCTCTAATTATAGTTGCATCTTCCAATTCTCAGTTTATAATGAGAAACTATATTAGAAATAACTATAAATGCTCATAAAAAATTGAAATATGACTAGCTAAGAGACTGTTCTGTGACCTCATTGGGGCTCCAAACTCAATGTTCTTTTTACTGTATCACTTGCTTCATTAGGAGACATTTTGTGGGATAATAAAATGGGTTGTTTCATATCACTTCTGAGGCTGCACCATAAGAAAAAACTACATAAAAGACAAAAGAAAAATTCCTTTCTGCAACAATGTATCAGTCAGGGTCTCATCAGGAAAAAGAAACCACTTAAAGAATTTACAACAAAAGGAATTTGATACAGGGACTTGGTTACACAGTCATGAAGTTGCTGAGAGTCAAACAGAAGATAGTAAAAGGTTTGGCAACAGCAGGAAGCCACTACCACCCCAAAGAGAGACAACAGAAGATGGTGTTACTGGAGCTGAAGGCCTAGAGTCACCTGACAAGATGGTGGAAATACTGAGCGCCTGTCCTGTGGGAGCTAGAGGCCCAGAGAAGCCACCTAAAGCAGAAAGGGAGAAGGAGAAATATCCTGGTTTCTCCATTTCTCTTCCCCTCCAATCTCCTGCTGATATCCCTGATTGGCTGAAGCCAGTCTGCAGCCACCTGACCCAGGAGTCTGGGCAGGGGGAAAGGGAGGAGTGGATCAGAGGGAAAACTGACCAAGGACACAAGTAAGCTTTAGCTGCACGAATTTAATGAGTGTTACTGTTAGAAGCCACTGAGATTTTGCAGCTGTGTAACAGCAAAAGCTGGCTGACAGATACTGCCACAAACACCAAGTAGGTGAATAAATAAGCAGACGGAAAAAATAAGATAAACAAAGAATCAAATGTGAAATAATATTAATTATTTTCAATAAGTGCTTTGAGAAAAAACATTTCCACCATTAATGTGTGAGCCTGGGGCAGAGGGCAAGCACTTGTCCGGATCCCCAAGTATGCCCTGGTCCTGCAGGAGAAGCACATTTGAGAACCTGTCTATCTAGCTGGAGGTGGAAAGCAGCCCTGGCCATTTCTAGCTTCACAGTCAACTGGGCAGTTCAGGACGGGATGACCTGGTGAACTGGGAGTGTCATATGCTGGCAAGTCTGGAGCCAGGACTTCCAAAAAGGAAGTCTGTCACTGAGTCAGCAATGTTGCCAAGCCTTAAGCCAGAGAAGTATCAACATAGCTCAAGGGTAGACACTGACATGGTGACTCCAAGCTTTTTGCTTATAATACTTCCATCACAGTACTCACAGTTCAGCCTCGTTAGTTATTTATACTCCCTCCCTTGTCCCAAAATAGACTGGAAGCACCCAAAGAATGTGGAGTACCTTTTTAGCTTATGGAACTCTACAATTACCCACCTTAAAATACATGGCTCCACCCAACATATCCAACCCTACATTTTTTTTTTTTTTTAAATCATCACCCAAGGATATGTTTTCATTGATTTTTAGAGAGGAAAGGAGAGAGAAAGCTTTTGAAACAGATACGAGAGAGAAACATCGATCAGTTGCCTTTCATTAGCACCCTGACCAGGGATCAAATCTACAACCTAGATATGTGCCCTGACCAAGAATCAAACCCACAACCTTTTGGTGCACGGGACGACGTTCCAACCAACTGAGCAACCTGGCCAGGACTCTGAGCATTTTTCAGGATCTCCCCACTGTCTGGAATAATTCTCCATCCTTCCCATTAAGTATTCAGTAACTCCAGTTCCTCTGTCCTCTAGATATTCCAGTAAACCGACCTGCTTACTCTCTTCCCTAAATTCCTGCAAAATTATAATAAATAACATTAGATATAGCATTTAATTATTCTTGTTTCATATAAGTTTTGCCTTCCCAATTAGACTTAGGCAGAGAATCTAGCATAGCATTCCACTGACTGAGTAGGTGCTCAATACACGTTTCAAGGAATGAATGAAAAATAAGCCCTTTAAAAGCAGGAGCCTCATCTTTTACTTACAGCACTACTTTGGGAACCTCTCCCCTGTCTGCCAACCACATCACAGGCATTCAATAAACACTTCCTGACATTGATTAATTACTTCTGAATACAGTCAGATCTCCAAACTGATCCTGCGATGTATCTTAATGACTGACAAAGAAACACACAAACACTAAAATATTTAAATTTTAGAGAAAAGAACAAATTATAAAACATAGTATTAAGCATACATAAAGTAGATATCTTTATTTTAGAATGGAGAAAAGACAACAATGTAGTTTCTTATAAAGATATGAAATTGAATGAAAGGTTCTGGCCCTGGCTGGTGTAGCTCAGCGGTTAGAGTGTCGGCCTGTGGAACAAAGGGTCTTGGGTTTGATTCCTGGTCAAGGGCACATACCTGGGTTACAGGATTGATCCCTGGCCACAGTTAGGACAAGAGCAAGAGGTAATCAATTAATGTATCTCTCTTGCATTGATGTCTCTTTCTCTCTCTCTCTCCCCCTCCCTTCCCTACCTCCCTTTCTACTTTCTCTAAAAATCAATGGAGCCCTGGCCAGTTTTGCTCAGCAGTTAGAGCATCGGCCTGCGGACCAGAGAGATCCAGGTTCAGTTCACGCTAAGGGCACGTACCTCGGTTGCAGTTTGTCCCTGGCCCCGGTTGGGGTCGTGCGGGTGGCAGCCAGTCGATATGTCTCTCTCACATTGGTGTTTTTCTCTCTCTCTCTTCCTCCCTCTCTCCCTCCTGCACTATCTGAAGATAAATGCAAAAATGTCCTCAGGTGAGGTTAAAAAAAAAATAATAAAAATCAATGGAAAAAATACCCTCAGGTGAGGATTAACAACAATAACAAAAGCCCTGGCAGGTTTGGCTCAGCAGCTGGAGCATTGGCACGAGACATCAATGTTTCTTTCTCTCTCTCTCTCTCTCTCTCTCTCTCTCTCTCTCTCTCTCTCCCTCCCTCCCTCCCTCCCTCCTTCCCTCCTACTGTATCTACAAAAATCAACAGAAAAATATCCTAGATGAGGATTTTTAAAAAAGGTTCTGTTACCATTGTCTCAAATCTAATCCTTAAAATCATATAATTTAGACAGGTTCAGAAGTCTGTGATTTTTAAAAATCTACATACAATGAAATAAACACCAGTTCTGTAATTAGATGAGGAGGACTAATATAAGTACTGCCACAAGGGGAGAAAAAAGAATTGGATATGTCATGTTAGAGTTTTACTTTCTTCAGAAACCGTAATTTTCTTAAAACACTGGCGACGATCACAAAACCCTATGCTGCAAATGTCTCTGCTGTGTGGGAACTTCCACCATTGTTCCCACCACTGGAAGGGCTTCCAGGGTCCACTATGGGAGAAGCAGCAGAAAACCAAAAAAGGCGAGAGACAATAAGCTCATTAGCCAAAAGACCCTAACAAAGCCACAGCAAGGCAAACCGGCAGCAATGCCCACCATCGCCATCAACAAGGGCTTGACAGTGAAAAGTTTAGCCCGGTTTTCTTTCATGGAAAAAAGAAAGAGGTTTGTCTGATGAGTACAGCCTCCATAGAACTGGTTTAAAATCAATTCTTTAAAAAGTCTTCAGCAGCAAATCCAGCCACAAAAGTCGTTTTCTAGTTTTTTAGACCCACATTGAAGAAACACTTTTTATATCATAGAATGTTAAATATATATACATACTTATATAACTGAAAGAAAAGTTTAAAAAAATAGCACTTGACCTTTACTCCCTGTTACTGTTGTACATGTGACTTATTTTCTATTTTCTTTGGTTCTAGCCTATTCTCTTCCACTCCACTAAAAAAAAAAAGTTGGTCTGGACACACTAAATTGTCTTGATTACCCAATGGGTTACAACTCACACTGAAAAACATTGGCCTAAAGAACCTTCTGAAAGTCAACCAAAGGTCACATGCTATTTCTTCCTTTCTTCATTTTTTTTTTTTTTTTTAAGATAGAGGAAAGGAGAGGGAGTGAAACACTGATGTGAGAGAAACATCAATTGTTGCCTCTAGTATTCGCCCTGATCAGGGATTAAACCTGTAACCTAGATACATGCCCTGACCAGGAATTGAACCTGCAACCTTTTGGTGTATGGGATGACACTCCAAACAACTGAGCCACCAGGCCAGCGATCTTCCTTTCTTTTTAAAAAATCAATTGCTGCCCTGGCCGGTTTGGTTCAGCGGTTAGAGCATCAGCCTGCGGTCCAGAGAGACCCGGGTTCGGTTCCCTCTAGGGGCACGCACCTCGGTTGTAGTTTGTCCCCGGCCCTGGTTGGGTCGTGCGGGTGGCAGCCACTTGGTGTGTCCCTTTCACATCGATGTTTCTCTCTCTCTTCCTCTCTCTCCCTCCCACTCTATCTGAACAACAACAACAAAAACCAATTGCTGATAAGGAATGGCCACTCTACCTTCAATTTTTAATGAGAAAGAGGAAAAAACTGTCAACTCAGGGCCTTGCATAAAGTAACTAATATCTGTTAAATTTAAGAAGCCATTAAAAAGTACGTTCGTGTGTGTGTGCTTTGTGGGTAAAGTAACAGAAAGGAGCAAAGGAGCTAAGCCTCAAAGGAGAAATTGGAGAATTCCAATAACAGATATACTGCCTGGGCAACATGCCCAATTTTTGAGCAATATATCACCAGAGGTTCTGCTTCCTCCATCACTTGAGTTGTTCTGATCCATCACCCTAACGCCAAGAAGCAACAGAGAAAAAGGCCTATCACAAAAGGGCAGAAGAGTTCAATATGGTTTGTTAACTGACCTTATTTCAAATTAATGAAATGGGACTATACCTTTTATTTATTTTTTATTTTATTTCATTTTTGTTAATCCTCACCTGAGGATATTTTCTCCATTGATTTTTAGAGAGGGGAAGGAGGGGGGAAACAGAGAGTGAGAGAGACATATTGATTGGTTGCCTCCTGCATGCACCCCCACTGGGGCCAGGGATCAAATCTGCAACCTAGGTACACACCCTTGACCAGAAATTGAACCTGTGACCCTTTGGTGTGGGGGCCGACACTCCAAACACTGAGCAACACTGGCCAGTGCAGGCTTAAATGAGAGAATGCTTGTCTGCAAAATCAAGGACTCTTGTTTAAAACAATCCAGAATGGCTACAGCACAAATTGTACCAAAGAATAAAATGTAGCCAAACAAAATGAGCATTGGGCTAGATAACCCTGTATAATGGAATCAAATAATATTCCTCAAGATACTCTCCTGAGACCCCTCACGCCCCAACAGATGATGATGCCGACAGCTATAATGAGATAGGCTATCGTTCATAAAAATAGCTATCATTTCTCAAGAGTCCACTGAGTGCCAAGCACTGTGCTAGGTACTTAATAACCTTATCACTATTCTCATTACAAGCCTGCATCGGGGCTATTACCCCTGTTTTACACAAGAGGAAACTGAGGTCCAGATGGAGGCAAAAGTCAAAATCAGAGAGTGGACCAGGGATGGTTATGAGAGAGGAAGGGCCAGGGACTGAATTATGCAGACATCAGTCTCCAACCTCCAGATCCCTGGGCTCCAGCTGGTACTTTGGGGCGTACACAGTATTTGGTCACAAAGCACAACAGAAGGTGTCTACTGGGTTTGGAATGGGGGGGGGGGGCGGCGTCAGGCTGCTGTGTGACTATAGACACTTGACTATGATAAAGAGGTGGAAGGTATGAGGACATCAGAGTTCCGGATACCCTACCAATTTTAAAGACCTTCATAAACAAGAAAAACTATAGAAATGCCATATATGTATTCCATAGAGATAGTTTTTCTTCTTTCTTAAACAACAACACTACATGTAGTTTTTAAGATAGGAAAAAAACAAAAACAAACGTGAACTCTCAAAAGCAGAAACTCACATCTTAAGGGTTACATAGGAAAGAGAAATGAACTTCGGCTGAAACTGGAAGCAGGCAATTCCGCCCTGGTCACATGCATTGTCAGAGGCGCAGCTTTATAAATTGTTCGAAACTGAGCACGCCCATTTCCAAGAAACCCAACATCACTGCAGAACTCTTTTTTGAACTGAAATTAAGCTCTTGGATAACTGCATTAGTCAGACCCACTCTCACACTGCAATGCCTTGAAAGGAATGGCCAATTTGAATTTTTAAGCACTGGAAATTTCTGTATTTTACAAAGTTGGTAGATAGAAGAAAGACATTTTCGTTTGTTCTTGAGAGCAGATATGACATATGGAATAAATGGAAAATATAGAAAGCTATTTGGGAAACAAAATTTACCCATTTTAAGTTTCCATACTCATAAACAAAAGCAGTTGGAAAGAACTCATGTAAAAATTCCCCTTAACCAGAGAAAAAGTGTGTGTTTGTTTATATATCTAGTTTTTAGTGTCTATATTACAACTTAAGCTCTTATGATTATTTTTAAAATGAAAGCTGCATCATCTGTAGTCATAAATGCACAGCCTATGAATTGAAAAGAGGCATATATCACACTTTTAAGCATAAGCAGAGTGACTAAGTGACCAAGACACACTTTAGGCACTACTGTGGCTTGTCTGGGCATTTGGCACTATTGCAAGGAGCATGATTTACTAAGTGCCAATTTTATTATGACTGCTCCCTAACCTAACCTCTGCCTCCCTTGCACATCACACCTCTATACATATCCACCTGTTTTGGGTGAAACAGTGCCTAGAAGACATTTATTCTCATCAGATATAATTATTTGAAGATACAATTCAGAAAGAAATATCTAGTATAATTTAGTTACAATTTCAGGTGCCGGCTATGAAGCAAAAAATAAAATTAACCTATGTACAGGTTGAAACTGCCCCTAGTTTTGAAAAGAGGTTAATCAAAACCTTTTGATTGCAAAGGGGAGGGGGAGAAGAAAAAGAAGGAAGGGAGAGAGGAGGGGAGAGGGAAGACTCACACACTAAAACATGCTTTAGTTTCTGCCAAAGTCTTACAAAAAACTAACACAAACCTTATCGTTAACTACTGACAGTGGCATGTGCTTTTAATTATATTCTGAGTGTGCAAGCAAGGCAAAATTATATCATGATTCTCATTTACATTTATCATTCCCTCACTTTGGGAATACATAATCACATGAAGACATCTGTGGGTGATTATATATGAAGATGGGCCTTTCAAGATCTAGTTTAAGAGTTCTAGTGTCTTTCTCTTCATACCGATCATGAGGCAATTCACTAGAACTGTTTCAGTGATCAGGGAAACGTGTGGGGAAGTCCAGAGGTGATCTCCCCGACATGTGTGAAATTTTTATAATAATTTCCCTGATCCCCCACCTTCCTTCTGACAGTCAAGTTCAAAGAACATTTCCTCTCCCCTGTTTGTGTGTAAGAATCACTTTGTACTTGGCAACACGTTTCTTTGTAAGGATTCTCTATTTTTTCCTGAGTTAAAGGTGATACCAAATTATCACTACAATATCTTGACTCTTCTGATCCTCAATCAGAATTTCCCTTCCCCAGTTGAAAGTGACATTTTCTAGTACAAAAATTTCCAAACAAAATGGGGTTAGACTAGAATAAATATGAGTCACAGCTGAACATGAACTGAAACAGAAAATGTGCTGGTAAAATCCCTCCCTTAAAAAACTTTATCTCACAACCCCGGATGTTTAAAAATGATAAACATGGTGACCTATGCCACAACAGCCTGGCTGTCAGTTGCTGTTTGTTTTTGCTACGAACTAGTTCAGCATGCTCGGCTCGTTAGGCACCAAGGATGCTTGTACACCAACTACACCACTCAGGAGGCAGGACCACAGAACACTGCTAGGAAGACAGAGCTCTGAATGACGTTGAACAGCGGAGCAGGGCGTTTCACCTTTGCATCTCATGTAAATGAGCTGTACTGGTCAGTAAAGATGAGGCAGGACTAATGAGAATGTGGTGGTTGGCAAAAAAAAAATCCACCAAAACCATAATTGGATGTAACTGGAATTAATTTGAACTCTACCACACTCACTTTTACTTTTAACAAGATATATTTAAATGAAGTATTTGCTCAATATAGTATAATGAAGCTTTATAAAGAAAGTTTCAAACTGAGGCCCTCTCTAAAGTCTTACACATTCTTTTCTGTTCAAATGGCCAGCAAGTTAAGATATAACAGGTTAAATAAGCCTGTCAAATGAGAGATACAGGGAGTGCATACAGCCTGGAACAGGGCACAGTTATAACATCCACTAAGTGAGACGACACTCTCCTAACCTCCCAACACGTAAAGGGGCAAGAATTCGCTCAACTTGGCTATAGTTTCAGGAACATCTGTGAAACATTTCCCCATGATCTCAGTAATTTTTATACTTCTGATCTACAACAGATATTCTACCATTTGTTCCCCCTGTCAAAAAAGAAAAGTTAGGCCAGAGAAGCCATAGGAGATTTTAATGCAAATACTTAAGCCAATGAAAGCAAAGTTGATCATTCACTTTTACTTGGACTTTTTGCAGATAAGACACACATCTCAAACAAACTTCAGAATCCTTTCCTAAACTCTTTTCCTTTTAATATTCTGTTATTGCAAAGGCTCCAGTGAGTCCCTGTGCAGTGGTATCTTGGCAAAAAAACTTTCCTTAGGTTGAGTTAAGGCCTGGTTTTCCAAAGCTAATTAAAACCATACCACATAGTCTTGTTAGCATGTTGCTAGAAAATGCCTGTATGTGATGTTAAGCTTTCATTCTCTTCAAGAGACAATTCAATCTCTCATCTTTTATTTAAATTCTAGTCACTCATAACACAAAACCAGCCTAGTTTAGAGAAAGAAGGCCCAGCCGGGTCGCTGCCCACGGTGCTGCTGCAGCACCGCTGTCACCACCCACCGTCCTCCCCCACCCTTTCCACTAGAAGGGACAGGACAGAAGAGGTGCCGCATCTTCCTTCCCCTTGCTGTGTCTTCCAGGTCAGAAACCTGCCCTTTCCCCAAATCCAAAATGATTTCAGTGCTTTGGGAGAAAAAGCTAAAAAATGGATTCACCAAAAAAGGTAAGAAATCCAAAGGCAGAGGTCCTCTGCGCTGAAGGAGGGTTTATCTGTGGTACTATGCTTCTCCCTTCCAGGTTTCCTCTTGCACAAGTCAAACTCAGGAACAACAGATTTGAGGGAAGCCCTGGCCAGTGTGGCTCAGCGGTTGGAGCGTCGGCCTGCGGACCAGAGAGTCCCGGGTTCGGTTCCCACTAAGGGCACGTACCAAAAAAATAAATAAATAAGTGAATAAATTAATTAATTAAAAAAAAAAGATTTGAGGGAAGAAGGTAGAGCTAGACAGAACAGCAAGACAAAACAAAAATTGTTTTTAAAGAAGGAAAGTGACGGGTCTTTATATAGGTCAAAGATGGCTTTCTCATAGTCACGGAGGAAGCCTCACTACCTAGATCAGGCCAATGTTCACAGGGTGCTTGCAGCTCAAGAGAAGGCCAGAAGCAAAGAAACTGGAGCCTATCACCTGGGAGAAAGACTTTCAGAACCTCCTCTGTCAAAATGAAATCAATTTTCAACGAAGGTTTCACAGGAAAATGTCAAATGAAAAGTGTAATTTCTCAATTTAACCACCTCAACCACAGCTGACCTTCATCCAATACTGAGATATCTAGAGTTGCAGTCCAAGACTATTTTATCTTTAAAAAATAGATGGGCAATCATTCTTAACATGTTTGTGTAAACAACTGTAAGTCTAATTTCAGAATCATTAAAAAAAAAAAATTCTAAGCAAGTACCTTTAAAGGACCCCTTCCCTCAAAGATGAGAGCTTCATTTAATCAAATTATTTCATCAGTATCACTCTGGAATTTCAGTTCAATGACAATTTTTTGAGCACCAAATATGTGCCAACTACATTCTTTGGCAATGTGAAGAACACAAAAGATAAAACAAGCCTCTGTCCTAAAACCAGTTATCATGAAAGTGGGGAGTAGGGTAGGTGGAGAGGGAAGATGGTTCTACCTTCGACACAGGGAGATATGGGAAACGCCATGCAAAAGTCCAAAGTCCTGCAGGGGTCAAAGTGACACTGAGGAAAGAGAAAGCATCTTCTGATGGGGGAGGGGGCGAGGAGAAGGCTCTGACCTGGCATCTTAAAGGAAAGTAACATCTGAGGGGCATCAGAAAGGAAAGGCAGGATATCAACAGGCAAATATGAGGTGTGTTCACGGAACCATTCATTCTGGATAGTGCAGTGATTCCTAGACTTTAAAATTGTGTGAATTAGTAAAATTTCCAGAAATAAACAACCAACCCCCCCCCCAAAAAAAAGGTGGTTGTGGTAAAGAGAATAAAATAACTTAAAAGGAATATACTAAACTAGGAACAGTGTATTCCATTAAATTTGCTTGGGGAGAAAACTGGGTTAGAAATAGCCTTTTCTCCCTCGGAGAAACAAAATAGCAAGAATTCTATGGCTTTTTTTTTTTTAATTCCATACATACAGGTTTAATCACTGCAAGAGAAAAATAAAGCAAAAACAAAATCCAAACACACACTGTGTATACATGGTGTCCCATTTGCATTGCACGTAGGAGGGGGTCCAGCAGCACCTGGGCCCCCGGTAAACCAAGGGTGAACTCCCCCTGCAGAGGGTTTTGGCACCCATGTCTCTGCTCCGGCCTATGCGGTGTTAGAATGGAGTCAGGTAAAGAATTCCAGGAAGATCTTCCTTGTGTAGATAAATACCATCATTTTCAGGTGGGTAGTGTCTCTTGTCTACTGGGAAATCATTTTCAAGCTTGGGCATAAAAAACCTTATACAATTTGCATAAACAGTTTAGAGTAAACAAGATTATTTGGAATAAATGCAAGGAACTTATTTCGATGGTGGCAGATTCAACTGCTACTGACGTCAGGATTTGCTGTACCAGATGCTGGAAGGCACAGAACTACCCCCTGAAGTTCAGTTTTTGCATTTCGTTTTCTTGTGATTCCCTTGTTCAACCAAGCACCAGAGGGGTTTCTAAACGCTTGAGCACTTAGGATATGACCTGCTCTAGAAATCGGTTTCAGCGTTTGAAAAGTAAAAACCTGTTAAGTGGGGAATAAAAAGGGAAGATTTTTGACAAAGTGCAATTCTAAATATACGTTTAAATAAACAAAGAGAAAAGGTGAAATAGTGCTGTTTTGTTCTAATGCTGCAGCCTCCGTACCACGTTGCACAAGTGATGTTTGCCCAGCTGAGACGGGGTGGCCATGGTCAGGCGGTCAGGCGGTGCGGACAATCTTCTGTCACCTCCCGGCAGGTGATGCCCCTTGGCAGTGTTGGGGATACCTTCTGATGGTTATGGGATGGGGGGGGGGCATAAGGCGGCAGTGTCAATTCAGGCACGTGCTCTCCTCGCTCTTCCCGCAGCAGCACAGGAGACCTGGGTCCTTGTCACTGAAAAAATAGTCTCTGGAGAAAACCCCTTCCTGTCCTCATGCAGCCCAGGAGTGGAGGAGCTTGTGATGACTTTGCAGGCGGGGTGGCCACCACCCCAGCTCCCTTAGCAGGTCCTCAGATGGTGTCTCGTGTTAGTGGGTCTTTTAAAAATTAGTCATTAAAAAATGTGTTGATTTTTTTCCTGAATATCAGGTCTTCTTATTGGTTTTAAATAGCTTATAACAAAAGCGTAAATATTAGAATGTTCCAGCAAGCAGAGGCGAGCCGCAGCCACTGAGCTGGCCTTGAGTCCAGCTGCAGGTGGGGACCCAACTTGCCCACTTGAACTTGGCCGGTAGGAAATTTTGCAGTGGATTCCAAAAGAATGTGGTTCCAAATACTGGTTGGTTGTAGGCACAGTAAGACGTTGTGCTATATGGACTGGAGGAGGGCAGGTCCCAGCCACGCAGGGCCCCCAGAGGTGTGGCAACCGCCTGTATGGCAACTTTTAAAAATTTTGCAAATGATAGTGAGATAAATAATGACTGTCTATTGTCAGCATCACTTTGTAAGAAGCATTCTAATTCCAAAAAATGTAGGAAGCATATCATCTCAGAAACTTAAAAATAGCATTCCTTCTCACGAAAGGTCAGATAGTAACCTTCCACGGGTCAGGGACACCTTGGCCACAGCCTGCCCGGCACACCTGTTCCGGAGTCCCTGGGTTAGTCTAGGCATGCTAGGGAGTTTGGAATGGTAGACCGAGGAAGACAGTCAATTAAACAGTGAAAATAAGACTTTTCAGGGGCGAGGTAAGGAACGAATATGATTTATCATCAGAGCTGTGCTCTACAACTAATTTGATCAAAGTGTGTAGAACGGAACGGGGAAGTGAGAGGTGTGCTGCCCGAGTCTGCAAGTGCTCAGGCCACCAAGGAGGATACTGCAGACCAGGGCAGAGGAGCTGAGGTGGTAGAAGAACGGAAAGGACTTGGCAACAAATTATGTGTAGGATTTAGGAGGAGAGGGCACAGTAAGAATGACTTCCAGGTTTTGAACCTAGATACATTTTTTAAAAATAGTGGTAATGTTAACAAATATATGAAAATCCATGAAAGGGTACTAGAAAGAGGAGGAAATGCATTCATTTTGGGGCAGGCATACAGGGCAGGAGTTTGGGAAAGGCTGGCGATATAATGAGACAACACTGGAAAGTCGTATGTGGAAGGCGTGGAGAGGGTCAAGCTTACTACCTTCACCTCTTGGGGATTTCTGAGCCCTTCGTGCAATCAGCCACTCTCCCAGGTGCTAGGGATACAGTGGAGGCCAGATCTGGTGCCTGCTCTCATGGAGCTGTGACCTGGCAGAAGAGACAGACAGTAATGCAGTGAATCACACAGATGGGTGTGGATTACAAACGGTATTAAAGTGTCTACATGTCCAAAAGAGAAAAGAGGAAAAAACAGGACCAGATACTTGGAAAATGACTTCAGTTAAAAGACACAATGAGACCACTAAGGGAAACAAAAGGCACAGTTAGAAGAGTAGGAAGCAAATCAGAGCAGACAATTCCTGGAAGCTGGTGCAGGAATGAGTTTCAAGGAGCAGGTAATAAGCAGTGACAAGTGCTGCGGAGAGGCCAGGGGCCTGTCCAGTCTGGAGGACAGGGTGACCTGGGCACAGCATTGAAGCAGGCAGTGCAGGATAATAGAAAAGTGCAGGTGACAAGACTTCTCTTTCAAGAAATTAAACAAAGGAAAGGAGATGGGGAGATGAGTGACTTGAGGAAGCAGCGAATTTAAGGGCTCTCCTTATTCGAATGGGGACAATTTCAACAGGACTGAAAGCATAGCAGAAAGGGCCAGTGGAAAGAGAAAGAGAAGAGAGAGATGGAAGACAGGAGGGGGCTGCTGCCAGAGCTGGGTCCCAGGACAGTGGGAAGGTATTACATCAAGAACATATCAACAGGTCAGCACTGGCTCCTTGGGAAGGAGAAATGAGGGAAGCTGAAAATACCCAGAAATTAGAGATAGTAAGAAAGTTGAAGAAGCGCTTGTTAGGGGGTCATGCAGTCTTCTCTGGAAGATAGATGCAGAGGGGAGCCACGTGCCGTGATTTGAGTGAGACCTAAACAGCTGGACTTGAGGAAGAGTAATAGCCGTCAAGTGTGCATTCATCCAACAAACTATGACTGAGGGCTTTCCATGCCCCAGAAACTGGGCATTTATGCCTAGGCATAAATAGGCATCTGTTATTATAAATACTCTGGGTAAAAGAGAAACAGGTTGACTTTATCACTCTCACATCTAGAAAAAGATCATAAGCAATAACAGGTGATAATTACATACACATCCTTACGTATGTGCTAATGGGTGAGATATCACTATTGCAGGAGCCCCAAATCCATCCTCAGAAGAAACATATATAGTGTTAGTTCCTTTATTCCACAAAGAGATAGTGTGCCTGAGCATCAGACAAATGAGCTCTGAAGAAGCAAGTCGTGGCTCCTGTTCTCCAGAAGTCAGATGTGAGGTCCTGAAGGCTTCTGCTCCAGCCACCATTTGGGCACACTGCACTGCTTGGAGCGTCCACTGAACCCCACCATCACGACCTTTATGCCTCATTAGCAAGGCTCTGGTCATCTGAATGTTTTTGTTTTTTCTAATCCTCACCTGAGGATATTTTTCTATTTGTCTTCAGATAGAATGAGAGGGAGAGAAAGAAACATCGATGTGAGAGGGATACATCAACTGGCTGCCTCCCGCATGACCCCGACCAGGGCCAGGGACGAACTGCAACCGAGGTACATGCCCTTGACCAGAATCAAACCTGCGACTCATTGGTCCACGGGCCGATGCTCTAACTGCTGAGCCAAACTGGTCAGGGCTCATCTGAACATTTTTTTTTTTTATCCTCATCCGAGGACATTTTTCCATTTTTTGTACAGAGTGGGAGGGAGAGAGAGGAAGAGAGAGAGAGGGAAACATCGATGTGAAAAGGACACAGCCGCCACCCGCACGACCAACCAGGGCCAGGGACAAACTGCAACCGAGGTACGTGCCCTTAGCGGGAACCGAACCCGGGTCTCTCCGGATCGCAGGTGGACGCTCTAACCGCTGAGCCAAACCGGCCAGGGCTCATCTGAACATTTTTAACATGTTTTTCCGGATGCAACATTTTAGGGAATGAACCGGACCAAGGAGTTCCATGGCATGGTTTTCAGTGCCATTCAGCCTCAAAATGAACTCTCTTAAAACTGTTGCAGCTTTTTAAATTATAAATCAAATGTGTCACTTCCCTGCATATGTCCTTTCAACTACAGGCAGAATAAAATCTATCTTCTTTACACTGAACTTTGAGGCCCTTCATGATCTCATCCCTGTCATCTCTTTTTCTATTCTTGTATATGTTATTGTTTTTTAATGTTTAAAAACACGTTTAAACTAATGAAAAGCATCTCAACTCACCTTCCTGGTCCAAAGCAAGTACTGTATAAAACCAAACCCAATTTCAGATTTATGCCTACCATGTACATGTAATCACCATCATATACTAAGAGCACAATAAGGAAAAGTGTTGGCGGGGGTCGTGTTTTATGCTCACACAGACACATTTCTTTCTTTCTTTTGTGGAGACAGTTTAATAACTAAAGAGAAATTAATAGCATGTGTCAATATTATAAAAATATGATTAATGACTTTTTGAAATTAAAAGTATCATCATCTTGATTATTAGGTAAAGAAAAGCCTATTAACTAACTTTCAGGGTGGGTAATTTACTCCACTAAAATAGGCTAAAGTATTTCAAGATTTAATGTATTGTTCAAATTCATGTATGCAAACAAACTCATTAAGATTCAGGAGACTTCACTCAGAAACTCACTGCACTTAAAATTCAGGGCCCTAACAGAGGACATGGAGCTAGAATATTTTCATTGAAACGTTTGTCCTTTCTAGACAAGGCATTGTACACTATTTTGTTTTTGTTTTTGTTTTCATCCAAAGGCGGAATTCAAAATGCCCTGAGAATTTGCAGCAGCTGAAAGGCTGGGAAGAACTTGCTCCTTCCAGTACACCCCCAGCCTGAGGTCAAGGGCTGCTCTTGGACACCTCCCTCTGCCAGGGGAGGCCAGGGACAATCACCTTCGCTCCGGGAACAAGTTCGAAGACAAATATTCTATTCTAGCTTTGTAAAACGCACATGATCCTAAACTTTAAGAACTAATTTTCTAGGAAACTGAAGCACACCCCCATTATGTAACCAAAATGTTTTTGTTTGCATTTTTTATAAAACTCGTTCTAACAAATTACCTGGAAAAAAAAACAAAACCCTTCACAATTTAGAGCCTGACTGTGTGCTAGGCCCTCCGCTAAATGCTTCATTATACTTCATTAAATTGCCACACAACAGTCCCCTGCAGAGAGAGGGGCCTGGGGCAAGGAGGTTTAAGAACTGGTGACATCACCCAGCTGGTAAGGAGTGATGCAGCCGTTCACCTTGCAGCACGTCGCCCTTAAAGATAACTCATCTTCTTTGTGTTCAAAATATTTCTGAGTCACCTGGGACAGAAAGGCATTGGGGAACCAAACTGCCAGGGTTCAAATCTTAGTTGGTTCCACCACTTACTAGCTGTGTGACCTTGAGAAGTTATTCAACCATTCTGTGCCTCAAGTATAATCAAGATGATGATACTTTTAATTTCAAAAAGTCATTAATCATATTTTTATAATATTGACACATACTATTAATTTCTTTTTAGTTATTTTTTTTTTATCCTCACACGAGGATATTTTTGCATTTTTTGTACAGATAGAGTGGGAGGGAGAGAGAGGAAGGGAGAGAGAGAGAGAGAGACATCGATGTGAAGGGACACATCGAGTGGCTGCCACCCGCACGACCGACCAGGGCCGGGGACAAACTGCAACCGAAGTACGTGCCCTTAGCGGGAACCGAACCCGGGTCTCTTCGGACCGCAGGTCGACGCTCTAACCGCTGAGCCAAACTGGCCAGGGCTCTTTTTAGTTATTAAACTTCATTTAGAAAATGGAAACAACAACCGAATGCACCTAAGAGGTTGTTGTGAGAATTAAACCAGACAATCCATAAAAAAATGTTAATTCCTGTAAAATGCCCAAAACTGTACCTGGTATACAGTAAGCATTCAATACTGTTAGCTCTTATCATTAAAGGCAAGTGCTATAACAATGAAGCCCCAGGTACCCTCAGTGAACTGGGGCTGAGTTCACTCACACCCGTTCACATACACACCTTTTTTTGTGTGTTTCCCATTGTGCCAAAGATAGTATACATACAGTAACTTGTTTCATTTTCAAAAATAAAATGAAACAAAAATCCTGCAAAGGAATTACTATCCTTCCTTTGTCAATATGGAAAACTGGTTAAATAATCTGCCTAAGGCTCTCAAATAAGTGCAGAATGAGGATTCAAATTTTTGAGACTGTCTCAAAAGCCCAAGCTCTTTTATCTATACTACAATGTTATTTTGAGTTCTTATTTCTACTTTTTCCATTTTGTCAGGGTGTCCACAGGCTCTCATTTAGGAGCAAAGTTTTGGAAGGGACTTTTGTGCGTACCTAGTACAATGTTCCCTTTTTGCTTATGAAGAAATGGAAGCCCAGGAAGTGTACTATTGACTTGCCCTGTCATATAACAAATGCCATCGCTAGGTACCACACCGCTATTGTTTCCTCTTGGATGTTGGTGGCCTGCCTCTAGGAGGCCCTAGCCTTGCTCCTGATCTTTCAGGGGCTCAGAGAAACCAATGCCCCCTAGACAAATCAAGAATGCAGTGGCTAAGTGAGGACCCAGGGGCTCCCCTCTCCAGCAAGTTCATGAATTTTAGCAGATGGACTTTATTACATCAAATTTAGCTGCTTGGGCCCTGGCCGGTTTGGCTCAGCGGTTAGAGCGTCGGCCTGCGGTCCAGAGAGACCCGGGTTTGGTTCCCGCTAAGGGCATGTACCTCGGTTGCAGTTTGTCCTCGGCCCTAGTTGGGTCGTGCGGGTGGCAGCCACTCGATGTGTCTCTTTCATGTCGATGTTTCTCTCTCTGTCTCTCTCTCCCTCTCACTCTAACTGAACAAAACAAAACAAAACAAAACAAAACAAAAATTTAGCTGCTTGGGCCTTTCGAGCTCACTGCACCATTCTGGAGACTCAGGGTTAGCAAACAAATCAGGTATTGGTCTAGTCTACAATGCACTGTGATTCTGAGGAAAACTCTGCCAACCGGGGCTTTCCAAACAACACCCAGGGCAGAGACCATTTCATCCTGAAAATAGGAAAGGACAGGCTAACATGACGTTTAAACTTAATTTGTCTAAGGAAGGAGGCTCACAATTATAGTAGCTGTTCCTAGCAATGCTATAGTCTAAGGCCAACAAATACAAGCTTAACAAACGAATGGCCCCATGTGGAGAGGCAATGCTGAGATTTCCGATATAATTAGTTTCCTTTACGCAAATGCGTTGGATTCATAATTAGATGCTATCCTCTCCTGCCCACATTCTGCTGTGCACATATTTGACTGCTTCCTAAGGGACTGGGTAAGAGGCCAGGACAATCCCCAACCACAAGTCCACTGACCTCCCAGGGCCAACAGGCAATGTGATGCATGTTTGCAATAGTTGTTCCTGGGGCCTGTCCAAGAAGAGGTTGATTTCATCTTTCCACTCAACACACTTCTCAAGGGTTTGCTGGCCAGTGTACACAGTTCTCACAGACCACTGGAAGTGACCGCTACTGCAGGCTAAGTGCCAATGCAGAATCCCACGGAAAACACCAGGGCCCATCCTGAGAGGAGCAGTCTGTCGTGGACATTCTGTGGTCCAGAACTGAAGTGGGAGGCTCCAGTCATGGCTCCTCTACCTATTTACTTGATTGATCACATCGATGACCCTCTCAGAACCTTAGCTTCCTTGTCTAGAACATGGAGATAATAATCTCTGTCCATGAATAGGATTAGTGAATGATGTAAATGAAAGTACTTTGTAAATAGTAAAGGTCCCAGTGAAGGTGAGGGGCAACTGATATCGTCTGCTAATCTCCAAACTGGTCTCTGTGTGTAAACTCCCCAGCGACTGAGCTCTCAGCATAAAAATCCAATCTCTGAACAGGTTTTAAATCCCTTCACGGTCTGCCCTCTATTACCCTTCAACTTTACCTCGTTGCAAGCCCCACTTCACTGCAGGTTTTAGCCAAACAGGATTTCTCCAAGTTCCTCCAGGGCTGTGCTGTCTGGCAACTGCAGGGGGAGGCCTCCCCGCTCGGGCTTTCCCATTTTAGCCACCCAACTCCTTGGAGTTCTGATTTTAGATTAGATGTCATTTCCTCCTAGAAGTTTTCCTCTATCTCTCCTCTGTATTTTCATAACATTTTCTATTTATCCACTTGTGACCATTTTCATCTTTGTATTCGAACTGCCTGGATACTTGTTACTCTTTTCCCTTTCAAAACGTTGCCTAAATAATGCTGTTCACTGAATGAGTGAATTTAGTGAACCTACTAACAAATCACTGATGCTCTCCCCTGCCACCCCCAGCCTCTCCTTTTTACTAATGAAAACAACAAAGGCCAACAAAAGAAAAAAACAAAGGCCAAGAGAAGATTCAAGACTTGACCAAAGCAAATGGTTAATCAAGGACAGGTGTACATCTCTTAGTTCAATCCCTGACTTCTCTCCCACAAAATGTTGACTATTTTATGCTATATCAGCAATGTCTCTTCATAGCAAGAGAGCTGATGGCGGATGAGGTATAAGAGACTTCAATTCAGAAAACCAATGCTCAAGGTCAGGCTCTGTGTGACCTTGAGTAATCTCCATACTCTGAACCTCAGGCCCCTCGCCCCTCACCTGTCAATTGGAAATTTAGCCTCAGCATACCTAAGCAGTAAAAGGCTTTCTATTATTTTAGATTATTTTTCACCTACTTCACCATATTGTATATGAAGAAAATGAGATAATTTAAAAATACTTTATATATCTCCTTTGAAGAAATATTTTATTTTTCCAACATTCAAGTTGCTATTTTTTCTGGTGACATTTAACTTCTATTATTGAAACTAAGGCATCGTTAAGGACAGGATCTGAAAACATTTCACAGCTTCTTTAGTGCTGAGGCAGGACAGTAAGAAGCTGGGAAAATTCCTTGGCAAGTGGAATGGGGAAACTGAGACAGAGAGCTGAACAAACTGCCCAAGCAATTTACAAGCAGATACAGAAAGGTCACCTCCCTAGAGATAACATCTAGGCCTCAGCTGTATTTCAGCTCCAGGTCCAAAAATGCCGCAAAACCAGGTGGGCAATGCTAGGACCAGCTGCAATAACTAATGATGACCCCCTGCCCTGGGGCCGACCCATCAGTAAAGACTACTGAAAGGGCACAACTGGAAAACTGATTAATAGTCGTCTGACACTCTCCCCTGGGACCTCCCCTAAGATTCCTGCCTGCAAGAGAGAGAAAAACCCTTAAGACAGAGGATCCAGCATGTGTTCTCCCTCTGGGAAGCATGCCTGCACTTTTCCCTTCTCCCTCTTCTTCCCCTACAGGTGTCATCTCCTAAATTCTAAGGGTCCCCATGAGACTGGCAACTGGGGCAGTGGCAGCTTGTCCTGGGCTAACCCCCCGCCCCTGTCTCCAAGGCCCTCTTTTCTCTGACTTCCCAGTAAGCCAAAGCAGCCTAGCCTAGGCTCTCCTGTTGCTTCTTCTACGCTAAGCCCTTCCTTGTTTCACTATCACCAGCTTTAATAAACATACCTTCATTGTCACCTGGACTTGGTTGTGAAATCTTCCCTGCATCAAGTCAAGAACTCAGACACTACCTACCAGCTGGCCCTAGACAGACCCACTCAGGGCCAGGTCCGTCTCTGGTAACAGTACTACAAAAAGTTTAACTGACAAGATCAACACAGGCTGGGCTTGAATGAACTTATGCTACTACTTTGTCCTCTGTCTTCATGTCATCAAAACACTAGTGTCCACCTGCATAAAGAACCAGTTCTTGCCCACAATCATTAACAGAAGAACAAAAAATGCAAACCCTTTTTTCTTTACAGACACTACTTGATTTCATAGATTCATTGAATGATGCAGGCAGAAGAAACTCTGAAGCCTACACTTGCCTGCATGATGAGAAAACAGGCCTAGTCTAACGTCCTTGGGAGGGGCTTGAGCCATGATGGACTGGAAACATGCACCACTTGTTTCTCTGAGTACTATACACTCTATTTTGCAATAATAAAGAGATCAGCCCTGGCCAGTTTGGCTCAGCGGTTAGAGCATCGACCTGCGGTCCCGAGAGGCCCGGGTTCGGTTCCCGCTAAGGGCGCGTACCTCGGTTGCAGTTTGTCCCCGGCCCAGGTTGGTCGTGCGGGTGGCAGCTGCTCGATGTGTCCCTTTCACATCGATGTCTCTCTCTCTCTCTCTCTGTTCCTGTCTCTCCCTCCCACTCTACCAGAACAAAAAAGGAAAAATGTCCTCGGGTGAGGATAAAAAAAAAATAATAATAATAATAAAGAGATCATTTGAATTTAAAAATGTGGTAGATCATATAATGAGATCACAACATAAATTTAAAATGTAATGGTGTTCATCAAAGTTGAAGATGGAAGGCTATGATAGAGACACACCTCTGATTATATTATATACAAGTTTTAAATTTTAATTATAATGGGATTTTGTGAAAGTGGAAAAAATTAGTTCGATTGTCCCATGCATTTTTCATGCTTCTAGAATAGCTGGAAATCTTAAAAAGAATAGTAAGTAGAGAAAATAGGAAATGCACTCACTCGAATTATTTTATATGTGGATGGCACCCTTATGTACGTCACTGTTCATTATTGGTGGTCACTGAGACAACTACCATTTTTTAAAATATGTTTTATTGATTGATTGATTGATTGATTATTTATTTTTTAGAGAGAGAGGAAAGGAGAGGGAGAGAGAGAAACATGGATTGGCTTCCTCTTTCATGCCCCCTACTGGTGGGGTTGAGCCTGCAAACTGGTTATGTACCCTGACCAGGAATTGAACCAGTGACCTCTTGGTCTATGGGTCAACACTCAACCAACTGAGCCACACCAGCTGGGCACAAGTACCATTTTTGAATTTTCTAGTTCTAAACAATATAAGCAAGCAATGCAGTCAGAGATCACTATTAATTCTCAAACTATTTTAGGCAGAAGTTTCTAAACCCAATAGTTTACTCCAACTTCTAACAAAAAGCAAAAGCAAGACACTGAACAAACAGCTAAAGAAATTGACAAGGGAGGAGTGTAGAATGTTGTTTTCATTATTCGCTTTCCAATCCAAGCCCCTCTCCCCAAATCCTGGTATGGGCGAGGTGTTAATGGAGAGAGCGAAATAAGAAAGCAGTCTGGGTCATTTCAAAAATGGAAGTTAACTCTCAATACAAGATTTCAGTCATGATTGGGTTACAGCCAAAGTCTCTAACTCCCTCCTCCTCGATATATGCCAACGTCTCCAACTCCGTCCTCCCTTGATACATGAGAAGAATTCTGAGAAACAAGATGCTCCAGAACACTACCCCAAGTGTCCAGGTTGAATCACCCTGGGAGTGGAGACCCCCCCCCCCACCCTTGGTCTCCTTGCAGTTATACCTACTCAAGTAGCCAAATCACATTGTCTTCTCCCTCTACGGGCTGCCAGCCCCTCACCCATACACCCCCTATATAACCCTGCCTGTTAAGAGATACCAGCGCCGACCCTGCCTTAGGAATCAGCCCGGCAGGTAAACTCCCCAGTAAAGTTCTCTTGCCTGAACCCAGGTGTATTTCTTTTTTGGCCAACCTTTCAAGTCAGAGATCTTAAGAAGAAAAAACATGTTAAATATTCTTTATTAAAAACCATAAACAGTGATCCCATCCAAATTCATAAGCAACTAACATGTTACAGTAAGGTTAGTTACTGACATCTCACAACACAAACTCTTTTTTGCGATGGATTTTGTGTATTTTTGTTGTTAAACAAAAATTTCAATTTCCACAGCTGAACATCTTTGTAAAAAGAAGGGTTTACTGGGCCATTGTGAGCAAGAAAAAGAAAAGGCCCGGGTCCTGGGCATGAAGTGTACACCAGCAGCAGAACCAGGTGGAAAGACAACATGTCCGCCACCCAGGAGTGGCCAGCCTTTTCACACGAAGTAGGGGAAGAAAGAGGTAAGTAGTTTTGAAAGAGTTTACACTGGCTGTAGATAAGTAGATAAAGAGGGTGGAAGAAGGTGAAGCGGGGCTAGTTCTGGGATAGGTGCAGAGTCCGTAAGGAAGAAGTGTTTGCTCCTCTGGATTGGTTATGGGTGATGGGCAACAGTCTGAAAAGTTCGTGTGTAAACAAGATGCTGGCTCCAGTGGTTTGAGGGCAGCCACCTGGAAGTTAATTCAAAGTTCCAACATGCACTCGGGAGTGAGCAGTCTTGTTAGCTGGCCCCCAGCTACAAGGGCCTCACTGCTCTGTTCTCTCACTCTACGGCCCTCTGTAATTTAATTAAGAGGAGCTCAGAAATTTTCTTGTCAGTGTGTATGATCTTAGAATATTTTGCAATACCTATTCTAGATAAACAAATATTGCATAGGGTCCTAAGAAACAAACTCTTAAAGTTCAGCTTTTAAATAGGTCACTGATATTTCATGTTAAAACCTGATCACATATTTTAGAGATTGTTGTACCACTTTATACATCAGGAAAATATCCATGAGTTGTTAAAATAATGATTTCCAGTTCTCTGCCAAAACAGGCGAAATAACAATGTGATGTGGGGGAAGCCACTTCAGTCCCAGCTCTGCTAACAGAAAGTGGTGTAACACTGCACACTGCTTAACTGCCTTGTGGTTGGTTTGCATCATGATGAGGTGAGAATTCATCCTGACACAGCTTTTGCAAAGTGGTCTGAAATCCTACAATGCTGTCACGGGATGGCAAGGAGCACCGTCTCTCAGTCTATCTTAGTGATGGCAAGCCTAAATTTGATGCAGAGCCTTAGCATTTTCTCCTGGGAGCCAAGAATTAAAATTCATGTCCAGCAACAGATAAATACTAAAGCACCTGATTAAAATGATGCTGAATGCTACAGGTAGGACGGCAAGAAAATATTTCATCACAGCCAAGTAACATAACAGGGCTGCTGCAGAAAATGTTTCTACCACTGTATGTGGCTTCCCAAAGGAAGTCTTGAGTAACCAAGTAACACAAAATAAAACAAAAAGTAGGCTTCTTTCTTCAGCAGACAATCAAGTCATCCACTTCCTTGAAGGTTCTTATTAAATCAAGTCAAAATCAGAAAAGTCCAAAAAACACAAACTTTGGGACTTTCCTATGTTCAGTAGAAAAAGGAGAAAAGGACACATCTCCATACACAACATTACCAATAATCATTCACCAATAATATATATATATATGTGTGTGTATATATATATATATATATACATATATATATATATATATATATTTTTTTTTAATCCCCACCCAAGCATGTGTACTGATTTTTTTTAGAGAGAGAGAAAGGAAAGGAGAGAGAATCATTGACTGAGAGAGTAACATAGATCAATTGCCTCCCATATGCTCCCCAACCAGGTATCAAACCTGTAACCCAGGTATGTGCCCTTACCGGGAATCAAACCCACAACCTTTTGGTGCCCGGGACGATGCTCCAACCAACTGAGCCACCCAGCCAGGGGCACCAATAACATTTTAATACTGAAATGTAGACATAATGCACTGGATAGCTACCTATTCACTTTAGAAAATTGGCGGCATATGTGTATGACCTTGCCACCCACTCTCTCCCTCCATCTCCATGGCAGACATCAGGAATCCATGACAGCCCTCCAGCCTGCTGAGCTCTGATAGGACCTCAGGATTCTACACAACACAGCATTCCAGGTGGCCCCTACCAATTGGGTATTGACATTCATGCTAAAGCCTGCTTCAGCCCAGCTTTGCATATTCCTTAACATACTGTGCCAAAATAGTGAAATGGATCTTCAAAGGGAGCCACTTTCTGACAGGTTGAAGATACAGTAAAACCTTCATTTAAACTATAAAATGGTAATGTTTTTCCTTGTACTAAGAGCAGAGAACATAATTACAAACATTAGTTTTACTCCAGACACTATGCTATTCCAGTGAGATATACAAGTAGTTCTATATAATAAAGGTTTATATTCATCCACGTAAAAATAGAATTTGGCTTTATTCAACAGAAACACCGAATTCCAATCCACGCACTACCCTGTCACTCAAAGGAGTGCTGGGCAGAACACAGACACAAGCATAGCTCCATCTGCTAATTAAAACTGGGCACAAAACTGTTAACAGGCATCTGTTGCATTGTTTGAATCTAACGGGCAGAGACAAAGCTGAAATGGCTCTTCAAAAGCAAACCCAGTGATTTCACTCATTTTCTCTTTGGTACTGATGTTAGTGGGGGGTTGGAAGCATGGTGTTAAGCAGCTTATTATGGAGTCTGAAAGATAAGTAAAATATCTTGTATATTTTAAAACATTTCTTTAAAACTGATCATAGAAAGATATACAACATTTTATACTAGCGCAAATACCATTCTTGTGTAAAGAATTCATATTAAGCACTTTTAATCTTATCTCAGATATCATCTAATCATCTATAATACTATGAGAGACATTAAGTAAAACGCAAGCAATCTTTACAACTTATATAGTACTTTCACAATTCACCCGTCCAGTCATTCATTTATCCAGTTGAGTAGTCATTTAATACAGGCCTTGGATATTTGAAAAGTGAGTAAGACGTGATTCCTGCCCTAGGGAATTCACAGCAACTCTGAAAAATTGATACCATATTATTACATTCCATTATAGATGAAGAAATTAAGGCCCGAGAAGGGCAACTGACTCACTAAAGGTCAGAAAACTAGGAAAGGCAGATGCCAGGACATGAACCCAGATCTGACTCCAGGCCCATTGCTCTTCTTATTTATTTATTTATCCTCACCTGAGGACATTTTTCGATATTTTGCTCAGATAGAGTGGGAGGGAGGGAGAGGAAGAGAGAGAGAGAAACATCGATGTAAAAGGGACACATCGAGTGGTTGCCACCCACACGACCAACCAGGGTCAAGGACAAACTGCAACCGAGGTACGTGCCCTTAGTGGGAACCGAACCCAGGTCTCTCCGGACCGCAGGCCACCGCTCTAACTGCTGAGCCAAACCGGCCACGGCCCCATTGCTCTTCTTAATGCACCACACTGTCTTCCTAACACCAAACATGAACGAGTCCACTTCTTCGGCTACCTACATGTCAGAAGCTCCACACTGTGCTTCACAATATTATTGCTAACAATCTAAATCTACTTCCCTAACCCCCTCCAAAGTTCTTCTCATCCTGCTATGAAAAACTCTTTCCTGTAAAATTCTTCTAAGTAGCAATTCTAACACACGCAAAAGAGCTGGTCCCCGGGACAGTTCTGTGTGCAGGCAGTCAGACCCAAACTAGTTCTGGGGAATCTGTTAATCTTCCACTCCTGATTCCATGGTTCTTTTCAGATTCAGTTATCAGATTCAATTAAAAAACCAACTGTTAATTTTTTCCTTGTCTTCAAAGATTAGACTTATTTCCCTCTAAGACAACATGCAAACCTACTTCCCTCCAGCTTTTCTCAGTGGATCCAAACAGTCTTGTGCTGTTGCCAAGAGAATCTCCTCCCTGATCTGCTGCCATGCAGAACAGCTGGCCAAACTCTTTACTAAAGTACACTTATGCTTATGACATATCAATATCTGTATCCAAGACTCAGTTTCCCCACTCTCCTCTTTAATTGTTGGGTGGCTTTTTTTTTTTAATTTGCACGAACTAAGGAGATAAATTTAACCCTTTATCACCAAGTATTAAATTCTACTTTTTAAAAGTGCTATTTCAAAGCTATCACTTAGATAGGAAGTCTACTGACAGCTTTAAAAGAACATATGACATTAAAATAAGGCTTTATGTACAAAATGTTCAATTTGAAGTTGAATGTTCCGTACATATTTTTGTTTGCAAGGATGAAGTGAATGAAAACAACTATGAAAATTAAAATCAACTTGCTCTACATATCTGGATTACGCTCAGCCAAATGCTGATATCATCTTGGATAAAAATGTAAACATGACAAAGTTTGTTTTTCAGTCAATAAGTCTTGATAAAAGCTTTGAATTGCTACCAATGAAAAACAGTTTTTAATTTTAAGTTGGGGGTCGGTCGGCAAACTTTTTCTATAAAGAAAGAGTAAATATTTTTAAGCTCTGTAGGACACATATGGTCTCTGTTGCATATTCTTCTTTGTTTTGTTTGATTTTTTAATAACCCTTAAAAAATGTAAAAACCATTCTTAGCTTGTGGACTGCAAAATACAGGCTGCAGGCTACATTTGGCCTGTTGGCAACAGTTTGTCAACCCCTGATTTTGAGGAAACTGAATCTAAAAGAAAAAAATGCAATGTTTCAGAATAAAATATCTAAAAGTGCTCTGGCGAGACTAGGCTGCAACAATTACCAGCAAACCACTATTAATATGATTTCATTAGTTATTTTGCACATGGAAGGAATTTTAATGACAGGGTGCCCTTTGATCTCCTAATATGACATTACAGAGAGGGCAAAGGACAGCTGTAGTATGCTGAGCTCTCCCTGCATCAACTCCTATAGCACTCCGAGCCATTGTAGGAGCATTTACTATTCCCCTGAACAGATTTGGCTAATCAAAGTGGGAACATTTAACTTTCTCCACGTAAATACATATGTGCAAAATCTAATTCCTTCCTAGAAAAGATGGTGTGACGATTTTTTTTTTTTTTTTTTATCCTCACCTGAGGATATTTTTCCATTTTTTGTACAGATAGAGTGGGAGGGAGAGAGAGGAAGGGAGAGAGAGAGAGAAACATTGACGTGAAGGGACACATCGAGTGGCTGCCACCCGCACGACCAACCAGGGCCGGGGACAAACTGCAACCGAAGTACGTGCCCTTAGCGGGAACCGAACCCGGGTGTCTCCGGACCGCAGGCCGATGCTCTAACCACTGAGCCAAACTGGCCAGGGCTTTTTTTTTTAATCTTCACCAGAGGATATCTTTCTATTTGTCTTCAGATAGAGTGGGAGGGAGGGAGAGACAGAGAGAGAGAGAGGGAGAAACATCCATGCAAAAGACACTGGTTGCCTCCTGCACGACCCCGACCAGGGCTGGAGATGAACCATAGCCAAGGTACATGCCCTTGACCGGAATCGAACCCATGACTCATTGGTCCTCAGGCCAACAGTCTAACCACTGAGTCAAACCCGCCAGGGCAATGGTGACAAATTTATGGAGATTGGTTATACTGATCAGAAACAGCAGCTTGATTGTGAAAAGTGACACAAACTTGGACCTGGAGTTCACTGGAGGCTCTGCTACAACCACCTGTGTGATCTTGACAATGTCACTTAGTTTTCTTATTTATAAAATTGGGACAGGGGCATAAAATAGATAATCTCTAAGACTCTTTCTGCTGTCAAACTATGACTATACTAAAATGAAACCACTCAGGAAATAACCTAACAGGAAGATGGGGGAAGGGCTGGGGAAAGACAGCAAAAGGAAGAAGCTTAGATTGTCTTGTTAGAGAACAGGATCTGATTTTCTTTTTCTTCTATCAGCACCTTATTCCGTACAGGCCACTCCAAGATGTCAATGTGCCCTCGTATCAATATTAAAATGCATCCATATCCCATAGGAAATATAATAGATAGCTAACAGTATATCACCGTTTCCTAGTTGTCTTAATGTTACATTCTATAGACATTGAATTAAGCATTAATTATGATTATGTAAGAGGTTTCAGGAAGCCAATTAAAAAACTTTTTTCAGTTCTCAAATATTTGAACTGAAAGGCTAGTTGATCCTAGGCACCGGATTTATAATTTCAAATGGATAAAACATCCTTACTCAATAGCTGACAAATATTATCTGACTGATATACTGGAAGATTCCCAATAAGTCAGTTGAAAGAAAATGTACCCTCCACCACCCACAGAGCAAAAAGGAAATGAGAGGAGCCAGGATATCCGAGAAGACAGCAGAACCTTAGAGAAGTAATAAAAAAGTATCTGTGAGACAAATGCATCTGTAACAAAAATGACTAATTGTCTCCTTCCTTTCGTGATGGCAGAAACCCTATTAAAAGTGTCTAAAGATGGCAAGATGCCCTTCTTAAAACTACTTAAACTTCCACAAAATTAAGTCTTAAAATGTAACCCTCATGAAAAAAAAAAAGGCACAAAGTATACATATCTACCAAAACACACACAGATGCACACAAACCCCAGGCGTTAAGAAATGGACTTTTCCTGTGGCGTAGACCTTATCAAGTTTTGTCAGCAACACTGTGACAGAACCCACTTGTCAAAACCCAGTTAGAATAACCCAGGAACTTACACACCTAGGTACCTCAAGAAGTCATTTTGACTGGGAGGAGATGAACCACCAACGCTCACTTCAACAACTTCCTATCACCTGGGGATGGGATGGGAGTGTTGAGGGAGCAGTGGGATTTTGTTGTTAGAGATGTGGACACTCCAAGCCTACGTTTGTGGTCAATGAAAAGTGTGGGGAAATTGTGACTAGGATGGTATTAACATTCACCTTAGTTTCCTAACTTAATTTCAAATGTGAAGCATTAAGTTCCAGGTATATACACATTCTTCTACTGTTTGAAGGCAGTGTGCTACCACTTCCTATTGGGGCTCTGGGGCTACTTAAGAGGCATGGAAGATTTCCCCCTCCTCCATGACAGCAGACGACACAGCTCATAGACTTTTTTTTTTTTTTTTTTACCATATCCACCCCAAAGTAAATACAAAGACTAAGATTATTCTTTGTAAGGTTCACCCCATTTAACTGTCCACCACCTGTTCTAAACAGTTTCAGAACACTGTTTTTCATGACTTAATAGCTTTAACCCTCCATTGAGTTAAATTTCAATCATTTAAAAAAAAAAAAAATCCACACAAGAAAGATTTGAATCCTTCAGAATGAAAAGTAATTTTTAAAAGCTACTATTGTAGAAAGAAGTAATAAAATGTGGGTCAAAAATTAAGGCCAAAAAAAGGGAAAATTAATAAAACTATTACAAACAAACAAAGGTCATCCACAGAGCTTAATCAAAATAGCATAGGAGAGACTCCCTCACTTTCAAAGCAAGAGAATGCTTCTGGGAGGGTCACACATAGAATGGACAAAAGACTGCCCACTCAACTTGCCTGAAATTGTCCTTTACCAACTGGACTGCAGCGTGCATTCAACAATGTGAAAGGGTTACTCAGGGTTTTGAAATTAGTACCAGCATCAAAATGAACGCCCTTTAGTTGCTGTAACAGCTCCAACCAAATCTCTTAGAAATATACTTGAGACATGACATTTAAAATCTGCTTCCTCAGAAAAGAAAAAGTCCCACTCAAGACTGACTGCCAAGAACTTGCAACTCAAACTTCCCTAAGCCCAGACATCATCATAACACCCAGGAGGTTTCAGACCACTCAATCCATATGAAAGAGGCCAGAACAAAACCAATCCATCACATAGCCTTTCCTAGTACTTAATTTGAAGAGCACTCTATACCCCAAATTCTTTTTTTAAATAATAAATTACCCTTAAAGCATTCGAATAATCAAATACACTTATTACCATAGCACTAGCCCCCAATAATCCCAGAAATTCATTGTGAAATATGCTGTAAGAACCACTTGAAAGACGTTTAAGTGAGTTACTTTTAGCAGCCACAAACATCATTCAGATAACCGAAAGCTAAGATTCTTAAGGTAATTAACTGCAGTTATTTAACAACAGAAATGGTGTTAAGGTAACTTGTATAGGCAGCTTAAAACCAGCTTTGATTTCCTATTCAGTTTATAGTAAGTTAAGAGAACTTGTTACCTGACCACAAAGTTTTCCAGTACAAAAGCTGGAAGGACAGCTCCCGGCCAAGATCAGAAAAAAAGTGAATCAACTGAAAATAATCCAGGGTATATTGCATGTTGTGCTTCATTGAGCAACTAATGAAAACCAAAGCAAAATATTTAGGGACCCAGGCTGACTCCTCAATTGAGAGGTTATTAAACCTTCAAGCCCAAGAATTTAAAAAATTGAGAAATGTTGCTTTTCAGGAGATGGTAGTAAAGGAGTCATATTTTCCTGACCACATCATTCCCCAGTCACCAATTCTCTTAATACTCGTTAACACTCACAGAACAATTTAATGCTCCATGGACATAATCCCATCATTAATCACTTTTTCTTTTTCCTGTACTTGATCCAAAGGAAGGAGAGAAAATGGTCATAGTGCTCCCAGTTACAGAAAAGTCCTGCTTTCCATTTCCTCCTTTTCCCACCTTCTTTTCTCTGTCTTCACTGTTCAGGCTCTCTACTGTGTATCCTGCTTCCTTTCCCCCCTCGTTTGACTTACACCCAGCTCTCCTTTACTTGCTTCTACCAAGTATCCTCAATCTATCTCTGGTCCCCTGCACTCTTCTCCCCCCAGATTTCTTCGGCCCCCTACCACGACATCTCTGCCAGACCCCCTGTGCCCTGGTCCCTCACCTACTGATCACTTACTCCCTTGAACTCCCTTCCCATTGCTGGATTCTCACCATTCTTGCCCCTTATGTCTCCAGTTCCTTCACTTCGCGTCCCATTCCCCCAACGCTTCATTTCCCCCTTCACATTTCCTTCCTTTTTCCTGCCTTCTAATCCATTTCACACCCACTGTCCTTCTCTCCACAAGATTTCTTGTGTTCTCCCCCATACACACACTTTTCCCTCTAAGACCCTTCCCTGCACCCCTCAACCCTCTCATTTCTCCCAACACCTCTAGTCCTTGTTCCTCTGGTTCCCCTTTCTCTGCCTCCAAGTTTCCCTTTCACCTTCCAGCCTCACATCTCCGCCCGCCCCTTTCCTCACTCCTTCACCCTCTCCCACTACCCTCGCCGTCCTGCCGTCCCCGGGGTCCCCTCCCTGGGGCCCCAAGCCCTTCTCCGCTCCCCTCTCCCAAGCCCCCTCGCACCCGCCCCCTATTTCTCCCTCCCGGTTCCTGGCCGCGGCCCCTCCCTCACCGATGGTGGAAATAAAGGTGGTGTTGAAGGCGTCCTCGGAAAAGCGGAAAAGGAGGCAGGTCTTGCCCACCCCCGAGTCGCCGATCAGCAGCAGCTTGAACAGATAATCGTACGTCTTCGCCATCTTCTCGCTCCGGCCCTCTGACCCGGGAGCGAGAGCAGCAGCGGAGCCTGGCGGGGAGGGGGCGGCGGACCAGGGGGCGTGCCCGCCCAGCCGCCGCCGCTCGCCCCGCCCCGCGCCCCGCCCCTTCCCTCGGAGAAGGCCTGCGCGCCCCGCCCCGCATGGCCAATCCACGGGGGTTTTGTCATCACCGCCCCGCGCCCCAGGGCTTCATGGGACTTGTAGTTCCGTCGAGGAACTTCGGGCGTGCCTGGCGCTGGGTGTACGGACTGCCCCAGAGGATAAAAGAAGATCCGCTCAGGGCGGGGTGACCAGGTGGACTAGGTGTTTCCATCCAAGAGAGGAAGGGAGGCCAGGTTTCGAACTCGGCGTATCGAGCCGCGGGTACTTCGTCATTTCTTTGTGTGTGGGCGCCTTTCAAATCCAGGACCTCGGAATCTGAGTCCCGCGAGTCCTGCATTTCTTCCGCCGGGACCAATTGCTGAGATGCTTTCTTTCCTTATCGCTGCTGTGGCGCAGCCTGTGGATTATCTGCAGTGCATTATCTGACTTATCCAGTTCCTGTCCTGCACCACCTCTAAGCCTCCTCCCGCAACCCCTCAATTACAGAGCTGGAAAAGAATGATTGCCGTTCCAATTTGAACCATACTCCTGTTCTCTTCTTCAGGCCTCCAGACCAAAGTCAAACACCATGAGTATTTTTAGATCTGCTATGCAGAACACACCCTTCCCGGCGCAGGAGGATGGATAAAAAATCTTGAAATTGAAAATAGTAAGGCTTGTGCTACAGGTCTGTGCCCTTAAAAGTTGCAAGCATCATTTGAGGCAGGACTACGACCAGGGGAATCTAGAGACTAAAATTTGGATTTTCCCTTGTCTTAGCTGTTTAACTGCACATAGGCTCTCTGCACCTGGGTTTTCTCGTTTGTAAAATGGTTATAAAACAAGTTGTTTCATAGGATTGTTGGGAAAATTAAATGAGATATGGAATATGAAAGCACTTTGAAATCCACAAGGCATTATAGAAATGTTAGTGGTGATAGTTACCTTCTTTAACCCTCACAAGGCAGGCCCTCTCTTAATGGATGACAAATGAAGGGAGGAAAAACAGCATTCCATCATACCCAATTAAATCCTTTATTTACTGTCTTAAACTATTATTTGTTTTTGTGGATGTACTACTTGTTCAGGCCTCTTTCATTCGCTAGTGGCAGAAACCCAACTAGATCAAGTTCTCCGGAAAGGATTGTTTACTGGCTCAGGTAAAGTCTAGGGACAAATAAATAGCTAAGGAGGTCTGGGACCAGAAGCTCCATCCAATGGTCAGGCCTCTCTGTCTCTCATCTCCTTTTCCCTTCTCAGTTTTAATTCTAATATGTCAAATACTGACAGATAAGACCCACATAAACAAAAGTTCTTTAGGATCCTCAGTATATTTTAAGATGATAGAGGGATCCTGAGGCCAAACAGCTTGAGAAACACTGGCCTAGCCATTTACCTCAAATCTAAGAAAACACCTTCTGGTAGATTACAGGAGGTTAAGGGAACCAGTGGACTCAACCATTAGCAGAATAAGGAAAAAACTTAGTTAGTTGAACAAGACAGCAGGCTTTTATAAAACACATCTTGAGTGCTTTGTGACTTCACATACAATGACAGTGATACTCCGTTCTTAGTCTTGGTATGGAAGAAGATTCAGTTAGCCTTAGTATTGGCCTTCACCTTTTATGTGGAAAGAAGATGAAATGTATAATTAATTCACACCTATTGATCACAGTACCCAGAGGGTTCTGCTAATCTAAAGTCCAATTCCTAGAGTCCACTTGATGGGAACAAAGCTCTAAGGAGGCCAAAAGTCAGTTTCTGCTGCCTAGTGAGAAGGGATTCTGCCCTCTGGCCCAGGCTGAGCCTCATTACCCCAGCCAGCTCCAGAGTAAGTCTGTGAACTTGGCCTCAGCCATGGCTGAACAAGTGTGGACAACTCAGTTCTACACCTTTATCTTCATTCTGGAAAAGGGGGGGGGGGCGGGAATCTGCAAAGACCAGTGGGATCTTCTTTCTTTTACAAAATGTGTGTTGATTAAAATACCTTTAGTCCCACCATCTATTTGCAACTGCTGGCATTCTCTTTTTGTGTGCATAAGAACACAATGGCCTGGCCCCTGGGGCTCAGTTAATTAAAGCGTCAGCCTGTGCATAGAAGGATCAAGGGTTCAATCCCAGTCAGGGCACATACCGGTTGTGGATTCGATCCCTGGTTGGGGTGTGTACTAGAGGCAACCAATCAGTATTTCTCTCTCACATCGATTTTTTCTCTCTCCCTCTCTCTTTCTCTCTCTCTAAGATCAATAAAAACATATCCTTGGCTGAGGGTTTAAATAATAAATAAATAAAAAGAACACACTGATGTGGTAAAGAACTTAAGTTCAGAAGAGAAGCTAGAGTTAGGAATTTTAAAGTCCCTAAATTTCCTTAGGGGAATTTTGTTAATTGATGGGAATTTTTTTTTTAATTCTGTTTTATTTTCACTTCCCCGGTTTTTCTCTACTACTGAGTGTATATATAACATTGTGACTTTCTAACAGGTAAGTCTGTGCACCACTGCTGAACCACTCATGCATTTTGATATATTGACATTACTTTGAAGAATCCCATTTTTTTCTTTTATGCATTATTAATCTTCCTATTTTGTACAGCGTTATGTTACTTAGAGATGAGATTTTTGGTGGTAGTAACAGTACTATTGAATCAAGGCATTTTGCTCAAAGGACTGAACAATATATTTGTAGGTCTGAGGGTACCACAGATAACAACAGGTTGCTGGTTGCCACTTTCTTTCACCTTGTGGCATCTTTAGATCTCTTTCTAAAGGAAATGACATCAATATTCTTTTGCCAGTTACCCAAACCCACCCTTGAAATGCTACATCACTGCAGAGCACGAGGCAGACCAACACTTTCAATTTGACCCTGAAAATGTCATGGATGATAATTTTTTTTTATTTTTTATTTTGGTATGTGCCCCTAGTGGGAACCAAACCCAGGACTCTCTGGTCCACAGGCTGACACTCCAACCGCTGAGCCAAACCGGCCAGGGCATGACCCTGAAAGTGTTTAAGGAAGCTTCTGTACATGGCAGTGGCAGCTTGACTTACAGAAGTCTAGGTGTCCAAGCAGTTTACCCTCTGTGGTTTTTGTCAGGCCAGCACTCTTTCTTCCAGCTTTTGGGAAGCTGCTTTTCCCCCACTGGTAACTGTGAATCATGGTACTTTACTCCTCCAGCCACAGAGATGGGCATATGACCATGCTGGGTCAGTTTGACTTATTCCCTGTAAATTTTCTAATGAGGCTGAAAGGAAGTCTTTCTGGTGTGAGGCGTCTGCGAGCTTTTGGTTTTGATCAGACTCTAGTTCATGTTTCTGTATTCCCTTTTTGCTGTCCTCTTTGATATTAGTTTGTCATCAGGCTAGCTTTCTTTGTGGTAGCAAGCAAGGCTGCCATGTTGTATAATTCCAAAGGCATTATTCACTTCTTACAGTAGTTTATTCATTTGGGGAGGGTTAAAGACCTCCAAGAATCTACAAACATATTCTTGAGGGTATGTGTGCTCTGTAGGCAAATTTTCAAATTAATTCGCACATTCTTTAACTGGTTTAAATTGCTCCATGACACTTGAGTGCAAGAAACATCACCTTTCTTAATTGCTTAAATGACATTATATTTGGCTGAGACTCCTACTTGCACAACTGGCACAACTGGTAGCAATCATTATTGGGACTTTTCCTCCCTTTAAGCGTAAAAGAATCACATGGTCCTGAAAAATTAGGGGCAAAGCATCCTCTGGCCATCAGTCTGCACCCATCAGTATTGACAATTCTGCCCAGCCAATCGTGAGTTCTGGTCCTCTGCCATCTGTTGAGCACAGCTGTCCCGGTGGGCTACAAAGATGTCCTTCATGCTGATTATTTTCACTGACTGATGACTCAGCCATCGAATAAGTTGTCCCTCTGTTATCTAATAATAGTTTGTGTACTTCTTTGTTTTCTCCCTTAAAACTTGACCTGATCAAGAAAAGGACATTGCTAATGTCTCACTTTGTTCCCAGCATGCCTAGCCTGATGCCTTACACATAGTAGGTATTCAGTTGAGTTGCTGATTGACTGAACATCTATCATGCCAGCAGTCTCGGTATTTTAAAAACATCTGGGAAACCTTCAGTTTATTATTTGCTATGAGACCTTGGTATTTTTGGCCTCACTAATTGTTTTCTGGTTGTACTCTAGCTTGTATTTATGTTATTTATTCTCTAGGTATACTATTCACTGTTGTGTTTAAGAAATTAGTGTGATTATATATTATTTCTCTAGCTTGTCAAGATCATACTGAATGATAACTCCTTAAAAATACCAATTTCTCTTTACTACCTGTGTGTCATACAAAAACATGCTATTTGTTTAGTGATGTTCCACTCGGATAATTCTCTAATTATCTTTATCAGAGAGAGACAAACTATACTTTTTCCACCCACTGATGTTTCCTGAGCAATAACTGGGTGAATAATGTCCACTCAAACAAATATTCATTAAGCTCACAATATACAACCAGCTTAGCAAGGCCGCCTGGAGGATACAAAGAGATCTATCATGTGGTCCCTGCCCTCAGTTTGCTTCCCAGCTAATTGAAGAGAGGACACACAAGTGAAAAGTTTAATGATAAATGGGAGGTAGATATTTGGCTGGTACATACTTCATTTATTCTGATGGGTCAGGTGTCCATTCTGATTGGTTGGTTTCAATTAGGATTGATTAGGCATTCATTCTGATTGTTTGGGTGTCCATTTTAAACTTTTGCACATACATTTTTGATTGGTCAGACTTCCAATCTGATTGGTCAAATGTTCATGCAACAAGGATAGTAAAATATTTTGTGTATCACCACTGGATGCAAAAGTTAAAAATGACATGACAATACAAAAAAATTGCTACATGAAAGTACAGTATCCACTTGATCAACAAATCTCTATAAACCTAGCTTCTTATAATAAAGTCAACAAGGTGTAGAGGGCATGAGAGGACAGTCTGCCTCCCTCAGACCTGGGAAATGAACATGACTGAATGGGAGTCTATGTATGGTATGGGCCCCTAGAATACAGGCAAGGGCTATGGTCAATGCCTAAATGAAGGCGAAACTCTTTTCTTGGAGGTTGGGAGTAGATACCTCATCACCTAGAATAGAGAAGAAGCCACTCAAGTTGCAAATATTCTGGATGGCTCCATTTCTGGATAGGGTCCAACCCACAGAAAGGGGAGGTAGAGCTTAGCTGCACAGAGTCGGTTCAATATTTTACTAAAGGATGGATGGGAAGGAACTATTCTTAATATTTCTTATATTATTTTTTTCTCTTATAATAAAGTTTCTGACAATAAAATATGTTAGCAAAATTCATTCCTTTCATGAACCTCGGCATTGCTCTGTAGGATTTTGTGTCAAATAGGGCATATGCAATAAGTACTAGGAGTTTTGAATATGGTTTCTTAAAAGCTTAAGTGATTAAAGAAGGACTTTTGGGACCAACTTTAAAATGGATTCTGATCCAATGGCAAAGTCAAAATGTGCTGAAACTCACAATCAACATTATAACAGGTATTAGAAAGCTTATGATAGTAAATAATAGAACATTAAATTGCTTAAATAATAAAAATATTTATTTAATCACATACTGAAATAATAAGAAATAGAACTAGTGACAGGTGAGTAATCCAGCAACTCTAATGACATGCCTGGGACCTGGTTTCTCTCTTCTGGTTTCTTAGCAATGCTTCCTCAAAGTAATAGTTATTTCAACAGGCTGGCCCCAGGTGGTTGCAAATGTCTTCCTGAAATGCCTGGGACTCCTTGCTTCCAGATTCAAACAGAGCAAAATGTAGAGAATCCTCTTCCTCAAGAGTTCAAATAAATACCCTAGAACTCAGTCCCCTGGGCCCTGACTGCACTTCCATGAACCAGTCCTAGGGTCCAAGAAAATGGCATAGGCCAGTTGGCTTAAGCCACTGAAGCTAAGTGTGGGGTCACACTCACCCTACATCACTAGGTTCTGTTAGACAGGAGGAGACAAGACCTCAGAAACAACAGATGAATACCTCCACCTTTTTCGGTGTCAAGTGCATATTGTTATTTGTATTGAGTGCTGCTAAGTGGTTGGTTATGTTGGAATTTTTGGAGAAGTCATGGAGCTGAATACAGGAAAATTCTGACTTGTCTTAAACTGGGAAGAAGTGGCAGGGAAGAAACTGTTTTCTTAAAAAGGGGATGTGTGGTCCAAAGCTATAATTAACATAAGCACTTAGACACCTGGTCCCTTTTCTACCCTACTTCAGCAACTAATTGAAGTTAAACACTCTGCAGCCTAGAACTTTGTAAGTTCTCTATCAGGTTCTGTCAAGTCTGTCCTGGGATTTTGTAATGGAAAGAGGAGTGGACTGAGCATCTGGTGACCTGGGTTCAGTTCCCAGTTCTGACACTAACAAGCTCTGTGACCTTAAAAAAGAACAACAATCTTTCTGTGCCTCAGTTTCCTCATCTGTAAAATAAGGGGTGACTGGATTAGATAATCCCTTTCTGTCTATAAAATTCTTTGGTTCTTGAATCCAAGCTCCCACAACAGATGATCTGAGGTTTGCCACTGGGGTTCTGGTCTTACAGACAAACCAAACCAAACACGCTGGTGAATCAAGGGGAATTTATCAACAGCCTCCAAGCATAGTGGATCCCATGGAGGCCAGGCAGGGTGTGGTGCTGGGAAAAGAGCCCAAAACACTTAGTTCCTTGTCCTAAATAGGATTTAGTTCACCCTATGACTCAGTTATCAGTACTTCTCTCTTTCTGAGGAGTGCAAAGTTTCAGTCTTCTCTGTGATGGTAACAACAATTTACCGGATTGCTAATTCTACAGGATTAAAAGAACAATAAAATTTTGCTTTGTATTTTTAACCATATCCAATCAGATTCCTGCCTCAAATTACTAAATAATCTTTTCTGAAGGACCTTAAACATAGACCTTTCCCCCTAATTTAATAGCAAGGACCTAGAGATGGAGTAAGAGAGCATGTTGAGTGTTTCAGAATTTATTAAAACATACTATCTCTTGAAATTCCTTGTTCTCACTGTTCAGGCAAACTGAAGATTTAATATAAAGTCAAACAGAACTCTTCGATCACTCATTTTTAAGATTTATAATTACGTATATATGATGGTGACAACCTAACAGAATGCTGAAGAAATAAGTCTGAATAGGTGATTCTTTTGGTTTCTTTGGGCGAAGATTAGGAAAAATTGCTAATGAAGTCCCAATCACATTGTAATTCCCCACCTATTACTTTCTGAAACTCAAGTAGCCATATAGTGTAACTGGGCCTGTTTGGGGGATTATCACAACATCTCATTTCGGCAATGAATGGCATCATTCGACATTTAATATTCGTTAAGGCTTTTATGAAACAGAGAGGTTTCCATATGTCTCTAGAGCAAAACATTTGTGTTTGCCATCTGCTACTCAACGGTAGTTTTGTAGAAAAAGAATGCAAATTGCTTGGTTCTTTCATTACTTTGAAGTTAGGCTATATGATAGCTGGGACTATGGGACAGCCAATTCACTACTAGGAGAATACTATTGTTTTTTTGTTTGTTTTTTATCCTCACCTGAGGACATTTTTGCATTTATCTTCAGATAGAGCAGGAGGGAGAGAAGAAGGAAGAGAGAGAGAGAAGCATTGATGTGAGAGAGACACATCAATTGGCTGCCACCCACACAACCCCAACCACGGCCTGGGACAAACTGTAACTGAGGCACATGCCCTTAGCGGAAATCGAACCCGGGACCCTTTGGTCTGCGGACCAGTGCTTTAACTGCTGGGCCAGACTGGCCAGGGTGAGAATACTATTGTTTACTTCGGCACCAACTTAAAGAATTCTTTACAAGTAAACGGCATGAAATGAAATTGAAGCCTAATATTATCTTTGTCCTTTTAACTCAAGCAAAGACCATTGAGAAGTGATAGATGAGATTTTTTTCAAGTTGACATTAAGGAGACACTATCTGGGACACTGTCATTTAAGGTCAGTGTAGCAAGCATCAGTTCTCTATTTTCAGTCCTGACCAAATGAATATGACTCAACACTTTAAAAAAAATTAAAGTATCTCCTTGAGTTCAGTATCAAAGAAAAGGTAATTTAGTCTTAATCACCTAGGAGCTAATAACCTGGCTTTGGACTCTGTGCCATTTGTTTCTCCTTCCCCCTTTTCATTCGCTTCTTGAATTGTGGATAATTCTCTGCTCAGTAACATCTCTACTAGCCTATGTATACACATCATTAGTTTTGCTTAATCAGAATTAACTTCAAACAACAGAGTTTAACCAAAAGTGGAAACCCTGGAGCTTAGAGATTTGTAGATTCCTATTATTAATGCTTTTTCTAGCCCTTCTCATAGTAAAATTTCATTAATTGAGGTTATTAGGATATGGAATGTAAGAAATTGACAAACAAAAGGGACCTAGTTTGATCAGACTAGCTTATAAGATCCTACCTCATGGACCTCTAATTTCTGAGACTAGTTTCTGCTTTAAGATGCTATAAAACCAATAAATATAGAGATCGTTTGTTGTAATGTTTCCAAAGTTCATATCTCAGCATACTAAGCGAATGATCAGATATTAGTAGGTGAAACTAGAAGAAAGGGTTTCATGGTCAAATCCTTTGAGAAATGCTATTATAGTATTTTGATGGTATAACTCAGAATCCTTACTATGCTGATGTGTCATGTGACTCCACAACTGGGTGTGGTGTGCACTATTCCCCATACTGCTGCCCAAGGCCTCTTTTTGATGGAGCATTTTATAGGACCTGTGTCCTGCAGAATATATGTTGAGAAACTCTAATTTAATTGAAACCCTTTGTTTTAGATACGAATAGTAAATTGTCAAGTCCTACTGTCATGATGACAATCAGCATGTTTACAGGACACTGTCTGGAAGGGAGGCAGCATCCATTGCCAGAGTTCCTGACAAACTGGACCCAGAACACCTGTTCCTGCCTCCGGCTTTCTCCTGAATCCCAGGGCAAGGCTCCCTCATGCTGCTTCTGCCACTTATCACACCCACAGAAAGATCAGCCAAGGGGGTGGGGGCACTTTGATGGCTGTTTCCTTCCTACATGGGCAGCTGCTTTACCTCCAGGTTCTGGGGGACTGGCAGACATTGTACTAAACTGAAGTGAAAATCACCTTCTATGCAGAAGCAAATTTACCCAGAGTTCTGAAAGTGCAAAAAATTAGATTCTTAAACAAACATTCTGGATACTGTTTTTTTTTTTTCCCATTGTTGTTCTGTTTTTGTTTTTTGTTTTTTTTTTCCCAAGAAAAACAACAACTAATGTTAAGTAATTAAGCTAAATTTGCTTTTTTTCTTTTGTATTATTCTGTATTTTGAGTGACTTGTAGGATATGTTAGAGGGTCACATCACACCCAGGCTAATTTCCTACAATGAAATGTAATTCTGTAAAATGATCTACACAATAAAATGTTTTTAAAGATGAAATACTTAAATTTCTTGAAGGTATGAATTATATTTGCAGTGTATCCCTAATGACTAACACACGGCTTACATATATTAGGCACATAGTGATAAATATGTTTGCATTAATTAGTAAATTATAACCTGATGCTTGGACTTTAATAAAATAATGGTAATAATATACTAATGGTACTAATGCTATACTACCTTTTCAAAAATCTCAAAGATAAATTCCTTGACCTAGTTGAGATTTATAAACTGGTTAACACTCTTTATTGTCATCTTTTATTTTCATAAACAACTACATTGTGATGTGATGTTTCTTTTAGGTAATAATAAATGAGCTCACTTTAATATTTGACTTTTAAACACTTGCACGTAGACTTCAAATTGGTATGAGTCAGTAGATAATGAGTCCTAACTTCCAGTTATTGTACAATCCTCCTTTCAGGCACTTAGACTGCATTAAACATCCTCAGCGATATCACACATAACAATAAGCCTGAAGAAAGATGTGATCTTCTGAGTCATCAAAGAAGGATGTAGTCATGTTGGTAAATTAGTTTGTGTTCCATCTTTTCATTAATTTAATAAAACTTGTTTAATACCTACAATATATAAAGTAACTCACTATAAGGAAATAAAGATGGAATTTATACAGACCATCCTTAATTAAGAAGCCTTTGTTCTTAAAGGAGACATGGGCCACACACATAAATAATCACAATGCTAGATAAAATGAGGATATGCCAGTAATGTGCTGTTGGTGTTAGTTTATATTTCTTTCAAAATTAGTTTATTTTTCCTTCAAAACTGGTAGTCTACAGTGAAGGAGATTACCCAGTATATTGAACTCCCCGTTCCGTAGCTGCTCTGGATAAGTGGAAGGTTACATCACTTGGTATCAGTGATACCAGGTTTTACTAGCAGTCACCAGCATCATCCAAGTGCCATGCTCCTTATTAGCTAGCAGACAGGATCGCCCCAGCAAGGTATATTGACCAGCACTGAGTCACTTACTTTGGACATACAATTCACCCGAAATGGACGGGCAAAGAGGATAAATCACATTGACGCGGGGACCTGACCATGGTGGAGACTGTGGGTATGCTTTCAGGAAGTTGGACACTTGTGTGGGCAGTAACACAGTAGTAGACGGGCCAACTTGTCAAGTGACAACCAGAAATGGAGTCAGTATAGGCATACTAATTGTTCCTGGCTCCGCAGAGTGGCTTTGACCGAACGGACGGTGAATTTGTTAGGGAGAAGCCTATGAGGGCAGGAGAAAGACCAGTCTGTCCACACCCCAGAAGTGGCTACTACTTTAGGTTGTGAATTGACTCTTTTATTCTGATTTGGACTATATTTTTATCTCCATTTAAAAGGCCAAAAAAATTTGCCCTGGCCAATTTTTCTCAGTGGTTAGAGCATTGGCCCATGGACCCATGAGTCGAGGGTTTGATTCCGGTCAAGGGCCCGTACCTTGGCTGCAGTTCATCCCCGGTCCTGGTCAGGTCATGTGGGAGGCAACCAGTAGATGTGTCCCTCCCATGTTGATGTTTCTCTCTCTCTCTCTTCCTCTCTCTCCCTCCCTCCCACTGTCTCTGAAGATAAATAGAAAAATATCCTAGGGTGAAGGTTAAAAAAATAAAATAAAAAGCAAAAAGTTTTAAGGAATTAATGTATACACCCAACATGTGAAGATTATGGAAATACCTCCTTCATATATTAGGAACAATGCTGTCAGAGAAGATTGGACTAAAGCCTTTGTCTGAGCCAAGAGTCCAGAATTCAAGTTTGTTAGCATTGTTAACCTATACACATTAGCATAACACAATAACAAAAAATTAGCATCGAAGTGCACACTTTACACTTTTCCCCGTTGACATCTTTGCTTTGAGAATTGATGATTAAAAATACTTATGTGTAGACATAGTTCTTTTAAGATTGTATGTTGTAAACCATTAATTCTAAAATATTGAGATATGAGTTAATAAGGAAGCTCATAATTTTAACTTCTTTGTATGTCAAGCCAGGTCTGTGATCATGACTGATTCTGAGGGAAATGATATGGACAGAGGGATCTGTTTTGTCCCACAGCTCCTTGCAACCTTGGCTGACTTAAGGGCCCCTCCACGAAGGGCAAGGCAGCACATGGCTACCTGGTGGCCCAGAGAATCATGCTTTTCTTCTTCCTACCACTTGGTCCGTTTGGGGGAGGCAACATTAGGGGTACCCTCCCTAGGATCACCACCTAGAGCTTTGTTACCTGTTTTCTTTTTTTGTTTGTTTTTGTTTTTTATGGGAGCTCAACCTCTCCAGTAAAATATTTAAGTATGAAGCTTATTCATTTGGTTTCTAGCCCTTAAACCTACTGGAGACCATGACTACTGCCCAGAATAAGTAAGTTATATGTGAGAGGCAGCAGACAAAACACTTGAAACAGGTTATGCCTCTGGGTTTTATCACTGAACAATTACTTATGGTATCCAGATTTGTACAAGTTTCAGTATTAACTCACACTTTTGGCTTATTATTTGGCCAAATACCATTTGTTCTTAGGTCTTGGCAAGAAGAACCCTTCTCCTGGGGCCTACTCTGTAGAGACCTCCACCCTTGCCCTCTTCTGGTCACTCCTCTCCACTGGGCAAGGAATCCACAGGCCAGGTGGACTTATTTACTGAGAGCCATGCCCCCTTCTTAGACCACACTCTGGGTAGCCAGACCCCAGAATTCCTGCTAAAAGCCCTGCTTCCAGGACTGGTGTGGGCCTCTTATTTTGATATATCCTTCTGAGGGTGGACTGTGCCATTGGTATGGCACCATAGTCCCAAGAAGTGGCCAAAAGGGGGTGGTGATGTGGCCAGAGCTTGAACATATGTGCTGGGATCCTCATGTGTGTGAGGCCTGTCAATGATGTGCGCCAGGCCTAGGGCTGGGAAAGAAGAACATCGGTCCAGGCCAGGACTGCTCCCCACGAACCACATTCTGGCATGGAGCTCTGAGGAGCCAGAATACTCTAAATTCAAACCCATTTTCTAGGTCCTTATATACATATATCTGTCAAGATAGGAAACTAGCTTGTTAGCTTCAGCTACAATTTTTAAGTATTTAGACACATGATATGTGGGCCCTCGTTTTTACTCTTGCCCCAGGCCTCACAAATATGGGAGTAGACCTGCTCTTGGCATAGATTTGATTTTTAGTTTGTTTAAAAGTATAATATAAAAGATCTGGTAAGAGGGTTGAACTGTGAGTAGCGGGTGGGCTGCTTTCCACCAGGTCAAATGTAGCATTGCTCCCAAGCAATGTTCCAACTATGTCTCAATGTCCTGGCCCCACTCCCTGGCCTGACAGGAGAAACTGTGTGTGTGTGTGTGTGTGTGTGTGTGCGCGCGCGCGCGCGCGTGTGTGTGTGTGTGTGTGTGTGTGCGTGTGTGTGTGCGTGCAGGCGCAAGTTTAACATCCATTAGGAACCAGAAGAATATGACTTAGCTATTTTCAAATAATTCAAGCCCCACACTGCTGCTCTGGTCTAGATTATTGCTGTTTCCCTGCCAAGCAACTCTTCCCAGTTGACTTCCTTAAGCTGCTTGGAGTTAAGAGCTGGGCATTTGGAAGGCCTCTTCCAAGCGAAAAAAGAATAAACCAGAAAGGGAATTGGGCCAGGCGTCCTTGATTGAACACCACTTCACTTCAGCAAATCCCTAAGCCTTTCTATCTGTTTTGTCAGCTGTAAAATGAGCAGACTAATTCAGCCCTACTGCAGAGTGGCAGGTTTAATTAATGATGATTGGGATGGGTTTTGTAATGTAAAGTTGTATATAAATGAAAAGGAGCACTGGAGCTATTCTACTCAAAGTCTGGAGTGCATCCTGCTTTCCAGTGCCACAGTTAAGCCTCTAAGTCCTGATCACAGACTGCTACAGATTTCAGGGGTGCTGAAAACAGCGGGGCTCATATTACCTGGACAGAAAGCAGGGTTTGGTAAAGGGAGTGGAACGCAGAATGAGTAATGAGTGCACGGTTCAGATTTCTGGCAGCACCAAGATCCACTGGGCCCAGCGGGTGGCAGATGATGGAATGGTTTCTGCAATCAAAGTACAAAGGACAAGTGTACCCATTTATTCTTGGGACTGTCCTGGAAAGATCCTTGAGGTCTAATGTGTCACACCAAGGGGAGAGCTCTTTCCAGAGATTTTTGATGTACTTCTCCCTGTTGTTCCTGTCGTGGGTTGCTGGGTGTTTTCTTCAGTGGCAGTGTGGATCAAATCTGTCTTATTTTTAGGGCTCACATTCCACAGTTCACTTAAAGACATGGCTACATGATTTACCAAAAGTCATACCCAGCCTGGTCACTGTCACCCCAAGTGCCCACACATGATGAGAGTAGACACCCCTGACCCAAACTGAGATAACCAGATTCTTTCCCAGGGCATTTTCCATTGGGCCTTCTGGTCAGTTACCAGTTATCACACCTGGAAACTGTTGATTACTTTGGTTAACGTGCGATTTCTTTCTCTCTCACATAATTCATCTAACAACATTCATATGCAGCAAATCATAACATTTATATACTTAGTAGTCATGAGCTCTGCTTCCCTTAATCTCCTGGAGCCTTTGTGTTTCTAGGAGGGTGTAACATATTCGCATTACGTTATAATTATGTTTGTACAGCTTCTTCCTTAATATTAGATGACCTTGAATATTAAGGGTCTTCATGATTAAAGGTCTTAATGTTTTCCTCATTGCCCTTGACATCAGTGCCTTCCTTATTGGAGACACACACACACACTTGTTCAAATGCATTGAAAATAAAAAGACTTAATGAGTGATGAAAAATGATGGGAATGGTAATGGGAGTGGAGCATAGAGTGAGTAATCAGTGCACAGTTAGGAAGGCCTGATGTCCATTAGGGAGCTTCATTTTCAAATATTTTTCAATGTCTTGTGGGAAGATCTAAGTGTATTATATCGATTAAGATCAAAGGTGTTCAGCCAGACTTAGACTTCTGCTTCTAGCCCTAATTTAAGATATTATTCTTTGGATAGTTAAAGAAGTATGAATAAGACAGTTCTCATTCAGATATAATATGAAGGCTGTTTAAAAAGGCACTTAGCAAATTAATTCGTTGTGTCTATGCATAAGTAATTTTTGGTTGTAAAATATATTGCTAGGTAATATGGATCCTTGTAAACAAGCTCAGTTCTAATATACATACTTGGTATGTTTTTAGTTTAAACTGGCTTCTCCCCTCAACATGTGGTCCCTAGATTTGAATAGTCTACCTGAAAAAAAAAAGTTTTGTTCCATATATTCATCACCAATTTGCTGATACTCGTGAAGGTGTTTTCAGTGAACAAACTATGTCCAGTTAATGCTTACTGTTTCAGGGAGAAGGCAAACAAGAGTAAGGCAGCTTGAAAGGTGAAGACTTAGACCACTGGGGTCTCCCTTCAGCCTATGCCTCCTTTCCTAAGAACTTCCCCCAGCCCCATCCACAAGGGTGGGCCCCAGGAGTCACTGTCACCCCAAGTGCCCACACATGATGAGAGTAGACACTCCTGACCCAAACTGAGACAACCAGACTATTTCCCAGGGCATTTGCCATTGGGCCTTCTGGTCAGTTACCAGTGGCCCTGGAACTAGGACAGCATATAGCAGGGAACTGGCATGGCCATTTCACCATGTGCTCTGGGAGGCAGAAAGAACTGGGATGCAGAGAAAGGAGACTGAAACAGTGTCGGGGAGAAGCAGAGATGAGAAACCAGGTCACCCCTGAGAGAAAAAGGGAGGTGGCAAAAGAACAGCCATCTCCATTCCCAGAGGCCTCTCAGGGCTTTGTTCTGACCCCCATGAAGCCCAACTACCCTTCCTGCCCTGGCCCAGATCCAGTACACTCTCCATTTTAGCTCAGGCAAGCTTGAGATGTATCTGTTACGTGAAACCCAAGGAGCCTTGGCTAAGTGAGTGAGCTGGCACTGAAAGAGAGGCTAAGCCAGGGATTCTGGTTACACAGGCAAGGTCTGTCTGATGAGGACCACCTGGGTGGTCCAATCACCTTGGCCTGCCAAAATCAGACATGCACACAAGTAATTTCTGTTGATGATAAAATTGAATGGAATAGATTCAGAGTTATTCCTGAAAGAAAGTTCTCTCTTAGTCACTTCCCGATACACTTTCTTGTGTAGTAAGGTAAATGGGAAGTATTATAGATGGCACACCCAGCATTTTTCCCAACCCTGAATACTTCTACAGGGATATGTGTGTCTGGAGCTGTCACTGGTCATGCATGTTGCAGCAAAAACAAAAACAGTGGTTTCTTCTAACAATCCGTCAGTCCCTGTTGCTGGGCCACTTGACACTCATCCACAGCTTTGGCCCTGCACCAGTTTCAGCGACAAGTCCCATCTCCAGCTGAAGGCGTTGAAAAGCCCTGTTTCAGTAGGTCAGGGGACATAGGTTACCCTGTGACTTGTCTTGCTCTGATCAGATACCCTGGTTCTGGTTTCTGGGCTTCTGCCTTCATCCTGTTACAGTCTCAGTCCCTCTTGCAGGACCTGAGTCCTTGATTGCTCAGACTTTAGCCCCTAACTCCATGGTCTGAGCAGGATCCTGGTTTCTTCAAAACCAGGACTCTAATTTGCTTACATCTCTTTTTTCCAGCAATATACTTGAAATGCAGACCAAGCTGGGTGCTTCCTTGTCTTGTCAGACCCACACTGCCAGTCTGGGTCACACTGTCCTTCCCCAAATCTCCCCACCACTCCATCACTCCTACTTCACTACTGCCAATAATCATATTTGCTCCTCTTATGGGACATCTACCTTTTGCTACCTTCCAGACCTTTCTAACCCTGGATCTCTCGAAATCACCATATCACCTGTTACTACTCTGAGGATTCACATGGTCCTGCAGCTCTGTCTGTCTGGCAGACCTCTGCCCACTGGCTTCGACCAGGTGCCAATTACAAAGCCTAGCACACAGCAAGGTGACAGGGAGACAGTGTGGTAAAGTGGAATGAGAATGACATGAACATGGGCATCCTGAGTAGATCAGCGTTCAAATCCTTGCTCCTTCACTTTCACAAGTTTCTTAATTCCCCTAGAATGCAAAAGGATTGTTGAAAGGATTATATGAGATAATGTGTCTGGCAAAATTTAGTAGTTATTTAATAAAATACAAACTTTAGTATTTAATAATCTGTCTTTCTTTCATATATATACATATACATACACACACACACACACACACACACACACACACACACACATTTTTTTTTAGAGAGATAGAAGGGAGGGAAGGCGGGAGGGAGAGAGAAAGAGAAACATCAATGTGAGAGACACATCGATTGGTTGCCTCCTGCACAACCCCAACTGGGGCTGGGCTGGATCAAACCTGCAACCCAGGTATGTGCCCTTGACTGCAAATGAACCTGAGACCCTTTGGTTCAAAGACTGATGCTCTAACCACTAAGCAAACCAGCCAGGGTATGCTCTTATATTTTTTAACAGATTTATTGGGATATAATTCACATATCATTCAACCCATTGGTTTAAAGAGTATAATTCAATGGTTGTAGTATATTCGCTGGCTTTAGATTTCTTAAAATGCAATTATTGGGATATGAGGGATATGAGGCTTAGTAACAGTTAAAAACCTAAGGATTTGCCCTGGCCGGTTTGGCTCAGAGGTTAGAGTGTCGGCCTGTGGACCAATGGGCCGCAGGTTCAAGTCTGGTCAGGGGCACATACCTCGGTTGCGGTAGGGGGTTGTGCAGGAGGCAGCCAGTTGGTGTGTCTTTCTCGCTTTGATGTTTTTCTCTCTTGATTGATGTTTCTCTCTTTCTCCTGCTCCCTCCCACTCTGTCTGAAGATAAATGGAAACATGTCCTCAGGTGAGGATAAAAACAAACAAAAAAAATGAAGAATTTTAGTCAGCTATGTTTATGTAAATCAACCGTGTGATGCCAGTGCATTACCCAAAAAGCTTATGTGATATCGGGCTGTATTGACACATACATAATGAGCAGAATGACAAATAATGGTTCCATATTATTCTGAGCTGGCAATGTGTTAAGTCATTGGGCCTGTTTTAAGAGGGATATGGACAAATCGGAGCACATTCAGAGAAACATGAAAAGGGTGATGAGAAAGTGAAAAGACTGTTTGTAGGAACCTGTGATATTTACCCTGAAGAAGTAAAGCCATCCTTAATTAACTCTAGGGGTCTCATTTGGAAAATAAATAAATGTATTTCCTATGTTCCTTTCCTAGGCCAGAACCTCAATAGGTGAATTTAAGTTAAAACCAAGCAGATTTTGACACAATATAAGGAACAATTAGAGCTGTCCAAAACAGGAATGGATTGTTCCTTCCTCACCTGAAATTCCATACTTAATATAAACTTTATTCACAAGTCAGAGGACGACATCTTATAGAGCTCTTACTCTGTAATATGCTGTGCACAGGTAGGCAAAATGATCCAGGAGGTCAACTCTTCTTTATTCAAGGTCCTCCAGTTTGGGTTTGTCTAGTTGTCCATTTTTTCTTTTATTTTCCATTCCCACTCTCTGCTTTTTGATCTGAGGAAAGAGAAGAGAAAGTCTAAAATTGTCAATATGGATATTTTATTAGTAGTTCTGATGATAATGGAAATATTATTAAAATAAGACTTTGGCATTACCTGAACAGGGGAGTGTGCTCATCTCTTCCCCATTCTGTGTAAAGTGACTTCAGTTTAGTACTTGACATTGGCCCTGGTGGCAACATTTATGGAAATTAGCAAAACTACAGATCAGCAATACTACTCTTCTCCAGCTCATTTCCCAGGGCTCCACTGCTTCAGTTTGTGCTATCCAATAACTACCAAGCTGGCATGATTAATAATGAAGACAGACTTTCTACAAGATTTTTGGACTATATGTTTCTATAAAAAATGTATTTAGAGCCAATGGTATTTACTTTCATCTAGGGGCAATTTGGAATATAAGTAGTTTAATATAGTTAACTAGATTCAGATAAATGGAATATTTAGGGAAAAAGATTTGTGGAAGACTAGACTTACTCTCCACTGCCTTCTAGGCCACATCTCTTTTTCCTTTAGGAAAACCTATAATAACCATGGTCTGCACAGCTGCTGATGGAGTGACCATGTAACAGACTAGGAAGACATCTCCAAGACAAAGGCCCTCTGGAAACAGAAAGATATAGCTCTTCGCTGGCCGGTGCTTGTCCTGCACAAGTGGATCCTTGTGCCACCAGCTGGATTTTGAAAGAACAATTTCTCAGTATTTGATCAAAGGTAAGACTCCTGCAAATATTTTCTGCAGGTGGAACATATTCTTAATTTCCTCAAGGCAGAACTATTGTAAAAACATTGCACTTTACAAGTCATTGTGAAGGAAATCACCATTAGCCCAAGATTCTCAGAGCCAACTGATTTCTGTACCATTAACAAGCTTTAGCAATTAAAATTGAGCATTTATTGAGAACTTACAGTATACTATACACTTAACAAGCATTATCTCACTTTATATTCATTTAACCTTATGAGATAGGTATAAATATTTTCATTTCACAGTTGGAGAAATAACTTAAAGAGATTAAGTGGCTATTAGAGTTAAAAAGTTTCTGTGCTCCTGGGAAGTTTATATTATCTACTGCTTTGTATATAGCAGACATTTCATAAATAGTTGAATATGGTTTTTTATTTATGTGAATACGTAAAATACCATTCTTAATACTTTGAACCCTTTGGCTCATTAGCCTTTTAATCAGCTTTTATCTAATGGTAAAACAATTATTTCATTTATTTTGCCTGTACACGCTTTCCAAGGGAAAATATCTCACCAACCCTAAAATTATTAGGATTATTTTCCCAATTTTAGAAACAAGTAAACTGAGGCTTAGCCAGATTTAAGTGGTCTTTTGGTCTTTTCATCACACTAGGTTGAGGCAGAGCACAGGTCAAAGGCATGCGTCATGAAGAATCTAGTCAAGTTACAGCTGGGATAGAAAGGTTTCAGATAAACTAGAGATGTAACAGTTAGTCCTTAAAGAATGACCATCAAGTCAGTTACATTGAGTATGGCACTCCGTGGACACATTTCTGTGCTTATTATATACTGTATGAGTCATGAGGGGAGATGAGACCAAATCCTGATCTTAAGAAGCCTGCAGACTTTAAGAGAAGACATAGACACATAAATGCAAGGAGATGAAATTACAGTACAAGAACATAAAATGAAAACCACACAAGACAGCAATGTTTATTAAGCAATGATTAATGTAGGTAGGCAGTAAGTGCCGCAGAAGTTCAGAAAAGGGAAAGATTACATGTATAAGTTTTTGCTCATCTCAGCATCTTCATAAAACATCTTCACTGTGAGCTGTGGGAAGACAGTACAGTTTGAGAGAGTGCCTGGCCTCAAAGTAGCTCACTTTCTTCTCTGGAGACTCAGGCAGATAGTGAGAGGATTTGCAGGAAGTAATAGGTGGAGACATGAGGAGACCAGAGACCTGATCATCAAAGCAGGTAAGACAATGCTGGGAGATCTCACCTGATTACTGAGTCTGGATATTAATGTTTTTTTCCTCTTTGCATTTTTCCTATTTTTAACTTTAAAGCAGGAGTAGCCTGTAGTTATTTCTGGCTCTGCTTTTGAAAAATTTGAGGCCTCAGGAGAGGTTAGAGCAGTAGTTCTCAACCTTGGCTCCTCATGTATGACCTGGGGTTTTTTGTTTTATTAATTAATTTATTTATTAATTTATTTATTTTTAATCCTCACCCGAGGACATTTTTCTATTTATCATAAGACAGAGTGGGAATGAAGGAGAGAGAGGGGAGGAGAGAGAGAGAGGGAGAGGAAGGGAGGGGAGAGAGAGACAGAGAAAGAGAGAGACATTGACTAGATGCCTCCTGTAAGACCTGACAAGAGCCAGGGATGAATCACAATCAAGGTACATGCCCTTGACTGGAATTGAACCCACGACTCATTGGTTAGCGGGCTGCTGTTCTAACCACTGAGCAAAGCTGGCCAGGGCAACCTGGGTAATTTTAAAAGAAAATGCTGCTTGGGTCCCATCCCCAAACACTCTAATTTAGTTGACCTAGAATGTTTCTTTGGTAGTTCTAATGTATAACCAAGTTTGAGTATCTTTGATTTAAAGGATTTCTAGACATAGTAGAGAGAATGAGATTTGCTGTAATGAACAAAATACCTTGGAGAAGCCCTGGCCAGTGTGGCTCAGTGATTAGAGTGTTGGCCCATACAGTGAATGGTCATGGGTTCAATTCCTGGTCAAGTGCATGTACCTGGGTTGTAGGTTCTATCCCTGGCCCCAGTTGAGGTATGTGCAGGAGGCAACCAATCGATGTGTCTCTCTCACATCAATGTTTCTCTCTCTTCCTCCCTTCCTCCCTTCCACTCTCTCTAAAAATCAATGGAAAAAATATTCTCTGGTAAGGATTAATGAAAAAAAAAAAACCACAAAAAATTGCATATTCATCTCATTATGACCTGTTAAACCCAATGGGTTCCACAGGCAGGGACAGTGAACATCCTCGGTGACCTGGTTGCATTGATAACTGAGGAGCAGATGGACTCCTTCTGCAAAGCCTTCCAGGCTAAAATATAAAGGAGCAGATACTGGCAGAGGATCCCCATGTCTGGGTTCTGGCAGATCATAGATGGCCCACTCAAAATGGGTGACTGAAGATAGCATCATGTAGAGACTGTTTAAAAGGTTGGGGCAGGGTTCACAGAAACCAAGAAAAAATTGTGAGGTACCACCTCTCAGGTAGAAAGGCCAAAAGGGGAGGAATTGGTGATTGGAATCCCATGAGAGGTATGGGAAAGGGAAACACGGCCACTTTGGAGAAAATGGCCCATCGAGGATAAATCTGGGGGAATAAATATCCCAGTACTGCTTTTCTTCTACCCTGTGATTTCCTACTGATGCCTCCCATTGGCCTAACCAAACTGGAAACCAGAAGGCAAGAGAACCCAGCTGCTGTAGCCCATCAAAGTCAACCTCCTGGGCACAGATTGGGTGGTTTAAACAAAAGACTTTATTTCTCACAGTCTGGAGGTTGGGATGTCCAAGATCAAGGGCATCAGAAGATGTGGTGTCTGGAGAGAGCTGATCTCCTTGTTCATAGATGGCAGTCTTTTCACTGTGTCCTTACATGGCAGAAGGCAGCTCTCTGGGGCTTTATTTATAAGGGTACTAATCCCATTCATAGGGCTCTACCCTGATGGCCTAACCACCTCCCAAAGGCCCCATCTCCCAATATCATCATATTGGGGGTTAGATTCAACATATGAATTTGGGGTGGGGGGTGGACACAAACATTCAGTCTATAGCACCAGCCCAATAAGGATTCAGCCTCGGTTAGAAATTAAGTTGGCATGGAAAATAAAGACAATGACAGGATAGTCTGCACTTGAGACTCTTACCCCTTATAGATGGGAGCTTACCTGAGAGTGTCAAACAACTTCATGAATGACAGATGGATTTGAACCCCTACATTGGAGCTTTTGGGACAATGGTTGTGACCCTGTTGAAGAATCGGTGTGTAGAGAAGAGGCAGACTTTCAGAAGTTGCTGCTGATTTCAGGAATGTGTTGAGAACAAGTCACATGTGCTTTGAAATCTGCCAACAGGTAGACAATAGAAGAGATAAAAGAATGCAGCCTTGTTATAGTTTGCTAATGACACAGATTTCTCTGAGCTTCTCAGAAAAAGATACTTAGAAAGGCAGGAGTATGAAAAGTTATTTAGGGCCCACCTCACATCCCAAGTTCCTTAAAAAAAAAAAAAAAAAACTAAACTAAACCTCTGACCATCTTTCTGGGAAAAGAAGGGCACAAGTGTGAGGAACTCTAACACAGGGGAAAGTAGGATCTGACCTATTTACAACTAGGCTTGGCCAGCTTGACATTTAGCACAAGTTGGGTTCCCAGCTTACCCCAAACACCTGTGAGTTTTCCCAGTGTCTGAAGTTAGTAACGGGGGAAAGAAGAGGAGATGGCTGCATACTTCTGAGGTGAAGGGAGCCAGGTGCTAGCTGGGAGAGTTCAGCAGCACCTTCTCAGACCTGGCCAAATAGAACAGCTGAAGAGTTCTCAGGCAGTAAACAGAACTCCAACTGGCCTTTCATGTTCCTTTGGGAAGCCAGGTGGGAGCTCCTCCTACAGCATCCTTGAGAATAGGCTATCAAGACAAAGGGACTCTGGGTCCTCTGTATCTGCCTGCTTGTTCTTTCATCTGCCATCAGTACCGGGACCTGGGGGTCATTTTGGGAGAAAATGAGCTCTGGCAGGGGAGGCAGAGTTATAAATAGATTTCAGGTCTTCTTGCCCTTAAAGTTTTACTTCTCATGCTACCATAGTTTCTCAGAAGTTGGAGGGTTTTGACACTGCACTGGGCATTGGTTAAGGAACTGAAGCAATAACTAGGCCTGATCATTAGAAGTTGTTCTGAGACTTACTACACATCAAGTACCAAAATATATTCCAGGCTGATTAAAAAGTTAAAGAATAAATATCACAACAAAAAAATTAGAAAAAAGTATAGGCAAATATTTAGCTGATCCTAAGGTGGTTGCGGCCTGTCTTAAAAAAGAAAAAACCAACAGGTTTAAAATATACAGGCATACCTCAGAGATATTGTGGGTTTGGTTCCAGACCACTATAATAAAGCGAGTATTGCACTAGACAGAGACATAATCCTTTTGCTGGTGGAGGGTCTTGTATTTTGTTTGTAAAACGTGTGACACCTGTGATATACAATAAAGCAAGATGCAATAAAATGAGGTATGCCTGCATTATACAGTATATATATAACAATTAAAACTTACTGTATTTTTAAATCCCCCCCAAAATAAAATTAATAGGATAAAATTAATAGAAAACAAATTGAAAAAACATTTGGTTAATATCCTTAATACAGAAGAACACATAAGGAGGAAATAGATGACCAACAGAAAAGTGCTAATGAACAATAAACATATAGAAAGTATTAATACAACAGTGAAATATGAAAAAATACCATATCGTTTTTCTGGATTGACTGAGATAGGAAAAAACATAATATTCAATATTGTCAAGGGTGCAAAAAAGGGGCATTTTCAAACATTTCCATCTGGACTGTAAGTTTTTCTGGAGGGTAATTTGGTAGTTTATATTATAAACATTAAAATGTGTATAACTTCAAAAAAAAATGTTTTCCTTGATTTTTAAAGAGAGAGGAAGAAAGAGATAGAAACATCAATTGGCTGCCTCCTGCATGCGCCTTACACTGGGGATCGAACCTGCAACCTGGGCATGTGCCCTGACCAAGAACTGAACCAGCAACCTTGGTGCATGGGTCAATACTCAACCACTGAGCCACACTGACCAGGCTAAAATGTGCATAACTTTTTTTTTTTTTTTTTTTTTTTTATCCTCACCTGAGGATATTTTTCCATTTTTTTGTACAGATAGAGTGGGAGGGAGAGAGAGGAAGGGAGAGAGAGAGAGAAACATCGACGTGAAGGGACACATCGAGTGGCTGCAACCCGCACGACCAACCAGGGCCGGGGACAAACCGCAACCGAGGTACGTGCCCTTAGCGGGAACTGAACCCGGGTCTCTCCAGACCGCAGGCCGACGCTCTAACCGCTGAGCCAAACCGGCCAGGGCTAAAATGTGCATAACTTTTACCTCAGCAATTCCTCCTCTAGAAATTTATCCTAAGGAAATAATCAACGATGTGCACAAACATTTGTCTACAAGAATGTTTCTATAGTGTTATTTTAATAGTGAAAAATTGGGGTTGGTTGTATTGGCTATTAAGATTTGACAGTTGGGTGGTGGGTACATTGGTCTTCATTATTGTATTAGTTTTCTATTGTTACTATAACAAATTACCATAAAGTTAGTGGTTTAAAACAACACACATTTGTTATTTTACAGTTCTGTATTTCATTCTGACCCGGGTCTCACCGTTAAAATTTAGGTGTTGGTAGGAATGTGTCCCTACTGGAGGCTCCAGGGGAGAGTCCATTTCCTTCCCTTTTCCAGCTTCTGGACGCTGCTCACATTTGTTGGCTCACTGCCCCCTTCTTTCATCTTCAAAGCCAGCAACATAGCATCTCTCAGACCCTTCTTCATCATCACATCTTTTTCTTTCTCTTTTTCTCTCTTCTTCCTCCACTTTTAAGGACACTTGTGATTACATTGGGCCTACCCAGATAACCAAGCATAATTTTTCTGACTTAAAGTCATCTCATTAGTAACCTCAATTCAACTTACCATGTGACTACAGGTCCTAGGGATTAAGCCGTTTAAGTCTTTGGGGGCCATTATTCTGCCTACACAATTGTATTATTCTATATGCTTATCCATCTGAAAATATTTAATATTTAAAATGTTAAAAGCCCAAAGCCCAATGCCAATTTAGCACATGAATGAAAGGATGATAATATTCATATGATGAATGCTGTTTGCTCATTAAAAGTCATAGTTAGGAAAATATGTAGTAACACGGAACAATGTCCATTATACAGTAAGTGGGGAGAGGAGAATGAATTCTAAAAAGAAACGTGCACAAGGTGATATCAATTATGTTAAACAAAACCCCAAACAAACCTATATTGAAATGACTAACAAATCTTTGGAAGGACATAGGTTAAAAATGTTAAATGTTTATCTCTGCACGATGATTTTAATTTCCTGGTTTTTTTTGTTTGTTTGTTTTTTGTTTCTAAAATACTGTTTTTGCAAATAGAGAAATAAGCCATTAAGAACGTCTATCTAGGACACTTTTCTGGTCAAGCGTCTCCCCGGTTTCTTAGCTTTCGATCGCATTCCCTCACATCCCTCAAGCTTGTCCTCCTCTTCAGGCCCGAGGTGTCCGCTCGGGGAAGTTCTCCTCCGACAGGAGGGAGCCTCGCGGGGAACTAAGCGTGGCCACCAATCGCGTTTCCTAAAACTTTCTCGGGGCAGAGTAAACCCAAGGCTCCGCTTCATCCCACAAAGACCTTCATAACCGGTGCCTCGGAAGCTGGATACACAGGTATAGGAGCCTATTTCATAATCTCGCTGGCACATGTTAATAGTTCTAATAATTAATATTGTTTTTAATACACAAAAGAACCGAGGACAGCGGCCTAGCGAACGGAGTGCAGACGGGCTTGGCGGCGGGAACGACAAGCGGCCCACCGTGCCCGTCCGGGTCGGCCGGCGGGGTTCTGCTACGCCGCCCGTACTCCCTTTCCGCAGCCTACGCCCGAGGCATCTTCCTGGCCGCGCTCACACTGCCTGAGCCCGGCCCGGGGCATCGCCGGTCCAGTGCAGAGCCCACGGCCAGCGGCCCAGCCCTGGAGCCCGTTAGGTTCGCGGAACCGGGACCTCGCATTGGCACGACCCTCAGAGCCTGTCCCGCTCTGTCCCGACCCGCGGACCTGGCCGGTGCCGCACCCCCCACCACCGAGAGGAGCGCCTAGAGCGGACAGCCCGGCCCCGCCGCTCCGCCCTCCCCTCCCAGCCTCCTCTGTCCCGGAAGTTGCTGCTGCTGCTGCCTGATCGCGTGCTGCTCGCCAGGGGTGTCGCCGCTGAGATCTCCACGGGCTGCGCTTGCAAGAGGATCAACATGCCTGTGAGTTGTTTACTTTCGGGCTAGGGCTTCTCAGTGTGTGGAGGGGCCGGAGGTAGGCTCCGCGGGCCCATGGGGCTCCTCGCCCAACGCGGCCACGCGGCTGGGATCGCGCAGCTGCCTAGCGCGTGGCGGACTTGTTGGGACTTGCCTGGGCAGCGCGACATGTCCGGCTGTGCCAGGGCGTGGAATGGGGAGGATCGGGGGCCGCCATGGCTGCGAACCCGAGTCGGTAGCGAGGAGGGGCAGCTGCCCCGGGGAACTTACCCCTCTTGGTTTTTGGTGGGCGCCCGCGAGGCTGTGGTCTTGGGAGTCTTTTGGCTTTGAGTTTCGTGGTTCTCGCCCCCTCTGCCCTCTCTCAGAAGCGATTTTATGCCCGTTTCCTTTTTAAAACTGACTTCGCAGTTGCTTTACCCAGAAAATCCATCAAGCACGCCATCCTCAGCCACTCACAGCTCCTGTCAGATCAGATGTTGAACCCCGGTCCTCCTCAGCTATTTTCACCCTCAGCGGGTGCAGGCTGGGGTCACGTTCTTACTTGGCACCACAGTTTTGTTTTATTGGAGACTGTTTTTCAGTTGAGTAAAGGAGAACGGGATTAACCGTACCATATGTTTGGTGATAGAGAGCCCCATTACCGGGTCTGGGAGAACGCAAACATAAAAAGTATTGATGAAAGTTAACAAGCTTTAAACATAACAGGAAGTGTTGCCTCTGCTGAGTATAGCTGTTATTTTTGCATGTACATTTCACATATGGTTAAATCTGCCAGCATTGTGGTTTCATTCTAGTAGTAATAATATGTTTTTTTATTCAGTTGGCTAGAGATTTACTACATCCGTCCTTGGAAGAGGAAAAGAAAAAACATAAAAAGAAACGGCTAGTTCAGAGTCCAAATTCTTATTTTATGGATGTAAAATGTCCAGGTAAAATTTCAAATTTAATTCCTTTCCCAATAAAAATTGTTATAGGAATTGCTAGTGTGGTGTGTATATTTGATACATTAGGACCCTCTGTTGAGTAAAAATGGGATTACAGAATTGGATATTTTCATAATAAACGTATTTAGACCACTGTGGAAACATTTTGGGGGGAGGAGGGTCGAAGATAGGACTCAAAGGGAGTATGACATTTGATTTACTAACTTTTAAAAAAATCCTCACCGATGTGAGAGACACACATGGACTGGTTGCCTCCTGCAGGGCCCCGACCAGGGTTGTGACTTAACTACAATAGCAACAAGGCTCCTGCCCCTGATCGGAATTGAACCCTAGACTCTTTGGTCCAAGGGCCAACGCTCAAACCGCTGAGCCAAACTGGCTGGAGCTGATTTACTAGCTTTTTAAGCTGATGAAATAAGTTTTCTTTTTCATGCTGCAGTGAAAAGTATGTTTATTCTTTGGTGTAAAGCTGTGCTGCCCAGTATGGTGGCCATTAGCTGTATATGTGGCTACTGAACACTTGAAATGTGACTGGTCAAAATGAAATATTCTGTAAGTATAAAATATCCACCAAATTGTGAAGGTGTAGCCCCACCCCCTGCGTACTGGTTACGTGTTGAAATGATAATATTTAACAATTCTGTGGCTATTAGAAAAGTTTAAGTTACACATATGGCTTGCTATTACATAGCACTAAAGTCCTTAATCTTTCACAAAATCTTTTTTTTAGGTTGCTACAAGATCACTACGGTTTTCAGCCATGCTCAGACCGTGGTTCTTTGTGTAGGTTGTTCAACAGTGTTGTGCCAGCCGACAGGAGGAAAGGCTAGACTCACGGAAGGTATATCATTTGGCATTTTCTAACCCAGTGATAAGATTTTATGATTATAAATGTCTCTATCTTTACTAAAAACCAGTTTAAAAGAAATCTTAAGTCCATGATTACCAAAATAAATTTGTCTTTTCATCATGTACTCTTTGAATAAAGAGTGCCCTGTTCAATTTGACCTTGCAAAGAATGCCTTTGAATATTATTTTTCTTAGTTTGGAACATCTAATTCTGTTGTATTTAATCACTTAGTTTGCCTAACTTGGAATATTAAACATAAATCAAAATGGAGCAAGAGAATAACTATATAATAGAGGACATGGATTTTTTTTTTAAACAGAATTTAAAAATTTCTCTTGTAAATATTTTGTTTCATATATATATATATATATATATATATATATATATGATACATAAAACTTAAGACAGTTTTTATCATTGCCAGGTAAGAAACAGATAATATATAAATTTAAATGCTAGAGGTTTGATATCTATGAGTAACTACTTAATCGTTAATATAAAAATCTAATTTTAATTCTTTTATGCAGTAAGAAAAAAATCATGTATATAAATTTCCATAGTATGACTAGTAGATTTAGAATTCCATATTATATTTGAAATTTGCTTGTGAATTTTAGAGAGTTGTGAATCCCATGTTGTTCTCACTGGAAGAGTTATAAGTGGAATGGCAACAAATTCAAGATCTATTTGATATGAAGATATACATATGAAGTCAGCATACTTGCAAGATTTCCAAAACCTTTATATCATACCAATATTAAAATTTTAACTGATGAATTTAGGCTTATGATCTTAAATAGATTCCATTATAGCAATTGAGAATCAGTCACATCAGAGTAAATTCAAATACAAATGATGTATTATAGCAAATTTCTGGTATAAAAGGATAAATAACCTATATATTAATATTAATGCAGTATTCCTAAAATATAAGATTTTTACTTAAGTACTTTTTGCCATTAAAATGATACCAAAGATAGAATAAACTTGTGTTTAATATGCCTTTGTAATTCCATTGCAGGGTGTTCATTTAGAAGAAAGCAACACTAATGATCCACACAACTTCCTGAATTTGTGTTCTATCACAGAAAGCCTTATTAGTTCAGGAATTCTAGTTAAGCTACCAGGATAATGTAATTACATTTAATTTTGTAAGTATACAACAGTGATCTCCTATTTTGGTGTCAGTTTTTCAATAAAGTTTTGATTATGGGCAAATACCCCCTTTTTTCATTTTTTCCCCCCAAAGTATGTGTGCATGCTGTACATTAATGTATACTTTGTATGTGAATTAGCTTTAAACATTTAAAAAATGTATTCTGACTTTCAAGGTATTAACCCTAAATACTTGATTTTTAGTCCTTTTCCAAATTTCTATGAATTGGGGCTAAAAAATAATTACAAATGGAAAGAAGTCCATTATTTGTTAATTCTAAATATAGTTTTGCTATTATAGAAACACATTTTAGAAGTACATATTTAATGTAGTAGCAATCATAGTGAAGTGCCTTGGATTTGTGTGGTCCTAGTATACAACATAGTTAGGACTGCATTTGGGGTCTGAGTTATAGGAAGCTCGTTTTGAGGTAGAAAATTTGAGAGGAGGCTGAGTGAGGCAAGCCAAACACTGAGTGAGGCAAGCCAAACAGAGAAGGACAAGTATCATATGATCTCACTTATTTGTGGAATATATGAACATAACAGTCTGAGGAATGGGGTAGTCCCAGAGACATGGAGGTGGGGTACAGACTGACAATCCCCAGAAGAGGGGATGGTGGTGGAGAGATAAACCACAGAACTTATATGCATGTATGCATGAATAGTGGACATGGACAACAAACTGGGGACAGGAGGGGGAGGGGGGAATCAGTGGGGGAAAAAGGAGAAACATCTGTAACAAAAATTAATTAATAAAAAAAAAAGAAAATATGCTTTACAAAAAATATCTTGACAATAAAATTATGCCTTAGTCAGTAAAAAAAAAAAAAATTTTGAGAGGAGGAATCAATAGTTGCATGAGCATGACTTACCCTAGGATGTCATGACTGGTGATGGTAGATGGTATTGAATTCTCTGGTCCAGACAGTAAGCACTCCTGATTACACGTGTGTTGAGTGGTTCTGCTGTCTCATTGCCATTTTTATAGTTTTATAAAATGACCTGGGGAGCTAGGAATAGGAGTGTATTTTTCCTTTTCTAGCCACTGTATGACTCCTTGTGGGACTGGGAAGATAAATGTTTCTATTGTACTTGTTACCTTTAAGGCAGGCCCTTAAGACAGGTATTTCCTATCAAGAGGTGTTCCTGCATATACACCCCAATTGAGAGACTGATTCTTGAACATAACTGATTCATATATCATACTGAACTATGGAAATTTTGGGATGTATTTAAAATATGGAGAAGTAGATAACCCAGAGGTTCCCACATTTTCTTGGTTTATAGCATCTTTAGAGTCTCATTAATTTTTTCATGGAGTCCCATGGCCAAAAGAAATACCTAACAGTTACATTTATTAAGTAGTTAGGTTCTAACATCTTTAGTCACCATTTGAAAAAAAAAAAAAAAAAAAAAAATGGATATGTGTAAATTAAAAGTGATAATTTTTTTGTCATTTTTAAATAACCACAATTATTAATGGAATGGGTATGCCTTTTGGGCACTGTGCAATGTCTCAAAATTGGGATCAGATTGGACACTGTCATCCTCATTTTTCCACAATGATTTTTGCACAGTACTTTTTATCACAGCAATAGCTCCAAAACCAGCTTCACAAAGGTATGACATCATCAAAGGGAATGTGGTGTACCATCTAATATAACTAAACTACCTGGAACTAGAAGTTTGCATGATATATTAAAGATGTCAAGTACAGTTGGCCCTCATTTATCACGGTTAATCAGTTCCAGGGTCTACTGTGATAAATGAATTTCCACGAAGTAGGATTTATTATTTATATACAGTCGTCCCTCTCCACGCTTGGTGCTTGGACTTCTGGGGCTTCACTCTATCACGATTTTTCAAATATAATATAAGTAAAGTATAGTATTTGAAAAAACTGCAGTAGAGTGAAGCCACAAAGTTGAAGTGTGAAGTGGCGAGGGACGACTGTATCTGTTTTTTCTGTGGTGTTCCAAGGCACCTCAGTTTACAGTTTGGGACCCTTGGGCTACAAAGAGCCAGTGGCGGTGACAGGCTATTGATAAGAAAAGGAGCAAAATCTGTGATAACTAATCTAGAGGGCAAATCCCTGAAAGTTTCCTTGGAAATAGCATTGAAAGAAAGTATTGTACTTTATGTATTCATTGGTTAATACTTGGTGCTCTGACCCAGGACTGAACTTGCAACCTTGTATCGGGATGGAAAGTGCTGTAATTTAAAGAAAGTATCTAAGGATTAAGTTACAGCCATACCTGGCACTAGGAACTGAATGGTGTAAGTTTTACTTCATGATTAATCTAAACAGTATTACTAAATATGAAAATGCTCAATGGAACACTAAACTTCATGATCTTACCGTATACATTATTATTTACTGAATTTTTTCTTTAATACTATTATTTACATTGACTTCACTTTTTCACATGTGTATTTAAAGGAAATCTTATATATCTTTCATAAATAAAAGTTACAAAAATATAAAAATTAAAATAAAATTCTTGACTTCTGATTTCATCAGATGACAAATGGTTTCTTATTTGGTTGCCTCTGTAAGTCATCTGATAAAGTTCTAATTTTTTTTTTATCCTCCCCCGAGGACATTTTTCCATTTTTTGTTCAGACAGTGGGAGGGAGAGAGAGAAACATCGACATGAAAGGTACACATCAAGTGGCTGCCTCCCGCACGACCCAACTAGGGCCGGGGACAAACTGCAACTGAGATATGTCCCCTTAGCGGGAACCGAACCTGAGTCTCTCCAGACTGCAGGCTGACGCTCTACTGCTGAGCTAAACTGGCCAGGGCTAAAGTTCTAATTTTTAAAAAAGATATAATGTAGATACCACAAAATTCAACCTTTTACAATGTAAGATTCTATGATTTTTAGTATAATCACAAGGTTGTGCACTGTCTAATCCCAGACCATTTTCATCACCCCAAAAAGAAACCCCATACTCATTAGCATTCACTCTATTTTCCTTTCTCTTCTCAGCTCCTGGCAACCTTTAATATATTTTCTATGTTCATGGATTTCCCTGTTCTGGACATTTTGTATAAATGGGATCATACTATACATGACCTTTTGTGCTGGCTTCTTTCACTTAGCATAATGTTTATAATGGCCATCCCTGCTGTAGCATGCATCAGTACTTCATTCCATTTTATGCCTGAATAATATTCTATTGTAAGAATACACATTTGTTTATCAAGTCATCAGATGATGGACATTTGGGTTGTTTTCACATTTTGGCTACTATAAATAATACTGCTATGAATACATTTATACAAGTTTTTGTGTAGATGTGTTTTAAATTCTCTTGGGTGTATACCTAGGTGTGGAATTGCTGGATTATATAGTGATTCTGTGTTTAGCTTTTTGAGGAATTGCATAATTACGTTCCTATTGACACAAGGGTTTCAATTTCTCACATCCTCATCAGCACTTGTTATGATCTGACATTTTGATTATAGCCATCTTATTGTGTGAAGAATGATCTCATTGTAATTTTGGCTTGAATTTCCCTGATGACTACTGATGTTGACCATCTTTCCCATGCTTATTAGCCATTTGTATATCTTTGGAGAAATGTCTATTCAGACTCTTCACCCATCTTTATTGTTGAGTTGTAGTTCTTATACATTCTAGATACAAATTCCATATATATATATATTCATATATACATATATGAATGAATGAATGATTTGCAAATATTTCTTCCCCTTCTGTGGGTTGTCTATCAGTTTTTTTGTTTGTTTGTTTCTTGTGCTTTTGGTGTCATATCTAAGAAATGACCTAATCTGAGGTCATGGAGATTCAAGACTGTTTTCTCTTAAGAACTTTATAATTTTTGTTCTTACATTTAGGTTTGATCCATTTTGAGTTAATTTTTGTAAATGTGAGGCAGGGGACCAACTTCATTCTCTAATTCTTTTTTTTTGTTTTTTTTCCCCCTCACCCGAGGACATTTTTCCATTTTTTGTTCAGGTAGAGTGGGAGGGAGAGAGGGGAACAGAGAGAGAGGGAGAGAGCGAAAGGAACACATCGAGTGGCTGCCACCCGCACAACCGACCAGGGCCGGGGACAAACTGCAACCGAGGCACATGCCCTTAGCGCGTGAGCCCAATGTAATCACATTGGGAACCGAATTCGGTTCTTTAGCGGGAACCGAACCCGGGTCTCTCAGGACCGCAGGCCGACGCTCTAACCGCTGAGCCACACCGGCCAGGGCCTCTAATTCTTTTTAATGGTGGCATAATAGTCTGTGGTATGGAAGTACCATAATTTATTCAGCATTATCTTATTGATGGATACTTTGTTCTAGTTTTTTTCACTGTAATCAATGCTGCCATAAATTATTTAATATGTCCTTAATATGTGCTCTTATTTCTGTGGGTTAGATTTTCAGAAGTTGGATTTCTGGTTGGAAACAAATGTATTTTCATTTTTAACAGGTAATGCCAGATTGCTTTCCACTAACAGTATATGAAAATATTCTCCCCCTATTCCATCTCTTCAATCAATAAATGGAACCTATTTTTTGTTGTTGTTGCCATTTTGATGATTTTAAGGTTATATATCATTGTTACTCTAATTTGTAGATCTCATTACTGAGGAGTTTGGGAATGGAATGAAGCCATAATAAGCTACTGTGTTGTCCTGGCAGATTTGGCTTCAGTCGGCCCAAGGTCGTGGGTTCAATTCCTGGTCAAGGGCATGTATCTGGTTGCAGGTTTGATCCCTGGCCCCAGTCAGGGTCATGGTCATGCGGGAGGCAAAGAACTGATGCCCCCCCCCCCTTCCTCCCTTCCCTTCGATCTAAAAATCAGTGGAAAACTATCCGTGGGTGAGAATTAAGAACAACAAAAAAAGCTATTGTTTTTCTAGAATTCCTTTTCATTTGCTTTTTCTTAAAAAGAAGTTCTCCATATTAGAAACAATGGCTAAAAATAGTTGGAATATAGTATCCTGTTGCTTTGGTAACAAATTACCACAAATGTAGTGGCTTAAAACAACATAAATTTATTATCTACCAGTTCTAGAGGTCCAAAGTCCAAATTGGATCTCTGGGGGCTGAAATCAAGGTGTCAGTGGGACTATGTTTCTTCTGGAGGCTCTAGGGGAGAATCTATTTTCTTGTCTTTCGCAGCTTTTAGAGGCCTGCTGCATTTCTTGTTTCATGGCTCCACATTACTTTGACCTCTACCTCTGTTATCATATCACCTCCGCCTGACTTCTCATCTTCCTCTTATAAGGACCCTTGTGATTACATTGGGCTCACTCAGATAATTCAGGATAATTTCCATATGCCATGATCCTTGATTTAATTATATCTGCAAAGTCCCTTTTGCTATGTAAGGTAACATAACAGGTTCTGGAGAGATTAGGACATGGACATCTTTAGGGGCCATTATTCTGCCTGTGACAGAATACATAATTTTAAAATTCTACCCCAGATTTGAAAACTGAGATTTGGAAATATGTCTATAATTTTCAATGGGAAAAAAACCTATATCTTTGGAAGGGTTACAGTTCACTATTGCATTTTACAAAGAAAGACATTACTTTGATAGAATAATGACCTCATCCTGTAACCTTTTAGGATTTTATAGCTACATTTGCACAACTATAGGCATAAAGACATACCAATTTAAGATATTTTCTATTGATTGAGGCTCAAGTAGCCTTTGAATCTTGTTTATAAGGTGATACCAGATGAGCTAATTTTCTCAGTTTAACTCTATTCTACCTATCTGGTTCAGTTCTGTTCCGCTACAGTACTGATGGTCTGTTGTTATTTTCCTGCCTAGCAAAACCTCACCTTAGGAAAAAATTAGGAAGAATAGTTTGTCAGATTTAGTTAAAAGCCCACATTAAAAATTTTCCTTATGGATGTAGTTTTAGTTTTGTTTGATGGTTCTCACCTGAGCTCACTCATGCAGCTGCATTCAGCTGGAGGCTCAACTGGTCTGTAAGGTCCAAAATGGCTTAGTCACATGTCTAGCAGCTAGTGCTGGCTGGCAGCTGGGGCATCTCCATGTGGCCTCCCACGCTCCTGGAAGCTGTTACTGTTTCTGTATTATATGGCAGCCTTGGGGCAGTGTTCTCAGATGGTGAAAACAGAAGCTTGAAGGCCTAAGCTCTGGAACTTGAGCAACATCTGCACCACATTTTGCAGGTCCAAGCAAGCCCTAAAGTCAGCCCAGATTCGAGGGAGTGGAGAAACAGATTCCAACACTGGCTGGGAGGAGTGGCAAAATCACATTGCAAAGGAGCATACGCAATGGAATGGGAAGAACTTGTGGCCATTAAACTTGTGGCCATTCACCACACTATGGGAGAACTCCAATATTTATCAAGATTATTCATTCCATATGATGAACAAAATAAGCTGATGAACAAAACAGACCCAGAGACACAGAAGTAGGGTTCATCTGACAAACCTCAGAGGAAGGGGCCAGGATGGGGGTGGGGGGAGGAAAAGATAAGCCAAAGAATTTATATGCATATATGCATAACCAATGGACATAGACAATAACGCTGTGGGGGGCGGGCAGGATTGGGAGAAGGGTATCAATGAGGGAAAAAGAAATATCTGTAACAAAAATAATAAAAAAAAGATCATTCATTCCATAATCCGTGCACATGTCCACAATCGATTCTTAAAGAAATGCGTTGTTTTTTCTATTTTGGATGAGCACAGAATGTAAGTGGGGAATTAGAGGAAATGAAATGTGTCTAACCTCACTAACAATATGGTAATGCTGGTAAATGCAATCAAATACCATTTTTTTTTTTTTTTTTGATATTTTGTTCAGATAGAGTGGGAGAGAGAGAGAGAGAGAGAGAGAAACATCGACGCGAAAGGGACACATCGAGTGGTTGCCACCCTCACAACCCAACCAGGGCTGGGGACAAACCGCAACCGAGGCACCTGCCCTTAGTGGGAACCGAACCCGGGTCTTTCTGGACCGCAGGCCGATGCTCTAACTGCTGAGCCAAACCAGCCAGGGCCAGATACCATTTTTAATCTACTGTATGGCCAAAAATTAAAAGGTTCAAGTACTGACATAAACAATGGAATCAGGAGTGTGGGAAAAGGTGGGAGGGGGGTGGGAGTGGGGAGGAGGGGGGTCAATGGGGGAAAAATGAGGAACATCTGTAATACATTCTACATTCAACAATAAAGATTTAAAATTAAAAACAAAAACAAAAACAAAACAATGGAGTTAGGTCCAACCATATAAGATTGTGCATATTCAAGCATTTTTGCCCTACAAAAACAGCAATTTCATATGGTTTCAACCTAAGAAAAGGATGTTCCTTACAGTGTTGCCTATAATAGTAAAAGAAAGAAAGAAACTGGTATAATGATGTAGTCATATAATGTAAAGTTTTAGAGTAGTTAATAAACTGAATTTATATTTATCAACTTGACCAAATTACAGAAACATGTTAAAAAGGCAATGCAGAACACAGGTATACTATGGTACTATTTGCATACATGTAGATAATACAAATTAATATTATGTAATATATATATATATATACCCATGAAAGTATTAAACAAGGAACCGGAAGGCTATATATATGTCAACTCCTAATAGTAGTTGCTAATAGGACAAAAAGAGTGGGACTTTGGGTGATGGTTTAAGAAATCTTCAGCTTTATATTTTTATTAATTTTTTAAATGAATATTTGATTAAATGTTAACATTTTAAATTCTGAGTATTTGGAGTATATGGGTATTTATCATGTAGCTCTTTTATGCTTTCTAGTATTTTTTAATTGCACAAAATGAAAGATCGATTTAATACAAGGAAGGTAAAGCAAATGATCTGTAGCCAGTGATTACCTTGACAAGTTGTAAATTTCAGAAAAAAGAACAAAAACACAAACTTGTGTCAAATTCTCTTGATTTCTTTCCCCTAAGATTCAGTCACAACAGAGATCCCATTTTGAGATATGTGGAAATTTATTGATAGTTTCTAATAGTATTAAGACAGAAAAGAATAGAAATCATGGCAAAAAACAGGAATTCTTAATTTGAAGACTGTAAACCCCTGACATTTGTATATTGTCTCATTTTTTGAGAAGGTTCATAGCTCTTAGAGCTTCAACAAGAATTCTAAAAAAAAAGATTTAAAATGACTAATGTAAAGCAAGTGCCTTGTTTACATTTACTAAATTCTTAGGACTCTTCACACTTTGTGGATACACCTGCACTATAGTGCAGTCAGTCACACTGCACTTCTCCCTGACACTCGGATAATGTTCTTTCCTCATCCTTCTCTCCCAATTTAAACGTCACCTCTTCAGTGGCTCCAAGATCACCCTTAGGCCTGTGCAAATGTTCAAAAGTTACATTGATATCACATGACCAAATTAAAAACATATCCTTCAATATTAGAAACATTTTTTTAAATTACCATTAATTATGCTGGGAATATTGGAAAGCCACATGCAAAAGAATGAAACTAGTTTACAGCTTGTTCCCATGTACAAAAATTAATTCAAAATACATCAAAGATCTAAATACATGATCTGAAACAAATTACACAGAAGAAAACATAGGTACTAAACTTATGGACCTTAGTGGTAAAGAACATTTTATGAATTTGACCCCAAATTCATAAAGGCAAGGGAAGTAAAGGCAAGAATAAATTAATAGGACTGTATCAAATTAAAAAGCTTCTGCACAGCAACAGAAATTGACAACAAAACAAAAAGGCAGCCAACAAAATGGGAAAAGATATTTGCAAACAATAGCTCTGACAAGGGATTAATATCCAAAATATATAAAGAAGTCATACAACTCCACACCAAACAACCAACCCAATTAAAAAATGGGCAGAGGTCCTGAACCATCAGCTTTCCCAAGAGGACATACAAATGGGAGATACAAACAGCCAACAGATATATGAAAAGATGTTAAACTTAAAAAACTACAATAGGATACCACCCCATACCTGTTGGAATGGCTATTATCAACAAGACAGGCAATAACAAGTATTGGAAAAGTTGTGGAGAAAAAATAACCCTCATTTACTGCTGCTGGGAATGTAAACTGGTACAGCCACTAATGAAAACAGTATGGCAGGTCCTAAAAAAGTTAATAGAGTTACCATATGACCCAGCAATTCCTCTTCTGGGTATCTTTACAAAAAACTTGAAAACATTTATTTTCAAAGATATATGCACTTGGCCAACCAAAGTGTCCTTCGATAGATGACTGGATAAAAAAATGTGGTACATATATACTATGGACTACTACTGAGCCATAAGAAAAGATTAAATCCTGTCATTTGCAACAACATGGATGGACCTTGAGAATATTATGCTGAGTGAAATAAGTCAGTCATAAAAAGCTAAGAATCGTGATTTCACTCATATGTGGGGTATAAAACTGAAATTCATAGACATAGACAACAGTATGGTGGTTACCAGAGGAAGGAGAGTTGAGAGAGTAAAGGGGGGCCAAATACATGGGAACGAAGGATGATTTGACTTTGGGAGGTGGGTACACAAAGAAATATACAGATCATACATCATAGAAATGTATAGAAATGCATCATTTTAGAAAGCAGTTTTCTTTATATTTCAACCAACTCAGAGATATTCATCTATTTACCTTTATAGATTGAAGTGGAAAGTGAAGAAACAGGTTCAGGGCTCAGACTGATAGAAAACCCTACTTTTATTAGAGTATATAAAATTTTTTATTTCTTTTTGAATTTTTCTGAATTCAGTATAATCTCCAATGTAACAGCTATGTATGGCTGTTACAACAAAATTTCCCAATATGTCCATACTACAATAAACCATTTGTGGAGCCAGTTTCCAAGATAGCTCTCAATCCCTATCTCTGGTATTTAGCCTTTGTGTGGTTCTCAAACTGAATCAGGGTTGGTCTGTGCGGCCAACAGAATTTGGCATAAGTGATGGTACCTGACTTCCAAGGCTGGATTATAAAATATAGTGTGGATTTTGCCTTGTTCACTCATCACTCAATCTAGGAAGCCAAAGGATAGTCAAGCATACCTACAAAGAAGCTCATGTGATGAAAAACAGACCTCTTGCCAAGATCCGTAAGCCCTCTTGCCTAAAGCCACATGGGTGAGCCATCTTGGAATCAGATCCTCAGCCCCAGTCAAGCCTTCAAAAGACTGAAGTCCCTGTTAACATCTTTCCTGCAGCCACATGAGAGACCCTGAGCTAGAACCACTCAGTTAAGCTTCTCCCAAACTCATGAAACAAGGAAACTGTAAGATAATTTCAGTTATGTAGCAATAGATAACTAATGCAAATTATACTAAATGAAACAAGCCAGACACAAAAGGCCACACACTGTATGAATCCATTTATATAAAATGTCCACAACAAGCAAATCTAAAGAGACAAAAAGTAGATTGGAAAAAACAAACAAACAAAAAACACTAAGCTGCAAACATGCTACCTTTCATGAGAAAAGAATAACTGAGAAGGCAGAACCAACAACCCAAAAAAACTTGTCCAAGAGCCAAGAATTGTTCCCAAGCCTTGGGTACTCACCGAGGAGCCTCCAACCTTGTCTGGTTGGATTTCACAGTTCCTATGATTCTTGCATGTCTTCCATTTCTCCACTTTTTGAATAGGAGAGTCTATTAACAACAATCCTATCTATATTGTGCCACTGGATTTTGTAAATATAGGGAGCAAATAACTTGTCTTTAGTTCACAGGTCTTCAGATCAAGAGAAGCTGTACTTGAGTTACTATATTTCAGGAATTACCCATAAGAAGCCTCATTTCACACTTAGACCTGAGTTAGGTGATAGATATTGGACTATAATGAGGTAAAATTTCTGGAGGACTTAGAGATAAATTTATTTTGCATGTGGGAAGGACATGAATCATTGGGAGCCAGAAGTCAGACTGTGGTAGCCAACTTCTAAGATGATCCCTGATGATCTCTACCTCCTGATACTCACACCCTGTGTAATCCCTCCAAGATTGTATCAGGGTTGGTCTGTGCAATCTAGGGAATATTGTAAATGTGATGGTATATGACTTCTGAGGCTAGTTTATAAAGGATATTGTCTTCTGCCTGGCTGGCTCCCCTCTTTCTCTCTCTTGAAGAGCTCTGGGAAAGCCAATTACCAAGACATTAAGATACTCAAGCAATCATGCAGAGGCCCACATGGTAAAAATCTGAGGCCCTTGCCACAAACAAGCCAGAAGACTGATTCTTGCCACCAGTCATGTGAGTGAGTGAGCCGTTTTGTAAGCATTTTTTCCAACTCCAGAGAAGACCTTAGATGACTACCACATCTCGTCTGTAATCTCATTAGAGACTCTGGCATCAGACCCACCCATCTAAACAACTCTTGAATTTCTGAGCCTCAGAAACTCTAAGATAATAAATGTTCGCTCTTTTAAATTGCAGTAGATAAACTAATATACAATTTCTCATAGTCTAGTTTCTGTCATATTACAAGAACAAGGGGTCCATGATGGCAGTGGCATAGGAGGATGCTGAACTCTCCCCTCTCATGAGCACCCTGAAATATACACCTATATAGAGAGCAATTACTTCTGAGAGACAATGGAGGGCTGAATGAACACACAGCTTCTGAACAACAAACAAGAGTGAGACTGAATAGAGAAGTCTGGGAAACTGCAGCAACTCTATGAGAGTTGTGGGAATTCGCTGAGGTTGGAGGTGCCAGTGAGTGCTATTCTTTACATCCTCCTGCACCTTAGTAGGGTAGGAATTCTATTCAGGTGCTCGGGATTACCTGCAAGGTCACAGCAGTGTGTTCTGGACACATCACCTGAGCCCATTCTGGCTCCTAACGAAGGGAGCAGACAGGATAAAAGGCATTATTAGACGTACCTGGCCTCCCCACCCAAAGCCACTCTGGCTCAGTAAGCCAGTGCTCTGGATGCCATAGGCACCCATTCAGTTCCAAAAGCATCTGCACACACAGTCTACACAGAGGTTTTCTACACAAGGCCACTTTTTCAAGACTAGGAGAGAGAGCTATTTTGTCTCATTCATATAAACATAGAAAATCAAACAAAATGAAAACAGAAGAATATCTCTCAAATGAAGGAACAAGAAAAATCTCCAGAAAAGAAAACAGAGTTAAGTAATTTGCCTAATAAAGGATTCAAAGAAATGGTGATAAGGATCCTCACCAAATTTGAGAGTGGAAATGAAGAAGTTAGGGAGAACTTCAACAAACAGAAACAATAATAAAAAACCAAGCAGAGCTAAAGAATACAATAACTAAAATGAAAAATACACTAGAAGGAATCAACAGCAGATTAGCTAATACATAAAAACAGATCAGCAACCTGGAATACAGAATAGTGGAAATCAACCATCAGAAGAGCAAAAAGAAAAAAAGAATTAATGCCCCTCCCCTAAGGATATGTCAGCAGCATGGTGGTGTGAGAAGACCTCCAGGTCTCTCCCCTTGAAGCTACAAGGTGGAAAGCTATAATTCAACAAAGGATTCACTGCTCAACACTTGACATGTCTGAGACATCATACACTGAGACATCTGAAGGTGGGAGTACCAGAGCAAATAGCGAAGATGGGACACGGAGGGAGAAAGACAGAAGCAGAAGCTGCACATAGCCCCAGGCTTGCTGCTGCCTTGGAGTAATAGCAGTGAAGATTGGGGTACAGTCCCAACTGGACAGACAAGATTGAGAGGGCAGAGACAGAAATTGGGCTTGGGTGGCTGGCACACACTGAGTCTGGGCCATGGGTCAGGGACAGAGAAATGGTGCAAAAAACCACAGTGCTCCAATGACCACCAGCAAGGGACAAAGAATTCTGCACATGCAGGGATGCATCTACCCCATATCCCTCTTGCCCACCCAGCAGTAAAATCCTCACTCTGCAGATGGTGAAAGAATTCGCATCAATGATGTTTCTCTTTCTCTCTCTCTCTCTCTCCCTCCCTCTTAAAAAAAAATAAAAGGACAATAACCACTGTAATTTGGAAATAAACTCACAGCATAAAAAGGGATTATTTTTGTGACAACAAAAACATAAAAGTGAAGGCGGTAAAGGGTTGAATTTGCACAGGTGAATGGAGATAAGAAAAATAAGCTACTGTGTATATGAAACTTTCTTTTGCATAAATCTAACAGTAACCACAAAAACATAGAGAACTGAAACACATAACAAAAAAAGAGTGGAGAAAAATCATAGAATACCACCAAACTAACATAACAGACAGAAACACAGGGGAAAAGAAACAATGAGACTGAGAGTTACCAGAAAACAAAAGATAAAATAGCTACAGGAAATCCTCATATATCAACAATCACTCTAAATGTAAATTAGCTGAACTCACCAATTAAAAGGCATACAGTAGTGGGTTGGATCAAAAAACAAAACCCAACTATATGCTGCCTCAGGAGACACATCTCAGCTGCAAGGGCAAATACAGACTCAAAGTGACGGGGTGGAAAATGATACTCCATGTAAATGGCATTCAGAGAAAAGTGGGTGTAGCTGTACTTATATCTGACCAAATAGATTTCAAGATAAAATAGGTAAGAAGATACAAAGATGGACATTTAATAATGGCAAAGGGGACAATACATCAAGAAGACATAACACATAATATATATGCACCCAACCTGAAAGCACCAGAATATATAAACCAACTACTAACAGAACTAAAGGGAGACACTGATGGAAACACAATGATAGTAAGGGGCCTAAATACCCTATTGACAGCTACGGATAGATCATCCAAACAGAAAATCAATAAGGAAATATCCACCTTAAATGACACATCAGACCAAATGGACACAATTGATATTTACAGAGCTTTTCATCCCAGAACACAGAATATACATTCTCTAACACACATAGAACATTATCAAAGATAGACTATATGTTGGGATCCAACACTAGCCTCAACACATTTAAGAAAATTGAAATCAGCCCTGGCTGGTTTGGCTCAGCGGTTAGAGCATCACCCCGGGTTCGGTTTCCGCTAAGGGCATGTACCTCTGTTGCAGTTTGTCCCCAGCTCTGGTTGGGGTTGTGTGGGTGACAACCAGTCGATGTGTCTCTCTCACATTGATGTTTCTCTCTCTCTCTTCCCCCTTCTCTCCCTCCCGCTCTATCTGAAGATAAATGCAAAAATGTCCTCCAGTGAGGATAAAAAAAAAAAGAAATTTGAAATTATACCAAGCACAATCTCTAACTACAATGCTTTGCAATTAAAAATCAACTGTAAAAAGAAAGCATAAGTGTAGATAAAACAACATGCTATTAAACAATGACTGGGTCAAAGAAAAAATAAAAAAAGAGCAAAAGATACAGACACATATGAGAATGATAATATGACTAATCAAAGTTTTGTAGACACAGCCTGGCTGATGTGGCTCAGCTGTTAGAGCATCGACCTGTGCACCGAAAGGTTGCAGGTTTGAATGCCAGTGAAAGGCATGTACCTGGGTTGCAGGTCAGATCCCTGGCCCTGGTCAGGGTTGTGCAAGAGGAAATTAATCAGTGTGTCTCTATTTCTCTCACTCTCACTTGTTGGCTCTCTTCCTCTCTATCTAAAAAAAATCAATGGAAAAATATCTTCAGGTGAGGATTAACAACAACAAAAAAATTGCGGAGATACAGCAAAAGTAGTAACAAGAGGAAAGTTTATATTTACAGGTCTACCTCAAGACACAAGAAAAATCTCATAAATAATCTAACATTTTACCTCAAAGAATTAAAAAAAGAACAAAGTCTAAAGTCAGTAAAAGAAAGGAAATAATAAAAATGAGAGTAAAATTAAATTAAATAGAGAACAAAAAGACAACAGAAAAATTAATGGAACAAAGAGCTGGTTCTTTGAAGATTAATAAAATTGACAAACCTCTGGCTAGATTCACTAAGGAAAAAAGAGAAATGACTCAAACTGAATCAGAAATGAAAGAAAAGAAGTTTTAACAGACAACAAAAATACAAAAGACTATATAAGAATACTATGAAAGGCTATATGCCACCAAATGCAATAACCTAGAAGAAATGGACAAGTTCTTAGAAGTACACATATAACCTTCCTAGACTGAATTATGAAGAACTGGAAAATCTAAATAGACTGATCAACATAAGAAAATTCAGAAACCTAAAACTGTCCCAAAAAGTAAAAGTCCAGGACCAGATAGATAACTTCACTAACGAAAATTTAATACCTATGCTTCTCAAACTCTTTAAAACAACTGAATAGACAATACTTCCTAACTCATTCTATGAAGCCAGAATTACCCTGATACCAAAACCTGGCAAGAACAACACACACAAAAAGAAATTACAGACCAATATCTCTTATAAATATAGGTGCAAAAATTCAACAAAATTATCAGCAAACCAGATTCAGTAATATATGAAAAAAATAATACATCACAATCAACCCAGGGGCACAAGGATGGTTCAACATACACAAATTGATCAATGTGATACACCACATTAATACAATAAAATATAAAAATTATAAGATAATATCAATAGATGCAAAAAAAAAAAACATTTTACAAGATACAACATCCCTTTATGATGAAAATACTCAATAAAATGGGTATAGAAACATGCCTCAACATAATAAAAGCTATAAATGATAAATCCACAACTAAAATTATACTCAATGGGAAAAACTGAAAGCTTCTCCTCTAAGATCAGAAAGTCCTAGCCACAGCAATCAGACAAGAAAAAGAAATAAAAGGTATCCAAATTGAAAAGGAGAAAGTAAAACACTATTTGCAGATGACATGATGCTTTGTACAGAAAACCCAAAAGACTCCACCAAAAAAACTATTAGAATTAATAAGTAAATTCAGTAAAGTTGAAGGATAGATAATCAATATACATAAATCTATTGCATCGCTACATCAGTAACAAAAGATCAGGAGAAATTAAGAAAATAATCCCATTTATAATTGCATCAATAGCATAAAATACTAGAAATAAATTTAACCTAAGAGGTGAAAGACCTGTACTCTGAAAACCATTAGACACTAAAGAAAGAAATTGAAGATACAAACAAATGAAAGGATATACTATGCCTACAGATTAGAAAGATTAATATTGCTAAAATGTCCTTACTAGCTAAAGCAATATATAAGGGTTCAATGTAATCCCTGTTAAAACATCTACAGCATGCTTCTCAGAACCAGAACAACTAATCCTAAAATTTATAAGAAACCAAAAAAGATCCAGAATAGGCAAAGAAACCTTGAGAAAGAATAAAGAGGGGGTGGGTATCATACACCCTGATTTTAACCTATACTACAAAGCTACAATAATCAAAACAGTATGGTACTGGCATAAAAACAGATATATAGCTCAATGGAATACAACAGGGAGCCCAGAAATAAATCCTCACTTATATGGTCTACTAATCTACAACAAAGGAAACAATATACAATGAGGGTAAAGATAGTCTCTTCATAAGTGGTGGTGGAAAAACTGGACAAATAATACAAAAAAATGAAGTTGGACCAACTTTCTTACACCATATACAAAAATAAACTCAAAATGGATTAAAGACTTAAATGTAAGATCTGAAACCATAAAACTCCTAGAAGAAAACATAGGCAATAAACTCTTTGACGTTGGTCTTAGCAATACCTTTTTGGATATGTCTCCTTGTGAAAGGTAAACAAAAGAAAAAAATAAACAAATGGGGCTACATTAAACTAAAAAGTTTTTGCACAGTGAAGAAAACCATCAACAAAATGAAAAGACAACCTACTGAATGGGAGAAGGTAATTCACACATGATACATCTAATAAGGGGTTAATTTCCAAAATATATAAGGAACTCATACAACTAAATGCCAAAACCCTCAAATAATCCAATTAAATTAGGCAGTGGAACAAATAGACATTTCTCCAAAGAGGACATACAGATGGCCCATAGACATATGAAAAGATGCTCAGAATCACTAATCATCAGGGAAATGCAAATCAAAACCACAATGAGATATTATCTCATACCAGTTAGAATGGCTATCATCAAAATATCAAATAAAGAGGATGAGGAGAAAAGGAAACCCTTGTACACTGTTGGTGGGATTGTAAATTAGTGCACCTACTATGGAAAACTGTATGGAGATTCTTCAAAAAATTAAAAATACAGCCATATGACCCAGCAATCCATTTCTGAGTATTTATCCGAATAAAATAAAAACACTACTTAAAAAATACATATACACCCCTATGTCCGTTGCAGCATTAATTACAATACCCAAGATATGAGCAACCTAGATGTCCACTAATAGATAAAGGGATAAGGAAGTGGCACATACACACAATGGAACATTATGCAGCAATAATAAAGAACAAAATCTTGCCATTTGCAACAACATGGATGGACCTACATGGTATTATGCTAAGAAAAATAAGTCACACAGAGAAATATAAATAGTATTTGATTTCACTTACATGTGAAATCTAAAAAACCAAAACAAATGAATAAACAAAACAAAATAGGCCTATAAATATAGAAAACAAGCTGATGGTTACCAAAGGGGAGGTGGTGAGGGGATAGATTAAAAAAAATGGGAAAAAAACAATATTTGGAGGTTCCTGTTGAATGAGATTTTCTCTATATTACACATTCAAAAAGTATATATTTTTATCAGAATATTTTATTTTAAGAGTTAAAATGTTTTTCCAAAAAGTAAATACAATATAATTACTTCCCTGAGTATAAAGAACCCTACAATAAAAGACAATTACAAAATTAAGCAATTAGAGGTACATATTTTCTGCATTCAATTATACTTACTATATTACAAATTCATTCTTAAAAACCTCATATATTTTGGAACTTTAGTTAATGTTTAAAAAAAACACAACCCAGTTCATTTTGTATCTGTAATGTTAAGGTATGTCTGATCTGTCTTTATCAAATTCCAGAGCAATCTTTAAAGCAGTGCTATTGAGTCCAACAGACTGCATGTTACATATGATAGAAACAACTATTCCTCTTGGAGGAACCTTGTTATATACAGATTCTGCATCCAGTTCTTCAGGAAGGATCAGCAGGACACTACTGGCACCTACTGCACCTCCAGTATGTGAGGCATAGTGCCGCTGCTTCCTACAAGAACCATATGTTTGCTTCTTTTCCACGACACCCCATGCCATTGCATATTTACCCTCTTTATCCCATGACATCTCTGTGTTAGGGACTGGCGTCCAAATCATAACCATTGTTTCTGGTTTGAGATATCCAGGCAAAAGATTTTCATTTGAGTTCTTAAACAGCCCGACTTGGTAACCATACAGCATTGCATTCCCAAATTTCAGAAGGTCACCCACTGTAGACAGAAATCCACCACCAGCCCATTTATAGGAGTTATCCACGTAAGGTGTGTTGACAAGACGTCTCTTTTTATTGTAAACATAAAATCTAAAATAAAATAAGAATGGTCATTAAAAATTTAATAGTTTATTGACTTTACACATGAAAACAAATAGGAAAATGTACATGAGACAGATTGCATTTCGAAGTAGTAATCATACATTCTCAGGGACTAACCATTAACTTTTACTATGATTCAGATCTTAATGAAACACAAATAACTGTGTAAGCTAGTCTAATTACCTTGTAAATTAAAGCATCGAAAGTGGGTTGTTTTATCTATTGGTATGACTTGCCCATGCTGAGTGTATCAAACATTTAATAAACTGCAAACATTTAATGATTAAAATTACACATGATATATTTGTGTCAGATGCAGAAACACTTATGGTTTGGTAGAGAGTCCTTAGACTTAATGAATTATGTGCCACATGTAAATTTTATAAGTAAAAGTTTACATATCAAGATGTTTAGAAATAAAGTTAATATCTGTAAGGAAATTAGGTCTCTTGGCTAAAAATGCCACATATAATGATGTGATGTGGTACTTTCTTGGTGTATTAGGAGAAGCTGGAGTTAGCAAACCTCAATTTGAACCCCTAATCTCACCCTTTCTAGCTATGCTTATTTTATTTGATTAAAAAACACATAAAGTTCTTACTATATGCCAAGCATTGTTCTAAGAACTACATAAATATGAACTAATTTATTCTTGTAAAAATATTAGGAGATAGATACTATTATAATCCTTATTTTATAGATGAGGAAACTGAGACATGGAGGATATAAATAACAGATCCACATTCACACAGCGTAAGTGGCAGAGTATGGATTCAAAGCCAGGCAGTCTGGCATGCCTATGCTATGTTGCCTCTGTGCTTCAGTATCCTATCTTGTAAATTGAGGACAAAAAATCTATTTTGCAGAGTTAGAAATATATGTATATAGCACTCTGCATATTTCTGGCAGACACTTAATACATGATAGCTGTTATTTACTCATGCATTCAACAACTATTGATGGAGTACTCACTCCGTGCCAGGCACCATTTGGATGCTGGGATAAAGTGTTAAACAAAAGAAACAGTGTCTGACCTCATGAGGTTTCAATTCTAATGTGAGAAGACTGTACCATCAATAATAGGCAAATAAAATGAAGTCACAAAATAAGCAAAAAATGAAACTTGGCTCAGGAGAATCCTTTCTTTCACAATTCATAATAAAATGACGCTCTTAGGTTTTTAGTTTGCTGACTGTCTTAGCTCCAGTGATCTTCATTTTCATTCTACTTTGTTCAGAGCACTATCACACCTGAATCTCACCATCACTTTAAACTGTTTTATCTCTAAGGTCTCAAACTAAAAAACTTCTTCCTATGACTTCTGATTCTTCCAGCTCTCCAACTGAAACTGCTCTCTGCCCTCACTCTGACATTCCATCTATTCTCCTTGATGTTGCACAGTTTCCCCAGGTCTTTTAGTGCCTACTGATTTCACTTGCTTTTCTGTTCTAGCCTGAACTAAATCATCAGCCATTTCGACTACTTTAGCTGTCATCTCACTAGCACCTTTATGTTCCTCACTTTTCTGACCAATCCTGAATACATACAGGTACCCCTTTCCTTGGTTTCATTATCTGCAAAGAAAGGCTGTAGAAATTCATATAACAAAGGTGACTGATATAAATTCATACTCTTGCTAAGGGTCTTCACTGCTGTTACCAAATATTTTCATTCTTTTCCTGGTTATTCCCTGGTATCTCTTCCACTTTCAGCCCTCTACTCTACCTCAGGCCCAATCAGCAGATAACTAGATCTTTTACGTATTTTACTAAGAAGATTGAGGCCATGCAAACTGAGATAGGAAATCCTATCTTTATCTCAAAAGGTATTTACATAATCATCCATTGTTTTTTTCCTTCTATCTAGTCACTTAAGAAATTTTCTTGTTTTTAATGACTAATTCCACAACCTACATCTTTGCCTCTACAACTTTGCTCCACCAGTTACACTTCCGAGACTATTTATCTCCTTGTAGTTCATTCTCCATGCAGAAGCCAGAGATTGTGTCTCCTCCTTCCCCCACCCACCTGAAACCCTGCAATTGTTACCACTGAAATGATAATAAAACCCAAATTTCTTGTCATGGCCTAGGCAGTACCAACCCCATGTACAAAAATTGTGGAGGCATTTCTTTTGCAGTTGTCACAATTATTAGAGGGCTCTTACTGACTTTTAGTAGCTAGGGGCCCAAGGTTCCTAAGTGTTCTGTGATGTATGGAAAAGTCCCCCACAACAGTCCATTCTCCCATATGCAGCAAGACCTTCAACTATCACACCAGATATTCATGTACATAAAAAAATCTTTTCTTTAATGAGTGGGATAATAAAAAGCTAGAAAAATTCCCTGGCAAGTGGAATGGGGAAACTGAGACAGATAGATGATTCAAACTGACCTCATTCAGTATCCTGACTCACCTACCTCCTCCTCCTTTGCATGACCACTCCCTTAAGCATTAAGCCTTCAGGACAATAAGGTTCTGATCAGCATCAAATAATCTTAGGAAAAAAGCAAATTTTAGGAATACAGAGACAGAGTTTTGGTCAAACTAGAGATAACATCTAGGCCTCAGTTGTGTTTCAGCTCTAGGCCCAGAAAAGCAGCAAAACCAGAGGAAGTGATGCCATAGCTGGCATTGGGAGCAGATGCAATGACAATGACTCTCTACCCTAGTGCAGGCCAATCAGTAGAGATCATGACCCTGAAAGGACACACCTGGAAGGCTGATGAATATTCTATTGAGATCCTTCCCTGAAACCTCCCCTAAAATTCCTACCTTTAGAGAACAGATAAAAACTCTTAAGACAAAAGACCCCAGTGCACGCTTTCCCTGGAGCACGCCGTGCCTTTCCCTCTTCTTCCCTCAGATGCATATCTGTATCTTTGCTTTCTTTCTCCTAAACGCTAAAGCAGCGGTTCTCAACCTATGGGTTGCAACCTCTTTGGGGGTCAAACAACCCTTTCACAGGGGTCGCCTAAGACATAACAGTAGCAAAATTAGAGTTATGAAGTAGCAACAAAAATAAGTTTATGGTTGGGGGTCACCACAACATGAGGAACTGTATTAAAGGGTTGTGGCATTAGGAAGGTTGAGAACCACTGTTCTAAAGGATCACAGGTAACTTACAACCAGGGAAGTAGCAGGCGGTGGCACCTTGTCCAGGGCTAAGCCCCTGAACTTGTTTCCAAGGACCCTTCATCTGCCTCTGTAACTTGTTTTCTGAGTCCATGCAGCCCAGTTGGCTCACTTCTTCTGCCTTTGTGACTTTCTTTTTAAAAGACCAAGGCAGCATTCTGAGCAGTCTGCTCAATTCTTCTCACTGAGTATACTTTTGCTTTGCTTGCTAAATAAACTTTCCTTTGTGCTGGAGTTCTTGGCTCCTAATTCTTTTTTTTTTTTTTTCTGAACTCAAGAACCGAGAGCCAACATGGCCACCAACTTAACCACTATACAAATTGAAGGAAGACTGTGTTTTATTTTGCGCAAAACTTTAGCCAGAGTTGGCCACCAAGGGCATGAGTTGAAGCACGAATACAATATACCTCTGTTGGTTTGCTTTTACAGTTGTCACATTTATAATGCTTTTCTGTATTAAGCTGCATCTGATTTTATTATGTCTTCTAATGTTGTCATAAGTAAACTTTAACATACTGAAATATCTATTATTTATTATAAATTCTACTTCTTTTTTCTTCTTTATATTCTAGAGTATTGAGTGTAGGTATATGGTCTTTGCCTTTCATTTTAGTATATTAAGACATAAAATATTTGTTAAATTAAGGGGCAGTGCGTCTAACAGCATTGAAACTCAATATCCAAAATGGTTTATACTCTGCTTACCTCTTTGATCTCATCATACTACCGTGCTTTGTTTCTTTCATGCCAGATTTCTGTATTTGCAACAAAGCAGTCTAGCTTTCCTTATTATTCATGTCTCAGCTTTACTAACATGGCCTCAAAACCATGTATTTGAAATAAATCCCACCCCCATCCTCTTCTTGTTACTCTATATCCCATTGCCTTGTTTTATTTTCTTCATCTGAATTCAATATCTGAATTTCTTATTTAGATTATTTGCATGTCTATCTGGCTCTTCCCACAGAATATAAATTTCATAAGGGCAGGAACCTTATCTACCTTGTGCAGTGATGATTCCCCTATCAAGAATAGTACTTGTCGCCCTGGCCGGTTTGGCTCAGTGGTTAGAGCATCGGCCTACGGTCCGGAGAGACCCGGGTTCGGTTCCCACTAAGGGCGCGTACCTCGGTTGCAGTTTGTCCCCGGCCCTGGCTGGTCGTGCGGGTGGCAGCCACTCGATGTGTCCCTTTCACGTCGATGTTTCTCTCTCTCTCTCCCCCTCCCACTCTATCTGAACAAAAAATGGAAAAAATGTCCTCGGGTGAGGATTAAAAAAAAAGAATAGTACTTGTCATCCAGTAAGTGTTCATTAAACATGTTGAATAAATAAAAGCACCAATTTGTTAGTAAACTATTTTAATGAATATGCCTTGCAAGGTACTGGAGACACAAGTAAAACCACATATTATGGTTGCTCTCAGGGGGTTAACAGTCTTGTTGGAAAGTTCTTAAATTTCAAAGCACCACATGAATCACCTGGGGATTTTGTTAAAACGCAGCTTTTGCTTCAGTGGGTCAGGGGAGGGACCTGAAATCCTGCAAGTCTGACAAGCTCCCAGGTGATGCCGATATTGCTGGCCCTTGCACCACACTTTTGAGTAACAGGTTGCAGAATGACTAGCTAAGTTGGATATGAGAAATCCTGAGCACTAGTGAGAGGAAGTCTCACTAGATGGCTGCTCAGAGGCCAGTACGGGGAGAAAAGTAGTCCAGTTTGGCTGAAGCAGAGAGCTTGAGGGGATAACGGAAAAAGAGGTGATACTAGAGTAGACATGGGACAGGTCACAAAGGACTTTCTGTACCATGCTAGGAACTTTGACTCCTTCACCTTAGTTCACAAAATGCTATAGTTTACTAGATCCTAAGGAAAAAAACAACTTTTACCTTTTTATTCTTGTTACATCTTCCAGTTACCAGTCCTTTCTCTCTCCTCATATACTACCAAACTACATAAAACGACCCACGCCTGCTGTTTCCATGCATTCACTCTCTGTATTCATTTAATTCCTTAAAATCTAGCTGCCGTTCATTCCATCACAACCAAACCGCTCTCTTTATGGGTTGTCAGAGATCTTCCAATTCCCTGTGTGGAGTCCTCATCCTGTTTGCCCCGTGCAGCACCATTAACCAGCACCCTGACACTCCCCTCAGGAAATTCTGCTGAGCTCTCTCTTCTACTTCTTCATCCTATGATTCCCTATACTCCTCCAATCACTTCCCATGTCTTTTCTTCTCCAGAGGTAACTATAAATCTGCACCTGTACCACAACCCCTTTTCTAAATTTACAACAGAATTTTCTATTAGCATTAATAATTCTCAAATTTGGTTTTGGAGAAGGGCAGGAAAGTTATCAGAATCATCTCTGGACCTCCTACCTCCCAAAATTATATGCTCCCTTCAAAATTCTTAGCTTTGAAGGGACTGGGGGCATGGTTTGAAAAGTAACTTCTCTTTCTTCCTTCAAGATTCTTATATGTTCCCTAAAAGCCCAAGTCATAATATTGGGTGAGGTAGGGATGACCATAGGTATGTGCTTTGAAGATTTAAAAAAGTCTACAGCCCTGGCCGGTTTGGCTTAGTGGTTGGAGCATCAGCCCGTGGACAGAAGATTCTTGCATTTGATTCTGGTCAAGGGCATGTGCCTCGGTTGCAGTTTGGTCCCCGACTCTGGTCAGGGTCGGGCGGGAGGCAACCGGTCCGTGTCTCTCTCTCACACTGATGTTTCTCTACCTCCTACTCTATCTGAAGATAAATGGAAGAAAGATATCCTCGGGTGAGGATTAAAAAAAAAAAGTCTACAGAGAATCTTAATATGCTCTCTTGAGAACCAATGACTTGATATGTGGTCTTCTCATGTCTCAAAATGAACATGATTAAAACTAAATTAATCTCTTTCAAATCTCATATTTTTCCTCTCCATTAAAATCTTGGTTGACTCTCTTTGTCTTCAACTCTTATATCCAGTAAGATTCTAAATCCTATAGTCAATCTCTGCTTTGTGTCTTACCCTTTCTTACTTCCATTCCTATGGCTACTCCCATATTTCAGGTCCTAATTACTTTCTGTGTAAACACTGATTACACTTGGTATTTCAAGCCAATCAAGTCTAAAAGAAGCCAAATAATAATACATTTTTCTAATTGAGAAACATAGTTCTTTAGAGTTAACTCCAAGTTTGTAAACTAGGAGAGAACAACCAGTATATTTTGGCTAATAATCAGCTTTGTGTAAGCATTTCAAACCACTTATATAAAGGCTGGAAATTAGAACTCCTCAGTCATTTCTCCTTTAAAATACAAAACGATGGAGAATTCTAGACTTTAATACCTTGATTCCTTTCCACAGAGGACAAATTAATAGCTTTTAATAAAAAATGTGTTCAACTGAAAAATAACTTTATTTCAAATTCTTAAGGAATTTCTGCTCTAAAAAGAACAGGATATAGACACAAGTTCTTTAGTACATTACTGGGACATCTTTGTAACTGAGTAACTGATGGAATGATGCCAGATGACAAGCAGCCTCTTTCTATTTAAGAATCTCTAGATTCTGCATAAGAACATTTACCACAGAAATCTACACCTACAAACTTAGAAATTAAAAATACTTTTATTTTTAAAATGCTTTTTAAATGCCTTTAGAAACTATTATGTACTACTTTGTTATGAGAAGTTAAAAATCCCACAGAACTTAAAATGCATATTATAAAAACCAATCCCTCTTTAACACTCCGTATTAACATGTGGATTGAATCTATTACTATAGTCTGTCAACTAAAGGCATAAGAAACAAGACTTAATTTTAGAAGATAATCTAGAAAATAAAGATAATAAATAATAATTAAAAAGGTAATAACAGAAGGTAAAGGCCATATCTATACTGTCAAAATAGAGCAAGCACTTCATAAAACATTCATTTTATTTGGTTTTGGTCCCGTCCGATTACAAAAGAGATTTTGTTGCAAGTATTGTGCCAAACACATAGAAAATATAATGAAGTCTAATAATAAGCTAATGCATTGACTAAGGATTCTCATAACAACAAACTGAGTGTCTTTCAGTGGCAAGAACATTCACTCCACTTCCTTGTAGGTATTTGTTTAAAGGGTTAGTTTATTTGCCTATAGAGAATATACTTGTTACACAGAGTCAATATATCTACTTGCATAAACAGAATCGATATTCCTATTCTTCCATTAAAAAACAAATAAATAAACAGTTTTATTCAGGAAAGCAATGTACCCAGAGAAATCTAATTTCTCTGCATTCTTTACAGCTAAGTGTGGGCTGTGGCTAAAATTCTGGTGTAAGTAGTGTTTTGGGGTGGGATTCTGGGGAAATACCTAACAGATGTCAGACACAAGGAAGCACTATTTTAAACACACAAATGTAAACACAGAGATCTACTAAAAGGACTAAAAAGATTTGATCAGAATAGCATAAACATATTTACTTTCTGATTATGACCAAGGAATCGGTAGACTAAATAACAAAGCTAGAAACTTTTGCTGGAAATTTTATTTCCTGGAAAATGGTACCATAAAACAAATGAATAGCAATATGCATTTACTAAGTTTACTTTAAGAGTTTTTTTTTTTTTAAAAATACTATGTTGAAATGATTCCTTTTACTCCCTGAGCTCTCCAAATAAAAGGTCACTTCAAGCTATTTTCAAATAATTATTACCAAAAAAAGCAAGCAAGCCCTGGTCAGTGTAGTTCAGTTGGCTGAAGCACCATCCTGTGCTCTGAAAGGTTGTGGGTTCAATTCCTGGTAGGGGTGAGTAGGGGAGGCAACCAATCGATGTTCCTCTCTTTCTTTTTCTTTCTCTTTCTCTCTCTCTCTCTCCTTCCCCTCTATCTAAAATCAGTCAAATGTGTCCTCCAGTTAGGATTAAAAAAAAAAAAAAAAGAATTAGAGTTGACTTTTATAGGCCCAAGTAGACAATGTATCAATTAAAATAGGAACATTTTCCTAGGTAACAATCTTTCTATCCTATTTTATTTCAGCAGCCCATTTAATCTAACTAGAATAAATCAAGTATCCCTTTAGCACCACTGGGTACTACCAAAATCTGAAGAGAAAAACCACAGCAGGTAGGAACCTTTTATAATATAAACGGAAATCCACTGCCTTTTTTCAAAGAATGGGGGATAAAATAACATTAACTTTTCATCGTATGCCACAGTTTGATTTTTATACAGGTCATGAATTAATCACTCATTAAGAAAACAGCAAATGAATCATAGCCTGAAGTCTGTATATTCATAGAGCCTTAATTTCCAGTTTAGAAAAGAGGCCCAATGATACATACTCTTCTCTCCCTTATATATAAATCTAGGCATTCATTATCAAACTCCTAGATCTAAATCAAAATAAGGTCATGCATCTGTGCCATCTTTATTAGGAAATCTTTTTTTAGATTCAACCTATGGCATTTGTCAATTTTTCTTATGCATCTCAGTAAAATATAATGTTGGACAAAAAAACAAAATACACTAAGAGTCTAAACTGGTTGAGAACTACAGGCCATTTAAAAAATTGAAATTCATTGCTTGCTGCTAACCCAATTTCTTTTAGATTAAAAAAAAAATCTCTTTCAGGCTGACTAGCAATGCACATTTAATTCCTTTAAATAAGGGGTAACTTTAAAATGGTAATTTAACAAAATACAACAGAATAAACAAAACTAGTGTGGAGATAGGAAGATAAAGCTGAAAAATACCACCATTTCATCTATTTCAAGTACTGTTAAGCTATTTAAAGTATGTACTAATGGAAATAGGCAATGGTTGTTTAAATGTTACCTTTCTAAAAAATCAAATAATTAGAGTAAAATGGAAAAGTCATTAGCTTCAAAATTTTCTCTCATTGCCCCTTTTACAGATTACTACTAAAAATTGTGATACATTTTTCATTTGCTATATTTCAATGAAATGACTTTCAAACTTTTACAGTGAAGAAACCTGGCAGGTACCACCTCAACAAAGCAATTACAATTACCATCATCAATAATGGGACAAATTCACATCACTGAGACAAATGGCAAAATTTGAATAAGGTCTGTAGATTTGATAAAAGCATTGTGTCAATCAATGTTAATTTTCTGAATGTCCTTGTTTTTTGAAAATATACATTTAAGTATTTATTGGTAAAGGAATAGCCTGTCTGCAACTTATTTCCAAATAGTTCAGGAAAAGAAAACCAAAAACAGATAAAGCAAATGTGGTAAAATGATAACATTTGCAGAATCTGGGTGAAGAGTATATGGAAATTCTTTATATTTATAACTTATTCTTATAACTTTAAAAAAGTAAGTTATTCTTATAGCTTTTCTGTAACTATAAAATTTCAAAATAAAAGCTAAGACAATTTACAATAATAATTGTTAATAATTGTAAACAAAAAAAGCATTAGTTAAAAAACATTTAAGAAAAAGAAATGATTGAAGAGCAAATTATCATTGCATCAATGATGGTGCAATTTGGTTTAATTGTTCATGAGCTTAAATTATTATTGCTACCTTTCATCTGAAGATCTTAGGAATATTTTACAAATACTTTATAAATGGAAAAACAGACATGTAGAAAAGCTTCCAAAATGTGGCAAGTTGATTTTGGAAAGGAGATAAAATTTGAGTTTTAACAGGTAACATAGTATTAAGCTGTGATATAGCTAGACACACAAAAAGGTGTTCATTTACCTTGCTCTATTGTAAATCACTGGTTCATTTTCTTCCTGCACAGTTGTCAGCATATCCAAGTCATGGAATATTTTCTGCATATAGTCCAAATATTTATATCCTGAAGCTCTTTCAACTATGGCTGCCAGTAGGGTATAGCCAAAAGTTGAATACAAAAACTGACTACCTTAAGACATCATTGCAAGGAGAAAAAAAAAAAAAGGTTCATTATTATTTAAAAACATGTAAAATATTTTTCCACTGAAAACTGGCATATACCTTAAAACTGGAATATTTTACTTCAGCATTTATAAAACATCATGGATAATATATTAAATTTAGTCAGCTTTGTAATAGTCCTGCTTATTCCATGTCCCTAACACAAGAATAAAATGATCCATACATTTTAATTTTCATATGAATCACTCCGTTCTATGTGAATGAAATAAACAAAAATCCTATAAACTGGCAACAAAATACGAAGAAAAAGAAAAGCAAATTTGGATTCTTGATTCAACTGTCTTGTTCTTAATATACCTATTCCCCATTGTTTAAGAAGGCATAAGTTGTTATACAAGTTATTTTAATAAAACATATATAGATGTTTTATTAAAGAACCTTGTTTCAAATACATATTAAAATGTACATATTCAAATATATGTATTGTTTCTAATATATACCTTTATCTCATTTTGGATTCTGGATATGCAGATTGTATCATCTGTACTAAAAATAGGTGAGAGCCTTATTTTTAAAGACAAAATCCATAATTATATTTCTTTGCCATTATTAATTATACCTATTTAATATCTACTCATGGTAAAAACATCTTTCAATATGAAAATGGAATAAAAGAAAGTAAGCCTATGGTAAGTTTAAACATATAAAGTGGTTTCAGTAGGCATCATACAAAAAAAATACACAGAAACGCCCTGGCTGGTTTGGCTCAGCGGTTAGAGTGTCGGCTTCTGGTCCAGAGACCCAGGTTCGGTTCCCGCTAAGGGGGCATGTACCTTGGTTGCAGTTTGTCCCTGGCTCTGGTTGGTCATGCAGGTGGCCCTGGGTGGCAGCCACTCGATGTGTCCCTTTCACGTCAATGTTTCTCTCTCTCTCTCCCTCTCTCTCCCTCCCACTCTATCTGAACAAAAAATGGAAAAATGTCCTCGGGTGAGGATTAAAAAAACAACAACACAAAAACAATGACAGCTATTTTTATATGTTAGTTTTTTTGGAAATGAATAAGTTGAACACTAATTTCTTTAAGGAATGAAGGCATAAAATAAATTGAGCAATTTAAATTCTAACTAAATACTAAAATATTAGCAATACTTTATCACATCCACTTTAGTCCAGATTTTGTTTGGAGAACTATAATTCCAACATTTTTTCCACAAATATCTTGATATTGAGAATCCACTAAATGACTGGGTAGCCTCCATGAGGCTAAATCTAAACAAGTAGCTGCCTGGATGATAGGGAGGGACTATGGGTTAAGATCTTAACTACTGTTAAGAAATGCAGACAAGCCCTGGCCCGGTTTGGCTCAGCGGTTAGAGCGTCCACCTGTGGTCCAGAGAGGCCCGGGTTCGGTTCCCGCTAAGGGCATGTACCTCGGTTGCAGTTTGTCCCCGGCCCTGGTTGGTCGTGCGGGTGGCAGCCACTTGATGTGTCCCTTTCGCATCGATGTTTTCCTCTCTCTCTCTTCCTCTCTCTCCCTCCCTCTCTGTCTGTACAAAAAATGGAAAAATGTCCTCGGATGAGGATTTAAAAAAAAAAAAAAAAAAGAAATGCAGACAAAAGGCAAGTACTGGACTGACAACAAAATCCTTGCCACAATCATCTACCACATCGAAAGTACTCAGGATGGTATTTTGGATTATCTGAAAATTAACATTTCAATAATGATGAGTTTGTTAAGAGAAATAATTAACACTCACCAGGTTTAAAGAACAAAGGATCATTTTTAAATAATTTTAGGGATTCAATTGAATTTTCAAACTTTTCTTTCAAATATAATTCTCCTTGTTCAAAATCATTTTTTTTCTTGACAGGTTTGGAATTTCGGCCTTTTGCTTCATTATCCTGCTCTATTTTAGCTTTAGCAAAGTCACTCTTTTCATTACTTTTTCCTCCTTTTTCTTTTAATTCTTTTTCTTGGTCGGTTTCCATCATCTCTTTCATCATCTTCAAGGCTTTATAAGCCTTCTCTTCTTTCACCTTTTTCATGTCCTTTTCATAATGACGAATTCCACTTAAATGGGAAATCAATAATCTTGTTGTGACAGAAACCTAATTGTAAAAACATGAAAATTAAGTACATTATTAAACTATAATAAAAAGTTAGTAGCCTCAGAATAATGCCTCAGTTGTATTTTCCATTTTAAATTGCTGTTGGAAAATATGTAACATACAAATCTTTCACTTCAAGTTTCAGAAAATACCCACTCGATTATCAACTGGGTTAAAAAGTATTAACAATAATTAAAAACAAACCAAAGAATCCTATGCAGCCTTTTAAACCATTAAATGTGCCATTTATAAAATGAACTGTGAGTTTCATTACCTTTTCACCTTCATATTCTTTTTCTGGGAATTCAGGAACATAATATTGTACTGGAATATCAAGATCCAGTTTTCCTGCTTCCCATAATTTGGCAAGAGCAACCATGGTAAGGCTTTTGCTGATACTGGCAATTCTCATAACTGTCTCTGGTTTGCATAGTACACGGTTCTCAACATCGGCATAACCTAAACCTTTGGGGAAAAAAAGCAAAAAGTCACCTTTAATAACCATTATGGTCAAAGGAGTCTTGAAACACTGAAATAATACTATCTTAAACTATCCTGTCTATTCACCTAAGGGGAAGATATTCCACTTGTATAAGCTAATGAAATTTAACATGTAAGGGATGAGTGAGCGTCTTAATACCAACAAAAGTAAGTCTAACAATTTAAACTTATAATTAAACAGAATTGTACCTTGTGCACAATAGTAATTTTCCATGTGATTCAAATACTAGTTTTTCTTAATTTATCTAAACAATTTGGTTATTCCACATTTTAAATAAATGACTCCACATTCTTTAAAGAAAATATCATTGTTCTTCTTCAGATTATATTTATTCTTGATTTTTGAGTTTCCACTGAATTCCTAAAATAGCCATCCAATAAAAAAAAGTGAAAAGAGATCCTGCAAATCCAATCTAGCTAACTATCAATGCAATTCAGCTGCAACCAGAAGAAAAACAATGTACTAGCAATTTAAAGCTCTTTCTAGAAAAATTTTTAAGCTTTATTTCATCCTCTGGACAGACTGAAAGTGGAATTCTAAGAGATATAAAGAACTAAGATCTGAAAAGAAAGAAAAGGCGGACAATGATTGTTTTTAAACTGTAATGGGATTATGCAAAATATTTGCATAAAGTCCTCACCGATAAAGCTGACATTTATATAATTTTGGTTATAATATTTTCATAAATTAGGTATATTGATTAGGCTATACTTATACTGGGGGAAGAATTGTTTTTCTTTAAATTCAATTCCCCACTGCTTCCATAGTAAGAGTAAATAAGTACTACAGTACTTTAAATTTCTAAAACATTTTCCAGAAGTATAGTTCCTCAAAACCTAGGACGACCAGGTGGACCAATTTGTGTGGAATGAAGAAAAAAAATCAAGATATAAAATATGATTTGATAACAGTATTAGAAATCTCTCTCCCAAAACTTCTAGGTTTTTGTTTAAAAAAATAGCTGCCACTTCTGCCTACTCAAAGAAAGTAATAAAGTAGAGCATAAACTGGTTAAGGACAGGAAGCGTGTGACTCAACAAATTGTTGATGAATTAAAAAAGAAAAACAAAATTCTGATGTTTTATCTACTCATAAGATTATCTACAAATATGCAGTTAACAGACTGTTCTATACACAACTTTCAGAACAACAAACACAGTCCTTATAGAAACAAGCCATTTTTATATTAGTTACGATTCTATAACTAATTATTATTAAAAATTTTTTTCTTTATTGATTTTTAGAGAGAGAGGAAGGGAGAGGGAGAGATAGAAACATGGACGAGAGAGAACATTGACTGGCCGCCTCCTGTATGACCCCCACTGGGGAACAGGCCCACAACCTGGGCTTGTGCCCTGACCGGGGATCCAACCCACTACCTCTTGGTGCATGGGTCGATGCTCAACCCCTGAGCCACACCAGCTGGGCATAACCAATTATTTATTTAACTTATTTTTTTATTGGTTTTAGAGAGAGGAAATCAATGTGAGAGCGAAACATCATTGGTTGCCTCCCATAGGAGCCCGGAACAGGGATCGAACCTGAAACCTAGGTATGTGCCTTGACCCACAACTTTTGGGGTACGGGATGACGCACCAACTGATCCACCTGGCCAGGGTGAAACAAGCCATTTTTTTTTTTTTATCCTCACCAGAGGACACTTTTGCATGGGAAGGAGAGAGGGAGGCAGAGAGAGAGAGAGAAACATCGATGTGAGAGAGACACATGAGTGGCTGCCATCCACACGACCCCAACCGGGCCGGGGATAAACTGCAACCGAGGTACGTGCCCGGACCGGGAACCCAACCGGGACTCTGGTCCGGGGGCCGGTGCTCTAACCGCTGAGCCAAACCGGCCAGGGCAAAACAAGCCATTTTTAAGACTCCAACTTATCCATTGGTAAATCTTATGGGTAGAAAACTCGATACTTTAGTTTGTTAGACACATTTTCTCTACAACATGGATAGTTTTATGTAAAGTGAACAGCATAGCTTGAGATTCACTCCAAGAAGTAAAACATCAACATTTCATTCAGCAAATGGCACAAAACAAGCTACTAAATAGTACTTTTCTGAGCCTACCTTCTGACCAGATTTCTTTTCCATCCACAGAGACTCCGACCACGATGCCGGGCGCGCCCACCTCATCCTGAGAGCGAGGGGGAAGAGCAGGCGGCTCAGAGCCGGCGGAGGCACCTCGCGGTGCTCCGCGCAGTCGCCGGGCCCCAGGCCCCGCCCCACACGCCCCCGCCTCTGGGCCCCGCCCCACACGCCCCTGCCTCTGGGCCCCGCCCCACACGCCCCTGCCTCTGGGCCCCGCCCCCTCGGCTCGGCCGGGCGCTACCCGCGAGGGGTGTGCCGGGTTGGCACCCAGAATGGGAAGGGGCGGTTCCCAAAGCGGGCGGTGACCTCCTCCCCGATTTGGGCAACCCCCCAAGAGCGTCTGACCGTGGCCTGGCGGTCGGAAAACGGGAAGTCCTTCTTGGAGGCTGGCCGTGGGCATCCCATCGCCCAGGCTGGGGTCCGCTCGGCCCGGGGGGATGACCGAGGGGCCCAGTCCGGGAGGACGCCGGGGTTGGGGCGCGGTTCCCGACCGCCTGCGCCCCTCGCCGCGGTACCTTGATCCTGTGCAGCAGGTCACGGCTGTTGTCAATGGCTCTGGCGTAGCGCCTGGAGGTGGGCGACGTCGGGGTCTGCGGGGACCACGGGGCGAGGGGCTGCTCCGGCGGCGGCGGCTGCTCCGCCTGAGGCGACGCCTCGGGGTCGGGGGCGGCGGGGGGCGGCGCGGGGGCGGCGCCCCTCAGCCCGCCCGCCAGCTTCGCTCCGAGAGCCAGCCCCAGCCCCAGCCCCAGGCCCCCGGCCCAGCCGGCGCCGAGCCGCGGCAGCCCGGCGCGATGGTGGGCTCCGCGCCGCCCGCAGCCCCAGCCCCAGCGCCCCGGGGTCGCGGCCCGGGCCGTCACGGCTGACGGGAGCCGGTACATGGCGGCTTTGGCGACCCGGCAGCCTCGGAGTCGGCTCTGGCGGGCGGGCGGCAGGGGCGCTGGGGAACCGGTGGAAGGGAGGGCCGGGAGTGGAGGGCGGGGACCGCGCGCAGGCCCTAGCAGTCGACGCCCGATGGCCCGCGCGCCGATCGCATCGAGCCTTCCTCCTTTCCCTTTCCCCGGGCCTGGTCTCCTAATGTTTCATCTCGGTCCCTGCCCCAACCCTTCCCCCCTCAGATCAGGGTCACCTCCTCCGAGAAGCCTTCCGAGTCTCTGTTCCCTTGGGGGTTCTCGCCACACCTTGACCGCCAGTGCGCCCCCCTCCTCAATAACACCTAACACTGTTTCACTGAGCTAATGACTAATCTGGTTCCTTAGGAGACTGGACGCTCCCTGGATCCTCAGCCGGAACGGCGCTGGGCATCTCCTTTTCCCTTGGAACCCTCTTTTCTCTCTCTTGCCGGCTCCATTTATTATGTCTCATTTCAGCTCATAAGGCTCTTGTAAAAATCTCCTATTTCCTGAGGTCTAGCTCCACACCACATCAAACATATTAAGTTATATCCAGGCCTTACATTAAATTTTTTGTTGTAAAGAAAGGTTTAAAAATGTTTGCACTTGAAAAATACTAATCCAAAAGTAACTCATAATTTACAGTTAGCTATGATTTCTGGCATCTGTAGATGATCAGTCTTGTGAAATGAGAAATGAAACTTCAAATTGCTACAAAATGTAGAACGTGTATAATCCTATTTGAACAATTAATGACATAATGTTAGTTTTGAAGATAATAAATGTCCACTCCAATTTTATAATTTTCTCTTTACACTTTGGGACACACACACACACACACACGTCTTTTAAAACATGTTTTATTGATTTTTTAGGAAGAGAGAGAAACATTGATGTGAGAGAGATACATCAATCGGCTACCTCTTTCTTACACACTCCCTACTGGGGATTGAGGCCGCAAACTCTGCATGTGCCCTGACTGGGAATGGACGGACCTCTTGATCCATTGGACAATGCTCAATCCACTGAGCCACACCAGCCAAGCAACACACGCACATTTCTGAAAGATTTTTGACAGTTTGTTGGCCTTAGATACTGGGGCAGTATACCCAATATATAAAACGAGCCTGTCTTTTCTTGCAGGTGGAACATATATAAAGTTCATATATAAAGTTGAATTGACAAGGTGTAGTCAGGAGAAAAAGCTATAAACATCTTGAACTGATAATTGTTTACTGGAGAAAAAGGCAATAATGGTAACCACATCTAGTCAGAACATACTGGGGCTAAATGATTACAAGGAGCTGGAGCTGCTCACAAAGCCCACAACCCCCAAAGATCAGGGTATCTTAGGACCCAGAGGATTTGGCAACAGAATTCACAGACGTCTCTGGAGCACCACCTGCAGGTAGAGTGGACAGGTGCATTCTGTCAAGATGGTATTGGAAGTTTCTATCATAGGGGCCCCACTACTCCAAGCACATAACAATGAGAGAGAAGAATATAAAGAGAACACTGGCCAGTTTGGCTCAGCGGTTAGAGCGTCGGCCCGCGGACCAGACAGTCCCAGGTTCCCGCTAAAGGCATGTACCTTGGTTGCAGTTTGTCCCCAGCCCTGTGGCAACCACTCAATGTGTCTCTCTCACATCGATGTTTCTCTCTCTCTTTCTCCCTCTCTCCCTCCCGCTCTATCTGAAGATAAGTGCAAAAATGTCCTCGGGTGTGGATCAAAAAAAAAAAAGAGAGAGAGAGAAAAATGTAAAAGACAGCCAGTGGTGATTACAATAAGTGCTGACTTTATCATTCTTTTAAAGACTGTACATAGATATTTTATGTATTCTTCTGTACCTCTCCTTGAATCAGAAGTGGAACAGGAACACAGAGACATAGTGAGCAAAAGCTAAGGTCTGGATGGACTCCCACCAGGTAGAAGCAGGTAGAGGCTACTCAAAGTATGGCTTCTGAGAAGGTAACAGAGAATAAATGTTCTCCATGCATGCCGAGTGACTTGGAGGCAACATGACCAAGCAGGTAGCAGACATTTTGGCGGGATTTACTAGCACCATGAGGCAGGAGCCGAGAGCTCCGATATTCTAGCTGGCTCTGGACTGGGAGCCACAAAAACCAGATAGAAGAAAAGTAAATCACTAAACAGAAAGAAGAGTGAGAAGACAGAGAAAGAAAAAGAAGGAAAACAATTTTCTACTGAAATCTTCAAACTAAATTTTCAAAACATATAAAGGAAAATATTTCTAAGAAAGACTGGCAACAAAATAAATAATAAAAAAGTGAAGTCACCTTAGACAAAGGAAAGCAGTAGAAGAATCTACAGGAAAAGTGGAATAAGAAAAAAGAGGTTATTTCCTGGCTAAGAAAAAGATGGGTTGATAGAAAGCAAAATGTTTTTATAAAACAACAATGAGATACCACTATACACCTATTAGAAAAGTTGAAATCCAGAATATTAACAACAACAAATGCTGGTGAGGATATGGAGCAACAGAAACTCTCATCCTTTGCCAGTAGAAATGCAAAATGGTACAGCCACTTTGGAAGATAGTTTAGTAATTTCTTATATAACTAAGTATGCTCTTACCATTGATCTGGCAATCATGTTCCTTGGTATTTATTTGCTCAAAGGAGTTGAAATCTTATGTCCACACAAAAACCTGCACATGAATGTTTATAGAAGCTTTATTCATAATTGCCAAAAAAACAAAAAAAAACTGGAAGCAACCAGGAGGTCCCTTAGTAGGTGAATGAATACATAAACTTGGTACATTCAGATCATGGAATGTTATTCAACAGTGGGAAAAAAAAAAAAAAAAAAAAAGTGCTATCAAGCCATGAAAAGAAAAGAAATAGAGGAAGCTTCAATGCATATTACTAAGTGAAAGAAGCCAATCTGAAAGGGCTACATACTGTATGATTCCAAATATATGACATTCTAGAAAAGGCACAACTACAGAGACAATAAAATAAATAAATAAATCAGTAGTTGCCAGAGGTTAGAGGGTAGGGTGGGATGAATAGTCAGAGCACAGAGGATTTTTAGAGCAGTGAAATTATACGATAATGTTGGATACCTGTCATTATACATTTATCCAAACCCATAGAATGTACAACACCAAGAGTGAACCCTAATGTAAACTATGGACACTGGGTAATAATCATGTCAATCTAAGTTCATTAGTTGTAACAAATGTACTACTCAGGTGTGGGATGTTGTAGTGGGAGAGGCTATGCATGTGTGTGGGCAGGGGCTGTATGAGAAATCACTGAATCTTCTGCTCAATATTGCTGTAAACCTAAAGCAGCTCTAGAATATAGTCTGTTTTTGTTTGTTTTAGAGAGAGTGAAAGGTAGGGAGGGAGAGAGAGAGAGAAACATCGATGTGAGAGAGATACATCGACTGGTTGCCTCCCACATAACCCCGACCAGGGCCGGGGATCAAACCTGCCACCTAGATATGTGCCCTTGACCAGATATAAACCCAAGACCCTTTGGCCCACAGGCTGATGCTCTAACCACTGAGCCAAACTGGCCAGGCAAAATAGTCTGTTTTGTAAAATGTAGGGTTCAAATGAAATAGTGATGAGTCATGGAGTTCAAACCACTACTCTGGTACTAACTGTGAAAAAAACACCAAACATACCTTGTCACCTACAGAATGATTTTGTGTCTTCCTGAACGTGATTATTGCACAACTTCCAAAGTCCAACTCAAGTCCTGTCTCCTGAACGGAGATTTCTTTAACTAATATCAGTCCTAAATGTTCTCTCTTCTCCCTTGATCTTTTGTTTTCTAATTATTGTCTATGTTGTTTATTCTGATTTAGATTACAAACTATTGAAGGCATAACTTTGTCTTATATGTGTTTGTGTTCTTCATATGCAAAATCAGGACTTATTTTGTTGCCTCATGGGTTTGAATTTGGGTGATGAGTTCTGAACCTCAGTTGCTTCATCTGTAGGTTAGGACTTAATAATGACACTGAAGGTTTGTTGTAAAGAGTAAGTATGCTTCAACCTGTAAAAAGATCAAATATAAACTTTAGTGAATAGACTGGCTCATTAGGAGTATAGATTAGAATTGTTTATTCCCTTCTAATAATATTTTCAGTTAAAAAAACAAAATGTCAACTACTAAAGTCCCTAGTTCTTTTCCTGCTACATGTAAACTAATCTTCCGGTTTATACTTGTTCAGTTTGTCTTCCTCTCCACATCTCTTTTCCTCAACTTGTCAACTTAATTACTTGGTCACTGCCTCTGTGACTAAAGACAAAATAGGAATTTAATTCCTGTTATCTGAAGAGTCAGCCTCTGCCTCCCCTACATTGGGACTGATGAGAAGTTAACAAATAGTCCTATCTTGAAATGTCAGAATGACCTTTTTAAAGAAAGCCATCAAGTCATACACGAGTGCATTCTCACTGTGGCAATGGGAATTTTAAACCCTTGGGGACTGGACCAAACCAGTCCCTGCAGCCCTTCCATGTCTCATCTCTGCAGATCAACAGGGAGTCTGAAACCCTGCTCTGAGCTCTGTGGCAGCAGCTGCCTGTGTCTCCCGAATCAGCCAGGAGGGTGTGATGATGTCACACCTCACTGATGAGCAAGTGCTGCAGCAGAAGGGATCCGATGGAGGGTCTTTCAGCCAGGTCATTTCTCTTGTGGACTTAATAACAACTAGACAGATTTGCCTCCTGGGGAAGTGGGAAAGAATTGTTTTTAGGTCCCCAAAGCAAAGAATAAGGTAACAGAATGCTATAGGCATCTATTTTAGTCTCATGGCTCTAAACAGTTTCCAGCTGCTGATACAATACCCAGAATCCATGGAGAGCAGAACAGATGACATTACTCTGCTGCTCTGAGAACCTTCTGCAACTCATAGCATTTGATGACTCCTGTGTGGAGCAACCCAGCCTATGATCGCAGGTCGTGTTCAGTTCACTTCAGCTTATAAAACCTTTTACAGAGAGTCACTTTGGGGACTGGTTTCTATGCTCGGGACATACAAAGATGAACAGGCACCAGCAAACACTCAGGAGCTCACAGGAGAAAAGACAGGTAGAGATGTCCTGCACGAGGGTTCCTGGGAGGGGGCAGTGAGCTGAAACTCCACTTCCTCTGGAAGGAGCGCCTTTTAAAAAATACACACAAAGGAGCAATGTGTGCTCCTAGCAGCCCTGGACTGAGGCACAGACTTCGAACTCTTTAATACAGTAAGATAAGTGCTATAATAGAGGCGAATAGCATAGCTATGGGAGGGGAAGAGAAAACAGGTGAATCTCCCTAGGGAAGGAGTTAAGGAGAGTGACAGAGAGGAAGGGACATTTCAGGAGGGTCTTGGAAAAGGAACAGGAACTCGCCCTGTAGAACTGGTGAAAGAAAGGCCAACAAGGCAGAGGAAACAGTAAACAAAGAAGCAGAGGCTGACAATGTGAGGCCTGTTTCTAGAACAGGGCGTAAGTAGTTCAACCTGGCTGGTGGAGGTGAGGCCAGTCGGAGGCAGGCCCAGATGGCACGGGCCTCGTAAGCCACACCGCGGGTTCTGGGCTTCGGTTGATAGGCTGGTGGTTCTCCAACATCGGTGTTATCTGAAATACATGAAGGCTTGTTACAAGTGTATGTAGTTCCCTTGGCCATAGCTCCAGAGATGGGTTCTAATTCAGCAGGTCCGGGGTGGATGTGGGAGGGCAAGAATGAACATTTTAAATGATAATTCCAAAAGATCTTGATACGGTGGTTAGAGGAGAAACAGTGCTGAGCTAGAAGTGTGTTCAGAGGAGTTGAGGGAGCAGAGGGTCTGCTAGGTTCGCTGGAACAAAGACCACCAACTGCAAAGGAGAGAGTAGAGGCGGCTGTGAAGTCCACGGAGCCAGGGAATGCCCTTAGGAAGCTACCTCAGAGCCCAGCCCACGATTAGTCCATCGTCAAGTGTGAAGGTCAGATAACAGCTCAAAATGTGAAGAAAGCAGGTAGAAAGGACAAGAACCAAGGATTTCAGGCCCAGCTCTGCCACCTGTGGGTTGGGTCACTTCAGGCTAATCATCTCCCTCTGAGTCTCTGTCTGTGCACCAGCAGGAACTCAGGCCCCTCTCAGCCACATGGTACAGGGCTTCAATCCACCCCGCCCCCCCCATGGGAAGTTCAATGTATAAGAGGATGCTGGATAGGTCCTGGAGGGAAAAAAAGAAGACATTAATAGTGGAAGTTGGAATAGGCTCAGAGTCATTTTGGGAAAGGAGAGTTCTTTCTTTCTGAAAACTTCTCAAGCCTCTTTGTGTGCCTCAGGGCACCCAGCACAGTGCTCTGCACCTAGTAGGCACTCAGTACATGTCGCTTCAAAATGAACAGCCTCTAAGGTGGCAGAGTTGGCTCTTCAGGGCTGGGTACATCTGAAACCCCTCCTCTGCACTTTACCCAGCCCATGATCAGCAGGCATTTGATACGGTCACCCCCTTACTGCCCAGATTTTTATTAATTAGGGTTCCTGGTTATCTGGATGTTTTATCCTGAGGTGGGTGTAACCTATATGTGATTGGATGAGGGAAAGAATTAGAGATTTTAAAGGTGATGAAAAGTTTTTCTTGAACTTAAACACCCTTTTATCTTCTCAGACTATAGCGTTAAAACTTGCCAAATGGAGGTAGTTTTGTGGGATATTTGAGAGTATAATAGAAAGCACCTACCAGAGAAGGCAGCCTTTGGTTTGCTTGGGAAATGGTGTTTCTTTCTGTCCCCAATCAAAAGACAGGAATAAAGTTCCTTCATTTATCACTTTGCAAATTGAAAGAGCCTGCGACTAGGATTGGTTAGTCCTGAACAATGCAATAGGCACGTTGAGCTCACTGTGGGTCAAGAAAGGCCATGCATTTACACGATGCTCCTCGGGTGAGACGGAAGCTATTGGTGTCCCACTGACATCTCCATGCTGCCCCTTCCAGCTGTCAGCACCTGCATCCCTGAGCCTGAGGATTCTCTGGTGCTGGAGCCTACCCTGTGTGCTGCAGACAAGGGGTGTCTGGGCATTAATGCTACACCCCATCCCATAAAAAGGCTGATGGGACTAGATGTATGCCTCAGCTTCCTTGTCCCTTGAATGGGATCACTGTCCCTCAGTTCCCTGGGGGTTAAACTCCAGATGGGCACTGTGGTAGATTGCATGATCACAATGTTTGTCCCCCTGACTCACCTCGCTACAGGTATTTCCTGGGACCATCTCCTGGACAAACCACCTGCACTGGAATCCTTGTCTCAGGTGCTACTTCTGGGGGAACCCCAACAAAACCATTAGGATACTGGGGGATGTCATCACTGTGTCTTGGGGCCATTAAAAGACAGGGCCACCATGGGGCTTACAAGGCTATAGAGGAAGCAGCTGAAGAGTCCGGTAAAATGAGGTGAGCACAGGGGCAACTCATGGGGGTCGGGGGGGAAGGAGAGACGGGGAACCTGTTCTGGCCCTGACCCTGTGTTTGGTATGAGACAACACATTATCTCTATTACTCCATACCACACCACTACACACTAGGAAGATGTCGTCTCCATCTTACAGTTTAGGGAACCATCATTGGAGGGAGTTAAGTAACTTGTTTACAATCATGTGACTACAGAGTGGCATAGAGAAGGGATTTGAATTCAGGCCTCTCTGATACCAAAGTCTATACCCTATTCCCAGGAGCTCAGCACACATAATGAGTAACTATCAGTGAAGGTGTGGTCATTGCGAAAAGGAGCCAGCACTGTTCCTCAGGCCAGGCCAGGTTCCCAGGTGGAAGGACCTGAGGGAAGGTGAGGTCAGCCATACCGGTTCTCAGCAGGTCCAGAAATTTAATTGACCTATGCCGCTAACAGTGATCTGGCCCAGGGGAACTGAATGAAAATAACTAAATTCTCCAGAGGCTCATGTATGATCTGGGTACTAATCTGTTAACCAGATATTCATGTTAGTTAGTATATTAGTTTCCTGTGGCTCCTACAACAAGTTACCACAAACTTAGTGGCTTCACACCACACATATTTATTATCTTACAGTTCTGGAGGGCAGAAGGTTGAAATCAGTTTTGTCTAAAATCAAGGCATGGGCAGAGCTGTGTTCCTTCTAGGCGCTAGAGTGGAATCTGTTTCCTTGACTTTTCCACCTTCTGGAGACCTCCCTCATTCTGTGGCCCCTCCATCTATCTTCAGAGCCAGCAGCGCGCTCTCTCTCTCTCTCTCTCTCTCTCTCTCTCTCTCTCTCTCTCTCCTCCTGCCTCCCCCTTGTGGTTACATTTGGCCCATCTAATTAATCCAGGATAACCTCCCTCCCTAGCTCAAGATTCTTATTAATCACATCAGCAAAGTTCCTTTTGCCATGTGAGGTAATATATCTACAGGTTCCAGGGATTAAGATGTGAACATTTTGGGGGCCATTATTCAATCTAGTTGGCCAGTTTTTCTTCTCCCCTAAAGACTTTGTGCAAGGCCTGTGATCAGAGGCTGCTTGGGGAACCTGAGACCGGAACACCGGGTGTGGATGATCTCTATGGACAGGGTCCTTAGCCAACTGGGAGCCCACTGGGCACCAATCCTCTATCCAACAAATAGAGAGTGGGGACTTCTGACACCCAGGCCTCCCTTTTTGTAGGTGCCATGTACTTTTGTCAGGCAGATTGCATACCAACAGTCACTTACTGCTCTTTACTGCAGATTTGTGTGGCTCCCAGCTCCCTATCCCTGGCACATTAACAAATCATCTTTTATGGTTGCTTGATGGGACCTGTCTCAACCTGGGTCCCCTTTAATTGTGCCCATTAATGTGATCTCACAGACCATGTTATACACCAGTCTCCAGGGACAGCATTTAACCCTGGACCTCTCTGCTCCTTTCAGATAGAGTGGGAGGGAGGAAGGGAGGAAGAAAGAGAGAGAGAGAAAAACATTGATGTGAGAGGGACACATTGACTAGTTGCCCCCCACACGACCCCAACCAGGGCTGGGAACAAATGGAAACCAAGATATGTGCCCTTGGCCGGAATTGAACCTGGGACTCTTTGGTACGCAGGCGGACGCTCTAACCGCTGAGCCAAACTGGCCAGGGCAATTGCTCTGATTTTTAACTACATACTCCGGGTTCCAAAATTTGCTCTGCCCTTCTGTGGTTTTGACAAGATGTTAAGACTGTTTTTCCTCTGCATCCTGTGCACAGATTATCTCATCCATTATGTGTTGACTTTTATGAATAACCTTGTCTTAAAGTTTGGGGAGTAACTTTCTTTAGCCTCATATGTGCTGATCTTTAAAAAAAAAACTAATCCCGCCTGACTCACCGTTGTCTGTTTTCCCCTCAATATCTACCTCTCTGAAATTCATTGCGAGAACGTTCCGTGATGTGCCAGGCACCGGGTACAGGCCTGGGGATGAACAGGGGTGAGCAGACTTGCCCCTGCTCTCGTGGAACTGAGAGAACAGTGGGAAAGATGGATCTTTATCAAATAATCACACTATAGCCCTGGCCGGTTTGGCTCAGCAGTTAGAGTGTCGGCCTGTGGTCCTGAGAGACCCGGGTTCGGTTCCCGCTAAGGGCATGTGCCTCGGTTGCAGTTTGTCCCCGGCCCTGGTCGGTTGTGCGGGTAGCAGCCACTCGATGTGTTCCTTTCGCGTCGATGTTTCTCTCTCTCTCTCTCTGTTCCTCTCTCTCCCTCCCACTCTACCTGAACAAAAAATGGAAAAATGTCCTTGGGTGAGGATAAAAAACAAAACAAAATAAAATAAAATAAAATAAAATGTTTCTGTTTCATAAAGATGCTCATAGTTTAAAAAAGAAAATAATCACACTATACATGTGTAATTAAAAAATGGAGGTAATTGCTCTTCTGGAAAGAAAAAAATGGTTAATGAAAACTTAAAACAATGAGATCTGCCCTAGATTGGGGGTCCTCAAGGGAAACTTCCTTAGGAGGTGGCATCTGGACTGTGATCATCGGGTGGGTAGAGGGGAGAGATGAGAAGCGGGGAGGCTAATGTGGCTGAAGGCGGAGGTGGGTACATAGGGAACATTCTTCATAGTAGGAGGAGTTGTTTCTAGACCAAAACCACCAGCCGGAGAGGGCTGACCTTAGAGTGAAAGGCTTATAATAAACTGGAGAATTTTGGGAATCTAACCCCAAGAATGCTTTTCCCTTTTCCCACTTGTGACTGTCTTTGGAACTTCAGGATTTGGCAGTCACTCAAACCAAATAACTAGATTGCAAGAGCCAACGAAGTCCAGAGCCATCTCAGCCTCACTGTTTCAGATTAGATGTCTTTAATGGGCACGTCTCAGAATCTTTGTCATTTTCCCTTCTCAGTTTGAACAGACTCTCTGGTATAATGAGAATCTGCATAAACATTTTTCCCCCCTCAACATGCTTTTCTATTTCAAGGCATTCATTGGGAGTGAGTTAGAAGCTTTTAAACTTGTCTCTGTTCCTAAGTATCCTGCTGGCACCACTTGGATGTTCTAATTAAAGTCACTTGTTAAAGTGAGTGGGCCCCTTCGGAACATCTTGTGAGATTTTGCTACCCCAAGGGTCAGAGATCTGGCCTCCCAGCTCAGCAGAGGGTTAGGGTTGGGGAGGGGTGGGAAACCCTGGGATGAACACTGAAGGCTGTCAAACAGGGAGCATGGCCAGAGGGCTCTGAACTGGGCCTTTATTTTATTTTATTTTATTTTATTTTATTTTATTTTATTTTATTTTATTTTATTTATCTTCACCCAAGGACATTTTTGCATTTATCTTCAGATAGAGCGGGAGGGAGAGAGAAAGGAAGAGAGAGAGAGAAACTGATGTGAGAGAGACACATCGACTGGTTGCCACCCACACGACCCCAGCCGGGGCCAGAGATAAACTGCAACAGAGGTACATGCCCTTAGTGGGAACCGAACCCGGATTCTCTGGTCTGTAGGCCGATGCTCTAACCGCTGAGCCAAAGCAGCCAGGGTGTCATTATTTTTGTTCAATTATACATTATAAAAAGGGTAAGGAATGAGGAAAGTAAATTAATGCTTAATTTTAACTATTGCATCCAATGCACATTTAAGGCTCCAGCATCTCATAGTTGATACCTATGCACACTTGACCCCCAACCCCTACCACACCCCCTACTTCATTATTAGCTTTTGTGATTCTCAATCTGTATCATGCAGGGTAGGGGTGTTAAAAAACAAACTAACTAATGCCTTTGGTAGTGATTTCATTCATTACCACATGAGATGTGAGTCACCCCAACGCACTCCATTTGTATCTTACCTGATGGCCGATAGTGTGGCCACTTCAGTTCTGTTGCCGTCTGTTCTATCGGTTCAGCACACTCCTTACACCCGTGTTTCCTGCTTGAGCCCTGTCCCCATACCCTGTCTTAGCCCTGGAACCTTCTGTTGTTTCAAAACCTGGACACTCACCCCTCTGGCCCCTTTCTCCTTGGTCTTCCCTAATTCCGGCTTCCAGGAACCAGATCTCTACTCTGACCTGCTTGGTCAGTGCTTACACCTCCCTTGGAGGTTTTGGACAGCTACTTAGATCCTCATAAGCAATGTAAAGTAGGAAGTAATATGATCTCCATTCTACTGATGGGGAGATTAATGTCCAGAAAGGGTAAGTGAATCATATAAGACCACCCAGCTCTGGGCTCTTCTGCTTTTGGTTCTGCAATCTGAAGCATTCATTATTCTAATTTTAGCTGTAAAGCATATAAAATCGTTACCCACTTACTTGGATGGTGAGGATTGAAGAAATATAGATACAAAATTAATGAGACTAGCATAAATGAGGCCCAGGTCATTGGGAGCTAAAGGAATAAGTGGTGGGTATTAAATATCAGCCCAAGTGCTTTGTATTGGGCAGCTCTGACTGCTAACAAAATGCCATAGGCTGAGTGGCTTAAACAATAGAAATGTATATTCTTACAGTTCTGGAGGTCGGAAGTCTGACGTCAGAGTGCCAATAAGGTTCTGGTGATGACCCTCTTCTTCGCTAGATCACTCGGCAGTCTCCCCGTCTCTCCTTATGAGTACACTAATTCCATGGTGTCAGGGCCCCACCTTATGACCTCAGCAAATCTTAATTACCACCTTACAGGCCTTGTCTCCAAATATAGTTACATTTGGGATTAGAGCTTCAATATACAAATATATTTTAATTAAAAATGTTAGCTAGGTTAAGATATAGTGTGTTTCTTATTGTAAATACATTTGTAAATAGATTTCTCAGTTTTAATTTCTAATACATACATATTGATGAATATGTAAAAATTAATAAACAGAAACCTCATTTAAAATGAAGTAGGGAGGCCAGAAGGGGAGCCCTCATGCCTATGCCCATCATGAAGCACAAAAGGGAGAGCTCTCTGTAATAGCCCTCCCAACTTCCTCTTCCTCTCCTCTGTTTCAGTAGACTCCTATGTGGCTTGTCAAGATTTCATGTATCAGATTGCAATTCCTTGTTTTCCCCGAATAAACCCATTTATGCTGGAGAAATAACTATCTGGCTGACTTTTTGTTTATGGTCCACATATTTAACCCACACAAACAAAAGCTCTTTGGGGTTCCCAGTAATTTGTAAGAGTGTGAATGGATCCTGAAACCAAAAAGATCATCCTTGGTTAGCCCTTCAGCCTTGTATGACATGGAAGGGGCATGCTGCCCACCTTTCTTGGGTATTTTTTCTTTACAGAGTTCTGTATTTGGCATGCTTATACCTCATGGGCTGTGTGATAATTCTTCATATCCACCAGTTTTCTGGTTGAACTACTAGGAAAGTTTTCTTTCTTTTTTTATCTTCACCTGAGGACATTTTTTTTTTTCCATTTATCTTTAGATAGAGCAGGAGGGAGGGAGGGAGGAAGAGAGAGAGAGAAACATCAATGTGAGAGAGACACATTGAGTGGCTGCCACCCACATGACCCCAACTGGGGCCGGGGACAAACTGCAACCAAGGTACGTGCCCTTAGCAGAAACCGAACCCGGGACTCTCTGGTCCGCGGGCCGACTCTCTAACCGCTGAGCCAAACCAGCCAGGGTGGAAAGTTTTCTTTATTAATGTTTTGTGATGGCCTTTGGGCTCCACTTGTTTACATATTAAGTACATCTCTGTTCCTTTTTCCTCTAGTTGTGACAATTCAAATAGTATTATTTAGCCCCGATACTACCTAAATACAGTGCCAATGTAGACACTGAAATCATATTATGGTATTCAGTGGCTATCCAGGTGATTCAGAACCTGCAAACACAATCTTAAGTGTCAAATGAAAAGATGACATGCGGAAGTCCTTATGGAGCACTCTCAGAACCCTGAGGGTGAGTCTGCAGACCCAGGAGCAGGGCCTGAGCGAGCTGGTCCAGCACCCCACCCAGAGCCGTGTGTTGAGTGAACCTCGGGGATGATGGCAGTGCTGCTGTTCTTACCACCAGTTACGTGGTTACTTCATAGTTTCTTAAGAGCCATACCTAAATATCATCCTAAGAGCTATTCTTCTCATTTCTATGTGCTTCTCCCCAGGTACAATAAGCATGCATGTCTTACAAAACAATCTTTTCTTTCTTTAAAAAGTCATCTGTATTTTCTTCCTTTGTACCTCAGAGTTGATATGCAGATACTCACTGAGAGTCCGGCCATGTCCTCTTATGTAAAACAATTGTCAAATACTGAGTTTCAGCTCTTCCACTTACTAGCTGTGTGAACTGGGCACATCACTTAGCTTTCTGGGCCTCAGTGTCCACACCTGTAAAATGGTCATAACCCTCATCCTGCATGCACGACCTGCCATGTGGAGTTATTGTGAAGCTCAAATTTGATAAAGGGTGTGCGTGGCAAAGGCAAGTTGGTAGCAAGACAGACATTGACATATTTAATTGTCACTGTATCATTCTTCCCATTGAGGCTAGACAAGAGTGTCATCTCAGCACAGACCCACATAATGAAGATGCAGCAACACAAGACTTTTCCAGCTTGGTATTTGTTTCTTCAATTTGCAGTGTTTCATATTTGAACACTGTGGTGCTTAATGAAACGTTTTTGCAACCTATTACTGATGCAAATGGGAAATTATTAGCCTCTCCCAATAGACCATAACTGCCTCCTTTTTCCAAAAAGAGGAGCTCTGTCTATACAGTATCTAGATTCAGCTGAGAGAGAGAATACCTGTACTCTGACAGGCCAGTTTTCTTTTTCTTCTTTTTTTTTTGTTCAGGTAGAGTGGGAGGGAGAGAGGGGTGGGGGAGAGAGAGAGAGAGAGAGAGAGAGAGAGAGAGACATCGACGTGAAAGAGACACATTGAGTGGCTGCCACCCGCACGACCAGCCAGGGCCGGGGACAAACTGCAACCGAGGTACATGCCCTTAGTGGGAACCAAACCCATGTCTCTCTGGACCGCAGGCTGACACTCCAATCACTGAGCCAAACCGGCCAGGGCCAGTTTTCTTTCTTTAATGTAACTATATTAAAGGCAATTTGGGGGGTGGGGGGGAGAATAATCCAGAATCCGATGATCTGAATACAACTCTTTGTGTAGATGCCTGTTACGGCTCAGTTGTCATTCATAAGCACAGGTAGCTTAAGATGGTTGTGGCGGTAGCGTCCATACCGAGAGGGTGAGAGAGTGAGTTGGCACCTAACCTCTGTTTTAGAGGATGAGGTCAGTCAGACCTGCCCCATCTAGGCCTGTAGTGTGTAGGCGAGTGGACCGTCCTGAAACAGTATACATACACTTGCCAGCATTCACCAACACAGAGCTTCAGCTTTGCTGAATGATACCAGCAATATAAGTTGCAAATATTCCAGTCAGGAATATTAGATTGGCAACATGAAAGTTGATTATCATCCAACTACTGGCATCTAGACTGAGTCAGAAGGAATTTTCAGGCAAACAGAATCTGGTGTGATGTTTATAGTTGCTGAGAGCGAGCCAGGCCTCTTAGCTTTGCTGTTTATATCAGTTCCCAAGGGAACCTGAGTGGGAAAAGCCCTCTCTGGTTTTCTCAGTGTGATGTTGCCCATTTGCTAGACGCCGTGCCTGGAAGAAGTGATATGAAACTTGTGAACGAGAATCTTGGAAGTAACTCTGACAGTCTCAGATGGAAGGGGCAATTTTAGTTATGAAACTTTTTCCATTAAAAAAGAATCACTATTATTTCATTAAAAAAATAATCACCCTTTTCACTATTTCATATTCTGGTTCAGACACTCTTAACAAAATGCACAGAAAAGGATTTGAGACTTAAATTTGAAAAATTCAAAATCAGTAGCAAAATATAAAGAGAAATGCTTTGCTAAGAAAAAATATTTTTTTAGTTGTTAAAAATGTTAATGCACCCTGGCCTGTTTGGCTCAGCGGTTAGAGCGATGGCCTCTAGTCCAGAGAGATGCGGGTTGGGTTTCCGCTAAGGGCATGTACCTCAGTTGCAGTTTGTCCCGGGCCCTGGTTGGGTTGTGTGGCAGCCACTCGATTTGTCCCTTTCACGCCGATGTCTCTCTCTCTCTCTCTCTCTCTCTCTCTCTCTCTCCCCCCCTTCTCTCCCTCCCACTCTATCTGAACAAAAAATGGAAAAATGTCCTCGGGTGAGGATAAAAAAAAAAAAAAGGTAATGTATGCAGAGGTGATTTAGGGATGTTCGTTCCCCATTTTAGCTTGACTTTTACATATCTAACTTATTTTTATGGTAGAAATTAGATTGTAGAGATAAATAGAATCTTATTTCATTGTAAAAACAACTGTATGAAGCAGATATTATTGTTTTCATTTTACAGATGAAGACAGACTCAAAGAAGCAAAGGGCCTTGCTCCAAAGTTGCCTGGCGTTGGGGGGAAGCCCTTGGACGGAGAATGTGCGAACAGCAGGTGGCAGCAGTGTCCTTGGAGTTCCTGGTTGTCCCCTACAGTTCCAGGAAAGCGAGGTTAATGTGTACCAGGAAAGGGGTGGATCTAAAGCCTGACCTCTGATCTCTGCCCTTTCTCCCACCCCTCATCTACCCCCCTTCCTACAGGGTGTATCTCTGAGGAATGCATGGGGGAAAAGATTGGGAAAGATGACCCAGAAGTCATTTACAATGGAAAGGCTCCCTTCTAGATAATTAATGTCATGTAGAATTGTGTGATCTTGGCATGTAACCCTCTGTGTTCTTCGACAGCCTTTCTGTAAGATGGTGATAGTAATGACCACCTGTCTCACAGGGTCATTGAGATGACTGAAGGAACATGATACGCACGAAGCCTTAGTGCAGCACAGTGAACACAACCCACGCTGCTTGTTCGCGTCAGTCTTTGCAGAGGGTTTTATTATTTGCAGTGGGCTTGCATACCTATCATCTCATTCCATTCTCTCTTCATATTTTGAGATGCAGATATCACACCCATTTGATAAAAAAGGACTCTTAGGTTAAAACGGTGATATTACCTAACTTGTGCATTTATTATGAGGATTGAATAAAACCACATACATGAAGCTCTTTGGTGTCATTCTTCTTCTATAGTGAATACTTAACATTTCTAAAATGATGTCTTAAAATAAGACATAGAAAAATTGTAAGACGGGCAGATAAAGTTACAATCCCGCCACCCAGAAATTACTATTGTGATGTGTTTTTCCCCCAGTGTTTGCATGTAATATTGCTGAGATCACATCACATATGTACAACAGTAACCTGACCAAGGTTCTGCTTCTACAGAAAGCGGCAGAGCTGGGCTCACACACCAGGAGACTGGCTCCAGGTCCTGGCTCTTCTGTGTGACCACTTCTAACACTGCCTCTGTGAAGTTCAAGCTTAAAGCCCTTTTGAGAAACTGGTGAAAAAAATATTCAAATGTTTCAAGTTTGAAAATAAACACTTCATTCAAAAGCAGGTAAAGAAACCAGATGTAGCCCAAACAATCTTGTTAGAGGCAGGAATTTTGCCTGGAAAAGTGGTGCTTCACTGGGGAAAATTTTTACTCTCTCTCTATTTCTGTTTGGCCAGCATTTTAATTGTTAAAACATTAGTGTTCAGGCTGTTATAATTACAGTGGGTAAATATAGTAAAAGCAGTAAACTAGTAATTTGACAAATTGATCAAACTGACAAATGGAGTGAATGGATTAGTTAGCAGATTGGGTTTGGGTACTGATTTTTGGCAAATTGGCTTGCATCTATTGGGCGTTAAGTAGTGCTCAATATATATAATTGAGTGAATGAATACATAAATGAATGGATGAATGAATACATTGAATCTTGCCATAAATGAAATGATCTTTCCTTCTAAAACTCAATTATTTTACGCGATGTCAGCATTTTAAGAACCTTGACAGAAATTCTGGTTCTCAGATCACTCATACTCACTGCCTGTGTACCCTTACTCCAAATCCATGCTCGTGGGCTGGTTGGTTTCTAAGTGAGAACTGGTACCTTCCTGTTGGTTCAGGGTCAAAGTCCACACACTATGGGCTTGGAGTCAAAAGAACCAGGTTCGGATCTCACTTGGCTCATGCACTTACTAGCCGAAGAACCCTGGCCAGTCAGTTCACCCTTGACCTGCTTCCTCATCTATGCATTTGGCATAATTCTGATGCCTGCCCTTCCCAGCATCACTGTCAAGATCAAATAAAGTATGTAGCTACTCTCTGGGAGTAGGGAATACTAGATGAATGTGAGCTCGTTATTGTTAAAGGGTACAAAGGGACCGTGCATGGGCGGGGTGGAGGGAGTATTGGGAGGAGGCTGGATTCCCTTGAGGAAGGAGGGCCAGCAGGGTCACTCCTCCCCTTTGTTCTTTGGTCTCTGCCTTTCCGGTCACTGACACCAGGATAAACACACGAACCTACTAAACTGCCCCCGGGTCGACTGTGAATGGAGAACAGGCACACACTGGTGGCCCTACAACACGTCCTCTCCAGGTACGTCAGGGCCGAGGCCTCGGGGTGAGGAGAGGAGTCTGGATTCTCCCACAGTCACGCCTGGGCCCCCAAGGCCAGCTGGTGACCTCCTCCTCCGCAGTCTGGCCGCTCCCTTCTCCACGCACAGCTCTGAACCCAGCCTGAGACAGTCCTGAGGGGATGTCTACCTGCCACCCTTGCTGGCTCACAGAAAAAACCCAAATTCAAAGAAACCTGGCAGGGAGGGCTGGGGAGAGGGAAGCGCACAGCTGAGTGTGACAGGAAAGGGCGCGGAATGGTCTAGACCTGGGAACAGGGCCCGAGACAGAAATGAGGGAGAGAGAGGGGACTGGAGAGCTCTCCTCCCTTTACTCAAGTGCAAGCGTGAAACCATCAAGGAACAAAAAGACATCCTTCAAAGAGGAAACGCAGTGTCAGCTTTCAGCGTATGAGTGGATGGCACATTCCAGCTGCCACCAGGAGATCACCACCGCCGAGTGAGGTTGCAGGCTGCTGGCCAGGCCAGAGAGGCTCCCAGTGCCCCCTTGCCCACACCCAGGACACCGACCGATGCAGGCCACTGCCACCAGCCAAGCAGTAACTTATCACCCACTCACCCTGGTTCACGTTCTCTTTCGTGAGTGGAGATGTAGCATAACAGTTCACTACCCTCGTAGGGCGCTTCTTTCCAGAGACTTCATACCCAGCACCTAAAAACTCAAACATCTGAATAGCCCTTCAGGGTTGAAAGCACGTGTGTACAGATGAAACTCTGCACTGGAAGGTTCTGAGTTCACCTCATTCTGTTATTATTCCATATGGGCTGGGGCCCCCGTCTCCACCCTCAGAGATCAAGTTCAAGTTGGCCTAAAGTCCAATTCCAGGGCCTGTGAACAGGGCTGATTTCAGGTCATTTCTGGCCCCAGGGCCTTTTAATTAGGGCATCCACATTCCATATTATATCAAATGCACTAGAATATACCCATATTAAATGTAACATTTTTGCGGTTATATTTAATAATCAAAAGGGCTTGATTGATTTTGCTTTTGAAATTATTTAGCTACCAGTCATTCGTTGACTACATGATTGGCTATGATTTCTGGGCTGTCATCATGCGTTCACGGGGAATTTTATAGAGTGAGAAAATCAAACTGTAGTATTATTTTCACATATAAAAATTTCATAACATTGACTTTTAAAATGAAGTTGACATAATTATGTTTTATAGACATTTAACTAAAATATAGTCCTTTTAATTTATACTTTTCTCTTTGTGTTTTAGATGCATTACATTTCCCTCCCATCACATGTGTTTTCACAGACCTTGGAAAACAGCTCGTGCACCAGAGGCCCTGGCGGTGGGGCTGCCGACCAGATGGCCCTGCTTGTGGTTGTTAAAGCCTTGCTGAGGTTTTGGCCCGTCTCACCTCACTGCCAGCATCTTGCTGACTCCTTGCTCCTGCATATGTGCTTGTGTTTTGGTTTCAGCTGGTTTCAAAACAGTCACAAAGCTCAGCTCTTTCACTGTCTCCTACAAAATATCCAATCACACTGGACAAATTAGTAACTTGACAGATTCCAAGGGCCATGGAAAGAGGTCACTCACGTACCTCGCAACCTTCTGCCATCTGGTTGCCTCCACCCTTTTCCACCCAGTGCCCCCCGCCCCACCCCACTCCACATCCTCCAAACTACCTACGCCAGCGGTGTGGCCACCCTGCTCTCCAGAGAGCCTGTGCACCTTGTTCACTTCCCTTTTCTGGCTCCTTCTCTCCCACACTCTCTGAACCCCTGGAATTTTCTGCGCTCTGAACCCCTGGGATTTTATACAAGCATTATATGATGCATTCATTCCCTGGGAGCGCCCTGGGCAGGAGCCCCTGCTGGACACACCCCAGTATGCGGACCTCACCATCTCTCAGGTCAAGGCTTTGGCTTGTTTTCTGTTAGAAAGTAATGACATCATTCTCAATGCTAGTTTCATTGAACCTTCACTTCCGTTCCTGGTCCTGCCTCTAGCTTCTTTGACATTCAACATACCCCTGAGGGACAGAGTTGTACCTCTCTGGGACAAGTGAGGAGTCGAGTGGGAAAGTCCCAGCTGAGACCCAGGCCTCTGGACTGCCAGTCCTGGGCTTTCTCAGGGTCTCCCCATCCCTGCTCCCTGAAACTGTCTTTTATTACTTGGCTTTCTTCAGGGAAGAAAGTCACTGCACTGTGAATTGCCTTCAGCAAAGGCACACCTCTGCTTGTAGAGGCAAACAGGGCCTTGGAGGGTGGGGACAGGGCCAACTTCTTCTCCATCAGGGACACAGCGCCCAGGGCCCACGATGCTTTCAGACACCCATAAAAATGGTTTGATATCTTTCAAAATCAGAAGAAAAAACCTTTTAGGTCAAAGATAATGTTTTGTTTGTTTGTTTATCCTCAGCTGACTGGGCCTGGGGAGTGAACCTGCCCTTGACCGGGAATCAAACCTGAAACCCTTTAGTCCGAGGGCTGACGCTCTAACTGCTAAGCCGAACTAGCCAGGGCTCAGAGAGAATGTTATAACATATGATAGTAATATACTTGTCTTCATACAAAGCAGACTTAAAATGTAATTTTAATGTTTTTTTTAATGGAGGAAGGGGACCCACAAAGGCGAGAGTACCCAGGGTCCACAACAGTCATAATGCAATCCGGGGGCAGGGGTCTCCAGGCTGAGCCTGGCATGTAAGACAGTCCATTTAATGGGATGGTTGTGCTTCTGGGGGACAGAGAGCTGGCACCACCCACATTAGGAGCAACCATCTCTCCTACCAGATGAACCAGATGAACTCATTAAAATATTGATTCTGTCGTCAAGGTCAGCAAGGTTTGGGTCCAACTGCCTGATCCTCTTAGGGAATTTTCCATAAGAGGGGATATCGCACAGTGTATGGAGTTGTTTTTGTTTTTGTTTCCAACAAAGGAAGACCACAGAAAACTTAGCCCAGGTTTGGGATCAAGTCGGTTCTTTATCTCACGTCAGGCCAGTGGGCACTGGGCACGGGTACACTGCTTTGCCCAACGCACCAGAGAGAAGTAGAGCCATGGGCCCTGCCCTGGGGGACGGGGGATCGACTTTCTCTGGCTGGGGTAGTTTGTTTTCTCCCTTGGACTTTCACCTCAGTTACAGCTCAACCCGCGCTTCCTACAGGAGATGGGCAGTCCTTCAGAGGGCTCTGGAGCCTTGCCTGGCTCATCCTCAGACTGGCCACACCACTGGGCCTCCTCTTCTACGCCAGCGTCCTCAGCAGGGAAGCAGCGGAAAATGCGAAAGAACCTGAGCTTTGCACACAGCCAACCATATACCTTCCAACGCCAGCTCTACTACTTCCCAGCTCTGTCCTTTCAAGAGCCTCGATTTTGTTGTCCGTTAAAACGGGGGTATGTCACTTAATCATACAGTTGTGAATGTTGAATGAGATAACCTATGCAAAGCCCATAGAACCAGTGGGAGCTTAGGTCTGAAAGCAGGGTCTAGGCCATGTGTCTTGAAGCTGTGTTTTCATACTTTTTGTTATATAAAGAAATATCAGTAGCTTATATCAAAGATGGGCTTGTGTAGTCCTTGGTAATCCCTCTGCCTGGCATAGAGTAGTTTTTTTTTTTTTAATCCTCATCCGAGGACATTTTTCCATTTTTTTGTACAGACAGAGTGGGAGGGAGAGAGAGAGAGAGAAAGAGAGAAACATCGATGTGAAAGGGACACATCGAGTGGCTGCCACCCACACGACCAACCAGGGCCGGGGACAAACTGCAACCGAGGTACATGCCCTTAGCGGGAACCGAACCCGGGTCTCCCCGGACCGCAGGCGGACGTTCTAACCGCTGAGCCAAACCAGCCAGGGCAGTTTTTTCCTCTTTTTAATTACTCGCCTCACCTACCAACAATCTGCCTTCATGGTTCTAACTACCACCCGACCTCCACCAGCCGTAGGGAGACAGTGTGACGTGATGGAAAATGCTACGGATGCCAGGTCAGGCCCCGGATTGTGATTGAACCTTGTTGCCCCTTAGCTGCAGGATCCTGGGCAACTTGTTTCAACAATCTGGTCTTTAGTTCCATATCCATGAAATTAGGTCTCCCTTTGTGAAATAATAAGAAACATGTATCTCAATCTCTATCGTCTATCTATGTATCTCTCCTTTCTGATACAGAGCTCGGAAAACCCTTGTAAATAGGGGTGCTAAGAGAATCTTTTGTTCTAAAACTCACTCTTTGATCCCAGTTTTTGACATAGATCTAAGTAAGGCCTTTTAAATTTCCTGAGTGAAAGGAGTGTCCTTCGTTCTAATGCGGTGACTCTTGAATCCTGGGTGGCGGCTAGTCCTTAGAAGTACCAAGCCATGGTCAGAAGCTTGGAACTTTCAGCCTATTCCTCCGCCAGTCTCTGGAGTGGGCACGGGGGCTGAAAATGCAGTGAGTCGTCAACTCTGTCTACGTGAAACCTCCAGAAGAATCACAGCAGTATGGGGTTTGGAGAGCCACATCTACATGCTGGGTGGGTGGCGCACCCCAACTCCATGGGCACAGAAGCCCCTGCTTCATTAGATGTATTTTAGAATAAACCCTAAACATGTTTTCCTGAGTTCTGTGAGCCTTTCTAGCAAATTATTGAACCCAGGAAGGGGGTCATAGAAACCCTGATTTATAGCTGGTCAGTCAGAAGTACAGGTACCTGAAGTGAGTGTGGTTTTGTGGGACTGGGCCCTTAACCTGTGGGATCAGATTTGAACTCCAGGTAGACGGTGTCGAAACGGAAATGAATTGTAGGACACCCACCTGGCATCAGAGGATTTCTTGATGTGTGGATAACCCACACATGGGGTATCAGAAGTGTTTTGAGAGTGGTAGTACTTTGATTTCATGATTCTGGGCAAAAATGAAGTTTGTTCACATTGGGGAAAGACTGGGGGTTCTCTGCTGAAAGGTTTTCCACGGCACACACCACACTACACTATGACTATGGGGAAATGGAACCGTTCTCCAGGGCAGGCGGAGTGGACGTCTGCCGCCTTGCATCGGCTCCCTCGGTTCACGTCCTGAAGGCGAAGCTGACTTTTAATTGCTCACCAGCCATCCAAAGAGAGTGCTGCTGCGGCCCGTGTCCTGCTGTGACACTCTGACTGAGGTGCCCGGCTCATGCTGGGGAGACCCACAAAACCTCTCTGGCTAATCCAGGAGAATCTAGAATTGCCAAGAGCCAGGGGAGAGAGCACAGTGTTCAGGCCGAGATCAGACCTCATCAACTTTCCCGATGGGGGGTGACATCTAACTTGAAAATCACTGTGCTGCCAACTCAGGAAAGTTCACTTTCCTCGAAGTTGACCAGCTGCAAACCCAGAAGTTTCGGGAGAGTCCCCCATTTACCAATAAATTTGAGAGTAGGGTGGGGGACAGTAGAAGAAATACCAATTCTGGGATTCCTATCCTGTTCCTTAAGTATGAAAACCACTTAGCTGCTGATAGATAATTACCCAGTCATATTGTTGAGAACACCCAGAATAAATCACGTCCTTTCCACTCCTGGGAAAAGTCTCTCTCTTGCTGGGATCATAATTCAAACAACCTGCCTGCAGTCAGCCGAGACTGAGGTTAAGTGTGGATTGTACCAGCGCCGATGGTCTGAGCTCCAAGAATTTATGAGCAGTGAAAAGTCAAGATAAAGAGGAAGTGATTCTGGGGTAACACAGGGCCTGCTGCAGACAAACTTGACCTCCCGGACCCAGAAAGAAAATATGTGCATTTCTCTAAACCTAAGTACTTATTTTAAGTAGAAATATAAAAAATATTTAAAGTATGATTTTACTCATAAGATTTCCATTTACACATAACTGCTCCATAGCATGTGTCTCATCCTCATCAAAATTAGATTATATCTAGTAATTCTGTGAAAAATACTGGAACAAGATGCTAAGTATAAGAGGACAAACAGCCTCCTTTTAAAGTAGGGGTCAACATACTTTTTTTGTAAAGGGCAAGAGAGTAAATATTTTAGACTTTGTGGACCATAAATCTCTGTCACCACTACTCATCCCTGTCCTTGGAACTCAAAAGTGGCTATAGACATCACATAAGTGAATGGATGTAGCTGTATTCCAATAAAATTTTATTTATAAACACTGACATTAGAATTTTTCAAATGTTCACATATCATAAACTATTATTCTTGTTTTCAGTTTTTTTTTTTTCTCCCAACCATTAAAAAATTTAAAAACTACTCTTAGCTCTCAGGTTGTATAAAAACTACTAGTGGGTTCATTTGGCCCATAGGCGATGGTTTGCCTGCTTCAGAACATTTCCAAGGCAAACAGGCAGTGAAGGTACAGCTTTGTTTCTGGTTAATGTAATCCTTTCCCTATGGCTCTGGTATTTAAAAATCAGACAAATAGGTAAGGAAAACAAATGTCAAAGGAATGCATTAGTATACTAGAGTACCCTTTTCTCCACATGGTAGGAATACAGACTGGTGCAGCCACTATGGAAAACAATATGGTATTTCCTTAAAAAATTAAAAATGGAACTGCCATTTAACCGACTGATTACACTTCTAGGAATATATCCTAAGAAGCCTGAAACACTAATCAAAAAGAATATATGTACCCCTATGTTCATAGCAGCACTATTTACAATAGCTAAGATGGAAACCACCCAAGTGCCCATCAGTAGATGAGTGGATAAGAAAGCTGTGGTACAGCCCTGGCTGGTTTGGCTCAGCAGTTAGAGTGTTAGCCTGAGGACCAAAGAGTCGCAGGTTCGATTCTGGTCAAGGGCACATACCTCGGTTGTATTTCGTCCCTGGCCCTGGTCGGGGTTGTGCGGGAGGCAACCAATTGATGTGTCTCTCTCCCATTGATGTTTCTCTCTTTCTCCCTCCCTCCCATTCAATCTGAAGATAAATGGAAAAATATCCTTGGGTGAGAATTAAAAAACAACAACTGTGGTACATATACATAGTGGAATACTATGCAGCTGTAAAAAAAAAGGATCTCTTACCCTTTGAGATGACATGGAGGAACCTGGATAGTATTACACTAAGCAAAAAAAGCCAATCAGAGAGAGAAAGACAAGTACCACATGATCTAATTCATTTGTGGAATATAATGAACCAAATTAGCTGATAATGAAAATAGATCGAGAGACATGGAAGTAGGAAACAGACTGACAAACCTCAGAGGAAAGGGGGTGAGGAGCGGAAGAGATAAGCCAAAGAACTTATATGCATATATGCATAGCCAATGGACACAGACAACAGTGAGGTGAAGGGGGTGGGGAATGGGGAGGAGGGTGTATCAATGGGGGAAGAAAGGAGGTAAATCTGTAATATTTTGAATGATAAATAAAACAAAGTGGGGGAAAAAAAGGAATGCATTAGTAACACGGGAATTTCAAGAAGAGTAAGGGAAATATTTTGAAGAAGGTTCCTAATTGCCACCTGTAAGCAACTATTGACTTTACCTTCAGGGGGAATGACTCCCACCTCTACCATCCAATAGACTTTTATCGACTCCTACTATATTCTAGGAATACCCCAAGTGCAAAGATGATGAAAAGAGCCCCTGCCCTCTCATAGCGGGCAACTACTATTAACTAGTGCAGGGTCCTTCCCATTCAGTCATAGGATTCAATCATTTATTGAACAGAACATTTTTGAGCACTTACTACATGCCAGGTCCTGAGTTAGGTGGCAGACATCCTTAGATGAATACATTCTGAAGATACTGATGATAAAGTGGCTTTCTTTCTCACTTTTACTTTGTTATCTTATCTCGAGGGAAAAACAGAGGCACAGAGGGTGCAGCTGGCTGTCCCGATGGAATATCAAAGAGGGAAACCAAAGTGGACTAGTGTCTGCCTTAGTAAGGCTGGGACTGGGGCGAGGTGAGTGAGGCCTCCAGGGTGCAGAAGTTCAGGAGGTATTCAGGTGCAGGTACCGCGTGACCTGGAGAGTGAGCCCCTCCTTCATTTCTGTCCTTAGTGCTTTACTTGCCTGCCCCTAGTCCTGGCTGGTGCCTGAGCTCCTCCTAAGTCCTGCTGTGGTCCTGGGAGGGCTGGCGTGGGCATCTGAGGGTCGGGGGAGGAGGGGCTGGCGTGGGCATCTGAGGGTCGGGGAAGGAGGGGCTGGCGTGAGCATCTGTGGGTCTGGGATACTTCATGTTCACATCACCTTCCTAAGATGCCCCTATTTACTGGTGAGGAATTACTTCTTTCTCACGGTATAGTCTTGACTTCTCCCTGGCCTCACCCTCCCAGACCTAGGCTGGTGTGGGCGTCACATGCTCCCTCCTGGCCTGTGACTCCTGAGCTGAATGAGTTGGTTTCTGTTAATATTATACAGCAAGACACCCCTCAGACCCGGAGCCCCGCTCCTCCCAGGGTGGCCCAGAGGCCAGCAGTGTTGGCACTGCTGGGATCAGGTAAGAAGTGCAGAACTGCCAGCCCGCCCAGCCCCTGCCACAGGGAGTCCTGTGCTCACGGAAGTGTGCGAAGTGCAAGCTCCACCTTTCCCCTCCTCCCACCACTGCACCGCCGTCACCTAGAGCTTCCCACCCCGTCACCTAGAGCTTCCCACCGCAGGGCCTGGGAGAGGGGCCTTCCCTGGAAACACACAACCTGCTGAAACTCAAGGAAGCCCAGGCTGGCTCTGCCCTTCCCAGATGGGCCTTGCTCCCTCCGAGGACACCTCAGCCCAGGGCTTCTCAGACACATTCACCCGGCCACTAGCTGACAGCTGACCCTGGAAAAAAGAATCAGGCACTGAATTCAGAAAATGATGGCGGCACCACCTTTTGAAAAAGCCTCTCTCCAGAGAAGCCCCTCCCCTTTAAACGTGGGGCAGTGGTGGCAGGAGACTCAGGAGGTTACTTCAAAGGGTAGAGCTTCCCTACAAACCCCTCAGGCTGCTATGGGATGGGAGGGCGGTGGCCTTCTTAGAGAAGGGACCTGCTCTGTCTTCCTTTTAGAACAAGCCAGGGGTGAAGAAAGGGCATTGACAACGCTGTTATTGGTGAGAATACAGAATATGGCTGTATTCTTTAATACAGCTATAAAGAACAGGCTTTTCCAGAGAGGAAATCTGGAATTCGGAGAGGCCAATTGCCTCAAATTCTCCAAACATTAGCTGGGAAGTACCGGGGATTGAACCCAGGATCTATCAGTGCTGCAGATTCACAAAAACACCTGAAACATAACCCATGAGAAGTAACTGTGGTCGGTGTTTGCCCCAGGGCATTAGTGGTGGCGGTGATGACATGTGTGGACATGTGTTGGTGGGAGGCAGGGTGAGGTCCCCAGGAGAGTCGAGGACACAGTGAGAGGAGCCCAGTCCTTCATGGTGACCGTGGCCTCGGTGAGAGAGGCAGTCTGCTAAGACACCCTTCACACATCTGTAATTCAAAATCAAATTAAAAAATAAGTGCAAGTAGACCAAGGATATTCAGATTTTTTTTCCAATATTCTTTTTGCGGAAATATAAAACATTAAATTTTATCATTTTTTTCTCATTCTCTTGGGTGTCCTGCTTTTGCTGATCCATTCAGTACAGTCCTGGAGGACCCGTCTTAACGCCAGCTCTGAGGCGAGGGATGCTCACCCCGCTACGTGGGGGCGGCGAGACCCTCTACCTGGATGACCAGCGGGGTGCCGCGTGGTTAGGAGGTGGAGAGGCTGAAAACTGAAGTGACTCACTGCTCGGAGGGTTTCTGGAGGGCTTGCTATCCCCATTCCTGGGCTCTGAGTCAAGTATGTAATTGAAGCCTCCGGACAATAGAGTGTGAAAGGAAAGATGTTCCCTGATATCGGATATCCTGACCAACCAGACACGAAAGCACAGAGCAGGTGCTTGGCTTTTGTTCCTAGTGTTGGCTGGGTCCCCGTGCCTGGCCCCACACCCTAAACCTCTCTAGACAAAAGCCACCGCTATGAAGCTGGGCTCCTGCCATGTCTAGGACCTGCTCCGACTGCCAACAGCCTGCTTCCTCCTGCTGACCCCTTGTTTCAAGACTAAGGTTCAGAGGCTGGAGCCACATCCCCAAAGAGGAAACCATGAAGCAGGACCTCAGATGCTAAGGATTTCACCGGGGGAGGACGAGGATATTGTTATTGTCTGGAGAAGACGTCAAGTGCCTTTGGTAACTTGCCTGTGTCTGGGAATGGGATCAACAGTCAGGTGAGCTGAGTTTTCACAGTGTCATTGAGAAGTCCCCAGGAAACAAGCCTGGAGGTAAACCCCCAGCATGCCCTGGTGGAGACACAGGACTTGGGCACTCTCGACTGGATGCCATGAGGAGCTCCCAGACAGCTGGGGATGGCTGGTCATTCCCTCCATCATTCAAACTCTACCCAGGCCCCTCCCCACTGGAGAGAGGCTGCTCTGACCATTCACCAATAGTGGATTTTAGCCCCGGAGAGCCATGAAGCCTTGCCTCCTTGTGATTTCAGGGGGAAGATCCAACTGGGCATGCGGCCCTGAATCGGCCTGCTGAAATGAACATCAGAGGCAGCTTTGCAGGAGCAAAGACAGCACCATCTGGCAGCCTCACAAGTGAGTATGGGAGCGACAAAGGGCAGCCTTTTCTCTGAAGCCTGTGCAGGAGTGGTCTAAGGGCTGACTTCAGGGACATAAGACTCAGGTGTGTTTAAAGAATAACACAGCAAAAGAGAGTTTGCTGTGTCAGGCACTGTCCTGAAAACTTTACATGTAATATTGACCAATTTTTCATCCAGTTCTACATGTAAAATCAAGTCATGAATTCAGGTACCATTTTATCATCCCCATTTTGCTGATGGAGTAAGGAAGTCAAGTCGCTTACTCACAGTGGGGTGACAGTGAGTGAGTGGCAGAAGTGGCTTCCACATTCTGGTCTTGTTGCAAAGCCTGGGATTTTAACCACTAGCTCAGACTGCAAGCATTTAAGCCTTTTCTTTTTCTTTTCTTGTTAACCCTCACCCAAGGAGATATATATATATTTAAATCCTCAGCTGAGGATATTTTTCCATTTGTTTTTAGACAGAGTGGGAGGGAGAGAGAGAAAGAGAGAAAGATCGATGTGAGAGACACACATTGATTGGTTGCCTCCTGCACGACCCCGACCATGGCTGGGCCCGAACCGCAATTGAGGTACGTGTCCTTGACCAGTTGGTCCGAGGGCCAACGCTCTAACCACTGAATGAAACCAACCAGTGGCTCACTCGAGGATATTTTTCCATTGAATTTTAGGTAGAGTGAAGGGGTGTTGGGGGAGAAGCAGAGAAACATCAGTGTGAGAGAGACATACCGATTGGCTGCTTCCCACACGACCCCGACTGGGGCTGGGGGATCAAATCTGCAACCCAGGTACGTGCCCTTGACTGGGAATCGAACCCAAGACCCTTTGGTCAGTTGAGCCAAACCGTCCAGGGCAGTTTAAGCTTCTTTTATCTTTTCTTCCATTACTGTTCATTACCACTAATTAAGGGTCTTCTCAAAACCAGTGCAAGAATGGCCCTGGGCAGTACCCCTGAGCCCACACACCCATTATTCACTTTTGTCAGGGGGTACAGGAAAGAGCAGGTGGCTGCTGTGAATGCATCTTTTCAAGTTCAAGTTTGTGTGTTTTTGTTGGTAGGAGGAAGGGGGGGGGGTGCGGAGACCGAGATAATATGCTAGATTTCTTAAAGGCCTGTATTCAAGTAGTTTGGAGAAAGTGTTTTGTTTCTTTTTTAAAGCACCCAAAGCCTGGAAGTCAAATGGGCTGTCGGTCCAGGCTGCAGCAGGGATCTCTACAGAAGGTTCAGCACTATACAGCGTGGGGCAAAAGGAGGGTTACAGTTGTGAGTATGAAAACCAGAGTTTATTCTTATATTATTATTTATTAATTTCCAAATGAACAACTGTAAACCTACTTTTGCCCCACCTTGTATTTAGGGTATTCCTACACTTAAAAGAAAAAGCTTTTTAAAACAACGTGTATGGCCCTGGCCGGTTTGGCTCAGCGGTTGGAGCGTCGGCCTGCGGTACAGAGAGACCCGGGTTCGGTTTCCGCTAAGGGCACGTACCTCGGTTGCAGTTTGTCCCCGGCCCTGGTTGGTCGTGCAGGTGTCAGCCACTCGATGTGTCCCTTCACTTCAATGTTTCTCTCTCTCTCTCTTCCTCTCTCTCCCTCCCGCTCTATCTGAACAAAAAATGTCTTCGGGTGAGGATTAAAAAAACAAAAAACAAAAAAACAACGTGTTTGTTACTGTTAACAATAAATTTTAAAAAAAGAAAAGAAAATGTGAATGAGTAAAAGGGGGGGGGAGTATATGTTTTCCTTTCCTATGAGTCAGAACATACCCAAATTACAAAGAATTCACATGAGTTCTCATTACAAAAGCAACAAGTCAGAAATACTCAAAATGATCAAAAATAGAACAAATTATGGCACAGTAACCAGAAGGAGTATCATATAATGATACCATGAGGACTAACTTAGCAACATAGGAAGGGGCTTATGCAAAAGTCTTTGAATACAAAATCAAGTTTGAATAAAAGCTCTGCACACAGGCAAAATACATGGAAAATATTTTAAGTGGTGGTGAGATTATGGAATGACCTTTCATTTTATAGATTTTTCTCTGTTTTTTAATTTTTTAAATTTATTTTAAATTTATTTTTTTAATCCTCACCCGAGGACATTTTTCTATTTTTTGTTCAGATAGAGTGGGAGGGAGAGAGAGGAAGAGAGGGAGAGAGAGAAACATCGATGTGAAAGGGACACATCGAGTGGCTGCCACCCACACGACCAACCAGGGCCAGGGACAAACTGCAACCGAGGTACGTGCCCTTAGTGGGAACCGAACCCGGGTCTCTCTGGACCACAGGCCGATGCTCTAACCGCTGAGCCAAACCAGCCAGGGCGAGATTTTTCTCTGTTTTTTATGTTTTGTGACAAAAAACTCAAAATGTTTACAATTATATGGGGGCTTGTACCTTATGTGTACATTTCAGTTTATTTACCTTGAAACCCTGTATCCAAATGTGGCAAAGAGCTTTTCATTTGAACTTGCAAATTGCTGCATGAAATTTACATGTTCCTTTAACTACATAATACATCTCTACTGCTGTTATACAAACTGGAATGAATTCTTCAGGTTAGAGTCTTTTTCATCCAAATTTCATTATGCCATACTTATTTGTAATAGTTTATCTTTCTTGGTGGGAACCCAAAGTAGAAAAGGTAAAGAACTCACAACCCCCAGCAGTTCCTATCTGTACAGTAGTGAAGCCCAATTCTCTCTGGCACACCACCTCACTCTTCATCATTCCTGGAAGGCTGGAAAATGGGTTATCTGGAGATTCCCGGGGCTGCTGACCCACTGGGACGGCTGAAGTCTGCTGTCTTCTCTAAGGGTCACAAGAAAGAGCACCAGGAAGTCTTCTATAGAAGAAATGGTGGTGGTGATTCTCCTCCCCTCCAGACCTCCCTAGTGGAGTAGAAAGCAGATTTTATAGTCTCTAATGATCTATGTTATTATTTATTCATATTCTACTCTTTGTTCTCAAGATTGAGAAATGCTCTAGGATAAAAACAAAGGTACAGTAAGACCAAAGGGGGGGGGGCATAAAACAAGGGGTGGGGAGAACTTTAAAATTAATGCCAGCAGAAGAAACCTACAGTAAAGAACAAAAAGCTTGCTGGCTAGGGTAAATAGCAAAACCAAACTAGCAGAGATCTTGTTTCTAAGGTTTGATAGGTAAAAATGAATTGAGAATTGCCTGTGGCTGGAGACGCCTGAGAAAATTATACAGCATGCCCAAGAGAGCTGTTCCCATTGATTTTAGGTGGTTAAAAATCTAGGTGCCTGGCTGGTGTGGTTCAATGGATTGAGCGTGGTCCTGTGGACTGAGAGGTCCTGGTTCCATTCCGGGTCAGGGCACATGTCCAGGTTGTGGGCTTGATCCCCAGTAGGGGGCGTGCAGGAGGCAGCCAATCGATGTAGCTTTCTCACATCAATGTTTCCATTTCTCTCTCCCTTCCTCTCTCTCTAAAAAAATCAATAAAAACATATTAGCAAGGGGGTGTGATGTCTGTTTTCAATGCATTCCTGTATCATTTACTCTCAATTTGCCATGCAATCATATCCTATTATTTTTTAATGTTTGTGCATTGCTTCCTTTAGATTACAGACCCCTGAGAGCAACAAGTCTACGTTATGCTTTTTATATATTGTCCTACAACCCTCGACTGATAGTCCCTAAAATAATGTTCTTCTTAAGTGGAAATAGAATGTAATTCTTATTCCCACGGGCCAAACTATGTATTATCTTAATATTTATATATTTTCTAATGACTAGAAGTCCATATGAAAGCCCTTTCTGTGTTCAAGAGAAAGTGTGCAGAACAAGAGGATAGAGCAGCATTTTCAACAGGTGTGTCGCAAGAATTTTAAAACATGCAACGCCTGACTATTCAGTCAGGGGCACTGACCTCTTTTCCCTTAGATTGTCAAATAAAAAAAATAACAACAGCCAACACAACAATAGCTGTCTAGTGTGAATGCCCTGTCTTGAACCATAAATATATAGGTCATATGATTACATCTTATTGGTCATGTTGCATAATAAAGTTGCATCTGACTGGTTAATTCTTGGTACCAGAAGTCCTTATATACAATTATAGGCCCCTGATTTTTTTTAAAAAAAGTCACTTTGGAGCAAAAAGGGTAGGTAATAACTTTTTTTTTGTAAGTCAATCAAAATGATACCTACTTTTTTGTCAGATTGGCAAAAAAAAAAAAAAATGTATTTTTTGTTGTGCCACAGAATTTTACTAATTAATTTGTGTGCCATGGGATAAAAAAGGTTGAAAATCACTGGGTTATAGTAATTTAAAAAATGTATCCAGAGGGGACAGAGAAAGAGCAGAAGACACAAATAGCAGACATCCCAGATAGGAACTTTCAAATACAGGATTAGCAACTGAAGAGATGTGAACAGTTTTGCCAGGATTTGAGACTAGAAACACTTCATTAAGGCACATTTTCTTTACATCTAGTACCTTTCTATTCCTAGGCAAGTTATTCTGCTTTGTTCCTTTTAAATTTCTCGGGAAGGTGCTCAGGCAGATGGACCTGGAGTGTCCCAGGAAGGAGTCCTTTCTGAGAACACAGGGGGAAGACGATGGTGGACCTGCACTCTGAATGAGCCAACAACAAATCACATCCTGGCTGGGTTCCGAGATGCAGACATGCCAGCCATCCCTGTGAAGTCACCTTATAAACAAAAAAAGGAAAATCCGATTACCTGGGCACTGGCTGATCACTGGGTTTTAGCAACAATGCTTAGCTGTTCTGGATCCGATAATGGTGTTGAATGGGTTCAGAACAGGCCTCCTCAAATGTGCCACGTAGGCATGTAAATTATTTTGAGCTGAAGGCAATCAAGACGTGAAAAACGTTTACCTCTCCCTTAAAGAATGTAAACTTGGGCCTTGCCCATAATGAGTTATTTCTAGCGATAACTTTTTATCACCTGCCTACAGGGCAGGGCCAACATCTAACTACCGAACACCTGCTCTTCTGTCTGCACACAACCTTCCTTCCCTCTGAAGCCACAAAGTGCCTCATCCCTACTCAGAAAGTCATATATACCTCATTTTAACCTAATACCCCTAAATCTCTCGTGCATGTGGGGTTCCCATACGAACATATGTAGACAAATTCGGTTATTTTTGCTTGTTAATCTGTATCACGTAGCCTAGCGGAAAGACCCTTGAAGGGTAAGGTTTCTCCTTCTTCATTGTCCTTTGACCACAGCATGATTCCAGTAGTTACTTGGCAATTTGTTTTATTGTGAAACATGGTTTTCATGGAGGAAGTGGGCTTGGGATGGGATGGAAGGTGGGTGCTGATGTGGGATGTGGTCAGTATATCACATCCTGGCTCACTGGAAGGCCATGAGGCTACATTATACTTGGGAGTTTACCATCCGATTCACGAGTCTAGGCAACAGGAGTTCCACTGGGAAGGCAGCACTCCAAAGCCCGAGTATCTCCTGAGTTGAAAAGAGATCAGGACTCACCACCTTCTCATCCCCATCCCCATGCAGCATCCGCCCAGAGGAGCCAACTCTTCCATGCCTCTGGCCCAGCTATGCCCGGCCTCTGCGGAGACAGAACGGAGAATCACCCCGCGGGCACACACACAGAGGGCGTTTTACCTTTCCGTCACTAGCTTGCCTCTGGAGACAGTGGATTCTTTTTTTTTTTTTTTTTTTTTTTATCCTCACCTGAGGATATTTTTCCATTTTTTGTACAGATAGAGTGGGAGGGAGAGAGAGGAAGGGAGAGAGAGAGAAACATCGACGTGAAGGGACATATCGAGTGGCTGCCACCCGCACGACCAACCAGGGCCGGGGACAAACTGCAACCGAAGTATGTGCCCTTAGCGGGAACTGAACCCGGGTCCCTCCGGACCGCAGGCCGACGCTCTAACCGCTGAGCCAAACTGGCCAGGGCGACAGTGGATTCTGAAGCAGTCCCGCCAAGTGGTTCAAGAACGAGGGCAGAACTGCCTCCCTTACATCTGCTGCAAGGCCTATGAGCAGGACCCCATGTTCTGTCCCTGCTCACTCGGCAACACGTCCAATGTGGTTCATGAATGGGGCAACAGAAACTCGTTTTCAAGGGCCAAGGTTTTGCTTAAAAATGAAATTTGAATCTATTACTTTGAGACATTCTTCACCTCCTGTGTACAGGTGATTAATGACTCCCAAATTGTTACTTCTGCACCTGTGTCTGGGCCACTTGTCCTATCAACAAACGTATTTTGAGTACCTTTTATGCGTGGGGTACCCTTGCAATGCAATGAGTGGCCTCTGGCAGACCGGTACTAGGGATTTGCATTTTTAAAAGGAAAAAAGTTCCTGTCAGTGTCCCTAAGGACCCAGTGCAGGGCGGGAAGAAGGCTGGGGCTGGAGCAGGAGGAAAGTGGAGGCAGAGTAAGGGGAGGGGAGTAATGTACACACAGCACCTCACTTGTTTCGTTCTCAGCCTTGTGAAGATGCGCACAAGCTCGTAAAGAGGCAAATCATCAGTCTCCTATAAGGATACAGAAATTGCTGCGCAAACATAACAGTGACCCGGGGCACACAGTGAGTGGTGGAGCAGGACTCAACGCTGGCCTCTGCTTTCCAAGCCCTGCACTGGACTGCCTACTCCACGGGAGATCTGAACTCCACGAGTGGACAATTAGCTCAATGACCCTGAGCAAGACACTAAACGTCTCTAGGCCTGGATAAGCATAAACCTTCTTCCTGCTCTGAATCAGCATTTCAGTTGGGGCATCAGCCCTGGCAGGCCCTGATAAGGTCCCGAGTCCACCCTTTGTTCTCTACGGCCTTGGCAACTAATGGAAATAAAACTCACAGGCAGCAGGAACCAGTTCCACTCTCTAGGTCAATATCCATTTGTCAAAAATTTGGCAAAAGTTGCATTTGTATTAGTGAAACCTCGGTATAGCTTCACTCATTGTATGACAGGATTTACGACATCTGTTGGAGGAATGGAGCTCCAAAAACCTTCAGCGTCAGAAAGTATATATAACGGAAGGAACAATTCTTGCACTGCCTGACATTTCTAATTTCTTTCCAACCCGCCTCCAGTTGGCCCCTGAGCACGTAGTGCTTTTTTTAAAATTTTTTTTTCAATTGGAGAATTCAGATGTTTTTTTTTTCTGTATGTACATCTGATTGCAGATTGAAAAATCACATCTACAAATTGTGTTGACAAGTAGGGAAAATGATTAACATACACTCAAATATTTGTTCAAGTAAAAAAGACATTATTTTTTTTTTCCTGGAGGAAAAACCCAGGCTAAAATGTTAAACTCTGGCGGACACCTACCAGAGCACACTAATGATGTCTTTAGGAGTAAGCAGGGGGACTGGTCTCTTCAATGCCAGTCTCAGAAAGTTCAGAATGTATCCACAAAGCACTTTTCTTTCATCCTTTTTTTTTTTTTTTAATTCCTCACCCGAGGATACTTTCCTGTTTATCATCAGATAGAGTGGGAGGGAGGGAGAGAGAGAGACAGAGACAGAGAGAAACACTGATGTGATAGAGCCACAGTGAATGGCTGCCTTCCGCATGACCCGACCGGGCCGGGGATGAACCGCAACCGAGGTACATGTCCTTGGCCTGAACCGAACTTGCAACTCATTGGTCTGTGGGCCAATGCTCTAACCCCTAAGCCAAACTGGCCAGGGCTCTTTCATCCTTAACAGATTGTAGACTTTTCATCACAAATTTAAATATTTTCGGAAGACGCTTATCTTCTTCCCTGTAGCCTTTCTCTGCAGTTCCAGAGTGTTTTATTCTGAACAGGGCAACTTCTAGCTGTTCATTCTGAAATCTGGGCCTGCCAAGTTTCAGCAATGGATTTGGAGTATGAGTCTTGGATTCTTTCTCTGTATTTCACGGTTTTCTAAATGGTGACCACATCAGCTTCAGTCTGGGTTGCCACACTGAAGAGCCCTAATCTCTCCTGACCTCACAGAACAGCTTGTTCAGCTTATCACACTGGGTCAGATCCGAGGTGTGTGTCATGTGGAGACAGGGTGTTCTTTCTGTCTTTTCTATTTATCAGGAAGACCAGGTAATCATTCTTTGAAATGGCATGTTTCATTAATTGATTTCATCTGATCCCTGGGACCCAGGAAATTAAACCACCCACTTGTGATCACTGTCAGCTACAAGCCAACTTAACCTACATCTTCCCCGTTTCCTCCCCTCCCGACTAGACCCGTTTCTGTTTCTCCCTATGATTAGTAGTTGCTTTTCTTTTGCTGTAAAATGTCAGAAACAAGGAGAGAAAGAATCCAAACAGGGCTTTGTTGTCACACAGGTCTGAGTCTGGACCCCAAACCCACGTGTGAGCGGTGGAACTGTGAGTAGGTTCAGCATTCCTGAGCCTGTTAGTTAGTAAAATGGGCACGGCTATCAAGCTGAAATAACTTGTCAGGTGTTTACTACAGGTTCTGGCAAATGGTATCTGAGGACAGCATCAATAACCATCATCATTTGGGCAAAGCGAGTGTCGTCTTAGCTTCACCAAGTAAGAGATTAAATGCAGGCTGAGGACAACAGCAGTCAATGGTCATCAAGCATGCCCTAGGTGCTGCGCTTTGTACCTCATTTACTGCATGCGTCAAACATTCGAATCCCACAATAATCACCAAAAAGCTAGATAGTAATCTGCCCTGTTCACAGATGAAAAATCTCAGATGCAGGGACTTGACAGGCTAGGCAGCCAGAACAGAAGCCGGGTCTGGCCCCCGATGTGCAAGAGTGCTGGTTTAGGAAAGGCCTCCATGCCTGGGTAGGCAGAGGCATTTGTCTAGTGAGGACTGGCAGGGGTGAGCCTACAGTGGGGATGTGGGAAGGATGAGACCCAGAGTGTTTATTTGCCTTACACCCTTTCTTTCTGTGAAGAGAAAATACCTGAACCAAAGGCTTGGCAGAATAGCTATGGAGATTATTTAATACTTTTCAGTGAAACTATCATCCGTGCATCCAAATGAGTTTTCCTTTATTTCCATTCTACCATGTTTGCTTTTCATGAGGCCATCTTTTCTCCCCCTGCAACACAAGGTTGGCCAACTAATATTGTTTGCAATTTTTTTTTGTTTGCTTAAGGCCTTCAAGAGCAGCCTATGATATTTTCAGTTTCCAAGTCTGAGAAAATAAAGATGTACTGGAATTTAGAACTCACTGTTAGAAAGCAGAAAATCACAAAGACCCTTAAAACAATGCTTCTAAGTAGAATCATGCTGCTGGGGACAATGCAGATTTGGTGCTCAGCCCACAGTCTGCTGATGTGTGTGTATGCCACTGCTGGAGACTTAGCTAACATTTGAAGAAAAATCCCCAAACCAGTCAAGTTACTGCAAAAGGCCTCTATGTATGTGCAGACATACACCAATAACATGGAGAAAGGCTTCTGGAAAGGGTCTTTTCAGCTTGGTGGTAACTTTAAACGACCAAAGGGGATGCCGCTTTGAGTGCTTCTGGGAGGATAATACGTGAAACCCAGTTGCCCCCTGAACTTTGGATATTGTTTTGCTTTAAGAAACCATTCATGAGAGAAGGTAGATCGATTACATGATTTAAAAGTTCACAAAGTAAAAACATACAAACGACAGGACCACCAAGTTTAGAAAACGTCCTACAATGTGCATTTTATTCCATATCATTATACAATGTTTATATATACAGTAGTCCCCCTTATCCATGGTTCCACGGTCTTTGGTTTCAGTTAACTGCGGTCAACCACGGTTGAAAAATATTGAATGAAAAATTCACAAACAAACAATTCATGTTTTAATTGAACGTCGTTCTGAGTAGCATGACATCTTGCGCTGTCCCGTCCGTCCCGCCCAGAACGTAAGTCATCCCTCTGTCCCGTCTCCACACTCTGGCTCTCCGCCCGGAGCCACCTAGTCGCTGTCTTGGCTATCAGATCGACCGTCTCAGTATCGCAGTGCTTGTGTTCAAGTGACCCTTATTTTACTCAAGAATGGCCCCAAAGTGCAAGAGTAGTGATGCTGGCAATTCGGATGTGCCAAAGAGAAGCCATGAAGTGCTCCCTTTAAGTGAAAAGGTCTGTATGTATAGGAAAAAACAGTATACAGGGTTTAGTACTATCCGCGGTTTCAGGCATCCACTAGGGGTCTTGGAACATATCCCCTGTGGATAAAGGGGGGCTACTGCAGTATAACTCTTAAGAAAATGTTTTTTCTTTATCAGTTGTAATGTAGTGCCTACATTTTCACTTTAACACGGAGAAACAAGAAGAGTGGAAATCCACATTGAGTGCTGGCCTATGGGTTGAAATGAGCTCCAAGTGTGCCATTTGGAAGGAAACAGATGTCTTAAAGGAGCAGTGTGGCTGACAAACCCTTGGCTTTAGTGAATTCAGACATACAGAATCCATACTCTCATCTCATAGTAAAACTTAAGACAAAATAAATTAGTGTTGGACAGAATCCTAAATTGTACAATATTGAACGAAAGACCACAGTGGGACCTTTTGTTTCAAGTAGCACCAATCCACACCTGACTGTTCCCAGAAGTAATCTTCCTGTTGACTAGATCGTTGGCACTTGGAGTGGAAATCTTTCTGCTTTAGTGAGGATTTCTAGGCTGACTAAGCATACTGTGTTGCTAAACTCTCTACGAAGTATGGCAACATCAACCTGGGGAATGGCACATTTAAATCATTGTCGCTCTGACATGGGCCTGCCTGCATGTGTATGTGTGTGTTCCCCCCACCCCCTGATGTAGCTGGTATTTGTGGATGTTTCTGTGACAGTGGTAAAAGTGAATAAAAATGCATTTAAGGGGTTTCATGGTAAGCATGGTGTTAAAAAACAAAACGAAATAAACAACAACAAAAATAACATGAAAGAATGTGGTCGCAGCTAAGGAGGTTTTCACATGTTGTTTAACTCCAGTAAAGTCTGATCCAGCATCTGATGCATACTAAGGTTTTCTTCTTTGGCATGAGCCACTTTCTCTGTGGTAGGATTAGAAAATTAAGTCATGAATAGCTGCGCTTTGGACACAATGGTGGTTTGTACATTTAGGCAAGCAAACATCAATCACAAACACAGGATGAGATGATTAGGACTAGGCATGCTTGTAAGACATTACTCATTTCCAGACAAGGACCTATGGAGAGGGAAGCCGTCTCTGACCCGCAGACAGCAGGGTCTCACCGGGCGGCCAGGTGAGCCTCCACCAATAGTCCACGCTGAGAACACAACACAGGTGGGTTGGTGTAGGCTCACTGGCCTGTGCTGCGGGAACAGGGAGAGGTGCTACAGCACTGAAGTTAATGACAGCAGACAGGTCTGAGCTACAGGCAGTTAAAGGTTTGGGAGCTGTGCTGTAACACAATCCCACAGAAAACAAAGGTGACGTAAATAGGTTTTTTGACAACTTTTGAAATGATTTATTTCTGTTGCTCATTAAAAACAATTATCAACATGTTTCATGCACACTTCAGTAGGACATTCTCTTACTATTCTTAGTGTTCTATTTATTATCAGCATGACATTCTCACCAGATTCCAACAACACCATTAGACTGAATAAAAGCATACCTTTCAGACAATCAGGGACTTCTGACATGAGCTCCTGTTTTCAAAAGCTATTTTGCCCAAGCATAGGTACATTTAATCATATTTCAAACACTATACCAGATATTAAGAAGTTAGGAAAATGAATATGTAATAGGAACATATATAATATATATATTACATCATATATATATGCATATATATATATATATAGTTATACACATACACACCCCTCTGCTTTGGCTTTTTAACTTAAAGTGGGGCTCAGTTCTCTGTAGGAAATAAAAAACAATTTTTTGACGTCTTCATTATGTACCAGTTCAAACAATGGACCTCCTGTTGCAAAGAGGAGTGCTAAACTGACTGTTATGAATATTTATTCATATACATAATGATTGTATTTTACCGTAAAAGCTATTTGGGGATTAGAGAGAACTGAAATACTCCAGATAGAAGAGGAAAATGCAGGCAAGGCCAGTCTTTCAGCTGAAACCTTTCATACACATTTCCACAAAAAGCATCCCTACAGTTGAAGGTGTAACAGTCTTAGATTTCCTGACCATGGGCTCCTTTCCTAGAATTCAGCCCAAGTTCTTTCCCACTTAAAGTTAATCCTCATTCAGGGCCAGCTTTAGTTGGTTAGTTAGGCGGCGGTTTTGCTCAAGTTGCTGGTAGAGTTGATCTGTACAGGTCAGCAAGCAGGTTAGCAGAAGAGAAGAGGCAGAAGAAGAGAGGTTAGCTGGACTTGGAGAGAGGGAGTTAGCAGACAGAACACAGAGATACCTCCAGCACTGGTTACTTGCTGGACAGTTACCCTTACCCCATGGTCATCTGTCCTGTGCCCAGGAAGGTGGGTGGTAAAGGCCTGGCAGACTCAGGAAGAGCCAGGATTTCTCTCTTGGTGGGAGGGGAGGGGGGGGGGAGGGAGCAACAGGACAGGAGGAGAGAGAGTGGACATTCCTCTCACACCTCATACCACCACCGCATGAGCGGAGCTGAGTGCAGTTTCTGACAACAGCCGGAGGAACCCAGGCAGGGCTGGAGGCGAGCCCAGCACAGCATCCACTCCTTGCTAGGGCTCTGGGGAGCCTCAGCCTGCCTCACCTCTTCCCGAAGCCCTTCTCACCTCCATTCCGAGGGCTGGCTTCCTTTCAGGTAGTACCAAGAGGGGGCTACCACGGCTGCAGTAACACTTTTTAAAATGCAGAACTAAGTTCCCTGTCCCTGTCCCCCAATCACCATGATATAGGGTGCAAATTCTGAATTCTCATCCAGTTTTGATACAGGGTGGGTGTTACCCTACTCCAACAGCCAAAGAACAGGAACCTATCTCCATTCAAAACTGACTTAAATTGTATCTTTACTTCTTGAAGGTATTATTTATGTTTGAGTTAGATGGATGTGTATAAAATGAACAAAATCTCGAACACCTACATGGAGATCAACATGATATAAATTTTATACATTGGCATATAATTGACTCCCTTGGCTAGGAAACCAACCACAGGAGTCACTCTGTATCAGATGATCCAGGGACACCCAGACAATGACAAAAGCCTGGCACCTACCATGAAAACCTGGAGGACACATGCCTATTTCGAGTGATGGTGACAATCGGAGCCCAGAAATTCTACTTAATGATCTTGAAAAGCTGAATGTCCTACCCCTGGAGAAAATGAAAATGTCCAGTCTCTAGCCCAGGTCTGTTGGGAAATTGATTCTTACTTTAATGTTCTCTTAAACATGGTTGAGATAGGGAATAAGTTGTAGTCATTATGTTTTCTAGCTTGAAATATTTTCTGCCTTGTCCTCTTTGCTCATCCAAAATGTCTGAATATTCAAAACCCTGGCCAAATGTCACCTCCCCCAGGTAGCTCCCAGTTCTTTCTTCCTCTTTGACTCTAAATATACACCACCTATTAGTTCGGACTCACTTTATTCACCGACCTTCCCATCAGATGGCAAAGAATATTTCCGATCTATCTATTTACCACAGCCTGACTGCCTTCCACAGTGTCTTGTATATGGCATATATTTGGGGGTTTCAAAATCTAAACCCCACGAGTACATTAACACTGTCGCATAGACAGGCAGGGTGTCTCCATTTGCTGAGCCAATGTTCAGCCGAGCTGGAATGGAAGAATGTTGGAGAAACCCTAGGGAATTCAGAGAATCATTGTGAATTCAGCGTAATGAAAGCTGTCCCTGCCGCATCCTCCTAGGGACCTGTTCCCTTCAGCTGCACTGGAGCTGGTATGTCTGGGTGGCCTGAGGGCAGGACTATACTTATGGAAAGTGGGAAAGTCTCTGAGAGGGTTTCAAAGCAACAGATGTGCCTCCAGAATTAGCTGAACGTGTGCTCAGCAGAACATCAAGACTTTGCCATTTGTCTGCTGCTGGAGCAGGGTTCCTCAGAGAAGGGACCACTTCTATTACTCTGAATTTACAAAACAAGGCAGGAATCATAGTCAAAAGCAGGTCCACGGAGCCTTATGAAAAGAAAAACATGAAATTACAGAAGTCTCTATAGTCTCAGGAGAGATACTGTCCAGAACCTAAATTTTAAAGAGTCCACTGTACCATTGCTAAAACACTTGAATGTACGACCCTCTTAAACAGAATGTTTATTATCTGCTCTGAAATCTGTGTAGAGTAACTAATATTATTTTCAGCTTGTCCAAATTTACTTGAGTATAAATAGTGGTATACCAAATATATGAAATAGTGGTATATCAAACCTCCTAGGCTAACAGAAACTACACACAGACAGATAAAAATCACTCATACTTAAAACACAGGAGAAATACAGCCACACTGGTGAGGAGGGAGCAATGTTGGAAATTAGAAAACAAAAGTCCACATCATTATAAAGTGATAATTTTGCAATGTGTTTTTTTAATCACTTAATTGCTATTTGTGAAGTAAATAGTAAAGCCCAAATAAAATGTAATTGTAATTCTGAAGTTTGTTAATGACTACATTTTAAAAGTGTCCACAAATTAAAAACAAAAACTATGACAGTTATTATTGCAAAGATTATTTATGTACAATCCCCCCTAAAGAATACATAATGTGCTTAAGAGCACAAAAATAAATACCAATATGAATATAATCAGATTTAGAGAACTTGAGATGTCATTTCATAATCAAAATGAAATTAACTGTTCTTTGTGATATAAAAGGAGGATCAACAACAACCTCAACTTACATAGTTTAATCTAGGTTCTTTTTCACATTCCCAGTATGTAAATTACTAGCGAAGTGGAATGGCAATGGAGGCTTTCATCAGCTGGCCACGCCCTCTGACCCGAGGCGGGCCATCTAAATGTCCTCACAGAGGGCTCAGGCATCCCCGACTAAACCTCTGGCAGAGGAAGGTGCAGCGCGGGGCAGATCTTCCAGCTCCAGCAGTGAGTGTCTCCTGTGCAGAGGTTCTAAGCTGGGCTACATACCAGAACCCTTACAATCTCTATAGACACAAATACCCAGGACCTCACTCTAACTTTTGGAAACCAAAACTCTGAGGGACTCAGGCATGGAGTATTTATTTCTTTATTTCCTCACCCCAGGACATGCTGAGAGAAAGAAAGGGAGAGAAACATCGACTGGTTGCCTCCAGTACAAACCCCAACTGGGGATCGAACCTGCAACTCAGGTATGTGCCCTGACAGGAAACTGAACCAGTGACCTTAAGGGGCACAGGATGACCCTCAACCAACTGAGCCACTCTGGCCGGGCATACGTACTTTTTAAAAGTTCCACAAAAAACTACTGCCTCAGAAACTCTTGATATTAATGTATAATGTTCAGAATGCAAAAGAAAAGCAGTAGCCAAAAATTAACCCTCACATGCGTGAAGCAGATTTGTAGTTTTATTCAGTGTTGAAACTAAACTGTGAAGTAAGAAGAATAGCAAACAGAAATGGCGTAAGAGTTTATTTTACACTGAAATGAAGAGCTTCTGTACAACAGGAAGCACAGGGCGTGCCTGGCCCTAAGGCAGGATGCTAAAAGAACCGGGTCAGCTGGAGGAGAGACAAACTGCAGAGCTCAGAGAGGTGGAGCTCCCGGCTGGATGAAGGGGTCTTGGGAGAAGTGAAGCAAAGAAACTTATCTGCATGAAGAGAAAAGGTGAGAGACAAAGAAAACAAGTGGCACAATGGAAAAAAGGAAAACCAGACCCAGAGGAGAGCAGCACTGGAAACACAGGCGAGAAGCAGACATGCAAAGCCGCGGCCAGCTGCACTGGTGGGTCATCCTCTACCCGCCTCAACCCCTCCGCTGTGTCTGGACCCCAGGCATCACAGGGCCCCTCTGGGCAAGGGTCCATTTTAAGGCGACCCATGAACAGAATTTAAAAACAGATTTTGAACTAACCCCATCTTTCAGGGTATTTAATCATACTTGATGCTTCAAATGTTCCACACAGAAGCATCACATTAATGGTCTTATGGAAAAGACCTTGGAGGCAGATGATCTGACCCACCCTCTCATTGACAAATGAGGGAAGAGAGGATGACATGCTTTCCAGTTTCCAAGGTGACTGTCATGTCTCTAAGGGTAGTGTGGGGATTCTATAAGCTATAAGGCAGCTGGCACATGCCACACTCTTCAAGCTGCCATTTTTCTGCACGGGTAAAGGGAGGGCAGGTGGGCACGGACAATGAAATTTCCAGCATATCCAGAATTCAGTGCCAGATATTACAATGAAGAGAACCCTCTGTGAAACATTCCAGGTTAGAACTCAGAGGCAGAGTAAGTTTAACATCTAGGTTTGGTTAGTAATATGTAAATTAGTTGTGTATGCTTAAGGTTCTCATGAGAGTAAGACTATGTACTCCAACACTTACTACCTCACAGTAGTAAAAGCTGGGCCATTAACTCCCAAATTCATATCGTATTGGGTTTATGTCCCATTTCTTTGACACAAGTTGTGGTTTTTGTTGGAGGTATTTTAATTCCTTTTGCGTATAAAGAAAACCAAGGCTTGGTTACTCAGGAGAGGGTTCATGTCTCCCTACGGTCTTCGCAGGGAGAAGAGAGAGTGTTGTACAGCTGTACCAGATGTTTCCTTTCCTTCAGAGCCTCAGCAGTCTGATACTTAGGGTTCTTAAATTTATATCTCTTTAGAAAATGATCATATTTTATTTAACTGAATCTCAGAAGATGATTTTCAGTCGTTCTTTGGGAAGCTTCTGTACACAGCTCCTAAGTTTACTCGAGCCTAATTTTATTTCCGGAGAGTGCCCAAGACATTCACATTCCGGTGCACTGCTCTGTGGGAACCATCTCGCTTAGAGACTGAGAAATGAATGGATTCTGAAGGGAACGTGGTTTGTACAGACAGACCTAATCTACTTGGCCTTTGTATTAGTAGAATGTGAAAAAATGATGACTATCCTAGTTATGCAGAGAGTAAGCAGAAAGGTGTACAGGTGCAGATTCTGAAGCCACAGAAGGGAGCAGGGGTGAGTTTGCCGTATTAGCATGAGCGCACGGTGTGAGCAGGCAGGGTGGATGAACATTTACATGGAAGTCATATCGTTGAGAGCGTGGTCCAGCTCCTCGCTGATGGCTTTGTACTTCAGTTTCTGAGCGTACAGCTCGTCTATGACCAGGAAGTGGAAGGCAGAGGTGCAAGGACATGGAGAGTGATCAAGAGATGGAGGGTGAGTGAGGGTGGCATGGGCGCCATCCCAACACAGCAGCAAGAAAAGGGCAATGCATGAAGGAAGTGATGCCGCAGCAGGTGGCCAATGCAGGAGGCGTGCGTTTTGTTTTAAAATGAGTTGAAACAAAAACAAAGAGAACAAAACCCATTAGAAAATAAAACCAGAAAGATGCAATATGAAAATCATAACAAATAGGGTAGGTACAGCAGTAAACCACGTTAAGTCCTAAACAAAACCACAGAAGGATGTCTCCTGGGTGAGTAATAGAACGTCTTTCTTTTCTAGAGCTATTTTTTAATTACACTGGCGTAGTCAGCCAACTGCAACTATGAACAGTTGAAAAAATATCCAAGGGCAGTTCATGACTACAGTGTTATCCTTATCTGGCTCCACCTTCAAACCACTGACTCGCTGACCGGACTAGACCACTGGGATACGGGTTTCTTAGTGCCCTGTATACCCCTCGTGGTGTTCCCACTCAAGCTGCCCTGGTAGTGGCCCAGAAGGCCTGGCAAGCGAGAAAAGCCACACTCTTTCTGGTGGTGCCGTGCCAAGTCTGCAATGTAGTTTCTGTAACGATGGCTTCAGACTCTGCCACTGGGACAGACGGTGTGCAATCAGTTGTCACCTCTCCTCTCTACCAGCTTGGTTGTCAGCTGCACCGACCCTCAGTCCCTTCTTTAGCGCCTTCTGCCTTGAATGTTTATATTTTATGTATTTTTTTCCTTCTTTCTTTTTTACTGCTGACCCTTCGCAGGCCTCTGAGTTCAACATTTAGGATTTCTGTGACATAGAGTGGGTGCTACAATAAACCCTAACTGTCTTAGGAGAGAAATGCTTAAGTGTAATCTCAGAATACAATGTCCTGTTATCCCCCACTGCTTTCGGTTCACAGAGCATGTACCAAGATAACTGACGACACAAAACCCGACCCTGACACTGAATTCATACTAGGAGGTAGATAGGTTATGTCTAAAAACAAGTCCATACCAACTGACAATGGGGAGGTCTCACTAAGGACAGAAAATATACTGGCCATTCTCACCTATAACCACCTTACCCGCGATGGAAAATAGCCTTGCCTCATTTCTGAGGCGTGCGAGGTAAAACTGGATGGCATCAGCCATTACAAAAAAGGCGTGCCCTGTCTGGTGGCTCAGTCACCTGGCGAGCAGAGGACTCAGGTCCAAGAGCTTGAGAGCCACAGAATGAAACCCCAAGGACAGACAGGAGGAATGTGCAAGAGCAAAGGAGTAGATTAAGGCGAACACACTTGGAAATCGTTTTGCCAAGTCAATAATCAATTGTAAGGATTCAATTAAAAACAAAACTTAGTATCTTACCTTCTAAGTCATCAATGCTCTTCTCCAATTTAGTTACTGACCTCTCCGCAAACTCAGCCCGAGTCTCAGCCTGTAATGATTCAATTTGTTTCCATTAAAACTGGGACATTTTTAGATTTCTAGGAGTGACAAATACAGGCAAAAACTAGAAAATGGAAAACAAGCACAGCACCCACAAAATGGGTCAAAAAGGACGTGCCAGTCGGTCACTACAGTGACAGGTGGCAGCTAGCCACCGCACAAGAACCTGGTACCACCTCTGAATATCCCCAACATGGATCAGCACAACTTTAACATGAAAAGGCCCTGGCCTGCTCCATAAAAACAAGCCTTTTAAAAATTCAGGTGGCTTTGCCCAAAACATTCATAATATTACCTCCTTCAGCTTGTCAGAAAGGACCTTGATCTCTTCCTCATATTTGTCTTCCTTCTGAGAGTACTGTAATTAAAAGGACGTTCCAGATGTCAGGCCACAGATCATGCTATACTCCTGTCTCCTAACACAAAGACAGCGCCAGCCCAGCAAACAGATGTTGAGGACCTCTCAGGCGGTAATGGAGCCTCTGAGATCAGGTGGCGTAGGACAATACCGGCTCTGTTTCCCTGCCTATTGTTTTACATAGGATGAGAATAAGATAACATCCATTTGGCACTGGGTTTAAATTAAATTGTTACAGATGACTCACATACTCAACATAAAATATATTCTCAATAATAATAATAAAAAAGAATCTGTTATTCCATAACCATCAGGAAATCACCTCAAAATGGTGCCATTTACTGAAATGCCTGATGGACTACTGCTTTTATTGGCAGGGTCTTCAAAGAGAAAAAGTGAGTGTCTTTTGAGAGGCTCTGAAGATGCCTTTCCCCCCACACCGTGCTCCTGGCCTACCTTCTCAGCCTGAGCCTCCAGTGACTTCAAGTTGTTCGTCACCGTTTTCAACTCTTCTTCAAGCTCGGCACATTTGCTAACGTTTCGATCAGAGGCAGAGAGGGTGGGAGACAAGCCAAAGGAAGAAGGAGAGAAAAAGGAGAGGGATGGGAAAAAAATGAAAACCGAGTCCTAGAGAACAAAGGGCTGCCTTAAAGTAGCCAAATCATCAGGTAGTAAAACACTGACTTTTGCCATGGACGTTGCCTCCCAACCTTGTAAAAGCAAAAAGGCAGGGTGACAAAATCCAACAACTTTGCAGTGTGATAATTTGGCTTCTTTTTCAGCTGCACCAAAGAGCATTTATGAAGGAAAAACAAAGGAGTATAAAGAACCCAAAGAAAGCATTTAAAGCAAGATATACGACAGCAGAGGGTGTAGTGAAGGTGCAGTCGTTATACCAAACGAACCAGTAGGTATTGGAAGCTGAAAGACATCTGGGTTGGAGTTAAACCTAAAAACCACACATGAGCCATCAGTACCTTATCCTCTGCAGCCATTAATGCTTTCAAGGTCTGATCCATTATTCTTAATTGTTCTTCCAGCTGTCGAACTTGGCTGTTAGTGGACACAGGAAATGCACAAGGCCATTCTCAAAATCAGTGTGCAGGTAAGGCATGCAGTGAAACACGCATTCATACACAGACACCCCACACAAGTCCTCCGTGTTCTAGACTCGTGGCTCATCCATGGCAAATGAGTACATAAGGAGCCCGGAGCTGAAACAGGTAAATGTGCAGCTGCCAGAGGTCATGCTGTTTAGTCACTGCTTTGTAGCACCCCACACACAGCGTCCTGGCGCAGGGCCTGCTTACCCTTCTGAGAGCTCAGCCCGCTCCTCTGCACGTTCCAGGTCACTCTCAATGATGACCAGCTTACGAGCCACCTGCAGCAGGACAAACACAAAACACACACGCACACCATGGGCTTGCAAGCTTTGAGTAAGGAGGTGTGGGGGTGGGGAATGGATCCATCAGCCCTTAGAAGATCTTGTCTACAAATAAGATGATCCCCTTTTTCTGTGTACTGGAGAGAAGCTACTCTCCATCAGGAGTGCCAGTGGAGAGGAGAACAGAGGCTTCTGTTCACAGGGACCCAGAATGATTTGTTATGAATGGGCAGTCTCAGCTTAAGTCTGACCCCGGTGAAGTCTGTATAATTACATAGCAGCCAAACCAAAGTGTAGAAGAAGGGAAAAATATGAAATTCACAACCTCAAAAATAGCAGTATGATGAGACATAATGCATTTTATGCCAAAAAGGTAGGGGCTGCCAAGGAAACGGTGAAAATAATCCTGAGAACTCCATCCATTTAGAACTCTGTACCTCAACCTCCCTTTTGTGAAGGAGGTTATAATTGCCAACAGAATAGCAAGAGAAGCTAACATGAGATGACTAATGAAGTCAAATTTGTCTTTAGTGAAAGAAAAAACCTGAGAGAAGGGATCCTCTGAAGCATTTCAAAATTAGGGGGTGTAATGTAATCTGGAAATAATAATGGTAATAATAATAAAAAGCAGAGTCAATGCTGCTTAATGGACAGCCATGGTCCATTAAGGGCACAACTAAAACCTTAACAGTTATGCTGTTCTGTTATCATAAGAAGTATTTTCATGGGGATATGACCAGAGGCTAAATTCTACCACCTTGAGGAGAGAGGAGGGCAAATTGAAAATGTCCTCGGTGAATCAATCACTCAAGCAAGTGCATGGTCCGTGTCTCTGCTGCCTGAACAGGACCATGCTAGGTCAGTCGCACCAAGAACTGCTTGCATGGTGATAGCATGAGGGGCTCCTTCCACAGACACAAGAGGCCAACTCTCCCTTCTCCTGGCCAAGGATCTTTTGTCCTAGTCTTTAGGGGGCAGGGGGAGAAGCTCTAGTCTTTCCTAGTGCTACTGATTTGCTTCATGATGAAGCCTAGGATCCCCAAGCAGGATCAAATAAGAACTATTTTCCGCAGACAAAGGAACTCTGCTTCTCAAAACCAGACATTTCTGCCAAGGAAGCTGACTGTTTCACCGAAGAATGCAAGGCTATATACACTGCTCCTGCTCTGCCCCCCTGGGCCACTGCTGGGGGTCCATGAGGCTTTGGGCCCCAGGATCTGACCTCTTCATACTTGCGGTCGGCATCTTCAGCAATGTGCTTGGCCTCTTTCAGTTGGATCTCCTGAATTTCCATTTTCTCTTCATCCTTTTGGGCTCGACTTTCAATGACTTTCATGCCTCTGAAAAGGAAGACAAGCAACAAGACCCAAGATTTAGTGTTGACCTCTGCAAACCCACACACTGCACTGCAGTGGTTTGTGATGCTTAGTGTGACTGGCAGACCAAAAGAGAGCACAGGGCTACTTTTATTTTCCAAGCCATGAAGCCAGTTTCCAACGCTGAAGGCAGAAAGATATATACTTCTGTTTATTGCGAATGAAACCTCACACTTCTGGTACCACTGAAACTGTCTGGGAATCTAATGTTAAATGAAAGGTACCACGTGAGGATCCTGTTTGAAACTGGGAGGCAGGGAAACAGGAGCGGCCAACATGCTTTACTTGCTATATAAATAATAGAATTCCTTCCCTTTCCTGGTGGGAAGCTTCAGCTTGAAAATGGACCAAAGTTAGAACAAAAGCATATTTATCTTCATACACTTCCTTCTACAAAGAAGGTAGTTGTCTTTACCCCATCAGCAACAAATATAAATATTAGACTGAACCATACGAAATGCTGATATTTGGCCATGTCAGGCCCGTAAAAATAGCAGTTTCATATGAGTCAACCTAACACTTTAGATAAAAAACTATGAGTTTTGCCTTAATGGAAATCTTTCATAATAGAGGTGTTGATAGGCGGGACTGACACCATATTCCATACTGATATGTATGTTTGGCTCCTATGGCATGATGTTAAATTTTGGAAAATGTTTACAGATTTATAATATATTACAGATTTATGGAATAACAATTCATGTTAAAATGGGATTCAATGACCAAACTTTAAGTAGGCAGTAAGATAAACAAGCCGCTATTTTCTGATGAAGCACTACAATATGTTTAAGGAGTCTCAAGTTCTAGCCTTGGCTCAACTTAAGTTGGCTGTGAGACTTTGGGCAGGCCACATCAGTCTCTGAGACCTAGTTTTCTCATTTGTAAAATCAGGGGACTGGAGTAAATGATCTTGAAATTCCTTTTTACCTCAAAGTCTAACATTGCCAGATTCAGATCATCGCCTTTTAGGTTCGTTAACAAGTGTATTTCAGGAAGAAGTCAGCCACAAAACCACTGGTATGTGTGCACTGCTGGAGATGATGAGTCATCTTAAAGAATTCCAAAACTCTTGGTTAGAGAAGAAACAATAACCAGCAGTAAATTATGAGCTGAAAACTTCAGCTAAAACGTTTCTTTAATCCTAAAGTCTGAAATCACTTTTTATCCATGGTGGAAAGGAACTTCCTATATGGAGAAACTGGACAATGTGACTGATTGCGTTCCCTTGCCCAAGGCACAGCACAGATCTATAGGTCCAGTGTTCTGAGCCATCACACTACTTTGTCATCCCTTAAGCAGTAGAATCTCTCGTTACAGGGAGTCTTTCCAGGAGTGTTCCTACGCAATAGGAATACATTCCCTTCAACAGTTGTGCATAAGAGAAAATGCTGTCTAAAACACACGGAGTTGTGCTGGTCTATAGGGCCGCGGTTTTCCTTTACTACCACAAAGCTGAATCTTGGAGCAATAAGTCAGGTAGAGCCAGGTTACTGTGGGAGCAGGCTCAGAAGACACAAGTGTATTTACGTGTGCATGTGTCTTAAGCATTACTCAGCCCAAAAGAAGGTACTTTTGCAGATCATATTTCTGTTTTATCTGTGTTTTCTCTTTCACCTATTTTTTGGGCTATTCCACAACTGAGAGCCCATTTTTATTTAAGCCTAAGCCTCTCTGGTATGTTTTAAAAAGTTATCTTTTAATAAAATGTGTAATTGCTCTGGGGTCAGCAGGAATGAAAGAACGATTATGCATCCTTAGAATTTCTTGTTTACACATCCATCTCCCTTGATGGATAGTGAGGCCTATGAGGCCAGGAAAAAAATCTTTTTCTTCTTTGTAACCTTGGGGTAAGAGCCCCTACGTGCTTTGTCTAAAAGCACCTATGTTAAACAAAACCAACAAATTAACCACTAGTGTTTTTTTTTAATCTTCACCCGAGGACATTTTTTCCATTTTTTGTTCGGAGAGAGAGGAAGAGAGGGAAACATCGGCGTGAAAGGGACACTTCGAGTGGCTGCCACCCACACGACCAACCAGGGCCGGGGACAAATTGCAACTGAGGTATGTGCTCTTAGCGGGAACCGAACCCAGGTCTCTCTGGACTGCAGGCCAAAGCTCTAACCACTGAGCCAAACTGGCCAGGGCTAACCACTAGTGTTAAATGAACAAAACCAATAAAGTTATACCTGGGATCAAATGAGGAAATGATCCCACCAAAGGACTGTAACATTAAATCTCAAGATCAGAGAAGCCCTCCCAGTCTACCAGGAGGAAAGGCTGATGCTAAAAACTGGGCAGGGTGAGGCGCCCTCACCTCTCACTCTCGTCTGCTGCCTTCTCAGCCTCCTCCAGTTTCTGCAAAGCTGTTGCCAGGCGCTCTTGGGCTCGATCCAACTCTTCCTCAACCAGCTGGATGCGTCTGTTCAGAGAAGCTACATCAGCTTCAGCCTAGGCAGAAGAGAGCGAAAGGCATTTCAGAGCTGGGGCAGGGGTGTGAGGGGAGTGCCTTCAGGATGTGGCCAAGACTGAAACACTAATTTCAGATGGGAAGCCTGGGCCTTGTGGTGAGTTACCCTTAAGCGCATTATAAGCCCTGGTCAACTTGGGAGTTCTGGAATATGTTCGTATATTGCTTTATACATGGAATGTCCACATTTGTATATATACAAATCCATAAACACCATTCTCATTGGAAAGATGGACCATTAGCAAATGCTCTCTCACTTGGCTCTTTTCTTCCATAGATTTCAACACACTGGCTTCACCTGACTGTTAAAGGAGAACTTCACTATAGCACCCCATTCACTGGGGGCCTGAGGTGGGGACAGAGACGACACGGCTTATCCAGGCTTAGCCACATAAGGCAAGAGCAGTACAGCCAGAAATCAGACTTGGGAGCCTCAGTTCTCCCTTTTTCCAGTCCATTTTCTTAAGGGGGCCTTATAAAGGAACTAAGATATTTCCAAATTCAGTGGTTCTAAAATATGTACCATACAGACACAACTAAATCCTTCCCCCTTTTCGGCAACCCCTTTAGAGTAACAGTCACACTGGAACAGAGCCAAGACATTTGTGTCCGACATAAGTCTAATGGAATTTCTTACAAGTCAAGGTTGCTACAAGAAAAGTTTCAAAATCCTTAGGAGAAAAACAGTACAGATACTGTTTTGATTTGTATCTATCTCTGAAATAAGATGTTTCTTTCTTGGGGATGCAATGATCACCTACTGTTTTAAACTAAGGGCCTCTGAATGCTTGGACATCTGATGGTTGGTTACACACAACTGCACTGGTAGCTGTTTACATATTATGCATGGAAGTGAGATATGGAATTTATTAATCAGATACCATATCTTCATCCTCAACCATTTTTAGTATCTGCTTATCATGGGGTGATGGGTTTTCAAGACACCTAGAGAGTTTTCTAAAAATTATAATACACACTTGGGGACCTATGCTAGTCCTCAATCTACATTCCTGTCTACTCAACTGTATGCTTCTTAGATGCAGGGAATCATGGTTCTCTGCAAAGTATGAGCTCAGGAAATGAGTAAAATCAAGCTAATTTAAACAAAAGCAACTTTCTTAGCTCATGGACTTATGATTTACACAGTCTGAAATGCACATACAGTTAGAGGGAGGCTGTGATTATGGCCATGAATCAAAGGAATACAAGAACATTCAGTTCTTTGCTCATCTGTGCCAAGTTTTGTCTGGGAAAGAGAAGTGATTAGGGCATTTGGTGAAGGACTCTATAGAAACATTCAAATATACTTTCATCTTGTCAAGAATTAACTATGTAGTAAAAATTGGTTGATGGAAGCAGGAAGCAGGGGGAAACGTGAAATGAATCTGCGGAGGGCAGTTTACAACTGTACTGGCCTACAACAGAAGTCATTGGTGCACAATGAGTAATGGGCGACACTAAGTCTGACTGGCAGGTGACTGTTGGTTGTTTTGGAGGAGGGGTGAGAGTAATAGGGATAACACAATTCTTAAGTATAGGAAATTGTTTTTTGTAAGTCTGTAGCTCTATTTTTAAAAAATTAGAGGCAAAAAAAAAAAAAGAAAAGAAAAGACAAAAAAAATCAATAAAAAATTAGAGGCAGTATGCATTAAGGGTATACTTTTGGGTCAGGTCAGCTTTCTTCATTTTTCCGTATTTTCCATGTCTATTCTTTTATGAACAGGGGAAACCAAGTAAGCAACTCTCAAAGTTAAAAATAAATATGAAGAGCAAAATCAAACAAAAAACCTCAGTAGAGTGTCTAGATCATGTACTCAAAAGTATTCCTCCTTTCTTTCCTTATTACTATTAATATAAAGGCAAGTATCCTTGTTATAGGTGGTGTGGCCAGAGAAATGTCAATGAGATTTTTTTTTTTTTTGCATTTTTTGTAGCCACCTCATTCAAAGTTTCCTGCTCTGCTTTCAATCTGGCCCCAGCACTCCAGACTTTGTACTTATTGAAAGGAGACTGTTTATGGCCTGGGGATAGAAACTTTTGGGTGACAGGCCAGTCTAGGTCAGCTCTCCACACAGCTGGGTCATCAGAGATTAAGGGGACAGCACCTCATGTTTATTTCCATCTCTGCACACAAGATCTCCCTACCCGAGAAGTCCCCCTAGCAATCTGTATCTTTCTTCCCTCTTATCCCCATCCCCCCACACATCTGTTATTTCCTTTAACTCTGGACACTGTTTTACAAATGTCACTAACTCTTTTCTCCTAGGAGCATTTTGTAGAACCTTATACTTCTTGACATCACAGGTTGTAACCTATGAAATAGCAGCCAACAGGGCCTCATGTAGGGTACACAAGCAATGAGTGAGAATGAAGATCCGTTCCAGGAGCCAGGACTGGTGCACACAGAGATCAGGCCTAAGAGTGGTCTGAAAAACAGAGGCTTCAATTGATTAGCAGGAAGGGCCAGCTAATCATCTAGCTAGGCTTCGTCCAGCAGTTCCCACAACTGGCTGAATGTCAGAATCCACTAGGAGATGTGTGCTAAAAATAAAAGCTTCCAGCCCGTCCAGTGTGGCTCACTGGCTGAACATTGACCCATGCACCAAGAGGTCACTGGTTTGATTCCCAGTTAGGGCACAAGCGTAGGATGTGGGCCCGATCCCCAGTGGGGGTCGTGCAGGAGGAGGCCAACTAATACTCTTGCATCATCAATGTTTTTCTCTCTCTTTCCCTTTCTCTCTCTCTAAAATAAATAAAGAAAAAATATTTAAAAAAATAAATAAAAACTTCCAGCCCCTACCCCTGGAGATTCTGATTCAGATCAGAGGGGAGGACAATGATCTGCACTATAAACAAGCAACCTGTTCCACTCCTCCACCCTGGCCACCCTACCATCTAAAAGAAGTTGGCAAATTCCGTGGGAACCACTCTTCTAGCTCTTCCTTCAAAAGAAAATAGGAGTAGGGTGAGATCTTTGACCCAGAATGCTGACATATGCTTAGGTCAGCAGCTGTGAGTGGGAGACAAGAGTATAATCCCAGTTGTCTGGCTCCTGGTGCACTGACTCTGTCACTTCTCCTCACGGCCTCTGGAACATATAGAAGCCCTGGAACTGTTGCTTCTCAGCCCTGGAGTCTTCCTTCTTCCTCAGTCAGAGTGGGAGGTTCTCTCAGCCCTCCCCTTGCCCCCCCCCCCCCCAATGGCCTTTAGTGACAGAGATGAACCAGGACTAGAATCTACTGTATTAAATATCATCTGCCCGGCCGGCGTGGCTCAGTGGACTGAGCATACATGGACTGAGAAGTCCCGGTTTGATTCCTGGTCAGGGTACATGCCCAATTGGGGCTCGATCCCCAGTAGGGGGTGTGCAGGAGGCAGCCAATTGATGTTTCTCTCTCTCAAAAAAAAAAAAAAAAAAAAAAATTAATAAAAATGTATTTTAAATAAATAAATAAATAAATATCATCCACTAAACGAGTCCTCTCAATCCTTTCTGAAATAAGCTGTGATATATAATCAAAAACTCCATCAAGTAACACTAATGGGTAACTGCTCCCATTCGAACACAGGGCACTTGCTCTCAATCCCAGAAGCAATGCCTGCTGCCCCAGAGGTTTCAGAGCAGGACCAAGGTGCCTGCAGGTTACTGGACCTGAGAGCAGTGTCTGGGGTACATCTATCTCTACTCTCATTGGCTTTTCAGGACCTACCCTACTGGTCTGATAGCAATTTTGTTTGGTTCCCTAGAAGTCACCTCTTTTTTTCTCTTATGTTTCCTTTTCCTTGGGGGGGGAGGGGTTATGTTCTGTGTTCAAAGGCCTTCACTAGCTTTTATTTCTGGTACGTGTTTTCTAAGTTCTGCGTTAGATACTTTCTAAGGTTCCTTTCAACACAGCAACTGGGCAGTCTACTAAAGACTTAACCTGCTGTTGTCTCTGCCAGCACAAGTCTACAGCCACATGACCATCTGTCATTTAAAAAGCAGACATAAATAACAAGACGTTTGGGAAAGGTCAAGACCCAAGACGCAAATTATTTCCAGGCACAGAAATCACCCTCAGTGTGCTGGGTTAGTGTCTTGTAACAACAGTACATGTGTTGATGCTGTTGGAGAAGTCTTTCAGTTTGGGATGCTAGTTTCTTTTATCCCCAAAGTACTACTGTATCCCAACATGTAATGGGCTACTCAGAAAAGAGATTGCTACATTAGTAAAGGATACCAACTGTCCTGCAGATGTGTTGTTAAACAATACTCAAGAGCTCTGCACTTGTGAAGTACCTGAGTTAGTTGCTGTTGCATGGTCAGCCCTATCTCCCTTGAGTACCCCCCTCCCTCTAAGGTATTAGCTACCTATACAAACAACAAGGGCAGACATACCACTTCCCTCCCCAGGCCACCCCAACAAGGTATTACACAGAACTCAAGGGCATGCCTGCCCCAATACAGCAAGAGAACTCCAAAATCAGATTTGAAAGAAAACTCTTACAAGGCCTAGATTTTCAGGGCATTTAGATGCTTCAGTCAATACAACTTAAAAAACAAAACAAAAAAAAAGCAACAAAAAAAAAACAAGCAATAATTTTGACTTAAATAATTGTAGAAGAATATTATATCCTAAAAATTAATCCTCTGGAATATACTTTCAAAGTCCTGCCTGAACCAGAGTGGAGCAAGCAGTGATCAAAAGTCAGCCCTTTTTATTTCGTGTAAACTGTAACTATACAGAGATGGTTTCACCCAACTTGCTGTGTAAGACCAAGTGACTACAGCCAAGTTAAACTTCTGCCCTTATATGGTAAGGAAAGGGGGGAAAAACACTGATGACATTAAGGGGCACTCCCATGGATAGCAGATAAACACAACCTCCTATCTGTGCCAAGGCCTATAATTTATGAGGCATGTTTGTATAATGAGGGAGAACGGACATGAACAGGGCATTGTCCTGCCTTTGCCTTGCCTACATACAAAAGCAGAAATTGCAAGTATATATTCCAGTTACTGCCACCCTGGGGGTGCCAATGTGAGCACAAAATGCACCCTCAGTTCCCTGGCCTCAGAGATATTTACCAACTCTAAAGAGAAAAAGGGTTGGGAATTTTTTGAATTGTTTATTTCCATGATTTAATAAAGTTACCAATTAAGAATCTACAGGTTACAATTTTAAGTGCCCTTGTTTGCTGGGTACTGTCCGGAAAGCAGGAGGATTGGCTCCTTCTTGCTATTTTTTCCTTTGATAATGATAAAAAACAAACAAAACCCTCTTGAGTCACAAAACCTAGAGTCAACCATTACACCAAGTTAAGTAGCCCCATTCCAACAATTTGAAGGGCCTCACACACCTTGAAAAAGCAAACCAGTAGGAAATAAGGAATGGCTGATTTTCCCAAGGTTTGTATCATAGGGCAAATGAAATATAGACTCTCTGAACTTTTGAGAATCTGAATTTAGAGCCAACTCTTCAGTCAAGTATTTTTCGCAGTGGCTTATGGCTTTGTCCCTAACCTCTGTCTTCACTGCCAAGAGAAATGGTGACTACCAGTTGCACTCACAGGTGTGTCTGACAACTACCAAGAAAGCACTATGCATCAGCCATCCTGAAGTTCCAGTTCAGAAGTGAAGAACAACCCTCAATCAGAAATTCTCTCAATGGCCTGATCCAGTCCTCAAATTGCTGTCTTAAAAGGTTCTGTGTCCAATCACCCAGACAGTTTTCAAAAATTACTTAAAAAATCTGAAGCTTTTAAAGCTACTTTTTAACATAAAGCTTTAAAAAGAATGAAAGCATCACCTTTAGCCAACTGGCACGGGAAGATCACTTATAAAACACACAAAAGAGAAGGTGAATATAAAAGTAACTATATGCCCTTCATACAATTTATCTTCTGTGTCTAACTCAATCACTAGGCCAGGAGTCAATAAAAGGCTGTCCTGGTGCAGGACCACATATTCCCTTTCTTAGAAGGGTGAAGGGAGTTCTACTGACTTCCACCACTAATACCACATTAACCCACCGATCATTCCTTCCAGGATGTCCACATCCTTTCTTCAAATTTCAGAAACAAACAAAAAAACGGATTAAAAGCATTTAAATGGAGTGTTTTAAGATATAATGCAATGAGCAGGCTATTTCTAAGACCCTTTGAGAGGAAGGGAATTGAAGGTGAAGGAGCAATGAGCTATGCCAAGTGCAGTTTTACCATCGGCTGAGCACCTACAGTTGTGCCTAGCACCACTGTAATTTCTTTACACACACTAACTCCTTCCACCCTCACAACAGGTAGGTGCTATTATTATCCTCACTTACAATTAGGGAACTGAGAAACTGAGAATTTAATTTGCCCAAGGTCTCACAGGTAATAAGCAGTGAAAAATTCAAACCCTGGCAGTCAGAGTCCGGAGTTTTTCTTCTTATCCATCATGTTCCATTAGTTCTAATGGTTCAAGGACAGCTGCTAGCCAGTCAGAGAGGCAGTTGGAATCAATTTATAACCCAGTCAAATTCAGAGACATCCCTGGGGTCATTTCTGACTTGTCCTCTCAAGAAAACTGTCTTTTGCTTATTAATTTTGATTCCTGTCTGTATTTTATCTGCAATTTCTTCTAGTTAGGCCTTTCTCTTAGGAGAATCTGTTTGCTTCTATGTATTTTATGCAAATACATAGTCATTGTACACTTAAACACTAACTTAAGGATGTACTCAACTGAGAATAGGCCCATATTAAACACAGCTGGACACCATATTATCCCTTGTCATAAAATTCCCAAGGTGTTTTGGGTATCCTGATTTAACACACACGCACAGCAAATGCCAAACTACCTCTGAAATCCTGTTCCTGTTTGCTGGACTTGCCTTCGGAGAAAGAAAGGAAGCTAGGTATTACACTCAACATGGGGGAGGGGGAAGCCGGCAAGAGAATACACCCAATAACCTTGACATTTAGCCAACTTTTTTTTCAAGACTTAGTAACAAAGGAATATTTATCTGTTTAACAAAATTTGGAAGGAGAGATGGTTAAGAAAGGGAAACGTCAACGGGCCGCAAACCGTATGTCAGAATCTGGCGCTGTCAATGTCTCAACCACTACAGAGAAATGGGCTTCCAGAAAACCAAGGGTCAACGGGGATGGCGGAGCTTAGCATCCCCGAGCCCCAAAGCTCGGTAGTGCTTCAGACGTGCCGGGCGGCGCCCCTCCCAAAGGAAGGGATTTCCCTCTTCCCTCCCCACCCTCCGAGTAAAGAATGCCAGCAGCGCAAAGTGCACATCCTGGGGGAATCGAGACGCCCGGGCCGAACCCAAACACCCCAGATATGGAGCCCCTGCTGGGCGAGTGCTGCGTCCAGAACCTTCTCAACACCACTCCTGCTCCCCCCGGAGCTTTTATTTGACCAGAGAGGTGGAAGCGGGCAGGGCCCCGCCGCAGAGCCCGCCGCCAGCGGCCCAGGTGCGCCCCAGGGCGTGGGGGAGAGGGTGGGGGGCTCCGGAGGGCTCTGCGGCGTGCGGCGGGGCCGACTGGGCAGGAGGCGCCCCGGGTGGGTCCCTTACGGTCTCTCTCAGCTTCCTCTCGTAGTCCAGCTCGCGCTGCAAGCTGCCCGCGCGCTCCTCCGCGGCGTCCGCCTGCTCCTGCAGGCTCCGGATCTTCCTTCGCACCGCCTCCAGCGAGCTGCTCCCCGCCATCGTGCGGGGCGGCGGCGGGCGGGCTGCGGTGGGAGAGGCCGGCTGCTGCGCTCCGGCCGCCGCTGCAGCACTCCCGAACGCCCGGCCGCCCCGCCCAGGCCTCGCGGCGCGACGGCGGCGCCCCCTGCGGTCCTGGACCAGCCCGGAAGTCGCGGTCTCCCGGGCAGCAGAGGCGAACCGCAAGCGGGTGCGCGAGCGCCGGAGGCGGGCACAGCGGGCGGGGCGGGGCGCGCGCCGCGGACCCCGGGAATTTGCAAACCGCAGGAGGCGCTGCGCATGCTCGCTGCAGCCGGGATGGCAGGCGTGGGGGCGCACTACGGGGCACCTGGCGAACTGGGTGGGCCCTGCAGGAAAGGAGGCCACAGCTCCATGGATTTTACTTAGATTCCCAGCGCCCCTCCCCGGCTCCGCGTTGTCTCAGGGCAATGGGCCTGGCTGCTAAGGGTAATGGTGCCGCCTGCCGGCGGCAGGAGCGCCGCGCTCTGCTCCGGATCCCGTATCCCCAGGTCCCGGAGGGGGAGCTGAGAGAGGGGTTTGGGTGTTTTCTCCAGAACACAAGATCCTAAACACAATAGCCGTCCTCTTCCCCCAAAACTCACGAAGTGAAAACCACTAACATATTGCATGGTGGTTAAACCTATTCTAAATGCTGTCTTCCCAGGTTAGAATCTGGCTTCTAGTTCTTTCCTGGCTGTGTGACTTTGGACAAATAACTTGATTTCTCTGGGCTTCATCTGTAAAAGTGGGGTTAGTAGTAGTACTTTATCATTGAACCGATGTGAGGTTTACGAAATAATATAAAGCGCTTAGTACAATATCTTGTACATACATTAGTTAAGAACTCAAATGATAGCTTTAGTTACTATGTAGGCAGGCACAGTCTTAAGAGTCAGGCTGGGGTCCATAACCAGCTCTTTATTCCAGCCTTTTTGGGGCTCACTTTCCTGTCCCTAAAACCAATCATCTCAAGGGTTCCTTTGGTTACAACCTTCTGTGGTTTTAAATGAACTGAGATCTGGGATCTGACCAATTCTGGGCTGGACTGCGCTGCCTTGAAAAGGCACACCAAGGAAGGCTAAAAACCCTGTAAGAGCCTCTGGCAACAGCTGTTTGAAAACCAACGTGAATACAATCTCTGGGAACTGTCCTCTGCCAATTTGCCCCTTGGGCTGTGTTTTTAAATGCCCCCGAAGTCTCACTGCTTTAAATCCTCAACTTTCTCAAAGGAGGCCCTTCAATTCAGATCCTGATGTGTTTAAGTGTGGGAATAATGAAGAAAAAGAAAACAGACTTGACATCCTCCTCCTCCTCCTCCAGAGCTCTAACAAACCTTAGCTTTCCTGACTCATTTTCTATAGACTTTCTCACAGTCTCTTCTGAGATCTCCCCAACACCAGCATGGGACCTCACATCCTGTAGGTGGAGCCTCTTGCTTTGTTTCCACACAGTTCATCTGGTCAAGCGGAAGGTTACAAGTCCCCTCAAGGAGTACAGACCAGGGGACTCCAACCTTGAGGGTGGGGAAGGGGACGACTGAGAGCCTTCAGGAGAAGCCAGGGAACCTGCTGGACACTTGCACATGTTTTCAGCAGCCAACTAGTGACTCAATGTCCTGCTTTATCAAACACCTCGGTAAGTCAGTTTCAGGTGAGTTAATTTTCATGCTGATGTCATTATACAAGAGTGTAGGATAGTTCTCAGCCTTGGCTACACATTGGAATCACCTGGGTATTTAAAAAATGCTAATGCTTGGGTTCCACTCCCAGAGATTCTGGTTTAATTGGCCTGGGGTACAGCCTGGATTTTGAGTTTTAAAACCTACCTAGGTGATTCTGTTTAGATAAGGTTGAGAATCACTTTAGAAAGCAAAGACTTACAGGGAATACTCACATACTGCAAATATCAGATACACACACACAGTTATAGGGGTGGAGGTTGGGGGCCAGAGAGAAACTGGAGCACTCCTTCCTCTTCAGCCTCACTTAGGTAGAATGACAACAAAAATATTTAAAACAAAACCAATGGGGATGCTGCCTCGCAAAGTACCACCTTTTAAGCTAGGAAGAGCCCACTTCTGGAATAGTGTGTCAAATGTGCTGGTAAATTAGAAAATGTTTTTAGTAATAGTAGAAAAATGTAAAACTCTTGTACAGTTCTTAACTTTGTATGCACAAGATAATTATAGGGAAATGTCCTAATCACAGATGTAATATAATACTACCTCAGGAAGCTGACCCCTCGCCTGACTTTCTCTAGTGACAACTATCTCTTCCTAGTCAAGTCCACTATTTTTTTACTAATTAGGACTCACTCTAAAGATAGCATTTCTTCATAAACTTCTTCAATATCCCTACAGGTTCCAAACAACCTAAAATGTCTTAAAGGGGAAGGTGATCAATATATACTATATATATAAAAAAGTGTACCATATGAGGGACAGTTTTCCTGTTGGGAAAAAAAAGAATCAAAACAGTTTCTAAAATCTCCCTTCACGGCTGGTCCTGCCCCCACCCCCAGCTGACTTTAAATACCTCTTTTCCACTTCTGCCCCACCTCATTCCTAGGCTCCCTTAAATAAGACTTTTCAATAAAGACCTGTAACACGACATAGTCACAATAATTATGATCTATTTTTTCCTTAAGAATTGTAGTATCTTTTCCCCCCTTCTCTTGCCTTCTGCCTTACTGAGCTATTTTCAAATTCTCTGCATTCTTTACCTTATAAGGAATATCTCTCCTTGATCTATCAGCGGCTCTTTTGAAAAAGCTAAATAAACGTCCTGCAGGAGAATTTGGGAAAGAAAGACGTCCTCCATTTAGCCTTATACAGAGCTGACATCTGATCTACATTATACAACGCAGGCAGAGTTATGTGTTCTTTGGCTCTTTTTCTAAAGCCAGGTAGTTCATAACTTAAATATTTTAGTTAAATGAGTGCTTCCCTGAACCCCCTTTCCAGGAATCTTGATTTTCACTGAAATTTTTTTTGGTCAGATTCTAAACGTCCCAAGTCTGGATTTCTCATTTACAAACACACTTGGAAATTACATTTCAAGCCTTTAATTCCACAAAAAGCCTTTACTGATTTCAAGACTCAAGACCCTCCAGCAATTTGAATTTTCCTCTCAGACAAAATATTCTGCCAGTTGCACTTGGTAGTTTAACTTCTGGGCATAGCTTTTTCTGGTGCTCATACATTCTTGGAATTGTTCCCAAGGAATTCTTTCCTAATTGGGCCGCTAGGCTTAATTAGCTTCTAGAATGGAATCCAACGGTGTGAAAAGAAGCCCTTTGGAAATCTAATGCTTGGCTTGACTTAGGCAGCAGAAGAGGCAAGCTCTTCAGCTAAAAAGATTCCTCCAAAGGGCAGTGAATAGAGCGCTAGTAGAGCTTTTGCGTGTTTGCATCACCCCTTTAACTATGTGGTGGTTGTCAGAAGGCTGACAGGTGGGGGTGGCCTGAGCAGGAGGGGCAGGGGGCAGCTAGCTCACTATACCATATAAAGCACTGAGCTATATATAACCCCCAGCTTACTTTTTGGATCTAGTGCTCTCAGGCTGAAGACCCAAGCAAGTATCATCTTCCCAGGCAGATCTTAAGGACTGAATTAAAGCTTTCTTAGTGAGAAAGAAGGCCTCAGGTGTCTCTGTGCCCCACCATCAAGCTCAGCTTTCTAAGTAAAAGTAGCACTAAACTATTCCTTTACTCTAGAGGCCAGGCCCTCTGTACTCTGACTAGACACATCACTGAAAACCAGGCCTTCCCACCCACCAGAGATGGCAAAAGGAAAGAAACTAGGCATTCTGCTTGCACAAAACTTGGTAAGGATACCTCAGAGGTTTTCTACTACCAGGGAGGCAAGGTTCACCCCCAGCATCCAATTTCAGCTGTGCTGTCCTTCCAGCTTCTCACCCCCCCCCCCAACCCCCAGGGGTGGGGGTAAAGAAGGAGAAAAAGAGAGAGGAGCAGATGAAATATAAACGATATATGCAGTAGCAGTCTGAGGCAGCATCCAGTGCTCTGGGCCATGGCAGGGCTATATGCAGGTGTCCAGTGGGAGGAGGTGACCCTCCTCCACTGCTCTCTGGCCCCTGTGGTGACTCCAGAGTGGGCGGGCGGGCGGGCAGGAGGTGAGGGAGGCAGTGTGTGTGAGCACTTACGTCGGTGGCCTTTTTCTCCGCCAGTTCCAGCTTCTCCTGGGCATCTTTGAGAGCCTCGGAGTATTTGTCCAGTTCATCTTCTGTGCCCTTGAGTTTCTTTTGTAGCGACACCAGCTCATCTTCCAGCTGGGAGTTGCCGTGGGGGACGGGGAGTGGGGGGTGCAGCAGGCAGCGTGATCCCGCAGGGGAGGGGTGTGGGTGCACAGAACCAGAAGGACAGGGACAGCAGGACAGAGAGAGGGAAAGACAGAGGGAGGGAGGGAGAGAGAGAGAGAGACAGAGTTAGCCATTCTGCGCCGAGCCGCGCGCCCCGGGTACCTTGGCGGCGGTCTCATCGGCGGCCAGGAGGCTGTCCTCCGCCTTGTGCAGCTCCTCCAGCACCCGGTCCCGCTCGTCCTCCGACACCCGCAGCAGCTTCTCCTTCGCCGCGATGTCCTCCTCCAGCTAGGGGGCAGCGGCGGGCGCGGGCGGCCGGCACGGACCGGGTGTTAGACACACACAACACACGGGGCGCTGGGTTGACTGGGGTTCCTCTGGCTCAGGGCGCCTCCGAGTTTGGATTTAAGGGTCCCCAGGTAACCTCCTCTTGCCGGAGCTTGAGGTGAACCGTGGCCCACCCTGCACCCGACCTCCCCGCAGGACGAGACTCCTGCCATGTCCCAGTGGACTCAAGTTTACAACTTGGGGGTGCAGATAAAAGTCCCTATCCTCCTGGCCTTCAGGCCTTACTCTCTATTCTGTCTCATCTTTGTTCTTAGGGAAAAACTCCATGACCCTGCACCCCCCCCCCCCAGTTGAAGGGATTAGTACCCCTGGGGAAATGTCCAGAAGAACTTCGAACACGTTCTGGACTCAATTCCCTTCAACACCACCCCCCACCCCCCACCCCCCTCCTTCCCACCCCCACGGGTCCAAATTTGATTCCCAATCCAGAGAATCAAGTGCCTCTAGGGCTTGAATTGACTTCGCGGGCCCTGGGAACCAGAGAAGGGAAATACATGTCCTCAGACGAGCCTAAAAAGTTAAAATAAGCCCGAATTTTGCTCTCTCCCTCCTCCCCTCTTCAGACGCACATCCCTGGCTGTCCTGGGAAGGGGGTGGTTCCCCGAGTCTTCGGGCTGAGGGGCCGGGAAGGGGTGTCAGGCCGGTCCAAGGGCTCGGGTGCCCGCCCGGTGGACTCAGGGCGGGGAGGTGCAGACCTGCTTGCTCCTGTCCTCCGCTGCCTTCTTATCGGCCTCCGCCTGCTCAGCTCGATCCAAGGCGTTCTCTTTGTCGAGCTTGAGCATCTGCATCTTCTTCTTGATGGCATCCATGGTGGCGGCGGCGAGGGGCCCGGGGGCGGCGAGTGTGGCGAGGCGAGAGCGCGGTGGGGCAGCCGAGCCGGAGTGCGAGCGCGGAGCCGCCTGCTCCTTCCAGATATGTACTTTCCCGAGGGGACGACCGCATTCCTCAAGACAGCCAATACTTTTTTGGAAAAGCTTTCCTCTCCTGCCCCCTTTCCCCTCTCCTCCCTCCGCCCCCTGCGCCCTCCCCGCTCCTCCCGCGGGGGCTGCTCGCCCATTCGCTGCCGCCTGCCAGCCTCCCAGTTGACGGTGGATATGACTATATATGGGGACCGGCGCCGCAGCAGCGCGGCCGCCTTGGGCCGCCCCGTTTTCAAACCTGTACGCCAGGGAGATGGCGTTGGGACTTCGCTAGGGCCGAGCCGGGGGCGAGGTGCTAACCTCTGCCTTGTGCGCACCCTTCCCTGGGAGCCGATGCCCCGCCATTAGGGTCCCCAGCCAAGCCCGCCCGAGTCACAGGAGCCCAGGGAAGCGGAGCAGGGGGCAGGTGCGCGTCTCCCCCCTGAGCCGCTGGACTCCAGCGCGCTCAGCATCAGGCCACCGGGGTCCCCAGCAGCCAGCACCCAGGTCTTAATGCTCCGGGCATCTGCCCAGAGTTTCCCAAGCAGCTTTCAGCCCGACAGGTGTCATCGTGGTCTCTCACTTTCCTGAAACTAAACTGGAGTAGAGAAAGGGAGAGTTGAGAGCAAGACCTGGGGGCCGCTCCTGAGACTTTTCCTGCTGGTGCAGGTCAGAATGCCTGGTGATCTGTCTTCTGTGTGCCCTTCCCCTCAGGGAGGGCTAGTCAAATACTTTAGGGACACAGGACTCAGTTGGCTTAGTTCTGCATGTGCCTGTGCAGTGCTTCTGCAAAGGGTTGGGAAGGAAAGGTGGGTGGGTAGGAGTTGAAGATGAAAGAACACTGAATTTAGACTCAGACAACTTGGTCATTGGTCTCTATCACCAGCAACTGTGTGACTGTGAGGAGTTAGCCTCCATGCAGTAGATTCCTCATCTTTAAATCCAGGGGGTAGATGATCCCCAGGGTGCCTCCAGATCTAACTTTTCATAATTTTTCTTGCACTGATTTTAGGGATTTGGCCTCTTGCTGTGGTAGATGTTCAGGTACCAGGTTGCCAAAACATGGGATAAATGTTAACCCAGCTAAGTCATTGTATCCATAGTCATAACTCGGAGGAGGGAACAGGCCCAGCTCTGTGTAAGTGAGCTCAGCTTGGAGGCAGCAGGATTTCCTCTGCATCTCTCTCTTACTCCTCTCAGCCCCCAAAGAGGAAAAGCCTGCTCTTTTCAGAACTTTGGTGGGAGGGAAAGAAAGGGGGCTGCCCCAAGGCTCTGCCTGACTGGCTGAGACAGAGTTGGTGAGGGTCTTGTTAAGAGTCCCCATAGATTAATTCACAACCTGTACTACATGGATACTGAATATTCCCTGAATGGTATCTGAGCAGACTAGGCAGGCCAAACAACTTGTAAGTCCTCAGAGAAAGATCAAGTTCCTCTCCAGAATTTTATCAGGTTTCTTCCACTAACCCAACTGCCCAGGAGGGAAAACATACCCTGACCTAATGGTCAGAACAGTACATCTGTGTGCATAGGGGCTGCTCGGCACAGAAACTCACCGGAACCCTTCAATCGCCATATGTCAACCCCGACACTGCAGCACGGACAAAGTTCAAGGCTTATCAGCAATATACAGATGTGTGGACTACAGGGAGCTGACTTCCCAGCCTGGAGCTCCGCAGAGGGGGCAAGAGTAGGGACTCAGGAGTTAGACTTTGGGATCCAAACCTGGCCTGGCCTCCTCCTTGCAATGTGGCCTTAGCCATGTTACAACCTCTTTACGCCTCAGTTTTCTCTTCTCTAAAGTAGGTGTAAAAATTCTTCACTCTCAGGGTTGTCACAAGGATGAAAATGAGATCACGAATGAAAAGCATTTTGTCTAGCAGATAGCAAAGTGCTCAGTAAATTGTGGCTGCTTGGGTGGCAGAGGGCCAGTCATTTTTCCTCTCTGGGTTTCAGTTTTCTCATCTATAAAATGAGGCAGCTGAACTAGAGAAACTCTTAGAGGGACCATCTATTACTGACTCTCGTCTGCTGTGCCTAACCTAGCAGAGGAACTTGTTCAAGTTTCCTTGAATGAACAGGTGCTACAGACAATTCATCAAACACACCACTGGTGAGCACCTGCTATCTGTTAGCCAAGCACTAGGCTCTGGGATCCTCAGATGAATAAGACACACCCATGCTCTCCATGTCCAGCATGAGTAGGGGTATAGGAATTCAGAGGAGGAAGAAATTGGATTGACCAGGTCAGAGCAGACAGAAAAAGACTTCTCTTGAAGTGGTGGTTTTAAAACTGATTTTAGAGGAAGGGTAGTGGTTAGTTAGAGAGGAGGGTATTGTATGAGCCAAGGAAGAAAAGGGAATGTTTGATGGTGGTTGGACAGTAGGTTCATTGGGGGGGTGGGGGTGGGGGGGTGGACTGGGATATGATGTTGGAAAGATAGATTGGGGGCATGTGGTGAAGGGACTTGCATTCTGGGTTCAGACATTCAGGTCTTATAGTGAGATTCTCTTCTCTTCCCTGCCTGTAGGGCTATGTTTAGAGGTTGAAGATAGTGATGTCCAGTTGTGGATAGAGTTGCACAGAGCCAAAATTTAAACTCCCTTGGTACAACATTATTGATCCCTAGACTAACGGGTTAACACAGCAGGTCCTTGGACTCAATCATTTCCATTTCACCACTGTTGAGATTCTGTCCCATAAATAGCCTGACAGCTAGCCAGACCCAACCCAGCTTCATGAGCTGCACCACTCATGACCTTTCTGTCACCAAAGGCTAGGACGAGCAAAACATGACTTAAACAACCATTTCTTCTGTCCTGGACAGGTCTCTTGGTTCCTGGACAGAATCAAAAGAGGTGGGGTGGACAGCCATGTGCTATAGTATAAATCTCTGTTTCCCAGCTAATTGGCCATGACTCAAGGAAAAATCCATCAGCTAACCAGGGACCTAGTGTGTGACCTGTCAGGTGAAGATGTATTGGGAGACTCTCGAACTGCAATTTGAACTAAAGAATGTGGAAAGTATGAATCATTAACTGATGCTGCTAAAACAAAAAGGGTTTGCAGGCTTGGGCTGGAGATGCCTGTATGAGAATGGTTAAGACTACTCACAAATATTTAGCCTTTCTCCCTAATCAGAGTCTTGGTAGGATTGCATATCTCTACCCACTCTTCCCCAATTAAATTAGGTATGGTCATTTGATTTCTTGGGCCAAGGAAATGTGAACAGAAGTGACTTATAGTGGACACTTAAAGAGTTAGCATATGACTCACCATGTTCGTTTTTAAGATTGTTGCTCCTCGATCATTCTGGGTTCCCAAGTGGCTACAACCAGCAGAACATCCCTTGTCCTCCCAACTAACCATTGGTGGACATGTAGCAAGAGCATGCTATGAACCTTTGCTATTTCAGGTCACTGAAATCTGGGAGTTGTTTGTTACTGAAGCATAACTAGCTTCTCCTGACTAATATACCACAATAGGCCCTGCATCAACTAAGTTATGGGGAAGCAGAGAAGTCTGGTTATAGAGGAAGGAGAATGGATCAGACATAGCAAGATAAAGAGAAGCACCTTTGGGAGAAAGAAACTGGGAGGCTACAACCAAATTTCAGTTCTAGTTGTCGTTATTATAACCCCCTTTCTTTCCTGAGGTTACACGACAGAGTCTATGTACCATGGGAGCCTGTTCAGCATCCTTGGCCCTGAGGTTCTGTGTGTACACTAAAAATGTTCATGGAATTTCCAGCAGATTTTTCCCAGGGCTTGGCAGTTAGTCATTTCTCAATAAATGCTTGTTGAATGATTATTTATTGGCTATTAGCCATACAAGTAAGTAGGAGAAACAGTGTCTGGGAAGGAGAGATGAAAACACTAGGCTCAAAAGACTTATTTCAATTCAAAATATGGACTCCATGTTTTATTTTATGAAGAATGAATATACGTATTGTGATAGGTTAGGATGCCCCCACAAATATTTACTGGACACCTTTTGTGTGCAAGGCACTTAACTAGACTTTATGGGATAAAGGAAGGTGGATAACAAACATAGATCCTTTCCTCTAGGAAAAGTATTTATCTATATATGTTATGGGGTAAAACTCTCTCTGGGGATCATTGAATGTGTATTTCCTACTGTGTTACCATTGTCCCAAAGACTACCTGGGCTCCCCCACAGCTGTGAGGATCCCATAGCTTAGGTGTTCTAGGAGAACTTTAATAGTAAATGTACTGCCCCTTCCCATATAAGAGCACCCATACTTGCCATACTACATTTCCCAATATTTGTTTAGAAAAGAGAGTCAACACTCACTTGACTGTATACATCAAGGGTTGTTTAAAGTAAAACAGAACAAACAAAAACCTCATTACGCTGATAGTCAAACCTTGTTTAACAGCAAGAGCGCTGCCTGTGTTCGGTGACTCCCCCAGAGTCATCAGTGCTGACTCAGGCAATTAAGAGAAAGTGAAGAATCTATAATTAAACCCAGAGACAATTGCTTCTTCCACTGGCTTCTGGAATGCAGCATGTTATGCTCAGAGCTCATTGTCCCATGGAACAAGATACAGCGTGTTCTCTTCATATACAACAGAGTTTTCTTTCTCAAGGATCTGTGATACTACCATCAGGACACAAGCAACCTAGGCTCTGCTTCCAGGGAGGGCCTGACACTCAGAAAGGTTTTTGGCCATTGTGGATGCCTTTCTTCATGGCTTAGTGACACACGGCTGGTTCTGATTTGGCTTCAAGGCCCCCAAGTACACTTGCTACCCGGGGTGTTTGCTCACGCAAAAAGGTTCTCACAGTTCAAAAAAAGGCAATGAGTTTTCCTGCCTTGCATCTCATATTCTGTCTTTCAACAATAGCAACTATGTAGAGAGTCAATCAAGCCCACACGTGGTGGAATTTAGCTGTCTCAAGAATGGCAATATTGCCCATATATATAAAGTTTAAAAAGCACTTTCAAGTTTATTATGCCTCACAACCTTTTATGACAGCACCAGGATGCCTGCTATTATTCCCACTTTATAGATTAGAAAACCAAGGGTAGTGATTGGCTCACGATTAACCAGCTGGGAGGTGACAGTGCAGGGACAAGAGCGAGGATGTCCCAGGTCCCAGCCATAGTGCTCTTTTCATTAACCATTCCTCAGTCTGTTTTTACATTAATATTTGATATCATATTGTTATGCAAAGTGATGAAGTCCCAGAAAACCTCAGAATATTGTTCTTGGATTCCCAAATAAATAACCCAGAGGACCGGCTCTGAAAGATACGGGTTTATTAGGACTTACGTGTGCAGCAGAGGCAGCCAACCGGTGAGGTTGAACTCCTAAGTCCCATCTGGCCTGCAGACAGGCTGCACCGGGGGCAGCTGGCTGGTGCTATTGTTTCCCTACCTCCCCCCACCCCCTGACTTTCCCAACACCAGGTTTTATAGAGCACAGAAAGCAGAACAACAGGGCATACAGGTGGAGGAGGAATGGGCCTGTGTGAAATCAAAACACTAGCTGTTTACAATCCAGGCTCATATCTAGAAGCAGTTTCTCTTTGGCCTTTCTTCTGGCTGGGTTCCCAATCTCACAGTCTGCTTACTGATGGCCTTCACTGTATTTCCCACTGGGTGGGAGGGGAAGCTGGATCATGGGAAGGGGCCCATGTTCCCATTTACCATACACATATTTAAAAGCAACACATTATAAGGTGAAGGGGAGCTGAGAGGGGGCTGCCAGAGGTCGTTCTACATATGAACATGGTTGAAAGGTGAGAGTAGTGAAGCTGGGACGATGAGGGTGCCTCATCCTGCATGGGCCATCGTGGTACTGCACCCCGGGCTCCCAGACCACCCTGCACCCGGCTAGTGGGAGAGCCTGGTGCAAAAGTGTGGTTGGGTCAAGGAAACGTTTCTTCCTCTTGTGTTTATGGCCCAAAATGGGGCCAAAAAAGGGACTCCTTCCCAAAGATGGAAAGGCAGGTATGTTAACTTTGTTCCTAGTAGCTTCAAGGGAGTTTGACGTAATCATTAGAAATCTACACCTGCATCTTTCAAAACCCTTGGGGTGGCCAAGCATGAGCACCACTAATCAATCCAGGCAGTGCATTTGGGGGGAAATGAAGACAAACGATGTGGTCGGGACAGCATGTAGTGCCTCGTGAAGCCACATCCTGTGCAGAAATAAAAGCATCCCCAGGCTTTGCAGTCTAGAGACCTGAGCCAGCCTCAGGGGCCACATCTAAACTTAGGAATGGTTTTAATCATTACTTCCTGGCAAATCCCACATTCTTTTGGTATTGGAGGCCACCTGTTCATTTTTGTATTTTTATACTTGGTTCTCAAGTTTCCATTGATGGCCTTAACAGGAACATATGTGAACGTGACCTCTGCAGCCTCCTGAGTGGCAAGCAGAGCTCCCCTCTTACTCTGCAGACCATGAAACCCGATGTAAGAACACCCGGGGACGTGGACAACCTCAGTGCCTCCTGCTCTAACTGACATCCACCCACCACTCATCCAGGCTCTAGGAGGGCCACCATGTCAGGAAAGGTCAACACTGGGATTTCCAAAGGTTTGGTCCTGTGCCTATGCCACACCTGCTGCCAGGAGCTTAATTTCTGGTTGATGCCATTTGGTTTGGAGGGACTCAGGGTAGGCCCAGGGTACTGAAAACAGGCAGTGGACTCCCGTGTTTTTGTAAAGACTCTTTCTTGGTTGACTAACAAACCTCTTCTTCTCAAGTACTTTCTACTGGGACCCTGGCTTCTCCTTAAGAGAGTTTATTTTCTCTTAAGTATTAAATGTATTGGGGTAATATATGATTTTCAGATGTATAACATTATAATTCAACATCTGTGTACTCTACTGCTTGCTCACCACCCCAAATCTAGTTTCCTCGCGTTACCATGTATTTGTACCCACTTCACCCACTGCAATCTCCCTTCCGTTCCTCTCTGGTAACCACCACTCTGTTGTCTGCATCTACTGTTTCTTGATTTAGTAGAATTTGCTATCTCTCAGTAGAAATGCTTCTCCGAGTGTGTTTCCTCCAGAGGACTGTCTGTACCTCAGTAACTTCCGTGGAGAAGGGAGTCATCCCTTTCCTGCTGCTCGAGGCAGAGGCAACTCTGTTCTTTTCCTGAGGTCCTGCTGCTCAAGGAGGGACTCCGGGCTGCCGGCAGGGTTCCAGAAGAGGCTGGGTATTTTTAGCATGGCCTTCTTTCCTTACCAGCACCTGCTATGATCTGTAACCCAAGGGGCTACTTAAATGCCAGCGAGATGACTGAGGACATGGCAGCCTGAGCTAATGTCCTAAAATACCACCCAAGGGAGGCTTTTCTTGTGGGAGTCATCTCATTATTAGCTCTGTTCCTTTTCTTGTTTGCCCCCAGTCTACGGAGCTGTTTCAGGTCCTGGCTGAGATGTGTGATATCTGCCTTGGGAAGAGACGGGAGAAAACCACTGGATCCGTGTCCCTCGATTCCAGACTGGTTTGTTATGTTGGTTCTGCTCTTGGCTCTCAATGTGTCTTTCCCTTTACTGTTAATGCCAGATGGAAGCAACAAGAGAATGTCTACATATCTTTCCCCACAGCAGAATTCTCTTTGGATAGCCCTAAAAATATAGGAAGATGAGAAACAAAGCCCAGTGAATGTTCTAGTTCAGACGATGGGGATGGGGATGCAGACATCTTTCTTGTAGTGGATATAACTCATTAAACTCATTATCCTTTAAGGATGGGATAAGCTAGAAATAGAAATATGTTCTCAAGAAGCATGATGCATTTGTGGAGGACAGATGCATCATGGGTCATGAAGGATAACGAGGATGTCTTAGGATGTTTCTAATCCTGGAGTTTGACATCAGCCCATACCATCCACACATTCCTTGGTGCCACTGTCAGATGAACAATGCTGGGCTGATAAATTCTAGGGCTAGCCTGGTGTGGAAGTTTTTATGTGCCTCTGATAATTTCTCTGGCTACTCTAAATTCTTGCAAATACCCTGGAAGGCCTGGTTCTGAAGTTAAGAGCTTATTTCCAAAGGAACTGAATCAGAACTTAACTATCTAAATGGGTTGTGTGCCCTTTGAAGTGGCCAGTTTTGATTTAATAGAGTGGGAAATGCAAGCAGTGAATCATACATACAGAGATACAATGCAGTAAAAACTTATATGCATGATATATATCTTATATACATTCAAACCTAAAAATATTTGAGAAGTTGCACATCAACCTGATGATTGAACCCACTTTCTCTGAGGAGGTAGGAGGGGACTAGGATTGCAAATGGAGGGCAGAGGGGAGCATAGCCATATCTTGAAGGTTTAATTGGTATAAGTAGAATATTTTTATTAATTACATAATTAAAGTGTTAACAATCTCAACTTTCTTTACAGCTATTTAAAAATATATCCCTGAGGATCTTACAGAAAACTCTGAAGAGCTTATCACTGCGTGGGTCGCTTCCAGGAAAGGAAATACATTTTGGTGTGTATACTACTCAGAGCCACAGAGTAATGAAAAATCAATTAAAAAATAAAGTAGTCGATCTCCTTCCAGACACCTTTTCTTTTTATAAGTACCTATTATTTTTCAGGCATATCACTGGGCACCAGACATATAACACGCCACCAGCCTGCTGGTCTTCTGTGAGACCCTTTATTTCTGTCACTGCTTGTGGCACACACAAAGTGTTCAGCTACTCATTGGAACTGCCATTACTGCAGTTTTATTTTTTATTTTATTTTTTTATCCTCACCCAAGGACATTTTTTTGCATTTATCTTCAGATAGAGCAGGAGGGAGAGAGGGGGCAAGAGAGAGAGAGAGAGAAACATTGATGTGAGAGAGACACATTGACTGGTTGCCACCCACACAACCCCAACCGGGGTGGGGGACAAACTGCAACCAAGGTACATGCCCCTAGTGGGAATCGAACCTGGGACTCTCTGGTCTACGGGCCAACGCTCTAACCCCTGAGCCAAATCGGCCAGGGCTATTTTTTTGTTTTTAATATGTTTTTGTTGATTTTATAGAGAGAGAGGAAGGGAGAGAGAAATAGAAACATTGATGTCAAAGAGAAACATTGATCAACCCCCTCCTGCACGCTCCCCAACTGAGAATCGACCTGCAACCTGGGCATGTGCCCTGACCAGGAATGGAACCAGGACCTCTCAGTCCATGGGATGATGCTCTATGCACTGAGCCAGGCCAGCAGCATTTGCTGCTATTTTACAAGCCACCCAATAAAATTAGTTTCATTATCCCCTGGCTGGTGTGGCTCAGTTGGTTGGACGTCATCCCATGCACCAAAAGGTTGCTGGTTTGGTTCCTGGTCAGGGCACATGCCCGGGTTGCAGGCTTGATCCCCAGTAGGGGGCGTGCAGGAGGTGGCCAATCAACACTTTGCTCTCACATGGATGTTTCTCTGTCCCTAAAAATCAATAAAATTAATTAAAAAAAAATAGTTTTATTACTTTACCATCCTATTTTTGGACCAAAAACAACATGCCCCCAGCTCACTCTCTTTATCAAATTTGTGGACCTTGGTTCCTGACGACTAACGAATGCTCCCAGAACGCCAGCCTGCCTTCAAAGGATAGAGACTTGCCTTATGAGGCTTTAAAAATGTGCTACAGCCCTGGCCAGTTTGGCTCAGCGGTTAGAGTGTCGGCCTGCGGTCCAGAGAGACCCGGGTTCGGTTCCCGCTAAGGGCACATACTTCAGTTGCAGTTTGTACCGGCCCTGGTTGGTCGTGCGGGTGGCAGCCACTTGATGTGTCCCTTCACATCGATGTTTCTCTCTCTCTCTCTTCCTCTCTCTCCCTCCCACTCTATCTGTACAAAAAATGGAAAAATGTCCTCGGGTGAGGAAAAAAAAAATGTGCTACAGAATCTAAGGGAATAGAGGCTGTAAGAGGAGCTCAAAAATACTTTTGGAAAAAATACAAATTAAAGAACATACAGCAAAATATAGACTATAGTTTTTTTTAGATGATGGATAGAATTATAAGACATTTCTGAAAAACTTTTTATAGTTTTCAAAGTTTCAAAAATGAATGTTTTACTTTTCTAATAATAAAAATTAATACATGTTCAGAAACTCCTTTACCCATCAACAACGATGTAAATATGAGGCCTCCCAAAGGGACAATTTTGAAAGAGAGGCTTATGGCTCTGAACTACTGCTCGGTCATATTCTGCATGTTTCCCATTTCACAATCATGGGCTATTTGTGTGCACGTCTTAGCGCCTCTCCGCGACAAACACTCCTCGAGCGCCACTCCCCTCCCCGCAGCACCCAGCACCCAGCACCCAGCACCCAGCACCCAGCACAGGACTCCCACTGAGTAATAACACAAGTAACAACAGCAGTGGACTCTCACTGGACAAGGCCTGGACAAGGCTACGAGTTGGACCCAATTCAGGTACCAGAGTTCACCTTAACCACTAGGCTATATCATTCCCCCCAGGGCTTGATGGGAAGAGAACTACAACACATGTTTATTAAATAGATAGCCCACATGTACATTAAAAATTATACTTGTATGGAAAACAGATTTCTAAAATATTATTTAAAGGAGCATCAACTCAGAGACATGGAAATAGAGCTCAGACTGTCAAACCTCAGAGAAGGGTACAGTGGGGAGAGGAAGGGAAGAGATCTATCAAAGAACTTACATGCATATGTGCATAACCAATGGACATAGCCGACAATGGGGAGGGGGTGATAGGATTGGGAGGAGGGTGTCAATGGGGGAAAAGGAAAAACATCTGTAACAAAAATAAATTAATTAATAAAAAATAATTAAAATAAAATATCATCAAACCCCTGTAAATCCGTAGGATGAAATCTAATAAAATATGTACAAGACCTCTATACTCAAAACTATAAAATATTGTCCAATAAAATGAAAAGAGATCCAAATACAGAGGGACCACGTTCATACGTGGAAAGCCTCAATACTGCAAAGATGTTATTTCTCCTGAAATTAAATCCAAATTCAAGGAATCTCATAAAAATCACCATTGTAATATCTTGTAGTTACACATCATTCATAGCAATGGGAAAGCCAGCAGCCAGAGAGGAGAGAAAGCAAAGGTTGCTCCAGCCTGTTTCTACCTCCGCTCTCTTCCTCAGCCTTGAAGTCTGAGCCTGCAGGATGAGCTCCTGCTGGGAATGAATGGTGTGCTCTCCCCAGGGGTGAAGTCAGTGCGGAAGCTGGTGTGGTTTGTGATTCTCAGGCAAACGCCAAATTCCTGCAAGGTAGTTGCTCTCTGGGTCCCATTACAGGGAACTCAGGGTAGGTTTGCTCCTCAGTGTCATCATTTTTTCTTGGTGCTTGCCAAGCTGGTGAACCGGGGCGCCTGAGTATTGCTGGAGACAAACAGAAGCCTGAAGTAACAGCACAGTCATGGAGCACGCCTGGTCCAGTGCAAGGCCAGGCCACATTGCAGCCCTCCCGTGCAGCCCAATAGCCAAGGGAGGCCAGTCTCAGAAGTCAACACCAGGATGCAGATTGCCTTGTTGGAGGGTGAAAGTGCCTTCTTAAGCTTTGAGTCACCCAGGCTAGCGTCTGAATAGGGATGAAGGCCCTTAATCTCTCCCAGCCTCAGTTTCTCCTTCTGTAAACTAAAGACAATAATATCCACCGTATAAAATTGTTAGGAGGATTAAGTGTGATAACAGAACCACTGTGTCTGTCACTTTTCTTCTAACATTTGGGGAAATGATCAGCAAATTAATTATCTCCTATTTATCCCTTGAAACAAACAAGCGCACTTGTCTTGCTACCACATGTGTCTTCAGTATAATCAATAGATGAATGAAGTTGAACATTTCTGCTCTTTTTTGTTGTTGTTAATCCTCACCCGAGGATATTTTTCCATTGATTTTTAGATAGAGTGGAAGGGAGGGAGAGAGAAAGAGAGAGGAACATCCATGTGAGAGAGGCACATCGATTGGTTGTCTTCTGCACAACCTCCTCTGGGGCCGGGGATTGAACCTGCAACCCAGATACAAGTCCTTGATCAGGAATCGAACCCACGACCCTTCAGTCCTTAGGTTGACGCTCTAACCGCTGAGCCAAACCAGCCAGGGATGAACATTTCTGGTCTTATGTTTCACACAGAGGAATCAAGGATATACGCTTCTGTTTGTACCCTTTTGGGGAGTTGGAAAGTGCTATTTTAAAGGTATAGGCTTTGTGCAATCTGAGAAAGACAAGTGCCATATGATTTTATTCATCTGTGGAATTTAATGAACAAATTGAACTACTAAGCAAAATAGAGACAGACTCATAGATAGAGAGCAGGCAGACAGCTCTGGTGGGGAGAACGTTGAGGGGGAGGGACTAAGCAAAAAAAAAAAAAAAAAAGAGAGAGGACTCATGAACACGGACAACAGTGTCGTGATTGGGGATGGAGGGGGGGGGGTTGGAGGTGGACGAGAGCATAGAGGGGATAAATGGTGATGGAAAAATTTAATAATGTATAGAAAAATTTAAAGTATAGGCTTTGTGATTAGACCAACCCAGTTTTGCCATTTATTAGCTGTGTGACATTAGCCAAGTCACTAAATCTCTGTGCCTCTGTTCCCTCATCTGAGAAATGAGGATAAATAATAGTACCCATTTCATCAGGTTGTTGTGATCATTGAGCTATTTAATGAATGTAAACCACAATGCCTTCCATGTAGAAAAGTTCAATAAATACTTTTATAATTATTATGAATTTATCAAAAGGCCCAAAGCATGTGAACATGTACATACACGTATGTGTATTTGTGGGTCTGTGTATAAAACATCAGCCCAACCCATTATTATCATGCCATTTGGGGTTGTCTTCTTGGCAATGAGCTCTTTTCTACCCCAAACTCTTCTCAGAACAAGGCTGTTCTGTGAGTTGACCCCCTGATTTCTATTCTCTTCCAGACCACTTTGGTTATTTATTTTCACCAGACATCTCTTGTATGAAAACTCTAGAGACATGGGATCTTTAAGCCCTGCCAGAGCTGTATCATGTGGGCTCTGCGTTTAAGTTAAGACCTGACCCCTATTTGTTTAATTTTTAAACATTTTATTGACATGTACCATACATACAGAGATGTACATATATTGTACACATGTGGCTCATGGAATTTGCACAAACTCAACAGACCTGTGTAACCAGCACCCAGAGCGGGAATCAGAACATTTCAGAAGCCCCTTGTGCCCCCATTCATATACCATCCCCTAAGGGTAACCATTACCCTGACTGTTTCCTGTCTTTGAACTTGATATAAATCTGGTCCCTGATTTTGAGCAGCTCACTGTGATTAGGTCTCCACCTGTTGGGTTATTAATTCAAGTGCAACAAACTTGCGTCCAGCAGCAGCCGTGAGAGAAGAGAAGCTTCGTGTCTTGGGTGAGTGCTTTCTGAAATCTCTTGTGGAGCCGCCTCCTTGAGCTGTTTCTCTCTGGAATAAGGTCCAAGTTTCCCACACTCTGGCTCTTCTCAGCTTCCACTCTGTATCTTTTTATTGATTGATTGATTGATTTTAGAGAGAGAGGAAAGGAGAGGGAGAGACAGAAACATCGATGAGAGAGAACATCAATTGGCGGCCTCCTGCATGCCCCCCACTGGGGATTTGGCCCATAACCTGGGCATGTGCCCTGACTGGAAATCGAACCAGCGACCTCTTGGTGCATGGGTTGACTCTCAACCACTGAGTCACACCAGTCGGGCTTCCACTCTATCTTAACCATGAAAGTGAGTCTTCCTGGGTAAAAATCCCAACAGACACCTATCAGTATATCCGGTTTCCAATTCCAGGAGAGAGTATTTGGCCTGCTTGGTTCACTCTTGGTCATGTCAGCTGTGGCTGGAGGGTTAGGGACACACGATGCCAGAAGGCTGTGCACTCCCACCCCTGCCCCCAAAAGGGGGAGCACTGCTGAGGAAGGAGGGGCACTGCTTGAGGTTCTCCATAAGGACTGTGGTCCACACTGGCCCGTCCCAGCTCTCGGATTTCTCTTTCTTCTCAGATTCAGGTCCCTGACTCAAAAGTCTAAACTGACTTATTCACCCTCTGCACCAAATCGGAACTGAAGTAATTAGATAATGTGGCTCCTGGAGGAGCAGGGCCCATGCTCCCCAAATGGCCATTTGAGGGGTATTTCTGGCTCTCACGCAGCAGCCAGCCGCTAGGGAAGGGGGCCCTTTCATCTGGTTCCGAGAATCAGCTGTGGTTTTATAGACACATACTCTGCAGTTTCTCCCTCTGAGGGAGGGGCGTGTTCCGCCACAGCAGAGACCTGGCCCCTGAAAACTAATTTCCTGGACTCAGGGACCACCAACTGTTTATGGTGATTACTATTATTGCAGTGTTGAAATTGCTGCCTGGATTCCAAAAGTCCCCGTGTGAAGGAGCGTTTGCAGCAGCATCCCAAATCTTGCACAACCTCGTGGTCTGAGTGAGGAGCTAATGCTGGGTCTCCGGTCCCAGCTCTGCTTATATCGTATGGGCAGAGACAGAGGCAGGGGACTGGGCCCATTTGCTTTCCATCCATAAGCTCGTTGAATACTTACGCAAATCCAAGAGGGAGACACTGTTACTTCTCGTTTTTATGACTGTACACAATGAGACAGAGGGTAGTTAAGTATAACACAAGTAAAGCCCGCGACCATTTATAAACAAGGCTTTTCTCCTTGTTATTTCACTGTGAGAAACTCCATCTTACGGATGAGGTTCTTATGGCTCATTTTTCCAATTTTGCATAGGTCGTAACTGGCAGAGGTTGGACATAGACTCAGAACTCGGACTCCATCCCCTAAGGCAAATCCACAAATAATTGTAATAAGAAGCAAATGGTGGAGTATGCCTTTAGACGAGCCAGGTGTAATTCTGTGGCATTTCAGAGACGGGTGAGCTCAGATACAGACAAAAGAAATTGAGAAGACCGAAGAAGAAGGGATACTTAGACTTAGTTCTTGCAGGTGGGCAGCACTGGGCAAGCAGGATTTGAGGGACGGGCACTCCAGGAGAGTTCGATGACATGAGCCAAAGCCTGGGGTTCTAGAGGATTGGGAGATAGTAGGAAGTCTTGGATGTACTGGGGAGACTGGTGGGAAGAGGGGGCATGGTCATTGTCTCCTTGACAGGTTGACATCAGGTGGAGGCCTGTGACCTCAGAATCCTCTAACCGAGTTTTCTCAACTTATCTGGGTGTCTGTGGTTAGGGACAGGGTGGGGGCAGGAGTTGGAGTGCCCTGTTATTTACAAGTGCTGGAGAGATCCAGCAGCGTTCTAAAAGAAGGAACAATAAAACTTTTATAGACTGTTATAGTCAGTTGCTCCGTAAGGTACATCGTGTGTGTGTTGGGAAGTTTGCAAATCAGAGCAGGTGGGAGCAAGCCAGCCAGGGCTTAACAGCTGGACATGACCTCTGGTCCCATGTTATTTTCCACCTCGAGATGCAGGGCTTATGGGAGGACAACCTCTTCTCTGAGCCTCTGTTTCCTCGACTACAAAATCGGACAGCACAATATCTGCTGCTCATGATTGCTGCAGAAACCCAGAAAGATGTGCCAATGTGTCCTGTGACATCACTTTTATTGTTATTTTATACTATTATTAAACTTAAACGTACTCATGGGTGCATACCTTCCCAACTAGAGAATAAAAGTCTTGCCCTGGCCAGTTTGGCTTAGCAGTTAGAGCAACGGCCCTTAGACCAAAGAGTCAGAGTTCAGTTCCTGGTCAAGGGCACATACCTTGGTTGCAGGTTTGATCCCTGGCCCTGGTTGGGGTTATGGGGGAGGCAGCCAACCCAGATGTCTCTCTCACATCAATATTTCTCTCTCTCCCTCTCTCCCTCCCTCTCATTCTATCTAAAAAAGAATAAATGGAAAAGTATTCTTGGGTGAGGATTGAAAAGGAAAGAAAATAAAAGTCTTTAGATTAGAGGCCATGCCATCAATTTCTTTAAATCTTTAGTAGTGCCAAACAAACACACAGCAAAATATTTCAACAAACAAAATTGATTCTTAGTAAGATTTGCTCACAGCACCAGCCAGTCCCTGGGTGTAGTTTTCTGGAGCTTCATCTTAGTTCCTGAAATCAGAAGGAGCCAGATCTCAGTGAGCTGAGAGCAGCAAGGTGGGCGCCACACTGTCCTCGATACCCGTAAACAACCCTGCATTAAGCCCCGTTGTGTGAAGGGCACGGGTGCATTCTGTTACACGGGTCCTTCTGCTTTAAAGAAGTAGATTATGCCCTGGCTGGTTTTGCTCGGCGGTTAGAGCATTGGCCCGCGGAACAGAGAGTCCTGGGTTCGGTTTCCGCTAAGGGCACGTACCTCCATTGCAGTTTGTCCCCGGCCTCTGTAGGGGTCGTGTGGGTGGCAGCCAGTCAATGTGTCTCTCTCACATTGATGTTTCTCTCTCTCCCTTCCTCCCTTTCCCCTTCCTGCTCTATCTGAAGATAAATGCAAAGAATGTCCTCTGGTGAGGATTAAAAAAAAAAAAAAGTAGAATATTTTATTTTTTAAATAATTAATTAATTTTTGTTACAGTTATTTCCCCTTTTTTCCCACTGATTCCTCCCTTTCCCTCCCTCCCTGCCCTGTCCCCAGCTTTGTTGTGCATGTCCATTGTTCATGCATACATGCATATAAGTTCTGTGGTTTATCTCTCCCACCACCCACTCTTCTGAGGGTTGTCAGTCTGCACCCTACCTCCATGTGTCTGGGTCTACTCTATTCCTCAGACTATGTTCATTATATTCCACAAATAAGTGAGATCATGTGGTATTTGTCTTTTTCTGCTTGGCTTGTTTCACTTAGGATAATACTTTCCAGGTCCCTCCATGTCGTCTCAAAGCATAAGAGATCTTTCTTTCTTACAGCTGCATAGTACTCCATTGTGTATATGTACCACAGCTTTTCTATCCATTTGTCTACTGATGGACACTTGGGCTGTTTCCAGATCTTAGCTATTGTAAATAGTGCTTCTATGAACATGGGGGTACATATATTCTTTCTGATTGGTGTTTCAGGCTTCTTAGGATATATTCCTAGAAGTGGGATCACTGGGTCAAATGGCAGTTCAATTTTTAATTTCTTGAGGTAACACCATATTGTTTTCCATAGTGGCTGCACCAGTCTGCATTCCCACCAGCACTGTACTAGAGTCCCCTTTTCTCCACACCCTCGCCAACATTTATTGTTTGATGATTTGTTGATGGTGGCCATTCTGACAGGTGTGAGGTGATACCTCATTGTTGTTTTAATTTGCATCTCTCTGATGATTAGTGATGTTGAGCATTTCTTCATATGTCTCTTAGCCATTTGTATGTCCTGTTTGGAGAGGTGTCTATTTAGTTCCTCTGCCCATTTTTTAATTGGGTTCTTTGTCTTGCTTTTGTTGAGTTGTATGAGCACTCTCTATATATTGGAAATTAACCCCTTATCTGATATATCATTGGCAATGATGCTCTCCCATAGAGTGGGGTTGTCTTTCCAATTTGGTGGTTGTTCCTTTTTTTTTTTACTTTTTTTTTTTTTAATTCTCACCCAAGGACATTTTTTGATATTTTGTTCAGATAGAGTGGGAGGGAGAGAGAGAGAGACATCGATGTGAAAGGGACACATCGAGTGGTTGCCACCCACACACCCAACCAGGGCCGGGGACAAACTGCAACCGAGGTATGTGCCCTTAGCGGGAACTGAACCCGAGTCTCTCCAGACTGCAGGCCAATGCTCTAACCGCTGAGCCAAACCAGCCAGGGTGGTGGTGGTTTCTTTTGCCGTGCAGAAGCTTTTTAGTTTGATGTAGTCCCGTGTGTTCATTTTCTCCTTTGTTTCTGTTGCCTTAGGTGTGGTATCAGTGAAAATTCTGCTGTATCTGATGTCTGAAATTTTGTTGCCTACATTTTCTTCTAGGATTTTTATGGATTCATGAGTCACATTTAAGTCTTTTATCCACTTTGAGTTTATTCTTGTGTATGGTGTAAGTTGATGGTCTAGTTTCATTTTTTTTGCATATAGCTGTCCAATTTTCCCCACACCATTTATTAAAGAGGCTGTCTTTACTCCACTGTATGCTCTTGACACCTTTGTCAAATATTAATTGAGCATATTTTCTTGGGTCCATTTCTGGGTTCTCTACTCTGTTCCATTGATCTATCTGCTTGTTCTTGTGCCAGTACCAGGTTGTTTTGATTACAGTGGCTTTTTTTTTTATTTTTTTTTTTATTATCCTCACCTGAGGACATTTTTCCATTTTTTTGTTCAGGTAGAGTAGGAGGGGGAGAGAGGAACAGAGAGAGAGAGAAACATCGATGTGAAAGGGACACATCAAGTGGCTGCCACCCGCACGACTGACCAGAGCTGGGGACAAACTGCAACCGAGGTACATGCCCTTAGCGGGAACCGAACCCGGGTCTCTCAGGACCGCAGGCCGACGCTCTAACCGCTGAGCCAAACCGGCCAGGGCTGATTACAGTGGCTTTGTAGTATAACCTGATTTCTGGTAATGTGATCCTTCCACCTTTGTTCTTCTTTTTCAAGATTGCTGTGGCTATTTGGGGTCTTTTTTGGTTCCCTATGAACTTTTGAAGTATTTGTTCTAGTTCTGTGAAGTATGTCGTTGGTATTTTGATGGGGATTGCATTGAATCTATAGATTGCTTTGGGTAGTATGGACATTTTATTTTATTTATTTATTTAATCCTCACCTGAGAACATTCTTTGTTCAGATAGAGTGGGAGGAAGAGAGAGAGAGAAACATCGATGTGAAAGGGACACATCAAGTTGTTGCCACCTGCATGACCCAACCAGGCCGGGGACAGACTGCAACCGAGGTATGTTCCCCTAGTGGGAACTGAACCTGGGTCTCTCTAGACTGCAGGCTGACACTCCAACTGCTGAGCCAAACCGGCCAGGGCGGTAGTATGGACATTTTAATGATGTTAATTCTTCCAATCCATGAACAAGGTATGTGTTTCCCCTTTTTTATATCTTCCTCTATTTCTTTGTTCAATGTCCTGTAGTTTTCTGTGAGTGGATCCTTTATTTCTTTGGTTAAGTTTATTCCTAGGTATCTTAATTTTTTTTTGCTGCGATGGTAAATGGGATTGTCTTTTTAGTTTCTCTTTCTGTGAGTTCATCATTGGTGTATAAGAATGCTGTAGATTTCTTGATGTTAATTTTGTATCCTGCTACTTTGCCAAATTCATTTATTAAGTCTAGTAAATTTTTTATGGAGTTGTTGGGGTTTTCTACGTATAGTATCATGTCATCTGCGAATAATGACAGTTTCACTTCCTCCTTTCCAATTTGGATCCCTTTCATTTTTTCTAAGAATCAGATTATTTTATTTTATTTATTTATTTATTTATTTATTTATTTATTTATTTATCCTCACCCGCGGACATTTTTCCATTTTTTGTTCAGGTAGAGTGGGAGGGAGAGAGAGGAACAGAGAGAGAGAGAGAGAAACATCGATGTGAAAGGAACACATCGAGTGGCTGCCACCCGCACAACCGACCAGGGCCGGGGACAAACTGCAACCGAGGTACGTGCCCTTAGCGGGAACCGAACCCGGGTCTCTCTGGACCGCAGGCCGATGCTCTAACCGCTGAACCAAACCGGCCAGGGCAGAATCAGATTATTTTAGAATCAAGAACACACAATGTGTTTAGGTGAGCATCAGTTAATAACCTTAACAATGAAGTTATTGAAAAATGGGGGTTTTGTCCTTCCTGCTTCAACAGGTTCATCAGCAGAACAGAGTTCATCCTCCCTTGAGCCTCGCTGGATGGGGCAGCCGGCCCTCCGGTTCCTGAGTCCTGCATGCCTTGTTCTGGGGGATGGGTGGAGGGCTGGTGATGAACAGCCCTTTTTGGTGTGTGTGATTCCAGGAATAAAAGGAAAAGCACCTGGGCTTTTTTGGGAAAGTCTAGACACAGCTAGAAGGAAGGCTTGATTGCCCTGGAGGAGAAGGGAACAGGGGAGAGGATGGAATGGCTGCCTGGATTCTCTTTTTTTTTTTTAATCCTTTCCCAAGGACATTTTCCCATTCTTGTTCAGATAGAACAGGAGGGAGAGAGAGAGAGAGACAGAGAGAGAGAGAGAGAGAGAGAGAGAGAGAGAAACATTGACATGAAAGGAACACATCAAGTGGCTGCCTCCTATACAACCCCAACCAGGGGGCTGGGGACAAAGTGCAACCCAGGTACATGCCCTTAGCGGGAACCCAACCCAGGACCCTCTGGTCCAAAGGCAGATGCTCTAACCACTGAGAAAACCGGCCAGGGCAAGGATTCCTAAGGACCATGGCACAAACACCACAACTATGGTGCTTTGGCTTCCGTCCCATGGCTGAGCCTGGCATGGTGGTCATGGATATGTTTGTGAAGCAGTCCATCTTTGAATGGACCCCATAAGCATGGACCAGGGACTCCAACAGTGACCATGTTGAATCACAACTAGAGGACTTGCCTCTATTTTCTCATGGGTCATGAAAGCCCCAGAGAGAGGGCAAGAAAGCCACCAAAAAAAATGACCAACATGGGACTTCATACTGAGCTTGTTTTGTGAGAAATTGGAGCCTGATTTGATTTCATTCAGAAACATTTCCAATGGCAATACTTCTTACAGCTCAAGCGAGGCACAAAGATGCATGCCAATTCAGCGAACAGTGGTGAACGTCATGTGGAGTAACTGCTATAGAAAAACTCTCCCAAGACCAAACATTGTGTGGTGAGGGTGGGCAGGAGAGGGCAGAGGTGGACACGAAAGAGCTCAGCGCCAATCTGCATAATCTTTGGGCGATACGCTTTTTTGGAGAATTTACTTTTGGGATGAGTGCCTGGAAAATTTGTCTTTGATGTATATATTTGAAAAACGAGGAGTGCTACAAAACCACAGGTTATCACTGCAGTGTTCAGAGGGAATTTGGATTTGAGCTTGTCATTGTTATACTTTCACATTGTTATACTTTTGTGCTCAGGTTATCAGCTTTAGGAGGAGGCTGTATTTTGGGAAGTGAGAGCCTTGTTTTGGTCACTCTGTATTTTGTTTCCATTTCCTTATCCCCAGAGCTCCTGTGCTAAGTCCTTTTTTTCAGTGAAGTTTCCTGCCTTGACTCTCTGTTGGAATTTCACAATTTGGTGTCACTGGTAGATTTTCATTGTTACCTATTTTGGCGCATTGTTTATTTCCCCAGAAGCCCAGAGACCACAGAAGGGAAAACTGTGAAGGTATCTAACTAAGTTAAGGAGAGACACCTTCCCCTAAGATTTTGATACAGAAGGATCATAGTACAGCACCCTCATCCCAATTTAAATGTGAATTCAGACCTAGGAGTCAGAAATCTTGGAGGTGAGTCTGGTGGGAACATATCAGTGGGAGGGGTGCCTAGTCAAGTGCTGGGTGATGGGGAAGGGTGCTCTCTAGGGCAGCAGCTCAAGGATGCTTTGCCAGGTTGAGGATGAAAAATCATAGTGGGAAGGAGGTCAAAGCAGAAAACAAAGGGCCCATAGCAGGTGTCAAATCCAAAAGGCTAAGGCAGGAGAGAAGGAGCAAAAAAAAGCTGAGTTGGAGAAAGGGGTTGGGTTGAAGAGTCAACACCAGGTCTGTGAAGGGAATCAGGTACTAGGGCACCCTTGACACCCAGTGACTGGGTCACTCTGCAGAGGAGAGTGCTGATCCTTAGGGGCCAGCAGGTTGAACACTCACCCAAGTCCCTAGAGAGTCTACGGAACTCACCTTTATACCTATCTGCTTTTCTGAACTATCTTGCTGCCTAGATTTTGCTATGATTGGCTGAGCCAACCTATCTGCCTTAGCCTCCATCTCAAAGTAGCCAGAGAGAAGGAACCACAGAGAAAATACGAGTCCATTTGACCACCAGCCAGTAACAGTAACAAAAGAACAGTTTTGATGTAGGATCGGAGATTGACATCAGCAAGCATTTCAACTCTCTCCACTTTGGGGAAAGAGATCTAACAGCACACACCAACCAGAGCCTTCTCCCAAACTGCAGAGGGGTCTGATTTCTGTCCACTCCTTCCCCTATGTCACCTGATGGTGTGCCTCCTCCACACACTGTAGTGTGTTCTAGGCTCCTGGTCAGGCTAGATAGTAGACAGACGGAATGGCAGAGACCTGGAGCTGTATTTCTGCCTGGAGCTGGTCCTTGCTATACACCTCAGCTCCACCTGGGCCTCCAGGTCTGGGCTTCTGACTTGTTCGCCATTTCTACCTTCATTCCCTAAGCCTCTGAGTCTGGTGTCCTCTATCCTGACCCCCACCCAGCAGCCATCTCTTGGTCTGAAGTCTTACCCTTGAGTCTCAGTACCTGTCCTTTGTCCTTCCCTCCAATTATACTTGACCAATACTTCTCTCCCTTCAGTCCAGACCCTCCAGCCTGGATCTGCCTGAATGTCATGCTCTGAATCGCCAGTGGGATGTCCACTGGTTACCCCCAATCTTTCCTTAGGCCAGCCTGTTACGGAGCCCATCCTCGACCACCTGACCTGCCTCGGTGGGTCTCTCTGTGTCTTGGCCAACCTTGTACGACCGCTCCCTTGCCCTTTAAGCCATGGCTGTGCTCAGGGGTTCTAAACTCATTAAGCTCACAGCCAACCAGTAATTCTTTATGGAGCAGTCAGTGACTGTGACTGGTGCTATGGGAGCAAGTTTCCTCCAGTGAATGACAGTTGAGAGGCAACAAACATCAATTTGTGGTGATCTGAGGCCAAATGTAATTATCTTCATTTACCCTTTTGGAAGAATTATTTGACCAAATGTATTAGTTATCTAACACTGTATAACAAATTGCCTCAAAATTTAGTGGCTTAAAACAAAAAACTTAATATCTCACATTTTCTATGGCTCAGGTTTTAGCTGGGCAACTGTGGCTTGGGGTGTCTCAGAAGGTTGTAGTCAAGGTGTCAGCTGGACTACAGTGATTGGAAGGTTTGATTGTGCTGGAGGACTTACAAAGTAACGCACAGTTGGTAGTTTGATACTGAGTGCTGAAAGAACACCCCACTCCCCCCCATGAGCATCTACTTAGCTTCGTAAGTGCCCCATGATCAGGTGGCTGGCTTAAAGCAAGTAATCCAAGAGACCAAGGATGAAGCAACACTGTCTTTAATGACCTAACCTTGGAAGTCACAAACTGTCACTTCTGCCATATCCTTTTGGTCATGTAGGTCCGATTCAGTGTGGCAGGGCCAACATAAGGGCATAGGTTATAGGAGGTAAGGACTGTCAGGCACCACCTTGAAGACTGACCACCACACGAAGAACCATCCAGCTTAAAGACCAGGGAGAAAATCAAATTTATATATTAAAAAGATAATATTTGTTTAATGCTTTATCTCCACTGATGGAACAGTGCCTAGCATATAGTAGGGACTCAATAAACATCAAACGCATGATAAAAGTGAGTGCATAATTGAGTGAACAATATATATTACTTTCAGGGAATGCTATGTAGTTTTTAAAGTACTTTTCCAGATCTTATACAATTTGATCCTCACCTCAGTGCGATAGTTAGGGCTAGTATTATTAATGATGTTTTATAGAAGTATTTTTTTTTATTTTTTTATCTTTATTAATTTTAGAAAGAGAGGAAGAGAGAGAGAGAGAAACATCGATGAGAGAGAACATCAACTGGCTGCCTCCTGTATGCCCCCCACTGGGGATCAAGCCTACAACCTGGGCATGTGCCCTGATCAGGAATCGAACCGGTGACCACTTGGTGCATGGGTTGACGCTCAACCATTGAGCCACACCAGCTGGGCTATAGAGGTATTAATAGTATTATTAATACTACTGTATTGCAGACATGTGAAGCACTGCACCAAGTCACTCAGCCCTGAATCTGATGCTCCTTCCCCATGGTCTACTCTCACCGCAGGGCCATGCTGTGACCCCAGTTCACGGGGCTTTGTCCGTGCCCATTGGCTGTGAGGTGGGTATCTTAAAGTGGAGGAAATGACCCTGGGGAGATGGGGCTAACCCCCTTTTATGGCTTACCGGGCAGATTCACTGTGAAGCTACTGACATGTAGGCCTCTCGCTTACAGGTCCCTTCTAGGGCAATTCCAACTATTTGGCAGGTGAAACCGTTCCTTTGTGACTTCATTCAACAAACTGAAATGAATTCTAGATGAAAGTAACATGCTATTTAACAACATTCCCAGTGGCTCATGACAATGCAGCTGCAAGCATTCTGCTAAAATATCCATCGGTTCTCAGAAAAGGAGACATGTCCAGCTGACTTCCGGAATCCCACAAGAGAAATCTCTGTTCCATGATACCTGAAGCTGTTGACATTTTCAGTGTTTTCCAACAGTTACATTTTCTCTTTTTAGGTTTCTTTCATAGGTGGACTATTTTAAATATAGATACTAACTTGGATTTTTCCCTAAGGAAACTAATTTTTCTTTAGCTAAATAACAGAAAATTCAGATAAAAATTTGATAGATTATGAAATTGATGAAATGACATAAATTACTCTGGTATCAAGGAACATATTGTAAAGAGATAGTTCAGTGCCAAAAGCTATAATTCATTAAGAAGAGGTGTGTTTTGAAAAGAAGTAATGAATAGAGTCTCGGACTGTTGATAATATCATCTCTAGGGAGTGGTTTATCTGGGTAGGGGGAGTCTACCTCCGGAAGTCACATCTCCTTCTCAGCCCAGGGTCTGTGAGGTATAGCTTCTAACAGCGGTGGCCAGGCAGGGGACCCCGGTGAGCCTGGGCTACTCCTGTAGGCTCATGACCACCCAGCTCTCCTATGACCCATGCAACCCAGTCTCTCTCTAATGAGCCAGTTGGGAATTCTTAGGTATGAGCAAATAAAAGGAACCCTGGAGAAAAATTCTGTATTTATTTAAAATAAATATTTGTTCTCCTTGACTGCTCTATCTTTTTTCACTTTCAGAAGAATCTTTGTCTCTGGATTAACCCCACTGAAGTTATTTTTCTTATGATCTGTAAGGGGGACTTTCCATTTTTCCAACAAGAAAATAACTCTTGGGCCAAAGGCACTGTGAAAATGTGTAGTCTCTGGAAAGGCATAGACTCTCAGGGGGGCAGAATCCCTGCCACTCAACTTTGGAGAGTGCCGTTGTGTCATGAATTTTTCTTGCCTTTCCTTTGCATGTCCAGCATCACATTTCTGCCCCCACAATTTATAGTGACTGTTCTTTGGGTTGTCATGGAGAGATTTATTGGGGTGGGGTGGGATGCTGCTGGAATGCCACACAATTGTGCACATAGGGGTGTGGATGGTGAATTAGACTCCGGGCTTGGAGCTGGGAGAGCAGGCTCTAGTCTCTGTTTTCTTGCTAGGTGACCATGGGCAAGTCATTTCCTCTCCTCATGCCTCAGTTTCCCCAGTTATAAAAAGTGTGATGAACTAGATGATCTCCATTCTAGGTTTAATGATTTAAAGTTACCATGAGACTTCCGGTCAAGATGGCGGGTAGGTAAACGCGGTATCGCATCCTCCCACAACCACATCAAAGTTACAACTAAATTACAGAACAACCATCATTCAGAACTGCCTGAAATCAAGCTGAATGGAAGTCCTACAACTACGGAATTAAAGCAGCAGCCGCATCCAGACTGGTAGGAGGGGCGGAGGCAGACGGGCTGGTCCCACACCCACGTGTGGCGGATAAAAATCAGGAGGACACCTCGGCTAGGAAGGTCCTTCCTGAGGACTGAGGGGTCCCCGTACCACACCAGGTGCCCCGCTCAGGGTTCCAGTGCCAGGAAGAGAAGCCCCATCACTTCTGGCTGGAAAAACCAGCAGGAACTGAGGCTCAGGGAAGCTGACGCGGCTGGAGCCCCAGGCAGCTCCTTAAAGGGCCTGCGCACGGACTTATCGGACTCTCTCCCTCTAAGCTTGGAGGGGAGGCAGCTCGAGGGGCACCAGAGACATACAGGGAAGAACTGAGTTGTTTGGCACTGGAGCGAAGGTTGGAGAGGGGGCTTTCTCTGGGACAAACATGCTGTCAGAGGCCTTTGTCCCTTTGGTGAGCCCTTCCCTGGGGCGGCAGACAGTCCCCATATCTGGGACTCCAGCAACCTGGCTCACACTGGTAGCCTCGCCCTGGTGACACCCTGAGGCCCTCCCCAACCCAACTTTCAGGCCCACCCAAGCTGTTGCCAGTTGCTTAACCATAGGATTGGCCTTCCTTGGATCCTGCTTCCTAAATTCTTTCAAACAAGCAGCATCTGGTCTCAGCTAGCCCCATACTTCTCGTTAAGTAATACACAGAAACAAACACAGGGAGGCAGCCAAAATGAGGAGACAAAGAAACAGGTCTCAAATGAAAGAACAGAACAAAACCCCAAGAAAAGAACTAAGCGAAATGGAGATAAGCAACCTAACAGATGCTGAATTCAAAATACTACTTATAAGGATGCTCAGTGAACTTAGTAAGAACCTCAGTGAACTTAGTGAGGGCCTCAAGAGCATAAAAAAGGAGCAGTCAGAAATGAAGGATGCACAGTCAGAAATGAAGGAGGCACTAACTGAAATAAAGAATAATTTACAAAGATTCAATAGTAGAGTGGGTAAAGCAAAGAAGCAAACCATTGATTTGGAATATAAGGAAGCAAAAAACCCAATCAGAATAGCAAAAAGAAAAAAGAATCCAAAAAAATGAGGAGAGTGTAAGGAGCCTCTGGAATAACTTTAAGCGTGCCAACATTCACATCTTGGGGGTGCCAAAAGGAGAAGAGAGAGAACAAGAAATTGAAAACCTATTTGAAACAATAATGGCAGAAAACTTCCCTAACTTGGTGAAGAAAACAGACATACATGTCCAGGAAGCACAGAGAGTCCCAAACAAGATGAACTCCAAGAGGCCCACACCAAGACACATCATCATCAAAATGCAAAAGGTTCAAGACAAAGAGAGAATCTTACAAGCAGCAAGAGAAAAGCAGTTAGTTACCTACAAGGGAGTTCCCATAAGACTGTCAGCTGATTTCTCAAAAGAAACTTTGCAGGCCACAAGGGAGTGGCAAGAAATATTCAGAGTGATGAAAAGCAAGAACCTACAACCAAGATTACTCTATCCTGCAAAGCTGTCATTTAGAATTGATGGCCATATAAAGAGTTTCCCAGACAAGAAAAAGTTAAAGAAGTTCATCACCACCTATCCGTTATTGTATGAAATGATGAAGGGTCTTTTTGAAGAAAAAGATAAAATATATGAACAAACAAAATGACAATGAATACATATCTATCGACAATTGAATCTACAAATAAAATGAATAGGCAGAACAGAAGGCAAAACAGAAACATTCTCATAGATACAGAGAACATTTTATTGGTTGCCAGATGGGAGGGGGGTTGGGGGAATGGGTGGAAAAGGTGAAGGGATTAACAAATACAAATTGGTTGCTAGACTGACAAACCTCAAAGGGAAAGGGGTTGGGGGGGTGGGAAGAAATAAACCAAAGAACTTACATGCATAACCAATGGACACAAACAACAGTGTGGGAAAAGGCGGGAGGGGGGGTGGGAGTGGGGAAGAGGGGTCAATGGGGGAAAAATGAGGAACATCTGTGATACATTCAACAATAAAGATAAACAAACAAATAAACAAAAAAAAACCCAAAACCAAACAAACAAAAAAAGTAAAGTTACCATGAAAGGGGGCAAGGTGAGGTCAGGATCAGAGTACTTCGCACAGTAATTTATATAAAATTAATAATAAAGAAGGTCATTCTCTGCATATTGGGAATGGGGTGGGGAGGCGAAGAGTCCTTCTTTTAAAAGCATATTTTTGTATTACTGAATTGTATCATGCCAGGCCAATGGATGTCAAGGCATACTTATTGGGGAAGAAGCAGAGATTGTAATTATCAAAGCCAAGTTGACAAGGACCTGGCTTAGAATGACAGTGGCTGGAGCTATTAGCTGAGGCAAACCAGGAAGCCAGGTGAATAGTTAGGTACCAGGAGAAAGTCAGAAGGACAAGGTCAAAGCAAGACAGAACAAGACACTGAGCAGTATACATAGCAGCAGCTGGAATGCCTTGTAACTGAGAACCCTCCTGCCCTAGCCTGGTGCCTTTTACATGCCTCCTGCTGAGGCTGCACACCTGGCCAACCCACCTGGCCCAGGAAGGGTCATGGGGGAGACCAGTGAGTGTGGCTGGAGTGGGGAGCACACCCATCTAATGTTTTTGTATGACTAAATACTTACGCTAACAAATATGCAGAAACAATCTATTGAAGTAAAGAGAGAAAAATAGAAATTATATAATAAATTCCTATCAACTTTAAAAACTAACATGACTTAGATAGAAATTACTTAATCCTTTGACAATGTAATTAAATCTTTCAAAAATTTATATTTTTGTGTGTGAGAGAGAAGGAGAGGCAGAGAGAGAGAGAGACAGAGAGAGAGAGAGAGACATAAATTTATTGTTCCACTTACTTATGCATTCATTGGTTGACTTCTGCATGTGCCCTGGCAGGGGATCAAACCCACAACCTTGGTGTATCGGGATGATGTTCTAACCAACTGACCTACCTGGCCAGAGCTAAACATATTTTTATAAAAACAAAACTATGTACAATTTTAGCTTTTAGTGTCTGTCTGTGGTCAACAAAAAGAATTAGTATTGTGCTTCCTGTATGTTATGGATAGGCTTACAAATCTACAAACAAAAAGTATTATGATTTGTTTACTGTTGTAAAATATTCCCTAGCCATCGTATGTAACTGTTGTGACTATTGCATTAACTTTTGAGTGTCTCCAGAACGACACATCGGAACATAGAAGCAAGACGCAGACATTCAGAACTACTAGGAAATGATACTTCACTTTGAAGGACTGTTGCATTTGTACCTGAGAGGAAGAATATAAGTTAATGAATTTGCCCTGCCAACTCTCTAAGTGCATCTGCTTCTCAAATCCTGCACCCTCTGAAGGAAGGAGTCCATCTGCAACATCGGTGGCAACTCAACTCACAAAACTTCATGGCATTTGGACACAGTTTCCTTTTGATCCATAGACACTGGGCAAGAGATGAGCAGAAAGGAGTGTTTCCCTGGGGCCTGGATGCTGTTACTCATAGTGGATGGCTAGGGTTATGGGCCAAGCCGCGCCACTGCTGAGCTCTGGATCCCGAGTAACAGAGCACTCTCGTGTTCTCTAATACCGTAACTTATTTCGTGTTAGTGATATGTGATTCCTGGTAAAAAAAAAAAAAAAAAAAAAAAAAGGGCTCGGAGAAGGGGTCCCTTTTCCTGGATCTTGCCCAGATGATGAACAACGCAGTCAGTAGATGCCAGTGTGGATAAAGAATAGCTACAGGTTTCAAAGTGGAAAATAAGTTGAACTGTAGATGAAGTTCTATTTTTGAGTGTTCCTTTGTGCAGCTTTTAATCTCTCTTCCTCCCTTATAGACAGAAACAATTCCATCCTTTGAACCACTCCTATATACACATTTTTATTATCACAAATATCATATTGTAATATATAATTTAAAAACCATGTTAACATTTGTTTCCCTGGCCAGGTTGAAACTTGCGAATTAGGTTGGCAGTGCTTTGGAGCTAGATGCTCCTAAATTTGAATCCTGGTCTCATTACTTCCCAGTTGGGTGACTTTGGAAGTTTCTTAAAATGCCTGAGCCTAGTTCACTCATCTGAAAATGGGGATGGTGACATACCCCCCTCATATGGTTGTTCTGAGGCTTACTTACGATAGATAGTATTTGTAAAATGTTTAGCACAGTGTTGGCTGTTGTAGTTACTCTGTTATCAATCACTCATCAGCTATCCAAACCAAACCATCTCCTCGTCCTGCCTCACAGCGTTGACGCGCAGATCCTCCAGGCCGTGCACACCAGGGCACTTGCAAAGCTATTGCAAGGAGGCACTCTTGTCAGATCAATTTTCAAACTTAAAAGGGACACGGAGTGGAAAGACATGTGGAAGGTCTGTGCATCTTTGCGCCAACAAGGAGGGAGGAAGGGCGGAGGAATCCATCTGCCCTGACAGAGCGACAAATGCAATGTTGATCTTCAGTTGTCATTATCCTGGCGGTGACGCTCTCTGGCAAATGCTTCCTGTACTAATGGGGTGGTGGTGATGGCTCTGTGTCGAGGCTGCTCTCATCAAAAGCGGAGGAGCTGGAGATGGGGTGTAACCTGAGACCTCGCCCAGTAGGCCTGAAATCTCCACTGTGAGAGCACAGCTTTCTGAGCAGCAGACTTGCTGGGGCTCAGCTCTGCTTCTGAGATGACCCTGTCCTGCTTGTCAACCTGAAAAATACGTGCAGGCTGTCATGGGCTGGCGTGTTCCTCTGTGTCAGCAGACTTTCTTTCTAAATCCTCACTCGAGAATATTTTTCCATTTATCTTCAGATAGAGTGGTATGGAGAGAGAGAGAGACAGACAGACAGACAGACAGACATCGATGTGAGAGAGACTTATAGGCTGGTTGCCTTGGCATGACCCCGACCAAGGCCAGGTACTGAACTGTAACCCAGGTATGTGCCCTTGACCAGAATCAAACCCGCGCTTGTTTAGTCCACAGGCCAACATTCTAACAGCTGAGCCAGACTGGCAGGACTGTTATCAGACTTTCTAATCATCCTGGCCCTGAGAAGTGCCTCTGCTTCCCATTGTCCCACTGAGCACAGTATTTGCTACTTTGGGCCCTGGGAGGCAGGGTCTACAGCTGGTATTTTATGCCTTCAATGCAACAGCTGGTTGACAAACATCTGTAAGCTCCGATTCCTGTCTAGGCGATTGGCCAAGTGTGCAGGGCAGGAAGAGTGTATGGAGGCTCTTCACTCTGGCAACTTATACTCTAGTTGGGAAAAGATGCGGATGCTGCTCAGCTGTTGATGTAATGAATGCATGTCCTCAGTGTCAAATTAATGCTTTGGAGGGTGCAGGAGGGCCCCATAGAGTTTATTGAGAAGTTTAAGGGGGGGTTCTCAGAACAAGTGGGGTTTTGTGCATGTTTCTTGGCCCTGCGGTTCCCATTTACCTGCAGTGCTCATGCAGTCAGCATCGGCGGCACCACCCAGTGGCCAGGATTTGGGGCGGGCGGTGGAGGAGGGCTGTCAGACTCTAGCACACACTGGAATGAGAGAGTAAATTCTTAGAGCAACCCGGGATGTGATTTGCAAATCACTTCGCATGAACACCCGAGGCTCAGGGCCAACCCATAGAGAAGGAGAAACACCATGGGACAGCTTCCCCCAGCTCAAAGAAGGGATAGGAGGAAGCAGAGCTGCTGGGGTGGGACTGAAGCCACCTGTCAACACCAGCACTGATTTGGTAGCCATGTGAGTGAGCCACCTGGAAATTGCATCTCCCAGCACCAGTCCAGTCTTCAGGTGAACTTTCAAGCCCCAGCCAACATCTTGACCTCCTGAAAGACCCCAAGCCACCAACCTAAGCCACTCCTGGATTCCTGACTCACAGGAACCGTGAGAGCTAATACTTGTATATTATTTCAAGGCACCAAGTTTTGGGATAATTTGTTACATAGCAACAGATAACTAATGCAGGAGGGTAGACAGCTCTTGTGTTGAGATTCCCCTTGACATTTCTACTCTCTGTCCTGTTGGAAAGTCCTTCATATTCAGAGAGAACAAAAGAGAAGCCACATTGTCCCCCTGTCCTCTGTAGCTCTGGAACAGAGGATGGACAACTGATGCTGCTTCTTTGACTCTCAGCTGTGGAAGCCAACAATGCTTTAACCATTTCTACCAGGTGTCAGTACACTTATCCTTAGAAGGCCAGAGTAAGTATTTTAGGCTTTGCAGACCATATATGATATTTGTTATAATTACTCAACTCTGTCCTTGAAGCACAAATATTGTATTAGATAACACCCAAACAAACGGGCATGGCTGAGTTCTAACAAAGCTTTATTTACAAAAACAGGTGTATGATTCATGGGCCATAGTGTGCTAATCCCTGGTTTATACAACATAGGAAGGTCAGTGGCCAGATAGGCTCAGAGGGCCAGAAGGAAACTTTCTATAGCATGGAAGCTGTTCCTGACCTGCCTTACCCTGGGCCCCACCATTGTCTTCCTTTGCCTTAGGAGGCCAAGACATATAACATCTCTTGCCAACACAACTGCACATGCAGAATAGATAAGGGAGCTCCAGGTGTGCTGACAGTCAAGGCACCTGTCAGGGATGTTACAAAAGAAGTGGTCACATCTACAGGAAGGTCCCCTTCAACTCTGAGAATTACTATGAGCCAGTGGTTATTGCTTTCACACGTACTACTTCCTTTTTTTCTCGCCTCCAATTATTCTGTGGCAAATTACTCCAGACCTCAATGGCTCACTCACATAGCTGGCGAGTTGGTTCCTCTCTACACACACCTCTCCATGAGGCTGCTGAGTGTTCTTGTAACATGCGACTAGCTTCCCCCACAACGATTTATCCAAGAGACGAAGGAGCTGCAATGTCTTTAGGACCTAGGTCTGGAAGTCACACATCCACTGTACTCTATTGTTCACATAGGTCAGCTCCGATCCAATGAGCAAAAATATGAGGAGACAGGATCCCTGGGGACCATTTTGGAGGCTGGATAGAATGAGTGGGTCCTGAGGTTAGTCACTGGGAATAGTCACTATGGAAGCGCATCCACTTAAGTTTGGCTGTTGTGTGAGGAGGAACAAATAGAAGGGACACTATCACCTATTTGCTCAACTCTGTATTGGTGACTTGTTTTTCTAGGCCCTCAGTCTTGAAGGGATTAAGGCTTAGGTACAAATTGCTGTAGTTTTTAGCTACATTTGACAATTTTTCATTATTAGGGTTCCAATCTCACCATCCTTGATGCTCTGCCATTCCTAGGAGTTTGCAGTAAATGTTTGTTCCTCTATTTGGCTTCCCAGTATCCCAACATCTTCCTAGAGGAATTTCCCCTTATGTAAGTCTTGGTGGGGGCAAGTTCCTGCCTCTTTCTTCAGACTTTCTGTCAGTATTTGATTTACCCTATGTCTTTCCAATTAGCCCCTTTGCTGTTTAAATTAGCTAGCCGGTGTCTGTTGCTTGCAACCAGGGCACTCTGCTGGTCCCGCATCTCCAGCAGTTAAACTCAGAGGAAGCTTACTTGGTGTCAAAGCCATTATATTTCTTCTGTTATTGTGTAAACAGTTGCCAAAGTAGAACACAGGCATCAGAATCAAACAGACATAGGTTTGAATCCCAGCCTTTCCACTTTAATGCAACTAGTTAACTTTCAACAACTTATTTAACATCTCTGAACTGGAGTACTTCACTTGTAAAGGAAGAAAAGTAACATCTAGCTTGCAAGATTACTATGAGGATTAGTACAGAGCACTGTCTGACACATAGTAGGTGCTTAGTGACTGCTTTCACTTAATAAATGATAATGGTGATGTCAAGGATGGACATGCGCTGTGGTTCCTCCTTATGTGAAGAGTTTCAAGGGTTTCTTGAAGAGGCAAAGTTACTCCCATCTGATGACAGGTTTTTTGAACTACCTTGAATGGCCTGGACTCAATAATAATTGCTCTTTAGAATTCTCAAAGTTGGCTTCACTTGTAGAGTTGAATAGACTCTTCCAATAAAGGACTTGCTACAAGTCTCCTAGGGACTAATCCAGAGCATGATTAAGAGACACCCTGACTCCCATCTGCAATGCTTTGCAAATGAAACACTTTGTGGCCTGCCCCGAGGTCCTGGAGCACCCAAGATGATGCTACTTCAAATCTCATGGTGGTCCTTGCAATCGGGTCCCAGGTCAGCCAGATCTTGTCCTTGGATCCCTGCCTGATATAGTCTCGATGCTGCTAGAGACACACTAGATGGAAAGCCACACTCTCAGGCGCTCTGCTCCAGCGGGAGCTTCTCTCCCATCCCTTCTTTGAGTTGGGGGAAGCTTTTCATGGTCTCACCATTTCTAATGTGGCTTCCAAGTCAGTCAAGAGGTGGCTTCAGTCCTAACATGGCATCTTGCTCCCCTGAGAGAAAGTACACCATCATTTTTGTAACAACCTATTAGCTACGGGAGTGTGTGTGTGTGTGTGGGGGCTCGATGCAGGGTAAATACCTAGAGGCAAGAATTATTGCAGGCCCTCTTAGAGGCCGGATGCTACACATCTCACTCCAAATAAGGGTTCTTGTGAATGCTAAAAAGTGTCCTTTGTATGGAAAAGAGATGGATCCTCTTATTGTTCTCTGCAAGGTGGAATGGAGAACACTGTGCGGAGGCAGCCAGTACCCCTGAGTGTCAGTCCTGGCTCTGCCCCTGACCTCCTGAGTGTCCTTGAACAAGTCTTGTGCTCTGTTGGAGCTGCAGTTTTCTTAACCACAAACAAGAAAGGCTTTTGAACCTGAGTCAGTGTAGCATAGGGGTCCAGTCCCTACCACTTAACCAGTTCCTTCATCTCTGTGGACTTAAAGGTCCTCACTTGTGAAAGTGAAGATAAGAACATCCCTCTTAAGGTTGATGTGAGGAATAAACGAGAGAGGCCATATACCATGCCTAATGCATAGAAAAGGCTCAAGTGTTAGCTGCCATTGTTAGCAGCAAAAATAGCAACATCACCTCCAGCTTTAAGATCTGGATTCTGCAATCTGCTCTGAGCCCAGAGAACAAGGGGCTTCTATACCCTCCCTTCTCCTCCATCGGTTCAGACCCCTCCTGACTCCCTCTGGGGCTGGCTTTGGGCAGCTTTGCTCAGGCCTCTGGGGTAGACCTTCCTCAGTATCTGGTGGTCAAGGCACTTCACCCCTGTTATAGCTGGCTGACATTAAAAATGAAGCAACCAGAACAGTCTCAAGCTTAGAGTTGGGACCAGTGCTTGGGACAACTGTGAAATATGTGATCACAGGGTAGCAGAGATGGAATGGACCTTAGACCTCAGCTAGTTCCTGATCTGTTCACCCCTCCAACCTGTGAGGCCACCATCCCTCCTCACGAGCCCTGTTTGAGCAGTTGTCTGAAGACCCACCAGCCATCACGTGAGGTCCACGGAAGCCGCCTTTAAACGACTGCCTGCTCGAGGTCTGCCTGCCTGCCCAACCCACTCTGTAGCCACGTCATTGCGTGAAGCCTTCAGCTCCAAGTGCTCACCCCACTGCTACAGACCGTGGGGTTGAAATCCCTCCTCTCCATCCCCATTCTCCTCAGTCTTAGCCAGGAGCCCAGGCCTCTTCATGACCCATGGCTGCCAGGCCCATCGCTGAACTGCTCTGTGCATCTCAGCTCGCCTGCCCCACCTCCTCCATTCCTTCTCCTCCCCTCAGTGCCCATGACAGCAAGCTCCTCTGTACCCCCAACCTTTTCCTGGAACATCCCTTCTCTCTGCCTACTGTCTTCTCAGGTGGGGCTGCTATTCTCACTCCCCAACCCTCAGGGTCAGAAAATGGGTCTGCACCGGTCCTGCCCCATGCCCCCAGGCCACTCCCACACTCCTCTTCATCTTGTGAAAGGCCCTCCTCCTTCAGACCCAACCGTTCAGCCCTCTGCATCCCTGATACTCTCCCTGGCCTCTTGGTCAAGCCCCTCACTCACCAACCACCTTGGCTCCTGAGCCCTGGAAGTCCTTTCCACCCCAATTCCCTACCATTTCCTGGTCCTTCATCATTGTGGATAACTTTTCCAGGATCCCCTTAAACTCACTGCTAGAACACTTCTGGACCTTCGCTGCCCACTCCCTTTCCATCATCAAAAGAGCATGACCTCCCAAGCCTCAGATCTCAACATCTCACTCTCTGGCCATCATCTCCTGTCCTCCCTGCTTACCTCCTCAAGTTTCCTACAATAATTCCATGACCTCCTCGTGAACTCAGACCTACAGGTCCCTGTTCGTTCTCATTATCCATCCGTGGACTCCTGGCTTCACGTCCCTTTCTTTCTGCCTTAGATCCCATGGTCCTTCACTGCAATCACTCCCTTGCACACGCCTAGGCCTCCCTTGTACGTTCCCCTCCCTGCAATAATGTTTGACCGTGGTGCAGAGCATGAGCGAGGTACTAAGGCTCAAAGAGGTCCCGGGGCTTTTCCAGGTTTGTCCAAACTGGGCCTCAAACCCATGTCTCCTGGCCCCAAGCCCACCTCTCCTCTTGAAGGCAGCCCTTCTGGAATAGGTTGGGATGTGGATCCTGGGAAATAGGGTGTGAGTGGGGGCAGGGCACCCAGCAGAGGGGAGGGTGTTTCGTAGCAATAATCGGGACAGGAAAGGGGTGATCCAGAGGGAGTGGGGCTGAGTATTCCTCTCAGGCCCTGGAGGGGCTGAGAAGCCTTTTAGAGGCTTTTTACAGAGGTGCACGGGCCACGAAGTACAAAACCAGATGGCGTTGGTAAAACACACTGTCTGAAACCGAATTCCTCCCGGGTCCCAGCCTTCTGCAAATTCCATTCCTTTCCTCGTGGGGCTCTGGGTGCTAAGGGCCCTGCATCACTCCGCACATCAAAGATGCCCCCGCTTTTCCGGCAAAGCTCTCAAAGGCTTTTAACCAGCCTCTGACAATAAAACTGCTTTTAAATAAAAACCAAGACCCAATATTCGGCAGAAAAGGGATTAACAGGATCAGTCGGGGGATGACATCATGCTATTTTGGTTGGCATTTTCCCAGCTCAAGTGTGAGGAGTCTGGATGTGGAGGGAGGACATACATCTTTTTTCTTTTCAACTGATTTGGCCTCTCTGAGTCTAGGTCTAGAAAATCCAAGGAGCTGGCAGGAGCTGGCATGGCTGGGGGTGACCCTCCAGCAAGGTCAGGGCGGCTGCTAGCTGGAGAGGGAGAGCACTCCGGCCTGCGGGGCACGGCAGGGACTGGGATGGGCTTTTTGCTGAGTCATTCCCCTGGGACCGCAGGCAATGGGAAAGGAAAGGCCCTGTTTGGTGGTGAGGTCCTGAACTTAGAGAAAGGTGCCCTCTAAAGTGGGCAAACATCCTGGTACAACCAGTGGTGGAAAGAGACTGACACAGAACGAGGGCCTGGCCCGTTCACGCACAGACCTCTGGATGACAGCCAGCAGGCAACACCCAGAATGACAGGGCTGTGAGGGCCTTGGAGGACACCTGCTCTAGTGGTTTCCAAACTTATTCTTATTCTTTTTTAAAGGAACTCTTGCTTCAAATGAGATACTAAAGATATCCCACTGCATGCAGAAGATCGGAGGAAGAGGACATGCAAGGTTAGGAGCTTCTTGGCTGGGCCTCCCTGGCCCCTGAGGCTGCCTTGGAATCTAACACCAAATATACACACTGAAAACCTCTAATTATTCATTCAGTGAACACTTTTTAAGTGCCTGCTCTATGCCTGACACTTCTCCAGGTGTAGTGGTGCAGCAGTGAGCAAAGCCAGGCACAGTCGCCCCCTCTCTCACAGGGCTTGCATTTTAGTGTGGGAGAGAGACTTTCATGAAATAACGACACAAGTAAATGCCAACTCTCTCCTCTCCCAACATATAAGAAGAAACTCATTTGTGAAAGTGCCAGATTCTCAGCCAGGGACTCCAGACTCTGGACTACCAGGACTTTCCAGCTCGGTCCCACATGACTCTCCCATCTCACGCCCAGCTTCAGGCAGACTCTCGATACTTTCCCAGGTATAACTCATCTGTATCCTGGGCTGCCTCACCTCCCCTTTCCCTCTTCTCCCCACCAGTCATCTCTACCACCCCTGGAAAGCCCTGTGACAGCCCATGTGACTGAAGTCTTCTCTGTTGGAGGTGATCCTGATAGCCCTCCTCCGTACTTCTGTCTGGTCCAGGGAGTGGGGAACAGCTGACATTGGTGAAGGAATCTGGGCAGCATTCTCAATCCTGCTACTGAGACCTTACACAAGTCACCCAATCTCACAGAGGAGCCCAGGGACTCACCTTGGACACACTTGATCTCAGGTGTACACAGTCCCCTACTTCAGGATACTTGGAAGGCCAGGGTGGAGTCTTTCGTTTTGTCTTCTCCCATGACTAAGTTCAGAGCCTCAAGTTCATTAGGAGCCGGACATGATATTGGTTCATCACTAGTGCATTTTGCTGGGTGCTCCTGGGCCAGAGTCTCTCACTTGCTCATTGCTGTATCAGGGCAGGTTCTGGTCCACTGCTCTGAGCTTTCCTCTCTTGGGAAGACTGAAGGCGCTCCTTCTTGGATCACATTCACACTCCACACATTTCTTGAGCACCTACTACATATCAGGTTCTATGCTAGGGATGGCATCTTCCCTTCCCTTTAAAGAATGTAAGATCTAGGGGAGGAAGCAGCCAAGTAAAGAAACAATGACAGTATTGTATGCTGGGTAGAGTCAGGGATGCCACCCAGGCATGGGGTCCCCTCCCACCTTCTTTCAGAGCAATGCCCTCTAATCAACAAAAGCGAGCAGAAGGTCGGGTTAGCCACCTGTCCTCTCAGGGCCTCCCGTAGCATTGGGAGTCCACCTCCTGGAAACCTGAAGTCAGACACCTGAGAGGCTAAGGTCCCTCTTCTCTGAGCCAGTGAGTGGATGAGTGCTCCTTTGCTACCCCGTCTTGTTGGGCTTCCTAGAACAGCTATGCCAGGCTGAATGGGCATAAGCTAAGCTCCGTACTGAAGAGGTCACAGCTACTTTGGAATTATAATATAGGAGAATAAAAGTCAACTTTCTTGTTAATTTGGGTTTTCTCCTGAATTTCAAAGAAAAAGCACTTACAATAAAGTCCATCAATTACAGGGGTCCCAGTGACATTCTTTTACACCTGACCTGGTTCACCAAAGCCTGAGCTTCTCTCACACTTTAGCAAAGGTTAGGTATTCAAATCTCTACCATCCTCTCCTCTCCAGTGCCTCTCATGGCCACTCAAATCCTAGCAGGGACCAAGGAGGGAGAAGTTCCAAGTCCTGCAGTCCATGGCCAACAATTGACATGAATCCTTCTCTTTGAATTTCTTCTCAACAGTCCCATCAGTGTGAGCCGTATGCATGTGGGTTCTGTGATCTAATAGCGCCATTCAATTATGACTATACTCTTTTTCCCCCGAGAGTAATTAATTCTGGGAAATAGTACTGTTTAAGCTACACAAAAGAAATTCAGCTGTTCACACTGGGTTGAAACAGGTGAATGATAAATTTTATGGATCTCTGCAAGCCAGTTGTTAAACATAATTATTATTAAATAGTAAATTATATAAACTTATAATTAAATACATTATATTAAAAACTTTTAAAAAATTCTCACCCGAGAATATTTTTCCATTTATTTTCAGATAGAGTGAGAGTGAAAGGGAGAGGGAGGGACAGGGAGAGGGAGAGAGAGAGAGAGAGAGAGAGAGAGAGAGAGAGAGATGAGAGAGATACATTGACTGCCTCCCACATGACCCTGACAAGGGCCAGGGACTGAACTGCAACCGAGGTATGGGCCCTTGACTGGAATTGAACCTGCAACTCTTTGGTCCGTGGGCTGACACTCTAACTGCTAAGCCAAACTGGCCAGGACTATATTAAAACAAATTTAATAAATACTAAAAAAATCATTACTTCTGATTTTTAGACTGATCAACATAGCAGCAGACAGGACTGGAGTGAGGGTGAGAGTGTGAGTGGGTTAGCATGTGTGAGAGAGAGTGTACATAGGTGTGAGTGTGGGCATCTGCCTGTTGTGGGAGGAACCCAAGTGGGCCATTTTGGCACTCCTGGTGGAGGGAGATGCCAGCTATAGACGTGCACTACCTGTCTGGGTGCTTCTCCACCCTCAGGATCAGGGAGTGTGCCATTTTGGAGGATCCTTAGTATTATCCTTGGGAGGAGGCTTCAGGGACCAGAGACCCAGCACCCTGAGGCCACAGATAGGCATGCTTAGCCCCACCTTCTCTCCCCTGGCAGCAGAGGGCTGCTGCTCTCTTGGAACCCACCAGCAGCAGAGGGTCCTACTGTCCTGCAGGACTGCCAGCATCAGAGGGCTGCTGCCACCGTGGGACCCACCAGCAGAGGGCCACTAGCCCCACTGCAGCCATGAGCTTCTGGCACTGCAGACCCCCTCACAGCAGAGAGCCATGGCCCACTGCTACCACTGAGAGCTACTAACACCTCCAAACAACTGGACTTGATCTGAGATCTGGTGCACATGACCCGCTGCAACCCAGCACACCTGGATGCACCAACCTGTTTTTGTGACCTGGCCTGACCCACCTGGCCCTGGAACACTGGACTGATAAAATGGTGAGATAAAGAAACAATCCCCACATGAAAGAAAAGGAACTAAATGAAATGGAGGCAAGCAATGTATCAGATAAAGAATTTAAAGCAATGGTTATAAGGGTACTCAAACAACTTAGTGAGAATTACAAGCAACTCAATGAGAATTACAGAGAACCCAGTGGAAACCACATCAGCATGAAGAAAGTAGTAGAAACTATGAATAAGAATTAAGTGGAGCCCTGGCCGGTTTGGCTCAGCGGTTGGAGCGTCAGCCTGCAGACCAGAAAGTCCTGGGTTCGGTTCCCCCTAGGGGCAGGTACCAAAAAAAAAAAAAAAAAAAAAGAAAAAAGAATCAAGTGGAAATGAAGAATGACATAGCTGAAATAGAAAATACCCTGGAAGGATTCAATAGTAGAGTAGAAGAAGTTAAAGACTAAATCAGTGAGTTAGAAGACAAGGTAGAAACACACACGCACAAAAAGAGCAGTAAAGGAAAAACAAAATAAAAAAGGAGAAGGAGAGTTTAAGGGGGCTTTAGGACAATACAAAACATAACAACATTAGCATCATAGAGGTACCAGAAGGACAAGAATCAGAGAAAGAAATATAAAACCAGTTAGAAGAAATAATGACAGAAAACTTCCCTAATCTGGTGAAGAGAAAAGTCACACAAGTCCAGGAAACACAGAGAGTCCCAATCAATATGAACCCCAAAAGACCCACGCCCAGACACATGATAATTGAAATGGCAAATGTTAAAGACAAAGAAAGAATCTTAAAAGGCAGCAAGAAACACAAAGTTACTTATAAGGGAACTCCCATTAGACAGTCAGTTGATTTCTCAATATAACACTGCAGGCCAGAGGGGAGTGGCATGAAGTATACAAAGTAATGAAAAGCAAGGAACTGAATCCAAGACTACTCTATCCAGCAAGGCTATCATTCAAAATTGAAGGTGAAAAAAGAGCTTGGCAGAAAAAGATAAAAAGGCTAAAGGAGTTTACCACCACTAAACCAGCACTGCAAGAAATGCTAAAGGGACTGTTGTAAGAAGAAAAAACAGAGAAGAATACAGCATAAAAAATGAAAATGGCAACAAATAAGTACCTATCCATAACAACCTTAAATGAAATGGCTTAAATGCTATAATCAAAAGACATAGGATAGCTGAATGGATAAGAAAACATGACCCATATATATGCTGTCTACAAGAGACCCACCCCAGAACAAAAGACTCACACAGGATGAAAGTGAAGGAATGGAAAAATTTTTTCCATGCAAATGGAGACAAACAAACAAAAAGCAGGGCTAGCAATATTCATATCTGATAAAACAGACTTCAAAATGAAGGCCATAATAAGAGACAAAAAAGTTCACTACATGATATTAAAAGGATCAATCCAACAAGAGAATATAACCCTGGTAAGCATATATGCATCCAATGTAGAAGTACCAAAATATAATTAAATACTTCTGGAGGACTTTGAGGAAGAGATCAACAGCAATACAATCATAGTACGGGATTTTAACACCCCACTGACATCACTGGATAGATCTTCTAGACAGAAATTAACAAGGAAACAGAGACCTTAAATGGTGCACGAGAGCAGATAGATTTAATTGATATTTACAGGACATTTCACCTCTAAACTGCAAAATATACATTCTTTTCAAGTGCATATGGGACATTCTTAAAGATAGACCACATGCTAGGGCACAAACTAAGTCTCTATAAGTTCAAGAAGATTGAAATCATATCAAGCATATTTTTGGATCACAATGGCATGAAACTAGAAATCAATTACAATAAAAACTCAAAAACATTCAAACACATGGAGGCTATACAGCATGTTATTAAACAATGCTGGGTTACCAATGAGATCAAGGAAGAAATAAAAAACGTCCAGGAAACTAATAAAAATGAGCACACAACACAGAATCTATGGGACACAGTGAAAGCAGTCCCGAGGCGGAAATTTATACCATTACAGGCCTCAAGAAAAAAGAAAAATTTCTAGCAAACTATCTAAGCGTACAACTTAAAGATTTAGAAAGAGAACAAAAAGAAATACCCAGAGTAAGTAGAAGGAAGGAAATAATAATGATCAGAGTGGAAATAAAAGACATAGAGACTAAAAAAATAACAAACAAACAAAAAACAAAAGATCATTGAAACCAAGGGCTGGTTCTTTAAAAAGATAAACAAGATTGATTAACCTTTAGCCAGACACACCAAGAAACAGAGAGGACCCAAATAAATAAAATCAGAAATGAAAGACGTGAAGTAACAACTGATGCCACAGAAATACAAAGGATTATAAGAAAATACTATGAACAATTATATGCTGACAAATTGGACAACCTAGGTGAAATGGACAAACTCCTACAATCATACAGTCTTCCAAAACTTAACCAGGTAGAGTCAGAAAACCTGAACAGACCAATAACAACTCAGGAAATTGAAGCAGTAATCAATAAACTACCAGCAAACAAAAGCCCTGGTCTGGACGGCTTCATAGGAGAGTTTTACCAAACAGTCAAAGAAGAACTAACACCTAGTCCTCTCAAACTTTTCCGAAAAATTCAAGAGGAAGAAAGACTTCCAAGCTCTTTCTATGAGGCCAGCATAATCCTAATTTCAAAACTAGATAAAGACACTACAAAGAAAATTATAGGCCAATATCCCTGATGAACATAGATGCCCAAATCCTCAATAAAATATTAGTAAATAGCATCCAGCAATACATTAAAAAAATTATTCACCATGACCAAGTGTGATTTATCCCAGGGATGCAAGGCTGGTACAATATTTACAAATCAATAAATGTGATACACTACATAAACAAAATGAAAGATAAAAATCATATGATCATATCAATAGATGCTAAAAAAGCATTTGACAAAATCCAGCACCCATTTTTGATAAAAACTCAGCAAGTGGAATAGAAGTATCATACCTCAACATAATAAATGCCATATATGACAAAAAATGCTCAATGTCACTAAATCATCAGAGAGAGGCAAATTAAAATGACTATGAGGTATCACTTCCTGCCAGAATGGCTGCCATCAACAAATCATCAAACAACAAGTGTTGGCGAGGATGTGGAGAAAAGGGGACTCTAGTACACTGCTGGTGGAAATGCAGACTGATGCAACCACTATGGAAAACACTATGGTGTTACCTCAAAAAATTAAAAATTGAACTGCCATTTGACCCAGGGATCCCACTTCTAGGAATATATCCTAAGAAGCCTGAAACTCCAATCAGAAAGAATATATGTACCCCTATGTTCATAGCAGTACTATTTACAATAGCTAAGATCTGGAAACAGCCCAAGTGTCCATCAATAGATGAATGGATGAAAAAGCTGTGGTACACATACACAATGGAATACTATGCAGCTGTAAGAAAGAAAGATTTCATATCCTTTGAGATGACATGGAGGGACCTGGAGAGTATTATCCTAAGCAAAATAAACCAGTCAGAGAAAGACCAGTATCACATGACCTCACTTATTTGTGGAATTTAATAAATAAACTGATGAACAAAATAGATCCCGAGACATGGAAGTAGGGAACAGACTGACAAACCTCAGAGGGAAGGTGTGGGTGGCAGGAAGAGATAAACCAAAGAACTTAATATGCACAACCAATGGACACCGACAACAGTGTGATGAAGGCAGGGGTGGGGTGGGTGTGGGGAGGAGCGTGTCAATGAGGGGAAAAAAGGAGAGACATATGAAATACTTTCAACAATAAAGATAAATTTAAAAAAATCATTTCCTAGTTGTTTTATAACACTTAACTATTATTTCTGGTTTTGAAGTTATTTACATTTATCATAATCTATATATGGTGGAATACCATACATGTGCTACTTACTGAACTTCACTACCCAACTCTACGTTCAGTGACATTGGTAGCTTGAAGGCAGCCATGGTGAGAGTATTTACATCATGGAAACTGGCAAACACTACGAGTCAGGCTCCTTCCCCATACTCGGAGCTGGTTGATAAGCCATCACCAGCCCTGCACTGGAGACAGACCATGTCTAGCTCTGCACTCCTCCACCCTCCTCATGCCATTTGCAGGGTAGCACTTGGTTTCTTGCTAGCTCTGCCTGGGGCCTATTGGAGCTAACAGCCCTTAACGGCAGCTGCCTTAAGTACTCAAGGAAAGGCTGGGTCCTGTTTTAGGGGATGGTTGATAATTCTGGAAATAAGAGGCATATGTTGACTGCTCGGTGAACACTGGCTCTGACCCAACCTGGAGGGGTGAAGGTAGGGAGGGTCTTCCTGAGGAAGAATGCCCGAACGAGGCGGCCTTCACACTCCTGCAGGATGTGCGGCCAGCGGACGCACCTGGTGCCTCTCTCTAGAGCATCAATTTACTAAATGCTAAGTAATTAAAAACATTGTTTTTAAAATAAAACATACATGAGACTATTTTGCAGAATACAAAATTTGGATAAATATTTAAATGAAAACAAGAGACATGTATAAATTTGTCCTACCTGACCGGCTCCTAAGCCCATGGCCCCAGACCCCAGGGGTACGTATCCATTCTCCTTTGACATTAAAAGTCTTTGGCAGAAAAATTTGAGCAGCCCTGGGCTAAAGGTCTTTGAGCTCTCCATAGAAATGACTTGAACAGAACCTGGAGAGGAAGTGGCTGGGGCATTCCAGGAAGTAGAATTCAGTAGAAAAGAGCAAGGCCTTGGATGGGATACTTGGGTCTGAATTCCTGTTCCGCCACTTATTCAAATATGTTCTTATTAATTTTTTAGAGAGAGACAGAGATACATCAGTGTGAGAAACATCCTTTGGCTGCCTCCTGCATGCCCCAACTGGGGATCGAGCCCAAAATCTGGGCATGTGCCCTGACCCGGAATCAAACCGGGACCTCTCAGCTCATGGGACGATGCTCAATCCACTGAGCCAAACTGGCCGGGCTCTTCTGCCACGGGGTGATCTCAGGTAGGTCATTTAACTGCTCCCACATCTATAAACTGAGGATAGTAATTGTAACTACTAATGGTTGTTTCAAAGATGAACTTAGATGTGTGTGCAGCATTTAGAGCACTATTAGCACTTGTTTTTTTCAATTATTTCAAGCAGAAGAAACTGTAGGAGTAAAGCCCAGAGCCTGGACAGCTGGGCTCAAGAAAGAGCAAGCAGTTCATGGTGTGAGGGCAGGGTGTGTACCTAGGGGAGGTGGAAGACAAGGCTGGGGGCGCTTTCCTGTCTAATCTGCAAGACCTATGGACCGGCACACCCAGTGCCCCCAGGCAACTCCCTCAGTTCTTCCCTGCACAGGGAGAGGGAGGGGTTCGCTGATCTCCAAGATTGCTTCTGGTGCCCACAGCCTACACCTTCTGTCATCTTTTCTCTAAGTCTTCTTTTTCTGAACACCCACACAGAACATTGGGATCCTTACTGTTCAATGATTAAATACATTTTTATATTGTTTACTGGTTCTCTTATGAATGAGCCTTTTCATCTCCAAACAACAAAGACAAGTATATATTTGATTTTAAAAGCTAAGCTGAAGAGACAACACAGTTATATGAAATTACCTTTAGAAGAGATACATTTCATGGCAAATTGGGGCACAACAGCGAGGGCAGAACTCTATGTTCCTGGGAGTCAGAGAGATTTGGTTTGCAGTGCTGGCCCACGGACCACCAGAAACTGCTGCTTCTTTTAACTTTAGTTTCCTCCTCTCTGAAATGGGTTGGTAACGAAAGTGTCTGCCTCGTAGGGTTATTGTGAAAATCAAATGACATAAGCCACGTGAAATCTGAGAGGCCAGGATAAGGCTCCTTTGCCCCTGGATCTGTTACAGGATGAGGAGGCTGGGGATGGCTCCCTCCCTGCTGGGCACTGCCAGTCAGCAGGCTCCTGCCATGCTACTCGCTCCACACAGCTCTGTCTCCCCCCTCTTATCCCTTTAGCCAAGGGTGGCAATGGTTCCGTGCCATCCACCCTGCGATACTGCAGTCTCTTGTGTGGTTCCCCTACAATCTACCCACATTTTTGTTAATAGCGCCTTTATTTAACTCTCCTCAAATTACTTGATTAGAGTGTTCAACCTGTGTCTTGTGGGGCCTGACCAATAGACTTAGCATAGTACCTGGCTCATAGTAGGTGCTCAACAAATGGAAGCGATTATTTACATGCAGAATAGAAAGCTCTGTGCCCTGTTAAAGGAATACCTGGGCGTATTTACCCAGCGATACTCATTGATTCAACAGCTACTTATCATATATGTTATTTAAGTTTATTTTTCATTTATTATGAAGCACCTCCTATGTGGCAGTCAGCAAGGTCTCTGGGGATTAAATTCTTGCCTATCGGTTTCAGCAGGGGAGGGATTTTGCTGGCATTTCCTCTTTCATGCCAATGGACAAGCAAATCAACAGTCTCAAGGTGAGGAATCAGTCAGAGCCTTACCAAGAACGGAGCAATAAATCATTATCAGGAAAATGAGGTCCACTCACCAAGTGTTGTCTGGGGAGGGCAAAGCCACAGTGGATAAATGGCCCTGTCTAAATGGGCCTTGCTCTGGCCCTAACCTAGATGTGAAGTCACTTACCAAGGACTTGGAGGATTCCCTAAGTGAGGGTAGAGCCCTAGATGGGGCTTGGGGGCCTGGGTTCTGGGCCCTGTTGAGCTGCTCCTTTTTGTGGGTGGACAGTGACTACCCTCTCAGGACTTGGTTTTTTCCTCTGTAAATTAACCCTCCAAGGATCTCTGCATTTTAATTAGCATATGGTCCTATGTGTGTGGAAAACAATGTTCTTCACTCAGTTTAACCTCCTTTGCCCCTGCTCCTGCTGAAGACACCGCCGGGCTCCGCCTGACTGACCAGGCAGAGATTCTTGCTCCAGCCGACAGCTTTGATCATGACAGGGTCCAGTCTGAACTCTTATTACAGAGCAGCTTTTCACTCAACACACTTAAAACAACAAACACACTTAAACACATACTTTAGTCAGCTCCTAAACATGGACTTCATGTGTTTTATAGTTTTTCTAACATATATGAACAGTTTGTTCATTTATACACTAATGCCATCTCCTGTACTCAGGGGTATGGGAGACAGTTTGGTCAGCAGTGACTTAGAGGTGGAGCCGACCTTCTGCTGCCTCAGTGAGGCATCCTCGGAGGTCGCTGGGATTTGGGGGGAGCACCACATCAGTAAAGATAAAGAGCAAAAGTTGAGGGGCTTACACATTGCTAAAAGTCTTAGGAAATCAGTTTGGCAATATGTACTAGGAGCCTTATAACATTTAAACTGATACTTCTAGAAAATAAGTCCTGAGATAATAACCCCCCAAAGCAGAAACACCTTGATTTATTTCATAATTCCAGGCACAATGGCAAACATTTTGGCAGTAGTCTTAAGATTCTGATTATTGAGATAAATCATGGTGTATCCTTCTTTATGAAATATTATGCAGCTACTAAAATTATGCTTACTCTATAAAATTAAGTGAAAAAGGACATACACAAATGGTTATTAAATGTGGGGTGATCATTACTATATAAAATCAAATATACATAGAAGAAAGACTTGCAAACGATATTACTAAATGTTAGCACAGGTTTTTGGAGAGTGGGACTATAGTTTTTCCTTCTCTTTTCTACCTCTTTATTATTGCCAAGTTTAAAAAATAATTTTATGGGCGAGGGAATTAAACCGTTGATAAGATTATTTATGTATCTTTTACATCTAGTCTCTGGACAGTGATACTGCCATTGCTGTGATGGCCCCAAGTCATTCAGTCAGAAGGAGAGCTTCTAAAAAGATGAGGTATAATGGTGTGTGTGTGTGTGTGTGTGTGTGTGTGTTCGCACACATGTGTATGTAGGGGTGTGTCAAGTGAGTGGCTACTGAGGAACATTACAGATTGACAGGGAGTCCCTAGTAAAGGGAGCCTCAGACAAAATCCCTGAGCCTTTGGTCACAGCCTACATGGCCACTGCCCTGGCAGTGATTGAAAACACATTGTCCTCTCAGAGAAATGCCCAGCCTGATATCTCAAATTATTGCCCAGGACCAGGAGGAGAGAGTGGAGGGGTCCCTAGGGGTACGATGCCTCCTCCTGGATGTCTTCAGGACAGCCCTTTGGCAATCAAGGTTTTGGAGACCCTGGTCAGTAAGTACCATGGGAGCCCCGAGGCAGGCACTGAGCTAGGCATAGACACTCTAGGAGCTAGAAAACAAGCATTGGGATGACATGAATTAATAAAAACAGAATAACCAGAACAACAGAATGCCTCCTCTTCTCTGAATGTCTACAATGCACGAGCATACAGTGACAATGTTATATGAATTTTATCCCATTTAATACTCATAACTGCCCTAGGAGAAAGGGTTATAGCTCCTATTTTGTGGATGAATAAACAGACTCAGAGATGTTAAGTAACTTGTGCAAGGCCACACAGCTAGGATTCTCATGCAGGTCTGGCTGATTCCAACACGTCAGCTCTTTCTGCCCTGGCTCTCCATGGAAGGAATGTAATGCCATCTGCCCGCTCCCCTGCTTTACCAGTTCTGTTGCAGGGTTGGGTAATTGGGGATATGGTAACAAATCAAGCAGTGGCTCCTGGGGGATACAAACCACAAGTGCTGCTCCCACTTGCTTAAGTCAAGTTCATTTTAGCCTTTCTTGGGCTGCCACCGGTGCTCAGCCATGGAGAGAGCCAGGTTCCATGGGAAGTGCTGAGATGTTAATGTGTACACATGTGATGTACTGGGGCCTCATCAGGCTATCCTTTATTAAGCAGTCATGTTGAATACCTTCATATTAATAGGAAAACGTATGGTTAAGAGCTTCCCTTTCTCCCTGGCTCTCTCTCACTCATCAAGATTCAGCCTGGAGCACATACATATTTGTGGTTATATTATTAACCCCTAAAACAGGTTAGAAATGATGACAGCTGTAATCTCTCTCTTTCTCTCTCTCTCTCTCTACACACACACACACACACACACACACACACTCACTCCTTCATGCCATAACAATTTGCTGAAAATAATGACTTAATCATATTAACCTAATTGCTAGGTTGAAATAATGATAATGACGACGATAGTAATAATAAAAGAATTGCTCTCAAATTATCCTGAGTGATGTTGCAACATCAGCTGCCATACTCATTCCCAAGACACAATTTGCATTTTAAGATTCCGTTCCAGTCAGGCAAATGGCTCCCCAGGAAGATAAATGAGTCTTTAATACGTTTTTTTCTTGCCTAGAGGGAAATCATACTTCTTTCTGCAAAAGCCAGTGAACACCAATTTCTAGGCAGGATTCAGGCCAAGCGTCCAAATGAGCAGACTTCCAGGGGGGCAGACTGAAAATAAAATCTGCCTAAAATCCTGGGCTCCGACTTAAAGTGGTCTCTTTCATGGCATTGCATTTCGCTATGGTTTCGGCGAAGGCCACCCCCTGGCTCTCTGGGGCAGAAGTGGTGGGAGTTTTTGTGGAATGCCTCTGCAAGCCAGGGTGAAGGTCTTTCCTCCAGCCATGGTGGGCAGACTATAGTCTGAAATGCTCCAGCTAATTAAAGACACAGAGATGAGATGACGATCCCAAAGGTCTCTCAATGAAGACTTACCGAGTGCCTACTCTATGTGGTTCTATGTAAGTGAAGATGACAAAATATAGCCTTTGCTCTCTAGAGTTCATAGCTAGTAAAGAAGAAACATGGACACAAACAATTACTTATACTTAAAGTGCTCTAGAAAAGAGGCTTTGGGAGCCAAGGGTAAGCTGAGTCAATCACAATTGAGAGTGACAACTGAACTGGATCTTAAAGTATGAAAAGGAATTCACCAGATGAGGTTGGTGTGGGGAGGCAGTTGGAGGGTATGCAGGAGAAGAAGGGTATTCTAGACAAAGACATTAGCATAAGCAAAGGGAGGAATAAAAGGTATTTGAGCAATAACCCCCTCCAGCACTACTCTAACTCCTGTCCACCTGCCCTAGTTTTCAGGCTGCCATCTGCTTTCTTAGCCCCAGTCTTTTGGGGTGCCCCCGCGCTAGGAAGATGTCCCAGGGCCAGTAACCATATTTATGTTGTTCTTTTTTACATAATATTTTGTTGTCATTCAGTTATGAGATATTTGATAATTTCCACGATTATTCTTTCTTTGACCCATTAATTATTGAGAAGTATGTTCAGGAATTTTCTTAGCACACGTGTTTTGTGTGAAAGTGTTTTGGGTACTGACAAAGCTTTGTTGCGCTGACATCAGAGCACGTGACCTGTATAGTACCAATTCTTTAGTGCCTTTTGATATTTCCTTTGGGGCCGAGGGAATTCCTGTAAGTATGTACTTGAAAAGCGATTTTTGTTTTTACTTATGAGATGCAAGCGTCCATAAATAACTGGGATTCAAGTTTATATCTTTCACAATTTTTTGGTGTTTGAACGCTTTCTAAAAGAAGTGATTAAACTCTACCACTATAATTGTGGATTGTCAATATCTCCTTATAATGTCATCAGGTTTTGCTTTATATATTTTGTGGCTGTGTTGTAAGCTACATTCAGGTTCAGCATAGTTATATATATATTTTCAATAAATTGTTCCTTCTATTAAGATCTTCTTTATTGCCAAGTTTCTGTCTTAAGGCCTGTTTTGTTTCAAATTAATAATGTTAAGTCAGCTTTCTTTTAGTTAATACTTACTTGGTATATATTTTCCTAATCTTTTGCTTTCGGCCCTTTTCTGTCTTTGGTTTTAGAAATGTCCTTTCTGAATAACTTTTAGCTAAATTCCAGTGCCTAAAACATAGTAGGTGCTCAATAAATATTTCTTGAATGAGTGAATGAATGGAAAAAAATTAAATCCAATCTGAAAATTTGTCCTTTAGCAGATGAGTTTAACCTGTTTAAGTTTGTTGTGATTATTGATATATTTGACTTCTGCCATTTTTTGGTTTTCTAATTACTGCTTGTTTTGTCTTTCCTTCTCTTTTTTTCTGCTTAATTGCCTACTACTGGATTGGTTCAAATATGCTTGATTACGTTTCCTTTCCTACTAGTTTGAAAGTGATTTGTTTTCTGTTCTTTATTTGAGCAATGGCGCAATCACCTCCCATCTCTATTTACCAGGAAGAAAATAGGAAAATAAATAACAACTATTTATTGAATATCTTGTGATAAGCATCATGCCAGACATTCATTTACTATGTCCTTTGGAGAGCACAAAGCCCTGTAAATTCAATATGAGTATCCCCATTTTATAGACAGGAAAACTGAGACTCAGAGAATTAAGTAACCTCCCCAAGGCCCAACAGCCAGTGACCAGTGGATCTGGAATTGAAACCCATTCAACCCATTCTGGGTGATCCTGGAGGCTACGCACTTCCCACTGCCGGCCACGCTGCGGACGAAGGCCAGTCTCAGACTGTTCTCTTGGCCTGTCAGCAGACCTTGTTACCTCTGTGTCCCAGCGATAACACAGAAATGAAAATGAAAGGAGACAGGTGTGGGTACTCCTTCTGAGCTAGAGAAAACCAAAAGCTGATGAGTAAAACCCTCCACAATAAAATCCTCCACAAGCTGGATGACTCTTTTGAAATGATAAGAGTTGACCACTTACTGTCTTCTGAAATGTTTTCTCTTTAACCAGCAGATTGTTGTACACAGCCAGAGCCCCTTAAAAACCAGACACAAAAGACTAGTTCTTGCCGCTATCGCTACACACTGTTCTTCACGTGTTTGTTCTTTCTTCAAAGAGGCGGCTCTGCTTTGATTTCCTTCCTCTGTAAGGAGGGCTTCTGAGGACCCAGCTTAGTGAGAGGCAGAGTTTTAGAGCCGCATGGTCACTGCTGTAGGAAAGCAAGGACAAAGCTTCTGAGGCCGTGTCAACATGCAGTGAGCCTTTGATGGGGTCACCCGTAGAGGAGGTGGGTACAATGAATGAGATTACCCACAATTCCTCTAGCTCTCAGCATTCCTATAGCAGAAAACAATGCCCAGTGGAATGATAATCCTGGTGTTGAATGTCCTGCTCATTTTGCAGGGCTACAGGTGCATCTTTATCTGAAAGGGTGGAGTTCCTTTCCAGGATGAGAGTATGAAAGAATGTGACCAAATTCCTGAAATACCATTCAGGATCTGCAGCCATGCCCAGTACTTGCAACGGTTTGGGTGATTCCAGAGAGAGCAGCCCAGGACTGGCCAGAGGGCAGTGCTGGGATTCATCTCCGGTGGAAGCACGTGAGAGAGACTGACTCCTGAGAGGCATTTTTCAAAGTGTAGACTACCTGTGGGAAGGGGAGCAGGTGTGCTTGTTAAATGCTAATTAGGGCTCTACTCTAGACTTACTGAATCAGAATCTAGCAGGGGATCCCAGGAATCTATGTTGTCAGTAAGTGGCCCAGGTCATTTTGGTGCTGAGTCTAAATTATTCTTCAGGGGCTCTCAACAGGTGCCAGGGGCTGAGCCCCAGCTTTCCCTTCGGCTTGCTGTGTGACCTTGAGCAAGTCACTTTACCACCCGGGGCCTCATTTCCTTGCCTATTAAACAGGAGCCTCCTGAGTTTCTTAATGGAGGAACCAGGCCAGAACTAAGGACTCATCTCTTCATTTTGGACATATGAGTTTGAAGTGAGAGCAGGACTTATGAAAGGAGACAATTATAGCTAGATTTATTGTGTGCTTACTGCGTGCCAGGCATGGTCATAGAAATGCATGTATACAAGTTCATTTTGTTGTAACGTGTCAGCGAGATAACCAGAGACGCACAGCCGAATTGTAAAGGAGCACTTCATTACACGGGCGGGCTGCGGGGTACAGCTTCCCCAGATCCTCAGCAGCGATTCTTCTTGCTCCTCCGATTTTAAAGACAGAAACCCCATCCCCATTTTGGCCCCCACCCCCAGGGGACCGGTACAATAGTGAGTGTGACCTCGATTACTACGGAAGTCAAAATTAGCATTATTCACCGGGCTCACAAGTACCTGTAAATGCTGATACTCAATACTGCACATGCCTCCCAACATGTGAGGCAACTATAATCTTAGGCAAAATCCTTTACTTCTAGGGGTAATTAATCTATTATTGGAAAAATATCGAGGAAGGTCTACTGATGATAAAAATGGAATTTAGTCGCCTTTCTTTGGGTAATTGGGAATATGGTAACAAATCAAGTACAGCCCTATGAGGTTAAGTATTTTCCTATTCTCATTCTATAGATAAAGAAAATGAGGCAAAGAAAGATTAAGGTCAAATAGGTAGTAAGAGGTGGAACTGGGTTTCAGACCCAGACAGTCAGACCCCAGGGCTCCTTCTTAACAACAAGGGTATATATATTATCTCAGCCATAAACGTCCTGCCGGCAACAGGAAATAGCAGACGCTTGGCCATCAGGCAACTGTTGCAGGTAGAAAGCTAGAGAGGTGTGCAAGGAGCAGATAGCTGAAGCACCAATAAATACCTGCTGACTTACCAACCCCAGGGAACACAGCCCTACCCACTTCCACAGGGTTGTAAATGTAACTCAGATGCAGGGTGGGGGCTGGGGGAGAGCAAAGGGCACTTTCAGAGTGCTGTGCCCCTGCCTGCCCAGGGCTAGAGATAATGGCTGTCACTTACTTTTTTCTTACTTTGATTTAAAGCAGATAGTCCCTGCTTGTTGTTTCGGCTCTTCGAAGGCACATTGGAATTTAGGAAATGACTATGAAGCCACACTCCCTTCGCCAGAGGTGACTTGTTCAATAGCTAACCCTGGGGCCTGATCTGGCGTCAGGCAGAGACTGGGCCAGAATTTTCGTGGGTCAAGCAGTTCCTCTGGAAGCCTCAGTTACAGTGAGTGCGGCCTCCTGATGCTGATGAGCGAGGGCTTGGAGCTTCGTGGAAGAAAAGGACCTTGTTTGGTGACAGAAGCCATCCCATAGCTTTCTTGTCTCTGCTGCTCTCCCTGGGGAAGGAGGGAGGTTCCCTTTTCTGGCCCAGCATCAATTCTCACCTTGGTGATGAGGATTCCCAGGCCCCACCTCTCGCCTGGGCCTCTTGCTGGAGCCCAGACTGTTTGTCTAAGAGCCCCCTGGACGTCTCCCTGGAGAGGCCCTACTGGCAACTCAAACTCAACTTGTCTCAAGCCAAATTCAGACTTCTTTCCCATGATCCTTCTGTGTTTTGCTTTCCTTTCGGTTCATGGAACCAATTTACCAAGTCCTTCGGTGGTTTCTGTCACCAGCAGGGTGAAGCCCAGACTCCTTGCACGGAACCCAGGGATCTTTGGGAGCCAGACCCACCTACCCTCCCAGCCCTCTGCATTCCAGCCACACCTGTGCCCTTTTCAACGTTGGTGTCTTTCTTCCAGCTAGGTTTTCTTCTTTGGATCCATAGACCTTTCCTTGTGTTGGCAGTCTGATTGCACGTTCTCATTCTTCAAGAGCAGGTTCAACTCCTGTGAGAACCTTTGAAGATGGCAACTCTTTCCCCTCCCAGGAGAGCTCCCCTGTCCTGGGGGTCGCACCCCCATTGTGCTGACCATTAGCACACACTTTGCACTTTGCATTGCTAACATCTGTTCACATGTCCTTCCCACTGGACACCAAGCTTTGGGCTTCTCCACAAAGAGACTGTATCGCGCACAGAGCAGCACTGTCACAGACTCATACTCAGTTTTGTGTTCTGACTGCCTGATGAATGCTCAGGAGATGTGGCTGAATCAGTGAACAGATGATTCAGTGACTGGGTCAGAAGTTCTGGGGAAAATGGGCCTGTAGTTGATGGGGGCCTCAGGATTTTATCCTGAGTATAGAGAAGGTCAGATGCCTGCGGAGACTGACCAGAAGCCACGCAGCCCGGGACTCTGACTGTGTGTGAATCTCAGTGAAGTGCCAGGTTTGGGCCATGTGTGACCTCCGGGCACCCCTGGCTAACCCTTCTGTGACCACTTCCTCTCTGCTGTCCCCAATCCTGCAACAACTTCCCTCCTGGTCTGTGAGCCCAGGTTTCTCCCTTTGTTCCAGTCCCTTTGGAAATGCCCCCGTGTCCAGAAAGCCTCTCCTGAGTAAACGGGGTGCGGAGACGATGTGGGCTCTCCCGAAGCCCCCCAGGCAAGCAGCCTTCCTCTCCCTGGCGGTTCAGGTCCTCCTAGTCCCATTAGAGCAGTTCCCCTGAGCCCCCCTTCGAATCGCCCGGGCCACTGGTTAAACAAGCAGCTCTGGGGCGCCATCCTGGGCCCACAGGCACACCTCTTTTTATTGGGCTTGGCTTTATTGTGCTTCAGGGTGTTGCATTTTTTTCAAGGCAAGACCCCCCCCTCCCCCAGCGAAAAGATTACAACTTGCCTTATTACGATCCTCACTTCATTGTGGTGGCCTAGACCTGAAACTACGGTAGCTCCAAGGTGCAGGGCAGGGCCTGGAATCTGCATTTTTAACAAGTGCCTTCGGTAGTTAAAAAAAAAAATCATCAAGGGGTGGGGGTAAGGGGAGGAGGGTGTCAATGGAGGGAAAATGAGAAACATCTGTAACAAAAACAAATTAATAAATAAAAAATTAAAAAAAAAAATCAGCCCTGGCCAGTGTGGCTCGGCGGTTGAGCGTCGGCCTGCAGACCAGAGAGTCCCGGGTTCGGTTTCCGCTAAGGGGCATGTACCACAAAAAAAAAAAGAAAAAAATCATCAAGTCAGTTAGAGAGACATTATGTTAACATTCAGGTGCCAGCCCTGGCTGGTTTGGCTCAGTGATAGAGCCCGCGGACCAAAGAGTCGTGGGTTTGATTCCAGTCAAGGGTGCGAACCTCGATTGCAGTTCATCCCTAGCTCTGGTCGGGGTCTTGCGGGAGGCAGCCAGTCCATGTGTCTCTCCCATGTCGATGTTTCTCCCTCTCTCCCTTTCTCTCCCTCTCTCTCCCTCCTGCTCTATCTGAAGATAAATAGAAACACATCCTTGGGTGAGGATTAAAAAAAAAAAATTCAGGTGCCAAAGAAATTAGTCAAATAAGCTTCTGAGAGCTCCTGATGTGAGAGTACTAGGTAGTAATCATCATCTTATGGTGAAAATTTATTGAGCACTTACTATGTGCCTGGCACAATATTAAGCCATATATATATAAACTCATTTGTTTTCTAGCAGCCCTACAAGGTAGGTACTATTATTACCTTCACTTAACAGATGAGAAAACCTAGGCACAAAGAAGTGAAGTTATTTACCCAGCTGGGAAGTAGAGAGCTGGGATTAAAATCTAAGCAGTCAGGCCCTGGGTTTATGCTCTTAACCTCTGACATTCAGACAGTGAGCGTTAACTGAAGTGGGTGAAAGCTCCTACATGCTGTAGGCGATGAGTAAATATTCACTGAAAAGAGAAATTGAAAACAAACATTATCGAAATATTTGATTCATTGGTCTCTTCAGTCAGAGACTGGCAGTCTCTGCCATCAATGAGTCATTCACTTTTAGAGCCCCCCAGGGGAGGAGCTCTGTGCTCTTTAGTTTCTGCAGGTCAAGAAATGAGGCTGAGAAGGATCCATAGTCAGACGCAGTGGTGAGACCCACTCCGCCTGGCTGGTGGCCGGGAAGCCTACAGTTGGATGCTGTGCGCCCCAGGCAGGGGCCCTTTGCACATTACACCATTGACTTAAGGCCCAGGGATCCACTGCAATAAATCCCTTATGGGAATAGGTAAATCTGATAACAAGCAATAACTTTAGGATGACAGCCTAAAGCTGGCTGCTTTCGCCCTAACACCTCACTCTCCGTGGCTTATCCAAGTGGCACTGGGTTAGCTGGACTGCATTACCTGGGACCTCCAGTCAATGCCCCTGTCCGCCTCCTCTCATGTCTTCTAGTGAATCCAGGTGAATTCGAGGACATGGTCCCGTTGCTGCTGGCTGGAGGGAATCACCTCCTCCCTAGCCAAGCGTCAAGGACTTGGGGCAGGGAAGGCTGACCTCCGCCAAGGCCCACAACACCGTGTCTGGGCAGTTTCCAGAGACTGTAGGCACTGCTGTTCCTTCTCTCTGGGTCATGGAGAAAATGCTTGAGTGGGGGTGGGGACGATGTTGACGGGTGAGAGTTCCCCAGCTGGGTTGGCACCAGCCCTGCACCAGGCCCCGGCCTTAGTTGGGCTGTGCACCCGGGGCCACTCTGGCCATAGGCAAGAAGCAAGATATGAGTCTCTCCTGAGAGTTCTGAGGCAGTGAGGGGGCAGGAGGGTGGTCCCAGCAGTGGGAGCTGACCTACCTCCGAACACGCAGCCCAGTGGAGGGCTGCCACTGTGGTGTGACGTGACAGAACCCCGAGGCCCGCCGCACCTCAGCTCCCTCCACCCTTACTTGTCACCGCTCAGTAATCCCTTGAAGTCCCTTTGTAAATGCAGCTTTGGGATCTGAGAGTAAGAAGTCAAGCCCTTGGTGGTGACAAACCCAGGAGCACATCTGACAATGGGACCAGGAGAGGGGAGTTTCGGGGATAGAGGAGAGGAGACAGGGGAAGAGGAGGTAAAGAGACAGAATTGAAACTTCACAACCGCGTGCCCATATCTCCTCAGACTTCTGTCAGATACTGGTTTACAACTTGGGCTGCACCTTAGAATCAGGTGGGGTACTTTTTAAATAGTACCCCTGACTGCCCCCTCCCACCAGAACTCATATTTTGACTTCAGTGGTCTGGGGCAGGCGTGGCACTAGTATTTTTTATGGCTTCCCCGGGGGTCAGATGTGAGCCCGGGTTGAGTGCCACCACCCAAGTGTGCACTGGTCTCCACCCTGGCTGTGCATCATCTGCTCCTGTGTGGATGCGGACCCAGCGTCAGTCCGTGAACAAGCAATGTCTTCAGCTGTCTCACTAATTGCTGAGCTACAGAGCTCTAAATGGGAAGAACTGGCAACCCTCAAGTTCTGTGAATTTAGCTGTAAGTTCCACGAGGGCAGGACCACATTTGCCTTATTTTGGGGGGAACTTCAGCACCTCATAAAAATGACTTTGGTGTCAGAGTACATGTTTTCCTAAAAGCTTTTGAGTCGAGAAAGCTCACTGTTGCGAGCAGTTCTTCGCTTCCTCAATAGTAAAATGGCATCTGAAAGAGCTCTGTCAAGTCTGATTCAACAGCAAATTGCCACACTGCCCCCTTGCTCTGAGGCACGAGCTCCTATTCATCCTTCGAAACCCATTCAAATGTCACTCCTCTGAATTCTTCAGAAGAGTAACCACACACTGCACATAGAACCCTGTTATAGCACTTATTCTATATTCAACATGATGTTAATCAATGGTTACTGAGCTCTTCCTCTGCCAAGTACAGGGTCAAAAGGTTTACTGCAATGATTTGATATTTATTTATCTAGTGCATGAGACTTGGAGCTTCTTCTTTTTTTAAAAAATTGAATTTATGGGGGTGGCAGTGGTTAATAAAGTTATATAGGTTTCAGTTATACAATTCTACATTATCTGTATATTGTATTATGTGTTCACCACCCCAATTCGAGTCTCCTTCCATCACTATTTATCCCTCCATTACCCTCTTCTACCTCCCCCACCTCTGGTTCCTCTGGACTGTTCATTGTGTCCATGAGTCTTTCTTTTCTTTTTTTTTTTTCTTTGCTTAATCCCTTCACCCTTCTCATCCCCTACTCCCCCCTACCCCCCACCCAGCTGTCAGTCTGTTCTCTGTACCCATGAGTCTGTCTCCACTTTGTTAATTTTGTTCATTAGAAGCATCAGAGCTTCTTAAGGGCAGGGGCTAGAAGGAGAATCAGTATATCCCCCACTGTGCCTAGATGGGTTTTGCTTCTGGAAACTTTTTCAGTAACTCAGAAAATGTCAGTGCTGCATTTCTGAGCCTTGAGTAATTGTATTTGGGATTTATAGAAAAAGAGAGATTCTGGAATTGGGAGGAGGTGAGTGAACAAAGGGGCTGACAAGGAGAAGCAGATGGTTTTATTTTATTTTATTTATTTTTTATCCTCACCCGAGGACATTTTTTGTTCAGATAGAGTGGGAGGGAGAGAGAGAGAAACATCGACGTGAAAGGGACACATCAAGTGGCTGCCACCCGCACAACCCAACCAGGGCCGGGGACAAACTGCAACCGAGGTACGTGCCCTTAGCGGGAACCGAACCTGGGTCTCTCTGGACCGCAGGCTGACGCTCTAACCGCTGAGCCAAACCGGCCAGGGCAAGAAGCAGATGGTTTTATAATGCAAGGTAAGGGATGGCCGAAAAGTCACCTGGGCTTTGCAAGGCACTTCAAGTTGAAGAGTCGGGCTCTTTTGGAATGAAGACGTCACAGGTGGAGGGCTGAGGCCATGGACCCCCTTGAAATGGGGAGAAGACTGGGGAAGATACACTCAAGAATAGAGGAAGATTAAATAAAGACAACCCCAAACTGAATCCACTCGAACATTCAGAATTTGTCTGTATCCTTGAAATCCCAAAGGGACCCAGTAAGTACAGGGAGACAATATCTCAGAGTCACAAAAATGAAAGGCATAAACTTTGATTGGCAGATGGCCAAAGAAAACCTTTTATCTTCCTGTGTATGGTAGCAGCAACAGAGTATAATTGATTATAAGCCTTTCATTAGACTTTCAGAGAAAGGAGAGGCTTTCTAGTGAAGCCAGTATGATTCTGATAACCAAAGGGACAAAGACAGTGTTTCCAAAGTGCACACATGAGCTCTACAAGATGTTTAACAGGAATTACGTAAAACAGGGGCTCTATGGGCAACCATTTTGGGAAATGCTGGTGTATGGTATATGAGAACATGGGCTTCTTCCCATGCCCCCTTCCCCCTCCCACCCTGTGGGAAGATGATGAACCCATCAGTAAGGACTGTGAGACTTTGGGAGCCTAGTCAGCTCATCAGTCAAGAAAACAGCTAGCAGTTTAGATCTCATACAGCTTGCCCCCCACCGCGTGCCCTGTTTTTCTCTGTTGTCTGTACTCTATAAAACCCCGTGTTGGGAAAGTCTTGGTGGCAGCGAACACCCACCAGTGTGGCCTGTCTGCAGGCTGGACAGGCTTAGTTCACTGGTCGGCTGACACCGATGCACATTAAGTCTTAATGAGCCCAAGTCTTCCACAGCCCGTCCTCCAGGTTACTTCTTTGGGAATCCAAGAACAATACATTGAGGTTTTCTGGGACCTCAGCACTTTGCTTAACAGCTGGATTATACACATTTAAGCACAGATTTATTTCTCTTTCTTTTCTTCCTTCCTTCCGCTCTAGCTTGTTTCAGAATCTTTAAAATGGGAATGTATCTTGTGAATCTCCAGGAGGGATATGTAGCATTTCTCAAACCAGTTTCAACACAGAGATTTCCTCCCCTCCCCTGCACTTTTCTGATGGCACAACTCAGAGCAGTGGTGTCTATACAGGCTGGGACATGCTGCTGTAGATGAGTCTCAATTGTGCATATAGCAGTTGTGAAAATCCTAAATATAACATATGAATCAAGTTCAATACTACATTAAAAAAGTTAACCAGGAAAAGATAAGTTTGATTCCACAATGTAAGGATATTTTAGTATTAGGAAATTATGAAGGTCATTTCTAACATCAACAGGTAAAATGAGAAAAAAATACGATAACTTCAACAGATAATGAAATGTATCTGGCTTCAATATCCCTTCCGGATTTAAAAGTTAAAAAAAAAAAAAAAAAAAGAATATAGAAAAATAGCTCCTCAATGGGGATAAAATTATCCATAGTAAATTGAGACAAGATCATTGATTTTACTGATGTTAGTTAACATGGCTCTTGAAGTTGTATAAAATTATACATATAAACGAGGAGTTAAAATTTTTATTTGCAAGTGATATATTACCTTCCTAGGAAAAGGAAGAAATAAATAGAAAAACTATTAGAATTATTCAGCAAAAGTAAGATAATAGCTAGATGCAGGATACATTTTCTTAATCAATAATTCAAATTAGAAGCATTTAGAGAAAAATGATCCCAATTCCCAATAAAAGTTTAAAAAAATATAAAAACCTCAACACGAATGTATAGGACTCATTTGAAAGAAATCTTTTTACTTTAATAAAAGATATTAAAGAAGGTCTGACTAAATAAGTCACCCTATATAATATTTCTGGTTGGAAAATTTGAATATTTTAAAGATGCCAATTTTACTCAATTAATTTCTAAATTTAATGAACTGTCAATCTACAAAGCAATGAGCTTATTTAGTTGTTTATCACAATGGATTTAAAATTTATTAGTAAAAAGAAAAATAGTTGAGAATAATTTGTAATATGTTAAAACAAAAATGCCGATGGAGCATTTGCACCATTAGGATTAAAGTCTGTTATAAAACAATAATCACGTAAGCCCTGTGGTACTGGGGCAGAAATTGGCAGGCAGAACAAGGAAACAATATAGTCTTGAAATAGACCTTAGAATGCGCGCACACGCGCACACACACTCACACAGACAAAGCACTGAAAAAAAATACATTAAAGAGTTAATGGAGGTTTGTCTGGGTGGTGGGATTATGGGCTTTGATTTTTGTTGTATTTTTTTGGTACTTTTCAAATTTTCTATGATGGACATGTGTTACTCGTCTAGTCATAAAAACTGTAAGCGTTGTGCGTGTTTGCGTGTGATGGCTGCTCCCTGAAGGAATGCCTTCTCTTCAATATGGATCTCCCTGGGAAAAGCACCCTTTTTGCTGCCTTCTCCACTGTGAGCTACTTGAGTGAGGAGGGGGCAGTGATGAGGCCCAGGGGGTGAGGTGGAGGTGAGGGTGACAGGGACTCTGAAGGGAGAAAAGGGTGCCGAGCAGAGAGAGGCATCAGGGGTAGTGGCGATGAACAACTTTCCTAGCTTTGCAGTTTTGCCCTTAGCTGGGAATTATGAAGCCAAGAAAACAGAAGGTGGAGGGCTATTTTCCTTGGCAAAGGAGCTTTGCTGTGAGGTTATAACACTGCTTGGAGGGTTAGGTGATGGTGAGTCGAGAGAGATCAGACTTGAAATGCAAAATACACACCCTGTGATTTTAATAAAATCCCAAATTGGCAAGATTTAGGGGCTCTCTCTAGAACATTTGTGGGATAGTTGTAGAATAGCTGGAGTGGGAGCAGGAGTTGCTGGTAAACATCCTGTGGGCTGCTGCAGCTCCCTGTCTGAGGCATTGCTCCTGGAGCCAGCAGAATGGGGATGGAGAGACTCTAACCCTGTCGCCATGCCAACGGCTACTTTTCCTACCCCTCCATCTGCGGGGGAGGGGGCTGTGGAAACAGATGGACCTGCCTTCAAGTCTGCCTTCTCTGCTTGCTGAGTGACCCTGTGCAAGTTACTTAACCTTGCTGGCTGCAGTGTCGTCTTCTGTGGAATGGAGACAGGAACTCCTGTTATCTTTAGCAACTCCTCTTGCCCTTCAGTTGGGACTTTCTGAAACACTAGTTAGGAATTTAAGTTTGCGCCAGAGAAAAAGGAAGAAGAAACACGAAAAGCATAAGTGGCATGGAGCAATAATTATCTCTGTGAAACCCAAATAGACTTGTTGAATTCTGTAATCTGTAATCACCTCAGCCCTGGAGGTGACGGCCAGGCCAGTCATTTGAGAGTGGGGGTGGGGAAGAAGGGAACATTCCTGACACCGCTTCAGGATCATGGGACACAGCGATGCTGCCCTTTGGTTAGAGAACCACAGGCTTTCAGAACTGGAAGAGGTCTCGATTGAACAGGGAGAGACCAGAGCTAAATAAGACTGAGATCATGCAGGGAGTCAACAGCAGATTCTCAAAGGAGGAAGCGCCAGGCACAGGGATTTCCCATCCCCCATTCCACGCTGCCTGACTTTGAGTTGGTCTGGAAAAGTCCAAGTGGCTGTTATCACAGTGTGGCTTCCTGGTTCTTCCTCTTGGTTCCTTGGGGTTACTACTTTAAGTGCCAAAGAAAACATGAGAACTTTGGATCTTCCTTGGTTTTAATTTTCTTCGAAAACACAATTTCAGGGAAATACCTTAATTCAAGAAGGCTTTGTAAAGTGACCCTTTCAAGACCCTTCTGTTCTCTAAATACTGACACAAGAAGGAAAAACCAAAAAGACACAGGAACACTTAGATACCAGATGAACACCCCAGCGTTCAATCCACAGTGTAAGACACAAGGCGGAAGAGGGGGTCGATGAGCCAGGGGAGCCTGGCTCTGGGTCTGGGAGCAGGCAGGGGACACTGGCCATTCCAGCTTCTTGTGACATAGTGGGGAGTAAAAGTGCCCCAAGTCAGGCAAGGACAAGAGCCAGGTCCCTTGTGTGGGGCCAGGAGGGGCTTCCCTAGCCCTGAAAGGAGACAGGAGGGAAGCGGTGGCCCCCTGGGCTCCCATGCCCTCCATGCATTCTGAGGGAGGGAGCCGGGTCCTGGCCAATGCCGCCCCGATCTGCTCAGATCCCTCGCCTCGCCAGAAAGAACCTGGAGCCGCTGATAATAGACTTGGTTCTGAACTGGGTCTGCTGGGTCAGAGTGGAGGCAACAGGACAGCCAGAGAGTGAGGGAGGAACGACCAAGGAGAGGGAGAAGCATAGTGAAGCACAGCAAGCTCGCCGCAGAGACTCCAAACCAGGGGGTGAAGGGGGTTCCAGGAGAGATGGTCAACAACTGGGAGGAGCGTTTCAGGGACACACTAGGAGAAATAACCTCCAACACTCAAGACATTTGTAAAACAAAAAAGCAGGGGGGCCCTGGCTGGTTTGACTCACCTACCTGGTTGCAGTTGGGTCCCACCCTCACTGGGGTCATGCTGGAGGCAACCAATTGATGTGTCTCTCTCACAATGATGTTCCCTCCGCCCCCCACTCTATCCGAAGATAAATGGAAGACTATCCTCAGGTGAGGATTTAAAAAAGAAGCAGGCAGATATGAGGCAAGACCAGATGGGTATGAAGAATAACAAACTCAAATCCTGTCAATGAAAACCATCATCATTGATAAGCTCAGTAATCACGATCAAGTGGAGTTAGATGCAGGTGAAGAGAGAATGACTGAGCTAGAAGAGAGTACTCAGAACTTCACTCTAAGTACACATACGGAAAGGTTTTACAATATGAAACAGAATGGAGAAAGTGAGGCTTGAGAGACACTAATACATATTTAACTGGATAGGATTTCCAGAAGATGAGAATGGAGAGCACAAGAAGAATTATTTGGCCCTGGCCGGTTTGGTTCAGCGGTTAGAGCGCCCGCCTGCGGTCCGGAGAGACCCGGGTTTGGTTCCCGCTAAGGGCATGTACCTCGGTTGCAGTTTGTCCCCGGCCCTGGTTGGTTGTGCGGGTGGCAGCCACTCGATGTGTTCCTTTCACATCGATGGTTCTCTCTCTCTCTGTTCCTCTCTCTCCCTCCCACTCTATCTGAACAAAAAATGAAAAAATGTCCTCGGGTAAAATTAAAAAAAAAAAAAAAAAGAATTATTTGAAGGGATAATGGCTGAGAGTTCCCCAGACTTGAAGTAAACACAAATTGGGTAATGCGAAGAGGGCTTCACCAGACGCACCCGTCAGGGTCAGGGACCCAGTTGCATGCACTATCTCATTTAATGCTGACAACCGCCTTCTGGGATAGATGTGATAATTCCTGTTTTCAGATGGAGGGACCTCGGAAACTCGTGATGGGCAGGCTTGCCTGGTGTCCTACGGGCATAAGTGGTGGAGTTGAGCTTTGACTTCAGGCAGAAATCTCTACAGTGAGGTCAACCTAGAGTGACTAACTTGTCTCAGTGTGCCCAGGACTTCCCTGGCCTTAGCACAGAAAGCCCTATGTATTATGGAGCCCTTCAGTCCCTGGCAAACGAGGATAGTTGGTCACCCTAGGTCAAGTGCATGGACTTTGGAATTCGACAGACCTCAGTGTCAGTTCCATTTCTACACTTCCTGACTGTGTGTTCCTGGACAAATTATTTAACTATCTAAATTCCCATTTCCTTATCTGCAAAATGGTAATAACAGACCATGTGCAGATTAAATGGTGAATTGTTTGAAGCTCTTAGTCTGATACCTGACCCTTGGCATGCTCCCAATAAATGTTAACTGTGATTTCTGTCATTACTACACAACTTGTATTTCCCACCATGATGTTCCACCAGCAGAGAGCAGGGCCAGTCCCCAGAGGCCTTGAATGCCAGGATGAAGGGTAAGGGTGTCGTCTTTTAGGCCAGCAGTTCTGACTGCCCATGGGAATTAACTGGGAGTTTTATTTAAAACCTAGGTTCCCAGGACACTTATTCTCTACATTTCTGATTCAGCGTGTCTGGAGTAGGTCTGCAGTAAGAAGTCTCTGGAAACTGTTCCTAGACCACTGGAACTTTAGAAAACATTGTAATCAATGCGCTGGGCAGTTTTGCTGTGTATGGATGTTTTGAGTTGCCGCAGGCCTTAGCTGTGGTCAGATCATCAAGGTTAACTCAAGGTTAAGCCCTCTCCTAGCCGGGAGAGGATAAAAGCCCATTGTTTGTTTTTTTCCTGGAGCTTGAGCCTGCAGAAGGGTGAAACTATGAAGCAACTTGTTGAGACCCCCAAAGATTTCTAAGCGCAGGCCAGTGCAGATTCCTTTCCCTCTGTCTGAGGGCCGGTGCCTCCCGGACCGCATTCCTGGCGGTTGTCCTGGCTCCCACCTCTGCGGAGGTAGCCGGTCCCGCCATGACCTCATCAGAACAGCCCCTCCCCAGCCCAGGACTTGCCACCGCAAATTCTTTATCAACAGAGCCCCCTCCGACAAACAGAGAGGGCGAGTTCCAGTCCGTGTTCTCTAGTCAAAATGGCATGAATCATCCCAGAAGCAGTCTGGCTCTGAGCAGCTTTCTTAAATGTCTGGAGACTGCAAAACAGCAATGTTTTTATTCAGAACCCCTGTGAACATTTTCTTACAGCCGATTAGCAGAGTAAAAAAGCAAAAGAATTCCCATTTCCACTTCCCCTTCAAACTTACATCTCTAACAAAAACAAAGTGGAAATTATTAACTTAAATCTTGCTAAAAGGAAGAGATAGCAACTTATCTTGTTTTACTAAGAGAACATATGTACCTGAATGATTTTATTTGCCTACAGCACACCCAGGCATTGCTCAGGGAACCTGCACTCTGCTAAATGATCCCTAGAAAACTCTGACGGGAGGCACAGAGATCTGGGATGTTGGTCTGAGTTAGTCACAAATGGGTCCAATGACCTTTGGCAAAGGCCATCTCTCTCTGGGTCCAGGTTCCTCCTCTGTAACAGGTGGTGGGGTGGGGTGAGAGGTACCTGGGGCAAGTGTGGTGGGATTCATTTATTGATTTATTTATTTTCCCCATTTATTTATTCAGTTTATTTTTAATTCCAGTTGACATTCAATATTATTTTACATTGGTTTCAGATGTACTGCATAGTGGTTAGACAGTTATATAATTAATGAAGTGATCCCCCTGATAATTCTAATACCCACCTGGCACCATACATAGTTATTACACTACTACTGACTAGATTCTCTATGCTGTACTTTACAGGGTGGGATTAGTTTAGAGCTCTGTTGTCTAGTGTGGTAGCCACTAGATGCAAGTGGATATTTAAATGTAAGTCAATTAAAATTAAATAGGATTGACATTCAAGTTTTTAGTTGTAGTTGCCACATATGAAGTGTTCAAAAGCCGCATGTGGCTAGTGGCCACCGTAAGGGACAGGGCAGATAGGACACTCCCATCACTGCAGAAAGTTGTACTTGCAGCACTGGCCTGGACTGTATACAGTTCCATTTACTACCCTTCTCTGCAGCGTGCCCCTGACAGACATCGCTAATCAACCCCAGCATTCCTTCCCACTGCACCCTGCGGTGTCATCACTGGCTTTGCAGAGATCCTGGAATATGTGTGTGAGAAAAACCGTGTGCTTCCAGGGACCAGATCTGAGTTCTTTTTTTTTTTTCATTTTTTGTACAGATAGAGTGGGAGGGAGAGAGAGGAAGGGAGAGAGAGTGAGAAACATCGACGTGAAGGGACACATCGAGTGGCTGCCACCCACACGACCAACCAGGGCCGGGGACAAACTGCAACCGAAGCACGTGCCCCTAGAGGGAACCGAACCCGGGTCTCTCCGGACCGCAGGCCGACGCTCTAACCGCTGAGCCAAACTGGCCAGGGCTCTTTTTTTTTTTTAATAATTCTCACCTGAGGACATTCTTGTGTTCATCTTCAGATAGAGCGGGAGGGAGAGAGGGAGGAAGAGAGAGAGAAACATCAATGTGAGAGAGACACATCAAGTGGTTGCCACCCACACAACCCAAGTGGGGCTGGGGACAAACTGCAACCAAGCTACGTGCCCTTAGTGGGAACCGAAACCGGGACTCTCTGGTCCGTGGGCCGATGCTCTAACCGCTGAGCCAAACCAGCCAGGGCCGGATCTGAGTTCTTTTCTGCACTGTGGCCCCTTTGGTAATCTGGTGAAACCTATGGATTCCCTTTTCAGAAAAGGTTTTTAAATCATAAACGAGTTACTGAGGATTACAAAGAAAACCAATTATGTTGTATAGCTTTTAACATAACTGAAAAAGAATAAATGTTTCACATAATAATGGGTATACTTCCTTATTAACACATCAAATAACAAGACCTGATAGCTGGTAATTTTTTACTTATAATGTTATAATTTTACTGTAATTTTGAAGTAGTATTAAATGTAAATAAAACTTTGAATATTTTGCTCTAGTTATAATGAGATATGAAAATGAATAATGATTTCTTTGGTGAAAATTCATGTATACTTCCAACACTACTGTGATGTGTTGCCTTCATTCATAATTGAAGAAAATGCTAAATTTCAGTTAGTAGTGAAAATAAAGACATAATCTTTTCCCATCTAATTTCATGGACTCATTGAGTTCTATGGACAGATCCCTTAGAGCTTCATGAACACTGGTGAGGAACCCTGAACCAGGTGATCTGTGAAGTCCCTTCCAGTTTACCATATTGTGACCACACAAAATAAATGTCTCCAGGTTGTTCATGCACTGATGGAGTATCAGTGCCAAGACTGAAGTCCCTAACCATGATCCCCTACCTTCAAGAACTCCCGTGTGGTCGAGACATGGTGTGGGATGATGGGGAGGTCTGTGGGGAATGAGGGGTGAGGAGAGTGGAAATGAAGGGGATTGGAGGATACTGGAGAAAGCTCTGTCACCTCTGTCACTTCCTGTGGTGAAAACAGGAGAGGGGTTATTGTCACTGCTGACTGCGGCTGACTGCAGTCATTCCCTCCACAAAGAATGCAAAGAATGCAACTCAGTATATGACATGAGAAAACCAAATGGTCAGCATCTGGAAATGACACCCCCTCCTTCCAGCCCTGGCCCCACCAAAGGCCTTATATGTCATGACCTTCAGTGCTTTTTGGACAGTTTTATATCTTTTTCAAAATAAATGGAATGCCCATTAGTGAAAAACGAGTTTCTATAAATACCAGTGACAGTGTGGGAATAAATATTTATAGCCTGAGCTCTGAGACCAACATATTCTTATTTCTTACAGAGCATGGAGCCAGGTCTATGCCAGTGAAAATTAATTTACACAAGAATTTATTTTCAGTTTATAAGAAACATGTGACTGCTGCTTTCTTCTGGGAATCTTGACAGATCAGAAACTAAGTTAATCTCGCAAACTACTGGCCACAGCAGAAATACCCAATTCAAACTTTATTTGCAATTAATCAACATTTCACAGTCTTGAAGCCAAGCAGGAAGTATCCCCTCCACAGTCTTCCCTCTGGCAGAATGCTTTCCCATGCCAGCCAAAGAAAGGCCCTCTAGATCTCTGATAAAGCTACTATGGTACGTTCAGAATGCATCATTTTATTCTTTCAGTCCTTTGACATTCATTTACTCATTCATTCATTCATTCATTTTGTAAATAGTTACGTTGTAGTCAACCATGTTTTCAGCTCACCATTAGATGCTGGGGGATGGATGAGAGAAAGTAACATTTATTAAGCACCTTATGTGCCAAACACAGTAAAATGCCTTTTCTAATCTGCTATCACATTTAATTCTCACAACTACCCTATGATGTTGGAATTATTATCCAGTCCTAGCTATAAAGAGTTCAAGGCTCAGAAAGGTAAAATAATCAACTACTTAATAAGCCAGTTATTAACAAGTAATTAACTACTTAAACTAAGTCCTTAGAAAGGGAAACATGTAGAATATGATTCTGATTCTCAGGGGTTTAAGCCTTAGTGGGGAGACAGTATTGATATAGCTGGGACAGCTACAGTGAGAACCATAGCATGAGAAATAATGAGAGAGCAAGGCAAGGTCGGGTGCTTACATTTTGAAAAGATAGAAGAGATAAGAAAGCTATAGGGATCACTGTGGACTGGGATGTCAGTGAAGATAGGCTTACATCGAACGATGGAGAAGGCTTGGCTATTGGGAAGGAGATGAAGAAGGACATTCCAGGTGGTGGGGTGGTGGTGAGCAGAGGCCCAGAATCAGAAATTGAATTCAATTTGGGAGGTGGGGTGGAGCATGCCACGAGCGAACAGACTTAACGTGAGGGCATTCTGCCCGGCCGATGTGGCTCAGTGGTTGAGCGTCGACCTATGCACCAAGAGGTCAGCAGGTCCTGGTCAGGGCACATGCCCAGATTGTGGGCCTGATCCCCAGTGGGGGGCTTGCAGGAGGCAACCAGTCGATGTTCTCTGTCATCGATGTTTCTATCTCTCTCTTCCTCTCCTTTTCTCTCTCTAAAATCAATAAAGAAAATTTTTTAAAAAAATGTGAGGGCATTCTTTAGCATAATGTTTTATGTGCAGTCAGTGCTAAATATACACTCGATGAGGGAACAGCCAGATGCATGAGAAGGAAAGAGTGGGTGGATAAATACTGGTGTGTGGGTGGGAATGAGGCTGGCTGGATGTGGTAAGTGGGGGTTATGGAGGGCTTTGGTTGTCAGGCTGAGGAATGTTGTGTCCACTCACAGGAACACCCTGGTATCCAATCCCCTGGAATCTAGACCACACAGGACTTTGGAGACAGATTTAGTTTGCATAGAAGGGGATCAGATAATTATTCCTGATTCGTTATTTGCAAAGAATACCTTAGAGTCAAATATATAACATCATGAAATAACAATCCAATCTAACAAAGAACTCAAGTAACCAATTTTTTTTTTTTTTTAAAGTATAATCATGTATGAAAAAACTAAACATCCCATGATGGAAGAGAGGGTAAGTAAATTCTGGGGTGAGACTGGGGACCGGGAGATCAGTTTAGAGCTATTGAGTTAATGATAGTGAATGGAATTAGAGAGCTGACAATAGGGATAGAGAAAAGTGGGTGGATTCTAGAGATGTGTTGAAGGTGCAATTCCCAGGACATGATGACCAGTGGATGTGAGAGATGAAGGAGAGGGTGGTATCAAGGATAATCAATGCCTGGGTTTTTGGCTTGGGCAGCTGAGTAGATAAAGGTGCCACTTAATGGGATGGGAGAACACTGGGAGCCAGTGTGTATGGAGAAATAATAAATCCAATTTTCAACAAGTTGAGTTAGATACCTGACTGAAGATACTCACCACACAGGTGGTAATATGGGCGTGAAACTCGGGAGAGACATTTGAGCTAGAGACAGAGATTTAAAACCACTAGCTTATCACTAGTATGAAGTCAGGAAAATGGACGAGATTGCTCTTGCAACGTGTAGAATGAGAAGTGGATCTGGGACAAGGCTTGAGGAACCCCAACCTTTAAGGGGTGGCTAGAAGAATAGGAGCCCAGCATAGAGACTGATAAGAAGTGGTCAGGGAAATAAGAGAAAAACCAAGGAAGGGAGATTTGTGGTCAACAGCATTAGATAGTGCAAAGAGGTTAGGCAAGAACCGGACTTAATAGTCCACTGGATTTAGCAACCAAGTCATTGAAGACTGTGGCAGGGACAGTTTCCACGAAACAGTGGAGGTGGAAACCAGATCAAGTGGTAAGAGGTGCAATTGGGAGGTGAGAAGTCTAACCAAGTTGTTTAAGGACCTGGTTGGCCCAGCCAGTGTGGCTTAGTGGACTGAGCATTGTCTCATGGACTGAGAGGTCCCAGTTTGATTCCTGGTCAGGGCACATGCCCAGGTTTCTGGCTCGATCCCCAGTAGGGTCATGCAGGAGGCAGCTGATTGATGTTTCTTTCTCACATCGATGTTTCTATCTTTCTCTCCTTTCCTCTCTCTCTAAAAAAAAATCAATAAAACATATTTTTAAAAAATTAAAGAAGCTGGGCTGTGAAGGAGATAGGAGTGATAAGATGAGGAAAGGTTTTGTTAAGATGGGACAGACATAAACATTTCTAAACACTAGGAGGGGAGCCACCGGAAGGACATATGCCAAAATGTTAACAGTGGTTATCTGGTGGTAGTGGAATCAAGATGCCTCTGAGTGTTCGAAAACAGCCCAAAAGGTGTTCGATGGAGTTTTGGTATTATCTATTCTATTGCTGTAAATTTCTCTAAAATGTGTCCATTTGCTCATGGTCTCACTCAAACACGCAGAGATTTGATGAAGGGGGATCTGCTGCCTGACTATGTTGAGCGTAGGGCTTAGCCTGAAGCACTTGCAATGAAGAATGCTGGTGGCAGCCAGCATCCAACATGGCCCCCCATGAGCTACACCTCCCGGTATTCAAGCTTTTGTAGAAGCCCTCCCACATGGAACCAGGCTGCCCGTGTGACCAGCAGACTCTTGTAAAAATGACGATTAGGACCAAGGCTAGGTCCTAAAAGGCAGGACCCCTTCAGCTTTGGTCTCTTGAATTGTTCACTCTGGAGGAAGCCAGATGCTCTATCGCTAGGACCCTCAGGACAGCCGACAGAAAGGCCCACCTGGAGAGAAACAGGCCCTGGCCAGTCTCCAGCACCAACTTGCCAGTCATGTGAGGGAGCCACGGAGGATCCTTGAGCCCCAGGCCTCATGTGCAGCCCCAGCTGACACCGGACTGCAACCTCGGGGGAGACTGAGCCAGAACCTCCAGCGGAGCTGCTCCTACGTCCCCAGCCCCCAGAGATTGTAGGAAATAGTCCATAAGTAGTGTTGTCTTAAGCTGCTACATTTGAGGGTGATTTGTCATGCAACAATAGACGACTAAAGTGGGCACCTGGCCCACTTTATGGGGCACATTGGGGGCTTCACCCACTAGGCAATAGTCTGGATGCAACAGCACTTCAAGATGGGGGGACCAGCTGTGCGTGTGACTGGAATGATGGGCCACGTGCTCAGACATCCTTCTGTGTGTGAGCACAACCTCTCCCACTCTGCCACACACACACACACACACACACACGTACGCCACTGGTTGTTCTGTAGATAATATTTAGTATATAAGTGTTGAGTATGACTCAGACATGAGTCATGTATGTGTAGAGGCTTTCTGATGCCATAGTTTCAGGATGTAATTTTGGAGGAAGTGGACTTGAACGGTTTCAAATTGTATAATTAATGACATTCCATTTCTGTGACCACTACTCATTAGTCATGGCTGGTAGTGTGGACTTTTGGCCTGCGGGAGTTTAGGTCCTCCAAGCTCACATGGGAAGGCAAATTAGGTTAGGCTTTTGTTTTTAATAAAATGACTGGCGGTGGAAGGAAGGGGTAGGGTGGGGGTTGGGGTGCTGTTCCATGGGAACCAGCTGAACATGAATTCAGCACCTGGGCTTATCAAAGCCCCCTAAAACCAGAGGTTAGCTCGTTCACACCTGTTTTCCCATTGCCGGCACAGTCCCTGGCACGTTATACCAGTTCATTCAATATTGGTTGAACAAACAACAGCAGTTCCATTCCTCCCCCTTCCCTGGCCATATCGGTAGAGTTTAACAGGAATCCTTTAGAATGTTTCAACCTGTTTCCCCTCTGCAGAGGGAACTGAAGGAAAGTGTTTCCAGTGGGAGTTGAAACATTTCCCTGGGGCCAATATCACAGCAATTTCTCTTCCCCCCTCCTCATGCCAAGGGGAAGTGAAACTGGAGGATATGAAATTGGGCTCCTCCCACAGACCTCTCCCCTGTCCGTGAACACAGTGCCTGGCACACAGTGGGTCAGGTGTACACCGATGTCTGAATGAATGAATGGAGCTCTGTGGGAAAGTAGATCAACAACAGCCATGGTGGCAGAGACTTGGGGGTGCCTGGGACAGCTGAGGAGAGGTCTGGTGGAGACCCGAGTGAGACCCAATCTTTTCCAACTAGGCCCTTCTGGTTTCATTTTTGGTCTGGGGTAGAATGTGGCCACTGGAGACACTGGGCTTCTCAAACAAGGTTGGCTAAGTCCCCTTCTGTCCTCTGAATGGAGGCAAATCTCCCTCAAAGCAGTCAAAGATTTGTTGTGCCTGGCCCTGGCCACGCAGGTCATTTCCAGAAGGAAACAAAAAAAATTTCCCAGCCCTACATCCTGGCCTCTGCAAGGCAGGGAAGCCACTGGCCAAGCCAGACAAAGACATTCCTGGCTCACTCTGGAGCATTCTTTGAGCTCACCACCTGGACCTGATGACAAGAGGCAGGAATTGTGGGACTCATGGGCCAGGGGCTCAGATCACACTGCTGTGGCCACCAGCGGCGATCTGTCAATCAGCCTGGAGAGATGGATGCATGGAGATCGGCAGGAATACTTGTCCTGGATTTGGGACTGGGGACACCAAGCAACCTGTTGCCGGAATATTTGTAGTGAAAACACCTGTTTCTGAAATGAGATCTCTTACAATAACCAACTCTTGCTTCTTCACTTATCAATGATGGAGGCAGCTGGTCCTGAGAGAGGACACGACAATACTGGGGTTGAGCCACCTGCGTCCAGACCAGCCCGAGGGCTGTGGATGAGTGTCTGATATTCTCAGGTGTTCTTTTGGGGAGCATATTTTGAGCTCACAGATGCTCCTGTACTTACTCCCTCCTCTGCTCCATCAAGATCCCCTCTCAGTAAAGGATTTGATACCAGTCATGCACAGGGAAGTGAGAAGTACAGCTGTGTGAGCCCTTTCTCCAAGTGTGGCTCTAACGAGTCAAAGCCTCATTTGTGAGAGGTGGTCTACTTTGATGAATCAAAGCTCACACTGAAAATCTTGCTTAATTCAAAGAAAACCTGGTCTTGGTACTTTAGAAAAAATAAGTTAAACAGTTTTCTTTTTTCCAAAGTATGTGCAAAATACATTAATTAACTTTTTAACCTTCTTGTCAATTTGGGAAGTAAGCTGAATAATTATTTTTATCCTCATGTCGCAGAGAAGAAACCGAGGCAGAGGGCTTAAATGATGCCCACAAACTTTAAGATGACGTCATGGGCTGGCATGAGCATGAAATCACTCCTGACTCAGGACACAGGTCCTTCCAGGGACTGACTATACATTCATGCTCAGACCAAACACAGCTCCATGTACTGGCCCTTTCTCCACCATGTGTTCAGTGCTTCACGTCTGACTGTCACAACCCACACAATAGTCCTAGGAGGTAGAGGTGTCAGAGAATTGAAGCAACTTGCCCCGTTTGTCAGTCAGAAAGCGGCAGCACTGAGATTTCCATGCAGGTCTAACTCCTAACGGGTGCTTTCTGCTCTCAGAGGGTCTTTTAGAGACTCCCTGGTCCCCACTTAGCATCTGAGCAAGGGGGTGGGAATTACATATGAGGCTATAGTTCCCAGGTCTCGGCTCTGATGGGGACAGTTGATGGGGGCGCATGGGGACTTTCCCAGGTGTCCATGGAACTGCGAGTTCCCACGGATGGGAAGATCTGCCGAGTTGGCTGGGAAAAATTGCACCTTTGGCATTTTGAAGCCACATCACATTTTAGTGATTTGTCATCCTATAACGGCAGAAACAAAATGTGAGAAAAAGTGATTTCCTGTGGAGAGAAGTGACTGGTCCCTGCTGTGTGGTTTATTTATATAGGATGGCTGATGGCATTCCTCTCCTGAATGCCTTGGGTGAGGGTCTCTGATCCTCTGAATTCCTCCTCTGTGCTGTCACAAGACAGGGCGTCAGTGTCCACTCCCCACAGCCCTCTCCTCACCTCCGTGAGCCTGTTGATTGGAAAGGAAAGGTCATAGCCTCTCCTGCCAGCAATTCATTGATACAGAGCTTCCCCCAGCCCATCTTCTTTCTTCCTTCCTTTTTTTTTTTTCCTCACCTGAGGACATTTTTTGATATTTTGTTCAGATAGAGTGGGAGGGAGAGAGAGAGAGAGAAACATCGATGTGAAAGGAATACATGTGCCACCCACACAACCCAACCACGGCCAGGGACAAACTGCAACCGAGGTACATGCCCTTAGTGGGAACTGAACCCGGGTCTCTCTGGACCGCAGGCCGACGCTCTAACCACTGAGCCAAATCGGCCAGGGCTCTTCCTTCCTTTCTTCCCTCCCTCCCTCCCTCCCTCCCTTCTCTCTCTCTCTCTTTCTTTTCTTTTCTTTCATAAAACACTCAGTGTCCATTTGTATGAGATGCCATGTTATATACATATATATTTACATATATTATACATATAAATACATACATATACGATACGTGCATACCACATACAAAGCATCATCATCATAAGCCACTATGTGGTGACACTATGCCTGCAGGCACTGTTCCAAGAAATGTAATATGTAGTAACTAATCTCATCCTCGTACTATCTCTATGAGGTAGGTATTTGATTATCCCCCAATTTACGGATTAGGAAAATGAGACAGAGCAGTAAAACATCTTGGCCAAGGCTATATACAGGTTTGAACCCAGTCTGCCTGAACGCAGTGGAGTCCTCTCACCCGTCACAGAAAATCATTTCTACAAGACAGGAAGGCCTGAGTAACGGAGGTCTGGACACGCGCCTGGGAGGTGCAGAGGGCGGGCCTTCGGACTGGGAGAGGCCAGTGGTGAGAGAAGTTTCCGCTGAGGAGGTGGCCGTGAGGTGAGAGCTCATTCCAGCCTTTAACAAATGCCCTCCTGCCATCATGGCTGTTCCTCAGTCTGCCCAGGGACCGGAACAGCAGCAATGACAGTTTTAGCCGCAGTAGTAGCAGCAGTGATGGTGCAACACTTCATTTGCCCAGCACTGTGGCAGGGACACAAGGCTTTAGATCTGCAAGTTTCCTTGATTTCTGAAACCTCATCTTTTAAGGGTAACATCTGTGCTGGCCGCAGTCTATGTTAAGTCATTAAGCCACCCCACAATTCAGAGGCAGAGCCTACTATTCCCAACGTGCACGGAAGGAAACGGGGCTCGGAGGTGTTCCTTGCACACTTTGGTGGCCTGGTTAGGATGGAGCTGGATATGAATCCAGGTCTGCGTGAACTTCCCACTTCACCTTGCTACCATTTTTAGTTAAAATCTTTCTAAAATATGCTTCACCGACACCTTCCTTAGTAAACGCAGTCTAGCCTTTTGCTGACTCGAGGTCATCACTGTGAACGCAAGTCATTGTCTGTGGTGTGTTCTCGCACACTAGGGAAGGGCCTCGTGATCGGCTTGGGCCATCACCGGCTTGGCCCCAACGCTCTGCCCTCTTACCTCCCCATAGATACTTCAGGGATTGTTAAGTTTTATGGGGTGAGGGAGCTTTATAGCCCTATAAATAGCTCTGGCTGCAGTCCTCAGAGTTGTTTTTTCAGAGTCCCACCTATGACCTTCTTTGTTCCCTGTCATGTCTTCTTAAAGTCAATTGCCTGCTCGTCTGTTTCCATAATCTCCACTCAGCCAACCAGGATTTCCCCACTCTCTGTTTGGAATTTCGGGTGGAACTGAATAAAAGCTGCCCGAGGAGACCAAGGACTGTGTTTAAAATGAAGTAAAATATGATCTGTGCTGAAGGAAGAGGCAAGTGCGCAAGTCTGGGGGAACTCTGCCTGGGCTCCCCAGAGAGCCGTCTGGGGTGTGCCCCGCAACTCCGTGCTGCCGGCGGACACCACCTCGCGTCCGCACTGTTTGGAAGCAGACTCTCAGGGAGGGAGTGACTTGCTTAGGTGCCCACAAACTCATAAACTCGGGCTAGAAGTCAGGTCATTTAAACGCCTGGCTTCCTGCCATTCTCACTGGGTTAGTTTGCACGATGTGACAATGATCAGACACTTCTAGCCGCTCACCTTTGGCTTCACTTGGGACAGTGAATTATCTGGTAAGATAGGTCTGAAAAGGTCCTTGGAATCAGGACCCAGAAATGTAAAGAGCCCAGATACCTGCCTCGACTCAAAAGCATCTCTCTCATGGACCCTGAGGTCACTCTTGGAGACACTATTTGCCATTGAAAATTTTTGTTTTTGGACACTAAGACACCAGCCACTATCATTCATTAACATTTTAGCAATAATTAATTATCATTCATTCATTCATTCATTTGTCAGATATCAAGTATCCTGGCCTTTCAGATCGAAATGAAACAACTTCGACTCCATTCCACGTGTGGTGGGACCGTCCTCCTCCCTGTCCTCACTCCTAAGTCTGGCGGGGAGGGGAGCTCGAGCTTCCCCTCGTCGCTTTGGGCTCTGAGTGCCAGCTCCTGCTGAATTCACTCTGTGGATGGACCAGTTCCCCACACTGTTCTCTCTGGCTTCCCTCCAGATGTGAAACACAGCTCCATGTCTTTGATTTCCCCCAGAAAATGTGACTCACAGAAGGCATCTGTAAGTGCAGCTTGTTTCACTGACGGTGGAGGATGCAGAGATGGCCCATCACACCCTATAAAGTACAGATGCAAAGACCACATTCTCCTGCTCGTAAAGAGTCCCTTGGCCATTTCTATCTACTTGGGTTCCTGCCATGTTTACTGGCTCTCTCCCTTCCTCTCTTCTCTCCTCCATGCCCCCAGAATTCTAGTTGGTTTCTTATATTGAGCAAGCAACTTTGTTCTCTCTAACCCCCCAGATAACATTTTCTCTTTCCATTACTCATTCATTTATTCAATATTAAGTAATATCCACTATGAGGCACTGTGCCAGTTACTGCTGAGGATACAAAGATGAATTCCACATGGATCCGAAACCCATGGAGCTGATAATCTGGTAGAGGGGTAAGATACGTACTGGAATACCAGAACATAAGGTCGAATGTGCTAAGACATTGAGGCATGTGGGAAGAAAGGCCATGCTGTAGGTGACCAGGTGAGCAGGGTACAGGGGCTCAGATTCTTCCCAGAAGGGGGAGGAAAAGGCCTACGTCTGAGGCAGGGCCACCAGGGTGAAGTGCAATAGCTGGGAAACTAGGGGCGCTGAGGGGGTAGCAGGAAGGACCTGAGAACCTGGGGTGCAGCAAGCAAAGAAAGGATCAGGACACAGAAAGTCTTTGGATGGATATTTCTCCTTCCCACCCCCACCTCCAAATCCTGACTTCCATCTCAAGTGGGGCTAGAGCAGGGTAAGAAGGGAAGCAGACCCCCTCCCCTGGGCAGCATGGCTTGGACCACCTGGACTCTGATAAAAGCAATGGTCAGTAGCAAATCCCCTCCACCTCTGTGAGTGTAACTATCAGGAGAAGCACCTGGCACACAGTAGGTGCTCAGTGTCTGCTTGTTAAATGAAAAATTGATGATGCACAGGACTGACAATGGCTATTTGGATTTGGTACAAGATACAATTTTTCCTAGAGGAAGGATACAAATATATAAGAATTGGGTTGGAAGTCATGAGTTGGGTTTTAGTTCTGGGTTTAGCTCTCTTTTACCTTCTAGCTTTGTCAGGTCACTTACCCATTCATTCATTTACTCATTCATTTATTCAGTTGTTCAGTGACCACCGAAAGTATCTTCTTCATGTTTAACTTTAGGCAATGAAAGCTGAATAAGGAGCTCAAATCTTGTGGGACAAGAAACATATTCAAATAATGAGATAATTGTATACATTTTAGATAACATAATTTATAAATATTAGACTTAGAGAGGTGCTGTGAGATCCCTTGCAGACTGTTGCAGGATCAGAATGAAATAACTGTCACAACCTCTCTTTGTCCAGCCTGTCTGGGCAGTCTAATTTAAAACAATATCCTTGAAGTGCATTTAAATTATTTATACCCATGACGCTGAAAATAGTGAACTCTGCTTCATTCTGACAAGTATCATTGCACTGAGTAAGATGCAGGACATATGGGTCACATTTAATAAAAAAACATAAACTGGGTTTTCTTTGATCCTGTCCACTTAATAGGCCCCAGGTGAGTTTAGGAGGCGCTCACACCTTGAAGTGGGAGGAAGGCTCCAGTCTGACGGCCAAGGAGAGGCATGTGGTGCTGTGTGTGGGATGGAGGGTTCAGAAAGCAAGCCAAGTTCTGCTTCCATGCACTGGGTTGAAATAACAGAATCCACCTCTTATTCCAGACGTGTACTGGGACTCAGCTTCTGTTTTAACTCTGTGTGTGTATTTGTCTGTATAATGTATATGTGCATAGAGGAAAAACTGAAAGCACACATATCAAACTGTTATTAATAATAGCTGTCCACTGAGTCAACACTGTGCATTAAATGCTTTATGAATATTATTTCAGCTAATCCTCATAACAAACATACGTAGTTAAGTAATCTCCCTGTTTTACAGATGAGGGAAATTAGGCATCAAAAGGTGGAGTTGCCAAGAATTAAAAAACAAGCAATCCTGTTAAAAAAAATGGGCAGAGCACCTGAACAGACACTTTTCCCAAGAAGACATACAAACAGCCAACAGATATATGAAAAGATGTTCAACTTCACTAGCTTTAAGGGAAAAGCAAGTCAAAACCACAATAAGATACCACCTCACACCTATTAGAATGGCTGTTATTAACAAGACAAGTAATAACAAATGTTGGAGAGATTGTGGAGAAAAAGGAACCCTATTCACCAATGGTGGGAATGTAGACTGGTACAGCCACTATGGAAAACAGTATGGCAGTTCCTCAAAAAATTAAGAATACAGTTACCATATGACCCAGCAATCCCTCTTCTGGGTATCTACCACACAAATTTGAAAACATTTATTCATAAAGATATATGTGCCCTTATGTTCAATAAGGCGTCATACATGGTAGTTAAGACATGGGAACAACCCAAGTGTCCTTGGATGGATGACTGGATAAAGAAGATGTTGTACATATACACAATGGAATACTACTCAGCTATAAGAAAAGATGAAATGTTGTCATTTGTGACAACGTGGATGGTTCTTGAGAGTATCATGCTAAGCAAAGTAAGTCAGGTGGAAAAGCACAAGAACCATATGATTTCACTCATATGTGGGATATAAAACAGAAAGCAACAAATGAACAAACAAAACAAACAAACTCATAGACACAGACAACAGGATGGTGGTTATCAGAGGGGAAGCAGGATGGGGGAGGATGAAGAGAATAAAGGAGGTCAAATATATGGTGATGGAGGGAGACTAGACAATGGGGGGTGGTAAACACACAATACAATATATAGATGATGAATTATAGAATTGTACACCTGAAACTAATATAATGTTATCAACCAATGTCACCCCAATAAGTTTAATTAAAAAAAAAGAGGTGGAGTTGCTTGCCTGAGATCACACCAGAATAGGTAACGGACCTTGGCTTTGACTCTCAGCCTGCGCGGCCGTAGACCTCCTCCACGGAGGTAAGGTATCAAGTGACTTTAAATTTCTGGGTGGTGGAAGGTTGGATGGTTTCTAATTTTACTTTTTGCTTATCGGTATTCTCTAAATTTTATTAAATGAACAAATATTACCTTTGTACTAAGGAGAGAGTGAGAAATTGAATCATCTCTTGCCTTCTCCAGCCCTTCAGAACTACTCTAGGGGACTAACTCAACTTCCCCCACACCCTTTGTCCCAGCGTTTCTGGAGTACCAGGGGTGCCCACCGTCTCCCGGGAACTGGGAACCAGAGTCCTCGTTGGGAAGGAGCTCACAGTCTCGGGAACTCTGTCTCAGTGATGCTGCTATCTCTTCAAATTTTTTTCCTTTATTGATTTCAGAGAGAGAGGAAGTGAGAGGGAGAGAGAGATAGAAACATCGATGAAAGAGAACATCGACTGGCCGCCTCCTGCATGCCCCCCCACTGGGATTCGGCCCACAACCTGGCCTGTGTCCTGACCTGGAATCGAACCGGCGACCTCTTGGTGCACGGGTCAATGCTCAACCGCTGAGCCACACCGGCCAGCCAATGCTGCTATCTCTTCAGATGGAAGTCAGGGCCACTAAGGAATGTGTCAGTCAAGGCGGGTCAAGATGAGGGAGTGGCCAGAGTACTTCAGTAATTAAAAACATATGTAGCCCTGGCCTGTTTGGCTCAGAGGTTGGAGGGTCGGCCTGCGGTCCAGAGAGACCCAGGTTTGGTTCCCGCCAAGGGCACGTACCTCGGTTGCAGTTTGTCCCCAGCCCCTGTTGGGTCATGCGGGTGGCAACCACTTGATGTGTCCCTTTCACGTTGATGTTACTCTCTCTCTCCCTCCCACTCTATCTGAACAAAATATGGAAAAATGTCCTCGGGTGAGGATAAAAAAAAAAAAAGAAAGTATGTAAACTTTAGAATGGCCAGATTTCAGAGTTAAGTATCATTCTTATTTTTGAAAAGTCCCATGAAAGTAGAAACAAATGTGACCAAAGAGAGAAGAAGAGAGAACAAGAATATAGAAGGCCGGTTCTGAGGAAAGGAGTAGCCACAGATGTGGAACACATTTGAAAACTAGGAGAAATGGTGAAGCGTAAATCGTGTAATATAGAGATGAAAAGATGGAATAGATCAATTCCATAAACATCTACAAAACCTGATAAATTTAGTACAAAAAAAATAACAAAATCTTCTAACCTGTGAACAGAGAAATTGACACATTTTTACATATTTGGGATAAACATTTTGAGTCAAAGTGTATTATTGTTTTGATATAATGCTAACATATTATTTAGGTTTCTACTTCTGCGTTCATATATAATTATATAATAAAAGATTAAAGGAGCTCTGGCCGGTTTGGCTCAGTGGCTGGAGCATTGGACTGTGGACCAGAGAGTCCCGGGTTCGGTTCCTGCTAGGGGCATGTACCCCCCGCCCCCCAAAAAAAGATTAAAGGAGAAAATGTGATCAGATCAATAGAGATTAACAAGACACTCATTGGAATTCAGCAATCTTTCCTAATGAAAATCTTAAGAAGAATACAAGGAAATAGCCAAATATATAACTACCATTAATCAAAAACCAACAGCAGACATTACAAATGGTGATCTGTTACTTTTCTGTTTAAATCAGGAACAAGGCAGGAGTGTCCACTATCCCCATTATCGTTCAACATTGTTTTGGAGGTTCCAATGGGTGCAATAACGCACAGAAGTAAAATTGTTTGTTTAAAAGTTTGGAGAAGGTACTCCCGGTCAAGATGGCAGTGTAGGTTAGCGAGGTCTCACCTCCTCCCACAATCAAAATTACAACTAAACTACAGCACAACCACTGTTCGGAACCGCCTGACGCTGAGCTGAATGGAAGTCCTACAACTACGAAATTAAAGCAGCAGCCACAGCGAGACTGGTAGGAGGGGTGGAGGCAGACGGGCTGGTCCCTCATCCATGTGTGGTGGATAAAAATCAGGAGGGTACCTTGGGAAGATCCTCCCCGAGGAGGGAGAGGTCCCCGTCCCACACCAGACATCCAGGTCAGGGTTCCAGTGCCAGGGAGAGAATCCCCATTACTTCTGGCTGTAAAACCAGCGGGAACTGAGGCTCAGGGAGGCTGAGATTGCGGGAGCCCCAGGCAGCTCCTCTTAAAGGGCCTGAGCTCGGACTCGCTCCCTCTGAGCTCGGGCATGGAGGAGGCAGCTTGAAAGGCACCAGAGACATACCGGGAAGAACTTAGTTGTTTGGCATCGGAGCGAGGGCTGGAGAGGCAGCTTTCTCCTGGACAGACTTGCAGGCGGAGGCCTTTTTCCTTTGGTGAGCCCTTCCCTGGGGCGGCAGACAGCTGCTATATCTGGGACTCCAGCAACCTGGCTCACATTGTTGCTCTGCCCTGGTCATTCCCTGAGGCCCTGCCCCATCCAACTTTCAGGCCCACCCATGTTGTTCCCAGTGGCTTTACCATAGGAGTGGCCTGTCTTGGATCCTGTTTCAGATTTTCCTAAATTCTCTCAAACAAGCAGCATCTGGTCTCAGCGAGCCTCATACCTCTCGTTAAGTGGACCCAGGCCTGGTACTAGAAGCAACCAGCCTTGGCTCACAACTTGGCTTTGCCTGGGCACCTCCAAGCCCAGCACAAGAAGCAGCCATCTGCAGACCCCTTTATAGCTTATGCCTGGTGGCCCTGGGTAGAACACAGGCAGTGGCTGACCTTGCCCCAGAGCCAGCACACCCAGTAAACAGCTTCAGAATACTACGAAGCACCACCACCCAACTACTTCCACAAGTGACACACTCAAGAAATTGACTCTGTGGGTACCAGAGCCTTGCTGAAGTAAGTCTTGCTCTGTGTGGTGGGTCCCTGCACAGCTGATTATCCAAGGTAGTCAGAGGTTGGTGGATAGTGGGCACAGCCAGTCCTTGCAGCTGATCAGCCTGAGTAAAACCCACTCAGATTGCCAACAACAATCAAGACTCAATTACAACAGAAGGGTATAAAGTCCACACTAGGGGTGCACCCTAGAAAGACCAGGGAGGCTGTGCCACTGGACCCTACAGGACACCTACTACAATAGGCCACCTTAGGAAGCCCAGGAGACATAGCAACTCTACCTAATACATAGAAACAAACACAGGGAGGCAGCCAAAATGAGGAGACAAAGAAACATGTCCCAAATAAAAGAACAGAACAAAACTCCACAAAAAGAACTAAACAAAATGGAGATAAGCAATCTAACAGATTCAGAGTTCAAAACACTGTTTATAAGGATGCTCAATGAACTTAGTGAGAACTTCAGTGAACTTAGTGAGGGCCTCAAGAGCATAAAAAAGGACCAGTCAGAAATGAAGGATGCACTAACTGAAATAAAGAATGATTTACAGAGATGCTATAGAAGAGTAGGTAAAGCCAAGAAGCAAACCATTGATTTGGAATATAAGGAAGCAAAAAACCCCCAAAAAACAAAAACAAAAAACATACCCAATCAGAACAGCAAAAAGAAAAAAGAATCCAAAAAAATGAGGATAGTGTAAGGAGTCTCTGGGACAACTTCAGGCGTACCAACATTCACATTATGGGGGTGCCAAAAGGAGAAGAGAGAGAACAAGCAATTGAAAACCTATTTGAAACAATAATGGCAGAAAACTCCCCTAACTTGGTGAAGGAAACAGACATACAAGTCCAGGAAGCACAGAGAGTCCCAAACAAGATGAACCCCAAGAGGCCCACACCAAGACACATCATCATCAAAATAAAAAGTTTAAGACAAAGAAAGAATCTTAAAAGCAGCAAGAGAAAAACAGTTAGTTACCTACAAGGGAGTTCTCATAATACTGTCAGTTGATTTCTCAAAAGAAACTTTGTAGGCCAGAGGGAGTGGCAAGAAAATATTCAGAGTGATGATAAGTAAGAACCTACAACCAAGGTTACTCTATCCTGCAAAGCTATCATTTAGAATCGATGGCCATATAAAGAGTTTCCCAGACAAGAAAAAGCTAAAGGAGTTCATCACCACCAAACCAGTATTATATGAAATGTTGACAGGTCCTTTTGAAGAAAAAGAAGATCAAAAATATGGACAAACAAAATGGCAATAAATACCTATTTATCAACAATTGAATCTATAAACCAAATAAACAAGCAGAACAGAAACATTCTTATAGATACAGAAAACATTTTGTTGGTTGCCAGATGGGCAGGGGATTGGGAGAAAGGGTGAAAAAGGTGAAGGGATTAAGAAGTACAAATTGGTTGTTAGACTGACAAACATCAAAGAAAAGGGGGTGGAGGGGTGGGAAGAAATAAACCAAAGAACTTATATGCATGTATGCACAACCAATGGACACAGACAACAGTGTGGGGAAAGGTAGGAGGGGGGCAGTAGCGGGGAGGAGGGGGTTAATAGGGGAATAAAAAGGAACATCTGTAATAAATTCAACAGTAAAGATAAGTTTAAAAATTAAAATATTAAAAATAAATAAATAAAGTTTGGAAAAGAAGAGATGCAATTGACCCTTTTGCTGATGCTGTAACTATATTGAGAAAATCCCAGTATTCTAGAGTTAGTAAAAACAAAAACAAAAACAACCACCCCCAAACCCACCCCAGAATTAATAAATAAATATGGCACTTGATACTGAGATGAAATATTTTAAAGGATAGCTCTTTTTTCCTATACTAATAGTAGACCAGCCATGGGGGGGGGGGGGAGAGAAAAAGAAAAATAATTCATTCATAACAGCATCAAAGCTATAATACACTTAGGAATACATTTTAAAAGAATTAAATGAAGAAAACAAAATCTTATTAAAAGACCTAAGAGCTGAACAAGTAGAAAGGCATCCCATATTCTAGGATAGAAAACTTAATATAATAAAAATGTAATAAAATTCTAATTAGAATCTCAATGGCTCACATGTCTTCTGAGAAATAAGTCGAGAGAGCTTTACTAGCTATTGAAACATACCCAGAGTTCCTGCAATCAAAGCCACATAGTATTTGTATGGGCACAGATGGACAGAACCCTGGAACAAAAAGGAAGCACCAGAATAGCCACGTTGTTTAGGTGACTGTAATACATGGCAAGGGTGATATTTTATATCCGTTGAAAATGAATGTTTCTTTAAAAAATGATGGCATCGATGGCCATCCTTCTGAAAGCATATCAAGATGAATTCCTACCTCATACTGCATCTACAAATAAATTCTAGATCAATTAAATGTGAAAAAAATAAAACAAAAAATATTGAAATCTAGGAAAACATATGTATAATGTAGCAATATCTTTAAACCTAAGACAATAAACCCAAAAGCTACCAATGAAAAGATATGTAGCCATTAAATTTGAAATAAATGTATAATACCATAAACAAGATAAAAAAACAAATGTTAAAATTGGGGGGAGTTGCATCATATATGACAGATATAGGATTAAAATATCTAGTAGATGGAAAATTCTTATTAATTAAAATTAAAATTCTTATTAATTGAATAAAAAATATGAGTATTTCAATGGAAAAACAGAACAAATCCAAGTTGCAAAGTAGAAGAGCAAATCCATATTGATTAACACACTAAAAGATGCTCAGCCTCACTACAAGTCTAGAAAATGCAAAATAAAATAAAAATGAGATATCATTGGTAATGGGAATAGCAAGATAATGGGAATTTTTGCTCATACACTGCAAATGAAAACGTAAGTGACCAACCTTTTTATTTTTAAAGGAGAGGGATGCAATCTGGCAACTCCTGTTACAAGTAAAAACACATTTATCTTCTGACCCAGCAATCTCACTCTGGGTGTGACTTCACAGAAATAGAAGCATCAGAATGTAAGGCCAGCCATATGATAATATTAACAACAGCCCGGGCTGCAAAGTAGCGCAGTTACGTGAATGCTGCCCTTGGAGGTAAGTGCAACGCACTGGCATTGACTAAACACAGGAAACCAAGCCACAGCCTCTTCGTGGAAATGGCCGAGTGAATAGGGCACATGCATACCATGGAATATTGGGCTATTGTTAAACACGATGAGTCAGCGCTATGCTAACTGACTCAGAGGGACTTCCAGGAGGTTTTGTGAAGAAAGGCAAGGTGCAGAGAGATGTGCAAAAGAAAGTCCCGGTTTTTGTGACAAGAGCTATGCTCCCCCCTTCATGTTTGAATGAGTAGAAAGATATTCGAGGATACATGCCGAAGAGGGAGAACGGGGAGGTAAGTCCAATCTAACCAAATAAAATCGAGCCAGACTGGATCTGATGAAATCCAACTAGATGAGACCAGATCAAATTAGACTAGACTAAGCCAAACTAAACCACACCAGACCAGGCAAGACCAGACTAAATCAGGACAGACAAGACCAAACCAAACTATTGTAAATACAACTAAGCCCAATCAAACCAGACCAGACAGAATGAGCCAAACCAAACCAAACTAAACCAAACCAGACTGGTCTAAACTAGTCCAGTCCAGAACAGACTAAACCAGATCAGACCAGACCAAACTAAACCAACCTAAACAAAAAACAGACTGTGTGACATCCCATTTATGTCAAGATATCTATCTATCTATCTATCTATCTATCTATCTATCTATCTATCTATCTATCTATCTAATCTATGTGTAGATAAATATAATGATGAATGAGATGATAGTCACTAAATTATCAGTGGTGACAGCTCAGCATGGTGGGACCTCAGTTGACTTATATTTTCCTTGTACTTTTTGTGTCATTTGATTTTTTACAAAATATAGAGAGAGTATAAATTAGAAAGCTTTTCTACTGTGGAAGAATAATTTTTGAAAAAAGGGGCAAGGGGTCAGGGAAAGAAAGCTTTTTATTCTGCAAGTTAGCAGTGTGTTGTCCTTGGGCCCTTCCTGCTTCGGAAGGCACGTCCACCCCAAACCCTCTGGAATACGAAAGCAGGATCACTGACTGCTAAGTCCCCCTTCCGGGCTCCAACCACATCTTCCACATCAATTTGGCGCCTGCTCGGGACGTCTTCCCAGCAGTTTCAGGAGAGGAGACTCCAGGGAGCAGAGTGAGCTCACAGGTCCCCTTCTGGGGCAGGAAACCAAACCCAGCTGTGGCTGGCACAGCAACAGGAAGGGAAGTTTGTGGTGGCACCGGGCTCAGTCATCCTGGGGGATGAGAAGGACCTCTCATGGCAGCGGTGTGATGACTCAGCTCGCTCGCCAGGTCCTGAACTGCTCTGGAGCATGTGGCTTCCAGGGAGGCCTGGGGGCTGAGGACGGAGTGGGTTCATGGCCTTGTTTCTGGTGCTTAATATCGAAAGCACAACGCAGGCTCTCATCGGAATCTCTGCGGGCCTTTCTATAACCTTCCCCCAGGGGTCAAGCACATTCCATACCCTCATTCTCCCCATAATGGTTGATGTTGGAAGGGATTGAGTCCCAAAGCCACAGCTCAATGTTGTGTCTTTTTTTCCTGTGGGCCCATTTTTTTTTTTTTTTTTTTAATCCTCAACCGAGGATATGTTTTTATTGATTTTAGAGAGAGACGAAGGGAGAAGGAGAGAGAGAGAAACATCAGTAGGTTGCCTCCCCTAGGTACCCTGACTGGGAATCAAATCTGCAACCTGGGTATGTGCCCTCACGGGGATCGAACCTGAAATCTTTTGGTGTATGGGACGATGTTCCAAACAACTGAACCACCCGGCCAGGGTTTCTGTGGGCTCTTTTTACTCTTGCCTCTTCCATCCTTTTTCTTGTGTCCTCCTGATTCTGTTCCTGGCTGAAATGTAAAAACATGAAAAAAAAACCACAGACAGACAGACACGAGACTAGCCCAAGGAATGCATTTTCCAGTCTCTTTCTCAAGAAACCTTTTCAGCTATGGGAGACATTGACAAAGTCCCCCATAGTGCCTTGCACTGAATAGTGGCTCAGTAAGTACATACTAAAGTAAGGCCTTGTGTCTTACCCCACACTGTGTGAGAGGCCACGCATGAACCCACCTGCCTCGGTCACCTGTCAGCATGGCTTTGTTTAGCAGATGAACTCACAGAACTACCCGTCTGTTAGAACAGGTCCCCTTTGATTCCCAGGGACTCTTCCGGCTCTGATGGAATGAGACCAGAGAAGGTATATTTTGAGGCCTGGGGCAGGGGGCAGAGGAGAAGCCGGAGGGAGAGGTAGGTTCCAGGAGGCCCCGTCACAGAGAAAGATAGAAGGGAATGCAGCTGAGGAAGGGGAGGAAAGCCATTCCAGAAAGCTTGGAAGACCTCAAAGATGGCCAGTGATGATGGTTAATCAGCTCCAGACTACCGCGATGAAGGGATTCCCGCGAAGCAGATTCTGTATTTACACACAGTCGTCCCTCGATAGAGTGAAGCCGCGCAGGTTGAAGCGCTAAGTGGCGGGGGACGACTGTAGTCTGACAATTGCCGTTGGTTAAGTGCTTCCAAACGACTGGGGAGATCATTCACTTTCCTCTTCCTCGGCAGGGGATGTCTGTGGGGTTACTGTTATCTTACTTCTCAGGCCGCAGGCCCAGGAAGGGCTCCCTGGGCCAGCGCCACATGCCCTTAGCCCTGGTTCTGGGCTGTCACGGCTGGAGCGCTGCCTCTGCAGTGGCAGATTGGTGGTCCGGTTCAAGCAGGAGGAGAGGCCTTCACACCTAGCAAGGCAGTGGCTTTGCCAGGCCAGCTGGGCGGGGCAAGGGAGGGAGGGCTTAGTGAGGGCTGGCGGCAGAGGAGTCAGTTGTTGCAAAACGAAGAGTGGGCTGAAGCTGAGCCCCAAGGCCCGGGCCAAGCCCTCTCAGCACAGCTCTACAATGGGCCGGGGAAGTGAGTTCATTGCTGGCTCTAGTCCAGTCTGATCAGCCTGGGATCAGGGTGGTTCAGGATCTACTGCCTGGTTTCCTGCCCTGGGCGTTCCTGGCCCCTTCCCCACCCCCTACAGAGGGTCAGGCCCACCTCCTCCCAGAAGCTTTCTGGGCTCCCTCGGGACAGGGCTCTTCCAGACCTGTGGATCTCTGCATCCTGTAAGCTGGTTGGGGTGGGGGTACCTAATATTCATTCACCCCTTGTCCAGTCTCCCATCACTTGGCAAGGCACCCTACACAGGTGGGTCCTCAGGGAACATCTGAGAACCAGCTTTGAGGTCAGATAGATTCAGGTGCGAATCCTGCTCTGTCTCCAATCCGCTGCCTGACTGGGCCAGAGGCATTCTCTGAGCCTCACTGTCTTCACGTGTGAGTGGGTGATAAATACGTTTAGGACAATTTGGAGGATTAAGTAAAATAATACATGTGAAGTGCTTCTAGTGCTCAGTGCCAGACGTGTACAGGCTGGCCGCCATGTCTGGAAACAGGTTATAGTTCATCATACATTGTAGTGCACAAGCAATAAACCATTTATCAGTTTTTCCCTGTGTTTGCAGACTTGCTGCCCGCCCTGTGGCAAGCCCTCTATCCATGGTCGTCCATCCACAGTGGTAACTAGGGACTGTGGGTGCCTGAGTGCTTGCTGCCTCCTAGAACCCAGATTTCCCTTGGCTGTGTTCCCTCAAGGCCACCCTACCCCGCCCCCACTTCTAGGATGGGCTACCGTCCAGGTCTGGTCCTGGTAACGAAGGAGACTGCTCAGAGGCAGGCTGGGCTATGGGATGCCCCAGGGAAAAGCCAGTTGAGGGTGTCAGCTGTTTTGTGGGGTCAGGCCCTGGTTCATGAGAGACCAGGGAAGCCCCTGCTACTGACGTGCTGTCTCAAGACCCCAGAATTCAACATTTGGACCTAATTGCTACCTACCTACTTACACACAGAGTGTTGAATGTTGGGGAGAATCAGGAGAGTGGGAAGACTATTAGTGTGTGTTAAACCATCAATCCAACCATCTGGCTAACATTTATTGAGCATCTGCTATACTCAGGACATGATGCTACAAGGGACTGCACATGCACAGAGGTCTAAGAGATGGTCCTTCTTCAGGAAGTTGAATGCCTGTTTGGGGGACCAGGAGAAGGTGCCCAGAATAGTAGAAGCTGGAAATGTTCACAGGAGGAAGGGACCACCCAGATCTGGGGAGTTTCGGGAGAGCTCTCCAGGGGAGGCACCCAGGTTTGTCTTGATCCTTCATTTTTAGATGGAAAAATTACATTGGTGGTGGGGTCCCAATAATTTGAAAACGAGCCCCTCAGTTTTGGCTTCTAGAGCAGGGGTTGGCAAACTTTTATAAAGGGTTAGATAATAAACATGGTCTTTCCCCCTCCTCCTCTTCTTCCTTCTTTTAAAAATTTTTTAAAGTATAAAAACCATTTTTAGCTCACAGGCCATACAAAAACAGGCCAAGGGCCAGATCGGGCCTGTAGCAGTAGTTTGCCAACTACTGTTGTAGAGAATTGTCAGAAGCCTGCTCTCAGTATGAGCAACAACAATGGTAACTCAGTCCCTGGTCTAGTGCGCGCGCACTATGCTCTGCACTGTACCTATATTATCATGTGTAATTCTCACAACAACCGCTGAGGTAGGCACTGCTATTAGACTGGTGATAGGTGAGGAACTGAGGCTAAGTACCTTTCTCAAGAGCACTCAGCTAGGGGGCAGAGGCTGGATGAGAACCAAGGTCTATTTGTTTCAGGCACCCGCAGTATCAAACAACCACCGCAGGAGGAGTCTGGGCGGTGCTTTTCCCTCTGAAGGCTCCAGGGAACGTCCATGTGACTCACGGAAAACACGCAGGGATGGAAACTGCAGGAAAAGCAGATCGGAACCGAGGAGACGAGAAGGTGGGGAAGAAACCCAATCCTGGCTGTTCAGTGGCCGCCCTGGACGCCCAGGTCCTTCTGCGTCTGGAAACCTTCATGTGACCATCTTTGAAATAGATGAGCAGCGGTGATACCTGTTTCTCTGCCCCCACAGCCTCTCTCCTCAACTCTGGAGAGGGTTTTTCCTCAAGCACTTTGAGTAACTTGTGGATCATTAATTAAATGAGAATCTGGATTAATTAACTCATTCAATCTACACACGGCGCCTTTCCGACAAGGACCCGCTGGGGGTGACAGGTGCGGTGGTGAGGATTCTCTCCTCACACAGAGTGGGAAAACAGCTACCGGCTCGGGGCTCGCACGTCGCAACATTTTCATTTCATTATTTTCTGTGCTTTTGGAACAAATTCAGAGAGGAAATTAAAACGCAGAGAAGAAAATGAATACATTTGTTCCTTCCTAGAATGAGTTACTTTGTAATTTAGAAAACCCAATATATGAACACACGCACACATCTGTCAGGGGCAGCGGGGAAGGGAAGGGTAGGCTCTGGATTGGTTTCCCAGGAACGGCCCTGCCTTTAGTACAGACTGCGACCAGTTGAGGACAACGCAGGGGGTGTGAGGTGACGTTTTGCAATTTCTCAGCACAGGATAAGGATTCAAGAAGTGTTGGCTGTTATTATCCCCATAAATCCTCTCGGTTGGATCGAGCTGAGATTGCGCATAGTTGCTGGGGTCTCCCTCCTCAGGGACCCTAAGACTTGGCTCAGGAGGTGGAGACAGAACAGACAAGAGACATGCCACCATGCCCACACTGCGGGAAGCAGAGTGTTGGGAAAACTCATTGTTAAAAATGAGAAACAGATCAAGAAAGCTGTAACATCCACAGAGAAGCTGTTTCTCTGGGGGTCCCAGGCCTGACAGACCAGCGATTTTGAGGGTTACTTAGAGTAGCCCAATGAGCAGATCTCACAGAATGTTCCATGGGCAGGCCCTGAAACTCAGCGGTCTGAGACGTCAAAACTATTTTCACGATGACACTGGCTGTGTTGATGTCGGCACCATTGGTGTAAAAGCAAAGGCGGGTATAAAAGATCTGGTACCTCAGTATAAACTGAGCTGTGGCCCTCCAAGGGTGCCACCAGCCGTCACTTCATTGCTGTGACTTCAGGAGAGAAAGGCCCAGTTACAGTTCGGAACATCACTGATGAAGCAGTACAGCTACTATTGTATTGATCTCAGCCCTTGAGTAGATGTCCTGCTACTATTCTGAGTGATGAAATGGGTCGTGTGTGCAAAGCACTTGAGCTACAGACTAAAGAATGATGGTTGTTGGTCTCAAGGAAAAGCACTCATAGGCCTGTTTGTCACAGTTAAACAAGCTGCTTTTCTGAGCATCGTTTTTACTGCACAGACTGATAGACAAACCCCGGCTCTTTACACGTGCCCTGGGCAGACAAGTCTGAAAAAATGGGCGAAGTGCGTTTCCACCATGGACCAACATGGAGCAACAGGAACTATATCTGTCTCCTCACCTTAAACAACTAAAACAAAAGCCAGACAAGGATTATAGCAAGCAATGATCTTTAGACACTGGACAGCAGGTAGCTCAGGACAGTGATCCCTGAGAGAAGGGTCACTACGAGGTGTCCCCACTCACTGTCTGGAGTTTCCAGGCCACAGCACAGGGAGGGGCACCCAAACAGAGCCAGTGTTCCCTTGAGTGGAGAAAATCAGGGAGGCCGAAGCGGCAGGACTTTGTGGCACAGAGCCCGGGGGGGTGTGGGAGCTGCACGCAGAGCCCCAGCGCTGCAGAGGGTTCTCCCCCAGCCTTCAGCTGTGCTCCGAGCTGGGCCTGTGCAGGAGATCTCTCCCCCATTAAGAGAAGGTAGCGAGACTACAGGTAGACGAGGTACGAGGGGCACTCAGGGTTCCCTGAAATGACTGTGTTTTTATCCTTCACTCCTGCACCTCTAATCTCTTGGGGCCCAAATTAACCTCCCAGTTAACCAGCAGAGCTCCGGAAAGGGAGGGGCAGGGGAGAGGGTTTGCTGGGGGAAAAGGCTTTGGTGCCTGCACCTTACACCCCAAAGCGGTATGTCAGCAGGGCTGTTCTGAAGTCACTCTAGGCTGTCTTCACCCAGAGACTGAGGGGCTAGTGAAGCTTGTGCTATAGGGTCCTTCACTTGCACGTCCTGGGAGTGCCCTGGACGGGAACTCTCATGTCATGTTTTTGTAAACTTTATGGTACACTTCTATTATTTTTCTGCGAAGGAGCCCCCCCATTTGTGTAAGCTTTGAGATTCACAAAATTTGGATCCTCCTCTGCTAAGGAGGCTTCCTGCCTAGATCCCTTTCTGGGGACTGTATGGCCGCACCCTTGAACACAAAAAGTCCCACTGAAAAAAACCAGCTCGTTTTCATTCATTCACCTATTCAACAGATGGGCTCTGAGGGCCTACACGTGCTGGCCCTGGGTGGCTCTGGAATGCAGGGGTGAGCACACAGCCACGGAGGCCCCGTCTTTGTGGGGTGTTCAGTCTGACGGGAGAAGGGTGTGAAGTATCCAAACAGTAATGCAACTACACAGATGGTGTCATCGAGGAGGAGGGTGAGCTAGGACAGTGGGGCCCCAAACTCTTCTGGAGGGTGGTGGGCAGGGGGTCTTGCCTGGAAAAGTGATGTTTAGGTGAAATTTCTACAAGAGCACTAGCTGGCCATTGTAGACTGGGTGCTGGGAGGGGTGATTTCCCGGCAGAACAGGCTCCGTGGGGCCAAGGCTGGGAGGGTGAGGAGCCCAGCCAGGGTGAGGAGCTGAAGAAGGCTAAGGTGGCCTGGGCATGAGGCTGGGTCCGTCCCCAGTTTACTGGTAGCTAGTGGTAAGGATTTTGACTTCTTAAGTATTTCTCTTTAGAAAGACCCAGGGCTGAAACCAGACTGCTTTGGCAGGGTTTCAGCCCAAATCACAGGCTCTTTCTGCAATTCTTTGTAATTCTGCTCACATCAAAGATAAAACTGTCTGCATCTGGACAGCCACTCTCTCTAGGCCAAATTATACACCCTGTTCTTGGAGTGTCCAGTGGCCACTCACCGCTTCCTCCCACAACACCAACCCCGAGGGCTCAGACAGAGTCCAGCCTGACGGGAGAGTCAAAGCGGGACAGGGTCAGGGGTGGGGGGTGCCGATGGACACTGGCCACATCCCTCCGCCCTGTCACCTGAGTGATCACACCTCAGAGAAAGCCATCAGGGGTCTGACCTTGCCAGGAAATGTTGACACACAAAGCAAATGCCCCATGTATCATGCTACAGTGTTAGCTGCGTGTGAGTGCCCCCCCCACCAGGTCCACACTGCTCTCACGCCATTTCCCAGGGGCCCACACAACCTGCAGCAGCTTCCAGGGCCTCCAGCAGCTTCACCCCTAAAGAGACACATCCCATGATGTGCAGTTAGGCTGAAACACAGTCCTAGGTTCTCTGGGACCAGCTTAGGGAAGGACAGAGAGGGAGGGTGTAGTGAGACCGGCCCTTGGCGAGCATTGCCCGACTTGTGCCGGGCACTGGGCACATACGTCAGCAGTTCAGTCCTCACCCACCGCAGTAGATATCTGTGTCTCAGGATCAACTCTTGGTTTGAACTTTAGCTTCCATTCACAAGGTGCTGCATTCAGAAGTAACACCAGTCCTACATCCTAATGTAATTGAAACGCAATTTAAATTGTTTCTGTTGTCTCTTGAGCAGCATCTAAGGGGATTATATATGCACAAAGCATAGCAAAACATTTAGAATTGTGTGCTACCTCAGACCTGTCCCCACCCCTTTATCAGAGTAGGGTCTCCAAGATCTCTCTTTACTCCTCCCAACCCCCCAAACTCGCAGGGAACTTCCCCCTCTCCAGTGACCTCCCACGGACCATCAATGTAGCCTTCCTTCCCAATGCATTCTAAAGGCACAGCCTTCCTCCTCTTTCCAAGGCCTTTGACCCCTCAGCCACAATTAAGTGTTGTGATCCTTTGATGTTTGGGAGGAGGGAGGAGGAGGAGAAGGCCCAGGTACCCCTGGAGTCTGGCTCTGGTGCCTGGGCCACACCTCAGGCTGAGTGACTGCTGGAAGAGAGGGGAGGCAGGTGGCAGCTGGCGCAGCCTTCCCTTCATCAAAGTGTGCCGCTGGAGACAAATGTCCCACCTCTGTGAGGCCTCTGGCTGAGACAGTCAAGTGGATCAATCAAGACAAAAACGGACAGAAAAATCCAAGTCATTGATTCTTTTTCCACTGGAGATGAGAAGAAACCACTAAATCCTTCCCCACTTCCCCAGCTGGCAGACAAGGAGAGAGGGGCAGCCACCAGTTGGTCTACCTTCCATCCTGCTCTGGTTGGGGGGGGGGGGCTCCCCCCCCCCGCCCCAGTCTGTTAACCCCTTGGTGGCAGCACCTTATCAGTGACTGTGGTTTCTTTCTTTCTTTCTTTCTTTCTTCCTTTCTTTCTTTCTTTCTTTCTTTCTTTCTTTCTTTCTTTCTTTCTCTCTCTCTCTCTCTCTTTCTTTCTCTTTCTTTCTTTCTTTCTTTCTCTCTCTCTCTTTCTTTCTTTCTTTCTCTTTCTTTCTTTCTTTCTCTCTCTTTCTTTCTTTCTCTTTCTTTCTTTCTTTCTTTCTTTCTTCTTTCTCTTTCTTTCTTCCTCTTTTCTTCTTTCTCTCTTTTTTCTGTCTTTCTTTTTTCTTTCTCTCCTTCCTTCCTTCCTTCTCCTTCCTTCCTTCCTTCCTCCTTCCTCCCTCCCTCCCTCCCTCCCTCCCTCCCTCCCTCTTTCTTTCTTTTTTTTTTTCTTTCTTTCTTTCCTCTTTTCTTCTTTCTCTCTTTTTTCTGTCTTTCTTTTTCCTTTCTTTCTCCTTCCTTCCTCCCTCCCTCCCTCCCTCCCTCTTTCTTTCTTTCTTTCTTTCTTTCTTTCTTTCTTTCTTTCTTTCTTTCTTTCTTTCTTTTCTCTTCTTTCTTTCTTTCTTTCTTTCTTTCTTTCTTTCTTTCTTTCTTTCTCTCTCTCTCTTTCTTTTCTTCTCTCTCTCTCTCTCTCTCTTTCTTTCCTCACCTGAGGATATATTTCAATTTATCTTCACATACAGTGGGAGAGAGAGAGAGGGAGAAAAAGGGAGAAAGAGAGAAACATTGAAGTGAGAGGGACACATCGACTGGCTGCCTCTCACAAACCCCGACCAGGACTGTGGACGAACTGCAACCGAGGTACGTGCCCTTGACTGGAATCGAACCTGCGACTCATTGGTCTGTGGGCGGACACTTTAACCACAGAGCCGAACCAGCCAGGGCTCATTCAGTTTCTTTCTTTCACTCTTCTCTGAGGGGACCGGACAGAAAGTACCCCTTGATCTCATTATCACGGCCTGCACATTAGACTTACCAAAAGGGTCCCCCAATTCCAGACCACTGAAATAAACATTTCTGGGGTATAGCTGGGCCATCAACATTGAAAAAAATCTCCTTCAAGGTTTCTGAGAGGAAGCCAGGGCTGAGACCACAAGACAGAGCTGTTAGGGCTGGGGGGCATCTTAGTGCTCACCGGGAGTCCAGGCCCTGGGGCACACTCTCGTGCTGGGGACCCAGATCCTGGACGTGGTGGGGGGCTGTAGGGCCTCACTACTCAGAGAGCAGCACTGAAGGCCGGGCTAATCCCCTAGTGTTCTTTCCCCACTCCCTGCCCTCGGCATTCCCGTCTCCCAGAGGCCATAGAAGCGAGCGGAGAGGTCAGGCTCAGCCCAGCCGCTCAGCCCAGCCTCCCACCCCATCTCCAGCTTTCCCAAGTAGCTCTTCTGTTGCTCTGAGCTGGGTTCCCAAACCCAAGGGGTTTTTGGCAAGTTATTAATCCCTAGTAAATAGCCAGCCATTAATCTCAATTACCTTGATTGCTTAATTAGGCAGTGCAAAAAAAGAAGGAAGCCGGTCGAAATGGAAATTGCTCATGGCACACAGACAGGCTGTGTGGTCTCTGAGAAGCAACAGGAGTCAGAGGTCTGAGTTCTGTTTGCCCTTTTGCCAAGCTCTGTGTTGAACACAGGATTTCACATTGCTAAACCAGGGGCTGATGAACGGGCTGTTCCAGTTCCAGGCCATTTGCTATGGATATGTGCAATTTTCAAAGCATTGGAAAAGAATGAAATAGACTCAAACTTAAAACCATACTGAAGAGTCTATAATTTCCCTTTGCTACAAATTGCATTTCAGACTTGTGCCCTGTCATTAGTATTGCATTACAAACATGGATCAGAATCACACAGGAGCGTAAATGGTAATAATAGGCACACAATGAATAGTTATTAAATAAATAGAAATGTTTCTTAGATCCTGCGCTGGGGTACCAGTGGTTTAATTTGATTGTTGCTTTACCGTAACGCATGATCATTGTAGCAAGTTTGAAAGAGAAACACAAGTCAGTCTGAGACCTCACTGTGAACCGTTTTGTGTCTGTAGTTCTATTTCTGTATTTTCTGTGGACATGCATATCACTCTCAGAGATAAAAGTCTCTGATATGAAAGTCAGTGTGGATGGGGCAGCGGGCCTGGAAGAGGTTTAGGCTCTGTGGTAGATTTCTGGGGGCCTGCCCAGATCCCCCAGACTGTGGGGATGCCGAGACCCCAGCTGCTGTGAATGTTGGATGCCGAAGGCTCATGATTGCTCACCGCTGTGGAGACTTGCCCTTGACCAAATGGGAACTACTGACCCTGAGACATGGGGGGCTATCCAGGGAGCTTGTGCCCTTCTTCCAGGGCAGCCACAGCCAACGACTGATATTGGGGGCAAAAACCTGGCTTCCTTGCCTCGGGGTGGAACCACTTTGTGGTGTCACTTACATTCTGGAGCTGCATGTGGGGTCAGGTTGAGGTTAGATTTTGATGGAATCGCTTCTGTGCTTAGCTTCCTCCCCTGCCTCATCCTCCATCCTCCATCCTTCACTGGTGTCTGGAGATTACTTCTACAGGGATTGCGGGCTCAGGCTCTGCTTCTAGAGAACCTGACCTCTCAACTCTTGCCCTCTCTGACCAGAGCATCCGTCCAGAGCGTCCCTGCTCAAAGTGGGGTCCATGGACCAGCAGCCACAGCATCACCTTGTTAGCAATGCAGGTCCCAGGTCTCATGCCAGACCCATTGGGTCTGCATCTGAGATTGAGCAAGAGCCCAAGGAGACTAGCGTGCGCAGCGCAGCTTGAGAAGGCTAGATTACTAGCGTTGCAGGAAGGAAGAGTCTGAATAGAGTCTTTGGTCTAACCTCCCCTGGAGCCTGGGAGGTTGAATAAAGAGAGAAGACTGTGTGAGAAGTTCTAAGCATTTGAGTTCCATCTCTGCAGACAGGGTGAAGAATGCCTTTTGGAGGAATCTGGACACAGTGGAAACATGTGAGAAGCTGACCAAAACTGAGGGCTCCTCCTTGGCAAGGAGGATGAGTTGTTTTGGGCTAAGGTGGGCCTGGGTGTGTCACAGCTTCCAATTCCTTCCCTTCCACCAAATCACAGGATGGCCTGGGGTGAGCCTCTCCGGCTGTCTGAGCTTCTGTCTTCCCACATATAACATAAGGGATTTGGACACCTTGATTTCTAAAGATGGCCTGGAGATTGCCCCCCCCCCCCCCACCATGGGTCTAAGAAGATCTAAACTGCCATCACAAGCCTCGGCAGATGACAGACACATTGAGAGAGGCAGTTGCTAGGGTCATGGGACCCACAGGGCAAAATTTAGGATCTATAAATAAATTCCATTTCATTGTATCAAAGCTTTTTTTATAAAAGGAAGAGAGTAAGAAAGGAAAGGAGGGAGGGAGGATGGCAGAAAAGGACGTTTGAAATCACAGTGTGGTGTTTGCAGGGACCCGTCCACCTGGTCACGTCCCAGAAGCTAAGTGAATAGGGCTGTTTCTGGAGATGCAGAGCTGGCCAAGCTGTTCTTCGGGCGGGCTCTCCTGGGGACTTCCTCTCCCTGCCTCAGGTGCCCAGAGCTGCTGAGGAGCTCCCCGGGGCCGTCCTGACCAAGGCTGACCCCTGTAGGCATAACCTCTGTCCCAGACTTTCCCAGCCCTATTCCTTCCACCGGAACTTTCAGCTTCGTTTCCTTGCTCGTGCCAGCCAATCTGGGAGCCACTAGTCACATACGGCTATTAAAAATGTACATTTTCTTCCCTCTTTTCGGCCGGAACCTCCATCTTCCAGTAATTCACCAAAATGACGAACACAAAGGGAAAGAGAGGCACCCACTATATATTCTCTAGGCCTTTTAGAAAACATGGAGTTGTTCCTTTGGCTACATACATGCAAATCTATAAGAAAGGTGATATTGTGGACATAAAGGGAATGGGCACTGTTCAAAAAGGAATGCCCCACAAATGTTACCCTGGCAAAACTGGAAGAGTCTACAATGTCACCCAGCATGCAGTGGGCATTGTTGTGAACACACAAGTCAAGGGCAAGATTCATGCCAAGAGAATTAATGTGCGCATTGAGCATATTAAGCACTCTAAGAACCAAGATAGCTTCCTGAAACGTGTGAAGGAAAATGATCAGAAAAAGAAGGAAGCCAAAGAGAAAGGTACCTGGGTTCAACTGAAGCGTCAGCCTGCTCCACCCAGAGAAGCACATTTTGTGAAAAGCAATGGAAAGGAGGCTGAGCTGCTGGAACCCATTCCCTATGAACTCATGGCATGATAAGTGTAAAAAGAAAACCTCTGTACTGATAAAAAATGTTTCTCATAATTGAGTAGAAGTGTGATGTCCCTTCCTCCCAAAAAATAATTAAAGAAAAGTTGGTGTTCTAAAAAAAAAAAAAATGTACACTTCTATTAATTAAAAATCAATAAAAATATAGCTTCTCAGTCACACTCGCCACATTTCCAGCGTTCATCAGCCACGTGTGGCCAGTAGCCACCGCAGTGGGCAGTACAGACACAGGACATTTCCATCATTGCAGAAGGTTCTGTGCTGAACACCTCCGGACCTTTATTCACTCGCAATGCACTTGGCCAGTGCACAGGACGGGGAGTCTCAGATGCCTTCCCGGTCCTCCCTCCATGAGTCTCTTCCTTCGGCAAATCCGAAATTCAACCTTTGCCTTCAGACAGCATCCGCTGTTCTCCGAACATTCTGGCTCTGGGGCCCTCTGGACCCCTCCCCCCTGCCCTGGGCCCTCACCACCGCAGGCGACTGAGTGGCCTACCTTCTACCACTGAGCTGAAATCCCAACACGGCGGCAGAACTGCTTTCAGAGCAGCTCTGGTCGTCTCAGTCTGCTGGGGCTGCCCTCACAGAGCACCACAGAACAGACACGTACTTCTCACATTTCTGGGGGCTGGAGTCTGAGATCAGGGTGCCAGCACGGTTGGGTTCCGGTGGGGACCCTCTTTCAGGTTGCAGACTTCTTGTATTCTTAGAGGGCAGGAAGAGGGTGAGAGAGCTCTCTGAGCCTCTTTCATGAGGGCACAGATCCCATGCACGAGGGCTCCAGCCTTATCACCTATGACCTCCCAAAGGACCCACCTCCCAACACCATCACACCGAGGGTAGGATTGCAATTTATGATTCTGAGGGGGATACAGACATTTAGTCCATTGCCACAGCCATTGCTAATGTTAACCACAATAGTTGTAATTCTTTGAAACGGAGGAATGGAGAGTGAGAGTTAAAACAGCCTGGGCACCAGGTCTCCCACACCATTTCCCACCTGCCCTTCCTGCATCCACATCTCGGCAAGAAGGCCTCCGGGGTCTTGGAGTCTGAGGCCATGGGGCGAGGTTTCAGTTGCCCTGCCTTTCACCTGGCCAGGGGTGTGTCTCTTCTAGTCCCCGCCCAATTCCCCTCAAGTACGATAGGGGTTGTAGGAGTGTTCAATAACAGCAACTATGGTACTTGAAGGAACCGGTTTATTCAACATAATGTGTATACAGGCACCATTATGTTCCCTCCTGGATGGATGCCTTAATAAAATGTCAGTTATTTAAACTAATTTTTTTCAGGGACACTTGCCCTCCAGTTTCTTGATCTGATTTCATTATGAGTTAAGACCCTTTCTGGTTTCCCACTTCCCTGAAATGTGCTGGTGAGAACATGTGGTGTAGTAGGGAGGGTAGGCGTAGAATTAGACAGCTTGGGTCTAGTCACCGCTTTGTCGTGTGCAAGCTGGAGGCCGTGGGCACGCTCTATCACCTCTCTGGACTTGCTCCGTCTGGGGACAAATGAGTGCTGAAGTCCCTGCCTCAAAACGCTGTGGGAAAAACTCAGTGAGGAAATGTACACGAAATTGTACACATTGTGGCACATACCTCTGACACAACACAGGCATTCAGCAAATGTTAACCTCCCTCCTCTTGCTCTCCTCCTGCTGAAATTAAGACCACAGCCCTTTGCACTTCAATCGAAAATCAAAATTAGAAATTATTGTCTTCTTCCTCCAAAGGCTTTGAACCCAGCGGCTTGCCATTTCTTCTTTGCCCACTGATATTTGGGAAGAGGAGGCATCTGTCGCCTGCAGTTCTCTTTCCCAGCTGTGCCAAATTCTCTGCAAGCTACCAACCCTTTATTTTGTGGCTGAGTTTTGTAATTCACAAATTGGTGTGGGTATTTCCCACCCTTGGAAATGGTCCGGGGACAGTCTTCTCTGAGGATTTATCAAAACTGCTGAATTCAGACTCTTTTTGACAAAGCCCCCTTGTATAGATTTTGGAGCAGATGGTGGGTTGGCAGATAATGTCCTAGCATGAGACATGTACCCATAAAACGAGGGCTCCGATGTATGTGCCAGCATGATGTGCCCAAGTCCCACAAAAGGGGATCCTCAGCAAAGACTGACAGGCTGGCTCCAACATTGCCCCTCCCCCTCTCACCAGGTACTGCTGTTAGCAACTCCACGCTCAATGGAACCCTCAGTAATCAATCAAGGTGTTAATCCAGATGGCCTGTGACGAGGATGTGGGCCGCAGGTGGGCGGGTGGGTAATGAAGCTAGGCAGCCCTGTCCCCAGGCATGGTTAATGCATGAGGTGATATTCAATCACCTCCCAGCTCAGCAGTCGGGAGCAGGAGAGCAGCTAACGATGCACCCAGTCACCACCCTAACGGCCGCTAGAGTCAGCCTGCAGCTAAGCAGTGGTCCCAGGCTGGTTCCCAGTCATTATTTCCAATGGCAGCCAGAGAGGGTTTCCTGGGAACTGGAGTGAGGACCCACATTCTTGCCCCAAGCCGGAAGTGCGGCAGGATTTCTGTCTCGTGCCCCTGAGTGGTGGCACGGGGAGGGGTATCATTTCGATCTGACTCAGCTTTGGAGAAGGCTGGTGTAGGGGAGGGACGTCAGCATGAGGAAGCAGGCAGGACAAGAACAAGGCTGAGAGGGCACTGTTTTTGGCCACGATTGGGAGCAGAGCCCAGGCAGGGACGAGAGGCAGCAGGCATGGAAGGACACTCGAGTGTCGTGGAGAAGTAACGGTGCTGACAGGAGCTGGCGCAGTGGCTGCCTTGGTCTTGCCTGGAGGCTGTCCAGCCACCATCCTGTCCCATGGGGCCTACCTGACAACTCCCCTCTGGGTCTGGAGACTTCTACACCCACCTGGGCGGGGAAAGCAGTCCTGTGCCCACAGGCAGACATGGAAAGAATGATCCATATTCTCAGGGTTCTCTTTCTGACTTGTTCTCTGGGTTGCACCATGCAGTGTTTGACAGACAGGGAGGGAACCCTGTCCAAGGCAGGAAACAGCGTATGCAAAATTTCAGTGGCGAGGAAAACATCATATATGTGGGAGTTTTGTGTCGTTTAGCAAGGCCTGGGCCTGCTGAATAGGCATGTCGAAGGTCACATGCCTCACATTCCCATTACCACCCTCCCCCAGGTCTGTTCCGCTCCTCGGCCCTCTCGCTTGAGGTTGAACAAAGGGAACGCCGTCCTTCCAGCCTCCAGTTACTCAAGCCGAACCACTAAGCTAGCCTCCCTCCTCCTCGCAGGCCCGCATCTCTCTCAGCAAGTCTCATTCTCCTCCTTCACGAATTCCACCACCCACAGCTTCAGGGGTCTCCCTGCCTGCCCTGTGGTCCCGTCCGACTCATCCACCAACCTGCACCCCAAGTGACGTTCCAGAACATCACTCCCCATTTAAAGTCCCCACTGGTCTTCTGGATGCTACAGGATAAAGTAAAATCTCCTTTATAAGGCTTAAAAAATGCCTTCTGTGCTATGACCCTTTCTCACTTTCTAGTCCTCTTTTTCATCAGCCCTCCGCCAGCCCCCATGCATGGGTCCCAGCCAGCCCATTCATTTGTTCATTTTATTAGTGACTCACTCATCAGGTATGTAGTGAATGTTTACCGTGGGCCAGACCCCATTCTAGGCACTGGGAATACAGTTATGAACAAACAAAGACCTGCCCTCAGAAAACTTACGTTCTATAATGGATGGACAAATATATAAACAAATACAGTAGGTCCCCCCTTATCCTTGTGGGATATGTTCAAGACCCCTGTGGATGCCTGAAACTACAGAGAGTACTGAACCCTATATTCGGTAAACAGGAAGCTTTTCCTATACACACATACCTATGATAAAGTTGAATTTATAAATTAGGCACAGTAAGAGATTAACAACCATAATAAAAGAGAACCATTATACAACATGCCGTAATAAAAGTTGTAAACGTGCATTATTAAGGAAAATCAGGGTTACCTGAACACAAGCCTGCGGTACCACTACAGCGGACCTACAACCCCGACGGCCACGGAATGACTCGTGGGTCTGCAGCATGAATGCGCTGGGAAAAGGGCTGATCACATCCTGGGCGGGATGGAGCTGGACGGCATGAGAGTTCAGCTACTCAGAATGGCAGGCCATTTGAAACACACAAATTGTTTATTTCTGGAATTTTCCAATTTCTGGACCATGGTTGACGGTGGGCAGCTGGAACTACAGAAAGTGAAACCACGGATAAGGGGGACTGCTGTACGCAGCATGTCAGGGCCACGGAGAAGACCGGGCGGAGGTTTCCAGGACTCACCCATGCCCAGCTGCCCTCTCCTTCAGCAGGGACCCCTCCACCTGCCCCAAGCCCAGTGAAATGGGGTCATGTGACCAATCCTAACCAATGGGTTGTGAGCCTTAGTAAGGTCAGTGCCAGCGAGGGGCTAAAGCAAGGTCTCTCAGTAGTTACTCCCTCGGCAGCAACAACCAAGGAGGCTCTGTGTTCCGGTTCCAGTAGCCACGAGGTGGCAGAGCCTCCTGCCAAGGATGGTGGCGTTGCCACGTGGAGAGCAGTGCTGGTGAGTTGGCCAGACCTGCTGCGGAACTTCGGACAGAGATGAGGATCTAACCAGAGGCTGTGGCAATGGGGGGGGGGGGGACCTAGGATCAGAAACTGTTTAGAAAGTAGACCCATAGTATGTAGGATGGATTTCCAGGATAGCCTGGGTGCCCCAGGGAGCACAGGAGCGGGCTGCAGGCCGAGGGAGAGGAATTCAGTATGGGGCACGTGGAATCTGATGTGCTGTTTATGGAGCCGCCTCACAGGTAGTTAGATCTATGGGTCGGGCAGCCAGAAAAGTGGTTGGTGACAATTGTACACATCGGGGAGTCCAAAGGCAGATGGTCTTTGAAGCCATGGGAGTGGCTGAGATCACTCAGGCAGGGGCCAGAAAGAGGAGAAAGAGGGCAGAGGGTCTCTCCGCATTAAAAAGGGGCAGGCGAGGGTAAAGGTGAGGGAGACTGAGGAAGAGTAGCCAGGGAGCCATGCAAAGAACAGGGAAGGATGGTGTAGAGAGGCTTCTCAGTCTTCAAGGCTCACACAAGTCACCTGAGGGTTTTCTAAAGCTACAGACCCGACTCAGTAAGTTTGGGATGGAACAGATTCTGCATTTCCATAAAGCTCCTGTGTGAGGCTGATGTTACTGGTCTGCGGACCATGCTTTGAGAAGCAAGGGTGTAGAGGTCAAGGAAGAGACTTCCGAAGGATGAAGTGATCGGCTCTGAGTTTTTCTGTCGCACGTAGGAGCAGCCAGGGGAGCACTGGGCCGTCCTAGACGGAGGACACTCTGCTCACAGAAACCAGGTTTGCATGGACCTGGTGGTGCCATTCGGGGCCCCCTCCTATAGATTTTGAAAGGCATGCCTTCTCCAGGTGGCGTGCAGGTGAAAGCGGAGCAGGAGTGTCCCCTCCATCGCTGGAGCAGGGCCAGGACTGCCTGAGATGACCTTAAATAGATGCAGACAGGCACGCGCCAGACTTTCCTTATCCTGCTGGTGAGCCCGCACAAATGTTTCTCGCTGCCCCTCTGTGTGATGTGATCCAGCTGACGCTGGACTCGGGGACTTCCTCGGCTCTTGTAAAGAGCAGCTGGGGCACCCTTTGGAAGGCTTCAGGGTAAATTCTTCTTGTAAGACAAGCCCACTTCTGAGACAGACCCAGGATAGCTGGATTGGAGGGGGAAAGCCCATTCTCCAACCTAGTGTGGCTCCCTCCAGATACACAATCCTCAGGAAGTTACTCAAGTCTCCATAATTTAGACCTTCATTCTTATCTCCTGTGACATCTTTCCTAGGGCCCTTTTCCATCCCCACGGTTCTCTTCCAGCCACAGCGACGTCCTCCCGTTCCTAGGAGCCACCTTGAAATCTTGCGCTCCTTTCTCCACTCCCCTCTGCCAGCATTTCAAGGCCCGGCGCCCTCTCAGAGGGAACCTCTCCTGTCTGCAATGCCCCTACCCATCTGCACTTCTGTCTTAGCATTTCCCAGAGGCTGCTTTTGTTAGTTGGCTGGTTATCAACTAGTTTATGCGCTTCTGGGGAGTTGGAGACTGCCGCAGTCACCTCTGTGTCTGGGCTGCTGCATGTGGCTGGTTGTGCAGGCGGGGCACTACACTTTTGGGGTGGCTAGCGGGGTCTGATGTAGCCTGAGCCTTGCTCACCAAGCCTTGCTCCCTGGCAGAGGTGCCTTTTTCTATTTCACACAAAGATGCTGGCTGTATGGGCCAGAAGCGAGTCTGCAGCCTCTCGGATCGGAGCATTTTGCTGTGCAGATGATAAGGGCTTCGTGAATGTTTGTAGGGCTGACGCGGTGCTGTTCCTTAATGTGAGCGCTAAATAGCGATTCAAGGCTGTTGATGAACAGTTGATCATGCCGTCATACCCTCATGCCCTCTTTCTAGCTCTGTCTCCATGGACCCCTCCAGGGGTTATTCTGAAAAGGCTGCACACCTCTCTGAAAGGATTTAGTACATCTGTCTAAAACTGAGCCTCTCTGGAAAGGTCTCAGCCTCTCCCCCCGGCCAGCAGTCTGTCCCCAAGGCAGTGCTCAGGGCTGACCCCCATCTCTGGGTGACTGGTGGAAGACTCCATCACCATAATCATATGAAAACTGGTTCTAGCTGAATAAATAATTGTGCATTTCTTTTCCCTACAGTGAAGAATGTCTATTTTCCTATTTCCACCCATTTCAGGCCTTGGATTTGTCACAAGAATCTACTTTTTGCTCAGTCCATAGGGAGGAAACATTTTATTTTTTATTGAATTTGTTGGGGTCACATTGCTTAATAAAATTATATAGGTTTCAAGTGTACGCTTCTATATTATCTGTATGTTGTATTGTGTGTTACCACGCAAGACTCCTTCCATCACCACGTACCCCCCTTGACCTCTTCCACCTGCCCCACCCCCCTTTCCCTCTGGTAATCCCCATACTGTTGACTGTGTCTATGAGGATTCTAGTTTTTAGTTTTTTGCTTAATCCCCTCAGCTACTTCACCCGGCCCTGCAACCTCCTCCCCTCTGACAGCTGTCAGTCTGTTCTCTGTATCTATGGCTCTGTTTCTATTCTGTTTATTAGATTCTACTTATTAACAGGAAACTTCCTTCAGAGGTGTCCAGAGGCCACTTGGATCTCCCTGTAGGAAAGTCACTGAAGGGGCCAGGGACAGCCTGGCTGTGCTTGGGGTAGGAGAGAATGAAGAAGGGGGTGAAGACAGTGAAGGGCAAGTTGGCCCATCACAGCCCAAGGCCCGCCTGGTTCTGAGGTTGTAACTCACTTGGCAGAGGTGTTCCAGAACATATCTGACACTGGCCAGGTCAACTTAACCTTCTAGCCTCCTGTTAGTCTGTCTTTATCTTTGCTGCGTCCTCACTTTTCCAAGATCCATACGTCATGATGTCTTGGCTGGTCACCTTCCTCCTAACAGTCTCGAGTGCTCTGGTTTCCACACCATGGCACGCTCCGGGCTCCCTGTGTCCCTTCCCTCCTGGCCCTCCACTGCCCACCCTCCATGCTGGGGACCGTCGCCTCAGCCTGCAGGCCTCCCCGGCCCTTCTATGCGTGGGCAAGTGTTCGCGTGCACACACATAGGTTATTTTTTAAACTAAAAATGGTATCCTACTACGTGCACTGGTTATGTTCGTGATTTCAAATGAGCACCATCATCTCCTGGTACCAGAGGCAGAAGTTAGGATCATCCTTGATTCTTCCTATTTCTCACGCTTTGCAATGTAACCTTCTAAAGAGTTCTCTTGTCCTTCTCTATTTTGACTATCTCTGTCCACTCATCACCTCTTACCTGGATTATTATAATCATTTTCTAATTGGTCTTCCTATCGCCAGGTTGGACTCTTTTAAATTAATCCTCTACACCATGAAAATAGATATTTTTTGTTCACGTAAAATTTATATAACATGAAATCCACCATTTAAATGTGTATATTTCAGTAGTTTTTAGTATATTTATAATGTTGTACAACCATCATCACTATCTAATTTCAGAATATCATACTAGTGTTTTTGTTTTGTTTTTTTTACCTACAGGCCATGATTTATTAGTGGGTTGTGAAATCAATTTAGTAGTTTGTAATCATTATATAATTTAAAAAGTGAAGAAGCCGTAGAGTAGAGTACTTCACAGCATTGTAAAAGGTGGAAGGTAAATATAAATATTATTTCAGGACACTTTCATTTCAGTTGGATGTTTTTGTGTATTTGTGTGTTCATAGTATGGACACTGGGTCACTTAATTTAAATGAATTTCTTACTATGGGCCATAATTTTAATAAGTGAAGTGGGAAAACCACCAAGAGTCTACTGTGTAGCTGCTATGTACGCAATGACAAATCTGAGTATGTCACTCCCTGACCTAATGTCAATGGCTCTCTAGCTTAGTCACTCATTAATTAAGAAACATTTCTTGAGAGCCCACTATGTGCTCATCACTGTTCTAGGTGCTGGGGATATAGCAGGAAAGAAGACACAAAAAAACACCTGCCCTGGTCCAGTTTATATTCTGGTGGGAAGAGACTTAATAAATAAGAAAGTCATATAGTATATTAAAAAGGTGATAAGTGCTCTGAAAGAAAGACATGGAACAGGGTAAGGGAGTTTAAGTGTGAAAGGAGAGAAGGAGGGTACTGCAACCCTGAAGAGGATGGCCATTGATTTAGACTTCACTGAGAAGTAACATTTCAACAAGACTGAAAGGAGGTGAAGGAGAGAGCCATGCAGATGTCTGGGAAAAGAGCATTTAGCGTAGAGGAAACAGGTAGTGCAAAGGTCCTGGGGCAGGAGCTGCCTGGCTTGTTTGAGGACTAGGGAGTTGTTTGTGAGAGTGTGCAGGGGTGACCCTGGAAGGAGATGAGGTCGGAGAGGCAGCTGGAAGCCAGGCTATGTTGGGCCTACGAGCCATTTTACTGTGGGGGGAATGGGAGCCGCTGCAGAGCTTTGGGTGGAGAAGTGACATGCTCTGGGCTCCATTTAAAAAAGACCATCAGGATTCAAACTTCTGAAGGTGAGGTCCTGAGTCCTTTATATTTTGATCCTGACTGCAGATCCCAGATCCATTTCTTGCCACTTCAGCAGCATCAAAATGCTCTCATCTTCTCCATGTGCTAAGATATTTCCCAAGCCTGGGATTTGTCTCCACTGTCCCCTCTGTCCTTTTCTCTTTGTCCTGGCTCACCCTCTGCTCATCTTTCAGCCCTCAGCTCAGATGCTCCTTCCTGTACACTCCCTCCCTTAGCGGTGTGATGTGCCCCCACTAACCCCCAGCCATTTCCGTGCCTCCCCGGCCCTAGTTTGCTTTATTGCACTGCAACTCCTGTGTCAGCATCTTCCACGTCTCTCATCCCGAGGCGTGGCATCTTGCCTTTTCCCATCACCTAGAACGTAAGGCTTGTTACTGACAGGTTCGCACACAAACAGCATGCTATCTTTCCCAACAGAACTGCACAATGTTACCTGCATTGGAATAACCCACTTATTTATAGTAAAACAAATCTTGCTTTAAAAGAAAAAATCATCACACCGCCAGGCGGATTCTGCAGGACGGAAGCTGCCTTTCAAGTTGGGGCTGCGTGTCGGTTACCCGCATAATCATGACGTTATGAATACTACAGACAAAGGTACTGTCCGAGGACACAGCGCTGGGAGACTGGACCGCGTCTTTAGGGTGAAGTTCTAAAAATGGAGTTCGACGTCCACCTATTTCGAACGAGTGTCACTGGATACCGCAGGCCTGGCTCGCTCTCGGACGGCTGGGCTTCAGAAGCTAAGAGGATGTACTCTGAGCCCTTTCTGTTCCCGGGTGGATTTCCAGGGAACAATACACTAACGGTTGTTGAATTGGTTGTTGCTGATGAGGGCTCCGTGAAGTCTAAATCAATGGCCAAGGCCACGCAGCCCAGCGCTCCTTCCACTACACCATCCTATGCCCCTCCTGGGGCCCTCTGAGGCTCTCCTTGGGGGAGGAGTGTGGTTCCCCGTGGTCCTTAGAGGAATTAAATAGATGAGCAGCCGAGTGCTGGGAGGGGTGGAGGTGAGGAAGACGCTCAGGGAGGAGGCAGCTTGCCTAAGGTTACACTGTGCTCTGAACTTGGGGGTCCCCTTGCAGCATCTGGCTCCTCACTGAGATAAGTGTACACTGATACTTCACCAGGTCCACCTGTATCTCTTCTCGGCGGCAGATCGCTTTCACCGAAGAGCTTCATCAACATTCGAACCAGAGAAGGGGGGCCGCCGGCGTCGCTGTGGCCCATGGTGCAGATGGGGCTTTGGCATAACCTGGGAGCAAACTCGGGGACTTCCCTCAGGTACCTCAGGGTATGCTGCCCTGGGTTGCCCCGCCAGAGCTTGGAGGTTAGGAAGGGAGAGAATCAGACCACCCCGCTACGTTCCCCTCTCCTGTAGTGAGAAAGACTCACAGACACGCACAGGGATAGGATGCTGTTGAAAATGGTATAAAATTCCACACCCATTTCTCTCCAGATGGAACCCTTCTTCCTCCCATCTTCCTGTAGGTAACGATGAATCAAACTTTCCAGACACTGAAAGACCTTCTTTTAATAATCTTTGCAGCCTAGACCTACAGTTCTTCCTTCCCAGGTCTGTTTCCTTATAAATATTCCAAGGTGAGGCTGCCAGTGGTGATTTATTTACGAGGGGGTATCATTCCCTGCAGCTGCGCGTGGCGTCCAAGCAAGGGGCGGACTAGAGAGCTCAGCACACCCGCCTCCTTATCCATTTTAGATGAGACCCGGGTGCTTCAGTCCATCTCCCATTTCAAGTCCAGCCACGTTCAAATGATTTCTGCTTTGAAAATGTTCAGAATGTTAAAAACAAGAAGCCATGAAGATGACAAGCCTGAGAGGCAGCTGTTCTGATCGTCACCACTGCGCTTCCCATTTGCACGCTGTCCCGGGAAAGGCCCACCCTGACGTGCCACCACATGGGGCCTCCTCAGAGGTCCCCCACCCAAAGGGAACCTTACAGGAGAGACAGCGGAGAGCCCGCCCGCACACCACCAGGCCAGTCTTGCTGAGGGGCAGCTGGAGTCAAAGCCTCTCCAGGCCTCCTCATTCCCTCCCAGTAGTTCTCAACCCTTCGGGGATCCAGGACTCCTTTGAGATTCCCCGGAGGATGTCTGTGCCCACGTGCAGGCCGTCTCTGCCTATGATTGCAGGAGCTGCAGGGGAGTAGGGGCAGCAGGTATAAGGCGACGAGTGTGGAGGCCAGAGGGACAGCAATGCAGGGGACTCGGGGTCAGCTGTGTGGACAGAGTGGCGGCTGGGCCCAGACCCTGAGCTGGACTTGGCTACAGAGAGGGAATGAGAGGTCCTTCTAGGCAGGGAGATGCTTGAAGGTCAGGCTGAGATTCAGCTGGCTTGTTTGTGGAGGAACAACAAGGGGGGGGGGGGCTAATGTTTACTGAACGACTAGTATGTTCAGTCCCTGTGATATGTACGAGAGGGACATAAACAGGTGTGGTCCCTCCCATGAGAGAGTGCAGGGTCTGGGGGGAAGGCAGCTGTGTCCCGGGGTAATTTTAACTATAATAACGAGTTGGGGGGTGTCAGGGAGCAGCAATCCTGACGTAAACCCTGGAGGCTGCAGGGGGTCTGTGATGGATGGGCACCACTGGTCCCCAGGCGTCCTCATCACGAGGGCAGGGGCTGCTGCTTCTCTCCAGTCAGAGGCTGGTCACCAGGTAGGGGCTGGCCACGGGTTCAGTGGGAGATGTCTCAGTCAGGGCTTTCAGTGGTGCGGAAGCCCCAGCCGGTTCCAGCCCTTCAGACCAGGCACAAGGTGGGGTCACATCTTGTTTTCTAGAGTGGACACTTGAGTGACCAAAATAACTCATGCCAGCAGCAGCTCTTTCTGCGTCTTGGGGGCTGGGAACGGGCATGCTGGGAAGGCAAAAGCTGCCACCCAGTGAAATCTGAGGACTCCTCCGTCTGACTCAGCTGTGGAGAAAGACAGACAGACAGAGAGACAGATACCAAGACTGATAGAGAGAGACACAGAAAGACAGAGACAGAGAGACACATAGAGACACGGGGACCGAGACAGAGGTGTTCTGAGGAACTGAGTGGGGCTGCTTCTAGCACTGAGCTGGGGCGCCCCTCAGTTCTTGGCTAGCGGCTGGGAAGTCACAGGGCACTGATGACCGAGAGACCAGGAAAGACAGGCTGTAAGTCCCAGGACTCAGGATTCCCTCCAGGGACCGCAGAACACCCTTAGGGTGGTGTGACCCCTGCAAATGACTCCTCCACCTGCCTGTTTGAGTCGGGTGGCTCCCCACTCTCACAGGCTCCAGAAGGTCCCCCTTCACTTGGCCCCAGGGTAACCCTGAGCATCCTGCCCAGAAGCCCCTCATCTTGGGCCTTGGCCCAGGGTCTGAACATGCCCTCTCCACAAACTGCCTCCTTCTGTGGGTTGGAATATGCCAATGAGGAGGGACGCCACCTGCCTCTCCTGCTTCCTCCACATCCAATCCACCCACCCAGGCTCATTTCACACCCAACTCCTTCCATTTAGAGTCAGCAAAGAAAACTTATATTTAAAAGTGGGTCTGTGCCCAGATGGTGTGGCTCTGTGAACTGAGCATCGCTCCATGGACTGAGAGGTCTCAGTTCTACTCCAGGTCAGCGCACATGGCCAAGTTGTGGGCTCGATCCCCAGTAGAGGGCGTGCAGGAGGCAGCCAATCAATGTTCTCTCTCAGATCAATGTTTCTCTCTCTCTCCCCCTTCATCTCCTCTAAAAAAAATCAATGAATACATATTTTTTAAAAAGTGGGTCTGGCACCATGCAGGGTGGCAGAGATGACTTGCCCAAAGCCATGGTGGTTCAAGTGCAGCTAGAATTCGGACCCAGGGCCTCTGTGGCACGGATCCAGCATCACATCACACACCTCCCGCTCCGTCTGACCACGGGCTCGGAGCCTACACAGTTCATCTGAAAATGGGCATTATTTCATATTAACAGCAAATAAAAGCCTTCTAATCCTGTGTGATTGGACCTGGTAGTTGGTTGATTCTTTGAAAACTTTGGTTGAGCTGAGAAATCATAGAACATGTATAATCTTGTTTTGATGTGGACCCAAGGCCTTTCCTTTAAAAAAGAGGCCTGCTGACCTTCCCGTCTGACTTGTATAAGCTGCGCTCATACTCTCCAGTGTTTGTTTTTTGAAGAGAAGAGAGGACCTACGCTACTTAGGAACCTTTTTGGGTGCAGAATCCTTCTAGATTTAGACAAAGCTCTTCCTGTTTTTGTTTTTGTTTTTAAAACCAGTTATCTCCTCTACACTTCTAACAATAAGGTTTTTTAGTGATTCACCCTTGTCTAGTTTTTCCAAAGCAACGTGTTGTCATAAAACAACAATAAGTTTCTTCTGTTCCTCACTCTTTTGGTTTGTATTCCTTTTGGTCAAATTACGTAACTACAGTGTCAAGTATAAGTGGCATAAACAGATTTGGGACCAAAAATAATTGATTCTTGGTAAAGAGTTGGTGAGAGCAGAAGTCTGGAGGCGTGTTATAGATAAGCTCCTAGCTGGGAGCATCCACTGGTGTATTTAAGACAGAGAGGGGCTGGTTAACCTGACCAGTCAACGCAGGGGCATTTGGGGAAGAGGCTTCGCATGGGGCGTGGCAGGGGTTGAGGTAAGGATGAGCTGCAGATGACAGGTGTGAAAAGACTTAGTGGTCTTCACATATAAGCCATCTTTCTGATTACTAGTCTTCCCTGAGGCTGCACCCCACATGGACCCCTCCCCCTTATGAGGCCTCCTTTCCTGGGGAACATTTGAGAGCCCCTGGCAAGTGGTCCAGAGGCCCAGATGTAGTGTCAGCTCTGCCACTAACTGCCTCTCTGGGTTTGGGCACAGAACTTAATTTCCTCACCTAGGTTTTCTTCTTTGCAAACTCTAGGGATTGCATGAATTGTCTTGAAAGTCTCTTCTGGCCCCGTTCACAGTGAATATTTCAGGGCCAGGTTTTCTACTCACTCTTCTCCTTGGGGGTCTCAGGCACCCCAGGCTCAGAGCACGCCCTCCCCCACTGGACTGTGTCAACAGCCTCTCTGGGTGGCCTATGAGTTGGATGAGCTGACCTCTGATGCATGAAAAGGTAAGACTTTGTAGACCTACTAAATACAACAGCATGTTATCAAACCATAATTATTGAAATAGTGTGGCTCTGGAGTGACATGGAGCCTCTTATGAGGACATATGATGAAGTATCAGCAAACAGTGGGGAAAGATGCTGGAAGAGTTGGGTAACAATTTGGGGGGGAAATCACATAGACTCACATCTCAAACTATACATTAAAATAAATGTAAAACAAATTCTACTACAGAAAAATCAGGAGAAAATACACTTGGAGAGAGATGTGTCTGAAGAGTCTAGGAGCAATGAATAAAGTTACAAAGGGAAAGAAAAATCAGTTTCACTATGTGAAAATTGTAAAATCAGTTTGTAAAATAAAGAAATAAACAAGCAGAGGAAATATTTTCAGCTATGATAAAACATGAAGTATTAATATATTTATATAGAACTCATACCTATTGATAATTAAACTAGTATGATACCAATAAACAAATGGGCAAAAAAACAGATAAATTATAAAAGAGGAAATTGAACTGGTATGGTAAAAACTCCAACCTTTCTAGTAGTTAAATGAATAAAAACTTAAATATGAACAAGGAATTCACTAAATTAAACAGAAAATTAAAAACTTGGCATATCTAGTTGTTGGTGAGGATAAGACAAAATTGCCAGGCGGGAATATTAATCCCAAACCTTTGGAAATTAATTTCATTTCAAGAATTTTTTAAATTGCCTCCTTCCCTTTGACCCGGCTTCTAGAAAAGCATCCTATGAAGATCGTATTAAATACAGGTAAAGATATTTCTAATAAAGATGTTTTTCACTTTTTTTTTTTTTTTTTTTGGCATGTGCCCCTACCGGGAACCGAACCCAGGACTCTCTTGTCCGCAGGCCGACGCTCCAACCGCTGAGCCAAACCAGCCAGAGTTTATCACATTTTTTAATGGAAAAATTATGCATATTCGGAAGAGGGAAGAGTTAAATATTATGTGATTTATTGATCATATCAACTATTCTGCAGACATTAAAAGACTCAAAACTGCAGCAAGGTGAAAAAATACTTAAAAAATTTTTCTTTCTTTACTGATTTTAGAGAGAGAGGAAGGTAGAGGGAGAGAGAGATAGAAACATCGATGAGAGAGAACATTGACTGGCATCCTCCTGCATGCCCCCCACTGGGGTTTGGGCCCACAACCTGGCATGTGCCCTGACCGGGAATTGAACTGGCGACATCTTGGTGCATGGGTCGATGCTCAACCGCTGAGCCACACCAGCCAGGCTGAAAAATTACATTTTTGTAGCAAGTCAGTAAAGCTCTCCAAGCTTCAGACTTCTCATTAATAAAATGTGGATAATAACTGTACCTTCCTTATAAGGCTGTGGTCCTTATAAGGTGTGTTTTGTGTTTGGCCCAGCACCTGGATTATGCTAAGCAGGCGATAAATGCTAGTTAATGTTACTATTTTTGTAACTGTTAGGCGTAGATAACAAATAATATCTAGAATGGAATATTTAAAAAAGGATAATAGTTGTGTTAGGATGGTGGGATTATAGGTGATTTTTTTTTCCAAACTGCATATTTCTAATCTTAATAACTTAATGAGGTATAACATATCATAAATTCTATTTTAATTATACAATTCAATGATATTTAATATATTTACAGAGTTGTACAATCATCACCACAACCCATCACCCTAAAAAGACCCCTTGTGCCCATTTATACTCACTACCTGTTTACAACCCAGCCCAGGCAACAATCCATCTGCCTTCCCGCCTCTATAGATCTATCTTTTCTGCACATTTCATATAAATGGGAGCATATATTATATGGTCTTTCATGTCTGGCTTATTTAAATGTATAATTCTTAGGAGTTAAGAAAAAATAGCTTGCCAGTGCCCTTATAAAATAAAAGCAAGTATTTGCACCACAAAAAAGAAATGATAGGTATGCGATGTGATAGAGATGTCAGCTAAAGCTACATATATAAAGCTACTGCAATATATAAATGTATCAAATCAACATGTTGTACATCTTAAACTTACACAGTGTTGTATGTCAATTAAATCTCACGAAAGCAAAACAAAGACAAAACAGAAAGCAACTGTTTCACATGGTTGTTCTTTGCTTTTTCACACACCTACCAGTCGGAGTCAGGGTCCTGGCAGGAAACAGGTGCCCCTCGGAAAGGCCAACTGAAGAGCTTTAATGGAAGCCCTGGTTACAGAGGGGTTGATCAAGTTTGGGGAACCAGTGGGGCAGCGTCCGAGGCCTAGCACCAGAGAGAAGCTGTGTCCATGTCTAGACCTAATAGAACAGAAGTAAGGGCAGCACTGCTGGGAACCAGGACAGAGCTGGAGCCTCAAAGGAGGGGCCAGCGGGTGGGAGTTGTGGCCTGGTGGGGCGTGCAGCCACCTGGCCTGGCAGGGAGGGTGCGGGTAGGTGGCAGGAATCAACCTCACTCTGTCCTCCACCTGATCTCCTACTGGTACCTCCCACTGGCTGAAGCCTGCTGGTGTGTGTGTGTGTGTGTGTGTGTGTGTGTGTGTGTGTGTGTATGTTTGCGGGGGGGAGCTTGGGAGCCCAGGTGGTCTAGTCCATAAAGGTCAGCTTCCAGGGCAAGAGCAAGGCAGAAAAAGGCCGAGACTGGGTCTAGCGGGGCCTCGGACATCAGCCAGCACATCACTGTTCCAAAGGTGTCTCCCTCCCTCTCAACCCTCCTCCGCACTGCGCACCTCATCGCATGGACGCACGTGGAGGCCTTTCCACGTGCCACACCTTTGTCGTTCTCTTGCCTTTGACAAGCTAGCGCCTGAGTCTGAGATGTCCTTTCTGTCGTTCTACCTTCAACCCTTGCTCAGACATCTCCAAGGGGTAGGGGGTGGGGTCCCACAATAGGCCTTTCATTCTTCAGGCAGAGCCTTAGCATATTTTGCTGTCATTATTTATTGTCACAACTGCCTCTGACCCGCAACCACGTTGCCCTGCAGGGGAGTGACTGTTATTCACGGCGTCTGGAATGGTACCTGTCTCACGGTAGGTGCCCTATAAATATCTGCCGAACTGAACAGTGTCCTCTAATTCTTTTGTGTTTCTCCCACCCCTCCCACTAGCACCAACCCGAGAGCTGAATACATGCCCAGAGAATGGATTTTAGCATGAGGGATGAATAATTTCACGTTTTAGAGTCTCTCTACAAGACAAGTCAGTTCATCACGGCCTCCGGCCTTAGGAATATGCAAACAGCCTACTGAAGGTGAGAAGGCTGTTTGAACTCTTTTGGACAGATGTGGACCGATTTCCTCATAGTGCTGAGCAGCTCCAGCTGTTTCACGTTGTCTGTGGCGTCTCTCCCACATGAAGCGAGCCTCTCTAACCCTGTGCTCAGCACTGAATGGGCTCGCCATCTCCGGCAGGGAGACACCACCCGCCCTGACCGAGTGTGCATAAGACAAACGTGAAAGGGGTGAACCAAAGCATACACACACAGCTAATGGGAACTCAGTCAGGGGGAGAAATCTGCTTTTGAAACTATCAGACATTTTGCCTCCCTAGCTGGTTCTCAAACTCCTGCAAACTCTGCAAAAAGGAAAGAAAACGAAGCTCAGTGATTTTCATGTTCAGGTGCCCTCCCAGCTGAATAGATGCTCTGTGTGCAGCCGCGAGGCCAGTGGCGTTTCCTGATGGGCGGCAGCAGTGAGCATTCCGCCGGGCATCATCTTCTAAACACTGGCCCTGGCAGGGAGGCTGGAGGCTGGCTCCCAGCCTTCCTGCCCAATGGCCCAGAGGATGCTCCGAGGCCACATACTGGGGTGAGCGCCACAAAGCAGGCTTGAAAAATCCCAGATGCTGAGCCACAGGGTAAAGTTAGTTCTCTGGAAAGAGAGGAGGGATGAAGTTTGGGAGGGTAACTGCTGTGGCTCCCCAGAAAAATATAGAATGAGTACAATGCCACCCAGAGCGCCATGAAAATGCCCTTTGCAGGAATGGTCCAGACGGCTGAGTGGTGCAGTGAGAAGCTGGTCCCTTGAGAAGATCCATGTTCAAGCCCTGGCTTTGACACTTATTGGCCGGGGGACCTGAGGAGTCTTAGGAGTCTATTGATTTCTTCCCAGGAAGACAGCATAATGTAGTGGAAAGGACATGGCTTTGGAATCATACAGACCTAAATTCAAACGTAGGTTCTGTCATTTACTGGAATGTGTTACCATGTTGCATAGGATGTTTAGCTGGTCACATAGCCACCAAGCTGAAAGCTGCCTTTTCTAGTCTACCTTACAGTTGTCTATGACTAAGTTCTGGGACTGCGTGGACGTGAACATGCAACTTCCTCGTCTTTCCTGGAAGTGAAGAAGCATGTCCTGCCTTCTCCCTCCTGCCTTTTCCTGTTTCTGGAAAGTAAAGTGTGTGTGTGTGTGTGTGTGTGTGTGTGTGATATCATTTTGGGATCATGCAAGAACCCCAGGTGACTGGCAGGAGCAAACACAATTCATCTCTGCAGCAATGCCATTTTTATCAGGCCTCAAAGAACAGCACAGATAAAGTCCCCAGGCATAAATGCTCACAGTAAAAGATAAGACACAGATCGAGAGAAAATATTCGCAAATCACATTATCACTAACAAAAGACATTGTCTTCGTCAGTGTGGACTGCTATCATAAGGTAGCGTAGATTGGTAGGGTAGCTATCAACAAACTAAATTTTTTTTTTCCTCAGTGCTAGAGGCTTGAAAGATCAGGATGACTTCATGTTTAGGGTCTGGTGATGGCTGCTGTCTCCTAGTATCTTCACATGGTGGAGAGAGGGCTAGGGAGCAATCAGGCTTCTTTATAAGGCTACTAATCCCACTCCTGAGGACTCCACCTCATGACCTAATTACCTCCCAAAAGCCCCACTTCCTAACACCATCATACCTGGGCTTAGGATTTCAACATGTGAATTTTAGGGGGAAGACACATTCAGTCCGTAATAGACTAGTATCCAGAATATACAAAGAACTCAATAAGAAGATAAATAGCCCAATTAAACATGGATAAAAGATTCAAATAGACATTTCACCAAAGAGTTAACTAAATAGCTAATGAACACAGGAGAAAATGCTCAAACTCATTAGGGAAAATATAAATTAAAAGCACAATGAGAGACCATTTTACACCCACTGTAATGGCTACAATCAAAGACAGACAGAATGGCTGCCATCAACAATCATCAAACAAGTGTTGACGAGGGTGTGGAGAAAAGGGGACTTTAGTACACTGCTGGTGGGAATGCAGACTGGTGCAGCCGTTATAGAAAACACTATGGTGTTACCTCAAAAATTAAAAATTGAATTGCCATTTGTTCCAGTGATTCCACTTCTAGGAATATACCCTAAGAAGCCTGAAACACCAATCAGAAAGAATATATGTATCCCCATGTTCATAGCAGCACTATTTACAATAGCTAAGATCTGGAAACAGCCCAAGTGTCCATCAGTAGACGAATGGATAAAAAAGTTGTGGTACATATACACAGTGGAGTACTATGCAGTTGTAAGAAAGAAAGAGCTCTTATCTTTTGAAATGACATGGAGGGACCTGGAAAGTATTATCCTAAGCGAAACAAGCCAAACAGAGAAAGACAAGTATCATATGATCTCATTTATATGTGGAATATAATGAACATAACAGTCTGAAGAACAGGGTAGTCCCAGAGACGTGGAAGTAGGGTACAGACTGACAATCCCCAGAAGAGGGCGGGGGGTGGGAGATAAACCACAGAACTTATATGCATGTATGCATGACCAATGGACATGGACAACAAAGCTGGGGACAGGGTGGAGAGTGGGGGAGGACGGTGTCAATGGGGGAAAAAGGAGATACATCTGTAACAAAAATTAATTAATTAATTAATTTAAAAAATGAGGACAATAGCAAATATTATCAAGAATGCAGATGCCGACTTCCGGTCAAGATGGCAGGTAGGTACACGTGGTATCGCGTCCTCCCACAACCACATCAAAGTTACAACTAAACTACAGAACAACCATCATTCAAAACCACCTGAAATCAAGCTGAATGGAAGTCCTACAACTACGGAATTAAAGCAGCAGCCACATCCAGACGGGTAGGAGGGGCGGAGGCGCAAGGGCTGGTGGCGAGACGGGCTGGTCCCACACCCAAGTGTGGCGGATAAAAATCAGGAGGATACTTTGGCTGGGAAGGTCCTTCCTGAGGACTGAGGGGGTCCCCGTCCCACACCAGGTGCCCCGCTCAGGGTTCCAGTGCCAGGAAGAGAAGTCCCTATAACTTCTGGCTGGAAAAACCGGCGGGAACTGAGGCTCAGGGAGGCTGAAGCTGTTGGAGCCCCAGGCAGCTCCTTAAAGGGCCCGTGCACAAACCTATTGGACTCTCTTCCTCTAAGCTCGGAGGGGAGGCAGCTCGAGGGGCGCCAGAGATACACAGGGAAGAACTGAGCTGTTTGGCACTGGAGCGAGGGCTGGAGAGGGGGCTTTCTCAGGGACAAACATGCTGTCAGAGGCCTTTGTTCCTTTGGTGAGCCCTTCCCTGGGGCGGCAGACAGTCTCCATATCTGGGACTCCAGCAACCTGGCTCACACTGGTAGCCCCGCCCTGCTGACTCCCTGAGGCCCCGCCCCACCCAACTTTCAGGCCCACCCAAGCTGTTGGCACTTGCTTAACCATAGGATTGGCCTGTCTTGGATCCTGCTTCAGGTTTTTTCTAAATTCTTTCAAATGAGCAGCATCTGGTCTCAGCTAGCCCCATACCGCTCGTTAAGTAATACACAGAAACAAACACAGGGAGGCAGTCAAAATGAGGAGACAAAGAAACAGGTCCCAAATGAAAGAACAGAACAAAACCCCAGGAAAAGAACTAAACGAAATGGAGATAAGCAACCTAACAGATGCTGAGTTCAAAATACTGCTCATAAGGATGCTCAATGAACTTAGTGAGAACCTCAGCGAACTTAGTGAGGGCCTCAAGAGCATAAAAAAGGACCAGTCAGAATTGAAGGAGGCATTAACTGAAATAAAGAATAATTTACACAGCTTCAATACTAGAGTATGTAAATCCAAGAAGCAAACCATCGATTTGGAATATAAGGAAGCAAAAAATGCCCAATCAGAACAGCAAAAAGAAAAAAGAATCTAAAAAAATGAGGATACTGTAAGGAGCCTCTAGGACAACTTCAAGCGTGCCAACATTCGCATCTTGGGGGTGCCAGAAGGAGAAGAGAGAGAACAAGAAATCGAAAACCTGTTTGAAACAATAATGGCAGAAAACTTTCCTAACTTGGTGAAGGAAACAAACATACAAGTCCAGGAAGCACAGAGAGTCCCAAACAAGATGAACCCCAAGAGGCCCACACCAAGACACATCATCATCAAAATGCAAAAGGTTCAAGACAAAGAGAGAATCCTAAAAGCAGCAAGAGAAAGGCAGTTAGTTACCTACAAGGGAGTACCCGTAAGGCTGTCAGCTGATTTCTCAAAAGAAACTTTGCAGGCCAGAAGGGAGTGGCAAGAAATATTCAGAGTGATGAAAAGCAAGAACCTATAACCAAGATTACTCTATCCTGCAAAGCTGTTATTTAGAATCGATGGCCATATAAAGACTTTCCCAGACAAGAAAAAGTTAAGAGTTCATCACCAACAAACTGTTATTATATGAAATGATGAAGGGTCTTTTTGAAGAAAAAGATAAAATATATGAACAAACAAAATGGCAATGAATACATATCTATCAACAATGGAATCTACAAACAAAATGAACAGGTAGATCAGAAACATTCTCATAGATACAGAGAACATTTTGTTGGTTGCCAGATGGGAGGGGGTTGGGAGAATGGGTGAAAAAGGTGAAGAGATTAAGAAGTACAGGCCTGGCCGGTTTGGCTCAGCGGTTGGAGCGTCGGCCTGAGGTACAGAGAGACCCGGGTTCGGTTCCCGCTAAGGGCACGTACCTCGGTTGCAGTTTGTCCCCGGCCCTGGTTGGTCGTGCGGGTGGAAGCCACTCGATGTGTCCCTTCACATCGATGTTTCTCTCTCTCTCTCTCTTCCTCTCTCTCCCTCCCGCTCTATCTGAACAAAAAATGGAAAAATGTCCTTGGGTGAGGATAAAAAAAAAAAAAAAAGTACAAATTCACTGCTAGACTGACAAACCTCAAAGGGAAAGGGGTTGAGGGGGTGGGAAAAAATAAACCAAGGAACTTATATGCATAACCAATGGACAAAGACAATAGTGTGGGAAAAGGAGGGAGGGGGGGCGGGGGGCGGGAGGAGGGAGGAGGGAGTCAATGTGGGAAAAATGTGGAACATCTGTAATGCATTCTACATTCAACAATAAAGATTAAAAAAAAAAATAAAAAAAGAATGCAGATGCCCTGGCTGGTTTGGCTCAGCAGTTAAAGTGTCAGTCTGTGGTCTAGAGAGACCCGGGTTCGGTTCCTGCTAAAGGCACGTACCTCGGTTGCAGTTTGTCCCCAGCCCTGGTTGGGTCGTGCGGGTGGCAATCACTCAATGTGTCCCTTTCACGTCGATGCTTCTCTCTCTCTTCATCTCTCTCACTCCTACTCTATCTGAACAAAAAATGAAAAAATGTCCTCGGGTAAGGATATAAAAAAAGAATGCAGAGAAATAAAAATTCTCAAATATTACTACTGGAGTGAAGCCACTTTAGAAAGCTGTTTGGCAGTTTTTTAAAAATTTAAATGTAAATTTGCCATATGACCCAATAGTTCTACTCTTAGTGATTATACCAAAGAGAAATGAAAACTTGCCCATACAAAGACATGCATGATGTTCAGAGCATCATTAATCATAATAGCCAAATGTGGAAAGAACCAATTAGGAAATGGGTAAACCAAATGAGTTACATTCATACAATGCAATATTAAGTGACATGCTCAATAAAAGGAGCCAGACACAAAAGGCCACATTTTATATAACTTCATTTATATGAAGTGTCCAGAAAAGGCATTTTTGGAGACAGAAAGTAGACTAGTGATTGCTTGGGCCTGGGTGTGGAAATAGGAATTAACTATAAATGGTGTAAGAGATCTTACAGGGATGATATAAAAAATTTTAAACTTAATTACGATAACAGTTATATTATGCAACTTGACAAACTCACTAAGAAACCACTGACTTGTACCTTAAAATGGATGAATTTTTTTTTTTTTTTATCCTCACCCGAGGACATTTTTCCATTTTTTGTTCAGGTAGAGCGGGAGGGAGAGAGAGGAACAGAGAGAGAGAGAAACATCGATGTGAAGGGACACATCGAGTGGCTGCCACCCGCACGACCAACCAGGGCCGGGGACAAACTGCAACCGAGGTACGCGCCCTTAGCGGGAACCGAACCCTGGTTTCTCCGGACCGCAGGCCGACGCTCTAACCACTGAGCCAAACCGGCCAGGGCAAAATGGATGAATTTTATGATATGTAAATTATACCTCAATAAAGTTAAAAGGCATAGAATTGTATACCATTAAAACTTTCTTTTGAGGATAAGAGCAAAAATAAAGATATATTCAGATAAAAATAATCAAGAGAGATTATCATCAATAGACTTTTAAGAAAGCAGTTCTTAAAGGACATACTTTAGAAAAAAGAAAAATAATGTGAGAAGGAAGTTTGGGATGTTGAAGAAATGATGAGCAAACAAACAAACTAGAAAGGAAAGGATCTAGGTAACTACAAAAGCCTATGACATTATTTGCAGATGGCATGATTGTCTTCTCAGAAAACTCAAAAGAATTTATAAATAATTTATTAGAATTAATGAGATTTTAGCAAAGTTAATAGATAAAAAGTTAATACACAAAAATCTATTCTATTTCAATCCACCACCAACAATCAGTTTGAAAATGTACTTGGGATGATAAGATTTATAAGAGAAAGAAAAAATGCAAAGTATAGATTTACTTAGGAGTAAATCTAACCAAAGAATGTGAAAACTCTTTATGGATAAAATCGCAACACTTTCCTGAAAGACACTAAAGAAAAGTTAGATAAACTAAGAACCAATAAATTAAATCACTATTGTGAAGACGTCAGTTCTCCAAAATACAGTTTAATGTAGTTGTAATAAAAATACTAACATTTGTGAAACTTGAAAAGCTTACTCTAAAATTAATATTGAAGACAAAAAGTCCAAGAGTAGTTAACACATTCTTGATGAAGAACAAAGTCTTGGGAATCACCCTGCCACACAGGAAGACTTATTATTAATGTAAAGTAATTAAGATAGTGTGGTGCTGGCGCAGGACTGGATAAATAGATCAGTGGAGTGGAATAGAGAGATCAGGAACAGGACTAAATATGTGTGGAAACTTGGTTTATTACAAAACAGGTATTGCACATCCGTGGGAAAAAGGACTACTCAGTAAGTGATTCCAGAACAATAGGCTATCCATGGGGGAACTGAATCCCTCAAAAGCAATTCCATTTGGATTAAGCACTAAACATGAAAGGCAAATCATATATGGAATCGAATTGCATAAAAGTCACACATACCACCACCCCCTACATGAGCATATATAAGAACTAGTGAAGAATGAATCAGAGCTGTAGTCTAGTTAAGAGTATTTATCAGGGTCAGTTTCCGGGTTTTTATATTGTACTATAGTTATAGAAAATATCACCCTGGGGAAAGCTGAGGGAAGGGTTCATAGAACTCTCTGCACTATTTTTGCAACTTCCAGGGAGTCTATAATTATTAAAAAATTAAAGATTAGAAAAGCAAAAGGGAAAGCTATAAAATGCCTAGAAGACCATATATAATATGTTTCTGATTTTAAGGTAGAAAAGACTTTCTTTGCTAAGACAGAATATGCAAAAACCATAAAGGAAAAGATTAACAATTACATTAAATTTAGAAACTTCTTCAAGAAATCACACCATAAAGAGGATGAAAATACAAGACATGTGTCACATATATAGTCAACAAACAATTAGCATCCAGAATATAAAAATAACTATGTATCCTCATAAAAAAGAAAAACAACCCAGTAGAAAAATGGGCAAAATGTATGACAATAAACATTTTCAAAAAAAAAAAAAATACAAACAGCTCAGAAATATCTGAGGGAAAAAAAAAATCCCTCAATCTAATTAGTAGTTAGAGATATAGTCAATAAAATCTCAATGAAATACTATTTTATTCCCAACGGATTAGAAAAAATTAAAAAAGAGACAGTATCAAGTGTAGGCAAGGATGTAGAGCAACAAAGACGTGCATGTCCTGAGTATGGGAGTGTAAAATTGGTAGACCCACTGTGGAAAACTGTTAGCAATAGCTACTAAAGCTGAACATACACATATGACACGACTCAGCAGTGTTTGTGATAGACAAAAACTGGAAACAACACAAATGTTCATCATTGGTTGGATAGATAGATTGCAGCACATTTATATGATGGAATATTATACAGCAATTAAAATGAACAAACCATAATTCTACAAAACAAAATGAATGAATCTCATAAACATAAGTTTGAATGAAAGAAGCCAGACATGAAGGAGTATGTAGACAATGACTTCATTCCCAGAACAGGCTATATTAAGCTATATTCTTTAGTGATGCATACATACACAAGAGGTAAAACAAAAACAATCAACAACAACAAAAGAGCAAGAAAATAATTACTTCAAAAAGCAGGATAATAGAATTTTACTTGGCCATAAAAAATGAAAATTTGTGGCAGCACAGTTAGACCTAGAGGGTATTATGCTAAGTGAAATAAGTCAGACAGAGAAAGACAAATACCATATGATTTCACTTACAGGTGGAATCTAAAGAGCAAAATAAATGAACAATGTAGAAACAGACTCAAAGATATAGAGAACAGACTGGTGGTTGCCAGAGGGAAGGGAGATTGGGAGTCTGGGTGAAAAAGGTGAAGGGATTAAGAAGTACAAATTGGTCATCACAAAATAGTTATTGAGATGTAAAGTATAGCATAGTGATTATAGTCAATATTATTGTAATAAATATGTACAGTGCTAGGTGGTTACTTGAAATATTGGGGGGACCATTTTGTAAAGTATATAATTGTCTAACCACCATGCTGTGCACCTAAAACTAATACACAACAATATTGAATATGAACTGTGATTCAAAAATAAAATTAGCCCGGTCGGTGTGGCTCAGCAGTTGAACGTTGACCCATGCACCAAGAGGTTGCCAGTCCAATTCCCGGTCAGGGCACATGTCCAGGTTGTGGGCTCAATCCCCAGTGGGGGGCATGCAGGAGGTGGCCAGTTGATGTTCCCTCTCATCGATGTTTCTCTCGCTTTCTCCCTCTCCCTTCCTCTCCCTCTAAAATCAATAAAAGAAAAAAAATTAAATTAAAAAAAGAAAAAAATGGAAGAAGATAATTATTGGCTTTATAGCATAATGTATTAACCCTTTAGAACTACAAATTAATAAATAATTCCATGTCCTTTCTATTAAAAAAGAGCAGACGAGTGGCTACCATGGTTGGTGAGGGTGGGTAGGATTTGCTTTTGATCCGGAAGGAGCAGACAGAGGCCTTCTGGGGTACTGGAAAATATTCTTAATCTAGACCTGGGTCGTGGTTTTATCAGTGTCCACTTTGCAATGATTGTTAGTTTGTATATGTGGTATATGGACTTTTTCTATATGTCATCTCCCAACGAAAGAGGGGGGGAAAATAGGGCACATGCCCCTCTACATTTCTCCCTTACAGTGTTTATCACTGGATTATAATCTCATTGAACTATCAGGAGACCCCATTACAATGCAAGATACTTGAGAGCAGGAGTTTTGTCTAACTTTACAGCCTTGCTGAGCACTTAGTAGGTGCTCAACAATTGTTCAGTAATGAGCAGTAACTTGCTACTATTTAAAGTTAAGCCTGAATTTGTGAAATGGCATCTGCTTTTATAGCCCAACTTAACGTTTTGCACAGGAATGACCCAGCAGGACGCACCCAGCAGCCCCCACCTGCACACGGGAACTGGGACTAGAAGGAAGCAGAGAACTGAGCAGCGAGGAGGGACGTGTCCAGTTGATGCTGCTAGGTCCATCCTCGCTGCTAGATCTCCTTTCAACATGTTACATTATGTTAGATAATTTGTGGTGGGAAATTACAGCTCAGCTGGATGGCTCAGGATAAAGCTACCCACCATTTAGAGCTTTCAACATACTGATTCTCAGTGGGATGGTCTTTGGTAAGAGATGTCAGGGAAACAAGCCCACATGGAGCCAACTCCTGTCTAGAGAGGTCCCTGTAGAAACTTTAAACAATGACAACAGCTCTGGAGTTTGTTTGCAATGTGTGGTTCCCTGTTTATGACCCAACATCAAGCTGCTGAACCCCGCTTCCTGGTAGATGATAGCAGTTTGTCTGTCTTACATGGACCCCAAGGGCAGAGGGATAAGGAGGAGAGATACCAGAGGGTTAGACAGTCTTTTGTTGCAAAGGCAAGTTGTGGTCTTGTGGTCCAGGCAGAAAGTCTGCATTTCTGACTTCCGGCCTCCAGAGACTTGGAATCTCATTGTTGACTAAGTCTGAGTCAAGTTAACCCAGACATGCTCAAGTCCTAAAGGTCTAAGGACGATGGGGCTCACACATGAGGCATTCGGATAGGGTCCCAGGGTGCGCACTTGGTGTTCAGTCCTTCACTCAGCAAGCATGCATGGAGGCCTGCAGGGGGAGGCGCTGTGCTGGGCATCAGGGCTAGTGCTCAAAGAGGAGAGCCACATCACCCTTCCAGACCACACCGATGTAGGTGTTATTCATTCAGGAAGGAGCAGATATAGTGGAATTGACCAACAGTCTCAAGGGATTGGTTCTAGAGGATTCTGCTTGAGATCAGAAAGAGGTCGTTTAAAAACCAAGGAAAGGAAACATCTGACCCCGTCACAAGTACCGGCACAGGCCCGGGAACGTCAATGCTTACAACGTACATTTTTGGATGTCTGAATTATAAAGGGAGACACAGATGTGTGGGGAAAGCTCTCAAACTTTTGAAGTTATGTCATGAAGAGCAATTGTTATTTTTAAAGAGCTATGCCTTGGCAGCATGCTTAGAAACAACATGCTTGGCTGTTCAGACCCCAGCACTGCCCCTCTCCACGGCCCCGCAGCACTTACGGAGCACCCTGAGCCCAGACTGTGCTTGGGTGGTAGGTACCAGCTGAGCACGTCATCACTAAGATACACAGCTCCACGCTGTGATGTGGCTGCATGAAACACGGCATCCTTTTCCTCAGAGTCCACCCAGGCACATGTTTTTACTTGGTCACTACTGCCAAAGAATACAAAACATTCAGTGATCATGCGAGAAGCATGTCTGTTAATTTATAAATGTTGTCACTTATAATTTATAAATGTCGAGAGGTGACAGGCAAGTATGGAACTGTTTATAAAAATTGTTTGCATTTCTGATCATTTATATAGTTAACTCTCTTGAATTTAAACTTAGACTTTCCACTCCATGTAATGTTTTTTGAATAACACATGAACATGTTTGTGTGAAATGCAGGTATTTCCGACTGTATATTTACTTAAAGAATTCTATGCATTCTGAATTTTTATTTGCTTAATCATGGATTTGAAAGTTTTAAGAAGTATAAAAAAAGTTAAATTATGGTAGAAGCTTTGACAAACCATGGAAGAAACAGTAAAGGGGGAAGCAGATAGACTGTAAGACAGACTTGAAACTCTATAATAAAGGAGATGGACAAAGAACTTTGAAGAAAGAGAATAACTCTTGGAATTGAGAAGATTGAAACACTTCAGCACTACTTAAAAATAAATAAATAAATAAAAGAAACACCAGATGTGAATGTTGAATAAGCCGTCACCGATGTGAAACATTTCACACAGGATATTCATGTTCTGATGGTGACCATGCACCAGGGAGTACGCTGTGAATGCCTGCTAATGATTTGGATTTTAGTCATACAGGTTTGGAAGCCAGGGTGGGCATTGTCAGACCTAAGGTTTTGTAATCACAGCAGCTCTGTGATGATGTGTGATTCAGAGCAGAGTGAGACCGGAGTCAGGGAGCCCTGAAGAAGCCTGCGATAGTCCAGGGAGACAAGGAGCATCCATGCCAAGGCAGGGGCAGCAGGATGAAGAGAAAAGCCAGTCTGAGAAGCAAGTTAGAGATAGACCCAATAGACCTGAGTGTCACTTGGGTAATGGAGGAGAGCCAGGAAGGACCAGGATTCTGGTGAGGGTGAGGCCGAGGCAGTAGAGGTTATACACTGAGGAGCAGGCCTGAGAAGGATACAAGATTGGGCCTGTTGGGGGTACTTATGGAAATGTCACAAGGATCACCCAGGGAGAAATGCTAGAGCGAGAAGGAACACTTAAAGGGGGCAGAGGGAGAGGAAGACAGTGGAGGAGACGGAGAGAGATTAGTTAGTCTGGTAAGACTGTTCTTTCTTATAATCTTAGCAACGAAAGCAAACCCCTTAGTGAGGGCCTCCAGTGCCCTGGTCCTTAGCCTATATGACCTCTTTTCTTTATCACCTCTCTGAATTACTAACCTTTCTGTGTCCTTTTCCACATTGCCAGGTGTTGACTGCAGCCTCCTGGCTCTGGTGGGGAGATGAGCTCTGGGGTCCTTCCTGACGGCACATACAGACAGGCCAGCACTTGGCCCAAGCAGTGGGTAGAATGAAATGACCCCCTGGATCACCCCTTATGCCCTATCCAACTTCTTTTAGCAATTCAACTCTAAAGAAATAACCTCCCTTATGGGAACCTATAGTTCTCAGAGCCTCAAAGTAGTCAACTTGGGGGTTGTTTCCCCTAAGAGCCCTTCCCGGAAACAGTGCCTTGTGACTCTCTTGTTCAAACAAAAATGTACTTTGAAAGACATTTTCACACTGTGCCTGCAATGAGGCCTCAGCACTCGAGACCAATCTCTTCATGGGAACAAAGCCAGAGTAATGCTCATGATCTTTTCTGGAAGAGCACATTCTTGAGGACTTAGCCTAGGGCTGAGTATATGGTGTTCATTACAAGAACTGGGACATTTGCAAATGTCTGCTCTGTGTCAGGCACTATGCTAGGTCTTCGGCATGGGAACGGTCCTGGTGATCATTCTCTTTCTGTCTGCTCCAAGGACAGGAAAGGCAGAATCTTGGAGTCTGTAAAGGCAAGTGTAGTCGGGGAGGCAAATCCATTAGAGAGAAATGAAATACCAAAAAGAACACCATATGAAAATAGTTTGGTTGTTAACCTTCCTTAAAATGCTCAATTTTCACGCCTTAAAAATAGAAATATTTTCAGGAAGATTCTTTTACACCAATAAAAGGTCAATCAGAAGCTTCATTTCTGTTTGGTTTTCAGGAACAACCTATATTAAATACTGCAGTGAAGGAAAAGGAGCAAAGGTTAACATAAAACCAATTGAACTAAAGAGTATGTGTTTCTTTTAATTTGTCATCAATTCCTATGTGTTTAAGTCTTATTTGAAGTGTGTATTTTACAATATGCAGTCAAAATAGATATTTAATTTGTTGTTTAAAAATGATCTTTCTACAAAAACATAGCTAAGTAGAATCTTTAGATAATCTCTTCAGGCCTAAGGAAAACCTATCTGTGAGTTCAAGGTTAGATGTAGGCACCATCATTCAGCTGGCAGTAGTTTATCTAAATGACAAATAAGAAAATAGACAACTATGAAAACATATATATATAATGAATATTTTTACAATATTGTTTATATAGTCAGAAATTGAAAACAAGCTAAATATACAATAGAGAACTGAACAAATTTATCATGCGTAAAACTATATAAAGTAGTCTGACATTGCTAGTAACAATGATAATTGTAAAGTATATTTCTGTGATTTTGGGTGGAAGGTTGGGTACACAAATCTTACCATTTGCCTCTTTTTCCTTAGGATTCTGGCCAATAGAAAATCACTAGGGAAATAGATATCAAAATAATAGTTTATTACTAACCAGGCAAGCATCAGTAACCTCCAGTGTAGGGCTCTCTTGTATAAGCTGGCTGGGCGAACAGGACTTGGGACTTGAAGCCAAAGTAGAGCCTCCTACTTTCTCTGGATAGAGACCTTAGTACCTGACTGTGGGGAGAGTTGGATCCACAAAACAGACTCTGAGTCTTGTTCCCTAGCTGGCTTCATGAACTACTAGCTTGTCTCACTGGCCCAAATACTGCAGAGCAGAGACAATAACAGAGGCAGGCACTGGGCTTTGCCCTGGGAGTGTTTACCACACGGAGACAGGAAGCTTAGGAGAGATCAAGTGAGTCCCCCCCACACAATCTGAACTTTAACACTTTAAACTGTGCCCACTAGCAAAATGGGCCCAATGTTAGGCCTCACCAGAATAACTATTTCTGCCTACTTGAAAAGAGTGGGTGAGTGTAGAGAAAAAAACCAGAAGAATGTGTTTCCGCCAACACTCCCCAAGGAAGAGGAGAGTGGGGGAACAGTGTCCCTCCTTCCCTCAAATACATTGACATGAAAAGAAGATTCATGACGTGATTTTTCTATTTTCATTTTTGTGTTTTTCTATTTTCATTTATAAACTGTAACATATTTTAACTATATGTTCTTTATATTATCATTTCTATATTATCATTTCCTACCATTAGCATTAATTACTTGAGTACTTAAAAATAAATTAAAATAGACTAACATTAGAGGAAGCTGGTAGAACTCTTTGTAGTATAATTACACTTCTTCTATAACTTCTAAATTATTTCAAAATAAAAAGTTAAAAATATACTAGCCTTGCAAACACTATAAAATTGTGGAGAAAACATTTATCTGCCATCTTGAAATAACTAAAAATGGAATAAAATATAGGAAACAATGGTTTTCAAGACAGTGGAAAACAGGCAATGAAGGAGAGTAATCTCTGAGATGAGAGACAAATGAGGTGAGCCCAACAATTATCCCAACTTTCTGCATGGAGTTTTCAGGCTGTAGCACAGGGAGAGGGTTCAGGTGGAGCCTTGGTGGTCTCCCTGAGTTGAAGATATAGAGCTGGAAGTTCAGGGAGACCAAGGTGACTAGATTTCACAGGGCAGAACACTGGAAAGGAGACAGCTACACAGGAAAAAATTCCAGAGCTCTATAAAGTGATCAGCTGTGAACCAAACAGAACATTCGTTTTTTTGTTTGTTTGTTTGTTTTTTCTTTTAATTTTTAAAAATTATTTTATTTTTGTTACAGATGTTTCTCCTTTTCCCCCCATTGACACCCTCCTCCTGATCCCCCCCTACCTCCCAGCACTGTTGTTTAAATGAAGAAACTACCTCATGCCAGAAAAACAGAAAAAGAACCACCCTAAAGGATTAGAAGGAACAATCCTCAGAGGTCACACAGAGCTAAAAATAGTGCCTGTTCCCACAAGCCAGACTGAAAAACTCATAATTCACAGGGCTCAGGGTAGAATACATAGGGATGTTTTGACTCGGTAGTAGGTAATAACACTAGGTGGAGTCTTGCTCCAGATCCACCTCACAAATGACAAAAATAAGACCCCAAAGCACCAAGCTCTTTCCAAGTAACATAAACATGTCCCAAAACCAAGTTCAAGAATATTTATAGGAATACAAAAATATCCAGTACCCAACAATGCCTGGCACCAAATAGAAAATTCCTAGGCATGCAGAGAAGTGGGAAAATAAGACCCACACCCAGGAGAAAAATTCATCAATTGAAACTGACCCCAAAATGACACAGATGTTAGAGTTAGCAGAGAAGTTATAACTGTATTTCATATCTTCAGTAAACTAAAGGGAAAACTAAATATGGTAAGTGGCACCATAGAAGACTCATATCAAACTTATAGAGCTATAACTGACAATGTCTGAGATTGAAAGAATGATTAGACACTGCAGAAGAAAGACTAGCAAACTTGATGACAACCTTATATATGTGCAGTAGGAATCTCTGAAGACAAATGGGAGAAATCTGAAAAACAGAACAATTATTTGAGGAAACAATAGCCAAAATGTTCCAAATTTGATGAATATTATAAACCACATAGCCAATAAGCACAACAAACTCTGAACACAAGAAACATGAAGAAAGCTACACCAAGCCATGTCATAATCTAATTACTCAACACCAATGATAAAGAGAAACTCTTAAAAGCAACCAGAGAAAGAAGATACGTTATGTACAGAGGGACAAAGATAAAAATGACAGTAGTTATTTTCCTTTGGAAACAATGCAAGTAAATAATGGAGCAAGATCTCTGAAGAACTGAAATAAAAACAAACAACCTGTGATAGAGGCTTGTGAGAGTCTCAAGGGTTGCTCATATAGAGTTGTTGGGTTTTTCTCAGGCTGGTGTAGGAAAACACAGCCTGTGGGGAATGGCCTCTTCTTGCTGCTGAAGACTTGGGGATTCTGCCCAGCTTAAAAACAAAACATAACAAAACAAAAAACCTGTCAACCTAGAATTCTATACCTAGCAAAATTATTTTTTAATCTGAAGGTGAAATAAAAACTTTCTCAGATATACAAATGTTAAAAGAACCTATCACCAGTAGAACTGCACAATAAGCAATGTTAAAGGAAGTTCTTTGGACAAAAGGAAAATGACACAGATGGAAATATGAATCTAAGCACAAGAGCAAACAATATCAGAAATGTTATCTTCATGGCTAAATAGTAAGACTTTAAAATTGTTTAGTACCATGTGATTGCACTTATATATGGAATCTAATAAACAAAATAGACTAACAGAGTAGAGACAGACTCATGGATATAGAGAACAGACTGACAGCTATCAGAGAGGAAAGGAATGGGGACTGGGTGAGATGGATGAAGGGATTAAACAAACAAACAAAAAGACTCATGGACAGAAACACTATAGTGATTGCCAGAGGGAAGCAGGGGTTTGGAGGAAGCAGTAAAGGATAAAGGGTGGGGGGTAAATGGTGATGGAAGGAGACTTGACTCAAGATGGTAAACAAACAATACAATATATAGATGATGTATTATAGAATTGTAAACCTGAAACCTATATAATTTTATTAACCAATATCACCCCAATAAATTCTATAAAAAAGAAAAAGAAATCTCTTTAAAAGACATTTGGCTGCTTGAGCAAAAATAATAACAATGTAGTGCCCAGCCAATGTGGCTCAGTGGTTGAGCGTCTACCCATGCACCAAGAGGTTGCCAGTTCGATTCCCGGTCAGGGCACATGCCCAGGTTGTGGGCCAAATCCCCAGTGTGGGGCATGCAGGAGGTGGCCAATCGATGTCCTCTCTCATCGATGTTTTTATCTCCCTCTCTCTCTCTCTTCATCTCTCTCTAAAATCAATACAGAAATAAAAATTAAACAACAACAACAACAATGTAGTATGGTGTTTATAACATATGCAGAAAAAAATGTAAGACGACAATAACACAAAGGCTAGGAGTGAAGACATGGAACCATTCTGTTGTCAAGTTCTCCCTCTATGTGTGAGGTGGTATAATTCCACTTGAAGACAGATGTGATATGTTGAAGAGTGGACCATGTGCTTTCTGTTGGGTTGGTTAGAGGAGAACAGATGGGAGGGAGGAAGACACAGGTCAGGAGCATCCCGGGTCAGAGCTGCTGGGAAGGGACCTGGGCTGCAGGGGGGACCTGGACACCACCCCCCTAGGTTGGGCAGTGCTGCAGAGCAGGAGGAAGTAGCAGGAGGCAAAAGCCAGCCTTGAACAAACTACAATTTCTAAGATTTACAACTGAACTTGAGAGCAGCAAGAGGGTCATTTTCAGAATTCCTTCTCTCAGGCTCCGTCTTTAGTATTCATGTGCATTATTCCAGAACACAACCAAATAAACTTTCATATTCCCAGAGGGTGCCATATTCCACTGGATATTTTCGAGGTCAAATACCATACTGTCATAAGGTAAGGCATTCAGATTAAGGAACTGTTTGCAAGACTGAGGAGCTGGAGAGGATAAATCCCGTGAAAGGAAGTCATGATCCAAAGACCAAGTCAGAGCCCATGTTAAAAAGGCCATATTTCATGAAATAAATTTTAATCAAGAGCAGGTTTCTAAATATACAGTGAAATAACATAAAGAAGCTCACAATCTCCTGTTGATATGCTGGGTTTCTCCACACAAAATAAAGCATCTAACTGGGAGCATAGAAAAAAGACTTATTTCCATTTCACTGATGAAAACTCCAAGGCACACAGAGAATGATTTGCCAAAAGATATGATCAATAATCAGAATCAGGTCTAAGACTCGGGCTTCTTGATTTGTGATTCAGAGTTGTAGCTATTTTTATTTTTATTTATTTATTTTTTTTGGTATGTGCCCCTAGCGGGAACCAAACCCAGGACTCTCTGGTCCACAGGCCGATGCTCCAACCACTGAGCCAAACTGGCCAGGCTTGTAGCTATTTTTAAATCAGTGGATCTATGAAAAATTTTAATTAAGTATAATATCTAGGCAGGAAAATGAACAAATCAACTATCAGAAACTGAACAAAACAACATAACTAGCACTCAGACCAAGAAAAAGAATATTCTTCACCCTAGAAACCCCCTCCTGCCCCCTTAGAGTCACCATTCCCCAAAGTAGCCTCTATCCTAACTTCTAAGGACATAGATGACTTTGGACTATTTTTGTGCTTTCTAGAAATAAAAAAAATAAAATACTTTTCTTTTACTTCTAGTTAATTCAGCTAAGCATTATTTTTGTAAGGATTATTCATATATTTGCATATTCAGAGAGACTGCTCATTCTCATTGCTGTATAGTATCCCATGACTTAATAATACCATAATTTAAATGTAAAGGGAAATTGAGTAGTTTCAGTATGGAGCTATTACCAAGAATGCTTTCATAAAAATTCTTTTTTAAAAAAAATTAAATTAATGAATTTATTTTTATTACAGATGTTTCTCCTTTTCCCTCCACTGATACCCCCTCACCCTCCCCGCCCTGTCCCCAGCTTTGTTGTGCATGTCCATTGTTCATGCATACGTGCATATAAGTTCTGTGGTTTATCTCTCCCCCCACCCCCACTTCTGGGGATTGTCAGTCTGTACCCCACTTCCACGTCTCTGGGACTACCCCGTTCCTCAGACTGTTATGTTCATTATATTCCACAAACGAGTGAGATCATGAGATATTTGTCTTTCTCTGCTTGGCTTGTTTCACTTAGGATAATACTTTCCAGGTCCCTCCATGTCGTCTCAAAGGATCTTTCTTTCTTACAACTGCATAGTACTCCATTGTGTATATGTACCACTGCTTTTTTTATCCATTTGTCTACTGATGGACATTTGGGCTGTTTCCAGATCTTAGCTATTGTAAATAGTGCTGCTATGAACATGGGGTACATATATTCTTTCTGATTGGTGTTTCAGGCTTCTTAGGGTATATCCCTAGAAGTGGGATCACTGGCTCAAATGGCAATTCAATTTTTAAGTTTTGAGGTAACACCATATTGTTTTCCATAGTGGCTGCACCAGTCTGCATTCCCACCAGCAGTGTACTAGAGTTCCCTTTTCTCCACAACCTCGCCAACACTTCTTGTTTGATGATTTGTTGATGGCAGCCATTCTGACAGGTATGAGGTGATACCTCATTGTTGTTTTAATTTGCATCTCTCTGATAATTAGTGATGTTGAGCATTTCTTCATATGTCTCTTAGCCATTTGTATGTCCTGTTTGGAGAGGTGTCTATTCAGTTCTTCTGCCCATTTTTTAATTGGGTTCTTTGTCTTCCTTTTGTTGAGTTGTATGAGCACTCTATATATATTGAAAATGAACCCTTATCTGATGTATCGTTGGGAATGATGCCCTCCCATAGGGTGGGTTGCCTTTCCATTTTGATGATTGTTTCTTTTGCTGTGCAGAAGCTTTTTAGTTTGATGTAATCCCATGTGTTCATTTTCTCCTTTGTTTCTATTGCCTTAGGTGATGTATCAGTGAAAATTCTGCTGCATATGATGTCTGAAGTTTTATTGCCTACATTTTCTTCTAGAATTTTTATGGATTCATGTGTCACATTTAAGTCTTTTATCCATTTTGAGTTTATTCTTGTGTATGGCGTAAGTTGATGGTCTAGTTTCATTTTTTTGCATGTAGCTGTCCAATTTTCCCAACACCATTCATTAAGGAGGCTGTCTTTACTCCACTGTATGCTCTTGCCACCTTTTTCAAATATTAATTGAGCATATTGTCTTGGGTTTGTTTCTGGGTTCTCTACTCTGTTCCATTGATCGACCTGCATATTCTTGTGCCAGTACCAGGCTGTTTTGATTACAGTGGCTTTGTAGTATAACCTGAAATCAGGTTGGTGATCCCTCCAACTTTGCTCTTCTTTTTCAAGATTGCTGTGGCTATTTGGGGTCTTTTTTGGTTCCATATGAACTTTTGAAGTATTTGTTCTAGTTCTGTGAAGTATGTCGTTGGTATTTTGATGGAGATTGCATTGAATGTATAGATTGCTTTGGGTAGTATGGACATTTTAATGATGTTAATTCTCCCAATCCATGAACAAGGTATGTGCTTCCACTTTTTTATATCCTCCTCTATTTCTCTTTTCAATGTCCTATAGTTTTCTGTGAATAGGTCCTTTATTTTTTTGGTTAAGTTTATTCCTAGGTATCTTAATTTTTTTTGCTGCAATGGTAAAAAGGATTGCTTTTTTTTTTAGTTTCTCTCTGTGGGTTCTTCATTGGTGTATAAGAATGCCGTCGATTTCTTGACGTTAATTTTGTATCCTGCTACTTTGCTAAATTCATTTATTAAGTCTAATAAATTTTTGATGGAGTCTTTGGGGTTTTCTATGTATAGTATCATGTCATCTGCGAATAATGACAGTTTCACTTCCTCCTTTCCAGTTTGGATCCCTTTTATTTTTTCCTCATGTCTGATTGCTGTGGCTAAGACTTCCAGTACTATGTTAAATAAGAGTGGTGAAAGTGGGCCTCCTTGTCTTGTTCCTGTTCTTAAGGGAAATGCTTTTAGTTTTTGCTCATTGAGTATGATGTTGGCTGTAGGTCTTTCATATATGGCCTTCATTATGTCGAGATATGACCCCTTTTAGTTTTTGCCCATTGAGTATGATGTTGGCTGTAGGTCTTTCATATATGGCCTTTATTCTGTTGAAATATGATCTCTCTATTCCCAGATTGCTGAGCGTTTTTATCAGAAATAGGTGCTGGATTTTGTCAAATGCTTTTTCAGCATCTATTGATGTGATCATATGATTTTTATCTTTCATTTTGTTTATGTGGTGTATCACATTAATTGATTTGCAAATATTGTACCAGCCTTGCATCCCTGGGATGAATCCCACTTGGTCATGGTGAATAATTTTTTTGATGTATTGCTGGATTCAACTTGCTAGTATTTTGTTCAGGATTTTGGCATCTATGTTCATCAGGGATATTGGCCTGTAGTCTTCTTTCTTTGTAGTGTCTTTTTCTGGTTTTGTTATTAGAATTATGCTAGCGTCATTAGACGAGTTTGGAAGTCTTCCTTCTTCTTGAATTTTTTGAAATAGTTTGAGAAGAATGGGTATTAGTTCTTCTTTGAATGTTCAGTAAAATTCCTCCGTGAAGCCGTCTGGGCCAGGGCTTTTGTTTGCTGGAAGAATCTTGATTACATCTTCAATTTCTTTTGTTGTTATTGGTCTGTTCAAGTTTTCTATCTCTTCCTGGTCCAGTTTTGGGAGACTATGTGTTTCTAGAAATTTGTCCATTTCACTTAGATTGTCGAATTTGTTGCTGTATAACTGTTCATAATATTTGTTAACAATCCTTTGTATTCCTTTGGTTTCAGTTATTACTTGTCCTGTCATTTCTGATTTTGTGTATTTGGGTACTCTCTCTTTGTTTCTTGGTGAGTCTAGCTAAGGGTCTGTCAATATTGTTTCTCTTTTCAAAGAATCAGCTCTTTGTTTCATTGATCATTTGAATAGTTTTTTTGGTCTCTATGTCATTTATTTCTGCTCTGATCTTTATTTCCTTCCTTCTACTTGCTCTGGGATTTTCTTTTTGTTTGTTTTATAGTTCTTTAAGTTGTGAGGTTAGATAGTCTATTATAAATTTTTCTTGTTTCTTGAGGTAGGACTGTAGTGCTATGAACTTCCCTCTCTGAACTGCTTTGCTGCAACCCATAGATTTTGTGTTGTGTGTTCATTTTCATTGGTTTCCAGGAAGTTTTTAATTTCTTCCTTGATCTCCATGGTAACCCACTCATTGTTCAATGCTATTTAGCCTCCATGTTTTCAAATGTCTTTGCATGTTCTTGTTGCTGTTGATTTTTAGTTTCATGCCATTGTGATCTGAGAAGATGCTTGATATGATTTCAATCTTCTTGAACTTGTAGAGACTTAGTTTGTGCCCCAACATGTGGTCTCTCTTTGAGAATGTCCCATGTGCACTTGAGAAGAAGGTGAATTCTGCACTTTTGGGGTGTAATTCTCTGTAGATATCTATGAAATCCATTTGATGTAGTGCTTCATTTAGAGTCTGTGTTTCCTTGTTAATTTTTTGTCTTGATGATCCATCTATCCAGTGATGTCAGCGGGGTGTTGAAGTCCCCTGCTATGATTGTATTGCTGTTGATTTCTCCTTTGAAGCCCTCCAGAAGATTTTTAATATATGTTGGTGCTCCTATATTGGGTGCATATATATTTACCAAGGTTATATCTCCCTGTTGGATAGATCCTTTCAATATTATGTAGTGGCTTTCTTTGTCTGTAGTTATGGTCTTCATTTTGAAATCTACTTTATCAGATATGAGTATTGCTACCCCAGCTTTTTTTTCCTTTTCGTTTGCTTGAAAGATATTTTTCCATCCCTTCATTTTTAACCTATGTGAGTCTTTTGTTGTGAGGTGGGTCTCTTGTAAACAACATATATGTGAGTCATGCTTTCTTATTCAGTCAGCTACTCTGTGTCTTTTTATAGGAGCATTCAAACCATTCATATTTAAGGTGAAAATTGATATGCACTTATTTATTGCCTTTTTTGTTTAGTGTGGTTCTATTTTTCTTCCTATGTCTTCTACTAATTACAGCAGTTCTTTTCGAATATCTTGCAGTGCTGGTTTAGTATTAATATATTCCCTTAGCCTTTTTTTTTTTTTTTTTGTCTGGGAAGCTCTTTATTTAACCTTCTTTTTTTGAATGATAGCCTTGCTGGATAGAGTAGTCTTACATTCAGAGCCTTGTTTTTCATGACCTTGATTACTTTATGCCACTACTTTCTGGCCTGTAGTGTTTCTGTTGAGAAGTCAGCTGAGAGCCTTATGGGGGTTCCTTTGTAGGTAACCTGTTGCTTATCTCTTGCTGCCTTTAGGATTTTTTCTTTGTCTTTAATTTTTGGCATTTTAATTACTATGTGTCTTGGTGTGAGCCTGTTTGGGTTCTTCTTATTGGGGCTCTCTGTGCTTCTTGAACTTGAATGCCTTCTCCCTTCACCCAGTTAGGAAAGTTTTCTGTCACTATTTCTTCAAATATATTCTCCAACCCTTGCCCATTTTCTTCCTCTTTGGGAACTCCTATGATGCGAATGTTATTACGTTTCCAGTTGTCCCACTTAAGCTATCTTCCTGTTTTTTAATTGTTTTTTCCTTTTGGTTTTCCCATTGGTTGATTATTTCTACCCTGTCTTCTAATTCACTGATCTGGTCCTCAGCTTCCTCTACTCTGCTGGTTAGTCCTTCCAATGTGTTCTTTATTTCTGCTATGTCATTCTTCATTTCCACTTGGTTGGTTTTCAATGTTTCTATATCTTTACTCATGGTGCTGATGTTCTTACTCATGCTGTTGTGTTTTCTCAAGATTATGGCTCTGAACTCTACCTCTGATAGTTTGGTTAACTGCATTTCATTGATCTCATCTTTGATAGAGTTATCTTGTTCTTTCATTTGGGATTTGTTTCTTTGTTTCACCATTTTGGCTATCTCAGTGGGCTTTGGAGCCTGCCAAAGTTTCCCTGTGGGTGTTGGTGTTCTGCTGTTTGTGGCTCCCTCTACTGGGTTCGGATGGGCCTGGGCGGGATCAAGTTATATACCACTGTCAAGTCTTACTTTCCTGGGTAGATTTGCAAGCCCAGGAAAGTTCAGTTATCCTCTAGCTTTTTCCTGAAGGCTAGTAGTCTCAGTTACTCAGTGCCTTGGAATGTAGCCCTGGTGTTCTGCATAAGAGGATTTCCAGAGGGTGGGATAGATGCTGGTTGTTAATGAGCCTCCATTTGCATTTTTTTGCCTCACCTGGGAAAGGCTGAATCTTGGAGGTGGTGGGGGCTGCTGTTTTTCCCCATAGCTCTGAGAAGGAGCACACTTTGTGGCTGCAGCTCAGCAAAAACTCTGAGTGCCCTCCAAATCCTGGGTGTCCCCAAAGAGTTCAAGCCCAGTCTGCCCTCCCTTTGCCGTAGGCCCCAGGTGAGTGGTTGTGGCTATTTTAGTGCTCTGTCCTGGCTTTCTGCACTGTGGAGCGGGCTTGGTCTTTATTCCCCAAGGGCACTGCTTACAGCTAAGACTGCTGCTGTCCATGGGCTCCCAGCCTGCCATCCTCTCATGCCTCCGCAGATTCTAGCAGTGTCCCTGGTTATGTGGTCCTGTCCTGCTGCTTTTCTGTTGTTTTTTTTCCTAGGATTTGTCTTTATTTTTGTTGTAATTCCCATTTGGTCCTGGGAGGTCATCTATGTAGCTTCCATTCACTCCGACTCCATTTTCACATCCTCTATGCCTATCTTGTGTGCAGCTGGGTTGCACATACCTCTCTGATGCTCCTGCACCCTGTAGGTCCCACGGGTAACTGGGTGGCACAGTCCCTGCTGGGTCACGCAGGCCTCTCTGGTGCTTCAGCACCCCGCAGGTCCTACAGGTAACTAGATCGCACAGTCCCTGCTGGGTTGAACAGGCCTCTCTGGTGTTTCAGCACCCCACAAGTGCCACGGGTAACTGGATGGCACAGTCCCTGCTGGGTCGCACAGGCCTTTCTGGTGCCCCTGCACCCTGCAGTTCCCCTGGGCAGGCAGCTGGATTGGACCAGTCTCTCTTGGGCTTGGGCTTCCCACTGCTCTTGTGAACTGCTGGACTGCAGAGGCCTCTGTGGAGCCCCTGGTCCTGCTGCTGGTGCCTGGGGAGTGCTGCTGCCCCATGGGGCTCAACTCCTGCTCAGCTTTTGCTGTGGTTTTTGGGGATGGGTCTCATCTGCTGGTCTGTGCTTCTGTTGCCTGGGGATGGATGTCTGCTCCCCAGCCTCTGTTGCCAGGGGTATATCTCGACTCTGATAGGGCTGCTACCATGGGGGATGGTGCTGGGCTTCTGGCTGTTTGGGGCTTTGGAGACCTGTACCTTGGGAGCTCCACTACTGTGCACCAGTCTGTGTTGACACAGAGTGTCCACTGGTCCGATTGTGCCAGGTGCACTGGTGGGCTCAGGTTGCTGGGCCCTAGCCGCTCCCACTGCCTCCTCCCAGGGAAGACCTGGGATCTTCCAAAATGATGGGACCTCCTTCCCCCCCCCGGCCCCCCCCAGGGCAGGAGAAGTGCCCTGAAGGGCCACTTACCAAGGTAGCCGCTGCTCCATCCACAGCACAGGAACCTTCTGCTCCGTGCTCTGCACTACTCGGGTTTGGTCATCCACCTTCGCATCCATTCACACTCTCTCACACACTTGCTCACTCTCTCACACACTCACCCTCCCTCCAGTCCTGCCCGCCGCCATCCTCTCTAGCCTTTTTCTGAAAAGTCTTTTAGATGCCTTTTGATAAATATATGTACATAGTTCTGTTGGATATACATTCAGGACTGGAATTGCTGAGTCTTAAGGCATGTATATGTTAAGCTTTAGTAGATAGTGTAATTTTCAAATTTAAATTTTGGCTCTCAGAGTTTTAAAATCACCTTTGAAATTTTGAGATTGTTTATATGTGGGCCTCTGTCTTATACTGCTGAATAACTGCCTTCTCTTCTCCGCTGGGTTACCGAGGAGAGCCTCATGACTGGAACTTCCCCTGTATGTCACGATGCTGGGGACTTGGCACTGGGTTAGAGAACCTGTTATGTAAATATGTTCTTATTCAAAGGTACAAAGAAAAGCTTAGACATAGTTCTCCTTCCAGGAAATAGTCATTGAGTTAGATACACATAGAACAAGACACAAGGTTTAAGAACATGAGAGTAGAGATCATGGCTCATAGAGATTTGTATTCTTCCCAGTATCTAATACAGTGCCCCACACCTAGTAGGCACTCAATCAATGTTTGAGAAATAGACGGAATCAAGATAGGAATGATTGTGAATTGCTTATATCACATACAGCTCAAAGGCAGGTGCATTTTGAGATGGGGAAACAAGATGAATATAGAATTGGGTAGAAGCCAGAGGAAAAACATGCATCAGTCCAACTCACGAAAAAGATTTTATATAAGGAGAGCAACTGAAGTGTTTTATTAATTTTTTGGCCATGTCTCACAGACAGAGAAATCCTGGATCTCTTACCCTGATCCTAAACAATGTAAAACTGAAGAACAGACATGTTTGAGGTTAAACTTTATTCCTCAATAACTAGATGCAGTCGGAGAAGCATGATTTGAAAAGTTTCATTACCACCAAAGACAAGTGTCTCTCTCTAAGACAACCCAACTTCAAAGACTCCAGGTAAGCCATGGGGTGGGGTGGGGGGACACAGGCCAGTTACCTTGGCATAGGCTTCCGTTTCTAGGAACGAAGGCTGCCGCTCTGTCTACGCGGTAACAATATTCATGAAGACAGGCTTAAGTCACAGAAACAGAGATGAGACACTGAGGTTTTTGCTGAAAGAGGTTTCTGAGAAAGGGAGAGCATCTAACTTGGCAGTGTCTGTCCCTTGCCAGACCCTCAGTCTCACGCTGGCTGACAACAGTCTCACACACGTGTGATTTCTGCTGAGGGCAACACAAAGGAAGCTTCTTTTGTCCATTTCAGAACCAGCCAGAAAGAAATGAAAACCTCTGCAACTATGCTCAGTACCATATTTTGACATCTCACAGGAAATCACATTTCTGCCAAGGAAAAGCCAATTTTTTCTGGTTGGGACTCAAAAGACTTTCAAACTTCTCCAGCAAGAGAGTCATAGGAGGTTTCTAACCCGCTCTCTAAACCACAGTCTCTCCCCTTCCTTAAAATCGGAAACATCCAAGAATATTTTCTCAATGGACAAAGAGCTCGGAGTGGAGTCCCACAGCTCGGCAGGAGAGGACCGCGAAGAGGCCGTGCCAAACTGTCTCACCCGGGCTTGAGAGAGAAAGGAAAGATGAGGGCGGGAAGATTGGGGTGCAGGGGATGATGGAGAGAAAGAGAAGGCTAGGGAAAAGTGAGGAAGGTCAGATGCAAAGCAGAAAATGAACGTTACTGAGCACTCTGTGCCTGGTTTTTTATATGAAACATCTCAACTGATCCTCAAAGCAACTCTACAAGTTAGGTCATGTTATTCCTATTTTTGGGGGCAAGAAAACGAATGCTTGCTTAAAATCACATGGCCAGTCCACCTTCCCCCTGGGCAAGAGGGGTCCCTGCTGAGGGCTTCGCTCTGGCCCTCTGGCCACACTACTCTCCAAGAGTGAGAGTCCCAGGGGCACGGGGGTGTGCCTACTCAGAGCCCCTGTGCCCCCCACCGGGCAATGCTCAGGGCACCTGGAACCCTGGAATTCCCTGCCTGGATGGCCCCGGGCCTTCTTTGAAAACTCAGAGAGACCTCTTTTCCTGGGTCCATACTACTGAGGGGGCTGGGATGTTGATGTGTGTGTGCTCAGTCTCGGGGTAACCACGGCTGTGTGGGCTAGTTGTCTGCACACACGTGCGTGGGGCCTGTGTGCAGGACAGAGCCCGCGGGGCGAGACGAAGGTCAGGCAGGGGCAAGGGGAGGCCCGGGTCTTCTCACTCCTTATGTCACAGCAGAACGCCAAGGTCTGAGCCTCGAAACTGAGGCTGGCCTACCAGGTCACTGCGAAGGCATATTTGGCAAGATTGGAGGATACAACTCGTGTATTTACATTTGCTATCTATACGTGCGTGTTTTATAATTTAGTACTGAGACCCGTGGCATTGGGCCTTCGTCTGTGGCCCTGCCTGGGCCCTGCAGAGCCAGGGCTGGGCCTGTGGTAGCGGAGCAGGGGGGCCGCCCCCAGCTCTGCCCTCTGCCTGGGGTGAATGCTTTTGACAGCCCCCCTGTGCCTGGCCCCACAGAGAAGTCAGGGGCAGAACCGAGCCAAGTATTTTATGGAGGTTTTCTTATTGTATGGAAGTTATTTCTGACGATTCCTCAGCACAGGCCCTGAGCAGCTCTGTTCCCTCCCCCGGGAGTGAAGGGCCTGGGTGACCTCTCGGGGCTCACTCAACTTGAAGATGTCAAGAGTCTAAAGAATAATAAAACCTGTTTTCTAACTTTGCTGGGTCTCAGTAACAGGTCTGTTAGGATTGTGAAGTGCCTCAAAGACCAGTGACAGAAATAACAGTGCAGGGACTGGTGAGGGGATGAAATGGACGCATTGCCTCGGACCTGAAGGGCCTGGCAGGCGACTTCGGCAATCGATGTGCACAGGGCAGGCTGGTGCCTGCAGTAGGGAGAGGGTGGGACACTGGGCATCTCTGAGCCTCGGGAACGAGAGGCACAGGAGAGCTTCTGTGTGGCCAGCAGGGCGTGGCCCCTGGAGGCAGCAGTCTGTCATGGCTCCCGCCTGTCCCTGTGTCCCCTGAAGGAGAGGGGGCCGGAGGCCTGGGGCAGACCCTGGCAGCCAGAGCCCAGGCTGGGGGAGAGGGCAGGGGCCAGGGCCCGGGTGGGGTGGAGCCCTGAGGGCGCACCAGGCGCCTCCCAGGTGTGGGTCCTCCTGTGATGGGCCCGGGAGCAGTCTTCCTGCCTCTTCTCTCTGCACAGAGAATCCTGCGCCCTCTGACTGCATGCAGTCAGCCATTCCTGTCTGTTAGCCTGGGGAGGCAGCGTGTGCCGAGATCCTCCGGGGCCCTGTCTTCTAGGCAGGCACGCTGGTCTCTCGTCCCCTCCCCTGAACACTGATATCAAGCCTGGGGTCCCCACAGACCTGGGTCCTGCCCTCAGGTGTGCCTGGGAGGGTATAGATTGAGAACCAGGAAGTGGGAGGAGCCTGGCTCTAGAGCCAGAAGAAAATCTGAGGCTGATTTCTTCTCCCTTACTTACCAGCTCTGTGCTCTTGGGCAAGGTTCCAAATCACTCTGAACCTCGGTTTTGCTCACCCATATCCCGGGGATACTCATTTTTCTCCTGTAGTGTTGTGACGAGGCCAAGATAAGAAAATATATTCAAAGTGTCTAGTCTGGGGCCTAGTCCCAAATGAGGACTCCTTAAATATTATTGCATATTTTAAGCACAAACTGCAAAGGAAACCATCTCGAGACCAGTCCTGCCCCCTGAGAGGTTTCTCTGTGACTTCTATGAATCATACAATTTAGCACTAAATCATATATGCATTTCAGTACTGAATATTAAGTCAATATTGCCTTTGAAAAAATAAATAATGTCATGTGTATGGATTTTCTCTCTCCACACTGTCTAAAGTCATTTATACTTATGTGTCTTCCACAGAGCAACCCGGATAAGAAGCAGGTGCAGTAGCATCTGGGACAAGACCCCGTGTCCTCTAGACATATGCTCTTAGTCTCCCAGAGGGTTCCTACATCTCGCCATCCATCCACCCCCACTGAGCTTATGCATCTACGCGTTATTAGCGGAGAAAAGCCGGACAAACGCAGTGTAGGAGGCAGGAAGACAGGATTCGTGTGTGTGGGGAGAAACACTTTTGGCTTAAGTAGGCAGCACCCAGCCTTCCCTGAAGCAGCACCCACCCCCCAGCTGCAGCTTTGCTAGGGCGGCTGAGTCAGACCCTGTTGACACAGAGTAGCCTGGATGCTTAGAGCCAAACCTGGAGGGCATGCAGGCAAAATCCTTGGTTCTAATTGACACAGAGGCCAACGCAGGGAGGATCTGCTCTGCAGAGGGGCTGTTTGACACGCTGTGGGCCTCCAAGATGATGTCATCGTACAGTCCCTGCGCTCGGTGGGACAGTGTTGGGTAAGGCAGGGGCGGCGCGGCTGGGGCAGGGTAGGATAACAGCTGGTAGTACACAGAGGTAAGTCTGAGGCCACCAGGCATGGCTGTGCAGGCTGTCCACTCCACGACCCAGTCCCCTAGCCCACTGGGCTGTGCGCGGTGTGTACTGAGGCTGCTGTGCGGTAGCCCTTGGGTGAGTGCCGTGACTGATGTATGCACAGAGGGACCTAGAGACATCAGCGAGGAGCCATTGTTTCTCGCGCGGGGTGTGTGGGGCGTGAGGGAGATAAATATCAATATTTATTCCATCAAAACCTCCTCTAGACCTTCATTTTATACCTCCCTCCTCTTTCTTTGGCAAAAATCCCCACTTTTTGACAGAGCATCATAATTTCTAGAATAATTCTTGGCCCCATAATTCTTTGACATACATAAGACTTGGCAGAGTCACAGGAAAATGAGATCATTTTACAAACCCTGTACTGACTGAAACCTGTGCTTTCCGTGCCGGGCTGGAGTGGGAACGGGGAGCCACCTGGGAGTGATTAGTCAGGGGAGGTGTCCAAGGTGGGAACCTCTCCTTCCCCAGGAGGTGCGATAATAGGATACTTTCACTCCTGTGAAGGAGTTGCACCCCGCTGATCGGAAGCCTTGCACCTCCAAGCTGGGGGTTGGCCGGGCAGCCTGTTTTTTCCAGCTGCTTTGCACATAAGATCTGAGCAGCCTTATTTTAGAAAGGCATTTACCACCACCCGCCCAAAGGACGGCTCAGAGGCTCACACATACCTGGGAGCAGGGCCGGGCCAGTCCAACCCGGGCAGGGGAGCAATCACAGTCATCCCCAATGACATCAGCAGCCCGGGGACACGCTGAGAGAGCACCCTCACCCTGCCCTCTGGAGGTGCCAACTCACGTTCTCGCAGGGCAGCGGACAAGGGCTGCAGGTCCTCCGGGCCCTCCTGAGATCTGCAGCCAGCTCCTGCCGGGAATGCCTTTGAGAAGCAGGTTTTCCCAGCACTACACAATAGTCCGTGCTTCTTCACAACTGCTTCTTGATTAAAAAGAAAGACAATTTGTTTCCCTGGGGTGCCCATCGTTTTCCGTGTAGAGCCTGTCTTTCTGGGGCTGTTTTCAGTGCAGAGTGTGCCGGGAGCGTGCTGTGGCGCTGGCCGTGAGGATGCCAGGCCTTTTTGGCCTGTTCACAGCTTTCCCATGGGAGGGGTACGGGGGTCTGCCTGACCGAACGCAAACCCAGAGAGGACGGTGTGGGGGTGGAAAGGGCTGACGACGCCAGCGTCGCGCTTTGGTTCTGCCTCTAATGGCGATAACGCCGAGGTCCTTGCCAGATCACATCACATCTCTGTTTTAGCTTTTTCTGTCTATTAACATGGGACTGATGTCTTGCTATCCCTGGGGTTAAGATAAATAAGATAAAGTACTGGAGGAAAGCTAACCGCTAAAAGTGCAATAGGACGGAAAGCTAAAGGGCAGTAGGATTGTTATTTTGCTGGAGGCTCGGTGTTGGGGTATTTCTTCTTGTGAACCCTAATACTGTTTAACGTGACACCCTAAAGACTAGTAAATTCATCCAGCCACAGCACATTAAGAACCTACTATGTGCCAGGAACTGTATTAGCCACTGCGAATATAAAGATGAATATTACATTTCTATTTTCAAAATGTACTGAATCTTAAGTGTTTTGTGTGGACTTGTGGGTTGTATGCATATGAGTTAATGAACTCATGGACATTCACTTCCATCTGCCTTTGGAACCCAGACTTGTCATATAAAACCACACACACACACACACACACACACACACACAAACACACACACACGCCATTTAACAGTGATCGTGATGTCATTTCAGGACCGCCTCACCTCTGTGTGTTCTGACCACATTGCCCTCCTTAGGCTCACTTTCCCGAACCATTACTTTTCTCTGAAAGCAGAAACGGAGGCACAAAGCTGCGTCTCTGGATCAGAATTTAGCCAGTTGCATTTGCAACTCTGAAAGCAAAGACAGTGGAGGGAGATGAAAGATGTGTGAGGAGGGGGAGAAGACAGACATGCAGCTTCGGCTCCCTGTTCTAGACAGGTCATCAGACTCCCTTGTGCAGGAGCGAGGCGAGGCCGGTCGGGCAGGAAGCCACCGGAGCCTGGCGGGACCGGACCAGGACGTGCATCCAAGCCAGCGAGGCCTGGAGGATGCTGGCTGTGTCTCTCATTGCCCAAGGTGGTTGCCAGGAGGGCCTGACCTCCCACTGGAGCCTGAGGGGCCCCAAGGCCAGTCTGCAGTTGGGCGGGGTGGGGGCTTGTCTTCCTGCAGGGCTCCTGATGTCCGAAAGAGAGGGCTGAGCCTCTAACACTCAGCTTGGGGACAGTCCAGCCAAGGCCTCCCCGTGCCGAGGCTGGCTCAGCTTCCCGCGCCGGGTGAGGCCTGGAGCCGCCTGCCCCACGCCCTTTCTGCCTCTTTTGTTTGGGACCCACGGGGCGAGGGTCTATGATCTGAGGGCAGCAGAGGTAGAGCCTGCTGAGAGCTGGAAACCGCAGCCAGTGTGTCATGAGTGGGCAGAAGGAAGGGAGCTGACGTACACCGAGGGCACTGCATGAAGCACCCTGTACTAGGAGCGAGGAGGGTAAGGGCTGTGCATCCTGAGGCCCCCTGGGTTCCAATGCTGGTTCTGCGGCTCACTCGCCGTGGGGTGTTGAGCAAATTGCTTCCCCTCTCTGGGCCTGGTTTCCTCATCTGAAAACAGAGGAGCAGTTGGGGGACTTTTGGTTGAAACAGACTCTGGTTCACTTACACTAGGGGGACTCGGGGACTGAAGCAACTGGCAGAATGAGGGGAGCTTCTGCAGAAAGTGGGGATCAGAAACCTCAGGCCCAGAGTGACTCCAGAGATCCGGGAAGCCTGAACTGAGTCAAGGTCATACCTGGGGTAGGAATGAATCAGTCCCTCTCAACAATCCAAACCCTCGGGACAGATCCCGACTTTCCTTTTGGGGGTCACACAGCCACCTTTTGGCTAAGAGAGGATATGAGCGCCCTCCTCCCCCCCAGCCAACCCCACACAGTAGGACACAGCCTGTTTCCCAGAGCAGGGCCTGTGCAGGACCAGAAGAGAGTGTGAAGGGCCGCCGGGGCCACAATGTCGGAGAAATCTGAGGCGGAGGACAGGGACTCCCGCTGGTGGGTTGTGAGGGACAAACGAGGTCAGACATAAAGCGCCTTGTCACATCTACGGGGCCAGCAATGTTCAACTGCCCTGTTACGCATCTTAACCCTCACCAACTCCGAAGCATGGCCCCCATTTTCCAGACGGGAAGCTGCGACTCAAACTGGTGGAAAGACTTGCCCGAGGTTGCTACGTGCCGAGTCAGATTCTGAGCCCAGCATCGCCCGGAGAGCCAGCTGCTCGGACTGCGAAGCCTTGTGCGAGGGGAAACAAGGAACCCCTTGTTCTCGAAAGCAGAAAAAATACCATTAAAAGAACTAAAATACAAATCTTTTTCCTTTCTTTCAGTCTCTGTCTCTCGTGTCTTAGTGTTTTTTTTATTTACTACTTAATGTCTTTCTTTTCTTTTTTTTTTTAATCCTCACCGGAGGACATTTTCCATTTTTTGTTCAGGTAGAGTGGGGGGGAGAGAGAGGAACAGAGAGAAAGAGAAACATCGATGTGAAAGGGACACATTGAGTGGCTGCCACCCGCACAACCGACCAGGGCCGGGGACAAACTGCAACCGAGGTACATGCCCTTAGCGGGAACCGAACCCGGGTCTCTCAGGACCGCAGGCCAACGCTCTAACCGCTGAGCCAAACCGGCCAGGGCTACTTAATGTCTTTCTAAGTGAAGCTGAGAATTTAAATTCTTAGCACTAATTTTACCACTGTTTACAGTGTGCAATGCCAGTTTAAATGCAGACGAGCATTTAACTTGTGGGGACTCACCAAACTGCCAAATCCTGTTCAGCACGAGAGGTTGGCTAACACGGAAGGAGCAGCAGTAAGAAAGGCTATGATAGAGGTCCTTGGATGTTCGTGCTTCTTAGAACATCACTGCCTTGTTTCTGCATTTGAAGATAGTTCTGATTTGATTAGAAAGTGTGGCCTCTTGGGGTTTTCGGTGTTGTAGAAATAACATGCTTACCTTGTACTCAAGCGGAGAATTCCCATGCACGTGGCTCCTGTGTTCATGGGGTATGTCGGATGCTACATGCCCACGGAGCAGCTGACACGCACGTTGCCGATAGTTCCCGTACGCACACACCTGCTCTGCTCCTGGGCATTCCCCATTGTCCTTCAGACCTCATGTGAAAGACAGAATGATGGCCCTGGCTGGTTTGGCTCAGTGGTTAGAGCATCGGCCTGCGGTCCAGAGAGACCTGGGTTTGTTTCCCGCTAAGGGCACGCACCTCGGTTGCAGTTTGTCCCCGGCCCTAGTTGGGGTTGTGCTAGGGTTGTGCGGGAGGCAGCCACTTGATGTGACCCTTTCACGTCGATGTTCTCTCTCTCTCTCTCTCCTTCCCTCCCTCCCGTATCTCAACAACAACAACAAAAAAGGCAGAATGATTGAGACGTTCAGGACAGCGACAGCAGAGCATTAAACAAAGAGTGGGGCCCCTTGGAGAGAGTCCTGCCTGCCTCAGAGCCTTGGCTTTCAGAAAGGCACCCTCCTGACCCCAAGAGTCAACAAGCCTCTTTTTCAGCTGGCTTTGCTTTTGCTCTGTGCGAGGAACCCCAAGGTCTGCCCCTAAGGCTGGAGAGCTGAGGGAGCCTGGGCTGAGGGAAACCAGCAGGCGGAGGAAGGTGCCCAGGAAGCTCTGTGCACAGAGCACGGGCCAGGGCGACGGTGCAGGGCCTGTACGGTCCCTCATCGGAGAGGGCAAGGCAGGGCTGCAGCCGGAGCCCCACTCTGATGGAGAGCTCGGGTGTGTTTGCGCAGCTTCACCCACGAGAGACGGGTGGAAAGGAAATCAACCCACAGGCAGCACACGTCAAGGGGCTCCGGGCTGCAGGTGGCCACCAGGACGAGCTCTCAGGGATTGTTAAGAACTCACAGGGTTTGGTCCTGGGCCCCGAGCCCAGCTGGGTGCCCTGCCAGCCTCCTTGCCCTGGCAGCACCCTGCCCAGCTCCGTGGGCTGACGTCCAGCTCCGTGGGCTGACGTCCAGCTCTGCCACGTCTCCCAGGGCATCAGGCTCGGGTCAGCTCTAAGCGGCTCAGCTGGGATCCTTCCTGGTGGTCCAGAGGCACTTTCTGGACACGCCTCCCTCCCCCAACCCCAGCCTCCTTGGGATGATTCCAGAGGTGACAGGAGAGTCTCCCTCTCCCCACAAATCTTCACCTTACCTGGGTGCTTCCTGGGGATTTTACTGGCAACCCAGCCTGGTGTTTTTCTGGTGAGCCCCTGGAGCGACCCGCGGCCCCTGGATGGGGGTGGGGTGCAGCAGGCAGAGCAAATAGCCATTTCTCCTTCGATCCTAAAGCAGAGAGTGAGGGGGTCTTGCATTTATTTTCTGTTCCAAAGAGTCCTTAAGGACATTGACTTTGTGACTCCATTCTTATCTGCAAAACCGAGGAAGTGATGCTTTACGTTTCCAGAGGGGGGAAGTGAGGAATCAAAAGTGGAGGCGAACCAGTAATGGCCATAAAGCCCTTTGACATCCCTGTGTGCGGCCTGCCCCACTTCCGTCCTGCCTCCGTGATGGGGGGTTCGGGGGGGGGCGCCCTGCAGCCTCAATGCGCATGGCCCTTGTACAGGAGGGGGGTGCCCAAGCAGCGCCCATAGTGGAGGTATGGCATCACTCCTATTGTCAGAGGTTTCAGAAGCTCCCCCAAACAGACTTTCTTCCTTTTAAGCAAACAATTGATCAAGACAATAACCTTTGTCTTTGCCAGTTTCAGTATTTTTACTTGAAAGAAAGAACCATTGTGTCAGAGAAGGAACTAAGATTTGACCCACAAATGTTTCATTTGACCAACTCTGCCTCAGGGACAGTTCTTGGTCAACACCCTCCTCCTTTAAAAACCACGGGAGCTCTGGGAGCTTCTCCTCGGTCCCTGGAGAGCGTTTGTCTGCCTGGCAGGAACAGGCCCCTCCGGACCTGCAGTGAATCCTTGCTGACCCAGGAGCCGGCAGGGGGGTGGGCCTGCAGCGTGAGGGTTGGGGCAGCTAAGAAGGCACCTGGACCATCGCCTATTAGGATGGGAGGCCCTCTGCCCACATAGTAATACCGGTTACCTTGCAGTTAAAGCCGCACCTGCTGCTCCTTTCCCGCTGCTCTCAAATGTATGCGTGGGGCCCGAGCACCCCGCCTTCTCCACGCGGACCTGCCTAATGCTCCAGGGGCAGGTCTGCGCAGCCCAACTGCGGCAGTAGCAGTAGAAATATTTTGAGACCTGCAATTTGGAACCATCTGCAGTGAAGTCACCTCTCTGGCTGGGGTTGGAAAGTAAGAGAAGAAAACCTGCTCTCGTGAGCACAGGTGTACATTTTCTGCTCAGCCCTGGAAGCACACGTGGCGCTGGGCTAGACCAGGTGCGGGCATTGTCCATCTGATCCAGTATTTCAGCGTTGCCCGCCTGCCCCTTGGGGCCCAGCAGCACACTGCAGCTCATGCAGCAGCTCATGCAGCAGCTGGGGAAGCTGGGGAAGTGGCGGCTCCATTTTATGCACAGGTGTAGCCAGCAAAACCCTCTCTCCTTACAGTTGCTGGCCACTCAGGTCGGTACAGTGTGCTCACTATTCTGAAAACAGGGTGCCCAGCCTGCACCCTGGCCCCCCTGGCCCTCCTGACCCTCCCACAGCATACATTGCTTTTGGTAGGCTCTGGGATTGGGGCACGGGGTGGGCACCGGCATCAGCAAGTTGGATTCAGTAATGTGTCCAACATAGCTATCACAGCAGGGGAAAATCCATCTGGTACCCCTGGGCGATGGAGTCTGAGTCACATCCCAGCTCTTCCGGGAAGCCTTCCTCGACTTCTTCAGAGAAGATGAATTATTCCTTCTTGGAAACTCACACAGTACGGATAACCTGGACCATGAAGGTACTCATGGGTAGGAACAGTCTGCCTGGCCCCCAATCCCAGCTCTATCCTTTGCTAGATGTGTGATTTTGGACAAGTTACTTAACTTGGCTCCACCTCATTCCTTCACTGATAACACGAGGAGCGTGGAAATGCCTGTAGCATGGAGTTGTTGGGGAAAGTACACGCTTTAATATACATAAAGCGCTCAGAGCAGTGCCTGGCACAGAACAGCCCCAGGCAAGAGGCTGGTATTATAATCGTACAACTTCTCGTGATAAACTATACATAACATAACATTTACCACGTTAATCATTTTATGTGTACAGTTCAGGGGCATTAAGTACATTCTTATAAGTCGACATGTACTGTGTGTGCCACCACCTCCTCTATCCATCTCCACGACTTTCTCACCATCCCAACAGAAGCTCTGTCCACGAACACACTAACTCCCCATCCCCCTCTCCCCAGCCCCTGGTAAACTCTATTCTACTTTCTGCCTCCATGCATAACTTTTGATTATATATATTTTTCTTTATTCAACAAATATTTATTGAACACTTACTTTGCACCTGGAACTGAGGTAGACTCTAGGGACACAGTGGTCATCATGACGGATAGTTTATACATTTATGGAGTTTTATTCTAGTAGGTTGAGACTGTAATAAGCAAATATGCACCCAAGACGATCTCAGATAGAGACGCATGCTATTGTCGAGAAAAATTAGGCAGAACTTAGAAATAGGCTAAAGAGAGCACAGTGCTTTCTTTCAGAGTCACATATAGGCTGTTTGACGTGGGGAGGAGCCGGTGCTTGACTTCCCTGTGTACTGTTTGACTGCAGAGCCCCGCTGCTGGGAAGGTACATGTCAACTTATAGATTTCTAGCCCGGAGAAAGGATTAGCCCAAAGATCATGGTTTTATTGTCCTGTAGGACAGTAACCACATTTGTATCTAACCTAGAAATCTTACAGCAGTTTTTTCTTTTTAATACCCATAAACACTCAATTCCTCAAATACCCTTGGATCAGCATTAAGTAATCTTACTGGTTCCTTCATTGGATCCCTCTCCTCTCTATGTGTAGCTCAGTGAGGCCAATTAATACTGGTTCATCTTGCCTGTTTGCCTCCAACTGCTCCAAGCCTGAAGCCTGTGGCTCCGTTCACCAGGCCCTTGTCGAAGCCTGGCTGGGAGACCGGGGATGGGAAAGAGGAACGCGCAGGAAACGCATGGAGAGGGCGGGGACAGTGCTGGCTGGCTGCTCAGCAGCCGAGGGGGTGTCCATTTCTCCCAAGTTGTTCCTTCAGGGCCCAGCCGTTGCTGTAGCCACCAGTGTGTTGGACTCAGGGGACTTGGGCCTGTCTTGTTCACCACTGGGCCTCAGCCCATATTCCATAAGTTATTGTGTTTTTTTTTTTAAATGAATGAATAAGGAAATAAACATAAATATGATGGAGTATCTGGACCTTAATACCAATGTGGGGACTGTTTGGCTACTCCAGAGCACTCCCAGGAGCAGAGTATTTATGTCTTTTCAATTAAACTCAAGTTAACAGGCGGCTGTATATAGTATTAAGTATAAGCATCAGAAGTCAGACTGCTGGGCTTCCTCTCCTGGCTCTGCCGCGTACCACCTCTGTGATCTCGCGTCACTCCCTCTGTGCCTGCATTTCCTCTTTTGCAAAAGAGGGATACCTCACAGTGTTGTCGCGAGGGTTAAAATAAATAAAACTTGTAAAATATTTAGGAGAGTGCCTTGCACATACTTTGTGCTATGTCAGTATTTGTAAAAGAAATAAGGAAAACTTGCTAAAAACCGGAATGATGCCCGACAGTGAACTGGCTACCTAATGCCATACTGAGCTGCCCGTCACCAGAGGTATGGGGGATGCATGAGCTCTAAGACAATTATTTTATTTTATTTATTTTTTTATCCTCACCTGAGGACATTTTTCCATTTTTTGTTCAATAGAGTGGGAGGGAGAGAGAGGAAGAGGGAGAGCAAGAGAAACATCTACGTGAAAGGGACACATCGAGTGGCTGCATCCCGTATGACCCAACCAGGGCCAGGGACAAACTGCAACCGAGGTACGCGCCCTCAGCAGGAACTGAACCTGGGTCTCTCTGGACTGCAGCCCAATGCTCTAACCGCTGAGTCAAACTGGCCAGGGCTCTAAGACAATTATTAATACGTATCTATTGAGCGCTTAATATTGCCCAGCACCATGCTAAGCACTTTACATTTATTATCCTGTTTGTCTTCACAATAACCCTGTGAGGCAGGTGTGTTATCGCCACCGACACAGGGAGCAGAGGCTTTGTGACCGGCTGAGGCCCCGCGTGTGGGAGGGACAGGGCTGCTGACTCGGAGCTGAGTCATGCTCAGAGTCCAGGGTGCACCTGGGCGCCTGGGGCCGTGCGGGGGCATGGGAACCTCGGGGAAAAGGCAGGGGAGCAGTCTGTGGGCTGAAGTGGGGGCTGGCCACAGCTCAGGTCTTGGTGATAAGGAACCCTTTGTGCTGGGCCCAAAAGCAGTTGGGGTGGGAAGGAGGAGGCAGCTTTTGCATCAATCAATCAATCAATATATCAATCAATCAACCAACCCACCCACCAAGCTGTGTTTGACAAGGTTGGGAAGGGTAATGGCCCCAGGATGAGGCAACGTCTCAGCCCGGTCAGGAGAGCTCAAAGCAGGGCTGTGTCCTTGGAGAAAAGAGCTGGAAAATTCTGGGGAGAGGACTGCAGGTAGATAGACTGGGAGATGCGGGTGGGGGGCTTTCCTTGGAAAACGGGACGAGTCTTCCTCTGCAGCAGCAGGATAGAGGAGGTGGATGTAGAGACACAGGCAGAGGGGAGCGCCGAGGGGTTTTGGCTTTGTCTTTACAATAAAAAAGGAGCTGAGATCATCAGGTTGCGGAGCGGGTCTGGAGGCTTGAGACAGGCAGTTTGGAGTAAGCCTCAGAGGACTGTGCTTGGAGAAGAGAGAACGAAGTCTTACGGAGGAGCCGCAGGGGGCGTGCTGGGGAGAGGGGCGGAAATCAGGCTGGCCAGGGTGCAGTTAGTTATTAGCATGGAGGGGAGACCACGGCCAGGCCACTCACTCCCCCTGCTCCTCAGCCCCCTGGTTTTCCCATGAGAACCCCAGGTTCTCCACTTAAGCATCATTCTCTCTCCTGCCCCACCTTCCAGAAACAGAGGCCGCGTCCCGAGAGTGCACGGAGCCCTCCCGCCAGCCCCACAGGGCTCCTTCGGCTTGAATGTTTGGACCGTTTGCACCCATCTTCTCCACGCTGATGGGCAGGAGGCATCAGTGACTGAAGAGGGGTCTGCTGCACCGTCCAGACTGCCTCCTGGATCGATGTGACACCTCGCTTCCAAAGCATTTCCCGGGTATCTCCCAGGTCCCTTGGTGGGCAGGGGGCGAGCACTGTGACTTCATTTTCCCGATGGGAAATTGAACGTATCAGGTTCTGCACCTGCTAGAGTCAGCTTGCGCAATGTCTCGATATTCAGGCAAGAAGGGTCTGGTTTTGTGGTTTGTACCTCCCCCACCCCTACCCTGCAGGGCCACTTCCATCATTATGACCCTTACTGTGGGCTCCAGGTGGGGACAGGCAGGGGTGGGAGCACCTGGAACAGGCTCGGCAAGCCCTAATCTGCCACCAGGGGGCATCAGTAATTATCAGGCCTGTTTCTCAACACTGCTCCAGGCAGCAGCACAAAACAACTGCAGCTGGAACTCCAGGTGGATCCTCTGTCATCCCAAAGGTGGCAGCTGTGGCTCCAGCACCTTCTCCCTATTGTCTGGTCGCGGGATGGCCCAGGTGAAGCTGACGGAGAAGGGGTGCCTTGGGCCAGCCCCGGGTTCTCCCCCACAGCCATGCCTGCTCTGGTCCACCCACTCCACCCCTCTCGGTCCTGGTGGGGGAAGCACCTGTGATCACGGACTGGCCATAATGGAAGCAGCGGTGGGTTCTAGTCTCAGCCCCTCCACAGCCGCGGAGGCTGTCTTCCCTGTAGGGCCGACTGAGCACACCCATCTGTGGATCCTTAGCCACAGAAATAAGGACCAGAATAAAAGGGAGGCCCTGTTTTTTTTGTTTTTTTTTAATCCTCAACTGAGGATGCTTTTCCATTTATTTTCAGACAGAGTGGAAGGAAGGGAGAGAGAGACAGAAACATCCATGTGAGAGAGACACATCGATTGGTTGCCTCCTGCACAACTCGACCAGGGCCAGGGATCGAACCGCAACGGAGGTACGTGCCCTTGACCAGATCAAACCCGTGACTCTTTGGTCTGCGGGCCGATACTCTAACAGTTGAGCCAAACTGGCCAGGGCCAGAGGCCCTGTATTTGTAAGACTTTAAAACTGCAAAGATCTCTACCAACCTAAGAAAGTCTACAACCACCAGCACCGACCTTCCCAGATGATTTAACGGGATTTGGGGGCCACAACTTTTTAGTCTGAAAGGGATGAGTCTAATGCTGGGATTTGAAATTCGTATAGATATTGGGGGAAGCCGGACCTGGTGGCACCTTTGAACCCTACTTGAGGCTGCTGCAGAACTGACATTTGCTTGCACGTAACACTTGCTCACTCTGTCGCTATTTTCGTGCCACCGTGCTGCTGTCCCAGGGAGGCTTTGGAACTGTCCTACCTGGTAGGCACTCAGATTCTTTTCTTTTTTCCCCTTTTAACTGAGGGCGCATGATGGAGGGTGGCTAGCTGGGCAGGGGAACGTGGTAAAAGTGCTGTCCAGGCTGAAAACGGTCAAGCTGGGCTCAGCGCCCCTCTCTGCCCCCGGGCAGGGCGAGTGCAGCCAAGCCCAAAGGAGGGTTATTTTTAATCCCGAAGATGCCTCTGAGAACAAACAGCCTGACCCTGGGAGGACCTGCCAGAGCGTTTGGGCCTGGAGGTGTCAGAATGCAGCTGTTTCCAGTCACCCCAGGCCCTCAGAACCCAGAGCTGGGTGGCCGTGCGTGTTTTTACCCAAGCTGACTTGCTGTGCCCGCTGAGTGCTACTGGTCCTGTGAGATGAGTGAGAGCCCCACATTGTGACCTTTAAAGCCAACCTGGGCCTAACCTACTCTGGTGCCTGCTGACCCTGGGGCCACCCATGTCATATGGCCATATGGCCCCCAACCTCTGCACCTGCTGCCCTCATCCCCACCCCAACCCCAACCTGCTGAAGGCCACATGAGAGTATCCATTTTTTCCCTTTATTTGTCCTCTCTCCCTCCCCCTTTTCCTTCCTTTACTCTCTGTAAAGCAAATAATTCTTTGTAGACAAATTAGAAAATTAAACCAAACAATCCCTATAACCCCCTGATCCCTCTCCCACTCTGTGTGGGTGAGGACCAGCACTTGTTCATATTTGGTGGATGTTTTTCCTGACTTTTGTTTCTATGCATATTTATACATAAGGTACTTATTTTTTCAAAACACAAAATCCCACCCAAGGACTGGCACGGAGGAAGCCGGGATGGAAGTGTTCAGGAAGAACGTTAATGTCTCCCATGAGGTCTGCAGGTCTGTGGCAGGAGTTAGGACATCACAGGGAAGTATTTAGCAGAGCGCCTGGTCCCACCGCAGTGTTCAATATAAGAGACTTTCCTCTCCACCCTCACCTGTCCCAGCAGGAATCATTATGCCCAGATCAGGCTTTGTTTCAGGGGTCATCTGATTCTCAACCCCCGTGGTGTACTACCTAAGGAGACAGGCTTGGAGTCAGGAAGCTTGGGTCTAAATCCTTGCTCTGCCTCTAAATAACTGTGGTGTTGGGCAAATAGCTTAGCTTCTTTGTGTTGAATTCCCTCATTTGCAAAACAGGTATGAAGACAGGCTACATGTTACAGGTCTGGTGTGAGAATCCAGTGGGCTAACACAGGTAGAGCGCTGGAAGAGTGGCTAGCACATAGTAAGTGCTCAATAAACATCAGTGCTTATTCTATTCTTCTTCTTCTTTCGACGCTTATGGAGGCGCTCATGTTTCAGGTTCTAGTTGAGATTCCCATATGATTTGGAGCAAGTTAATTAACTCATCTCTTTCTTCATTCAGAGAGGTGATTAAAATAGTTGGGGAATGAGATGGGGAATAGTTTCAGGTGCTTGGAAATCAGGAGAGTTAACATGTTTGCATTATGGAGTCACCAGAGCTCATTAACATATTGGAAGGATGTTAAATGCCGTGTTGCTTTCATTGGGCTTCTCATGCACACACCGCTGCAGTTGTTGAAGGCAGATCATGAGTACACAGGGTTCACCATCCTATTCATGATGTTTGAAAACTTTCATTATAAAAAGTTTATATGTATGTATATGTATGTGTGCATTTAATATATATATATATATATATCCTGAAAAAATCCAGTATTTTACTCTCATACTTTTTCTGCATTGTTTTAATATACCTTTTTATAATGTTCAAAAACCATTTTTGTTAATCAAGGCAATAAAACCATTAGCAGCATTCCGCTTGAGGCACACTGTTGTAGACAGAAGCCACTGCTGGTCTATAACAAGCCATGCTCTGGGCCGGTCACGCTCCGTTGCACGGATGACGTGCAGAATTCCCAGCCGACAGGTGATGGGGATAAACAGCAGACATATGCTTTGGCACCTGGTGACAAGCTGCCCCCTTCTTTGCTTTCCCTCCCCCTTTTGGCTTCCAGACCTTCTTTTGGATCACACTTGTCCTATCTATGTCAATGCCCAGTACTTGATGTGCCCCATTAAAACTCCGAGAACAGAACAGGTGGAGGTTAGAGACATCCATCTGAATCAATCCACAAAACAGTCTGCCTCAAGATCAAGGGTCCCCGACGCCTGTCCCCTCCCTCTTCCGGTCAGCCAGCTGCTCACCACCTCTTTCTCTCCGGTCTGGCACCTCTCCAGACTCTTTGCAACAGCACAGATGCTACATCTTTATTGCTACATAGGATCGACTTCACCTGCTTTTTTGCGATCATCTCGGTGCTTTGGCTATTTTTTTTCTACGACCACCATTATTATGAAGAATTACAGCTTCCAGTCATGTAGTGATTTCGGGTGCCAAATGCCGTGCACCGTAGGCATTGCCTCCTCAAACCCACACAACAGCCAACAAGGCAAATACCACGGAGAGTTCCATTTTTCAGATGAAGAAACTGAAGTTGACGGGTTGAGAGACTCATCCAGGTTCACAAAGCAATAAATGGATAAATTCCATTTTTTTTGGTTTTGTTTCCTCACCTGAGGACATTTTTCCATTTTTTGTTCAGATAGAGCGGGAGGGAGAGAGAGGAAGAGAGAGAGAGAGAAACATCAATGTGAAGGGACACATCGAGTGGCTGCCACCCGCACGACCAACCAGGGCCGGAGACAAACTGCAACCGAGGCACGTGCCCTTAGCGGGAACCGAACCTGGGTCTCTCTGTACCGCAGGTCGACGCTCCAACCGCTGAGCCAAACCGGCCAGGGCTAAATTCCATTTTTTAATATAAATTCCAGGCTATCTTTCCCAAAGCCCAGTGGTCTTCGCTCATTAGCTCATGCGAACTGGGTACTCCTGTTCCTCCCCAGAAAGAGAAGAGGTGGGTAAGGAATGTCTAACTAGGCCTGCAGTTCTGTTGTTGGTGTGCGGGAATCAGAGACAGCCTCCTGTGAAAAGCCCCTTGCTGTCTGGGCTGTGGTCCCCACAAAGGGCCCTAAGGAGGTGCTTCCCAGAGAGGGCGAGCCAGAGGTCCAGGACTGTTGGGTGAGACCCTGGCTTTGGCCTTCAGCACACATGGGTTCTGCCTCCACGCAGACGCTCCTCAGCCTGTTATCTCGAGCAACCCCCTGCCCCTGGCTGGGCCTGTTTCCTCCTCTGTGAAGCAGGGGTAACAAGCTCATGCGGTGGAATCGGTGGGATCGCAGTGGAAGGAGCCCAGCGGAGCCGAACCAAAGCGGCGGAAACAAAGGCTCAGGAGCCCGCAGCTCCCCTGCGGGACACCAAGGGGCTCACTTGGAGAGCTCTGGAGGCCACCCTGGCTCACCACAGCTCCTCAGCTTCCCCAGCTCTTGCTGAGGGCGCGGTCTCCTCACCACTCACTCTCCTCTCCATCCCGGTCCCCACCCTCTCAGCCCAAGGGAAGTTCCCTGTTCTCTGTCCGAAACCCAGGCCACAGGCACCGGCTGCGCAGCAGGTGGTCTGCAGTCGGGAGGAGGCTTCGGGGCTGAGAAGTTGGACAGTCTGTGCTGTGAGCCACCTTCTCAGAAAACCAGCACCTGACTCAAATGCACTTTTGACCCCGCCTTCCCATCACAGACATACACACACACAGACATGCAGACACAAGACTCATAGAGACACAGACACAGAAAAATGCAGAGAAACACAGAAACTCACACACACACATGCAGACAGAGACACAGACACACATAAACACATACACAGAGACACATAGAGCCTGACACTCATCAGCCTACACACACACACACACAGAGGCACACAGAGGCACAGACACACTCACTGGCTGCCTCCCAACCCTGGGGCCCAGCTCCTGCCCAGTGGCTCCACCCCTGCAGCTCCGCCTCTCTGGTCTAATGAAGGCGAGAAAGGTGGTGGGATTCCAGGGACATCTCCCAGCTGTGGTCTCCGCAGGCTCTTCCGGTCCACCGTTCAGCTCTGGGCAAGCACCGGGCCCACGCCTGAGGCTGAGCCATGCAGAGGGAGGGATCTGAGGCTCCCAGCAAACTTCCAGCCCAGGCCTTGCACAGACTCCCAGGTCATCATCGGAATCAGTGAATTTTCCCACAGAAACGCCACTTGGTGTGGATTTAATCGCAGGGTGTTTTTAAAGCCTCATCTGGAGGTAATTTGGAATTTAAATGACCGGAGTAGAAGATATTTTACCAGAAGGGGTTGGAATAGTTATATCCTGTCAGTTATTAATCAACCATTTCCAAAGGATTAAAAAAAAAAAAGTAAGACCTGTTTGACCAAATATGTTTTAAAAATTCCCTTCAGAATTTGGTCATTATTTAACATAACTGATATGCATTTTTCTATGACACTTGGGAATGTGTTCCATGACACATTTCACGACTTTTCTAAATCAAATTAAATCATGCTTAGGCCCCCAGCTACCAGGACCTCCGAAAATTCAATCCCAGCCACGTTTCAGGACCCGCTCCCCACTTCTGCTCCACACAGAACTCTGAGGTCTTCAGGGTTCTAGAGTCTTGGGAACGGCAGCAGGTCAGTAATGGTCACCGCCGAGTTGCCCATTGTCCATCCAAGCTGCCGATCCACGCATTTTCCCCAAATCCAAGGCCGCAGGGAAAGTGTTTGGTCCCTGACATCCCCCTCCCTCCTCTGAGGCCCTGCCGCCTCCAGGGAGCTGGGTGGGGGCCCAGCACCCAAGGGTCTGGCCAGCCTTTAACGATCGCTGTCCCTGGGCCCCTTCCCAGACTCCCCTGGCCCTCTCCATCCCTGACAATCACTGTGAAGTGTCCAGAGCCTTGGAAGATCTAAGAACAGCTTCTAAGTCGCCCCGGGGGCAAGAGAAGGCCAGCCCTGTAGGGCACACAGGCCCTGGAGGAGAGGGAACACCTCACATTCTTGGCCGGTGAGCCTGCAGAAGAAAAGCAGTCCTGGTTCACCTCTCAATCACAACAGCCCCCGACTTAGTCAATAATTTTCCAATTTACTTAGTAATCCATACTCTTTGGGAAGTGGATAGTGCTGTGGGCCAAAAGCAAAAGTAATAACGAAATCCTTCTTTGAATCAAGGTTCTGAAATTTCATGGCTTCTGTAATTTTCGGAGTCTCTAGAATACTACTGTTTGGACAGAGGTGGCGTCAGACTCACAGAGGCCATTTAGTGGCTTGGTCTCATTGTTTCTTTTCATGGGAAAACTGAACCCCATTTGAGGACGGTTGGGATAAGAAGGGACACTGACCCTCAAGTAAACAGGGGCCAGTCTCAGCTTGCACCCAGCACTACAGGCCGCAGTGGAGCTCATGATTCAGAGGAGTGCCTTTGGAATCAAATCCCCAGAATTTGAGTTCTGGCTCCATTGCTTTTTGAGCTGTGTGACTTCAGGCAAGTTACTTCACCTCTCTGAGCCTCCATTTCTAAAATGGAGATGATAAAATGCCTTATGGGATTATGTGAAAGTCAAATGATAGCTGAGATAATAGTATAAGTCCATACTATGAGGAATACCTTCTACTCTAAACACATAACAATGTTATGTGATATAGAAAGAGAAAATTAAAATGACATAGCTGTGTTCAAAAAACAGTATTACCATCTGTGATCGAAGCTGAGATGTATTGTAGACACCTCCTCCCAGGGCCCCTGTGGGGTAGACCCTACTAGCCCGTGGTGGGGCTGCCTTCTCCCTGGCGCTGTCCCCCACTCCTGTCCCTTCTCCCTGGCCCTGTCCCCCACTCCCGTCCCTTCTCCATGGCCCTGTCCCCCACTCCCGTCCCTTCTCCCCGGTCCTCTCCCCCCCTCCCATTCCTTGAATCACTTCCTAAAATAAACAAGCTGCAGATAACCTTTTATCTTAAACTCTGCTTTTGAGGGGAATTCATACGAAGACCGCTTTGCCTAGGAGAAAAGGAGAGAGGGGAAAAAAAGCCAAGGGGTGGTAAATAGAAAACAAAATATAAAAGAAATAAGTTGAAATATATTAGCCATTATAATAAATGTAGACAGATTACCTATTAAAATGGTATCAAATTAGATAAAACAAACAAACAAAATTTATGAGATACACCTAAAGCAAAGCCACAAAGAGAGATTGAAAGTAAAAATCAGAAAATATACACTCATCTAAATACAAACCAAAAATAAATATATTGTTATGGGTTAGATTTTGTCCTCCCAAAACATATGTGGAAGTCCTAACCCCCAGTACCTCGGAATGTGACCTTATTTGGAAATAGCCATTGCAGATGTAATTGGTAAAGATGAGGTCATACTGGAGTAGCGTGGGCCCTTAATGCAACATGACTAGTGTCCTTATAAGAGGAGAGACACACAGACACATAGGAAGACAGCCATGTGTGGTGGAGGCAGAGACTGGAGTTGTACTTCCAGAAGCCAAGGAATGCCTAGGGCTACCAGAAGCTGGACGGGGCAAGGACGATCTTCCTTGGAGGATGTGAAGGGAGCGCAGCCCTGCCAACACGCTGATTTCTGACAGTTAGCCTGCGGAACTAAGAAAGAATGCATTTCTGTGGGTTCTAGCCACTCAGTTTGCGGTAACTTGTTATGGCAGCCCCAGGAAATGAATAGATAAGGCTAGCAACATTTATATCAGACCAAATAAAATTTAAGACCAAAGCATCATCAGGAATAATAAACAAGGATAATGCATAATCATAAAAGCAATATTCCATCAAGAGTATATAATAATTACGAATTTGTAGGCACTTAACATGACTAATTATAAAGAGAAATTCATTAATTCATATTCACAGAATATTTTTAATACATTTTTATCAGGACCAAATAAATAAAACAGACAAAAAGGAGAGGAAAGATAAGTAAGAGATGAAGAGCTAACTCAGTAAACCTGATCTGGTATAGGTGTGTGGAAGTCTGTCTGAATAGAAAATACATATTTTTTTCAAGCACGTGTTGAGAATTTTAGCAAAGCAAGCCTCAACAAATGTTAAATAACTTATAGTATACAAATCATATTTTCTACTCACAATGCAATTACATTAGAAACAAACACACCCTTAAATGTATTGTGGAGTAAAGGGAAAGTCAATAAAAATGACAAAATATTTAGACTTGAACAACTATGAAAGAACTACATAAGCAAATTTATAGGATGCATTACCTAGAGGTAAATTTGGAACATTAAAATACCTCACTGGAAAAAAAAAAAGGATTGAAAATAAATGAACTATAATTTTAATACAAAAAACTAGAAAAAAGAAAATGAATGAGATCATACTTGTAAAGTCCTTCAGTCTGGCTGGTGTGGCTCAGTGGATTGAGCATCATCCCATGAACTGGGAGGTCCTGGTTCAATTCCTGGTCAGGGCACATGCCAGGTTGTAGGCTTGATCCCCAGTAGAAGGTGTGCAGGAGGCAGCTGATAGATGTTTCTCACATCAATGTTTTTATCTCTCTCTCCCTTCCTCTCTCTCTAAAAAAATCATTAGTTGTGTGGGTGAAAACCACTCAATGTGTCTCTCTCACACTGATGTTTCTCTCTTTCTCTTCCTCTCTCTCTCTCTCCCACTCTATCTGAAAATAAATGCAAAAAAAAAAATGTCCTCAGGTGAGGATAAAAAAGAAATCAATAAAAATATATTAAAAAATAAAGTCCTTCAGATAATGCTTGCCACACAGTAACTACTCAACTGAAGGAGCTACTTAAAAAATGGAAATTGTAGGTGTTGTTATTCTACCCATAACCCTTCAATGAAACGGGCTTTCCTTTCTAGGACTAAGTAAAAAGTTATAAGCAACTATGACACACTGAGACAGAGATGTGTCTGTGTCCAGAACTTCAGAAATTAATTTTTATACAATTTTGCATAGTCCAATAATATTCCAGAAAGAGAAATTCTCTGGTCTAGGTCGGTCTCCTCTGCCTCTATAAAATACGAACATATTCTTTAGCCACTGAATGGGCTCGAGACTGAGCCCGGGGTTGAGCAGCGTGAGGGTATTGTCCGTGGAGGAGCGAGGTCCCACCGTGGAGCTGTCCTCTGAGAGACCTTGACGGCGTCCCGCAGTCCATCGCCAGTCCTCTTGGGAGGAAACGGGACTTAAATAATCAGAGTATCCTCTTTCGTAAAGGTACTGTTGACACACCACTTCCTAAAATTATCCTTTAGAAGAGTGGCCTTAGACGAGCTCTTAGTTATAGGGTGTTCTCTCAGTTATTGAATTCATTAAAAAGGAAGCGAAGAAACAAATATTAATGTATTAATTATTCCTGGGACAAGTTTTCACAAATTTGAGCACAGGATATCACTGCAAACAAGGTCTTAACAAATCATTGATCAATATGGTGCTGTAAGTGTGTGCGCGTGTGTGTGTGTATATATTTTTTTTTTTCAGAAAAAGTTTGTCTACACACACACACACACACACGCACAAAGGAAGCGTAGAAAGTTGGTCTTGCAGTCGTTGTGCAGGTAGGTACTTGTGACTTGGAATAAATGTCCAGTGACAACAAGAAACATGGACTCCAGGAGTGCAGTTTCAAGCAGTGCAGGCACGGAAGAGGAAGGGCTCTGGACGGCCGCGGGAGGGTCAGGGCGCAGCCCCGGGCTGGACTGTGATGTTGACGAGCGCGAGGAGCCGAACAGAACTGTTTCATGAAAGGCAAGAGATAGAAGGCAACCTTTCTCTGCTATTTCATATCACAGTTTGTTGTAAGTAAATATTAGTAGCATTTAACTTTTCCATCCATATTCCTAAAAGTTTATATATTCAAGTTGGCCCCAACGTTGTGTGTTTGGTCTTTCACGTGGAAAAAGCACGAATGGAGCCTAGGAACCCTTTGCCTTCACTGACCTGGAGCAGTTGAATGCCTGGCTCTCCCAAGAGGAGTCCTCAGTGCTATGGGCTGAATGTGTCCCCCACCCCAAACCCACACACTGAAGCCCTACCCCCAATGTGATGGTATCTGGGGGGTCTTTGGAGAGAATCAGGTCTAGATGAGGTCATGGGGGGCGTGATGAGCTGGGTGCCCTTGTAAAATCCAGCAGAGACCACAGCTCTGTGTCTACCCACCACGTGACGATTCGGAGCCCACAAGCCAGGACGAGAAACTGAATCTGCCAGCAACTCGATATTGGACTTCTAGCCTCCAGAACTGTGAGAAATAAATGTCTGTCATCTATGCCACCCGGACTACTCATTCTGAGCTGACCGAGACACCAAGGATGCCAGGCAGCTCCGCACTGCTCTTGGACGGGGCTGTTTCTGTCATCAGCGGGGAGCCGGCATCGACACAGCACCTTGTCCTGGCCACTTATCTCCCCGACACCCTCTGGGCTGGGAAGGGAATGTTCTGCTGGCCCTTTAGCAGGTGCGGAAACTGTGCAGTCACAGGTTAATGACAGGAAAGGAGGTTTTGCTCATGAAGGAGGGAGACTGTGGGGGAGGATACGTGGCTCTCAGGGTCCTCATCACCCCTCCCCTGTACCTGAATTTCAGTAAACCTGCTTCCCTGGGGCATGAATGAACATGACCCCTCCCCCCCGCCTCAGAAACACCTGCCCCAACTCTTCCCTCCTCCCAGGTTCCTGCACCAGCGCACCTGGGCAGCCACGCACTCACCTCTGCACGGCACCGAGCACCCCCACACCACACATGCTCGCTGAGGCCTCCCATGGCCTCAGCCCTGACCGTGCTTGGTGTCGGGGCCTCTGTGATGATCATGACAGACACGAATCACTGGGGAGAGCCAAGGCCGGTTTGCACTTGTTGCAGAAGGACACACATTTCTATGGAGAACAGGCCGCTGCGCGCAGGCCGTGAGGATGTCACAAGCTTGTCTGGCTCCCCTGCGACGCGGCAGCAGAACTGGTTTCCTGTCAGTGGCTTCAAAAGACAGAGCCCAGCACAGCGAGGAGCTAACACCGCGGGTCCGAAAGATGCACAACACTGCAAGGGAGCAGGCGGTTTCCCTCCTCATTCAGGGGGTCCCCAGGCACCCAGGAAGGGAGGAGTGGGGATCCCAAACAGCACCCTCCTTGTGGCCTGGGAGAGAGCTGCCTTCTGCTAAGGGCCCTGCCTGGGGGGCCCCAGGAGCAATCTTCCCACTGCCCAAGCACCCCCAGCTGCCAACTCTGAACTTAGATGAAGCCGCTGGTTGTAACTGAAATGAGAGCATAAAACATCCGAGGTTGTTTCCGATTAGCCTTTTCCAAGCAGTCCTGAGGAGGGGGTCGGGGTTTTTCAGCGCTACTTTGCATATTAGGGACTCATCACTCTCAGCCCTTGAGCAGATGTCCAGAGCACATTGTCATGGGGCCCGGGTCAGAAGTCAGAGTCTCAGTTTCTGGGTGACACAGAACCAGTGTCCTCCCCTGTTGATTCGGTCGATACAGGTTGCACATCATTAGATGTACAGCTCCTGGGGTAACTGAATGTCATAGCAGACTTTTCTTTTACGATGTCTACTACACTTTCTGACCTCCTGGGAACGTCAAAGCAAACTGTTCCTGGTGGAATGCCTTTCCTTCACCACCCGCGTCGCCAGTGCTGCCCCACGTGAAGTCTACTGTGTGACACTGTCCGCTAACTACCGAGAAAGGTCCTAGAAGGTCGGAGGCTGGAGACTCTTAATCATGAGGGATTTCTGCAGAGGCCTGATGAGTTGTTCAGTTAAATTCATAAGCTGAGCCCTGGCTGGTTTGGCTCAAACGTTGGAGCGTCGGCCCAAAAACCAAAGAGTCGCAGGTTCAATTCTGATCCAGGGCACGTACCTTGGCTGCAAGTTCAGTCCCTGGCCCTGGTTGAGGTTGTGTGGGAGGCGACCAACTGAAATGTCTCTCCCACATCGATGTTTCTCTCTCTCTCTCTCTCTCTCCCTCCCAATCTATCTGAAGATAAATGAAGCAGTATCCTCCAGTGAGAATTAAAAAAAAAAATCATAAGCTGATCATAAGGAAATTGGAGAGGTACACTAGAAAACTACCCTGACGAGCAGGAGTGGACCATCATGGTTAAAAACCACTTGTCTGGCCCTGGCCAGTTTGGCTCAGCGGTTAGAGCATCGGCCTGTGGTCCAGAGAGACCCAGGTTTGGTTCCTGCTAAGGGCATGTACCTCGATTGCAGTTTGTCCCCAGCGCTGGTTGGGTCGTTCGATGTATACCTTTCGATGTATACCTTTCACATCAATGTTTTTTTTCTCTCTCTGTCTTCCTCTCTCTCCCTCCCGCTCTATCTGAACAAAAAATGAGAAAATGTCCTCGGGTGAGGATAAAAAAAAAAACCCAAAACCCCCACTTGTCTGAATGTGGAAATCATATGATGAACTCTCTTTCCCTCAACAGCTCATGAAACTCAGGTACACATAAGTGGAAGACCTCAGAGTTATCGCAAACCCTGAGTGCACTCTGGAAGCTGTAAATAAAAAACTCCCCCACAGGAAGCTCAGAAAACCCAAGTAGGATGATGTGCGGGACATCAGAACGGTCCCTTCAAGCTCAATGCCATCTCAAACCTCTGCTCCTACTGTTCAGATCTTCTAGGATGCCACCCTGCCCTCTCCCCACGCGGGCAACACCCAGCCATTTTCAAGGGTCAGCTAACGTCCTGAAAATTAACCTTGGTGTCAGTCTCGGAAGGACCCTAAATGTCACCTAGTTCTATGATCTACTCCCTTCGAAAATGGAATTCCTTCTATAATTTCAAGCCAGAATTTGAACGTCATTGGTGACTGGGGACTTGCTCCTTTCTAGGTCCATCTAGTTTTGTCTTTATTACTAATAATATATACTATTTATTGTGTGTCAACCTATGCCTGATAACTGTCATATGATGTAATTCTCACAACAACCCCATGAGGGAAATATCTTTATTATCTTCTGACTTCATTTTACAGAAGAGGAGATCAAGTCTGACGGAGCCCCACTGACCTGTCCAAGGTCCCAGAGCTAGAAGTAGCAGAGCCTGGGTGTCTAACTTCACGGACTGTGCCCTTCGCCACCGCCCTGCTGAGAGCACCCTGACCTACAGAAACTTCTCACTGGGCCTAGCTGTATGGGGGCAGAGTGTAGAGTTGTTTACAGTTGTCAAGTTTCCTCTTAGACTTCTTAGTGCTCAGACTGTTTTGTATACAGAATACAGCATGTAATGGCACAGACTTGCAAGTTTCATTCATCACCGTTTCAAGAATTTAGTTTCACTTTTCAATAAAACTAAGTTCCTCACGATGGGACGGTAACTTTCAGATGGTTTGCTTTTTTTCCTCCCTCATTTAAAGACATTTTTCCATTGATTTTTAGATAGTGTGGAAGGGAGTCAGGAGAGAGAGAGAGAAAAACGTCAATGTGAGAGAGACACATGGACTGGTTGCCTCCCATAGGACCCTGACTAGGGCTGGGGATCAAACCTGTAACCCAGGTACATGCCCTTGACCGGGAATCAAACCTGCGACCCTTTGGTCTGCAGGCCAACACTCCAATCACTGAGCCAAACCGGCCAGAGCTCATATGTATTTTATATGTTTAATTTTTGTGTATTTAATTTCAAGATTTGGTTTCCCTTTCAGAGTCCGGTATAGATAGCGCTGAGCACATGCCCAGTGCTAAGCACACCCTCTGAGTGGTGGCGGAGGGAATATCAGACCAGGATTCAGGAGTCCCGGATTCTGGATCCAGCTCTGCTACTTTCAGACCAGTTCTTCCCTCCCCTGGTCTCAGTCTTCCACGTGAGCTGGATGACTTGTGCCATGACTGCCCTTTGGTGCTGGCCAGCTACGTGCTGCAGCTCTCCCAAGCCATCGGGCTGGTAGGCAAGCCCAGGGACAATAAGCCCAGTATTCAGATTGAACCAGGCCCTCAGGCACCCCCCTCTGAAGCAATGATGGGCCCCCAGAACACACAGATGGGAAGGGAGCTGGAAGTAACCCCTGGTGCTGGAGCGGATTTGTAGGCACCTCGGCCTATTTGTCCCGTACACTCCCTAATCTGGCAATAAACAGAAATCTTGCACGATTAACAGTCTCCCAGCCTCTAACCTTTTAGGACCTTTCTCCATATTTAGCAAAGAGGGTTTCACACAGCATCAGTGAGAATCTCCAGAAATTTCCCTGGGAAATTCTTCATCGGCTAGTTTACCGAGGAAGTTAAAAAGCTTGTGTTGGGCAATTTTACATTCATTTGTTCATTTATTTCACAAATATGTGTGTGCGCATGCCTATCATGCCCTAGGCACTCTGCTGAGTAGTGGGACTTAGAGTCTCACTGGTGAGGGGAAAATTAAGCAAATAATCATGTAAAACTATGATTAAAATTTGTGCTAAGTGCCATAAAGAAAAAATACAGAGGGTGCTTTCTAGTCCCAACTCTGGCTCACACTGGCTGTGAAACTTTGTGTGAGTCACCTACCCTCTCTGGGCCCCAGAGTTTTTTGTTGCTATTGTTTTGTTTTGTGTAAATTGGAGATCTGCTACTTCAAGCGAATGTTGTGATGCCCAGATAAAACCAATAGCTCACACAGCACCCTGAGAACTGTAATTCTACACAAATAAATACAAGGGGCTCTTGTCCTGGAAATTCACTGCTTCCGTGAATGTGAGATTGTCCATGGGAGAACTTCAAATGACATGTAGAAAAATGAGAGTGAGATGGGTTTTCCTTATTTGGAGTCTCCGCTTTATATGCAATATACTCAGATTATGTTCAGACACATGTGTGGGAAACAGAGGGATTGGGAAACCTGGTCCCAGATGACCTTGGGGAGGAAAAGCCAACAGACGTGTGATGGAGAAAGGAGCTTATTAAAAGGCCCTCACCGACAGCCCTCCTCCCTGCTTTCCCAGATGCGCCTCTAAACTCCGCCAAGAATTCTAACGAGCTGCAGGCTTGGCCCTGCCGGTCACCTGCAGACTCGCAGCCGCAGCCGCAGCCGCGATGCGCCGCCACTTCTGCTATGAGCCCGAGAGCGGTTTGTTTTTAATTCTCTGTAGGAATCAGGGCTTTGAGAGTCAGAGAAAACCCTTCAGATTTTACTTTCCTTTATACTCCAGCCAAAAAGCACGGGTCCAACTATGTAAGGGAGAAAACTCAGGCCATTTGGCGGAGGGCTCGGGCTGGAAGCTAGTTAACTAGCGAAGCCTTAGCTGAGGGCGCGGAGGGAGGGAGGTGTACCTGGGGATGTCCAGGTTCGGGTCCCCAGCCCGCCCACCCATGGACTCCGCAGTGCGTTCTTTTCTTTTTTCTTTTTTTTTGGTGTGTGCCCCTAGCGGGAACCGAACCCGGGACTCTCTGGTTCGCAGGCCAATGCTTCAACCGCTGAGCCAAACCGGCCAGGGCTGGGTCTCTGAATTTATTGTGACAAAAGCAAGCCAAGGCTAGACATTGGCCAGAAAATGGAGACGTGGTTTTTGTCTCTTTAACCAGAAGTAGAAGTTATAGAAGAGGTTTGCCAATGTACCAACACTTCTACCATCTCGGGCGGGGAATTTTCATAACTGCACAGGGTCTAAGACAATGTGGTCTCCGCTCCTGCCCTCGGGCCAGCAACCCAGGCCCGCCTGTCTTCTCCACAGCCCGCCCTGTCTCCCTGGGGCCTGTTCTGTCTGTCTGGGGCGTTTGTCCTGCTTCCACAGCCTGAGCCTCCGTGGCCTGCTGAGCGGGGACTGCAAGGCACTCCCTCCAAGAAGCTTGCACAGACCCTCGGCTTCCTCTTTCGGGGTCCACATATAACTGTGGAAAGATCATTCTTTCTATTTCCTATGTCATCCTGTCTCTTAAAAAAAAAGTCCCTATTTTTTAAAAACTTCCCTTAAGGGCAATCAGGATGGTGGTTTGCTGAAAAAATGGCTTGAGCTGTAATCGGTCTGAGTGGTGGGGAAACCCAGCTCTTTACTTCCCTTTGGCCCTGCCGGGGGCGCTTGTTCCCACCGCACCCCACCTCCTCCCCAGGAGTGATGTGCTCGCTGAGCCGAATTTCATCAATAGCCAAGTTTGTGCCAAGGCACACCCTTTACCTGGGAGGGACTCCCTCAAAGCCTGGTGTTTAGATCGTGTGCCATCCCCGAAGGAATGCTCAAAGGCTAAAACTACTTGGAAAACTGTTTCTACGATTTTTAAAAATATATATTTTTTATTGCTTTTTAGAGAGAGAGGAAGGGAAAAGGAGAAAGAAATAGGAACATTGATGTGAGAGAGAAACACCGATCGGCTGCCTCCTGCACGCCCCACACTGGGGACCGAGCAAGCAACCCCGGCGTGTGTCCTGACTGGGAATTGAACGGGGACCTCTCAGTCCATGGGACAATGCTCAATCCACTGAGCCACACTGGCTGGGCTGGGGTTTTTTTGTTTTAATTCTCACCCAAATATATTTTTCCTTTTTTTTTTTATAGAGTAGAAGGGAGGGAAGGAGAAGGAAAGGGAGAGGAGGAAAGGAAGAGAAGGGGGGAAGGTAGGGGGGGAGAGAAAGAGAGGGAGAGAGAGGGAGAGAGAGGGAGAGAGAGGGACAGAGAGAGGGAGAGAGAGAGAGAGAGGGAGAGGGAGAGAGAGAGAGAGAGAGAGAGAGAAAGATCAATTCATCAATTGGTTGCCTCCCACAGGTCAGGGATTGATTGAACCTGGTATGTGCCCTTGATCGGGAATCAAACCTGTGACTCTTTGGTCTGTCGGCCGACGCTTCAACCACTGAGCCAAACCTGCCAGGGCTGTTTCTATGATTAAATTACACACAAAATAGCTTGAAGCACAACCGGATTTTTCATGTTTGAAAGAATGGAACCCAAACATCCTATCAAAACTCAAAATGCTTGCTTTAAAAAAAAGAAAGGCCGGAATAAAATATTTAAAAATGCCCTATGTGAGGCTGGTGGGATGAGAATGAGCTTTGGGCCCGGCCACCTGCCTCCACGTGGGAGCTCTGGGCAAATCCTGTGTGTCCTTGAGCCTCAGTATTCTCATCGGAAAATAGGAATAATGCTTCTCCTCTCTGAGCATTCTTGCAGATTAAATGAGGTGATGTAGCTGAAAGTTCTAGTGTGGTTCTAGTCATGCAACAACTTTCCCCAGCCATATGTTGGCTACTGTTCTGCATTCTTCTAAATTTTCCATGATGTGCATTTTACCCTCATCATGGGGGAAAAAAGTAAGTTTAAAATAATGACAACAACAATGTGGTCCACGTTATCGGGACAGTTCAAACACGGTAATGTTACCCAGATTGGGTGGCATAGCTGGAGTGAGAAAGCTTCTAAAGGCATGCTAAAGCTTTAGTAATCACTGGCAGAAAAATGCAGTTCTTTCATCCTGCCAGCAACAGCCTCAGACTCAATCTGCCAGGTTCAAAAGAAGGTTTCGATTCTTAGGAGCTGTGCTGCTCCAGGCAGTGCATTTTAGGGATGCTCTTGTCTCCCACAGTGATGCAAAGAACTCTGCTTTCTGCTTTGAAAGATGTCCCAGCAGGCCAAAACCCTCTGAGAAACGAGAGTTCCCCCATATCCTCTGAAACAGTAACATTTCTCTCATCAACCTTTTTCATTAGCATCCTTTTGTAACCCATTAAGTCCTTAACAGCGGCTTTGAGGAGTCCCACCTGTTTTCTATCAAGATTTCAACTGTAAGCCAGCACAAACATGTGTGATAAGTTGATGCTAAAATACCATGACACACTCCTTGGATTTACTAGCACTTAATAATGAAGGAGAAAGCTTTGCCTTTTATAGCCCTGAGCCTCCCAGGCCCAAAGCAGACAGAGCAGTCACCTCCTGCTAAGCATTCATTACTCATTGCTTCTCAATCCAAAGACCAGGCTCCTCCCATCACTGTGCTGTAAGGGCAGTAGGACCCCTTTCTTTAGGAGTGGCAGGTTCAATGTTCTCAGCCCTGACTGTAGCTCAGTATCAACTGGGAGCTTTAAAAAAATATTCACACCCAGACTCCTGGCCAAGAGACATAGATTTAGTTGGTTGGGGGACCCAGGTAGCCATAATCTTTAACAGCTCCCCAAAGAACTCTTATCTGTAGACAAGATAGAGATCTGCTAAAAATCAGTTGAAACATTAGCAAGTATAGTATAGTGGAAAGAATACGAACCAGGAGATATGAAGTAATAGATTTGAATTTACCATCTGGAAAGGATAAACTGTGTTCTCTTAGGCAAGTTTCTTAAATTCTTTGAGTCTCAGTTTCTTCATTTCAAAAAGTGGGGTTAATAATACCTATCTCATAAGGTCGTTTGTTGTAAGGATCAAATGAAATATATGTAAACTGCAAAGTATTAGGTCTTAGACACAGCAGTTGATCAATAGGTGTTAAGAATTGTTATGAACTGAATGTCAACAGCTATTTTCTTAGAATCAAGTTTCCTTAGGAGAATATAGTAATTCCACCATCATCTTATGGGAATAACAAAACATTTCCTCAAATCAAGGTGTCTATCATATAAAGATCAATTAAACATCATACTAGAGATCCTAGCCAATGTAATAAAACAAGCAGAAGAAATAAAACATACAGATTGCAAAAGAAAATATAAAACTGTCTTAATTTGCAGATGGCATGAATGTCTATATTGAAAATCCCAAGGACTCTTACAGAATGCTAGTAGAAGTTTAGCAAGGTTGGAGGACACAAAATTAACATACAGAAGCCAATTGTATTTCCATATGCTAGCAAAGAATACTTAAAATTTTTAATTTAAAAAGCAGTGTTGCCCGGCTGGTGTGGCTCAGTGGTTGGGCGTCAGCCCATGTACCAAGAGGTCATTGGTTCAATTCCCGGTCAGGGCACGGTGCTCCGGTTGAGGGCCAGGTCCCCAGGGTGGGACATGCAGGAGGCGGCCAGTCAGTGTTTTCTCTCATCGATGTTTCTATCTCTCTCTCCCTCTCCCTCTCCCTTCCTCTCTTCTGAGAGGAAATCAATACAGAAAAAATTAAAAAGCAGCATCATTTATAGCAACAAAAACCATGAAATATTTAGGTATACATTTTACAAATATATGCACGACCTGTATGCTAAAAACTAAAAATTGCTAATAGCCCTGGCTGGTTTGGCTCAGCGGTTAGAGCATTGGCCTGCAGTCCGGAGAGACCAGGGTTCGGTTCCCACTAAGGGCATGTACCTTGGTTGCAGTTTGTCCCCGGCCCTGGTTGGGTCATGTGGGTGGCAGCCACTTGATGTGTCCCTTTTACATCAATGTTTCTCTCTCTCTCTCTCTCTCTCTCTCTCTCTCTCCCCCTCCCTCCCTCCCTCCTACTCTATCTGAACAATAAATGGAAAAATGTCCTCGAGTGAAAATACAAAAAAAAATTGCTAAGAAAAGAAATAAAAGAAAACCTAAATAAGATTGGAGGACTAGACATTATTAAGGTATCAATTTTCCCCAAATTAATTGATAGATTCAATATAACCCCAATAAAAATCCCAGTAGACTTTTCAGTAGAAATCAACAAGCTGCCTCTAAAATGTATATGGAAAGGCAAAGGACTTAGAATAGTCAAAACAACTCTGAAAAAGAAAAATGAAATTGGATTTCACACATCTAATTTCAATACTCACTATGGAACCCAGTAATCAAGACCAAGTGGTATTCACGAATGAAGCGAAGAAGGGAGTCCAGAAGTAAACCCACACATATCTGATCTGTTGATAAAGGTACAAAAGTAGTTCAATGGAGAATGAACAGTTTTTCGACAATAGATCTAAATGTAAAACCTAAAACTATAAAACTCCCAGAAGAAAACATAGGAGAAAAATCTTTGTGACATTGGGTTAGACAAAGTTTCTTAGCTATGACACCAAAAGCGCAATCCGTAAAAGATAATAAGTCAGACATCATTAAAATTTAAAAAATAAATAAGAAGCTTCTGCTCTGTAAAAAACACTGCTAAGAAAGTGAAAAGACAAGCCACAGCCTAAGAGGACATTATTACAAAACACTTATCTGACAAAGGACTTATTACATTCAGAATATATAAAGGACTCTCAAAATTTAATAAGAAAACAATCAACACAATTTTAAAAAATAGACAGAAGAGCCCTGGCTGGTTTGGCTCAGCGGTTAGAACGTCGGCCCTCAGACCAATGAGTCGCGAGTTCGATTCCAGCCAAGGGCATGTACTTCGGTTGCAGTTCATCTCCGGTCCTGGTCAGGGTCGTGTGGGAGGCAACCAGTCGATGTTCCCTCTCACGTTGATGTTCCTCTATCTCTCCCTCCCTCTCTCTCCCTTTCACTCTATCTGAATATAAATAGAAAAATATCCTCAGATGAGGATAAAAAAAAAGGCAAAAGATTCGAAAAGGCAGCTCACCAAAAATATATATAGATGGCAAATACGCACATGTAAATATCTCAGAATTATTAGTTATTAGGGAATTTCAAATATAAACACTCTATACCTATTAGAATGGCTAAATTAAAAAAAAAGGACAATATCAAGTCCTGGTGAGGATGAGGAGCAACTACAACCTCATTATGTTATTGATGGTAATGCAAAATGGCACAGCCACTTTGAAAAACTGTTTGTTAGTTTATGAAATTAAGCAAACACTTGTCACAGGACCCAGCAATACAACTTCCAGGCATTTATCCATGAGGAGTGGCAACTTATTTTCACATAGATACTTGTACACAAATATTTATAGTGATATTATTCAAAATCACCAAATGTGGAACAACCCATGGTGACCGAGTAAACGGCTGCAGTATATCCACACAATGGAATCCCACTCAGCAATAAAAATGGGAAAACTATGGGTACACAGAACACAGCTAAATCTCAGAGGCATTTTACTAAGTGAAAGGAGTCAGACACAAAGGCTGCAATCTGTATGCTTTTAGTCATGTTACATTCTGTGAAAGGGAGACCTGGAGGGACAAAGAGTAGAAGGGGGCTAGAAGTCAAGAGAAAGAATGACTGCACGGTGGCATAGGACGGTTTGGGGGCTCTGGGAGAATCCTGTATCTTCATTATGGTGGTGTTATATGGATGTATGCATTTGTTAAAACTCGTAGAATTGTACATTGAAAAGTATGAATTTTGCTGTATATGAATAAGACTTCAATTAAAAAAAATTGTTGGGGCTTCTCTGAATTGAAGAAATATGGCATCTCGTCTTATATGTAGATTGGCTTGATAAGAGTGGTGGGTGAGTGTGATTTGTCCTCAAGTTCAACCACAAAGTTACATGAACTGTGTCGAGTACATTAGACCAGTGGTTTCAAATCCAGTTCATCAGAGTGCTGGGAATTTATCTTAAAAAAAGTAACTGGGGAGGATTCCAAAATGGCGGCGGAGTGAACGGAAGCTACACAGACCGCCTCCCAGGACCAAACTGGAATTACAACGAAAATAAAGACAAATCATCGGGAAAAAGTAACAGAAAAGCAGCTTGCGAGGATCATATAACCCAGGACACTGATTCCATCCTGGTAGGATTGTGGAGGTGCGAGAGGGGGGCTGGGAGCCCATGGACAGCAGTGGCCTTAGCTGGGAGCAGCGCCCTCGGGTTACACTCCCAGGCGGCTCCACAGTGCAGAGCTGGGACAGAGGCTGAAACAGCCACAGCCACTCACCTTGGGCTCCGGCAGAGGGAGGGCAGACTGGACTGGAGCTGTGTGGGGACACTTGGGATTTGGAGGGCGCTCAGAGCTTTTGCTGAGTTGCGGCCACGCAGGACAGTGGCCATATTGCTCCTTCCCAGGGCTCTGGGGAGAGGCAGCGGCCCCTCCCTCGGAGATTCAACCCCACCCTGTGGGCCATTGAAATGCAAATTGAGGCTCACTAACAACCAGCATCTGCCCCACCCTCAGGAAATCCCCTTACACTGAGCACCTGAGGGGGTTTTTCATTCAACTGAGAACCCAAAGTTCTTCAATAACTGCTACTTATAGCCTGCAGTCAAAAAGCTAGAGATTAACTGTACCATTCCTGGGATAGCAACTCTAACCAGGAAAGTAAGACTTGACAGTGGTGTTTAACGTGGGTCCTCCCTCGCTCATCCAAACCCAGTAGAGGGAGCCACAAACAGCAGAACACCAACACCCACAGGGAAAATTTGGCAGGCTCCAAAAACCCACTGAGATAGCCAAAATGGTGAAACAAAGAAACAAAAGCCAAATGAAAGAACAAGAGAACTCTATCGAAGATGAGATAAATGTGGGGCAGTTAAACAAGTTAATAGAGCTAGAATTCAGCGCCATGATCTTGAGGAAGCTCAACAGTACGAGTAAGGACATAGAAGTGTTGAAAATCAACCGATTGGAAATTAAAAATCACCAAGAAGAAATCAAGAATGAAATATGAGAAATAAAGAACACATTGGAAGGTCTAAACAGCAGAGTAGAGGAAGCTGAGGAATGGATCAGTGAATTAGAAGATAGGGTAGAAAAAATCAACTAATCAAAAAACCAAAAAGGAAAAAAACAATTAAAAAACAGGAAGACAGCTTAAGAGAACTGTGGGACAACTGGAAACGTAATAATATTCGCATCATAGGAGTCCCCGAAGAAGAAGAAAATGAGCAAGGGTTAGAAAATATATTTGAAGAAATAGTGACAGAAAACTTCCCTAACTTGGTGAAGGAAGAAGGCATTCAAGTTCAAGAAGCACACAGAGCCCCAAGTAAGAAGAGCCCAAAGAGGCCCACACCAAGACACATAGTAATTAAAATGCCAAAAATTAAAGACAAAGAGAAAATCCTAAAAGCAGCAAGAGATAAGCAACAGGATACCTGCAAAGGAACCCCCATAAGGCTATAAACTGACTTCTCAACAGAAACTACAGGCCAGAAGGGAATGGCATGAAGTAATCAAGGTCATGAAAAACAAGGATCTGAATCCAAGACTACTTAACCCAGCAAGGCTATCATTCATAAATAGAAGGTCAAATAAAGAGCTTCCCAGACAAAAAAAAAAAAAAAAAAAAAAAAAAAAAAAAAAAAAAAGGCTAAGGGAATACATTAGTACCAAACCAGCACTGCGAGAAATGTTCAAAGGACTGAAAAAATATAACCAAAGTAAACAATAATGGCAATAAATGAGTACATATCAATAATAAACTTAAATGTAAATGGACTGAATGCTCCGATAAATAGACACAGAGTAGCTGATTGGATAAGAAAGCATGACTCATCTATATGTTGTTTACAAGAGACCCACCTCACAACAAAAGACTCACATAGGTGAAAGTAAAGGGTTGGAAAAATATCTTTAAGCAAACGGAAAGGAAAAAAAAGCTGGGGTAGCAATACCCATATCTGATAAAATAGATTTCAAAATGAAGACCATAACTACAGACAAAGAAGGCCACTACATAATATTGAAAGGATCTATCCAACAGGGAGATATAACCTTGGTAAACATATATGCACCCAATATAGGAGCACCATAATATATTAAAAATCTTCTGGAGGGCTTCAAAGGAGAAATCAACAGCAATACAATCATAGCAGGGGACTTCAACACCCCGCTGACATCACTGGATAGATCCTCTAGACAAAAAATTAGCAAGGAAACAGAGACTCTAAATGAAACACTAGATCAAATGGATTTCATAGATATCTACAGAGAATTACACCCCAAAACTGCAGAATTCACCTTCTTCTCAAGTGCACATGGGACATTCTCAAAGATAGACTACATGATAGGACACAAACTAAATCTCTACAAGTTCAAGAAAACCGAAATCATATCAAGGATCTTCTCAGATCACAATGGCATGAAACTAAAAATCAATTGCAACAAGAACATGCAAAGACATTTGAATACATGGAGGCTAAATAGCATGTTATTAAACAATGAATGGGTCACCGAGGAGATCAAGGAAGAAATTAAAGCTTCCAGGAAACCAATGTAAACGAACACACAACAACACAAAATCTATGGGATGCAGCGAAAGCAGTTCTGAGAGGGAAGTTCATAGCACTACAGGCCTATCTCAAGAAACAAGAAAAATTTTTAATAAACGATGTAACCTCACAACTTAAAGAATTAGAAAGCAAACAAAAAGAAAACCCCAGAGCAAGTAGAAGGAAGGACATAGTAAAGATCAGAGCAGAAATAAATGACATAGAGACCAAAAAAATAATTCAAAGGATCAATGAAACAAAGAGCTGGTTTTTCAAAAAGATAAACAAGATTGATGGACCCTTAGCTAGACTCACAATGAAACAAAGAGAGTGAACCCAAATACACAAAATCAGAAATGAAAGAGGAGAAATAACAACTGACACCACATAAATAGAAAAGATCATTAACAACTACTATGAAAGGATCTATCCAACAGGGAGATATAACCTTGGTAAACATATATGCACCCAATATAGGAGCACCATAATATATTTAAAAATCTTCTGGAGGGCTTCAAAGGAGAAATCAACAGCAATACAATCATAGCAGGGGACTTCAACACCCCGCTGACATCACTGGATAGATCCTCTAGACAATTATATGGCAACAAATTCGACAATCTAAGCGAAATGGACACATTTCTAAAAACACATAGTCTCCCAAAACTGGACCGGGAAGAGATAGAAAACTTGAACAGACCAATAACAACTAAGGAAATTGAAGAGGTAATCAAGACTCTCCTAGCAAACAAAAACCCAGGCCCGGATGACTTCACAGGAGAGTTTTACCGAACATTTGAAAAAGACGGAAGAGATAAACCACAGAACTTATATGCATGTACGTATAACCAATGGGCATGGACAACAAAGCCGGGGACGGGTTGGGGGAATGGGGAGGAGGGTGTCAATGGGGTAAAAAAGGAGAAACATCTGTAACAAAAATAAAACTAAAAAAAGAAAAAAAAAAAAGAACTGGGACCATGATGTTATTTTCCACATTTCAGGGAAAAGGCCTAAGGCCCAAGATAAGTTTGCCCAAACAGGTTGAGTAAAATCTCAACATCTTTTGCTTTTGGCTGGAATTCTCTTTTCTGCTGATCATATCTATTTCATAGAGAATTTAAAAAGCCAAGCTACAGTTTGGTGGATAAAGGCCCTTTGAAAGAAGAGACCTGTGGGGGAAAGATTATAAAATGGGGTTTTATAAAGTTTGAGAACGGCTAGACTGAACCATATATTTGAGGGACAAAAAGGAACATGTTCCTTTGGAAGGACTGAACACCCAAACAAGCTGTTACCTGCCCAGACAGCTTAGGATCCTCTGTCTACTGTCAGGGGACAGCCCCCCCCCCCCCCCCCCCCCCCGTGGTCAGGCTTGTAGGGGCTCCAAACCCGACTTGAGTGCATATCAGAGGCTGGCAAATGCACACGCCCCTGAGTTCTGACAGCACATTTCAGCCCCTGCCTGGAGCACCTTGTGTCTCCGGACTAGGACACTGCTCATGAAAAGAAGTACGTTTCCAGGGCCAAACTTGAGCCTCTTAATTGACAACCAGCACATCGGTTCTGTGACCACTGGTTCTAACAAAACAAGTCTGGGCTTTGTACCAATACACAATAGAAAAAGTGCCACCAAGCCCTGGCTGAGGTGGGAAAATGTGGGCGATTATAACAGCGACTTTAGCTCGGGCCAATTAACGTGCCCTCTCCTGCTCAGTTTGCACACAGCTCAAGGGAGCTTAACAGGATTAGCAGTAAATACCTTGTTGTTATTTTTAACATAGCTCAACTGTCTAGTAAATGTCTTCATTGTACCTGCCAGTAACCTCTTCACGAATGAGGCCTCCACCCTTAGAGATGTGACAGGAAAGACCGGGCAACGATTTGTCTGAGATGTTGCCTTGTGGTGGCCCATGGAATTCGGTGCCTAAAAGAGAGACTCATCATCTTTGACATTTGAGTCTTCTAAGGTATGGTAGGAAGTTTATGGTCATTGAAGCCAGATCACCACTAATGAGTGGTGATCGAGTTATCTTGTCTCCTTGAATCTCAGGTTTCTTTAAAATAAAGATGATGTTACCTACCTCACAAAATTGCTATGAGAGATAATGAATGAAGGAGAGTCCCTGACATGGAACTTATTGCCTAGTAGATGCTCAATAAATGTTGACTACACACAAACACACATATACACACACATACATATCCATATACTAGAAAAAAATAAGATGTGCAATCTTTCACTTTTGCACGTTTCTGAGATTGGCTTGTGTCTTAATTGATGTCAGCCAAAATTTGCCAGCAGCAAATAGAGGGGTGAGTGGTGACATGGTTGTCATTACGGGGCTGGGCAAAACCAGTCAAACTCTCTGAGTAAATCACAGAACTGAGCTGTGATTGGTGGCTCATTGGTGCCTTGTGGGACATTCACTGGATACTACACGGCCGTCTGTCAAGTATCTGGCTAACTTTCAAATTTCCAATGATATGCAATGCAATTATAGAGAATATTAAACCATGAGTTTAACCAAATAGGAAATGCATGTAAAACCTGGCATATTAATTGTCCTTACAAAGTATGCTGAGGAGGTCAAATTCATGGGCATAGGCTCCACAAATCTACATTTCTTTGACAATATTTGTCTCAACTGAGAAGAACCTTTAGACCCTCCATGCAAAGAAAACTTAGAGTCGATTATAGAGAGTAATATTAAAGAAGAAAATGGTATGTGATTGTAATAAATAAATGTACATTCATTTTTTTAAATTGTATAATTTCATCTGACATTTCTTATTTTCAGAAAATCTGTGTTAAATGGATGATGCATCTTATAATGTATTAAACATAGTGATACTGCCCTGGCTGATTTGGCTCAGCGGTTTGAGAACTGACCCGCAGACCAGAGAGTTGCAGTTTGTCCCCGGCCCCAGTCGGGGTCGTGTGGGTGGCAACCAGTAGATGTGTCTCTCTCACGTTGATGTTTCCCTCTCTCTCTCTTCCTCCTTCTTTCCCTCCCACTCTATCTAAAGATAAATGAAAAAAAAAGTCTTCTGGCGAGGATTAAAAAAAACCCCAAAACATGGTGATACTAAGCCACCCCCCCCAACCCTGGCTGGTACCACACATGCTCATGTTTTCTGTGACATTGGTTGACCAGGCTGATTCAAAATTAGCAGTGGCAGGCAAAATACATGACCACTGAACTCCTACTTCACGAATAATTAGGAAAGCACAAATAAAGATCACAATGAGATACCATTTTATAGCCATTGTTTTGGGCACAAAATATAAAAGTCTGATAATACCAAGTGTTGGAGAGAATGTGAATTCACAAGATCTTATGTATACTCCTTATAGAAACATATTTCTGTACAACTACTTTGGAAAACAGTTGATATTTTCTCCTGAAGTTGAATATGCACGTACACCATGACCCAGCAGCTGCGTTGCTGGTTCCAGAGTGTCTCGCCCTTGTGCACCAAGAGTCAAGTACAAGGAAGTGGCCAGTCAGCTTGCCAGTCAATCAGAAATGCTGTTTCTCAAGGCATTTGTACTTTACTGGGCAGTGGAAGTGCTTTCTGTGAGCGTCCTGTTTTGTCACACAGACTGTCAGAGACATGTACTCAAGGGCTGAGGCTATTTCATCAATAGAGTATCGTAAGTGAAACTGCTAACTTTTTGCAGAGAATGTACACAAATGAACACAATTACTAGCACACTGCCCTGTGTTAATTCACAGTGTTGCTGCCCTGACCTGTGCTAATTCACCGGCCGTTTTACCTGCCGTTGCTCTTGTACCCCGTCGTCTTCACGCGACACAGGACACATCACAGTCTCTCAGCTGTTTGTGGCCGTCAGTGACTGATTCACGGATGGCCACCCAGGGAGCGCTTTATACCTTCGCTGACCCCAGCACCCGAATGACCTAGACAAATGACATCAGAGCACTGATGTCTGTCCCGTGAGGCCTCCCGGCTCCCCTCCCCAGACCTTGGGAGCCAGCGGGTCCTGCTCCCTGTCCTCTGGCAGCCGGAGAGCAGAGAAGGAATCTAATCTCTACCATTCGGGACTGAAACCCTGAAGGAAAGGTGCCAAGATGCAGGAACAGCCGAGAGGTCATTCCTGGCAACGGTGGTTGTTTCTGAGACTTGCCCTTGACCGGTTGGCAGCCGTCCTGCCTCTCTTGCTTCCTATTTTCTAAGCCCAGTTTCTCCAGATTTCCTGCTGATTCTGTGAATACCCCAGTGGTCTCCCTCTAGATTTCTTCTTTGCTTCAGTTGGCCCATGAGTTTCTGTTACTTGTACCCAGTGCCTCTGACTCACTCCACACCTTCACTGGAAGCCTGGGCTAAGAGCCTCCTCTCAGGAGCAGGTAGAGGCCAGACCTGCCACCAAGGTGACCAACACATTGGGCTCAGCTTTTTTTTAAAATATGTTTTTGTTGATTTTTTAGAGAGAGAGAGAGAGCGAGCAACATTGATGTGAGAGAGATATATCAATCGGCTGCCTCCTGCACACCCCCTACTGGGGATTGAGTCCGAAACCCAGGCACGTGCCCTGACCAGAAATCGAACCAGGACCTCTCAGTCCGTGGGACAACGCTCGGTCCACTGAGCCACACCAGCTGGGCTGGGCTCAGCTCTTTTACCCCTCACTTTCGGCCCCCACCTTCTCATTAACCCCTCCAGGCCTCTCCTGGCCACAGTCAGACAAAGTTGGCATGACGCCCTCAAAGCCTCTTTTGCTCCCACAGGCATTAGTCACGACCACCTCCACTCTGCCAGCACCTTGTCTCTCAGCTGCTGTGGCCGTCAGTGACTGGTTCGTGGTGACCCAGGAGGCCGTGTACACCTTAGCTGACCCGGAGCGAGGGACACGGTGTGCTTATATCACGCTCCCCCGAGGAGCCACAGCTCTGCTAAGACCACTTTAGAGGCGGAAGGCTGGCTTTGCAGAGCAAACCTGGGGAGTGTGCTTGGCAGAGGGTCCTTTCTAGATTCCGAGCCTTCTCCTACCAGGCAGCTGTGAGGTTGGCACATGCACAAGTTCTGTGTTCAGGGGGAGAGAGTGGATGCGAGGCCCCTTCGTGAAACCGCTCAGGACCCAGGAAGCAGCTGGGTGGGTACATGTTCCTCGAGGAGGAAGCCTGAGTGCCAGGTGGGTACATCTGCATGCCACAGTCCCCCAGAGTCCTGTAACTGCTGGGCAAAGCCAGCAGGCCCAGCAGGGAGTGACAGCGATGCAGGTTGGAGGGTCCCCTCTGCTGCTCCATGACACTGATGTATCAGGTCTTTTCTGACAGCTCAGACTCAGCATTGAGGCAGTGTCCTCAGCCAGGCAGGTGAGGTTCTGTCACCTGCCTGTGATCCCTCTGAGGCTCAGTCACACCTGGGCCCTGTTCCGGAGGCTTCGTGGGTCCCTGGGGCCTCCCGCCTGCTGCTGCTGAGCCTGCCCTGGGTCTCATCTGCTGCAACAGCTGAAGGGCCTATTCAGTGTAAAGGTGGGATAGGCCCAGGCTGGCCTCCCACGCCTGCAGACTTGGAGGGGCCCCCAGAGTTCATCCAGGCCTGCACTTGGCAGGGCCACCCCTAAGTTCTCCCATTCCGGGTCTGTTTTCCAGATGTGGCTTTACCAGGAAAAGCACTCCCCCTGGGCTCCCCAAGTGAGGATAGTTCCCTTCCTCACTGTGACCTGACCCCAGGGAAGGCAGACCCAGGGGCTGCGAGGTATGAGGGGTTCATTCCCACACGCATGCTATTCAGTAACCTAATGAGTGGCCACGATCTCATCACAAGAAGCATGTCAAACACTAGCCTCTCCCACTAAAGCTCTGAGATTACCAAGGGCAAGCCCTTCACTCCCAGAAACCGGGAGGCAGAGACACAGGAGAATTGTTAAATGGGGGGCCTCTTTAGGAGAGAGAATTACAACCAGACAGACTGCCTCGCTGATCGAAACTTCTAACTCGTATGCTTCTAACCTCCAAGAATGATTCTGTGAGGACTCAGCTGACGGGCCACCAGAGATCAGACGCAGGCAAGGAGGGGGCACGGGGCTGCCACCCTGCACCTGCCCTGCTCCCCACCCCCTGCCCCTGCAACACCAGACAGCAGAGAGAAGCTGGGGCTGAGAGGGCGAAACCTGGGACCTAGCGCCAGCCCTCGCTGCAGAGACCTTCCGCACTCCCGTGGACCGGGGAGCCTTGGCTCCCTCCCCTGACGGAGGGCAGTGGCTGCAACCTGAACCCCGCACTGAGCTCCCGTGAGGCTGGGCGTGTGTGGCGAAGTGTGAAGGGCAGGGAGCCGCACAATGTGAGCTATTGTTGGTGTTATTTCTGATGGCACAGTGCTGCCCTCCCTGCCTGGGACGTGGCATGCAGAGCATGCCCTGCTGGCAGGGAAGGTGGGCCCAGGGGACCTGGCCTGGCCGTGATTCCAGAGAGAGTGCCCAGGAGCTGGAGTCTGAATGAGGGAACGTGGGCACGTCTGACTGTGCGGACGCCCGTGCCCTCCACAAAAGGGTCTAAGAAGGAAGCTTTGGGCACCCTCAGTTTCAGGACCAGATGTTTCTCTAGCCCACCTCAGAGCTGGGAAGCTGAGGGGGGAACCAGAGGCTGAGGCTGGGGTTGGGCTGGGGTGGGGGCTGCCTTGAGCATTTGCTGTGGGAATGCCTGAGGCTGCCTTCCCTCGCCCTAGCCGCCTCGCAGGGTCAAACGGAGGCCTGTGCCTTTAAGATGGGTTGACATCTTCGAGATGGGAAACAGAGCTCCCAGCGGAAGGCCAGCAGTAGCTCCGGAATGCTGTTCTAATATAAAACTGGCTCTCCGAGGATTTCAACTGATACTCCCGCTGTCAGGTTTTGGAGCGAAATCACCTATTATGGTCCTGGAAAAGGCCCCTGCTTCTGGGGCTGATCCTGACTGTGCGGGTTAGCCAGGGCAGACCGATTTCTCCTCTCAGGCTGCGCAGGCCGGTCCTCCACCCTCCGCTGACTGCGGCCCTGAGACTCCCCTCTGGAGGCCTCCTCTAGCCCAGCAACCCCCGGCCCTGGGGTGTGCCCTGCCTAGCACTCAGCGTGGGCAGTGGGCAAAGCCCAGATGGGCAGGCAGTCTCCGCTCAGCTTTCTTTCCACCACTGCAGCTTCCTCCCTCCCCGGACCAGACCATCAGAGGTGTGCGCCCATTTTGCAGGGTCACAAAGTGGGGTGATGCCTGAACACTCCAGCTCCTCCTCCTGGCCAGTCAGCTCCTTGGCAGAAGGTCCCTTCTTCCCACTGTCTTTGGGTCCCTCGTTCCAGTCTGAAGACTCCCCAGCTCCTCCCCTCCTGGGTCTGGCCTCCCGCTGGGCAAGTCCTGTTCACAGGCAGGCTCTGGAGCTGGCGAGGGCGGGGTAGAGCCCCTGTCTGCTGTTTGGTAGCTGTGACACCTAGGGCAAGTAACTAGACCTTCTCAGCCTCAGTTTCTTCATCTGTAAAATGGGAATTATAATCGTATACATTGCCAGGTAAGAGCATTAGATGAGCTAGCCTAAATATAACAGCTTAGCTCAGGAGCTCACAAAGTGGGGTTCGGGGGGCTTAGAGAGTCCCAGCCCCTGTCAGGGCCGCGAGATAAAAACAATTTTCATGAAAATACTGAGATGCCATTTGCCTTTTCTCTTTCATTTTCCCATGAGGCAGAATTTTCCAAAGGTTACTGTCTCTGACAGCTAATGGAATAAGTGCTGGGTATTCTTGTTTTAACATTTTTCTCAGTGTTAATTTATAAAATGGGAAATGTCACCAGAGAGAACCTATATAAGGGAACGCTCTCTGGAGTCATCAGTAATTTTTAAGAGGGCCTGCAGCTCTGTGCTCCCCCAGCAGAGAAGACAGTGCCTGGTACAGATATTCCCAGAGGGACAGGGCTGGAAGGGACCGGAGGTCACCTGGCGTTTATGGCTTTTTAAGGCAACAGAACCCTTTTCCAAATGGAATGACACACAGAACCCCAATACAATGAACAGATAAAGCATCTCTGTCGAAGCAGGCATGGAGTCCTGACCTTAGCTTTCCTTTCACATGCTCCTGCCCAGGAGGCCCCTGGAATCCTGGAAGCTTTGGACTCCAAGAAAACGCAGTGTGGAAACTACCCATGTAGTCCAATCCCCCCTCCTGCGGCTGGGAAGGCTGGGGGACTTGGAGAGGGGAGATGAGTTACACACCTACCCCTACAAGGGTGTCAGAGCCAGGATCACCAAGACAGGTCCCTGACTCCGGGTCCATGCTCCTCCCCGTACCCCCCGCCTCCTACATACATGGCAGGCTTTGAATAAAGATTTAGCATAAGAATATGTAAACGTTCCTGGAAAATCTTGCAAGATTTCCCTGTCCTACCAAACTTCCTTCATCCCGAGAGCCGTCTGGTTTTCTAGACTGGTTCTAAGCACCCAGCTTATACTCCATGGACTCTAGTCACAGCTGTCTCTTGGGTCAGGATGACCCTGTTGATCAGGCCCACGGGTGCTCAGTTGAGAGCTACATCTAATACCGAGACTGGAGCAGCGCGGCGTTGTGAAGTCGTGGGGTGTCAGAGCTGCAGGCGGCCTTCGAGGCCATCTCTGCTCATCCGTTTGGTCACCTCTGCAGCACCTGCCCTGCACAAGGCTCTGACTCGGGGTAACAGAGAGAGACAATATTAACAACCCCAGATGCTTACCTCTGCAGCACCTGCCCTGCATGAGGCTCTGACTCGGGGTAACAGAGAGAGACAATATTAACAACCCCAGATGCTTACCTCTGCAGCACCTGCCCTGCACAAGGCTCTGACTCGGGGTAACAGAGAGAGACAATATTAACAACCCCAGATGCCTACCGTTCGCAAGGTAAGGCTCTGTGCCGGGCACTATACAGATGACCTTGGAACAAGCCGGTGTGAACTGTGTGGGGTCACTTATAACCAGATTTTAAAAAAATAAATACAGCGGCTCGTCCTCTCCCCGGGTTTTGAATCAGGGGATTCAGCTAATGGTGGGTTGAAAACTATGTTTGCCTTCCCAACCGCAGATTCCAAACCAGAGAGTCCCAAGCACGGATCAAAAGTCCTGTTTTTGATCCGTGGTTCATTGAACCCGCCGATGTGAAGCGCCGGCTGACGGTAGTTCAGTTTTTGGGGAGTCAAAAGCTATATGCGGATTTTCAGATGCATGGGGGTCAGCGGGTCAAGGGTCAAGGGGACTAGCTACATTCCTCAGGTCTCATCTGGGGACAAGCAACAGAAAAGCAGCTCCTGCCAACGCCAGTGTTCACCGAAGAGCCTGAGCATGCAGGCGGCGGGAACAGGTTCAGTCTGCAGAGGAGGATGCGGAGACTCCGCAGGCAGAGGCACTGCCAGGGCGCAGCACACACTCCTTACTGCGGCCTCCCAGGCTGTGGGTGCTCACCTGAGGGCCCAGCCGGGTCGGGCTCCCAGCGTGGGGGAAGCTGGCCGCAGTGGTGTCTGCGTGTCCAGCCCAGCGCCTGCTCTCGCTGGGTTTGTGTGAAACACTTCACGTTAGCCCAGGGTTTGGAAGCACTGAAGGCACTGGGGTGAGGGAATGCAGGGGTGGAGTTTCTGTCTCGGGTGTTCAGTGATGAGAAGTCCCTCGCGCTCTGTGACCTAGAAGGAGCGCCAGCCCGCTTGGACAAAGCTGGGTTGGAATGCCACCTCTACCCTCAGCATACAAAGAGCTTGCGCCTCAGTTTCTTATCTGTAAGATGGGGACAATACAACCTGTGTTGCAGAATGTTTGAGAGTAGTAAATGAGAGAGTGTGTGTGATCAGGCCTCGCAGTACTGCAGAAATAGTTGCGACTTTCGTCTTAGGTACTTAAAAGTCCGTTGTTACGCGGCACCAACTCCATCTGGGAAACCATCGCTAAAGAAGCCAAAGTCCAAATTTTACAAATCAAATAAAGGCCAAAACCTAAACCCTACACACACACACAAGTTCTGTTTAAATCATGTAATGCTTTTACTTATCCAGTCTTTTAAGGAACATATTTAGTGGATAAAGCTAAAATTAGTGACAGCCTGAGCATCTTCATCCAGCTTGGAATTCCCTGTGTCTGCATCCCCACGACGGGAGGAGAAATTTGCTTCCTGGGTAAGAGTTAATCATGAACCTGCCTTTGAGACTAAAAAAAAATTCCTCTTGGAAATTCTCAACGCAAATGTTGCACTGTTTTGATCTTCTGGCCATAAAGAAAATGCCAGAAAGGGAAGTGTTACGAAGACCACAGGATGTAATTCACAGGAAACCAGCCGCACTGGGGACTCTCTCTCAAAATTGGTGATTAACCCTGTGGCCTTACGGCAGCTGGGTGACCTCTCTGAGCCTCAGTCTCCACATCGGTAAACAGGACAGGGGCTAACACAGTCAGACAACAGGCCCACATGAGGCCATGGGTCACAGCAAGGGATCTGGCCACCACGACTGCCACCATTTCTGGTACTCTCTGATCAGAAACACACTGATTTGGACATGAAACAGTCTTCCAGGCTGGTGCCTTGAGCATGAGGTCACCCTTAGGAGTGGCCGCAGGTCCGACTCGGGGAGGGAGCCTCTAAAAAGTACAGGTGTTCAAGACCCCCTGAGACAAACTGGGGTTGTCACACAGCCCTGTCTGGTTCCAGGCCACTGTTATGGAACTGAAATTACAGTTTTGTGATCCCCTGCTCAGGAGAGCCCAAGCCACTTTAGGGTTCAGGGAATAGTTGATGTTCTTTATGCTGCATTCTTTCCACATACCGCATTTTTCATTTCATTTCAGCCCCCTAAACACTCCTTTGATCTTGGCAAGGTGGTGGATGGACAGCAAGCACGTTGTGAAAGAATTTTACCGGTGAGGACACTCAGGCTCAGAAAGGCAAGGATGTTTGCTCCCATCACACAGCTGGAAAAGGATGGGAGCAGGAGCCGGGGGTTCTCTGTCCAAAGCCAGTGATGTCTAGGTCGGCAATTGATGCCCACAGGCCAGATTCAGCCTGCTGCTTATTTTTGTCCAGCTAGGGAGTCAAGAATGGTCCTGACATTTTGAAAAGGTTGTAAAGGACAAAAATAAAAACAAAGAATATGCAACAACAGATGCTCTAAGTGGCCTGACAAGCCCAAAATATCTACCACCTGGCCCTTTACAGAAAAAGTTTGTCAACCCCTGGTTAAGATGGTGACATATGTCTGCTTTTGAGCTCACACTGGGATGGCCAGTGGGATGATGGGGGGACAGTGTGTCCCTCCAAAGCTTCATTATCGAAAACACCCCTCACAGCAGTTCTGAATCCTCAATGTGCCTCAGGTTTTCAAAGCTTCTGCAATCGTCGTTTCGCTAGCTCGGCTGATAGTCGGCACCTGCTTATTTGGATGCACGAGTGTTTGTCAGAGCATCACAGAGAGCCGAGGGCTTTGCAGTTCATCCTGCCCATGTTAAGTGAGAGCTTTTCATCGATGGCCAGGCTTAACATCCAGGGGCCAGGCTAGTGGCTGGTCCCCCTTCGATCAGAAGCCAGAACAATGATTGACCGCGTTCTGTGACATCCACTCTTACTTGATCAGCACAGAAATTCTATGAAGTTGAAGAGAGGGAATTGCATCCTAATTAAAAAAAAACAACACAATTTCTTTCTAGGTGATGAAAGTATGGCTCAGAGAGTATAGAGATTTGCACAGGCACACAAAATGGTGTGGCTGCTCTTTGAACCGGTGGTCTAATGAGAATGTCACGCTCTTCTAGGTGACAACAGCCGGGCGGTCCTAGTGCCCTGTGTTTAGAACACGTATCCAAAACTTGGACCTGGGCAGAAGAACGGCTGCATGGAGTATGATCTAACACAGCGACTTCCAACCGTTTCCATCTCAGGCACACACAGACTAATTACTAAAATTCTGCGGCACATCAAAAAATATATTTTTTGCCTATCTGACAAAAAAAAAAATAGGTATAATTTTGATTCATTCACACCGAATGACTATTGTTATGTTGGCTGTTGTCATTTTTAAATTTGACAGTCTAAGGCGGCGGTTCTCAACCTGTGGGTTGCGACCCCTTTGGGGGTCGAACGACCCTTTCACAGTGGTCACCAGAGACATAACAGTAGCAAAATTACAATTATGAAGTAGCAAGGAAAATAATTTTATGGTCGGGGGTCACCACAACATGAGGAACTATATTAAAGGGTGGCGGCGTTAGGAAGGTTGGGAACCACTGGAAGGGAAAGAGGTCAGTGCCCTTGGCTCAAGTATCAGGTGTTGCGTGTTTGGAGAATCCTTGCAGGCACCAGAGTGCCGCGGCGCACCGGTTGACAATCGCTGATCTAACAGACCCATTGAAACTTACCTCATTTTCTAAGAATACATTCCATTGTTTTGACCTTCTGTTTACTAGGAATTGGGATAGCACATTATTCCAAGTAGACGGAAAATTGTCAGAGACCGATCGTGATGCAAAGGAGACATTCCTATGGTTTTGTCTGGTAGAACAGGTTCCAACCCAAAGGCTACAGTTTTGTTGCCTTTTGCAGTGGTTCTCAACCTTCCGAATGCCGCGGCCCTATAATACAGTTCCTCATGTTGTGGTGACCCCCCAACCATAAAATTATTTTTGTTGCTACTTCATAACTGTAATTTTGCTACAATTATGTCTTAGGCGACCCCTGTGAAAGGGTCGTTCAACCCGCAAAGGGGTCACGACCCCCAGGTTGAGAACCGCTGCCTTATAGGGTGATCAGTTTGGCAATCTTATCCCAGCACTCTCTCTTTCAGTGATGATTAATGTTTTTCTAGTTTTAAAGATGAATCTTGCCATTTTGCTGTTTCCTGTGAAGATTGAGTTGAATACATCTTTGACACATGTTCATTATCTATTTTGCACGCGAGTCATGTCTTTGGATTTTTAAGGATTTTGACACCCTCATCCTGGTTACATGCAGAGATCTCCACAATCTAACCCCCGATCACCCCGGGAGTCTGAAGTCTCCTATCGCTGCATGTAATGACCCACGGATGAGGCAGAGAGCTTTTGGGGGACACACCTAGGTCTAGTTCTTGGCTCCACCACATCAAGCCTGTGTGATCATGGCTGTTGTACGACTTGAATGACCTCTCCCAGTCTCAGGTCCATTACCCATAAAATGGAGATAAAACCCTCATTTGTTTTCTAAAAAGTAAATAATGTACACCAGTAGAGTACAGTGGTCGAGGATACAATTCTGAGCCAGGCTGCCTGGGTTCGTTTCTTGGATTTGCTGTTTTCTAGCTGTGTGAACATGGGGAATGCATTTGACTTTACTGTGCCTCAATTTCCTCATCTGTGAAATGGGGTTAGAATCTACTTTGTAGGGTTGTCGTGAGGTTTAAAAGAGAGTCAATATAAGGTTCTTAAAACTGTAGTTGGCATATGGTAGGCGTTTAGTGACTGTTAGCTGTGATGAAGAAAATGGCATACGTGTAAATTATCTAGCAGAGCTCAAAATATTGGTAGCTCTCAAACTTCAGGGAGGCCTATCATTCAGACCCAGGTGGAACTATGGCAGGAGGCCTGTTCACTCACAAGAACAAATAGGTTCTGAGACGTCAAGAAGTGTGCCCGAGACCACCAGCCAGACCTCGAACCTAGATCTCAGGAGCTGCAGGCCAGATTCTGTCCCCTGCACAGAGTGAAGGAGCCAGGCACTGAAGGTGAAGCATACCGATCTGCCTTACCCTGTCTCAGCCTCCTCCCTGCCCTGTCTCCCCAAGGAACTCTTTCCCCTGCTGCTACGGCTGCTTCTGTCTCAACTTCGTTCTGCTGGGGGCCAGAGGACAGAGCCCGCGCCTGAGCAGAATACAGGTCAGGGACAGTCCCATGCAGTCCAGGAGCAGGAAAAGTGGCAGCGCGGGTCCGCTACCTCCTGCAACCTACCACTCCCTGGGGGCCTCAGCTTCATGCTAATGCCTCCAGACAAAATAGTTAAGGATTTCCTTGCCAAACCCGCACCACACCACATACTCGACATACCAGACATTCCCCGGATGGCTGGCTTTGTAGGTGATTGGCCACAGCTGTCTGGAGCTGAGCAGAGGCAGATGTCTCTGAGGGCGCAGGAATGGAGGTGGGGGTTGGGGGGGTGGAGGAAGTCGGGGAGGACCTGAGCCTCCCAGAGTCTGGAAACTGGACTGAGACCTCTGCTGTCTACAAGTTTGTCCGTTACCGTTTTCCACCCCCGTACACTGGAATCCAGGCATCACTGAAATCGCGCCCCAGGGGTGTGTTGCAGGTTAAGAGTCATTCAAATATTTACTGAAGACCTACTATGAGTCTGGTGCCATGTTGAGCCCACAGGACAGCACTCGATCAAACTCGTGAACACGGAAGAAGCGGGTTTTTCTTTGGCCACATTTTCAAGATTGCTTTCATGGAGGTGTGAGGGATGGGGAAGCACCTCGCAGGCAGCCAGATCCTTGCTGGCCTTTGCCCACTGACTGCTGCCCGAGGTCGGTCACCACCTTCGGCAGCACATCCGTCTGAGGCTGCCTTACACATGGCAGGAAGGTATCGGTCAGGGATTGGGAAGTCTGGGAGAATTCGAGTTCGACAAGCTAATCAACAGCGTCAGCACAGAGACAGATTCCGTGATTAGCCTCCTCTGCCCTCCTTGGGGTAGGCTCGGTCCGGAAGCTGGCTCTGCCCCGTCGGAGAATCGGCTTCGCTCAGCACTGACGCGGGGAGGCAGGCTAATGCCGCCGCAGACATCTCCTCCGGGCGGCGCCCATTCCAGAACCCATCCGCGGCGGGGATGGTGTTGTCCTTGGACCAGTGACGCTTGCCCTTGCTTGAGGTCAGCTCTCCTAAAACCTACTACTGCATTTTCACAGGGGAGGAAGAAACCCATGTTGGGGAGCGAAATGAATGCCGCATATGTCCCCACAGGCTCGGAGATGGAATGACTTACTCAAGCATGTCCATCTGAAGTCCCAACCCCGTGTGGTAGATGCTTTTTTTCACTCCATTGTGCTGCCTTACGAGGCAAGAACAGGGAAGGAAAAAGGATTCGGGAGTCAAAGTTCAGGTGTCTTTTTGAGGCCCTGGAGCTGCAGGAGGAAACTCTGGGTTTGTGAAGGAAATCCATCATCCCCAGCCTCTCCCTTTTCTTCCAGGTGACGTTCACATGTCACTGGGATTTGGGCCACAGGCACCATTTACAGGGACCAGCTCATAGCATCCGAGTCCCTTTCAGTATTTCATCAACAACCCCATCCTGGCGGGAGCCCATCTTCTGGATTTTGCCGAATAAGAGAGATTGCTATGGGAGGTTTCAGCACATTTAGGATCAGGTTGTGTTTCCTTGCAGCTGTCTTAGGAAGGGAACTCTAGGAATGCAGTGTTCACAGAAACTATTTTAGCAGCGGTGTTGCCCTGTGGCACGGTGGGGCCACTCGCAGGGGTGAGGAAGGAAGAGGCCAGCTGTGGCGTGTGGTAACTGTTTGGGAAACAAACCTCCTTCTTCCTCCTTCCTCCTTCCTCCTCCTTCCTCCTCCTCCTCCTTCTCCTCCTCCTCCCCCTCCTCCTCCTCCTTCTTTTTAATGCTTATTCAAGTTCAAATCAGCCAGAGTCCAAAACAGCCGCTTCCCAGGTTATAAACACTGGTTGTAAATCCCTTGGTCTAAAGTTTATCACCCAGGCAATCAGTCTTTCTTGCATATCTCACATATCCACAGGGTGGAGCTGGGAAGCCCCATGACAAGATGTGATCCCCGCCTGCAGCCTAGATGAGGTTGCTGCAGGCGAAATTGTACCTAGTAACACGAGACGAGACGAAGCTACCTGTGCTGGGGGGAGGGAGACAAACATTGCAGTAGGATTTTAGGACCCGGCTTTCCAGGTTATGATCCTTGGAACACTTGTCCCTCACGATATACTGGAATTAAAAAAAAAAGTGCTCTGAGGCCCCCCCAAATTGGGGCAACACTATATACTGTATGTTCCTTTTGGAGATACCCAGTGTGTATGAGTATCTTACAGGCCCTGAGACAGATCACAGATGTCTTCAGGTATAAACTTGTTTAACTTTAATACTATGATTCTGAAATTTATTTGCCCATGAAAGAAAGGCCCCTTTTCCCTCAAGGAAAACAGGAATGTCTTATATATTAGTGTCCACGGAACCACAGTGCCCCCTGTGGTCAAAACCGGCCAGGCCACTTAACAATGAGGCGCAAACTTGGGAGCAAAGGCCTTCCTTCCTCCCTGTAACCCAGGAACAGCCCATCAGGGGCAGAGCTGCAGGGTCAGGAGCCGGCTGTTCAGCGAACATGGGTCCCTCCAGGATGCAACCCCGGGACCGGGGCTGTCAAGTTGCTTCATGGTACCCAAACCAAATACCCATCCATCAGGTGAGCGGATGGTGAGCTCGCAGGCATGAAGAATGCGTCTCTTCTCTGCTTCCCTGTCTCCTCCTGACTTTGGATGAAGCCCTGATTCCACAGAGCACCACTGCGGCCTCTGCTATTACTCATCCCTCCAGTTTCAGACCTCTTTGTGGCCCTCTCTGCACCTCCTCCTTCCTGCCTGCACGCCTAGGCCCCAAATGTTCTCTCCCTGCCCATCCACTACCCCGCCTGCTTCCCATCCTCCGAGGGCCTGCTCCAGCCCACCTCCCCCCCAAGAACCCAGCCCCGGTCACGCTCCTCAGATGCCCTGCGCCCTGCCAGCCTTCAGCCTAACAGTGGGCACCTTGCCTGTGCTCACTTCCCGTGCAGGAGACTCCTTCTCTGTGCCTTTTACCCGCTGCTCGTCTTCCCTCGTGCTCACAGCGTCCGGCCCCCTCCTGCTCGCCCCTCACCGGACTGAGGGCCTGGCTCAGAGCCCTCCTCACTCCGGGCCACACCTAGGACACCGCCAGACTTTGGGGAGCCCAGAAAGCATTTCTTCCACATTCAGTTCTGGGCTTAACTGAATCAGAGTTCTCTTTCCAAAAATGAGCCACGGAGGAGGGGTGTGTGTGTGTGTGTGTGTGTGTGTTGGGTGGAATGGGGGGGGACCCCCAGCAGACAAGAAGCTCCTAATAAGGCCCCAGGTGCTGGAGCCTGTTCCTGCCCCTCCCAGGGGCCAAGGCATTCCTGCCCCTGGGCACGCAGGGCATCTCACTTTGGGAAGCTCAAGCAGCAAACTGTTCAGTCACGTTCTGCTGCGGGTGGAGAATGCGCAAATGAAAACACGGGTGATTACGGACCATCAGGGTTACTCTGCGCTGGTGTTTCAGACTAGGGCAGAGTTCTGTTCTGAGAACAAGACTCTAAACCAAGATTTTGGAGACACTCAAGTGAGTGAGGCCACGCTGGCTCTCTGTAATGTGCCTGTTAAAGAGCAAGCCCTTAGCTGGGCGCTCACTCAGTGACCCTCAGGGCGCCCCCTTCTCTCCTTACACCTGCGAGCTCGACATCCTCTCCCGCCACCCCCACCGCCCCAATCCTCCGTCCCAGTCGCCTCCAGCCTGTCCCAGGCTCTGCCCCAGCACACGTGGTTGCTCCGCTCGGAGGTCCTTCTCCTGCGTCTGCCTGAACTCTACCCAGTCTGCCAGGCTCAGACTCCTTCTCCACAGACTGTTGGTTAAAAACTGGAGCTTTGCAAACACACGGGAGTGTGAGTCTCTGCTTTGCCCTCACCAGCTGCGTGATCTTAACACAGTGGCTGGGAGACCCCAGCTGTGCTTGCTGTGTGGTCTCGGGCAAGTTACCTCCCCACTCTGTGACTGGGCCTGGTCCTCTATAGAGTGAGAATAAGAGCGTTTATGTGTCACGCTCTGTCCGCTGCTGTGGGAGTAAACGGAGGGAAGAAGGTCTGTGCCTGCCTGCGGCACTCAGCGCTGGCTTTGCCGACAGCAGAGGCCGCTCCCAGCGGTAAGAAAGAAAGATCCCTTCTCCTTTGAGACCACATGGAGGGACCTGGGGAGTATGATCCTAAGCGAAACAAGCCAAGCAGAGAAAGACAAATATCACATGATCTCACTTATTTGTGGAATATAGTGAACAAAACAAGCTGAGGAACAAAATAGACCCAGAGACATAGAAGTAGGGGACAGACTGACAACCCTCAGAAGAGAGGGGTTGGGAAGAGGGAAGAGATAAACCACAGAACTTATATGTACGTATGCGTAACCACCGACATAGACAACGATGCTGGGGCAGGGCGGGGATGGGGAGGAGGGTGTCAATGGAGGAAAAATAAAAAACATCTGTAACAAAAATAAATTAATAAAAAGATTAAAAATTAAAAAAAGAGAGAAAGGCCCGCTCCCCGCGAGGAGAGCCCGCCCTGACCGGCGCGGCCCCTCATGCTGCGGTACCTCCCACCAGGGGCTCAGGGGCTCGGCTCATGGACTCTCCTTGCTCGGCTTTCCTTGCACAACAGCTTGGGACCCAGCTGACCCCTGAGTTGCTGACCTCTGTTAGCACATCCCCCAGGACAGAGCATCTCCAGATCTGCCGGCACAATGACTCACGCGGTAAGCGCCCTGGCCTGCCACGGGCCCCTCAAGTGTCCCTGGCCGCCCTCCTCTCCATGCCTGTCCCCAGGCCAGAAGCCCTGCCATGGGAACTGCTCCCGGTGCCCCTAAGCACTCGCCACTTGGTAAATCCAGGCCTTTGCGCGTGTGCTTCCTTCCCACTGCCGGAATGCCGTTCCCCCACCTCCGCCTGGAAAACTCCTGTTCCTTAGCAGTTAGGTCAAATTCCCTTCCCAAAGCCTTTCCCAACTCCAGAGCCCTGTCCTTTTCTCCCATGCCCCGGCACAAGTTTATTCTCTATACTGTGACCTTCTCCAGGAATAAGGTAGGGTCCCCAGTGTCCTGCACACAGTAGGCGATGGGACCCTTGGTAAAGTCTGTGACCGTGGGTCAGCCTGGTTCAGCGGCACAGAGGGGCGGAACTCCTGCAGACACCCTGCACCCGCCACGCTGGTGCCCTGCGGAGGCCTGGTGTGCCTCTCTGCAAAAGGCCCTAACACCTTCTCCTCCAACGTCAGCTCCCGTCTCTCCTTCCGGGACTTCACCTCAGGCTTCCCGCCTTCGTGCAGGGGTCATCGGTCCCATCCCTAGTCTAATCAAGTCAAAAGGGAAAACATTATCCATTGGCTTAGAGATCCTAAATCACCATTTCATGAGGGAACACAATCCTCTTAGTTGTTAGACATACCAGTGGTACATTCTCCGTTGCTACGGCGACCCTTGGACGTAGCCCTCTTGCCTGCCCGCTGCAGGCCCTCTGCAGGCAGGAGGGCGGCTTGGCTGTCAGAGGCGAGGCTCACCTCCCGGCCCAGAGGCCACGTGGTTTGGAGAAGCACAGGTGCGCCCTCGTTAGCTGTGCAACCCTCCAATTGGGGAACACCCGCGGTCCACGTGGCCCGAGCTACTTGTCCAGGAAGACGGCTTCTATCAGAGGAAAATCACGGCATCTTTCTTCTTATGGTCTATTTCCTCTTTGAAATTCATCTTGAGTCAGCAAAGCTGCATGGAATGCAGGGCACCCCTGGCTCTGCCGTCACACTCGCACACGCACACGCACACGCACTCGCACACGCACACACCTCCCCTCTCCTCCTGGTCACTGGTGCTGGTAGTCAGGGTGGAGTTCCTCCCACATGGTACAGATTCATTCTCCTCTGTCTCCACGTTCCTCCCATTCCCATGAGACTCTCACACAGGTTCATTCCTTTAAAAGTTTATTTCCGGTGAATAAAAAAATAATTTATGTGACCAGATCAATAGAGTGAAGACATTATGACATGCAGCAGAGTTTAACTTCCCTATTTGGTTCTGGATTTTGCAGCTCAGTAAGAAGGCAGCTGAGCGAGCCCAGCCTCCTGGGCCGGGAGACAGCGACGGGCTACCCACCCGTGGGTGCTCCCGGAGGGCTGGGAGGGGGGCTCAGAGGAGGGCCGAACTCGCACCTCTTGTACAAGAAAGGAATGCACTGTTTGTTTTTCAAGTGGTCAACAGAAGCTCTATCACGTGCCTGTTCCTAACGACCATAAACACAACATGCCCAGCAGATGCTCAGAAAGACAGAGCAGTTGTCTCAGGGACTTTTAAACATGATACTTGGAGACCCTGAGGGAAGACACCTGCCCCCGAGGCCACCCCGAGGCCACCCCGAGGCCGGCACTTGGAGACAGTGGGGAGGGGGACCTGCGCCTCCAGCACACTGTCAGGCCCTTTGGCTTCCTGAGCTCCACTGCCTCAGCCTGAAGAGGACATGTGCCCCCAATTCCTGGGGTTCTCAGAAGGCTCCCAAGCAGCCGTTGTCATGGCTGGCAGAGGGGTGCTTTCTCCAGGAGTCTGAGAGCTGAACAGCCTGTGCTGGGTCTTCAGGGCAGAATCTCCAGGGGCCCTGCCAAAACCTGCACTCAGAGCTGGGGGAGCCTTGGGGTTCACTGCCAAGGAGGAGGCGGGCTCCTTGGTGGGGAGACCGGAGTCCCCAGGAGTGGAGGCTCACACCATCACCCTGCTGCCTGGTCTCCCAGCGAGGCTGTGGCCTTGGGACTACTTTGGTGGCAGGGTTCACTCTCTTTTGGTTATAACATATGGATAAACTAGGAATGGCTCTGGTTGCCTGTAAACCCACTGACTGGTAAGCCCTCGGAAAGCAAGCAGGGCAGGCCGGCGAGAAGCCCGAAGGGACTCCGTGATCCCGCACCGCTCCAGCCGCTCACCCGGGCCCCGGCCCCGACGGAGGGCTGCCCAGGACTCTCGGTACCCGCTCGCCCAGGTCACAGGGCTGCACCAGTCTGACGCCAGCAGTTTACACAGGGCTAGCTGTTTCAAATGGGGCTTTAGCATTCTCTTGAAAGGCAGAACCAACAAAATCCAAACTCCCAAATCACTGGGCGGTTCTGAAGTCCAGTTCAAGTTCCTTTTCTGACCTCGAGAGACAGCAATGCCCAGGCGCACAGATCAGCCCAAGGCTCCAAGCCCGCGTCCGCTCCCCTCCCGGGGCACACCCACAGCCCCCCTCACCCAGGTGCACTGCTCCGGCTCAGGCCGGGCCATTTTACACTGAGACCACGCTCGTTAGAAGCTCTGCAATGTCAACTCACCCAAAAGGCAACTCCTATCGACATTATTTCCCTTTGAAGAACCAGAAGCCCCCCTCAATGCCTGGAACACCTGCCGTGGCCCCGGTACGTGACGCCCAGAGCACAGCCTTCCAACCACCCGAGACGAGGGCAGGCCGCGCAGCCGTGAGCACGCGCGTGTGGGGTGGACCCGGAAGGGGCAGGCGGGTCCTGGCAGAACACTCGGACAGGGCACTGTGCCGTCCGTCAGAAATACACCTGGCTCCATGCCTGTGCTGTCACGGAGGACGGCCTTTCCAGGTGGCTTGTCTCCGGAGGCTTTTCTCTGTCAAATGCAGCAGGGGTTTCAGTGACTGAGGCAGGGACAGAGAACTCGCTGCCTGTCCCAGCCTGGCTCCTGGGATGCCAGGATGTGACAGGGGACAGGTGGAAGGGAAGAAGCCACTGTGCAGCCTGGAGGGAAAGGGAGTGTGGGCGAGGCACGGAGGGGGGCCCCCGAGTCCTGTGATGAGGGTGTCATCACAGCCTGACTGTGAGCCTGGGGGTCTGACCCTCAGGAGTCCCAGAAAGCACCCTATGCGCGTCCAGAGTCGTGTCTCGGGGGACAAGCCCCAGTCCACCGGTCTCTGTTCACCCTGAAGCATGAGGGGGGCCACCCAGGTCGGAGATGAGGAGCTGCCCTCAAAAGGGGCGAGCCCAGGACTCACCGGCTGGCTCCTCCTCATAGCCGGCGCCTCCACCCCGCCCTATGCGCTCCCCACCTGCGTATGTTGCCGCTGTGTCCTCCAGCTTTCTACTTGTCTGGGAAACAGTGATGTGTGGTGCTAACGAGCCTCATAAATATGAGGAACTGCCAAGGGTTTCATTACCCTGTAAAACCACGACGGACTAGTCTGCTAAAGCGAGGCCCTTGGCAAGGTCTGCAGGTGGCACCTTTTGCGGACCAAGGCATCAGGGCTCCCCTGGGTGCAATTCTGACACTGTGCTGTGGACGTGGTGGACGTGGTGCTGCGTTACTGCAGAGACGTCATCAGCTTAGAACACCACACGCCCCCCCTCACCATTGTCTCCCCTCCGTGAATTCTTTCAGACACTTGCTCCCTGGCATTACGACCTGTCCCACAAACCACTTCATGTGCTATCTTGGGTCAAGGCTCAGATTACAGGTAAATTCAAGGTCTTAAAATGCCCTTCCAAGGAGAGGGCTCCGAAAAGAGAGAGCGTGCATGTCTGTGTGTGTGTGTGTGTGTGGGGGGGGGGGATATAAAATTCTAGAAGAGTGACATCCAGAAGATGGACCCTGAAAATATCACATAGCTGCACATAGAAGATGCAATAATAAGCAAAACCGTTTTGTTAAAGGTTCTTATTGCTTTTAGGATGCATCTAGCTTTTAGGAATAGCAAGACAGGAAAAATGTCCACCTTAGGAAGGAGGGAAGGTAACACACTTTTAAACAAATGCCTTCCAAGTCTGAACTCTGACCACTGTAAGAGCAGAGAAGCCGATGCGGTCCACCAAGGAGCTGCTTTATTTCGGCTGAATCCTCCCCTTGCATGCTCACCGGGGGATGTTGAGCTGCCTGTCATCGGGGGCCGTGGGTTTGTGTGATGGACTCGTAGGAACTGAAACAGCCTCTGCAGAGTAAGGAGCCCACACACTTTATTACAGCCCCTGCTCACCAAGCCCTGACCGTGACCCCACACCTCTGCCCTTTGGATTATGGGAGAAAAAATAACCGTTCGATTTTCTGGGCCACAGAATACAAGATGGGTCTGGATGGTACAGGGAGCGTACACACGGAGGCAAGGAGGCGTGCACACAGGGACCGGAGGTCCTGCCCCTGCGGGAGCCAGCGCTTCACACAGGAGGCTGGCCCTGGTCGTCCTCCACAGTCCACGCTGGTTCCCGTTTCTGTCTTTTATTAATGTGTTCAACTCCCCCTCCCCCCACCTCCTGAGAGGGAGAGGAGGGTCTGGGCATCTACGGCATCCATGATTTCTTCGAGCCATTATTGTTTTTCCTATTAAGATTTCACGACAGGCCCAGGGTGGGCCTAGAGGACTGACAGAAAGCACAGGTGTCTGAGGATGACATAATACTGACTTCTCTTTTTTGGTAACAGTCCACGACATGTGCGCCCCTCTCTCCTGAGATATGTGAGGCAGGAGGGAGGCGGCGGAGGAGCTGTGGGTGGGACACTGTACCGTGTGACATCACGATCATGCAGCTGGTGCCCGACAGGACAGCGGTGTGAGCACGAGCACGCAGGGTGGCCCGGGGGCGGCGGCTTCCCGGTGAGCGCCCCGCCTCTCAGGAACACTGTCTGTCCAGTTCTCGCAGAGCCGTCCCCAGGGGCTCGCCAGCGTGGCTCTGGCCTTAGCCTTCGTCCTCCCTCAGCTCGGTGGGTAGGAATTTATACTGCTGCTGGCGGATCTGGGCCAGCTTTTTCCTTGCTTCTTCCAGTTCTCGCTCTTTCTTCAGCATTTCCTCCTGGGCAGCGATAATCTAGAAGGAAAGCAACACGCTGGGTGGATGTGAAACTTTCTAGGAAACAGCTCCCCCTCCACTGCTCGCCTCCTGAGCTCCCACAGCGTCTGCTACAGTGGGACGCAGCAGTGCTCTGATACAAGCCTCCGGTCCGCCTTTGGGCTTTGAGACCGACGACCCAGTTGACCCAAGGAAACAAGCTGACTTCTGGCCACTGATCTAATAGCAAACATACGTCATCCCGACTATGCACTGGGCTCTGGTAGGCACTCTGGGTGGAGTGTCCCATTATCTTCTGGGCAACACTGTGAACTATGCCCATCGACATCCGTTTCCCAAGGAGGAACCTGAAACTGACAGCAGCCACTTCCCGGAAGTCCCCTCGCTAGTGGGGCAGAACCTGGCCCAGGTATTCAAGCCAAAGCTGGAGTCGTGAACTACTGGATGACTTTCATGTATTTATTTCATGCTTCTGCGGTCTGATCTGAGGAATATTAGTACATAGGTATGTGAAAAAGGTAAATTTGTATGCAAGGAAGTCAAATAGACTTCTTTCCTGTGGGCCTTCTCAGAGCCTTTACCAGGCTGGTGATCACTGTGCTACGCCGAGGTGGGGGTAGAGGGGGCAGTATCCCACAGACTTGTTTGATCAGAGACCCTTCTTCATGGAACTTCCCATGGAACTAGTATATTAAGAAATAGGATCTGGCCCTGGCCAGTTTGGCTCAGCGGTTAGAGCGTCGACCTGCGGTCCGGAGAGACCCGGGTTCGGTTCCCGCTAAGGGCACGTACTTCGGTTGCAGTTTGTCCCTGGCCCTGGTTGGTCGTGCGGGTGGCAGCCACTCGATGTGTCCCTTTCATGTCGATGTTTCTCTCTCTCTCTCCCTCCCACTCTATCTGTACAGAAAATGGAAAAAATATCCTCGGGTGAGGATAAAAAAAAAAAAGAAATAGGATCTGGTAAGAGTGGATCCAGTGTATTTCCAAAGACAGGGACTGGTTCAGGAAGAGCTAAGGCAGGCACAGGACTGAGTGACTTCAGTGGCAGGGTCTCGGTGCCCCTGGCGCTCAGACCAGGGGAGCGGATCTGTGCCAGCACACAGCCGGAAGAGCAAGCCTGACTCCCCGAAGTGCCCTCCTCATTCCCACGCGCATGAATGCAACCTGGCGAACGTTGGGCTACTCCCCTCCTACCTGGTCTACTCTCAGAAACATGGTGGGGAGGGGTCACCATTCATTCTCTCTTTTGAACCAAATATCTTGAGTGGGTAGCAGAGCCAACTGCATACTTTTATTTACATGATAGTATCACTGTCCTCCCATTTCTCTCCTCCTTTTTTAATAATAGAACCCCTGATTTTCAGCTAGGCATGGGACTAAGAATACGGCACCGCCCAGCCTCCTTTACAGTGAGGCCGGCCCTGTGACTGAGTGCTGACCAATGGCAAGTGAGAGGAAGTGAGGGATGCAACTTCAGGACGGCGCCGGCCCCTCCTCTACCTCCTCTTGCTGGCTGGAGAGCCCAGGTGGTACTGAGCTGTCCTGGACCAAGTGGCCAAGGGCAACATCTCAGGGACGGTTCAGCAATAGGGACATAAAGTCTGGGTTTCAGGCACAAAACCACCACTGCACCATTCCTAGACTGTCACACGGGAGAAATACACGATCGTCTTGCTTGAATCACTGGTACTGCGTGTCTCTGTTATAACACAATGCCAATCGTGGGCGTGCGCACTGTCCGGATTTCATCACAAACCTGAGCAATGCCCCCTACGAATTTTGTTTTCACTACAACATCGTCATCATCAGCTTTGCCAAACGCTGCCTTCTGGGCGGCACGAACAAGATTGTCGGAGGCTCTTTTCACAGCATTTCCTGCCGCCTGGAGGGGACACAAAACACACATCACGGCATTAGAAACAGCTGTGAGGATCACGCAGGAACAGACATGAAGGCACAGTTCATGGGACTATGAATCTATTTATCACTCAATTATAACACATGACTTCTCTCTAGTTAGTATCCATCTGTGTGTCCATCCATCCGTCTGTTTGTCCGTCCATCCATCCACTGATTCTACCAACATTGGCACCTACCTAATCTTAGCTCATTCACAGATGAATGAAATCCAGTTCCTGGCCCCCGAGGAGCACGCAGTTTTGAGGGGAATTACAACTATGTAAACAGATGATTGCAGCACTGTGATGTGTTAATTTAGACGTGCTTGAGGACTCTGCTCAGACATCACTTTCTCTGTCCCCCTCGGACCTGCCCTCCCCGCGCTCCCGGAGTGCTCTGTGCTGGCCTCCCTGCAGCCCTCACCACACTTGCTGCCTTTCTCCCCCTGGACGGTGAACAACTTGAGGCAGGGCTGTGACTGAATCTCTGCACCCCCAGCATCTGGCCCAGTGGCTGCCCAGGGCTGGCGCTCACTGAATGTGTTTTGGTCAAATAAGGGCCATGAAGGCACAACCTACCCCTGCATGGAAGGGCTGGGAGCCCCACAGTTAACACGGACGTTAGAGATGTACGTCCAGGGTCAGAGCTGGGCTTCACGCTACCTGCTGAAACGGGCGGTTGGAAAGACAGGTGAAGGGAAGCTTTTCCGTGTGGAGGCAGGATCTGCAGGAAGGGGTACGCCCACATGTGCTTACTCTGAATGCTGGGGACTCGTCTTCTGCCGCCTGAGGTTTGGGATTATCTCGCGACGGTGGTCAAAGCTTTATTAAACCTCCTGAATTCCTTGCCCAGCGCCCTCAGAGTCAAGGATTTGAGCTTGGGGGTTAAACCTCAGAAACTTGAGAGTTTTTCTCATTCAACATTCACTGGCTCATCGGGTAGGTGAGCTCACGTGACACAGAGGGACTGCGAGGGCCTGCACAGGCGGGAAAGGGAAGCCAACCCATCTTCCACAATAGTTGTCATGTGCTTACTCACAAAACAGCTTTACAAGGTCAGAACTCATTAGCCCACCTTTCTGCTGTCGAAACTGAAGTAACTTGTCTAAGATCCTGTAGCTCATAAGTTATAGAGCTGGGATTTGAATAGGTCTGTCTCTAGCCCCAGAGAACCTCTGGGTCATTGTAAGGAACTCACACATGACATTGCAGCATCCAGCTAAGTCGGCAACAGTGATAACAAGGATGCAGTATTGTATCTGTGTAGAGCCTGAGGCTTACAAAAGCATGTTCACATGCAGTGCAGGTATCTCCATTCCCATTTTACAGATGAGGCAAACTAAGGCCGAACAGTTTTGAGTGATTTGTGTATGATCACACACTGCATACATGGCAGAGGCAGGACTTTAACCCCAGTCTCTCTTAACTCAGGAAGTTGTCCTCAAACATGTTCCCCAAACCCAGGAACCACACATTCACAAACGTGCTGCTCCCCACTTTCCCCTGGGGTTACCCTGGGAATCAGATGAAGGGGAGGGAGGTGTGTCAGACTCTCAGGAGGACCAAACGGCAGAAATGTACTTTAGGACCTCCAGCATAAAATAAGAGTTCTGAGCTTTGGTGGAATTATTCAAATATTTCTGCCACTTATGAAAAATTACTCATGATTTATATAAAGATTTTTTTTAGAACATAAACAATCTGCATTATAACACTTATAATAAAAATCTAGAAAACTGAAAACAAAATGTCCAAAGTATAGGGAGATTCTGGCATAATCAGTTGATGTAATATCATGCAATCATTACAAATGAGACTCATGAAGAATGGACCAGTTAGCTTTGCACAGAGAAATCATGAAGACGTTCCTTCAAGGAAAAAGATATGCATGATAAAATGTTCAGTGAAAAAAGCAGGATGTCTCTTGCTATGATTACAACCAGACACGATTATTTTGTACACAGATAAACACAGGAAAAATAGTAACATTTGACTTGTAATGATATTGAGGCTGTGTGACTTTTTATTCAAACGTTTCTTTCGCTGTGTTTAACATACTCTGTAATTAAAACCATCAAGAAGACACGCACTGAGAAGGACTCGACTGTCACCTTCCCAAGCCTGTTCTCTGGGCTCTGGGGACGTTAGCGCACCCCAGTCCTCGCCTCCCTTCGCTAGCAGGGAGTGAGGGCTCCCACTGCAACAGGCACCGTCTCAGGCGTGCGAGATGCAAAGACAAGGATTCGGTGCCACCTTGTCAGAGACAGATCTAAAGACGCATGGGGCAGGCCAGGTAACAGGAACTGGAAGAGGGGTCTGGCTGGGGACTCTGGCAGGAAAGAGGAGGGGCTGACTGCCTGAGGCCTGGGGGTCAGGAAGGGCTTCCCAGGAGAGGTGACTGTGGAGTTGAGTCATGGGGGACAAGCTGGAGTTCCCCGGCTAGGCTGGTGGGGAGGGGCCCCGAGGCACGAGACCAGAAGGCACAGGTGGAGAATGTCAGCTTGGTGGGGCAGCAGGGCGCGGGATGCATGGTCGCACGTGGCAGGAAATGAGAAAAGTGGGACAGAGTTGGCTGATGGAAGGCCTGGTGGGTCATGCCAAGGAAGTGAGACTGTCCCCTCTGGCGACACTTACCCGCTCCAACAGGAGTATTTTCCCACCAGCATCAGTGACCATTACCTGTAGCCGCCTCATGGCCTCTGAGTCCTGATCGGCCTTCACCTTGCAGGCCACAAGCAGCTGAGCCGTGGAAGCGGCGACCTGCTTGGCGGATGAGATGAGCTTTTCCTCGCTGGCATGTCCCTGCACAGAGGCATTGGCCGCCTCGCAGAGACTGCTGGTCGCAGCTGCCACCATGCGGGCCTAGGACAGTCAACAGAGACATGACCCCAGGCCCAAACCTCCCGCAGGGGCCCCAAAAAGCAATTGGGGAGAAAGGAGAAGGCGACTCACGGCAGAAATAAGCCCTTGTGACCACTGTCCGTCATCCGCAGCATTGGCGGGGATGGATCCCACCTAGAGAGTGGAGGTTAGACATCTGCAATCAGAGCTGGAAGGACAGGTGACTGCAGCCCCTTAGACTCTGCACTGCCCGGAACTAGCGAGAACCCCCCTCAGACACACAGCACCACCAGGGACTCCATCAGCGCAGCACCCTTTCCCAGGCGGGATGCTGGCCCCGAGACTGCAGCAGCACAGCCGGGCTGGTCCCCCGGGCCACAGGAGTCCCTCAGCACAGCCTGGCTGGTCCCCGGGCCACAGGAGTCCCTCTGAAATGCTCGAACAGCCTCCGCTTAGTTGCCGGTATTGTTTCTGGGAAAAGGGCTCAGGAATGACAGGTCGGGCTGTTTTCACTCACTCATTTCCTTTGCCGACCTTTCTCCCTTTCAGACATGGGAGCCCGAGGCCTCTCCTTTCAAGGGCCAAGGGAAACTTAATTCTCTCCCGATCACAGAACCTGAAACCACACTGTGATTTTGCTGGGAGATGAGGCGAAAATGGGTGGTACATTTCCTTCAGTAAAATTAAGTGCAGACCCTGAAGGCAATACAGACTGTTGGGTGGTGGTGGGCAGGGGGAGAGAATTAAGAGGCTAGATGTAAGATGATCTCTGTTTCTCTCTAGAAATTATGGTAACACGTGAAATATTTTCTATTCAGACGGAGAGAGAGTATCTGAGAGGATACACCTTTACACTTGGGGGAGGTGAGGGGAGAGGTAATTGATGACTCTATTTGAATATGAAATCGAGGATCTGTGATGATTACAGGAATCACATCGGAGCTTGGTGAATGCCAGGTAAACCCCGAGATCCTGCATATAAGCCTGTAGTCCACCCAAGTCCAGTGGAACCTCCTTTTCCAACCTTTTAAATGCTTGGCCACCTGAGTGTCTTGGAGGACAGGGGCTCTGTCACGTCCAGGTTAGATTCCCTCCACTCCAGCAGCGTGTGTCTGGCACAAAGTTGGCCCTTTATCAATGAACTGAAATTTTTAGATAGGATATTCTTCTCCGTGATCCACTTTGCTCTTTACGTACTGATGGGTGAACAAGCACTTGGTAAGTAAGGTTCGCCCGCACTATGTCTACAGGAGGTAAGTGGGAAACCACGGAGCAGACTGCAGGCCACTCAGGAAGACGTGCGTATGTTAACACTGGATAACATACCACACGATGCTGCAGGAACAAAAGCCAGGGTATGTGGTTTGAGAGGAAGATGAGGCTAACTCACAAGAGACTTCCTGGAGGAAGACGGCCGGCCACGGTTGGGCACAACCTCTCTGTGCTACGCTCTCGGGTCGAGGCGCAGTCCTACCTATCTGCACGCTGCAGCCACGGCCTTCCGCTGGCAAACAGAGTGACTGCCAATTGTGAGGACCCAACTTCCCAAACCCACAACATGACAGGGTTTCTGTGGTGCCTTTGTAGCTGAGAGGCTCTCTGCAGACGCAGCTTGGATGAGGGGTTTTCAGGTTGTACGGGAAAAACGGGACATGAGTACTTTAAATTGGAAGACCTTCCCATAGCCAGGATTAATCAAATGTACTGTTCATTCTTTGGATTATTGGAAAAAAAAATACTACACTTTTCTGCTAATACAGACGGAATGGGCGACAGGAGATGAAGCACATCCCAAACATCTCAGGTTTAAAACCGGACTGGTCTTTTGGCTAACAGGCTCCCTCGGAGTTGGACAGCATTTAGCTACATGGTGCTAAAAAAATGAATGGAGCCATTGGGCTTGGAAGATAGTATTATAAAGCCCCTGACTATGGTGCTTCACAGCCATCCACCAGGAAAAAGTGACAGCTACGTCTTTAAATAGCCTAGGGTACCGTGGGAACACGCATGTCTTGCTCAGGCACTGATCGCTGCCCAGAGTGGGATGCTTTCCTTAACCAGAAGCAGATGAGAGGCCGGAAGCCAAACCCGGCCCTCTGTTGGTCAGGGTTAAGCGGAGTTTGCAGTCAGCTGGACTGGCAATTCCGTGAGGGAAGGCCCAGCACTGGTCCCGCGGGCAGGCCGCAGCGTCCCATCGCTCCCTCCCAGGCTCACCCTGTGATCGTCCCACTGCTCGGCCAGCGGTTCGCCTACCTTTCCCTGGGCCACCAGCTCCCTCTGGGCTGCCGAGGCCGATTTGACCAGGGCACTGGTGGCAGCAGCAATGGATTTAGCAGCTTCCAAGATCTGTTCTTCAAAATCCAGGGTCTCGTCCGCTTGCTAGAACCAAAAGAAGACAGCGTCACGTGCAATTCATGTCCACAGAGGGCGCTTTCTGCAAACTACCTACTGCTGGGCCCCGGCTCTCGTCGGTCCGCAGACCAGACGGCTTTTTGTTGACAACCACGCCCGGGGCAGAAGGGCCCAGGCTGGCAGGCTGGCCCCCCACCTGCTGCCTCCGGGGCCCCTCTCGGAAAGGGGAAAGCTGCCGGCACTGACAGGCTGCACATGTTAAGTCAGGACATTCTAAGGCAGACTATTTTTCTGGGCCAGAATCTTTAGAGACATAAATTCACTGTGAGTAAAATACCTTGAATGGTTCCATCAGCATAAATAACCAAAATCAAAATAATCAAAACCCAAAGAGTGGGTGGGTGGTGGCACGTTCCTCCAAGGCTTAAGGCTCAAAAACAGGCTGGGAAAAGGAAAGATGGCCATCAGTCGGGAAAGACCTTATTTTTCTGGGGTAAAACAAAAGCAAAATCGCATTTGCATTTTTGTGGCTGAGCATGAGGACAGTTACCTACCAACCAAAGATCACCCACTGAGGGAAAAGAAACCCATCAAGGCGGGATTTGTTCAGTCACGGAACCCAGGCCTGGTTGCTCGGGAAGAGCACGGCCACCACGCCCCCTGCTGCCGGAACAACGGGGCGGCTGAGAAGCTTTTGGGAAGTGGGGCAAACGTGAAGACCTGGGTCCTGGGCTCGCTGGGATGGAGCACCACCATCTGGGGTGGTCAGACTAGATGACGTTCAAGGTCAACGTCGAGCACTAACATTCTGTCAATATGGTTAAGTTCCCCATAGGCCCCGGAATGTTGAAGACGTGGCTGGTACCTTTCAGGTATTAAGAGGTGATGGTCAGGCGTAGCAGTCCTTTGCTTTGTACGTGTGTGATAAAATACGCACAACATCAATTTACCCTTTGGCCCAGTGTTAAGTGTACGAGTCAGTGGCATTCAGTACATTTGCAATGTGGTACAATAGCAATTCGGTTTTAAAAGTGCCTACTATGTGCCAAGCATTGTTAGGCACTTTTTTTGTACATTAACTTGTTTTCACCAAAAAAGAGAAAAAAATAATCGTATACCATAGTTATCTACATCCTTTCTGTACGGTGAGAAAATTGAAGCTCAGGGAGGTAGAGAGCTGGGGCCAAGGTCATGTGGCAGCATGAAAAAGGTAAACCAGACCGAACCTAAGTCTCTCTGACTCTGTAATGATATGTTTCACTAGCCAAAGGCTAGCCCCCGCCCCCGCCCCAGGGCATCGGTAAGGAATAATTTCGGGTCAGCGACTCCGTCGGCTCGCTAATGTCCACTATGAGTCATCAGACAGGACGGGGACGTGGACACAGCTCCTTCCAGTTCCCTATTCTTAATGGTCACATCTGGAAAGATGAGAGATGCCAATCTCATTTCCGTTCGTACAACCCGATTGTCAAGGTGACATGCAGTGGATCTGAAGGACGGCCGCAGCAGGGAAGTTCTGAGGCAGAAGCTGTGTCCTCTCTCTTTTCCCTGACAGCCTGGCCCTAGGGGCACTGAGGACACACATGGATTCAGTCCCAGTGGGACCACTTTGGATTCCTGGTTATGGGGCGGGGGCGGGGAGCGGTAGAGGCAGAATATAAAATCCGTTTACTGAAATACAAAAATGACTCCTTATCAGACACTCTGGCATGGAAGGTGTTGTCACGCTCAGGCCCCACAGAGATGACAGGCTGTGACACATGTATTCAATGACCTTGTATTAAGAGCTTTTTTGAAAAGTCATTCTGCAAAAGAAAGTCAAGCATACAATAGATTAAAGCACGGAGGAAATCACAGACTTTGTATTCCAAAGGGAGCCCCCCTCGTTTTGCTGATCAGACTCAGGACCACAGTGGCTCCCAGAAGTTCCCTGCCCTCCTGACTCAGGTGGCCTCGGCCACATCATGCGTTCCAGGATTTCGTCCACTTCACAGGGTGGAGTGCCCATCAGCAGATTGTTGATTCCCGAATTTTAGTTCACAAATACAGAATTTCCTTAAAATGAAGTGCTGACTCTAAGCTTGGATAGATCTGCTCGGATCATCTCATTAGAACTGATTTGAAAGGCCTCTCCTGTCTTCTGCTGCCCTGCAGACTTTTTTTTTTTTTTTGGTAAAACATACTTAAAATAGTGATTTAATTTTGAAATATTTTTGATACCCACTCATTTTTCTTATAATGGCAACTGCTGTAAAAATTATTTCATGGATTTTTCTTTTTCTTTCCATAACATCTCTGTACTTTAAAATGGACACAGCAGAAAGCCTCATTTCTGGGACACATTTGCTCTGATTAAAAAGAACTGGAGAGTTTCCCAAGAAAGGCTTCATAAAGCCGACGGGCGGCAACGGGGATGGAGGGTGACCCTTCAGCCGCTGCGGGTTGGGCGGAGTTCCATGAAGACCTGCCCTCTGCCGGCTGGGCCCACGCCTTTCTGCAGGCAGGTCATCAGGAGCCCTACCCGCACCCTGCCTCCCCTGCTGCGGACAGACAGCACACCTGACGTTCCCTCACAGCACCCAACTTCTAGCCCAGAGCACAGGGCTCCCCACACAAGGCGGCTTGGTGAAAGCCAAGCACCCCCGTCGGCGCTCCCATTAGCTTCGGCTCCCCCAGCGCAGAGGGGGGTCTGGGAGAGGGGTGTGAGAGAAAAGAGGACATGCTTGACCACACAGCAAAAAGGAGACAAGTGCAATCGGCTTGCTCTTCGAGGGACTTTCCTAAAAAAAAAGGATCACAATTAAAGTGCTGGATCTGTTAACAGAGCTGGGAGATTGGGGAGAATAAGAACAGAAAGGAGGAGCTGCTACAGGGGACCTGGGTGGAGACCCTGGAGACCCAGGGCACCCCCGACTGGAAGGTCGGGCTCCTCTCACTGAGCCCTCAGTCTGTTCTGCTCATCAGAGAGGCTCCGTTGGTTGGTCTCCTAAGATCCTCTTTAGCCAAGGTATTTTATTAATCTGACCAATGCTTCCCAAATCTGTCCCTCTGGTTTACCGAAGACTGAGTGAAATCTTTACTCCTGAATCCCCCACCCCCCAACAACTGGAGGTGTTAAGAGTGTTAAACTAATCTTTTGAAGACTGTAATTAACAGGGGATCCTCTTAAAGTTGCAGACTGTTTCAGTAGGTCTGAGGTGGGGCCCTGGAACCTGCATTTCCAATGGAGGTGTTCCAGGCAACTCTCTGGGAAATGCTGGCCTGGGTCAAGGAAAAACAGACACTGGTTAACTGAATCCTACCAGCCTGTGATCTCCTCCAGGGCACAGACTGTGTTTTATTCAACTTCTGCATCTTGAGCATAGAATCAGACAGAAACCCATGTGATAAATGCTTGGTGAATGAATGTATTCATTCAAAGTGAGTCTCGCAAGTTCTAGAGTTCAGCCAGAGGGCAATGTACATGCTTACAGAAGGAGACAGGCACCGAGTGAGCACCCACATCAGTAACTGTCCGTCCCGATTCCCGGGGGATGGAGGCACTCCATCTACGCGCAGGCTCCGGCCCCACTTGAGGCTGCGGTTCACTGCACACTGTGCCTGCGTCCTTCAACCAGCTTTCACAGTTGGTGACACTCAGTCATGCACATACAGATGTAAACACAGTGGCACTTTCTGCATTTTACCAAGAGACTCTCTTAATAAAACAGTGCAAAATAACAGATGTGCAAACTAAGAATCTATTCTGCTTAATGATGGTGTTAGCTGGAGCCTCTGAGTGCTAACCCTCTTTTCTCATCCCGAGCCATGTTCTTTCCCTGTTCCCCTCCACTAGGTCACCACTAGCTCTTGACTGTCTTTCCCGGGCTGCCTAGCAGGCTAGCCGAGGACGGGCTTCTCCTCACCTCGGGTGTTTGGTAGCTTCGAGAATGGGTTAAGCTCCCTTTGGCTGATGTTTTTCCTGTTTGGTGATTTCATGCAGTTTCCCTTTTACAAAGTCTGGTGAATTACTTCTTGGGAAAGACTGCCCTTTGGGTTGGCTCCCTCCCTGCCTGCTCCCCACACTTGGAGAGCTTTGAGAGTTTCATTCCGGTCTGAAGTTTGGGGAGCCTGAGGTTCCACTGGGGTAGAAGAGGAGAAAGAAGGGTTGAGAGGGGACAGAAAACAGGAGGCCTTTCATTTTTATAGCGTTTTTTGCCTTTCAAGGATTCTGAGAACACAGTTTTTGCAGCAATTAATTCATTTTCTCAAACCCCTTCCCTCCTACCTATCTGATAAGGGTTGTTATAAGTAAATTATTAACATACACAGAACGTAACTGACTCATAGTAAACGTTCATTATCTACTAGCAATCAATTTCATTATTATTTCTGCTACTACATATATTTTTTGTGGTCTTAAAAATTATTTTTCTAGAGGAGGGAAAGAAGGGGAATGGAGGACATCTGTAATACTGCCAACAATAAAAATAAAATGTAAAGAAATTGTTTCAGACTTTAGACTGAGCTAGTCTGTTTTCCCTTTTGGAATGCTGTTTTCCACTCATAATTCTAATAACAGTTCTACTAGCCTTTTCTGATTAAAACCTAAAATAATTACAAGTAGAAAACACAAACCAAAGATAAATGAGGCGTCAAGCGGCTCCTGGCTTCCCCGTCAGCACCAGACCAGGAGATGGGTAACCCGGCTTTAGCCACTGATCTGCACTTTCTGACCCTGACTTTGGGAACTCGCTGCCAGTCTCTGGTACCGATCGGCTTTCTGTCTGTAACTCAAGCAGCAACTCAATCCTCCTGGTCCTTTAGCTTAGATTATGTTGTGGTTCCAAATTAAACCCTTCTGAGAAGGCACTGACTAAAATAAGCAGGGAATCCTTTTTCTCCTTCCTCTCTGTTGGCCTCCTCCATGGAGGAGCCCTGTCTCCTTCCTGCAGCGTCTTTAAGGACCCTGCCAACCCCGTCCTCCCTCCCCGACAGGTCCCAGCCCAGGTGCAGGGCACGGCAACAGTGTTTCCATCTGTGGGCCTCTTTCTTTCCCTTTTCCCTTGTACCACAACCCTGCAGCCCCTGCCCTCAATGAACCTGAGGTGAAGGAGCCAAAGTCACCCACAGGTCACTGCCCCGATTCTGCCTCCCTGCCTTTCTCACAGCTGGAGGCAAAACCAGATGACAACTCACAGTCCCGTCTCCCAGTCAGGAAGCACGCTTTGTTCGGCGTTACCGAAAGTCGTGCACGATGCTTGCTATTAAAAATAAGGTCAAAGCACACCAGAAACTAAAAATAAAAAAATCTTTGGAGATATATAGAAAAGCATGAACATTTTAAATATAGTTCAAATGTCCTTGAGGGAAAAAAGGAAGCCAACACCAAGCAGTCCGCAACCAGTGAGGAGTTTCCCGGGGAAGCTGAGTGGGACCGGCAGCCACGTTCCCTTGACTGCAGTGCGTCTGGCTGCTGATGGTTTGCTTCTGGTATGGAGCTGAGAGGCGCCTGGGGGAGACTCAGCCTGCATCCAGACTCCACAGCATCAGAGCCAGATCAGTTCCTCTTCTGGAGGACCCATGGGTGGGCTAATAACAGGGAAGCCTTAGAACAATTGGAACTGAGAATAGTTCAGATATGGACACAGGGCCTTGACCCCTACCCCCACCCCGCTGGCCGGGCCTCAGGGAAAGCTCCAGGGAAACTGTGAACAGACAAAGTGGGGACAGACAGAAAGCACCGACAAGCGGTTATGCCTGAACCCGGGAGGGACCACCTGGTGCCTGCAGATGTGAAGTAAATGTTTATTCGTGCAGCATCCATTGGAAAAGGTCCCAGCTTGCACCACTGGTATCTTGGGAGTGATTTTCCCACAGTATCCACTGGTTCAGTTTTAGGTATTTATTTTTATGTGAAAAGTAATGCCACTGAAATGATTTTGTGATTGCTATTTTTGTTTGATGGAAAAACTCTTAAAGACTTTGTCATGCTCGCTCTCTCTCAAAAAGAGAAAAAAAGGGGCACTTGAATGTCTATATAGGAAGCATGGCCAAAGAATAGGTAGTAATAGAATTCTTTCAAAGATGAATCAGATACACGTTATATCATGAGCCCCTTGATAGGAATCCTGTGTGTCTGAGGAGGGTCTGCGGTGGGGAGTCACCTGAGAACACATGCAGGCCGAGTCCCCACACACCTTCGCTTTCACACCCTGTCCATCTCCTGGCCTGGCCCAATCTGTGGCAGAGGAGCTCAGAGCCCCAGTTTGGCCATATAGAAAATACGTGTCTGCTCCTCTTCTGCCTCCTTGACCATCTGGTTGCTTTCTCTCCTCACCCAATTAATCAGTATAGCATGCTGGTCAATAGCAAAATTAGTAAAAGAAACAAGAAAATCACATCAATTGTAACAAATGGGCTTTACCTCAAGGTCGTCTTAAAACTGTATTTTTCTTCATCCATAATAACTTGCTGTCTCTTTTCCCTGACCGCTGCCATTTTGGTCCAACAGCTTAAACTGCACTCAAAGCCCTCAAGGATGCTTTGCAGCCGGGGGAAGTTGGCAGCACCCTGAAAGCCATCTGAACGAGCGCCTGCGGACCCTCACTCGTGGACTCCAGTGTTCTACAGCGTAACCCCCGCAGTCAGGACTCCAACACTGCACGGCCCTCCCTTGTGTCATCACTTCTCTGCCGCTGCTGTGACCTGTCACTATGTATTCACTGCAAGCAACTTGGAGATGGCCTTCCTGAGCCACCTGCTCACACCACCGGCTCACCCCGTGAGGGGCTCTGCAGACAGACAGCAACCCAGGAGTGCTCTGTAAAAGGACACTTCTTTCCCCCTCCTCAAAGCTGAGCTCTTAGCACGGTGGTTCCCTTTCCAGAAAGCAGTGCTCACTGTCTTCTTTGAGAGAGACCAGAATACACTCACACACTTCACAGGCTCTTCTGTGAGGAGAGGTCCGAGTCAACCACAGAGGCAGGGACGTGCCAGGAAAAATATGTCATAATCCCGGACTTCCCGCTGCACCCAATTAGGCGATGGAATTATGTTCTGATTGTCGGCTTAGTCTAAATATTATCAACTTCTACTGACAAGTTAATCTATAACAGGAAATTCAACAGACCGAGTCCAGCCCACACTACATTACCCTTATCAGATACATTTGGCCCTAACCAAGCTTTGCCTAAAGCCCGGCGGCTCATCGTCCATACAGCTGGTATGGCCGATTTGCTTTACACACTAGTCACTGTGGGCGGAGAGGAAAGTTGCAGGTAGTTGATTTGTGCTTGAATTGTTGCTGAAACCTTGATGGTGAAAATTACTAATTGCTAAACTGAAGACCAGGATAAAAATGAACTAAAATGAAATATAAACTAAAAGCATGTGTTCAGAGGTTAGAGTCCTAATATTTCACGTCACCAACATGGGGTAGAACCTTCATTTTTCCAGTGAGCAGATCCCTGGAGGATCCATCAGTGCACCTACTAAGTTGCACACCGTATCCCAAGCTCGTATGAAACATCAATAATTATGATTTGTTTCTACAATAAAATGATCTAGCAATACTGATACAGATTTCAAAGGCTACAAGAAGAAACGGAATATAACAGAATGAAAGGTCGTGAGCGCTCCATGTTCCCAGTCTACTTGTGATTTTAACATGTTCTTTCCTGCTGCCTGATACAGTGTATTAGGAACCCCCGGAGACAGAGCAAGACACTGTAGGAATATGTTTGATATATAGTTGGATTAAATAACAACCTAATATATCAAACATATCACACAGAGGCCTGCAGAAGAGGCATCCAGGTCTGACTGGGCTCGGGCATAGGCCGAGTTCTGCAGGCTCCGGCTGCAGGGGCGGCCGCCGTGGCTCCTCTCCTGTCTGCGAGCACAGTCTGTCGGCAAGTGCGGCATCGGCGCCACTAGCGGTATCGTAGGCACGTGCTCCAGAGCTCCCGACATTCTCATTTTGCCTCTAGACCATCTTCCCAAGCACACGGTGGACTCAACAGTGCAAACTTGCTCGTTATTCATGTCTGGGAGATTCCAGGCAAAAAGAAGTGTTTAAATTTTAAGGGCCTGAAGTGGGAATAAACCAGGAATTATCTTCATAAACCACAGACTATTCTACTTTTAAAACAGGCCACCTGAGAATGTGGTGAGCAAAACAATGTAAACAAAAGCATGGCCCATTCCCGAAACTGTTTCTCAAAGCAGAGTGAACGCTGGCCCGGGGCGGAAGGGAAGCGTGCTCCTCGGCCGAGGGCCTGCGGGCTGTGTGCAGCTACAGGACAGGGATGTCACGGGAACTGCTTATTCACAGAATCCGGAGTTTTGTTTGGTTTTGTTTTTCAGACTATGAGAGGGGATGGAGAAAACCAATTCATCTCACAAGACTGGTGATCTGGCTGTCAAAATGGGATTGTTCTTTTTCTTTCTTTCTTTTTTTTTTTACTGGGGAAATAAATTACTTTATAAACACAAGAAAGATACTTTACTTCATGCGGATATTACCACAAAGCAGATGGCACTCCGAGACAGGCACAAAAACTATGTTCTATTTTATTTTTTAAAGATCTAATTGGCTTTATTGAATGATTCATGAATCAGGCAGCATCCTATCTAGTACACAGAAAGGTATTCTCGTAAAAGCTATGGTTCTGTTTGATGGTTTCTTCAAAACAGTTTTATAGATAATTTAAGCCATGTGGCAAGAGCCTCTGGTCACTGGGCAGAGAGAGACTTCAGGTCGTCCTAAAGCACTCTAGAAGTACCCAGCACCCTTCCGAGGAGGGCGATGAGAGCGACCGGAAGCAGGTAGCCCATCGTGAAGTGCACGGACTCAAATCAACAGTTGGTTAACTATGACCTTAACCAAAGGAGGATTTCTTGGCTTTCCATAACACACACACAGACATGCACAGTAAACACAAGGTAAAAGATCCTGAGCAGTGTGGGCAGTGCCCACCTGCCCATGTCAGCAGCCATCACTAATTTAAGTGCTCTTATTTTTAAAACATAGACCCTCCCATCACCCCAACCCCACCATTTTGGACACTCCCCACCTGGCTCCTTCATATGCTGGTGGTTTTCACAGCGTAACCATAATGAGTACACAGGTCTGTATTCTTTCTTTCCTCCTTACTTTACATTATACCATGAGCGTCTTTATGCTAGTCTTATCAACCATTATTTTTCACAGCCGCATACATTTCCCTCAAGGACACACTCAAGGCGCATCCCGCTGCCCACTGCTACAAACAGGATGAAAGAAACAGCCCTCTCTCACACACAACTTTCTTCCTCTCTGGACTTCCTCCTCAGGACAGATTCCCAGAGGGGTATGAATGGCTCCAAGGGCACAGGCAAACCAAAAACGGCCCCCATGGGGCTGCACCAGCCTCTCGGACACGGGGTGGGCCCAGAGGACTGGTATGAACCAGGGCTGCCGCCCAGAGCACACGCGTCCTGCTGCCGGCGCAGTCACGGCCCTCCGGCTGGCCAGGCACCCTGCTGGGACTCTGCACCGCAGAGCAGGGGAGGGAGCAGCGCTGCCTGGTGGGCTTGTGGCAAGGACCAGACGTGCTGATCCGTGCTGATCCCTGTCGGGCACCCACGAGATTGCGGGCACGTGCTCGGCAGCCAATCAGTGCGAGCTTTTGGTTGTGATTTTCTTTTTCTTTCTTCCTGCCAAGGCCATCAGCTCACGGTTCTATGGAATAGTTCTTGTTTCAGGCATTTTCCTAGGAGGTAGTATATAAACGTCCCAGACAGAGCCTATTTTCAGTGATGGTGAACCAGTTATGCTTACTAAGTCTAACTGGATGTCAGGCACTGTATTCTTAAATGATCTCACTTGTTATAACAACGATCCGATGGGGGAGCAACTCTAATAACTTTGGCTTTCAGATCAAGAATTATCAGGTAAATAAATGGCTGGCAGAGGGAAACCCAGATTCGGAGATAGATGAGAACTCAGAAGGACCTGGCCAAAGGACAAAGGGACAGGATTGGAACGGGAGGTCTTGGAATATGGTGACATGTTGGCGTTAAATTAGCACCAGGTTAACTCTCAGGGAGAAGGAGTGTCAGCTGACAGGACCTCAGAATTAGCAGAGGGAAGCTTTCCCAAGAGGGGCCACTTGTAATAAATCATATAAGAAAAAGGAAAAACAAATTAAGCATGAAGCCTCTAAATATTAGTCAATGGTTGCTGCTTGCTTAAGTTGGAAGCACATTTTCCATTCAGGACTAACTTGATTTACAAAGCAGAAACGAAGATATAACTGGGAAATGGCGTTTCTCCCATATTCACACTTAGCTCTTAAGTTTGTTAAGAAAAACTCAATCGCAGACAACCCAAGATTCCCAGGTTAGAGGCCAGCGAAGATAATCCTTATTAATTCCCAAACCAGAATCCAAAAGTTTTCAATTACACCTTGATAAGAAAATTTTAAAACTCCTTTACCAAGTCTGGAGTGACTATCCGTAGATCGGTTCTAGAACTCCACGGCTTTAAGAACGTTCCCCAGCCGGACAGGTTCCCTGCACGCTGGTGTGTATTTGCACACAGCACTGACCCATCACCGCTTTGGAGCAGACTGGTCTCCAGTGCGCAGGCTCCACCTTTTGGTCTTATAAAAAAGGTAACATCTTTGGCATACCTTAAACTGAGGGATCCAACTTTTTTGAGTGTAAGAGCTAGACTTTATTTTTGACTGTATTTGGGTCCTTGGAAGGAAGGTGAGGTTACCGGTACCAGAAGGGACTTACTTGAATACACCAAAAAGAGAGGCCTCCTCTGGTTCTGCTCTCTTCTCCTTGAAGACAGCCATGGGGGTGGGGTGGGGAGGTTACAGCTTCTTAACAGGGTTGGGCTTTGCCCTGGACAGCACTAGCTCACCATCCTTTTACTTAATAATTGTCCTCTCTGCTGCCCAAACATAAAGTATTTCTTTCCTTTAATCGCTGTGCCTCTTAACATATACGCATGATCTCAAATTCTAAACATTTATCTCTACATGACAAATATAGCTGGAGAAAACACACCATCCAATCCCAGTCTCCAGCATATACTGAAAAAGCCAGTAACTGGGTGCACTTTTGAGAGTCACACGGTCCTCTTTTAATGGTAAGAAAAGGAGAGACCCAGCATTGCTGTCTCTCTGTTAAAGGCATATGGCAACCAGAAAATTTGAGGGTGACAATCTTACATTCACTAACAGAGATGTAGTAAGGAAGCATCCAACACCTGCTTTATATGTAACGGAACTGAGTTAAGATCAGAATTGTCTAATTCTCCCTCTGGATACCCAAAGGTGTTTTTCTGGGTGGTTAACTTTTCCCGTGCCCTGTGACACGGTGCTGGGCGGGTAGAGCAGGTTTGCAGCCTGCTAGTCTGACCTCTCGGAACAACACAAGCTCCCTGCAGCACACCTAGCTCCATCTCACGGCCGTCCACCGGAAGACCTGCTGACAGCAGACAAGCAGCCACACATGGACACTCACTTTTGGTTTTGCTCTTGGCTTCAGTTGCTCTAACTTCTTAGCAGCAGCCTCAATGGATGCTGCAGCCCCCAGTAATTCTGTTTCTGCAATGACGGTTGGGTCTTCTGGATCCACCCACTCTGTTCCTAAAATCAGTCCAAAGAGGGTCATTCTTGGTAGCTGCAAACCTCAGGGCACTGACTTAATTACAAACAACATCTGGACTCGCATGCAGAGAAGTTCCCTGAGCCTACTAGCTGCGCCGTCCTCAGGGAGGGACCCTCTAGCTCTCAGAGATCAGCTGGGCGCAGAGGCGCGCTTGTCTGATCCGGGTTTTCGCAAACAGTTGTGTGTGCAGTCCTACCACAGGGGCGGTGATCAGTGATAGTTTCAAAAATCAAGCTTTCACGGACTACGGCCAGCTTGAACGTGACTCTGACTTTTAACCTAGGGCCACGACTGCACGCAGACATCCTCAGGAGACTCGAGACTATGCTCAGCACAAAGAGATTTACAATGCTCTTCTGCGCACTCATGAGGAATAGCCTCTCACCTCAATTCAAACAAAGCGAAACCGGTGAGAAAACCTTCCCCTGGTGAGGTGATTGCTTCTGTGGAGCTGCGACGGGTGTGCCAACAACGTACCCAGATAGCACCACTTTCTAAACATGAAGGGAGTTATTTAAATAAGAATAAATACTCTATGAATGAAAACACAGATGAAAATAAGTGGCGAGACCCTTAAAAGAGAAGTGGGCAGTTCTAGTTAGATTCTGCCATGTAAGTAGAAGTGCTCAACATGAAGGCTGGAGACAAGACTCGCTTCAGGAGAATACTACTTTTTACATCTAACTCTACTCCCATTTGGTTTTTTAAAGAAAAGCACCTCCCTGTATTCCTTCTGACTGCATATGCCAAGAAAGGGCCTGCGGTGCTGCAGATTTTCTCTGCTCAGGTCGCTGCACTAGCTCCGCCCGATGAGGGGACACGAGAGGGTCCCACCTACCTTTCATGGCTTCTGCTGCCTGGATGAGCTCAGTCACGGCGCCAGCCACTCGCTTGGAGAGAGCGGCCAGCTGGTGCTTGAGTTCCGGGGTTGGTTTCTGAAGCACCTGTGGGTGAAGAACAAGCCAAATGCATCAAGGTGGCAACCACTGTGACCAGAAGCACACTCACGGGGACACAGCTGGACATCTGGTTTTAGGTTGTCCCTGTCACCACGTGCCTTCAAGAACCTTGGGGAAAACGTGTGAAACTCACTGGCCTTCCATTTTTCATGTGAGAAAGGTAAAGTTGGGAGCCAGGGGTTCCTGCAAAGTCCTTTTGATATATTTCCTTAAGATTATATGGGAGAAAGAAAAATCCTTATGCGTTCTTTATTTATACCTTCATTGTCCTTTATTTGTACTTTTACTTGTACATAAAATAAATATATGCACATGAAAGTTCCCCAAGAATACTCTGAGTGAACACGAAAGCCCGAGCTACGGGTCAGCTGGTACTTGTGACAAAACAAATGTGGGACCAGAAGAAAAAATGTGTGACTCAGGTGGAGCTTAGAAGACAAAATCGTCAAGAGAGCAACAACCACCAGATGATCGGGAGGGCTGTTCCTAAAGGAGCAATCCATTTCCAGTGTTTTCACTGCAAGCTGTCCCGGGAGAAGACATGGAGAAGTTCCCTCTTTTGAACTAATTGAAAGGTTTTTTTAAAATGCGTCTTGCTTTTTGGTTTTTATGGTGTTAAAAAAAAGATATTGAAACTCCAACCCCCGATGTAATTTAAAAGGCGTCCCAGCTGAATTCTTCCCAAATTCATCCAAGAACAGAACTAAGAAATGGGAGGAGAGTTCCTCGCCAACCTCCACCATGGATGTACATTCTGACTGACACCACCTTGTTCCTTCCTAATTTCAAAACTCCTCTTCCAACATTCTTTTCTGCATCTCTCCTCCATGCTGTGCACGGTAATCTCCAGATTCAGAAATGTGTAGACATGCTGGAGAAAAGTGCAACTGCTATCTCTTGCTCGACAATTTTGGAGCCTCTAAGCGGGGGAAGAGGGCATGGACTTGGGAATTGGATAGACCTGAGTTTGAACTTGGCTTTGCCTGCTACTAGTTTTGACACTGGGTGGATTACTGAACCACTCAGAACCTGTTTCCTCATCTGCAGCACTGGGGTAACGCCTATCCCTCAGGGCACCTGGCACACTGTGACACAGGAGATGTTCGTTGAATTAATTCCCTTTTTGGTGTCCCATCCCCTCTTTGATGTAGAAAGCTCAGGTATCACACTCATTCTCAGGAGTCTCAAAAAGATGGCTTTTGGACCCTGGCCTTACCCCTTCATACCTCATCCTCTCACCTTAGGACTGAAACATACCACTATACAGAAATTCAGAATTCAGTACAGACTTGTGAAGAAGTGAAAAATGAAAAAGAGACCAACACACTGTTGGAACAATTCCTCATGTGGTGGCTTCCTAGACCAGTTCCAAAACAACACTAGAACCATGGAGAGGTGGGAGAAAGGGGTTAAGTGCTTTTGGCTTTTTAACACAGCCATAGGTAAGCAATTTCATTATATGTAGGTTCTGGAGTCAACATGCCTATGTAACCCTGGTCCAGTTATTTATCTTCTCTCTAAACTTTACTTACCAGTTAAATGATCATAACAGTTCTTTTGTTATAAAGTTGTGATAAAATGGATAAATATATAATTCAACCCGGGCTACTGATGGAATTGGTCTGGTGTATGGCCTGAGCATCAAGAATTTTAAAAGATCCCCAGGTGATTCTCATATGCAGCCAAATGGTGGCATTTGCCACCACTTAATTATAAAAGGCTTGCATCATATTTGTCTGAAACAATGCATGCTGTAAGGTTACCAGGTAAATAATGGTTCATAGGCATTATTAAATGGTTTATCTGCAGTGGCCAACACAAGATGAATAAGTAAAGAATTAGAGGTATGGTGGACTCATAGTAAATGGTGAAAGACTGAGTTTCTCCTGCTAAGATAAAAAAATTAGGTCAAGATTTCTGTTTTCACACTTCTATCAATATTGTACTAGAATTCCTAGCTAATACAATATGACAAGAAAAAACAACAACAACAGACAGATGACAAGGGAGAAGAGAAATTGTAGTTGTTTACTAATAACATGAATGTCTATGTAGAAAATTCTAAGGCATCTCTAAAAAACAAAACAAAAAACTAATAAGTGAGTTTAGCAAGGTCACAGGACATAAAGTCAATATATAAATATCAATTATATTTTTATATATAAGCAATAAAAATTGTGAATTAAATTTTAAAAATTAAATTGGGAATTTAATTTATAATAGCACTAATAATGATAAACTATCTGGAGTTAAATTTGACAACAGATGTGTACAATTTGAATGCTAAAAACTGCAAACATTGTCGAAAATATTAAAGAAGACCTATGTTCATGGATCAGAAGGCCTTTAGAGAAACTATCTGCAGAAAATATATCTGACAAAGAACTCCTATCTAGAAAATATAAAGAACTCTAAAAGTTCAATAATAAGACAGACAACTCAATAAAAAATGGGCAAAAGATCTGACCACTTCATCAAAGAAAACATACAAAAGCCCTGGCCAGTTTGGTTCAGCGGTTGGAGCGTCGGCCTGCGGTCCTGAGAGACCCGGGTTCGGTTCCCGCTAAGGGCATGTACCTCGGTTGCAGTTTGTCCCCGGCCCTGGTCGGTTGTGCGGGTGGCAGCCACTCGATGTGTTCCTTTCACATCGATGTTTCTCTCTCTCTCTGTTCCTCTCTCTCCCTCCCACTCTACCTGAACAAAAAATGGAAAAATGTCCTCGGGTGAGGGAAAAAAAAGAAAACATACAAAAGGAAACAGATACATAAAAAGATGCTCATCAGCCCTGGCCAGTTTGGCTCAGCGGTTAAAGCATCGGCCTGCGGTCCGGAGAGACCCGGGTTCGGTTCCCGCTAAGGGCACGTACTTCGGTTGCAGTTTGTCCCCGGCCCTGGTAGGTCGTGCGGGTGGCAGCCACTCGATGTGTCCCTTCACATCGATGTTTCTCTCTTTCTCTCCCTTCCTCTCTCTCCCTCCCGCTCTATCTGTACAAAAAATGGAAAAATATCCTCAGGTGAGGATAAAAAAAAAAAAAAAAAAAAAAAAAGATGCTCATCAGTATAAATTAAAACCACAATGAAATACCACTACATACCCATTAGAATGGCTAAAATGAGAAAGACTGGCCATTCCAAATGTTGACAAGGATGTGGAGCAAGCACAACCCTCCTACACTGCTGGTGGAGATGTAAAATAGAATAACTGCTTTAAAAATCCGTTTGGTGGTTTCTTAAAATGTTAAAAAATATACCTACCCTATGATATAAATATGCCACTTCTAGGTATTTATCCAAGAGAAATGAACATTTGTAAGCACAAAGACGTTCCTATTGTTAAGAACAATAAACAACAGGCTCAAGGTGGAGCTGCTTGCCCCCAAGACATAAAACCAAGACTTGCTTGCAGTCTTAACTCCTCCCAGGAAAGTGACCTTAAACCAACCAGTTTGGAATTTCCTGATAAGACCCCTGCTGCCTTCCTCAAAGAGAGGTACCCTTGCTTGAAACAAGCCTTTCTTTTCTTTTGCTACTAACTTATTTGTCCTGACCAGTTTGTGCCTATTAAAAAAAACAACCCTTTTAGCCCTGGCCGGTTTGGCTCAGCGGTTGGAGCGTCGGCCTGCTCTACAGAGAGACCCGGGTTCGGTTCCCGCTAAGGGCATGTACCTCGGTTGCAGTTTGTCCCCGGCCCTGGTTGGTTGTGCGGGTGGCAGCCACTCGATGTGTCCCTTCACATCGATGTTTCTCTCTCTCTCTTCCTCTCTCTCCCTCCCGCTCTATCTGAACAAAAAATAGAAAAATGTCCTCGGGTGAGGATAAAAAAACAAAAACAAAAAAAAACACACCCTTTTAGTTTTCTGTACAACCGTTTGGAGCTCCCTTCTAATTGCTGGATGGGATGCTGCCCATTCATGAATTGCTCAATAAAGCCAGTTAGATCTTCAAATTTACTTGGTTGAATTTTTGTTCTTTAACAATATAGAATGCTCTTAGCAGCTTCATTTGTAATAATCAAAACCTAGAAACAACCTAGCCAGTCAACAGGTGTATAAATAAATTATGGCACATCCATATGATGAAATACTATTTATCAATAAAAGGCAACAAATTATTGATACACACAATATGGATGGAATGGAAAATACTGATGCTGAATGAAAGAAGCCAGACAAAAAGGAGCACATGCTTCCCTTTATATAAAAGTCTAGAAAATGCAAACAAATTTATAGTAACAAAAGCGGATCAGCGGTTCCTTGGAAATTTTGAGCGGGGATGGATCTACTCATTTTTTTTTATTGTCATGATGCTTTCACAGATGTATTCATATGTTGATACTCAAACTACACTTTAAATATGTTTACTGCATATGAACTATGCCTCAAAAAAGCTGTAAAAAGAAAGTTAAGGGTGTGGTGGGGAGACTCACATCACCAAGTGGAGTGGTAAAGACATCTGTCTTTAAAAGAGCCTTGATGGAGAAAGAACCTCTTCTGTTCAGAAGGGAAACAGTCATATGATAAAGTACCCTATTTAGATAAGGCAGGAGGAAAGTTCTATTTTTATTCTGCTATTACATCAATATGATTTCTAATAGCAGGCAATGGACAGAACAAAATTAAAGTTCTGCTAGTGGAAAGAGGGTAATTTTAACCCTGTCAGAGATCTCATAGTGTGCTTTTGCAGCAACATTGAACTGTGATCGCTGCAGAGGCCAAGTGGCTGCCTCTTGATCTGCAGTACAAATCTATGCAGCGCTGCTCAAACGGGCACGTCTGCTGCTTCACAAAGCAGCTCCCAGAGCAGCAAGGAGATGGCTCTGCCCACATTAGATCCCAGTGTTTGATTGCTGGGTGGATTCTCCAATGAAAAGTAGGGGTTTTCAATTTGGAGCCTCAATTCCAAAAGGATCCAGCTGGGTGTTTGGGTTTGAGAACCCTCTCAAACGTTGAAGGACCATTTTGTGCATCTATGCTGATGTTTCTTTGATGAGGGCAGGAGAGGCAGGGAATGGGTTTTCAGCTCAAGGGGGCCCAAGGCCCACAAAAGGTTAAGAAAGCTAAAATCACGATAGTTATTTGCACCTTGAGGGAAAGAAATCGAATGAGATTGGTAAGGGGTACAAAATGCATGATTATTTATAGATTTCTTTAGAAAGTCAAGATCTGAACTACATGAAACAAAACATGAATTAACAGAATTAATTAATTACAGATGGTGGGCATATGGATGTTGATCTGATTTTCAGCCTTTTTAAACTTTTTCTATAGTAAAACTAAAATATTCAAACCAGCTAAAAATGGTTAGGAATCCTTGACTCTAGGATATTTAAACTGAATAGGACCAAAGTAGCATAATTTTCCTACATTTTTTATGTGCCCAAATTTAAGAAAAGCAGCTCACTAAGGAAGATCCCTGAACCTCCTTGTAGCACCTGAAATTGATCTTAATTTATTTCTGAATATTGCTGGATACTTAACTCCAAACCTTAACTTCTACTTTTCTCTTTTCTTTAGTAAAAATTAGACAATTATCTACTCTTTTAGCCTCAGGAATCTTACAAAAGCTCTTTGATCAATTAAAACAGAAGTCAAATTTTCAAGTGATTCGGGAGGATTATTATAAGATCCCATTACAGTTCTGATTTAGATGGACTTTTCTTTCTCCTTCCCTCCCTCCTTCCCTCCTTCCCTCCCTCGCTCCCTCCTTCCCTCCCTCCCTCCCTCCCTCCTTCCCTCCCTCCTTCCCTCCTTCCTTCCCTCCCTCCCTCCCTCCCTTCCTTCTGGATTAAAAAATTTTTATCTTTGTTCTTGAAAGTATTACAGATGTCCTCCCTTTTTATCCCATTGACTCCCTCCTCTCCACTCCCACCCCCATCCTGCCTCCCCCACACTATTGTCTGTGTCCATTGGTTGTGCATGTATGCATATTTAGAATGGTGATAACTACAGTCATCTCATCACATGGTCTCCCCATACAGATGAGAATGAAGAGGGCAGGATGCTGTGTGTGTGTGTGTGTGTGTGTGTGTGTGTGTGTATGCGCGCATGTGAAAATCTCTAGTTTTTAATTGCTTTTTGATTTACCACCCTTAAATAGCTAACCTAAACTTAGCATTCTTTTATTCTACCCTAAAGATAATTTCAAAACAAATCTGATGTCCTCCCTAAACTGGCAATTGGGCTTTCACTTTCTGGTCCTGTCTCTGCAAGTTCCCTGTGCGGGCATCTCCGTTTTCCTCGCTTCTGTGGGTCTCTACCAGCACTGGCCTCAGCTGTCTAGTGCTCGTGGGCCTCTCGTGTGGAGCCTTCGTCCCTGCCCTTAGCCTCGTTTTGCCCATATTTCTTCCAAGTCTGCTTTGGAGAAGGAGTCAGGACTATGATGTGAAATGTGAGCTCATTTTTAGCAGCAGCCCCAAGAAAACGACAATGTCCACAGTTTGAGTGACAGAACATTGTCACAGGGCCTCCATTTTTAGTTAGCAACTTATATTTTCCTATGTTTATGATAATTCCCTGGTAATTGAGGCTGTTTTCTTATAAAATACCCTTCAAATAGTATGTCTAGCTTTCTAAATAGACAAAAGAAAACACATGAACAAATACGTACACTATATTTCATTCATATTTCCTTGGAAGTCAGAACCATCAATACTTGTCACCATTAAGAGGCAAACATCCTTGCAAAAGATGAAACGATTTTTTTGTATGTTTCATAAAAGTTTTAATGTCATTTAGCTTTCCTTCCTACTAATGACTTCATTTTAGCACCAACTACCTTCACACTGTAACCCTCAAAACAGCCATGGAGAAACAGAAACAGGACATTTATATTTCAATCATAATTTTAGGTTACAATGGCAACAACTGTATAGAAAGATGAAAAGAAATTCACGTGTCAGGTTTTTAACACACACACCAACCACCCAGGTTTGCAACAGGTAAGGTGTGAGAGTCCTGTTTCTCTGGAAGGAAGAAATCATAACAGAAAACGAATCTATTGAGTAATGGGTCTGACAGCCCAGGGCCATAGGCCCTGACAATGTTCTAAATTCTTCAAACACTGACAGATCTTCATCAGCTGTGTCCACGTTGGTAGGACCTGGTGAAGAAAAATGGATGCAGGAAGCGAAGCAGCAACCCCTGAGGATGATATTCAAAATTCTTGACCAGAAAGAGCTTGCGAAAGAGCAATTGGATTCCAAGCCATTCCCAGCATATCCCCTGCCCATACTGACTGACCTGTTACTCAAACATGCAAACAGAAGAGAGATGATCTGTGGCAGACTTTAAAGCTGCTTGGAAGCCTTCTTCCTATGCTTTTTGGGTTCCATAGGATACATTGGGTCAACCGACCCTCTCTAGCTGCCCTCTTTGTAAATGGCCCGTGCACTGAGATTATGGATAAAAGGCAGGAAATAGGACGGAGGACACAGGCCTGAGTGAACTCATGACTACAGTGGGGTATTCCCTGGAGCAAGACGGGAAACAAAAATCTGCCAAGCTATTAGCTTTATAGCTGCAACAGCTCCAAGGCCAGAGACCTAAAATAACACCTGGGCCTCTGGAACTGCACTCCTCAAGGGGTCAATCATAAAACACCGGCCCAGAAATCAATGTCACAACTGTCATAAACTGGGACAATGGTAAAAAGATCATCCTCAAAGGTTCTATGTGAACTTTTCAACATCAACTCAAATGCCCCCATATCTCCTTCCAAGGATTCCCCCACAGGAGCCCTCCTACACCTGACCAGGCTCTGAGGATTCTCAGGTGAAAAAATAATCAACTTCCTACCGAGGCCACGGTCTGTGTGGGGTTTGCAAGTTGTCCTCACGTCTGTGTGGGATTACTCTGGGTGCTCCGATTTACTCCCACAGGCCACAGATGTGCACTGAGGTGAACTGTTGTGTCTACACTGTCCCAGTCTGAGTGAGTGTGGGTGGGTGTGAGCGGCCCTGAAATGGATGGGCTTCCTGTTGGGGGGGGGGGGGTCCCGCCTTGCACCTCGAGCTGCTGGGACAGGCTCTAGCCATCTGACACTGACCTGGAATGAACTGGTTGGAAAAGCATAACCTGTTTCTGTTAACCTTTCTTCAATATATGTATAGCTCACATTTATTTCAATGTTTAATATTAGAAATGTTTTGGGCCTTTATTTAGAAGTGATGATCATTTTGCAACCAGAAATATGCCATAGGAACTTAACTCTTATTTATATCACTTAGCCCATGGTACACACTGGTTTCATTTTAAGTCTTTCTGTTAATGCTGCAGTTTCCAAGAGCCTGTTGACAATGTTAAGTGAGGACATGCTGTCCTTTCCTAGAACAGCCGAGGGGAAACAGAAATTACCAGAGCTCTGCTTTCTACTATAAAACCCGCCCTCGCAGGACAACAAAACCCGAGTAAAAAGGAAGTTCCCATAGTGGGGGCATCTACTAAAGTTTAGTATATTTTTATCTCAACAAGTACACATTACTCTAGGACCTTTCACAGAAAAGCACTCCTTTTGTGACCCATCCCCAGTCAGCCTATCAGGGGGAGACCTTTCCAGAGTAAAAGGACTAACACATGATGTTTCCAATGGAGACCTCCCTGTAGGATTTCCTGACCAACCTGAACCTGATCTTTTACGTTTGTACTATTTCTCTTTGACATAGAAGAGGAAGAATTCCAACAAAGTTCCCCTAATTAAAAAATATATATATATGTTTTTATTGAGTTTTTAGAGAGAGAGGAAGGGAGAGAGATAGAAACATCGATCGGCTGCCTCCAGCACGTCCCCTACTGGGGATCGAGCCCTCAACCCGGGCGTGTGCCCTGACTAGGAATCGAACTGGGACCTCTCAGTCCATGGGAGGGCACCCAATCCACTGAGAGACACCAGAAGGGCCAAAGGTTCCCTAATGTAATCGAAGTGCCTAAAAATCTGTGCACTACCTTTAAAACTGACATTGGTCCTGACTGGGTAGCTCAGTTGGCTAGACCATCGTCCTGATATGCTAAGGTTGTGGGTTTGATTCTCAGTCAGGGCAAAGACAAGAATCAACCAATGAATACATAAGAGGAACAACAAATCAATGTTCTCTCTCTCTCTCCCCTCCCCCTTTTCCCCCTTTCTCTCAAATCAATTTAAAAAATCTCTTTATCTCCTTAAAAAAAACAACCCTGATATTGGAAGAATAAAAAGCACAGAACCTATACAGATTCCTAACCCTCTCCCTATATCACCTCAATATCCATTAAAACCTGAGGCCACACAAGGCCTCACACCCACAACAGAAGACCTAGCTGCCGGGGGCTCCGCGTTCCCTGTACCTAGGGCGGGATGGTGTTTTGTCCAGGATTTGGGAGCTCTCAAAGACATCGTGATTCACGGGCTCCCAGTTGTTCTAAACGGGACACAGATGCCTCCCTATTCATGGCGGTTCACTGCTGCAGACCTTTGTTCAGCCTTCAGCATCCCTGTGGGCCCCAGCAGCCAGCGTCTACTTGCCCTTACGTGAAACCAGTGACAATGCACCCAGGCCGTCCTGCCTCACGGGGTCAGAGCCCCCTTCTTATTTCTCCCAAGTATTTCAAGATTTAAACATCCTCCAGTTCCCTGGGGAAATCGGCCCTTTTACAAGGTGTAGATAACCTTTTGCTGCATTCAGTTACTGAAGAGGTGTCTGTGAAAGATGCCATTTATTTGCTGCAATAGTTCGCTGAAAAAGGACACAAAGTCTCTAAGGAAAAATTACAGTTATCTTTAGACAGTGGTCATTACTGAGGTCCTGATCTCGGTGCTGAAGGAATTCAGTTGTCTCCAAAAAGGATGAAGCTAAGCCAGGAACTTCCTAGACCCACAGCTAAGCAACAGCTTCATGGGTTTCTAGGCTTGACCTGTTACCACAGACTATGGGTTCCTCATTTTTCTCTATTACTTCTCCATTTTATGAAGTTACTAAGATGTCAGTCCCTGACCCCTTCCTTGGGAGGATAAACATGAGCAGGCTTATATAAACTAAAAGAACAACCTGCCTTAGGGCTCTGACTGGTCCAAACCTTTTACTGTATTTGTGCATGAAGGGAATAATCAAGCTCTGGGAATGCTCATGCAAGAACGTGGTAAGACACAAAGGCCTTTTGTCTCTTAAACACAGACAATTTGACTCAGGTGTTCCTGTCTAGCCCAGCTGTCTTAAGGCTAGAGCTGCAGCTGCAAAGTTAGCAAAGCCTCAGCAGATTTAACCCTGGGAAATGATGTTTATTTGCAAACTACATGCTGTCCAAAGTCATCGTCATTCTGAACTGACTCAACATTTCTCTGCAAGTAGACCAACTTCCTATGAGATCCTTTTAAGACCTAATCTATGTCTTAAACACTGGACCATCCTCAACCCTACTATGTTACTACCTTTAAGTGTCGAAGGTAAGACCCACGATGAAGTGATAATGTCCCATTGTGTGACAATGAGTCCTGATTTATGAGACATTCTTTTAACTATTCTGATGTAATCTTGTTTGTTGACGATTATACTACAGAAATGGAAAAGGGAATTTTCAAGCTGGCTATGCTATCACTACCCGATAGGACTTACTCAGAAGGGAAACATCCCACAAGATAAATCAGCCCAACAACCAGAGCTCTATGTCCCTCCCCAAGCAGGACAAACTAATTATTTATGCTGATAGTCATTATCCCTTTGGAGTCCATGATTTAGGGATGTTATGAAAACAAATGGGTTTTCCTACATCCTCTGGGATCCCAATAAAAAATGGGCAACAAATAAATGATCCTACTGTTGATCTCTTACCTTCTCAAATTGCTGCCATCAGAACGAATGTTCACACGAAAGGACAGGACCCGAGTGTCGGGGGAACCCTAACTGACTGTCACACACAGACAGTAGCAACAGAATCTACACAGACTGTGGCCTGTGCGGCTCAAGTCCACTCTATTTCTGTAAAAAGTGACCTTTTATTGCCCAACTTTTGCCATCTTGATGTTTTGAACATGGCAGCAGTTTGCTCCTGAGTGAGAGAAATTAAGATGCGTCAACAATGGCTGTAGATTAAACAAATGGTCAGGGCTACGGGAAACCCAAGACGGCTGCTCGGTCTTTGAGGCCCCCTGGCAAGCCCCACTTTTCAGCTTCTGCGTTCCCTCGCCCACCACAGTGCATTTAAGATGACGCAAACTACGAATAAACACTGATGAGGAGACTTCCATGATTTTGCGAAAGCGATCTATCAGCAATGTCTGGTCCACCATCCTGGAAAAACCATTTATTTTCCTAGAGGCCTCAGACCTCCTCCCTCTGGACCCTTTGAACACTTGCAGCTGGACTTCGTGCAACCGCCACTGAGCATGGATTATCACAGACTCTTGTTTTCGTACCTGTGGTTTCCAGATGGGCTGCAGCCCTCCCCTGCTGCCAGGCTGATGGCAAAGAAACTGTTAAAAAACGTGTTTCCCATTTAGGGTGTACCTTCCACAGTTCCCAGCAGTCTAAGAACCCACTTGACTGGGCAAATCATAGGAGCCTTGATGGAAAGACTTGCAACATTCTCAGAATTACCGCTGTCCTTGTCACCCTTGTCATCAGGTGAGGTTGAAAAAATTAATGGGATCTTTACATTTAAAACCACTAAACTTGCTGAAACTACTGGACTTCCCTGGCCTAAGGCATTGCCTTTGGTCATGCCAACTGTTCCCAGTACCTCCTTCTGGAAACACAACTCACTCGACACAAGACTGTCACCGGCAGACCGATGTCTACTGGTGCACATCTTCAGTTGATCCCTTGCTGTCTCACGCTAGTATGACCAGCTACTGTTAAGTTTCTGACGTCTTGTGCTCCAGCTCATTGTCAATAGGTTAAAGAAGCTTTCCCAGATCCCATTTTAAAGGATCCTGTAGGTCACAGCCTAGAGCCTGGTGACTAAACAGGTATTCTAGATACATCAGAAGAAGACAGCCCTCAAGCCCCACTGAAAGGACCTTAGCAGGTACTCCTGACCACTGACCCTGCTGAGCAATCAGACGGCACTGAGCTATGGGTAACAGCTGAAGAAGGCTCCACCGGCCACCGGTCCTGTTCAGACACTGGAGATCTCTCACTCACACTGAAATAGCTGACATCAGTGCAGACTGCTTCCGCCCAAGACGTGGGATCAAGGCTTCATACTTTAAACGTGACACCCTTTCTCTTCCCCTTTGCATTGGTCTTGGCCTGGGCAGATAATGCCATCATCCATATCTTCCAGGCCCTTGCAAGGTGGGGGTTTACCTTTCAGACTTAGGATTTGTCACCTAAAACTCCAGTCTGACCATGAACAGTGCCTCTTTAGTGGAGGTGGCTAATGCCTGGCAGGACTCTGTCTGCAGTAGCTGTCGTTCTCCTAGGTGGCTGGCGCGGAACAAGGCCATGCCCTCAGGTTATCTAACTGTTCACAAACACACAGCCCCCTTCATGGGTCAAATCCCCTGAGTTTACATGGTCGAGTTAGAAAGAACCTACCAGAGAGTTTCCCATGACTCAGAGTTCCCTCCCTTGGGCAGGTCCCTACTTCCCTCGTTCGGAATAAATAAAAATAAGGCTTTAATCAGGAACCTGTCCTTCAGGCTAAAAACATTGTAGAATCTACTGTTAAAGCAATAGCTGCCTAACAAAAGCCCTGCCAGTCTGTGTCCACAGTTGCTCCTGACAACAGAAGAACCCTAGACTGTCTTTCAGCTGAGCAGGGAGCTGTCTGTGCTGTGGCCACGACCACCTGCCGCACCTGGACTCGCCCTTCTAGGGAGACGAAACTCAGCTACGTGAGATCACGGACAAGGCACCTGCCTCACACGGCGGCTCCCTCAACAGGGTATTTCTTTCATTTACTTGATTTTGAATGGTTTGGGTCTTGGGGACTATGGCTCCAAAGTACATTACAAACATTATAATTATCCTTTTTTTGGTATCATCGTAATTTCTCTGGCACATCGTATTCTCTCAAAAGCTTTAAATGCACATTCGTAGCCACTAACCACCCAAGCAAATGACATTCTTAAGACTGGATGGTCAGAAAAGGGACAAGGAGAATGACGGCCTTAAAGACAGTGAACCTGGAGACACGCCCTGTGAGCAGCACAGAGATTACGCAGAAACGTGACCTGTGACTGTCGCGAGAATCGGTAGAAGCTGCGAGAACTGCAGAGCGGAGCCGAGGGTGGCGTTCGTGCCTTCGGTTTTAACTATATCTCTCAGTCAGGCTGAGACTGATCAAAAGGGAGGGATTGTTAAAGAGAAAACCCAAAACAGACCCCAATGGAGACCCCAATGCCCATGACAACAAACCAAGACTTAACATCTGATCGAATGGCAGTTTCAACCTTCTCTAGGAACTAATCTTAATCAGTCTGGAATTTTCTGGTGAATGCCAGCGAGGTGCTGTCCCGTGGGACTCCTTTCCCGAAGCGGACGCTGGCACTCTGCCTGTAAGGCCCTGGCGTCCCCCAGGCCTCCCCCGGCGAAGCGTGGCTCCTGGAGTAGACAGGCACAAGTGCACGCCAAGGTACTTCCTGGTTCCCCACGCTTTGCCTCTCAGGTCTGGGGGGAGCCAAGCCACCTAGGAAGCCTGAGGCCCCCACGTGGGCAGCCCACCAGCCACAGCCACCACAGCCTTGCCAGTGTCCTGTTTCAGCCTTCCTAACCCAGACCCACGCAGGCGCCCCAGGCTGGCAGGTCATCAGAGGTAGGGACGTGCCATTCGCTCAAGGACGGGGGGAAGTCATGAGAGGCTAGTAGGTCACCTGAAGCCCTGGTGACATTTTTCCTAACTTGTCATGGAGGCTTGTGTGGCTCTTTCAGGAGTCTTCTTTGTCCTCATGGATAGACTGGAGTCCTCCTAACAGGACCTCCTGACCCTTGTTCGGTGGTGGCTCTGCCTGTCCCTCACCCTGCCCACGCTTTTCCTTGCTAGCTTTGCCTCAATGGTGCACCCGGAGAGCCAGGCTCTTCTGGATTCTAACTGCAGCTTCCCCAGACCACACTTGTGTCCCGTGTGCTGGGGCAGTGTGAGGCAGGAGACGTTCCTGTCCATCAGTCCCAGCTTCGCACATGGAGCCTGCACAGTGCTCGTGGAGGGGCTTCGCCGAGGAGAGGGGGTCCGCTCCGAGCGAGCTCTTCCCCAGCGCGTCCCACGCCCCTACTCACCACCAACACGTGCTCCAGAAGGTCCAGGTAGCTGAGGGTGCACTCCGTCCCGTACCGCAGGGCTCTGGCGCGCACGTCCTCGCTGACCTCGGGGTGGAACGATGCTTGCTGGAGAGAGAAAGGGACGTCGGCATCTTAAAACAGGACGAGCCAGCGGGGAGTGAACAGGGGGCCAGTTGTATAGCCCTGGACCCTCTCCAGGAACTCCTGCTGCCTGACCTCAGCGACCTCTGAGAAACCTTCCCTGGCCCCCTGGACGGGGGGAGTCCTCCTCCACCTTCCTCGCTGCCCCATCTCCACGGCAGGCTGTCTCCAAGTCTGTGTCTTGACACTTTTAGTTCCCAAGTGAATCTAGTCCCTCTTATCTTCCTTTTTCCTTTCTTTCACCCTCCCCGATCCCACCTTTCACTGAAATGTGAGAAATTCCACCGACGCTGGAAAGTTCAGGAGAGAGTCATGATTAGAGCTTCCCCAGGAGATGCGCGGTCCCAGGGTCAGCCTGCTTCCCTCCAGAAAGGTGAGACGTCCCAGAGACCCCTCTGTCACAGCAAGTATGTCCAGGTCCTCACGCCGTGACCTGACCACGCTGGGGTCACAGCGAGTTTCCCAACCAGGGCCCTCTGGCTCCTGGGAACCTTCAAACAGTGAGGCTCCCTGGTACCCGCAGAGGGGCCTCATGTTATACACACCCAGATAAGCAAACCAGGATGTATGGTTAATGCAGCATCTTGCATTTTTGTTCTTTGGGGTTTTTTTTTGTTTTTTGTTTTTGCCCTTGTGACCTGCTGAGGTGAGTCATTCACAATATATCATTTCAGATAGCACACCCACTCATGGGGTTGCTCGATCAATTACAGAAAGCCCAGTTGAATTTGGATGTCGGATAAACAGTGACAAACATTTAATGTAAGCATGGACCACCTTAGTTTTAATTTGCTAAATCCCACAACCCTGCCCATTTAGCATCCTTTCTTCCTTGCACAGCCTCACTCTGGAAAGAACCTGAGGGGGCTTACAAGAATACACAGAAAGCTGCAGATAAATCACAAATCAGGACACACAGGAATCACACATTAGGGTAGAAGGTCAAGAAGGATGGGGAATAGTAACCAGACTCCACATTCCTCCCAGTCCAGCCCCTCTCCCTAAGACTGGTGGTGCTGGTGGGAACAGCTGTGGGCTCTCCCCATACCCGGAGGAAGTGGGGATAAGCCAGTGGCCAGCTCCTGTCAATCATGAGTCTGGTTTACTCATCTGAGGACGAACAGGCCTCGGAGGCAGGCGCCATGCCATGAGCGTAACCACTGCCCAGCCATGCTCTTCACCGTCACTATGCTGTGTCTCCAAGTGTGAGGACAAAGCCCCATGTCACTCTGGTGAGACAGTGATGCTATCAGTGTCCCCTCCAGCAGCTGACGTGCAAGGCCTCATTCAGAGCTATGTGGGGCTGAGGATGAGATGCTTTTTCCCAGCTGCTGGCTCTGTAACTTAGTAAGACAACTTGGGAGAGCAATCTGGCCATAATGAAAATGTCATACCATTTGACCCACTGAACTCTAACTTCTGGGAGCCTTGCCTAAGGAAATAATCCAACACACAGAACAAACAGATATGCCCAAAGATCATTCCTTGCAGTAAAGTTAATGATAAAAAAAAATGCAGACAACCTAAATATCTGATAATAGGGGACAGATTGTATTTATTAATAGAGTATTTCTTGGTCATTAAAGAGTCAGTTATAATGACTCACGGCAACATAGAAACAGCCATTTAATGTTAACTGTAACAGTGGATATTAAATGGTATACAATGTAAACATATGCACATGGAAGGAAGACCAGAAAGCAATAGACACTAGAATTAAATTAGGATGGAGGGGAACCCTTGTCTCCACCTAAGGAATTCACATATCCTTCCTTTCTGATAAAATGAGTCAGTATCTAACCTACTGCACTTCCATTTCTGCCCTGGCTGCGCTGCCCAGCCTCATATGGCAACTTGAGCCTCTGCTTGGCATAAGGGTTCCTCCTCGATCCACCATGCAACATTCCTGGTATTTATTCTATATATTCCCTATTGCACGCACCTCATTTCCTTTCTGCAAAGGGTGGAAATACAGGAGACCAAAGAAAACGTAAATATCAGTCTGCTAAATAAATCCTATCCTAACAGGAGTCTCAGGGCTCAGCAGTTACACTTGTCATCAAGTCTGGCTCAGGCTTGTGAAGCTCTGGCTATTATTTTGTCCTGAAAAATCAGGATGGCCTGATCCAGGGAGGAGCTGAGGCTGGGCCAATGGCTCCCATCCTTTAATCCTTAACCTCCTCCCCTGCAAACAGAGGAATGTGTGTTAAGAAAGAGACTTGAAAATCTGAGCTGCCTGGCATCTATACCTTAATCACCCCCTCGCCCCCATTTCTCCTTTTCATTTCATGCCTGTAACATGGAGACACAGTACCTGTCACTCCTCAACCACAGTGACCTTGATTGAACACTATGGCTGGGAGGCCATGGCAGCAGAAACAGACCAGCTATGAACTCAGAAGACCTGGTTACAGTTCTGGTTCTGAGAGTAAATAGCTATGACCTCGGTCATGCCACTTAATCCCTCCAAGTCTGTTTCGTCATCCATCAGATGAGGATAAATTCCCTTTGCCTTTCTCCTCTGGGGTCAAACGAGAGTATATGACAACCCTCCCAGAACTATGAGGTGCCTACATGGACAATGGATGGCACTGGGGCCACCCTTGCTAGGCAAGTGCTATTCTCCGATTGAGACGAGAACCCCTTGGGGAGTCATCGCTTCTGTGAGGCCGATTCCATTAAGCACATCAAAATGGCAAATGCTCATGGCCTCAGAAGACAGTCTAAATTCTCTGGTCCAGAGCACAAGGCCCCTCAGGGAAGGGGGCCTATCGACTCTGTCAGCCACTCTGTGCACCCACCCAGGAGAACGGTCATTGTGCAGCTCCCACGCCGGCCCTCGCACACCCACCTCCGGCTCACCCTGCCTCTTCTGAGGGAAGCCCGAGGGCCGCCGGCTGGACCCTGCGCCAGCTGCCCTCATAACTCACGTCGCCGCAGACGGCAGCCCATTCCGGCTGCCCAGTGGCAGTAGCTGCAACAGCAAGTTTTCAGTGTCTGTGGCTCGTCCCCCTGCTCACCAAAGCAGGGTCACCAATCAATCACTGAGCAGATGTCAGAGTCCCTGGGGCAAGGCTGTCCCTACAAGGGTCAAGGTCTGGGGTGCTCAACAGATGCAGGGGAAAGACGGCCCTTGTGGCTCACTTTCTTAATAGAAAAAAAATAAAGTGAAGGTCAGAAAGCTCAGGTCTCCCCAGCCCCTCACCCAGCACGGGCTTAGGGCAGCTGCCCCGGTTATCTAAGAATCGGAAGAGTTGCTCCAAAATGTCTGGCACAGAGCAGCAAGGCAGTTCCCCAAGGCTGTTTTGTTCCTCTCACTCACTTCCTCACCCCGTTATGGCAACACTCCTCCGAGCACAGAATGGATGACCTGCGGAGGCAGGAAAGGGTGCAGGCAGATGAGGGATGCAGCTGTCATTTGGAGAGCCTGGAACAAAAGGCCACTGTCCCCATTTACTGCTGTCAGAGTGGCCTGCACTCCACTCTCCGGAAGAAGGCGTCCTGCCTGCGCATGCAGGACTGGGAGGAAAAGGAGAGGGCTGAGTCAGCAGGGTGGCCCCATCCCCTCTCAAACCAGAACTGAGAGTCGTTCCCTCGGGCTGCTGATGTGCACACGCCTTCAGCATGCATTTCACTATACAGTTCAAGGTACTGAGCTGCTCCGCCCCTCCCCTTCTCCAGACCAAACCAAACAACTCAGCCACAACAGAGAACTATCCATCCATCCACAACAACGCCAAGGCTTTTACCTTGCAAGCCATCAACATATCTGACACGGCTTTCCTGCTCAGATTAGCGGTGGCGATCACGTCCTCCTGTCTACACGAGTTCCCAGCTGCCACGGCTTTGGCTGTTGCCATGGTGATGCCTTTCGTCATCCTTATAGATTCTTCAGGTGATGATGTCTTTTCAGGTACCTCTCTTGACTGAAACACCTGATGTTAGAAATAGAAGAGGTGAAAGAAATAAAACAGGGAAGGACAAAAATAATTTATTCTTCTCCGACCGGGCTGCAGCTCAGTGTCTGAAAACTGAGCCAGCAACAGGAAGAAAGCGTCAAAAGGCAGGAAATGAGAAATTTAATTTGAGTACAGTAATATCATTCTTGCTTTCAAGATTGTAGCATGGATAAGCCTTGCACACCTATACCCAGCACTCGGGAGCATGATGAGGTGAGAGAGACATATCTATAGCATCAACCCGTCTGTCTGCAAAAATGGATACTCGGTATCTGCAAGCCATCCACCCCAGGGAGGGTGGTTCTGTGGCGTCCTGCTGCCTTGCCCCTCCTGCTGGAGCTCTGGCAGCTCCCAGAAACTATGCAGTCCGATGCTGGTTCCAGGGCCGGCTGACCTGGAGGCATCAATCCGGACTCCTCTCTCTTTAAAGGGGTGTGGGGCTGGGGGAAATGAAACATTCAGTTTCTTCTATTCTTAGCCTGTCTTACAAATATAACTGCATGATTCTGTGGAGGCATTCATGTGGAGTGTGCCACAGTGACACTGTGAATTATTTAAACACACACACACAACCCCCTTCACAGGAGTTGAAAAAAATTAACCATGGTAAGTGAATATCCCACTTCCAAGTTCCACCTGTCAATCAAGATGTCCATTCCTGCTCCAATCCTATCTGTCTTGTCTCCAACGCGAGCGCTCGGTGCCCTGGCTGTGTGCCGAACACGCGCCTGTCCCTGCACGTGAGGGCTCCCAATCCAGTCGGGGCGGCTCGGTGTTTAGTCCCAAGCAGCCACGTCTCAGTAGGGAAGTCTTCCTTGAGGCAGAAAGGAGGACCCAGCCAGCACCCTTGTCATGTGCCAAAGAGTGTCAAACATTGCTATCCCCCTAAAAATGGGCAGCTGCAATTAAGGCAGGACCCCAAGCCCCAGGCCCGCCCCTGAACGCAGCAGTGGAATGAGTGACCTTCCAGAGCTCTCCACACTCAGTGGCCCTTGTGGCTCACGCTCCTGTGTCCACAGAAGCACACAATCTGGGTCCACTGTAAATCACATTGCTATGCTTAGCTTGACCGTGTGGCTGCAATTTCCCAGGAAAGCTCCACATTTCAAATCTTCTCTTCCATTGCCACCATTAGGCCCACCCACATCTGTCAGAACATGTGTCCAGATGTTGGTAGGAAACCCCCAGCTCGTGTGGGCAGGTACGTTCCAGGTTCCAGGTAGCAGTGCTTAAGGACACCACCTGTATTCCTTAGTTTCTCTTTTGTGGGAAAACGAAGCACAACATTAACCAAGATTAGATTCATTCAAGACAGGAAAAGAGAACGCAAGCCTCCATTGCCTAAGTCAGACCCGACCACGTCCACCGCTGACCTTCAAGGGCTGGCGACCTTCACAGGTGGTCCCCTAACGATGCAGAACAACCAGCAGCTACGGCCAGTCCCTCTCCCCACCTCCATAAAGAAGTCGAATCTGTAATCAGACCTCCTACAGAAGTCTCAGTTTGAAAACAAACATTTCCAGCACACTTCTATTTCCAGAGATTAGGACGAGTCAGTCCGATCACCACAGAATCAGAACACCCATGGTTAATATCCATATCACAGCAGCACTGGAGCACCCTCGCTCAACAACGTCGGAACCAGGCAAGAAAGAACACGGGGTGATTCTCTGAGAGCAGACACTTCACAGGGAAGGGGCTGGATTGTAAAGGGCAGTGGCTCAGGGAAAGGCATCCAGGCTCTTCTGATGGCCACTCTCAGACCCCGAAGTCCACACATGTGCAGCAGAGTGCAGCGCTGCTGATAGCAACGGGAATCAAGAGGGGCTGTGTGTGTGGCTACACTACTGTGGACACGACCGAAACTCAAATAGCTAGACGGACTTCTCCCTTTGCCAGGAATCTTCTGGAATGCTTTGGTATCCTGAAGCAACTTTAGTGTAATTAAACCTGAATAGCCCCAAGTGATATATTTTAACTGATTTCCTTAATTACAATTACAGTTTGATCCTAACCAAACTCTGGGGTGCACAGTTACAGGTGGGAGCCTCCCTAGTTTGGGTGCTCCAGGTAGAACTTCTTTATATTAACCACCTCGGAGAAGCCTATGCGGGGGTCAGCTGCTGGACATGGGTGCCCGAGGGAGGTGACTGTCGGTCCTCACCGTGAGCTCCTGCTTCATGTACTCGATCGTGGCCTCGAGCGCCCGTGTGCCCCGGGTGGCCTCGTCCTCCACCGCCTTCACAGTCTTGAGAAGGGAGGTGACATTGGTCACCATCACCTGCATGGGAAGGAAGGCCAAGAGGAGACAGTGCGCTGAGGTTTAATTCCTACTCCTTTAGTTCCAGACCCAATGCCGTGAGCAAAACACCTCCCCTTCAGTGAGAAAGGAGCCAGAGGTGTCTTCTCCCAATGTTCTGTGTGCCTCTCCTTCTCCAGCTCCCCTCCTGCATGCTCACCCCTACTTGGGGCTCCACTCTACCTTGGCAGCCCCCTTGAGCTGGTACATGGAGGGGTCATCGGCAGGCTTGCTGGCAGCTCCCTTGGTAGCACCAATGAGGTCTGAAAGGGCCTTGGCCACATCTTTGATGGCATTGATCAACACCACCTGAAAGAGAGCACGAAGTCCAGGTGAACACCCCTAGTGGTCGCTTACTGGCTTCACTAAGAGCAAATGCCAAGAGCAGGCTGGGGCATTTGGGTCTCTAAGTTAGCAGCTCTCCACCTGCATTCACGGGACCCTGGGAGCAACCCCTGGGGGTTCTCATGCACGCGTCTCAATGGAGATCCAAGCTCCGGAGGCTGTTATTTGGCATGTTTAAAGACCTCCTGGAGGGCAGCTCTGTTGATATGCTGCCTATGAAAGAATGAAGGCAGCTAAGCAGACACCTGAGAGGCAGCACCATTCACCTGTGTTCTGAACTGGTGACAAAATGCTGAGAGCACAGTGTGAGCCCCACAGCCTGGCTTGCAAGGCCTCCATGGCCGCCCACCTGCATCTTTGGCTCCAGCTCCTAGGATTCTCTGAGTCACTCAACATGCTACAGTCACTTGGTCTTCCTTCCCCAGTGGCTGTCCCAACTCTCCTGCTGCAGGGCCTCTGCTCCTGCTGGTCTGTCTGGACCCTGGCTCTTTTCATAATTCAGGTCTCAGCTCAAATGTCATGTCCTCAGAGACCTGTCTGGACCACCCAGACTGTAGCCCGCCGCCATACGCCCCACCCCCCAATGCAACTCCATCGGCTTGCCCTGATTTATTTATAGCATTTATCGGCATGTGGAATCATTTTATTATTTAGTCTCTTAAACAGTATGCCTTCTCCCCGACTTGAATGTAAACTTGACTATGAAATTCAGGAGGCCAGCCTGGACTCGTGTGTTCCACACTCAGATCTGGGCCTGGCATGCTGGTGTGCACTCAGTAAATGCTCATAGAATGAATAATACGCAGGTGGGTACCCACATAACCCTGGGTGTGACTGTGTCTTCACGCTTCTAACGGAACACAGACTACCTTTCAGTGTGCTAGACGTGGAGTCTGAAGCACTGGCCATACTCAGGAAGCTCATGATATTGGGCGTTACAATGAACTCTTCTAGGTCCAGTTGCTACAGTAACAACTTCTACTTCAATAACAACAACTACTTCACTTTATGGAGAGCAGTGTTTCAGGGGCTGAGCCAGGCAGAGTACACGTTATCTCATTTAACCCTCACCACAGCCATTTCAAGTGGGCACTAAAAGGCTTGTGCCCACACCCCCATGGCTCGAGAGTGGAAGGGTCGATCCCAAGGTCACGGTCTTAACCTCCAGACTGTATTACACTCTCCAGCTCTGGCCCCTACAGACGAGACCGGCAGCGCCAGCCCTGCCCCTCTCACACTGCTGTGAGGATCAACTGGATCGCACACGTAGAGACATATTAGACATTTCTCTAGTCAAAGATTTGAATCTTTCCTGGCCAATCACTTCTCCTACAATTGAGCCATGCTCGAAGAGCATTCAGTTCCCACCCCAACGATGTATTTTCAGGCTTTTTCTTCCTCCGTGGGGGTAGGCACGATACTGCGGGCAGGGATTTCCACGAAGACTTTGAATGGCAGAGCAGCCGATCAGAGTGCTGATGTTATCACAGAGAAATGCAGCAGGAGGGTAAAATGGCAACATTAGGAAGGTTCCCTCACGGAGCTCTGCTCCCCGGGAGGGCGTCAGCAGGGGAAGTCGTGGCCACGTGGGAGCAAAGCTGGTGGCCTAGTGTTACTAGAACAGTGGCTGTTGTCAACCCGGGCACAAATGGTAGGGGGCTTTCTACCCAGCACTGCCCCAGCGGGCCAAACAGACTAGTTTACTGAGTATGGTTTCATCAGTGAAAACGAAAGTGTCTGCCATTTGACGGGATAGAGAGAATAGAGGGGATTTAAGTTTTGCACTTGGGAATGGGTAGACTCCATTACTGATGGCTGTAGACGGTTGTTAGTTTAAAAAGAGCTGAACATATATTTGATGGGTATCCACACTGTCCTGGGAGCTGAGTGGAAGGCTTAGGTTTCCCAGATTAATAAGCAATGATTATTGTTCTTGATAGCTGGCAGTCTAGGCTGGGGGACCAAGAAACAGGCAGATCACGTCAGTGACATCAGAGCGGAGCAGAGCACAGAGCTCTTTCCTACCCGAGCAGTTCTCTCTCCCACTTCAGAGTCGGATTCTCCAGCAGGGCGTCTACAGGTGCTGCCTTCGTGTTTCACCCTCACCTGGCTTCCCTGCCACTCCTACAGCAGCCCTGGCGGGGTCGCCACGGCCCTCCATGTCACCTGGGCCAGCGGCCAGCTCAGACCTTCATCTTTCCTGACTCCTCAGCCATGTCTGGTGGGTTGAAACAGGCCCTCCTCTTAACAGCAGGCTCCCTGGCTTTCCTGACAGCTGCGCCTGCTTCTCGATCTCCTTTCTCATCTCTCTCCCCTTAAACGGCCTTAAGCAGTGTGTCCCTCGGAGCTCTGCCTCGAAGCCCCTTCCCTTCGTCCCACTGTTCCTCTCTGTGCTCACAGTCATGGTCTGAGTGGCAACAACGCCTGAATCCGCATCCCTAAACCTGAGCGGGCTTACGCCCACACACTAGCTGTACCTGCATGTCCCTCTGCTACTCCTAACTCAACATGCCCCAAACCGAACTCACCTTCATCCCCCCGCCCATCCAGCTCCCTCCAGGAGCTCCAGTGCTGTGTGGAGAACCCTCCACTCACTGATCTGGCCTGAACCGCAGGGTCAGACCGCCTCCTCCCTTCGCTCCACATCCTCACTGCATTCGATTTTCTACCAAGCCCGGCTGACCTCTACAGAGTCCTCTCAGATCTGCCGGCTTGCCTCCCACCCCCGTGGTCCAGGGCACGGTCTGGCCTGGGGAGCGGCATCCTGCCATCCTCCAGCCACAGACACACTCACGCACATGCTGTTTCCTTCAAGGCTCCCCGTTTGCCGTTGGCTTCTCTGAGGTCTGCTCTACAGTGCTTGTGGGACTACAAGGATCCCCATCTCCCAGGCCCACCCGTACCTGGGTCTCGGGGTCATCAGAACCCAGGCTGGCGGCCCCGAGCTTGACCACCTCGGCGAGCTGGGTGATGGTGGCTGCTGAGGACTGGGCTGCCTGGGCCAGCTTGTCTGGAGTGGACGCGGCGCCCGACACCAGCAGTTTTGTGTCTTCCACCAAGGCCTTGGCTGTCTTCAGGATGTTCTCCCTGGAAGGGTCGGAGCAGATGGGAGGGGAGAGACGAAGGGCCAAGCTTGGTTACTAGTCGCTGAGAAGGAAAGGAACCCTTCATGGGGGGCCTTTTTTTTAAAAGACATTAATTCACTGTCTTTTTTTTCCTGTTTAGCCTTTCATTTCATTCCTGTGCGCATGTTTTTGAGATTGCGTATTTGATGATTGACCTTGAACGATATCACATCACTTTTATTTTGTATTTATTTTCTGATACTCGATTGTCAACTTTAACTTTTTAAGACTCGACCTTCTTTTTTCCCCCAGTGTAGCTTGTTGCAGCCTAAGGGACGAGGAGGTGGCAGCAGGCTATGGCACGGAGGTCCACAGGGGTCCCTACCTCTAAAGTAAACTGTTCCAGAAGGAATGTCAGAGGAATTGAGACTGACGCTCAGAACCATTGAGGTGACTCTCACTAACAGATGCAAATGATGGACCAATGGCTAAAGAGTCTATTATTCACTCGGAGGCCAATTTAATAACAGGAGATAGAATGCCAGAAATGAGCTGAAGTTTCAAGGACATCAGTGGAAGTCAGAGGCAGCTTCCAGGAAGGTGGGCTAGGAGGATGGATGGTGGTTGTAGCCCAGAGAGAAAAAATATACAGAGCAAAAGACCAAGGAACAGGTGGCAACAGGAATTCAACCTCGGGAAATAATAAGGTGTAGTCTCTGTGCTGAGACCAAGAATGAAGTCCACTGGTAAAAAGAAAATTAGCATATGTTTCCTTTATTAATATATATATTTAAAAATGCAAGTAGGCTAAGACTCTTAACAGCATCAGGGATGATGTCTGGCCCCTCAAAACCCAAGTATTTCCGTTGTGTTACTATTACAACTTTACATGAACACATACCCACTGGATCAACTACTATATACCTTCTTCTGGATTTGCATCCAGTAACATTCAGAGTTAACACTAATGAGTGATAGTAAATAATCCTATTATTATTATGTTTATGGTCTTTCCTTTGTGGAAATTTTATTTTATTTTATCCGCCGACCCCCCAGCATTGCTGTCTACGTCCATCGGTTATGCATACATGCATATAAATTCTTTGGCTTATCTCATCCCTCTCCCTCACTCTGAACCATACTCCTTTCTATGTCTCTGGGTCTATTTTGTTCATCAGCTTATTTTGTTCATTATATTCCACAAATAAGTGAGATCATGTGGTACTTGTCTTTCTCTGATTGCTCATTTTGCTTAGGATAATGCTCTCCAGGTCATAGGGGGCTTTTTGGTGAAGGGCTTTGAGGAAGAGAGGTGCTAGACAGAGAGCCTGGCACCAGACTTTCGGAGGGCCCTGAGGAGCCAGCCCAGCTAAGACAGAAGGCTGGGAGCCCCACACCCCAAATATGGAAGGGCTCACTGTCCCGCCCCCGCTGCTCCCAAACCTGCTGAGCTAATCACAGGCACCGCTCACCAGCTTGAAAGGGAAAGGTCAGAAAGCCGAACATGACTCCGCATTGACAGTTGGCAAAGGGGCTTATTCTGTATGTGGTTCACTTTCACTTTGAACGTCTTGTTGAAATCAAAACGGATGACCATATTCCTGGTTTCTGGACAGTGTCTCTGAAGTCCAGCAGGCCCTCCTGACCCCCTCCCCACCCAGGAGCCTCGTACCTGTGGTCTGCGAAGGTCTCGTTGTTCTCTGCGTTCAGGGTCCCTGCGGTCGCAAACATGATGGTGGTGTCCAGGTCGGCGATGATCCCGGACACGGCAGTGGCGGCTGTGATACATGCCTGGGTCCCCTTGTTCCCAGCCTGGAGAGCTGACAGCACCAAGGACACCTGCAGGCAGAGAGGGACTGTCAGAGGGAGCGGAGGGAATGTAACCCAAATGTGCGCACACTCTGAAAACACTGAATTTTTCTCCGGGAGTCGATGCAGCTTCTGCGTTAACAGCACAGTTTGGGGTCAACAGCCTCGGTCTGATCACCGGTTTTGCTGTTTGCGAGCTACCTAACCTCGGGTAGGCGGGTTTACCTCTCTCGGTCTCAGTCTGCTCATCTGGAACATGGAGCTGTTACTTCTCGTCTATCAGGGCTGTTGGCAGGGTTAAGTGCAGGGAAACGCTGTACAATGCCGACCGTGGAACTCGGCACATGGCATTGGGCAGAGGGCAGGTGCTACTATTTAATTATGATTAGTTTCTGAAACCACAAGGAGAAAAGCTCAGGCTCCTGGGAAAGGTGTGGCCATGTCCATCCCCTCTGATTAGGTTTCCTGTGGAACAGCCCCTCTGCTAGGCCTCATCGCTCCCTCCCTTGGCCACTTCTCTTTATTTTTGATACACCTTCACATAGTCTTCATTTTTTAGTAAGAAGGGTACCTCTTGATTGGAAATTCTCCATACAGAGGGGACCACTGTAAGTCACCTCTACCCTATACTCTCGCGCGTCATCACCTGCCACCGAATAATTCCAATGACCCGAGGTTCCAGCAAATTGGCTAAGGTGTGCATTCCAGCATCTTCCAGTGTCAGAAACCTGCACTGCCCCCTGCCACGCCCCTTTGGTACACCCTGTTGTTCCTAGAGACACCCCTATAACACAAGCCCAGCCCCACCACCGCAGCATGCAATTCTCCCCAGCCGTGGACAGGACTTGAACAGGCTCAACTTCTCTGCCTACCCCAGCCAGCTCCGTATTTCAGCATTACAGCTCACCACTACATCAGCCAGCTCCTTACTTCCACAATCACCTGCTTCTCCCGCTCCCCGGAGGTCCGCCCTCTGTCCGCAACGCCCCCTCCCTCCTCTTCTCTGGCCACTGGTCTGCTCGTCCTGCAAGGGCCAGCTCCAAGTCCCCAAGGGGCTGTCTTCCCTACTGTCCTCTCCCGGAGAGACGGCTGCACCGCCTGAGGATTGTACACACTGTCCCTGCCCTCAGAATGGCCCACTGACCCCGATTATAACCAGTACGAACCTGGCTAGTGGCTAGAGGCCCTGAGGCCGGGCGCCGCCGTATAATCCCCGTGTACACATACTCAGCATCCTGACTGTGGCTGACTCAGAAAGGAGTCTGAAATATTTTGTGAATGAATTTTTAAGAACACGCCGACCAGGCAGTTATAGCATCAGTACAGGGCCCAGAGTTTGATGCTCTGTCCCTCCTCTGTGGCTGTAATCTCAGCAGAGGCTGTGGACAGTCTGGCAAGAGGGGCAGAGAGCCCATTCCTGAGAACCCAAGACCAACCTACAAGCAACTATTTCCCAAGTTAAATTCTACTGTGTTCCACCAGGAAAAGGTGAGTCAGACGGGCACAGAGCTGGCCTGGGAATGAGGGATCCTGCTTCTGGAAGGGAGTCCTGGAGGACAAAGGCAGGTGACCGGGAGTCTGGGAGGAGCCTCCTCAGCCAGTGTGAAGAGAAGAGCCCCCAAACAGTGTCCCGCCCAGTGTGAGAGCTGTGTAAGTTAGCTGGTGTTTATTGAGCATCTACTAGTCACTAGGAGATGAGGACAAAAATGTGAACAAGTCAAGGGGCCCAGGCTGGGGAGAATTACAAAAACCCAACCAAAAGCCTGGCTGGTGTGGCTCAGTGGTTGAGCACCAACCCATGCACTGAGAGGTTGCTAGTTCAATTCCCAGTCAGGGCAAATGCCCAGGTTGTGGGCCAAATGCCCGGTGGGGCGCACGGAGGAGGTAGCTGATAGATGTTCTCTCTCATTGATGTTTCTCTCTCTCTCTCCCTCTTCCTTCCTCTCTCTCTAGAATCAATAAAGAAAAACAAAACAAAACACCCAACCAAGACATGTGAGAGAGACGGGGGCTGGGGCAGGAATGGGAGGGCAGGAGATTAGAAGGGCAGAGGCCCATAGTAAGAAACTAAGAAAATGCCAAACAGACTGGCTACTCTGAACAAGCCTCCCTTCTGCCTCGGATCCTTCTCCAGGTGCCTAAACCGCGGCTCCTCTGCTGGGAGAAGCAGTAAGACCAGGGCCAGCTCAGGGAGAGCACACTGCTTGGCCAGGCTCACCAACATGATGCAGCTTGAACCCTTCCCTCCCCCTCCCCCTCCCCCTCCCCGTTTCAAGGTCTTCTGCTGGGAAACTTGGCCAGAGTAACTTCAATAACAAGGAAGGGCTTTCAAAGGAGGGACAGTGCCTTCCTCGAGCTGAGAGACTTCCTCCTGCCGCAGGTCCAGGGAGGCCTGGAGCGTCCTGTGGGCTATGGGAGACATCCGGGTTGCGGCTTGGCCTCAGTGAGGGGCCAGGTACACAGCAGCCTCTGTAGGGCTGCTTCCAGGTGAGGGGTGTCCCACCACCCCTCAGGCCCTGTTGCCAAGCTACTGCACAGTGCAGAGCTCTGTGTCCTAAGAAGCCAAGTGAAGGAGCGGGAAGCCGGCCAAGCAGATGCTTCAGCCTGCGCCCGGCAGCCTGTGGAGGAGCTGCCCTGAGAAATGACTCGGAGAAACAAGCCAAGCACAAGATGAACTTACTGCAGGAGAACACAGGAGACACTGGGAACGAGGGGCCACTTAGAGCGGAGCGCTGTTCACCAGGGGAGGCTTCCCGGGACAGCAGTGTCAGAGGCCAGGCGGCTGCTGGCATCGCTAAGGGAACTGTGCCTGGCAGGGCACTGACACACACACCACGGCTACTGGTCTGCCCAGCCCCTGGGCCGGGACGGACACTATTTCTTTACCCTCATTTCACAGAGGAGGGGTTCGTGGTCTGGGAGGTGAAGTGACTTAGCTGAGATCCTAGAACCCCATCCACTACCCTATGTTCTCTCTCAAACAGCTGCCCCCAGAGTCCAAAATGTCCCACAGGCGCCAGCTCTTCCAGCCAGTGCCATGCAACCCCAGGCAGGCGCTGGAGCCGCCCCCACGTCACGGGCTGGCCTGGAAGTACAGAGGTTACGCGAAAGGAGCTCTAGGTCCCTCTTTCTCAGCCACCCAGCACCTGGGAGCCTCCCTGAGAAGGAAGAGCAAGGGGCAGAAGTGTCAAAGGGGTGGCAGGGAGGGGCCCTTGGCTCTGATACGGTCTGTCCAGTCTGTGCAGGTGAGCCCTGTGAGGTGCCCCCCTGGGGCCCTGACCTTCGTGGGACAGACCCTCTCAAACGCTGAATTTCTCAGGGCCTACGGATCACCCCAGCTTCCTGATGTGCCCCATCCCTGGGGAGACCCCGGGCTAGAGGGAAGACAACTGGACCCGACTCAGTGGGGTTGTTTTTGGCTTGGCTTCTTGCACATGACCTTGGTCACAGCAGGTCACTGCAGCCTTCTGACCCAGGGCTGCTCCTTACCTTCTCAGTGACTGCGCGGGCACACTCGATGAGCTCCCTCTTGGTGTAGCTGTCGGTGGGGCACACCTGGAGGGCCCCTGCCTTCTGTACCAGGAAGATGCAGCCGTGGCCCAGGTCCTGCACTCGAGTGCGAATCTGGAAGCCGATCTGCGGGGGAAGCCAGGGTGGGGAAGGAGAAGCATGATGGACCCGGCCATTGAGGTCCTCCCTGCGTGGAAAATTTCTCCTGCGTCCTATGGGAGCCTGGCTAGGAAAATTCCACTGCTGTGTGGAGTCTGTGCTGGGTAAACTATGGAATTTGGTCGATTTTGCTTCCCATTTTTAGAGACTGTAAAATGCCCAGTCCTCAGTGAGCAGGTCCGCACCTCATCTTCCTAACGTAATGCCTTCCTGATAGCTGCTGTCTTTTCTGGTGTGTGGCTTATCCCTACCCCGTGCCAACTGATCCGAATGCCAGTTCCATGAACTCTGCTGGATACGGGATTCTGTTATTCCTTCAACAAACATTTATGGAGCCCCTACTGTGTGCCAGGGGCAGTGCACTTACTTTCCTTTAGTCCTCACAATGGCTCTAGCAGGTAATTAGAAGTTCAAAATATATAGCTTTAGTATTAAGAATATTTTCAAGTGTTCAGATTCTTGCAAAATTGGTATGTTTACCCATCCGAATGGCACCCTCCTCAGCTGCACCTCTGGTGAGCACGACCATGTGGTGCCCAGGCTTGAGGTTTTCTTAAAAAGGTACATTTAAGAGCTAACGGCTCAGCAGGCACGCATTCTTTTAATGACCTCTGGCTCGTGTGATTATAAAAGGTACTTTGCCTAAAAGAAGCCAAATGAGCTGCACCATGGGTTAGCTGCCAGCTGTCTCTTTAAGGTGTAATAAATTCCGGGCCACCTCCCCAGGTCCACATTCCTCTGGCTGTCTCACATCAGTTTTCATTTGGGTTTGATCAGTACAGCTGCCATAATAATCTGACCTCCAGCCCAGGTAAGCAACTAAAAACAAAACAGATAATGACCTTTAGGCTTTCATCCATAAGTGTTCTTTTCAAGAAATCACAATAGCAAGCAGCTGTGGCTTATCCTTCCAGTATCATAAAGAATTGCTAAGTAACCTCAGGTATTGGGAATAACATCTGGGCAATTGGGCCACCTGGATGCTGTCTTTTAATAACATCCCAATCGACAGCTTAAGGAAGGGTGACTTTGAGGAGAGGAGGAGGCTGCCATGGTCAACCCTCCTATTATCAAAACACTTCCTGCTTTTAGGGAGAAAACGAATTCCCTTAACCCCTAAGGCTCAAAGGATGTTTAAATCCACTAAAATAGAACATTTTCCTCATCCAGAAAGTTTTGGTGTCTTCTATTGTATCCAGAAAGCCACAAAAGCTTCGCAGTCAGGCAGGGCTTCTTGTTGGCCAGCTCCGCGTAGCACACGCAGGAGTGGCACCCGGTCCCCAGCCTAGCAGCACAGCAAGCACCTCGGGACTGGAGCAGCAACAAGGCCGCCATGAGGTGGGGCGAGGCTATTTAAATAGAGCTGTTTGCTGGGCATTGCTCCTTGCTTTAAGCACCAGGTCAAACTGAAGCAGAGAAATGTCCCAGTCAAGGTGAAAACACAACCTGGCTCTCTGCTTTTCTGATCCATTGAGTTTATCCCCAAATACTCAAGAGTCAGAGCTAATCCAAAGGCAAGTGCTCTGCGGTGGATGAGGACCACAGATCTCTAAATGATAGGTGCGGCTGGGAGAGTCAGGTAAGGGGCAAGTGGAGGAAAAAACATGGATGGAATCTCAAAATAGAAAACGGCCTTACCAGTCCAACCTCCCTTCATTACAGATGGAGACTGAGGCCAGAGAAGTGTGTGACTGGCCCAAGGTCACACAGCCGGCCCTGGGAAAGCCAGCCGGCCGAACCCAGGCCTCTACCCCAGCACAGCGCTCTAGCCGAAGAGCAGAGCTTTTCTAACTTTGACTTTTCCCGCTTAGCAGCAGAGCCCCAGACGCACCCCCAGAAACGCTCTCATGAAACCCTAACATGTAAAATTAACAGAATTTATTTTTCGTATACTCTTCTTTATGAGTTAAAATTTATATCCTTGACTCAATAAAAAGCCAACAATGAAACTGAGTGAACCCAACCCTAAAAGTCGGAGTTCTGAGAGTCAGCTGCAGCCTCAGCCACCAACCCACTTCTGGGTTGGCTTCGGTTGCGAGGCGCTGAGCAAACCCTGTTGTGCGCGATAAAGCGACAGGAGCAGCTCCCGTGCAGTCTCCTGCCCCGAGCGGGCCGGACAGAGCTGCCAGCCTGTGGTGCACACCAACCACTGGCCCGGGGGAGGCATGGGGCCCCCATGGGTTGCCATCTGGCCTAGAATCCATTCAAGAGTACATGCAGCTTTTCCTAACAGTTTTAAAAATAGTTCAATTATGTTTGAAAAGTGAGACTTGAGTCAAATGTGCAGAACTTCCCAAGCCCCTCCCTGCGTCAGAGTCCTGAAGAGGCAGGTGTGGAACCTGGAATCCCGCTCCCCACACAGAGCTCTCTGGTTACAGAATGATGGGGTACTGGGATAAGCGCAGACCTCTTAAATCGCTCCCAAATCACACTGGGGGTGGGAGGAAGAGGGGACCTGCTCCTGAGCTGTCCCAAACCTGAAACCTATGGGCAGACATGGTAAGTGATGGGAATATGTCCTCAACAACACTCTCAGGCTCCCTCAGCCCCCTCTCAAAAGGCCATGCTATAAAAACACACCCCAAGGTCCTGACACTCAGCCCCTTACTTGGAGGTGATATCATGTAACCAAAATCTTGACATGTGACAGGGGAGCTGTCACAATGGTCACCAGGGCTGAAACCCCAGTGAGGAGGGGCAGTGCCGGAAAGCAAAGGGATGAGATTAAACATGGGAACAGCTGCAAAAGCCCTTGGGATTGCTTGGCCTGGGCAGTGGGCAGTGGGGTCTGCATCAGGTCACACAGTTACCTCCTAGGTGCCTGGGGGTCCCCTTGAGGTATGGCCTTGCAAACCTCCTGTACATTGGGCTGCAGGGTCCTACTTGGCCAGCATGCAGGAGGGATGCAGTCTTACACAGGACAAGTTGAAATCAGCTTAATGTAATGAAGGGGTCTCAGGATCCCCACCCCAGCCCCACTCCTGTTCTCAACCCTTCACCATGGGCCCCATGGGTGGCAGAAAGGACCAGGGATCTTGCTTCCAGCCCTGCCCTTCCCTGGGCACCAGATCCTGGGTGAGCCTGCTAACCTCCTGGGAACTAACTCTGTTCCCTCGCCTGCGACACAGGCAGAATCTGCCCTGCCCACTTCCCAGGGCTGATGGACGACCCAATGAAAGACACGTGTGAAAATATCGTGTAAAGCAGAGACTGCCACGTGGAAGATAGCAAGGGTGGCCCAACAAAACTGGACCCGAACCTGACTTGTCCATGTAGTTACTTCTTCACTTACTTGAAACTTCACTTATCCCCAAAAGTTGTTTCAAGTTGCTGCAACACTATGGGAGCTGTGTGGTCTTGGACAATGTACCTAAGCTCCAAGCCTCGGTTTGCTCATCTGTGGACGGGGAGGACAGGTGGTTGCGGGCACCACACAGCACAGCGCCTGGCTGTGAGAAGCAGCTCCCACTCCTACCCTTCCACGGGGCACTTAATGCAAGGGGGCAACAGAATCGACATATCAACAAAACAGTCATCTATCGACTGCACTGTCATGGAGCACTTTGTACTGCCAGAGGAACATCTAGCGAGGAATACATTCTAAAGATTGTATCCAACAGAGAAGGGCTTTTGAACACTGAGTTTCTCACAGCAACACTCAACTTCTCAGCATATGTGCCCAGCCCCCAGGGTGAGCCAACTTACCACCAATGTTTGTTACAAAGAGATGCTGCTCAAAGACATTAAATGTGGGGTTTTAAATTGGCGACTTTGGGAAAACATGCCTTGAACCCTCAAGGAAAACCCTCAATTCCCTCCTTGCCCTAATGAAAGTAAAATGGAGAAGATGGTCTCCTGGTTTTGAATCTTGAGGGAAATTGGAAGCCTGGCCTTCATGGGGTTTGGGATCAAATTTCAATCCGAAGGAGTCTAAGAAATACCAATCATCTCCTTTATGGCTGGAAACTCAACTAAACCTACAGGTTTTCTCGGGCTTTAAAAACAGTCGCATCTGAAACTGGGTCACTGTGCTGCCCCTTGGAGAGCCTGTGGAAGCTGAAATGACAGTGCATGCATCTGACAAGCCTGCCCACTTCTCCGTAGGACAAGGACAGCGTGTGCAGGAAGAAGCAGGGCAGCACTTCTGCAGCCACGGAAAGCGGTCTTGGAGTGGAGAGTTTCGACTTGAGAGCCAGCACCCACCTCATCGGGCTGGGGAGGGGGCTCTGGTTCTCACCACAGGAGCCACAGAGCTTCCTGCCAGCTCCCTGTTCCCTTGGAGACACAGCTGTGTCACCGAGTCTCTTCCCCAGCATTACACGTAGGAGCTGAGGCTCACGGGACCTGCATTTCTCCCTTTCTTCCCTTTTTTTTAAAAAGAGGAAACTAATGTTAAATTGCAAAGTCGCCCGAGGGTTTTAACTTTTCTGAATAAAGAAGTTTTCACAGTGATGTTAACAAAAGTTTCAATTTTCCATGGAAAAATAAGCAAGATAAAGCTCCCACTTGATGTTCCCAGGGCAGAGCTCCGACTTTTCCTGTAATTGTCACATTCTGGAAAAGACCAAAGCGCTGACTCGGCACAGCGGAGGGCGGGGCTGCAGCGAGGGCGGCACGGATTTATCTGCCTTGGATATAAATATTTTCACATGCTGTGATGTGGGGGCCCTCTTGGGTACAAAGATAATTCCACGGTCTTGGAATAAAAAACTACATCGCTTCAGGGATCTCCCAGCCTTCTCAGTTTCCCCCCAAATATCTGTCTGGCAAACGCACACAGAGAATTTTCCTTTGCAAGGCATTGGTAATTTTATATTCTCTCTGCCCCTTCTCCCTCCGGTCACACGCTCACGTCTGGAATGTAAAATACATCTCAAGATGTAGCGGAGAAAAAGGAGACTCTTAATGAAAACATCAGCTGCTACAAATGCTGGGCCCATAGCTAAAGTAACTAGTTGTGCTTTTAACAGCACATTCTCCTTCCTGGCTGCTGTGGTGTGAGTCTGTATTTTGCTTCAATGGTTTGGGTTGCAATAGGACAGTCTGCTTGCTTCACATACGGGTGGAACTCAGGTGCGGAAAAGGCTCCGGCAGATTACTGGGTCTTCACTCAGTAACTCAGACAGGCCAGCGTGTAAACTAACCAAGGCAGATGGTTGTGGATCCCATTTTTAGAAGATTTCTGGAGTCCAAGCCAACCCTCCCTCGCAACACAGTCTCTTTTAGTTCTAATCTCCCTGTAAAGCCAAACCCTTCTTCCCTTTGTCCAACCAAACTCTTCCTTCCTGTGTAACACAAGTTCCCTTACACTTATTTATGAAATTCAAAACTACATGTATGTCAAATAAATAATGAGTCCAGATGATTGGTCAATTCCTTAAAAAAAAAAAAATGATGGGCCTTTGTAAAGAACCAACAGAATCTTGATGTGGGTCTCTGAACATTTTTCTTTCTTGGTAGTGACTTAACAGACTCATTACAAATAGAATTATTCATGCTGCAGCTTAAAGACTCAATCATTCTAAAAATCTCAAAGTGCAGGCATTGTTAGAAACTGGTCATCCCATGCCAGATATATATGTATGCGCGTACATATATATGACACTCCTATCTCCATGCACTGTTACAATGTCCGTTAGAAAGTGATTTTTGTTTTGGGTCTTCATTTCTGCAGTGTCTCTGGGAGCCTCTGTTCAGACATGCTTAGACCTGACTCCCAGGAGAAACCTGTGGACACTGACCGCACGGGGAAGAGAAGACAGTCACCACCTCTGCTGTGACAGCCGGTTCATCCTGGAAGGTGGTGGACAGGCTGTGCCCAATAAAGAGCTTGCTGAATGTCACGGAGAGTGGCTGCCTCCGTCGTCCCAGTGTCCCTGCAGTCCATCCATTAGTTTTATCTCAGACTGAGCTCCCTTCCTCTCAGGAGCCCTGTAGTGGCTGGGGACAGTCCCTTCTGCGTGGTAACACTGAGACGGCATGCAGTCAGGCACCCAGACCTCCACCCATCCTGTGTGCTTCCCAAGGGTCCACTCAATTGCTCAGAGGTATCAGAGATGGGCACTCCCAGAAAGTGGCCTTTGGGACCAAACTTTGGCCATTTTAAGATTCCTAGGGGTGCAGGCATTCTGAGGCAAAGTCTGTGTTGGCCACTAGGAACATGAGTTTGGGGAAGGTGGGTTGGTCATGAACAGGTCTGCAGGAGCTATGGGAATAGGGATCTGGGCCAGGTCTCAGAAAGTCACCAAAAGCATTTGGGCATGATGTCGTTTCATGAGAGTAGGCTATACAGCCCTTTCTCAAGACAGGGGCAGCGGAACTCCAACACTTCAACGAGCCCTTGGAAAGTAAAAATAACCAAGGGAAAGGTGCTGGGCAGGAGAAGGAAACAGAAGGAAGACGGCAGTGGGTGTTCTGCCCTTGGCATCAGGTGATGGGCCAGGGGCCGGGGACCTGACAGAACTTCATAAAGAGAGTCCTTCTGTCTGAAAGCCCACCTCCCCAGATGGCCCCAGACCTCAGCCAGAAAGCACAGTGAGCCTCGAGCACAGCCTGGTCTGCTGGGCCTGAACCTGGGGGTTGGCAGCACACAGTGGGAAGAGGCCTGACTCTGGCTCACAGGCCGGGGTCTTCTGGAATGGAGCTAAGCTATGGAGGACCCTCCCCCCGCCCCCGGAGTGGGCACCAGGGTGGGTTGGCTTCTTAAAACAGGGGCTTAAGGTGGCAGACCTCCTCTGGTTCCGCCGTGGCTGCTGCCATCTGGCCCTGGAGAGCCAGGTGCCCATAGTCACTGGTCATTTGTGAAGCCAGTCCTCCCAACTCCTCCGGGTTAGTAACCGACTTAGTCATCTGGAAAAAGAAAACAAGCAAGACACAAAACACACACAGAGAAAAGCATGAGAACCACGTGTTAATACCTGGAAGCCAAAGGGTGTCATTCACTTTTCAGCTCTTGGCTTGCACTTGGGGCTGGACACTGGAGAGGGCAGTTCAAGCGAAGCCCATGCTGCGTCGCACACAACAGGCCAGGGCCCCTCTTAGGCCAGCAGGTCCTGGCCAACGGGCCGCATGCTAGGCTCAGGCCGTGCAACGTGGGGGCCGGGCCCTCAGGGTCCACTCTGGGAGGTGGCCCAGCCAGCCCTGCCGTGAGGTCAGTCACCAGAGGAGTTCCCAGGAAAACCACAGGGGCACACTCTTGTGCAGCGCACACCCGGTCACACGTCTGCAGAGTTCGTCTGGGCTCCAGGAACCCAGAAGTGGGTCCCACTCGGACGAGAGGGCGTGTGGACGGGGCTGCTATGACTTCCCGTGACTGAGAAGCGAAGGGTAAGACAAATGCTTTGGAGGAATACATTCCTAGAGAATTTGTGCCAAAGAAAGACAAGGTTTTGGCCCCCAAATGAGTTAAGGGTATACTGCAGCCTAATGGTAAAGATCTGCCTTTTTATTATCAAGATGTTCTCTATGTTCCTCCTGTTTCACAGAAAAACTCACCTCAGCCTACCCTACCTGGCTAGCGTGCTGGCTTCACGTTGCCCTCTTCCTCTGACAAAAGTGCACTTGTGTCCACAACAGCACCCAGAAAGCTCTCCTCACCCCTCGGGTAAGAGGCTGCCCACCTGCCCCTGCTCTTCTCTCACTCTGGATGACAAGATGTTCTCTCTCTGCAGCGTCCGGAGACACTGATTTTAAAGGACTTTAAAAACTCTTGTAAGTGTCTCCACGTCCACGGAGGTGGGGCGGAAAGTGCAGCCACGTTCACCAGGAGACACCACAGGGTTTCAGGCCAAGGTGGGGGCTCCCAAGGGACGCATGCTGAACCCCAAGAAAGCGAGGCTAAACCAAGAGCTACTATGAGGACCACCAGGATTCTGGGGTGCCCAGGGCAGTGAAGTGGGACTCTGGCCACCTCAGGGCCCAGACTGGTTGTCCCACGTGTGAAAATGCAGCCAAGGCCGGGCTCCTTAAGAACATGGACACCACGGTCAAGACAGGCTGGCCGAGAACCTAGCCCAGGAGATATTCCAGAAACACCATGAGGCCACTCAAAGTGCCGACACCCTCTGCCACGCTGTGTTCCCTGCTCAGAGGAATTGGCACCGTAGGGCTGCCTGATGTGACCTGTGACCGACCCCGGAGCGACCCTACGCGGGGCCAGCTGGGCCCTGCTCCAGCCTTTCCCAGTCACTGAGATGGGCACGGTCCCTGCCTCCCGCCCCAGCCTGGCACAATCATAGCTTCTAAGAATGAGCAGCAGCAGCCAGGGAAGCCTTTGTGGTCCAAGCTCAACCTCTAGTGGACACACGACTACATGACAAAACTATCCTGACAGGCAGTGGGCCAATGCGGCAGGGGCCACGTGATGGCCTCTGGCCCGCCAGCTGGAGGGCTGCCTGACCTCTCAGCTGGGCTTCTGTGGCAGCGTTAACGAGGCAGCTTTCGGAACGACCCGCACCACCCGAACCTTCGCACGTGGAGCGGACTTTCCTACTAGTCCTCCTATTAATTCCTCGATAGCACCCACTGTCTCTCAGTGCTATTTATACCTAAAGATCCATATACACGATTATGATTGCATTACACTTTAGGGAAAAAAATCAAGTTACCTCTAAAAATTATATGCCTTCTATTGTCAGGAAAAGTTTTTTTTATACATAACCACTGTGTTTCATTTTGCCTGAAAGACTGGCAATCTTATTGTTCAAATATTATAATTTGATTCATCAATCTATGCTTGATGCCCACATGTCTTCTCTTGTACTAGAATTTCAATCTATGAAAACACCTCAGGTCTTTCGTGAGGTGAATAGGAATTTCTTTCTTTCTCCGTAACTCCCAACTCCCTTCTCATTTCCTCCTCGATTCTCATGCGATCTCCTTCCTTTGCTCCCCTGTCCCCATGCTCAAGTCCCCAGTCACCGCTAATTCCCTTCGGCCGCGGACTGGGGTTTCCGGGCCACAGGCAGCCACAGAGACCATGGAGAAAGGACAGAAGCTGGGCCAGGAGGAACAGAAACACAAACTAATCTCTCCAACACAGACCCTGGAATTACAGGCTTGGTGGTGGCGTGGCTAACGGGGCACCAGCAGCGGGCGGGGCAGCTCCTTTCTCCTTACCATTTCCTGAGCTGTTACCGCAATGGCTTTAGAGTATTTGACCACAGTCGTCTGATAGTCGACAAATGTTCCCTTTGGTTCTGGAGGAGTGCCATCGTCCAGCTAGAGAGAGGAAAGGAACCCAAAGGTCACGAGAGTCCAGTTGAAATGTGGACTATACTTATTAGAATTAGGAACTTTAAAAATGGAGGGGCCCTCCGAGTTTCTTTGGCCCAGAGTCAACAGAACCCCCAACTTCTGCAATGAGGACTTCATCAGAGGCGCATGTAAGGCATTCAAAATACACAGCCAGGGAGAGGCCCCCAGCCTTGCCTGGCAGGAGTGGGGGACTTTCCAGAAGCAGGAGGTTTCAGCCAAGTCTTATGTGGGGCGGAGTCCACTCCATATATAAGGTGGGGAGTCCGTCCCCAGGAGATGGAGTAGCATCTAAGCATGTAAAGGTGGGAGTGAGCTGGACAACTGTAGGGAAGCACAAAATGACAGAAATGGCCTGAGAGAGGAGGCAGAGTCTACACCACCAAAGGCCTCCGCGGGAATAGTGTAGCCCACAGATGTCTCTACCCTGGAACATTCACTTCTGGCCTAAGGTGGCAAAGAAGAAACTGGAAGCACCAGATACTATTTGTTCCTTGTCTGGCTCTAAGTGCAACAGAAATTGAGAGATGGGAGGAAGAGGGAGAGAAGTGGGACAATGGCTCTGCTCCTTGAAGGTCAGGGACATATTGGTTCCGAAGACTTGTATCCAAGACCTGGTTCCAGGGCTTGTGAATGGGCCTCAAGCTTCAACTCTCTGAGTCTCTGGTCCTTCACTGGAAAGTCCTAAGCATCGGAAGGTTGTAGTCAAGATCAGCTGAGATTGTGCCCAGAGTCAAGAGCTACATGAAGGAAGAGGAGGTGATGACTGTGATACTGAAGAAGATAATAATGATGAAGAAACGGGCAACCCGTCTTCACCAATATCATCATCGTGATGGTCACCATTGGTTGCTGAATGACACTCAACAGGTGAGGAGACAAAGTGAATATAAATAAAGGAAGAGTAAGTACAGTGAACAGAAGGGGCTGTTGAAAGTTGTGAGAATGAGGCTGATCTGCTTAATGAAGAACTGTGACACCACGAGAAAAACGGTGGCACTGGGGGGCAGGCAGTGGCATAATGAGAAGATCTCTCTGGAAGTTCTGCCAGGTAGCTTGTAGTCAGGGAAGAGACAAGGGGCCAAGAGGGCAATTAGAAAAATATCAGATGGAGTCTTCAATAAGAGCTCAACATCATGAGCAGGTGTAGGCGACTATGCGAATTGAAGGAATGTATGGCTGTAGCCTGTGAGTGATGGGTCTGCGCAGCCCAGGATGTAAGTCCCTCCAAACCATCGACACAAACTCCAGGCTAGATCTTTTTTTTTAAGGTTTCTTTACCAGGGAGACAGATGCTGCCCTGTATCTCGTCACACCAAGGGGGCCTTGCAGGTCGGGTGAGGATGGAGTTGTGACTCGTACACTCAGCACTGACTGGCCCCTTCGTGATGTCAGGGGTGCTGAGCGCCCTCATGGGTGACGAGGCGCCGCCGCAAACCCTGCAGAGGGTCGGAGCTAGAGGGCGGCTTAGGGCACAGGCCCCTGCCCCAGGGCCAACCTTCTGCTAGTTTGAAGACAGAGAGAAAAGTAAGAACAAAAGGGTGAATTAAAAATTTTTTCTAATTTAAAGAACTTTCCTTTATTCTAAGATTATAGTCTTCCTACTGTTTTTTGGATGTTAACATGATCTTTCTTTTATGAGATAATAGTGATGTAGATAGCAGTGTTTTTGTTTTGTTTCTTTAGTTTCTTTTCTTGGCCACCCTCCGCCCCTCAAAAAAAAAGAAACAAGCCCACCAAACAAACAAAGAAAAGATACTGGGTCACAAAATCCCTAAGGTGGAGGACTGACATCATAGAACGGGGAAACCACGGTTCAGAGAACTTGAGTGATTTGTCCAACGTCACCCAGAAAGCTGAATGTTTCCTATTATCCTATTAGTTCCCACACCTCTGGGGCTGAGATACAGAGAGAATCTCTAGCAGAACCTCCACAGCAGAAGCCTCAGCAGTGTCAAGAATTGCATCCAAATTAGAATCAAGTTTGGGAACATTCACATTTTTCTGCCAGTGACCGTCTTTGAGAATTTTAGACAAGGATTCTAAACGTGTATCTATATTTTAATCAAATAACCGAAACTCAGAAAATGCCAGGATTTCTAATGCCTTGTTGCTGAGGGAGGGCTCAAAGGACCCGAAGCACCACTTAACACAAAGCCCCCCGCGGGCAGGCTGGGCGGCTGCGTACAGGGAGAACGGGAGCGAGGCGCTGTACGGTACACCTTGGGAGTCAGGTGTGGGTAGATGAGAGTTTTGGGGTATCAAGGAAACCCCAATTGTATACTTTATAAGACTGAGGGGGTGGGGCTTTTTTGCTGGCTTCTGTGACTCACACTGTTATAGCTCCTAGTTACTGCGACCAAGTAAGCCAGACTCCTCCCCAGCCCTTCAAAGGAATCTACAGCACTGACATCAGCTTGTACACGCGCTGCCTTCCCTACTGGGAATCCATCACAGCCCTCGAGGCTGAAAGGCTATTGGGAAAGGACCTCAGGGACCTCACTTCTAACCTCCAGAGATTTATGAGACTCTTCCCTATCATTACAGTGATTGTGAAAGACACCTTCTCCCAAGAAGAAACAGCTTATCACTTGGATTTCTAATTTGTACTGAGAAACCTTGAGCACCATTATTTAATACCCTTGGTAGACACCTGGCTTATTTTCAAAGCTCTGGTATTCTGATACCCTGAAAACAAACCCACTGAGACTCACCCAAGGGCCTTGAAAAGGAGGGGAATTTCACTCATTTTCTGCCAAACTGTCCATATTGGAAGCATGAGAAGCCCACAGCAGAAATTACTGCAGTGCTTTAGCAAGGCAAAGCCTGGAGTCTCAGGTCTTGAAAGGGAGCCCCAGCATCCCTGCCCGGCTTGTGACTTCATCCGTCTGATAATGACTGCACAATGTTTAAGGGGAATTATCCTAATTATAGTTTCAGGCCATCATCTCTTTATAAAGATATGAACCAACCAATCTTCTCTAAATTAGCAATTAAAGATTGCTTATTTTCCTGAAAAACCATAAGAATGTGGTCACAATCTGACAATGGACATTTCAAAACACAGACAATGTCTAAAAGTCTTGGCTATGCTCTCATAGGATAGCAATTAGATGTTTATGAATAACTGTTAATTCTGATGAATAGCAAACTGACATGACTAATCAGGGTTCCTTGAGAGAAAGAGCAGGAGATACAGAGTTAAAACTGTCTCCAGTCATATTTCCCTGCTGACCTAACTCAACCGATGGGCCCCTAGAGGAGAAATGATCCTCATGGTATCGTCTATATCCGTTGCCTGTAAGATTGCACTAGGGCTTTTATACGGTGGCAATGGTTTCTGCATCTGGCTAGATTTAAAAAAAATCTGGAGAGATTTAAAAAATACATACACAGAGAGATTCCCCAGCCTCCACCCCATAGAGATTCCAGTTGGGCCGGGCTGGGCAAGGGCCCAGGAATGTGCCTTCTACAATGATCCCATTGACTCCAAAGTGGCCATTCCAAAGACCAGCACTTGGGAATCACTTCATTGTTTCATTTTGAAGTTTGTTCCCTACAACAACTCTTCGAGGTAGACAGGGGAGGTGGATAATCATTTCCATTTCATAAGCAAAGTAACCAGTGGTACCTTCTGCATCTCCATTTCCCCCCGTGTAGAACTGGAAGGAAGGATACTCCTGGTCAGCAAAGTAATCCATGAACAATGAAGAATGAATATGATGAACATTCAATAGGGGGCATCTGGACATTAATCAGAGGCCTCAGTAAGAGAAAGGGGCTCCTCAGGGGAAAGCACCCAGGGACCACGTCTGCGGGACGCCATGGAGGAAGGGGGTCGGGGAGGGAGGGGGTGTTTGGGAGCCCAGACCCACCTTGCTCATGGCTTCTGCGATGGCGTCGACCATGCCTCCCACCAGCCCCACCTCACTGGCAGCTTCGTTCAGCGTCACCATGATGTCGTCCACGGCCTCCTTCATGAGCTGGGCGGCCTCTGTGATGGCGTCGTGGGTGTGCTGTGCCTGAGGAGGGAGGGCAAGAAACTGAACGTCTCCTCGGCGGAAGGCGGCGCCCAGTCCCTTCAGCGCCACTTCGCTTCTTTTAAGAATAACCATAAAAAGCAGAATACAAAACGTATCCCCATTATGGTGCACAGCAATGTATTTTTTCCTCTCCTTTATTACATTTGTACATTGGTTTTCAAAACAAATAAAAATCAGGGAACCAAACAGAAAAAAATCTCTCCACAATCCAAAGGAAAAATAAAACTGTATTATCAAGCAGCGTCTTATGACGTGATTGATTTTATGTTACTATGTTCAGGGTGGTAGAGAATGCCACAGATTCCCTAATACACAAGTTGACATATTTAATTAAAAAAGCTAATATAAAGAAAAAATATGTGCACATCAAATGCACTTCTCTTTGAAGCTTCCCAGCACACTATAATTCCCTTTCCACAAAAAAGACTGCTTTATGGAAACGTAGGTACGTACAGGAGTCATAAATCTGTAAAAGACCTGACAGGCTTTGGAACTATGTCACAATGACAGCACCACGAGGCCAGAGGAATCACTGAGGGACGTTCTGCAGGGACAGACGCTGTGCGGCAGCACCCAGAGTGCTCACGAGTTCCCCTGGATGGTGCCTTGGAGATGCTGTAACTGCAGGCATGTAATCTGTGTGCCAAGCACACAGTAGAAGCTACATAAACGCATGAAAGGATGAAAAGTGAAGGGTGCTGGGCCCTCTGAAAGATACCTCAAATGGCAGCCCGATGCAGGGCCATGAGCCAAGGTCCTGGGTCAGGAAAACCTGAGTTCTAGTTCTAACTCCGCTGTTAACTAGCTAAGTGGCGCTGAGGTTGGCTTCCTAAGCAAAATGGGAATGATGACAACGCTAGGCAGTGGGATTCCGATGACATCACATGGTGCAGGTACCTTTTCATCTCTGATGAGTGGTCTAGCTGGGGTCTGAGCCCATAACCCAGAAATCGGACCCAAAGCCGGGCAGTTGGGGTCAGCGCTGCCCTGCACCAGGCCTGCCTGTAGTGACCCCGCTGCCCTGCCCACTCTAGGGGCAGGTGACCCTTCCACAAGGTCCAAGAAATTTCATCTTTGCTTTGGTAGATGAGATGGTAAGGAAACCAGAGAGAGATGATAAACGACAACTCATTTGAGTGATTTAAACAAAAGAATTTCCAGAGGGCGTGTGGGCCACAGGAACGCGCTGTCTGCAGTATTGAAAAGCTATGGGAACCAAGAAGGGTTCTTCCAAAATGACATCTGCCAAGATGGGAAACATGCTGATCACATTCAGTATCCTTGGGCCAACTGTGTCAGGATGCAAATGTTAATTACTGACCATCACTACTCAAATTGCTCTAGAAGATAACAATGAAAAGTAACCTGGGGGAACAAAGGCTCCTTCACTCTTTTACCAGACTGGTGTCCAGCTTTGCTAGTTTTCAGGCCCTCCATGGGGGCCGGGAGGCAGCCCCTCTCTAGACTTACTTCCCCTTCTCCCTGGCATGGCGCCCTGGCTGCCGCCTGGCTGGCCTGCTCACAGACAGGCTCACCCTCTGTCTGCAGTGACTGGTTCTCTTCACCTCCTCCCTTTTCCCTTCTCCCCTCCATCCAAATCCAGGCATCAGGCTTGGGAGTGACCGAGCCTCAGGTCATTCAAGCCCCAGCCGCCGTCTGGCTGAACGAGAACCATCTTGAGCTCCGTGAATCTGCAGGCCCACCAGAGGTAGTACTAAAACGGTGTTTTAAGCCACTACATTATAGGATGGCTTGGGGGTAGCAGTAGCTAATTGGAACAGTACCCAGGAAGGGTTCATAGGCCAGCCTTGGGATCAGAGAAGACTTTTCTAAGGCGGTGTCTGGGGTGAGGGTGAACCCTGGAGGAAGAGTTCAGTCACTAGCTGAGCTGATGGGGTGAGAGAGAACGGGGAGCCTTCTGGGAAGAGGACACAGCCTGTGCAAAGGCCCAGCGGCGAGAGGGAATGTGGACTGTGAAGCTGAGGTGAGGCGCCGCATGCGAAGCGCATGGCATGCAGCTCTGCCTGCGGTCTGTTCTCTCTCACCCACGCCAGGTGGTCTCCCCAGCCAGACCCCGTGCTTCGTGCAGAATATGTGCTCTGCTTCTCTTTGCAAGCACCGTGGTCACAGGAAATGAAGGGCCTGATGGAGTCACCAGGTGGGGAAGTACCAGAGAGACAATTTTATTCTCAGAAAAATGTTCACAAGAATAACGGTCACAGGCTGCTGGTGCAGAGTTCTCTGGAGAGGCCCATTCAGAAATAACTGAAACCATCTGTTTGTATACTGTGAAACAGGCATGGCGGAGAGCTGACAGCACAGACGTGGCTGGCCTCGCGCCCGACCCTGATGACACGCTCTAGCTCTTCTGATTGGACCAAGAACACCTGCCAACATTCACGTAGATGCTGGCAAGATGCCAAGGGCTCACGTGTACCTGATACACCGCAAGAGCCAACCTGTAGGCCCACTGTGACTTTCATACCAGTTTAAAAATCTATGTTCCTGTATCTTGGGTCAGGCATTTTAGCATTTTACAGAGGTTCCCCAGGAACAACAATACATGTCAAGAGCAGCAATGGAAGGACAGTCGCCAGCCCGCAGGAGGGACTCCTCGGTGCCAGGCACTGTGTGATGGCGGCCGTGCTCATCACCTCACGCTCGCAGCCCGCCGGAAGGTGGGAACTGGTCGACACCCCTGCCAGGGAACGCTCTGACAGTCGCCATCTGGAAATGTGAGCTTATGCACTAGAGCTCAGAGGTCTGGTGGATGACAACTGTCACTGACCAGCCGGCCATCTGCTGAAATTGTATGTCACTGGTCAAAGGGAAGATGAGCATATGGCTAGATCAGATCAAATTTCTCAGTGCTACTAAAAAATAAACCTTAATGTAGGGAATATGCCACCTCCAAGAGGGAGGTTTCAGCCTGCTCCCCAAACAGGTGGCTTTTTTAAACAAGGCAAAGGCACCCAGGTGCCACGTGACAAAGGCAAGGGGCCTCCGGACCTGCTACCACTCCGGGGAGCTGGCTGGGCCAGCCTCACTCAGTGTCCTCCTCTGCATTTCGGCACCAACCTGGCCCGGGCTCTCAGGTCAATCTGCCATGGTGGGCGCCACACTTGCCCATGAACTTGTTGCCTGGTCACTTTCCAAATTTTCTCCTTCGAGCTCCCCAGGGCCCAGCCTGAATATGTCTTCCAACTCCTGGGAGTCTGCCATCAGATCAGTCCTGACTCTGTTGAACAGTCTTGATTCTAGGTTTCACAGAGGCTCCTCTGAGCTCTTAGCATTTCCTGGGTGACAGGAGGGTCTCTGTCATTCACGGTGGCCCCCTCAGGCCACACACCAGTTTATGCTAACAAGGTGAGTTGTGGTCCCTAAGTAGTTTTAAGATGGCAGCTGGCCATGCTGGAAAGACCAACCATGTGATTAGAGGGCTGGGCGTTGAGTGACATAATATTAGCCCGACCTCTGTCCGATCGCTAGGGAGATGCGAGGGCTAGAGACCAAGTCATTGGTCATACGACTGAACTCGATCCACTGAGCCCATGGAGTGAGATCTCAGTAAAAGCTCTGGACAGTGAAGGTACAGTGAGGTCCCGCTGGTGACACACACCAATACACTGGCAAGGTGACCCCTGGGGACATGGAAGCTTCACGTGTGGGGCCCTCCCAGCCCTCATCCTCTTTGTCTGCTTTTGTCTGGTTTTTATCCTTTATAATACAAATATATTTTTATGTAGAGTGAATTCCTGAGTTCTATGAATCACTCTAGGAAATGACAGAACCTAAGGGGTAGTGGGAACTCCTGAATTTGTAGCCAGGTGGTCAGTGTGAGGGTGGCTGGGAACCCTGGAGCTGCGGCTGCGTCTGAGCTGAGGGCAGTGTAGCAGGGACCTGTGCCCTTAACCTGTGCCCGGACCTAATGCCAAGTAGTTAGCGTCGGAATCACACTGCACCCGAGCACCGGGTCATTTTTTTCAAAGAATACAATAAATGTAGTTTCTCTTCCTTACGATTTTCTTAGCATTTTCTTTTCTCTAGCTTACTTTATTGTTAGAATACAGTACATAATGCATGTAACATACAAAGTATGTGCCAATTGACTGGTTATGTAATCAATAAGGCTTCCAGTCAACAAAAGGCTATTCGAAGTTTTTGGGGAGTCAAAAGCTTTCCATGAATTTTTGACTGAGCAAGGGGTCACCACCGTTAGCCCCTGTGTAGTTCAAAGGTCGACTGTACACATTTTGGGGGAATGGGAGGAGCTGCTTGCCAGGCACCTGCTCTCCCACATGGTCTCAGGAAGGCAGCAGAAGCTCATTTCCGGGCAGCAGCAGGAATCACCAAACTGCTCTCCGAATTCTCTGGGAAGGGTCAAGGGACTTTCTCCACACCGAGGCACCCTGACCTGCAAACACACACCCTTGCGCTCGGCTGTCCAGAAATGAATCCCTGCCCCGGGTGCTGGTGCTGAGGACTTCTCTAGAAGACCTGCTTCCTCTGGTCTGCAGGGTTCGGTTTCACAGATCCCTAAGGGGTGGCTCGGAGCCCACTTCTGTGTCGCCTCCTTCATTACTGCAGGCCTCGCCCAGGGCCAGGTCCTCTAGCTCCCAGGGCAAACCCCATCCTGCTCACACGCCAATCCCAATCCCACACGTGACGGGCTGAGCACAGGCGGTCAGAGCCCAGGGGCGCGGGGGCTCTGGAAGGTGGAGCCCAGCAGTGAGCTTGTTCTTTAGTCCCAGAGGGCTCCTTGTCATGGTCCTCACAGCCCAGCACAGGAGGTGCAACTACAAAGCCCAATGGAGCAGGCAGAGGCATCACAGGAGTTTGCAAAATGGGAGAAAGCTATAGAGCAGATCTCAACTTTGGCAGAGGGGAAAAAATAACGAGCAATTAGAACTGCCCAGTGATGGACAGTGTATTTGCTGAGCGCTGTGGGCAGAGCTGGAGAGGCCCTTCAAGGAGGATCTAGCAGGAGACTTGGTGGGGTGGGGGTGAGTGCAGAGGGGGCTCAGTGGGGTGAGGGGAGGTCACCCAGCAATGCCTTGTAATCACATGACTTATTAATACCAGGCTCTGGGGCAACCATTTTTTAAAAATCACACAATGTGTCAGCATTATCTCATTTAATCTCTACAACTACCCTAGAGAAACATTCATTATTAACCTCATTGTTTAAATGAGGAAACAAAGAAATGAAGTAATTTGCAAGAGGCAGAGCTAGGATTTGAATCCAATTATGTGTATGTCAGAATGCAAAACCGGTATTATTTTTCACCAAATCAAAGCTACTGATAACTATTTAACCACATTTACTCTACAATCAGGGACATGCATGTACACACACACACAACATACACACATATACACACATAACATGCATATAACACATACATACACACACACACACATCACCTAACACATAGCAAATAAACCAGTAAATATTTGCACCTGAGGTAATGCATCAGGCCCCTTAGGAAAGTGCCTAGAAGCCAACTTGCAGTGTCCTTCGTGACAAGCCTGCCAGGGTTTGCACAGAGCACAGGCTGAAGGACAGCACAGAGGGGGCGGACGAAACGGCTGTCCTGCCTCACTCATCTTAGCTCATCATCCAGTGCTTCGGGTCACTTGCTGGGAACTATCCCACCCTGGTCTCCAGGCGCCATTTCCAGGCCGATGTCCCTGCAAAGCGTACAGTGCTGACTACCGATGCTCAGACACGAGGCTCCTCGGTATAAAACAGGATTCCACGAGGAGTCCTGGCCTTGCAGTCCCAGCAGATACTAATCATCTTGAAGATCCAGAAAATGCCTCGTCTGAATGTTCCGGCTGAGAATGAACCCCTCCAGGTAAGAGTGGGGCGTAAACGGCCCTGGATAAAAGACAACCCAGACCTGGGTACTGAGGCGAGTCCTGGCTCCTCCAGTTTGGGGGTGGGGGTGCCAAGGGGGTTGGCCTGGCTTGGGGGCACCTATCACTAATCTCCCAGTCAGAAGGAAGTTCTTGTTCTTGTTGCTCTACTGACAGCCTCAGCCACTAGACTTCTATTTTTAGAGACTCAGAACAATGTGAGGGTAGTGGTGGGGTCTTAATATTTTTAGCATTCCCAGAATTAGGTTTCTAATAGTTACCAGATACATGAGTGAAAAACAGAATAAAGAAAATGCACATCTAAGACATTCTTCACGCGTCTACCAGAACGGTGCTCCTGACCTAGGGCTGGTGGTGTCATTCTCCACCGCTGACAATAAAGCCCCAACTCCTCAGTGTGCAGGAGGGAAGTTGTCACAACCCAGCCGGTCTGCCCTTCATCCCACTGCCCCACACTCTGCATGTTCCACATGCCTCAGACTGCATGTTACTTTCTTTCTTTTTAAAAAATGTTTCTATTGATTTGTAGAGCAAAAGAAAAGGAGAGGGAGAAAGAGACAGAAACATCAATGTGAGAAACATCAATCAGCTGCCTCCTGCATGCCCCCTACAGGGGACATGTGCCCTGACCAGGAACTGAACCTGCCACCTCCTGGTGCACAGGACGATGCTCAGCCAACTGAGCCACACCAGTCAGGGCTGTGTGCTATTTTCTGAAGCTATCAGAATTCTTTTATACCCCATCTGCGCCTTTGTATATGCTCTTCCCTCCTCCGAGGACATGTCCAGCACTCTCATGTGCTGGGTAATTTCCTTTTTTGAGACCAATGAGCCCAATGTCCCCGCCTTTCTGCAGCTCTCTCTCATCTTTGCTTTGGGCCAAGTTGGCCTGTAGATCCACAGGGCTCCGGCTCAGTCCTGGCTCTGCATCTACCCCTTGTGATCTCAGACAACTTACTCCTGCTCTCAGTCACCGTTTCCACACCTACAAATGGGAGCCTTCCTACTTCATAAAACACTTATGAATATATAGCAGGATGTGAGGGGTAATAACAGACAATTGGCATTCAATAGCTGTTAGCTCCGAGTTTACTATTTTGCAATTTTCTCTCTCTTGCTCTCTCAGAGAGAAGGGGGGTGGGGGAGAGAGAGAGAGATCAGTTACCTCTGACATGAGCCCCAAATGGGATGGGGATCAAACCCACAACCTGGGCATGTGCCCTGACTGGGAATCGAACCTGCCACCTTTTGGTGCACAGGAAGATGCTCCAACCGAGCCACACCGGCCAGGGCCTATTTTACAATTCTCATCCAGTCTTCTCTACTGTACCATGCTACCAGTTTGAAGATGTAACAGGACACACTGAAAGTACATATACAAATATGGATTCCTACAGCTTGTAGGTAAGTATCCTCCCCAAATCTTTCCAGTCAGTGCTCCCCTCAAGTTCCTGTCTGGTGAGGACCTGTGAAGATCAGCCTGATCTCGAGGGGCAGCTGCTAGAAGGTCCAGACAGACAGTGGGAGGAGCCGCCAACCTCCTCTCCAGGTACCAGAACCCCAGGAAAACGTCAGGCATGTAACAGTGTCACAAGTAAAACAACCATTCCGACACGGCTATCGTCCCTGAGAGAAAATGACCGGCCGTTGTCGTCTCTGGCCACCTACAGCAGGTTGAAGGAAGGTTCCACGTACAAACTGGTAAGGGAGACTGTCACATCCCCTCTGCTCCGGAGGCAGCAGCACCACGTGCCACGGGTGACCGTGTACCATGGCTTGCTCTGAGCCTGAGAACCAGGAGTGGAAACGAGGTTCACTGGAAAACAAGAGAGCCTTGCTCTGTGGATTCTGGGGGTCAACACTGAGCAGCTACTGGCGGGTATTACAGTTCTACTCCTGTAAGAACCACATAATATGACTTTCTTTCCCAGGGACACTTGCCTGCACAACTTACAAATATGCACTAAATAGTCATGTTTCTTGTTTTCCCCTTTAAAGGTCCCTGGGAAGGCCAACAGAAGATTACATCCCAGCTCTGAGTGGGAAATCACATGCCCCCAGCTAAGCACTGGTGGTGTCTGCCCCAGAGGGATGCAATACAGAGGCGTGCGATGGCCTCTCAGCGGTCCCGAGCGAGGCCTGGCCTCCTGAACCGTACCTTGGGGTTCCCACCACCCTCTTTGGCGGCATACAGCATCTGCAGGGCAGACTCCGCGAGCGTCTTGGTCTGGTCCAGGACCGTCATCTGCTGCTGATGGTCCAGAATCTTGGAGGCGACACCCACTGCAGCTAAGATCAGGGGCTCAAAGTAGCTCGCCAGCTGTGTCACCTTTCAAAACAAAAAAGCCACAGATGCATTGTAAATGCATGAGTCTCCTTTTAGGGGCCCCGCTGGCGGGGAGGGGGCTGAGACAGGGATGGGGTGACCCACAGGGAGAGGCAGAGCTGCTGAACTTTATTTCTGTTCATTTTTTCTAGTATACAATCCAGTATCATGAATTACAGTCACCACGTTATACGTCAGATCCTTAGACGTCCTTTATTCATTATTGCTCAACACTACTTTTTAAAGGATTTGCTGATGAACACACTCCAGCTTGGGTTTGATTTCCTCTAGGGAGCTCTTTGTCTTATCTCTCATCAAGATGAATGTGCTAAGAAATCCTTTCTGAGATCCAGAATTAGGAGTGAGAATTTTACAAATTTTAATTTTAATTTCACACACAGAAAAGCTTCGGAAAGAACCAAAGACTGAGAAGGAAGGGGGAGAGAAGAGGGGCAGGGGAGCAGGGCAAGAGGAAAGAAGACTGAGAGGAGAGGCACCCAGAAGCCTCTAGGATTCCAATCCAACTGCCCTCTGCCCTGAGCATTTAGCCAGGGGTGGGGAGTGTCCAGATATGACCTGTGAAATCAAGACCAGCTACATCACATGCCTCACCAAATTAGCCTGACCAAATGAGCAGGCTAATTTATTTAATTAATTAATTTAGTTTTATTAATTTATTTTTGTTACAGATATTTCTTCTTGACCCCCCCATTGACACCCTCCTCCCAATTCCGCCCCTCTCCCCACAGCATTGTTGTCTATGTCCATTGGTTATGCATACATGCATGTAAGTTCTGTGGTTTATCTCTTTCCTCCTCCCCAGTCCCCCACCTCCTCCAAGGTTTGTTAATCTGTACCCTACTTCCATGTCTCTGGGTCTATTTTGTTCATCAGCTTATTTTGTTCATTATATTCCACAAATAAGTGAGATCATGTGATATTTGTCTTTCTCTGATTGGCTTATTTTGCTTAGCATAATACACTCCAGGTCCCTCCATTTCGTCTCAAAGGATAAGAAATCTTTCTTACAGCTGCATAGTATTCCATTGTGTATATGTACCACTGCTTTTTTATCCACTCATCTACTGATGGACACTTGGGCTGTTTCCAGATCTTAGCAATTGTAAATAGTGCTGCTATGAACATAGGGGCGCATATATTCTTTCCAACTGGTGTTTCAGGCTTCCTAGGATATATTCCTAGAAGTGGGATCACTGGGTCAAATGGCAGTTCAAATTTTAATTCTTTGAGGAAACACCATAGTGTTTTCCATAGTGGCTGCACCAGTCTGCGTTCCCACCAGTGGTGCACTAGAGTCCCCTTTTCTCCACACCCTCGCCAACACTTGTTTGATGATGTGTTGATGGCGGCCATTCTGACAGGTGTGAGGTGATACCTCACAGTTGTTTTAATTTGCATCTCTGAGGATTAGTGATGTTGAGCATTTTTCATATGTTTCTTGGCCATCTGTATGTCCTGTTTGGAGAGGTGTCTATAAAGGTCCTCTGCCTTTTGTTGTCTTCCTTTTGTTGAGTTGTATGCATACTCTATATATTTTGGAAATTAACCCCTTATCTGATGTATCGTTGGCAACTATGCTCTCCATATAGTGGGTTCCTGTTCCATTTTGATACTTGTTCCTTTTGCTGTGCAGATGTAACTCCGTTTATTATTTTTTTCCTTTGTTTCTCTTGCCTTAGATATTGTATCAGTGAAAATTCTGCTGTGTGTGATGTCTGAAATTTTGTTGCCTACATTTTCTTCTAGGATTTTTATGGAATCACATTTAAGTCTTTTATCCATTTTGAGTTTATTCTTGTGTATGGTGTAAGTTGGTGGCCTAGTTTCATTTTTTGCATGTAGCTGTCCAATTTCCCAACACCACTCACTCCATTGTACGCTCTTGCCACCTTTGTGAAATATTGAGCATAATGTCTTGGGTCAATTTCTGGGTTCTCTGTTCTGTTCCATTGATCTATATGCCTGTTCTTGTGGCAGGCTAATTTTTAAGTTGATAATTTTGTATGGCCTGCGGATTATATTATACATATCCAAATGGCCCTTGGCAGAAAAAAGGTTCCTCTCTCCTGATTTAGACCAAACTGTGGATTTGGAATAAAAGCAAGAATGATTTCACATCAGCCTAGATGCTGTTTATGATTAGCTGAACCCAGGAGAACAAAAATGCCTGTCACGACAGCTAACCACTGTTCTAGCAGAGGCCTATCCCCAAGCGGACAGCACCAGAGACAGAAGCTACATCTCACCAAAGCCCACCAGCTGGCTGCCGCAGGGCCTGGGCCACAGCAGTCACTGGTGCATCCCAAGGCAGCCTTTCTGCTGAATGCTTACATGCATTTCTCATGTAATCTTCGTACCAGCTGTGAGAGGTCGGTATGAAGGAAGAAATGGAGGTTTAGACAGGTGAAGTGACCTGCTCAGCCTCGTGCAGCCGAGAGGTGGAGCTGAGAAGGGAACCAGGTGTCCCACTCCCAGCCCAGTTCTCAGTCACGCTGTACTGTCTGCTACTTTTCATTTCATACAGCAATGTCCCTAGCATCCAGAACACAGTATTTTAACATTTTGCTGTATTTGCTTCAGGTCTCATAATCTATCCCCACTCAGGTAAAACACAATGACACTGATAACAGTGTTCCATTCAACTCCCCATTCTGTGCGACAATTGCTAATGGCTAAATTATTCCGATCGAGCTATTCAAGCTCGGACCCTTAGGCAGCTATCCCTCTTCCCAGCACAGGGAGGAAGGGGATGAGAGGGGCACGTGGGCAGGAAGCCCACTTCGCAGGCACCGCGGCAGTCCCTGGGTTAGGAACGAAGCAGAGGGTGGGGGCTTGTGAAGATGGTGGTGGCTGGGGCAAGGTGGGGGTTTAAAAATAGTAAAGCCCATTAAAACTAACAGTGAGACCAGACTTTCAGACAGCAATGAAGACACTTTACTTAAACAAACAAACCTGTGATTCCAGTTATTTTACAGATGGGTCCCAAAGCGCTGGAGCAGGCCTGCTGCTGGCCCCTCTGGACCGATTCTAAAGGCTCCTCCTCCTCTGGGCAGACACGGCGGAGGCCAGGGCACACGGCCTGGCTGGATGTCGGCCCCCACTCCCTGCTCCAGCCAAACATTTGTGTGTGGGCCCAGCCTGCGCAGCCCCAGGTGGCGGGCCTACACATTTGGATTTAATTCTCTTCCCAGGAGGGGACTGGGTCTCCACCTAAGGGAACAGGTGCTGACAGGTCCCCGGGCTCAGGGCTCAGGATGTGCCTGTATATGCTAAAGGAGGCCAAGTGCTCGATGAATTAGACCCTGACATGTTTTCTAGATTAGTCTTATGATTTTAAACATACATCTCATCCATGCAACGGTAACACGCCAAGCGTTGCTTTGGACTGAGCGTAATGAGCCACACGAGCTGGTGCCCAGCTTCCTCGCAGGGGTGTGTGGCTGGGAGATGGACAGGAGGCCCTAGTTTCAGAGCTACTGCCTCGGAATCCTTCCTGCAAGTCCTCATTAGGAAACCCCAGGCAAACGGCCTCCTATGAGACACTTCGGTCTCCTCCTCTGTTTTGTTTTTGTTTTTTATCCTCACCCGAGAACACTTTTGCATTTATCTTCAGACAGAGCGGGAGGGAGAGAGAGAGGAATAGAGAGAGACAAACATCGATGAGAGAGAGACACATCAAATGGTCGCTACACACACAACCCCAACCGGGGCCGGGGACAATCTGCAACCGAGATACATGCCCTTAACGGGAACTGAACCCAGGACTCTCTGGTCACGGGCCAATGCTCTAACCGCTGAGCCAAACCGGCCACGGCTAGTCTCCTCCTCTGTAAAACTGGGACGAATAACAGCACTAAACTCAAGAAGACTGTTAGGAGGATTAAAATAAGGTACTTAAAAACACTTAGCATAATGCCTGCCACGTAGCAGGCACTCAATAAATGTCGTGTGGATATTCCGCACATACTGTGGGCAAAGGCTTTTGAAGGGATGTGTCTTTCCTGTATTCAGGGAGCTAACACCTGCTCTTGAGACACAGCAGGACAGGAAACATCCTCACCAGGGCCAGCACAGAAGTCAACATTTTCACAACAGGATTGAGTGTTCAGTGCATGATGTTGATTCCCTCGGCCTAGGAGGGCAGAGAGGGTTGGATGGTGGCCCCCACAGCATGTATGTCCACGTCCAAAGCCCTGGAGACCGTAAATGTGATCTTACTGGGAAAAGGGTCTTTGCAGATATATTTAAGGACCTTAAGATGAGATCCTCCTGGGTTACTTGAGTGGGCCCTAAATCTGGCAACAACCATCCTTCTGAGAGACAGAATAAGGAGAGACAAACAGAAGAGCAGGAAACAGCATGATCGCAGAGGCAGAAGTTGGCCTGACACCGTCAGGGAATGCCAAGGGCCACCAGGAGCAGAAGAGGCAAAGAACAGCTCTCCCTCAGAGCCCCCAGAAAGAGCTGGCCCTGCCGACACCTTGGTTTTGGACACCTGGCCTCAGAGTATAGCACTCAACCTCCTTCTAGCATCTTCTTCAAAAACAACCCCTCCAGGATCATTAAGAGATTCCATTTCTGCTGTTCTAAGCCACCCAGTTCACAGTGATCTGTTACAGCAGCGGTTGGGAACTAATGCCGGGGTCTGAGAATTTGCACGGAGCATTCCCAGGTGATGCTGACTCTGACCTGGGACCCCACCGAGCGCTGTAACGAAGCACTGGAGCCACGTGGGCATCAACTCTCGGTCCCCGACTCCTCTGGATAGAGGGCCTCTAGGCTGCCACTGTCCACACTTCCTTTTAGAGAGTCAGACTGGTTTAGCCAAAGGGCCAAGAGTAAATTCATAACTAAAGTGATGCAAGTATATTATTTTTTTGATGCTACCCACTGACAAGGAAACTAATCTTCCTCACTGACAGCATATCTGCACAGACAAGGATGTTGCCCTAGAAGTGTAAAAACATTTTCTTATGAAATTCCTGCTGGAAAGAAAAGTAACTGCTGAAACCAGGTGCGGCGTCTCTGCCGAGCTGTTCCCCGCAGCACGCACACAGGCAGCGGTCCCCGCCTCCAGCCAGTCCCCCTGCCCTGCTCCTGTCTCCCCCTGCAACCCTCTTCACACAGGTGGACAAGCTCCTCTCTTATTATAAAGGAACTCAGCTGAGAAAATTTGCCACACTTGAAAAGGCAGAGGTACTGAGCACTTTAAATCTCCGAAACCTCTCCTTACAACACCAGCAACAAGCTTAGTAGGCCCTTAAGCTGTTCTGTAATTTAAAAGAGCAAGAATATCGATTTTCTAAAAGCAATACCTGTGGAGAACTCTGCTCCTGGACTTCTTGACGTGCAGAGCGATGCTGAGGGCTGCACTGGTAAATGCTAGGGAACCCGAGGGCGGGTACGAACCCCGTTTCTGCCCTGTCTGCCGAGGCATGGGCTGCTTGACAAGCCAGAGATCCCGAAGGGCTTGCAAAACAAACTCCGAACAGGCCAAACGTTACTCGGCACTTACAACAATGCAGGTGGAAGGGCCCCTCTGAGGTGGCCACAAAGGGAGGCTCTAGTTGTCCAGAGTGAAATGTGAAAGTTTGCTTTGCTTTATCGTGTGTGAAAACAGACACTATATGAGAGGCCATGAGAATGAGGCCAGCCAGCCGGGGACAAAAGGTGGCAGACATCAGGCTGGGAATGTCAACTTCAGTCTCTGGTTTATCTCAGCCAAGGTCAAGAGCAACAGATAACTATAAATGCCTCATGAGCTGAAAAGTCTGACCACAACCAGAAAAAGTTCCCCGCAGGTTTTGTCTCAACACCAGGTGACACAGATCCCGAAGGGGTCATTTTGGGAGAAGATGCTAGAGGGAGGCTGAGTGCCCCGTTCCATCGCTGAAGCCAGCGGGACCCGGGCACAATAGCGGGCTCCAGGATGTGGGGAATGATAACACAACCATTCCCTCCCCCAGCTCCCTCGTGCACACTCTCAGCAGGTTCCCGGGTGCGTGTTACCTTATGTCCCAGCTGAGCTGCTTCCCCCCGAGCCGCCGTGGCGATGGGATCAATGAGGTGCCCGATTTCCTGGACCACTGAAGTCAGCTGCTCCTGAAGGGCCTGAGGAGGAGAGAGCCGTCAGTTCATTCCACAGTGGCTCCCCACGTGGGCACGTGGATTGAGAAAGGTCCGTGTGGAAGACAAGGCGGGCCACAGGAATGGGCATTGGAACGCCCGGGCACGCCATCAAGCCTCTGCTCTCCCTGCCCTTCCCAGGTGCCCTCCGCTGCCCGGGGCGAGAACCCCCAGCTGCAGCCCGGAGTGACTAAGGCAGCCCGGAGGAGCGCTGTTCCTGCTGCCACTCACTCCCACCAGCCGCAGTGACGCCCGACGCTACTGCTGCCCGTGCACTGGTGCTCAGCGTGACTCCTGGACACGTGGCTCAGCCAGGCTTTCCAGGGGACAACCTTGTCCCAAGGGAGAGCGCTAACAGTGGGGCGAGGGACCGTCCAGGCAGTTGTATTCTCAGAAGTACAAACTCCTTAAGGGGGCAGGGGAGAGGAAGGTGACGCAGACATGAGATCACTTCTCGGGAAGCAGGGCTATTTCTCAGACACCACCCCGTGCGGATGCCAGGGAAGGTGCCCACTGAGCTCATCAGTTCGGGCTCTCAGTGCTCCGGGTTTGGTGATGTGGACACAGTTACTGAAACAGTATCCTCAAGGCATTTCTGCTCAGGTCTGAGAGCCGGTTTAACCTCCCCATCCTAACGCACTGAACTCGTGCTGGAGAGACAGGGCACACTATCTAGGTGAGGCTGGAGTGTGAGGGGCGGGGGATTCAAAGATGGAGTAGGGAGCTAGTAGCAGGAAAGATCAGGCCCTTTTGCAGGAATCGCACAGGAGTTTCGCGATAGAGCCAGGATGAAACACATTACAACATTGGGCATTTTAGGCTTGCACACATCAGCATGGAGTGGGTGCAGCTCCGGACAGAGGGACGATGTCCTGCTCGTCAGAAATGAGGCTCAGTTCCTTCCCCCTCAACAATGCCGCACGCAGGCTGGGGAGCTCTGGGCAAAGTGCAGTCAACGAGAGGAGCAGCCTAACATGCAAACTTGACAACAAAATCTCGGGGGGAAAAGAAAACGTGATGGAGGAGGGTAGAGAGAAACCTCCAAATGTCCCAGGGTCTTATGTAGCTACTTACTTATCTTCTCACTTGTGATGCGACTCTAGTCAAGAGTGCAAGCCTACTCCAGCAATGTTGTCTTATTACAGACGGCTTGTTAAAGAAAACAGAGTATACGTAGGGAGCACATGCAGTTGAGGGGAGGGTTTTCTTCCTAGGGAGGGAGACAGGGGATATGCATGGGGAGGGAAGGCAGAAAAATGGGGGCCTGGGGGGGCTTCTGCAGGACTGGTCACCTTTGTAAGTTGATCAGGATACTGGTTAAAGGGTGTGCTGAGTTGGGGATGGTTCGCCAAGCTGCACACTTATGACATGCACACTTTTCTGTGATCATATTCTACCTGGGTAACACATTAACAGTAATTCTAACGTTCTGCACAGGATGAGAATGCTTATTCCTTCTTTCTTTTCTTGGAAATGGGGGTTGTTGCACGAAGCTGAGATGAAACAGCTCTATTAATAAAAATGAGCAATACCAACTCCGGGCCCACTCCTGAGAGACAGGGCCAAAGCCCACTGCTGATGAATTCAGCGGCAGTAAGAAAGACATCGCTAAAGAGACCATCCATATTTACTAAGCATCAGGCACAACCAACAAAGAGAAAGAAGCATGACTCAGAGGCCTTGGACAAGTAACAGAAAAAACTCAAAGGGTCAAAGTAGGAAAATTCAATTCTCAACTTTGGAAAAACTGGCAAGAAAAGGCAAAGTGGCTCCAAATTAATAATAGAATGCAAAAAGACCCCCAATACCAGGTCTTGAGTAACCTAGGGAAGAGTCCATTACCTGAATGGACCGAATGCACAGGGTTTAAAGTGCGTTGACGAAATATGACGACAGAGAAATGCTCAGTGTACTGCTAAGGTCTGCTCTGCTGAATACGGTAACTCCATCTGGTTGACATCGTCTTACCTGACATTAGTTTTCCTTCCAACACTGGCCACATTTGAAGCCCCAGTGATATATGTGTTCCTTCACCAAACCACCGTTCTCCACTCAGCATTTGCCCTACCCCACTCAAAGCCTCCCAGGTGGTTCCCCAGGGAAGGTGGTTCATGATGAAACTGGACCATCAGAAACACGTCAGTCCCATTCTCCCGCCCCTAAAGCCTGACACAGATCCTTTAGCTCTTCCAGAGGCCTCCACGCGGGCCAGAGCCCCAGTGTACCTCCACAGAGATGTCGTCCCTCGTGGCCAGGCTCTGGCTGACAGCTGCCAGGGAGGCCTGCTCGATGTCCCGGATGCACCGGTTGATGCCATCGATGGAGTAGTCACACTCCCTCTGTCCAGGGGCCTTGTCCCTGGAAGCGACAGGGGGCGTTAAACACAGGCTCCTTGGGGTGCAAGTCCCACAACCCACTCCTGCACAGAGCCAGGCGCCGCTCTCGACTCTGCCCCACACGACTGCCTCATTGAAGCAGCCAGTCCCTGACACTCGTTTGGCAATGCTTCCTCATAGCCGTGCGCTTCTTAATTTACCGCGGGTGCTAACGAACTCTTCCTATTTCTGGTGAGAAGGCTATGGTGCTGCCCTCTGTCTCAGGCTGGCGCCAGGCAACTGCAAATGAAACAACTTGGACTGGATTCTGGCTGAGGCACAGAATCCCTACTTAAAAGGAAAACGAAAGCCTGTGCTATTTCCAGCGCAGCCGTATCGTGCTTTCTGTATCGCGTACTATTCACACCGTCCTGGGTTTGGCAAAAATGAATATATTTAGTGGATTTTTCTTTGCAAGGCATTAATAAAGTTAACTGTAGTCCTAAGTTTTACAAGTGATTGAAAAACAAAATATAACTAAGACAAGGGATGCATTCCATGATGTGGGGTATTAACTTTGGTCAACTTCAGAAATGTTCTATCTACTTGGGGGATATTTTTTTAGGCTCCTACTATCACCAAGGAGGTCAGAGATGCCCAGAGTTACTGTGGGACCTAGAATATTCTTCTTGTCTTATTAGCAAAATGAAGTAACCCCCAAATCCTGCTAAACAAACAGAGGTGTTCTCTGCTTAAGCTAGACATAGACAATATGGTACAATGGTTAGAGCCTTTGAACCTGGGGATGACCTTGGGAATGTTACCTAAATCCTTTCTGCCTCAATTCCCTCATCAGTAAAATGGAGACAATGGCATTATCTACTTCACAAGGTTGTGATAATCAAATGAGATAATGTAGGTAAAATGCTTAGAACAGAATCTGACATAAATTAGCTATTATTATTGTGACCAGTGCTACCACTGATCCCGAAGAGAAAAAGGAAAAGATGGTGATCATGATCAACCACATTGCTATTAAACACAAGTGCTGATAGGCTATCTGTCTCCTGTCCTGTTCAGATGCAGGTTCCTAGCAATTTCTGGAGGCAAAACTAACCTGATAGATGTGATGAGACTCTTGATGGAGTCAGACACAGTGTGGGAATGTCCGGCCAGCACAGACCAGGTGGGTGGGTCTTTGGGGTTGATGGCCAGTGAGCGTGCAGTGCGGATGAGGTATGATGAGCTCTCCAGCATGGTCTTGGCTGAGACCAGGATCGGTTCCTGTGCCTGGGAACCCTGGGACCAAACAGCAGAAGGGTCAAGAACAGGGTGCAGAGAGTAAATGACGTGGGCCCTGGGAGGTCCTGTTCTTTACCAAGCCGCTATCTTTGCCCTTTGGAAGGAGACACAGAGGGTAGGGATCCAGGGAGGCTGGCGCACACAGGGCTCTGAGGGTGAGAACTTAGGTCCGCATTCACTCCTTAAATATAATTTCTGAGTGACACAAACCTATGCGTAGAGACTGTTCTCAGCATATAAAGCGAAGGCATCACCTCTGAAGAGATGTACAGTCTCACTCACTCTGTGCATGCACCATCATCGACAGAAACACCGCCCTACGCAGTGACAGGGCATTTGGAGTTCTTAACTGTCTGAGCTCATTGAGTGCCCACAAAACCAGCCAAAGACGCCAACATTACCTCTGTGCACAGATTCCTACCTCGGAGCTGATCTGGGCAGGAACACTGACAAACTCGGGGTTGGATGCGAACGCTGTCAGGTTCTCCACGGCTTCGATCAAGGGCGCCGTGGCGACGCGGCACTTATTGCGGTTGTCTTCAGAGAAGTCCCCGTCCAGGGCCTGACGAGAGACAACACGAGACTGACCCCACCGAGAAGTACAGATCACCCCCGGGCCACAGTAATCACCTCCCAGTGAAAGAAAGCGGTTTAGTGGGGATACAACAGGTGTGGTGACTTCACAAATAAGAACTGACTGGAGGGACTTGCCATCAAGCAGAGGAGCTCAGTGAGCAGAGGAGCTCAGTGAGCAGAGGAGCTCAGTGAGCAGTGATAAGACATAGTGCGGCTCCCGGGACAGCCGACCTCGCAGACCACCAGCTTCCCACTCACAAAAGGCAGACACGAACTCAAACACCACCCTGTGAGCCACGTGGCCAGACCTCGGAGCCCTCTCCCCTCTTTCGACACTATAACCCCCTGGGTTCTTCCCCTCTGTTCTCACTCCAATTAAGCCTATTCCCCCCCAAACGATAAAATACTTCTACATTGTGTACCAGTTTCAATTTTTCTAAGCTTTACCTCAGTGTCCCCGACTGGCTGATGAAGGTAGAAATCGCGCATCTGCCATTCTGAAATGAGCAAAACGGAACCCAGTGGGAAGGAAAAGACTAGAACTACCCCCAACAATATGGACATCTCCTAAACACAACAGTAGTTAGAGGCTAGATACAATGGGTACCTACAGTATGAGTCCACTTGTGCAAAGTACAGTAACAGGTGATGCTAACTTAGGGTGTTGGCTGACAGAGCACCAAGGGGACTTCTGGGGGCTGGCCACATTCTGTGTCTTGCCCTGGCTATAGTCACCGAGGTGTGCTCAGCGTGAGAAAACTCACTGAGCTCGACACATATGATTTGTGGTTTTTGTCTATGTATCTTATGCTTCAGTCTCCTTTTCTTTTTCAAATTAGTAGCAGGTAACATGGTGGCATTGATGGTCAGTCACATTGCTGATCAATGGCCCGGATGGGTGGGAACCCAGGAACTCGGCCTGTGACCCACGCCGGCTGCCTCACAACAGGTTAACACTTGGATTTGAGGTTTCGCATCCCAATGCCACCTGCGTAAGAACAAGACTTGGAAGCAACAGCCTGTGACCCAGCGGCAGCCCTGCTGCCTCCCAGCAAAGGCTGCGCTGAGAAGGCAGTTACGTTTGTAGAAGCACGTGAGTTTCCTCATTAAACAACCAATTAAACTTTTAATTTAACCGTTATGAGCAATATATAAACGCCAATTTAGACAATTAGCGAACAAAACACCAGAGGCACCGGTGTTACGAAACAACCCTGACCTGAGATAGGTGCGTTTCTATTCTCCGCTAAGGCAAGAGCGGGCAGGCACGATCCGTTTAAAGGCTAGTCCTGAATAACAACTACATTCCAATCAAGCCTTGGCAGCTTGGGACCACAATTACTATCTCCACGCTGACATTTCCAGAGGAATTCCCATGAACCTGGCTGATTTACCAACTTGGCCAATGCTGGCGGCCCTCCCCACCAGGCAGGCACTGACTTCTCCCGGAACCTCTCTGCCGCGGCCGTTCTTCGCGCCCAGTGGAAATCCTTCACGCCTGCTGCTTCTTGCTCGTGGGTGTGGCCTCAGTTCTGACTGCCGCTTCTGTGCCCAGTAAACACTGATTTGGCACCTGTTACCTCCACTGGGCTGGGCATTGGCAACGTAGAAGTAAACCTGACTCTCTAATCTGGTTGCATTGTTAACACCGACTCCTTGAGTCAGGCCACATCGGGCTTTAGGACGACCTGGGGACACAGTGGGAGGCAGGGGGGTGCCACACAGCAGGAGCCTGGTGGGAGCGGCCCCGGCGCAGGTAAACAGCGAAGCAGGCAGATGGCAGGAGTGGACTTTGGCATCAGTGGAATTCGAATCCCAGCACTACCAGTGGCCAGTCACACCCCCTCCAGGTGTGCCGCCCTGGCTTCCAGCCAAACAGAAGATGCCAAGCCTCCCCTCAGTGCTGCTCACTCCCCCTGCTTCTTACCTCTCCACATGCACCAGCTCGACCTCCCACAACCCTCTCCGCTCATCTGGAATCCAAGGCAGGCAGCTCATCAAGCCACCAACCCTTAGTGGAACTTACTCAAAATGAAACGATGATTACCCAAGGAAAATCCCAAGGAATGGTTTTATAAACTGCACCAATAAGATGAAAAGTGAATTTTATCTTTGAGCATGGGCCCTAACATCCCATATAATGTAGTGCATTACTACTCACAGGACAAGACTTGGATAACGTGGACTACAACACCAGCTACGTCCCCTGCTTTTTTCACTTTCAAATGGAAAAGCTATTTTCTCCAAAGGAAGCTTTAAGTATCAGAAAGGATGGTTTACACAGATTCTATTTCACTTGTAAATGCTGCTTCCACCTGGGGGTGGCTGAGCCACCTAAGGAAACTGAACACGCAAGTCTGCCCAGTGGAGAAACCTGAAGCAGGCATGGCGGTTTGCACGCAGACAGCCCATGTCACAGAACATCAGTTTACCAGCCTAACAATGGAAAGTGACTCCACTTAGCCAAATGTGTGGGAGCTGGGCCAGCTCCTCTGGATGTTCTCGCGTGGCACCATCTCACCAGGAGCTGGGAGAAACCATTTCTGCACGTGCACCAGAATCACATATTCAAGGCTATGGGAGTCAGGAAAAATCTTAAAGCTCATTTAATCCCAAATCTCCAATATTCCAGAGGATAAAAGCAACACCTAGAAAGTGACATACCATGCCAAGGTCATGCCTCCAACCAGAAGCCAAGACCCCTGGCTCCCTTCTCTCCTGACCTTAGACAAGGGCAACAAGAATAAGGAATAAGAGAAGCCCAAGAGGATTTTCTCTTCCTTTTTTCTTTCTTTCTGAAGACACCTACTTTACCAATCCAAACAGAAGGACGACCAAAAAACCATCCTTACAGCCAAGTCAAACGGATTAATGGCAACTGGATCTCGGTGGTGTCTGTGGTACCCAGACACCTGAGTCACGAATCCCTGAGCTTCAACCCCACCTCGAGACACAAGGCCATGCTCCAACTTCTCAGGAAAACAAAAGCTGTCGTTGCACAATTTCTGCTTGGCACCCAAACCCAAGTGACTGCACATTTAAAAGAATATTCCATTCCACACATCTGTTTGAGACTAGGTAACGAGCTGACTGAAGAGAGAAAAGCAGGCACCATTATATGTAGTGACCAGTAGAAAGACAGCAACCATGGTTAGGGGTCTGTGTGCTCCTACTTGACCTGGCAGGAAGGAGGGTGAAGAGATTTATACCTGCTAAGCCATGCTTTCTCGTTTCAAAGAATGCCATCAGTGGGGGTTTAAGATTCCTGGAGGCACACATTCTACACGGCTGCTGATAATCCACTTCGAGGTCATCTGCTCCCTGCTCCCCAATGCTCTTCCCCCTGCTTCCTTCCCTTCTTCCTGACTGCAAGGGTGTGGCAGCTGGGACTTAAGCGTGGGTACCATCCTTGTGGTTAAAAGGAAAAAAAAAGCACTACAAAGTATAAAACTTAGAGCGAAAGGCAGCTATGAGGGCAGCTGTGTCAAGCACTTAGGGAATTAAATATTCCTTTGTTTTACTCTTTGACATGATTCTTAACACCATTCCTGCAAAGAGCACCTCTATTCAGTATACGGTCAGGTGTGCTACAGTGAAATGATCTTTCACCATTTTCCTATTAGTACATTAAAAGCAAAGCTTATTGTACCCAGCAAACCCTGCCACCTGATGGGAACTGAAAAACAAGCACGTTTGGGCAGGTTGAGGGGCAAAGGTTATTTCTGCTCCTCATGCACTGCTGCTGATTCCCAGGGTGCTCTGGGGAGAGGCCTTCATCTTCTCACATGACAACCACCCTGCACCCCTTCGCTGGTGCTCTGCACAGGCCTATCTCTTCAGCCATCACACGAGCTCGCTCGCTGTGGGGAATTGCAGAGGGTGTAGCACTGTGAGAAGAATCTGAAAAGAAGATGAGATCTTAATAGCAATGGGTAGGATTTGAAAGCCAAGGAGGAGGCAGAGAAGAAAGGTTTCCAGGATCTTCTAAAGAATGGTTCCCCACCTCCTTTTTTTTTTTACTCCCTTGGTCCATCTAAATATAGTCTGCTTTTCAACGATCAGAAAATGGCCAAGTTTAACTGAAATAATAATACAAGCAACTAAAAATGATGTCACTACTTTAAGTTCTCTTGCTGTCTTTCCACTCCCCTGTCCCCAAACTGGTGCGTGCACACACACACACACACACACACACGCACACACAGTAGACACATCGAGGTGTCTCTTCCCGGGGCGGTGAGACGAGTTAGCTTCTCCCAGCAGAGGGTGTGACGACCATCCCCGGGGCTGAGGGCAGAGAGAGGGAAGAGCAGGGATGTGGGTTTGCCTGCTGGCTGGGTCCCCTTGGGGAAGTTACGTAACCTCCTTGTGGCCAGTGTCCTGTCTGTAAAACAGGAATGGCAAGCACAGGGGTTGTGTGGACTGAATGAGTGATATACACAAGACATGAGAACAGGCTTCTCACAAGTTAAACATTTAGAAACGTGACTTTATTCATTTCTAATACCATGAACTATGATGGTGATTAAGGTGGGCTGCCATCAGGATTCTAGGGCCACTGGCTTTACTTTTTTCATTTTCAACCTAAATTATTGTCTTCAAATAGGCAGATTTCTTTCTTTTCTTTTTTAAGACTCCGTTTAAACAGCTAAGAAACTGCTGACGGGGCACTTGCCCTGGGCCCGGCCCATGAGCGGCCAGCCGCTGGGCTGGGTTCTCTCCGGGGCTTCTGCCTGGCTCGCCTGCTGACTCAGGTCTCCGTGTGATTACACTGGCTTGTGCGGTGAAGGGAAAGGGGGGGTCCAGAGCCCTGGACTCTGGAGTGAGTGGGGAAAGTCTCATTGTTCTAGGGCTTGTCCAGCAACAAAGCAGACTGTCCTATCTCCATGAATAAATAAATAAAGGGCTAACCATCCAATGCCTTTCCCTCCTGCACATCCTGGTTTACCCAGAATTGGTAGCTGGTCTTCCACACAATCTCCTTCAGAGGGTTGGGTTGCTGGGATCTCTGCCTGTGGTCTACTGTGCAGGCTGTGGCTGCTTTCCCCAGGGTCAGCCGCGTCCTGACTGCTTGGTCCCCGCTTGGTCCCCGCTTGGGGCAGACTGGGTCTGTGGTCTCATTACCTACCTACAAATGCTCCATTCCAGCCACTGCAATTCCCTCCCCACCATGCCCTGCCTCCCCCAACCTGCCCATGCCTTTCACACAAATATGAACTTATCAACATGGAAGATCAGCTTCAAAAACTGGATGCTCCATTTCAAACATTTAACCAACTATAAACAGAGTGCATGTCATAGGATAGATTAAGTTGATTTTTTTAGATAAAAGTGTTTCTTCCACAATGTCCCACTCCTGTCTCCCTCCACCTTCTCTCTTGATCCAGATCTACTGACAATGATAGGACCCTCTAGCGTCCCCCGCAGAATCAACCCACAGGTGCACACAGTTTAAGTACACACAGGGTGCTTGCTACCTAAACATAGTGCCAAGAGATGCCCCATGGCCAACCCCTTCCAGATTTCTGCCCCTAAACTTCTCATGTACAGAATTTGGGGAGCTCCCCTCACTACCTGGAAGGTTAGTAGAGACCAAGGCTGGTGGTTTTCCATGATGAGTATGTATCTCCACTAGTAAGGGATGTGTCCTCAATGACTTAAATCATGCAACCAAATTGGAAGTTCAACTTCACTGGATGTAAGTCTTAGGAGAGCAGAGCTCAAACCCCGTGCTTGCCCTCTGCAACAGGTGCTATGGGGTCCCCGCGGCCTCGGTCCGGCCACCCACCTTGATGGTCTTCACCAGGCTGGCGGTGCTGTTGGCGACCTCCTTGGCGGACTGCACGAAGTGCCTCTTGGCCACGGGGTTGGCCGTCTTGGACGAGGCGACGCGGCAGGCGTTGCACAAGGCCGAGGTGTGCTTGGCGACGATTGTGGCAGCTGACAGGACCTACAAAGCATGGAGCTGGGTTGGGGGCACCCCCATGTTTCCGGGCAGAGGGGTCAGTTCCGAGGAGGCCACCCTGGTCCCAAGCCCTGGATTCCTCCTCAGCTCACATGTCCAGAGCCCGCGTCAGTACAACACACGTGTCTAGCTCTGCTACTCCCCAAGTCACCCCGAGAAAGGAGAGGGCAAGAATTATTCGGCAAGAGAAAATGAACAAAGGAAAGGAAAGCAGGTGCTGCTGTCGGGTGGGCGTGGCTGGGTCAGGGAGTCGCAGCCAGCTGTCCTTGGGCACCCAGGGAGGACGCCTTCGGTCCAGGGTCCCGGCCAGCACCGCCCAACATAAATACAGTGTGAACTCCATATGTCCTTTTTTGAGCAGCCACGTTAAAATAAGTAGAGAAACAAGAGAAATGAATTTAAATAATATATTTTATTAAACTTGAAATATCAAAAATATTTCATTTCACCGTGTAACCAATTTGATGTTATTGAGATTTTAGTCTTTTCTTATCATACCAGTCTTCAAAGTCCAGTGTGTATTTTATACCCAGAGCCCATCAAAATCTAGATGAGCTACATTTTGTCTAGCTGGTGGCTGCCACATTGGCGAGTGCAGGTCCAGAGAAGTAAAACACACATCACGGTGTGGTCGCTCCTGCCTCGTGTAGGCACCTTATTGAGTGGTCTGGCTCAGAAATCTTCCAGAGATTCCTCTCCCCACTCCCAACACACACCCCACAAAACCAAAGTGCTCCCCCGAATCTACCTGATCTACTTTGCTGAGGCTGATAACACCTCTTTGGACTGAACTGAACAGGTAAAGAGTCTCGGGTGCACTGACGCCTTATAAGCCAGCCCTGGGGCCTGCTTCAGGTCTACATCTCCCTGAACTGCCTCCTTCACTTGGGTCCTTCTCCTGCCTCAAGAATAGTCCCAGAGTTCACAACGAACGTGCTGTCACAGGCTGCCGGATACCCCACAGGCCAGTTCCCGCCCCTGTTAGCACGTGCTGCCTTAATAAGCGAACGGGAACCCATGACGCTAGAGTCTCAGAAGTGCCATGGGATGTCACGTACTGTCTAGCCCTAAAATGTCTGTGGCTCCTCTGTATGCTGTGGATTACGACCCAGCTTTGAGACCTGGCTCAGCACCACCATCTCTGTGATGTGACTGACAGCCCCCCAGAAAATTCATCTCGCCTTCCTCTGTGCATCCCTGGCACTGTCATCATAGCCCAACCACTGCGTTTCCCAAATGTCATCTAACAGACTAAGAGCCAAGGGCGCTGGGGATCGGGTCGCACTCACGTCGGCCAGTAGTGCCGAGCACAGAACGAGCCCTCAGCACGTGTCCTTGGACTGAATGGGATCGTGAGACTCCTGATGGATCTCATGGTGATTGCTTTCCTCCCAGAGCCTTAGCCTCCCATTTCAAAGCACCTACACGTTTCCACACATTTGGCCACATGCCTCCGAGTCACTATCGACTGTGCTGCATTTCACTGGCTTTGCAAGCTCTGTAAGAACAGCCTTCTTTACTAATCTCTCCAACTCTCCCACAACCCACCTACAAGAGCTTGAGGACTCCCAGATATCACGTCCTCGCCCCGTGGTTACCTGTGACGGGCTGCTGCCAGGGTCCACCAGGTTCTGGCATGCCATCTGGATAGCCTGGTTAGCCCTGGCAAACTGGATGGGGTCCACAAGGCCCTGGTGGCCTGCCTGGCTGTTCGGATCAGAGATGCCGACAAGGTACGCGGCCTGGAAAGGGAGGAAGAAACCACAGCTCAGGCTCTGTGCTCCTGGATGAGCCCGTGGGGGACAAAGGTCCCACAGTGTGCATGCAGCAGCCATGCTTAGGAGCTCCCAGGCGCAGGTTGGGCAGGGTCATCTCGTCAATGAGGCACAGGGACGGACAGGTGAATGCCAGCGCAGGCCCGCAGAAGTCAGCTGCAGGCGTCCGGCAACAAAGTCTCCTTGCTCTGAAGAGAGCCCCAGGAAGCTCTTTCATGGGGCATGAACGAGGATGGACGCAGCCCTGACGGTATCTGGCAGCCACCTGTGACCACGAGGGCACCCAGCCTCAGCATGAAGCCGACCCTCAGGCTGGCAGATGGGAGAGAGAACAAAGTGGGTGCAGACGGATGGCATGGAGCTGTGGGCCAGCCAACCCTGGAGCTCGCCCCTCGCCAGGGTTTCTTATCTCACCGCCTGATGCAGCCTCGGCTCCTCGGCCAGTACTTCCAACAGCAAATAGGGAGAATGAGTACGATGGCTCGGGGGAAAAGGTAATAGTGGTCTCTAAATGGACAAGAGGCTACAAGAGAAGGTCTGTCCTCTACACCCTCTGGGTGTGTCAGACTAATAACAGGGAGAAAATGAATCTGTCGGGAGGAATTTTAACCTTAATTCATTTCCCCTGAGATTTGAGGGGCAGGTAAGGGCAAATCATTTTATCCCCAAACTAGAGATGTTTTTCCTTGGTTTATTAAAACCTTCTAGACTCAAACAATTTGACAATGATAAATCCTTTAAGGCGAACGCTGACATTCTGAAGCTTCAGTCACACGAGCCTGATAATTATTGGAAATGCACAGGACAGTCGAAGAGCAAGGATCATGCCCGATGGCATCTCTGCATGAAGATATCTGATTTTTTTCTCCCTCTGATGCTGAAAGGGTCATGACTAAGATTGCTGCAATTCTAAAACCTCAGAGAGAATTTGGATTATGCAGTGACGATTCCCTCCCCACAAAACGACACATCTGTAACAATGACCTTAAAAAAAAAAAAAGGAAAAAGTAAGCAGGGCTCCGAACACTTCTGCTGGGTCTGCAGTGCTCAGAGCATCTCGGTGTCCTTCCCAGGATGCTCTGCTCCGAGGGGCAACTGGCTGATATTTTGTCTAAAGGTCCAGGCCTTTCCCAGAGACTCCGAGGTAGGAGCTGAACAGGAGCTGAGGCCTCCCACACGGATCTGGTATTTCCACAGTCTGGCACAGGACACAGCCACCCTACAGGGCGAGGGGACCACCCAGACCCTTACCTGAGCCGCTGCCTCTGTCAGCCCGCAGAGAGCCTTGGATGCAATCCCTACACACTCCCCAAAGGCAGGAAGGTCCCCGGTCTTGGCATTCTGTGAAATCCCTGCCATCGACTCGCCCAGAACCTGCAAAACAAACAACCAGCAATGTTCTCTGGCTAGCATTTTTTCAAACCACGGGGTAAAGGGAACCACACTTCCAACATGAACATTCAAGGACACTTAATCTACAATATTGGCCATTACTTTCCTTTATTTGCATTAAGAAGAGATTCAAGAGAATTATACTGTTTCTGTTCCATAAAGAGAAAAGAATAATAGAAGTATAAACCTTTCACCCAAAAGTTATCTATATCTCAAGGAGAAACAGTAAATATACTCAGATCAATAAAGTAAAATCTATCCAGGGCATCCCATGGGAGAAGGGTCTGAACCGAGAACTCGGAGTTCCCAGAATACAAAGATCAGTCACATCCATGATGCTGCAGATGAAGTCCTTCATACCCAGAAAGCGGGAGACACACTCCTCCTGATATTTATTATTCATGTACTGATTTACAGTAAGATTTAAATGTCTTGATAAAGTATAGATAGTTAATCTGAACACTAATAAGAGGGTTTCCTAAATATTAAAAGCATTTTCCCATATTTTGAAACTCACTGAGAGGTCAAGCACCGTGCACTAGGTCACAGAGACGGTCACGGGTAGAGGCAGGGCGCCTGCCCCTTATCTGGTGTTCTGTCTTCTGTGGGCCTCATAAGGCCCAGGAGGGCTGGCTGTACTTTCCCGGAAAACAGGCGGTGGAACGGAAGGCTGCTCAACACAACCCTTTGGAGAGACCGCGGGACTGCTAAGCTAGAACCCAACGCAGAACTCGTCCTTTGTCAGCAAGCCATCTTGGCTGGGTGAGAAAGAAAGAATCTCCCCAATATAAAATTTTGTATTTTACAAAATAATCCAGTTTACTTAAGGACTTGCAAAGCAAGGAACTTAGAGGGTATTTTCGTGTACAGTATTTTCCTCTCCCTAACTCTGCACCCCTCCTTGGCTCTAAGCACGTGAAACATGTGTCCTCCCCCAGACAGGCCATAATTCCACAGAGAACGCTGGACAGAACGCACTCTCGTCACCACCCAATGCAAAGCGGGCTCTCCTGACTCACCACCCCGGGTGTCGCTCCGAGGCTCACGGAAGTGAGGCAAACGAGCACACGCGCGCTCCAAGTGCAGAGCCGGATGCAGCTGCTCGGTACCCACTCGCCTCACTCGCATTTCATTGTAACCCGAGCTCAGCCTTCTCAGACCCATCGATACTATTATCAGGGTCCGTGTTTCTCAACCTTTTAAAAATTATTAGTCCACGAATATGTCTTTTTATAGCTGTTCGCCCATAACCATCACCCATATCAAATTAAAAATTAAGAAATGAGATTTTGTTGAATAAGGTTAAGATTGGGGCGGGAGCACAAACCACTGTATTATCTTAGATTTTTCTCCCCACACCCCACCCTACCCCACACACAATTTTTCACTCGCGTTGAGAATGCATGCCACGGACGGATGGCAGGGAGAACACAGAAGAGAGGCTCATATAAGCCAAGGTCACTGAAGGGCGTTCCCTGAGAGTTCAATGCAGGTGAAGGAAACACATGACTCGATTCACAGGGAGACCCGTATGTGGTACGGTACAAGCAGTGGCTCTCACAATGCGGCTCCTGGACCACATGGGCAGCACCTGGAAACATGTCAGTCCCACCCCAGAGCTACGGAATCAGAAATCCAGGTGTGGGGCCCTGCAATCTATGTCTGACAAGGAAGATTCTGGTGTGTGGTCCATTCTGGGCAGCACCCGAGCACAGGGCTCCACAACACGGTATCGTGGTGCGTGCAGCGATACGGAGCAGCCCCGGCGGACGCACACGGAGCTCGGCTGCACCTCCCCACACCGCGGAGGAACGCTAGGGGCACAGGCAGGCTTACCTTGGAGTTTTCCATCACACTCTCAATGCAGTCAAAGTAAGAGAGGTCACTAACAGGTTCATTAGGGTTGTCCAACATCCCTTTGACAGTCTACGGAGGGAGAACACAGCTAAGAATGCAAGCAAGTGTTATAGAACAAGAAAAACTCAACACCACACACCAACAATCAGCTTCTCTCCGTGTACAGGATTCTGGTCACAATCACTCCTTTACTATTGAAAGGAAGTTAGATCAAAGCATTCATGACATCACATTTCCTGCTAAGAACACAACACTGAATGGGGGCAGATGTCTCGGGTTATTTCTGATGGAGAGGAGGATCTCTTGTTTTCAATTTTGAAGGAGAAGTGAGGTATCTATGGAATAGGGAATTTTTTTTTTCCTTAAAGAAGTCTGAAAGTTAATGTAAGGCAACATATTCATGGTAAATTAGTATAATTTTTTTTTTTGCTGAATAAGTCCAAGGAGTTTAAAATTTTAAGGACACATGAATTAATTTCTTCATGAGTAGTAGAGCCTGTAGTTTTCCATTTGGAAACTTTTAATGGGAGGCATGAAAGAAGGTAACTCCCCCAAACTGCTCATGGGGATGGTTTCCTTCTTTCTGTTTACATTTAGACACTAGAGCAAATGTTCACTCTTGCCCAGGTCCACCAAGGAGCTGCGCCCGGGGCCTGCCTCTTCTGTCTTTGTTCCCCTTGCACTGAAAATGCTCACTCGCTCTCATGTAACGACCTTCGAGGGTGGAAAGTCTGGGGATGTAGCCATTCAACCTCCTCCCTGTTGAGAGATAATGTACGCAAGGACCCAGCAGCCTTTGGGGCACAGCCGACAGAAAGGGTCATTTGAGTTGCAAAAGGTTGGGTGGAAGTAATGGTGGAAATTGCTGAGTTACTCAGATCTGAGGGAGAGGAGGCATAAAGGAGTTCATTTCATTGAAGAACCTCTTCCAAGTCCTTGCATAATCAAAATTGTTTTAGTAACAGCAATTCTGAAATAGTCATAATTTTGGCAACCAAGGATACCATTAAAGAATGGAATATTTACACCTAGGCCAAAAGAGCTCATTTAGATCAACAGCCTACACAGTTAATGTGAACAGACCAGAACAGAACAGGGCAGTAATTCACCCACTGCAGGAAACATTCTCCACTGTTTTCACAACATTTCAGTCCTGTGTGAACAAGCCACTTCCCACTTCTAGCTGCATACAATGTCCTATTGCCATCAATCAAATCCCCCAACCGGCATGGTAGGCATTCCCACCATGCCGGACCCACGTTAATCATCCAGAAAACTCGTGGTGCACTGGGTACAACAAACCCTTATCTATTAAGACACCAATTTGGCTGTTTCAATATAAACTTGTATTGGTTAAGATTGTTCTACATACAAGTAGACACATTGGTTTTATGTTTACCCACATACATCCTATGGGCATAAATGAATTTGAAATTATAAATAAACCATAAATATGAATATGAATGGAAAAGCATCCATACTGTGTTCTGGGCCACTAGGGATCCATGGACACCTTGACCGTATGGTAGTGAGTGACACTTTTGGGTTCCCTCTTATGTGCTCCCTCCATGTCACAGAAGAAAATATATGGGGTAATCACTTTTACTCAGAAAGCACATCTATCCCAGCTTCTCCCAAACGCCTCAGAATAATCTCTCCAAACTTTTCAGGTAGAGATTCTCATCTTCAGTCTACCCCCAGGACCAGAGGCCTCTTCCTGTTTGAAACAAAAAGTCCTTTAACAAAGTAACTCTCATCCTAGTGGACAAAGGGGAAGCAGGGATGACAACCCTGCCAAATCTAATCTTTCTTCATTTCCTTCCCACTTGGATGGAACTTTGGCCCTGACAGCCTCCCAGGAGGATAAAAGACAAGGACAGAAGAGAAGGAACTGACCCCATGGCACAGGACAGACAGACACACTCTTGGATGCTCAGCACCTGCCCAGGACCCACCTCAAGCTCCCGCAAGGCATTGTCGCACTCCTTCTGGCCGGGAGCTTGCTGGGTGCACAGAGTGATGAGTTGATTGATGCTCTCTGTCACAGCTCTGTGCCAGAACAGAAAGAGTGGGGTGTTTTTGTTTTTAAATATCAACAGTAATTTCCCCAACAATGCTTTGCAGTTTCACTAAAGCTCTTGTACAAGGTTTTAAACTACCAAAAATAAACCACTCCCAAGGAAGACAGAATGAGACTCCTTACCTTGTTCTGATTAGTATTCATTTGATTTACTCTTAAAGGGTACTTAAAGTTCTCTTAAGGAAGTATGACTATCTTATAACATATTCATAAGAAAGAATTCACAACAATGTTGCAAATAGCAGAGAGATTATATTAACACTATTTTCAAAATCCTTCATTAGCAGCCCATAAAAAGTAAGATTGTCAGAACAAGGACATTTTGGGTAGCCTTTGTATAGTTTGGAATATCTTGTATGTTTTTAGATACAGTGACATACAATAAACTGTGTCTATAATTTTAAAATCCCTACTGTCCATTAAATTATACACGATTGACTAGTTCTTAGAAGCTATCTCAAAATTATTCTTTAAAATAGCTATTTTCTTTGTTAATACTAATAGGAATTCATTACAGACCCTTGTATGATTGATTTAACATGTGTTCTGTTCTTCTTAGAACTTAAAAGGGAGCCCAGATTTTTCTTTTTTCAAGGATTGGAAGTCAAATTATTCCAGCACCATTTGTTTAAAAGGCTATCCTTTCTCTGTTGAATTGCTTTTGCAATTTTGTTGACAATCAACTGGCTATATTGCATAGGTCTACTTCTGGATTTTATTCTGTCCCATGGATTTAGGTGTCTAACTCTTTGCCAATACCACACCACTTTGATTACTATAGCTTTTATACTAAGTCTTAACATTGAACAGCTTTGCAGACACAGACTTAAATCCATGTCTATCTGACTCGTAAACACACTTCTGATAGGGCCCTGAAATCTATTTACAGTTACTAACCACTACAGCTTGCAGACAACTTAAAATTAAAACAAACTAGGGCACGTATTGCTGTTAATTATAAACAATGCCTAATATAAAAGATACCTCATTTTATTAGTTCAATTGACTTTGCAGCTTCCCACAGAATATACAATTAGATGGAAATGATGTCGGAATGTACAAAGGTAATCAGCTTAATTGTTTGATGAGGAGATACTGCTTTGAATTTTAAAATTTAGCTAGGGTGACGGGAAGAAGAAAATCATTCTTGAAGTCAAGGAAGAATCCCCAAACAGGTTTTGCAACATTGACTCTAGTGATTCATTTATTTGGGGACGAGTGCTTAATAATTAAGGCGTTGTTGGGAAGCTGTGCCCTCCAAGGCACAAAGCTAAACAGGAACCCCAGAGACGGCAGGGCAGTCCCTAGTTCCGACCTGGGAGTGTGCATCCACGAGGTGACCACTGAAAGTGTCCCTCAGAGGCCAACACCGCGTTCTGTGTGGTCGCCTTCAAGATGCACTTGTGAGTGGACAGGCTAGCGATGTCAACACATCCTGCACTGTGATGACATGATCAATGGGAGAATATCACACAAGCTTTTCCTTTCAGTGTTTCCTGTTTATCCATCTTTTTAAAAAAACTAGTTTTTATATGAAAACTTTTCCATTAAAAACTAAGGGTTTACAACTGGTGAATCCAGAGAATATATCATTATTCATCATCCTACTGTTTTTAACTATTTTGTAGATGTAAAAAAATTTTCAAATAAAAATTTGGAGTAAAAACAAACACCAACAGGCTAAGAGTTTATAGTTAGATAATCCACAAAGGTGCCCACACAGCACTGCAGTCTGAACGAGCCACTTGGTAACAGTGATCCAACTAAGGAGCACTATTTAGATATCATTCATCCCCATCACTCATTTCACACTCTGGATTACATAGCCAAATCATAAACTAAGTGGCCCAAAGGCAAATGGTTATATAGATTTGACAATCAAAAATACTATTTTTATGTTTCAAACTGTAACAGTTGGAGGCAACACAAATATACCATGATAAAGGATTGACTAAATAAATGTGTTGTTCAAAACAGAATCCTGGGTATCCATTAAAAGTCATAATATACAGGGTAGGACACAAGTAGGTTTACAATATGAGTATATGAAACACAAAGTTTACTCTTGTATTATTATTTATTACTGTATTATTTTCCATATGAGCAACTGTAAACCTACTTTTGCCCACCCTGTAGAACAGCATATTCCTAATGTTATAAAAGACTATCCATGATACGCAAGTAAAATTTATAATACAGTATAAACAGTATGTGCCCATGACTATAAAGTACATAAAAATGTTAACAGTGATGTAATATTTTTACAAAAAATTTTAGTAAATCTACTAAAAATTAGGAATCAACCAATTTATATTATTAATAAACATTTGACCAAAATTAGCAGCATCTGTTCTATATAAATCCCAATAGGCCTGAACCGTAGTTGTTTTTAAAATAATCAAAGCTTACAACTTTATTTTTAAAAATACAAAAAAGTGCCCTGGCCGGTTTGGCTCCGCGGTTGGAGCATCCGCCTGCGGCCCGGAGAGACCCGGGTTCGGTTCCTGCTAAGGGCATGTACCTCGGTTGCAGTTTGTCCCCGGCCCTGGTTGGTCGTGCGGGTGGTGGCCACTCAATGTGTCCCTTTCACATCGATGTTTCTCTCTCTCTCTCTCTCTCTTCCTCTCTCTCCCTCCCACTCTATCTGTGCAAAAAATGGAAAAATGTCCTCGGGTGAGGATAAAAAATAAAAATAAATAAAAAAAATAAAAATAAAAATACAAAAAAGTAAAATGACCATAATTCCACCATATAGAGACAGTATTTTTTGTATTTTATTCTTTATCTAGGCATATCTAGCCAGTCTCAGTTTTTAAAAATTTGGGGTCTACAACCTACAAATCATTTAGTATTTAGGGATATTGAATCAATTTAACTGAAATTTGAGAGCTCTGGTAGGAAAGTTTAGCTAGATAGGGAAGGAGAAAATCAACCAATTTGTGCTTTTGATTATGTATTAAGCACAAATTATCCAGTAAGAAGCTTGGAGGCAAAAAAGCAACATCAGACATTTCCCTCTTCAAGGGAGGAGGTGCTCAGGGAGGGAATAAACAACAAACCAAGATCAACCTGCAGTATTTCCTGGGTCCTGCTATGCACAAGGCTCAAGGTTTAAAAACAATACAGCTGAAGTCTCTCTAGGACAATCTAGGTGAAGAGGCAAGACAATGACCAGACAAGACACACAGACAGTGATAGAGGTATGACACCAGACAGGCCCCGATGGATCCTGAACCTCTGGTAGGCCAGACACATGCAGGACTCACAGGGAGCATGAAAGAAAATTAAATAAGGCCTGGAGCATGGGCATGGGTTCTGCATGGCAGGAAAGGCTCGTAGTGGACTGGAGCTAGGCCTCAATGTGATCCTGATTTGGATAAATGGAAGAGAGCATCCTAGAGGAGACCAACAGAAAGGCCCAGGTTACATTTTTCTTTCATAGTTTGAAAGTGATGCTTGCTGGGCCATCCTTTCTCACAAGTCTCTGGACACAGGAGGAAGCCTAGTCAGCAGGAACTTTCAACCAGATGATCGACAGGGAAGAGGAGCCCCCTAAGGTGCTAGGGAGTGCCCTCAGGGACCAGAAAGCAGCTGCAAGAAAACCTGGCCTGGGATGGGCACCATGTTGGAGCTGTCCTGAGAAGTGTTTCAGGCACAGGAGTCCTGGCTAGGGTCACTGTGGTGTGAACAGCAGCTCCAGGGAGGTGCTCAGAGGAAGGACAAGTCCTCCTTTTTGAAACTGGAAACTGGTTTTCCATTCCCTTGACTAAGTCCTGGGAGCATCGGCGCAGCCCCTGGTCAGGGAACACACTGATGAACGTTGACAAAGTGTCTCCAGCTCCACTCAACTCGTCAGAAAAGAGCCACAGCCCACCATTACACAGGAAGATGATGAACAAGCCAGACACTCAACAGAGAATGACTTCCTCCCTGCTAGGTGTCAGAGATACCGGGGACCGGGTTCCTTCAAGGTACCTGGGTTCAGAGGCAGAATAAAAAGCAGGGAAAAAGACATTCTATCTACTATGTTTCCAGAAGCACACCCCTTTTCCCAAAGCAGGGAGGATCATGGAGACTACCAGGAACAAGGGGTTCAAGTCTGCTGACACAGGAGCAGGGCAGGGCCAGTTGATCCAGGCCTGGGTCCCCAGAGCGGTGTCTCCTGCTCCCTGTATATGCCACCTGCCCAAACTCCACCAGGGCCACCCTGACTGGTTCGGCGTGTGCCCAGCGCCCAGCGCCCAGCACTGGCCCTATCCCACATCAGGCATGTGGGAAGAATTTGTGTAATGAACAAATAAAATAAGAGAATGAATACATCCCAACCTGGGAGAGCTTCACCTCCCAAGAGGTGGCTGCCTGACTCACTCGACCTGCCAGGAGCTTCGCTGGGAAACCACCCCAGGGAGCAGGGCTTGCCAACATGTGCCAAGAAGCCAGGAGGAACGTGCCAGCATCTTCTTGCAACAGTTCCATCTGAGACAATCATTTCACATAATGATTTTTAAGTGCTTACCTGGCTATAAAACCATCAGGCAGGGAACTCCCTGTCAACTGCTGAAAGCCAGGACAGAGGCAAAGAAAGCTTTTTCACCTAAAAATCTCCCGGTCCTTTCCTCATGTCACCACCAGGGGGCCTTCAGAGCCCCACGGAGCTGTGTAACAGGCAACATTCCTTCCAGGGTCTGTTTCCCTCCTTACCTGGCTTTCAAAAGGCCAGTTCTTAGTCTCCCTTTCTTCCCACAATTTAAGAGAGTGAATAACACATTCTTAGTTGGAAACCGTAATTCTGAAATGATGCAAAAAATTGACAATAATGAAAAACATCTGAGTTCAGATACCTGAAAATGTCAGTTACCTTATCCAAAGGCTATTTTGTAGGAAAAAAGAGCAACCAAGGGAGGGTTTTATATCAGAAACAGCTGCTCAACACAGCACACATCACCCCCAACCCTACCCCACCCCCACGCAGGGAGGGCACCCACGACTAGAATAGTCACAAAGCACAGCACAAATGGAAGTGGGGTGATGTCAGGCGATTTTCCCACTCCCCTAATGGTTCTAGCTACTGTTTGTAGCTAAAGCATATATTTGAGAATAAATGAAAAAACTGAAGGGTTTTCAGAGGAACTGCCCTGATATGTCTAATCTACCCCTCCAAAAATTACCACTACCAGCCATGAGGGGACCGGAGACAGGTTGTCACCATTAGCACCACAGTATCTTACGTACTGAGAACTGAGAAGAGCTTCAGAATGATGTGTGCACACCCTCATTCTGCAGACGGAAATGCTTAGGCGGACTGAGGGACCCAACCAGTGTAACTGAGTTAGTTAAGCATCAAAGTCTGGACTAGAATCCAGGTCTCCTGACTCTGACAACTTAAAAAACAGCCAGTGAGCTCCCAGGAGAAAAAAGCATAGAAAAGTAAATGAGTAAACTAACAAAACCAAGTTTTAAAATGCAGAACGTAAACTATGCTTTAAAAAAATCAGTAATCTGTCCATCTTGAGAAGTTTCTAATTATACTTTATATCCGAATTGTTTTGCATTTAATCTCTTATTGCAGTCAGCTTTCCTGTCCATCTAGGGAGGCCAAGCGAGGTGAAGAAAACATGCCCCCACCACTGCAGAAACAGAACACATCCCACCCATTTGGGTCAGGAAAGGGAATGTGAGGATTTTCCTGGGTTGTCGTTATAGTTTCTCTGCATAGTAGCATTCACTCACTAGTCATTGAGCTCAACAGCCACAGTGGCCTGGGGTAGAAATTGTATTGTATTCCCCACTTCCTCGGGTGGAAATAACAGGAACAAAGAACAGTGACATCATCCAAAACTCAGATTCATGTTTTAATTATTTCTGAGAACAATGTACTCCCACCACCACCCTGATCATTCCGCATGGGATAAACTGAACCTGTGTCCATCCATCTAATTAACGTTGACGCCAGGCAGACAGTCCCGTGCTCAAGAAGTGAGGAACGGCTAGCTGAGTATCATTTTGTTATTTATACTTTCCAGTATTTTCTGATTTGTTTTTCAACAAGCCTATAATACTTTCATAATCTGAAAGATATAACACTATTTTTAAAAAGTCGACTCAAGCTATAGTAGTTATAAATCACGGAGGGTCTGAAGTCTAAGCAAGTCTATCTGAAAAGGCGGGAGGAGAAGACAGATGTCTGTAGTGGGGCAAGCCCATGAAAATGAGCCAGTTTAATAAACTAGCAGAGCCCCCGTCACGCGTGACTCCCCTCTGACAACACAGGAACAGCGCCAATGCTTTGCTCAGCAAAAGCAGCAGGATGTCAGCTGCTCTCAAACACCCACACACTGACCAACCCACGAAAGCCCATTTGTCCCACTTGTACCTTGCAGCTGCAGCGAGGAGATTTTTCGCATTGGGGGCTCCTGGATCCACAGAGAGGGACTTGGCAGCCAACAACAGCTTACTGGATGCCATGGAGATATTCTTGAGGTTCCCGATCACCTGGATCTGGTCTTCTTTGGTCTGGAAGGTCAAAAGGGGCCAGAGTAATTAGGGACTCTCCATGTCTCCTAGGAAGCCGTCAGAGAGCTAGGAGCAGCATTCTGCAAAAGAAGCAAGTTATCTATATAGAATGAATTAAGCCCAATTAGTTTGCAGATGCCTAACTTGTTGGGGCACTGACAGGTGTGTAGCCTTCCCAGGACGGATACCCAGACCAATGCACGAAACAGGACAGAAATGCATCCCCAGTGGGTCAGCGAGAGCTGTGCTCTCTCACAAGTGGAGGCGCTGACGGGGGAGGGAGAAGAGCCAGAGCCCAGCCGGCAGTGCGCAGGCCAGGCCGCAGCCCAGCATCTTGCCCAACAATGCTGGGGTTGTCAGGAGCCGTAGTCTCAGCCTGGCACAGACGCCGGCACTGCCTCGGTATTCAGAGCTGACTGCATCTCGGGAGTTGCCGACTCAGGAGAGGACGCATTTCTCACCCTCTGTAGATAACAGAGCAAGAAATATGCTGGGTTTCTCTTTCGGGGAGTTCATAGGAGCTCAGGAAAAAACAGCTCTGCAAGCTGACACCAGACCGGTCATGCTCCCTTGTTCCTAACAAGGAGTTTATCTGTTCATCTGAAGGAGGTAATTTTCAATCCTTTGATTCAGTATTAGATACAGTCCATTTAGATGGGCCGGTGGAACCTCAAAGGCGTGATTTTTTTTATTATTATTATATTATACCACATTTGAGAACTATCCTAATCTGAACTAAACATTTTCCCTCCTCTTACCACCCTCCCTCCAAAAACTGTTAGTAAAATGATGGAATTTGCTGGAGGACCATGGGAAAAGCTCTCCATCCCCCAAAATCACTTCATGAGAAGCTGATAGCATCTTGGGGAATGCCTTTCCTGTGAGCTCACGGAGCTTCCTAAGCGGCAAAGAGAATGCAACAGGCGTCCTGGCTGGTTTGGCTCAGCGGTTAGAGTGTCAGCCTGCAGACCAGAGAGTCCCGGGTTTGGTTCCCACTAAGGACACCTACCTCGGGTGCAGTTTGTCCCTGGCCCCTGTTGGGGTCGTATGGGTGGCAGCCAGTTGATGTGTCTTTCTCACATCCATGCTTCTCTCTCTCTCTTCCTCCCTCTCTCCCTCTTGTTCTATCTGAAGATAAATGCAAAAATGTCCTCAGGTGAGGATAAAAAAAAAACCAACGAAGAGAATGCTACAGGGTAGCCTGGGGACAGGTTCCCCACTCCGATTTGCCCAACCGGCCTCCAGGGTGGACTGTTGATCAGAGTAGAGGGGCGAGGGTCAGTTCCAGACAGCCACCCCACACCCACCTGAGCCTGGCCCGCCATCTCAATGCCAGCGTCGAGGAATTCATCGAAATCGTCACTGAACTTCCCGGAGGCTGCAGCCAGCTCTCCGCTCTGGCCGCGGGTGGCATGGACCACTTCCCCAGCAGACTGGTTCAGGTCAGCCGCCGCCTGGTTCAGCTCGCTCTGGGCTTCCTGGAACGGCTTCGTGCTTGCGGGCAACTGTGGGAGCAAAAGGCACAGCCCAGAAGTTTACTCCTCCTGAGAGGCACGGAGGGAGGTGCTGTGGAGAGACAGGTTCTCGAGGGAGCCTTTCTAAGTCACCAAGACCAAAGGCTCAGTGTGTCAGAGCTCATGTTAGGTTTGACCTTCAACATATATACATTCATTCACGCCCTTAAATCTATTGAACACCTATTCAGTGCTGGATTCCTGTGTTTGTAAACATGGTAAGGACAGCTGTCCTCAGGGGCCACGGTCTGCAGAGCAGATTGTTACCAGCATAACTAGAACCGTCTACGGAAATTCCAGAGAGGTAGGCTAGCCTCCAGTAGTCACACCATAGTCACTGCTTGTCCATCGGGCATGTGCGGGGCACCAGACAGAAAAGAAGCAAAGATAAACAGGCACGAGCCTCCCTGAAGGGGGCTCACAGAACAGGGAAGGGAAAATCCCTCAGGCTGTGCTCTCCTTGAACGAGTGTTGGACACGTGTCCCTCCAGGGCCTGATCGTCACGTCCGGGATGCCCTGATAAGAAGTCAGATGATCACACATTCCCTCGTTCCTGTGCCGCTGGGATGACCCAAGAGCAAACGAAGGCTCAAAGAAAAAGTGAACTTTAAAAAGCTCCCGCTGGAAACTTGTCTGATCAGAAACCAAAGCAGGAAAAGGCAGATTGGCAGGAAGGGACTGGAAGGAAAGGGTGGTGCTCAGAGATCCCACGGAGGTGAGAAGACTCTGCCCAACCTGAGATGAGTCCACTCCCCAAGCCCCCTTCCCAATCCCGGATCTCCTACCGAGTCCACGAGCAGCTTCTTGCTGGACTCCCCGATGCTCTTCAAGGCAACGTCCACATCCTTCTGGCCGGGGAGGCAGTTCACGCAGTTATTCAGCGAGTGCGAGACGGCCTTGGCCACCTGCATACGTGGAGGGAGAAAAGCGCCATAAGGAAATGGCTTTCTGTGCAAACATTTCTGCACACATGACAGTATGCAGAGCTGAGAAAAGATGGGGAAATATCCGCCAGTATCTACCTGACACTGTTTACCATCAAACCTCCTCTGGGCCTCTCGGTGCTGTTAACATCCTGTCTTGGCAGAGGGGCTGACACACGGAGACAGCACACCCTACCTTTCCCCAAAGCCAGCTGATGCGTGACCCTGTGATTCAAACTCAGAGCTCGCCAACATTGTGTCAGGTTCTAAAACAAAGATATCTGATACCGAGAGAAACAGAAATAGCTCCCTTGCTGGGAATCACCAAGGTGGAGGCAAGCCTTGAGTTCTTTGGATCACAGTCAGCTGGGCCTGCGGCTGATCTCTGCTCAGCGACCCTCTGGGCCACCCCCTCAAGCCTCACTGCCCCAGGGCAGGCAGAACGCTCTGAGCACTTCTGGACCATTCTGGGGGTGCCCGCAGGATGCCTTTAAGCATGTGTGAAGGCTCCCTGTTTGGACTCTTTAGCATCCTCAGTTCAAGGGTAAGGTCTTAAGAAGTGGGTTGTCATTCCCTGTCATTTAAAGCATCTCCGTCCTAGCTCCTGGTCTAGAACTCTGCCCAGATGGTCTCTAGCCAACTTGTTTCATTAGGTAGTTGAAGACCCCTCCCTAAGAGGCAATAGAGTCAGAGGGAAAAACTCTGAGTGGCCACACCAAGTATATCTACCTTATTTCCCAGGCGAGGAAGAGGAATATACTTGAGCATAGCCCCCCCGTCCCCAAAAATAACCAGGTTGTGTCCTGGTTCCTAAAGTTCCAAGGACAGATTTCAACAAACTCCCGCATACTCTCCGTTGACATGTTAGGTGGGCTACTAGGCAAGGCTCACAAAAGTAGGTAGTACATGTGTACGGCCATTGTTCTGGCACTTTGGAAGGTCCCGAAAACACGCACTAAGCACAAGTGTTCACACCAGAGGAAAAGCACCCCGGAGGGAGCCCGCCAGCACGTCCACTTTCATGCCGAGCACGCTGCCGGCGCCGGCCTCACCTGGGCCAGCCTCTGCTGGCTCTCGGCGTCTCCAGGGGCGACCAGGGCCTGCTTGGCCTCCTGGATGAGCACGGCGGAGCCCTCCATCACGTCGCGCGCAGAATCCAACATGGCGTGCGCAGCGGCGGGGTCGCTGGCCGAGGCGGCCACTCCTCGGGCGGCCTGGGCCAGTGTCTTCAGAGCCTGGGCCGTCTCTCTAGCAGCCACCCCTGTGGATAAAAGCCACCAGACTATGAGAAGCCATCTAGCGTCATACTTGGGAGTAAACCTGTAGATCAGAGCCCCCCAGAAAGAAGAGAATCCGCTGACAGTGTCTGGTGCAGCTGAGCTCCAAATGACTTACTACCGAATTTGAGTTGCTGTGCTTTTCGAAGAAGTTGCCCACCCCGCTGGCTCTGGGCCCGTCCAGGAGGGTGTTCTAACAAATACCATGCTGAAGACGACCTCCCTCTGGTGCCTCGCTCCCACTGCCCCACTCTCCCTAAGCCTGAAACACCATGTGCGTGGCTTCATACACAGATCAGTCCTTCCAACTCACTTTCCTTCCAACTGTTCGCATTGGGTGCAAACTTCTACAGGATAAGTGAACGAGTCCCTGTGGGCAGCTCAGGGGACTTCCACGTGCGTGCACACCCACAGGTGTCTGTCGCCCAGATGGAGACACAGAACAGTCATCACGGTGCCCTTTCCCTGCCTGTGTCCTCTCACACGGGACGTCACCACTGTTCTAGCTTCTACCACCTTCGGCTAGTGTTACCTGATCTTAACCTCCATGTGGATGGATTGACAGCGTATGTATTCCTGTGAGCAAAATGCTGTGAGATTCACCCATGCTGTTACCCATAGCAGTTCATTCCTTTTTCTTGATGTGTAGTATTCCATTCTATGAATACACCAACATGTGTTTATCCACTCTTCTGTTGATGGACCTTAGAATTGTTTCCTTGGGCTATTACAAACAAAGCTACCAAGAAAGGTCTTGTACATGCAGTTAGAGGGACAGATGGAATCATTTAGAGAATATGAACGTAGGCGTACACTTGCTGGGTCACAGAGCAAGTGTATTGTTAGCATTAGAGGTACCACAAAGCCTTTTCAGAATGGCGTTACCGCGACGCACGCCCCAGCAACACCGAGAGGTGCAGGTGCTCAGCATCCCAGCCGAAACCTGCTGGCGTCAGGTGTTTTATTTTAGCCTTTCTGGTGGGTGTGCGGGCACATCCCGCCGAGGTTTACCTTTCATATCCCCGGTAAGGCTGGTGAGCACTTTTCCACGGAATGGCCATTGGAATACCCTCTTCTGTGAAGTGCCTGTTCATCTTCAAATTCACTTGCAAAGATGATGAGATTTGGAGATAAACTACGAGTAAAACTGGTACCGGCACAGCCAAGCAGAGGATGCAGACTGGAAACGCCTGAGTGTGCAACTAAGGATCCCGAGACCCGCAGAGCAGCCCGAGCAGCCAACCTCAGAGCCCACTGCACTGAGCCGCTTTCACGGACGAGGCCCAGCGAGTGTCCACGGACACACTTTTAAGGCAGCACCAGGGCCAGACCTGAGGCTTTTGAACTTCTGGGTCAGACTCTCTGAACCGTGCTCTTTGGGACTGCGTACTATGAGGGATCTTGTTGAAACATAACACATCTGCATGAAAAACACACAGATCAGTTTCTCTCTGAGGGGACTATTTGCTAAAGACTTCGTTCAGCTGGGTGGTCTCTGGGGGCCACGCAGTGTGGCCTCGACCAGCCATTGCTTCAGCTGAGTCGACAGAGGCGGCAGGTGGTCCTCTTCTTACTGAGGTCGAGGCAACATGATACAATAAAGAGGCCAGAGGGCCCCAGGATCCATAAAACAAGACAACTCTGCAGCGTTGCAGACCTGTTAATCCATAAATATTTAGTACGCCACACAGCTGGGACATAACTCTACAACCTAATCAGGGAAAATTACAAACCCGCCAGTCTACCACTCCGCACGCGGCACTGCGAGCACAGCATGCGGAACCAGAGATTTCAAGCCAAGTGCTTTTGGTGGCAGAGGAGAAGTCCAGGAGAGCACACACAAAGACAGCAAAGCTAAGGCGAAGGAGAGGAACAAGCTGAATAAAAAACAGTCATTCTATTTTACGTTTAAGTTTCTGGCACAGGGCTGAAGGATGTCCTCGCGCAGAAGAGCGGCAGATGTGGTTTGGGTAAGACCTCATCCAGCTCTGGCTCTGCTGCTCATCAGCTGGGTGGCCTAGACTATTGCCTTTCTCTCTCTGGGCCTCAGTTTCCCACAAGTTTTAGGGGAGGCTGAGATCACAGCTCTAACCACTGAAAATAGTAGCCTGTGATTTTTAGATTTCTCCTCTTGCGTTTCTATTTATCATATGAACTCTTGAATTCATTTGTATTTGAGTTGTGCATGACTTTGGAAGATTAAACATTTATCATATGCAGTAAGAAAAGTCATGTTTATGCAAAAGTCATTTACTGAAACAGACAATTTTTTTTAAAAGGCAGAAACCAGAACTGAGTTCCAAAAGCTGACGTTTCTCCCTCCACGTGTTTTCTGCCAAGGACTAACTGTGAAATCTCAGGGCACATCAAGGGTCCTCTTTGGAGGGATCAGGTCTCCCAGAAAGAGGAAGCCACACCGTCAAGAGGAGGGAACAAGGCCATCAGAGGCCGGGGAGCCCAGTGAACATCCAAAGCTGTGTATGGTGGAACTCACAGCAGCACTCTCAATGGTAACGAAGAAAATCATCAGAGTCAGGTCCCCAAGAAAACACCACCCTCCAAACGAAACTGTTCCCAGAGTCAGGTGTGCATTACAACATCAGAGCTGCCAGTGGGAACTACCAAAGCAGACCACTGTTTTGAAACCACAATCCTCCTGCCCAGCTGGTGTGGCTCAGTGGATTGAGCTCTGTTCTATGGACCAAGAGGTCCTGGTTTGATTCCTGCTCAGGGCACATGCCTGAGTTGCAGGCTCGATCCCCAGTAGGGAGCATGCAGGAGGCAGCTGATAGATGTTTCTCCCATCGATGTTTCTAACGCTCTCCCTTCTTCTAAGGAAATCAATAAAAACATAAACAACAACAACAAAAACCCCACCATCCTTTCAAGACATAAATCACTTTCCCCGTATTCTTGCCTCCTGCATCTTAAATTATATTCAGTAACGGAGTCTTAAGCTACACCAGTGATATGAAATGCAGTAGAATTCTTCAGTTATTCTTGATCAGAATTCATGTAGATTGTGAATAGACAGCATTAGACCATGTGAATTCACAAGGTTAAAACCAAGTATGGCAGATTTTTAGTCTGTCCCAAAGGATGTGAAAAGGCTTTTCTGTCTATGTAATTGTATTCGGCTAGGCAGAAATGTATTGTGAATACTACGCTGGCCAAACAAACGTACAACTGTGTTAGAATCTGGCCCCGTGGCAGCTAGTGTAACTTGTGAATACGCCACGTGCCTTAATCGTGGACAAGGGAACTGAGACCCAGGGAGAAGCTGTCCTCACTTGCACTCTCTCTCTGCTTCCCATCCACTCTTCGACTTTCCTGAAACTGCCTTCAACAGGGGGAACAGTGCCTTTATTTGTCCTAAAGTCAATGGATGCTCCTTAAATCCCTCTTAGGTGACTCTGTGGGCAGCAAGTACCTCTAGCTCTAGAGCAGTCTTCTCTCCCGGCATGTTCTCATTTCTTATGAAGACTTCGAATGCTCTCAGCCTTCTTAAATATGTCCGTGTTCCTCAGTGACCTCTGATAAACGTCTCCTCACTCTACCACCCCCCCAGGCAAACCTATCTATCTCCATGGTTTCAATCACTACCATTTTATCAAACACTTAGAAATCTTTACCCCTCGCCCAGACTTCTCTACGGAGTTCCGGAGGCAAATATCTAGCTGCCTAATGGGCGCTTCTACTCGGATACGCTGCAGGCACTTCAAATCGAAAGCACTTAAAGCTTATCCTGGTTTCCAATGCCCACCAGTGGTCCTGAATTTCCATCCCTGGGGTTCAGACATCTCTTCATTCAACCATCAGGAAACACAGGATGGCGTGGCCCATGCTACTTCCCTTACTCCCGCCCTGCCCTTCCCCATCGTCGCCGACTCTCGGGTCTCTCTCTGACCAGTCTCTTTGTCTCCACTACCATCTCTTACACGGATGAGCTCAGCAGCCTTCTCACTGGTCTCCCTGCCTTCAGCTCGGTTCCCTCCAATCTATCCGCACAGGAGAGGAAGGGCAACTGATACAAAAGGCCATACAAACTCTATCCATAGGGAAAAACTCTTCAACATTTTCACATGTACTTAGGTTATATCTCAAATTATTTAAATTGGCTTAGGAGGCCTGTTAGGATCTGACCCCAGCCTACCTTTCTGGCCTCATCTTCTTACTCCTTACCTCCTTGCCTTTTGCTTGAACCTCACTCCGTTCATTAGGTCAGCCCACCTTTCTCTCCCCTTTGGGACTTCACTATGCTGTCTTCACTCCCACCTCTGCCTAGTCCACCTCTGCCAACACGAATGGCACTCCTTTTGGGTAGGGTTTCAGACACCAGCCAGACAGTCTGTCATCCTGGGTGTTATCAGTATCGGATGATGTAACGTGTAAAGCGGTCCTCGCTCCATTAAAGATGCATTTCATCATTACATAAAATCTGGCTAGATTTCAGGAATGTTTAGAAATTCTTGAAACTTAAACCTCTCATAAGCCCTCTGCTTTGAAGAATTTATATATACTTTCCTTCTCCTTGAATGCTAAATGAGTCCTAAACAATTTTTAAAACCTTGATCAAGTGTCACTTCCACTCTGAAAATTTTCCTTACCCTTCCACTGACAGAACTGTACATTCTCATTATTGCAGGTACTATATCATCCTATACCATACCTCTTGTTGCGCTCCTATTTTCAGACAAGATCAGGCATGTGCAGGGTGGTATGGCCGTATACTGTGCTCTTATTTTCAAAGAAATGAATACACAGTTTTTCTTTTTTTAATTAAAAAAGATTTTGCTTATAGTAATGGCAGAGTAACTTATTGCAGATGAACCCTCCCTCAGAGAAACCACTAGAAACGCTGGAAAAAAATATACAAAAACATCTGTTCAAAGGCATTGTAGAGATACCAAGGCATCAAACTTTACCTTGATGGGTAAAAAAAAGCACAGGGAAGTAAATACAATGCTGTATTTACCCTCAAGGCACATTTTAATTTGTAAACTGTTGTCTAGAAGCTGAGAAGCTGAGCAGAACTTCCTGAAACCTCAGTGGTCTGGGAAGATAAAAGCATAGTTCTGAGCCCAAAAAAACAGAATGGCCCTAGCAAACATCACAGATGTTAGGATGGGAGGCACAAAAGACTACACCCCAGAAAGTAAACTGGAAATAGATGACACAATTTTCAATCAGTTCAGTCCCGGCTCTTATTATGGTGATTTACCCCCTATCTTAACCACCTGCTGGAAGCAAAGAATAATCCTTTGTAGGGAAGGAAACACAAGCTGGAGCCTTGAATTATCTCTACAATGTAAATACCAATGATTAGCACTAAATATATATATATATATGAAACAGCAGGAGTAAGACCAATAGTTGAAAACAAAGAGGAGGAGGGAGAAAATAAAACAGACAATACAAACAGGCCCATAAATGATTCTGATATTATAGTTATTAGACCTGTACATTTAATAAATGTGATAAATATGTTGAAGAAATTAGATGATAAGAAAGAGAATTCCGGCAGAGAAATGGAAATGATAAGAAAACAATTAGCCCAGCTAGTGTGGCTCAGAGGGTAGAGCATTGTCCCATGGACTGAGAGATCCTGGTTTGATTCCCAGTCAGGACACATGCCTGGGTGGTGGGCTCAATCCCCAGTAGGGGGCGTGCAGCAGGCAGCTGATAGATGTTTCTCTCTCACATCAGTGTTTCTAGCTCTCTCCCCCTTCCCCTTTCTCTCTAAAAAAATCAAATCAAATCAATAAAAATATACTAAAAGAGCAATTAAATGGCTATTATTATACTGAAAAATATGACATTTAAAAATTAAAAACTCCATAGACGAAAATCAAAGCAGAATAGACACAACTACAGAGAAGAATCATGAGCTGCAGATAAATAAAAAGAAAAAATTGAGACTGAAGCATAAAGAAAAAGAAGTATGGCCTGGCCAGGTGGCTCAGTTGGTTGGAGCATTATCCTGTACACAAAAAATTTGCAGGTTCAATTCCTGGACATGGTACATGCACAGGTTGCGGATTTGATCCCCAGTTGGCGCATGTATGGGAGGCAACTGATGGATGTTTCTCTCTCACATAAATGTTCTTCTCTCTCTTTCTCTAAAGTCAATAAGCCCTGGCCAGTTTTTCTCAGTGGTTAGAGCACTGGCCCATGGACCAGAGAGAGACCCAGGTTTGGTTCCCACTAAGGGCACGTACCTCAGTTGCAATTTGTCCCCAACCCCAGTTGGTGTTGTGTGGGTGGCACAATGTTTCTCTCCTCTCTATCTCTTCTTTCCTTTCACCCTCCCACTCTATCTAATGATAAATGCAAAAATGTCCTTGGGTGAGGATAAAAAAGTAAAAATAAAGTCAATAAAAACATTTCCTGGGGGCGAGGATTAAAAAAAGAAGAAGAAGAAGAAGAAAAATTGTGGCAAACATAGAAAAGAGCATAAGAGACACAAACAGTAAAAATGTCTACATATGTGGTGACTGAAGACTACAAAGAGGAAGGAAAAAATGTGGCAGAAAGCAATGTTTGAAGATACAATAGTTGAAGTTTAAAAAAAACTTTGGTAAGACAACCAATCATATTTTAAAGGAGTAGTACAACTCAAAGCAGGATAAATTTGCAAGAAAACTCTAGGCACATTGCTTGAAAATCAAAGGTTGATTTTCAAGTAGAGTGGAAAAATAAAATCACATTAGCTTTGGAAGAGCAAACTGACAGCTGACTTCACAACAGAAATAAAGGAAGCCAGAAGACAATGGAATAACATCTTCAAAGCCTGGAAGAAAATAACTGCCAACCTAAAATTTTATAATAAGTGAAATTATCCACCAAAAATAAAGGGTAAACAGAAGCATTTTTAGAAAAACCAAAACTGAAAGAATTGGTCACAGTAGACTCACGCTAAAGGAAACAATGAAGGGAGGTCTTCAGAAAGAACGGGAACAATCCCAGGTAAAAGCACACGGAAACGCAGGAAGGCATGAGGAGCAACGGAGGGTAAACACGGGAGCGAGTCAATCAATACCTCCTGTATGAAGCAACACTGAGACTGTGTTCAGGAGACTGAAATATATGTGGAATTAAAACACATGGCAATGATGAGTTGGAAAAAATGTAAATTTAGTTTAAGTATCCCAAGATTCTTGCACTGTCAAGAAAGAGGTAAACATAGTAACTTATATTACACTTTAAAAAATTGTAAAAGAATAGAAAATGAATGTATAACTAAAAAGCTAATCAAAGGGAGAGAAATAGAATTTAACAAATACACATAAATTTGAAAGAAGGCAAGAAAGAAGAGAAAAAGGGAACCTAAAACAGGAAGGACATTAAAAAAAAGAAATATTAAGGCGATGGAATTGAACTCCATTATTATTAGTAATTACATTATGCAAAAAGACCAAATATTCCATTTGAGAGAAAAGACTGTCACACGAATAACTCCTCCCTCCACAAAAGCACGACTACCTGACACTCACAGGATACACATTAAACACAGGCATACAGAAGAGGTGAAAGTCAAGTAATGGGAAAAGATGTACCATGCACACTATCATGAAAACAAAAGCTTCTGTGCAGAAAGCAATATAACGGTATTGACAGAAAAGAAAAATCTAAATAAATGGAGGGACATAACCTATTCAAAAATTAAAAGACTGATAAAGAGTCAATAATGTAAAGATGTCAATTATCCCAAAATTGATTCATGTAACTTCAAGTAAAAAAAACAACAGGGTATATTTGGGGGGTGGTACGTAGAAAATGACAGGCTGATTCTAGAATTTATGTGGAACCACGAAGGGCCAAGAGTAGTCAAGACTAACTTGAGGAAGAACAATAGTGTTTGAGGACTTACATTATTAGATGTTAACACTTAGTATATATAAAACTGCAGCAGTTAGGAAAGTGTGGTACTAAGAACAGACAACAAAAGCACTGGAAAAGAATCAAAAGATCAGAAACCGACTCACACATATGTGCTTATTTAATTTATGATAAAGTGGCACTAAGAACTACTGGGAAAAAAATGTTTATTTCAAAAAGTGGTGCCAGGTTGCATGCATAACCACGTGGAAAAAAACGTAAGTAGGATCCTTTTTGCACATACACAAAACTCAGTTCCAGATTGACTACAGTTCTAAATGTGGAAAATAAAACAAAACTTCTAGAATGCAGCAGAGGAGAATCTCTTCATGATCTAAGAGAAGCAAAATTTTAAAATAGGACACAAAAAATACTAGCCAAAGAGGAAAAGAAATGTAAATTGGACTATATTAAAATTTATATTTTGTTCATCAACAGACACCTTTAAGAGAGCAAAAAGGTAAGCCACAAGATACAATATATATAAACCACAAGAAGTTCATACCAATAAATAGGAAATGCACAGAAAACTCATATTTTAAAAAATGGGCAAAAGACATGAACAGCACTTCACAAAAGAAGACATGAACAGCACTTCACAAAAGATCTCCAAATGGCTAATGGACGTATGAAAAGGTCCTCAATGGTGCTCTTCATCACGGAAGTGCAAATTCAAACCACAACGCAATACTACTCCACACACGACAGAATGGCTAGTGCTGACAATACAAAGTGGTGACAAGGGAACAGAACAACTGGACCTTTGATTACTGCTGGAAGGAGTTTAGCTGAATAGCTGCACAGCCCATGACCCAGCAACTCCACTGAGATGCTGAAAATGTTCCACTACTTGATCTTGGTGGTGGTTTTGGGGTGCATTTGTGATAACTCATGAACGTATACATTTAGGACATATGCTCTCTTCTGGATGTATACTTAACTTCAATAGTAATGCATATTTCAAACAAACAAACGCAGTCGAGCAGTACCACTGCACAGCCAAAGCAACAATCCATACCCACTCTTCCCCACCTGACTCCTGCTCCTAGAGCCACTCAGTTCTTTATGCTACTGATTAATGTCACATTTCCAAGCAATGGGTTTATACTGAAACTTCTCAATGCTTCCATTTCAGATAGCTCTAGATGTCCTTCTGGGTCTACTTCCGACTGTGGTAACATTTCCTTTCTTACATAACCTGCCGTTTTTTCCTAGAGTTGAAAATTACACAATCTGTTCCTTTTTTTTTATTTTTTTATCCTCACCCGAGGACATTTTTTGATATTTTGTTCAGATAGAGTGAGAGGGGGAGAGAGAGAGAAACATCGACGTGAAAGCGACACATCGAGTGGTTGCCACCCACACGACCCAACCAGGGCTGAGGACAAACTGCAACCAAGGTACATGCCCTTAGTGGGAACCGAACCCGGGTCTCTCCGGACCGCAGGCCGATGCTCTAACCACTGAGCCAAACCAGCCAGGGCCACAATCTGTTCCTTATAGTGTATACTTGTTCAGGGTTACCTGGTGTCACCAGAATGCAATCCATCCCTCTCCCTGCAGAGCTTTAGGTTTTTATTTGGCTCTTTCAGTTAAAATTCATGTGTCTCCTTTCATCTTTGAAAATTTCATTGATATCTTATTTGTTGTCATCTTTCTTACCCTCTATGACCTTTTTGCCCCCCCCTTACTTTGGTGACATTTCAAGAGTCATACCCAGATAGTCCTAGAAGTTTACAATTACTGTTTGCTTATAGTCTAATAGGGGTGTGACCCACTAATAGTTTTGGGGAGTCATATTTTATTAGGTCTTTGTATGCAGAGCATCAAGCCCAGTAACAAGCATGTGGAAAGTGCTTGAAATTGTGTTGAACTGCTAAAACAAAACAAACAGTCAGATTCATTGTCAAGCCAGTGAGCACCCACCCCGTGGTTGGCACCTGGCACACGCGTCACGGAGGGCGGAGTCTCACCTGTGTAGTGCTCGTTGCCTTGAGCAGCACAGGTCAGGAGCTGCGCCATGGAGGAGCCCACTGCCTTAGAGGTACTTCCCAGGTCTTGGGCACATTTTTCCAGCTATAAGAATATTCAACGGAGAAGAGAATTTAGAAGAAACATCCCCTGAGATCTTAGCATAAAAACAATGCAGATCAAACCTTGGGCCTTAAGTTTTTTTCCCAACTAAACACCAGAGACGCTAAGAAGTGGGGTGATAGAAGGGAAAGAGCCCTTGGTTCCATTCCCCCAAATGCTAGCTATGAGGGACTGAGGAAGTTACTAACCCTCTCCGAGCCTCGGCTTTTTGAGATTATAATATCTAGCTCAGAAGGTTTTCAAAGAATTAATGTATATACTCAACAAATGGTAGCTATTAGTATTATGCCTTTAGAGCTAATTTACAAAGTCTGCAACAAATCCTTAGTGAGGATTAATTATCCCTTGGCAGGAAGTGGGCAGACATCCAGCGGTACCACCTTCCTGGCCTTAGGGACCATTAACATTGTTCAATTTGATCATTATACTTTGAGGAGCTCTAACCAGAAGGAAATGCAATAGAAATAGAGGGTTGGAGTGGTAAATGAGATTATGAAAATGGGCAAAGTGCTTGCTTCCCATGAACAGCACGTCATCTTGCTTTGTAAACTGAATAAATAATTCATAAAACAAAGTCAGTAAAGGCCTAGGGTATGGATAATTACTTGATTACTAGACAAGGACCACATTTTGGAAGAGAACTTGCAGGCGTACCGCGAGAGCGCTGCAGAAAGGCATCAGAGTTCTGTGCGGTTTTTTTGTTTTGTTTTGTTTTTTATCCTCACCCGAGGACACTTTTTCATTTTTTGTTCAGATAGAGTAGGAGGAAGAGAGAGAGAGAGAGAAACATCGATGTGAAAGGGACACACTGAGTGGCTGCCACCCACACGACCAATCAGGGCCAGAGACAAACTGCAACTGAGGTACATGCCCTTAGTGGGAACCCAACTCAGGTCTCTCTGGACCGCAGGCCAACGCTCTAACTGCTGAGCCAAACCGGCCAGGGTGATCTGTGCATTTTTAATGCCACGTTATGTTTCGCCTTCAGATAAAAAATAGAGCCTGGTCCCTCACAGTCAACGTCATGTTATAACCCAGAACACGCATTCTCTAAGGGCAAACGATTTCTTTAAAACTTACATGGTGTTTCTTGCATTCTAACTGACCAGTTGTTTCATGTAAAGGCAGAATTCATGTCACACAAGCCTGTTCTGCTCTTTCTGGAGAACAGAAATCTGCCAAGGGATAGACCTGAGCCACACTGCGGAACTGCTGGCTCCGGAGCCGAGCCAGAATTTATCATTAGCTGGGTGACTTTAGTTAAATGACTTAACCTCTCTGAGCCAGAGAGGTTACAATTAAGGTTACAATCAAGGTTAGCCTGATTTAACAAATATTTTCTGAGTGCTTCTTACGTACCAGACATTGTTCTGTGGTAAATTAGGTGTTCCTGAAGTTCCATATATTCTAAAAGTCTGTAGTTCACCCAAAGAGCAGTAGTTTTAAAAGATCACTCTAAATACGAATGATCAAAAGCTTGTGTTTGGAGTCCTGTGGGTTTGGATTTAAATCTTCATTCTGCCACTAACTGGCAGGTAAACACTGGACAAAACAGTGAAAACATCTACACCTGTTTTCTCAGCTGTTAAAATGGGGTTAATAAAACTTGCTCATTAAGGTTACTGTCAGGACACATTTTATGTCTCTGTATATACAGTGCTTAATGAAGGGTGGCATTTTATTATCGATGTTCAGTAGGGTATAAAGGAGATACATATAAATGAGGAGGCCTGGTGAAACCTTAGACAAGAAAACCATGACATGAGCATCAGGAGGTATCATAACATGAAAACCATGCAAAGTAAATGTTTTCTTTAAAAAAAAAAAAAAAAGTTTTCTTTATTGATTTTGGAGAGCGAGGAAGAGAGAGGGAGAGAGAGAGATAGAAACATCAATGAGAGAGAGCACTGACTGGCCGCCTCCTGCGTGCCCCCCACTGGGGATTTGGCCCACAACCTGGGCATGTGCCCTGACCAGGAATCGAACCGGCGACCTCTTGGTGCATGGGCCAACGCTCCCCCACTGAGCCACACCGGCAGGGCAGTAAATGTTTTCTTTGAAAAGAACATGACTGTTGGAAATACCTCCTGTACTCATCTTTACAACCTCATTGCCATCTATTTCCTGGAAAAAAATACCTGGGAAGAGAGACAGAACTTGTCCATAGCTAGTTGATGATACAAGCTGCATCTATTTTTTGAAATTATATTTTAATTGTTGACATTATTATAGGTGTCCCAACTCCTGTTCCAAACCTAGCTTGTCCTCTGGCCGCCTTCTCAGAAGAAGGCCGCGGGGCTGGAACTCTGGCCTCGCCGGCACGTGCCCGGTGTTCGAAGAGGGGCGGACTGAGCAGACGCCGCCCTCCGCAGCCCAACCCGGGAAAGCACCCCAGGCCCGGCCCGGTCCTACCGTGATGCGGTGCCAGCGGCTCTTCCGAGCTTCGCATTCACGATGTTGGCCGCTCGGGCCAGCAACCCACTTCCAGAAACTGAACGCGGGCGGGGCGCTCACGGAGGGAGGCCCCCCCCCCCCCGCTCCCCGTCTCCCCGGCGCCCCGCTCACCGTCTCCCCGGGCAGCGGCTTCAGCTGGCTCTCGGCCGCGGCCATCTTGGCGTCCGTCAGCTCGCTCTTGAGTGTCTGCACGGTGCTCAGAGCCGAGTCGATCTCCATGGGGCCGCAGGCTTCGTGGGCCTGCCGGCAGAGTGGGGGACATGTGCACAGGCCCTGGGAGAGCGCGGCCCGGGCGCTGCCACGTGCAGGCCCTTTCTGGAAGCACCTGGGGCTATTGGGCTCCAGCCGAGGGGGGCAGGGTAGTAAGCATCTCCCCAGGGCAGAGCTCATCCTCCGTCAGAACCGCAGCCCTCACTCCCTTAAATAGTAAGTTATGTATACCTCTAACTGGATACACTTACAGTCTCCTTGAAGCTGTTGTTTGTTTGTTAACCCTCACCTAAGGATATTTTGCACTGACTTTTAGAGAGAGTTGGAGAGAGGGAGGGAGAGGGAGAAACATTGATGTGAGAGAGAGACGCATCGATTGGCGATATTAGCTGCATGGGCCCTGACTGGGGCCAGGGATCAATCCTGCAACCCAGGTACATGCCCTGGACCAGGAATTGAATCCACAATCCTTCTGGGCAAGGGCCAATGCTCTAACCACTGAGCACTCCGGCCAGGGCTTGAAGCTGTTTTTATCTGAAATGCATTTGCCTCTCAGACTAAGAGGAGCCTTATTCACTGTGTCTGGTTCTAGAGACAGGGCACTTAGCATGAGGCCTGCACAGGGAGGGAGGGAGGCAGGCAGGCAGGCAGGCAGGCAGGCAGGCAGGCAGGAAGGAAGGAAGGAAGGAACCCTGGGGCTAAGGCTTTATCAGCCTCATTGGTTCTCTACACATTTCTAGATTATAAACCATCATCCCTTTTATACTGAAGACCATGAAAGATTCTTTTCCTTAGTAATTTGTTTTAAGAAAATTATATTCTCTTTAACTATATATATGTTTTTATTGATATTTGTAGAGATGAAGGAAAAGAGAGGGAGAGAGAGAGAAAAACATCGATGATAAAGAAATATCAATGATAAAGAAATATTGATTGGCTGCCTCCTGCACATCCCCCACTGGGGATTGAGCCCATAACCTGGGCATGTGCCCTGACTGGGAATCAAACCTGGTGACCTCTTGGTGCAAGGGATGACACTCAATCCACTCAGCCACACCAGCCGGGCAGAAAACTTTATTCTCTTTATCATTTAAAATACTGGTCTCCATATATGTTGATCACCCCCTCCATACACATATGTTAATAAATTATACACATGTATAATTATAGAGCAGAGTATTAAATACTAGTAAATCTTAATTTCTTTCCTTTCCTTTTTTAGGTAATACTAACAACAGCAGCAACAAATACTAACTGCTTGATTTCTAAGTGCCGGTGTTACACAGTGAGGAAACTGGGCAAAGAGGAATTAACTAGCTTGCTTAGGTACGATATTAGTCAACGGCAAGGCCAGAGTTTGAAGGCAGGTAGTCTGATTCCAGAGCTGACATTCTTCACCTTTACACTACACGAAACACATTGGCCAGCTCTCAGTGTCCTCCTGGACGAGGGGCCACCTGGCGTGAATCGCACTCTGAGGATCACTGCTCCAGAGCAGTCGTTTGAGGCGGATGTGTTTCTGAGACTCACTGGAGAAACCTGCTAAAATTCAGATGTTCAGGCTCTACGTCCGGAGATTCTGATTTGGCTGTGCAGAGAGAGGCGAGGCCCAGGACCCTGCTTTGTAAGTGCCCCCCGCTGGCCCTAGCACAAATGGCCTTTTGACCTCTCCTAGAGAAACACAGCCCAAAGTACTTTTTATGAGATATAATCAAAAGCTCTGGATATTTCTCTTTGGTGATGTAGTGCACTGTTTATATTAAGAATTCAAACCAGCTTCTATCCTTCTTCCTTTGCTCCTGGACGAGGCTGTCTGTTTCTATAAAGGGATTGTTACAGTGGGAAAAATGAATTCCTGCCAGAATGTCTTGCTAATGCGACATCAAACAGTATAGTAATGAGGCCTTCTGGTAATAAATAAGTTCCAGAGACAGAAACTCATTAATCCCTAATTCTGTTTGATTGAGGACCTTGTTAAGGTGAATGCTCCCATTTAAGATATGAAAGGCTTTCAGGGCAAAAAAGATAATATAAATGTCCCACCCCCTAATAGGTTTGCTTCCTAAACACTTTGTTATCAAGTTCACAAGATGATAGCTGGAAGATATGATCACTTTGGCCCACAATTTACCTGGCACCAAGAAACTGACGGCTACCAGTCTCCTCTAAGTCTCTGAACAACAGACCACAGCTTGTCCAGGGAGTGGGGGAGGGGGAAGTGTGCAATGTAAAGTAGTTTAACAAAAGTCATCCGTAACCAGAAGGTGATAAATAAGTTTGGAGATTTTGGCTAAAAGTGGTAAAAGCCAATGAACATGTAGGGCATCTTGAATGATCGTGCAAATAGAACAGACAAGAAACACGCCCAGTAGTGCTCAGGCTCGGGGTACCACTCAGGTTACACGAGCAGAATGAATTGAAAGCTCCATCCCCAACAAGCTAACTGCCGTGACAAGGAGTCGCTTGCCTTCTGCGAGGCGGTACGCAGCTCCGCCAAGCTGGTGGCGAGGTTCTTGGCACACTGGCTCAGCTGCATGGCTGCAGCCTGGTCGCTCACTGTGGGCACTGCGGCTTTGGCAGAGGACACCATCTTGCTTCCAGGCTGTAGAGAGACCAGCAGAAAGTAAGACAGCTCCTGGGCAGATGAGTAACAGTTGACCCAAACGGCAAGGCCACCATATCAGCCGGAACTTCCTTTCCCTAAAACAAGGCATATTAAAACCATTTACACTCTCCCTGAAAATTCCCACCCCAAATCAGATATTCACTCTAGGATGGTACATTCGAGGAATGTTAAAAAAAAATAAATAAATAAAAGGATGTGTCATTGGGGAAGGGGCAAAATTGAGAATAGTGGCTTGAAATTCTCATTTAAAACAGATTTCAAAGAGAGTTTCTTATTCAATATGATTCTTTGCATTCCTTAGAATAGCTCTTTAATTATGCCTGAAGTATATCCAAAAGACTGTTTTTTAAAAATATAGGCAGACAAAAATAAAACAAATAAAATGAGCTATTTTATTTCTCACTACCCAGGAGAAATTCATCATGCATAAAATGTCTGTGTTCATGTACATATATTTTCAAAAATAAGGTCATACTATGTATTCTATTTTCAAACTCCTTGTTTTACACATTCTATCTTTTAAATAGCTATATAGTATTACATTGTATATATCTATTAATATTTTTCAATCTTGTATAGTTGGGCATGTTTTCATTTTTCCAATATAATAAACAATGGTATGATAAACACCTTTGTAGCTAAAATGTGGTATATGTACATAATTTTTAAAACATATTTTGAAAAGTACAATTTCTAGAACAAAGAGAATACATACTTTTCGGGGTTTCAATATGCAGGCTATACAACTGTTCTTAGTACAGTTGTAACAAATCTAAGTGTCAGTTCATAAATATTAATGATAAAAGTTAATGTTTTTAGTATTTAAAGAATTCATGAGAATTTAAGAAAAACCAGCATGAGTGTTCAAAAAGCATGAATAAACAAATTCATGTAATAAAACAAATAACTGAAATAAGAAAAATGTGTAACATTGTGAAAAACAAAGAAATGCAAAATCAAACAATAAGAACTTTACGAAGCAAACTGGTAAACATATATTTTTTAAAAATCAACTGAAGTTATTGGGATGACATTGGTTAATAAAATTATATAGTTTTCAGGTGTACAATTCTGGGTGTACATCATCTGTACATTGTATTGTGTGTGTATTTACCTCAAGTAAAATAAAAACATATTTTTTAAATGCTTAATTCCCCAACTTGGAAAACATGTATTATAAAGTGTGCTCCATATACGGTTAGGTGTAAATTTAGATTCACTCAGCCTTCTGGAAGGGCGTTTATAAGAATGTTTAAGATGTAAAAAAATAAAAAAATTTTTTGTTAATCCTCACCAGAGAATATTTTTCCATTGATGTTTTTAGATAGAGTGGAAGGGAGAGCCAGAGAGAGGGAGGGAGGGAGGAAAGGGGGGAAGAAAGAGAGGGAGAGAAAGAGAGGGAGACAGATATCAATTTTTTTTTTTTTTATCCTCACCCGAGGACATTTTTCCATTTTTTACTCAGATAGAGCGGGAAGGAGAGAGAGGAAGAGAGAGAAACATCGACGTGAAAGGGACACATCGAGTGGCCGCCACCCACACGAACCAACCAGGGCCGGGGACAAACCGCAGCCAAGGTACATGCCCCTAGCGGGAACCGAACCCGGGTCTCTGCGGACCGCAGGCTGACGCTCTAACCGCTGAGCCAAACCGGCCAGGGCGGGAGACAGATATCAATGTGAAAAGACACATCATTTGATTGCCTCCCACAAAACCCTGACCAGGGCTGGGATCAAACCTGCAACCCAGGTACATGCCCTTGACTAGAATCGAACCCAAGACCCTTCAGTCCAAGAGCTGATGCTCTAACCTCTGAGCCAAACTGGCCAGGGCTAAAAAGTAACAACTGTTTGATCTGCCAATTCCATTTGTATTAATTTCTAACTCTGCCTTATTCTTGTAAAGACCTAATGGGTTGACAATAGCAAAATTAAAAAAACAACAACAAAAGAAAAAGGAAGACAAGGGCAGGGACAGAGTAGACCCTGGAACACGTCTACACTGCTTTGTCACTGTCCCCTGCAGTCCTGCCAGCAGTGGGGACGACACAACCAGCCCCAGGCCCTCCGACCACCTACAGGAAAAGAGAAACACTATGTCTGCGCCACAGTTCTCCATGTCCCGAAGATACAAAGAAGCTGCTTGCAATCCTATTTCTAGAAATTTACTCTAAGGAAATGATTCAAGAGGGGTAAAGGATTTGAGCACACATAAAGACTTTCATCCTATCACAGGTTTATGATGGCAAATAACTGAAAACAATCTATATGTTCAATGTTAAACACTGTGTATAGCCAGATGATAGAATAGTATTCAAAATCATAAATGCTAATATAATTATTAACATGAAAAACACAGTCTATATACGACGAATTTCAATTAAACATATATACATACATATGCATGTGTATGTGTAATTAAAATAAGAGGAAACACCACACTTTTCATCTTCGGTCTTTGCATGTGGGATCTAAAACCCTTGAAAAATTAACCAAATGGATGTAACAACGGGTCCTGTAACTATAGGTTCAACTAGACAGGGCCAAGGAGAGAACTGCCCAATCACATGGGCTGTTGATGAGGCACAAGGAGACAGAAAGTGCTGAGAGATTTGAATACAAGAAGTATGTAAAAAGGGAGTTTTCCCACAACTTAATATTTTCATTTTATTTAATTGTCCTTAAAATAAATACGCCTTCCACCCACAAAGATGACAATACTTATTCATTCCACAGCTGCCATAAGGAACCGTCCTACCTTTGAAGAACATGTGCTCACGGTTTCTTGTCTCCCAGGCCAAGAATAACAGCATTACACACTCTGGAAACTAGAAAACCCGAAGCAACACCCAGGACTAGGCTGTTCATCAAACGTGCAACTTATTACATGTTTTATCTCACAGAAGAGAAATAAAGGGATACTCCCAAGAGCCATGGAGTCTGTGCCATCTCCCAGGGCAACCTCCCAACACATGAGCATTTGGCTTTGCCAAACTGAATCTACCTCTCCTGAAACTGCAGCTGTAGAGAGGAGGTCTTTGAGGTCTGCTTACTGCAGACTTTGCTATGCCTGTGAATTCCTTATTTCCTCTCCTTAAGGACAGAGGCATCCCCTGCCCAGTGGGGGGTGGGTTTAGGTACAATCAAGGTGAATGATTCTCTGTTACCTGGAGGAAGTTCTGGCTGGAGATGATGAGAGCCAGCTGGGCACTGAGGTCATCTGCTTGGGCTTGGCTCCCTCTCACCCCCTGGACCAGCTGAGGGATGTGATCAGCCACAGCCTACAGGAAGCAGGAAAATTAAAACTGAGCACACCTCACATGGTGAATTACCAAAGCCGGGTGGAAAACAGGCCAAGTGATAAGTGTTTTTTGGAAGTGTCATCGCTCCTAGAAGATGCCTGTCCCAAACCTTGGGTTGACACAGCACCTTCAGCCAGCTGGATCCGCACCAACACTGGATCCTAACACAGAACCTCTGGGTACCCTTTCCCACACATGCTCTGTCTACCCTGCCATCCCAAGGTCCCAATACATTCAGCACGAGATGATTCTACACAATGAGGCCTTAAAAGAATGTCCCCGGTTCCGATCGACACTTCCCTGGCTCATTAGAGTTGAAAACTAAGACTCAAACACTATACAGTTTGCTAGTGGATAAACTCAGGTCCCGCAGTCACATGATCAGAAGAAAGTGCGAAGCACCGAGCCTCCAGCATCCCTCAGAGCCTCTATTTCTTACTTTGCAGGTATACATTCTGTCCATCAGCTTCCATATTGCCACGGCTCCTCTTCCCCTGTTCTTTCTCATTTCTCAAACTGCCCAGGGTAGAGGAGGGAGACACAGCAGCTGAGGTGAGATTGCTTTAACGTGACCAGCTCCCACAGTGACCTGGGCCACTGCCTTGTCCTCCCACATTTCCCCTCTGTGCCCGCGCCCCTTCTGACTGACCAGGCCCTCAGGGGTCAGCACAGTGGCTGTCACTCCTGATGAGGATTCCAAGTGACATGCCTTCTTCGGGAACCCACTCCAGCGAGTATTAAAAAATATCTCCATGAGACTTTTCTCAGGCCCTCTCCAGGAGTGCTGGCTCCCTGGCTCCAGTCACTCGGTCCCCTCTCCCCCTCCCCGATAAACAGTTACGCTCTCATTTCCTGACGGTGACACCCAGAGGCCGTGTACGTTCAGCCTCTTCAAAAGAGTGGAGGGGGGGGAGGGTTCATACTGGAGTATTTCCCTGGACGCCAGCAGCATGTGCTCCCTGAGAAGGGGATGTACTATTTCCCACCCCTGCTGGTCGCTGTATCGAGTCCCTAACAGTAAATAAATTCCCTTCCCACAGGGACCTGGCTCAGGAAAACCCCTTCTTTGTGCATACAGTCTGGAGGACAGGGCCCGTTGCACCCCGAGACTTTTCCACTAGAGCACATGCGATCCTCGACAGGGGGACTGGCCTCGGAGAGCCCCGGATCAGGACTGGGAGGGCCAGGGTGGTTCCCCTCAGAAGAGCCATTTGGAGGCAGGCGGGGCAGAATCTTTCCGTGTGAATGGTTTCACAGAGGAGACTCTTTAAAGGGGAGAGGGCAGTTAGCTCTCAGCGCCCCAGCTCGGTCCAGGGTGCCCCTCAGCCAGCGCCCACGCTCACTGCGGGTTTCGGGAGATCCAGTCAGACGCATCGCCGGCCCGGGGGCATGGCTACGCAATTAGATTTTGTGTCTGGCACGGTTCAGGGGTCTCCTTGGCAAGTCGACACCCTGGGTCCTCAGAGAAGGCAACAAAGGTGTGTACTGGGCCCTTTGTGGAACATGGGCAAAACGTGCCCGCAAGGCCCAGCTGCCGGGACAAACAGAACAGCAGCGCCGACGCACACTGTGGCAGAGGCCAGGGGTGAAACGGCCCTCGGGGTGCGCTCAGTGCCGAGCACTGCAGGCTAACGCGGGGGCCGCCTCTCCAAGGCACTCTGGACATTCCATGCTTCCTCACTATTTCAGGGCCCAAAATGGCCTCGTCGTTGATCCTCCTTGCTTCAGGCTCTCGAAAAGAAAGTCTAGACAAACAAAAGACGATGCTGGAAAAAACATCCTCTCCCTTCACACAGGCCACCCACTTAACAGACAAAAAACAGACATGTGTGTGTGTGAACACCTGGAACATGGGAGCCGGAACAAACTGGATTAGGGGCCTGGATGATCAGACCTAACCGAATTACCAGGCACTCGGCGTTCTAATGCTATCAGGGATTTTCCCTGCAGCAGACCGGGCCCGCCGGCAGCCCAAACCTCACCTTGCAGCTCTGCACCAGCTGCTGCTGGGCCGCCGGGTTCTTGTTGGACACGGCCGCATTCTGCGAGGCCGCGATGGTCTGCGTGGCCGCGGCTGCCGCCTGCTTTGCCGCAACCTGGGGAGCAGAGGGAGAGGAGGCAGGCCAGGGTTTGAGAGTGCCACCACGCACACGCACACTAACGTATGCCCCTTCACTGGGCAGTTGCACATGCAAGAACGGGAACTCCAGGCACAGACTCTGCTTTTAAATAGCACCAACGATCCTGACCTAACAGTGCTGTTAACTTCTTTCGGTTTATGCTCCCTGGGACAGTAAGAAAGACAAGCACGCTTGAAAGCTCAAGGTCCATTGCTCACTTGTCTTCCTCAAAATGACCAGGGACAATTCCAAGACCATGATGACAATGATCAGCAGCATCAAGTCTACATGTTTGGGGAGGGGGGGGTTTTCCCACAACAGCGCAAGCTGCTCTTTGGGTTCAGCACAAACCTGGTGCTCATGACTCCTGGCCACCCCTGGGGAGCCTCGGCCCAGAACGACCCAGGCTTTCCTGGTGAAGGCCCGTTTTATTCCAGAACCCAGGACTACACACAGAGGGATTACATACTAGAAGGCAGGTGTTTGGCCTCCATCCTCCCAAATTTTAGTGTAAGAGCCTTCCTCATACAATTGTGAGAGAGATTTATTTTCTTACAAAGCTTGTGCCTATTACTATTTTATATTTTTAGAATAAGTAAATGTTCTGGGAAACGACAGAATATTTCTTATTACTCCCTCCCAGACCTCTCTAACCAAGCTTAATCCCCATGTCTGGTCTTCCAAACTTCGTATTTTCTGTTGGGAGCCTTGAAAGAATCACTGCCGCTAACAAAATATATACATTTTTTAGCTAAAAATTCTTCCTGAGTGTGGACATCCTTTAACACCAGGGGAAAAAAACAAACAAACCCTGGACCCTCTTGAAAAAAATTTTTTTTGAATTCCATTCAGGAATGCTAATCTCAGAAAAGATTTTGGCTTTCCGAAACCATGAAGCAACTTTTCAAATGGTGTCAATGTGCCTGAACCATTGCACTTAAATGCACAATGTACCTAAACTAATATTTCAAATTGTTCTCAGCACCTAAACCATTAAACTACATCACTAATGTTGATTTAGCTTCTGGTCTATGGGCTTTGCCTTATCAATCTGATTATTCCTTCAAATCACTCTTTGCCATGTAAAATGAACATGCAGAAAATCGGCCTCTGTACTGACCTCCAATCGGTTGACAATTTTTTTCTTAATAGCATTCTGGGCAGCGGCGTTGGTGGCCACCCGGAGGCCTTCTGCAGCTTCCCTCAGTCTTTGCTGCTGGTCCTCGTTCTCAGGGTTGGCTGCAGCCCCCTGCGCAAGTGAAAACAGAGATTCTTATGCCACAGACAGTAAATGTACGCCTCCAATTTTGCTTTTTCCAAATAATACAAAGTATCTGGAAGAGAGAGACAAATGCTTCAAGCAATGTCTTTATCATAAACATGTTTCCTGTCAACAACAAAAAAGTACCCCCCAGGGGATGTTTCAAAACTGCACTGCCAAGCAGTAGAAATCCAATGGTGACAATTAAACATGTGAGGTCATAGCCTTGGTTGTCCATAGTGCGTTCCGAAATCCATGATTTGAAAGATGTTAAGATACATCTCCCCTACTGTGCCATATTTTGTTTATCCATTCATCAGTCGACAGGAATTTGTGTTGTTTCCATTTTTGGCTATAATAAATAATGCTGTTATAAACAAAAAAAAAAAAAAAAAGATACATCTCCCCTGCCCATCTCTCTCAGAGAGAACATTATTTTAATGGGCGTGTCAGACACGTCACTGCTGGAAGACGCGCTGGTCCGGTAGCACTGGGACGTGAACGGGCTGAGATTACAGTGTAACACAAGCAGACGGTGGGGTGGGGGTGGGGGGCAGGAATGTCATCCAAAAGACGGTAAGGAAATATTGTTCTTCAAGGACCATGTCTAGAGATTGCATTCCTAGAGAGCCTGCGTTGGAAAGCAGAACGGGTACCCGACTGTACTGAACTAACGGTCACTGAATTAAAGGAAGAAATCCAACGCCCCCTCCCTGCAGGGAGAGAGGAAGTGTCCCGCACAGCATGCACACCTCCTGGGTGTAACTCCATGGCCCTTTACTGCACTGCTGCAGGTTAAAGTGTCCACTGGGACCCCAAGTGGATTTTAATTAGATTGGTGGGAAAGGCTAAAGGTGGTGCAGGGAGAGGCTATAACTTTACTGGACAGTAATTCGGCAAAGGCTCTGAGCACATCCAGGCTTCCACTCCCACCTGCAGTAGAAGCAGCACTCAAGAACTGTCTCACAGGCCTGCATGTTCTGTGATCAGTGCATGATGTATACAGATGAACACGTTTCTTTCCACTGACACTTTAGGGTAGTAATATTTGCTCACAAGTCAGAGGAGAGAAATATGCCAGTTATAAAAAAAATCAATGATCTGAACATCTACACTTTTCAAATGGCTAAGTTTTCCAAATTTACCAATTTATCAGAATTGGTTTCCTTGAACTCTTTATAAAAGTTATAGAAATTCATACTGGGTGGAATTGTTTTAAAAACTGTGACAAATGTTTTGGCAATCCTCATGAATAGAATCAGACTCTTCTATTCTTTTTTCTTTAATCCTCACCTGAGGACATGTTCACTGATTTTTAGAAGTGGGGGGAGACAGAGAGAGAGGGAGGGAAAGACGGAGGGAGAGAGAGAAAGAGAGGGAGAGAAAGAAAGGGAGAGGAAGGGAGGAAGAGGAAGGGAGGGAGAGGAAGGAAGGGAGGGGGGGGGGAGAGAGAGAGAAAGAAATTGATTGGCTGTTTCCCCATATGCTGCCTGACCAGGTATTGAACCCACAACCTAGGTATGTGCCCTGACCAGGAACCAAACCTGCGACCTCTTGGTACATAGGGCGATCCTCCACCTGGCCAGGGCTACAATCTTCTATTCTTTAAAACCTTATACTTTTAGTAGTCTTGATTTTGTGTTTCTAGCAACTAAAAAAACATGTGTTTGCATTTCATATGTGAAAGGATTATCTGGGCTACTTTTCGTCTTCTTCCTCAAGCGTATGAAAGTCATTTTATTTTTCTGGTCATCAGGCATTTTTAAGCTGCTACTTCATCAATGCCCGGAGGGGCACACAAGCTTTAATTTTATATTTTGAGCAGCAGGAAACCACATTTCTGCACTTTACACTGATGTGGGTGATCGGATCCTTCCTTAGCAGTCTTTTTTTTTTTTTTTATTAAATTAGGACTTCTGTGTTCAACAGACAGGATGAACTATTCCAAACAATGCACGTAATGACGTACTACTGCGGAACAGAACAACACCAAGGTTACCCAGAGCCACGTAACTCAGAGGTGGCGTGGAGGATGAGCCAAGCTAAGGCGGCTTTGCTGCGGGGACAGCCGCTCAGCGCTTCCTGCGCTTCCTTAGCAGACTTTATCTGATGACGGTGTATCAGACATGGGATACTAATCTTGGCCTGACATCTTAGTTACTAATGATAAAATATATATTTTTCTGCATGTTAAATTCATTCTTTGTTAGTATAAACCATTGTGTGTACTTTAGCTTGCAACAAAATTCAGGAAATTAAAATATTGCCATAAAGACAAAGTAACTTTTAACTAAAAGTTAAAATAATTTACAAAAGCACTCAGTGGTGTCTCATATAATAAATATAATCAGAAATAACATAAAAGAGATAAGGGTTTAACAACCCGTATGTTCACTGATGGTCTGGGAGCACTGCACATCTAGAACCATGTGTCCACTGGGCCTGGCGGGGCCCGGTCATGTGATGGTAGGCTTACTCTTTTTGAGTTTTAATTTTCTCATTTGTAAAGTAGGGGATTGATTAGTTTTTCCACTAAGGTTCTTTCCAGTCTAGCAAGTAATTTTTGTGTGAACACGAGTGTTTGCTTGAAATAGCTTTGTTGAGACTTGGGGTGGGGGGTGGGGTGGGGAGGTAAAGAAAAAGAAAACTAGTAAAAACCATAAAGAAATTCACTATAACACAAAATACAATGTGCATTTTTGCTGAAAGGGGTGGTCAAAAGCAGAGCTTCTCAGCTGAAACAGCTGTCAGAGGACGGGGTTAGGAGCTCGGACCCAGCTCCTCCCTGGGCTTCTCTTCAACCCTACCCATGATGTATCTCAAAGAACTCAGGCCCTCGGGTGATACAGCAGTGCGTCTACAAGGCTCACTTCATGTCACAGTACTTTTTTTTTTTAATATATTTTTTCTTTATTGATTTTAGAGAGAGAGGAAAGGAGAGGGAGAGCTAGAAACATCAATGAGAGAACACTGACTGGACGCCTCCTGCACGCCCCCCACTGGGGATCGGGCCCACAGCCTGGGCATGTGTTCCGACCAGGAATTGAACCTGCGACCTCCTGATGCACGGGTTGGCGCTCAACCACTGAGCTACACGGGCCGGACTCACAACACATTTTAAGTGAAGTCATTCACATGCTTGGTTGAGATATACTCCTATTGTGTTGGAGGCCAGGGAGACAGGGTAAGATGTGGGGATGTTTAATGAATTTTAAACTCACAGAAATACATTAAACATGTTATTTTGGGGGTGCAAAGTAGAAAGTGATTTTTATTTTCTTATTTATACTTATCTGCATTTTCTACAAATTCCCCAAGAAACTATGTGCTAGTTGCATAATAAAAACAAAATAGAAAAATATAGCCTATCCGCTTCAGACAGTTCTCACCTCGAGGTGGGCAACAGACTCTCCCGTGGAACTTACACAGGGTATTTGGGGTGGGACTGAGGCAGGTGCAGTTTGGTCTACTTCATAGGGAAACAGACCCCCTGGGTTAAGAACTACGGGCTCCTAGAAGCATCATATTGCTTTGCTATCAAACAGCACAAAGCTGGCTCTGAATTCTTCATTCAAACTCTTCTCTAGTATATTAAATTGCTACTTCAATTTGAAGAACAGCGAGGCAGGCAGCACTCCACTATGCAAATCTTGGTCAGAGTCTAGCTGAGAAGTCAAAAGGAGGGCAAAGTAACCAAGGCTGCAGGGACAAAACAGATGTGAGTTTACTGTTGAAAATCTCGATTTTCAATGAATCACCCTTTTCAATAAAGCCAACGGAAAAAGAGCGCTCGCTAAGCAGGGACTTTCCTGCCCACGGCCATCAGCACACTCCCTGGAGAGCTGCGTTTACATGGCCCATGACCTTCTCCTGTCCCACTTGAACAAGGTTAAGCATTACAAAGCCATTCTAGGTTTTATTTTATTTATTTTTTTATCTTCACTCAAGGACATTTTTCCATTTTTTTGTTCAGACAGAGTGGGAGGGAGAGAAAGGAGAGACAGAGAGAAACATCGACGTGAAAGGGACACACTGAGTGGCTGCCTCCCGCATGACCCAACCAGGGCCGGGGACAAACTGCAACCGAGGTACGTGCCCTTAGCAGGAACCGAACCCGGGCCTCTCTGGACCGCAGGCTCACGCTCTAACCACTGAGCCAAACCGGCCAGGGCCATTCTAGGTTTTAGACAAACAAAAATGCACACTCCGCTGACCATTCTCTATCTTGAAGATGCCTTCTAACCCTACTGTTAGTAAGGGTTTCTTGCCAGCTGAACAAACCCAGGGCAATGATACCTTCGCCGCTTCCACCATGCGAGCGGTGGAGTCCGCCAAGAGTTTTGCAGCTGCCAGGAGCTTCTTTGAATTCTCCATGTCGATTTCAGCCTCTGCATCTGACCGCATGGCGTTGACGAGGTCTGACGTGGCCTGGGCCAGGACCCGGGCCTGGCGCACCATTTCACCTAGAGGGTGGGATTGAGGATGCGGTCAGTTTGTCTGCTTTCTAGAGCTCAGTGAAACCTCAGGAGTCAGTCTTGCCTCTACTCCACCAGCGAGAGGGACAGAGAGAAGTTAGTCCTCTGGCCCGCTCCTTAAGGACTGCAGACAAATTAGACCCAGAATCAAAAATAGTCCCTGTGGTTACAGGGCTGTATGGCCCAAGCACAGCCAAGTTCAATCTTTAACTATGAGAAATAAAAATGACATAAGAAACCAAAAATAACTCTTTATAAAGAGAAGGCAGGGAAAGAAATTATGTGGATTTATTGTGTACATTTAAATTTAGTAAATACTTATATAGAAAATATTACTTACCTCAGGTCAAGAACTGCTTACACAAAAGCCCCTTTAATAAATTCTTGGAGTAATGTGCACAAAAAACATTTTCATATTTTGAATTACTACCTAACACAGATGAGGACTCTCACGTAATCTGTCTGTCATTTGGTGCTACTAACAGGAAGCACAGGTGCCCAGTTTCATGCCCAGATGCTACGATTTGTCTGGGCCCCGTTTTTCCTGCCCATGTCCCTTTGCTTACCTCTTTCTTCCCAATACTTGTTTTGACTTCATTATTAGTAATTGTTTGATTTTATTGTACCTATGATTTTATTGACATCCATTTCAACTTCCTTTTAGAAGTGGAGGGGTACAGAGTCAACATTAAAAATAAAACTATTGAAATGTAAGGGATTTCTTCCTCTCCCAAAGGTCATTTGAGAAGAATGCTGAAGTACCGTAACATTAAGGGTGAAATTAAGCTTTCAGGAAAATCAAAATGTGCTAAACTCCAGGTATCCTAGATCGGACCCTGGGAGAAGCGAGCCGGGACATCGCCAGAGGAAAAACTGGTGAATCTGGGGTTTAGTCAGCAGTGATGTACCAAAGCAGAACTGCAGCCCCGTCAGATGTGTCCTGGCTGAGGGAGATGCTGCAGGTGTGGGGAGGTGGGGATGCAGATGAGAACACTGCACTACCTCTGCAACTTTTCTGTAACCTAACGGTATTCCAAAATAAAAGTGCTGTTAACAAAACAAAGAAAGAAAGAATAACAGAAAAGTCCACATGTGTGAAGCACTGGTATCTTCTTCAATCGTTTAAAAAAGATACAAAAAAGACAAGGTAATTTTCTTTAAAAAATACTTGTTACAAAGTATTGCTCCGCTTTGGTGAAGAAGAAGAAGGATAACAGACCCCATACAAACCACTGGTAGGATTAAACATGATGGGACCTTTCTGGAAAGACATTTCATAGACACAATAAAATAAAAAGAAATGTACATAGCTATTGGCCCAGCATTCCACTGATGGGAATTTACCCTACATATACTCTCCCTGCAAAAAGGATGGAAATAGACACAATTATAGGAAAATTGAAAATTTCTGGACAGAGAAAAGCAGAAATTGGTAAGTTCTGGAAATTTAGATGGCAGGGTAATGGGCTGGGGCTGGGGAAACATACTTTTGAACTAACAAACTGAAAAGGTGCATTGTACGATATATTTTTTAATTTTCTATATAAATGATGATGTTTGACATCTTGATAAAAACACCTTTCTGGATGAAGAGAGACTGCCCCTCCTGGGCTAGCCAGTTCTTAGTGACAGGGAAGAGTCCAGCCAGGAGCTGCCTCTGCTATGCAAACTAACCAGTCCCAGCCACACCTGTAAAAGGCCAGGAGGCAAGACTCCTCCGCCTTAATCATCCCAGGGCCAAGCACCAGGCAACCAGGGACAAAGCCTGTAGCGTCCAGCCTGCTGCAGTCACTCACACAGCCCATCTGAAACCGTTCACCTGTCTTGTACTGCCCTCCCCATGGAAACCCCAATAAAGGCCTTTACCTAAACTCTCCCTCCAACCCTGCCTTCTGCTGCCTGCCCAACACCTGACACTTCCCCTGTGACCTTTGTGGCATGTGGTGACTTCCTGAGACCAGTGCGTATGGTAAACTTCTAGCAAGACTCCTTGTTGCCTCCTCCACGGCCAACATGGACATTTGTAGAACAAAGGGATTTGCTGTGAATGTAAATAATTTTTTTAAAGCCTAGTTAATTCTAGTTAAATCTTGAGGTGTTGCTGGGGCACATCAGAAGTCTTCTGCCTCCTTCCCAGGCTCCGAGAGGAAGTCTATGAGAGCAGAGAACTTGCCCTACCAGGTCCCCAGGAAGCCATCACCTTCCGTACTCCCCATCATCACCATCAGGGAACCCCAACTCTGCCCTCACCCCCAGCCCAGCCCCTCACCAGCATCGCCCATGGAGCTGAAGATGCTCTCGGTGACACACATGATGGTGTCAGTGGCCTGGTCGTAGCGGCCGATGGGCTCTCCTCGGCTGGCAAACTGCCGCACGTGCTGCAGGAGGTCGTGCAGGGCCTGGCTGACCACACTGGCCGCCGCGCTGACCTGCTTCAGGAGCTCGCTGTCATCAGTGGCCGCCTGGCAGGCGCGGACGCAGTTCTCCACCGAGCGGTCCACAAGCTTCCCCGCTTCGATCAGCTGCTCCTGGCACACGGGGGAGCTGATGGTGGGGCTCACCACCTGCAGGGAGATGAGGGCGGGGCTGGGCAATGCGGGTCACCTCTCGGTCCCTCGTGTGCACTAGCATTTGCACAAGTCCCTCCCTGCTCTGGGCCTCAGTCCCTTAATTACAGGACCGGGTGTTAAACTAAACCATCACTGTGGTGTCTCACGTTTCTCTACCTCACTTTATCTTTGTGGTTTTAGATGCCTGCTAATTTTTATCTTCATTGGTGACATATAACAATCTATACTACTGACTACTTCTAGAGAAGTTTCCACTATTTACCAATTATACCCTCCTTTAAGGAACTTCTGAATTGAGTCTTCTTAGCTAGGATAACAGGACAACTTCAAGGATTATATTTCTTTTTCCAGAGATACCTGGAACTCTGCTTCATGGTACTCTAAAGAACGGGGGACCCTGTCAGTACCTATGGAACCAAGGGGGGTACACACGGGAAGCAGGAGGCAGACCAGCGAGGACCCCTCCGACGGATGCTGCACCCTCCCACAGGACAGGTCGGCTGAGCCAGGGCAGGGACCTGCCCTCTGTTAGGTCACCGACCTGCGAACACACACCTCCCATGCTAACGTGCAGGAGTGGACAGGGCACGCGAAGCCAGGCCTGCGCTGAAAGCTCAGTTCTGCCGCTCTCCACCCCTGTGCAATAACATCTAAGGCCTCGACTTCCTCTTCGGTACCCTGGACTGACGGTGGTTAACACGGTTACATACAGAGTGTACACATCCAGATGACAGAGACCCATGTCCGCACTGCCCTCACTGCAACACTGGCAGAGTGGAAGGGGCCCCACGAACTCTGTGGCTCCTTCTGAACCCCTTTATGGTGCCGGAACCCTTTGTGTGCGGGTGTCGCTAAGACTCACTGCCAAGTCCAAACGGGAAACATGGCAACTCGCACGTAGAAATGGCAACGAGACACGGAAAGTACCCCTGCCAGGGGACTTGAGCAAAGAACCAATGATAAAAGCAGGATTGGGCAGTTTGCGTAAAAACCCTACCACATGAACTAAAAAAAGACACCTGAAGCAAGCTCTTAGTCTCAGACAATTTTATTTATTTTTTTGTTAATCCTCACTCGAGGACATATGTTTTTTTCCCCATTGATTTTTTTTTTTTTTAGAGAGAGTGGAAGGGAGGGAGAGAGGAGAGGGAGAGAGGGAGGGAGAGAGAGAGGGGGGAGGGAGAGAGAGGGGGAGGGAGAGAGAGAGGGAGGGAGAGAGAGAGGGAGGGAGAGACATTGATGTGAAAGAGACACATCAGTTGGTTGCCTCCTACACGAACCTGCAACACAGGTACGTATCCTTAATTGGGAATCGAACCTGAGATCCTTGGGTTCCAGGGCCAATACTCTAACCTCTGAACCAAACCAGCCAGGGCAATCTCAGCCAATTTTAACAAATTCTGTCCCTTGTCTTCCCAATGACTGGAGGCAGACAAGAGCATGTGACACTTCGTAGAAAGGGCCGAGGTGTCCGCTGGCTTACCTTGGCACAGGCCACGAGCTGGGAGGTGGAGAGGGCACACTGGGTGGCAGCAGCAATCACCCTGTTCTGTAGGACAGTGTCTTCGGCCACTTGGGCAACATTCTTTGCCTTTAGTACCAACATGGCAGCGGCATTGGCAACAGCTTTGGCCAAACTCATTAAGACGTCCTAAGAAAAAGAAATAAAAGAACCAGTCATTCATATTTTTTCTAATGAGCCTTCAGTAAAATAAAAGACGGTGACCACTTAACCATTTTTTAGAATTCCATTTGACCTTTTCCGTCAGTACTTCAGAATAATATTTTTTCTACTTATTCTTCTGAAATGTCAACTTATCTTTAGAGCTGATTAAGGAAGGAGACTCACATCTTAATAACACATTCTCCTACATATTCATTAAATCGCATAGGTTTAAATCTAAAATTGGTTAATCTGAGGACACGGTTTATTTTAACCACTGATGAACGGTCACGCACTTTTCCAACACTGAGAGTCACGTCGCTTGCATGTGGTCAGTACGGTGGATCAGAAGACTCTGAAAATGTATTCAGATGCCACAAATACTATGTGCTGTAGGAGAAATATAATTCATGGCCTCTAAGCCACCATGCCCCACTGTTACTTGAAATTTTGTTGTTTTGATTTCTACTTTGCACAAAGATCCAAATGATCACCACAAATCCAGTGACGTCTTGCCTCCAGAGGGCAATGCTGGACATGCACAGGGGACACCTACCTCTCCAGAGCTAAGGAACGCCTGAACGGAAGTTACTCTCAGAGCTCCCTAGCCTTCTGCAGAGGGATTAAATTATTATGAAAAGTGGGCAGGGAGCCTCCATAAATAAACTAGCTACAAGCTGCGTAGCGACAGCTAAGACCTCAAAGAAGATGCAAGGAGCTGAGCCTTTCAAGATCAGTGTATGCTTCAACTCAACAAAAAGGCCTTCTGCCTGCAGGATGAAGAATCCTTTGATTGCGCCCACCAGCTTTGTTACCCATCTGTGTGACCTGAAGAGCCACCACCATTACATTTAACTTACTTCTCTGCTTTTAATATTGAAGGTAGTTTATTTGGTTTGGAAATGCCTTCCCGAACATATGAGCTATTTTTATTTTGAGCCAACATGTGAAGACCTTCTCCCGAAGGAGATGTGGTCAGAAGTCTTTATTAATTCATCAGATGATAATGAAAAGCACTTTTGATTCCGAATGCAAAGGGCACTCACAGAGTCTTTACAACAAGATTTCTTACCAGAAGATACATTGGAAGTCTGTCCAACCCGAACAATTTTACCCAGAGCAACGGCCATATGTTATCCAGGCAAATTAGAAGCCACAAAGTGAGTGGACTTTAAATTAGACAAAATCAAGCAGTCTTAAAGGAATAGTTCAGTGTCACCTTTTTGGGTCTCAGACGTTTACTGGAAACCCAGGGAAAACCCAAGGCCTGTGGTGCCAAAGGCTGAAGATGCCTCTGGGACCCGACTGGCATGTGTCTGCCACACAACACTTAGAAATTGCTCCCAGCACAGCCCACGAAGTCACAGTTCTTGGACACCTATATCTCAATGCTCAGTGAGAACACAACTTGAACGTCACAAAATTATTAACAAGATTTAGGATAATAATTTCTGAAGGGTCACAGTATCCCTCCACTTGATACAGATCCATCTTTGCACACAGGGACCCAGATTTGGCCACAACTGTTCTAAAGGGCATTGTTAGATGCATTTACAGAAACCCTGCTCCTCCTATTAATTTTGTCCAAGAAAAATATTCCAGTTAGAGAAAGAACTTGATACTACAGCTATCGTTGCCGACAAGGCCTCTGTCAAACTTTTCAACAAGACCACTATTATGTAGCCCGTGTAAAATAAATCTTTGTGAAGTCTGAGAACATGCAATATATTGAAGGCCCAAAGAAAAGCTCTGAGACAGGATCTCAAGAATCTGAAAAAGAGAGAGTAAGAAAGCCAAGGTCAGTAAGCCAAAGGCTACTCCTAACTGGAGAGGCTGCAGGATCACCTTACTGTTTACCTGGAGTCCCAGCAGTGGTTCTCAACCTTCTTAATGCCGCGGCCCTTTAACACAGTTCCCTATGTTGTGGTCACCCCCAACCATAAAATTATTTTCGTTGCTACTTCATAACTGTGATTTTGCTACAGTTATGCCTTAGGCGACCCTTGTGAAAGGGTTGTTCGACCCCCCCCCCCAAGGGGTTGCGACCCACAGGTTGAGAACCACTGCCTTACAGAAACAGAAAACGTTCAAGTCAGGCCTTCCTGGAAAGACAGCCTCGCCAGGACCAGCCCTGGACCCGCTGCCCAGCCACAAGCACTAGGAAGCAGCCCGCACGTATGCGTGACGAGAACAATCTCGGGAAGGGGAAAGGCAGTCTTCAAAGAGGGTGCGAGAGATGTCTTCAGGAAGAAGTGAGTTTCCCCTCAAGCTCCCCAAACATTCCGGAGAAACACTATTTTTGAGGAAAGTAAGTTGATCACTTCAAGATAATGAAGCCGAGTAGACCAACTGCTGAATCTCATATTCACACAGTTCCTGAGTAAGTACCTGCCTATGAAGAATTACCTGCTCTAACAAAGGGCTTTTGGGGCTCTAAGGAGAAGCCAGGATGGGGGCGCAATCAGCTTGCATTTGGTGGTACATATTCCAGGAATACTGGATTATGGGCCTCGCCCTCCGTCATGACATACATGTTCAACACTCGTGTGTTGGTATAGCGCAGGGTATGCATGAGTCTCGTGGCTCCAGCACCCAGGTGTGTGGCAGGAGAGGGGATACAAACACATCCGTGGATGAAGTTACGTTTAGTGTATCACAGCATACATGGCCATGCCTTAGTGTAACTTATGCATTGTGTTTGATGAAATTTGGTAGTTCTAAATAAAATGGCACGGCAACACTGCCACCCATGAAGCAAGACATTTAAATGCTGGAGCAGAGCTGAGTGATATATATATATATATATATATATATATATATATATTTTTTTTTTTTTTTTTTTTTTTTTTTTTTTGGTGGCACGTGCCCCTAGTGGGAACCAAACCTGGGACTCTCAGGTCCGCAGGCTGACGCTCAACCACTGAGCCAAACTGCCCAGGGCTGAACAATATTTTTTATTCTGAATTCTACAGAATCCCCAAACAGTGAACTTGGCGTAGAATGTGGAGAAGGGCATCTTCCAGAGGGCCTGGGCTCAAACTGCAACAATATTTTTTTTAAATATCTTTTTATTGATTTTTTTTAGAGAGAGAGGAAAGGAGAGAAAGATAGAAACATTGATGCGAGAGAGAAACATCGATCAGCTGCTTCCTGCGAGCCCCCTACTGGGGATCGAGCCCGCAACCCTGGCATGTGCCCTGACCTCTCAGTCCACGGGATGATGCTCAATCCAATGAGCCACACTGGCCGGGTGACAAACGGCAACAATTTAATTAAAATGTATTGATAACTAACTTGCAGAATTAAGACGTGAGAGTCAGAGAAAGAGCAGTGAAGGCCATCCGCCCGCACGTATGTGAGCAGAGGCTCGTCTTGGCCCGGAGCTCCGAACAGCAGGCCTCGCGCCTCCTCTGCGGTGACTGGCGACAGGCAGAGTGCGATCTGGCCTGAGCTGGCAGGGCATCAAACCACTGCACACAGTGGCAACAGATGTTCACCAGAGGACAGACAGCTGGGTGACAACAAAACGCTTCTTCGCCTCGTTTGTGGTTTTGGATGTCACAGACAGACAACAGACCCACCTCCAAATACGAAGCAAAGCCCATGGGGTGTGGGTATAGTGTTCAGGGGCACACACTTTCCCTCTCTTTGTAGACTCTGGAGGGATACAATTAAACACTGATCCCCACCCTGGCCAGTGTGGCTCAGTTGGTTGAGCGTCGTCCCATACACCAAAAGGTGGTGGGTTGGATTCCCAGTCAGGACACATACCCAGGTTGTGGGTTCGATCCCTGTTCCCGTGCAGGAGGCAGCCGATCGATGTTTCTCTCTCACATCGATGCTTCTCTCTCTCGCTCTCTCCCTCCCCTCCTCTCTAAAATCAATAAATTTTTTTTTAAACTGCTTTTAAATAGATAAAACAAGATTGGCTATGAGTTGATAATTGGAGAGGTTGGTGATAGATAACAAGGGAGTTCATGACATTATTCCTTTCACTTTTGTGTTTAAAGAATGTCCAGCACCCTGGCCAGTGTGGCTTGGCGGTTAGAGCGTCGGCCTGCGGTCCAGAGAGACCCGGGTTTGGTTCCCGCTAAGGGCACGTACCTTGGTTGCAGTCTGTCCCCGGCTCTGGTTGGGTCGTGCGGGTGGCAGCCACTCAATGTGTCCCTTTCATGCCAATGTTTCTCTCTTTTCCTCTCTCTCCCTCCCACTCTATCTGAACAAAAAAATGAAAAAATGTCCTCGGGTGAGGATAAAAATAAATAAATAAATAAATAATGCCTAGCATAATGACTAGTGAGAACAGTTAAATAAGTGCTTTACAATGATGACTGTAAGTGAAAATAGTTTTTCAAATAATAAACATTTTAAATAAACAAAGACCTCACCCCCAAGATAATCCACCCCAATCTTACTCTCGACCGCTCGAGGAAGATTTGGATTTCCGGTACATTTTCCCAGTTTGGGTCTAGACCATCCCTTAGGCTCCTTTCCAAGATTATGGGCTGCAAATATCTTACTTGGAATCGCTCGTCAGTCTCATTCTCTCCGATCTGCCTCAGAAGATCCCCACTGGCCTGTCCAATGCTTCCAGCAGCCGTCAAGACCGTCTGCCGGGGCTGTGAACCAAGAACACACGTTGTTGGAAAGAATGTACACACACTTCCTGCGCGGCCCCAACAGACGGGCAGTGTGGGAGAGGGCTCGGCGGGGGGCTCCTCCTGCGCCTCAGTGCATCTCCGACCGCCTGCCAGTCAGGAGCCACAACTGTCCTGGTGAAACCTGTGTAAGGAGACGCCTGATGTCTCACACACCAGCAGTAGGTGGATAGATTTGAAATGTTCAACTGATGAGTCTCGTTCTGCTGGTAGGAAGGTGATTCACGCTTTATGAAATTTAGGATGCAAAACTCGCATCCCCTTTAAATGTGTATTTGTCACATCTGTTTATTTCTGAGGTGGTATCTCATCGTGTACCTTGGGGGCAGGGGAGGGAGAAGGGAATCTTCCTATTAAAGGTTCAACTAGTCCTGAATGTTGAGCCACAGATTCTGCATCCAGTTCAACAACTGCAAACCCTATCAGGATGGAAGGATCCACTCAGGAAGTAAGAGCCCATCCATGGTACTCAAAGGCTGCACCTGTCACATCGGAACCCGGGTGGCTGTTTGCCCCAAGAGCTCACCTCTCCAGAAGTAGGCTGCACAGCCTTCAGCAAGTCCGACACGGCCCCAGCAAGGGTCCTCGCAGCTCTGAGCAAGTCCTCCCCACTGCCCACCTCGTCGTCCATGAGGGCCGCCAACAGCTTCACGCCCTTGGACATCTCCGTCAGGTTGGAAGAAATGGTGGTGATTGCACATCCCACCGCCGTGTAGTCAGTGTCTGCCGGGTCACCTGGGACAGAGAAGGGCCATCGCCATGAAAGGAGGGCGATGAAGAGTGAGGAGAGCCCGGTGGGCAGGAGGTAGTGGCCACATGGCAGCAGCTCATCAGCCACCACGCTACACGGAGCACCGCATGCACATGGTGAGACGCTGGCTCCCTGCCTCCAGGTGCTGCTCCCTACAGGGCCCTGTGGCTGCCCTCATGGACACACTGAGCGCAAGCACCTTTAACATGCTGGAGGCAGGCTGAGCATCTCGCAGCCTTCCTCGTGGCCGCTGTCAGCAGCTTAGGGAGGTCAGCTCTGCTCCCGAAATGCTGTAAGGGAGCCAAGGTATTTCCTGGCCACTGGACAGGGCACATGAGAGCGATGCTGCCCCAGCAAAGACGGCCGCCAGACAGACAGGAGGAGGTACGCGTGACGATCTCGTCCCTCAGACTGTAAGCTCCCAGAAGGGAGAAACTAGCCTCAGTCTACTTTGAAGTGTGTCCAGCATATTGATGAGCAATGAGAAGAGCTACATGAGTGCTTTTTAATGATGATCCATGATACAGACACAAAGGAATGAGATGTTCCCCACATTTCTCCTGGGTCAGTGGGAGAAAATGCCTGAAACACTCAGGGTACCTAAAAATAGACGGTCGTCTCATAATATGAAAATCTGTTTCAATCAAAGAACTTTTTTTTTTTTTTTTTAAACAAAACCACAACATACCACAAACCCTCAGGGGCTTACCGGCAGTGAGGTTAACGACTGAAGCTGTTCCAGCTGTGATGGCATCGACTTGAGAGTGGATTTCGTGTTTGGATTCGTCGACTTTATTCTGAACCCATACCCTAGACGCCTGCAAAACCAGACAAGTGTATTACACAATCCCTGCACAGAATTACCCAGGAAACCAGAGGAGTCGTGCCATAAAATGAGACCAGCAGTTTGGCTCTGTTCCGACTGGGCCGGCACCAACGAGGCCCCTAAGTCATCTTAAACAATGTCTATAGCAGGCCTCCCGCTCCTTCACTGGGGATGAACGGTGTGTAGATTCTCCATGTTTCTACTGGTTTACTTTCTTTTTTTTTTTTAACCTTTAAGATCTTAGAAAAATTCTATGTGGCTTTATTTAGGTGAATTCAATAAAAATGAGAATAATTAATATCTTATGATAATACTGCACGTTAACACCAAGAATTGCTAAATTTTACCTTGCTCATCAGAGAACAGGTTTGAAATTAGGGTGTCTCAGCTCATCAGTGTTCTCTGTCAGCAAGGGGAGTGTCCTTTGTCTACAACATGAATGCCATGCACATGTGGCACCTTTCCTGGGAGGACCTGGGGGAAGGCAAGTCAAGACCTCAGTTCCAGATCTAGGCGAACCACGGACAAGTGACACGGCCAGGTCCCGTGGCTTGCATTCCTTATACTGCAGGAACTCAGTGGTCTTTAACAACCTGCACAGCTCTTACAGCTCGTGTTGACGTGAACCTATAGACAGGAAACTCTTCTGGCACTTCTGGACTCAGCCAACAAATGACCATTTACACGGATAACGGCAACCCTATGGAAATATAAGGTGCCGATCTACTGCCTAAAACATTCCAGAAATGTTAACCTAGGTTCGGGATGTATCTAGCACTAATCATATTGTTTTGTATACTACTTCTTTGAAAATTGGTGAAACAGGAGTGTCAAATCCAAGTATGTTAAAACTCTGTCTTACAATTGTGCTGAATTTGGGAGCGGCTATACATTTAATCCTGAAGTTCCTGAGTAAAATGTTCAATGACTTCAGGTACCTGGGAGACAAGGTTCGGACACAGCGGCACCCTGCGTGTGTACAAGTACACACACGAGTACACACACGGACAGCTCGCACTCAGGGAAACCCAGAGGCAGTTCATCCTGGCTGCACAAGATGAGCTCCAAATTGTACCTTGGTTCTGGCCCCTGTGATGGCCCTGCCAGTCCTGAAGCAGGGGTTTTACCACTGCCTGGGGAGGTGGACCAGCACTGCTACCCAGACCCTACCCCGTGACAAAGATTCATCTGGCTTGAGCCTTAGGCTCTGGCCTCAAAGCTCCTCCGGCAGTTCTAATGTGCAAGGAGGCAGAGAGTCCCAGAGCTAGCCAGCCCCGGGCCAGTGTTAACCTGCACACTCGCTGGAATGTAGATTCCGATTCCGAAGTTGGGGGGAAGATGGAAGATTCTGCCCTGGCACAAAGCCCCAGGTGCTGCCATGCCGCTGGCCCTCGGACCACGATCTGCCGAGCAAGGGGCTGACTTCATGCAGCAGCAGCTACAGGAAGGCAGCAGTAGCAGTGACCCAGTGGTCCTCACAGCACGGTCCCCAGAAAGGTGGCAGCAGCATCGCTAGAGAACCACTTGCTGGAAATGCAAATTCTCAGGTCCTACCCCAGTCCTACTGGGTCAGAAACAGGGGGAGAGGCCCAGCAATCTGTTGTAGAAAGCCCTCCAGGCGATTCCGACGCGTGCTCAAGCACGAAAGCAGCTCATACTCAGTGTGCTCCCACGTGTTAGGTGCGTGCTAACTGCAGGTGATGACACGCCCAGGCCTCACAGCCTCTGAGCAGCGGAGCTGGGATGTGAGTCTACAAGATGTGACTCTAGGGTCCAAGTTGTCAGACATCGCCAGGCACTGCCCACAGCCAGTAGCACCCTATGTTCTCTCCTCCTGTGGGTAAAACCTGAGACAACGACTCATCACCTTGGAAACGACACCCAGCTAAAGGCAGAGGTTCACCTGGCTGAGTGCAGACAGAATGCACGACCCTGTTTTCCGCCTGGGCAGAAACACTGGATGAAGACCATGAACACTACTCACCATATCCTGACCCAGAGGCGGCAGCGAGTCAAGCTCGCCGAGGTCGTCCTGGGCCTGCTGGACAGCGTGCATGCTCGTATTGATGGTCCCCATGAGGGCCTGCTGGGCCGAAGTCTGCAGAGACAGATGGACACGTGGTGGTCATACATGCCCTGAGCACTGACAGCCCTCTACACAAAAGGAGGTGACACTGAACTCGGGCTCGAAACAGAGTGGCCAGGGTACAGCTGCACAACTGCCCAAACCACCTCCCTTTGGAAAACTTCATTCCCTGACAAGAAGGCTTGAAAAGAGTCCTCACAAGGGAGCTAAGGGGGTCGGATCCTTGAGTACTGAGGACACAAGACCTCAGGCATGGGCAACGTGTTGCACCAGAAGCCCTCTCGGGAAACAAGTAGGGCTTGCACCTGAACCCCCAGCCGACGCGCTTCCTCAGAGCCGATTACTTCGGAGCTCAGGCTCTTCAGCCTTCAAACAGTTCTTGCCCAACAGCACAGGATCCCCGAGCAGACCCCAGAGACTGCAGCAGGTAGACCAACACAGTAGAAGGAACCAGCGATCCACTCGGGGAAGAGTGGCTCACTACAGACCTGGTCTATTCCTAAGACTCTCCAAGGGGCATCTGGGCTAATTAGCAGCTTGATGCTGCTAAGGCAGGAAGTAGGTTTCTACCTCTGAGTCGCTGGTCACATGGAGAGGCCACTGCTTCTTTTCTAGCCCCAGAGGACAACTGTGATCCTAGACAGGAAGTTACAGAGCCACCCAATTAAAAGAAAACATGCTGAGAGTTAGGTGTCAGGACTGCGCAGCTGAAGAGCCAGGGTCCGAACAGGAACCAGCAAGAGAGTGGATGACACACAACCTATCCCACGGTCGGTGCCCCTCCCTGCACACCAGGAGCAGCATACGGCTGTGCAGGGCGAGTGCCCGGGAAGCCTCACCAGCGGGGGCATGTGGCCTCGGTGCATCTGCCCAACCATGACCTGCTGCTGCGGCGAGGGCATGCTGCCAACGTTGAAGGTCTCGGGCCCGCTGGAGCCCGAGCGCATCACGGCCGGCAGCGCCACCGAGCCGTGCTCCACCTTCCCGGTCCGGTTGAACTGCTGCTGCAAGATGGTGGACCTGCAGGGGACAGGCAGTTTGGTCACTGCGAGGTGGCCACTCACCTGGAGAGGCACAGACATCCCCAGTGTCACAGATGTTTGCTGCTTTATGCTGTGGGGGCCAACTGAAAAGAAGCATGTAGACAGAACTGGGAACGAAGAGGCAGACTAAAGTGCTCCGTGGAAGGACCCTGAGGTGAATCCTTTTAAAACAGCAATATAAATAACCACTCCCAATGTATGCAGTAGGTTCACAGTATAAGAACAATCAGTTGTTCTTATCACACACACACACACACACACACACACACACACACACACACATACACACAGATAGTCCTGACAGTGATGTTCCAGGCATAAGTGAGTTTTGGATACACTGACCTATGCAGTAAATCCTACGAAATAGCATTCATTCAATATCTACTGCATGCACGATTCTATTCTAGGCACGGGGACATTTATCCTTAACTTGAAGGAAGATGTATGGAAATAAATGTAAAGAAAACCTCCCCCAGCTTCGATCCCCTCCCACAGGTCCAATGCCATTGACCATGGAGGGTGTTCAAACACCCTTGGAGCCTTGATGACAGAACAGACTGACAACTCTTTCAGATGGTTTCAACTTAATTCTGGGAAGACTCTTGGGGCATAGTAAAACACAATATATTAATTTTTCACTTCTTAATATTTTCTTCAAATGAATGGTAAGTGCAAAGGACTTGAAGCATATGAAGGTAAGAATTAATTAGTAATTAACTTACTAATTTCCATCTAATGGTCATTAATAGTTCTAAGAACTTAAGGTGTGTGGCCCAGAGGTAGTAAGTACAGTACTCGACATGCATCACCTCAAGTTTGGTTCCCACCTGTACATTAAAGGAGAAACCCCTGCAAGGTGTCTAGGAAGCAAATTGTGAGAAAGAGGTGCAGGGTGGCGATGTCAGAGAACAGTCACTGCGACTAAGCAAGTTCCAACGCTGGGGCAGCGAGGACCGTCTGGTGGTGGACCGTAGGAAATACCACAAGATCTGAACCTGAGCCCTGGCTATGCCACATGAAGGCACCTCCACTAACTTCCACGAGCCTCAGTTTCCTCATCTATGAATGCGGATGACAACGTCTGGGTCCTCTTCCATAGGGGGTTGTTGGGGCCAAATGAGATGGCCCGTTGGACACACAGTAAAGACAGAGAAGTTATCACACTGCTCTATTTATCATAAAGGGGGTGGCTGCACAGGTTTCCATCCGAGTGTTACTTATTAGATGTTACTTAATTTTAATAAGTCTGTTTCCTCATCAATAAAATGGGGCTACATTGAGACACTTCTGAATTTAAAATGATGATGATGATGATGATGACAACAGCAAACATTTATTCTGTGCCAGGCACTGTTTCACGTGCTTCATTAGTAAGTCAATAATCAAAATAAAACTTATAAGGAGGTGTTATCATTATTCCCATTTTATAGATGAGATCAAGGGGGCAGAGAAAATTCATAATGTCCGCAAGCCCACAAATTAAAAAAACAGCCCCCAGATTTGAATGAACCCAAAGTCTGGCTCCAGAGTCCACGTTCTTAACCCCTTCCCTCTGCTGCCTCACAATACATGTATCAAGTGTGGCATGTAGCAAGTGGCCCATAAACAGTAACCCTGCCCTGGCTGGATCCCTCCCCTCAGAGGGACAGAATCAGACAAAAGCTCCCTCTCTAGCCCTTTGATGGACACGATGCAGTTTATGAGATTCACATCAGAAATGCAGACTAGGACTCATGAATGTTCACTGCCTCGGAAGATGGAGTTAAACACATTTTGTTCAGAGACTCCCTGAAATCACTAACCCCTGCTCCCCAGACACCCATAATATGGACACTGATGGTCGGGAGGCACACTTCCAGAAGTAGGACTCATCGACCCTGCCCACTACCAGCTCCTGCACGGGAAGAATGTCGGAGAGCAGGCCCAGAGCTGCAGAACCCACCACGCAGGGAGAAGGCAGCTCTTTAACAAGACTTACTTTTTTGGGGAAACGGACTCTTCTAACATAGTTGACTCCTCATCACCTTCTAGTCCAAATCTATCTTTGCTTTGTTTCTGGAGGTAAAACAAGACACAAACGTAAAGCTTTTAAAAGATGCCACAAAAGCAAAAATGTTAAGGTTTACACCAAATTCCTTAGATTGGATATTTAACATGTTATAGGTGAACAAAAGCAATAATAAACATAAAAAATAAATTATTTAATATATAGAGAGATAAGTCTTCTGCATTTATTATTGCATAGACCTAATTTGATACAGTTAAAATCAAGATGCAAATATTAATATTCTAGTAGAACTTGGTTATCGGAATGGGCTGAATCTTAAAGCTTTAGAAAACTAGCCCTGGCCGGTGTGGCTCAGTTGGTTGTCATCCCATGCGCCAGAAGATCAATGGTTCGATTCCTGGTCAGGGCATATACCCAGGTTGCAGGTTCACTCCCTGGTCAGGGTGTGTGTGCCAGGGCAACCGATCAATGTTTCTCTCTCACAATGATGTTTTTCTCTCTCTTTCTCTCCCTCATCCTTCCTCTCTCTAAAAAAGGTCAATAAAAACATCTAAAAAATTAAAAGCTTTAGAAAACTTGTCTATATTCCACTAGGGCATATACCCCTATTATATTTGGGGAATAAAAAACACGTGAAAAATGCAAAGAACATTTTCAGACCCTCAATGTGGGTCTCTACAGAGGCTATGAAGTGTACATGACACCTAGCGAGGAAGATGCCCAGGGGTTAGTTAGGTTCATTTAGTAGCCAAGTGATGCACTATTGCTAATTACCCGGCTGTCAATGACACAGATGATCTGCAGCAAGATCAGACATTCTCTTAGAAGCTCGGGGTCAAAGACCACACATGCAAGCGATCTCAACATCAAAGATTAAATTAGTGAATCAAGTACTTCAAATAAGCGTCCCCCCCACTCCTCCCCCACTCCCCACTCCCGGGCCAGGTAGTTACATCATCTACACTGAGTCTTAGTAAAGAAGCCTTGCTTTCCCAATCTGCATCAGTAAGAAATACCTTTTTGAGGATGATATCAATGTAGCCTGCAATCAGCTGGGATATTTGCTCTCCCTCAGTGGTTTGTACTGAATAGTAACTTTCCTGATACTCCCCAAAATCCTGGGGGGGAAAAACAGCATTAGAAGAAATATAACGAAATCAGATATATCAGTAGTTTTAAAGGCGAGCAGGTCCAGGTTCCAAATGGCATAGACTCAGCGTGTCCCTGCTCTTCCCCTCTAAATACCACCAGCCATCCAAAAACGTATTTGACAAACAGTGGTAAAAGGGCCCTGAAAGCTAAAACAGTGAACGAGCTGGGGACCTCAGGACTTGAGAGGCTACATTTGGTGACTTCTTGGGTTGTATTTTATATCCCTTTACCCCCAGGTTTGGGTGCTAGATAGGCCTGACACTGGGGACCTCCAACAAGCAGTTTCTGAAAAGCCTGCGCTCTCTGCCCAAAGGACCAAAGAGGGGAAGCTCGACAGAGACCAAGCGGGGAGTCCTGACCGAGCTGCACGGCCGGGCTGGCGTCCGCTGCAGCTGCAGAGCAGTGCCAGCCCAGGCACCCCAGCCCCTGCTCCACAGCCCAGGCTGCAAGGTGCTGACCCTTTTGCAGCAGTGGCCACAGTGAAGCCCCGAGTCTTCCTGTCCTCCACCCAGTGGCATAACGAGATTCAGGTCCAGGGGCTTCTGCCTCCCCTCAAAAGGTCATCCAGCAACAGCAGGTGGCCCAGGGAAGTGCCTTCTTCCTTCACAGAAACCTGCAACGAGGTTCGAGCAAGAATCCCAGCAGTGTCAAGAGGACAAAGTAGCCCAGAATAGCCTTGCAAGGCTCAGAAAACGGACTGTCATGGCAAGGAAACCCCACAAAGCTAGGCTAGCACACTGCACTCTAAGTCTACCTAAGGTGACCGGTGAAACAGAACATTTATTTTTTATCCTCACCCGAGGATATTTTTCCATTTTTTGTACAGATAGAGTGGGAGGGAGAGAGAGGAAGGGGGAGAGAGAGAGAAACATCATTGTGAAGGGACACATCGAGTGGCTGCCACCCGCACGACCAACCAGGGCCGGGGACAAACTGCAACTGAAGTACGTGCCCTTAGCGGAAACCGAACCCGGGTCTCTCCGGACCGCAGGCCGACGCTTTAACCGCTGAGCCAAACTGGCCAGGGCTGAAACAGAACATTTACATAAAATCAGCAGTTCTGATGTGTGACCAAATATATAGGAATCAACTGAAAATTGCTGTTTATATCCAGAACCAGGACGACTACAAGATGAGTAAGGAAAGATAATCAATTGATGCTGATACTGAGATGAATCGGATATTGGAATGATCTGAGATGGGTTTTAAGGTAGCCATCATAAAACAAAAAAAAAACGGCCCTGGCCAGTTTGGCTCAGCGGTTAAAGCGTCGGCCTGTGGTCCGGAGAGACCCGGGTTCGGTTCTCGCTAAGGGCACGTACTTCGGTTGCAGTTTGTCCCCGGCCCTGGTTGGTCGTGCGGGTGGCAGCCACTCGATGTGTCCCTTCACGTCGATGTTTCTCTCTCTCTCTCTCTCTCTTCCTCTCTCTCCCTCCCACTCTATCTGTACAAAAAATGGAAAAATATCCTTGGGTGAGGATAAAAAAACAAAACAAAAAAAAACGTTTAAACTATCAATGAGAAATCATCCTGAAACAAGTGAGAAAATAAGTTTCAAATCCAAGTCATTAAAAAAGACCAAATAAAAATGATAGAACTGAGGGAGCGGGACGCGGCGAGCCGGGTTTAGCTGTGTTTGAACTCCCTCTCGGTCTGTGTCTCGGTCCTCACTCCGGCCCTCACTCCGCAGTGAGCCTCCTCAAAAGTTTCCGGATCAGCCAAGGGGCTCCGGCAGCAGCAGCCAGACACCGAGATGGTGCTGAACGGGAAGGGCCTCGGCACAGGCACTCTGTACATCGCTGAGATCGCCTGTCTTGGTTAGATGGCTCTGGATTGGGATTCTCACTGGAACACCCCACCAGTAGTTTGCATGCAGTATCCAGGGATCTAAATGCCTATCCACGAGAGCATTTATATGTTATGGTGAATGCCAAGTTTGGAGAAGAATCAAAAGAACCTGTTGATGAAGACGAGGAAGACAGTGATGATGATGTTGAACCTATTGCTGAGTTTAGATTTGAACCTAGTGATAAACCAGCACTGGAGGCAATGTTCACGGCAATGTGTGAATGCCGGGCTTCGCACCCAGATCCTGAGGATGAAGATGCAGATGGTTATGATGGAGAAGAATGTGATGTGGAAGCTCATGATGGGATGGAGGCAGATACTACACCCACAGTTGCTGGACAGTTTGAGGATGCAGATATTGATCCCTGAAAATGATTTTATGCTGCTTTGGGATTCTGCTCATAACTCTAGGAGAGAACCTGGTGCCTTTTATACTGTGGAGTGAGTGTTGATGAAAGTATTTTTCCTTCTCCAAAACTTACTTGAACCAGTTCTTTCTTGAGATAGCCTGTACTGAGACAACAAGTTGTCACCAGCAGAAGGAACTATGACTTTTATTAACAAAGGTGAATTAACTTAAAAAAAATTATAGGACTGAGAAATGCAATAACCGAATTAAAACCTCACAGAAGAGACTAAATAGTAGTGTGAAGATACGAGAGGATCAGTAAACTTGAACTTAGTCAATAAGAACAACAGAGAGAAAAGAGAACAAACAGAGCATCAATGATCTGTGGGACAATAACAGAAGATCTAACATCCATATCATCAGTAGAATCCCAGGAGGAGAAAAGAGCATCAGACCACACAGAAGAACCCCTAAGAAATCCACACCAAGAACTTAAAAAAAATGTATTTCAGTGAAACAAGAAAGGGCTGAGCATAGAAGAAGCGACAGAAGAGCTGAGGCAGGGCTGCTTTGGCTCACTGGGAAGTCAGAGAAAAGGGGGCCTTGGAGACAGGTTCCGGGGGTTAGCCCAGGACAAGCCACTGCTGCCCATTGCTCCCCTGGATGCAGGTCTCTTGGGGTCTCTTAGAGTTTAGAAGATGCCTGCCTGGGGGGGGGGGGGGGGGGGGAGAAAGGAGGAAGAACGTGCCCACAACAAGAACTTTTGAAAAACAGGGACAAAGAGAAATATTTAAAAAAGTGGAAGAAAAGTGACATATTATCTAGAAACAAACAATCTATAAATGAACTTGCATGACAGAAAGTTCTAATTTCAATCCTGTATCTGGCAAAATTAACCTTCATAAATAAAGGGGAAGTAACACTCTCAGATGAAAAAATAAACTAAGAGAATGTGTGTTGTTAGTTGACCTACCTTTAAAGAATGGCTAAAGGAAGCTCTCCAAACATAAAGAAAATGGTAACAGAAGAAGGCTGGAAAGTTTAAAATTAAAAAAAAAGAACAACAGGATGAATAAAAATAGAAATAAATATAATAGACTATCCTTCACCTCATAAATTTTTAAAATCATATTTTATGGTTGAAGCAAAAGATCTAACACCATCTCATGTGGTGCTCAATGCACATGGAATATTTAAACAATAACACTCAAAAAGTGGGGAGCCAGTCAGAGAAAGACAAGTATCACATGATCACACTTATTTGTGGAATACAATGAACAAAATAAGCTGATGAACAAAATCGATCCAGAGACACGGAAGGAGGGAACAGACTGACAGACCTCAGAGGGCGGGAGTTACGGGGGTGGGAAGAGAGAAACCAAAGGACTTACATGCATATTTGCACAACCAGTGGACACAGACAACAGTGTGGTGAAGGCACGGGCAGGCTGTGCAGTGAGTGTGTGTGTGTGCGTGTGTGTGTGTGTGTGTGTGTGGAGGGGGGTATCAGTAGGGGAAAGAGGGATAACTGTAATACTTTCAACAATAAAAAAAAAAAAAAGTGGAGAGTACAGAGATCTAAATGGAAGTAAGGTTCCTACACTTGAAGTGGTGAAACAATGACGCCAGGAGGCAATAATTAATTTCATATGCATATGGTAACAACTAGAAAAATTACTAAGAACACCATACAAAGAGATACACTAAAAAACATAAATAAAAAATTAAACTCCAAAAAATGTTCGTGACCCACAGGAAGGCAAGAAAAACAGAAGAAAACAAAATAGAGGTGACAAACTGAAAAAATTATAAAATGGTAGCCGTAAGCCCTAACATAAAAAATTAGGTAAAAAGCCAATGGTCTAATCATGCCAATTAAAAGACATACACGGACAGGGTGGATTTAAAAAACACACCACAACCCAACTCTATGCTCTCTCCATGAAACACATTTCAAATATAACAATATAGCCCTGGCCGGTTTGGCTCAGCGGTTAGAGCGTTGGCCTGCGGTCCTGAGAGACCTGGGTTCGGTTCCCGCTAAGGGCGCGTACCTCGGTTGAAGTTTGTCCCCGGCCCTGGTCGGTTGTGTGGGTGGCAGCTACTCGATGTGTTCCTTTCTCATCGATGTTTCTCTCTCTCTCTCTGTTCCTCTCTCTCCCTCCCACTCTACCTGAACAAAAAATGGAAAAATGTCCTCGGGTGAGGATTAAAAAAAAAAAAAAAGAAAGAAAGAAAAAAAACCAAATATAACAATATAACTAGGCTGAAAGTAAAAGGATAGAAAAAGTATGACATGCAAACACTCATTTAAAATATGAGTGGCTATATTATTAAAAGATAAAAAAAGGTTTCAGAGCAATAAATTCTCTAGGAAGAAAAAATGAAACAATAAAACAATTTCTCCATTAAGAAGATAAAGGAATCTCAGATGTACAGAAATCAAACAACGGAGCTTCAAAACACAGAAAGCAAAAACTAATAGAGATAAAAGGAGATAAAGAAAACGCCAGAGTTGCTGTTGGGAATTGAGAGAATAAGTAGACAGAAAACTAACAAGGATATTGACTACTGGAACAACACCTTTAACTAACAGGATCTAACTGATATTTATAGAACAATCCACCCAATAGAAGAATACACATTCTTTTCCATCACTCAGAGAACATTCTCCAAGCATGATCATAACCTAAGATATAAAACAAATCTTAAAATGCTAAGAAGTAAAATTATATATAATATGTTCTTTGACCGTAACACAATCAAAGTAAAAATCAGTAACAGATGACAGGAAAATCTCCAAATACTTGAAAATTAAATTAAGGCTAGGAATAGGAAGGAAACAAATATTACATATTACAAGCCTAAATCCAACTTTATATTTTAATAACATAATGATAATTCACTGATTTTTGCTTGAGGTAGTTACTGAGATTGATAACTGTTGCTTATTTTTAGGTCACATTCTGTTTTTAACAAAGCAGTAGCTGAACCTAGTTTTAAAAGACCGATATTGCTCAAAGGTGTATAATGACAGAGCCATCCCCAGCCCTACACATGTCCGCCTTCACTTTCCACCCTCCCACCCCCAACTCAGTCAACCACTTTCAACCCTTTCAAGCAGTTTCTTCTATATAAGTTCTCTCTTAACCTCATCAATGGGTTCTATGACTTTATGGGAAACAACGTAATAAAACAAGTTTTCCCAAAGGCTCACTGATATAAGTAAGAGTTAAGTTCTTGCGGCATCCCATCAATGTTACAATGAAACGACATTATTTGAAGACCTGCTGTATTTCTAACTAACATGTTCTTGATGTTTCTATTTGGGGAATGACCCACAACTTCCTACAATGGAAAAGGAGAACGTAGTCCTCTAAGCAGGAACGCTCGCTTTTAAGAGCCATGCAGGTACAGCTGTTACTGATTATAGGTATGTTTTCTGAAGATTTCTTCCAACTGGCATGAGTCTACCAATCAATGATCAACTTAGACACCTGATTACTCCCTCCAAGGCCACTTCTTGACACCTTCTTTCCCGATGCCCCATTGAGGTCTTGCCGCAACGCCAGCTGACATTGCGAGTGTTCAGTGAGCTGGAGAATAGCGCACTTCAGGAGTTGTGAAGAAAATGGCAAATTTTAATGTTTTTGGTTTTTTTATTTCTCTTATTGCTCAACTTGCCCTATTAGTTCTCACATGTAAGTGTGACTATTAGTTCAGGCTACACCATTATGCTCTGCTAAGAGTAAATGCTGAGGTTGGGAGGAGCTCGGAGGTCTGAAGGCATAGAACACACACACGGTGTGCATATTATCCATGTATTTCACTGGGCATTTTATCATTATCATGTCAGGTGATCCTAGCAATCCTAGAAAGAGGTATTACTATCCACATTTTACAGCTGAGGAAATGAATGCTCAGAGAGACAGACAACTTGAGCAAGGCCACAGGCTCGGAAATGACACGCTGGTTTTGAACACTACCCCAAAGTTTCCGCTATTTCCACTACACAGCATGCCTTCTTTCTAGGCAGGCTGGGAAGACACACCTCAGCAAGATGTCACCGTTCTTAGGAACTTCTATAACAACTAGAGATAAAGGGGAGCCTTTGTATGGGCCTCAGGGCCTTGCAGGTTCCTTTAGGATAAGCTAGGGATGGAGTCAGGGGCACAGAAGACTGAGAAGCATCTTTTGGTCAGCTCTTCCCAGTTAAGGAGCTGTGACAGTCTTACTTAAAGTACCCGAGAGAAAGGGGGGACCAAGGAGACCCAGCTTTTGTATCTCTCCCTCAGTTCTAGACCAGTCTCCACCCTGCCCCATGGACTCCCACATCTGGCCCTCTCCACACTGCTCACTAAGGCCAGGGAAACCCAGCAGCTTGTATTGTTTCTCCTGCCCCATGATATTAGCCAAGGTCGCGTGGGCCCCCACTGCCCTCTGCCAGTCCCTACCAACGTGAAGCTCTTGGGTGAGGCTGCCCAGCGCTTGACCGTGGTGAGCGGCCACTCCTGCAGCACTTCCTTGGTCTTCTCGTCCACGCGCATCACGGAGTCCTTGGTGATGCCCAGCAGGCGAGGCACCAGCTTGTTCTTGCCTTTCATCTTTTCCTGAACCAGGAGACACCAAGAGTCAGTGCTCTTCCTCCGAATACATCTGGTTTTGCCAAATAATCAGTGACTTTGCAGTGTTTTACCTGTGGTCAACTTACATACACGGTGCTTCAAAAAAGGAAGGACTGAGGACTCTCAAAACTCTTTTATGACTATCAGTTTTAATAATTTAAGAAACAGTAGTCATGCCTATTAAAATAATGGACCCCTACCTGTCACTCACACCCAAAATCAAGATAGGTTAATAATTTAGAAGAAACTTATAGGTGGATATTTTTGTGATCACTGGGTGGGAAATGACTTTTTAGCACAAACACCAAAATAAAAAAAATAAAATAAAGGAAAATATTAATAGCTTTAACTACAAAATACAGGGACTTCAATACATCTAAAAAGAGAGAGAGCGGTAAGAGAAAAAGAAACCTCACCATAAACAAAATGAAAAAGCAAATTTCAGGAATAACTATTTACAACAAATACAAGGATAAAAAACTTCATATACAGTGTATGTGAAATCAAATAACAATAATTAGCCAAGAACAGAAACTGTTTAAAATAATAAAGTAATCAGCAATTGGATACATTTTCATGCATATAAAATGGCAGATTTTTAAAAAATTGATACTCAGATTTGAAGAAAGTATAAAGGGGAACCATTATTGATGGAAAATGAAAATGGCAAAGCCTTTAAGGAAGAAAATGTGCTGATAATATTACAAATCTTTAGAAATATTTCTACTTTTGACACATCTTGCTTTTAGGAACTTATTCAAACACAGCTCATAAATGGGTGTGAAGACTGTGTGCCTCAAGAAGGCTCAACTAGAGTTTATCATAGTGAAAACCTAGAAATAATCAAATTTTCAATAACAGGGGATTTGATAAATTATGGTACATACAAATAACAGACTACTCTACAACTATTAAAACTCATGTTATAGGAAAACAATTGGAATCATGGCAATAAAGTGTTTACAATATATTACAAAATAAAAAAACAAAACAGTTTGCATAGCACAGTCCTACAGAATAAAAATTTAAGAATAAATTTTAATTGAATATATTAAAAGACAATTCAAAAATAAAATTTTATTATGCAATAAAATGGTGGCAACAGTCCTCTCAAGTGATCTGTATTATTTTCTTGTGCTTTTCCTTATTCCCCAAATTTCACTTAATGCACATCTTTTTGTTGTTAGGGGAAACAAACAAACTTTTCCAATAATATTTGCTGAAACCTAGCAATCCTACACCATCATTCTCCAAGGAATACATGTACAAATTAGCACACACAAAGTGTGTATATATAAGTGGGTGTATGTATAAGGGGACAGGCATTCAAAACAGGGCAGGGGTGTGCTACATATTAGTAAATATGTTCCATTAATTTTCCAAGCATGCCCTAAATGTTGGCATCATTATCATCACCCCTGTTTTGAAATGAAGAGACCAGCAACTCACCCAAGGCAGGTAACAATGAGTGGTAAAAACTAGAACACAAATTTGAGTAGCTCAAAAATACCTCTGATTTCAAAGGCAGACTGTCTACCACAGTGTAATTCTTCTGGTGAAAGTAATCAGAAAAAAGAAGAAAATACCCCCTCCTACCCCCATAGCAGGTCGTAAACCATCAGATGGTGAAGGGCACAGCACACCTCCAGCCTCCTCCCTGGAGGAGGAGATAACAACATCAGGAGTGTGTGGGTGTCTGGGGAGGGGCACATGGCATTTTAAGAACCTCCCAAGGTTTATGAAAAACAGAGAAGAGTTCCTCTGTGAAGAGAGCCGGTTCCACAAGAGGTGAATACGCAGGTGGAGGATGCCAGTTAGTCTAATCTCCAACCACTGGACCTCCTGGCCAGGGCCTGTTTTGTCATTTTTAAAAGAAGTTTATAGTGATAGTTCTGCCATTGTGTTGTTAATAGATTTAAATAAGGTATGCCTGGCATATAATTGTTTGCAAAACGTTGCTATTATTATTATCATCATTATCATTATTAATATTGGGAAATGGAGTCATTACTTAGAAGGCATCAGCAGCATCCAAAACCTCATGACAAGTTAAAACTCCCTCTACATATAAGAAACTCAACTTCTAAATTATGTTTCTTAGCAACAATGTGATTCACCCATGTTTTCTTCATGTGCAAGGGCCCGATATTTTCTGTGTGAAACTGAGAGTGGCTGAAGAAAAGAAGGGACTAAAGTAGAGGAGGGGGCTCAGGATGCACAAAGGAGAAATGAGAGGGTTTATCAGTCAACCTAACACCCGCCAAAGGCCTCCCTCTGAAGCTCACAGGTTGAGTTTAGAAGAACCACCTCTTCCTTCTAGTAGGAAGACAACAGTTCTGACGAGAGCAGACCTAAAGGCCACAGGAATACCAGACCCCTCTACGAGTAAACATCTCAAGTTCCTTGTTTACCACAGGAATCTGACTTGGTCTGCAGTGGTCAACAAGCTTCACCTCGTCCAGGGCACTCTTAAGTGAACCAGTCCCGGGGGAAAGTCACGAGAAAAAGTGAACACGCCCTGCAGCGACTTTAGAGCCGAGACGGTGAGCCAAGCCCAGACACAGCTGCCCGTGGGCCGCGAGGCTCACCCACCAGCCTGAGCTCATGCACTTCAAGTCTGTCCAGCAGCTAAACTCCTGTCATTATTGGCCAGATGCTACGTCTGCAAATGCTAGGGGTCTAGGGATGACAAACCAACCTTAACAGTGAACACTTTAACAAAGGAAAAAGAGGTGGGAAAAGCAGACACTTTGTCCACCACCCTGCCCAACTCACCTTCACCAGGAAAAAGGACACGCCGTATGTCCGCAGGGACCGGGCGAGTTTGACGTACTTGACCTTGGCTTCTATCTCACTCATCTCTCCACAGTTCTTGTGCTCCTGCAGAAGTGAGAGTGAGCAGGGACCAGTTACTGCAGCTCCGCCAGCAGGTGGACTTGGTGAGAGGTGTTCCTAAAGGTGGAGATGTAGTGTGGCTACGACTGATCAATAAGCATCTGTGTGGGGACCCCGCCATGACACATGTTCCTACTCACCGAGAGTCAGAGCACACGGACAGTGTGACGGCAGTGCTCCTTAACTAGGAGTTGAGCCCAAGCTCCCTACAGATAGCACAACAATATGCACCAGTTCATGCATGTGCAGCGTGGCAGGAACGGGGTCCATAATTAGTATCCACTTTTCCAAGGACTCCGTGTACCGAAAGGCTCAGAACCAACACTTTAAATGAGAGCTAGACAAATGTGTTTGTCCAGGGGAGATGTCACCCTAACATCATCCACAGCATACGGTTTCCCAAAGAGCCGGTGATACTAGTGTCGGTGCATCATACCATCTGGAAACAATACTCGGTGGAAAATATGTTTTATACACATGAAATTTACATTTTAACTTATATTTACATTTCAACATCAAAGATGACTTTGATATTTCGGATTTACTAGAGTGAGTGTTTCACGGCAAAGCTGACGATAGGGCCTTTCTTACTGGTTGCCTAGAATAAACAGCTCTCTTTTAGAATAAACCTGAATTTTAAAAAGGTACCAGTTCCCACATTCTAGCTTCAAAAACCAGTCTCTGGACAAAGAAGCAACTTGTAGCTTCTTCCTCAGTGCACAATGGCAAACCGCCTTGTTTTAATGCTACCAAGATAATGCCTTGGAAATTAAATGAATGCACATTTTTTTTTTTCAGAAGGGCTAAGTAACCTTTAGCAAGAAGGTCTGGATTAAGATAATAAATCTGCCCAAAGTAGAACTGTCAGCTTCTTTACTCTCGAGCCACTGAGCATTCAGTATATAGCTGAGTACATGCATGGGGTACAGAACTATCATGTGCAGAGGCCCCTCTCATACTAACAAATGAGGACAGGAAGTGAGGAGGAGAATAAATTTACATTCCCAATACCTGAAATATTCTCTTTTCAGCTCCTCTCTGCTTGATATATTCTTTGGGCAGGAATTCTTTTAGACTGAGAGAGAGGAAGAAAAAAAAAAGTATAGCATTTATATATGATGGAAAAAAAAAAAAAGACTTTTTGTAAAACTCACTGTTAAGTCACTAGCTTTCCCAGTATTTCTGGTTCTAATGAATAACAAACTGCCACGTCCCACAATGCACTTCAATAGGACACATACACAAAACCAGTCTGATAATAAGGGTAAAGCTAACATAGTCAAATATGAAAGAATTTCCAGGATATATTGTGGAGGGACACAGTAAAGGGCACAAGCGTGTCTAGCATGCTGTGCTTTATAAGAAAAGGGGGACATGTTCTTCATTTTATATTGTGAATATGCATTTTTAAAAGGATAGGACAATATGCCTAGTACTAATAAAAGGGATTACGGGAAGAAGAGAAAACCAAGGAGAGGACAAGGATGAAAAATAACCCTCTGTAAACAGTCCTTGGAGTATAGTTGCTTTTTCACTTTTTCACTTAGAACCACATGACAAAGAGGGGGGAAAGCAATACCAAAAAATCTCAAGCAAATAGAAACAAATGAACTAACAGTACATCAAGTTGACAGCATAACTACAGAGAGAAAAATGATTTCAGGTAACACTGAAAAACAGTCTTCTCACTATGAATCTCTAGTGAGAGACACTTAAAGATGAAATGAGCCACAGCAGACTTGTCAAATATTGATACCATTACTTTAAAACTCTCTCCCTCTTTATACACACATAACTTTATCTATATAAAATTAGGATATTACATTATATAACATGTTATATGTAATTAGGCTAAAGTGAGTAATTACGTTAGTGGTAACCAACATTTTTAGCATAAGAGATAAAAATATAAAGTCAAAAGAGTTCAATGAAAACCCTGCAATCTTTCATTTAAATTGGAAATAATGACCTGTATATCTGATTCATTTTTCTTTTTCTGAAAAACATAGTTATTTTCTAGTTGGGCCCACTTAGAAGGCTAAGGGCAAGGACCACCTGCTGGAAACAGGCACCCCAGCACCTTGGCCAGGCAGTCTTCAAATACCATTCCCACTAAAAGGAATCAGAGATCCTTGGAGAAATGACTGCTTCTAGCTCTGGAGCAGGAAATGCATAACATGTTCCTGTGCTGCTTATGTCTGAGATCATGGAAGCTGTCAAAATGATTAGAGCCAATACCAAGGGGTAACCACTGACCAAAAATGGGATGATTTAAAAAAATCTTATACTAGTCCTGTCCAGTGTGGCTCATTTGATTGAGTGTCAGCCCTTGCACCAAAAAGTCACCAGTTTGATTCCTGGTTAGGGCACATGCCTGGGTTTCAGGCCTGATCCCCAGTAGGGGGCGTGCAGGAGGCAGCCAATTAATGCTTCTCTGTCTCTGTTTCTCTCTTTCTCACTTTTCTTTCTCAAAAATCAATAAAAATGTATTTTAAAAAAATCACATACTAAAGGAGAGAAAACAGTGTAATGAACACAGCACCCAGCTCCAACAATTATAATTCATGACTCACCTACTCCCTCACCTACATCGCCTCCCCCAGGGGGCAATATGAGCTTCAGAAAGAATGATAATCATGATGGGCAAAAACACAGGTATATAAAAGTCCATAAAGATCCTTTAAAAGAATCTTTGGTCACCTTAAGAGGGTGCTAGGGCACCAAACCATAACAAAAAGTGAAAAGGGGAAAGAAATAAAGCTAATAAATGCAGAAGGAATAACAGAAGTCCAAAACCATTGTTTTACAACTCTTAAGGAAACAGGGAATTGATCTAAATAAGCATGAGTGGCTGCTAAAACCAATATGTGACATGTTAATGGGGAACTTTATAACAGACGATCAGTCTGATCCAAACCCATTGATCAATTCGTATATTAATAAAAGTGGGAGCCCTGGCTGGTTTGGCTCAGCGGTAGAGTGTTGGCCCGCGGACCAATGAGTCATGGGTTCGATTCTGGTCAAGAGCACATACCAAGGTTGTCGTTTGTCCCCGGCCCTGGTCGGGGTCGTGCAGGAGGCAACCAGTTGATGTGTCTCTCTCACATAGATGTTGCTCTCTTTCTCTCTCTCTCTCCCTCCCACTCTATCTGGAAAATAAATAAATAAATAAAAGTGGGATAACTATACAATATATGCCTTCTCTCTGATGCAACAGGAAGTATACAATACCACCAGGAAGTATTCTTGGCAATAAATTAAAAAATAACTAAATATAGCCCTGGCTGGTGTGGCTCAGTTAGTTGGAAAGCCATCCTGTGCACTGAAGAATTGTGGGTTCAATTCCTGGTCAGTGAGTGTATGGAAGGCAACCAACCAATGTTTCTCTCTCTCTCTCAAACAATAAAATATTTTTAAAAATAAGTAAATATGTTATTGAATTTGAATTTAATGAAGACTCTAGATGTAAATATTAGCTTACAAAATGAGAGAGAACACTGATGCAATCAGCCACATCTCAACATGAGAAATTTTATGAAAATAACCCAGGTTCCTCGGGTTTAAATGGCTTATTGATAGAAGTGAAAGTAACAGAGTAACAGGGCTTTAAGAAACAGATCTACTACAAAGCTACAATAACAAAGACAGTGTAGTACTGATGTAAGGGTAGAAATACAGTGATACCTCGGTTCTCGAACGCCTCGGTTTTCGACCAAATCAGGATTCGAGAAACTTTTGTCTCGGAATCCGAACAAATATTTGGAACTCGAACTTCCGAGTTGAGCTGAATGGCGTTCATTCGGCCCAGCGCGCCTTGCTTGCGTCATCAGTGTGAGTGCAGAGAGAGAGTGACGCTTTGTGGAGTCCGCTTTCCTATTGGGTTTCATTGCTTCGGTTCTCGAACAATTCGGTTCTCGACCATCCTCTTGGAACGAATTATGTTCGAGAACCGAGGTATCACTGTATATAGGTCAATGGAATAGAGCAGAGTCCAGAAATGAACCCTTACCTTTACAATCAATTGATTTTTTTCTTTTATTAAAAAACTGAAGTATAGTTGGTCTATAATATATTAGTTTCATATGTACAACATAGTGATTTGACATTTATATATCTTACATGCTTGCCATACTAAGCCTAATTACCTCTTTCACGGTAATTGATTTTCAACAAGAGTGCCAAGACACTTCAAAGGGGGGGAAATAGTTTCTTTAACAAATGGTGCTGAGACAACTGGAAAACAATAGCCACATGCAAAACAATGAAATCGGAACCCGCTTCCTCACATCATACAGAACATAGTAACTCAAAATGGATCATAGACCTATGTGTAAGAGCTAAAACTAGAAAACTCTTAGAAGAAAACGTAGGAATAAAACTTTATAACCTTGGGTTAAACAAAGACTTTTTAGATGCAATACCAAAAGTACATGTATCAAAAGAAAAGACAGATAAGTTGGACATCAAACTTAAACATTTTGAAATGCAAATACCATCCAGAAAGTGAAAAGACAACTCACAGGAGAAAATATTTGCAAATTATATAACTGATCAGGCACCTGTATCCAAAATATATAAAAACTTTTACAACAAAATAATAAAGAGACAAACCAGTTAAAGATGGACACAGGATCTGAACAGATATTTCTCCAAAGAAGATACACAAATGGCCAAAAGCACATGACAATATGGTCAACATCAGTATCCATCAGAGAAATGCAAAGAAAAATCACAATGTGATACCACTGCACACCCGCTAAGATGAATACGATAAAAAGACGGGGGACAACAGGTGTTGGTGAGGGTGTGAACTTGGAACGCCCATGCATTGCTGGCAGGAATGTGAAATAGTGCAGCTGCTACAGAAAACAACTTGGTAGTCCCTCAAAATATTAAATAGCTTTTACTCCTACGTATATACCCAAGAAACATGAAAGCATATGTCCACACAAATATTTGTGTACAAATGTTCATAGTAGTATTACAATAGCTAAAAGGTGGAAACATAGTATCTATCAACTGATGAATACATAAAATGTAGTTCGCCCATACAATGGAACATTATTCAGAAATAAGAAATTAAGTATGCTACATGGTCCAAAATGAAAAACCTGTGCTAATTAAAGAGGCTAATGAGATCACAGATTTTAAGATTACACTTCTATGAGATGTCCAGAATGAGCAAATCGGTACAGATAGAACAGATTACTGGTGGCAAGGCTGGGATGGGAGTGGGGGACCTGGGGAGTGACTGCTAACGGACTCAGAATTATTTCAGAAAGGACAAAAATGTTCTAAAATTAGATTGTGCTGAGGGTTGCACAATCTTGTGACTACACTAAAAATACTGAATTGTACACTTTAAATGGATGAATTGTATGTTATGTGAACTATATCTCAATACTACGATTGTTTAAGAAAACAATCATATCAACCAAATACAGTATGTAGGCCTTGTTTGGGTCCTGAACTAAGTATTTATTCTATGACATGTTTGAGACAGTAGGGGACATTTTCACAAAGACTGGATATTAGATGAATACTAAAGATGAGTATTAAAGAATTACTGCTAATTTTGTTGGGCGTTAGAATGGATTTTTAGTAGTATGTTTTCCAAAAATTATTAAATTTCTTTTTGTCAAACATACTGAAGTACTTACAGATAAAATGATTCGCTGTCTGGGAGGTACCTTAAAATACTCCAGCAAGCCCTGGCTGGTTTGGCTCAGTGGTTAGAGCATTGGCCTGTGGTCCCAAGAGACCTGGGTTCGGTTCCCACTAAGGGCACGTACCTTGGTTGCAGTTTGTCCCCGGCCCTGGTTGGATCATGCAGGTGGCAGGCACTTGATGTGTCCCTTTCACGTTGATGTTTCTCTCTCTCTCTCTCTCTCTCTCTCTACCTCTCTCCCTCCCACTCTACCTGAACAAAAAAAATGGGAAGGTGTCCTCGAGTAAGGATAAAAAAAAAAATATCCAGCAAAATAGCAAGAGGGAGAGGGGCAGGGCAGGTCATGGTTCTGGCTACATTAAGATTTGAATAGTGATGCCTGTTCCATTTGCAAACTACCTGTGGACAAAAGTTGTAAGTACATATCTGGGAATTTCAGGGATCTAGGTCTGCGTACCAGCAGAACACCCTGTCAAGAGACCCCAAGTCAGTCAGGAGGCGGGATCTGAGAAACATCCAAGCGACACCTTAGATGTGGTGACTATCATTAAGTAACTCTGTGGATAAAAATAAATGACTCAGAGAAATGGACATCATCCATACCACTAAAGAGGAAGCTGAGTTCACAGAGAAGTAAGGTGACTTAGCTGAGGTCACAGGAGGTGTTATTCGCAGAAAACCTCTGACCTCCCAGACCCAGAGCAGGTGCACCTGAACACCAGCTGTTGCGGGCTTTCCCCAGGGAGACGCTTAGAATGACAATGGTGCAGCATTATGGATAGGACAAGGCTGTGGGGCTCTCCCACACCATCAAAAACAGAGACCTGGCCCTGGTCGGGTTCTCAGTGGTTAGAGCGTCAGCCTGCGGTTCAGAGAGACCCGGGTTTGGTTCCCTCTAAGGGCTCATATCTCAGTTGCAGTTTGTCCCCGGCCCTGGTTGGGTCGTGTAGGAGGCAGCCACTCGATGTGTCTCTTTCACATCGATGTTTCTCTCTCTCTCTACCCCCCCCCCCCCCCCGCTCTATCTGAACAAAAAATAAAAAAACATCCTCGGGTTCGGGTTCAGATAAAAAACAAAAACAAAAAGAGACCTGGAGAAGGTTACCAGAAGCACCCCAAAAGGCCCCATGGCAAACCCTGTCAGAACAATGACTATTACGAGAAGAACACCAGACGGAGGTGTCCAGTGGTCCGGCAAGGATAGCACATGCTGGGCATTTATGGCAAGAAAATTCTGTGCAGCAACAAGCTGCCCTTAATTGAAGCTCTGCAAACGAACCCTCCTGCTCTTCAGTGGGCGCTGAATCTCTCACTCTTTGGTAGGTATTGAAAACAACTTCCAGGAGCTTACACTAGATGCTGCAAGAGTTGATTTGGGGGAGTGTATTGGGAGCTATTTTAACATGTGAAGTGGGTGTGCGAGCGCGTGTGTGGCGTGCCTTTTCCCCAGCGATTCAGCAAAGTGCACGGTGTCAGCAAGAAGCTGCAAGGAGCAGGCAGCCTGTCATCACTGCCTGCCAGCGGCGGAGCAGCCGGCCTAACTCCGTTGTTTGCATCCCCAACCCGAGTTTGAAAGGCTCCTAAGCATCTGGGACATTCACACAAGTGAAATCTGTCAGCCTCTGGAGAAAATGGGTTAGACTGTCAAACCTGATAGGAGATTTTTCTCCTAATTAAGCAAGCTCTGGAGAAGCAAAGCCCTTCCCACTGCCTCTGTAGACACTCCCACCTTAAAAGGGCAGCCATCTGCGAGGCGTTGGCTTAGACCTTATTCCTCCTCTAAACCCTACTGCCAGCCTTTTAAGTGCCATCCTTCCCGGTGCATAATAACATCCTGCACTCCACTGAGGTGAGGCCAAAGCTCTGCTGACTCTCTAAGCTGCCTGGGATGTTGAAGGTTTGCAATCAACAGACTCTTCTTTCCTGAGCCCCCACTTCTGCTCCGGTCAAGTCAACTGTATTTTTTCTATATATCATATGATTGTGTAATAAAGCAACACAGCCCATACACTGCTAAAACAGTACAAAAAGGGAGTGGGTGAATGCTTCCTAGAGTAAATATTTTTTAAAGGTATTAAATTAAACATAGGTGAGACAGCTGTAAAATGCTGAAGAGAAAAAAAATCACAAGAATCTAAAAATATTGTCTTCATACTGCTTCGCAATCATCTTTATCTTTTTTTAATGTATTTTTATTGTTTTTTATCCTCACCCGAGGACATTTTTGCATTTATCTTCAGACAGAGCAGGAGGGAGGAAGAGAGGGAGGGAGAGAGAGAGAGAGAGAGAAACATTGATGTGAGAGAGACACATCCAGTGGCTGCCGCCCACACAACCCCAACTGGGGCCAGGGACAAACTGCAACCAAGGTACATGCCCTTAGCAGGAACTGAACCTGGGACTCTCTGGTCTGCAGGCCGACACTCCAACCGCTGAGCCAAACCAGCCAGGGCTATGTGTTTTGTTTTGATCTTCACTTGAGGACATGCTTGGAAAGAAAAAAAGAGAGACAGAGAGGAAGAAAGAGAGAGAAAAACACCAGCCGGCTACCTTCTGCATGAGCCCCAACTGGGACTGAACCTGCACCCAGGCATGTGCCCTGACCAGGTATCAAACCCTTCAATGCACAGGACGATGCTCAACCAACTGAGCCACTCTGGTGAGGCCACATCTGTCTTTAAATTCTCTCCTAGATGGTGTGGTCCATACAAGAAAGACAATGTAGAACCCCAACCAGGCAGAGGACCCTTACAAAGAAACCTTGATCCCAAATCAAAGATTGGCAAGTGAATGCGTAAGGTGCAAGTTCAAGTACAGGGCTTCAGAGAGGTAGGTATGGATTCCGTACGTTAACTTTTTGCATTATCCAACCAACAGTTTAAACAATGCTGACAGAGGGCTTTCACTATTAATAGCTGCCATTTATTGTAAGTTAATCACTGTTTCAGGTGCTTTGCGTGTATAAATAGATTAATTAAATTCCGACAAAGCCTTTGGAAGAAAATATTCCATTTTACACAGGGAACGTGAGGCTCAGTGACACTGATTTGCACACAATCACAGCCAAGAACAGCCTCGTCTGTGGGCTCCAGAGACCACGCACTTAGCCACTCACCACCCCGTCCCTCCAAGTTACCTTTGAGTCAAAAGACCTAACGTGTGATCAGTATTTCAGAAACTTCAAAGAGAAACGAAGTAACAGAAACACCTGGTCAGATAATAATAATGACTAGGGTGGTAGCAATTTTAAAGAAATGCCCCAAAACCATTGAATGAGGAAAGGCGAACTGAATCATCACATCTGGAGGGGGGGGGGGGGCAAGGTCTGGATTCAAATCTAGATATTCACTGAAACTTCATTTTCTTATGTAAAATTTAAGCTGCTTCTACAAGTAAGTCCAGAAGAGGTGTCCTAAAGATGTCCTCTGGTCTGGCAGTTAGAAGATAAGAACATGGGAGGCTGCAATGATTCTGGGAGATGGTAACTGCTTCTCATCTGTCCTGGAGCCGCCACCACAGAGTTGCATGACCACAGGCAAGTCACGGTCTCCCTAAGATGGTTTTGTCACCTGAAAAGAAGATAGGATTCCTACCTAGGAATGTTATTACTTACATGAGCTGAAAACAATGGATCCCCCTCCTTCCTAAGGAGTGAGGGCTTCAGTACTCACACACAGCGGTGCAGTCTACCCAGCCCAGGTGGAGAAATGTGGGGGCGGGGGGCAGAGGGTGCAGCAGGGATGTTGTCACCCAAAGGAATTGGAACACCCAGGTGTCCTGAGTCCAATCTTTATGTTGAATCACCAAAAGACTAAAATAACGTCTCAAATTGATGTCACAGAAGGTTCTAAAAGTGTGGTCCCAGCCCAGCAGCATGCGGAAGGGAGGGCTCTGGTGGTGAGGCCCAGTCGTGTGTTAACAAACCCTCGGGATGGTCCCACCATGTGGTGAAGGTGAACAGCCCCTAGCACGGTGCGCTGAAGGCTCTCAGGACAGAATCAGACACACGGGCTTGAATCCAGGCACAAAGATGAAAATGTGTGTGATTGAGAGTGTTGGTTTACTGACTGCTGGTGGTTAACCGACATGATGACCTAGGGGGAAGGAAGCACTGGTTGAGCTGGGAAACGCTGAGGGTGGGAAGAAGCAGAGAGAGAGGGTGGCATGGGAGGAGCACGGAAAAGGGTTTGAGGACCCATCTCAGTCCCTCAGAGCCAGTCCCAGTGCCCTGTAGTGTGACCCATTCGGAGGCTCCTGGTTTGACCGTTCTGGAGCCTGGAAGTAGTCAGGGTGTGGGCACCCACCTGCTGGGCCCACGGACGGCCACAGCTCCCGAGGCTGAGCCGCTCTGGCGCACAGGATGGAAGCACCCACAGCACAGGGGGAGCAGGGGCAGGCAGCGCGGAACAGGGGCTCAGGCAAAGTGGGCGGCGCACGAAAGTGGAAATGCCTGCTTCATGAGGAGTTTGAAGGCAGAGCTGGTAGCCCCATCCTTCTGACAAAAACACACAGGAGACCAACTCCAAAAGAGGAATATGTGTTTGAACATATGTCAAGAGAAAAACTGACTGAAGACCTCCTACTGTGGCAAAAGCTTTGCCTTTTGACAGTGAAATTATCTTGAGTTTGAGGGGGAAATTTCTCAAGTCCACTCTAAATTCTTCCTCAACAGAGATTCACACATTGGGTTGTTTTGTCTCCTCAGGAAACACTTCTCAGGAACTGCAAACAGGATGAGGGGCTATGGTAACCAAGGACGCCAGGTTTCCTCCGCCTGTGTCCTACCTGCCTGCACCCCACCCCTGGGCCATTCACTCCCGTAGCACAGTCAGGGAACCTGTCGGACCACCGGTGCCTATTCATGTTGCCTTTGCCACAGGTTAGCTATCCAGCCTCAACCGAATACCAGCTTTTCTCTTCTCACACAGACTATCACAATTGTCTTTAAAAAAATAAATTACTGTGGAAACATTTTGAAACATACAGACGAGTATATATATACCTTTCTATATCTCATAATTTATATACCTATCCCCAAGGATAAAGACATGTTAGCATGCTACGATATTTGTTTTATGATTGCTACCTCTGTTTTTTTTTTTAAAGAAACAGAGATTACAAATTTAGCTGAGGTTAGTTTCCATGTATATTTTATGTTCCTATATTTCCTTGAATACACTGTTTCTCTTTTTATTTTTAAATTCAAGAGGTATATTCTGAAATGTCTTGTTTCTTCTCTAAAGTACTTTGGGGTTTTCATACATTTAAATTTGTGCCTACCTGCTGGACATGAAAAACTATATCCTTATTGATTTTGCATTCCGGATCACTTATGAGGCTGAATATTTTCCCATATCTTTATAAGTTCATTGAATTTCCTCTTCTCTGAGGCACCTCATGTTATCCTGGGTAATCTTAGAAGATTTTTCCCCCCTTTTTAATATTTTCTGTGTATTAATTTGTACTTTCTAGTATGTATTGCAAATATGCAAATTTCTTCTTCTAGTCTGGAGCTTCGCTCTTAACTTGGTAATGCCTTTTGCTTAATGTTTTAATTTAAATAAAGGTAGGCTTATCGATCCTTAGAAGTCTCATACCTCCCTTCATCAGCAACAGTGTTTTCATCACTATAGCTTTGTCAGACATTGGGATCGTTGTGTGAGGCCTCCATTATCTTCAGTTCGCCTTGGCCATTCATGAGCCTTGACTAGTCCATATTAATTTTTTAATAGTTTTATTGAGATTTCCATATTATCTGACATAACCTGGGCCCACATTTTGTTCTGTTGTTTTCTGATTGGGATATTTTAACTGATAAAGCAATTTTGAGATGATAGATCTATCCAGATTTTCTATTCATTCTGTCTAGAATGTCAATTGTTTTGGCTTTAACTTTTTATTTCATTCTTTTATTATTTTAAATAAATTTCTATCTGAAGTTTTGCCCCATTTCCATTACTAATGATGTTGGTTTGCTTTTTTCTTTTGTTGCTCTTTTTTATTTTTGGCATGTGCCCCTAGCAGGAACCGAACCCAGGACTCTCTTGTCTGCAGGCCGACCCTCCAACTGCTGAACCAAACCGGCCAAGGCTCTTTTGTTGCTCTTGAACAAACTTACCAGATACTTATTTTATTAATTTGTTCAAAGCAGTAGCTTTTTTTGTTGATTCTATGATTTATATTTCATTTATCTCTCTTGACTAAAATATTTTCTTTCTTCTATTTTGATCCTGTTTTACTTCTCATTCCCTGAGGGAGGTATGTTAAATTAGTCCACTAAAATGGTATACTCAAAATTCTCCTTGTAATGTTGTCTATATTTTTAAAATATACTTTAAGGTAATGTTAGGTGTATGCAGGTTTACAATTAATATACCATCCTGGTGAAACAGTTCTTCTACCTTTATAATGACCTTCGTTGTCTCTATTTATGCTGTGTTTGTCTTACAAGTCTATTTTGTGTGACATCAACTATAGCTTCTCTAGCTGTTATTTAACTATTTTCCTGGTGCATCAAGTTTTATGCCTTTACTTTAAACTTTCTTCCATCCTTAAATTTTAAGTGTGTCTTTTAGAAATAGTATAGAGCTGGACTCTTTAAAATTCCATCCCAAATGAGAACCTTTATGAACTGCTAAGGTTGATTTACTTACACAGTCAACCCCTGAACAACACAGGTGTCAGAGGTGCTGCTGACCCCTGCGCAGTCAAAAATCCATGGATAAATTTTGACTCCCCCAAACTTAACTACAAGCGGTCTTCACATCCACGAAATCAGTATTTTTGATCCTCATTTGGGAATGGGAAAAAGCAAACAAAACTGTTTCTGATTTGAGGTTGGTTGAAGTCATGATGTGAAATCTGTGGATACAGAGGGCTAACTGCATTTGTTGGAAGAAAATCCGCATATAAGACGACCCGTGCAGCTCAGGCACGTGTCGTCCAAGGATCAACTGTGTTTGCTATGATGCCTAACATAGTCAGAAGTATTTCTCATGTCTTGTTTCGTACGTGCTGTTTCACCACACTTTTTCTCGCTTTGTTTCCATAATCCTCCCTGTACGACTCCTACTGTATTGGTCAAGTTGTTTGTTCGTATCTTTCTCCTCCCCTCCTGGCCCCACTGGTTTGGAAGTTATACAATCTCTTTTCATTCTGTTAGGCTACCGATCTTTCCCCAGCATTTTATTATGCAAACTCTAAATACACACACTGTTGAAAACATCATACAATGAACACTCTCTGTAGACCGCAGGCCAACCCTCTAACCGCTGAGCCAAACCGGCCAGGGCACAATGAACACTCTCTACACCACCTAGAGCTCTGCTCAATTTTACCACGTACACGCGAGTTGAGGTCTACGTTTTACCAGCACATGCCCTCTCTGCTATATAAGATCCACAGAAGGCTTCAACTCTCCTCAAACTTGCTTCATCAGGCTTCCCACCATGTTTTCAAGGGGCCTGAGGTAGTCATTGTTATAACAGGTTTTGTTGTTACTGTTTTAAGAGCTCATCCTTCTCTGCCTTATGTACCTCCTATTTTGCCCAATTCATTGATCAACGTGCTTTTCGTGCCCTAGTCTCATCGCCTGTCTAGAAGCACTTCACGGTCATCCCCATAGCCTGCACGCCACCTTCTCAAATCCCAAAGACACCACCGGGCATTCAAACACAGTTCAAGGTTAGACCTTGTTGAAATCAGAGCCAAGTTTTGGCTCTCCGTAACAACCATTTCATGTTTATTTGCCAAACAGACCGCAGTCTCAAAAACAACGAGGAAGTAGGACATATCTCCTCATGTCTTCCCTGTGCCTGGCACAATGCAACACATGCACAAAGTCCGCCACCAGCTAAAGGACACCATGCGGCGGCTTTCTGACAGCACGGGGCAGCATGGGACACACGTGTGATTACTGGGGGGTGTTGTTTATGCTTCACACTTCAGGTGACCTGGAGAAAGCTGTCGTGGCGCTAGCGCACGCTGGGCTGGCCCCGGGAGAGGGGCTGTTCCCTGCCTTCCAGTCCTCCCTGGTTCTGTGCCTTGTTTCTGTCTCTGTCTCCCTTGTAACTGTTTTCTCCATCTACAGAACCAACAGGGACATTAAGTAACCCTTATATCCATGAAACTCTGAAAATCTTTTTGTTTCCGATTTTCATTATTCTAAATAAGCACCCTCACTCACCAAAGTGGTATTGAGTCCAGAAAGCATGAAAGGGCCTGAAGAAAAGTGAAAAATATCTCATAAAAAGGTCCACAGTATGCTGCTGATTTTGAGCAAAAATGCTAAACAAATTTTCAAAAAGTTAAAAGAAATGTACTCGCACCCTGGCCAGTTTGGCTCAGCGGTTAGAGTGTCGGCCTGCGGTCCGGAGAGACCCGGGTTCGGTTCCCGCTAAGGGCACGTACTTCGGTTGCAGTTTGTCCCCGGCCCTGGTTGGTCGTGCGGGTGGCAGCCACTCGATGTGTCCCTTCACGTCGATGTTTCTCACTCTCTCTCCCTCCCACTCTATCTGTACAAAAAATGGAAAAATATCCTCGGGTGAGGATAAAAAAAAAAATAAAAAAAAAAAAAGAAATGTACTCGCTACATGTACCTCATCCAGAAATTATGTAGGTGAAATCTCAGCCTGGTTGTATCTTCAACCTGGCTCTGTGACAAGTCCCACCTTCTCACTGGTGTGTGTGTGTATGTGTGTGTTAACTCTGAACTGTAAAAGCAGATAGTACATATGAGAGCTCGGTGGGGAAAAATCTAAAGTCTGGCAAACATGGCCTAGCCAGTCACCTGGGACAACTCAGGTGTATTATCCCCAAACAGGCTCCAACTAACATTCAGAGACATGTGGTCTTGCTGTTTTTAGTATTTTTGAAAATATTTCTCTTTATTGATTTTAGAGAGAGGAAGGAAGAGGGACAGAGAGAGAACACTGATGAGGTAGAACATCAATCAGCTGCAGGATTAAGCCCGCAACCCGGGCACGTGCCCTGACCGGGAATCGAACCCGGACCTCTCAGTCCAGGGGACATCGTTCAAGCCACTGAGCCACACTGGCCGGGCCTGTTTTGTTTTAATTAAAAGGAGATGAACATCCTCAGGAAGTTTTACCTGTACAGTGTGCGCAATAATGTACACAATTAAACTCTACATCAGATAGCTAAAAACGCCTCATTATCTAGACTAGATTTAGTCTAATTAAAAAGTAAATCAAATTCACAAGGGGAAATAATTGCCACCAGGCATAATAAGCTGGTTTTAATTTGGACTCTTAGGAAGAATACACATTCCACAAGAGGCATGTGCTTCACACCATAATCTCAGAAATAAGAAAACTGACTAAATACATTTGCTCAACTTGAGCTACCTTCAGAGCATTAAGGGACATCTTAATGGAGTGTCGGCATGCAGCACTGGATGGACCTGCAAATCACAGGAAACACTGTCAGAGCAACACCAGTGCTCCGATCATGTTATGGTCCCCACACACACGGGCAGCGGTACAAAAACGAGTGCTCTGATGCAGCTGGCACAACCAGTAACACTCAGAAAAAGAACCGAAGGACCTCGAAATCACATTTAAGGTGTTTTCCTAATTGTACTGCATATTAGGAGACCAGTGAATGCACAAGGGGGCCCTGGGAATTCACTGTCCCAAAACTCTGGAGAAAAGACATTAATCAAAGGACCTGAGTAGCATCAGTATTTTGAGCACCCAATGAATGGCTACATTTAGATCACCTTCTCATCAGGGCCACATAGGTTTACAGCTTTAAAAGCCTAAAGACAGGCAAATATCTTATTAAAATTTTATCTCAGACAGCTCATGCAGCAGAATTTTTGCCAATACGTCTTGTAGGGCAAGAGAAACAAAGGAGGGAAAAAAAGCAAATGGGACTACATCAAACTAAAAAGCTTCTTTCTACGCAGCAAAAAAGAAACCATCATCAAAATGAAAAAGAAACCCACTGTATGGGAGAATATTCACCAGTGATAAATCTGATAAGGGGTTAATTTCCAAAATATATAAAGAACTCATACAGCTTAACAAAAGGAAGACAAACAATCCAATTAAAAAATGGGCAAAGGACCTGAATAAACACTTCTCAAAAAGGGACATACAAATAGCCAATAGACATATGAAAAAATGCTCAACGTCACTACTCATCAGAGATGCAAATTAAAACATCTATGAGGTATCACCTCACACCTGTCAGAATGGCCGCCATCAACAAATCATTAAACAACAAGTGCTGGCGAGGGTGTGGAGAAAAGGGGACTCTAGTACACTGCTGGTGGGAATGCAGACTGGTGCAGCCACTATGGAAAACAGTATGGTGTTTCCTCAAATAATTGGAAATGGAACTGCCATTTGACCCAGCTATTTCACTTCTGGTAACATATCCTAAGAAGCCTGAAACATCAATGGAATACTATGTGGCTGTAAAAAAGATGGATCTCTTATCCTTTGCAAAAGCAAGGATGGACATGGAGAGAATTATGCTAAGTGAAATAAGCCAGTCAGAGAAAGACAAATATCACATGATCTCACTTACATGTGGAATATAATAAAAAATATAAACTGATGAACAAAATAGGTCCAGAGGCATGAATGCATAGGACAGACTGACAGATCTCGGGGGGGGGGGGGGGGACAACGACAGGATGAGAGTAACCAAAGATTAACCATATCTGTCTATGCATAACCCATGGAAACAGACAATAGTGTGGTGAAGGCCTGGGGTGGGCGGGGCCTGGGTGGAGGGGAGATCAAGTGGGGTGAGAAATGGGGGACAACTGTAATACTGTCAACAATAAAAAATAAATTAAAAAGAAAAGAAATGGACATTCAGAAAAACATTTTTGTGTGTGTTCATACATCTTTTCTCCGTTTTCTTATCAGTCACTCAAAGAAACAGAAACAAAAGATGTTTCCCTCCAGGGCCTAATGAGTTGTTGGTGTTTATCAATTTCCACGCTCATAATCCACAGTATCTGAGGATACTTCACAATCCAAATGTATCTGAGGAACCAGCTGTGAGGTTAGAATGTGAGAATGCGAAACTTCTAAAAGATGGTGTACACATGGTCTTTCTTAAGGCGTCTGGGGGTCGCAGAACAGAGACAAAGGCAAGCTTCCCGCGGCTCCTATGGGAAGGAAGCCAGACAGACCGGGGACAAGTGGGCCCCCAGGGACACTGGGCCATATGACTCATTTGGTGAATACAGAACCAAAGAAGTGACAGGACCTGCTCAGAGCCATTCTCAAGGTCACCATACGGCATATTGTAGGACAAAAGTATCACTTTGGAAAGGCTCCCTGGGATCCATTAACCCAAGGATAGTTTTTTGAAACAACTGAGTTAGACCGAACAAGAGTGCTGGCCGTCTCTGCCACCAGGAGAAAAGTCAGGTTTTCTTAACACACACACACACACACACACACACACACACACACACACACACACGCTGGTCCCCATTACTTTCCACCAAAGGGTAAATGGGGTCAAGGCCAAATAAGCGTTTACGTTTTCCTCTCCCCTCCATACACTGGACACAACACAGTGGGTGACCTACTCAGCACATCTCACGTCGGCCCATTCTGCCGGAACCTGACACCCGCCCACCCGCAGTCAGCACAGCGTCAGGCCCCCACTTCCAAAGCCTCCACAAATTGCATTTTGGGTGACATCATGACATTGATCATGTCAAGACTCTCTGAAGTGATTTCTTTTTGGCTTCAGCCAAATGTTTCATCTGTCCTAAGAGGAAGCAGAAGGGAAACAGAAAAGGGGAGAGGGTGATAAAGGAAAGAAATATAAAACCCTTGGAGAAGCCCAGCACAGCACAGAGGGGACGGTCACTTCAGACAAATAGCAGCCAAGGCAAAGCTGGGCTTGTGTTCCCAGGTATTTCTAGGAAACCAACCCTAGTGCCCATGTTCCATGGGGTCAAGAAGAATCTGCAGGGTTAGCTTTTCTTCAGTCTCTGAGCCCGAGAAAACACCCCCATCATTCTATGAAAGTGAACCACAGACAGATGGATGAAAAGGGAGAAGTGTTCAATGTGTAAACCAGCCTCTCAGAGCCACGAAGAATCGGTAAGATTTGATAAAGAATGTGAAGCTCTGTCTCTTATGCTGTATGTTCTCATACAGGAGCCGTAAGAAAAAGTTAAAAATGACAAAACATGGCCCAGTATGAAGAAGGAACATTCCAATGGATAGCGGTTTCAGAAGATGGAGGAAGTGATTACTCAACTCAGAGAAGTATCCTAGGACAGGCTAGACCATACAGCTATAATATATGTAGCTATATATTCTGTGGTCTGGAGAAAGACACAGGCTGCCTGAACCGGGGCAGATAACCTTCACAGTCACCCCAACACTGCATTTCCAGGTCACTTGCTTTCCCTTAGGTTGACAAATTTGATCATATACTCAACTGGGTAAAAGCCAACAATCTCACAATGGATTGAAACTACGTTATATATTTGACGTAGCTAGCTCAAAGCTAAATAACGAAAAGAAAAAGAGAGGAGGAAAAAGAAAACCAAAAGATCTTTTACTCTAGGAATCCGGGTTTGTGTTTATGCTCCACGTGAGGTCCAAACTGTATCTGGGCTTGAAATCCACCAAACTCGCAGGCTTTCTCGAAGGAGACAGGGTGGGAGCCGTTCAGGATATCATCCCGAGCCTGAAACACAAGAGGAAGCAAAAAGCATCAGGACCTTGGGGGAAACGACACGTCCTGTCTGCTGACGCGCCCCTGCACCCGAGTGCACCCAGCCTGTGGAGTGAGGGGAAGGGTGCTGGCCAGCTCCGGTGATGCATCCAGGACTCTGCTGATTGTAGCACAGCAGGATTAAGGCAAAAAGAAAACAAGTCTTTGCCCAAAACTACCTATAAATGGGCAGCAGCAGCAGTGTCCAGTGTGTTAAAGCTAAAGCTTGGGTACATTCTAGGAAGGTAGAAGTGGATCATGAAAAATAGAGGCAAAGAGAAACCCTTGTGAAATGATCACATTCATAGAGGGGGGAGGGAAGAAATGCAGTATACTTTTTATGACCCTACCTCAGAAAGTGAACAGAAAAATTACCTAGAGGTAAAATCAACCCAAACCCCACCTCAAGATAAATAAGGAGGGAGCTAGTCAGACACAGGAATGCAAAGCTGCTGACATGTAGGGGAAGTGATCAGCAAACACGCAGCCTCAGGATCAGAAACTCACTGTGTCTGAGCTCTTCTCAGTTCTTGACCCATCACTGCTGTTGCTATTTATTCTTTTTATTTCCTTTCTCTAGCTACACAACCCCCACTCCACTCTCAGATGGACGTGCCAAACTGCGGCTCTGAGCCTTAAACAAGCACCATTTTATTGCCCTATCTCCTTCCTTCTAGCCTCTTTCTTCCTAGCTCTCCTTCTACACCATTCCTCCATCCACGAACTCAAGGATCGGCAAAGCTTTCCTGTAAAAGGCCAGAGAGTAAACATACCAGAGCATGTGGGCCCTGCTGCCTCTGTCAGAACTACCGAATTCTTCCACTGGGACACGAGAGCAGCCGTGGACAATACGCAGCCAATAATGCGATACATGCAGGGTTCACCGATGTGTGATATGTTAACAAATTAGCTGTGTTCTAATAAAACTTTATTGATGAACACAAGTGATGCTGTGGATGCACTTTTTTCGGTGGGGACATAGGTAGATAAATAGAAGGAAAGAAAAGGGAAGGAAGAAAGGAAAGAATAAAAAACGTGAGGAAGGGAGACAGATGGATGTTTTCTTTGAGCCCTTGGGGACTAGTGGGAAGCCCACATCTTACACCATGGGAAACCGCAACTCAGATAAGTTAAAGGACTTGTCTGAGCTCAAACAATTACTTAACAGTAAAGAAAAAAGGTTATTGAGAGAATATTGTTCAGTTAATGAGAAGTAACTGATTTTCTGACCAATATTCACTTGTATTCTAAGATGTTAGCAAAGAAAACTTGAGTGCATTTGAAGTGGTGGGCCAGTTAGGCGCCTCCAAGCCGGGCAGAGAGAGACGGTACTGGCCACCAGGTCACGATCTGGGAGGTCAAATTAAGTCCCTCCTCCGGATGGCCAGCAGCTCATGTCAAACATCAACCCGCGCCACGACCAAACACATGTGCCCTCTGGACACGGTATGCGGGACACGTGATGGAAGCCAGAGCCCAGCTCCTGCTGCACAGGCCACAGCCAGGGGCCTCCTGAACTCTCACCAACCCCAATGTCTGAGCATCAAGTACGGTACCTGAACATAAAGCAAGTTCAGCTGCACAGGGTCTCTCGAGTCCACATTCTGATCCGAGTAAAAGAATTTCCGTCTAAGCAGCAACGTTTCGTTTTCATCAACGCCTTGTTCTCTGAATGTTCGGCTGTGATCCAGCCAATTTACTGCAACACAACCACACCGATAAAAGAGCTGTGTTTATGTTTCCTCTCGGTTTGGCGGATTTATCAAAACAGCAGCATAATACAGATGCAGATTTCTATAATGCTGATATTCAGTTCCAGTTACTTCTTATATTAGAACTGTGCATTTTAACTTTGCAAAATAATTTCACGTGCCCTCATGTACCACATGACACTCTGAAAGGAAATGAGAGAAAATTCCCAGCTATTCTTAAACTTAGTTAAAGCCCCACAATAATTTATAATATGCCCCTTCCTTCTGGGGGTTAGAATAAATAAGGAAATTAGTACTTCATGCCAAGATAACCAAGTTAGCATTTTCCTTTAAGTCAAAAGTAGATACTTCAATCTCATCAGGTGAAATAACTGACAAGCTTTGAGCATAATGAGTTACCTCCAACCCTAAGCAGAAAAGAGAAAGAAAGTGAACGTAATTGGGGGGTGGAGGACACTAAGGTAGTGGGGGGTGGTAGAAACCTGCCCATGGCCCAGCTTGAACCTCACTCATTCAGAAAACGCTGGGCTGACATCGAGGTGCACTGATCACTCCTCCACTCTTTCCACAGCTCTCATTCCCACACTCCTCCGAGCTTAACACGTATGTTGTGAGTCTTTATTACAAGCCTCACTGGATTATAAACAATTCTAGCTCAGGGAATGTGTTGGGTTGACCTCATCTCCCATAGTACCTAGGAGAGTATCGTGCACATTATAAAAATCCTTGGGATTTGTCTACTAACGTCTCACTTGGAAAGAAGTATGCAACTGGAAATCAAATAAAGCAGAAAAAAAAAGAGAATGGAAAAAGGGTCAGAGGAAATGAAAGTCCCACTGAAGATCAATAAACATAATGACAATGATGACATCTTCCCAAGGCAGCAGCAAGGGCAGGAACAATGAGAGCGAGAGGGTGGGGAGGGCTGAGTGAACTGCGCATGAAGTAAGATCCTCTGGGGGCGGGGAAGGTCTGGCAGCCAGGTGCACACAGCACAGGCTTTTGGGGACACGTGGGGTGTACATAATGGCTTTTCCAAATATTAACTGTGTGGCCATAGAAAATTACTTTCCTACGACAGAATTACATTACCATTTTGTATCCCTTAAGGAAATTATGTATTGAGGCAGTGGTCATCAATGGCTGTTAACATCACAGAAAAGGAGACAATGTGATACAACTTTCTGATGATAGAACAGCAGGTCCTCAAATAACATCATTTTGCTACAACGATAATGAGATGCTATAGGATCTTAAATCTTGTTTATATCAACTGATCGATAGTAAAAGTGGTTTCCTTATACATCATTTCGCTTCAAGTCCCAGAGCCTATTGATGACATTAAATGAGGACTTACTATACACAACATCACCACATGCAGGAGTCTTTATTTTAAAAAAAATATACACATAAATCTGATCAAGCCTCCAGATCAGGGGAATTAAAAAGGAGAGAAAAACATGTTAAATGACACCATAGGTATCAACAAAATCCAGATCACACAAAATTCAATAAAAGTAGCAATCTGGTTTCTTGCTCCTAAAATTTTGAAGAAAAATAATGTAAAAGATGAAGGCAAGTTGTCGAGACTAAAAGAGGTAAGCAATGTTATCATTCAACATAATTTGAACCCCAGTTCAAACAAACTGTTGAAAAAAGATTTTTAGAAGAGAAAATGTAAGCATAATTTGTATGTTTGATATTGAGTCACTTTTTTAAGAGTCTCAATACTTTAGTGACACAGACCAAAATATTTACAGATGAAATAAAAATAAAAAAAGCAAAACAAACAAAACCACACCCAGCACCCTGCCCGGGTAGCTCAGGCGGGGAAGGGGGGGGCATGGCGAGACCACGGCCTGCATCATGCTTCCTCCCACACACTCACAGTCATCGTCCGTGTGCAGTTTGGCCTTCAACTTCTCCATTTTCCTCTCGTCTCGTAACAGTGTCCTGTCTTTTTTTAGTGTACCCGTCCCTTCCTCTTTCTTTTCTTCAATTGTTTCTTGGATTAAAGAATATTCTTCATAGTTTGTTATTCCTAAAAATATAAATTAGGTTATATTAGCAGTGACCACACAGTGCTCTCTCCCCTTCGGCGTGGGTCCTGTAGTATCCAAGGAGTCCCAGGTGGCAAAGGACAGCAAGAAGCCTTACGAGGTGAGGGTTGAGGGCCACCCTTGGAGCACATAGCAAATAACTCTGGCTAAAAAGGAGCATTTTCAGATAGGCAAGTTACACTCAAAATGTCATGGTCAATTCTCCTGTCTCATTTTCAAGAACACAAGGACGAAGTAGAGAGAGATCATGCAGAACAAGGCGAGACACTGTCAAGCAAGAAGTGGCCGACATGCCCTGGCCGGTGTGGCCCGGAGGAGCCCAAGTGTTTGCAGTATGTCAGTGGGGCTGCAAATCGAGCGAATGGTCGCACCCTCGTGGGAGAGGTAGAAATCAGTGTGCTAGGCCATGTGCAAGGATACCTAGGCGACGAACTGGGGTAAGAAAAAAGAAGAGGTGTGTAATTGAAACCGAACAGAAACGGGAACCGGGGCCGGTGACCACTCACCTATCCTGCTGCAGATGGTCACCAGGAGCTCCCCGACCGTCTTGGAGTCGTCCACCATCACCGTCTTCACGGCGCCATCCAGCATGCGGATCTTCTGAGGTCTCTGTTTCTTTTTATATTCCAAAATATCCTAGGGCAAAACCACACACACAGTCCAAACTTGGGCACTTTCTTTAAAAACAAAAAGAACTTTCCCTGCCATATTCTGATTTCTTCCTTCAAAATGTTCATGAGATTTTTGCCACTAATATAGAAACTCCAGGGCTTAATAATTGCTTTCATCACTATTTCTCAAAAATCTGATAGTGACATTGCACCCAAAGAATATATTTATAGCTCATAATTACTGAAAACTAACCTCTGCAAAGTGAAAGTAGCATTATGTCCTCCTAAGAGGCTGGGAGTGATCTGCTCTGAGAATTAGTGGAGGAAAATTCCTACCGCCTTTTACAAAGACAAAAGTGTGTGTCTCCAGTGATCTCTCATACAGTTTATAGGCAATGTTTAATATCCGTGTCATGAAAGACATAAGTAAAACCCCCATAATTCTTCACAGCCATGTGGATCCCAGTGGAGGTGGTGGTCATTGCAATGGCAAGGCCAAATAGGGGTAATATGTTTGGGAGTTGTTTTTAAATAGAGACTTTTTTTTTTTTTTAACTACACGTCTTAAAATAGAATTACGGAGGGGAAAATTAGCTGGCAAACGCACTTCCCTCTTGCGTTACGAGATACTGACCAATCTGATACACACATTCCATGCGCCAAAACCCAGTATCTCGAAGGCTCAGCTGAACAGAACATTTAACACTTTTTACTCACTACCTCTCCCCCCTTCTATGGCACAACTGTTTGTACAGGTAGTTATTAAACTTACATCTAACATGAACTTCCTTTTATAGAAATAAAACATAAATTAAGAGTCCATCTCTGGCTACCCTTAGGATTATATTATTGTCCCTCCAATCCATCATTACTTTCTATCACCATTCACCAGGATACTTTCTACATACTTACAGAAAAATACTGCATTTTCTTTCATAACCACCAAGTCCAACAAGGGCACATAGAAACAGTTTTAAATACTAACCCCAAATTGCTTTAATTATTCCGCAGAGTTTCAAGAATTTAAACTGCTGATATTTTCTACTGCTACCTGGACAGCCCTTACAAAGTATGTGACATCGAGACTATTAATAAGATGCCCTTGAAGCAAAATTAATTGTTGGGTCTCTCCTTTTCTTTCAAGCACAGTTATGTTGGCTTCTATAGAAGGCTCAGGAACAAAGTGATGAAAAAAAGAAAACGAGATCAGCCACATACCCCATTTCGCAACATGTAGTAATCCAGTGTTCTGCCTGCTTCCAGCCAAATTCCTTTCCTGGGGTCTTCATCGGAGAGAAACAGCCCATAGTCAGAAGCTGGAGGATGAGCAGAAAGAAACACAGAAGATAAAGTGATGCTGAAGCCATCACTGACAGCCAGGGCCCGAGTCTGCTGACTGGGCAAGCGTGCGAGTCCTCCTGCAACAGAGAAGGTCTCCTTACGACACCACGAGCCGCCACTGGGCCTGGAGCAGAGGAGGAAGAACCGAGCTGCAAAGCCAACACCCTCAGGCAAGATTTATGTTTCCCAAAACCAGTGGGCAGTAGTTGTGTTCGAATTGAAGAAAATAGCAAGAACAAAGCAGTCCAAATTTCTTCCTGAATCTGGCTTTGCTCCTTATTACTTGCTACAAAAACCAGGCCAAAACCCTTGAGGAATGACGAGAGACAGAGAAGCGAAGGAAGAGACCATCTAAGCCCAAGGCCGTTTGGGCACAGAGGGGCTTGTGGGGCCTTTGCACTTGGAACAAAGCCTCCGTCATCTGGACCTAGCATGACGGGAGGTAAGTAGGAGTTCCCTGGGAAATGAGGCCTCTGCTCTCCATGTCACCAAAGTATGAAAAAAGCTGGAAAATTCAAGTCCATGTTCTCCAAAGAAATCCCCTTATCTGATCGGGGAAGTTCAAAGGGCGGTAGCAGGAGAAAATCAATATCATGTCCTAAGGACTTGTCTCTTTCTTAGTGTGACTGAAGGAACCCTCAGGGACTCCTGAGGGTTCAACCCTACAGAGCTCCTGTAGTTTCTCAGCAAAACCCCTTCAAGATCTTAAATGGTTTGTACCTACTAAGCTATAAAGCAATCCAGCCCAAAGTGGGGAGGGAGCCTGGGAGGAAAACAGCACCGGACAAGACAAGACACCAGAAATGAATGAACAACCAGATCTTGAAGCAAGCTTGGGGAAGTGAGCAAACTGTATTTCTGGGTAATCTAGAAATAACAGAATGTTTCCGAAGAATATAAATTATGCTTTAGACCTAAAGGTCGGCAGTTTTGTAAGAAAGAGAACTTTGAAGACGACCCGTTCTACGTGTGATTAGCTTTGATGTCATGCTTTATTTTTACGCTTCCAATTTTTGAGATAAGTCTTAAAACACTTTCATGCTAAAGGTTTATCAACGTGGGAGTAGTCACAGTTTCTCAAGTGTCAGGCAAATACTCACTAAATAAAGGAAGGACATGGAGAGAGAAGACAGGGAAATGGAAAAATTGTACAAGCGGCTTTTGTTTAAATTTAGATTAATGGGGGTCAGTGGTTTAACTAAATACTAAACAAAACACATAAAACAAATGTCTTTTTTAAAAAGGTTCGAGATAAAATGTATAAAGCCCCTTCAAAGTGCTTCGGATGCAAGGCTTGCCCTGGGTCCTGAGGGCATCCCGGTCTCCGCCAGCTGCTGCCAATGGCAAGTCTTCATGCACGCGGAACAGGGCTCAGCACCCACAGGACCAGGAACTGTTACAGCAGCTTCTTTTGTGCTTTAGAGGTAAGTGAGAAGGTGCATCAGAGTGACCTGTAAACCACCGAGCATGATGCTGACACCTGGGAGGTCAAGACGATGGGCACCCTCAGTGGCAGACGTCGCTGTCATCACACGTCTCACACGGGAAGCAAGTGGCGTCCGGGCTAAGAAGGCATTTGCAACACAGACACTAGTGGGCATGCTTACCATTCAGAGCCTCCATTTCCCTCCCCACTAAGCCAAGAACATACGGATGCATTTCCAGAGACCAGCGAGTAAGCAATGGCTACCTTGGCCGGTCTGTGCCTCGGGCACCCGTTCCCGAATGAATCGACACGCGTCGTACACGGCCGTGGACGGCTCGAACTGCATGGTCTTCACCACGTTGCAGTGGCGGACACAGATCTTTAAGGACAGGGCCACCATCTTCCCAGAGGATGTGAGGACTCTCACTCAGAACACCTGGAAAACAGAGACAATCCCTGACAGTCAGGATAACTGTCCGTCTGGAGGAAAAAACAGTGGACTCTGTATCAGCTTTAAAAACCAAGAGAACAAAACGGCAATTGAAGTGAATACTTTGAATAAAAACACAAATTAAAAACTAGATTTTTGGTGAAATTTTAAAAATACGAGCAGCATATAGTTTCGGGGTTAACATTACCACAGTGTGGCAAGCAGGGTCCCTGGAGAGGAAGGAACTCAGAAGTGACTGAGCCCCCTTCTCTAAGGCAGCTCCCTACCTAGGGCCTCCTAAAGGGGGTCCACTGGGAGTGGAATTTCCCAGGCTACTGAACATCTGTCTCCTGAACATGCTTCTGGCAAGACCGTCAGCGCCCGGGTTGCGTCCCCAGCAGCCCCTGGGGACAGAGGAGGAGGCACCAATGCCTTCACAGGTGTCCTCATGGCAAAAGAGTTGCACAAACCACGGACCAGAAGATTTGGCTTCCAGGCCCAATCACATCCCCAGGAGACTGTAAGTCCGAGCAAGGCATTCTGGCCACTCTGCCTTAATTTCCCACAAATAAAGTAGCGACAGTGGTATCAGCCCTGCATAATTCATGGAAGAATGGAGCGCCAGACTAATGCAGAGCCATCGCTGACGAGGCCAGACGGCCCATCTGAAACACCCAGTGTGGCAGACAGCTGCACACTCTTCAGGGTCTCAAAGTAAAGAAAATGCCAATTCAGCTGTTATTTCATTCAGACCAACTCCTGGGATATTTTACTGCTCACTCAGTTCGATGACTTTAAACAGGTTTAGGCTAGGTTTGAAATACTTCATAATTTATTTTTAAAAATTAAATGCAATGATTTAGTGCCTTTACTTTGAGCTGGTGGTTTCTAGTTTATTTGGGCTACCTGCTCTGTTCAATGGCCAGAAGCTCACCCCCCGCCCGAGCCAGCCTCTATCAATGCATGCCTGGGGCACGAGGGGTAGGCATGTTCCCTGCACCTGAGAACCAGCACGGACTTACCCAGCTCCCGTCATCCTGGCACACAAAATAAACACTACAGTTAGTAGCTGTGAGAACCCTAGAGCTGCATTGGATAACACAAGTCCATGGGAATTTCAAGCACAACCTCTTTCTTCTTTTATCAGACAATCTTCTGGGACTACCCCTTATGCCCTTCCCACTCGAGAATGCAAGGGCTCGGGAGCAGTGACGTGGCCGACATGCAGGGAAGACAGCAGGCCGGCCGCGACACTAGAAACAGGTGCCTCTAGGGTGTCACTTCTCAGCTTGATTGATTGCTAGCTTCCTAACAACAGGTGACTACAATCACTTGGTTACAGAGGACATTTTTAAACAGATGCTTTTAAACAGATTTTTAAACACCACGGGCAGGGTGTATACACACTCTCATGAAGCAACCATTCAGGCCACCCAATTACAAAGTCATTCTGACCTCTATGTACATTCTGAATAAATTCTGTCTGTGAAAATGTGAGAATATTTATCACTTGAGAAATGTTAAGATATACTTCTCAACAAACAGCAGTGTTCAGTGGGAATCTGCCCCAAGCTGAATGAATTTACTACAGCCTGGGCGGTGGCTAGATTGTGGACACATAGAGAAGTTCAAAATATCCCGTGATTTTCCATCTACAATACCAAGAACTTTTAAAGCTAAATATAAAAGACTCTATCCAACTCTGTTTGTGCAGGCACATTGAACCAACCAACAACTAACTCCCCAAGATGGGAAAATAAAACTGAAACTAGAAATAGATACATTTTCTGTAATGTAGATCACTCGGCGGGATAGCTCGTCCCCTGGCGCTGGTGACAACTTGGGACTTCATGAACTGCTGAGAGCTATGAGCATAGATGGTGATAAGATTCAGTGGGGAAGGCCACGGAACCAATGTCGTCATGGATGCTCCTTACGGGATGCACCAGAGAGGATGGGATGATTAGTGTCCCCCATCCCTGGGAATAGGAAGCAGCAGAAGGGTCCCTGCGTGAAGGCTGTTCCTCCAGGGCTAGTAATGAGGCTTTCTGAACAGCAAATGAACATTCCCTATAGCGAAGCAGGGAGGTAGATTCAATCAAAAGGAACGAGAGCCATGACATGAAGCCACAGCAGGACAGTCAACACGGGCGCACGGAGGAAGCAGAAGACACCCATAGGCGCAAGGACAAAGAGGCCAACGGAAACGCAGACAGAGCAGGGAGACCACAGGCCGGAGGCTGGGAACACAGGAGAGAAGCGTGGGGAGCTGGGAAGCAGAAGGGGGAAAGAGAAGCATAAAAAATAGAACAATGAAGGAAAATCTCTATCCAAAACAACTGGGAAAAAGAAGAAGCTGCTGGAGGCACAGGTTGGGGTGACTAGTCTCTGATGAATTTGTCTGGGATGTATCCAGTGGAAAAGTGGAAGAGAGTCAGAAACAAATCAGGGGACATAACAGGGGGTGGGAGGGTGCTGTGGAATTTAAGTCATTGGAACTAAAGATCATCTAGGGAGCGAGAGAGAGAGACCCAAAGACTGAGTCCTGAGAAGACACTCTAAATCAGGACAAGGAGACGGACCTGATGAGGAGGCCCACTGGTAGGTGAGGGAGGAGATGGAGACAGGGTGGGGGGTAAGAAGGTGCGGCCAGCAGGCGGGAGAGACCAGCAGTGCTGACTGCAGGCGCGATCGGGGAGCGGAGGACACAGCAGCTGCCTCTGGCGGCCTGGAGATGTCTGGCCGAGGAAAGGGAGCTCTGTGGGGGCATGAGGCCAGGCAGCAGGCTCAGGAGCGGTGAGGGGCAGCTGGCACAGCAGGTACAGACCATCTCCGGGAGCTGCTGGAGGGGGTAGAGGAGCGGCGGTAGCTCTGATTTAGGCTTTCATCCAGAAGTACGCATCGCAGCGCTGCTGCCAACTCCACTTCTACACATCATCTACGTAGGCATGGTTTCCCCCAAGTGTGGTCCCAGGGCCAGTCCCCAGACAGCTGGGAGCCCTTCCTGGAGGCAGGTGCCTCCACACAGGACCTCCCCTCTGGCCCCGTCCGGGCTGCTGCCCGGGTCTACGTGAGAGCAGAGGAGCAGGCAGTCTTGGTTCGAGGGAAGGGCGCAGGACTAGGAGTCTGTGGTTCAGGTAGTGCCAGGCCCACGATGCCTTGGACCTCTGCGCCCCATTACCTCCCTTCTCTCCTCTTCAGAGAGCAGGAAGCCACCGCTCCCACGAAAGGAGCTGCCCAGAAGACACTCGGTGTTTGGCCAAAAATTCCCATAGGATCCCTTTGTCTTCACAGCTTAACATCTCACCACGGAGGCCATGGGACAGAAGCCACGATCCTTAGTTCAGAGTAGACACTCAACAGAACAAGGGACACCAGAGATTCATTACAAGGTTCATGTTTTCAACTTCTGTATCATCTCAAAAACAACCACTGCAAAAGCAACACATTACCCAGAAGCACCAAAGCCCCAAGTCAGTCATTCCAACGAGCATTGCAGTGGTTGGTTGGCAATGAAGACTCCAATTTCTTCTTCTTTCTCTCAGCTCCCTGTTTTATTATGACTCAGTGTTCCCAAGCGTGAAATGAAAAACAAGACCAGCAGTTTCCTTCATGGAAATGCTAAAAAATGCAAATTACGTACATGAAGAATGATTTATAAACTTTACAAGTATGTATAAAGACAAGGTACTTTTATCATTATCATGCAAGAGGATCGCCCACAGAAGAAAAGCCCAGTGAGATCTGCAACCCAAGTGCACGGAGATTTCATCATCGCCCCACAGGGAACAGGGCACTGAGCCCTGTCTAGCACCTCCCACCACAGAAGGAGACACTTGCAAAACAGACACTTGCTGGAATTAAGTGCCCTGACTTAGGACAGAAAGAAGGCAGAATTAAAGCAGACAGCAAGTAGAAATGTCAACTAAAGATGAGTATGTATTCTCAACACCGGGGAGAAGTCTCGCTACATAACCACGACAGCCCTGAGAAACCATCCGCTGGGACAACAGGCCAGGTGAGGGCTCGATGCCCCCTCTCCGCTGCGATGTTTGCAGGGCAGCACAGCATGAGACAGCAACCGGCCCTCAGGTCCACTGTTCTGTGCCCTCACCCCCTCTGCTCATTCTTGCCTTTGCAGGCGGGGAGCCTGAGAGAGCTGACCAGTTTCCCCTTCTGGTTTGGCTGCGAGAAGGCTCGGAGCCAGTGGGGGTCCTGTTTTAGTTAGAGTCCAACCCACCTCTCTTTTATGATCCTATCCCTGTTATTTTTTTTCCGTTACCCCAATTTGAATGTATGCTATCTTGTTGGACCTTACGTCCACTTTTTGTTTTTGTGCTAAAAGACAGGGCATAAATTCATTAAAGGTGTATTACTTTTCTTTTCATAATCGTTCCCACTCTGACAGTTTTGCCCTAATTTATGTGTGAAGGTCGCCTGGCCCAACAAAAACCCTCTGTGCCATCCGCTGTGGAAGATGAGCCAATGGAACCAGTGGTGAAACCCAGACGTTCTCGTTCTAAGGTCAACACTTTCCACCCCAGGGAGCTGTGAACAGCCCAGCATGATGGCAGCAGCCTCACCCAGTCCTCCCTGGGACAAACAAGCCCAGCTCGGCCAAGGGCTCCTCCTGTCCAGAAGAAATGCCCACTATTGGTCAAGACGAGCAGCCACCCCTTGGATCTCTTCCCTGGTAACGAGGGCCATGAGGTGCTCCAACCCGGGCCTGCCTTCCCAGCTGCCACACTGATCTGGTTCCGTAGCTGCAATGTGCCTCAGTCGCCTCCTCCGTAAAGCGAGAGACGATGGTGGATCTACCGCAAGGGTGCTGGGGGACGGAATACGTAATACATGTCAAAGGCACACAGAAAGCACAGGTCAGGGTTTGTTACTGGACAAACACAGGAAGCAGCATTCTGTATTCAGCTACCACCTGAGCTCCAAACCACTTCATTGTTCATTTTACATCTGTTAATATGAGATATTATAGGCATCAGGGCGCAAAGACAGAGAAGATTCCTGTCTAGGTGGCGCTCACCTCCCAGTAACCCTATTCATGACACAGTTCCTGCGTCCATCCTTATTCAAGTCACATGACATGCCTTGGCTAGACGCAGAACTCTTTGAGGAGGAGCTGTGAGGCTGTGTGTGTGGAGTAGGTAATTCCTAGCACCCAGACTGTTCTCTAAGAGGCCAGTCGGATTCCCTCAACCCAAGAGCACAAAAGAAAGAAATGACGCCCTATGGGGCAGGGCTGGCATCACAGTAAGACCCTGTGCAAGGGCAGCCTGTGGAGCAGAGGTATGCCGTCCGGCTGGCAGGACCACAGGGCCAGGCCACCATGCCCCAGTGGGACCCTGGCTCTTCAAGAGAATAAGAGCTGCCCCCATCCATCCCCGTCCTCTCTCTCCAGCCACTGACTCGATTCTGACCCACCGGAAAATGGCTGCATCAAATTACAGTGGTGGTACCTGCCCCCCTTCTTTCCGTCTGCTCCCCGCTCAGCAGGTGAAATACAGCCCTGTTTGATAACAGCGCGCATCACATAACCAAATGTCAGCATAAAACATAGGCCTCTGTAAAAGCGATCGTTGGTCTGAGTTTACATCTCGGCCTCCTATGAACAAGGCTGCTCTCAAAAAACTGCCCTGGAAAGAGCTGCCCTTCTCTCCAGCCCTTACCAGCTCCTCTACAAGGGACGAGCAGGAATACTCCATCTGGCCTGTAAGAACCTGTACACAGCTACCCAAGTGTCTCCAAACAGACGCCAGCATCTCACGCGCTCCCCCGTCTTGCTCTCCTGGGCTGTCTGTGCTCAGGCACCTTTTAGGTAACATTCAGACTCCATGTCCTCAGCCTGCCAGGCACACATGCGCACCTGTCGGTCACCATCTAGGCACGGAGTCAGGGCAACAATTTACTGGGGGTCAGGTGCCTTTAATTCAAGGAAGGGCCAGGAAAACAGAAGGCCCAGGGTCTTATTCTGGTCCCACCTCCAGTCTAGCTGTACCAGAGGGCCGAGGCCTTCCTTAATAATCGTGTCTCCTTGCTGGCCCCCAACACCTCTTCCCAACTACTGAGAGACCAGAGGGCAGAGTTGAGAGAGACTCCCCTAGTCTCCACATCCCCAACTCATGAGAGCACTAGCTAACAAGCAGCTCAGGCAAAATAAACGAGCACAGCTGATGTGATTTTTCCACGTGGCTAACTAGCTCACTTACAAAAGGACCAGCAGGATCATGCTCCCCTTTGCAACCAGAGTGGGGAGACCAGAAAACCAGACAGAACATTCACGTAAGAATCTGTCTTTAGTTCTCCCTCAGGGAGGCATAGGAGGCCAGGACAATCATTTGCCTTTGAATACTTCAACTACAAATAAGTCATCGGAAGGTCAGGTGATAAAGGGCAAACGTGATTAGCCATCCACGCACGTGTGAACTTAGTGGCAGGCCAGGTAAGTCAATAAAAATTCCAACCAAGTGACTGGCACACAAGGCTGCTTTGCAAACTCCAGATAAGCCCCTTAATCCACAGGGCTACCACTGTGTAGTCTTGTCTGTTCCCAATACAACAGTAATGAGATCCATACACACAGTACCAGGAATACATTTGCCCTGAGAAGTCCATCTTCTCCACTGTCCTCTGAGAGCAAGGGTTGTAGCATTACAGTCACCTTTGGGTCTTGAGGCCCTAACACAAATGATGATAAATAAATGTTTGTGGAATCAACATGTACTCCATGGAAAGATTTAAACATATTTTTAAAAATCAATCATTAGGAATTATTTATATTAACATCATAACTGAAGGATGAACAGAGAGCAAACACCCAGCAAACCCAACTATTTCTACTCATCAAAAACCTGTTCTGCCCTGGCCAGTGTGGCTCAGTTGGTTGGAGTGTCATCCCATGCATGGGGTGCTGCAGGTTCGAATCCTTGTCAAGGCACATACCCAGGTGGCGGGTTCAATCCCCAGTCCCAATGCAAATGGGAGGCAACCAATCCATGTTTCTCTCTCTCTCTCTCTCTCTCCGTTCCTCTCTCTCTAAAATAAAAACATATTAAAAAAATAAAACAAAAAAAGAGCCTGTTCCATGGACCATACCAGCTCAACCTCGTGGCTTACGAGTTGAAGTCCTTCGATTTGGCAAATGAGGAAGTCAGACAGGAAACACAGCCACGTCAGTCAGGAAGACTTGACGATCCCGAGGGCGGGGACCGTGTGCACTGCTTATCATAGCACCTGCCACAAAGAAGGACTTAATATGGTTTATTTACTGCATGGATGGCGGGCGTCAGCTTTTCTATCTCCGTGAAGAGAACCAACAAGCACGCTTACAACATGGAATCAGAGTCATGTGAAAGGACCTTGGATACTGCTTTCCATTTTTAGATGAAGAAACTATAATTTTGAGATCAAAAGACCTTCTGAAGGTCACGCTGCTAGAAAAACACCACCAGACCATCCACAGGGCCAGAATGAACAGTCAGCTATGCACATGGTGAGACTGGAGCCCACCAAGGATTCGGCTCCTGGTACTGTCCCCTAAAATCCCATCATTGAGGATACTGTTGGTCATAAAGACCTGCCCCAGTTAAACCCCTCTGTAAAAGCAGGTATCTGCCTTTATCAACTACCACTGTCTCGAAAGGTTACATTTCAGAACCTTTCAGACAAATCAGTTAAAGATGATACCTACTGGCCAGGGAATGCTGAGGAGGCGGGGTAGTCTACTGCAGACCAAGCCAGAACCCCACACTGCGAGCAGACGAGCAGGAAGAAGACCTGCTCAAAGGAAGGGAAGCAGACACCTTGTGTTCATAGTGTTATAATACTGCTTGGAGGCAATGGTTTTTTGTTTTTGTTTTTTATCCTCACCCGAGAACATTTTTGCATTTATCTTCAGATACAGCGGGAAGGAGAGAGGGGGAAGAGAGAGAGAGAGAAACATCAATGTGAGAGAGACACATTGACTGGTTGCCACCCACACGACCCCAATTGGGGCCAGAGACAAACTGCAACCGAGGTACGTGCCCTTAGCAGGAACTAAACCTGGGACTCTCTGGTCCGCAGGCCAGCACCCTAACCGCTGAGCCAAAGCCCTAACTGCTGAGCGAAACCAGCCAGGGCTAGAGACAATTTTTAATGCATACAGCATTTTGGAAGGTATGGGCAATCAGCTTCAAACTGCATAGCGCAAGGGTCAGGGCCCCCACCCACCCACTTACACTGTAAGAATGCTCCATTTTAACAAAAATGATGTATTTTCTATCTCAGCTGCGACTGCCTCTGTTTCAACCTGGGTGGCCTACGTCTGAAATGCACTGCCCTTTTCTCTGGTTCTTCCCGGTCACTCACCCTTCAAGCTCAGCATCAAGCTTTGCTTCTGTAAACTCATCCTTCCACCACCCCGGCCGGCAGGACCCCTCTCCTCTCCTAAGCTCTCTGCACACTCCCATCTGGAAGCCTCGCTCCAGTGGCAGCCCTCCTAGGCTGCCGTCTCCGGGGAACCAACGGGGCGGCCATGCCTGGTGTGCGTGGGTGCTGACGAGTTCCGTGGCTCTTGCACAGATGACTCTTCCCCTGAGGGGCTCAACAGGTTACAGGGTAAAATAATTTTTATTTATTTATTTATTTTTTACATTTCCATTTCACAGAAACAAACAGAGGATGTGGAGGACAGGTGCATTCCTGGCCTGTGTGTGGAACAGACTGTCATTTCCGTCAGACCAGGAAGAAGGCTGAACTGGCTCCCCAGGGCCCTCTGCTCACCTGTGGTGGCCGACACACATCTCACTCCTCCTGGGGTCTACCTGCCAGTCCTGCTATTTTCTTCCTCGTACAAGTTACAGAAGGAAGAGAACTCTGAATTGAGCTTTGATTTTGGATTCTTTTATAACCTAACGTATTCGAATGATTTGAGGCTGTTGTAAAAACAGATATGATAGAAAAAGCAAAGGTCAGGTCCAAGGAAAAAAACAAACAAGAAAAATAAAAGTGAAGGTCAAGATCAGGACCACTGTGAATTATTTACCATTCATTTGGCTAACTAGGAATAAACTCATCTCATTATTGTTATTTTTCTTTCTGGCCCTCGGTAACAAGCCCATAGGATCCCAGGAAAGCAGATTCTCTAGGCTACTGCCAATGCTAATAAACACAAGCTTCGTCACCAAGGCACACCCCACCGGGATGGGTACAGATAGCCTAGCTTTTACTTGGGGAACATAGAAAGCTTTGTTCTACAATGATCTGGAAATAAATATTCAGTGTGTTCCAGATTGAACTTGGAAGAATGTGTGAAAAGAGCTTCACAACTTCCTTCTCAGGTCACCTTCTTCATGCCTGGGCTAAATTTAATGTTCGAATAGCAGCGTGGACTTGGATTGTGACTTGACAGCTCAGACTACTGTTTGGTCTCACTTTAGGAACAGAAGACATCTCGCGCTTCCCGGCCTCCCTCCTGCACTGCGAGGTCTTCACTGCTGCCGCGGGCCAGGGGGAAGGGCTGCAAACCCACAGCCTCACGCCTCCCTCAAAAGGGCAAGAGTGCGCGTTGAGGCAGTGATAAATTCTGAAGAAAGAGAGAATATTAAAAACATATGCCTGCCACTTAACCTACTTTAATCCATTTACCATAAATCAGAAGGGCATTTTTATTAGAGCCCAGATCTAAAAACCTGGCACTTACACAGAGAACGGAAACAAACCTAAGAACTTAACCAAAATTTATGTTTCTGGAGATTCAGAATCCATCAGCATATTAGCATAGTACCAATCAAGCATTCATGCACAAGATTAGATTTTCCAAAGGATCCTCATTTTCCGTGATTATTTATTTTGAGATCATACTCATTTTATATCTAAAAACTGCAATGTTTCAGTTGCACTAAACATAGCCTGAGGTATCCCCAATCTCAGATGTAGACTTCCAGATCTCAGCGGGGTATTTAAGTCTCTGTAGTAACTTCCCCATTCTCCTGAATGTAGGAAGTCAAAATACATATATTTTCTAAAATTTCTTAAATAACAATAGCAGCAAACATATATAAGCAATTATGTGCCTGACACTGATTCAAGCCATTTCTATAGGTCAATTCATTGAGTCTTCAACCTATAATCCCAGGCTAAGGGTTCAGACCTCATCAAGGTAAGGCAACCACAACATAGTGGTTATGGGGCCTGACAGAGGTCACTGAGCTGGGGACTCTGCCTCCTACTGTGTGTTGATTAAAACAGGAAGAAACATGGGAAAATATAGTGCTTGTGTTAGGTGAGCGGTGAAATGGGTGAAATGTGTATTGTTAATGTCTTTTTTATTTTATTAACAATTGAACTGTCGCATATTGCATGATTACATGCCACACATAGAACTAAGCACTCTACTTAGTGATTCATTGATCGAGGCGCCATGTAGCCTGGATAATCAGGCTTAGGAGGCTATGTCTCCTAAGTAACAGGCCACACAGGAGGAAGGGGAGGCTTAAACCCAGGTCTGTCAGAATCCAGACTTCCACATCTGGCCACACCCCACCCAAAGATAAGCTCTGCTGACACTTGGACACCGCCTCTCCCAGTGCTGATGCACACTTTTATGTAGTTGAGACGGCATGCTCTGATAATTCTGTGTTCTGGTTCCCCCCATTCTGATCACACAATGATTCTTTCCCACAGTACTGCAAACTTATTAGCAACAATTTTTTTCAAGTTAATCTTACCCGAGGACATTTTTTGCTTTTTAGAGAGAGAGGCAGGGGGGTGGAGGGAGGGAGGGAGGGAGGGAGGGGGAGAGAGAGAGAAAGAAAGAAAGAAAGAAACATTGATGTGAGAGAGACACATTGATTGGTTGCCTCCCACACGAGTTACAACTGGGGCCAGGGATCAAACCTGCAACCTAGGTACGTGTGCTCGACTAGGAATCGAATCCACGACCCTTCAGTGCATGGGCTGTTGCTCTAACCAATGAGCAACACTGGCCAGGGAAGTTTTAATAGATAAATAATATTGGAATGCAAGGCAGCATCATTTGTGTAGCTGAATCTTTGTTTTCGTGCATATCAGCTAATTGTAAGTTTTTATTATTATAAATAAGGCTGCAATAGGATTTTTCTATTTAAAAACTTTGCTCTTCAGAGTCTCTTAAGCTAGATTTCACTTTTTAAAGGAATCAGTATTTTTAAAGAGCAACCCAGGCCTGGCTGGGGTGGCTCAGTGGTTGAGCGTCAACCCATGCACCAAGAGGTCACTGGTTCAATTCCCGGTCAGGGCACATGCCCAGGTTGTGGGCCAAATCCCCAGTGGGGGGCATGCAGGAGGCAGTCAATTGATGTTTCTCTCTCTCTCTCTCCCTCTCCCTTCCTCTCTCTCTAAAATCAATAAAGAAAAATAAATTAATTAAAAAGCAACCCAGAAGATATTGAGAAAATGTGAAAAAATGAAATCTGAAGGTACAGATGTCAGCAGTTTGATTTATGGGTTAGCTAAATGAATATGCATTAACAGCTGGGAATGCCAATCATCAATCTAGATTTTATAGTTCAGGCTACCCCCTGGAACAGTCCTGCCGGCAAGGGCCTGGTTGCAAGCGACCATACCAAAAGACAGAACTGACAAAGGCAGGATCCCATTAGGGGAAACCATACGGCGTGCGCAATAAAGCAGATTTACAAAAAAGAAGCACAGGAAAGATAGATGCTTAACATACATTTAAAATAGATTGCGAACACTGGAAAATGCGAACACAGACAGACAGCAGAAAGGCTCGCGCTAGACTTTACTAAAAAAAAAAAAAAATAGTGTGGATGTGCACAATAAATATCAAAGCTCTGCTTTCTGTCAACCCAAGTTTCTAGAACTGCTCAGTGGATCGAACCAGAGTACAGAAAGATATTAACTAAATGGAAGTGCTATGGAGTACCATTTTCCTATCTTAACAGAATAAAGCCAAATAAGAAGTCCTGCCATCTCATTAGTGAGTTATGGATAATATTTACATTTCCAAATGACAAAACCAAATCAAATTAAACCTGTATACATAAATATGACTTCATCAGGCGCACAGGGAAGAAACAAACGTGTCCCCGTGGGAGAGGACGTGAAATGATGAACTCTTGACACCACAGCTGAGTACTGCAGAACATTTTAAAACATTCGTTTAAGATAGTGTCAACATTTATTACCTGTTTCTACAACCTGGACTAATTCTTGGAAAATAATTTTGAAAACAAATGTAAAACAGAAGATAAAGCTGAAAAAATAACAGAAGAAATGCAGAAAAAATAACAGAAGAAATGCAGAGACCAGTCGAGAGGAAGAGAGACAAAGGGTAAGGATCCCCAAAGACATGGCAGGATGAGAAAAGGCAAGTGTGAGCGCCCCGCCTACAGGAACAATGCTGTTTTCTCACTGGTCAGTACTGGTGTGTAAAAACTGACACTCAGCCCTGGCCGGTTTGGCTCAGAGGTTAGAGCGTCGACCTGCGGTCCAGAGAGACCCAGGTTCGGTTCCGCCTAAGGGTACATACCTCGGATGCAGTCTGTCCCCGGCCCTGGTTGCCACTCGATGTGTCCCTTTCACATCGATGTTTCTCTCTCTCTCTGTTCCTCTCTCTCCCTCTCTAACACAACTAACACACTGTTATTTCTTTAATTGTGCCCCTCCCCCAATTCATATGTTTAAATCCTAATTCCTAGAACCTCAGAATACGACCTTATTTGGAGATGAGGTATTTTCAGAGATAATCAAAGTAAAATGAGGTCATGAAGATAGGTCTTAATCCAAAAGGTGTCCCTATAATCAGGGGAACTTAGGACACAGAGATCCATGAGAGAAGACGATGTGATGAGACATAGGAAGAAGACAACCATCTACAAGCCAGAGAGAGGCCTGCACAGCCCCTTCCCTCACAGCCCTCAGAAGGGACCTTAATCTCGCACTTCCAGCCTCCAGCGCCGTGAAATAATCTCCTTTCGGTTTCCATCCAGTTTGTGGTTCTTTGTTCTGGCAGCAGTAGTGAACTAACACTCTTAGCCAGGCTAATTGTGTTCAATACAGGTTTTAATTAGTACAGTTTTCCTAATTATAGGAAATCAGTACAATTTTGACATGAATTGACTAACGGTACAATCGTCTTTTGGCATCCACGGAGGATTGGTTCTAGGAGGCCCCTGGATACCAAAATTTGAAGATGCTCAAATCCCTTATATAAAATGGTATAGTATTAGATGTATAAATGCATAACCAATGGACACAGACAACAGTACAATAAAGGCGGGGTGGGGGGCGGGAGTGGGGAGGGTGCCAGAGGGGAAAAATAGGAGGTATCTCTATAATTAAAAAATAAATTAAGTACTAAAAAATTTTTTAAATGGTATAGTATTTGCAAATAACCTACACACACCCTCCTGTATACCTTAAATTATCTCTAGATTATTTATAATACCTAACACAATGTAAATGCTATGTTAATAGTTGTTATACTGTTTGTTTAAGGAACGACAAGGAAAAAGTCTACACAATCAGTACGGACACAACCATTGCAAACCTAGGTACACAGTGCACGTCAGCAACAGCATAACTTTTTTCTCCAAATGTTTTTGATCTGTGGTTGGTTGAATCTATGGATGCAGAGGGCCGACTGGTATAGTCAAATACATGTAGAAATCTGTGGGGAAATTACATACACACTGTGTTTATGAACATGTAAACATAGGACAGATGCAGATATTGATGTAGGCAAAGACACAGGTATATGGATATATTCTTTCCAAGATCACAGAGCTAGTAAATGATGGGGAGTGGGACTCCAACCTGGGTATATCTATCTCCAGGGTCCATGGCTTTGCTACAATATCACCCCACAACCCTAGATTGCAATGCAGAAAATGCTTGTCATAGGATGGTATGATTAAATATATGTAAAATTTAGGGTCCTTACAAGCAAATATGGAAGAAACCATGCAAGTGTTTTATTGGAGTGGTAAAATCAAAAACAGAAAAACACTCAGACTTGAAAAGACCGTATATGGGTGATTACTTGTGATACAGAAGGCAGCCTGACTTAAATAAGAATCCACTAAGCAAGCCCTCTTAAGAATGCACATGTTGAGTTCCCTTGTTTGTCATAAAGTCACAGGGGATGCTGCCTTTAACTCTCAGTCCCACTGAGGATGGTGATAAGGGCCCAGACACAAGAAAGCTCAGTCTGCCCTATTATTTCAGTGGGTCTCAACTTTCTCAGGATTGGTCCCAATTTTAATATTTCATGGCCTCATGTTTAAAAAAAAATTATTTCCTCCCCCAACAGTATACATTTCTAATAATCAACTTTCCAGTTTACAGTTACTAGAGACCTTCCCCTGATAAGAATGTATAAACACTTTTTCCACACTGGCTGCAGAAACTCAAGCCAAGCAGAAGAGCACAGCTGTCCCTCTGCCTGCCTGCCTGCTCTCAGTTCTGAAATGCAGAAAGCATGCTCGAGGACCTTCCAAGCAAGGAAGCATTGCTTTACTTCCAATCTCCCTGCCTCCACCCTCCCCAAGGAAGGCAGGTGAGCACCTGCTGGGGCTGGGCGCTGGACTCCTCCAAGGGTCTCGATCCACTATCGTGGCTGCCAAACCAGGGGCACAGGAGGCAGTGACCCAGGCAGATAGGACCAAAGCCAAGACTGGAAGAAAGGAGACCTACAGGAAGCCAGAGAGACCAAGTCAGAGAGGGATTGGTAGCTGGATGGAAGGGAAGCTGGATGGGAGGGAAGCTGGATGGGCCGGGGTGGGGGAGCTGCCAAACTTAACTATTTGCCTTTTGGGGGAACATTCAATTACCTATCCATGTTCCTCTAACTGTTACTACCCTAGGTGAGAAAGGGCTGGCTAAAATTTTTTTTAACTTGTATTTATTTGCTAATTTGAGAGAGAGAGGAGAGGAAGGGAGGGGGAGGGGAAAAGAGAGCATGGGGAAGAGAGAGAGAGAGATCAATTTGTTGTTCTACCTATCTATGCCCTCATTGGTCAATTCTTGTATGTGCTCTGAGCAAGGATCAAACCTGCAACCTTAGTGTATCAGGATGATGCTACAATCAACTGAGGTACTCTGCAGGGTCTGGCTAAAGATTTCATTGCCCCAGAAAAAAAATGACTATAACAAACAATCCTTTTCTTTTGAGTTTCCTTCTTAACTTTGAAAGACATGCATAAAATTTACTGAGGGGGGAAAAAAGCCTCTTCATTCTTTTTCCCTACCAGTAACAAATCTCTCTGTGAATCAGTCTAAATGTCAAAAGAAAAAGGTATCTTCTCATGAAAATATAAATATTTATAAAACATTAGTCCATCACCCCTGAAATGTTAAACAACGCTGATTCTCCATTCTCTTCTTTATTGATTTAGTTATGTGGTACAAATAATCATAGAGAGAAAAAAAGATAATGGTAAAACTCAAGTCACCAGGCCATGCATCAAATAAATACAGACCAAAACATAATTCATTAAATTTCCTCGTGATATATTCCGAGTGCAGTAGCAGAAACAAGAAATCAGTGAACACATCCAGCCTGGACCACTGCAGAGTGCTGCTCACGCACCTTCCTCAGTGACCAGAGCCTCCGGTGTGTGGAGTTCCTCCTGAGAGACATGCTTCTTAAGGCTAAGTTCCACTCGCCTGACTGGAGCTGGTGAGAAGCAGTAGAAATATAGTGGAATGATCATGTAAACAAAGGCCCAGGGAGAAGGGTGTGTGTGTGTGTCAAGCCCTCACTCAGTTCTGGAAATGTTTGGATGGCCCTCTCAACTTTCTTGCTCTCCATTAAACTCAGATCTTAAGATTCATGTCTGTTTCCTGGATCCTCTTCTGGCCCCTAAAGTCTAGCTCCACCTGGATGGTCTGCCCTCTTCCCAAGTGATCAAGCCAACCCAGAAATAAGCAAAAACTGAGATTAGTCAGTGCCATATTTGTGGAGTTCTTCCAGTAATTATAAAAGAGGTCCCATTGTATTATCAACAAGCTCTATAGCTTGATTAAATTTTTTTCCAAAATCAATTAACATAATCATTTCAACAGACTAAAAAAGAAAAAAAAATCACACAATCATGTCAATGAATGCCAAAAAAACATCATTGTTGACAAAATCCAATACTCATTCATGATAGAAACAGTCAGTAAACTAAGACTAGAGGGGACTTTCTCAACTTGATAAAGGTCATCTACAAAAAAACTTCCAGTTGACATTATACATACTGGTGGGAAACTTAAAGCTGTCCCACTAAGATTGGGTAAAAGGCAAGGGTACCCCCTATCGCCACACCTTTTCAACATTGCACTGGACGTCCTTGCCAATGCAATAAGAGATGAAAATAAATGGTATACAGACTGGAAATTTGTCTGCAAATGAAATAAATGATCCTCTATGTAGAAAATCCAAAAGACTTGACCCCCTCCCCCCCAAAAAAGCCAACCCTCCTTGAATAAGAGATTATATAGCATGGAGGCAGCGTTCAAGTTAATATATAAAAAAATTGCTTTCCTATATCGCAACAATGAACAAATGGAATTTAAAATTAAAAACACAATACCATTCATATTAGCACCCTCCCAAAATGAAATGCTTATGTATAATCTAACAAAACATTTACAAGATCTATGAGCAAAACTACAAAACTTGGATATAGTAAATCAGATGAGAACTAAATAAATGGAGAGATATTCCATGTTCACAAAGAGGAAGACAGGATATTGTTAAGATGTCAGTTCTTCCCAACTTCATAGGTTTAATGTACTCCCGATCAAAATCCCAGCACGTTATGTTATGGGTATTGACAAAGTGGTTTTAAAGTTTATATAGAGTGACCAAAGACCCAGAATTAGCAGCAGATATTGAAGAAGAAGAACAAAGTTAAAGGACTGATGATACTTGACTTCAAGACTTACTATAGTACTGCCATGTTCAGAGTGTTGTAATAGCCAAGGTGTGGAGACATCCAGAGTGTTCCTTGATGGCTAAATGGATAAAGATAACTAAATGAAATAAGCTGGACAGCGAAAGACAAATACCACATGATATTACTTATATGTGGAATCTAAGAAAAAAAAAACCAAAATCATAGAGTAGCCAAGTGGTTGCCAGGGGCTGGGGGTGGAGAAGGAATAGGAAGAGGTTGGTTAAAGGGTACATTTCAGTTATAAGGTCTGAGGATCTAATGTATAACATGGAGGCTAGAGGTGATAATTCTATGTTGTATAATTGAAATTGTAACTTAAATGTTCTTACCAAAAAAAGGAAATATGTGAGGTGATGAACATGGTTCGTGACTTGATAAGGGAATCCTTTCACAGTACATACATATATCAAATAACTGCCTTGTGTGCTTTAACTATCTTACCATTTTATTTGTCTATTATACATCAATAAAGCTAGAAGAAAGACCATAAAGCTGCAGTAATCAAGACAGTGTGGTACTGGCAATAGAACAGACAAGTAGATCAATGGAACAGAAGCGAGAGTCCAGAAATAGAACCCCACAGATATAATCAACTCATCTTTGACAGCGAAGCAATGAAAACACAATGGAGCAACAATAGTCTCAACAAATGGTGCTGGAACAACTAGACAACCACATGCCAAAAAAATGAATGTAGTCACAGACCTTACCCTTCACAAAAATTAGCTCAAAATGAATCACAGACCCACATGTAAAATAAAACTATAAAAATCCTATAAGATAATGTAAGACAAAACCTAGATGACTTTGGGTATAGCGGAGCCTTTTTGGATATACCACCAAGGATATAATACATGAAAAAACTTATTGATAAGCTGGACTTCATTAAAATGAAAAAATTCTGCTCTGTGAAGGACAATATCAAAAGAATGAGAAGACAAACCACAGACTAGGAAAAAATTTACAAAAGACACATCTGATAATGGACTGTTATCCAAAATACACAAATAACTCAACAATAAGAAAACAAACAACTCATTAAAAAATGGGCCAAAGGCCTTAAGGGAAACCTCACCAAAGAAGACACACAAATGGCAAATAAGCACAGGGAAAGATGCTCCACATCACTGTCATCAGGGAACTGTAAGTTAAAACAATAAGATACACACCTTATTAGAATAGCCAGAACTCTGGAACACTGACAACACCAAATGCTGAATGGAGAGCAGGTGGAATAACGAACCCTTGCTGGTGGGAATGCAAAATGGCACAGCCACTTTGGAAGACAGTGGCCTCTCCTTACAAAACCAAATACCACTATACTCTTACCATACAATCCAGCAATCATGTCCCTTGGCATTTACCCAAAGGAGTTGAAAAGTTGTGTCCATATAAAAACCTGCACAGGGAAGTTTATAGAAGCTTTATTCATAATTGCTAAAACTTGGAATCAACCAAGATGTCTCTTCTAGTGAATAGATAAATCAACTGTGGCACACTCAATGCAATATTACTCAGTGCAAAATAGAAATACGTATCAAGCCATGAAAAGACATAGAGGGCCCTGGCTGGTTTGGCTCAGTTGTTAGAGTGTTGGCCTGTGGTCCAGAGAGACCGGGGTTCGGTTCCCGCTAAGGGCATGTACCTCGGTTGCAGTTCGTCCCTGGCCCTGGTTGGGTTGTGCAGGTGGCAGCCATTTGATGTGTACCTTTCACGTCGATATTTCTTTCTCTCTGTCTCTTCCTTTCTCACCCTCCCACTCTATCTGAACAAAAAAATGGAAAAATTTCCTTGGATGAGGATTAAAAAAGACATGGAGGAACCTTAAATGCATCTTACTAAGTGAAAGAAGCCAGTCTGAAAAGGTTACGTACTGTATGATTCCAACCATATGACATTCTGGAAAGGACAAACTATGGAGGTGGAGTTACACAGTGAGAGCACAGAGGACTTTTAGGGCAGTGCAACTTCTCTGTATGATATTATAATGATGGATACATGTAATAATACATTTGTCCAAATGCATCAAATATTCAGCACCAAGAGTGCATTCTTAGGTGAACTATGAACTCTGGGTGATTCTAATGGATCAATGTAGGTTCATCCTTGTTTTTAGGGCAGTGCAACTTCTCTGTATGATATTATAATGATGGATACATGTAATAATACATTTGTCCAAATGCATCAAATATTCAGCACCAAGAGTGAATTCTTAGGTGAACTATGAACTCTGGGTGATTCTAATGGATCAATGTAGGTTCATCCTTGTTTTTTTGTTTGTTTGTTTGTTTTTTAAAGGTACTATTCTGTTGCGTGGTGTTGATAATTGGGAGGGTTATGCATGTGTCAAACTAAGGTATATTCAGGAAATCTCTGTACCTTCCTCTCAATTTATTGTAAATAAAAAATTCCTCTTTTAAAGTCTCTAAAAGAACTTTTTGCATGAGATAAAGTTCTCATATTCTATTCTTATGGGTGTAATTGCTGGGTCACATGGTAATTCTATGTTTAATCTTTTGAGTGCCTGTTTTTCAAAGCAGGTGCACCATGTATGCCCACCAGATGTGTATGAGAATTGTAATTTCTTCACATTCTCCCCAACACTTGCTAAATCTGTCTTTTTTCTTATAGCCATTGAGTAGGTAAAGTGGTATCTTCTTGTGGCTTTGATTTGCATTTCCCCGATGACAAATGATGTTGAGTTTCTTTTAATATGTTTTTTGGCCATTTGTGTATCTTCTCTGGAGAAATAGTTATTCTAATCCTTTATTTTTGAAGTTGGATTATTTGTGTTTTTGTTTTTGGATTATTAGAGTTCATTATACATTCCTGGTACTAGACCCATATCAGATATATAATTTGCAAATCTTTTCTCCCATTCTGTACTTTGTCTTTTCACTTTCTTGAAATCCAACCTATTTTTCCTTTGGTGGCCTGTGCTTTCGGGGTCGTATTATAGGAAGCCATCGTGCAATTCGAGGTCGTGAGGATTTGTACTGTTTTCCTCCTCAGAGCTTTACAGTTTCAGCTCTTACGTTTAGATCTTTGATCCACCTTGAGTTACTTTTTATATATGATCTGAGGTAGGAGTCTAAATTTCTTCTTTATCTGCTTTTAAAACTAAGAAAGAGCTTTCTCTTTACTTTCACTGAATAGTAGAGGTGGGGAGAAAGGCTAGAGAATTCCAAATACAAGACACGTTTATAAACAAGAAGTGAAGAAACTCACTGAACTTTGTTGGGTCTGAAACTACCTTCAAAACTTGTAAAAATCCAGTGTTTTAAACACTGGGGTGGAGCTCAGAGCTCTGTACTTTTCAAATGACTAGCCAAGTAAAAGGAAGTCTTCATTCATATATTAAGGGATACCACCTTAAGCCCAACAAAATCAAATTAAAAAGTTACTAGATAGCAGTAATACAGCCTGTACTCTGCCAGCCCCTAAAGTACAGTAAAATATACATAAGACATGGTCCCTCACTCTAAGGACCATCTACTGTCAAGGGAAATAGGCTGGTTTCCCAGGGAACAGTTTGATCTCTAAGAGTAAAGTAGTTTAATTATACAAGTTTTTTAAAAAGATCACATTTCTTCTGGGAAGCATATCTTACATGCTGAAGCCAATAGGGCTAATGAAATATTCAAACAGGGGCACAAGCTTCTTGTGACACTAGGGTTTGATTTTACAGTATTGTTAATGGTCATTCCGGCAACTCTTTTACGTGTGTTAGACAATGGGCAACCACCCCGCCAAATGAACAAAAATTTGCTGACTTCAAAGACACAGATAGATGAGATTCTTTGAACTAAGACTGATGAGAAGATGTCAAAATGGTCTATGCACCCTCAATTACCTTTAGAATGCTCATGTCTTTTCTAAGGGAATTATTCAAGGCTTAAATGGATGAGAACTTGGTTTTAACTGCCACCTGGGTTTTTAATTTTTAATAGTTTAATAACTGCCTTTTATTGGGTCCTCCAAATACTATGAAAGGGGAGAAAAGCAAAATGTACTCAAAACCATATTTAGAAAGATGTGGACAGATGAGTAGCAAGTATGCAAAATCAGTATATCCATTATGCTCAAGGGAACAACTGTTTTACTAAGACCTTCTCTAAGCTAGGCTCTGCCATCAAAATACAACTGCTACCTTCAGAGATCCCATGGCCTAGCTTCATAAGAATCTACCTTAGAATGTCAGAAAAAACTTCAGAAGTTGCCTCATTTCAGGGGGGAAAACACAAAACTAACAGATATGAATACAGGCCAAAAATATGAAGCTTTAAAAACAAAAATCCCAACTGGTAACACCGAGATAACTTCCTGAAGCTCAGCTCAAGGTTCTTCTCTTAGGAGATCCACCTTGGGGTCAGTATAACCTCAGAAAGTGTCACATATGGCTGACGTAGAAGCACCATCTCATGGAGGGATGGAAACACCACTTACTGATTATCTGTTACGGGCCAGGCATATAATGCGTGTCCCATTTACCCCAGCCAGGGACCACAAAGATTTGACGAAACCAAGGAAGTGGTGGAGCCTAGGTAAGGTCTACTATGTAAATTTTGGTCCACCACCAAAGTATCTGATATAAAATATGGAAAATTGAGAGTCTACTGCCCAATAGGTAAATCATTAGGATTCTCCGGGGAAGCCTTGTAGGTTAACCGGGCAGGGAACGGGAGTGAAACAAGGTGAAGAAGAATACGATTATTTTTATGAATGATTCCCTAAGGCCACAAGGACTCTGCTGACTCTACAATAAGCAACTTTCTGTTCTAGTGTTTGGTCTTATGAGTACCCTGGCCCTTCAAAGGGCTTTCATGTAAAAATCCCCCTTAAGAGCTCTCCCTGAAATAATAGACTGCTCAGTCATTTAACGTCTACCTGACTACTCAACTAAGTGTCTACTTAACTACACTGAGCAAGGCTTTGTGGAAGGAAGACTCAATATACCATTTACACTGGCTATAGAACTTTCGCTTCCCATACCTGGTACACGGGAACATCCCATCCTTCTTCTAATCTAGATCTTCATTATGAGGTTCAATTATGAAGACTTTACTTAATACCTAGACCTTCCTTTGAAAAATGTCTTTCTTTTAGGACTTAGAGGAAGCATGTGGTCTCTACTATAATTCATACATACTTAGAACAATTTTACTAAATTCAATGAGTACTTATTGAAGGTCTACTACATACTATGCTTTAAGTATTACCATTATTTCAACTTTTGCTCATTTCAAAGGCATTGTCTAAGTGGGACTTTGCCTATTCAAGGCAATCTAGGATGACTAGGCTGTAACCTGAATATGTTGCTTTAAAACGTCCAGGAAGCCTCGGTGGGTCTATGGAGAGTTTTAAAACCACAATCATTTCAATCTTACACCAGAATCAGACAGTGAAATATTAGAAAAAAAAGAGAAAGAAAACAACAGTCCTCACCCTGTTACTAAGACTAAGTAACTGTAACATGAGACTTAAATAGAGTAATGACTATCAATTAGCATCACTGATCATCTTAAATTTCTCAGTGTAAAGAGCCTTAGAATGGTAAGGCAATTATGAAATTCTGGTTTCTATATAAGGGCTGTCGAAAAGGAGACTGTTCACTTTCCATGTTCATAGTTTAGGTGTGATTCACCCCTTTTTGTAACTTTTGCTATTGAAAACTAAAGTCATAGAACAACCAGAATCTTAATGGATTAAATTCCGATGCTAAATACTTCAAAACTCCACAGGACACAAGGTATGGGAAACAACCCAACTCCTACCTGAGAACAACCGGGAGGGGAAACTGGCAAGCAGAAAATTGCCTAACGAAAATCATTTGTTCTGAAAGTTTTAACAAGATGCTTTTTTAAAGAACAAGAACTTTGGGAAGAAAATTAATGTACAACAATGATAATGTAACAGGATTATAACCTATTTTAAAAACTCAAATAAATAGAGGTAATCTGGTATAGCTAAGAGACAAAACCCTTGGTATGCATTCAGTTCTTTCTATTTTTAAAATAATGTCTGATACACAGCAGTTCAATTTCAATGTTAGCCTCTAAAAAGAACAAATCAATGTTTTATAATATGATTCTGTATACCGTAAACCTCTTTGCTTATCTCAAGAATAGCTGCAACTATTAAATATTACTTTCTATGAATACAAGACAAAAGCAGAAATAAAGACATCATTTACCTAATCCCCTCCTTGGCTGGCTCTCAAATTCACCACCTTCCTCCCCATCAGGAGAGACAGATAGCTAGACAGAAATGGCAGACTGTACTTACAACGATGAAAGCAACTGAGATATTTGTGGTACAACTTCATCCTACCAAACGGCAGAATGATATAGTAAATTTAATTCCTAACCTTCCTTCCTGCACATCCAAGAGGATGGATCATCCTTGTAAGAATTCTCTTTTGCCAAGAAACAAAATGGTCTAATGACTAGAACTGCATTAGCTTTGGTGATAACGACATTTTAAAAGGCCAGTGTGATCAGGTGTGGCTAGCACACGCAAGCACAAAGCAAGATGCTTCTTGCCAGTTTTACCACCAGCACTTACCTCAGTCCTTCCTTTCAACCTTCACAATAAGCCCACAATCCTATTTTGGTAGGGCAGAATTGAAAATACTTACGTTAATATAACTGAGTATCTGCCAAGAGGAAAAACATTGGTATTCATCTTTGTATAGAAACAGATGCCACACTCCTCATACTCTCTCTCTTCTATGTCCCCCATCCGGTACCAAACAGGATTCACGACATCTTTAGTTTCATCTATATGTCAACAGCACACTAGTGGCCACAGGTACATGATCCAACCAAAAGCTCTCATTTGTAACTTCCCACGTAGGAATGCATGGGCCTCTTAGAGCTGTGTTGTCCTTGGAAAAGGCGTTTATTGTCTGACTCTCACTTTCCTCCTGTGTAAAATAAGTGGTGAGGCCCCGATGATCTCAAAGTGGCCAGACAGCATCCAAGGCCACATGTCTGGGTATGCATCCTCGTTGGTGGCTTGCCCATAGCAGGGAGAAAACTAACTTCAGTCTCAGTTCTCGAATTCAGTTGTTCCAAGGATTTCATACTTTAGCATTAGGAAAGAAAACAATAAAGGGCAGTAGTGAATGTATTAATTTATTTCCCACACTCCAGTCAATAGTATTTTGACCTATCTGGGCCTTTGATTACAAACTTCCAGGGGACAAGAGACCCATCTTGCCAGATGTCAGTAAATTGTTTATGTTATTATTCCAGCAAAGTAGTATTTTGATGGGTGGTTTTTTTGTTTGTTTTGTTTGTCCAAAAGGAGCAAAAAGTAACAAAAACAATTGTTCGTATTTTCCTCAGCCACGGAGAACACAATTCTAGCAGATATTAGATAGAATTGTTGCTCTGAAAAATTATTCAAGTGTCAATCATTTTGAAAGCCTCAAATATGAGCACCTCTGATTAAAATGTCTTGTATGTACTCATATGTGCCTTACATGTACCTTATATGTGCTATCATCCAAATGCTTGAAAACCATTAGAATTAATGTCTTCAATACACATGCTCTGAAAGTCGCCCTCTGGCAAGTGGGAGGATGTGGCCTCTGCCCACCCCTGTTCAGGACAGAATGCAAATGGATTTCGCAGGGAACTCAGGTCTGCCCTCTCTTTAGTCTCCAAGTCCCCTTGCCTCCTTCTACTGTACATTCACACAAGCAGCCTGGAGTCCTCTATCCAGCATCCCTTCCCATCTGCCCACTCAGTCCTCTGCAGTCTCCAGCAAAATTACATCACGGGAGTGCCGTCCGAAAGCCTGGCTAGATACACGGAAGTCCAGACTGGCTGGATTTGAAAGACAATCTTATGCTTTAGAAAGACAGGTGGCACCGTTTAAAATCCCTCCCTGTCCATCAGCTTGAGCCCATGCTCCCTCCAACAACCCCCATAACATATGCTGTGGGAGTTCCTGTCCTGTCCCGGCCCTTGCAGGGCAAGGAACCGGGCTGTTCCCAGCAGCTGCTGGCTTCCTCTCCACTCTCCAGCACCACTGCGCTCTAACAGAGCGATGCTGAAACCTCTAACCCAGCTCACGGCAAAGGCGTTTCCTCGTATTCCTTGCACTAGCCACAGCCTCTGCCTTCTTACCTTTAATTCAATTATATGGATGGATAATTAGGTCTCTGATAGTGAACAATCCTCAGCTTACACGGCAGCCACCAGCCTGACCACAGCCCAGAGTAGGGGCTGCCGCCACCGGTTAGCACTCTGAAAAGTTCCAGTTGTGATCAGGATGACTCCAACTTGGGAGAGCTCTCCTAACGGGTTCATTTAGGCATGAGTAACCAGAAAAGTAGGTCAGGGGCCTGAGTCACAGCCTGACAGCAGATCTGCACCTTTGCTGGCATAAAGCTGAGCCTCACAGCTCTGTTCTGCATGGTTTGCAAGACGTGAGCAATGACACTGTAGACAGTCCTCCTGCGAAGGGCCCCCTGACATGCCCAAATCAGCCTTGACAACCAGCACAATGACAATACACACCCCTTCATCTTCCAGTTATCCCAAAGCCCAGCAGTACTCCCCTCAGGAGGCGGAAATAAGGGATCTAAGATGTCACCGGCACAGGCAGTTTCAGGTCAGCACACTCCAGTCGTCCAAGGCGATCGCTTCTGCTTACGGTGGGCTTGCTCTCCCTCAGCTGAATCATTTTGTCTTATTTGGTCAGTAGATGTCACAGTGTGATGTTTTTAGTCTTTAAACTTACCTTTTAAAAAGTCCTCTTCTTGCCTTTTATCATATGTATATATACATAACTGCACACACATACATCCCACACATACTTTGGACATTACACACAGGACAGCTGAGGAATTAAATCAACACTCTGGTGCTTTAAGACAACTTGACAAAACATCAGAGAAAAAGTGTCAAAGCTTATCCATCTCCCTTTTCCCCTCTTCAATGTGATATTTTTTCTCCTTCCTAACCCGATAAGAGAAAATGGTATGTTTTTCAACAGCCAAATCTCTGAGATGAAGCTACAAAACAGCCCACTCACATGTACTGTCTTATTTGAGACCTTCCCCCTTCCAGCCCTAACAGCCCAGCCGTCTGTGGGGCTGCGGAACAGCCATCCTCAGAGGCGGCTTCCTCTATCGGGCAGGAAGCAAGGAACCTACTGACGTGGTTCAATCACTTTAAAATCCAACAGAAAAGTAATATTGCAAGCCACCTAAGACCAACTTAATTTTTTCAAACCTGGGAACAGATATGGAAATACATAATAATATGCAAAGAGTACAAAGTTGTAGGCCAAACAATATGAATCTTTCTGGACCTAATACTGAAGGCTAGAGTTAAATGGGCCATTGAAAATCAGTACCAATATGTGGTTTTCTGAGTGGAATACAAAACTCACATGCAGCTCTATTATGAAACCATTTGAAGCCAGGCCCTTCAGGTACAGCCACCCCACCCTTGCCCACAGAGGTGCCCCATCCCTCACTCTCCTCTGTAGTGAGGTAAAGAGTGGAAATCCTGGATCTCATCCATCATACAATCGACAGCAAGGGGGAAATTTTCAATAATATCCCAAGTAAATAACCAAGTAAGTGCAGATCTCCCATCCGTAGTGAACTTGATAGGTCACTCTTCCTCGGAATGACAACTAGATCTTCCCAAAATGAGAGTGCTCATGTCCTTCCCTCATATTTTACTTTTACCAGCCTTATTCTCACTCCCAAATGAAATATATGAACTCAAAAAGCAGAAACCAAAGGTTTTATAAGTCTAATGAAAAACTGCCTGACAGTCAATTTGCTAAGAAACAAAGGATTAGAAGAAAATGTATATTCCAAATTTTGGTCCACATTAGTATTAGCTGTAACCCCAAAGCTGACTGTCTGCAGCAAACAGTGAGCTCAGTTGGTGCTGGCATGGGTTATCTACGATGTAAACTTAAGGTCACATTCCATGAGGGTCTAATATTTCACATATGAAACACGGAGTGAACTTACAACCATTTCTTAGCAACACAGGCCGCTAACGCTCTTTCATTAATATATACCTGGTTTTGGTCAAATGAAACCATCACTAGATCACTTGGTGAGCTGTATAAGAGAAGCTAATTTTTCCTTTGATTTACGAGCTATGAGATGGTCAATAAAAATGAAGCAAATTATTTCCTACATATATTCAAACCACCAGCCTTCTTCATCCTTAGTTATCGAAAAATAATCCTAAAATTAATTCTAAAGTGCTATACAATTTACCTCCACTCACCTGGTGTAGGATCTCTTGTTCCAAAGAGTTTTGCTTCCATTGCTATAGTAATGTTTAATTCTTTTCTGCTGCAGCATAATGTTATCAGCTGAGGGCTTAGTTAAAATCTCCACTGCCCATTCAAGCAGTTACTCCACATGGATATTAAGTAAAACAAACCCACTTAGTGACTGCGCCATGAGGAGGGCAGGCCTTATTGGTCATCCTGATGGGCCCTGTCAGCTGGAGGAAGAAAGACTGGCTGGCGCTTGGAGCCAGCTCTGTAGGGCACACAGACAGACAACGGGCAGCATCGACGGCCTCCCAGCAATTGGTTTGGGCAGTGATGGATGCTATGTGGACAGCTCATGGGGTTATTAAGGATGGAGAACTGGCTCAAGAGAAAACCAAACTCCATCTCCTTTCATTACGATAACGTTGAATTGTTCATGATACAGTGCAGGAATAAGGAAGCTTTTGTCTCTTATCGCTGACACAGGCTAAAAATAATCAATTTATGTATTAAATAAGAAAAGACTACTCGGTGAGTACATGTGTCAGACAAAGATTACAAAACACTACTTGTCTGCATTTTAAAATAAGACCGGGAAATATGAAGTTCTCCAGTAAACAGCGTTTATTTAATTCCGTGTTATTTAATCTATATTATTAATTACATTACTTAAGAGAAGAGGAAACATGGCTTTCTCCGCACCCCTTTTGTGCATATCGAGGGGAACGTGCTCAATAGATCAGAGACTGTATCACATTCCAGCCCTCCCCCTACCAACGGGACTGAATGGAGCATGGGTACCAGGTATCACCCCTACCACCCCACCATCCCTCCAGACCAGACGAGTCCTTCCAAAGTTGCAATTAAATGGCTAGAAATGGGAAATCATCGGGGGAAAACCTCCCCTATATTTACAAATACATACATACCCTTCTTCACCCACACCCTTCCCCATTCCTTTTCTGCTGTGCCCTGGAAGAAGGGGCTACTAGTTTCCCAACTGTACAGCCTGGAGTGAGTCACTTGAACGTGCTCACACTCACTTTCCAAATTGAGATTAATAATCATTTCCACATTACGAATGCCAGGGCCTACAAATCATAGAAACATCCTGAAGACTGGATTAAACCGAGTAAGTCACGCCCGGTGGAGTTCACATTCAAAGATGCTCTCGCCCTTTCCTGGCCCCCCGCACCGGGCACCCAGTCCCATCACACCAAGAAAACCGGCTTATTGTGACGCCTTCCGGGAAGGATGACAGAACTTGCTTTCTTCTGGACACCACAAGCTTGTCCTAATGTGCACACATGACATCTGACAGTAGCAGCGCGAAATCCATTCTTAATTGGCTTCATGTCCAGAGGCCATCTGTGCGGGGAGGCCCCTTGGTCGACTTAGCTAGAAATTCTGTGTGGAGAAGCCTCCAGATTTTGCCTTCCTTTGGAGGCCCTGATAATGGACACGTGAGGTTCTGTTATCCTGGGCCAACTCCTCTGTGGCCAGAGAGAGCCTCACGGCGGAGGAGAGGCTTGCCCTGCGCATGTCGTGTTTAAGTGTGAGACCTCACTGTGTACATGCCTCCACCACTTCAGGGGACACACTGCTGTCCCATGATGACGTTCACAGCACGAAGACCTAACTGCCCCAATGTTAGTTCTCCAGCGATGCCTGAAGCCACAGACAGTGCCAAACCCTATATATAGTTTGTTTTTCCTACACATACCTATGATCAAGTTTAATTTACAAATGAAGCCCAGTAAGATTAACAACAAATACTCTAGTAGAACAATGATCACTATACTGTAATAAAAGTTACGTGAATGTGGTCTCTCTCTCTCCCTCTCTGATAACTGAACTGATAACCAAGACAGCTACAAAGTGACCAAGGGCAGGGGGCATGCACAGTGTGGCTACACTGGACAAGGGGAATCGTGTCTGGGGCGGGAGGAGGCAGGACAGGGCGCAATCTCATCTTGCTACTCAGAACAGTGTGCGATTTAAAACTTGTGAACTGTTCATTTCTGGAATTTTCCATTTGATATTTTCGGTCTGTGGTTGACTGGGGTAACTGAAACCACACAAAAGCAAAACCATGGATAAGGAGGGACGGCTGTATAGGGTGGGGGGGTACACAAAGAAGTTGAATCAATGTTACCAAGACACTGCATTTTTATCTTTATTGACCTTTGTTAAAAAGAGTCATTTAAGGACATTGCTTTCCTTGCTTTCTGTAACTGGGTATCGGATTTCCCCTCTCCTCAGCCCAACAGCAATGGGGCAGCACATCGTGCCCCAAACGCTCGTCCCCGCTGAGCATCCAGAAGGACGCTGTTGCACAGCATCATCCTGTATCCTTCGCAGCGATTTCATCTTGTTTGTGGACACGCTCACCTGCGTCCTTGAACACTGACAATGTGAGCAAATAAATCCTTAAGAGACGATCGATTCCTTAAGTCCCAAGGTGCTACACCAAGCAGGTTTAAGGAATCTGAAAATTCACTTTGATGAAACAACAAAGTCAACAGGCCTCTCGCCCCACAGACCACTCCCCGAAGGTTAAGATGAAAAAGACCATAAAAGCTCCTTTGGTGGTACAGGATTCTGGTAAATTGTCTTTTACAATATATTGACCAAATTAAAATGGAAGGTGCACCAGACAGGATTTTCTTGCGTAGGAAAATTTTTACTGCATTGATTATAAACACTGTAGTTTAAAACTTGGCTAAACTCCGAGCACCTCAAGCTGAAGGTCAGTAAGAGGCTGACCTTCGATCTCTGCCCTTTTGTATAGGTTGTTATATTAGTTCTCTAGAGCTGCCATAAAAAACTACCATGTAATGGGTGTCTTAAACAACAGAAATGTATTCTCCCACAGCTATAGAAACTAGAAGTCTGGAATCAAAAATTGTGCTGGATCACGCTCCCCGTGAAGGGAGAATCGTTAGCCCCTCTGAGCTTCCTGGGGACTCTGTCTTCACATGGCTCTTCTCTGTGTGCCTCCGTGTGTCCTCTCCTCTTCTTATAAGGACACCAGGCATTGGATTAATCTAGTATGATCTCATCTCCATCCTTAAGTAACTGCATCTTCAAAGACTATTTCCAAATAAGGTCAGACTCTGTGGTTTCAGGTAGACATGAATTTGGAGGGGACATGAGCCAACCCACTACAGTTATTAATAGAAGAGTCAAGTTTAACTCTTCTGGCAAGAATTACCTTGATAAGAACACACTTTCTGTAGAAACAGGACATGCAGATCATTATCTACATAGCCATCATAACAGGGTAACGGAGCATGTGAGTGACCTCATGTAGAGACAGACAAAGATGAGCTAAGAAAAGCCATAATTATGAGCAAACCCACACCCACAGCTTCCTTATTTCTCTCTCACCCTTCTCTAAAGGAATAGAGCTGTTTTATCAGAACCATATATAAAAATTAAGTGACATTTTTCAGGAAAAAGATGCAGGACTACCTCCCTCCTTACACCTCCAACCCAAGAAAGACTTGTTGACAACACATACTACATTTTTACCCTATTGCTATGCTCCACTAAAAATGACATATTTCAGCATTCAAGCAACATAACCTAATCTAAACTGAGACCAGAAAGCAGGGCCTCGTATAGGCCACAGCTAGAAATGCCATCGTGCTTTTCCAAGTGATTTTGCAAAAATTAAAAGCACAACTGTTCCATCCTATAAACTAGTTTAAACACCATGCGTTCAAGCTGCAGGGTTACTAGCAATTCCAGAAGGAGGGCCATTTTCACAATGCTTGTTTTCTACCTAAAATGTCCTTCCATACAAATAAAGTTGGGAAAGGTTTGCAGCATCAATGTTGCAGTACAATATTTCACTCTAAAAATGAGCACATCAGGAGAAACCAGAAAGCTTCAGAACACCGCTGCCCACCGGCAGGTTTTCCAGGCTTGAGGAACCACCACCAAAAGGTGTTCGCGAGAAGGAAACTGTGTTGAAGGGGTAGCTCGCCCACCCTGCCTGCCCTCTCGTGCCTCCCGTGGGTCGACAGAGACAGGCTTGCTCAACATTAGTCAGGGCAGCCCACGGCGCAGCCCATGGCGCAGCCCACGGCACAGCCCACGGCGCAGCCCACGGCTTCTGGGCTTCAGTGGAAGCCTACGTCTCACCGAGAACTTCCCCATAATACACGCGCAAGTGTGTTAACGTACAACCAGCTCACAGTGCTCGCAATCACGCCCTCTGAGCTGGAGCTCCTACTGAGTCTTCCATCGACATTAGGGGTCCACAGTCTTGGTCCTCCACCACAGTGACAGGTGCCTGTGTCCTCCGGCCTGCCTTTCCTTATCATGGGGGAGTGAGGAAGGGCGGGAGTGGGAAGAGAAGAATGAGAAACATTTCTCAAATCTTGTACTAGACAATAGTCACCGAAGTTGGACATGGTCCTATGAGAGTATCAAAACAAAACGTGGGTGAAGGAATAGGAGGAAACTATCAAGTTGAGATTAAAATTAAATGTAACTCTGCCCCTGACCGGTTTGGCTCAGTAGTTAGAGTGTTGGCCTGCGGTCCAGAGAGACCTGGGTTCGGTTCCCGCTAAGGGCACGTACCTCGGTTGCAGTTTGTCCCCAGCTCTGGATGTGTGGGTGGCAACCCACTCGATGTGTCCCTTTCATGTCATTGTTTCTCTCTCTCTCTCTCTCCCTCCCTCTCTATCTGAACAAAATATGGAAAAATGTCCTCGGGTGAGGAAATAAATTAATACATACATACATACATACATAAATGTAACTCAATGTAAAAATGTTTCCCATGGTCTTGGGTGACTGTTATTGAAAAAGCAAAACATGTAGCAGAAGTATATCATCTGAGAGATGAGTCAGCTTGGGTAACTCAACCTCCTTCAAGATTTCCCCTTCCTTTCAGAAAGGACTTTGCATGTGGAAGAATACAAACTCTGTTCCTCGTCTCATCTCTGAATGCTGCAGAGTATGTTTCCTCTAACTTGTAGAAGGTATAAATTCCCTCCTTTACTCAGCACTAAAATCTTTCTCCTGCTCTACAGATTTGCTTTAGAAGTTCCAGAAAACCAAAATGAACAGAAACCCCAACGGGGAGCCATTCGATGTGACAGCATGTCAAGAGGCAGGCGGTTCAGCAGTCAGAGGCACAAAGCAGCCGCTGGGGCTGTGGCCACGTCAGATCCAGGTGTGACAGCCACACAGGGCTGCTCAGAGAGGCATGACGAAGGGGCGAGAGGGACCCTGCATCCCCTGCTTCTGTTATAGTCCTATTTCTCCTTTCCTCGAGTGTGCCAATAGTCCTCTACTAACGCGAAGGTGATGATGAGTGGGTCCCTCTGCATATTAGATCAGGGAGGTGGAATGTCAATGTCACTCAGCTGGGGGACAGGGCAGACTGAGAAGCCAAAACCAGGCAGTGATCACCAAGAGGAGTTCAAAGGATGGGGCCAGAGGGAGAACCTGCCTAGGATGGGCTGCACGTCCCTGTGGCCATCTTCCGGCAGCCCCTCCGGGCTAACCCGTAACACCGAGGTGATCAATGGACGTGGCCTGGCTAGCTTCTGCCTTCTGCTCAGACACATGTCAGCTGCTGTACATTTGTCTCCAAAGCCAGAAAGCTGACAGGCTGACAATAAGGCAGCAGCCCCCACTCCTGATAATGGCTGTGCACTGTGATTTATAGACTGACGGTCCAGACCATCTGAGCCTCGTGAAGCCTTGCATCCAACTCCAAACTCCAACAGGGCATTTTACAAAGTAACAGCTCCTTTTCCGAGTAGTTGGAAAGCCCGCCCGGAGATGCACACTCCAGTGATGCTCCCACACAGCTGAAGCCAGGCCAGGTGGCGGGGACCAGACAGGCCACAGGGACATGTCCTCTCTGCGCTACTCCTCTGAAAAAGTAATTATGATCCATCAAGTGCTTTCTAAAAAAGTGGGAGATTAATAATACAACTCAGACTAGATGAAGAAGCAATCGCAAAAAGCACCTTTTTTAAGGAAAGGTTGAGTATAATGATGTTAAGAATGAAAGAGACTGATGTCCAGGTGAGACAGGAAAAGCCCTCGAACTCAGAGCCCCAGTGAAATTACCAAGAAGGTGAAAACCGAGGCACAACTTACAACATCCCTAGAAGCCTGGACCATATCCCACCTAGAAATAGTAATTTCAGAAGAAAATATATTAAAATAGTAAATAAAATGTTGCACAAAAATGGAAACTTGCCCACCAGACAATTAAAAGCAACAATAAGGCTAGAATGATTATATCCTCATGCTGGTAAGGGACAAATGACACAGACACAATGTCTAATACGCATACAATGTTCACATGTGATCAAAGTTTCATCAAAACGCCACAGGGAAGTGAAAGAATATTTAAAAAGTGGTGGTGTGCAAATTGCTTCTATGAAAAAACATTAAGTTAGATCACATTTAATACTGTATACCACAATCAAATTTACATAAATTAAAAGTTAGATTTTTTTAAATAAAACATAAAACTGTAAGATGTATGCACCTGAGTCAGGTTGTGAAAGGAGTTTCTAAGGGAAAACAATGGAAGAGCAGAAATCACAAAGAGATTTGATGATGTAAAAAATAAAATAGTAAGTCAGAAGTTAAGCAATGAACTTTGAAAATACATGTGCAGCATATGACAGAAGTTACTATCGACAAGAGAGGTACTAGCTAGAGCTGGAAGAAAAAAAATCAGTAAACAAAAATATCCTAATACAAAATGGTTAAAGAAAAGGAACACATTTCCCACAAAAGAATACAAATATTAAAAAAATGAAAAGGAAAAATAAAGTTAATCCTCAATAACAACTTTAAAATACAAATCCAAACAAGACATTCTCTACCACATTAGCAGGGATCTAAACACACGTCATGTTGTCAAGAACACAGTGACATATACATCTCCCTCCATAGGGGTACAATTTGGGGGCAGTCCATATGGCAATATTCTTTAAGAACCTTAAATACGGACACTCTCTTTAGTCTTATCTTTTCATTTCTAGGAGTCTTTAGAAAGGAAATAGTTAGAAATAAGTATTTATGTTTGAGGACAGTAATCACTGCTTTTTTTCATGAGTAGAATACAAAATAATAAACTACATATAAAAGGAAAAAAAAAAAAAAATCCACCTAAACATTAGTGCATTTTTTTTGAAAATTTTACATTCATTTAAAAATTTTAGATGATGATTAAAAATTCCTCACAATAAAAGTAGCAGAGCCAGATGATTTTATAGAAAAATTCTACTAAACTGTCAGGAAACTGATCCACCCAATTGTACACAAACTCCTTCTCACAGTAAAGGGATAATAAAGAGAAGCACTTCTCATGTTATTCTATGACAACAGTATACTCTCATTCCAAAATCCAGTTAATACATTCTGTGAAAGGAACACTGCTGACCTATTTCACTCATGATACAGGTGCAAAACTGCTAAGCAAGATATTTGCAAACTAAATTCAATAGCATGTATACAAAATTACACTGCACAATTGAGCAGGGTCACCCCACCCAAGAAGTATGGTTTTAATAACAGAAAATCCTGAAATGCAGTTCACCACATTAACAAATTAAAAAGGGAAAACCAGCCCGCCTGGTGTGGCTCAGTGGATTGAGTGTCATCTCACACACCAAGAGGTCGCTGGTTCAATTCCTGTTCAGGGCACATGCCCGGGTTACAAGCTCGATCCCCAGTAGGGAGTATGCAAGAGGAGGCCGATCAATGTATCTCTCTCACATTGATATTTCTATCACTCTCTCCTCCTCTCCATTCCTCCCTATCTAAGTCATCAATAAAAATATTACAAAAGAAAAACCATATCATGATAGATACTGAAAAAACAGTTTTTTAAAATTTAATTTAAAAATACACTTTTTTTACATTCACTATTATTTTGTATTAGTTTCAGGGGCATAGCAGAGTGGCATACTTTAACAAAGCATTCCCCTGATATTTCCAGTACCCACCTGGCACTAAGCTTCGTTATTACTATATTATTGACTATATGCCCTATGCTATACATGCTATACTTTCCATCCCTGTGACTATTCAGTAACTACCAATCTGTACTTCTTAACCCTTTCGCCTAAATTTTATTGTCTTTAAATTCTCTTTCTGGCTTTACAGAAATGTGTTGTTTTGATTTCCTAAAACCAGTCTCCTAGCCAAGTTCTTAACCAATTTGGCAAATTAAAAGCAACTGTTCAGTGGGTAGGCTATATCCACCATTGCGTATATACTTATATATCTAAATATGATATGGAGCAACAAAATATGAGCACAGAAAGAATTGCCGTTTGAATAAAAACTTTGTAGAATGTTTTGGTGAACTGCTAAAAAAGAATATTGCTGCCAAGTGAGGAGAGGTCCAGACAACTGTCAATGAATTGGGAGAATTTTTTAAAATATAAAAAGGTCTATACTCATTACTCCTCAAATGTCTTTTGAAGTCACACTCTACTCTAATGAACCCCAAACTGGAAATTATAGACTCCACCGCATGTGAGTGACTCATGATGGAAAAATGGTGCAAAATTCCCGTTTCACCCACCATCAGAGAAGCCTGTTCGACATGTATGTATTTTAAGTCAAAATTTAAACGTGTGTGTTCAGGCTAAAACTTTTTATGATCCTCAGCATTAACTGACCTTTGTTGACAAACTAATTACAAGACTAATAAAACTAATTTTGATGAACTAATTTTAAGTCTGGTCATGTCAAATCAAGTATCTTTCTTGGCATTTTTACAGAGGAGGAGGAAATGTTCTTTTGAGCAGAATGAGGGTAGGGTGGTTGGGTGCAGTGAAGAAAAGGGAAGAATGTGATAAAACTAGAAAAAAAAGGCTACTGAGATTTTTAACCCGCACAATTAAAAGTCTGTGCAAAAAAATTTTAGAATATTTAGGTGCTGAAATGGCTAATCATAAGGTCACTACAATAATGCAAATGCTTCTACCTGTCACCAAGGACTTGATCCAAAGACAGAAAAGTCATTAATTCAAATTTTCTTGGGCATATTGTCCCAAAAAATTCTAATAAAGCGCTGCAAATTCTAAAAGAAAACAAAAACAGCTAACAAGTTAGAATGTGTTCGTTTAATCTAGTTGATGAATGTCATTCTATATAGCAGCAGAGCGGACGTATTTTATAGAGTAGATCTGGTTTTTTTAAAAACACTTTTGTTAAGGCAGAAATGACAATTACACACAATACAAATAAAATTGTATGTATGTATATACCCGTGAAACAACCATGACAATCAAGATAATAACCCTATCCATTACTCCCGAAGGTTTTCCTGCACCCCTTGGTGAGCCTTCCCGAGTCCTGCTTTCCACTGTCCGCAGACAACCAACGGTCTGTTTTCTGTCACTATACTTTAGTTGGCATGTTCTAAAATTTTTATGTGGAAGGAACCATGTAGCATGTATTTCTTTTCCTGGCTTTGTTGACTTAGCATAATTATTTTGAGAGTCACCCATGTTGCTGCATATACCAATAGTTCATTTCTTTTTATTGCTGAGTCATAGTCCCTCGAATGGATATAGAACAACTTATTGATCCTTTCATGGGCACATGGACATTTGAGTAGTTTCCGATTTGGGGCTATTATAAATCAAGCTCAGTAACAGGAGCATGTGTCCACTGTCCTGCCCTTGACATTCACGTACGAGTCTTTGTCAAGACATAACTTAACAATTCTGGGGTAAATACTGAGGAGTGGAATGTCTGAGACATATGGTGGGTGTTATGTTTATTCAAAAGTGGTGCTGGGCAAATTGTCTGCAAAAGTTAGATTAGATCATATCTCATACTATATACCATAATACAATTTATATGAATTATAAGTTAGATTTTAAAAATAAAAGCATAGAACATGAAAAGTTGAAGAAATGGCCAAAGAAGTTGTACCATTTCTCATCCCTACCAACAATGTGTGGAGCTTGATTTGTTCCCTGTGAGCTGTTTGTAGTTTTATGGGACACAGGGCCCACTGGCTCTGCCGACACATACTGTACACAGCTTCGCCTACTTGAACGAAGCTAGGGCAGAAGAAGTTGATTATTTCAATAATTATGAAGGTGAATTTTTCATTTCTGCCCTTTTCCTACAGCACAGATCACAATGAAAAGCAGCAAAGTACACTGATAAGAGCAACAGCATACATTTATTAAGTGCTACCTTGCGCTTGACTCTAGGTAAATACTAAAGTAAAACTATTAAACCCATTTGCCAGGTGAATAAACTGAGGGAAAGAGAGAAATTACCAGTGGTCACAGAGCTAATGAGTGGCAGAACCAGGATTTGAACAAGGAAGTCTGAGCCCGAGCTCCAGCTTTTAACTATCACCTGTGTCCCCTGCTACCACGTACACAGTCCTGAGTGCTGGTTACTTCTCCTACAAAGCTACAAACAATCCCTAATACTGCTTTCCAGTTCCACTTCAGACAACTGATCTCACATCTTTAAGAAAGAGATTAGGTAATAAACCCAGGGATATCATTTTGCGCTAATGTGTCAGAGTAAATGTTGGTCTCCTAACAATACACCAGTCTCCCCCACCCCAGTTCTGCTTTCCAAGGTTACAGTTACCTGTGGTCAGCTGAGTTCCCAAAAAATTACATAGAAAATCCCAGAAATAAATAATCTGTAGGTCTTCAATTTCACACTGTTCTGAGTAGTGTAATGAAATCTGACACCTCCAGTGCACGGGCCCTGGACATCCCTTTGTCCGGAGTACCCACGTCGCAGTGCTATCCTCCGTTAGTCCCTGAGCAGCCGTCCTGGCTAGCAGATAGGTTATGTATCCTTTAGTACAGTATGTGGCTATAATTCTTCTATTTTATTAGTATGGTTGATCTCTTCCTGTGCCTAATTTACAAATTAAACTTTATAATAGGTATGTAGGTATAGGGAAAAATGAAGTATGTATAGGGTTTGGTACTATCTGTGGTTCCAGCATCCGCTGGGGGTCTTGGGACGCATCCCCTGTGGATAAGGGGGACTACTATGTCAACATTTCTGCATAACACAAAATCACCACAGCGATGACCGAATGGGTATGGATTAAATCAATCCAGTGGATGTCACCGATTAAGTACAAAAGTCAGTTTTAAACAGAGAAGACATTTCAAAGAACATGGTTTATTTAACAAAGTGTTTTCCTGGTGGAAAGAAAAGGAGGTCAAAATGTCTTAAAAGCAGACAGACTCATATCCACGGCGTCTCGTACAGACCCAACCCAGCTACTGAAAGGCCCTACCATAGAGATCCAGGCTGGTGGAGAACCAGGTCTGCAGTATGCTGTGTTTTAAGCCCTTCCCGGCATCCCCAGAGTGAAAACAAGGGTAATTGTGCAGCCACTTCTCTGTCTAAAGAGCCTAAGCGTCCAGTGGGGACGGAGGGCGGTGCCCTCACTGAGGAGAAAGCACAGGAAACACCCCTTCCCAGCAGCAGACTGTGACATCGGCCACGTCATACAGAATCCTGGCTCATACTCCAAAGACGTTTGGAAAAAATAATCCGCATCTCCCAGCACTCTGACAAGAGGAGAGGAAACTGCTCTGTGTGCTGGGTTGAGACCCAGTAGAGAGGTCTTAGAGCGTAGGATTGTTCAACGACAAACTGACAGATATCTAACACCTACTGGGTGCTCAGCACTGGGCTAGATAGGAGGGGGCAACAGGGTGGTGGTTAGATACAAACAAGAGAGAGGACAAGACCTCTACCCCACTTTGGAGTTCATCATCAAGCTGGGGAAAAGGCGTGTATACTCTGGGACAGATCATGGCACACTCAGATCAGTCATCATTCACCCCCACTGACAGCTTTGCCAACATGGCTCGGTGCAGCTGCTGTGCCAAGTCCCTTCCAAAGCTGCCTCAGGTAACCCTCCCCGAACCAGGGGAGGCAGGCCCTACTCATCTCCACTTTACAGAACCTGGAAAAAGTTCAGCGACTTGCTCCTGACCATGTAGCTAGTAAGTGGTAGAGTCAGGAATCCGAAGCTACTGTTTAGCTATTAGATTGTAAACACTCCCTCGAGCCTTCAGAAACTCAGTGATCCCTCAGGTTAGTGAGGGCCTGGAAGACTTCCTACAGGAAGAGGAAAAATGGTTGTCCAGGGAATCTGAAGGGAAAGAGGCAAGAGCATTAGGAGATGAAGGAATGTCTTCAGAAAAAGGCTGGACAACCCCCTAGTGGAATGTGGTCAGATAAAGTCACAAATGTTCACCAGTCACTGCATATGCCAGGCTCTGGTGACAGTAGTAAGTCAGACACGGTCCCTTGCCCTCCAGGGACTCACCATGTACTGAGGGAGGCAAATACCTCCCAGTGTCTGGGGAGAGGGGGTCTGCAGGCACAACCACTCCTAAGGCTCTGGAACAACTGTGACCCCATCCTTCACACCTAAACCCAGGGAAGAACAGGTGTTTCTCTTTACCAGATGGCATGGTGCTATCAGAAGTCAACAGTATAAAGTCAGTTTTCAATTCCTGCATCAGCTTTGAACACTGAGGTTTATTTTCTCAAATATGATTGCATTACCTCAAATAATGAGATTAAAGACGGCTTTAAAAATATTTTAGCCCTGGCCAGTTTGGCTCAGCGGTTAGAGTGTCAGCCCATAGACCAAAGAGACCCGGGTTTGGTTCCCGCTAAGGGCATGTACCTCGGTTGCAATTTGTCCCCAGCCTCAGTTGGGGTTGTGTGGGTGGCAGCCAGTCGATGCATCTCTCTCACATCGATGTTTCTCTCTCTCTCTTCCTCCCTCTCTCCCTCCCGCTCTATCTGAAGATAAATGCAAAAATGTCCTCAGGTGAGGATAAAAAAAAAAAAGTATTTTAATATCACCCTATTTTAAGTTGGAATATAGAATATAAATGTGATCATAATATGTAATCACACCCCTCCCTCTTCTTGCCCCTGGCCTTCCTTTCCAAACAAATTCAGCCTTAAAGTCATTATGTGGGAAAAGGAATAAGGTAGGTGCCAGCATGGGGACTGGGGGAGGGGGTGGCATGGTGGCCCCGAATAGGGAAAAACCAGCTAAGGAACCCAATGGTGTTAGATTGGAATTTCAAGTATTGGTGTGAATTCATGGCTTTTAAGATGGATGAATGGATAGACACACATCCACAGAGACATAAATGTATGAGTTTAGTAGTAGTAGTAATGTGTGTATATAGATACACAGTCGATCCTCATTATTTACAGATTCTATATTTGCAAATTCACTGTCTCATTCAAATTTTAATCACAAAATTAAAACTCATAGCACAGCCGCCACCATGGTGTATGCCGCTGGGAGGAGGGGTTGGCCCACGCTCTCTCCTCCCTCCTCCGCCTCCCACTGCCAGTGGGACACATCTGCCTGTGGGACCCACGTCATCGCTCCCCCAGAGCAGGATGCCCCCCAAAATAGGTGATAGAATTAAACCACCCCAATCATTGAAAGATTTGGAACCTCCTTGAAAACGGGTATTGCTGGATTGCCAAATGTTGGGGCATCTACCTTCTTCGATGTACTAGCCCATATTCCGGCTTCAGCAGACAACTTCCCGTTCTGCACTACGGATCCTGACCGAAGCAGAGTACCGGGCCAGATGAAAGGCTCAGTTTTCTTTGCCAGAACCACAAAGCAGCACGCGAACCCCTGCCTTTCTGTGTGGTGCACACGGCTGGTCTGCGGAAAGGAGCTCACAGTGAACCGGGTCTGGGACACGTCTGCGTATCCCGTAGGCATGCCTGTGACGGACTCTTTCACCTAACACGTGCTTCTGAAGATGATGGTATCAGGCGTGTTGAAGGAAGTGTAGACCCTACTCGAGATGTAGAAATAATACACCAAGAGCTTCAGCTTAAAGACGAGGAGGTGACTGGGCCATTAGATAAACTAGAAAAAGCGGCTGTGGGCAGAGGAGATAAAAACTAAAACCTGAATATGACAATGTGCAAAGCCGAATCCCGGGCTGCAGATCAAAAGAAACCCGTTGAGTGACAAAGAGATTAAAGTGCTGAGTAAACACTTATTTCTGACTTCAAAGCCGATGGTCCACTTGGTTACTCTTTCTGAAGAAGAGTACGCTAGAAAGAAAAACAAGTGGTTGATAAAATGAAAGAGTGGGTGGACAGGTACGATGACCCAGGTGCCCTGGCCATTCCTTCAGCGGGGCCTTGGAACTCAAGCTGCAGGAACTGAGTGCTGAGGAGACAGTTTCCGGAAGCGCACAGGACACGACGCACGTTGCCCGAGGTCGCTGAGGCCGGGAGGGCGGCGCTCCCACCAGAACACTTTGTCACTGGGGGCCAGTGAAGTGCATGGAGCTCCAGGGAAGCGCGTCCGGGGACCATCAGGGGAGGGATAATGGCTCCCCATGCTGCAGGGGGATTCACACCAACTTTGAAAAGGATCCATTATGGCTGAAGTAATGAAATATGAAGATTTTAAAGAAGGTTCTGAAAATGCAGCCAAGTCCTCTGGAAAGTACAGACAAGGCAGAAATTATCTTGTTGGAGATGGAGATGCCATCTTCTTCCAATTTAATACACCTCAGCCACCGAAGAAGAAATAAAATTTAGTTATTACTGAGATAAACGTACAATTTCCAAAAGGCGTATCATTTTCTTTTTAATTAAAATTTCTGAAATCCAAAGGGACACACAAAGCTGGGGGGATGGGACCCTTCTACAAACAGAATTAATTATTTTTGTTGTAAAATACGGTGTACCTCCAGTGAAATGCCAGTTCTTATGCAAACACTGCAGAAGCTGTTCAGGAACCATATTCCTGTCCTACCTCCCTCTCCCCACGGTGTTCGCTGAGCCTGCCACGTGTGACCGGGAGACAGGGGGCTCCTTTCTGCATCTGCGGATAAGGGGTGTTCTACAGCGCTCCAGATGTCTACACTCTTCAAACATTTGTTACAAAAAAAAAAAAAAAAAGGAGCTCCTAGCCCTTTCCTGGTTGTTTTCCTGGCTATTTGTGGCCACATGCAAAGTGGTGACATTTTGAGTCGCCTGATACACAGTCCCAGCTGAGGTCCGAGACAACGAGGTTGTGCCTTCTTGTTTCAGCTCTCAGACTGCAAATAAATGTTTTTTCGCAGTTTATTCTGTGTCACGATTTTCCCATTTTTGTTGGCGATTTGGCAGTTTAAAATGGCTCCTAGCATGGTGCTATCCAGTTCCTAAGTGCAAGAAGGCATGTTGTGCCTTACAAATTAAGTATGTTAGATAAGCTTGGTTCAGGCTGGAGTTCCAGTTCTGAGGGCCACTGAGTTTAATGTTAGTGAATCAATCATATATATTAAATATAGTGTCTTTACACAGAAATACACATAAAATGAAAGTATTTAAAAAAGAACGCACAGCAGAGCAGTAACTAGGAAAGGAAGCACAGTAGTGGAGAAGAATGCTCCTTCGCCCCCCACCCAGCAAAGTACCCCACCGCAAACCCACGAATCCCCCGGGCCACTGCACTGCCTCTGTCCTCCCACAGACAGCCACAGTTCCTGCAAGAGTCCTCTGCACGGACAGATCTCTAACTACTTACTTAGTTCCTCATTCGGCTTCTGCCCAGCATGCACATGGTCCTCGTGTCTTCCCTACTGATAAAGCACGCATGCCCTTTCTAGTCCTTGCCTGTCTACACTGGACAACACTGGCCACTCTAGGGGTCTCCCTCAATCTGTCTGACCCCTCCTTCCCAGTTTCCTCTGCATGCTCCCTTCCCTCTAAACCTTCATGGTACTTGGTTCTCTCCTTGGTCCTCTCCTCCTCCTGCTCACACCCTTGCCTGGTGGGTCTCATCTAATCTCAGGAATTGCATTCACCAGATCTGCACCCAGAGGCCAGGCCTGTCCCCTTGCTGCTCATTCAAGTCTACACCGTGTCTCCCCGAGATCTTTCACAAGCATATCAATTTCATCTCATTCAAATATGAACTCATCCCTTCACCCCTGCAACCGCCTCTCCCAGACCTGCTTCCTTCCCTGAGTTCCTTGCTCATCACAGCGGCACCAACAGCCACCCCAGTGCCAACCAGAAACGAGAGGATCATCCATGAGTCTCTCTTGCACACCTACATCCAATCACTCAAGTCTGACCACTATGACTCCTTAAGTATGTCCTCTTCTCCTGCTCGAAGATACCACCTTTCACCCAAATTACTGCAACAGTTTCCCTACCGGGCTCCCCACATTTGTCTCCTGCCCTTTGACACACACACCTCACCTCACAGCAGGCTTCCTAAAGTTCATATCTGAATAGATCCCACTCAGCTTAAACCCTTTCATGGAGCCCCACTGTTCTTAGGGGAAAGCCTAAACCCTTTACTGGATACTATAAAATCTACTGACCGCCTCGAATTCGATCATAGACCCTCTGCACCAACATTATTACAGTATTTTTCGTTTCTCCCTTGCTGACAGCAGTGCTCTCAATATCCACAGAACACCTGGCACTTGGTAGATGTTCAATAAATGACTGAGGAGTGAATAAACAAGTCGAGTAGATCCAGGGGAGTGGGGGCCAACCTAATAGTTAATGCAAACTCAAATCTTCAAATATACAAAAGTATTTAACATGTGACTCGAATTCTTGGCAAAGGGTTAAAAATATTAGAGTTTGCACAAAATTATTAGTAGTTCAAGTCAAGGTCCTTGAGGTCAGACATTAAGAATGAAGGGAGCCCTGGACGGTTTGGCTCAGCGGTTAGAGCGTCGGCCTGCGGTCCGGAGAGACCCGGGTTCGGTTCCCGCTTAGGGCATGTACCTTGGTTGCAGTTTGTCCCCGGCCCTGGTTGTTCGTGCGGGTGGCAGCCACTCAATGTGTCCCTTTCACGTCGATGTTTCTCTCTCTCTCTTCCTCTTTCTCCCTCCCACTCTATCTGAACAAAAAATGGAAAAATGTCCTTGGGTGAGGATAAAAAAAGAACGAAGGGAAACATACTTGCCCGCAGCCGAGCAGGGCAGGGTGCTCCCTGTCACGAGCCGCAGCATGGCTGGCTCCACTGTCCTTAATGTGTGAGGCCTGCTGCCCATGGTGTGCTGACTGTCAACTCAAGAAGAGTGGGCTAATGGCCGACCCAGGGACACACTCACACACAAAAGAATGAGGGACCTGGGGGACTCAGATCTGCTCTACACAGAGATCCAAAACACCCTAAGGAATAAAAAACAAATTACAGGTGAAAACTAAGCAGGGACCATCCGCTGAAACCCACTGGGTACGCGATGCTCTGGAAGGGTCCCTTTGAACTTTTTGTTTATTATTCATTACATTTCCCCCAAACTCCACTAAGTTACAGCCATTCTGGAGGTTTGCTAAAGAATGCATGTCGAAGTGCTCACGACAGTCACCCACTCTACTTTGGGTCCCCCTGGGAAGTCAAAGGAGAGACGGAGTCAAGAAACAATATGCAAAGGCAATGGGATTAAGGTTGTTTTAGCTTCAAACCATCACTGAAATGGAATCAGTAATCTAATTGGGAAGGAGCATGGGCGGCCAGCAGCCTTTCAAACCTCAGGAGGAGGTCTTGATGTCTGCATGACAAATAAAAAGCTACGACAACTTCTGACTCCCATGACCCCATTGATGGCTCTGTTGCCCATTAAGCACTGAGAGATCTTTTCCCTGGAGGAAGGAGAAAGTCTGAGAGGAATCTGAGGGTGCTTGAAGGGCAGGAGAAAGCCCACAGCACAAAAAGCAAGCAACCTGCCCTGGCCGGTTTGGTTCAGCGGTTAGAGCGTCGGCCTGCGGTCCGGAGAGACCCGGGTTCGGTTCCCGCTAAGGGCACGTACTTTGGTTGCAGTTTGTCCCCGGCCCTGGTTGGTCGTGTGGGTGGCAGCCACTCGATGTGTCCCTTCACGTCGATGTTTCTCTCTCTCTCTCTCCCTTCCTCTCTCTCCCTCCCACTCTATCTGTACAAAAAATGGAAAAATATCCTCGGGTGAGGATAAAAAAAAAAAAAAAAAAAAAAAAAAAAAAGCAAGCAACCTCCAAGGGATCCGGGGCCACAGGTGGGAAAATTACTGCTGTGAGCAGACACAAGGGGCCTCCCCACACGGAACACTCATCAGGACATGACAAAGGGCACAGGACCCTCGACCATGGGGGTGCCACTGCACAGCCAGCCTCAGCCCACCCTGGAGCCCGGGCTGTGTGCAGGCCTGTGCTAAGCGTTACCTTACGACAAACCCTGTGAGGAGGGTACTCTCAACTCCCTTCAACGCAAAAGACATAAGTATAGAAGGAAAAATGTTGCCACATTTATAAATCTAGTAAGTGGTAGAATTAAGAACTTGAACCCAGGTCTACCCATTTCAAAATCAATGACCTACTGTCTGCAGTGCCACTTCTAGGTACTCACTTCTGAGTGAATGTTCCTGCCCAGACAGAGAGAGGGAGCACCCTCTTTTTTTTTTATCCTCATCCGAGGACATTTTTACATTTATCTTCAGATAGAGAGAGAGGGAGAGAAGGGGGAAGAGAGAGTGAAAAACATCGATATGAGAGAGGCACATCGACTGGTGGCCACCCACACAACCCCAACAGGGGCTGGGGACAAACTACAACTGAGGTATGTGCCCTTAGTGGGAACCGAATACGGGACTCTCTGGTCTGTGGGTCGACGCTCTAACCACTGAGCAACACTGGCTAGGGCGGGAGCGCCCTCTTAAACTCTCATAAAAGCACCCGACAGTGAGCCCTGGCCAGTGTTGCTCAGTGGTTAGAGCATCAGCCGGTAAACCGAAGAATCGTGGGTTCGATTCTTGATCAAGGGCACATACCTGGGTCGCAGGTTCGATTCCCGGGCCTAGTCAGGGTGTGTACAATGGTGTACAATGAACATGTCTCTCTCACATCGATGTTTCTCTTTCTCTCTCTCTCTCCCTCCCTCCCTCCCTCCCTCCCCTCTCTCTAAAAATCCTTGGGTGAGGATTAACAAAAGAAATAAATCAATAAGTCAAAAGGGTCTGACAGTGAGAAGTCAGCGGGCAAACAGTGAGCAAACAGTCACGGACACTGCACTTGGACCAGCACAATCAGCACTTACGTCATGGACGGCCAGGACAATGTTCTGACTAGTCTTCAGGGGAAATGAAATATGTCCTCTAGGCCTGGGTTCCACAGTCACTGAACTTTTTACTACTAAGCCACAGGCATTCCTCTATCAGTGTTGCTCACAATAATTCCAACCTAAAATAAAAAGATCTTTCTGAAATGGCAAATGTTACTATGGACTAGGTTCTCTAAGTCATCAGTAACCCTATCAACTAACCCCAGTTAACAAGTACCACTGGTATTACACCAGTTAATATCACCACTATACAAGTCTATCAAAATGTGCCGCATGTACCCAGGAAGGTACATTCCGACGGCCTGTCCCTCAACGGTGGCAGCATGCAAATATGAAGCGGCACTTACTGAAATTGCAAACTGAGGCACACATGGTGGGTTGGCCCACCTGCAGCACGGAGAGGCTGGAGAGCTAAGCCTTACATGCTGTCCAGACTTATTTGCTACCGTGGTGCCCAACGTGACCGAGACCCTGCCAACGAGGCGGGCTCACCGGCGACTGGTTTAGAGCTGAGCCCGGGGCGAAGAGGTTGTACCTGGACTCCCAAGAGCAGCAGCCTGTCTTCACAGGAGGTGGAGTATGGGAGCCAGCCCCTCAAGGCCAGGGCTCCCGATTCAATAGCTTCCCACGGCAGCAGCCAGGGCAGCTTCCCCAGCTCTGGTCCGAGAAAGTGGTTCTGGGCGGGGGTGTCCTGGAGGCTCAGCCTGGAGCCTCGTCCCAGAAACCGGCTAAGGATTCCGGAAGCACTCGCCCCGGGATTAAATCTCCCTCAGCTTTGACTCCCTCGAGTAGATCTTGTATCTAATACAGGAAATGTGAGCAATAACAAGAAGCTCATCACTTTTCCTAGTTTATTAAATTCATAAAATATTAGGTATAAAATACTTAAGCCACAAAGGACAAAGAAACAAACTCAATTTATTTTAATTATATTTTGTTATAATCTCATTTGGACTAGGGTAATTCATATAAACTATAGTATACACAATTTTATAAACTTAAACCCACACTGTAATTTACCTCATTCATAAACATGAGAGAACTTGACCTACTTTCTAATGCATTCAGCTCCTTCTTGTCTGCGTGAATCTGCAGTGACATTTTAAAAGTTGCTCTAATAATTTCCATGATATGAAAATGCATTTTTCATTGATATCATCTGTGATTGTTTTCTCCCACAAACAAAACACTGTTTTCTCGTAGGAAACAAGATGTACAAGACAGCTGATACAAAAGGTTCACCGTTCAAATGGGCCTCAGTATTGGGATCCTTGATGGGGGTGGGGGGAGGGGGAGGAAGAGGAGGCGGCAAAGGAGACAGTTTGCCCGGACCACTCGATGTGAGATGGTGGGTCTGGCTCTCTCTTCGCATATAATCCATGGGCAATTATAGAGCACAGCCTTTAAAAATAAATATGAAGTCCATATTAAATAATAGAACGCTTCCCTTATAATGCTTCCTTGCTTTCCAATAAGTCTCCAGTCTCAGGTAATAAAGAGAAAAAGGAAAGAAGTCCAGTTCTAGGCAGTCACCTTCTACCGACACACACTGCGAATCAGCAGCCTCCTGAGCCTGGCCCGCACCTCCGACCACGTCCTCCTTCATCCTCTGTCCACAATGCTCTGAGCGAGGCTTCCTGTGTGGAAGAATGTTCTATGTCTCCCAAAAGCCCAGAGCAGTTTGGCAAACTATGGCCACAAGTTAAGAATTGTTTTTACATTTTTAAATGAAGAAAAAAAATGTTTGAAAAAAAGAATTATAGTGCATGATATGAAAATTATGAAATTCATATTTCAGTGTCCATTCATCTAGTTTTATTGGAACACAGCCGCACTCACTCACTTATAAACTGTCTATGGCTGCGATTTGCACTCCAACAGCAGAGTTGAATAGCTGCAACACAGACAGTAGCCTAAAAATATTTACAGTCTGGTCCTTTACAGGAAAAGATTACTAACTCCTGGCCCGGAGTGTGAAATCCTCAGCCCTTGGCCTGGCAATTCAGGTCATGAAAACCTGGATCTAACCAACCTCTCTAAGCCCTAGTTTCTTCTACTAGAAGACATAATGTCTACTCCATGCAACACTCGTCTCCATTTCTCCAAACATACTCCCTTTCGGGTTCCCGCTCCAAGCTCTGTTCAATCTCAACAGCTTGTAGACATCCTTCTCGCTCTTCATGAGAGTAGTCACATCATACATGAGGTTAAAAAAGAAAAATGATTGTAAGAGTGCCCAACGCTATTCTCCACAGCACTAGTTCTCATAGTAAAAGATGAAAACACCAAACATCCACCAACATACATTTGCCTATATATTATAAAAGGGTGCAAGGATGTATCATATTTTTTCCCATTGCTACACGTGGGAAGGGAGGAAACAGAATGGAGAGGGAACTGGGGCTAAAGCAAGCAGCTCTGGATATGCCTTGTGTTCCAGATGAGGCTCTGAAACCTTGGCAATATTGTGTAAAATAATTTCAATTGGAATTGAAAGCAAGAATCTCTAAAAACAGAAACCAAAATTAAATCAATGCATAACTATATATCCAGTTGGTAGCTCAGTCACAGAGAAAAACTACTCCAAACACCTTTTCAAAAACTTGGTCTGTTGTGAATGTAAGCAAAGATAAAGCAGATACAACACATGATGATATTACCGAGCTGGGGTTCTGGGAGGATGAAAGAATAAAAGTTGGTGCAGCTGGTAAAAACCCTGTCCTGCCATACCGTACACCTGGATTTCACGTGGGGATATTGACGTGAACTAATAGTTTAATCTCTGCTCTGTACACACAAACACAAACATATACATACATGCATATTCCCTGGTCTGATCCACCAAGATCTAGAAACAATGATAAATCCAGTAGTAATAAACATTTCTAATTTCTATTTTGTCCCTTCTAAATACTCAAAGAAACCAGGACTCCTCAAAGAAATGATGACTCTAAGCCTGAAATAAGAAATGGATAAGACAATCCTGTAACATTTTGTTGTATCACAAAGTTATCAAAAAATACAAAAAACATGTCAAAAGGACTCAGGAATTAGTTTCTACAGGTCAACTTGAATTAGCTTCAGAGGTCAAATATGTGACAATCTGAGTATTAATAAGAACATTAAATTGAAATGCATCAATTACATTTACACTGAAAAAAAAAAGCCAAAAATAAATAAATAAAGCCTCAATGATCACTTTTAGAGGAGGCTGCTAGGGAACTCATTGTTTTGAAAATAAAGAGAAAGTATCAAGCATTTATCCTGACTTTGCTATATGAACCTCAGGATAAACAAATAGTTGAGATTAAATTTCTTTTTATGTAAGTATTCTTGTATGTAAACAAGGAAGAGATGACAGAATTGGAATATCATTATTTTTACAATCACTAATAAATTAAAGGATATAGGCAATAATCATCAATGACCACTGTGTATTTTTTCATGAAAATACACAGTCTGCCTATGAGGAATGTAGCCTTGCGGAAAAAAAATAAACAAACCCAGGTCCGAATCTGACTACTGGAGATGTAACTAATGCATCATAGAAAACACAAAGGACAGAGAAACATGTTAAATGGTGCCATCAAAGAAGCAATCATGGAAATACAGACTGGAAAACTCTACAGCATAGTTTTTTAACCTCAGTACTCTTGACATGTTAGGCCAGATAATCCTTTGCCGTGAGGGGCTGGCCTGTGTTTTGTAGGATATTTAGCAGCATCGTTGGCCTCCACCCACTGGATGCCTGCAGCAGTTCCCAGTGGGGACAACAAAACTCGTCTCCAGACATGCCAAGTGTCCCTAGATAGGGGAAGGGGATCATCCCTATTTGAGAATCTCTGCTCTAAAAGGACAGACAACTCACTTTCTTCAACAAACAAATCACAGGGGTGGGGGTGGAGGTGGCAGGGGGAAATGGAAGGGGAACCTATAGATTAAAAGGGATCAAAGGCATATCAATCAATTGCAATGAGTAAACTTTATTTGGAGCCCGAGTCAAAGAAACTTAAACCAATTACTCTAAGGCAACTGAGGAAATCTGAACATTAATTTGATACTTAGTGATATTACAAGGCATTGGTAATGTTTGTTTTTGGTGTGATAAGGTATCATAGATATGTTTTCAATTCCTGTCTTTTACAGGCATATACTGAAATATTGACAGAAGAAAAATAAAATAGCAAAGATGTGCTTCAAAGTAATTGGTAGAAGAACACTATGCATCAGTGAAATAAGGCTGCTAGGAATCAATCATCACTTAACCTAGGTGATGGGCACACAGCTCGCTATCACTTCTCTTCACCTCTGGACGTGTTTGAAGGGTTCTGTACTAACAAGGGATGAACAAGTCAATCCGGCAGGCAGCGCCTCTGCATGAGCTCCTTCCTCTCCATGAGCACCTAAGTCCCAGGATGTCCACGGCAGGGATGTGAGAATTTACAGTTCCCTGGGCTTGCTCGGTGTCTAAGTGCCTCTTGGGGTCCTATCTGGATGCTGAGAGCACTTGCGCTGTTTACAATGCGGCCCTTAAACACGGAGCCGACCACTTAGCAGCAGGCTATTCCAAGGCTGTGAGGAAAGCCCACTGTGTGGAGCTGACGAGGAGACAGAATAACCTCCGTCTAATGTGACATCTTAAGGGATGGTTACAAACAATTTTGTTTATAAGAAATATTTGTCTTAAGCACTGAATTTACAAATTCACTCCCAAATAAAGTGACATTTTGCTCTTCCTAGAAGAAGCCACGACCCCGCTAGCCCTAAACAGCCCACCTCAGACCCTCAACACTTGCATCAACTAACCCAGAAATAAATGCTACTTTCTTTTGAAGATCTACTCTACCCCAATAGAAATATCCCTTCTTTGTCTGAATTCCTCTCTTCTGCTGATTCCTCACAGACGTGTCCGCACTGCGGTCTTTCTGGAAAGGTGTAGGCAAGACAGAACAAGGCCCATGTCGTTATATCCTCCAGTGCCAATTTTTGTTCCTGTGCTTCCTAGCTCAGGGTGCTAAATATATTTCCTCTGAACCCAGACTTCTGAGAAAGTGGCCAGCAGAGAGGACAAGGGCCTCGCTTTCACAGAGCTCGTCCCCGGTGCCTGCACCAAGCTTCCCAAAGGGACAGCAGAACGCACCGAGCATCCTGGAGCCAGGCCCCCTGCAGGGGAGACGGCAGCATTTCACGGCTTAGAGGTCAACAAGCGAAAGAATGTACAATGCACTGGGGGAACACTTACGATCTGGTAATAAGACAGACTTTTTCAACATCATTTATTTCCTTCTCTTGCTGAGGGACTGGGCTCTGGTATCCAAGTCTTCCTGACACTACATTTCTAGGTGTAGAATAAGATGTTGAGTGAGATTTAAATTGTCCTAATAGATTTGTCCCTTGGAATCCAAGCATCACTGGACTTGGATAACTGTGAGGACCAGTGATCTTTGTATAATGGAACCAAAAATGTCTCAGACGAATTACTACTCTGCTCAGCACTCTTTCCTACCTTACAAGCGATCAATCAATATAAAATAAAAAACTGCCACATCAGAATTAATCATAGCAAGATTATAGTAGGGTAGCCTTGGTCAAATTTAAATGTGGAGCATCACCCTCAGTCACCACTGCAACAAGGTAAATACTGACCCTATCTATTCATTAAGTCCTGACTTCACTAAGGCAGGATAGCTCCTCCATAAGCGAGGCCCATCTCTGAAGATTTCCATTTCATTCAGTACAGTCGTCCCTCACCACTTAGCGCTTCGACTTTCGCGGCTTCACTCTATCGCGATTTTTTCAAATATATTCATTAAAAAGTTGATCGAGACAGCAAAAATGATACAGCGCGCGCTCGGTTATCTGAGTCAATTATACACCCCTGTATTACAATTAAAATTAAAATTACTGTATGTATGGACTGTAGGCCTCTGTATTCGAGCACCCCAGGAATCCTTCAACACCAGGTGCAACCACTGGAGTCTGGGACGGATCAACCGCGATCAACGAGGGATGACTGTACTTATTTGGGGAACTGAACATGAATAGGTCAGATATTTGGAGACACGCACTGTTGGCATTGAGGCGGCACCTCTGAGTACTGCCAGCCCGACCCAGCAGAGACTACAGGGAGCAACCTACCCACAGCCACCCACTCAGTGAGGGAGAGACTGCTGGTTCCATGGCCAAAGCTTCACCCGGGGTCAGCAAAGTGAGGAGGGAGCAGCCTGAGAGGAGGAAAAACGCCAGCTCGGTGTGAGGGACCCACCTGCCCAGGGCACCTGCCATCCATCTGGTCCCTATCCTAATAGTAACTTACTAAATACAGTCACACCAGAAGATGTGCGCAGACTGCTACATTCGTGAGAGAAAATTAAGTATTAAAAGTAAAACTTGATTGTTTTTCCAACCTTTCTTCTAAAAAACTACCAAAGCGCACCGTATATTAAAATAATTAAATGTACCTGACTCATACACATACTTCAGGCTCTAAGAAAACACCTAGATCAACCACCACCATTGACAAAGCAACTCTGCAACTTACCAGCAGGACTGAGTGAATTTCTCACTTCAAGCTCACAAAGGGAACGTTAAGTGGGTGAGGACACGCCCATCGCCAGGCACAGGACTGCGCGGTGAGCTCCTGGCCACACAGCAGCCCCGAGGTGGCGGCGGGGAATGGAGCGGAGCTGATTCTCCTGGAGCAGCGATCATTTTCTAGGGAAAGATGGAGGTCTACTGAGGAAGGTAAGATGTTCCGAAGACAGAAGAAGTCCTTTCTAGTCTATGAGACCATGGCTGGCACCATGCCCTCAGCCCGCCCCAGGATCTAAGAAGCACTTCCCAGTGGAAGCCTTGGAGGCCTCTCATCCGGATCTCAACATCTCAGTGAACAAAGTGTCAATGACAACATCTGTTCCATGGGGCTGGTGTGAAGATTTCAACAGACACCAGGCCTCAAGTATCAAGGTGCTCACACGTCAGGGCCTCAGTGAATGATGGCTAATTTCAAAGACCAGGCTACTGACCCTTCAGAGACAGCAGGGTCTGAGGTGACAGCGTTTCCTGGCCACCAGCACTTGTTTAAAGGCAGGTGGCACATAGAGATCAAAACGTTCTGGCCACAGGTGGAGGGTGGGGGGTTGTGGGAGTGAGACCTACAAAAATAAAAGTGGGTTCCTACCTAAAATGGGAAGACAGAATCTAGGAAATATTGAGGCTTTGCTCAAGGCAGCCAGTGACACATGGAAGGGAGAATCCATTCAAAGTGGTCCGTGGAGGGGCCAGGGTGTGAGGCATGAGGCTCAGAGAGGAAGGAATGTAATCCCACCTCGCCATTTGGCTGCCATGGGAACAGCAGCTACCTGACTGTAACAGAGTAAATGCTGTGTCTGGGTTTTCACATTCAGAATCAAGTTACAGGTAAATCATGGAAGCCCTTACCAGATTAAAGAACAGAATATAAGGATTAGCAATATGAACATAAAAAATTAAAGGTATAGCTGCCCAAAATGGAGAGGATGGATGGGAAGGGGGAGTGCTAGAGAAGAAACAGTGTCTCTAGGAGACAAGGAGAGGCTGCATGTGCCATCTGAGGGGCACATGGAAGGACTGAAAACGTGAATCAGTGTAGAGAGGAAGGGAGGCAGGGATGGTCACAGCGAGCTAATCGGCAATCACAACGCGATACCAAGAAACTGCCTTTAAAACCAATAACGTGAGAAATGGAGCTGCGAGAATGACACACATGTGGAGATCCCCACTGAAGCAGCAAAGGATGATCTGGGGGGGGGGGGGTAGCTGCTTATGAGAAGCAGGACTAAGTGGAGGGGGTAAGGTAAGGCATGTTGCTTTTCTGTTCTGTAATGTTTTCTATTTTTAGCCATTTGCATACATGACTTGGACTGAAAATTTTTAAATAAAAGACCCTCGATAAAACCATTGTTTAGATCAGTAGGATTTTACACAAGTTTTAGCAGGCCTTACAGTGGTGTGTTGAGACCATTGCAGCTGGACTTACAGTGTGTTTACTTTATTTTAATCTTAGTAAAGTCATGTTTAAACTCTTACAAGTGCACTAGCCATTTTATGGTTCTGGAAAGCTGTCCAATTCTGATTTGTCATAAACAGAACAAAATGGCTTTGATTCATTCTAGGTCTTCAGAATATGGGACTTTACAGCACAAGAAAACATGATTATTACACATTCCACAGCAGAACAGTGAGATGCAGGCACAAGTATTCCAGAACATGTGAGTCCCTGAAATCCAATCAGTTCTCAGACAGAAAAGGCTCAAATCTTGAGTTCTTCAAGAGGGTTTTTTAATGCTGAAAAAAATTAACTGATAAGCATAATTACCCCCAAAAAGCTTAAGGAAACAACACATTCTATTATGCCCACGGATAAGTTTAATTATGAGAAACAATCTGGAAAGTGTTACTGTCGTTGTTCTAAAACATTTACTAAGCATAGACAGCAAGAGTAAGGAGGGACCCCAGCACATGTCTGGAAACCCTGATCTAGGAGAAGGTGTTAATTAGCATAATGCTAATTAGGACTCCCAGCTACTCGGGGAGCCTGCAGGGGGGGACAAGAGGCTGTGCCTACAGAACAGGCAGAGCAATCCCAAGGATTCAGGGAGTGGAGCAGGGCAGGAAGACGAGTATGCATAACGGGTTACATTTTTAATGGGGAAAGTAAGCAAGGAACAACTTATCTCTCCTGACGTCACTGCCTTTAAGTGACTGATACAGAATGACAAATAGCTATGCAGATCCTGCTTTAAATTTTATAGATTCAATAGTGTCCCTACACAGCAGTGGGAACTGAAAATTCCCAGTGAGCCAAAAACAATGTTTTTCATTTAAAATCGGTTTTTAAATATTTTTCTTACAAGCCTGCAAGGAAAATGGAGATAAGGTCAGAATATTGCACTTATTTTCAAATCTGGACTATACCACAAGTCATTAAGCAAAACACTAAACAAACCATTTATCATACATCTGCCCACCCCTCCACTCATTCCCACACTCTCTCTCACAGGCCGGCACGCAGCCCTTTAAAGCATCACATTTATTCCCCTGAAGCATGGCTGCCTCATATTCTTACTTGTTCATTCCCACAAGATCTCACCCAGCATGGCCTGGCCTTCCGAAAGGCTCAGAATATGACTGATTGATTACACTGTTCATTCATTAAATTTTACTCATACTTGGACTGGTCCAAATCCCTTAAAGCAATTCTCCTTCCTCTGGTTTATGTCAAAATAAAAGCCCCTGCTAGCATTTATTCATGTCCTTAGACACTTTCAGAAATGTCAAGACTTCAGGTAATCTCTCATATTCCTATATTTTTAAGACAAATGTTTCTGTTGTTGTTTGGTATAACTTCTTCCCAAAAAGGGGGGGGGGGGCAGTGAAATAAATATCCCCAGGGTGGAAGCCACCCAACTGAAGCATATCAATTGGACAGTAAACCCAGAGTTGGAAGACAGAGGGGAAACAACCAGGTAAGTCTATCAAATTTCATTTGAGTTCCCAGAAAATAGGCATGCAAAACAAACAAAAGCCAGAAATTGTCCAGAGGTGAATTTTAAAGGACAGAACCACTCTGCCCCAATCAATGCAGACCCCGGTGTAACGTCACAGAACTGTCAGAAGCAGCCAGGGTTAGGCAGGCATTGGGAATAGGGGTTGGTTGCTCTTCCCTCACATTATTTTACTGTGCCAGTAATTCAGCCCATTTGGCTGCCCCTGTCCTCCAACCCCTACCTACCCCTCACCCACACCCCCACACCCTGGGAGAAGTGAAGAAGGCCAGTTTTCCGTTCTGTACAGACCCACTGCACAGAAATCCACCTGGCATGCTCCTTTCAGATCTGAAAACTTGGGAAAGGCACATGTCTGATGTGTTTCCTACTCACTGTGCTCTGGCCCTTCAGCCACACCAGACCACCTACCGCCCTCTGCAGGTTCTCAAAATACATCATCCACTCCAGGATCCCAGTGCAGGTCAGCTCCTTGACTCAGCCCTACCCCGTGCACAACTAATCCTATGGCCCTCAGAACTCTTGCCTGTGCCCTCGACCCCTACACCCCAGCCTTGTGCTCCTTGCACTTGGTTTTGGGTTGGTCTCCCTGGAGATAGACATTCGGCCCACCTCACCCCGAGCTCTCAACATCCCCACACCTCAGGAGACACTATTACATGAAATACCACCTCATCAGAGGCTGCCTACAATGGTGTAAAGGGAAGATTCTGTATACTTTCATCAGACAGCTTAAACACTGTCAGTTTTCATTTTTACATTGACTGCAAGGTGGCTCACAGCTACGTTTCATGTTCACATGAATGAGCCATTTCTATTTGGGTTTCCCAACAGAACAAGCCCTTGTCTTCTGTTTGACCTCTGACGTCCCCTCGTTCCAGCATGCTGGCAGCCAGGACATTTTCTGGGAATGGCTGATATAGAACTAGAATACGTTTCTTTCCATGGCAGGGACATAGTGTAGTGTTCGAGGCAGAAGAGCCCTTAGCAGTCACACACCCAATATTTCCCAAACACCGGAGCTCAGGCCAGTTCATGACAGTCACTGGGCAGCAGAGAAACGAGAAAGGCAGGAAAAGAAGAGTGTTTTCATAATGCTAAATACACAACCCAAAGCAAAGTTATGGCATCCGACTTTTTCAGTATTAAAATATTTCTTCTCTCATAAAATGATGTTAGTAGAAGGTCCTTATTTTTAAAAATAAATCTTTAATTATGAAAGATTTTAAACACAAAACAGAACAGTATGGGAATATATAGTAAACCTTAATGTACTCACTCAGCTTTAACAATTATCACTATGTTTATAAATAGCAACACACACACACACCGGTAGAGTAAAATTTGATGCTGAACTTTTTTCCTGTTCTACAAAATCTGAAGTGTGGAAACAACTAGGCTGGGCCAGCCTGTACATTTTACAATAAGGACGTGGAGATCAGCAGCGATTAACTAGTCTGTCCCCTTGTGCAGCTGGTCAAGTCCACATCTGGTGTGCTGCGAACCAGGTGTGGAGAGTCAAAGCCAACCCTTTTACACCTGGCAGACTTCAGTTGCGGCATGCCCAAGACCTACAGAAGAAGGCTTTTTTCCCTGTCCACGTTATTTCATGCATACTGCTTGAGATCATGTAACCACAACTAGGACAAAGGGAAAAATCAATCATCTAAAACCAAAGTTTATTTTATCTCATGCTAGAGCAATTGTGCACCATCCCTGGACAGCTCCCGGAACTGCCAAGCAGTTTCAGTATAAAGACTATTGAAAGTTTCTACATTATTTCCTTAACTAGCACTTAACAAAAAAAAAAAAAAAGAAGAAGAAGAAGGTTTATGAAGCAAACATATGTAAATGAAAGAGAATTCATGCAATCAAGTTAAAAACCAGCTATTCACCCCTCTTATAAACCCCACCATCACCCCACCAACTACCAGGTGGAGTATTAAATTGAGACGGAAGTAATAAGAGGGGGCAAGCAGACTCCTGCCTCACAGAACCGCGGTAAAAATCAAACGAGACAGTGCAAGTGACAATGTTTTAACACTTTATAAAACTTTACCAATGCAGGAATGGCCCACTGATAAGAATGAAATACTGTATCTTTTTAAAAGGACTCACCTAAATTCTCAGCTTATGGAGAGTCAATTTCCCTGAAGATATCCTGAAGCATCTGAGAAGCCTTCAGCAGCAACAACTAAAATAATAATAAAAACCATCAGAATCAAATAAGGTTACAGATGTCAGTTTTGGGGGCAGGGGGGATCCTGAATCTATACATTTGGTCATTTCTCCTTCACTAATCATGAAAGGAAATAACTCAGGAAACAATGAATTTCCGTTGCAACACATGGGCTGGGAATTTTCTTCACCAACAGGGAACTGAGGTCCCAAGACACTTATTTCAAAGACCAAAATTATGTTACTGTTGGCAAAGAGGCAAAACACATTATTTTCTTCCCTGTGGTAGAAATGCTTAATGGCTTTGAATTTAAACAAAGACCAGATATATACACCCTCCTCCCACCCCCACCAGTGTTTAAAACAAAAATCTCAGGCACTGCAAATTAACCCACATGAGCTCTTCTCGTTCCCTTTTTTCCTACTTAGTTCCTTTAACACATCTGTGAAGGGGCCCTTTCTTGCTTTGACTGTTCCCACTTCATTCCCAGTTCTCTGAGGCATTAAAAGCTGACCATTTAACACCTTACTCCATGGAAACCAATTTGAAGTGAGAAGCACCATGATCAATTGTAGAAATCAACAAAATGAGCCAGCCAGCAACTAATAAGCAAAAAGTCTGAGGGAGAGCATACATATGAATCAATGAAACAGAATAAACATCCAGATATAGAACCAAATATCCTATGAAACAGACCAACCACATGTATTCAGATGTGGGTTGGTAGGTATGTGAGACTAGTTAATTAATGGTGTTGGTTTGTTATTTAGGAGGAAGGAAAATCTAGATCTTGCTTTCTACTTATGATAAACATAAATTCAAAATAGAATCAAGTGAGTACTAGAAGAATATACAGAGAATAGTTTTATATATAGGAATAGAAAAGGCCTTAGTTTTTAAACATGACATGATGATATCAAAATCTGAATCTATAAAGGATTGAGACATTTGGCTGGCTACATTTTTTTTTTTAATCTCAAATATATAAATGGCAAAAAAAAATCAAAAGTAAAAACAAAGAATAAACACCGATATTTTGATCAAAAGATAAAATAAGAAACTAGGTGAAATAGTTATACAAGAAAAGTATAAAAGGTTGCTATTCTTATCCAAAAATGTTTTAAAAACCAGTAAGTTAATACTCTCCTCAAAACAAATAAAATTAATAAACTTTCCATAAGAAAGTTTACTCAACTGTACTAATAATGAAATAACTTGCCCTGGCCAGTTTGGCTCAGCGGTTAGAGCGTTGGCCTGCGGTCCGGAGAGACCCGGGATCGGTTCCCGCTAAGGGCATGTACCTCGGTTGCAGTTTGTCCCCGGCCCTGGTTGGTTGTGCAGGTGGCAGCCACTCGATGTGTCCCTTTCACATCGATGTTTCTCTCTCTCTCTCTCTCTTTTCCTCTCTCTCCCTCCCGCTCTATCTGTACAAAAAATAGAAAAATGTCCTCGGGTGAGGATAAAAAATAAATAAATAATTAAATAACTTTAGAACATTGAGATCTTATTTATCACCTGTCAAGTTGACACATTTACCCAAGACTGACACTCGCCAATGTTATGGACATATCTTATCACATGGTTAAGCAATATGTCAGCATGTAAAATGGCATACTCTTTGATCCAGCAATCCTATTTCTAAATAAGTTAAAGTAGACCATTGTGTAAGCAGAAAGATGGATATACATAGCATTGTTTATAATTATGAGAAAAAATAGACAAATGCCCTAAAGGTCCACAAATGACGTGTTAAATAAGCGACATGGACACTGATGTTCATGGAGGTCTGTATTTATTGTTATAAAGAGCCATCTCTGACAAACTTCTGAGTGAATAAAACAGGTAAACAACCATAAACATTTGATTCCATTTGTGTGTGTGCGTGTGTGTAAGTGTATGTGTGTGTGCATGCATGAATGCATGTGTGTGTTTTCCTGGATGTCCTTAAAAAATGTGTATCAAAATAGTTATGATTACCCCTGATGATAAGAATTGTAGAGAATTTTTTACTTTGTTTATACTGTTAGAATTTCATGTAATGAGCATGAATTATTTTTAAAACTCATGTTCAAATGTAAAGTGATAAACTGCATAGATTTCTACTTTCCTTCTCTGTCAGCTTCTCTCTTACTTTAGTAAGGTCTGTGTCACACGTGTGCCATGGTGAACGCTGATTAGAGAAGTCCCTTCCTGACCTCCGGGTCCTGTTTAGTCCCTAGGGACTTCATCATTGCCTTTGGGTTCCTAAGACACGCCTGTATCCTTATTATAATTCTTTTTACTTAAGCTAGCTCAAGTGAATTTGTTACTCGTGACCAAAGGAGAACAGTAATACAGTGCTGCTTTTTATTTTCCACCTTCTCAAGCATTCCATCCCATTTGAAAGCAGAACAATAGATCCTGTAATCACATTAATGAAGATTTACAATGTCATGTACTGTTTAAGACCTACGGCAGAAGTAACAGAAGCAGGAAGCTCAAAGCTAGTGTAACAAAGACAAAGAACGACTTCAAGAGACAGGTAAATTCCTTCCTGACCAATAAGAGAACTGATGAAAAGAGTATTTGAATAAGAACAAAGAGGGCATACTTGTCCAGATGGGCTATTTCTATGGTTAGAATATTCTAGACTATAATATTCTTAACCAGTCCACTGACTTATTTTTATTGGGTTATATTTATATATAAAGCTTTTTTTTCCTACTTAAGACTATAAAATACAACAATGTATTCCCATAATTTTCAATTCCCATTACACTCAATTTATCTCCAGCAAACAACTGTATTCTTCTCATTGTCCTATTTTTAAAGGTTCAGAAGTTCCATGTAATACATGAATCCTCATAATACCATAATTATAAACCTGGTTAAAAAGCCATAATCCCTTGTAGATGTACAAATCCCTCTACAGGTGTGTTGATGTAAAGTATAAGTCTAGTTAATCCCTCTTTATCTCCTGGAGGCTCCCTCTCCCCCTCAAAACTCCCCTCAGTGGTAGACAACGGACAAGAACCACTATCCAATTTCAGACAGGAGCAATCATGAGACTTAACTAAGTATCTCTGTCTCCACAGCATAACTCAGACAAACCCACAGGCCACCCAGGGCCAATCACAGCCCTCTGTTCTGTCGCCTCCTCAGTGCAAGGGATCTTTCTAAACGGATGATGGGAAGTCAGGCAAGTCCATGTTTGAGGTTGAGATGCACTAGGATTTATGAGACAAAACACTACATTTAGGGGAGGCAGTAACACAGTGGTGACAAGGAAATGATTGATCCTGGTTCTGTCATTTACCAGTCATTTGGCCATGGGGTGCCTTAATCCCTCTGTACCTCAGTTTCCTCTCTGCAGTAATGCCCAGCGAAAGGGCTGTTGTGAGGACTGAAGGAGATAATGCACCTAAAGCAATGAGCGACGCTCAGCCCTCAAACACGGTCTTGCCTGAGCTCCAGCTCAGTGAGAGCAGTGATGGAACCGTCCACTGCCTGTTGCCTGCAGAACCCTGGGGCAGAACATGTCTCTGTGTAGAATAGTTCACTACCTAAACTGCTGATTTTAACCATGGATAAGGTCTGGCCGGTGTGGCTCAGTGGTTGAGTGTTGACCCATGCACCAAGAGGTCACCTGTTTGATTCTGGGTCAGGATACATGCCCAGGTTGTGGCCCGATCCCCAGTGAGGGGCAGGCAGGAGGTGGCCAATCGATGTTCTCTCTCATGGATGTTTCTATCTCCCTCTCCTTTCTCTCTCTCTAAAATCAATAAAGAAAAAAAAAAAAAAAAACCATGGATAATACCCTTCCAATTAAATAGAAACTTCTTCTGAAGGTGCCAGCAGTTTGTTATTTAAAGAAACCTTGCCTTAAATTAAAGTAGCCTTCTCCAGAGCATCATAGAATAAATCATTTGGTAGCTCCCACATTGTACCTTTTCTGGAATATTTTGAGAGGCATAGGTAACTGTGACCAAAAGCTACTGGCTAAAATGCCTGTCACCAACAGCAGGACATTAGGGCAGAACTTCACTACTTTTGCGTCCAGCACACCTCCTACTTGCTTGGGAAGCATAAACACACTTCTCAGAGTCCAGGTCACTCACCACCAGGACAGAGATGGTAATATTTAGCTACTTCAGATGTAGAAATGAAATGAGAGAGAGTGTGTAGGTCAAGTTCTTATCACAGTGCCTGGAGCCCAGTAAGTGTCCAGTAAACGGTGCATCCACTATGGACTATCATTCATCTTAAAGTATTAAAGAAACAAAACACCTTAAATGATGTGATTAAGACCCTACCAGGCACTTCTTCACAGTGAGGGTGTTATAGACTCTTGTTCTCCACATTTCACTGGTCATCATCCCCACAGGACTGTGGGGCCAAGTTGAAGGGGACCTGAGGCAGCAAGGGGGTCTCCAGCTGCACAGGGCCGACATGCTGCATGTGGCTGATATCTCATGATGTGGTACAGATCCCACGCAACTGAGAACACATCTGTCCTAAGATTTCTTCAAAGGGCAGGGAAGGGTGTAACACCACATTCAAGCTTTGCCTAACACCATCTGCACGAGCATGAAAATCAGAAGCCATGTGGGCATCACCTTAAGGGATTTGTCTGCCCAAAGTTAAACGTGCTTTTATATCACAAGACCACATAAAGCAGAAGAAATCCACTAAATTTAGCTAAATTGATAAGCCAAGTATACCACTCTTAGCTCAAAGTCATCCTTAACATCTGACATATTCCTAATTGCTCGAAATCATAAACTCTAAGAAGAAAAGAAATAACCCAGCTAGTGCCTCAGTAGCCCTAAAACAGAGATGGAAAGAACCACAGTGAGAGAAGAGGAGAAATTTTAGAAACAAAATTATCCCAGCTTTCTCCAACTGCTACCATTTGCCAAGGATTTCTCTTATTTATCGTCTCTGAGACCTTGAGAACTTTTTCACTAAAAGTGCAGCTACTCGATTGGAGTCCAGCTCTGCTAGGTCTGCAGATACCCGATTCCAAGGGGGAACTGACCAAGTCTCTTTTCTTGGCTTCCGCTTCCTGCTTTTCCAGCTGGAGGCTGGGTGCTAGGGACCTGGGTCAAAGGAAGCTGCACAGAGCACGAGCCTAAAGCACAAGGCCCAGGCCTTTGGAGGTGAGTCCAGAAACCCTTCTGTAGTCCTCTCAAGGCGGCATTGCAGCAAACTAGGAAGGAAGAGGTATTTCATGCAAAAAAGACTCTCTCGGTATAAATGTGGGAAATGCTGGTTCACATAAAACAAAGGAGTTTCTCTAATGCAGAACCTTTTAGACACTCTAGTAGGATAATGTTGACGATGCATAAACGGCTCCAGCCTTTTTGTCCAGGTTCCTTTACTTTGAGGTATACATCTTGGGAGAAGCACCCCACACAACACTTTGAAAAAAATTACGTTATAATTAGTTCTTTTACGCAAATGATGACTGAAGGTTCACTCTGCCCCACTACGCTCACAATTACATAACTAAGCACAATGCTCCTAAGAGATCAGTGAATGGTGCAAACGTATATTAAGGCAAAACAGCGCGAAACACTGTTTACTGGGAGGGTGAGAGAAGCACTAACTACACTGCTTTACTTCACTCAAGTCTTTATAAGCTTTTCACAACTGGAAAAAGTGATACCATTGACTCCTCATTGTTTTATACCTCAGTTTCCCTCCTCTCAGATGTTTAAATACACTTATAATAAAACACAATTAGTCATGTGGGCAGTTAGGATGGAAGTTTCATGAGAACAGGAACTGTACTCAGCACAGGACTACAGCCCCAGCCCTGGGACACTGTGGGTACAAGAATGCCCCATAAATATTTGACTACGTGAATAGAGGAAATCGATAATAAGCTTTCGTAAGTATATCATTAACTCATTGTTTTATACACTGACCAAAATATATGTTCAGCAGTGTTATATTTTAAGTTGACTTTGAATGGTCACTCTAAAGCAATTCATTTTTTTTTTTTTTTCTCAAAAAGTTTTGTTTCTTTCTCTTTCACCCCTACCCAAATCTCCCATCCTGTGCAAGTCCTCCCGCTTCCCATACACACAAAGGCATTTTTTCTTATGACCTCTGGGTTAGATGGGACAATTTGTCTCTAGACCAAGTACCAGATTCAGTACATTATTACAGCCAATTATTTTCAATAAAAACCAAATTAACTAACATTCAAAAGACTGGGAATTTCAATTAATCAGAGCTATGCAGAGATTCTCCATTGGGAGAAGGAAGAAGAAACACATTAATCTTCTAGAAAGCAACTCTACACAAATAAGCTTTTATCACCAATTTGCTATAAAAAGCAACTGAGCATGGAATAAAGATATCAAGAAATAATCTATACCATTAATTTCAATATTCTGAACATAATGTTTCAAATGGCCCTGAGATGTTGCAACATCTTCAAATGAACAAATAAAAAAATATTTTTGCTAAACACAATTCACTCTGGCAAAAACTGACAACACATTTTAGAAAAATTTGCAACCGTTGCTTGTTTTTTTAAGGAAAAGGGGTGAGAAAAGCAAGGAAATACTGCTCTAACTTCACCTTGGTCATTCAGAAAAGTCAGTGAAATAGATTTTCCTGACCCCCATGCCTCCTACAAACCAGGTAGTGGCCAGGGTGTTCCTACGCGCGGTCTTCAACTTTCGGTTGGGCTATATCTCCACCCATTGCTGCATCCCTGCCCAGGCCCAGCTGTGTGCCAGCTCCCTCCACTGCCAGAGTAAACAGGCTAGGAAGTCATCTGAGTTGTATCCTCAGCTCCCACTCAAGCATCTCCAGGGCCCACTACCTTACCTCCCAGCTGCCCTGCCCTGGCAGCCTGTGCTCCAGCGCCACTGAGTCAGCACTCCTCCTTGAACCCTGCGCCCGAGCTGCTTCCCCTGCAGTGGCCTTTGACTTCCAGACTTCCATGCCAAAAATGGCGTCCTGTCCCCCCATTCATCTGGCTGCCCACCAAGCTCCACCTACTCCCGGGAGATTTCATTGGCCAGATTTTTAGATCTGCATTTACCGTATCATGGTGAAACAACCTATTTAAGTATCTATCTTCTCCACCAGACTGTGAGCTCTCAGAGGGCAAGAACTGTGGCTGCTCCCATAGTTCTAGTCTCAGCTCAGAATCACACGTTCCTAACACACATTATATGCTTAATAAATGAATGAAGGATTAACAAATATATCTTGTGTGTCTACTAATGCTAAGGCACTGGGGATGGGAGTAGGAAGTTGCAAGAAGCTGGGGTACAGCAGCAGGGTCAGAGTGGGGTTGTGCTTTGTATATGCATACATACACTGGAGAGAAGATGCTGCTTCATTCTATGGTCATCTTCCCTAGCACCTGAAGGTCAAGGCCCCAGCTAAAGTCCCCCTTTCCTCTCTTGGTCCCAGGGATTAACTAACTAATTAGTCACTCTTCAGCCACAAACCTGTGTCACTGAATAAGCTTCTCTCTTGTTTTAACTGTTGTCCTTTAGGGAAGCCCAATAGTTGTGCCTTCTTTCCCATACCAAAAGCAAACACAGGCTTTGTGAGGTAGTATAACAATTCAAGAATGGGGCAAAAAGATTCCCCTCTATAAGCTGTTCTCCCATCCCTAAACCCTAAAGCTCATCTGTCTGCTATCCTCACTCAGTCCAACCTGGACCCTGAGGGAGAGCATGAAGTACTGACAGTAGAACCTGATGCACACAAGTGGGCAAGTGTTTTCATCCCCCATCTGAGCATTTCCTTCAGGAAGGTCAGCTGAGACGCTGCAATAAAGACAGCAAGAACATACATCCGTACAGTGGAATATTATTCTACTGTGAAAAGAAATGAGCTATCAAGCCATGAAAGGACATGAAGGAAGCTTAAATATATCTTACTAAGTAAAAGAAGCCAGTATGAAAGGGCTACACACTGTATGATTCCAACCATATGACATTCTGGAGGAGGCAAAACTATGGAGACAGTTAAAAGGCCAGTGGTCGTCAGAGGTTAGGGAGGAGGACAGGATGTGCAAAGATTTTCAGGGCAGTGACACTATTCTGTGTAATACTATTATGGTGGACACATGTCAATACACATTTGTCTAAACCAGAATGGACAACAGAGTGACCCACAGTCTGGGTGATGGCATGTCAATGGAGGTTCGTCAACTGTAACAAATGTCCCAGTTAGGTTTGGGGTGTTGATAGTGGGGAGGCCATGCCTGTTTGGAGTATGTGTATATGGAAACTGTGCGTTCTGCTCAATGTTGTTGTGAACCTAAAACTGCTTTAAAAATAAAATCTACGAAAATGTAAACAAAAAGTTGACAATTAAAAGAAAACAAAAGCCGTGAGCAAGAACCGAAGCATGAGAGGCAGCACTGCAGACATCCCCGGGCACCAAGCCAGAGCAGCTCTCGTGGGGCCCCGCCCACTGCGGGCAGAGCCCGGGAGAAGCTCCAAGTGAGACAAGGTGTGCTTGGCTCTGGGAGCAGAGATGGAGGACCTGGGGTCCTCCTGACCAGTGAGACATCACTTGCATATATCAGAGCTGTCAGGCTGAACGGGCTGCCATGCAGACCTCCACCCTGCTAGAACAACCCTGAGAAGTTCATCGTCCACGTCCATTCTCACTGCCACCTGAACTCTGAATCCGAGGGCTGCTCCTCACACTTGCACGTGGAGAACTGCTTCTATAGCGAGAGAAGCTATCCAGGCACGAGGACAGAACAGGATTTCCTCAAGGTTCTCCTGACCAATGGAAACACATCAACTGTAATGAACACCCCAGGACTGCAGCCAGGAGAGAGAGTGGGCATCCTATTAGGAGACATGCCAACCCCCTGTGAATATGCATAATGGCTCCTTCCTCCAGTCCTCAAAGCCTGTTTGCTTGAGTGCTGTGAGCCCACATATGACCACATAAAAGCGATGGGGAGAAAGAATCCAAGAGCACCATGAAATTTTATCAGTCTCTGGGCAACCCAAAATAGACATCACAAACAAGAACACGGGTCATTTGGGAAGATGGTTTCACTAATCAAGAACAAATTAGCTACTCAGGTATAAGTAATGTGAAAATCAGAGACTTATTTTTCTTTTATAAATAAGAACCTGTTACCACTTGACTCTGATTAGCAGCTATTGTATCTCTGAAAGTTCATCTTTCAAAAGCAATTTTGCTGCCTTAATATCTCTTACTACATGCAATCCAGTCTTCATAAATTGCCACCTGATGTTTTCCAAAAGGCTAAATCCCTCTTCTCTTTCCTCATCTAGCTAATGGTTTTGATAATTTTATTCAAAACCGAATACAACCGATTCCCCCACCACCTAACAAATGTTATTTTGTCAGTGAAACTTCCTCCTCCTCTCAAGACTCTTTGAAAATTACTTCCCCTTAACTGTATGTCTCCTCCTTCCTGTCCCTGACCTGTCATGCCAAGTTTCCCCTTTTCCAAGCAGCCTCGCTTCCCCTGCGGTTCCCTACATCTTGCCATTCTCTGAATTTTCATGGGTCTTGTCGATTCCAGCAGAATTTGGCAATTCATTATGTCACGTTGTATTCCTTATACTGCTGGTTCCACAGGGCGGCATGACGATGACAGAGGAGGTGCACGCAAGTGCCCAGCACAGAGCGCACTGCTGGGTCACCAGGGCCTGTGGCATCTTGGTTCCCTGACACTCCTGCTGTGCACATGTGGGCAAGGGGTCCTCAATTCATTCCACAGAAGGCTGGACAACCTCCCTAACAGGCTGACTCAGGGACCACATCCGCTTAAGGCCTGGGGTGTATACAATAGGCCTGCAACAGAGACGGCCGATTTTCTCCTCCCCATGTGTGATCTTCTGGCTCTCTGACTAGAATAAAATCTCTGTGAGAGCAAGGTAAGACTTGCCTGTCCTGTATTCCCTCCGGGCATTGTCACAGTAGGAAATATCCAAGAGACAGTTTTAAATACTTTTCTAGTTAATGGCCAAGTTATCTTCGGGTGACAGGGTTTCATAACTTTTCTTTACAACTTCATGCACCATATAAATACCTAAAACGTTCAAATACGAACAAAATATGGAGAATATTATGATGAACCTTAAAGTACTCATCCAGCTTCAACAACTGTCAATTCATAGCCAACTTATTTCCTCCAGACCTCCCTCTTCTTCCCCAGCCCTCACTACAGATTATTTTGAAGCAAATACCGGATACTATACCAGTTCAATATAAATATTTTATGAAGCTAGTATTTTTTATCAGAAAATATATAATAAAGCTGTTTTCACTTAGAAGAAGTAAAATTCTATGCCCATCAAAGTTATGACCACCTCCACCTGTTTCCCGCTGTGCACAGGACACAGGGGGCCCAGGGTCGATGCAGCAGGCCCGAATTAAGGTTCCTGGCGGCGGAGGAGCTGGCTGACTGAGGGCAGGACACTGCCCACCCATCCCCCAGACCCCTGCTTCCAAGGGAGGAACCAGGAGCTGGGGGCGCTGCTGCTCCCCGCTGGTCAGCCTTGGCACACCTAGGACTTCCTACTTCCCTGCACAGATTTGTGCATCACTCCCAGCACCAGCTTCGCTATCCAAAGTAACTTTGCCTCTACTTGCTCTTTGTCAAAAACAGAATGAAGAGCCCTGGCCAGTTTGGCTCAGCGGTTAGAGCATTGGCCTGCGGACCAGAGAGTCCCAGGTTCGGTTTCTGCTAAGGCACATACCTCGGTTGTGGTTTGTCCCCTGCCCCAGTTGGGGTCGCGCAGGTGACAGTCAGTTGATGTGTCTCTCTCACATCGATGTTTCTCTCTCTCTCTCTTCCTCCCTCTTTCCCTCCCTCTGAAGATAAATACAAAAATGTCCTCGGGTGAGGATTAAAAAAAAATCCACACAGAATGAATATATCAAACAGCAAAGTCTTCTCCAGGAGCAGGTGTCCTCTCTTACCCTTATATTAAAAAGAAAAAAATCACTCTACCTAGGCAAGTGCCTGAGAGGAGGGGCGCACTTTCTGGAGGGTCCACGGCTGTCCCCGCCAAGCAGCCAGGAAATCATTTTAAATTATTTTGGACCAAATCATAATTCAAATATAAAACAACTTGGGTAATTGTTCAAATTGTCTACCTCACGGGGGACTTTGGTTCTCTACATCCATACGACCCAATATTAAAGCTACCAGCCACGTGTGACTGCGAGCACCTGAAACGTGGCCCATCCACGTTTGTGCCGAGTGACTGGTGCACAGATGGCAATGACTTCATGCCCTAAAATGTAAACTACCTCATGAGTAACTTCTGAATTTTGAAATGTTACCATTTTGAAAAAAAATGTGTTACAATAAATTTCACCTTTTTAAAGTGTAGCTACTAGAAAATTTAAAAGTATATAGATCTCATGTTTTAATCCCAGTACAGTTCTTCTCAAGATTCTAAACCCTTTTCATAATAGCATCAATGTGTTTCATGTCAGGCCACATAACTGGCGTTAACTGAGCACAACCTTAAAGCTAAAATTCACTTGGACTTCTTTTCTGAATTATTTTGTATGCTTCCCCTAATGGCTCCTGCCAATTCCATTAAGATTTAAATATTTAAGTAAGTGTTCCAGTAAGACAATCATGGCTACCTTGAGCACAAGACATCTCCTAACCACCAGATAGACCCCTTCAGACTGACAGTCAAAACATTTAACTGCTGTACTATTTAAAAAGCAATTCCCAATCCATATTTGTAATCTTACAATCAGAATATGATAGCATGTCTTCTGGCTGTTACAACCTTGGGTGTAAGAATTTCACTCTATGCAGCTGAGAAAATATTCGAACCCTCATTTCTGCTACAAGATGAGGGAGGGCTGGGCATGTGCCGTAAGCCAGGAGGAGAGCCATTCACCTGCCTTCTACTGGTTTCCGGGGGATGAAATAATGAACATCTGACAAACTGAGGATTAAACACTGACTTCGTTAAAAGGGAAAGTCAAACATTGCATCTGACCTCTGAGGGTTAGTGGACTTTAGGGTGCTTCCCAGCTGTGTTCTTCTAATGGCCAGCAGGAATCAGAATAAGGGGTGATAATTTGGTTTTAAAAAAAGTGACTCCATGAAAACTGCTGAAGTAAAACCTTCATTATCTAGCCCAGTGCCACCCACGGGCGCTCTGCCCACAGCTGGCTCCTGACTGGTGTGCAGCAATACAAGTACGGAAATTCAAGTAAACATTTGGAAATGTTTACAGCAATTTAACAAAGTTATTGAGGCTGAGTTAAATAAAAATATTCTTATATTTTGTATGCCTTTTTCAGATATTTCATTTTTATTGAATTTCACAAAGGTATGTTGGCCCAAAACAGATTAGAAACCAAATAATCAGTCCCTCCTTTCAGAAACACTACTCTAGACCAGCTCACCAGAATCCTCAATTTTCCGGTGATCTCACCCCTTGTTTGTAGGAACTGGGGCCGTGGGTAACAAGAGGCGAATGGGAACTGCATCTGTACATTTTTACAAAGGAAAAAGAACCACGTGGGAGCAGGGGGACAGAACTATTCCCACGGCATAGCAGGATTAGGATCTATAATACTATAATATTTTTATATCTACAAGTACCTATTTCTTCTATTAAAAAACCCCTTGGATTTCAAACCACACTGTGATACTATACAGTGTTAATGGGTTCTACTTGCAGAAATATTCAAAAATATACAAACTAATTTTCATATGTGGAATGATTACACCTCAACGTAGCAAAAAAGTCCAGTGTTGGTTACACACACACACACACACACATGAACTAATTGTGTTTTTGAAAGCCCTCTGCCAAGTTTAGGTTGAGCGCTGACATTTCTGGGTGAGTAAGCAATGCATTAGCAAGCACCGAACAGGAACAGAGTGTTCCGAGGGGCAGGAAACTGAGGCGACCTGAAGAATCCGCAGTTGAGATGGGAACATAGATGGCGTCCAAAATATCAAGGAGCAGAGAGCTGAGCAGTGTAAGGGTCAAATGACTCACATGATAGTCACTTCAATTACATTCCGTTTCAAAACTCCTTTCTTAACCCCGGCCAGCCAGCCAACAGAGGGGCTGCTCAGATGGCTCCGCCCTGCCCAGTGCCCTTGACCGAAGGCTAAGGGTCTGGGTGCAGAGCCAGGCAGCTGCACGCCCACCCTGCTTGTAGCTGTAACCAGCGAGTCCTGGCCTGGAAGCTAGTTCCCTTCTGAGCCTTGTATCCTCATTTGTAAAAAGGGTTAATAATGCCTCCCTCCAGGTTAGGCAAAGGGTTGGTTTGGTTATAACAAGATGCAAGGATTTGAACAAGTTGTAGATGGAAGGGAAGGAGAAATAGTGGCCCAGGGAAGGAGGGGGATTTCTGGAGAAGGGAGGATTGGGGAAGATTCTTCCACCCAGGAGCACTTCCCTCAGGTGAACACCTGCAGGGACACAGCAGGGAAGCTGGGCAGGCAGCACCTCTGTTTTCCACGTGCGATGGGAGGAGAGTTCTCTATGAAGTGGGTGCCAGGGAGGGGTGGAGTCAGGGGACCTAGATTGGTGACAGTCTGTATGCTACCCAGAGGGACCTGAGCAGTACGGACCAAGGGTCCCTAAAAGCATGTGACATGGGAAGAGGACTGAACCGAGGCGAAGGGATAGTGTGTGCAGCCACCAGTCCCTAAATGGTGCCCCAAAGGAGGCCACGGGCTTTCATTCTCGAGGGCTCAGGTGAAGGGCATGGGGAGCTCAGCTACAGAGGAGGCACAGCAGAGAGGTGACAGCAGGGGCCCTAACAGAGGGGGAAGACAAGATGAGTTCTGACAGGGCGGTTGCAGTGAGGTCAAAGAGCAGGTAAGGGCATACAAACAGGGGGTTGAGTTCAGGGTGAACAGAAACTGTCAAGAGGGGCACAATTTCTGGAGAAACCACACCTCACTCAGGGTGTACAGAGTCAAAGGTCAATTTGGGGGCTGGGATGTTACAGGGTTCACCCACGGGGCCCTGCAGCGGTGAACAGAGCGCCTGGGGAGCGCAAAGGCGCTGCTCGGTGCCTCAGGTCCTGGGTGAAGCCAGGCACGGCCAGGAGAGACAGGGAGGGGCGTGGCAGGAGGACGTGATGAACACGCAGGGAGGCCAATTACAGGGCAGTATGAGGGGTGGTGGCGGAGACTCAAGTACCCACATACCCCTCCTCCTGGGGGCGCAGGAAGGGAGCAGCTCCACAGGGAGTGTGGCCAGGGCAACTGGGACTAAGAAAGGCGGGGGCCAGGAAAGCAGTCTTCTGGGCTCAGTTTTGTCACTGATAGAACTTTTAGCCCCTAGGTACTACCTTTTCATGTACTTCCAGACCTCTAGCGGGTACCACACATACTGGGATGAAAAAGTCTGGCGAGGGTAGGTTCAAACGGCTCCGTTTAAGAGGGGGAAAGAAAAAATGGACAGCATCCCACCTAAAGCTGGTATGAAGGGAGGAGCTGCCAGGTAGTTCAAGGCACCTGCCAGCGGAGCAGTGAGTTCCCTTGAGAAAACAACTGTGTTCCTATCAAGCCAGAGAACCTGGAAGGAAGAACACAGCTTCCAGAACTGGGAGAAAAGCATGTACCCATTCCATTGTGCCCGCCCTGGCTCATTGCGAATAAACAAAGAGGAGGTCGCAGTATGCTCAGAGATCTAAGACATACATCAGCCAAATGCAACGATGTTGAGTATTACCGCATTTTTAGGAGTAATACTGGTTCATTTGCTTTTAGGGATGATAATAATTATGTTTTAAAAAGAGCCCCAGTCCTCCAGGCTGGTGTGGCTCAGTGGTTGAGCATCAACCCATGCACCAAGAAGTCGCCAGTTTGATTCATGGTCAGGGCACATGCCTGGGTGTGGGCCTGACCCCCAGTGGGGGGCATGCAGGAGGCGAACAATAGATAGATGTTCTCTCTCATCAATGTTTCTATTTCCCTCTCCCTCTTCCTTCCTCTTTTTCTAAAATCAATAAAGGAAAAAATTTTTTTTTAAAAAGAGCCCGTCTTTTAGAGTTGCATATAGATGAAATGTGATGTTGAAGATTTATTTCAATAAAGTGGAGGAGGGGTTCTTGATGAAACACAACGTGTCACACATTAATAATCACTGAAGCTGCGCGATGGTATATGCTGCTCACACTGTTCTTCCGACTTCTGCAGATGTTTGCAATGTTCAGTTAAAAACCCAAAACAAAAGTGGGAGGCAACATGAAGGTAATGTACAATGTTATTTTTATACAAATCCTGTTAGCATGATGACATTACTGTAATAAATTCAAAACTGTGAAGCTGTGTTTAAATGATGAAATGCTTAGGGCTTTAAAAGGCAGGCTGACAGTTCCATAAAGAGAAAGTTGTCCACGTTTCTAAAGAAGCGAGATTAGCACCCTGGCTGGTTTGGCTCAGTGGTTAGAGCATTGGTCTGTGGTCTGGAGAGACCAGGTTCGGTTCCTGCTAAGGGCACATACCTCGGTTGCAGTTTGTCCCCGGCCCTGGTTGGGTCGTGTGGGTGGCGACCACTCGATGTGTCCCTTTCATGTCGATGTTTCTCTCTCTCTCTCTCCCTCCCACTCTATCTGAACAAATTATCAAAAAATGTCCTCGGGTGAGGATTAAAGAAAAAGAAGCGAGACTAGCTGGCTGTAGGTACATACAGTCACACTGGAGAAGGTCCAGGAACTACATCTACTCAAGCAGTGTGTCACCTTGACATCGAACATCGGCACCTTCTCTCTGATGACATGAAGTCAGTCTGACTGATTCACAGGCATGATGGGCAATAGACTCCTGTCATACTTTGCTGCCCAGTTGAGGGATCAACTAAAAAACGGTTCCAGGTGTCAGACTCATCTCCTGAGCACCCTCAGTGTGACTGGCACCCCTTTGAAACCTACCATAGGAATGGCATTAAGCCAAGGAAGGAAAATAGCTAATACCTGCTCTGAAAGTTAACAGCCAATAATGTTGATTTGATAATCACCAGCCTCCCTCACTTCTGTGAGACCCACACTGTAAACATGTTGAGCAAAGCTGAGTCTGAAGGTGAATCTCAAGGAGTAAGAGTCAAGTTTAAAAGACCCAACCACCACTCCTACACCACACCCACCACCCCCTACCCAACCACCACACACACAACTCCGCAACCACCACTCCTATACCACACACACCACCCCCTACCCAACCACCACTCCTACACCACACACACAATCCCCTACCCAACCACCACACACACAACTCCCCAACCACCACTCCTACACCACACCCACCACCCCCTACCCAACAACCACACACACAACTCCCCAACCACCACTCCTACACCACCCCCACCACCCCCTACCCAACCACCACACACACAACTCCCCAACCACCACTCCCACACCACACCCACCACCCCCTACCCAACCACCACACACACAACCCCCCAACCACCACTCCTACACCACACACACAACCCCCTACCCAACCAACACTCCTACACCACACACACAACCCCCTACCCAACCAACACTCCTACACCACCCCCACCACCCCCTACCCAACCACCACACACACAACTCCCCAACCACCACTCCTACACCACACACACAACCCCCCACCCAACCAACACACACACAACTCCCCAACCACCACTCCTACACCACACACACAACCCCCCACCCAACCAACACTCCTACACCACACACACAACCCCCCAACCACCACTCCTACACCACACACACAACCCCCTACCCAACCACCACTCCTACACCACACACACAACCCCCCACACAACCAACACTCCTACACCACACACACAATCCCAACCACCACTCCTATACCACACACACAACCCCCTACCCAACCACTCCTACACCACACACACAACCCCCTACCCAACCAACACTCCTACACCACACACAATCCTCCCAACCACCACTCCTACACCACACACACAATCCCCTACCCAACCAACACTCCTACACCACACAATCCCCCCAACCAACACTCCTACACCACACACACAACCCCCTATCCAACCAATACTCCTACACCACACACACACACCCCCCACCTCAACCACCACTCCTACACCATACACACAACCCCCCAACCACCACTCCTACACTACACACACAAATACCCCCCACCCCCAATCACCAAACTCAGAAGGGCTTACACTACCCTTTGGGAAGGATCTGGTTAAGCCAGTGGCCCTCAGCCAGCAGTGATTTTGTTCCCCAGGGGACATTTTTTCTTATTTGGAGACATTTTTGACTGTCACATCTGGCATCTGATGGTAGAGGCCAAGGGTGCCTCTCAACACTCTCCAATGTACAGGAGAGCTCCACAACATGTAAACATCTGACCTACATTTCTATAAGTGAAAGTCAAAACGCTCTTGCTTAAGGGAGTCAAATTAAGTGCTAAGGGAATATTCAGACTTGTTCAGAGAAGGAGGGGGAGGGGACCGGGAGAGAGGGGACCAGGAGAGAGGGGGACAGGGAGATAGGAGGTGACAGGGAGTGTGAGAGAAATGATATTGTCTTTTAAGTCTTATTTATATATTTCTACCAGTATTCTTTAACCAGATGTGGTGTTTGATGCCATGCCCTCTGGTGTAGTTCCTATTTTGCCCACTAACACGAAAGGGATCAGATACTTGAAAGACTATAACTGCCAAGATCAATATGTGCTTTTTGCCAACGGCCATGTTTACTCAAGATTATTCTCCTCTTGGTGAACTAGAAACCAACTGGCTGTTGACACACTTGGAATAGAGCCAAGGACTAGTGTGGCACCTTTTCCCAGGGGTGGTGACGGGGGAGTGTGGTCCAAGAAGACCAATCTCTAAAAACCACATAAGCTTTTGGATGGGAACCATTTTGAAAACAAGTTCTTATCAACAGGCAATCCTGCTGACATTTTCGGCAGCACTGAAGTTGGGGAGGAAGAAAGCAAAGAGCAGTGGCATAAGGAAAAGCACACGGAGCGGGCAGGTGGGAAGAAGGAAGACGAAGAACACTGGTCATAACAAAATTCAGCAGGGCTTTGACCTGAAGAAGGCAGGAAGGAAAACAAACTCGTAAGTCACTGTTGCTCCATCGACTGCAGTTTTAAAGCCAGATGACTGACCCTGAAAGACAACCCACAACTGACCTCCACCATGACCAATAATAGCTTCTCATTGGATTTCCACTGTTTCCAGTCGCATGTGCGGAGTGTTTGGATAATACTGGCAACTGGCGTTCAGCTGCAGTAGCACAACGCTTCTCTCATGTGCCACAGAGCTTGTTTTTCACAGCCGTTCTCCTTCACCACGAAAATGCAACTGTAGCTCTAATGACTACTGCCACGTTCACCCGCCTACATAACATGCCAAGAATTCTGACTACAGACTGTCAGTCTCACGTGAAGTCCAAATGCTACCCTTTCAAGAAAGTCTGGGCACCAGAATGTGTCTGAAATGGCACACTAAGGTCCTGGTGGTCCTGGACACCGAATGCTTGGACTAATGGCCTGCCTCTGGGGGGACCTTTCTTAGACTCCTATCTTCTAGAAAGGGTCTGAGGCGTTAGACCCAGAGGGTCAGACCAGACAGACTTGCTCCAGGTGTCAATGACACTGGGGTACACAGGGCTGTGTCAGAGCAGACCCTTCGGTCCTCCCATGAGAACACACTCCTAATCTCTACTCTGCAGGGGTTGAATAGCGACCTCTTATCCCACTCCCCCCCACCCCCAAAAAAGATACACCCTCGTTTTAATTCCTGGAATCTGTGAATGTGACCTGATTTGGAAAAGGCGTCTTTGCACATTTACATCTGGATATTGAGGTTACTGAGATGAGATCACTCTGGATTATATGGTTGGGCCTATATTCAATGAGAAGTGTCCTTATAGGAGCAGAAGAGACCACATGAATCTAGAGGTATATGTTTGCAGTAAAGTAGCCACGAGGCAAGGAATGTCTGGAGCCACAGGGAGTTAAAAGAGGCCAAGACAGAATAAATTTCTGTTATGAATGAAAGGTAGCAACATTTGCGACTTTGGTATAATGATTATTTTGAGCCGTAAGCAAGTGAAAACAGCAAGTGCAGGAAGTTATCTCTGAACTTCTCTTATCTACCTAGAGATAACTCCTCCAAAAGGAACTCAATTATATAAATCACCTCCTGGGAGTTTTACCAGCCAGAGAAGATTGACTCATCTCAGGAGGAAACTAGAGACCAACACCACACCCAGACGAACTTTTTCATAAACTATTCTATCTCCCATCTCTTACTCAAAGAGCCCATTCATCTTTCCTAAAACTTACTCTCCCCTTCCCTTTTTCCTCTTAAGACATTATTTAAGCCTGAATTCTAAAACTGCCTCTTTGAATATATATTTTTGCTGGGCTATCTCCCGTGAATACGTGAGGTACACATGTTAATAAACTTCTGTTTTTCTTTTGTAAATGTTTTATTACAGGGGGTCTCAGGTAAGAACTCAGAAGGGTAGAGAAGCCACGCAGCTTGTGGGCAATGGTTGAGGCAGCCCTAGCACACTGCACCCCGGTCTAACACTGGGCCTGCACAGCCTCAGTGTCAGGGTTCACCTGGGCATCTCCCAGACAGCCTCCAGGTCAGGGCATGAGGCTGGGAGGCATGTCTCTATCCCTGAAGGAACGGGCCAAGGAAGTTTCCCAAAAGACAAGCTCTGGGGCATGGCCAAGAAAATGTTTCTGACCACCTTAGGGAAGAGCACCACTCAAAGAAACAACCCTTCCCCAATGGTCTTTGAGAAAAAGCAACCCGGCACCTGGCGGACCCTGGGATAAGTGGCTGTCATCACCAACCCCGTGACACTGACTCACCACTTCCCAGGGCCACACTGTGCTTTAACAACGTGAAGAGTTTTGATTTCATTGTGCTCTGCCTTTTCTTTAAATCACAGCCTCTTGCATATACATCCTAGAAAGGCCCTGCAGTGTGACACCTCAAAGCAGACGACCACTGCTGGTGTGCATCTGGGGAAATGACGCACAGAGAGCTTGAGCAGTTAGTCCCAGGTCACTTGGCCAGTTGGTGGACAAGCCAGAACCCTGACTGAGAGCTGAGTCCAGAGCCCATGTCTTCAATCTCATGCCCGCACTCTCCTCTGCCTCGCCTGGGGCTGTCCGTCTGTCTCCCTCTCTCCAGCATGCTCCCTGAGGTCCTGCCTCAGCCCCACCGCAGCCAGGGCCCCGTCCTTGCCCAGCCTCAGTCACTGCCCAGCCTCCTTCCTTGTCCCCTGCCACCCGCCCCTTTATGGAGTTGAACAGTAATTAGGAACATAAAAATGCTAATACCCTGGACCAGGGTGTCAGAGAACTCCGTTCAATAGGGGATGGTGACATCTAAGCAGTTACATCCTACGAACTACAGGGAATAGGGAATCCTGAAGGCCCTTAAACCAAAGGCCTCATCCCCAGCTCGCATTTAAGCAAGGTCCTGTCATTCTTTCTCAAATGCCACTGCCCTCAGGGAGGCCTCTTTTTTTTTTTATGGCTAAACACTCTGGCCTCAACTTCCTGCTCAAACTCACCCTCCCCTAAGGTTCCAGGAGTCTGTAGGTCAAAGGTTTAGAAACCTTTCAGTTATCCCTATCTTTTAGGGAAGTATTTTATGTTTCAAACATCTTTAAACCCGCCTTCCCTTGACCCACCCCTCACCACAATGATGGATCTATCACCAGGAAAACGTCTTAGGTGTAGAAATGCTTTCGTATAGAAGGATGCTAAATGTTCACTCTACGCAACTTGGACCAACTCAGGATCCAAAAGAAGGGGCTGATGAAGTTGACTCTTTCATTCTTTAGGTTAGTACAAGACCAGAAAAAGGCTCGTGATGAAAACTTGAAAATGACTCGTTCGCACCTGTTTTCACAGAACATGAAACCTACCTGGTCTAACAGGACACTTGCCATTTTCTCATTCAGTTATTTCTTTACCACAGGGGCAGCAGCCATGCCAGCGAAACCAGGAACGCTCACGCCTGAGGGTTTACATGTGCTGGTTCACTTTGCCTCACAATAACCCTAGGAGCTGGCTGTTCTCTTTAGCCTCATTTTCCGGATGCAGAAATTGAGGCTTAAAGAGGTCAAGTAACACACTTCATTCCCACAGCCAGTGAACAGCTGGGCTGACTCCTGAGCCCAGGCCCTGCCAATGCTGTGGCGGAGCCGCAAGCCAGCTCCTGTCCGTCCTCCACAGTGACTGTGAGCCTCCTGCAGGCAGGAGGTACACTTTGCCGCTCTCTGCCGGCTGGCCAGCACTGCTGCACCCCGCAGACATCCCAGAACCGGCACCACAGGAGAACGGTGTCAATGTGGGCTGCACTGATTCATTATGTGCAATAACCCTAGACCCACACGGGTAGAAGTTTAAAGGGTCTGCCTAGCAAAGCAAGGGTAATCAAAACAGGTTCAAGTTCATTCATTTTAACACATGGCTATGGGAGGAATGTAAGGGTGCGACAGTTGCCAGAGTGACCCTCCAGCAATCTCGCAGCACTTAATTATGAAGTGGTATGTTAATTGTTGCTCTTAAATAACCATTAGCATAGATCCCCTAAAACCCTCTATTAGGTACTAATGTCTTAAATGTGTCACAGATCACTCTGCAAAACCTCTTTCAAGCATATCATCTGTCAGTCTAGTGCAGTTTATTAGGTATACATGTTAATATTTTCAAATTGTCCCTCAATTGCTCCTAGTTAGGTGACTTTCCATCATTCCAAACGAATGAATTTTTATACTGCACCAAAAGAATCTTGTAATGCTTCTTAAAGTGACATTTCGGCAATGCAGAGAAGCCGCATGAAGAGAAGGTCGGTGCCCCGAGTGTCACTGGGACACCACGCAGCACTGCAGACCAGCCGTGTTTGAACACGTGTTGGCGGCTTCTCTGGGATGGCTGCTGGTGACCTGCTGCGAGGAGACACACCAATTAGCAGCTCCTACACGCACCTCTCCTCTTTGAACTAACTGCACAGGCGCCAAGGGGATATTTATACGCATTTCTGAGATCGTGTGTGTGGGGGGAATGCGGCATCTTACATAGCATGGGATAACTAATGCACTCAGGAAAAACACTAAAGTGATTTGCAGGAAAATCTATAAGGTGTATAATGAAGGAGGAGACCAATGTTAGCACGGTCTTCTGTAGGGGGAAGACCATGGGAAAAGGCCAACTGCACCGGTCCCAGCGGTGATTCTGAGGGTCCTTCCTGTTACCTATCAGAACAGCCTCTCAACCACACAAGGAGACAGAAACCTGGGCAGCCTGACTCCTAACAGCATATGACTTTGATCAAATCTGCAGGAGTCTGTCTTATCCAGGAAAAGCCCACCAGACAAGGTATAAGTCTGAGTCACCACCTCACCTTGTACAATCCACGTGGCTAGTTTCTGACCTTCTGAGGCTCCATTCCTCATCTGTAAAATAGGACATGTACCACCACTGAGGACACGCGAACTTATTCCAAAAAGACAAAATTAAAATGCTCCTTATGGACTAATTTATTGGCTCAACGAGTTGGAACGGCACACCTGGTACTGGGGAACACAGAAAGGAGTAAGGCCAGCCTCTGCCATCGGAGGAGACCCACAGACAAATGACTGTAGTAAAATGTGGTGCACACTGGGATCATCCAAAGTGTCCTGGGCGACTCTGATGGGGAACCTGAAGGAATCACAGAAGGCTTCCCAAAGGAAACCAGGTGGGGCTGACTGGAGGATGGCAGTCACCGAGCCTACCGTGGGAGAAGGACAATCTTTGGCCTCAAAAAAACACCTTAAAATGATTTTTAAATGTTTAATAGATGAAGCTGTAACAAACATTTATCTCATATGAGGCATAAATTAGCAGCAGGAATGTGTTTAACAGAACAGGAGCATTTCAGGAAGTCTAGAAGGGACAGGTGCAGAAGGGACAGAGGGGGTGTGGCCAGAGAGACAGGTAGGGGAAGACACCATCACCTGTGTTATTTCGCCCTCACTATTCTGCTATAACTATTAACAAGTCCCAAGTGCACAGTGAGGGCCACAACCCACAGGCACCAGGAGCTGTCACAGTGATACCTCGCCCCACAGTTATCACACTCCTGGTGTTTTGAAGTTATACAAGAGAATATGGTAGCAAGAGACGTGGGTTAAAAAAAAAACACCTTAAAATGATTTTTAAATGTTTAATAGATGAAGCTGTAACAAACATTTATCTCATATGAGGCATAAATTGGCTCTAGAGGAAAGTAAAATCAGAACATATAATTTAAGAGACAATTTCTCCAAACTATTCAAATGTACCTATCATATGCCAGGTACTGGGGATCTGAAGATAAATGAGACACAATCTTTGGCCTCAAGGAGCTTATAAATGGGAAAAGGGGGAGGGGGAGGGAGAGGAAGGGAGGGGGAGAAAAAAGAGGGGGAAGAAAAGGGGGAATGGGAGGAGGTGGAGGAGGAGAAGAAGGGCCATCATTTAACAGTGGAGGATACAAGCCAAGTAGGCGAACACAGGGTGCCCTGTGGCACCTAACAGAGACTGGGGACAGGGCAGGAGGGAATCTTGGGGAAGCTTTCTCAAGGGAAAGGATGGTTAAGACTGAAAAGAGAGAAAAGGGGGAAGAAGCAAAGAGAGATACTGCAGAAGAGAGCAACAAGAACAAAATTCCTGAGAGGGGCAGGAATCCGGCACATGGGAGAAACCCCAAAAGGCTCAGAAAGGCCAAGACCAGGGGGTTGGGAATATTCTGGACGGAAATGAGACAGAAGCAGTGATCTGAGGGCTGAGAACAGCCACTGGGCACGGTCACAGAAAACGATGCCCCTTTTGTATGAGACTTTATCTAAGCATTTTCCTCTTCCCCATACAAAGTGCCTAGCTCATTAGTGCTTAGAAATGTTGGCCATTGTTGCTGGAACGTCAGAACCCCCGCACGCACTTTCTGTTCAGTAATGCAGGAGAGGGTGGAGATTTGGCCACAGGACTCCCTAACGAACTTTAACATAAGGTAAACTCACCTGTAAAATGGTCCCATGGCAGAGACCCTAATTATTCCGTACAAGGCTCTCAGCTCCTCTGGTGAAAGCATTAACTGTGAAGGAAAGAGCTTGAGGAAATGCAGACACACCCGCTGAGGAGGGGCCTCAGTGGGGTGTGTTACATTCCTTTGAAAACAGGGCCCCTGCTATAATTTGTGTAATCAGCCCAGAGATTGGACTGCAGAACTCTGCTTCCCATTTATTACAATATCACACTCCTGCCCAGGAAACCCCACCCAAGCTTTTGTTTGGAATTCTCTTCCTTGATTAGGTGTAAGTCCTATTATTCCCACCACTCAAAAATAACACAGGGCTCTGATGAAGCTGCAAAGCACAGCACAGTCAGAACTGACTTCCCAGAATGAGGCTAGGTAGTTCTTCTCTCTCGTTCTACAGTGATTTCTTTTTCATTTCCTACTCTGTAGAGGAAGAGTGAAAAGCTGGTACGGTACATTTTGTACAAATGGAAAGGCAATTCGTTTTTGCTCTCAGGTAAGAGCCAATGCAAGTTAGGGGCACGCTCCCCAGGCTGTGTGCACAGCCCCTCGCCACCTCCCAGCCCTGACGCTCAGCTGCAGCTGGGCACTGGGCTGGTGGGAAGGGGGGAGGGAGGCCACAGAGCCCCATCTTTGCACTGAATCTTTACAAACGCTACTCTTGGCGGAGCTGCTCCTCCCTCTGCCTCCTGGCCGGAAAGGCAGTGCAGGGCTGAGATGCTATCTGGCTGCTTTCGCTAATGCAATTCGGCTCGAATCAAAACCCAAACAAGAGCGGAGGAGCAGGGCAGAGGTCATCATCCAGAGGGGTGGAGGGCTTGCACTCCAGAATGGCCAATAATTCTTACAACCAAAGACAGAGTGTAGGAAAATTTCGTAACAGTGAGATTAGAATGGGGAAAACGGATGAATCTCTTCATTATGTAGAAAATACTCGAGGCCACTGAAGGGACATCTTTCATGGTCTGTCCAGCATGGAAGGGCCGCCTCATGTGCCCTGGGACCTGCCTCACTCCTCACCGCCACCAAAGCTGGCTGAGCAGGAGTAGAGCTTGTACCCTAAGGCTAATTAGCCAATCCACTGCCAGGCCAGGGCTCTAGTGCTGATATGGCTGGCTCAAACAGGCCAGTTTTGACCGATGGGATCCCCCCCAGTAACTCTGATCCATTCTATTAATAAAACTCTTCACTGGGAGGGTGAAAATCAGGAAGTCAGAAAGACTAGAGCTGGGCCAGCCACAGAGGCTACAGCAAAGTGGTAAGTAATCATGACCATAAAATTCATCTGCATAACAAGATAAAGAACACCCCCAAGGCAGGAACCAGGAATGCAGGAGCCCAGGAGAGCTCCTTGAGTATCTCAGTCCAGTTCCCATGAGCCCTCAGCCCCTTCAGTTCACATCCTGTGATATCTCCAAAGACTCACAGACAGAAACCTTCCCCATTTACCAAACTGGCGTGAATGGGTTTCTATCACATTCAAGGAGCCTTGCCTAAAATAAGCACCCAGTATATGTCCAGGGCTGCGACAACAGTGCTGTGTCATGGTGTGGCAGACAAATCGGACACTGGATGAATGTAGACTACGGCGGCATGGCTGCAAGGAAGTGTTAGTGATACAACACACGTCTTCTGGCTAAACAGTGAGAGCGCAGCCCACTTCAGGCCGGATTTGCCTCAGCAAGCTCCTTAGACGAGAAAGGACTCCAATTCGCCCATGAAGCATAGGAAGGGTGTAGCTGAGCACTGAGGACGACGTTGATAATCCTTCCGTGAAACCAGGCTGCATTACCACAACTCCTCTGGGCCCAGGCCACATCCGCTGGCCCCAGTTACTCAGACTGTAGCCCAGACAGAACTGGGAAAGGTTTGCTGGCAAGCCTTCCCGCCTCAATTTTTGGTGATCCTAGTAAAATGCAGCAATCCCCAGAGGAGGCTACTTAGAACTCTCTCAATAACTGGCCTACCTGCTCCAAGGCCAGAGGGAAGTCAGGCTGCTAGAGGTCGCCTCTGGACCTCCAGCCTGCCTTCTTATTCATGTCACTGCAGACGGGGCAGGGGCTGCTCATTCACGGAGGTCCGAGTGGAATTAGAAACCGGAACATTCTGAACTTGTGTGACAGGTGTTCAGGAATAAGAGGAGTAGAGATGGAAAACAGAATAAAGACGACACAAGCAGGTCCTTCAGAAACTTACAGTTTTCAGAGGAATTATGACATGTACGCTAGTGACCCAATCCCACGCATGCATACCCTGACCCGCTCACTAGGTCTACATAAAATGGATGAAGAAATCATTACTCAGTACTGTATGCAGGGAAAATTTCCTTGCAAAGTTAGAATATAAAACATCCATAGTTATATAGCAAGAGCAATGTTACTGTACAAACCTGATCTCAATTAGTCAAATGAATTACAATGATGGCTTTCAAACTCTTTAGCAGCACGGTGTTGTCCTCAAATGTAATTTAACTCAGAAACCCAATATGCAACATAGATCCCTAAAAGCAGAGACAGTCTCTGAAGTGGGGGGACCCTGGGGGCCTCCGCAAAACGCACGGAGCTCCAGGAATCACCAAGGGAAAACCTGCTCCTGCACGTCGTGAATTCTCCCGAGGGGAGCCAAGCAGGAGACCCCTGACGAATCAGGAACACTGTTCTGTGTGTGTAGCATCTCCCCTATCACTGACTAGTCCTTTGGGAAACACCAGTGACTTAACCTTTTTCCCTGATTACAGTTCATTGGATTTCTTAATAAATAACAAATACTTTCTAATAAAGGAAAGTAAATCAGAAATGCATAGAAATGAGCAAACAAATGAAGAATTATAGGTAATGTCCAAGAAGAGACCAAGGATGCCTGCTATACTATTCAACATTGTACTTTACCCTTTGTAAAATAATATAATAATAATACACTGCACTACTTTAAAAATGGAGTTGGAGCTGTCATCCCAGAGGAACTGCCTTGCATGTCTTATGCCCCAAATCGTTGGAATGTTAAAACAGAACAACCTAACCTTTGGAATGGGCCTAAAGCAACATTATGTCCCAATGAACTGTTTGCAAAGATAAGAAAGCAGATATTGTGACTGAAAATTAAAAACATTCTTTAGAATTAACATCACGAGGTTGGCTTATCTGCACCTATAGAAATGCCTTCCTTCATTTGACAGAATTGTTCCCCTTCCCTTTCTCATGAATACTCCTTGCCTTCATCTCCTAATTGGGACAGCATTTGGGTTTCTGCCTGAATCGGTGCTTTCCAAATAAAGAGCTATTCTTTTTTATCTCAAATAAATGCTTGTTGATTCTCACTTTGGCCTTTTTAGGTGAACACTTCTGACCAATGCAAAGAATTGCAGTAAGATAAAATATTAGAAAGAAGGCAATAAAGCTTTCATTTTTTGCAAATGATTTTTCTGTATGTCTAGAATCTAGTGGCTTATAGATGGCCAGAAACAATAACCATTTAGAAAATATCACTTTTAAAAAATTCACTTGTAATAGCAAGAAGGAATAGAAAGAAGAGGAAAGTAAAAGGAGAAAAAAGAAAATATGTAAAAATAAACCTACTGATAAATATGTTAAATCAGTTTTATTTTAAATTTTACTGAAGGACATAAAAGAAGATACAAATAATAAAGAGAACTAATATTGCCTAAATGGAAAGACTCAATATTGTAAACTAGCAATTCCCTCAATTCGTTTATAAAGTCAATATAATCCAACCAACATCACAGCAGGATATTCTGTAGAATTTATAAAGCTAATTCTAAAGTTGAACAGGAAGAGTGAAAGCTTCAGAATGACTAAGAAATGTTTACCAAAAAAGAATAATAAAGGAAAAATTATCCTGAAAAAGGGAAACATACTATAAAGCACCAGTAACTAAAACAATGTGGTATCATCACGAAAATAGACAAATAGATTATTAAACAGGATAGAGAATACAGAAAACAAATATATAGACATTAAAGATACAATAAACATATCATTGAAAGTAAGTATGGAAAGAGCAAACTATTTGATAAATTATATTTTAAATTGGTACCAAAAGAACAAACTATTTGATATATTATATTGGGAAAGTAAATATCTACATAAACAAAAATTAGGTTACAGCTCTACCACTATCACAAAAACAAATCCCAGATAGATAAGAGATATAAATGTAAAAAAAAAATTTTTTTTTTAAAACCAAAATAAAATATGAAGTATTTTTACAAAGCCCAGTAGAAAAAAAAAGTTCACAGATGTGTCAATGTGACTGTTAAACCTTCTATATTTGGTAAAGTCAAAGGCATGCAACAAAGAAATATTATTTACAAAGGATTTGAGGTGGCACAATTAACTTGATTTACTTTTTACGCTAAAGCTTTCTATAATGCTTAAATCTGTCATAACAAATCAGAGTGCAAATATTGTTGATGATATAATATTTATATATTAACCTTTTTAATTAAAAAGGGTTAATATAAAGGAACACTTCAACTAAGTCCTTTCATAAATATTTACAAATTAAAAATTGATAAAGTAAAAAAATTTGTTTGCTATTTTTTAGGGAAAAAAGAGGAATGTGAACAACTATCCAAAATATTTTCCTTTTAACATTCTCCTTACTGCCTCTCCCACAGATGTTCTGAAAGAGAAACTATGCACTTCTAAGGGTGTGCCCCTAGGTTTCTGATGATTATCTGAATGCCTAGACTAATAAACAAACATAATCCCAAGAGTAAACTAAGAATCTCATAGAGAAGAGACCTCATAATTCCTAATCTATGGGAAGGGTGGTCTTTCTTCCTTTTTAAATTGAATAGAATTTACAAAATTAAAAAATTTTGTGTTTTTTTTCATAGCAAATGCATTGTAAAAGATATTTTTGAATCCACATCTCTGCCCAAACCTTAAGTTTTCTCCACATCTACAAGGAGACCCTACTGGAGTCTTGCTAGCATGCTGAATTTGAGGTGGAGGCACCAATTTGTCATGTAAGTGACACTCCTTACTGGAAAAGAGAGTCCTCCAGCCTCAGCAACCCCCTGGGCCTGTCTCACTGTTAGGTGAAGAAACTCACACAAAGTTAGTAGCATCATTGCTGTCTCTTCATTCTTTCCAGAAAACAGTCCTTCTGACCTTGGTCAAGTCATACTTTTCATTTTACCATTTTCTAAATAGTAAATAGGTAATGCTAAACCTGTATAATTTCTCTGTCCCACCATCCTAGAAATAGCATCTTATTTACCACTTAATTTCAAAGGTCTGTAATTCTCCTAAGCTTTTCAAATCAGTCAAAGCCCTTAATGTGTTCATCTTCTTTCCCAGGAGAACCTTTTATTGTGTGTCTCCACGTCATCCTAAGTGAAAACTACAGCTTTCTCACATAAAAAAAGTTTAACACTCCATCAAAATTCTCTATCTCGTATCAACAGCTGGTACAAGAAGGTCTCACTTCCTCAACCATGATCAAGGGGATTTTCACCCACAGAATGTCTAGTTATTCCAAGGAGCCCCTGTGAGCACAAAACACCAGTGAGCTCCAGCTGCCCCCGCATGTCCTCTCTCCTCCAACCACGGTGAGGGAAGAGGTCACACAGCCACTGTGACAGGAAAGTGTCCCTCACATTGTAATCATTCCGCAAACATCTGTTGTACTAATTTATATTAAGCATCTTCACTGATTCTGGATAAAGTTTACATGTTTGCATCCAGTGTTTAACTCTTTTTTTTTTTTAATCAGGAAATTGAATTCTTTGAAATCCTCTGTCAAGCCTAGTGAAAGAAAATAATAAAACTGCAAGATTGAATTTGTGTTGTGCTCTGTAGCTTAGGCTACCAGCAGAAAAATAAATAAAATTAGATTAAAAGATACTTATCAAAAGCTAATCATTTAGCACAAAAGTTAAACAATAGCTATTAAACAGAAGCATCATTCATGTAATTTTTCCTGGTAACTCAAGTATTTCATAAATGATGATGAAGCATTTTCCACCTAAATTATATGAAGTAACATCACAAACATAACGCAAAGGGCAGATAGTAGGCAAACATGCAGTCCTTTCCATACTAAAATATGGATATAAAATGCATTAATTTTTATGTGCATTTTCTTAAAAGGCTTAAAATGGCATACCAAATTCTTAACACTCTTGAGGAAGAAGTGGGAAAGGTGAGAGACTTTTACATTATACTTTTAAAATATCTGTATAAGTTGAATTCTCTAACATATATCAATTTTGCCATTTTAAAACTATAAAAAATGCAAAATAATGTTGGCAAAGGTGACCTGAAAATGGCATTCTTGCCAATTTCTCATGGTACTATAAATCGATACAACCTTTATCTCAGGGATATAATAGCCTGAAAAATATTTATATCAATTGACTTGGCAATTATTTATTTCACTAATTTTCCAGAATGTAGCTATGTTGTTGTTGTAAATGTTTTTATTGATTTTTTTCAAGAGAGAGAAAAGGAGAGGGAGAGAGAGAGAAACATTGATGAGAAAGAAACATTGATTGGCTGCCTCCTGCACGCTCCCTCCTAGGGATGGAGCTCACAACCTGGGCAGGTACCCTGACCAGGAATCAAACTGGCAACCTGTTGGTGCATGGGACGACACTCAACCAACTGAGCCCCACTGGCTGGGCTTCTTCCTGTTGTTTTATAAAAAAGCAATCTAGCTTAATATATATATTACATTGGATCTTTAAAATGCAGTCTTTTGAAATGTAGGCTAGAAAAATAGAATTGATTTTTGTTATTTGCAGTAGTAATATTCTATAAAGTCACCATGGACACTGAATTAAAGAATACCAAACAATTGCTCAAGGGGAAATACCACTGCTCCAAGGGTTAGATTTCTGTGAGCCTCTGGTCACAACATTTTCATGAACTGATCTATACATAACCTCATTTTATGTGTGTTTCTGTTTAAAGACACATAGATAGATAGGCACTGAACTCATGGCCAACAGCACTATAACTCGTGCCTGAAGGAAGCTTATCACACACATCTTCTCCATAAGGCATATTACAGCTTTCTTGTTCTTAGGAACACTAGACAGCACTTAAGCACTACACTTTGGGGACATTTTAAATAGTGAAATCACCAACAAAAAGCACAAAGATGTGAAAAATGTGGCACATCTGAATAGACCCTGAAAAGGACACTTGTTTACAACCTAAGAGCTGACACAAGAAGGCAGAGCATCACCTTGTTTGACCTCAGCTGGGAACAGATGTGTCAGGTGACTCAAATGTTTGGCCTCTCTGCACATGTGTGTGTCCAGGAATGACTATGAAATCGCCAAGAATATTGATTTGGGGTTATAAATAAATTTGAGCAAGTACGCAAATTTGCAAAATGTAATCTGAATAATGAGAATCAACTGTCTTTTTTTTTTTTTTTAATCCTCACCTGAGAACACTTTTTGCATTCATAGAGTGAGAGGGAGGAAAAGAAAGAGAGAAAAACATCAATGCGAGAGAGACACATTGAGTGGTCGCCACCCACACAACCCCAACCAGAGCAGGGAACAAACTGCAACCGAGGTACGTGCCCACAGCGGAAACTGAACCCAGGTCTCTCCAGACCACGAGCTGATACTCCAACTGCTGAGCCAAACCGGCCAGGGCCAGCTGTCTTTACTTTTAATAGTTAGAACAAAATTCTCAAAAGATGAACAGCAGAGCAAAAAGATACCTATAAAAAGCTTCGTTGACTCAAACAGCGGTGATTTTGCTCCCAGGGAACATTTGGCAATGTCTTGAGACAATTGGTGCTTGTCATGATTAGGCCAGGGATGCTAAAAAATATACAACAATCCACAAGACTGCCTCTAACAACCAAGAATTATTTGACCCAAAATGTCAATAATGCCAAAATTGAGAAATCTGTGCTGTCGATATTGTTTTAAGTGTCTTTTCTTGTACCTTCTATCAACCTACACTTCAATGCCTAAAACAATAAATTATGAATTGTCAAGGACGAAGCAGCTCTCATTATTTCTTGGTGGTTCTTTATTTTCAAACAGCGGAAGACACAAAGCAGTCAAAAGCTCTATTGAAAAGTATGATGTTTCATTTCCACTAACCTTGTATTGGTGAGAAAGTAACTATAAGGCAAACCATAGAGCCAGCCTGAAATCTAGTTTCTATTTTAATACCAGGTAAATAAAAATCATCATTGCACAGGAAGTAAGAAGTGGAATCTGTAATTTACTGCCCATAAGATGGAGAACTCAGCTCACTCAAAGCAGCTTTTATCTTTTTAATATGTTTTTATTGATTTTTTACAGAAAGAGGAAAGGAGAGAGAGAGAGAAACATTGATGTGAGAGATAAACATCGATCAGCTGCCTCTTGCATGCCCCTCACCGGGGATCGAGCCTGAAACCCAGGCATGTGCCCTGACTAGGAATCAAACCAGGACCTCTCAGTCCATGGGACGATGCTCAATCCACTGAGCCACACCAGCCAGGCTCACGGCAGCTTTTAGAGTAAGTCAAGAACTTTTGAGAGGGTTCTTTTGGTTACCCTGAGGATAAAAATAAAAATGTCTTGGTAAGTCTTAACGATTCTATGAAAAGAGGTCTAATTGAAGTGCTCCCCAATATCCTTAACTGGCTAAGTGCTGCACACCACCTTCACTGCCCTCCATGTGCATTCATCGTTACACATTTGTTCAGTCTTGAGTCAATCACATCTTTAAATAATGAATCAAACAATTTACAGAGTAACTCCAAGGCTACTCAAGAGCATTCCAAAATCACTGTGCTAATGTAACAGGAATAAATAATTCCCAGCTGAGAGTCAGACGAGTAGACTAAGAACTGCACTTGGAGTCTGGAACCGGAATTCTCATCTGCATGAATTTAGAGCCTAGTGATTATTCCAAGAGTCTTGTATTCTGGAAAGATTATTTTAGATCCATTGTACAAAAATAAGGCTAAGATGTTCTTTCCTGTTCTAACTATGCTCTGCTGGAGATCATATGCTCTGCCGTCAGATGCCTTCAACTTTCTACAGGGTCCTGTTGCCACGCAGACCTAGAAACTCTCCATCCTTCTGCACCCTCTCTGGCCATTCTCTCAGGCTCCTGCTCTGCCTCTGCCCCCTCCATTTGCAGCCCTGCACCCACACACTGTACTCTAGGCCAGGACTCATTAGACCACCATGGCCAGAACCACCCAAGAAGTTGAAGATTAAAATGTGATTCACAGATCACATGTCCTGACCTACTGATTGGAATCTCAGACAGAAGGCTTGGGAATCTGCATTCCCATTCTACCTCCCAATGATTTTAGAACTGTAGCCCCAGTCACAAAATAACATCTGTATTCTGCTCATATATAATAGGAAATGTAATCTGTTCACAACTCCAGTTGAAAGAAATGCTTCTTCTCTAAACTTCCATACTATGCTACATATGATATTCATCACATAAAATCAGAATTGGGGATTTATTGGCTTCCCAACCAGATTGGGAACTCAAGTGTAGCGACCATGTAGCATACCGAGGTTCACCCCCAGAAGCCAGCACGGTTCCTGGCACATAACCAATCTGCTGAATAAGTGGGTGGATGGATGCATGAATGGATGGATAGATGGACGGCCTGCCTCTGGAAGGCACTATTGAAGTTCAATTATTCTACCTAATTTTTTATTAATGTTAATGTGAACAAATAGGAGACTCAGTTGAATAACCTCCAACAAAAGAATCTTAAGTGAGTGCAATATGACTCTCAGGGAGTCCCGCAGGAAAGAGGAGAGGTAGTCCTCCAGAGTTATTCAAGTTTGGCATCTGTAGGGTCTCAAAAAAGGTCAGCCAACTGACTGAGCATGTGCAGTCCTAGGAAGGAGCAAAACAGAGGAACGGGGGATGAGAAGACAAACTGGTAAACAATTTTCTGGGCATAACCAGATTATGGTTAGGGCCAAGGTCAAATATTCTTAATTTCAAGGACCAAGACAAATACTGTAATCACCCCCAAGTGGATTGCCCATAGCATAAGGTCTAAAATCAGCACGATCATGTACCCTGGAATTCAAAGCTGCACATAATTCAAAGCTAGAGTGGACAACTTTTTCCTTATTAACCTATCCTCTCGCTTCCTATTATTCATTTCCACCTTTCTAGATTTTCCTTTGAGAAATCGATTTATAGCAGCCACAGAATTCGGGTGCACTGGCCCCAGACTAAGCTCCAGAGGTTGACCCTTACTGGCATAAGCCAATCAGCACAATCCATCCTCACTTGGACTAACTGGGGATGAGCAGAAACCCAAGCCTAAGTAATGCCATCTCTCTGGCTGCTGTGACAGTTAAGACTGGTTCAGCTCAGGTCTTCTGTTTGGTGGTCATAAAGACGAACAAAGAAGCACATAGCTTTGGCTGCTGCTGGCAGCCATCTTGTGAATATGAGGAAACCTAGAGAGAAGAAAACAGACCCTAGAGAATGGTCTGCAACCGAAAAGTGGGTCTTTTGTCCATTATTGAGCCAATGCATTATCCTTATTGTTTAAGCTAATTTGGGTTTTCAGTTATCCTAAGTATCACAATACATGCCACTCCTTCCTTTCAAACTGATCTTTTCCTTTTCTCTTAGGACATACATAAATCCACTGTTCAAATAGTACATCCGCTCTCCCCAAACATACCTCATTCATTCCCACCTCCACACTGTGTCATTCCCCTGCCTAAATGCTCTCCCCTTGTTCTCTGTTATTCATATCCTGCCTGGTCCTCTAGACTCAGACTGGAGTCCTAATCCCTCTCAGGGCAGACATCCAGGACCACAGTTTTCTCGTCTCTTCTGAGCGCCGACCATGGAGACTAGTTGCCTTCTATATCCCAGCTCATACTGTTGTTCTTTCACAAACATACTCTCAAACTGGGATGCAAGATCTCTATACTTTTGCAACCCCTGGTAAATGGACCCCTTGTACAATGTCTGTGTGATTAGCAAAAATCCAATAAATCCCCTTTAGGCAAAATCAAAATGTAATTTAAACCTCCTGATCACTGCCAGTCATACCCTCTCAATTCACATGATAGTAGAGAATAGAAAGGAATTTCAGATACAACATATTTCAACATTGCGCTGTTGGCGTGGTCCTGTCACATTTCACAACCAGACTGGCAGTAACAGCTGGACGAGGATCAGAAATGTATCAGGCTGCCTTCCCGTCTGCAGATCACTGAAGCCCTTCCAATGAGGATACAGCCTAACTCCATGAGTTCTAAAATGTCAAGTCCCACACCTTTCAAACATCTGTATAAAATCATCCTGGGGCTAACACCAGAAGAGAAAAAGGAAAGCACAGCCAGAACAATAGGCTCCGATCACCTCCAAGCCTTTTACATCCCTTTCCATGCCAGTAGCCCCAGGTCCCATTAGAGCTTTCCGGGAGAACATCTATAAGACGTAAATGAGGAACATGAAATAAACAGGGTCAGATTTATTTCTGTTACAGACATGGTCAGGAGATGATGAGTAAGTTAGGGAACGATGTCAGGAGCCATTACTGTTTCCATTGAAGATGACAAGAACATAGGAAAAGGGAGCATGAGTGTGTGAGTGTGTGTGAGTGTGTGTGTGTGTGTGTGTGTGTGTGTTCATACACAAGCAGAAAAATGACAATATAGCCATACAATAGATTTATCCTGGCCATTCGAAGGCCAACCCTTTCGTGTGCAGCATGACAGGTCCCCTACCTGCGCAAGAATTTGGATGTCCCAGGAGGGGTCTATATTAGTAGCATTTCACATGTTTTTCCATAGGTTATGAATGGAATGAATGGGCTATCTGACAAAATCTGTAACACTATGATAAATGATATATAAAGTAGTACCTTACAAATATGTATCTATCTGTAATAATTGAGAGCTTATCAACACTGAACTTTCCCCTCTTGGGGATGAGTTTCTTTGACAAATAGCAAGATTCATCCTTTGAATACTGTTTCTGTATCCTCTTTCTTCTCTGATTAACACTGTCCTCTTCCTGGGTCCTAAATAGCTTCTGAAGAGGTTCAGCTTGTCCACAGGGACTGGTAAACAAACTGCAATGTTACAGTCAGGGCTTGCAGAGGGAAAGGTTGCAGTCTTCTCGTGGTCTCTGCAGATTACATTACCATGAGGAATTTCCTTCTCCTCCTCACTCTAGTCTGTAATACTCTCAAGGATCAGCTTTGTTGGTAGCCACGTGGCTGCTGGAGCTAGTTCTCCAAGCACCTCCTGCTCTAACGGACTCTGCCTTGGCCCTGTGGCCAGTGACAAACTTGTTGTTGGTGTTTTCGTGGCCAGTGCCACGATGGCCTCACCAGCTGCTCAGACTCTGGACGCTGAGAGGGGCCCTCTATCTTGTCCTGGACCACACAGAAAGAACAAACCATAGGAAAAGGTGATGCTAGGAAGACTATCTCCTGAGAAGCCAGACCAGAACATCACCTCTCCCTTTCTGCTTCTCCTTTCAAAAACATCTCACTAGCCCTGGCCAGTTTGGCTCAGTGGTTGAGCATGGACCTGTGGACCAGAGAGTCCTGGGTTCAGTTCCCGCTAGGGGCACATACCACAAAAACAAAAACAAAAACAAAAACAAAAACAAAAACAAAAACTCACTAGTTCACAACTGTGGAGCAAGAAATTAAATAACCAAAATTTATATGGCAAAAGCAGAGGGTTGAATCCAAACCACTGCTGTTCCACCAGGGAAACAATCAATCACACCCCCACCACCACCACACACACACACACACACACTCACCCTCACCCTCTGTCCACCCTTTTAAATCCATTCCATGAATCCAACACAGAGGCAGATCAGTGCCCCAGCTCACCTGTCTGGCTTCATCTAAAGAGGAAGTTCCTAGCAAGAATCTATGTCAATAAAGCCACACGGCTTGCAGCTACTCCTCTTTGTCACCAATAAGTCAGAAAAGAGCCCCCCTTGAGAGGGGGCAAGGACTGAAGTCATGCCTCCCTCCCTCCCCAGGCTCTCTGCCAGACAGACCAGCCACACCTCAAATAAGAGGATCTGTTCTTCCCTCAGGAAGCAGAGGTGGCTATTTTCCCTTCAACAAAGTTCCAGTCTCCCAGAATGTTCCGGCCCCACCTAGTGCCCTGCATATCTGGCCTGGCTCTACTGCTTCATAGGACATAGAAAAGGGGGGAAAAATCCAAAGACCTGGGATTCATAGAGACGGCCAAGTTCTCCCGATGCTCTTTCCGAAGCACGCTGAAAGAACTGCTGGGAACAGTCTAGCACACACACCCTCAGCTTCCAGCGTGCATTCTGAGCATCCAACACATACGTATGGAGGGCCCAACCAGAATAAGGCACTGCCAATACACTGTAGGCACGTCAGGCCTGCACAGGCTCCGGGATGACTGAGCTGCACCAGTGCACACAGAGCAGTATGGATTTCAGGCCTCTGTCCAGGAACAGGGAAAATTGTTCCTATTGATTTACTTGAGCATAAAAGGGAGATGCAAATTTCCAAAGATTTGCAACTCTGCCATGCCTGGAACCCTGCCAGAACACCAGGAAAGAATACATCTACACACACACCACACTAAGACACACAACGCAGGGTTAAAAAGGGGTTGCCTCACTGGAAACGTTTGCTACCCTGTTACCCTAGCTTTTCCCCACCCTTTCCCTCTTTCCTTCTGTGGTCTTCCATAGAAGGATGCAGAGTCGCCTACTCCCAGTACCTTATTACTGCAACAAGCAGTGTATAGAAGAGCAGAGAAATGTACTGTTTTCCACCCCCCTACACTTTCTTACACACATCAGTCAATTAAAAAAAAAACTTTAACACACATAGTGAACTGCTCCCCAAATCTCCACTGACAGTATAGCGCAGGGCTATTAATGCAATGACTGTGTAGCCACTCCTGATAAGCAACAAGGAAAAAAAAGAACAAAGCTAATTTATCTTGACCCATTTCTTTACTTCCATTCCACCTTGCTCTGGAAACATTACACCGTCATTATTCTGATAACTCTACTCAAATTTGCTTTGAACAGGTGCTTCTCCCCAAAAGAACAGATGATCAGAGGGTAGAAGAAGAGTAGATAAACTGTAAGATGGCTTGATTGGTAGACAGTTAGCAACTGGTGCTCCGGGAATGAAAAGTGTGTTTCAAAGCAGATCAGAGCCCAGAATGTTTGCAAGGCTGTGGAATTCATGTCTGTTGTTTTCAGGAAAACTCGACCCTTCCTGTCCACACTGCGCAGGTTTCCCTCCCAGCGTATGTGGTGACAAGCTGTTCTAGGAATATATGATGAACCATGCCCTTTCTGGTTAACATCCTTATAATCCTTTGGGAAGACCCATGAAAAGACAGCTGCAGATACAGATGTCCAGTGGTAGAGACCACAGTGCTGGGGGTCAAGAGGAAGGGGTAAAGTGAGTTTAACAAGAGAGGGGCCACTAGGGAAGAGGCACCAAGTTGGGCTTGGACCACCCAGCGGACACCTTTACAGGGAAGAACTGTAGATGTCTTCATGCGAACCCTAACAAGCTCAGGGGAGGCCTGCATGGCAACCTTACAAACTCAAAGACCTAAACTAACCACACAGGATGGTCTGAAATGAAAACTTTCTAACTAAAGCTGTCCTAAGGCGGTATTTTTCCCTTCAAAGGTCAATCTTCATATTAACTGAGCCTGTCTACTGTCTGTCTGTATTTATTTATTTATTTATTGCATCTATGATAACACACCTTTGAAATATCAAAGTAATTTCCTTTTCTCAGGACCCCTCAAAGCACAACCAGAGCAGAGACCACAAATCCCCTCATTGTTATTACCATGTTAACTGTTACCTGTTAACTACCCTATACCCTCAAATGTAAAACAAGTATGTGTCTATTCCTTTTACGTTTTATCAAATCCCAGAAATTCCACCCACTGCCCTTTGCTTTCTCCAGCCTCCCTAAGGTACCACCAATGAATTTCATGCAACCCCCTTACTTCTCCTCTTTTTATTGCATAAAATAAGTACATAATTGCCATTCTCTGGAGCATTTTCTCAATCCCTTGAGATTTTGCTTCCCTAGAACTGTTGTCAGTTTGGCTCAAATAAATTCATAAAAATTTCTTACAGTTTGGACATTTCTTATGTTGACAGAACACTCCACAATATTTTTTAAAGGTCTAAAGAAGGATTGTTGTTTCAACTTTCAAATCTACTACAGTATCATTAGGTATAGTTGTCGTCATGAACAATAGATCCCCCAAATGTGCATCTTACAACTGAAAGTCTGTACCCTTTGACCAACATCTTCCCTTTCCCTCACCTCCCAGATGGAGCAACCAGCATTCTACTCTCTATTTCTAGAACGTAAGCTTTCTTAGATTCCACAAGTGGGATCAGACAGTATTTCTTTCTCTGTCTGACTTATTTTACTTAGCATTAATGCCCTCAAGTTCCACCCATCCAGGCTGTTACAAATGGTAGGATTTCCTTTCTCATGGCTGAATAATATTCCGTTATATTATGTGTGTATATACACACACACACACACACACATATACACACACTCATACCCACACACACACATACACCGCACATCTTCTTTATCCATTCATCAAAGAACATTTTAAAGGCATTTGAAACCTGGATTATTTAATGTGAAGAAGTGCAAGTTCAAGAGGAGATGAACCAACTCTGAGAACACACACAATTACTAACTATACAGAGGAGTACAGGTAACTTCTCCTATAGCTTTCTGATAGAGACGTAGCATAAAAAGATTTGACCTGGGGACTTCCGGTCAAGATGGCGGGTAGGTAAACGCGGTATCGCGTCCTCCCACAACCACATCAAAGTTACAACTAAACTACAGAACAACCATCATTCCAAACCGCCTGAAATCAAGCTGAATGGAAGTCCTACAACTACGGAATTAAAGCAGCAGCCACATCCAGACTGGTAGGAGGAGGGGCGGCGGCGGCGGCGGGCACGATGGGCTGGTCCCACACCCAAGTGTGGCGGATAAAAATCAGGGCGGCTGGGAAGGTCCTTCCTGAGGACTGAGGGGGTCCCCGTCCCACACCAGGTGCCCCGCTCAGGGTTCCAGTGCCAGGAAGAGAATCCCCATCACTTCTGGCTGGAAAAACCAGCGGGAACTGAGGCTCAGGGAGGCTGAGGCGGCTGGAGCCCCAGGCAGCTCCTTAAAGGGCCCGCGCACGGACTTATCGGACTCTCTCCCTCTAAGCTCGGAGGGGGGCAGCTCGAGGGGCTCCAGAGACATACAGGGAAGAACTGAGCTGTTTGGCATTGGAGCGAAGGATGGAGAGGGGGCTTTCTCCAGGACAAACGTGCTGTCAGAGGCCTTTGTCCCTTTGGTGAGCCCTTCCCGCGGTCGGCAGACAGAAGCCATATCTGGGACTCCAGCAACCTGGCTCACACTGGTAGCCCCGCCCTGGTGACTCCCTGAGGCCCCACCCCACCCAACTTTCAGGCCCACCCAAGCTGTTGCCACTTGCTTAACCATAGGATTGGCCTGTCTTGTATCCTGCTTCAGGTTTTTCCTAAATTCTTTCAAACGAGCAGCATTGGGTCTCAGCGAGCCCCATACCTCTCATTAAGTAATACACTGAAACAAACAAAGGGAGGCAGCCAAAATGAGGAGACAAAGAAACAGGTCCCAAATGAAAGAACAGAACAAAACCCCAATAAAAGAACTAAGCGAAATGGAGATAAGCAACCTAACAGATACTGAGTTCAAAATACTGCTTATAAGGATGCTCAATGAACTTAGTGAGAACCTCAGTGAACTTAGTGAGGGCCTCAAGAGCATAGAAAAGGACCAGTTAGAAATCATGGATACACAGTTAGAATTGAAGGAGGCATTAACTAAAATAAAGAATAATTTACACAGCTTCAATAATAGAGTATGTAAATCCAAGGAGCAAACCATCGATTTGGAATATAAGGAAGCAAAAAATGCCCAATCAGAACAGCAAAAAGAAAAAAGAATCCAAAAAACTGAGGATAGTGTAAGGAGCCTCTGGGACAACTTCAAGTGTGCCAACATTCGCATCTTGGGGGTGCCAGAAGGAGAAGAGAGAGCACAAGAAATTGAAAACCTGCTTGAAACAATAATGGCAGAAAACTTTCCTAACTTGATGAAGGAAACAGACATACGAGTCCAGGAAGCACAGAGAGTCCCAAACAAGATGAACCCCAAGAGGCCCACACCAAGACACATCATCATCAAAATGCAAAAGGTTCAAGACAAAGAGAGAATCTTAAAAGCAGCAAGAGAAAAGCAGCTAGTTACCTACAAGGGAGTTCCCATTAGGCTGTCAGCTGATTTCTCAAAAGAAACTTTGCAGGCCAGAAGAGAGTGGCAAGAATTATTCAGAGTGATGAAAACCAAGAACCTACAACCAAAATTACTCTATCCTGCAAAGCTGTCATTTAGAATCGATGGATATATAAAAACTTTCCCAGACGAGAAAAAGTTAAAGGAGTTCATCACTACCAAACCGTTATTATATGAAATGATGAAGGGTCTTTTTGAAGAACAAGATAAAATGTATGAACAAACAAAATGGCAATGAATACATATCTATCAACAATGGAATCTACAAACAAAATGAACAGGTAGAACAGAAACATTCTCATAGATACAGAGAACATTTTGTTGGTTGCCAGATGGGAGGAGGGATAGGGGAATGGGTTAAAAAGGTGAAGGGATTAAGAAGCACAAATTCATTGCTAGACTGACAAACCTCAAAGGGAAAGGGGTGGGGGGGGGGGGAAATAAACCAAAGAACTTATATGCATAACCAATGGACACAAACAATAGTGTGGGAAAAGGTGGGAGGGGGGCGGGAGTGGGGAGGAAGGGGTCAATGGGGGAAAAATGTGGAACATCTGTAATACATTTTACATCCAACAATAAAGACTTGAAAAAAAAAAAAGATTTGACATGATCCCTCATTATCTCTGAGAACATTGGAGCTGAAAGGACATTAGAGATGTGGACCTAGACCCCAAATAACATGAATCTGGATCAAACCACACCTGAAATACATTCCATGGCTGGATTTCTCAGTCACAAGGACCACTCAGTTCCCTTTATTATTTAAAGCAATCTGGGGTAGGTTTTCTTAGGTTTACAACCAAAAGAATCCTACTATATACTAGGTGTGTGACATTGGAAAACTAAAAATGAAGATAACACTTACTTCAAAAGAATTATCTTACAGATCGATTAGGGACAAGAAAGGCCCTAGCACACTGGCACATAATAGGTCTTAAATATTCTGTGCTTATGATAAGATTCACCAGAGTTTCTTTAAATAGTCTTTTCACCTAGTAAACTAATTGTTTACAAATAATTTACAAGTTATTTACAAGAAAGCATCTGGAACAGCCAGAAGTGGACGTAAAAAGGTTCCATCAAGCCCGACCAGTGTGGCTCAGTGGCTGAGTGTCGACCCATGCACCAAGAGGTCGCCAGTTCAATTCCCAGTCAGGGCACATGCCCAGGTTGTGGGCCAAATCCCCAGTGGGGAGCATGCAGGAGGCAGCCAATCGATGTTCTCTCTCATCAATGTTTCTACCTCTCTCTCTCCCTATCCCCTTCCTCTCTCTCTAAAATCAATAAAGGAAAGAAAAATTTTTTTTTAAATTTCCATCAGGGAAACAGACAATCATCCTCCCCCAACACACACACACACAAACACACACACAGAGAGAGAGAGAAAGAGAGAGAGAGAGAATATTGAGGCTTAATACAAAATGAAAACAAACATCCTTGAAGTTATAACAAATACATGATAATGTTAACAGGCACACAAAGTCAGACTTTACCATTGTACACACGCACATAAACAAACAAAAATATGACACAATGGAGAGCTGAGTCTTCCAGAACACTCCAAGAAGCCATCCATTGTATACAGGGGGATCGTATCAATTGTGCTGACTTTGGCTCATTCTCTTCCCATCTCAACCCCTTCCCTACCCCCTAGCACACAACACACAACGGGTCCCTGGGCAAACAGGGTTCCAATCATGAGCACTGACCTGGGGCTTGGCCCTAGGACTGGGGTGGTCAGTAGAGGTGGTTCCCTAGGCAAGATGATCCAGAGAAAATAAGAGATACAGTCATGTCCTTGCAAGTACTCTCCAGGGTCAAAGCCAGAAAAGCCAGATTGTCCAAAATTGCCAGGGTAAATTCCTGGCTGGAAACAGGAGAAAGATCCAAGAACTCTAGAGCAAGAAATAACAGACTGGGGATGGGACAGTGAAATGTGGTCAGGACAGTAGCCAATAATAGCAATCGTCAACACTCACTGAGCACAGCACTGTGTGAGATCCTGTGTCCAATCTTGTTTAATTCTCACAAATACCTGTGAAGCTATTATTCTTGCCATTTTTAAAGTGATTACAAGAAATTTTAAACATATACTAAGGTAGAGAGAATATCTCAAGAAAAATGTATTACCCATTGCATAGCCACAAAATCCTACTCGGGGAGACCCTGGTTTCCCGTACTCCGGCCGCTGCTCACCAATGTCCCACACCAGCAGCACCAGGAAACCACCAGCAAGTCAAGTCAGCGAGCCCGGCAAAATCTTGAGCCAACCTCTTCATTTTGACTTCATAAGCTTATGGCCTGGTTCCTAAAGCATGTAAACCACCCTTCAACTGGATAGGAACAGCGTCCATCTCTGTTCTGTCATCAACAGAGACTGCAGCAGACATTGACGGGACAGCAGAGTTCAACTGCCACATTAAAAAATTAGGGAAAGATCTCCAAAGCCCGAAATTCCCCCATAAATTCCATTAGGGACCACTGTTACTGCCTGAACTCCGGGATTTTCCCCACACGTATATTAATTTGGTTTTTCCAACCAGATCATGCATTGTGACCCTGTGAGTCCACTGCCTAAACCCCATTCAGGACTGCCCTGGGGCGGAAAGGCCAGCCATATTCTGGAACTCCCTTCTCTCTCCTGTCTGCCATCACCACTAAAACCCCAACACACTGAACTTCCTGGAGTTCCAAAAGTACAGCTAGCTCCCTGTCTTCTGCAAGGATTTTCTCACCTCCTACCCTTCGTCTTTCCCCCTCAATACCCCGGCTAGGGTCCCATGGTTATGACTAACATTCCCTTCCTCACTTCCTTCAGAAGGCCTTTGGTGAGAATATACCCAATCCCAAGTCTGTGCTGGGTACCACGCCTCTGTATTCCCATAATGCTTTGCATATCTCTCTTTCTCTGCATACCCACCACATCATTTTATAGTGATTGGTTCTTAGGTCTCCCCACTCCCAATTTCATCGAGTGTTCCTTGAAGGCTAGGACGTTTACTCATTTTTCAGTTTTATTTGTTTTTATTTTTATTTTTTAAATCCTCACCTGAGGATATTTTTCCATTTATCTTCAGATTGGGGGGTGGGGGGGAGAAACATTGATGTGAGAGAGACACATCAATTGGCTGCCTCCCGCATGACCCTGACCAGGGCCAGGGACCGAACTGCAACTGAGGTACGTTCCCTTGACCAGAATTGAACCCGAGACTCTTTTGTGCAACGATCCAACCACTGAGCCAAACTGGCCAGGGCTAGTTTTGTTTTTCTACGTTTAGTGGACACAATGGTGAATTGATTTGAACTGTGATTGAGGAAGAATGTGTATACATATCTATACAGTGAGCACTTGGAGGTCTAGTAGTCAAGTCAAAATACACTTTTGATCATTTTTTAGTCTTCCGTGCCTGACAGAGGGCCTAGCACATAGTAGGGCTTGGGGTGATATTTATTGAACAAAACAAGTCAATGAAAGAGTGAAAAGATGGCCAGACTGACAACAGAGAGCACACCCTAAACTTTAAATCTCTCTGGAATGCTTCGGGACCAGCAGACACGCAGACGTCTGTCTGGCTGATCCACCGAGGTAAGGAGCTACTTGGGTTAATCACCCTGCATGCACTGAAACTCCCTTCCCCCAGCTCCAGGTGCCCACTCCTCCTAGTGCTCAGGTGTCTGACACACAAGCTCATGCTCAACCTGCTCATGCCCTTCACGGTGACGCTGCCTTTAACCACATCCTCTATCAGGCCTTTGTCTGCAACTGAATGCAGACTCCTTCTCTCTAGAGCATCCTCTTCCCTCTGAAAACGCACTGTCACCCTGATCACATGAACTGCCAGGACCTGGGCCCATTCAGCGATGGATTTGTTAGAAATGCCATCATCTCATCATGAGAACTATTCAAAACACAATGGGTTAAGGTACCTATCCATCCCATCCACCATGCAATCTTGGCACACACATCATGTAACAGGACAACCCTCTCTGTCCCCAGCAGCCTATACACATGTATAAAAACAGAAATGCTTCTGAGAAAGTGCATCCCACTATCAGCCCTGCTTATAATTTGACGAAGGTGTGGGAAGGTGGAGGGGCATCAGGGAGAGGAAGTCCTCAAATCTTTCCTTGCAGATATGCTATAGTTTCAGCTTTGAGGTTAGCCTTAAAATTTAGATTCCACTGGTTTTTTGTTTTTTTTTTTTTGCAAGTCCCAAATGAAGCACCCTAGATCCCCCACCAGCAATAAGCTGCAGGATACTGTACTTTAAGGCCTATTGTCACTTTATGCCCCCGGAAGAGTACAAGTGTTTTACTATGGTGATCAGCAAGTTGTCCAGCACTCACCTCCTCTCCAGAGTACATCGAACCAGATATATCTTTCCCCAGATTTTTTTTTAAAGCTTTCCATTTGTTCTTAGAAATTGTGACAATTTTTCAGAGTGACAGTCCTAGGTTTACTGACTCACAAATGGCCTAAGTCTGTCAAGTAGGGATATTTTTCTTCATATAGAAAAAGGTTAGAGGGGAGGATTTAACCTTCTCATTTACTGGTAGAACTAACCTCTTTTTGCCATGTAGAAAGTACACAAAGAATCCCATGGATGTAAAAATCAAACTAAGATCCCAAATCTAAAACTAAGAAATAAGGATGTTCTAAAGACCCTCGAGGCCACACTCTGGAGACAGAATCTGCTCCTGTAAGTACACGTCCCTGAAGAGGCCTTTCCATTCCAAGATGTTGAAAGAATTCATTCACTGGACACAGCTGAGCTCAATCTATCGCGTCTGAGTCCTTAACAGACATTTTATGTTACACCTTCACCTCTGGTACTAACAGCTCCTTGATATGCAGGGGTTAGGGACTAATTTTCTTGCAGTATTTATTTAAGCGAGAAGCCAAACCAGCTTACCTGCAGGTGCTTAGCTCTTGGAAGTGGAGTAAACGTGCTTTGTATAAAGTTTTAACAAACACTTTATAGACGATCATCTCATTAGATGCTTAGAACATACCCATTTCATGGAAGAGGAAACTGAGCCTCAAGGGAAGAATTGATTTATTTGCTCAGTCCCTCAGCCGGTTCTTACTCTTAGCTCATAGTCTTAGGTGGTTTACCCAGTGGTTAGGTATATCCAAGAAGTGGGATGATGAGGATACATTTACAAAGGATAGTTTTAAAGGGATAGTTCTATCAAATTCAATCCTGATTGATTGCCTGGCCCCTCTACTGTAGGGAGTTTTTAGTCATAAGAGCCTAGTTTAGACATTGAATAAAGCCACACTTTCCTTTTTATGGCCATGTGGAGGTTCCTACATGTCTTAACCAACATTCCCCTGTGACAACTTTTCTTCCCTGAGGCCTTGAAGAACACTAGCCTTTCCTTTGTTTTTACCATTCTAATACCTCCTCGATTTATCAAGAATTTAAGGATAACATAGTAATTCATGGCCATTTGCTATTGAGCACTTCTGCCCCATTAGCCCTTATTCCCATAGGAACTCCGCACAATATTATCATCAATATTCTGTGTTAGATGTAACAGGATTTGTGATGCCCAGGGTTTACTGTGGGAGTTAGGGAGGTGATGGGGATGCTTTCTGCTAGGGCTTTGTAAAGTCAGGGGATGCTTTCCTGACTTGTCTGTTTCCAAGACTAGATGCTATCATTGTAGTTTCGAGAAGATGTTTTCTAAATAAGGAGTATCCACAGCATCACAGAGCCAGCCTCCACACCCCTGCCGACGGCACCATTACCAGCTGCATGACTACACCGAGAAAAGACAAAACAAATATGCTGTGCAGATCGACAGTATTTCACAAGTAGGCAAAAATACAGAGTTTATGAGAAATATTTAATTATTCTTGATAACCAATGCCATTTTTCTTGAATTCTTCTTTTCAAAAAATGCACTCCCATTGGCGCCACAGAATAAAACATGAAACATCAGAAGCATCTCCAGTGGAGAAAAGGGACATGGGCCTTGACGTGAGGTGCGTCATGGGGAACCAGAGAAGTGGTTCTCAGACCTGGCTGCCCCGTGGTAGCATCTGGGCGGCTCTGAAAAGGCCAATGCCTGGACCTCGCCCCAGGGATTCTGGGCTGGGGTTTGGCCGTGGCATCTGTAGTCATACATGCTCTCCAAACGGTAAACCACTGCACAGCAAACAAGGGCTAGGAAAGTTTTAAAACGTACACTTGGCGGAACCGAAAAATGGCGGCGGAGTGAACGGAGCTACACAGACCGTCTCCCAGAACCAAACTGGAATTACAACTATCGACGGGAAAAACCAACAGAAAAGCAGCTTGCGAGGACCATACAACGAGGGACACTGACTCCATCCCGGTAGGATTGCGAAGGCGCGAGACAGGGCTGGGAGCCCACGGTCGGCAGCTTGGCAGCGGCCTTAGCTGAGAGCAGCGCCCTCGGGTTACACTCCCAGGCGGCTCCACAGCACAGAGCCGGGACAGAGGCTGAAACAGCCACAGCCACCTACCTTGGGCTCCGGCAGAGGGAGGGCGGACTGGACTGGAACTGCATCGGGACACTCGGGGTTTGGAGGGCGCTCAGAGCTTTGGCTGAGTTGCTGCCACCCAGGACAGTGGCCGCATTGCTCCTTCCCAGGGCTCTGAGGAGAGGCAGCAGCCCCTCCCTCGGAGATCCAACCCCACCCTGTGGGCCATTGAAGTGCTAATTGAGGCTCACTAACAACCAGCATCTGCCCCACCCTCGTGAAAGCCCCTTGGCTGAGCACCAGAGGGAGTTTTTCAATCAACTGACAACCCAAAACTCATCAAGTAACCTAGACTGCTAGCCTCCAGGCAAAAAGCTAGAGGATAACAGTACCTTTCCTGGGCTGGCAACTTTAACCAGGAAAGTAAGACTTGACAGTGGTGTTCGACATTGGTCCTCCCTCGCTCATCTAAACACAGGAGAGGGAGCCACAAACAGCAGAACACCAACACCCACAGGGAGAACTTGACAAGCTCCAAAGCCCACAGTGATAGCCAAAATGGTGAAACACAGAAACAGAAGCCAAATGAAACAGCAAGAGACCTCCACCGAAGATGAGATCAATGTAGAGCAATTAGGCATGTTAACAGAGCTAGAATTCAGAGCCATGATCTTGAGGAAGCTGAACAGCATGAGTAAGGACATAGAGACACTGAAAATAAGCCAACTGGAAATTAAAAACAAACAAGAAGAGCCCTGGCCGGTTTGGTTCAGCGGTTAGAGCGTCGGCCTGCGGTCCAGAGAGACCCGGGTTCGGTTCCTGCTAAGGGCACGTACCTCAGTTGCAGTTTGTCCCCGGCCCTGGTTGGTTGTGCGGGTGGCAGCCACTCGATGTGTCCCTTCACATCGATATTTCTCTCTCTCTCTGTTCCTCTCTCTCCCTCCCACTTTACCTGAACAAAAAATGGAAAAAAATGTCCTTGGGTGAGGATTAAAACAAAAAACAAAAAAAAAAAAAACAACAAGAAGAGATAAAAAATGACATATCAGAAATGAAAAACACATTGGAAGGTTTAAAAAGCAGAGTAGAGGAAGCTGAGGACCGGATCAGTGAATTAGAAGACAGGGTAGAAAAAATCAACCAATCAGAAAAACAAAAGGAAAAAACGATTAAAAAACAGGAAGACAGCTTAAGAGAACTATGGGACAACTGGAAACATAATAATGTTCGCATCATAGGAGTCCCCGAAGAAGAAGAAAATGAGCAAGGGATAGAGAATATATTCAAAAAAATAGGGAGAGAAAACTTCCCTAATTTGGTGAAGGAAGAAGGCATTCAAGTTCAAGAAGCACAGAGAGTCCCAAGTAAGAAGAACCCAAACAGGCCCACACCAAGACACATAGTAATTAAAATGCCAAAAATTAAAGACAAAGAGAGAATCCTAAAAGCAGCAAGAGATAAGCAACAGGTTACCTACAAAGGGAACCCCATAAGGCTCTCAGCTGACTTCTCACAAGAAACACTACAGGCCAGAAGAGAATGGCATGAAGTAATCAAAGTCATGAAAAACAAGAATCTGAATCCAAGACTATTCTACCCAGCAAGGCTATCATTCAAAATAGAAGATCAAATAAAGAGCTTCCCAGACAAAAAAAGGCTAAGGGAATACATTAGCACCAAACCAGCACTGCAAGAAATGTTAAAAGGACTGCTGTAATTAGCAGTAGAAATGGGAAGAAAAATAGAACCACACTAAACAAAAATGGCAATAAATAAGTACATATCAATAATCACCTTAAACGTAAATGGATTGAATGCTCCCATAAAAAGACACAGAGTAGCTGATTGGATAAGAAAGCATGACTCATCTATATGTTGTTTACAAGAGACCCACCTCTCAACAAAAGACTCACATAGGTTGAAAGTGAAGGGATGGAAAAAAATTTTCCAAGCAAATGGAAAGCAAAAAAAAACTGGGGTAGCAATTCTCATATCGGATAAAATAGATTTCAAAATGAAGATCATAACTAGAGACAAAGAAGGCCACTATATAATATTGAAAGGATCTATCCAACAGGAAGATATAACCTTGATAAACATATATGCACCCAATATAGGAGCACCAAAATATATTAAAAATCTTCTGGAGGACTTCCAAAGAGAAATCGACAACAATACAATCATAGCAGGGGACTTCAACACCCCATTGACAGCACTGGATAGATCCTCTAGGCAAAAAATTAGCAAGGAAACAGAGACTCTAAATGAAGCACTAGACCAAATGGATTTAATAGATATCTACAGAGAATTACACCCCAAAACTACAGAATACACATTCTTCTCAAGTGCACATGGGACATGCTCAAAGATAGACCACATGATAGGACACAAACTAAATCTCTACAAGTTCAAGAAGATTGAAATCATATCAAGCATCTTCTCAGATCACAATGGCATGAAACTAGAAATCAATTGCAACAAGAACATGCAAAGACATTTCAACACATGGAGGCTAAATAGCATGTTATTAAACAATGAATGGGTCACCGAGGAGATCAAGGAAGAAATTAAAAACTTCCTGGAAACCAATGAAAATGAACACACAACAACACAAAATCTATGGGATGCAGTGAAAGCAGTTCTGAGAGGGAAGTTCATAACACTACAGGCCTACCTCAAAAAACAAGAAAAATTTCTAATTGACTGTCTAACCTCACAACTTAAAGAATTAGAAAGCAAACAAAAAGAAAACCCCAGAGCAAGTAGAAGGAAGGAAATAGTAAAGATCAGAGCAGAAATAAATGACATAGAGACCAAAAAAACAATTCAAAGGATCAATGAAACTAAGAGCTGGTTTTTCGAAAAGATAAACAAGATTGATGGACCCTTAGCTAGACTCACCAAGAAACAAAGAGAGAGAACCCAAATACACAAAATCAGAAATGAAAGAGGAGAAGTAACAACCAACACCACGGAAATACAAAAGATCGTTAACAACTACTACGAACAACTATATGGCAACAAATTCGACAATCTAAGCGAAATGGACAAATTTCTAGAAACACACAGTCTCCCAAAACTATTCCCGGAAAAGATAGAAAACTTGAACAGACCAATAAAACTAAGGAAATTGAAGAGGTAATCAAGACTCTCCCAGCAAACAAAAGCCCAGGCCCAGATGGCTTCATGGGGGAGTTTTACCGAACATTCAAAAAAGAACTAACACCCATTCTCCACAAACTCTTTCAAAAAATTCAAGAAGAAGGAAGACTTCCAAACACGTTCTATGAAGCCAGCATAATTCTAATTCCAAAACCAGAAAAAGACACTACAAAGATAGAAAACTACAGGCCAATATCCCTGATGAACATAGATGCCAAAATCCTGAGCAAAATATTAGCAAATCGGATCCAGAAATACATCAAAAAAATTATTCACCATGACCAAGTGGGATTCATTCCAGGGATGCAAGGCTGGTACAATATTCGCAAATCAATAAACGTGATACACCACATAAACAAAATGAAGAATAAAAATCACATGATCATATCAATAGATGCTGAAAAGGCATTCGACAAAATCCAGCATCCATTTCTGATAAAAACGCTCAGCAATGTAGGAATAGAGGGATCATATCTCGACATAATAAAGGCCATATATGAAAGACCTACAGCCAACATCATACTAAATGGACAGAAACTAAAAACATTTCCATTAAGAACAGGAACAAGACAGAGATGTCCACTTTCACCACTCTTATTTAACATTGTACTGGAAGTCTTAGCCACAGCAATCAGACATGAAGAAAAAATAAAAGGGATCCAAATTGGAAAGGAGGAAGTGAAACTGTCATTATTTGCAGGTGACATGATATTGTACATAGAAAACCCTAAAGACTCCATCAAAAATCTATTAGATTTAATAAATGAATTTGGCAAAGTAGCAGGATACAAAATTAACGTCAAGAAATCGACGGCATTCTTGTACACCAATGATGAACTCACAGAAAGAGAAACTGAAAAAACAATCCCATTTACCATCGCGCCAAAAAAATTACGATACCTAGGAATATACTTAACCAAAGAAGTAAAGGACCTATTTGCAGAAAATTACAGGTCATTGAAAAAAGAAATAGAGGAAGATATAAAAAAGTGGAAGCACATACCCTGTTCATGGATTGGAAGAATTAACATCATTAAAATGTCCATACTACCCAAAGCAATCTATAGATTCAATGCAATCCCCATCAAAATACCAACGACATATTTCATAGAACTAGAACAAATACTTCCAAAGTTCATATGGAACCAAAAAAGACCCCGAATAGCCACAGCAATCTTGAAAAAGAAGAACAAAGTAGGTGGGATCACAATACCAGATATCAGGTTATACTACAAAGCGACTGTAACCAAAACAGCCTGGTACTGGCACAAGAACAGGCATATAGACCAGTGGAACAGAACTGAAAACCCAGAAATGGACCCAAGGCAATAAGCTCAATTAATATTTGACAAAGGTGGCAAGAGCATACAGTGGAGTAAAGACAGCCTCTTTAATAAATGGTGTTGGGAAAATTGGACAGCTACATGCAAAAAAATGAAACTAGACCATCAACTTACACCATACACAAAAATAAACTCGAAATGGATAAAAGACTTAAATGTGACCCGTGAATCCATAAAAATTCTAGAAGAAAATGTAGGCAACAAAATTTCGGACATCATACGGAGCAGAATTTTCACTGATACATCACCTAAGGCAACAGAAATAAAGGAGAAAATGAACACATGGGACTACATCAAACTAAAAAGCTTCTGCACAGCAAAAGACACAATCATCAAAATGGAAAGGCAACCCACTGTATGGGAGAACATAATTGCCAATGATGTATCAGATAAGGGGTTAATCTCCAATATATATAGAGTGCTCATACAACTCCACAAAAGGAAGACAAAGAACCCAATTAAAAAATGGGCAGAGGAGCTGAATAGACACCTCTCCAAACAGGATATACAAATGGCCAAAAGACATATGAAGAAATGCTCAACATCACTAATCATCAGAGAGATGCAAATTAAAACAACAATGAGGTATCACCTCACACCTGTCAGAATGGCCGCCATCAACAAATCATCAAACAACAAGTGTTGGCGAGGGTGTGGAGAAAAGGGAACTCTAATACACTGCTGGTGGGAATGCAGACTGGTGCAGCCGCTATGGAAAACAATATGGTGCTACCTCAAAAAAATAAAAATTGAACTTCCATTTGACCCAGTGATCCCACTGCTGGGAATATACCCTAAGAAGCCTGAAACATCAATCAGGAAGAATATATGTACCCCCATGTTCATAGCAGCACTATTTACAATAGCTAAGATCTGGAAACAGCCCAAGTGTCCACCAGTAGACGAATGGATAAAAAAGCTGTGGTACATATACACAATGGAGTACTATGCAGCGGTAAGAAAGAAAGATCTCTTATCCTTTGAGACGACATGGAGGGACCTGGAAAGTATTATCCTAAGTGAAAGAAGCCAAGCAGAAAAAGACAAATACCACATGATCTCACTTATATACGGAATATAATGAACATAACAGTCTGAGGAATACAGTAGACCCAGACGCATGGAAGTAGGGCACAGACTGACATCCCTCAGAAGAGGGGATGGGGGGGTGGGAGGGTGGGAAGAGATAAACCACAGAACTTATATGCATGTATGCATGACCAATGGACATGGACAACTAAGCCGGGGACGGGGCGGAGGTGGGGCGGGGTGTGCCAATGGGGTAAAAAGGTAAAATATCTGTAACAAAAAAATAAATAAAAATTCATATAAAAAAAAAAAAGTACACTTATTTTAAGATGTACATTTTAAATAAAATGTATCTTATTTTAAGATACAGGATTTCAGATAGTGGCAGCAATAACCAACAACAATAATAGTAATAATAAATATCAAATGAAAGCCGTGTGTTTCAGTTTTATATCTTAAGGAGGAAAACACTAAAAGAACATTTATGGAAACCAAATGCTAAGAATCATTAGTGTTGTGACAATTTCATAACTTTATGCATTTGTCAAAATCCATATATACATATACAAGAGTTATTAAATGTATATTAAAAATAAATTTAAAACATACAGAGAAAAAGAATCAAGTGATACATTCATTTATTTAATCCAGTGACTTCCAATCTTAGGTAAATACTAGAATCGCCCAGGGAGCTTTTAAAAGCTGCACCCCAGATCAATTACATTAGACTCTCCAGGGACGGAGCAGCAGCAGTTTTAGAAGCCCTGCAGGTGGTTCTAGTGGGTAGCCGCATCTCTGGATTCTCCGTAGTATAGTAGGAAGAATACAGACGAAAGTGATCTTAACAAATATCCATAAAAATGTGGCTCTAAACCAGTGAAACTACCTTTATACCTACCTTCTATCCATCCAGGGAAGTTCACTAAGTCTCCAAATATCTTTTTTTTCTATCACCTTTCATTTGGTTTCAAGATACTGGTATGACCCAAATAAGAGAGGTGCCTTAGTAGCCACCAGCCACATACTAAATGGCCTCAAAACCTGCTAAGTTATCACGTCACGCAGTGGCTCTCAAACACCAGAGTCCCCCGGAAAGGTGGTCAGCACACAGACTGCTGACAACTGGAGTATCTGCTTCCGTAGGCCTGGGATGAATTTCTAACAGATTGCCAGGTGACGCTGTTGCTGCAGCTTAGAGAACGGACGCTATAAAGGAATAGGAACTAAATAAATGGTCAGAAACACGAAAGTCATGAACCAGACAGTTCATGACAGCAAGAGCCCTGGTCAGTTTCAATGAACAAGTCGATATTTAGAAACTGACCTTGAGAAAGCCATTACAAAGATTTCTACAAGTCACCGATTATCTAACCTAGAGACTTGCTATTCAAAGTGTAATGCACAAACCAACATCAGTATCGCCTAGAACTGGTTAGAAATGCAGAATCTCAGGCCTCACCTCAAACCTGTGAGGTCAGAAACTGTCTCAGTAGGACCCCTGGGTGATTCAAATCACATTAAATTGGCTTTGACCAATTCCCTCATTTACACAACAGATAATTACTGAGCACTTACTCCCAACTATACCCTGCAGTGAACAGGGCAGACAAACATCTGCCCTCTTGAGCTTATATAGAGCAAAGTGTCAAACTAAGGCACAGAGCTGTGGTACTTGCCCAAGGCCACAGAGCCAATGAGTGGCAAAGACAGATTTCGTACCCACATCTCCTAACTGCCTGTAGACTCATAGCAACAACACAGGCAACTGCCTCTATCAAAACCACAAACATAACCCCCCCCAAAAAGAGGATATAAGGAAATAAATTAAAAGTCAGTTTCTACATATCACATTAGGAAACCTGGGCATCAAAAATCAAATCCTCTTAAATCTCGATTCTCTGACCAAATCAGCACTGCTACAGTATATTGGCCAACACAGGGTGTTAATATGGGTAAATTTTTCTCAGAGGTTTCAAAACAGGAGGAAAATAGACAAGTGTTTAGAAGGAAACACATCTTGACCTTATAATACTCAAAATCTTTTTGGTACTTGAAAAAATCTGATCAAATAGGAAGCCTTCTGATTTGTCCAAAATGCATTGCTCTGGTACAGATGATGATCCGATTCCTGGTGTTTACTTCCCAATCTTCTAAAGTACTGGCCAGTTGGAAGAGCGTGCACATTTGTCCAGCTAGGTGCTTTACCCAGATTATCCCACTCAATCGTATTGTCCTCATCACACAGAAAAGAAAGCTACGCCTGGATGAAGTATCGCATAAGCAAAGGCACACAGGTAGTGAACATGAAGTGGCAGAGAGGCTTTAGCTCTAGGTCTGTCTGATTCCTAATCCCTTGCTACTCAAAGTGAGGTTCTTGGACCTCTTGGAGCTGGTTGGAAATGCAGACCCTCAGGCCCAGGTCTGGACCTGCTAAGTCAGCATTTGCATTTGAATCCCTGGTGACTGATATCCACACGGACATCTGGGAAGCACTGTATACATCATCGCAAAGCCAAGCAACCCAGCTTCCACTGGTCAGGACAATCAGCAAACAGCAGCAAACCACCTGAGCCCTGAAGCCCCCAGAATGGGTTGCTTGTCACATCATGATCTCACAGTAATTCACAGGCCTTGCTGCGTGGGATATTTCTAAATAGCTGCCCACAGGTTGCTGGACAGAAAGACCAACTTCTCTCCCTGGGCGGAATACCAGGGAAGCCTCTAGGCCTGGTGCTAACATCTGCAAACTAAGACACATAAATATTGTCATGATTCAGATCCTCTTGGCATTACCCACAGGGCGTAGACTTTTTCAGTTAAATAATCTATAAGAACAGAAAAAACTACTATGATTCTCTGAACAAAAAGCAGATAATCATCTTGGTGTCTCTCTCTCTCTCTCTCTCTCTCTCTCTCTCTCTCTCTCTATATATATATATATATATATATATATATATAAATATGTGTGTTTGTGTGTGTTTTATATATATATATATATATATATATATATATATATATATATATATATATCTGTAATGGTCCTCAGAGTCTAAAAACCTGAATTAGGGCTCTTACAGCTAAACATAAGTGAGATCCAAATGGACCCCTGTTCAGTGAAGCGGGGAGGGCTGAGAAATGCAGCCAGAGGAATACATCCCCACCAGCTTTTCCTGACCGTCCTACCTCAACTCTAAGGAGCTTTGAAGAACTAACTAAAGCTTGGAGTTCTTCAAAGTGTGGATTATAGGCCACCTGCTCCAGAATAATTTAAGATGTCTGTGAAAAGGTATGTTTTTGGACCCAGGAATCTACATGTGTTAACAACCCCTTCCTCACAGACCCCTGCACACATGAAAGTCCGAGGCCACCTAGACCTAGGTAGTTACATGAGAATGAGCACACTCAGACTTAATTTGATCTTCACAACTCCGAAGACCACGTCTCCCTTTTCTCAGGAAGAGCTGATCAAGGAAGCGAGAGCCTTGCCCAGCACGCCCAGCACATGCAGGGCCCCTCCAGCGCGGTCAAGGCCGCAAACTCACGAAAAGCAAAGAACAGAATAGCATGGTTCTGTTGCCAAATCATTCTTTGCCAAGCGATGCATAAGCAATGCTTTTCCAAAAAAGGGGGACAGATTTCATCTCTTTTGTAGAAGTATTTAAGGGGCTGCTCTTGGCCCCACTTCCCAGGACAGGACCACAGCTGCCTCAGGGACCAAACCGTCAGCATGTTGTATGGGGCCGTGCGGAGCCGCTGGCTGTGGCCGGAATGGGCACCAAATATGATCCAATGGCCTGACAAAAGTTCATGCAGCTTCCGGAAGTTCAAGTTATTCCCAGGGAGTGATATTTGAAGTTGTGGAGACAATTCTTTTCATGATGTAACCTGGGTCACTCGTCAACTGGTGGACACCCCCACTTACTCTGAGACAATGATTCCCAAACAGGGAGCCTAGCCTGAGGCTCCGTCTAATACACAGACCCCTGGGCTCCTTCTGGCTCAGAGATGGTATTTCAGGGGATGAAGAGCAAATCCATAATTGTACTGGGGGTGGGGAAAATCTCTCACGTTTTCAAGTTGAGCGAGGAAGGCCCAAGTATGACACATATGAGAAAAAGATAGATAAATTCAACTGAGCCTAATATTTTTATTTATTTTTCTTTTTTTATTTAATTAATTAATTTATTTTTGTTACAGATGTTTCTCCTTTTTCCCTCATTGATTTCCCCCTCCCCCTCCCTCCACACCCTGTCCCCAGCTTTGTTGTCCAAGTCCATTGTTCATGCATACATGCATATAAATTCTGTGGTTTATCTCTCCCCCACCACTGTCTGGGGATTGTCAGTCTGTACCCCACTTCCACGGCTCTGGGACTACCCCATTCCTCAGACTGTTATGTTCATTATATTCCACAAATAAGTGAGACCATATGATACTTGTCTTTCTCTGTTTGGTTTGTTTCACTTAGGATGACACTTTCCAGGTCCCTCCATGTCGTCTCAAAGGATAAGCGATCTTTCTTTCTTACAGCTGCATAGTACTCCATTGTGTATATGTACCACCGCTTTTCTATCCATTCATCAACTGATAGACATTTGGGCTGTTTCCAGATCTTAGCTATTGTAAATAGTGCTGCTATGAACATGGGGGTACACATATTCTTTCTGATTGGTGTTTCAGGTTTCTTAGGGTATATTCCTAGAAGAGAGATCACTGGGTCAAATGGAAGTTCAATTTTTAATTTTTTGAGCTAACACAATATTGTTTTCCAGAGTGGCTGCACCAGTCTGCATTCCCACCAGCAGTGTACTAGAGTCCCCTTTTCTCCACACCCTCGCCAACACTTGTTGTTTGATCATTTGTTGATGGCGGCCATTCTGACAGGTATGAGGTGATACCTCATTGTTGTTTTAATTTGCATCTCTCTGATGATTAGTGATGATGAGCAATTTTTCGTATGTCTCTTAGCCATTTGTATGTCCTGTTTGGAGAGATGTCTGTTTAGTTCCTCTGCCCATTTTTTAATTGGGTTCTTTGTCTTCCTTTTGTTGAGTTGTATGAGCACTCTATATATATTGGAAATTAAGCCCTTATCTGATATATCATTGTGAGCCTAATATTTTTTAAATATACATGACAATACACACTATAAAATAGGCCCAACAATCAATGATAAACTACAAAAAACTTACAACTCACCCTGGCCAGCATGGCTCAGTGGATAGAGCATCAGCCAATGCACTGAAGGGTCTCGGGTTCAATTCCCTGCCAAGAGCACATACCTGGGTTGCAGGTTTAATCCCCGGCCCAGATCTGGGTCATGCAGAGGCGATCTACACATCTCTCACCTTGAAGCTTCTCTCTTCCCCTCCTCCCTCCCTCCCTTACATTCTATCTAAAAATCGATGGAAAAAAATACCCTCAGGTGAGGATTAAAAACAAAAAAAATTACAACTCAAACAACAAAGACTAACCTTTTTAGTATATAAGCACTCCAACAAATGGATATGAAACAGACAAACAACCTAATAGGAAAAAAGGCACAAAAAGTGTAAATAATTGTCAGGAAAAAAGATAATACAGTTGTTCAAAAGTGAAAAGATGCTCAACTCCACTAAAAGAAAAATGCAAACGAAAACTATAATAAAGTACTATTTTTCATCTGTCAGAAAGAAAAAGGTCACCAAGCTTAACGATGGGGACACAGGAGTGGGAAACAGGACTTCTCATCTCTCTCCTCCAAAGAAAGTCAGTAATGCCTATCAGTTTTCAAACTTATATTCCTTTGACCCAACAATTCTACTTCTAGGACTTTATCTTTTACATAAATTTATATATATGTAAAATGTTGTTTGTTCACAGGTATTAAGAATAGCAAAATGTGACAGACCAAAAAATATCTATTAATAGGGGACTGGGCAAATAAGTTATGGTGCATCCACATGATAAAATACTAAGCAACCATTTAAAAAATAATCCATAAAACCTCCAGATTCCAATACCAACACCTGACAGCTTCCCCAGTTCCACCAGTTGCTGTATGTATTCCTTACCTACAAATCCAAAATCCAACCTGCTCCAGGGCCCATGTCCCTAGGGTATTCCCTTGAGGCCTTCCCAAGCATCAAAGGGAAGCTCATGGCTCAGTGTCTCTTTGGTACCAAGTATGCATGTTTGTATGTGCCTGTAACCGTGTGTAACTGTACACTGTAGATCCACATGTACATTTATAGACTCTAGCAGATTCTATACATAGACCGTTCATTGGTGTATATGTGCACACACTGCAAAGCTCACACATATGCTTAAGTCTTGTGAACTCCCCCAGACTAACTTTTCAGTTGTTCATGGTTTGTGCTTGTCTGTGCACACACAGGAAAAGCTCCCTGGGAACAGAGGCTGGCTTCTGTCACCCCTCCATTACCTCTCACACAGAAACAGAGATCACTTGGGACAGGGTCTGAGAAAGATCCATATGGGCCAGCATCCTATGCTGATAGGGACATGAGATTTTTAAGGTTTTGCTTCTATTTAAGATCTTGAAGGGACCCTGCCCAGTAGAGGAGAATACCTCTTGACCCTTGGTGGAAAGGGCCCCTGGGACCACTGGGACTGGCCAGGCCACCCCGGGGCAGGGTCCTGATGTTGGCATCAGAGGGGACTCTGAGGAGGTGCAGAAGTGGGCCCCAGGGGCACATGTGTGCCCATGCATCGGAGTGCCCAAGAATGATGGTTACACAGTGGCATAAGTGCGTATCTAAAGGAAATGCACCCGTGTTTTCCTGGACATTAAAAAAATACATACTGATTAGTTTCCTTAAATATTCTGTTTGTTCAGTTTGCTCATTGAGTATATCGCTTAAAGAAAAAATAATAGAGGCACAAACAATCTATCTGACCAAACACCATGGCCACTCCCACCTACACGCTGGTGCTCCCCTTCCACCATTAGCGGGAGACCAGAGGCTCGGCTCGCTCCTCTCCCAGCCTCTCTTCCGGCAGTTCCCACTGGCAGCAGAGTCCAGATCCCACACCACAACGCAAAGAGGACTGACAGACAGACTCTCAGAATGCCTCAGCACGATGGCAGGAGGGACCCTACCAGACAAGGCCTGAACCCTACCAGACAAGGGGTGGTGTGGAGCTGGCGATGAGGGCAGGACCCCAGGCCTCAGCTCTGCTGACCACCAACAGCATCCTTGGGGGCATCACCTCTGAGACTTAGTCTCCCCATCCCTTAAACTACCTGAGGGTCTTCTTCCAGACAAAAGAGCCCACATGTCTAAGCCACTGTCCCATCTTCTGCAAGGAATTGTAGAGGAAGTCAAAATCATCCAGAAAAGGAAGACTGCAGTAAAGTTTCACCAATTTCTGATACCCACGGAAAAGTTCAAACTGAATATTACAACACCACAGGGGGAAAAAATTGTTCTAACCTCAAGTATGGCTCTGCCAATAGCCTGAGACAATGTGACAGGGGAGAGAGGGTGAGGACCTAGCAAACATGCCTTTTCAGAAGTGAACATGGAATGCATTCAATAAATTCTATCAGGACCAAGTCACATTAAGTTTGTATGCACAAGTTGATCCTATGATGGTTTCAAATCATCTCTAAGAGACCTGTATACATTTCGGGAACCCTTTACACATGATCCTCATTTTGTGCAAGAAGATCCCTTGCCTTAGGACATATGGCTACCTTCAGTAACTTAATTTCACTAAGTAGATTAAACATACCAAAGAGGCGGCGTAGGGCTCTGGGTAGGAGGGTGAGGCCTGCAGCCAGACAGAACAGGGCAGGAGCCCCATGACCTTGAGCAAGTGCTTTACATTTCCCAAGCCTCAGATTTCTCACATGAAAACTGCAACAGCACCAGCCTGCTCACAAAGATGCTATGACATGAATTAGTGCACACAGATACTCGGTGCTGAGCATGGCGTGACTACACCCTTCCTGTCCTGGCTGGCTAACTCCATGACTTGCATTCTGTGGGCCTTTTCCCCTCGTGAGTAGGAAATAAAGGAAGATCCTTTCTAACTTAAATCCTTCGATTCTAAGCTTCTCTCTATTCACCTGCTTAGGAGACTCATCAAGGACAGTAGAAGCCAACTTGAACTTCCAGAGCCTACCACAATTTCTTCAACATCAGTAAGAACGAATAAAAGCAAACATATAATGCAGGTATGAATGCAAACCAGCTGACTGCAAATTCTAAGCTGTGAGTCTGAATTAAGGAAGAATGAGGTTGTAGGTGACTATAGTCTCAGTAGGTATCATTGACTGACACTGACTTTACACCAGACACAGAGCTGTCCAAAATAATCTCATCTACTCTTTATGAGTCTACTTCAAGGTTGGTGTCTGAGGTCTTGAGAGGAGAAGCCACTGGCTTTTTCCCAGGAGACACAGCTCTCCCTGGCTCTCCAGCCTCGGGTCTTCTCTCTCTGTCCACACGGCCTCTGCACTACAGCTCCACAAGAAACCAAAACGCTTCTCACACACACACACACACACACACACACACACACACGTCCTTCTGAGGAGGGGAACTGTTACGTTAAGAGACAAATTTGGAGTAGAAAATTCTCCTCTTACAAAGCTCCTATTCACAGGTTTTTGAAAGCCAATGATTTTAATTTATGTAGCAATGAGACATTTTAATTCCCAGCATTGAAAAGGCTAAGTATCAGGGCACAGGAATGCTGGAAAAGCCCAGAATTCCCATCAACAAGGAGTTCAGTGGTTTTCAGGGCTATAGGGATCTATGTTTACAAAAGACCTAACCGAGAAGCAGAGAGTAGTTCCCACATCAAACAGCCCTCCACCCCGGGCCCCTGGAAAGGAAATAGAAGCAGCATCTAAACCCAGTAAATCTGGAGTGGTCCCCAGCACCCTCATTTCTCTACTGCTCTGCTTCCAGGAGGGCCCCCCAAGACTGTGAGCACTTCCCAGCTGGGGTCTGTATGCCCAAAAGGAACAGAAGGGCATCTCACAATCACAGAGCACTGGGAAATTCACTTGTCGTTTTGCCTCATTTCTAACTTAACTGGCTTTGATTTTTTAAGTAGGCCATATGAGACTGACGTCTTAAAATGTACGGAAGGGTGAACATGGTCATTTTGCATAAATGTTACACGTATGCCTAAGAATAAGTATGCTCCAGGTATAAGAGCTGTGCTCCAGCCGTGTCCAATAGATGAAGCTTCTGTATCTTTACTGTTCTATTGTTTGCCCATTTGATACATCAACTACTAGGAAAGGTGTGTTACATCTTCCTGCTGTGCCAAGGGACAGTCGATTTCTCCCTTTGAAAGTCAGTCAATGATCACTCTCTTCACATGTACACTTATACGTATAAAAAGCTACGTATTAAGGGCAAACAAGTTTAGAATTACTCCACATGCCAAATTTACTGTGTTGCAGATTCACAGTTTACAAACAGCTTCAATCTGTATAAATTTGGGGATGAGTCCCAACTCCATAACTTGCTCAAAGCCTCGGTTTTCTCATCCATGAAAACGAGACACACTTCAAACCTCATAGACTTCTTGAGAGGCTTAAATAAGAAAGCACATGGCACTTAGCCCAGCGCCTGCTCTCCAGGTTCTAGCTGCAAATAAAATGGTCCATGACTTGACTAAGATCATGTGGCTATTTACTGGAACCCTCTGACCTCTTGCCAATCAGGAGACAGGAGGGGTATGGGGAGAAGGCAGATGTATCCAAGTGTTTATTCCTGGGTTTCTCAGTTGGAGAAGTACAGAGTAACACTAACCCACCCATACCTCACTGAGAATGGTAAGTGACAAATCAGCTGAATGCTCAACCTACCCCAACTTAACTGCAATTCCCCAGTTCAGCTGGTTCTCTCTGGGATTTATTTCCCCTAGTTGCTGGCTTGAGGGCTGTGTTGAAACTGCTACACAACAATGCACTTTAAAACTTTCTGGTTCTGAAAACACTTGACATATTTAAAGCAGGCAAGAGTTAGTATCTAAACTGTAGGTAACTTTTGAGGGAGTATCCCAACCCTGGGCTCCATGGAGGGACGTGGGGGGGTGGGGGAGAGCGGAGCATGTGTCTGTGAAAACAATTTCAGGGAAGACCATTCACTTCGTTATGCAGTTTCCTAATCCTCTATAGCCTAGCAGGGTGAGAGAAGCTTTGTCAAAGTCAAAATTAATTGCACATCAGAGGGAGAGGATGCAATTTTCTTCTCCGGCTTTTGAACTCTGAAATTAGCACTTGGGAGTCATTCCATCCTGAAAATGTCAGCTGCAGGAAAATACAACAAAAGAAGCAAAATAAACTAGCAAGGAAACTTGCCCAACAAAAGAACATTCTTAGAAAGTCTCAGGGGTTAGCAACTCAGATTTGCTTTAAAATGAAAAAATAATTTTATTTATCTATTTTTTTAGATAGAGTGGAAGGGAGGGAGGGAGAGAGAAAGAGAGAGAGAGAGAGAAGCATCAATGTGAGGGAGATACAGAGATCGGTTGCCTCCCACAAAACCCCGACCTGGGCCGGGGATGAACCTGCAACCCAGTTGTGTGCCCTTGACCAGAACTGAACCTTCAACCCTTTGGTCCATGGGCCGATGCTCTAATAGCTAAGCCAAAATGGCCAGGGCTAAAAATATAATTTTAAAAAGCAGAAAATACACACCCCTGTTGAAAAGCAACTCCTACAAAAACGTTTTCACCTCCCAGCTCATCAGCAACAGGTACCTTCAGAAAGCCCACAGAGAGTACAAAGGGAGCAAGGTCCAGCTGCCAGGACGCAGCACAGAGCTGCCCACGCACTGGCCGGGCAGCCATCCTGGGAAGTTGACCCGTATCTCCTTCAGGATAACTTGACAAGCAGATCACCACAGCCTAAAACCTTATTCAGAAACCAACCCTTGATGAAACACAGAAATCAACTAACTGCATAGTTTGTCAAAACCAGGAAGAAACAATTTTCCCCAGGATTTATTGACATAGATTCTCTCTTTCATTACTTTTTTTTTTTTCTTTATTGATTTTTTAGGGAGAGAAGAAGGTAGAAGGAGAGAGAAACAGAAACATCAATGAGAGAAAACATCGATTGGCCACCTCCTGCATGCCTCCCACTGGAGATCGGGTCCACAACCTGGGCATGTGCCCTGACCGGGAATGGAACCAGTGACCTTTTGGTGCATGGGTCGACGCTCAGTCACTGAGCCACACCGGCTAGGCTCTCTTTCGTTTCTTGATATCTTTCCTCTAAAATAAAAGGAAAGCCATGCAGATGTACTGCTTTCTTTAGTCTTTGAGAATCTCACCACCATGGGTCAGAGCCCAATGTCAACCATTCGAGTCACGTGCCCATAAGAGGCCATGCTAACTTGACTCCAGGGCCCCCACACCCCACATTGGCCACTCTTTGCTCTCCTCAAAACCACTGCACAGACATGAAGACAGACAAGGCTGGGGTGTGATATACAGTGTCCCCCAACACTACTTATGCTCACCTTTCCCTTCAAGCTTCAGGTGGGCAGTTGAAGTATCTTTGGCCCAGAATTCAAAGGACCAGACACACTTTATTATCAATCTATGTGAGGGACAAAGGAATGACAGTAAGAAGAGAAGGTGACAACTTAAAATGCTTGCTCTCCTTCAATCCACCAGGGCAAATCCTCTACTTTATTATTATTTTTTTCATCCTCACCTCAGGACATACTTGCATTTATCTTCAGACAGAGTGGGAAGGAGAGAGAGAGGAAGATAGAGAAACATGGATGTGAGAGAGACACATCGAGTGGTTACCACCCACATGATCCCAACTGGGGCTGGGGACAAACTGCAACAGAGGTAGGTGCCCTTAGTGGGAACCAAACCCAGGTCTCTCTGGTCTGCGGGCCGACTCTGTAACCACTGAGCAAACCCAGCCAGGGCCAAAGCCTCTACTTTAACCCTTCACCCTGGAAAGGACACAGGAATTAAACACACACTGTCCTCTCAAAGATCAGACAACGATGTACAAGACTAAAATGTCTCTAGTAAAACGACTAACAAAGAGTGAAAGGAAAACCATCAGATTACTTTACAAATCATTCTCTCTTCCTTAGATTTAAAAAAAAAATCTTTCTGATTTTATTTTCCAGCTAACAAAAGTGAAACAAATTCAAAGTTAATTCCATCCCTGTTTCCCACTTCCACCAAAATAACCCGTGACTAGACAAACATTAGTTCAAGCACTTTCCATGCAAATGACAACTACCATTAATTGAACACCTGCTGTATGCCAGCTATAAGTCTAACTCTTCACCTGTATCGTTGGGTTTATTCTTCACAACTTCTCTATGAGGAGGATATCTGTAACCCACTTTATGTTCAAGGAGGCAGGCTGGGAATGGCCGTTCATCTGTCCAAGTATGCACCAGCCAACCCCAATGTCTAAAACAGCTAGATTCATATACTTAAAAAAAAACAAAAACACTAATAGTTCAATAATACTTAACCCCTTAAATCTGCAGTTTGATACTCCTTTTGCCACTTCCTTGGTCCCTGCATAGTAGCTACAACTTATGTTTAAGGAGGAGGAGAAGTTTGACTTACTGTTCCACTGCCAACAGAGGATGGAAATAAGAGTCATTCCCAAGCCCGTGCCACCCATGCATTTAGCATGGACGCCGTGAGGATCGTTTCAGCCACTTCAGGAAGTTTGTGTGACTGTGGACATACACACACTTGTGCACATGTACCCTGACTCAACTCTGTGCCTTCAACAAACTTCAAGGGCAAAGCTCAAGTTCTTCCAAGAAGCAGGGTGACAGACATGTGCCATTTCTCTTCAGAAGGGACAACTAATAAACCCAGCTCTGGGAGCACACAACTCAACAATGATCAAGATTTCAGGTCCCCAAAGAAAGATGACATATATTCCTCAGTATTGGGCTCAAACATTTTTCCCTCTTTTTTAAGGTCTTCATTAAAAGACTTTTTAAAAACTTCAGGACTATTTTCTTAGAAATACAACTTCCATTTCCCATGCACATAATAAACTCTCTCTTGGAGACTACACTTTGCTGAGACTTGTGTAACCAGATTTGCAGTCTTCGACCATCACACAGAAATTAGTTGCCACAAATTATGCTCCTTCTGCACAATGATGAGACCCACTTCCTCTTTCCATCGCTTGTTGTTTCTGGCCTGATTCTACTGGTTGGTGAACCCCCTGCATCAGCCTTTGAAGGCAGGAGAATACTGGAATCAATTCTAAATTATTCATTTTGCAAAGAGGCAGAACTTAAAAAGTTAAGCTTATTTAATATGCTATCATCATCTTCTGCTAATGATTTATATTGTAAATGTACAGGAAGGAAAGTCCCTCCATATCTCAATTATGAACACAGGGATGCAGCTTAAAATAAGGGTGTAAGCAGTACGAGAAAAATCAACCTGGTCCAGGCCAAGACTTCCATGACTTGGTTCCTATTAATATTTATGAGATATTAACCAACTAAGTGAGAAATGTTTCACCTCACCCAAGGGTGCTGGGCCGGCTAACCCCAACTGCTTGGGTGATACCAGCCTTAAGAACAGTTAGGAGGAAAGGGTTGACCTGGCTTAAAGCCCCAACTCTGTGTCAATACCATCATCTCTGGGGCCCACAGACTGCGTTCACCCAGCTCTGCCATATAAAACTGCTCTTCCAGACACACTGTCTAACCATTTAGTGCCTCAGTTTCTTCAGCAATAAAGTGGGAATAGAAGTAACTACACTCAGAATTGTCCTGAGGCTTAAATAAGTTAATACTTCCAACCACACATAGAACTCCGTACGGCACATGAAAGTGCTCGATAAATTTTAAATAGTACCTACTCCTTCAGCATTATACTTCTATCTCACACTAAAAAGGCAACAGTAACTGTGGCTCTCTGCTGTGCACCAGACTTTTCCATGCATTACCCCATTTAGTCCTCAAAACACTCCGAAGAGGCAGAGAGGAATTTAATTTTCAATTGAAGAAACTGAGGTTCAGACAAGTTAAAAATAATAAGAACTTCTATGCACATATGCATAACCAACAGACACAGACAACAGTGTGGGGAAAGCAGGAGGGGGGCAGGAGGGGGGAGGAGAGGGTCGGGGGGCAAGGGAAGGAGGGACATCTGTAATACATTCAACACTAAAGATACACTGGAAAAGAAAACAATAAATAAAATCTTACCTAACGTCATATGCTGTGTGTGTTATGTGCCACTGAGCTGGCTCCAATCGTGGTCACCCTGTGGATGAGTGAGGTCTACAATGCCCTGTCCTCAACAGTGCTCTCAGCTCCTATATATTCATGCCTACGGCTTCTTTTATGGAGTCCACCATCTCCTATGTGGTCTTCCTCTCTTCCTGCTGCCTTCTGTTTTTCCCAGAATATGCTAGGGACTTGAAATCTGAACCTCAGTCTGTTTATCTTCCAAAGCTATGCTCTCCCTGCCGCCCTAAGCCCTGCGCTCCCTTCCCGCATTGGCACGAACTACTTAGGAGCGCTGCTGGCCCACATCTATCGAGTATTCACTCTGTGGAGGCCGAAGCACGAGCCTTATGGACCTTCTCACTCCACACAGCAAACCTGCTGGGTAGGCGAAATCATTATTCCCACTTTCAGATGAGCAAACTGAGGTTTAAATAGGTGAGGTCACATGTGCAGGGATATGAAGTAAGGAAGTAGTAGGAGGGCTAGGCAAGGCTTTTGAGTCTCTCAATTGTTTCCTTACCAAAAAGAAAAAAGGGGGAGGGAGGAAGAAAAAAATGTATTCAACGGGTCCAGCAAGCCTTTGTATTATCAAATCGGGGTATGTTCTGCAGAAGAGTGAAAACGTTACAATGCTGGTGGGGGCGGGGGGAAGGAGGAAGGCATCAATGGGGGAAAAAGGAAAAACATCTGTAACAAAAATAAATTAATTAAATGAAAAAAATGTTAGTTGAATAATGTTGGTAAGACCCAAAGCTCCTAATCCTTTTATAACAACATTAATAGTCTGTTTAACTTAGAATATAAGTCAAGTCCTCAAACAATCTCTAAGCAAAGTTATGTTTGCTAAAAAATGAATAAAATGTTGCTGTAGGGAGTAGTTATTCAGGTTCATTACCAAACAACAATCACCGTCTCATTTTTCTCCAGTGTCCTACAAGAGAAGTGGGGGTGAACAACCACAACCCCCAACAAATTGAAAAAGAAAAGCAGGAATGATTCTGCTTGGGGCTTCTTCGTTTGTTTCTATAAGGATTGAACTCAGCCATTTTTCACACACAAACGTGAAACCACATTTTATTCCAAATAGAAGAAATCTTCCCAACTTTCCTGTGTTTTTCTATTAACCGCCGTTTGGATGGAGCATGAAGAAAAGTGGCAGGACAAACGGACAGGGGTAAGCCAGAGGGGCAGTGCAGAGGGACAGACAGACGAGAGAAAAGGCACCGGCACAGGCACAGGGCCAACTGGAGGTGCAGAACAGCTCGAGGGGGAGTGGGAGGAGGGGAGCTCAGTGTGCTCTGAGTGAGTTAACATGACCTCTCTCTGTCCTTGGCTGCAGTAACGTCCACCCTCCACTGAAATCTAATTAGCTCATTCATCGGTATCCACTGGTCCTCGGTGAAACAGGACCGTGAGGAGCTGCCCACGTGGTGAATGGGAGGGAGCGGTTCTGCAGTCTTCCCATCTCCAGCAGCAGTTAGAGGAACACCATTACTTGACGGCCCAAAGGAAATCCGTTCCCCTCCTCTCTATTCAGCCTACACCTTTGCAAGAAAACTCAGGATCAAGTTTACCGAAATAAAATTCTGCCTCTTTACCACACGATTGCTTATCTCATCTCCTGCCTGAAATCTCACACAAGCAGCTCAAAAACACCTCCCTGCTATCCAAATGATGCGAGGCGAGCAGCCAGGAACTACTGCACAGCGTAAGGCAAATGAGTAGTGAGTGCTGATTGATTACTGCCCACCAGAGCTTCTGTCCAATTGAGCAAGGCAGGCTCAGCCTGACGGCCAAAGGCAGGACGCCGGCCTGCAGCCCTGGGAGGGAACAAAAGGGGCAGGAAGGGAAATCGAGGCTGTAGCAGCTGCCTAGAAGCAAGCATGTACCCAAAGGACTGGGGATAATTGTAGGTCACTGACAATGCCATACAGTGAATGTGATCCCTCGTCTGACATAAATTTTGCCTTATTTGTAGTCAAAACAAATCTCAAGTAAAATTTAGAATTCTCCAGGCAAAGTAGCACAACTCCTAACTAGATGTTGGCCCAATGTGATGAGGACCAAAATAAACCTACAGCCCCCATGAAAACACCGAGGACATCAACCAAGGAGGAGAGGATGCTGCTTGTCATTTGCCAGGAATAGAGAACAGAATATCACTTATTACCCTGAAACTAATTTAAAAGCTTTCATTGCTCAAAACCAATAATAAATTGTGAGCACATCAAGCCCTCTTTCAGTACTGCCGTACCCTCAGTCAATAAATAATTTAAGACAAGCTGCAACATGAACGGCAAATAAAAACCTGGGTTCTACTGGGACAGGTCACTGTACATCTCTGAACCCACACCTTCACCCGTAAGGGGTGGTCGGATCATCCTCAAGGAGGAGTCTCATTCTCAGTGTCTTCGCTTTGGGGATTTGCCTACACAGCTGGCAGCAACCTCTGGGTCACGGCCACGTTACACTGGAGCTGCCCTTCCCCACTCGGGATCCGCTTGAATAAGGAAATCGCCCGCGTGGGGCTCTGTGCGGCTCTGCGTGGGGGGCCGTATCACACGCGTAGCTGGTATGGGGCACACAGGCAAGGCAGAGTGCCTACAAGAGGAATGTCAAGCACGCTCTGCTGGGTTTATGTATACTTCAGGCTCTCTCCACTGCCAAAAGAATTCATGGGAGTTTGAAATAAAACACAAACACGTATACAGGGCAGTGAAAATGAAGATAAAATTACAAACCAGAAACCATATGGTGTTCTCTCTATAACACGGACCACTTAGTCTCCGGTAGCATGTCTCACAGATGGCCCAAGGATGTCTATGTAAGGAGCAATCCTACAAACCTGCTAGCACTCCTTCCCGAAGTGGGAATGCACATCTGAAAGTTTACTAACCTCGGCAAATACTAGGACTCTGTGGTAGTTCTGTCTCAAAAGGGGAAGAGAAAGTGTAAATTTCTGTGTGCAGGTGCATGCACCCAAAAACAACACTGTAGTCTTGGCTGTTTGGCAAGAAGTCTCAAAACTGCCAATTTCCCTTGACAGTAAAATGGATAAATGATAGTGTATTCACACAACTGGTTACTACACAGCAATAAAAATGAACAAATGTAGCAATCAACAATATGGATGAATCTCACACGATGCTGAGCTAACAGCATTCACTAGCACGCAATAAATGCCATTTTTCAGGGGTTAAAATTATATTGGCAGAGTGATTGGAGACAGCCATCTACCACATAGATTTAAATAGAAAATTACAAACATCAGAGGACCAGAAATGATAAAAATCTCAGCATTCGCATGGGCCTTAGATCTTCTCTAGCTCAGCGGCGTCGGTGCACAGATAAGGAATCAGAGGTGGGCAGGGAGTTCAAAGCCACAGGTGCTCCAGCATCCCAGGTCTGTAACTTGGCACCACACCAACTCCTCCTGCCAAAATGTTAAAAACTCACATTTCTGCTTTCCTTGGTGTAAAAGAGGTATGTAAGAGAAACCCATCTCACTCGGCCACTTTCTTCAGGGAAAGTTTTCGCTTTCCCGGTTTGTTAATTCTGCACCCCAACAAGAGAAAGATAGAAGCTGATTTAACTCTTCTCCTGAGCTACGCCAATTATTTACTGATGACATCTGTTGAGTAACTCACTGAAAGGCTTTGGAGAGATTAAATAAAACTTACAACTCTCCGAGGCCTTACCGCTTCCTTTATCATCACAACCTGACACAAACTGAATTCCCATATTTTGAAATAATACATCAACTTGACTGGTACAACTTCCATGTTCTTCCTCTGTCACATGCCAATGTCCAGGCACTGCTAAAATTTCTTCAAGGGTACTTGAAGGTCAGAATATGTTTACATGCTAATGACTATTCTGAGTTAATTATCATTCTTAAACAACCTCATTTGCCCAATACAAGTCATGAAAGGCCTTTGAGGAAAACACACACACGCACACTCTAAAACTTTGTTCCAAACGTATCATACATAGTTTTAAAGGGAGACCACTGGAAGTCTTCCTAAAGGCACCACATGTATTTGACCTATTTAATAGAATTACAGTTCACTGACACAATGGAGGAAGTATTAGGTTTCTTTTTTCATATTTCTACTGACATAATGAATTCAGGCAAAACCTCATTCACAGTCTATTCAAAAGTATTGCTCTCAAGTAATAAAAGAGCCTCGGGGAAATTAATTACCGAAAAGCACGGAGAAGAAGTTGGAGCTGGTGCCTGTTAAGCTGGTAGCCTTCAAGAGCCGTGTGACAAGAGGGAAAGGGCGAGTGTGTGTGCTGTGCACAGGATCTGAGGAAGGAAGTAGAAAGGTATGTCCTCCAAAGTACAGGAAAAGTAATATTGGGGTTTCTGCCCGCTTCCTAACAAAGGATTGTTTTTCTCTTTTGTTTCAGTGGGGGAAGGGGATCAATGTGCAAGAGATCTGGAACATTCTCCGCCCCCAGAAAGACAGAAATCCATGAAACAGAGCCAGCGCTGCACCCACAGAGGGCTATAGGCCTTTATGCCCATTCCATCTGCAGCTGCAAAGTACCGCAGAGGCTGTGGGAGGGTTTACAATCAGTATTTACTGAGCAGCGATTTCACACAGACCTTCTTCGAGGCCCCATGTGGACTGAACACTAGAGAAGAACCTGGCATTTACTGTGTGCTTCCCATGCACAGGACACTCTGCTGGCCCACATGTCTGTCCTATGTCATTCGTCAGTTTCACAATCACCCTACAGGATACGATTTCACAGATGGGGTAACCAGGGGTTAAATGACTTATCCAAGGGCACATAACTCAGGAACAGGAGCAGGAAGAAAACCAGGTCTACATGGCTATGAATACACTCCCTCCACTGCCCAAATTGATTCCAGTCTACAGGACACCCCCTCTCCAAAGAGGAAGGAGATCCAACATTACAAGAGCAGGGAGCAGAGTCAAACCAAAAGTACATGAGCACGGTGGTGAGACATGTCACAGGGGCTCAAACAAGGAAGATATGAACTGACAGGCAGGCGGCGAGTGGACCAGAAAAGGAGGAATCACTGAAGCTAGGCTTCGGGGAATGAGGTCGAGATCCATGCCTACTGACAGGTGGACAAGTACAACAAGCAAAGGAGAAAACAGCAAAAACACAGGGCCTACACAGAGGAGAAGGGTCCTTTGGCTGAACTGAGAAGGGGTGGTGTGCAGAGATGAGGCAAGAATGGGAAGACATGGGTAACCCTTGCGAGAAGAGCTCACACAGTCAACTGGGTTTATATGTCATTCATTTGAGAATGAGGAGTCTTAGAGGGTGTGCTAGACAGTTCAAGTTGCTATAACAAAAATACTACACACTCGGTGGCTTATATAATAACTTGTTTCCACAGTTCTGGAAGCTGGAAGTCTGAGATCAAAGCACCAGCAGATCTGGTGTCTAAGAAGTTCTGCTTCGCAGTGGCCATGTTCTTGCTGTGTCTTCCCGTGGTAGAAGGGGTGAGAGAGCCCTCTAAGATCTCCTCCCATTCATGAGGGCTCCCCACTCATGACCAAATCACCTCCCAAAGGCCCATCTCCTAATACCATCACTTTGGGGGTTAAGTTTGCAACATAATGATTTTGGGGGGACATTTAGCCCATAATGAAGGGTCTTGGGATGAGGGCTAGAAGAGGAGGACTTGAGAAAGAATGAGTGTTCACCTTTACAAGCTGGGTGAAGGGGAAACAGATGTTACCAGTCCCAACAAGAGAGCAGCAGGTCTGCAGGCGTCCACAGAGCATTCTTTCCCCAACACTGGGACCCAAACCAGCAGCGCCATACAGGGGATTTTTGTAGGGTGGTTTCTCCTTCCAAGAAACAGAGACACTATAGACAAATCACATATAAACAAATATCCCTAATTTTGTTTATTTACCTTAATGCAAGGGGAACTCAAAAGTTATCAATAGTTGGCTCTGCCCACAAAGCTAATCCAATTATGAGACTTCAAAAGCCACCCACTAAAAGAAAAAACATCTGAAAGGGGAAATCATTCCTCTGAGCAATTATCTGTACAATTCTCTATCATTAAGTGTCCAAATAAACACCTTGACAGGGACAACAGAGTGGTTGGCTTAGTTGTAAAAAGCCTCTACGTACAGCATTCTGTTTCTGTGACACTCATAGGGTCTTTTTAGAAAGAGTTACCAGGCTACTTAGGAGCAGTATGTTATCAAGAACAAAGAAAAAACTTAAAAACAGAAAACAAAAACGAGATTTTTTTCAACCAGGAGACATTTCTGAACCAAGGAGGCCCAGAAATGTGACACTCAAGGAGAAGAGACAGAATCAAGTCAGCCAGACGGTCCTAGAAATGGTGTTCTTTCAGTGAAATGTGGGCATTTCTCCACTAAAAGTCCAAAATGTCCCATTTTAATGACAGACCCAAACTACACAGTGACATCAAGGAACTCTATGAATGAGCAATGTGGTAAGTGTGTAAAATATTCAAGCAAACTGTACTAATCCCAGACTCCTCGGCCCCTAGTTCTGACCCAGGACAAGAGCCTGGTGGTCAGTGACAGTATTCCTGTGGGCACTGGCCGGAACTGGACGCTGAAACCCAGGGCACCACACAAAGGTGTTCTGAGTCACAGCCTTGTACAGAAAGGCACAGAACCCACCAGGCTCACTGCTGGTTTATGATGGTGGCTTCTCAGAACAACACTCAAAAAAGACCATCTGAAGGCAAGTTATAGACCTTTTTTTTTTTTTAACTAAAGATAAGAAATCTAGGAAAATCAGGTTGCTCATTCCACCCTGGCTTAAGAGAACAGTCTGAACACAAATAGCCTCATCCTGAGTTAGGTACATTAATTTCTAGAAATTCCATAGTGGTCAATCAATGAAATTGGGATTAATCTTTAACATGAAGGGGCGAACTCCACAAAATATGGCTATAGCTCCCACAAAACATCCTTCTGTCAAAGCAGGAAGGACTCCTCCCAGAGGGCACTCCCCAGGGGCACAGCAGTTACGGAAGCTGAGAGATGAGTGTGGCATCTCTTTCAGGCAAGTAAATCCTCCTCTAACATTTGAGAAGAAAACTATTCTTACATTTAAACAGATAAAATGCACTATGGGAGGGAATGTAAAACCCAAATATTTATAAGAGAAAAAGGGGAATTCAAAGAAATTTTCACAAGCCTCCAGTGGGCAATTTGGAGCTAGGCCCAACACTTTGGGGGGTAAGTGTTAAGTTTTTCATGGTAAAGTATAGGCAACGCCTATCGGCCCTTCTTCTTTAACTCAAAAACATTGCAAAACACAAAAAACAGACTAAGGGACTCCTCTGATGCCTGTATTTTCTCCACGTTCATGTCGCCGACACCAGGCGCTGTGAGCAGCTGCCTCATCAGGGCCTAGTCTCCCTCCTGGAGACGGCACAACCACAAGGAGGGGTCAGCGGCTGGCGGCTCCAACCGGAGGACTGGAGCGGGACTTCCCGAAGAGCCTTGCAGCATGTGGACAGCACACAACCAGCAGCAACCCCACTAGCACTACAGGAAGCTGTCGTCAGGGAGCTTCTGAACTGTGAACACCAGATACTTGGGGCCAAGCGGCCCAAGGACAGCCTGTGCATTTTACCGTTTACACTTCATTCCAAGTGCACTGACCTTTTTCTAGACATAGGAAGAGCACGTGGTGTCACTACATACCAGGAATTTGGATTCTCTGGAGGTTGCCTTCTTTCACACCCATAAAACACATTTTATTAATTCTCCAATTTTGTGCCAAGGGCCTGGAGGTGTCCATTGGGCAGAGGAAGGGCACTGCTTGGTTACCAGACACTCACATTCCACCCTACCCTTGCAAACTGCAAGACACCCAACACCTGGGGCAGGCAAAACCTCACTAGGCTTGGATTAGTGGGGGGAAAGGAACAGAGGTTCCATGTGGGACCCCAAATGACAACAATCATAACTTACAAATTAAATGACCTACAAAGTCCTAGGCCCAGCCCAAAGAAGTGATGTGTCTTACTATGTGTTAGGCAAAACCCATGTATTATTATGCATATATTACTCATTTCTGTAGCATCTCATCACCTACGTTATCTCAACTCTTGCACAAGATAAGCCTCAGTATGTCCCCATTTTACAGCTTAAGAAAATGAACCTGCACCCAAATCTGACCAACCCTAAAGCCCAGGGCTCCCACCCTCTTGGTCACCACACCACAGGACCAAATCTTCTAGTCCCTCTGCCCTGGGCTCTTGAGAAGACAGTGTACTCTAGGGACCCCCCAGTGCTAACCCTGAGGGGTTGGCCACACCTGTCACAAGTAATGACACCGAAACAGTCCATTTGGGGTCCTCAGATCACATCTTAGCAGCTCATTTTGGAAAAAGTGCTTAACTAAAGATGCCAGTGACAACACCAAAGGAATGAGAAAACAGACTATTGGGAGGATTCCAACCTTAAAACTGTTCCTATGCATTAAGAATAGTTTGTTTCACCTGACTTACAAAAGTAAGATTTTTAGCCTGGCTGGTGTTGCTCAGTGGTTGAGTGTCAACCCATGCATCAATTCCCGGTCAGGGCACATGCCCAGGTTGTGGCCCCGATCCTCAGTGGGAGGCATGCAGGAGGCGGCCAATCAATGTTCTCTCTCATCGATGTTTCTCTCTCTCCCTCTCTCCCTTCCTCTCTCTCTAAAATCAATAAAGAAAACAAAAAAGATTTTTAAATACAGAACTTGAAACGTGTCCCTATCCAAACCCCAGCCTTAATGTTTCCTTTTCTGTTTGAGAAACAGCAGGATGTGGACAGTGGATGAAAAGCCACTGGATTCACATTCTCTCTCCCCTTCTCCCCGCCCCCAGGAGAGCCCAAGCACAAGAGGCAGTGTGCAAGGAGAGAGTTCTGGGAAGGAGGCGGCCCAGCCAGCCAGCTCCTACCCCCAACCCACAATTCAGCGGTCCTGCTGGTAAATGGGCTGTGGAAGGCCAAGGCCTGACAAGTCTAATCCCACCCCCACCCCCTTTCTTCTCCGGCTCTGTGGGATCAGTGAGATGCTGACAAAGGGGGGCCCAGAGGACAGCCTGGAGCCAGTCTCAGGGGAGCACGCGCAGTTCGGGTAGAAGCCGCCAGGGACGCAGTGCACACGCGCACCCCCCGACTGCTGGGTCTGAAACGGAATCCAGGCGGCTCCTTCAGGACGTAGGCTCTATTGGGCGATGCCCGAATGTTCGCTAAGTCACAAGGTGCCGACTGAATAGGACTGTATTTATTATCATCACAAGACAGGAGTTTATAAAATAAATGACAAATGGAGCATGATCAATGGAATCGCATGTAGCAAATGCTGTTATTCACAGGTATTAACACATATGGATCATGTTTCTTTTTTTTAAGTAATTTTTACAGAAAAGCCAGTATATTTTTGTCAGCCATTCCAAAATCCTGACCCACTCCAAAGTCATCACTTTTAGCACGACCAGCTTATACAGACAGACAATACAGGGCAGTGGTTAAGATCGAAATCCTAAAGTCAGACTTCCTGGTTCAAATCCTGGCTCCACTATTTGGTAATTTAGTTTCTTTATCTATAAAGTAGAGATAAGAACAGTACCTAGCCCATGGCGTTGTTAGGAAGACTAACTAAAACACTGAGATTAGAGCCTAGTTTATGGTAAATCCATCCACAAAAGTGTTCACTCTTCCCATCACAAGTATGTATAAGACTGCTAAATAAAGAATACAAATTAGAAGTAGATTATTATTCTATTTACAGAAGGAAGGGGTAAGCAATGGCTACATACAGACCATAAGTGGTCTAACAGTAATATTATAGAAAAAAAATCTAAACAGGAAAATATGAGTCTAAAACAGTTCTGCACTAACTAAAAATGTATGCTCAAAGTTTGGGTCCATATTTTCAAGGAGATTTTAAGATAATAAAATAAGTTATGAAAGTTTTACTTATTCATTCAAAGTTAAGTTACTTTTCTAATAAACAAACTTCATTCCAAAAATTTCAACTTGATTCCAATTTGGTCATTTTTATTTCAAATTGCCCATAAAAAATATATTTGCTTCAGTGATCATCTGTAGGGCTTAAAAGTTCACTCATCTAGAAGGAAACACCAGATACTTAAATTTACCAGCATGATTAAATGGTATATGTACTTATCTCTACCTAACATACCAATTGAGGCTATTCAGAGAGCCACTGTCGAGAACTTATAGGGAAGCCTACCTATTCTCAGAGATTACCTCACTAAATAAAAAGTATTAAAAAATAGAAAAGTCGACTTCCGGTCAAGATGGCGGCGTAGGGAAACGCAGTATCCCGTCCTCCCACAACCACATCCAAGTTACAACAAAACTACAGAACAACCATCATCCAAAACCGCCTGAAATCAAGCTGAATGGAAGTCCTACAACTACGGAATTAAAAAAAAAAAAAAAGCAGCTACATCCAGACTGGTAGGAGGGGTGGCGGTGCGAGGGGTGGCGGCAGCGGCGCAGCGGCGCGAAGGGCTGGTCCCACACCCAAGTGTGGTGGATAAAAATCAGGAGGCTCCCGCGGCTGGGAAGGTCCTTCCTGAGGACTGAGGGGTCCCGGTCCCACACCAGGTGCCCCGCTCAGGGATCCAGTGCCAGGAAGAGAAGTCCCCATAACTTCTGGCTGGAAAAACCAGCGGAAACTGAGGCTCAGGGAAGCTGAGGCAGCTGGAGCCCCAGGCAGCTCCCTAAAGGGCCCGCGCACGGACTTATCGGACTCTCTCCCTCTAAGCTCGGAGGGGAGGCAGCTCGAGGGGCGCCAGAGACATACAGGGAAGAACTGAGCTGTTTGGCACTGGAGCGAGGGCTGGAGAGGGGGCTTCCTCGGGGACAAACGTGCTGTAAGAGGCCTTTGTTCCTTTGGTGAGCCCTTCCCTGGGGCGGCAGACAGTCGCCATATCTGGGACTCCAGCAACCTGGTTCACACTGGTAGCCCCGCCCTGCTGACTCCCTGAGGCCCCGCCCTGCCCCGCCCCACACAACTTTCAAGCCCACCCAAGCTGTTGCTACTTGCTTAACCATAGGATTGGCCTGTCTTGGATCCTGCTTCAGGTTTTTCCTAAATTCTTTCAAACGAGCAGCATCGGGTCTCAGCGAGCCCCATACCTCTCATTAAGTAATACACAGAAACAAACACAGGGAGGCAGCCAAAATGAGGAGACAAAGAAACAGGTCCCAAATGAAAGAACAGAACAAAACCCCAAGAAAAGAACTAAGCGAAATGGAGATAAGCAACCTAACAGATGCTGAGTTCAAAATACTGCTTATAAGGATGCTCAATGAACTCAGTGAGGGCATCAAGAGCATACAAAAGGACCAGTCAGAAATGATCGCTGCACAGTTAGAAACGAAGGAGGCTTTAACTGAAATAAAGAATAATGTACATAGCTTCAATAATAGAGTACGTAAATCCAAGGAGCAAACCATCGATTTGGAATATAAGGAAGCAAAAAACGCCCAACCAGAACAGCAAAAAGAAAAAAAAATCCAAAAAAATGAGGATAGCGTAAGGAGCCTCTGGGACAACTTCAAGCGTGCCAACATTCGCATCTTGGGGGTGCCGGAAGGAGAAGAGAGAGAACAAGAAATCGAAAACCTGTTTGAAACAATAATGGCAGAAAACTTTCCTAACTTGGTGAAGGAAACAGACATACAAGTCCAGGAAGCACAGAGAGGCCCAAACAAGATGAACCCCAAGAGGCCCACACCAAGACACATCATCATCAAAATGCAAAAGGTTCAAGACAAAGAGAGAATCTTAAAAGCAGCAAGAGAAAGGCAGCTAGTTACCTACAAGGGAGTTCCCATTAGGCTGTCAGCTGATTTCTCAAAAGAAACTTTGCAGGCCAGAAGGGAGTGGCAAGAAATATTCAGAGTGATGAAAACCAAGAACCTACAACCAAAATTACTCTATCCTGCAAAGCTGTCATTTAGAATCGATGGACATATAAAAACTTTCCCAGACAAGAAAAAGTTAAAGGAGTTCATCACTACCAAACCGTTATTATATGAAATGATGAAGGGTCTTTTTAAAGAAAAAGATAAAATGTATGAACAAACAAAATGGCAATGAATACATATCTATCAACAATGGAATCTACAAACAAAATGAACAGGAAGAACAGGAACATTCTCATAGATACAGAGAACATTTAGTTGGTTGCCAGTTGGGAAAGGGGTTGGGGGAATGGATGAAAAAGGTGAAGGGATTAAGAAGCACAAATTCATTGCTAGACTGACAAACCTCAAAGGGAAAGGGGTTGGGGGGGTGGGAAGAAATAAACCAAAGAACTTATATGCATAACCAATGGACACGGACAATAGTATGGGAAAAGGTGGGAGGGGGGCAGGAGTGGGGAGGAGGGGGTCAATGGGGGAAAAATGTGGAACATCTGTAATACATTTTACATCCAACAATAAAGATGTGGAAAAAAAAAAAATACACACTAAAAAAAAAAAAATAGAAAAGTCCAAATATCAACAACCAAAAATCACACCTTAAAATTTTACCAAAGGGTAATAAGTAAACATGCTGCATGCCAAAAATAAAGAACTAGCCCTAGCTGGTTTGGCTCAGTAGTTAGGGCATCAGCCTGTGGACCAATGAGTCGCAAGTTCGATTCTGGTCAAGGGTGCATGCCTTGGTTACAGTTCGTCCCCAGCGCTGGTGGGGTTGTGCAGGAGGCAGCCAGTCGATATGTCTCTCTCACGTCGATGTTTCTCTTTCTCTTTCTCTCCCCCTCCCTCTCTCCCTCCCTCCCACTCACTCTCTCCCTCCTTCCCACTCTCTCTGATGATAAATAGAAAAACATCCTCAGGTGAGGATAAAATAATAATAATAATAAAATAAAATAAAGAACTATAAAACAGACTATTTTTTTTTTTTATCCTCACCCGAGGACATTTTTCCATTTTTTGCACAGATAGAGTAGGAGGGAGAGAGAGAGAGAGAGAAACATCGACGTGAAAGGGACACATCGAGTGGCTGCCACCCGCACGACCAACCAGGGCCAGGAACAAACTGCAACCAAGGTACATGCCCTTAGCGGGAACCGAACCCGGGTCTCTCCGGACCGCAGGCCGATGCTCTAACCGCTGAGCCAAATCGGCCAGGGCTAAAACAGACTATTTTATACAAAATTATAAATTTGACTTTCAAGTACAGTAAATATGAGATTTGAGCTTTTATTTTTAAGAAAAATAGCTTATATATCTTCTTTAGAAGACAAAAGCACAAAACTGTGCAAAAAAAAAAAAAAAACAGCTTGTTAAAGACATCTGTGCTTCTCCTGCCCATGCTGCCTACTTCCTTGGGAAGACAACTCAATTGCTTGCTAAGCATGTCACATTTTATTATGCTTCAATTACATACTTCCTCTGATCAACCATGTTAGCATTTAATTACCACACAATTAACTCGTAGCACTAACACATTGCTCATGAGGATTTCTGCTTTGGCCACCGAAATCATCCAACAGTTGACCCAAAACCCACCCTGCATTGCTCCACCCACCTGTGCTCTGTCTCCAGGCTTTTGCCTGGGTTATGAATATGAAAGTTCCACAGAGCACCAATTCTTCCACAACTTTGGCCATGGCTGCCTAACAGAGGACCAGCTGGGGCAGAGGGCTCATAACACAAGTACCCCTACTCAGTGGGGACTTGGTAATAGAAGGAAGACAACTCAAGCATCAAACGGGTGAGTGGTTACCCGACTTTGGTATTCCATAGCAGAAAAGCCCACCCTCATTCTCTAACTGGGATAACTGATAACTTTGTCTTCAATGTCCTCCTCACCTTGAAAAAACCACCACAAACCATCACTTCATTAAAAAGCAGCCACTTTAAAACCTAAAAAGTAGAGAGGATAATAAAAGGCAATTCTTTGAATAACTGTATCTTAATAAAAAATATTCTATTTTTTTGCCCTGGCCGGTGTTTCAGTGGTTAGAGCATTGGCTTGCACACTGAAAGGTCTTGGGTTTGATTATCAGTCAAAGGCAGGTACCTGGGTTGCAGATTCCACTCCAGCCCCAGTTGGGACACGTGCAGGAGGCAACCGATGGATGTGTCACTCACATCAATGTCTCCTCTGCCTCCCTCCCTTCCCTCCCTTGCTTCTACTCTCTCTAAAAATCAATGGAAAAAAATCTCAAGTGAAGATTAACAACAACATATATATATATATATATATATATATATATATATATATATATATATATCTCCTGTTGACTTTTAGACCAATTCAGGAATCAGTTTTTTTGGGAAACAGATTAAATGGTTTTTAAGGTTCCTGCCAACCTTAAATCACTTAAACATAGCTCAGCAAGTGTTTCTAAGCTAAAAAGAAGTAAAGCTCTTTAACTGTCACTAGTAAATACAAACAGCAATGTCTCATTCCTTCAGTCCACATATGCTAAAGTGACAAACACAAACCACACAAGGAGAGGCGGGTAAAGAGGAAGCATTCTGCTTTCCTGGTATAATTTCTAGGAAGATTCATTTCCTGTCTGAATGTCATTCTGCTCACACATGATTTCAGCAAGATGTTTTTCTGCTCTATAACAGGAGTGGAATCCGCTGTTTTAACGTGGGGCCCCAGAGTGCAGCTCTCAAGTAGCGTGGTTATTTGTAACGGCATAGCAGTGCGTGCTTCTGTCATATCAGAGTGTGAGACCCCAGGGAAAGGTCACCAGACAGTGTCGCTTGTTTCGGACACACTGCCCGTTTGAGACTCCCCCAACCTTTGGGAGAGCTTCCATATCCAGAATGCCCCAGAAACGAACGGAAGGGTCTCCTGGCAGGAGGGCTCTCATCTTACCTAGATCCTAGGAATTCAAAACGTTAGTCTGAAGCGTTGGATTACAGCGGGTGTTTGTGGTATGATCCATGTGATTATCCCACGCAGATGTGGATTTGATCCATGAATATTTGCTCAACATTTCCTACTCAGAAGGCGCCACTGGAGTCTCCTCACTCCACCCCTACCCCATCCCCCGCCACACCCAGGGAGGTGGGACATGGTCCGTTCTCGGGGGGAGTCCATGCCTTTGCACACACTGCCACTGGGTCGTGTGCTGGGACAATTGCCACACTCAGAACCCGCAACACACAGAGATGGCTACAGAGGACGGAGAGGCCCCTGCCTCCTGGAGATGCCACAGCTGGCTGGGTTTGAGCGGAGTGTTTGAGGAAAAGGACAAGCTAGAGAAGTACAGGGAGCCTTCACGTCTGGAGTGTGGACTCCCTTAGGGCTGGGTCTTCATGGGTCTTGTTCATAATGGTTTTCCCCATGTCTAGGACAATGCCTGCCGAAAAGGAAATGCTTATGGATATCTGTTCGATAAAAGAATAAAGGGAAGAACGACCTTAAATCTGTCATTAACTTAGCCATCGTGTAAGTGGCTTCAAGTCATTCCATGACCTTTGTGTAACCTAACGACCAAGTCCAGGCTACGCAAAGCAGCCAACTTCCCTTCCTCCACAGAGGCAGACAGGGTCAAAGTGTATTGCACAGACAGGGTTTAGGGAAAACTTCTCTCATCCTTTCTCACCTCTGTTGCTCCCTCCTGACGTTATAAAGCAACCCCTAACCAGCATGTGGAAGAGGGAGACAGCCTCGAAGTTTCACCGAACAGCTAACGTTTGAGCCTAAAATGAAACACAGCCAACACTGTCGTTTTGAGAAGTCCAGGAAGTGCTCCAGCCTGGGGCCACCAGATAAATTCCAGAGCTGAGGCTCCGGGTCAGCCGAGCTCCCAGCGCAGACCCCAGTTAGCCGGCAGATGGGCTCCAGTGGGCGGAACCTGGGGCAGAACTGCCGGAAGACGGCTGCTAAACAGGAGGATCCCTTGCTTACTGACATGACGCCACAGGACTGTTTAAATGTCAGGATTTCCTAGTACATTTTAAAATAAGTTTGTTTAAGTGAACGTAAACCAGATTTAAGACAACGTTTCACGAGCATTGTAAAATAAAGTAAGATTTGCTTGCAAAATAAGAGAGGAAGAGAAGACAGGTGGAGAACCAACAATCTGTCCTCTGAAGACACCACCAACAAACACAGCTTTGTTTATGTCTTTACCCAACAAAACAGGGCAGTGTCAAGAATGGTCTGGACTCAGAAAAGAAGGGAAAAAAACTATTTTGCCCGGCCGAAGTAGCTCAGTGGTCGAGCTTTGACCCATGCACTAAGAGGCTGCTGGTTCAATTCCCGGTCAGGACACATGCCCAGGTTGTGGGCCAGATCCCCAGTGGGGGGCATGCAGGAGGCGGCCAATCGATGTTTTCTGTCATCAATGTTTCTGTCTCTCTCCCTCTCCCTTCTTCTCTCCCTAAAAATCAATAAAGAAAAAAATTTTCTAAACAAACAAAAGTCTTTCTCTGTTACCCTTTCAATCCTTAGCATACTGTTCCTCCCTCATACCAATTATAATACATAAATAGCCTAAAGTATCAGGTTTTTATTTTAACTCTACAACCTAGCTCATATATTTTATATAATGTACCTAAAGATCAAGTTTCCTTTATTCCATATAGATTCCCAATTATTCTAGCATCTCCTATTGAAAAACTCACCCATTCACCATTGAATTACTTTGTTCCTTTGATGAAAATCCATCGACTATATATGTGTGGGTCTATTTCTGGGCCCTCTGGTCTGTTCCATGGATCGAACCTCTATCGTTACCCCAATGCCACACTATCTTGATTTTTGTTACTTCAGAGTAAATCCTGAAATCAGTAGTATAAGCCTTCCAACTATGTTTCGTTTGTTTTTTCCCAACGTTGTTTTGGCTACTCTGCGTCCTTTGCATTTCCACGTAAAATTTTAAAATCAGCTTGCTGATGTCTTGGTAAAAAAAATGTTTTAAATGCCCTTCTGGGATTTTGGTTAAGACTGCATTGAACCTTTTAGATATATTTGGGGAGAGGACATTTTAACAATGTTAAGCCTTCCAATCCATAAATATGGTATCTATCTTCGTTTACTTGAGGGACCTATTAGAGTTAAACAAAAACAACATAAAATCTAGAGCTACTACCTTGTGTGCCAAGAAAGGAAGAACAGTTGGAAACCAGAAAATCTCTGCAGAGTCATTTACAACTTTACACAGTTCTTTCATGAGCTTTCCATGGAGTGGATTCTACTGATGGATAAATACAGGCCCAAAAGTGCACAGATCAAGAGAGAGGCCGATATGGAACCCAAACCCAGGTACTCTTTTCCTCAATTCAGATCCTGAGGTCTCTGATACGATACAGTTGGCTGAACAGTGGGATCTAAGGGAGGGTGTCCAGAGAGAACCGGGGCAGTGGTGTGAGCCCAGCCACTAAACGGCCCCTGCTCCCGGAAGCTAAGTAAGTCTTCCTCACGCGTCCCTCTTTTCAGGCACGCTCAGGACAGAGGCGAAGGAACCAATGAAAGGAGACAAAAATAAATTCTGAGCAGGAAAAACCCTTCCAGGAAGGCCCCGACGGAAGTGCCGGGAGAGGAAGCGGGGCCAGGCACACGCCGGAGCGCCACGCGGCATGGCCAAGGGCACTGCGCACAGCCACCGGGCCACTGAGGTTCCGAGGAGGGCAAGGCCAAGGAGGGCAGGCATCGTAATTTCCCTTTCACGCCACAGGAAGAAAAGCACTTGCCTAAGGAGTTTTAAAAGGCAATGTCGGTGAGTGAATCCACTAATGGCTTAAGAAGGTCTCTCAAGGTATAAAAGCACATTTGAGTTCAACAGAAGTCAATACTAAAAGTTTCAGTAACTGAAGGATTCAAGCTCAATGTAGATTAAATATGAACCACACCACGATATAAGCCTAAGTCCTTGCTGATGCCGGTGTCTGTGGGTGTTCCGTCCCAGCCTCGGCTGCTGATACAGAATGCAGGGCCAGTTCCAGGAGGCTCAGCCCCTTGGTTTCCCTTTCAGTGGGTGATTTTTAATTCTCTATAGTTTTCTACATCTCACAGATTATCTACAATGAACACATATTACTTCTGAAATAAAACAGACAAAACTTTTTCAATGGCTGTCAAGGGAGTGTGTTATCTCTGTTGCAGCAGAGCTCAGAAATTGGTCACATGAAGCAAAGGCAACACAGACAGAAGTGTCCAGGCCATGAGGTACGAAGTGGGCCTTGGAAGAGTGAGCAGCTAATTAAGTAGTATTTGAAAACGCAGCAAACAGAGCTATAAAATAAAAACCTCCCAGGCTTCACAAAATTGTTTTTCTTCAACGTATCTCTGGGCTCTATGACGGCTAAAATGAAAGGATTTGCCTCCAAGTTGTTACCAAGTGCACAAGAGTGAGGAAGGAAGGTAGAGGTGATAAAAACAGAGAAGTGCACAAAGGAACCCTCATCCACTGCTGGTGGCAATGTCAACTGGGACAGCCACTATGGAAAACAGTATGGAGTTTCCTCAAAAAAAATAAGAATAGTGCTACCATATGATCCAGCAATCCCTCGTCTGAGTCTCTCTCTCTGAAAAATTTGAAAACATTCATTTGTAAAGATATATGCATCCCCATGGTCATTACAACATCATTCACAGAAGCCAAGACATGGAAACAACTAAGTGTCCTTCGATGGGTGAATGAATAAAGAAGATGCGGTGCATATATGCAATGGAATACTACTCAGCTATAAGGATGAAATACTACCATTTGCAATGACATGGCTAGATCTTGAGAGTGTCATGCTAAGCAAAATAAGTCAGATGGCAAAGGACAAGGACCCTATGACTTCACTCATATGTGGGATATAAAACAGAAAGCAACAAGTGAATAAATAAAACAAACTCAGACACAGATAACAGTAGGGTGGTTACCAGAGGGGCAAGCAGGGAAGTCCAAGTTCATTTACCACCCAGCCTTTGCATTTCACACTGACTAGCACTTTTGCAAGTGGCGATTCTCACAGCCTGCCTGTGTGCGTGTTTCCAAGTTCCATCTCCAACCTGGATCTACAGCCACACGTAAGAGCCTCTGCCTGCTCCTCCAGCTGGGCCAGGAGCCAAGTAACAGATGATACGCCATGAGTTTTTACGGATCAACAGAGTTGTGGTTACCAACTTAGATGAAAAGCGTAGCTGATTCCTTTCTGGAGTTCCTGGTTTAAGGGGAGCCCACGCATCACCAGGCACCGTCCTTCTGGCAATGAACGTGATGTGATGCCCAGAGCCTCGAGGGAGCTGTCGAAGGTCAGGCACCCGTTGGCAGCACAGGCTCGCTATCCTGGCTGACTCCCTACCCATTGCTTTTCCCGTTATGCCACAAAGGCAGGCTTCCTCCCTAGAAACTTCAAAGCCCCAAAACTATTTCATATCCTTTCAAGAGGAAGCCAGCAATTCAAGTATTTGTTTTGGGCAACTCCACGTTTTGAAGGCATTTGAGAAAAGTGGTCAAACTTAGTAAATTCAAGCTACACTGCCTTTTCCTAGAAAAACAGTGCTTATGTTGTCAAAAGAAAAAAAGGAAGGAGAGCCTTATCGAGAGGACTAGGCCCCAAAATTCTGTGAAGCTTTAGCTGAGGAGAGGAGTAGCCAGGCCTCCCAGTTCGTACATTAGATCAGCACATCCTCGAGGGCAGTCACCTGTCGGCGGGCCTCCCACCGCCATCACAGGCCCCGACAGCAGAGCAATAAACCTCACGCATGCCACAGCCATGCCCCGGCTGCATCCCATCGACCCTACTTTGCCCAAACTGCTCTCTATTGGTTTTCACCTGGTGTTTTAGTACTTGACCTGCAATGGAAATGATGCCCATTCCTGTCAAAAATTAATCATAAGGCTTATGAGATTCTTCAAAATAGATCTTTAAAAATTAAAGATATGGGAGGGGGATGGAGGTGGAAGAAGGCACAGAGGGGATAAATGCTGATGGGGAAAAAAATTAAAGATATGAAAAAAATTGGTGAGCCTTCATTAGGCATAACATTAAAATCATTTACCATTTTAAAATCCTCTGGTATGACAATGTTCAATTAGAGAAAAAGCAACAAATTCCAGAGGTTCACTCACATCAGTGTAGATGGATCCCACCAACTGTGCCTCCTCCTTCCCGAGTGGAACTTGTGGTCACTTCTGTCATTCAGATATCCTGCCCCGCAGCAGGTGGCCTTGCTATTCAGAGATGACAGAACCATGAGAAGTTCTAACCAAGAATTAAGGTTTTCCCAGGGCAATGTGAGTGCAAGCTTCAGTTTTGCACGAGCCAATCACACAATGAAGGGTGGTTTCCAGCAGCCTCATGGGAGGCCCCTTCAGTCCAAGCCTGGGGACGGGGCTGATGGCAGTCCTCAACGGTCAGACATGGACATCCACCCCAGCCTTCCCCTTGGTCTCACTGAAAGCTCGCTTGACAAATCCAGGCAAAGACAGACACATGTGACCCACAGGAGGTAGAGGAACAAAAGAGACTTGTATAGCCCTGAGAATGCCAATAGATGGCTCAACCCACTTCTTTTGGCCAAGTGGAAGCAAGGAGTAGAGACAAAAGCTCCCCCTTTTCTTAAACAGTGCACAGAGGGAGGCTTACCTGTCCTAAGCTCTTCCAATCTTTTGAAAACTGTCGTTTGTCTCGTGCTCACTGGGATGGTCCCTATCATGCCCATAGCACATTGCACCTTCAAGCAGAATATTTCTAAACAGCCAAACTTGCACAAAACGCCTTGTTCAGTGGCACTGTTAGTGAGAAACAGAAGTGCTCTGGCAAGACAGCAAGCCCCTCGGGTTACCGAACTCTGCAATCGGGATCGTGCTGACATATGGACTGTGGCAGGGCTTGCACGTTCAGAAAGATGGCCAAGAGCAGCCTGGGAGAACGGTCTCGAAACAATGCTTCCTTTCTTCTGCATCTTTAACTGCTCCAGAAGAGTATGCATATTAAATAGCAGGGAAAAGTTACTCAATTGAGGCAAAAATTCCTTTCCCAATAGCACTCGCTCAAGAAGGAATTTCACATTGTGCCCAACTCCAAGTGAGTACTGATGGAGCTTCGGATGGCCACAGCAGATATTCTGGGTCTTTCTCGGCCATTTCTAAAGGCATTTTGTTTTAACAAAATCTTCCCTTGCCTTGCTGGATGAGTGAGGCTACGAGGAGCTGGCTCTGTTGAGGCACCAGAAGTCCAGAGGCAATTATGCTCTTGCCCAACTGGAGCTCAGTTTAAGCATTTTAAATCCGTGACAAAGGTGTCCTCTTGTTTTGTGGTATGGAGGCCACCCACAAAGCCTCCTTATACACTGAGCACTTTGAAGACAATGAATATTTGTTCCCCAATGTGGTCTGTGGAGCCATTTTGGCCAGGAAAGTCCTGTTGCATCATTTTAGATCTGATGAAACCACCAATGGCCACCGTCCATTTTAGACATTCATTCCTCTTCCTCTCACCTGAATTGTAATTTTGAAATCATTTTCGAGGAAAGAATGTTTAAGGAATGGAAAATTTTGGCAAATTATACTTAAGTGGTTGGCACATTTGCACCATCTTTTTCTCAATTTCAAAATATATTTGCTTCAAGGAAGGCTGGTTCCAAGTCATATCCAGACCATTTCTCTATTCAATTCTTTGTAATTAATTATGTCCCAGGGAACAGAAAGATCAGATTGCAAGTAGAAATGTAGGCCCAGAATAAAAATTCGTTGAGCTATTTCTAGAATCTTCCACAAAGTCATCATGGCATGTCTGAACTTCTGTCTTAATTGGGACTATAGCAAAGATCAAATCCTCTCAATCTTTCCCTGGTCATTTAATCACCAATGACTTCAGGGTCCACTATGTTCCATCAACAGAGCTCCACTCTGTTTAACAATGATCCTCACACAGCCCTCTCCAGAGCACATCAATTCCTTTAATAGTTTTAGTTAATAGTTAATTTCTCTTAACAATTTTTCATGCCCTTCATATACTCCCCACACCCTTCCTAAAACGTAATGGATTGCTGAGTTTTAATTCGGATCCACAAAAAGAAGTAAACTAAGAAAAGAAAGTCTCCTTGGTAAGCAAGTTTTGTGGAAAACATCTCACCAGGTGATGGGGGTCATTGGACACCTGGATGTACCTCACACTCCTGTGACAGATACTTGCAACCAGGTCAGACACGTGGCAATCTCCTGCAGGACACAACCGCCAACCCATCCAGAAACATTACTTTTTTCAAATTAATTATTTTTGTTGCAGATGTTTCTCCTCCCCCCTCCCCTCCACTGACACCCTCCTCCCCATGCTCATTCCCCCCCACTTCACAGTATTATTGTTGATGTCCACTGGTTATGCATACATGCATATACATTCTTCGGTTAATACCCCCCCACACACACAAGCCCCCTTCCCTCTGAGGTTTATCAGTCTGATCACTACTTCTTTGTCTCTGGATCTATTTTGTTCATCAGCTTATTTTGTTCATTATATTCCACAAGTAAGTGAGATCCTGTGGTACTTGTCTTTTTCTGACTGGCTTATTTCGCTTAGCATAATACTCTCCAGGTCCCTCCATGTCATCTCAAAGGATAAGAGACCTTTCTTTCTTACAGCTGCATAGTATTCCATTGTGTAAATGTACCACAGCTTTCATATCCACTCGTCTATTGATGGACACTTGGGCTGTTTCCAGATCTTAGCTATTGTAAACAGTGCTATGAACATAGGGGTACATATATTCTCTCTGAATATATGTGTTTCTGGTGTTTCAGGCTTCTTAGGATATATTTCTAGTAGTGGAATTACTGGGTCAAATGGCAATTCTATTTTTAATTTTTTGAGGAAACACCATATTGTTTTCCAGAGTGGCTGCACCAGTCTGCATTCCCACCAGCAGTGTGCTAGAGTCCCCTTTTCTCCACACCCTCACCAGCACTTGTTTGATGATTTGTTGATGGCTGCCATTCTGACAGGTGTGAGGTGATACCTCACAGTTGTTTTAATTTGCATCTTTCCGATGATTAGTGATGTTGAACATTTTTTCATATGTCTCTTGGCCATCTGTATGGCCTGTTTAGAGAGGTGTCTATGCAGGTCCCCTGCCCATTTTAATCGGATTATGCCTTCGTTTTGTTGAGTTGTATGAGTGCTCTATATATTTTTGAAATAAATTTGTTATCTGATGTATTATGTTCTCCCATACAGTGGATTCCCTTTTCATTCTGATACTTGATTCTTTTGCTGTGCATAAGCTTTTTAGTTTGATGTACTCCCATTTATTAATTTTTTCTTTGTTTCTCTTGCCCTAGGCGATGTATCAGTAAAAATTCTGCTGTTGATACCTGAGATTTTGCTGCCTACATTTTCTTCTAGGATTTTTATGAATTCGTGAGTCCCATTTAAGTCTTTTATCCATTTTGAGTTTATTCTAGTGTATGGCGTAAATTGGCCAGAAACAGCTTTAAAATGTTGTTCTGCCCTGGCCGGTTTGGCTCAGCGGTTGGAGTGTCGGCCTGTGGTACAGAGAGACCCGGGTTCAGTTCCCGCTAAGGGCACGTACCTCGGTTGCAGTTTGTCCCCGGCCCTGGTTGGTAGTGCGGGTGGCAGCCACTCGATGTGTCCCTTCACATGGATGTTTCTCTCTCTCTCTCTTCCTCTCTCTGCCTCCCGCTCTATCTGAACAAAAAATGGAAAAATGTCCTCGGGTGAGGATAAAAAAAAAAAATATGTTCTTCTGGCAGATGAAGGCATTGCCCAACAGCCCTCACCCTTTCCAAGGAACGCCTGTCCCTCTTGCCTAAACTCAAACATTTTGATCACTGCATAGGCCTCATTCCAAAAAACCTGCCAAGCAGCCCTTCTGCTAAATAATACGCCACTAAGAAGGCAAGAAAGGACAGGCAAGTTGACAGCGGGGGGAACTGACCGTCAACACAAGGGAGCTTTGAAAAGCTCAGATTCAGCACTAAAACCTTCAAGAGGCTGGGGCCCTGCACTGCAGGCCAAGCAGTTCCACGCCAATCACTGAGTGCCCACAGGAGCACAGGATGGTGACGGTCCCAACGGTCAGGAAAAGCACTGTTCCAGCACACTCTTTGAAACAAAGAAACAAGAAATATTTAGACAGATTTCCAAAGTGGTTTCAATGAAATTAGTTTAAAGGCTTTCAAGAGTAAGACTGTGTCATCTGGTTAAGTTTATTCAATACGATATACTTCATTCCACAGTGAGACGGGATAAAGGAGGCATTTTTGAGACAGCTTTGCGGTTTCACCTTGTAGTACTTCTTCTTCATAGTAATTTTACCACATGATCCCAGCTCCTTGGAAATCCAAAGATACCTATCAGTCTTCTCAACCATACCGGGTTTGTCCATGTGGTCTAGGAAATTTCAAATAGTTACAGATGATATAAAAAGAAATAGCCCGCGAGCCTTTACCTCAAAGACACAAAGTCTTTTTTTTTTTAATATCCTCACCTGAGGACATTTTTGCATTTATCCTCAGATATAGCGGGAGGGAGAGAGGGAGGAAGAGAGAGAGAGAGAAACATCGGTGTGAGAGAGACACATGGACCGGTTGCCACCCACACGACCCCAACCAGGGCGGGGACAAACTGCAACCGAGGAACATGCCCTTAGCGGAAACTGAACCCGGGACTCTCTGGTCCGTGGGCCAACGCTCTAACTGCTGAGCCAAACCAGCCAGGGCACAAAGTTGTTTTTTTTGTTTTGTTTTTTTTTAAATCCTCACCCGAGGACATTTTTTTGTTCAGATAGAGTGGGAGGAAGAGAGACAGAGAGAGAAACATCGACGTGAAGGCGACACATCGAGTGGCTTCCACCCACACGACCCAACGAGGGCTGGAGACAAACTGCAACCAAGGTACATGCCCTTAGCAGGAACCGAACCCGGGTCTCTCTAGACCACAGGCCATCGCTCTAACTGCTGAGCCAAACCGGCCAGGGCCAGGGCACAAAGTCTTAACATAATTTCTCAGACTGTGTCAGGGGGTGATGTTAGCTGTGTGCTAGGAAATTCAAACAAAAATCATAAACAAGAGATATTTAGAAACGCAATTTTGGGTTAGATAGAAGAACTAAAGCATTTACCTTGAAAATAAAAATCTAATTCTTGTTTATATTTTTAATGGATATAAAATCTATACTTTAAATTTCTCAATTAAGACAGGAAGCTTGGCCCTGGCTGTTTTCGCTCAGTGGTCAGAGCGTCGGCCTGCAGACCAGGGAGTCCCGGGTTCGTTTCCCGCTAGGGACACGTACCTCCCTTGCAGTTTGTCCCCGCCCCTGGTTGGGGTCGTGTGGGTGGCAACCAGTTGATGTGTCTCTCTCACATAGATGTTTCTCTCTCTCTCTTCCTCCCTCTCTCCCTCTGCTCTATCTGAAGATAAATGCAAAAATGTCCTCGGGTGAGGATAAAAAAGAGGACAGGAAGCTTAGAGTTTTGCTTTGTTTTCAAACAGCAAATGAAAAACCATCTGTGCTTGGGGATCAGCACAGAGAGGCCAGAATGTCACAGATAACAGAGAAGTAGCCACATCTCACCACAAAAACCTTAGATGGTGCTGGATGCACACCCTTTTCTACAAGTAAACAATACATGTGTCAATTGTTTAAAGGTCCCTCAGCATAAAACCACTCAACAGGGAAAAAAGGTCCTTGGTATTCCTGAGTGACCCACCGCTAGCTCGGTCCTGGGTGGCTGCGACCTAAGGACAGAACTCTGAGCAACCATTTTTAAATGTCATCCACCACAGATACTGCTGGACCTACACAGGATGCATCCTACCAACAGGCATACAAGTCACCCAGGGATGTTCTAAATGGCCATCCCAACAACCTAATGAAAGGTCTGTCCATTCAGCCTGATTTTGTTTCACCTCTAGTTTTAATCTTCATGAGTCAGGTCCTACAATTTCCAATAGAAAATGAAGTGGCCCTCACTCTCCACCCCGAGATATGCTGGGAGGGAGCAATGGAGAAAATGGAAGTGTGCTGACATTATCCACCCTCAGAGGAGGAAGCTGGGAGCCCTAGATCATTGATGCCACTCTCATTCATTCATTCCCCCATGAACGTTTATCAAACTCCAACCACACATCAAGTGCAGCCTAGACACAGGAGACACAGCTATGGAATAAAATACAGGCCTCATTCCCACGGAAATGTAAACAAAACTTTTAGCACGCTGGGGCAAGTGCAGTCATAGGCACTAAGGGAAAGTCGTAACCAGAAGTAGGAGCACATCACCCCCCTCGGGGGCATGGGAGACACCTCCAGAAGCTGCTCCAGTGCAGGGAATGGGGGAGGGGTTACGAAGGCAGAGCCCACACATTCTCATTGCTTAGCTCCAGAACACAGTCGATCTTACAGGAAAATGGTATATGTGTAATGAACATCAGAAGGTAAAGCAACTAAGAGTAATCAATCCAAAAAAAGACACTTCACATATAATTTCTAAAACCTGGGTATACCCAGTTATAGCCCATTCGTTAACAGCAAAGGCACCAGTGAGCAAATACATACATGTATAGAGTCAATATTCCATTTCCAGGAACAATCGAGCACGAATCATACTGTATACTATATGGGGGTGGGGCTTCTCAAACCCCAACACGCACACATCACCCATGGACCATGTTCAACAGCAGCCTCTGGCGCAAGGACCTGCCAGGGGGAGACTGCGAGGCTGCATTTTGAAGATGCCGCCAGCTGATGGCCGATTTGCTGGACCTCTGGCGTACTCTGAGCAGTGAGGGAGAGGAGGGCCGATGGTGCTCAGTCCCCGTGACCATCCACATCACACACAGGGCTCTTGAACAATAAAAACTCCTCTCCTTGTCTGAAACCTAGTGAGCCAGAATCTCAGGAGATGGGGTCCCCTATCATCTCCTCTGTAAACTATACAGGTGGTTCTGAGGTGTGGCCAGGCTTACAAATCACAGTCAAGAAGGCATTCTGAGGTGCAGGCCTCCGGCATACCTCACCCCAGCACAGGTCCGTTCTCTGAGCAGACAGAGAAAGCCAGCAGCTGTGGAAGACACCCATGGACACTGAGAGTCAGGAAGAGGGTGCCCAGCTAAGCTGGCCAGACTGGCCAACTCAACCATGGTGATGACTCGAGTCAGAGCCTCCAGGCTAACATCTGTCGTAGAAGCCATCCTGACCCTTCTCATCCACTATAATTGCTTTCCGAAGTCAGTGCTTAGATCGTTATCATCATCTACTTAGCTCATAAAACTCACAAAGAGGAAAAGCAGGGATTTTTTTTTTTGCCTAAAAATTATAGATAAGGGGTCATCCATGATGAAAGACTGGAAAGAAGCCAAAAGGCAAGCATACAATTAACCAGCCCAATGCCTCCAGGCCCGCCTTGAAAGGGTTCTCCAGCCACACCCACCTCACTGCAAAGTAACAATTTTGTTAATAAAAGGGATCAAGTGGAATGTGGTCCTTCAGGAAAAGACAGTAGTAGTTTACTCTCTCCAGGTAGAATAGGTGATAGAGCTGGGCCCGTTTGAAACACCAGCATTTCAAATTTCTCTACATCCTCTTTCCATTTAACCAGGCACTTCAAATTCTGTCCCACGTGTTCAGCCTCTTGCCCCAATTTCTGTCCATCTCATTAAATGCTGCATGCCCTAAGCCCTTTCTCTCCCCCGCTCATCCTGGCCTTAGCTGGCAGAGGACAGGACATTTTCAGCAGGGAGTTCTGGTTTCACTCCTGAAGTTGGCAACGCCGTTCCCACAAGAGGCTTTCCTAACACTGGTTTCCGAAGCCTTGCAGTCGGGGTCAACGGCCAGGTTCACGTTCTGCTAATCTCGAGTGAACACTCTGGGAAGAAAGATCCAAAGCTTTCTCAGCTACATATGGATCAGCCCCTCCCCCCACCCCCAAAAGGAAGCCGCCACGCCTATCTTTCCTACCACGTGCCACAATATATCTCATTCATCTCTCTGTTCTTGGGTCCTAAGAGGGTAATTGTATAAAAGAAATGAATGACTGGAAATAACAGATGAACAACATCCTGTCTCCAGAAGTTCAATTTTCTATCTGGGAGCCTGAGAAGACATCACACAGTATAATTGCAAGTGCAGTGAAAAAAAATTCAGACTCAAAAGTCCAGTCACACAGTTAGGAGGTGGTGAAGCTTGTGCCAGGTCTCCCAATGCCACATCAGTGCACTTCCCTTTAACAGTCTCTTCTCAGCAATACCCACGAACAGCCTTAAGGGAAGGCAGAGGAAGGAGGGCTAAGCCCTAAGCCGGGGAGGGTGGCTGGGGAAAGGTAGCGCCAGAGCCAGGCATGGAGGAGGAGCTGACTGGCTGAAAGGGGCTGACATCACTTGTTCAGCTGCCTTTGAGTGAATCTGCTTAGAATCTACTCACCACTTACTAGTATTGAACAAGCATGGGGGGAGGGGTACAGGGCAATGTCTTTTCTACTAATTGTCCTTTTTCATCTTCCTTTTAAAAGGGTATGTTTATCCTTGTCTTCTAAGGCTGGAAGGAGGAGACAAATGCCTAGAATATGCAAGAAATATGGATAGAGGTTTTATTTTTCAACTGGAAGAGGATGAGGTGGGAGCAGTCAGTTACGGATAATTTATCACATATGTGGAAGCATGCCTCTTAAAAGGGAGAATCATCCAGAAAACATCCCGTGGGGCCTGAACCTCTGCCACATAATGATTTTTCCTTCTTAAGCTAACAAAGGTTAACAGAGTATACAGCCTCTTTTCTAAGTAAGGTCACACAGTCTTTTCAGTCAGATATCAGCTCTCAGAATTAACATGTACAAATCCCCTGCTTGAATAGACATCTCCCTAATCTACTTCTGGAGAGGCATGTGCTTCTGTTTAAAACCCCCAAGTCCCTGCCAGCTGAGGTCCAGCCATAAGCAGAGGTTGCAATTAAATTTCATCAAGAACCCATGATCTCAGCCCTGAGGCAGGTCAGCCACAAGAGGAAGGCTGCAGGCCCAGGGTGGCACTGCACGGTGCCCATCCAAACTCCGAGGGAACACTCAGCTCAGGGTCCTGGGACCCTGCGGATGACTGAAGATGCTAAACGCTTTGAGGGGAACAGTGCATGGGAAACCTGTTGGCCAGTCTCCTGTCTTTTGGCTTCTACCATGTGTCCTCTCAGGAATAAAGGAACCCCAGCATCACCAGGGCAGAGGGCAGCTGCATCCCCAATTTAGGCAGCTCTAAGTACAACCTCTTCACCAGAATCCTCCCTTCTCTTAGACAAGGAGGTTCAGTGTTATTTACTTACATTAGATTAGCCTGCACATTAGGACCAGCTAATTATGTTGGACCAGCACATTATGTGGGACAGTACGAAGGGCCTGGCTGTGTAGATTTGGGGGACCTTTCTGTAAGGCAAGCTTAGAATAGATTCACTCCTGATAGTAACTTGCTCAAACCCTCCTATACTCAAAAATAGTAATGGCGAGGGAGGGTGGAGAAGACAGTACATTCGTGAGTGATCATTATGAGCCAGGCATGGTCTGAGTGCTTGGCCTGCATTATCTATGTAATGCCCTTCTTATAACAATGCTGCCAGGTGGGTACATTACCCACAATTTACAGGCGAGGAAACTGAAGCTCTGAACCCTTATAACTGGTCTCTACTCACAAAGCCGTTAGATGGTATGGGCAGGATTTGAACCTAGGTCCACAGGACAACCGTCTGGAAGTTTGCCTCTGCTGTTTCTGATGCAATTTAAGATTCTCAGAAAGTCCACTTTCATCTAAAAATCTGTTCGCCGAGTTACCAGCTCAGCAGCTGGCCAACAGCTGCTCAGGGACCAGACTTCCCAGATCATGATTTACGCCCATTATTGGCTCTCTAGCTAGGAACTACAAACATCACACTTGGCATCCCCAAGGAGGAGGCAGCAGGGCACATGAATCGAATTCAAGTAGTGTTTCCAGATTCCCAGTCCCTGCAATCCTCAGCCCCGACCAGGAAGGCCACACCACACTCCGAGTCTCCAGTGCAACACAGTGGGAAAGGGGCCAGGAACTGGGCTGTCACATGCTTTCGAAAGCACCACCTTGACTCATTAAAGGTCATTAGAGACCTAAGAATCTACAAAATTCTCTGGGATGACAAGAATTCCACCATAACACAAGGCAGTTATTTGGAATAGATTAATGTAAAATTAAACTCTATTTGCTTATTTTCATTCATGAATTTTGTAATTTGGGAAAATTTTGAAGCTATGGGAGAAAATGTTTAAAAAAAAATAAAGGAAATTTACATATAGAAGAATTCATTATTTTAAAAAACAGAATATCGCCAGGTGGCAGGATTCAAAAAGTAATTTTTTATTTTCTTCTATGAATCTGAATTTTTACAGTATCTGTAATGGCATATATTATTTATGTAATAGGCACAAGTTTTAAGTTGCATCTGAATAACTTAGCTTGCTTATAAAATGACTGTGTGTTAGGCATTTAGTAAATTAAACTATATGTATAACACACCAGAAACTGTAAGGGGAAAACAACTTCCCCACCAGCACTGCCTCCCCTTCTGCAACTCTCAGAGGCCGGTCATTTGCCTCCTCTCCCTTGGCGAAATGAAGCTTTATGTCTTAGTAAGAGGCGAAATATGTATGCGGTCTGAAGTGACACCACAGCGTGAAGCCTCAGCTATCTTTAAGCACAGTCCCAAACAAGAAAAGCACGCAGGAAGCACCCTGCCCTGATGGGAACACCTCTCTCCAGCAGAAGGCAGACACAATGTAAGATCCCGGGCACCAGAGTTAGAGGCTCCCCCGGCATAAAGCCTCCAGGTGCCGCAGAGTCGGCGCTGAGGGAGGTCATGACCCCAAAGCAGCCACTGTTCTCCCTATGTTGTTTTAGATCCTGGATTTGTGTATGTGGCATCCATTCATCACAAAGCCAATTATATTTACTTATTTACTCTATTTTCTTCTCCTTTTTTTTTTTCTTTTTTTTTATTTTTATTCTTGACACTCTGGTATTTGGGGGCTTTTCAGACCCTGACCCAGGGAGAGACTGAGCCTCCCAGGACTAGCCAATTCTTAGCACCAAGAGCTCAGCCAGGAGCCTGCCTTTCATATACAAGTCCATCAATCCAGAGTCCACACCCTGCAAGAACCTCCTTATCTAACTCTCACACACCAAGCCCCTCTATCCCCTGTCCTAAATCATCCCAGGGCCAGGTACGGGCACCTTGCGACCACACCTATAGTCCAAAGCCCGTTGGAATGATTCAAACCCGCCAATGCTGAAGTGTTTGCTCTGCCCTGCCTTGCCGCCTTAGCAACCCCAATAAAGGTTCTGGACAAGGCTTCCTCCTTGCTCCTGTCTCCTGACCACCTGATGCTTCCTATGTGTGGCTCCTACTCTCAAGGAAAGTAATACAAATCATCTCTCAATGGCAGTGGCCCCTCTGTACCACCATTCGATCCTGCCTTTATATATTAAGACCTGGGTCCAGAACAGCCACGAATCCTGAGCCACCAGAAAAGGCTTCCAAGCAAAACCTGCACAGCTATGCCTAAGCCCGTGTGCCCGAAGTCCCGGAGGGAGCACTCCTGTGAGAGCAGAATCTATCAGCTGGTTGTGGGGTATACCCTGGCCACCTTCCATCCTGCCTGCAGCCATGGCGCCATCTGAACAGCATGGGGACAGGAGCTCCTGAGGCACCAAGGGATGGTCGAGTGGGAGAGAACGTCAGACAGAGGCACACCGGGCACCCTCAGTCTGGACAGAGCTCCTGTTTCAGCCAGAATTCCGGGTCACAAGGAAAAGGTGGAATTATGATACTTACCTGCTACTTCTTAAAGTGGGAAAGTACAAAATGTACCTCAGATTTTTTCAAGGAAAACGGAAAATAGTTTCGCCTGTAATTGGGGAAAACTACAATTACTCAGAAAACTCACTCATTCTGAATTTTTCCTTCCCAGGAGACACCAAAGTAAATGAGGCACCACGTATTTTTGTCATTTTACTTTTAGTTTATTCTAGCTCTTCTCAAAACCGTCTGCCTTGCACCCCCAGGACATATTAGCCCGAGTCTATCAATCTCAGCCCCTCTCCGTTCTCTCCCCAATGTCTACTCTTCGCCACGACCACCAGCACACCACATTTATCCAGCTTTTCTGTCCCAGGCAGAAAGGACTCGATGTATGAGAGGTGATGCATATGGCCAAAGTCCCTTCCTTGAGCAAAAAGTCCACAGGTGAAAAAGCTAGTGACATATATCAGTGTCTTTAAAAACTGAAGATCGTATACAACCCTGAAAAGCTTTTGCTGATACCACAGTGCAGGATAAGAGATTAAATTATTAACAATCCTTTAGGGAAGATGGAGCATCTCCAAACCTACCTTTCCTAAGGCTGCCTATAATTTTTACTGCAATTCAGGCCAACACCACCTCTGGGAAGCTATGCCCAGGCACATTTATGTTTCCAAGCAGCTGTCTTTAGGACATGCTCCAGGCCCGCTCTCACTGCCAATTCTTCTGAGGACCTCGACAAACATGTCCCACGTCACCAGAGGGATCAGGCGTTTCAACTGCCCAGAACAAAGCAAAGAAATATCTGAGAAACAAATGAACCCATAAATCAATTTAATATGATGGTCCCTTTAAAAGAAAGGCCATATCCCTGCAGTCAGGGGCTATGGCAGACTCCTTTGTGTGTGTCCCACCTTTTAAGAGTGTACTAGGTATTGCCCAGTCAGTGTGGCTCACTGGTTGAGCATCACCCCATGAACCAAGAGGTCGCCAGTTCGTTTCCCAGTCAGGGCACAAGCCCAGGTTGTGGGCCCAATCCCCAGTGGGGGGCATGCAGAAGGAGCCAATCAATGTCCTCTTTCATTGATGTTTCTCTCTCTCTCTCTCTCTCTCTCTCTCTCTCTCTCTCTATATATATATATATATATATATATATAAATCAATAAAGAAAAAAAATATTTATTTATTTATTTATTTTGGTACATGCCCCAGCAAGAACCAAACCCAGGACTCTCTAGTGGGCAAAAAAAAATTTTTTATTTTTTAAAGAGTGTACTAGGTAGGATTGTCAACATATACTTTTGTTCATAACAAGTAGTTAATTTTTGTGATCATGTATAATACTGCATTTTCAGAGGGTGCCATTTCCCCTATTAACCCTAACGTGGGTTGCATGTGGTCATTTAGTTTGCTTCTGCAATGACAGGTGGGAACAGCAGCTCTAGGGGTAAGGTCAAATGTCCAACAAAACAGTTCATGAACTGGAAGAAGTTCGAGAAGCATTAATCCAGGATAACAATACCAGCCACAACCAAACTGGAAATTCCTAGAGCTCTAAGCAGCACATCCTGCCCAGACGGCAGCCTCCCGAGTTCTGAGAGCACCATCTCCACGGGGTCCCACAGCTGGTGCTGGAGCAGCGCTCTGGGTCTTCCTAGCCTGGGACACAAACATGCAACCCGACCAAAGCGGCCCAACAAGTCAATGTCAGATGAGGAGAGATCCAGAAGAGAGAAATGCAGCAGCCTGGACCACCGTCTTCAGCGTTTACGGAACTGTCAGATGTGTACAAGGAAGCCAGTTCTCCAGGTCCTAGTCTCTCTTCCGCTCCCAGGTCATTCAGGGGCACCCAGGACAGTCTGAGGCAGTCAAAGGACACCTGCTGTTCACATAACAGTTTTGCTTTTCTCCAGGTGGAGCTTACTACCCTGGCCACAAGAGCAGAGATGATATTCTGTTCCAGCATCAGGTGATGTATTCCTCACAACAAACTCTCTGTGGGCTCTGAGAACGTTAGCCCTTCTACCTATATCCAAGAGCACACACCTTGCAGGGAACAAGAGTGTCTGTCCACTTCAGGAAAATCCCTCAGCATACAGAAAGCACTTGACATAGAAAACTAGACATAACTTTAAAGGAGGAGAAGGTCACCCTCTTTAAATGCCCAACATGAAACATGTGACTCCTCTAGAGCAGGTAGATTAACTTATACAAGCTCAACACCACATTAACCAAAGGATCGAGGCAAACATCACCAGTATTGGCACAAAGCGATGCCAGGTGCCTCCTGACATGGTGATGTAGAGAAAGAGGCGCATCATCATTCATATAATGTTCCTGACAGAACACATCTAACCATGAGGAGTTACCATGCAAGCCCAGATTGCTACAAAATAACTGGCTTATATTCTTCAAAAATGTCAATGTCATGAAAGACGAAGAAAAGCCGAGGAACTATTATTCCCAACTCAAAGGATTAAGAAGCTAGGGTGCCTGAACACAATTTGCACAACCTTAGATTGAATCCTAAGTCGGGGGAAGAACTGCTATCGAGGACATTATTGTGGTAAGTGGGAAATGTGTGTATGAACTGTATATTCAACAACAGTACATCAAGGTCATGTGTCCTGTGTTTGCTAATTGACCTGTAGTTGTGAAAGGAATGTTCTTGTTCCTAGGGAAGATTGCTGAAGTACTTGGGGGTCAAGAGGCATGGTGTGTGTTACTTTGAAATGGTTCAGAAAAGAGATTATATGATATGGAGAATGATAAAGCAAAGGTGGCCAAACGACCGGTTGATGAATTTAGGTTAGGCTCCACAGGAGTTCTTTATATTCTTTTCTGCAAGTTTGAAAATATTTCAAAATAACGTATTTTAAAACAACACAAAATCAGATTCAATTTGCAAAGGATTTTCCATGGTAACATATACTGAATGGGGCAAGGCCCCCCTCCCCGTACTGAACTCATTTTTCACCACCTACCACTCACAGACCCAGGTGACTGCGCTGCCCTGTCACCTCCAAGTCAACTGGACACCTGCTCTGGAGCTCAGCCCAGGGCTCCACTGGAAGTCTAGGCAAAGGAGCTGCCCAGTTTTGGCCAGCAGGGGAGTGGTGGCATTGTACAGAAACAGCCCAGAGCAGCTTCTTGGAGAAAGAGGACGCGAGCGAGCATGCACTGGTGGGCTCTCTTAGGTACACAGCAAGCATTCAGTAAAGGTTAGCTGCAGTTAGCAGCTACACTGAACCTCACAGACCCCACTCGCTTCATTTAAGCCAGCTCACCTGTGTCTCTGTTCCTTAGCACAAGGAGCCACAACAAGAACAGACCTCTACCAATACAATGAGATAAACAGTTACCACAGCTATTACACAGCAAGGTAGAGCTTGGAGGGCAGACACCCACTCTACCTTTTCCCATAGGAAGGGATGGCTCCTTCTGTTCTTCTCATGCTCACAGACTCTTACCTGGGGACAAACTGCCTGCAGTGAAAGGTACAACCTGTGAAGAGTCCACTCCCCTTCTACAAGGCATCGTGCAGTGCGGCAAACAGCAGGAAGGGGAGGACGTGGGCCCTGGCCCATCAGACTTGGATCCTTGCACCTGCTTCTGCCTCTAACCTCCCTGCAACCCTGGTACACAACCACACCTGTCTGACCCTGTGGTAGACAGAACTGGCCCCCAAAGTTGTCTATATCCTAATCTACAGAACCTGTGAATATGCAAAACGGACTTTGCAGAGATGATTAAATTAAGGCCGTCAGATGGGGAGATTTTCCTGGATTATCCACTTGGGCCCAGTGGAATAAAAAAAGGACCTTAAAGACAGAGACCCTTTCCCAGCTGTGGTCAGAGGAAGATACAACGTAGCTGGATATGAAGATGGTGGATTGGGGATTTAAAGATACAGGCAGCCTCAAAAAGCAAGGAAAAGACAAAGAAATGTCTTCTGCCCTAGAGCCTCCAGAAAGAACTCAGGCCTGCCCACACCATGATTCTAACCCAGTAAGACTCATTTCAGGTTTCTAATCTACAAAACTGTAAGACAATAGATCTGTGGTATTTTAAGTCACTACGTTTGTGGTCATTTGTGACAGCAGCAATAGCAATACAGACAGACCTTACTTCCCTCATCTGGAAATGAGTAGGTTTTCATTTTTTCTGAGAAGTGGGGTTGGTGGAGCTGAGACTCTACCTCTTGACCTCCCAAGGCCCCTGGGACACCCTTGGAAATACCTTGGCTCTTGACCAAGGGATCTCTACAGGTAATTCACAAAATCAATGCCCTCCATGTCAGACTGAACTTATTTGGTATCATCCGTCCTTGTATTGTACAGTATTTGCCACCAGAACTCTAAGCTTTCTTTTTTTTTTTAGCCATAAAAATAAAATCTGTCCCAAGTTACTGGAATTAGCAGGCTCCAGTGTCCAGAGCACTAACATCCAAATCATATGCACCCCATCAGTAAACGCACTCCAGCAACCACGCCCACCCCCAGGGCTTTTGTGCTTTCTCTGATCCAGCAGTGAAATCACCAGGGCCACCTTCCAGATTTCTGAGTCATCCTCACCACAGCAGGTCCAAGCAGCAGCAGCAGCAGCTGGATTGTGAACTCAGGGCAGCAAAGCCCAAACCCTGCCCTGGAAATTCAGCTGCTGCAGAAGGGTCGTGCCCTGCCTCGTCCCACCTCGTTCCTCTCCCTAATGTTTCCATGCAGTTGCCCTGTCGTCCCGAGAGCCATGCAGCTGGCCGAGAGACACGCTGCCAAATGGAGTCGATGGGTGCAGGGAATCGCTCCAGCTACATAGCGGGAGCCGCTCAACTGATTGCCTCTGCTCTCAGAAGGGCGTTTGAAGATATTTTTTTCAGCATTCAAATATTTCCATTGAACAAAACATCTGGGGGAGACAGCTACTGTCCTGACTACGATGTGGTCTCGCTAACAAGGCCCAGGCCAAGCCCTGTGGCTGTTGTCAAGATGATTTGCTTTCTAGTAGAGCCTATTTAGAGCGTCCACTTTTTCATTCTACCAGCAGCTGGAGTGTGTGTACCCCTTTCCCCCACTCCAAGCAGTTTCAGGGTAAAGAGGTCAAGGCAACCCAAGACTGACCCAGGAGGAAAGAACTGTAATTGCTTTTGACAATTTTTGTTGCATCAACTCAACACTGAAGCCCAATAGGATAGGATGCCCAGGAGATCTATCCATGACTTCTAAAAGAAAGAGCATAAACTGATGACTTGCACCAGAAATGGTTCTGGACCAAAATAGACATCTGTTCTAAGCACTCAGGTGCACAGTTCTGTCAGACACGGCACTGGCTGCTACACAGAGGAAGCCTGTTCCAAGGTGGGCAGGTCAGAAAGCTCACCCCACAGGGAATTTTATCAGCCTTTTATCATCCTGTCATCATCCACGCTTGTTAAATATGAGACCTGCCACAGATGCCTGCCAAATGACAGAGAGGGACCATGACTCTGCCTCGGAGAAATGTGCTTCTGACAAATGTCACAGAGTAATTTGGGGTGCCTGGGAGACCCTGGCCACAGACTGCCCAGTGTGGCCACAGCAAGTGTGTCAGGGAGCTTCCCTCTGAGCAAGAATGGAGGGAGGGGAACTGGAAGGAGAGGCTAAGGTTGCCATGGGCAACAAGGAGCAGCCTGGAGCCTGACCCACATCTCTCTCACATGTGCTTCAGCAGAAGTGGTCGCTTCTGAGCATCTATCAACAACTCAGCACCACTGGGCACAAACAAGACCAGGAGGGAGGCACAGACAAGGAGCCCTCAGAGAGCACTGTCCAAATCCAGGGACGCTCCGTGAAGAGGTCTTGAAGGCTGAACCCAGGGACCAGAAAGATCATCCTGACAACCCCTGCTGATCAGAGACCTTGTTTGGAGCCCTCTAAACCCCAGACCCGGCATGGGCACATTTTTAAGAAGCCTTATATATTCATTTAGCTTTAAAATAATAAAAATTTTAAAGATTAACAACATTCTGTGCTCATGAAGGTCCCCATACATTTTTTGGGAATATAAATATAAATATCATCTCCTAAAAGGTAGATTTTTAAAGGGGCATATCTTTTGACCTTGAAATTCTATAGAAATTCCCACATGGTCTACAAATAAGTATTGTAAAAATGCTCACTGCAATATTACCAAAAGAAAATAAAAAGTAAGAGGAGGGAGGAGGAGAAGCCCAGCTGCAACAAGAGAATGAAAGCTTATATAATGTAACTTTTCATGTAAATAATATGTAACAATTAAAGCAAACAAATAATATGCAGCTTTTCAACACGGGATAGATTGATATGAGCATGGAATCAATGTCTATGATATTAGTTTTTAAAATATGTTACACAGAACGTTGTTATACTATATTATTTTTGTTGCTGTTTTTTCTTTAAAAACAACATGCTTTCTCACACACAAAGAATCGGGAAGACTTTATTTTTAGTCCTGATACCACCTTGGAACTATTTCCCTTCCTCTGCAAAAGCCAACGGGGCTAATATAGTTTCTTGTTCTCAAGCCAGGTAAGAAGTCTGTCCACGAGGAGGGACAGTAAGAACTGGCTAGTTCCCAGCTTGGCATTCCTTCAGTCAGAAAGCTTGCATTTTAGGCTTTCCTTCGTCAATGAAGAGAAACAGGCCTCTGCAGGTCCCGGACGAGAAAGAGAATTGTGATCAGAGGACACCATGGACCCACGGTTTCAGACAAGTAATAAACCGGATCAGAGTCCCAGTTGGCTGGAACAGGGATACCCACAGGACTCAGCGTGGGCTGGAGGCAGAGCCCATCCGTACCCCCCTCCCCGCTGCACCGTGAGCAGTGCTGGTTCTAAGCCTGAGATATTCTGAACAACAGACATTGACGGAATCCTGCCTGGAGGCAGAGGCGGCAGACATGGAAGGACAGTGGGTATCTGAATACACTGCACTGCATTCGAAGGGGACAGGGCCTGGGTCTCTGTCCCCTGGCACCTTGAAATGTGTTACACTGTGATTTTAAAAAAGAGTAAGAGGTACAGTCTGGTACAATGAGAGGAGCCAGTCCCAAGTCTGGCAGGTAACATAGGCCAAAAGGATGGAAACCTGCACAGAAGTTGCCAGTGTGAAGAATATTACGAGAGAAACTGCCTTCTTTCCTTTTTATAAATCCTTTCCCTTCGTTTTCTTCTTTAAAAAATAAAATATCATCAGGTTGTAAATTACTTTTGTAACTTTGTAAAGTAAAAAGACATTTGAAAGAAATCCAAACGAAACTTGTTACAGGAAAGAATGTACTGTTTCCCCTCCAGTGGCTGCAGGTCCCTGAAGGCCCAGAGAGGAGGGCTTCTGAGGTTCACAAGGGCTAGGAAACACCTGCCGGGTGCTGACTTGCAGAGACTTGTCATGAGCAGAGACCAGCTGGACCTCTGGAGCACCCTGTGTTTGTGCAGGGAGCCACCCCAATGCCCGTAAGTCACTGCTCTTCGAACAGGCTGGCTTTGGGTCAGCAAAGGGAAGAAGGGAAATTACACTGTTGGGCTCGTTCACGAACATCGCACTCAAGGCTGAGTGCTGGGCCCTGGGATACAGGATGCACGAAGCACAAACCTTGCCCTCAACGGGTTCGTTTCCACAGACTGAGAAACTGGTTTCAGACATGGGAAAAGAGCACGGCTGGAGGCAATTCAGCCCGACAGAGGTGGAACGGGAATCAGTGGCCAGAATGAGTACCCAGCACCCTAAAAGCATCATATCCAAAACTACTCTCGCTGCCCAGTACAAGTCACCTCCCTCCTTTCAGCTGTTGAGGAAACCAGCCCAGAAATAGAACCACTCGTCACTGGTGCCCGTATGAGAAACTGAGGCTCAGATAAACACACGTGAGCTAAGTTATACAGCACGGAGCTGGATGTGCCTCCGGTGCCCCCTCGCTCTGGAGCCTGGACTCGGGATGAAAAGGAAGCATAGCTCTCTCAGCTACAGAAGCAAGAAGGAGCAGCCTTTAAGATCCACTGCCAGCCCGGCCGGTGTGGCTCAGTGGTTGAGCATCGACCCATGCACCAAGAGGTCACCAGTTCGATTCCCGGTCAGAACACACGCCCAGGTTGTGGACCCGATCCCCAGTGGGGGGCATGCAGGAGCCGGCTGATCAATGTTCTCTCTCATCAATGTTTCTATCTCTCTCTTCGTCTCCCTTCCTCTCTCTCTAAAATCAATTAAAAAAATTTAAAAATAAATAAAAAGATCCACTGCCATCCCAGCGTGGAGGTGCGCATGGATCTACAACAGAGCTTGCATACACTGTGAAAGCATGGCCCCTGCCACTGCCCGGAACGCGCGAAGCAGAGTGCACACCATGCCATGGAAGCCGAGCTCCGTGGGCTCCACTTAATTCTGCATTTGGTGCAGAGTGGCTCCGAATATACACGGAGCCAAAATCGAGGAGCCTAATTGAAACCCTAAAATCCATAAAGCCCAAGAACATGCCTGATGCAGAATAGGCGAAACAGCCCTGAGCACAGCGAGGTTATCTGGAGATTGTCGTTGATAAAGAAATCTCACAGAGTGGCCAGAAAATGGTTTGCAGAATACACAGAACCAACCCAATGCCTCGGCTTCTGCCTCCCAGCTCTGAGGACTAAGCTGCAGCACTGGCTCTCGGGCCCCCGCAGTAGTAATCCCAGTCCCCATGGAGAACTGTCCCTGGGAGGCTGGCTGAGGCCACAGAGGGGGGGTGAGAAGTTGGCTTCCAAAATGAACACACTGCCCTAGCTGGTTTGGCTCAGCGGTTAGAGCGTCGGCCTGTGAACCAGAGAGTTCTGGGTTTGGTTCCTGCTAGGGGCATGTACCAAAAAAAAAAAAAAAAAGAAAGAAAAGAAAAAAATAAACACACACTTTTCCCTTCCTTGTTCATCTTTCCCTACATTGACCAAGCTCCTCCCTTAATTCAAGGGGCTAAAATGCTATAGAAACAATACTTTTGGGCTGACACACAGGAAAGGACCGTAGTCAGGGGTATAATGGGGTGGGGTGGGGTGGGGTGGGGGAAAGACAGAAGAAAGTAACAGTCAAGACAAGCGGGAAAAATGGCGGCGGAGTGAACGGAGCTACACAGACCGTCTCCCAGAACCAAACTGGAATTACAACTATAACACAGACAAATTGACGGAAAAAACCAACAGAAAAGCAGCTTGGAGGACCATACAACGCAGGACACTGACTCCATCCCGGTAGGCTTGCGAAGGCTCGAGACGGGGCTGGGAGCGCACGGTCGGCAGCTCGGCAGCAGCCTCAGCTGTAAGCGGCGCCCTCGGGTTACACTCCCAGGCGGCCCCACAGCGCAGCCGGGACAGAGGCTGAAACAGCCACAGCCACTCACCTTGGGCTCCGGCGGAGGGAGGGCAGACTGGACTGGAACTGTGTCTGGACACTCGGGGTTTGGAGGGCGCTCAGAGCTTTGGCTGAGTGCAGCCACTCAGGACGGTGGCCACATTGCTCCTTCCCAGGGCTCTGAGAGAGGCAGCAGCCCCTCCCTCGGAGATCCAACCCCACCCTGTGGGCCATTGTAGTGCTAATTGAGGCTCACTAACAACCAGCATCTGCCCCACCCTCGTGAAAGCCCCTTGGCTGAGCACCAGAGGGAGTTTTTCAATCAACTGACAACCCAAAACTCATCAATTAACCTAGACTGCTAGCCTCCAGGCAAAAAGCTAGAGGATAACAGTACGTTTCCTGGGCTGGCAACTTTAACCAGGAAAGTAAGACTTGACAGTGGTGTTCAACGCGGGTCCTCCCTCGCTCATCTAAACACAGGAGAGGGAGCCACAAACAGCAGAACACCAACACCCACAGGGAGAACTTGACAGGCTCCAAAGCCCACAGTGATAGCTAAAATGGTGAAACACAGAAACAGAAGCCAAATGAAAGAGCAAGACACCTCCACCGAAGATGAGATCAATGTGGAGCAATTAGGCATGTTAACAGAGCTAGAATTCAGAGCCATGATCTTGAGGAAGCTGAACAGCATGAGTAAAGACATAGAGACACTGAAAATAAGCCAAATGGAAATTAAAAACCAACAAGAAGAGATAAAAAATGACATATCCGAAATGAAAAACACATTGGAAGGTTTAAAAAGCAGAGTAGGGGAAGCTGAGGACCGGATCAGTGAATTAGAAGACAGGGTAGAAAAAATCAACCAATCAGAAAAACAAAAGGAAAAAACTATTAAAAAACAGGAAGACAGCTTAAGAGAACTATGGGACAACTGGAAACGTAATAATATTCGTATCATAGGAGTCCCCGAAGAAGAAGAAAAGGAGCAAGGGATAGAGAATATATTCAAAAAAATAGGGAGAGAAAACTTCCCTAATTTGGTGAAGGAAGAAGGCATTCAAGTTCAAGAAGCACAGAGAGTCCCAAGTAAGAAAAACCCAAACAGGCCCACACCAAGACACATAGTAATTAAAATGCCACAAATTAAAGACAAAGAGAGAATCCTAAAAGCAGCAAGAGATAAGCAACAGGTTACCTACAAAGGGAACCCCATAAGGCTTTCAGCTGACTTCTCACAAGAAACACTACAGGCCAGAAGAGAATGGCATGAAGTAATCAAAGTCATGAAAAACAAGAATCTGAATCCAAGACTACTCTACCCAGCAAGGCTATCATTCAAAATAGAAGATCAAATAAAGAGCTTCCCAGACAAAAAAAAGCTAAGGGAATACATTAGCACCAAACCAGCACTGCAAGAAATGTTAAAAGGACTGCTGTAATTAGCAGTAGAAATGGGAAGAAAAATGGAACCACACTAAACAAAAATGGCAATAAATAAGTACATATCAATAAATACCTTAAACGTAAATGGATTGAATGCTCCCATAAAGAGACACAGAGTAGCTGATTGGATAAGAAAGCATGACTCATCTATATGTTGTTTACAAGAGACCCACCTCTCAACAAAAGACTCACATAGGTTGAAAGTGAAGGGATGGAAAAAAATTTTCCAAGCAAATGGAAAGCAAAAAAAAGCGGGGGTAGCAATTCTCATATCTGATAAAATAGATTTCAAAATGAAGACCATAACTAGAGACAAAGACGGCCACTACATAATATTGAAAGGATCTATCCAACAGGAAGATATAACCTTGATAAACATATATGCACCCAATATAGGAGCACCAAAATATATTAAAAATCTTCTGGAGGACTTCCAAGGAGAAATCGACAACAATACAATTATAGCAGGGGACTTCAACACCCCATTGACAGCACTGGATAGATCCTCTAGGCAAAAAATTAGCAAGGAAACAGAGACTCTAAATGAAGCACTAGACCAAATGGATTTAATAGATATCTACAGAGAATTACACCCCAAAACTACAGAATACACATTCTTCTCAAGTGCACATGGGACATTTTCAAAGATAGACCACATGATAGGACACAAACTAAATCTCTACAAGTTCAAGAAGATTGAAATCATATCAAGCATCTTCTCAGATCACAATGGCATGAAACTAGAAATCAATTGCACAAAGAACATGCAAAGACATTTCAACACATGGAGGCTAAATAGCATGTTATTAAACAATGAATGGGTCACCGAGGAGATCAAGGAAGAAATTAAAAACTTCCTGGAAACCAATGAAAATGAACACACAACAACACAAAATCTATGGGATGCAGCGAAAGCAGTTCTGAGAGGGAAGTTCATAGCACTACAGGCCTACCTCAAAAAACAAGAAAAATTTCTAATTGACTGTCTAACCTCACAACTTAAAGAATTAGAAAGCAAACAAAAAGAAAACCCCAGAGCAAGTAGAAGAAAGGAAATAGTAAAGATCAGAGCAGAAATAAATGACATAGAGACCAAAAAAACAATTCAAAGGATCAATGAAACAAAGAGCTGGTTTTTCGAAAAGATAAACAAGATAGATGGACCCTTAGCTAGACTCACCAAGAAACAAAGAGAGAGAACCCAAATACACAAAATCAGAAATGAAAGAGGAGAAGTAACAACCAACACCACGGAAATACAAAAGATCGTTAACAACTACTATGAACAACTATATGGCAACAAATTCGACAATCTCAGCGAAATGGACAAATTTCTAGAAACACACAGTCTCCCAAAACTATTCCCGGAAGAGATAGAAAACTTGAACAGACCAATAACAACTAAGGAAATTGAAGAGGTAATCAAGACTCTCCCAGCAAACAAAAGCCCAGGCCCAGAAGGTTTCACGGGGGAGTTTTACCGAACATTCAAAAAAGAACTAACACCCATTCTCCTCAAACTATTTCAAAAAATTCAAGAAGAAGGAAGACTTCCAAACACGTTCTATGAGGCCAGCATAATTCTAATTCCAAAACCAGAAAAAGACACTACGAAGAAAGAAAACTACAGGCCAATATCCCTGATGAACATAGACGCCAAAATCCTGAACAAAATACTAGCAAATCGGATCCAGAAATACATCAAAAAAATTATTCACCATGACCAAGTGGGATTCATTCCAGGGATGCAAGGCTGGTACAATATTCGCAAATCAATAAACGTGATACACCACATAAACAAAATGAAGAATAAAAACCACATGATCATATCAATAGATGCTGAAAAAGCATTCGACAAAATCCAGCATCCATTTCTGATAAAAACGCTCAGCAATGTAGGAATAGAGGGATCATATCTCAACCTAATAAAGGCCATATATGAAAGACCTACAGCCAACATCATACTCAATGGACAGAAACTAAAAACATTTCCATTAAGAACAGGAACAAGACAGGGATGTCCACTTTCGCCACTCTTATTTAACATTGTACTGGAAGTCTTAGCCACAGCAATCAGACATGAAGAAAAAATAAAAGGGATCCAAATTGGAAAGGAGGAAGTGAAACTGTCATTATTTGCAGATGACATGATATTGTACATAGAAAACCCTAAAGACTCCATCAAAAATCTATTAGACTTAATAAATGAGTTTGGCAAAGTAGCAGGATACAAAATTAACGTCAAGAAATCGACGGCATTCTTGTACATCAATGATGAACTCACAGAAAGAGAAACTGAAAAAACAATCCCATTTACCATCGCTCCAAAAAAATTACGATACCTAGGAATAAACTTAACCAAAGAAGTAAAAGACCTATTTGCAGAAAACTACAGGTCATTGAAAAAAGAAATAGAGGAAGATATAAAAAAGTGGAAGCACATACCCTGTTCATGGATTGGAAGAATTAACATAATTAAAATGTCCATACTACCCAAAGCAATCTATAGATTCAACGCAATCCCCATCAAAATACCAACGACATATTTCACAGAACTAGAACAAATACTTCAAAAGTTCATATGGAACCAAAAAAGACCCCGAATAGCCACAGTAATCTTGAAAAAGAAGAACAAAGTTGGAGGGATCACAATACCAGATATCAGGTTATACTACAAAGCGACTGTAACCAAAACAGCCTGGTACTGGCACAAGAACAGGCATATAGACCAGTGGAACAGAACTGAAAACCCAGAAATGGACCCAAGGCAATACGCTCAATTAATATTTGACAAAGGTGGCAAGAGCATACAGTGGAGCAAAGACAGCCTCTTTAATAAATGGTGTTGGGAAAATTGGACAGCTACATGCAAAAAAAATGAAACTAGACCATCAACTTACACCATACACAAAAATAAATTCGAAATGGATAAAAGACTTAAATATGACCCGTGAATCCATAAAAATTCTAGAAGAAAATGTAGGCAACAAAATTTTGGACATCATACGGAGCAGAATTTTCACTGATACATCACCTAAGGCAACAGAAATAAAGGAGAAAATGAACACATGGGACTACATCAAACTAAAAAGCTTCTGCACAGCAAAAGAAACAATCATCAAAATGGAAAGGCAACCCACTGTATGGGAGAACATCATTGCCAACGATGTATCAGATAAGGGGTTAATTTCCAGTATATACAGAGTGCTCATACAACTCCACAAAAGGAAGACAAAGAACCCAATTAAAAAATGGGCAGAGGAGCTGAATAGACACCTCTCCAAACAGGACATACAAATGGCCAAGAGACATATGAAGAAATGCTCAACATCACTAATCATCAGAGAGATGCAAATTAAAACAACTATGAGGTATCACCTCACACCTGTCAGAATGGCCGCCATCAACAAATCATCAAACAACAAGTGTTGGCGAGGGTGTGGAGAAAAGGGGACTCTAATACACTGCTGGTGGGAATGCAGACTGGTGCAGCCGCTATGGAAAACAATATGGTGCTACCTCAAAAAATTAAAAATTGAACTTCCATTCGACCCAGTGATCCCACTGCTGGGAATATACCCTAAGAAGCCTGAAACACCAATCAGGAAGAATATATGTACCCCCATGTTCATAGCAGCACTATTTACAATAGCTAAGATCTGGAAACAGCCCAAGTGTCCACCAGTAGACGAATGGATCAAAAAGCTGTGGTACATATACACAATGGAGTACTATGCAGCGGTAAGAAAGAAAGATCTCTTATCCTTTGAGACGACATGGAGGGACCTGGAAAGTATTATCCTAAGTGAAAGAAGCCAAGCAGAAAAAGACAAATACCACATGATCTCACTTATATACGGAATATAATGAACATAACAGTCTGAGGAATACAGTAGACCCAGACACATGGAAGTAGGGCACAGACTGACATCCCTCAGAAGAGGGGATGGGGGGTGGGGGGGTGGGAAGAGATAAACCACAGAACTTATATGCATGTATGCATGACCAATGGACATGGACAACTAAGCCGGGGACAGGGGGGAGGGGGGGTGGGGTGGGGGGTGCCAATGGGGTAAAAAGGTAAAATATCTGTAACAAAAAAATAAATAAATAAATAAAATTAAAAAAAAAAAAAAAAAGAAAGTAACAGTCAATGACCCGAGGTCCCACAGACAGGCTGAACCCCTGACCCTATTTGCTGTGTGACCCCCCGCCGAATGACCTCACCCCGACCTCAGTCTTGTCCTCTGTGAAACAGTGACAACCTGCCCAATGGGCTATGGGGAGGTTCAAAGCAGAGACCATGTGACAGGCACTTTGCCCAGTACCTCGTGTGTTTTAAGTACTCCATAAATGGCTGTTAAAACCATTAACTACTCAAGTGGAGAATCCAGTTGGCTTCTTGTGAAAACTAAACACAACTTTTGAAAGGTCTGACTGCAGAAATGCAATGGTCCCGGCCTGCCACCACGCACAGGTGTCTCAAGAGAACCACGCAAGGGCCAGTTCACTGCCTGGACTCGAGACACCACTCCAGCAGGGCTGCCAGGAGCTCCGCACTCTGCCTGCTCTGAGGTTTCCGTGGTCAGTCCGCAGCTTCCAGAGCGGTCTCTCTTCTCCACACCCCACTGAAGTGCCGCATTAGCTCAGCCTCCTCTTAAGAACAAGAAAATAAACACCTTCAGACTTTTCAGAAATACTGGCTTATGGAGTCGCCACACTAGAGAGACCCCCACAGGATTTCATCTCATAAATCTAAAAAGCACATTATTTAAGGTAGGATTTCACTGACAAAACCACAACCTACAGTAATATGAGGTATGAGCCCACAGACACAGGTGAGAGTAACAGGCTCCCATACCTCCCGGCCAGGCTCACGCTCCAGACCACTCAGCCTCATGCATGAAGCCAGACAAACCCCACTGGGTCTCTTAGTGACTTTATAGATACACAGCTCCAGCAGTTCACCAAGAGTCACACTCAAGGCCATGTGTCATGTGCATCAAGAAGCTTAGGCCTTCCTTCTCCAGGTGTGCTCTACAAACCAGCACCCTGGGCATCACCTGGGACTGGGTAGAAATGCAGACCTCAGGCCCCACCCAGACCTACCCAATCAGGAGTGCATGTCAACAATACCCTCCAGATGGCCCTGCTTTAGAGTATTTACAACAAAGTCTACCCAGAGAGACTTGTGGCAGTTTGTCTAGGCTACTACCTGATCTTTGTCTTTCTTCATGGAAGTCCCATGACAGCACAGACTGTGCCTCCCCGAGCCACTGGTATGTATGCTCAAGTTGTCATTGGTTGAATGAGTACATGAATGAATGGATGAATGGACGATGGATGGTCTCCCAAAGGCCTGAAGAGACTTATCCTGTTGTAGATGCAGAGATGCCACAAGGGCCTGAGAGAGAGAGTATCTGGGGCTGGGGGGAAGATGTCTTTAAATGAGTCATCAGATAAGGCCTCTCTAAAAGGGGTTGGCAATAAGATAAGACCTGATGAATGAGGAGGAACATGCTGGGGACGAGTGTGCCACCCTGAAGAGACTTTCCCTGTAGGCCAGTAAAGACAGAGAATCACGTTTGGCTCTGGTGCTGGAACAAAGCTCCAAAGAGACAGATTCGGAAGGTCCTGTGACCATACGACTGCTGAGGGCAGAAAGGCGGTGTCTGGAGTCCAGCTGCCTCACCAGGGCCCCGGGAGCTCAGTGTGAGGGAGGCAGCCCATCTGGTTGGATGTGGTGACTGCTGGCCACAACCACTCCAGCCCTCAGATTCCACTGGTCTACAGTTGCTTGCAAAGTAGAAATATGGAGGTTACTCACTGCTTTCAACAAGTCAGTCCAGGAACATGTGGGAAGCCCAGCATCCAAGAGTCCAGGAGAGCAGTCCAGATGTTAGCCTGCAGCAGCGCACTGGCAAAAGGAGAAAGAACAGTTGTCAGTGCAGGTGGCCACATGACAGGTGAGCAATATTCTCCCAACATTGAATGACACTGAGGGGGTTCAGAGTATACAGAGGGTGAAAGGGAAAATGTTAACGTGAGGTCAGTGGTCTCAGAGCACTGTGCCGTGCCATAACTGGCAACCCTCTCCCTGCGGCCTTGGGACAGGCACCATCCTGCTACCGGCCACTGCAGCACAGCCTCCTCTTCAAATTCCACAACAGGGAGTCCAGACAGACGGCTGCAGAGGGCCCTTGGAGATAACCAGGCCCAACCCTCTCTTTACAGATGTGAAAAACCAAGACTCAGAAAGAAAACAGGCCTTGTCCAAAATCAGCAGCGGGTAATGGCAGGTTCAGGGACGGAATCACAGAACCAAGTCTATAAAGCTTAAATTTACCTGTAAATTACTCTCCTCAATAAAACTCAGTTTCTAAATAAATGTTATTCTTATTCTGCCTGGCCCTTACCCGAGAAGAGGCGAGGCAGCCGGCAGTTCCAGAGCTTAGCCATTGCCCTAGTTCTCTCTCCTTGATCCCCAAAGACTTTCAACAGCCAAACTGAAACTCCTGGGTTTTTTCAAAAACAAAATTTTTAAAAAGCAAAAAAACAAAACCGAGAACTGTTTGAGTACAAGAAGAAACTAAAACTTTGAGAAAAACCTGAAGACCTAAAAATTCTGAATTTATGAGATACACAGAACAACACAGACCAAAATGGAAGCTCCTTTTCCATACTTTCGGGTTACAGATCCTGGAGATCAGAACCATCCCCGCCCCCAGCCCCGGAAATAGTACATTTCAAAGAGGGGTGGGCTAAGACATTTGTCGAGGGTCATATTGTAAAAATGAAATGGATGATCAAAATGCGAATTCTCTAGGAAATGTCTTCTGATTATGGTTTTTAAAATTAATCTTCATCTAATTATATATTTAAACCATAATCATCTAAATAGCTGCCTCTTCCTCTGGGGTTCTAGGTCCAGCTGACCCTGACAAGTCGAAGCAACTGTGGGCAGATCATACCCAGCTTTACAGACCCCTCAGTCAACTGGCCTGTAAAAAGAGCATGAATGAGATCAAAGGTGTTTTTCAGCTAGAATCCCCAAACCCCCTTACATTGCTGGAACAAAGCTGCAAGTACCTCACATTAAGTCAGCTTATACAAAGCATAATGACTCGCCTACTTTGAAGCAGTGAATGTCAGTGGTTTTAAATGGCCATATTTCTTAGGAAATAACTACGAGATTGGCGTAACAATAGTTGTGTTTTGTTTCTAGGGAGTTAGCTTCAGCAGTGACAAATCTGTCCCCACCCTCACTAAATGGGCATTTGGATCTGTTTCCCCAAAGATCCATTATTATTTATAAAGCAAAAGGGTTTCTTTTGCATAAAGTGAGGTCATTTGTTTTGAAACTACAACAACCATCCAATATTTTCCTCCACTTTAGCATTCTAGTTACTCTGGGTCGAGAGAAGGAGATGTAGGTTTCAGAAAAAATGCAAAGCCTGCTAGGCCACCCACAGCACAATCAAGGATTCCACCGTGGACAGTTCATGATAACTTACTGCTCATTTCCCTTTCAACAGTTAGGCACAGTCCAATGAAAAAAGCCAACGCAGACTCACACACTAGCAGACCAAACACATTTCAAGAAATCTTCAACAGCCCCAGGATTCATTTAAAAACAAACACACGCAACCTACCACAATGCCACATTATTCCTTACCCTTATGGGGAAGGGGGGTCCACAGACTCCTCAGGAAATATGATGGAACTTTTCACCCCACAGAACGAAATGCATTCGGTTTCAAAGGGTTTGTGAGCCCCCTGAAATTTCTCTCTGTGCCCCTGGTTAAGAACTCTTGCCTAATTAAAATCTTATAAGGAGTCTGCTCCTATAACTCTCTGAACTTTCTACAACCCCTTTGTAAATGGGGCTCTGCATGGCAACCCCATCTACAAAGTGACACACAAGGGCAGGGACCAGTGAGGAAATGGGCTTCTTGCCCATGTGTGGTGGAGAGTCCGGCTCTGTAGCCAGCAATGCTAACAACTATTTGAGAGCCTGAGCATCTCCTGGGATCCTTTGCGTAACAGTTTCATCAGGGAGCTTCCCAAAGCTATGTTTATGTGTGGTACTCCATTTCCAAAACTTTACCAAAAAAAAAATACACACACACACACACACACACACATATTTTAAGGAATGCATACATTGGTAATAAAAATATGAAAAGCAATGATTGGTTAAAACATAAAGTTGAATCCCTGATGAACATAGATACCAAAGTCCTCAACAAAATATTAGCAAATCAGATCCAGCAATATATTAAAAAATTATTTACCACAACCAAGTGGGATTCATTCCAGGGATACAAGGCTGGTACAATATTCACAAATCAATAAATTTGATACATAACATAAACAAAACGAAAGATAAAAAATGTATGATCACATCAATCACTGCTGAAATAGCATTTGACAAAATTCAGAACCCATTTCTAATAAAAATGTTTAGCAAAGTGGGAATACAGGAATTATATCTCAGCATAATAAAGATCATATATGATAAATCTACAGCCAACATCATACTCAATGGGAAAAATCTAATAGCATTTCCCTTCAGAACAGGAACAAGACAAGGATGCCCACTTTCACCACTCTTATTCAACACAGTACTGGGAGTCTTTGCCACAGTGATCAGACAAGAAGAAAAAATAAAAAGGATCCTAATTGGAAAGGAAGAAGTGAAACTCATTATTCGCAGATGACATGATATTGTACATAGAAAACCCTAAAGACTCCATCAAAAAGCTACTAGATTTAATAAATGAATTCAGCAAAGTAGCAGGATACAAAATTAACATCCAGAAACCAATGCATTCTTATACACCAATAATGAACACTTAGAAAGGGAAAGTAAAAAAACAATCCCATTTGTCATTGCAACAAAAAAATTAAGGTACCTAGGAAAAAACTTAACCAAGGAGGTAAAAGACCTATTCTCAGAAAACTACAGGAAACTAAAAAAAGAAATACAGGAAGATATAAAAAAGTGGAAGCATACACCATGCTCATGGATTGGAAGAATCAACATCATTAGAATGTCCATACTACCCAAAGCAATTTATAGATTCAATGCAATCCCTATTTAAGTACCAATGGCATATTTCACAGATCTAGAACAAATACTCCAAAAGTTTATATGGAAACAAAAATATCCTGAATAGGCACAGCAGTCTTGAAAAAGAAGAACAAAGTTGGATCACAATACTGGATATCAAGTTATACTACAAAGCTACTGTAATCAAAAGAGGGCGGTATTGCCACTAGAACAGGCATATAGATCAATGGAACAGAACAGAGAACCCAGAAATTGACCCAAGACATTATGTTCAATTAATATTTGACAAATGTGGAAAGGGCATACAATGGAATAAAGACAGCTTCTTTAATAAATGGGGCTGGGAAAATTGGATAGGTACATGCAAAAAAAAAAACTAGACCACCAGCTTACACCATACACTTAAACAAACTCAAAATGGATAAAAGACTTAAATGTAAGCCGTGAAACCATAAAAACCCTAGAAGAAAATATAGGCAGCAAAATCTCAGCCATCACACACAGCAGAATTTTCACTGATTTTGCCTAAGGCAAGAGAAACAAACAAACAAAAATTAATAAATGGGACTACAACAAACCAAAAAACTTCTGCACAACAAAAGAAACCAGCATCAAAATGAAAAGGGAACCCACTCTCTGTGAAAACATATTTGCCAACAATACATCAGATAAGGGGTTAATACCCAGAATATATAAAGTACTCATACAGCTCAACAAAATGAACACAAACAATCCAATTAAAAAATGGGCAGAGGACCTGAATAGACACTTCTCCAAACAGGACATACAAATGGCCAAGAGACATATGAAAAAAATGTTCAACATCACTACTCATCAGAGATGCAAATTAAAACAACTATGAAGTATCACCTCACACCTGCCAGAATGGCTGTCATCAACAAATCATTAAACAGCAAGTACTGGTGAGGGTGTGGAGAAAAGGGGACTCTAGTACACTGCTGGTGGGAATGCAGACTGGTGCAGCCACTCTGGAAAACAATACAGCGTTTCCTCAAAAAATTAAAAATGGAACTGCCATTTGACCCAGTGATTCCACTTCTCAGAATATATCCTAAGAAGCCCAAAATACGAGTCAGAAAGAATATATGCACCCCTATGTTCATAGCAGCACTATTTACAATAGCTAAGATCTGGAAGCAGCCCAAGGGTCCATCAGTAGATGAGTGGATAAAAAAAGCTGTGGTACATATACACAATGGAGTACTATGCAGCTGTAAGAAAGTAAGAAAATATGCCAGTCAGAGAAAGACAAGTACCACATGATGTCACTTATGCATGGAACATAATGAACAAAATAAGCTGATGATCCAAACAGATCCAGAGACATAGAAGTAGGGGACTGACAAACCTCAGAGGGATGGGAGAGAGGGAAGAGAGAAACTATAGAATTTGTATGCATATAAACATAACTAATGGACACAGATGATAGTGTGGGGAAGGCAGGAGCAGGGTGGGAGGGGGTCAATGGGGGGAAAGGAGGGGAACATCTGTAATACTTTCAACAACAAAGATTAAAGAAAAGTTGAGACACTTGTCACCTCTTGATTTCTTAATCTAGTTCTTTTTAACTCTTCAAATTATACCTATACGTTTTATATACTCATATATGTATGTCAAAGTAAAGCAATTAAGTGATAGATTCTGATCAGTGACAGGGACCTCCAGGAGTTCCCAGCCCCAGCTTAAGACACACCAGTAACACTGCAGAGCGAGCCCGTCCTGGTCAAGGGGTGGGGCCCACAAGGAACAGTTGTAAATTCTGGCCCCAGGGGCACCATCTATAAATACATTTCATTTTTAAAAGTCCACGCCCTGGGACAGTCCTGTGCTCTGGGCTGAGGCCACAGTGACCTCCTGTCACTCTGGGAAAAGCTGGTGTTGGGTTTCAAGAACCCATTGGTCTCTCCCCTCACACGCCCTGCAGGCCTGTTTCCTGTGGCACATTCCTTTACGTGAACAACAATCAGTACATCTTCCTAAACGGCTAAGACAGGAGCAGAGGCCCAGACACTTCTGCAGAGTTCAGAGGACCATCTGGGCACCTCCTCCCTCAGGTGGATGCAGGCTGGGGTTCCTCCCATCTTCTTTCAGGTGCCTCATCAGTACCTCCCTCGGGAGAATTCTGCTCATTCAGTGACTGGTCGTCCTCCGCTGGCCAGAAAAGCAGGTGAAGTGTATGGGGACATAACCAGTAAGTCTCGATTCCTAGCCCTTGCCACCTACTTACCAATATTATCCTGACCAAATAAGAAAAGTCTTCTTCTTCCCTAATAATTTGAGCAAGAGTATGCCAAAGTATTAATGCAAAGACCCTTTCTTTGTAATCTCACTAGCAGACAAAGCTGTCGTTTTTATTTTTTGTTACAACAATCAAACATAAACAACATGACATCAAACAATGTTTTAACCTGGTTTGGGACAGCCTGCACCCACACCCTGTGCAGGCTTGACTGAGAGTGCTCCGCGGCACGTAAAGGGAATACTGTGGTCCCTCATCTCTAGCTAATGGTCTCTTCTACTCTAACGCAAGTCTGCAGTTTAAAAAATAAAAATAAAAAAGCAAAAGCCAAATTAAAAATACAGACCCACTCTCTAAAGTCACCTTCAAAAGTAAAACATCCCACTGGATACTGCCATCTCTGCTGAGTTCAAGACGGGCACTGCTTTCGCGCGCGCGCGCGTGTGTGTGTGTGTGTGTGTGTGTGTGATGAGTGTGACTGTGAACATGAGTGTCTGTGGGCTTTCACAGGAGTGTACACATGCACATGCAAGCCCAACGTTCATGGTGATTGACTCAAACAATAGCTTACAGGGAAACCATCAGCATGAGCTCAGGAAAAGTCGAGGCCTGCCCATTCCAGAAAGACAAAGGGTTTCAGAAACCAACATGGGAACACAATGATCTCATGCCCCTTTCCCAGTGAGACTGTGCCTAAGTGGGAGCCTTCTCAAATTCGGAGTGCTCACTGTTTCCACCCTGGGGGACCCATTTGGGAGGATGGCCAAGCCAGGAAACAGATTCCAGAGGCAGGTTTTGATGTTTAACCCAGACAATCCACAGACAGGGCCCCTCAGCCAAGGAGGGGGCTGAAACTCCCTGTGAGATGTGAGACCATGGCTTATCCTAAGGGCATTAGTCACTGTGTCCAAAAGAGTTCCTTTACATCAAGGGCCTAGGTCGGGACTGAAAGTGGACCCTCCAGTAACAGGCCTGCATCTCTGGGGCACCAGACGGCACTAAACCTACTGATTCTCATGCTCCCGGGAGAACACGGGCAGGAAAGCCGCAAGCCCCAGGTCTCGCGGTGCCTCCCACCCTCGGCACCAGGGCAGCGGGAGTCAGCATGCAGTCCTACGGGGCCGCGGGGTGTGTGGACGAGCCCCATGGGAGCTCTGCTCCTGCGCCCTGACCGTTTGCCCCACTTCATCTGTCCGGCACACACCCAGGTGCCAGGCTCTGGGCTACGTGCTGGGAGAGGGGCAGGTGGTACTTTCAAGGTCAAAAAGTTTGGCAGACACACCCTCCCATCCCTCACCACCAGCCCCAACACATACATACAATAGTTGTACTTCTGGTGTCCTCAGAGAGGAGATATCAAGACAAAAAAGCTCTTACGTGAATTAATTTTTAATTAATCCCAATAGCCCCTACATACATTTTTAAAACAGTAAAAAAAAAAAATTTCCAGGGCATGATTAATTTATTCTATAGGCGAATACTATAGATATAGATAGACTAAGGATCCCTTGAAGGACTTCAACACAGTAAGAGAGTCTGCGTCCTGCCCCACTCTGGTTCCAGGGTAGGGTTAGGGGGTAAGAAACAACAACAATTTGCCATTCTTAGAGGCTATGCCGTTTCAAAGAAACGGTAAGTCACGTACGAAGGCAGGAATCTGCATCACCTCCCACAGCCGGGTGGTGATGTAGCCACTGCCCCACCCAGCACCCCCTCTACAGCTCTCCCATCATTCCCGCCGCAGGGAACCCCCCACCCTGTCTTTCACCCTGTCCCAGAATCCTCTCTGCTCAGGGCTCAGCCGGGAGCTCCCTGACAGCAAGGTCTTCCCCTTCCTGCTGGCACCCCAGCACCCTACACAGGGCACCCCGGAACTGACGGTAAGGAAAGGGTGAGACGAGGGTGAAAGGTAATTCTTTATAGAGGACTTTGCAGGTAGTGAAAACAAGTAAGAGGCTGGGGAGAAGGAAGGGTGTGATTGGACCCAAGTCCAGCATAACACTATGATTTCACATTCAGAAATAAAGATATTTCACATTCTGTAATAAAGATATAAGAGAAAATTCAACAGTCTTCCCAAAGGCTCAGGCTCCATGAGCAGCCCAGCTTCCCCCATCAATCAGTCCGGGCGGCAGCAGGAAGACGTGGAATCAGACGTGAATCAGACTCGAAGGCCTTCTCTTCCTTCCTCCTGGGGCCTCTGCGCTCCCTACAGCACGGCCTTTGCTACTTCCTTTCTTCCTTCTCCACTGCACTCAGGATACGGTTCTAATTTCTTACCTCGGGATATGAGGCCCTGTACGCTGAGACCCCCACCTGACTTCCCCTGATTCAGCCTCTTCCCACAGATACACACACACTCCATGAACCACAAACCAGTCCCAAGAGTGTGTCTGGGAGTCTCCCCACCCCACCACATCCTGCCTTTTACTCACCCACTTTGGGGTCTGTGCCCAAGTCATTCCTCCCAGGAAAGTCAACCTCCTCCTCTGATGTAAACCTTCCTTTCCCCCCAGCCCAGATCACACTGCCCAACCTCCGAGATGAGCACCCTGATCCTCCCTATAAAAATGTCTTTCCTTCCCCGACATGCCCGAGCCTTTGTCCCACTGAGAGAGACCTCATACCAGAGAGTCCAGCTTCTGTGTGCCCCTCACCCTAGACTGAGTTCCTGGCAGGCAAGGATCCCGCACCTTTATCCCTGTCCCCTACATAGCATCCCACATAAACCCCGGCAACAGTGAGGACTCAAGCACCTAAGAAATGCCCATGCCTTAGCGTTTCAAAGGTCCTTGTGAGGTGACATTCTGGGTGCCAATTCCAGAATCCAATCAAGCACACAAACAGCCTGAGCAAGAGGACAGATTTTTGTTTTGGGTTGTTTCGTTTTGTTTTGTTGGGGGGCGGGGGTTGCACACTCCACCAACACAAGTACCCCATCATATTAGTCCATCTGTCAGACTCTATGTCCCAGGGACAAACAACTAGCCTTCCTCGGCAAACTCAGCACTCCTCTGGGACCTACTGAAGAAAGCCGGCACCTTGGAGTCAGCCTCATGTCTCGTGATGCGGGACACTGCTTCTGAGTAAGGAGCACTGTTAAAGGAACTAAACTTACAAATTACACCAAAGCCATATATTTCCTTTGAACCAAATCAACTCACGCGTTTTTTCTTCATTGCATATGTTACGTGGGTCTAGAATTTAGACAAATCCCTAAGGTCAAAAAATGCATTTGCCTGCGAACAGACAGACGCGGCAATGTTGTTAATGCGCGTCCCAGATAAGTCTGCTTACATGCTCCAAATAAAATAAGGAAACAATATTTGACCTTAATCAAGAAGCCTCTGGAATCTTTTTTCCCCCCAAACACAAATGTTTCTCATTTGGTCCAAGCTCTGTTTCAACTACATGCCAAGAGAAGACAAAGAAAAACCCTACTACTACCCATTCCTGCTTCCATAAAACATTATAAATTATCTTTATTATATCATGGGGTCAAGTTGCCTCACAAAAGGCAATGGTGACAACTGGCTAATGGAGCCTTTCCTCAACAACCGCTTTATTCATAGGTGCTCCGTGCTGACCACCTTCTTCTCCAGAAACCAGACGGCACAGGACTTCCCATCTGAGGCCCTTAAGGTGAGTTTGTCAAGAGCCGTCAGGAACATCAACATCAAAAAACAACTCCTTTGCACCATTAAATAATTTCAGAACAAAAAGCGACTAGATGAAGTGTCTTAATATCGCTCGCTAAGTAAATCCCAGCTGTTAAGGGATGGCAGATTACATCTGAATTCTGACCCTTGGGCCGGCCCCCTTGTCTCCATTCATTCTGTGGTGAGGCATTTCAAAGATGAATTTAGCACGCTACCTCCTCGGGCACATTTCTTAGATTAGGTAAATTATTAGGTAACAGGCATAAGCCCTGAGGGTTCCACAACAGCAGGAGACTCATCCCCCTTTCTGCTTTAGTTACAGAATCACACTCCAGAATGGAAGCCAAAAGCTTTCTCATATAAACCAAAGGAAGGGGGGAAAACTTCACCTGCATTTTTACAGGCTAAACAACCTTTATTATTATCATCCATTTTCCGGGTGATGGGCGTGTGAACTTCTCCAAGATTGTACACCAAAGATGTATGTGTTTGCTCCAAACAGAAATTTTGGAAGTAAAAGTAACTTTGGAGATCCCAGGCTCATCATTTATCAAAAGCACTCCTGCCGAATCCCTCCAGACAGACCTGGGTGGACCACCTGGCACTGGGAAGTCATTCACAGCAAGCACGAGATGCCCCCCTTTTATTTATGAAGTTCTACCTTCTAGCTTAAATGAAAACTTTGCACTTATTCAATAGGTGCACACTTGCTTTCATATTAAAATAATTTTTGTCTTCCAAATTCCCTGAGCAAAATCAAGGCCCCAAAGAGTGTCTCAGGTTTATCCCAGCTCACCACCAGCACTTCACCCCTGTCCAGGAAGCAGGAGTCTTGGCTCTGCCCTTCCTCCTACAGATGAGAAACCTACTGCCCGAATGTTTGGGGACTTGACCAAGAGAGTTGGAGGCAGGCCCAGGTGTAGAACCCAGGTCTCCAGCCTCTCAGTCTGGGGCTTTTTACCCCTTCGCACCCATCAATTCACAGCCACCCCTTAACTCATCCAGTCATGGCCCACGTTAAAACCTACCGACACATCTGCTCTAGCTTTAAATTGATGAGTGTTCTCTTCCAAGTGTAACACAAGGTTCACAAAATGACTGGTTTCAGATTATCAAAATTCCCTTGGCCTTCAGAGTATTTTGACTTCTCACCCATTGGCTAAAATGAAAAGTACAAGCTGCTGCCCTGGCCAGATGCCTCAAATGGTTGACGTATTCCCACACACCAAAAGGTTGTGGGTTTGACTCCCCATCAGAGAATACACCTAGGTTGTAGATTCAGTCTCCAGTTGGGGTGCATATGGGAGGCAACTGATCCATGTTTCTCTCTCTTTCCCCTTTCTTCCCTCCCTTCCTCGCTCCCTCCTTCCCTCCCTCCCTTTCTCTCTCAAAATCAATAAAAACAAAACAAAACATATCCTCGGATGAGGATAAAAAAAAAAAGAAAAGTGCAAGCTGTTTAGTGGAGACAAGTTATCACCATCCAAAATCTAAAAGAAAAATCAGAATCAAATCTGTTCGAGGACAAGCTGTCGTCCCAGCCACAGTGCCGTTCAGTTCAGAACTGTGTGGACCACTTTCCCAGAAATGGCCTTTGAGCCAGGGTGTCCACTCTGCGAGCTGCAGTAGCCAGTCTTGGCTGTATACCTCACATTTGAAAGTAAACGGGGAAAGGGTCATGCTAATACAAAAGTTGTGTTTATGAATTCCAAGGGACACCCTGTTCCTCTCAAGTGGTAGTTCTCCACAGGGAGCAATTTCCCCCCTCAGGGGACATCTGGCAACATCTGGGGACGTTTCTGGCTGTCACAACTGAAGGAAGGGGTGATGCTACTGGCATCAAGAGGACAGAGAGGCCAGGGATGGCACTAAAAATGCTGATGCACAGGACAGTCCCCACCACACAGAATCGTCCAGCTCAACATGTCAGTGGAGCCGAGGTTGAGAACCCTTACTTAAATCCAGGAAGCCGAGAGAACACAGGGGCAAAGTTGTGAGTCCTCCTTCGTCCCCTTGTGGGAAGTTCGGTGTGGATGTTGCCCCTGAATTCCTGGGTCTCTGGTTCGCCGTCACTAAGTAGAGAGGTGGGCCTGCTTTAGAGATTTTGTGGCCTCCAGACTGGATTCAGCCATGACTTCTCGAAGCCGTCCAGCCCGGCAGCTCTGCAAGCCGGGGGCTCCTGTCTCTCACCCTAACAGCCTTGACCAGGGGCATTTCCCCCCAGGCTTCTCTCAGCCCTGTCACATTCCCCCGGAAGGAGGAGCCACGCTGAACACAACTTGTTCCTCCACGTCACCACCCACCAAAGTCTCCAGTGGCCTCCCAGGCCACAGAAATGAAGAGCAGAGAGTTGCTGGACTCGCTCTGCTCCCAACTCTAAGTGATTCTATGCAGTCAACTAACTAAGGACAGAAATGGAGACTTCATTTTGAATTCTATATTCTGCTACACAAAATGCATATGCAAAAAAGAAAACAAACAGCTTCACAACAGAATTTTAGAAAACAGCACGACTGAACCGCACTCAATAATACACAGTAAGTACTTCCTCTCCCCTCTCTGTGGTTTCAGTTCCCGCAGTCAACCGCGGTCCAAAAATATTAAATGGGAAATTCCAGATATTTTGAGAGTTCACATTTCACATAACTTTAATTACAGTAAATTGTTATAATTGTTCTGGTTTATTATTAGTTACTATTACTCTCTAATTGGTATGCATCGGAAAAAACATAGTATAAACGGGTTCAGTACCATATCTGGGTTCAGGTATCTGGGGGGGGCGTCTTAGAACACATTACCCACAGATAAGGGGGAACTACTGTATAAGGTTTTTGCATTTTCATAATACTTGGCAACCATAAATCAGCCCACCACCCAGCTTAGGGGGAGACTCAGCCATTGTTTTGGGGATAGAGAAATATGCTACCCCCTTGCCATTCCCCAAACCTTCTCTACTGGCTCCAGTCGTATACACAATTGCCATGAGAGAGGAGAGAGACCAGCTTAGCTGAGAAGCTGAACCCCTCCATATACAACCCGGGGGTCTCTACACCCACAGAACACAGGAGTTATTTTACAAGTAAAATTCTCACTTTCAGGAAAAGGAAAATAACTTGTCTGCCTAGGGGAGAAAACTAACATCTTAAATTCCTCTGTAAATTCATCATTGCTTACTGATGTGCACACTTTCTCTTTCTCTCTCTCTCTCTCTCTCTCTCTCTCTCTCTCTCTGTCTCTCTCTCTCCCTCCCTCCCTCCAACAGCAAGCCACTTGCCCAGCCATGCTGCGTGGGCATCCCACTGTCTCCATGACACATGCTCACAGATGCCCCCGATCCCAAGCAGCGAAGGCAGAGCAGCTGGCTAACGGGGAAAGTGGGAGAAGACACCTGAAAGAGAAATGAGAGGGAAGCAGAGCTTCTAAAGCTAAAAAGCAACAGCACACACCCCTGCTAAGAACTAAACAGTTTGACACATTTCACTGCCCTCAAAAAAATATACAAAAAAACCAGCACCATCCACTCATAAGTTTCCCAGTATATCTATCAAGCAAATGAGACAGAAAATCTAAAGATTATTTAAGTGGGGGGGGGGGGGGGAAGACTAGTGAAAACTGTACAGATGGCAACAGTGGGTTAATGTCCCGGAGCAAGGCTTTCTCTCAGCAAGTACAAATCTGAAATCATAATAAAGATGCTGAAGGATTTAGTCATGAGCCCTCCCCTCGGCCATCAGGAGGAATGGCAAAAATGTGGAGTGAGCGCTGGGAGCCAGAACAATTCCATGTTCCTTCTAACTGTGCAAAACATTTGCATTTAAAATGAGCAGCTCATCAGACCTTCCAAGAATGCCTGATACTCAGCTGCTAAGAAGCAAAGTGCTCCTCCATCACACCATCTCTCTCATGGCTTCAGTGCAGGGGAAGTAGCTGGGTTCCCTAGCAGGCTGACGCACACTTCTCGATAGCTTCATCTTCCAAGTCAGGTGTCCCTTTAATATAGTCAAATAGAGACAACCCTTAAAATGTAGTTAAATCACGATAACAAAACGTAACAGGGCTAAAAGGTACCTCCCTGGAGGTGACTAAAGTCCCCGTGAAGCAAACTTGCTTTCTACATAGTTTCACATTTGCCAGGAAATAAAGATTTGTGTGAGAACCGAAGGGAAAACTACCAGGAAAGTCGAAGGCTTTTCTTACTCAGCAACTTCGTGCGGAGTGCCAGGGCCAGAGGACTGTGAGAAGCCCAGCGGGGAGCAGGATGGAGGCGGGGTTCCAGCAGGAGGAAAACCCACCAGGGGACACCAGCCAGGGAGGTCACGGCTGAGACTCACAGGACCTGTAAATTAATAACCCTGCCTCCAGGCACCCATATCCAAAAACAGAACAGTGATTTTTGAAGGGAAGGAGGGAGAGAGGGAGGAGGGCTCCTGAGGGGAATACCAGAGTGCGCCTCACAATTCCTCAGCCACCAGAGGTGGGGTCAGAAAGAGGGGAAGTCGGTGGGTGGCTCGCGCCTTGCTCCAAAAGAGGCACAGTGTTAAGTGGTCTGTTAAATACAGAAAAGCTTTTATCTTCCTTACTCACTAATAACATGATGACGTGGAAAGAAATGCTACCAAAACATCCATAGAAGTTCAGAAAAGGGTTACCGGAGCCGTGGGGCTGGGGGAAAGGCAAGAGGCACCCCCGTCCTGAAGGGGAACCACTACTCCAACCAGCCACAGGGCTCCCGTGGCCACGGCCATCCGCCGGGCTGCACAACACAGAGAGGGTTCTTGGAGTCTGAAGTTGCCTGAGTGTCTCCTTCCACATCCTCCCTCCTCCTGGGGGCGTCTGCTCTGCGGTCAGGAGAGTGTTTCACCAGAGCTAGAAGATTTCCTAACAAGGGCATTTTAATTAAAGATGAGACACAAGGCTCTACAAGAAAGAGAGAGAAGTCACCAGAGGATGCTGTCCAGCCTGCAGCCTCCATGTGGTCCCCATTCCCACCAGAGCCTGGCACCAGGCTGGCTTTGCATTCGATGGTGCCGCAAAGGGGGCCGGACCAACTGGCAAGAGCCACAGCTCAGGGCCATTTCTTCCTGCCTCCAGAACCACCCCACCCTCCTCCTAAAGACAGAGTGCCCCCGCTGCCTGAGCAGGCGTCCTGCACCCCCGAGGCACCCCACGTCTCTGTCATCCGTGCCTAGTAATTTCCCAGGCTGGGAAGCTGGATCCTGAGGGACTGGGAAGATGAGTCACTGGCTAAACACCAGGAGCCCAATGAGCACTGCTGGTTTCCAAAACAACTGCTGGTTCCCTACCAACGCAGGGACTGGCCAGCCAACTCCACGGCTTCCCTTACCTGGACCTCACGGGCTTTCAGGAGACCAAGCGCCGGCTGCGGACAGCACAGAGCGTAGTCACAGCGCATGTCGCCTGGCCCTCCCTGGGGACTTCTGTGCAACAATCCACAGCAGGCTCCTTCTATCATTAGTTGCACTTAAAAGACCAAAAAACATCCCCCTCCTGACTCCCACGAAGAAAAGTGTCCCAGGCCATTACTTCATTAGCTTGGGTAGGGTCTAGCCAACACTTGGACTTTTTTTTTTTTTTTGTTAATCAAGACTCACGAGAGGGTATTTTTCCATTTATTTATTTATTAGAGACAGTGGAAGGGAGGGAAGGAAAGAGAGAAACATGTCAAAGTGAGAGAGATTAACTGCCCCCTACATGACCCCGACTGCATGACCCCAACCAGCAACCCAGGTACATGCCCTTGACCAGAATTGAATCCTCAACACTTTGGTCCATGGGCCCATGCTCTAATCACTGAACCAAATCAGCCAGGGCAACTCTTGGACTTTTCCATGCTGACCAGGCCACCCTTGAGCCAGCAGGTACCGCCATCGGAGCCTCTGCCCATGCTCCTCCCTCTGCAAGAGTACACCTTCCCCAGGCCGTCACCGGGCTGGCTGGCTCTCACCCGTCAAGGCTGTTTGACTGTCATCTCTGTAGAGGCCCATCCACAATAGCTGCCCCCTCTCCCTGGCACTCCCCCAACCAAGCCTTGCTCCTCTTGCTCCCTGCTGTCACCCCAGGGCTGGCACAAAGCTGGTCCCACAGAGAACCCCAGTAACTCTTTACTCAAGGAACAGATGCACTAGAAAAAGCAAATCAAAACATATCTGAAATACTCCTCCTAGATATAAACCCACCCACATCAAAAGGCACTATAAGGATAACCACATGAAAGGAAAGAATAGGGGGTCTATCCTGGCTACTCCAAGCAGGAAGGAACAGATGAGAGAGAACTGCCCGACGCCAAGCAGTGAAGTGGTAAAATGTGACTTGGCTACCCTCCCTCGAGCCAGCCCAGGGCTCCTTCACCTGGCAACTAGCCCCACAAAAGTGCAGGCAAGCGTTGGTCTATGCACACGCCCGCACACCTTCCCTCTGTCAGGTCCCTCAGCTTGTCATGGCTTTATCATTGAATGACAACAGAAAGCACCAACGCCAGCCAGCCAGCCGCCTGCCCCACTAACTCCGTCTACCTGGGAGGCAGGTCATTTGAAAAGTGAGGTCTAACCCCCAAGGAACACAAGGCCCAGCTCCTCTGCAGTCAGCCATGTCTGTCTTAAAGAATTTGCAGCTCAAAAATCTCCAGGAAACCCCAAGGAGATCCCCCTTTGCCAAGGGTAGACAGTGCCATGGGCAAGCTAGACAGCAGGTCATATATTCACAGGCTGCAAGACTTAGTTTCTGAGGCATGACATCCTACCGTCAAACCATCTCCCACCCTGAACCGCCACCTCACAGCTTCGTGACCTAACGCTAGGATGTCAAGGAGCCCTGTACACCCTCTACCCTGCCAGAGGACAGAAGGAGGGGACACAGCTAGGAAGAGCTGGGCAGTGAGACAATGTCTCCAACAATACCCTGGGGCGATGCCAAGCCCCACTGACAGAAATGGCCATAAAAGTCTGTCCTTCCAGTCTCCCAGGGAGATCAGAGCCTCCGAAAGCACCCTGACTATGTGATAAGCCCTCGTTCCCGTCCCCAACACTGGGAATCTAAAATTAGCCAGAAGAAGCGTGTGCTCAGCCCCGTCTCCTGCACTGCACCTGATAAGTGTCACTACCTCCTTTGGCAATAACTCGTCTTGGGGAGTGCTATAAATACCACCAACGCTACCCAACGTGCATCATGAATACCAGGAATAGTTTCAGGGTTTCCAGGCACTGGCTATGTGACAAGGGTGTCAAATTCAAAGTCGCCTGTGCAAGACGCAGACCCAGAGCACACACAAATCCCTGGGGCTCAACCCTGCATTCTGCACTGTGGGGAGGAGCTGCTCAAAAGCACCCGCCCCCAGGGCGCTGGAGCTGCTCAGCTCTTGTCAGATCACTAGGAAGTGGGGAGGCGAAGGACATGGTTGGAAGGTACAGAAAAGGACAAGGAGGACTTTAGCCTTCCTAGATACTTAGATGTTATTCAGAGCTTTCGAGGGGTGGTGCCTTTGCAAACAGAGGGCTGGAGGGGAAGCAGGTATTGATGGGGTGATCTGATCCCAGGCTGCTGGTATTATCTCCCCTGAAGCCTACATGCAGAGGGGGCTTTAATGGATGTTTATGGAATGAGATCTTCAGTTCTCTGAGCTTTAGGGTCCCACAACTGCAGAGACCTAATCCCCAGGAGCTGGGCTGCAATGCTATGAACAAGGGAGTTGCCAAAAAGCAGAGCACCAGCCGCGACACCCCTGGACCTGGGGGAATGTAGATCCATGCAGGAGCAGGAGGGATGGCAGAAAGGGAGCAGTCCCAGGAGAAGAGGGGTCACTGCAGTAAGGATCCCAGAGGCAAAGGGAGAGAGGGTGTTAGGAGAAGAGGGTGACAAACAGCAAGAAGAGCAAGGCAGCCGGGGACGAGGGACCTGGCGACCCGCTGTGCGAGCTGGCCCCCACGGCTGTTGGCGGCCTTCCAGATGGCGCTCCAGTCCAGCGGTGCCTGCAGGAGTTGACATACAGGGACAGAGTATAGCTTACTCTTTGTTGAAGTTTGCTAACTGACAACTAACTTGACAAGTGGCAAAAAAGAAGAAGAAAATCCCACCCCATCCAGTTCACAGCCGCCATCTTTTCACAACGTTTGTGCCACCTGATCTCCTCCCGCTGTGCCTTCCCCCCTCCGGTCTCTGCTCACGCGCCTCTGCCACCCGGACGCCCTGGGTCTGCTGACGCCTCGCAGAACTCTCAGGGCCCTGGAGCGGCAGGTCCTGCACCCCCGAGGTCCCGCCCGGCCCTGCCCCTCCCCTGCTGGGTGCCCCTCCCCGAACTGGACCCTGCCCCGTCTCATCACAGACCCTGCAGCGGAGGCAGGGTCTCACTGCTTCTGTGTCTCTCTCACCAGATGCCATAACCCTCTGCCCACGACAGACCCTCAAAAAAAAAAGCAGTAAATAAGGCTGTTTGGTTTAAAAACAGTTAATTCCCTTCCTCTTTTCCTCAAATTATTTGTGCTTAGTAACAGACATAACTGCCCACACACCACTCCTATGTCAGATACCTCCCCAGCATGTATGACTCTGTCAGCCCCTGGGGGAAAACAGAAGCAGGGAAGGAATCTGCCTAAAGGGACTGGCGGGTGTGAGGGCGGAGGGAAGACAAGGTGCTGAGGCTCTCTCTTCTCTCCCCCTGGCCCCCAGCCTGGTCCCACACGGTCAGAGGAAGGCAGGGAGGGCCTTGGGAAGAAGGCTCTGGACGCCACCTCAGACCTTTATCCCACGGAGCTCAGTCCTTACCAGGCTACCCTGGGCTGAATAAAGGAAACCAGTCTTCTGGGGTCCATGATGCCAAACTAAGGAGCTGGACTTCAGTGCTCAGGACTAGACCCGCCTTGTCCACGCCCTGCCCTCCCTGCGTCAAGCTGACGTCCCACAGAGGCAGGGCAGACAGAGCACACCCCACTTTTGAAACATTTGCTCAGAGGCTTCTGCCAAACACCCACCCTAACAATTATACCTAAAAAAGATCCCACACTCCATGAAGGTGTCTCCACCTGGGATCCCCAAGTTCACACTGAGGCTCCTGGCCAGAGAGTCACCCAGAGATGTGATGACAACCAGGAGACAGACCCCCAGTTGCCATTCATCACAGCCAACCCGACTCCCCCAGTAAGCCTGGATGCCAGAAGCATATGCATTAAAATGTCAGGGCCTGGCCTCCCCCGTGTGTGGGGCAGCTATCAAAGCCCACCCCCCCCCCCCGGGGTCCGGGAGGCCTCCCTTCTTCCATTTCTGCCCCCCCCCCCCACACACACACACACACACGCTGGCGTGAGGAGTGCCCTACAAACTGACAACTGTGGGAAGGGAACATCCGGAGTACAATCAGAGTGAGTCATTAAATATTGCACAGTCCCTTGGGGAAGGAAAAAGCCAAAATGGACCACAAAATTACTAGGGCTTCCAAACCCCAAAATAAAGTACGTACGCCGTTGCTGTGTTGTGTATACCTTGTCCTTGGAGCCCAGGAGGCCCTTCTGCGGGCAGCCCCTCGGTGCTCCCTCAGGCTGCTGGGGGTCAGCCATCACATCACAGGGTGGGCCTGACCCCTGGAGACTAGCACCAAACACCGATGTTCTCCACCTACCCATCAGCAGCTCAGGAAGGGCTCACACTGTTCACAAACCCTAAAAACTATCCTTTTCTGTCCACTACAACACTGGGGAGAAAGCGAACCAGCCCCAGGGACCTAAATCCAAGAGGGGGTGTTCAGTGAAGACCGACCCACGGAGGAAAGGATGACTCTGCCAGCCTGAGTACTCAGGGCAAACTCTCAGCATCTGTTGCATTTCTTTGACTTCTCACATGGAAGTGGATTCAAAGCACCACCAAACTGAATCAAGGCGAGGCTCTCTGACCGTTCACCAGGAAGGGACCAGAGGGAAACTTAGAGTCGAGTTTCAGTTTTTCACACTGCAAAAAACCACCTCTGACAGCTGGCTCGGTCAGTCAACCAGACAGACCACGGCCGGGCAGACATGCAGCTTTTGCCTCCCCGCCAGTCCCCCTGCTAGCGGTTGGGTAGCCAACCTGCACAAGCATCAGCAACCTTGGATCGGGGCTCCCACTTTGGGTACATGCCATGTGCAGGTCATATTTTGACTAGCAGGTACTTTTTGCCTCTTTATCTACAGACACAATAGATAGATTATTACTTTAAAATCCTACTTTTAGGGTCCAAATTTTGAATATTCTACCAAAAGTAGGTTGACAATGCCAAGTCCCCCAATACTCCCACCCCCCATCATACAGCCACTTTGTGTTCACCAACGGGTTGCCCAGGGTTAGCAAATAAAAATACAGGATACCTGTTTAAATTTGACTTGCAAAGAAACCACAACTAATTCATCAGTATAAGTATATCCCGTGTAATATTTGGGACCTATTTATACTAAAATTAGTCACTGTTTATCTGAGATTTAAATTCAACTGGGCATCCTGTGCTTTATCTGGCAACCCTAGTTCAACATTCAGAAGAACACGCTGAGGCCTGAGAACAGCTGGAAGCGAACTTCATGGGCCCCAGCTGTCAGCTCATTCCACCCAGAGGATCAGCTAAAACAGCGCACTGGCCCGGCTGCCCCGGACAACAAGGACAGGCAGAGGGAGGGGCAGGGCTGCGTCCAGAGAGGAAAGTCAAGTCCATTCATCTCCACTTCCCTCAGAGAGCTTACTGAAAACCTCAACCGAGAAAAATGTGAACTTAAACACAAGCCAGATACCAAAGGGCAAATCTTTTATAAGTCCACTTATGTAAGGTACAGAGTACACAAAATCATCAAGACAGAAAGGAAACTGGTGGTTGCTGGGGGCCGGGGGGAGGTAGAGTTAGTATTGAAAGGGTGCAGAGTTGTAGTTTAATGACAATGTTCTGGAGATGGAGGTTGTGAAACAATGTGAGTGTGCTTAATGCCACTGTACACTTAAAAATGACTAACAAGGCCAGTCGGTGTGGCTCAGTGGATTATGCCTCATCCCATGGACTGAGAGGTCCCAGTTCGATTCCTGGTCAGGGCACGTGCCTGGGTTTGAGGCAAGATCCCCAGTGGGGGCCATGCAGGAGGCAGCCGATCGATGTTTCTCTCTCACATGGATGTTTCTCTCTCTCCTTTCCTCTCTCTCTAAAAAAAAAAAAAAAATCAATAAAAACATATTTTTAAAAAATGACAGGGCTCGCTTCGGCAGCACATATACTAAAATTGGAATGATACAGAGAAAATTAGCATGGCCCCTGCACAAGGATGACACGCAAATTCATGAAACGTTCCATATTTTTACCCGTGAATCCATAAAAATCCTAGAAGAAAATGTAGGCAACAAAATTTCGGACATCATACGCAGCAGAATTTTCACTGATACATCACCTAAGGCAACAGAAACAAAGGAAACAATGAACACATGGGACTACATCAAACTGAAAGCTTCTGCACAGCAAAGGATACAATCATCAAAATGGAAAGGCAACCCACTGTAAGGGAGAACATCATTGCCAATGATATATCAGATAAGGGTTAATTTCCTAAATATATAGAGTGCTCATACAACTCAACAAAGGGAGACAAAGAACCCAATTAAAAAAATGGACAGAGGAACTAAATAGACACCTCTCCAAACAGGACATACAAATGGCCAAGAGACATATGAAGAAATGCTCAACATCACTAATCATCAGAGAGATGCAAATTAAAATGACTATGAGGTATCACCTCACACCTGTCAGAATGGCCGCCATCAACACATCATCAAACAACAAGTGTTGGCGAGGGTGTTGAGAAAAGGAGACTCTAGTACACTGCTGGTGGGAATGCAGACTGGTGCAGCCACTATGGAAAACAATATGGTGTTACCTCGAAAAATTAAAAATTGAACTGCCATTTGATCCAGTGATCCCACTTCTAGGAATATACCCTAAGAAGCCTGAAACACCAATCAGAAAGAATATATGTGCCCCTATGTTCATAGCAGCACTATTTACAATAGCTAAGATCTGGAAACAGCCCAAATGTCCATCAGTAGACAAATGGATAAAAAGGCTGTGGTACATATACACAATGGAGTACTATGCAGCTGTAAGAAAGAAAGATCTCTTATCCTTTGAGACAACATGGAGGGACCTGGAAAGTATTATCCTAAGCAAGGCAAGGCAAGCAGAGAAAGACAAATATCACATGATCTCACTTATTTGTGGAATATAATGAACATAACAGTCTGAGGAATTGGGTAGACCCAGAGATGTGGAAGTAGGGTACAGACTGACAACCCTCAGAAGAGGGAGTGGTGGAGGGGAGGGAAGAGATAAACCACAGAACTTATATGCATGTACACATAACCGATGGGCACAGATAACAAAGATGGGTATGGGGTGGGGAGAATGGGGAGGAGGGTGTCAATGGGGGAAAAAAGGAGAAATATCTGTAACAAAAATAAATAAAAAATTTTAATTAAAAAAAAAAATGACTAACATGCTAAATGTTATGTGATGTCTATTTTACTGCAAATTTTTTTAAACTAGCCAATTTTCTTCTCATTTTCAGTTTAGCTAGGCTTTTCCCTCTCAAGTCTAATGCATCTCTAACTTCATGCTACATGTATCCATCCACTAAGAACCTTACCGTTTACGAGGAAATCGTACCAGCAAGACACAGATGGAAAGACCAAGGAGGAGGAGGTATGCTGCTCCTATACCCACCTGTGGTCCCACCTGTCCAGGCCTCGGAGCTCCCTGCAGAAGCATCTCTCTCTCTCTCTCTCTCTCTCTCTCTCTCTCTCTCTCTCTCCCTCCCTCCCTCCCTCCCTCCCTCCCCCCTCCCTTCCTCGAGTTCTAAGGGCCCTGTCCTCATCCTATGCTCAGCTTTCAACAGGCTCAAGAAACCTTCCAGTCACAAAATTCAAGAGTCAAGAAAGCTCATCCCCACAGGCTTCAGGGAGCTGCCAGGCTGGTGGAAGCCAGCTCGCTGACCTCACACCATCTCGCAAGTGGGACAACTCCCTTTTGGAGAGAAGCAACCAGGCCTGAGGGCTCTGAACTCGCCTTCTGGCAAATGAAAAATAGATGAAGGATGATGAAGAGAAAAGAAAAGCACACGTTTGATTTCTTTTGGACCCAGACGGAGTTCTTTCCCATCCCCTCACACAGGATATGCTGTGTACGCACTCCAACTCTGAAGCGCCAAATAAACATCTGACCTCAAGTCGCAGGTCACCTGCCTTGGAGGGAGTTAGACACAAAACAAGATCTGGGAACTCTGACATGTACAGTGAAAAAATATAGCCAAGACAGAGTCAAGGGCTAGAAAGTATTCTTGAAGCCCACCAACCTCTGAAAGGGTTCCAAGGTTGGTTAGAGGCAGTAGGGAAGGGTCCCCCACTCAGCCCAGGTTAGTCCCTGGCCCAATACCAGGGTGTGTAGACAACTCCTCTTAGGAACCCAGATTCTCCTCAGTCCTTACCTGCCCAACCCGACCTGGCCAGACTGCTAAATGGCCACACGACTCCTCACACCACACACCAGACTCTGGGGCAGGTGGTGGCACACGCGGGTGAGCTTGACAGAGGTTCTGTAACCTCCCTCTGCCTCAGAATCACACCAGTGATTCCTGTTTCACCTCCACACCACCCGAGTCCACTCAAGGCTGGAATTCAGGCTTGGCAAGTACCCCAGATATATATGTTTTTAAAAAGAGCTTTAAAACATGTTACAAGGGCTATTAATGATGTGGGGAATGTTCACAAGATAATTCTGGGGCACAGCTGAGTACCTAGCTGTGTGTTCTGTCGGGGTCTAAGCTGGATACGCATTTATATACAAATTGAACCTGCTCCCTGGTTAACTTAAGGAGTAAGTCTTCGATGAACCCCCACCACGTCTGCATGCACCTGCGCACTGAGCTATAACACTGTAGTGCCTCTGGAGGCTCCCGTCTCCACCCCGTCTGAGAGCAGGATCTGGCATCCAAGGGAAGAGGGTGGTTGACGGGGAAAAGAGGGTTCTAGCCAGGGGTCTTTTCTGAATCAAAGCTGGAAAGTGAGGATGGATCAGCTGAAAGGCTGGCTGGCCAGAGATTCTGCAGGAAATGGTAGGAAACAATGTTAGAATGGTGAGTTGGGGTCCAGCTACAGAGGCCCCGGGGCCACCGAAGGCTGTGAGCAGCGGCTCACAAGTGACTGTGTGGCAGAACTCCACAGGGAACCCGAATCCTGTCACAGCCACGGACAGGGGAGACATGGCGAGGAGGGGGTGTTGTGATCAAATCAGAAAACGACAAACAAAACCATGGCGCCATGCCCCTTTGGTTATGAATACTAAGCCTAGAAATACAGCCACTTCCCAATTTCCTCTTGTCCTTTCCACACACAGCGTCGGCCAAGGTTCCGTTTATCTCTGCTCTGAAGGGGATCTGGCACTGCAGGACCGGTGGCTACGGACACTGGACTGCTCCTCATCCAGCAGGTGGTATTATTTCTGAACTCCCTGCCATCAGCCACCCCCCTTCTTTCGTCCTCTCGAGCACCCACATCGCCCCACAGCCCCTGGAAGGAGAGGGCAGAGTAGAAGGAAGAATACCAGCATCAGGGCCAAACTGTGGTACAGACCATCCTTCAGGAGCAAAGAATTCAGATACGCATGAGACTTCCACAGACCCCTTCCTGGAACGCTGCAGCACCAGCGCCCCCCACGTGCCAGCCACCGGCCTCCTGACCCCCTCTACAAGAGGCGGTGTATCTCTAAGGCTCCTCTTGATAACTTAAGCCACTTCATTTCAGGCCTTGAAAGCGAATGCTCTGTGACACTGTTTTTCCTACTGCCAAAGAGTTTAATAACCAGCATTCAATACCTTATATTAAAATCAGTTATCATCTTTGCTACACATGAAAAGCCAATTTCCCCCTAGACCACAAAGCTGAGGCACTATCCAGGGATGCGAAAAGAAAAAGAAGCTGGTTGCCCTGCAAAATTATGCAAATAATGCCCTCTCTCCCTGAAGAGAAAAGACCCCAACCCACCCCAGACAAATAAAGGAGAAGAAATTGAAAAAGAACGCTCCAGCTTAGTCATCTGCTAATAGGATAAGTTAAGTTGCATTTTAACATTTACACTAGATCAGTACTTGGGTTCAGGTGTTGGGCTTTTCAAGTACTTTCTTGCTTTACATCTGGAAAAATTGACTGGTGACTCCAGAGACTCCTCCCTGAATTATTATTCCTAACAACCAAAGCTTATTTCTAATATTCTGTAGCTGTTAAACAGCTTGCTGCTGTTTAAGAAACACACACACAACAAAAGCATCTGATTAAAACTAAGCTGTACCATGTGATTGAAACATGTCTTTTCCTCCCATTGATTTCAAGTGTTCTAGCCCTTAATCAAAAGTAATCAACCTGTCATCTGTCTGTAATGAATAATTCCACATGGGTTTTAGGAAATAAACATATGACAGAGGGCACCGGAGGGGCAAGCAAACACACAGAACGGGGAGCCACAGCCCCATCCGGCTGTCCGGCGGCGGCGCACGCAGCTCTTCCCTCCCCGCCGCGCACTAACTGGATTATGCGTTTCTGTGACTGCATTTGCAAATGCGTGACTTAATTCAATCACTGCTACCTAATTCTATAAAGACTTGGGATGTACTTGTTTGAGGGAAGCTATATGGAATTAGGGCCTTCACTGCTGTGGGCCTGGAGTCTATAGCACTCAGAGCTCCTAGGTCTTTCCCGGGGCAACTCTGGACCCAAGGGGTTCAATGGGATCTAATGTAAGGTAGGTCTATGCAGGCTTATTGAGCCCAACCAGAGCCAGGCTGGTTTAGCTCCAGGTTCACCACCTATACCCATGGCCTTGAACCTCATAGAAAATGAGATTCCTTGGCCCCTCTCACCAGCACTCTGCTTCAGTAGCCACAGGGAAGGGTAACCCCACGTAGCTCAGTGCAGCCAGTCCCTGGGGCAGCTTCGGCAGCTCAGTTCTGGCCCACTATGGGCGAGGAGCAGCCAGGTTCTACTCTGGTGCCATGAGCCCCTCATGGGAGCACATTAGAAAAGCGCGGGGCTAGAAATCCGCTTGTTGCTATTGACTATAGCGGGAGCAGACCCAGAAAAGCACAAAGAAACCAGAAGTGAGTTTCCCTAGTACTCTCAAGGTATTTGGAACTTGATGTCAAAGGAGCACTTCTGAGAAGGGTGAGCCTAAGACTTGGAAGAAAAGTACTGGGGGTCCGTTGCACCATTCCATTCACTTTCCTTGACAACTCAGCCATAGGCCAGTTTCCACATATGCCTGCCTCCGCTGCAGCTATGCAAATCCACCCCAGCGTCCAGACCCAGTCCAAACCCCACCATCTCCTTAGAACTCCCGGACGCCCAGCCTTGAAGACACAACTCTCCACGTACAACTCCTAACATACTTATCATTGATACCAACTTGCCAGATTGTATTCCATTCAGTTAGTTAATAGACTATGATTAAAAAATAAATAAAAAATAAAAACCTAAGGGCTTGCTGGACTCTAAAGTCTGGAAACCAGAGATTATGCAGATGTGCATTCATTGTGGAGTTTAAGATAAGTAAAATGTTTAATTTTGTTGGACCCAGCATTTTTTAAACTCAACTGACCTAGGGAACGGAAACCTATTACCATCTTACAGAACTGATGATCCACAGAAGAGTTTGGGGAATGCTGACCTAACAGTTCATCTAACAATTACATCACATCTTTAGTTTGCTTTTTAATTGACTTGAACAGTTACTTGATCTTTCGTTACTCTGTGCATTTGCATATTAAGTAGAATATGTGTTTGAACTGGGAGCATGTCTTCTATGTCTTCGACTTTCCAGCAGCCCCAGTCCAGCCCCAATAGAGAAGAGATACTCAAGAAATTTTTTTTAATTTGAAAGTGTTAGATCTGATGTTGAAAACTACATATGTGTCTTAGAATTCACACTTTTAAAAACCTCAGAGATCAACTAAGCATTCACTCATTTTTTTATATAAGGAAACTGAAACCCACAGATGTAAAATGGATTGTCCGAAGTCACAAAAAATTAATAAAAGAACCATGACTAGATCTCAGGTCTTCCAACTCCTCCTGTAATTTAAGGAAGCCTGTTCCTTCTCTCAGCCTCTGCCTGGTTTTCTAGCAGGCAAAGGAAGAGAGGTAAAGGAAAACTCTAGCGAGTTGAATGCCACAGGCTATTATGACACAATCATACCTAGTCCAAGGCATTGAACACAGCAATGAGATCCAATAAGCCCCAGAACTCACTAAACAGGAGTTAGGCACTCTGTGAAAATTCCAGAATATCTATGAGGAGTTTAAAGCGTCAGAGTTTGATATCAAGAATATCAAGAAAAGACTGACATTTGCCATTTGTAGAGCTAAATATAACATGTGACTATTATCTCCTGGAACATCATGTTAAAAATGTCAGCATTGCCCTGGCTGGTTTGGCTCAGCGGTTAGAGCGTCGGCCTGCGGTCCAGAGAGACTCGGGTTCGGTTCCCGCTAAGGGCACGTACCTTGGTTGCAGTTTGTCCCCGGCCCTGGTTGAGTCGTGCGGGTGGCAGCCACTCGATGTGTCCCTTACACATCGATGTTTCTCTCTCTCCCTCCCACTCTGTCTGAACAAAAAATGGAAAAAGGTCCTCAGGTGAGAATAAAAAAAATGTCAGTACTTACTTCGTAGAGCTACATTTACATGTCAAGCATGATTATATCAAGCAAATGCTACTTAAGTGTGTAAGGTATGTGTCATGTGCACACATAAGCACATACATGTGGGAATCTCTGCTCACTCCTAATGGTGTCCAATAATAAAATCATGACACCTCAGCCTCACTGCAGGAAATGCCTTGTCATCCCGAGTTTAGTGACTTAACCAGTAACCAGTAGCAACCATTCCAACATGGCTCACAGGCAGTGGTGACACATTAGTGAGTCAGGTCACTGCGGTTAAGAACTGTTGACTTAACTAGTCACTAATAGCCTTATGCTGGTGTTGGAAATAGAGATAAAGTAAAGATGACTAAGAAATGATAGTTCTTTAAAAAGAAATAGGTTGATTCAAAATCTACATTATCACATTTAATGGGGTAAATTATATACTATGGAACTATTCACAAATTTGTTAATTCGCAAAACCTCTAAGACAAAGGCCTTATAAAAATCAAGATTACTTACTGCTATGCTTCTTTTATGAAATCTCTCTTACTTTATGGTCAAGAACACCACTCACAGGGTCGGGCCATCTAAGGACTTGGTCAACTCCATGGACATAGCTAAGGTAACCAAAGACCTCAAGTCATTAAAGACAAAAGCTATTTCTCAGACCTCCTGATCTGTCCTCCCAGCAATGCCTATAATTTTTTTTTTATCCTCACTTGAGGACATTTTTCCATTTTTTGTTCAGACAGAGTGGGAGGGAGAGAGAGGAAGAGAGAGAGAGAGAGAGAAACATTACAATCGAGGTACGCGCACCTAGCGGGAACCGAACCCAGGTCTCTCTAGACTGCAGGCCGACGCTCTAACTGCTGAGCCAAACTGGTCAGGACTATTATTCTTAACCTCGCCCACCTTCTCAACACTCTCTCCTCACCCTGGCCACACCTTCTTAGTCTCTTTTGCAGGTTCACCCTGCTCCATCACCCCATTAACTGTGAAGGTCCCTCCAAGGCTCACATCAGTAGGCCCTCAAGACAGGTATTGTTGTTGTTGTTTTTTACTGGATGGTGAATTCTGTTAACAATGAAGGATGAACTGCTATGAACCAGATTCCCGCGTGATCCCCAGACTCTCCAACCGTACATGACAATGAGCACTGGACCTTCACACCCTCTTCTCTCCTCTTCCCAGTGTGTCTTAATCTTTTTGTGTTAGGGTTAGGAACTTCAGTGGACTTTGATTCCTGCTCTTTTGAGGTATCGCTCAGAATGAAAATTGCTGAATAGGAAAATAAATCTCCCTTTATAATTTTAATAAAAAGTTCATTCATATGCCAACAGACTTTCCTTTTGCCCAAGTTTTAACATCAACAAAGGATATGGAACTTTCACCAACAAAGGTCACAGTCCAACAGAAATTGTTCATTGTGATAAAACAAACTGCAGTTTTATGTTAGAACCAGTTAGGGAAGCAGGAAAGGCATGGACAGAAATCTAACGCTGCAATCAAAAGAAATACTAGAGGTCATTTCTAAAACTCGCCTTTTAAAGACTAAATATAACAAATTATTGACTTTGGTAGGCTGAGTATGGGCCCCCAAAGATATCTGCATCCTACTCCCTGAATCCTGTGAGTATGTTACCTTATGTCCCCCTATGGCAAAAGGGACTCTGGAGACGTGATTGAAGACCTTGGAATGATGAGTTTATCCTGCATTATCTAGGTGGGCCCAATGTAATCACAAGGTCCTTAAAAGAAGGGTCAATGCCCTGACCGGTTTGGCTCAGCTGTTAGAGCGTCAGCCCACGGACTAGAGACTCCCGGGTTCGGTTCCCACTAAGGGCACATACCTCGGTTGAGGTTTGTCCCCAGCCCCAGTTGGGGTCGTGGGGGTGGCAACCAGTCAATGTCTCTCTCTCACATCGATGTTTCTCTCTCTCTTCCTCCCTCTTTCCCTCCAGCTCTATCTGAACATAAATGCAAGGGTGTCTTCGAGTGAGGGTTAAAAAAAAAAAAAGGGGACAATGCCCTGGCAGGTTTGGCTCAGCCACTGGACAGTCAGACCACTGAAGTGTCTCAGGTTCGATTCCAGTCAAGGGCACGTACCTCGGTTGCAGTTTATCCCCGTCCCTGGTCGGAGCTGTGCAGGAGGCAGTCAATCGATGTGTCTCTTTCACAACGATGTTTCTCTCTTTCTCTCTCTCTCCCTGCCTCCTACTCTATCTGAAGATAAATGGAAAAGTATCCTCAGGTGAGGATTAAAAAAAAGAAAGAAAGAAAGGTCGAGGTCAGAAAGATGTAATGGTGGAAGCAGAGGACAGAGATCAAGCTCGGAAGATGCTATGCTGTTGGGGCTGAAGATTCAAGAATGAGCCACAAGCCAAGGAATGCTAGTGGCTTGGAAGGAGAAGAAATACCGTCTCCTCCAGAGCCTCCAAAGGAACCTAGCCCTGCTGACACCTTGATTTTAGAACTTCTGACTTCCAGAACTACAGAGAAATCTGTGTTGGTTTAAACTACTAAGTTTGTGGTAATTTGTTACAGTAGCAAAATGTTTTATTTTGACTTCAAAGGTTGAGTACATATCTGAAATATTTAAGGTCATTTCCAATAAGAAAAACATAACTTTTCCTCTGGGAGGCAGGAAGTATCAAATCTATTTTTCAGAAGAAAAGAAGTACTTTAATAAAATAACAATTCCACCTTGTCAGCCTTGCATGTGAACATTGTTTGAAGATGTCTGAAGTCATTTATGCCTTCGTGTGACCATGCATCACCTCCTGATACTGTCATCTGCTCCTGGAGTCAATTAAGCTAGAAGTCAGGTCCTGCCTGTGGGCAAGTTTGCAGATTCCATGGTGTACATACTCTCACCACAGGCGATTCAAGCTCCCAACATGTCACTGAAGACCACACTGAAAAGAGATGCAGTCAGGTGAGCCTGTGTCGGCCAGCTGGGCCGTTGAATCCATAATTTTGTGATTCACAGGATACTTAATATATGCCCCATTCTGAGAAATGATGGGGGGTACTATGAGACTCTTTTGCAAAGAAAGTATTCTATAAATAAAATTTTGGGGAAAAAAGTAATAGATCCCTCTACTCAGACAGTCATACATTTGAGGCTCTGACAAGTTCTGCTGTTCATCAAAAAGCCCAACTGTCATAGTTAATTAATCTCAGTGTTTTGCACTTACATTGAGGGGTGGGTTCACCTGAAGCTCACCCAAGTTAGAAAGCCTGTTTTAGGAGAAAGTACAAAATTGGGAGCAGGACTTGGATGGACCCCGTATGTGAGAAGTTCTGAAACTTCAGCTTCTTCCTAGCTTCATGGCCAATTCAACCCTGTGTGTATTGTAACCCTTTGCACTTACCAACCCTAGTTCAATGGAACACACATCAGGAAATGCTGTCCGAGAGTATGAATGTGAAAAGGGCAGGAAACTGAGAAAGCACTGTTGAACAAGCTATCTATTATATGCCAATGTGTCCATAACCAGAACCTAGGTTTGTTTCCATGGGCCATTTTCCAAAAGACAGAAATAGCCTTGTTTTATAGACTGCTTCCTTCAGGAAGGTATTCACTGCAATAGTCATTCATTCATGCTTTCAACATTTGCTGAGCACCACATGGGGAGGATACACAAATGGCTGAAGTTGTCCTGGCTAGTTTGCTCAGCGGTTAGAGCATCAGCCTGCAGACCAAGGGTTGTGGATTCTATTCCCAGTCAAGGGCATATACCTGAGTGGCAGGTTCAATCTCCAGCCCCAGTTAGGGTTGTGTGGGAGGCAATTGATGTGTCTCTCTCACATCAATGTTTCTCTCTCTCCCTCCCACTCTATCTAAAATCAATGGAAAAATATCCTCCAATGAGGATTGTTTAAAAAAGAAATTGCCTCAAGGGCTAAACTGCTAAAGGGATACGAGATGTGTCCTGTGTCACATACTGCTCCGGGCACATGCAGGTCCATGTTGGAAGAGAAGTATCAATCCCAAGGAGAAGCAGGGTGGTCAGTAGTTCCTGCTGTGGTGATCCAGGAGGCCATGGCTATGAGCAAGACAGGGACTGGGGTTGTGGGGGTAGGAGAAAATAAAAAGGTTGCCGTGGAAACACTCTCCAGAGCAGAGGACAGCCAGCACTGTCCTCGGGCACAAGCATCTACCATCCTTTAGGCTAGGGGGTCTATTTCCAGAAGAATAAAACAAAGCTCTGCCGTTCAGGTATATTACGGATCTGCAGACAGGACCATGCTTGCCAGGTTCGAGATATATCTCACCAAGGAATGGAAGTCACCCTACCTGCTTACACCTGTGACATGGAGAGGTAAAGATATGCAAGAATCAGGGACAATTTAGTCTCTGGCTCATGTTTAAATGCAGGGTGTACCATAAACAATGTTTTAGTTCTGCATTAGATGCCAAAATTTAAGTTACATACTACCTCTGAGAGGTGGAATCAAGTTCAAGAGAGGCCCAAAAAGACTTAAAGGACAGGAAGACATGCGAGATAGAGGAGACGGTTATGCAAAGGCATAAAGCTGAGAGTGAACCTGGGACAGACAGCGCAGGGTCTGACACATAGTGGGTTCTTTATGAACATCGTGGTCATAACATCTTGTTCAACAGCATGTTGTATGAGTACATATGAATGAGTCTATACTGAGTGAATGAAGAGACCATACAGGTTACCTTGCCATGTTTCAAATGCAGTCACTGTACCTGGAGTCCTGCCTTGCAAGGTATCAGCTCCTGTCCCATCACAGGGAGTTGTTGTCCCTAGAATAACCTTGACCCTGGTTAACCCTGAGACAGCTGCAAGAGAGAGACACCAAATACCTTCTTGCCCCTCACTAATGGCTTCTGACTTCATCTCAAAGCAACTTTCAAAATTTCACTTTCACAGAATCCAGGCCAAAATCTGTGTTCCACAGGACAACTCATCCCCAAAGGGAAAGAGACCAACACTATCCATCCAGTGGCTTTTATAATCAGAGAGTCAATGACTCCAGCCATTCACCAGAAAGAAACATTTATTCCCATGTGGGCTTTCCAGAGGCTGGTGGCTTGCTGACCCAACATGTATAAACTGTGTAATACAGGTCAAGTGATCTGTATCTCAGAATCAATCTGGGTCCAGAATGAAACAGGGTTTATCACCGATGGCAACTCCCATGACTGGCAGTGGACTGGTGGGGAAGTGTCATGGTCTCCTAGCAATGTCTGTTGTGGGTGCAAGACAAGGTGATGGTACAGGAGCCATGCACTATCCCTGATCCTAATTTAATTAGGTTATATATTTACATTTTGTATACAGGCATACCTTGATGATATTGTAGCTTTGGTTCCAAATCACCACACTTAAGCAAGTATCACAATAAAGTGAGTCACATGGATATTTTGGTTTACCAGTGCATATTAAAGTTACATTTACACTACACTGTAGTCTTTTAAGTGTGCAATAGCATTGTGCCTAAAAATGTACATACCTTAATTTTAAAATACTTAGCATCATTTAGCCTGTTGGCCAATAGAGTTGCTCAAAGCATGGTTGTTACAATCCTTTACTTTGTTAAGAAAAGCAAAATCTGAAGAGCATAATAAAACTAAGTGCAACAAAACAAAGTATGCCTGTATAAATATATATGCATATGTGTATATGCATATACATAATACACACCACATACAACTTTTTTCTGGTTAGCTTTTAAAAAATAATACAAACAAATAGACCTAAATTGCAACCACACTGTTAAATCCTCCTAAACAAAAGAAAGAGAAAATTGAGAGTAGGAAGCATAACTTCAATCTGGGCCCCACATGTGCTAGCATAGCTGCTGGTGGGAGAATCCAGCTGTTCGCCCGGCCAGCCGGGGGACCCTTCCCTCCTTGGAGGAGCAAGTCCCTGAGGAAGAGAAGTTTCCCAAGAGAGGCGCTTGCTTCCCCCCCAGTCAGAATCACATGGGCACCTTTCTTGGTGCAAATGTTTTACTGGGATGCTCAGCAGGGCAAGGAAGACTGACCCTGCAGACCACCATTTACTGCGTATGGCACTATTTGGGGGCCTCGTGGGGTCTCAATAACCCTGTGATCATCCTTATTCCGAGGCTCAGACCTCAAGAGAATGAATATTGGTTCCAAGTAACTTCCAACTCCCCTCTGTCCCCACTCCAATGTAAACAACACAGGGCTGATCAATGATGTGCCCAACTGTATGGGAGAAATAAGCACTAGAAGAACTCAGAGGTCAGGTGACAGCCAACTCCTTGATGTTTAAAATGATGGAACATGTTTAGAGCAAAACTCCAGCACATAAAGCTGTGCTTCCATCTGCAGAGGGAAATAAAGCTGAAGATAACCTTGTGTGTAAAGCAAAGCCTGTCTTTACGTCATAAGGAGACACAGTTCCACAAAGTGAAGTAGAATAAATGCCATTTAAATACCCTTCCAAAAGCACAAAAAGCAAGGTGATGATCTGAGTGCTCCCCATGCCCTCTTTTTCCATGAAATAACCACCCCTGGATTAGGTCATTTTGTTGACTATTTCTAGAACAGCAAACAGTGGCTTCTCGCCAGACACCCTGGAAGTCAGTCTGACTTTCTGATGAAAGCTGCCTTGCAATGGCTCTCAATGCATTTTGGCCCTGAGCTCATCCCACTACACATCCTCTCTAATGCCTGCCTTCCCCATGAGCTGTGGGAGGCCCAGGCAGCTCCCACCAGAGGTGGGGTTGGGAAGGGGATGGACTACAGATGCCCAGTGCTCCTTGTACACCCTGAAGCCAGTAAGTCAATTAGTTGCACTGCCAGTTGTAGCATAAATGATTCATAGCTATATTAATCAATACATTTTTGCAGATGCTGCTATTAACTCTGATCATTTCCAGGGGAAAATGTAGCTCAGGATGCAGAGGCCACTGCGCCATGTTGGTGGACACATAAACACACAAACCCTGGCACTTCCTAAAAGTATATAGTTATGCTGGGTAGAAAAGACGAACCTGACCTAAAACAGAGGCATCAGCATCCTTAGGCAGGGGCTAGGGTTAAAAGCGCATGTCAGTAAGGAGATGGCTGCACGTGCCCCCAAAGCAACAGTGACCCTCCCCAGAGAGACCTGTTCCGGACACCTAGAGGCAGGGCAAAAGGGCATCTTTATAAGTAATGTTCCAGGTCACAAATGGCAAATAGGCAGCATCATGGCAGTAATTCCATTTTCAGGGCTGTGGCAGATATTATTAATCCATCACCATGCTTTTAAAAAATTTATTTTGCCCTGGCCAGTTTGGCTCAGCGGTTGAGCATCGGCCTGCAGGCCAGAGAGTCCCAGGTTCAGTTCCCACTAGGAGCATATACCACCAAAAAAAAAAAAAAAAAAAGTATTTATTTTTACTTTTTAATTTTCTTTTTGGTTACAGATGCCCCTCCTTTTTCCCTATTGACACCCTCCTCCCCACTCCTGTTACCCCCACCTTCACAGTATTGTTGTCTGTGTCCATTGGTTATGCACATAAGCTCTTCAGTTTATCCCCTCCCACCCCTGCCGCCTCTGAGTTGTATCAGTCTGTTCCCTACTTCATGTCTCTGGATCTATTTTGTTCATCAGCTTATTTTGTTCACTATATTCCTCAAATAAGTGAGAACATGTGATATTTGCCTTTCTCTGATTCGTTTATTTCGCTTAGCATAATACTCTCTAGGTCTCTCCATGTCATCTCAAAGGGTAAGAAATCTTTTTTCCTTACAGCTGCATAGTATTGCATCGTATAAATGTACCACTGCTTTTTTATCCACTCATCTACTGATGGTCACCTGGGTTGTTTCCAGATCCTAGCTATTGTAAATAGTGCTGCTATGAACATAGGGGCACATATATTCTTTCTGATTGGTGTTTAAGGCTTCTTAGGGTATATTCCTAGAAGTGGGATCACTGGGTCAAATGGCAATGCAATTTTTAATTTTTTGAGGTAACACCATAGTGTTTTCCATAGTGGCTGCACCAGTCTGCATTCCCATCAGCAGGGTACTAGAGTCCCCTTTTCTCCACATCCTCGCCAACACTTGTTGTTTGATGATTTGTTGATGGCAGCCATTCTGGCAGTTGTGAGATGATACCTCATAGTTGTTTTAATTTGTATCTTTCTGATGATTAGTGACATTGAGCATTTTTTCACATGTCTCTTGGCCATCTGTATGTCCTGTTTAGAGAGGTATCTATTCAGGTCCTCTGTCCATTTTTTTAATTGGGTTCTTTGTCTTCCTTTTGTTGAGTTGTATGAGCACTCTACATATTTTGAAAATTAACACCTTATCTGACGTATCATTGGCAATGATGTTCTCCCATATAGTGGGTTCCCTTTTCATTTTGATGATTGTTTCTTTTGCTGTGCAGAAGCATTTTATCATTACCAAATTCTTGACCACAGAGGCTGATTTGGACCCATAATCTGCCTTAACACTATCCTCTCAGCAGCCATTCTAGTCACCAGGAGGTGGAACTGAAGATGAAACCCATCGTGTATCTGCCTTACTCCTAATGCTGCTGTTGAGAAATGTACTCATCAGAAGAATTCCTAGATCTGACAGGCTGCACAAAGCATGGTAAATGTTCTCTTAAGAAGTCTTAGTATTTTTCCTAAAGCAGCTTAAAATCAATAAGAGATTGTTTTCAAAAGCCCAGGTCGGTTTGGCTCAGCAGTTGGAGCATCGGCTGCAGACCAGAGAGTCCCGGGTTTGGTTCCCGCTAAGGACATGTACCTCGGTTGCAGTTTGTCCCCAGCCCCAGTTGGGGTCGTGTGGGTGGCAACCACTTGATATGTCTCTCTCACATCGATGTTTCTCTCTCTCTCTTCCTCCCTTTCTCCCTCCAGCTCTACCTCAAGAAAAAATGCAAAAAATGTCCTCAGGTAAGGATAAAAAAAAAAAGATTAAAAAAAAAAAAAGAACCATGCTAATAGCAAAAAGTCAAAGTGATAAAAGTTCATTGAACCAATGTGTTGGGAATTCTATTGAAATGTTGGAGGATGTACATAAAAGAAGTCCTAGCCCAGCCGGTGTGGCTCAGTGCTGAGCATTGACCCATGCACCAAGAAGTCGCTGGTTTGATTCCCGGTCAGGGTAATGCCCAGGTTGTGGGCCAAATCCCCAGTTAGGGCATGCTGGAGCTGGCCAATCAATGTTCTCTCTCATCGATGTTTCTATCTCTCTCTCCCTCTCCCTTCCACTCTCTCTAAAGATCAATAAAGATAAAAACATTTTTTTTAAAGTCTAGAATCAAAGAATCCTGGAACAAATGACCAAATCTGTGATATAGCCCAAGAGACCCCTCCCTAAACACCTGGCTCCTCTGAGCCCCTCAAGCCTCCTCTTGGGCTCGCTCCAGCTACAGTGGCCTTTTCTGGTTTCTAAAATACAATGAGCCCCAGGGCCTTTCCCAGGCAGCTTCCTTGTTCCCTCTTCACTGACACCTGTCACCCACCTCCCTAAAGTCTTGACGACTCCCACTCAGGCTACAGGTTTCCATGCAGATGCATTCTCTCAGGAAAGCCTTCTCTGATCACCCTCATGACCACCCCACCCAAACTAGGGTAGGACTCCCGGTCCTCTGTCATAGCCCTCATCCCAGTTTTCAATGACGTTTGGAGTGAATCCCACATACTGCTATGCTTTCAGCGAGCTCTGTGAAGGCAGAGCAGATGCCACAGTGCTCACCACTGCACCCCCAATCCATGGCGTGCTGCCTGGAAATGGTACAGAACACTGAATCAGTGAGTTGACAGATCAGAGGATGAATGAATAAATGACAAGGCAGAAAACTTAATTAGAACTGAAAATCAAACAGGAGTTTAGTATACTTGTGATGCACGGAGTAATGCGAAGTCAGGAGACATATGTGTCTGTGACATAAGTTTGAAACAATTAGGCACAAGAAAATACCTTAATAGGCCCTGGCCAGGTAGCTCATTTGGTTAGAGCAGCATCCCAATACACCAAGGTATGGAATCAATCCCTAGCCAGGGTACATACAAGAATCAACCAATAAATGCATACATAAGCAGAACAAAAAATGATGTTCCTCTCTCTCTCTCACTCTCAAAAAAAAAAATCAATAAATTAAAAAATAAAAGTAATATCCTAATAGAGTAGAGAAGGCAGACAAAATAATATCATGGAGCATGATACAAAATCTAAAAGTCATTTTTAAAAATTAATAAATTTGACTACATATAAAAATTAAATTTTTAGCAAGGAAAAAGCTAACAAGCAAAGTCAAATGGGGAAAAGCATTTGCAGCATATAACAATGCTAATTTCCATTATATATAAAAAGCAAATACAAGTAAATATAAATAGTCCAACACAAAAGACAAATGGGCAGAGGAAACAGTTAACAAAAAATGCAAATGACTTAAGCATATGAAAATATGCTCAACCTCACACACAATAAAATAAGTGACCTGAGATACCATTTTTACCTAGAGGACTGGCAAATTATCAAAAAGTTTAATATACTGTTTTGATAAGGATACAGAGAAACAGGCACTCTCATACAATGTTATTTGAACAACTAAAAAAAAAAATTCTTTTTTTTTTTAATCCTCACCAGAGGACATTTCTGCATTTATCTTCAGATAGAGCAGGAGGGAGAGAGAGGAACAGAGAGAGAGAAACATTGGTGTGAGAGAGTCACATCCACTGGCTGTCACCCACAGGACCCAACCGGGGCTGGGGACAAACCGCAACCAAGGTACGTACCCTCAGTGGGAACCAAACCCAGGACTCTCTGGTCCGCAGGCCGATGCTCTAACCATCGAGCCAAACTGGCCAGGGCTGAACAATTAAAATTTACACAACTTCTTTGAAGAACAGTTTGGCAAATATCAAAATAAAAATAAACACACTCGGGGGGTGGGATCAGGAGGAGAGTGTCTAGGGGGAATAAAATAGAAACATCTGTACAAAAATAAATTAACTAAAAAAAAATGAGCCCTGGCTGGTTTGGCTCAGCGGTTAGAGCGTCGGCCCACAGGCCAGAGAGTCCCGGACTTGGTTCCCACCAAAGGCGCATACCTCGGTTGCAGTTTGTCCCCGGCCCTGGTTGGGGTCGTGTGGGTAGCAGCCAGTCAATGTGTCTCTCTCACATCGATGTTTCTCTCTTTTTCTCTTCTTCCCTCTCTCCCTCCTGCTCCATCTGAAGATAAATGCAAAAATGTCCTTGGGTAAGGATAAAAAAAAAAAAAAAATGAACATACTTTCTCACTCAGCCATTTCACTTCTAGGAATTTATCCCAAGATGTATTCATGCTTGTGTACAAAAGTGTGTGTGTGTGCATCAAAAGCACCGTGTAAAATAGCGAAAGACTAGAAATGTCATTTATTCAATCAAAAGGAAGGCAAATTATCAAAAAGTTAAGAGACCCAATGAACTACCATACTGCTACTTAAAGAGAATGAGGCTAGCCCTGGCTGGTGTGGCTTAGCTGGTTGTGCACCATCCAATTCACTGAGAGGTCCTGTGCACCAAGAGGTCGCCAGCTGGATTCACGGTTGGGGCACAGGCCCATATTGCAGGCTTGATCCCCAGTAGTGGGCATGCAGGGGGCAGCTGATCAATGTTTCAATGTTTCTCTCTCTCTCTCTAAAATCAATAAAAAATATATTTTTTGAAAAAATACAAATAAAGAGGCTAAAAAACAAAACAAAAACTTCATACGCAGATAACAGTATGGTGATTACCAGAGGAAAAAGGGTTGGGAAGGGTAGAAAAGTATAAAGGGGGAATAAATGGTGATGGAAGGAGACTTAAATGTGGGGTGGTGAACACACAATACAATATACAGATGACATACTATGCAACTGTATACCTGAAACTTATATAATTGTATTAACAAATGTCACCCTAATAAATTCAATAAAAAAATAATAAGGCTGATCAATAAAATGTGATATAAAATTATTTACATTGTTAAGTTAAAAATAAAATTAAGGTGCCTGGGAGTATATAGAGTACCCCATTCATGTAAGGAATAGAAAAGGAGGAGGAGCCCTGACCGGTTTGGCTCAGAAGTTAGAGCGTCGGCCAGCGGTTCTGAGAGACCCGGGTTCGGTTCCCGCTAAGGGCATGTACCTCGGTTGCAGTTTGTCCCCGGACCTGGTCGGTTGTGCAGGTGGCAGCCACTCGATGTGTCCCTTTCACATCGATGTTTCTCTCTCTCTCTCTCTGTTCCTCTCTCTCCCTCCTACTCTACCTGAACAAAAAATGGAAAAATGTCCTCGGGTGAGGATAAAAAAAAAAAAAGAAAGAAAGAAAAGGAGGAGGAGAGAAAGGGGGAAGAAATATAAATATATATTTATAAACATGCAGACTTTTTCTATTATAATATACAAGGCACTGCTAATAGTAGTTGTCTTAAGGAAGACAGGGGTTGGCAAGAAACTTACTGTTCATTGCATACCCTTCTCTCCTGTTTGAAATTTTTACCACATGTGAAATTTACCATTGCAAAAACATAAATTACATTAAGAACAGGGAAGGAGGAAGGATGAATCTGGAGTACAAATTGAGGACAAAAGAGAAATTATATAGGAGACCCAAGTCACTCATGCTTCTCATAACCAGGACCACAACCAAAAGGGGTATGAGGAGAAAATATCCCTTATACCAGCACAGGGGCCTTATGTACAGAGGACATTGGTGAAGACAGACCCCAGTGACAACCTTGACTAAGCAGAACAAACTAGTATTCTCAGAAATACATTGCAGCCAGACAGATAAGGTGTGAGGTTTACAGGAATTCCAGAGTAGCCCTTGAAAACCACTCACCTTAGTACTTTAGTGTGAGATTGATCTTCTAGATCCTCAATTTTTTCAATGGTCAGCACCTGCATAACAGCTTGAACAATGTGGTCAGGGTTGAGCCTCACAGCTAGCCAGTCTGAGGGGAGATCCCACCCACAAACAGGACAACAATAATCAGGACCCAGTTACAACAGGAGAACCCAAATAACCCACACAGGGGACATTCCTAGAGCATTCAGCCCAGGAGATCAAAGAGACTGCACCATCAGGTCCCAAAGGAACTTCCTACATAAGCCCACCCCACAAAGACTTGAAGTCAGCAATTCTAATACACAGAAACAAACACAAAGAAACAGCTAAAATGGGGAGACAAAGAAACAACCTGAAATGAAAGAGAAGGAGGAATCTCCAGAAAAAGAACTAAATGAAATGGAGGCAAACAATTTATCAGACATCGAGTTCACAGTAATGGTTATAAAGATGCTCAAGGAATTCAGTGAGAACTGCAAAAAAGTTAATGGGAACTATAAGGAACTTAGTGGGAATTACATCAACATGAAAAAAAGACATAGAAACCATGAATAAGAATCAGTCAGAAATAAAGAATACCATATCTGAATCTAGAATATACTAGGAGGAATTAAAAATTAGCTGGATGAAGTAGAAGTTCAAATCAGCAATTTGAAAATCAAGGTAGGAAAAAAAAAGGCAATCAGAGTTAACAAATAAAAAAGAATTCAAATAATGAGGATAATTTACGGGAACTTTGAAACAATATGAAATTAACAATATCCGCATCACTGGGGTACCAGAAGGAGAAGAAGGTGAGTAAGGAGTAGAAAACCTATTTGAAGAAATAATGACAGAAAATTTCCCTAAGTTGGTGAAGAAAAAAGTCACACAAGTTCAGGGCAGCACAGAGAGACCCACACCAAGAGACATCATAATTAGAATGGCAAACGTTAAAGACAAAGAAAGAATCATAAAGGCAACACAGGAGAAACAGTTAGTTACCTACAAGGGAGTTCCCATAAGGCTGTCAGCTGATTTTTCAACAAACACTTCAGGCCAGAAGAGACTGGCATGAAGTATTAAAAGTAATGAAAAGCAAGGACCTGAAACCAAGATTACTCTATCCATCATGGCTATCATTTAAAATAGAAGGTGAAATAAAGAGCTTCCCAGATGACAAAAAAAAAAAAAAAAAAAGCAATGTTAAAGGGACTGTCTGAAGAAGAAGAAGGTGGGGAGGGGCATAGTATAAAGAAGAAAATGGCTATAATAAGTACCTATCAATAATAATCTAAGTGTAAATGGCTTCAATGCTCCAATCAAAAGACACAGTGTAGCTGAATGAATAAGAAAACATGATCCATATATATGCTGTCTACAAGAGACCCATCTCAGAACAAAAGATTCTCACAGACTGAAAGTGAAAGGATAGAAATAATATTCCCTGCAAATAGAAATGAAAAAAAAAAAAAAAAGCTGGGGTAGCATTACTCATCTCTGACAAAATAGACTTCAAAAAAAGGCTATAACAAGAAATAAAGATCAATACATAATACTAAAGGGATTGATGCAACAAGAGACAAAACCCTTGTAAACATATATGCACCCAATACAGTAACACCTAAATACTTTATTAAAAAAAAACAACTCTTGGTGGATTTTCAGGGAAAGATTGGCAGCAATACAGTTATAGTAGTGCACTTTAACACCCCACTATCATCACTGGATAGATTTTCCAAACTCTTCCCGCCGCCAAATCAACAAGAAAACAGTGACATTAAATGACACACTAGATCAGATAAATTTAATAGACATTTACAGAACATTCCAAAGCAGAATATACATTCTTCTCAAGTGCACATGGAACATTCTTAAAAACAGATCACATATTAGGACACAAAATAAGTGTCCATATTCAAGAAGACTGAAATCATACCAAGCATCATCTCAGATCACAATAGCATGAAACTAGAAATCAACTACAATAAAAAACACTCAAACATATGGAGGCTTAACAGCATGTGTGAGTTAAACAATGTGTGAGTTACCAAGAGATGAAGGAAGAAATAAAAAATTACTTGAAACTAAACATAAATGAAGGTACAACAACCAAAAATCTACAGGACACAATGAAAGCAGTCCTGGGAGGGAAGTTCATAGCAGTACAGGCCTACCTCAAGAAGCAAGAAAAATCTCAAATACACAATCTAACTCTACACTTAAAGTACTAGAAAGAGAACAATAAGAAAAGCCCAGAGTAAGCAGAAGTAAAAAAATAACAAATATCAGTGTGGAAATAAAAGACAAAGTCTAAAAAACACAATTTAAAAGATCAATGAAACCAAGAGTTGGTTTTTTGAAAATGTAAACAAGACTGATGAACCTTTAGCCTTACTCACCAAGAAACAAAGAGAATTCATATAAATAAAATCAGAAATGAAAGAGGCAAAGTAGCAACTGACATCACAGAAATAGATAGGATTGTAAGAAAATACTATAAACAACTATATGCCAACAAATTGGAAAACCTGGGTGAAAAGGACAAATTCCTAGAAATATACACTCTTCCAAAACTGAATCAGGAAGAATCATAAAACTTGAATAAACTGACAACAACTAATAAAACTGAAGCAGTAAAGAAAAAAAGAAGAAAAAAAAAACACACTCCCAGCAAAAAAAAAAAAAGTCCTGGACTAGATGGCTTCACAGGTGAATTTTACCAAACATTCAAAGAAGAATAAACACCTACACTTCTCAAACTATTCCAAAAAAACTCGAAAGGAGGGAAGACTTCCAAACTCTTTTTACGAGGCCAGAATTATCCTAATTCCAAAACCAGATAAAGACACTATAAAGAAAGAAAATTATAGGCCAATATCCCTGATGAACACAGATGTTAAAATCCTCAACAAAATATTAGCAAACCAGATCCAGCAACACATTACAAAGATCATACACCATGACCAAGTGGGATTTATTCTGGGGATGCAAAGTTGGTCCAATATCTGCAAATCAATAAATGTGATACATCACATAAACAAAATTAAAGATAAAAATGACATGATCATATTAGTAGATGCAGAAAAATCATTTGATAAAATCCAGCCCATTTAGGATAAAAACTCTCAGCAGCCCTGGCCCGTTTGGCTCGGTGATTAGAGCATCGGCCTGTGGACCAGAGAGTCCCGGGTTCAGTTCCCACTAGGGGCACATACCAAAAAAACAACAACACAACTCTCAGCAATGTGGGAATAGAGGGATCATACCTTAACATAATAAATGCCATATATAAAAAACCTACAGCAAACATCATACTCAATGGGCAAAAACTAAAAGCATTTCCCTTAAGATCAGAAACAAGACAGATATGTCTGCTTTCCCCACTCTTATTCAACACAGCACTGAAAGTTCTAGCCACAGTGATCAGACAAGAAGAAATAGAAGGCTCTAAATTGGAAAGAAGGAAGTAAAACTGTCATTATTCATAGATCGCATGATATTGTACATAGAGAACCTAAAAACTCTGCATAAAAACTACTAGAGCTAATAAATAAATTTGGCAAAGTAGCAGGATACAAAATTAATATCCAGAAATTGGTAGTAATTTTATACACCAATAAAAAAACTCTCAGAAGAGAAATACAGAAAACAATCCCATTTACTATTGCAAAAAATAATAGTGATGATGATAAGGTACCTAGGAATAAACTTAACCAAGGAGGTAAAAGACCTATACTCAGAAATATATACTACACTGAAGAAAGAAATAGAGGAAAATGCAAATAAGTGGAAGCATATATGTGTTCATGCATTGGAAGAATTAACATTCAAATGTCCATACTACACAAAGCAGTCTATGGATTCAACACAATTCCAATGGCATATTTCATAGATCTAGAACAAACATTCCAAAAATTTATGTGGAACCAAAAAAAGGCACTGAATAGCTTTAGCAATCTTGAGAAAGAAGAACAAAGTTAAAGGGATCACAATACAAATATCAAACTATACTACAAAGAAACTATATTCAAAACAGCCTGGTATTAGCACAAGAACTGGTATATAGATCAGTGGAACTGAATAGAGAATGCAGATATCAACCCATGCCATTACAGTCAATTAACATATGACAAGGGAGGCAAGAGCAGAAATACAAAGGATTGTAAGAAAATATGAACTACTATCCAGTGATCCCACTTCAGGATATATATCCTAAGAATCCAAAAACACTAATCAGAAAGAATATATGCACCCCTATGTTCATAGCAGCATTATTTACAGTAGCTAAGACCTGAAAACAGCCCAGTTGCCCATCAGTAGATGAGTAGATAAAATAGCTGTGGTATATTTACACAGTGGAATATTACACAGCTGTAAAAAAAAAAAAAAAAAAAGAAGGAACTCTTAACCTTTGCAACAGCATGGGTGAACCTGGAGATTATTATGCTAGGTGAAATAAGCAAGTCAGAAAAAGACAAATACTATATGATCTCACTAATATGTGGAATCTAATTAACAAAATAAACTGATGATCAAAACCAGAAGTAGGGTTGCATGGGAACAGACTGACAAATGTCAGAGGGGAGGAAGTGGAGAAGGCTGGAGGAAGGAAGGCGAAGGGATTAGCTGAAGAATATGCATGCATAACCCATGAATACAAACAATAGTGTGGTGAACGTGGGGGCCGCTGGGCCTGGGTGGAGGTGGGCAAAGGGGCGTAAATAGAGACCTTCTGCAACAGTGTCAACAATATAAAATTTAAATTTAAAAAAAGGATCACAAGAACTACTTTATATACATATATATGAATTTATACTGATTGATAAGTAAATAAAGATGCTTTTTGGTAAGTACTTTGCCTTATAATATGTGGTTATTCTTTAATTAAACAACTTTAAGAGCTCAAAATTAAATGTTAATTTTATTTTAAAATAAAATATAGTTTTTCATTAAAAAACAAACAACCTATTCTATAAGTAGACCCAGAATAAGCAGGTATTACATTCAGTCTACAGTCAAGAGGACTTAAAACATAACTTTCAAATACGTGGCATATGCTAACATTAAGCTTAGAAATAGAGGCCTTGCCCCAGAGATCCATACTGGTGACCGTCACCTGGCATTGGGAATGTCTTTTGGTTCTCAGCAGGCCCTATGAAGTTTTAAAACTTTGAGGGAATTTGTCCTTCTGGAGCACAGGAAAAGATCAGTCTACCACAACACTGGAGTTAATTTACTAAAGATGTAAGAAGTAGTTACAAAACCCAAAGCCTCAGGCTTCTGTATTAGGTTATCCCCTGGGTCACTATGGCCGACAGCTACAGGTGACAGGCTTTGAATGAACTGCCCAGGCCAGGCCCTTGTCAGGGCTGCAGTCTCTCTCAGAGACCACTGTTTATCTTGGAAGTTTACTGCAGTAGTACCAGGTGGAGATACAGTTCTGCACCCCAGCAGTGCATCTCTCACCACTTCTGCCCCCTCCTCTATTTGGGGCCCGTTTCCCAGGGCCTCTTTCAACACACCTATCTGAAAATAGAAACCAAGTGACATCAGCTGTGGTCTATTTCAGAAATTATGTCAAACACATTTGGATGAGAGCTCCCAAAGGCAGGCCTGGCAAGGGCTTCTCCTTGGCACTCAGGAGAACAGACACACACTTCCCCTCCCCTGCCAGTTGTGTGAGGATTTCTGGAGTCAGCAAGTTTCCCAAGAAGCACAAGAAGTCTGTAAATACACCTTCCAGTGAACAAACCAAATGAACTTAAATTAGTCATGGCCAAGAAATCGTTTTAAATGCAAGTATTTAAATAACCAATTTCTAGTTAGTTGCCATCAACATAGAAGCTCAATAGAACCCCTCCTGTAGTTTCTTGGCCACTAAGAACCTAAACCTCAAAACATTTAAAAGTTAAACACAGAACACACATTAGCATGACTCTGCATATTTTTCAAAGTGCTCACACACGTTCTCGCACATGCACATGGAACCCTGTACACTTCCAGCCCGCTACAGGGGTAGCTAAAGCATGGTGCATGGTACATAATTGCTCAATAAATAATGGATAAATCAGTAAAAAACATATTTCAAAAGTGCAAATTTTCCAGAAATATAAGACCAAAAAATATACATCCCCCTGCCCATTCTCACACAGGCTGGTTAAATTATAAAATTCACTCACAGATTCACAGAGCAGATTCTAGCCTTCCACAGCTCAGAAACATTACTTTGGAGACTCTCAGTAACTTCTAACTCAGTGTTCTTTATTTTCTCCACTGTCACATTAAGTCATTTTTCTCTTCAATTTGAGGATCATTTTTGCCTACTGTTGATTGTACTTCTTTCCAGAGATTCTCTTATGAAAAATCTAGTAAAGACATGGTATTAAATTTTTTAATTTTTATTAGCCACAACAGACACTAAATGAACATAGCCCAGCTGCTATTACAGTGGGATGAGACCTGCTAAGATTCTGAATCACAAGTGAGTGTGTTACCTGCATATCTGTGGCTAAAAGAGCAATTTATCCCTTCCTGACCTTGCTCCCCAAGCATCCCGCTGACCCGCCCAAGGGGCAGGCCTCAGGCCTGGCTAAATTCACCTTCTGTGTACTCCTATCCTTCACATTTTGTTCAGTAGACATCAAATCCTGAAAACATTACTACCAAAGCTGGCAAGAGGCACAAAACTGAATATGCTTAAGTTTCAGCTCTTTCATTTCTAGAAATTTCTTATTTACTCCTATTTACTTAAGGACCAACTAATGCAGTTTTCCCTTTCTCCCCTCAGAACATTTTTCCAAACAGAAAAAGCTACACGAATCCATATTTGCTGAGCTCTTAAGATCCCTTCAGCATCCAAACTTAAACCAAACTCAAACAAGCCACTTGTCAATGCTTGGTTTCAAAATTCCAGTCTGAGGCTCCGTGTGGTCCTTGTGGGCACAAACCTGGAGAAACCAAACACACACAGTGCAATCCCAGCTGCAGTTACTGACCCTCGGAGGGGGTGTTCTGGTGTCCTGGAGGCATGGCATGTTTCAACTGCCTAATAATGTAATTTTCTAGCTTCATGTTTAATATGTCGTCATATTAAACATGTGTGTAGTCAAATTATGTCTACAAAAACGTACATGACAGTGTTGGACTTCCCTAGGGCTGTGCTGCTCTGACCTCAGATTCAAAAACCTAATGCTATTGAACAAGGCCTTTTAAAAATGTTCACTTTTAATGCATACACATTAAGGATGTAAATTAACACCTTTCCTCCAAGGGAGAAAGCTGCATGCATACTGCTACATGCTCCCCACCCCACCCCACGGCCCCCATGCCCGTGACCAAGGCTGGGAAGACTCAGGGAAAGCACAGTCCTCAGCTCAGACCCACCGGGTCCTGCAGAGAGGTCAACCTCCTCAAGCTTTCTCTGTAGGCCTGGAGCTCCAAGCTCAAGGTCATTGTTTCTCAACAAGAATCCAGAGCGAGGTATCCAAATCTCTCAGCTCCTCCCTTGTGCTTGATCATCTGAGTTATTACCATCATCTTGAGAATGGTATAAAAAAAAATGTTTCCCCCATTTGACCACCTTTCTCATCTCTTCCAGGAAGCTTTGAGATTTCCAGGCCAAAGTGATCACTCCAATGGCTAAAACCAATTATCACTCAGTCCCTGTCCCCCAAGCCATTTACTCTGAATTACTCATGTTCCTACATTATCTTGAAATTGTTCCCTCTAACTAATAATCTCTCTGCTTGGTTTTAAGTACTGAGCCCTGTTTTATTCTTTGTTCATGGTCCTTGTACAATGCAGGGCACCAGAAGATGATCAATAAATATGTATTAGTTCCGCTGATGGAGTTCCAAATGGTGGGGATGGGTTTGCTCCAGTACACATCTTTGCTTCCTGGAAGCAAAGTGCAGTCACCAGAAATGTGAATGTAAATCATTAACTCAAACAAGTTCTAAACTTCCAATACAGATTGCTACTACCCCCAAGTAATCCAGATTAAGTGCCATTTAGAAGACCAAAGCCTGGGGGAGAAAATAAAAGCTCAAGTACTAATTGGGGCTAGCAGGCTCTATGCAGGGAGATCGGGACAGGGAACAGCCACTGTAGAGTTGGTTTTGCTGGCTACTTTGTTTCAAATTGAACCATGAGCGATACAATAAAACAGATAACACTATTTTCAAATTCATACCAATTTGTTTTCTCCACTTTAAACAACATAGTTATTTAAGTTTCCAGGCAATGGCATATTTTCCAAAGTAAATTAAACTAATGAAATTCTCCCTTTGAAACAACAATAGTATAAATTATTGGTTTTGCTAGAAGTCTAATAAAAGTGTTTGGAATAGCAATAAATACATATCTATCAACAATTGAATCTACAAACAAAATGAGCAGGCAGAACAGAAACATTCTCATAGATACAGAGAACATTTTGTTGGTTGCTAGATGGGAGGGGGGTTGGGGGAATGGGTGCAAAAGGTGAAGGGATTAAGAAGTACAAATTGGTTGCTAGACTGACAAACCTCAAAAGGAAGGGGGTTGGGGGGTGGGAAGAAATAAACCAAAGAACTTATATGCATAACCAATGGACACAGATAACAGTGTGGGAAAAGGCGGGAGGGGGTGGAGGGGGGTCAATGGGGGAAAAATGAGGAACATCTGTAATACATTCAACAATAATGATTAAAAAAAGTGTTCAGAATGTGTAAACAGTCACAAAGACCTACTTTTTAAAGAACTTGTACACTTCTATATATTCCAAAAAGCTCAAGCACAACTAGAATTTTTTAGAATATCACTAAATTAGAATAATTATAAAATCAAAACCTAGTTTCTTATCAGTTGGTACCAGGTTTCAGGAAATCTCTGCATTTATATTAATTATGTTAAAACCCTAATGAGTGATCTTAAATAATTTACTTCTAGGATGAAATAAGATACTTCTCGAGAAAATACTGGCCTGGATCATCCTTGCCAAGGAAGTTGAACAGATGCAAATACACCCACACTCAGTTATGTTTGCTTCTGGAGTGCTCTGGTATTTCTGTTATTGGTGTGCCAGAGTTTGGGGGACTCTCAATTTCTAAGCTGCTTTCTTTCTCTAGTTTCTCTGAAAAATCACTAGTAATTAAATACGCTGATCAGAGTGAAGTTCCCCACTGAACTATGAACCTGGCATAGCCAAAAAATTAAAAGGTAACTAAACCCTGAACAGTCCAGATAGGTCTAGAGGAGGATGGGGCGAGGACATCTGTAAGGAAGCCGGGCCTGCCAGAAACTGCAATGCCAGTCAGACGCTCAACACGTCAACTGAAGACCAGACATGAAGCACCGCAAGGGATGCTGTTCAAACATTCTCACAAACCAATTAATGAGTTCATCCTCCTGGCTTCCCATACAGCCAGGTCAGATATCCAGGGGAGGCCGTCATGCCCACACAGCACCCCCCTCAGTTGGCTGCCACCAGGCATCCTCGTCTCCTTCCTAAAGTAGCACCATCACAGATAGCCATGCTTAGGACTCACCCCGACCCCGGGCCCCGACCCCGGGCCTCGCAACAAGGATGGCCTGGCAACCTGTCAAAGCCGCTAGCCGGTCCAGTGTCCCCTGGGAAGCCTTTAATAAAAGGATTGAGTAAATGTACTGATGAAGAAAATGTGGTATATATACAAAACGGAGTATTATTCAGCCATAAGATAATCTTGCTATTTGTGACATGAATGGATCTTGAAGGCATTATGCTAAGTAAGATAAGGCAGAAAGACAAATACCATAGGATCTCACTTAACTGTGGAATCTAACAGGGAGGAAACACACACATAGATACAGAGAACAGGTTGGAGGTTGCCAGACGTGGGGTGTGGGAGTGAGCAAAATGGGTGAAAGTGCTCAAAAGGTACAAACTTCCAGTTATAAAATAAGTCACGGGGATGTAAAGCACAGCACGGAAACACAGTGAATCCTGTTTGTATATCTGGAAGTTGCTAAGTGAGTAGATCTTAAAAGTTCTCACAAGAAAAGAAACTGCAACTACGTGTGGTGGTAGATGTTGACTTTGGGGGATCATGTTGTACACCTGAAACTAGTGTTATATGTCAATTATCTCAAAAAAAAGGTATGAGTGTACATCCAACTTCAAGTTATTTAGAAATCATGTGGGGAGAGTCTTATTAAAGAGGTTACAAAAACTAAAATTGTTTACATAAAAATAGGGCTCCAGCTCACACTCCAAGAAGCTCTGATTCAGTGAGTCCAGCTAAGTTTCAGAAATCTAATTTTTATTCATTTGTTTTTAATTACAATCGACAGAGTATTATATTAGTTTCAGATGTACGACACAATGATTCAACATTTATATTTATATGCCTTACAAAGTGATCACCACCGTAAGTCTTGTAACCACCTGTCACTGTACATAGTTACTACAACGTTACTGACTACTCCCTGTGCTGTACATCACAACCCCATGACTTATTTTATAACTGGAAGTTTGTATTTCTTAATCCCTTCCCCTCTTCCACCCCTCGCCCCAGCCCTCACCTCCAGCAACCATGCATGCAGAAGCCTGTATTTTTAGAGCTCGCCCAGGTGACTCTTAGACATCAGCCAGGATCAGGAGTCAGTGCACACTAAGTCCAGACTAGTAACACCTCGAAGGACACATGAGAACCTCATCTGCAGGAAGGAAACAGCGGCACTCTCGGAATCCCTCTGCGTGCAGCTTTACACTGCAGAGGTGACACCTGGCACCTTCCTCAACCTACAACCACCTTTCCCAGAGGCCCTTGCTGGTTCCACATGCCATCCTTTAAGAGAAAAGAAAAAAGCACACAAATACTTTGAAAGGAGCTTTTTGTTCTTCTCAGAAGCATTTCCCATATTCGGCAGCAGGAAAGAATCTGAGATTCCTCTGTGGATACGGAGACAGACCTCCGCAGCCCACTCTGGACCTCGGCAAGGTTGAAATTGCCCTTGAAGTGGCCGGCGGTCATGGCAGGCGGCTTCCCATGCTTTCTTCCTTGAACCAAGTTAGCAATCCTGCTCCTAGGCTGGTTCTTAAAATAAATTCTAAAGACACACAAACATTACGTCTACACTAAACACAGGCCACAGAAACCACATAAAGGAGGTTTATGTGTAGCCATGAAAAGAAATAAACGTTTCTGGTTGAAAACCTTTACTGTCCCCATTAACCCGATTCTAGTTCAAGTTAGTTGTCACGAGAGCTAAAGCCACCATGGCCGTGTGCCTCCCTCTCTCCCCCTCCCATCCCTCTTCCACCTGAGTCCTGAAATTCTCTGTAAGAACGCAAACCTACCTAGGAAAGGTAACACTGTGAACTATTAAACATTATTTGTCTAACAAATAAGAGACTCTCCTGCCCTGGCCGGTTTGGCTCAGCGGTTAGAGCGTCAGCCTGTGGTCCAGAGAGACCGGGTTCGGTTCCTGCTAAGGGCACGTACCTCGGCTGCAGTTTGTCCCCGGCCCCGGCTGGTCGTGCGGGTGGCAGCCACTCGATGTGTCCCTTTCACATCGATGTTTCTCTCTCTCTCTTCCTCTCTCTCCCTCCCACTCTATCTGAACAAAAAATGGAAAAATGTCCTCGGGTGAGGATAAAAAAAAGAGAGAGACTCTCCCGTCCTTTCTTGGGCACAGGCTTCAAAACTGAGTCTGAGGACCAGGAAGCCATCGGAGGGACTGGGGGAGGGGAGAGATGTGGTGAGTGTTCAAGGACAGGAGGCTGAGGATCCGTCTCCCCCACTTACGGACCCCTGGGAACAATCCCTAGGGAGCTCCAAGGCAAGGACCTGGCCATGACAACAGCATCTGAAGGGCGACGGTGAGGGTGGTCAACAAGGCAGGGAGCAGGGAAACTTCCCAAGAAAGACATCAAAAGCCCCGAGTTCTGCTTGGCAAGGAGGAAGGGCAGGGAGAGGAAGGTGTGGGCACGGAGGCGGGCAGGACTCACCAGGCATCCGCACCTCTAGGGCACTGTCCAGGGGGAAGGGATGGTTTGACCCACCCTGCCGGTCAAAGACTCTTCTCGGACAGTGGCCTGGGGAATGAAACAGGGCGCCGAGGGGAGGCAGCAGGGACTTTAAGGTGCACAAAGGCTGTGCCCAAGAGGACCCTGAGCGCTGGTTTCTGCTGGGACACAGCTCCCAAAATTTGTTGCAAAATTGTAATTTGGCCACAAATGCAAAAGATATTTGTTCTGTGAGTGTGACATGAAGGTTATTCTTTAAAAAGTTAACATACGCAGCAGCAAGGAAGACCCAAGCTCCACAGCCTCAACACCATGCCACAACCTGGCCCCAGGATGAAGAAGACGGGGGTACACCTAAACAGACAGACCCACATCTCTGATACTGGGCCTCCCCAGCCACTACATCTCTCCTGGAACCCTAAGATTTGCCAAGTTTGACAGTCTCTGCAGAACAGACTTCCAGTCTCTACTAGAAAGTGAGCAGGGCTGGTTTGTTCACTGTTCTACTCCCAATGCCCAGAACAGAAAAGGGATCCATAGTTCAGTCAGTGGTTCTCCACTGGGGTCACTCTGCCCTCTCCCGGGACATTAGGCAATGTCTGGAGACATTTTTGATGGTCCTGACTGGGGAGGAAGGTGCTACTAACATCTAGTGAGTGGAGGCCAGGGACGGTGCTCAATATCCTACAATGCACAGGACAGTCAGCCTCTCTCCCTCACAGAAGAGTTAACCAGCCCAAAATGTCAGTTGTGCTAGATTGAGGATGCCCAGGTTGAGTCAGTCAATCAATGTGAGAACGTTGGCGGCGAGGGTTCAGCTTGAGCAGCGGGGCAGGCACCTCCGGGACAGCTGGGAGGCTGGGCTGCTGAAGGGGAAGGTGGGTGAGAGAGCCAAACCCACCTCTGACCTGCCAATGCTGAATATGGCCACGTCCTACCCATCACTAACCCCAACCACACCCCTCCTTTAGCTGCCTCTTCCTCCACCTTTAAGTCCCACCTGGGGGGCTTACTCCAAGTCATCAGGAAGTGAAGGGTATCTCAGAAGAGGGGCTCCAGCAAGGCTAAGGTATTAGAAACTTAGCCAAGGAGCTTGAAAGCAAGGGAACCATGGAAACAGAACTTTGTTATGCCACCAAGCCATAAATCTGATCAGGCCCACAAATTAAGCCCTACCCCCAGGAGACACACACTATCCCAGCCCAACTCTCAGACGCATGAGTCCAAACACCTGTGCACAAAAACAGCAGGCTGTCAGGCAAAGACCTCGAGATCAATGTGCACAGGTCCCCTCCCACCACTGATACTACCTATGGAAGCACCCAAGCCTACCGCCTCAGGTCCTCCTGGACACCTCCCATCACTCATGTCCCACTGGTTCTGCCTTAAACAGCCCTCTCAGCCAGCTCCTCCTGCCCTCTCCAGCCCTTCACCACTATCATCCAGGTCTCCATCATTTTTCAGCCAAGGGGTGGCACCCACACATCCAGAGCAAAGCCTATCTAACTCTCATGGTAAGCTATGAACAAAGAAGTATCTGGGAGGCTTGTTAAAAATGCAGACTTCAGCCAAGCCGGTATGGCTCAGTGGGTGAGAGTCGACCCATGCACCAAGAGGTCACCGGTTCGATTCTCGGTCAGGGCACATGCCCAGGTTGTGGGTCCAATCCCCAGTGGGGGCATGTAGGAGGCAGCCAAACAATGTTCTCTCTCGTTGATGTTTCTATCTCTCCCTCCCTCTCTCTTCCTCTCTCTCTAAAATCAATAAAGAAAAAAATTTTTTAAAAAAACTGCAGACTTCCGAGCTGGGGCTAGGGAAGAATCTGACATTTTACCAAGTATGCGAGTGGTTCTGAGCCAGACAGTCCCAAGCCACACTTGACCCTGTAGGTTTCCGATTCTCAGGCCCTGGAGAGCTGGCTCTGTGGTCAACTCTGTGTCCCCAGTGCTCACCACAAGTCAGAGCCGCCAGAAAAAAATGTTTGCTAAAGGGACAAAAAAACAAAACAAAACATGAAGCTACAGACCAACTGGAAACCACAGAAGAAAACCAGGACTGAGTGACCAGTTTCCCAGCACTCCCCTTCCAGTGAGGCTGGCAACTTCCACATCTGAAGCCTAGTCCCCATCATCACTGAAAGAACTCACCAGCCAGCCCAGGCGGAGGTGTGTCCGGGCCTAAGGTGCTCGTGCACATTTCTCTTGTCCTCCCATCCCAACCCCTGCCCACAGCAGGCAAAGCCCCTGCTCACCTCCCCTCACAGTCAGAGCCAAGGCCCTGAGGCACACACCTAGCTCCTAGACAGGTCAGAGACCCAGGGGGGCAGCAACAGCTTTGTTGCCAGTCTCTCCCAAGGTATCTGGTATAGGACCTAATAAGAGCTTGGTAACTGGTACAGTGAAATGGGGGAGGGGACAGGAGGAACTGTTCCAGGGTGTATCTTTCCCCTACTTTATGCTACGACACAGGGAGCTGGCAGCTCCACATAAAGGCGGACACCATCCCACAGCTCCTCCAGGGCCTTCACGAGCAAGGTCCTGGGACAATACTCCCACGTCAATGTGGCTGGCTGGGTCATTTTCAGTGGAGGCTGCCATGCACTGCAGAAAGGCAAATTACCATAAACTCTCCCCACCCTCACCCAGTACAGAAGCAGTTAACTACTCCAGAGGCCTTAGAGAGAAATTGAAGACCACAAGCAAAAAGCTGTGGTTTTTATCCTCCCAATAGTTCTAACACAAGTCTGGGCTAAAGGCTCTCTATGAACAATGATTCGTTATAGGGGAGGCAATGAGTAAGTTCTCCCCAAAAACGACAATGGCCAGTTAACTGCAGCAACTATTACAAAAAGCAGCAAGGCAAAAGCTCCACACCAAGTGGGTCCTGCAAAAAAAAAGGCAGGCAGGCTGAGATGCCAACGCTGGTGAGCCAGCACTTCGCCAGGTTTAATTACACCCAGGAAGGATGGAGCCCATGCAAAAACTTCCACACAGCTTACACACCAGATCGTGAATACGCTGTTCTCTCTACGGGAGACACACACCAGAGCAGGCAGATTCTCTCCCTAAACCACAGTACTAACAGACTGAGACAACTGTGTGCTAGTCTCTCCTAGTCCTCTTGGGAACATCCCTTGAGAAATCCAACACCCTCTTCTAAAACCCACCCAGCCTCTGGGATGCTAACAAGGGTTTGTCTTGTGACTGAATCCCACTAAAGTCAATGCCATTCATCCCCACTGTGAAGGGAGGCCGAGGGTCCCCCAAGAGAGAAGGCACTTACCAGGCTGCTCAGCAAAACTGCACATCTCAGGCAGAGAGCCCAGGCACACAGGAAACTATACCCGAGGTCAGCAGTATTCAGTCTGGTTGCACATTAGAATCACCTGGGGATCTTTGAAGACAAAAAGGGATGCCTGGGCCACAGCCCTGGCAGTTCGGATGAAACTGATCTCTGGTGGGGCTGGCTCAAATGTGGCTGAACAGCTCCCAGGTGAGCCTAATGAGCAGTCGAAACTGCGACTCACTAGTCATCCCCAGGAGAAGGCCAGCTGTGCAGCTGGAGCAGCTCAGGGACAGACCGAGACAGCGGATGTGGCTGGGCTGAGGACAGCGCTCCTGTCGTCCTCTGCCAGCATCAGCGTCTGCTCCTCCTACAGCCTGCAGATTCCACTCAAGGAAGACAAAACCAAGCCTGGCTGAGGCCTTCACCACTCACCCCCCAACCATCTCTGCTTCCTGCAGCCACTCACAGTCCCAGCCACCCCCGGAGAAGCCCAGTCCTGGCCATCAGGAGGAGTGCAGGGCACAGCAAGTGACAACATAAGCGAGCTCCCCTCAACCATCCTGTCACTACCACCTGTGGTTTAAGAGAAATAGCCAGTGAGCACTTACTCTGTGCCACGTGCTGAGTGTCTTACGTGCATCACTTCATGTAATCCCACCACAACCCTCTGAGGCTGTTACTGTTATTATACCCATTTTATAGATGAGGAAAGTGAGGCTTGGGCAGTTAAGAATTTATCCAATGCCTCACAGCAAGTAGTGTCAGAACCAGGATTCATATCCAGGTAGTGGAGCTCTAAGTCTGTGCTTCTAACCAGTCTGCTACTTACACATCTAGTTACAATTAACACCAAGGTCAGCTGTGGCCCAGAGGGAAAGTTACCAAGAGTCCATTAAAGCCCAAAATTTGATGTCTTAAAAATCAGTTTAATCCGTATAGATGAAAAGACCCCTGCTTTGGCTGGTTTGGCTCAGCAGTTAGAGCATCAGCCATGGACTGAAGGGTCACGGGTTCGATTCCTGGTCAAGGGCATGTGCCTATGCAGGAGGCAACCAATCAATGTCTCTCACACGTCAGTGTTTGTTTCTCTCTCTCTCTCTCTCTCTCTTTCCCTTCCAGTCTACCTAAAAACCAATGGGAAAGTATCTTTGGGTGAGGATTAACAACCACAAAAAAAGACCCCAATTTTACTGACTTCATGTGAAAAATATTTGTGGGTTCAGGAACCATGCATTCATTCATACACATTTGCAGGGCACCTACAATAGGCCAGCACAGGGCCAGGAGCTGGGGACACGGGGACATAGGCCATGCCCCCGTATGACTTTCTAAGAACGAATGTGATCCTCGGCTGCACCAGAACAACCTCACCCTGTGGGAGAAGCCCGCCCCACGTTGCTGCACTGGGCAGACCATGTAGGACGCCTCTGAGGGCAGCTGTCTGTGGGACTGTATGACCCACTGGGTGATTATGTGACGTTGGTGGCCACGCTCCACTCAAGACCCTCTAAATCAGTCTCTGGAGATGGTCCAGGCACTGCCAGCTGCCAACTTGAGAACCAAAGAAAGAGAGGGTTTTAAAAAAACCCAGAAACCAAACACTTAAAACATAGATGAAGATGGGTTGAATAAAAGCAACTTTATTTAGCCTGGAAAGAAGATGGCATGAAGGGTGGGAATGAGACACGGGCTTCCCTGTGGAAGGTATTTACTCTGTGTTGCTGCTGAGCGCCAGGGAACAGGCGTGGGACCAATGGGAGACAGCAGCGAGAGAGACCACTCTGCAAGAGGAAGAATTCCCGGTGCCTTCAGTTTGGAGCCAAGGCTCCTCCTAACTCTGGTGATGCGGCTCTGAAAAGCTGCAGAGTAAATGATCTACTGCTCAGATAATTCAAGAGGAGACGATTATTGTAATACAATAACAACAGTGATTTTAAATGAACAACTAACTAATTTCAATCTTCTGGACAAGGAACAATCTGAAGTCACGAACCCACTAGCAAGTACATTTGAGGAGTGAGAAGGTTTCTAAACATCACTTCCCAGGCCTCACCTCCACCCCAGCCATTTGCACTTTAAACAAGCATCTCAGGCGATTCCCCTCTGATGCAGGTACTACCTGGACTCTATTTGGAGAAACCCCTGGTAGGTAAGTCTGGTACATAGAATGGGTCCCTAAAACCTTCCCTACCATAGTAATCCATCCTTCTAAACCTCCAAAACACTCACTCTAAGTGTCATATACAAGCTTCTGTTGTTGTCCTTGAGATGCAGATGTAGGTGTAGATGTAAGTGCTAACCGCCCGACCAGAAGAGTGGCCCTTTATCCTCTTCCTCATCTCAGAAACATGAGCAGAATATTCCACACACAGGGTGCTCAAAGGGTGCTTTCGGAATGACCGATTAACACACATTCAACTAATTTTAAAATTTTAATTATTAAATTTATTTTTTAAATTTCTTTATTATTGAAAGTATTACAGATGTCCCCTCCTTTTCCCCGATTGACCCCCTCCACCCCACTCCTGCCGTCCCCCAGGCCTTCCCCACACTGTGGTCTGTGTCCACGGGCTAGGCATATATGTATATAAATTCTTTGGTTAAGCTCTTCCCGTGCCCCCACCGCCTTCCCTCTGGGATCTGTCAGTCTGTTCCATGCATCCATGCATCTGTACCTAAACTTCATTACCTTTTAAAATAAGTATTTAAAAAAAATTTTTTTTTAATATAGTTCAGCTAGTTGGTAGAGTACCTCCCCTGGCCTATGACTGCTGTGAATACATCAAATTCTGGATCATGTGGCTTTCAGCATGTCTGCTAGTCAGTGTTTTGAATTTCCCAGTTTTATAAAGCTCTTTGGTTTTGCTGTACTTCAATTGGGCGCCTGACCCCAAAAAAATCAGAACAAAACAACATTGGATCAACAAGGAACCACAACCCCTGGCTGGGTAGCTCAGTTTGGATCCTCCAAGGTTACAGATTCAGTCTCGGGTCAGGGCACACACAAGAAGCAACTAATGAATGCATAAATAAGTGGAACAACAAAGCAATGTTTCTCTATCTATCTATCTATCTATCATCTCCCTCTCTCTCTCTTTCTCTAAAATCAATAAATTAAAAAACACACACACAGGAGCCATGAAGCGCGATGCTGGAAGCCCGTCTTTGGGGAAGTAGACCTGATATAGAGGAGAAGTCAGGCTTCCTCCTGGAACAATGCAGCCTTTACAGAAAAGGATGCTCTCTCTGACTTGCCCCCAGGAGGACATTGTGCTTAGATCAGCAGGGTGTGCCCATGGTTTGGTATTTGCAAGTGGCCAGCTCTGCTCCCTATGTATGCAGGCCGCTGAGAAAGACTCCAGAAGCATCCCTCTGTCCAGGACCTTCTGGCATTAGCAGCTTCCTTGTGACCTTCAAGCCAGTTTCGGATACGCCGAAGTCTAAGCAGTAGAAATGTAATAGAAATACAGTGTGTCATAAATGTGATTTTAAATTTTCTAGTAGCCACATTTTTAAAAGTAAAAAGAAACAGGTGAACTTGCTTTTAGTAATTTATTTTATTTAATCCAATATATCAAAAATATTATCATTTCAACATGTACTCAATGAAAAATCATTAATGAGATATTTTAGTTTCTTTGTGTATGCCAAGTCTTTGGAATCTGGTGTGCATTTTACATTACAACACATTTCAATTTGGATACTAAGTCTTCATTGGAAACTTTTGCTCTACATTTCAATTCCATAACATTTACAGCTGAAAAAGCTGATTCACATATCCAGATTATTCTAAATGCGCGTAAGAGTTTTCCAATAACCAAACTGAGAATGTGGTTTTAAATTTAAATTTAAATGAATTAGATAACATCAGAAATCCAGCTTCTCAGTCCCACTAGCCATATTTCAAGTGTTCAACAGCCATAGGTGGTTACCATGATCATACTGGGCAGGCCTAAGGTGTCTTCTTTCCCATTGTTCCTACCAAACTCTTTCTTTTCTTACTCATCAGAAATGTTGAGGGCCCCACAGGACAAGAGTGTGAGGGTCTGTTGTTGTGGACAGCTGACAGGCCTTTGGTTCTAGAACAGTGTGTCGATGTAATGTGCTCTGGGAAGGATAAGTGGGAATCTTCCAGGTACAACCAGGAGGGGGCGCTCTCTAAGAGAAAGGGAGTGAAAGCATATTCCCAGAGCACCTCCTATGGGCCAAGCGCTGCTCTGAGGACAGAACAGCCACAGTAGGGTTGAATCAAGCAAAGACCATTTTCTGATCCAGTCACTGAAGGGTGATCAAGTAAGCAACGTCTGACAGGAAATTTCCACACGTGAACCCTGTCACTAGCTCAAAGTTCCTTACACAGCCCTTCGTAAGGCCAGAGAAAAGTCATTTCCTATGCTTCAGGCACTAGAAACCAAGATTTTTCCTGATTCGGACTGGAGGGGAAAGAAGAGACAAAGGTGTTGAAGGTAGCAAGTTGGAAGGAAGAGAGGCAAATTAAGTGATTGTAATGAGGATGAGCCAGACATGAAGAGCAAGATCCGAGAGTAACTGTCAGATGCAGAGTTGTCTGTCCCCTGAGACTTTCCTGCCATTGGGGAGAAGGAGGTGGCCTTGCCAGCCAGGGCCCCTAGACCTGGTGCCATCTCCAAGGCTCTCCCCAGCTTGAGCTCCAAAGCTGGCTTGTAACTCGATGGTCTGCATATATAGAGATTGGTTACATTTCTGAGCCCGGCTATAACTGCTGCCTCCCCAGGGTGTTCTGGGTGTGAAAAGAGAAGAAACGGCAGTTTGGGGAAAGGGGGACGGGAACAGAGCCTACAAGAAGAACTCTAGTCCAACATCTTTTTTCAGATGAGAATCATGCAGCCAGAAGGGAGAGATGTTTGTCTAAAGTCCCTGTCCACATAGGACGCAAAGCCCTATCTCCTAGGAGCTAAGAGCACGCCCTGATTCCAGGATACATAAGCCACCCTCACTAGGGCAGGGCTGCTCCTATAAAGTCAAATGATAAAGGACTCATCTTTTGGATCATCAAGGAAGATAACACTCTTATCTCCCAGTTTCCTGGGAGGATGTGAGCCTATCTTCAGCTGTCACGGTGGGACTCCAAATTGCAAGCCCCACCTCCAGTAGTAAAGACCTGATAAATTTAGCAATCTGTATGGTGAAGCCATGAACAGAATACACTGTATCCGTATGAAGAGTAAGACTTCTTCCCACCTTTGCTCCAGCTGTCTAACCCCTGCAGCTGCCTGTGCGGTACATCCCCTTCTGGTTTAGTGATTATTGAAAAATTGTTTTCTTTCTCGTCTACCTTTGTGGAAAGGTGTTCTGGATTGGAAGACGATTTTGTTTTTAATTATATTTCCCCAACACTCCTCACAGAATTACCTCAACCTCCACCCTGACCTCCTGAAGTTATTCTTAAGGCATCTTCAACTAAAATGGGGTATAACTATGGTTTTATGGTGTAATTTACCCTATGGATGGGGAGAGGCACCCCCACAACCCGCTCAGAGGTCCTAAGAGAAAAGATGGGATTCGGTCCTCTGAACATCTTTAGGGACAGTCTCATATTAGCCCCCACACAACAAGAACCACAAATTCCAGCGAGGAAATCGCTTCTGGCAGGTCAGTGCTCACTGCTCCGACCCTTAGGACACAGCGTGCCCTCTGCCAGGAGAGCCTTCCTCTGGGCAACCCCTATCAGCACCGGAATCGGAATCCGGTCTTATTTTACTCAGTATTTCCCCAGCATAGAGCAAGGCATGAATGAATGGAAACCTTTAACTCTTTTCCCTGGAAGTCAAAATCAATACTATCTCAAATTCAGTTTGTTTCAGTTGGAAACATTTGTTCCACAAGGAAATGTTTCTCAAACAAAGATCTCTATTTCAACTGTTACAATGAAAAAGTCCTTTCAAGAAAAGAATGCTCATCAAACATTATTGCAGAAACACACGTGAAAAACACTGTGTCTTAGCCCGGCCACTCCCCATGATATTTCCTCAGCGGAAACCTCTCTCTGCAAGGCCTCAGCGGGTTTTTGTGTTTTTTTTTTATCCTCACCCGAGGACAATTTTTCCATTTTTTGTTCAGATAGAGTGGGAGGGAAAGCGAGGAAGAGAGAGAGAGAGAAAAAAACATCGACGTGAAAGGGACACATCGAGTGGCTGCCACCCGCACAACCCAACCAGGGCCGGGGACAAACTACAACCGAGGTACGTGCCCTTAGCGGGAACCAAACCTGGGCTTCTCTGGACCACAGGCCAACGCTCTAACCGCTGAGCCAAACTGGCCAGGGCATGACACCGTTTCACCCTTTCCTCCCTGAGATCTGTCCATGTCTGTCTAGCCCTGACCGGAACACGACTGACAAAGGCATCCTTGAGAGAAAATGTTCTCAAACTGACTCCTTCTTAAGTCACAACCAGAGTATGCCTTTTGCAGAGCCCAGTCAGGGGTAAGCTGGGCTGACCTGTCTACCCAGACTATGGAGGCTGTCATAAAATATTCCTGAGCACTAATGGAAATCTAACTTTATCTACCCCCATTGACTTGGCCTTGGTTGCCAGAACAAGACACCAACCCAACAGAAATGCTCTGGAAACCACCACCCCCCAGACAGCAGCACATCTAAACAGCTTGTGTTGCTTGAGAACCATATAGTAGTGGTTCTCAAACCTTGGTGCACATCCGAATATCCTGGAGAACTTGTTCAAACACAGGTTGAGCCTCACCCCTGGAATTATGATTCACTAGGTGGGGGATGGGGCTGAGGACTCTGCCCTTCTAATAAGTTCCCAGGTGATGCTGAGGCTGCTGGTCCCAGGATCACACTTTGAGTAGACCTGCTTAAAACAGCACCTCAGCCACTGGTTGAACGACAGAGCCAGCCCCTGGCTTCTTATTGAACTGACCTAGTAGTCAGACCAAAGCCCAGTGGATCTCAAACCCAGTTCCCCTAAAACACTAGTATTCTACCATGGAACTCCAAGCGTGGAATTTCCCTTCAGTTTTCAAAGCAAATTAAACCTCTGGCACCACTGACTACTTGCTTCTATTATAATCTAAATGAACTTACTTTCTCAGAAAACTATATATGTTTTGTTAAGACTTCACTGAGTTCACCCAATATGACATATGATTGAGAAGTTGTAATGGGGAGGGAAGACATAAACCACAGAACTTATATGCATGTACTCATAACCAATGGACACGGACAACAAAGCCAGGGACGGGGTGGGGGGGATGAGGAAGAAGGTGTCAATGGGGAAATAAAGGAGAAACATCTGTAACAAAAATAAAATAAAAACGTTTGAAAAGTCAAAAAAAATTAAAATTATGAAGATAGGATGGAGAGGTTAATGCTGTGTAATCTCAATGATGTAATATATAAATATATCAGATCTACATGCTGTACACCTTATACTTACCCAATATTATGTCAATTATATCTAAATAAAGCTCTAGAAAAATATAAAAGTATATATATATATATATATATATATATATATATATATATATTCTGTAATATTCTTACGTTGTAATGGCCTGGCTTACACAGCCAACACCACATGGAAGGACACCAAATTCAGTGCACTTGACCTCTAGCTCAAGCCCAGCTTCCCCAAGGCATCTCCTTTGACCCCTGCAGTCGTCATTTAACAACATATCCCTAGGCCACTGGACAAAAGGGTTACCCTCAACACTCAATCTAGTGGACAAAATAAAATGGGCACACATATTAAACTCCTTTTAACCAAAGCAATGCATAATCTACTGCTAAAGCATGTAGCATAAATATCACAGGCTTTAGATTTTCCACACCAGCAATTTGGCATCACAGAAAAGGCTATATCCTCCCCATGTCTCTGCACTGGAGCCCTTTAGGATCCCCTACTCAAGCTAAGTGAATCATTGTAAAGTTTTGGCCTTCCCACAATTTAATTTTAAAAATGTAATATGCATTTGCCCTGCAGACCTTGGCAAGAGCATATAAATCCACACCCTGACTTTGAACACACACATTCTGCCCACGTGCAGTGCAGAGCTTTCCCTGTCCTGTCTGCTGCAGGTCACTTGATCTGGTGCCTCAAGCAGAGAGAAACAGTCCGGTGTAGCATCCCCTACAACAGAGATATTTACTGGCTTGTGATTTTTCTTTCCTGACCTTTACCCTTGTATGCAAGGGATAGGTAGACTAGCAAATGAGACCAGCAGATTAAAATATTCTATTTCAAAAAGAAAAAACCCCACCATGTTAGCTTTAAAGGAGGATTGAGCCAGCACATCTGGATTCAATCATTGTAAAGTTTCACATTCTTAGCATCTTCCCTCCCAGAGGGAAGGCAGCAGAGCAGAGGGACAGAGCCTGGGTGAACCAAGATCCCTGGCCCCTGGCCCAGGCTTTGCCACTAGCCCCATGTGTGACCTTGGGCAGAGTCCTTGACCTCTCTAGGGCTCAGTGTCCTAAAGAGTCTTTCCAGCCACAACACCAGTGCTAACTCGTAACATGATTCAATTGCTGATGAATTTACAATGACCTTTGCTTTTCCACTTGATTTTATCTGCAAAGATTCCAATTCTCCTGGGAGGAGACATGGCCACTGTTGCTTTTTCTCTGGGGCACATTGCTCCCTTTCCCTCCTCCCATCCTCCACTCTCCCAAGCCTGGCTGCCTCTCCACTTCCTCAGTGCAGCTTCTCTGCGCAGGGGCTGGGATGAAAGAGAGCCCCCAGGAGAATTTCACAAATTGGCACTGAGATCTCTCCGACTAATGTCTAGCACGGCAGGCCTTTAGTTCGTCAAATAAGCTTCTAATTGTCTTTTCAGAAATGTACACGGACACTTACTTCAAGCCATTTGCCAAGTGCCTCGCAGGGTATTTTCTCTGACATTGTGCTTGGAGGAGGATTTAAAAGTCTGGAGGAGCATTAGAAAAACTGCACTGCATGTGATCCTGTCTTTGGATGGAAATAAAACAACTTTTTCAGGGACCCATCACTGGTATGATGCAAACTGCCACAAGTCTCCAAGAACTCACCACTGCTGACTCGTAATCTGGACCTATAGCTTCTCCCAGGGACAGGGAGAGGTCTACTGACAGGATTAACAGACACCAAGAATTATGACACACTTGAGTGGTCCCAGCAGTGCCTTTCTGTCCCCAGGCATCGTTCTTCCCAGGTGCAACATGAACAGAATGATGAGGAGCCCGACATCAGGTTGGAGACAGACCCTGGGAGTCAGTAAGAACCACAGTCAAGAGGATATGGGATGAGCACTCAATTTGGAGTCAGAAACTCAGAAACCTGAGGTCAAATCCCTGGCCTACCATCTCTTTCAGTATCTCCAAAGAGGTCATCAGACATGTTACCACCACCTCCCTGGTTTAAAATATCGCCAGGTGCCCTGGCCAGTTTGGCTCAGCGGTTAGAGCGTCGGCCTGCGGTCCGCAGAGACCCGGGTTCGGTTCCCGCTAAGGGCACGTACTTCGGTTGCAGTTTGTCCCCGGCCCTGGTTGGTCGTGCGGGTGGCAGCCACTCGATGTGTCCCTTCACATCGATGTTTCTCTCTCTCTCTCCCTTCCTCTCTCTCCCTCCCACTCTATCTGTACAAAAAATGGAAAAATGTCCTCGGGTGAGGATAAAAAATAAATAAATAAATAAAAAATAAATAAATAAATAAAATATTGCCAGGTGTCCCTGCCCTGTAGGCAAGTCCTGCCCCAAATTTATTGTGCACACACTCACCTCGGGATCTTATTAAACATGCTGATTCTGAGTCAGGAGGGCTAGGTGGAGATTTCCAGCAAGTTTCCAGGTAGTGCTGATGCTGATGTTGCTGATCCAGGGACCGACTTTAAATGGCAAGGACAAAGAGATTTATGATTGAACCCAGTGTTTCCCCAAACATACCTGGTAAGAATCACTCGGGTAACTGTTAAACACACAGATTCCAAGGCCCCAACCCAGACCAGGGCAAGCCTGGTGAGCTGGAAATTTAACAAGTGCTCAGGTGCGTATTATTATCAGAGGATTTGGGGAATCCTGGTCTTCTTCATCTGCATCTCCCATTTAAAGCTCCCACGTAGCCTGTGGGTGCCCTAGCTTCCTTTCCGTTGCTCCCTTCAGTGAACGTAACATCTAGTAAACCAGCTCCTGCTCTAGGCCCTGTAGAGTACATTCAGAGAGCTGAAGTTTCTCCCAAACCTCCCCAAGTTCTGGCACACTTGATAAATGATCATCTCCGTAGGGCTTAAGCTCTGGCAGCCTCTGAGGACTGAGGATGGACGGGGCATCGCTGTCTCAGCACACCTGTAACCCCAACTCAGCGCCCTGGCTGGAAAGCTCTGCTCCTGCCTCCACCTCATTAGTGAACGAGCAAAACCAACCAGCACAGCCCTTCACTACATCTCCCCACTGTTCTTAAGACGATCCAAAACACAGAAGAAAAAATAAACATATTAAACGCCCGTCCTGAGGTTGTCTACAAGAAACAAAGCAGCACAAAGGTGAGAAACACACACATCTATGCACTCACCCTCTCCAACAAATTATAGCTTATTACCATGTGCCCAGAAGCAGGCACTGTGTACTTTATATCCATCATCTCATTGAATCCTTGCACGATGTCATGACATAAAGACTATGTGTTATCTTACTGATGAGGACACTGAGGTTTATCCAAGGTCACACAACAAATGGTGGCCACTGTGGGACAGTCTCCCACGTGGGACCCTTTGCAACACTCATCCTTCTTCTGGTTTTGCTGCCTCATGCCCATCGGCACACTGCCAGACTGTGCTTTCCATGGGTGCAGGGCTCAGGTCTGTTCTGGTCCAGGCTGCATCCACCATGCACCCCGCAGACACTCAGAAAATGGTTCGCCACACTGACGAACGACTCCAAAGCGAGGTCTCCTCCATGGTGACAGGCTGTCTCCAAAACCACAAGCATACAGAGGATGCTGGTGTGAGACTCCCAACTGATAAAAGTGAATCCACAAGGCATGCGATGGAGATAGGATGACGGAAGGCAGAGGCCTGAAGGACTCTTCTCCGACTTCTGCCATGCTGCCCGCACACCTGCACAAGCCACTGGTCTCTCTGCATCTCAGTTTTCCCATCAACATGATGGTTAACTCATCCCCCAAACCTCTGTGGGCTCCCACCACACACCAGAAGGGGAGCTAAGAAGAAAGCAATCCAAAGGAATGACTGAGAGACTGCTCCCATCGCTCAGTAGCCCTGCGCCAGTTCTAGCCCTCCCAGCCCACTAAGCACACACTGACATAGAGCACACAGAACAGTTCTCAAACAAGTGTGAAACAAATGATCCTAGGGGGTTATTTGCATCACAAAAGGCATCTTCACTTAGCAAAAGAATCCACAAATAGTGTGGCTAAAGTGACACACTCCCCTGATACTTTGTGTGTGTTTCAGTTATTGGAAGTATTATGTACAGTAAATGTCATCCTTTAAGGTGTTCAGTTTGAGCAATTTAGACAAACACATGCAGTTCCTGCTACCATGTTAAAAATCATTTATCTCTAACTTTTCAAGAGTATGTTATGTAAAGTGTTGTGGACATCACTGGTCCAATGACACAAAATTAATTTTAGCTCCTCTTTCTAAAAGTGAAGGTCCCATTCTGCCAGAAAAAAACCTTGTCTCCAGGAAGGAGAAAATTCTATTCGCAGACACATCTGCAAGGCACGGAGCAGAGTACAAAATCTATTTGTTGGTCAATGTAATGGACTCGCCATTACTAATAGGATAAATCCCTCCCCCCAGCCCTCCCCTTCTCATATGAAAGCATTTACCAGCCTTTTAAAATATGCACACAGAGCCCCAAAACAAACACATTTCTATCAAAGATCATCCTTAACCATTGGTGCAGTTTAAAACCACAAAGCCTCCTTGAATCAATTCCAAAAATCTCTAATAAATTTCACATACCAAAGGAATTTACCTGGATACGGAACATAACTGTTGTTGTGTTTTAAGACTTATCTTTAAATGAACTGCATAAGCTTATGTAAAAAAGGGAGGAGGTAATTATTTGAATAGAGTTCTATCGCTCTCTTAACAATTGCATCTGCAGGGCGAGGCCGGGTAACTTCAGACTACAGAACAGCATTATAAACCAAAGGGAAGAACTGCTGCTGTAAACAATCAATCGAATGGTGTTTTTAACCTTTACTATGTGGCTGGTGACATGCAGCTCTGATTTCTGGGCTCAGCTCAGTGCCACTGGAACTTCAGCACAGCTAAGAATCTTCTGATTATGAAAACTATACAGCTCTGGCCGGTTTGGCTCAGCGGTTAGAGCGTCAGCCTGCAGTCCAGAGAGACCCGGGTTCGGTTCCCGCTAAGGGCATGTACCTCGGTTGCAGTTTGTCCCCGGCCCTGGTTGGGTCCTGCAGGTGGCAGCCACTCAATGTGTCCCTTTCACGTCGATGTTTCTCTCTCTCTTCTTCTCTCCCTTCCACTTTATCTGAACAAAAAACAAAAAACAAAAAATGTCCTCAGGTGAGGACAGAAAGAAAAGAAAAGAAAAGAAAAAAAAAGAAAAGAAAAGAAAAGAAAAGAAAAGAAAAGAAAAGAAAAGAAAAGAAAAGAAAAGAAAAGAAAAGAAAAAAACAAGACAAGACAAGACAAGACAAGACAAGACAAGAAAAGATTCTTGGGCCCCACACAGACCACCCACCAAATCAGAATCTCCGGGGATTAGGTTGCTACAGTGTTTAACCTTGAACCCAGGTAATTCTGATGGTGACCTGAGGATAACACTCCAAGAAATGCAGCCCTAGCTAAGAGATCATGTATTTTGTTATATAATCATTAAAATAAAGTTAAGATGGTGAAATAATTTGGACATTTAGCCTGAGAGTGGGCTATACTCTATAGGCTAATAGCCCAGGCTTACAATGTTTTCATTACTCAGAGAGAATGTCATTGCAATATCAACAAATGAACTACACAGAGACAATCTGTCATTAATGTTCAGTTGCCTGCTCTATTTTGTTTTTTAAATATATTTTTATTCATTTTTTTTCTGATAGAGAGGAAGGGAGACGGGGAGAGAGAGAGAAACATCAGTAAAAGAGAAACATCAATTGGCTGCCTCCTGCACGCCCCATAACTGGGGATCGAGCCCACAACCTGGGATGTGCCCTGATCATGAATGGAACCAGCAACCTCTCGATGCATGGGATGATGCTCAAGTCACTGAGCCATACCAGCTGGGCATCAGTTGCCAGCTCTTAAGTGTGGTCCCCAAACCAGTAGCTCAGAATTTTTTGAGTCCCACCTTAGAAAGAAAACCTCTGAGGGTGGGGCCCAGGAATTCCCATTTTAAGCATTTCTCCAGGTAATTCTGCACTGTGTATCTGCCAGCATGTTTTAATGTGAATCACAACTTTTTTTCTTGCCTTGTCTTCTTGCTGCTTTTGTTTCTACCTTGATAACACATGCATGTGTATTACCACATCATCTTAACTGGCCTCCCACCACCTCCCTACTGCAGTACAAGGTGCATCTGTGTAACACAGAGAGTTCAAACCAGGTTTATTCTCCATAAGTTGATGGACAGTTAGCACAGCCTGGGCAGCCAAAGAGCTCAGACCCTGCCCATAAGTACAGTGGCAAGAATACTGTATTAGAAGGTGATCCCCTTGGGCTCCAAGGGCCCCCTGATTGATTCCAGTGAGCACCTTCCCGTGATGCCTCCAGGGATCTTGCATGCACGCCAGAAGACACTGACAAAATAATTACATGGGAACTTGGTGTGGTGGTGGGTGTTTCCCCCTTAACTGTTATGTCCATGCTACAGTACATTAGTTCTCACATTTTGAAGTACAGAGGAATCTATAAAAATACAGATTCCTTGGGCATAACCTCAGCTTCTGATTCAGTAGGATTCCGGAGAGCCTCCTAAATCTGCATTTATGCGTTTCCCAGGAGATTGTTATACATATCAAGGTTTGAGGATCACTGATGTTTGGGGAGAAACCCATGACATGGAATAGAAAATTTGAACTTGAGTCAAATTTACTCACTATTTAGTGTATAAACTTTAATATACATCAGCTTCCTCAAAGTAGAAATAATATCTGCCTCACAGGGTTGTGATAATAGCAATATGTATGCAATGCCCTACTAAAATGCAAAGTGCCAAGTGTGGGTCAGTAAAACTGGCAAACGCAGCGTCGTCAGCTATTACTGACTATGAGCCCTCAGCCTAAAAAGGTGGCTCACTAACCAGCATTCCACGTCATTGAGATTCTGAGACACAAGTCAGTTTGACCGTCTGTATTATTCATTGAACTGTGTCCCCTCATTAATGATATGCTGGAGTCCTAACTCCCTAGTACCCCAGAATGTGACCTTATTTGGAAATAGGATGTTTACAGAGGTAATCCAGTTAAATGAGAACGTTAAGGTGGGCCCTAACTCATTACGACTCCTATCCTTTAAAAAGGAGGAAATCTGGACACAGGAACAGACAGGCATAGGGAGGAGATGACCAGCTACAAGCCAAGGAGAGAGGCCTGTCCAGCCATCAGCCTGTGGTACCGTGTTACAGCAGCCCTACCAAACTCAAACAATCTGCCAGTTTCCAATTAAAGAGGAAAGTGTTCTTCTCCTGTTTCTTTTGTGAGGAATACTTGGCCAGCTGATGCTTCTCGGATTCCGCAGGGCTTATTCTAATATATTCACCAGCTCCGTCCACAGAGCTTCAGTAAACTCAGCAGGCCCATCAGGGAGCCAGCTCCGGGCGGCAAGGCGTCCACGCAGGGTTTGCTGCGCAGTCTTGAGACTGGAGCCACCGCCACAGAGCGAGAGATCCGAAACATCTGCTGGCTCACCGGCAAGTGATTTAGCATCCCCATAAAGCTGCCCGACCGTCCCTGCACGGCCCACTCAGCCCTCTTCCTCCTGTCGGAGCAGCGCTCCCGGTTACCTTCCAGCCTCCAGCTGGTCTGGGAGCTGGGGAGCCACTGTCAGCACCCGGACCACGAGGGACCCTTAGCAAGAGGACCCATAAAAACCGTCAAGGAGATGATTTTCTTAAACTGAATGCAGCTTTTGTTCTCGCTGAAGTAGGACAAAACACATTGGGAAAATGCCCCAAAGAAAAGAAAAAGCCCTTTCAATGTGCATGAAAGCGGGGGCCATACATGGTCTCATTCAGTGACCAGAGGGGGCGTGAGAGAGCGAGGAGCAGGCTGGCCCTGTTGAAATGGCTGTCCTGCGTCAGAAAGGAGCCATGTCTGTCCAGTGTGCAAAGCCAGCAGACATTTCCCCTGCAGGGCGACTGTCCCCAGTGCCCGAGCTACCTTTACCCACTACAAACCCTTCTCGGGCCACCTGTCCTAGGGAGCTTTAAAAGCACAGGAGTCCAGGTCCCACTGTCAGAGATGCCAATTCAGTGAGTCAGGTGGGGTTTAGGAACAAGCATTTTTAAGGCGCTCCCCTCGCAATTCTGATGCACATGCAGGGCCAAGAACCACGGCCAGGAATTAAAGTCAGGGTCCCACCAGACATCCAAAGAAAAGGAGAAAGCGCCCGTGGAGGTCAGGAACGTGGGATTCCAGGGCCAGCGCTGCCAAGCAGCCCCACCAAGTCTCCTCCTTCTAGGCCACAGTTCTTTTCCAGTCACAGGGAAAGCTGACCTAGAACCAGTCAGGCATCCCGTTCTTAAAATAAACTTCCCCCAAATCATTCTAAAACGTCCCACAAAGACATCCACCCTTCCTTCTTGGACATGCTGAACCCAACTGCCTTGTGGTGGCACCTTACGCTGACCTCACTGATACCTTACCCACAGGGAGAGCTCCTTTAACCCCGTGGGGCAGGGCCCAGGAGTGACAGGTGCTAAGCTCAATAGAGAGCCCTTAGAGGAGAAAACTAAGCCTCTTAAAATGCCCCTGATGTAATCTCTCAAACCCAGGAATAATCCACAGTCCCCTTGAAGAATTGGCATGCATGACCTCGGGCCACACTCAGGAAATATCTTCACATACATCAGACTAGGTTTTAGAATGGTGTAATTAAATGGGCTATCTTGAAGCAACATAAACAGAAGAGAGGGACTTTAATTTAACCACACAGAGCTCGGGGCTGTCTAAACTGGCTGCTGAGGAACCATGGAACATCCCCACAAACCTGCAGGAATTCACTCTGCCGTATGAGAAAAAGGAGACATCTCTCTGTGCGGTCAAGTGGACTCTGGGGACAAGTGAGGCACCAAAACAGTTCGCCAGAACACCAAGGGCAATGATCACTTCAGACAAGTGAATGTACCATCTTCAACCGAGTGACAAAGTTACCATGTAGACTGCTCAAGTGCCCTCTTCAGAGATAAACAGAGAGGCAATCCTTTATCTTCACCTAGCTGTCCTCCGCAGGTCCCTTCTGTCACTCAACAAGTATTTAGCAAGGACGTGCTTCACTCATTCAGCACTTGAACCCCTAACTTTCAACACGTAACCTAAAAAATATTGCTCTCATGAGACACTGCTTTTCCACCTCAACATAATTCTCTCTTCCTTACCTCGAATCTGGGAAAGATTTACTTTTCTTCATTCAACATTAACTTCTGTAACTAGCAATTTTTCTTCATCAATTACTCATTTAAAATTTTTTGTTGAGCACCTACTATGCACCAGGTGTTGTTCTAGACACTTGGGGACACCATGCCAGAAATGGTTTCTCTCACGGAGCTTATAATCTAGTGCCATGAGACAAACAATAAATGAATCACATACGTAATGCTAGGGAATGATAAACAATACAAAAACAAAACAGAAAGAGCTGAGAGCAGGGATGAAGGATGCCAGGGAGGCCTCTGAGGAGGCAGACTGCGCTGACCCCCTGAACCTAGTGACTGAGACAGCGCCTCCAACCTTCAGAGGCTCAGATGAGGAGACCCAGCAGGAGAGCTGGAGCTGGAGGGGCCAGGACACAGCAGAACAAACTGGGTGAGGACTGTGACGTGGAACCCACGTGAAGAAAGTGTCTCCAAGAGAGCGGTCAGCCTACTAACTACTGCTGAGAGGCTGCAGAAGATGAGCACAAAGAGTGGGCCACCTGGGTACCTACTGGCCAACTGGTACCTGAAGGCAGGTGGCTCTGGTGAAGGGGTGAGCAAACACTGAATTGTACTGGGTGCCAGGCAGAATGAGGGGCAGGAAATGGAGCAGAAAACAGGATAGTTCTTTCAGGAACACGGACTGAGAGGGAGAGGACAAGAACGGGAGGACAGCTGACTGGAACACAGGGTCAAGAGCGTGCTGCCGCTGCTGCTGCTGCTGCTGTTGCTTCCTTAAGATGAGTAGCCAGTATTCCCCCCGGGGACTATCCAGAGAGGGTGAAAACTGGTGACGCAGAAGGGAAAGGAGATAGGTGCACGAGTGGAAGTCTTGCACGCCAGCAGAGGACAGGGGCGATGCGTGTGTGGTTACAATGCGCGTGTGCTTTTGGTACAGGCAGGCTTCCAGATTTCACATGGGAAGATGATGGAACTCGTTTTGCATTGCTTCCTTTTCTCAGTGAAATAAGCCAGGTCATCAGCTGAGAGTAGGGTGGGGACAGAAACACAGTGGACCCAGCTGTGCCAAGAGTTCCCCTTGAGGTTTGTAGTCATAAATCAAGATGAGGACAATACAGATGGCTGTTTCCTCCAGCCAGGCTCATCAGCTGGGGCAGGAGCAGCGGGCAGAGGGTGGGGTTTTCCCAAGTAAGATGAAGGGAGAGGGTCAAGGGAGTTGACAGTGTATGCAAGTACCTCAGCTGGGGGTGGGGAGGGGTGATGAGGACCAGAGAGGAATGATGGACAACAAAAAAGTGGCAGGGTCACCAGGCCAGAGGCCCTGGTAAGGTGACAGGTAGGTGGTACTAACGGGAATATGAAAGAGAAAGGGTGAGGGTCAGCCTGAAATGCTTGTCAAGGTTTTGGTGGAGGTACAGTTATTGGTCTACAACCATGTTTTTCAAATGATAGACTGCAAGTTTAGTGGGTAGTAAAATCAATTGTGTGGGTAATGACCAGCAATTTTTTTACTGAAACAGAATAAAAAGTATAAGCACATTATAGCTATTAAAGGTAAATATTATTTTGGGAAACCTGTTTTAGTTGCATATGTGTGTTTGTGTTGGGTGATCACAGAAGATGTATTTCACCCTTGCCAGTTTGGCTCAGCTATTAGAGCATCAACCTACGGACATGAGAGACCCGGGTTCAGTTCCTGCTGAGGGCACCTACCTCAGTTGCAGTTTGTCCCCGGCCCCGGTTGGGGTCGTGTGAGTGCCAACCACTAGATGTGTCTCTTTCGCATCGATGTTTCTGTCTCTCTCTTTCCCCCTCTCTCCCTCCCACTCTATCTGAAGATAAATGCAAAAAAAAAGATGTATTTCTCCTGTTAATTGGGGTCACATATAAATTCAAGGACATTAGGCAAGGTGTCTCAACTTGGCACTGCTGGCATTTTAGACCACATAACTCTCTGTTGTAGGGGCGGTCCTGTGCAGTGCAGGTATTTACCTGGATGGCAAAAATGCTGAGAACCAATTGTCTGGAGATAACCGCGAGAGGAACAGCTGAAGTAGCGCAGAGATAAAGATAACTGAAAGAGAGCTGGTCAAGGGACTGAGTTGGGTAGACAAGCTATATAGATGTTCAAGTCACCAAAAATGTTGATGGGAGGAGGGACTGTGGGCCAGATGAACACTATCTTCAAAGAATGAAGCAAAGTGACCCAGACAACTGTAGATGACTATTCTCTACCCTGGCTACATATGATAATGACCTGGAGGACTTACCCACCAATGCCCAGGGCCCACCCTCACCAACTAAATCAGAATCCCCAGGCGATTGCAATATGCAGCCAGGATGAAGAACCTTACAGAAGAGACCCATCCCATGGGACCCAGCTTAAGTGTGACCTCCATGAAAACTTCCCTCTCATTCTGCTTTTCATGCACCCCACTACTGTGACCACTTTTGCTTTGTTTATAACTTACCTGTGAAATCACTAGAAAAGAATAAAAGACACTAAAATTAAGTAGATAAAAACAGAACAGTGTTTATTTGCCAAAGAATTTTAGAATTAGGGGATCCACTAGTAGGAAGGGGAGCCTTTTAGGGACTATCATCTTCGTAAGCATTGTGTCATCCAAGCTTCTCAAGGATATCCATCCAAGTGACGGGCCCCAAGGGGAACCAAGCATTTGTGTGTCACTGATAAGCATTATTAGAAATGTATCCCCTCTGGAGACAGTGTAATAAACACTTGTTGAAATTAATGGCTATTGCACTTATCTCCTCCAAAAAAAATAAAATAAAATGTGCCAATGATCAGATTACAACACCATTTAAACACCATTTATCATCTGCTCACCATTTTTTTCACAATACTCTTCACATGAGGCGAATTTTTTATTACACGAAACCAATGACATCAAGTCTTCAATATATATGTATGTATGATGAAAAAGCAAAAACGGGAGCCAGAATCTCCAGCAGTCCTCTCCACTTCCCATGAGAACCAATACAGAATATTTAAAACAATACCATGAACTCTGACTTTCACTGTTGATCAAACACATACATCTATCTATAAAATATCACTAAATCCACAAACACCTACAACAGATACGGACAGTTAAGTACTATAACCCAAACATTTCTTTTCCCCCAGCTTGGTGAGATTGATAAAATTGCATTATCTTGCCTTAACTGGCATTCTAACTTTCAGGCATGATAGGGCAGAGCACTGGACAAGAACACAGATCTGCAAAAGAGAGGAAGCTGTTTCTCTAAACCAGTGGTTCTCAAAGTGTGGTCCGGGACCAGCAAGAGCAGCATAACCTGAGAACTTATTAGAAGTGCAAATTATCAGACCCCGCCCAAGACAGAGACTCTGACTCAACAATCTGGGTTTTAATGAGCTCTCCAGGTGATTCCGCTGCATTTGAGCTTGGGAATCTAAACTATGGTTTTTAAATTGTGCAGCAAGGTCCCGGCTTCCAAAGGGTCTCCTACCAGCATTGTGTGTACTTTTTAAAATATGGATGGAGGTTCCACTACTTTGTAAAGTTTGGTTTTAGCAGTAACTGCAAGGAACTCATAAATGTTATCAAGTTCCAACATCACATTAGAAGGCAGGACTGGGAATGGTACAGGTGGAGCAGCCACAGGTGGAGCGGCCAGCCAAGCTAGGGATGGTGTGGAAGGAGACCTGGGTTTGAATGCCAGCACAGCCACTGAACACACCTCTTCAGGCCTCAGACAGCAACACGGAGTCTGAGGAGATGCTGCTGCTAGCCAGACGACCGCCCTCCAAGGACCACCATCGGTCTTCCCTCAGAGTCAGATCTGACACTGTTAAGGAAAAGGAGAGAGGCTTTGTGGTATTTTATGTTCACTACTCTCCTGGGGGTTACAAGTAAACAGCTTTTCCTAAAGCTATCCTTTACACTGCAGAAATTTACTAAAAGTTGGGAAATCTCAGGATTTTAGAATGTAATTAACTGAAAGTTTCCAAAGAGATAAAAGATTTTTGTGGGCATCAGAGAAAGTAAGTGTAATACTGTCCAGCTTTTTCTTTTTCCCCAAAATGATTCCAGCATGAGTTACCTATTCATTAACCAAATAATATTTTAAAGTCTTTTCATATAGAAAAGCTTATATGTTTGAGTAAATAAACCATTTGAGGTGTAGATGGAGCAAACTAATCACCCCCACTCCCCACTGCTGATATTTTTGTTGTTCTTAATCCTAACCTGAGCATATTTTTTCCATTGATTTTTTTATTTAAGAGAAAGTGGAAGGGAAGGGGGGAGCATCAATGTGAGAGAGACACATCAATTGGTTGCCTCCTGCATGACCCCAGACAGGGACTGGGGATCAAACCTGCAACCCAGGTATGTGATCTTGACTGGGAATCAAACCCATGTCCCTCCAGTGCATGGGCCAGTGCTCTAACCACTGAGACACCGGCCAAGGCCCCACTGCTCATTTTAAACAATATTAAGTTTTGAGCGTCCTTCACATCTTTCTCCAAGGTCCTACAAATAGGGCTACTTCTTTTTAAAATTAGAAATACGATCATACTACATATGATATGCTGCAACTTGATTTGATTTACTTTTAGTATATCATGAACACCCTTCACTAAGCAATCCATGGTATAAATATATATATGTATACTCTATCTTATTCATCCCACTGATGGACATTCATGTTGCTTCTAGTTTATTTACTTTAATAATCCTGCAATAAACATCCTCACACACACATCCTTATTGCTGATGTTTTCGTTTCTGTAAGACAGGACTCCAAAGAGGGGATTGTTGGCTCATATGGCATGCATGTTCCAAACTTTCGCAGAAACTGTATGCCTTCCCCCAAAGTCTGCAGTAATTCATATTCCCACCAAGAGTCAGAGAGTTGTCCCCCACATCCAACAGAGGATTCTACCAACCTTTAAAATGTGATCAAATGGATGGACAGAAAACTGGTATCTCTTTGTTTGTTTTTGTTTTTTTCCTCATTGTTGAGAGTATTATAGTTGTCCCCCTGCCTTTCCCCCCATTGCCCCCTTCCACCTAACTTCCACCCCATCCCAGGCCTTCACCACTTACCGTCTGTGTCTATGGGCAATGCATTATGCATATAAGTTCTTCGGTTAACCTCTTCCCACTCCCCCTCCCCCTATCCCTCTGAGATTTGTCAGTCTGTTCCATGCTTCCATGTCTCTGGATCTATTTCATTTTTCAGCTTATTTTTTCATTAGATTCCATATAAATGAGATCATGTGATATTTGTCTCTCTCTGTCTAGCTTATTTCACTTAGCATAATAATCTCCAGGTCCTTCCATGCTGTCTCAAAGTGTAAGAGAACCATCTTTTTAACAGCTGCATAGTATTCCATCATGTAAATGTACCACAGCTTTTTTATCTACTCATCTACTGATGGGCACTTGGGCTGTTTCCAGATCTTGGTTTATTGTAAATAACACTGCTGTGTATTCTTTCTGATTGGTGTTTCAAGATTCTTGGGATATAGTCCTAGAAGTAGGATCATTGATGTTTTTTAATTTGCATTTCCCTGGCCATTATGAAAATTGAGAATCTTTTCACACTTATAGACCATTAGAATTTCTTTTTTTGGAAACTGCTCATTCATATCCTCTGCTCATCTTTCTATTGTGTTGTCCTTCAAGTGCTATTTAATCACACACTTATCCTACCCTCCCCACCCAATCCATTTGATACATAAAGCACAAAGAATATCATTGCCTAAAAACTCAGTGTGTGGGGTGAGGACAGGGGATGTCTTCTTAGGATGAAGTACATGATAAGCCCTCAAAAACAATTGGTGAATAAATGAATAGCAGACATGAAGAATTTTGTTAAGATTGCAGCTGGATAAGTAAAAAGGAAATACAAATATTAATTACTAGTTCTATGTATTCAGAATAGCATCACTTTGGCTGAAATTAAAGTATTAGTGAAGAGAAAAACAAACCGATTGTCCCGGCACTGACTCTGAAAATCCACTGTGAAATGGGTGGTAAATGAGTCCAGTCTTAATTCATAGCTCAGAGTGACACTTAAATAAAAGCTCTTACAGCCAAAACATTTTTTACCCAGCCTTGTCCTCCAGTTGTCATTCAAATGGTACCTGAGCCCAGCGTTGTTAGGATGGTCAACGAACAGGAGAAGCCTACCTTAAGCATTTTGTTCCACTTTTGTTTGTTTTTTTATCTCCACCCCACTTCAAGATATTTTTACCTTTCAAAATCTCCTGCTTATTGGGGAAGGAGAGGTGGAGAGGGCCTGCAGGGCAAGTTTGATAGAGTTCAGATTCCTTAACTCTTTTAACTTTAGGCAAAACATCTGGTTATACCCACCATTTATCCCCATTATTTGTAATAGTTCTGTTTGGCTTATGTTTTAACTAGTCTCCTCATTAAGTATAAAAGTAATAGGATTAAAAAGTTCTGGGGGAAAGTACTATAATTAAAAAGGCACCAGTAGGGTATGTTAAGCTGTAATTCTGGCCCTGCTTATTAAGTTTTCCTTCTTGTCTTTAACATTTTTTGTACCTAATAAAAATAACTTTGAATTATTTAACACTTTTTTAGTACTTCCTGTATTGGCCGACCACCACCCAAAATCTCCAAGCAAACATTATGACTCAAAAGTTCTGGAGCAATAATGTCACAGATCACAAGTTTTAGACACTGTCCCAAGAGTCTGGGCATGCCACAGATACCACAACACACACACCACAGCCTGGTAAATTGACAGGCAATTCTCCAAAATGCACAGGCGTTTTCTAACCTTTTGAAGTTACAAAATCTTCTTAATAGGAAAAATAATGCAGGAACTTTGATCAAGCCATGAAGTTATAATAAGAATCAGGCAAGAGGCAACAAAGCACAATTGATATCACTTTGTTAAGAGAGGATCTTAACACTTTGTAACATAGGATCTGTTCAAACAGATACCTGTTACAAAGGATCATGAGAGACCACTATGAGCATTGGTACACCAACAAACTGGGCAACCTAGAAGGAATGGATCAATTCCTAGAAACATACAACCTACCAAGACTGAATCATGATGAAATAGAAAATCAGAACAGACTGATTACTAGCAAAGAGATTTAATCAGTAATCAAAAACTTCCCAAAACCAAAAGTCCAGGGCCAAATGGTTTCACTGGTGAATTCTACCAAACATTCAAAGGAGAATTAATACCAATCCTTCTTGAACTCTTCTAAACACATTTTATGAGGCCAGCATTACCCTGAGACCAAAACCAGATAAGGATCACGCGCGCGTGCGCACACTCACGCACACACACACTTATAGGCCAATCCTTGATGAACACAGATGCAAAAATTCTCAACAAAATATTAGCAAACCAAATTCAACAACACATTAAAAGGATCATATAACATGATCAAATGGGATTTATTCCAGGGATACAGGATAGTTTAACATCCACAAATTAGTCAATGTGATATACCACATTAATAAAATGAAGGCTAGAAATCACATGATCATTTTAATAGATGCCAAAAAAGACAGTTGGCAAAATTCAACATCCATTTATGATTAAAAACTAAAACAAAAACAAACTCTCAACAATACAGGTATAGTGGGAATATACCTTAACAAAATAAAGGCCATATATGATAAGCCCACAGCTAACATCATACTCAATACTTTCAGCTTTTCACCATTGAGTATCAGGAACAAGAGAGAGGTGTCTACTTTCACCACTTTTATTCAACACAGTGTTGGAAGTCCTAGCCACACTAATAAGTCAAGAAAAAAAATTGGAAGAAGTGGAACTGTCATTGTTTTCAGATGACATGATACTATATAGAGAACCCTAAATACTTCACACAAAAAAATATTAGAACTGATAAATGAATTCAGTAAAGTAGCAAGATACAAAATTAATATACAGAAATTAGTTGCATTTTTATACACTAATAGAAAACTACCAGAGAGAGAAATTAAAAAAACAATCCCATATAAAATTACATTAAAAAAATTTTTTTTAATACTGCCCTGGCCGGTTGGGTTTAGCGGTTAGAGTGTCAGCCCATGGACTAAAGAATCGTGGGTTCAATTCTGGTCAAGGTCCCATACCTCAGTTGCAGTTGGGTCCCTGGCCCTGATCAGGGTCATGCAGGAAGCAACCAACTGATGTGTCTCTCTCACATCAATGTTTCTTTCTCTCTCTCTCTCTCTCTCTCTCTCTCTCTCCATCTCTCTCCTTCCCACTGTCTGAAAACAAACAGACAAATATCCTTTGGTGAGAATTAAAAAAAAATAGCCCTGACTGATTTGGCTCAGCAGTTAGAGCATCAGCCTAAGAACTAAAGGGTCAAGGGTTCAATTCCCAGTCAAGGGCACGTACTTGCATTGCAGGTTCAATCCCTGGCCCTGGTCAGGGTCATGTGGGAGGCAAATGATCGACATATTGCTCTCAGATGGACGTTTCTCTCTCTCTCTCTCTCTCTCTCTCTCTCTCTCTCTCTCTCTCCCTCCCTCCCTCCCTCCCTCCCTTCCATTCTATCTTTGAAAAAAAAAAAAACTTGGGAATAAATTTAACCAAGGAGGTAAAAGACCTATAACTTGGTAAACTACAGGATATTGAGGACAGAAACTAAAGAAGATACAAGTAAGTGGAGGGATGTACCATGCTCATGGATAGGAATAATTAGCACTGTTGAAGTGTCTGTGCTGCCCAGGACCATCTACAGGTGCAGTGCTATCCCCATCAGTGTACCAATAACATTTTTCATGGAACTAGAACAAATAAACCTAGGTTTATATGGAGCCACAGAAGACCCTGAATGGCAGGAGCAATCTTGGGAGGGAAAAACAGAGTTGAAGGTGTCACCTTGCCTGATGTAGTGGTTGAGGCAGCATGGTACTGGCATGTAGACAGACACATGGATCAAAGGAATAAATAGAGAATCCAGAAATGAACCCTCACCTATATGGTTAATTAATCTATGACGGAGGAGACGGGAATATAGTCTCTTCAATAAATGGTGCTGGGAAAACTGGATGGACACATGCAGAGGAGTAAACTGGATCACTTTCTTGAAACATATGCATGGGTAAACTCAAGACAGATTAAAAACTTGGATGTAGGACCCAAGACCATAAAACTCCTGGAAGAAAACATGGGCAGTGGAGTCTTTGACATCTCTCTCAGTAATATTTTTTGGATGTATCTCCTCAGGCAAGGGAAACAAAAGAAAAAGAAAAAAATAAGCAAATGGGACTACATCATACTAAAAAGTCTTTGCACAGTAAAGAAAACTATAAACAAAACAAAAGGACAACCTACTGAATGGGAGAAGATATTTGCCAGTGATGCATCTGATATGGGGTCACTATCCAAAATTTATAAGGAACTCATACTAACACCAAAGAAAACTAACAGTCCTATTGAAGAATGGGCAGTGGACCTGGATGGACATTTCCCGAGAAGACATGCCAATGGCCAAATGACATATGAAAAGATTTGTTCAACATCACTGGTTATCAGGGAGCTGCAAATTAAAAACCATGGTGGGACGTCATCTTACACCTGTCAGAGTGGCTGTCATCAATAAATCAACAGACAACAGGTGTTAGTGAGGATGCAGAGAGCAGGAGCCCTCATACACTGTTAGTAGGATTGTAAATTGGTGCAGCCACTGTGGAGAACAGTATGGAGGTTTCTCGAAGAGTTGAAAGTAGAGCTCCCATGCGATCCAACAATTCCACTTCTGGATATTTATCCAAAGAAGCCAAAACATTAATATGAAAAGACTTATGCATCCCTATGTTCCCTGCAGCATTATTTGCAATGACCAAGATATGGAAGCAACTTGGATGTCCATCAATAGACAGGTGGGTCAAAAAGATGCAGTGCATATATGCAGTGAAATATTGTTCAGCCATAAAAAAGAATGATGAAATCTTGCCATTTGCAACAACATGGAAGGATGTAGAGATTATTATGCTAAGTGAAATGGGTCACTCAGAGAAAGACAATTATATGATTTAATTTATATGTATGTGGTAAAATCTAACAATCAAAATACACAAGCAAACCAACAGAAACAAACTCAGAGACTATTTTGATGGTTGCCAGAGGTAAGGGGTTTTGGGGGAATAGGTCAGGAAGGGGAAGGGACTAAGATGTCAAATTACCAGTTGTAAGAGGAGTCACAGAGATGTGGAGTACAGCATGGAGAGAATGGTCAATAGTATTGTGATGGCTATGTGTGGTGTCGGATGCTAAACTTGTCAGGGTGATCACTTCATAGTTATGTAGATGTCTGGTCACTATGATGTGTACCTAAAACTGATGTAGTATTGTGTCAGCTGTAGTTGAAAATTATATATATGAAACCGGTATATATACAGGGGTGGGCAAAAGTAGGTTATAATAACAAAGAATACAATAATAAATAATAATACAAAAATATGCCCTGGCCGGTTTGGCTCAGCGATTAGAGCATCGGCTTGCAGTCCAGAGGCACCCGGGGTCGGTTCCCGCTAAGGGCGTGTAACTCTCTTGCAGTTTGTTCCTGGCCCTGGTTGGTCGTGCAGGTGGCAGCTACTCAATGTGTTCCTTTCATGTCAATGTTTCTCTCTCTCTCTCTCTCTCTCTCTCTCTCTCTGTCGCTCTCTCTCTCTCCCTCCCTCCCTCCCTCCCACTCTATCTAAAAAAAAAAAGGAAAAATGTCCTCAGGTGAGGATAAATAATAATAATACAAAAATAAACTGTGTTTCCCATACTCACAACTGTAAGCCTACTTTTGCCTACCCCTGTATACAATGGGACCTTATGCAGCCATAAAAATGAAACCTTGCCATTTGTGACAACATGGATGGACCTCAAGGACATTATGCTCAATGAAATAAGTCAGACAGAGAAAGACAAATACCATATTATCTTTCTTATATATGAATTAAAAAAATAATAATAATAATTCAGGTTTGGCTTAGCAGTTAGAGTGTCAGCCCTCAGACCTAAGGGTCATGGGTTTGATTCCAGTCAAGGGCATGTGCCTAGTTTGCAGGTTCAATCCCCACTCCCTGGTTGGGGACTTGCGGGAGGAAATCAATCAATGTGTCTCTCTCACATAGATGTTTCTCTCTCTCTCTCTCTCCCTTCTTCCATCTCTTCCACTCTATCTAAAAAGCAATGGAGAAATATCCTCAGGAGAGGGGAAAAAAAATTTTTTTTAATAAAAGTTCATAGATATAAAGAACAAATTAGTCACTGCAAAAGGTCAGGGTGGGGTAGAATAAATAGGTGAACTTTTTTTAGTTTAAATAAGTTGAATAAAAGAATTTAATATTACAGTAGAAAAATTGGGAATAAAAATGAAAGGGTTTATAATAAAACTTTATTTCAACTTCACTGAGAAAACTTCCTCTTTAAAAGTTAAGTTTTATTATGTTTAACATATGCACAAAAAAATGAGACATGTATGCAGTTATAAAGCAAAATGCTAAATGAATAAACATATCTATAGATGTAAGGATTTTTTTCTGTGCGTAGTTGTTAAAAATGTATATTGTTCACCACCTGTAGCCATCCTTCACTGTTCTTGGGAACTAATGATATGCTGAGGAGTGGGGGAATCAGTATAATTTAGAAATATAAAAAACAGCAACTGGACTTGAAAATAACACACACACACACACACCTCTTTATAAAACCAGATTTCACTTCAAAATACTCTAGGGAAGTATTTGACAAACTCTGAATAAACAGTTTTAGAAGTAGGTGAATTCAAGACACACACATAAGCCTATGCCTGTAAAGAATATACCCAGTACTCATACAACAGGGTCACCTGAAAAAGTTCACTTTCCCTGTGGAGATAAAAGCACAACATCAATGCCAAAAAGAGTGGCTACAAAGGCAGAGGGAAATCAGTGACTCCCCCCATCTGAGGGACCCTGTGTTTCTGTGATTTAAGTGGGAACTTTACAAAAGGATGGAGGCTTTCTGCAACTGATTTCTCTCCTAAATTAGTACATTAGTGCTAATTTTAAAGAAATGTACCTTGTGCTCTGGGTGTTTTCCACAATTCTAGGGCTCAATGAGGAAAAAAAAGCATCCATTGCAGGTATTCCTTCTCTCTCTGCCACGTGTCCTGTCCAGGACCCCTCTTCGGTTTTGTATGGATATCCCAAATCAGCAATCAAGGAAGAATGGCTGACATTCACAGTGGAGGCACTTAATGAAGTGGACAGGAAAGAGCAGCCTAATCCCTTACATCACAGGTCACAACCTGGAGATAAACGCGTTCCCTCCCTCCCTCCCGGCACCGAATTCCCCGATTCTGCGATCCCTGGAGGCCTCTCCAATGATGAAGCCCCAAAGTGCTGACATAACCTCAAACACCAAGGCATTTCAGTAAGAAGCCAAGGAGAAGAAAGGCTGGCACGTTCTGCATTCAGTTGACTGCAGGTCAGCAAACACGCTCTTCCCCTCCCCCTTCGCAAAGCAAAAGTCACAATCTTCCAAAAGTCAAGATTCACCCATCACTCACTCCAGAGAGATCGCCAACTCCAAGCTCTAGAGAAGGGACGACAGCGCGCAATCGGACGAATGCCACAATTTAGCACACCCAGGTACTCTTAAGTGGAACTTAGAGCACCAGGATTCTTGTCCTCTGGGGGTCCATTTCCCCAGGACCTCATCTTTACCCTCCGGTCTTTAGCTGTGTCTTGGACAACGCCAACACTTCAGCTCGTTCCTCCCTCATACAGAGGCGAGTTTTCACCACAAGACACAGGGATTCTGAATCAACTCCCTTCCCCAAGTCACCTCGGCTCTTCACGGACAGCAAAAATCCAAGTTTTCCCACGCGCCACCTGAAAACCCAACTTCTGGAAACGCCCCCCTTACCTCGCCAGCCCCAGCTGGCATCGCCGCGACAGCAGAGCACGCAGCCGCGGCTGCCACCGCCGCCGCAGCCAAGGAGGTGGTGGAGGCTCAGGCAGGTCTGCGGCCCGGGGGCGACCGCAAGCCAGGCCCTGTGTCCTGCACCGCGAGCCAGCCGGGGCGCCTCTTCCCCCGCAGGGAGTGAGCCCCCGCGCCCCGCGGAACGCCCGGGAGAACCAGGCGCCGAGAGAAAGCGCCGCAGCCGGCGCCCGACTAGGGGACGCCGCCAAGCGCACGGCTCGGGCGGAGCGCCCCGGCAGCGGGGGCGGCGGGGAGAGGGGCGTGTTCCTGGAGCCTCGGAGCCCAAACGCCGCGTCTCCGCGGGACAGGGGAAGGAGGCAAGCCGAGCGCGCTGTCCCTGACGGCGGCTCTGGGCCCTCAACCCCAGCCGGCCTGGAGACGCGCTGCAGCCCGCGCGCCCTTGCGGGAACAGCCGCCGTGCTCGTCCTGCGCGGCCGCCTCCGCGCGGGCTTCGGTGCCAAACTTTCCCCGCGAAATCCGCTCCTGCCTCTCGTGCGGGGGCGCCGCGCTATCTCCCGGGCCCAGAAACAGTTCGCCCCCTCCCCTCCGCAGCCAAGACCCACTGAAAATATGGCGCCCTCGAACGTCGTTCCTCGGTCCCCTCAGGGAATGCCGAATGCCAGTCTCCAGGACCCCCGGCTCCCAGTGGGCGCGAAATTTCAGCTCGTGGGGCCAAAAAAGGAGAGAGCGCCGCTCGTCCAGTGCGACATTGAATCCAAATTCAGCGGCACTGAATCCAAATCCTGCTCCCGCTCTCGGCGGGCGCTGCCCCCGTCCCTCGGCGGCCAGCAGTTTGCTGGTGACGAAATTGCCAAGTAAGGAGTAGTCCTGGAATAGGCAGGTATGAGAGTCCGGGGCTGGGGAAGGAGCTCGGCACCCGCAGGCTGTCTTTGCCGGAGCCTGGGCCGGAGACTTGTTTGCAAAGTGGCGCTGGAGTCGGGGTGGCCAGTGCTGGAATGAAGCCGCTCCGCCTGCGCCAACTCTCCAGGCTGGGGGGCCAGGCGGGGCCGAGGGGACACTCCAGGCAGGCGAGGCCGCTTTTCAAAGCCAGTTACCGGAAACCCAGCGGGAGCTCCAGAGGGGGACCAGCTGCCCACCGCCAGGAATCCGCTCTGGGGCGCCGGCTGCGAGGCTGTTTGCAAACCGCTGCGCCCGGATCGAGTGCAGTGAAACATACATGTGCAATAGACAGGTGCATTAATTTTATTTTATTTTTTATTTTCCTGCAGAAAGCCCTCCTAGAACATCAAATCTAGGAGCTTTGCGGGTTTTTTTCTGCATTGGCATCACTCACGAATGCAAAAGGAAGGAAATAAACCACCCACATTTTCCTTCTGTAGGGAGGGAAAAGACACGAGAAATTCATGCAACGTGCATGCAGCTGGAGGAGGAGGAAAACCCAAGTGAGCCGTGCGCCTTACCGGGGGATGCATTTACTGTCTCATTGCAGAGCGCCTGCCCGGGAGTGCAGCCGGCGTCCCCCAGCGCGCCCGGCGACCGCTCCGCTCCCGCAGCCGCCTCAGCCGCTGCCGCCGCCGCCGCAGGCTCCGGGCGCGGAACAAGAGCAGAGGGCGAGCGCGAGCGCACGGCCCGCGAGCGCAGGGAGGGCAGGAAGCGCGTCATCACTCGGGGACGGCGCGGCCCCGCGCGGCTCCGGTCCGGCGGCGACCCGACGCGGCACCGGAGCTGGGCCAGTGCGGGCGCTCACGGGCCCCTCCTGGGTCTCCACCCGCCGCCGGGTGCTGGGAGGGTTGGCGAGGAGGGCGACGCGCCGGCCGAGCTGTCCCGGGAAGAGAGGGGCGCAAGGTGACCCCGGCTCCCCAGAATTCTACCTCTGTGGATAGAGGAGATTGGGTTGGGGTGGTGGGACGCGGCATCTTTTGGAATGAGGCCCCTGGGTCGGCAGAGCGCGTCCCCCGACCACTGCCCGCGCCCTGGAGAAAGCGAGGCGTGGTTGCAGAGAGGACCTGGGCATGCTGTTGGTTCTGCTGCGACTCTGCCGGCGGGAACCAGCGGCAGGTCTGCACGTGTTGCTCACGCAGACACTGAGCTCTGCTGGGCAGAGGTCACTTGGGGTTTTTCGAGATTAGGGATGGGGAATATAATCTAAATACATAAGAAAAACATGTTCTTCTGCCTACTGTGCCCTTGAATAGCCATTTATATACCTTTTTCAATTACTCAGTCATCGGGACATGTTGCAGGATGACCTGGAAAGATGTGAGGGTTATTAAGCTGGTGAGGAGATGAATCACAATACACTATGTGCCATATGATCCCCATTTTAAAAACATGTATGGAGAGAGGCGGGAAGGAGTGGACAGATAAACACCAGGACGTTAACTAGGTCTCTCAGTAATCCATGGAATTGTGTATGATTTTTTTTTTCTGCTTAGTTCTAGTTATTGATTTTTCTGTAAGAGATACATTATTTTCGTAATTTCAAAAAACAAAAGATTTTTAAATAAGAAAAAGGCTGGCTTTTTTTTTCTTTAAAAAATATTTTTTATTTGTTGATTTTAGATAGAGAGAAAGGAAGAGGGAGGGAGAGGGAGAGAGAGATAGAAACATCATGAGAGAGAATATTGATTGGCCGCCTCCTGCATGCCCCCCACTGGGGATTGGGCCCACAACCTGGGCTTGTGCCCTGACAGGGAATCCAACCCCGCATCCTGGTGCATGGGTGGAAGCTCAACCACTGAGCCACACCAGCCCTGCTGACTTTTTTTTTTTTTCTTAATCCCAGTACAATATGACCAAAATAGACCCCTCTCCCTAAGAAATATAAAATCTCTTCAGTTACTCATAAATTAAACTACTTCAACTTCTGGATGTTTATCAGAGCATGAGACTGCTGTCCTATAAACTAGAGAGTGAGTTGATTTTGTAAATTGAAACTATCTTAAAGAAGTCCATTGGGACTTTAGATAAGGCTGGACATTCTGTAAGAACAATAGCATGTCTTTGTCCAGGCTGATGAACTTGATTTTATTAGGACTGCAGAGGTCTGTATAACCTTAGAGTACAACTTTGTTACTTATAGTAGAGAATAAACTGTGTAAATAAAAAAGCAGAGTCAGAATCAAGTATTTGGCAACTTGAAAAAGTCCTAAAAGTTTCAGGGGATAGACTGTTTCTAATTGCACAGGTAAAATGTTTCTGCTCACCACAGCTTTTTTTTTTTGATCCTCACTCGAGGACATTTTTTTATTTTTTGTTCAGATAGAGTGGGAGGGAGAGAGAGGAAGAGAAACATTGACGTGAAAGGGACACATCAAGTGGCTGCCACCTGCACGATCCAACTAGGGCTGGGGATAAACTGCAACCAAGATATGTGCCCTTAGCGGGAACCAAACCCGGGTCTCTCTGGACCGCAGGCCAATGCTCTTAACCGCTGAGCCAAACCGGCCAGGGCTCACCACAGCTTTTTAAACATTTACCTGCACTGGCTGGTTTGGTTCAGTGGTGAGAGCCCATGCCCACCCACCAAAGGGTTGTGGGTTGGATTCCTGGTTCTGGTGGCATTAGGGAGGCAACCAATCTATGTCTCTCTCACATAGATGTTTCTGTCTGCCCTCTTTCTCCCCCTACTCCGTCCCTTCCACTGTCTCTAAAAAGATCGGTGGAAAAAAATATCCTCAGGTGAGCATTAGCACACAAAAACGTACCAGTCTAACAGAATAACTGATGGTGGCAGCGAGCCACCTCAGGGGATGGTCAATAAGTAAATGTTTATTGATTTCTGTAAGAGATTGGTAATAAGCTCATTAAATTGTGACACCTAAATGGTCCCTCGGTTTACTGACAAAGCAACCATATTGTTATAGTTCGCATGCCAGGTTTACATCAAAAGAAACTTATCAAAACAGGAAAATGGTTTGCAACGAAAGTCATTTTTCCCTTCTAAGTCCTGGCTTCCCAGGGCCCAGTAGCTTCCTTTCAAACATCTCAAAATCAGTTATTTTACCCCAACCTGGATTTCAATATTTTCCATCACTTAATCCAACCTTCCCCCATTATCTTCCCCTGCCTACCAATAAGATGCTGTTTAATGTTAAAAGGTAAGCTCCATGAGAGCAAGGACCTTATCTGTGTCTTTCTGCCTACAGTTGGGCCTGGCACAGAGTGGGTGCTCAATAAATATTTGTTTCATGAAAATAGCATATTTGTTCCCTGTCTACTTGGCTAGCTTTAAGATATTTGAAAAGTGCTTTCTCCTATTAGACTGTCAGCATAATCCTGGGGTGCTAAAAGCTTGTAGGACTATAACATTGGTTTAATCCAGTAATTTTACTCTTTTCAACATAGCAGCCAAATCCTAAAACGTGCAGAGCAGCGAGGTGCACATCTGTGAATTATTAATCTAGCACTATTTTTTGGTTCTCTGAGATCAGTCAAGCAGCTTCCCCCAGTGAGAAAGAATATTAATCCTAGAATTCTTTGCTTTAGTCTTGGCTTCTACCAACTGAGTTTGGACATTTCACTTATTTTTATCATACCTCAGTTTCTGTAACCTCTTGTGACCTCAAAGCCATTTACTATTTCTTTAGAAAAACCAACATTAACTATTCTACTGCCTATCAGTATATTTACAACAGTTTCCCAATAGAAGTAAAATTGATTTTACCAGTAACCTATAGTAAGTACTCTGAAATTGAGACTCCTCCCTTAGGCCTGAAAAGATGTTTTTTTTCTAAATTTAGAGTTGGTTATTAGTCCTCTCTATATATAGTAGTCACAGTGACCATAGTTTGCTGTAGACCAACAAAAAAACTGACTTCTTTTAACAAGTTTACATTCTTGGGCTTTGTCTCTACCCAGAGAGGAAAGCATGGTGGCAATTTATTTTAGATTACCTAGGACCTGAGGTGAAACTTATCCCATCTAATCAATTCAATTCACCAAGCCTTCATACTCTTCCACCTTCTGCCAAGCAGATCATTAGGAGCTGAAGGGGAAAAAATACACATTTTGTGTGAATAAAGTGTGCAACTTTGTTTTGGGGAACTACACCAAATGGATGTCTTCTAAGTCACTTATAAATACATCTAGAACAAAACCCCATTTTTTTCCACAATCTAGAGCTATAAATACCAGACCAGATGTTGATTGGTGCTAATGAGCCAGATGATAAGAAATTGCTCCCCTCCGCCTACTGCACTATTAGCCATAACCTCCTGACTTCCTGTGTACATATGTGTATATCTGAGCAAACCCAACTGTGTCCATATTGAAGAGTAAAAATTTCCAACAAATATTTGTTCCACTTTTGTTTATAAGATCATATTTTGTGTTGTGTTAAGATATCTTCTGGTAGTTCTTTAATACAATACACCAACAGTTTGTGACATTAACCCCCTTTTAAAATTGTTTGTGTCCATTCCCTGGAGCAAGGTGGAGGTGGGAACCACATTTTTTAAAATTGCCTATACTCAGAACTAAGATGAAAACAAGATACTCGGGCATCTGTTACCATTTGATATCACTAGGTCTTTTCTAATTATAAGCTTAGAAGAGAATATTATCTGACTATCTGTACAGCATGTAATTAAATTACTTTTATTTTATTTGAAAGGCAGATATTTGACATTTTGCAAGGATTAATATATTTTAGTTTTTTGCCTATCTCTAAGCATGGAGACTCACCTCATTCCTGACTATTCAAGATGGAGTGATAGAGGCAGATTTAAATGTCTTTTTAAGAGAAAATTGCTCATCTAGATTCAGGAAACAATTGCTATTGTACCCAAAATGGGATATGCTCTAGATTAATTTTTCTTTTCCTATGGCATATAAAACACACTATGGAAGGTTCTTGAAATGTCTCAGAAGAAACATGCAGTCTAAAAGAATACCAATAATTATGCTAAATTGGATTCATCTTTAATCCAAATCAAATGGCTAATATAAACAGTATGTGAGGCAGGATGTTTCTCTTTTGGTCACTTGCTTATTGATTTGAGAAGGGGTTATTATGCTGTGGTTAAAAATGTTTTTGAAATATTTTTGTTGTGGATCATCAAAACTCTTATTAAATATGTAACTTTTAAGTCTCTTTAGTCATTCGCCATTTAAAAATTGTTATATAAACATGTTTTTCTTAAATATTCTTTAATAACAAGATATTGTATAAAGACTTTTAAACTAAAAAGTGTTTAATCTGAGGTCATCGTGAATTGCCCCTCTATCACTAAAATATGTTGAATAAGATTGGCTTCTTTGGTTCTGGAGATGTATTTATTTATAGGTCCCACAAAACTCTTTTAAAACTATTTAGGCATGAGACCAACTTTAAAAGTAATCTATTTATTGTCATGTAGGAAATATCATTCTAAATCTATCTCAAATGGAATAGACTTATTCATCAAATAAGATAATTAGATCATGTCTGTTGTTAATTGTTTTTATTGCATAATTAAATATGATGAACTGAAATACAGTAAATGTTGATAGAAACTACATAAATATATTTGATGAAACTTTAGAGAGGTAAGTGCTGACTTTGGGTCTACATCAAAGACAGAATAAATAAATCCAGCACAACTGTTACTTGCCTATTTCTTTAAATCAATTTTAAAAATATTTATTGGGTTGGTGCCAGGACTCATTATGAACAAAACACTCTTCCTCCCAGCTGTGCAGAATCCAACTGAATAAATTACATCCTTTGCCTTTCAGGAGAGTTGAAAAGATTAGAGAGGCCACACCAGATATTCTAATTGATTCTGTTGATAAATGGTCTTTAAAGGTCTCCTTTCATCTAGGCATGTCCCTCAGAGTTATAAGCTTCAGAGGTTTAGAAAACACCAGGGAAAAAAAAGGTTTCTTCCTGACCAAGACCAGGCGCAGTGGAGTAACAGTGGTTCTTGTAACCCTATATTCTGTTGCCCAAACCAACCCAAAGCAGGTCTTAGGTTGGCCTGGAACCTTTAAGATCAACTACAATGTAGGAGTTCTGCTGAACTGGCTCATACATTATTTGTCTCACCATTTCGAATGTATTTTCACTCCCTGCCAGATCCATCTCCTGGAGCTCCATCAGTTTGAGAAGTTTTGATTGTCCTCAGTTTGCCTCAAAATGTGATTCTATTGAGATTTGTTGAACTTTGGCATTATCACACTATTCTATATTTTGACAAACTCAAATTTTCAGCATTAGTCAGAACCACCTTTGCAAAGACTATAAAGTTGGCATGATACAGCACCTTATAAAAAGGTTGTTAGAGGGGAGCTGGAAAGGGAAGGAAAAAGAAGAAAACAGCCATTCAGATGATTTGTAGTGCATCAGCTCTGAACATTATTCTTTAAATATTTCCCCAATGCCATCTGAATAAGATTTAAACAAAACAAAAACCTTCAGCACCAACTCAATTAGCTTGTTTTCTACCCAAAGATAAAATAGAAATAAGAGCATAACATTTCATCTTCCCTAACATCAGAAAGATTGTTTGCAAAAATATCATTTTGATCTCCTTGAATTTAAAGGATTTTATCTTTTTAATGTATTTGCATGTAGCTCAGAATCAAAAGGCTACTATGGAAAAATAGGGCTCTTTATATAATCAATAGAATGAAGTGGTATTTTATTATCACTTAGCTCTCTAATTCCATTTCATGCCATTCTCTTATTTAATGATCCTTTTTGCTACAGTACCTAAGTACAGTGTACCCAACACATGAACTCTACATTCACTGGGACCCAGTCATACCTCTGACTAATAAATCTCTTTATTATCCATATCACTTAGCACAGATAAATAGATTTCTTAATGAATCAGAAAGATGGTCAAAATAAAAGTGGTCATCCTGATGTTCCTTCTTTTCATGCCTAAAGTCAAGAATAAAACTTTAATTAGTAAATTTATGTTAAACCCTATCATTTTGATGACAAATGTCTGACTCATCTATTTTGTCCCCTAAATCTCAGCACCCATTGCAGCAGGTACTGAATACATATTTATTAAATAAATTTCTCTACTGTCACTGAGATAAATTAACTCTTTCAGGTCAATGTGGCTTACAAATGCCCAGTTTACAGCCAATAGATGACAAGGGTATTGGGAGAAATAAACCAAACTCATAAGGGCCAAGTGTGTGAACATAATTTTGCACTACCAAGCAAAATAGAGACAAACTCATAGATAGAGAACAGGAAGACAGCTCTGGTGGTGGTGTAGGGGTGTTGGGCGGGGGGGGGGGGGGGGGGCGGGGAGGGTTGAGGGATTGAGCAAAATGGGGGGAAAAGACCTCATGGACATGGACAACAGTGTGGTGATTGCATTTGGGGGTTGTGGGGTGGAAGAGGGCGTAGAGAGGATAAAAGGTGATGGAAAAATAAAATAAAAGTTTTAAATCTGAAAAACCAAAACTAATTTTGCTCTTTTTGTAATGCCTCCATTCTCTCTTCAAAAAAGTATGTGAATGGTTTCCGTTCCATCCCTGTCCCCAATCACTCAGTTCCTCTCTCCAGAGGCAATCACTTTTACCAGCGTCTCGCATATCCTTCCAGGATGTCCTATGTCTACAAAGAATAAACATGTTCACTTTTTCTTTCACAGATGGTAACATACTATTCTGCTGCTTGTTTCCTTTGTATGTAGAGTTTTTCTATTTAAATATGCTTTTTTAAAAAAATGTTAGACATATAAAAAAAGTAGAGAGATTCTATATTGAACCTCATGTACTGTCATCCAGTTTCAACAATCTCAAAGTATTACAGCTTTGCTTCATCTATCCTTCATTGTGTGTACATATTTTAAAGACATTGTGTCATTTCACCTCCTACTTGCTAACTACATTCTGCTCTCTAAGTCCTATGGACGTTTTGGTATAAGCACAATGCCATTATCACACCTAATAAAATTAATAATAATTCCTTGGTATCATCTAGGTATCATCCAGTCTATACTCAGATTTCTTTAATTGTCTAAAACATGCCAAATGTCAGGTTTGTTTCCTGTGTTTCTTAAGTCTATTTTCATCCAGACATCTAGAGTAGTCCATCCTTATTTTTTTTTCTATGACACTGACTTGAAGAAAACTACTCAACTGTCTTGTAGAACGTTTCACAAACTGGATCTCTCTGTTACTCCCTTGTGGTGTTATTGAACTTCGTCTTTATTTCCTTATTTCTTGTAAACTGGAAATTGGTCCATGAACTTCACTGGGCTCAACTTCGGGGCTCAGGTTTAACTTTGGGCAAGCACACTTCCTAGGCATTGCTGCTTGCCTCTCACTGCCTCACATCACGGGGCACATGCTGTCCGGTTGTGGGCACTTCGGTGAAGCTGAGATTGACCGGTGAGTTCAGGAGGTGACAGCCTGATCTGAATATTGTGAAGTTCCCTTCAGCTTTTTACCAAGTGGTTTCATTCATTGGTGACTGCCACCTGAATCGATGATTCATTAAGGGCTGCAAAATGGGGGTATTCTACTTCTAGCATTCGTGTGTGAAAGAATATACTTGGTGACAAGCACCTCCTTCCCCTGAAAAAGTTCACATAATCCTAGAATTCATTGAACTGGAATATTTACTACAAAGCTCATGGAAATATATCTTCACAAGAGTTAGCATTAAGAAGGCTCCAAATCCCTCTAAATTGCATTCAAATGAAAACTGAAAACTGGTCGTTTCAAAAGGCTTGTTTGCTTTTTAAGGTTTAAAAAGTCTAGGTCTATAAAGAAGCAGCTGATATTGTCACAGGGGCTGGGGCTTCTACAGTTATACAACATTCTAAATATCTATTGGGAATTTTTCCTATGTATCTGCACAAGAAAGCTCATTCATATCTACAAAAGAAATATTCTTATTCAATCTAAAATTATAGAATGGTTTCCTTTATAAAATGTTAGAAAGATGAAAACAATCCTCTCTGGGGAGGAAATCTCCAGGGAGACTAATATTCCCAGAATTGCCGATAAATCCAAGCAGAGAACCATTGTGTAGCTGAAAGGCTTTCTAAGCGCTGGGCACTTCCCTGGGAGGAGGTGCCTCTCATTGAGCAGAGGCTTTCAAACCCAGACTCCGTGGGTTGCTCATTCAAATGCCTAGGCCCCTACACCAAGAGATCCAGATCTACTAAGTCTTTTCCTTTAAAATCATCCCAGAAGCCATGTTTGGGAAAACCCTATTATAAGCAAGGGTTCTGAGCCTCATACCCATGCCCACTGCACCTCGAAGAGATGGTTTGGTACAGCACTGTGTATCTCTGAAGTGTTTCCTTGTGGATTACACTCCATTAGGCTCACTGTAAAGATGTGTGCATTTCTCCATACTCTTAATACAAGTCAGAGCGAGCAACCTCTGGATGACGAGCATCAGCACACTGTGCAGCAGGGGCTGGTCCATGCTTTCACTCCACCGTGCCCCCCTTTCTGCCCTATGTTTGTGTTCTGAAGAAGTTTTGACTCATGATGGCTGACAGAACGTGCCAGTGGTAAAGGAAGACCCTCCGTGGATTTGCAAAGGCAGCGAAATGTGGAGGTGAGAATGCACAGCCGGGCCTGGGCTCCGGGCCTCCCGGGGAGGGTAAAGAGCAGTGGGCAGTCACTGGCAGAGGGAGACTTTCTGGAGGTGAAAGGTATTGAGGGGAACAGCAGCAGGGGTAAATGGCTCAACAAGAAACTCGGGGGGCGGGGGAGGGCTGAGACCTCAGAGACTGGAAGGGAAGAGAGGAGGCCATCAGTGCATGAGGCTGAAAATATTTATCTCCTCGAGGACTCTACGATAACAACCTCATTCAGCACTGAGTTAGGGAGGCAACCTCACCCCGGTTCACCCCTATTTTCTCACAAAACTGTTTACTCCTGTATTGGTCTTTGGGCTGGATAATGAAGCATTTATGAAGGAAAAAGCTCCAAAGTTTCAAAAGTGTGTACTGCACATGCCGTCCCGTCCCACCGCCATGCCCTCGGCAGAGACCAGGACACGGGCACAGCAGTCTCCGCCGGGATGGGCTAGGGGAACTGAACCTGTGGCGGAGCCATGGAGGAGGGCTGGGGAAAAGCTGTCCAGGATGGAATGAATCTCTTTGTTTATTTCCAGGGTGTATCAGGGGATTCAGATTCCAGGGCAGGGAGAGAAGACTAAAAGAACCCCTAGAATGACCCAACAGCAAAGACCTGGGAGAATGTTCCCAGTCAGAAGGGGCAAAGGGCAGATGAGATGTGGACTAAGAGATGCAGGGACCTGGGATCAGGAAGAAGCCAAGCTCTGAATCCACTGGAATGATCTGAAATGGGACAAGATACGGAATAGATGGGACACTTGGGTTCCCTCACCATGTGTAAGCTTCAGAAAACAAAGCCAGACAAAACAAATAGGTGTTTGAATTAAAACTTTTCAATATTAAGGACTTTCTAGAGAACAGTGCCGGGTCATTCAATCGGATGTGTTTCTAGTATCTGGAACTGTGCTAGGCACATGGAAAGCTCCCAGTAGATGTCCTGAATGAATAAACACACAAGGAGTGGGGCTCGAGCCAAAGGATGTGTTATGCCAAACAAAATGACTGGAACTCGTGTCCCACAGTCAGCTCTAGCACCTTCCCACGACTGGTGTTCCCATTATGTTTTTAATCATAGCACTTACACTTGACTCATAGTCACATATCTGTCCTGCCCACCAGATGAAGCTTTCTGATGGCTTGGTTCCGAGGGATCGTGTCTACGCATCTTCAAGTCCTCAATTCTTACACTAGTACTTAGTTCAGATATCCGTTAAAGGAATGAACAACTTGTAACTTACCCAAGAACTCAGATTTTTAATATTGACTCCGTTTAGTGTTATCTAAGCTGCCCTTCCTGTCCCCTGCCAACGATGCACCCTACATGTTTGAGGAAGTAACTCACATGGGTGGGGAAAATGAGCTGGAAGAGGAAAAGGAGACCCTTGGCAAGTCATGCGGTCATTTAGAAGACAGTGAGCACTGCTACAGACTAGAGTTATGGTTTACCAAACAAACTTGGCAGAGGCTGGACGTCACCAGTGTGGTCTGGTGGTTTCTCATTTCCACAATATGAGCATAGCTGGGCTGTCCATTTTTTAGAAGAGAGGGTGGCCTCCCACATTGCCACAGACAGACAAGTGATGAAATGTGAAATCACTTAGAAACTAAGGGGAATCTTTCCGGCCCCATATCTTGACTGACAGTTTTTAAGATTAAGAATAAATATATATGTTTGAATTTAATTCTTCTGCAATGGAGGACCTATTTGCGGAGTTGTATTTTCTACCTTACCTGGTTCTATCCAAGATAGATCTGTCCTATCAAAAGCAAAATCACCTCCAAAGGGAACATTGTACAGAGGAGGAGGACTGAAATGGGAATCAGGAAACCTAGGTGACCTTGGATGTCCCTTCACTTTTAACATTAGAGGATTCTCATTTGTAAATTGAGGTTGAGTCCAATAATCCATAATTCCACTTCTAGCTCTCTATCACTTCTCCACACACCTATAAAACATAGAATCAGTGCTGTTCACCTGGCACTTATAATCTATTTCCTGGTACTAGAGTTAGTGCATGTCTATGCCCCCAACTAGAGTGTCAGGTCCTTAATGTCTGAAACACAGCTTGCACGCCGTGGTGGTTGCTGTGGTGCACCCACTGATGCACTCCTCCCCCCGCTGCTGGGGTGTGGCCGGTGGCCCTTATCTGAGTCCCTCCCCATCCCTACTGTGAAGTGTGTGTGTAGAGGGCATGGACAGGCAATTATGCAATGACTAGATGGTCTATATATGTATATTGGGGTGGTAATAAAGGCCAAAGGGGGACAACTCTGAAAAGCTGTCTCACAGAGCTTCTCTTTCGATCTCTGAGGTCTTTCTGAGACTGCAGCGCAGTCCACCCACCCCCTCCCTGTTCATCCTGCTGTCCTCAATCCCGCACACATGTGGATCTTGAGCGCATGCCCCAGTCAGCTTCCTGAACACAAAGCTCAGAGTCTCAGACCGTATCTGGGGGTTGTAACTATGTTTCATGCTACGCCCTGGTCTCTTCCCATGGACCCCACCCCCACCCCCTGCAAGGTGGGCTTAAATGAAATGAAGTCCACAGGGGCAGCAGCAAGGTGGGAGAGAAGCCCATGCTGGGAGAAGTCCTGTTCTTTGTCTCCACAAATGCTGAAACTGACTGGGCTTCTCCCAGGGTCCAAGTCTCCACGAGCAGAGCCAAGAACAGAGGAAATGTTCTCCATCAGTAAGGCACCAGAGATGTTTGGGTCCTGCCCATCTCTTTCCATGTGCGTGTCTAATTCCCAGCAGCAGCAAGAGTGGAGGGACTGGGTCCTACATACATTGACTAAGACCAACAGAATAAAAGTTGGCTGGTCTCCTTATACCTCCAAAGTCAGAGAAGACCTGGGTTTTCTAACTGCTTCCTCTTTCAAGTGAAAACCAGGAGTAAACGGATCCCGCAGTGACGGCCTGGGATCCATCAGCGTAGATGGTGTCAAGGTGTCCGTGAGGCTTGCTGTCCTTTCCGTAGTAAAGGGGAACATTGCTTTAGGAACCCTGGCTCCACACATGTTCTAATACACTTACTTTGTTGTTGCTCTTATGAGCAGTTGTGTCATTTTAACTAGATTGATTCACAATCTACACACACAACCACACGGGTCTTGGCCTTTGGAGCCGACTGACTGTGTTATATATTGTGTTCACATAAACCTTTCAAGTGAATACTAGTGTTTACTAGGCAACACCACTGCCTTTGTGCTGTGCACTTTCCTTGGATAGCCAGAAGTATCTGTCCCTGATTTGTTTTCTCTCTCTCTCTCTTTTTTTTTGTTAGAATCTCAGACATTTGAAATGATTTAGAGAAGCACAGTCCTTTGAAATGATAAGAGAATGGACCGCAGACTTGGGGCATATTTAAATAATTAAAACATTGTCTGATACTGTGCGGTTCCAAGAGAAAAGAAGACCAGTCGACACCAGAAAATTTCCTGCTGGAGTTCTGCCAAGGAATAGCTGGCCGTCCTGGGGAGGTCCGTCATCATGGGACTTTGCTGTTTGTAAATTTAATAAACGGCTCACATCTGCTTATAATATTATGGAAGTCTATGCTAGAAGTACTTCTTACATAAAGCACATGGTTTATTTTACAAATCAATCAATGCTTTCTGTTTGTCGGAGTTGTCAGGGTGCATAGGAAAAACACTACACCTGTATTTACACATAAGAGTCTAGGCCACGGCATGCGTGTCCTGCTTGTGCTTTGAGCCACGGTGTGACACACCCCAAACTGTGGAAATCGAGTCTTTCCCCAGCAGGGTACAGCTGAAGTGCAAAAGAGGTTAGGGACCCTAGGGCAGGTCACCCCAGTTAGTGACAGAGTCAGGGCTCGAGGATGTCACAGCACACTCCCTCCCTTCCTCCCTCCACTTCCTTTCTTCTTTCTTGCTTCTCTTTTCTCTTTTGGACTCAGCGTACTTATGCCCCTCAGCCTGTGGCCCGTTAGCAGCACCCTGGGCCTGGGTGTGGTCCCTCTACATTGGATCCCACGGCTGCTTCCTTGCTCCCTCTTAGGCAACCACTTTGATCTTGAAAAGTGTGTATTCCCCTTCCCCACCTTGACATGACTGTGAGATCCTCCACTCTGTTGTGTGTATGTACCTCTAGCCCATTGCCTCTGGCGGCTGCCTAGCTCTCCAAGGCCACACTGTCCCCCCATGTCACCCTGCCTCTGCGTCACTCCATCCCACAGTGGTTCCACAACAGCTACTCTTGGCTCACTAGCTCTCTCTCAAGCAAAAACCACATTTTCCCCTTATTAAATTTATAAGGCAGAATATTCAAGCAATATAAGCGATTTAGCAGTGGCTTCGGTAACCTTTCACCTCTAGATAAATTACTGGTATGATTTAATACAATACAGATGGAAAGTGTTCAAAGGCTGTTTTTATTCAATCAAAGTGGGCAGAGTGCTTTTAAAATGTTTTGCCAGCACTAACTTCAGTTCTCAAGGGAGAAATATCTTCATTGTTAAAAGAGAGAGAGAGAGAGAGAAGAACATTGGCAGGAAGAGGGGAGAATGAACCATTTTTTCTGAAGGGCAATTTGGCAATATGTATCCAAAGCCTTTGATCCGGTAATTCCACCTCTAGAAATTTATCATGAGGCAATAAGAAGGAGTAGGTGCAAGGATTCACTAAAGAATGTTCATTGCAGCATTATTTATAATTGGGAAAAAAAGTGGACTCAATCTCAGTGTGCCACAGTAATGGATAAATTGTTGAACTAACAGATTAGTATTCTACTAATTGATTTATTCAACACATATTTATTGAGTTCCTACTGTGTGCAGGCACAGTGCTAAAGACTGGGGACATAGAAGGATTAAAATAGACAATGTTGCCTCCTGGCAAACAGTAAGCCATTAGACCTAATGCAATGGAAACACTCCTGATACAATAATAACAGTAAGTTATGAAAGAAGGCATTTTTATTACAATGTACAATATTTTATTCTTATTTTTATAATCATAGAAAGTGATTATTAAAAAAGAGCAAAGGCTTTGTTTTATCTGTTGAATATAAAATAACAGCTATGATTTTCAAAAAATAATTAGTCAAGGCAGCACCCTGCCGGTGGAGAAGCCAGGCCCACCCTCAGAGGCAGTGATGACGCCCCGGGGTTGCTGTTCTTGGGGCAGGTTAGCGCCGACTCCATCATTATGAGGCAAGTCATCCCTGGGCCACGGATCACATCGGAGCTGAGAGGTCAGGGTGCCATGCAGGGCGTCCGGAGGTTGAAGTCAAGCTTCCATCTGTTCAGGACCCCTTTCCCACCCATGAAATGAAGGTGCTGGACTTGGGTGCGCCTATGGTCCCTTCAGTCGTTAAGTTCTTTCTTTTCTCCTGATTGTTATTTATTTATTTATTTTTATCTTCACCCGAGGACATTTTTCCATTTTTTGTTCAGATAGAGTGGGAGGGAGAGAGAGGAAGAGAGAGAGAGAAACATCGACGTGAAGGGACACATCGAGTGGCTGCCACCCTCACGACCAACCAGGGCCGGGGACAAACTGCAACCGAGGTACGTGCCCTTAGCGGGAACTGAACCCCGGTCTCTCTGTACCGCAGGCCGACGCTCCAACCGCTGAGCCAAACCGGCCAGGGCTCTCCTGATTGTTATTTAACGTGCGTCATTCTCCTCTTTGGGCCTGTGTTGTGACATGTTCGTGCTTACACTCTCTGAATGACTGAATTGGGTCACTGCTCCCCAAATCCAGTGGTCAGTGTGTCACCTGTGGAAGTGACTGGAGAGTGCCCAGGCGGAGGCAGGGCAGTTGTCCTCTAGTTACATCCTACATGCTCTTCCTATTTAAAATGTTTGGTTATAAAGTTAATTTTCTTTTAAAGTCATTTAATTTTTATCTTTTTACATTTGATACTATTTGTATTAGCTCCAGGTGTGCAGCATAGTGGTTAGACAGTCATGTACTTTACAAAGTGTCCCCCGATGTTTCGGTACCCATCTGGCATCATCTGTAGTTACTACAATATTACTGACCACATTCCCTATGCTGTACTTTACATCCCCGGGACTATTTTGTAACTACCAATTTTTACTTCTTAATCCCTTCACTTATTTCACACAGCCTCCCAACCCCCTACTCCCTGGCAACCATCAGTCTGTTCTCTATATCTGTGAGTCTATTTCTATTTTGTTTATTCATGTATTTTGATCTTTAGTTTCCACATATAAGTGAGATCATGTGGTATTTGTCTTTCCCTGTCTGACTTATTTTCACTTAGCATAATACCCTCCAGGCCCATCCATGCTATAGCAAGTGGTAAGATTTTATTCTTTTTTTTTTTATATATTTTTTTTATTGATTTTAGAGAGAGAGGAAGTGAGAGGGAGAGAGAGATAGAAACATCGATGAGAGAGAACATCTATTGGCCACCTCCTGCATGCCCCCCACTGGGGATCGGGCCTACAACCTGGGCATGTGCCCCGACCAGGAATCGAACTGGCGACCTCTTGGTGCATGGGTCAACGCTCAACCACTGAGCCACACTGGCCAGACTAAAAATGGATTTTAAAATTTCTCCTTTTTATTTTAGAATGAGCAAGTCAAATGCTATTTCAAAGTAAGAACATATTATTTCATAAAAACCCAGGAAAAGATTATTATCTTCCTTTACAATAAAATTATTTTTAAAAAACCCTTTCTGATCACCACCATACAATGCTTAGGCTTTGAACTGTTACAATCAAACAGTTTCATTTACGAGACAAACAGCACGTAGGAGCATCAGAGCAATCGAAGCAGCTGGTGTGAGTGTCTGATGGGCACGTGTCAGTCTGATGTTGCACTTGCTTCTTTGCTGTCCGACCTGTGCCTGGTATTTCTGGGCTTCCTTGACCTGTCTCAGTTTTGACCCATCCAGTGTTTGATTGCAGCACCATCTGTATATTAACTCAATTTTTCTAAAAGTGTAGTCTACAGACCTTTCACAGTAGAAACAACTCATCAAATTAAGAACACAGATTCTTAGACATAAGCCTGGACCTATAAAATCAGAATCTCTGGGATTGAGGCCTTGATCTGAATTTTGGACCAGCCTTCCCTTGACAAGTGATTCTTATGGGCACTAAAATTGAGACCCCCCCTTGAACTTTATTATAAGTAAAATTAGCTACTCTCAAATGTTGTATCTTCTCATTTGTAATCTTATTTTCCTTTTGTTCGATATGTCATAATTCCCAGGACTGGTCCCTGAAATAGTCTTCACAATTAACCTTTCCTCCTGGAAAAGTGGCTATTAATTTCTGCTGCGAGTGTGTTTATGTGTGTATCTAGTCTTACCCAAGAAGATCCCATGACAGTATCTCATTTCTCACCACGGTTACTGTTTGGACTTTTTTTCTTTTTTTTTTTTAAGATATTAAGGTCCTTATGAAGACAAGGCTGACTTTAGTCTATGGTGGATCCTGGAATTAGAATGTCTTTTTTTAATGGTAAAAGAAAGAAAACAACTCTGCCCTTTGTTCACAGTCAAGTACTTCCTCAGTGACATCTCAGCAGCTCTGAGTCCAAGTGAGGTGTGTCCCCAACCAACATCAGCCCTCTTATTTTTTTTATTTTTATTTGATTTTTTTGGTACTTGCCCCTAGCGGGAACCGAACCTAAGACTCTCTGGTCCACAGGCCGACGCTCCAACCTCTGAGCCAAACCGGCCAGGGTGGCATCAGCCCTCTTAGATCCTATTTATAGAAAGTAGAAGGGACAAAAGACAATAACAACACTTAAAGTCAAAGAACAGATTTACTTTCTTATAGAAAACAAAGAATTCATGCACAATATAGTAGTCTTCCCTTTCACTATAATCTCCCTTCGCTGGGAGTGAGTTCAGCAACTAGAATCTAGTGGTTCATTTTCTAACCAAATCTATCCCACATTAGTTACACATTCAGGTGACTTTCTGCATTAGTTACCTATCATTACATGACCAGTTATACCAAACTGAGCATATGAAATAGTAAGTATTGAGTATCTCACGGTTTCTGTGGGTCAGGACACAGAGGGCAGCTTAGCTGGGCGGTCTGGCTCACGGCCTCTCGTGGGATGGTAGTCAAGACTCAGCCAGACTGCAGCCTTCTGAGGGCTTGGCTGTGGCCGACGAGCCGCTTCCTAGTAAAAAAGTGCTGGTCGTTGGTAGGAAGCCTCAGCCCTTTCCACGGGAGCCTCTCCATGGGACTGCTTGGGTGTCCTCACCGTATCTTCTCCCAGGAGGGACACAAGTGACAGAAGCCAGGCAGAAGCCACACAGCTTCTTGTAGCTCTGCTTCCTCAGATGTCACACCCCAGCATTTCTGTGATTCTCTGTTCAGCGTGGAAAGGGAATGAACACCAGAAATAAAAGAACCAGAAGGGAAAGACTCCTTGTTGTGTGGGGTTAGTGCTGGGACAGGTGACAGGTAGAAAGGGCCCTTCGGAGAGGCGTGAAGGGAGCATCAGGGACCTGGAGTGGCTTTGGGAGTTGTTCTCAGACTCTCCTTCATTCTAATCTGAGGTCATTTATGGTGGTTTTTAAAACCTTTTACCAAAAGTTACACTAGAAAGCTGGTGGAGGTATTTTTTTTTTTTTTTTAAAGAAAAGTCAAGTCAGGAAAAGCGCCGCCCCCCCTCCCTTTTTGGTCCCTGATGGCAAAGGGGGAAAGTTGAATTTTTGAGTCTCCTGAGAAACATGGATTACATGTAAAAATGTAACGTGATGTGTCTGGTTTGGGATAAATAATCTCCTAGGCTTGCCTAAATGTTTTGAGGTCCAAGATCAACTGGTTGTGAGACCAATTCTCTGGAGTCTTTTGGAATTGGAGGCATGGGAGGTAGGGATCATCATACTGGAAATATTTTTCAAAGCGGATTAGAACTATATTTGTACGTTTTCTTCAATCTTGGGCATTTTGGCTTTTATTTTTATTATTTTTCATCCTCACCAGAGGATATTTTTTAATTTATCTTCAGATAGAGTGGGAGGGAGGGAGAGAGAAGGAGAAAGAGAGAGAGAGAGGGAGGGGGAGAGAGAGAGAGAGAGACAGAGAGAGACATGGAGTCGTTGCCTCTCGCACGACGCTGACCAGGGGCGGGGATGAACCGCAACTGAGGTATGTGCCCTTGACCGGAATTGAACCCACGACGCTCTAACTGCTGAGTCAAACCAGCCAGGGCAGGGCATCTTGGCTTTTAATAAACTATTTACTTTCACTAAGGAATAACACGGAAAGAAACAAAACCCTGGACTAGCACTGTGGAGACTGGAGGTCTAATGTGACGTGGCCCCTGACACAGATGTAACACCTGGCCTCTCTCTGATCGTAGGAGCCTGTGGCTGGTTGTGCCTCTCCTCTTCTGTATGGTGGAAGAAGGGTGATGTCAAAGGGCCCCTTTATCCCCGAATAGCTTACCCAAAGATTAAAGAATGGGCCTGCTTAAGGCTCTGGGAGGAATTCGTAGATAGATAGGAAGGGGGGTGGCGAGGAAATAAGGGAGTATTATAGAAACATTTCGGCCATTGGCCTTGACTCAGGAAGTGAGAATGTGGAAAGAGCTAAGAAAACGTGTTCTTCCTCTCAGCACGGCGACCACACACCAAGAGGGGACAATCAAATGGAACAGTGTACAGCGCGCTCACAACGCCTTTAGAAGACTGCATTTCTTCACCCACCTCTGTGGGCAATGTAAGGGTTATCACATGGTTTTACCAACAGGTGGTCATTAAAGTATTGGTTTTACTAACAGGTGGTCATTAAAGTATCCAGTGTAGTTCATTTTCTTTGCATAGGAGAATTTAATAAATGTTAGGGGTATTGAGCAAAACTCAAGATGTTACATGCAGTCTTTCTTAGTTCAATCTATTCCTGGAACAGATTTCTGACATTTACAAACTATCTTTCACTTGATGGCTACTCATCTGAGACCTTCGTGGAACACTCCACCTTTTGACTTAATCTATGTATTTTCTATTTATCTATGCATTTTTATCATTATGTTGTTATGGATAGATCTTGATTTAAAGTATTGAACTTTTAACACACAGTCCTTTGGTTTGTTCCTGATACAGGTCATGAAAGAAATCTGAAGTTGGTAGATGATGGGAAAACGAGGCCCAACCCTGCTCTCGTGAAGCCCAGCCGATGAAACTGCCCTGAACTTAGCAGCAGGAAACCTCAGTCTGAAAACCTTCTCCCCACCTTGAACCCATCACTTAACCTGTCTGAGCTTCAGCTTCTCCACTGGAAAATGGAATTATAACATCTACCAAACAGGGATGTAGTGAGGATTAAATGCCATGACATAGGGAACCTACCTGGCGTGGCTGTTGGATTAATCCATGGCCATTGAATCTATGTCTCTGTGGTTTTTAGAGGGTTCCTAATAATTTTTGAAAATTTTCAACAAGCTGTTGTTTGGAATGGACTGCGAGCCAGGCCTGTACTGCATGGGGGGTGGGGGGGTGGGGGGACAGTGAACAAGGTGGTGACTGTCCTTGCCTTCATGGAGTTTACAGTCCAGGGAGGAAGACAGACTCATAAGCAGGTAGTGATAATGGGGGGATAAAGTGTGGTGGTGGGAGAAGAATTTGTTAAGGCTCCTCTTGATTCACCACAAATCTGCAGCTTTGCAAACTCAGGAAATGGAAGTGCTGGGCAATCTCAGGGCAGAATGTACTACCTGACTGGCCCATTCCTGGGCTGGAAGTGATGGCTGGTGCCCTCTGTGACCCACCCAGGAAGGGCAGAATGGCCATGCCTCACTCATCCGACCAGCGGCTGTAAGATTTTTTTTTCTGCCATGAAATTGTTTTGGAGGGTTAGTTGTTGTGCCCTCAAGACCGTAGGTTAGAGTTAGTCCTTGATTTATCTTTCTATAAAAAAGTCAGTTCACTGAAGTAAAATTAACACTCCACAAAATTCACTCATTTTAAGGGTCCAATTTAATAATTTTTAGTAAATTTACAGTTATGCAACCATCGGCAGAATAGTTTGAGAACATTTTCCATCACCCTGAAAGAATCCTCGTGCCTGTTTGCAGTCATTACCTGTTAATGCTAATGAGAATAAACTCCATTGAGATTTCTGTCTTGGGTTTCTTAAATTAGAGTTGAGAAAGAGTTGCTAGTCAAACTCAAAATATGTGTTCCCTGATTGTTGCATTGGACAAATTTGCCTGACGACACATACCTGGCTGGCCCGATGATGAAATGCCCCTCCGTTTGCCTGATCTTTGCCTTTGCTGCTAACTCAGCAATAGATCTGAATTTCTGTGTAGGTGTTCAGCTTTTAGATTTTTCCAAGTGTCTCCAAGAATGTGATAAAGAGCCCCAAATCAATTTTTAAAATAATTTGAAAGGCCGTGTTCTCTACGGAGACCAGCGTTGATGAATGCTGCTACATTCCTGCCACCCTGTATGCGGGGGGAGTGACAGGAAGGTACAATCCGGGTCTCTTCTGTCTCACACGGGCTGAAATCTTACAATACATGCCATGTAACCAGGCTAAGGACAAATAATCCCCAGGAATAAATTTGCAGTGGATTGACCTACATTTCAGACGAGATAAAGCACACTTAAGTCATTAAATGAATTCCTCCCTGTGGTTCATTAGTTCTCAGCATGCTCTGATCCTTTACCCCTTTGTCATATAGCTCATGAAAGCTGAATATGGAAAAAAGAGACTAAATCATTTTGTCCATCCCTTTACCAGGTCAGGACACGTTCCCCACAGAGGAATTATTACCGTGCTGGAGATTGACTGGTTCTCCTCTTGATCTTGGCTAAGAGACCCAGAAGCCACACTTGACGTATTGGCCTTATGGCATTCTGCCAAGCACTGTGCAAATTAGCAATGCCCATGCTCACATTTACCCAGGAGTCCTCCAGTGCTGAGGGCGTAGATTCAGCATTATGAGAGCCCTCGAGAATGGATCTAGTGATAACTCTGAGCATCAGAGTTGATGATTAAAGAGGATGGCTTTTTTAAAATTCTCACTTGAAGCAACACCCTCCCTTTCCTCTCTGAAGATACTCATTGAGTAAGGGCAGTGTAGAAGGGGACTTGTAGGTCTCCTCGGGTAGTATTTGCCACACCAAGTAGACCTATTTTTAAATGGCATTATCCTTCTTGGTTTGGAACTCAGGGCGTTTCACGAGGCTGCTAGTCAGGCTTTGGGAAGTGTGAGAAGTAAACTGACACAGCGGTGTTTTAAGAAATAAGGTCATACCTGCAGTAATGCTCCTTGGTAGAGACAAAAGCTCTGCAAAGAAGAAAACCGGAAACCAACGTAAACCAGACTCATTAGGTGTCATCAGTGGCTGTCCCCAAAGTTCATGGAATCTTAGTTGGCATTACTAGAGGAATAAACTATGAAAAGAAGGTGGTGCACTGGGAAGACCAAAACTACAGTATTTGTCCAGAATTTTGGCCAGTACCTAAGAGGTACACAGGCAAAGTGGAACACATTCAACAGTAAGTAATATGAGAAGCCATATCAAAAAATATTATTTTAAAATAACATGTGCGCAAACAAGCCCTGATGGAGTCTAGAAATATGGGGAATAAATATGAAACCCTTCCTGTCCTTAAGGAGGTCACAGCCAGTAATGGCTGAAAAAAACAGAAGACTTGTAGCTAGGTACAAAGAAGACTCTGGGTGTGCAAATACTTGAAAAATGATCGTATAGAAGAGAAATTAGCCTTGTTCTGTGTTTAGGATTAAATTCAGTGGGTGGAAGCCACAAACATTCACTTTAGCTCAATATGAAAATATAAGGTTGAAATTTCCAACAGTGAGAGGTATCTAAAAATATAATGGACAGTGTAAAGAAATTGTGAGTTCCAGGTTCTTTGGTGTTTAAGAACAGGCCTGATGACCCATGGACAGGAATGTAGGGGAGGTGGTGATGGGAACATGGGCTCACCAACTCATTCACTATTTATTCTAATATGTACCTACCAGTACATCAGGTATACTACTATGCCCACATTTTATGGATACACTGGTAAGCAAAACCAAAGACCCTTCTCTGAAGGAGCTTGTGTCTAGTGGGAAGAGATTAATGTGAATCAAATAATCACAGAAATATATGTAAAACTGCTACTGGGAAAAGTGTTTGGATGAAAAGCCACATGGCATTACAAGAGCAGGTATTACAGGAGCAGTTTGACCTTGTTGGGAAAGTCAAAAAATACTTTGAGGAGGAATTCTTAACTGAGCTGAGATCCAAAGGGGGGCGGGGGCGGGGAGGCTGGCCAGTTTGGCTCAGCAATTATAGCATCAGTCTGCAGACCAAAGGGTCCTGGGTTTGATTCTGAGTCAAGGGTTTCGGGTTCAATTCCTGGCCCCAGTTGGGGTTGCACAGGAGGCAATCAATCAATGTGTCTCTCTCCTATTGATGTTTCTCTCTCTCCCTTTCTTTTCTCTCTCTCTTTCTTCCTCTCTCTCTCTCCCCTTCCCTCTCTCCCTTCCACCACTCTATCTAAAAATCAGTGGGAAATATCCTCAGGTGAGGATTAACAAACAAAACAACAACAAAAAACAGAAAGGGCGAGTGGGGGTAGGGAAGGTTGTTCCAGGCAGAAGGACAGATGGTCAGTGCACGGTCTGGGCACGGGAAAAAGCCTGTCAGATAATGGTGTTTCCTGATACCTTTAGAGTACCTTTCTTTTTTAAATTTTTGTTGATTTATTGAATGGGTAATACATAAATGGAACAAAATTCAAAGGTAAGAAAGGGTATAATTTGGAAGTAAATCTCCCCTTCTGCTCTGATGTTCCAGAGACAGTCACTGTCTCCAGGCTTTATTGATCCTTCTGGAGGTATTATTAGAAGCATCAATCAATATTCCCTTTTCTTGCTTCTACAAAATTGTAGCACCCTGTACACCATTCCCTATCTTGCTTTATTCTCCAAATGGTAGATCTTGAGGCTCTTTCTGTACTTTTAGAGCTACATTGCCATTTTTTTAGTAGCAACGCAGTGATCCACTGAAGGAGGCATCATGGTTTATTTAGTCTCTCCTTGGCTGAAGCCAGTGGGAGGACTGCAAGCAATGCAACAATGAATACTCCTGTGTGTACATTGTACATAATTTTGCACACTTTGAGTATATCTATAATGCAATTTTTTTCTTTTTTTTCTTTAAATAATCTTTCATATAACTTCTTTTTTTTAAAATAAATTTATTTTTCTTTATTGATTTTAGAGAGAGAGGAAGAGAGAGACAGAAACATTGATGAGAGAGAACATCGATTGGCCGCCTCCTGCATGCCCCCCACTAGGGACTGGGCCCACAACCTGGGCATGTGCCCTGACCGGGAATCGAACTGGCGACCTCAGTGCATGGGTCCGACGCTCAACCACTGAGCCACACCAGCTGGGCTCATATAACTTCTGATCACAAAAGTAATACATGCTTATAAGAAAATATTTAAACATTGCAGAAATATATTGTGCAGAAGGTGAAAGTATCCATATAGATATAGATTAATTTATCCACATATGCGGATTTTCGAAGGAAGGCATCTAGAGCTCTCATCTTTCTTAGAGGGGTTATGACCTCTAAAAGTTAAGGGCACTTATGAACAGAGAGAAGCCAGAGGTAAGATTCATTTCTGTTTAAAAGTGATATTAATCTTGGTGGAGGACTCTTCCAAGAGTTCTGAAATTTTTGTAGAATTTGGACACATTTTTAGCCTCATCCATAAAATAAGGATACTAATCATAACTCATAGGGTGGTTGTGAGGATTAAATAAGTTAATTATTATAAGCACTTAGAAAAGTTTCTATCAAGTAACAAGCCTTACATACATGTTTACAAAATAACTCGAGTTTAACATGTCTCTGCCTGCCCTAACTCCAAGGAGAAACCAAGGTCCATACGTAAACACTGGCAGCCTCTTGACAAGAAGCCCAGGCCTCCCGAATAATTTCTAACACAGAATTTTCCCCAGGGCAGCCTGCTACCCATATCCAGGGATCAAAATGTATCTGGGTCATTTGAGGAAGTAGCTCGGCGAGCGGATGCCGAAGCTCTGCAGTAAAATTCGGTGTTAGTTTCACAGCTGGTAAGGACAGTCTTTTATGGCAAAAAAAAAAAAAAAAAATGCAAATTATGTGGGAAGGATACATGCATACACACATACATATGCCATATTTCAGTAGGAAATGATTTAATTTTCAATCAATGTTTTTTGTTTTTTTTTCCCCCAATAGCAAGAGAAGGAACTACCGCTAAACCAAAATACACAAAAACTCACAGTTAAGACATGTTAACAGCAAGACTTCTGATTGCCTTACTCTTCCTCACTACTGGCGTGCTCTCTCTCTCTCTCTCTCTCTCTCTCTATATATATATATATATATATGAACACACACACATAGACATACATTATATATATAAATATAATTTTACTTATAGAATAATACAATTTAATTATGTTGTCCAAAGGCACTTGAATATTTCAGAGACTTGAAAACTGTTGAAAAGCACCTGCACACTTGAATCCTGGATCCTTTATTTTTCCCCCTTCTATCTCCCCATGAGGGGCAGTAGGGTCCCAGCCCTGCACCAACTGAAGTTTCAGCAGGGGGACAACTCCAGTTATGTCTCACAAGTACTTACTGATCACCTAGTGTGTGCCAGGAGCCTCACAGGAAGCAGGGAGAAATCCGATGGGGGTCCCTGCCTGCTATAGCTTGTCTGTAAAATGAAATGCTTGCATTAGATAATTAATCTATTTTTTCCAGCTCTGAGTTCTGTAATGCCTGTGATGTTGAAGTAAAACCAAGCCATCAGCCCTGGCCAGTTTGGCTCAGCGGTTAGAGCATCAGTCTGCAGACCAGAGAGTCCCAGGTTCGGTTCCCGCTGAGGGCATGTACCTCGGTTGCAGTTTGTCCCTGGCCCTGGTTGGGGTCACGTGGGTAGCAACCAGTCAATGTGTCTCTTTCGCATCAATGTGTCTCTCTCTCTCTCTTCCCCCATCTATCCCTCCCACTCTATCTGAAGATAAATGCAAAAATGTCCTCAGATGAGGATAAAAAAATTAAAAATTAAAAAAAACAAGCCATAATTTGCAAACCAGAATTCTATTTTTTCATTGTTGACAGTATTACAGATGTCCCCTATTTCTCACCCCTCGTTGCCCCCCTCCACCCATCCCTCACCCACCCTGAGCCTTTATCACACTATTGTCTATATCCATGAGCTATGCATAAATGCATGTACGTTCTTCAGTTAATCTCTTCCTGCATGTCCCCAATCACCTCCCCTCTGAGATCTGTCATTCTGTTCCATGCATCCATGCCTCTGGTCTTATTTTGTTCATCAGTTTATTTAGTTTATCAGATCCCACATATTAGTGAGATATGGTATTTGTGTTACTCTGACTTGCTTATTTTGCTTAGCATAATAATCTCCAGGTCCATCCATGTTGTTGCAAAGGGTAAGAGTTTCTTCTTTTTTTACAGCTGTGTAGTAGTCCATTGTGTAAATGTACCACAACTTTTTTATCCACTCATCTACTGATGGGCACGTGGGCTATTTCCAGATCTTGGCTACCGTAAATAGTGCTGCTATGAACATAGGGGTGCATATATTTTTTCTGATTGGTGTTTCAGGCTTCTTAGGGTATATTCCTAGAAGTGGGATCACTAGGTTAAATGGAAGTTCTATTTTCCATTTTTTGTTGAAACTCCATACTGTTTTCCACAGTGGCTGCACCAGTCTGCATTCCCACCAACAGTGCACTAGGGTTCCCTTTTCTCCACGTCCTTGAAGCACTTGTTTGTTGATTTACTGATGGTAGCCATTCTGGCAGGTGTCAGGTGAGCAACACAAAATTCCTCAGAAATACCTATCCATCGCCTGCCTGGTGATCAAATTGCTAGGTAAATCCCATCCCCTCCTTGTACAGTGCTCCATGACACCAAGAACTCTTCACAACAATTATAACCTCATCCTCATTTTTTTTTAAATCCTCACCAAAGGACATTTTTGTATTTATCTTCAGAAAGAGCAGGAGGGAGAAAAGGAGGAAGAGAGAAAGAGAAACATTGATGTGAGAAAGACACATCGAGTGGTTGCCACCAACACGACCCCAACCAGGGTCAGGGACAAACTGCAACCAAGGTACGTGCTCTTAGTGCAGCGGTTCTCAACCTGTGGTTCGCAACCCCTTTGGGGGGTCAAACGACCCTTTCACAGGGGTCACCTAAGACATAACAGTAGCAAAATGACAGTTATGAAGTAGCACCAAAAATAATTTATGGTTGGGGTCACCACAACACGAGGAACTGGATTAAAGGGTCACGGCATTAGGAAGGTTGAGAACCACTGCTTTAGTGGGAACCGAACCCGAGACTCTCTGGTCTGCAGGCCGACACTCTAACCGCTGAGCCAAACCAGACAGAGCATCATCCTCATTGTTACAGATAGAAAAGCTGAGGCTCAGAAAGGTTACGGGTGGCAGAGCAAGGACTTGAACCAGCCTGACTTCTGGTGAAGACTCTTTCTGCCCACACCACCACCCCGCTTATGACATGCTCCTGGGCATCCCCCTGCTGTGTGTCCAAAATGTCCCTCCTTTCGTCATGGTCAGGCTCACCCTTCATGTTTCGTTACTGTACCCATGACATCCTTTCCACATCCAGCAGACGTTTGCTTCACTCCGGTGCAGGCCACATCCTATTCCTGTTTGGCTGGCCTGGGAGGCTGCCGTGGGCCAGGCTGTGTGGACAGGCCTAAGAGTAAGCAGTTAAAAAATGCTCTGGCCGCTCTGTTCCCCAGGCCGGAAGCAGGAATCCAGAGCTCTTTGTCCACGTTATCCCAGCATCAGCATCAGGCCCTGAAATGTTCATTTGAAACTCCCCGAAGGAAACTTCTTATCAGCTAAACTTGTTCTCTTTAAGGTTTTGATCTCAGCAAAGATGACTGGGTCACCGTAAGTGCCTCTGTGTGTGGCTCAGAGAGACATGCGACCTTGGCTTCAGGGCCAGCCTCTCCCCTCCACAGTGCAGAGGAGCTCCTGTCCTGGCCCACCTGAGGCCAGTCCCCATGGGATATTTCCAATAGTCATAATAATAGAATGTACTTGTTTTATTCAATGTATTTTATTTATGGCAGTGAGAATATTTTTCAAAGCATGGCCACACTAAAACAGGTTGAGGCAGGCATGACTGACCCTCCTTTATGGCCAAGAGAAGGAGGATTAGGGATAGGAAGTCAGGGTTCATAGAGATATTAAGTTGCAGCTTTGAGACAGGAATGCAGATCTCCCCACACCAGGCCCTGTGATGTCTGCATCCAGTCAGCCTAGACCACCCTGCAGGGCTGGCCAGGTTTATCTTGGAGATGCTTCTGGCCTTTCGGTGATCCAGTGCCCTTGAATAACCAGCCAGGAAACCCCGACCTTATCATTAAGCTAAGACCTGTCTTCCCTTCAGAAATGTTCCTTTTCTCCTTCTACTCCATCAAATCGCTCAGTCTTCCAGGCTGGTGTGGCTCAGTGGTTGATCGTCGACCCATGTACCAAGAGGCTTGATTCCCAGTCAGGACACATGCCCAGGTTGTGGGTCCGATCCCCAGTGGGGGGCATACAGGAAGTTGCCAATGTTCTCTCTCATCGATGTTTCTCTCTCCCTCTCCCTTCATCTCTCCAAAATCAATTTTTAAAAAAATTACAAATCTCTCAGTCTTTCTACAAACATATCACAGCTCAAAGGGAAAAGGGGTGGGATTAAATGCATTTGCATATAGATGTAAATTCATGAATAATTAATTAATGTGTTTGTCAGGGACACTTGCAGATTCTCCAAACCTTGGCCTCTGGAAAGGTGGAATTTCAAGAACTAGTTCTAGACACACAAAATTCACTGTAAAGTTTCTGTTCACCTCTTTTGTTTTTTTTGTTTTTATCCTCACTCGAGGACATTTTTCCATTTTTTGTTCAGATAGAGCGGGAGGGAGAGAGAGGGAGAGAGAGAGAGAGAGAAACATCGATGTGAAGGGACACATCGAGTGGCTGCCACCCGCACGACCAACCAGGGCCGGGGACAAACTGCAACCGAGGTACGTGCCCTTAGCGGGAACCGAACCCGGGTCTCTCCGGACTGCAGGCCGACGCTCCAACTGCTGAGCCAAACCGGCCAGGGCGCCTCTTAAACTCCATTCTAGATGCCTCGCAGCAGGGTGGCTGGGTGGACCTGGGAAGAGGTTCTCAGGCCCAGCACATCATTTAAGTTCTGAACCCATGAGCAATAACAGTATGAAAAGTAGGCAGGATGCAAAAGATGCAAAAGAGCTGTGGCCAATTCCAGCACAAACAATGAATTAACCTATGAGACACAGCTGCTGAGAACTAAGTCAGGCGCATGACACTGAAGACCAGTTCAGCTTGAGGCTCTGCCCTTTGCTGAGTCGTCCTAGAACTATCTTCGTTCCCACTGCTGCACCAGCCAAGGTGGTAAGACTCTGTTCCTGTCCTCTGTCACCCTCACTCCCTACTCCTGCTTTTTCTGGAAGCCCAGCAACACTTGTGCAGCAAGGAAGCACGAGAGAATCTACTTGGAGACTCTGGGGTTCATGCCAGGCTGCTAAATTTTCAGCAAGAATTTTGGGGTTCTGTGGTTTACATAGTCCCCTAATCACAAAGCTAAGGGTCCCTGGATACCTTCTCTCCACCAACCACTGTAACATATCTTTCCAGACCATCTTGGAGCCTCCTGCTCCCCTCCCTCCTGTGTTTGAAGTGCACACCTCAGAGAGACTCATCCTCTTTCCTGACTGCTCTGAACTCTCAGTTTCACCCCACATTGCTCCCCAAAGTCTGGACTCTGCCTTCCACACAGGAGGCCTTTCACAGATGTGCCACCAGAATGCCCACTATCAGTGGGAACATGCCTGCTAACCTCAGCTGGCACTGACCACAGCTCAGGCCCTGTGCTAACTTCTTGACACACTAATGATGTAGGTACTGTTATTACCAGTCTTACAAGTGAGGGAACTGATGCACAAGCAGGGAGGGTAATTTGCCCCAAGTCACACAGGTGGAAAGTAGAGGAAGCAGAGTGTTCTTGCAAATACAAACAATGCTTCAGTTAATAGTCTGGTGTTTTTATTTTTGCAAGATGTTGAATAAATGTATTGAAGTGGAATGATGGGAGCCAAGAAGAAAGCACATTAAGTATTTTAATAAATCTTTCCAAATTGCCCACAAAAATGATTATACAAATTTTACCCCCATTAAGGACACAGGAGAGCTCCTGTTGACCAATATCTTTGCCAATGTTGGATATATTCAATCCTATATCTTTGCTAATTGATAAGTAAATGATCTTTTTTGTTGCTGTTAATCTTCACCCAAAGTTATTTTTCCATTGATTTTTTTAGATAGAGTGAAAGGGAGAGAGGGAGAAAGACAGAGAAACATCAGTGTGAGAGAGACACATCAATTGGTTGCCTCCCGCACGACCCTGACTGGGGCCAAGGATCAAACTTGCAACCCAGCTAAGTGCCCTTGACCGAGAATTGAACCTGAGACCCTTTGGTCCACAGGCCAAAACTCTATCTGCTAAGCCACACGGGCCAGGGTGATAGGTAAATGATCCTGTTTTAACTTCTATTCTTTAGTCAATGGTGAGGTTGAGTATATTGTCGTGTTTATTAGCCAGTTATAGTTGCCTGCACAGCTATAAATATTAATAGCTTTACTAATCAGAACTGATTTTTCCCCACAAAATCGGCATTTACTTTATTCCCTGTTAGTTGATGGCACGATCATCCCCCAGTTACTGGACATAGAAAACAGGACTACACTTTGGTCCTTCCTTTCCCCTGTCCCTCTACAGCTGGCCAAGCAAGTAGCAAGGACTCTGCCTCACGCGCCTCTAGCATGGACCCCTTCCTGCTGTCCCCATGCTCTCCCCAAGGCAGTCCCTCACCACGGCCCTTGCAGCAGTCCCTGGATGCTGCTGCCAAGACACTACCGCACGGGCCTTGTCCTACCTCATCCCTGTACCCTTTGAGGTGGGTGCTGGTGTCCCTACTGTACGTGTCCTCCCCCCCCCCCCCCCCCCCGCCTTCCCATCTGTGAGAGAGGATGGATCCCCTCACCCCTTCTCCATGGTCCGGGCCGCTCCCTCTCCTTGCCTTCTTGTTTCTGTGTTCCAAAGGCCTTCCCGGTGGCCCCACTTTCTGCGGAAGCCCTCCTCACTGCAGGCCCACCCCAAACCTCCGGGACCCAGGGAAGTCCCTGCGAGGTCAGATTGTGACCCTCGGCCTCTCCAGGGCTCTGACTGCCTTTCTTTCTCTTTCTAACTCTGGTTGGCTCCTTCTCTCTTCCTCTGTGTCTAATTGCCTCTCCCATTTCTTTGTGCTCCCTGCTTGTCTGCTTTTACTTTCCTGCTGTCTCTGCTTGACAGTCTGTCTTCTCCATGTTCTTCCACTTGTCTCTCTGTCTTCTTTTCTGGCTGCAGCCACTGATTTGCCTTCATTTTTTTTACCTGAGAACATTTTTTTGTTTTGTTTTTTGTTCAGATAGAGTGGGAGGGAAAGAGAGGGAGAGAGAGAGAGAAACATCGACGTGAAAGGGACACATCGAGTGGCTGCCACCCACACAACCAACCAGGGCCGGGGACAAACCTCAACCGAGGTACGTGCCCTTAGCGGGAACCGAACCCAGGTCTCTCTGGACCGCAGGCCGACACTCTAACCACTGAGCCAAACCGGCCAGGGCTGATTTGCCTTCTTGCCTCCTCCTGGAGAGAATAGGATCTCAGGACCCACGAAGGAGGCAGGAAGCAAAGGTCCACCGGCCCACCCCTGGAGGCAGAAACAACAGCTACTTTCCCTTGCGCCATCTCTAGGGACAAGCAGCTGCCCCCTCCGCCTTCCCCAGTCCAGTGCCTGCTGGCCCGAGGCTCACCCGTTACCGTAAGTCAACCCTCTGCTCTCACCATTACCCTGAATCAGCTCTTGGCCCCACTCCTAAAACCAGCCAAACTGACCCTTGGCCCTGAGCATTCCTCCTATGGGGACCCTCAGCCACTACATCCACTTCTCCATCCCCACCCTGGTCCCAAGAAAGTCCAGGACTTGCCCGGCAATCTGTACCCACTCCTGCCTGGATGCCACACAGAGTCCAGGCTTTTTCAGAAAACCATTCAAACAGCACCCGGAAGCTGGCCTCATTAGATAAGAAACTTCACAGATGTGTCAGACAAACCCTTATACATTCAAGTACCTCTAACCTTCCCAGGGGGGAATACTTATGGTCCCACTTTTAAAAATGTTTTTAAGCACATATGAGGTAAAGAATAGGCAAGTCGGGCGATGCTAAGAAATGAGGCAGATGGTCCCTGGCCGGTTTGGCTCAGCGGTTAGAGCGTCAGCCTGCGGTCCAGAGAGACCCGGGTTCAGTTCCCGCTAAGGGCACGTACCTCGGTTGCAGTTTGTCCCCGGCCCTGGTTGGGTCCTGCAGGTGGCAACCACTCGATGTGTCCCTTTCACGTCGATGTTTCTCTCTCTCTTCCTCTCTCTCCCTCCCACTCTGTCTGAACAAAAAAATGGAAAAATGTCCTCGGGTGAGGATTAAAAAAAAAAAGAAGAAGAATATTCTATTTGCCCTGGCCCGTTTGGCTCAGCGGTTAGAGCGTTGGCCTGCTGTCTGGAGAGACCCGGGTTCGGTTCCCGCTAAGGGCACGTACTTCGGTTGCAGTTTGTCCCCGGCCATGGTTGGGTCGTGTGGGTGGCAACCACTCGATGTGTCCCTTTCACATCGATGTTTCTCTCTCTCTCTCTCCCTCCCGTTCTATCTGAACAAATAATCAAAAAAATGTCCTCAGGTGAGGATAAAAAAAAAAAAAATGAGGCAGATGGGCTGGAGTCAAATGGGCTTCTTCCTGCCTGGGCCTGGAGCAATTCTGTGGGTGCAAGGGGCTGTTCTGAGGAGGGCAAGGAATCAGATGGAATCCAGAGACTGAAATCTGTGGCTCCGAAGTTCAGTCCTGCTTTAATAAGCCCATCTGTAGCCAAATGAGCTGTTTTAGAGAAACCCCATCAGGTCCTCCTGCGAGGGGGTGGAGGCCTGCCTGTGCTCAGGCTCCCTGTGGCCCCCCCCCCCCAGCCTAGACCTGTGGAGGCAGGGGCTCCCAAGGCCCTCCCCTGTCCAGATCGCCTCTCCCCTGCATCTAGGCCTGGACATCTTCAGAGCCCTGGAGCTCCCACAGCAGGGGATGAATAGCACCCACCTCTTCCTGCCCAAACAGCTGTCCTGTGGCCTCCTTGTTCCTGCCTTGGCTCAAGAGACTATTTAGATCAGGTTTCTTTTCTGTTATAGATTCGTTTACTCTCAGTCTTGTTGACTCCAACTGAGGTTTGGATGTTTAAAAACAAAGCCAACATCTGTTTTGTGCTTCTCCTGAAGCCTCGTCACAGTCTAAGACTCCGCAGCTGGCTCCTGGTCACACTGAGGTTACAGCCCCCCCCCCCAGTGTTTCTTAGGGGGGCCTTCTCAAACTTCAGTGTGCCCCAGAACCACCTAGGGTGCTTGTGAAACATGCATACTTCTGGGCTGCTCCCCACACCTGCTAACTCAAAATCTTGAGATGGTGGGTCCCAGGCATGTATATTTTTAATAAGTTGCTCAGGGCGTTCTGTTGTGTAACCAAGCCCAAACCAAGGACTCATAGTGGGGGGCGAATATGGGCTCTGGATAGGAGGCCTAGGCTATAATCCTGGCTCTGCTGAGTGACTTTGCCAGAGTTACCTACATGCTCGATGCCCCAGTTTTCTCATCTGTAAGTTGGGGCTGATAGTACCTCCCTGAGGATTGTTAAAAGGAATGAACAAGGAAATGTGTGCCAATCACTTCCAGAACAGTGCTTCACACAATAAGTGCTTAATATAATTATTTTCGCCCTGGCCGGTTTGGCTCAGCGGTTAGAGCGTCAGCCTGTGGTCCAGAGAGACCTGGGTTCAGTTCCCACTAAGGGCATGTACCTCGGTTGCAGTTTGTCCCCCGCCCTAGTTGGTCGTGTGGGTGGCAACCACTCGATGTGTCCCTTTCACGTCGATGTTTCTCTCTCTCTCTCTCTCTTCCTCTCCCTCCCTCCCACTCTATTTGAAAAAAAAAAAAAAAAAAGGAAAAATGTCCTTGGGTGAGGATAAAAAAAAAAACAAAAATTATTTTCAAGTCCCATTGTGGTGGAGCACGAGCGGCCAAGGTCCTGTCTGCTGTGGTTGGGGGGGTTCATTTCCTGAGCTGGGTCTTGGTGACTGTGGCTGAGCAGAGCTGGGGGTGTTGAGTCCTGCTATACGTTATCCTCGCACAGACGGGCAGCTCCTCAGGGCAGGGTCTCGTTCTGTTCCTCTGCAACCCTCCCAACGCCTCGCAGAGGGCACAGTAGGGGGCTTAGGGAAGTTTCCCTGGCCTGTTCCCCCAACCAGCTCAGGCCAAAGCATTTCTCTCTGTCTTTGAATACTGAGCGAAGTCCCCAAAGCCCCTTTATTTTCCCTCCTCATGGTCCAAACACTGTATATGACAGTCATGTGACCCTATGCCTGGCATAGGCTGAACACTTCACACACATCTTACCAGCGACTCCACCACACAGGTGATGTCATTATCCTCTTTTTCAGTGGAGAAATAAGGTTCAGAAAAGTCCTGTCACTTGCTCAAGCTAACAGAAGGTGAGGTGAGAATTTGAACTCAGGACTTTAACCCCAGATTCTACCCTTCACCATCATGGTCTCTGAGCAGGCAACTGCCTCTGTGTCCCCTGGAAGCATTTGGCCAGCCAGCTACACTACAGGATGTTCCCTGATGTACTTTTCATTCTTTCCAGTCTCCCTGTGGGAACTCTGCAGGCTTGTCAGTTTGACACAGCACTGTGCTGGACTCATCTCTTGCTAGCTCTGTGACTTTTGGCAAGTTAGTTAGCCTCTCTGGGCCTTGGTTTCCTCATCTATAAAAGCAAACTCATAATGTGATTTATTCATGGATTATTGTGAGGATTATGTACAGGGCTTAGCTATATGACACTTACATATAGCATCATGTATGATCCTTCATATACCTTCATCTTTTAAGGCAGAGGCTGGTAAACTATAGTCTGTGGGCCAAATCTGCCCTTTTACATGGTTTTGTATGGCCCATGAGATGGGAGTTTTTACATTCTGAAATGGGGGGGGGGGTGAAAAAATCAGAAAAATAATGTTTCATGACATGTAAAAATTATAATTTAAATGTGAGTGCCCAACAATAAAATCTTATTGAAATGCACCATGCTCGTTCGTGTACGTATTGTCTGTGGTTACTTTCACTCTACAACAGCAGAGTTGAGTAGTTGCAACAGACTGTGGTTGGCAAAGGCAAAAATATTTATGATCTGATCTTTTACAGAAAATGTTTGCCAATCCCTGTTCTAGGGCATAAAGGGCTTGTTCTCAAGGCTTCTGCATAGTCCTAGCCTGGGCTGTGAGAAGGATCTCTCTGCACTTGAGCCCCTGGCAGTAAATGAAGAGCAGCGAGCCTCTGTGTAACTGCAGACAGAGGAAGAAGCAGGCTATGGAGTGTTGCCATAATGTTGGATCTGGATGCAGTGAGGCAGAGGACAAGGTGAGAATAAGTAAGGTCATTAGATGGGACTCAGAGGCCCACCGTCCTCTCCCATCAGACACACTTCATCATCTGGCTTCCAGGACTTCCCAGCCTGCCTTGCGTCTAGTGGGCCATGTGATTAAGTCCCGGACAAGGACCTATGAGAAGAGCGGCACCAGCTTCCAGAGCACTTCCTTAAAGCAGCTGGCATGTGTTCTTTGTCCCTTCTTGGCTCTTTTCTTCACCCTGTTGCCTGGGGATGGCTGGAGTTCTGGCATCCATCTTGGACCATGAAGACAAGAACTACTTCCTAGGGATGTCAGAAAAGTGATCGCCAGTAGGCTGGAGCCCACAGACTTTGAGGAACAGAGCCACCGCTCCAGGCCTGAACTGCTCACCTTTGGACTTGCACACGAGGAAGGAAAATAAAAAAGCAACCTCTGTCTGTTGAAGTCACCATTATTTTGGAATTCTTTTTTTTTTTATCCTCACCCGAGGACATTTTTCCATTTTTTTGTACAGACAGAGTGGGAGGGAGAGAGAGGGACAGAGAGAGAGAGGGAAACATCGATGTGAAAGGGACACATCGAGTGGCTGCCACCCACACAACCGACCAGGGCCGGGGCCAAACTGCAACCAAGGTACATGCCCTTAGCGGGAACCGAACCCGGGTCTCTCCAGACCGCAGGCGGACGCTCTAACTGCTGAGCCAAACCGGCCAGGGCTATTTTGGAATTCTTAATCTGAGGTGAATTTAGTCCTGATGGTCTGAATGATGTCTTTTGGTGGTAACTTACACTTTTCTTCCCTTTCCCATTGTCCTTGACCTTCGTTTCAATAGACTTTCCCTCTATCAAAGTTGGGGGGAGCTGTGGGCGGGGGACAGCCATCCTTGGTGATCGAGGTGGTGGTGCAGGAGGGTGGTGAGGAGCACCAGCTTGCTAAGGACCAATTTCTGTGCTTAGTCCCGCAGCCTGGCCAAGGGGAATGTGGCAGTCCCTTCTCTCAGGTTAGTACTGGTTTATTTTTATTTTTTAAGCTAGCTATTTTCATCATCATCATCTCTGATAGTTACACAAGTACTGAAGACAGGCATTGCCTTTATGAAATGGAGAACTGGCCATTCCCCCACCACTTTAAATCTTTTGTTACCAACACGTTACATCACCAGGAAAGCAAAGCCCTTAGTCCGGCCACAAACCCCTTCACAACCTGACCGAAACCAGCCTCTTCATTTCATCTCCCACCTCTCAGAAAACCAAAAGCGCCGCCGGCGAGGTACCTACAAATGACGGCTTTCGGGCAGGATCCGGCTCCCACAGGGTTGACCACTAGAGGGACCCTTCTCAAAGGTAATAACCAGAACGAGTGCAAGGGGTGCAGGAAGGGGGAAGCTCGGGCCCGGGACGCGGTGGGGGGCGGGGTTTCAAGGTTTGATTCCCAGCTCCTCACCGGGAGCAGGTGGTAGAAGATGCTGACCTAACTGAGCCTCAGGTGTTGACTCAGGCAGGCTGAATCAGGCCTCGGAGGGGGAGAAGAGAAGGGGTGGAAATGTGGGAGGGAGCACAGGAAAATCTGGTCCAGACCTCCCTTGCTCTGCTCAAACTATACACATTCAGGGAATGAATGGATTGCGATACATTTTTTTGACTTGGGCTCAAATCCTTTGCTTTCCAAACTCAGGAACTCAGTAATCAAATAGATTCAGATATCTATTCAGATATAGTATCCCTTCTCTATCTAAATTCACTTTCCAAACTCCAAGCTCAAATGAATTAGAATCATGAGGGAAATCATAAAATTATGATTATATATATATAATTTTATAGAGAGGACGGAGAGAGAGAAACATGGGTTTGTTGTTCCACTTATTTATTCATTTATTAGTTGATTCCTGTATGTGCCCTGACTGGGAGTGAACCTGCAACCTTGGTGTATCAGGAGTACACTCTAACCAACTGAGCTACCCGGCCAGAGCCCTGAGAGATCTTCATACAGTATATTTTAGGATCAAAAAATACATTGAGATGTCCTGGTTGGTTTGGCTTAGCGGTTAGAGCATCAGCCGGCAGACCAAAGAGTTGCAGGTTCGATTCCAGTCAAGGGCACATACCTTGGTTGCAGTTCAGTCCCCAGCTCTGGTTGGGGTCATGCAGGAGGCAGCCAATCAATGTGTCTCTTTTACATCAATATTTCTATCTCTCTGTCCCTCCCACTCTATCTGACAATAAATGGGAAAATATCCTCTGGTGAGGATTAAAAAAAAATACATTGAGATGTAAAATAAAATATTTTCTATCTGATAATGTGTCAGTAGTTTATAAAATGCAATTATTAAGCTTATAGAACTACAAAATGTATTACTTAAGAGTAACATTTATTGAAATATTGCATCTTTCAAGCTGCATATATGTTTTGTTCCATAAAGCCAGAATGATAACATGATTTATCATTGTCATTGTTTTCATGGCCACATTTGGCTACTATAGGATCAGGTTCAATTTCTCAAACTGGTGTTCAGGACCCTCCATAGTATTACCCGCATGTCCTAAGTGGTCCGGCTGCCTGTCCACATGCGCCTGCTCCTTTCGTGCCTTCGCTCTCACAGGTCTCACGTTTCCTCTCCTTCGCCTTCCAAACACAATCCTTTCTTTATAGCGGAACATCGCTCTTCTCAACTGTAATCCTCACAATTTGTACCAGCGACTTTAATGCCATAGAATATATTGTTTTCTGAAGCTGCCTGTGCACAAGCCTCCTTCCTTAAAATCTTAAGCTACTTAAAGATGAGGAGCCTTTTCTTTTCTTTTGACATTCTTTAATTCAGGGTCAGGCCAGTAGCATTTTCAATAAATATCTCAGAATCACTGCTAAGTTTTCCACTTATTCAAAGGCTACATTTGACTTAGAAGTGCACCAGGAGCAAATGTGAACCAGAGATAATAAAACCCTGCGAAATGCAATTTCCTGTTTTGTGTAACACTGGAGCTGAATATTTCTACCATATCTCCTAGGAAATATAAAATGAATCAAAGGTGAAAATTGTAAGGAAGCCAAACTGAATGGCAGCTAATGAAACATAAAGAGAGGATTTTTCTAGAGTAGAACCCCCCCACACACACACACACACATGCACGCGCGTGGGCACACACAGGTGACTAGTTGCAGAGTAAGACCAATCCTTCCATGTGCAGAGCACCGGCAGAGCACAGCGTGCCTGCACCTGTGCAGGTGTGGCCTCGCATTGCATTCTTTGCTTTCTGTTAACATTTCAACCCTCTGCGGGTGGGAGGCTGACTGCAGGGTGCTCTCTGAGCAGCCAAGGCAAAGGTCTGAAGGGGAGTAGAGTTTACCATCCCAAAAGAAGCCTTTCAAGATATTATTTTAAGCTGGTTATTTTAAGAAACAAAAGACTAACTGCCTAAAAGAATTTAGATGGAGGACCTGCTCTAGGAAGGGAGCTATTTTACAGATTATAAGAATTTACTAGGAACGGGGTGTGACTGATTGGGAGGGACCCAGCAAGGCCTCTGGTCAAAGTCCTCTCTGGTCCCATTGTTAAAGATGGCCCAGCAAACATTTGTTTACCAAACATTTGCTTTTCCCTCACTACTTGAATTGCCTTTCTTCCCTCTGAAGTCCCAAACCACCACCCCTGCCTACCCTTCCTCCTTAGCTCAAATGGCATATAAGCCTCAGTTGCCCAGTTTGTCCCAGGGTCCCATATTCTCCAAAACCCACGGAATGAAGGGAGAGATTGAAAGGAAAGCAATAGCTAGCTGTGAGGTGCAGTGGAGTTACGTCAGGTGTATTTAACTCAACAAATTCAAGTTCTGTGCTGGGGCTGCAGGGGAGGGCGGGGGGAGAGAGCGCAGAGCCAGTGTGAGAGGAGAAGAAAACAAAGCCCTGGGTGCCCCACCACCCCCTTGTCCCCTTACCTCAGCCACTTCTTTGAAGATGGTCCTTTCATTAGTGCTGTTTAATCACCGTTTGTGCCTTGCTTTTTGTTCCTTACTGTGACCGACCTAGACAATGGTATGGGTTTGGGGGCCATATTTGACACTGGCACCCTATGTATTTAGAGAAAAATATTACCCCCAAAACTTGGAGGTAATATTGCCTGGACACTGCAAATAAACCTGTAGACTTGGTGAGTGTTGGCTTTTATCAATAGAACAGAAATGCCAGTACTTGGCTCCACATTAGTGAATGACTCCCAGTGTCCAGAAAGCTTCCACTGTACCACGTGTGTGTGTGGGTGTGTGTGTGTGTGTGTGTGTGTGTGTATGTGTGTGGCGGGGGCGGGGGGGTGCAGATTCTTCTAGGTTTGTGCGTTCCCTCTTCAGATCCAGGACTCTTCTGGATGCTGCATATCTGTTTAATGCCTATGGTTTTGAACTAAACAAACCCCCCCTCCCACAGAACACTGATGTTGCAGGTTTCTCTGCACGTACATTGAGAAGAGTCTAAAAGGATATATGCCAATTTTTATCTGGCAGATAGGATGAGAGGGTCCTTTTCTTTCTACTTGGTATATTTTCATCTTAGTTGACTTAAAAATTCTTATACTATTTTTATAATCAAAACATGATAATGAGTACTCTAGAAAACGCTTGAAATTTTATTTAAATTGCATTCAATCTCTACATTAATTTGATAGAGTTCTCATCTCTAGAATAATTCATCTCCTCATCCTGTACATGGCATTCAGTGTTAACTTCTATACTTTCTAACAACGTTGGCTATCCTGGTGTGGCACATATGTGTGTGCGCGCACGCGTGTGTGCCAAGTGCCTTTTCTGTGTTAGCCACTACTCATAGGCCTCGCAGTCAGTGGGTTCCAAGTCCAGATCCCCAGATCCAGATGATACAAAAGCTTGAGCTCTTCTCCAGTGCACCATGCTGCACCAGGCTGCCCATACTCTCAAGTGTGTAAATGAGGTGTTGACTAGATGAACTGTGTGATACTCATTACATATTTCATGAAGCTATTTCTCCTGTGGGCATTATCAGTGGGGTGTCCTCTATGTCCCCACCTGTTACCCAGGGAAGTGGAGTTCTTGCGATATCACAAAGAAAGGAATTTCCTAAGACGTGCACAGGAGGATGAGTGATCTTTACTTGCATGGAATTAAACCCCTGGGTTTCCAGTGTCTCATTTTCCTTCATCCTGCCATGGGAAAAGCCCAATCTTGTCTTCAGCAGGGCGAGAATTAAGACCACTGCCCAGTCTCTGTTCCATATTGAAGCACAGTGCAGTCCAGCACCCTGCGTGTGGAGTCCACATGGCCATGGCCATGTGGAGTCCAGGCCGTGTGGCCATGGCGGTGAGCAGACAGGCGTGTGTGGGTGCTGGAGTGACAGCACAAGCGAGCACAGGAGCACAGACAGCGACCTCCGTCTGGGGTCCTAGCCAGGAGCTTCACCATGAACACTGCGATTCCCTGTGCTTGCCCTGGCTCCACCCACCTTAGCCGGTTGCCTTTTCCCGGTTTGACTGACAGGCACGTACCTTTCCTAGGTCACCCTGACTTCACTGGGGAGCGCAGAGCTGTGGCTTCCTGGTGAAGCTGCCCAGGTGACCATGCTTACGTCTGGCCTCCCTTTGCTCTCTTCCTATTATTAACATTTATAACTAGGTCATTATGACAATAACATTGGCACTAACTACAACTTGGATTATACTACAAATACATACATTATAAAGTCCCTTAAAATATTGAAATTTAACTTCATTCTAATGACTGTACTAGCTCATATAAATATTCTTATTTCAAGGATCCAGAACTTTAATTAACATTAAAAGTAATTACCCTCAAGTACTTTTGGAATATATCACAAATTTTTCCATTTCGCGAGACAGTAGTCATTTTTTCTTCAAAGTTATTTTTAATGGGTATAAATACATATTTTTTATTTTTCGAAAGACGCATTCTTGAAGAAAGCTAGGGCCAGACGAGTCTGGTTCCTCGCAGGACTTCAGCCGGCTGCAGAGCCGCCGTCAGCGGGGCGGGCGAGAGCCAGCGGGCTGGACAGAGCGAGCGGGCTGGACAGAGCGAGCTCGCTCCAAATCCCAGTCCTGCCGTTTCTGGCTGTATGACCTGGAATAATTTATTTAACTTCCTTGTCAGTCAGGGAAACAGAAACCCACTGGCTGTTTTACCCGAGAGAGTCTAATATGGGGAACTGGTGAAACTGGTGCTGAAGGACTACAAGAGCAAAAGGCAGCGCAGTACAAAACTGCAGGAAGCCACGACGCCCCCGGGGGCAGGGAGAGAGAAACGGAAGAAGCTGGGATTCCCAGAACCTAGAAGCTGCCAGAGGGGACCTTGTGGAGCAAGAGCCCAGATCCTTGAAGTGAAAGGCCATTGCTGTTAGGATGCCAACAGGAACAGGAAGCCAAAGGAAGGGGCAAGTCCCTTCTCCCTCCTCCTGGCACCCCCTGTGGGCAGAGCCCAACAAGGCAAAGCAGAGTGCGGTTTGCAGAGCCCAGACTCCAGCTCACAGGGCAGTATGGAGGGTGGCTGTGTAGCCTGCTCTCCTCCCGAAGCTTCAGCTTCCTCAACAATTAATTAGAAATGATAAAAGTACTTACTTCAAAAGCTTGTTATGAGGATTAAATAAGATAATGACTCTAAACGTGTTCAGCTCAGTGTCTGGCAATTAGCAGTGGTTCTATTTGGGTGGATTACTGCTAATAAATCACATTAAGGTCAAGACATGTGCCAACGAAATTAGTATCAGGGAATAACTAAGAGACGTTTATTTTACATGCAAATTGTTTACTTGTGATGGAGTCAGTTGGTAGGGGAGAGGAGAGGAAGGGATGGAATGGGATAGGAGGGTAGAAAGGGAAAGACTGCCTAAGTCCAAGAACAGTGATTCTTTCTTGTTTGCACATTTTGGGTACACTGATTACCTGGAAGCCACCAGAGGCGAAGCTGGACATTCTTCATTGAGTAGGCTGCCTCGGGTATCAGTTTACGGATTCTTCAGATACCACAGAGCTTGGCTGTGAGCCCTGGCAGATGGTGAGCCAGGGTCCTTCTGTGGGCACCACCACCCTTGTTACACTGTTTCCCGAGCTGGGAGGTTTCTCCAGGGTCGGGGCTTTAGTCTAGGTCTCAGCCAAGGCTGACATTGCAATTGCCTGAGGAGTTTTGAGAAACTAACACGGAGCTCCATCCCCAGAGATTCTGATGTAACTGGTGGAGAGGCGGGGCCTGGGCATCAGGAATTCAGAAAGCTTCCCAGGCGATTCTGGGGTGCAACCAGGTTCGAGAACCACTAGTCTAAGCAAACACATCAATTTGTTCACATCAATTCAGTTTTTGAAATATGGTGAGTTTAATGAAGAAATCATTGATAACAGGTCAATTTTTTAAACAATTTAAAAAAAGAAAAAATATTTTAAAAGCACAACACACTTTACTAAAACAGGTCAAAGAAAGAAAGAAGTAAACACTGAAGAGGTTCAGATCAGGCCTCCCCAGGATGTGCTACTTGAGCATGTGGGTTGTTTTGAAAGCAATTGAGACTTTGTGGGCTCCAGAGAAACTTTTACCTCTCCCTTAAGGAATTTAAATTTGGGGCCTTGCCCATAACAGTGATTACCAGAGATCTATCTATAGGACAGAGCAAAATTCTAATTACTGAACATCTGCTCTTCTTACTGTCCTGCAAATGACCTTCCTCCCCTCTGAAGTCTCCGTATCTTATCTCATACCATAGCTCAGGATGGCATACCGACCTCCTTTTTCCTTTTCGTCTCTGAACCTCTCACATGTGTGGGGGCTCTGAATCTCTCATGTATGTGGGTTTCCTGTACATACATATGTAATTAAATCTGTTTACTTCTCTTATTAATGTATTATGTCACTTTAAAAATTAGATCAGCTGAAAGAACCTAGAAGGGTAGGGGGAAAATTTTTCCCTATAATATTAAATGCCCTTTCCCAGATCTATCAAATTAGAATTGTAATGATTTGGTTAGAAACTTGGAGTTTTAAAAAGCACCCCAGGTGATTCTGATCATCAGGGTGGGAGATCCCCAAAATAAAGAATAATTCATTAACTTTGCAAAAATTCCTCTGGATATTGGTATCAATCTTGGCTTAACTGGCCCTGGTGTTGCATCTGGGCTTAATTGAAGTTTCTCTTCCCAGTGCACTCTGCTTCTTTGCCCAAAGTCCCTTTGACTTCAAAAGCCCTGCAACATTTTATGATTGCTGGCTGTGCACACTTCACTGAAGGAAACATTTCCATGGTGGCCTTTTCTTGCATGAGGTTGAAAGAATTAGAACAAATTTCAGCTCCTTGGGGACTCAATTTCTCCCCAGCTGCAAGTGCTGAGTTAGGTACAGGGTCTGACGACTGGAACAATGAACAGTAAAAGTTCTAGAAAATGGCCTTTTTCGGGGAGCCAGGGAGGTAGGGCTGAGGTGAGAAAGGCTGAAGTAGCCCCAACCCTTTGACTGAGTTGAAGAGGCCAATATCCCAGCTGTGCCTTTGTTCATTAGTGAGGGAAGGGATAAAAAGCATTGTTTCCCAATTGGTGATGTAAACTACACCAGGGCCCTTTCCAGGGCCAGAGGCTACTGCATATCCATCAGACAGGCCCAGGGGCTCAGGTGGAGGCACACCTGCAGTGTCCAGATCCCCTCCTATTTATGCTGGGTGTAGAACAGAGCCACCCCACAGTGGAGTTCCTCGTCGAGGCCCCTGATGACTCCCAGAGTGGGCTCAGTTGGTCATTCAGAAGGCCAATATATGAAAACACTTAGCTAAGTTTAGAGCAATTTTTAGATGTGACTGGCATTTGTTAAGAACCATTTCAACACTGACTCCGTCAGAACAGAGTTGTTTTCTCCTCTGTCTTATAGACCAGTGTTGTAGAAAAGCAAAGAGGAGGAAAAACAAATAGTGTGTTCTGTAAGATTCATTTTGTGCAGATAAGTATTTTTATGACTAGAAAAAGGTTGGAAGGGTAGATTAAATAATGAAATGATAATAGCAGTTATCTTTTGAGTGTGAGACTTAAAAATAATTTAAAATTTCCTTTTGGTTGATCTACATTTTCTAAATTTTTTTCGAATATATTTATAGTAGTTCCCCATTATTCATGGTGGGCACATCCCAAGAACCTCAGTGGATGCCTGAAACTGCAGATAGTACTTTACCCTATATGTACCATATTTTTTCCTATGATAAAGTTTAATATATAAATTAGGCACGAGAGATTAATAATAACTAATAAAATAGAATGATTATAATAATACATTATACTAAAAGTTATGTGAATGTCATCTGTATCCCTTTCTCTCTCAAAATATCTTACTGCACTGTACCCTTCTTGTGATGATGTGAGCAAGTGCCTACTGATGAGACAAAGTGAGGTGAATGACATAGGCACTGTGACATATGTTAGGCTACTATTGACCTGATGATACATCAGGAGGACGATCGTCTGCTGGGTGATCCAGGATTGTGGTTGGAAAAATTTGATATTTTCAAACTGCTGTTCACCTTGGATAACTGGAACAGTGGAAAGCAAAACCTTAGATGGGGAACTACTGTAGCTCTCAAAGTCCAGTGTAACAAGTGTGATAGCCTGAGCTTGTTTGAGAGCCGCGGTAGAATACCGCAGACTGGGTGGCTAACGAACAAACAGCATTTCTCAGTCCTAGAGGCTGGGAAAGCCAAAATCAAGGTGCTTACAGATTTGGTGTCTGGTGAAGCCATATTTCTGGTTCACTGATAGCTGTCTTTCCGCTGTGTCCTCCTGTGGCAGGAGGAGCAAGGAAGTTCTCTGGAGTCTGTTTTATAAGGGCACGAATTCCATTCACCAGGCCTCTGTCTTTATGACTTAATCACCTCCCAAAGGACCCACCTCCTAATACCATTATCTTTGGGGACTAGGTTCCAACATGTGAATTTTAGGGGACCCAAATGTTATAGGACAATGAAAAGCTAGAAAAATTCTAGAACAAGTGGAATAAGGAAACTGAGTCAGGAAAATTAAAGCCCAGAAGTTTTGCAGGCTGCTTGTAGCAGGACCTTATGAGAACAAAGGCTTAAGACCTCTCCTCACAAAAGAATGCAGAAGAGGAAGGGGATGGAATGGGGAGGGAGGGAGGAGGAATCTTAATTAAACTAACCAGAGACCATTTAGTGCAAATCATCCTGAAGTTGTTAAAACAGCAGGGAGGAGGGGGAAATAAGAGTAATAAACAGAAAGCCAGCAGTCAGGATCTAATTGCCAGGTACTTCACATAACAAAGAAAAGGGGAGATTTTCAGAATTAATCTGTACCAGGATATCTGGCAGAGAAATTTATAGACAGGAGGGTATATAAAGCAGACCCCCCCCCCCCCCAACCTACTCTCTTCAGATTAGCTGAAAGCCCATCTGGGCTTCATAAACCAGGTGTATAGATTTGCTTGCCTTTCTTCATTAATTAATGTTCATGCTTTAATTTCTTAAAATAAATTAAGTTGCTTTAATGTTTTAATAAATGCACTTCATCACTACACAATCAAGGTCTCTCACACACACTCACTGATAGGAGAACACAAGGACCAAGGTGGGGACAGCCCTCTCCCTCTGACACAGGAGCTGTCCTAACACCTCTCTGGTGTCTGTGAGAGGCCCTGTCACCTAAACATTCCATTTATATCCATGCCTTTTTTAAAATGAAAGGAAAGCTGTGGAGAAGCAGAGTCTCATGTGGGTGGGGATAAGGACATTGGCAAACCAAGTCCCCAAGCCAATGTGTCTTTGCAAAATGTAAGATAAACATGCACAATACATCAATATCTATTTGTTGGTTATGTAAATTTGTAAGGAAAAAGTCAAATGAGGAAATGTATGAGGTACACATAATGAAATTATCTTTGAGTCTTTCATTTTTCACTGCAAAATATCTCGTAGGTCTCTACATATAGTCTTAGATAAAACATGTCTTCGCTGTGTTTATCCAATAAGGAAGAGAGAAGGGTAGCCCTTCAAAGAGAAGGCTAATAAAATGCAGTATAAGTTTAAATATTTGTATCTTGGCAGGAGCTTTTATTTTCTGAAAGAAAAACAGAACAAACCTTGTTCATTGTGACACTCCCCAAATGAATTTTGATCTTCATTCCTCCAAAGAGAAAATTTCCACAGTTTAGTTCTCTCTCTATTACATGTTGAGGGCTTTGATCTCCTCAAATCCATCCTTTAGGAATAACCAACTAATTAATCTTCTCCCAGAAGCAGATGCTTTGGAAAAATGATAATTAGGAGGTGAGCAAAAAAGCTTTTATCTCAAATATTTACTAATGACTAAGAATGTTCAGTTAACCTCAAAGACCTGAGACAGACCCCAGAAGAGCACAGAGTTCTATCCATCCTCAGTATGGTTTCACAAAGCTCTTCTTTTTGCTTTTTCATCTCAATTTCTAACAAAATATTACGTATTGGTAAACACTGGATTTTTGAAGTGGTCTTTGTTTTGATTCATGGTTTGCAATCTTAATTGTAGTAATTGAGACAGGCAACACCACACTGCCAGATGAAAATGGTCACATCTTTTACTCTTCCTGATTGAGTGGCATCTGCTAACCAGTTGGGTGGCCATGGGATCAAGGGGCTCCTTCTGCAAGGCCACAGGCTCCCTCCCACCAAGGCCCAAAGATGGGTAGGGTTGGGGTGGAGTTGTACAAGGGCTGGTAAACAATGTCAACCTTACTGTGTAGGAATTCCCTTCTAGCATTCTGAACATTTTCAAATTATTTTTAAAAATAAATATATACATGAGGCACAAAATTCAAAAGGTACAAAAGGATATACAGTGTTCCTAAATACATTTCATGCAGGTATATCACATACAAGGAACCCTACTTCCCATAGTTTAAATGTTTATGTATTTCTTTTTAAAAGATGAATTATTTGTTCTTATAAAGCATATATCTCCTCGGGGGAAATGTGGAAACTACTGGAAAATTCAAAACACATAGAAATAATCTGTAATCCCAGCCAACTAGCAAAAACATCTGCCTACATTTGGATGTGGTTCCTTTCAGTTCTTTTAAAAACACATACATTTGCTAAGTGCATTAAATAACACAATTGCATTAATTAATTGCATTTCTACTCCCATCTGCTAGCCACTTCAGCCTCCTCCCCAAACCCAGTCATAGCCAGGGCCCGGAGAAGGCTTCGTTACATGCAAATAGAACAAATTTTGGATTGCGGAGGCCTGGGATAGTCAGAGTCCAACCTTTCCATTGTCATAACCTGTTATATGCTCCTCAGTTACAATCCTGAAGTTGGCCAGGAGGTGGAGGTAGGGTTTCAGGTATGGTCAGGACTTTCTGACAATTTTAAGCAGCTTCTGCATAAAACCTATCCCCTTAGCCTTCTGGGATTTTAAAAGGGAGTGGTTACCAAATACCACAGGTCCACGAAGAGGTTTTCGTCTATTCATACTGAAGTGAAAACAAAAGAACAATGTACTGTTTTTCAAAGCATTGAATGTATTCAAGATAAAAGGATAATCTTTCATAATGTCCTACTTTTTGATGTTAATACAGGTTTTTCTTTTAGAAATGTTGAAAGTACAAAACCTATTTTCTTAACAATGGCAAGAAAAAACAAGTTGTCAATTCTGTATCAGTGCAGTAAATTATTTTTAAAATTTTAATGACCTGAGAAGTTTGAAAGCCTCAGAATCATTGAACTTCGTAGGAGAATGAAGCTGTCTGTTACGTGTTCATTGTCCTGGCTCACCCAAGCTATTCTATACACATTTGTCAAGCTACTGTTCACAAAGCTGGTGGAGGTAGGGTTGGGGTGGGAGGTTGATTGGGCTTTGGCTCCCTGATACACTATGACTGAGAAAGGTATTCACATTTGCAACGGTGACATTATTGCTGTTGGGGAAATCAGGAAGTTAATTTTTTTTTTTTTTTTTTTTTAGCTTTAGGTATGTAGTTAGGCTTGGTAATTAATGCATGTAGAAACCTATTGTTCCAGAGACAGGCATGTGTGACTGGACTTGACACCTCCCAGGAAGCAAATAAAGAATCACTGCTCAGCCCAGCTGGTGTGGCTCAGTGGACTGAGCTGTCTTCCCGAGCACTGAGGTTCTATTCCTGGTCAGGGCACATATCTGGGTTGTGTGCTCCATCCCCACTAGGGGGCTCGCAGGAGGCAGCCAATTGATGTTTTTCTCTTGTCGATGTTTCTCTCTCTCTCTCCCTTCCTCTCTCTTTCTAAAAGAAAAATAAATAAAAACGTATTAAGCCCTGGCCAATTTAGCTCAGCGGTTGGAGCGTTGGCTTGCAGACCAGAGTGTCCTGGGTTCGGTTTCTGCTAGGAGCATGTACCAAAAAAATAAACATATTAAGTCCGGCCGGTGTGGCTCAGAGGTTGAGCATCGACCCATGCACCAAGAAGTTGCCAGTTTGATTCCTGGTCAGGGCACATGCCCAGGTTGTGGGCCCTATCCCCCCTGGAAGTCATGCAGGAGGCAGCCAATCGATGTTCTTTCTCATCAATGTTTTTGTCTCTCTCTCCTTCTCCCTTCCTTTCTCTCTAAAATCAATAAAAAAAAATGTTTTTAAATAAAAACATATTTTTAAAAAATAATCACTGGTCAGGAGATGAAGGGAGGCTGAGAAAACTGCAGGTTTTATCTGATTAACCTTTTCCCCTGAATTCCGAACCCCTTACCTACTTTCAACTGAATTCTAAACCGTTTACCTACCCGTTTCTTCTCTTTTAAAAAGGATCTGCTTGGCCCTGGCTGGGTTTGCTCAGTGGTTAGAGCATCAGCCCATGGACCAAAGTGTCTCGGGTTTGATTCCAGTCAAGGGCACACACCTTGGTTGTGATTCGTCTCTGGTCTTGGTCCGGGTCATGCAGGAGGCAACCAGTCGATGTGTCTCTCTCACAATGTTTCTCTCTCTCTCTCTCTCTCTCCCCCTCCCTCCCACTGTATCTGAAGATTTAAAAAGGGGGGGTCAGCTTGCAATGAGGTGTACCCTTTTTTTAGGGTACATAACCCATTGTCAAAGGGTCAGCTTGAAATAAGATGTAGGACGGTGAACAGTGCAAGCAGCCCTCGGTCCTTGATTCTGGCTAGGAAAAGAATTCAGAGCCAAGACTCAAACTTGCTAGAGAAGCTTCATTAGGCCAGCAAAGAGAAAGCTGGATGAGAAATGTTGAGCAGGCCGCTCAAGAGCCGTCCTGGGGTGTGGGCCCGGGCTCCTTTTAACCCCTTAGAGGTGGATTAACTACTTTCTTCTTTTTTTTTTTTTTTTTTTTTTTATCCTCACCCGGGACATTTTTCCATTTTTTGTTCAGATAGAGTGGGAGGGAGGGAGAGAGAGAGAGAGAAACATCGATGTGAAAGGGACACATCGAGTGGCTGCCACCCACACGACCGACCAGGGCCGGGGACAAAATGCAACCGAGGTACGTGCCCTTAGCGGGAACCGAACCCGGGTCTCTCAGTACCGCAGGCTGACGCTCTAACCGCTGAGCCAAACCGGCCAGGGCTGCTTTCTTCTTTAAACTGACCAATCAGGGCCTGTCCGGTCGTCTTCTGTCTTTGTATTGAAGTTAGATGCGACTTTCCTCCAGCCCCTTTGTTTTCTTCTAAGGAAGGGTCTACCACATCTAACTGTAATAATTTTACCCACCGTTATTCCTTAGGCCCATAATCTGTATCTGTTTTACCCATTGCTATTCCTTTTTTTTGCTGACCTGCCCTTTCCCACAGAGCTACCCAATATAAGTGACCGGCTGTCGAGAGAGTCCAGAGCAGATTTTACGGGATGACCCGCTGCTCACCCATACTGCCGGCAGTACTGGAATAAACGCTGAGACAGTATCCAACCTTTTCTCTGCTTAATTGGCTCAAGTAGTGACAGGCAACCCACACCCATTCTTTGTCCGGTTTCAAAACGAGGTGTAAGACGGTCTTTTTAGGGTACACTGCCCTCCATCAAAAGGGTCAGCTTGAAATAGGATGTAAGACCGTCTTTTTTAGGGTACATAAGCCCCCCCTTACCCCACTTGTATTTTTTTATTTTAACCATTGGAAAGTTCATTGCTGACATAGTAAATTATCACATATATATTTTAGCACGTCTCCAAAGAGCAAAGGTTTTTATTTAGAATAGCTCCCCTCTCCTACCCTTTTTTTTTTGGTGCTCTAGACATTGACATTTTAAGAGTCCAGGCCAGTTGTCTTGTAGAATGTTCCACTGGCTGGATTGGTCAGCTCTTTCCCATGGCCAGATACAGGTTATTTTTAGCAAAAATACCACAAAGGTGGCACTTCCATACTTGACATCAGGAAGCACATGATGTCTTTTTCCCCCAGTTATTGATGATGCTAATTCTTGGTTAGGCTTATTAAGGTATAATTTATATATAGTACAATTCACTCCTTTTAGAGTATAGTTCTATGAGTTTTGTATAAATGTATACAGTTATATAACCTCCATTTCAATCTAGATATAGAATATTGCCATCATCCACCAAAGCTCTCACACCCCACTTTGTACTCCATTCTCTTCCCCAAGTCCCTGAATCCTGGTAAACACAGATCTGATTCTGTCACTATAGTCTGGCCTTTTCATGAATGTAAAACAAATAGAATGATAGAAAATAGAGCCTTTTGTGTTTTGCTTCTTTCTTTTAGTGTAATGCTTTTGGGATTTTTCCATGTTGTTGATTATATCAACAGTTTGTTTCTTTTTACTGTAAATTAGCATTTTATTGTATGAATCTAGCAAAAGCTCTTTATTCCTTAATCAGTTGATGGAAAATTGGGTTATTTCTAGCTTTTAGCTACTATGACTAAAGCTGCTGTGAGCATTAATGTAGACTTATTTACATTTCTCTTGAGTAAATGCCCAGAAATGCGACTGCTGGGTGGTATGGTAAGTGTATGCTTAACTTTATTAGAATCTGCCAAACTGTTTTCCAGAGTGACTGTACCCTTTTGCATGTCCACCAGCAATATATGAAAATTTTAGTTGCATCACGTCCTGGGCAACACTTGGTATTGTCAGTCTTTTTCATTTTAGCCATTCTAGTAGATGTGTAGTAGAACGTCATGGTAAGGGGATTCTTCATTTAGTCATGTGGTAAGGCAGTGTCCACCACATCACACCATTATAAATAGTCCCTTTTTCCTTTGGTCATTAATAGGTCATTGGCACGTGATACGTAGAGATCATGCACATGTGTTTTTTTTGTTTTGTTTTTTTCCACTCAATAGTTTGGGCATATTGGTATTTTCCTGAATTAATCAATTAATTATTATTATTAAATTGGTAATATATTGGCAAAATAGTGATTTAAGAAATTTTTATTTTTTTCTACATGTATTAACTGATCATTTATTTTAAAAAGTTTATCTCCCTTTTCTACGCTCTATCTTTCCGGTTTTAGTATCTACACAAAGGGATTTTTTATATAGTCCATTATATTTTATTATTGTCACTATTAACTTTGTTGCCCATATTATCCTGGGTCTGACAGTGGGAGCCCCTCAAGCTGGCGCGGGTCTGCGTTGGCAGGTCTCCGCCAGCCTTTGCGCACGCTCTAGCTTTCTGCCACACAGGGTTTTCCCAGCTCATATTTCCCTGGAACCAGCTGTCTCTCTAAGGAGCCCTGGTTTCTGTTAGTGAGGAATGAGTTTTTAGAAGAACAGATTCTGAGCATGGGCTGTTGCAATGGCTTGAGTAAACAAAGTGGGAGCTGCATGCTCTTTTCAGGTTGGCTGAGAGCTAGTTTAGCAGGCTGGAGTGGACCGTGATGCTGCAGAGCACTCCTCAGGAGTAAAAACACGGCAGGCAGCGCTTTGTGGGGAAGTGGGAGATCAAAATTTAAATTTCCTTATTTCATCAAGAGAATCTGAATAAAGGTTCTGTGCAAACCTAGAGAGTTCTCTCCCTGCAGAGGGTGGCAGAGGACCCAGAGGGCCCACCCATAGTCAGGGATTTCCGAAGTGACACCAGGTACTTCTGTCCTGAGGGGGAAGCACAGTCTCCCGTGTATTGGGTAGCAGCTTGAAAGGGGAGAAGGAAGGGGTGGGTGACTTGAAGATCTTTTCCACTTTGGTGATCTCTAAGGGCGGATGACAGTGGGAGATAGGACATGAGGCTCTGGGCACCTGAAAGAGGGCAGTAAAGGATGATGCAGCATCTCAACAGGAGGTGGAGATGCTGAAACACAAACAGTCAAACCTTACCAGGCGGCTCCAGGAAAGCTCCATAGATCAGAGAGGTGCCCAGAACAGAGAAAATGGCATAGCGTTAAGCTTGTAGGACAAGAGCCTATAATCCATTCATACATCATATTATTTCAGAAATGACACCATTAACCTCTCAAAATGGGAGAAAAGGGCAGATCTCCAAGAGCCTCAAGCTGTATTTCTGATGATCTATGCACCTCTCCCTTGGGGAACAGGTCAACAAATCCACACGTGGTCCGGAGGGAGCTGCGGTCTTCCCCTTAGTGAGCCCTCTGACCTCTTTGCCAAATGACAACTTCGAGGTGGTTTTACCCAGGTGAAGAAGGCATAACTGCATGAGAATGGTAACCTAGGAGGGGACAGCTAAGAAAGTAGAAAACAGTGCACTGGCAGTAGCGTGAGAACAAGAAAACCATTTTCTATATTTCTTAACAAAGTCTACTGAAAGGTTAAAGTCAGAGATATGGTGCGCGGGCATGCTAAATAGCAACCACAGATGTCCAACAAAGAAAACTGGGCTTGCCCTGGCTGGTTTGGCTCAACGGTTGGAGCTTCTGCCTAAGGACAAGAGAGTCCCGGGTTCAGTTCCCACTAGGGGCACGTACCAAAAAGAAAGACGAGGGGGGGGGGGAGGAAGGAAGGAAGGAAGGAAGGAAGGAAGGAAGGAAGGAAGGAAGGAAGGAAGGAAGGAAGGAAGGAAGGAAGGAAGATGGGTTTTATTTAAAGTAAAGAGGGGGATGGGGGATGAGGATATCCAAGGGGGAGGGCTACGCAGCACCGAGCCATGGGGTGTTGGATCCATGATGGCAGCAGCTAGGAGCTGGAGTTTCATCCTTATTGCATCCACTGGCAGGAAGCTTTTGTCATCAGTGGGTTGTGGGTCTTGGTTGGTGGGTTTGGACTGGGGGGTGGGTCTACAGGAATGTAGATGTGCAATCTGTGCTTCTTTGGCAGTTTTGGTTCTTTATATGGTCTGGTTCCTGGTGTCCAGCATTTCCTGTCTGGCCAGTCCTCCTAGTCTTTGTTCTCCTGTGGCAGAAAATTTGGTCTTTGTTCTCCTGGGGCAGGGAAGCTTGCAAAGTGGCCATTAAGAATTATATTGTCAAGTAAGTCCTAACATCTATAGCAAGTCATGGGACAAAAAGATTCCAGACACCCCAGAAATACCTCCCATAAAAGAATACCTCCCACAGCAGGTCAGGGTGAGGACACAAAACATTCGTTCTTCAAGTCAGAGGTTTCTGAAGAGACACCACCTCCCTTTCCCCAGCAAGGAGAAACAGCACATCTGTGTAAGCCTATGGTGAATCCAAGCCTCTGCTTCTTACACGTTGCCTGAAGGGGCACACAGGGCTGTGTGACATCCAGCTGGTCTCTGAGGACTGAAAGCTGGATTTGTGGAGTAGAAGCCAAACGTTGTCCCTGGTTCAAGCTAAATAAAGGAGGAAGACCAAACGGGTAGCAAAATTTAAAGCCAAATGATTCCTTTTGAAGGCTTTCTCTCTTTTCTAACAGTTCATCCTTCCTATTTTTTTTATCCTCACCTGAGGACATTTTTGCATTTATCTTCATATAGAGCAGGAGGGAGAGAGGAGGAAAGAGAGAGAGAGAAACATCGATGTAAGAGAGGCACATTGAGTGGTTGCCACCCGCATGACCCCAACCAGGGCTGGAGACAAATTGCAACCGAGTTACGTGCCCTTAGCGGGAACCAAACCCGGGACTTTGGTCCACAGACCAACACTCTCACTGCTGATCCAAACCGTACAGGGCCATCCTTTCTGTTTTTTGATGTCAAAATGTTTTTTATAAAATGGCCTGAAAATATAAAGCTGCTTTGTTTTGTGGATTTTTGTGAAAATGTTCTTATGAGGCTAAATAAAAGGTCATCAAACCTATGTGGTAGGTGCCCCTAGTGGGAACCGAACCCAGGACTCTCTGGTCCATAGGCCAACGCTCAACCGCTGAGCCAAACTGTCCAGGGGTAGTTCTTTAAAAAAAAAAAATTAATTTCCATTTGACCATGATCTCTAAGTCTGAGACCAACTGGGCTAGATCACAGCATCCTCAGCCGGCTTTGAACATGACATTAGAAAAAGGGCAGGAGTGGGAGCAGGGAACGTTTGACAACTTCTCCCATATCAGCACGCATCTGCCCTTCCCTTTGTTTCTTGTCCTCTTGTGGCAAATGGGTTTTCTGGGCACAGGATTTGTTTGGAAGCACCTGCTTGTCCTTCAGACCACTAGGTGCCGTCCAAGTACAGACTGTCACGTCTTCCCTTCCCTTGCTGCACTGCACTGTAACTTGTTTCTAAATTATTCCCCCAAACCTTCTTTCTCTCACTCTCTACAGTTAATACATTGAACTAGATAGAAGCGACTTAACATTTCTTTTTTCTCTTTCACGGGGACAGTAGGATGATAACGGAGAGTGAGATGAGAAGAAACAAGAACCAAGGGAAGAGGAGTACTGACTGCCCACAGGGTTGGTTCCCTAATTCTCAGGAAGCCCATCCTGTTCCTCCCTGCACTTGCTCCAGGGGTTGGAAGGGCCCATCAGAGAGGGATCCACTCCCAGCTGCGCTGAGGCTGGGGCCAGGCTAAGGGCACTGGGTGCTGTCAAATACTGTCAACAGGAACAGGCAACATCAAAAAATTGCTAAGGAAGAAAAAGTTACATGTGACTGCCCAACTATGCAACTTTGTTTCTCAAAAGTGTCTCCTGTAGGCACCCCAGTACCCTACCATATCCTGTGTCTCCACCCCAAACCCAGATATAACAAACAATCTGACTGTCTCGGGAGACCGACTCATCTGAACATCTTCACTCAGTCCCAGCCCACCTGAACTCACACGGAATTCTCCGAGGAAAACCCACAACAGTACCCCGTCCCTACGATTCCGTTTATGAGGGGTAAAATCAGGAGGACTGTCCACCCACCCACAAGTTCCACCCTCACAGAGTATTTCTAACACAGTGCAAGAACCTCAGAGAGCAAGGGTCTGTATATATCCTGAGGCATTTATTATTTGTTTATTTATTATTTATTTATTTATTTATTTTAGAGTGGGAGGGAGAGAGGGAGGAAGAGAGAGAGAGAGAGAGAGAGAGAGAGAGAGAGAGAGAGAGAGAGAGAGAGACATCGAAGTGAGAGAGACACATCGAATGGTTTCCACACAACCCCAACCAGGGCCGGGGACAAACTGCAACCGAGGTACATGCCCTTAGCGGGAACCGAACGGAAGCCGGGACTCTCTGGTCCGCGGGCTGACGCTCCAAACCGCTGAGCCAAACCAGCCAGGGCTATATCCTGAGGCTTTTTAAGGACCTGGAAATAGGGCTCCAAATATATATATTTTTTCACAAAGACAGTGGGATGATATGGAGAGTGAAATAAGAAGATATGTAGCACACATTTTCTCCTTAGAATACTTACTATTACTTTAGCTTAAAACTGATTTTTATTTTCTTCTTTTCTGTATTCACCAGGTTAACAAATTTTCCCTCCCCACTTTTTTTTCATTCAGGAAAGACCTAATGGTAAAAACAGCTAAAAGAGAAGGGGCCAGGGGAGGGAGAGGCCTCTGTGGGGCCACCCAGCAGAGGGCGACAGAATCAAGAAAGGGAAGGAGGTAGCTTCATGGCCTCTCCTGGTCTGCCTTTCAACTCATCACCCCATCCCCCACTCAAGGCTTACACAACAGCCCTCAAAGTCACCCTGATCGCCCCCAAGGGGCTGCCAGCGCCTTTAGAGGTCTGTGGTTGCAGGTGACACCTACATCACTTGGCGTCCTGCCCAGGCACTGTATCACCAGCAAAGATAAACTGAGGCCTCATTCTCGGTGTCCTCCCTTCCACCTCTGACACACACACAAAGAAGGCTATTTAGGAGAAGTTCCTGCCCTCTACCATATTCTGATTCTCAATTTAGCCCAAAGACATCTACAAGCCAGAGATTTCAGAAGTGATACATTATCCCTTCTCCTGACACAGGGGGGAAATTGGAGAAGCTGTATTTTTCATCTTTGTGGGAGTTATATGACTGTATCCCAAAGGATAACTGTAGGTTGGTTTGAATAAGGAAGAGGAAAAAGGAATCTGAAGGCTCTAAGAGGAGGTCTCAGAGAGCTCAACTGCAGGGGGGAGGGTGAAGCCAGAAGACAAACACTCACACTTCAGAGAAGGCTATAGCAGACCCTGGGGTACGGCAGGTGCCAGAGCAGAGGGGATGAGAACCCATAATCCACCCATCAGCCAGTGGTTTCAGAGGTGACGCCAGGTACTCCTCTCTAACAACAGGGAAAACATGCAGGTCCCCATTAACCTCAGGCAGCATTCCTGACCCCCAGGAACTCTCCCCTGGGAAACAGATTGCCAGCAAAAGTAGAAATCTGTGGATCTCTTTGACCATGGTGCTACTTATCTGACTTCTTATCCAAAGAGCTTAAAGTAGACTTTTACAGGTCGGAGCTTAATGGCTTAACACCAAGACACTGGGCATGAGGAAGGAGGCCACTAGTAAGGAGGAAGAGAGATCAGATTGGGGTGAAAGAGCAAGAATACAACCTTGCACGTGTCTTAAAGAGCTTGAGGACAAGACCTGGGGACAAATTCTAGCCCTGCTCTAGGGATACTATATGGCATATTCCAAAACAGACCTGGTAGCAATCCAAAATCCATCTGTATTTCAGAGGTTCTAGAAATGCAGCTGGTTTTTTTCCATGCAAAGGGGGATGTGTAGATTCCCGTACACCCAGGCAACATTCCTGTTGGCCATTGCACTCTCCCTTGGGCAGTAGGCTGAAGGTCAAAATGAGGAACTGTGGGTCTTTCTCACTTTGGTGTGATATACTGTGAAGGACAGACAATAATAGGGCAATAAAACAAAAGAACATACAGCTAAAGTACTGTGAAAACTTGTAGTTAAAAATTTCCCACTTGGTAGACCTTGCCCTGGACCCTCAGAGGATTGCAGGAACTAGGTAGGAGGGAGGGAGACGGGCATCAGCCGGAGCTGACACTATATTGTGCAAATAGAACTGCTCACCCCTCAGACATAAGGCTAACCGCAGATATCCGCTTCTGTACGTGCTTGCTGGCTTGCAGACCCTTAGCCCAATTTCTTAACAGGGGCTAAGAAAACTATATAAGCAACCCACCCGCTGAGCTCGGGGCTGCTCTCTCCTCTGCGTAGGATGGGACAGTCGCCGCACGGCTAATAAAGCTCTCTTAATTTGAACCCAGTTCGGAGTCTGAGTCTGGTCTGTCTCTTTGGTCTACAACAATACCTGGCCCCTTGCCAAAGGATACCTGCCTTTTGGTTTTGAAAAGGGAGGAGAAGACAAAACATGAAGGCCCTTGTAGACTAAAAAGAAGTCTTAAAAATGTCAGCATTGAAAAGGGACATGGGAGAACTAGGAAATAAATAACCACACTACACAGAAGCTCAAGAGAAAAAGAACCCTCTGTCTACATGGTCCAAGATGCCAAAAACAGGAGAGGGTAGCATATTCAAAACTAGGCAGAATAAGAACTCTCCACAAGCCACAGATTCAGAAGTGACATCAGCTCCGCTCTGCTGAGACAGGCACATCCTTGTAGACCTCGGCCTCGGTCCCTGTCCCCGTGTCCTCCCTGGAGCAGCAGCTTGGTGAGGCAGCAATGGGAACGGGTTCATTTCACTTACTGTGGGTTATGTGATCTCTTGCCAAGGACGACTGAGAGCTTATATGGTGAGGAATTATGTGAACACCAAGGAACTGGGCACCATGGAGGAGTCTGCTATGGAGAATGCTGACAGTATCAGAAGGGGCAAAGGAGAAGCTGAAATACAACATCCAAACTTCATAGACTCCAGGGCACATCTCGGGAAAAGCTCCAATGTAGGCCCTAGTGATGCCATTCACAGCAGAGGGAGCCGCGTCCGAAGAAGATGGGATGTGGACCTATAAATTGGTGTTGAAATGTCTTTTCTTCTATCACATTACATTGATAGTACACAGTTGTGTGTGTGTGTGTGTGTGTGTGTGTGTGTGTGTGTGTGTGAGATTCAGGAAAAGTAGACAAAATCTCATAATTTTTCCTACAATATAGATAAAGATACAGCAACCACTGGCGCCACAGTCCTAAAATACCCAATTAACACTTTCAGGGGACCCAGGAGCTTTAGGGATCTGAATCTTCAGCCACTGCTCACATCACTGGCTCCCTGGCCCAGCAGAATCTCAACCATTAAGGCAGCTGTGGACCCAAATTTGGGGCGATCGAACTCAATCTTTCCCCAATGTACACACGGGATACCCTGCTCCCACCCACCGCCTTGCACCCAAACACATTCCCACTACAAGTGCATCACCATTATCCCTGTCCTTTGCAGGGTGTCTCATAATTCACTAGCAGGGGATTTAAGGGCGAGGGGTTGGTTTCATTCATCTTATTTTCCTTGTTTCTAGCCTAGTACATAGCATAGCCGGGCTTCTCGATATTTAAAGAATAAAGAGAGCACGGGAGAGGGGCAGTTGGAGAGCAGACAGAGAAAACCTGCTTATTTCTAAACAAAGGAGAGAGGAGGCTGCTCAGTACTCTTTCTCCTCTTGAAGGAGTTCTGATCCCGGCCCTTTTCCGTTTTCCTCCCCGTTTTCCTTTGTCCAGTGACCAATTCTTTCTTTACTTGTAGTATCACCAAATCTCTGTTTTTGCCTTATTTCTACTCCTATTTGCTTTGTTTTATAGACATCCCTACTTTTGTCCTTTTCATTCTCTGCATAGCTCATGTTTCTCTAATATTTTTCTACTTTATTTCTTATTCGATTATCTGACAGCCTTCTTCTTTCCTTTTAAGTAGGGATGGCAGGGCCTCAGGAGAGCGAGGGGGTAATGGAGTAGCTAAGGAAAAGGGCATCATCTAATAACTTCCCATTGGGACAGGGCCCTTTCTTCCTTGTTCCCCTCGCCTTGTCCAAATGAATCAGAAATGGCCCTTCAACGGTTGTCCTATCCCCATCCCCCTCTGGGCTCTTTCTGTTGCCCTTCAGATCTACCAGTTATCAACAGGGGAGCTAACCCTTCCTTCCCAGGCCTCTCCTGGAAAACCAGATTTCTGTTCTCTACTCTAAAACCTCAGAGAGGCAGCCCCAGGCCCCATTTCTGAGAAGCACTGAAGATGCATATTCTGCCGTAGCCAAGAGAACTTCCTGTTTTTTCCACAGGCTGCTTCCCAGAAGCTGACATCTGAGAGTTCCATGTGCCCAAGTTCCTAGGACCCTGGAAGGCACAGAGTCTACCCGTGTAAGGGCTGAATCCTCAGCTTCGGCTCCAAGTGCAGCTTACCCTCAGATCGGCACACTAACTTCAAAGAACTTTATCTTTGAATCCCAGCACCATCAGGAGGACCTCGCCATAGTAGCTTCTCTCTGTTTGAAGAATCAAACATTTCCCTAAATGGATTAAAATTTAAAGTCCGATTTCTAAAGCATTATAATGCACATAAACGTTTAACAAAGAGCAGCCTGTAGAGAGTGAGGTGGGGAAGGCGGAGGCTGTGGCCCCAGAGGGCTGCTCTGACCCCTGGTTTTGGTGTCTTCACTTTCCTCGCCCTCTTGTGCTTCTCATCGTGGCTCATACTCCCTTCCTTCTTTGTTCCCCTTGCTTGTTCTCAGGCTTTCTCTTGGTCTCTCAAACTATGACCTGACCCACATGTAGAAGATCAAAGGACAGTACAAGGAAGAAAATAATTTCTAATTTATGCACTGAACTGCTTCTGTGAACCAGATTGATTCTGCAATGGATGCTCCATCCTCATTTCATATTGGACTCCCCCGCCCCCTCCTCCCCCAGTCCCATCATCACAGAAGCTCATTATCTTCGGAGACTGTAGTCTTCACCTCTGCCCTTCCAAGAAAAATGTTCAATTTCATCATAGAAGGGCTATCACAAGACCCAGCTACGTACAGCCTGTTTCGTCACACACCTTTTCTTCTCAGATTGATGTTATCTACCCAATTCTTGTTTTAGGGGCCTCCTCCCAACCCCAGTTCAGCAGACGAGTGTCTCTGTTGATTCCTATACCCTGCCCCCAGGCAAAATGTTTACATTGCATGGTATAAAATATTTTAAGATCAACCCTAAAAACAGATGATCCTCCGAGTTTTATGCGGTTCTCATACCAGGTGAACCCTAATGTCCAATTCCCTTACCCTACTAGAAAGCAAAGTTAGTTGCTCCACTGGACAGGAAATTCTAGGAGGTATAAAATCATCCATTGTTCCGTTCCGAATGCCTTGCATGGAACCCAACACATGGTACACTCTCCATAACTGATTGAAAAGATTTCTCCATATACAAAAGAAAAAGGCAAAGTTCACCTTCTGCAGTGTCTTATCCAGGTTTGGTAAGAAACAGGAAAAGGCCTATGGTGGTACTGCATGATCCAAAGCGCGAAATGAATCGGATCTGGTTAGACAGTGAGAGGAGAGAAGGGAGAGGGTGACTCCCGGACAGAAGAGACCATGTTAGCGGCAGAACGAGAGTGTGCACAGATGTTCATTTTTGATGACTCGAGCTGCATCTGAGGATGGAGAAATCTGTGGCCTGGAGCTCCCTGAAGGAACAAGAAGTATGTTTTCCCCAACAACTATAATCAAGAGAACTACTTAATAGAGGGGAAAAAATTACTTCAATATTGAATTAAACAAACCATCTACTCTCCCTGTGGTCTATATTCAACATCTATTCAATTTAATCATACATTTTCTACAAATTGAATTTCTTTCACATAATTCTTTTTTTCTGTAATACAAAGTTTGAGTTTAGAGGTTTAACTTAAGGCCACTGCACACCTCTCAACCCCATTAATAGGCCTCATAGACTCATGCTGCTCACGCTCACGCTCACTCTGAGGTCAGAGTTTCTCTCAGGCAACATCCTACAGGCAAGGGTGGGCCCACCTACAGCTCAAGTTTCCTGCTTACCCAGGTTTTTGTTTCCAATTTGATGTTTTCTAGGGAGATCCCCTTCACAGTAAGACTCCTTTAAAAAGTCAATTATTTTTTCTTTTTTTAAAAAGAATAGTTTATTGATTTTTTTTTTTTTAGAGAGAGAGAGGAAGGGAGAAGAGAGAAACATTGATGGGAAAGCAGCTGCCTCCTGCACGCCCCCTACTGGGGATCGAGTCTGCAACCTGGGCATGTGCCCCGACCAAAAACCCTTAGGTGCTCAGGATGACACCCAACCAAACTGAGCCATACTGGCCAGGGCAAAAAGTCAATTATCTTTACATACTCTTGAAACCAAATGTAACTAACATAATAAAAACATATCTAGAAGATGCCACTTTTACATGACTTCTTGACAAGTTTTCTGGCAGGGACCACAAAATAGTCTAGTGATATTGCCAAATTTTCTTGTTAGGGTCTCAGGGCTTCTTGGTAGGAGTTCTGGGTGTGCTGGTTCATTCATCAATGACAGACCCAACCCCTCTAACATTTCACCCTTTCATTCATAAAACTTGTTATGTATGGGAATGCCTACAGCATGCCTGTCACTGAGCGTGGTGGTGGGCATATCAGAGGCCACAGTGGAGGGGCCGACAATCATCACTGGGAGCAGCCCACAGGGCTCTCCTGCCTGAGGTGGTTTCCAGAAACTGTTTCTTCTTCAGTTCATGTTTCTTGGCTCTTCTAATAGCCTCAAGTTCCTATCTCGCCTAACTTCATACTGCCCTGTGTTCCTATATCTTTTTTTAAAATATTTTTTCTTTATTGATTTTAGAGAGTGAGGAAAAGAGAGGGAAAGAGAAATAGAAACATCGATGAGAGAACATCGATTGGCTGCCTCCTGCATCCCCCCACTGGGGATTGGGCCCACAGCCTGGACATGTGCCCTGACGAGAAATCAAACAGGTGACCTCTTGGTGCATGGGTCGACGCTCAACCACTGAACCACACCGGCCAGGCTCTTTTTCTAAATTGTGGGTAAAATATACATAAAAGTTTACCATCAGTGACATTCAGTACATTTACAATGTTATGAAACTATTACCACCATCTAGTTCCTGACCGTTTTCATCACCCCCCCCAAAAACTTTTGTACTCATTAAACTTTCACTCCCCATCCTCCCCCACCCTTTCTTCATTCCCAACCTCACCATCACCCCTGCAGCCGCTAATCTTGTCTCTATGGATTTGCTTATTCCAGATATTTCTTAAAAATTGAATCATGCAATATGATTCTTTGTCATATTTTTACTCCCTTGCATAATGTTCCAAGGTTCATCTGTGTTACAGCATTTGCCAGTACTTCATTTTTTTTATGGCTGAATAAGTATTCTATTATATGAATATTAACATTTTATGTATTTTTTCATCAATTGATGAAACTTTGGGTTGTTTCAATTTTGGGGGATGATATGAATAGTGCTACTATGAACATTTGTGTACAAAATTTTGTTTGAACACCTATTTTTAATTCCTCTAGGTATAAGTCTAGGAGCAGGATTGATGAGTTATATGGTAATTCTATCTTTAATATATCGAGAGACTTATAAGCTGTTTTCCACAGTGGCTGCACCATTTTACAATTTCATCAGCAATATGTGAGGGTTCCAATTTCTCCACATCCTCACCAAAACTTGTTATAGTTTAAATTTTTTAATTATAGCCATCCTATTGAGTGTGAGGTTATACCCCATTGTGGTTTTTATTTGCATTTTCCAATGACTAATGATGTTGAGCATCTTTTATGTGTTTCTGCCATTTGTATATTTTCTTTGGAGAAATGTCTATCTAAGCAAGTCCTTGCCCATTTAAATGGTTTTTGTAAGAGCTCTTTACATATTTTTGGTAATAGTCCCTTACTGGATGAGTAAACTTAAAATACTTTCTCCAATTCTATAGGTTGTCTTTTAACTTTCTTTTTCTGTTTTTTTATTCTCACCCGAGGATATTTTTCCATTTTTTGTACAGATAGAGTGGGAGGGAGAGAGAGGAAGGGAGAGAGAGTGAGAAACATTGACGTGAAGGGACACATCGAGTGGCTGCCACCCGCACGACCAACCAGGGCCGGGGACAAACTGCAACCGAGGTACATGCCCTTAGCGGGAACCGAACCCGGGTCTCTCCGGACCGCAGGCCGACGCTCTAACCGCTGAGCCAAACTGGCCAAGGCTAACTTTCTTGATAGTATTCTTCAATGAACAAAGTTGTCATTTTGATGAAGTCCAATTTATTATTTTCTTTTATTGCTTATGTTTCTGGTGTCATACCTACAAAACCATTGTCAAATCTGAGGTCATGTAGATTTACCACTGTGTTTTCTTCTAAAATGGTTTAGCTCTAATGTCTGTTTGTTTATTTATTATTATTTTTTAAATCCTTACGCAAGGATACATTTTACTGATACTACAGAATGGGGAAGAGGGAGGGTGGGAGAGAGATAGAGAGAAACATTGATGTATGAGAAAAACATTAATCATCAATCAGCTGCCTCCCAGACAAACTTCCACAGGGAATCGAACTTACAACCTAAGTATGTGCCATGACTGAGAATCAAACCGGGAACCTTTTGGTGCACTGGACAATGCTCCAACCAAGTGATCCATGGTGCTCTAATGTATATTTAGATCCTCGATCCATTTTGAGTCAATTTTGTACGTAGGATGAGGTAGGAGTCAAATATCACTCTTTTTCTTGTTCTATCCAGTTTGTCCCAGCACCATTGTTGAAAATAATATTCTTTCTGCATTGAATAGTCTAGTCATCCTTATCAAAAATCAATTAACTTTAGGTTTATGGCTATATTTCTGGAATCTCAATTCTATTCCATTTATCTAGTTGTCAGTATTATTCCAGTATCATGTTATAAGCTTTGTAGTAAGTTTTGAAGTCAGAAAGTAACTGTTAATCCTCCAACTTTGTTCTTCTATTTTAAGATTGCTTGGCTATTTGAGGCCTCTTGCAATTTCACATAAATTTTTCCATTTCTGCCCCCAACAATCATTAGTTTTTATTTTATTTTATTTTTTAATCCCCACCCGAGGATATTTTTCCATTTATCTTCAGATAGAGGTGAAGGTGAAAGGTGGGAGGTGAAAGGAAAGAGAGAGAAAAAGAGAGAAACATTGATATGAGAGAGACACGTTGATTGGTTGCCTCCTGCATGACCCCAGCCAGGCCCGGGGACCAAACCACAACCCAGGTATGTGCCCTTCCCCGGAACTGAACCCATGACTCTTTGGTCCACAGACTGATGTTCTAATTGCTGAGCCATCTAGGGCTCATTAAAAAAAAAAAAAAAAAGAATCATTAGTTTTTAAACAAGGATTGCATTAAATATGTGGATTACTTTGTATATTATAGCCATCTTAACAATATTAATCTTCCAGTTCATAAACACAAGATGTCTTTCCATTTATTGATATCTACTTTAATTTCTTTTAGCAATGTTTTATAGTTTTCTGTGTACAAATTTTATACCACTTTGGTTAATTTATGCCCAACTATTTTGTTCTTGATACTATTGTGAAATTTTTTTCCTGTTTGGATTGCTCATTGCTAGTGTATAGAAATATAACTTATTTTTTTAAAAATTTTTTCTTTATTGATTTTTAGAGAGAAGGGAGAGGGAGAGAGAGATAGAAACATCATTGAGAAAGGACATTAACTGGCCGCCTCCTGCATGCCCTCCACTGGGTATCGGGCCTACAACCTGGGCATGTGCCCTGGCTGGGAATCAAACCAGCGACCTCTTGGTGCATGGGTCAATGCTCAACTACTGAGCCACACCAGGCATAACTTATTTTTGATCTTGTACTCTACAATTTTGCTGAATTCATTTGTTAGCACTAATAGTTTTGTTTTGTTTTGTAGATCCTTTAAGATTTTATATAAGATAATATCATCTGTGATTAGAGAGAGTTTTACTTTTTTTTCCAATTTGGATGTCTTTTATAATTTCTTTCTGGCATAATTGCCTGGCTAGAACTTCCAGTACAATGTTGAATAGCAATGGTAAAAGTAAACATCTTGGTCTTGGTTCCTGATCTTTACAGAAAATATCTCCATTTTTACTATTGAGTATAACGTTGTTAGCTATAGATTTTTCATAAATGCCTTTTATTCTCTTGAGGAAATTCTCTTCTACTACCTCTAGTTTCTGAATGTTTTTATCACTAATAGTGTTGGATTGTGTCAAATGCTTTTTCTCCAACAACTGAGATGATCAAGTGTCTTTCCCCCCATTCATTCTATCAGTATAGCGTATTACATTGAATTTTGTATGTTGACAAACATTTGCATTCCTGGGACAAATGCCTACATCTACTCTTTGCTGTTTCACTCTCACATCTATTCTTTCTATATTATTTCCTGCTGTATATGTGTATATTATTTCTGCATCTATCATCCTCCACATTTGTCACTCTTAGTCATGGTTCTACTTCTTTTTTATTACTGTTATGTTCTGCTGTTATTGCCTTTATTTCACTGTCACAGAGATTAGAACAAAATTAGTGATAGAGGACAGAAGGACTCGAGGAGGAGGACACTAGTTGACCAAGGACAGAGCCCACTAACCTAAAAAAGATGAGAGGTCACAATGTCCCTCTTTCCTGTCCCAGTTGTTGTAGATCAGCAATGCTAATCCTCCTGGCAACTTGTAAGCAAGTTTTTTCTGCCCTAGAAGAATGGAGAGAGAGCTACCATTCCTTAGGGTCTTGATATAAACCACTAAGAATCTCCTTGACCAATAAGAATATGTCTACATGACAGTATTTTGGGAAATTCAGAAGCATCAGGAAAGCCACACAACCGAGGACATTTTTCCATTTTTTGTTCAGGTAGAGTGGGAGGGAGAGAGAGGAACAGAGAGAGAGAGAGAAACATCGATGTGAAAGGAACACATCGAGTGGCTGCCACCCGCACAACCGACCAGGGCCGGGGACAAACTGCAACCGAGGTACGCGCCCTTAGCGGGAACCGAACCCGGGTCTCTCAGGACCGCAGGCCGACGCTCTAACCGCTGAGCCAAACCGGCCAGGGCAAGCCACACTTCTTACAAGAGCTAAATGAACCCCTGGCTAATAGAGTATTAGAATATGCTGTTAGCGGCAAAATGGCACCAGAATGTTACTGGCAATTGGACCTCAGTTCAGCAACCTCAGTATTTCAATTTTGACTAAGAAAGAATTTAGAGCCAAGACTCAAATATAAGCAAAATTTGGTCACAGAGGTAGAAGAAGTGAGCTGTGGAAGAAGTGAGCCAGCTGGGTTGCACAGGCTCAGGAAACAAGTTACATAAGCAAAAGAAGGGTCCTTGGAAATATAGCAAGACTATGCATGCTTGGGGGAAGGAGAGGGGGAGGCCTGGGTGTGCTCTAGGGAGAGAACATGCTGGGGAAAGAAGGGGGTGGGGTATGAAAGAGATAGAGACAGAGACAGAGACAGAGAGAGAGAGAGAGCAGAAGAGAGAGAGTGTGCGTGTGGCATGCTGTGCTGGGTCCTATGTCCTGAGGGTTTTAGTCCCTCTAAAAGTGATCTTAGGGGAGGTCCCAGGGGAGAAGCATCAGCTTTCCAGGTGTGTCCTTTCAGGGTTATGGTCTCTACTGATTGGTTGGTGCCAGGGCTTGAACTCATCAGTCATCACAGCTGGTCCTGAGGTCAGCCATGGCATTGCCCCACCTGGCCTTGCTGCTTTTCTGGGCCTGGAGCTGAAACACGACTGAGGCCTAGATGTTATCTCTAGTTTGAACAAAACTGTTTCCATGGTCAACAGGCTTGAGGCTTGTTCATAAGGTTATTTGATGTGGGTTCAAACCTATTGTCATGAGGAATTAATGCTTGAGGAAGTAGTCTTGCAAGTGGTATAGGACAGTGGAAAGCTAGGAAAATCCCAGGACAAGTGGAATAGGGAAACTGAGGCAGGAAAGTTAAAGCCAAAAAGCTTTGCAGGCCGCTTTTAGCAGGACCTTATCTTGAGAACAAAGGGTTAAGTCCTCTTCCCACAAAAGAATTCGGGAGAGAAGGGGGAAGGGATGGGGGAGAGCTGAAGGAGGAATCAGAAACCAGTGTAAACCGTCCTGAAGCTGTTAAAACAGCAGGGAGGAGGGGGAGGGGGAGAAGCAGTTTTATCCCACTGTTTAAACAGAAAGCCAGCAGTCCAGATTTATTGCCAGGTACTCCCTATAAATTGTGGAAAAACCATAACAAAGAAAAGGGGAGAGCCGAGTTAATCTGTACCAGGATATCTAGCAGAGGAATTAAAAAAACAAACAAAAACTTGATAGGAGGGTATATAAGGCAGAAACCCCCCACCCCCTTGCTCTTCGGATTAGCCGGCAGCCCATCTGCACTTCTTAAACCAGGTGTATAGATTTGCTTGCTTTGCTTTATTAATAAATGTGCATTTTTAAAAAATAAATTCACTTGCTTTAATGTTTTAATAAATTCATCACAAAACAATCAAGGTCTCTCCTATGAACTCATTGATACAAGAAGACAAAGACGGAGGTGGGGACAGCCCTCTCCCTCTGACTCAGGGGCTGTCCGATGACACCTCTCTGGAATCTACGAGAGGGGCCTGTCATTCAAGGGCTTGTATGGAAGTCAGTTTAGGTTATTCTCTGGATCCCTTGTTCTTCCTCTAAGGGGTCTACCACATGACTAGCAACATGGTAAAGGAGAACCGGTCACCCTAAGGGCGAGGTCCTTGTTTTCAGTTTTGCCTGTTGCTAGGTACCTGGGCTTCCACCCTGGTGACATTCCATGCCTAGGGCTGTGGTTCCTACTCTGCTCATGCCTAACTGCTTACTACAAGGCATCAGAGCTTGATTTACTTAGGTGAAGGACTGGACCATCTTAAAATTAAACAGTCTGGCAGGTTAAAACATTAGATCTTTATAAAGTCACATGAGCAAGTTCTGAGAAGGGGAGAGAGAACAGGAAAGCCAGGGATATATGGGAAGAGATTCTAAGAAAAGGGAGGATAGTGCACAAACGGGTAGGTTGGGAAACCTGTGCACACACTTCTCCACTGCACAAGGGGCCCAGGGTGAATTCTGAGGAAAGGATACAAAAGACAGAAGTTGCCTTCTACAATCAGGATGTGAGTTCCCCTTCAGGTAAATGCCCAGACCTGTCCAGGACAAGTCATGTGACACAGGTTTCAGAAGAGACACTGAAAAACTCTCTCTTCAGCATGAGTAACAATTCAGTTTCCAGGTTCCAGTTAAGCTACACTAAACTAAGGCTTTCCTAGTTTTTAGCAGCAGGGGAGGAGGATAAACTACTATCAAAAGTCCAAATTCTCACCTAATGTGACACCACCAGTTCTAACCCTTTCAACATAAACCCATCAGGGAGTCAATTTCTGGCTCTAATCCTAGATCCCCCATTACATCCACTCAGATTTGACTACTAGACGGAACCCCTGTCCCTTAATTTTCTTTTTCTAAAACCCGATCTTGGTCTCATCAGAAATTCTCAAATTCTCCTAAGATTGTTGTGTCAGGGGAATATTAAACCCTAAACCAAATACATTAACTGTATAAAATATTAAAAAGATTATATTTCAATCAAGTTTTCCTATTCGAAATTGACTTTAGCTCTTAATTTGCAGCCATTCTGAAACTAGACAACAAACAGGTTCATGCCACCTGTCACCATGTAATCCCATTAAGCAGAGACAAGGTTGAATCATTTATGAGCGTTTATTCTAATAATGCTGTCAGCATGGGAGAGCAGACAGGTCATCCTGTAAAACGTGCTGTGCCCCGCCCCCACTAGCTAGCCATTTTTAAAGGGTAGAAAGACAAAGACTGTGAGAAAAAGCAGTGAGGCAAAAAGAAAAAAAATGGGTAATGTGGTTAGAGGTGATTACACTCATGGAGAAGGAATGTGGGCTGGGCATTGTAAAGGTTTTGAGCAAGGGGAAGGAATGTGGGCTTGGGGTTGAAAAAGGTGACCACCAGTGCGTGCCTTCGGGTTTGCAATATTTTTGAGAACCAGGTCGTTAATCTTTCCATGATGTCAAGCAGTTCCCCCTTGTTCTTAGATTAGGAGAATGGACAGTATTCTTGAGGTAAACTCCCAGGGCGTACAGCTCCCAACCAGGTTTGAATGGGCTTTCTTTAATCAGAACAAAGCAATCACGATTAACAGAGTAAAGGCAATGAACATTTATAATTATGGCTAGTACTCCACTATGATTAGTTCTCTATTATTCTATTATTCTCTCCTGCCCCTTTCAATTCCTTGTCTAATTTTAGGTGAAAGCCATTTCTTCTGTTGACAATTGGATCTGATCCCCAAGGACGACTGCAATGATAAATGCCCTGATGGCTCCATTTTTACCCAGCCCCTCAGGGGAATTAACATTCATCCCTGCAGGGAGAAATGGGAAAACCAAAAGTGATCCCATCACCACGTTTGGTCTTCAGGTAGAAATCTGGAGTGGCTCAATCCCTTTGTTCAGGAGGTGTGAGCCATTTCCAGAGCTCATTACTTGGGAATTCCTCCCTGAAGTAGCATATGTGTGAATTTAAATTCAGTGTTAAAAAACAAAAACAAAACAAAAAAAAACCCTATTCACACAGCCTTCAAGCTTGTCTACCTCAGGGTGATGTTTAGATCCCTGTAGATCATTGAGAATGGAGACGTAGAGGAAAGGGCTAGCCATGAGTACTAAAGACGTGGAAGAAGGTGCCGAAGGAGCCAGCAGGAGGGTGAAGGAATCAAGTCCCTTATTTCTCCAGCCCGTGCTGATGACACAAAGAGAAGGCCTCCAGTCGGGCTTGGCAGGTGCTGATGGGGACCAGAGAAGCCCTGCTCAGACAGCCAATTGCATGGCCTAGTTCAATCCCCCTTGCTCAAAACCTTTGCGATCCCCCAGCCCACATTCCTTCTCCATGGATGTAAGGAGGGAGTGTGTCAAGTTTCAGAGGTAACAACAGGACTTTTCTCCATTTTAAGCCTAATCAGTAACATTCATGACAATCACCAAGCCTCATTTTTCCCATAACAGAGCCACTCAGCAGTACCTATTCCATTTTGGGTCACTCAAATGGCACCCAAGGTGAGGACTAGATTTCAACGTTTGAGCTTGACTAGGGAGGAAGGCATGTAGGAAGCACATCAGCTAGCCCTCACCCAAAGCAATTATGCAGAAAAGTGCTAGCATAGCAGTCAGAGACTGGTGTCCTAGAAAGACCTGCAGGCAAAGTTGGCCCGTGCTGGGCATCTTGGATTTTGAGAACCTGGATTCAGGGTTCCCACCACCCTAACTGATAAATGCCTAAACTGTATATGTAATGTGATGTGTGCTGACCATCTGCTTTCTTTCTGTGAGTCTGAGATTTTGACACACCACAGGCAGAAGGCATCTATATAACCAGCTCCCAATAAAAATCCTGGCAACTGAGTCTCTAACGAACTTCTCTGGTAGACAGTATTTCACATGCAGTGTCACGACTCATTGTGAGAAATTAAACACATCCTGTGTGACTCTACTGGGAGAGGACTCTGGACTCTGTGCTCCATGCATCTTCTCCTTTTGCTGATTTTCCTTTGTATTCTTTTGCTGCAATAAAGCACAGCCATGAGTATAATTATATGCCGAGTCCTGGGACTCCTCTTAGCAACTCATCAAACCTGGAGATCCCAATATACCACCCTGTTCTCTTCTTTCATTCTATTAGATCTTATACCTGGACACACTTTGGGGTGGGGTGGTGATGAAGGGAAAAGAAAATTTTCTATCCTTCAATCTTAATATGCACCCCTCCTTGTCCCCTCTTTCCATTTCTGCTCCATTTAGACACACCCCTTAAACCATTTAGCCCTCATATCTCCTCTCAGATATACAGAAGTAAATTCTAAAGCCCAACTATGACACAGATGCCTGGGGTGTGTTGCTTGCCCTAGACACACTATCTTCCAGTTGACAGAAGCTCCCTTCCTATATGTTGGTTTCTGATACTGTGAGCTTTGGTTTCTCAGTCTTTACTGCCTCCTTTTACTTTAATCTTCCTCTTTGAAATTTGTTTTTCCCTTTCCCTCTGCTATAGCATTAGTATCTATATTTTTTGTTTGTTCTGAAGCTGTTCCCACAACAGTCTCTATCTCTGACACAATCTCAGTATTTGAATGTTTGTGTGTCTTCCTCTCTTTTATCTAAATACATTTCATAGAAAGGCCCCCCACCCCCACCCCAGGGAAGCCTAGAGAAAGAAACTTTCTGAGCACTTGAGTAGAGAACTACTTGAATCATCTCTTTGTGAACAAAGGCTTTCTGCCTTGTTTTACCCTGTTGGGTCCCAGGGGTCAGAAATGATTATATAGTACCCACCACTCCTGTCAAAATCTGTGCTCCAACCTGGCTGCCTGCAAGCTCTCAACACTTTCAACAATGAAGCAAACATCTATAGGGGATCTGCGTCTTGACCCAACACACTAATGTATGTATACAGGCCAAGATCTCTATCCTTCAACCAAAAACATCAAGAAGTGGTTTCAAGCCCTATACCTGACCATTGATAAGGGTCAACTGTCCCAAAGGCCCACTGTCTTGTTCAAACTCTTGGACACTCTATACCGTATCCTTTTTTGCTGGTCCCTCTGGGTCTATGTGACTGAGATACGGCCACTGATATTAAAAACAATAATAACGTTCCTTCCCATCCCCTACTTCAACAGTAATTGTTACTACAATTACTGCAAAGACAATACAATAATATATAGGCTGTGCCTCAACCCAAAGTCTGTCACTCCTGGCCGGGCCTCTAGACCTTTCAGACAGGGCTCCCCAGCTTCCTGGTAGGGCTTACAAGGATTTCAGAGAGGGGTTTCCAGACTTCCTTTTAGAGGTTTTAGGATATAATGTTAAGATGTCAAGGAATTATAAGACATCAAAATTTTAATGCTTCTACTCAAGAGTTACAGGGCTCCTTGGCAGAGACCAAAGATTTATTCTGTGGGCTATTTAGAAGTTGCAGGCAGCAGCTCATAGTGTCTTCAAGGACTCAAAGCAGCCAATTAGTAGTAGTCAGGGAGGCTTCTAGAGGGTCCTATCAGCATATGCTTTCTTCAGCCACATTCTTTCATTCATTCATTCAGCAAACATTGAGAGAGCACTTCCCACGTGCAAGGCACTGAGCTGGGCCAAACTTGTGACACGCTTCGAGCTCCAAGAGCTACACACATAGCTGCTTCTCAGCCCAGCCTCTCCAGCTAGTGGGGGCTGCCACGTGCGTTCCAGTTCAGCTCCCACAAGGCCCCTAGTTTATAAGGCCATGGTTTCCTCCCAAGCCGAAGAGCTCAGGATTAATCTTTTAGTTCCAAAGCTGGAGAACAGCTAATGTATGTTGTCTCTGGCAGCAGTTCTGTTCGAAGCTCTTTTAAAATTTTTACATCTCCTGTGGAGGGGACTGAAAGGGCAAATGTCTCCCCCTCTGGCACTTCTCTGGGCTGTACTCTGAGGGCTCTTCAAAGGGCAAGAACCCGAAAGGGCCATTGAGCTTAAACACCAGCCTACACTTCAGCCACTTTGCATTGGCCCAGTACCCACCACATTTAAAGATTTATTCCTGGGAATAGATTCCACAAGCCACAGCTAAAGAAGAATATATTCTCTAATGAGAGGGATTGAGCCCCACCCTTCTTCACGAGCCTTCCTCAGCCAGGACCTTCTTCCTCAGAGCTGAGAGTCCCCACCTCATGGCTCTATTCAAGGGACTGACCCCGACACCAAAATGAAAATCCCAAGAATACTTCTAGCTCCCATTGGACTTTTTCACACCTGTGAGCAATCAGTTCCCTTCAGTAAAGATAGGAGAGAACAGGTCTTAACATTTGGAAGAGAGAAAAAGGACACTGGGCACCTGAAAGAGGGAACTTGAAGGGATGTGAAAAGATCCCAAATTGACTTCTCGACTGCATAGCTGACCCTCAGGCCAACCTTGAAAATAAGGCCCAAGCAACTACTTGAGGTGATACCTACCCACAAGTGGGGGCACACACTAAGAGAGGGAAGACCAGAGCCCAACTGGCACACAGGCTTCCCAAGGGGTTGAATGTCATCTCTTCATTCTAAATATCCTGTACAAGTACCCCCTAAACCCATAGATAAACCCGTCTTTTCTCCTTGTTTATCTCCACGCCTCTTCCCTCCAATTGACCAGAAAAGCCCTGACAGGGTCTTTGAAAGTATATGACATTACAAAGGGTACCAGCATATCCCAGGGAGAGATCATGCCGGAAAGAGGAATAATAAAAATAACAGCTAACATCGATAGATATGTAACAGCTAACTGCACTAAGCATTCGATACATATTGAATTCATTTTACCTGCCCAACACAAGTAGGTACTATTATTTCATTATTTTACAGTTGAGGAAACTGAGAAACAGATTTTAGGTAATGTGCTCAATGTCACACAGCTGGTATGATAGCAAGACTTGAAACTCTGGCAGTCTAACTATAGACTCTGAGCTCCGATGCCTGCACCTCTCCATGGTGACTGGGAAATCCTCCGACAAGCCTTGATTCCCATCCATCAGTTTTTTCTTTCTTTCAAGTTTTCTCCCACGGCATTCGTTTAGCTGCTGAATGAAGACCACTCTTGGTCCTCTGAGTCCTCCTAGGACAAACTTCTCTCTCTCTTTTCCATCCCTGGCTTATGTAGTCAACATCTTTTTACTTGGCCTTTACTCCATTTTCCCCTCCCCAAACTTGAAGCCTTGCAAACATCTTTCTCCCCCTCTTCCCTTGGAGCTGAGAACTGAAGCAATGTCTGGTGTGACAAGGCAGCCCACCCACAAGGTCAGAGAGCCCCTGTGTGGTCAGCAGCGTCTGAGCTTTACTGCCTGAATCTGCTCATGTTTCAGATGCCCTCTGTCCTCACCTCTCGCTCTTTGATCATATTGCCTTTCATTGCTCTTTACATTTCTCTGGTTAAAGCGGTGAGCTTGTGTGTTGCATTTGCCTGTTTATATGTCTCCCCTATTAGACTCAGCTCCCTGAAAGCAAAGATTTACTTTCAGACTTACTTCCTCTCAACAAAATATGGTAAAAAAAAAAAAAAAAAAAAGGCTGCTTCTGGCCACCTTCTCTACCAACTATTCTCTGCCCACATCATCCTCTGAAATGTTGGCTCATTTCTCCTCAACTTGGGGATGCCATACTCACAAATACTATTTCCTCCTTGAGAGACTTTGATGCCTTGGAGATGTTTCTTCTGGGCCTTCTCATGTCAACCTCTATTTTTTTAAATATCTTTTTATTGTTTTTTTAGAGAGAGAGGAAGGGAGAGAGAGGGATAGGAACATCGATGGAAAAGAGAAACATTGATTAGCTGCCTGCCCCCTACTGGGGATCAAGCCCACAACCCCAGGCAAGTAAGTGCCCTGACTGGGAATCGAACTGGGACCTCTCAGTCCATGGGACAATGCTCGATCCACTGAGCCACACTGGCTGGAGCTAACCTCTATTTTTACTAATCATGGAAGAAACTGAGGTAGGGAGAGGTTTTGTGGAGTCTTTCTGATAATCCTCTTGGTGGCTCTACTTATAGGTAGGAAACTGAGATGAAACCAATCACATCAGTAACCTTCACCCATTGTAAAAATAGCATGCATTTCTCCAAGGGAGGCACCATATCTCATTCTTTTCCTTTCTTTCCCAGTGCCCTGAAAACATATTTGTTGAAATGTTTCATTCATATGCATGTGTATATGTGTGTGTGTGCATATGCACATATGCACATTATCTAGATGTGTCTACAGATAGTTCAGTTTCATACACGAGTTTCATTTGTATATATATCTATATGCATAGGAGTAAGGATAGGGATCGGGCTATGACAATACTGGACCACAGACAGTACTTTGGCTTTTCTGGTTACATCTGAGAAATTGTGAATTTGAGCCATGGGCTGGGTTCTGAAAAGACTTCTTGTTGGTTTTTTTTTTTTTTGGTATGTGCTCCTAGCGGGAACCGAACCTGGGACTCTCTGGCCCGCAGGCTAACGTTCCAACCGCTGAGCCAAAGTGGCCAGGGCGAGAAGACTTCTTTAAATCTGAGCTGTGGGGTTTACATATTCTCTTAAAGGAACATGTCTGCTCAAGCAGCTGAAGCCAAAGAAAAACTACATTTCCTGGCAGAAGTGATACCCCAAATACCTTGCCTATAGTTTCTGGTTTTTAAATTAATATTTGAACATTGTCCAGTCAGTTCACATTTGTTTGTTCACATGTTCTCTCATCCTAAAGAGGGAAAATTTCTATTGCTGGTTTCACCACTAACCAGAGCCTTCCGCAGGGCCTACTGTGCCCTGGTCTCTCTGCTGGCAGAGGCAGCTTCCTGCAGCGGACCCTGCAACACCTCTCCTGTGGCTGAGAGCTCAGAATCACCCTCCCTTCGGGCACAGCCTGCCCTGACTGAGTGGTCCCAGAGCCCTTCCTGGGCTCCAGACCTGTTTTCAGCAGCTCTCTTGAGGGACTTTATGCCACATCTCATGAGGTAAGATTCCTCATTATCATCTTCCTTGACAGTATTTTCTTAGCTATTTCGGACATTTACTCCCCGACATGAATACCTAAGACCATCTATCCAATGTAACAAACAAAAGGATTCATGATGAGTAGGTGTTTTTAAATCTACCAGCATATTTATATTTTTAAATCAAGTTCTCTTTGCGTGGCTAGTCGTTTTTTGCTCAATACACTTAGTTGCTATATTGCTAGCCGTATCTACATTTTTTACTTTTTGACAATGTATTCAACCTAGCTCATAGTAACACTGCTATTTCTGCTTCCTGATATATTTGAAGGTCTTTATTTTCAAGCTTTTGGGAAGCATTTTAAGTGTATTTCTTGTTCAATACCATGTAATAGATAAAAACAAACAAACATCACATAGTTTCTTTCAATAGGAAAATTCAGCCCATTCACATTTCAGAGTAACTGAGGAGAGGCAAGCATGCAAAGTAAACTCAGACCTGAAAACTGGAGTCCAGGTTACCGTCCATGGACTGGCTAGATCTGACAGTTCCCAGCCACTGATATCCTAAACCCCACTTACAAAGCTGAAGATGCCTCTTTTAAATGTCTGGGTTTCATAAACCAAACACAAAAGACCATACAGATAGTGGTGAGCACTGCTTCCCATGAGCAGAAGCCCTTTGGACTGAAGGGATAGCAATGTAAAGGGTAGGTGGTAGGCGGTAGGCGGTTGAGACCTGGGAGAGGGGAGATGCTAGCAGGGCATAGAAAATGCCAGAAGGACCTAGGAGGGGCCCAACACGCGGGATTGAAACCAGAACAAATGCCTCAGGATGCTGCAAATATGGGGCCACACGGCGGAGGGGGCAGGGTGGCCACCTTTGGAGCCTCCTTGTCCCCAGATGAGGGTGAGAGGGGTGGCTGGGAACAGGGGCGGGAACGCACATGGTAGGAGGGCCTCTGAAGGGAGGAGGGGACGGGAGAGGTGACTTCATTTGCTGGGAGGGCTCAGAAGTTGAGGCTGTCCACCCAATTCTGAGCAAGGAAACGAGGCGGGAGGGCTGGTGAGGTAGGAGCCGGACGTACAAGTCCGCCTCCCTGTGTCCAGTTAGGAGCTACTCTGACATCCAGTGGGCCCTCGCAGGGCGTGGAGCTGTGTGGGGAGATGCGCAGGAAGCAGCCGCTGGAAGACACAGCCGAGGGACGGATGCCCTCGACTGCCACCAACTGCCGCACTGCGCAGCCCCGGGCAGAGCCCGCGGGAGGTCCCAGACTCCAAGGGCAAGGTGCGCATGTGCGTGGGGGCGGGGCGGCGGGCCATTGGCCGGCCCGAAAGCTCCAAGCACTGGTCATCCCTGGATGTGCCCCTGCCCGGTTGCCTGGGAAACCCGATGCAGAAGGCCCCCCGGCTGCCGTTGGAAAGCGTTGCCCCCCACCCCGGCCCTGGCTTCCTTCGGTTAGTTAGGCTCATTGCCCGCCCGGTGGTGGACAAGAGTCGAGGTTGGCCAGGTGCCCTCACACTACAGCGGGCCTGCTGGGAGGCTCTGTAGAGTTGGAGACCCCAAAACTTAAACTGCTGCCAAGGACTTGAACTGTAGCAGAGCCATATATTCTTGTGGTGACAGTGGCCTTAGGGAAAGAATTCGGTCTCTAGGATGATTAGATCAGAGCTACACAAACCTTAAATAATGTAATTGGCCTATGTGGTGGCCTTTGAGGGGACCTCTAGGACATTTCAAACCTTGTCCTGCGAAGGGGGCAGGTTATACAGTAGATATTAAACTGGGTGAAGTTTGTAGTTAACACCCACAGATGCTGAGCTTGGGCTGCCAACTGGACAGATCGCTTTAGCTCAAGGCCGAGGATTTGCCGCCGGGCGTTCTGACTGCAGGAAAGGAGCAGACATGCTTTCTGCTGTTGGAGCAGTTTCTTTGGGAGCCAGCTTATCAGTTCACTGAAGCCTCCAACAGTTGGGATGCCATCAACACAGCCTCTGCACCCAGCTCGCAGACTCCTGTCAACACCAGACATGCCCAAAGGTTTTTACCATCCAGGACACCACTGTTTTCCCTCTGTTCCCTTTCCCTATCAAAGCCCTCTCATCTCATCTCTTAGCATAAAACAGTCTCTCCCCTCCACCCCCACCAACCCTTCTTACAAGCTGGAAGGAAAACTAATTCCCCAAATGACCTTTAAGTTACTTTGATGTCACTGGAGAAGTCACTTAATAGTTAAGGGCGCTGTTAGGTCCAAGGGATTAAACAAAATAAAAATATATATATTGCCCTCAGTGAGTTCCCCCTCTAGTGGAAGAATTCACTTTGCTCTCTAAATCGGGCAGGTATTCTGGCCCATAGGTTAAGCCAGGTGTGTGGGCTGCATAAAGCTTGGCTGTCAAGTTTGTTAACGGGAACGAACATTTGTGGTGACCGTAAACTGGAACCCTGCAATGATATTAGACTGAATCTGGGTGTGTGGTCACCAGAGTTGCTGGGCATTGTGCGAGTGGGGGCCTGTGGGGTGGGGGCACTCTTAAAACCTCTTTTACAATAGGTTAGGTCTATATATGAATGTTCACATCCATGGCAGTAGTATTAATTAAAAAAGACTTCCTACAGTTGTTAGAGACCCAAAGGAAAAGAGGGTGGGACATCACTGGGTAGTCATTTCTGACCTAAGGGACCTGTGTGGAGTTAGAAGAAAATTACTTCTTCCTTTCTCCTGAATTAATGCTCTGTCTCTGTAAGTGGTCCTGGAAAAGAAACAATGTTGCAGAGATAACTAAACAACTGAAGTGTAATTTTAAGGGCTGTTAGGAAATTGGGGTCCAGCCCTGGCCAGTTTGGCTCAGCAGTTGGAGCATTGGCCTGCAAACCAGAGAGTCCTGAGTTCAGTTCTTGATAGGCCCTAGCAGCTAGGAGCATGTACCAAAAAAAAAAAAAAAAAAAAATTGGGATCCAATCCTGAGATGCAATACTCTTTTGTGCTCAAGGTCTGGAGAGAGATTGTCAGAGCAGATGAGTGGCTATAAATGGCATCTTCACATTCTGTTTAAATCCTCTTCCTAATAGGAAAGCTACTAGATGTATAATGTCAGTTACACATCTAGGTTCTAAAATGCAAATATGTCTTTTGGTTATTTGCTTCTTTTTATATTTTAGCTCCCCTCCCCCCACCCTCAATATCACCAAAGTGCCTAAAGTTAGCATCCCTGTGTTGCTAAACTACTGTAAGGAGTGCTGGACTCTAGTGGGAACCTGGGGTTGAATTTGTAAGTGTCCAAATTTTGTCCTTTCCAGACTCCAATTGTGAGATCATCTGAGGAGGCCCCAAACCTTTGGAATCCAGATTAGAGCTGGGAAGAGGGAATTTGCAGATTATGATCAGATAATAGGGAAGGGACCTGAGGAATGTGTGGTAATGATGTGCAGCAAGGACTCTTTGCCCGCCTTGGGGTGCTCATTGGGGCCTTTGCTATCACTCAAAACAGGACCTGGAGCTGCCTCTTTGGAACAGTGTGTTGAAAGACAAAGCACCCATTGTTCCCAGGCTAGATAAGGACCCCCGCCCTTGAAAGTGTTGGTTCCTATGTTGATGGTAATTGGAAGAACTTTTGGGGTGACCTTGAAGAAGCCAGAGAATAAGTTAGAAAACACGTGAATGGCAATTTCCCATCCACTGGGATAAGGCAAGGGGGAAAGGAAGTTAATTCTATTTACTGGACACATGTGCCCTGCCTCTGTGGGTGGTCAGATGACACTCTTCTCAGCTATTGCTTAGCCTTTCACTTAACCTTAAATCTACTGATTTTCAGATAAAAGGAAAAAATAGAAAATAGAAAGCCCTAGGACCTGAGGACGACTACCCTTCTTGTAGGAGAAGAGACCACCAGTGTTTAAGGGTGGGTTAAGGGTCTTTGCCGAGGCTGAGCATGGGACAGAACAAAAAGCTTCTAGTTTGTCACCCTTTGATGAGAAAAGCCTCTTTGGGGAGGTGCTTTTGTGCAAGATACTTAAAATTTTCTATACCCTTAAATGTGAAGGGTACAGCAAGTTCCCAGAATGTGGGCTCTCTGAAGTCAGGTTCCGGCACCGTAAAGCAGATGTAGAAGAATAGCTGTTTTTTCGCTTGAGGGAACAAGGTTGAAAGTTTAGGACTGGATCTGGGAAGCCTTTCTTACACAGTTTGTTTTGTGGTCATTTGCAGTTGGTGGAACTACTTAATGGGTGGGCGTTGGGGGGGTCTTAAGCTTGCCTGGCCAGAGTCCAAAAAACCTGGAACTAAGTCACTGGCTAGATAGACACACTAACCCATGGAGACAAAGCCAAGTGAAGGACATTGGCTCTATTTCTATTTACCAAACATTTTGAAGAGTGTTTGGTTGGCCAAGATCCTGTAATGATAGTGCTTTAAATTGGATAGATATCTTTACTAAAACAATAGCACCACCAATGAAAACTTTGACAAAATTGCCACCGTTTTTGAATAGCATTTGATTTCCACTAATCTAGCTCAGCTCTACTATCTCAGCAACAATGGCGTGAAGTCACAGAGCTTGTCCATCTTTGTTCTTTGAGCAGATGGCCAAGGAGGAGTTCTGAGACATCAAGAATATTGTCAGAAACTTTGTGGAGATTCTGAAATCGCTGGCTTATTGATCGATTAGGGGTTCTACCCAGCTTTCCCCTGCTGGAGGTGTTTCTCTGGACATTTAACAAATTTCCCAACATCTTAATCTTTATAAAATTTAGAAGTTTGCTTTCTCCTTCTCATATTTTCCTTTTGGTATATGTTCTGCCTTTTACAAGATGTTTTTGGCTCTCCTCCCAATAACTTGCAGCTGCTTTATGGACAAGGCCAGATAATTCACAACTATGGTAAAAAAAAAAAAAAAATCAAGATTTTTAAAACTTGTATATCTTACTGATACCAGACGTTAAACAAGTGTAAGGCCACCTGTAACTACTTGAGCCAAATTAAGCAGAGACAGGGTTGAATCATATGTGAGCATGTATTCCAATAATGCTAGCAGTGTGGGGAGAGCAGTAAGTCATTCTGAAAATTCTGCTCTCACCACCCCCCACAAACCCACCAACTGGTTGATTATATACAGGTGAGCGAGAAAGCTAGGAAGCTGTGAGCTGCAAGGGTAAGAGGGAAAGAGGAGGGGAGGGTCTGCAGTTAGGCCTCCAGGAGCTCAAAGTCCAATAACTAGGTGGCTAATCTACAGTGTTACAAACAGCTCAGCCTGTCCCTGGGACTGGAGCATTCCTGAGGCAAACTCCCAGAGCGGGTCAAGGTCTGGGCACAGCAATCAAGTCAAAGCGTGTTCTGTCCTCAAAATGTATTTTCTGAGTCATGAATCCATCTGGGCTCCGAGGTGTCTTATCTTATATCCCTGTTTCATTCTCCAGTTTCCCAGGGTCTTAAGAAAACTCCTTATCTATAGTTAGTAAGATGAATAATCATGAAACAGCTGTGGTTCTATTCTTATTATGTGCCCCTTCCTCCTATCATTACTACTTTGGGCATCTGATTTGGTTTGGTTTTCCTTTAAATGGTGTCTAGTTTCTGGACCCCAAACCTGCAATTCTAATGACATGCTTTCTGGTGTCCTTGCTGGGAAGTAATACTTGGAGAGTGTAACTAAATAACATGACGGACTCCAGGCTCTAGTCTTTCATTGACCCCTTACATTGGTTGTCTAACTTTAAAGAGAACTACTTATTGAAAGGATTTGCCATTGAGTTTTACTTGGGTAACTTCAGCAAATCTCCATGTGTCTTTGAGTTGTGGTTTCCCCATGGGTAAAATTGGGATATTAATACCTACCTCTCAGGGTTGTTGTGAGGATTAAATATGCCCTGTAATCTGTCATGCCATATAAATATTTGCAAATTTTTATAATTTAAGAGCTATTTTAAAATATTCCCTGTCCACATAGCAGATAATGCTGACATTTCTACCATCAGATCAAGGGTTTTTTACTGTCATGCACTACATAGTTAAATTGCTGGAGCAAAATTTCATGTTTCTGTGTAAATATTTTCATGTGGAGAGGATCCCCAGAGCTTTCATCAATATCCTAAAGAGGTTCACATACCCTAAAAAAAAGTGCTTCAGAATTGAAAAGTTGGGTTCAGTCACAGGAATACCTTTATTGCTTCCAGAAGGTCCCTCTTAACATGTCTGCAGTTGTAATTTCAGTGTTTCCAGATAGTGAAATTCTTTTTTTTTTTTTTTATTCTCTCCAATGCTTTTTAAAAAAAATTTATTTTTGTTACAGATGTTTCTCTTTTTCCCCCCATGGACACCCCCCTCCCCACTCTGTCCCCAGCTTGGTTGTCCATGTCCACTGGTTATGCGTACATGCATATTAGTTCTGTGGTTTACCTCAGATAGTGAAATTCTTAATGTGGCCTGATGACTGTGCAGAACAATGGAATTGGCACTAAAGAATCTTGGATCTATGGTCACAGTAGCCATCAGATTATCCAGTTGACTACAGTGTGAATGTGGGTGCAAAATTATTTAATTCTATGGCCCTGTGAAAGTCACCTCACCTCTTGGAGTCTGTTACCTCATTTGTAAAGTGAGGGATTTGGCCTTAAAGATTTCCAAAGTTAGTAGCTGGAATTCTCTAGGAAAGTGAGATCAAAGTTGGACTTGGATGGAAACTTATTGTGGCAAAAATGAATCAGGCTCTTTGTGTAGAAGGTAAAAGAACCTCAGAGTAAGGAGGGGCAGAGAATCCGAGGAGCTCAATCCTTGGTAAAGATGGGAAACTCGAGCCTGCTGAGGTGAAGAGCCAGGGAAAGAGCTGGTTGGCTCCTTGAGACCCAAGACACTGATGGCCCAGACACAACCTCCACCTTTCACCGTGGGACTGACTTGCCAGAACACAAGCTGTCCCTTGGTGAGCAAACTCATTGTCTTCCCTGCACTCACAGAACTTTCGGTCTTCACCGGAGCAATTCCTGCAGTCTCCCCGTTTCCCATGTCAGGTGGTTTGGCTCCTTCAGGAAGAGGCAGGCCTACAAATGCCTCAAGACACAAGTAAGTTGTAGGGATGGTGAGGCTTCTTGGAGAGGTTAAGGGAACCTCCTTCCTATCTCTACTCTAGGGCGGATTGGAATCCCCACCTTCACATGAGAACTTATACAGATAAAATCTTTTTTTTTAAAACTACTATTGATACATTATCATTAACTAAAATCCATAGTTTAGATCAGAGTTCACTGTGCGTGCGTGTGTGTGTGTGTGTGTGTGTGTGTGTGTGTGTGTGTAAACTGGGTTGATGCTATTTGTCAAATGTTAAAAGACTTTCTGCAGCTTCTGAAATGATTGTGTTGTTTTGAAAAAAAAAAAAAAAAATACTACCTCTGTGGACTAGAAAAAATGGGAACAGAGGGTTAAGGTTTTTGGAATAATATATAGACTCATTTTTTATTCTCTAGAATAAGGGTCAGTAAACTTTTTCTGTAGCACATATTTTTATGGTAAATATTTCTGATATTTTAGGCTTTGCAGGACACACAGAATGTCATTCCTTTAAAATATAAACTATTTTTAGCTTACATTAAAAAATTTTTGGTGTAGCCTCCTGAGCTAAAAATGATTGCTTTATTACAAAGTTGGCTATACAGCTGTAAAAAGAAGTAGCACCAGCAGCGACAAAAACATACTTGGCCAGCAAAGCTCAAATTATGTATTACTGGCCCTTCACACACACACATACACACACACACACACACACACACACACACACACCCCAAATCTTTGCCAACCCCTTATTCTAGAATATTGTTACAAAATACTTTAAAAGGAACATTTTATTTTAATATACTGTATATAGCCCGGATTAAATTAAGTCAGGAGTGGCAGCTTCTCATCTATAGTACTACTCCCTAAACAGGGAATTATTTTTTTAAAGAGTATAATTATTAAAGCATGTGGTATAAAGAAGCAGCTAAGGATGTCCATTTTATTATTAGTCTGGAAATTAATTGATGGTAACTATGCTTGATTTCTCAGAGATTGGAAGACTTGGCTCCTTGGTTTGGAAGCGGCACTGGCTGAGACTTGGTTCTTCAGAAATAGGCAAGGTATAGCCTTGTTGGAGATTGGCTAGCCATTGTCTTTAAGTCCCCCCCCCCCCCTTAAGTGCATTTAACTGACATTTAGATAGCAGTAGTTATATTTGGGCATTATTCTAAAGGTTTTATCCTATGGGTCCATCTCCTTGTCTATAAAATGGGGATGACATTGACACTAATAATACCTTCTTCATAGGGTTGCTGAAGGGATTATAAGTGGTTAATTAACCTAAAATGTTCATAGAGCGATTGAGCCAGAATCTGGCTCTTAACTCTGTACCATGCTATTTCTCTCGTACATTGAGTTCTTTCTCAGCGTTCTCCCTTTACCATCTGGTCTTCTTCTCCAGGTCTTCTGGATTGCAACAATGACACCCCTTTTAGTGAACTATGAGATTTATAGCACTTTTAAAACAGTGTTTCATTTTTATTTGTTTATTTTTATTTTTGTTAATCATCATCCGAGGATATTTTTCCATTGATTTTTAGATAAAGTGGAAAGGAGAGAGAGAGAGAGAGAGACATCGATGTGAGAGAGAGAGACATCAATTGGTTGCCTCCCACATGACTCTGACTGGGGCCAGTGGTTGAACCTGCAACCCAAGTACGTGCCCTTGCCCAAGAATCAAACCGGTACCTTCAGTCCATGGGCTGATGCTCCAACTGCTGAGCCAAACCAGCCAGGGCTAAAACAGTGTTTCATTTTTAATTTGTGATACAAAACAATGTTTTATTAATCTTCATTTAAATCTTGATTTAATATCTCTTCAAGAATGTAAAACTTAAGGAGCAAGGAAGGCCGGAAAGACAAGAAGTATAAAAGTAAAGAAACTAAGAATTAGGAAGCTTCCACCCTTTTCCTTTCCTCTGAAAAGGATTTGAAAACAGATTTGAAATTTAGAGGTAATCAACAAGCTTTCCCTAGTTTAACTTCATATGAGTCTTTTTAACCAGTTTGTATTTTTTTAAATGAACCTCTCTAGGTTAAGTAACCATTGACTACATATTACATATGACACTGACAATTTTTAAAGATCTAGAAACAAAATACCGAAAATCAAAACATGACATGTCACTCATTGTAAACTACCCCCCACATTTATTTCTCTTAATGTGCACATCACTAGGGACACTGATTTCTTCCTGGGTAATGGGCAGATGCGCCTGACTGAGGCTCAGTTCCACACAGATTCTGAGTCCCTCTTGTAGCTAATTCTTGTGCACTGCCCTGGGCCAGGCCTGAGATGGTTCTCCCATAGGTTCATGGTTCTTTTCCCCTTTCTACATAAATGCACTGCTTTCTTATCAAACCCCCAATTGTATGGCTTCACACAGATACCACGTAGTGTTGGCTTCTTTTTGTCTGGCAAGGGGCCCAGTGTTTAACATATAAGGTCAGCAGGGAAAACTACAGTTACCAGGCTATATCTGCTTTTCACTTTTGAGATTTTTAGGAATTTGTGTGCCCTATGGGTTGTCTAAAGCCTTTTTCTTTTACCCAGGTTTATCCTTTCCCAAGTACCCAGGCTCTGAAGTGGCAACATTTAATATACGAAACTCCATTTAAAAGTCCCATCCTTGTGTCTTCAGCTACCTATTACTCAGATTTATTGTCCACTTAAAGAAGCTTTAGTTCTATCTTTCTCACCAGAAGTATCTATTTCTTGAGGGAGAGGTGTTCTACTATAGAAATAACACATCTTCCTTTTGGTAAATGTGGAAAATATAAATAAAGATTAAAATCTATAATCCAACCATAGCATTTTAGTGGATATCCTCACAGTGTTTGCCATATACACATTTTCCCCCTGGAAATGGGATTACTTAGTACAATTCTGTCTTTATAGCCTTTTAAAATTTTTCTGAGCTTATAGTTCCTCTATAACATCAGTTTTAATGACCTATCACATAGGTATGCTTTAATGTGTTCATTCTGCTGTTGTGTACAGATCCCATCCCAGGAGGGTTTTCATGTAGAAGATGAGTGAACACCTGTTAGAGACGCTGAGATCAAGGGTCCTGTGACAGACGTTCGGCTGTCTCAGCATCGGGAGGACAAAGTGTGCTTTTGGGGTCCAGTAAGGGATAGATGGGTTCTGTCAGGTGGAGACCTTTGAAATTCTTCACTTCCACTCATGGAACAAATGGTGCATTATTTTCCCAGTACCAAGGTATGTAAATGTTTCGTTAAAACCTTCTTGAAGTATCTGCTGTCTCACAATGTATATACTTCAAAGTAATATTAGGGTATTAGAATAAAATGTGCTTTTGATACATATGAACTGAGAAGGCATCATTTGTATGAAACATTTTTCAAAGATAGTACAAATTAAATAATATTAAGTTCTATTTGTAACAGATAAGGATTCCTTCATGCTACCTGGGATGCAAAGATGTAATATTATTTGAAGACCTCAATTAGAAAGGACAGCAAGACCTGTTCTATATTAATCATTAGAGGGTCTTTCACTATTTAGACTGTACCAGGACCCCAAGTCTTAACAGTGAGAAAGGGATCAGGGGAGTGTGGGTAGCTTTGTTGTTTAGTCTATTGGTTTGTTTTGAAAATGGATCTGAGCCCCTGTTTGGGCCCTAAAGTTTTAAGTTCAGGCGACATCTTCTGTGGCTCCACTTACCCTGCTGCTCTCAATAGCTCTGCGCACAGTGTGCTCGGTACGCAGACTCCCCATGACGACCATGGTGCTTTCTTCTTTCCAAGGTAACTGCCTCAGGGATGCACAATGTGAATAGAGTGATACTAGCCACTCTCTGAAATGGAAGTCCCAGCTTCCCCAGTAGATCCAGAATCCATCTTTTATTCAACCTGGACAGTTCAACCTTCCAGCCTTGTTGGCTCTCTGTCATCTAGTCAAACATAGGGGCAAAGAAGGGGGTTCTTCAAGCTGCTTTGTCTCCACCTGGCTTGAAACATATGACTAGTGTCAACTCTCAACCAAGCAGGAAAATATGACTCAAGACAATGACTGTGCTCTATAAAGAAAGGAGATTTTTTTTTTATCCTTGCCCGAGGTCATTTTTTGATATTTTGTTCAGATAGAGTGGGAGGGAGAGAGAGAGAAACATCAACATGAAAGGGACACACCAAGTGGTTGCCATCCATACAACCCAACCAGGGCCAGGGACAAACTGCAACCGAGGTACGTGCCCTTAGCAGGAACTGAACCCGGGTCTCTCTGGACCACAGGCCAACGCTCTAATCGCTGAGCCAAACCGACTAGGGCAAGAGAGGAGACTTTTAAGGTGAAGTAAGTTCACTGTAGCCAGTCCAGCCCCAAGTGATTCGGGTTTGGAGACAAGTCCATTACTTTATTTGAGCTTTAAGTAATTTCTGAAAAGCAGCGTTAACATCACAGACTTTAGGCTTTTGCATCAGGGTTAGATCCTAGCTCTGTAGTTAAGACCAAGCATATAACTTTAGGAGTTATTTTAACTCAGACAAAATTTATCTTTAAAATTTAGGTAATTATAACTTTGCAAGATCAATGAAGGATTAGATAAGGGATTTTTGTTAAGAGCTTGGCCCAGAACAGGTGCCCACTAAACTTGTCTCTTCCATTTTCTTCATTTTTAAGTTCTTATCTGTATCTAAAACTTGTGACCTGATATAATGAGTGTGATGACAATATTACTGTTACCTTACTACTTCTAGCAAAAATAGATAAGATTTACTAAGTAAATGCCAGACACTGTCTCATAATGACTTTACGTGGATTACCCATTAGCACAACCCTAGGAGGTAGTTGCAACTATTATCTTCACAAAATAGATGAAAAACACTGAAGCTTAAATAGATTAAGAAATACAGTTGGATAGTGATAGAGCTGGAATAGGAATCCAAGTAGTCTGTTTTCTGTGACTAATAATGAAAAAATGAGTAACATTTAGTCACCCGTGTCCACCATGAAATTAGAGCACAGTTACGTTGCAAGGCAGATAAACTATAGGTTGTTTACATCTAATTCTTCAACCAACAGGTGACAAAATCTGTCAATTTACAGCATTTGCTGACTTGTCCATAACCTTAAATAGCATGGTAGAGTTCATTGTGGCTTTCAAATAAAGATAAGTCAAGTGTAGCCAAGAGAGAATAACATTTGAGGTAATATTTAAAATGTTGGATTATTTTCTAGCAATACTGTGTTGTACTTAGATGGCCAAACAGACAATATTGTTTATACACCCATATGATCCTCGAATCTTCCTTATAGCATCCCTACCTCATGATTGTCCAGACTACTTGAATGCCTCCAAAGACAGGGAGCATACAACCAACCTCTTAAGGAAGCCCTTTTCACCTAGAGAACACTGACTGAAAATTCTGCTTATTGATGTATTAACCACCTAAGTGTGAATAAGCAAAACTTTTAGTTTAAAACATCAGAAGAAAATAGAGAAAAATATCTTTCTAACCTTGGGGCAGGGAATTATTCAGCAAAATCACAAAGGAAAAATGGACACATCTGATTACATTAAAATTTTAAAACTATGAAAAGCAAGTCACATAGAGATGATCTAGCATGTAAAAATGAACAAGAAGTGGTGTGTAATGTGTGTATATAAGAACAAACAACACGATAAAAGGAACAATAGGAAGAATCTAGACACACTCCAGGGGAAAAAATGGAGACTGTTTTGATTAACTTTGATTTTCATTTATTACCTTGACAAACATTAATTATAATAGTCTGCAATTCTCTGAAGCTCTTTCAATGTGGACAAGGAGTTTTTTTGTTTGTTTGTTTGTTTCCTATGTTTTTCATGAACTGTTTTCAAAAACTGTACGTTCAAATGTAAATATAGACTTAATGTGCTTCAGCAAATGAAGCAATTTTGGAAGTTTAATGTGGGAAACTTAACCTGAGGAAATTATTTTAGGAATAATAATTAAAATTTACTGAGCCCTATTATGCACCTTGTGCTTTCTATGTCCAATCTCGTAATTCTCAGAGAATGGAAGCAATAGATACTGTTCCTCTCACTTAATCGATCACATTGGGACTCAGAGGGTTTTACTAACTAGGCCAAGGTCATACACATAGAAAGTGGCAGAGCAGGAATGTGAACCCAAATTTGAAAGACCAAAATTCACTGCCTTATCTTCACTCTGAAGGGAGATCACAGACAAGAGCACATGACCGAGCCCGGGCAGTCACAGAGGGCTTTCAGGAGGAAGCGATGTTTGAATGTAGTCCCAGAGGTTGCATTGGCATCTTAAAGGCAGGTGTGTGTGGCAGGGGATGGGAGGGTCCTGTGAAAGGGGTGGAAGTGAGGGAATAGATTGCTTTCAGGGAACAGCAAGTAAAGGTTCGGGGGCACTTTATGACTTACAAAGTACTTGCAGGTGAAGTTCCCATTCTCTCTCCAGAAAGGAATTACCTTGCCCATCTTACAGATGAATACAGGCATGTTGGCAGTGCAGTGACTTGTGCAAGGACACAGAAGAAGTGAGTTGCTGAACTAGAGCTGAGTCAGCTTTTCTGATGCCAGATCCTGGGCTGCTCCTGCAGTTACAGATCCTCACCAGATGTTTTCCATTCTAACCTCCTTTCCGGTTTATCACTTCTTCCCTACCTTTGTTCTCCTTCTGTTCCAATTACTTCACATACTTCTTTATTTTTTCTGATCACATGTATTTTTGTAATGTGACAAACTAAATAAATGTAATGTACTCAAACTAACTTTCAATGACCCAAGACATAAATTGATAAAAACTTCAAGACTCACAAAGTAGAAATTGTTCTGATGTTTTATATTTTCTTCTATTCTGGCCCTTAGGAAACTACATCATTATCCGATTGTGATGGTAAGGAATATATAATAGTGCACATTGCTAGTTTCATTGAATGCTGCATCGGACACATGTTTTGTGTGGTACAGTCTTCTTGATGATTTTTCATGACTGTTTTTTGTTTTTTTCTGTAAAGGAGACTTCCACACCACTGGACACTTAGACTGGTTCTTTGCTGGTTTTCCAAAGCTAGTGGACCGTGAGGCCCCCCATAGGATTTCTCGCTATCCCACGTCTTCCCACTGGAGCCTCTTTAATGACTTTCACCTTGTTCTTTCCATTCTAGGGCCATAGGTATTGATATGTATCAGTATTTTTTATTGAGGTAACTGGTATATATATATATATATATTTTTATCCTCACCCGAGGATATTTTTCCATTTTTTGTACAGATAGAGTGGGAGGGAGAGAGAGGAAGGGAGAGAGAGAGAGAGAAACATCGACGTGAAGGGACACATCGAGTGGTCGCCACCCACACGACCAACCAGGGCCGGGGACAAACTGAAACTGAGGTACATGCCCTTAGCGGGAACCGAACCCGGGTCTCTCCGGACCGCAGGCCGACGCTCTAACAGCTGAGCCAAACTGGCCAGGGCGAGGTAACTGGTTTATAAAATTCACGTGTACAACATTATAATTTGTTATCTGTATGCACTACAGCATGCTCACCACCAAGTCTAGTTCATTCAGGCTTCTTTACTCAGCTAATTACAAGTCTTTCCGTTTTCACCACATTGGGATCTAACCTTTGATATGGTCCCCGGGTCTTTGTTATGTAAATCATCTCAAATCCTGGTTTGGAACTTGGGGTGGTATGAAGAGAATGAAGGGAATGAATACACTTCCTGGGAGGACAAGGATTCTATTTACATGTGATACTGAGACGTGCTGGGTTTCTTTTGGATGGGAAAGTCTCTTAGTTACTTCTCTAGCCTCTCTGAGATTAGGTTTCCCTTCCGGTACTCCCCAAATCAATGCCCCTGCACCTATGCTGGTCAGTGCCAGCCCACAACAGGAACCTGGAGAACAAAGACCCAGTGTGCACCTGCTCCAGGAACAACCTGCACTGCGCAAGCGAGATGCCAGCAGCAGTCTGGGGAGCCATACTCCTTAATTGTGTGCTCCCTTGATGCATCAAGCTCCCTCCCTCTCCCTTTTCCTCTCACCCTGTATTTAGTAAACATCTTTTCTTCTGAATCTTCTTTGCTTCCTCTCCTGATCTTTATCCTGGGGGGGAGGAGGGGGGCAAGACCACCACCGCAGATGACAGTACAGCACTGATATGAATAGTGCCTTCCTGCTCATGACAACTGCATGCTTTAATAAATTAGGTGCTTGTCTAAACAACAAGGAATATAGTTTCAACCCAAGGCCTTGGAAAAAGGGTCTCTCCTTTATCTAGTTGCCTAGAGAGGAAATGGGTTCAGGATAAACACCTTTGAAGGAGGCACTACAGGAAAGCGGTTATAAGCACGGAAGATAAGGAGCAGCATGGATCTGGGTTTGAGGCCCAGTTTTGTTCTTACTGGATGTGAGACTTTGGACAAGTTATCTTCTATGAACCATAGTTTTTACATCCTGACCTTCTTTAGAGGGTTGTTTCAAGATCAAATAAGACCCAATATATAATGAGTGTTCAGGAAAAAGTACTGCTTTTTTGTGTTGTTTTTTTTTTTTGCATTTATCTTCAGATAGAGTGGGAGGGAGGGGGAAGAGAGAAAGAGAGAGAAACATCGACACGAGAGAGACACACCGACTGGCTGCCACCCACATGACCCCAACCAGGGCATGGGACAATTTTTTTAATAGTAATTTCAAAGCCTGGAATACAAGATCATGGTGAACCTCATGTGGTCAGTCATAAGACACAAAACAAAACAATTCAAGTGATCAGAGTTTTTCCACTGAGGCTGGTTTTTTACTTCTCCCAATGTGACTTCAGAATCAGGAAGGAAACCAGGCCTCTAACTATGGATACAGCCTGCAGCTAAGTGAGTTTAAATGAGTGAATGACTGGAATATATCCCTGGGTAATTTTTCTGTAACTTACTTTCTCTTCTGTTGAATATTGATTCATGGAAAACTAATGGTTTTGGGAAACCCTCTAGATAGAGACTGTGTTTATAGCCATGATTATGTTGTTCTAGGAACATGAAAGTGCTCGTAGCACAGTAACTCATATCCCATGTCCTGCTTACAGTGGTATTTACTCACTGATGAAATGTTTCTGTGTTCATGTCACAAAGACCTTCAGGAGTGTGAAAGCCATTTTCATTGAGGTCTAATGTGAAGTGACCTGGCACATTGGCAGGACATAATGCAGGTGGGCTCTATTTTGGAGAAGACCATTCGCCCACTAATTTGCAGGTTGGTCTAAACCTTCCTAATGCCATGACCGTTTAATACAGTTCATGTTGTGGTGACTCCCAACCATAAATTATTTTCGTTGCTGTATTTTCATAACTGTAATTTTGCTACTGTTATGTCGTAGGCGACCCCTGTGAAAGGGTCGTTTGACCCCCAAAGAGGTTACAACCCACAGATTGAGAACTCCTGGAAAGAATCAAAGGGAGCCCTGGCCAGTTTGGCTCAGCAGTTAGAGTGTCGGCCTGTGGACCAGAGAGTCCTGAGTTTGGTTCCCGCTAAGGGCTCGGTTGCAGTTTGTCCCCGGCCGCGGTTGGGGTCGTGTGGGTGGCAACCACTCGATGTGTCTCTCTCATGTCAATGTTTCTCTCTCTTTCTTCCTCTCTCTCTCCCTCCCACTCTATCTGAAGATAAATGCAAAAATGTCCTTGGGTGAGGATTTAAAAAAAAAAGAATTAAAGGTAAACGATTCAGTCAGAACCCCGGGGACTCGTCTGCTTCCAAGTGAGGCTTCAGCAGGAATGGTCACTGCTCCCTGGCTGCATATTGAGTCAGGCTTGCCCCATCACAAAAGCATATGCTAGAGAAAAAGCATTAATTACTAACCCAGAGAAAACATTCATTCTCCTTAAGGATCTGGAAATAATAGTACTTATTCCAAAGCAAGGACAGTAAAAAATATTTAATAGTAGGCTAAGTTCCTTTAAGAATTAATATTCTGGTATAAAGTGCAATACTAGCCACACACACAATGCTTGACACACAATAGACATTGAATTACAATGAACTGAGTGAATGGAAGAAGGAAGGAAAGAAGGAAGGAAAAAAGGAAGGAAGGAGGGAAGGAAGGGACGGAGGGGAGAAGAGAGGGAAGGAGAAGGAAAGGAGAGAAGAAAGAAATAATCAGAAAACTAGGACTTAATACATTGGCTATGATTCATAGCTTGAATGACCCTGAGCAAGTCTCTTAACCTGAGCCTCAGTTCCTCATCTGATCAACAGAAGCAATGTCCACCTTACTGGTTTCTTGTAAAAAACAAATGAAATAACATAGAGAGATGTGTAATTAAAAGCACCTGACAGTCATAAGACCTGGATTATAGATCAGGCTCAATACAATATAATTCATCAAATGTTTACTGAGCACTTATTCTTTGCCTGGCATTGTATCCCCAGGTGCTGAAATTGGATAAGAGATAAATAAAACAATCTCACTTGTCCTTAGATAGGGCAACTAGGATGGAGGCAGACCCAGGTTCTGGATCGTAGCATTTCTATATTTTACATATATTCATAATATGTCCCTCAAACTCCACTCTGGTTGAATTGCTCCAGTCCTTGCCCCAAGAAACCCATATTCTATTGGGAAAGACAAACTTGCATAAAGCAACATGCTAAATGCAGCAATGGTGGAACATAGAATGTTGTATAGAGGGAATAAGAAGGGCAGGTGAACTGTGGTGGGGGAATTGGGTAAAGGGTCCCGAAGGGATGATATCTGGCTGAATTATGGAAAATAAACGAGTTCCTACAGAAAGAAAAAGCAGAGAAAGGGCATTTCAAATAACAGGAAGCATCACACATGAAGCCAAATAAACAGGAAATTGCTAGTTCCAGGTTCTGCCATTAACTGACTTTATTTAACCTTTATGGAATTTCCTCAAGTCCCTCTGGAATTCCTATTTTCTCAGCTTAGAAAATTAACGTTGGGGGTGGAAAGATTTTCTGTAAGGTGCTTTCTAACTGGATACCTCCATGCTGGAGCAGAGAGAAAAGGGCTAGCTTTGGAAATGTTATTTTTAGGGCATGAGCCAGAAACCCCATCTTTTGTGACAAGATGACAGGCAGAGCCTGTAGTAATCCAGAAAATTTTGCCCACTTCACCAGTATCTGTGGCATTGTCTGAGCCAGGCCCTATGCTATTAAGGAAGCCATGGTCCAGTAGGGGGAGATGTGTAAATAACTAATACAGGAATCCCACGGACACCGTGCTGGTCTACACTTGGCAGATGGGGGCTGAGGGCAGTAAAATAGAAGTCCCTGGGACATGTAAGTCACATTGTCACATTCAGGGTGACAGGATTTAGTTCTTAGCAAAAAGGAATTTCCTGTCTCCTCATCCTACTTCACCTTCTCCAAGAGGTCTCCATCATTTTCAGCTGCCAATTGTCCCTTGGCAGGGCGATGCGTCGCCCTCTTCACCTACAGCCTTTCACAGGCCTGTGTAAGGGGCTCCGGGCACGAGGAGCGCATGCAGTTCCCAGGCTGACCAGAGGGTGCCTGTTCCCGAAACAGCTTCGCTCACGCCCGAGCGCCCACTGCAGGGCCGCCCTGTGTCTCCGGGAAGGGGCGGCCGGGAAAGCGGGCTGTCCAGGGCCTCCAGGAGTTGGGCTCCCAGCCAGGGGGCGGGACTCAGGCTACTGGTATAAGAGAGGAGCGCCACTGCCCTGGCCACAGTGCTGAAGCTGGACCTGGAAGCAACGGACACTGAACTCGCAACTCTTGACCCGGAGTGACTGAGGAAAAGGTCTGATTTCTCTTTTGCTTATTAGTACCAATGAATGGAAGGCGAGGCGGGTTTGTGAGTGCGCGAGAGGTCGGTTCAGACTGGCCTGGGTGGTAGGCGCAACGGTACCCTCAGAGGGCCCGGGGAAGGGGTTCCAGCCATATCTCCAGGGGTACCAAGTGCGCAAAGTCAGCAGTTTATCTCTCCTGCAGGGGCGCTTCTTCCTGCCACTCCCAGCCACAGACTCCGAAAATGCGGCTCCTGGGAAAACTCCGCACCTCCGCCGTGGGCAGCGCAGCTCCGGAGCCAGCCTTCTCCAACGTGCTCACTCCGGGACGCATCCCCGAGTTCTGCATCCCGCCGCGGCTGCCCGCACCCTGCGCGCCCGATTCCCCGCCCCCGGCCGCCGCTGTGCCTCGGCGGTGCGCTGCCGAGCCCGACCTGTGGCCCCGAGGAGCTAACGACGGCGCTGGGCACACGGACTGGGACCCGCGCTCGCAGGCCGCGCTCTCGCTGCCCCACTTGCCCCGCGCGCGCACCGCCTACGGCTTCTGCGCGCTGCTCGAGAGCCCGCACACCCGTCGAAAGGAGTCGCTCTTCCTCGGGGACCCCGGAGCCGCCACGCTCCTGCTGCCGCCCGCCGCCCGGTCCGCGCTCCGCGCTCGAGCCCACACCTACAGCGGCAGCGGAGGAGGAGACGCCCCACTCGGGGTCCCTGGCGGAGCCCCTGCCCCCGCGAACCCCGAAGACACCCTCCCGCCCCGGAACTCGCTCTCCCTGCGGCCCCGCGGCCACCGCCTCCTGCGCGGCCCCGAAGGGCTGCTGAGCCGCGCGCTAAGGGCCCGGAGGAGCCGTGGCCTGGCCCGCGCCCGCTCTGTGTCCAGCGGGGACGAGGGCGAGGAAAGCAGCGCAGGCTCGGAGGAGACCCTCTCCGCGTCCCCTCCGTCGTCCCCCGGCCCGCGGCCTGAGCTCCTGGAAGCCGAGGGCACCGTGACTCTGGGTCGCGCCGGCGGCGCCCTGCGCCTGGCGGCAGAGTACAGCCCGGCCAGCGGGCGCCTCCGCATCCGGCTGCTCCGCCCCGAGGGCCCGGCCGGAGGAGCCGCCGAGCCCCGCGCCGTCGGCTGCCGCGTCAGCCTGGTCCTGCAGCCTCCGGGCAAGACGCGCCAGCAGCGCAGCGCCGTGCTCCGGCGGAGCCGCAAGGCCGCCTTCGACCAGGACTTCTGCTTCGACGGGCTCTCGGAGGATGAGGTGCGCCGCCTGGCCGTGCGCGTCAAGGCCGAGAACAAGGGCCTTGGCTGGGAGCGGGGCCGCCTGCTGGGCCAGGGAGAGCTGCTGCTGGGCTCCCTCCTGCTGCTCTGAGGGCGCAGGCCCCAGGCTCTGCCCGCTGGGGACTCTCGGACACTGACAGTGTTTTGTACAAAATAAATGTTATTTATTCATTTTTTTCTATTTATGATCTTGTTTTTATTGATATTTTATTTCTTAGATGTCTGCTTTTGTCACTGTTTGATAGGGAAGTAAAAAATGATGATGCTGTCCTCTATTCACAACATCCAACCCCCTCTTCCAGACTGGAAGAGAGAGAAAGGAATGACACCCCATCTGCATTGCTTTTTCTCCCTGCTTTATATGAATACCAAATGATTTATGGGTTTAAAAATAAAAGTTATTCCATCAGGATCATGCCCAACGCTAAGATTCGTATGCAGTTTTACACATTTGTTCATTCGTGCACACACGCACCAGAGCCACAGACCTATAATAAGGAAACCTTTCCCATTAAGAAAGAATAGGATTCTTTTGAAAGTGAATCTTCAAAAATTGCTGAGGAAAAGGAAAACGAAGTGAAGGATCTTATGATGGATGGTCATGCAGGGAATAGATATTCCTGGCATACCCCTGTTCCTTCTCCAGGAGCGCTGGGAAGTCTTGCTATTTCAGAACAGAAATCTTTCTTGCTTCTGTAAGCAAGTTGATATTTTTGTGGCGTTATTTCCACCTAGCTATGTATCTAAATTACATAGTAATTAATGGCTTTGCCATAGCATTTCCCAGATGAAATGTAAACATCTGTTTTTTTGAACACTGAGTTCTAAGAGTGTTTTTAATTCAATTTATTTTCATTTGTTGATTCTACAAATAGACCCGAGTCCACTAGAACCTGATTATACCCAAGAGGGTTTGCCCTTGACTATAGGCATCTATGTATGGTGTGGTAGAAAGCACAATGGGTGGATTTTAAACATAATTTCTAAATGGACAAATTAGCTCTTAGAAAGCTAATCAAATGACTTCTGAATTTTAGAAAATACCACCGAGGTGACTTGTCTGAAGCCATATAGCTAGTGACTGGCTGAGCTCAGGCAAGAACCAGTCGTCCTGACTTCTCCAGAGGACTAGCCTACCCTTGTTCTCTCATTTAACAGCTATTTGTTGAGCCCTTACTCTGTGACAGGCACGGTACTAAGCCCAGGAGATGCATCTATGAACAAGACAGACAAGGTCCCTGTTTTCCTGGGACATCATTTTAGTAGGGATAGCCAAACAATAGCCAAGTTTTGTTATTACGGATTGTGGTGACTAGCATGAAGACAATAAACTAAGGAGGGTGACAGAGACTCTCTGGGCAGAGGAAGTGGCAGGTTGGATGCTCTTAGAGATCAGAAAGGTCTCCCTAAGACCTGAGGAAGGCACTTAATCTATCCAAACAACCGCTTAATGTGTCCAGGTGACCCCTTAATACACCTAAACAAGAATTCTTGGTTTTCTCCTCCCAAATCTCCTCCTCCCTTAGTCTTCTTTATTTTTGTAAATGGCACCACCATTCTCCCTTTCATGAAAACCAAGAACCTGTAATTGTCCTTAATTTTTCTTGCACATTCCAGTTTTTCAGGTGTAAATGTTACCTCCTTGGAGCATTCTCCCCTGGCCATCCTATCTGAAAACAGCACCATTGTCACTATCAAGCCTTTATTCTTCACAGCGCTTATCACTACCTGACATTCTATTATACACTTTTGTTGTTGTTTTTTTATTTATTTATTTTCTCTTCCACTAGAATGTGTGCTTTATAAAAGTAGGAAGTTTGTTTATTTCTAGTGCCTAAAACAGTCTGGCATATAGTCAACACTCAGTAAATATTGAGTATAAGAAGAGATGAAATAAATAAAGAGTAGAGAACCTAACACCAAGCCTTGAGACAAACTAACATTTAGAAATTCAACAGTGGAGGAAAAGTCAGTGTAGAAGAAGCAGCAGCAGCAGTGAGGCAAGGGAAAGACCAGGGGAGTATGGAGTCATGGAAGCCAAGATGAAGTATTCCAAGAAGGAGAGGGTGTTCAATCCATTTAAATCCTTCAGGGAAGATGAGAACACTGGTATTGGCAAGGTGAAGGTCGGCAGTGAAGTTGTCAAGAGCAGTTCTATGAGAGTAGTGGCAACAGGAGCGAGACTAGAATGAGTGAAAATGTGAATGGAAGGCGAGCAAGTACAGACAAAGTTTTGAAAAAAAAGAGGAGAGAAAAAGGGCTGTAGCTGCAAGAGAATACTGAGTCAAAGAGATTTATTTTGTTTTAATATAAAAGAATCCAACACATGTTTGGAATACTAGTACAGAGGAAGATATTGACAACGAAGAGAAAGAAAACCAGCAATAATTGTAGGAGCAATTTTTTTGAAAAGCAAGAGAGTGTCCAGAACATATGTGGGTAGAAGCAATGATCAAGAACCCATATCCATATCTTGTTCCATGTCTCTACTACATATCATCCACAGTATCAGTCCATCCTGAGGCAGGTCCCTCTTGTAGTCCCATGATGTTGGCCAGTAACAACTGTGACTACCCCATGATTTCTCATTGGAGTCCAAGCTGGAGAGAATGCCTTGTTTCTGCAATCACACCCATGACACTAAAGAACAACTTACCCAGAAGGCCCCAGCAAGTTCTCTGTATAGAGTAGTCTCCCCTTATCTATGGTTTTGCTTTCCATGGTTTTGCTCTCTGTGGTTTTAGTTACCCATAGTCAACCACGGTCTGAAAGTATTAAATGGAAAACTCCATAAATAAACAATTCATAAGTTTTAAATTGCATGATGTTCTAAGCAGCAAGCATGATGAGATCTCCCATTGTCCTGCTCCATCTTGCCAGGACCTGAATGAATCATCCCTTTGTCCCACGTCCTGCCCATTAGACACTTAGCAGCTGTCTTGATTATCAGATCACAGTATTTAAGTGCTTGTGTTCAAGTAACTCATATTTTACTTAATCATGGCCCCAAAGCACCAGAGTAGTAGTGATGCTGGCAATTCAGATATGCCAAAGACAAGCCTTAAAGTACCTCCTTTAAGTGAAAAGGTATATATGTATAGGAAAAAACATGGTGTATATAAAATTTGGTACTATCCACAGTTCGGGCTTCCATTGGGAGTCTTGGAACATATCTTTCTGCAGACAATATTTTATTGGCCCATGTTGGGTTGCAATCCCAATCATGAACCATTCCCTTAAAGGGGAACAGTGTTAGCTTTACAGTTATAGGGCCTATCTCTGTAGCTGAGTGCAAGATCAGTGTCTACTGAGGCAGATGCTTCTTTTGTTAGGAAGTAAGAAAAGGGAAATGAAGTGGAGCTTTAGAAAGAGCAGGAAGTCTGAGGTCAGAAGGACCTAGCTTAAAATCTAGACTCTACTACCTGGTATGGTCTTGGCAAAAACACTTAACTTCTTTGAACCTCGGTTTTGCCTTTTCTAAAACACTGGGTGTGGAGATGGCAAGGGTTATATAAGATAATTGCATCTAGTCTCAGCAAGATTCACAGTAACAGGGATAGGCACCCTTTTGTTCTCAAATATGCATTGAACATCCCCTCTTTAGCTCATGCAGATGAATATAATTTTGCTGAATGGCTTTTATGTGTATCTGTGGTTCTAGTCTTAAGTCTGTACAAAGGGCACTCTACTGGGAACATACTTGGGTGACTGCACTAAATGACACAAACACAGAATTACATCTTTCCATTCTACTGGTTTTACACTTCAGACTCCATCTGCCATGTTCCAGAGAGAGAGGGAGAGAGAGTGAGAGAGAGGAACAACCGCTCAGCTGCTATGTGCTTCTAAAACCCAATCATCACTATGAGAAGTTTTTCATCACTTGTGAACATCAAAACCTTGATAAGATATCCTCATGTAACCAGACACTAATATTTATTCTGACAGGGAAAATCCATATTTTATTTTATTTTATTTTATTTGGCAAAAAGAATAGGATTTATTTGCCAGACTGGTAACAGTTCCTGATTTTAAAAAAGAACCAATGTCTCCTATCTTCATCCGTCTGTTGGGATCAGTGCTTCATTTGTCCGAACTGTCTATGCAGTGCCTGGGTCGTTGTCTCTTCCTCCTCCTGGTCACTTGGACTAGAGCCACCAGAGCTTCCTCCATCATTCAGTCTGCTCTGCACTGCCCTCTTCCATGATCAAGTTTTTTACTTATAAATAATGTGAGGTTTACAGAACAGTTACCAAAACAGAACAAAGAATTCCCAGAGACCCTTCACCCGGATTCTATAAATGTTAATATTTTACCATAGTTGTTTATATGATTATAAAGTTCTTTTATTTAGGAACAAAAGGAGCACTTTAGTGTATGTTTTCTAAAAGTAAAGATATTTTCTTTCATAATTCTCTTACAAAAATTGGGGAATTAATATTCATTCAATACTATTAGATAATGTACAGATTCTATTCAAATTTTTTAAATTGCTGAATAATGTTTTGGGTGTTTTTTTTTTTTTTTTTCTTTTAGGAAAAGAAAGTCCTAGATCACGAGTTGCAGTTAATTGGCATGTCTCTTTAATCTTCTTTCATCTTGGGCTTTCATGATCTTGACATTTTTTATAAGTTCAGGCTAGGTTTTTTTCACAGCACATTGAGATTTGTCTGACAATCCTTTAGTTTGGTTCAGGTTATGCATTTCTGGCAGAAATACCACAGAAGTAATGTGCCTTCTTAATGCATCGTATTAGAGGCACATATATCAATTTGTTTTATTACTAGTGGTGTTAACTTTAATTGATTAAAGTAGTGGTGCTTATCAGGTTTCTCCACTGTAAACTTATTATCTTAATCTTTAAAATTTTTTTTTTAATCCTCACCCAAGGATATTTTTCCATTTATCTTCAGACAGAATGGGAGGGAGGGTGGGAGGCAGGGGGAGAGAGAGAGAAAGAGAGAAACATCGATGTGAGAAAGACACATTGATTGGTGGCCTCCCGCAGGACCCCTGCCAGGGCCAGGGACTGAACTGAAACGAAGGTATGTGCCCTTGACTGGAATCGAACCCAAGACTCCTTGGCCCACAGGCCAATGCTCAAACTGCCGAGCCAAACTGGCCAAGGCTATTTTCCTCTTTTTAGTTAATAAATCTCTGATGAACTTCAGGTCATTGGGGAGAAGTGGGAGAATACTCAAAACAAACTAGGGTTTTATCATCACTAACTTTCCTTCCCCCATTCTTCCTTTAACTTTTCATGCTCTACATAAGAGGATGTTCTTTCTGGGTGTCAGTCTCTAGACTGACAGTGAATAGTCACAGATTTCTATCACACTATAGTTTATTATAGGAGGTCCTTGTTTCCAAAACTCCCTTAACTTAAAAATTAAATTCTGTTAAAGTAAAGAAAACCAATCAACCAAACAAAAAACTCAGACTTGATGTTGTTAATGACATGGGGGGAAAAAGAAACAAGATTAAAGTTTGTGTTTTAACTTTGGTTTTGACTTACTATAAATTATTAAATATATGACTGAATTATATGTCTCCAGAATTTTAACAGTTCACAGTAGAGAATTTGGATGTGGTGCAGTTTAGATTAAAAACAAATCGTTCAGAGATATTGATTAAAGGATATAGACTTTCAGTTGTAAGATGAATAAGTTCTAGAAACCTAATGTGCAGTGCAGCATGGTGACTGCAGTTAATACTAATATATTATATAAATGAAATTTTCAGAGGAAATATATTAAGTGTCCTCACCACACACACAAAAGATAGTAACTATGGGAGGTGATGGGTTCATTAATTAGTTTGATTGTGGTAATCATTTCACAATATATACATATATATCAGGCCCTGGCCAAGTAGCTCAGTTGGTTAGAGTGTCATCCCGATGTACCAAGGTTTCGGGTTCCATCTTAAGTTAGGGCACATACGAGAGTCATGATGAATGCATAAATAAGTAGAACAACAAATCGATGTTTCTCTCTCTCTCTCTCCCTCTCTCCCCCCTTCCTGCCCCTCTTTCTAAAAAAAACAACAAACCAATAAATATATATCAAAACATTACATTGCACACCTTAAATATCTACAATTTTTATTTGTAAAAATGAATAAAAAAATTTTAAGTGACAGCTCAAAACGACTCTGATTTGTCTCATGGGACAAATGCCCAACTCATTCTCATTTGATTATCTTTTTTCTTTCCCTGGGGTCAAATTAGAGTCATTCTGAATTTATCCGTGGTTGCTCTAGAATCCCTCAGTGCACATTTCAGGCCCATCCCAACACTGTGGCGAGCAGGGCTATCAGCTGCTCTGAAAAGGCAGTAAAATCAGGAGAAAATCAGTCTCTGCAGATGGACAGAACCTGGTGATACATAACATAAATATCATTGCTATATTGGGATGATGGGATTGGGTCATGGATTTTTTTATTCAAAATATTTTTCAAAGTTGAATTTATAGTTAAAAAAATAAAAACACTGCACTGTACTCGATTTTATAGAGATCTGCATGACAACATGAAAGAATTACCCTTGAGCAAAGTACTTAATCTGGATAAATCTCAGTTCAACCGACATTACAAGATTATTTTAAAGATCAAAGGAGATGAAGGTGTGTCCGTAATCACCTGGAAACTTAAGCAGAGGGCGCTGGGAGTAACTGTGAGCTGCCAGGGGCCTCCCTCGGTGTAGCAAGCAGAGGGAAAGGTGAGAGGCAGCATCCTGGCAACAGACTGGTGGGGACTTGGCACTTAATATTAGTAACGATGATGATGTTGTTAATTACTAACATTTATTGTGTATTTCTTATTAAGGCAAATCCAAGGACTTTACATGCATAGATTTCTTTCATCCCCACTTATGAGGAGAAAACTAAGGCTCAGAAATCAAAGCCTAGTTTAAAAAATTTTTTTTTTCTTTATTGATTTTTTAGAGACAGGAAGGGAGAGGGAGAGAGAGATAGAGAACATCAATTAGAGAGAACGTTGATTGGCCACCTCCTGCATGTCCCCCACTAGGGATCAGCCCGAAACCTGGGCATGTGCCCTGACTGGGAATCGAACCAGTGACCTCTTGGTGCATTAGTTGACTGAGCCACACCGGCTGGGCAAAGCCCAGATTTTTAAGTGAGGCAGTTGCAGAGCTGGGCCTATAACCCAGGTTGTTCAAGGTCCTGGTTAAAAGCATGGATTTGGAATTGAATTGTCTTCTATTTATGAGCCATGTGACCCACAGAGGTTTACTTTTTTCCCTGTGCCTCGGTTTCCTCATATTGAAATAGGGATGTCATATCATCTACTTTGGAGAATTGTTAATTCTTGTGAAGATTATATCGATTAAGGTGTAAAATACTAGCCTATTCCGAGCTTTTTGTTTACAGATATCAAGCACCTGGTCATATTGTCCCCATTACACCAAGGCTGAGACCAAAAGACATCTGAGGAACCCAGATCCGAGTGGGACCTCATTCTTAGCTGGAAGTCTAGATGTCCGGCTCTTCTGCGTGACTTGGTCCAAGGTGGACTTCTGTTCTGGCCCCCGCCCCGTCCAGTGTTGACCTCCACCCCCTGACTCAGGTAACTGGGACCTGCTCTGCCGGACCTGCCTGCTGTGGAGAGGCTGAGGCTCATTCTGCCAGCCTGTCAAGGGCCTGGCCCTGGAGGGGTCACCTGGGCCAGGGACTGCGGCTCTCAGTTACATGAGTGAGTTACGAGGAAAAAGCCTCTATGTGCTCCCGAAACTGTTTGCATCAGGACCTCAGGTGACGGGGCGGGGCCGCCACGCTGGGAGAAGAGAGGTGGTTGCTGGAGAAGAGCCCTGAGCTAGGCGAGGGGCCGGTGTTCATCTATGGAGGGTGTGAGACCACTCGCCCCTCCTCAAAGCAAGCGGGGAAGAACCATGCACTGGAGTGAGTTTCACCCCAGCGTCTCAGCAAGGAAGGCTTGTACGGCGGCTCCTGTGGGCAATAGGACAACGCTTTTGCTTCTGGAAGTGAGGGCCTCTGAGAAAGAATGAGGGCAGGGCCAGGGTCTCTCTCAGACTCCCGGCGCAGAACCAACCCTGGCTTCAGAGGAAGGCTACGGTTTTCCTCACTCCCCTGTGCCAGGTCAGAGCCTGTGTGGAGGTCTTGTCAAACCCCCTGTTAGGGATGGGCCCTAGATGTCCTGGTGGGCGGGGCAGGGGAGGCCAAGCTGCAGCTGGACCATGTAGCCCATACCCAGAGCTGCTTGGGAGCAAAGAAGGGCAAGCGGGCCCGGGGCCAAGGGCACTGACAAGGGTGGTGCACGCGGACCCGGAAGTGAAAAGAGGAGGCTGACAGGCAGAGCGAAGGAGGCCAGGGGCAGCTGTGTCTGGGTGCGACTGTCAGACGATATCATCAGAGTAAAGGATGAGAACAGGAAGGAGAAGAAAGTGTGATCAGGGATAAGATCAGGACTCTGTTGAGATGGACAAGTATTGGCACTGCTGGAGGTTTGATTTGGGTGGGGTGCTGCAGTTTTAAAAAGTATTGTTATTATGTATCAATTCATCTGAGAACAAGGCATTGTTGGAAAGGCTTTAAAAAGATATTTTTCCTAATGGCAACCTATTCCTACTTTGCAGGTGAGCAAACTGAGTGACAGTGAAATCTAGTAACTTGCCCAAGGTCACGTGACTAGGAAGGCGCAGAGCTTAGGGGGCGGGGAGGGGAAGCTCTGGGCATCGGCTCCTCTCTGGAGACCAGACGGGAGGGCCGGGTCGGGGCAGGTGGGGTGAGGAGCTGAAGGACAGTGAGATGGTAAAAGAGAGAGGATTTGAAAACAAACTTCGTTCATCTCATGGCATTTTTCCAGGCACTAGCGTGAAAAGGTAAATCCTGCCCGTGTCAAAGCTTAGAGAGACTGTCCTAAGCAGTTTACCCTACACTGGGAATCAGAATTTTATTTTATTATTTTTATTTATTTATTCTTTTTTTGTTTTTTGTTCAGATAGAGTGGGAGAGAGAAAGAGAAAAACATTGACGTGAAAGAGACACATCGAGTGGTCGCCACCCGCACGACCAACCAGGGCCGGGGACAAACTGCAACCGAGGTACGTGCCCTTAGCGGGAACCGAACCCGGGTCTCTCTGGACCGCAGGCTGACGCTCCAACCACTGAGCCAAACCGGCCAGGGCGGGAATCAGAATTTTATCTGAAGATGGATATCTTAAGGGCGCTTTAAAATCAAATAAGAAGTAGCTACTTTCTTTGAAAGGAAACACATAACACTCTAGTGAGCAGAAGAAGAATATAAAAAACTTGAAGAGCCCTGAATGGAACATCTGATGTGGTTTTGTTTCCATGTAGGTCACATGACAGAAAACTCCAAACAGCTTAATCAGTTCTGTTCTTTGTGTTTCCATTCACTACAATGTGGTCATGGTCAAAATGTCATCTTTGTTCCAATGAGTGGAAATACAGAAAGGGGAAGGTGAGAAAAAGAGGAGAAGGTGGAGGGAGGAGAGGAGAGGAGGTTTTCCGATGTTCTCAGCTAAACCCAACGAGTGTTACAGCCTGTACCACGTTTTCTGTTTACAGCAGGCCACTGTTGGGTTCCTCCTCTTCTAAAGATGAGAAAATGGGGCTCCTCCCCTTCTTTAAAGGAGAGAATGTTTATGGAACAAGAGGTTGATGGAGTGCTTACTCTGTGCTGCCTTCAAGGACCTTAGAATCTTGTAAGAGAGAAGGCGTGTCGACAAGGCAAGGAAGCTGTCCAACCGAGGCAGACGCGAAGATGAAGGCTGATCAGACCTGCCTTTCAAGGGCCCCCTCCAGGGCTAGGCTGTTCTGCTCGCTCCATCTTGGCTCCCCGAGTGGGAACACAGCACCTGGGACTCGCCCTGATGGGATTTAGCTCAGTTCACAGGGTGCTTCCCTTCTACACACATTTAGGGCATCATGAGGGAAGGTAGAGAATTTGATTTTCATAGAGATTCACTTAGGGGTCTGGGTCTGCTCAGGGCATGGGGCGGCCTGAACTGACAGATGGCCTGGGGCAACCTGTCCTGCCTGAGAGGCTGGGTCCAGGCCAAGACCAAGGATGCAAAGAAAGAGGTTGCCATCTTGCCGGAAGGCTGGCTAACTGGGGGCTGGAGAGGGCACGGTCCATTTCAGGGTGTGAGGAACAAGAGAAGGGAGCCCAGTGGGGAGGAGGGTTTGGGCAATGCCGTGTGTGGGATCTGTGCACACAGAACAGCTGTACCAGGTCTGCTTCCCCATCTCCTCCCCAACCTGCTCAAGATCTGTTCCCGGAAGTTTATATGGGAATTGAATATTTGTAAATGGATTCCTTTTTTTTTTTAATCCTCACCTGAGGATATTTTTTCCATTTTTTTGTTCAGATAGAGTGGGAGGAAGAGAGAGAGAGAGAAACATCAACATGAAAGGGACACATCAAGTGGCTGCTTCTTGCACAACCCCAACCAGGGCCAGGGATGAACTGCAACCAAGGTACCTTGACTGGAATTAAACCCGTGGCTCATTGGTCCACTCTAACCGCTGAGCCAAACCAGCCAGGGCAAATGGATTCCATTTTTATGCCTTTCTATATTATGCTCCCTGAGATGTTTTATCATTTCTTTTTGGTCCTCAATTGTGTTTCCACAAACATTAGCTTCAAAAACCTCTGTTCCCCAAGCCAACTTTCTCCCTAATTCTTCCCTAATTACTCTTAAATCTAAAAGCAAGGTTTTTGTTTAAAGGAACACTCCAAGAATTCCTACTTATAAGTTTGCTTTTCTTTAAACAAAAAATTTTTTTTTAATTTTGCTTTTCTTTTCATGGATTTTCCTACTGTTTACTTGAAGGAAGGTAGAGTGATATCAGACCATCGAGTCTCACTAAGGCTCTTATCCATACCTGTGTGACCTCAGCCTCGATGTTCTCATATGCAAAGTGGGGCTAATAATAATAACAATAATACCCACCTAATTCAGGATTGCACTGAGAATTAGAGATAATACATGTAAAACCCCTGGCATAAGGCCTGGCACATATTCAGCATTTCGTAATAGGTAACTACTTATGTTGTCTTTAAAAAGGTCCTTTCTGTACTTTTGAATACCCTGGGAAACAACCGATAGCACAACACTGGGGATTTGTAACTCTTACATTGTGGGAATTGCTCAGAATTTACAGAGCTTTCATAAAGTCTTGTTTTGGGGGTGGGGTGGAGAGTTTAATATTTCATGGGTTGTTTAAATGTAAGAATCAAAATAAGGTCAGTTTTCATTGTGAAATGAGATCCTGTTTATTGTCTGTCTTAACACAGAGGAATCAAATTTCCACATGATCAGGATTCATGCCTTATTTTGCTGATTACTGTATCCCCACACCTAGGATGGTACTTGGAACATAGTAGTCACTCAAAAACTATTTCCTAATTAATAAATGTACGGTCAGATTATTTCCAGTAAACTGTTTGAGGAAGCAAGAAAATATGTGTATATCGATACATCCATTCTTTCTAGATGTCTGACAACATTGATAATCCCACTCAAGGTAAATAAATGAATAGCTCATCTTGGGCCTGCATGGAGGACAGCAGGGGAAGGCTGCCAGCCTGTGGGCCAGGGGAAGCCCACTATGTGTGACATGCCCTGGCAGGCACAAGAAGGAATCATCGAATTCCCATGACAGCCAAAGAAGGGCTCAGAAAGGCCTGGTATCAGAACCAGGAAGAAGCAGAGTGAGGGGACCCAGGGTCCAGTGGCCAAGGTGAGGCAGGACCATCTGCAGTGAGGCTGGCTCATGAAAATGATGACCAGATGAGGGATCACTAAGCCACTGCTCAGCAGAGCCAGCCACCCCTGACAATGGCTCTTGGCACAGACATCTCCTCATTGGAAAGAGAGATGAAACATAGAGAAAGGTGGAAAATCATGAACTGAGTCTAAACTCTGAATTCACCATGTTTAAATATGGAATTACTGAGCTACCTTAAACTCAACACACGTACACACACTTTATGCAGGAATTCCGCTAGACAAAAAAACCTTTGTGATACCTGAAGTCAAGTATTTAGAATCATATGATTTCAAAAATAACATGGGTAACCAAACAAATTCTTAAAACACGTGCTCGCTTAAAATCTTGTGAATTGGTTTGGCCTGGCACGGCCAAGGTCACAGTTAATTTGATAACTAATTATTTATCAGAAATGCAGCTGCTTGTTGGAACTTTGGTCTGAGCTGGCAGTTTCTAGAGAAGCAGGTGGCCGAGGTAAAAACTAAGGTTGGGTTACATAAGCCAGTGTCTAGCTCTGTTTTCAATGGGGGATTATGACTTCGAGGGCGATGACATGCAGCTGCTGCAGGTGTCCCTTAAGCAGGTTTCTAATGGGTAACATGAGATCCTTGGGTCTCAATGGCCGCTATATCTTATCATTTCGTTGCTCCTGTTTTTCCACCAGAGCACCACAGAATGTGTTGTTCAGCTGTAGGCAGAGCATGTTGACTGAGAATCTAGGTTTGGGGATACTCAGGAGGTCAGGGGAAAATTGGGTGCCATGAATAGGAGGCTGGGGATGGAGGAAACTTCTAGGCCTCAGAGTTGAATGGGAAATATACAGGAGATGAGACCTGAGCAAGAATTGGGGTGTTCCAACAGAGGACTGGCTGACACCAGCAGCAATCCAGGTATCAGACCTGGGGCTAAACTAGCTGCTAAGAGGACTCGATGCTGAACTTCACAGTGTGTGGCTGGTCTGGTTAAGTCTTTTCACATTGGATCAAGATAGGGCGTTGGAGCTGGGAGTGAAGATGACTCTGCTGGTGTAGGTCCTGCAGCCTTAGCCAGGAAACAGGCCGTGTTTGAGCGTCTGCACCAGCGTCTGCTGCCCTGAATTGCAATGTAACAGTGTGATAAGAATCCCAGGAGCCTGTGTGTCCTCTCGCCCCAAGACTGGTGGACAGGGACCATGTTGCATACTTCTTTCTATCAGGCACATCACTCACCTATTCGTTGGTGCTCAGGAAATGTATGTTGTGAATTGATGGGTCTTGGTTCCAAAAAAGATTGGAAAATCACCTTCTAGGTAGTTTGCTAAAATCACATGATTTAAAAAACTTGACTTTAGATATCATAAAAAGCGAAGTTATTTTCCTGGTTTCCTGCATGTCAAATGACGAGAGAATAATCATGGAGCTGGAAGCTGGGTCTAGGAGGTGTCACTAGGAAAGGGAGTATATGTGACAGGGTGGCTTGTGGTCAAGTTGGGGCGCAGTAGGAACACTTGGCAGATGCTCTTAGTTTTTCCTGCCACAGACTTCCATGGTCTGGAGCCCTCTGGAAGACGGACCCAAAGGCAGCGCCGCCCTCCGGGCTCGGTGCACTTCTCGGTCTGACATTTTCCATTGTGGCACCTGTGCCTTTCGTTACCCACCAAATATCCATGTCCCCTCTCTCCCAGAAACCCTATGCTTTCTCTCCAAGGGAACTTCTGAATCCCACCAGCCTGAGTGCACAGGGCAAGGCCCAGGGGGCCTTCTTACTTCCCCACGACTGTCACTGTAAGGAGGTCTAGACTTTGTCTTGTCATAATGCAGAGACAGTGGGAGAGATGCAAAGGTTCTCCATTTGGGCCTGGGAAGGCCAAGGTGTTTGGTGTGGCCTCCCCTCTGAAGCCCCTATAGGGAGCACAGCCAGAAATTCCAGAGCAGGGTTGGCGGGGTTCAGAGGAGCTGATGAACCCCAAAGTGCCAGAGGCAGAGGGAATCAGAGAACGGGTGTGGGTCTCAGGGAGAGCCTGAGGCCCTGCCAAAATCGAGGTGAGGGTGGGAAAGGGGAGTGGGGTCAGTTCAAAGGCAAAAGGTCCAGAGAGACACCAAAGGTTTGTCTGACAAGATTATGGTTCACTTTTGAAACAGTTCTGTCTTTAGAAGGTGGAAAGAACCTATATGAAATTCCCAGTGCAGAATATGACAAAACAGTTTAGATTTACAGCTGGATTGATTCTTTTACTGTTTGTAGCCTCCATGTTATTACCATGGTAATATCTACAAATACCCAGTGTGCAACGCGGAGAACCCTAGCTGGGATCCAAGGCGCCCAGTCTCTTCTCTGTAAAGCCACTTATCTCTCTGATCCTCGGTCTACTTATCTATAAAACAGGACAATAACAGTGCTCTCAATGTACTGTGAGAATTGGATGAAATAAAGTAAACAAAGATATTTCTTACGCCCAAGGACCAAAATCATTGTAAAAGAAAGAGTTATAATTATTTCTTTACCCGGCTATGGGAAGATATGGATCTGGAGGGGTTGTTATGCACAGAGATCATGTGCAAAATTATTTCACATTTTGTTTGGTTTTTCTCTTTTGTGTGAGATAATTGTAGGGCCCCTGAGGCCAAGTTTTAAAAAGGTAAAGAAAGACATCAATGAAATGTGTGATAGACTGTGAGCAGAACCCAGTTTCCTGATAAGATATTTACATTTCCACTGGATATTAACGGACAACGTGTTGTAACAGGGGGAAAAAAAAAAGGCTTTTAGGGTCTTGATAACAAGTTACTGGAACCACATTTCTCAATGAACTATCTTTCTGCTTGCCCAGAGACACAAGATGTCTGTTGCTATTGGTTACCCCCCCCCCCCCCAATTATTCTGATTATTGCAATTCCACCACTTGTTAGTATTCTGTCAATGGCGTCTTTATGGGATAGTTTGAATTACAAAGTGTCAAAGATTCTGCTGCTGCTGCTGTGCAGCCAGTGTCCAGGCTGCGGACCTGTGATGGGTAGGAGCTTCGGGGGTTTAACCACCAACTGTCAACATGCTAAAGAGAGTGAAAAAGGGTGTCTTCTAATTAAAATAAAAAATAATTCTTTAAGAGATGGGTTAACCTGGATGAGAAAAGTTTCCAAGTGTAATACTGGAGGGGTCGGGGGTGAGATCTGAAAAAAAACACCAGGAATTCTAGTAAAAGTTTTAAGAATAAAGATAGCAATAGTGGAAATAATGCCGAGTAGGAAAGCTAAATAAATAGGATCATAAGTTTTGGAGTCCCCATTTGTAAATAATACACTTTTATCTGTACGGTTGGTCTTACCCAAAATAACTTACTGAAGTTATTTTCATTTGAAGGCCGTGCTAACATTTCAGAAAGTTTGAAATCAGAAGAGCTATCTGCCAGATTTCTACCATCACCTTACTGCAACAGCTAGTCTGCACATTCCCATCCGCCGTGGTCTGTTTGCTTACTTTTCAAAACGATAGTTGTACACCTCTTACAGCGTTATACATTTCCACAGCGTGGCAGTCTTCATAACTGTAGTTTTAAAGGACATACTTTATTTTTTGCTTTCTTCCCCTTGTCCTACAAACTTATTCAGATTTCTTCATTGTAAAAAATAAGTCTCCCTTAGTTCTTTATTTTAAATAGAAAGAGTCAGTATATACTGCCAAGTGGAAAAAAGCAAAGCTCAGAGGGAAAACAAAACGTAGAAGGCGTCTTGCTCCTTAGTAAAAGCAGGACATCCTCTTGGGTTGCAGCAAGTCTTCAGCTGTGAGCTTTCTCTGCTCAGGAAGGGTTCTGATCCCACCAACAGCAAAGCATTTACGTCGTGTCAGCAGTTCTTCCACAGCTTTCTCTCCCCTTAAGAATTCTTGTCTTCCCCAAATTGCTTCTTAATCTAATGAAAAATTATTTCCATGTTCCGACCTGGAAGCCTAATTTATAAAGTCATAGCCTCAGCGCTCTGAGTCAGCCTCTACTAGATGTCCTCTGTTAGAAGACACACTGAGGCACAGTAAACATTTTATGGGTTGCAGTGAGGAGAGAAAGAAAAGACAAAAGGCAGGAAGGATCTTATTTGACCAGCATTTATCTTATTTTAGTTCCCTCTGACCTAGCAAATGTTTAAGGATGATTTTATCTTTCATGGATTTCTTGGAACTGCTAAAACTCCGTTCCCTGCCATCCCCTTGGTGGGTGGATATGGGTCTTTTGGCTGGTCCCTTGGTGGCTCCTCCCTCTGCCCCTCTGTCTCTCAGGACAAGGTCAGCCATCATTCTTCCAAGGCTACTGCCTGAGGTGGAACCTCCAGGTCACAGGCAAGCCCTTCCTGCCAGGGCCCCCATCTGGACCTGGGCAAACACCAACACATCCTTGGACCTCCAGTTCAGTCCCCTCTGCTTCTGCCAGCCCTTCCCCTTTAGTTGTCTCTCCCACAAGTGAAGCCCTTTGAGCAAGCCTTCATGCCCCTGACCAGGCTTGAGGGGAAAGAAACCTGCCCCACCCACCACCTCTTCCCCTTTTGAGTGAGCGCAGGGACTCAGCACACTGGCCATTCTTCAGAGATGCTCCAGTCTCCAAGTTCCCTCCAGCTCCGCCACTTCAGCTCTTAGGTTCGCAAGTGCTAACAGCGGCTCAGACACCTCTTTTGAAAACAAAATCGACACTCTGCCCTGCTGCCCTTTAAGTAACATGCACATACATTTTTCACAATGGGGGTTGGGGGACTGAACCAGGTTGTACTGGGAGGTAAGACAAAAATAATAAGCTCACTAGGTCTGGTTCTAGTCCCCTCCATAAACAAAGCCTTGAACTTCTCCAATGAAGACAGGTTTCCAGCCTCTGCAATCCCTCCTCCCCCAGTGGGATGGGGGCATCACTGACTTTCACTGGATTCGAACGAGAACTTTACCTTGACTTTTGCAGTCCTGCCATCTGAACTAGTGTTATGACTCTGAGGCCAAGATAATGATGTGGGAAAGTCGCTGCCTCCTATCATGGCAGCTAATATAAACTCGGCAACCTTGCTAACACCGAGGGTTTTTTTCCCAGTAAATATCTGCCATGAATTTAGTTTTATTTTTTATTTTTGCCAACCAGTCCTTCTGAAGTCTCATGCCCTCGAACTCCTTTAAAAGTAAACTTTTTTTCTTTCCTAAGTGCTTTTGTCTCTGAAACTTCTTCTCAAACCCACAGAGGCTGTCTAGTACTTCACTTCCGACAGTTGGTGTGACAGCACCTGTGGTCTTGGAGTCTCAGCCCAGACTGGCATTATTCCATCGTCGCTGCTGGCCCACAAGTCAGGTGCAACACTGGGATTCAAAGATGGATCATTTGAAGCCAGCCCATTGTCTACGACACTTTGGTCTCCTGGCCATCATGGAGGTAAGGTGCCCAGGTTCCTCTTCTCGGTCTAGTTGTGTTCAATGGAAGGTGTAGTTATCAATCTCCACTTCCCGTAGGCTACTTCAGGGAAGGTGGCTGTGGGACAGTCATCCCAGTGTCTCTAAAATTCCATCCCGGAAGGACTTTCATTGTGGGAAGAAAAGTAAGTCAACACTAACCTCATTTTGCAAATGAGTTTTAGCTCTGTTTGAGATCATCCAATACAGCCAGGTCCTACCTGGGTTCCAGTGGCTATAATTCATTCTCCTTCCATAGCTGGGGGTTGTTTAATTCCTACACACAGGGTTCACCCCCCCCTCCCCCAATTACGTGGTGCAATCCAAATGGAGGCAGGTGATTTTCAACCAGCTTCAATCCTGTGTTCTGGGCATTGAGACCCCCTTGATGAGAAGGTGCACTCCCCCTTCCCATATACCCCGTTCTGATCACTGAGCCTTGACCTTGGTCTCTATATCTAAACCTCCCTTCTAGTAAACTGCCCAGAACTCTGTTCTCTTCAGTGAACTTTGACCCAGAACTTGAGGAGAGACCTCTTCCGTCTGTTTCAAATTTGAGTCCCACTTGTCTCTGGGCTCCCCTCGCTGGTCGGGATGCCCTGACAGTGTCGCGGGGGCATCCTCACTTCCCCTCCATTGCCCACGTTTGCCTGGGCCGTGCCAGATGAAGAGCACAGCTGCTCACCAGGTGCAGCCTCCCTGGAGCTCAGTTCTCAGAGGCTCGGCCCTGCTGGGCCCAGGGATCTGACACGAAGCCTTTGTCTCAAGGACTTATTACAAGTGCCTCCGTGATGTCTCATTATCCGAACAAATAACAGAGGCATTTTTTTCATAATAGGAGAGGAAGAAAATATTAATGACTTTCCAGTTACTTGGCAAGGTGGGACTGATTTCTTTTCCACTGTGATCCCAATTGGCTATTTAAAAAAATTAATTGTTTGGTTTCCCACTCACTTGTTGCTGCCATAACTTTAGTAAGGGGATAGGACAGGCCACAACACAAAGGGCAATTAGAAGGGAGTATCAAGAATCGGAGGGGCCTCTCTTTTCATCCCAGGTTCTATTCCCAGCTAACAGCCTCATCGCACATACGCATTGTCCTTAGAGCTGCGGGCTGGATGGGGCAAAACACCTTCGAGAGGATGTGCAGTAAGAGGGGACCAGAGAGAACCATGCTCTGATGGAAGGACCCCTATTAAACTTAGTGAATCAGGGCAGACCACCTCGCTCTTCCTTTCCCAGGCCAGGCGCGGTCCCACCACTGCTTCTTAGCATTGCCCATCAGCTCTGCCATTTTTCATTTGGGCCTCTCCCCTTCGTACTCCAAGACGCCTCCTGTCTCAATCTTGCCTTTGCACCTGTGCTTGGTATCTAGTGCCCAGATCTACCTGATGCACCTCAGTGTGTCTCTGCACACCTGCTCCACGCACCCCATCCTTCTGAACCTGACCAGAGGGGTTGTGAGCTTACTATTAGCCGAGCAGAATTAATATTAGCATAATAGCCCTAGCAAGGTGACTGAAGGGGCAGTTTATTTGTCCTCATGCCTATCATACTTATTAAAAAAAAAAAAATGCCCTAAGCATCAGTGGTGTGCTAGGCACTGTGGAGACCAGAATAGCTCACAGCCTCATAAGGGGAGCAGACTTGGAACCAAATAATTGCCATTCAGTGTGATAAACTGCTGTTAAGTTCATTCATAAAAATTGATGGTGATCTTAAGGTGGTCTCATTCCCAGGTGAGGCATTGTATAGTGTCAGGCACTGTGCTAAGTGCTTTGGTTCATTCAAAGGAGTTTAAAGTGGAATAGGCACCATGACAGTTGTGTGTTACACACGTGTGCACTCACTCACACATCTCTTAGGGCTTATCAAAGCCAGTTTTCCTCTCTGTGATGCCAAGTGAAGGGCCAAGGCCACAGGATTTAGTCAGAAGCAGTAAATTCCTTTCCAGACTCTGCCAGGTGATCTGGCGAAAGCCGTTTCAATTCTCTGCCGTTTCAAGTTCCTCTTCTTTGAAACAAACATCAGATCCTGCCTCATGGGTTGCTGTGAAGATGAAGAGAGGTAATAGATATGAAAATAGCTTCGTAAACCCTGAAGCACAGAACACCAGTGACTTCAGCCCAGGATCAAAGTGCTGTGCGAGCAGGCTCACCCCCAGGCCAGCCCGTAAATGCCTCCGGCTCTCGGCTCTCGGAGAACCGCCACTGCGCCCCCTCCCACGCCCCTGCACACCTGGGTAGGACCTGCCTGCCTTGCTGCTCAAGTTGCAGGAGATATTTATTGGCTGCTGCTGGGAAACCAAGGGGCAGCGAAGAAGAAGGGGCAACAGGCCAGGAAAAATAGGAAGTTGGTGCATTTGGATAATGATGGGGATTTTTTTTTGCTGGGAGATAAGAGTGTTTTTGTTAGTCTAAGGGGGGCAGGGGGGCTCATGGCAGTTATCTGAACGGACCTTGTTTGTGGATGGCTCTAGACTTTGAGACCTGGCAAATGCTGGCACTAAGCAAAACTGAAGTGTTTTTAACACAGAGGAAAATCCCCCAAGTCTCCTGACTATTGCTAGAGTGTTAAAGCCTGCAGAGGGAACAGGTACCCAGGCCAGGGTGTACCCACTTGGGGAGGTCACAGGGGTGCTGTACAGGCCCTGTCACTTCTGTTGGGCTTTTGCTGAGATGAAACCAGCAGAGACTCCTGAGAGTGTCAGGGTAGAGGCCGTTCCTCTCTTTGGTCTGCAGTGAACCACCCCTAATAACTAATCAGGGGGCACGGTAAGGATTTGCTGTGGCCTTAAGGCTTCAACAGTGAATTTTTTTGACACAGACTCTGCACCCCTCTTCTTTTTTTAATCCTCACCTGAGGATATTTTTCTATTTATTTTCAGATAGAGTGGGAGGGAGGGAGGGAGAGAGACGGAGAGAAACATCGACGTGAGAGGGACACGTGGTCTGGTTGCCTCCTGCAGGACCCCAACCAGGGCCTGGACCAACTGCAATAGAGATACGTGCCCTTGACCGGAATCGAACCCGGGACTCATTAGTCCACGGGCCGATGTTCTACCACTGAGCCAAACCGGCCAGGGCTGCACTCCTCTTCTTGACTAGCTCCCCAATCCAGGGGCGAAGTCCTTGTGAGCTAGCCCAGTCTAACCCTCTGTCGACTTCAGGTCTGCCAGGTGCCCTTCACTCTCCACCATTCCCTGATCTTCAAGGTGCCCTTTTACATCTCCATCCCTTTGCCCCTGCCTGACATACCCTTCCCCTCTCCTAAGCCTATTGACTTTCTCATTTGTGACCCACACATGCAATAAAGCCTTCTCCATGCTCCCAGGGGGGAGTTTCTTGCTTAATACCTATATATTGAGACTCCTTTTAGACAATCTCCAGAATAAATTGGCAGGATCTTAGGCTTAAAAATATTTTTAAAATTTATGTTTACATGCTACATGAAGATGCAAAAGCAAACTCACGAGTGTGATTGATTGGGGTGAAGCCGAGAAAGGAGCTTGCTGTACACTTCTGGTAGTAATCACAATTACACCCAGATAAGCTCTTGACAAAGGAAGTGCTTACCTTAGCAATGACCAGCTCTCCAGCTGTGCTAAGTGCTCAGGAGTGCTGCCAATGCTGGGAACTCTGCATGCAAATGTTCTATGTCCCCTGGCGGGAAGAAGCCGCTCCTCCCTGTAGGGGGCCTGGTCTGTGTACCTGAGAACACAGCTGGGTGGGTCTAATTGTGCAGATGGCTCCTGGCTTCCTTAGCCCCACTCCCAGCACTCTGGATCAAAGGAGTGCAAGGCAGCAATAAAGTGCTCTTGGGTTTTTATGGAAACTCCCGGCATGCGCTGTTTGTCATTAGGTCTAACCAGACATAAATGAAAGCAAAATGCATCATAGTGAAACTGCAGAAGTGGGAGGATAAAGAGAAACCTTCAAAGGGGTGAGTGGGAAGAGAGGGGAAAAAAGAGACAGGCAATACCTACAGGAGGACCAGGAAAAAGGGAATTGTTTTGGTTTCGTTCATTGGTTTTGCTTCTGAAGATGAGAGTGATTTGAGGCTATTTATGTGAAGGGTTTAAATGGTTTTTAAACTTTTTAAAAAAAGGTTATAGAGGAGTAAACATTCTCCAGAATCTTCTCGATGATTACAATTTCAATAACCATTTAAGCTACCATTTCCAGAACTCTCCTTCAAGATCCGTATTTTCAACTACCTACCTGACTTTATCCTTATCTGTAGTATATTAATTTCTTAAACAGAGAACCCATTAGTGTAGTGAATGAGCATTTGGACATTAGTTTAAAACCATGATGGCCAGTACAGGAGGGACGCAAGTTCTGTTAAGGAATGAGGTCCAGAGCACAGATGACATAGGGTTAGTTTGTATAGAGAGGAGTGAGTGGGACAGAAGCAAATTAAGGTACAAAGACAGCATCTTCCTCTGTCCTCTCCCCTGCTGGGCACCCATGAGAACGCCTTTCAAACCTCTGCAGGGGAACTTCTCAGCCTTCAGGAAAGGAAGTGCGCCCAGGTCCCTGCTCCATCTATTGGTCAGCTGAATTTGAAGAACTGGTCCTAAGTAACCATCTCTGCTAGCTCATGCTGAGCTCTCTGAAAGCAAGCCTCTTCTGACCTGAGCCTAGGGATGCCGCGAGCAGTAGGCCCGCCCGTGTGGACTGCAGGGTGCATGCCTGAGTGAGCCTATCGGCAGAGAGGCCTGGGAGCAGAGTGGACACGTGAGAGAGATCATTGGCCGAGAGTCAGGGGGTGCGGAACAGAGAGGGGCTGAGGATGGCGTGTCAGGGAGAAGTTGCAGACCAACTACCTAGAATAAATGCCTATTTCATCGAGCCCCAACTGAAGCTCTTAACCAGAGTTCTCTCCATATGTAAATGGGAGATAATGAACAACTTCCAGTTTCATTTTACCTAATATCTCACAGCTTCTTTAACTCATAGTCCTACTGAAAAATGTCCACATGCGCCTGAATTTTCCCAGGGACACGTGCATTTCCAACAGCTTGCCTCTGATGTTAGTGACTCGGGAACAGTCAATATTTGTACTGTGATACTTAAGGTTGTAAGTCATTGTTTGTCAGTAAAATCCTGAACAACAAAACAGTTTCCTAACCCCTGAATATGCTCGTTTTTCTTCTATTGAAGACGTTATCCTTGGATCTTTGTTGAGAAGAAAGCCGAAGTGCAGCAGCTACCTCATCACAGCGACTGAGGCACAGTCTCTCCTGATTTCACTGTTACACCCGTGGGATCTTGGAAGCCATTCAAATTCTTCGGGTCCCAGTTTCCTCATCCTTTATAACATGAAGAACAGTAGCATAGGTCCTACAGCAATGTGGTGAGGATGAAATGAGACAAAGGTGCCAGGATCTAGTAATTACTGAATGCATCCTGGCCATATATAACACACATATCATACATGTTTACAGATGTTGGGTAGTCCATGAATTACTAAAAAATAAACAAATTTAGAACTTGAAAGGAGTGCTTGAGATTTATACCAGGATGGCAAATATCTTTTTTTTTTATCCTCACCCGAGGACATTTTTTGTTCAGGTAGAGTGGGAGGGAGAGAGAGGAAGAGAGAGAGAGAGAAACATCGATGTGAAAGGGACACATCGAGTGGCTGCCACCCGCACGACCGACCAGGGCCGGGGACAAACTGCAACCAAGGTACATGCCCTTAGCGGGAACCGAACCCGGGTCTCTCAGGACCGCAGGCTGATGCTCTAACCACTGAGCCAAACCGGCTAGGGCCAGGATGGCAAATATCTAACATATTTTCCATTATTCTTTTTCACCAACACCCATGACAGACATCACTAATCAATTCCAGAATTATTTCCTAATATGACAATATTGATTAGTGTTAGAACCTGAACAAAAATAGTGTTTTGTGCCCTGGCCGGTTTGGCTCAGCGGTTGAAGCGTCGGCCTGCGGACCAGAGAGTCCTCGGTTCGGTTCCCGCTAGGGGCATGTACCAAAACCAAACCAAAACAAAACACAAAAGTCTCTTGTTGCATTGGTGGCTATACCCCTTGCTGTATACTTTATAGCTTCATATATTATAATCTTTTTAAAGGATCTAAAAAATAAACGCTCTTTGTAGGAAAACGTTATTTGGAAGAAAAATTTGTGAGCTGAAGAAAATGGGAAGTTATTAGTGTCTATATTTTAACTCTTTTCAATATTGATTATTGATCATGGTCTGGCTAGTGGAAGAAATTAAGCTGACTGCAGAAATCATACATTCCGCACCTTTCCAAGGCACTTTGTTTGCTTATTTATTCAACAAACATATATTTGGTGCCAGCTTTGGTGTTTTTTTTTTTAATTAATTAATCAATTAATTAATTTTTGTTACAGATGTTTCTCCTGTTCCCCCCACTGATTCCCTCCTCCCCCTCCCTCCCTACCCTGTCCCCAGCTTTGTTGTCCATGACCTTTGTTCCTGCATACATGCATATAAGTTCTGTGGTTTATCTCCCCCCCACATCGCACCCTCTTCTGGGGATTGTCAGTCTGTACCCCACCTCCACATCTCTGGGACTACCTCATTCCTCAGACTGTTATGATCATTATATTCCACAAGTAAGTGAGGTTATATGATACTTGTCTTTCTCTGTTTGGCTTGTTTCGCTTAGGATAATACTTTCAAGGTCCCTCCATGTCGTCTCAAAGGATAAGAGATCTTTCTTTCTTACAGCTGCATAGTACTCCACTGTGTATATGTACCACAGCCTTTTTATCCATTTGTCTACTGATGGACATTTGGGCTGTTTCCAGATCTTAGTTATTATAAATAGTGCTGCTACGAACATGGGGTACATATATTCTTTCTGATTGGTGTTTCAGGCTTCTTAGGATATATTCCTAGTAGTGGGATCACTGGGTCAAATGGCAGTTCTATTTCTAATTTTTTGAGGTAACACCATGGTGTTTTCCATAGTGGCTGCACCAGTCTGCATTCCCACCAGCAGTGTACTATAGTCCCCTTTTCTCCACACCCTCGCCAACACTTGTTGTTTGATAATTTGTTGATGGCGGCCATTCTGACAGGTGTGAGGTGATACCTCATTGTTGTTTTAATTTGCATCTCTCTGATGATTAGTGATGTTGAGCATTTCTTTATATGTCTCTTAACCATTTGTATGTCCTGTTTGGAGAGGTGTCTATTTAGTTCCTCTGCCCCTTTTTTAATTGGGTTCTTTGTTTTCCTTTTATTGAATTGTATGAGCACTCTCTATATATTGGAAATTAACCCCTTATCTGATATATCATTGGCAATGATGCTCTCCCATACAGTGGGTTGCCTTTCCATTTTGATGATTATATCTTTTGCTGTGCAGAAGCTTTTGAGTTTGTTGTAGTCCCATGTGTTCATTTTTTTCTTTGTTTCTGTTGCCTTAGGTGATGTATCAGTGAAAATTCTGCTGCGTATGATGTCTGAAATTTTGTTGCTTATAGTTTCTTCTGGGATTATTATGGATTCATGAGCCACATTTAAGTCTTTTATCCATTTTGAGTTTATTCTTGTGTATGGTGTAAGTTGATGGTCTAGTTTCATTTTTTTGCATGTAGCTGTTCAATTTTCCCAACACCATTTATTAAAGAGGCTGTCTTTACTCCACTGTTTGGTGCCAGCTTTGTAGCAGACATTAATACTAAGCACTGAGAAGATAAGATGATCATATATGACCTTCACTCTCAATAAACTCAAGAAACAGTAGGGGAGACAGGCATGGACAAAAGTGGGTGCAGCAGTGGTGTACACTTCAACAAAGGCATGTACAGGGCACTGCAGGAAATACAGTACCCAATTCTACTCACGGGGTGGGAATCAGGAAGGCTGCTTGACCTGAATCTTCAGAGAAAAAGGAACCTCTTGACCAAGGGATTTTGGAAAATGTTAGTAATCACTACTGGCAAACCAGAAGTTGCACTTTTGGATGATGAAATATCTGTGGGCTTGAGTTTACTTTGTTAAAAATTGCTCCTAACAGCCCATATGGTTTTGTTAAGGGAAGGCCATAGTAAGTGTTTCCTGCTATAAGACTAATGGCACAAAACAATGTTTGCCACAATCACATTTTCAGGGGCAGATTATTTTATATATTTGCCTGAGGGGTAAATGTACTTCCTAGTCCAGCAGACTCTCCCTGTGTCCTGTGTGTCTATAGGGCGGATGTCAGGGAGTTCACAGTTTGACACCGGCTGAACCAGGATGGCTTAAACCTGCATGAAACCACCTGCAGGACCAAACTGATAGTTCACCCTGTTTGACGTCATGGCCTTGAAATCAAATTTGCTTACCCTCTTTTTTTATTGTTAAATACACTCTGGTTATTGTTCTGTTGTTTAGGTAAGAGGGAAGATAAAGAGCCTCTATCCTGAAAACACTGAGTTATAAACCATCTCATAGCAGCTACAGACCAACCATCCAAATGCCCTTTTGGCAACTGGTAAGAATCGAAACTCAGTGCCAAGCAGGTTGCCCAACTTGTTAAGGCTGATGTTGGTAGATGACTTCTTAAAGTATTTTTCCACTCTCTTTGGCAGGGATGAAGGGAAATGTGTTTAGTTAGAAAGGTCAAGAAAATCAAGGTCTCCTGGATCTACCCCAACGTGCCCCATGGCAAAATGTCACTGACCTAGATTCTGTGCCGAATCAAGAAGATTAAGAGACGCTGACTCAGTTTTCACGTTGCCTTTACTTTCTCTTTTTACCTTTGAATTGCTTGGGTTACTGCAGATGCTAAGAAACAGATGCTAAGAAACATTGTGTAAAGACTTGGTATGAGTCGCCCAATTGCTCCATGAAGAACCCTTGAAATGAAATTTGAGGCTGAGCCTGGGATACTCTTAGGTAGTATCAGGCGTAGATTGGACTTTTTTCCATTTTGAGGAAATTTAGCTAAAACAAATGTCATTGTACCCAGTGGTAGCTCTGAGAGCCTGAAGCCACCTCGGGGCTGGGGTGACGAGGTCAAGATGGGCTAGGAGGAATGGCTCATGTGAGCTCGGGAGGGGCGGGAGCCGGCTGAGGCGCATGGGCATCCCGGGCAGGACAGCAGTTCAGACCCCTTCAAAGAAGCAGCCTAGGACACTAATACAAAATAATATGGAACGTAAACTGTAATTGAAGAAACAAATTTTAATTAAAAAAAAAAAAGCAGTCTGCCTCGGAGAAGAGAAATGGAGCTGGTCTATCACCACCAACAGCCTCTCCTCTCTGTCCTGGGCAGGTCAGCTCTGGATCCAAACTTGCAGACGTCACTGGCGTGCCAACATCCAAAGGCAGCCTGGCACTTATTACCTGTTGTTACCAGAGCACACTCCTTGGAATTTCACACCCTACATCAAGCATCTTATTGCTACTCACAGTACTGAGAGGAGTCGCAGTAACTCAGACGTTCTCCACGTCACTGCGTTTCTGGGGGGCCTCAGCGCCCCTCATGGAGGCTGCCCTGGGGGAACAACTGGCCTGCCATCCTTGCGTGCTTAGGGGAGAACCAGCAATGCCCAGGAAGAACAGGCAAGATGCCTGCTCTGAGTCTGCCTGTGGGCTCAATTGCTAGAGAGATGGGGTCTCTGAGGGCTCGGAGGGCCAGCTGGGCATGGCTGGGCACGGCTGCAAGCTGAGTCTTGAGAACAAAAGGGCAGCCAGGAGGTTGAATCAGACAAACTCTGGCTCTGAGGCTGGGCTCACCAAACAATGGTCCCGTTGTGCTAAGTGCGGTGAAGTACAACATTTTAAAATGTAATAAAAATATACATTTTAAAGACATGTGAGCCCTGACATTCAGAGCTTCTCACATTGGTGACAAACTCTTCTGTGTTAAATTTTGGCCTTTGACATCAGGGCACTTTTCTACTTTCCTGACCCTCTCTCCTTCGTTACCCAACACATGTTCATAGAGCATCCGCTCTGTTTCAGCACAGTTCTAGGCACTGGAGGTGGGACAGTGAGGAGGAGAAGCCCACTCTCTGCTCTCGGACACTATGTTCCAGTGAAGGGACAGACAAAAGCAAAGACATAAGTATATATTATAATATAATATGCAATATATAATATACTGCATTATATTTACATATTTTTTAAGGAGGTGCTGAGTCTCTTCCCTGGCGAGGAGGGAATGAGTAGCCAGAGAGAGGTGTCCCTTGCATACTGAGCCCTCTCAGGCTTAGAGCATGGGCTAGGGAGCAAGTGTTCCCTTCAACAGGAGCCGCACAGTATGCAGGGAGTGTGGGTTGATCAGAGGGAGACACCTGTGCCCTCGGTGAGGGTCACTGCAGTGTTCCTATTCCCTCAGGCTGACCTTATATAGACTGAAGGTCCATTCCTTTTTTTCTTCTTTTAATTGATTTTTTTTTTTTTTTTTTTTTTTTAGAGAGAGAGAGAGAAAGAGAGAGGAAAGGAGAAAAGAGAGAGAGAGAAAGAGAGAAATTTTGTTCTTCCACTTCTTTATCATTCATTGGTTGATTCTTATATGTGCCCTGACCAGGGATCGAACATGCAACCTTGGTGTATCAGGACCATGCTCTAACCAACTGAGCTACCTGGCCAGGGCCTGTCCTGAAGGCCCATTTCCTGAGCATGGTTGGGCTGCAGAGAACCATGCCAGCAGTCAGGGCAGCTCCCACTCGGGGCTCCTGTCCCCATCTGACTGCTTGTATTCCCGTTAACTCTGGATGTCGGTTGTAGAAACATGTGGGGCTTCTCCATCAGGGAGGACGTTGTGCTGGATGGCAGAGTCGTCCTCATAGCTCGTGAAGTGACAATGACCCTGGTCTTCTGCTCAGCTGGAGGGACTTCATCTCTGGTGACTGGCTGGTGAGCTCTGAGGGATTCGGGGGAAGGAGATGGGGTGAGGAGGAGCAACATAACTAGATGGAATTGACACACAGTAAAGGGCACAGGGAGAGACTGCTAATGAGTCTGGAGCTACTTTTGGGGGGTTGATGAAAATGTTCTGGAATTAGAGAGTGGTAATGATTGTACAACTTTGTGAATATATTAAAACCATGGCACAGTATCATTTTCAAGGGTAAATTTTATGGTAATTACATCTCAATGAACAAAAACAACTCCCAATCCAGCAGAAAGTGGTCATCTGACTTGAGCTCTTACGTTCTGCCTATCACACCACAGACGCCTCCTAATTTTGTTATATTACCTATCTCCCATTAAAGAAAAGCATCATCAAATCAAAACCATCAGACTAAGACTTCCCCAGGGTTTCCAGGGACCGCCGGCTCCACTTTTACTGTGGGCTCAGTCACTTGATCCTGGGTCAGGTAAAAATAAAAGCATAACAGGAAGCCGGGCCATCGCCGTACACGAGAGCACACACGAGCGTTACTGCAAGAACATGCTTCTGAGCCTTTGCTGTGATGAGTGAGGGGAAAGAAGGCAAGTGGGGTCACAGTGCTGATGAAGGTGAGCGCTGAATTATGTTCCCCAAACCTCTGAATCCTGGAGTGGCCCGAGACAGGCTGCGATTAGAGTCAGTAACCCCACATCGCAAACACAGGCGGCAGGACAAGCTTGAGAGGAGAGAGCAGAGAAGGAGGCACGCTGTGCAGAGGTGACACGTCTGTTGGGGCACGAGAGGGTCTTCTCACTGCCTCCTACAACCGCAGTAATCCCTGTAACCCAATGGGGCACGGAGCCTCACAACCGTCACCCCCAGAATTACTGGGAAATTAGGGCAAGGAAACTTGTGGCTAAGCCAGCTACCCCCGTAAGACCTAAGGGAAGCCACGTCCCCTCCCTGAACCCCAGTTTCCTCATCTTTATGGTGGGGATATTAACAGTTCATTCGGCGGGGGTTGTCACGAGGGTTGGAAAGCTGCCACCGGTGCACACTGCCCGCACAGCAAGAGGTCAGCGCCAGCAGCTCTTCCCGGCGGTGAGGTCGCGGGGATGCCGGGGCCTGACAGCAGCCGGAGACACTGCCAACAGAAGCGCTTCGTGGCTCTTAGAGACGCACTGAACACGCTCCTGTTCTATGGCCTAGCCTGGTGGGCTGTCGATGGTCTTAGACGGCACACATACACGAAAAGAGGTGCACAAAAGCAAAACAGGACAGAGCCTCCCAGAGCTGCTTTCCAGAGAGTTCTGTCTCCTGCCTTGCCTTTTTTTTTTTTTTAAATCCTTAGCCAAGGATATGTTTCCATTGATTTTCAGACAGAGTTCGAGGGAGGGGAGGAGGGAGGAAGAGAGAGAGAGAGAGAGAGAGAGAGAGAGAGAGAGAGAGAGAGAAACATCTATGTGAGAGAGATACATTGATTGGTTGCCTCCTGCATGACCCCATCCAGGGCTGGGGACCAAACCACAATCAAGGTACGTGCCCTTGGCCAGAACTGAACTTGAGACTGGTCCATCAGCCAACGCTCCAACCACTGAGCCAAACCGGCCAGGGCTTCTGGCTTGTCTTTTGCAATAGCAAGCCAAGCCGGCTCCTGACATACTGACTACCCTGCTCCCCAATCCTGTTATTTCAGGAGATATTCCAGGTTCCCTGCTGCGACATTGGCGGCCTTTCAGAGGCTGGCCCAGTTCACTGCCTGGCCTTCCTCCCGCAGCTCCTTCCCATGGGGGGCTCTCCGCCTTTCTCTTCGTGTGCCCCGCGTGTTACCCTACGTGCCTTAGCCAAGCCAAGGCCTCTGCTCAGAGTGCCCTTCCCCTAACCCAGCATCTCCCACTTATCCTTGAAGGTCTATTTCAAATGCTGCTTCCTGGACAAGCTGCTTCACTCACCCAGCCCTTGTTAGTTCCTCCAACCACCATTTACAGACTAGGTGCTAGAAGCCCCATAGGATGGGAGAATTCTGCAGTGAAATAACTTAAGGCCTTGTGAGAAACAGAATTGCAGACACTGAGGTCCCTTATCAACAAAACAACCTTATTTTTCTTTTTGCACTTAACTAAAATAATAGGAGTACCCTTACTAAACCATCAGTAATATTTTTGCACACGTGAACTAATTCCTTAGAAGTGTTTTAAAATCTGCCTCCATTGCAGTATTAATGATAGGCTTATGCTTATGTATACATTTATTTTATATGCATAACTAGAGGTATTTTGTTTTTCTTGTCTGATTTTATGACTTGAAGCTGGTGACTGCTGTCAACAGCACCCATTTTGTCCCAGAAGCCCACTTAAATGTACGCCTTAGCTCTCTTCCTTCTCACAAGTGGGGAGTGTAGTTAAATGACAGGGTTTACTCTTCCTCGCCATTCTTTCTCCATCCCCAGGGTGCTTTGTAAATACCTTAACCATACCTTTTTCTCCAGCAAACTTTTTGTTTTTCCTAATTATATCCAAAGTAATGTGATTCTCTGATTGCTGAGAAGGTATGTAGAAGGAAATATGCAAATCCCGAAATTTGGCAAAAGGAAAATGCATCACTAGGATGTAATTACCTTAATTATCTCAAACAAGATAGAGAAATGCTCATTGAATTAAGAGCAAGTTAAATAGAAGAATCTATCTCCCTGCTCTTTGAGGATAGGGCAATAATTTACCCAGCTCTATGTCCAGTGCAGGGCCTAGTTCGCTGTAGATTCCCAGAGAGGAATGAACAAACACATTTGTAAAATAAAGTGAGATGACTAAAGTGCAGGATGAACTTAGGCCTGAAGAACTCTAGTAATGACTGCTGTTTTTATTTGATTCAGAGCAGGAAGAACTGTAAAAGCACGAGCCTGTTTGGGATAGATGATGTAATGTTTATAGGTGAAAAAGAGAAAACACAACTGTTTTTTGACTTTGCCATTCTATCAAGGTCACCTTGATAGAATCTGCAGAATGAAAAACAAGACCAGGAAATGGAAGCTCAGGATAGGGGAAAAGAATGGTAGAAAAACACCCTAGCTGTTTTGAATGAGTTCATATCCTGGTTCAGGCAAATTACATTCAAATAGACTAGAATGCCTGTCAATCATCTCTGAGGAATTATGGGAAAGAGGAAAGTCCTGAAAGATTGGAGACAGGAAAACACTACCCTAATTGTCCAAAAAGGAAAGAAGGTAGAGTCTAAAAACTGTGCAACTGTTAAATGAATGCTTTGTGAACTTAGCCCAGCAGGTAGAAATTCATCAGAAGCCTGCAGTGGTTCACTGTAAGTCATGTGCAGTGGGCTTAACTTCCCTTTTAAATAGGACTGTGGGCAGGGCAGACCAGTGGTATGCAACACGCATATTGTGTTTGGATCATAAGAGGGCATTAAAGATAATTTCATAATAGTTTTAGGACAAGATGAAGACATGCTGACTGAATTAGAGAGAATTACACTCATTTGCAACTTTGTGAAAGATGGAAACTAAAACATTATTGACTGAAGAATGGATGACAGATTGGAAGATTTTTAGATGCATTCTATAGAGCTTTGATCTTGAACAGCCATGTTCAATGTTCATATCCATGACCTGGATTCACACTGTAGATCTTATTAAATGTGAGGTTTATGTAAAAAATGAATGATGGCCCTGGCCGGTTTGGCTCAGCGGTTAGAGCGTCCGCCTGCGGTCCGGAGAGGCCCGGGTTCGGTTCCCGCTAAGGGCATGTACCTTGGTTGCAGTTTGTCCCCGGCCCTGGTTGGTTGGGAGGGTGGCAGCCACTCGATGTGTCCCTTTCACATCGATGTTTCCCTCTCTCTCTCTTCCTCTCTCTCCCTCCCACTCTGTCTGTACAAAAAATGGAAAAATGTCCTCGGATGAGGATTAAAAAAAAAAAAAGAATGATGTCAGTTTTATGGTAGAATTAGGACCCACAATAATTTCAGCAAGGTGTAATAGTGGCCTCATTTCAACAGGGTGGAATGCATGAATACAAATGTAAAAGTCTTGCAGTCAGGTTTGTTTTTTTGTTTTTGTTTTAATCCTCACCTGAGGTTATTTTTCTGTTTATCTTCAGATAGATTGAGAGAGAAATAGAGGGAAAGAAAGGCAGAGAGAGAGAGAGAAAAACATCGACATGAGAGGGACACATCGACTGGTCGCCTCCTGCATGACCCTGACCAGGGCCAGGGACAAACCACAACCAAGGTACATGCCCTTGACTGGATTGAACCTGAGACTCATTGGTCCACGGGCTGATGCTCTAACTGCTGAGCCAAACCAGCCAGGACTTGCAGTCAGGTTTTAAGCATTAACTGTCTTATAGAGGGTGGGAGACATGAGGCTTGAGAGCAGTGCATGGATGAGTGAGTTAGAGGTTTAACTGACAACTCGCTCCAGGAGAGGCAGCAATATGTTCTGGCTACTAAAAAACTAAATTTAAACCTAAGAGCCCTGACCAGTTTGGCTCAGCGGTTAGAGCGTCGGCCTGCGGTCCAGAGAGACCCGGGTTCGGTTCCCGCTAAGGGCACGTACCTCGGTTGCAGTTTGTCCCCGGCCCTGGTTGGTCGTGCAGGTGGTAGCCACTCGATGTGTCCCTTTCACGTCGATGTTTCTCTCTTTCTCTCTCTTCCTCTCTCCCTCCCACTCTACCTGAACAAAAAATGGAAAAAATGTCCTCGGGTGAGGATTAAAAAAATAAATAAATAAATAAACCTCAGAATCTTGTTGGAAGTATTACTCTTCAATAACCAGAAAATAATGAATGACATTTTAAAAATATAGGAGTATGTATTTGTTTTGCAGGGCAGACATCTGGAACATTGGGTTCCAGGGACTTGGACACACTGGACAGGGACTTGGACACACTGGAGGACATCCCAGAGGCAGCCACTAGGATGCCCTGGGGCCCTGAATGCACCTTCTGAGGAATTGTTGGTCATCCTGGGAATGTTTAGCTTCTAAAGGAGAAGACCTATGGGAAATGAGAGATACATTCATGAATCTGAGTAAGAAGAGAGGGAGAGGCAGCAGTGGGGTCAGGGCAGGGAGGACGTGCTTGAGATGCTGCGAATCTCACAGGGTGGGGAGAAGGCTAGACAATCATGACAGGACCGGCTTCCATGGCAGCAGGGACTGGAGGACCAGAGGCATGGACTACACTGAAGTCTGGAGAAGAACTAGGTCTTAACTCGGGAGGTCAGTATAAACACCAAGTCTGGAGGGGATGGAGCAAGGGGTCGTGGTACAGGCCGTAGAGCCAAGTCCAGTGGACATGGGACCAGAGCAAAGTGGGTGGGAGCAGGAGAGGGTGTTGGGGACAGTCTGGGCCACCTTACGAGCTAAATGGGTGGGATGCATGGGTGTTGTGCTAGACTAAAAGACCAGCAGTGGGACAGACATCTATAGGGAGAGAGTGACTTCTGACCAAGAGACAGATAGCAGGGCCTGCTCTGTGTCCGTGTGGGGGGATGGTGGCAACTGAAAGGATGAGATGTGAGGGAGCAGCGAGTTAATTACTACTTGACAGTCAGACAAGAGAAATGAGATCATCCCTGGGAGTGGAGATGGTGACTAGTGCTCACGAGCTTTGAAGCCAGAGTGACTCAGTATTGAATCCTGGCACTGCCTCATCAGCTGTATCCTCAGGCAAGTTTCTTTTTTTTTATCCTCACCCGAGGACATTTTTCCATTTTTTGTTCAGGTAGAGTGGGAGGGAGAGAGAGGAACAGAGAGAGAGAGAGAAACATCGATGTGAAAGGAACACATCGAGTGGCTGCCACCCGCACAACTGACCAGGGCTGGGGACAAACTGCAACCGAGGTATGCGCCCCTAGCGGGAACCGAACCTGGATTTCTCAGGACCGCAGGCCGACGCTCTAACCGCTGAGCCAAACCGGCCAGGGCTCAGGCAAGTTTCTTTAGCTCCCGAGCCTCTCTGTCCTCTTCAGTGCAAAGGGGATAATGATACTCACTCTCCCGTTGTCAGGATAAGAGGGTTCTCAGTGCCTTGCCTCTATGTTCTCCTTCTTTCCTTTTCATTTATTTTCTCCACTGTGATAGGCTGGCTGCAACTGAATGCAGGGTCAGGAGCAAACACCCCCACAGGAAAATCTGACAAAGAGGTGGGACCAGGGTTGACAGCTCTGTGGCTGGCAGGTCATGGCCACCAGCTATCTTTCCTGGGCTGTTATTTCAAGAGACTATCTGTAGGGATGGGGATTAGTGGATGGAGGATTTGTAACCTTGTGATAATGCATTCTCGCAACCTGGCCAGCCTAGGATCAAAGTGTGTGTGTGGACAGACAGGTTTGACTGGAAGGCAGTAAAACAACCTTGGGTGCATATGGATGCTTCATTTGCATGTGTATAAGATAAGACATGTCAAATGTTGGAACACCACCTTGAGTGGCTAATGAGTTGTAGGACTCAGGAATGTCTGGGTTTGTTATTTTTCAGCTTTGAAGTCTCTTTCTGCCATAAAAAGCGAGAGGCAAGGCTAGGCTGTATGGTTTGCAGAGATGCCATCTCAAGGAAATAATTTACATAAATCCACATGTAACTTGGGGAACCAATCTGCAAATAAATTGGGCTGCATCCAGAGATCTGGAGCATTTGCTCCCTTGCGCTGCTCCCCCTCACTCCTACCAGTGTGTGCTTGTAGTTCATTGCTTGGCGCCGACCCCCAGCAGGCTGAGAGAGATGGCAACTATCCTGTTGACCCAGAGATGGAATATAGTCTTCAGCAATGTGATGACTGTACCTGACAAACCCCTTCCCCTCAAAGAAACTACCAGGAGCTCCCGGGAGTTAGTTCAAACGGGATTTGTCTGTCTTTTTTATTCACTGGGCGAGGTGTCTCTTGACACTAACCATATTCCTCTTATTAGCAAACATGTAGGCCAACTTTCGTGCCTTTCTCACATCCCCTTTCTTTTCAGACATCCATGCATCCCACCCACTCAGCCCATAAAATGGCCCAGACTGTCCCCAACACCCTCTCCTGCTCCCACCCACTTTGCTCTGGTTCCATCTCCACTGGACTCCCAACTCTCGGTTCTGTGGCTTATACCATAACCCTTGCCCCATTCTCTCCAGACTGGTGTTTATACTGACCCCTGTGAGTTCACAGCTAGTTCTTCTCCAGACTTTAGGCATCTATTCTGCTCTCCTCCACTCATGAATAGTCTTGGTTCATATTTTTAAGAATGCCTTGGAAATATATACACACCTTTTCAAAATAAGTAAACATACATTTGAAATGATGAAGACACAAAACCATAAGTTCAAACATAGATGCAGAGGTCACCTCTCCCAGCATGAGTGGACACACCCCAGCAGCCTGGTAAGTACTGCATTAATGATACAAAGCTTCCCTCTCATCTCATACAAGCTTTTGGTCTTCCATTTGGGGGCAATACAGAGCAAGACTGCTTGTACATGAAGTCATAAAATCACCCCCGACAACAGTTAGGCAAGGTTTTAAAAAATTATTTGGAGCCCTGGCCAGTTTGACTCAGCGGTTAGAGTTAGCCTTTGGACCAGAGAGTCCCGAGTTCAGTTTCCACTAGGGGCACGTACCTCAGTTGTAGTTTGTCCCCAGCCCTGGTTGGGGTTGTGTGGGTGGTGGCCACTGGATATGTCTCTCTCACATCGATGTTTCTCTCTTTCTCTTCTTTCCTCTCTCCTTCCTGCTCTATCTGAGGATAAATGCAAAGGTGTACTCGGGTGAGGATTAAAAAAAAAAAAAAGAAATTATTTAGAGAAGCACGGAGAAAGCTAACTGGATTCTAGGCAGTGTGGGCATTCCTGGAGCCAAGAATGCAGCCACACTAACCCTGGGGAGCAACAGCACATCACTAAGCCTGACCCTGGGTGTCTGGTGGTGAGCTTGGGGCCTGGCTGAGGGCAGGACCTGCGGCACTGGTGGGTGGATGGATACCCGTTTGACCACCTTCTCTACAAGTCACAGATCTGACCACTGGTGTGTCATTATGGGTTATGGTTAGACACAGCAACCCCTATATCACACTTCCTCTAACCTTCTAACACAAGCCCTATGATACTCCTACCAATGTTCTCCTTAAATTGTGGAAAAGGCACCTTGTTCCCCTAGGTATGTCCTGTCTCCTCGTGAGCTCGGCTTCTTAAGAGATATACCAGTTCCCTTTCAATATAGTTCCCAATTCTTTTCAGCCACTTGGAGAGGGTTTCCGTGCTTCGTTCCTTGGTTGAGACCCCCATGTTAGACCAGGGCTAACATGACAGCATTTGCTGGAAGGAAAAGGGGGTCTGAGCAGAGAGGAAGGGGCAGCGCTGGAAGGTGCCTGCAGGAAAGCTGCTTTGACCGAGGCAGCACATGAAAGGATTTTAAGTAGCTGAGGTGTGAACAGAGGTGGGATTTATTCATTAATTCAAAGTTTGATAATTGTTCCTTCGTTCCATAATTTAAACATGTGGGAACAGGGCTTCACAACCACCGCTGGGAACGCTTTGTATTTTATTCTCATGTTTATCATGTCTCAGCTCAGCAGAGAGAAAATAGCTCATCAGTGACTTTAATATTAAAATGTACAGAGGAAAACAGGAATCATATTTGGCTGGAGCAGAGAACATACGATAATGAGAGAAATGTGAGTAAATTACTCTGACATTGACTCAATAATTCTGAGGCCCAAATGAATCATTTGTAGAGGCCAAATAATAATACACAGGACATTGTCCCAAACACCGGGACAAATCTGACATTCTGTAATAGCTCTCTTTGTCATTTATGGTCAAAAACAAGAGCTTTGGAACATGTGATTTTATTGCTGAAATCAATAAAGGCTGGCCTCAGGCCAGTGCTCAGAATAGCTGTTGCAATTATCTGGCAGATGGAGAGATTATTGCCCCAAGCCTCCTGGGCTCACCCTTATTCTCTTGTCCCAGACTCAAACCTGGCCCCCAACCTGCCACCTCCCACTCCTGTCCAGATCACCCTTTCCTTCCCCATGTTTACTGAGGGGCTTCCCCAGGGCCGACCCAGCACCTCCACACCTTGGTGTGAAGTATCTTGGGCTCTCTCTTTCTCAAATACCAAACAAAAACAAAACAAAAAATATATATTTTTCCATGCTCCACAGCACAGGCTGAGTCATAAAGGCCTCCTGTCATTTCAGGACTTCCCTCTGCCACGTGGGAAAGGATTTCAAGCTTGACTGCGTACTGACGTCTGCTGCCGCCTTCACTACGGTGTGCGGGAGCCTCCTGGCGCTGGGGGGTAGGGTAAGAGCCCTGGCAGTGGAGGCTGAAGGTTAAGGTCCTCTCCATTCATGGCAATGAATGGGCTGTGTGAGTTGGGCAAGACCCTGTACTTCTCTGGGCCTCGTGTCTCCATCTGCGTTGGTCTGGGATGGGGTTGGATCAGGGGCTTTCATACCCTTCTGCAGAGATGCTTAAGGCATCTGCACACTCACTGAAATATTCAAGGGTCTTTAAACAGTAATAAGATAGTGAGAATAATCGAATAGATTGTATTCTCATTTTAACCATAGGAGAGATGGGCATGTTAATTTGTAGTTCCATGTGAGCTTATTCTGTAACCTTGGAAAAAATCTTGTCTGGACATTCCCATGTATATATTTAAATATCCTGTGGATGTGCACTGACCTGGAGGGTGGCCGGTGCTCTCTGGCCTTGCCTTAAAATCAGGGCCGTGCATTAGCAGAGCTCGTGTGCCACCCCGCCTCAAGGCTTGCCATGCTCAGCTGCGTCGGCTGGAACACACTCCTGCAGAGTAATTCCACTTGTGCAATGAGTAGTGACTGCCAGACATGCTGCAGTATGAAAATATTGTTGTAATTTAAGCAGTTGTGTGTTCTGGGTGCTTATTGACACATATATATAATCTTTAGCCTTTACGGACAGCTTAATCAAGGTGTCCCTAAGATTGACAGAAGATTGTTAAAAGACTGGAACCATTAAGTTACCTGTGTGGCAGAGTTGTCTTGAAACCGAGCAACCCAAACAACAAGTCATTGTAGATGACAGAAAATGTAATTTCATCCCCACAGCCTCTCTTCCTTTGGCTCCAGCTAGAGGGAAACAGTGTTTGCCATGGCCCTTGAGGTCTAGCTCACAGCCAAGACAGACAGACAGCGGAGGAGACTGGAGGCAGCCGGTATGTGCTGTGGGACTGAACTCGTTAGTACTTAGGTTTGGCCTTTGCAGGGACTCACGCTGCACGCTGAGCTGATTCACATCTTCCGTGCCCCCCCCCCCCCCCCCCCCCCCCCCGGAGAAGTGTAGATTGAGCTCCTGGGAAGGGAAGTTGAGGGAGAAAGCAGTCTGAGTCTCTGACGCTGTCCTTGTGGATCTTCATATTTGTTACTACTGACTGATAACAATCACAGCAACTCTCTCTGATCCAGCACTTTCCGGTTACGGATTTAACCAGGGTGTGGAAACGTTATGTGGCTGCTATTCCGTACAAAAGACTTTGCAGATGTCACGTCCTGGTGGGCAGAGGCTGCCCATTCAGCACCCTACCCTCTCCTAGCACCTGACCCCAGTGCTCAGCACAGTAAACCCCTGCAGAGATGGGGCCCAGAAAAGTGCACTAAAAAACAAAATCTCCACTAGTAATTTTGTTGTAATACAATCAGTGTTGAGACTCACTTCCAAGTACCTAAGAGGTGATCAATTAATTTTTCTTGAGCAATTTAATAAAGATTGAATGTGCAGTGACCACAGAAATGTGCCCCTCAGATCTCCTGCTGGTGGGAGGATAATTAGCTGGTGGCCCCAGCTGTGGCCTCTTTGGATCCACCACTGTGTTTGCACAGGACCATGCTCCTGTGGGCTGCTCCCAGCCTGTGGCAGTGTGTGTGTGGGGGTGCGGGGCGGGGGGGAGTACTCAGTGAGCCCCATTGCTTTGAGATGCAGGATCCCTCTGATGGGCAGCTTTGGCTTGACAACACCCTACCTGCCTGTTATAGGCTGAATTTGTGTCCCTCCTAATTCAGATATCGAGGTCCTAACTAGTAATTTAGTGTCTTTAAAGGAGGTAATTTAGTTAAAATGAGGTCATTGTGGTAGGCCCTGATCCAATATGACTGGTGTCCCTATCAGAAGAGATGAGGACACAGACCTGCACAGAGGGAAAATGATGCGCAGATACTAGGAGTAGACAAAGCCAATCCTGCCAACATTCAATCTTAGACTTTGAGTCTCCAGAATTATGAGAAAATTTCTGTTGCTTAAGCCACCCAGTACACCGTCCTTTGTCACGGCTGCCCTAGGAAACACCTGTCAGCCTCACTGAAACGTTCCCAGAACCGTGCTGCTGCGGAGACTCTGCCCCCCCAGCCCTCCGCGCGCCCCTCTCCTGGCGCAGGAGCGCGCACACCTGCTTTGGGGCCTGAGGCCTCCCTCCCCCTCCTCGGGCTCCGCCTCCGCTCCTCCTCGCAGGTGTTTTCCTAAATCAACCTCTTGCATATCTAAGTCCATCTTAGTCCTGCTTAGTATCTGCTTCTCAGAGGGCCCAAAGTACCACAGATGTGAAGAAAAAACTTCTTTGCAAATGTAATGTCTTCCCGAGATAGTTGTAATTCCTGTAGATAAATTCTACTACTAGGTGATAGATTTTTTTTCAGAAAAACAAGCTCAAATTTCTTTTGGATATAAGTCCCACTTGCCAGTATAGACAGGTTTTCTGCCCTGACCGTGATTCCTGCCCTGATCCTCTGGGCTCCACAGCTGTCTTGGGCTGCTCGGGACGGAGGATGGGGAATGGCCCCCACCTGGTGGAATGATAGCACGCCAGAACTGGAAGGGACCCCGAGATGATCACCCGAGTCCCGCCCCTCACCTCACACCTGGGGAGACAGCGCCCAGATGAATAAGTGTCCAGTTGACTCACCCAGCGTCACGTAACTGACAGAAGTTGCAATTGGCAGTTCTAGGGATGCATCTCTCAGCATGAACCAGAGACTATTATTTAAAATGATGTATTTGGATAACATTATGAGTTACTAGTCACTTGTGCTGGTTATCTCTGGTCCTAGGAATGAAACACTGACTTTCTGGCCACACATGTGACCACAAGGAAAGATGTCTTTCTCCCTTTCACCAACACCTGGGGCTATTGTAGGTATCAAGCTCTGCGGCATGAGAGTGGGTTGACTTTTTACAAGCTGTCACAGAGGATAAGGCCGCTCAGTAACTGAGGCCACGACGTACCCATACAGAATCACAAGGCCGCCTTGGGCTGGCAGCAAACTGGACAGAGTCTGCCTCTCCGTCCTGTGTCTCCGGCACATCGCATGTGCCCTCACCCTTGTCAGCTCGAGGTAGAGCTGGAAACATTGGGCAGAGGCTTGGCTTGAGTCCAAGGCCCCACACCATTCCGATTTCTTAAAAATCATTGTTAGTGAATGGTTTGTGCTGTTAATATGGGAATGATCTTAATTGTTAGTGAAATGGAGCCTCCTCTACCTTCTCACACCTCTCTGAAGCAGGAGGCCAATTTAGAGCAGAGTCACAGGATGAAAAAATCCACAGTCCCTGGGTTAAAAGAGGCCTCAGGGCCCAGACAGTTTCTTCTAAAGCATCAACAGTTTTGTCGGCGATGATGGGGCAGAGCCCGTCTCCCAAAGGAGGGGTCCGGTCACAGTGATAAAAGCTTACCAATAAAAACAGACAGCTGCCTGCCAGCTGTAGTTTGTCAGTTCAATTTTTAATAAATATTGCATAAAAGCCCTGGGCAGTGTAGCTCTGTGGTTTGGCTTCCATTCCTGGTCAAGGTCACTTCCCTGGGTTATAGGTTCGATCCTTGGGCTTATAGGGGCATGACTGGGAGGTGACCATCAATGTGTCTCTTCTACATTGATGTTTCTCTCTCTCTCTCTCTCCCTCACTCTCTCCCATTCACTCTTTCTAAAATATATATATATATCTCCTTAGATGAGGATTAACAAAAAAATTGCATAGCCCTGGCCAGTTTGGCTCAGCAGTTAGAGCGACAGCCCGCAGAAGGGGGAGTCCCAAGTTTGATTCCCACTAAGGGCACATACTTGGTTGTAGTTCATCTATGGCCCCGGTTGGGGTTGTGTGGGTGGCAGCCACTCAATGTGTCTCTCTTACATCAATGTTTCTCTTTCTCTTCCTCCTTCTTTCCCTCCCGCTCTATCTGAAGATAAATGCAAATATATATATATTATTTAACTGGTGGTTGAGTTTTTGGTCCCCCCTCAAATTTCATACCTGAGGCAAGTCCCAGCTTTGAGAAACCTATCGCTTTTTGTCCGGCACTTATCCCCCTTTTCCTGGCTACCACACGCCAAGTTTCCTTTGTAAACAATCCCTGTCTCTATTCTTAGCTGTGTGGTTTGGGTGGAACTACGCTACCCCCAGCTGGAGGAAGGGGCGGCGATTGGCTTAGACCAGACACACATTCCTTCCCCACAGGATGGTTGGTTCAAGGGTGAGCAATTAAGCTAAATGAAGCAATTACTAAGGTGGCGGGGTTATTAGGACTTCAGCTGAGAATGAGGAAATGCAGTCACTTTCTCCTTCTTGGGTTTGTGGTGTGAGGCTGAGAGGCCAGGAACTGCTGGGGCTACGGGAAGTGAGCCTGAAGGCCCAGGCCACCCTCCGGACCCTGCGGGGCTGGAGCAGGCTCAGTGAGGTCCGTAGTTACACGGTTTTGTCACTCTTTAAGAAAGTGAACAGGAATTACAAGTACACAAGTAAGTATAAACGTGAATTAACTCGAATGAGAAAAGAAGTCATAACAAATAACAAACTGAAAAGACCTGACAGATGCCATAAACATCACAAAATCCAGGTAAACAGCACACTACTTTATTAATTAGTATCGGACACACCCACCCCTAAAGTACTTCTTTCATGTTTTTGGCTGCATGCTGTCTGATCATATCTTTATATTACAATGATTTAGTCATATCATTTTTATAGAGAGGACAAAAAGATAGACTTCCTTTAGTATGGATGGTTAAAATGGGGTAGAAAAGTTTGTTTCAGCCTCATTATTTATTATTGTTAATGTCATGTAACATTTTTAGGATTACTGTCAAATATGGGCAGCTTCAACTTCATTATTTCCATGGTAAATTGATCTCTTATTTATCTTATTCCTTTCCCCAACACAGACTACCCAGTAGGTAATGCCTCGCTGCCTCTGTAAGACTGTGGCTCAAATTCCTGTTGCAGACTTTGTAAAACATAAAATGCCCTCCCCAAGATTTCTGAGAAACATGGGATGGGCTTTATATACTCCTGGTAGTTATTTTGGGGTAGCCCAGCATCTGTTCACCCTATTTCTACTGACAGTACTTTTGGTCTTCCCTCCTCTCCACTGTTAGGTCATTGAAAGGGACCCACCTCTGAAATCCTGGGTTGGAGCACATGTCCCATACTCGAGACCAGCAACACACCTCATTTCTCCTGGCCACCACCTTGGGCTCTGGGATGGGCATGAGACTCAGAGTTCTCCATAATCAATTAGTCTTTTTTTTTATCCTTACCCGAGGACATTTTTCCATTTTTTTTTCTCAGATAGAGTGGGAGAGGGAGAGAGAGAGAAAGAGAGAGGGAGAGAGAGAAACATCGACGTGAAAGGGACACATCGAGTGGCTTCTACCTGCACGCTCCAACAAGGGCCGGTGACAAACTGCAACCGAGGTACATGCCCTTAGCGGGAACCGAACCCGGGTCTCTCAGGACCGCAGGCCGACACTCTAACCGCTGAGCCAAACCAGCCAGGGCATCAATTAGCCTTTTGTTGAGACTTGGGGAAGAGATGCTTACTCTCTCCTGAGAAGGTGTGAGGTCTGAAAAAGTATTCAAAGTGTCCAAGGGATCGCAGGAGTGTGTGAGCTAGGATGAAGAGAGTGAGAAACCGGGCTAAGCCTTCTCTGCTACTTTTGTAGTATTTAGGAAAGGGGAATTCATGTTCTATTGGTAGATTGACAGATGCCAAGGGTACTGCCAAAGGAAAGGAGACTGAAAAGGAAATGAGGAAGATTAATAAAAAACTGAATTTGTTCTTTCAGAAAGAGGAAGATATCTAGCTTCTTGGCCTTTATTTTTTTATCCTCACCCAAGGACATTTTTGCATTTATTTTCAGATAGAGTGGGAGGGAGAGAGGAAGAGAGAGAGAAACATCAATGTGAGAAAGACACACCGAGTGGTTGCTATCCACATCAAGTGATTGCTATCCACACGACCCCAACCAGGGCCAGGGAAAAACTGCAACTGAGGTACATGCCCCTAGCAGGAACCAAACTGGGGACTCTCTGGTCCGCAGGCTGATGCTCTGACCACTGAGCCAAACAAGCCAGGGCACTTCTTGACCTTTAAAAGTAAGTAATGTACCTAGCCAAGGGCAAAACATCAGTGTCTTTATAGCCAAAAGGTTTCTAAATATTAGCCAATGGCTCATCTATTTCAAGTCACAGAGAATGTTCAAGTTGGGAGAGCCCTTCTTAAAAGCCAAGGTTTGGAAATACTCAGATTTCATTACTAAAAAATAAATTTTATATTCAGTGGGAGTCTGACTTGTAATTTTTATTAATCTTGCTTATTAAACCTCTCTTGCCACGGGGAATCCCCTTCTATATACAGAAATCTTGGAAAGTCAACAGAATGAGTCATGCAGCCTTATGATGTCCCATGGTACTTTCCACATTCCAATCATGATAGTCCTTTCCTCGGTCTATGTCAGTACGTTTATGACTCTCTCGTCCCCTCGAGACTTCAAGCTCCTTCAAAAAACCTTGCTTAGACTGTGTTTTCCCCAACAGCCCGGCACACAATGGGCAAGCAAGATAAGAGAGACAGATTTAGGTTTAGAATCACAATTCTTCCACTGGCTGGCTAGATATCCTCAGACAAATTATTTTTTTAAGCTTGTTTCACTGTTACTTTATTTTAGTGAACTATATTAAACTATTAATTTGGGAGAAACATCTCTGCAAATCATTATTCTCTGAATCAGGTCCCCAAGCTGCCAGCCCTTTCTAACAAGGACTCTTCTTAGACTTTACTAAAGTGGCAGGTGTTATTAGAGAGAATCTTTCTCATTTTTCAACTGCTTCACTTAAAAACATCTTAATATACTTTCTCTCTTTAGTCTCAAAAATGTGTCCCTCCTCCTTCCTCTCTACCTGTGCTCTTAATCTCATTCCCTCACGGACAAATGAGTTTAACCTTATGAAAGCTCCCAGCACGTGCTTGTTGCAGAATATACATTCGTCCCTCTGAATGAATGAAACTAAGGGAAAATGGGTGATTTCCCAACAACTAGTAAGGATAGGTGTGACAAGAATCCATGACTCTTGGACTCTTTGTCCAAGAATCTCATGTGCCAACTTTTCTTCCGTCAAGAGGAAGACACTAATGCAACTCGTCTGCCAAATCCAGTTTTCTCATACTTGACAGGAGAGCTGTATCCCATAGCAACCCCTGGCCATGTGGATAGAGCGTGATACAGAAGGAGCGTTCTGAACGTGATATACACAGCTGATTAAATATTTGAGCAATTCATTTTATAATGTGACTTCACTAAGTGCCTACCTATTGCACCAGAGCCGTCGGCAGTTAGAGGGCTCAGAAATGGACTCAGAATGCAAAGGCACACCCTTCACTGCTTAAAATAGAAAAATCACTAATGCGCCCCAAAGGACGCAAATAGAGATGCTGGGACATATGCTATTTTTTAATGACTCAGCCAGAGACAAGTTCATGTCAATCAGACTCCTTTGAGGTTGCTCAAATGTTACATGACAAGCACTTGTAAAGCATGATTTAGAACGTGTGTTCTGGTAGTAAAACCCAATGGGTGTAGCTAAGGTTGGGGTTTTCATTCATGTTAAGCTCCTAGAGAGCTTCTGAGTTGTCCATAGCAGCCTGACCTTCTCTGACGTCAATGAATTAGGTAGACTTCCTTCTAAACACATTTTTAAAAAGACTCAAGTGAGTGAGAATTTTTCATTCATGTGGAGCATATTGAGTCATGACTAGAATTCTACTTTTTTTTTTTTTAGAAAATGGAACGGAGTGGCATAAAATAGAAAATATCAGCATCCATCACAGGCAGTAAGAGTAAGGGGTGTTCCACGCAACGTTTGTTTTAATTTCACACATGAAATGTATTATGATATCAATGTATTACTTATTGTGTCATGATAAAAAAAAAATAGAAAGTCACAGGTTGAAGATTCTTTTGTTTTTAAAGTGGTTTAACCAAATGTTTATCTTTATCTATTGCCACAAATATCGGTAATAATGGAATACGGTTATAGCTCATTTTGGTAATAATACCTACTATTTGTTGGATACCTAGTACATCCTGACAGTGTGGAAGAGGCTTGATATCTCTATTCTAACATTGAGGAATCCAAGGTTTAAAACTGTTAACTGGCCCTGCCAGTGTGGCTCAGTGGTTAAGCGTTGACCCATGCACCAAGAGGTTGCCGGTTCGATTCCTGGTCAGGGCACATGCCCAGGTTGTGGGCCCGATCCCCAGTGGGGAGCATGCAGGAGGCGGCTAATCCATGTTCTCTCTCATCGATGTTTCCGTCTCTCTCTCCCTCTTCCTTCCTCTCTAAAATCAATAAAGAAAAAAAATTTTTAACCTGTTAATTGGACCAAAAAACACACACATTAATTGATACGTTCAACATCATACCACTTGCAAATATCTCACTCTAGGCTTCATCTCCCTTTCCTTATGCATCGCATTTTAATGAAAGAATAATTAAAATCTGTTCATTTGGGTTTGGAAGAGATATGGACCCTCCGGACGTGGTTGGAAATTTGCCCTGCACCACCAAGATCTGGACCTACTGGGAGGACGCTGGAAACTCGGGGGCGAAAGAGCAGATGCACAACTAACTGCCTAAAGCCCGACTCAAATGACCTGGGAGACATTCTGCCTCAACTCTGAAACCGGCACAACTGCTTAAAGACTGACTCAAATGACCCAGGAAGATGAAAACAGGAGACATTCTGCCTCAACTCTGACACCAGAGAAAGGTGCCCCTACCTTGTGCTTGGAGGAATTTCTGTCACATAAAATCTCTCAGAGCCAACTCTTAGTTTTATTTACTGAGAGAGTCGCACTACACCATGGAAAATTCTAGCCTATCTCCCTTAGTTGTTCCTGCATTCCTTAATTTAGAGCAGTGATTTTCAGCTGGTGTGCCACCAGAAATTTTAAAACACCCAACTATTTAGTCAGGGCACTGATCTCTTTTCTCTTATCAGTGGTTCTCAACCTGTGGGTCGCGCCCCCTTTGGGGGTGAAACGACATAGCAAAATTACAGCTATGAAGTAGCAACAAAAATAATTTTATGGTTGGGGGACCACAACATGAGGAACTGTATTAAAGGGTCGCGGCCTCAGGGAAGTAGAGAACAACTGCTTTAGATTGTCAGATTTAAAAAATGACAACAGGTGTGAATGAATAAAAATTATACCTTTTTTTTTGTCAGATCAGCAAAAAATAGATGTTTTGGTGTGCCTCCAAATTTTATAAGTAGTTTACATGTGCCATGAGATGAAGAAGGTTGAATATCGCTGATTTAGAGGGCTGATAAACCGCCGTCCCTAGCTCTAATCTTTCTACCTCCTCATCGACTCATGCCAGGAGGTGCCAGGGTGGGCTGACCTGTCCTGGGCTTGCTTTCCCTTAGGATGTTTCCTTCTCTTCCCCTTCTTAGCTCTGTATCACTGGGGACGAGGGTCACAGGAGCAGAGTAGGGGGCCAGCGAAGGTAGCTGACCCCTGCAGGCTTTTTTTCTCAAGTTCCCACGTCAGCTGGCTGCTACCAGTGGGAGGTACTGGTGGAAGTGATTGGTGGGTAAAGGGGGGAAGCTGGAGTAGTTCCTCACCTCCCTCTAACTCAGGGGCATCTCTGGCAGCAGCTGTCCCTCCGTGGCCCCAGCTCCTATGGGACAGGCCCTGCATGGCTTCAGATTCTCCGGCTCGCCCCTCCTCTAGGGGGCATAGTGCTTGCCTGTGGTAGTGACCTCTGAGGAGCCTCCTCACACTTTATTGATTCTTGCTTTTACAACACCTGTGTAATTTGTTCCCTGCATTCAAGTCCCACGGCTTTAAATACTCAGGGTTTCTGTTTTTCTTGTTGGTGCCTGATTAATACTGTAGGGTGGGTGGGGCACAGGCCCAGAGCCATGTTCTGAATCCTAATTAGGTTCAGCTGGAACACCTTGCTACGTGTTTACCTGATATAAATAACTACAGCTGAGTGAGTGGCTAAACAATCAATACAGTGTCTGAGAAAGTACTGAAATGCAGGCTCCATGGAGAGCGCTCTGGATCTTGGATGACCTAATTCTACGAGCAGCATCATAACTGCCCTCCACGTCCAGTTCCGTGCGCTGGACTGATGTCACTGCCTGGTGCACAGGCTGGCTGGGCCTGGCTGACAGGGGAAAGGAGGGAGGAAGCGCCCCACCACCGCCGCGTCCCATGATCCTTCATCGCATCCAGTGGCCTTGGCCAAGTAAAGGTCTTGCCTGGTTGTAGGAAAGACAAGAACCCGGGATCCCCGGGGGTTTCCAGCCAAAGCTGTTCCTCAAACTGGCCTTTGCAGTTTGTTTCTTTTGATTTTATAATACATAAAATATATAGTGATATAAAATTCATAGATAGTAAAACCTACCTATGCTTATAACTTAAAAAAAAAAAATGGAGTGTAACACTACACCTATAATATAACGGAGAAACAAAATAAATGCAATAATGATACAATTTATTTTAACATGTAAATATAAGGTACACTTTCACGAGAAGACAATGAATTGCTCAGAGGGTTGCACCTGCGCGTAATGAATGAGTTGGTCCTTTAGAGAAGGAACCAGATGAGCTGCCACTCAGTATTCAAGATGAAAGGACACTGAAGCAGGAAAGGAGCCGAGGTAGGAACGTGTTGGGCTACATAATAATAGCAGACCAGAATGCTTTCTCTGTGATAAGAGAAAGCGGGGAAATAACCTTAATTGAAGTAGAGATAATGTGCCAAGATAAAGTACATACTGACATGGTGGAGAAAATGAGGAAGTCTCACTAATGAGCTGGGACTTATTTATAGGTGTAGTATCGGTTATTGCCTTTGTTATGAGGTAGACTGAGGAGTGACACAGTTTCCTGGGAAATGCACTTTCTGTCTTGTAATCCTGCCACATGCGGAATTTATTTTTAGTCCACCTCTAGTACATTATAAAGCCTTGGGGGACCATAATCTGCAACAAGTGATAGAAAATAAAAGGCAGACTGGAAAACAGAGCAGTGACTCAGGAGTAGGCACTGAGCTCATTACCAGGGAAAGGTGGAAAACAGGCAACCCTAACATGAAGGTATAATTTCAATACTAGGTTTCTTATCATTGTTCTAAATAATTATAAATAATGATAAAATTATAAACAGTAAACACTTTTATTAATGAAATGCCATGAGATGCTTGCATTTAATGTGTATCCATATTTTAATAATATTCAGATCTATATCAGCTGAAGAATCTGCTAAATCTGCTGAAGGAAAGCTCTTTCGTTACATTTTCCCAGGCGACAGCGGTGAGCGCAGACCAACACAGGTGTGTACAGCGTGCGGCGGGCACGTGGCATGATTCTCCACAATGATGAGCATCTCTTGGTATATTTCCAAATAAAACAAGTGCAAATGTCCTCTGATTTGCATACTAGTTGTATTCTTGGAAAAATCAGTGTTTATATAAAAACACAAAAATGATGTTATATGTAAAGCAGAGCTATGTTCTAAGCTCACATAATTATAAGAAAAGGTTTTTCACTATGTGAATACCAGCTGTAACATTTAAAATGAAGCCAGACTTGAGCAAATTCTTTGTTCTTTGGGACTGTCCTGCTGATTGCAGGTCATTTAGTATCCTTAGTCTATCACCAAATGTGGACAGTGTTCCTCCAATCATTGTGCTGACCCAAAACTCCTCTTTATATTACCAAAATGCTCCCTGAGATATAGCACCCCATGGAGAACCTCTGCTTCCGCCATGAAATGATCTAATTTACCTGCTTCCCATTTGCCACAAATGGAGCCTATCTGCCCTCTCCTCAATCATGTGTGGGCAATCCAAGGACTGAGATGACAGCTGTTCCCGGGGCCAGGCTGATGTGGTTTTCCTGGGATGAGATCCAGCTGCTGTGGGTGTGAGTCATTCAAGGCCCACTCTGTCACCTACACCCTCCCTCTAGGAGCACAGAGTGGCACAGAGCCCACAGCTGGGCTGTGAATAGAGAGCATGGGGAGCAGAGATGTCCATCATGATGCAATGTATTGGCCCCTAAACTTTGTACCACAAATGTAATAACAGCTTATTCAGCAGGATTCTTCTTGTTGTCCCTCCTCCTTCTGGTGATTTAAGAAACTCTGAATTAAATGAATAAGCACCCATTACTTACCTACTATGTTTAAGACTCTGTGCTAAGCACTGAGAAGGCAACATAAAAGAGATCAAGACATGGTCCCTGGAGAAGCTCATAATTTAAGTTTGTGAAAAGAAAGTACGCTGTACACTGCCCTGATTGCTGCTTTGGGTCAGCAACGCGATGTTAGGTAATTTACCTAACCTCCCTGCACATGGTTTCCCAGCAGAGATGCCACTGGTCTCCTACCAATGTGGTAGTAATTATGTGAGATATGAGGATTCGGAGAAAGATAAGGCAACTTAGACATTTGAGAAACAGGGGCTTGCATGATTTTCTTATACATAAACAGGACTTCTTTAGAATCTGAGTCTTGCTGGTAAAGTACACCATCTTGCCTTTAAGATTCTTAATTTTATCTTGGGGCAGGTTTTGGAGGGTCAACTGAGAACTTTTTGGAGTGCCTACTGAACATTTTCTTCTAGCAATTTCCTGGCGAGCTTCTTTTATTTTCCAGCTGAGAATGTACATAGACTGTGCCCTTCTCAGGGAAAACTACAGGCTTGTAATAAGAAAAATATTGATGGCTTTAATTACTCCTTTGACATACTCAAGAATCATATTTTCCTTCGTGAGCTCTTCAATGCTGCTCTCATGATTCAAATGCACTAATAAAGTTGCCCCATCACAGGAAGATGAGCAAACCATGCTGAAGTCCTCGGGAAGATTGGCATGGGATCCTTCACTGTCCCGGTCAAGGTTATCAGTTGGAAGCAACTGAAACAGACTCTAGCCATTTAAGCAGAAAATATTGGCAAAATATTAATTTCTTATGGGATTTCTAGGGAGACTGGAGAATCAGTCTTGCAATATGAGGGAAACAAAGGAATCTGTGTGGTCAGAACAAAAGCCCAGGGAACATCCACCACTCAGGGAGGCCCAATCAACGAGGATGCTGACACAGCCGCCATGAGCCCTAGTGCTGGCACCGCCGCCACCGCCACGGGGAGCCTGTGCTGCAGTCACCCGACCCTGCTGCCCTGGGTCCGCATCTCGAGACGTGGCATCCACCATGCCAAGGTCATGGGCCCCTTGCTCTAGTTACAAAAGAGGCTGGAAAGATGAGTCTGGCCTTTCCAGCTTCTGTGGTGACAGCTGGGCTCCACATTCTACCAAACCTCATACTCGAGGGAATTCTGAAACATAGGAAGACAGCTCAGATGCAAGGTGGCTAAAGACAGGCACACATCCATGTGCCTCATGGAATGACCAAGGAGAGTAACTAACTGAAACATGGATATGTTTTATCTTACTTTATTCTTCATCACTTTTTAAACCTTCATTTTTTTCTAAGAAAGATTTAGAAGTCCAAATAGCATTTGGCTATGTTTCCCCAAGAGCATATGTTTGAAAATAAGTGCCTTTTTTAGTTATTCAGTTTTTAAAATTAAAGTTATTAGGATATCATCAGTTAATAACAGTCTGTAAATTTCAGGTATACAACTTTATAATAGTTGTATTCTTGGACAATCAGTGTTACACTGTATACTCTGCTGTGTGCTCACCACTGGAGTCTGGTCTCCTTCTGTCACCTTGTATTTAACCCCCTTTCCCCTCTGGTAACCACTATTCTGTTGTGTGTATCTATTAATTTGATTTTTGTTTTATTTGTTCATTTGTTTCTTTAGATTTTATATCCCTCATGAGTGAAATCATAACATCCATTGCGTTCCTATATGAAATATCAGAAAAGGAAGTGAAGAAAACGATCCCATGTGCAACTGCAACAGAAAGGGTAAAATACCCAGGAGTAAACCTAACTAAGGAGTATCCTGAAATCACAAGAATGTTGAAAGAAATTGGAGAAGACACAAAGAAATGGAAAAAATTCTATGTTCGTGGATTAGAAGAATTAACAGGGTTAAAATGGCTACATGACCTAAATATCTTTTTCCTTGCTTAACAAGTCAAGTCCTGAGAATATAAATTGGTTCAGCCACTATAGAAAATAGTATGGCCCTGGCCGGTTTGGCTCAGCAGTTAGAGCGTCGGCCTGCGGTCCCGAGAGACCCGGGTTCGGTTCCCGCTAAGGGCATGTACCTCCGTTGCAGTTTGTCCCCGGCCCTGGTTGGTCGTGCGGGTGGCAGCCACTCGATGTGTCCCTTTCACATCGATGTTTCTCTCTCTCTTCCTCTCTCTCCCTCCCACTCTACCTGAACAAAAAATAGAAAAATGTCCTCAGGTGAGGATAAGAAAAAAAAAAAATAGTATGGAGGTTCCTCAAAAAATTAAAAATAGAACTACCATATGATCCAGCAATTAAACTTCTGGATATGTACCTGAAGGAAATGAAATACTATCTTGGAAAGATATCTGCACTTCATGTTTGTTGCAGCATTATTTATAATAGCCAAGACATGGAAACAACCTAAGTGTTCATCGATGGATAAATAGATTAGGGAAATTACACACACACACACACACACACACACACACACACACACACAGAGGAATATTATTCAACTATAAAAAGAGGGAAGTCCCACTCTGGCCAGTGTAGCTCGGTTGGTTGACTGTCATCTTGTGCACCGATTGGTTGCCGGTTCAATTCCCGGTCAGGGCACGTGCCCAGGTTTCAGGCTCTATCCCCAGTAGGGGTGGTGCAGGAAGCAGCCGATGGATGTTTCTCTCTCACATTGATGTTTCTCTCTCCCTCGCTAAAAATCAATTAAAAAAATCTTAAAAAAGAAAAACCTAGGCAACTGAAAAAAAGAAAGTTATAAATTTAACAATGATCTGATTAACATTTTAAATTTTGTTTTATATTGACAGAATATCTTCTTTGCTTTTTTGTTGCTTTTGGTTTTAAGCTTCCAAATTGATATACATAGTACTTTTTCTTTCATCATGGAGAATGTTATTTGGTTATTAAAGTTATCTATCCAGGTGTGGCAAAGTAAGCTTGTTTTTATGTACTAAAGGTGGGTGTTGGAAGACTAACATCTGGTGTTTTTATCTTCTATCCAGTGTCCTCTCTCTTCAGGGACAGCACCCCCTTCCTGAGATAAACTGCCCCTCCACTTCTTCATGTAATTCTTGGTACCACTGCCAACTGCTGTACCTTTGGTAACAGTGATTAGCCCAGGGAGGTCACATGACTAAACCAGGCCAGTCAAAGGCTTTCCTAGGGATAGTGTTACTCTTCTTTCCTCTGGGGTCACTAGGCAGTTTGATATATGCTGGACATGTTGACAGTGTGGCCTTCACCCCTTTCCCCACCACTCCATGGAAGAAGCCTGCTCACAGTAGGAGAGGAGGAGATGGTGGGGCGGGTGTTGGGGCATAGACTGTGGTTGCTGTGTTCAAGCATCTTTTGAAAATCCACGTTTCTGCCCTGCTTGACTATACCCTTGTGTACCTCCTTGCCAGTGTAAGGCAACAGTTATTCATACACTGTAACCAATCAAACAATAAAAGTAAGAACAACAGCAGTGACTACTCACTGAGCTTGTCTGATATATTAACCTGTTAACTGGGTGGGACGTATAAATACGTGAAACGTTGCATACAGTAAAACAGGTTAAGCTATATTAAGCCCTTTACCTCCAGTGTTGTATTTTGTTCTCACAACCACTACTAGTTTGTAGTTGAGGAAACAGACACAGAGAGGTTAAGAAGTGTATCCAAGGTCACAGAGCTAGTAGGAGATGCAGCTGGGATTCAAGTTGAGGAAGTCAGACCCCAGAGCCTCAGTCAGATTTCTAAGCTTCCAATGGGAGGGAGATGCAGACACAGGAATTTATGCCTCCTCCTTGAAGCCGCCTCCTCCTTAAAGCCCTCCTGCATTACGAAGTCTATGTTGGATTTCCTTCACAGCTTTATTTGTGCTTATGGGCACTGGGTAGTTAACATGAGAGGCAGTACAAAGTTGTATATAAGAGTCTGGGTTCAAATTCTAGCTTGGCCTCCTATTAGCAGTGTGACCTCAACCTCAGTTTACTCATTTGTAAAATGGGAATAAATATAGTCCTTAATTCCTGATTAAACATGTGAATTAAGTATTAAATGTGTTGATATACGTAAGGTATTTAGAGCAGGATCTGTCATAGAAAATATAGCTATGTAAGTGCTAGCTCTTACCATCCAGAAGTTCCCCAGATGTTCTGGTGTCCACGTTGCCTGCCCAGGCAGAGCTGAGGTTCTGTGGCTCCCGGGTCCCTCGTTGCCCTGGAATCCTCGAAAGATGCTGGTGCAGCCGGGATCACACAGTAGGCACTTGTGGGCTAAATGTTTGTGAGTGAAGCCTGCCATGTTTTAACTCAGTGTCTCCTCTCCTAAGCATTATTAAAGATGCACAAGGCAAGAAGACTCATTTGGAATGATGCTTTTTACTCCCTAAAATTATATTATCTGTGTCAGTGGAAACCTACAACGAATTGTTTCTGTTCTACAAAAATAAAAACTGCAGAGCCGAATCTCAGGCATACTTTCTGGGGAACTTCCCACTCCTGGCTCAGCATTTGGAAACCTGCCATTCTTCCGAGCAACAGCTTCAGCAGGAGGTGACTTGGGGAGGAGTGGGAAAGGAGCGGGCCAGAGAGGAAATGTGAGTTCCGAGAAAACAGTCATTGCTTTAAAAATATCGGGGCAGAATGCAGCGCGTCACGTCCAGCTGACATTTCCACTTTATTGGAGAGATGCAAACAAATGACTGGTAAGGACTCCGGCCTTTATTGAATCAGTGCTAATTGCCCTCGGGGCTTAGCGAAATCACAAAGATCACCAGGCTTAAGCTCCGAGAGTCATCTTTGAGGTGAACAGCTTCATCATTTGTCAGCTGGTGACAGCCATTAGTGGGTAATTTCCCTCAGCAAGAGGCTGTGCATGAGCTCATAGGGCCAATTCCAACATTTAAAAAAAAGGAGAGAGCGAAGTGTTAGAGGCGGGCAGACTGGGTTGGGAACCTTTACCTGCCTCCCATTGCTGTGTGACATTCCAGAGTCTTCTATGTAAAATGGATGTAAGTCACATCAACTTTTCTGGATTGCGGTTAGAATTTGAAGTGATCTATGGAAAGCACCTACACCGTGTCTTGCAAGTACGGACTGCTCAAAAAGTCACTTTCACAAAAGATCTGATGCCAAAAGGCAACAGACAAAACAGTGGGGTTGACTGTTACCGGTTTTGCATTCAACAATTATTCCTAACTGAGCGATCGGGGCCAGACTGCCTTCTATTGGCTTCATTGCTGGCAACATTTTCTGTTTGTGTTTTCGCTGGTGCCTTCCCAGTATAATGTAAGAGAAAGGCTTAAAATAGGGATAAAATGTGTGACAATATCTTCTAGTCCTGTGCTCATGGCAGACTTTACTAATCAATTACAGTTTCCTTTTTTGTGTGTGACTGTTGAACCTGGATGTGGCTTCTCTATCCTTCTCGGTACATTGCTCCAGGTAGGCTTAGTATTGATCACATTTGATTTGATATTTGAGATAAATACTATTTGACATCCTGGCTCCAATTTGGATAATTCCAGAAACAATAGACGCCTACGGGGTAGATAATTTAGGCATCTGGGCCCTCAGATCATATCACAGGCAGCTCCCTTTAAGTTCTGACTAAAATGGACAAAAACAAACAAACATCCATCTACCTTGACACTCTGCAATTTTGCTGCTTGTAATATTGTTTTATTGTGGAACTTTTGGCAGAGTTTTGAATCACAACAACCTATTTCCTTGGGGAGCCCGCTGTCTGTACTAGACGGAGTTATCACAGATGTGACAGTACAGAGAGCACAGAGGCAGTCTGTGCAGGGTCTTGAGGTGCCAAGAGGATGCTGAACCCTGTACATCGATCACCCTGAGGAGAAGCAGGGATGGAACATTCACACCAGAGACCACCTGCCTGCAGTGAGGCAGATGAGAATATTCTCAAAGCCAGAACTGCTGGGGTAGACTTTGGTGATGACTTATAAGCCAAAACATTTTTCATTACCCAATATTTAAACGTTTAGGCTGGAAACCAGTTAGGTCCATCAGATCATTGGCAGCTTCTTGAACATTAGTGTTCTAGCCCCCATGGAGATGGGAACCAGAGCCAGTAGGGAGACTTACAGTCAACACCCATAGATTTGCAAACGGCCCTCTTAGAAGTCGGGGGGCTTCCAGGAGGTACCCCGGAAGCAGCGGTGGGACTGAGCAGGAGGCTGAAGGGTGGGACCTAGACATATATTCTACCATTTGTGCTGCTAATGTCCTGGTCTGAGCCGCCTCGTTTCTGGCCTGAATTAGGCAAAAACCTCCTAATGTTCTCTGTTTTCATCCCCGTTGCCATCTGGCCTTTTCTCAATGCAGCAGCAAGAGCAAACCTGTTGAAACAGATGGCGCATCAGGCCACCACTTCTTAGCTCAAAACCCTTCACTGTCTCCCCATTTTACTCAGCATAAAAGGCAAATTCCTGGCCAGACTCTTCAAGACCTTCAACAATCCAGCACCCCGCCCCCTCCACCCCCTTCCCTCTCCCACTGTGCTCCTCCTCTCTCTGCGCTCCTGCCGCTCGGCATCTTTTCTGTCCCTTCCGCGCAGGTCCATCACCTCTTCATCAGTCAGAGCAACTTCATCTTTAAAATGAGCTTTGATGTGAGGCATCTGCAAAGGATTCTGTTTGAATAAAAGATCCACTAGTTCAAATGTCCATTCAGAAACCACCACTGTGGTCCAGTCCTCCCTTTACACAGATGGGAGAACCTGGGCCCAGAGGAGTCACACATCCCGTCAGGGCAGAGCTGGAAGATGGCCCCTCCCTCCTGATGTACAGTCTCAGCCTTCCTCAGTCTGTTTCACACTCATCAGTCCCACCTAACTGCCTTCCCTGCTCCTGCCTTAAATCTTTATACCTGCTTTTAGAGAAATAGCATTTCTCATTAATCTAATGAAGAGTTTCACTGCTAGGAAATAGCAACAGGAAAAATTCCCTCTTCCTTTTCTGAAGCTCTGATGACCACAAGTGCCAGGTTTGGAAGTATGTGATAAGCTGGGTTTTCTATTTCCAGCTCAACCACCAGTTCAACCACCGCAGATGTGATTAGGTTTATTGATGCTGTTATTACCAACAATTAGCTTTTTTTTTTTTCTTTCTGGCAATTCCCAGTTCCTAGAAATCTTGCAAGCATTGCTCACATATGCAAAGGTGAATGAAGTGGTAAACATCACCACCTGTTCTGTATTTTCCTCCCCCAAAGCTCCCCCCCCCCTTTTCTCCTTTATGACATCTTATGGGGAAGCAGCTGGCCAATCCTCTAGCCACAAAGTAGATGTTGTTCTGTTTCCAACTTTTAATTTGAAAAAAAGAAAAAGAAATTCCACAGAGGAGTAGCTAATGCTTATTTCAGTGAGATTTTGTTGTTAAGGAAACAATTTGACACAGAGGAAACTACATTATGATGCGTTTACAACACTATAATGGTGATCCTCCGGCTAGGTATTCTATCTACAGGCTCAGATCTTACAGAAGAGGCACTTTTGGTTGTTTTTTCTAAAGATCCATATATTATATTGGTTTCTAGTGTGTTTGCTCAGTAAGGCTATCGGGATGTCTATCTCCATATTAAGTATTTTTAAAATTAGCAATTTAACATATTATTGTCTTCGTATTAAATGCACTCAATTCACATTTAAGCCTATTTACAAAAAGAAAGGACACATTTCCCTTTTATTTCAATATTAGGTTCATCCCAGAATACTGTTTGAAATTATTTGAACGCTATTTTTCATCTTTAGTTTACCTGGTTTTTAAAAATTATTTAATTTTAACTTGGGTTTTAAACACATAACATTGCGTTGCTACTTTACAATTTTGGATGTAATTTAACCTAACCTTTAAACAAAGATACCTGAAATTATCTTATGTAGTACATTTCTATGTATTTAAACTTCTATATAGCTGGGTTATTTATATATATTTTTCTTTTTTACCTTGAAATTTAAAAATATATTTATCCACTGGAGGGACTAAAATAATTGAATTAGTATAGATCTGTAGTTCAGGAAAATGAGTCTCTAGCAATGTCTGAATTCTGTAGCAATATTTGCCTGTGTTTTGAAGTTCAGGAAACTTCTTAATTATAGCCCTTGATTTAACTCTAGATCAGGGTTTAAATTTGCCTTCTGTAAGTCTAATTCTGGCCTAGTCGTTTGACAATGGGATGTTTTTTCCTGAGAAGAAGGAGTAGCTTGGTAAGGAGATGAGGGAAAACTGAGTAGTGAGAGACAAGTGTATGTTTCAGAAGGTTACAAAGGCTTTGAAAGATATTATCTTGCATTTAGGCTTTTGTTTCGAGGCCTGGGCATACGAATTAAAAAAGGAAATATTGACTATTTGCTTTTTTGTCCAAAGTTCCCTACAACAGCCATTGTTACTCTAAGTCAAAATGTTTCACTTTACCAAGGAAAATGTAAGTCTTAAGAATGTGGCTTTATACAGGAAGCAAAAGCTCTTTCAAGAGGAGGCTGAGACTTTGATATAGAAAAACTCATCATGAAAAGAGAGAGGCCACTGTGATCAGTCAACAGTATCTTGGTATCCCAACCACACCAAGGCAAGGAAGGGGGTCATAGGATCAACAACTCAGCAAGGACCTCAGATAAGGATCAAGCAAAGTGACCTTCTTCCGTAAATTTACAAGATAAGGAATGCCCACACAAAGATTCTGAAGGGGATCTGAAGCAAAGTTTGATCAATAGCCTTTTCACAGATTGGACCATGACCTAGAGGACTTCTGATCGTTGGTCCTCAGGGCTGTCTTGGATTAGAGACTTATCAGGCCTATGCCCGCATCTCTTCTTTAGGGACCACATTCATATACATTTAACAAAAGAAAACAACCTAGAACGAAACAAAAACACATGGTACAGGACTCTGCACATGTAGACAAAACAGCAAAATGCAAACAACAGGTGAACAAGAAGGTTTATTGTAAAAATATTTATCAAATGATATACTCAAAGCAAAAAGGTGTAATGACTTTACACGAAGACCTAGGCCTAATTATTTAGCAAATGGTGTACCTCCAAACCAAGAGGTTTAATTTTTAATAATAAGACCTAAATAAACCTGGTGATCTTAGCAAGTGACCTAAAAGTGACAGACCTACTTGCTCACGATCAGCCATGAGAGCTCATTGAAGGTGCTTAATTCTTAGATTGCTGTTGAGACTGACTCACCAGGCAACAGATTCTGAAAGACAAATGGGGTTTGGGCACAGGGGCCCAGAGAGTGCCCAGGTTGGTCTGATGGTTCCCTGGAACTCTGCCAAGGCAGTTTTCCAAATGATCTTAGCAAAACCTCCAGAAGCATCAAAGGATCATAAAAAAACTACTCAATATCTGAAATTTTTTAAAAAAAATCTTAATTAACTGTTTAGTAAGAGAGACCTATGGTGAACAGGCACATTCCCTGAGTATAGCAATCTGCTAATATGGTGTAGGAGTCTGGAGAGGTGAGTTCAGGAGGCCTTTTAGAAGCATAAATGTGTGGAAGTTATCTGCAGAAGCTTGGCTACTCATCTGAGAGTGTGGTTGATTGGCTGTCACTCAGAGGATTGTTTATTGAAATGAGCCCATCCCTGACTGGCCGACTGTCAGAAGTGAGGGCTGACCCTGCTTGGGTTGGCCTGCAAAAAGCAAGTTCAGTGGGAGCAAGTAATTGATCAGTTAAACAGGTTTAATACCAGTTTTGGTGTCTTCTCGGTATCATGGTTACATAACAATCAGTCTTTTCCTAAGTTAATGGGTACTCTTTTTTTTAATGCTTAACCCTAACTGATACACCTACCTGAGTCTAGGTCTAGACTGTAGATCTATTTCCCTTATTATGTCCCTTATTAACCTTGTGATATTCCTTGAAAAAGTTACTTCTCATTACTAAACTGTATTTGTATGCTATGGCTAGTGATGCCTACCTCCAGGATTATTGTGAAGATTAATTGTTCTCCTGGTTGTGAACACTCTGAAAATTAAAAACATCCTGAAATTTTAAAACACACTTGAGAGTCTCTCAAAATCTGATAATATATGCCAAAATGGTGTGTGAATTCTAAAGTGCTATTTAATCAAATATGTATATATCCTTCTCAGTACTTATATTATTATTATTATCATGCCCTGTACCTCAAGACCCAACTCCAACGTTCTTTCCTCCAAGAAAATATCCTTGATTATTTAAGTCTTTTTTAATGTTATTTTCTGGATTTTGACATTTATCATCTGTATCATCCATATTAACCCTTATAATTATTTCGTCTTGACTTATTCACCGTAATTTCTGATTGTTGGTCTTGTTTTCCCAAACTGATTTAAAGTTACTTAGAGCAAGAATCTTATCGTCATTCACACCAAGCAGCATCAGAGCCAGAGAGCACTCAAGGGCCCAGAGTCAAGAAGCAGTAGCAGTATCCATACTGCACTGTGAACCTGCAGACATGGCTAGTCAATCACAGAGCCTTCCCCTCCCTCCTGGGAGCTCAGACCTCAGTATTCTTTTCTCCACAGCACTCCTGGCAGCCACTATACCTTCAGGGTGGCTCCCACCTCAGAGAAAACCTACTTGCTACCCTGGAACTACTCCAACTCTGTCATTTTCCACATGAGGAAATTAAGGCCCAAAGAGGGAGTGACTTGCTCATGGAGTACAGACCAGAGTCTTTTCCCCTTGTCTCATTCTTTCTTCAGTATCACTAAACACGCTCATTGTTAATATACCCAGTGGTGCCTGACACAGTTGCTGAGCTCATACTTGATGCTCAGCAAACACCTATGACCATCTTTTTTTTTTTTAAATCCTCACCCAAGGATATTTTTCCATTTATCTTCAGATAGAGTGGGAGGGAGGGAGGGAGGGAGGAAGGTGCAGAGAGAGAGAGAAAGAGAGAGAGAGAGAAACATTGATGAGAGAGAGAGACATCGATTGGTTGCCTCTCACATGACCCTGTTCAGGGCAAGGGACCGAACTGCAACCAAGGTATGTGCCCTTGACGAATTGAACCCAGTCTGTGGGCCGATGCTCTAATTGCTGAGCCAAACTGGCCAGGGCCATGGCCATCTTTTTTAGGGCTGAGATTACTCAGGTATTTGGAAAACAGAGCATTTCTACAATACTGTTGACACTAATTTAATATTATTGAGTCAGCCTGGAGTGGCAGCTTAATTCATGATTGTGAGTTATCTGACATTTCAGTTCAGATTTGTAGGTTTCAAACTCTTTTCTTTCTATATTAAGGTCCACAAAGGATATCCCAAATCTGTTAAAGTACATATTCCCCTTCACCATCTGCCAAAATCTGCACCATTCATACAAATGAAAAGAGTCAGTAATTGCACAAAACCTCCCTGGTTAAATACGGCAATGGAAAAACACATCAGTCACATTCACAATGAAAATTTGATTTAAAAAGTATAAGTCTAAAATCATATTTGCAATGAAATTAGTTTATTCTCCTCAGATTATTTAAGACTGAGTTTGATGCATCTAAGCTAATTGTTCTTCCTGGTTCTCTCTCCAGGTACTTAAATGGGCACTTAACAATACAGTAACTAGAGGAAGTCCAGGTGTTTGTTTGTTTGTTTTAACCCCAATGCAAATCGCAATTTTGCTCTTTGGAGGCTGTCGTGTAAACCAGACCCTGATGTGAGAGACGGGAGGTCCTTGCTCAGAACCAACACAAACCAGAGAATCCTTTAGAAAAGACTCCCTAATATCCCTTAATATGTAACAGTAATAGTTTTATTTACCATAGCAACCAAGCCATCCTCACTCCTTTTCACGTGCTATGTTATCTCTGAAAACACTGTGCCCTCTACATACAGCTTCAGTTTTTTAATCACAAGCCATTAAGTTTAGAAATTTTCTCTCCCTCCCCCACAGTCCTTCCTTTCCCCATTTCACTTCATAAAAGAAACAAACTAAGTAGAGTCCGCTGGTGTGGCTCAGTGGTTGAGCATTGACCCATGCACCAAGAGGTCGCCGGTTCGATTCCTGGTCAGGGCACATGCCCAGGTTGTGGGCCTGATCCCCAGTGGGGGGCATGCAGGAGGCAGCCAATCAATGTTCTCTCTCATTGATGTTTCTCTCTCTTCCTCTCCTTTCCCTTCTCTCTAAAATCAATAAAGGAATAAATAAGTAAATAAATAAATAAATAAACTAACTAGAAAAGGCAACTTGTCAATGTGTATTAGGAGCCATAGCAATGATCACAGCCTCTGATCCTGAAATCTCATCACTTAGAAGTTATTCTGAGGAAAACAATCAAAAGAAGAAAAAACTTCAAGGGCTATGGTACCAAAGAATAATAGAAACATGAGCAACTCTTAAATTATAACCATAAAATATAGAAAAATTTTGTTAAGTATATGTACTATTCTTGGAACCATATAAATATAGATATACTTATAATCAGAGACTGGAAAGTAAGTAGTGGACAAAGAAAAAATAATGTAGATCAGAGAGGCAGAAGAATGATTATGTTCTGGTGGTGATCATTTTTCAAAATGTTCTTTAAGCCCCCTGGCTGGTTTGGCTCAGCGGTTAGAGCATTGGCCTGCGGTCCAGAGAGACCCGGGTTCGGTTCCCGATAAGGGCACGTACCTTGGTTGCAGTTTGTCCCTGGCCCTGGATGGGTCATGCGGGTGGCAGCCACTTGATGTGTCCCTTTCACATCAATGTTTCTCGCTCTCTTTCTTTCTCTCTCTCTCTCTCTCTCTCCCACTCTATCTGAACCAAAGATGGAAAAAAAAATGTCCTCGGGTGAGGATTAAAAAAAAAAATTTTCTTTAATAATACAAAAAGTCATTGATCACCAGTGCAGTTAGTGTTACAGCATATGAAAGCAGAAGGAGCTCTAGTTTGGGAATCGGGAAATGCCACTACCTGGCAGTATCATCCTGGAAAAACCTTTCACTCTCTGATCTTACTTTTTTCATCTATAAAATGAGGATACTGAGCAACTTTTTTCTAAGTTGACTTGTAGTTTTGTGTTTTTGTATTTATCTTCAGACAGAGCGGGAGGGAGAGAAGGAGGAGGAGAGAGAGAGAAACATCCATGTGAAAGAGACACATCAACAGGTTGCCATCTACACAACCCCAACCCGGGCCGGGGACAAACTGTAACCAGGGTACGTGCCCTTAGTGGGAACCAAACCCGGGTCTCTCTTGTCCGCAGTCCGACGCTCCCGCTGAACCAAACAGGGCTGACTTATAGTTTTAAATTCTATTATCTTCTTTAAGTTGATGTTGAAAGTGTTTTAAAATGTTTAAGGGTGGTAAATATTAGTGAAATTTCAGGGCTTTGGTCCAGTAAAGAAAGTCTCAAGCTTAGAGGGATGGATTACATAAAATAAAAAGTAATATATCTGTCTTGGTTCAAAACTAGTCATTTTTTCTTGAGCATAAGGCTTTGATAAATCCACTTTTTAGAAAAGCTCATACTTCCAATCTGCTGCTTATTATATAATCATGCAGTAAAACGTACTGAAAATATGGAGAAATAGTTATCTAAGAGCAATGTGATATTATGAGTAAATAAATCATAAATGTTGACATAGGATGAGCTGCTGTCTTCTAATTGTTGCAAGGCATGATGTTATTTATATTTTATTTTTATGTGCTAAAAAGTCAACAAGTCAAAGTTCTCAGCACGTGGCAATATGACCACCAAAGGTGCTCCCAGGAGCTGTTAGAGACCAAAGAAGCAGTGTTTCCAGGGCACATTTTATGTATCTTGGAGCCAAAACTTAGTTCTTTTTCTAAGGCTACCGTTCTCTCTTTTCTCTTTAGAACCAAATCCAGCCCACCCCCTAGGTACCCAAGGTCTAGCAGAGGCTTTGTGATCATATGCACATGGTTCTAAAGCACTGTCTTCTTCTTTACCAGGATTTACTTATAAAGTTCTTCCTCACATAGCTGTGGAACAAAGACATCGAATACTTGACGTGTCTCTAGTGTTGGGAATATGGTGAGTATGAAATAAATGTCAGAACCTTTCTCATGTCTCAGTTCCATCTTTTAAAGAAGCCTTGTCTATTGCACTGTTGTTTGTGACAAACACAGACTCTGGTACTTTGTATCTCAGCTATAGGATATGTACCTACTGAATATGCTGGAAGCTTGGGGGAAAATTCAATAACATCCATTATGAAGAAGCCCAAAATAGAACTAATATTTATTGAGTGGTTCTACATAACAGGGACTGTGCGGAGGCCTTCAAATACATTATCTCCTTCAATCTTTTTAAAAAAATCCCATTTGGTAAGTAATTTTACTGCCTTTCTACTAATGAAAACATGGCATTTAGAAAGGCTATTTAATATGACCCAGAGACATCGAGAGAAATGACAGCTGAGATCTGGAACTCACACCCCTCTAAGTTTGAATATAAACTCTTAAAAAAGATAAATTCACTATCAACAACCAACACTTGTAGAATTGCTACAGAGTTCCCAGGGCCCATCATTCAATACCAGATTTGTCGATGAAGTGGCTTTTTGACTAATGAGTGATAGAAACAGGCTCTACAGCAGCGTAGCGGCTCTGATGTCACTGAAGAGCTCACATTTCTGCTCCGCCAGCTGCAGGGGGCCACAGAAAGGAAAGGAGGGATTGTTGACTCCTTAGCAAAGGTGACCTCTATTAACCTACCTAGAAGAAAAGCAAGTGTCTACCAGCCTCATCTCCATTCACTTTTCTCTAATTATATAATCATTATTTCCTTTAATGGACTCTTACAAAATTTGATCCTGCTCAAAAATAGATCTCTTTTACCTGTATTGGTTTAAAATGGCAAAATTAATGGCTTTGGGAAAGATACTCAGTGACTCTTATTGAACTTTAAAGCTATTTAATAGACACTGGGGTTGTGGGTGAGTGTGGGTAGCATACTTTTATGGGTTTTACCTCTAGGAACTCCACCAGATTCTCGTGGTAAAAGGTTAAGCAAAAACCTTAGTAGTAACCATTTTGCATTGTCCATAATAAAAGCCTACTCTACAGTGGAAAGGTTTTACCAAAACCTTATTGAGCCCTGGCCAGTTTGGTTCAGCGGTTAGAGTGTTGGCCTGTGGACTGGAGAGACCCAGGTTCAGTTCCTGCTAAGGGCATGTACCTTGGTTGCAGTTTGTCCCCGGCCCCACTTGGGGTTGTGTGGTTGGCAGCCAGTCGGTGTGTCTCTCTCACATCAATGTTTCTCTCTCTCTCTTCCTCCCTCTCACCCTCCTGCTCTATCTGAAGATAAATGCAAAAATGTCCTTGGGTGAGGATAAAAAACAAAACCTTATTGACTTGGGGAGAAGAGCAATTACCCAACTTCAATCCATCTATACTTTCCATCTCACCTAGACAGGAAAAAGAAAAAAACAAAACTGAAAACAAACAAAAACTTGTGAAGGTCACAACCCAGGGACAAAGACCCATGAAAAGACAGAGATTTAATCATGGGAGTATAGACAGCCTCCCCTCCCCAGTATGTACCACCATATGAGCAGGGCTCTAATATTATATCAAGCGCATAAAAGCAGGAAAAGCTGCAAGGCAGATACTCTATCTAAGAAAGTATTCTTAAGGAAACCCAAGACTACAGATCAGACAAAAACAAGGACGCTAAAGGAAATTGAAGCCTCAGAGACCCACAGCTACAACAAACAGCAAACACAGTATAACTCCACCAGATAAATACACACTCTCACACTGAATGCCTATTCAGTTACTATTATCCAATAAAAAATTGGAAGCCATGCTAAAAGGCAAGAAAAGTAGTCTGAAGAGACAAAACAAATGTTTAGAACCAGACCCAGATAGGACATAGATTTTGGAATGGTAAGACAAAGAATTTATAACTATGGTTAATATGTCAAGGGCTCCAATGGCAAAAGTAGAAAACATGCAAGAACAGAAGGCTAATGTAAGCAGAGAGATGGAAAAAAAATCCAAAGGAAATGCTAGAAATTGAAACCCTTTAACAGAATTGAAAGAAGCTTCTGATGAGTTCATCAGTAGACTGGATACAGCCAAAGAAAGAATCAGTGAGCATTGTAATATACCCATAGAAACTTCCCAAATTGAAATACAAGGAGAAAAAAAAAAAAAAATGAAGAAAAGCCTCCAGAATAGAAAACCCAAGAACTTTGAGATAATTCCAAAAGTTGTAGCTTATGAGTAATTGGAATACCAGGAGAAGAAAAATTGAACAAATGAAATATTTGAAGTAAAAATGGATGAGATTTTCCAAAATGAATGATGGATACCAAAGAAGAGATCTAGGAAAGCACCAAGCTGTCCCTCTGAGAGAGCACCGAGTATGATAAATACCAAAAAATCTACACATAGGCATATCCTATGCAAACTGAAAACCATCTCAACTAAATGAAGAGCAATCTAATGCCAGAACCCAATGACCTTCAAAATGTGTTAATATCAGATTATATTACATCCCATATACCACATATTATTGCTTTGATTTCATAGAGATCACTTGGTACCCATTTTTTGCTTATTTATTTATTTATTTATTTATTTATTTATTTTTATCCTCACCCGAGGATATTTTTCCATTTTTTGTACAGATAGAGTGGGAGGGAGAGAGAGGAAGGGAGAGAGAGAGAGAAACATCGACGTGAAAGGGATACATCGAGTGGCTGCCACCCGCACGACCAACCAGGGCCGGGGAAAAACTGCAACCGAAGTACGTGCCCTTAGTGGGAACCGAACCCGGGTCTCTCCGGACCGCAGGCCGACGCGCTAACCGCTGAGCCAAAGTGGCCAGGGCCATTTTTTGCTTTTTTAAACATTTTTACCAAAAAATAGTATTTTGCCTTTAGTTCTGGGGGAAATGTTTATTACTTGTTAAAGTGTGTATAAAAGAAAGCTAGATTCTAAGGAAATAATCTTCTAGCCCATGTTTAAGCCATATTAAAGCTAATAGTTTAGGTGTAGAATGCATTTTCTTTGTAAACCAAGTGACAAAGCTATTGGTTTGATTTTAAAGTCTTACTTAACTAATGCTTTTTAAACTTGTATATTCCCAGTCTGTTGGATAGGGCTTTTCTTTGAATATGTTCATATATTTAAACCACAAAGAGGCAAGATTATACCATATCATTTGTGGAAAAGATATGTATACCTAAATCTTGATGAGAAACATGACAACTCTGAAACAGTTTTCTGCTACCAACATGCCATTGCCACACACTCCCAGCTTCATTATTACTAGGAAAAGTTTTTCCTCTATTTTCTTTTTTTTCTTTATTGATATTAGAGAGAGAGAGGGAGAGGGAGAGATAGAAACATCAACGAGAGAGAACACCAATTGGCCACCTCCTGCATGCCCCCCACTGGGAATCAGGCCCACAACCTGGGCATGTGCCCTGACCAGCGACCTCTTGGTGCATGGGTCGATGTTCAACCACTGAGCCACACCGGCCAGGCTCCATTTTCTTTTTTAATGTGAAATATTTTCTGGCACCTTCTACACTCAGGTAGCTGTATTTACTTATTTTGTGATATAAATCTTCATTATAATCTGATATTAGGACACATCTTCAAGGTCATTGGGTTCTGGCATTAGATTGGTCTTTATATTCTATTGAGATGGTCTAATACAAAGGAGACAGACCCACTTACAAAACACATGAAGGGTCCACTAGAGGGCAGCAAAGCACAAACCAAATTTAAATTGGCACCAAAGGCTGATGTTCTCACAAAAAAATTATATTGAGAAATTCAAATTAGTTCAGTGATATAAAATAATTTATGTGCAAATGTTTCTTTTTTTTTGGTCCAAGGTTGAAGAGCAAAATGAGAATAGAATTTGTTCTAGTCCCAGCTCTTTCACTAATTGAGATTTGGGCAATCTACAATTTGCCTCTCTGGTCCTTTTCTATGGTACACGGATTTGCACAAAATGATTTTTACTGTTCTTTCAATTTTAAAATTCCATGGTTTATGAGTTCTGATCCTATTTTATTTTAAAATTGTATTGATTATGTTTTTACATGATTTGGCCAACCATAACTTGACAGTGGAAATCTTGAAATGCCCACAATTATTTCATGGAAAATTTAAGTCCCTGAAATGCATGGATTTACCTTCTTAATAACATGATACTTCTGCCCCCAAACTATTACTTGTATATGATCTAGTGACAATAGTGATTACAATATTTTCTATAGAAAGATTTTACTATTTAAGCCCTCAAAGTGACTTGTTTTTATTTGGGAAAAAAAACAAAACAAAACAAAAAAGGAAAATAAAACCCCATATAATCTTGTAGTAGCCAAGTGTTTTTCACTTTCCATTTATTTTCTTTTTAAAGTACTATGTATGTGAAGTCACTACTAGTTACTCTACCGAAGTTCTAAAATCATGGTTAATTTTTAAAAAATAATTATTGCCTTGAAGGTCAAAAAATGGTGATTCAGAGTCGAAAGAAGAGCATATGATAGATCTGAACTACTGTTATATCATCATTCATTTGGTCAACCACTTCTAGCTTCTGGATGTGGTTGATTTTGACAGTTAATGAATTCAGTTATTCTTCACATTTACTCAATGACTGTCATTGTAAATACCCATTACAATAATCCATTTTCAGTCTATACCTGAGTTTTGACTGAAACTGAAACTCTTTTCTAATAACATTTTTCATAAGCATCAATGGATAAAAAACTGCCAACAGTTTAATGAAGTGGAAACCATTTCTGAGTCAAGACTGTAATGTAGTTATATTTAATACCAGACCACATATTTAAATATTTAAACCCTCACTTAGGGCACATTTTCCTCCTATATGCATAAGAAAGAAACAAGTATGTATGGCTGGCAGTGAATGTGATGAAGGGAAATCATTCTTCAAACATAGTAAACCTATTATTATTATCAAAAGTAGAGGTAGAACAATGTTATAGGTACTCTTGACTCCCTACCCTGGCACTTTAGCATACGTGGTACCATTATGGCTGGCACCCCTTTCTCTTCAGAGCCTTAGACTCAGCTCACCTCAATGACTGAAGTTATTTGCATGAGATAAATTACTCATTTAACCGACTTGCTTTTCCACTAGGGTCCACAATTTTAGATATAAGCTGCATTCTCATACTAGTGAGATGTGCCTTTGAGATAGTGGTACTTACAGAGAGTAATGAGTACTACAATGCTGATTGCCCAGGTGCAAATCCTGACTCCACTCTATTCTGTGCCTCAATATCCTCATCTGCAAAATGAGATTGCAATGCCTAGTTTCTCTTTTTAAAATTCTTACCCAAGAACATTTTTGTATTTATCTGCAGATAGAGCAGAGGAAGAGAGAAACATCTATTCAAGAGAGACACACTGAGTGGTTGCCACCCACACGACTCTAACAGGGGCCAGGGACAAAGGAGGTACATGCCCTTAGGGGGAACCCAACCCGACGACTCTCTGGTCTGTGGGCCAATGCTCTAACTGCTGAGCTGAGCCAAATCAGCCAGGACTGCAATATATATATATATATATATATATATATATATATATATATATATATATATATTTTTTTTAATCCTCACCCGAGGACATTTTTCCTCAGATAGAGTTGGGGAGAGAGAGAGGAACATCGACGTGAAAGGGACACATTGAGTGGCTGCCACCCACACAACCCAACCAGGGACCAGGGCCGGGACAAACTGCAACGGAGGTTCGCATCCTAGCAGGAACCGAACGCTGGTCTCTCTGGACTGCAGGTCGAAGCTCTAACCGCTGAGCCAAACCGGCCAGGGCTGCAATGCCTACTTCTTAAGGGTGGTTTTAAGAATTACAAGTTAATATGTAAAACTATTACAGTATTTAAGCTTAGAAGATGAAAATAGTTTTAATTCCTCCAGTGCTTTTCCAACAAGATGTTGTCAAGAGTATCATCTTGGAATTCCTACTAATAATTTTCTATTGACCTTGGACAAGTCATTTCACTTCTCTTGGCCTCATTTTCATATCCAGGGTCTTAAACAATGCTTGAAAAGTAATAAATCCTCTAAGATAGTTTCAGTGGATGTTGTGGAATGAACACACTGCAAAATGAGGATATTTGAGCAAATGGTTTGCCAAGACACTTTCTAGTTTTAATACTTCATATAATTCATTATCTCCCAGTATGACTGTGAGGAATAAATGAAATGCAATTAATCGGCTAACTGCATTGGAAACCCTACTGCAGAACACCATACCATTTGCTAAAAAAATTTTGGAAAATATCTACACAAAATATCACATCCTTTGCTGTGATAATTAATCCAGTATTATCTCTGCCAATATTGGATTTAGAGGCTTCAGAAGAAGAAATACACGTTTATTTTGTACAATACGGCTGTCAGTGTCCGAGAGTCCCCAGCGGGCAGGACCTGGGGCCTGCGCCCTCAGAGCAGCAGGAGGGAGCCCAGCAGCAGCTCTCCCTGGCCCAGCAGGCGGCCCCGCTCCCAGCCAAGGCCCTTGTTCTCGGCCTTGACGCGCACGGCCAGGCGGCGCACCTCGTCCTCCGAGAGCCCGTCGAAGCAGAAGTCCTGGTCGAAGGCGGCCTTGCGGCTCCGCCGGAGCACGGCGCTGCGCTGCTGGCGCGTCTTGCCCGGAGGCTGCAGGACCAGGCTGACGCGGCAGCCGACGGCGCGGGGCTCGGCGGCTCCTCCGGCCGGGCCCTCGGGGCGGAGCAGCCGGATGCGGAGGCGCCCGCTGGCCGGGCTGTACTCTGCCGCCAGGCGCAGGGCGCCGCCGGCGCGACCCAGAGTCACGGTGCCCTCGGCTTCCAGGAGCTCAGGCCGCGGGCCGGGGGACGACGGAGGGGACGTGGAGAGGGTCAGGGCCGGGAACCCCGAGTTGGCTCTGCGTTGCTCGCCCTCGTCCCCGCTGGACACAGAGCGGGCGCGGGCCAGGCCACGGCTCCTCCGGGCCCTTAGCGCGCGGCTCAGCAGCCCTTCGGGGCCGCGCAGGAGGCGGTGGCCGCGGGGCCGCAGGGAGAGCGAGTTCCGGGGCGGGAGGGTGTCTCCGGGGATTGCGGGGAAAGGGGCTCCGCCAGGGACCCCGAGTGGCGCGTCTCCTCCTCTGCGGCCGCTGTAGGTGTGGGCTCGAGCGCGGGGCGCGGACCGGGCGGCGGGCGGCAGCAGGAGCGTGGCGGCTCCGGGGTCCCCGAGAAAGAGCGACTCCTTTCGGCGGGTGTGCGGGCTCTCGAGCAGCGCGCAGAAGCCGTAGGCGGTGCGCGCGCGGGGCAAGTGGGGCAGCGAGAGCGCGGCCTGCGAGCGTGGGTCCCAGTCCGTGCGCTCCGAGCGGTCTTCAGTTCCTGCTTTTTTGACCCATGAGTCCCGGATTGCAGCCAGGGTGGGGCAGGGTGCGAATCGCGGGGGGATGCAGAACTCAGGGATGCGGTCTGGGGTGAGCACGTTTGCGCACGTGGCGGGCATGAAGGCAGTGGTTCGGCTATTCCGACCTTGGAGACGTCGGTTCCCGCCCCGAAGGAGGCGCTCGGGACCCAAGCGGAGCCGCTCCAGGCACCACATCAGGCGGCAGGTGCCGGATCTGGGCCACCCTCTGCTGGAGCTGGTCAGTCTGCAATGCACAAGCGCACACGGGTCGTCAGAGTGAGCCCCTCAGGACACAGTAGTTCCTATCTCTACTACTTTTGGGGTGCTTTCTCTTACCTCCCTCGGGACTAGGCAAATTGTCTGCCCCGTCCCCCCTGTCTCCCCGTCCCTTTCCCCCATTCGGCTATTGGAAACTATGTTTCAGTGTCTGACAATCTTGCTTCATTTGCCCTGTCTCCTTTCCCTAGTCACGAACACTTCGGGGTTTATTGCTTTCATCTCAATCCAGCGTAGCTGGTTTAAGGTGGAGATTCTCAAAACGTTGGCTTTGCACTATCCTCTATGCTTGTGCAATCCTTTCCTGAATCCTTGGATTATTGCACTAGTCCTCAGAATTAAAATAATTACCCCTTCCAGGGCGTTCAGCTTTGTGTTCCTTTTTAGGCTCAAGGAGCCGCAAACGAGTACTGGGGAGTTAAGCAAGGCTTTGGGTCCCACTGAATGTACCTGAGGTCCAGCGCCAGATGGATCTCGCACGGTTCTGCCTGGGACACTGACCAGGAGGGGCGCAGGGGCGCGTAGCCTCTGGGAAATTCAAAGAGCGTGCGGCAGGGTTCAGTACAGCAGTCCCAGGACTGCCGGCCTGAGCCTTTATACCTGGGGCCCGGAACGCCCGTGGGTGGGAGGGCGGGAGCGACGCTGCTTGGTAATCGGACTCCAGGCCTCCCCGCACCCGCGCTGTCTCTGCCACGTGGCTGGTTCTACTTCGCAAATTCAAAAGATCCAGTTCTCTTTCTCTCCTGCTTGGGGTGGGGATGTTATCCTCAGAAACCCCGAACATGTTTCTATTTCCTCACGTGCAAAAAGAGTTAAATCTTTACTATGTCGCAGAGTCATTGCGAGGATCTAGGGACACAACGTAAATGCACAGCACTCTACGCCCACCACTAAGAGAAGATAAAAGTCGGGTTTGTCTAATTCTTACCTAACCGTTTCCAAATTCGGCCATTCTGTGCCCAGCTTTCCAAGTTCCTTAACTTGCTTTATGATTTTCTGTTCTGATTTAAGTGTTTTTTCTTTGTTGATCACTCTGGGTACAGGGAACCTTATGGGGTGCTGAAATATTCCACATCTTGATCTGTGTGTGGTTAGAGGGGTGTATCCCTATGTAAAAAAAAAATCTGGCATACATTAATGATTACATATAAAAATATGTATTGTATAACTATTTTAAAACAAATCTCACAACCCACTTTTTAAGCCATGTTGTGCTGTTTTTTGTTGTTGCTGTGATGATTAGAAAAAAAAATTATTTTACCCTCACCCGAAGATATATGTGGTTTTTTATAAACTGATTTGAGAGAAAGAGGAAGGGAGAGAGATAAACATTATATGAGAAAGCAAACATCTATCTGTTGCCTTCTGTAGTCGCCCCCACCAGAAATAGAACCTGAAACCTGGTATGTGCCCTGACCAGGAATGGAACCTGCCATCTTTTGGTGTAGGGACAACACTCCAACCAACTGAACCACACCAGCCAGGGTGGTATGTGCTGATTTTTGATTGGGAAAATATATTCCTGAATACAACTGGGCTGCTGCCTTTGGAGGCGCCCTGACCACATCTGGCTTTTCAGGCTGTTCCCACCTAAAAGACCTTTTTGATTCCTTTTGAAGTTTACATGTGTTAATTCTGTAAGAGAGCTGTTTCCAGCTAACCCAGATTAAGAGATCTGAGGCATTGTGTTCAGCGTTTGGGTGTATGTTAGTTAGTTCTGTCTATGATACTGCCTTGTAAATTAGTTGCTTCTCCAAATAATTTTTCATAAATTAAATTAAATTCATGCATAGAAGCAGTGATCATTATTGTTAATAAAAATAGAAGTGAGGATGTAGAATGTAGTGATTATGAAAACTGGGTCTGAAATCAGATCTAGTTTTGATGCTAGAATGATATCTTCCTATGTGACCTTGAGCAAGTTATTTAACCTTTGTAAGCCACAGTATCAAAGGTAAAATTAGGAGGTGGAGCCTTTGGGGGGTAATGGGATTAGTGGCCTTATAAGAGAGACCCATCATCATAATAATGACATCTACATGTAGAATCGTGTGAGTATATAATAAGACAAAGCATAGAGAGTTTAGCATAGAGCCTGACATACAGAGACAGATATATTTATTATTGTTACAGAAGAGAGCAAATGTTCATTAGTTCATTTATTCATTCAAAGCAATATTTATTGAATGCTTCCTGAGTTCCAGCCACCAAGCTAGGCAGGTGGATCCAGGCTATACAAGATCATATCAACTATATACCTCTCTCAGAAGAGGAATAAAATGACAAGGACAGCCCTGGATGGTTTGGCTCAGTGGTTAGAGGTTGGCCTGCGGTCTGGAGAGACCTGGGTTTGGTTCCCACTAAGGGCACGTACCTCAGTTGCAGTTTGTCCTCGGCCCTGGTTGGGTCGTGCGGGTGGCAACCACTCGATGTGTCCCTTTCATGTTGATGTTTCTCTCTCTCTCTCTCTCCCTCCCACTCTATCTGAACAAAATATGGAAAAATGTCCTCGGGTGAGGATAAAAAAATAAAATAAAAGGATGAGGACAAAATATTTTAATTCCATGTGGCAAAAGCAGGAATAAGAGGGGACTACTGGACATTATTTAGTCTGGGGGGCAGGGTTAGTAGGTCCCTGGGTTTACCATGACCTTGACTAGCTACTTAAGGTCTTTATATTATTTCCACTCCTGGCTAAAATTCTAGAGCCAGTGCTAAACCTATGGGAGAATAATAATTGTGGGTCTCATGCATGTGTTTTGACTTTTCTTAGGAGACAAGATGCTGTTGCTTTGCAAGTAAGAGCCCAGAGAACGCTTGGTTAAAATGCTGAAACTCGCAATCTGAGTAGCTGGCTGAGAAGTTAAGAAAGCTAGTTTGTGATGGCAGAAAGGAAAAAAAAGCACCAGGGCATGAGAAATGATGTAGAGGGAAGAAATGTATACTTTGGAGTAAATCTGACCTAGGTTCGAATCTATTATGCAACTTTTTAGCTATAGGACTGTGGGCAATTTAATTAACCTCTTTGAGCTCATGCTGTAGAATGGAGGTAATAATACCTATCACATGAGATTGTTGTGAGAGTTAAAAATGCTTGAAATCCCTCTCATATAGTGAGTGCTAGCTAACAGTTGCCTGTTATTATTATAAAGGTTTGCTTGGCCAGGGATTAGCTGATTCACACATACATTCCTTTAAAAACAATTCTCTTCTTGGCCACACAAAGCAGATTTGCTCTATTTTTGTGAACAATTCATCTTCCTCAATAACACTTTAGAAGCATTTCCTGTATAAGATTTCTTGAAAACAGCAGAGATGTGCCCTTGCATGGCTGGTCCTCTGTGACCACATTAAGTCCTATGTTTAACTTTCTATGAAAACACGAGCCATGCGGTACTTGGGAGGATGGTATAACAGGGTGAGGCCCTGTGCCTGAAACACACAAATCTACTCAGAGGAAGACTGCGGTCATTCTGAGCTCACAGAGATAGCCATGGGGACATCCAGTAATGGAGCCGGCAAACAACGTTGTGAAGTGAGTGTCAACAGATCACCAACCATGGAGCCCAGAGGTGTTCTCAGAGTAGAAGGAAACTGAATAATTTCAAGCAGGCTTAAAAGAAGAATAATATAGCCCTGGACAGTTTGGCGTAGCGGTTGGAGCGTCGGCCTGTGGACCAGAGAGTTCCGGGTTTGGTTCCCGCTAGGGGCAGGTACCAAAAAAAAAAAAATAATAATAATAATATATAGGAGGTTGGATGCCAAAGAAAGCAAGAAGAAAGTTTACAACCCAATAAAATACTATTCTTCTGATTTATCTATCTCATTCAACAGGATTAGCGTATGGAATAATGGAAAGAATGTAGGCCAGAAGTCAGGACTCTTAGGTTTTAGCTTTGACTGGTCACTAACTTGCGGGACTTTGGCAAGTCCCTTAATTCTATCTTGCAGTCAGTGTTTCCATCTGTCAAAAAAGAGGGTTCTATTAATCAGATGATATTTGTTTTACCCTGGCTCTAACACTTGCAATCCACTCCCATTCTTTCTCCCACTTAACCTTCTTAACTTTTCTGTGGTGTTATGCTTATGCTCCAGCTTTCTCCCCTCTACCTGCCACCCCCCACCCCTGCCCAGTTGCTTTTCTTAACAACTCCAGGGTTGGAGAATGGGTTTCAGGTAAGGGGTAGTGTGGAGTTAGAATTTCTTAGTTTTCTATTTTTAAACAAGAGTTGTTATTTTTATTTATTTATTTATTTTTACTTTTCGTTAATCCCCACTTGAGGATATTTTTGCATTGATTTTTAGATAGAGTGGAAGGGAGGGAGGGACTGCAAGAGAGAGAGAGATTAATATGATAGAGACACATAGACTGGTTGCTTCCTGCACCACCCTGACCAAGGCCAGGGATCAAACCTGCAATCCAGGTATGTGCCCTTGACTGGCAATCGAACCCATGACCCTTCATTCCACATGCCAACACTCTTAACTGCTGAGCTAAACCAGCCAGGGCTATTTATTTTTATTTTTTAAGTGCCATACATTTCTGAATATTGATTTTGTATCCCGTAATTTGGCCAAATTGATTTATTAGATCTAGTAGTTTTTTGGTGGAGTCTTTAGGGTTTTCTATATACAATATCATGTCATCTGCAAATAATGACAGTTTTACTTCCTCTTTTCCAATGTGGATGCCTATTATTTCTTCTTCTTGTCTGATCGCTATTGCTAAATCTTCCAGTTGAATAAGAATGGTGAAAGCAGATATCCTCATTTTGTTCTTGATCTTAAGGGAAATGCTTTTAGTTTTTGCCCATTGAATATGATGTTGGCTGTAGGTTTTTCATATATAGCCTTTATTATGTTGAGGTATGATCCCTCTATTCCCACTTTGCTGAAAGTTTTTATCATAAATGGGCGCTGGATTTTATTGAATGCTTTTTCTACATCTTTTGATATGATCATATGATTTTTCTTTCATTTTGTTTATAAGATGTATCACATTTATTGATTTGCAAATGTTGTACCAACCTTTCTACCCTGGAATAAATCCCACTTGATAATCGTGTATGATTTTTTTTTTTTTTTTTTAATATATTGATGGTTCCGATTTGCTAATATTTTGTTGAGGATTTTAGCATCTATGTTCATTCATCCGGGATACCGGCCTATAATTTTCTTTCTTTCTTGTGTCTTTATCTGGTTTTCATATTAGGATAATGTTGCCATCATAAAAAGAGCTTGGAAGTCTTCCTTCCTCTTGAATTTTTTGGAATAGTTTGAGGAGGAGAGGTGTAACTTCTTCAGATGTTTGGTAAAATTCACCTGTGAAGCCATTTGGTCCAGAACTTTTGTTTGCGGGGAGAAACTGCAACCGAGGTACATGCCCTTAGCGGGAACCGAACCCGGGTCTCTCCGGACCGCAGGCGGATGCTCTAACCACTGAGCCAAACTGGCCAGGGCGGAAGTTTTTTGATTACTGCTTCAATTTTCATTAGTTGTTATTGAGGTGTTCTGCTTCTTCCTGATTCAGTTTTGGAAGATTGTATGTTTCTAGGAATTTGTCCATTTAGCCTAGGTTGTCTATTTTGTTGGCATATAGTTTTTTGTAATATTTTCTTACAATCATTTGTATTTCTGTGATGTCAGTTGTTACCTCTCCTCTTTCATTTCTGATTTTATTTATTTGGGTCCTCTCTCTTTGTTTCTTGATGAATATGGTTAAAGGTTTATCAATCTTGTTTGTCCTTTTAAAGAACCAGCTTTTTTTTTTTGGAAGTTATTTTATTTTATTTTATTTTTTTATGAATTTTTATTTATTTTTTTGTTACAGACATTTTACCTTTTTACCCCATTGGCACCCCCCACCCCACCCCCCCTCCACCCTGTCCCCGGCTTAGTTGTCCATGTCCATTGGTCATGCATACATGCATATAAGTTCTGTGGTTTATCTCTTCCCACCCCCCCAACCCCCCATCCCCTCTTCTGAGGGATGTCAGTCTGTGCCCCACTTCCATGTGTCTGGGTCTACTGTATTCCTCAGACTGTTATGTTCATTATATTCCATATATAAGTGAGATCATGTGGTATTTCTCCTTCTCTGCTTGGCTTCTTTCACTTAGGATAATACTTTCCAGGTCCCTCCATGTCGTCTCAAAGGATAAGAGATCTTTCTTTCTTACCGCTGCATAGTATTCCATTGTGTATATGTACCACAGCTTTTTGATCCATTCGTCTACTGGTGGACACTTGGGCTGTTTCCAGATCTTAGCTATTGTAAATAGTGCTGCTATGAACATGGGGGTACATATATTCTTCCTGATTGGTGTTTCAGGCTTCCTAGGGTATATTCCCAGCAGTGGGATCACTGGGTCAAATGGAAGTTCAATTTTTAATTTTTTGAGGTAGCACCATATTGTTTTCCATAGCGGCTGCACCAGTCTGCTAGTAGTGTTTCTTGACATTATAGTTTGTTTTGGATAAGGACTGTAAATTTCTTCTTCAAGAAATATGGACGATTTGAGGCCTTACCGTGTGCACAAAACATACTTAGAAAGGAAAATATTAAAATTTAAAAGCTTTTAATACTATATGGTAATAGCATTATTTGTACTGACAATTTTGAGCTGAGTTTTCCACTCTAAGATTTTCTGTTCTGTCGTTAACCTTTCAAAGTTATTGAAAGAGAAAAGGGTGGCAATGCTCGGAAAGCTGGAGGAAATTAATACCTGCTGTGTAATTTTGGGTAAATCACTTAACATTCCTGACCTTAACTTTCCTATAAGATGGGAACAGTACTATGATCTGCATTACTTATCTTACAAATCTTTTGTGATGATTACATGAAAATGCATACCTTGGCATAATAATGGCATGATAGCTCATGAGATATAATTGGAGAAGTATTAATAAAATGAAATAATGCCTATAAAAGCACTCATATGAATTATTTTTTCAAAAGTATAAAGTATCATAGAAATACAAGGAATTATTATTATTATTATTTTTTTATCCTCACCCGAGGATATTTTTCCATTTTTTATACAGATAGAGTGGGAAGGAGAGAGAGGAAGGGAGAGAGAGAGAGAGGAAGGGAGAGAGAGAGAGAGAAACATCGACGTGAAGGGACACATCGAGTGGCTGCCACCCACACGACCAACTGCAACCGAAGTACGCGCCCTTAGCGGGAACCGAACCCAGGTCTTTCCGGACCGCAGGTCGACGCTCTAACCGCTGAGCCAAACTGGCCAGGGCCAAGGAATTATTTTTACAGAGGATTAGTATTGTCCACTTCTCCAACCAGATCCAACCTCTGTTCCATTTTCTCGATCTTGCTATTCTGCCTGTTATTCATACATTGTTTCTAAACTTTTTATGGTGCATGAGGCTATTCCAACCAGAACTTAAATATTGTTTTTTGGCATTCCCCTTAGTGCATAGTTGCTGGGAGTGTACAATGAGAGAGGGATTGCTGGAGGAGGGCGTGTGGACTAGGAACAACTAGGGAACAGATTGAGGAGGAATTTCTGAACATTGCCAAATTATTAGGTGTTTTCGATCAAGTGACTAACCTGAGTTCCCCTTATGCTTTGGGAAAATAGCTGCTGTGGTAGTGTGCAGATGGATGAAGGGAAAAACTGAAGGCCAGGAAGCTTAGTTAGAAGGCGAATGCATGGTCCAGGTGAGACACAAAGAGAATTTAGGAAATACAAAAGCAAAATGGACAGGTTTGATTATTAATTGGTTGTAGATGGTGAAGAAAAGAAGTGCAAAGTGCCTCCTAGGTATTTTGTCAGGGTGCCTGAGCTCAGTGAAACAAATCGTTATGAATTCATTTTCTGTGCGTAGGAATAGAGGATGAAGGGGGGTATTGATAGCACTTGTTAGTATTGGTTCTTTCTTTTATATCCATTTTACATAAAACCAATTATAGACATTTGACTTTATTTTCCTTCTACAGTAGACTTTGAATTTAAGAAAAAAAATCGATCCTATCTTAGTCCTTTCAGGCTGCTATAACAAAGTATCATAGACTGGATGGTTTAAAAACAATGCAAATTTATCTCTCAGTTCTGAAGGCTGTGAGGACCAAGGTCAAGGTGCCAGCCAATTCAGTCTGGTAAGGTCCCACTTCCTGGTTCATAGATGTGGTCTTCTTGCTATCTCTTCACATGGTAGATAGGGGAAGGAGCTCTGTGGGGTCTCTTTTATTAGGGTACCTTCCATTCAAGAGGGCTCTGCCTAATTACCCAATTTACCTCCCATCTCCTAATACCATCCTATTGGGGGGTAGGATTTCAACATATGAATTTTGGGAGGACACATTGCTTATAGCAGTTGTTTAAGAACAATTCACACAGTTTTTCAGACATAATGTGTAGCAAAGCATTTAATAAATGCTAAGGACTACACATAACCTATCATTTCTGAGGTTTGTTTATTGTACCTCCACAGCTTTTTGAAATATATTTTTAGAAAAAACATCCTGGACTATTTTGCTCAGTGGTTAGAGCCTCCGCCCCGGGTTCCTTCCTGCACTTACTGGGTTGCAGTTTGTCCCCGGCCCCAGTTGAGGTCGTGTGGGTGGCAGCTCGTGGATGTGTCTCATATAGATGTTTCTCTCTCTCTTCCTCCCTCTCTCCTCGCTCTATCTGACGATGAACGCTAAAATAAAAAAACAACAAAAAAACATGCAGTTCTCTAAAGAGAATTGGTTTGTCAACGGGTAAATTTCATTAACATAAAACGTCCTTGAATTACAAAAGCCCTACTCTCAATGTCTTGCGGCATGGGAGGCAGTTAAAAGATAGCATGGGAGAAAGAGATATGTAAATAACATGCAAGCCACATATACACTAAAAAAAGGAAGTACCACGTTTTTGTTCTTTATTTTATTAATGAGGTAGATAACTAAGAAGTGGCTCTCAGTTTATTAAGAGCGAATCAAACAAAATGCGTATTCATTTCCCATTCTACCATCTTATGATGAGTTTCTGTTCCTATGCCTCCCACTCATAAATTATTAAAAAGTGTGTTTTCAGGAAGCAGAAGGAAGCGGGGACCTTGCCCCAGGCGGAGTTGATATGTAGCAGAAAGAGTGCAGAGCCTCCTATGCCCCGCTCAGGGTGGAATCCAGGTCTCGGGAGCGCCGTGCCCGTCGGGTGGGCTCCAGGAGAGGGGCCGCGCGGCTGCTGCCCCCGAGACGGCTGAACGCTGCGGACCCGAGGTCAAGGAAAGGCGGTGGCGGGCAAGCCAAACGACCACATAGACGTCCCTGTGCTCAGTATCTCCTGCCCTCCCCGTCGTTAGTACCCTTTCCCTCTGGTGCAGGCGCTCGAGGGCCGCTGCCAAGGCAGGCCCAAAGCCAACCCCCCACCCCCTTCCCGGCTTCTCGGCCAGCCCTCGTCCGGCCCGGGGGTGCAAGCTGCACGAGGCGGCGATGCTGGGGCCCTCTCCACGCATCTCCGGGTCTCGGGGCCGACGCGCCTGCGCAGAGCCCGGGTCACGCGCGCGGGGCGGGCCGGCGCCCGAGGGGCTGTCATTCGCCGCGCGGATCGCCGCCCTCAGCTGCGCCGGCTGCTCTGGCTCCTCCTCCTCCCGCCGCCCCGGCCTCGCCATGGTGCTGGAGTCGGTGGTCGCGGACCTGCTGAACCGCTTCCTGGGGGACTATGTGGAGAACCTGGACAAGTCCCAGCTGAAGCTGGGCATCTGGGGCGGTAAGCGAGCGGGCGCGGCCGCGGGGTGCAGGCGCGGGCGGAGGGGCCCCGCTGCGGGCTCCGCGCCCCAGCTCCAGCCCGGGCCCCGCTTCCAGGCGGCCGGTGCGAGGCGCCAGGAGGCCGTCTCCGCCTCCCCTGGGCCCGGGGGACCGGCCGGGGTGGGGCGATGCGGCAGGGTCGCGCTCGCCCTGCTGGGTCCCAGCGGCCCACGCCCCTGCCCTGTCCCGCCGTGCCTACCTTGGGGGCCCCCTCGCTGCCCTCAGCGTCGCCCCTTCGGCTCCGCAGCGTGAAAACAACCACCTTTGCTCCCGCACGCTGAAATAAAGTGGCGTGAAGGAAGAAGAAAAGGGAATTGCGTTTCGCAGTTATCTTTAGCATTTGACAGCGACCAGGAGCTGGCTTCCATCTCTGGGATTGCAGGGTTTGGGCAGGGTGGGCAGGGGATCACTGCAGACGGCGTGTCGGGAGGGCTTCTTACTCTTATCTTACTCTTAATACGGCCAGCTTCGGGAAAGGGATTTCTTCCCTTTATTCCCTTTTCCCCCAATAAGAGGAGGACTTTCAGTTTTGTTTTGGGGCCATGGAAAGGAATGCAAGCCACGACCAGCATCATCCGTAATTAGGTGCACGCCCAAGAATTGACACCAGCGTTTCCATCGCAGTTAAGTGTATAGAAGTAGACAGTAAGTAGTGTGTGTGCACCCCCTTAAAAAGCTTAATTATTTGCACTAAGCACCTGTCAAGCTTTGGGGCCATAGGGATACTTTCTAACTCTACAAAAGACTTTTGGGAATTTTTGTCAGGTTTGGAGGGGAATCACAGAATTACTCTAAAGGATGGAACTGCTTTTAATTCAGTCAGCAAACAGACTGTGGCCATGGAGCACTTGAAATGTTGTTAGTGTCTATTGAGATGTGCTGTATGAAATGCACAGCAAGTCTTGAAAATACTCAGGAGGAAGACTGTGTTACCTCAATTTTTATGTTCATTAGGTGTTGAAATGATAGTATTTTATTATATTAGATTAAATACAATATATTAAAATTTATTCCCTGTGTGGTTTTTTTTTTACTTAAAACAACAACAAAAAACTTGGGCCTTGAATGAATTTGAACTACAGGGATCCACTTATTCTCGGATTTTTAAAACCTGCCTTATTCAAGGGTCAACTGTAATTACATATGTGGACCATATGTTTATACCTGGCAGTGTTGTTGGTAGAACCGCGGAGTGCTGTCCTGAAGTGTGGAGCAGCCTGCTTTTCCTAGGTTACTGATCATTTGATTGGTTCAGTGTGGTTTGCCCAACAATACAAACTTTGTTCACATGCCCTAAGTAAAGGAAGAGACATTTAAGAATTTAATTAGTCGTTGCCTTCTGCAGGGACCACGTTTCTTCAGAATACTGTCTGATAATACAAATGACTCACTGTAGTCTGTAAACATTATTTGAAATCTGAAAGGAGGCTAGCATTTAGGAATCATGGATTCCACGTGGTTGTGTTGGACGAGGCATTTACTGGGCCATAGTTTATTCATCTTAATTTAAACCTTAATAGAAAAAAATCAACATAATATGGGTTCCATATATAATTACTCTTCAGGATCACTTACCCAAGTTTTAACATTGTGCCCTATTTACCTCAGACAATTTTTTTTTTTTATATTTTGTTCAGATAGAGTGGGAGGGAGAGAGAGAGAGAGAGAAACATCGATGTGAAAGGGACACATCGAGCGGCTGCCACCCACACAACCCAACCAGGGCCGGGGACAAACTGCAACCGAGGTACATGCCCCCAGCGGGAACCGAACCCTGGTCTCTTGGGACCGCAGGCCGATGCTCTAACCGCTGAGCCAAACCGGCCAGGGCTCAGACAATATTTTTTAAAGAAATAAAGTCTATGGATACATTGGAAGATTCCTTTTTCTTTCTTTAGAATTAGGGATTTGTGTAGATAACATGTAAAGGTCCTTCTAGTGCCAATACTCTAATTCTAGTGTAAATGTTTTTACTGTGGTAATTTGAAGTATACTGCCTGACCATTCTGAACTTTTTTACAACTAAAATTAAAATGCCATAAAATTAGCCCTGGCCGGTTTGGCTCAGCGGTTAGAGCGTCAGCCTGCAGTCCAGGGAGACCCGGGTTCGGTTCCTGCTAAGGGCATGTACCTCGGTTGCAGTTTGTTCCCAGCCCTGGTTGGGTTGTGTGGGTGGCAGCCACTCCATGTGTCCCTTTCACGTCAATGTTTCCCTCTCACTCTCTCTCTTCCTCTCTCTCCCTCCTACACTATCTGAACAAAAAGTGGAAAAGTGTCCTTGGGTGAGGATAAAAACAATTAAACTTTTTATGGTAGCAAGTGGGGATATTAAGTCAATTTAATAAAATAGCTGATCTGTAGACAAGTTTTATAAAGAACTGAAACTTTTATATAAAAGTTTTTGAAAACTTTTTTGAAAACTATTTGCTTTAGCAAGTAAGGTTCATATATCAAAATTAGGCCTTTTCAGTTTTTTTTCTTGTTAAATTTTAACATCGTGATACTAAGTTGATACTTCTTCACTGGAGTATTTGACTAGGCCAAGGCAGTGATTTTCAACCAGGGATAACTGCCCCTAAGGGTAAATTAGGCAATGTCTGAGACAGTTCTGGTTGTCACAATAAGGGGCAGAAGTGTGCTACTGATATGTATTTGGTAGACCCCAGGACAAAGAATTATCCAGCCCAAAATGTTAGTTGAGAAACCCTGGTCTAAGGAAAATATTGAGATTGTATTCTGCACTTATAGGAGAACTTCAGGGTGCTAAACAAGTAGAAAGAAGTAAAAAAGGACTTCGAGAAAGTGTGGGTCTCATGAAATTTGTAACTAGGAAACAAACATATGTCTTAAGAAGTGACTGAAACACATCTTATTAAAAAGGCATAATCTTTGCTTGGATGATGTCAGGAAGTAGTTTTAAGAATCAAAATGTTGCCCTGGCCGGTTTGGCTCAGCGGTTAGAGGGTCGGCCTGCGATGCAGAGAGACCTGGGTTCAGTTCCCGCTAAGGGCACGTACCTCAGTTGCAGTTTTCTGTTGCAGTTGTCCCTGGCTAGGGTCGTGTGGGAGGCAACCATTCGATGTGTCTCTCTCACATTGATGTTTCTCTCTATCTTCCTCTCTCCCTTCCGCTCTGTCTGAAGATAAATGCAAAAATGTCCTCTGGTGAGGATAAAAAAAAAAAAATGTTGAGTTAACATAATTTGAAAAAGATTGTGCTGTGTATGCATTCATAAATATATAGGCATGTGGCCACAATAAACAAAAAGTTGTAGAGTGAGAAGAATGGGGGAATTTATTTGAATGTCTAGAATCAGGAAGTATTATGTGGATATTGTCTTTAAATTGGAGAAGCATTCTTTAAGTCTCTGTTTCCTTATCTGTGAACAGGAGAAATAACACTGTGAGATGAATAATGTGAAATTATATGTGTATATATAATGTGTAATTATAATTTTTAAGTTAATACTGATAGAAATATTGATGATAAACACACCTAGCTGAGTGGTGGAAAATAGCCTGCAATGTTTTACTTTATTTTCATGAGTATGTTTCTTCTAGACTTCAGAATTATGGTTTTCATATTCTATTGTGTGACAATTTTGTGTAAAGCTACCACTACATAGATAAACATTTCTTATTTTCTAAACAAATCTTAAAACCTGTTTGCATTTGAATTTACACTTACATTACTTATATTACCCAGTTAGTTTGTAAGTCAGGTTTTCAAAGGTTCAGGAAAGTGCCTGGTGGGCATATTGCTGCCTAGGCAGGTAAGAAGGTTTATTTAGCCCTGGCTGGTTTGGCTCAGCAGTTGGAGCGTCGGCCTGCGGACCAGAGAGTCCTGGGTTCAGTTCCCACTAGGGGCACGTACAAAAAAAAAAAGAAGGTTTATCTAGGTTTTTGTTCCTCACAAACTACTAAGCAGGAGATAAATTGTACAGCTCTTGGCTATTTGAAGTGTGTCCAGGATATACTTGTTTTAAGATTAACAAATTGAAAAGGTATGTTGCAACATCAGCTCTTTTGCAGTTTGGTTTAAGTAGTATTAGGTAGCATCTAGCCCAGGCCAGTTTGGCTCAGTGGTTGGAGCATCGGCCTGCGGACCAGAGAGTCCCGGGTTCGGTTCCCGCTAGGGGCACATACAAAAAAAAAAAAAAAAAAAATCACAATTGTTCTGCCCTGGCCGGTTTGGCTCAGCGGTTAGAGCGTTGGCCTGCAGTCCAGAGAGACCCAGGTTCGGTTCCCACTAAGGGCACATACCTCGGTTGCAGTTTGTCCCTGGCCCTGGTTGGTCGTGCGGGTGGCAGCCACTCGATGTGTTCCTTTCACATCGATGTTTCTCTCGCTCTCTCGGTTCCTCCCCCCCCCCTACCTGAACAAAAATGGAAAAATGTCCTCGGGTGAGGATTAAAAAAAAAAGTAAGTAGTATTAGGTAGCATCTTTGTCAACTTGATTTTTCATATTGATTTACTGTGGAAAGTCAGGAAAATCCTCCAATTCATAATTCTGTTCTCATTTCCATTTGACAAGTAGACTATACTCAGAGGCTGTGATGTGTCGGATGTAAGGTGTGGCTACAGTGATCAGGAGTAGGAACCAGGTGGAGTGCCCTCAGAGTTTGTACTTCTGCACACCATGCTGAGCCTGTGCTGACTACTGTACTGTTCTTCACCTCACCCCTGATACTTTCCATTAGCTTCCAGATATTGCTGGAACAGAGCAGCGTAAGGAAGGAGGAAACCTGGGATCTAATTCCATCTTCAGTACTGCCTAGGGGTGTGGCTTTTGGCAAGTTACTGAAGAGTGACCACTACTTTCTTATTTGTAAATGAGAGGATTATTCAGGGTCATCTTTTCTGGCTTTAAACTTCTGTGATTTTGAACAAGGCCAGAGCAGTGTGCGCCTTCATTAGGTAAGCCATACTGTTCCTTGCTCTGCCTTTATGGTAAGAAATGGTAGTCAAGTAACGTCTTTCCTTTTTCTTCTTCACTCCGTACTGGTGAGCTAAGGCCACAGTCATGAAATATGACAGTATAAGTGAAGATAAATTCCAGTCTTTTGTTGATGTTTGGGAATCCAAATCTAATATATTACGTTGTCTTAATAGGTACCTGGAGGGAGCTTGAGAATGCAAGAAAAAGCAGGCAGGCCTCTTTGCTTCTGTTTATATTGACACATAAAACAGCGTATCTAGGTATTTCTAAACTTGTAGAGGAGTTTTTTTTTTTTAGTTCTTTTCTCCCAGCCAACACTTGGTGTAGTTGAAGTCCACATTTCTTATTAGCTTGTCTATAATATGTAAAATAAACAACAAAAGTTCAATATTGTAATGTAATATGTTTAGGCTCAGTTATCATCAACTAAATTCATACCTAAAAGTTTAAATTGAAAAACACCTTTTCACATATTTAAATAGCAGCAACAATTTAAAATTCACCCCTTTTCTAGAAATGAAACTGGAAATTGGTACTTGGGCAACATTTCTGCTAGGAAGCTCTGCTACACTATTCACTACTATGAGATCCCTGAGGTGTACTTGAGAGGGAGAAAGTTTAGTGGTAACATGGTGGATTTCCAGCTTTCTTTGCCAAGACTTCCTGTTTCAGTAGGGAAATGGAAAGAGTAAGAGTTAATTGTTTCCTCTCCCCGCTCTCCCATTTCCCCTCCCAAGACAGTTCACTGTGTACTCCTATTGAAAGGCATCTAGATTGGTTAATTTGGTTGAATAGCTGCATTCAATTGAAATGAATCACTATATTTTCTTTGGGGTCTTTTTTGGTTCCATATAAACTTCTGGAGTTTTTTATTTTTAATTTTTAAAATATGTTTTGTTTATTTCTTTTTAGAGAGAAAGGAAGTAAGAGGGAGAGACAGATAGAAACCCCCAACTGGAGACTGAACCCAAAACCCAGGCATGTGCCCTGACCTGGAGTCGAACCTGTGACCTCTTGGTGCAAGGGACTGTGCTCAACCAACTGAGCCACACTCTCCTGGCTCTTCATAGTTAAAATGCAAAGACCAGAGGTGGATCTATCAACTACACAATCCTCTTAATGCTGAGTCTGATTCTTGTATGGTATTTTTTTCTCCCAAGGAGATAGAATTATCTTCTGAATTAAAATCCTTTACCCTTTCTGCTCTTGTTTTTTTTTTTTTTTTTTTTTTGATAGGTGTAGGGGTATAGTGTGAGGTTCTGAACACAGAATCGGGCATCAGATTTGGGCCGTGCCTCTACCACTTACTAGGTTGACATAGTATTTTTTGACTGGACATTTAACCTTTCTAAGCCTTAGTTTCTTTTGCTTAATATACATGTTCTGCCTCCTTCACAAGGAGGCTGTGAGAATTAAGTAATGTAATAGATCTGAGAGTGTTTTTTTTTAAGTGTAACAGTTATTCTTTTTTTTTTTTATCCTCACCCAAGGACATTTTTGCATTTATCTTCAGATAGAGCGGGAGGGAGAGAGTGAGGAAGAGAGAGAAAGAAACATCAATGTGAGAGAGACACATCAAGTGGTTGCCACCCACACGATCCCAACTGGGGCCAGGGACAAACCCCAACTGAGGTACATGCTCTTAGCAGGAACTGAACACTGAACCCAACTCTCCGGTTCACATGCCGATGCTCTAACTGCTGAACCAAACTGTCCAGGACACAGTTTATATTCTTATAGTTGTTTCTACCTCAGTATAATATGCATTCTAAATCAATATTTATTGAGCACCTACTATGAGGAGAATCAGGAAGGAGTTTATAAATCAGGTTGGGGATTTGTATAGTTAAGTGCTGTAAGAAAGGTATAGATAAACCTCTGTGAAATTTCAGATAGATTATTTTTGACTAGAGGTATTTAACATCAGCACTGTATTTCTTACATTTATTTTGTAGGTTATTATGTATTTTAAAAGTTATTCTTGGACCTAGGCAGACTTATTCTATATTATACCAGTACCATTTGATTTTTATTCATAAGTATACTGACTTGGTTGTTTTCTATAATTTAGCAACCATTTCTTTTTCTATTATATTTTTTGAGATAACTCCAGCTCTGCTTATCTTGGTGTTATTTGCTAATTTAATGGATTTACTTTCATTTCCATCTTCTGGTTCATTAGTAAAGATTATTAGATACATTTTGATCTAATATTTACCCTTTTAAGGTGCTTAAAATATCCTTGAAGAGTAGCTTTGAAACTTTATTTTTGACTCTGTAGCCATGTATACTCATCCAAAAAAGTTTCTAGTTTATTCCTGAGAATCATATAGGGTCAAAATCAGAAACCTTCTCTTCTCAAACACAGACTACACTTAGTGCTTACTCTCATCCTTTAGGTCTGTCAGTCCATCACAGAAGGAAATTACTTCATGGGACTTCCTTCCTTATTTGTTACCTTGGAGTTTTCCAAACCTTGTGGAGTTAGGGACACTTGATTGAGGGTTTGGCTTTAGTGCCTTCCTTGCTGGCAGAGTAAAGTTTATTCATCTTCAATTATTGGTCATTCTCCTCCACCCCCCCTTTTCTTTTAAGATTAGACACAAATATTTACCCTTTCTCCGGGTTTTCAGGAACTTCCCATAGCCTCTAAGAATTCTTAAGCCTATAGCAATCAAGTGACTTGCATGTGTATGAAATTGTGATGTTATCTTGACGTAGAAATGGAAAACTAAATCTTAACCTTTCCTCAGTATTTAGTTAAATTTAAAATGGTTGATATTTAGGAAGGATATTTAATTTTAGATTTATAAATTACTGTTATTTTAACAGGATTTCTGACATTCATAGACTAGACAGTGAAATTCCTACATGTGTATCTGCAGGAAAGCTTGTACGTTAGTGGAAGGATACTGTTAGCACAGTGCCTTACCTAGATAAGGCACTCATCTACTGGTTGAATGAGCGAATGCACTTTAACCTGGTGTTTATCTGAAATATGCTGCTATTCCTCTCCTGTACTTTGTATTAAGACTAGCAGCTCCTCCTTCAGTGCAAATATTTTTTTGAATATTATTCTTATTTCATTGTTATGTTCACGGTTTGTTAGATAACATTCACATTTTTCAGAGAGGAAGTATACATTTGTTTGCTAGGCATTAAGTAGAAGAAACAGATTTCTTAAATGTGTCTATAGATAAGGTAGATATCAGATATAGAAGCAATTTATATAAAACATACTGAGGTCATATTGACATTAGAATTTACCTTTGTTTTGTTTTCCCATTATTATAATTTGTGTAATATTTTAACATAAAAAGTATCTAATTACTATAAAAACTAGAAAATACTGAAAAACATTAATTAAAAAAACTCTTAAATTCTACCTCCTAGCAATACTATCTTTTTGTTTGTCTTTCTAAATATACTTGTTTAACTCTGTTAGCCATGCTGGTAGTTTTCAGTATTCCACATCTTAAATACCATCTATTTATTAAAGAACCAAAAAGTGCCACAGCAGTAGAAGCAGCCCACATTTTATAAGGACATTTATACTTTTATACAAATTATGTAGGTGTCTTAACAGTTGTTAAAAAAAACAAAACAAAAAATCTTCATATGTAATGCAGATCACTTCTGAGCACTCCCAGTGACACTTGACCCAGTAGTTGAGTATCCCTGGGTAGAACAGTCAAAATTTATGAGCAAGTTTGCAAGTCTCCATATGGGCCTTAGGTCTTGTTAAACTAGTTTGAATTGCTTCAAATACGTGCTAGTATCTGTACAGATCCCTTCTTTTGATTTGAATAGAGTCCCCAGTTGTAATTTTCTGAAATTTATCATTTGAAAGAATTAAATCCAGAAATTTTTTTATTCTGTGTAGTTTTTGTACATATGATACTTCTTCAGGATTTCCCCCCCAATTTCCAAATGCATGGCAGTTTTCCATGATTACTTTATTATCTGTATACTTGGTCAGTGATGACATCATAGTTATTCTTCCAAAATAACATTTTATTCTAACTCTGCCTCTTCAACCCTGAAGGTTCTGCCTATTTCAGGTTTAATTTCCTGCAGGTATTGTAGAAACCACCTAACTGCGTCTATTCTTTTCCTTTCCTCTTATTATAACGTTGTAGTATTTTCTTCCCATTTCTTACTTTCTTTTCTCCTTTTATTGTAGTTTTCAACAGTTTATTTTAGAAAGATTTAAATATACATATACACAGAAAATGAACTTTATTGTATGGAAATAACCATTGTGATCATTATGGTGACCAGTATTACATTTGTTTTCTGTGTGTACATATATAATTAAAAAATAAATTATCTTTATTGTTGAAATTATTACAGATGTCCCTCCTTTTTATATATATAAAATTTAAAAATTGGATCAATGTGGGCATTCTTTAACCTTTTTAAAAAACTTAATATTTTGTGAACATTTTTCCATGCCTGCCTATTTTTTCTATATTACAGATTTATTATAATTTATGCCTTCTTCCTAGACATTTAGTTCTTTAGGTCCTCCCTCCCTCCTCCTCATCCATCCATCCATCCATCCACCCATCCATTCTTTCTGCTATTGTAACCAATATCACAATATCCTTATAGCTAAATTGTTTGGACAGTTTGATGGTTATTTCTGAGGATACTAGAGTAATGGTTCTAAGACATAGCTCTGATTTTATTATTTCTGTTATACATATTTCATCTCTCTGTTGTGACCAGTCTGCATTTATCATTCTAAAAACTGTTAGTCTATTCTCTGCTAGACTTTATGACTTTATCTCTTATTCTTTTCTCACACCCTCCAGCTACACTAAACCTTTACTTGTGGTTTCTAAAATGTGTTTTACTCATGGATGTCTGTTTGCCTTCTTTTCTTATCAACTGGTAAATATTTCTTCAGCTTTCTAGCCTAAACTTCCCTGTGAAGTTCTTGATCTCCCTAGGTAGAGCGAGGTGGTTCCTCCTTTGCATCCTGTTAGCTCTTCTGTTGGAAGGCCGATGAAATACTTCCCAAACTAGAGATTCAGTTTCCTTTTCAAGGCTGTGAGCTCCTCAGTAGAAGGGATGTTGTTCTGACCATCTCTCTCTTTCCAGTACCTAACTCAGTAGGTGCTTAATAAGTGTTTGAGTAAATCTGAGGTCTGGGGAAAAGCAAATCTCTAACAATGGAATAATAAAATTAAATATATTTTTAATTCATTCCACAATACTATGAGGATAAAATTACTTGATTGAAAAATATTTATGGAGAACATAAGAAGTATAGTATTTTTTCAAAAATAAATGTGTTATGAGTGATTAAGAATATGAAGAATTTACAATTTCATTTAATGTTCAAACTATAGTTTTATCAAACGTTAAGATATTTAAGTGAAATGAAATTTTTTTTTCTGTTGTTAATCCTCACCTTAGGATATTTTTCCATTGATTTTTAGAGAGTGGAAAGGAAAGGGGGGAGAGAGAGAGAAACATCTGTGAGGGGGACACATTGATTGGTTGCCTCCTGCACAATCAGGGTCAGAGATGGAGCCTGCAACCCAATTAAGTGCCCTTGACCAGGAATCAAACCTATGACCCTTCAGTCTGCAGGCCAGCACTCAAATGGCTGAGCCAAACCAGCCAGGGCAAAAAACTGTTTTCTTTTGCTTATGTTTCTTTGTAAGCAAGAACATTTAAGTATTCTGTATTGACAAATACAGGTACAGTGTTTAAAATTTGAGTCATGTAACAGTATCATTATGGCTGTAGTTTTTGTAACTTAGCACCTGAATAGATTTAAGAAAAGTTGGATTAATTAAAATATGTTAGAACCATAAACAATAATTACTGGAAAGGTAGGATGTTTGGAGTTTTAAAAGAATAAAACCACATTCCTGTAGAAAATATTCATTGACAACGTAATAAGGAAAGCATCCTGAGTTACAGGATAATTGATCTGTTCTAGTAGTCATCTCTTTATGTCATTGTTTTGATATTTTGGCTTAATTATTCAAAATGGTGAATGCTTTCTTTTGTTCTCAAGTTCTTCAGGCTGAAAGTTTACAAATTCTTTCTCATTGTCTATTTAAATGTTAGGCAGTTTAAATATTTTGTAATTTATTTTGTGTTGGGCTAATCTAAATATGCTATAACTAATAATTCTTGTATATATATATATATATATACATATATACATATATATATATATCTCAAATCTTTTGTGCCAGTAGCTTTTTAAGATTTGAAGTTTGCCTTGCACTCCATTGTCTTCTTAGCACTTAGAATAGTGATTAGTACTGCCATATGATTGGTTTTACTTACTGGTGTATTAACTTAATTTGTTTCTTTTCTTTTTTTAAAAGGTAATGTGGCTTTAGATAATCTAAAGATAAAAGAAAATGCTCTGGTAAGTTTTTAAAAACTATGTTAATTACTCATTTAATTTGAAGCTCTTAGGAACCATTGGTTACTAAGTATCTGGTACCAGGTACCAGATAAAGTGGTTGAGTCACTCAGAGAAGGATTACTTGTTATAACTATTTGCTGTAGGAAAATCTGAGATTAAAGATTTATAAATTTTTTTTCCTGATGATCAAAATAGTATCTTTTGGAAATATAGTTTTTCCTTGACCTGATTTGACTGTATAGCTTTATAGTGGGTCTTTGTCTAAGGGCTTGACTTTAACAATTTATCTAATGAATAATTGTATTTTTGGAAATACATTCAAAGTGCAGCCATATAATATTATGGTACTATTAAGAGGTAAAATAGTCCTGGCTGGTGTGGTTCAGTTGATTGAAGCATCATCCCATACAACAAAAGGTAGTAGGTTTGAGTCCCAGTCAGGGAGCATGCCCAGGTGGCAAATTGGATTCCTCAGGTCAGGGCAGGTACAGGAGGCAACTGATTGCTGTTTCTCTCTCTCCCTCCCCCTCCCCCTCTTGGTTAAATAGATTGTTTTTGGACTCTAGTTTTAGAGAGTAGTTTGTGTCATTTACTATTGAGCTGAAAATAACACTCTCTCCATTTCCCTGAACCCCCACCTTTTAAGCTCTAGCTAACATATTAGACTTAATTTGAGTTTATGAAATCACTTATGAATGATTTTATTTTTTAATTAATATTTCTAATTAATCTATAGTATGTTTTAAAATCCTGTCTTTGACTTCTGGTTTTATTTCTGCATGATGAACTGTATTATTAACGAGAGCATTATACATAAAATATCCCCATGACTTGTCTCAGGGGAACCATTTAGAGCTATTGGAGATCCTAGGAGTAGAACTTTGTCACAGGAGTAACATTAAATTTTGTTGCGATATTTGGCATAGTGGAAAGGGCATGGACCTTGTAGTTTGGAAAACCCAGGTTTGAGTGCTAGCTCTGCCTTCAGCTGTGTGTCTTTCGGCAGGTTTCTGGGTTTTGTTTGAGCATTAGTTTAATCATCTTTTAAGTGGAGTTAATAATACAAAACAGTATAGTATCTCTTTGCCTTTGTGGCTTGAATAAAATGAAAAGTAGAGCCTGGAAAGTAGTGGGCATTCACTTAAATTTTCTTTCCCTCCCTTTACGTAGGGTGCTACAACTTTTAAAAATATATCCCAAAATTTAGAACTTAAGATTTTATTGCTGGAGATTAAAATAAAGTTTTTTTTCTCTGTTTATTTTAGAAGGAAATAAGTATAAATAGAATTATGGTGAGAGGATATATATTTAACATAAATAGAATTGATATGAACTCTGTGTTAGCCTAATTTGAGTTTTGGTTATGTGCTACTTTGTTATATGATAAAGAAATTTGTAATTTATATTTGCCATTAATTTAAATTGCAATTAAACCATATTAGTGAGATTTTACTTTAATATGGGTTCTTTTTCTCTTTTCACCTAGAATGCTTGAGCAATCAGAGATTGGGTAAATTGATTATTTTAGTTAATTGATATCTAAAGTGCCAGATTTTGGTAGTATTAGTATATGCTAAGGTACACCGAACAGAAAGGCTACTCTGATTGGTTCAGATTTTAATAATTCTAAGGACTCAAGTGATCATTGTGAATATCAGTTATTGTTTAGTACTCTGTGCATAGAAAAGTTATTTGTACTTTTTGGTAGTTTGGAATCTAGAAAGTGAAAGTTCATTATTGATTGGTAATTGTCAGTAATCTAAAGTAAATTTTAATTTGGTAAATAATATGTTGGGAATTTGCTTTTTTAAAAAGATTGTTTTGTTTATTCATTTACTAAATATTTATTTGAAAGAGAATTGTTAGGTTATTATTTTCAACTTATTTACATGAAAAACCTCTTCCTATTTTAGTATTTCAGATAAACAGTATTCATCTATTATTTTAAAAGTTTATGGCATTTCCATCTGGCTTGGTTTATTAAAACAACCAGATTACCCAATTACTTTCTTTAACTATAAACTCTTTTTCTATTAATTCTATTTATAATTATACTATTCCCATGAATTCTTTCTTTTTTAAAAAATGTTTTTATTGATTTTAGAGAAAGAGTAAGGGAAAGGGAGAGAGAGAGAGAAAAATTGATGAGAGAAGGAAACATTAATTGAGTCCACAACCTGAGTATGTGCCCTGGCCCTGACCGGCAATTTAACCAGAGACCTCTTGGTATATGGGACGAAGCTCAACCAACTAAGGCACACTGGCCAGGGCTGAATTCTTTCTTTAACGTCAAAGTTTAAGTTAATAAAAACTCTTTGTTTCAGCCATAAAACATCCTTTATGAGTTATTTAAATACAGGAAATTTGTTTCATGTTTTTCCTTAGAGATGATTGTGTATTTAAGTAATGATATACAGAGGTGATTTTTTGGAGGGGCTTAATACTTTAAGAGGTCCTTTAAATGTTTTTCTTCCTTCTGCAGAGTGAATTGGATGTTCCTTTCAAAGTCAAGGCTGGCCAAATTGGTAAGTACTTCACTCTTTTTTTTTAAAAAAATGTTTTTATTGATTTTTTAGAGAGAGAAGAAGGGAGATACAGAAACATCAACCTGAGAAACATCCATTGGCTGTGTCTTGCACGCCCCCTACTGGGGACCAAGTTTCAAACCCGGGCATGTGCCCTGACAGGGACCTCTCAGTCCACTGAATGACACCTGCTGGGTAGCACTTCACTCTGAGTTATTTTCGTTTTTTTCTTCTGTGTTATTTAATCTAAAACATCTTTTTGGCTTATGTTGATGAGAGCTTTTGTATTTATTAACCTAATGTGTTTTATGTATAATACATATATACTTTGAAGATTTTAACAGTAGGGTAGGGATTTACCCTCTAAAATGGAAGGACATTTTTGCACAGTGACTGCACCAATCTGCGTTCCCTCCAACAGAGCACAGTGGTTCCTTTTTTTTCCACATCCTCCCCAACACTTGTTGTTTGTTGATTTATTGATGATAGCCATTCTGACATGTGTGAGGTGATAACCTCATTGTGGTTTTAATTTGCATTTCTCTGATGATTCGTGACATTGAGCATCTTTTCATATGTCTGTTGGCCGTCTTCTGGTCCTTTGCCCATTTTTAAGTTGGATTGTTTGTTTTTTTGGTGTTGAGTTATATAGATTCTTTATAAATTTTGGATATTAACCCCTTATCAGATGTATTATTGGTGAATATGTTCTCCCATTCAGTGGGTTGTCTTTTCATTTTGTTGATGGTTTCATTTGCTGTGCAAAAACTTTTTAGTTTGGTGTAGTACCATTTGTTAATTTTTTTCTTTTGTTGCCCTTGCTCGAGGATATAAGTCAGAAAAAATATTGCTGCAAGAAATGTCCAAGATTATACTGCCTACGTTTTTTTCTAGGGTTTTTATGGTTTCGAGTCTAACATTTAATCTATTTAAGTCTTTAATCCATTTTGAGTTTATTCTTGTGTATGGTTGTAAGAAGTGGTTTACTTTCTTTTTTTTCACATATCTGTCCAGTTTTCCCAATGGCTAAAATGGGAGGACATTTTAACTGTAATGACACTATCCAGCCTTTGGTTCCATCACACAAATAATTTTCAAAATTGGTATCCAAATTCTGTGCTTTTCCTTTATATGTGAAAGTTGTATAATTTGCATATTCTAGTAAATAAACTTTAAGTGTGGCTTATTTCCTCCACGTTTGGTTCAACCATTTCAATTGATAAATTATATAGCAATGTGGTGTGGAGGATATGTTTTGATAAGTAGAAAGTCTTTCTTTGCAGCTAAACTTGAACACTAAGATCATCTGTCTATAATAAGCATACATCTTTGTTGAAGAAAGTTTTCAGTAGGAAGTTTAATCTGTGAAGTCCTCTCAACTTGTTTATACTACCCGATTTTTATTTTTTTTAAAATACAAATTACAACTCTAGATGACATACTCTGTAGAACTCTCACATATGCCACCATCCTTCTTTCCATCTTGATCACCTTCTATTTCACCATGTCACTTTCCTTTTTCATTTGTTATTTCATATTCAAGGAGAGTTTTGTTTTCACTATTCTAGCATCTCTTGTAATTACTTAAATATTTCAGTTCGAGTCCATTTTATGTCACTTCTGTGTTCATTTTAATATAAAGTCACTTTTTTTTCTTGAAACAGGAAACATCCCTAGGATTGAAAGCATCCCTAGGGAATGCATCATTTTTTTTTTTTTTTTTTAATACAAAGCTTTGTGCTGTGTGAGGTGGTAATGCTTAGCAGTGTATTGCTGTGGGTCTACATGCTTAATTGAAATCCTAGAGTGAAGTTATAGCCATTTATTCATTCTTTTACCTTTATATCTTTTAAAAATTTATGTAGCATTTATATTCATTATTAAATTTCTGTTGGATTACACCTAACCTATAAAGTCATTGTGGCTAAGTAAGCTCCAGATTTTTTTTTTTAGGACTAGACATATTTGTCAGTCTTCCTGGATTGTTCTTTTACTTAAAAATTAAAAAAGTCTCTGATCTGTGAAAGGGAGGCAGTAATATAACTAGCTGAATTCCAGTGGAATTTAGGATAATGAAGGATGGGAGGATAATGGGTTAGGATAAATGGAGAGAAGTATAGGGAACAGGCAGTCCCTTTTGGTATGCTAAGTAAAGGGGCATTTTCCATTTTTTCAGTCTCATACTCACCTAGAAGATAAATCATTTTTTAGGAGTTTATGAGATAATTACAAATATATAGTATCTGTTATAAATATAGTTGGTACTCACTATAAAAATCATCAGACTTAGAAATGATCCATAAATATATGGATCATAGAGGTAACTGGCATTATCTCTAGACTCCCTGACATGGGAGCCATTTAAGAAACTCAGCAGGTTTACAAGCTGAAAAAATAAAATTTCAATGGAGAAGTAATTTGAGATTTTAACCCTGGCAATAGATTCCCAGGTAATACTGACTTGCTTACATAGCCATCCAGGTAAATAAAAAATATCCTCCCTTATACCGAACTATTTCCCCTTAAGCTTGTTGTACTGTTTGACGATTCTTTGAACTTTGAGTTTTTGAAAGTGCCAGTGATTCTGGTGGTATAAATAGCTTAGTCATTCACATACTATCCTGATTTAGTTGAATCAGATTCATTTCTCTGAAGAGTCTTGATCAGCAACACTGAGAGAATTATAGCTTTTTTAGGGTTGTTATTTTAAAAATTGTGATTAGAGCCCATATTTTGTTTTGGAACATGGAAAACTTGGGGATTAGGAGAGGTTTGGATATAATTGCTTTAGTATTGTTGAGGGCAGATTGGAGACCTGGAAAGAAGGTATATTAGAGTTTGGGAAACCAGTAAAGAAGGAAATGTGGAAAGATACCAAAGATAGATTTTGCTCATTTCAAAATTTAGCTAAGAGTATGCCCTTTTTGTCTTCTCTCTCCTGCTCAGGATAGCCTTTTCCCATAAAACCCCAAACTTGGCTAAGTGACTAGTAGGACCATAGTTTATCTATATTATGAGTGAAACCATTTTTTCAGGCTAGTCTCTGAAGGACCTGATAATAATATCATTGTTTCTAAGAGAGAATAATGTGTTCTTTCTAGTGATTTGTAAGTAGAAATTTGGAATATAATTTGTCTAAGCTACCTGTAACTCATAATACTACTAATAAAACAGCATACCTTGACTTTAGAACTGGAGTCTTCCTATTATAGCAGCAGATATAAACTCAAAGTTCTTTTCCTTTGGTACTCTTCTCTGTGTTGCTGCTTCAGTTTCTGGGATCTCGTACAGATAATGTTTTACAGTTGAGCTGCAGAGATGTTGTTGGTTGTATAGGTCAGCATGTGCTGCATTGAGACCATTAGCTAACTGTTGGAAGAAGAAGGGTACCAGTTCTGGTTCCAGCGTCCTCACTGATGCCTTTGGTTGTCTTAGGCAATTAATATAACCTCTCTGGGACAGTTTCCTTTTTTTTTTTAAATCCTTACCCGAGGACAATTTTTCCATTGATTTCCAGAGAGAGGTGGAGGGGGGGAGGAAAAGAGAGAGAGAGAGAGAAACATCGATGTGAGAGTGACACATCGACTGACTGCCTCCTGTAAGACCCCAACCAGGGCCCAGGATGGAACTGCAACCGAGGTACATGCCCTTGACTGGAATCGAACCCACAACTCTGGTCCGTGGGGTGACACTCTACCCACTGAGCCAAACTGGCCGGGCAGTTTCCTTTTTTTAAGAATTTAAGTAATAGCTGCCTCATTCTTCTTACAATTTGGGAATATTAAATAAAATAATAGTTATAAAAAGTTTGAAAAATATAAAGCACAATGTGATTAGTCTCTTCTAATAGTAATATAATGGAAAAGATCTTTGTGAACTTCAGTGTTGAAATTTTTTCTTTTTTTTTTCTGAGTGATATATTTACTATATTTATAAATGGTTTTGTTATACCTTTTCTTGTAATGGAAAGTGAGAAATATATATCGTTTTGAGCAGCCAAATAAGAATTAAAGGTTGAAATTATGTTTCTTCAGATAAATTAACTTTGAAGATTCCTTGGAAGAATCTTTATGGAGAAGCAGTTGTTGCAACTCTGGAAGGATTATACCTGCTTGTTGTTCCTGGAGCAAGTATGTCATTTTAGGCTGTAACCATTCAGTTATATTACAGTGACATTGAATGTTACCTGGGTTAACTATTTTATATGTTTAGTAAGATAGAAGATAATTTAAATAAATCATGTACATACATACATATGCATGTATCTACATACATTTAACATATATACCCATATATATATAACCACATTTGTATATAAAATATTTTTATGTTGTTAGAATAATTTCAACCACTTGTTAAATTAATTCTTTTCTGTATGAATAATTGTTTTGCAACTAAGGCTTTCTTTTTATTTTTTATCCTCACTCGAGGACATTTTTCCAATTTTTTGTTCAGATAGAGTGGGAGGGAGAGAGAGAGAGAAATAAGGACCTGAAAGGGACACATCGAGTGTGGTTGCCACCCACACGACCCAACCAGGGCCGGGGACAAACTGCAACTGAGGTACGTGCCCTTAGAGGGAACGGGACTGCAGGCCGACGCTCCAACTGCTGAGCCAGACTGGCCAGGGTGCAACTAAGGCTTTCTATTAAGTTAAGATGCATTAGGCAGATTTACGTCGCGGGAGTGAAATGAAGTAAGATTTTCAAAATGTACCGATACATAAATCTACAGATTTCAGTATTGGAAAAATTTCCCCTACTTTGTGGCTCCTGATTTTGAGTGAATGTTCTCTTAAAAATTTATGTAAAATAGGTAATTTTTAAATTACAAATTATAGTATTTTAATTTTTTTAATGAATGATTTAAAGCAGTGATGTTTATTTAAGTAATACCTATGATTATTAAATTTTTTTTAGTTTGGGTATTTTAGGGAATAATTATTATATTTTCTCAACCAAAAAACAAACAATTTTTTTTCCCTTTTTGCTTTTTGGTCTTTGCCACATACATACTTGATATAGCATTTATCACATTATGTACACAACATGGATCTGGCTTTTTTACTTTATATATTTTGATATTTTTCAGTTTTCATGGTGATAGTGACAGTTTTGAAAGGCTGTATGATACTCCATGTGGGTTGCCTACTGTTTTTGCTATTACAGTGAATATTATAACTACCTCATTCTGATAGATAACTTTTTTATTCTTTGGTGTTATTTCCTTAGGATACATTATCAGAAATGAGATTAGTAGATAAAAAGACAATATATATATATATATATATATCCATGATTACTGATGTTGATACATATTCTTAAATTAGTTTCTAAAATTTTTTTTATCAATCTGTACTGATACCAGCTGATATTGGATATTACCTGTTGCTTTGTAGTTACAATTTTACCTACCACTCAGATATAATAACTGGACATTTTCTGCCCTCCCTCTGTTTCTCCTTTTTACTTTTCTACTCACTCTTTTCCCCACTTTCTCTTTTTCATATCGTCTCCCTTTTACTTCATTCTTCCCTCCTTTTCTTTTTGATATGAACTTTGTAAATAAATAGAAATAATTTATGTTTAAACTTTCTGTAAAACGCATCTAAAGAATGCAACTTTTTTTTTACTTATAAAACAAGGACATTACACACACACAGTCATGAAGCTGAACTTTTTCTATGTATTTATTAATTGCATTTCTTTATTTGTGAATTAACTGTATATTTTTAGGTATTAAGTATGATGCTGAAAAAGAAGAAAAGTCTTTGCAAGATATTAAACAGAAAGAGCTATCCCGAATTGAGGAAGCCCTTCAAAAAGCAGCAGAGAAAGGTACAATAAGTTTATGCTTCAGGTAAACTTAGATATACCTACATTTTAGATATATTCAATGCACTGTAAATAGGAAGCTTTCATAAACCTTCATACTGTAGTTTCAAAGAAAGAATCTTCTTTTAAAATCATATCTCAAAATATTGACTATAAATATTTTAAAGACTCAAATTTTTCTGTGATTGTTTTGTCTCTCTGCTTAGGTATTTCTCTTTGGTCTGTCTGAAAAGGTATGACAAATGTTGGGTTAGAAAAAACGGAAATATTTAGATATAATAAGATTTATTTTCTTAGCTTAAGGTGCTGACATCTAATTGAATGCAATAAGAAATCTGTCTTTAAAATAAATTGCTCATTAATATTTTTTTTATCAATTATTCTAATTCTTTTTGCCTCAAGGGTTTTCTCTTATACAGCATTAATTGATTCTTTTACACAAAATTACTAAAATACTTAAAATATACAGGCAGTCTTAGTGGAAGAAATCAAAATGTCTGAAAAATTTTTCCCTTTTTTATACTTAAACATATTTTATATTTGTGCTAACTTAAGACTCTGTATTTTAATGGAAGTTTTCTTTATTTCTATCACTTTTATGTGCCAGATAAGGCAAGGTGGGAATGGTTTTGTTTTATGACAATTCAGTGTGATTATTTTTATTCACTTTTAGTTAATTAGTATATGTGGAAATAGTGTTATAAAAAATGAGGAGAAAGACTTGAAGAGCACTAGGATTTTTTTTCTTGATAATGTTCAGATTAAATATATTTTCTGGATACATTTGTATTCATTAATAGGTAAATCGACATATACTTAGAAATACTGATACAACAATTTATAATTTTTTTTTTTTTATCATCCTCACCCAAGGACATTTTTCCATTCTTTGTACAGATAGAGTGGGAGGGAGAGAGAGGAACAGAGAGAGAGAGAAACATCGATGCGAAAGGGACACATCGAGTGGTCGCCACCCGCACAACCAACCAGGGCCGGGGACAAACTGCAACCGAGGTACATGCCCTTAGCGGGAACCAAACCCGGGTCTCTCCGGACCGCAGGCCGATGCTCTAACCGCTGAGCCAAACCGGCCAGGGCCAACAATTTATAGTTTATATTATAGAGAAAATAAATATATTTTCTCCTTTGAGAAAGAAACAATGAAGTCCTCTTTTTGGATGCAAAGAAGAGATTGCTTTAAAAATATTTTAGTGTTTCTAGTGACCTGTAAGAAAAAGCATAGTATAGTAGTCCCTCATATTTTGGTAGACAGCTTCATTGATAAAATGATACCTGCTACACATTTTATATTGAATGCCTATGAGATTTTTACTCCTGTGCTTTCAATGCTTAGGAAACATTTATGTTTGGGTCTGGCAGAGAGGCTATTAAGGGTGATTTGATATTACTATGGGGGGTGAACATATATAATACTAAGTTTGATAGATATTGTTTTTCCTTCATTGTCAAGAAATACATTTAATTATCTTGACTGCATGTAAATATTTTTTTCTAGTTTGTATGAATATGGTTCACATCTTCTTTTATTTATTTATTTATTTTTTATCCTCACCTGAGGACATTTCTCCATTTTTTGTTCAGATAGAGTGGGAGGGAGAGCCAGGAGTAGAGAGGGAGGGGGGGGTAGAGAGAGAGAGAAAGAAACATGGACATGAAAGGGACGCATCAAGTGGCTGCCTCCTGCACGACCCCAACCAGGGCCAGGGACAAATAGCAACTGAGGTATGTGCCCTTGACCGGAATCGAACCCGCAACTCATTGATCTATAGGCTGACGCTCTAACTGCTGAGCCAAACCGGCCAGGGCACATCTTCTTTATATAATACTGTTCATCAGAATGACAAAAACAATGTTGGCCCTTGAGATGCTTTGCATTTCATCATTTAAAATTATTATTATTATTACCATTTTTGTTAATCCTCACCCGAGGATATTTTTCCATTGATTTTTAGATAGAATGGAAAGGAGGAAGGGAGAGAGAGAGAGGAAGAGAGAGAGAGAGAGAGAGAGAAACACTGATGTGAGAGAGGCATCAATTGGTTGCCTCCCACACAATCCTGACCTGGGCCTGGGATTGAACCTGCAACCCAGGTACATACCCTTGACTGGGAATCAAACCCGAGACCCTTGGTCTGAGGGCCAACGCTTTAACCACTGAGCAACCGCCCAGGGCTGCATTTCACCATTAATTGTTATTATTTTATTTATTTAACATATTTTATTTTTCCAATTACTTCTTGATTTTGAAAGCACAAATCGCCATCACACATATATAGAGACTCAAGTGAGAAGAGGAAGCGATTCAGTTTTAAACAGCAGATGATAAAAATGAAAGCAAAATATTCATGCTGATCTGCTCCAAAAAAGTATTTTTTTTTTTAATTCTCACCCGAGGACATTTTTTCCACATTTTGTTCAGATAGAGTGGGAGGGAGAGAGAGAAACATCGACGTGAAAGGGACACATTGAGTGGTTGCCACCCGCATGACCCAATCCCCGCACGACCCAATCAGGGCCAGGGACAAACTGCAACCGAGGTACGTGCCCTTAGAGGGAACCGAACCCGGGTCTCTCTGGACTGCAGGTCAGCGCTCTAACCGCTGAGCCAAACCGGCCAGGGCTAAAAAAGTATTTTATTTAATTTGTTTCATTTGGTAAAATAGAATGCTGTCCACTGGCATGTGGGAAAAAAGAAAATTAAAATATGACTGAATTTATTTCTAGAGAATTTGTGTAATTGTGAAAATAAACTTCTTGATTTTTTTTTCTTTTATTTCATTGTAGTGAGTTTATTTGCCCTGAAAGGCTGTTATAAAGGAAAGGAAAATATTTCATTTCTAGTGAGCCCAAAAGATTCTCAAATGCTGTAGATTCTGTATTTAAATTGTTAAATTTGTAAATGTTTTTTCTATTTGCTTAGTCTTTTATGTAAATTTGCACTTAACTTTTCTCATATACTTTGAAATCTGTCATATGACAATCACTATTTCTAATTGCTCAAACCCATCTATTGGTTCCTCCCCTGTTCCCTTTTTTTTCATGGAGATTTTCAGTTGAACTAGTTGTTTTTTTAAGTCTTGCTACACAGTTGTCATTCTGGGACTGGACTTCATCACTCTTCTGTGTTTAATTCATTGTTTCCTGGGTTTCTTGCCTTTTGTTCTTCTGTTACTTTGTTCATTTTGTTGGATCATATCTGATAACTTTTAAGAAAGGAAGCACTGAATCCTTTCAAGTCTGAAAGTCTTTGTATTTTACTTTTCCACTTGATTGATTTGGCAGGAGATAGAATCCTAGGTTTAAAATTAGAATTTTGAAGGCAGTACCTTTTAGCTTACCAGATACTTTTGAGAAGTCTGATGCTAATCTGCTTGACACATTGTTGGAAACACAAAAATTAGAAAATCTCTGGATCCTACTGTCCACAAACTTACATTTTAGCTGGGAAAGTAAGACGTGCATAATAATCAATAGGAGAAAGTGTTGGGTCCCATCAAAAAATAGAGATAGAGTGTTAAGGGAGTTCAGAATGGACATATGTTTAGCCAAAGAGATCAGGACAGACACTGAAGGTATATATTTCAGCTGGGTCTAAAGGATGTGTATGCAGAAAGGAGAGAGGGCATTCTAGAGGGGACAGTGATGGTGGAAAAGTGTAGAGCATGTACAGGAACAGCTAAGAATTTTGGATTTTGATAGAGTGTAGTTACAGGTAAATTAGAAAGCTATGTTTAGGTAAATTTTAAGATAATTTGAATGCTATGATGATGATAATGACAATGATAGCAGCTAACATTTATTGAGCATTTACTGTTTGCCAGTCACTCTTCAAAATGCTTTATAGGAATTTATTAATAGTTATAACTATGTTATAAAAGCTGCAATCCCATTTAATATTTGAAAAAGCTGAAAGTTAAATAACTTGTTCTGTGTCACACAGCTAGAAAATGATAGAGGTAGAATTTGAATCTAGTCTAGCTTTAGCTCCTATATGTTTATCTGTGAATAATGGACATTCATTCTAGCTGGTGGGAGAGTCAGTAACTTTTCCCTTTTTCTTTCTTTAAAAATCCAGGAAGTGACATGATTAGAGCTGTTTTAGGAAGGTTAAATTTGCTGTGTCTAGGCTGGATTTAGGGAGGGAAATAAAAAATGGTACTATGTAGCCATCATAATCAGAATGGATAAAAGGATTCAGACAGTATATCTGAAGGGAACAGATCAGACTAAGGTGAGTTACTTTCAGCTGACTCTAAAAGTAGTCTAAATGTGAAAATAATATTTCATTCTGATTGGACAAAGTGGTAGTCAAAAGGAAACTAAAATAACACATTTGAAAATTTGTCAAATAATTTAATGAGACGTTAGCTATAATTGATATTTGTCTGCCTTGCTTAATTTGAAATTATTGTTATAATTTTAATTAAGAATTTTTGTTTTAATATTAGGGAAATAGTTTGTATGTTGAAATAATTAAAATGTCATCGATTATTATCTTAGAAATAATAGTTTTGGTGTCACTGAATTTTACTTGTCTTCTAATTCTTTGAATTAAGTTTAGACATATTTTACATGTGAAATTAAAGGTGTCTTAAATGCTTTGCATTTTGGTTATTGCTGCCATGCGGATGCAGGCACACATTCAGGGGAGTTCATATATGGCTTGGAAAACTTTGTCTACAAGGACATCAAGCCTGGTGGGTATGCATGGTTAATTATATTCAGCTATATAAAAATTATATTCTTATCCATGCGTGTGCTTTTAGTGGAGTCCATTTGATGATGTGCCATCCTTATAGAAAATATGGAAATGTAATTCATGTTTTTTCCCTTTACCATCATTTTTTCCCCTACCTTCTGCAGTCATGCTGAATGTTCATGGGGTAAAACAAACACAATCCACTGCTCTTGTGAAGCTTACAGTTTGTTGTATAGATAACTTTTTATAAAATTTTTTTCTAACTCTTTTAATTGAAGTATATTGACATACAACATTCTGTTATTTTCATGTGTACAACATAATGATTCAACATTTGCATACACTGCAAAGTTATCACCACAATAAGTCCAGCAACTATCAATCAGTTACATTATGAAGTTACAAAAATTTCATTTTTCTTATGAAGAGAACTTTTAAGGTTTACTTTCTTAGCAACTTTTAAATTTGCTATATAGCATTATTAACTGTAGTCACCATGCTATACATTACATCCTCATGACTTATTTATTTTATATCTGGAACTTTGTACCTCTTGATCCCCCTCACCCATTTCATCCCCAAGCTCCCCTTCCCTGTGGCAACCACCAATATGTTCTCTCTATGAGGTTTTTGTTCTTTCATTTTTGTAAGATTCTACATATAAGTGAAATCATATTGTATTTGTCTTTCTCTGTCTGAATTTTTTCACTTAGCCAAATACCCTCAAGATCCATTCATGTTGTTGCAAATGGCAAGATTTCATTTTTTTTTTTTGGCTAAATAGTATCCTATTGTGTATATATACTTCATCTTTTCTATTCATTCATCTAGGACATCCAGGACATTCTTTCTGTTCATCCAGGATATTTTGTATCCATTCATCTTGGACATTTAGGTTGTTCCTATATCTTGGCTATTGTAAATAATGCAGTGACCATAGGGTGCACATCTCTTTAAATTTAGTGGTTTTTTTTTTTTTTCAGGTAAATATCCAGAAGTAGAATTGCTGAGTCTTTTTTTTTTTTTTTTAACATTTCAATTTAAAGCACTCACTGTTTATTAACTGACCAGATGATAAAAATAACCATGATAGAAACCTTAATTCATTCTCCTAATAAGCCTGTTGATCTGGTCTTCCCTGTTACCAGCATCTCTACCTTCTACAAAATGGGTGGTCTTTTTCTTCATTCCACCGTGTGGAGAAGATAATTTGAAGGGCCACAGGAAGTCGTTAGCTTCTTTGAAGCGTTTTCCAACAGTATAAATCTCATCAATCAGATCCTCCATGCAGATGATGCCATATTTACCAAGAGATCGAGCAATCAATGTGTTATCTGTCAGGGAAATTTGTACTTTGTTGATTTTGCCATAACCACGCTTGTAGATCAATTCATTTACTGACTTCAGATTTGGGTACCCCCATGCAATATATGGTTGCACAATCCTCAGCATGTTAACCGAAGCCTTGTTGAGCTTAACAAAGGTGCCGTTGAAGATCTGGTAAAGGCGAAGGCTCTGTAGCACCTTTTGGACCTTTGGGCTCACACCATTGATACCTCTGATCCTGATGACAAATGCCAATTTGGGTTCTGCAGGTACATAGAAGTTGCCAGCTTTTCTTGCCATCCTAGCCATTCGAATCTCAGTTCTGTACATCTGCCTGTATTCCTTGTGATAGTGCTTAGCTTTTTCATAGATGAGCTTCCTCCTCGCCTTTCGAAGCATCTTTTCGGCAAACTTCTTTCTCAGATGCTTGATCTTCAGCTCTGAGAAATTCCTTCACTTTTTCTTAAGAGTTTCTGGCACAGCAGGGACCTTCTTCTCTTCTGCACCCTCCATGGTTCCAGTCGGAAAACAGCAAATTGCTGAGTCTTATGGTAGTTCTGTTCTTATGTTTTCAAGGAACCTTAATATTGTTTTCCACAGTGGCTGCACCAATTTACATTCCCACCAACTGTGCATGAGGGTTCCCTTTTTTCCACACCTTTGCCAACACTTGTTATTTCTTGTCCTTTTGATAATAGCCTTTTTTTTTTTTATCCTCACCAGAGAACATTTTTTTGCATTTATCTTCAGAGAAAGCAAGAGGGAGAGAGGGGTGAAGAGAGACAGAGAAACATCGATGTGAAAGAAACATATCGAGTGGTTGCCATCCACACTGACCCCAACCAGGGCCGGGGACAAACTGCAACCGAGGTATGTGCCCTTAGCGGGAACCGAACCTGGGACTCTCCAGTCTGTGGGCTGACGCTCCAACCACTGAGCCAAACTGGCCAGGGCGATAATAGCCATTTTGACAGGTGTGAGATGATACCTTGTGGTTTTACTTTGCATTTTCTTGTTGATTAGTGATGTTGAACATTTTTGCATATGCTTGTGGGCCATCTGTATGTCTTTTTTGGAAACATGCCTTTTCAGATTTTCTGTCCATTTCTTAAATTGAATTGCTTATTTCTTTGTTATTGAGCTGTATGAGTTCTTTATATATTTTGAATATTAACCCTTTATCATATATATATGATTTGCAAGTATCTTCTCCCATTTAGTAGGTTGCCTTTTTATTTTGTTTGTTTTATTTTGTTTGTTTTATTTTGTTTCTTTCACTGTGTAGAAGCTTTTATTTTTATTTATTTATTTATTTTTATCCTCACCCGAGGACATTTTTCCATTTTTTGTACAGATAGAGTGGGAGGGAGAGAGAGGGAGAGAGAGAGAGAGAGAGAGAGAGAGAGAGAGAGAGAGAGAGAGAGAGAGAGAGAAACATCGACGTGAAAGGGACACATCGAGTGGCTGCCACCCACACAACCAACCAGGGCCGGGGACAAACTGCAACCAAGGTACATGCCCTTAGCGGGAACCGAACCCGGGTCTCTCTAGACCGCAGGCCAACGCTCCAACCGCTGGCCAGGGCTGTAGAAGCTTTTAAATTTGATATAGTCCCATTTGCTTATTTTTGCTTTTGCTGCCATTGCCTTTGGAATCAGATTTCAAAAAAAATTGCCAAGAGCGATGTCAAGGAGCTTAACACCTACATTTTCATCTATATGTTTTATGGTTTCTGTCTTACATTTAAGTCAATCCATTTTGAGATAATTTTTATATACAGTGTAAGATAGTGGTCTAGTTTCATTTTTTTTGCATGTGGCTGTCCAATTTTTCTGGCAAAATTTATTGATGAGACTGTTTTTCCCCCATTGTATATTCTTGCCTTTTTCGTCATAAATTAATTGACCATGTGCATGTGGGTTTACTTTTGGGCTCTCTGTTCCATTGATCTATATGTCTTTTTGCCAATATTATATATATATATATTATTATAGCTTTGTAATATAGTTTTAAATCAGGGAGCATGAGGCTTTCAGTTTTGTTTTTCTTTCTCAAGATTGCTTTGACTATTTGGGATCATTTTAGCTTTCATAAAAATTTTAGTATTGTTTGTTCTATTTCTAAAGATACCTTTGGAATTTTGATAGGGATTGCATGAAATTTTTACATTTCTTTGGGTAATATGAACAGTTTATAAGACTAATTTTTCCAATCCATGAACATGGAATATCTTTTCATTATTTGTGTCTTCTTCAGTTTCTTTTATCAGTGTCTTATAATTTTCAGTGTACAGGTCTTTCACCTCCTTGATTAAATTTTATTCCTAAGTATTCTTTTTTATTTAATCCTCACCCGAGGACATTTTTACATTTATCTTCAGATAAAGCGGAAAGGAGAGAGGGAGGAGGAGAGAGAGAGAAGCATCAATGTGAGAAACATCGAGGGGCTGCCACCCACACAACCCTAACCAGGGCCGAGGACAAACTGCAACTAAGGTATGTGCCCTTAGCGGGAGCCAAACCTGGGACTCTCCAGTTTGCGGGCCGATGCTCTAACCACTGAGCCAAACCAGCCAGGGCATTCCCAGGTATTCTTTGATGCAATTATAAATGAGATTGCTTTCTTAATTCTCTTTCTGGTAGTTCATTGTTAGTGTATAAAACCACAATAGATTTTTGCATATTGATTTTGTATCCTGTGTATCCTGCAGCTTTACTGAATTTGTTTATTACTTCTAACAGTTCTTTTGTTGGAGTCTTTAGGTGTTTTCTGTATATAAAAACATATTGGCAATTAGTGAGTTTTACTTAAAATTTTTTTTTAAAGTTTATGTTATTTTGTTTTATTGAATTTATTGAGATGACATTAGTTAATAAAATTATTTAGGTTTCAGTTTGTACAATTCTATAATACATCAACTGTATATTGTATTGTGTGTTCACCACCCCAAGTCAAGTCTCTTTCCGTCATCCTTTATCCCCCTTATGCCTTCTTCTACACTCCCTGCAGCCCCCTTCACTCCTGGTAGTCACCATTCTTCGTTTGTGTACACCTATGAGTTTTCTTTTGTTTTGTTTTGCTTAATCCCTTCACCTTTTTCACCCAGCTTTGCAACGCCCCTCCCTTCTGACAGCTGTCAGTCTGTTCTCTATTAGTCTGTTTCTATTTTGTTAGTTTATTTTGTTCATTAGATTCTCTCTTTTCAATATGGATGCCTTTTATTTCCTTTTCATGCCTACTTGTTCTGGCTAGGACTTCCAATACTTGTTGAATAAGAGTGGTGAAAGTGGGCATCTTTGTCTTAAGGGAAAAGCTTTCAGTTTTTCATCATTGAGTGTGATGTCAGCTGTGGGTTTGGCCTTTATTATGTTGACGTATGTTCTGTCTATACCCAGTTTATTGAGGGTTTTTAAAAACAATTTTTTTAAATCATAAACAGATGTGGAATTTTGTCAAATGGTTTTTCTGCATCTTTTGAAATGATCATATGGCATTCTTCATTTTGTTAATGTGATGTAAGACGTCGATTGACTTGTGGGTGTTGAATCATGCTTTCATGCTTATATAAATCCCACTCAGTAATGGTATATTATCCTTTTAATGTATTGCTGAATTTGGTTTGTTAATATTTTGTTGAGGATTTTTGCATCTATGTTCATCAGGGGTATTGGCCTGTAATTTTCTTTTCTTTTTGTGGTGTCTTTGTCTGATTTTGATGTCAGGGTAATGCTGGCTTTATAAAATAAGTTTGGGAGCATACCCTCTTTTTAAATTTTTGTAGTTCAAGCATGATAAGTATTAAATCTTCTTTGAATATTTCATAGAATTCACCAGTGAAGCTGTCTGGTCCCGGACTTCTATTTGTTAGGAGTTTAAAAAAAATTTTTTTTATTACTGATTCAATTTCTATACTAGTAATTGGTCTATTCAGATTTTCTATTTCTTCATGATTTAGCCTTGGAAGATTGTATATTTTAGAATGGAGATACTTGTGGCTCATTGTCCAATTTTGTTGGTTATAACTGGACCACCTTTCTGTAGTTTCCCATGGGCAGGGTTATCTAATCCTACTGGGAATAACCTGCCTCCAAGATACAGATGCATTCCAGTGGTTCATTTAAATATATAACAAAATCATTGGACAGCATTGTTAAAAAAACTAACAGACAGGTTGCTATAAAGGACACCTTAATTGGTTCAGAGTTTCCTGATTTTTCAAGACAGGTACATTAGCCTTGGTAAAAAACTAGACCTGGAATACTGATGATTTTAAAATGAGAATAATTTTGTTGATATCTTCATTCAGTTGGCTAGAACTTAATGTGTACTTTATGATCCTTTCATTTTTTAAAAATAAATATTCCTTATTATTTGATGTCATTTTTAAAATTCCAGAACAATGGTTTTGAAAAAGTCAAAACTATTTTCATAATAATACTGAGGAATTCTTTGATTTTTTACTGTGTTGATTTTGGTGCTGATGGTGTGGAGGGAATGTGGAATAAAATTGCCGGCTGCCTTAACATGATTCAAGGCAGTGGCACCAAACAGTAGTCGTAGCTGTTGTATTGTTGATTCCCATGCACTCACAGTAAAGAACAAAATAAAACTAAACAAAAAACACCAATTTTACTTATGAGTGCCTTTAATGAAATAGGAAAGTTTTAATAAACTTCAGCTTTTTAATATTTCATGTGACAAAAGAAGTATGTATAAAGCACTTATACACACCAAAGCAGGATAATTGTCTCAAGGAAAAGTACTTGTGAAGTTGTTTGTATTGCCAGCTGAAATAATTGCTTTTTTCAAGGAAAATCATTTTGTTTGGAAGAATGACTGACAGACTACTCAGATTTGAGTGTTTGGTAGATACTTCAGTAAAACAAGTTCAGGGAAAACAACTGACGATGTTTGTTGCCATGATAAGATTTGAGCTTTTGAACGAACAATCATTGGAATTAGTGGGAAACTCGTATTTGCCACCTTGAGCTTGACAGCTCCCTAGTACTTAAAGACTTTTCTGATGAGATTGCTAGTGATATTAACAAATGTGATTTTTGATATTAAATAAATTACTCAACATTTGGGAGATTTGTATAGTTCAATGAAGTAATATTTCCATATTACTGATGCATGATACAAAATCAGGTATGTGTAAATGTCTATTAATATTGCAAAGTAGACCAATTGATTTTAATTTGGACAAAAAAATTTATTGATAGAGTTTCAGATTCTAAAATGAAACTAACCTTTAAGAAACTGCCACATGTTGAGTTTGGGTATAGTATTTATAATTACATGAAAGGGCCATGAAAAGAAAGATGTTTCTCCCTTTTACTATTATATATCTGTAGTTTGATCAGATTTCATCATATGCTTTAACCTAAACAACATATTTCACCAGATCAAAGGCAGAAGCATATATGCAGATCCAGCTGTCTTCTACTAAGCCAGACATTAAAGATATTTTTTTGTTGTTGTTAATTCTTACCTGAGGATATTTGTCCATTGATTATTATTTTTAGATAGAGTGGAAGGAAGGGAGGGAGAGAGAGAAACATCAACGTGAGAGACAAACTGATTGGTTGACTCCTGCATGACCCCAACCAGGGCTGGGGATTGAACCTGCAACCCAGGTATGTGCCCTTGACCAGGAATCGAACCCACAACCCTTTGTCTGCAGGCTGACTCTCTAACTGCTGAGTCAAAATGGCCAGGGCTAAAGAGATTTGTATGAAATGTAAAATCATGTCATTTTTCTCAAACAACTTTTTGTTTGGCAAATATAGTTATTTTTCATAAATATGTTACCCATACTATCATGTAATGGTTTTTTAAAATGAGGTAATACATATTTTAAACATTTCTGTTTTGATTTCCAATAAGGAAATATCAATAGTTGTAATCCACACCAATAAAAGAGATCTTTAAGGCTCTCAAATTTAATGTTTGTTAAAAGGGCTCTGAAACCAAAATATTTGAGACCTGCTTTATAGAGTGAGTGAGAATCATACATTTATTATTCATCAGATTAAATAGGATCTTTCTCTAAAGAACTGTGTAGCACTCAGGTTTTGAAACTACTTGGAGAGGTTTACACCTGGTACATTTAACATTGACATCAAAGGTGAAACATGGTGCTAGAAAAGATGTGAAGTCAGAAACATAAAAAGGAGCTCAGGTGAGAAGAACAAGTTAAGGGAGAATCTAAACCCAGTCAGCTGGACCTCTATCTCTGAAAGCTGTTCTTGCCAAGTGGGATGATTTTCAGGGCTACTCTGGCTTGCTTTCTTGCTTCTTTTCAAATAATATTTCTTTGAGAACTCAGTCTTTTTCTAAATGTTTTATTTATGAATGAAAAAGATTTAGGCAACATTACTAAGGCAAGAAATACTGGTAATAGCAAAGTTCAGATTCTGTTATATATTTATTAAATGTTTTCTTCTTAAAACTTTGGGTTTTATTCTTGTAATCCAGAATTTGGTTCTTAGTTTTTGTAATGGAAGGGCAGTTTGCTTTAAACAAATTTAAAATTTCATGTTTATTCTTTAAAATATATATAATAGTAAGAGGGCTTATACATTTTGTTATAATGTTCAGATGTGCATTTTTTGATTCATTTGAACATTTGTATGCTCTGTGCCCAGATATTAGGATAATTCCTATCCTATGAAGCCTTGCAAGACAGTTATGGAAACATTTCAAATACAGTGTAATCACTAATTAATGGAAATCTGGTGCAGGGGGTAGATGGCTTGGGGCTGCTTGCATAGGCAGTAGTGCTGGACCTGCGATTTGGAAGCCTCTTGGGGGTTTCCCTAATGAAGAAGTTCAGGTAGGGCACAGGAATAATACATGTAAGAGGCATTAGGCATTAGCAAGTTTTGTCTTGTCTTGGAAAATACAAATAGCATTTCTGAAGTATCCAGTACATGAGTGAGTGGTAGGAGATAGAACAGGACAAGGGAGATGGTGTCAGGTCTTGAAAGGAACTTTGTGTCATGCAAACACTTTCTATTTTATTTGGAAGGCTGCAAAGAGCCGTTAAAAGAATTTCGAGCAGGGGTTTAGCAAGCTGTGAACAGTGTTTTAGAAGTAACAGTTTGGTAGTGGTATAGAAGGACATTTAGTAGGAGTAGAGTGGAAACTAGAGGCAGGGGAGACCATACAGAGACTACCTCAAGAGTACAGACTAGAGTTGATGTCTAGTTGAATGTAAATTATAATTTGCCTAAGATAGGTGTTGGGTAATGCCATAAAGTGAGGCAGTGCCAAATAAAAGAGGATTAGATTTTAAAGAAAATATTAAGCCAGTTTCAATGTACAGTTCAATGTACATTTTATTTTATGCCCTTTTTGTATTTATATTCTTAAGTAATTAAAAGTTTTTTCTTGTGAGGTATATCATCCAGAGGAAGTCATTGTCGGCAACCTACCCATTCATTATATTTGTGTTCTTTTGTCCCTACCACTCGTTTATCAAAAACTTTATCTGAAAGTTTTATATTCTGTCATTTTTACATTTCCAATATTTTAGTAACATTGAAATTAAAATTAAACTTTGTGTTGTGAAAGTCATAAATATTATAAAGGGCATTGTGCATGGATATTTTACCCAATTTTTGTATAATTCTACCTGCCAAGTTATTTTCTAGATTAAAGAAGGTTAATCTTAGACTAAGGAAGGTTTGTGAATTTCTGTCTATACTGAAATAATAGGTCAGTTTAGAATCATATAAGGTGAATTGTAGCAAAATTTGATGTCAGGAAGAATTCTCTTGTTTTCTTTTCTTTTCTGTCCTCTAGTCTGCTAACTTGAATTTTATCCTTTTCTCACTAAAATGCTTCCACTGAGAAGGACGTAAGCGTAAAAAGCACAAAAAACATTTTAAGAAACGTTTTAAAGGTCTTGATCGCTCAAAAGGTAGGTAAAAGTAGTTTTTATGCCATGTGTTATTTATACACATTGCCACTTAATTTCTGTCTTCAAAGGTAAAATAAATGTTAGATTATAATGTAACTTCAAAAATAAGTTTTAAGTTGGAAATGCATAATAAAAATAAACCTAAAATAAAACAAGGACACTAGAAAAGCCTGTAATTTCCATTGACTAATGCCTTAGCTATCCTTTGGTCATTGATTATGAGGTTTGTGAGAATTTCAGCTTCTGAGCTTGTATTTTTTTTTTATTTTTATAGATAAACCAAAAGAAGCCAAAAAGGATACATTTTTGGAAAAATTGGCAACTCAAGTAATTAAAAATGTACAAGTGAAAATCACAGATATTCACATTAAATATGAAGATGATGTAAGTAATTTTAGGTTCCTTGGTTTAGGTTAATAATTAAATGTGTATTTATATTGCTGTTTATATGTCTATATATGGATTATTTGTACCCAGTTTTAAATCCAAGATTGATTTTTTTTCTGATGAGCACACTACCATTTCTCCTTTCCTGTGTTAGGCTTTTTTTTTTTTTTTTTTTTTATGGGACACTTATGAGTGTAAGTATGTCATAAAACCACACTATGTCCCTTTCTAAAGCTAATTTATGAGGTTTTCTCATTGTTTTCTGTATTTATTTTGAATTTTGTTCAATGCCTTAAGACTTATATAACTTTCAGGAACTAATTTTCTTTTTAGCTGATAAAAATTATTATAAGAGGTGATGAAATATCAATTATAATGGTAGTTCGTCCAGAGGGGACTAAAACCAGGTCACTTGACTGCTAGTCCCATTCTCTTTACGTTCCATCAAGTTAGATTGAACACCCACAACTACTCGTGTGCATTGCAACAATATATTTAAAACCAAACTTCACTTATAACCAAGAGTTTAATACTAGTTGATTAAATACTGTTTTCATTAATTGATTTTATTAATTTTAGTTTAAAAAGTAACAAATATTATTGGTATGTTTTAAAGTTTGAAACATGTAAGAAACCTTGAATTTTTTCATTTACCTAAGAAATTGGAAATGTTATTCTATTTCTTCTAAAATTGAGTTTGCATTCGTTTTTGTTTTTAATTTGCTTTAAGTTTGGATTGAATTAAAGCAATACTGACATATATATATAAAATTTATTTCCATTTTCTGATATGATTCTTATGTAACTCAGTGTTTAGTAAGACACATGTAGTTTTTCTTTTTTTAATTTTTCAATGTATATCATCTCTAACTTATACTGACTTTATCTTTTGCTTTTATGTAGCAATTAAAATGAATTCAAATAGATGTTTAAAAAACCTAACCACTCACTAGTGTCCTTGTTTAAAACAAACTTAGGAAAATAAAATCTAATTAACACATTATGGAAGTGAGAGAATTATTCTTAAAACGAATGGCATATTAATGAATGAAAATCGCAGTTGGAACTTAAACTAAGCTTTTCCACTGAGCAAATGCAATTAGGGAAGTACATTATTTTTTAATGAAAAGAATACAGAGATGCACAGGAGTGGGATGAATAACATCATTTATGTTTTAAATTGATGTCAGTAACAAAATACATTGAAATAATCTAAAAGGAAAAGAATTTAGAAATGCAAAGGAATTTTCATTGTAGCATTCATCTTTCAATGTGATAACCTTAATTATTGTGTCTAGGATAACGAAAACTACAGTAAGAAGTAGTGGTAAGGAAAGTATAATGATCACAGAAATGCTCATTGGATGATCATAGTTTGAGGAGTTGTGTTTTATTAAAGTTCCTTCTGATTAGCTCTAAGTTATTTTCAGCTTGTTATCTGTAGGTAAAAAAAAGATGAGTGTGGGAATAAAGGAAAATATGTTGCCATAACCACAATTATCTCTGATACTAAAAACACAGCTGAAAAAGCTGTTTGTACTTAATCAGCTCTACCAGATCATGCATATTTGTTTTTAAAAAATTTTTTATAATTTATATCTCTGTTTTAATTTTTACTTATTTATTTAATTAATTTATTTTTTGCATTTATCTTCAGATAGAGTGGGAGGGAGAGAGGGAGGAAGGGAGAGAGAGACACATCGAGTGGTTGCCATCCGCACAACTGAACCCAGGCCTCTCTGGTCTGCAGACCGACATTCTAACCACTGAGCCAGACTGGCCAGGGCAGCATATTTCTTATTTGAGAAGGGTTTATATGACTGAACTCTGGAATTACTATTGTATGATTTAGAACATTATGTTTTTTTCTCCGCTTTCTAGTTGCCCTAGTTTCTGTCACAACCAAAAAACTATGACATCTTTAAGATGTCTAAAATAGTGACACTACACAGTGTGGTACAGTTTAAGTATTGTGTGTAAATTTAACTTAGGTATTGAAGATCAGAACTAGAACAGACGTTTCACATTGGCAAAGTTGGGGTTAAGAGACTAGGGAAATTAAATATTAAGAATCTTGAGTTTCCCTGGCCGTTTTGGCTCAGCAGTTAGAGTGTCAGCCTGCAGACCAATGAGTCGCGGGTTCAATTCCAGTCGAGGGCACTTGGTTGCGGTTCATTTCTGGCCCTGGTTGCGGTTCATTTCTGGCCCTGGTTGGGTCATGTGGGAGGCAACCAGTAGGTGTGGCTCTGTCACACTGATGTTTCTCTCTGTCTCTCTCTCCTGCTCTATCTGATGATAAATGGAAAAATATCCTCAGATGAGAAACAAAAACCAAAACAACAAAGTAACAAAAAAAAAAATTAAAGAATCTTGGGTATTTCTTAACAAAGGAAATTTCTGAAATGTCAAGGAAATTAAAGCTGAAAGAAATAGTACCCATTTCTAAGTGTGACAATCTTAACTGTTTCAAAAATAATTTAGTGACAGTATTTTATCTGTGACATTTTATTTTATTTATTTGTGAGGAGCATCTTTAATGTTATACATAAAGAGACTCTGTAGACAAGAGTCTGTTTAGTTGTAGTTAGTGGTCTTCTAGCAAGAAGAGATTCACTGGGAAAGTATATGAGTGTCATGCTTACAAAATATGGATAATCCCAGTCATGTTATTGGTTTCTTTCTCTTTCTTTTCCACAAATCCATTTGGTTTGTGTGACTTATTTGTAAACTAATTGCCCTGTGTTGCCTATTGTAAAGAGTGGAGCATGGATTCACCCTCACTGTCACTATATTTTAATGTCAGCTTTTCTTCTTTGATAGGTTACTGATCCAAAGCGGCCTCTTTCATTTGGTGTCACACTGGGAGAACTTAGTCTGTTGGTAATGTTGGACTTACTTTAAATATTTGTGGAACCCATAAATATTCTTCCCGAGTCTTGGGGGAGAATTGCCTAAAGTCAGCTATTGCTACAAATAGCTATTTATTTTTATGTATAATCTTTCTACAGCTTTTCTAGAAGTTCACAATTTTTAATGATGCTATTATATTTTCTAATTATGATTTGCCTTTGAATTTAACAAATATGCAAATATCAGTATCATACATTCTGAAAGAATTAAAAGCTATCTCTTAAACATGTGGGAAAGTAGGGGAAGATAAATTTTTATAGAGTCATGTTCTCATTCTTGGTTAGGTAAATTGAATTTCTAAATATCTTATATGTGTTTATGTTTTTATAGGTATGTGTGTATCATACTGAGATATATTATAAGTAATTTATTATGATTAAGTATTTTATAATGCAGTTTGGTTTTTCTCTTAAAGGTCTTTAAGGATAGAGAGTGTATATATCCACATTAGACATTTTTTAAAAATTATTATGGAGAACTAAGTGGTAGGAAACATGTTTCAAAATTAAGGACAGTGCAGTCTTCCAAAACTCAACAGGGAAGAGTCAGGAAACCTGAACAGATCAATACTAACTAAGGAAATAGAAGCAATTATCAATAAACTCCCAGAAAACAAAAGTCCTAATTCTGGACGGTTTTACAGGGGAGTTTTACCAAACATTCAAAGAAGAACTAACACCTATTCTTAAACTATTCCAAAAATTCAAGAGGAAGACGTCTAAGCTCTTTTCATGAGGCCAGCATAATTCTAACTCCAAAACCAGATAAAGACGCTACAAAGAATGAAAATTACACGCCAGTATCCCTAAAAAACATAAATGGCAAAATGCTCAATAAATATTTACACAATGGAATACTACACAGCTGTAAGAAAGATAGAAAGCTCTCTTACTCTTTGAGTATTATGCTAAGTGAAATAAGCCAATCAGAGAAAGACAAGTATCACATGATCTCACTTATTTGTGGAATATAATGAACAGAATAAGCTGATGAACAAAAGAGATCCGGAGACATGGAAGTAGGAAACAGACTGACAAATCTCAGAGGGGAGGAGGTTTGAGGGATGGGAAGAAGACATAAACCAAAGAACTTATATGCATATATGTATAACCAATGCACTCAGACAACAACAGTGCAGTGAAGGTGGGGGAAGGGGCACTGGGAGGAGGGTGTCAATGGTGAAAGGAGGGACATCTCCTTAATAAAAAATTAATTAAAAAATATGTACCCTTAAAAGAAAATATAAAGTTAAGGACAGTGAACAGTAAATTATACTGGGTACATATGTGCCTTATGATTAGCTATATGGGTAGGGCCTTAGTAGAGAAAGAAGAGAAAAAAATACTGAAAGAGAAGTAGACTCCCAGAAAAACAGAAAAATGACATGTTTACATGTAGAGATATGCAATGAGTTGAAGACCAGAGCAGAAACATGAAACAAAAAGAACTAGATAAACAGGAGAGGGAGTCAGAAAGTTAGTGTTTAATATACTGTTTGTCTCTACATGTTTCCAAAAATGAATTTGATAATAGCTTTTGGTAAAGAATAATACCTTTAAAGAGACCAGAATCTGTGTTCTGAAAGGTAGAAATATATTTGTTCCAGAAATTTTAGATTAATATTAGTCATAAGTGAGCATAGTATTTAACACTGAGCTTCTAGCAGACCAAACAAAAAATACGAATTAGTCAAATACCTGCCATTGACTGATAACAGACAGGAATACTAGGTGCATAAAAATGATGCCTAAGTTTTTTAGTGTGTGATTTGTTTGTTTCATTCTCTGTATCTTTGTGCAGTATCTTTATACTGTTTTCTTTGTGTTACACTCTTTCCTTGATCTGCCTGGCAGTTCTGTTCAGGTTTTAATGCTTGTGTGAGATATTACCTTGTTTTCTTTCTCATTCCTTTTTTACCTTCTTCTTAGAGTTTATCATTCCTTCTATATGCTCCTCATTATATTTGATCAAAGCACCTGTAACTTATTATTGTACAAGTTATGTTGGTCTCCTGCTATCTATCTAACATTCATTCATTCACTGATGCAGTATAAAATAAAATAGCGTAGTAATGAAATATAGTACTTGTATTTTAGAGTTTTGGTGATGATTAAATGAGATAGTTTATGTGAAGCATTTGGCACATTGGCTGGCTCAGTGGTTCCCTGCTTCAACTACTACACTGATTATTATAACAACAGTAAACTTACCTCTTTTTTGTATCCATACCATTCCTTTCTTCTATCTTTCCAATTATAATTGAACTCTGTAATCTTCCCACCTCTGATCTGGATCCTGTCCTTTCCTATGTTCTCTAGAGCCTTTCACCCAGCATGTCTCCCCCACACCCTCCCTCCCTTTCCATCAATTTCCTTTTCTTTACTAAATCCTCAGCTCCTCTCCCTCTGTCCCTTCCTCCCTCCTTCCACCCCACTCCTGTTTGTAAGCACATTCAAGTGTCTTCTTTACAACAAAATTAAAAGTCTGTTTTTAACCTCTGTTCTACCCAAGTCCCATCAAACTACCTGCCTTCTCTTTCTTTTCTTTCTACCTTTGCTGTCTTTTTTTTCCCACCTCCTGCTGACTCTCTACCCACTGTGCTCTGACTCCACTACTCCACTGAAACTGTTCTTAACAAGTTTATCAGTAATGCCCTGGCTGCCAAATCAATTTAGTTTATTTCATTGCAGCATTTGGTATTGCTGACCATGCTGATTTTCTGAAAATATGGTCATACTATCATTTCCATATTCTGGTTTTCTTCCTACTTTGTAATAATTATTTATTTGATTAAAAAAATAATGTGGACCTTTTTCAATAGCTTATAGGCAAGCTCTCTATTTTATTCACACCCAATTCCTGCCATACTTTGGACATATAGTAGCTCAATAATTATTTTCTGGGCGAATTAACTAATTTAAATTAGAACCGCCACAATTCTATTTTTACTCGTTCCTTTGATGTTGTCATAAAGATATGTAAAAAAACAGATTGCTAACAGTAGCCGACATTAGCTATGCATATGTGTTTTCTTCCTGAGTTATTTTGTTATAGTTTACAAATGTTAGAGTATTATTTTGAGACATAATATACTTCATTTCACAGTTAATTCTTTTTTTCTTTTAGACTGCAAATGAACACTGGACTCCATGTGTATTAAATGAAACAGAAAAAATTATATACAAGGTATTAGATTAAACATTTCTTGATTTTCCTAGGTACAGACACTTAATGTATTTTCTTAAAGAAACCTTTATGGAGCAGGATGTGCCTTTGGAGTATGAGTTAAATGTCTAGGGTCTAGTTTTGGCACTGCTACTTACTATGTGACCTTCTAAAACCACTTACCTATTCTGAGGTTTAGGTTCTTCGCCTTCCATAAAGAAACTGGATAAAATTAACATATGCCAGATTCTATTTTATGGAGAATTAGGTAATTGAGATATTAGATTTGTACAAAAATATTCTCTGGTCAAATAAGATTACTGACTAAAGTATTAAGCTGTACATAGTTAAACAAGTATGTTTTATTTTGTTTTACACTACAGAACTTCATATTACTTTAAATACACTAGTAAACATTGTGAACATTCAAGAGGAATATTTAGTATGTAGCTTTCCCTACCTTTTGATTGTAGAATCCTCTCCCCTTACTCCTCCCTCAAAACAGTCATTCTTATCCACTGGAAAAATCATCTCTTTTTTAATTTAGCAGAACATGTACAGGGTCTGTTAAATACTAAATTCTCAATAAATATTTGATAATTGAATGAATTAATTCCCTTGGAAATAGTGTTCTTGGAGGCACAATTTAGCAAATGCTGGATTAATAATAAAGTCTGTGAATATTTCTCCCCATTTTTACACTCAATCTTAGTCAAAAGGCTGAGAAGTGATTATTTCCCCCATTTTTGCATTATTTTCTTTCCTTTGTAAGGTCACAATGGCAATTGGATAATTTTGGGATACTGAGCATGAGAAAAAATTTTTAATATTGATTCATAATTTCAATGTGTTAGTTGCTTGACCTCTTCAATTTTTCTTTTATAGCTTATCCGACTAGATAGCCTTAGTGCCTACTGGAACGTAAGCTGCTGCATGTCTTACCAGGGATCAAGGGAGCAGATCTTGGTAATTTCTATCTTTATCTGGAAGAGCTCACTACATTCACTATATTTGTTTAACATAAGAGATCCTTAATGAGGATAGGATATCAGTGTTTTGTTGAAGTTGTGTATAATTAAATCAGAAGTGTGAAACAGTTTTTGGTATCCACTCTGTCTTTTAAAAAGCACTTTTGTCTTTGAAGATCTTTGTGAAATCATTCATTAGTTAGCGAGATGAGAGCCTATACTATTGAATCAAAACTGTGATTTTTTTACATTATCGTTGTGATAGCATCGGGTTACATGGTGGTGTTTCATATAAGAATGATTACTTGAAGAGTATTGTAAAGAAAGATGATACTTTTCAGATCTAAAGAATATATTTTTAGCGTGTGGCTCAGTTGATTGGGCATTGTCCTGTGCACTGAAATGTTGCTGGTTCCATTCCCAGTTAGGGCACATGCCTGTGTTGTGGGCTCAATTCCTAGTAGAGGCCACGTATGAGGCAGCTGACCAATGTTGGACTCTCATGTCGATGTTTCTCTCTCTCTCTAAAAAAAAAATCAACCAAAAAAATCTAAAATGTTTTAGGCATTTGTGATAATTATTTCCTGAACAGTGAAGGATTAATTTAAAACTTCAGTGTACTAAGCCAGTGTTAGTCACGTTTACTTACTTAGAGGAGAAAAGAAAAACAATTGAATTTTGGAACTGAGTTAATTCTAAGATTTTATCATATTATTTCTCAAATGCTATAACACAAATAATTTGCCTTTGTCTAGAAATTGTTTGAGTTCCCAGTTCATGCGTGTGTTTGTGTGTGTGTGTGTGTGTGTATAATTTTTTTTTTAAGTCATAATGTTATACTATTTCCAGATATTTAGAATTTAAAAAAAGTTTATGTTTTATTCTAAAGAAATATATCTGTAAATAATATTTCATGCTTTTTAAAATGGATTACTAATGAGGAACACAGTGTTATAATGTTTCTAGATATTTAGAGTTTTTTTTTTATCCTCACCGGAGGACACCTCTTTTACATTTTTGTCTTCAGTTAGAGCAGGAGGGAGAGAGGGAGGAAGAGAGAAAGAGAAACTTCGATGTGAGAGACACATCGAGTGGCTGCCACCCGCAAGACCCAACCAGGGCCAGGGACAAACTGCAACCGAGGTACATGCCCTTAGCGGGAACCAACCCTGGGACTCTCTGGTCCGTGGGCCAACGCTCTAACCGCTAAGCCAAACCAGCCAGGGCTAGATATTTAGAGTTTTAAAAAATTATCTACGTCTGTATTTTACTCTAAAGAAATATACCTATAAATATTCAGGTTTTTTTTTTTTTTTTTTTTTTTTTTTTATGGATTACTAATTACAAAGAGGGAAATAAAGATTCTAATTTAAGAGCAAGTTTTTTTGTGTGTGTGTGTCTGGATATGTGTATATTTTATTTTTAATTTTTATATAATTCAAATTTTTTATTTAGGATCATCTGAAAAGTGAAATTCGTACAAGTAATGATATACTTCCAAACCATCAATATAGTAAGTAATGGTAAAGTTTATTTCATGTTATAGGAGACCTGGCATTAAATATTTTATTTTAATATTCTTTTTCTGATAAAATTACCTTGACAAAGAGAAAATATCAATTTTATACCTTAATTTTATGACATGGCATATTTGGATTATAACTAATTATTTAGGAGTAGATTATAACACATACCCTGCTGGAGAATAAGAGAGAGAAGGACGATATGGCGGTAGTTTACTCCTAGCAGCTAACCTCCCTTGACCTCCATATTTCCTTCTTACCTTGTTATTTTCTTTGTTTTAGGAATTAGGTTTTCTTTGCTTTGCTTTGCTTAATAACTAACTCTCTGAGATCTTGGTATTCAGGTCACCCCCCCATTCAGGTCACCCCCTAGCATGTCACTATTGCAGTGTTAAGACAAATCAACCACGTTAAGAGATTTTTTTGTGAGTTTTCTTTGCAGCCTCACCTTTATTTATTTTTAAATAGATCTCTAACAAATCTGTCTGCTTATTTATTTATTTTATCTGTTTTCTCCATTACTGTTTCATTCAAAAGAAGCTATTGGTTTGTTTATATTTAGTATACCCCTTTATGTTCATCCTCAAATTTTATTCCCATATCACTCTGGTTCACTGTTGTTTTCTTCATATTTTTTTTCTGACTGCTATTATAGGAGAGTTGGCACTTTCTCTTTATGTTCATTGGCCTCTCTATTAACGATGAGAAAGTTTTCACATGCTTCTAGTTTGTGAAAGCATTTTTACTTGTGAAAGAACTAGTTCAGAAAATTCTAAAACTTCATTCTTAGGCATCTTTCATTTATAAATACCCTCTAAATTAGGTGAAATTTTATACTATCATGCAAACTATAAATACTATGTAAGGTATCGCAATTTATATAATTTTAATACTATTCCTAATTAAAATGTATCACTCTACTTTGCTCTATTATCTTCCCTAATAAATCTTTTCTTACTACTTCTCAACTTCAAGAATATTTCTTTAGTTTATTCAAAGAATATATTCAGTGAAACACTTTGAAAATTATAAAGTAGTAAGCAATGTTTTTTTCTGGGTAATATAATTTTATTCATGGTTCTGTTCCTAAATTCTGCCAGTGATTAAATAAGACAGAAATTAATCAAATGTGGTTTCCTACTGCCCAGCTCTGCTTAGTTGGTTGAACATTGTCCTGTGCATTGAAAGGTTGCCAGTTCGATTGCTAGTCAGGGCACACACCTGGGTTGCAGGTTTGATCCCTGGTCAGGGCACGTATGGAAGCCCACTGATTGATGTTTCTCTCTCTCTCCCTCCGCCACCCCCTTCCTCTCTCTAAGCATGTCCTCGGGTGAGGATCAAAAAACTTTTTTTTGTTTCCTACCTTGTATATTAGTATTTTAAATGAATAATAAAATTATTAAGGAAGAGAAGCCTAATTTTACACAGAGTATGAATTACCAAGAGTAGATCATATTTTATAAATTTTTTACTTAGAAGCATAGAACCCCAATTTTCTCTTTGGGGATTCCCTTTAACGACTGAACTTGACAGTTGATATTAGGCAGATAAATAGATGCTTAAATATTTTTTGGTAGTTTTTTATGTATTTTTGATCATTTTTCTTTACTTTTAGAGTACCAGTGTTCTTATATTTAATTTACAGTTGTTCATATGTAAAAGCATATAAAGGTATCTTACTTCTTCTCTTGTGTTCTCAGTTTTCCAGCCAATATCAGCCTCTGCAAAACTCTACATGAATCCATATGCAGAAACAGAGCTGAAAACACCCAAACTTGATTGGAACGTAGAAGTACAAAATATTGCTGTTGAACTGACCAAACCTCAGGTGTGATTCCGTTGAATATTTCTAACTTTGATGAGCCTCGAATCTCGATTGCTCTTGTCCTTTGTGATGATTCCTTCTCCAATGTTCTGATGGTTCTTTTGGTTTGTTATGTTGATTTTTGACTCCCAAAAATAGATGTACTATACATATTTTTTAGAAAGAAAGTATATATCAAATTTAAGAAATAGTTTTATTTTAACTGATATTTTCTTTATTGGTGGAGAATCTTACCAGATTATAGTGAATGACATTATTTTCATTTAATTTCCAGTTGTTGATGGAGATTTTAGTGTGTCTTTTCTTCCTCAGGTTTTTTTGTTTTTTAATCTTCACCTGAGGACATTTTTGCATTTATTTTCAGATAGAGTGGGAGGGAAAGAGGGAGGAAGAGAGAGAGAGAAACATCCACAGATACATCGAGTAGTTCCCACCCACACGACCCCACCTGGGGCCAAGGACAAACTGCAACAGAGGTACATGCCCTTAGCGGGAACCAAACCCGGGACTCGCTGGTCCATGGGTGGATGCTCTAACCGCTGAGCCAAACTGGCCAGGGCTCTTCCTCAGGTTTTAATAGTGGGCACGCTTATATCCAATATTGTGTACTAATTTTTTTATTTTTAAAAAATACGTTTTTATTGTTTTTTTTTAGAGGGAGAGGAAGGGAGAGATAAAAACATTCATGTGAGAGAGATACATTGATCAACTGCTCGCCCTTTTCTGGGGATTGAACCCGCAACCCAGGCATGTGCCCTGGCTGGGAATTGAACTGGGATCTCTCTGTCCATGGGACAGTGCTCAATCCACTGAGCCACACCAAATAAGCTGTTTACTTATTTTTTAGAACAGCTGTATTGGCAGCTTTTTAAAACTTTGTTTATCAAGATTGGTTATATGCCCAGGGAGTTTGGATAATAGACCTGGAGAATTGGAAGCGAAAGGAGGACAGAGATTTAACTGACTGAGCTTTTAGCCCAGTGTAGTCTGATAAAAACACAATGCAAGTTATATGTAATTTTAAATTTTCTAGTAGCTACGTTAGCAAAGTAAAAAGAAAAGACAAAATTAATTAGAATTATTGACATTTTATTTAACCTATCTAGACATTACCATTTTAACATGTATTCAATATCAAAAAATTTGTTAAGATATTTTACATTTCTTTTTTACTGAAGTCTTGGAAATCTGAGGTATATTTTACACTTAGAATACATATAAGTTCAGACTATCCCCATTTTAAGTGCTGAATAGCCATATGGTAACCCTTAGGTAGAAATGCATTATGAAAAATAAAGAGGCAGAAGCTAGACTTGCCCCTTTTTTAAAATTTTACCTCCAGTCATGTTAAATGTATATATGTTTTACTCTCTTTGAGCTATTTACCAGATACACAGATTTGTTGTATTGGTGGTTGGATGGGCGATTAAGTAGCTTTATCTTACTTTAGTGTTATCCATGTGTGCAGTCTAATCAATGTAACTTTGTTTTTGTCTTAATAGTACTTAAGTATGATTGACCTTTTGGAGTCAGTGGATTACATGGTTAGAAATGCTCCTTACAGGAAATATAAACCTTATTTACCACTTCATACCAATGGTCGACAATGGTAAATTGGAATTTTTTTGTTTTTATTTTTAATAAGGAATATATAATCATATAGTTAAAGACAGTCAGAGTTAAGACACCTTTAAAGCCATATAATGAAGCCACTGTTTTCTTTTATATAGACCTGAGGGGGGTATCTTTTATGTCCTTGTTACTTTTTTTCATAAACATGTTCTATTGTACTTCTGCTCCCAGATTATTTCCAAATTCTTGATTTTGTATTCAAGACTTTCGGCATTTTCTGGTCTTAATGCCTTTTAGTCATCCACATAGACCCAATGTTATAACCACAATGGATGCTATTAATTTTGCACAACATGTCATTTTGTGTCTTTATGATTTTGCTTTGATAAATCCTTTTTCTGGAGTAGTTTGTTCATTTCATAATCTATTTAAGTCAGAGATTGTACTGGGGAATTGAAATCTTATTGCTGAGCTTTTATAGGAAAAGTTAACAGAGTAGGTCTAAAAGTCAAAGCTATTTTCCTGCTTTTTCTTAAACTTTTATATTTATATGTACACTAAAATTTTTTGATTTTTCAGGTGGAAATATGCAATTGATTCTATTCTTGAAGTTCATATAAGAAGGTATACACAGATGTGGTCATGGAGCAACATTAAAAAGCACAGGCAGTTGCTCAAGAGTTATAAAAGTGCCTACAAAAACAAGCTAACCCAGTCTAAAGTCCCAGAAGAAATACAAAAACAAATTCAGGTATATCTTGCATATGTTGGTGAAACTATTATTTGTTCAATCATCCTTTAATGTTAATTCTTTTAAATTTAATTTGAATTACAGTACCATTTTAGAAGAAATAGAGCTGATCTCTTTTTTAGAGAATTTTATGGGAGAATGCATAGTAATTTTTCCCAATTTTGTTCTTCTTTAAAAAATCTTTCCTACCCATCCTAGTGCTAGATAAAATGAGGTTACTGTAAACTATTTGGAGAAATGTTTGGTATTTGTGATAATGTTAAGAGAATCAATATTAGAGTTGTTTATTGTTAGCTAGATATTTATTATTAGATTTGTTAGTGGCTTTTTAAAAAGTTCAAAGTGTTACTTATAAAAAAGAACTCTTATTCTCAAGATAGGAAGAGTCTTATATACTCACTTTTGAAATATAGAAAAACACCATACTGAATATATAATTCACTTAATATTATTTGATCTTGATTATATAACTTTCTACCACAAATTCATAATGTAAAGAATTGAATTCCTGTTATTATGAAGCCTATGACAATCACCAGTATTATATATTAGAAAAAGTATCAAATTTCTTAACATTTCAGATCCCGTGTTCTCATATGTAAAGTGGAAACAGTACCTGTTTTACAGAGTTGTGAGATAGATGTGCATGAGATAACACATAGAGCCCCTGACACACAGGTCACTAGTACATGTTAGAGTCTTCTTACATATGGTTTTGTTTTTGTTTTATCCTCACCTGAGGATATGTTTTTTAAAAATTATATTTTATTTTTATTGTTGACATTACAGATGTCCCCCATTTTTCCCCCCTTTGCCCTCTCCACCTCCCCTTCCCCGCTGACATCTGTCAGTCTCTGGTCTCTGGTTCTATTTTGTTTGGAATACTACTTGGCTATAAAAAGGAAGTAACTCTTTATCTTTTACAACAGTATGGATCGACCTGGAGATTACTATGCTAAGCAAAATAAGCCTGTCAGAGAAAGACAATTACCATATGATCTCACTTACATGAGGAATCTAATGAACCTGAGGATATGTTTTTATTGGTTTTAGAGAGAGAGGAAGGTGGTGGAGAGAGAGAGAGAAAAAAAGATCTATGTGAGAGAGAAATATTGATTGGTTGCCTCCCAGATGTGCCCTGACTGGAGATGGAATCTAAATCCTAGATATGTGCCCTGACCAGGAATTGAACCTGAACCTTTTTAGTGTATGGGACAATGCTCCAACCAACTGAGCCACCTGGCCAGGACTCTTCTTACATACTTTTATGTAAATTCCCCAGATCAGTTTATACTTTAGATTACTTGTGATTTGCAGGATTTTGTGTTTTATAATGGTTCCTTTAGTACAATGGTTGTAAAATAATGTAGAATACAGGGAATTAGAAATAAGAACCATAGAATAATACCTAAAACAAGTTTCTGTTCCAGATATTCTTTTAAAAATTTTTTTGGTATTTTTTTCCATTTATTATTATTATTTTTTTCTTTTTAAAGAGAGTAGAAGGGAGGGAGGGGCAGGGGAGAGAGAGAGAGAGAGAGAGAGAGAGAGAAATGGTTGTCTCCTGCATGCCCCCCCACCTGGGGCCGTGATCGAACCTGCAACCCAGGTACGTGCCCTTGACTGGGAATTGAACCCACCACCCTTTGGTGTCTGGGCCGATGCTTTAATCTCTGAGCCACACTGGCCAGAGCACTTCTAGATACTCTTGTTTTTGTTTGCATATATGGCTATCTGTGTATTGTAATGGTCTCATTAAAATTCTTTTTTTTAAATTTTTATTTTTTTACTTTTTAAATCTTTATTGTTGAATGTAAAATGTATTACAGATGTTCCACATTTTTCCCCCACTGACCTGCTCCTCCTCACTCCTGCCCCCCTCCCGCCTTTTTCCACACTATTGTCTGTGTCCATTGGTTATACATATAAGTTCTTTGGTTTATTTCTTCCTACCCCCCAACCCCTTTCCCTTTGAGGTTTGTCAGTCTAGCAATGAATTTGTACTTCTTAATCTCTTTACCTTTTTCGCCCATTCCCCCAACCCCCCTCCCATCTGGCAACCAACAAAATGTTCTCTGTATCTATGAGAATTTCTGTTCTACCTGTTCATTTTGTTTGTAGATTCCATTGTTGATAGATATATATTCATTGCCATTTTGTTTGTTCATATATTTTATCGTTTTCTTCAAAAAGACCCTTCATCATTTCATATAATAATGGTTTGGTGGTGATGAACTCTTTTAACTTTTTCTTGTCTGGGGAAAGTCTTTATATGGCCATTGATTCTAAATGACAGCTTTGCAGGATAGAGTAATCTTGGTTGTAGGTTCTTGCTTTTCATCACTCTGACTATTTCTTGCCACTCCCTTCTGGCCTGCAAAGTTTCTTTTGAGAAATCTGCTGACAGCCTTATGGGAACTCCCTGGTAGGTAACTAGCTGCCTTTCTCTTGCTGCTTTTAAGATTCTTTCTTTGTCTTGAACCTTTTGCATTTTGATGATGATGTGTCTTGGTGTGGGCCTCTTGGGGTTCATCTTATTTGGGACTCTCTGTGCTTCCTGGACTTGTATGTCTGTTTCCTTCATCAAGTTAGGAAAGTTTTTGCCATTATTGTTTCAAACAGGTTTTCGATTTCTTGTTCTCTCTCTTCTCTTTCTGGCACCCCCAAGATGCGAATGTTGGCACGCTTGAAGTTGTCCCAGAGGCTCCTTACACTCTCCTCATTTTTTTGGATTCTTTTTTCTTTTTGCTGTTCTGATTGGGCGTTTTTTGCTTCCTTATATTCCAAATCGATGGTTTGCTTCTTGGATTTACGTACTCTGCTGTTGAATCTGTGTAAATTATTCATTATTTCAGTTAATGCCTCCTTCAATTCTGACTGTGCATCCATAATTTCTGACTGGTTCTTTTTTATGCTCTTGAGGCCCTCATTAAGTTCATTGAACATCCTTATAAGCAGTATTTTGAACTCAGCATCTGTTAGGTTGCTTATCTCCATTTCGCTTAGTTCTTTTCTTGGGGTTTTGTTCTGTTCTTTCATTTGGGACCTGCTTCTTTGTCTCTTCATTTTGGCTGCCTCTCTGTGTTTGTTTCTGTGTATTAACGAGAGGTATATGCTGCTCGTTTGAAAGAATTTAGGAAAAACCTGAAGCAGGATCCAAGACAGGCCAATCCTAGGGTTAAGCAAGTGGCAACAGCTTGGGTGGGCCTGAAAGTTGGGTGGGGCGGGGCCTTAGGGAGTCACCAGGGCGGGGCTACCAGTGTGAGCCAGGTTGCTGGAGTCCCAGATATGGCGTCTGTCTGCCGCCCCAGGGAAGGGCTCACCAAAGGAATAAAGGCCTCTGACAGCACGTTTGTCCCGGAGAAAGTTCCCTCTCCATCCCTCACTTCAGTGCCAAACAGCTCAGTTCTTCCCTGTATGTCTCTGGCGCCCCTCGAACTGCCTCCCCTCCAAGCTAGAGGAAGAGAGTCCGATAAGTTCGTGCGCGGGCCCTTTAAGGAGCTGCCTGGGGCTCCAGCCGCGTCAGCTTCCCTGAGCCTCAGTTCCTGCTGGTTTTTCCAGCCAGAAGTTATGGGGACTTCTCTTTCTGGCACTGGAACCCTGCCCGGGGCACCTGGTGTGGGACAGGGACCCCTCAATCTTTAGGAAGGACCTTCCCAGCCGAGGTATCCTCCTGATTTTTATCCGCCACACGTGGGTGTGGAAGCAGCCCGGCCTGCCACCTCACCTCCGCCCCTCCTACCCGTCTGGATGTGGCTGCTGCTTTAATTCCGTAGTTGTAGGACTTCCATTCAGCTTGATTTCAGGTGGTTTTGAATGATGGTTGTTCTGTAGTTTAGTTGTAACTTTGATGTGGTTGTGGGAGGACGCGATACTGCATTTACCTACGCTGCCATCTTGACTGGAAGTCCTAAAATTCTTATTTTCATATTTAATGAGGATTTACTTTCATGGAAACTTATTTCTTATATTGCAAAAGTTAAAAATGTAAAAGCCAAGTACATGTTCAAATTTGTACTTAAACTTCTATTAGATCACAAATATTGTTTGTTCATGGAGTCTTAAACCTAAATATCATAGAAGAAAAAAAATCTAATGATCATTTTTCTTCTCTTTATTTTATAGGATTTGGAGAAAACTCTAGATGTTTTTAACATAATTTTGGCAAGACAACAAGCACAAGTTGAGGTAATTATTTTTATTAGCTGATTTAATGTTTTAAACGTGTTACTGCTACTCTTTTAAACCTAGGATCAAGAAATCTAAGTTTCATGGGATGTTGAGATTTGCTCAATTGAGCATAAAGGCTGAATTTTCACAGCTTAATTTTGTCTTGGGAAAAAATTGAAATATTGGGGGAAAAAAGGTGAAAGGGGAAATTCACCTTTAATTAAAGGGAAATTTAAAAAATTTTATAACAGAAATTTTGAACACACCCTTAAAAGAAAATAAATAAAAGTCATCCATTATTCTAGCAACACAGAATGCTGTTAACATTTTAACATACACACTGTTAGATTTTTCTCCCATGCATGTATACCTACCTAATTATTCTTCTTATCCCTCATTTTTTTCACTTTATCTTTGCTTTGTTTTCTTTTCCACAGTTCCTTCCTCTTGTCCTTCACTGATCTTTTTTCTTCCCTCTCTCCTTCCTTCTTTCTCTCTCTTCCTTGCTTTCTTTTCTTTTTTTCCAAAATTGGAATTAGTCTTTTTATAATGTTTCATAATTGCTGATTTATTCCACTTGGCACCTTGTCTGCATTGTTCCATGTTATTTCTATTATTCTGTAACATTACTTTTTTGGTATTTAAAAAATGAATTACAAGTGCAATATAACTCATTATAGAAAATTTAGAAAATATAGATCCGCAAAAAAGAAAATAGAAACACCCATTATGTCACATAGCAAAGATAACTATTGTTAATACACTTCTGTCTATTTAGTCTTTTTTACATTGCTGGAACTCCATATATATGCTTATGTTTTTAAATGGGATTGAAGCATATGCACTTGTTCCTTCATTTACTCAGCAAATACTCATTGAGTGCTTATTGTATGGGCAAAGTGATTTTCTATTTTTTAATCTAATGGCACACATAGACTAATTACTAAAATTCTGTGGCATACCAAAAAATATATTTTTTATAAATCTGGCAATTTTGATTTATTTACACTGGACAGCTATTTTTGTGTTTGCTGTTGTCATTATTTTTTTATTTGATAGTCTAAGGATAAAGAAGTCAGTGTCCCTGACTAAACAGTCTGATACTGCATGTTTTAGAAAGTCTTTCAGTACCGCAGTTGAAAATTGCTGTACTAGCATTATGGCTGAGTGGACTTGTGCCCAGCTGGTGTGGCTCTGTGGTGCAATGTAGATCCATGCACCAAGAGGTCTCCAGTTTGATTTCCGGTCAGGGCACATGCCCAGGTTGTGGGCCAAATCCCCAATGGGGGGCATGCTGGAGGCGGCCATTTGATGTTCTCTCTCATCGATGTTTCTATCTCTTTCTCCCTTTCTCTAAAATCAATAAAGAAAAAAAAAAAACACATTTGGGAGTCAGATGGTCTGAATTCTAATCCCAGCCTTTTCAACTAATACTTGTGTAACCTTGGGTTGTCTATTTAACCTCTCTGTGTCTCAGTTTCCTCATTTGTAAAATAGGATTAGTTAATTGTACCTACATTGTAGAGTTATTGTGAGGAGTGCATGATAATTGATGTAAACCACTTAGACTATTATGTTTCTGGCATTCAGTAATTACTAAAGAAGTGACTCTTTTTCTTTATTATCATCATTATTATTTGCATTAGAATACAGAAGTGAACAAAACAGACAAAAACCCTTACATTACAATAGGAATAATAATAAAATAAAAATGAAAATAAAGTAGAAAGTAACAGAGAGAGTGCTGAGGCTGGTGATTATAATGGGGTTGCAGTTTTAAATAAGATGGTCAGGGAAAGCCTCACTGAGAAAGGATGAAGACCTGAAGAAGGTGAGGGAGCCAACCAGAAATAAACCTGAGGGAAAGCATACCAATCAGAAAGAATATAGCAAGTTGAAAGGTTTTGTGGGGAGGAGCATATCTGGCACATTGAGGGAACTCATGATGTAGAGTGGTAAGAGAGGAGAGGTGGTGGTTGATGCAGTCAGTGAAGTAAGGTAGTGGAGGAGTGGGGGGGCGTGATTGTTGGAGTTGGGGTGGATGCTAGATTCTGTAGGGTCTTAAAAGCAATGGTGTGGATTTTTTTTTTTTTTTTTTTCTGAATTAGGGAGCCATTTTATGAATAGAATATATAATCTTACTTAGCTTTTAAAACTTCCTCTGGTTGTTATTTTGAAAACAGACTATAAGAAGGAGGGCAAAACTGAAAACAGAGAAAAATTGGTTAGGTTGCTTTTGAAATATTTGAGAGATAATGGTAGTGTGGCCGAGAATGGTTGCAGTGGAGTGATGCCTGAGAGTCAAGTTCTGGGTAGGTTTTGAAGGTAGACCCAGTATTTCCCAACTGATTAGATATGGATTGTAAGAGAGAGAAATCCGGGATGACTAAGGATTTGTCTTGGAGCAGTTGGGAAGATGGAGTTGCCATGAAATGAGATGGGGAAGATTAGCTGGAACAAGCTTGGGCGAGATGGGAGAAGATAAGGAGTTCAGATTTGTACCTATGAAGTTTTAGTTGGTTTTTAGACATTAATGTGGATATATGGAATAGACAATTAGATGCATGAACATGGAGCTTAGAAGAGAAGTCTGTGTTGGAGATAACGATTTATCAGGGGTCAGCACACAGGTGGCATTTAAAGCTATGGCAATGTATGAGATCACCTAAGAAGTTAAGAGTAGCTGCTCTAACGACCTGCAGCATTCTTTTGTTGATGGATCAGAGAGATGGGAAACAGCAAAGGTCGCCATAGAGGAGTTGCCAGAAATGTAGGTGGGAAGCTCTATAACATAATGTACTCGCCCTGGCCAGTTTTGCTCAGTGGTTAGAGCATCAGCCTATGGACCAAAGAGTCTTGGGTTTGATTCCGGCCAAGGGCACGTACCTCGGTTGCAGTTTGTCCCTGTCCCCAGTTGGGGTCGTGCGGGTGGTGGTCAATCCATGTGTCTCTCTTACATCAATGTTTGTCTGTCTCTCTCTTCCTCCTTCTGTCCCTCCTGCTCTATCTGGAGATAAATGTAAAAATATATCCTCGGTGAGGATAAAAAACAACAAAAAAAAACACCATAATATCCTCAAAACCAAATGAAGAAAGAATTTCAAGGAAGAGGGAGTGATCAACTGTGACAGGTACATTTGATTGGTCAACTGACCTGAGGACTGAGAATTGACCATTAGGTTCCCCATAAATGAGATATTTCAGCTATCATTTAAAAAAAAATTTTTTTTTTTCTTTATTGATTTTAGAGAGAGAGGAAAGGAAGGAGAGGGAGAGAGAGACAGATACATCCATGAGAGAGAACATCGACTGGCCGTTTCCTGCATGCCCCACACTGGGGACTTGGGGCCCACAACCTGGGCATGTGCCCTGACTGGGAATTGAACCAGCGACCTCCTGATGTATAGGTCGACGCTCAACCACTGATCTACACTGGCTGGACTCAGCTGTTATTTCTTAAAATGATTTTATAAACATACAAATGAATACATATGTATGTATAGATACATATATATGTGCATACATACACATATATAACCTTTTGATATTATACCACAAGACTGAAGGCTTATTCATTTCTTTCTTTTTTTTTTAAACTAATATTTTTTTCTTTTTGTTCTTCAGATTGGAAAATTTCTATTGCTCTGTCTTCAGGTCTACTCTTTACTCTATCATTTCCATTTTATTATTGAACCCATACTAGGAGTCTTTTTTTCTACTTGAGATAGTGTGTTTTTCATGTCTAAAATTCCTAATGAGTTCCTATAAAGTTTTCATTTCTCAGCTAAAAATTTTTATCATTTTTGTAACTTTGAGTGTATTTTCCATTATCTCATAAACATAGGTTACATTGTCTCTGATAATGTCAACATCTAGGTTATCTGATTATTGGCATCTTGAGAATTGGTCCTATTTTCTTGGGTTTTTGTTTGTTTTGTTTTGGTTTCACACGTCAAGTAATTTTGGATTGCATCATGGACACTGTAAATACTATATTGTGTAGTCTGGGTCCTGTTACCCTGTTGAAATTGTTGATACTTTTGTCTTAGTACATGACCTAGTTAGGTTCTGATCTTAAGTTGTGTTTTGCCTTCTGTGGATAGTGGTTCAAATCTCAATTCATTTGTTTTAGTCTTTTGTATGTTGGTTTGGATCTATTTTGCACATGAACAGTATAGGAGTTCGAGACTTGTACAGATGATTCATATCTCAGTTCAGCTCTCTGAACCTTTGCTACTTTTATTGAGGTCAGTTTCATACATATGAAGCTTCATATAGACTGAAATGTGTGCAGATTTATATCCAGATATCTCATTCTTTGGCTATTCCCCTTCAAGGATTCTCCTCTGTACACTGGACTCCATTTGCTCATTCTGTGGCCAGACTTTTGAATGTGGAAGCATTATTCTTTCAGTCCTAGTGGCTCTTTAACTTAAAAATTTGGAAATATATTGCTCAGAAATATGCTGTTCTAGTAGATCCTTAACTTAAAAATCTGGGAGACATACTGCTTGGAAAAATTGCACTTGAACTCTTGACTATATTCCTAACAAAATGCTTTAGTAGGTGTGGAAAGTAAATTAAGTTAATAGACTACATTAACCATATGTCGAACATCTTTTCAGAAGGAACTTTTTCTTGATGGTTTTTAACCTGATATAATGTTTAAGAAAGTAACCATTGTTCTTTTGGCTACACCTGAAAATGAAGAGGACATTTACTCTTTAATTAAATTTTTTTATTTTTATTTCTTAGGTGATTCGGTCTGGGGAAAAATTAAGGAAAAAGTTGACTGACACAGGCGAAAAACGTGGAGGCTGGTTTAGTGGGTTTTGGGGTAAGAAGGAATCTAAGAAAAAAGATGAAGAATCTTTGATTCCTGAAAGTAAGTTCCAAGTCAAGTAATTTATTGTACACCAATAAGACAAACTATATAAATTATATTTTAGCCAATTAGTTGAATTTTATTTCATAATACTTTTGAGGTAAAAGTAGCTTAGTGTAGTTAAACATATAAGTAAATACATCAGGCTGGCATATTTCTATTTATCAGATTAAAACAAAACTTTGTTTTTTTGAGAAAATTTATTCTTGTGAAATTTAAAAGTTGAAATTCAGAAATCACCACATTTAGCATTCCTAAATGCTATTTACATGGATATTTAATCAGAAGTTTCACTTAATTTTTAAAATACTTTAGGGAATTTGAAAATCCTTATAGGAGACCTGAATTATCTTAATGGTGTCTCTTTGCTTTTTCTTGATCGAAAAAGCCAAAGACATGATTGCTTTTAAACTAGTCAAAGTAGTATATTAGAGGAAATTACCTGGCTGCTTTTTCTTTAGCATTTGTTTCTGTTGATTGTATGGCACTTGTTAGTTTGGTTTATTTTTTATTGTATCTATAAAACTGAAGCAATTGATTTCTTAAAATATTGTCTTTTCTTTGTAGCTATTGATGACCTTATGACTCCAGAGGAAAAAGATAAGTTATTCACGGCTATTGGTTATAGTGAGAGCACCCACAACCTAATTTTACCCAAGCAGGTAATTACTTAGGTGGACTAAGAATATTTTGTTTCATTTTACTGTATTATCAAATTAATTTTTGTGAGTGGTATAAGATAGGGGTACAGTTTAATATCTAGTTTTTCTAGAACCATTTATTAAAGATACCATATTTTCTCCATGAGTATTCTTGGCTCTCTTGTCAAGTATTATTTTACTGAATATGCATGTGCTTATTCCTGGGTTTTTTATTCTGTTTCATTGGTTTATGTGTTTGTTTTTGTGCCAGGACTATACTGTTTTGATTACTATAGCTAGAAATAAGGAAGTGTGATGACACTAGCTTTGTTCTTCCTTCTTAAGATTATTTTGGCACTTTTGGGGTCTTTTGTGGTTCCATACAAATTTTAGGATTTTTTTTTTAGTTTCTTAAAAAAAATACCATTGTAAACTTGATAGGGATTACATTGAATTTATAAATTACTTTGGGTAGTATTGACATTTTAACAATACTAATTTTTTCAACCCATAGCTTTTCATTTATTTGTCATCTTCAATTTTTTTTCATGAATATTTTATAATTTTCAGTGGTTAAATTTATTCCTAAGTATTTTATTATTTTTGATGCTATTCTATTGTAAATGGATTTTTTTCTTCATTTTTTATGTATAGAAACACATTGATTTTTGTATATTGGTTTTGAATCTTATAACTTGACTGAATTTGTTCTTTAGTCCTAACATTTTTTTGGTGGAGTCCGATATTTTCTATATAGAAGATCATATCATCTGTAAGCAGAATCATTTTTACCCTTTTTTTTAAATTTTATTTGGATGTCTTATTGTTCTGGTTAGAACTTCCAATGCTGTATTGAATAAAAGTGGTGAGAGTGGGCACACTTGTCTTGTTTCTGATCTTAGAGGCAAAGCTTTCAACCTATGGTGCTAACTTGGGCTTGTCAGATATGGCAATTATTATGTTGTGTTATAGTTCTTCTGTAGTCAATTTATTAAGAGAGATTTTATCATGAGTGGATGTTATATTTTGTCAAATACTTTTTCTGCATCTATTGAGATGATCATTTGATTTTTATCTTTCATTCTATTTATGTGATGTGTCACATTTATTGATTTGCATACATTGAACCATCCTTGCATCCTAGAGATAAATCCCTCTTGATTATGGTGTATGACCTTTTTAATGTGCTTGTGAATTTGGTTTGCTTAGTATTTTGCTAAGAATTTTTGCATCTATATTCATCTGTGATGTTGGCCTGTAGTTTTTGTTTTTGCTAGTGTCCTTTTCTGGCTTTGGTATCAGGGTAATGCTGGCCTTGTAATATGAGTTTGGGAGTTTCCCTCCAATTCAAATTTTTGGAAGAGTATGAGAAGTATTAGAATAAATTCTTCTTTAAATGTATGGTTCAGTGAATGCATCTGGTTGTGGGCTTTCCTTTGATAGGAGGTTTTTTGTCACTCATTGGATCTCTTTACTCATTATTAGTCTGTTCAAATTTTCTATTTCTTCATGATTCAGTCTTGGTAGATTATGTTTCTAAGATTTATCCATTCTTTCTAGGTTGTCCAATTTGTTGGTGAAGAGTTGTTCATAGTAGTCTCTTAGGTATCAGTTTTAATGTCTCTTCTTTCATTTTTAAATTGTATTTATATGTGTTTTCTCTCTTTTTCTTGGTTTAGCTGAAGGTTTGTCAGTTGTGTTTATCTTTTCAAAGAACCGACTCTTGGTTTTGTTAATTGTTTTCTGTTGTTTTCCTATTCTCTATTTCATTTATTTCTGCTCTACTCTTTATTAATTATTTCCTTTTTTCTTCTAGCTTTGGGCTAAGATTGTTTTTCTTTTTCTAGTTTCTTGAGGTGTAGAGTTAGATTGTTTGTTTGAGATCTTTTTTTTCTCTTGATGGTAGGTGTTTATTCCTGTAAACCTCCTTGTTAGAACTGCTTTTGCTGCATTTCATAAGTTTTTGGTGTGTTATGTTTTTATTTTTGTTTGTCTCATGATATTATTTTTCTTTTTTTGGTTTCTTTGATCTATTGATTGGGAATGTGCTGTTTAATTTCCATGTATTGGTGAATTTTGTAGCTTTCCTCCTATTATTAATTTCTAGTTTCATTCCATTGTGGTTGGAAAAGATAATGTAATTTGTATCTTCTTGAATGTTTTTAGACTTGTTTCATGGTCTAATGTGTGATATATTCTAGAAAATATTCTGTGTAAGCTTGAAGAGAATGTTTATTCTGCTGCTGTTGGATGGAATGTTCTGTGTATGTCTGTCAGGTTCCTTTGGCCTATAGTATCTATGTCCAAATTTACTGTTTCCTTATTGATTCTTTGGATGCTCTGTTGTTGCGAATGGGCTATTGAAATTTTCAACTAATATTGTATTCCTGTTTATTTCTCCTTTTATTTATTTTATTTTTATTTTTAAAATTTTTACTTAATTAATTGGGGTGACATTTTAAAATAAAATTATATAGGTTTCAGGTGTACAGTGCTATAATACATAATCTATGAATTTTATTGTGTGTTCACCACCTACAGTGAAATCTCCTTCTGTCACCATTTATTCCCCTTGACCCTCTTCTACCTCCCCCACCCACTTTTACTCTGGTAATCACCATACTGTTGTCTGTGTCTATGAATTTTTGTTTTTTTGCTTAATTTCCTCACCTTTTACACCCAGCGCCACATAACCCCTCCCCTCTGATAGCTGTCAATCTGTTCTCTGTATCTATGAGTCTGTTTCTATTTTGTTTACTAGCTTACTTTTTTCTTTAAATTTCATATATAAGTGAAATCATATAGTATTTGTCTTTCTCTGATTGGCTTATTTCACTTAGCATAATACTCTCCAGGTCCATCCATATTGTCACAAAAGATAAGATTTCCTTCTTTTTCATGGCTGAGTGGTATTGTTTTGTAAATATACCATAGCTTTTTTATCCACTCATCTACTGATTTTGGCTGCTTCCAAATCTTGGCTATTATAAATAATTCTGCAGTGAACATAGGGATGCATATGTTCTTTCAAATCAATGTTTCGTTTTCCCCTCAAAGTATTCCCAGAAGTGGAATTGCTGGGTCATAAGGCAATTCCATTTTTAATTTTTTGAGGAAACTCCATACTGCTTTCCACAGTGGGTGCACCATTCTGCATTCCCACCAACAGTGCACAAAGGGGTCACTTTTTTCCTACACCCTTGCCAGCACTTACTGATTTATTGATGATAGCCATTCTGACAGGTATGAGGTAATATCTCATTGTAGTTTTAATTTGCATTTCTCTGATGATTGGTGACGTTGAGCATCTTTTTATATGTCTATTGGCCTCTTTGGAGAAGTGTCTATTCAGATTCTTTGCCCGTTTCTCTTTTTTTTGTTAATTCTCATCCGAGGATATTTTACCATTGATTTAGAGAGAGAGAGAGAGAGAGGGAGAGAGAGAGAGAGAGAGAGAGAGAGAGAGAGAGAATGAGAATGTGTATGTGTTGGGAGAGGGGAAAAACAGAGATAGAAACATTGATATGAGAGTGACACATCAATTGATTTCCTCCTGCAAGTGCCCCCACTGGGGCTGGGGGTAGAACCTGAAACCCAGGTACCTGCCCTTGACTGGGAACTGAACCTGTGACCTTTTGGTGTGTGGGCTGATGCTCTGTCCATTGAGTTACACCAGCCAGGGCACATACCTAGGTACTCATTTTAAAATTGGATAGTTTGGTTTTTTTGGTGTTGAGTTGTATAAGTTCTTTATAAATTTTGGGTATTAATCCCTTATCAGATGTATCATTGGCATATATGTTCTCCTATTCAGTGGGTTGTCTTTTCATTTTGTTTTTGGTTTCCTTTGCTGTGCAAAAACTTTTTAGTTGGCTATATTCCCAATGTTTATTTTTTCTCTTGTTTCCCTTGCCCGAGGAGATACATCAGAAAAAATATTGCTATGAGAAATGTCCGAGATTTTACTGCCTATGTTTTCTAGATCTTTTTATGGTTTTGAGTCTAACATTTAAGTCTTTAATCCATTTTGAGTTTGTTCTTATGTATGGTTTAGTTCTGTTAGTATATATGTAGGTGATGTATGGGTGCATAAGTATTTACAACCGTTACATCTTCTTGATGGGTAGACCCCTTTATCATTATATAATGACTTTATCTCTTTGACCATTTTTAAGTTAAAGTCTATTTTTTTCCGATACAAGTATAGCTACCTCTGTTTTTTTGTTGTTGTCACTGTTTGTTTGAAATATATTTTTCATCTGTTCACTCTTAGTCTTATGTGTGACCTTAAAGCTAAAATGAGTGTATTATAAGTGGCATATTGTTGAATTTTATATTTTTAAACCATTCTACCATTCGGTGTTTTGACTGGAGAATTTTTTCATTTACATTTAAAGTAATTATTGGTAGGTAAGGATTACTGTTGCCATTTGTTAACTGTTTTCTGACTATTTTGTAGATACTTTGTTATTTGCTTCTTCTCTTGCTGTCTTTCTGTGTGGTTTGATGAGAATCATCTCCCTGGTTCTTTGTTCTACCTGTAGTCTTGACATCAATTTTTGGGTCCGAATTTTTTTTTCAGTGTCTTATTAATTCTCCAAAGCCATCAAGCAATAGTTTGTTATATTTTGTTCAGTTTTTGAGCCCAAGGATTGATCTGAATTAGTTTGCTTTAGTGAAGGCTCCTGAATTAAATCTTTATGCCACAAAATATTTTATCCAGTTTCATTTTTATTACCTTTAAGAGAAATTAGTTTTGGATTTTGTAAGTGTCCTATTTGAGCAAGCAATTTGTATTGAATTTCTCTCTCTCTCTCTCTCTCTATATATATATATACACAGTGAGTATATATATATATATATATACACACAGTGAGCATATGGATACAGAAATTTACCATGTTTTAAAGATCACTGTAATTTGACACATTTAAATAAGTAAATTATTAAGTAAAGCATTAGCTACTTAAAGTTTAACAATTTTCATTCATTTCTTTGTTTAGTATGTTGCTCATATAATGACACTGAAATTAGTAAGTACCTCTATTACACTAAGAGAAAACAAAAATATTCCAGAAATACTAAAAATTCAGATAATTGGCCTGGGCACCCAAGTATCTCAGCGACCAGGAGCACAAGCACTTAAGTAAGTTTTAAAAACTTATTTCAATTTTTATTTTTTGTATGACTTTAGGACCCCCAAATGTAGTGCTATTTAACATTAGAAACTGATTAATAGTTGCCCTTCTCTAATTGCATTTCGTGTGTGTGTGTCAGGATAGTCATTTTATATTTAAGTTTGTTTTGTTATGGAGTTACGTATGAGGAGCTCATCATTTGTTCTCCTTTTTTCTTTATAAATATGTAATGGATACTATTTAATTTATAGATTTGATACTGCGAAGGCTACAGGAACAATAAGTTTCTGTTTTTAACAACTTTATGCTGTAGTTGATAAGACAGGACATTAAAAAAATTAAGATCTGTTTAGCATATTAGAAAGCTCATAAGTGAGAAAGTATTATAAAATTAAATACCCCGTTGTTAATGCTATACAAGTTCAGTTGTGGAAGAGAAAAGTTTGGGCTAGGAGAATTAGGGCTTAAGTCTGATGAATGGAAAGGACGAGGAGACACAGGGGAGGAAGGAGAGTGTTCAGGGTGGCATGAAATAGGGATATGGTTCCATGAGTGTTAAGTATAGCTTGTATTTATGCCACAATGATAGCAGCTTCTACAGTGTTCTGGAGTTGGCTAAAGTTGGTTTCTTATGTGAGTGACAAGAATAAAAACCAAATCAAGAAAGAAATGAAAACCCGCCTCAGGCTGTGAGGGTTATTGAATGCTAGGCTAAAAAAGTTTGGACTTTAGCTCTGAGTAATGGGCTTGGTCATGGCTGTCAGTGGAATTTTAAAGGAAAATTTGTGTTTTAAACCATTGTATTACATATAATTGTGTTTATATTACTTCTTTTTTCTTCATTGGATTGTAGGGTGGAAGCAAAATTGGAACACTGGTATATAACAGGTTTGAGACAACAGGATACTGTACCGTCACTTGTGGCTTCAATTGGTGATACTGCATCATCCTTGCTTAAAATTGAATTTGAAACCAATCCAGAGAATAGCACTGCTGACCAGACTCTGGCTGTTCAGTCTCAGCCTGTGGAGGTCATCTATGATGCTGTAAGTGTAAAGAGAAAGTGAATCTTTAGTAAATGTATCTTATGCATCTAACATATGGTTTTCTTATTTTTTTCTCTTTCATATTTAACATTTATTTACTTAGCAGCCAAGTTTACTAGCATTTTTCTTCTTATTTTAAAAGCAGTGCATGTTTATCAATTTTTATTTTTTTTATGTCCTACAGATTTTTTCTACAGTGTATTTATCTATGCTTATGTTAAATTAAAAAAAAATCTAATCTACTATTTAAAAAGTCTGTGTTCAACCTGGCTGGCTTGGCTTAGTGGTTAGAATGTTGGCTCACAGGCTGAAGGGTCAAGGGTTCGATTCCGGTCAAGGGCATGTACTTCAGTTGCGGTTTGGTCCCCAGCCCTGGTCGGGATCCTATGGGAGGCGGCCAGTCAATGTGTCTCTCTTGTGTCGATGTTCTCTCTCTCTCCCCTTCCCACTCTGTCTGAAGATAAATGGAAAAATATTCTTGGGTGAGGATTTAAAAAAAATAAAGTTTGTGTTCATTGTACCAACTGTTCCCAATTGTTACATACTGACTCATTGCTCTAGTTTATTTTTGCTTATTCTTCTTTTTCCCTCAATGTTTGGAACCAACTCAGAGAGCTTTAGAAGTAATTGAATGAATTTAATATATTGTTCACATGAGGAAAAAAAAAAGATATTTAGATGTTATTGAAAGTACTGGCTCAAGATCTGTATCAATAGCTTCATCTTTTATTTAGATTTTCTTAGCTCAAGATAGCCAACAGGATGGGCATGGTTCACTACTTATCACATCACTTCAGATTTGTTCCACCCTGTTGTTGAGATCCCTGGGTCATTTTTACTTTATAGTTTAGGGGTGGATTCACATTGTGGGTACATTCACATTGTTGTGTATTCAGTCTCCAGAACTCATTCTATCTTGCAAAATGTCTGATTTTTTACATTCAAGTTTTAGATGTAAGGGCTCACCAGCTTCCTTATTTCCTCTCTAAACTTCAGAGTGTAGGGGAATTCAATTTCAATGTAAAGCAGTGGAGCTTTACCTTCTGGCTAACTGGAGGCTAAAACTAGAGACACCATTGCACATATTTAAGGTTACTTTAATGATACGCACACATTTGCTACCTCTTTAGTAAGCTTGCTGGGGCTAGTCCCTTTTTTAGGTTCTCTTTCACTCTAGAGGGAGATGCAGTAGGGCAGGATATCTTTGGAAGTACCTCCTCAGTTCAAAGTCCAGTTGTTTAGAATTAAGCCAAAACTTCAAAATTTATAATGTAGAAAGTACTGTGTATAATTTCTTTATATTTTAAATTGTTTTACAGAAAACCATTAATGCAGTGGTTGAATTCTTTCAATCAAATAAGGGGTTAGATCTTGAGCAAATAACATCAGCTACATTGATGAAGCTGGAAGAAATTAAAGAGAAAACAGCTACAGGTAAAGAATTTGCCTGTCTGCATAAGCATCAATTAATCACTCAAAATATTGTGTATTTTAATGTAAATGATGTTGTATTGAAAATAGTATAGGTTGCTTTTTTTCTTTGTCTTAAATTTAGGCTTTATTATACAGTGGAATAGCATTGTGTGTACATGGCTTACCCAAAGTCAAATACACCAGCTACACTAGGTGAGAAAGAGAATAACACGGGGCACAGATGATTCTGTGTTCCATTACCTTTAAGAACCTGTACCTCACTGTGAGCTTGAGGTGGAAGACATCCCTCTCGCTCAGTTCTTAAGAAAACTGTGTGATACAGAAGATAATACTTTTGTACAACACTGCCTCTGAACTGAATCTAGCTACTTTATCTGTTTACTTAACTAAAGAAATAATGAATCATTTTCTCTCTGGATAGAGTACTAGCTATGTTGGGTTTGCTGTACTGCGCGAAGATTTGATTGATTGTTTCCCATCGACCATACAGTTTAGTTTCAGTTTACCTGCTGAAATGAAAATCCTTCATAGTACTTTTCAACTGATATTCCTATTGTTTTTTTTTTTAATCCTCACCCGAGGACATTTTTTTGTTTTTTGTTCAGGTAGAGCGGGAGGGAGAGAGAGGAACAGAGAGAGAGAGAGAAACATCGATGTGAAAGGGACACATCGAGTGGCTGCCACCCGCACGACCGACCAGGGCCGGGGACAAACTGCAACCGAGGTACGCGTCCTTACCGGGAACCGAACCCGGGTCTCTCAGGACCGCAGGCCGACGCTCTAACCGCTGAGCCAAACCGGCCAGGGCTGATATTCCTATTGTTAATAATATGATTGTACATTGCAACTTGACCCTCTGATCTTTCATTCTTTTTCTTTTTTTTTTAGGGCTTACACATATTATTGAAACTCGCAAAGTCCTTGATTTAAAGATAAATCTGAAGCCTTCATATCTAATAGTTCCAAAGACAGGCTTCTACCATAAAAAGTCAGATCTTCTCATTTTAGATTTTGGTACATTTCAGGTAGGTACCTATGCATTTCTGTCTACCCATTTTTGTTAGCTTGGTACCTAGTTATGTGATAGTTTGCTTTTTTCCCCTCAAAATGTACTTAAAACTAGACTTATTTCTTCTTCTTATTTTGTCAAGTCTAGCTTAGATTGACTATTTTATAAACATTTTTATGGCTATTTAAAAGAAAAACCTAAAATTTTTTTATAATGGTAGATGATTTGACTTTGAGGACTGGATTTACTACTGTCTTTTTCTAATTGGAGAGAAGCACTAGTAGTTTTCAAGCACTCCTAGGTTTCCAGAGTTTAATTGCACAGTGTTATTTGTTAATTTTTATATTTTGACAATAGGAAATTATACACAAATGAATATATGTTGGATAGAGTAAGAGAACTTAAGGTTTTGTTAGGGTATTGAAACTTATAGACATTTAAGCCTCTGAGAAAATGTGAAGATTTAAAAATATATAGCCCTGAATTAAACCTTGCTTCTTTGGAAGATAGAAAATGAAGTAGAGATTGGAGCTGAATTCTAACAGGCTAGTTATTCTAGGTATGTAGTGGGGAGAAGAAGGAATAAAATCTGCTATTACATTGTGAAGAATAACTGGTGATAGCTCCTGAGACCAGGAGGAGTTTCATGTGTAGACAGATTATTTGAGATAGATGACTGTGTACCTGACTAGCTAGTTAGGGCAGATGTGCTGAGTAGTGTACATGTTTTACTCAAACACAATAGAGATGTATGCTGAAATGCTACATTTCTAATAACATATTTGGTAATAATTATCAGAGAACTAAGCAAAATGTGAATTTATTAAGGGCAATGTTTTCATTTTAGTTAAGTTTTAAGAAAACACAACTGAAGTATGTTGATTTATGTACTTTTCTATTAAAAAAATTAAAGTATTTTTTTCTGCATTTTAGCTTAACAGTAAAGGTCAAGGGCTGCAGAAGACTAGTAGTTCATCTCTGGAGGAAATAATGGATAAGGCATATGACAAGTTTGATGTTGAAATAAAAAGTGTACAACTACTCTTTGCAAGAGCAGGTAATAGGTTGCTCAGTTTTTAGGATCTTAAAATTATATTGAGTAACTGGTAAATATATGTGTACGTGTGCATGTATATCAACTCTGGTGACATTTTGAACACATATCCTGTTGATTTTTTTTTTATCCTCACCCAAGGACGTTTTTTTTTGTATTTATCTTTTAGTGGGCGGGAGAGAGGGGGGAAGAGAGAGAGAGAAACATTGATGTGAGAGAGACACATCGACTGGCTGCCACCCACATGACCCCAACCAGGGCCAGGGACAAACTGCCCTTAGCGGGAACCGAACCCTGGAGACTCTGGTCTGCGGGCAGACGCTCTGACCCTTTAGCCAAACCAGCCAGGGCCTATTGCTTTCTTAAGAAAACCAAACAGAAGCCCATCAGTGCAAATTCTATCACAGTTACAAATAGAGATTAAAAATTTGGCTATTTATTTTAGGGTACAGTACTTAGAACCGTTTAAATCTAAGTATTAGTCCTTGCCTTTTTTTTTTTTTTTTTTTTTTGGCAATATGACCGTGAACCTGTCCAAAACAAAAAATTGCTGTTGGCTCCATTCCTCTGCTATAGTAGTTGTCTCAATGTTGTTTTCCCTTGCTGCCTTTATTTTAAAATATTTTACTGTATTAGCCTAGTCTTTATTTTAGTGATGTTATATTACATCTTTTACTTTTTATATATCTGAGAAGTGTGGAGATAGTCTTAAAACCTAAAAGTAATTATTTTCCAAAAGCTTTGGTGTTTCTGCTGCTTAAGTAAAGATTGCTGGTTCTCTATACTTCTTTGGTTTCTAGAAGCAATTAGTATTTGCCAAATATTCTTGAGTATATCACTTTGTAGTATTGAAGGAAAGGACACTTTTTGTATGGAGAACGTATACTCCTAGTGTGAGTAATGAGATTTATTAAAATGTAGACATATCATGCTCTACTTAGTTTTTATATATTAGGATTCTACTAATTCCTTAAAGAGAACTATCTACTCAGACCATTAAAATTGCCTTTCTGTTGTATGTACTTAATAATGATAGTTTGAATTATAAATAATAAAAGGCATTCAGTCATTGCCATCAGTAGAATTCTGTTGTAAGTCATTGGAAAGTCTGTTTTTGGTACCTTCCTATTTTAAGAAAAGTGATTATTACACTTTTTTTTTTGGTTGTGCATACCTTCTTGGTAAAACTTATTTTTGTTTTAGAGTTGTGTGCTAAACTAGTATAATAGCACTTAGGAATTGCAGAAGCCTCTTTTTCTGTTATTTATTTTTTCTTTTTACTGCAACAACCAGCCTGATCTCTAATTTTGTAATCAGGGCAGTAAATTGCTGAGCTTTTCCTATTTGCTTTAAAATGAAAGATGTCCTGGCCTGTGTAGCTCAGGGGTTAGGATGTTGATCTGCACACCAAAGGGTTGTGAATTTGATTCTAGGTCAAGGGCATGGGTTGCAGGTTCGATTCCCAGCCCTGGTCAGGCACGTGCAGGAGGCAACTAATCGATGTCTCTCTCTCACATCGATGTTTCTCTCTCTCTCCTCTCCTCCTTTCTTCCCTTCCACTCTCTAAAAATCAATGGAAAAACATCCTCAGGTGAGGATTAACAACAAGAAACATATAAAGTCTTCAAATAAATATTTTGAATTATTTTTATATTACAGTCTTTAAGTCTTATCGATTTACATTAAAAATATAGGTTATTTGACTTGTATATTAAAAGAAGTACAAGTTTCCATTCATTGAATATACTTATTAACTATTCTTTAATAAGTTAGAGTATTTTTTCACAGACTATCTGGTGATCTAAAAATAATTATTTAATAAATAAAAAATATTCATTTAACTTTAAACATTTTTTTTTTTTTTAAAAGAGGAAAACTGGAAAAAGTGTCGATTTCAGCACCCATCAACTATGCATGTTTTGCAACCCATGGATATTCATGCTGAGTTGGCCAAGGCAATGGTAGAAAAAGACATTAGAATGGCCAGGTAATGTAGGAATTTCCTTTATATTATACAATCATAAAAATGAAATATATCTGTATCAGTGTCTGGATTTTAAGAAGAAAAGCTCAATTTCTGAAGAACGAAAAAAATGATTATTTCAAAGTAGAAATACATTTTTAAGAAAATGTTTATTTGATTTATATTACCTCTCTCGACATTCTGTACAAGGTGGTTATCCCTGTTTTTGATTTCAGCTTTATTAATTTATTTATTAAGCATTTTTTATTGTTGAAAGTATTATAGATGTCCCTCTTTTTTTCCCATTGACCCCTCTTTCCCCATCTCACCCCTCTCCTGCCTTCCCCAGACTTGTGTCCCTGTAGATTGGTTCTACATATATGCTTATAAATTCTTTGGTTTATCTCTTCCTATCCCTCCCATCCCTGATCCCTCTGAGGTTTGTCAGTCTGTTCCCTACTTCCATGATTCTGGATCTCTTTTGATTGACAGCTTATTTTGTTCATTATGTTCCACAAATAAGTGAGGTCATGTGATACTTGTCTTTCTCTGACTGGCTTATTTCACTTAGCATAATACTCTCCAGTTCCATCCACGTCATCTCAAAGGGTAATAGATCTCTCTTTCTTACAGCTGCATAGTATTCCATTGTGTAAATGTACCACAGCTTTTTTTATCCACTTATCTACTGATGGGCATTTGGGCTGTTTCCAGAGCTTAGCAATTGTAAATAGTGCTGCTATGAACATAGGGATACATATATTCTTCCTGATTGGTGTTTCAGGCTTCTTAGGATATATTTCTAGAAGTAGGATAACTGGGTCAAATGGCAGTTCCATTTTTAATTATTTGAGGAAACACCATATTGTTTTCCTCAGTGGCTGTACCAGTCTGCATTCTCACCAGCAGTGTGCTAGAGTCCCCTTTTCTCCACATCCTCTCCAGCACTTGTTTGATGATTTGTTGATGGCAGCCATTCTGGCAGGTGTGAGGTGATATCTCATAGTTGTTTTAATTTGCATCTCTCTGATGATTAGAGATGTTGAGCATTTTTTCATGTCTCCTGGCCATTTGTATGTCCATTTTTTTTTTTTTAATTTATGTTTTATCCTCACCTGAGGACATTTTTGCATTTATCTTCAGATAGAGTGGGAGGGAGAGAGGGGGGACAAGAGAGAGAGAAACATCGATGTGAGAAAGACACATCGACTGGCTGCCACCCACACCACCCCAATCGGGGCGAGGACAGACTGCAACCCAGGTATGTGCCCTTAGCTGGAACTGAACCCGGGACTCTGTTCCACAGGCTGACGCTGTAACCGCTGAGCCAAACTGGCCATTGCTGTATGTCCTTTTTAGAGAAGTATCTATTCAGGTCCTCTGCCTATTTTTTAAATTGGATTGTTCGTCTTCTTTTTGTTGAGTTGTATGAGTACTCTATATATTTTGGATAGTAACCCCTTATCCAATGTATCATTGGCAGATATGTTCTCCCAAACAGTGGGTTCTCTTTTCATTTTGATGCTGGTTTCTTTTGCTGTGCAGAAGCTTGTTAGTTGATGTTGTCCCATTTATTAATTTTTTCCTTTGTTTTTCTTGCCTTAGGTGATGTATCAGTGAAAATTCCACTATACATGATATCTGAGATTTTTCTGCCTACATTTTTCTCTAGGATTTTTATGGTTTCACGGGTTACATTTAAGTCTTTTATCCATTTTGAGTTTATTCTTGGGTATGGTGTAAGTTGGTGGTCTAGTTTCATTTTTTTGCATATAGCTATCTAATTTACCCAGCACTGAAGAGACTGTCTTCTCCATTGTATGCTCTTGCCTCCTTTGTCGAATATTAATTGTACATACTGTTTTGGGTCGATACCTGGGTTCTCTGTTCTGTTCCATTGACCTATATGTCTGTTCTTGTGCCAGTACCAGGCTGTTTTGATTACGATGGCTTTGTAGTATAACTTGATATCTGGTATTGTGATCCCTCCCACTTTGTTCTTTTTCAAAATTGCTGTGACTATTCAGTGTCTTTTATGTTTCCATATAAACTTTTGGAGTATTTGTTTTAGATCTGCGAAATATGCTGTTGGTACTTTAATAGGGATTACATTAAATCTGTAGATTTCTTTGGGTAGTATGGACATTTTAATGATGTTGATTATTCCAATCCATGAACACGGTATATATTTCTACTATTTTCTTTCTTTTTTTTTTTTTTTTTAATCCTCATCCGAGGACATTTTTCCATTTTTTGTACAGACAGTGTGGGAGGGAGAGAGAGGAAGAGAGAGAGAGGGAAACATCGATGTGAAGGGACACATCAAGTGGCTGCCACCCGCACAACCGACCAGGGTCGGGGACAAACTGCAACCGAGGTACATGCCCTTAGCGGGAACCGAACCCGGGTCTCTCCGGACCGCAGGCCGACACTCTAACCGCTGAGCCAAACCGGCCAGGGCTACTATTTTATTTCTTACTCTATTTCATTTTTCAATGTCATGTAGTTTTCTGAGAACAGGTCTTTTACCTCCTTGGTTACGTTTATTCCTAGGTTTTTGTTGTTGTTGTTGCAATGGTAAATGGGATTTTTTTTTTTTTTGGTTTCCCTTTCTGAGTGTTCATTATTGCTGTATAAGAATGTCATAGATTTCTAGATGTTAATTTTGTATCCTGCTACTTTGCCAAACTCATTTATTAAATCTAGTAGATTTTTTTTTTTCATTTTTTTTTCTTATCCTCACCCGAGGACATTTTTCCATTTTTTTGTTCAGATAGAGTGGGAGGGAGAGAGAGGAAGAGAGAGAGAGAGAAACATCGATGTGAAGGGACACATTGAGTGGCTGCCACCCACACGACCAAGTAGGGCCGGGGTCAAACTGCAACCGAGGTACGTGCCCTTAGCGGGAACCGAACCCGGGTCTCTCTGTACCGCAGGCCGATGCTCCAACCGCTGAGCCAAACCGGCCAGGGCAAAGCTAATAGATTTTTGATGGAGTCTTCAGGGTTTTCTATGTACAATATCATGTTGTCGGCAAATAATGACAGTTTCACTTCCTCCTTTTTGATTTGGATCCCTTTTATGTTTTCTTCATGTCTAATCTCTGTGGCTAAGACTTCCAGTACACTGTTAAATAAGAGTGGCAAAAGTGGGCATCCCTATCTTGTTCCTGTTCTTAATGGAAATACTTGTAGTTTTTGCCCATTGAGTGTTATGTTGGCTGTAGGTTTTTCATAAATGGCCTTTATTGTGTTGAGATATGATCCCTCTATTCCCACATTGCTGAGCATTTTTATCATAAATGGGTGCTGGATTTTGTCGAATGCTTTTTTGGCATTTATTGATATGATCATATGGTTTTTATCTTTCATTTTGCTTATGTGGTGTATCACGTTTATTGATTTGTGAATATTGTACCAGTTTTGCATCCCTAGAATGAATCCCACTTGGTCATGGTGAATAATTTTATTAATGCATTGCTGGATCTGATTTGCTAATATTTTGTTAAGGATTTTGGCATCTGTGTTCATCAGGGATATTGGCCTGTAGTTTTCTTTCTTTGTAGTGTCTTTATCTGGTTTTGGAATTAGAATTATGCTGGCCTTATAAAAAGAGTTTAGAAGTCTTCCTTTTTCTTGAATATTTTGGAATAGTTTGAGGAGAATGGGTGTTAGTCCTTATTTGAATGTTTGGTAAAACTTTTCTGTGAGGCCGTCTGGACCCGGGCTTTTGTTTGCTGGGAGTTTATTGATTATGTCTTCAATTTCCTTAATTGTTATTGGTGTGTTCAAGTTTTCTGTGTTTTCCCGGTTCAGTTTTGGGAGACTGTGATTTTAGAAATTTGTCCATTTTGCCTAGATTGTCTAATTTGTTGGTGTACAATTGTTCATAATTAATGTTTTTTAAATATCCCTGTTTTTGAACGGATTGAATCCAAGGTTCAATCTCTTTGAATCATTGTTTGATATATTTTGTCCAATTTTTAGGTATTTAAAGGTGGCAGGTCACTCTGTTTGTGATACTTTTAGTTTTATGTAGTATATCAGAAATAATAAGCTTTTTATATTTTTATGGTGCTTTTCAATTACAGAGTACTTTAGTAGAAACTTCAATCTCATTAGGTAGGACCAGCCAGTTCGACTCTTTGAACATTTGTGATTTGTGCATTGTAGAGAAAAATCATTCTTCATGTAGTGGTTGGGCGTCTGTCAACTCGAGCTGTTTGCATCTTAGGAAGTCAAAGATAAACAACAACCTGAAAGAGCTTTATGAGCAGCAAACAGCTGCCACAAAGTTATTGAGACCAACAAACTGAGGCAGCTAGGTTGAGTAGGGAAGCAGAATAGAAGTAACTGCCGAAAAATAAGCAATCGATGAAAGGACAATAGGGATTCTGCAGTGAGTAAAACAGATGTCCTCGTGAAGCTTAAATTTTAATTATAGCAGACATAAAATAAACAAGTATACACATTATATGTCAGATGCTAGTAAGTGCTATAAGAGAAAGTTAAGCAAGCAAGGGGATAAAGAGTGATGGGGCAGATATCTTTGATGTTTAGAATGAGAAATCTTTGACACTGGAAGTGTTAAAGTATATACAGTGTTTTCGGTTTTAAAATGTAGACAATTGTGTTTGAAAATATTTTCATAAATATTAGATAAGAAGGGCTGACTACTTAAGAAGGATGCTTTTAAATTACCTGAAAACTTGGATTACATAGAACTTCCCATTCCCTGACAATATTGACTAAAGGATTAATGTCATTAGATTAAAACATGTCCTGAGTAACACAATGTAGTCTCTTTTCCAATCCCCTTTCCCCTTCCTATTATAGAGAAACTGAACCTTAAAACCTTGTCATTGAATTGTATTTTTAGATTTAAAGTATCAGGAGGGCTTCCTTTGATGCATGTGAGAATTTCTGACCAGAAGATGAAAGATGTGTTATGTTTGGTTAACAGTATACCCTTGCCACAGAAATCATCTGTGCAGTCTCCTGAGAAACAGGTAGATGGATATAATAAAAATGATAAATCTCTTTGCATTTGTATTTACGATGAGTTCTTTTTTAGCATCCTGTGAGTTATTATATTTTTTAGGGTCAGTTTCATTTATTTGGTGCACTTTTGAGGTTTAATGTTATTGATTCTATACAGAACTACATATATACCATTGAATAAATAATGATTATAGCCTGTTTTCAATACTGTTTTAGAGTGGTGGTAGAAAATCAGTTTTATGGAATAAAGGGAACAGAAAAACATAAATGAAAGGAAAAATGTCTTTCATATTTATAAAATGTGTTTTAAATAAAACTAGATATAGAAATTTTTATAATGTTGCAAAATAAAACAGTTGTAAAATTTACTTACATGTTAGACTTAAAATTCTAGATCACTAATTGTAATTGATCTTTACAAGCTAAAATATTATGTTGGATTTTCACCTACTTTGAAATGAAATTTGAGAGAGCCAACTAATGCTTATTACCATTTTCCAGGAACCTGTAATAAAGATGTACAGTTTATATTGTAATAGATAGCAACTAAGTGACACACATGATAAATTCACTCTTCTACGAGAGCTGTACGTTTTTCTGCCCTTAAAACGGCAGGTGGTAGTCTTAATAATTAGCAAACTCCAACCAATCATTATTTACTTGATTGTATAATGTATTTTGATGGAAGAGTTGTGTATATGTGTCTTCCCATGTCTGTCTATCCTCTATTACTTTTTCAGTGTTTGTCTCATTTATGTACATTTAATCTTGCCAAATTAGTGTGTTAAAACTTTTTGTATTATTTGCTAGGTATCCTCAATTCCTGTTATTTCAGATAGGACTGAAAACCTACTTGGTACATCACTGTTGCTAGATGGAATGGAATCAGGTAAGGAAAGTAATATGTTCTTTATTAAACCAAGCCTATATATTACTATATGGAGATAAAATTTTCAGAAAATAAAGGAATTTTGAAAATGTTATAGTAATTTACTGGTTTTAGTTCTAGTTGCACTACTAACCAACAGTGTGTTTTGAGGCACTTTTTTAAAAGCCCAAGTTTCTTTATTTGATTGAAAGGATTTTTGTGAGTGACAATGCTTAAGATTTTAAATAAATTATTCCTCCCCACTCCCCAGTCACTACCTGCTTCTTTTCTTTAGCTCTGGCCTAACTGATCTCTTTTAATTTTGAACTAGAATATAAGCTTCAAGAGGACAAGATCATGCCTGTCCTTGTCACTCTGGTATACCTAGTGGCTGGTAAAGACTGATACATGATAGATACCCAGTAAATATTTTATTGAATATTGAATGAATGAACTAAAGTGAAATACATAGGGCTGTTTGATTTTATTTATGCTTATCACCTACCAGGTTGAGTCACTTTGTGAGATATAGAAAAATGTTAAAACTGTATTCTGATTCAGAATATGAAGATAGTATCTAATAAATGAATTTATTTTATTTTTATTTTTTTAATGATTTTTTTTTTTTAGAGAGAGAGGAAGGGATAGAGATAGAAACATTGATGTGAGAGAGAAACATTGATCGGTTGCCTCCTGCATGCCCCCTACTGGGGATCAAGCCCATAGCCTGGTCATGTGCCCTGACCAGGAATCAAACTGGAACCTTTTGACACTCAATCCTCAGGGCCACACCAGCCAGTCATGCATTTTATTTCTGAGAGATTTAAATCAGAGTGTTTTATGTAGCTTTCAGTGGACATTCTCTAAATCACATGAATGTCTTCTTCCTGTAGAGTCTGATGATGAGTATTTTGATGCTGAAGATGGAGTCACACAGACTGGTAAAAGTATGAAAGGATCAGAACGAAAAAAAGTTGCAGAGTCCCCAAATGAGGAGCTCATTAATCTTCTACTAAAGTTTGAAATTAAAGAGGTACGCATATTTATTCTGTCTATAAACAAATACATTCTTGTTATCACTATCCTTGTAAACTATTCAATTCTAGACCCAAACATTAAGTATATATAAAATGCTGTACTCTGTCTTCACTAGTGCCTCCCTCCACACACGTAGACAGTTCCAAGAAAATGAAATGCACTTGTGTAAATCTTATGTAAGAGTGATCTGTAGTATATCTAATCTATTCTGGAAAAGCTCAAGACTCTTAATTAGAATTTTCTTTAGAAAATTTCTGTGATATGATTCTTTAAATTTTTTTTCTCCAGTCCTCACCTAAGGATATCTCTCTCTCTCTCTTTTTTTTTCCAATCGTTTTGATAGAGGAAGAAAGAGAGAGATCTATGTGAGAGAAACATCGATCAGTTGCCTCCTATATGTGCCCCATCCTGGGATCCAACCCACAATTTAGGTATGTGCTCTGACCGGGAATCAAACCTGCAACTTTTTGGTGTATGGGACAATGCTACAACCAACTGAGCCACCCGGCCAGGGGTATTTGAATCAATTTATTTATTTTTTTTACTTTTAAGCTGACTAATAACATTCATTGTCATGTTTATAATTTGGGAAAATGTAAATGACCTATATTTTGACAATGTCTTTATAAGCATTGAAAGTCATGTGATAAGAGGAAACATTGGCCCTGGCCGGTTTGGCTCAGAGGTTAGAGTGGCGGCCTGCAGTCCAGAGAGACCCAGGTTTGGTTCCCGCTAAGGGCATGTACCTTGGTTGTAGTTTGTCCCTGGCCCTGGTTGGGTCGTGCTGGAGGCATCCACTCGATGTGTCCCTTCCACGTCGATGTTTTTCTATCTCTCTTTCTCTCTCTCCCTCCCACTCTATCTGAACAAAAAATGGAAAAATGTTCTCGGGTGAGGATTAAAAAAAAGAAACATTGACAGGGAAGATATTCATCTCTGTGTGGTAGGATTATAGTTTTTTATTTTTTCCTGTTTGCTTTCCCATATATTCTAGATTTTTAAAAATGAATATTCATTGCTTTGATAATAAAACAAAAGTTATAAAAAGTGTATCTTATTGACTGCTTTATATTCTAATATGAAATCATGTCCTAACATATAATGTCAGAAATACCAGATTTTAATTGTGTATACAAATCTACATATTATTGGTATTAATTTAAAGAAAGGCATTCTTACCTTTGGTGTTCTTTGACTTTTCTCTTTCTCTCATACTCCCATCCAAAATATCAGAAAATCCCTTGATTCTAAGTTCAAAATACATTCAAGTGATTGCTCTTCTCTTTCACTGCTACTACACTGTCCAAGTCATCATCATCTCTTGCTTGAATTATTTCAGTAGCCTCTTAACTCTCTCTGTGTCCATCAGGTACTCTGTTTTCCACATAGCAGTCAGAGTAATCCTTTTTTAAAAAGACTGTTTTTAGAGGAAGGGAGAGAGAGAGAGAGACAGAGACAGAGACATTGATGCGAGAGAGAAACATCAGTCAATTCCCTCTGTATCCACCCTGTCTGGAGACTGAACCCATAACCTGAGTGGGCCCTGACCGGGAATAGAACCTGCCACCTTTCAGTGTATGGGGTGATTCTCCAATTAACTGAGCCACACCAGCCAGGGGCAGAGTAATCCATTTAAAGTGAAAGTCAGGTTATGTCATTGCTCAGCTCACAGCCCTTCACTGTCTTCTCATCTCACTCAGAGCAAAGGCTCACGTCATTCCTATGGCACACAAGAGCTTCCATGTGGCTTCTTTGACTGCATCTTCAGTTCTTTTCACTTTACTCTGACTATATTTCATTCATTCCTTTAGTAAGTATTTATCAAGTGCCATCGTGTACCACTCATTGATTTAGATACTGGAGCTACAGCAGTGAGCAAAGTTCTTGCCTCGTATTGCTTCCACTTACTATTTTACTCTCCCTTAAATATACCAAGTCACATTTAAAAAAATGTTTTTATTGTTTTGAGAAAGAGAGGAAGGAAGTGGGAGAGAAAGAAACATCAGTGTAAGGGAAAAACATCAATCCACCGCCTCCCTCGCACCCTGTACTGGGCATATGCCCTTACCTGGAATCAAACCAGTGACCCACTCTGGCCATGCCCAAAGCACATTCTTTGTGCTTGCTGTTTTCTTTTCCTGGAATACTCTTTTCCTGCATGACTTGATTCTTTACTTCCTTTAGATACTTATTCAAATGTCACCATATTGGAAAGGCCTAACTACCCAACACAAGATAGAAACCTTCATTTCCCTTCACTCTTCCTAGAATGTAAGTTTCATGAAGACAAGGACCTTGTCTGTCCTTGTCACTGCAATATCTTTTTTTTTTTTTTTTTAAATCCTCACTGGAGGATATTTTCCTATTTATTTTCTTTCTTTCTTTTTTTTTTTATCCTCACCCGAGGACATTTTTTCATTTTTTTTTTTTTGTTCAGGTAGGGTGGGAGGGAGAGAGAGGAATAGAGAGAGAGAGAAACATCAATGTGAAAGGGACACATCGAGTGGCTGCCACCCACACGACCAACCAGGGCCTGGGACAAACTGCAACTGAGGTACATGACCTTAGTGGGAACCGAACCTGGGTCTCTCTGGACCGCAGGCCGACGCTCTAACCACTGAGCCAAACCTGCCAGGGCTCTATTTATTTTCAATAGAGTGGGAGGGAGGAAGAGAGGGAAAAGGGAGAGAGAGACATTGATGTGAAAGAGATACATCAACTGGTTGCCTCCTGCATGACCCCAACCAGAGCCTGGACAAACCACAACCAAGGTACGTGCCCTTGACCGGAATTGAACCTGTGACTCTTTGGTTCGTGGGCTGATGCCCTACCTGCTGAGCCAAACTGGCCAGGGCTCACTTCGATATCTTTTAGTGGCTGGCACAACCTCATACATGGTAGATGATGCCCAATAAGCATTTTATTGAATATTGAATGAATGAGCTAAAGTGATAAATAATCAGAATGCTCTAAGAAAAAAATAGTACCATTTGAAACATTTTCCCCAATTTGACATTTTTTTGCAATTCTGAAGTTTTAAATGTTTCTTTAGTGAAATTTATCAAGTTTATGATCCTATCCTAGTTTTAGTGTATATATAGAATATTATTTTCCATTGCAGAAACATTTACCCATGATTTTATATTTTATTATTTCAATGCTTTCATTTAAATCATTGATATATCTCGAATTTATTTTTGTATATCAGTTCTGTAGTGATATCTTACTGTACTATAGTTTCTATTTCTCAGGTGACATTTCTCCTGGTTTTCCTTACATATATAATTTTATCATTGCTAATGATGTTAATTTTTGCTTTGCTTTTCAGCATTTATATTGTTCCACTTACTGTTGCTGCCTCACAGGTTACCCCAAAATGTAGTTCAAAACAACTATTTTATTTTGCTTACAGGTTTGTGGGTTAGGAATTCTGGAAGGGTGCAGCTTATAATTTTTGCATATAGTTTTTCACATGCTTATAGTCAGATTTGACTGATGCTGTAGTGACCTGAAGTGTCAGAGGGGCTCAGCAGTGGCTCACTTGTGAGGCTGGCAGTTGATAACTGGCTGTTGGCTAGGAGCTCAGCTAGGACTGCAGCTAGGACTGCAGACTGAAATAGCTACTCATTGCCTTCCAAGCATGGCAGTCTCAGGGTAGTTGAACTTCTTGCATGGCAACTAGCTTCCCTCAGAGTGAGCATTCCCAGGTGAAAGTTTCATGGCCTTTTTAAAAAAATTATCTTTATTGTTGAAAGTATTTCAGATGTCACACCTTTTTTCCTCCACTGACCTTCTCCACCCTGCTCCCCGCCACCCCACCCCAGGCATTCACTGCACTGTTGTCTGTGTCCATGGGTTATGCATGCATGCATATAAGTTATTTGGTTCATCTCTTTTTGACACTAGAAATCATTGTAGTATTACTTCTATACTCTATTAATTAAGGCAAATAACAAGCCTGCCCAATGTGAAGGGACAAAGACCTCCATCTTTTGATGGAGTGTCAGAGAACTTGCATATTTTAAAAATTAACACGTATGTGTTTTATTTTTCATCTGCTAAGTATACTGGCTATCATTTCCAGGATTAATTTAAATAGTAGTATAATAGTGAACATCTTTATATTACTTTTCATTTTAATGGGAGTGTTTCTTATATCGTCAAACATGATTTCTTTTTTGAGATACAGGTTTAAGAAAATTGAGTTAAGGAAGAATTCATACATTCTATTTTTACTAAATTTAAAATATAAATAATTGATATAAAATTTCATAATGATTTTATATAAAGTATTCTCAATAATAGAATTTAAGATGATCATTTCCAATGGTAATAAATAACTTAATGGTAGTAGATGAGTGTGAGCAAAATTTATCTTATTTTCATGAACATATGTATGAAGAAGGATTTTTAAAAATTTCTTAGTATGATTCAAACTAACATGTCATTGGTGTCCTGATTCTTTTAGGTGATTTTGGAATTTACTAAACAACAGAAAGAAGAAGATACAATTCTAGTATTTAATGTCACCCAGTTAGGAACAGAGGCTACAATGAGAACATTTGATTTAACTGTAGTATCTTACCTAAAGAAAATCAGCTTGGATTACCATGAAATTCAAGGTAATAGACAAACATAGAAACAATAGTTAATAATGTGTGTCTGAAATACTTTCATTTATATAATAATGTTTACAATAAAAAATAGCACTGTTCTAAGCATTTTTCAAATAATAACCTGTTTAATTCTTATAATAATGCTATGAGAAAGGCAATGTTACCGTTTCCAGGTTGCATATAAGGAAACTAAGACAAAATTTATTTATATAATTCACCCAAAGTCATTCATCCTAGTTAGTGGCTGAACCCTTGAAATCAGGCCCTAGGGTCTGTAGTCTTTTTTTTTTTTTGTTAATCCTCTCCCGAGGATATTTTTTTAATCCTCACCCAAGGATATTTTCTCATTTATTTTTAGAGAGAGTAGAAAGAAGGGAGGGAGGAAGAAAGAGAGAGAAAAATATTGATAATGAGAGAGACATATCGACTGGTTGCCTTCTTCATGACTCTTACTGGGGCTGGGGATTGTACCTGCAACCCAGGTACGTGCCCTTGACCAGAATAAAACCCGTGACCATTTAGTCCACAGGCCGATGCTCTAGCCACTGAGCAAAATTGGTCCGGGCAAGGGTCTGTATTCTTTTTTTTATCCTCACCCGAGGACATTTTTCCATTTTTTGTTCAGATAGAGGGAGAGGGGGAGGGGAAAAGGGAGAGGAAGAGGGAGAGGGAGAGGGAGAGGGAGAGGGAGAGGCTGCCACCCGCAAAACCCAACCAGGGCCAGGGACAGACCACAACCGAGGTACGTGCCCTTAGCGGGAACCAAACCCGGGTCTCTCTGGACCGCAGGCCGACGCTCTAACTGCTAAGCCAAACTGGCCAGGGCTAGGGTCTATTTTCTTAACAACTATGGTCTACTACCTCAGAGTTTGTATAAATCCCCTTTATATGGGGAGTATTATTCTCATTTTACAGACAGAAAGGTTAAATAAAGAGATTATATGACTTACTCAAGATCATGCATCTTTTGAATGGCAAAACTTATCATTTATTTCTGGGTTTATAATATTGAAGTCTCTGTTCTTTCTATTGAATAGGGTTCATATATAAAAAACAGCATCAGGTTACAAAAATAAAAATAGTGGGATGTAAAATTTATTCTTTCACAAGTGCTTATAGTTTGTTTTAGTGTACATCTTGTGTGCTCATGAGATATATAAGGAATGAAAGAGTGGGTGAATCCACGGTAATTAAAATCACCTATATTTACCTAATATTTTAGTCAAATGAAAGACCTATTTTTTATTGTTTTCAAAAATAGTTGAAACTAAAATCTCAGTTTAGGAAGAAAATGTGTTATGTATTAGTAAGTTTCTGTAAGCAGTGTGTTAAGATAGAGTTTATATTACTATTTTAAGGGAAATAGATACAAATAATAAATTTGTTAGGGTATTTGTTTTCTTTTAGGGAAAGTTATTTCAAGGGAAAATTCTGAGATGTCTCAGAAACAGGATTTACAGAACTACAAATAACAAAAGATGGACGAAGTGGTGAATAAATCCCTTCTCCCTCCATAGCTTCTCGAGGTAGTTCCTTAGTACATCTACTTAAGGATGTAGAAGACACCTGTAGTACCTATTGTTTTTAAATTCAGAGAAATTTAACAATTCCATTTCCCTAAAAAAATCTTTTTCTAGCCCTGGCCGGTTTGGCACAGTGGTTGGAGTGTTAGCTCCGGGACCAATGAGTCGCGGGTTCAATTCTGGACAAGGGCACGTACCTTGGTTACAGTTCATCCCTGGCCCATCTCATATCATTGTTTTTCTCTCTCCCTCTTTCCCTCTCTCTCCTTCCCTCCCACTCTATCTGAGGATAAATGGAAAAATATCCTCGGGTGAAGATAAAAAAAAACACACCATAAAAAACGTTTTCTATGTAAGCTTTCTCTTAGTTTAAAGCAGTGGTTCTCAATCTTCCTAATGCCGTGACCCTTTAATATAGTTAGTTCCTCATGTTGTGGCGACCCCTAACCATAAAATTATTTTTGTTGCTACTTCATAACTGTAATTTTGCTACTGTTATGTCTTAGGTGACCCCTGTGAAAGGGTCGGTCGTTTGACCCCCAAAGGGATCATGACCCACAGGTTGAGAACTACTGGAAAGGAAGACAAAGTATTTACATTTTTCTTAAGAATGACATATTTGTTCAAAAAATTTTAGAGTTCAACAGTATATTACATATATTTCTAGTCCAACCTCCCTATAATATAGTTGAGAAAACTGAAATTAAATAGTTTGTGATAAAGGAGATTTACTAGATTAACATTTTTGATTCTTACAATTGTAGTCTTTCTACTGCCTTACAAATGCATATATGGCCTTAAAATATCTAGAGAAGTTTTTATTTATTTTTTTAACACAGGTGTAAAATCAAAGAAAATAAATATGCATGTTTTTAACTTAGTTGGATAAGCATTTGGATTAGTTCATTTTTTCACCAGTGATGACTTTAGCATTTAATAACCATGAAAATATGTTCAGATAGTCTTTTAAAGCTTAAACATTTTTCAAAAAAGAAAAAGACATCTAGAAAATTCCAAACTTAAAAAATATCATTTTATTTGAAATACTTTTTTTTTTTCTCTTTAATCTAGGATCCAAGAAAAAGCCCCTTCACTTGATTAGCTCTTCTGACAAACCTGGATTTGATCTTTTGAAAGTGGAGTATATTAAGGTATGGGCCTAGAATGTTTATGTATTTACTTCACACTAGCCTCTGAAAGGAAGCAGATGACAATAGATTACTAAACGCTGTGGGTATGTATCATAGGTTTTAATCATAGGGGTATCTGCTGGTTCTTTTTTCATTCCTACACCCTCTTTCTTTTTCACTTAAGTATAAGACTAGACTAGAATGAAGATTCATTCATTCATTTATTTATTTATTTTTTGTGGTACAAACCCCTAGCAGCTGAGCCAAAGTGGCCAGGGCTAGACTAGGATTTTTACAAAGCCAACAAACATCTTGTCCCTAAAGGTGGAAGCCTGGGTTGAAGTAGGTCCTACTCCTACCTTCTAGGGTATATTCACCTACCTACATTCATTGTATATATAGGTTACATGTGTCTGAATATTCTACATTAAAAGGGATGAGTCTGATTGCATTGGGTTCAGTAGAGAACTGCCAGAATTGGGAAGGGACTCAGAAATTTATCATATGAGGAATATTGAAGGAACTGATGGTATTTAGCTGTATTGGGATTAGTTGATTTGTTTAATCATCCAACACTATTGAATGTCTTTGTGTCAGGTTCTGTTAGGTACTTGGGTTACAGAGATGAAGGCTATTAGGGACATAGATACATAACATTTAAAATATGATGTGATGATTCTCTAATAAAGAAGAGCACAAAGCATTGTGGGAGCAGGGAGGCAGGGAAACTGGCCTAGCCAGTGACTTCTCACATAAGGTTAAATTTTGAATTTACTGTGTGTATTTCCATGGAGCAGAAATTGAACCAATGAGTAATTATGATGGCAGATATATTTGTGATTATGTGTAAAGACTTCACTAAACCATAGTTTTCTAAAGATTAAATTTGTAAGAAAATGAGGTTTTCTTTCCCTGGAGATATAGTAAAATAGACTAGCCAAAGACTTCATAAAGGGATCAAGCATTAGGTGATAGATGGGCCAGACGAAGTTTAAACCTTCCAACCTTGCCCTGGCCAGTTTGGCTCAGTGGTTGAGCGTCGACCTGTGGACCAGAGAGTCCCAGGTTCGATTCCTGCTAGGGGCACGTACCATGAAAAAAAATAAAAAATAGAAATAAAGAAATAAACCTTCCAACCTTCAGAGTTTATAATTCTGATCCCTAGCAGCATTTTACAGATGTGAATGTTGTCATGCTCTCGTATGTTTGAAGAGGAAGACAAGTTTGCACTATTATAATAAATTATTTTGATGTAACTTTAAAGTAATGACAATATTAAATATATAATGTATATAAAATACAGTTGCAACAATATAAAATGGAGATCATAAATAAGTGATTTATTTACGTTGGTCTTAATTCCTTCTTCAGAACTTGCGTTTCTTTTTTTTAGGCTGATAAGGATGGACCTAGTTTTCAAACTACTTTTGAAAAGACTGAACAAACTGTTAAGGTAAGAAATTCTATTAAAAGAATCTATCCTGTTTGAAAATAACCTACTCTGGAAGTCTCCAGTATACTTGAAGGAATATTGACTGAGTAATTTGATGAAATAATCAAGAACCAATAAAAGTTATAAATCAGACTCATAGATATGTATCATGGTCTGTGTTCATGATTTACTGTTTTAAAGCCTTTGTTTGGACTTACTGTATCCCATTCTAATTATTTCTAAAGAAGGAAAAGCTATAGATGAGGGAACTTTGATTAACAAAGAACAGTTTAAAATATATCAAACTAGATAACTATTGTTTAATGCAGGGCTGAGAAAGTATGTGAATTATAAGGAGAGATGTTGAGTACTTCTTAGAGCCAAACTAAAGGAAATGTGTAGAGGCAAAATATAATTGTGGGTTATAGTATAAAGAAAATGAAAGAAATGAGTTTTAGATTACACTTTTGAGAGATGATAATCTGTTGATTATTGTTAAACTTTCTTTTTATAATTTTTTATTCATTTAAGTGTTTTGAAGCAGTGAAAATAAATTCTTTTGTATAAAGATTTAAAATTTTTTTTAAATTTGCTATTGGAAAACCACATATTCATGAAAATAATTTGTGTTGCTGTCTTAACTTTCTGGAGTCATTGTTTAAAAAAAAAAACAACTAATTTTTTTCCCTATACGTTATGTATTCTTTGTTTCTTTTTAAATGGTAGGCCCATTATTGTGGTTTTAAAAGACCGTTTAGTGACTGAGAACTCACTTATAATTGTAGTTTTTATATTTAAATATCATGAATATCACATTTGAAATCACTTCTTGACTTCTGGAGTTTCATATTCTAACTTATTTGTTTTATATAATCATATTAGTCATTTGCAGATCCCAAAACCTTATGTATATGTTGAATATGGAGATGGCCATGACAAGCAGATTATAGACTCCTTGATAACTATGCTAGTGAAATGGAGTAATTAGGTTACTTCGATACTCAAATGAACCCCTGAAGTATGTTAAATGTAATTTACTCTTTATGTATTCCTATTTAAGGAATGTGTTGTGAATCTTCCTATCCTATCTCTTCCTTCCAAGTTGTGGAAAGCAGTATGTAAGCCTAGCTGGGAACCTTTTGGGTCGGTCTTAGAGACTACTTGTATAATTGGCCTGGGAAACTAATTTTCCCTTTTAAACATTTCTAGGTGGCTTTTTCATCTTTAAATCTGTTGCTGCAAACACAAGCTCTTCTCTCTTCTATTAATTACCTGACAACCATTATTCCATCAGATGGCCAAAAGATGGGTGATACCAAGGAAGTACAAATTTCAACTGAAAAGCAACAAAAATATTCAGCTCTGCAGAAAGGTATGAAAAACAGTATTTTTGTTGTTGTTGGTAGTAAAGGTTTTAGAATTCTAGAGCTAAATGGGGAATCTTTTTTTTCTTTATTGATTTCAGAGAGAGAAAGGGGAAGAGAGAGATGGAAACATCGATTAGAAAGAAGATCTATTAGAGAAAACTTTGATTGGCCACCTCCTGCATGTCCCTGACTGAGATTTGGCCCACAACCTGGGCATGTGCCCTGACCAGGAATAGAACCAGTGACCTTTTTTTTTTATCTTCACCTGGGGATTTTTTTTTTTTTTTTGCATTTATTTTCAGATAGAGTGGGAGGGAGAGAGTGAGGAAGAGAGAGAGAAAAACATCAATATGAGAGAGACACATTGACTGGTTGCCACCCACATGACCCCAAATGGGGCCAGGGACAAACTGCAACTGAGGTACGTGCCTGTAGTGGGAACCGAACCCGGAACCCTCTGATCCGCAGGCCGATGCTCTAACCGCTGAGCCAAAATGGCCAGGGCCCAATGACCTCTTGATACATGGGTGAACACTCAACCACTGAGCCACGCCGGCCGGGCTAAATGGGGAATCTTAAGAGACCATCTAGTTCAGTCATTTACAGGCCATCTTCCTCACTTTTGTTCTTTTCTTCAAACTGAATCTTTCATGGGTGCCTGATATGTAAACCAAATGTAATTAATATTTTTGTTTTAAAAAATATGTTTTTGTTCTTATTTTGGTGGTGGTAGTAGATGATTTTTGGTGGGTAATAGAGGAAAAAGACCTCCTGAAGGAGGCTCCATAGAGGGTTAGCCTTCCCTTCCATTTTACAAATAAGGAAATCAAGATCCAGAGACAAGAGGGCAGGGGTATAGGCATAGCATGTAAATTGGTCAGGAACCTAGATTTTGGATCAGAGAAAACTCAGTTCAAATCCTTGTTGCTACTTAAACTATGTGACTGTAGGCACATTATTGACTTCTCTACGTTTCAATGTCCTTGTCTTATTTAAATTATTTTCTTGCTTTTAAATTATAAAAGTAACACATCTCACTATTAAAAATGAAAACAGAATATGTAAAGCAAAAGAAATATTTGAAATTTTAAGTATTTTATTTTTATTTTTTGTTAAATTTATTAGGGTGACATTGGGTAATAAAGTTATATAGGTTTCAAGTGCACAATTCTATGATAGATCAACTGTATATTGCATTTTGTGCCCACCACCCAAAGTAAAATCTTCTTCTATCACCATATATTTGACCAACCCTTTACCCTTTTTTTTTATTATTACCCGAGGACATTTTTCCATTTTTTGTTCAGATAGAGTGGGAGGGAGAGAGAGAAAGAAAGAGAGAGAGAAACATCGACGTGAAAGGGACACATCGAGTGGTTGCCACCTGCACGACCCATCCAGGGCCCGGGACAAACTGCAACCGAGGTACGTGCCCTTAGTGGGAATCAAACCCGGGTCTCTCTGGACCACAGGCTGATGCTCTAACCACTGAGCCAAACAGGCCAGGGCGGAAATGAAATTTTTTTTTTGTACGTGCCCCTAGCGGGAACCGAACCTGGGACTCTCTGGTCCACAGGCCGACCGCTGAGCCAAACCGGCCAGGGCCCTTTACCCTTTTTTTACTCCTACCCACTTTCCCTCTGGTAACCACCATACTGTTATCTGTGTCTATGAGATTTTTGGTTTTTTATTTGTTCATTTGTTGCTTTCAGTTTTATATACCACATATTAGTGAAATTATATGGTTCTTAACTTCTGTCTCATTTACTTCGCTTTTTAAAAACAGAATTGTGGTTTCACTTAATATAGGGAAGAAACCTTAATAGAGTTTAGATTACTTGGATTTTACTGTGATAAAATGCTTTGTTTCATTTGTAGTGGTTGTATCCTCTAAAGATAGTGACATTATTGACTTCAGGCTGTTTGCCAAGTTGAATGCTTTCTGTGTCAATGTTTGTGAAGAGAAGAACAATATTGCTGAAATCAAGATTCAAGGTAAAGTCCTCACAGTATTAAAATTTGTTCAAAATATAAGGTTTTTTATTTTAATGCTGAAGAATATACAAATTGAGAGCTCTGAGCTGTGGAAACTGGATTCTTATATTTTAAAACATAATTGCACTCCATGCCTCCCTTAACTCTTTGGGCTGTAGATGTTGATCAGACTCTGACCATCAAAATGAACCACACATATTGGTGTTTTGCACCTTTCTGAGAGTTGTCTCGGAGGTGAGAAGGATTACTAATGTTAATGTAGAGATAGATATTACTGATGATCTGAGATAAGTGTCAATCCAGAATTCAGGTAAAGGTCTATGAATATGCTTTATCTTGATACAAATACAAAGCAGCCTTACCACGAAGACTAAAACCTGTCAGCCCATTATATTCTTTTAGGCAAAAGCTGCTAAAAGTAATCTAGCTGCTTTCTCTTTGTCTTTCTCAGCTTAATGTGATCTGCTAAAGGTAAAGAATTATGTTTAATGAAATTATTGAAGAATTAAAAATCAGAAAACTAGGGTTTCTGTCTTTGTTTTTTCCAAACTGGAAGTGCATCTACTAGTCTGAATTTAATTCATGAAACTTTTATAGCTGTCTTGTAAATGACTGGATATAAGGTGTAAAGAATGAACCAACATCCCAGGATAATCTATTTGCACTAGATATAGTTTTTTTTTAGAAGGTTGAAAATTCAGTGATTATTTTTTAATGAGTTAACAGTTTCCATTGTCTATAAAAGTAAAAATATCTCAACTTGTGTATCAATTGGGAGTTTAAATATTACTAAATTTATAAATATATCACCCCCAAAGTAAAATTATGCAATGGAAAGAAATATTTTAAGATCTTTGTTAGATCTACAGAAATTATAATAATAATTTTTTTTTCAGGACTTGATGCCTCTCTTTTTCTTCAGTCAAGAAAACAGTCTCTGTTTGCGAGACTGGAAAATATTATTGTCACAGACGTTGATCCTAAGACAGTTCATAAAAAAGTAGGTAATAGTAACTAGTTAATATTTTTAATGACTAAATATCAGATATTATTTTAAAATATATTTTATTTTAAAAATATTAATGAAATATATAGAAAAATGTTTCTTTAGTGAATATAAATATAAACCCTTTATAAATGGGCTTTTATTTTGTTATACTCTTGGTTGAGTACATTCAAATCTTTACTTTTCAGGCGGTGTCAATAATGGGAAATGAAGTTTTTCGTTTTAATTTGGATTTGTATCCAGATGCTACTGAGGGAGATTTCTATACTGACATGTCCAAAGTGGATGGTGTGGTATCACTGAATGTTGGCTGCATTCAGATTGTCTATCTTCATAAATTCCTCATGTCACTCCTGGTAAAATCACTATTTGTGTATTGACTGTTCAACTTAAAAATCATTAAAGCTGATGATTATGATTATACATATTACAAACTCTGGATTTTAGGGTATGCATTGCTTTGATCATAGTTGTTATTTGTGTATTCATATAGAGGTCAGAACCTCTCTTTAACAGTTGAAATCTGAATCATTTCATGATTTATATCTAGAAGTATAATTATTTTTGCTAGAATATAATTAAACCAAATTCTTAAGTACAAAGAGTATTGAAAATATTTTTTTCTCTGTTCCTCAGCATATAACTATAGTTACAATGAGCTCTTCTCAGGTAGCTCATAAATATGGGGGATAATCAGTAATTCCTTTCTAACTCTTGAAAAATAGCCCTCAACTGAAAGTTATCTGTGGAAAAAAAATAGCTTATAAATAAAATGATGATGGTGTTTTTAATGATGTGCTTGTCCTCTATATGAATTTCTCCTTTTATATTTTGTGTCCACAGAACTTCCTGAACAATTTTCAGACGGCCAAAGAGGCTCTGAGTGCTGCCACTGCCCAGGCTGCAGAGAAGGCTGCCACAAGCGTGAAAGATCTTGCCCAGAGGAGTTTTCGTGTTTCTATCAATATTGATTTGAAAGCACCAGTTATTGTCATCCCACAGTCTTCTGTTTCCACCAGTGCAGTAGTGGTAGACCTTGGGTTGATCAGAGTTCAGAATCAGTTCAGACTGGTGTCTGGTGAAGACTACTTAAACCCTCCAGTAATTGACAGAATGGATGTACAACTAACAAAGCTTAAACTTTCTAGGTATACTCTTTCAGTAACTATGGATTTAAGCATTATTTAATGTTTCCCATGAAATTTTATGACCATTGAAATTCATACCCAACATATTTCTGTTGCATGGAATAGTTTTTTAGAATCAGCTGTTTATTTTGAAAAATCTCAAACCTATAGAAATTGCAAAAATAGTACCGTGAATGCACCCATGATCCTTCACCTAGATTCACCCATTGTTTACATTAGCTTTAACTCTGTGTATATACATATTCTTATTTACTATATTTAAACTTAAAATTTTTTTTATTGAGTATAATACACATTATATTATATGAGTTTTGGGTATACAACATAATAGTTCAATACTCGCATATATAGCAAAGTGATCACTATAGTAAGTCTAGTTAACATCCATCACCACACATAGTTACAAAAATTTGTTTTCTTGTGATGAGAACTTTAAAGATCTACTCTCTTAGCAACTTTCAAACATACAACACAGTGTTATTAACTATAATCACCATGCTGTACATTATGTCTCCAGGACTTATTTATTTTATAACTGAAAGTTGAAACATTTTTTGCTGAACTACTTGAGGATAGACATCTTGCATGGTGATTGCTAGAGAAAAGGGTGGGGGTGGAGGTAGAAGAGGGTAGAGGGGAGATGATAAATGTTGATGGAAGGAGACTTGACTTGGGGTGGTAAACACACAATACAATATACAGATGATGTATAGTAGAATTGAATACCTGAAACCTATATAATTTTATTACCCAATGTCACCCCGATAAATTTAATAAAAAAAGAGAATAGACATCTTAAACACATTAGCATGTGTTTTCTAAGAATAAGTGTATTTATCCTCTTACATAAACATAATGCAAATTCCACATAAATTCTGGAAATTTACCATTGATGTAATATTGCTCAATTATGCAGTCAATATTCAGATTTTACCAGTTGTTCCAAGTATGTTTATTATAATAGATTTTCTCTCAATCCAGGATTACATATAGAATTTAATTGCATTCAGTACGACTAAGGGGGATTGTGTACTGATAGACACTTATTCTGGAATAGCACATCAGCAGAATAGCACGTCAGCCTTTGCTTTTTTGATGATGATAGTTATGAAGAATACAATCTAGTTGTTTCATGGAAAGACTCTTAATTTTCTTTTTTCTGGTGATTTTTCATGACTTAGTTGACCTTATATAGTTTTGGCAGGAATAGTGTGTAAGTAATGATGTATTTGGTAGGGCTTATACCAGAGGACACTTGAAAGTCTGTAAATAATTCATTTAAAAATTATTTTCTACCCTATCCAAGGAGATCTAATTATTTTGAATAAAAAAGGAATGATTACATAGCAAGTCCAGAAAATAATCCTAGTAAAGAGCTTATGAAACTCCTTAGGAAATGCTTACTGTTCATCTTGACATATTTTTTCTTTAATCTGTACCAATACACATATTCCTTTTTGAACAACTGTATTTGATGATTTCCCCCCATATCTTCAACAACATGAATTTCTTTTTCAAATTTATTGTCACCTATCTTCTGTTTAAAGAAAAAACTTTTCTTAATGGCTAAGTATATATCATATATTTTAATCTGTCCTTGCTAGGATATTATAAAGTTAATGATAGTGTAGAAAACACTCAAGTCAGCGTTAGAGCAGCAGCTTTTGACTTTGTATTTTTTAAATGATATGTTGAATTTCCTCCCTATGTTTATGCATATATATCATTTATATTTTTCATTAGGACAGTGATTCAGCCTGGCATTTCCCATCCTGATATTCAGCTGTTGCACCCAATTAACTTGGAGTTTTCTGTAAATCGGAATCTAGCTGCATCTTGGTACCACAAGGTGCCTGTTGTGGAAATTAAAGGACATCTTGAGTCAATGAATGTAAGTATGAAGTTAAAAAAATCTTAGTTACTGAAATTTTAGACTCTGAAGACTTTTTCAGTATAAATCCAAATAAAATGGGGAATTTTTTTACTGATTTAAGAAAAATTTCAGTACAATATCCAAAAAAATCTTGATTATTTTAAGTATAATTAAATTTTTAGTTAAATGTAATTAATTTTTAAATTTGTCATATGTACATGTTAGCAGAGGTGTGTATGTAAATTATTAGTATATTACATGCCATTCTATATATTATATATACACACTTTTATTTTGGGGATATCTGAGTACCACTGAGTCTTTCGTAATAAAAATTGTAACATGAAATAAGTAGTGAAATACTTGAGTGGATAATAAATGTATAATTTTTCAGTCATTGTTAAGATGATTCTATCCTTTAGGTTTTGTTATGTTGTATATAAAATTGTTGCATTTAAAAATGATATATCTTTATGTTTTAACTTCAAATTTTGTAGGTTAATGTAAATCAAGAAGATCTTAATCTTTTATTTAGAATACTGGCAGAAAATCTTGGTGAGGCTACTGAAGACTTGAATAAAGTGAAACCAAGAATACAAGAGACAGGTAAGAGGCTGACAGGTGGCAAAATATATGTGTCTATTTATTTTACAATTTAGTAGGGGAGACAGACAATAAAAATGAAGTAAATGAATATATTTTTATATTGCAATATAACAAGAAAATAAATAAGATGGTATTGAATACAACCATAATTTGCTTTTTTTTTTTTTATCCTCACCCAAGGACATTTTTGCATTTATGTTCAGATAGAGTGGGAGGAAGAGAGAGAGATTAAACATAGATGTGAGAGAGACACATCGAGTGGTTGCCACCCACACGACTCCAACCGGTGCCGGTGACAAATTGCAACCGAGGTACATGCCCTTAGCGGCAACTGAACCTAGGACTGTGGTCTGCGGGTGGACACTCTGACCTTTGAGCCAAACCCATCAGGGCCATAGTTTGCTTTTTAGTTAAGCAAATAGTCATACTTTCAGACTTCTGAGTTGTATAAGGTAGGAGGAGAAGGGTTTCAGGTTTTTCAAATTGATAGTTAATTCTTGGAATAATTATTTAAATTTGCATTTATATAAAAAATTAAGTTGGCACTAGACTATGGTAGCATATTTGTTCTGATTTTTAAATGAGGGTTAGTAGTAAAATATCTGTAAGAATTGAAATGGTTGATAAATTTCCATTCAACAAAGATACTGAAAAAAATTGTCCTTCAATCAAAATGCTAAGAGAGTTTAAATTATTAGTTACAAATGGCCCTTTTGACTTGAAGGCAAAGTAACTGCCAGACTTATTTTTTTAAGCTGTTTTATATGTATGTATATATACATATATAATTTTTATTTTTTCAAACAAATGGTACTATCCTATATGTATATATGTATATGTGTGTATGTGTGCATGTTTGTGTATTTCTGCACTTTGCTTTTTTAAAAATTAACAGTATGTCTTAGTGTTCATTCTACATCTATATCTGTGCACTATGTATAGAACTACCTCTTTCTTTTTAATGGCTGCCTGGTATTAAATTCTGTTGAAGTATTATAATTTGTTTAGGAAGTTCCGACATTTCAGGTTGTTTACAGTCTTTCAGTCTTAACTTGTTGCATTGAATATCTTTGTTCATATACTTTAAAAGTACATGTGTATCTGTAGGAGAAATACAAGGGCTGCTGGATTAAAGGTATTAATTAATAATGTAAATTAATAATGTAAATTAATAATGTAAATTAATAATTATAAATTAATAATGTAAATGATACATTTAATAAAACTAATTAAATTTTGACAGATCTTGACAATTGCTTTACATAGAACTTGTACTAATTTTGCACTCACACCAGTTATTTTTGTATATGCCTTTTCTAACACAGTGTATTATCAGATTTTTCAAATTTTGCCAGTTTGCTACGTGAAAAATGGTATCTCATGTTATTTTTATAAACTTTTTAACCTGAAGCTAATATAATGTTATATGTAAATTAATTAAAACAAAAATCAAAACCCAAAACTAGGTAAAAAAAAAACCAAACTTTACAACTGTGTGTATATTAATACACATAGGAAAGTGCACAAATCTTAAGTGTACAAGTCAATGAATGTTTACGAATGGCTACACCAGTGTAATCACCATGGTTAAGATATAACATTTACAGTGTAGTACTCCAGAGGGCCTCTCTATGCCCCTCCCTAATCAATACCCAATGCCCACCCTGACTCCAAATCCACCCAGAATCAACTACCATTCTAGTTTTTAATGCCATGGATAGATTAATTTGTCTCTCTCTCTTTTTTTTTAATCCTCATCCGAGGACATTTTTGCATCCATCTTCAGATAGAGCAGGAGGGAGAGAGGGAAGAAGAGAGAGAGAAACATTGATGTGAGAGAGACACATTGAGTGGTTGCCACCCACATGACCCCAGCTGGGGCTGGGGACAAACTGCAACCAAGGTACGTGCCCTTAGGGGGAACCGAACCTGGGACTCTCTGGTCCACAGGCTGACGCTCTTAACCGCTGAGTCAAACTGGCCAGGGCAGTTTGTCTCTTTTTGAACTTCATATTTAAATGGGCTCATACAAGATTTATTCTGTTTTTTTTATTTCTTTTATTCATTGTCTTGTTTGTGAGATGCATCCATGTTGTATGTAGCAGTTCTTTTTATTCCTATACCATACTCATTATATGAATGTATCAATTATACTTTATATAATACATTAGATGAACATTTGGGTTGTTTCCAGTTTTTGACTATCATGAATAAAGTTGCCATGAATGTTGTTGTAAATGTCATTTGACATAGATAATTACTTTTTTTTATTTGGCTATATAGCTAGAAGTAAAATTACTGGGTCATATGTTAGCTTATGTTTTAGCTTCAATAATTTATGCCAAATTATACCAAATAGACTTGTAAGTGGTCATACCAGTTTACTTTCCTACAAGCAATAATCGAGTATGAGAGTTTCAGTTGTTTCACATCCTCACCAGTATTTGATATTGTTAGTCTTTCAAAATTTAGCCATCCTGACAGATATGCAGTAATATCTCTATGGATTTTATCCATTCCCTGATTACTATTGAAATTGAAAACCTTTTCATATGCTATTTGCCATTTAGATAGCCTCCTGTGTGATATTACTATTCAACTCTGTTAACCCTTATTTTTATTAAAATGCTTCTCTTTTCTGATTGATATATCGAAAATTTTAATTCATTCTGGATATCAGCTTCTTGCTGTTTATATGTATTATATGTCATATATGTGCAGAAATATATTCTCCCTCTCTGTGGTTTGCCTTTTCACTCTCCTAATGGGTCTTTTAAAAAATAATTAGTGTTTTTTATCTCCTATTTAAGAAATCTTGGCTTATTCCAGGAATTGTTTTATGAAAGCAAAATAGTTGCCAGAATTATTTCCCTTGGATCACATTATGTTTGGAATAATACTTGGTAAGACGATAATTAAGAAACCTTGCCCCATGCATTATTTTCTCAAAGGTAATAATTAACAGCAATAGTTTTTCATCTGGCTTTCTGGTATAATTTATACTGGGCAAGGTACTGAATCTGTAGGAACCTCAATTTGGTCATCTGTGAAATGAGAGCAATAAAGTTTTTATCTCAAAAGATTTTTGTAAGAATTGAATGAGATTATCTATGTATAACCCTTAGTACATGTTTAGCACAGACGTAAGCACTTACCAAGTGATAGCTGTTATTAGTTTTGTGTATTACAGTTTAGAGAGTAGTTTTATTGCATTTCAAGGTGTATAAGTTTCAAGACATTATATTTGTATAACTTTACTTTTGCTTCTTGGTATGGATAAGAGGCTCAAACCATCCCATCTCCCCCCCCTTCCCCTTTTTTTTTCTATCCTTAACTCTTGTTATGCTCCTCATGATTTAACCATATAAAACTCCATTCTGTTTGCGAAACCTATCAGTATATTATCGCTCTGTGGTTTTCCACAACCTCTTTTCTTATTCCTGGGACGTCTCCTCTGTGTGAGGAGGTCCACTTGAATGGGAACTCTCCTATTAAACTTTCCTTGACTTCCCTTAACAGCGTCATGCCTAGTTCTGTGCATTTTTATATTAACATTCGTTTACTTAATGTGACTAGTGTAGCCTGCTTATTTTGTTTCTTTGTATGTTAAAGTATATGTCTCTTCTAAGCTATGAGGTTTCTAAGGGCGGGAGCTGTGTATTATTAATTTGTGGAGTTTCAGTACCTGCGCTAGGTTGAGAGTACTTGTATAAGTCCTCAGTGAGTATTTGTGGAAGAAATGTATGAATAAATGTCTTTTAAATACCTTTAGGTGAAATTAAAGGGCCACTTGAAATCTCTGTATCACAACAAGATGTACATATTTCACAAGATACTTTAACAGCTGGAGTAGAAGAAATTAGATCTCTAGACATCATTAATGTGCTGCTGAACTTTGAAATCAAAGAGGTATGTAGTATTCATCTGTTTTTATAAAGTAAGGTGAATAGAGAATGAATATTTAGATTTAGTTCTAGTATAAACTTGTTGGTTATTGATATAAATGAAAAAAATCTTACATGGACTATTTATATGTAGTAATGTTTTAAAATTTGAGAGTTTGTTAAAGATGAGTTATATTTGAGGGATATAATATTTCATATAGAAAATGGGAGTATGCCCTGTAATGTGCTTTACAGATGATTTTGGAATAGTTGGAAGGTGGCTTATTTAGATTTCATATAGGGAAGACAGGAAAGGGAAAAGGTGACAGAAAAATCCTATGCAAATTTCAGAGTAAAACACAATATGTCTATATTTTTAAACTGTTTCATTACAACTATCTGCTTTTCATCTGCAGATTCTTGAGGGAAGATTAAATGTATTTTCCTCTTCTGATTCATACATTTAAGAAACATTCATTGCATGTGCTTAGTGCTAAGGATACAGAGGTAAAGGCATAGAGTCTGAATTCAAACAAGAAAACAAACAATTAAAATTTTGTTAGTGCTCTCGTTAAAAGTGTGCCTAGTGGAGCTTGTGGAAGTGATGGTAGGGAGAGGGCATCTAAGCAGTCTGGGAGGGTCAGGGCTAGGACAAGGTCGAAAGAAAAATAGTCATTAAGTTGTGAATATGTGAGAAAGCATATTGGATACAGGGACTTGCAAGAACTTCCTCCAAGATCCCTTCATCATTAAATAGTTGTATAGAGGTTATGTTCTTTCTCTGAGTTAAAAATAATAAACTTTTAAACAAATTTGTTCTACTTTTTGGTCTGAAATATATGTTTTGAAACTAACTTCCTTCATGTTAAACCTGCTGTTTTTCTGATTTTTAAGCTTTAATAATTGCAACATTGATAGATGAATCATTCTATTTGCAAATGGGCTTTATTATTAACATATATACATAGAAAATCTGTAAGTCCTTTTTAATATCATTTGTAATACATATTATTACAATTCCCTTTCTTTGGACAGTCATAAGGGTAGGGGGAAGCAGTTTGTACTCTGTCTCTCAGGCTGATAGTTGGCATCGTCTGAAGACATTTTTGATTGTTAACTCTAGGGAGATGGAGCTACTGGCACCTAGGGGTAGAGACCAGTGATGCCACTAAATATCCCACAGTAAACAGTAAAGCTCCTCACTATAAAGAATTATCTAGTCTAAAATATCAGCAATGCCAAGATTGAAAAACCTTTCCTTAGGTGTAGTATAAAAATTGACTATTTATCTCATAAGTTTTCAGATTAAAGGCCATTCATCAGTCTAGGATTTCTGGGAATTAGGGAGAAATACTTTTTTTTAAACTTTACCTTGAAACCCACTAGAATATAGTGGCAGTGCTTTAAAAGTCTGAATAAGTAAGTGTGCCTTCCAAAGTAAATACCACTAGGACATTTCCAGGCATAAGTAGAAGTAAACATCTTCACATTATGTGAATTTTTTGGGTTATGTCACTATTGACGGTTATTAAATTGTTGACTTATTTTCATTGTATATTAATGAAGTAGTTTTTGGTAATACTAGTACTTTTTTCTAGGTTGCAATTACTTTGATGAAAAAAGCAGAAAAGAAAGGAAGGCCTGTACATGAACTAAATGTCCTCCAGCTTGGAGTGGAAGCTAGAGTTAAAACCTATGACCTAACAGCTAAAGCTTATCTTAAAAAAATTAGTATGCGTTGCTTTGAGTTTACTGGTAAGTGTGAAGTATAGTCTGTGTAAATTATCTGTGTAATAGGCATATGGTCTCTACCTTTTTATCAACATCAAACATATTCATTAGTGTCACCATAAGTATTTAGTTTTAATTTATTAATATAAAGGAATTTGATATTTAAAATTTTATTATCTGTGCCCTGACCAGTTTGGCTCAGCGGTTGGAACATCAGCCTGCAGACAAGAGAGTCCCAGGTTCGGTTCTTACTAGGGGCATGTACCAAAAAAAAAAAATGTTTTTTATTATCTGTGTAGTTATCATAAATAAGATTATATCTAAATATATGTCTATTTTTAGCATGAAGTAGAATATATCTAAAAGAAAAATGGAACGTTGTCTTTAGTGACTATACGTAACACTTTAGTACTTGTAAAAGGCAACGTTTCATTATAGTCATGCCAGGAGAACTGATACATTAGGAAATCAGAAACCAAGTCCAATACCCAGATATAGAGCCCGGGGACCCTTTTTGAAAAGGTGAGTTAATTTACTAGGAAAAAACTTTTTGTTTGTTTTTTATTTATTTTAAAATTATATCATTTTTAAATTTAATTTTAATGACAGTATCATACAGGGGTTGGCAAAAGTAGGTTTACAGTTTTTCGTATGGAAAAAGACATGCAGGTTATAATTACTACAATAGCTTTATTAAATAGCACAGTGGCCTTGGCCAGTTTGGCTCAGCAGTTAGAGCGTTGGCCTGCGGTCCAGAGAGACCCGGGTTTGGTTCCCGCTAAGGGCACGTACCTCGGTTGCAGTTTGTTCCTGGCCTTGGTTGGGTCGTGCGGGAGGCAGCCACTCGATGTGTCCCTTTCATGTCGATGTTTCTCTCTCTCTGTCTCTTCCTCTCTCTCCCTCCTACTCTATCTGAACAAAAACTGGAAAAATGTCAAATGAGGATTAAAAAAAAAAAAGTGCTGTGTTTTGCATACTCACAACTGTAAACCTACTTTTGCCCACCTCTGTATATGTATAAAATAAAAATTAAATAATGCAGAAATATATAGAAGAAAAACTTAACATGACTGTATAGTCTCACTCCCTAGGGTAAGAATTTGGTTCACTATGGTTATTTGATGGAAATGTGAAACATTTTCATTATATATTGGTTTTAGGATTAAGAACAAGACATTGTTCATGCTCATTTAGTGTTGAGTCTACCTTGGAACCCACATGTAATGTTACTGTGAAAGAAAAAGGTTATATTCATGCTTGGTTTCTGAGAAATGTAAAACATGATAATCATCTGATTTGAAATGAGATAAAGAAGGAAATATTAAAATATTATAGTAAGTTAGCTTCCTTAAAGCCGTGTTAAAAAATAAATTCTGTTTTGGGTATAAATAAAATATTGAAATGAAAAAAAAATACTAAGTTATTCTTTAGTGAGTATCCTACATCTTTCAAATTCACTTTCTAAAGTGGATCAAGCTAACTTTTGAAGTTGCTATGGGTGTTTAAAGATTATAGGAACTCTATGGGATAACTTGAAGTAAAGCATATTTGTATTGAGAATAACCCCTAGCTTATGTATTTTATAGCTTTGTTCATTAATAGATTCTGATTTGTTCAAATGAGTAATACCAGCAGTACCAAATGTTACAACAGTTTTAATTGGCTGGTGCTGGTCTTTTGTTTTTATGGAATTTCTTTTTTTTTTTTAAGCCAGTTTTATTGATGTATGATTTATATACAGTAAAAGCCACCCTTTTAGTGTGCAGATCTGTGAGTTTTGGCAAACATACGTTCGTGTAACTGGCTGGTCTGTTTTAATATACATTTGAAATTTTTAAAAGACTTAGTAGATTTACCCCTCTTTTTCTCTTTTAGACTCTAAAGGAGAACCTCTTCACATTATTAACTCTTCTAATGTAACTGATGAACCCCTTCTGAAAATGATATTGACAAAGGTATCTAGCTTCATTTCTGCTTTCTTTAATATGTGAACTTATGTAATTCTCTCATATTTAGTATTTCAAATTTCTCCCTTAAAATTTTTAATTCTAAAACTGGTTGATTTTAGTGAATTGTGCAAACATGTGACAATCCTGGAAATGTCAATAATATTCTGAGTAAACTCTTGTTTTTGAATAAGTGAGAACATATAAAGTTCTATTGTCATTTGAGGCAAAGTTTGTTGTGATCTGTATATACTAGCATGTTCCCCTACCCTGTAGCATTTGAGTTTTTACTTCTATAGAATGTGAGAAATGCTTAAATGGTCTTTTTTTTTTGGTGTGCCCTTTTTTTGTCTTTAAGAAGTATGTTTATAGTATTTTCATAGCATACTTTGAAAAGTAAAGAATATATGTAATTTTTAGTGTTTGTAACCCAGTGGTTTAATCCTCCACTATTTGTAGGCAGACAGTGATGGACCAGAATTTAAAACCATTCATGACAATACCAAACAGAGACTGAAGGTAAATCTTTTCTAATTCATGATACAGCTGAGTTATGTTAATGAGTAAATCTAGCTTCATAGCCATCTTTAGTTGTGAGATTGTAAATTCTAAAATTAAAATAAGGGTGGCAATAATAATAGCTTAATCTTATAGATAAGATAAATGCATATAGAGTTGAAATAAAATTTTTAAGAAATGTTTATTTGATTTTCTAGCATATTGTTTCCCTGATAGGAATTAATGATTAATTGTTGATTACACAAATAATACACTTTTTAAGGGAATTTTGTTCACTATGATGATTTGGCATAGTATTGATGGAAGTGTTAAACATTTGAATTATATATTGGTTTTAGAATTAGAATAAATTTAAGGACAAGGCTAACATCATGGCTCAGTATAGACATTGTTCACAGTCCATTCATTTAGTGTTGGTCTGTCTTGGAACCCATATATAATTTGACGGACCTAAGTATGGCCTGATAATGCTTCCTATATATTTACTTAAAACCTATTAAATTCTTTTGAGGTTAGAATTACGGTAAAGATTGACATTGTAATAGTGAGTTCTTTTTTTTTAAAGGCCCTTAATTGAATAATTCTTGTGCTACTTGTGTATGTTGAAGTGTAATATAAAAATGTTACCGTATCTGAAATCTGCCTCTCTAATTATTATCTTAGGTTTCATTTTCATCCTTAGACTTAGTACTTCATTTGGAAGCCTTATTGTCCCTCATGGGTTTTTTATCATCTGCTGTTCCATCCTCTGAACCTTCTGAGAAGGGATCTGAGCTGAAACCACTTGTGGGGGAGTCCAGAAGTGTCATTGTCAAAGCTGGTATTAACTTTTGCGTGGTGGTCTAATGCTTCCTGTCTGAACTTTATTAATCATATAATAACTTGTATTTTCAAGCTAAGATAAATATTTAGCACCTTAATGTTATAGCTATCCTGACAGATTAGGTTAGTTTCAAAAGAAAGCAAATTTTATCCTTTTGGTATTATAGGGTAATTTAGCGAGGGATTTAAAATAAATGTTTAATATTAATCAGGTATTCATATTTTATTTCACTGTCTAGCTTTTACGTAAAATGAATTGGTATATATATTTTTTCATTGATGTCTCTGCAGCCTTCACACCAATGAAAATGAGAAAGGAAGACATTAAAATATGAATACAATCACACATTGTAACAAAGGCCCACTTCAGTCCCTTAAGTAAACCTTCCTGGTACTCAACAATTTTAGGTGCTTTTGAAGGACACAGAAGGAAGACTGTCATGGAAGAGATAGACTTACTTTGGTTTCTAATGAAACTATTTAAATCACATACTAATATGGGTACATGTTCCTCATACATATGACTTATGCTATGAAATATTAAATATGATGTATCATGAGTGAACAAGTGCCTCTTTTAAGCCAAATATCATTTTAATGATTTTTCTTTCATATCATATGATATGGATATCTGACATCAAGCAATTTAATTTTCAGACCATTATAAGTTTGAGTTATATCAGTCTTACTGGCATCTTTCAAGTGTAAAGGATCAGATATTTTAAACTAGGGAGCAGAGCAATACTTTTGCTATAAGCTACAGTAAAAGAGTTTTACTTTCATTGTAATGTACTTGTTACATTAACACTTGTGGAATTACTTATATAAGATTGATACATACACTGTTGAATAAATGAAAAAACAATGTTTAAGTTCACAATAAACTACAAGAAAATTAATCCAAAGAAATAGTCTTCCAGTTATGCTGTGTATATAGTTTTTAAGGTTTGATTATGCTACTTTAAATCTCAAGGAAAAGAAACCCATTTTCATCTTGAAGGTTAAAGACTGATATCCCCATGCTTTTACATTTAATAGGAAAAGGTTCATTTCCCTTAAGCATGACAGAGTTCTAGGAAAATATATCCTGAATTTATCAATCAGGACCTCGACTAAAGTGGGTTAAGGGAATTCATTTGATTGCGATTCTTGTATACACATGAACACACATTATACAATTTTTTTTTTCTATTTTTTTTAAACTTTAGCCCTTAGTGTTCATTTTTTATATAGTTTATTTTAGGATTTTTCACGGGGAAACAGGATACAATCTAGAGAAATTGATTCTATAGTTAATAACATGTGTCATAGTTAAATAAATGTATTTTATTAACTATTACTATTTCAGTTTTTTTATGTAATAGTCTTTTGTGATTTAATGTATAATATGAAGAGGAATTCAGTATCAAAATTTAGCTTTAATAGCATTCTAGAATTTTAGCATAGAGGGTTTTCTTTTGTTTTTCCCAGAAGAATGAAAGTTTCCATTTAGCAGATTGTACTTTTAAGGTGCTATCAAAGGCTGCTTTATTCTTAATTTGGAGGGTAACTTGCTAGCTTTTGTCTGATGGACATTTGAAAATTAAGTCAAAATCCATATTAATTTATGTAATCTTCATAAAGGCCTTTTCGGTTCTTCATAGTTCATAATGTACTTTTATGTTAGTGAGTTTAAGATTATTTTGCTTCTTACTATATATCATCTTTGCACCTTGCTGATCACAAGGTTTCTATTACTTTTCAGTGTCCAGCAGTGCTTCTCAAGATGATGTGTTTGACTTAAAGGTCATGGCTGAATTAAATTCATTTAATGTAGTGGTCTGTGATCAGAAGTGTAGCATTGCAGATATTAGAATACACGGTAAGTAATAATTCCTTGGTATATGTATTTCTGTTTCCTTACATAAATCTCCAAGAAGAATGAGAATGTGCATGGTACATTTCTCATGAGTCATCTTTTGGTTTACTTACATTGAAGACTCATGCAAATTTTTCAGACTTCTACTTTGAAATATTATAAGTAAATTTGTTATAATTCATGGGTAACATGAGACATTCCTATGTATTTAAAAAATTTCAGAATAAGTCCAAGGCTTAACCTCTTAGGTTCTGTTTGCATTTTCAGAATAATATAACTTTAAACTAAAATATGTATCATGATAATATCTCACTAGGTAAAGAAAGTGTCATTATCTGTATTGTCATATTTTGTGCTTATTTATATAGCATCAAGAAAATAAGTTTTTAGAATCAGTTTTGTAGCCTTTACCCACCATCAGCTTGATGTAGGATGAGTTCACATTATTCCATGGGTTCTGGAGCCAGCTTGCCAAGGTTCAGTTTTGGCTCTAACACTTACTGGCTGACCTTGAGCAAATTAATTAACCTTTCTGTGCCCAAGTTTTCTTTTCTGCAAAATGGAGATAGTTATGATAATTACTCATGGTGGTGTTGTGAAGATTAAGTTTATACATTTACATATATTTCAAAAAGTACCTGGTACATCATAAGCAGTTAAAAAAGGTTACAAATCAGTTTCATTAAACAAATATCTGTTTTATGGTTGGTATGATAATGGTTTGGGCTGGTTTTGGGGTCTTACTTGCAGGCATTCTTTCTGTACTGAGGGACTGTTTAAGAAATCATTACTTCTTTAGAAATTATGAGGACAAAATATTTTCTGGAGAGAAATCTCAGGAGATTGCATTTTAGATACAGTTTATTATAGAAAGAATAGGACTTATCAAATTATATTTATTTATGTTTAATTATTAGAGCAATAATTTTCATAATATAATGTTTATGAAATGGCTGTTTAACAAACATTATGTGTCTTCCTAAAATATCACTTCTGATCTTACCAATGCACAGGATATTTGTGATTGGAGACGTATAATTAATTTTCTTTGAAAAACATTTTTTTTTTAAATTTCCACTTTAATTTATAAGATACCTGTAGTACTTAAAGATATTATAATCTTTCTTAGGTATCTCATACATACAAGTTGATACTTTAATAATAAGTAATTTTCATTCATTCTATATCTTGATAGTATATTATTGAACTTACATACCACTGAATTGGTTCACTTGGATTGGGTGAAAAGTTTATAAATGTTATGTTTCCCATAGGAATGGATGCCTCTATTTCTGTGAAACCAAAGCAAACGGACATGTTTGCTAGGCTGCAGGATATCATAGTTACCAATATTGATTTGTTGTCCATTCACAAAAAGGTAATTTAAAAAAAGTTTTCTATATTAAAATTTATTTATATTTTTTGGGTTCGAGATGCCTTTATCCATTTGTTCAGTATATATTTATTATCTGTCATGTGTTAGGTACTTTGTTAGGGATTGGACGTGAATATCGTCATAGTCTGTTTTCACATTGTTTGTGGACAGGTGATTTTTAAAAGTTTCTTCTGGTCCTGGCCGGTTTGGCTCAGCAGTTAGAGCCTTGGCCTGTGGACCAATGAATCGCAGGTTCAATTTTGGCCAAGGGCACATACCTCGGTTGCGGTTTGTCCCTAGTACTGGTTGGTCTTGCAGGAGGCAACCATTCGATGTGTTGTTCTCATGTTGATGTGTCTCTCTCACATTGACATTTTTCTCTCACCAATTAAATGATCTTCATTGAGCCCTGGCCAGTTTGGCTCAGCGGTTAGAGCGTCGGCCTGCAGTCCGGAGAGACGCGGGTTCGGTTCCCGCTAAGGGCACGTACTTCGGTTGCAGTTTGTCCCCGGCCCTGGTTGGTCGTGCGGGTGGCAGCCACTCGATGTGTCCCTTCACATCGATGTTTCTCTCTCTCTCCCTTCCTCTCTCTCCCTCCCACTCTATCTGTACAAAAAATGGAAAAATATCCTCGGGTGAGGATAAAAAATAAAAATAAAAAAATAAAAAAAATAAATGATCTTCATTGATAAAACAATTTTTATAGATACAGGAAAAAGTTATTCTCAAGTGTAATGTTTTTAACTAACATTTTGTTTAAAGTTGATTTGAATTTATTTTTTTTTAATCCTCACCTGAGAATTTTTTTTTTTCCCATTTGTCTTCATATAGTATGGGTGGGGAGGGAGGGAGGGAGGGAGTGAGGGAGGGAAAGAGAGAAACATCGATGTGAGAGAGGCACATTGACTGGTTGTGTCCTGCATGACCCTGACCAGGGCCAGGGACCCAACCACAACCAAGGTACGTGCCCTTGACTGAAATTGAACCTGTGACTCTTTGGTCCGCGGGCTGGCAATCTAACTACTGAGCCAAACTGGCCAGGGCTTAAAGTTGATTTTATTTTTTATTTCTTTTCCAATTTTTATTAATTTATTTTTGTTACAGGTGTTTCTCCTTTAACACCCCTAGACACCCTTCTCTCTATCCCGCCCCCCCACCCAGCGTTGTTGTCTGTGTCCATTGGTTATGCATACATGCATATAAGTTCTTCAAGTTGATTTTAAATGGCACTTCATATATCACAGATTCTGTAATAAGGAAACTTATTTATATTGCAGTGATAACAGCTATTTTGATGTAATAACCAGTTAATTTAATACTTTCAGGCTGTCTCTATTTTGGGAGATGAAGTCTTTAGGTTCCAAATGACTCTTTATCCAGATGCAACAGGAGGAAAGGCCTATGCTGATATGTCTAAAGTAGATGGCAAACTTAGTCTCAAAGTGGGTTGTATTCAAATTGTTTATGTTCATAAATTCTTCATGTCTCTTCTGGTAAGTTTTTTTGTTTTTTTTTTTAATATATTTATTTCTCTCTGAAGCCCAGATATTTTTGCCTATGTATCTGTATCTAGACAGTTAAAATATTTACTAATAGGGTTGTGTGTAAACACCTAAATACTGAACAGAATATTATAGTTAAGGAAATCCTTTACATGATGGATAACCAAATGAATTTTTGTTATTGTTTTGAACATGTAAACTTTTATGCTTTAATATTTTCATAGTTAAATATATTGTTAAGTACTTTTAAAAAATTTAGGATATATTTGTTTTATGAAATACCCTTAAAGGTATGAGCTAAAAGAATTTTTTATGGAACTCATTAGGCATTTGAAGGACTAATATTAGAACTTATAGATTTTGGTTATAATTGTGATCAATAAGGCTACAAAGTTCTTTTTTTAAAAAAGTTATTTATTTCCATGTAAGTATTGTGGGATAAATCTGTCTATGCCTTTTAGCAGGGCTAAAATTCAAAGCTTACAAGTCACAGATTTTTACTTAAACCATCGTGTTTTATTTTTCAGGGAAGTAATTTATTTGGCATGAGGGGAGTTTAGGTTACTTTGTATTATTATTGGATGAATGTCAGAATATTACTTTCAAAAATGATCTTTTCTTTATTGGGAGAAATCTTTGTTCTTAGTTGAAATTGAGATGAAATGCATCTTACTCAAAATAAAGAAGTTTTGACTTTTTTTTAAATCCTCACCCGAAGACATTTTTGCATGTATCTTCAGATAGAGTGGGAGGGAAGATGGGGGAGAGAGAGAGAGAAACATCAATGTGAGAGAGACACATTGACTGGTTGCCACCCACAGGACCCCAGCCGGGGCTGGGGACAAACCACAACCGAGGTATGTGCCCTTAGCAGGAACCGAACCGGGACTCTGTTTCACAGGCTGACACTTCAACCCCTGAGCCAAACTGGCCAGGGCTGAAGTTTTGACTTTTCATGATAGCAAGATTGTAGACATATAAGCATCTTCTGCCTGAGTATGCTTTTAAAAAGTCTTCAAAGCTGTAAGCTGGCAAAATTGTTGTTTCTTTTTTAATTCTTTTGTCTTTATTAATTTTAGAGAGAGAGGAAGGGAGAGGGAGAGAGAGATAGAAACATTGATGAGAGAGAACATCGATTGGGCGCCTCCTATATGCCCCCGACTGGGGATTTGGCCCATAACCTGGGCATGTGCCCTGACCAGGAATTGAACTGGCAACCTCTTGATGCATGTCAACCACTGAGCCACACGGGTGGGCCAAAACTGTAGTTTCTAATAATAACTTTATTCCTGTGGCTAGGAGGTATAGATTTGAACTTAATTTGGGAAAAATAAAGTGCTCTTCTCCATTTCTTTCTTTAAATTTGAATTTAAAATGACTAACATTCATGAGTAAACAGAAGATTTTTTAAAAAATTGTTACCAAAATTTGTTATAAGAACCAAATAATTCTGAAGTATATAAAATGAAAGTTAAAGGACTCTTTTTTCCTAGAAGTAATTATTAATATCTCAGAGTATATCTTTCTAGATTTTACTCTCCATAAACACAATCATAAATAACATCTCTTTTATCTAATTTTTCTTTTTAAAGTAAATAATTAAAATATTTTTTTTCATTTTGAAAATAAATGTGGTTTTTTAGGACCTCTAAATATCAGTCTCTTCCAACAGAACTTCCTCAACAATTTCCAAACTGCCAAAGAAGCTTTGAGCACAGCCACAGTACAGGCTGCAGAAAGAGCTGCTTCCAGCATGAAAGACTTGGCTCAGAAGAGTTTCCGCCTGTTGATGGATATCAATTTGAAAGCACCAGTTATTATCATTCCTCAGTCTTCAGTATCACCTAATGCTGTGATAGCTGATCTGGGCTTAATCAGAGTTGAAAACAGATTTAGCTTAGTTCCTATGGAACATTATTGTCTTCCCCCAGTCATTGACAAAATGAACATCCAACTCACTCAGTTGAAACTCTCCAGGTATGAATATATAATCCAATTGTGTTGTTTAGTATAAATAGAATTTTCATAAATTCCTTCCAGGGGTAAAATACTGTAGTTATTTGTGATTCGTATTTTTTATTTTGTCTAATTATGAAACCTTGACTACCCGTGTTTGATCAGTGGTTAGTAGGAACGTACCTCATAGTGTCTGCATTTTGTCTTACTAAATTTATAATGTGATTTTTTTCCATTCTATAAAAATTTCCTATTATAAAATTATAGTTTACTCAGTCATACTTAATTTAGATTTATTTTTATTTTTTTTACTTTGTACGTAACTATTTTCTATAGATGGAAGGACACTTCTTAAAATGTAATAAAATTTAAGATTTATTTCTTATTTCTAAACCTTGTCACATTTGGGAATTCTCAGTGAGGTTTATAAAGGATTATTGAATACAAATGAGAAGGTGTTGGTTCTATTAAATGACAAGAGTACTTACTTGGTTATGCAAATGGTTGTTGGCAGGCAAGCTAGAAATGACTTGTTACCATATGTTTGCTTAACTTCTGGGTTTGGTGAATTTTCCCCTTTAAGTTTGGAGAACTATTAATCACATAAAACTAAGGGCTAAGTAGACTATCACTTTTTTTGTCCTCCACATTTTTTAGGAGGATGTAACCTTTATTTTTATGACACTGCACTATTTGCTATTATTAAATAGTTCTTGTGAAAGATAGTTAATAAGGCAATAATCATACTTTGTGAAATTGCCTTTGAAGTCAGCATAGGCTTTGTTTTAGCTAACTCTGCATGTAAACTTGATTTACTCTGATTCAACTGATTTATGAAAAGAAGCATGTTTTAAAAGAATGCGGATAGTGTTTAGGAAAATGCTATGTGGAAGCTTAAATAATATAGTCTTCATTTTAAAATATAAATTTCAAAAATATAAAACAAATTCTTGTTTATCTTTCAGAACTATCTTGCAGGCTGACTTGCCACAATATGACATTGAAATTTTAAAACCAGTCAACATGCTTTTGTCTGTACAGCGAAATTTAGCAGCAGCATGGTATGTGCAAATTCCAGGGATGGAGATAAAAGGAAAACTAAAACCTATGCAGGTAAGTACATGCATAAAAATATATGACATTGCTCTGGCTGGGTGGTTCAGTTGGTTAGAGTGTTGTCCCATACACCAAAGGTTGCGAGTTTGATCCCTGGTCAGGCAGGGCACATATGAGAGGCCAATCAGTGTTTCTCTTTCACATTAATGTTTCTTTCTCTCACCCACTTCTTTCTCTAAAATCAATTAAAAACAAAACAAAAACATATCCTCAGTGAGGATTAATATAGACCTATATATGAAAATTGCTGGATAGGCTTTTATCATTGACCATAGTGCAGTTCTAGTGTACATTAGAAGTGATGATACATTAAAAGGGAATACTTTAACTGCAAATGAAGTCATCCTAGTTTCCTACACTTTATTTTATTTTAGTCAGATATTTTGTAAAGCCAGCAAGAAGTCAGATAAAAACTGTTAGAATCCACTGAAAATATTATTAGTAATTTTGGCAAATTCTAATAAAGTTTTAAGGCAGCTAAATTGTAAGAGTATAAAGTAGTATTTAAATACTACATTCAAAGCACCTTAGTAGTACGTTTATGTATAAAATCACTCTTTTAATTAAAAAGTAGACTTTTTAAATAGGTGAGTGTGTTTATTTGGTAAACATGTAAATACAGCAATAGTTTTAAAAGTATAGTTAGCAGATCCACACGTGTAGGCTGACAGGAAAGGGTAATTAATGGTTGAGGACGTCATGGAACTGTAGGAATCTTGGATTCTTGTGTGCCTGTGTGTGAAATTGTTGAGGCCCAACAGTAGGGAATAGGGTACTGAAGAGAGTGACTGAACAAATAGAGTATGTGAAAATCAAATAAAAATTTAGTAATTTAGTGATTTTTGATATCTGTGATTATTTCAGAATTAGTTCTGAGATTAAATAGAAAAGTCAAAGGAGCTGAGTTCTAAGGAAGAAGTTAAAATTAAAGTTTGTTATAGGAATATCCCTGGGGTAGTATGAGTCGATACATTATATGAGGAACAGTTTTTGTTTAGGGTATTCATAAAGGATTTTCTATTTCAGAGTATGGGACAACTCTTAATTTCTCCCTTACTGTTAAGATATTAGATCTCAGGACTAATATTTGTCTCATTTCCTTTTCTTTGAAAGATTGAAAGCAAAAGTAAAACCTAAATGTTTATCAGTAGGATAATGTGGGTCAAATGATAGTATATTCATACAATGGACATTATAAAGTAGATATAGTGAAGGAGCTAGAACTCTACCAAGCGAAATGGGTATATCTTAAATGTAAAAATGAAAAAAATAAGTTTCAGAATGATGGTGCATTTCTATATCATTTCAAATTTTACAGCAAGCCAGCCAATGGACAGTGCTCTATATTGTTTATAGTGGTAAATTTAAGAAAGCATTCATGGAAAGAATACTTCTGTAATTCAGGATAGCGTGTTTCATTGAGGAGGAAAGGAGGAAGGAATGGGGTCTCAGAGAAGTAAACGTGGGGCTTCAACCATATCCACAATGGGCAAAAAAGATCTGAAACAAATATAGGAATTAGTTAAGATTCAACTCAGGTAGTGGGGAGAATTATAGTATTCTCTGTGCTTTTCTTTTATGTTTTACTATTTCAAGAGAAAACAAGAAAAGTGTCATCCATCAGTTTAGCATCAAAGGATGCTCATTACTTTAACTAAAAGGACCCCCATTAAACCAGGAGTGCATCTATAGTGGGTATGGTCTCCATTGCCTAATTTGACAGAGACCAGGCCTCTTTAAATATCTCCTCATTGGTCAGAATGTTTATTAATTGTCTTGGGTACAGAGTGCATCTAAGAAAGGGTATCAGGCAGGAGACATCAAAAGTTGTTTTGGGCCCATCAGCCTGACAGTTAAGAACTGTGGGGCTACCTCTCAAATTGTCCTACAGACTTTAAAGTACTTGAAACAGGCCCATTGAATCACTCTATGTGTAAGGAAAATGTACAAAAGATGGAAGGATTAAAAGGTTTCATGGATCTTAACAGCTAGTGGCAGCCTCGTTTGTTCTGCAGCCACCTGTGAGGAAGAGGATATTATTCCAGTTTTAAAGATTAAGAAACTTGAATTAAGGAAACTAATTTGGTCAGCAACACAGCTTGAAAGGGATAGAGTTGATACAGATTAGGCTGACTCAAAAGCTCTTGCTTTCTTTTTTCCCTTTTTGTCATATATCCCTTTTATAAAGTTAGGAGATGAGGAAGATACTCCTTTTCTGGTTTGTGTTTTAGGTTTTAAAATACTTCGTAGATGCATTTGGTACTCTTCTAAGAGGCATTATTCTTGATAAGTTAAACAAATGTTTTATATATGTCCAGATGCATATTTACTGAGGATAAGAGCTATATTTTCTCTTGTGCTTGATTTAATCTCTTGTTGTTTTTATTGTGGCCCCTAAGTAAGTGTTCACATATTACAAAATTGCCTAACAAGCCATTTCTGAGAACATATCCCCATCATCAAACAATGCATGACTGTATTGAGTATTAAATGACTTGTGAAAGAAAAAAAGAGCTACATTATAGGAGAGCATCTTTTTATTTCTTGTACTGAGTTTGGAGGGGAGTAAATAATGCAGAGGAAGGAGCTGGCACTGGGTGAGAAGAGAGAGAGGCAGAATAGAGATGAGAAGCTAAGGAGAGGGGAGAGAGAGGCACAGGTCCAGTAACAGGATGAGACAGAAAACCAGATGAGGCAGAAGAGTGATGGAGTGTCAGAGGCAGGGACTTGCATATGGGTGTAGGCAGAAGTATGTTTACACACAGGAGGAAAGTCTCATACTATACAAGGTGAAATACTTCTCTCCTGGTATTTATGGTCCGACTCCCTTTTTAAAAAAATTAAATTTATTGGGGTGACATTGGTTAATAAGATTATATAGGCTTCAAGTGTACAGTTCTGTAATACATCATCTGTATATTGCATTGTGTGCCCCCACCCAAAGTCAAATCTTCTGTCATCATTGCCCTTCACTACACTTCAGCCCCCTTCCCTCTGGTAACCACCATACTGTTATCTGTGTCTAGGAGTTATTGTTTGTTTGTTTTTCTTGTTTGGTCATTTGTTGCTTTCAGTTTTATATCTCACATGTGAGTGAAGTCATATGATTCTTAACTTTTACTGTCTAACTTATTTCACTTAGCACAATATTCTGAAAAGCCACCCATGCTGTTACAAATGGCAGTATTTGGTCTTCTCCTATGGCTGAATAGTATTCCATTGTGTATATGTACCACATCTTCTTTATCCAGTCATCTAGTGAAGGACACTTCAGTTGTTTTTATGTCTTGGCCAAGTAGAATAATGCTGTAATGAACATAGGCATGCCATATATCTTGGTGAATAAAAATGTTTTCAAAAATTTTTTAGTAGATACCCAGAAGCCTGAATCATCAATCAGAAAGATTATATGTACCCCTATGTTCATAGCAGCACTGTTTACAATTGCTAAAATCTGGAAACAGCCCAAATATCCATCAATAGATGAGTGGATAAAAAAACTGTGGTACAGACAGTGGAACACTATGCAGCTGTATGAAAGAAAGATTTCTTATCCTTTGATACGACATGGAGGGACCTGGAGAGTATTATGTTAAGTGAAATAAGCCAATCAGAGAAAGACAAATACCATATGATCTCACTTATTTGTGGGATATAATTAACAAAATAAGCTGATGAAAAAATAGACCAAGAAACATAGAAAAGAGTATGATTCAGACTGACAAACTTCAGAGGAGAGGGGTAGGGGTGGGAGGATTGGATAAACCAAAGAATTTATATGCATATATGCATAACCAATGGACATAGACAATAAATCCTGTGAGGGGGTGAGTAGGATCGGAAGGAGGGTGTCTAGGGGAGGAAAGGAGAAACATCTATAATGAAAGTAATTTAATTAATAAAGTAAAAAAAAATAAAAAAAAAAGTCATTGGGATTTTGCAGAAGATTGCATTTAAAATCTGTATATTGCTTTTGGTAATAGGGACATTTTAACTGTGTCGATTGTTCCAATTCATTAACGCAGAATTTCTTTCCATTTCATTCTTTTTCAGTCTCTCTTATTTATTTATTTTTTCTTTATTGATATTAGAGAGAGGGAGAGGGTGAGAGAGAGAGAGAGAGAGAGAGAGAGAAACATCGATGAGAGAGAACATTAATTGGCAGCTTCCTGCATGCCCCCTACCTGGGATCAGGCCCACAACCTGGGCATGTGCCCTGACTTGGAATCGAACCAGTGACCTCTTGGGTGCATGGGTTGATACTCAACCACTGAGCCACATTGGCTGGGCTTCAGTCTCTTTTAATAATACTTCATAGTTTTCAGTATTATATAGGTCCTTCACATCCTTTGTTAAGTTTATTCCTAGGTATTTTATTCTTTGTGTTGCAATTGCAAAATGAATTGTTTTTTCATTTCTTTTTATGAAATTTTATTGTTAGTATATAGAAATGCATTGTAATTTTGTACATTGATTTTGTATCCTATAACTTTACTGTATTTTTTTATTGTTTCTAATAGTTTTTTGGTCGACTCTCTAGGGTTTTCTGTATAAAGAATCATGTCATCTGCAAAAAGTGACAATTTTACTTATTCGTTCCCAGTTTGGATGCCTTTTATTGCTTTCTCTTGCCTGATTGCTCTGGCTAGGACTTCCAGAACTCTGATGACTAGCAGTGGTGAGAGTGGGCATCCTTGTCTTGTTCCTGATCTTAGAGGAACAGCTTTCAGTTTTTCAGCACTGAGTATGATATTAGCTAAGGTTTGGTCATCTATGGCCTGTATTATGTTGAGGTACTTTAAATGTAAATTGGCTGAATTTGCCAATAAAAAGGCACAGAATAGCAGATTGGATCAAAAAAACAAAATCCAACCATATGCTGTCTTTAGGAGACACATCTAAGTTGCAAAGACAAATATAGACTCAAAGTGAAAGGGTGGAAAACAATTCTCCAAGCAAATGGCATACACAGAAAAGCAGGTGTAACCATACCTTATATCTGACAAAATGAATTTCAGATAAAAAAGTTATGAGAGCTCAGTTGGTTGAGTGTCATCCTGTGCACCAACAGGTTGCCGGTTCGACTCCCAGTTGGGGCACATGCTTGGGTTGCGGGCTCAGTCCCTGGTTGGGGGCAGCCGATCCATGTTTCCATTGATGTTTCTTTCTCTCTTTCCCTCTCCCTTTTATTCTCTCTAAAAATCAATTTAAAAAATTTTTTTTTTTTTTTAGAAAAAGAAGGTAACAAGAGACAAAGATGTACATTTTATAATGATAAAGAAGACATAACACTTCTCTATATATATGCACTCAGTCAGGGAGCACCGAAATATATAAAGCAACTACTAACAGAACTAATGGGAGAAACTGAGAAAAACACAATCACAGTAGGGGACCTAAATACCCCATTGACAATTATGGATAGATCATCCAAACAGAAAGTCAATAAAGAAGTACCAGTCTTGTCCTGGCCGGTTTGGCTCAGTGGTTGGAGCGTTGGCCTTTGGTCCAGAGAGACCCAGGTTCAGTTCCCACTAAGGGCGTGTACCTCGGTTGCAGTTTGTCCCTGGCCCTGGTTGGGTCGTGCGGGTGGCAGCCACTTGATGTGTACCTTTCACGTTGATGTTTTTTTCTCTCTCTCTCTTCCTCTCTCTCCCTCCCACTCTATCTGAACAAAAATGGAAAAATGGCCTCAGGTGAGGATTAAAAAAAAAAAAAAAAAATACCAGCCTTAAAGGATACATTAGACCAAATGGACATAATTGACATTTACAGAGACTTTCATCCCAGAACACTAGATTATACATTCTTCCCTAGTACACATGGGATATTCTCAAGGATAGGCTAAATGTTGGGACACAACACTAGCCTCAACAAATTTAAGAAGATTGAAATTATACCAAGCATGTTCTGCAACCACAACGTTTTGAAATTAGAAATTAACTGCACAAAGAAAGTGAAATATGTGGCTAATAAATTAACTTTGATTTATTAAAGTTAGATGAACAGTCAGTTAATTTGAAGAACCATAACATAAGACATAGATATGATATTCTGCATTTTTTATTTCTTTATATTAACAATTTATTGTTGGTTTTTAGGTTGCTCTCAGTGAAGATGATTTAACAGTTTTAATGAAAATTTTGTTAGAAAATCTTGGAGAATCTTCTTCACAGCCAAGCCCTACACAATCTACCCAGGAGGCTGTAAGAGTAAAAAAAGATGTTTTGAGTGGACCTGACCACCTCAAAGGTATACATGATGAAAAATTTTGCTTTGATTATGGAGACAAATTAGTGTTAATGCCATATTTATTTTTAGTGTTTTTTAATAGTTGTCCAGCATAATGTGGTATGAACTGATTCAGTATTGTATTATTTACTATGGAAATGCTCCCAGGGGAGAGAGGTATGCTCAGTGTCTGCTTTAGGGAAGGGGCCACCTGTTGTTGCCTGCATGATGCATGTTTGCCTTTTACTTATGAAAGCTGGATTTGCTGAACTCATGAGGTACTGAGGTGGTAGACCTTGAGAGAAAAAACAAATTAGACATGCAGCATAGTAAGGTGCCTAAATAATTAAGGAAGAAAAGGACCTTGTTATCATACTCAGATGGCTGGCCCATGAGAAAGGAAGGTATTCTTGTATAGCAACAGCTTTACTTACCTGGTTTTATTGGAGAGTGATATAGTCAGACACAGAAGGGAATTTTCCAGGTTATTAAATTAAATCTTTTAAGAGCACTGAACTTTTCTTTTTTTCCTCAGAAAGAGTACTACCTCTGCACATTTAGATTTTTAAAAATTAATTGATTTTTGTTACAGATGTTTCTCCTTTTTCCTCCATTGATACCCTCCTCCCGATTGCCTTTGCCCACCTGCCAATATTGTTGTCTGTGTCCATTGGTTACCCATACATGCACATAAGTTCTTTGGTTTATCTCTTTCCTCTCCGCCATCCCCCTCTTCTGAGGTTTGTCAGTCTGTACCCTACTACTCTGTTTCTGGGTCTGTTTTGTTTATCACCTTATTTTGGTCATTATATTCTATGAATAAGTGAGATAATATGATATTTGGCTTTCTCATATTGGCTTATTTCACTTAGCATAACACTATCCAGGTACCTCAATGCTGTCTCAAAGGATAAGAAATCTTTCTTACAGCTGCATAGTATTCCATTGTGTATGTGTACCACAGCTTTTTTTATCCACTCATCTATTGATGAACACTTGGTTCTGTTTCCAGATCTTAGCAATTGTAAATAGTGCTGCTATGAACATAGGGGTACATATATTCTTTCTGATTGGTGATTCAGGCTTCTTAGGATATATTTCTAGAAGTGGGATTACTGGGTCAAATGGCAGTTCAATGTTTAACTTTTTGAGGAAACACCACATTGTTTTTCATAGAGGCTGCACCAGTCTGCATCCCTCCCAGCAGTGTAGTAGAGTCCCCTTTTCTCCACACCCTCACCAGCACTTGTTTGATGATTTGTTGATGGCAGCCATTCTGGTAGATGTGATGTGATACCTCATAGTCATTTTAATTTGCATCTTTCTGATGATTAGTGATATTGAGCATTTTTTCATATGTTTCTTGGCCATTTGTATGTCCTATTTGGAGAGGTGTGTAGGTCCTCTGCCCATTTTTAAATGGGATTCTTTGTCTTTCTTTTGTTGAATTGTATGAGTACTCTATATATTTTGGAAATTAACCCCTTATCTGATCTATTGTTGGCAATTATGCTCTCCCATATAGTAGGTTCCCTTTCCATTTTGATGGTTGTTTTCTTTTGCCGTGCAGAAGCTTTTTAGTTTGATGTAGTCCTATTTATTCATTTTTTCTTTTGTTTCTCTTGCCTTAGGTATTGTATCAGTGAAAATTTTTATGTGTGTGATGTCTGCAATTTTGTAGCCTACATTTTCTTCTAGAATTTTTATGGATTCACGAGTCACATTTAAGTCTTTTATCTATTTTGAGTTTATTCTTTTGTATTGTGTAAGTTGGTGGTCTAGCTTCATTTTTTTTGCATGTAGTTGTCCAGTTTTCTCATTTATTAAAGAGACTGTCTTTATTCCATTGTAAGGAGCACTGAATCTTTTTAAATTCAGCCATTTTAAAAGATAATTTTTCTAAAATACAAGGTTTCTTCTTGCTTTATTAAATGGCTATATAGAGTATAATTTTTTTTCATCACTTTAAGTCATTGATGTGAATATTAAGTTTTGTTAGACTTTGAATGTGTTAATATTTCTATGGCTAAAAAGAGATGAAGTGCTCCTTGCCTTTATAATAACTGTCCCTAGACTGCTGTGCATTTATGATGCTGTGATCACCAGCTATTACACCTGTAAAACTGCCCTTTAATAATACCATACCAACACTGCTTCTGCTGCAGTTAGGACCTCAGTGTATTTTGAGATAACAAAATAAGTGATTAGAGAAGTGTGCAAAATGGGATTGTGGGTTCAGGTAGATGGTTATGAATGCTATATGAGCTAGGTGAGGCCAGCATCTTCTCCCTAGGTTGGGTTCATGCCACTGTTTAGAAAAATGCTAGACATGCAGGCTGTTGCTGTGGTCGGACAAGAACTGTGTACAGATGAATAAACTATAGCAGCAAGCTTTATGTAATTAATGGTCTAATTTTATGTTCAGCTGTGGTCAGTTCATGTATCTGGTTCTGGCTGTTTAGTTAATGTGGTACTTTGGAAAACTTGTGGTTTCAGATGAAAGCTGCAAAGATAGTGAAGATTGGAATGTAAATTACATTCCGTGAAATAAAGAAAAAAAAAACAAACCAACATTGTTCAACTTGGAGAAGCCTTTAGGTGTTCAAGTTATGCAGTATTTGCTGTTACAGTAACTTTAAGTACAAACTTTCCTATAAATGACTAAAGAATAGAATCAATTCCCAAAAGAGATTATAGAATCACTTTATAAGAGTAATTGAAAGCAATATCTATTTTTATCTGTCTAAAAAATTTCTGCCTAAAGCTGAGAGAGAATACTAAATTACCTCTTGAAGTCTCTTTTTTCTCAAAATTCCAAAGACTCCCTGCCCCTTATTATATTTGAGCTGATGTTTGATTCTGCTATTTAGTTACATTCTGTTTCACTTATAAAGGTAATGTACGAAGCTAGCAGAGGGTCTGTTACTGTCTGTTCTAGGACAAAGTATTTTACTTTTCTGTGCCTCTAGTTTCATAATCTCTTGAAAAATGGCTTGTAAACAGTTATACGAAATGTGTTGATAGTTGTAAATTCCTCTATAATAAGTGGTCTTATTCTGGAGGGGCTTTTCAAAATAATTTGTCTTAATAATCTTTGTAAGATGCCTTCTATTTTTTCTTTTTAAATGTGAATAATATGCCCCTAATTTTGCCCTGTACTAAATATATATGGAATAAATCATTGGCATTTTTTATATCTCATAATATGATTTAAAGAACTCTAGAAAGTATGATATACATTTAGAATTACTATGCCAGCTTTTAAAATACAACTAAAATCATACACCTACATAAAAGATTTTAAATTTTCATATTATGTTTGAACCATCAGGACAAGATTTGGCAGACTCAAAGCTTTCTGTGGACCAGAATGTCACTCTACAATTTGACTTTCACTTTGAATCTCTTTCCATTGTTCTTTATAACAGTGATATCAACCAGGTATGTACTACCTTTCTGTATTTAGAAAGAAATCCTCGGCTCTTTATTGAATTTTAGAATATTGGTATTTTTTTTTCATGTCTCTTCATTAAAAAAATTAATATGTCTATGAAATTCTATTTGGACTACAGAATATACATTGATCTTGCTCTCTGACTTCACTTTGTTAGTGTTTTTAGTATTAGTAGGCTAAGCAAATTTTTAAATTTTGATCTAAGTAATATTAGTACTAAAACACTTAAGTCCATCACTAGTAGAGGTATCTTATATATGACTATATGCACAATTTTATTATGTTGGATGTATATGCATATATAACTATTTAAGGAGAATAATTTAGTAGTGGCTTTGTAACCATAGAGGATTATTTTTGAAATTTATGATGTATAAGCATTAATTATGTTTCTGTTAAATACATTTTATATGTAGTAGTTATGTGTTCAGGATACTCATCAATGAGTTGAAGAACTAAGGTTCAGTACCATAATTATTTGAACTAAATAATATATCAGTGGTATTTTAGGAAGCTATTTTTTTATTATGTAGATAGTGTGTTTTAATAAATATTTTTCTCTTTCTTCAGATAGAGTAGGAGGGAGAGAGAGGGAGAGAAAGGGAAAGAGGGAGAGAAAGGGAGAGAGAGAGAAACATTGATGTGAAAGGGACACATCGACCCGTTGCCTCCCGCATGACCCCTACCAGACCGGGGACAAACCACAACTAAGGCATGTGCCCTTAACCAGAATTGAACCCGTGACTCATCGGTCCATAGGCAATGCTCTAACCACTGAGAAAAACTGGCCAGGGCTAATAAATATTTTTAGCTACATCAGTTAATTATGTCATATAATACTCATAATTCATGCACCATATAATAATACCTATAAAGTTATATTGATTATCCATAATATGTTCTGATTATAGGTATTATATATGTTGTTAATGTCCATTTATATGTTATTTTACATTTTATATTATTTTCTAAAAATTTTACAATATTCATACATTGTTACTGTTGAGCCTTGGCTAATATCTGTAATTTGTACAACGAACTGCCTTAATTTCTAAAGTTTAATGTTAATGAAAAGATCAGAAAATTACCTTCTGGAAAATGAATAGTTAAATGTATTCTTCATTTCACTTAAGGTACCATCATTCTACGAGTTGCCCATCTTTAGAATCTGTGTCTTCTTTTATTTCCTTCTTTGTTGACCTTTATTCATTTAGATGCTGATTACTATAAGTTTTTTCTTTGAGTGAAAATTTGTCCTTTCCTGTCAATTGTCACTGTTGCTTTATTTGAGATGTCTTAGCTCACACTTATAGTACTGCAGTGGCTTCCTTGTTTGGTACTCTTCTCTTTCATCCATCCTAGACACTGGCACAAGTTCAGTTTCCTAAATGATTTTCATGTAGCCATTTACAATTTCCCATTCTACTTTAAAAACATTCAGTGTTATGTAAATTTTACCTTACTAAAAAAAAAAAAAAAATTCAAGGGTTCCACATTGTCTACAACAGTATCTAAACCACAAATGTTAGTATGTTATTATCAGTAGATGTGTCACAGGTTATTTCCATTAATAGTTTCAAATCAGAAGTTTGTGCCCTGGCCAGGTGGCTCAGTTGGGTGGAGTGTTGCCCTGTACACCAAAGGGTTTTGAGTCAATTCCTGTTCAGGGTAATGCCTAGGTTGTGGGTTTGATCCCTGGTCTAGGAGATTGATATTTCTCACTCATCTCTCTCTCTTTCTCTCTCTCTCTCTGTCTTTTTCTCTCTTCTCTCCCTCTCTCCCCCCTCCCTCTCTCTTCCTCTCTCTAAAGTCAATAAAAATAACATATCCTCAGGTGAAGATTAAAAACAAAAAAACAAATCAGAAGTTTGTGAATTATTTAAATTTTTATAAATTAAAGTCATTCTAAGTTTGCTAATAATAATGTCATTCTGACTCACTTACATGCAATGTATATACTCTCACAAGTGAGAGAAGATGTGGAGTTAAAATGTGTGCAAGGATTGTGCATCACCAGTACCCCTCCTGTGAATGTCATGGTCTGAAGTGAGCTATTAGGACTAATGTTCTTTACTTAAATGAAGACTTTGGGTTTTTTTTGGTTGCTTGTTTGGGTTTTGTTCTTTTAAAATATGGGCATACCTATAGAATTTGGAGCTATGTGCTTGGTAACATATGATTAAGGTCCTTTTACCTGTAAATGAAATTTTAAATCTTTAGTTTAGGATGTGAGACCCAATTAGGCCTCTACATTTCTCTCTAGCTCTCATTCCCTACCATTCTTTAATTGGACTATTCAAGTCTAAGCAGCCTGTACTTTGTGCCTTCAGAGCATCTTGAATTGTTTGTTCATGTTTATCCCTATCTAGAATGTCTTCTGCACCCTCTTAACCTGTCTAATACCACTCAGTTTCTGAGGCTCAGTTCTCACCTTCTTCATGACTTTTTTCTACCCCACGATGCTTTCTTCCACCCTCTGAGTGTAGGCTATTTATATTCTTTACCTAATCAGTTAATATCCTTTGTGGAATATGGGAGGATATAAATATGAATAAATGAATGACTACATGTCATTTTGTGATCATTTATAACTTATCACATCTCTTTGTGATGTCCCTTGTAATATATTTGTTTTTTTAAATCAGGGTGTAATCTCACTTAGCTCACCTACCATGCCTTATCCTTTCTCATTCCTTTCATGGTGCTTTTTATAGAAGAGCTCATTAAATATTTATTATTTAGAATGGTTGATTGACAGAAATATTTCCTGATTATTTTTATTTGCATTGAGCTAATAAACGTTTACATGTTAACTACTGTTGAGGATCAGCTCACACATATATGTATTTATTTTATTTTTATGTTTTTATTGATTTTTTTTTTTTTTAGAGAGAGAGGAAGGGAGAGAGAGATAGAAACATCGATGTGAGAGCTAAACATCCATTAGCTGCCTCCTGCATGCTCCCTACTGGGGATCAAGCCCGAAACCCAGGCATGTGCCCTGACCAGGAATCATACCTGCACCTCTCATCTCAGTCCAAGGGATGATGCTCAATCCACTGAGACACGCTGGCCGGGCTATATGCATTTATTTGTATGTATGTATATACATGAAAGTGTGTGTTTTAACACTCATTCCTTTAAAATTCCTGATACTGATTTGCCTTTAATTTCTGAAGAAATATGTTTACAAGTAATTATATAATATTTAAAGATAATTGACTCTTTTGCTTGAAAAATATACCACAGGAATCCAAACTTTCATTTCATAATGACAGTTTTCGGCTTGGTGAACTCAGACTACATCTAATGGCCTCCTCAGGGAAGATGTTTAAGGATGGCTCAATGAATGTCGGCATTAAACTTAAGACATGTACCCTTGATGATCTCAGAGAAGGTATTGAGAGAGCAACATCAAGGTTTGTCATCTCTGAATTTGCTGTATATTACTTGAAGTTGACATTATATCTGGCATTGCTACCAGGCATGGATTGCTAAGCTTGGAATTATAAAAAGAGGTCTTTGGTCATATTGTAATTTGATGAGTATCAAGAGGTAGTGCTGATGTCAAATTCAGTTACTTCAAAGTTTGAAGTAAAAGGAAGTTTAATAGTAAAATGGAGTACTGTCTTAAAAGCAAGAACCAAGAGAATGTAAGAATTTTAATAGTTAAATCCATGTATAGTTGTCCATTGATAATATATATTTTTCTAAATTGTTCCCAGTAGGCAGAATATTTTTAAAAGGCCCTAAAATTATATATAAATTTTCTTTGTCTTATTTACTTTGTCTATAAATAGTTCTGTGAAATTTCTTTCAAAGTTTTAATAGAATCTCTAGCATTTTCATATTATCAACCCATTTTTGAAAGATTAAATTACATTAGCCTGCTATAAAGTGAGAAATGTATAACCTTAATAGCCTAATGAAATTTTTATTTCTTTCCCAAATAATGAGACACAATATTTTTGTCCTTGAGATATATATATATATATATATATATATATATATATATATATATATAATTTTTTTTTTTTTGGAAAAAAACTATGCTGCTACCTAAACTCAGACTACATTGAATATATACTGGATACTTCTGAGCTCTTTGTTTTGAATAAATGAGAAAATAATGCTATTATGCATCAGCTTTTCTAGTTTTTACATTTCACATTTGAGGTAGCTGTCCACAGCTGTCTAGGCAACGGTGATTAACTGCCATCACCTTTTTGGTAGTTTGGCTCTTTCTAGCACATGTCCTGTGTGGAAACTATCACTGCAGCCAGTTGATAAACACTGGCTGATTTGAATGGTATTGAATACTTTTGAACTCAATTTGTATAGGATGATCTTTGGAGATGAGGAGGTTTTATTTTGTAAAATAATCTAAAGAGGTGTCTTTTAATTTTTGTGGAAACACATTAAAGTGCTTAGTTAATTGCCAAATTTCTTCTGACAGTTGACAGTTTACAGTCATTGATTTGTTTTTCTAGTATTGCATCCTAATGATGAAATATTCTGTGACTGCGAAATAACTTGAAGCTTGCTGTAGAGATAAGGAGACCATGTTTTGAATACTAATTAGCTTCTAGTTAATAGTGGCTTGTTTTCTGTTCATATTAGAATCTGAAAGGTGGAAGAAAGATTATTAAGAAATATATCTTTTCATCTTTTTAATTATTTTAGCAGGAATAAAATAATGAATGTGCCCAGCTGGTGTGGCTCAGTGGTTGAGCACTGACCCATGCACCAAGAGGTCACCAGATCAATTGCCGGTCAGGGCACATGCCCAGGTTGTGGGCCCAGTCCCCAGTGAGGGGTGTACAGGAGGTGACCAATCGATGTTCTCTCTCATCGATGTTTCTATCTCTCTCTCCCTCTCCCTTCCTCTCTCTCTAAAATCAATAAAGAAAAATTAAAAAAACACACGAATGTGTATTTTTTCAGAATGATTGATAAGAAGAATGACCAAGAAAACAACAATTCTATGATTGATATAAGTTACAAAAAAGACAAAGATGAAAGAAGTCATCTTGATGCTGTTCTTGACAAGCTCTATGTATGTGCCAGTGTGGAATTTCTGATGACTGTGGCAGATTTCTTTATCAAAGCTTTGCCTCAAAGCCCAGAAAATATGGCTAAAGAAGTACAGATTCCACTACGACATACTTCTACAGCAAAACCCAAGATAGAAAAAGGTTAGCAGAGTTTATCTGTCATAGATGACAATGTGAATATTTTAGCAAAAATTACAAGTAGGCAAAAAGAGAAGTGGAAAATTTAAGACTGTAAAATTACTCTTTCAAATTTAAACATATTTTATAGAAAAAGTTTAATAAGCATAGATGTTTACGAAAGAAGTAGAGTAGAAATATATGTAGGAGCCAGGAAACTCTGCTTTAACATTTCTTTACTCAGAAATTTAGTGAGTGAGTTAATCTGCATCTGTGGTTCCCCTCTTTGTAGAAGGGAGCTCTTTAATTCAAAGAAAATATTTGGAAGAATTATAGCATATTGAAGAGCAATTGAACAGATGAAAATAGAAGGTGGGGTATTAGACAACTGCATGATGTTCCTGGACATCACCTTAGACTCCTTCAACGCAGTGCAGTGTTTGCAAATGTCTGGTCTTGGTGTACACTGAAGCTACTTCCTGCTGTATTAGTTGTTTATTCTAGCATTGGCAAGTAGATCAGTCATTTCTGTGTTGTAATTGTCTTAGGTCAGGCATTTTTCTCTCTAACATATAACTCAGTAAAATTGGAAAACTACCCTTTACTGGCAAGGTCAGAATTTTATTTTTCCATTTACCTTTAGTAAACAGTAATCCTATCTATCTTTGTGTTCATATATACACTTAATTTATTTATGTTGTAGGTTGTTTGACACTGTGTACTTTATGGCCAAAAACCAATGTCAGCATATAATGGTTTACTTTATCATTATCTCTTATCCTCTTTCTCATATTCCCCTCTCCTTTTTTCCCCTTCTTGCCCCTGAAACATAACCTAATAATACATACTTACGTGTATATACATGTACACACCTTAAGTCTGACATAAAGAACTTCAAAACAAGACTATTCCTGCTAGGTCAAAGTGGAAATGATCTTCTGATGACGGGTCAGCTTGCATTATCTTGCTCAATTAGCATTTGTTAATCATTTATTATTAGTATGTATCAGTCAGTTATCGATATTGTTCACTTGACCATTTCTATTAAAGCGGGATATTAGAAACAATTTAGCAACAATAAATAGCATGTACTCAAGTGAAAAGATTTACTTTTCTACAGCTTTTTTGATTCCTCTTGTTTCTTCAGATGACTCTATAAGACCAAATATGACTTTAAAGGCCAGGATCACAGATCCAGAGGTGGTATTTGTTGCCAACCTGACAAAGGCGGATGCTCCTGCTCTGACAGCCTCGTTCCAGTGTGACCTCTCTCTATCAACATCCAAACTGGAACAGATGATGGAGGCTTCTGTGAGAGACCTTAAAGTGCTTGCTTGCCCTTTTCTCAGAGAAAAGAGAGGAAAAAACATCACCACAGTAAGAATTACCTTATATTTTAAGCTTAGATTGAAGAATGGCAGAAATGGTTGATTCATAGACTCCTAGAATGTGAGAACTGTGTAAGATTTTAGAGATTATTTACTACAAACTCGAAGTTTTACAGGCAAGGATGTTAAACTCCAAAGATGTTACATGATTTAGCTATAGCTGCTAGTGACAGGGCTGGGACTACCTCCAGTCCAGTTTTCTTTTCATTATACCATCTTCTGTTGAACCGTGCTTGAGTTTTAGTACAAAACAGCTTTTCAGCTGTTTCTTTTGTTCACTAAAACATTTCCAATAAATGAATAAATATTAAAATCTTGAGGTTTATAACAAACGTATTCAGGTGGAGTATGTGACCAAAATAAAATGTGTTTTGTTACATTAAAAGTTATGTTCAATTACATTTTCACATTATTGTTGAAAAATATTATTTTAGTTAATTAAATATCACACCGATTATTTTTTAATGTTAAATAGATAATTTTATGTTAAAGAGGATCACTATGTTATGTGAACCAATTATCAGTGTTTAAAACTAAAAATATTTGTGGCAGAGTGACTTGTGTAAAGAAGTGCGGTGCTGGGCTTAGTCTACCAGTGGTTCTCAACCTGTGGGTCGCGACCCCTTTGGGAGTCGAACGACCCTTTCACAGGGTCGCCTAAGACATAACAGTAGCAAAATTACAGTTATGAAGTAGCAACAAAAATAATTTTATGGTTGGGGGTTACCACAACATGAGGAACTGTATTAAAGGGTCGTGGCATTAGGAGGGTTGAGAACCACTGGTAGACACTGTCATGACACATTCTTCAGTGCAATCATTTTCTTTCGACATGTCACAGAAAGCTCTATTAATTACTCCATTAAAAGCTCATCCTAATGTTTTAAAAATGAAAATTTATGTAGTGTTAATTCCCCCATTCAATTCAGATGCAAGGTTTTGTTTTGTTAATGATATATGAGAATGTGGGCTTCATTGTTTTAATAAGTCAAGTTTGAAGATTTGAAATTTGTTCTAATAAGGACCTTATTATATTCAAGACTGATCTTTTATTAAGCAATTTGGAAACTGTTTACTTAATGTAGTCTTTTTTTAAGGTGTTAACAGAACTATTTGGTGAAAAATTTGAATTGATTTAGCAGTTATAAAAATTATAATGATATAAATTCATTTTCTCATGTACCTCTTTGCTAATGTAAGATCTTACCATAGTTTTTAGCTCATTTTTATAGATATCTTAAAAGTAGATTTTATGGTGGGCATCATTTAAAAGATATTTAAGAAAAGGAAACATTTCAATTTTTAATAGTAAATGTTCATCATTAGGTAGGAATTTGACATAAAGGAATTGATTAGAACTGCTTAAAGCTCTTTAACCACATTCATAGGCATGCATTAGTTTAGAAGAATTCTCACAAGAGATTCTCAGCTGATTTGCCTTTTTGCTTATAGTAGCAGGCTGTAGTTAAAAATCTCAAGTAAGATGTTCTGTTTGTGTTACATATATAACAGTTTTATTACTAAGAAAATGTGAATTTCATTTATTTGTTTCTAGGTCTTACAGCCCTGTTCTGTATTTATGGAAAGATGTACATGGGTTTCAGGAAAACAAAATATAAATATTGTAGTTGGAGAATTTATAATTAAGGTTAGTGCCTATCAAATTATTTGGGTGAAAATCATTATTTTTCTAACAAAATCTTTTGGTATCTCATAACTAGACCATTATGCTAGTCACATACTCATTAATCAGTAAATATCTCTAACATTAAAATAAATTTTTCTCCATGGCCAGGTGGCTCAGTTGTTTGGAGCATCATCCCATACACTAAGAGGCTGTGGGTTCAATTCTGGGTCAGAGTACACACAGGGGCAACCCATAGATGTGTGTCTCTCTCTCTCTCTCTCTCTCTCTCTCTCTCTCTCTCTCTTTCTCTTCTCCCTCCCCTCCCCCCATTCCTCTGTAAACATACATTCGGGTGAGGATTAAAAAAAGTAAAAAAAAGTAAAAATTAGCCCTGGCTAGTTTGGCTCAGCGGTTGGAGCATCGGCCTGCGGACCAGAGAGTCCTGGGTTTGGATCCCGCTAGGGGCACGTACCAAAAAATAAAAAAGTAAAAATTAAATAAAATATATTTTTATTTGATGCAAATATTTGTTTCTACTTTCTTTGAAAGAGTACTTTTAGATATCTATAAATGATCGGGATAGCTTTATCAATTACATTTGATGTGTGTGTTTGGGAGATTGGGTTTGAAGGGAGAGCAGAGATGAGGTAGGAAAAGAAGGGAAAAAAGCATCGAAAAATGAGGTTTTTATTATTTTATTTGTAGTAGTTATTTTTAGGCTTTTATGTATCATTTGATTGAACATAATAATTATGTGATTACATGTTTTATTTGTCTTACAAAATATTTGTAATGACAGATGTATGCTAGAATTAAATTATTAGGATTTTTTAAAAAGTCTTTTACATTTAAATCATTGGAAAAGCAATCTCTTTTCTCCATTGGGATTCATATTCTTTAATTATGACTTCATTACCAGTTATAAATGGAAGATATAGAATAGTTCCCAAAATCTATTTCTTTCTCTGTCCAATGGACACAAAATTGAGGTTGCTAACACCAGTTCTGTTAGTAACTTTATTATATAGGTAAATACTCCACAGTGATTAAACCAGAGCTCAAACTAATGTCATTTGAATTATCGTGTAAATAACAATGCAGTTTTCTCTTAATATTTTAAAATACTGGATAGTTTAGATTGTATTTTATTGACAGATTTACTTTTTTTTTTTTTTTATCCTCACCCGAGGATATTTTTCCATTTTTTGTACAGATAGAGTGGGAGGGAGAGAGAGGAAGGGAGAGAGAGAGAGAGAAACATCGACATGAAGGGACACATCGAGTGGCTGCCACCCGCACGACCGACCAGGGCCGGGGACAAACTGCAACTGAAGTACGTGCCCTTAGGGGGAACCGAACCCGGGTCTCTCCGGACCGCAAGCTGACGCTCTAACCGCTGAGCCAAACTGGCCAGGGCGACAGATTTACTTTTTTAAAGACTTAGTCCGGCTGGTGTGGCTCAGTGGTTGAGCGTCGACCCATGCACCAGGAGGTTGCTGGTTTGATTCCCAGCCAGGATACATGCCTAGGTTGTGGGCCCAATCCCCAGTGGGGAGCATGCAGGAGGCGGCCAATCGATATTCTCTCTCATCGATGTTTCTATCTCTTTCTCCCTCTCACTACCTCTCTCTCTAAAAATCAATAAAGAAAAAAATTAAAAAAAAAAAAAGACTTAAAGTAGTAAATGAGGGGAAAACTCTAAATTTGCATGTACTTTGTCTAAGACACTAGGAAGGATTATCTTTCCATTTCTTTGTATATCAATTTATTTAGTCAACAAACATTTTTTGAGCTCTTACTATGATATGAAAAAATCTCCTATAGAAGGCTTTGGGGTACATGGTTCCTGCCTTCAAAAAAAATGTAATGACATATGAGAGAGAGAAGTAAGCCGGTGACTCAGGCTTTCAGTGCTAGAGGCATGCACAGGTGCTGTGGGAGCACAGGCAGGGCCCTGCCTCCGACCAGGGCATCTGCAAGTGGGGCTCCGTGAACTGAGCTGTAACATATGAGGAGACTCTAGTGTTTCTCTTCAGAATGTATAAATCTTTTGCCTTTTTAAAATCTGAAGGAGGTTAGATGGAGAGAGAGGGGAGGGGTTATCCACACAAAACTGACAATATACACAAAAGATAGAGGGGTGCCCAAAATAGCTGGAGAGAATGGTGTGATGGAATTGTAGGATTGAGAGCACTAATTATAGGTAGCATTAATAAGGTAATGAAAACAAAAAAGAATTCAATTGGCAGGTAAGTTAGGGAAGCAGTGCATACTAGATCCTTTTGGTGAAATAGTCGTCTCTCTTTGGCATATTAAACATGTAAGGGTTGTGAGAATGAACGATAAAAGAATTCACTAACTTATATAACCCAGTATTGCTCAAACTTTGAGAAATCCTGGCTAGCTAATTGAGTAGATCAGCGATTTTCAGCCCTTTTCATCTCATGACACCCACACACTAAATACTAAAATTTTGCAGCACACCAAAATATTTTTTACCAGTCTGACAAAAAAGAAATAGGTATAATTTTTATTCATTCACACTGGATGGCTATTGTTGTGTTGGCTATTGTCATTTTTTTAAATTGGACAATCTAAGGGAAAGAGGTCAGTGCCCCTGACTAACAGTCAGGTATTGCATGTTTTAAAAATTCTTGCAGCACACCGGTTGAAAATCTCTGGATTAGATACAAGCTCGCAAAGACCTTTGTGTCCTAAGCTAAAGAGAGTTTGAGTTTTATTCTGAAAGTTATGGGAAGTTGTTGAAGATTTAAGCATAGGAATGACATGCCCAAATTTGGGTTTTAGAAAAATCCTGCTGGTGGAAGTGTGGAGGGTGGGCTGAGAAGGCGCTGACTAGATACAGAAGACATCACTAGTGTAGAACTAAGGCACAGTAATAGGAATGAACAGGTGAGCAAACATGCTATTCAAAGATAATAAGAGGTAGAATTTGCAAATCTTGGAGTAAGTGAAAGGGAATCATAGTGATTCTCTGGCTTCCTGTTTCAATAAGACAAACGAAAACCATGTATAAATCTTATGAGGATCACACACTTTGGCTTAGTGATTGAAAATGATGACTTCAGTTACACTTCTGCATTTTTCTGGTCACACACTATTTTACTCTGAACTGATCATCTAACTTTAGGTTTTGACAATTAAGTAACATTAGTCACTTAATTTCAAAATAAACTGAGCAGAAATTATTATGAGGTTAGCTGACTTGACACATGATTTTGTGTGTTCTTCCTTGTTTTCCTTAGTTAAGAATTAAGTATATTTAAAATATTAATTAGTACTTTTACACTTCTGTATTTTGTATTAATTCTTCTAATCTGAGAAAAAGTTTATCCTAAAAATTTTTTGCTTTCTCTTTTAAAGATTTCACCCATAATTCTTAATACTGTGATGACAATCATGGCTGCTATGTCTCCAAAGACAAAAGAAGATGAATTCAAAGATACATCTAAGGAAACAGAAAATCTTTGGGGTGTCAAATCTGTTAGTGATTATAACTCTTGGTTTCTTGGTGTTGACATGGCAACAGAAATAACAGAAAATTTCAAAGATATTGGACATCCATTGATAGAGGAAAATTGTGCTGTTGTTGTCGAGTCAGTTCAAGTTACCTTAGAATGTGGACTTGGTCATCAAACTGTACCTTTATTATTGATGGAGTCAAAATTTTCAGGAAATATTAAAAATTGGACTTCCCTCATGGCTGCTTCTGCTGACATGACACTAGAGGTATGACCACATCATTTAGAATCTCCAGAAGCTTTTAAAAATTACAGTTACAGAACTAAGATGTGAGCATCTTTTGTTTGTGCATGCCCACAGTGAGTATATATATGAAAATATATATACATTCTAAAATCTGTTGATATGTGGTATTATTTGGTCATTATTTTTTAAAGATTATTTTGCTAAATAATTTGTTTTTTGGCATTGAAGTGATAGAGTAAATCAAAATGCACTCTCTTTTATATATTCTTTGTGTCTTTAGGTGTGTTGTTAAAATGGTTATTGACATTTAACATTAATTACATTATTTTTTCCTACTGATTATAGAAATATGAGGTTAAAGTTGAAAGACTCTCATAATTCTGTGCCTTTTCAGGTTCACTATTACAATGAAATCCATGCTGTTTGGGAGCCACTGATTGAGAGAGTGGAGGGGAAGAGACAGTGGAATTTAAAGCTTGATGTAAGGAAGACATAAAAAATATCTTTGTGTAGAATAACACTGTGTACATTTCTTAGTATGTTTTAGTGCAGTTATTCTCAAGGTGTGGTCTGTGATTCTTGAGGCCCTTTTAGGGAATCCCCAGGGTCAAAACTTTTTTTTTAAAATATGTTTTTATTGATGTTTTAGAGAGAAAGGAAGGAAGAGAGAGATAGAAACATTGATGTGAGAGAGAAACATCGATCAGTTGACTCCTGCACGTTCCCCATTGCGGATTGAGCCTGCAACCCTGGCATATGCCCAGACCAGGAGTAATCAAACCTGGACCTCTCAGTCCATGGGCTGACGCTCAATCCATGAGCCACACCGGCTGGGCCAAAACTCTTTTCTTAATAATACTCAGAGTTTACATACCGTTGTCTTTCTCATTCTCCCATGAGCATACAGTGCAATTTTCCAGAAACTAAGTGATATTACAACAGAACAAAAGCAGAAACAGAAATGAGAATCCACCTGTCTTCTCTTAGGGCAGGCACTAAAGAGATTTGTCAGTGTCCCTCTTCTCACTATATAATAGTTATTTTCTATTAAGATGTTATTTATGTTAACTTGTAATTGTTACTTTTAAATGAATATTTAAATTTTTCTCAGTTTTAGTTTCTACACTTGATCTTAGCCAAAAGGTGGAGAGTGATAACTTTAGTTCCTTATAGAGTATATATTGATAGACATAATCTATATAAAATGAAGCTCTTTGGGATCCTCAAAGATTTAAGAACTGCTATTCTAGTTCATGAATTCCTTTGTGTTATCTCTTTATGGTGCTTGCTAACACTTCAGAAGCCTAGATACCCAAGTCCATTTTCCTAGATTAACAGGCACATGAACTACATACCCTTAACCAGTTTTACAGCACACCTCTCTGGCAGCCTGATTGAAGTGTCAGGCTCTGAAACGGACTCAACAGGTTCTTATTTTATTATTTATTAGTTTTCTTCCTTTTCATTGAATTTATTGGGATCACACTGGTCAGCAAAATTATACAGGTTTCAGGTGCATAGTTTTATAATGCATCATCTGTACACTGTATTGTGTGTTTACCACGCCAAGTCAAGTCTCTGCCCATCACCATTTATCCCTCCTATACCCTTCTCCACCTTCTCCCACTCCCCTCCCCCAGCAATCACCACACTGTTGTCTATGCCTATGATTATGTTTTTATTTTTTTATTTATTGAGTTTACTGGGGTGACATTGTTGAACAAAACCATACAGGTTTCAAATGTACAACTCAACAAAACATCATGTGCATACTGCTTTGTGTGCCTGTCATCCAAAGTAAAGTCTCTTACATCCCCATCTAGCCCTCTTCCACATTTCCCCACTCGCCTTTCCCTCCCACAGCTGTCAGTGTGTTCTGTGTACCTATGCTTCTGTTTCTGTTTTGTTTGATAGATTATTTTGTTCATTACATTCCACATATAAGTGAGATTATATGGGGTTTATCTTTCTCTGACTGGCTTATTTCACTTAGCGTATTATTCTCCAGGTCCATCCATGCTATTGCAAAAGGTTATCAGCCGAGATCTAGAAATAGCCCAAGTGCCCATCAGTAGATGAGTGCATGAAAAAGCTATGATACATTTACACAGTGGAATACTACTTGGCCATAAAAAAGAAGGAAATCTTACCTTTTGCAACAGCTTCTTATTTTAAAGACAAGAAGAGAAGTCACTTAACCTGTGTCCCAATTCCTCTCAGTAAAGTACAAGTAGTATTTATGACCTATCTCTCTCTAGAATAGTCAGGCTAATAAGAATGTTTTACAAAGCTTTTGAAAAGCTATTAGAATAAAAGCTATGATGAAGTCTGATGGCTGGTTGAAAGCTTATCATATCACTAAACTATCTTAGGTGTTACTGGTAAAAATTAAAAGGAATTCCAGATATTAATGCCAATAAGGATCAGTTTAGACTTCAGGGTCATCTTAGATTGATCATTAATGGCCAGTTAGATGACCCTGGGTAGTAGCTTGCTCTGGGGAGTGCACAGGAGACAAATACTTCACCTGGTTTGAAAAGGGCTTTCATGGCATAGTTTCTCCATGCACTTGACTCCATGCCAAAAGGAAGAATGCTTTCTGTGCTAAGTCAAAGCGAAGCATTGAGTATTTTTGAAAATGAGATTTGGGGAGCCTTAATATCAAGTGATTAGTTTAGGACAATTTAACTGTATTGAGAATATTTTAATTTTATTATTGATTGGCTAGTAACTTAAACTTATGTTATTTATCCTCACAGGTAAAGAAGAGTCCAGTCCAGGATAAAAGTTTGATGCCAGGAGATGATTTTACTTTTCTTCCTGAGCCACAAACAGCAGTTCACATTTCTTCAGGAGATACAATGAATATAACAATATCCAAAAGTTGTCTTAATGTTTTCAGTAATTTAGCGAAAGTACGTTTGGTTCTTGCTTGGAATATTCCAAATGGAATTTTAAATGAAAACTATGGATTATTTTTGTTTGAAATCAAAAGTAGTTTCTAAAATGTGTAGTCCTAGTGTAATTTTTTAAAAAAACTAGCAACTTGCAAAAATGTTGTGATGTTGTGTTCTTTTTCAGGGTTTTTCAGAAGGCACTGCTTCTACTTTTGACTACTCTTTAAAAGACAAGCCTCCTTTTACAGTTAAAAATGCTCTAGGTGTTCCCATTAAGGTGCAGCCCAATCATAATCTCCGAGTCATGGGCTTTCCTGAGAAAAGTGGTATTTATGATGTTGATGCTGGTCAGAATTTGGAATTGGAATATGCCAGCATGCAACCTTCATGTCAAGGAAAGCTATCTATATTGAGCCGCCAAGAAAGCTCCTCCTTCACTCTGACCTTTGGTATGCTGTATTTGTTTTTTATTTTTTTATTGTTGAAATTATTTCAGACATTCTCATTCCCCACCCCCGCCTTTGCCCACCTCTGCCCAGCTCCTGCTTCTTCTTCCCTGTGGCCATCACCACACTGTTGTTTGTGTCCATGGGTTATGCATGTATGTTCTTTGACTAATGAATCCCTTCGCCTTCTTTCATCCAGTCCCTACCACCCTCCTCCTCTCTGAAAGCTGTCAGTCTGTTTCATGCATCCCTGCCTCTAGTTCTGTTTTGTTCATCAGTTTATTTTCTTCATTAGATTCCACATATAAGTGAGATCATATATTAAGGGCATCTTTGGGATTGTTGGTGTGGGCTTATTTTTGACAAAATATGTAAAAAATATTTTGTTGAAGATACCTTTGGAGACAGCATTTCTAAAGGCTCGAAACAAATATTTGATAAATTCTTGTCTGTTTTCTTCCTTTAAACTTAGAAAATGAAACTTGATTAATTTAAGAATTACCTTAGAAACTAGATTATTTCTGTGTTTTTAAACAATACAGTATGTAGTAAGTTTCAAAAAGGATGAGAGTTCAATGAGGAGAGAAAAATAACTGTATTCAGAAGTCCTAACATGTTGACAGTAATTATCACCATTACAAAATAAAGGCAACATAGTTTCTATATAGTTGAGGGGATAAGGAACAAATTGGATTATGTTGGTTTAATATATTCAGATCCCCAAGAGAAATTTCTTTGGGTCCACAATATTTATAATAATAGCTCGTTTTCTTTCTTTATAGTTCTTGTGTCTTAGACAAGCATATTGTGTAGTAATTTCTAGGCATGAAAGAGAATACTCTTGTCATTATTTTGAAACACTGATGATTATTTTAAGAGAAATATAGTTAAATTAATATTTGGAATGCTTCTCGATTATGCTCTGCCTTAGTACCACATGGATATACAGAAGTTGGAAATATCCCAGTTGCCAGACCTGGTCGACAATTGTATAATGTACGGAATCCCAATGCCAATCATTCTGACTCAGTTTTGGTACAGATTGATGCAACTGAAGGAAATAAAATAATCACCCTTCGCTCGCCTCTTCAGGTAATGTATTAAACTGAATTGTGTCCCTTTTAAATATATCAATTAATATTAAATAATTTATGTGAATAAAGGAATATAGTAAAACTTCATTAGGTTATTACTGATTATTCAGAAATAAATAACAGATTGAACTGGCCACTATTTTCTATCCAACTTGCTTTTGTAATATTCTTTATTTTAAATGTCTGATGAAACAATCTTGTTAATTTAAAGCCTATTTTTTTTGCCTCCTGGGTTCAAATTTAATGAAGTTTTTTGTCTATTCATTTAAAGATTCAGAACTGAGCAATTTTATATAATTTGGTTGTCAAATAGGATAACATTTCATTCTGTTTGTGTATCATTTGGTATTGAATTTTTCAAGTATGCGTGAAGAAATAAATGGAATGATCTCCCTACCCCCACACCTAAAATTTCACGTCTTATACTGTATAAGTGTTTTCTTTTATACTTTTAATGCTTTATTCATTTGTTCTTTTTCTGTGCATTATTGCAAATTTCAGTATATGGTCAGCAAAAGATTTTCTTCCTACCTATAACATCAGATGAAAATGAAAAGATTTCAAATTTTGACTACTGTTAGCTCTCAGTTTGCTATTAGCTCCAGCCTAAGTCACATTCTAGTCAAGAAAAGAGTTGTACCACTTTTAAAAAAAAAAAATCATAATTCCTTTTCTATCCTTTTTTGTATAGTCACAAAGTGCATTGAAAAAATATTTTAATGGGAATATTTTATGGATGAAATCTTCAGATTAATACATATTTGAATGATAACATACACTAACAATAAACATCAGCATGTAATATATAGAGTATGGAAATATCCTAATAATTTTCAACTACCACTTAAACATCAAGTTTCATTCATATATATATATATATATATATATATATATCTCACTTCAATGATCTAAAAAATTTCAGTTACCAATAAAAATGTCTTCCAATATTGGGCTTGAAACTTTTTATATGTAAAGGTAATTGTGCACAGTTCACATTTTTCTTTTGAACTCCTACATCTTTTTAAACAGTGTATGTTTTTTTATCCAACAGATTAAAAACCATTTCTCTATTACTTTCATCATCTATAAATTTGTTAAAAATGTTAAGTTATTGGAGCGCATTGGAGTAGCAAGACCTGAAGAGGAGTTCCACATTCCTTTAGATTCATATAGGTAGATACTTTCTTGCATATATTAATCTTTAAAAGGTTCATAATATATATTTTTAATTCTATGAATTGGGGAACTTATATTTTAGAAATGTTTATCCTTATTTAAAGATCTGTAAAAGTCAGCTTTAATATGTATATGGAGGTATATAGAGAAGTACATTTATATTATCATTGAATTTACCAGATGAAAATTTCTTTTTCTTTTGGTATGTGCCCCTAGCGGGAACCGAACCTAGGACTCTCTGGTTCTCAGGCCGATGCTCCAACTGCTGAGCCAAACCGGCCAGGGTCAGATGAAAATTTCTTGTTGTATATTTGATGTTTTAGAATTTTCTTAAACCTATTGTTATTAACTTGTCTTTGTATATGAAATGAACTTTAAAAAAATTGTCATTGTCATTGTTTTTCCCCAGAAATTTCCTCCATCTGTTAGTTTTGTGACTTGGCAAGTTTCTTAATCTTAGCCTTATGAGATGTATTTTCTTAAGTCTTCAATAAAATCTTATACTCCACCCTGTTTTGTTTTTCTGTAGATGTCAGTTATTTATTCAGCCCGCTGGTATCTTAGAGAATCAGTACAGAGAATCCACCACTTACATTTCCTGGAAGGAAGAACTTCACAGGAGCCAGGAAGTCAGATGCATACTGCAGTGTCCATCAGTAGAAATCAACTTCTTACCTCTCATAGTCAATACAGTTGCTCTGCCTGATGAATTAAGCCATATATGTACACATGGGGAAGACTGGGATCCAGCTTACGTTATTCATCTTTATCCTACCCTCACGTTGCGGAATCTTCTCCCATATTCCCTAAGATATTTACTCGAGGTATGTTGGTTGCATTTTGTTTTATTTTTATTACTACGTGGAGTGAATTCTAGTTGTTTTTTAAAATAGAATAATTAGTTGAGGTCAGTGTTTTATATAGCATACTTGAATGTGTTAATAATATTAATAACAAAAACTGGTATAGCATCTATTCTTTGCCAGCCACTACACTGTGTGTTGTAGATGCATTAACACATTTAATCTTACAATAATCTCCGGAAGGTAGGTACTCTTATTAGACCTATTTTCCAGGTGAGGAAACTGAGTCACAATGGGGTAAGTGACAGGCCCAGTATTCCACAGCTAATAAATTGTGGAGCTGGAATTTGAACATGGACAGGTTGGCTCCTCATTCCCTATCACCTAACTCTGCTGCATCTATCATTAAGAACCATAGTAATCTATTTATTTTTTTCTATAATTTTTTTATTTTTAAATTACAGTTGACATAAAATATAATATTAGTTTCAGATAAACAACATAGTGATTAGACATTTAATAACTTATGAAGTGATCACTCTAATAAGTCTAATTCCTATCTGACACCATGCATAATTATTATAATATTATTGACTATAATTAAGTTAAAATCTGTTCACTAAAAGACAGAAAAAAGCCAGTGAGAAAATATTTCATCTTAATTATAAAGTTAGTTTTAAAGTTAATATGATTATTTGTTTCAAGTTTCTGTTGAACTTAAAAATAATTATTGTCCATCTTAAGAAATAATAGGAAACATCTTCTAGCAATGAAGTATGATAAATATTTTAAAATTTCTGCATGTCACACATTTTAACATAGAAAAGTCTGGAAAGTGTTTTGAACCTAAATTATCTATTTTCTTTATCTGACAATTAGCCAAACCTGATTTGTGAAGACTAAAATCAATTAAATGAACTAAATAGTATTTATACCAGAGAAGCTTTCAGTAAGAAAGCCTAATTTATTATGTTATTATTCATTTAAAAAAATCTTACCTTATTTAGATTGCTTATCAGAATAGTCTGGTATCACTTTTCTTAGTCTGTTTATGTGGGAACTAATAGGCATAGTATGCGAATGGAGGATGAAGCTAAATCCCAGGCAGTTAAATGGCTTATTCAATGACAGCTTTTAATGGACAACAACCAGGGTTCCTAAATCCAGCCTTTGAATCTTGGTACAGATCTGATTTTTTCTCAAAACTTAAGGCCATTGACTTCCTAATGGCCAAAAGACAGTTTCTGCTTTTGGCTATGATCTAGTGTTTTCTTTTCAGTCCTTAGTGATTAGTGGATATTCATAATATGTAAATATGTTACTTTATTGAAGACTTGTCAGTTAGTCTGTATCTGATAGGTTATTTAGCATTTGTATAAAATACGATGTTAGCCCCAGCTGGTTTGGATCAGCGGTTAGAGCGTCTGCCTGCGGACCAGAGAGTCCCGGGTTTGGTTCCTGCTAAGGGCATGTACCTCGGTTGCAGTTTGTCCCTGGCCCCAGTTGGGGTCCTGTGGGTGGCAGCCACTCAATGTGTCTCTCTCACATCGATGTTTCTCTCTCTCTCTCCCACCCTCTCTCCCTTCCGCTCTATCTCAAGATAAATGCAAAAATGTCCTTGGGTGAGGATAAAAAAATAAAATAAAATATGATATTGTTGCAGAAGTTTTAAAAAAATCACTAAGCAAATTTAGTCTTTCTTTCTTTGTTTTTAGGGAACAGCAGAAACTCATGAACTAGCAGAAGGCAATGCTGCTGATGTTCTACATTCAAGAATAAATGGAGAAATAATGGAATTAGTTCTGGTGAAATATCAAGGCAAAAACTGGAATGGACATTTCCGTATATGTGATACACTTCCTGAATTCTTTCTTGTGTGTTTTTCTTCTGACTCCACAGAAGTGATGACAGTCGACCTGTCAATACATGTCAGAAAAATTGGCAGTCGCATGATACTGTCTGTCTTTAGTCCCTACTGGCTAATCAATAAGACTTCTCGGGTTCTCCAGTATCGTGCAGAAGATATTCATATGAAACATCCAGCTGATTTTAGAGATATTATTTTATTCTCTTTCAAGAAGAAGAACATTTTTAGTAAAAATAAGGTGTGTTTTTGTTGTTATAACAAGTTAAAATAAATTCCTAATTTGGAAACTAGGGAGTCATTAGCCTTCCCTAAAACCATGCTTAACATATTTGCTACATGCTGTTGGTATGAATTAGGTCCAAGGAGACTTTTAAGGAATACATAATCAAGTGGGATGTTAGGAGCTAACAACAGTCGCCATGGCTGGGTTACCCTTTTCTCTAGTGCCCCTATAATTACTTCTGTTCTAGAGGTAGTGTTAGGTAGAAAGCTTGATTTTATTTAGTTTATCAGTGATGAAATGGCATTTCAAAAGGTGAACAGCTGAATTTGGCATATGTTACCTGAGCTCTTCTATGTATGAAAGACTAAGCCAGGCCTTTGAGAGAGCAACTATTGCCTAAGCCTGGTCCTATATGCTCTCTCTGGTCCCTTCTTTCCTTTTCAGATTCATATCTTAGTATTGCTTACCACACACTTCCCAAGTACTTACCTCTAAGCCTTTGTATATTCATCCTCTGCCTAGAATGTCTCTTCTCCTATGCTTTGCCTGCCTGCTTCATCTTTGCTGGTTATCTGCTCTTCATCCTTTGGCATTCTGCTCAGGTCTGACATGTGAAGGATTTTCTGACCATCTAAAGTGGGGCTAGATATCCTATCCATGTGCTCTTAGAGCAGTGGTTCTCAGATTTTAGTATTCATTAGAATTACCCCCAGAGGGTTTTTAAAATAGATTGCTGGGTCATGCCCTCATAGTTTGATTCAGTAGGTCTGGATAGGGCCTGATCACTGCATTTCTAATAGATTTCCAAGTGATGCTGATGGTGCTGGTCCAGGCACCACACTTTGAGAACCACTGTCTTAGAGTGCTGATTAATACTTATATATGGTATTATAATTACTGTTTATGTGTCTGACCTTTGTCTCTCCTCAGGTTTTGTATAATATAGTTGGGTGGGTGGAGCTTAATACAGGAACAAGGTCTCTTCTATAAACCTTTATCTAAATCCCACCATGATAGCATTTTGTATTTTTGGCTTTTATAGCTTGCATCATAATTATTAATATGTATTTTCTGTCTTTGTGTTTAGTTGGAAGCTCACTGAAGACAGGAACTGTGTCCTAATTTCTTCCATTCTGTTTATCATAATGCCTTTTATTTAACGTTTGCTGAATAATCTTAAGGGCATAAACTCTGTGCTGAAACTTTATTTCTTAGCTCTACATCATAAGTCTGGCATTGGAAAATATTTTACATTATAGTTATTTTTAAAACAATAAAAGGTCTCATTGGTTTAAGTCTTAAAATTCACTATACTCATTGCATAGGTAAGTGAGAAGGTCAGAACATTATTTTTATTGTATTGAACCCCAGAGTTTTCTGGTTCTGTTACCCATTTGCAGTACGACTTTGATTATATTTTTGTGTCCACAATACTAAATAAATTTCTAGTAGTATAGTAACTTTCCATCAAATAAAATTAATATGGTATTGTTGGTTTCTTATATGATGGTTTGCCTTCTTTGGTATAGGTACAATTAAAAATTTCAACTAGTGCCTGGTCCAGTGGTTTTTCATTGGATACAGTGGGAAGTTATGGGTGTGTGAAGTGTCCTGCCAACAATATGGAATACCTGGTAAGATTCTGTTTACTTATTTACCTTTGACTTTATTCACATTTTCTTTAGTAAAACAGCTGGATCCTAAGGGGTACAGGAAATTTAATTCAGAGTATTATGTGAAGGACTGTTATCTCTACAAATTTCCGTGGCCACTAGTACCGTAGCAAAACAAGAATTTGTTGTTAAAGTTTAAGATAATGAGTTGAATCTATCCAAATAAGCAACTTGGTAAATATTCAGTGTATACTAGAATCCTCCTTCCATTCCACTACCTGCCAACATTTCTTAAATCTAAAATTTGACTCAAAATTTGAACAGTCTGATGCCAGTTGACCTGTTGTAGTTCTACTTTGAAATATCTTGTTTTATGTACAACAGAGATAATAAGTGCAGTAGAACTTGAGCCCCTACACTAATTATAAAACAACTTATATTTAGAATGTTCAATAAATTAAATCTTTTATTACAAGTCATCATTAGTTAAATTTCCAGTTGATAGTTCTTGAATTGATTTCCGATGGAGCCAAACTAAGAAACCAAAATTTTTCTTATTAGGTAGAAGACAGTCATTAATGGAATATGGCATATAGTAGTTACTTTATAATATAATATAATTACTTTAAGAAATCATATTTTAATATATTTTAAGACATCTCTGTGTGTTGTCTGTGTATGTGTGTGTATGTATGTATTTGTGTCTTTCAAAGAAGCTGTATGAAGTATTGGGAAATGATAAGGTTGTTTGTTTCCTTTTCACAGGTTGGTGTTAGCATCAAAATGAGCAGTTTTAATCTTACCAGAATAGTTACTCTGACTCCCTTTTGTACCATTGCAAACAAGTCATCATTAGAACTAGAAGTTGGTGAAATTGCATCTGATGGTTCAATGCCAACTAATAAGTGGAACTATATTGCTTCTTCAGAGGTAAAATTTTTCTTTAATATAACTGGCTCTAAAATGTACAAATAAAACCCAGCTGGTGTGGCTTAGTGGATTGAGCGTCATCCCATGGACTGAGAGGTCCCAATTGAATTCCTGGTCAGGGCACATGCCTGGGTTGTGGGCTCAGTACCCAGTAGGGGGTGTACAGGAGGCAACCGTTTGATGTTTCTCTCTCACATTAATGTTTCTAAATCTCTCCCTTCTTCTCTCTCTAAAAAAATCAATCAAAACAGCCCTGGCCAGTTTGGCTCAGTGGTTAGAGCGTCGGCCTGCGGTCCGGAGAGACCCAGGTTCAGTTCCCGCTAAGGGCACGTACTTCGGTTGCAGTTTGTCCCCGGCCCTGGTTGGTCGTGCGGGTGGCAGCCACTCGATGTGTCCCTTCACGTCGATGTTTCTCACTCTCTCTCCCTTCCTCTCTCTCCCTCCCATTCTATCTGTACAAAAAATGGAAAAGTGTCCTCGGGTGAGGATAAAAAAAAAAAAAAAAAAAAAAAAATCAATCAAAACATATTTAAAAATATATGTATTTAAAATATACAAATAAATGTAGACATATAAGAATTGTATATACCTCTGTCATACTCACTTTGCTATCATATTTGTGTTAAAATATGACAGCCAACTTTGAAAGACTTTTCTTATACACAATAAGCATAGGTTACAAAAAGAAAATTGTTACCCTGGCCAGTTTGGCTCAGCGGTTAGAGTGTAGGTCCACGGACCAGAGAGGCCTAGGTTCGGTTCCTACTTAGGGCACTTATCTCGGTTGCAGTTTGTCCCCGGCCCTGGTTGGGGTCATGTGGGTGGTGACCACTTGATGTGTCTCTCTCACATTGGTGTTTCTCTCTCTCTCTTTCTCCTTTCCCTCCCATTCTATATCTTAAGATAAAGTGCAAAAATGTTCTGGGATGAGGATTAAAAAAAAAAAAGACAATTGTTGCTGATATGTAATTACCACTAGCCTAATCTATGTGGTTAACACTAATTCTCTAGTTCTTCCTATATGTATAGAACATGGACATAAAGATAATGTACAATGTATTGTCTCAGTAGTCAAGATAATGTATTCTGTATTCAAGAAGCTTATAATCTTGTCCGAGGACTTAAGACTTAAAATTAACACATGGAAGAAAAGATAGTATATGTCGAGTTATAGGTGGTTATCAATTTCTGAATGGATGAGCTGGAAGTCTTGAAAATTTCCTAAAATCCAACTCCCTTACTTTCCAGAGAAGAAAATGTAATCTCTAACTGCTGTAAAGTAAATAAGGTCATTGGAAGTTGAGAACATTGTGGTCTAAATCAAAAGGGAACATTTCATAGAAGAGTGGGATTTGAACTAAACTTTGCAGGCTGTAAGTGAGATTTGAGGAGATGAAGAGAATAAGGGAAAGAGTTGGGGAGAGGACAGGTACAAAGTCAAGCATTAGTGCTTGAATTTACCTGAGTTTAGCAAAAGCTTAAGAGGAAGGATTCCAAAATATAATACAAACAGATTCAGAGCTCTGAAGCATGTGCTTTCCAAGGCAGCTTTAGAATGATGTCTGTAGACTGGCAACAAATAAATGCTTATTATCTTTTTATCTTTGATGTGGGTTTGGTAACAGTAGTATTTTTATTAAGAAATAGAATTTACTCAGTATTCTGTAACAGAGAGACAATTTGTATTAGGAGCTAATGTCTCAAATTTACACATAAGAAAACTAAGACTCAAAAAGATATATGATTTGATTAAGATCAAACATCTGGGAAGATAGTGCTTCCAGCAAGGTCTGTGTAGACTCTCCTCTGCCTTTAGTTATCTTTCTGGTTTATTTTGGATCAGATACTCTGAAAGAATTCATAGTGCATTGAGGAATTAAATAAAATATGCACAGTGTTATTTTATAGGTTTTAAATATTTGAGATATTTGAGGCATTCTTAATCAGTAGGCTCTTCAGTTTCTCATATTGTAATTATTTCGTAAGGACATATAGACTAATATGTCTATATTCTTCTGATGAAATTTCTTTGATTTCATAAATAGTCATTATCAATAATATGAGATGTGGAGGAAATATTTTAAGAAACTTACTAATTGAAACAGGATCATATTTAGAAGTGAAAACTTAACCACTGTCTTACTTTTACTACAGAATTGTTTAAAACTGATGTTAACTTTTATATTTTTAGTGTCTTCCATTTTGGCCTGAGAATTTGTCAGGCAAACTGTGTGTGCGAGTAGTGGGCTGTGAAGGACCCTCCAGACCGTTCTTCTATAACCGGCAGGATAATGGCACTCTATTGAGCTTAGAAGAGCTGGTAGGTTTTCATGTTTTAAAATACCTTTGATTTTTAAAATTTGCTTTAAAATATTTTATTAAAACATGCCTTGAAATCTGCTTGTAATCCTTTGAAGGTACTACTGTAACAATATGTAATACCATACATATATTTATAAGAGGTCAGAGCCAGTGTGCCTTTTGTAAGAATTTAAGAAAACAACTTTTCTGTGTCTACATAGCTGATTGAAATTCTAAATGTAAGTGCAGGTTAAAGCATTACCTCAAACATACTTTTCCCCCCTATAATAGAATGGAGGTATCTTGGTGGATGTAAACACTGCTGAACATTCAACTGTCATAACTTTCTCTGATTACCATGAGGGATCTGCACCTGCCCTAATAATAAACCATACACCATGGGACGTCCTCGCATATAAACAGAGGTATGAAAAAAAGAATTGATGGAAAATCTTATTTGCTTCTACTGTCTAGGAAACACTTGAGACTAAATGTGTTTCACGTTCTGAATGTGTTGAGTGTTTAGAAAGGTAATATGGAACTCATGTTTACTACCGGTACCCTCAGCAGGTTTCGAGACCGTACTCTATAATCAAGCACATTGATACTTCTTCAGCAAAACTTATGAATATTTATACCATTTGGGGTAAATGAAACTGTTAATAGTCTCACATCATTTCAGATCAGGTTTTGCTGCCATGACTATCAACACCAAATTTACAGAAAAATCTTTGGACTTTTAGAATTTTCTTAATTTCAGAATTGCATGTAAGGAATCGTGAATTTGTTTAAACATTATTCTTCTTTCGTAATCTGGTAATGCTCATTAAACCTCTCCCTATGAATTTATATCCAGTTTGGAGGACATCGAGTAGATAGTCATGTTGAATGTTCAGTACGCGCTGATAGGAATTTTGTTGGTCTTGCCTGTGTTGTCATTTGGCTTAGATAATACCGTTATATAATGATAGTTTTAAGCCCTTACAATATATAATATTATATATTTGCAAAGAATTATTATTATAAATCTTTAAGGCATTGTTTTATTATAAAATAATTCTGCATATATAATTATATATATAAAATAATGCCTTACAGATTTGTCTATTCTTAAATCTCATGGCTTGAATCCACTGAGAAATTTAAAAGTGCAGATTGAGACTCAAACCTAACTGTGTTGATTTTTTTTCAGTTTTCTGGGAAGTTTTTTTATATTATGTGTATCGATTCTTAAACTTTAATGATCAATTTCAAGATCTAGAAATCTTGTTAAAATGCATATTCTGATTTAGTAGGTTTTAGATGGGGTCCAGGGTTTTTTTTCCTTTCTAGCAAGCCCCCAGGCAATGCTGATGCCACTGGTCCACAAACCACATTTAGAGTGGCAGCAGTATGGATCCAATTTTTTTTCCCTGTGACTCACATTTCTTATGAATTACATTTGATTAAAAACTTAAATTTAAGCACTGCAGCTGTTCACAGCTGTTTTCTACAGGTGTGCTGTGACATACCAGTCTGTTTACCTTAATGAATTCTGTTGATGTGATCTTACCCGCATCAGTTTGGAGCACACTGAAACCTCAGAAAGAACAATATTCTGTTTCCTCAAGTTTTAAAACCATTGGTTCACTTGGCATTTTAGGGTACTGATTTTTAAGCAGAGTTGTTTTTTATTAACAAGGGCAATTTTATAAGATTTTTGTGCCAATTTCTACCTCAGTAAAATACAGGTCTGGGTTTCTCTAGCTGATATTTTAATTTTCCATCGGTTGTGTTTCAGTGGGTCACAGGAAGAAGTGGAATTGCTGCCAAGACAAGCTCGACTTTTTGCCTGGGCAGATCCTACTGGTACCAGAAAGCTTACATGGAGATATGCACTAAATATTGGGCAACACGATCTGTTAAAGGTACCATTTGATGTGAAAGATGGCAAAGGAAGTAAAGAAACTAGCTTCACACAGTTGTCTTTAGTTTTTGAGCTAAAAATGAATGGGAAACATTTAAAAATAAGTTACTTTTTTATTTTAGATTATGAATAGTTTGTACCAATATTTTATTTTAGATATGTGAAATTAATTCATTTATAATTTAAAAAATAGGCTTGCTTCATCTTGCTCAAGTAAAGATTAGCATAGTACTTTTTTTATTTACCTATTTTTATAAGAAAGGAATTTCAAGGCTAAATGAAAAACAACTTTATTTTGAACAAATGCATACCACTGTTGGCTGTGAGATTTTTAGGTATGCTTTCCCAATTAAGGGCATATATTTTTAATTAAAGGAGTTTTATAGTATGCAAATTCTCCCATATAAATGTAATGAAATATTTATTGAAATAGTATTTAGGTAGCCAAATTAATCAAATGTGTTATTTCTTAGATTGTCTTTGAGGAGCACTTAAGATTCGTCTACCAACCTTTCTCTAATACAGAAATTGCTCTTGTATAATAATAAATCATCTAGTTTCTATAGGAATACGTTCTATTATAAAAAGCTTATACAGTGTCATATTCCATTTTCTGATAATGTCAGTTGTTAAAAACACCTTCTTGACTTTTGCTGTAAAATGGTCATTGGCCAATTGGTCAGTGACTGATTATCTTCTCCTATATTCCCTCTGAAATATCCATAAAAATCAGACTGATAGTTCCTCTGTTACAAGATTTTTGGAGATATTTTCACCATGACAATTTGCTGGAGCTCTGTTGGCTTGCTTGTGCTTTACTTTTTACAGCAGAAAAACTCTTAAGTTTTATAAGTGGTAGAGAGAGCTTAAATTCTCTAATACTCTTAGCTTCATGGCTCAGAGACACAGGACCTCTACCATAGTACAGGGCCCCTGTACCTTGTATTATTTCCCCTCTCCTCACATTTAATGCTACTCAGCAACCACAGCTCCCAGAAAATAGCGTATAGACACTGGGAAGATAGTGGGGATAACATCCTGGGGAAGAATGTCAAGGTCTGTATGTTGAGTCAGATTCAGAAAGAATCCTGGTACAGTGTATGCAGGGGGTTGCAGTTTGTTATGTTTCTCTTCTATTGGAGAGCCAGACACTAGGAAAAGTAGCTAATTACAACTCAATCAGGAGATAATCTGCCAGGTGATGAAAACTGAGCTAGAAGCAAGGCAATTGCCCAATTTTCTGTCCATTTAATTGATCTGAGAAGCGAATCCTCAGGCCCTGGTGAACATGACCAGGGAGTTCAAGAAAATCCATACAGCCCAGCTGGTGTGGCTCAGTGGTTGAGCATCGACCCATGCACCAAGAGGTCACCAGTTTGATTCCTGGTGAGGGCACATGCCCAGGTTGTGGGCCAGATCCCCAGTGGGGGGCATGCAGGAAGCAGCCAATCAGTGTTCTCTCTCATCAATGTTTCTGTCTCTTTCTTCCTTTCCCTTCCTCTCTCTCTCTAAAAAAAAAAAAATCAATAAAGAACATTTTTTTAAATTCCATACATTATTGGCAAACACTAGTTCTGAACAGGTTTTTACTCTATAAGCATGAATAAACAGAAAATAATTACATTGGGCTTAAGAAAAAATACTTTAGGAGAAAAATGTAACATTATCCTATAGATACAGAGGGTGATTATACCTCTGGAAGACTTTTTACTATAGGAGGACCAGAAGAAAATTTTAAAAATGTATGCCTGGCATTCCTCAACTGAGTTGTAAAGAAAAGACAACTGTGAAATAGGAGAAAGCATGGTGAAATAAAAGATAAAGACAGCAAGGTAAACTGAAAGAGGAGTGGAAAAACAGACTATATTCTGTGCATACTATATATACCATTTAATCCTATTTTTTTTTTTTTTTTTTGTAATCCTCATCTAAGAATATTTTTTCATTTTCAGATAGAGTGGGAGAGAGAAAGGGAAGGAGAGCGCGAGAGAGAGAGAGACATCGATGTGAGAGAGACACATTGATTGGTTGCCTCCCACATGACCCCAACCAGGGCCAGAGATCTAACCACAACCGAGGTACGTGTCCTTGACCAGAATCAAGCCTATGACTCTTTGGCCCGAGGGCTGACGCTCTAACTGCTGAGCCAAACCGTCCAGGACAATCCTAAATTTTAATTTGAGAAATAGAGATAAAAGATTATGGTTTTGTAAAAATCAAATCTATCAATTAATAGAACTAAAATCAGTGATAATTGAATTTTTAAACAATTTAGAAAAGTTAAAATAAAGAAAATTTTACCCTTAAAGTAAAAGAATGAAATGTAAGGGAATATGTAAGTGGCAAATACCTCTTATTAATTGTATATTATGTGTTAATGCATTTCATATATTATCTCTAATCTTATGATTGGAACTTAGAACTGCTGGTTAGAGTTCAAAACCAGATCTGTCTGACTTCCTAGTAATAGACATTTCCCACTGAAACCATTCTTTCTGTTAGTTATGTCAGTAAGTGAAAATGGTTTAAATTCTTTTCATAAGTGACAAAAAACACTCAGAGTAAGTTTAAAAAATAGTGTCTAACCATAAGTTACTTGGAAGAGACCTATCTTAACCAAACTAACACAGAAATTTAAAAGCATGAAGAGATAGTAAAGACTTAACAGGCAAACAGATATAAAAAGAAAGCAAAGTTGTTGGTTTTAATTTCTGAACAACTCTAATTCAAAGCACAATGAAATAGAATATGATAACATCACGAAGAAGGCATGATAGCTGTAAACCTTCATAAAGTGAGTAACATGCATTAAAATATAAAACTTAAAATGCTGGAAGTCAAGTGAATCACAATTACCTGAGGATATTTTAACAAACCTTGTTTAATTTTTAACAGAGCAAATAGATGAAAAACAAATAGAATGAGAGAATATTTAAATAACTAAGATTGAACCAACATACATATAAAATTTGTAGTTTACAAAGAGAAATTCACCTTCTTAATAGGTATCTCTGAAACACACAATTTGATTGCATGTAAGAGTTACAATAATTTGATAGGCTACTTTGATATATGTTAAAGGCAATAGATATATTTTATTTATTTATTTTTACTTCATTTTTATTGTTTACACTATTGCAGATGTCCACATTTTACCCCCCTTTGCCCACTTCTCTCCGCCCTTACCGCTCCCATGCATATATATTCTTTGGCTAACCCCTTCACTTTCTTTCATCCAGTTCGGCCCTTCCCCTCTCCTCTGACAGCTGCCAGTCTGTTTCATGTATCCATGCCTCTGTTTCTAACAACAGCAAAACTATTTCTAAACTCTTGGTAACATCATTTATTTGTTTTTGTTTTTTTTTCCCAAGAAAACATGAGATGAAAAGCACATAGTAGGTACTTGTACTGCCTGCTTAAATGAATTGTGATTATATTTATGTTAAGCCCAGATGAAGAAGAATATTTTTTTTAATCTCTGAAAACACTAACCAAATCTAGCTTCATATTTTTCAGAGCTGTATGACACCTTCAGCCAAAAAGGCTGCTCTTGGTGAAACTTAGTACATATACTGATCACCATATTTTGACTGTGTAACAATGTGATTTATATAAATATTTGCAGTGCTAAAAAATATTAAAACAAAAGTAAACTGGGTTAGTTTTACCTGAGGAAGGTCTAAAAATTTCTGAACCATTCTGTTGTCCTTCTTGGAGACAAGTTAGCAAGCATCTGATGGCATTGGTGCTGTTGAAGGATGTCCTTGGCTCCTGCTAAGTGCCTTTTCAGTACTAAGTAGGCAACTCACACTAAGTTATAAAAAGATTAAACACTATCAGTCTTTATTATTGTTTGAAAAAATGGTGAGATGTTTTAAAATAGATTGTTTATGTCATTTTGATGATTATAGTTTTCCAATTTATAGTCATGCTTTTTAAACTTTCATAAGCTTTTTTAGTTACTGTAGTTCAGCTATATGTTATAAAAACTGTTTGTGGGTTTAATAGAAAGTCTCTTTTCCGCAGGATGAATGTGGCCAGTTTCCATATGACGCAAACATCCAGATACACTGGGTGTCCTTCCTAGACGGGCGCCAGAGAGTTTTGCTTTTCACTGATGATGTGGCCTTGGTTTCCAAAGCACTGCAGGCAGAAGAAATGGAGCAGGCTGACCATGAAATCACCTTTTCTCTTCATAGTCTTGGGCTTTCACTGGTTAACAATGAAAAGAAGCAAGAAGTTTCATATGTTGGGATAACCAGGTATGAAAGAAGGAAGATAAGGCAGAAATCATGAAAAGACATTGAGATCACTTTTTAAAAGTGATGGGACCAGTTATTTTTGCTGGTTCTGCTTACACCTGTATAAGAAAAATATTTGAATTTATTTATTTTGGTTTTCCTAATTATGCTAACTTTGGTAAAAGACTGGTTTTTTGGAGGCTGATGGTTGGAATGGTTAACATGTGACCATGTATAACCAGCATAGAATCTACTGATATTTATATGTTTAGTAAAGTAAAAAATTGAATAGACCATATATATATAATGTATTTTGTATAACACCTGACAGATTTTCCTTCCTTCCTTCCTTCCTTCCTTCCTTCCTTCCTTCCTTCCTTCCTTCCTTCCTTCCTTCCTTCCTTCCTTCCTTCCTTCCTTCCTTCCTTCCTTCCTTCCTTTTAATTGATTTGAGAGAGAGAGGGAAGGGCGAGAGGGAGAGAGAGATAGGAACATCAATGAGAGAGAACATCATTTGGCCGCCTCCTGCATGTCCCCACTGGGGATTGGGCCCATAACCTGGGCATGTGCCCTGACTGGGAATCGAAATGGCGACCTCTTGGTACATGGGTTGAAGCTGAACCACTGAGCCACACCGGCCGGGTCTCAGGATATATTTTCGCATTTATCTTCAGATAGAGCGGGAGGGAAAGAGGGAGGAAGAGAAAGAGAGAGAAACATTGATGTGAGAGAGACACATCGATTGGTTACCACCCACACGACCCCAACCGGGGCCAGGGACAAACTGCAACCGAGGTATGTGCCCTTAGCGGAAATTGAACCTGGGGCTTCCTGGTCTGTGGGATGACACACTAATTGCTGAGTCATACCGGCCAGGGCTAAGATGCCTTGTTTACGTTGAGATGCTCTTTGTATTGTGAATTGTATGAGTTTCGACAAATGTGTAACATGTATCCACCATTACTGTATCATATAGAATAGTTTCACTACCCTAAAAATCACCTGTGCTCTACATGTTCACCTTTCCCTCTTTTCCCCTGAACCACTGATCTTTTTACTATTTCCAGAGTTTTGCCTTTTCCAAAATGTTGTATCATTGGAATCATAGGGTTTATAGCCTTTTCAAGTAGGCTTCTTTCACCTAACATTTTATTTTTATCACTGAATAATGTTCCATATCTGGATGTGCCATAAGTTATTTATCCATTCACTGACTGAAAGACAATCTTGGTTGCTTTCAAGTTTTGGCAATTATTAATTAAGTTACAATAAACATTCATGTGCATGCAAGTTTTTGTGTAGATGTATGTTTTCAGCTCATTTGGGTAAATATAAAGGAGCATGATTGATGAATCATAAAGTAAGAGTGTATTTAGTTTTATAAGAAACTGCCAAATTATTTTCTAAAGTGGCGGCACTAATTTTTCATTCCCACTAGAAATGAATGAGATTTCCTGATGCTCCACATCCTTGTCAGCATTTGTTGTTGTCTATGTTCCAGATTTTGGCTATTCTAATAGGTGTGTAGTGCCATCTTGGCATTTTGATTTGCAGTTCCCTAACTGCATATGATGTTGAGCATCTTTTTATACATGTAATTGCCATCTGAATATTTTCTTTGGTAAAGTTCAGATCTTTTGCCCGATTTTGAATTTTACATTTTGTTATTGAGTTTTAAGAATCCTTTGTATATTTTATGTGCCAGACCATTTATTAAAAAGACTCCTTTCTTTATTGAATTACCTTTGCTCCTTTTTAAAGATCAGTTGACTATATTTGTTTGGGCCTGTTTCTAGACTCTAATCTGTTCTCTTGATCTTGGTCTATTCTTTTATCAGTACCACACTGTCTTGATTTCTGTAGTGTTATAGTAATCTTGTAGTCAGGAAGTGTCTGTCCTCCGAAGCTACTTCTCCTTCAATGTTGTATTGGCTATTTTGAGTCTTCTGCCTTTCCATATAAATTGTAGATCAGTTTGTTGATATCCACAAAATAATTAGCTGGGATTTTGGTTGGGATTGCATTATATCTATAGATCAACTTGGTATCTTAGCAATACTAAGTCTTCATATCCATGTACACGAATATTTCTATTTATGTACATCTTTGATCTCTTTCAGCAGACTTTTATAGGTTTCCTCATATTGATCTTGTAAAAATTTGTTAAATTTTGTTTGTACTTAAGTATTTAATTTCTTTGGTACTAATGTACATATTATTGTGTTTTTTATATAAATTCCAGTTGTTCATTGCTGGTATATAAGAAAGCAGTTAACTTTTGTATATAACCTTGTATCTTGAAACTTATTAGTTGCAGGAGTTTTTGGTTGATTCTTTGGGATTTTTCTACATTTTTTTTTATGTTATTTGAGAACAAAGACAGCTTTATTTCTTCCTTCCCAGTCTGTATCTTTTACTTTATTTTCTTGTCTTACCGCATTACCTAGAATTTCCTGCAGGGTGCTGAATAGGAGTGTTGAGAGTGGACATATTTGCTTTGTTCTTAGCAAGAAAGCATCTAGTTTCTCATCATTAAGTATGATGTTAACTGTAGATTTTTTATAGATCTTCTTTGTCAACTAGAGGAAGTTCCTCTCACTCCCTAGTTTACTATAGTTTTTACCATAAATTGGTGTTGGATTTTCTAATTTATAATAGAGATTTTATTTATTACTTTCAATGAATTTTTCCTCTAAACACATTATATAGTGAGGACATTTTTAACACTATCATTGCCTAGTCAACACAAACAAGCTATGTAGATTAAAATATAATGGAATTATTTTATCATTGTGCAAACAGTATAATCAGGAAAGTAGGGCCCATGGGCCAAACTAACCTGCCACCTCTTTTTGTACAGCTCTTGATCTAAGAATGATTTTTTATATTTTTAGATGGTTGAATAAAATAAAAAGAAAAATATTATTTTGTAACGTGAAAATTATGTGAAATTCAAAGTTCTTGCCCCTAAGTAAAGCTTTTTTAGAACAAGCCTTGCTTATTCTTTTAGATGTCTGTCTGTTTTTGCACTGCTGCTCAGTGTACAATAGATGTCAGTGATGTAGTAGAACTTGAGTGTTTGAGTGCCACACATATAGTTTACACAGTAGTTAACCTCATATCTGCAGTTTAGCTTTCCGTGGTTTCAGTTACCAGTGGTTAACTGCAGTCCAAAACATATGAAATGGAAAATTCCAGAAATAAACTATTCATAAGTTTTAAATTCCACATCATTCTGAGTAGCTTGTTGAAATCTCTTGCTGTACTGTTCCATCTTATTAGGACATGAAACATTCCTTCATCAAGCAGGGCCATTGAGATGTTTTCTGCCAAGGGCCTTTTATATATTTATAACACACTCGTGGGCCATACAAAATTATCAACTTAAAAACTGGACTGCTGCCCTGGCCGGTTTGGCTCAGCAGTTAGAGCATCGGCCTGCAGTCCAGAGAGACCCGGGTTCGGTTCCCACTAAGGGCATGTACCTTGGTTGCAGTTTGTCCCCAGCCCTGGTTGGGTCGTGTGGGTGGCAACCACTTGAGTGTCCCTTTCACGTCGATGTTTCTCTCTCTCGTTCTTCCTCTCTCTCCCTCCCACTGTATCTGAACAAAAAAACGAAAAAATGTAAAAAAAAATTGGCTTGCTGCCCTGGCCGGTTTGCTCAGCGGTTAGAGCGTCAGCCTGCAGTCCAGAGAGATCTGGGTTTGGTTCCCGCTAAGGGCATGTACCTCGGTTGTAGTTTGTCCCCGGCCCAGGTTACATTGTGCGGGTGGCAGCCACTCTATATGTACCTTTCCTGTCGATGTTTCTCTCTCTCTCTCTTCCTCTCTCTCTCTCCTGCTCTATCTGAACAAACAAAACAAAAAAAAAAAAGGAAAAAATGTCCTCTGGTGAGGATAAAAAATAAAATTGGCCTTCTGTACTTGGTCAAGCATTTAATCAACTCACCCCTACTGTGATGGCTGGAATTGCTTCTCTGGCGAGGCTGTGATGTTAGCTGGTATTGGTGATGCTGCTACTTGCAACTGCTTTTCCAGCTTTGTGTCGGTCAGTGTGGAGCGCAGTCAACTCTTTTCGATGGTAACTTGAAAAGAACTGCTTGAAATAGTAAGTTGTTCCAAACACAGATGCATATTTCAGTGCATGTCTCCTCAAAGTGGGAAATTCATCATTGTTTATGTAGCGTTTATAGAACTCAAGCAGTGGGAGGTTGTACCTAGATTTCAGCTCATCATTGCTTTGCAGCTGAATGATTTCCTTTTCTAGGTTATTAGGCACATCAACTGGTTCCACATTGAATGGTGTAGCAAACATGTTTAGTTCCATTTGTTTACTTTTCATGTCCTTGAATCTTGCATTAAATGCCTCAATTAGTTTTGCATATTCACCAGCATATTCAAGTGTCCTAGAAGGCTTTTGTCCTTCTAGAGTAGGGAAATGCACTGTGTTATTCCTTTCAAGTTGTACTTTCCACAGCCTTAATTTAGCTTCAAATGATTTCATGTTTGTTTGAAAGCAGGGACATAAGAAGCTGGTTGGGGCCCTGCAGCTTGACATTCATCTCTGAGAAGTACTTGGTAATATCCACCAGGAACGCTAAATCACACAGCCACTTGCTGTCATTGAGTTCCCTGACAGGTTTTCCCTTCATCTCCATGAACTGCTTGACTTCATCCCACAGTTTATAAAACCTCATGAGCACATTCCTACAAGTCAGCCACCACACTTCACAGTGATAAACAAGATCACTGTATTCGGATCATTCAGTAACTCCTTCAACTGGAAGCTGTTAAACCCTCTGCTTTTCACAAAATATATGCATGACACTACTGTTGACATCACATTGTTGAGTCTTAATGACTGTGCACAGAGACTTTCTTGGTGTATGATGCAGTGGCATATAATTAAATCACTTGGATCAAGACTGAGACAATTCAGTTCTTTCTTGACAAATGTAATTAACCCCTTTTGTGAGCCAACCATGGTGTGGGGCTCCTTCTGTAGTAAGGCCACCTAACTTTTCAAATGTTAGCTCAAGTCTTTGATAAAACAAGTCTCTCAAACAAGTCTTCACCTCTTGTAGTGCTATGCATGGCTTCCATTGATAGCAGTTCCTCTCGCGAGTCAAACTGCAGTTATCCCAGGAATGAAAACAGCCAGTTGGGCAGGATTTGTTACATCCATTGTCTCATCACAAGCCAGAGAGAAAAATTAGAAATCTGCAGAATCTTTCATTGTTTTTTCAGTATCTTATGCGAAATTAGTAATGGGATCTGAGATGGTTCTCCAAGACAAACTAGCACTCTGAAACAATTTCACTGTGTCTGGTGCTAACAGCTCCGCAGCAGCCACCACGCGCTCTCACAGACTCTCCCTCTACATGAGGCCTCGGCTTCTTTGCAGTTAGCTCCCTCACTACATAACTCGTCTGAATAACGTCCTCTCTGTCACAAAGAGGCCTAGTGAAAGCGGCTTGTTGTGGTTCCGATCTCCACCGAAGAACATTGATTTTATCCAGACGCATTTGGCCTCCCAATTCATTGAGTTTAACATGTTTCGAGCTGTAGTGACCCTCCAGATTGACTTTTTTCATTACTGCTAATGCATCGCCACAAACTAGGCACACAGGTTTGCCTTTGATTTCAACAACAACAAAAATAATCATATGTCCATTTCTCTTGGAACGATCCACACTCTGCATCAACTTTTCTTTGTAGTTGCCATTTGTAGGATGTCACACCACTTAAGTTTTAATAACTGTCCAGTGTGTGTGTCACCAGTGATGCTATTATTTTGCTTTGATCACTGTTCTAATCCTTCACCTTGGATTTGGAACATATCCAACATTTGTATCATCGACTCTTAAGGGCTTTTCTGTGTACTGTAATTTCCTTAATCTTCCTCTGAGATTCAGTTTTTGCGTGGATTGTTGATCATGGACGTGTGGATAAAGTTTGGATTAGAGTTATCGTCATCAGTCATTGGAAGCAAGGTCATCAGTGTTGTGAGGAGTGATCTCATTGCATCTTCTCCCATCATCACTGGATCACTATAGCTTTGCCACAGTGTGTTCACCATAGTGTGTTAACACTTTTGGCACTTACTGTCCTCTGAGTCACCGCAGTATAAGCAGATAGGCCTCAGGCAGCCAACAAGAAGCATATGTGTCTGTCTTGTCATGTACTCGTATGTGTTCTGTCTATCCCATAACGGCTGTTCCTTGCTCGTCCCTCAAAATGCATCTTATTATTATGATTCACTTAATATAAATTTATGTTGCTATGAAAAAAGCTCCTAGATTTGTTAAATTTTGAGTCCTGCCCGTGGTTGCCTGGGCAGGGCCAGAACAAATGATTTCGCGGCCTGGATGTCATTTCTAAACTAGGCATATGTCACAATATAGCTAACTCTCAGGAAAGCAATGGCCAGAAAAATTAGAAAATTTAAGACTAAATATCTAATCATAGCAGATTTTCTTTAGGGGGAAAAAAAAGAGGTTGCAACCAAAGTTAGTTTCCGAATGACTCATTTGTTAGTCAAGCAAGGAAAGCCTTTTACCATGGTGAGTTAATTGAATACTACGAGGTTGTAACAGCTGAAGCAATGTATCCAGAGAAAATAAACTTTGGACCATTAGCCTTTTGGTGAGAACAGTTGTTAGAAGAATCGAGGACATTCAGAACACCATCAATGGTCAATTTAAAAACAAGGACGGTTATTTTGAGTTGTTTTCCTTGTTTCTTGATGAGTCTACGGATGCTACCAATACTGCTCAGTTGTATACATATTTGAGAAGGCAGCGCTGAGTTTGAAGTGACTGAAGAATTCGCCTCTGTGAATAGTTGGCATAGCACAAACATGTGAGAATATTTTCAAACAAGTTGAAGAAATATTTGTTACAACCTGAAGTAGAATTTTTAAAGATATATTACAAGTGATGATGGAAAAAATATGTGTGGAACAGAAAATGATGTAGTTGGACAGATTCACAAAGCTTGTGAAAATGTAGTGTTTAAAGCCTATGGTTATTCATTTTATTGTTCATCAGCAGGGACTTTGTGGAAAATATTTGAATCAAATCAGTAGTGTCAAATAGTGAACTTCATCCACTCTTGTGGGCTTATCCATCATTAGTTCTGTGAATTTTTGTTAGAAATACAAGCTGAATATCCTGACTTGTTTTACCACACAGTAGTTTGATGGCTTAACAGTAATGCTTTTTATTGAATTCTTTGAGTTCTGGGCCAAGATTAAAACTTTTCTAAATGAAAAGAAGCACCCTCAACCACTATTATTGAAGACTGAATGGCTTTGGAAATTAGCTTTGCTGCAGAATTGATAAGGAATTCAACCTAAATGTAGAAGACAAAACATTGTTTATATACAAAATTTGTATTTATCAGTAAATTCATTTCAATGACAACTAACATTTGAATCACAGGTAAAGTCAGGCCGTTCTACATACTTACTTCCTGTGCTGCTCAGAGTGGAAACAAGAAATGAGATCTCCATTCCCACACAAGTTTGGAGTGGATATTTTATGACCTGCAGCTACAGTCCAGCAACATTTTTTTTCTGACTTCAATGCAAGTGCAAAGGAAGTTTCCACATTTCATACTCCACTTAGCTGTGTAATAGAAGAGCATTTGCCTAACCTTCAATTGGAAGTGATGGATCTGTAATGTACTGACATGCTTAAAGGCAACTATCAAGAGAGGAATGTAATAGAGTAGAAAATAGAATTTTATAAATGCATTTCAAGCAATACATTTACTCAATTAAAATAATATTCTCATATCTCATAATATCAGTATTTTGGTAGTACCAATTTGTGTGAAAGGACAGTTTAAAAAATGCTCATTACAGATCAGCATGAACAGATGAACATATGCAATAAATTTTGATAACAGGGAACACTAATTTGGAGCCCTAAGTGAGTGAAATGTCACCCCAAAAGTAAGGTGTAAAAAAATTTTTTTTGAACTATGTATTGTGATGGATTCTAACTAGACTTTGGTGATCATTTCACAGTATATACAAATATCAAATCACTAGATTATGTTCCTGAAACTAATTTGTTTTATGTCAATTATACTTTTTTTTTTTATCCTCACCTGAGGACATTTTTCCATTTTTTGGTTCAGATAGAGCGGGAGAGAGAGAGGAAGAGAGAGAGAGAGAAACATCGATGTGAAAGGGACACATCGAGTGGCTGCCACCCCACGACCAACCAGGGCCGGGGACAAACTGCAACCGAGGTACATGCCCTTAGCGGGAACCGAACCCGGGTCTCTCTGGACCGCAGGCCGACGCTCTAACCGCTGAGCCAAACCGGCCAGGGCTTATGTCAATTATACTTTAATAAAAAATTAAAAATTTTTTTCTCATTTTTATTAGACTTGTGTTTTTAAAAATTATATGCAATTGTTACTTTTATATTTTGAATTTCATCAAAAAAAATTTGTAGAAGATGTTTTCCTCTCTCTTGTTATTTAAGTTACCTACTTTAATAACTTTAATTTTGTCTTAGCCCACAGTGCCTAAAATATTTACTATATGATACTTACATAAATGTTGCCAGTTCTTCAATTGATTGATGTCAACTTGTGATAGAAAAATATTTTCCACTTCCCCTTTCTCTTACCTTCCTTTATAACACAGGTATATTCTGGTGTTTATAAAATCTCTTGTATAAATATAATTTTCATAGAAGATTTATAGTTGCAATAATTTCGAGTTGAATGACAGTTCCACAAACCGAAATATGTATTCGTAATTTAATTTTCTTTATGCATTATTTTAGTTCTGGTGTTGTTTGGGAGATGAAACCAAAACAGAAATGGAAGCCTTTTAGTCAGAAGCACATAATGTTACTGGAACAATCCTATAAGAAATATCAAGTAGCAAGAGAACATGGCTGGATTAAACTAGACAATAATTTTGAGGTATATCAGAATATTTTGTTTTTGTCTTTATATATGTATTTTGTTGTTGATGATGGTAGTAAGTAGTATTTTACTGTCCAAGTAAAAATGTGTATGTAGAAGCTAATTTATTAGTAAATAAACTTATTTATTAGTTAGACTGGCATGACATGACTAATATTTAGTACATTTTTATTAGTACATTTTTAATTAAAATATATTGTTATTAAATCAAATACTATGCTACATTTTTATAATTTCTTCTATTTACAAGGCTGATAGTTTCATGGAATTTGTTTTGTTTTCAGTAAGATTATGGAGAAATTAAGATTGCTTGAAATTTTAAAAAATATTTTGAATACCAGTTTGTATTGCCTAATAAAGACTGCACAATTATGTATTTTAATGATGGAAAATCTGTAGAAAACTTTCTCAATTAAATTCATTAAATGTGAATGATAGTTGGACATGGGTAGCTGTTCACAAAGCAGTGTTGACTCTGAAAGTTACTTTTGCTCCAAGAAGATCCCAGAATCTTGACTGCGATCTAGCTTGTTCTGGTTCAGTCGTATAGTTTTGGTTACTCTTTATCTTTGATATCGATTGTTGAGTTTGCATTGGTAACAAGATATGCTTCTCACTCCTACCATCTTCTTCATAAATGTCAGCCACATGCAAATGAAAATATAAAAAACAACTGTACAATTAACTATTTATTTTTTAATCCTCACCTGAGGATATTTCCCTTTTTATCTTTAGATGGGGAGGGAGAGAGAGGGAAAGAGGGAGAAAAATCAACATGAGAGGGACACATCTACTGGTTGCCTCCCGCACGACCCTGACCAGGGCTGGGGAGGAACCACAACTGAGGTATGTGCCCTTGACTGGAATCGAACCCATGACTCTTTGGTCCTTGGGCCGATGTTCTAATTGTTGAGCAAAACCAGCTAGGGCAAAAAACAACTGTACAATTAATGTCAGGTATAAATAAGCTATAAACTATTAATTGTTTAACTTTCTTAAAACAAAATTTAAAAATTATCTAGGATTTTCCATTACTATTGATGTTTTTTTAAAAATATAAAGCATGGCTTATTTTCTTTCAGTACAGTTTATGTAATTGAAAAGTTCCCCAGTTTTTTTTTTCTTGTTTTCCTCATAACTTTGGTAGAAAAGTGATGATTCTGCTTCAAACAACTCAACTGTATTTTACCTTAGGTAGATATTTTGGTGATGGCAGAGATTAAGATATTTTTCCCTTTTAATTTGAGTATAAATGAATATTTAAAGTGGGTTATAGTGCTGATTCCCGCTCATCACAAACACGTGGTTTTTTCCCCCTTTCTTTTCCAGGTCAATTTTGACAAAGTTCCAATGGAAATGCGCCTCCCTATTCGGTGCCCTATAAAACGAGATTTTTTATCAGGAATTCAAATTGAATTTAAGCAGTCTCCTCACCAGAGAAGTTTGAGAGCCAGGTTGTATTGGCTTCAGGTACCGCTGTCATCTTCAATTCAATACCTATACAGACAGTTTCCAATTTACAATGGTTTGAGTTACAATTTCTCGACTCTACAATTGTGTGAAAGCAATAAGCATTCAGTAGAAACTGTACTTTGAATTTTGAATTCTGATATTTTCCCACACTAGCGATATGCAATACAGTACTTGCCTGATGCTGGGTAGAGGCAGAAAGCCACATCTCCCAGTCACATGATCACGAGGGTAACAGTTGATACCCTACATTGTAGTACTAAACAAATAAATGCATTTAAATTTACAGTATTTATCAGGATGTAACCCTGGAACCCCATCATAAGTGAAGGAGCATTTGTATCTAATCACTTTGGGAATCTTGGGGGTGAAAGTGTTTTTACAAAGTTCTAGCAAGCATTGTAATGGATGTCTTTCTTTTTGTTTGCATTTTTATTCTCCTTCTCTCAAATATCCTATAGTTTCAACATACTTACCATTGAAGTCCAAAGAGCTTGTCACTGTTGAGACTATTTAATTTAACCAGTTAGCCTGCAAAAGTGTTTCCTTGCACTAAAATTGTTATTTTTAAATACTTATTTTGTTATTCTACATGAGAATGACAGGGCTTTATTGACGGTTGTTTGGGCTGCTTTTTTGCTTGTTTCTGTCTTCCTTCCTTCCCTCTCTTTTTTACCCCTTCCTTTTAACTGCTAAATATTATTTAGGACATTTTTATTCTTTTTCTTCTTTCTGCCTGTCCTTTGATATCATATCCAGTCTCCATTTACATTTTATTTAAATTATACATATATAAAATCTCACATGACCCATAGGTACAAGTATTTCCATTAATGTTATACATACTGAGCCATCTTAATGCAATGTATACTCCTTTATATAATAAAGCCTGCCCTTGTAGAGATATATAAGAATTTTAGATTTAAAGTGACACTTCTAATAGTACCACATATATCTACAGATACTTAATTTTGATGAAATTAGTGACATCTTCTGTAAGATTGTTTCTGAAACTAAAAGTTTAAATTATTTTAAGTCCTGCTGAGTTAGTTTTCTTTTCTTTTATTTTTTTTCAGGTTGATAATCAGTTACCAGGTACAATGTTCCCTGTTGTCTTTCATCCCGTGGCCCCTCCAAGATCTATTGCTTTGGATTCAGGTAAAAAACAAAAAAAAACCACCAAAAATTAGGTTGAGACATACTCTATTTATAAAACTTAAGTAAATATTATTTTTACCTAATATAAAGCTTGATTGCCTTTTTCTTGTTTTCTTTTTTCTTCTTAGAACCTAAACCTTTCATTGATGTGAGTGTCATCACAAGATTTAATGAGTATAGTAAAGTTTTACAGTTCAAGTAAGTAAATATTCTTCTATCTAAAGGAATTTATTTATTTTATCTTTACTGTTGAAAGTATTACAGATAGCCCCCCTATTTCCCCATTGATCCCCTCCTCTCCACTTCCACTCTCCTCCTGCCCTCCCCACACTATTTTCTGTGTCTACTGATTATGCAAATATGCATAGAAGTTTTTTAGTTTATTTCTTCCCATCCCCCCAATCCCTCTATCTAAAGGAATTTAAAATGAGAATCTACATTGAAAATAAATTTTATTCCTTTGAAAAGTAGCTTCTATATAAAAATTATTTTCTACCTGAACATATTTTGGTCAACTAATTTTCTATGTTGAAACTTATTTTAATAATAGCCTCTATATATTTTAAAGTATGTAGTTCCCTCAAGCACCTTCTCTACTTTGCAACTCAATTAGTACATAAAATAGTGAAATATAAATAACATATGTATTTGTGAGATGTATTCTTTAAAGCAGTTGCTGTGGACTCTAAAAAAGTGGATAATACATGCTATATCATCTAGTTATATTTGTCTCTTCTGTAATGTGATAAATGTGGGATTTGGGACTTTAAATGCTAAGTGTCCCTTTTAGTGAAATTAAAAATTTTTTTTTTCTTTATTGATTTTAGAGAGAGAGGAAGGGAGAGGAAAAGAGAGAGAAACATTGGTGAGGGAGAACATCGATTGGCCGCCTCCTGCAGGCCCCCAACTGGCGTCAGGCTCACAACCTGGGCATGTGCCCTTACTGGGAATCGAACTGGTGACCTCCTGGTGCACACCAGCCAGGCCCCTTCAGTGAAATTTTTAATGAAAAAAGAAAAAAATCTCAGTCTAAGTAGACTTTGATCTTGTTAACATAACACTTTTGAAGAGATGAAGAAACAAGATTTAACTATGGCTTTTGGCTAAAATCAAACTTTGAACATTGAAAATTACTAGATTTGATAGAAACCCTTTTTCATTAAAAAATTTTTTTTCCTTAGGTATTTTATGGTCCTCATTCAGGAAATGGCCGTAAAAGTTGATCAGGGTTTTCTGGGAGCTATAATGGCACTCTTCACCCCAGCAACTGACCCTGAAACCGAAAGAAAACGGGTACAATTTTTATTTCTTGGGAAAATTATAAAATATTAAAAATTAAATCAGCTATTCTTTGAAATAGCTTTAATGGAGAAAATAATTAAAACAGAAAAATCTTTATTTAATTTTTTTCAGACAAAGTTAATCCAGCAAGATATTGATGCTCTAAATACAGAATTAATGGAGACTTCAATGACTGATATGTCAGTTCTTAGTTTCTTTGAACATTTCCATATTTCTCCTGTTAAGGTTTGTCATAATTATTATTTTGAAAATTTGTCAGAATTGTTGTAGAACTTTTAAAGGGTCTGTGTACAAATGTGGGTTTTAATTTATTACATCAAATATTTGGTGGGAATTTGTTTGATAAATAAGTTCTCTGTAACATGTACAACTATAATTCCCACAGAGAAACCACCAGAGCATGTTTTGTAGTCTTGAATTAATAACCCCTTTATTCAAGGAAGAAGCTGACAAAAGCATTTCTTAATTAAACAAAGAAGTGTTCACCAACATTTAATGTTTTGGTTGCACTTTGTAGCTACTATCACTGTCTAAACACAAAGCTATAATGGGTACCCTCACCAGAATGTAAAAATGCTGAAGTAGGTATTATACTGTCGATGTGGTGTTTTTCAACCTTCCAACATTTGATTGTAACTAAGGGAGTAGAAAATTGGATACCTTTCACTTGCCTGATTCTGTACTTTATGAACCCATTTCCTTTTCTTCTTTTGTTGTTCTTTTTAGGTTTTATAGGGGAAGGTGACTGCTCAGGAAATTCACAAATGCTATCAACCATAATGCTCTAAACTTGTGTAATGGGCCAGATTAACAATTAAGCAACTCTAAAATATTGATGATCCATTACATTCTCAAAAACTGTTCACAGAACATTATTTTCAGTTGCATTCACCAATCCATTTACCCAAGTGAGGGATTTATAAAATGGAATCATTTTAAATTGATGTATTAGTTTGGTGATATCAGATATAGCCAGTGTTAAGTTTAAAATCGATATTGTTTTATGTGGTAGTTCTTACACAATTTCTTTTTCATTAAGTAAAATAAGTTATTTATGAGATTGAACAATACCTTCAAGAAATATTTATTGAATATTTGCTATCAAAGTTGCTGTGGTAGGTATAAAGTGACTTCATGGAGTTTATAATTTAGGGGGTATTAAAGATTGATAATTCATGTTTATAGGCACACTGAGAATTGTGCCATGAAGCTGAATAATTAAGATCATAAGCCATAGTTATTTCCTTATTCCATGGCCACTTTGCCCTAGAGAAACTCTATCCACCTAAGCTTACCTTTCCTGGATCCCAACAGTCTTGACTCAACAGATGGACAAAAGTCCATACCAAAGGAAAAAAACAACAACCAGGCTTTTTTGGCCTAACCCCAAGTCTGCTCTAGTGAGCTCTATCTTGGTTAGGTAGAAGGCCTAGGGAATGGCAGAATAAGAAAAAGAATCATCTGTTCTATTTAGACAGGTCTTAATTTGAACTTTGTTTTCTGGTACTGTTGCACTAATGATACAGCTCACAGTAGAATAAATGGGCAAGTCTCTTTTAGTACTGAGTGGAAGGGCCTGTGGAAGCTGAAAACATTATTACTCTTTTAAAAATGCATTTAGCAACTTGTCATTTATAATTGTAACAATTGTTATAGTTCACTGTTGCCTAAGCTCTTCACCTTAATTGGATTAAAGTAAATGATTATCCATTCCTTTCACTGGTGGAATTCTGGTGTGCCATTTTGACATGTTTTTCTTCTTAAAATGATTATGCTATTTTTTTTTGGGGCTCCTCCATAAAAACACAATAGTATTTATACATTTTGAATAAGATTATAGCTCTAAATTTGGAACAGAACAATTTGAATTTAAAACAACATGAGAATCAGGTGGGAATGAGCTATTATTTTGTGATAATTGTATACAGAGTAACAAAAAGTAGCTTTCTTTAGGACTAATGAAAGATACAACATTTATTTATATCTAGAAGATCTGGTTCCTATGTATGTAAATTTTTTGGTTTTGTTTTTAGCTTTCATTTATTGAACATTATTTTTATTTTAGTTGCATTTGAGTCTGTCTTTGGGTTCTGGAGATGAAGAATCAGACAAAGGAAAACAGGAAATGATTGCAATTAATTCCATCAATCTGCTATTGAAAAGCATAGGTGCTACTCTGACTGATGTGGATGACCTTATATTCAAGTAAGATTTATGTTAAAGTACATTGGGAGATTTTTGTACCAAAGTTATGTTTCTGAATATCAATATTCTTTATTTGTGCTAGAATGCTAGCTTAGAAAAATGGTAATTCTTAACTACCTATACTTGAAGAATTTGGTCCCTTTCTAATTATTCTTTTTTTTTTTTCTCATAAAGATAAGATAAAGAATCTTATGTTTTCTTCAGTTACTAATATCTTGATAATACATTAATGTATAAGAAAAACTGAGTTATCTTAGTATATTATATATTGATCATGTCTTAAAACAATTATATTTAGAAATATGTAGCTACAGGGTGAGAGTTCAGTATAATCATAAGGCAAATTATAGATAATAACTCCTTACTACATCTAATATTATAATACTTAATGTGTGCCAGAGACATATATATTCAATGAATGTTTATCGAATTGAGTATTAATCTATGGTATTGGAACAAGTAGTTATCTTAGAGAAAAAAACATAAGTTATATCATTTCTACCTTACTTTTATACTATCAAATTTCACAGGACTCAACTAACTAAATATTAAGTTCAAATCGAAAAGACTAAGAAAAAATAGAAGTTAATTGCTATCAGGTCTCTGAATAAAGAAAGTCTAAGTTTAAAAGCAATGGAAACACTTTATAACAAAATCAGTGAAAGCAATTAAAAAATAAAGAATTGGGAAAATATAATGACAGATATGCAAAAAAGATTAAGAGTCTTAATATTTAACATTGATGAGAAAAAGGTAAAGATTCCATGCCATATTGCCAGGGGACAATAAGAGATAACTCACAAAGGAAGATGACAGTGGCTAATAGAGATCTATTCCATTTTATTATTTATCAAAGAATATATGAAAATTAAATTATCAAAGATTTCAAAATATGAGCAATTCTAGTACTAAAAGGTAAGTCTGAGAAAGGGTACCTTTAAAAAAATTATTTGTAAGAGTGGAAAGGGATATATATCAAGAGTCTTAAATAGTTTTAGTCTTTCACCCAGTAATTTTTTTTCGGGAAATTCTGTCAAAAAAAAATTCAATCAAAGAATTATCTTCAAAATACATTTGGCAACATTAATTATCATGCCAAAATTTGAAAATGTTTGACAGTAGAAGAGTTGTTATGACACTTTGCACAAAATGGTTACATAGAATTTTAAATAACAAATATTTATTCACAATGTTAAGTGTCAAAAATGCACACAAAATTTAAACATTTTAAAAGTGCATAGAAGAAAAAAGAAAGGCTTCAAAGTGGTAATCATGAGAAGAAAAATCTTAAAAATCTACTGTATGATAGGATTTTGGTTGACTTTTTAAACCTTTTTATTCTTCATATATTTATGAAAGACTTGTACAAGAATGTACTATTTAAATACTAATTTTGTTACCATATTAAGATCTCAAACATATATGTGACAGATGTACAAATCTAATTGTGAAAGAATTAACAATGATAAATTTATTGAAATTTTAATTCTTTTTTCAGAATATAATCTTAATACTTTTGAATCTTTATTTCTTCTCCCAGACTTGCTTATTATGAAATTCGATATCAGTTTTACAAAAGAGATCAGCTCATGTGGAGTGTTGTTAGACATTACAGCGAACAGGTAATTTTCTATTAGAATATCTCATAAGGAATATGCTTCATAAAATATCAAAACAAAACATTTGTATGTGATTGTTCGGTATGTAGTGATGTTTATCTAATTTGCCTCAATTTGCAATCTCATTACTTAGTAGTTTTCTTGAATGATTAATTTCCATTTCTTTTAGTTCTTTTCCCTTATATATACCTTTTAAAAAATTTCTTCCAGTATCTTTTTCCCTTTGCAATTATATGTTTACTCACTTTGGGAAAGAATAGTGATTTAGGAGTCATAACACTTTATTTCTTCAATGACTACAGTTTCTAAGCATAGTCTAGTAGCACTGTGAGAGGAATTCTATGCCAGGTGCCTTCTCATGCATCTGCTGCTCTGTGGTTTAGTTTGTATGCACAGAGACGTAGTAATAGTTTCAGGGCACTGGGGCACCATTGCTATACCATGGTACTCCAGGGTGACATTCTCCTTCCTTCTGCTGGAAGGTACTTTCTCCTGTGGTATGTAGAGACATTATAGTTAATAAATGTTCAAATAAGTATATATTTTTATTTTGTTTTCTTTTGATTATTATTTCCTATCTAGTTTCATAGTAATAGTAACAATAACAATATTAAAATTAAGTAACAATTACTGAATTATATATTCATTTAATATGCATACTAGTCCAAGTTAGGTAAAATACAGCTCCCATTTTAAAGATGAGAAGTCTGAGGCCTATAGGGACTCAGTGATTTGTCCAAAGTTATATAACTGCTAAATGGTAGAGTATGCCTCAAGCCTAGTTCTATCTAATTTGAAAGCCCCATGTAAAGTACTGTCATGTTACCTGGCACATTGTGAAAAAATTAATAAACAGTGCTGGCTCTTCTGCATAGCTTTCCTTTAACAACCAAATTTAATCAGTACTCCTCCTTTTTCATATTGTATGATAATGTTTCTCTCAACAGTTGTAAGGACTGAGGTCCCCTCTTTTTTTTAGTTCTTGAAACAGATGTATGTCCTTGTATTGGGCTTGGATGTGCTTGGAAACCCATTCGGACTACTTAGAGGTCTGTCTGAAGGAGTTGAAGCTTTGTTCTATGAACCCTTCCAGGTATCGGTCTTTTATTTATTTTAAGTATAGTTACAGAAAAATAAATGTTCTGTTTCTTTAATGACAAATTGTATTTTCACTGTATCTGGGAACTGAATAATATTCAGATAACAAAAATAAAACAGAAAGCAGCAAACAAACAAAAATTCATAGATACAGTATGGTGGTTACCAGAGGGAAAGGAGGGTGGGGAAGGTGGAAGAGGATAAAGGGGGTCAAATATATGGTGACAGAAGAAGACTTAACTTTGGGTGGTGAAAGCACAATAATGCAATATACAGATGATGTATTATAGAATTGTACACTTGAAACCTGTATAATCTTATTAACCACTGTCATCCCAATTGGTTAAATAAAATATAAAAGTATATATCAATTTTGTATTTTTATTTAAAATTACTTGGGATGACATTAAAAGATTGTTTTAGAATTAATTGAGCACTTCTAATATCTGGGCAATAAAACATGCCCACGTTTTCCGGGATTTAATTGTATTTGTAAGGAACAGTGCTATGGAGATTAAGACCATTTCAAGGCTGTTTCACCACTATGGAAGGAACTAATGGGGCATTGAAAGCTCACTTTGTTTCATATTAAAGCTTTACTCTAACCTGTTCTCCATTTAAAGGATCCAGGAGCCCAAAGTAGGGAGGGTTTTAGAAGGACAAAGCAGAGAGAATAAAGGGGAGAACAAGGGAGCCAACACTGTGTGGGTTTAACTTGGTCTCCTCACCAGTTCACTTGCTTTAGCATTCTGATGGAATCGATGCTGAGAGGTCAGCTTCAGCTTGTGACTGAGTCCAGTGATTTACTCCTATCTGGTTTTTGTCATTATAAAGGGTATGTTAAGATCACCTGGGTTGAAAGTGTCTTCAAAAATAGTAGATGTTCCATCAGTATTTAGGTTTGAGGGCAGAAACGGTGTCATTGCAGTGTATGGTTCATTACAGATTCTCTATCTTCATGGAAACCCAGAAATACGAGATTAAAAGTATTAAACTTGTTTAGGTTTTAAATAGCAAGTTTTTTTTTGTTTTTTTGCCAGGGTGCTGTACAAGGCCCTGAAGAATTTGCTGAGGGGTTAGTGATTGGGGTAAGAAGTCTCTTTGGACACACAGTAGGTATGTATGTCATATTTAGGTATATGTATATTTTATTATAATTATTGTAAAATGCATTGTTTGTGAAAAACAAATTATTATATTTTATAGAAAGAGTACTTTTCTAATAATGCCTTTTAAAAGATGTGTTCTCTTGTTCTTAAATGGAAAGTAATTTAACAATGGCTTGCTGGTTTTTTTAATATGTCTTTGTAGTGTTCAATCCATGTTCTTTAGTTTTATTCCTCTTCTTGGTAAATGGGAAATGAGAAAAATAAACTTTTGTATGTCAGTGTATGAGACAGAATCGTAAGCAGCTGTTAGTTTAAAGCAACCGAGTGCTAGTGGAGCGGTAATGCTCTTTAAGGAAACAACGTGGCTTTCTTCTCTGGGCCTTCTGATAGGTGGTGCGGCAGGAGTTGTCTCTCGAATCACCGGCTCTGTTGGAAAAGGTTTGGCAGCAATTACATTGGACAAGGAATATCAGCAAAAAAGAAGAGAAGAGATGGGTCGACAACCTAAAGATTTTGGAGACAGCTTGGCCAGAGGTGGAAAAGGCTTTCTGCGTGTAAGTCTACTGCTGAATCTTTAAGAAGCCTTCAACTTTTATATACACTTTAGAATACTTGCTCTTGGAATACTACTTGTGAGTCCGGGTCTGTTAGAGTAACAGTAGTGATAAATTGTAAACTTTTCTGTCTCCTTTTTGCTCTCCTTCCCCATTATCATCAGCAGATCTATCCCCTAAATTGCAGACTTAGTTTGGCACTTGGGTTGGAGTGAAAACTCCATAATGATGGCAGGTTAGCACTAGTGTGGAAAGGGAGGAAATAAAGCAGAGAAATATGATAAATGATGATAACTGGGGGGAGGAGGAGTTCTTTAGGTCATCATCAATGGACAATTCTATGGAAGGGAGGTGTAGAAGTCATGTATAAACCAGGAACTGCCATTTACTACTTTTTAGTACTTGAAAAAGTATACTGGACCAGAGGCATGAATACATGAAACAGACTGACAGATCTCAGAGGGGAAGAGGGGGCACTGGAAGAGATTAGCCAAAGAACAAATATGCATAGCCAGTGGTCACAGACAACAGTGTGGTGAAGGCTAGGGGGAAGGGTGCACAATGGGGGAGAAAAAGAGGGGATGTCTGTAATAGTGTCAACAATAAAGAAAAAACACTCACCCCCCCCCCCCCCCCCACACACACACACACGGTGATAGGGAGTTAGTGACTAAATGCTAAGTTAGAATATTAAAAAAACATTTAGGACAAACACTATGCTAAATTTTGTGATTATAGCATAATATGCATATAATTCCAATCCATGCTTTACTGAGAGTTAAGCAAGCAATTAATAGGAGGATAGAGGGGTAATACATATTCCCAAACAAATTATACAGGTAGTATGTGAATATGGTTTAGTTATAGGTAACATATGAATATTTTCCTTATAAATAATTACAAGAACTTACAATTTTTCCTTTTAATAAGTAATGAAATCATTATAGGTAAAACTGTAAGTACTTTTGATCACCCTTCACCTCTTTGCAGGGGTATCTAATCTTTTCAATAGAGTGTATATCCTTTAGTTATTTTTCTTTGTGTTTATATAACATACAGGTAGTTTTAACTACTACCAGTACTTGATAATGATTAAGAATGCACCCTGGCTGGTTTGGCTCAGTGGTTGGAGCATTGGCCTGTGGACCAGAGAGTCCTGGGTTCGGTTCCCGCTAGGGGTATGTACCTCCCCCCCCAAAAAAAAAATTGTAAATATATTACTGTTTTAATTTTGGAAATTTCAGGAAGCTATAACTACTTTGTTTGTGCCAGTGATTTGTAATGTTGTATGTTATCTCCTCAGATTCTTTCAGGGGTCCCTTCATTATCAATTTTCCACAGTTTCATTGTTATAAAGTAATCTCATTACAATTTATAAGTAGATATTAAGGATTATTTGGCTTAACTCACTCATTTTACTTATATAGAAACTGCGATTTAAAAACTGAGACTAATACAAAATAGTAATTGAATATAAACTGTAATTGAAAAATAAAATAAAATAAATGATAATAATAAAAAAACAACCTTGTGAAATAAAAAAGAATCTTTTCACCCGCTTTACTGTTCTGTTATAACATTTACTTCTACATAGTGCTTTCATTTAACTTTTGCTGTGATATATTTTTAAAATCATAGTGTTCACCTCTATGTACATGTTATTCACATTATTAAATAAGTACTTTTTTTTTCAAGCCTTTGTAGTATGTCTATAGAGACATCTAGTGGTTGATTTAAAATGAAGCATCTTCCATTCAAGTTTGACTTGATTGATTTCTCTTTCAGGGAGTTGTTGGTGGAGTGACTGGAATAATAACAAAGCCTGTGGAAGGTAGGTTGAGAATCTTTCCGTGTTGTACAGGGTCTGAAGAGTTGATGCATAGTAAACACAGTAAATTTTATTGCTACTAGGTATTTGATTGGGAAAATGTCTGACTTAATTTTATGTTCGTAGTCCTAAATTATAATTTAATGAATGTCCTCTCCTCAGAAAGTAGAGGAGTTAAGTAGGAGACTATAATTCAGACTTTGAATGCTATTTTCAGCAGATACAGAAACTAGATTGCTTTGGGCCTTCAATAGCTACTGACTTATCTTCTTATCTAGCGTTATGGAATGCAGTAATCCATCAAAGTACCAATTAGTTTTTTTTGTAGAAATTGACAAGCTGATTCTAAAATTTATACAGGAATTCAAAGGGCCTCAGATAGCCAAAACAATCTTGAAAAAAACAGAACAAAATTGAGGACTTGCTCTATCCTATTTAAAAACTTACTATGAAGTTACAGTTATTAAGACATTGTGGTACTGGCATATGGATAGACATATAGAATAGAATTGAGATTCCAGAAATAAACCCTACAATTTATGGTTAATTTATTTTTGAGATGGGTACCAAGATAATTTCATAAAGAAAGAATAACCTTTTCAACAAACAATACTGAGACAACTGGAAATAAATACATAGTTTTTATTTTATGACCCAGCAATTCCATTCCTAGCTATATACCCTAGAGAATTAAAAATATATGTTTGCTCAAAAACTTGTACATAAATATTCATAGAAAATTTATTCAAAATAGCCAGAATGTATAGCCAGATCAACCTAAATGTTCATCAACTAATGCATGGACAAATGAAATGTGGAATATTTATACAATGAGACATTCTCCAGCTATGAAAAAAAATCAAGTATAGATGCTCCTCAACTTATGATAGGGTTATGGCCTGATAAACCCATTTTAAGTTTAAAATATCTAAGTCAAAAGTTCATTTAATACTGCACTATAAAGTATTGGTTGTGTACCCACATGATCACATGGCTCCCTGGGAGCTGAGCCTTCCTGATGCTGCCCTGCAATGTGAGACAGTATCATACTGCATATTGCTAGCCCAGGAGAAGATAAAAATTCAAAGTATAGTTTCTACTGAATGGGTATTTCTTTCATACCATCATAAAGTCAAAAATCATAATTTGAACCATTGTAAGTTGGGGACTGTCTGTACTGATACCAGTATAAGGTGGATGAACCTTGAAAACATGATGATAAGTGGAAAAGGCTAATTAGACATACCACATAATGTATGATTCCATTTGTAGGAAATGTCCACAATAGGGCAAATCCATAGAGAGAGAAAGAAAGTAGATTAGTGACTGCCTCTGTCTGACTGGTGGGAGGAGGGAAGTAAATTGCATAGGATTGGGTGGGGAATGTGCACTCATTGCTAATGAGCATAGGTTTCTTTCTGAGATGATACAAATTTTCTAAAGTTGGTTGTGGTGAGGGTTACACAACTCTGAATATACTAAAAAGCATTTAATTTGTGTACTTTAATGTGTAAGTTATATGCTATGTGAATTATATTTTAGTAAAGTTCTTGTATATTTATAAATATCTTTTAAAATTGATTTTTTGGAGAGAGAGGAAGGGAGAGAGATAGAAACATGGATGTGAGGAAGAAACATCTATCGGCTGCTTCCTGCATGCCCCCTACTGGGGATCAAGTCTGCAACCCAGGCATGTGCCCTGACCAGGAATTGGACCTTTCAGTCCATGGGACAATGCTCAATCCAGTGAACAACACTGGCTGGGCAATTTATTTTTTAAAGTACACTGCTTGAAAAAAATTTATGATGGTTGGCATAAAAAAAGAAGATATTTTGTGGTTACTCCTTTTTTTTTATCCTCACCCGAGGACATTTTTCCATTTTTGTTCCGATAGAGTGGGATAGAGAGAGAGGAAGAGAGAGAAACATTGACGTGAAAGGGACACATTGAGTGGCTGCCACCCACATGACCACCCAGGGCCGGGGACAAACTGCAACCGAGGTACGTGCCCCTAGTGGGAACCAAACCCGGGTCTCTCTGGACCGCAGGCCAACGCTCTAACCGCTGAGCCAAACCAGCCAGGGCTCTAGTTACTTCTTAGATCTTCTAGTCAAAAGTACTGACTAAGCTCCTGAATCATCCATTGTAAAACTTGAGCATGCCTCAGGATTATCTGTAGGGTTTATAAAACAGATTGCTGGGCCCCACTTTTAGAGTTTTTAATTCAGTAGCTCTGGGATGGGGCCTAGTAATTTGCATTTTTAACACACTTTGAGAGCCACTGTTTATCATGCTATCATTAAATTTAACTTCTTCAGAGAGCCAAATTTTAGAAGCTTTTTGGGTAAAGCAGTTTGGCACTTTGTTCAGACTTCTTTCTGTTGTCTTCAAACCTGATTATTTAAAAATTCTTTCTATGTTCATTCTCTTTGGTTTTATGAAGGTGCCAAAAAAGAAGGAGCTGCTGGATTCTTTAAAGGAATTGGAAAAGGGCTTGTGGGTGCTGTGGCTGGTCCCACTGGAGGAATCATAGATATGGCCAGCAGTACCTTCCAAGGAATTCAGAGGTAACTAAGTATATGCTGTGTGCAAGGTATGTGTCTGTGTGCTAAGTGTTGCTAGGAGTACATAACTTGGTAAATATTTTGCCTGCTCTGTGATAGGTTCATTAGGTAGAGTGCCACCAGAAAGGAATAAGAGGAGACATTGGTTTTGGCTTCATTCTCTTTTATTTGACGAATTTTATTGATACCTACTTATATGCTAGGCACTGTGCTACACACCAAGGACACAAAAAGTGGACAACCTAGTCTCTGACTTTGTTTTTTTGACATTTCTTTTCTTTGAAAAAAAGTTGGTGGAGATTAGTCAGACAGACTTAGTTTTAATTCTTGTTGCATTATTTTGGCCAGGTTATTTAAAATTATTCTGATTTTTAAAAAAATCAAATATTGATATAATATGGAACATAGCACAGTGTTTAATCAGCATACATATTTGTATTATTTTGAAAGATTATCACATATTTTCTTACGCTTATTTTGATGCATTATACAGAGCAGCAGAATCAACTGAGGAAGTGTCCAGCCTCCGTCCCCCTCGCCTGATCCACGAAGATGGCATCCTTCGCCCATATAACAGGCAGGAATCCGAGGGCTATGATTTATTTGAGGTATATATTGTTCTTCATGGTCATGAATGAAATTTAATTTTAAAGATTTGTAGGATCAGAATTTCAAGGGTGGTTCTTAAAGTTCCTGATTTGTGAACTTCTTTAGGGATTACACAGGGAATGTGGTTTGTAGAGTAGAGTTGGATTATTCGTTTGTTTTATTTTAGTGCAATGTGTTAAATGGGAATAACTGGTAATTTTTTCTGCATAGGAGCAAAGCTTTTTTGGTACAGAAAAGATAATGTTAAAAGACATCATAGGCTTTATTAATGTTCGTGTGATAGCTCATTTAGTTAACATTTTTAACTTTGGTTTTCTGCTTTGTAGCTAATTATTGGAATTTCACTGCCTACTTTTCTCCCAACCAAATTAATTTATTTGGACTACTCTGTAAATCTAGATTTATTCAGTTAAGCTGAAGGAGAGAGGGAAAAAAAAGATTGTGTACAATATTTTCAAACCTTAAAAAAATTTAAAGGATTTTTTTGCTTTTATTTTAGTTTTAACTTTACTGTATTTAAATAATATAGAAATGTATAAATATACTCCCATGGCTAGGTTTTCCCCCCAAATAAACGTATTAATGTTTTTCTACTTTGATTTTAAAATAAAATGACTCTTCATTATTAGCCTATGGTTTTTACTATATGTGATTACATTTTATTTATCTGCATGCTTCTAACTTTATTTTCTTTTTTTTTCTGCCTACACAGCAAGAACTGGAAATACAGGAGTAAATGTCTCTTATACTACTACTTGATTTCATCCTTAAAAATCAAAACAAACTGTGGCATTAATTGACTGTCTTTGATTTTTTTTAGATCGAGAGTTCATTTTAATGAAGTTTTCTTTACAACACTCACCTCTATCTGAACTTTTTATTGTAGTGGCTTGACTACAAATAAAAATGGTGGTGTTTGTGATAATACTGTACAAGAGTAAGAGATCAATATAAAAGATTAAATAATGCAGGAAATCAACCCTCTTCTCCATTTATTTGGTGAAAGACTTTATTGAGCTCAGAAGCACATACTTTACCTATAATTTTGAAAATTTTCTTTTATGGTATTCATGTGCATTTCAGGTAAAGTTGAAAAAAAAGGAAAATTATGTTCAATCTAATATATCTTCTTAAGTTTGTGAGTCCTGATGATGGAATTACATAACTTTGTTTCATAAATCACCCTAAATTTCATCAGGTTATGGGAGTATTAACTGGGACATATGTTTTAATAACTGAAGTATCAGTTGCTCTGGGTCTGTCCTTACACTTCAAATAAGATTTGGCACATGAAATTTGAGCATGTGTTCCTTTAATCTATTTTTTTCTTTTTTAATCTTTTGGTACTCTTACTAGATAAATGGCAACCATTTTATAATTATGTTATACACATTCTCAGCCTTTAGCATTTATACTTTTAAAAAATCGAATCTCCTTATTGGTTATGCTGATTTCACAGTTATATTAGTTTTAATTAATGTAAATAGAAGTTGAATGTAATTAGGCGACTTGCTTATGTGGCACTTGAATTTATAGATATCTTTATTTTTAAAAACCAATTCTTTTTGTTTTTAAGTCCTTAGGGAGGATTCATTATCTCATTGAGAACAAAAATAATATAAATGATCATTTTGAAATTAATGCTCCCCCATAGTTAATTTTCAGAATAAGTTATCTTATCAATCAATTTTCAGTATTTTTCCCAAAATTGAAACCAAGGCATAAACTTAATGTGTCATACATTGTAAGAGAATGAAACAGTTAACATACAGCTAGTCAATTGGATTATAACTATTTTTAAACCATAATTATCAAAAGAGTAAATTAAGTGCTTCATATTTAAAACAAGTACTTTAAAGAAAAAAGAATGATATCCAAAGACCAGCTTAAAACTGTAGCTGACAGACTTTACTTATGCCTAGATAATTGAGGGTTGGCAAAAATGTCACTGTATATACAGTTACTATAACAATGAGGCATAATAACTAATACAAGATGCTGTCTTAAGTCATCAGTAATAATTACCCTTCCTTCTAAGGTACAAGTAACGAATTTTTATTTCTCTGGATATATTGCAATTTTACTGAGACTCGACGTTTGGGAAATTGTATAACTTGTTAAAAGTTTTTTTTACTTATTGTTTACTTCTTGTTACTTTATGTTAATTAACCTTTTCCTTGTGATAATTCTTTTCACAACTGCTTATGAATAAGCATAAAACTTTAAGAAGCTTTTTATTATTAAAGCTAAATATAGTTATCTTGTCTGCTGTATTAGTTTTTGTTAAGATACCAGACAGCCTTTTAAACTTTTATATGTTATAATAGTGACTGGAAGAAATAGAATGATTGTACCTTAATGAGAGGACTTGGTAATTTTTCTCAATAAGTGACAAGTGTAAACATGGAGAATTAAGAAATTTAGGCTGTTTCATTCCTTGCCCATCTTGCTGTAATCAATTATATTTGATGTATTTATTGATTACCTAGACTGTGCTAGATATACAAAAGAAATAAAACTTCTGTTCTTGAGAGACTAAGTATAACATAATGTATAAATATTAAAGAGAACTAGAGTATAAAATTATTTCCTCCTAGCCCTTATTGTTATGAGTACACTCTAAATAATTTATTTGGGAATCTTTTGATTTTCTCCATTTTCTTTTTCTCCTGAGAATTGCTCTGTATTTTTTAATACTCATCTTTGAAAGTTACTAAATCATATACTGTGTTTTCATAGAATATGCTCTTCTGCTTATTTTCTATTCTCCTAGGATAGTTACTATTTATACCTGTGTATGTATTTATATACATGTATATATGATATATATATATATATATATAGATATATATATATATATCTCCTGTGCCCAGTTTTTATTTAATATTCATCTTGGTTCATATACTTATGATCATATAACATTTAAAATGATGTTTCTTGCTTTTTCATTTTAATTTTATCTTTTTATGTTCATAGAAATGTTTCATTCTTAATTCTTCCATTACTGTCTATTAAGGTAATTGTGTATTGTGTGTTTGATCATTCCCAGTTCTTGACATTACAGTTGTTTCTGTTATTTTAATGACAGTATTAATGAAACATCATTATATACATTGCTTTTTCATATCTTGTATTATTTCCTTAGAATTTACTGGAAAATATATTGAATGCTTTTGCTAAATTTTATAAATTCCTCAAGATGCCTTTTGAGAAGGGAGAGTGAATCTTTTATTAACTAATCTGGTATCCTGCAGCATCAGTGACTAAATATCTTAATCTAAATCTCAGAGTATAGTGGATTTCTGTAGTGCTGAAAACAAGGCTTCTATAGTGTATTATGGTGACAAACTATACTTTAAAAGCTTTCAGTGGTTTAAAGATAGCAATAGATGGATAACTAATGGAAATGCATAAAAGATGGAAAGTTGGTAGTATTTTTTATACAATACATCTCAAATCTAAATATTTTAACATTTAAATTTTAGTGCTGAAAGTAAATGTACCAAATTGTTTCCATTTTCTCTTAATTAAAGAAATTAAGTTATAAGTGTTAAAAGATTTTAGCTAATTCACAGATGCATGATGTAAAACAAGTGACTATTAAATTCTGCCACCCTGAGACTCATTCTGAAGATGAGACCCCAGTTCTTTGGGGATTTGTCTTTGTTCATGGTTTTTCATAATTGTCAAAGAATTAATGGGAACCAAGGACCTTTAAGAAATGTGTATTTAAGCAATGAAATAATAACAAGTCTGCTTTTTCTGCTTGTGATTATTATTGATTATATTATCCTTTTAATAATATTGGTATTATATTCTTGGTTATTCTTGGTTATAAAATGTTAATTATCTTGAGGGGGTGAAAAAATGTTAAGGTCTTATTTATTAGGTATGTTTATGTTTTGTGTTGTCATTAATTATCTAATCTTTAATCATACGTTATAGATATCAATAATAATATTTCATTAGCATTTATTATAAGAAGTAACTGTTGGTTTTTAATGTGTTGACTAATTCAAGTAGTTTTGATATAGTTGGAAAAGTAAATAAATGTATTTTAATGTGCTACTGTTTATACTTGAATTATTTTATGCTTGTAATTGTCTTTAGCAATAAATTATAACAGCTATTTGAAATCCTAGAAATTTTTTGTTTGTACTAATATTATCATTAAATTTTCTTCTCTATCAGGAATGTAATTTGATACATACATATACTTCTCATGCGTATTTAGTCTATAACACTAAATACTCAAAAACATTTAATATCAGTTATCTTGGAATTTTATTTTATGTATATTTACCTCTGTGTAAAACCAGTTGTTCTTAACCTTTGAGAAGGATCACAGACATTTAAAAAAATCACATGAAAAATATGAACCGTCCTCTGAAATAAGTTGTAGAACCACATTTTCAAAATTTTATGTTCTGGTTTAGGGGGTTTATAGCCCTCCCAGTGTGCTTCCATGGACCCCAGGTTAAGAACCCCTGTAATGTTAATGTCCCAGTTTCATATTAGCATATGCTCATATTCTTATGCATGAAAATGTATAATTATTTCTGGTAGATATTCTAAAATTTCTGTTATCACAGAACAAAATATTAATTTACCAGATCACTTAGTAAACATTTAATACGTATTTGTCTTTTAAGGAACAATAGAAGTTAATTTATAAACATGCGATGAATATCTTCTTAGCTTCACATGTGAATATATAGAATTGTGCTTTTGTTCCTAATAATATTTTTCCTAACTTGCATTGTTACTACAACTCGCTAATATACAGCATTAGAAATACTATTTGAATGTATGCATTACCCAAATCTTGAGTCTTTTTTTTTTTTCCCCAGAATCATATCAAAAAGTTAGAAGGAGAGACTTACCGATATCACTGCTCTATTTCTGGAAGCAAGAGGATAATCCTTATGATTACAAATAGGTACTAATTTCAAGTGACATTTTTCCAGTTGCAAATAATATAGATCTTAAGAATTTTGAAGACTAAAATGTTAGAGGATGTGGAGAACTAGACTCCAACTGTAAAGATTCATCGTCGTAGAATCACAAAAACACAGATCTGGATGGGTCCTTTGTGATCATCTGTTTGAACCCTCTCATTTTGGAGATGCTGAAGCTGAGACACATCATGGTTGAGGGGCTTATGCAAGTCACACAACTACTGAGAGATGGGTCTAGAGCAGACTTCATAAGTGTGGTAGTGATATGATTATATGTGAATTATAAATCTAGTTATGGAGAGTGAATTCATGATTCACTTTTTCTTACTAGGTTTTGTTTTGGGTGAATAGTATACCTTTTTCAAAGGAGGTTATTATTTCTGTGTTTTTATTCCAGTTTTTTTCTCAGTATTTTGGGAGTTGTAGATAATTTTTTCAAATAAAAGAACTTTAACTAAACTACTGTTTATTTTCCTAAAAATTTTTTTCCTACATCACTTATTCCAAAATGACAATTTTATATATTATATATATATAAAATATATTTCTATAAAGAGAGAGCTAAATTTATTTATTTTTATCCTCACCCGAGGACATTTCTTTTTGCATTTATCTTCAGATAGAACGGAAGGGAGAGAGGGAGGAAGAGAGAGAGAGAAACATCGATTTGAGAGAGACACATCGACTGGTTGCCACCTGCACAACCCAGCCAGGTCAGGAGACAAACCGCAACCGAGGTACATGCCCTTAGCAGGAACCAAACCTGGGACTCTCTGGTCCGTGAGCTGATGCGCCAACTGCTGAGCCAAACTGGCCAGGGCCAAAATGACAATTATAGATTAATAATTTTCAAAACTTTCTAAGTCACGTATTTTTGCAGGACTAAGGCAAAGTACTTACAGTAGGCAAAATCTGCTCTAGGTTCCTTACTAATGCATTTAAGTATATTTGGATGGGAAGGAGAGAAAGGAAAGCTAAAATGATAAGATTCAGTCTTAAATCTACAAGGTTTTTATTTTTATTTATTTATTTTTTAATCCTCAACCTAGGATATTTTACATTTATCTTCAGACAGAGTGGGAGGGAGGGGGGGGAGACAGAGAGAAAGAGAAAGATCTATGTGAGAGAGACACATCGATTGTTTGCCTCCCACACGACCCCATTTTGGGGACGAACCGCAACTGAGGTGTGGGCCCTTGGCCAGAATCGAACCTGGGTCTCCCTGGTCCACAGGCTGATGCTCTAACCACTGAGCAAAACCGGCCAGGGCTACAAGCTTTTTAAAAAAGAGTTAACCAGTCATCTGATTTGCCCATTAACTAGGAAATAAAAATATTCACAAAACAATCTAAGAAGCAGTTTTGGAAGACTTGACAAGTAATCATTTATTTTTTATGCTTAAATTTTTATATCCATTAGATTAAACCAAAAATGATGTTTATTTGTATTGTGTATTATAGTTAGCTGCAATAGCAATGTGGTAATTAATTTTAAAATTGTGTATCCACACAGAGAAATGGAAATGTTCATTTTTCTTGTTTTTTGTTTACTTGTTTGTTTAGGCATTTTGTGAGAATATTACTGTATACTTAATACATTATACACTTGGGTTTTCTTCAAGTAAATTGAAAAATCATGGTAATTTTAAGTCTAGTCACTTATAGAGCCTTTCAGGAGACAGAAAAATACTATTTCTGACCAGTACAATGACTTAGTGTCCTTGCAGTAGACTCTAACAGGAATTTCTTTGATTAATATAGTTATTAAGCTGATCTGTTTGATCTTTAATGATTACATAAGAATAGCATTTCTTCTAAAATCAGCATTTAAAAAAATAACTCTTAATGTTTACTGCTAAAGTTATGCTTATCCGGTGTATATAATATAGATCAGGAGTTGCCTGGCCTGTGTGGCTCAGTGGTTGGGCATTGACCCATGCACCAAGAGGTCGTCGGTTTGATTCCCAGTCAGGGCACATGCCCAGGTTGTGGGCCCGATCCCCAGTGGGGGGCATGCAGGAGGTGGCTAATCGATGTTCTTTCTCATCGATATTTCTGTCTCTCCCTCTCTCTCTAAAATCAATAAAGAAAAAAATCATTAAAAAATATATAGATCAGGAGTCAACAAAATTTCTTTTAAGGGTCAGATATTAAAAATGTAGGCTTCAAGGGCTATCAAGTGTTCCTATCTATATTCAGCTCTGCCCTTGTAGTGGGGAAACAGCCATGATCAACATGTAAATGAGCAGGTGGCTGTGTTCCAGTAAAATTGTATTTACTGAAACAGGCCGTGGGCTAGTTTTGGCTCACAGGCCATAGTTTGCCACACTCCTGATGTAGATAATACTTAGGAAAATGAAAGTAACTAAAGTTGTGGTTTGCCTTGGACAGAGCTGGTTTGTACTTTGTGTTCCAATGTAATTATTGGTAGCTATCCCTCTCATTCTGAAAATGTCCTTGTTTGAATGATGTTATATGGTAACCACTAAAAATAGCCTTTAACAGCAGTCCCTTCATCCAGAGATATTAGCTAGTATATCAGACTTTTGCAGTATATGTATTTTAGAAAAACTATGTACAAAAAAATGCACCATGTACACTTAACTAACCTAGGTTTTTCACCTAAAAGTATATGCAATCAAACCGTGGTTCTCGAAATCTCCCATCTTGAACAGTTCTCTTCTCAACCAATAACCCTTTTCATGCTGATACCTGTCTGATTAGGCACGCGTCTCTCAGATGACAAGGGAGAGATGTGCAAGTGTGAGTCAGTTTATTGCTAAACCTCACGTTGTCAGCATCTCAGGAAATGGTGCTGTGCATATTTTTGTGGTTCTTTACTTTTGTTGCTGCTTATTATTAAATTTTCATTTTTATTGTATATTTTATTTCCTTTTTATTAAATTTTCATTTACATTTCATGTCTTTTTTGTTTTTCAAAGTTTATAGATTAAACAATACATTTGACATGTACTGTACATAAGAAAGGTTAAAACAGAGACTCATTTGGGTTTCTAGAACAGATGAACTCAATTTTCTTTATTTCTAATGGGGAAAAAAAAAAAGATTCCATTTTCGAATAGCCTTCTGGAATGAATTAAGTTTGAGAACCGAGGTTTCTGCTGTATTGTGATCATCTCCCCAAACCATTAACTATTCTTTCACAACATGATATTTAATGACTATATAATATTGTATTTATGGATATACTATAACTTATTCAAATGCTGACTATTTGATACTCAGTTTTCTCTTTCTCAATATTGCATTATTATAAACACATTTTTGCAGCTAAGTGTTTTTTCTGTAATTATTTTCTTCAGATAAATTCTTATCATTAGGATTGTTGATTTACAAATGTGAAGATGTTGAGGTCCTATTGTTGCCAAATTGTTTTATCAGAAATAGTATCCGTTTTTTTTTGTACATGCAACTAATAGTATATGGGAGTGTCCTTTCTCCTGTTTTGCTAAGAGTAGATGTTTTTTAAACTTTTTTGTTTTTGCTAATATAATGGGTAGAAAATAATTTCTTTGTTTTAGTTAGCATTTATTTGATTGCTAATGAGTATGAAATTTTAATACATACATCATTCTTTATATTTTCTATTTCATGAATTGCTTGTTCATATCCTTGACTTGTTTTTCATCATGCTAGCCCTTTCTTACTGAATTTAAAGAGCATTATATAAATCAATGATATTAGCCCTTTCTACCAAATGTATTATTAACATTTTAATGATTATGAGTTTTTCAATACATAGAGCTTTTAATTTTTCTATATTGAAATTTATCCAAAATTTGATCACAATATTTTTTTGTTATCAGTTATTAGAAACAAAATATGAGTTCTCATGACCTACATTTATTAGGCTGCAGTTCCACTGGTTGGTCCTAATTCCTACATAGTATTTTATTTTAGTAATTTTCATCAGGAAATTGTTCTCTGAGAAGACATTTTTTTTAAACCATCTGTCTTAGTCTGTTTGGGTTGCTATTCCAAAAATACCATAGACAGGTTGCTGAAACAACAAATTGTTATTTCTCATTTCTGGAGGCTGGGAGGTCCAAGATCAAGGTGCTGGCAGACTGTCTGGTGAGGGCTCACTTCCTGGTTCGGAGCCGGTTCTTCTTACTGTGTCCTCATGTGGCAGAAGGTGCAAGGGAATTTCCTCAGGCCTTTTATTTATTTATTTATTTATTTTTTATTATTATTTTTTAATCCTCATCCGAGGACATTTTTCCATTTTTTGTACAGACAGAGTGGGAGGGAGAGAGAGGAAGAGAGAGAGAGGGAAACATCGATGTGAAGGGACACATCGAGTGGCTGCCACCCGCACGACCAACCAGGGCCGGGGACAAACTGCAACCGAGGTACATGCCCTTAGCGGGAACCGAACCCGGGTCTCTCCGGACCGCAGGCGGACACTCCAACCACTGAGCCAAACCGGCCAGGGCTCCTCAGGCTTTTTATAAGGGCACTAATTTTATTCATGAGGGCTTTAGTCCCATTCAGTGGTCCCACCTCCAAAAATATCACCACATTGGGTGTTTAGGATTCAACATATGAATTGAGGAGGGTGACATAAACATTCAGTCCATTGCACCATCAGTGTATAACTGATATAGGGACACAGAGATGAAAGTTACATCTTCTCTTCTCTCCCCATCTACGGGGGGGGCCTACAAATTATCAATGACATCACAGTGTGATAGTCGCTAATATAGTGACATACAGAGACCCTGTGGACACTTGGTCAAGTAAGGTACTTAAGCTGCATCATGTAGAATATGGAGCTGTCATACAGGTAAACAAGAAGCAAGTCAAGACATGGAACATGGCATTTGGAACAATAAGACACGTTTGGAATGGCTGGATGGTGGGATGTTCGCAGGGAAGAGCTGGGAGATGAGGCAAGAGGCACAGGTGTCTGCTCATACCGAGAGCCAGGCTGAGGCTTCATCATCACAGCGGTGGAAAAACACTGATATTTTCAAGGGCTTGTTTTATTGTATTGCAGCTTTTCACAGATAAGTCTCTTTTGTTCTTTCCCGCTGGAGGCTTGCAAACAAGGAGTAGTATGTTGAAGTTTGTGGTTTGGAAAGATTTCTGGCAGCAGTTTGGATGCTGGTAGAAGAGGATCGGAACGGAGGCAAGGAGACCAGTGAGAGATTATATGTATTAGTATTCTGTTGCTGCACAACCATTACCATAAACTTAGCAGCTGAAGACTTCCTGTGGTCTGAAGTCTGGTACAGGTGGCTGGATTCTCTGCTCAGGGTCTCACAAGGCTGAAGTCAAGGTGTCCGCTTCCTTTCTGGAAATTCTTGGGAAGAATCCCCTTCCAAGCTCATCTAATGTTATTGGCAGATTCATTTCCTTACAATGGAAGGACCAAGATCCCTGTTTTCCTTGATCGCTGTCAGCTCCTAGCCTACCTATATGTTCCTTGTTAGGTGGCGCTCTCCATTTTCAACCAGGGACAGCATTCCGAATCTCTTGACTTCTCTGTCTCTAACCCAGGTTTAAAGGGTCAGGCCTACCCAGATGAACTTTTTCTTAAAGTCACCTGTCCCTTATAACAAAACCTACACATGGGGGTGAAATCCATCATATCCGTGGTCCTGGGATTATACAGAGTTATATACCAGGAAATGGGGAATCGTGGGGACCATCTTAGAATTCTGTCTACCACCGAGATTGTGGTTGTTATCCTGATAGAAGTGTGAGGGACAAAACTAAAAGAATGAGGACAGATACCTGGGGGCAATCTTCAGAGATCAGGGCTTAGTGACTGACTGAATGTGGAAGAGAAGAGAAGGCAAGATAACTTTCTGGTTTTGGTGAGTAGCAGTAGTGGTGGTATTACCATTTACAGTTATTTGAGGGGAAAGTCAATTTTTTAGGTTTTGTTTTTGAATTGACTGACTTGGTTGTAGTTTGAAATATTGAAGTACGATGCCTTAGTAGCAGAGACACAGATAATAGACCATTGATGTTTGGATAAAGATTTGGAGTTGAGATCTTGGATCCCAAGTGTGTTGAATAGAAAGCGATCAAGATTTGAGCTCTGGTGAATGCTGAGAAAGAAAATGAAGATTTAAGGCGATAGAACAGCAGTATTATTGGTGTGGTCAAGAAGAGAAAAGAGTTTGAGACGATTGGAATGGTGAATTGCATTTGACACAGTGATTTGTAATGTCTGTCTTTAACTCTTAACTCTATGATCTCGTTCTCTACTAGGGCAGGAGAGGGGGTGGAACACATTTCCTGTTTGGAATGTGTGGGGCTATTAGAGGTTGTCACAGTGATTGGAGGGCACTTAGTAGACTGAGACTAGGGGTGCTGAGTTCCCTACAGTGCACAACCCCACTATTTTCACCACCTCTGCTGAGAATTATTGTGCCACAGGTTTACTTTAGTTCCCACACTCCATTGGCCACCAAGTCCATCTAACTCTGCCTTATAAGCATCTGGAATCTGGCTTTTCCCCCTTCTCATAGCCACTGCTTTAATTGAGGCTCTCACTGTTTCCTGAATGGACTATTAAAATAACCTCCTACCTTGATTGTCTACCCCGCCTCTCCTCCATGACTACTAGAGCCATGACTGAAGGAAGACATGTCATCATGACACTTCCCATTTCCTGTAGGGCAAAGTCAAAATTTCTTAAAATGGCAAAAAAAAAAATCCCTTCCAGGTGTGGCACTTGGCTAATTTTCTCACCTCCACACACATCTGGTTCTTCAGCCAGTCCTCCACATTCGTGAGATAAATTTTCCCTTCTTTGTACCCTAGTGTCAGTACACAGGTCCCTTTATCTGGACTTGAATTTTTCTCTCCCACTAGAAAACTCCCTTTCAAGAATCAGCTTTTAACGCCACCGACTTTGCCAGCACAATCTGTCCTCTCCTGTGCTTGAAAACTTTTTCTGTACACTCTACTCTTGCACTTATCTAACTGTGCAGTAGCATTTATTTACATGCTTATTTCCCCTTCTTGCCTCTGAGTACCTCTGAAGCAGGAACCCTAGCTTCTTTGTTTCACCAGCACCCTAGATACCTGCTTTCTCTTAAAGAAACTTTAGAGTCAAGTATGGTTATATCAGTAATTAATCTGAATCACACAGTGGGAAATCAATGTACATGCCCTTTAAAGGTTCTATTTTTTTATTGCTATTGAGCAAACAGGATACTTACTTTGTGATATAGTACATTAGTGTTAAAGTGTTCAAACCTGATATTTATTAGTAGGCCTAACGTGAATCTTTGCTGACATTTGAGATTTGTAACATTTCCTGCACATTCTGTCTTGACTGGAAGGCATAAATGATTGACAGTAAAGAGCAATTAATAATTTTCCAAGTAAGACGTTTTCAGGAGCTTCTGCCTTTATTGCTTCCCAGATGAGAGTACAACCTGTTTCTGTGTGTTTAAAAGATGATTTCAGTTTTTTGCTCCATTTCAAAAAAAGTGACACTTTTATAAATTTTGCAAGATTGGCAGAAGCAGAATTTTTGAAAGTCTGCTTTGTTAATTGGTAGGTGCCATATTTGCTCTTTATTTGACAGCTATCTAGACTTTCTTTATGGGAAGCAGGCTATTTTTAATGCCAGGTTATGTTGTTTACTGAGTACTACCTGTTCCATCCAGCAGAGTGAAATATTAGAGATAATCATTAACAGTCTTTATCATTACCTGAATACGTTTGTTTCCTTTTGCAAAACAGGCGAGTGCTGTGTGTAAAGGAAGTTGAGATCCTTGGCCTCATGTCCATAGACTGGCAGTATCCATTTGAAGACTTTGTGTTTCCGCCCAGTGCCAGTGGAAACCTGCTGAACATTTCAGTGAGGGTAAGAAACCTCGAGTCACATTTTTAGAGCCAAGAGTTTGTTAAATGAGTGGAAACCAATGCTTTTTGACTCTTTTTTTTTTCTTTACAGTCAAGTACACAGAATATTTGAAGGATTGTTACTATTTGCTGAAATGTAAAAAAAGGTGTAATTGATTTATTTGTGTATTTTATTTTTCTGACAGTCCTTGATTGTGTTGAGTGAAATATTAAGTCTATCTACTGAAAGAATTAGAATGGTAATACTTCCTTTTTTGGGAGAATAAAGCATTAGTAAATAAAAGGTCTTTTAAATTTCATATGGATGCCTATTTTGCTCTAATTTTAGACACTTCTGGAAAGATTCCCTTTTGTATGCTTTTAGGAGATTATTATAAATATATCTGAAATAGTCATGTTTTTTTTTTATTTTTTATTTTTTTTTATCCTCACCCGAGGACATTTTTCCATTTTTTGTTCAGGTAGAGTGGGAGGGAGAGAGAAGAACAGAGAGAGAGAGAGAAACATCGATGCGAAAGGAACACATCAAGCGGCTGTCACCCACACAACCGACCAGGGCCAGGGACAAACTGCAACCGAGGTACGCGCCCCTAGCGGGAACCGAACCCGGGTCTCTCAGGACCGCAGGCCGACGCTCTCACTGCTGAACCAAACCGGCCAGGGCTGAAATAGTCATGTTTTATAACACTTGACATTTGTAGAATGCTAAAATAATTGAAGTATATAATAATACATTAAAGTCTTTCCTCCTCGTCATTTTATAAGGAAGAACTTTAATTACATAGCAGGTAATTAGCAAAAATGATGGCCCCTCTTTGGCTTAGATCTTAGACTCACTTTACTCTGAAATATATAAATTTTTATTATATATGATATAAATTTATTTTCACCTCTTCAAAAAACCTAAAAATTGTCTTTCTAAAGATGGTGCTTTCTATAGTATATATTTTTAAACAATAATGATGTTATCTCTGTGACTGAAACTATCTGAAAAACATTTGTCATAAAATCTAATAGTTAGAGATACAAGTACTGTTAATTTTTTTCCCCTTTATTGATTTTTAGAGAGTGAGAGGAAGGGAGAGGGAGAGAGAGAAACATCGATGAGAGAGAACATCAATTGGCTGCCTCCTGCATGCCCTCCGCTGGGGATCTGGCCCACAACCTGGGCATGTGCCCTGACTGGGAATCGAACCGGTGACCTCTTAGTGCATGGGTCAGTTATCAACCACTGAGCCACATCGGCTGGGCAGTACTGTTAATTTTTTTAAAGATATGTTTTTATTGAATTTTTAGAGAGAGAAGAAAGGAGAGAGATAGAAACATTGATGTGACAGAGCTACATCTATTGGCTGCCTCCTGCACACTCCCAATTGGGGATCAAGCCTGCAACCCAGGCATGTGCCTGACCTGGAATAGAACCCGGAGCTCTCAGTCCACTGAGCCACACTGGCTGGGCAGTACTGTTAAATTTTAATTTATGTTATCTTTCATAGAAGTTTACAAATGAAAGAAACTACCAAGAAACTGTATAACATTTTATATTTCAGCCTTCCCTCATTATACAGTGTCAAAATTTAGAGTGGCTTAGTAAATAAAACAGAGTTTTCAAGCTAGGAAAGACCATGTCACTGTGCATATATATTCCAGTTTCCTCGGTTACCACTTTTCTTTCGCATCAGTAGTGAGAAAGAAATGTGTTTTACATTATATGAGAATTTTATCTATCAGCCAAGTAAATGAAGGAAGGGTGTTTTGATTTGTCAGATGCGGTAATAAATATCATAGCTTGCAAAAGCCATTATGCTATACAGATAGATGTATACTCATCCAATTTCATAAATGCTAATAACTCATATATGGAACCACTGTTCTTGTACCACAATGATTTATTTTTTATTCTACCCGACAATGTGTATTTTGTACGGTTATAAAATAGAGTTGACATTTAAGCATCCAATTAAAGGTTATGATTTTTTCCCCACAGAATAATTTCTTTTCTGTCATTCTTTCATTTGAAATAGGAGCAGAGTCTGTTCCACAAAAAAGACAGTGCCAGTCAAGCCTGTCTCCGGAAAATTTGCCTGCAGGACAGCACCACAGCGGAGGTAAACACTTCTTTCAAGAACATCCCCTCAGTTGTTTAGCTGAAAGATATTTTAAAAATCTATTATAGTTAACAATGCCCATTATTTCTCCCAAAAGATCTTTCAGTTATATTTGGATGGATATATGAGCTTAAAATAATGTGCTGTGGGCTTAGTAGGTCCGACAAGTCTTATTCTGTATTCCATGTATTGTCTGTTTTTGTCCTTAGCTCCTGGCCTGTGTGGAAAGCTCCCCGTCTTGCTTTTGTACCTTTCTCCTCCTCTAAATTAGCCTGCACTTCTCTTTACCATTTATAATACATGTTTTATTTTGCAGAGAGCATGTCATGCCATTGAGGATGCACAGTCAATGAGACACCAGCAAAAATTGGTGAAACAGTCATCACTGAAAACTCTCAGGCCCCAAGTACCATTGTAACCACAGATCAGGGGCTGCTGCTGGGAGAAAACCATCGTCTGTCTTATCTATAAGCCACTCTTGTCTGTCTTACCGAGAGCTTTTTAAGCAATCTTTCAGTTGTAGGATTTTTTTTTCTAGAATAGCTAGGTACTGGGTTTTCCATGTTTCCCCTTTAGTTTGACTCTGATTTTGTAACCATGTGTATGTTAATAGTACAGTGCCACCAGAATGGGTCAGACCCTCACAGACATATCGCTTCAAACTCTGAGTGAAATATTGATTAACTTTAAAATTGTAAAGCAAAAGAGAATAGGCCTGTTTTTAATTAAAGTCCTTACTCTTAGAATGAGTAATGTTCTTTGAGAAGGTTTAGGACAATCGTTTGCACAAATATTAGATACTCTGTTCAGTAACTGAACTAACATTTTTGGTAAATTAGGTAATTGAAGAGATGCCACTAAAGGGAGAAATGACGTTTCCTATTTTGTTTTCATGAAAACATTGTTCTCCTAATAAAAACATTTTACTTTGGTGCTTATTTCTCCTTCTTGCATTGTAATATAAAGACAAGGAAAAATCAAAACTTAAAATATCAATACTCTGCTCTCTATAATGTACCATTTACAAAATTTTGGAAATTATTTACATGCTCTTTCAAGGTTAATTTATATGGCACAATTATAATTTGCTGATACATGAAAATATTGCACTTTAAGTTTTCAGGACTTAGAAGTATGAAAAATTTCATATTTTTATATCTCTAAAAATTGTTTTTTATAAGTTGAAAGATTTTTCTAAAGGCATTATAAATTAACTTTTATAATGCATACCTAGAAATGTATTTTAAATATTTACTAGGAAGAATGAAAAATCTCTAGTTGCTTATATATAAGTAAGAAATGCCCTATCTAACAGTGCTGGAAAACATCGGGTCGCTGTGTTCTCTGAGGAGCCAGGCCTAAGAAGATCAGCCCTGTGCAGTATCAGTCTCTTCTGCATCTTGCTTATGCTGATCAAAGATATATACTGCCTGCTAAAGTTTTTTAAAATTCTCAAAAATACTCAGTTTCCTTGGATGAATCTTTAAATTTTCTCAGGGTTTATAACTTGGCATTTATTTCAAATCACTGAATTAATGATGAAATGAAGATGTGAGCACACTTGGTTTGCTCTGTTTTTGTTGATGTGTGATAATGTTTCTGCTATCTTTATTCATGTTTTAAAGACTGGCCTTAAAACGTTAAATTTTTTTTCTAGTTATTATTTACTACACATTCCAAAAAAGAGAATGTAATAACTAATTCCCTTAATATTTGACCTCTGAAACAGTATGGTGATCTTTGCCTTTTCAACATAATTATTTTTTTGTGTGTGAAGAAAAGTATCCTATATAAAACTTCTAGGATTAAACAGAATTTACCAGTGGTTGATTGCAGTTTATTAAAAGAAACATAACAAACAGAATTTCATAGCAAGTGTGCTAGCATTTTGTGTTTTAAAACTGAATCAGGAATCAGATATCTAATTATTTTTCATATGAATCAAAGATATTGACAATGTCCTAAATATTTAAGAAACTTTATTGTACTGATGGCATATACAAAACACTGAATTAAGAAAAATTTATAGAAAACTATAAATTCCTCATCTCAAATTGACTTAAAAATAAATTTTCAAATATTGGTAACATTTTAATTTGGTTAATCCCCTGGGACAGAAATAATTTGTTGGTAAAGTGTAATAATGTCTTTTGTGTTTCTAAAATGCTTTGAGAATCTATTATTTGCATATGAACTACTGAGAGAAATAAAACATTTGGTACATTGTTTACAGGTGTGAAAACTTTGTTGGTTTGTGTTAAATATTCAAGTAACATTAGCTTTTACTTTTTACAACTTTCCCCGTTTCTCTTCCAATCCTGTGATAGTGAGAAGTTAGATGAATAATTGGAGGTCTCTGACAGCTGTCAGTCTGTTCTCTGTACCTACGAGTCTGTTTCTATTTTGTTCAGTAGATTCCACATATAAATGAAATCATAGACACAGACAACAGTATGGTGATTACCAGAGGGAAAGGGGTGGGGCAGGTAGAAGAGGGTAGAGGGGAGATGATAAATGATGATGGAAGGAGACTTGTCTTGGGGTGGTGAACACACAATACAATATACAGATGGTGTATTATAGAATTGTATGCTTGAAACCTATATAATTAACCAATGTCACCCCAATAATTTCAGTAAAAAAAGAAAAAACTTATAGAGGGCTTTATAAGATCCTACTTGCTCCACATTGGATAGTGTACACAGGTCTTCCACACACGGAGAATACAGAGAACCTATCCGACCAAGAGCCCAGTGGCCACACTTTGTAGACAGCTGGATTTACACCGAGGCCATTCCTTTCACTGACTGTGAATGACAGGGTCATAGGGCAGGCCCATGCCTGGTAGAATCAGAGACTGAATGACAGGGACATAGGGTAGGCCCGTGCCTGGTAGAATCAGAGACTGAATGACAGGGACATAGGGTAGGCCCGTGCCTGGTAGAATCAGAGACTGAATGACAGGGACATAGGGTAGGCCCGTGCCTGGTAGAATCAGAGACTGAATGACAGGGACATAGGGTAGGCCCGTGCCTGGTAGAATCAGAGACTGAATGACAGGGACATAGGGTAGGCCCGTGCCTGGTAGAATCAGAGACTGAATGACAGGGACATAGGGTAGGCCCGTGCCTGGTAGAAGCAGAGACTGAATGACAGGGACATAGGGTAGGCCCATGCCTGGTAGACTCGGAGACTGTGAATGACAGGGACATAGGGCAGGCCCATGCCTGGTAGAATCAGAGACTGAATGACAGGGACATAGGGTAGGCCCGTGCCTGGTAGACTCGGAGACTGTGAATGACAAGGACACGAAGGCTGGCCCGTGCCTGGTAGAATCAGAGACTGAATGACAGGGACATAGGGTAGGCCCGTGCCTGGTAGACTGGGAGACTGAATGACAGGGACATAGGGTAGGCCCGTGCCTGGTAGACTCGGAGACTGTGAATGACAAGGACACTAAGGCTGGCCCGTGCCTGGTAGAATCAGAGACTGAATGACAGGAACACTAGGGCAGGCTCGTGCCTGGTAGACTTGGAGCTCCTCTGACAGCCGACTTTGGCTTGAAGACGTAAGAAGACTTGTAGAGCCTTCTTCAACTGCATGGCAGGACAGGGGCTCCTATGCAATTTGTCTTTCTGTCTCTGTCTCTTTTTGTCCCATCTCCTGCCTCCATCCTCCACTGGGAGTCAGTGGATAGACTTCCTTACATGTGTTTTGTGATATAGTATTGCTTTTGTTCCGCATCATGCATGAGGAAGACACTGTCATCTTTTTGGTGCTTTGGGCCTCTCGGTGTATTGATCTGGTGTTACCTGTATCTGCATTTTTAACAGTGCTCCACATGTGTTTCTAAGGTACAGCCAGGATTACAAATTAATGTTCTGGACTTAAAACAATCAAACTCTTGAAGAGCTACAAATATAAATGCCAGTTAAAATAGAGTTGCTTTCACTGTCAGAACTAGAAGAACCGTCTTTTTTTTTTTTTTTTTTTTTTTTTTTTTTTTATCCTCACCCGAGGATATTTTTTCTTTTTTGTACAGATAGAGTGGGAGGGAGAGAGAGGAAGGGAGAGAGAGAGAAACATCGACGTGAAGGGACACATCGAGTGGCTGCCACCCGCACGACCAACCAGGGCCGGGGACAAACTGCAACCGAAGTACGTGCCCTTAGCGGGAACCGAACCCGGGTCTCTCCGGACCGCAGGCCGACGCTCTAACCGCTGAGCCAAACTGGCCAGGGCGAAGAACCGTCTTTTTATTGGGGTGGAAGCCAAAGGCTCTTAAAGAAGAGGAGAAGACTCAGCAGAATCATCTGTCCCGCAGGGACAAGCCCTGTAGGTGGAGAATGACTGCTAGACTGCCCACTAGCACTGGGGAGAGTGTGTTCTGGCCATACATTGGCTCCCAGAGGAAACCGAAAGTCCTTTAAGCAGAGGGAGCACATTCTCTTGGTAATTGTTTCTGTAGTGTAAAAATTTAGGCTTATACTTGAATTCGTGCTTAAAAGCAACAAGGCTGTGCCATTCAAATACTCAACATGGTGGGTGTCACCTGAAAAAGCCTTCAGAAAGGCTCTGTGTGTGTACTGTTTTTACATAGCTCCGAAAACCAGAAGGCTTTTCAGAAGTTTGAAGCTAAAGAGATTTGACAGCAAAATTCTAAACTGAACTGACATGAAACTAATTGTGGTCTTTATTCTATTTGGTGTAAATGAGTGTGGCTGTAGCAAAATTCATGTATTTGATTGTGGGCTGCTGCAGGCTCCGCTGCGTGTACGAGCTGTGGGCACCGGAAGCTTGCCGCTCTTCGGAAGTTGGAAGGGGTCTGTGCTGTGAAACATCTGGTCCCGAGTTTCAGGAAGAGATTGTAGATCTGTATTCCCTCAAAATGATCAGTTTATTCAAGGTGCTTCCCGAGGTTTAGGGGAATCACACTCTAGAAGAAACCATGAAGGGCAGAATTGTCTTCCCTCTTCAGACCATGTTAATGTACCACTTGACAGTGTGCTGGCGAATTATTTTGATGAAGTGTTAAAGTAATTGATGTTGACCTGTAGGAGACTGGAATGTTATCATGTGGTAGTGTATCATGAAGATTTCTGGAAACTAGAAAAAATACAGAGCAGAAGAATATAGTTAGGATTTCTAGTCCCCTGTGTATTAAGTAAATATCTGGTAGATGAAAGGTTTTTAGGATTGACCCCTAGTGTGAAAATAATTAGAATGGTAATGAAATAAGCCAACATGGCCCTCTAGGTTGATAGTATACACTGAAATAACAGTGGACACTTTGCAAAGAGGATCCAGTTCTGTAGTCTTAAAAATTTGAACAACCAAGTGACTTCCCCAGAGATTGACTGGAAAGCTTAATGTTTCCCAGTTGTGGTTTAAATTCTGTGATACATAATTTTCGTCAAGAATAGATTTCAGTACTGGTCTTTGACTTTTATTATTTTTGTAGAAAACTTGTATAACACCAGTTTTTGTCTCCAATAAACCAGTTTCCTCTCTTGTCATTTTCATTTAAACCTTCCTCTATACATCATTTTCTCTATTCTTTTTATGGTATCTTTCTAAATATTAGTAAATTTTCTGTATTAAGTAGATATTATGCCAGCGATTGGCAAATTACAGCCCATGAGCCAAATAATCTGTTCTTGTAAATAAAGTTTTATTGGAACATAGCCACACCCATTCATTGGCATCCGTCATGGCTGTTCCCACACTATAATGGCAGAGTTAGGTAGTTGTGACAGAGACAATATGGCTGGCAAAACCTAAAATATTTACTATCTGACCCTTCTATAGAAAAAGCTTATCAGTATAATTAATCTTATAGATAGGACAGAAACAAGACACTAAATGGTTTACACAAGATCCTATGGTGAGATAGCAGAAGTTATGATCCAACACTTCCCAACCTCCCTCTGTTACCTCTACCTCTTCCTCTTCCTCTTCTTTCTTCCTAGAAGCAAGGATACTTGAGTCAAATGCAAGTGAGTATGAGCAATGTTGGCTTCTTGGATTTTTTTGAGAACCTTATGTCCTTATCTAAGAGTTATCTATGTTTTTTCTCTTCTGTGTTTTAGGCATTTCCCACAGTAACACTCGAAATCTATAATGCCCCTATGTCTAAATATCTTTTTTAGAAAATTCTTACCTATGATCTAATATTTCTTGGCAGTTTACTAGGAAACATGGCTTTTGAGGTATAAAAATTAGGAAATACAAAACTTGCCTCTGTTTCTAATGCACGGCCGGAACAGAAGAACCAAATGCATGGTGCTCATCTGTAGTCAAACCATCGGGAGTCCACGGCTGGCCAGGGCTCCCCAGGAGGAAATCGGACTTCACGCCCAGCACATCATATAACGAGTGAGCGGGCGCGCAGACTGCAATTTGAGAGGAAGCTGTAACATGGTGGCTTCTCCAGAGGATGCTGCTGTAAATCAGTTCAGCCAGCACTCTGGATGGTTTCATTTAAGCGGCAGGGCACACTTCTCTTCCTTCTGGAGTGTTAGAGATTCTTAACCTCTGTGACACTCGGAGCAAACCTTCCCGACTTCATTCCATTCCGGCTGACTCACACTTTCAAAAATAATAATAATAAAAAAATGGGCGGGGATGAGGGTGGATAGTTAGTAAGTGACATTAACAGAGTTCTCAACTTATTTCGCGGACTCTACAGTCATTCAAATATCAGTAACGGGATTATGGGTATAATAGATTTATTTTAAAACAAGATAGAGTAATCTGAGAGATTCTGGACTAAGTTGTAAGGTCTGTGTGACATTTTAATATATCTGGAATTACTGGCTGCAAATGCAGGAAACAATTGTTTGCCCATGTAAAAGATTCCTATGGTTAAAGTTTAGAGACCTAGGAAATGCTTCTTTTGAGTTAACCCCAAATAAACAGAGTGGAAATCTTGCATGACTACCATTACAATCCAGATGGTGAATGGATACCATTGGAAACACTCTTTTATAAGGGCCGTAAAGACTTATTACCCATGAATCAGACTAGTGAATAAGAATATATTGCCCATTCTGCCTAAAATTAATGATTTCGCTCAATTAATGTTGAATTATAACGCAGCTCTTTTAGAAGCACCAATAATGCTTATTTTTATAAGTAGATTAATTTTAATATTACATTCATTTTGGAGGAAAAATAATTCACTTGGGGGGGGCTTTGTTTTAATGGTATTTAAATTCATAGAATTGTAATAGTTCATGGTTGAAAGTTTTTTATATTCAACATAATTCTGTTTTCCTGTGGCTTTCACCCATTGAGCTCAGTCCCAAATCCTTGGGCCACCAGGATAAGAATGACCCCTTTTCTGTGTACGGAGGCCCGCATGTCTGAGTGCTGCAAGACAATTGAAGGCTGGCCTCACGTCCTACCGTTCATTCAGTAAAGCGTGCAAGTCTAAGATCTCATCTTTTTTACCTAAATCATCCCCGTTTAGACATAACTTCAGATCATCTCATCATCTCAAAGGCTCTCCCCTAAATACAGCAGCTGCTCATGTCTGTCCCCGATGTGGCACACTGATTTGAGTGTTGTTGGAACCACCTGAGACAGAGTGGTACTTGGACAATTCCGTATTTTCCACCCATTTTCTTGCAGTAAATATCCCCATCTATTAAAGTAATTATATAAAATTAATTTTCCTACTTTGTAATACTTTTCCCCATTATTGCAGTCTACAAATCTGGTAACGTTTGCTTACACAAGAATATTGAGTTTTCCCTTTTATCTTTTTTACTAAAATTAAGAGTGAATTTGTGTGGTATTATAAATTTAAAAATCAAAACACCATGAAAAAAATTCCTTTACCTCTCAGCCTAAGTTTCTTCATGTGAAAATAAGACCTTTGGACCAGACCTGCCTTCTTGTGATTGCTTGTGGATATTACAGATACTATAAAATGATGAGTTTTATAGTTATTTTGAAGTATGAGATGTGTTACTTGACGTTTTCATTCCCTCTTTCTCACAAGATCCCCGTAGACATTTAATACATATTTTAAATGATGAGTTTTTATAAAACCACAGAGACTACAGAAAACAGGAGGACGCGAGCAGTTGTTGCGGTCTTCGCGTGAGGAACGGGTGCACACGCAGAGTGCAGGTGGCAAGAGGCACCTGCCCAGAGAGCCCTGCGTGACCCGTGCCGAGAAATGGCCGAGTCTGCGGTCCGGCTGCTGCGGAGCACACGGGATCCCGCTCTCCCGGAGACCCCCGCAGTGCCCCGGCGTCGGCCGAGGCCCCACGCTGCGCTGCAGCGGCCGCCCAGGCCAGGCCAGCCGGGCTCCCCGAGATCCACTGCAACGCGCTGAGGGTTTGCCCCCCCACCGCCCCAGTTCCTGTGTTGAAATTATAACCCCCAAGTGGACGGTATGAGGAAGCAGCCTTTGGGAGATGCTTAACTTACAAGGAGGGGGACTTCATGAATGAGGTTAGTGCCCGTATCAAAGAGACCCAGAGGTTACATTTTGCATGATTCCGTTTCTGTTAAATACCGGCTCCCCTCCCGCCACGCGAGGTCGCGGAGAAGCGGCTCTCACCGGGCCCCAGACCTGGCAGCCCCTTGGCCTCCGGCCGCCCAGACTCCAAACTGGGAGAAATAAAGCTGGTTGCTTTGAGCCACCCGGTTAATGGTATTTTTGTTATAGCTTCCTACGTGAACTAAGACAATCACCCTCTCTTAGGAACCCCCTGCTGGCCAGCCCTGTCACCCCAAATTGGAAAAAGGATCGCAAATGCTAACCTTGTGGATTAATTTGCAGGGGTTAATTGACCAAGTCAGAAAAAGGGCAGGCCGGCCAGGATTAGATTGCTGAGAAATTAGGAAAAGAAATATCCAAAAACAGTTTTGTTTTTTTTAAACAAATAGAGTTAAAAGGAAGAATTAAAAATATTAAATAAAGGAGAATTAAAAGCAAGATACTGTTAAAAAAAAAAAAAGCGAATTTGAATAAGAATCAAATAAATCTAGATGTGAAAATATCATTGAAATAAAAAGTCAATGAACAGCCACAACAGCAAATTAAACATACATAACTAAAGTAAGAAATAGTGAACTGGAAAATAGAACGGACTCAATACGTTTCCTGGAATAGAACGGAGATAGAAGAGATGGAAAATATAAAAGAGAAATTAACTAACATAGAGAATGGAATGAGAATGTCCAATATACTTCTCATCCAGTCCTAGAAGAAGAGAATTCGAGAAATGGTTTGTATGTTCCAGAATTTATGGAAGCTACGACTTGATAACTGCAGGAAACAAAGAGAGCCTAGAGCAGGATAAATAAAAATAAATCCGAATGTAATGTGCATTGAGTAAATCTATAGCCGTGCAAACACGAAGAGAAACAGTAGAAAAATACAACCAGAAGAAAACAGATTGCTGGCAAAGGACCAACCATTAGACTGACGGAATTCTCAGCGCCGATAGCACTGCAGAGACAATGGGGTCTCTACAAACTGTCGAGAGAAAATCAACTGTCTGCCTAGTTATCTTTAATCAGAGCCTTTCTTATTTTCTTTTTTTTTTTTTATCCTCACCGGAGGACATTTTTCCATTTTTTGTTCAGGTAGAGTGGGAGGGAGAGAGAGGAACAGAGAGAGAGAGAAACATAGACGTGAAAGGAACACATCGAGTGGCTGCCACCCACACAACCGACCAGGGCCGGGGACAAACTGCAACCGAAGTATGTGCCCTTAGAGGGAACCGAACCCGGGTCTCTCAGGACCGCAGGCCAACGTTCTAACCGCTGAGCCAAACCGGCCAGGGCGAGCCTTTCTTAAAAAGTACAAAAGGATGACTTTCAGGAAAAAAGAAGTTGAACTGAGAAAGAAGGAATCAAATATAAGAAGCAATGGGAACAAAGAAATTGGTAAACTTTAACATACCACTTTAAATACCTATAAATGTGCATGAGAAATTCATCAAAACTTTGCCAAACATTTATAAAGAAAATTATAAAATCATATTGAAACAGTTTAAATGTTTTATTTATTTATTTATTTATTTATTTATTTTTATTGTTGAAAATATTACAGACGTCCCCCTTTTTTTTCACACTGACCTCCTCCTTCCCACTCCCACCCCCCTCCCGCCTTCCCCAGACTAGTGTCCATGTCGATTGGTTGTGCATATGTGTGTATAAGCTCTTCAGTTTGTCTCTTCCCTCCCCTCCCACCTCCAGCCCTCTGAGGTTTGTCAGTCTGTTCCCTACGTCCATGATTCTGGGTCTCTTTTGGTCGACAGCTTATTTTGTTCATTACGTTGCACAAATAAGTGAGATCATGTGGTACCTGTCTTTCTCTGACTTGCTTATTTCGCTTAGCACAATACTCTCCAGGTCCCTTCATGTCATCTCATAGGGTAATAGATCTCTCTTACAGCTGCATCATATTCGATTGTGTATATGTACCACTGCTTTTTTATCCACTCATCTGCTGATGGGCACTTGGGCTGCTTCCAGATCTTAGCTATTGTAAATCGTGCTGCCATGAATATAGGGGTGCATATATTCTTTCTGATTGGTGTTTCAGGCTTCTTAGGATATATTCCAAGAAGTGGGATCACTGGATCAAATGGTAGTTCAATTTTTAATTTTTTGAGGAAACATCATAGTGTTTTCCATAGTAGCTGCACCAGTCTGCATTCCCACCAGCATTGTGCTCAAGTCCCCTTTTCCCCACACCCTCGCCAACACTTGTTGTTTGAGGCAGGTGTGAGGTGATATCTCATAGTCGTTTTAATTTGCATCTCTCTAATGATTAGAGATGTTGAGCATTTTTTCATATGTCTCCTGGTCATTTGTATATCATGTTTGGAGAAGTGTCTATTCAGTGTTTCTCTTCCTTTTGTTTAGTTTTATGAGTATTCTATATATTTTAGATAGTAACCCCTTATCTTATGTATCATTGACAAATATGTTCTTCCAGAGAGTGGGTTCCCTTCTCATTTTGATGCTGGCTTCTGTTGCCATGCAGAAGCTTTTTAGTTTGATGTCGTCCCATTTATTTATTTCTTCCTTTGTTTTCTTGCCCTAGGTGATGTATCAGTGAGACTTCCACTACATATGATGTCTGAGGTTTTTCTGCCTACATTTTCTTCTAGGATTTTTATGGTTTCACGGGTTACATTTAAGTCTTTTTTCCATCTTGAATTTATTCTCGTGTATGGTATAAGTTGGTGGTCTAGTTTTATTTTTTTGCATATAGCTGTACCAGCACCATTTATTGAAGACACTGTGAAACAGTTTAAATTTTCTTAAATGGAAACTTATACAAAATTCATAAATGGTAAAACTCATTAAAGAGTAATCATATTCAAACTTACCTATAAATTCCATGCAATTCTAAGCAACATTTCGTTATATGTATATTTTGGTGGAACTAGAAAGGCTGTTCCAAACTTTGCGTGGAAGAGTGAAAGGCCAAGAATTTCAAATCACTGTGAAGAATAAGATAAAGTCAAAGGCATCTTTTGTTCTTTCAGATTGTAAAGCTCACTAAAAAAAAACAAAAACAAAACTGTAGTAATTAAAACAATGTTATATTTTCAGAGAGATAGAGAAGTAGATAAATGAAACAAATTAGGGAGACTAACAGGTCCATGTATATATGGAAATATGTAATAAAATGATAAGAATAGTAAAAACAAACATATGATTCTTACTATATAAATACCAGGCACTGTTGTAAGTGATTTACATATTCTAATTCATGTATCCTCACAGGTGACATTAAATTTCAGTCAAGCACAGCAGCATTACTCATAATAGCTGAAAGATGGAAACAACCCAAATGTCTATCAAGGGATGAATAGATAAACAAAGTGTGGTAGACACATACACTGGAATATTACTCAGCCATGAAAAGGAATGAAGTACTAATACATGCTACAAGAAGGATGAACCTCAAAAGCTTTATAGTAAGTGAAAGACACCAAAAGTCACAGTTTATATGGTTCCTTTTTTATTAAATATACAGAATAGGCAAATCTATAGAAACAGAAGCAGATTAGCGGTTGCCAGGGGTTGGGGGAGGCAGACATAAGGAGTGAATCCTTGATTCCTTAAAGGGTATGGGCTGTTCTGGGGTGATACAAAATTTGTGAAACTAGAGAGAGACTGTGGTTGTGCAATATTATAAATGCACCAAATGCCACTGAATTGTATGGGTTAAAACGGTTCATTGTTAATGTGAATCTCACCTCAGTAAATGTTCAGGAGTTGAAGAATGCCAACAGCCCAGGTGAGCAAGGAAACAGATTCTCTCCGAGAGCTTTCAGAAAGGAAGGCGGGACACTTTGATTTCAGCCTGTGTTGCCAGAAAGATTGTGAGACGTGCTTTCCCATGACTTGCACAATCTACCCAACTTCACCTGTAAATGACGTGGGAGAGTCACAGGGCCCACAGCTGGCACCTGTGTCCTCTGGCACGGGGGCCGCCGTGCTGACTAGGACCCGAATGTCCTAGCCCGTGTGACAGGATACCACCTGGCTCGGGGTGGGGGGTGGGGACGAGATCAGGGAGAAAGGAGACACACCAAATACATCTTCATTTTATTGCATAAAATAATCTGAACTTTATAAACTAGCCAGGACAAGAATTTAGTTTCAAACTTGGATGATTATCCAGATTCACATCTTTTCTATTATGTAATGGTTTGAAAACTGGAAATATTATTTCAAATCTTTTCTTCCTGATGGATTTCTGCAGGAGCTGAACGGTTTCGCTCTTTCCACACATAAAGACTTTTTCTTTAAATATTGCTTTGCTCTCTTTCTCCACACTTGCTGACTTTAAATTCCCCAAACATTTTCACATTCATGTGGAGTGAAAGCCATTAGCCATCTTCTCACACTAAAAATGAGCCTTAAAAAGAAAATAAGTTATAGATGTTACAAGTAAAAAATAAAAAATGCTACTCCCCCCCCCCCACACACAATTCCAGCCAGCAAGAATAAGCTATTCGGTAAATATTTCTTGGGAAATTGATTTATTCCTATGATAAAATGTAGCATCGGATTTCTTCCTGATACCACACACTAAATACCATCAGAGACCTAAATAAAAGCAGCACTTTAAAACATACGGAAGAAAACACAGGAGAAAGTCTTTATGGTCTTGAGAAGCTAGAATTTCCTGTGAGAGAAAAGGCCATTAAAAAATTAAATGACAAGCCGCAAACCAAAAAGGAAAATCTACAACCCCCCTGCGTAACTGACAAAGGGTTAATGTGGAAAATACATGAGGATATTCATCAGCTCAGTAAGAAAAAGAAAACAACCCAACAGGAACATGGGCAAAGGCTGTGAACAGCCCATTCAGGAGACCTGCAGCGCAGGCAGGAACGCGCACGCCCAAACAATGTGTGTCCTGCTACGTCTGTCAGGCTGGCGAGAACACGCACGTTCGGGAGCAGCTGATCTTCATGGGAGGCGGTCGCAGGTGCTCGGCGGAACTTGGCTGAGGGGTGTGCAGTCGCTTGAGAGCAGTTTGGCAGCACCCACCACGGCTGAACACACAGAACAGCAGTCCCCTCTGGGTGTCCCATCTAGAGAAACTCTCATGTAAGTGAAGGCAACAGAAGGAAATATGCAAGGATTCTCACTTCAACACTTTAAATAAAAACAAAAATATGGAAACAGCTGTATCAGTAGTGGATAAGAACATGCATGAGAATACTAAACTAGCAGCCATAAGGAATTAGCTCTTTCTCTCTGCGTGCGCACGCGCGCGCGCACACACACACACACACACACACACACTCTAAAGAATAGAATGCTGAGTGAAAATAAGTTGCATGAAATTTAAGGCACATGAAAATGATCCATGCCAGCTCTGGGACACTGATGATTGTGGGAAGGGAAAGTGAGAAAGAAATGGGACAGGAGAAGGATGGGCTTTAGGTAAATCTGCCATGATTAGTTCATGAAAAATAAAGCGATAACTAGCAAAAATGCAAAATGATATCTGTTAGATATGAGTATATGAGTGTTTATGAGATGATTTTTCACACTTTATGTACTAAAAATATTTTAAATTTTAAAGGAAGGAGGAGAGAGAAAGGAAGGGAGGGAGAGGGGAAGAAGGAAGGAGGAGAGGAAGGCAGGCAGGAAGGCAGGAAGGCAGGAAGGAAGGAAGGCAGGAAAGAAGGCAGGAAGGCAGGAAGGAAGGCAGGAAGGCAGGCAGGAAGGCAGGAAGGAAGGAAAGGGAGGAAGGCAGGAAGGCAGGAAGGCAGGCAGGAAGGCAGGAAGGCAGGAAGGCAGGAAAGGGAGGAAGGCAGGAAGGCAGGAAGGCAGGAAGGAAGGCAGGAAGGCAGGAAGGAAGGAAGGAAGGCAGGAAGGAAGGAAGGCAGGCAGGAAGGAAGGCAGGAAGGCAGGAAGGCAGGAAGGCAGGAAAGAAGGCAGGAAGGCAGGAAGGAAGGAAGGCAGGAAGGCAGGAAGGAAGGCAGGAAGGAAGGCAGGAAGGAAGGAAGGAAGGCAGGAAGGAAGGCAGGAAGGCAGGAAGGAAGGAAAGGGAGGAAGGCAGGAAGGCAGGAAGGAAGGAAAGGGAGGAAGGCAGGCAGGAAGGAAGGCAGGCAGGAAAGGAAGGAAGGCAGGAAGGAAGGCAGGAAGGAAGGCAGGAAGGAAGGCAGGCAGGAAGGAAGGAAGGCAGGAAGGAAGGAAGGAAGGCAGGAAGGCAGGAAGGCAGGAAGGAAGGAAGGCAGGAAGGCAGGAAGGCAGGCAGGAAGGCAGGAAGGCAGGAAGGAAGGAAAGGGAGGAAGGCAGGAAGGAGGAAGGCAGGGAGGAAGGAAGGCAGGAAGGAAGGAAGGCAGGCAGGAAGGAAGGAAGGCAGGAAGGAAGGAAGGCAGGAAGGAAGGAAGGCAGGCAGAAAGGAAGGAAGGAAGGCAGGCAGGAAGGAAGGCAGGCAGGAAGGAAGGCAGGCAGGAAAGGGAGGAAGGCAGGAAGGAAGGCAGGAAGGCAGGAAGGCAGGAAGGAAGGCAGGAAGGCAGGCAGGAAGGAAGGCAGGCAGGAAAGGGAGGAAGGCAGGAAGGAAGGCAGGAAGGAAGGCAGGAAGGAAGGTAGGAAGGAAGGAAGGAAGGCAGGAAGGAAGGCAGGAAGGCAGGAAGGAAGGAAAGGGAGGAAGGCAGGAAGGCAGGAAGGAAGGAAAGGGAGGAAGGCAGGAAGGAAGGAAGGCAGGAAGGAAGGCAGGAAGGAAGGCAGGAAGGAAGGCAGGAAGGCAGGAAGGAAGGCAGGAAGGAAGGCAGGAAGGCAGGAAGGAAGGCAGGAAGGCAGGCAGGAAGGAAGGAAGGCAGGAAGGAAGGAAGGAAGGAAGGAAGGAAGGAAGGAAGGCAGGAAGGCAGGAAGGAAGGCAGGAAGGAAGGAAGGAAGGCAGGAAGGCAGGCAGGAAGGAAGGCAGGAAAGGGAGGAAGGCAGGAAGGCAGGCAGGCAGGAAGGAAGGAAGGAAGGAAGGAAAGTAGGCAGGCATGGCCTTGTGGTCATGATATTTGAACTGAAAAACTGTGAGCACCGCTGGACGAGCTGGCCACCCCCAGCACCTGACTTGAACTGAGCCCTGAACAGAAGCAAGTCTGTCGCAGACAGAGCCCCAGGGCCCTGAGGACAGAAAGGAATGGCCCGGGGAGGAGGCGGTGGGAGGCACCGGGCCGTGGGGCAGCAGCATAGGGGGATCGCCGGGCAGGGGAGGGACGCGCCGGGCTGTCCGCCTGGACACGGCAGAGGGATCCCTGCGGCCAGCTCACTCCGCCCGCAGAGCTTGCAAAGGAGCACGAAAGGCACGGCCCTGAAGGGGACAGCAGAGGGCAGACGGCTAGGATTTGACTGAGATCAACTTACACAAACCGGGTAGCAGACCCTCAGAGGGTTTGGTGGGGGGCGGGGTGCCATAAAGCAGAGACGCTGGTCACGCCCAGGGACACCGGCAGCCTTGGGAAGGAAAGGAGGCTGTGTTGGGGTGAACAGACAACAGCAGGGTCCATTGAAAGTCTTAAAATGAGTGATCAGACCCCCCTTCTCCCCAGTCTCCGGAGCTGGCTAATATCCCTTCTCCGGATCTGAGGGGCGTGCAGGGGGGGGCGTGGCGGTGCTACCCTGAGAGGTTCTGCACTCTGGGATCAGGCCCAGGGGGGGCAGCGGGAGGCTGTGCTGAAAACGGGGAGCAGTGAGGACAGGCTAACATGTCGATTAAGCAGACCCCATCCTCGGCCTCCCTCGCGCTCCCCAAACGGGTGTCAGGCTCAGAACCCCAGAGATGTAAACGGGATATTTCTTTTTTCTCTGGGGAAACTGATTCGCCTGAGATTTTCGACATTTTTGAGATTTTGACATTAGAGATTGTTGACATTTGAGGGTCTCCCAGAAAAGTGGCTGAGTTTGATTCTGACATGTGTTGGCTGCTGTACCCCTGGGAACCGTGAACTTGGGAGTTGAGGCCCTGGTTTCCCCAGCGGTGAGCTCAGTCCCGGAAGGAAGGGCCCCCCCCCCCCCCCATCCGAAGGACACCGACAAGAAGCCAGACTCCACGTCTGCATGGAACGCGGGCGTTTTCCCCCTGGAGATGGACGTACTATGAAGCATATGGGAAAAATACACAAAGTCAGACCTGTGGAAAGGAATTCCTAAAGAAAGTCAGTTCTATTACTTTCTGGTACAAATGCTTCAGTAACTTAAACTAGACTATCAAAGGATGGTCTGGTCAGGGCTCTGGGGGACCCGCTTTAATGAATTAAAGTTGATTCATGTCTCATATACGGAATGATTGTCAATTGCTGCTTCTAAGGTAATTGAGAATGCTCGAAAGGTAATTTAAGTGGTACTTAACGCCATGAATTAGCTCCACCTAACTTTTTTTATTTCATTGATGGAGCAGAAGCCTGGCTTGCAGGAGGCTTTCTGGGGAGAAGACGTTTCTGGACCCAGCTTGGCCTGACGGGCATCGGGCTGGGGTTCTGGAAGCGGTTGGCCTCGTGCAGCCTGGACACATGGCAGCCCCGCCCTGTGCCATAGCCCGTGTGGCCACACGTTCCGCATCCCGGTTGGAAAACTCCCTCCTCTAAAGCAGAAGCCCCCACAGTGGAAACTAATGTGCTTCAGGGCTGACCCAGTGAACTAAGGGAGGAGGTCTTTGGGCAGCTAGCTTGTTGCTTCTGGAATGTTGGCTTTTGATTCAGCATCTTTGTCCAAACAAAGATAAACAGGGATACCTTGGCCTGCTAGAAAGTGTAATCTCCACTCATTTGCTCTCAGGAAGCTTGCCCTGGCTTTTTACCCTTCGTGTGACAAATATTGGAAGGGCCTTTGCGTAAAGAACAGTGTACCTGTCTGGCTGGTGAGGTTCAGTGGTTGAGCATCAGCCCATGCACCAAGAGGTCAACGGTTCGATTCCCGGTCGGGGCACATGCCCAGGTTGTGGGCCCGATCCACAGTGGGGGTTATGCAGGAGGCGGCCAATTGATGTTCTCTCTCATCGATGTTTCTATCTCTTTCTCTCTCTCCCTTCCTCTCTCTCTAAAATCCTGATGGATTTAGTTACCTTTTATAAACGCTGAATTGGCTTCTTGAATGAAAATAATCATCCGTGTCTCTGGAAAGGATACTTACACGGACAGTTTATAAATGCTAACTAAATTCATTGCAGACACGCAGCCAGGCCCCGAGGATGGAGGCATTCAATTTTAGGAAATGTGAACTTTAAGACTAATTAATCGTATTAAGCTATTTTTTTGCATTACTTACCATGTTTTAGTAAGTGCTCCAGACACAAGCCGGTCTTTTTGCAGGAGCATCTCTCTTATTCGAAATCGGTTTTTCGACAGCTATGCTTTTCGGCAGACGGGGACCTGGTGTTTCCTGGGACACTCACCGCTGCTCTGTGCACGGTTTGACCTTCAAGGCTCCAGGGGTACTTGTGTAATTTGGATCGGACCATGTTTCCTTTATAAAGGCACCTTTGTATGAAAACCTTCTGCTGAATGTCTATACTATCTCCTTTTCCTTTGAAAAATTAATATATAGTTAATATCCAGTATTATATTAATAACTATCTGACACTGTACAAGGTCATTATGATATTATGGACTATATGCCCTGTGCTGTACATTCCATCCCCTTGACTTACTTATTTTGTAACCAGAAATTTGAACTCTTATTCCCCTCAGCTTTCTTACCCCCCCCCTTCCGTTGTTCCTATGAGCCTGTTTCTGTTTTGTTTTGTTTTGTTTTTGAGGTTCTGCGTACAAGTGAAATCATATGGTATTTGTCTTTCTCTGTGGGACTTACTTCACTTAGCACAGTGCCCTCTGGGTCCATCCATGTTGTCATGAATGGCAAGATTTCATTCTTTTCTGTGGCTAAGGACGATTCCAGTGTGTGTGTGTGTATCACGCCTTTATCCAGTCATCTCTCGACGGACAGCTGGGTTGCTTCCATGTCTTGGCTGCTGTGAATAGTGCGGTGGTGGACATACTTCCTTTTGCTTTTAGGCATTTACTTCAATTTGACCTTTCTGATTTGAAATTCTACTTGTCTTAAACTTTTTTCATTCATTCAGCATCATCTGGTGTAGGGTACTTTAAAGTAGCGGATCCTGGCTTCTCCCCAGGAGGTAGTCAAGCAGAGCGAAGAGGTCCTCAGGGTTTCCAACAGGGGGTGTGAGTCCCTGCACAGCCACGTAGCAGCTCTGTTAGTTTCCGCAACAGTAAGGGACAGACACCTGCTTCACACAGGTGCTGGGACGAGTCGACAAGGTTCTGTGTGTGAAGCGCCTGGCACTGTGCTCAGTGCTCACAGGAGCCAAGTGAAAAGTTGTCTAATAGAGCAAAGTGGTCTTTGATTTTTATAATTTTAACTCAATATTTGTATTAAATATTCATATTCAAATACTATTATTACACTTAACAGGTTGTATCAGTATCTAAAACCTGACAAAATTAACTGCAAAAGTCTATCATAGGCCCTGGCCCGATAGCTCAGTTGATTAGTGTCGGCCGATACACCAAGGTTGCGGGTTTGAGTCCCCTGTCTGGGCACACACAAGGAGCGACCAGTGAACGCACGGGTTTGTGGAACAACAAATCCACGTGCTTATTTTCTCTCTCTCCCCTTCCTTTCTCTAAAACCAATAAATAAAAATTAAAAACATCTACCATAATCAAATACCCTTACATGATGCGTAAATAATTTTATTTTTTTGACAATTTTTTATCTACATGAAAATGTAGGCCCCCTCCGTGCACACCCATAGGTAGGACAGAGTGTGTCTGCTTGAAGCATTACTGGAACCTAGTTCACAGGGAGGGTGTGCACTGCAGGATGCATTTTATACTTTAAGGTGCTAATAAAAAGACCAAAATGCTCTTCAAATGAAGTGGTGCATTGAAAAAAGAACAGTCACTATTTGTCTCAGTTGTCAGACCTCCTATTTAAAAGGGCTCCGCCTGGACTCGATGCCCAGACTTGGAAGTTTCCTGAACCAGCAGAACCATGTGCGAAACACATCAAGGGAGTCAGGCTTCCCAAAAACTCAACTTCATTGTTTTTCTTGGAGGTGGAGAGAGCTGCTGTTCAGAAAAATTTCCAAGGTTTCTGTGATTTGTTATGAATTGAAGGTCGTTCCCTGAACTGGATCGTAGGAGGCACCGCAGCCCGCCTGCCAGTCAACGTGGAAGCAGATGTGTGCTGGCCTTTCTGAAGCAGAGGAAAGAGAATCTGGGAGAAAAACCTCACTTGGCGTGTCAGCTTAGGTTTTCATTTTGTATTTCTCCAGACTTTTCTGATCTTCCACTAGAGGGCGCCCAGCTACCAGCTGTGCCAATGCTCCAAGCAGGGGTCTTTTCTGATCCTCCCAGGAGACAGCTGGGGCCAGCCACAGATTTTGGAGGATTCTGGGTCCATCTTGCGGTTCAGGGCTCCCTCAAGAAGTGATCCTCCGACTCCATGAACAGGGTAGGGACTTTGAAAGCCCTACACTTTAGGACTGGAATTTCAGAAACCCTAAGGAAGGCTTTTTCATTTTCAAATTTCTCTTTGTTTCAAAAGGGCACTGCAGGAGTGAATCATGATGTATCTCAGGGCCTTGGGGACTATATCTCCAGATCCCCGATTGTCAGACCCTCTTACACATATGTCCTTATGGGAGCAATAGACTGGAATACTGGAAACCGGAACTTCCGGAAAACCCAGAACAGATGTTTTCCCTGATCTGAGCCAGCTCTCGGTCACAGAGCTGCTGCTGGCTGCCCTGCCCCGGCCACCCTGCCCTGGCCAGCTCCGCTCCCACATCGGCTGTTCATGGGTGAGGGGGATTACAATCGTCCTAACATTGTAATTAGCAGGTCAGCGGATCCTGCACTGTGGGTGGCCCCTCTCAGCATGCCCCACACGCAGCGGATGTGATGAATGTCCCAGTTCCGCCCTGCCTGCCCATTCTTTCTGTCTCCTGGCTCTGCTTGAGGACCTAATTTTGAGCAACCTGCCCCGGCATGAATCACTTCTGCCACTGAAACATTTGACGAGAGTGACCAGGAGCCACCCGATGTCTTACAACACACCTTTGCAAACATTTTGTCATTTGATACTTCTACCATCATGCGGCCTGACTCAGCCCTCCCACTTCACAGATGAGAAAAACAAGACTCAGAGCAAGGAATTGTGACTCTAGGGCTTGAACTCACAAGATTTGATTCCAAAGGGATTGCTCATATTTATTCAGGTTTTTGTAGCAGTAGGAATTTGGGTTTGTCTTCAGAGAAAACCTCTGACTCCCTGACCTTCATATCGGTGTGTGTTACCAGATTGTGACATTCCCTCCAGATACTCTTCAGAAAATGGCACTGTGTGTTTTTCATGGGTAGGTTGAAGGGCATCCTTTCTTGAGGCAGGAGGGTGAACTGGACAAACCTTGGAGGTGGCTTCCAACCACACTGTTCTGTAGAACAAAGCACCCGGAAATAGACACGCCACTCCCTTTTAACACATGATCATTGTGGATAATTGTATGAAAACAGGCAATTTCCAGTCCAATTAATAACTACCTTGGAGCCTTTTAGAAGGTGCTCATTTCTATTGTATATTTAAAATTGTATTTGTCTTGAGACCTCATTGTTTTAAAGCACAGCTCTGTCCCGTGTGAAGAATGCAGTTCTCTCTGTGGCCACAGTGTGGCGGGGTGACATAAGTTTCTCACTCACTTTTCAGTTTGAGAACAGAAGCTCAGCTCCAAAGTGAGCAAAACGGAGCCACTGAGCGTCGGCTCACAGCGAGGTGGACTTGCGTTGATGAACCTCTTGGAAAGGGAGAGGAAAGCACTCTGTTTCCCGAGGAGCAGTGCTGGAGGCAGTGAGGACAGGAGACGCTCAATTCTAAAGTAAGGGGATCCTTGGAAGGAGCGCTGAGTGGCTGTCACCACCCGGTGGCCCTCGGCCGTCCACCGGCTGATGCTGCACGAAGTCCGTCCCAGGAGCCTCACCTGTAGGTTTCAGAAGGACCGCCCGCGCCTCTCTTGGACTTCCTGAACTCCACTTTCATTTGTCCCCATTTTTTTTTTCTTGCTCATTATGTTTCAGGGAAGGTTTAAAAGCATTGTATAAATTTGGGGGGAAGATGATGCACAGTCCAGTCGGGGCAACAGTCTATTTCTGGCCCCCAACTTTGGAATGTGTTTCTGACATGTTTGGCTGCATTTAGGGAAATGGTGAGAGAATATTTTATTTATTTATTTATTTTAATCCTCACTGGAGGATAGTTTTCCATTTATCTTCAGATAGATGGGAGGGAGGGAAGTAGAGGAAGAGAGGGAGAAACATCGATGTGAGAGGGACGCGTCGACTGGTTGCCTCCTGCACGACCTGGACCAGGGCCCGGGATGAGCCGCAACCGAGTCCGTGTGCCTTGACTCTGGTCCCTAGGCCGGCACTCTAGCCGCTGAGTCAGACTGGCCGGGGCAGTGAGAATATTTAAGCTGGGGACTAATTCGGACCTCTGCAATGCGCAGGCACACGCGCGCACACGCCAGGACCACAGGTGCAGCTAGGTTCCGCACGCCTGTGCTGCATCAGTGCAAGCATGAGCCATGGTGGGGCTCGGTGGGCCTCCCCTCGCTCCCACAGGTAGGGCACAGGCTGGAGCCCAGCCGACCCCTGCTGCCCACACGGAAGCGTGGCTTTCACATCCCGCTGTTCTGCCCAGCCCCGGAGGTCGTCCTGTAAGGACAGCAGAGGTCGCATGTCCTGTAAGTGACATTAGCTCTGGTCATCCTAGCAAGTTAGCAGAATCAGTGCTGAATTTCAATGTGGGACATTTTCCAGCACACCTAGAAGGACGGAGGAGCCCTGACATTTTTTTGCAGAAGTGATTAGTATTCGGTTTCTGGAATGTGACATTATAGACGTGTGTGAGGCACATACACAGATAACACACACGCACACACACACAGATAACACACACACAGTTAACACACACAGATAACACACACACAGTTAACACACACAGATAACACACACACAGATAACACACACAGTAAACACACAGAGATAACACACACACAGATAACACACACAGATAACACACACAGTTACACACACACAGATAACACACACATAGATAACACACACACAGATAACACACACAGATAACACACACAGTTAACACACACAGATAACACACACACACCATGAAAAGGGGAGGACTGCTGCTAGAGTTTCAGAACAGAGGCTGCATGTATTTAGCATTTTTCCTTCTTCAATATTTGCTTTTGCGTCAGCACTGATGTCTTCACTTGTAAACCCTTTATGGATGTTCGCAGGACACCTGCTGGGTGCCGGGAAGTAACGTGACCCGGAGCCATGCACTCTGGGGAAGGGCAGAGCCCAGGGACCCGCCCTTTGTTTCAGGAGCCAGGAGTCAAGCAGGGTGGCTGAGGAGCTGGCCCGGGCGGGTGCCTTGCTGAGTCCCGGCCGGGCTCCGCCTGTGTGTCCTGGGCTGGTCTCCTCCCTCAGACATGGGGAGAGCAGTAGCACCTTGTTCTCAGGACCAAGTACACGGGTGTCAAGGACTTCTCACCGTGCACACAGAAGGGCCCCAGGAGGTACACAGCCAGCACTCTCGTCCCGTTTCTATCGACTAAAGCTTGCCAAGACCCTTTTAAACATACCTCTTATGTGCTTATGGCCCAGCTGACGTGGGGGCTACAGGCCAGCTGAACACATGCTTCAGAAGGATGTCATCGTGGCCACCAGGCAGGGGGCGGTGGTGACGGAATGAGCTCAGAGATGAGCCTGTTGTTCTGGAGTAAAAGTTCAAGGCAGAGTCACCTGTGTGGCCCCGACTCCGACTGGGGTGCTGTGGGAGCCGCCGTCCTCCTGAGGCATCGCCTTAGTTTCTTTTCAGAACAGCCATCCCTGAAGGAGAGGACGACCTTCAGACACAGAGATGCCCTTCTCTCGAGGGGGCTGGGGTGTGGGGTCTCTTTCGAGCCAGCCGGCGAAGCTCCCATTTCTGGGGTAGCCCAGGCCGTGAGCCCCTTCCGGGGCCATGAGCAGACGCAGGCCCCGCGGTGCCTGTGGGCCGGCGCCGACCAGGTACGGACTGCACGGTTCAGCCGGGCCTTCCTGGGCCTGACCGCTCCTACGGCGGTGTTACTGTGGGGGAGCCCGAGCCTGGAGCCCCTGGGGTGGGAACCGTGGCCCCCACACTCTGGGGGAGGACAGAATAGCTCCCACCAACGTGCTCTGAACAACCGTGAGCTGAGACCACCCGCATGCCTGCCGCCCTGAACCCAGGCCCTGCGGCGCGGGCACGTGGGTGGCCTTGTGGGGCAGGAGGGGTGCTCCGTGAGTGTGCGCTGGGGCAGCCGTGGGGAGCGGGCAGCCATGAGGGCGAATGCCCAGTGGCACAGCCCCGGGGGCAACACATCGTAGGAGGGGCAGATAGGGATCCGGACTTGAGTTCTCGGGTCCTGCTGGTCAGGGGACCTTGTGCAGATATCTCACCCTGTGGAGCCTCAGTTTTCAAATCTGTAAAGTAGGGAGAAAAACTGTGGGGTTTTCCTGGGCTCGCAGATGTCGGTGAGTCCTGCCGTGTGCCTGGGATCCCCGAGGAAAGCCACCTCCCCAGGACTGAGCTGACTGCAGTGCCGCTCTGGGTGGTCTCGAGGTGTCCCTTGCCCGCCTCCAGCACCAAGTCTCTGCCCAGGTGAGGAGCCCGGGGCAGTGTCCACTGGTTGTCCATCCTCATTTGTCACTTGGCCAAGGTGACACCTCCAGGGCCGTTTCGGGGTCATCCAGCAAACTTCTCCCTTCCTCAGTCTCCCACCTGGGGGGACCCCTTCCCTGGGGGCCCAGGGGCTCTCTCACACTGGGGTGTCTGCGGGGGCCTCACCTTTCCTGACAGCCTTCCCTTCACCCAAACCCACAGGTTCGTCTGGTTCCCTGAACTGGCCGGCTGGCCGGCTGGACATCCGCCCCGGGGACAGAACCGCCGAAGGCGGCACCTACGCCCACCGGCGCTCAGCCCACAGCGTGTTTGCTGCAGCGTCTAAAACTCTAGGTTCTCATGGAGGCGATGTCTGGTGTCACGACAGGGCCTCCGGACCATCGGGAGCCTCTGCCCGGGCGCTGGCTGTGCTGCCCGAGGTCCCCTCCGCCGACTCTGCTCGCAGTGGGGGCCTCGCAGGTTCCCCTCCCGCACCCCTCCACTCGCTGCCTGCCCTTCAGCATGACCATCTCCCGTCGGTCCAGCTGACAGGGGCCTCCTGTTCCAGGTCCTGGCTGGGTTCAGGGGGTGCAGTGGTGACTGAGACATGTCTTCAGGACACTGGATTTTGGGGAGAGAGGTGGGCTTTAGATCTAGCCTTGTTCTTGCATCTATAAAATGGGTTTCTCTGGAACCCTCCCCTGAGCCACACCAACCATCCCGGGTGTCCCCAGATCCTTGATGCTCGCCATCCTTCACCCCACTGACAACCGTTTATTGAGCACTTCCTCTGTGCTGGGCTGATGGCAGTGAACAAGGCCATTTTCCACCCGGAGCGTTAGTCCAGCAGAGAAGCAGAGAAACCACACATGACATAAACGATGGTACAGATCACCACAGTGTTAATCGCGTCATTGTCCCTTGCTCCTGTCCCACGGCTTCCTGGGAAGGTTCGGATTTGTCTTCCACGGATGAGCCCCATTTGCTATCCTGTGCAGCCCTCCCCGCAGGGGGTGATCTGAGCGACACCTTTCTCTGCTCTGCCAAGACCGACCCGATGCAGAAGAAGTGAATGCACCGCACACGGGGTGCCTTGGGGCCCCCGCTTCTCTGTGCCGTCTCCTTCCCTTTGCATCCTCCCAACGTCGGTTCCTCTCGTTTCCTGCCTCTACCAAATCCTTCCCTTTAAATTTCCTGCCTTGGACTATTTTTATATTCTTTATGCTCCTGAGCACAGAGGGGGAATTGGAAACACGGGGTGGGGGTGGGTGTTTTCATGAGTGATGGGGGATGAGTCTGCTTGATTTGAAAGTCCGCACGGGGAAGGTGGAAGGGGCGGGATCTGCAGTCCAGCCAGGATTTTATTTTCAGGTCAACCATTAAGAAGGAAATAAAATCCAGCAAATACCTGCACTCACACCTCCCCCCACACGACTGGCCTTGCTAATAGGACTCGGTGCTCTGTCCTCTCTCCCCTCAACGCAGCCTCACAGGTGTGCTCAGGTTAGCCCTCAGACCCCAACTTCAACAAGGTGCAGTTGTAGTCTGCATCATCGCCTTTGTTACTGAGGTTTCCCGGCTTCTCTGCTGGACTAGACGCTCCGTGCGGAGAAGGGCCCTCCTGGCCTCCGGGCCACTTCGCCCCTCCCTAGGGAAACCGCCACCATTGAGTCCTTCTGGTCTTTCCGTATTCGGTTCTCCAGGCCACCACAGTGGTCCAAACTGACAGGTGAGATCGAACCCTGGCCGTGCCGGTCAGGGCAGGGGGGCAGGAAGGCTGATCCGGGGGGCCTCGCGGGCTGACTGCAGGGGCAGAGGCTCTGCTCGGCGGGGCAGCTCTGGGCCACGGCCCTTCTCCCTGCTGCAGGCGGGGACCCTGCCGGGTGGGGGTTGAGGCTGTGGACCCCGATGGCTGGAGCCCACAGGCCGGAGGACAAGGAGACGAGCAGGATTTCCTTCCAAAAACGCTTGGCCCGGCTCCCGCGCTGATGTTGAAAGGGAGCTCCGCAGGTCGAAGACAGTGATTTGTTATTGTTATTGTTTAATATTCATCAAGTGCCTGTAATGTGTTGGACGACATTGAAAAAGATCCGTGGCTAAAATTAAATTTGTGGTAAAATTAAACTGAGCTCAGAACTGGCCTGGAGCCTCCAGGTCTCTGGCAGGCCAAGTCCTGGTTTCTCCTGTTTGTCCACCAGCATGACCTCACAATTAGGAATGAGAGCCCCTCACCGCCCGGCACAGGCAGCTGAGCATTCTCCTTAGAAAAGGCACCAGCTCTCATCATTTCCCCCAGTTCGGGTTAAAGAGAGGACAGTCATACTGTTACCCTGAAGGATGAGAGAGCCAGAGAGAGAAGGTGACCTGAGAAGCTGACCCGAAAAGGTGACAAAGCAAATCAGTGCCAACAACACCCTTGAGCCAAATCTATGACATCAGCAAAGCTGAACTTTCTTCCGCTCCTCCCCTTCTCCCTGGTTGGGATGCTCTCTCCCCAAGACACAGAGTCCTTACTCCTCTTCCCCTCGGAGACCACCTGCCAGACAAAGATTATACCCTCGTTCACACAAGAGTGAGTGACTAGCAGCTGACGTTTCGAGTGCTTCTCGCGGGGCGGGCGCCGTGCTAGTTGTCTTTTCCTCCCCATGTATCTCGGTAATTCTTCCAGCCGCCCTTTGCGGCAGACGCTGTCATCAGCCACGTTTTACAGATGAGGGACACAACGTGCAAAGTCGTCTGGTGAAGAGGCAGGAGAGGAGTCAAGGTGTCTAACAACGACCCTCTGGCGTCGTGTCACCGCGCGGAGGGTGATTCTCCCGTCAGCCACGCAGAACAGCTTCGGCCGATGGGCTCGGTGCTGGCGGAACATGGGCATCACTGAAGGGGCTTCTCAGCCCAACCGGTGCCTGGGCCCTTCCCCCGAGATTTGGATTTAATTGGTCTGTGGAGGGAGCAGCATCGGCATATTTAAAACGCTCTCCATCCACGTGGCTTCCCTGAGGCCCAGGGTTTGGAACCCTGGGAGGGAGAAAGGCCCGAGAGGGGCAGTGGACACCAGGAGCAACGGGGGAGCCTGCCGCCGCGGGGACTGACCACTGCGGCTGAGCTTGCTCAGAAAGCTGTCTGGCCCCGCTGGTGGCCCCGCTGGTGGCCCCGCTGGTGGGAGCCTTGTCCCGTGCATCAAAAGGTCGCAGGTTTGATTCCTGGTTGGGCGTGTATGGGAGGCAACCAGTTGATGTTTCTGTCTTTATCCTTTCCTCTCTTTCTTAAAATCAATAAAAACATATACTTGGGTGAGAATTTAAAAAAAAAAAAAGAAAGGTGGTGTGGAGCCCTGGGATGTGGTGCAGGTGACTTCCCTGTTCTTCCAGGGGAGGCTGTGAGCGCGCTGAAGTGCTGCGCTCGGCCAGTCTGTTACGCAGCACCCTCACGGCGGCCCTCGAAGGGATCCTGGAAGGTTGGGAGTACTGCAGTGGGGCCTGGGGCCTGGGCCTGGGCCTTGTTCCTCCCCCTCCCCCCCAGGCAGTGGCTGGCTGAAGGGAGCTGCCACTCTGAAGGGCCCCGAGCCGCCCCGGGAGGAGGGCCCTGGGGCCTAGCCAGGAGAGGAAGAGGAGGGGTGAGTGGGGGTCAGAACCGCACTGGAGAGACCTGGGAGAGAGAACGTGAGCCTCTGGAACTGCGCCACCAGCAGGACACTCTGCGCAGTGTGAGAATGTGAGGTCTAGACAGCAGGGTGGTCTCCGTGCTGGTGAAGTCCCTGCTCTCCTGGGCCCCACTGGGTAAAGCCCGGTAGGACGGGGTTGGTTTTCACCATCTGTCCTCACCTGCATTGTAGGGGGACCTGGTGGTTTGTCCTCCCACCCCACCCCAATGCTTAGCACCGAGCCCAGTAAATGCCCCAAAAGAATGACCAGCTCTCCTGGTTTGCCCTGGACTGGCAAGGTGCCAGATTGTGGAGCTCTGAGGGCTAAAATGGGTAAAGTCTTGGGCAAACTGGAACATTGGGTCAGCTCAGTGCCCAGCGGAGCCCCAGAAGCCAGAGCTGGGGTGTGGGTGACTGCAGCTCTGAGGCTCCAGCACTGCCTGGAGAGTGGGCAGAGCCTCCCGAGGTCGGTGTCAAGGACATCGGCCGCCAACTGCTTCCTGTGTCTTCAGATACACGGCAAATAAATGACACCAAGTCTGTGGGGCGGGGGGCGGAGAAGGGGAAGCTTGAAGTCAGACTGAGCCCCTTCAAGCACAGGCAGGGGACACCCCTCTGCTCCCGGGAGTGCTGTTGGGGACACACGGGCGGCCGGGCTGGGTTCCGAGGAGGGAAGCTCACTGGGCGCAGCACGTCGTAAATGACCAAACGAATGGCCACTCCCTTTCGAGCACTTGTTCCGTGCCAGGTGCCGTGGCAGGAAGATTTTTTAAATGTTTATTTGAAAAATACAGAAAGAAGAACAAAAATACGTAAAGGCCTTACAAGCCCCTTACATGAAGTGCGGGAGGAGAGTTCCATCGGCCAGGCCGTCCACTCCGCTTTCCAACGGGACCACGGGCAGCAGCGGGCGTGTCCTTGGCTCTCCACACGGGCAGACGCGTCTATGTCTGTTCAGATATGCCGACAAATGCAATCCAGCCATGTCTTTGGTCTGCACCTGTTTTCACTGGGTTTTGTTTTGAGCGTACGTAGACATCTCCTTGCGAGAATATTAACTATTAATCTTCTTTGTTCTTTTCACTTCTGCATAGCATTCAGCACATAAACGCAACATAATTTTTCTCTCTCTTATTAGTAACTTACTTGTCTCAGGTATTATAGTCATTCTGCTATTACAATGCCTCATTAAACATTTCGACATATCTTTACATTTATATGTACAAATCTTTCTGTTGGATACCTTCTTAGAAGTGAGGGTATCGGGACCAGAATTCATCTACATTTTGACCTTTGTAAGCACTGCAAAATTAACATCGAAAAGATAATATCAAAGTATACTTTCAAGTCCATTTCTCCACAACCATGCCATTACTGAGTGCTATCACTGAAAAAAAATGTTGCTGCACCTATGGGTGAAGTGATATTTTATTGAATACGCGTTCCCCTGACCATCTTTTTGACATGAAATTGAGCATCTTCTCATTTGTTTATTTGTTAATTTCCCTTTCTGTTCATAACCACTACCTGTGTTTTCTAAAACGTGCTTGCATTTTTCTTATAAATTGATTACAGATCTTTTTGTATGAGAGGTAGACACTTTGGGCATTATACCCTATCTATGTTACTATAGTTTTTGCTTTTTAAAGTAAGGTTTTAATTTTGATTTGGTAAATTCTGTTCATTCATTTTCTCCCTCTTCCTTAGGTTTTATAGAATGTACCATTGCTGCTAGATTCTTTGCCCATGTTCTTCCATTTCAGTTAATGCTGCAGGAGGCCAGGAGAAGCCCGCAGGACTCCGAGATGCCTGTACGTAGGGACTGGGTGGCAAAGTGGAGGAAGGCCACACTGGAGACACACACTCGTTGGTGCTGCCAAGTGCAAGCCTGGCCGGATTTCCTTATGGGGAGAATGAACGCAAAAACCAGCCATCCTTTTCCTACCGTCTCTGTTCATCTTCGGGTCTGAAAAGACTAATTACTGAGAACGTGGCCCGACGTCCCAGCTGGGAGCACCCTGCCGCCCTCCTCCGGGCTCCTGGCGGGGCCCCTGCTGCCCACGGCCGGGTGAGATGAGGCCACACAGGGACGCAGGGTGGGAGGAAGTGAATTTCTGGTCACTGAAGACGATCAAACCTCGTGAGGTTTCAATAGAGAAGATGGGGTCCCAGGGTCTGATAATCTATACCCCCTTCTAGCCCTGAGATTCTCTGATTCGGGGACTCAGCATGGACGATAGTAATGGGAAAGGAATATCCGGTATGAGTTTGACAGTAACAGGACTGGAAATCATAGAAGGGGAATAGGAGTGTAGCAAGTTTTCACGGGGGTGCAGTCCCAACCGGGAGGGGGTTGCCGGTGAATAGGGCGACAGGAGCCCTATTTCAGGAGCATGTGGATAATACTTTTTAAAGGCCTGGCACGAAGCTGGCGCAGAGGCAGGATCCAGGAGTGAAGGAGACTCGGCCATCTGGGCCTCAGCCGGAGTCTCAGGCAGCTAAAAACAGATAATGTCTCGTCTTGCTGACAATTTCATCTCCAAAGGGAGAGAAAGCAAGGAGGAAACTGGTAATTGGACCAGAAGGAATCTATTTGGGGTAGGAGAGGACAAGAGCCCCAGAAGACTATTGTCTGTCTAGAAGGAAAGAGAGGCGAAGGGCCCACCATTCGTGAGCGAGCAGGACCAAGGCCACGGTCGGAGAGAAGCGAGGTGATCTTACTGTCGCACGTCCTAGAAGACGGCACTGGTCATGAAGACAGGAAGCCGTACGACGCCATTCTGCCAACGCAGTTGTAAGTGACCCAGAAAGAAACCGGGACAGCCACACAAAAGAGGATGAAAGAGTGTATTAGTCAGGGTTCTCTAAAGAAACAGAACCAAGAATAGACACACACACGTAATTCTTTTAAGGACTGGATCCCACGATTTGGCGACTGGAAAGTCTGAGGTCTGCAGAGCAAGCCGGCGGAACGGAAATGCAGGTGAGAGCTGATGTGCCCTCTTGAGTGCAGATTCTGAGGGCAGCAGGCTGGGGGCTCAGACACGGCTCCTCGGCCGCAGTGCTGGGGATTCCTTCCACTTTGGGGAACCTGAGACTTTGCCCTGGTGGCCTTCACCTGAGCAGATGAGGCCCACGTACATTATGGGAGGGAATCTGCTTTCTCAAAGTTTACTAATTTAAACGTTAATCTCATCTAAGAATACCTTCCCAGCAACATTGAGACTGGGCTTTGACCAAACAATAGGTCACCATAGCTTGGCCAAGTGGACCCCTAGGTAACCATCCCAAGGAGCACATGGCCAAGGGCAGCTTCAAGAACACTACCATGCTGTGTGAAGAATGACTGAAAAGCTATTTGGAGACCATGGTGGGGACACTATAAATTAGTGTGAGCAGGTGGACAGGCACATAATACGGCAGGGTACAGGTCACTTGTCTTCTGTCTTTGCCAAGGAGAAACCCCTCGAACCGGAAGTAGATAAAACGAGGGCGTAAGAGAGACTTGAGGCTGAGGCCTGCTGCAGCTCGGGCCGGGACTTCCTGGAGGGGTGGTGGGTGAACTGTCGGGGTTCAGGAGGGATCACTGGGAGCCGGGGGACAAGAGGGATGCAGGCTGGTATTTGGCTTCTCACAGAGGGAACATACTGGATTTAAACTGCTGGCCAGTCTCGACAACCGATGGCGAGCCAGGGGTGTGGGCATGTAGAAATAAGGGCTTTCAGAGAGAGCCAGCCTGGGTCACAAGGCGGAGAGGGCAGGTGTGCCTGTGCCGTCCTCCCGGGCAAGGGCTACCGGCACTCACCCCACAAGTCTGCTTCTGGGCCCTGAGCACGGTCAGAGGGCTAGGGCTTTGCTGCGATCCCACAGCTGGACAGGTGGGGCTCCGGGCAGCCGCGGACCGGACTGCTCTAACCCTACAGGAGGCTGAGCAAACTGGCCATGAGCGAGTCGGCCCCTAGCTGTTTTGTGTGTTCTGTGAGCTGAGAATGGATGTTGTTAAGTGGTTGGGAAAAAACCACAAGAATTATATTTTGCCACATGTGAAAAAGATATGAAATTCAAATCTCAGTGGCCATAAATAAAGTTTTATGGGGACACAGCCATGCCCTGTGCTTACATCCTGTCTGTGGCGCTTTTGTGGGAGAACAGAGTTGGGCAGTTGCGACAGAAATGGCCCCGTGAAGCCTAAAATATGTACCCTCCAGGCCTTCACAGAAAGAGTTGGTGTGACTCCTGCTCTCCAGCCTCGTGGTCAGTTTTCCTAGGACTTCTACGTTAGCAGTTACTGTCCTCCCCAGAAAGCTTACGGAAACACGTCAGACCTGGGAACCACAACAGATGAGAAAGGGTTTGATACGGGCCAGCTTGCGGGAGGTGACACCCTGGAGCACCGGAGGGGAGTGGGGCCGTGGGCGACTCTGGGTTCACTTCTGGACCAAGGCCTGGCTTTCAGTAGGGCCTTTGCAAAGTCTCTTGGGCTATCCTGTGGATCTGACAGAAAGAAAGTGGATTTGATGATAACATTGGGGGGGGGGGGCAGGAAGACAGAACCGAAGAACTTACCTGCACGGATGCACAACCTGCACAGATGGCACAGACAACAGGGCGTGTAGCCTGGGGCGGTGCAGGAGCAGGTGGAGGGGGTCAATGGGGGATAGGTGGGGAACATCTGTAGTACTTTCAAATATAAAGGTAAATTAAAAAAAAAAAAAAAGGAAATCTCTCTCTGTTGTGGGCTGATCAGCTGTACCCGTGGGATCTGATGGATGAATTGCTGCCAAGGTAAGGTCGTTAGTAGTCCGCGGTGGGGCCATGTCTTTGAGCCTGTCTACCTAATGTTTCATCAGACGTTTGAGTGAAGACCCAGAGAGCAGGCTTGCCCAGTCCAAAGTAAAACAAGGCTGGGTGCATGAGCCGTTCGGGTCAGAGGCCTGGGCATTTCCCGGAACTAGGAGTGTGGGGGAGAAGTAGAAGCAGTTTAGGACCAAGAAGAGAAGTGTCCTGGAGGCCTCGTGTCCTGTCCCGGGCTCCACATTGTAGGAGAGACCTGTGTGCATGAAATGACCAAGGACAGGCTTGGCCAGAGGGTCCGGGAACGGTGTCACAGGAGGAGTGGGAGAAGGCATCGGGAGCCCTTGGCTGGGGAAGAGAACTCAGATAGGGCATTGTCTTGGTCGGGTTCCCCAGGGACAGACCCTGAGCCAAGGGTTGTGTGCTCTATTTGGGAAGTAGGGAAAACCCTGGAAAGAATGGGAAAGGACGGCAGCCAGCAAAGGGGTGCCACCCAGCCAGCTCCACTGCGGGTAACCCGGCTACTGCTGTAGGACAGACGTCGCAGCGGGCCCACCCACTGGGGAGGGGTCTGGGGCCTCTGTAAGCCAACTCCCATCTGTCATGGATGGAGGCTGAGCCCAGGGGTCTACCCAAGACTTCAGAGAGAGCCCCAGACTCAGAGAGGCCACAGTGGTCGTGGGGAGGCCCCACGGCGTCAGCACCGCCCTCGGAGAGTCAAAGCGCCGTAACCGGGTGAGAAACACGGGAAGCACATCCCTGCCCCGTGTTCCCTGGCTGGGGCCAGGCTGGGGAGGTGTGGGCGGACCGCAAGCTGGTCCCTGGCCAGGCCTTTGATTCCCAGCATCGCTGGGTGAGCAAAGTTGAAGGGCACTTAAAACAAAGCCCAAGTTCAAAATCAGCCCCTCGAGCCAAAACCTGAGCGCAAGTCAGTGGGGACCCTGCAGGCCCACTTGTCTGTTGGCCCCTCAGCTTCCTTCGGAGGGAGGGCCCGGGCTCTGCGCCCTCCACGCCCCTCTGCAGGCTCTCTGCGCCGCCGCTCAGCCGAGCAGCCGCTCATGACAGAGGAGGCTCATTATTTTGCTGCAGTTGACTTGAAATCTGAAATCAATCGGGTATCAGATATGCAGTCCTCAGTTTGATACCGCGTTTCAAAGGTGCGATAACGTTCAGAAATGACACTACATTTCCTAATTATGAAATTCTGTCATTGCCGCTCAGTCTAGAATGACTTGGCTGCAGGGTTTTCTTTTTCTCTTTTCCTTTTTTTTTTTTAAGGTTTAGCATACGCTACGATTATTTTAAAATTGCTTTGGAAGAATGTGTTCCATCAGCGAACTGCGAGTGTGCTTATTACTGAGGTTTGGGGGCAATTTGAGAGGAAGGATAAATTAGACAGACTCCGGAGGTCTGGAGAAGCATGTACCCCTGTCCTCCGGCTTCCTTCTTACACAGCTGATGAAGCCTCTCACACCCACAGGGCACTGGTCAAGAGCATGAACTGTTTGGGGACTGGAGGGGCTGCCACAACCTTCTGCTCCCATCAGAACCGTGGAACTGCCCAGAGGAAGGGGGGAGAAGGAGGGAGAAGTTAACCCAAGGGCTCCCTGAAAGCCAGGGTCCCCTAGACCCCCGAGAGCTCCCCAACCAGAGAAGAGCTGCCATGGATCCTGCGGCTCCTGGGAAGCCGAGGTTTGCTTGCTCAGGAACGCGGGTGCCACTGTGGGTAGTGGGACTCTTGAGTGAGCTCCCAACATTTAAAAAGTTGGGAGCGAATCATTGACGCACACACAAGCATCGTGGATCTCACAAACGTTGTGTGGAGCAAAAGCCAAACACAGAAGGGCACGTGCTACGTGAGTCCATTGATATCCCTGTCCTAGAAGCGTCAGAACCCGTCTCTGGAGGCAGATACGATGCATCGCCTCTGGAGAGAGGGACGAGACAGGGCAGGAGGGACGCTCTGGGCTGCGGAATGTCCTCTGTCCTGATCAGGGTGTCCGCTGTCACACGAGTGAATAGGGCTGTCAACATTCATGGGACAGTCTACTTGAAAAATGCATTGTGGTGATTTCATACTACTTAGATGAACATAGATGGAGGCTACGGCCCATGGAGCCCACCCCAGATGCCCACTGGTGACTCTGCTTCATCAGTTTACACTTTCTGTTAAGAAACAAAGTTCCAGGGGGATGGGGAGGAGGGTGTCAATGGGGTAAAAAAGGAGAAACATCTGTAACAACAACAAAAAAGAAACAAAGTCCCAGAGGCTTCCCCTTCCTGCTCAGGGAGCTGCCCGCATAGCCCAGCCAGGAGCCACATGCATGAATACCACCCACTCCAGGGAGCAGCCTGGCTTTCTGAGCAATCTAGTTCCCTGGAGCCCACCCCATCCCCATCTTGGCAAGTGACTGATTGGCAGGAGGAGCACAAAGTCAAAATGCAGGGGACAGATGCCGATTACACACCTGTGCCTCCTGGGGGCTGGGGTGAAGGGAGCCACCTCATTGGTACAAGAAGAGATGTCCCAGGGAACTTTTTTCTTTCTTGCTGTTTTTTGTAGCAAAGACCTCTTCACATTGACGCATCATGAATATGCACAAAAGATGGCGTGAGACCACATCTAGTCTCCAAGCAGAGGCCGGTTTGATTCCTAGGGTTCCAGGCACTGGGCCTTCTGCGTTTTCAGCGGCACCTGAGACAGGTTCACTCCACCTGACACAGGAGAGACCGCCCAGCAGAGGGCCCGCTCTGCCCAGGCCAGCACTCTCACGCCTGACGTGCTCGTTTTTCTCTCTTTGAAAGACTGCCTTGCTAAATCCACAGATGGGGATCAAAGGATAAGTAGATGCCTAATATATTACCCCAAATATTCCGCCAGGCGTCTTCCTCCACAGGGCAGGAGACTTGCGGATGGGGTCTTCTGGCTCAGCACATCCCACCCGAGAACGTCTACTTCCTAATTAAGATGAAGTCGGCAGAGCGGGCGGTAAAGCCACCCTGCAGCGGAGCGTGGTTGTAAAGCTCTTGGTCATGGAGAAACTCTCTCTGTCTGACATGGTTGTGCAGCCCCTTCCCCTCGGAACCAGCGAGAAAATGCACAGCAAGTCAGGAGCGGGGCCAAGCTGTTGGTCAAGGGCTTGGTTGAGTAGAGGAGGTCCGTCTGTCTGGCCCTCACGGTCTCCCGAACCTCGGCAAGTGTAGCAGGAAGAGTCCGAGTGCAAGCTAGCGTCCCCCACTGTCCTCTGCTGACCCCGGTACCAGAGTCCCCGGGCGGTGCCCGTCCTGAATGCGGATTCTCGCCCTGTTATGGCACCGTCTACCTGCCCACCAGCCCCACCCAGTCAGGAATGCGAGGTGGGGTCTGGGAATCTGTTTTGTAGTTAATTGTCTCAGTTGGTTCCTTTTTCTCTTTTAAATACACTTTTGAAAAAGTATTTATTTATTTCTTCTTTATTAATTTTAGAGAGAGGGGAGGAAGAAGGAGAAAAACATCAATCAGCTGCCTCCTGCACACCCCCTACTGGGGATAGAGCCCTGACCGGGAATCGAACCAGCAACCTCTTGGTGCACTGGATGGCATTCAACCAACTGAGCCACACGGGGCCAGATGGTTCCTTTCCCAGGAAGATGAAGCCTCCTAATCTAGGCTTTGCTAATTTGTTGCTAGTGACATCGGCCAAATATCTTCACTTCATTATGCCTTGTATCCTCATTTATGAAATAACAGCTAACATTTATTGTTGAGTGTTTATCACAGGTGAAGTATGTTCTGAGAGAGTCCTGTGAATTAGCTCATCAAAATCCTCACAGCAGGCCTGTGAGGTTGGTACTATGATTATCTCCATTTTTACAGGAGTAGGAGACACAGAGAGGTTAAGTACGTTTCCCAGATCACACAGCTAGTGGGTTGGCAGAGCTGGGCTTTGACCCAGGGATCCGGGCTCTGTCCCACCTCAGGGAGGGCAGTTATAACCTCACCGCCCCGGGTTGTGACGAGAATGTCAAACTGCTCTGTGGACGGTGTGATTACTTTATGGAATGTTGGCTTCAGGTTCTCGAACCCTGGGTCCATGCCTCTTTCCAGTGCCCGTTCAGGATTGCCCCGGCTCTTCCCGGTGTCCCGTCGTGCTCCCTCTCGCTCCCCTGCAGCTCTGACCTGCGCCTCGTGAGCAGCTCGTCCCGCCGGCTGGCTCACACCGTGTCCGTAAATGGTGACAGCCTCATGCGTTTGCTTCTCAGGCACCGTGCCTGCCTCTCAGCGGACCTTTTCCCTGGAGTTTCTGGATCCGCGGACACCGGGGGCCGCTCATGGTCCTCCTGCTCCTCGTGCTCCGAGGTGTTTCCGAAGCAGCCGACCTCGTTCACTAGGACTCAGTTCCACACGCTCATCTTTATATTTTATCAAACAAGGAGGAGTCATGGGCATTATTTCTGTGGCTGATTTGAAATCTGGAAACTTCAGAAGAAATGTTCCTCATTGCCATCTTAACGGGTCACCAAGTGTCCGAAGGCCCTCGACGGGAACACTGTCTCTTCCCAAGGGCCAAGTCCCAGGGCAGATGGACCGTGTCGGGGTGGGGTGGGCGGACGAGTTGGGGGGCAGTGCCCAGCTTTGACTCTGGGCCGGTGGGCCCTGCTGCTCAGGACTGTCCCCGGAGCTGATGAGAGGGTGGACAGAGCCCCAGCAAGGGGGAGCCCGTGGGGTGGGATGGGGTTGCTGCACTATTTCCCAGGGGGAAGGGGCAGGCGGATGACGGGACTGTGTTTGCCTGAGAGCAATGACGCCCTTTGCCACTCCGTGACACTTGTACTTTTCCTAGTCTGTGAACGGACATATCCCCTGTGCTCAATGTGCATGCCCGGCACACACTGGGCGGGAGTGACCGGTGCCGGGGGCAGAGATCTGGGTGGCCGCGCTCTCCTCCAGCCACACTGGGCCCTGAGCACCACCGCATGCTCCTGCCTTGAGGCCTTCAACTGGGTTCTCTCTTAGGGTTTTAGTACCAAAAGCCTGGGTTTTAGTCCTAAAAGACTTACATCCTGGGAAACCCCACAGTGCTGGGCAAACTGAGGCAGTTGATCACTTCACATTTCTCTGGAACATTCTTCTCCAAGGTACCACCAGGCAAACCCCGTCACTCTCATCGGGCCATTGCTCAAATCTAGCTTGTTGAGTGACACCCACCAATTTCCACCCTCACCACCCCCAATTCCCCTTACCTTGCTTCACTTTTTAAATAGCATTTATTACCTTCTGCATACTACGTGCCTTTCATACTTATTGCATGTATTGTTTGTTGTTCATCTGTTGCCACTAGAATTCAGCACCCCAAGGGAAGACTGTTTTGTGTCCCGACTTAGCCCAAATGCCTAGAGCAGCACCTGGCAAATGGAGAAGCTGCACAAATATTGAATGAATGGATGACCACGTTTTTCTGCACAGATTGTTCTAGATACTCTGGGGGATTAAAAAAGCATAGGCTATTATCCCAGTTTTCAAAAAATTTATGCTGCAGCAGGAGAAAGACAGCAAGAAGATGTAGTCAAGAGTTTTTCATCTGAACAAGGTACATCCTTTATCCTGAGGCCCACTCTTGATATAATCTCATTCCTTCTGCCTCTGGTCATACTAACTTTGTGGAAGGATGAGCTCCTCTCAGTGTACCCATTTCTTCACTGCCCATCCGACCCCATGCCATGGGACTTAGTCCTGTGCCCCACTGAAATCCCAGTCCTGAAAACCAGCAATTGCTCCTTTAGTTAACAGCTGTCGGTCCCTAGCCCGCGAGCCCTCAGCCACGCCAGCCTGCACTGGGTACTTCCTCCCTCATCAGGTGCTCCCCTCCCGTGACTTTGTTGAGCTCTGTGGAAACTCTGTTTCTTCTGTGGCTTTGTATTCCTCTGTGCACTTCCTCAGTGTTGGTTTCCTGAGAGGGTCTTCGGCCTGCTCAGTGGTCCCTCTGTCTGCTCCTCATGTGACAGAGCTCACTCTTAAGGTTTCAACCATTTTTCTTTAATCCTCACTCGAGGATATTTTTTCTAATATCTTCAGACAGTGGGAGGGGAGAGAGAGAGAGGGGGAGAGAGAAACATTGATGTGAGAGGGACACATTGACTGGCCACCTCCCGCATGACCCCAACCATGGCTGAGGACACACCGCAACTGAGGTACGTGCCCCTGGCTGGAATTGAAACCAGACTCTTTGGTCTGTGGGCTGATGCTCTAAACGCTGAGCCAAACTGGCCAGGGTGGTTTCAACAGTTTTATATTCCTGATCCTCACATCTCTGTCTCCAGCTCCAACCTCACCTCCAAGCTTTGGCGTCCTTTACACGGCCTACCTGGCGTCTGCGCTTGGATGTCGTCCAGGCCCCTCGTGCTGACCTCGTCCAGCGGAACCAACCACCAACACCCTCTGCTTCCTGGTTCCTTTATTTTTGTTGATGACACCACTGTTTAGTCTGTTGACCTCGAAAAACTGAAGTCACCCTTAACTTCTCTTTGCCTCTTACCTCCCATATTCAGTAAACCATCAAGTCCTATTAATTTTACTTTCCAAACATTTCTCAAATAGGTCACTTTCACTCTGTACCAACAGCCAGCCCCCCCATTCAGGATTATTCCGACAGCCTCCTAACAGAGTCCTTGCCCCTGGGCTTGTCCCCGGAAGCCCATCCTCCTCGGAGCTGGTGTCCTTTCCCTGCTGAACCCTGTCCTGTGCCGAGCGGTGCTATGCACTGGGACAGAGCACTGAGCAGACAGACAAGGACCCTGTTCCTGTAAATCAGTGGGATCCACGTCAGTGACAAACCTCACACTGCCCTCTCTGGCTCACAACCTTCTAAGATGTCTCAACTCTCTCTTATCCCAGTTACCTTTTGCATGTTTGGGGTCATCAGTCCCTTTTCTTATGACAAGAGCAGGATTTGGGCACAAAACTTTGCTTATGGCTTCAGGGGAGAGGGCACTGGACCCTGAAGGCCAGACTTCGCGAATCCTTGACCTGCACGATCAAGTCCAAGCCCTTTGGAACAACGCGCACAGCTCTCCACGGCCAGCGTGTGGCCCTCCCCTGGCCTTGCCTCTCTCAGGTCCACCTGGTTCACTCCCGGTATCAGAACTGTGGACCTTTCTGGAGTTCCTCACAGGCGTCATCCATTCATCCGGGGACCATCTACTGAGGACCTGCTTCTTTAGATTCCGCGTCACCAAAGCACAGAGGTGAAAAAGAATATGATGCAGCCCTGGCCGCTTTGGCTCAGCGGTTAGAGTGTCAGCCTGTGGACCAAAGGGCTGCAGGTTTGATTCCTGATCAAAGACACGTACATGGGCTGCAGGTTCGATCCTGGGCCCCAGTTGGGATCATGCAGGAGGCAAAAAATTGATGTCTTTCTCACATTGATGTTTCTCTCTCTCTCTCTCTCTCTTTTTCTCTCTCTCTCTCTCTCACCCTCCCTCCCTTCCACTCTATCTGAAAAAAAACAAAAACAAAAACAAAAATCAATGGAAAATATCCTCAGGCAGGATCAACAACAACAAAAGAATACGATGTAGCCTTTACGTTCGAACTCTCTGCCTCTCTCTTGCTCAGGCTTACCCACGGCTGGTGCCCCTCTGGTCCTTCCCCGTTAACTGACCATTGCCCACTTCAGAATTTAACTCTGGCATCTTTCTTTCTTTCTTTCTTTTTATCCTCACCCGAGGACATTTTTTTATTTTTTGTTCAGATAGAGTAGGAGGGAGAAAGAGGAAGAGAGAGAGAGAGAAACATCGACGTGAAAGGGACACATCGAGTGGTTGCCACCCACACGAACAACCAGGGCCGGGGACAAACTGCAACCGAGGTACATGCCCTTAGCGGGAACTGAACCCGGGTCTCTCTGGACCGCAGGCTGACGCTCTAACCGCTGAGCCAAACCGGCCAGGGCTCTGGCATCTTTCTTCCTGAAAAATAGTCCCAAATGTAACCTGCCACTTCATGTGGGTTTCGTATTGGAGTCCTCTGCGTGTCCATATTTACTTGCAAATATCTGTTTTCTGCCCAAAATACATTATACGTCACTTTCTGTTGGTGTGACTGCTTCTCGAACTAAGTTAGGAGCTTTTAAGGACATAAGCGGTTTCATTCTTGAGTCCGTTATCCTGGGTGCCGCTTCAATCGGCGTACAATACGTGAGCGCTGAGCGCGAGGACTGGGCGCGGGCTGGGGCGAGGACGGCTGCAGAGCTGCAGCAGGGCTCCCGCTGGCCTGGCCTTCCCTTCTTTCCGAGCAGCTCATGGAAGAGCCGGGCCGTGTTGGGCAGGCGGCGACAGGGTAAAAGCGAGTCTCTGTGAGGGTAATCTGGCCATGGCTTCCAGGTGCACGGCGGGGGCAGACCTCTGCCCAAGGCAGGACCTAGCACCCCGGGAAGGGGCGAGTGGCCAGGGGAGGGGCCTGGGGAGGGCTGGGCTGGGGGCGGGCGTCAGCGCTGCTCTGCTGAGCATTGTGATCTTGGTCAGGCCCGCCGCTCCCTGGCTTTAGTCCCTTCACCTGCGCATTTAGGCGTTTTACTGCACGTGCTCTGGGATCCTGTTTGAAGTTTCTGGGTCTTTCCTGCTTGACAGAGCCTCTCTGTTGCAGGGCCAAGCCTGCAGCTGCTCTAGGAGCAGAGATCTCAGGGGGCGCTGCTGGAACGGCCCCGCGGGCCCCCGCAGTCCCTCAGGCCTCCGAATTCGGGCGCCTGCATCCAGAACCCAAACTTGGAAGGCTCAGAGGGGGTTCAGGGTTGATAGGGATCTCACATGTCACCGGGGCTTTGACTGCCGGATAATTAGCTCCGAAGCAACAGCTGCCGCGTCCACTGGGCTCTAGCTCCCTCCGTCTCTCTCCTTGGTTAGAGAGCTGGCTGGTTGCCATCTTCCCGCCGGACCGGGTCCATGTCACAGCGGGACGAGGCTCCCTCAGAAGGACCTGGCAGGTAGGTGGGACCTGTGCGTCGCTCTGCAGCCAACACAGGTGCCACTGTGAACAGACCCAGCACCCCGGAAGGAGGAGGGGCGGAGGGACAGGTGTCATGCAGAGTGAGGTGACAGGGACTTTGCCCGAGGGCCTCACAATAACCCCGGCAGGTGGCTGCTTGTGCTTCCCTTGAGAAACGAGGAATCGAGGCCCAGGGAAGTTGAGGAACTTGTCCGAGTCTCCGAGCCGGCATCCCCCCAGGACCCTTTGACTCCAGCCTCTGGGGTCTTTCTGACCACACCGGTGTGGAGAATCAGCCCCTCCACGCCGCAGGCCACCTGCAATGGGGCTTTTTATTATTGCAAAAACATCAAGGAAACTTGGAATGCAAGACGAGGGTTTGAGGCATGGCTCCGCCATTTACCGCGTGACCTTCGCAGGTGACTGCACACCTGTGGGCTTCATTTGTCTCGTTGCACTCTGTACACACCTGTGAGGAAGAGCCGGGCTGGCACGGATGCCAGTCCTTGTCACTCTCATTTCTGGTGGTGAGTGTTTGGAGGACAGGGTGAGTGGCCTAGCTGAGCAGATCTCTTGCCGGCTGGACCTGTGCTTCCCACCTGGGGGTGCTCCCTGGTTGACCCCTCAGAGCTTGTAGCCAGGGTGGCAGAGACCTACGGGAACTTGTGCTCCAGGCTTCCTTGGAGGTGACAACATCCCTGGGGGAGGAAGAGGTGCGGCATCTCCAGGGCACCCTTGGCTCTGCCTTCGTAGGGGGGCAGCTCTAGTGTTACTAGCAGGCGGGGCTGGAAGGCCGCAGGGGCTCCGGGCGGTGGAGGTGAGAATGGAGGAAGCCACCTGCCGGGGCAGCAGCCCCGGGACAGAAGTCCAGCCTCCGCAGTGCTGGCTGTAAGCCTTCCTGCAACTGACCCAACTTGTGTGCGCCCCAGGCCCTGTGTCCAGGACTCAGTTTACCCACCAGTTGTGCAGATTTGAAAAGGAGGGAGGAGTGAAGGGGGAGTAAAAATATCGAAGCCATATACATTCTAAAAATTTGAGCTGCTGGTTTAACATGGAATCTTTTGTTTCTTCTGATTTGTGAATTTCTTGATATGAAAAGTTTTACAAATGGACAGAATCAAACTGTGTTTTTGGTATAATTGAATGAAGAATCTGCTACAAAGATTCTTAGCACTTTGGAATTCTGCTAAAAAGAAGAAAAGCCTAGGCTATTTGATCACTGTCGACAAGAAATCCCTTTTACTCTTTTTTTCCCTAATGTCTCTTGCAAGGGGACATTGGTAGAAACCATGACAAAAGCAGCGAGGAAAAACCAGACCTTTCCTTCTCCTTGTAACTGTTTTGAACATGTCCACTGAAAATATCTTTACCTGTTGACTCGTATTCCCCAACAAAGACAAATGCTCTCCCCTCTCCCCCCAATTCCCTTTTCTTTCCATTTTTAATATTAATTCTCTCTCTGGCTCCCTTTTCTAGAAACCAAAATAAGGATTTGCTTGCTAATAAATAATGACATTGTACAGGTCCGGGACTAACACCACACACCAGTTCAGGCTCGATGTTCCCTGTAATTTACTGTGCTATCAGCACAGCTTCTCAATTGGATCCTGGTCTTAAATCAGGGATCCCATCACAGAGTCTAAGTGAAAGAAAACCAAATGCACCAGGAGCCTCCTTTATTCATCCTCCCTGGCTGTCAAGCAGTCAGAAAACGGAGACTTGACATGAAGAGGGATGTGCTGACGACTAGCTCTGTCTGGTTGCTAATGATACTGTGATACTGTGATGTGGCGAAACACCAGCTACTGCTGAAGCCACTCCGGGCGGATCTGTGTTCTGGAGGAGTCAGGCCCGCACGCCTTTGTCTAGTAAGACATTTAGCATTTAGCACGGAGAGCCAAGCACCCTCAAGGCATTTGACATTTCATTTGAGTCTTATGGGAAATATAAAAGGGTCAAGGAGTGAGGAGAGTTGTTTGGGCTTCCAGGTCAACTCAGCTGGTTCGAATCCACTGTGGGGGCTGCTCAGATGGAACTCCTGGATTTGGTGTGGGACCGGTTCCCTGACGAGCTGCATCTGGGTCAGGTGTGGGTCATCTCACTCAACAGGCACATCTCCTGAGTGCCAGCTATGTGCCAGGCACCAGGCTGCATTCGCGAGGTGGATGCAGGGGTCAGAATCCCTTGCTCCTTGCCCTGATGAACTTATACTCAAGAGGGATGGGCAGATGATGGCAATATCTAGGCAAGACTTCTGCAAGATGCCCTGTGAGGGTACCTGGAAGGCCTGTTGGACTCTGGCTTCGGGGTATCAATTCTGAAGAGGGTTCTTGAACTCACCCCTCTGACCTCTGCTTCTTAGAAAGGAGGGGTGACTTCAAGTTCCCAAGAGGGCGATTTTCGGGTGTTCTCTTTGTTCATTCCTTCACATTAATTAACTAAAGGACAAGGAAAGGTATTTCAGGGAAAGAAAAGAGGTATCAGGTGAGATCTTGAGTCTTAATGGGCAAAGATGGATATCTCCTCTGTCCCCTCCCTGTCCTGTCCCTGCCCCCAACACCACTCACCAACTGCTGGGGAGGCAGCACCGTACAGGGGGCAACTCTACCCTCTCCTGGCTGCCGCTCATGAGACGTAGACCAGTGGTATGCTGGTAAACTGGCTCTCAGGGGGGAAGAAAAAGCCCTGGTTTGTAACGTTTGCCAGTTTCCATGGTGTAAATACTCCCATCATGGCTGATTTCAAGCTATCCATAGTTTAACAACTGGCTTGAAAAATTCCCAACAATTTTATAGGCCCTGGTGATCCACTGGAACGGCTCCAGCACGCCGCTGCTCAGGGCTCGGTTTCACCCTCGATCCCCAGAGCTAACAATTTCTGCCTGGCACAGGACGGGAGGGTCTCAGCAAACACGGGTTCCCTTAACGCCTCCTTTCTCTACCCTGAGCAGAGCAAAGGGAGATAAGTATTGCCACTCATTCATTTACTCAACATTTATTGAGCATCAACTATGTGTTGGCTACTCTACTAGGCATTAGGTTTTTTTAAAAAATTTTTTAATTTATTTTTGTTACAGATGTTTCTCCTTTTTTTACCCCATTGGCACCCCCCTCCCCACCCCACCTCTGCCCCATCCCCGGCTTTGTTGTCCATGTCTATTGGTTATGCATACATGCAAATAAGTTCTGTGGTTTATCTCTTCCCACCCCCCCACCCCCTCTTCTGAAGGATGTCAGTCTGTGCCCTACTTCCATGTTTCTGGGTCTACCGTATTCCTCAGACTGTTATGTTCATTACTTTCTGTATATAAGTGAGATCATGTGCTATTTGGCTTGTTTCACTTAGGATAATACTTTCCAGGTCCCTCCATGTCGTCTCAAAGGATAAGAGATCTTTCTTTCTTACAGCTTCATAGTACTCCATTGTGTATATGTACCACTGCTTTTTTATCCATTCATCTACTGATGGACACTGGTACTAGGGTTTTAAAGAGACTAAGACAAGAGCCTTGCCTGAGAGCACCCCACAGACCAGTGTGGGAGACAGCCATGGATCGGGTCCGTGGAGGAGGGCTCGAGACGAGCGCCGTGAACCAGCTGTGTAGAGGCCGTTGTGAGAGGAGAGAGAAGGGGAAGAAGGGATGGGTGTTCAGAGAAGATGTTTGGAGGAGGGGATGTGTACTGAGCTGGGAAGCACGGGATAGATGAAAAGGGGGGATGTCACTCTCAACCAGTGTGGACAAGTTACTTCCTTTTCGTTATTGCTCCCCCAAGGAGCTCTTTCAGACATCTTTTTCCTAATCAGTCCTCCCTTCCTTCAAGAAATTTTGAAACGTGCTGCATATCCATGTACATACTTCGTCTGTATTTGTGCTTTCTATATAAAATGAAGACGATTGTTATCCACCCCTCCAGAACCAAGGGGGCAATACTGCCCCTCACTGAGAGTGCGTGCCCTAGGCCAAGAGCTCCCAGCAGAGGGGTGAGAAACCATAACTGCTGGTAACCATCGAGTACATCACAAGCAATTAATAATTATTTGCAAAGTGAATGAACACGGAAGTAAAAGTCGCTGCCAGAGGAAAGAACTAGTACGAGAAGTGGGCAGAAGGGTGAAAAGGCACAGGTGCAGGGGGCAACGCAGGCTCTGCTCCCATCTGCAAACCCGGAAACTGAAGCTCAGAGCAGCGACGGGGTCGGAGAGCTGTGTGGGTGTCCAGTGGGCAGCCCTCTAATGCCAGGCTGAGAGGTCAAATTCCAGAAGGTGAGACTCCTCCTGCCACCCCCGCCCCGCCCCCTCCTGCTTACACTGAGGGGAGATTACTCAGGGCTCTGGGGACCCTTCACTGGTCCTCAGCAATGCGCCAAGATGTGGGCGCCAAGGCAGAGATGAACAACCCCTGGCTAACTTACTCTGCTCCAAAGTTTTAATGAAAGAGCTACAATTACCAAGCTCTCTGCCTTTGGCACTTGAGAATCCATCTCAATTTCCCCTTTCTTTCGGAAGCGACAGTGATTAAGGATTCATTCTGCACATAAAACAAGTGATCAATGGCTCCTGGCAGTTGCCATTGTCTCTCGCCCACTGCCCCCATTCCCCATCAGTAGACAATGTATCTTGGGGAGCTGCCGGGCCTGAGAAAAATGAGTTTGCCAGACACAGTTCTATTTTGATTTAGATCACAAATAGCTCAGCTCAGTTTTTACATTGATAACAAGGATATGGGTTCCATTGCCTGAGTTCTGTAATCTGAGAATAAGTCCATCTCTGTTGAAAGAGAGAAACAGAGATGGATCTTTCTGTGTTAGTCCTAATACCCCATCCCCAGATTTTTGTGGTCAAGTGAATACACAAGGAACCGCAGGCTGACTGACGTGGCCACTTTCCTGGAATATCAGGTTACCAAGCCTGGAACCCAGTAACTTCCTAGACCCCAAACCAGCCCTCACCGGGAAAGCAGTGGTGGACATGGCCCTAGAGAAAGGGTAAAGGCAAGAAGGAGGCCAGGCTGGGAGGAGGGACTGTCAGCCAATGGCTGCAACACTGGGGCGGGGTAAAGGTGAGGGCAGGGAATCCAGGAAGAGCCAGTGAGTGGAAAGGGAGGCCTTAGGCTGAGGCTGCCAGGCCCTCAGGTGTACCCAAAAGGGCATCAGCCAGGAGGAAGGATGGGCACTTGAGGAGAGGAAGTTCAGTCTCCCCATTTTATACCCTTCCCAAAATACTCTCCTTCCCTCTGGCCCCTCTTCCCTAAAGGGGACCAAACACTGGATCTGCACCTGAGGACCCTGTTTTGGAGCAGGAGCCAGTCTCAGGTCAGAGGAGCATTCATTGAGGCAACTGCCCAGGGCTGTGGGAGCTTCACTGAGGAGGAGACCTCTGTGCAGACGAGGAGGCAATAGTAGGGGCCTTCCAGCCAGACAGTCAGGGGCGGGGCCTTCCAGCCAGGCAGTCGGGGGCGGGGCCTTCCAGCCAGGCAGTCAGGGCGGGGCCTTCCAGCCAGACACCCTCTGGGTGAGGACCCTGATCCTCCAGCTGGCTGGGCAGAGGGTGTGAGAGTTGTGGCAGGAGGCAGGGAGGAAGGGGGGCGGGTGCACAGGGACTGTATTACCAGAGGTTATTCTGAGACAAGAAGGGATTTCAGATAAAATAGTGTCTGCATAGAATTTCAACCATTAAAATAACTGTTGAAAATAAATTTGGGAATGAAAGGAACCAAAATGTTAGTAGTGCTTCTTGCCTCTTCTGGTTGTGAGTGACTTCTTTGTCCTTTGTTATATGTTTCTGTATATTCCGACAGTGAGTATGTGCTACTTTACTTTTTGGACTATTTATTTTTACACAGCTTTATTGAGATATAACTCATGTACCATACAATTCACCCATTTAAAGGGCACAACTCAATGTTGTTTAGTGTATTGCAATCATCACTACCATCAATTTTAGAACATTTCATTACCTCCAAAAGAAGCAGGCATTCTCTAGTTTCCCCATCCACCCTCACTCCTACTTTTTAACTCTGAAAATGTGTCTATTCTGGACATTTCATAAAAATGGAATCATATAAGCTGTCTTTTGTGACTAGCTTTTCTTTTTTGAAATCGTGGTTTTTAGGTTCATCCATGCTGTAGCATGTATCAGTATTTCCTTCCTTTTCATGTCTCAATAGTATCCCATTGTATGGATACACTACTTTTGTTTATCCAACACAAGTCAAACATTTAAGTTGTTTCTATATTCTGGTTGTTATGAATGTTGCTTCTGTGAACATTCATGTACAAGTTTTGTGTGAACATATGTTTTCAGTTGTCTAGGGTATATATACCCACGAGCAGAATTGCTGAGCCATTTGGTAACTCATATATTTAATTTTTTGAAGAACTGCTGGAATCTTGCAAAGCAGCTCCACCACTTTACATTCCCACCAGCAATGGCTGAGGGTTACAATCGCCCCCCATCTTCTTCAATGCTTCTTATTATGTACGTCTTTTATTCCAGCCATCCCACTGGGTGTGAAGTAGTATCTAGTATGGTTTCAATTTGCATTTCCCTAATGACTAATGATATCAAGTACCTTTTCATGTGCTTATTGGCTATTTTCATATCTTCTTCCAATAAAGGTCTATTCAAATCCTTTGCCCATTTTTAAATTGGGGTACTTATCTTTCTATTGTTGAGTTATAACAGTTTCTTATGTACTCTGGATGTTACACCCTTATCAACTATGTAATTTGCAAATATTTTGTCACATTCTGGGGGTTGTCTTTTTTCTTTTTTGACAATGTCATTTGAAATACAAAGGTTTTTGATTATTATGAATTCAAATTTATCTCTTATTCTTTGGTTGCTTGTTCTGGTCAAACACTAAGAAACTTTGGCCTGATCCAGAGTCACATAGATTTACCTTTGTTTTCTTCTAAAACTTTTATAATTTCAGCTTTTACATTTAGGTCTTTGATCTATTTTGAGTTAATTTTTATATATGGTGTAAGGCAAGTTTCCAGTTTTATTCTCTTGCATGTGGATATCCAGTTGTCCCAGAATCATTTATTATAAAGTTTATTCTTTCCCCCATTGAATTATCTTAGCACTCTTGTCAAAAATTATTTTCCCTCGAAGGTATGGATTTATTTCTGGACTCTCAATTCATTCCATTGATCTGTATGTCTTTTCTTTGCCAGCACTTTATGCCAAACAGTTTTGATTACTGTAGCTTTATAGTAACTTTTGAAGATATAAAGTGTGAGTCCTTCAACTTTGTTCTTCTTAAGGATTATTTTGGCTCTTCTGGGTCCCTTGAATTATTATATAAATTTTAGGCTCAATTTGTCAATTTCACACAAAAATTCCTACTGGGATTTGGTAGGGATGAAATCAAATCCATAGATCAGTTTGGGGCTTTCTTTTAAAGAAGGAAGTGGCCTCAAAGTGAGGTGGTATGACGTCGTGGGAAGAGCAGAGGCAGCCTTCAGTTCATATCTGACCTCCCAGCACTGACTTGCTTTGTGATCTTGAGCAAATCAAGGCATCTTCTTTGAGCCTCAGATTCCTCATCTGTAAAACAGGCCTAAGGGATACTTATCTAAAGTTGTTTGGGGAATAAATTAGTTTACCTATGCAAGGTGTAAAGACGTTTCTGGAATATAACTCCAGCATCCATGCATTTCCCGGGGGCATCGGAACTCACCCAACAACAGGAGGGAAAAGTATCAGATCAGAAAAATAAATGTAAACGCCGAAAAAGGACTGCAGTGATTAAATTAATGTATATTTAAATGTTGTTGTCTATGACCTTAATCTTTCCTTTGCCCTTAGAATACTTTTCTCCCTATATCTTTTGACAAAATTCTACCCACCCCAATGGCCTAGTTGGAAGTAATCTCTTTTCTGAATGTACCCAGCACTTTTTCTTCTCTGACAGCATCTAATTCTTTTCACCTATTTTTCGTAAATTTGGGTATGAGTCTTAATTCTAATTCTAAACTGTAAGCCTATAAAGGCAGGACACGGCCGTGCCCTCCTTGAAATATCAGTGTGGCTGGCTGGATGAAGCATGGCCCCGTTCATGTGCAGACAGTGTGTGTGTGTGTGTGTGTGTGTGTGTGTGTGTGTGTGGTGTCATTTTCCCGCACTTCTCCCCACCTTCCCCAAGCGCACGCACACCCTGCCTCATGCTCTACCAGGCTCTGCTAACAGTGACATATTTAAGGACACAGGTGAGTTGACTCTTGAAGACCATTCAAGGTCTACAGAGGTTTCTTCTGCCTATTCTGCCCTGGGGTGTGGGTGCTCACATCACCACCCATGCCTGGCACAGTTGGAGGTGGCCAGCACCCTCTTTAGCAGTTTTATCATTGATTTTAATTTTCATCTGTCTCTACCAGTTTGACAGATGAAAAATACTATCACGTCTTGATTTGTATTTTGTTCATTACAGCTGAGGTTGAAATTTTTCTCCATATGTTTATTAGCCAGTTGTATTTCTTTTTTGATTATCTTTTCCACCTGAAGTATTTGAGCATTTGGATTTGAACTGATAAGGAATAGACTGGTGATTAGCAGGAGGTTCAACAACTTGTGAGGGGCTGATCAGTCAAAAGTTTTGTACTGGTACAATGTGTGCATGTGTGTATGTGCACGCGTGCACATGTGTGTGCGCGCGAGAGTGTGAGTGTGGAGGAGACATAGTCTGAGACACCTGGAGACTTCCCACTGACTTGATTCTGTGGCATTATAAATCCCAATAGAACATTTATGACATGTGGTCTCTATTAAATGCAAAGTTTAGCATTGTTGCCTTCCACACAGAGCTGGAGCTGAGATCTGTTTCTCTTAATTCTTTCATTTAAGCTTCTTTGCTGACTTCAGATGTTGGTGATTCTGTCAAAACATCTCCTATGTGTGCACTGCTTCTGATCACTTTCCTTGGAAAAATAGAATTGAACATTACACTCCCCTGTTGGGGTGAGAAATTGCTTTTTAGTGTCTGTTGCCAGTTGCCAGTTAATTACCTAAATGTTTGATGAAAGCTAGAAGTGGGGCTGGGTTGGAGGCAGAAACGGAGAGAGGAGTCCATGTGCTCAGTAGCCACGGAGAGTTCTGGATGCCTGGAGTGTGCAGACGGGCCGGATAGTCAGATAGACATCAAACCAGGCCATGGTGTTGGGCCCCAGAGTCCACTGAAAGCAAAGATGTCAGCACCTTATCCTTGCTCAGGACCCAAGAGAAAGGCTTAGTAGATGGCTTCACAAAGCAGGAGATGTTTGGACCAAAAGTGGGTAGACAAGGGATGGCAGTGTTCTGGGTGAGGGGACATCCAGGGCAAAGGCCTGGTACCTCAGAGAGCCTGACGGTGAACGGGGGCAGGTGGCTGAGACAGTGGGGCTCTAGCATTCCGGGGGTGGTGGATGATGCAGGTAAATAATGAGGATAAGAGCGTGGGCGGTAGGCATCTGGCAGAGGCTTTCGGACTAGATTCTGTCGGCAATGGGGATGCAAAGGTGGACGGCTCTGGGGAGAGTGCTCGGCAGAGGGAATCTGCCGCCTGTGCCTAGTACTGGGCCATGGGATTCAGTGATGGTACTGGACAACATAGGGCCAATGTTGGCATCTGGCTTGGGAGCCTGGGTGGATGATGTGGCTAGGAACTCAGATAGGAGATGTAAGGAGTGAGTTCAGGATTGATTATGTTGAAATTGCTACATCTAAGATGGTAGGAGTTTGGGGACCACCAGGACTGATGGGAAGAACATGGAGAACCTGTGAGAGAGACAGAGGTGCGAGGAAATTCACTCAAGTTCAGGTTCCTGGAAGCCCAAAGAGGTGGCACTTCCTGGGAGGAAAATGCTGGTGATAGTTGAATGCCACAGAGATCCAGCAAAATTGATGCTGAGATGCATTTGCCAATGTAGCATTGAGCCAAGGGCGTGGGCTTTGGGCTGAGATGAAGCTGGGTCAAGTCCTAGATCCAGTACCAAGTATTTCTAGGGTTTTAGAGATGTCACTTAACCTGAGCTCAACTTTTGCATCTATAAAGTGAGGAGGTGATAATAGTAGCCACTTCACAAGGTTGTTGCAAGGATTTGGTGAGGTGTTGCAGATGAGGTGCTCAGCACCCATCCCGCCACACTGCGAACAGGCAATACGTGTGGCTATTATACTATGATTGATAAAAGTGGTAACAGTGTCACTTACAAAACTGGTGAGAAATACATGCGAACGCGAATGCTGCGTCTCTTGTCCAGTCCCAGCTGAGCAGGTGTGATACTGTAGGTTATAATAAGAATATGTACTTGGTTTTTGTCCCCTGTGCTGGCACAGATTTCCTAAAACTTTTGGAATGTCCTATGTGATGAGATCCATAAAGGTGCTTGATTGTTTGTTTGTTTGTTTTATGTTAATGAGGCGGCTTTTAGAAAGCACCTAAGAATGGGAGTTGATTGCCAGGGAAACCAACCAAGTGATTTGAGGGTTGGGACATTCAGTCCCCCCTCCCCGGCCTCTGTGCTCTGGGTCTGGAGAGGGACTGCAGATTGAGTTCAGTTACCGAAGGCCAATGACTTACTCAACTGTGCCTACGTAATGAAGCGGCCATAAAACTCAGAAGGACGGGGTTTAAAGAGCTTCCTGGCTGGTGGCCATACAGAGGTCTGTGGAGAGTGGCATGCCAGGATTGGGCATAAGCTCCTTTCCCCTTCCCCATACCCTGATCTAGGCAACTCCTCCATCCAGCTGTTCCTGAGTTATATCCTTTTATAAGAAACCCATAATCTAGTAAGTAAAATGTATCTCTGAATTCCGAGAGCCTTTCTAGTAAGTTTTTAAAAAACTCTTTTTTTTTTTCTTTATTGATTTTAGAGAGAGAGGAAGGGAGAGGAAGAGAGAGACAGAAACATCAATGAAAGAGAACATCGACTGGCTGCCTCCTGCATGCCCCCCACTGGGGATCAGGCTCACAACCTGGGCATGTGCTTGACCGGGAATCGAACCAACAACTTCTTGGTGCATGGGTTGACGCTCAACCACTGAGCCACACCAGCCGGGCCCACTCTAGCAAGTTAAACCCAAGGAAGGGGTCATGGGAACCTATAATTTATAGCAGGTCAGTTAGAAGCAATCTGGACTTTTGATCAGCATCTGAAGTGGAGGAGGATGGTATTATGGGACTGAGCCTTTAACCAGGGGTGGGGGTGTCTGATGCTGTCTCCAGGTGGTGTCATAACTGAGTTGAATTGTAGGACACCCAGCTTGCCTCAGAGCATTGCTTGGATGTGTGGGAACTTCACACACACACACACACACACACACACACAAACACACACACACTGTAATTGAGAGCAGAACCCTTAGTGGGGGTGACCGTGCCTGTTAGGGAGAAGGCATGAACTGGAACCAGGCCAGGAGAAGTGTGGTATGGGCTTGAGGGAGGCCTGGAGTCTAGACCAAGTCTGAGAATATTAGATTGAGTTCAGTGCGTGCAGGTGGGGTCTGATCTGAATATTCTGAGACTGAAGTAATAGTATTTGTGGGAAGCTGGTTTATTTTCAATGAGAGTCTGAAACATTGATCCAGACCAGGCTAGGTTAAGAGGTCAGAAGGGTGAGCCTCCTGGGCAGACATGGGCAGTGTGGGCTCAGATGGGGGAATTGCAGCCTGGTTTCCTTGTGGGGACCCAGGGGCTGGCTCCGCCTTGAGGTGCACAGCATTCTAGAGACTATTTTCAGACCCTCTAGCTCGTGGGCCATGTTCCCAGGTCTGGTTCTCATCGGTCTAGGACCTGGGCCTGGAGAGCGGAGCTTGCAGATTACAGGGCACATTCTAGACAGAAGGGGTCACTGTTCCCAGGCTGACTGATGCTGTGAAAATGCCCAGGCTGGGACTGTAGGTCAAGACAGTGCGGGGAGTTCATGCTTCGAAAGGTCCCTTGGTTTCAAATACATTGCAATGATACAACAAATATTTCAAAAAGAGCTTAAACACAGCCACATTCAACACGATAAATACCTTTGTGGGCTGAAAACAACAAAACAGAACATGGAGCTTGAGGCCATAGACTTGCTGGGCTTGGACTTGGGAACAAGCAGAAATGTGGCTGCTTGAAATGTGGCTGCCATGGGACGACAGGGACCAGAAGCTCCCGCCCACTGCCAGCTCTTCAGGGGGGTGGGGGGCTGCAAGAAACCTCAGCTGCTGCTTGACGTTGCAGCAGGTTGCAGAGCCAAATGCCTAGGTGGAGGGAAGGGGCGGAGGAGGCCACGCCACCAGGACCTGCTGGCTCAGTGACTAGATCTGTGGTATCGCTAAGATCACGTTAGGACAGGACACCTAAGTCACCGTTATCAGACCTGACTCTGGGCTAGGAGTTCTAAGAGAAGAAATGAAACAGTTCCTGGACAGGGAGGGGACAAGGAGAGAGGGACTGAGAGGGAGATTGAAAATACCTTCTCTGGATGAACTTGCCAACTGACGTTCCAAAGCACACGAAGAAAACTAATGCCAAGACAGACGACCAACAAGCCGAAGATTAGTAGAACTCACACCGTTGAAAGTCAATCATAGAGCAATCTGGAAATGACTTTAAAATTATGTGTTGAAGCTTCTCAAAGATGTAATGGAAGGAACAACACCTCAAAAGTAGAAGACATTTAGAAACAAGACCAGACAGGTAGGAATCAAGAACAGGTGTATATAAAAATGAACTAATTAGGCACTGGAAATGAAAAATCAAGTAATTGGGATAAAAATATGTTCAGGAGAGAAGATCAACTGTTTTCTGGATATGCCCAGGAGAAAACACTGCCAAGTTCACCCCAAGTGCTGCACAGAGAGAGAGAAAGGGATGGACAATATGAAAGAGAAGTTAAGAGACAGGGAGGATGGCTGAGAATATCTAACATATGTCCTTTCAGAAACAGAGAATGGAAAGAGCAGGGAAAATGCAGATTTCAAAAAAGATAAAAGCTGAAAAGAAAAAATTCAACTCTGAAATTGAAAAAAGAATTTACAATTAGAAATTTTTGTGAAATAGAATTAAAGTGTACTCAGTGGTAATTAGAATGGGCTATATTTATCTAAAGAGCTCTTTAAAATACATCATTTAACATTTTGTTTTTACACTTGAATGTTTATTTTTTTTAAAAAAACTAAAAGGATACTAAAGATGCAAGAATGTTGCCAGTAATTTAAAAAGCAAAAATGATGAAGAAAATAATACTCTTTCAACAAATGTGCAAAAATTTTAAATATACTCTACTTGGTCAGGATTCTGCAAAATGGGCAAATTTATACTGTGAGTTGAGGTATGCATGAATTTTTTCAGAATCAGTTGACAAATAAGAAACTGAAATGGAAAATTCTGTTGCAAATTTTAATTCAAAAATTGGAAAAGACATGAGCCCTCAAATGAGAAGCACATGCTGAATGCTGAATAGAAATATGCCTGACACAGTGCCTGCCTGCCTTTATCCCTCCCTCCGTCCCTCCCTTCTTTCCCCTTCCATCTTTCTTTTACTTTTTAAATTTATCTTTATTGTTGAATGTATTACACATGTCCCTTCTTTTTTGCCCCCTTGACACACTCCTCCCCACTCCCTCCCCCCTCCTGCCTTCCCCACACTATTGTCTCTGTCCATTGGTTATGCATATATGCATATAAGGTTTTTGGTTTCTCTCCACCCCCCTACCCACCTCCCCCCTTCCTTTTGAGGTTCATCAGTCTAACAACCAATTTGTACTCCTTAATCTTCATCTTTTTCACCCATTCCCCCAACTCCGTTCCCATCTGGCAACCAACAAAAAGTTTTCTGTATCTATGTCTGTTTCTGTTCTGCTTGCTCATTTTGTTTGTAGATTCAATTGTTGATAGCTATGTATTTATTGCCATTTTATTGTTCATATATTTTTCTTTTTCTCTTTTCCCTTCCCCCCTCCTCCCCTTCCTCCCTGCGCCCCCCCCCCCCTTCTTGAAGAAGACCCATCAACATTTCATATAATACTAGTTTGGTGGTGGTGAACTCCTTTAACTTTTTCTTGTCTGGGAAACTCTTTATATGTCTATCGATTCTAAATGACAGCTTTGTAGGATAGAGTAATTTTGGTTGTAGGTTCCTGCTTTTTATCACTTTAAATATTTCCTGCCACTCCCTTCTGGCCTGCAAGGTTTCTTTTGAGAAATCAGCTGCCAGCTTAATGGGAGCTCTGTTGTAGGTAACTAATTGCTTTTCTCTTGTTGCTTTTAAGATTCTCTCTTTGTCTTTAACTTTTTGCAGGTTGATGATGTGTCATGGTGTGGACCTCTTTGGGTTCAATTTGCTTGGGACTCTCTGTGCTTCCCGGACTTGTATGTCTGTTTCCTTCACCAAAGTAGAGAAGTTTTCTGTCATTAATTTTTCAAATAGGTTTCAATGGCTTGCCTCTCTCTCTTCTGGCACCCCCATGATGTGAATGTTGGTATGCTTAAAGTTGTCCTACAGGCTCCTTATACTATGCTCATTTCCATGGATTCTTTTTTCTGTTTGCTGTTCTGATTGGGTGTTTTTTGCTTCCTTATATTCCAAATTGATGGTTTTATTCTTGGCTTCACCTACTCTACTATTGATTCCCTGTAGACTATTCTTTATTTCAGTTAGTGCATCCTATATTTATGACTAGTCCTTTATTATGCTCTTGAGGTCCTCACTAAGTTCCTTGAAATTTTCACTAAGTTCATTGAGCATCCTTATAAGCAGTGTTTTGAACTCTGCATCTGTTGGATCGCTTATCTCCATTTCTTTTAGTTCTTTTCCTGGAGTTTTGTTGTTCTTTCATTTGGGACATATTTCTTTGTCTCCTTATTTTGGCTGCCTCCCTGTGTTTGTTTCTATGTATTAGGTAGAGTTGCTATGTCTCCTAGGCTTCCTAGGGTGGCCTGTTGTAGTAGGTGTCCTGTAGAGTTCAATAGCACAGCCTCCTTGGTTACCCAGCTGGGCCCTCGAGGTGCACCCCTCTTGTGGACTTTACACCCTTGGATTGTAATTGAGTCTTGATTGCTGTTGGCACGTCAATGGGAGGATTTTTCTCATTCTGATCAGCTGCAAGGACTGGCTGTGCCCACTCACCACTGACCTCTGACTACCTTGGAGGATCAGCTGTGCAGGGCCCACCACACAGAGAAAGACTTACTTCAGCAAGGCTCTGGTACCGCCTGAGTCCATTCCTTGAGAGTGTCACTCATGGAGATGGTTGGGTGGTGGTGCTTCACTGGTCTGAAGCTGTCCACTGGGTGTGCTGGCTCTGGGGTAAGGTCAGCCACTGCCTGTGTTTTACCCGGGGCCACCAGGCAGAAGCTACGAAGCGATCTGCCAATGGTTGTTTCTTGTGCTGGGTTTAGAGGTGCCCAGGAAAAGCCAACTTTGACCCAAGGCTGGATGCTTCTAGTACCAGGCCTGGGGCCACTTAGTGAGAGGTATGGGCTCTCTGAGGTCAGATGCTGCTTGTTTGAGAGAATTTAGGAAAATCTGAAGCAGAGCCAAGGCAGGTCAATGCTATGGTAAAGCCACTGGAAACAGCTTGGGTGGGGCAGGGCCTCAGGAATCACCAGGGTGGGGAGCCAGGTTACTGGAGTCCTAGATATGGCAGCTGTCTGCCTGTCCATGGGGGAAGAAATCACCAAAAGAAAAAGGCCTCCGCCAGCGCATCTGTTCAGGAGAAAGCTGCCCCTCCAGCCCTCACCCCAATGCCAAACAGCTCAGTTCTTCCCCCATATATCTCTGGTGCCTTTCATGCTGCCTCCCCTCCATGCTGGAGCTCAGAGAGAGCGTCCATGCGCGGGCCCTTTAAGAGGAGCTGCCTGGGGCTCCCGCAGCCTCAGCTTCTCTCAGCCTCAGTTCTCGCTGATTTTTCCAGCCAGAAGGTATGGGGACTTCTCTTCCTGGCATTGGAACCCTGAGCTGGGTGCCTGGTGTGGGATGGGGACCCTCCTGATTTTTATCTGTCACATGTGAGTGTGGGACCAGCCTGCCCACCTATGTCCCTCCTACCAGTCTGGATGTGGCTGCTTTTTTAATTCCATAGTTGTAGGACTTCCATTCAGCTCGATGTCAGGCGGTTCTGAATGATGATTGTTCTGTAGTTTAGTTGTCATTTTGATGTGGTTGTGGGAGGAGGTGAGACCGCGTTTACCTACCTGCCATCTTGACCGGAATTAAAAAAGCAGCCACACCTTTCTAAAAACAATTATTGAACATCTGGTATGAGCCTGACACTATGCTGGGCTTTGGGCACACAAAATTCACTGTAATCTATCCCCCTGACAAAGAGGCCTGAGTTTGGTAGGGAAGACAGAGATGTAAACCAGTGTATTCAGCAACACTACAGGGCCTCTGGCAGAACTCTGTGTGGAGAATCTGGAAGATACAAAAGTGAGGAACGCCATGCATGTGTGTGGCAGTCTGCATAGACTAGGTGATGCTCGAGCAAAGGAGAGGGAACAGCGTGGACTAAGGTGTGGAGGACAATGCCTTTGCACTTGGGGAAAATTCAGGCAATGCCCTGTGGTTGGAGGGTAGGATTTGAGATTTGAGGGACCTATGTCTTTCCTTTTAATTTTTAGTTCTCACCCGAGGATATTTTTCTATTTAGCTTCAGATAGAGTGGGAGGGAGGGGGTTGGAGAGGGAGAGAAAGAGAGAGAGACAGAGAGACATTGACTGGCTGCCTCCCACATGACCCCAACCAGGGCCAGGGATGAACCACAACTGAGGTACGTGACCTTGACTGGAATTGAACCTGCGACTCATTGGTTCATGGGCAGATGATCTAACCGCTGAGCCAAACCAGCCAGGGCAGCCTTTCTTTTCTTTACCCTGTGTATTATGGACTCCCCAAAGGTAGGCTCTGTGGTGCCAACACTTTCTCAGAGAATATCTACCAAGGTTTGTGAACAACGAACTTTAAAAAGTGTCTCGCTGACTCACCTGCACAGACGCAGATCTACCTTGGTGGAGACATGTTGTTGTCCAATTTCAAGGCTCAGAGCCTTCTGGATACCCTGTGTTGCTCATGTTCAGGCCCCCATAAACCCAAATCCCTTAGCTAAGGGCTCTAACAGCCCCAGGGAGGCGATCATACCTGGGGAGAGGCTGATCCACTGTTGCCTGGCCTCCTCATTCACTGGGCGGGCGGTTCCTTAGCGTCTGTCCTTCCTCTGTCACGGAGGCATGACAGTGCCTTCCGCGTCTGTTTCACAGGCGTGTTGTTATCAGGATCCCTGGCGGCCCTCTTTCATGCGTGGAGATGAAAGAGGCGGGTTAATTCAAAGCTTTATTTGTTGTTTTCACTATTATTACTAGTCAAGTTGCCACCACTTTGACAGGCTCGTCAGAAGCTCCCCCACGTGTCCTCTCCCTGGAAGAGTAAACATTGCCTTAGAGATCTGACTGTTGCTTTTTTCTTTCTTGGCAGTGAAAAATGACTTAAAATCACTGTATTTAGAATGATGGTAGTTTTGACGTACTCTGTCCTCTTTCACGCTCTTCGTTGCTCCCCACTCCCGTGGAAAAGGAAAGGGCGGAGGTCAGCCTGGCCCTGGCTCCAGAGCCCCCTAGGGGCCAGTGTGTTGAGGCCGCCGCCAGCTGCTGGGGAAGCGGGTCACTCAGAAACCGAGACTTCTGGGTGCTTAGTTTCCTGGTGTGTGTTAGAAGGGCCATCCAAGGTTCTGGTCTAAATGTTTGGCTGTTCGTGTCTCCTGAGGTAGCTCTAAACACAGGTTTGCCTTCTTTCCTAAACTGTAAGCTCCTCGAGAGCCTAGATTTTTGTGCAGCTGTCTCTATTCTGTGGGGGGAAAATAATTATTTGAAGCTAACAGAGTTTAAGCTTTTAGGGTCCTTTATCAAAGATTCCTTCCAAAGCCCCAGGAGAGCACTAGCAATGTGTTCACAGGTGTTTGTAAAATTCACATAAGTAATTTAAATGTCAGCTCACACCTCAGTTTCTTTCCAGTGTAACTTCTCCCTTTGTGTCCAGATGCCCTGGGGCACTTCACCTCAGGAATTCTTTCCATGAACATTTTGGGATTCTGCTAGAGAAAAGTTGATTGGGAATATGCCAATTTGACTGCGATTTGCAAAGATCATTTGGAACAAATCAGTAAGACAAGTTAGTATGTAGAGATTTCTGACTCAAACCTACGTGAAGAGTAACCACTTTTGTCATCTTTACTTATTAAACTATGAGAAAATTCAGATGAAGATTAATAGCCTGTGAAATGAAAGCAATGAGATAAATGATTATTCAATAAAGATAATTCACTTCCTGATGTCAAAATTATAACAAAAATTCAGACTCTATTAAAAATGAGAAAAATCTATAAGAAAGAGATACATTTTACAATTTACTGACATTTAGGGCCAGATAATTCTTATCTGTAGCACCCTGGGCATTGCAGAATGTTTAAGCAGCATCCTTGGCCTCTGCTCACTAGATATCAGGACTACTTCCCCAGCTGTGACAACCTAAAATGTCTCCAGACACTGCCACATGTGCCCTCGGGGCAAAATAGCCCCTTTGCGAGCCACTGACATAGCGGACGCGAAGATGGAGAAGAAAGGAGCTGACTCCAGTACTTTTACAGATCTGTGTTTTGACTGTATACTGTTGGCTAAAGACAAAAGAACTGCACACACATGCTTTTCCCATGAGGATATGGGTCAGCAATCTGAAACTGCTTTCTATGTGTACTAAGGTTGAACAAATAGGTAAATGTGTTGTAGATAATAAAAGGCAGGTTTTTTAATATAAGAGAACGAAGTTACAAATAAGAAAAGAGAAACATGTGGAATGAATCCTGTGGTGCTGGATTGGACTTAGAGGATCAGTAGGAACTCTTAATTAAAATTATTAATACACACACACACGCACACATGCGCACACACACCAGTAGATACAGAAATATAGATGTGCATGCCATGGATTATGCACATGCATATTTCTACCTGTGTTCACTGGAAGACCTAGGAGCAGTGATGTCCCTGTAGCAACAAGCACACCTAACACCCACATCTTGATTTCTAAGTGCCACTCTCCATTACAAGGAGCTAGAGTTCCCTGGAGAAGTGGCTAATTCCAGTGCTAGGGTAGAGAATGTGCAGGATGAGCCTGGAGCATCTTGTGCTGTCATAAAGTAGGGAAGCACTTGAAATGAAGACGGGAGCATGCTGAAGGACACAGGAACCAATCTTGAACTCCTAATAGTGAAAACTAGAAGAATTTGAGTAATGAAGTAAATTAGGATAGTATTGAATTATAACCCAAAGAATAAAATAAATAGCCAGTAGTCCACACACATATGAAAAGTAACTGACACATAAATAAATGTAGAGGAAGGGACAGTTCTTCCCTATGGAAGAATTCTATGTGCTAAATGTAGAAGAAAAGAGAGAAATAGAACATTACCATTAAAACCACAGGATTAACACATTAATAATTGCTGTATGCAAACTCCCTTAATGTAATATAAAATTTGAAGATGAAAGTTTAGGGAAAACTGGGATTTTGCATGGTCTCAAAATATCTCGTCCCAAGTATTTTTTTTAACTTATGTTTATTGTTGAACGTATTACAGATGTTCCTCATTTTTCTCCCATTGACTCCCTCGTCCCCATTCCTGACCCCCTTCTGCCTTTCCCCACACTGTTGTCTGTGTCCATTGGTTATGCATATATGCATATAAGTTCTTTGGTTTATTTCTTCCCACCCCCAACCCCCCTTCCTTTTGAGGTTTATCAGTTTAACAGTCAAGTTGTTCTTCTTAATCCCTTCACCTTTTTCTCCCATTCCCCCAACCCCCTCCCATCTGGCAACCAACAAAATGTTCTCTGTATCTATGAGAATGTTTCTGTTTTGCCTGTTCATTTTGTTTGTAGATTCTATTGTCAATAGATATGTATTCACTGCCATTTTGTTTGTTCGTATTTTTTATCTTTTTCTTCAAGAAGACCTTCAACATTTCATATAATAATGGTTTGGTGGTGATGAACTCCTTTAGCTTTTCCTTGTCTGGAAAACTCTTTATATGGCTATCGATTCTAAATGACAGCTTTGCAGGATAGAGTAATCTTGGTTGTAGGTTCTTGCTTTTCATCACTCTGAATATTTCTTGCCACTCTCTTCTGGCCTGCAAAGTTTCTTTTGAGAAATCAGCTGACAGCCTTATGGGAACTCCCTTGTAGGTAACTAGTTGCCTTTCTCTTGCTGCTCTTAAGATTCTCTCTTTGTCTTGAACCTTTTGCATTTCGATGATGATGTGTCTTGGTGTGGGCCTCTTGGGGTTCATCTTGTTTGGGACTCTCTGTGCTTCCTGGACTTGTATGTCTGTTTCCTTCACCAAGTTAGGAAAGTTTTCTGCCATTATCGTTTCAAATAGGTTTTTGATTTCTTGTTCTCACTCTTCTCCTTCTGGCACCCCCAAGATGCAAATGTTGTCACGCTTGAAGTTGTCCCAGAGGCTCCTTACACTATCATTTTTTTTGAATTATTTTTTCTGTTTGCTGTTCTGATTGGGTGTTTTTTGCTTCCTTATATTCCAAATTGATGATTTGCTTCTTGGCTTTACCTACTCTACTATTGAATCTGTATAAGTTCTTCTTCTTCTTCTTTTTTTTTTTTTTCTGGTACGTGGCCCTAGTGGGAATCGAACCCAGGACTCTCTGGTCCACAGGCTGACGCTCTAGTCGCTGAGCCAAACCGGCCAAGGCTGTGTAAATTATTCTTCATTCCAGTTAGTGCCTCCTTCATTTCTTTTTTATGCTCTTGAGGCCCTCACTAAGTTCACTGAGGTTCTCACTAAGTCCATTGAGCATCCTTATAAGCAGTGTTTTGAACTCAGCATCTGTTAGGTTGCTTATCTCTATTTTGCTTAGTTCTTTTCCTGGAGTTTGTTATGTTCTTTCACTTGGGACCTGTTTCTTTGTCTCTTCATTTTGGCTGCCTCCTGTGTTTGTTTCTATGTATTACTTAATGAGATGTATGGGGCTAGCTGAGACCAGGAAAACCTGAAGCAGGATCCAAGACAGGCCAATCCTATGGTTAAGCAACTGGCAACAGCTTGGGTGGGCCTGAAAGTTGGGTGGGGCGGGGCCTCAGGGAATCACCAGGGCGGGGCTACCAGTGTGAGCCAGGTTGCTGGAGTCCCAGATATGGCGGCTGTCTGCCGCCCCAGGGAAGGGCTCACCAAAGGAACAAAGGCCTCTGACAGCACATCTGTCCAAGAGAAAGCCCATCTCCAACCCTCACTCCAATGCCAAACATCTCAGTTCTTCCCTGTACATCTCTGGTGCCTTTCAAGCTGCCTCCCCCATGCTGGAGCCTGGAGGGTGCGAGTCCAAGTAAGTCTGTGCGCGGGCCCTTTAAGAGGAGCTGCCTGGGGCTCCAGCTGCCTCAGCCTCCCTGAGCCTCAGTTCCTGCTGGTTTTATAGCCAGAAGTTAGGGGACTTCTCTTCCTGTCACTGGAACCCTGAGCTGGGCGCCTCAAGGAGGACCTTCCCAGCCGAGGTGTCCTCCTGATTTTTACCCGCCACACGTGGGTGTGGGACCAGCCCGTCCGCCGCCGCCCCTCCTACCAGTCTGGATGTGGCTGCTGCTTCAATTCCGTAGTTGTAGGACTTCCATTCAGCTCGATTTCAGGTGGTTCTGCATGATGGTTGTTCTGTAGTTTAGTTGTAACTTTTTTTTTCCAGTGGTGTTTCTGAGGCCATAACATTCACTGTCAATTTAATTTATTTACTTTTATCTTCACCCGAAGACATTTTTGTTTCTTTTAATTAATTAATTAATTAATTTTCTTATTGATTAATTTTTGTTACAGATGTTTCTCCTTTTCCCCCCACTGATTCCCCCCTCCCCGCCTGCCCCTTCCCCAGATTGTTGTCCATGTCCACTGTTCATGCATACATGCATATAAGTTCTGTGGTTCATCCCTCCCCCACCTCCCCCCTCTTTAGGGGATTGTCAGTCTGTACCCCGCTTCCGCATCTCTGGGACTACCCTATTCCGAGGACATTTTTGCATTTATCTTCCCATAGAGCGGGAGGGAGAGAGGGGGGAAGAGAGAGAGAGAAACATCGACGTGAAAGGGACACATCAAGTGGTTGCTACCCGCACGACCAACCAGGGCCGGGGACAAACTGCAACTGAGGTACATGCCCCTAGCGGGAACCGAACCCCGGTTTCTCTGGTCCACAGGCTGATGCTCTAACTGCTGAGCCAAACCGGCAAGGGCTTTAGTGGTAACTTTGATGTGGTTGTGGGAAGACATGATAGTGCTTTTACCTACGCTGCCATCTTGATTAGAAGTCCTTCCAAGTATTTATAAATACAAATGGAGAAATAGTAACTTTCCCATGGAGAAATCTGGCTGGTGCCACCTTAACCCTGCGATCAAGGCTAACACCACAGTAAGACGATGGCACATCTTGTCTCCCAGACGTGGTGCCCTGGTTCCCTGGGGCATTTCACCCGGAATGCTTTCCAGGAATGCATCAGTTTAATTTAATCATGAGAAAACACCAGAAAATTCATACTGAGGGACCTCCTGCCATGTGTCTGACCAGTGCTCTTCAGAAAGGTCAGGATCATAAAAGACAAGGAAAGACAGAGGAACTGTCACAGACTAGAGGAACCTAAAGGAACACATGACTAAGTGCAATGTGCATTGAATCCTGAAATAGAGAGAGGACATAAGAGGAAAACTAGTGAAATCCAAAGGAAGTACATAGTTTTATTTAGAATATTGTACCAATGTTAATTTCTTACATTTTCATGATACTATAGCTACATAAAATGTTAACATTAACTGGGTGAACTTTTTGTAGTATTTTTGCAACTTCTCTAAGTCTAAAATTATCTCTAAATAAAACTAAAAATTTTTTTCAATTAACTATACCAGAGGGAAAAAATATCTTTCTAACTTTTAGGTAGCAAATATTGTAATTGTGACATGAAATGTAGAACAGAGTGTGTAGTTAAAAATTTAGGAGAAACATATTATACAGGTGTGTAGAGCAATTAAGTAAGAAAAACATTGTTATTTTTATGGATATTATGATGCTTTGTATTTATCAACTTACATTTGTAATTTGTGGTTATTTCTCTTATTTTACATAAATATTCATTTTTGTGCTTAAATCTGTATTCTTCATCTTGTACTCAGTCAGGCACAGAGTGGTTTTCTATTGTACATGTTGGTTTCTGCTCTATTCTCTTCATCTCTCCTGGCCTCTTGGCTGTAAAAGGGACTGTTTTCTCCACAGGTTCTCTTCCATTGTCTTCTACATAATGGTGGGATCAGCAACATCCCAGCTCCCTTCACCGACAGTTTTAACAGTCACGGTGTGTCTGCACAAGAGACAGCCCCATGGTTAAGTGAAGTTCGTGGAAACCCGCTGACGCCAAGACTCTGCTCTGAGATTTGCCGGCTGTCTCGGCAGTGGCCCCACTTCACCTCCCTTCCGTGTTTCATCCTCGACCTCAGCTGAGCGTCTCTGTTTGGGGGTCTCTAATGATGAAAAAATAAATTTGCTCTTTCTCTTTTATTTTTGAGGTTATTGCTTAGGAAATAAGTATTCTCTCTTTGAAATGAAAGCAAAAGAATTCTTTCTCAGACATTCAAGTCTAACCCTAACTGTGTAAATATTTTTGGTATGTCTTCTTCCTGCCGTGTTTCAGGCATGGGGATGTGGATATGTATATTTTAAAGCATGATGGTGACACTGCTACTGCACCGTTTTGTTTCTTAACAGTGTAGCATAAATATTTCCGCACAGTGCTTTATGTGGCCTTTATACACGTCATACAGTGACTGCACACGCTTCTGCTGGATGGGGGTCAGATTGAGTGACCGTTCGTGGATCACTGAATGCAGCAATGGACTTTATTCATGGAGTCTGTGTGTGTATGTGCACACACGATGTGCGTGGACAAGTGCCTTTTATGAGATGCATTAAGGAATGGCGACCCGAAGACCCCAGATAACAAACTAGGCCCCCAGTGGTGTCCCTTGGAGGCTGTAAGAAGTAGTGGGGGCCATACCAATAGAAAGACAAGTTTTGGTTCTAGGAAGGGTATGGAGTTTAGCTTTTTGGTTGAGTTAAATGATTTTCTACTTCCAGGATGAGTGCCTAAGAGGATGCTTATTAAGCACCAGGAGAAATGAAAATTAATGCAAATGTCTATTAGCCACGAAAGCCCAAGGAATGAGACATTGCAGCAGAGAGGAAATGCAATCCATAATAATGGAGCAAACAGCGTGTGTGGAGACTTCAAAGAAGACAGACTCGCAGGATAATTAAATCAAGTCCTCGGACAGCTGAGAAACAGGCCATTAGTGTGCTGAAGCCCACTCGGCGGCAGAGGTGGCCGAAGCCGCATCAGAGTTCAGAGTCTTGGCTTCCAGTTTCTGGGGAAGCCACACCAGTCCTCTAGTCCAGCATCTCAAGGAGAAAAACTGTGCTAAGTGGTAACATGAGTGATATCGAGGGCCCTGATTCTGCAGATTTGCCTAAGGTAATGGAACGCAGATGGTCGTTTGTTTATTTGGAAACACAAACAATATTTTACTAAGGGAGGGAATTATTCAGTTATACAAATTTGTGGAACTTTGCCTCCTAAACAAGCCACATAACTTTGAAGGATACTGGTGACATTAAAGAATCCAGAAATGCTTGGCTTGGAGAGAACAATGGGGATTTGAGGCACGTCCACCCAGAAACTCTGTAAAAGCCGGCTAAGCACTTTGCAACAAGCTGGTGTTGGAGACAGTCAACAATCTACCAGATGGATCCTGGGGATTAGAGGGGCTGCCACTCAGCTCGCAGAGAAGACGTGGTATCAGTAGCCCCAGCTCTTGTCACACATGCCATCGTGATGCCCCTGATTTCCCACAGATGTTTCTAAAGAAAGCAAAAACAGTATCCTCCACATATCCGCAGACCCTGCCAAGTCAAGAGAGTCGAGATTCTCTCAGGGGCCTGCTCAGCTGCTCAGTGGAGAAAGGAAACGAAAGAGGGGAAATTGTTCTTTCGGTGCAGAGTGGAGTGAGCTGAAGGGATGCCCTGTACCATGTTGGCATCCGACAGGATGAGAGTTGTTTCTGAGCCAAACGTCGAGGTGCTTTTCCATGTCATATGCACTTGGCCTTGGTGATTTTCCATGTACTCTGCACAATCCAACGTGATATTCGTCCCCCTCGGGGTATCTCTGTATCAACCAGACTCCAGAAGGACACAGAGGATGCACTATTATATTACTCTATCACAATAGAGTCATTCCAGGAACTGTTTAATAAAGGTACCAATAAAACAAGAGAGGTGCTATTCACCAAAGAACAGATAGGGTGTAGACCCATCAGCACACCTAGATCCAAAGGGATATAAAAAAGGGAGGAGCCACCAGAATCCAAACTCAGAAGTACAGAGTGATGCATAAAAGGCCATTTTGAGAGAAATCAGACCTAACTGATAAAAAAAAACCCTCCCAAAACCTTGAATGCCCTCTCTTCCCTCCTTCTGATTTCTTGCTGGAGCTCCCCATTAGCCACACCCAACCAAAGCCAGAGAGCATGAGCCTTGCTGTTGATCCAAATGGGTCAGCCCCGGGCAGCTTGAAGGAACCCTCTTGAAATGGGGTTGTTAGGGTGATGGAGCAGGCCTCGCCTGAAGTTATAGGTTCTCTGATGTTTGTATCCCCTACTCCACCTACGTTCCAGGCTCCCAGGACCCCGCACCCTGCCTTGGCCACCCAGCAGTACTGTTCCACCAAGCGATTCCCAGACCTTCCCTTACATCCGGGCCCACGCAGATTTTCTCTGACCCAAGTTATTTCATGGCCGATGGTCCATAAATTAGGGGGTGCAACTGTTGCATTTTTGCAAGGTTTCTTGAAGAGGATTATTCCAGAAATAATCTCATAAACAAAATCTTTTACTAGAGAGGGAGAGAAAGGTGGTGGGCAGTTAGAGTCTATTCCAAATATAGAGTTGTTTTCATAATCTGTCAGCCTCACCAACGCCAAACGTCAACTTGAAGGGGAGCAGAGGAATGGACCTCTTTTCAGTGTGCACTGGCTGCCTGGGGCAACCTCCAGCTCCACTGTTAGGGTGAGTGTGCCCCCACGGGGGACAGAAGCAACGCGAAGAACGGTGTGTGTCCTCAGGAAGTGTCACCAAGCAGCCTGCAAGTTAACTTCGCAGTTTTCTGTCCCACAGTCGGCTCCCTTCTCTCCGCCGAGGCAAAGGCTCGGACTCAGGAGGAAATGTGTATGTAAGTAGGTGACTTTGAGGCTGCGTCCTGGATAAAGGTCGACGGGGAAGATAAATGCTCCCTCTGTGTGCATGCTTCACGCCGATGAATAGAGTGATAGTCAACCTGTTTATTTTCCAGCAAAGGGGACGCAGCCATGTGACACGTGAAGAAAGAGCCTGCATTTACCTCCCAGATATTTGACCCCGTCCTTCTGAGAGCGATCGGGCATATTTCAAGTCTGAATCCACAGGAGAGCATTTCCGGAGCATGTGACCCAGCATTTAGACAGGGATGAGGGAACAACCTGAACCTGGATGCATTAAGGAAACCCAGTTCCGTGACCTTCATCTGTGTCAAGTGCAGCACCCACATCTCATGTCAGCTTTTGGTAATGTGACTTGACTGTCATCCCCCCCACCCCCCATGCTGCCTGGTAGTTTCTATCAGGTCCCACTTTAGGGGTTCCTGCAGGAAGCACACACTTAATCTTTTATAGACCTCTTCACCTAGGTGCGAAGGTAGGTTGTTTGCAGCACCATCATCCCGTGCACCCCGAACCCCTGGGGTGGGTGTTTGTTGAGCCAAGGTCTTGGCTTAAAGAAATAATGGGTTCAGTTCAGCTCGAGAAAATGCTTAGAGCTGTTGGGTTTCAATTCAGAGGAGGTGATTTTTAGAGATGTAGTTAGTGACGGTAAAAGTGTATTCTGCTTACAGAAACTGTGATCCTCAGTGTGTTTGTTTGCATTCGTGTGGGGGCCCTCTACCCTTGTGAGGTGGAGATGGCACTGTCATGACTTTCCCAGCTTAAAAGTCACTTTTTTAAGTAACAAAAACCTATCGTCCAAATCTTATAAGAAAACCAACACATTTAGCAAGTAAATTGGTAGGTACTTTAGGAGCAAAATGCATGATAAGTTCAATACCTGATACAGGTAATGGAGCAGGGGAAGTGTTCGAGGAAAACACGTTTGAAACTGCTGGTGATTAATGACAGTCGCCGCCCTGTATCAGTTTTAGCATCTGATTTACTTCTTTCTTAAAATATTTAGGGCGTACTAGATCAAGAAAAGCCAGGTTTACATAGGCCAGTGATTGCAAGCTGTGCGTTTTCTAACAGCGCACCTTACACTCTGCAGTGGAAGGAAGCCGGGGAAGCTTTATTCTGCCTCAATAAAAATAAAGTCACCTGGGAGCTCCGGTGACCACGCTGGTGTTTTCCCTTGTGTTAGAATCTGGGATATAACACATTTGCATGTCAACATGCTTTTCAGCAGTCTGATAAATAAAAACATTTTAAAAAACGAGATTGGAGAGTTCCAGGGCGGTGGCGTATGGAGTGAACACGTCCTCCCCGCTCTCTGCCGCTGAGAGAAGAGGAGCCCTGGACAGAGCACGTGCAGCAGCTATCTGGAGACTGAAAATAAATGGTGCAGGCGGATTCGGGAAGGAGCCCGGAATCCGAAGTTCTACAAAACTGGTGGCGAGGAGTTTCTCTTTGTGTTTTCCTCTGATGTTGCTGGTTGGGACCCAAAGGCAGCCCCCAGACTCAGAAGTAGACCCTGGGCATGGAAATAAAAACGAAAAGAGCTCCTTTTGTTCTGGTCCCAGGGACAGGGAAAGGGCTCCTCAGGTCAGAGAGAGGGGGAGAAACCTTTGGGATTTCTCCTCTTCGTTCATGTCCCAGCTCCAGGCAGCCCAGTGACCAAACAGGTGCCTAAAATTTTAAGGGAGGGAATTCTCCTTTCTGACCAGAGTGTCTGTGGTCTCAAGAATGTGGAGTGAATCTCCGTTGATTCTCTCTCTCTCTGCACCCCTACTCCTGGCCCTGCATGCAGACACAATTACAGGAAGTTCATGACACAGGACTAATGTCCCAGCTTTCTGGCTAGAGGACTGGGAAGAGAGGCCCCAGAGAGCCAGAATGTGTTGGGGAGATCATGGCGACAAAGGAATAAGAGAATACTCTCGTAAAATTGTATATGAGTTTCTGGGTTCACTTCTGAAGGACACATGATTGGATCTGGCCTTAAACAACATCACACAGGCTTTGAGAACTGAGCTACAGGGTCGATCACCTCTGAGTTCCCAGACTGGCTACGCTAGTACACATGCAGGACAGATCTAAATAGCACAACCAGCACTTTGAAATCTGAACTCATTGTAACCATCATCCACAGAAGGCATATTCAAACTTGCAGCCTGAATCCAACCTAGGTGATAAGCAAACAGAAATCAATGTTCTCCTAAGGACTTTTACAAGACCTGGAGTCTCACAGCATAATATTCAAAATATCAAGATACAACAGAGACTTACAAAGTATTTGAAGAACCAGGAAAATTCAACATTCAAGAGCAAAGGCTTTAACCTTAAGAAGGTACAGATCTTGGAATTATCAATCAGTATGTAAACCAGTTTAATCATGCTTTAAGAAATAAGGTTGAACATTTTTGAAATTAATATAAAGTCTCAGCAAAGAAATAAAAGGTATAAAGAATAATACAAATGAAATTAAGAACATAATAAAAAATAATTTGCTAGATGGGCTCAATAGTAGAATAGACCTGACAGAGAAAAAAGCCAGTGGACTTGATGATATGTCAATAGAAATTATCCAATCTGAATGACAGAGAGAAAAAAAGATTGGAAAAAATGAACAGAGCCTAAGGAACCTATAGGACAATACAAAAAAATCAGATTTGGATAACATATTTGTTTATAAAAGATATTTATAAACATTAAGTCAAACACTGGTTACATGCAGGAAAAAGCTTTCCTTTCCTTGAGGAATTGGTATGTTATTGCTTAAAGACAGTGAAAAAAATGTAACATATTACTGCATATTTCCCCTGTCATTCTGGTTTCCAGGAAACTGAGTCAAATTTCAAGCCCAACTATAACTTAAGTTGGGAAACTTCCAGACAACCTTTTCATTATTTCCAGTGCAAAAGGCAAGGCAAAAATGGATAAAATTGGAAAAGAACAAGCAAAAGTGTTGCTATTAGCAGAGGATATAATTGTCTTCATAAAATTTTATGGAATCTTAAAAAAAAATACTAGAACTAATAATTGAATTTAACATGATTAATGGCTACAAGGTCAGTACACAAAAATCACTTGTATTTCCAAATATGAACAATAACCAATTTGATAATGAATTTTTAAAAGAATCAGTATAATTTACAAAAGCATTAAAACAATAGATATCTGGAAATAACTTTAAGGAAATATATGAAATATCTACACAGTAAACACTACAAAACATTGATGAAAACAATTAAAGCAAAGTGTTTTTTAAAAAGGAGTGTTATACCATATTCATTATGATTTTGAAATGTTGAACCAACCTTGCATTCCTTATATGAAACCCTCATAGTCATGAAGTATTAACCTTTTATGTAATTCTGGGTTAAATTTCTTATAATTTTATCAAGAAGGTTTGTCTTTATGTTAAAACCCGAGAAGCTATCTGAGACTGGACTTTTCATTGTGGGAAGATTTCTAATTATTAATTAATTAAATTAATTAATTATTTAAAAGAAATCCTCATCCAAGGAGATGTTCATTGATTTTTAGAGAGAGGAGAAGGGATGGGGGAGAGAGAAAGAGAGAGAGAAAGGAACACATGGGTGAGAGAAAAATTGATTGGTTGCCTCCCAGATGCCCCCTGGAAATTAAACCCACTACCTAGGTATATACCCTGACTGGGAATCAAACGCACGATCCTTCCATGTATGGGATGACACTCCAACCGGGCCACACCAGCCAGGGCTACTTTAATTTTTAAATCAAGGCCTATTCAGATTATCTGCATCTTCTTGTGTCAATTATACTAATTTACATCTTTCAAGAAATGTGGTCATTTTATCTGATTGGCATAAAGTTGATCATAATATTCTATTTTTGTTTTTTTAAATGTAGTATCTCTAGTGATGTCATCTCATCTCTTTCATTTCAGATATTGTTATGGTTTATTCTTTTATTTTTGATCAATATGGTTAAAGGGCTTATAACATTTTTTATATTTTCCAAGAATTAATATTTGTTTACATTTACTTCCATTATTTGTCTATTTTCTATTTTATTGACTTCTGCACTATTTTTTTTTTTTTTATCATTTTACTTATGTTAGTTTCAAATTGATATTCTTTGCTTTGCTTCTTAAGAAGAAAGGTTACTTTCCCCCTCCTGATAGAAGCATTGGAGCAATGAATTTACCTTTACCTTTATTTATATTCCACTAAATTTCAACTGATGTCTTTTCATTATCACTCAGTTTTAAATATTTTTAAATTTCATTCATGATTCTTTTTTTTTTTTTTGACCTATTAGTTATTCAGGAGTGTTTGGATTAATTTTCAATGATCTGAGGATTTTCCAAAAATATTATTAGTATTTTCTAGTTTAAGTCTATTGTGGTGAGAGGCCATACTCTCTGTATGATTGCAATTTTCTTAAATTTATTGAGCCATGTTTTATGGCTCAGCACATGGTTTTGCTTCAGTGAACTTTTTACACATTGGCTTGTTAAATATGTGTTCTTTTGGGTAGGTGAACTGTTCTATAAATATCAGTTAGATTAAATTACTTGCTAATGTTGCTCAAATATCTACTGTTGCTGATTTTTGTGTACTTCTGTTATTGAGAGGGGCATGTTAAAACTGGTCACCATGAATTTGAATTGATGTATTTTTCCTGTCAATTCTGCTTCATGTATCTTGAAACTCTGTTTTTGGATGTATACACATTTAGGGCTATTATGTCTTCTCCCTGAATTGACCCTTTATCATTATAAAATGTCTCTTTTTCTCTCTGGTTCTTGTTTTGAGGACTACTTTGTTATCTGTTAAGCCACTTAGGATTAGTTTTTGAATGTATAATATTTTCCATCTTTTACTTTAAACTTTTTTTTTTTTAATCCTCACCCGAGGACATTTTTCTATTTCTTATTCAGATAGAGTGAGAGGGGGAAAGAGGAAGAGAGAGAGAGAGAGAAACATTGACACGAGTGGCTGCCACCTGCATGACCCAACCAGGGCCGGGGACAAACTGCAAATGAGGTACGTGCCCTTAGCGGGAACTGAACCCAGGTCTCTCTAGACTGTAGGCCGACACTCTAACCACTGAACAAAACTGGCCAGGGCTACTTTAAACTTTTATGTGTCTTTATATTTAAAGCATACCTCCTTTAAGCAGCATATTGTTTGATCTTTATTTTTTACCTGGTCTGACATTTTCTAACTTTGAGTTAAAATCTTAATCCACTTTCAATGAATTATGACATGGTTGACTGTAAGTCTACCATTTTGCTATTTTCTATTATTTGACTAGGTTTTAATATCTCATTTTATTTCCTCTATTGGCTTTTTATCTATACCACTGTTTGTTTTACTCTTTTTATAGTTTCTCTAGGGATTACAATAGACATTTTTGACCTATCACAATCTACTATTAATTAATCTTATACCACTTCAACATATAAACCTAACGATAGTACACTCCCACTTACCTCATTCCGTTCTCTGTGATATTGTTGCCACGTCATACTTCTATATCGTAAACTTATAATACATTCTATCTTTTCAAATGTCAATTGCATTTTAAATAAGTTAAATTTTAAAAGTCTTTTATATTTTACCCACACATTTACATTTCTTTTGCTTTTTATTTCTTCACATGGATCCATGCTTCCATCTGGTATAGCTTTCTATGAGTTTAAAGGACTTCCTTTAACATTTAATATAAGTCTGCTGCTGATGAATTCTCTCACTTTAGTTTTAATTTTCATTTTAAAGGATACTTTTACTGGATATTGTAATCTAGGTTGATTTATTTTTGCATTTTAGGGATATTATTCATTGTATTTTGTTTTGCACTATTTCTATTGAGAAGTGGTTAGTTTTTATCATTATTCCATGTAGATCACACATGTTCTTCTTTGACTACTTTTAGGGATGTCTCTTCATCTCTGTTTTTTACCTACTTTACTCTGTTGTACATAGGTGTGGTTTTTTGTTTTTGTTTTTAAATCTTAATTGTTGAATGTAGAATGTATTACAGATGTTCCACATTTTTCCCACATTGACCCCCTCCTCCCCGCTCCCGCCCCCCTCCTGCCTTTTCCCACACTATTGTCTGTGTCCATTGGTTATGCATATAGGTTCTTTGGTTTATTCCCACCCCCCCAACCCCTTTCCCTTTGAGGTTTGTCAGTCTAGCAATGAATTTGTACTTCTTAATCCCATCACCTTTTTCACCCATTCCCCCAAACCCCCTCCCATCTGGCAACCAACAAAATGTTCTCTGTATCTATGAGAATGTTTCTGTTCTACCTGTTCATTTTGTTTGTAGATTCCATTGTTAATAGACATGTATTCATTGCCATTTTGTTTGTTCATATATTTTATCTTTTTCTGCAAAAAGACCCTTCATCATTTCATATAATAACGGTTTGGTGGTGATGAACTCCTTTAACTTTTTCTTGTCTGGGAAACTCTTTATGTGGCCATCGATTCTAAATGACAGCTTTGCAGGATAGAGTAATCTTGGTTGTAGGTTCTTGCTTTTCATCACTCTGAATATTTCTTGCCACTCCCTTCTGACCTGCAAAGTTTCTTTTGAGAAATCAGCTGTCAGCCTTATGGGAACTCCCTTGTAGGTAACTAGCTGCCTTTCTCTTGCTGCTTTTAAGATTCTCTCTTTGTCTTGAACTTTTTGCATTTTGATGATGATGTGTCTTGGTGTGGGCCTCTTGGGGTTCATCTTGTTTGGGACTCTCTGTGCTTCCTGGACTTGTATGTCTGTTTCCTTCACCAAGTTAGGAAAGTTTTCTGCCATTATTGTTTCAAACAAGTTTTCGATTTCTTGTTCTCTGTCTTCTCCTTCTGGCACCCCCAAGATGCGAATGTTGGCACGCTTGAAGTTGTCCCAGAGTCTCCTTACAGTATCCTCGTTTTTTTTTTGGATTCTTTTTTCTTTTGCTGTTCTGATTGGGCGTTCTTTGCTTTCTTATATTCCAAATCGATGGTTTGCTTCTTGGATTTACGTACTCTATTATTGAAGCTGTGCAAATTATTTTTTATTTCAGTTAATGTCTCCTTCAATTCTGACTGTGCATCCATCATTTCTGACTGGTTCTTTTTTATGCTCTTGAGGCCCTCTAAGTGAACTAAGTTCACTGAGGTTCTCACTGAGTTCATTGAGTATCCTTATAAGCAGTATGTTGAACTCAGTATCTGTTAGGTTGCTTATCTCCATTTCACTTAGTTCTTTTCTTGGGGTTTTGTTCTGTTCTTTCATTTGGGACCTATTTCTTTGTCTCCTCATTTTGGCTGCCTCCCTGTGTTTGTTTCAGTGTATTACCTAACTAGTGGTATGGGGCTAGCTGAGACCAGATGCTGCTCGCTTGAAAGAATTTAGAAAAAACCTGAAGCAGGATCCAAGACAGGCCAATCCTATGGTTAAGCAAGTGGCAACAGCTTGGGTGGGCCTGAATGTTGGGTGGGGCGGGGCCTCAGGGAGTCAGCAGGGCGGGGCTACCAGTGTGAGCCAGGTTGCTGGAGTCCCAGATATGGAGACTGTCAGCTGCCCCAGGGAAGGGCTCACCAAAGGAACAAAGGCCTCTGACAGCACGCCTGTCCTGGAAAAAGCCCCCTCTCCAGCCCTCGCTCCAGTGCCAAACAGCTCAGTTCTTCCCTGTGTGTCTCTGGTGCCCCTCGAGCTGCCTCCCCTCTGAGCTTAGAGGGAGCGAGTCCGGTAAGTCCGTGCGCGGGCCCTTTAAGGAGCTGCCTGGGGCTCCAGCCGCCTCAGCCTCCCTGCGCCTCAGTTCCCGCTGGTTTTCTCAGCCAGAAGTTATGGGGATTCTCTTCCTGACACTGGAACCCTGAGCAGGGCACTTGGTGTGGTATGGGGACCCCCTCAGTCCTCAGGGAGGACCTTCCCAGCCGAAGTGTCCTCCTGATTTTTATCCGCCACACGTGGGTGTGGGACCAGCCCCTCCGCCTCCGCCCCTCCTCCCAGTCTGGATGTGGCTGCTGCTTTAATTCCGTAGTTGTAGGACTTCCACTCAGCTTGATTTCAGGTGGTTTTGAATGATGGTTGTTCTGTAGTTTAGTTGTAACTTTGATGTGGTTGTGGGAGGACGCGATACCGCGTGTACCTACCCGCCATCTTGACCGGAAGTCGTGTAGGTGTGGTTTTCTTTGTCTTTTTTCTACTTGGGTTCGTTAAACTTTTTGTATAGGTTGATATTTTTAGCCATTATTGATAAATTTAGCCATTATTTCTCCATATTGTTTGTTCTAATTTTTTTTTTTTATCCTCACCCGAGGACATTTTTCCATTTTTTGTTCAGGTAGAGTGGGAGGGGGAGAGAGGAACAGAGAGAGAGAGAGAAACATCGACGTGAAAGGGACACATCGAGTAGCTGCCACCCGCACAACCAACCAGGGCCGGGGACAAACTGCAACCGAGGTACGCGCCCTTAGCGGGAACCGAACCCGGGTCTCTCAGGACCGCAGGCCGACGCTCTAACCGCTGAGCCAAACCGGCCAGGGCTGTTTGTTCTAATTTTTATCTCCTATACATTTGGAACTCAATTTATAAATAGATTGGCTTGATATCTTTCCATATTTCACCAAGACTCCTCATGTTTTCAGCCTTTTTCCGCTGTTTCAGTTATGATGAACTTTTTTCAAGTTCACTTTCTTCTGCTGTGTCAAATGTATCTGTCGGCTCACCCAGTGAATTTTTACTTTGTTATTAGATTTTTCAGCTCTAGAATTTTCAGTTGTTATTTCTAGAGTTTCCATTTCTTCACTGAGATCCTCTATATGTTTTCTCATTTTGTCTATCTTTTAAAAAAGTCATTAAACATAGTAGCTAGTTTGAATTTTTTGTCAGCTAATTTAAAAATCCCTGTCATCTTTGGTTCTATTTCTATAGATTTCCCTCCTCTAGTTATGGGTTACATTTTCTTTTCTTTACACATCTAATACTTTTAATTATATGCTGGATATTGTTGAGAGATTGAAATTATTGTTTTTCTTTAAAGAATTTTATTTCTATAGGCAGTGAGTTTACATTCAGATTGGTTTAATTGAGCTTCATTAATAAGTTTTGTTAAGGTGAGTCTAGAAGAGCTCTTACTACTATTGAACGACTGGGAGTATTCAGCCAAGTCTCTAAACTCTGACTGTTCCTATGTTCCTCAAAATTCCTATGTTTTGCAGCACTCTGTGACTTCCAGAATCTCCAGTTAGCTCATATCGCCTGTGCATGTACAACTTAGCACACCTTCTGAGAATATGCAACTTAGTACTCTGCCAAAGAGTTGTGGATTTCTGCAACTTCTTCTCTGTGCAGCTTCCTCTTCTGTGGCATCCTGTCCTACAAATCAACCTACTCCATCAGCTTTGAATTCCAGTCCATGCCTCTTCAGCTCCTCAAGACCTCAGGATTCTGCTTGGGAAACGCCTCCCTACTTGGCTGCCCAGAAACTAACTTGGAGCAGAATGTGGGGTAGTAGTGGCAATCACCACATGTATTGTTCTTCTCGCAGGGATGTCACTCCTGTGCCCCCGTTTTCCAATAACTGAAAATAACTTATTGATATATTTTGTGTAGTTTGGGAGTTGGTTTACAACAGCAGGACGAGTCAGGTATCAGTACTCCCTCATGGTTAGACATAGAGGTTTCATTACTTGTTTTTGACTAAGTTCAACCAATTATTTAAAGTAGCTAGGGGTTAACTGAATCTAGCTGCTGTTCCTTCTCACCCTCCTTCAAACAAGTCAAAAGCATATTAGAACTTTTATGTGTAAATGCATAGCCCATGGACACAGATAATAGACAGGTGAAGGCCTGGGGTGGGGTGGCAGCCAGGTGAAGGGGGAATATAGCGGGTAATGGGGGATATCTGTAATACTCTCAACAATAGAATAAATTTTAAAAAGTAGTCATGGGGGTGTAAAGTTCAGCATAGGAAATATGGTCAGTAATATTGTAATAGCTATGTATGGTGGGTAATTAAATTATCGGGGAAATCACTTTGTAAATTATATAATTGTGTAACCACTATACTGTACACCTGAAACTAATATAACATTAAATGTCAGCTGTAATTGAAAAATAATTTTTAATTGAAAAAAAGAAAAAAAAAAGGCATAGTAGAGCAACTAAAATTTTAAGGGCTAAGATCATGACATATATGTAATTAATACTACTATTCTAATAAACTCTAGTATGAAAGCATAAACTGACATTTAAGTTTAACTTTTTGGTTTGGCATGATAATTTTAAAAACTCTTTTAAGAAAGAATTTATTAAAAGACCAGTCAACAGCTCTCTATAGATTGAATACTGGAGGTTGTGTTTTTTCCATTTGGAAGCATTGATTTCTTCCCTGCTTGGGTTTTTATGTGATGCCCTGATTGACGTGGCTGCCTTAGGATGGCAAGTCCATTGCATTTCATTTTTTATCAGCTCCAAACATCTTGATTGAGGCCCCAGAGTCATTGATTGATTATAGTGCTGTCCTGAACATTGTGATGGGTTGTTTTGTTTTAAAATTTAACCTCTGTAGGTAAAGTGAAGGAGAGGGGTCTGTTACATTGTATACCCTGCTTCTAGTGGTTACTTTAGTGACCATTTATTCAGATTCCTGTAAACTGTGTTTTGTGGTACTTTAGGCAAGTGCTAGTAGAAGTTACTCTTTCTTAGACATCACTTTCTTCTTAGTAGAGGCAAAAAGTTCTCAGGAAACAAAGAACTGCCCTCCTCATTTCCCCCAGTTTCCCCTGACACACAGAAGGATTCAGGGTTCAATATGTCACAGAACATAGCTCTGAAGATTTAATCACACTGTTTGGCTTCCCATTCATGCACCGAGTGGAGCAAGAGCTGAGCTAAGGGTAGTCTGAGCGCAAAGATGATAGAGACAGAAGACTTGTAGGTATTCCCACTTGTACTCTCTAGTTCTTTGTCTCTGCCAAAGGTTATATTTAGTCTCCTTTGTCCAGGGCTGAGAAACTCCTCAGCCTCTTAATAGCCACTAAATTTTTTTTTTAATCCTCACCCAGGACATTTTTCCATATTTTGTTCAGATAGAGTGGGAGGGAGAGAGAGAGAAACATCGACGTGAAAGGGACACATCAAGTGGCTGCCAACCACATGGCCCAACCAGGACCGGGGACAAACTGCAACTGAGGTGCCAAACCCGGGTCTCTGTGGACCGCAGGCTGACGCTCTACCCACTGAGCAAAACTGGCCAGGGCAGCCACTAATTTAAGACTGGACCTTCCTTCCTTCCTTCCTTCCTTCCTTCCTTCCTTCCTTCCTTCCTTCCTTCCTTCCTTCCTTCCTTCCTTCCTTCCTTCCTATGTTCTTATCAATTTTGTTAGAGGGAGAGGAAGGGAGAGAGAGATAGAAACATCAGTGTGAGACAGAAGCATCAATAGGCTGCCTCTTGCACGCTTCCTACTGGGGATGGAGCCCACAACCTGGGCATGTGCCCTGACCAGGAATTGAACCAGGACCTCTCAGTCCATGGGACAACATTCAATCCACTGAGCCACACTGGCTGGGCTAAGACTGGGTATTTGTAGGCCTAATATTCAGAGTGTCTCATACAATCTCAGCCTTTTCTCTCTATTAGAAGAAGCTGGGGAGAAATGTGGATATATAGACAATATATAGGAACTTTGTTATATTTTAATATACTATTAATATAGTATTTTCATATACAGGCATGGGCAAAGTAGGTTTACAGTTGTCAGTATGGAAGATAATACAATAATTAATAAATAATAAGAATAAACTGTTTTGCCTACTTACAACTATAAACCTACTTTTGCCCTCCCTTGCACTGTTGAAATATTTCCTAAAATATCATTGACTTAGCTATACTTAGATTTGCTGTTTTTTTTTTTTTTTTAATACTTCCTGAGAATACTAAAGGTATATTTCTTTAAAGAGTAATTCCCAATTTAGACTTTCTCTCTAGGTAATCTGCTTGAATAAAGACATTTTGCTATATTTTAATTTTGGGAGTCAGAATGGGCTTTTGTTGTTGTTTTTCTCAGTTTTAATGCAATGTAGATTTGTTAAATAATTGTGCAAAGAAATTATATTATTTATTTAACATTAAAATCAGTTTAGATAATATTGAGGATCCACTGATGTAAATGTTTATTTCATTTGTTTGTAGAATTCAATCCTGTGCAGAAACAATCAACAAATATGAGAAACTCATGCCCCCATCTATCTTAGGGTCCCTGAACTCACCATCCTGGGATATACTCTTGGGAACACCTTTATATGGAAAGCGGCAGAATGGGCGGACTAAAGAATTCCCCTAATTTTCCACACTTAGAAATATATGGTCTATTAGACCCATTTGCCCCTTGGAGACCTCATAAAAACCTGGCATCAAAGAGGAGTTGAGATGTCCCTGAATTCTTCTGTATTCATACATTTCCCAGCTTTCTGCTGTGGAAGTTTGTTAGAACTCTGGCCTCAGATGAAAGGTTATTTGTTATTTTAAAAATATTTCCAATGTGGCCTGGCCAGTGTGGCTCAGTGTTTGAGCGTCAACCCATGCACCAAGAGGTCACTGGTTCGACTCCTGGTCAAGGCACAGGTTGTGGGCCAAATCCCCAGGAGGGGCATGCAGGAGGCGGCTAATTAATGTTCTCTCTCATCAATGTTTATATCTCTCTCCCCTCTCCCTTTAAAATCAATAAAGAAGAAAAAAAATTAAAAATATTTGCAATCTGGATTGGCTAGCAATCTTTAAATTCACACCTACAAAGAAAGAGAGAGGGGGGCTCTTTAATAATACAATAAGAACAACTAATTTTAATACAATACATCAGAATTTACAAAGGACTTTCTTATAAAATCCTCCCCACAACCCTAGAAGGCAGGCAACATTACTTTCGCCATTGTACAGAGGACGAGTAATCTGTAACTATATCATAGAATGTTATGGAATGTAAAAGTGAGAATAGCTTGATAAATGAGTAGAGCTTTTTGACATTTTGAACATAAAAAAAAATTTTGATTGAACTGTGGAGCTGGAAGGGATCTTTGAAGTCCAGTTCAATAGTCTTATTTTTCATATGTAGAGCCTTCGACCCAGGGAGCTAGGGACCTGCCCAAGGGTCGAAGGGCTGCCTGGGGTCAGAGCTGGAACAGGGCGTCCTGGCTAGAAGGAGCAGCCTGCAGGGCAGAGCTGACCATCCATGTTCCCAGCAAGCTGTTTCCTCTTCATCATTTCTCGGCACTCTGTCCACACTGAGCATAGGAATCGGGCCGGGCTCATTGAGGGCACAGTAAGGGCAAGTGTATCCTGCCCGACAGTCACTTTTGCTCTGAGGCGTTGGATCTCTCAAGACCCTCATTAAAGTGCAACGTTATGGTGTGGGAGAGGAAAGACATCTAGACAGTAGGCTCCGCAATCACACCAGCATGAATTAGCTGGTCTAATTGGCTTGCTGTCACCTTGTGGTCTGACTTCCAAGGTGACAGCTGGCTGGACTGGCACATTTTTATTGGACAACAAAAGGAAAGAAAGGCTACAGTGCACGGACTGGGGAAGCTGAACCTAAGTGGGGCACCATGATGGACAGTCCTGGGCAGTTCAGTGGTCATTGGGCAACGGGTTTGGCAGGTGGGAGGACACCAGGCTTCGCTCAGCTCTGCACAGGACTGATTTTATTTGGACCTTTCTGTGTCACTGCGGGGATTGATTGATTATTTGTTCACTTGTTCACTTATCAAACATTCTGGATTTACTTTTATTGAAGGAATTTGCTGAGCCTGTTATAGTTGGAGGAGACTAATGAACTAATGTCACATATTGTGTTGCAAATGCAAAAAGGCACAGTGCAGGACACAGAGAACATGAAGATGAAAGTGATATAATCCTTGACCTCAAAGAGTCTATGGTCTAGTACACAAGTAAGTACAATGAGATAAAAGGGAGGCAGAGGTAGAACGCAAGGAAATGTACAGAAAGTATAACATCCAGGAAGGGAGAACTTTTGTGCAGCAGGGGCAGATCAAAGAAGGGTGTAGAGAGAAGATGCATTTGAGCTGGCCCTTGAAGGCTGAAAAGAATGTGACTCCCAGATTTATATCTTCAGGCCCAGACACAAATGTCCAACTGCCTGGTCAGCGTCCTCATGCAGAGGTCAAACAGGCATCTCATACCTGACACGTCTATAATTAGACTTTTGATTTTATCACCTCCCCTAACTGGCTTGTCCCCCAGTATTACTCATCTCAGTTAAGTGAACTCCATTCTTCCAGTTGGTCAGGGATTTTTTCTTCTCTTAAATCTACATTTTTTATTTATTTATTTTTGCCAAAGCCACGTTTAATACATTCAGTGGATTATTGCAAAGTGAGACTTAGATTTTTGATGTGTTAATGAGACTCATTAATAGCTAATAAGGACTCAGTAGAATTTAAATAAAAGATCTGATGGAAATGTGTAAGACAATCCACCCTGAGTCTTTCTTAACTGTACCCAGGACTTTAAACATATCTGTATTTTATGAGGATTAATACATTCATAAGAGTTGTGTCACACTTGACCATTTTACCAAGTGTGATCTCCCTGGGCAGTTTCATTTGATTTCACAGCAAGGACGTTGACACAGATGTCTTCATTGCTCTTGGTCCACAGACGAGGAAGCTCAAGGAGAATGACTGCCTTACCTGCGATCTAACTGCTAGTCCAGGTTGGCTCACAGCCTGGCCCCAAAGCCTGCCGGGCATTTCAGAGCCTCCAGGCCATCAGTGACTCGGTCTGAACAAGGGAACAGTGTGGTTTCTTCCAGACACAAAGACTAGGACTTGCTCGTGGAGAGCCTTGAACGCTGCTGAACGGTTAGGACTCCATCTTCTAGAACTGGGACCCCAGAGTAGGAGTCATGCCTACAATCACTCAGGCACAGCAAAATGCTGAAACCTTGAATCAGATCTGTCAACTTCCTCTTTAAATTAATATTTTTGTTCACACATATCTATATCTCAAAATTATTTTTATTGGTAAGAGTGGAATGGTGCTTTTTGAGTACGGCAGTGTCGTGATGGCTGCAGTTGTTTGGGAAAATTAATTGTGGGCACCCTAGCTGGGGACACCACGAGAGCCCTACCCACAGGGGCTGGTGAGCACCCCAGCCAGTCTGGTTTGTCCAGGAAGCCGAGTGAGATGATACGAATGAAAGTACCCTAAAAATGTCAAATAAATCAGAACGTCAAAAGATGCAAAAAGAGTTAGTCTTTAAAACTGCCCAAAAGCTGATGCTAGATTCTTGGAAATCAAGGACTCCATTCAAGGCTAAGAGAAGCTTAAACCACACCAATAATAAGATGAGGAATTTGGAACTGACGCGGAGGAAACAGAGACCCTTTTCGGCTCTGACGGAGCAGATTTTGAATTGTTTGTTGACTCAGCATTCCTATCGCCTGTTCTAGAATCATCAGAGCCCAATATCTGGGAAAACAAAAACACTTCAGAAAGTGGAGCTGTGCTTTGAAACACCCGGGTGAGTTTCTAAGGCGTCTTTCCCTTCTCGTACAGGATAGCACCATCCTTCTGTGGTCCAGCGCTGGTAAAACGTGCGCAGAAAGGCAGGCGGCGGGCAATAGCCATGCAGGGACAGCAGCTCCCCAGGCATCAATAAGGAGGGGGTTCCATGTGCTCTGGACCCCCCTCAAGCTTCAGCATGGTTTTATGCCCAGAAGCAAAGGCGACATTTCCCTGTCTTTCAGAGCTGAGCTGAACTGAACCTGTGTTTCAGGAGCTCTGGCTTGAAAAGCTTTTCTTCTACAAGGAACAAAGTGGCAAACTTTTTCATTTAGTTAAAATTCCTGTAACTTAAAAACCAGCTAAAAAGAATCTTGGTGCAGAACAGTCTGTTTGCCAGAGCAAGGACTCCACTGCGTGGCGACTATTTTAGGGAGCACGCCGGCAGGCAGCGTTCTAATGAAAGGCACGGCAGAAGGACCCTCAGTGCCTTGCCTCTTTGTCCACCGGGCTGCAGAGAGGGCCGGTGTGACAGTCGCATTTCCATTAGCTCACAGACTTCATGCGTCTGTGCATATTGCGTGTGGTTCAATCACAGCTAGGTCCATGGAAGGCAAAAACAATAACCGTTTGCAAATCCGTGAATGAACGGTGGCTGTTGGTGGGTCAGAAATGATTAGTTCTTGGCTCAAGAAACGCCATATTGAGAGACATCAAATCTTAATCAGGGGTGAAACTAAAGAAACCCGAGTCCCTGTAAATACGTGCAATTCAAACTTTTCATGGAGGAAATAATTCATGTATTGTTACGAATGCCTTTGTTGAAGGCAAGAGATTTTGTTGTTAGAACAAAGAATTCTACTTAAACAACAAGAAATATAAACAGGACATTCCTCCCTGGCTACTCCTGGCTTTGGGTTTCCTGTGGTTTGGCTTCTTGTGAGAAGAATGCTGGCTGGAGAGAGCCCAGGAGCCCCGAGCTGGACGGAGGCAGGACACCCAGGTACGGTTTGTCTCTGTGAGGGACAGACTTGTCGCTGTGACCTTGAGCAAAGCTTCTGCTCTCAGGCCTCAGTTTCTTCTCCTGTAACATTAAGGGGTGCTTCCCGAGGCTCCCCCAACTCCAGAATGTTACTCCACACCTACAGGTTTCCGCGTTTCTCTGTTTTTCACTAGACAGAATGAGTTGTTTCATCGGACAGCCGAGCCCTGCTCTGGTCTGGCTCTGTGCTCTCTGGGGGTAGACACAGCAGCAGCAAGCACCATCCTGCCTGGGCTCTAACTCATCTTCGACCGTAGGCTGCACCGTTATGTTCTGTTCCACTAAACAAATGCACAATGCTACCTATTTTGTTTGGCTATTAATTGTGGGGTGCGTCTTGCTTTCAGAAATGTTAAAAAAAAAGATAACAATGCGCACCTGAGGATGATGTAAGGCGGCCATTGCATCTAGGGTAGTGATTGGCAGCGCAGGTGCTGGGGAAGCCGTGGAGAGAGGCAGTTACTCTGCCTTGGGAGCCTGGGGTTGAAAGTCTCTGAAAAGGCTTCTGGGTCAGCGAGAGGCAGCGCTGCATCGGAACCAGACAGCTGGGTTCCATTCCCAGCTCTGCCACTTACTGGCTGTACGACTCAAGGCCGGTTTTCTTTATCTCTTTGTAACTCAGTTTGTTCAACTATAAAATGGGGGATAGGGATAGTACTTGCTTCAGAGCATCGTTGTAAGTATTAAATGAATGACTGTGTGTACAGTGAGTACATCTGAGCCAGGCACTTAGTAAGCCCTCTCTGAATGCTGCAATTGAAGTGAGTATGAGGTTACCACCTGGCTGCCTCCGATGTGAGCCCTAGGAAAGCTGGGAACAGGCTCGTTGGTCCCCTCATGACAGTGTCTGTCAGTGCCAGCCATCGAGGCTGTGCCCAATATTTACCAAATGAGTGAATTTGCTATTTGTTATCTTCTATTGGACCTTAGCCAGTATTCCCCTTCTTCTGTGACAGCACACCGCATTCACTGACCACACAAGGCTTTTCCATGAAGTGAGCATGACGAAAACCCACTGAAATTAGTTTTGGTATAGTTAGCAAGTGTCTCCCAGAACTATGCTCTTAGGTCCTTGCAAATGATGGGTGTTTTGGGCTTCTCAGCTTGTAGACTCTGGCCTATTAATGAGGACAAAAGTCGATGCTAGAAATAAATGAGTAAGAAGACCCGCTGTTCCCTCAGCTCAGCTTTCTCAAGGCTCTGCTGTTGGAAGGCAGGTGATGTCCTTGAGCGACTCCACAACCCAGATAACGCTGTCTGAGACAAAGGACTGTCCCTGCTTTGACAAATGGGACTGACCTTCCAGTCCTGGTAAAACATTCCAGTTTCAACCAAGTCTGTATCAGGTGGGAGATGATATATGACTGGAAGTATGTAAATCCACAGGCAGGTGTTAACTGGCTGCTTCGTTATGCAATTAACCCACAATTCAGAAGCACATCCAAGAAAGAAGGAAACTGTATTTGCTCTCTCTTCTGGCTTTTTACTTAAGTGGCTGTATTAAGAAACACTTCTGAAAAAGAAAGATTCATTAGTTGTAGATTCTAAGCATCTCTATCTGAATCAAAACTCTATAATTCAGCTTCAAATGACACTTGTCTAAACACAAGATGAGTCAATTAGCAGAATTGGAGAGATACCAAGCTTTCTTTGTATGTTTTCTTTGGTGCTACCCCAAGTAGTCAAGGATGGTAACTGCAGAAATATCTTTATCAGGCTGAAGTGAAGTGGCAATCAGGAATGAGAATTTCACAGTGAATTTGAACCAAAGGAAGAAAAGGCATCTTATATTATATGGCTCTCCGTCTCAGACAGGAACCTGCTTTCTCATCCATTATCTTTCTCTCTGATCCAACACGTCTGCTTGGTTGTCTTTCTCTGAAGCTAATCCTGTATTTTCCCAAACTTGCGATTTAGTGTCACTATATTTTCAGATACTTGAGCTGTTGAATTACCAATTGAAATTTTGATTCAATTTGTAAAAATGAGGGCCTGGGAGTGCACGATACTTATCTCCCCAGAGTTGAAGGTCTGTCATGGGAAAGATAAAAAACATTGTCCTGTGAGAGCATAGAATGGGACAGATGCTGGAGGGAGTTTTTAATTCATGATAGTGTTGTTTATCGATCAAGAATGAGCAACAATGAAATGGGTTGTCCCAAGAGACAGTGGGTTTCTCATACCCGAGCGGTCCTTGGACCTGCCAGGCACTGCAGGTTTGGTAATCATTAGTGCTGCTCACCCACATCTGGCCCTCCTCTCACTCCATCTCGTACAAATGAAACCCCTGGCCCTCCTGTAGACCAGTGGGGCCATGTGACTTCTTTCAGCAGTTAGATCCAGCCCATAATATTTCATTGCCATCACGAGACTTCGAGAGTTCTCCTCCCCGGCCAGGGTAATCTAGTAGCCCAAGTCTAGATGGAGCTTCCGTTAACTTGACTCCCAGGAGGCTCACCGTACGCAGAGTCCCCTTGCCATCCTGCGCTGGACATATACCAAGAAGAAAAAAATAAACAAATTCCGAACACAGATTTTATTCAGTTATCCTTGGGTAGCAATAAACTCAGGGAGGCAGACCCCACCCCCGCCCCAGGGTTGGATTGTGAGGACTGTGACTGGTCACAGCCGCTCTTGGCAATCAAACTCACCTTTCCCGGGGCAAAACACTGCTGGTGATGCGGCCAACTTCTGATTGATGGAATTTAAGGATGGTTTGGGGTGGGAGAGCCTTTGAAAGAGATTCTCCCTTCTGATAAGGACAGAAAAGAGCAAGGAGAGGAACTGTTTTCTTCCTGCTTTGGATTGTCTCATGTGAGAGCATGATGATTGAAGAGGAATAAAGGACATAGTCTGCTTTGCACAGAGTGGTACACTTGTGAACTCCATTATCCCAGGAGGTCGCCCTGCATGCAGGCCCGACTTCCCAAGTCCACATCCAGCCAGTTGATACTTCCCCTTGCATGTCTCAGAGGCTCTCAAACTCATGTTCAAAACCTGCTCCTCTCGGGTCCCGGTCTTAGCTAAAGGCACCGCAGTCCTCCCCGCCTCCCGAGTCAGAACCTGGGAATGACCCTTCACTCCTGCCTCACCGTCATCAAGTCCCTAACCTCTAAATCCATCAGTTTCTCTCCATCTCCATTGTCTTTGGAGCTCAGGCCATCAGCACCTGGCAAGTGGCTGTTTTTCAGACTCGGCCTCAAACTGAGCTGCCTCCAGCACAGGTCCACACTGCAGCCAGAGGGGCCTTTTTAAATGGATTGATCATGTAAGCTCCTTTCTGTTTTTTATTTCTTTTTTAAAATTATTTTTATAAGCTCCCTTCATAAAACAACTTCAATGACCTGCTGAAGGCCCCCAGATAAAGCCCGATCCTTGGCCAAGTTTATCGGCCTTGCCAGGGGTTAGCTCTGGCTGTGTCTGCAGTCCCAGTTCAGACCACGCCCACTTGTCCTTGCTCCATGCTTCGTGGCGGTGCCCAGGTCACAGAATGCTGCCCGGCCCTTCCTTTCCCGCCCCGTGAACATGCTCACCCATCTTCCTAGAACGACCCCTTCCCCTTCGCCCACCCTCACCTGCTCGGCCTCCTCCCTTCCTTCCCGTGGAGGCCGCCTCACTTCAATGCTGGCTTCGCTGCCCTTCCCGTGCAGGCACCGCACTCTGTGCTTCCCATGATCTTAGCATTTTCCACCACTGAGTTACCATCTCCTATTTACTCTCTCTCTCTCTCTCTCTCTCTCTCTCTCTCTCGCTCTCGCTCTCCCTCTCTCTCTCCCTCCTTCCCTCCCTCCCTCCCTCCCTCCCTCCCTCTCTCCCTCTCTCCACTGGATTATAGCCCCTTGAGGGTGATTATTTCCTTTTACATCTTTGGAAGGTGCCCGGCATGCTCTAGGGTCTCCAGGAAGGACTGCACGCTATCACAGCGCCCTCTGTGCCAGGCGGGAGGAATGGCCCACGCGCGTGGGTGTTGAGACTACCCCTGTGATGATGAGCCAGCATTGGTGGCCTGGGACCGGGACAATGGCGAGAGAGACACCTTGGGTGAGACCGGCCCTGGGTCTGGAAGTGCAAACTTGCAAACAGGGTGTAGTGACGGAGCCAGAAGTCAGAACAAGAGCAGGGTTAGACACTGAGAAGGCATGATGGGGCCTGGGAAGCCATCCAGCTGGACAGAGTCTGGGCCAAAGCCTGGGGAGGAGCGAACACCCAGCTTGAGATAGCAAAGGCCTAAAGCAGGGGCTGTCTCTGAGCACAGAGCCAGGGAAAAGCTAGCTTTCTTTAATACAGAGGGAACTTAGCTGACCTCAGAGAAAAGCAAGGAGGAGCAGAAAAAGCAAGCCGTGTTAGATTGAGAAAGCTGCTCTGTAACCGTGCATGGAGCTGCGAAGATCTGCCTGCACAGACTGTGTGCCCAGGACCCTCCCTGCTGCAGCACACAGACCTCCTAATGTGAGCAGGCAGAGAGCGGGAGGCCGAGCCTGGCTCAGGACGAAGGACGAGCAGAGCTGTGGTCTCAGCTGCACTCTGGGAAAAGAATCATCTGCACACTCGGGATCCCTTGGCACCGGGTGTTTCTGGTTTCTGCCTCAGATGAACAGCAGTAGTTCAGATGGGTGACAGATCCATAAAGACGCACAGCTGTAGTGAGGAGTTGATAAAGTAAACTGATCAAAACTGGGCTTTGTGGGAGGAGAAGTTTATCAAGTAGTAAGTGTGACCCCAAATCCAGAAAGGACACTTTGCCCAGGCTGGGGCTTTCTCACATCTTACCTTGGACCTTGACCGGTGAGCAAGACTCACTCAGAATCCCCATGAGATAGTGCAGGCTTATCTATGGCCTCTTCTAAGGGTTGAGGTGGCCCGCGGGTTAAGAATCCAAGTCTTCCTGTTGAATTCAAGCAACTAACACCTGAACGATGAGTCTTCTAAGAATTATAAAGACAATAGAGAAACCTGTCTCTTGCCTTCCCGTTGCCTCAATGGGGCCGTGGCGGCCCCCACAGCCAGGTTTCGTCTCCTCTGTGGCCAGGCCTTTGCCCTCCTCCCCTCCGAATGCCAATCACAGCAGCCTACCATATGGATCTATTACTTGATCTTTATTCTTATTTTATAGAATGAAGCTTCCCTGAGTGACCCCCACCTTACTCCCCAATCCCTCGTTGGTGCTCTCTGGGCATGCATACTCAGAACTGTTATTTCTTTTCAATAACAACAAACCATTCTTCACAGGGGCATGGGGATGAAACAAAACACTGTGGTGGGTGTGCCCAGACGGGTACATGCTCTGCACATGCTCTTTCCATGGACAGTCAAGTAAGTCTGACTTTCCAACACTGCTAGGTTTAGAATTAACCTTAATACTCTTGGAGTCTTTCTGTCCCCAGGAGAATGTTTTTACAAATAAGTCTCTAATAATTCTTTTCCATTGCTTCTGATTTTTAAAGAAAAGATCTAATATTTTCGTCTCTCATGTAACACACGTAGCTCATATTAATTTCTATGGCCCTTAAGGATAGCATACAACCTGTCACCCTCTGCGAAGACTTTACAACAAGTGAGGACCTGTTGACTGACCAGTCGTTAACAGTGACAGGATTTGGCTGAGAGGAGCCCGCTGGTGAAGATGGAACGGTCGACCCGAGCTCCCCGGGCCTGCATTGCGTGCTGCTGGGCCCAGCATTGCATTTGTACAAAAGGATTCTACTTTCTGGAGAAACGACTGGTATTTAAAAGATAGTAAAAGGAGCTTTATCTGCACAACAGAAGTTGTTACCTAACACATCACTCCGATTAAAGGAGACTCAAGTGGGAATATCAGGATAAAGGCCAAGGGACAACCTGGTCCAGGGTAGAAGAAATCACTGAGATAGACCAGAGGTCTGAAAAGACTCAGGTCCATACCCAGTTAATGACGGAAGGGCACTGAGGCACAGAGAAGTCAAATGACGTATCCAGCGAGAGAGCAGCTGAGCTGGGACCTGAACCCAGACAGTCTGGCTGCAAAGCTTGCTATGCACTGTTGCCTCTCCATACAGAAGATGAGATCCAAGCCTTTCATGTTTGACTTGGTAGTTCATTTTCTGTTCCCACCTTTAGCAGCTGATCTTTCCTCTCACTTAGTATAGTGATACTCATTGACAGCTAGATACCAGTGGGTGCTGTCCGAGCACTCACTGCTCTGGGGAACATCCCTAGAGGATGCATGGTAGACGGGGCAAGTTGGCCCAGCAGTGAGCCAAACGTAATGGAACTAAGTTTCTGAAGTCAGGAGAGCCCACGAGCTAAAACAAAAATTGGAACCCAGTGCGTGACGGACACGTAGGCCCCTCACCTCAGGAGTTCCTCTCCCACCCAAGCCTGTCCCCTGGTGACTCTGGGGCTGTGTGTTTGGTGAGCATGTGCATGAAAAGACCAGTGCTTCCTACCTGGTGAAAGAAAATGATTGGAAATTGATCTTGTTGGGCAGATCAGCCAAAAGAGAGGCCAATGTCCTCTGCCCGCCCCAACCCCGAGTCTTCCCAAGCCTGCTCCAAACCTTGGCATTGTAGAAGCGCCCCCTTGCTGCAGGTGTCTGCCAGCATTCCAGAACGTTTCCATGGCCCATCCCAAGGCTGGGCTCATCTGGGATACCCTCCTGGTCCCTGGCCCTGCTCACCTCCCCTTCCACTGAGCACACGGTCAGAAACCAAGGGCTCCCAGGACTAGCTTTGCTCATTGTTTAGCTCTGTGCCAGTGTGGAAAGTACTAGAAGGAGACGATCCTGACTTACCACGCTCCCCCAGACTCCCGCTACGCTGGCCCTCTGTCCATGTGTCCTGGTGAATGTTTCGTTGGAACCACTCATTTTAGCACAGGGTCTGTAATCTCTGGATTTGAGGGTGGGGAAGAGACAAAATAGAAGCTTGAGAGATAAAAGGCAGTCTGTTTGAAAGAGGAGAGACACTTCCCTAATAAAAGATAAAATGGCCAAGTGGGGTAGATGTGTGCCCCTGAGGCGAGAGGAAAGGTCATTTATTGAAACAGTCAATGGCTAGAAATGCAGACCAGATTTGTAGGGCACCTACCAATCCACAGGAAAAGCCTGCACACAGACGCATGCATATTAGTCCCAAACTGGCTATGAAATTTATCTTCATGAGTAAAGAGAGGAGGAATTGTTGATCCTGTTATGATTTTTTTTTTTGGCCCCATCTTTCCAAAGAAGAGAGGATTAATACCGGGAGAGATAAATCATGATGTGATTTTTTGTATATATGCACAAAGCAAACACAATGAATATTTGATTTTCTCCAACTTCTGCAGGGCTAAATCAATTTGAAGAGATAATGGTAGAGGATTAAGTTATTGAAATGTGTGTAACTATAAAGTTTTGAATACAGTTAACTCACAAGTTATTACGATTTCAGTATAACATCTGTTATTGAAATAACAGATGTGTTGTGTATTGTGAAACTAAGGAAAATTGCACACGTGCACATTTTTCAAAGGAAACCCAGCTCATATCAAATTATTTGTGAAATGCAACACTGTAAAAATGATGGCAAAGGGTGAGCTAACTGAAGGGGTGTCTTCAGAATAAGGCTATCTCACCGTAATGCTGTTAATAAAAAGTCACCTGATAATATAAGTCAGGCAAAAGGTTACATGAACTCCTGTACTTTGCCCAATTAGGAAGAAGAAAACTTGTTCGGTCGGTGTGGCTCAGTGGTTGAGCATCGACCCATGCACCGAGAGGTCACCGGTTTGATTCCTGGTCAGGGCACATGTCCAGGTTGTGAGCTCCATCCCCAGTGGAGGACATGCAGGAGGTGGCCAGTCAATGTTCTCTCTCATTGATGTTTCTATCTCTCTCTCCCTGTCACTCCCTCTCTCTCTCAAATTAATGAAGGAAAAAAAATTTAAAAAAAAAAGAAAAAGAAAGAAAGAAGGGAAGTTATCATATTTAAGGCCTTAGAAAATTTTAAAGACACAAAACAGAAAATAGCAAAAGTGGGCTTGATGTAAAGACTGATGATTTCCCAACTCTGCTGTCCATGCTCAATGTCCTTGACCTTGCTCCTTTGCGATGGCAACTGAACTGCAAAGTCCTCACGAGCAGTGAGTTATGTTCACTATCCACTCTGCAGTCATATTTTCCTTTGAAATATGTTTTTATTTATTTTTTAGAGAGAAAGGAAGGGAGAGGGATAGAAACATCCATGTGAGAGAGAAACATCAATTGACTGCCTCCTGCACGCCCCCTACTGGGGATCGAGCCTGCAACCCAGGCATGTGGCCTGACCAGGAATTGAACCAGGACTTCTCAGTCCATGGGACGGTGCTCAGTCCACTGAGCCACACTGGCCAGGCAGCAGTCATATTTTCTGAACCCAGAGTTGGGACATGTGCTTTGCTGAGAACAGGTGTTTGTGCAGGAATGAGGGACGAGGATATTTGAATTGAGGTTTGCTCATAAAATCCGGAATGTCTGGTTACTTTTCCTGGGTTGCCCAGCAAAGTGCTGGGCTTAAAGCAGAGACTCAGAAACTATTTACTCATGGATGTGAATTGCTGCCTGATCTGTGCCAAGAGTCACCCCTGAGGCAGCTCTGTGAGTTTTCTGATTACACTATTGTGATTGCAATTATTAGTAGCATTCAGCTAATATTTTGTCTAGAGTCTTGAAATTTGTTGCTACATTTTTATGTCCTTTCTCCACCTGTCCACAATTGTGCCTTTCTTTTTTGAAATGTTTGGGGAAATGAATCCCACTGTATTATTATTTATCGAGTTTGATGGCCAGGAAAGAATATGTGAGGTTGGAGGTGGGGGAGATCTAATTAAGCGTGACTCTGTCTGGTTTTCAATTCTACTACCGTTGACAGCTTGCTCCTAGGAGAAAGAGGTCCCAGTTGGTCTCCACCACAAAAAGGTTTTTAATAAAATATTCAAGATAGCTGAGGACCTTTAGAATGGGTAATTTTATTCAACATACACTATGATCTTCCTGCTGGTTGTGGGCCCTGGACCAATACCCAGGAGCTTCTCTCAAGAGTGAATGACTATTATGCATTATGTTGGAGTATCTGTGAAAAGTCAATTTACTTGGAGTCAGAGACGCCGTATTTTAACTTTGAGACTAAAATCGTCTCTGGGGTTTAGTTTGCTGCCATGATTAAGTTCTTACTGTTCTGCAAATCCCAGATTTATTTTTAACTGCTTCACTGCTACATTTTTAAAAGACTAATGAATGGTTAAAAAAAGAAAGAGAAAGAAAGAAATACACACACCCAGACACAGAAATCTAGGACTCAGGAAGAATGCTCTGATAAAGTGCAAACTTTCATTAAATAATGCCTGTAGTGAGTTTACCTGCCGGTGGCTTTGCCTCTGGTTTCGAGAGCCTGCCTAACCAGGCCTCGGACTTAATGAGGTGGCTCCCTTCAGTGTCTTAGACACTTAGCTCTCAAAAATCTCTATCTGCAAACCGATTTTTCTCATCCATTACAAAACGAGGAGAAATTGAATGCGTGGCTTGAAATCCCTGTTAATCAATTGGACGATTCCCCTTGGGTTGTGGTTGAAGAGCAGGTTTTCATTATCTCTAATAATTAGCATCATCTTTTCTGAAATTAGCTGAATGGACTGACACAGTAATCTGCGGTGGATATGTCATGTGTCTTTCCATTATTAACTTTTTGGGGAGGAGGGGAGAGCGAGTAGGAGAAGAAAGGACTCTGGGAATTTTTTTTCTTATCGTGGTGGGGTCTATTTTAGATGATCTAAGTGTAATGAGCATGAGCTATGGAGACATAATCAACAGCTTGAATCCTGTTCCTACGATTTACATGGTGAGTGAAATTGAGCAAGTTGCGTCCACACTTCTGCCTCTGTGAAATGGAGATAATGCCTTCCTTATGAGGTTGTTGGACAGATTAAATGAGAGGGTGCATGTAAAGCCCTTGAGAAGTTACTGGCACTTAGTGAATACCCAGTACATTGTCGTGGCTATTATTGCAGCTTTAGTGTTTTAGGAAGCTGTCATAGTAAATAAAATTTTTTTAATTCATCAGATATTGATGGGTTCACTTAACCACTATGCTCAAAACTCCTGGCGAGACCCAGAGAAATGAATCCACAGGGGGATGGGGCATGGTCGGAAATGACCACGGCATACGGCGGGAGGTGTCCCGGGGATGGATGGGGCAGTGTGGGTGCAGCCGTGCATGGAACAGGCTCCTTGGCCAAGTGGTTCATGCAAAGGGTGTGGAACTGAGCTCTGGGGGGGTTTGGCTGTGGGTCTCAGCAGCAGAGCCCCCCAACCTCGCTTTCCTTTCAGGAGTGTTCTGGACTGAGTGCTTGTGTTCTGATCCCGAAATTCATATGTTGAAGCCCTACCCCCCAGTGTGATGGTATTTGGAGGTGGGGTCTGTTGGGACGTGATGGGATTAGAACCCTTAGAAAAAGAGGAGACAAGAGAGCTCAAGCTCTGTCTCTCTACCTCTACCTCTCGCTACTATGTATCTGTATCTGTATCTGTATCTGTATCTGTATCCGTATCCGTATCCGTATCCGTATCCGTATCCTTATCTATATCCATATCCATATCTGTATCTCTCAATATATAGATATATGTGCCATGTAGGAACACGGCGAGAAAGTGGCTGTCTGCTCTCTGTAAGACAGGATGGGCCTCAACAGGAACCAAATCTGCTGTCACCTTGATCTTAGACTTCTCAGTCTCCAGAACTGGGAGACATGACTGCCTCTTGTTTAAGCCACCTGGTTGGGGGTATTTGGTTATAGCAGCCAGACCTGACTAAGACGGAGGACTCCACTGAGCTTCCTGTTATTCTTTTAGCAAATACCTTTCTGCTTCGATCAGCCAGAGCCCACTCGCTGCTTGCCACTAACGCCTCACCAGGGCGCCCTCTGCGGCAGGATCTGCGTTCTGAGGCTGTGGCACAGCCTGTGCCTCTGGTCGTCTCTGCCTGTCTTCTTTTCATCCTGTTCTGACAGGCTAATTCTTTCAGGGTTCCCTCATTCATTTTCAGAGTCGAAGCATCCAAATGGCCTAATTAGTTACTATTGGGAGAGTGTGACATCACACCACCCCTACGGACTCTAGTCCACCTGGAGACTGGGCCACCCTTGGTCTAATGAGGAGCGAAGACGTGATCAAGGCAGCGCTTGGGGCGTCTTCTCTTAGCATGGGGCGCAGAGGGGGCATTTCCCCAGACACAGGTACAGTGTGTGTGGTAGGCACCACGATTCACTTTCCTAGTACAGTATCCACCGTGTATAAAGTGAGGCACAAGCCGGGAAGGTGGGGGTGGGGTGGGGTAAGGAATCCAGGGCTGAGTTGGAATAATTGGGGAGGGCTTTTCAGAGACAAATGCCAACTCCACCTCTCCCTCAACTGTCACTATATTTCTAATGGCTTTTTATGACTGTATGCCTTCAGCTGGGTTCCTTTAAAATACTAGACATTCGTTGATTGCAAAATTGTCATATTCTGTTTATGCTATTTATGCCTCACTGTCTTTCCCCTCCTTCCTGTGAATTCTTTAAGGTCAGGAGCCAAGTTATAAAGATGAGACCCTGGTGTAGAGGAGGACCCTTAAAAGTTCATATTAGGGAGTTTGTGGATCACCGTTGAATAGACAAGCTTCCAGTCACAGTGACTCAGACATGACGGATGGAAGTCTACTTCTCACTCACACAAAACCTCAGAGGGGAATCTCTAATTCGTGGAAGACCTTGCTCAAGGCAGGGGTCAGGGATCAGGACCCTTCTATCATATGGCTTCACTGTCTTCAATATATGGCTTGCCAGGTCTCCATGATTATTTGCATTGAACTAGAAGAAGTATTAGGAGGATTCCTCATGCAGTTTTTTTTTTTTATTATTATTTATTGATTTTAGAGAGAGGAAGGGAGAGTGGCAGAGAAATATCAATTGGCTGCCTCTTGCATGTGCTCCAACCAGGGATTGAATCTGCAATCTGGGCATGCACCCCAACCAGGAATCGAACCGGTAACCTCCTGGTGCATGGGTCAATGCTCAACCACTGAGCCACGCCGGCTGGGCCCCCATGCATTTTACAAGCCAGACTTGGAAGTGGCATGTATCACTTTCATTCACATTCCATCGGCTAGGGTGCAGTCACATTCCACCCTGAAGGCAAGGGAGGTTGGAAAATGCTTTGGGCCCAGGAGGAAGAAATGGGTTTGGCATGCAGCTGGTTAACCTCTTGAGGCTTGGGCTGGGGCATGAGGAAGAAGAAGGAGTCCAAGCGATGGAAGTGAGGGGAGCGGATCTTTCAGATGGCAGGAGGACAGAGGACGGGGAGCACAACGAGAGGACTGGCTGTGGCGCTCAGGATGGAAACTAGCCTCTTCGTCACCAAAGTTTCTGGACTGAGATGTCAGTATTTCAAATGAAGAAGGAGTGCCTGTGCTTGAAGACGTAGTCCAGGACCCATCTGCCTGGTTCAGATCTCAGCTGAGGTGTTTACTTGCTGTGTTTCCAGAGAGCATGAGCTCTCTGAGCTTCCTCTTCCTCATCCGGGAAATGGGGGCAGAAACACTGTCAACCTTACAGGCATGTTTTGAGGATAAAATGAGTTTAAAATAGAAGAGGGACCTTGGCCAGATAGCTCATTTGGTTAGAGCATCATCCTGATAGGCCAAGGTTGTGGGTTCGATCTCTGCTCAGGACATATATAAGAAGCAACCAATGAATGCATAAATAAGTGGAACAACAAATCGATGTCCCTCCCCTTCCTCTGTCTCTCTAAAATCAATAAGTTAAAAAAATAGAAGAGGGCTGGTATATAATAATAATTCAATAAATGCTACTACTTTCACTCTTTCCATATATATGCATATATAGTGTGTGTGTGTGTGTAAATTTTAACACCATGAGGATATAGATATAGAAAAATGGGGTAAGGTAGGTGATCAAAGGATTCGACTTCAGCTCTGCATTTTGGTCACTAACTAATGTCACAACACTAACTCATTCTTATCAATCTTAACAATCTTAGTTCTTTGGACAGCCAGCACTGTCTTCTGATTGCCTTTGCTCCCGCCAATGACCACTGGGTTCTTTAGTGGCCTTTGGTCATACATTTTGTATTTTGTGTTACGACATCAATCTCTTCTCTCTCCCACCTTTTGTCTGAAATTTGGCTGATTCGTACCAGGGATATAATGACGCTCATTAGTATGGGTAGGACCCAGCTGCTGCTGGCTTCCTTAGAGCAAAGCCCCACTCACGGGCCTTCACTTCACTGGGTGTGCTGCCCATTAATGCAAGGTCATTGCCAGTTCCTGCCCTTGTTCCTCCTTCCTCTCTGTGCCCATCCTATTGCCCGGCGGGCTGCCTTCCATGGTCAAAAGCCACCTTGCACACACTCTCCTCATTTGGGCTGAAAGTTCTTGGGGTCCTGTGGCAACATCCCCAAGTCAGCAGCTGCCCCGCCAGCTGCCAGGGGGGGTGGAGCAGTCGCCTCCGGATAAGGTGAAGGGTAATGGGCACTGACATTTGATGAAATACCTCTCTGCATTCTTGCCTCACAGAGAGGCCCAGCCGAGTGGGTTTGCCAAGTTCTCAAATAAGAAAACACTGTGTTTCCACTCGACTTCACATTCGGAAGTAAACTTGCCGGGCAACTTCTTAAATGAGGCTCATGTAACTTTAATGCCTCGTCCTGGCATTGTTTACTTGCCCGGCTGGTACTGGCCCCTCTGTGTGGCCTCCAGGAGCACAGGATTCGTTCCGAGCCTCGAGGGCATGCCGTCCAGGGTCAGCAGATGGCCTTCTGATTATTCTTTCCAGCCCGTCTTACCTGACCATCCCCTCGCTGTATGAACAGCTGTTTCCTTCACTTCAGTGCTGCCCAGCCGGATTGGTGATTTTTCTTCTGCCCTTTCGTTTGCACAGAACATAAATCTTTCTCTCTTTCTGACCTGGCCTGCAGTTCCATCCACCTGTGCCCGCCTTGAGCAATACATAACTCTCACCAGGCTGTTTCCTTTGCTCGCTTCAGCCTAGAAACCAAACTTTCTCCCCCCACCCCCTCTTCTGGACTGATTCAGCACCTCCGAGCACCTGGCTGCCCGTTCACACTTAACCACAAAAAATGCATTATTTTATGGGTCTGACCTGAACTGGAAACTTCTGACAGAATGAGATATGCACCAGAAGTCTCAGTCCCATTGGCCTCCTTTCTCTTTTTCCAGAGTCTGAGGAGACTTCATTTGCACCAGGTTAGCAGCGACTGTGCTAATTGAAAATGAGTTAATTAAATAACTTGGTACTTTGAGCTGTCAAAATACAGCCAGTCAATCGAATCAATCTGGTTAACTGTTTAACAACGATGACAAAAAGCAGATATGAACTTAAGAAAGGAAAAGGAACCTACGTATCTACGAGGGCACACTTGTGGCTTCTAGACTGTGACGAGTCCGACGCTAGTGGCTTTTCCAGTTGCTGTCAGTGGCGTTTGGCTTTGTAAGTGGGGTTTGGGTTTCAGGGATTAGAGAAGACTCCCTCAACATTGGCATCTTGCTCTCTTTTTCACAGAAGGTATAAAATGCTCTCACAACATTGTTTCTCACTTCCACTTGGAAATCAAGAAAGTGAAGTGTTCATGCAATGAAGTTGTAGCCACTGGCTGGCCAGAAGAGGGAACGTAGCTGTGGTTCTGTAAGCTTAGCAGTGAAGGGAAGGAGGTCTCCGTTACAGTGTATCTAGAATCTACCAAGCACACGCACATGTAAGTGTCCCTGGGTGATAACTGGTTGGGAATGCGTAGCTACCTCTCCATTTCTTCTGGATGTAAAGCATGTTGTTTTAAAAGATGGATCTCTCTTCCCAGGGTTGCTTTGTGTGGGTTACGGTTTGGCATATAATGAAAACCTAAGTATCTAAATGAGAGCTTAACAGGTAAGGAGAGTGTTTGTAGCATAAAGGATACCTTCAAGCTGACTTGGGCCGAGCTGATACAGCGGCCAGCATCTGGACGGAAAATCCCGACAGTTCATCCATTTGGCAGACCTCGCACCTTGCAGGACCGGCATGTGGAATCCATCCCACTTGAATTAATGGATCATCTCATTTCTTTGACAGAGTAGAGTAATAGGGCATAACATACACATTTTGATTTTGATTTTCACATTTACCATCTCTTCTGATTCTCACATCAGCCCTGTGACACAAGTCGGTCAGATATACATTTTTCATTTTAGACAGCTGTCCTCCCTTATCCATGGTCGCACATTCTGTGGTTTCAGTGACCTGTGGTCCGCCATGGTCCAAATATGAAGTGGAAAAGTCCAGAAATAAACAATTTGCAAGTTTTAAATTGTACACTACTCGGAGTAGTGTGATGAAATCTCATGCCATTCCTCGCTGTGCCCCCGGATGTGAACCATCCCTTTTCCAGCGTATCCTTGATGCGTAATTCGCTTCCAACCCCTTAGTCACCTCGGCTATCAGGTTGGCTGACACGTATCACAGGGCTGGTGCTTAAGTGACCTTTACTTTATTTAATAATGGCCCAAAGCACAAGAGTAGTGATGCTGGCATTTTGGATACACCAAAGAGAAGCCATACAGAGCTTATTTTAAGAGAAAAAGTGGAAGTTCTCTACTAAATAAGGAAAGAAAAAAATCATATGCTGGGGTTGCTAAGATGTATGGTAAGAATGAATCTTCTGTCCATGAAATTATTAAGGAGGAAAAAGAACTTGGTGCTAGTTTTTGTTGTTGCCCCTCAGAGGCAAAGTTGTGGCCCCAGCTGTGACGGGGCTCGTTCTGGTGAGAGGCAGTTGTGTGGTGGAGACGTGGACAGACACGTGTGCAGGTGGATGGCAACGTGTGCACCAGTGAAGACAAGCCATTTATTGCAAGGAAGGGAAGGCACCATACATAGTTATTGAGTAGTATTAACTATATTTCTTCTGTTCTACTTTATATCCCTGTGACTATTTTATAACAACCAATCTCTACTTCTCAATTCCTTCACCTTTTTATCTAGTCCTGCAACCCCCATCACTTCTAGCAACCGCCAGGCTGTTCTCTGTATCTATGAGTCTGTTTCTGTTTTGTTTGTTTATATATATATGTGTTTATATATATTTATATCTCTCTATATATATCTATATATTTCACATATAAGTGAAATCATATGATACTGTTTTTCGCTGACTGACTTATTTCACTTAGCATAATACCCTCTAGGTTCATCCATGCTGTCACAAATGGTAATATTTTTTTCTTTTTATGGATGAGTAATAGTCCATTGTGTATATATACCTCCACTTTTTTATCTATCCATCTACTGATGGGCATTTGTGTTGCTTCATAGCTTCGCTTATTCACAATAAATAACACTGCAATGAACATAGGGATGAATATAATCTTTCAAATTAGTGTTTTGGGTTTCTTCGGATATATACCCAGAAGTGGAATTGCTGGGTCATAAGGCAACTCCATTTTTAATGTTTTGAGAAACCTCCTTACTGTTTCCCATAGCGGCTGCACCAATCAGCATTCCCACCCACAGCGCATGAGGGTTCCCTTTTTTTCCACATCTTTACCAACACTTGTTGCTTATTGATTTATCGATGATAGCCATTCTGACCGGTGTGAGGTGATATCTCATTGTGGTTTTAGTTTGCATCTCTCTGAGCATCTTTTCATATGTCAATTGGCCACCTATCTGTATGTCCTCTTTGGAGAAGTGTCTATTCAGGTCCTTTGTCCATTTTTAAGTAGGACTGTTTGTTTTGTTGGTGTTGAATTGTATGCGTTCTTTATACATTTGGATATTAACCCCGTATCAGAGGACTCATTGGCGAATACATTCTCCCAGTCAGTGGGACAGTGTCGGTCCGTGTCTCATGACGAACTTCTGGCACTGCCAAGTCCTGCAGCGCTGAGTCGTCAAAGCAACAGCGCACGATGCGCACTGGAGCTTTGATTCCAAGACCAAGCCACTGTGGATGAGCAACATCTCTTCCGTGAACATTTATAATTCATATATGGTACAGTGATACCTCGGTTCTCGAACATAATTCGTTCCAGGAGGACGGTCGAGAACCGAATTGTTCGAGAACCGGAGCAATGAAACCTAATAGGAAAGCGGACTCCACAAAGCGTGACTCTCTCTCTGCTCTCACACTGATGCCGCGAGCAAGGCGCGCTGGGCCGAATGAACGCCATTCGGCTCAACTCGGCTCATCTCGGAAGTTCGAGTTCCAAATATTTGTTCGGATTCCGAGACAAAAGTTTCTCGAATCCTGATTTGGTCGAAAACCAAGGCGTTCGAGAACCGAGGTATCACTGTACTTATATTATTTGTCAAATAAACAGAACATCCAGTTATTCAGAACAGCAAGCATTTAATTTTCAGTGGGTAAGAATACAAAACTTAGGAGGGGATAGGGACAGTAGAGACATCTAGATTTCATTTGAAAGATGAGGAAGTCAAAGCCCAGGGAATTTAAGTGACTCTATCGAGACCCCATGCTCTTTGACAGCAGATTCAGGTCCCCTGCCTTTCAGTCTATTTTCTGTTCACCATGGTGTCATCTTGGGGGTGTGAACCAGAACACTGAACCGCACAGTGGGGGACAGACACCTGCCAGGGAGAAGGGAATCCCAGGGAGACGGGTTCCTCTCCCCGTGATCATGGGTACAAATAAAATCGCTGTATAATTATAGTTTGTGTAAAGGCATAGGATTCAGATAAAGAGTTTATTATCAAAATATGGGAATTAATTATCGATACAGTAATATTCTTTTCATTTAACCCTTCTATTTTGAGGCTTGTTTAATAGTTTGTAAATCCACTAGAAATCAAGGTCACAAACTATTTTCTTTGTTAGTCAACTTCTTGTACCACAAATCTCACATATTTAAAATAATAATAGAAAACATGTAGTGAGTACTTACCATTTCCAAGCACTGTGATTACATTTTCCCATTTAATTCTCTCTAGCACCCTGCGAAGCTGATACTCATATAACCAGGCTTAGGCGACACCCTTCTTAACTGGTGGAGTTTTGATCGAAGTCAACGTGTTTTCACTCTGGAAACTGCATTTATAAACATTGGTATTCAGCCAACTTAATCATATTTTAAAAAGAATTTTATGAACCTCTCATGCTGTTTGATTTCTCTGATAACTGTGAAATGAACTGGAAATCAAAAATAGAAAATTGCTCAACATTTTCTGCTAAGGACTTCTGATCTGGTGACCAAGGAAATTCGTTCAAGAGGGCTCTCCAAGGGTGCTGACTACCCACATATCTTTTTTGTTTCTTATATGTTTTTATTGATTTTTTTTTTTTTTTTTTTAGAGAGAGAGGAAGGGGAAGAGAGATAGAAACATCAACGTGAGAGAGAAACATCGATCGGCTGCCTCCTGCATGCCCCCTACCAGGGATGGAGCCTGAAACCCTGGCACGTGCCCTGACCAGGAATCGAACCGGACCTCTCAGTCCATGGGACAATGCTCAGTCCACTGAGCCACACCGGCCGGGCCACCCACACATCTTATAGACTCCTGGGTGTGAAACTTCTCTAGAAAATTCTGTACCTCTAAAAAACATTCTAAGCACATGTCAGGAGCAGTCTGTATAAAACCTCCTTTTATAACCTAGGCACTTGTTTTAGCAGATAATGAAGACACATACAAAGAAACAAGCAGTGTAGCAGTGTGGAAATAACTATTAAATTAGGTCTTAAAGCCCAATTTAAATGTTCATCTCTTTGTTTCTAAGTTGGAAATAGGGCAATAAAGTTACATATTATTTCCCGCTTTATTCTTTCTCTAGGTGTCATCCCCCAAATCTTACCTGCTGATCACGGAGGCTTCAGCGCGAACCCTCCTGGCGCAGGCAGGCTGTCCCTCTCAGGCGACTACTTGGAATAATTAGCTTTTGATTTCAAAACCACACCAATTTAATAAGGAAGAACCCACAGAGAGCTCAAGCAACCTCACAACGTCTCTTTTACAGCTCCATTTCCCCTTGACTCACCACCAGCTTTTCAATAAATATGAGCGTGTGGAAGAAAAAGATAGGTAATATTTTATATTTCTGTTCTGTGTTCCTTTTTAAGTTGCAAATTCAAGCCTGATTCTACTGCACTCCCACCAAAAGACCCCCTCAGGCGAGAGACACATTATGGAAAGCTATTTATAAGGTTTAAATTATCCATATTAACATACTTCAGATTCACCAGGGTGGGTTTTCGATGCCAGATCCAATCCACGGTGACACTTCAGCGTTGGGGGGTGTGGATGACGGCATAGAGCCTCTCAGGGGGAAAATGCAGCGAAACCACAGGGCTGGAAGACCCCTGGAGGAGTCACCTAATCTATCCCCCTGCCTCCGGCAGGACCAAAAGCAAAACCCATTTACGTATCCGCACAGGCCCAGATGCCTGTTTGTTTGCAAAACCTGATTGGTTCCATCTCTTTCCGTTTTTTTAAATGAAAGCTATAGGCAAAGTGTAAGAGAAAAATTACTTAATATAGAGAGACACTCTTCTATACAGCCAACCCTTGATCATTAAGTATTTATTGGAATTCTCCTATACCTAAAGGATAGCATTAGGACCGGAAAGTTAAGCCGTTGTAAGTAAAAATATAGTGTATCATCACAAGGAGCTTACAGTTTGGTTAGGAAAACATGACATACATCAGAAACACTCATATTCCAGCCCGAGACAGCACTGGATTGTGTTGACATAAGAATTAGAGACCAAATGTGTATGAGCATAGACCATTCTAATCAGTCGCTGGGACTTCTAGTCCTTTTATACTTTTATATCCTGGGAGTTCATTCACAGTATTTTGAAATCTTGCTTTTAGAAAGGCTGGAGACGTCTACTTTTTCTATCTTGAATTCTTGCCCAGAATGTGTCTGCCCCCTCCATCCCTCCCCACTGCTGGAGATAGTAGTGTCACCATGTGCACTGATGTGAGGGACCCAGGGAAGCAGGACCGAGGTCTCTGTGTAAGGTTTTGGTTCACAGAATTCCCCTGGGCTAAGAGGAGGATTTTCAACTGGGGAGAAATGGTTAATGGTCCCTCATTCCTGCCTCTCCTCAAGTGGGGCCCACGGGGTCCTACTTGGGTCAGAGACCTGGGTAGAAAAGCCCTTTTATGAATTCAAGCATTCATTCCAGGGGGTGTTCATGGCTCCACTCTGGGGCTACAAAGTGACATGACACGTGACTGTTTTTGTGTGAAGAGCTCACAATAAATATATAACCACGATTCTGTGGCAATGGGAAGTAATTGAGACAAGCATGAGCTATACTGTGGGAGCCTGGAGGAAGCAGGGTGGATATACATTCTGTAACATTTAAACTGGATTTTGGAGGCCAGGGGATTTCATCAGATGAAGAAGTTTCAAGACTTGTTCTAGGCAGAAAGAACACTGTGTGCAAAATAGTGGCCTTGGAGCATGCTGTGGTCAGAGGCCACGGAGAAGAGAGCTGTGGAACGGGCCGAGGAGTCGTGGCGGAAATAGCAGTTTGGTGACCACATTGGAAAGGGCCTCTAGAACGCTTGGTTTGGGACTTTGGATCTGAGCCAGAGGGAGGATTGGGGACAAGGGATGGGAATCAGTTAAGGCTCTTAAATAGGACGTATTGGGGTCCATGCTTCATTTATTTATTCCCTCCAGCAGCCAGTGTGTGGCGGGAACACTGGTGGGGGAGAAGCCGGGACAGCGAGACTTGGAGGCCCCGGGCCGTCGTGCAGGTGAGCGCAGGCGAGGCTGGGCCAAGGTGCAGAGAGAGCGTTCTCAGGGGGTGGCTGCGCCGTCAGGAACGACAGGATTTAAAGACTGGATCTCTCATGCTGAGGAGAGAAAGGATGGGGAAGTGGTCAGCTTCTCCTCTGGAGATGCATGGAGGTAAACGTCACGAGAAGAGGAGAAAGCCTGGAAGGGAGAGGGGGTCGACATTTTGAAATGTGTTTGGTTGTGGACATGTGTTTGCGGGACAAGCAGTCAGTGATACTTAGTTCAGTTGAAAGAACATGACTGTGGAGTGGAGGAGTAACGCCCAGGTGCGCTAGGACAACCACAGCTCCACTGATGACTGAGGGGGCCGTGGTTTGGGACGTGCTGCTGCTGCTGGGGGAGTCTCCCTGCCAGCTCCCTAGAGATAGATGTGGGGTCAATAGTCTCGGCCCCACGGAGGTTCACACGGGTCGGTACCTTGCCAATTTTGTTTTCACCAAATGCCATAGGGGAGAGTGAGGTCTGGGGGCAAAGAAGAAACTTTTTTTAGCCCTGGCCGGTTTGGCTCAGCGGTTAGAGCATCGGCCTGCGGTCCAGAGAGACCCGGGTTCGGTTACCGCTAAGGGCACGTACCTCGGTTGCAGTTTGTCCCCGGCCCTGGTTGGTTGTGCGGGTGGCAGCCACTCGATGTGTCCCTTTCACATCGATGTTTCTCTCTCTCTCTCTCTCTCTCTCTCTCTCTCTCTCTCTCTCTCTTCCTCTCTCTCCCTCCCACTCTATCTGTACAAAAAATGGAAAAATGTCCTCGGGTGAGGATAAAAAAAAACAACTTTTTAAAGTGCCTCTTATATCTGACAAATGTATTTAATATCTGAATTCTGCTGCATAAAATTATCCATGTTTGTTTTGATATAAATTATATTTAAATTATTTACCAGGTCAATTATGCATGTTAACTGCCCCCTCCCCCATCTATGCATGTCCAGGGAGATGCACCATGGTCATGCTGTGACCTTGGGCCTCCTGGCATGTGATCCCCCCCATGCTCCCTGGTTTATGAGTCAGATCTAATCAATATATGACCATTACTGTGGCCCGTTCTTCTGTTTAGATAGAACCACCTGGTTCCCACATGCTTGAGGATCAGGTTGTGAGAACCCAGAATTCCGGAGCCATAACCTTGGGTAGATGTGAGCAAATACCTGCTTGGTAACAAAAACCAATGAGATCTGGTTCTTTGTCCTTCCCCTCCCGCCCCCCCCTCCGTTTCTCTGAAAAAGAGATCATGCAAAGATAGGACACAAAGGGAACAAGTGACTAATACACAAGTGAATAAAAATCAAACATATGATTTTATTTTCCCCAGTACCGTCCCCTTACTCAGCTCCTCTCCACACATGACCCATCTGAATGACTAGTGTGTAACACAGGGTGGGACAGAAGCAGGCTTACAGTTGTGAGTACGCAAAGCAGAGTGTATTCCTGTGTTACTACTTGTTAGTTATTATATTATTTATTTGCATTACAGCTGTAAGCCTCCTTTTTCCCACCACGTATTTCCTCGCTACCCAAAGGAAGGTCAAGTGACCCAGAGCGTCAGCCTCTCACCTGGGGCTGGTGAGAAATGCAGGGGCTCAGGCTCTTCCCCGGCCTACTGAGTCAGACTCTGCATTTGAGGGAGACCCCCAGGTGCTTCCCAGAGACATTTAAGTTTGAGGAGTAAACTTGTGGAATGGGGAGAAGGGAGAGTTGTTGCCTCTCTCTTCACGCTGGAAGGCCTGGTGTCTGAACCTCCAAGTGCTGTTGCAGGAGGTCCCCCAGCTGCAGGCTGTGGAGCATCGTCTCTGACTGGCCAGGGGTCCGTCCCCCTCCGGGGCAAGGAGTCACCAGCCGGCCAGGCTGTTTAAAGATCCCATCCACTCCATGTGTTCTGTGTGTCCTCAGATTTCTAGGGGAGCAAAGCAAAACAGAAAGAATAATCCCCAAGTTGCTCTTTCTGGTGAAGCCCTCCGCACGCACACCCACTTGAACAGAACCCGGCTCTCCTGCTGTCCCTGGGAAGCCGCTGGGAGGGAGGAAGATCCGCCTCTCATGACCCGTCACCCAGAGTCCCTGGGCGCCACTGCTGGTAAGCTGGTGGCGAGGTTGCTGGTGGCGGCGTTGGACCCAGGCCCCGTGTGAGGAGAGGAACGCAGAGACCTCGCAGAGAAGACACCGGAATTCATCATACCATTGTAAGACCCAAAGCAGCCTTGCTGTGGAGGGAACCTAGTGTGCATACTGTCGGCGAGGATCCAAGGCACCTGCTCCGGAAGGTCGGAGCCAGTCCTCCAGGCCTCTGACACGCTGCCTGTGCTCACGTGGGCTGTGCTCCCGGGACAGGCGCACTGGCTCCTCTTCCTCCGCGTGGCGTCGTGCCGGCCACAGCCGCTGAACTCTGCTGGGTGACCCAGAACGATTGTGCAGGATTAAGCCATGATGGGGGCCACTGAGATGCAGGTCTCACTGAAGGGATCTGGTAGTAGTAAAACATACGAAATTGCTGAGAGGTTGATGGAAATTAGACACATTTATTTACTCTTTCATGTGAAATGAGCACAGAACAGGCCAGTGTTGCTCAGTGTTTGCAAGCCTGTGCTTCACTTCGATATGCCTACAATTGTCTTTCTTTACTGCCAGGATTATGACATGTTCCTCCTCACCTCTCCTTACTGCCAGCGTCTCCGTCAAAAATCAGTTCTGTGTACCCACCAGCTGAGAGCCTTTTTTGCGACTTTAGTCTCTCTGCTATGAAAATAATGGTTGTGTTTTCATTTTTCAACTATAGAAACATAATATTGGGTATGTTTTCTCCAACTACATATTGTTCCCGTGTCCCACCTGGGGAGTTTGATCTCCAAGAGAATCGTTTAGTGCCAGGAATTTAGCGCAGGCGAAATTCTGGAGATAATCATCTTGGAAATATCATGCCAGAGATCTCAGAACAACACCACGGCAGCTTCTTCTAATAGACAAAGAAGACAAAATAGGGCAGATAATAAAATTTTGGGTTATAATTTGTGTTTCTCAAACATGGTTTTCTCCAAATCCCTCTATGCATTAAATGTGATTCTGAGACAGCATTTTGACGCTTTCTAATTTCAGCCATGCTTGCCAATGTCTGGAATTTCTTTAATAAAGAACCACTTTATGTTTCCTGTTGGAAGTTTGGGTTTTAAAAACTCCGGGAGGTGCCCTTTCAGAAAATGAAATTCCCACTGAAGTGTAAATGATTGATCAAGGTTTTCCTTAAAGTAAATGTTGATGGGGTGTAGGGTGGGGGAGGGAAAGCGCATGAGAGCTTTGTGCATCAGAGAAAAAGAAGACGGAAAAGCCACAGAAAGAGGAGACACGGTGCGGAAGACATGTGGCTGGTGTAAAGGTCATTCTGTGGGAGGGTTGGTGTTCCAATGTCCTCGGGCATCTTTCCAAGCGTGGGAGGTGAGGCAATGCAATGTTTCCGCTCGGCGTCCTGGCATAGCATCTGCCACATAGTAGATGCTCGATAAATGGTCAATGAATAAATGAAGTCTTAAAAATATCACTAGGTATCTTCTCTAATGCTTGCTCTCTAGCGTCCCAGGGGCTTCATCCAATGTATAAAGTTTATGTGGGCATTGTAAGAGAATGTTACAGAAAAAATAGAATTTTCACAAAATATCTGTAAGAAACAAAGAACCAATGTCTGAAGCCTGAACTTAACTTTTCCCCTATGACCCTTGTGAAATTCTCTACGTCATAGTTTCTCACCTGTAAAAATGTAGTAGTAGTTCACCGAATGGTCACGGGGCTTGAATGAGAAGTGTGGGGTATGACGCACAGGGACTGTCACTATACAGACGTTAAAAATATTCAGGGGCCCCCAAATGTGTTCATGACGGGTGTAAAATCAAGTGGAGTCAGTGGCTGGTTCTCGGGCAGGGGATGTGGGTGTTTTGAGCAGCCGTGTCGGGATGTGACTTGAACCGGCTGTCACTCAGAGGCACTAGTCTCCTCACGCCAAGAAGGCCTTTGGATTGAAAGCAGATGTTCTCATAATGTGTTCAGAAGCCATGTGCTTTTTCCAGGGCTCGACCTTGTGGTCCTAAAGCTAAACATCTGGGAGTCCAGGGACTGGACCAAGAGCTTCTCAGAGGGAAGGGAGTGTGACTTCTTTTTTTGGTAACTGCACAGCTTCTAGCCAAGGCCTTCTAGTAGCCGGGAGATACTTGCTGAGTGAATGCCCACATGAAGGCTAACCAGAGAATGAGCTGGAAAGGTTAGACTGCAGGTCGGGAAGCCACACAGGGGACCAGGTTGGTGGTTCAAATACAAGAAGCCGTGCGAACGGGAAGCCAGAGCAAAGGTCACACCGAAGCCGGTTCCCATGGCGGCTTCTGTGTTGGTGGTGCCCACAGACTCCACATTCTGTAGGGAAACTAGGTTTTCCTGGAGGACCTCCCCGCAGGCAGCTTGGTCCTGACCGTAGGGCATCCTGGGTCACTGTGGGGAGTTGACTTGAGCAGAGGCCAAGTCTGGGTCACCTTTGATACCAAGGTTTCTTAGTCTGACTCGCAGGACTACCTGCTTCCTGTGGAGACAGACGCCCGGGATGATGGGCTCACTTGGGTCCGAGTCAGCTTCGGCTGCAGTCAGCTGTCTCTGTGCGTGGCAGGGGGCCCACGCACAATGCTTTGATCATGTCCTTAGTGGTTTTTAAACATCTTCTTCTTAAGACATAAAACTTGGTGCTGGAAGCAGATGCTTGTGACCTGGCCTCACAGTCCAGGAGAGAGGTGAACCCAGATTTGTGCAGTGTTTCCTTACTTATCTTTAAACCTTTTTATTATGGTTTAATAATAAGTTAAACCACATGCTCATCAAATGACTGCAAAAATGATCTCCTAAGCACTGCCTCCCCTAATCTTTGAAGTGAAACCAGAAAAAATACCGTTTCATAGGCCAGGGGTTCAAAGTTATTAGCATCACCACCACCACCACCACCACCATCATCATCAAGGTTTCCTTTGAGAACCTGATAAAAACTACAGACTTCCTTCACCAGAAAAATGTACTCACACACCTGCACCCCAAATCTTGCATACTGTTTTAGGGGATTTAAAAAACTTGAAATCCTGCCAGGGACCCTGTATTAAGAAACCCCACTTTGGCCCAGCCAGTGTAGCTTAGTGATTGAGTGTGGACCCATGAACCAAGAGGTCACTGGTCTAATTCCCAGTCAGGGCACATGCCCAGGTTGTGGGCCAGATCCCCAGTGAGGGGCATGCAGGAGGCGGCCAATCAGTGTTCTTTCTCATTGATGTTTTTCTCTCTCTCTTCCTCTCCCTTCCTCTCTCTCTCAAATCAATAAAGAAAAAAATAATAATAAAAGAAACCCTGCTTTGGACCAAAGCACTCAGCTCCAGTCTTTGTTCTTGGACCTCCATCAGGCAAGAAGACTGTTGATCAACATGGGAACAAGGTGGTGTCCTGCTGCAGAGTGGGAGGCAGAGGCCCTTGCTGGGAGGAGTTGAAGTGCACCCTGATCGGCTACGTTAGCTCGTCTCTGAGGGCTTACTTACATTAGTCCAACGCACAAATTATTATTGTCAATGGAGGTGGAAGTAGCTCAAAACCTGTAAAATACTGCTTCTGAATATGTAATAAAAAGTGAGTCTGGGTTTATTGAAGTAGCAGATACTGTTCATGAATATTAATGAGGGAATATGAGACCACAAGTGATGATGGGTTATAATACCTCTGCACCAAAATTGAGAAAGATAACTTTAACAGGATTGATTAAAATAATTGATCTAATAAAATTTTTATATGTTCCACATTTTTAAGGGGCAAGAAATGGTTTTGCAGTTCAAGGTCAGCAGATTACACGTTTCAATGCCGGCTCAGCTACAACTGTGACATTGTTAACGTTCACTAAGTATTGAAAAATCCATGTGGGGTCTGTTTCGATTTCCCAATCTTGCTCTTTTTAAGAGAGAAAAGTTAAAAGGCGAACCCATCACCAAGCTGGTATTTAAGCTAATAATCAGGATGACCAGCATAACATTTAAGATACAAGTTGCTGAAAGTAATTGATTATCTCATGTACAGTCAGTGTCACTAATATGTGGCAAAGACTATAGCATAAATATAAGAGTCAGCATAAAATCCACTTGCTTGAAAGAGCTATACTGATATTATTGGGCAACCAAACGTGTGTCTTCTTAACAAGGCCTGGGAATCATTTCCTCTCATTCTTGCCAAGTACCTTTTCTCTGCACACCCGTCTCCACTTCCCTCTGCTGTGCTGGTCACTCCTCTCCGCCGTCTAAGTGTTTGCCCTGGCCGTTTAGGAAGACAGGATGGCCATTGCTTGTTGACCACCATTGCCTAACTCACTCTCCTCTAGGCGGGGATCTGAGCTGACACACCCACCTTTGGTGATCTTGACTCATTTTCCATCATTCCATCTTCAGCCTAGTTTGTGTCGTAGGATTCAGAATAGCACGCCAACTCTGACTTCACACCTCTCTCTCCCCCACCCCTCTCTGTATATATATATATAATCTCACATTTTTCTCCTCTGTATGAGCTCAGACTTGCATTAAGAAAATAATATATATCCAGCATTTCTAGACATTTGCAATAGGGTTTTCAGGTTATCTTTAGTCTTTTCCAAACTACAAGTTTGACCTAGTTTCCTTCTATCTCTGCTTGGCTTTGTCTAGAGCTGACTCCATCCTCAGGTTCTACATCACAGTTTCTTAGAAGGTTCTAGGCTTCCTCAACATGACACCAAGATGATGTCAACAGTTCCAGATGTTCACACCAACACGTATCCAGAGGAAAGGTGGTCGCCCCTTCTGGTAGCTCTCCTGGAAGAAAGACTGATTTTGCTTTGCTGGGACCCCCTTGGGTCTCATCGGCTCACTTAGGCTGTGTGCCTCGCCCTGAGCAAATCACTGTGGCCGGCGATGGCAGGTGCAGGTGGGTGAAGCTCTCGGGGAGACCACCCATCTGTGTTGGAGGTCCGGCTCACCCAAGCCAGAAATTCGGGTTATCGGTGTCCAGAAGGAGGGAAAGTATGTGCTAGACAGCAAGTGACAGATGTCCATTTTATATTCCTTTGCGCTCTTACCTGGACAGGTGTTTTAATGAAATGGGTTTATGTGCTTGTTATGCCAAAATTCGGGGGCTTGCAAGGGTGGAATCATCAAATGGGGGTCAGGAAAAAGTTATACAGTATCATGATGGGGAGGCAGAAAAATTGCCTCCTAATGCTCTTTAGGTGAGCAGGAAGTCTCTTGTTATGAAGACTAACAAGTCCTAAAAGCCTAAAAGTCATGGTGAAATCCAGGGAGTTTGTAATACTAGCGGCTGATGATACGAATACTGCCATTAGTAATAACAATATAGTTATATAGCCGTTTACCATTTGTAGGACACTTTTACGTTCATGTACATGTAATGGTGTATGGAAGGCTGGTATGAATTTCATTCCTAGGAGCAGAACACCCCCCCCCCCCCCACTAACACAGTGATTTGTAGGAATAACAGCTTGTTCTGAAATCACAGTGTTATTTCCTCTGGAAGTAAATCGGTGCCCCCAATGACAACACATTAGCTATTCAAAGTTTTATGTACAGAGATATTTATAATAACAAAATAATTGGAAACGATATGAATATTGAACAGTAACAGAGTGGTCAAGTAAATCACGATGTATCTATTTTATTGCATTATTAATAGAGGAGTTTTAAATGATGTCCTCCAGCAGTGCCTAATGACAGGAAACGTTCATTATAGAAGTAATAAAAACAATTTAAAAATCTCACTAAACCAATGTTCAGTATGTTTCTAATGCTATTAAAAATAAGCACAGAGAAATGAAACATGCACACAAACATAGGGCCAGTTGGGTATTCAAAATCGGTAACAATGGTTACATCAGGCGCTAACCAGCCCAAATAGCCACCTTCTATTCCCGACGGGTAGGGCCACGCCAGCACTGATTGGTGAGCACCTAGTCTCAAAAAGGTGATAGGTGGCAAGGTAACGAAAGATAATTTTCTTCTTTTTGCTTAAATTTTTTGCACTTTTCTTCTGATTTCTAAATTTTGTGCAATGAGAATATATTATTTGTGCTAAGAATGAATAGACAAGAAGACAAGGCCTTAATATTCCTTTTAGAGAACTCAGTAATTTCGTAGAATTTTACAATGCTTTTCCATTCTTCTCCATTTCCACAGCCCTGCCCCTCCTCCATCCAGGGAATTTGCCGTTTTCGGTCCATGAGATTTACAGAAAATATCAGAAACTCATGAATACATGTGCTCTTTTAAATGGCCAAGAACACCAAATTAGCACCGTAAAAAAGAAAACTCCATGGTCTCTTAATGATTATTGGTGTAAAACCACAATGTGACCAACTACATTTTTGGTGGAATTGTCACATGGGTCAGCCTACCGACTGGCTATTAAAATCTTTTCTCTGTCAACAGAGGAAAATACTTGCATTTACTGAACTTCCACTGTGCACCGGACCCTGTCGTAAGCTCCTTTCTCAGATGCCCCCTTCCATCCTCGCGGCCGCCCCCCAGGAAGGTGCCATCACTGTCTTCAGTATACAGCGCGGAGCTTAGCGGGGTCAGGTCATGTGCGCAAGGTCGCCCCGCTGGCATGGGGGCTTAGGTGTGATGGCAGAGTCCATCTCCACCAGCTTGCTCCTCAGCTTTATCTTCGTGCCTCCAGCGATTCATTCCTGAGTGCGGGCATCAGCATGGTTCTAGAAGTAAGGCTGCACACGGCTACTCTTATACACATTCACCCCAAAGGAATATAGTAGGTGCTTCATAAATGGTGGATAATGATTATTATTATTATTTTAAATCCTTCCCCGAGGATATTTTTCTGTTTATCTTCAGACAGACTGGGAGGGAGGGAGAGAGAGGGAAAGAGAGGGAAACATCGACGTGAGAGGGACACATTGACTGGTTGCTTCCCCAACGACCCCTACCAGTGCTGGGGATGAACCACAACCGAGGCACGTGCCCTTGGCTGGAATCGAACCCACAACTCTTTGGTCCGTGGGCCGATGCTCTAACTGCTGAGCCAATCTGGCTAGGACGATCCTTATTGTTATTGAGCCTGTTGGCATTGAACCATATTTCTGGTGGCCAGTGCTCACAGTGCAGGACACAGTGCCTGTGACCTGTAGGGGTTGCTTGCTCTCTCCTTTTTGTAGTAATATCTGTGATCGTACGCCTCAGTTTCTTTCACATTAAATGATTCCTACCTTTCAGTCTGTGTTAATTAAACAAGTTGACACATATAAAAAGCCCTTAGATAAAAGTCTGGCCAAGAGTAAGAACTCAGCAAATGTGAGTTGTTCCTGTTTTGATGTCATTTTTTCACCGAGGGGCGGAAATACCTGCCTGTGAGGGAGGACGTAGGAGGCTTGGACTGGTTCATCAGCAAGGCCCCGTGACGGGCAGGGCCAGGCACAGACTTCTCAACCGTAACGACGCACAGCGAATGTTCAGTCGCCACCACCATCAGGCCTGATATTTATTGGTGCTGTATATGCCAGATCCCCCGCCTCCAGTAACTTCCTCCCAAAACCCTGCTTTGCTCTGTAGCTGCAGACTTCCCCTAATCAGTTTTGCATATACTGCCCTCGTGTTGTTGATTTAAGATTAGCTGAGAGTGAATTTCAGCCGGCATGGATGTCAGCAATTGATTGTAGGCTCATTCATAGTCTGGCTGAGGTGAAGAGAATTTTGTCCAGTGGTTTGATGTTAACAGAGTGTGAGGCTAATGGCGTATTAATTGAGCGGTGAACGCCTAATTAGGAGTCGCAGAGGGTTGGTGCTGGCAGCGTGGGTCCTGAAGGTGCTCAGGGAGGGCTGAGCTGTGGGTTCTGGAAAAGGACTAACTAGGCTTGGCCATTTTTGCACTTTTCTTGCAGCCCAATGGGCCTTGTCCTTCCAAGTGTTTCTGGGTGAGTGGCAGCTGCCGGGACAGAGATCCTGATTTGTGGAAGTTGAGAGGATGGTGAGGGAGAACTCTTCCTTCCCGAGGATGAAGCAGACAAGCAACTGATTTCTGGGGCAGACAACCTCTAAACGACTGTGCACTCCCTGATCATTTGGGGAGCTGCTCGCATTTTGGGAAATGGGAATATATTTAAAATTCTAACGTATGCTTTCTAGCTATTTCCAACCTTCCATGTGTGTATGCCAAAAGTGAATTTTGAGAGCAGTAGTGGGAAAAGACTGCCCGGGGATAAAGAAAATCTACCGCAGGAGTCTGGTTTCCCTATTAATTTATTTCACAATGAGAGCAAATTCCTTTCCCTGGGGGAGTATTTGACAGAGTAATTCACTAGGGAACAGTCCCTGTTTCGTTTCATTTTCTCTCTCTTATTTAAACTTTCTTTGTAAAGCAAAGTGTTATAAATCTTCCTGAAAGAGCAGCTTAAACAAGATAGGTGGGTTGTGAGGTATGTGTGTTGTGTGTGTGTATACACACAGAAGATGAACATTATCTATATGCATATTCATTTGTTTATTATCGTTGGATCTCAGAACAACATTTTCACAATCAAAAGAGAAAATCAGACATACATGAAATCAGAAACAACAGGAAACACATCTTCTCAGATTCAAGGAGTAAGAGAACACACGCCACCTACATGGTACGGATCATGAGCGAAAGCCATAGACATGAGCTCAACTTGCACTGCTTTGACCGAGGAATAATGGTTATATTGCTTACAAAGATTTAAAAAAAATTTAAATTGTATTTATAGTACAAATTTTAAGCAATGAATTCCTATGAAGATGACACTTTTAAAGGTTGACACGTACCCAGTAAAAAACATTGTGCTTCATGACAGAGGGATCTGAGAGACAGACGTCTTGCTGTAGTGTAGCTTCGATCAAGGCCAGTTCCAGGCTGCTCCTCACCCTCCTCGGGGCTTAGATACTGTCAAGCTGCTGTTCTGGTAGCTTCTGGGAAGCCTCTAATAAACCGCTGCAACAAGGTTCGGGGACTTAAGCTGCCATCCCCCCCAGGAGCATCTGTAACTGAAAAGACGACGCAAACGAGAGGAGTAGGTTCTGTTACCAGAAGAGGTGGAATTTCAGGCACGAGCAGCACGTTTCGGGGAGGGACGTGTCCTGGCACACCTCAGTGGCTCTGGTGAACGGGGCACACCCACGGTACACACGCGCACCACATTCTGCAAGGAATCTGCAGCTGCTTATCAGAAGGAAAAGATAAAAAATAAAAGCATTGCACAACTTAAAAAAATAAGAGAGGGAAACAAAGGCAATGGAAAAAATAAGAGAAAAGTAAGTTGATTCTAAGGAAAAGAAGAACATTTCAAACAGATGTTAAATCCTTTATTCTATTATTACTACTATTTTCACTATTATAAAGACAATATACATCACTATTATAAATTGGGAAATGGACCAAAATAGTTCCTTTAGTCCTTTCCCCAACACAAAAGTTACTCTCTCTCTCTCTCTTTTAAGAGAATTTTGTTTCAACAGTCTAATTTTATAGGTTAAGAAACTATTATTTCCAAAAATTAACGGACTTGCTCATGATGACACAGCTCAGGCAGAACTCATCAAGAACCACAAATAGGAGACACCTTTATGGAGGTTGATAACCCCTAGTGGAGAGGTTCCTGGCTCATTTGCAAGTGCCATCAACTCATGCCAGCCTGTGTCCAATAAAGACAGTGATCGGTACCTCCCACTGGACTTCCTGGAGGAGTGAGAACTCCTCTGGACATCTCTGAAGCTCTAGAAGAAATTGTAAAAGCAGAACTGGGCCCGACTCCAGGGTTCCTGTCCTAAGCCCAGCCCTGCCCCCAATGCACTTTGCTGCTTGAATTGTTAAGGCTACAATGGATACTGTTAATAGTTTTCTCTGAATGATTTGTTCTCCTAGATGAGGATGGCAGCTTCTTTCCATGTAAAAATTAATTTAGGTTGGGAAATGAAAGAAACAACTCCATGAGGCAATTAGTATTGTGGTCTTTTGATAGTAGATAAGGAAACCGAAACCCAGAAGGTTGAGTCAAGCCTTAAAGTAGGTCTATGAACCTCCAAAGCCCATGCTCTCAAACACTAACGGGCATGAGTGGAAACTACGTGGGAGTCCTGTTACCTCTCTGTGTCTTACCAGGTATTGCTAATTTGCCAACATACTACTTCTTAAGTCCAGACTCAGCCTCAGAATCCTCAACACATCACTGTAGGCAACCACTACCGACCAAATGGGAATTGACACAATGTGAAACTTACTGGCCAACCCAGCACTGTAGTAAACTCCCTAAACTAGGTTCATGCAATGGGTAGAGTCCTGAACATCTGCCTGTACCACTTACATGAGTTTGTGAGCAAATCCCTTAAACCCTCAGAGCCTCATACTCTGCATAAAGAGGAGACTGATACTACCCACATTCTGACATTGACATGAGCACACCAAATGAGAGGACACATGTAAAAGCACTTGGAAAACTTCAAATGTAAGTATAATAATTATTATGTTTATAGATGAGAAAAACTGGTTTTACTTACAGAATGTGTGGTACTTTTAGGTGTTTACTACTTTTAACCCTTTCAAAAACAAGTTTAACATGCTTTCATTGTTCATTATCTCATTGACAGCCTGGGTACCCAGAAGTGGGGAAAAGTTGTTAAAATTGTGCCATTCAGCCTGCTAATACGTTTTGTCAGTCGCTCTCTTTCTGTAGCAGTACCATTGCTACCTCCCCTACACAGGTGTTGCTGTAGACAGTGGTTCTCAGCCTTCCTAATGCCGCGACCCTTTAATACAGTTCCTCATGTTGTGGTGGCCCCCAACCATAAAATTATTGTCATTGCTACTTCATAACTGTAATTTTGCTACTGTTATGAATCGCCATCGGAAATGTGTTTTCCGATGGTCTTAGGTGACCCTTGTGAAAGGGTCGTTCGACCCCCAAAGGGGTCGTGACCCACAGGTTGAGAACCGCTGCCTTAGATTATTGTGAAGTGCTTGTGGCTTTTAAGATCTTTTGCATCTCTTGGGTGGTCTTTACCCGGCGCCTTCCCCTTCTCCCAGCACTGGGACGTTGAGAAGGGAGGCAGTTTACAAAGGCAGGAGCGAGGTGAAAGTGCCGCCGAAGGAGGTGCCCACCCCAGGGCAAAGTCGGTAGGGAACTTGTCCCATCCAGCTTACAGGAGACTGCCTACCAAACCTGGAAGGGCCACTGCAGGCGGCTCAGGCCTTTGTAGGGGAATGAATGCTGCTGTGGCACCCTGTGACCTAGCAGGGAAGAAACCAGAACGTGGAAGGCAGGGGAAGGCTAACCAGATGTGTTGGGCTGCCTTGGAAACCCCAAACCCCTCCTTCTTACAATGAGAGGCCCAGTGACCACAGAAAGCTTCATGTCAGGCTCTGAGGTTGACTCCTGACATCTGATCCCCGTCTCCTCTGCCTGGTGTGGTCCATGTGCTCTGCCTCTTTGGCAAACACAGGTGGAGAAGAAAGAGACCAGGGGCACGGAAGACACCCAGAGCAGTGGGCATTCAGAAAGATAAGCAGAGTGGCATTTAGAGGAATATTTATTTGGGGCTTTGACAGAAGGTGAAGAGGACAGGGAGAAGGGGACATGTGAGCCCTAGGTCTTCACAGTCCCAGCGAGATGAGGTTCCTTGTATTTTGCAGAGATGCCAAACTGAGTCATAGATCTCACATATATAATATGTAACATATGAGATCTAATAAGGGGTGGGGCAAAAGTTGCTCATATGGACAATATAATAATTAATAAATAACACAAAAATAAACTCTGTGTTTTGTGTATTCACAACTGTAAACCTACTTTCACTCCATCCTGTATATCACATATATGTAATATCTATACATATATCACCTCTTCTTTATCTTTTCATTTGTCGATGAACACAAAGTTGTTTTCATGTCTTGGCTGTTGTGAATGCTGCTGCTGCATGGGAGTGCAGATATCTCTTCAAGATTCCATTTTCATTTCCTTTGGATGTATACCCAGAAGTGGAATTGCTGGATAATATACTAGTTCTATTTTTAATTTTTTGAGGAACCTTCATACATTTTTCGTAGTGGTTACACCAATTTACATTCCCACCAACGTTGAACAAGGGTTCCCTTTCTCCACATCCTTACCAACACTTGTTATTTCTTGTCTTTTTTTTTTTTTTTATCCTCACCTGAGGACATTTTCCCATTTTTTGTTCAGATAGAGTGGGAGGGAGAGAGAGGAAGAGGGAGAGAGAGAAACATCAATGTGAAGGGACACATCGAGTGGCTGCCACCCGCACGACCAACCAGGGCCGGGGACAAACTGCAACCGAGGTACATGCCCTTAGCAGGAACCGAACCCGGGTCTCTGTACCGCAGGCTGACGCTCCAACCGCTGAGCCAAACTGGCCAGGGCCTTTTCTTGTCTTTTTTATGGTAGTCATTCTAATAGGAGGGAGGGGATAGCTCATTGTGGTTTTGATGATTAGTGATGTTAAGCACCTTTCATGTACCTGGTGACCATTTGTATGTCTTCTTTGGGAAAATATTTATTCAGTTCCTCTGCCCTTTTTTGTTTTGGATTAGATTGTTTATTTATTTATGTATTGCTATTGAATTGCATGAGTTCTTTATATTTTTTAGATTTTGACCCCCTCACTAGATATATGATTTGCAAATATTTTTTCCCATTTGGTGGGTTGCCTTTTCATTTTGTTTATTGTTTCTTTTTCTGTGCAGAAGCTTTGTAGCTTAATGTAGTTCCACTTATTAAGTTTTGATTTTATTGCTTCTAATTTTGGTGTAATATTCAAAAAGCAATTGCTAAGAACAGTATCAAAAAGCTTTTCCCTATGTTTTCTTTTATAAGTTTATGGTTTCAGGTCTTATTTTTATGTCTTTAATCCATTTGGAGTTTATTTTTGTGAGTGGTGTGAGATAGGACTCTAGTTTCATTCTTCTGCATATGGTTATTCAGGTTTTCCAGCACCATTTATTGAAGAGATTATTCTTTCCCAACTGAGTATTTATAGTTCCCTTGTCAAATATTAGTTGGCCATATATGTGAGGGTTCATTTATGGACTCTCAATTCTGTTCCTCTGAACTATGCATCTACTTTTATGCCAGTACCATACTGTTTTCATTACTATATCCTCGGTAGTATAGTTTAAAATCAGATCATGTGAGCCCTCCAGCTTTGTTCTTCTTTCTTAAATGGTGTTGGCTGTTCAGGGTCTATTGTGATTACATATAAATTTTAGGATTGTCTTTTCAATTTCTGTGAAGACTGCCTTTGGAATTTTGAACAGAGATCACACTGATTCTGTAGATGGCTTTGGGTAGTATGGACATTTTAACAACATTAATTCTTCTGATCCATGAGCATGTGGTATCTTTCTATTTATTTGTGTCTTCAATTTCTTTAGTAAAATTCTTATATTTCTCAGAGTACAGATCTTTTACTTCCTTGGTTAAATTTATTCCTAAGTATTTTATTGTTTTTGATGCTGTCATGAATATAATTGTTTTTTAAAATTTCTTTTGCAGATATTTTATTTTTATTGCATAGACATCTAGTTGACTTCTATATGTTGATTTTGTATCCTGCAACTTTACTGAATTCATTGATTTGTCTTAACAGTTTTTTTTTTTGTGGAGTCTTTAGAATTTTCTATATATAAGATTTTATTACCTACGACCAAAGTCAATTATACTTCTTTTCCAAATTGGATTACTTTTCTTTTCTTGCCTGATTGCTTTGGCTAGAACTTCCAGTACTATGTTGAATAGGAATGATGAGAGTGGGCATCCTTGACTTATTTCTGATCTTAGAGGAAAAGCTTTCAACCTTTTATTGTTGAGTATGATGCTAGTATGTACGAAATCAAAAGTATCTTGAGGCAAATGAAAATGGAAGCACAACATATCAGAACTTATGGGATGTAGCAAAAGCTAACTAACAAGAAAGTTTATAACAATAAATGCCCACATTAAGGAAAAAAAAAAGATCTCAATAAAATATCCTCAGTATTTTACCAAGGGTTGAACTTTCTGAAAAGTCACTCCAAGAATGTTTCTTTCCACAAGTTGCTTCCTAAGATAATGATGATGATTATTGAACTCTTCAAAGAGTACACTGTGAAGTTTTTGAAAATTAGTGCTTATCATGTGTGATTACTAAACTACCTGCAACAAAATTACCAGGAGTTGGTATTGAAAATGTGGATTTCTGCACCCCAGGCAAGACAGACTGAGTCACGGTCTGCAGGGGGATCCCAGAAATCTGTTTCCCTCAGGCCTCCCAGATCATTCCTAGGGACCCTAACTGGGAGCATCACAGTTTCAGAGTTTTGTTCTAGAGAAAACAGTGTTTCTCTAGACCTAAGTGATTGTGATTATCTCACATGATTTTGAACTCTCTGGCTTTTGGTTCAAGCATCTCTCCTCTTTTCTTACTTAGTTCTAATCATTCTATTCTTGTTTTAATTTTTAAGTAAGCTACCTCAAACATTTTTAGAAATGACAAGGTATAAATAATTCAACAATAAAGTTAAGGTATTATAAAACAATAGTTTCCCCCCACTGCTGACTCATATATGTTTGTTTCAGGCTATGCAGTTTTTTTTTTTTATGTAAGATTTTTACTCTTTGATAAAGTTTTTTTGTGGTACGTGCCCCTAGCGGGAACTGAACCCAGGACTCTCTGGTCCGCAGGCCGACGCTCAGCCACTGACCAAACTGACCAGGGCTACTCTTTGATAAAGTGTTTAAAATCTTACACTTTTGACTTAAAAGTTCACATTCGGAGGCACCCAGTTTGGCCCTTGGTCTGCATCCCCAGCATCTGCAACTAATTGCACTTATTTAAAAACATGTCTCAGCCCTGGCTGGTTTGGCTGAGCAGTTAGAGCATCGGCCATGGACCAGAGAGTCCCGGGTTCGGTTCCCGCTAAGGGCACGTACCTCAGTTGCGGTTCGTTCCCAGCCCCGGTTGGGGTTATGCAGGTGGCAACCAGTCGATGTGTCTCTCTCACATCGATGTTTCTCTCTCTCTCTTCCTCCTTCTCTCCCTCCCACTCTATCTGAAGATAAATGCAAAAATATCCTCGAGTGAAAAAAAAAATTAAAAACATGTCTCAGTTCCTAGGTGTCTCTCTTGGGGTTTGCAGGGGGTCCAGCTGTGAGTGTAAAAGGCACAGCTTGTGGGGGAAGGGGTCCCAGAGATGCTGTGTGTGGCCACCGAATGCCTGTTTCACACCAAACACGTTTCCCAGGGACTCTCGGAGAGTAAAGAGGCAGTGGAGATATTCATCCATCCTCAGTGTCAGACCGACTGCCGTGTAACTAACTGTGGACCTGATTCTTAACCTCTTACGCATTCGTTTCAGAGGTTTCCGTGGAGGGAGCAGCAGCTCTTCGTGGCAGATTGGGTACAGAGAGAGAAAGTGAAGAATGAAGCCGAGGGGATGCCAAGACTGTTTTTTATGGAGGTCAGAAAAAAGGGTTACTTTCAGGAGCAGTCCCTGGGAGCTTCCGTATGTTTGGGGGCTCATCGCACAGCTTAATTAGGCAGACCTAGTTTAGCATCCCAAGAGCACTTTTCGTACTGGCCTCCTAGTTCTCTTCACAGGTGCCACTGACCTGTCTTAGGGATCCTCTTGTGCGGTGGTTGGCAGACTGGAGCCAGTAGGTCACATCCAGCCTACACCCCCTCTTTTTGTAAATAGTTTCATTAATGCACAGTCACATTTATTCATTCATCGATTCACACAGCCATGGCTGCTTTTATACCGCCACGCAGAGTTAAGTAGTTGCAACAGAGACCAAGTGGTCCCTGGCGCCTAAAATGGTTACTCCTGGTCCTTGTCAGAAAGTGTTTGCTGCCTCTTGCTCCAAGGCAGGGTTTCTTGCCCCGCCCATCTCTCCCATCCGGGACCTTGGAGGAGATTGACAGGTCTGAGCCATCTCTTGATGAAATTGCTCCTGTCTTTCTGGTCTATAGCATTCTCCTTTTAGCACAGCCTTTGAAAGGCTGTCCTAAGAAGGAAGCACTGTAAAAGCCGAAGGCAGAACCAGGGGGTGCACTTGGGATGGTGGAAATCATCTTCACTCAAGTCACCCTGCGCTGACAGGACACCTACAGAGGCCGAGCGTGTTGTTGCAGTTGGTAAGCTGGAAACGGCTTTTGCTTACAGGCCTGCTTCCTGGTCACTAGATCAGTATTCTCGGATGGAGGGGAGGCAGAGGTGGAGGCATGTGTGGGGGACAGGAGAGCAGCTTACGGGCTACTGCTTAACCCCTTCGGGCCTGTCTCCTCACTGTGCGGCTTGACCCTTTGGGGAGCAGTCAAGTCCTTAAGTCTAATGAAAGCTGAGTGAGGCCTATATGCAGAGCCCATAGACACCGACGTATGGGGTGAGGGCCAAGGGAGGGGAGTGGGGGCTGGGTGGAGGTGGGCAAAGTCGGGGGAAACCAGGGACATCTGCACTAGTGTCAACAATAAAAAATTAAAACATGTTGAGTGATGAAGGCTTAGTCCTGCTGCTTCTTTGGCCAAAGGCTGACCAGACCTGTTGGGCTGCTGTGGAGGACCCCCAACCCCTCTAGCTTGCAATAAGAGACCCAGTGACCACAGAAAGCGTTCAGGTCACATTCTGAGGTTGACTCCCCACTTCTGACCCCAGCCTGCTCTGTCTGGACGGGATCCCTCTCGGTCCTGTACCCCATCCCAGCTCAGTCAGTCTTTCCTTCCCCTTTGCCTGGTTTTCACACTTCCCTGGTTTGGACACACTGTTCCTTCTGCCTGGGCTTCCCTTTCTCTCTTTTTATCATTGGGGACCAAGCCCCATCTCCACCCTCCGCCCCAATCCCACATCTATATCTTCTCTGCTGTGACCTCTCCCCGGCTCCTCCCGACGCAGCCTCTTCTCTCTGCGACCCCAGAGCGGCTTCCGCCACTGCTGCGGTCTCGCTCAGATGGCGCGTTTGCACCTTCATCTCTCGCTGCCTCAGACAGTGGGTGAGGACTGCATCTTTTTCATGTTTGTACCCCAGTTCTTAGCACAGGGCCCAGCACCCAAGAGAGCCCCAGTAAATGCAAGGTAATAAAGCACGGAGGCTATGAGCAGGAATGAAGGTCTGTGGGCCCTGGGCAAGTTACTATTCTCTCTGAGCCTCACTCCCAGCACCAGGTGGGAATAATAACAGTTCTCAGCCACAGGATAGCTGTCAGGGTTAAGTGAACTGACGAGGAATGGAGCTTAGCATCATGCCAGTTACACCCATTCTTATTATCTAATATGGCGAACAGCAGTACTGATGATAACTTCATGACTGAATGCATTGATGGATGAACGGCCTTGTTATTCTCTTGCATTCCCTCGATGGGGCCACGGACAAAGACGGGTGTACTACCTACACGGAAAAGCTGTCCTCTGGCTTCTTCCAAATACTCTCCTTTTCTGCAAAGCCTTCTCCCCACTTGGGCAAAGTTTGGAGTTTCTGAACTTTCCTTTTCTTCAATCAGGTCAAGCGAGCCTGTGCAGGGGGAACCAACACCAAAGGCCAAGGAATGGGCTCCAACACCCCAACTCATTAATATCATCAGCATCTAACAAATGGGAGGCCGGAGAGCCAGACCGAGCAGACACTTGGTCACATGGCAGGGGTCTGCCCTGGGGCCCTGCGCACATTGAGCGGATGGGCACAAGTGCCATCCGTATTCCTCTGCTCAGCCCCGGCCCCCACCTCCCTCGTCAGCCTGCTGGGCAGGCTTGGCCCGGGTTCTCATGCTTCACAGAGAAGATTTATTCCTCAAGACTGACCTACATGGACGTATGTATCCAAATTCACAAAAGCTTGAGTCTGATGGCAAGCAACAAAAGGTCAGAGGAAAAGCAGGCAAGGCGTTTAAATCAAAATGATGAAACTGGGTAATTTCATTAGCAACAGTTGTATTTACTGGAAGTCACAGATGGTGCAGTTTAGCTCTTAGCCAAGTTTTTAGGACAAAATAAGAATGAAGAAAGAAATATTTCAAGGGAGAGGTGGTTAAAAATTAGGCTCCAGATGGTTCAAGATTGTCCTTCCTATAAATTTGGTGAACGCAGGCAAGCTGAATCCAAAGGCTTTCTGAATGGGCCTTTAAGAATATATAAATAAGGCCTATAAAAGAGAGATCAAGTGGGGAATTATATTGAGTGGAAATAACAGTTACTTATATAAACCACATTAGACATCATTTACTTGGCATTTATTGAGATTCTACTGTGTGCCATGTTCTGTTATTAAAGTCTATTAATGATACAAAGGAAGGCTGTGGTTTCCTGGAATGTTGGAAGCTCCTTGCTAACAAGAGAGGGAAGGCATGGTTTAGAAATGCATTTGGCCACGGATACACTTACTTCTCCTCTGGTGCGTTTGCTGAAAAGTACTTCAATCATGTCCCATCGTTTAGAAATTAAAGTCTAAACTTGTTATCATGCATGGAGCCCTCGTGAGCACTGTCTATCTCTCTGGACGGATTCCCCAGAGCTGCTACGTGTCTGATTGTCTGAGGACCTACATTTCGGCAAGCACCTCAATTAATGCCATTGCTTGTGAAGGATTGAGAACAACTGTTCTAGAGTCTTCTCTTCTCTGTCTTCATCAGCTCTTTTGTTCAGTCTACTGGGAGCCAGTGCACCCCCGGAACTCCCACATCTCAGGGCCTTACGTCATTGGGCACAGTGTTTTATAAAGCATTTCTCCATTTTGTCGTCTTGTTCACCCCCAAGTCTCAGCTTAAGAAAAATATCCTTTGGCCCTGGCCAGTTTGGCTCAGCGGTTAGAGCGTCAGCCTACGGACCGGAGAGACCCGGGTTTGGTTCCCGCTAAGGGCACATACCTCAGTTGCAGTTTGTCCCCGGCCCTGGTTGGTCGTGCGGGTGGCAGCCACTCGATGTGTCCCTTCACGTCGATGTTTCTCTCTCTCTCTCTCCCTTCCACTCTATCTGTACAAAAAATGGAAAAATATCCTCGGGTGAGGATAAAAAAAAAAAAAAAAGAAAAATATCCTTTGGACACACCTTTCTTAATATGTTTTTTTTTTTTTTAAATTGATTTTTTTAGAGAAAGAAGTAGAAACATCAATGTGAGAGAGAAACATCAGTGGGCTGCCTCCTGCACACCGCCTACTGAGGATTGAGCTCACAACCTGGGCACGTGCCCTGACTGGGAATTGAACTCGCATCTCTCAGTTCATGGCACGACGCTCAGTCCACTGAGCCACACTGGCCGGGCTGGACACACTTTTCTTACTACCAGGGTCCAGCCTATGTAGAGTCATCGTGAGAACTTTGACGGCTCCTTGGGTGAAACGAGGGTCTTTGCAGTATTTTGAATAGAGGAGAAACAATGTGTGTTCCACAGACACTTTCTGAGAGCTTCAGCTGCATGATGGTAAAATGGCTTTCACTGGACTAAACCTCCTGCAGACACAAACGATGGCAACGTACGAAACAGCTGTTTAAAGGCACCGGAAAGCAGTAGATGGCAGGCAAGGAGAGGACTTGGCATTTGAAGAAAGGGAACAGTACTGTACTGGGAGAGGCCCATCTCAGGAGGCGCTCCTCTTGACTGCAGTCCTCGGTGTGCACCGCCGCGGGAGCCCCGGCAGGAAGCGAGCAGCTGGGAACTGAGGCTGGGTGCCCTGGAAAGTGACGCCCATTGAGCTGCGCCCAGGCTGCCCTCAGTTCCTGGGCTGGCCCCTGAATGTCCATGCACAGGGTGAGATCCCAGGAGCCCAGAGGGAAAATGCCCGTAGGACAGTAAAAGAGCTCCGTAGAGAGTTCTGCCTTCTGCAGGGCGACTGGGTTTGGACTCGCAACCTGCCAGACTTAGATGGGCGGGGTCAATGCCTTGGCCTTGCCATTATAATCCCAGAAAAACCACATATTACAGTAAAGACCACATTTTAGGACGAAGGAAATGAACTAGACCTGCCCTAACAAAGTCGACAACCAAGCCTCCACTAGTTCAAGGTGATCCACCAGTAATTTAAATGCCCACCGGGAGAAAACTCAGCACTCTTCAGACCGAGCTCTGTGATGTATCATTCACAGTGTCTGTGTATCTTTAAATTATAGACTTCCCCAGATAGAAGAGGCCAGGAATGTGTACATGTTAAGATTTTATGTCCTTGCTTGTTTGTTTGATTTCTTACCCATTGAACAAAATCTCTATCTTTAAGTCATTTCAAATTAAGTAGAACCCTACTGTAAATGCTTCTGATTTCAGGTTCCAAGATTCAATACCTAGTGACATTTCTGAAGTTATTGGTTGGTGCAGTGAGCAGCTAACTACTTATCTTTGGGTCACTATCCACATTTTCTCCATGATTTTAGTTCTGCCTGCCTTTACATTCTCTGATACTGCTCTATCATAATTCTTGACAGTTCCATTATAGACATATGTGATGTTGCCAATATTTCGGGATGGGGGGAGGGTGTCTATGGGGAAAAAAGAGAAACTTCTGTAACAAAAATAAATTAATAAAAAAGAAAAGAAAACATAAAAAATGGACCAAAAAAAAATTTCAGCCTTTCAATTCCTTGGGCTCCTCTCGCCCATAATTCTGTCCTCCCCTAGGTCAGCCACTCTCTTTCAAGGTGAAACCCAAGAACATGTCAGCACTAATAACTGCAGTGCCTCCAACAATATCATTTCCAGTGTCCACCTCTATGATCGCTGCCTCCTCTCTCTCTAGTGCAAACCCTTTCCAGCTTCAGTTCCAACTGCCCATACTTGTTAGCCACGGATCCTCCTACATGGTGTTTTCACCTTTTCCCTAACGTTTCAGAACTCTTTTCTTCTCTCCTTACAATTTCAACATGTTTGCAGCCCCTCTCCTCCTCGCTCTTCCACGTCTACATTCTGGCTCCATTAGCCACGGCTTGATTAAGTCCAAGTCTCGGTCTCCTCCAAGCCTGCGCCGCAGCAGCTGGGGAAGCAGTCAGGTTGAGGGCTGCACTGGGCCTCGCTCCTGTCTTCTCTTCTGTCCTCTGCAATGGTGGATTCCATCCTCTCCTTTCTCCTCCAAGCCCCAAGATCTCTTCCTCCCATTCAGACTTTGCCTCCTATTTCACTGAAAAACAAACAAAAAAAATATTTTTAAAGAAGGAATCAGCAAAGAACTTCCACAGACTCACTACCACATCGCCCCCTTTCCATCCTCTGCCCGATGACAGGGGCAGAAGGCTCGTGGGGCCATCCCTCCGCTCGGGCACTGCCTTTCAAAGGCATGCTCTAGCCCTTCTCTCCTTTCCTTCCTGAACATCAGCAGCGTTTCTCTCCGCTGGATCACCCCCAACAGCATGCAGACTGACCTCAAAGATGGAAACTGGGGCTCCGCTCCCCTTGACTTTGCCCTGTCCGTCCTCACGATGGCCGGTCTGCCCCGGCGCTCCGGCTCGGCTGGCCTGAGCTCCCGAGCTCGGTTGTCCTCGCAGTATCCTCAGGGTGGTAGAGCAGGTGATTTCCTGGAGCGATATATTGTTATTTTTTTCTTTAAGCAACATTATATTTCGGTGGAGCTGTGGGTAATCATGATTTTCTGCCTTTTACTTGTTCTTTCTAAATTTTCTATGATGAATATGCAATACTCTGGTTAAAGTAGGAAACAATAAAATTATATAAAAAGAAATACCATATTTTATGAATACTTTACAATCAATTTTTATAGCAGGGATTGGCAGTGGGTTGGAGGGGAATGGGCATCGGGACCGTGGCCAGTTCTACTCCCGACTCGCTCTTGAGAAGCCACTTAAACCCTCCGAGTTTCGGATTCCTCTGCTGTGAGGGGAGGGCAACCCCACTCCGCCGCCTCCCCTCCAGCCGCCCCGTGAGGGTCAGAAGAAGTGGTGTGACCACGCCGGGGACCCCCACCCGACATCTGCCGTGGGCTCTGCCGGCAGCATCTTCCTTTCCCTGCTGAGGACACGCGGTCCCGACATGGGGCTTCGAACCTGAAGCCACCTCAGAAGGGAACACCAACCAGAGGAGGTTTTCATGCTTCTTGGCCAGATTCTTCCTCATACCCGCTTCGGAACCTCCAGCCTAAGGGAGCTTGTCCCTCCAGCAGAGGTGGCCGCGAGGGCGCTGCCGCAGGGGGTGCTGTGCGGCGCCCAGCTGCAGACGCTAGGAGGTATCAACTGAAGGCATTCGGGCTTTTTTTATCCTCACCTGAGGACATTTTTCCATATTTTGTTCAGATAGAGTGGGAGGGAGGGAGGGGGAGAGAGAGAGAAACATCGACGAGAAAGGGACACCTGCATGACCCAGCCTGGGCCGGGGACAAACTGCAACCCAGTACGTGCCCTTAGCAGGTCTCTCTGGACCGCAGGCCGGCGCTCTAACCGCTGAGCAAACCGGCCAGGGTGGCATTCAGGTTTTCTATGTCTGCCGGAGAGCATACTCCTTAGCCAGGGGGCCCTCCCGGCGACTGTCTGGTGGGTGTTGTGCTGGAGTTGAGATCTGGAGTCTCCGACACCGCCGGCGGGCGGGCCCTGGCTCGGCACGCAGCACCCAGGTGTTTGCATGCGTCTCGCTCCTCCTCTGTCTCCTGTTTCTTCATTCCTTCCCGTGACTTGGCCTAGACGGGGCTGTGGGCAGGAGCAACCTCACCCATACCTCAGAGGGAGGAGAGCTGGTGCACTTCTAGTCATGACCCGTGCTCCCTGTTAGTCACCTGCTGGGCGAAGAAGTTCCTCCTTCCTTTTACTTGTGCTTAAATTCAGTCCTTGATCCAGACTTGATGCAAGAGGCCCTGTTCTCACTGGGGCAAGTAATTCTCAGGGCCCTGAATCGGCCACCGATGCCTCAGTGCCCAGCCCTCCTCGGTTGACGCAGAGGTTCCTGCTTCCCGGAGGATGTTTACCCCTGTTCTACCACCATCACCCGCCCCTCACACAGAACCCAACCGCATTTACCGAGCGTCTATTTTGTGCCAGGGCCGTTCATAACAAATCGATCCATTTAATCAAGACAGCCTTTTCAGTACACGTTAACTCAATTAGCAGGACCTCTTCCTCCGCCGTGTAGAGGTGTCTAGAGGAACTGCAGGTCCAGCTGGGAAGCCATGGGGCTGGGCTTTGAAGCGAATGCCCTGTGATTCCCCACAGAGCGCTTACTATCATCCCAAGTCGTTTGTCCAAGGTTTTCCTCCATAAGGGTCCCTTGCAGCTCCTCCCTCTCTGCCCATTAAAGCGACAGGAACATCCCCTCTGCGTCCTCACGCCTCACCTCTCCCTACTGAAGAACTCTACTTTTAGTTGTGTCCTTGAGTGTGCGGGATGCTGAGCAAATGCATCCGACAGGGACACCTGGAGCTCTGCTCGCTCAGCAGAGGAGTTTTCTGTGGAGGAGAAGGTCTCCACCCAAAAGGCTTAGAAATGACATGTTGGTTTTCTTGATAATTGGATTGTTAGAGTTTTCAGGGAAAGAGTCAGAATCCAGAGCAGCACAATCTAAATGTAAATGAATGTTTACATGGGTATTTGGAGGGACTCTGGGGTCAGAATACTGATGTGACGATGCTGAATAATGGGCAGGGACACTGGAGGCCGGGGTGCAGAACGGCTCCTCCTCCTCCTCTTCCCAGCTCGATGGAGAGAAATGGATCTACTCAGGCTTAAGGCCTCACTGAGCCTGTGTAAGCCTTGTTGTCAATCAATCGATGAAAACACAATAGTGAAAAAATACTCACTGAACTGTAGAAGGAGCTACGAAATGGCCCCAGCCTCCCGTTAGGTGCACTCTGACCAGACTGCCCTTCGGTCCAGCGTGACTGTCTCCTTTGTCCTTGACCTCTCTGCTCTGTTTCGCACTGGAGACGGCTGCTCTTCCTCCTCTGTCAGATCTCGGGAGCCCAGGACTCAACATCTGAGCGTTTGCTCTTGGCTCTACCTGCTTCCCCTCAGACAGCTCGTCTGTCCTCTTGGCTCTGATGGCTCCGCTCCCCTCCAGCGTGGACTCGGGCACAGCATCCTCCCTCCCCAGTGCCCAGAATGACCCTGTCTCCTTGCTGGGGGAGAGCATGTCTAATACTACTGTGTGCCCACAGGGGCAGAGCCCTCGGTAGATGCTCGATAACTGTTTTTAAATCTTGCCACACATACAAAATTCAAGAACATTCACCTTTCAAAAAATATGTAATGAATGTAGATATAATCAATGCTTTCAAAATTAACACATTAAAAGAAAATATATGGAATCACACACTCTCTCCTCTACCCTACCTTCTGCCAAGCTAAGGGATATATAGATGAAGAGAACAGAATTTGTTTTTAGGTGGGGAGTGAGTATATATGATTAGGAACACTGTGCTCTCAATTCAATTAAAAACTACTTATCAAGCCTGTACAATGTTTCAGACAAGCCGCGAGCTGGTTGCTACAGTGTGGCTATAACCAGCTCTGGTGTCTGGCGGGCAAGCACAGAAGGTTTACAGTGCAGTGTGACAAGGGGTTAACGCCATGTAAGAGGATGGAGCTGTTGAGAGGCAGGGAAGACCACCAGAAAGCATTCACAGGAAAGGAAGTACCTGAGTTTGCTGTAAAAACTACACAGAAGTGTGCTCGGCAGAACAGGAAGGAGCGTGCCAGGCAGAGAGCTGCATACGCAAAGGCTGGGAATGAGCACTGGCGACGGTGTGGGAGATCAAAGCACGAGTGAGGTACCGGGAAGAATGGCAGGATGGGAGGCAGGGGGAGAAATAGACCCAGAGGCCCCCTGCAGTCCATCTTATGGGGAACAAGTTGGGGGCCACAGCAGAAGAGAGGCATGGCCCTGAGCAGCTGTGGAAAGAGACGGGAGCAGGGTGGGGTTGCCGGCTCACAGGCCAGGTGTGAGTCTATTGAAACAGTCAAGGAGTGAGATAGTGAAGCGGTGAAGACGATAGAGATTTGACAGAAGCAATTTTGCTGCGAAGATGAGGAGGGAGATAGTGAGATACCAATGCCGTGTAATTCATCCCTGCTCCTCCGACCCTCTGCTGCAGAGAGCAGTGTCCGGTGCATTGGAGGCTCTTAATGAATGTGGAAATGAATGAATAGCCCCAAATACTTATCTAATTCCTACCACTGGTCAAAATTAAAAAACAAAAACAGAAATAGAAGCTGGGTCTGAAAAGTGTGGGTGGAACAGTGTCAACAAATTTACATAACAAGACACTTGTCACTTGTAGACTACAGGAGTTGGCACCAGACACAGTTTGATTGACTGAGATCCAAGTGGATTATTTATAGTGGAATGTGTGGCCTTGAATGATGCATTTAAATCATCCAAGACTTAATTTTTTCATCTATCTTTTGGATAGCGCTGATAGTATATTTCTCACAGATGTGTTGTGAAGAGCAAGAGAGAAAACGTATGTCGAAATGTTTTGCAATCTACAAGGGCAATGACATGGTACCGCGCTGTAAGGATTGCTCCAGGTTGTGAATTGGACGCTGATCAACAGGGCTGATCCGGGAAAGCCAACCAGGCACAGCCGAGCTTTCTCTGTGTCCAGCCCTGACCCCTGGGAAGAGACTAGAGCCACAGAAGCCACAGTCTCTGAAATGTCCCCCTCTTCTCTACTCCGATATTCCCTTGTCTGTTTACTTTTCTTCTCACACCAGCCCTAGGCTGCCCCTGCTGGTACCCCCTTGATGGGGCAGCACCCAGGATGCTGCACCCCTTCCCCTGCTCAAACACTCCCCCAGCTTTAGATGAGCAGGTGAGGCTCTGAGCCCCGGGCAGCAGGTCACTGGAGAGGTGCTGGCAGTGGGGGAGGTGGCGGGACCCATGGCCGAGTGTGGCCCTGTGAGAACAGGTGAAAGGCGGGGTTCTCCCCCATGTAAGAGTTCCTGTAGGAAGTTGTGCGTGAGGGCCTGGAGGCGGGGGGTTATCCTCAAAAACTGTGCTGTGGTGAGAGAGCAGACAGAAACAGCTTGGGTGCACAGAGCTTCTCCATTTCTGTTCTGTCACGTGGTCCTGACAATATCCAGGTCAGGTGGGGCGGCAGCTCCCGCTCGTCCAGAGGAGAAGCTGAGGCTCACAGGGACTCGCCATGCTCCCCTGACAGGTATCCGAGGGTGAGCCCAGGAGGAGCTTCCGGCCCAATGTGTTCTCACTCCTTGCCGCCCGAGACAGACGGACACGGGTGGTGCTGGTCAGGGTGGCAAGCTGTCTGTGGTAGGAATGGGTGAAGAAAATTTTGAAAAGCTAATATTTTTCTGACACAAAAATGGTAAGTGATTATTGCAGAAACTGTAAAAACACAGAAAGTCTAAAGAAAAATTCACGGATCATCCAGACTCTCACTGTTCAGAGGCAAACTCTGTTAACATTTGGTGCACTTTCCACAATCTCTTCTGTGCTTAATGTATGTGTAGCTGAGATTGCAACTTACATGCAATTATGTATCATACTTTTCTACCTAACATTATATCGCAAGCATTTTCTCACACCATTAAAAAGTCTTACAATTGTGCTTTTTATTGACTTCCTACTATTCCTTTCTGTGTGCATATCTTGATTGTCGTAAGCAATCCCTAATTCATTGGTCACTTAGGCAAGGGAGGAATTTCTGCTGATTCATTCCTTAGGTCCCATAGATACCAGAGCAGCATCCCAGACTACACTGTGTTTCAGGATTTTGACTTATTTCAAAGATTCCTAGTCTTTTAGGTTGAAATAATTTCTTTAAGATAAGCCAGTCACTTATTTACCGAACTGGAGGGGGAGGCGACACAGGAGAAGTCCCTACTCTTGAAGAGCTTGCGATGCTGTACAGCCTCGAGAGCTAACGCAGGAGAAAGAAGCGCCCTAAGGTGGACGGATGCTCCTTGCCGGGCTGTGATCTCCCTGCCGACAGCCCCAGGAAGGGGTTTGCCCGGCAGAGCACGGTGATCAGAACAGTGGGCACACTGTCCCCTCTCACTTGCCTGCATAAGCAGGCTGGGCCCTCACAGGTTTGTTCCCCAGGACTGACTCTTGTGCTCAGGGATTCACTTGGTGGACAGGATGGGCAACGTCTGCTCAGTTTGTGTTTCCAGGCTGAATGGCCTGGGTATAGGTATCAACTACAACAACTAACATGTAGTGAGCATCTTCCACGTCCTAAGCACCCTGTGAAATCTGCACAAGAATCTACTTTTTAAAAATAATATGTTTTTATTGATTTTTTTGAGAGAGAGGAAAGGAGAGAGAGATTGACACATCGTTGTGAGAGAGAAACATGGGTCGGCTGCCTCCTGCACGCCCCCTCCTGGGGATCGAGCTTGCAACCCGGGCACGTGCCCTGACTGGGAATCGAACCAGGAGCTCTCAGTCCATAGAATGGAGCTCAATCCACTGAGCCACTCTGGCCGGGCCTGCACAGGGATCTCTTTATTCTCCTTCTACAAGAAGGCAGAGCAGCACAGGAGTTGAAGACCCAACAACTGAGGCCGAGCTGCTTGCCAACTCTGTGACTCTAGACAAAGTATTTGGCCTCTTTGTGTCTGGTTCCTCAACTGTAGAATGGAGATAGAAAGATGTACCTCCTGGGGCTGTTCAGATTCTTCGTTAAGACAGGTAAAGCATTTAGCCTAGAAACAGACACACAGTAAGCAGGCAACAAAGCCGAGCCATTGTGTAAGCCTCCCAGGGAACATCCCAGTAGGAAGTTAATTTCTATTTAAAAAAAAAAATTATTTTTCCTTTATTGATTTTAGAGAGAAAGGAAGTGAGAGGGAGAGAGAGATAGAAACATCAATGAGAGAACATTGATTGGCCGCCTCCTGCATGTCCCCCACTGGGGATCGGACCCACAACCTGGGCATGTGCCCTGACCAGGAATCGAACCGATGACCTCTTAGTTCGTGGGCTGATGCTCAACCACTGAGCCAGACCGGCCAGCCTCCACTTTATGGAGGCTGAAATCAAGGCAGACTGCAGAGACTGTACTCTAATTACTATGCCGTGTTGCCAGAACAGATTTCCTCAGGAAAGGAGAGCCCGGCAAAGCAGAGCAGGATGTGCAGACTTTGTAGGTGGTCTGGTTGGGGAGGATGAAGGCAGGCCTGAAAGAGAGAGACTACTAGAGGCGTTTGTTTGCTGGGGTCCCAAGCAACAAGAAGCAGAATTCTTGTGTCTGTCAGAGTCAGAGAAGCTGGTTGTAGTCTTTTGGTCCTTAGTAGGGGAGAAGCGTGGGGCACCTAAAATACTTCTGGCTGCAACCAAAGGTCCTATGGGATGCTGACTGCTCTCCTGATGATGTGATATGTGCAAATGACTCAAAAATGATGAAAAAAAGTACTGTGCCCACACGGGTGTCCTGGGGTAGACTGTGTGTGGGGGCCCTGGCCTGGGCAGACAGAGTCGGGGGAACTTGGTTCATTTTGATCTTTCAGCCTTTCTTCTGCAGTCCAGTTGAAGTCTCACCATAGCCCTCCTCAGTGTCATCCTCTCCCCTTCCTCTGCACTGACAGCAAGCTGCTGTGGTATCTGTTTGCCTATTTACCTCTACATTACACAATAATACCGTGTCAGCCTTACTGTTCTCCCACATTTTGTGTTGTTGCAATCTGTCTGTGCTCACGTCATGTGAATACGCTATGGTGTGTCTATTTCCTTACATTTCTATTGTGAGAATATTGGCTATTTCGAATTATATCTCACTGAGCATTTTTGTACCATTCTCTCTGTAAAGCATGTGAGGATTTCTGGTTTTGGTATCAAGCTATGATGTAAAATGGAGAGCATAATTTTTCATTTTCCTCCAGTTGCCTGAAACTATTTGGATAATATAAGGATTATATGTGAGTTTGTTGTTGTTGTTGTTGAGGGTTTCATAAAACACACTTGTAAACCTCTTGGATTGGTTTTCTTTTAAAGGAGGATGGTGCTATGATGATATTGGAAGATATTTAACTAGGAATGAAATTGCTGGACTATAAGATAGGCATATTTTAATTACTAAATTCTCCAAGCTGATTGTACCAATTTATACTTTTCCCAGCATTATATGAGAGTTATTTTTTTCTCACATTCTCTCCAACACTCGGTATTATGTAACTTGATGATATCTGTAGTTTTAAATTCGCCTTCAGCTTATTTTTAGGGACATTATGTTTCCATCTTTTGTGATTTGCTTATTCATGTGTTTGGCCATTTTTCTATTGATGTATTTATCTTTTTCTTAACAATTTTAAATCCATATAGCTAGCTTTCCCCCAAGTTCATAAATACATTTTATATTTTACTATAATAATTATAAAAGTTTTTTTTGTTTGTTTGTTTGTTTGTTTTTTTTACTAATAGGCATTTAATTTGGAGTTTATTTGTGCTTTCAGTATGATCCAGGGATTCAATTTTATGTTTTGCCATGTGGAAAACCAGTTATTGAGTAGATTTTCAGTTTGTTTAATGGTTATTGGCTCATTCAGATGTTCGATTTTTTTTCTTAGGTTTGTGTATAGGTGTGTGTATATAAACACACACACATCTTCATATATACACACCATATCTATATCTCTCTCTCTATCTCCGTCTATCTGTCTATTCAGTATCTAATTTTCTGTGTCATATAATCTTTTGAATTTCTATGAATTCAGTTTTTCATAGGGCATTCTTATGTAGGTACAGTTTATCATCACTTTTTTCTTTCTTTTTTCATTGGGCATACTTGCCTGAGGTTTTTTGTTTCTAGTCATTCAAAAGCCAGCTCTTATTTTTATAGATCATTAATGTATTTTTACTATGAATTTTTACTTCTCTCTTTATTTTTATTCCCTTCTACTGTCTTTGGATTTAATCTGTTTTGTGCTTTTTCTACTTCTTGTTGAATGTTTAACTCATTTATTTTTTTTTATTAAATTTATTTTATATTTATTTATTTATTTTTAATTAATTAATTAATTAATTTTTTGTTACAGATGTTTCTCCTTTTCCCCCAACTGATACCCCCCTTCCACTCCCTCCCCACCCTGTCCCCAGCTTTGTTGTTCATGTCCATTGTACATGCACACATGCATATAAGTTCTGTGGTTTATTTGTACCCCACTTCCATGTCTCTGGGACTCTGTCCCTCAGACCGTTATGTTTATTGTATTCCACAAATAAGTGAGATCATATGATACTTGTCTTTCTCTGCTTGGCTTGTTTTGCTTAGGATAATACTTTCCAGGTCCCTCCATGTCGTCTCAAAGGATAAGAGATCTTTCTTTCTTACAGTTGCATAGTACTCCATTGTGTATATGTACCACTGCTTTGTTATCCATTCGTCTACTGATGGACATTTGGGCTGTTTCCAGATCTTAGCTATTGTAAATAGTGCTGCTGTGAACATGGGGGTGCATATATTCTTTCTGATTGGTGTTTCAGGTTTCTTAGGGTATATTCCTAGAAGTGGGATCACTGAGTCAAATGGAAATTCAATTTCTAATTTTTTGAGGTAACACCATATTGTTTTCCATAGTGGCTGCACCAGTCTGCATTTATTTTCAATATTTAGTACATGAAGATAAGACTATGACTTTATAATTCTGTTTTCATTGACTCCCATAGATTTGATATGTAGTGCTTTCATTGTTATTTAGTTCCAAGTGGTTCATAATCTCCATTATGATGGTTTAAAAGAATTTTTAAAATTCTCACCTGAGGATATGTTTATTGATTTGAGAGATAAAGAAAGAGAGAGAGAAAGAGAGTTCGAGCGAGAGAAATATCCATGTGAGAAACAGATTGATTGCCTCCCGTATGCACCCTGATTGAGGATCGAACCCACACCTAGGTATGTGCCCTCACCAGGGGTTAAACCTGTAACCTTTTTGGTATATGAGATGATTACTCCAACCAACGTTGGAAGCATTATTATTTTTTCAACTCATTGGTTACCTACAAGTGTGATTTTTCCTTCTTTTTAAATGTATGCTTTTTATCTTTTTCTATTTTAATTTTAATTACTTTGTGGTTATATAATAAGTTCTTTATGACATAGATTTTATGAAATTTTTGGAAACAAACTTTATGACCTAGTCAGTGATCAACTTAAGATGTTGTATGTGTGAAAAGAATGCATACTTCCTGCTTGTTGGGTCCCAGGGCTCTTTGTGTCATTATTAGCTCAAGACTGTCATTAGTACTCCTCAAATCTATTTCTTTGCTAATTTCTGGTCTGCTTGATCTCTTCCTAATTGATGTGTGAAGAAAATTCCCACTAGCTATGTTGATTTGCCAACTTATCCATGCAGTTCTGTCACTTTTTGCTTTATATGGGAAGATACTATTGCACTCACACAAAGTCATGGTTATTTGATCTCCTTGGTGGATTTTATGTGGAAGAGTATAGTTAGGACTTATATTCTGGCTGTCAGGTTGGGCCAGCTGACTAGTTCTGGAGAATGTAATGCAAAGAGAGGTGACATGCTTCACCTCTGGGGTGCCTCCTTCATTTCTCTCTTGCTTTGTCATGATCATCTTGCAGGCCATACGTCCAGATGACATAGCTACAAAGTGGAGGCGGGCCACTTGACCTATATAAGACTTTATACTTTAAGCCATTGGGATTTCAGAGGTTTGTCAGTCATATGAGCTAGGGTTAATCATCCTAAAATAGTTTTGTTTTTATGCTTTTTGCCATAACTTCTATTTCCTATTTTGTTAGTATTTTCCTACTGTATTACATCTTTTTTATTCCTTTTTGTTCAAACTTCATCAATGGGTTCATATTCAACTTTTGTGTTGAACCTTACTTTAAATGTGTATTTTGTGTTGTTGTTAATCCTCACCTGAGGATATTTTTCCATTGATTTTTAGAGAGAGAGAGAGGGAGGGAGGGAGGGAGGGAGGGAGGGAGGGAGGGAGAGAGAGAGAGAGAGAAACATCGATGTGAGAGAGATACATCAATTGGTTGCCTTCTGCAAGACCCTAACTGGGGCTGAAGATCAAACCAGCAATCCAGGTACCTGCCCTTGACCAGAATTGACCCCATGACCCTTTGGTCCGCAGGCTGGTGCTCTAACCACCATGCCAAATCAGTCAGAGCTTAATATGGACTTTTTAAAATGGAATATTGCTTGGTTAAGAATTTATTTAGGTGTTTCTGCTTTCTTTCTTTCTTTTTTTGATTAGTGAATATAATTTTATTATGATTACTAACATCTTTTGTCTTATTCTTTTTTTAAAAATTATTTTTATTAATTTGTTTTTGTTACAGATGTTTTTCCTTTTCCCCCCATTGACACCATCCTCCCCATCCCACCCACCCCTTCCCCAGCTTTGTTGTCTATGTCCCTTGGTTATATGTACATGCACATAAATTCTGTGATTTATCCCCCCCAACACCCCCTCTTCTGGGGTTTGTCAGTCTGTACCATACCTCTATGTCTGGGTCAATTTTGTTCATCAGTTTGTTTAGTTCATTATATTTCACAAATAAGTGATATCATGTGATATTTGTCTTTCTCTTCTTGGCTTGTTTCACTTAGCATAAGACTCTCCAGGTCCCTCCATGTCATCTCAAATGATAAGAGATCATTCTTTCTTATAGCTGCATAGTATTCCATTGTGTACATATACCACAGCTTTTTTATCCACTTATCTACTGATGGACACTTGGGTTGTTTCCAGATCTTAGCAATTGTAAATAGTGCTACTATGAATGTAGGGGTACATATATTCTTTCTGATTGGTGTTTCAGGCTTCTTAGGGTATATTCCTAGAAGTGGGATCACTGGGTCAAATGGCAATTCAATTTTTAATTTTTTGAGGTAACACCATATTGTTTTCCATAGTGGCTGCACCAGTCTGCATTCCCACCAGCAGTGTACTAGAGACCCCTTTTCTCCACACCTTCGCTAACACTGATTTGTTGATGGCAGCCATTTTGACAGGTCTGAAGTGATACCTCATAGTTGTTTTAATTTGCATCTCTGATTATTGAGCATTTTTTCATATGTCTCTTGGCCCTTTGTTTGTCCGTTGTCCTGTTTGGAGAGGTGTCTATTTAGGTCTTCTGCCCATTTTTTGATTGGGTTCTTTTGTCTCCCTTTTGTTGTGTTGTATGAGTACTCTATATATTTTGGAAATTAATCCCTTATCTGATGCATCATTGGCAATTATGGTCTCCCATATGGTGGGTTCCCTTTTCATTTTGATGATTGTTTCTTTTACTATGCAGAAGCTTTTTAGTTTGTTGTAGTCCCATGTGTTCATTTTTTTCTTTGTTTCTGTTGCCTTAGGTGATGTATCAGTGAAAATTCTGCTGCGTATGATGTCTAAAATTTTGTTGCCTATGTTTTATTCTAGAATTTTTATGGATTCACGAGTTACATTTAAGTCTTTTATCCATTTTGAGTTTATTCTTGTGTATGGTGTAAGTTGGTGGTCAGGCTTAATTTTTTGCAAGTAGTTGTCCAATTTTCCCAACACCATTTGTTGAAGAGACTGTCTTTACTCCACTGTATGCTCTTGTCACCTTTGTCAAATATTAATTGAGCATATTGCCTTGGGTTAATTGCTGGGTTCTCTGTTCTGTTCCATTGATCTATCTGCCTGTTCTTGTGCCAGTACCAGGCTGTTTTGATTACAGTGGCTTTGTAGTATAAACTGATATCTGATATTGTGATCCCTGCTACTTTGTTCTTTTTTTTTTTTTCAAGATTGCTGTGGCTATTCGGGGTCTTTTTTGGTTCCATACAAACTTTTGCAGTGTTTGTTCTAGTTCTGTGAAATATGTCATTGGTATTTTGATGGGGATTGCATTGAATCTATAGATTGCTTTGGGTAGTATGCACATTTTAATGATATTAATTCTTCTAATCCATGAACAAGGTATGTGCTTCCACTTTTTTATATCTTCCTCTGTTTCTTTTTTCAATGACCTGTAGTTTTCTGCAAATAAATCTGTTACTTCTTTGGATAAATTTATTCCTAGGTATCTTAATTTTTGTGCTGCTATGGTAAATGGGATTGTTTTTTAGTTTCTCTTACTGTGAGTTCATCATTGGTGTATAGGAATGCCATCGATTTCTTGACGTTAATTTTGTATCCTGCTACTTTGCCAAATTCATTTATTAACTCTAGTAGATTTTTGATGGAGTCTTTAGAGTTTTCCATGTACAATATCATGTCATCTGAAAATAATGACAGTTTTACTTCCTCCTTTGCTATTTGGATCCCTTTTATTTTTTCTTCATGTCTAATTGCTGTGGCTAAGACTTCCAGTACTATGTTGAATTAGAATGGTGAAAGTGGGCATCCCTGTCTTGTTCCTATTCTTAAGGAGAATACTTTTAGATTTTTCCCATTGAGTATGATGTTGGTTGTAAGTTTTTCATATATGGCTTTTATTATGTTGAGATATGATCCCTCTATTCCCACATTGCTGAACGTTTTTAGCAGAAATGGGTGCTGGATTTTGTCAAATGCTTTTTCAGCATCTATTGATATGATCATATGATTTTTATCTTTCATTTTGTTTATGTGGTGTATCAATTTATTGATTTGCAGATATTATACCCTCCTTGCACCCCTGGGATGAATTCCACTTGGTCATGATGAATAATTTTTTGATGTATTTCTGGATCCGATTTGCTAATATTTTGTTAAGGATTTTGGCATCTGTGTTCATCAGGGATATTGGCCTGTAGTTTTCTTTCTTTGTAGTGTCTTTATCCAGTTTTGGAATTAGGATTATGCTGGCCTCATGAAATGAGTTTGAAAGTGTTTTGTCTCTTGGAATTTTTGGAATAGTTTTAGGAAAATGGGTATTAGGTCTTCTTTGAATGTTTGGTAAAACTCCCCCATGAAACCATCTGGGCCTGGGATTTTGTTTGCTGGGAGTTTCTTAATTATACCTTCAATTTTCTTTGTTGTTATTGGTCTGTTCAAGTTTTCTATCTCTTCCTGGTTCAGTTTTGGGAGGCTGTGTGTTTTTAGAAATTTGTCCATATCTCCTAGATTGTCCAACTTGTTGGTGTATAATTGTTCATAGTATCTTTCGATGATCCTTTGTATTTCTGTGGTGTCAGTTGTTACTTCTCTTCTTTCATTTCTAATTTTGTTTATTTGGTTTCTCTCTTTTTGTTTCTTGGTGAGTCTGGCTAAAGGTCCATGAATCTTGTTTATCTTTCCAAAGAACCAGTTTTTTGTTTCATTGATGTTTTGAATTGTTTTCTTAGTCTCCATGTCATTTATTTCTGCTCTATTTCCTTCCTCCTACTAGCTCTGGGTTTTTCTTTTCATTTACTTTCTAGTTCTTTGAGTTGTAGGGTTAGAAAGTCAATTAGGAATTTTTCTCGTTTCTTGAGGTAGGCCTGTAGTGCTATGAACTTCCCTGTCAGGACTGCTTTTGCTGTGTCCCAAAGATTTTGTGTTGTTATGTGTTTGTTTTCATTGGTTTTCAGAAAGTTTTGAATTTCTTTCTTGATCTTGTTAGTAACCCATTCATTATTTAATAGCATGCTATTTAGTCTCCAAGTGTTTTAATGTTTCTGTGTGTTTTTATTGTAATTGTGTTCTAGTTTCATGCCACTGTGATCTAAGAAGTTGCTTGATATGATTTCAATCTTCTTGAATTTGTAGAGACTGCTTTGTGTCATAACATGTGGTCTATTTTTGAGAATGTACTATGTGCGCTTGAGAAGAATGTATATTGTAGAGCTTTGGGATGAAATGTTCTATAAATATCAATGAAGTCCAAGTGATCTAGTTTGTCTTGTAAGGACTCTATGTCCTTGTTAATTTTTTGTCTAGAAGATCTATCCAGTGATGTCAGTGGCGTGTTAAAGTTACCCACTATGATGCTATTGCTATTGATCTCTCTCTTGAAGTCCTCCAGAAGTTTTTTAATATATTTTGGTGCTCCCATATTTGGTGCGTATATGTTTACTAGGGTTATATCCTCTTGTTGGATTGATCCTTTTAATAATATGTAGTGACCTTCTTTGTCTCTTATTATGGCCTTCGTTTTGAAGTCTATCTTGTCAGATATGAGAGTATTTCTATATCAGCTTTTTTAAATTTCATTTCCATTTGCTTGGAAAATTTTTTTTCATCTCTTCATTTTCATCCCACGTGAGTCTTTTGTTGTGAGGTGGGTCTCTTGTAGACAGCATATATATGGGTCGTGTTTTCTTATGCAGTCAGCTACCCTATGTCTTTTGATTGGAGCATTTAAGCCATTTACATTTAAGGTTATTATTGATAGATAGTTATTAATTGCCATTTTACTTTTATGCCTTTGTCCACCACCACCACCCCCCCACCACCTCGTCTCTCTGTTTCTTCTTCTTCTTCTTCCGACAGTCCCTTCAGCACTTCTTGCAGTGCTGGTTTGGTGGTGATAAATTCCTTTGGCTTCTTTTTTTTTTAATCTGTGAAGCTCTTTATTTCTCCTTCAATTTTGAATGATAGCCTTGCTGGATAGAATAGTCTTGGATTCAGTCCCTTGCCTTGCATTACTTTGTACACTTCATGCCACTCCCTTCTGGCTTTCAGTGTTTCTATTGAGAAATCAGCTGACAGTCTAATGGGAGCTCCCTTGTAGGTAATTTTCTATCTCTCTCTTGCTTCCTTTAAGATTCTTTCTTTGTCTTTAATGTTTGCCATTTTTATTATGATGTGTCTAGCTGTGGGTCTTCTGGGGTTCATCGTGCTTGGAACTCTCTGTGTTTCCTGGACTTGTGAGACTTTTTTCTTTACCAGTTTAGGGAAGTTTTCTGTCGATATTTCTTCAACAGGTTCTCTATTCCTTTCTCTGATTCTTCTCCTTCCAGTATCCCTATAATGTGAATGTTGTTACATTTTGTATTGTCCCACAGCTCCCTTAAACTCTCCTATTGCTTTTTAAACTCTTTTTTCATTTGCTGCTCTATTTGGGTGTTTTTCTCTACCTTGTCTTCTAAGTTGCTGATTTGTTCTTCAGCTTCTAATCTACTATTGAACTCTTCTAAGGTACTTTTCATAGCAGCTATGTCATTTTTTATTTCCTCTTGATTTTTATGCATAGCTTGTACCTCTTTATATGTAGCTTGTACCTCTTTTTTAAAGCTGAAGTAAGTCCCAGTGAGCTTTTCATAATTCTTATTAAGTGGCTTGTAGTTCTCACCAAATGTTTGAGCACTCTTAAAATCATTGCTTTGAATTCTTTATCTGAAAGGTTGCTTTCTTCCATTTCCTGTAGTTCCTTTTCTAGTGATTCCTCTTTTTCTTTCCCTTGGGTGTTGTTTCTTTGTCTCCCTATTTTAGCTATCTGGTATCTCTAGACCTGGTGAGGGATGTTTGGATGTGTAGGCAGCTCATTGTTTATCAATTAAGGCTACTGTACCTCCCAGACTGTTCTGTTGCATGTTGCCTCTTGCCTGCTGTGGATCCTGGAGGACTGACTACTGGGGGCCAGTATTGGTATGTCCTGGTAGGTGCTGCTGCTGGATTGAGTGGGCCCCTCTAAAGCTGTGTTCCCTGCTAGTTGCTGGTGCCACCTATAGCTGTATTGCTCAGGCCCTGCTGGAGCTGCACTCCCTGCCCACACCTTGGGTGGCTGGGTCACACAGGCCCATCTGGGGCTCCAGCTCCACAATGCTTTTGTGGGCAGCTGTTTTGCACAGGCCCTGATGGACCCTCAGGTCCTGCTGCTGGTGGCTGGGATGTGCTGCTGCCCAGTGGGGCTCAGCTCCTGCTCAGCCTTGCTGTAGTTTTAGGGAATGGTTCTCTGCTACTGGTCTGTGCTTCTATTGCCTGGGGATGGATGTTGCTCCTTATCCTCTGTTGCTGGGGGTATATCTCGATTCTGATTGGGCTGCTACTGTAGGGGATGTGCATCCATTGATGGGTCTTGCCTACCACACTTACTATCATGGTGTTTTCTAAATAGTGATTCTTCTATTTCCATCATTTTTTTACTTTTGTTAATTGAACTATACTATAAAGAAGAGCTATCCCTTATCTATACTTATTTATTGAATTTTTAAATTCTTATTGTTATGTACTCATTTTTTTCCCCTCTATGGGTTATAATCCATTACTGTCATTATATTATTGCTCAAAATCATCTCAGATTTGCTATTGGGAGTTTCTTCAAGTTGGCTGGTGTGTGCTTTGGATATGCCCCCATCATTTTTTGAGCATGTCTTTACTTTTTTACGCCACAAGATGTTCCAGGCTCACCTTATACTGTTCCTGCCCAACCCTGAAATCTGCCATTTCTCCAAGGAGTTCTGGTTCCTTTTATTGGTAACCAGATTCTGAAACCAAGATAGTTGCTAGGTTTACTTTTCCCTACAGTGGTGTCATTGCTTCTCACTCATCTTAGTAGACATCACTGGGAAATCATTCCATATCCATTCATAGAATCTTTCTCTTTCTTCTTACAGCTGCACAGTGTTCCCTTGTGTGGATATACCACAGATCCTATAACTATTCTCCTACATGTGGGTATTTAGGCTGTTTCTAGTATATTGTAGTTACAAACCATGCTGCAATGAATAACCTTGGGTATATGTATTTTTGTATTGTTGAAGTCCTGTCTTCAGGGTGAATTCCTGAAAGTGGAATTGCTACATCAAAAGGTGAGTGCATATGTAATTAGTTAGATATTGACAACAACTAAAGGGTTGCAGCAATTTTCAGTTTCCATTTGGCTCCAGTGGTTAAGAGTTATTGCTTCATGTTTCACCATAGAATGTGTACTCTTATTTTTTTATTTTCACTAATCTGATAGATGAGAATAGATAGCCCATCGTTGTTTTAATTTGCATTTATTTAGTTATGAGTGAGTTTAAAATCTTATGTTAGGGGCTATATTTATATCTTTCTTTTAGTAAATTGTCTGTTATGTCTTTTTCCCTATTTTTCTATTGGTGTTTTGGTATTTTGTCCCTCAATTTTTAAGAATTCTTTATATATTAGTGGTATTATTTCTCTGTGATATCTGCTGCAAATATTGTAAATGTTTTCTCACAGTTTGCCAGTTATCTTTTGACTTTGCTTACATTTTGATCTTTTTCATAAATAACTTAAAATATTTTTAAAAATAAGGTGTTTATATTTATAAACAAATGTTATAGAAAAAATTATTAATCTTATTTTATTTTTTTTAACCTCTGGATTTGGGGTCACATTTAGAATGCTTCTCCCTGTACTGATGTTAGAGCTAAAGTCCTGTATTTTCTTTCAATACCTGTAGGGTTCCATTGTCTATTTTAAGTCCCTAACACATTTGGAATTTATTCTTCTCTATTGTGTGAGGCATGGACTTATTTTTATTTTGTTCCAAATGGCTACCCAAATTCCTGAGCACTATTTATTCAAAAGTCTATCTTTGACCTAATTATTATTTGAGATGCCACTTTTCATCATATTCTAAAATTCCACATGTACATGGATATATTCCTGGAAATGTATTTGTCTACTCATGGGCCATGCCACACTGTTTCAGTTATAGAGGCTTTATATTATATTTTAATTTCTGACTGACAGAGATAGTTCCTCTTATAATTGCAATTTTTCTGTGTTTTATTTTTAATGTGTTTTCCTGGCTACCCAATGCATGCCCTCCCCCCTCCTCCCTTATATGAACTTTAGTTGCAACTTGTCTAAATTCTTTAAAATGCTTGTTGAAATTTTACTGAACTTGCATTAAATTTTTTAATTAACTAAGGGAGAACTGACAATTTTTATGATGTTGAGTCATCCTATCTAAGAATAGATTCCTTTTATTTGTTTAAGTTTACTTTCATATCTTCCAAGTATATTTAGAAGTTTTGCTTATATAGATTTTATACATTTCTTGCTAAGCTTTTTGTAAAGATGTAATCTTTTGTTATATCAATTTTTTTCTACCATTATTTTTTAACTGTTTATTATGTATGTAGAAGCTGTTGATTTGTATATTAACATGCATTTTTTTCTTATTGAGGTATAATTGACATATAACATCATGTTACTTTCAGGTATACAATGTAATGATAAATATTTTTATATATTGCAATTTATCACCACAATAAATTTAGTTAATATCCTTTACCACACATAGTTACACAATTTTTTCCTGGTGATGAGAACTTTTAAGATCTACTCTCTCAGCAAATTTCAAATATACAATACAGTATTGTTAACTATAGTCACCATGCTGTATGTTACATCCCATGACTTATTTATTTTATAACTGAAAATGTGTATCTTTTGACCCCTTTCACTCATTCTGCCCACATCCACTTCCTGCCTCTGGCAAACTCAATCTGTTCTCTGTATGTATGAGTTCAGTTGTTTATTTGTTGTTATTTTTATATTGTACATATAAGTGAGATTATATAAGTGAGAATTTGTCTTTCTCTGTATGACTTATTTCACTTAGTATAATGCCTTCAAAGTCCATAGATAATCACAAATGGAAATATTTTATTCACTTTTATGGCTAAATAATATTTCCTTGTGTGTGTGTGTGTATATATATGTGTGCATTTTCTTTATCCATTCCTCCATCAATGGACACTTAGGTTGTTTCCATGTTTTGACTATTGTAAACAATGCTGCAGTAAATATGGGATACATAATATATTTTTGAATTAGTACTTTTGTTTTAATATGCATTTTTAATTTAATACACGGTAACTCTCATTCATTACCTTCACTTTGCTCCTGAACAATGTAGAAACTTAAAGTTTAATCTCTCCACTCACACCATCCATTTCATTTTTCTTCAGTAGTTAAGTTTCTCCTTGATTTCTTCTCACATTTTTACTATTTCAGGTTTGCCAGTATCTTTGCTTATTATTACTTTTTGAAGTCTTTTTTTTTTTTCATTCTAAGTTTGCTTTCTTTCTTTCTGAATTATTTTTTAGTAGATCTTTTAAAAAGGATCTGTGTATGGTAAACTATCTCAGTACTTATCTGAATCTGCCATTATTTAACATTCATTCTTCAATGGTGGTTTAGCTGGTTGGTATATTCCATTGTTTTCCAGCATCTGCTTTACCTGGTAGGAAGTCTTCAATCACCTAATTGCTGTTGCTTGTTAGTTTTTCTTTTTGTCTCTGCTGGCTTTTTAAAGGTGTCTCTGCTTATAATGTATTGCTTTATTATTGTATGTGTAGGTATTCATTTGCTTTAATTTATTCTTCTCAGGATTTTGTATGTTACTACAGTATGAGGATTTATATCTTCAATTCTGGGAAAGTCTTCAGTATTATTTCTTTGAATATTGACTCTTTTGGAACTCTAATGTATATCTTCCAGGTATGTTAACTCTTTCATATTTTCTATCTCTTTGTTGCATTCTGCACAGTTTCCTTATATCTATTTTTATATTTCACTTAATCTTTCATTTGTTTTGTCTAGTTTTTATGTTCAAACTTTTCCACTGATATTTTTTACTGACTGTATTTTTATTTCCAGATTCCATATTTGATTCTTTTTCAATTTTTTTCATACTGCCCCATTTTTGCCATAAAATTCTTATTCCTACTGTTAACTTTGAACCAGGGTCAGATCAACAGTTTGTGAAATCTGAAGCTTATACACTTTGGAAGGTCTCTCGTTAAGAAAAATAATATGTAATTGCAAATACAAAATTAAATACAATAGTGAATATTTATTTGGAATGAGAACAGAAATCACAAAATTATAGATTTAAAAAACCTGATAAATACCACCAAATATAACACAAATTTTAGAAAAACAACAATATACTTTTATTAACTACCTGATGCATCACCCTAGTTGACCTACTGCACATATGACAGGTTTATAACAGTCTCTTAAGGGTGAGAAGAGAAAGATAACTCAGTCTTTTCTCTAGCAAATATTTGATAAAAATTTACCTTTATTATTTGTGGTTTATAAAAGTTAGTTTTCAGCTCTCTTACATGGCTTTTGTCAATATCATACATTGTAAGAATTGCTGTTAAATTTGGAAAAACCTCTAATTTCTTTCATATATGATTTGGAAGAATTTCCTAGATATAAGCTTCTGGCTCTATACACTTTAATTTTTTCCTTTCCTATATATTTGTGGCGCCGGGTACTGTAGAAGAAGTTTATACTGGGAATGGTCCTGGCCCTGTGTCTTCATGTCACTACATGGAAATGACTATAAACCATGTAAATATGTCCCACTAAATGTATCTTCAACTTTCTCCCAGTCCCAGAGTTTCCCATTGCCATTCCAGTGCCTTCAAACAGTGATAGAAGTGGGACAGAGGAAGAAGAGAGAGACGAGGCTCTTAACTATGGAAGGTTACATGATCTATTATAAATTTTATAAAAACCTATTTGAGTATATTACTAGCGTCCCATGGGCCTTGGGAAGGGCCTGTGCCCGTGAGGAGAGGCCCCGAGCTTTAGCTTCATTAGCGTCACAGTAAATCTGCCTCTGCTTTGAACGTCTTAATTATAATGATTTTAAAGCCTCTTTCTAGTTGCTTTATTCTTTCTAGGCTCAGTGGTGGCCTCAGCTGACTCTTTCCATTCTGGGGCTTTGCTTTGCAATATCTGTAGTCTTAGATTATGAAGTCAACCTCCGTGGGGTTTTCTTCATCTGTGGGAGGCCCTGAGTCATGGTGACTTGGTGTTGTCTTTGCCAGGGCTCCTGGGTCCCAGTCCAGGTCCCAGTCCGTGTTTATGTTACTTTCTCAGGTAGGGTGGAGGGTCACATCATATGCACCATACGATGTAAATGCGTCAATTTAGACTGGAGGTTCCAACTCCTGGCAGGTGACTGACTTTTTTTTTTTTTATCCTCTCCCGAGGACATTTTCCCATTTTTTGTTCAGATAGGGCGGAAGGGAAAGAGAGGAAGAGAAAGAGAGAGAAAAACATCGAGGTGAAAGGGACACATCGAGTGGCTGCCACCGGCATGACCCAACCAGGACCGGAGACAAACTGCGACCGAGATACATACCCTTAGAGGGAACTGAACCCGGGTCTCTCTGGACCGCAGGCCAACGCTCTAACCACTGATCCAAACCGGCCAGGGCAGCTGACTGACTCTTTTCACCCTTGTCTGGTAGATGTCAAACTTCCTTTCTGCTTCACTGAACCATGGCTGAAGCTCTTCTGGACCCTGTTTCAAGTCTGAAGCAGCCCTACATGGGTCCTGGCAGTTTTAACCTTTCAAGGGCATGAAGCCATTGGTCTCTCTGCCCTCCTTGCACACATCAGAAATCTGTCCCCCAGCTATTAGGACTGACATCTAGATCCAAGAACCATGGTCCATTTAGTTTCAGGTCTTGCTCACCACACTGACTTTCAGTTTTCTCTTTATTTTCGTCACCTACCTTGGTTTCAAGCTCCATTATGTACCCAACATTGGTTAGATTTTATCTGACACATCCATGTATTTGGAAACGGAGAATGATCATTTGAGTAAATCCAGACAAGTCAGCTGCAACTCATTCATTAGTTCAACACTATATTGTTGAGACAATATATATATATATCTGGCATTTTCTAGAGAACTATCTATGCATCAGTATATAATTCATACTCCCTGCCCTTGTGGAGTTTACTTTCTAGAAAATTGAAATCAGCTCTTTTCTGACAGGGACTCTTCTTGCCCTGCAGAGGGCGCATGGGGGCCAACTTCCCTCTCTCCTCTTCGCTGGATGTGTCTGAGGTTACAATGCTGTGACTATGAGCACAGGCTTTGCGTGTGAGGACACATTGAAACCCAACTCAAGGTCTTGCCTGTCGTCTTAGTATGTCCAGACCTTTCTACCACCATCAATCCCTTTTATTTTGAAGGGATTTGTCTATCATATGCGTTGAAATAATAAGCTCCACAACATAATCCTTTACTAATTACCTGAAAATATTTTTTCTTGTTATTCACTTACATACAGAAAAATCCACCCTAAGCGATGTGATAAACTATACAGTCATGCAGCCACCACCAGAATCATGACACAGAATTGTTCCACTGTCCCCAAATATTCTCTTATGTCCTTGGTAGTCTCGCTCTCCTCCTCCCACAGCCGTGATCTGTTCTTAGTTCCTCTAGCGCGATCTTCTCAAGAATATCATGTAAATGGACTCATACAAGATGTAGCCTTTAATGTCTATTTTCTTTCACTTAGCATAGTGTAAGTGTATTTAAGATGCGTCTGCATTGTTCCTTTTCTTAATCAGAACTTCTTGCTTGTAAAAGCTAGTGATGGTCAATAAGGATTGACTAATATGTACTTGTTGTTGCTAAGATGAAATAAATAAGTAAATAAATCAAATAAATAAATTAGATGGTCATATCTAATATGCACCACATGATAGGTTTCTAGGGTAAAAAATAATTGTAAGACTTCTGATTTTAAAAATATTAAAATGGGAACAAATGTGCTGCTCGGGGGTTAGGAAATACTGTAACCACAGGCCAACCCGAGGAATACGGCCATGTTTTAGAAAATGTGGAAAGCCTGGTAGGTGGTAAATATAAAAATTTTAAAGCTGTGTTAAAATACTACCACTAGCAGGTGCTCAACAAATATTTGTTGCATGTGTGAAGGATGGACTGAGGGAGCCTCACTGAACCGTAGGGGCTTCCTGAGTGTGCAGAATCCTAGGTTGGTGATTACTTGCCCAAAAGACCATCTGTGTTTGATCCCATACCTCCTGGCAGCGACCTCAGTTCTCTCCTCCTGAAGTAGCAAGGGCTTTGGCATGTTCTCAACCGGGTGGGCTTGGGAGGCAACACAAAACAGCAGCCAGTTAGCACACTGCAGTCACCGTCCATGTCTTCCCAGGAGCTTGTTTGGGGTCCGCCTGCCAGCGGCACACCTGCTCCAGCTCGCCCAGTCACAGGGCCCTTAAGTGAGTCCCATGCAGGAGGCAGCCATGCACCTGTTAGGCAAGTAAATGTGTTTATGGCATGAGTGGAATTTCACCTTCAGATGCATGCTCAGAGCTGCCATCACAGGTGACAGGAGGCGACTGCACCTCTGGGGCAGGGATGGATCCCTGTGGCTGACAGAGGTGGTCTCTTCCCACACCTGTGTGCGTCATATTCAAGCCCGGAGGATATAAAACACATGCTAAATGCAATCACTGCCTCGAAGAGCCTACTGCATTTTGGAGGCAGAGTGCCACCTGGCAGGAGGTCCTTGTTGCATGCTTGCTGGGGGAATGGCACGGTGCCCCCCTTTCAGGCAGGAAGGATGGGTGTACAGAGTATCAGTGTTGGAAAGACTGTAAGGATCATCCAGTCAAGCCAACCAGGTGACCACTGTTGCTTGGACAGTTGTCTCTGCCTCCCCTCTGCTGTGTCACGAGCGACAGCTGAAGTCAGGCACTTCACCGGTTGGGTCTCCCCTGGGCATTTCCAGACATCCTAGCTCAGAAGCATGGAGGAACTTGCCCAGCTAGCAGCAGCTCCTGGTGCACTAACTGGGCGCAGGAGTGCGAAGCCCTGGTTTTGTCTGGTGGTTCTGAGAGCTCGGCTGTGACCAGCTTCCTGATGGACAAGGAACATATCCTTGGGTGATTTGTTTTTAATCCTCACCCAAGGATATTTTCCCGTTCATCTTCAGATAGAGTGGGAGGGGAAAGAGAGAGAGAGGGAGACATCGATTGGTTGCCTCCTGCACAACCCCAGCTAGGGCCAGGGACTGAACTGCAACTGAGGTACATGCCCTTGACTGGAATTGAACCCGAGACTCTTTGGTCTGGGGGCTGATGCTCTAACTGCTGAGCCAAACTGGTCAGGGCAAGGGTTTGATTTTAAAGTGCAGTTTTGTTTTTTGTTTTTGTTTGGTTGTTTTATTTTTATGGGCAAATGGTGTTTCCATAAAGAAACTTTTCTAAGTTTCTCTTTTTTCACTTTGTTTTTATATAGGACTGAATTTTATTTATTAGAATCCTGAAACATAAATGAGTAATGGTTACTAAGATTTGGTAACTAAAACTAAAACTGCTAGTTTACATAAACTTCTCCTACTTTGGAATGTTCAGATTAAAATTATTTTCTTTTTTTTTTTAATCCTCACCCAAGGACATTTTTCCATTTTTTGCACAGATAGAGTGGGAGGGAGAGAGAGGAAGAGAGAGAGAGAGGGAAACATCGGTGTGAAAGGGACACATCGAGTGGTCGCCACCCGCACGACCAACCAGGGCTGGGGACAAACTGCAAACCGAGGTACATGCCCTTAGCGGGAACCGAACCCAGGTCTCTCTGGACCGCAGGTGGATGCTCTAACCGCTGAGCCAAACCAGCCAGGGCTAAAATTATTTTCTATAATTTTTGTGAACCCGTAAATTAGGAAATTCACTCATACATAATCAAGAGGTAACCTCACATACTAGCCTGTACGCAGAGCAGAAGCATCTTTTGGAATTAAGACAGTTGAAACCCACAGTCCAAAAAGAGCTCATCCGTGCTTTAGATTAGAAATCTTAGCCAAGGAGCTCGGTAAATAGTGATCAAAAACACAAATGGTTTTCGACGACAGAAATTCGTAATATAGCTTAAGTACACACTGAATGTCGTATTAAAATGTCTTGGCTTATTAAATGCCATATTTAAGGTTGCTTTCCAAACACAGTTTTTATTTATTTATTTTTATTTTCCTTTCATCCTCACCAGAGGACATTTTTTTGCATTTATCTTAAGATAGAGAGGAGGGAGGGAGGAAGGGTGAGAGGGAGAGAGAGAGAGAGAGAGAGAGAGAGAGAGAACACATCAATGTGAGAGAGACACATCGACTGGCTGCCACCCACACAACCCCAACCAGGGCCGGGAACAAACCACAACCAAGGTAGGTGCCCTTAGCGGGAACTGAACCCCGTCTCTCCGGTCCGTGAGCTGATGCTCTAACCGGCCAGGGCCCAAACACAGTTTTTTTTTTTTAATTTTTAATTTTTATTCCTCACCCGAGGACATTTTTCCATTTTTTTGTACAGATAGAGTGGGAGGGAGAGAGAGAGAGAGAAACATCGATGTGAAGGGACACATCGAGTGGCCGCCACCCGCACAACCAACCAGGGCCAGGGACAAACTGCAACCGAGGTACGTGCCCTTAGCGGGAACTGAACCCGGGTCTCTCCAGACCGCAGGCCGATGCTCTAACCGCTGAGCCAAACTGGCCAGGGCCCAAACACAGTTTTAATAATGACTGTAAGTGGCTGCAGTGGGGTTTGTGCCCCCCTTAAAGGAGAAAACTGCTCGCACGGTTAGTCACAAAGCCTGCAGACTGCACTTCTGGGGGTGGCGAAGACGTGAATAGCCGCGGAAATCCGGACTTGCAGCAGCTGCAAGGGCAGGAGAGACGTGTGTAAATGCTGACACCGGTCACGAAACTGATATTTTATTTAGGTGTCCTTGCAGCACAGAGGTCTCGGAAATCATGTTTATGGTCTTCGTGCAGTGGAAATACAAGCCGTGGTGGATATTTTGGCAGGTAGTGCCCGATGTAGTTGTAATAATTCACAGCACTGCTCCAGGGTTTCCATGTTGCTTCAGGCAAAAACCTGTATTATAAATTATATCACACAAAGCTGAATTTGACCTACCAGTTGATGCATAATAAACTGACTTAATTCTGAATATTAACTACACATTGTGGCCTAAAGGTTTTATGCTCTCTAAATGTAACAATAAATTATACAAAAATCTTACTCTTGGGTGAAGCCTAAATATAAATAAATCCCCAATCTTAATACTATGCCAAAAGACCGGTTACTATAGATACCAGAGAGAATATATTAATCTTAAATATTATTGCTGAATAAAATAACTTTAGAATATCACTAAGTACTTGAAGTAATTATAGAAACTTTGGGGAGAAGATTCCATATTTAATAAACCACTTTCCCATTTGCCCCATTTCTTGAGTGGAAAACTAGACGAGAACACCTTGTCTCCCCCGTGATCACTGAGTAGAATGATTTGTGGTTTTAAATTCTCCCCAGTCCCAAGCATAGAATTTAGTTCATATACGTGCTCAGCAATGGTCAGAATGGATGAGTTAGGAGTGTTTGGAAATATCACATTGATCAAAACGGTGTTGGATTTGAAGAAAGGACATGCCTGGATTTAGGTATTTTGTTTTACAAATGACTTCCTCACATAATTGTGGTTTGTGAGTAGTTGAGAGCCATGTCGGGGAAGTATTTTGAAATGTGCTATTTCTAGCAGAGGGGTCACATACAGGCAGGAAACCATCAACCCCAGCAGCAGGGGTGGGCTGTTTCTTGCCTTGCTTGTAGGCTGTGACTCCATCCTTCCCTGGTCACCGTCGATTGTACCTGGTAGAAAATGATCTTCTCTTTGGAGAATTGGAGCTGCGAGAGCCAGAGCTGGAGAGTTAGTTCGTAATTATCCCTACTCTGGAAGTTCCTTCTCGGGCCTGACTGCCGGTCCTGCCCCCGGTTTTTGTAAGCTGTCCTTGAATCCTGATAATACACCCCCTTTTCCTCAAGTTCCACGGAGTGCGAGTCTATTTCTGGCAACCGAACAACCGAGACACATTTGTACGAGTCCCTTTATTCACTGCTAGAGCACCTACCATCCCAGATTCAGGTATTTTGGGTTTAATATTGAGAGGATAAAACACAAAACTACAAAACTAACTATAATATGAGTCCAAAGTGCTAACACATATAAAAATATAAGTTGTGGCTTGAATGAAATAGCAGGGAGAAATACTATCTGCTCAAGGATGCGGGCAGATTAGGAACGTCCTGATGGACAAAGGGCCATCCATGTAGCCCTTCTTCCAACACGTGCTGCCTTCACCACAACACACGCTCTCCATGACCTCTGCAGACTCTAATACTTCCTGACTGCTGGCTTTGCCCTGTCTGCCCTCCACACTGCTACCAGAGTTATCAGGTAACATCAAACATGTAGTATCAGACATTGGTCCTGCATGACCCTTAAAAGGCCCCTACACCTTTGGGTTCAAGTCCAGACTCCTACATTGGCAGAGCCAACACACTAATTTCCAAATTCCCTTCCAGGCTCATGTACTACTTCTGCTGCACACACGGGGCTCCAGCCACCTTGAACCTGTCCCGGTTCTTGATCACATTCTGTACTTGCCGCGGTGCCTCGGCATGTAGCCTTCTGTCATCTTTCCTGGAAACCACTGCTCAATTTCAGTCTCAGCTGAAGTGCCACCACCTCTCTGAGCCTTCCCATGACCCTTTCCAATGGTAGAATTAAAATTTTACAGTCTGTTGGTGTCTATATGGTGCATTCTATATATTAACACAGTATATTGCAGTTTATTGTTTATGCGTCTGTCTTACCTTCTCTTAGGAGGGAACTGGAAAGCAGGACAGGATGCACTCAGCTTTGCATTCCAGTGAACAAATGGAAAGAGCTTATGGAAAGGGCTCAGTGAAATGGTCATTTAATTGGATGGGGCCGAGATTTAAATTGGTCCTGGGACAATGGCTGAGATATTGAAAGGTGGGCATGGGACAGAGCCTTTAAGGACCAGGGAACAAGAGCCTGAACCAGAAGGGAGCAGGAAAGCTCAGAGCAGATCCAGGCAGAACATGTCATCGGCTTGTCTGGAACAAAACGGGGAGATAATGAAGATAAAGAAGTTAATGTTGGGAAAATCAATTGGGACCCTGTTGTGGAGGATTTTAATTTTTAAAATGTGAGCTTAATTTTGTAGGCATCAGGGAGCCGTATCCATTGAGCATCATCGTGGTGTGATCAAAACTGCCTTTTAAGGAGAGAAGACAGGCAGGGAGCAGAGACCTGGACTGGAGAGCCCGGTGACCCTCGCCATGCCCCAAGGAGGAAGGTCAGTCACCATCTCCCATTGTTTCCATCTTAGCTATTTCATTATATTTTACTATCCTCTTTTCTGACAAATGAACAAGAGTCACCCACTATGGCAGCCTCCTTTCCCTTCATCTCCGGTGTCGCGAGGATCTTTTGGGCTTTAAAGCATCTGATAGACAAGAACAAGGGCACATCATCCCCATCCAGATGATGGCCCTGACTTTCATTTTTAGTAACGCTGGCGAGATAGAAGTGGTTTGATATGGAGACGTGTCTGACCTGTTCTATTTTTGCCATGCTTTCACGCAGCTTAACGAGAACACGGGGTTCCTGCTTCGACGAGGGAATTGGAAGGTTTCACTTGCCCTCCGTGGCATTGATTTCCCTCGTGGCTCCCCGAACTCAGCAAAATTCAGAGACCGTGACCTCCACGTCTCAGCTGCCTTCTATAACAAATATCACTTCCTCCTTGAAGCCTTCTGGGATTCTTTGTCCTCCACCCCCACATCTGATGTGACCCCACCCTACGGTATTACCTTTTTCGACCTGAAATTATGATTATTTTGAAAATGGCTTTCTGGGCCTACTAGGCTGAAATTTTCTGGAGAGCAGAATCAGGTCTTACTCACCTGATAGCCCTCTCCTCTGTCCTGTTTCATCGGGACCCATGTGTCTAACCCATAAGCAGGTACCGATACTTTCATTTGAAGAGCACTTAATATTTTGTGTGCATTTTCTATATATCAGGAAAGGATCTTTATCATCCATACTTCCATTTTTCAGATGAGAAAATCAAGTATTTGACTGATATACCTAAGGTTACCTGAAATGGCAAAGCAGAGACCAAAATCCCTGTTTTTTGCTTTCAAATTCTTTAATCATCTTCCTACAGCACCCTCCTACCTCATGCTGTCTGATGAATGGATTTCAGTTAGGATTGTTTTTAATCACATAGAATGTTGGTGAGGAAGGACCCGGCGAGGCGCCGTGGCACTCCGGACATCCCGCGACAAGCAGGTCGTGAGGGAGGCTTCCTTGATCTGGCTGAGATCGTTAAAATTCAGCCATTAATCATAACAGCTGCATTCTGGCTTCAAGTGATCAGAGACTAATGATTTCGACATTCTGAATTTTAGAAATTCCTGTTAATTGTCCTTAAAAAAAAAAAGGGCAAGAATGAATAATCTTGACTTCATTTGTGAGAAAAAGAGTCAATCTCTCTAATTCACGTTCCTTGTTCCCTTTCAAAATCACTTAATCTAAAGTGAGGTTGTTTCTGGGCCCTTGTTTCCCTGGGTCTGACTTTTATTTTATGTATGTATGTATGTATGTATATATGTATGTATAAATGTTACAGATGTTTCTCCTTTTTCTCCCATTGACACCCTCCTTCCAACCTCTCCCCCAACCAGAATTATTATCTATGTCCTTGTTTGCATATACATGTGTATAAGTTCTGTGGTTTATCTCTCCCCCTCCACATCCAACTCTTCAGAGGTTTGTCAGTCTGCACCCCACTTCCATGTCTCTGGGTCTATTTTATTCCTCAGCTTATTTTGATTATTATATTCCACAAATAAATGAGATCATGTGATATTTGTCTTTCTCTGATTAGCTTGTTTTGCTTAGTATAATACATTCCAAGTCCCTCCATGTCGCCTCAAAGGATAAGAGATCTTTCTTTCTTACAGCTGCATAGTACTCCATTGTGTATATGTACCACAGCTTTTTTATCCACTCATCTGTTGATGGACAGTGGGGCTGTTTCCAGATCTTAGCTATTGTAAATAGTGCTGCTTGAACATAGGGGTGCAAATATTCTTTCTGATTGGTGTTTCAGGCTTCTTAGGATATATTCTTAGGGGATCACTAGATCAAATGGCAGTTCAATTTTTAATTTTTGAGATAACACCATAGTGTTTTCCATAGTAACTGCACCCTTCCGCATTCCCACCAGCAGTGTACTAGAGTCCCCTTTTCTCCACACCTTTGCCAACACTTTTTGTTTGATGACTTGTTGATGGTGGCCATTCTGGTGGGTGTGAGGTGATACCTCATAGCTGTTTTGATTTGCATCTCTCTGATGATTACTTACGTTGAGTATTTTTTCATATTTCTCTTGGCCCTTTGTTTGTCCTATTTGGAGAGGCGTCTATTTAGGTCCTCTGCCCATTTTTTGATTGGGTTCTTTGTCTTCCTTTTGTTGAGTTGTATGAGTACTCTATATGTTTTGGAAATTAGCCCCTTATCTTGATGTATAGTTGGCAATTATGCTCTCCCATATAGTAGGTTCCCTTTCCCTTTTGATGGTTATTTTTGTTGTTGTTGTTATTCAGAAGCTTTTTAGTTTGACATAATCCCATGTGTTCCTTTGTTTCTATTGCCTTAGGCATTGTATCAGTGAAAATTCTGCTGTGTGTGATTTCTGAAATTTTGTTGCCTGCGTTTTCTTCTAGAATTTTAATGGATTAATGGGTCACATTTAAGTATTTTTTTTCATTTTGAGTTAATTCTTGTGTATGGTGTAAGTTGGTGGTCTAGTTTCTTTCTTTCTTTCTTTCTTTCTTTCTTTCTTTCTTTCTTTCTTTCTTTCTTTCTTTCTTTCTTTCTTTCATGTAGCTGTACAATTTTTCCAACACCATTTATTGAAGAGGCTGTCTTTATTACACTTTTGTGCTCTTGCCACCTTGTCAAATATTAATAGAGCATAATGACTTGGGTCAATTTCTGGGTTCTCTGTTCTGTTCTATTGATCTATCTTCCTGTTCTTGTGCCAGTACCAGGCTGTTTTGATTATTATGGCTTTGTAGTACAACCTGATATTCGATATTGTGATCCCTCCTACTTTGTTCTTCTTTTTCAAAATTGCAGTAGCTATTCGGGGTCTTTTTTGGTTCCATATAAACTTTTGGATTATTTGTTCTAGTTCTGTGAAACATGTCACTGGTATTTTGATGGAGATTACATTGAATCTATAGATTGCTTTGGGTTTTATGGACATTTTAATGATGTTAATTCTTCCAATCCATGAACAAAGTATATGCTTCCACTTTTTAATATCTTCCTCTATTTCTTTTTTCAGTGACCTGTAGTTTTCTGTGAATAGGTCCTTTTCTTCTTTGGTTAAGTTTATTCCTAAGTATCTTAACTTTTTGCCGCAGTGGTAAATGAGGTTGCTTTTTTAGTTTCTCTTTCATTTAGCTCATTGTTGGTGTATAAGAATGCCATCGATTTCTTGACGGTAGTTTTGTATTCTGTTACTTTGCCAAATTCATTTATTAAATCTAATAGATTTTTGATGGAGTCTTTATGGTTTTCTATGTATAGTATCATGTCATCTGCAAATAATAACAATTTCACGTCCTCCTTTCCAATTTGGATTCCTTTTATGTTTTCTTCATGTTTAATAACGGTGGCTAAGCCTTCTAGTACTATGTTAAATAAGAGTGGTGAGAGTGGGCATCTCTGTCTGGTTCCTCTTCTTAAGGGAAATGCTTATAGTTTGTGCCCATTGAGTATGATGTTGGCTGTAGGTCTTTCATATATTGCCTTTATTATGTCAAGATATGATCCCTTTATTTGCACAATGCTGAGCATTTTTATAAAAAATGGGTGCTGGATTTTGTTGAATGCTTTTTCAGCATCTATTGATATGATAATATGGTTGTTATCTTTTATTTTGTTTATGTGGTGTATCACATTTATTGAGGTGTATCACATTTATTGATTTGCAGATATTGTACCATCTTTGTATCTGTAGGATGAATCCCACTTGGTGATGATGAATAAGTTTTTTGATATATTGCTGGATCCAATTTGCTAATACTTTCTTAAGGATTTTGGCATCTGTGTTCATCAAGGATATGGGCCTGTAGTTTTCTTTCTTTGTAGTGTCTTTATCTGGTTTTGGGATTAGGATTATGCTGTCCTCATAAAATGAGTTTGGAAGTGTTCTGTCTTTTTGGATTTTTTGGAATAGTTTTAGGAGAATGGGTATTAGATCTTCTGTGAATGTTCAGCAAAACTCCCCCATGAAGCCGTCCAGGCCTGGGCTTTTGTTTGCTGGGAATTTCTTGATTACATCTTCAATTTCCTTTGTTGTTATTGGTCTATTCAAGTTTTTTATCTCTTTCTTGTTCAGTTTTGGGAGACTGTGTGTTTCTAGAAATTTGTCCATTTTGCCTAGATTATCCAATTTATTGCTGTATGATTGTTCATAGTATATTTTAATAATCCTTTGTATTTCTGCAGTGTCAGTTATTACTTCTCTTTCATTTCTAATTTTGTTTATTAGGTTTCTCTCTTTTTGTTTCTTGGTGAGTCTGGCTAAGGGTCCATAAATCTTGTTTATCTTTTCAAAGAACCAGCTCTTTGTTTCATTGATCATTTGAATTGTTTTTTCAGTTTCTATGTCGTTTATTTCTGCTCTGGCTTTCACTATTTCTTTCCTTCTACTTTCTCTGGGTTTTTCTTTTTGTTTACTTTCTAGTTCTTTGAGTTGTAGGGTTATAAAGTCAATTAGAAATTTTTCTTGTTTTATGAGGTAGGCCTGTAGTGCTATGAACTTCCCTCCCAGGACTGCTTTTGCTGTGTCCCATCGATTTTGTGTTGTGTGTTCATTTTCATTGGTTTCCAGAAAGTTTTGAATTTCTTCCTTAATCTCCTTGGTAACTCATGTGTTGTTTAATAACATGCTATTTAGCCTCCATGTGTTTGAATTTTTTTGCATGTTTTTGTTGTAATTGATTTCTAGTTTCATGCCATTGTGATCTGAGAAGATGCTTGATATGATTTCAATCTTCTTGAATTTGTAGAGATTTACTTTGTGTCCTAATATGTGGTCTATCTTTGAGACTATCCTGTGTGCATTTGAGAAGAATGTATATTCTGCAGCTTTGAGGTTAAATGTTCTGTAAATATCAAGTAAGTCCAGCTAATCTAGTTCGTCATTTAAGGACTCTATGTTCCCATTAATTTTTTGTCTAGAAGATCTATCCAGTGGTGTCGGGGGGAGGGGGTGTTAAAATCACCCACTATGATTGTACCGCTATTGATCTCTCCTTTGAAGTCTTCCAGAAGTTTTAAAATATATTTTGGTGCTCCTATGTTTGATACATATATGTTTACCAGGGTTATATCCTCTTGTTGAATTGTTCCTTTCAATATTATGTAGTGACCTTCTTTGTCTCTTCTTATGGCCCTCGTTTTGAAGTCTATCTTATCAGATATGAGTATTGCTTCACCAGCTTTTTTTAAATTTCCATTTGCCTGGAAAATGTTTTTCCATCTCTTCACTTTCATCCTGTGTGAGTCTTTTGTTGTGAGGTAGGTCTCTTGTAGATAGCATATATACGTTTTCTGTAGATAGCATATATATGTCATGTTTTCTTATCCAATCAGCTACCCTATGTCTTTTGATTGTGGCATTTAAGATTATTATTGATAGATACTTATTAGTTGCCATTTTAATTTTATGCCTTTGTTCTTCTCTCTCTCTCTCTCTATTTCTTCTTCCATTTACAGCAGTCCCTTTAGCATTTCTTATAGTGCTGGTCTGGTGGTGGTAAATTTCTTTAGCTTTTTTTGTTGTCTGCGAAGCTCTTTATTTCACCTTCAATTTTGAATGACAGCCTTGTTGGATATAGTAGTCTTGGATTCAGACCTTTGCCTTTCATTACTTTGTACACTTCATGTTGCTCCCTTCTGGCCTGCAGTGTTTCTATTGAGAAATAAGCTGACAATCTAAAGGGAACTCCCTTGTAGGTAACTTCCTGTCTCTCTCTTGCTTCCTTTAAGATTCTTCCTTTGTCTTTAATGTTTGCCATTTTAATTATGATGTGTCTAGCTGTGGGTCTTTTGGAGTTCATCTTGCTTGGGACTCTCTGTGTTTCCTGAACTTGTGTGACATTTTTTGTTGCCAAATTAGGGAAGTTTCCTGTCATTATTTCTTAAAATAGGTTCTCTATTCCTTTCTTCGATTCTTCTCCTTCTGGTACTCCTATGATGTGAATGTGGTTACGCTTTGTATTTTCCCAAAGCTACCTTAAACTTATTTCTTCTTTTTTTTTTTTTTTAATTTTTCCCCCATTTGCTGCTCTATTTGGATGTTTGTTTGTTTATTTATTTATTTATTTATTTATTTATTTAATCCTCATGTGAGGGCATTTTTTTTTTTTTTTTTTTTTGCATATATCTTCAGATAGAGTGGGAGGAAGAGAGGGAGAAGAAAGAGAGAGAAACATCAATGCGAGAGAGACACATCAAGTGGTTGCCACCCACACAACCCCAACCAGGCCCGGGAACAAACTGCAACCAAGGTATGTGCCCTATGCGGGAACCAAAATCGGGCCTCTCTAGTCTGCAGACTGATGCTCTAACCACTGACCCAAACCGGCCAGGGCTTGAGTGTTTTTTTTCTACCTTGTCTTCTAACTCACTGATTCATTCTTTGGCTTCTTCTAATCTACTATTAAATCCTTCTAAGGTGTTTCTCATATCAGCTATTTCATTCTTTATTTCCTCTTGATTTTTATTCATAGCTTCTACCTCTTTTTTTAAGCTGATGCAATTCCCGCTGAGCTCTCTATAATTCTCATTAAGTTGCTTGTAGTTCTCACTGAACTGTTTGCTTTAAATTCTTTATCTGACAAATTGCTTTTTTCCATTTCATGTAGTTCTTTTTCTGGTGATTCCTCCTTTTCTTTTATTTGGGTGTTCTGTGTCTCTTCATTTTAGCTCTGTAGGCAGGTCGGTGTGTATCATATAAGGCTGCTGTGCCTCCCGGACTATTCTCGTGCATGATGCATTTTCCCTGCTGTGGGTCCTGGAGGATTGACTACTGGTGGCTGGTAATGGTCTGTCCTGGTAGACACTGCTGCTGGAGCCATGGCCCTCTGGAGGCACAGTTTGCTGTATCGCTTGGGCCTCACTGGAGGTGTGGGCTCCACCTCTGGTGGCTGGTGAGTTCTGCCGACCCTGCTTAGCCTCTGCTGATGCTGTTGGGAATGGGTCTCAGCTGCTGATCTGTACTGCTGCTGCCTGGGGGTGGATGTCTGCTCCCGAGCCTCTGTTGCTGGGGGTGTGTCTTGGCTCTGATGAGGCTGCTGCTGTGGGGGATGGGGCTGGGCTCTCAGCCACTTGTGCCTTCAGCAGCAGGCACCTTGACAGCGCTGCTAGTGTGCACTGGTCTGTGTTGACACAGTGGGGTCCACTGGTGTGCTCAGGTCACTGGGCCCTAGCTGCTCCCGCTGCCTCCTCCCAGAAAAGACCAGGAATCTTCTACAATGGTGGGGCCTCCCAGTTGCACAGGGAGAAATGCCCTGACGAGCCACTCCCTGAGCTAGCCAGCGGTTCCCTGTTCACAGCGTAGGAAATTTCTTCCCCGAGTTTCTGCACCGCTTGAGGTTGCACGTCCACACTCACGTCCACTCACACTGTCTCTCACAGTGGCTCACACTCTTACAAACTCACCCTCGCTCTGGTCCTGCCTGCCTCCATCATCAGGCAATGAGCTGGGTCTGATTTTTAAAGGCTGTATGTTCTAGGTAGCAGTTTAGTCCTTAGAATCAACAGGGAGGGATGGGCTCTTTGATAACAGGTGCTTCTGGGAGCCAGCTTAGCTTCAGAACACGGTCCAACCAGAAGACCTAAGGCAGGATGTGAGGCTGAAGATGGTAAATGTACAACCCATACTTATGATGTCAGATTACTCTAATGTTGAGGAGACAGTGTAGCTACAAAGATAATATATGAGCCCATATATATGTGTGTATACATACATGGATATACACATGTGTCGGTGTACATCTATATGTGTGGGGGGGTGGGTGTCTGTGTCTATATGTCTATATATACATCATCTCTATATAATCACCCTTTGTCATGCCAACTTAATACTGAAGCTCCTGGGTTGTTCATAATTCCTTTTATTCTCTGCTCATAAATTCACAGAATTTGGTATGAAGGTTTGGAGGTTTTCAAAATGGGTTATTTCTCATCTTAAACTGCTAAGCAAGGTAATCAATCAGTCTTCAGGAAGTCACTAACAATCAGAAAGACAGCCATCCCATGTGGACAGCATTCAACTGCTAATAAGTGAGGAGTTTAATTTCCTTTCTCCTGGGAACATTCCTAAGGTGATTCCATGAGGTTTGTTTTCAATCATTTGCATTTAGATGTTTTATGTGAACCTGCATGTTCGTTTGGTAGGCTGCTGTGACCAGCGGCCACCGGCTGGGTGGCTTCGACAACAGAACGCATTGTCTCACAGACCCGGAGGCCTGAAGGCCAACGTCAGGGGCTGGCAGGGCCGTGCTCCCTTGGAAGGTTCCAGGGCAGGAGCGGTTCCAGGTCTCTCCTGACTCTGGTAGGCCTTGGCCATGACCACACAGCTCCAGTCTTCACATGGCATGCCCCCATTTTGTGTCCAAATTTCCCTTTTTGACGGGACACCAGCACCAGTCATACTGTTTTAGGGCCCACCCTGCTCCAGCACGACTTCATCTTAGCTGGTCACATCTACGATACACGTTTCCAAATACGGTCACATTCAGAGGCACTGGGAATGAGGACTTTGACATGTGACTTTTAAGGAGACACAATAGAACACCCAACAGTCTTCCCTCTACCCCCCCAATTCATGTCCTTCTCACATGCAAAATACATTCACCCCATTCCAATTTTCCCCAAAGTCTTAACCCATGCCAGCATCAAGTCTAAGTCCTAAATGTCATTCAGTCATCATATAAATTGGGTATGGGTGATATTGGGGTATGATTTCATCCTGAGGCAAAATTTGTCTTTATTTGTGAACCTGTGAAAACAGGCAACAAGTTATCTGCTTTTAGAATTCAGCGATCGGAGTGGCACAGGATGGATAGTCCACTCCAAGAGGGAGAAATCAGAGAGCACACTGGGCTCACGGGTCCCAAGCAAGTCTGAAAGGCAGCGGTGTGCAGACATTGTATCTAAGGTTTCAGAAGAACCTCTTTATCTGAATGTTCTGGGCAGGGCAGGGCAGCAGCCTCCCCGCTTAGCCCTAGGCAGCAGCCCTCCTCCCTGGAGCAAAGGAAATGGCTTTTCTTTTTGGAAGCAAGGAGTTCAGCCTTGGGGTCATTTCCCTTTTCTTGAAGGATAACATGTTTATAGCCAAACAACTCTGTTGCCCTTTCCTGCTTGTAGAATCCCAGAAGTCTGACAACCTTCCTTCATTTTTGCCCTGTCTCTGTCCCTTTCAGTCCAAGTTGGAAGCATTTCTGCCCAGGTGGGTGAGTGGATCCATGTCACACACCTACCCTCTGTAAAAGAGCTGTCCGGCCACACCCTCGGTGTCCTTCCCAGAGCATTGTCGTCATTTTTTGCAATATGTGTAGCTGGAGAATTTTCTCAATCTTCAGGTTCTGGTTCCTTTGGTCTTAGCAGCTCCTTCTTCAATTTGTCTCTCCTCTTACATTATACTGGAAGCAGTAAGAACAAACCAGGCCACGCTGCTAATACGTTACTTGAACATCTCTTCACTGAGTATCCAGGTTCATCACTTACAAGTTCTACTTTCCACAAACAGCAAAAAACAATTCATCCAAGTCTCTGCCACTTTATAACAGGATTTTCTTTCCTAATTAAGTCTGAAATGACCCTATTCCCAAATAAGCTTACATTCTGAGGTACTGGGGTTAGGAGTTCAACATCTTAGTTTTGAGGGGACACAATTTAACCCATAACAACCTGTTAAATTTTCAGTGTTCTAGAAGGACCCAACTATTCCCCCACTTAAATTCCAAGTCGCATTTTTGACATAGGTACCCTCACATAACAAGATAGCTACCAGAGATGCCAGCAATTGAGCCAGTTACCTTCTGTGGGATCGGTTTTATGGCCCCATGACTGGCTGGGGCAAGGTCTCAGCTCCATGTCCTGGCTCAGCTAAGTTGGCAGGCATTACATAATAATGACCACCATTTACCAAATTCGTACAACATATGAGGGCCTATTCTAGGGTCCCTATAGATATTATATAATTCTTAGAAAAATACCACAAGGTGTTATTTATAATGCCCATTTTACAGATTAGAAAACTGAGGCTCAGATAGTTTAAGAGACTTTCTCATGGTCCTCTCTGCAGAGATCCAAGCCTTGCAGTGTCTCAGAAACCTGTTGCCATGGTTGAGTCTGTCTGGAATCATCTGCAGACCCAGCGTTTGGTCTGTCTTGGCCTCATCAACACAGCCTCACTCCTAATGAAGCTCTAGGTCCAAATACCCAGGAACCTTCCCATTTAAAAACAATTTTTAGTTTTGATTGGTTTTCTAATTTGTTACCACATCCACAGAGCAGATCAATGGTCTGTTGACTTGGTTGGCACCTTGGCCATTACTGTTTCCCTTCCAGCCCCTTCCTAGGGGTCAGGCCCCTGCCATTGAAACCCTGGCTACCGGCTGTAATCCGTGCTCATTTGGAAGGACTGCTTGGAGCTGGACTTGCTAGAGGACATGCATTCTACCTATTTGAGCAATCTCCTTGTACACTGAGCTCACCTTGGATCATGCTCTAAATTTCCCAGCTCCTCATGGCATTGCCAGACACTGTATTGTATGTTAGTTTAACAATACTGAAGGCCGCAGTCCAGATCCCCGCCCTCCTAGAGCATCCCAGTCTCCCTCCAGACCCAGTTGACTCCCCTATTCTTGAGTTCCTGTCACTGAGAACTGAGCACGTCCACCGCCACGGCCGCATGAGCTAGAGCCCGCCCACAGGACAGAAGCCAATGGAATTCTTGAGGTGAAACCGGTAAGTCTGTGGTCCCAAACAATTTCAGGTTACAGCCATACTATGGCACTTTGACTCCCAAGCATTCTAATATCCTTGCTTGAGTGGATGATAACATGGTACAAGTACAGCTCATATTCTGTCTGTGCCCACAAGAGCATGTGCTGTGTGTGTGACTGGGACCCATCTTGTGGGCCATTGGAAAAAAAGTATGGTACCTGCACATTGGGTCAGCTTCAAAAGACTGTGGCAAACCCCATCAGACATTGTGCTTTCACAGTGATCCACATGGATCTCTTATCCACAAATTCCTCTCTGTGTTTTGAGTCTATTTATAAATGGCCCACACCACCTCCAGGGCTAGTTTGTCCCATAAGTTTCCTACCTGCTGTGTAAAGTTAAATTTTCTTTCAATTGTTCCCAAATGGCTTCCTTCCAATTCAGAGGCTGCTCTCTAGTCCTTGTGTATAGGGTTAGCTGAACAAGGCCTGCACGTCTTCCCACTTCCCCGAATCGTTATCCTTGGAGACAGATTGGATTGTTTGTGAGTCCTGGTTCTGCACAGGCTGAGGAAGACACACTGTTTGAAGCCTGCCCTAACGCTGCAGAGGCAGCCTGCCCTGGAGCACCCTGGCTTCCCATCACAAGGGTCCCTCCGACGTCAGATCTCTAGAAGCCTGGCACCCGGGACAGCAGGAGGCCTCCCTGGCAGGGTCCCCTCCCCCTCCACACACACACTCCTTGCCAGCGATAATAAAATCTCTTGGCCACATCGTCCTTGTTCTCATTCCCCCGAAGTTTCCTTTAGCCAGGAGAGTGTGCCTCTGGGAATTCTAAAGCAGCAGACATCCCACAAAAAGGGAAACATATTCCCTGGGGTCATGCCATGCACTGTACTGGTAGATTCTGGAGTTCTGAAAGCCCCGGAAGGGTGGACTCCCCTGTCGAGGGGCTGCATGGCTGGCCAGGGAGAGTCCCTTGAAGCAGGCTTTATTTCCGGTCTGAGAACCTGGTTTATTAGAAGCACTCGGCGGGGGTGGGGGGTGGGGGGACACACACCTGAGACTTGTACAGGCTTGTGAGATTCAGATATGAGAAGGGCCATCCTGGGATCAATCAGAATCAGCTGGCCACCTGGCTGGAGGGAGACGTCCAGGAGGGGAATGGCGGAGACCGAACATTCTGGCTGGGATCAAGCGCCCTGGCGCCCTGGGGTTGGGCAAGGATGAATGAAATCTGCTTTGGCTGGGCTGACACCCAGTCCCTGGAGAGAATGGCATCTGCCACAGAAGGCAGGGCACTCTGCTCTACTTCAAGAGGAGGCTCTGCGACGCCTGGTTTGGAGTCTCTCAACCCTGCTGTCCCCCTCCCATACAGGATGGCCGTCAACACCCAGGGTTGAAGAAACCATGGACAGGGAGTCTTGTTCTTGGCCAAATGCTGATTAAAAATCAGGTTTTCCTCCATACTTGCAACTGAAGATCAACTTAAAGACTTGGCTTAACTAAGAGTGGGCCAACGAGAGAGAAAAGCAACCATCTTAGTGATAAGTCTGCCTTTTAGGGAACATTCACTAAAAAGTGGTTTTAACCCCAAGTGATACTGTTTTATGTGCAACCATTTGTAGGTAGAGAAACCCACACGGGGACGTAAGGGCGGGCAGGTGTGGGAGGAAAGGCCGCAGACGTACTGAAGTGAGCAGGCGTCCAGGTCAGGGACGTGTGTTCACTTCTGGCAGGACGAGTGATCTTGGCAGGTTAATTAACCACTCGGGGATAATGACATCTACTGTGTTGTCGTGAGAAATAAATATGATAATGTCTATAAGGTGGTTAACACAATGTGCAGCAAATAGGGTGTACACAATAAATGCTGTTTTTTTTTTTTCATTTACAGAAGCACTAAGGTCTTGCTCGCTGATGTGTAACAATGTACTATCTTTTTGTTTAATTTCCTTTTTGTGCATACTATGGAAAAATATTGTGGAGCAATAGCAACATGTTTATAAGGGGGGTCATTATGACTGTGGAGGGTGGGAGGGTACAGATGGGAACGGAGCAGGATGCCGTTCGAGGAAGCCTGGAAGGTTTGTGATGGAGGTCCTCCATGGCCGAGGCATTATTCACAGTATTCACGACTGGTAATAACGGAGCAAATATCGGAAGAGGAGATATGGATCGCAGAGTTGCTATTATAGATAGTGATTACATTTATTTTTTTCATTTTTGGCAAGTGAAACTGTGCCCTTAGGTAAATAACTAGAGAAAATGTCAAGACATGAAAACACAGATAGAAGTTGCAGGTCTCAAAAGGCCTCAGTTACTTGAGAATAAAAGAAGGTGTCTCATGGTGGATGAAACAGAACCCAACCATCTACCTGGGCCTTAAAATGCCCTCAGTCTGTCTGCCGTGGCTGCCTTGCCTCTCGTGACCACCAGTCCATACTGAGCTCTGTCGTCTTGGGGACACTGGCCCCAGCGCTGTCTGCCTCCCTCCTTGCTCCCCACCCCTCAGGATGCCTTCCAAGGCGCCCCCCCCCCCCCCCCGTGCCCTCACTGCATTTCTTTCAATGTCATGTTTCATGTGTTATTCCATTGATCGTAGGGAATCCACTTTAGGAAAAAGGATACAAAATTAAGCATAAAATTATTTATTTAGAATGAGAAGAGAAATCACAAATATTACAAATGTTAAAAAGCTGACAAATGCCTTAAATGTTGTAAACTCTGGGGAAATTGTTCATTGTATTAATGAACAAATCAAGTGATAAGCCTCTATATTTGTACAATTTTTGTTTCATACTCTCTGACCATTTTTTTCCTATGAATGAAGTTTATGCAATATTGTCTATAGAGAAAATAGAAAGATAAACCACTTCTCTATCATAGTTGATTGAAATTGCTTTTATTATTCATAATATAGAATAGTTTGTTCAGCATCGCAACTTGTTATGGGTAATTTCACGTAAATTTTCAGGATTTTTGTCAACTTGGGGAAAACACTCTTTTAGTTTTATTTATTTTTTTCCTGTAAGAACTATAAGATTTCAGGGCATTTTACTTTTTTTGTTGTTGTTTCTATTGACTAAACTTCAATGCTCTTTAAATTGATGATAGTAGGAATGTTCCTGGAAGCGAATACAGTTAGCAGTAACTCAGTTGTACTTGGACGTCACCATGTTCTAGTAAACTCAAATTAAATGTTTCCCCAATCACCTTCCCAAAAGCTGCAGCTCCCAGTTGCTCAAAACCACTCGAATGCCTCTGACGTGGAAAGATAATGGAGGGTGATTGGACTGGTAAGAGACAGGAGAAGCCAATTGAAGTCAAACTACTGTTTGCAAATTTTATGAAATCACATACCTTAACCTTCATCACTGTCCCAGCCAGCCTGTCTCCATGCTCCTGGCTCTGGAGCTGCCCACACCGGCCCCTGGTAGGAGGTCAGTCAGAGGAGGGAACGAAACCCAGGCATCACTGACATTCTCCCTCTTCTAATGCTTCCCCTTCTCCCTCCCTCCGTCCAGCCTTCGAGGTCCCGCTCACACACCACCCCCTCCACCGTGATCGCCTGGCTTACAGTGTTCACGCGACATCCCACCGGCCACGACTGTATCCCAGTGAGGGGGTCGTCGACCTGGGCAAGGACACCTAGCACAGCGCTGGCCCTCGAAGCAGACACTCAGTAAATAACTCTTTTGACAAACAGATTTGAAAACGCGTTTGTTTTCCTGTGGTTGACTAACTGCTGACTGCCATCCTGACCTGGACCACGCACCAGAACCAGAGGTTTCTCCCGGTGATTTTAAGGATTGCTTTATAAATGGACTTTTGACTCTTTTTCTCCAAAGAGAAAGGAAAGCCTGCTGGGTTATTGCTCTCTGTCTACAGAACGTGCAGAAGAGAACAGCCTTTCATAGATGACTGGTTTCTAATACAGATGTGCCAAGTTCCTTGGGCTAAAAACTCTTTAGTTGGAAATGAACCAGGGCATTTTTAATACGAGTGTGTAGAACGTGTGCTTTGAACAATGCTAATAATGATCAGTGCGGCGGTGACTTGGCTGAAGGGTTTTGAGGATGGAGAGGGCTAATAAAACTGCCTGGAGGGGCGTGAGCTCACCTGATACAGCAGAACTAATGAAGGGCTCCCCGCACAAAAGTGTCTCTTGTCAGAGAGGAAGTGTTTGTGCGTGATCTCATCCCGCGATGCACTTGACAGGGACAGAAATAGAAACCGTCTGTGGCCACCTGGCAGAGATGTTCCTGGCTCTTCGGTTTATTATTCCTACTATTGTACTTCCTTCTTTCCTAAAAATCTCCCCCCGCCCCTGCCTTTCGGTTGGCTTCAGCACCTTTTGTGAGTTCTCATCAGCACATTTCATTCTTTACTGGACAATGGAGAGAGGGGGGCGGGAGGACCGAGGAACCAGAGTCTATTACTAATTGTGATGCGGAAGTCAGGGGGATGGTGCCCGCCTCCCTGCTGTTCATCCAAATCACGTTGTTAATTTTCCTTGACACTGGCAAGAGGGGGAGGAGGGTTTCTGTATTTAAATGAAGATCTGTGAGCATGGGGGGCTTCTGTGGTAAGGTGACAGGCATGACTTGAGTACCTACTGTGTGCTGGGCTCTGTGCTTGGCTCTGCAGCCGGAGGGGGAGGGCACATCCGCTGCCCTCAGGCTCCGCAAAGCTCTCTAGCCTGGAGTTTGTCATCCTTACAGCAGTGACTACAGTCCTGACGGGACACCTTCTGGGTGTCAGGATCTGGGAGAGACCCAGAGAGGTGAGGTGACTCTGCCCGGGGTGCAGCCCACGCAGCACGTGGCAGTGCAGACAGCCGTCAGGTCGTGTCCCTGGGCACAGAGGGGGACACCGGCGGCCGGCAGGGAAGGAACACAGTGGTTAGCTCAAGGCAGCCCGAGGAGGTGGACATGACCCCACTGGAAATGCGAGTTCCGCCTCAGAGGGGGCGGTTATTCTTCTGGGTACCCCACGGCTCCTGGAGGCTGTGCATGTCCTATTCATCTGTGTATCTTCCAAACACCCCGGGGAAACCCTCATTCGATCCTTGGGAGTAAAAAAAGTAACAAACTCTGGAAGTAGGTTTCAAACCGAGATCTTTCTGATTCCAGGGTCTCTGGTCTTCCCTTTCTTCATGATGGGAGCCGCTAACAAATTTGGAGAAATCAAGATGGGTAAAGAGCTTAGGAAAACAGACATGAGTCCATGTTTCAGCACCTTTCAATGACAGTGACAATGAGTTTCAATGACAGTGGTAATCCCCAGTTCCCAAGGGCCCCTGGTAAGTGTGCCAGTGGTGCTGAGGAGGAGGGTCAGGAGAGGGGAGAGACCCCACAGCCGCCGTGAGCGGACAGAGCGGCTGAGATGGGGGTGGACAGAGAGGAGGGAAGGAGAGGGGCCTGGGTCTGAGCAGGGAGACCTCAGCGTTATTTAAGTGTCCGCGTTGGGTAGCCTTAGAGATCGTTCGGTGAACCACCTCATTCTGCAAGTGAGGAAATTGAGACCTGAGCGGTCAGGACGTGCCTGCAGTCAGAGGCTGGATCGGGCCCCCTGCGCCTCCTTTCCCGTGACTTGCTTGTGGTCCCCCAAAGAGCAAATATTTAACGTGTCCACTGTCACTGACATCCATCTTTGTTTTGTATTTCTATTTTTTTTTTAAATGGAGATTTAGGGCCACTGGCAAGCATTAAACCCCAAGAAAGGATCCTCTTTAGTGTGTTCTGTTGCATTTCCACAGTGCAGGTCATTGGGTCATTGGTCTCCGAAAAGATGAGCCTTGTCCTCACCTGACAGTGGAGATCTTGTCACACAGTGTCCGGTATTTAGCATCACTCCCCATTTGATTCTACACGAACATTGCGAGGGTCTGATGGAGTGATGCAATAAAGAATATCCTGTGTACAAATTTGATAAGCTCTTAACAATATGGTGCCTGACAGCCTCTCACTTAAAGAGAAGACATTCTGTCAATCAGCATGAAGCATGCTAAAATCTCCACTTCCATGAAGTTCTTTATGCCTGCGAAGCAGCTTTCTTCTCTCCGACTCTAAGTGTCTTTAATATAATATGCCAACTGTGGCAATTGGAAGCATAACGAACAGTAAGTTGCTTTCTTACTCTCAAGAACTTGTTATTCCCCTGACACCAGCAAGACTGGCTTCTGAGAGCTGATGCATTAGCACTTTCTCAGCCGCCTCTGCTCTCTCCCCCACACGGAGGGCAGCGCGGAAGCAAACAACCAGCGGTCAGGCGTTTGCCCGAAGCTGGGCACTGTGCCATTTGATTTCCGTTCACTGTCTTCCTTCATCCTCTCAACAGTGTTGGAAGGCAGGTAGAGGAGGGGTATAAAAGTGTCCCTCCTGTAGAGATCAGGACACCGTGTGTTGTGGACTGAATTGTGTCCCCCCAAAATTCATCAAGCTCTAACCACCAATATGAGTATATTTGGACATGGGGCCTTTAAAGAGGTAACTAAATGAAACCACAAGGATGGGGCCCTAATCCAATAGGATTGGTGTCCTTATAAGAAGAGACATCAAAGACGTGCACACACAGAAAAGGCCGTGAGAACTCAATGAGAAGACAGCCATCTGCAGGCCAAGGAGAGAGGCCTCAGCAGAAACCAAACCTGCTCACACCTTGAGCTTGGACTTCTGGCTTCCAGAAATGTCAGCAAATAACTTTGTTGTTCAAGCCCAGCCTGTAGTGTTTGCTGCGGCAGCCCTAGCCAGACCAATGTACCGAGGCTCAGAGAACACTAAACAAGGGGCCCTGAAATGTCTGTGTCCCCTCTTGGAGAACCAAAGGAAGCCCCCTAGGGCAGGGTAGGGGCTTAGGAGAGGTGGGTTTGCATCCAGGCTGTGTCACTAATGAGCTGTGTGACACAGGAGAGTCACTGCAGGTGTCTAGACCCATTTCTTCATTTACTGAAAATCAAAGGCACAGAACCATTGAGCTCTGACATTCCTTCCAACTCCGAAATTCTGTGTTTCTCGACCATTTCTTCTAGGCCCTGTTTCCTCCTTTGTATAAGGGAATACGAGGACCTACCTCAGGAAGTCGGAGGAGTGTGGGGAGAATCGGTGGGCACAATAACAGGGTTAGAAAGAAGGAAGGACTGCGTGTGCATAAGGTGATGGAGCATGCAGACTGCCTGGGCTCCAGGCCCAGCGGGCTCCTTCCTCTTCCCAGCCAAGGGGTCTTGGATGAGTGAACTTACTGTTTCTACGCTTCCATGAGCCCATCTGCAATATGGGTGAAACGATACTCCTTAACTTAAAGGGTTGTTGTAAAAATCAAACGAGATGCTCTCTGCAATGAGCCCAGTACAAAGCAGAGCCCGTCACATGGACGGTGATTACTGTCGGTGTTCGTAAGGTCCTAGAGTGGAGGCTTGTCTGCCCTGAGCTCTGCTGTCTCCCAGCAAAGCAAGGCCCTTGGGAGCAGCAGGGTCAGGCTGCAGTTCTGACTCCAGCACGCACAGGCCCTGTGAGCCTGGGCCAGGCCCTTAGCCTCCATGATCTTCGAGGTTCTGACACTTCCCCATGTTAGGTTAGTGCCTCCTGTGCAAACGATTAATTGAGATAAAGCATCGAATGTGCTTTGTCAGTTATAAAACTGTATATAACTGTGAGCGATTCCTTCCATGAGCAAAGACCATTTCTTCTGTTGTCTGCCAGGAATCTTGCTCGGAGATGCTTGGAAGATGGGGAGAGTAGAACGGATGAGGGCAGATGCTGACTATAGTGATGGTAGCACACAGGCATGTCATAGTAGAGCAGAATGATTGATACATTTGTTCTGAAGTTGTCCCCTCCCCAGTCATTGCTAGAGAGTGTCTCAAGGCAGGGAAGCGTTGACAGGACCAACACTGTGAGGTGCTTCTTGCTCGTCCACATGGAGCTGGGATACCTCTGCTAGATGAACACACCTCCCTGCCAACCAGAGCATGGGCGAGGAAGCAGGGACCATCTGCTCTATTCCTATCTGCTCCACAAAAGCTAGATTTTAAGGAATTTTGAGGTTAGCCCTGCGGTTCCCGGTTGCGGCCCACTTGGAACGGCATAGGGCCAGGTGTATCATAGGAAGAAGTCTATGGGGACCCCCGAGGCCAGTGGAGAAGGTGAAGTCAGAGCCCCCTAGGACCAAGGGCTCCTGTCCCAGCATTACCTCTCTTCACTGATGGGATCCACCCACCCACTCCTGCCTCCTCATGGAAGCAGGGGTATGGGGCTATGTTGTTGGGTTGGAACCAGTACTGTGAGGAGTAGGGTATTACAGGAATCGGAGAGACAGACAATCTTTGTGAAGCTTCTCTCTGAATCAGATTGTTCAGGGTATTTCCTGACCCCATTGCCTGAGGAACCATTATCCCAATAACACTTCCCAAGATTTGACTCTTCAGTAATCCCTGTCTTAATTTCTATGAACTGTTCTTCAAATGTTTTTGAACACAACTCATATTAAAAAGCATATCATTTAATGATGCAACTCACATATATGTGTGGCGTACGTTTTTTCCCACAAGTTAGTATTTACTATACTTTATGCAGTGTACTATGATATTTTCTATTCTATTTTTTTAAAATGTTGGTCAAGATCCACTAAACTGGAGCCATGATGCACAAATCATTTGGAACCCTCAGTTTGGAACCGCTGGAATGTTCCATGGCATCCAGAGATACCAGGGCACCCTGTGAACAGTCCTTTATCTGTACCTTCAGAATATGTCCACCTTCTGAGGCAGGAGGTCAATGTGGAAAGGTCAGGGGCGTTATGACCGGGTTTAAACCCCTGCTTCTTCATAATGCCTCTTTTGCAAGAACTTACAAGGGTTGGCTGACCACATGTTTGTGAAAATGTCTAATATAGCCTAGCCCAAAGTAGAGCTTCAATAAACATTAACTCTCTTTTTATTTCTCACCAAGTTGAGACCCGTAGTCTCTGACAATATTTGCAGTTTGTTGGAACATCTGGTCCTGCTATGTCTGTCTGTTAGGTTCAGATTGTCTTTGATGAGAAACACAAGCTTGCTTCTTTAACCAATTGCTTTGAGGGGCTTCTTTGGGATTGAATTTAAATGATCTCAGGGCTGCTAGGGGTACATCTGTATTGTTCATACTTGATGAATTAGATGGTTAGGGACCTTGCAACATACAAGGATGACATTTTTGGCCTTGGTTAGATATCTTTTCTGGGTAAGAAGGTATTACACACACAAATCAGGAAGAGGTGTTGTTCTCCCTGGCCAACGTGGCTCAGCTGGTTGAGCGTTGTCCCATGTACTGAGATGTTGCAGGTTTGATTCCTGGTCAGGGCACATACCTGGGTTACAGGCTTGATCCCCAGTAGGGGGCATGCAAGAGGCAACCATTGACGTCCCCCCCCCCCAAAGTCAATAAAAACAAACAAACATTTTTTGAAAAAAAAAAGAGATGGTGTCCAAATTGCCTATTACAAGAGGAGTGCCTTTAATATGAATCCAGGACAAGAGCAAACTTACCAATAGCGGAGCCGATAAAAATACTGCCACAGCGGGCAGACAATGAGATGAAATGCAACTGAGCATCCTAGGCTTGAGTTCAGATTTTAGCATCTCATGTTTGACTTCCTATAACATCCTTGCTCACAGCCTGGCCTCAATATAACTTAGTGACCACTGCCTGCCTGTGCCTGAGACACATCAGACAGACCTAGGCTGGACTCCCTGGTACACTGGAAGAAAGAGTAGTCTGTTTTCTTCTTGTCGTTTTATAACTCACCAGTGCCTGCCAATCTCCCTGGCGGCTGGTCGCCTGACACCATTCTCTCTGGACACCCTGCTGCCACGTCAGGCGAGCCCCAAGAGACGGACCGTGAAAGCAAGGCTCTTTCCCTCCACCCACTGACCCACGTATGGATACAGGCTTCCCTCCGCATCACCAGACTCTGTGTTCGACACACTTGACTTGGGGGGTGAGCCCATCACTGTTCGCGCGTCATCACTGGGATGCCCTCTGGACCTGCCGCTAGGCCTTGCCTACCTGTGTGACATTACGGCCCCGCGCTTTACATTCATTCAGAGCAGAATCCTCCCTCGTTTCTCTCTTCCTTAGAGTCAGCCTCCCTTGGACACTCCCTCTTCCTGATACCCAGGGGACTTTAAATTCAGTTATAATACCACGTCTTCCCCCCAAAAGGACTTGCTTTATCATGTAGACCAGCTCGCTGCTCCGCTTCAATCCTGCTCCTTCACATAGAAACCCACTGGTGGCCCCTCAGCTTCAAAACACTCTCCATTGTGAGACGAAACCTTTTCACTCCTAGAATTTGAAAATGCTACAGATAGTGTCTTGTTTTGGTCCATTACGCTTGGGATGACTGTTCGCTAACGTGCGTTGAGTGGGATACTTTACCAACTTCTGTGCCCACCCTGAAGTTGCCTCCTGGTCACAGACGACTTCCGATGCCAGATCTTGTTTCTCTTTTCCCAGCTGGCCAGTCCCTGGAGTGGTGGTAACCACAGAGGAATACACTTTGTTCTACACAAGCAAGGGCTGGGTCAGGGTCATAGTTAGGGAGCGAGTGGGGGTCTTAGCAAGACCGTGGAAGCCAGAGGCTAGTTCCCACGAGGAGGACTGGGGATCAATGCGATACTGCCCTGGGTGGTGTCCTTCCAGCAGTAGGTAAGAACAACAGTTCCGGGATCCCCTGTCAGGAACTGTCCAAGGAGTAGAGATGGCTGGCATATGTGGAGGACATTAGATGCATTAATGTGTTATTAGGAGATAATGGGAACAAATATTCAAACCAGGGACTTGGCTCTTATCAGGAGGGCTCTTGGTGCATTAGGAGAGAAATTACCTTTCCACTTGAGATGCGCAGTGAATGCTGACTCGTGGGTCTGGCTTTGGAGTCACAAACGGAGATGCGCTGAGTCTGACGGGGTGACAGCGTCTCACATGCGGAAAACTGAATAATAACAACAATTCCATTTGTGAAGAAGGGCTGGAAAGTACGTTTTTAGTTCTCATGCCAGGCAGAGGCTAAGATGAACAGATTCAGATTGGCGTTTGCCTGGGCTCACTATTTTCCTTTATAAGTGACAAAGAAAACCATGGTTGATGAAGTTGCCTCTAGGGGATCTGGGAAAGATTTTTTTCCTGCTATGTAAAACAATGAGATTTCACATGGAGGCCATGAATTTCTACCAGCCGTTTGATAAACGCAGCATTAACTGCTGCAGCACTATCAAACACCATTTTGCCTATAATGATCGGGATGGCATACTTGTAAATACAGATTTCTGATATTCACAGAGGAATATCTCCTTATGAAAGGTGTAAGTTGGCTTGTTTTTTGTTGTTGTTGTTGTTGTTTGTTTGCTTTGGTGTGATGGTGCTGTGAAAATAGGGAATCAATGTATGATTTACATTAATTTAGAAAATTCATATCCAGACAGAACTAGTTTTAAAGTGGGGGCTGGGGGGCGGTGGACAAAATCTTGAGTCCTAGTTTCTAAGGAGGATCAAATACCGGGTGGGACAAAAGTAGTTTTACAGTTGTTGAACTGAAACAGAGTTTATTCTTTCATTATTATTGATTAATTATTGTATTATTTTCCATACAAACAAAGGTAAACCTACTTTTGCTCACCCTGTGTTTATACAATCACTGTGTCTTAAACTAAAGTAACTTTTGATTTCAACTAATTGCAACAGAGTCTCTAAAAGCGTGGGCTCTGGAATCAGAGGCAGATGAACATGAGCTCATGTTCTAGCTTGATTTCTAGTTCTTGCCTAGATGGCTAGTTAACATGGGCTACTGGATCCCACCATCGAAATCGGCCCTAGAGTACACTTTAGAATAGAGGTTCTCTGCCTTGTACATTGTACTCATTTATATGCTGATGCCAAAGATTCAGATTTGAAGAACCAGGCATCGAACAAGCCAATTCTCCCATAAATATAAGCTACAAAAACAACTCCTTAAGGCTTTTGAGACTGAAAAGAAGTAGACAGATTTTGGAGGTGAGTTAAACCTTGAAGCAAGTGACTTTTGTGGAGAAAATTTCATTACTCAGTGGCAGCTAAAATTCTGATACAGAGCCCTCTGAATTTTTAGACAGAGGAACTAGAGGCATGAGCTCAGGTCAGCCAGAGATGCCAAAGTGCAAGAGGCAACCCTGGAAAGGAAAGAGCTGGAGAAGAGGAACTCAGGTTCGGTGCTAAGCTCAGCACTGCAGCCTGCGTGTGAGGGGCGCTCCGGCAGCGTGAGGCACCAAGGCTGGGAGAACTGACAGGTCTGAACTCTGGCTGCCTCAGGGGTGACGGTGCAATCTAAGTTCAACCAAGTGCTTGTCTACTTAACCAAAGATGTCAACCCTCCTTGATGAAATATAACAGAATCTAAGGTCTTTACAACTCAATATTTTTAATGTCTAGGATGCGATCCCAAATTACTCAACATGTTAAGAGCCAGGAAAATGTGACCTGGTCTCAGGAGAAGAAACAGTTAACAGCAGTCAACCCGTATGTGTTAGTTTCCTACAGCTGCTATAACAAATGATCAGGATCTGGGTGGCTAACAACAAAACTATGGGAAAATGTATATCAGGTAAACATTAACCAAAAGAAGTAGGGTGGCGGGGGCCAGTGGGGGAAAAGGGGAATATATCTGTAATACTTTCAACAATAAAGATAAATTAAAAAAGAAAAAGAAATTTGATGTAACTATGTTACCAAAACAGTAGGTTTTCAAGCAAACTTTGGGTTTGAAATGGTCACTATATAATAAGTTTGATGCAACAAGAAGATAACATGATTCTAACCATGTGTGCAATTGATAAAATACTTTTAAGTACATGAAGCAAAACTTGATTAAATGTAGGATAAATCAATACATTTCCTATTATAGTAGGAGATTTCAACTCACCTCTTTTGTTTATTAGGTCAAACAGACAAAAAGATCAGTAAAGATGCAGATGGTTTGAATAACAAAACTGACAGGTATAAGCTAAGGAAGATATATGGAATTCTGTAGCCAAAATATTAAAGGAAACACGTTATATTCATTATAGCATTTATTAGGTATTCAAGATGTTTATGGATAGCAATTTTTGAATTAATTTTCATTGTGTTACTTATATAAAACTGTACATGTTTTTTAGTGTTCTGCCTCTATATTATTTTTTTCTTGTTATACAACAAATTACTTTAAATACAGTGGCTTAAAACAACACAAACGTTTCTGCTAGTCAGAAGTCTAGTATTGTGTGGCCAGATTTTTTCCTAGGGTATCGCCATACTAAAATCAAGGTATCCACCAGGGCTCAGTTCCCTTCTGGGGCTAAAGGTCCTTTTCCAAGCTCACCGGTCATTGGCAGAATTCCAATCTTTTTTTTTTTTATCCTCACCCGAGGACATTTTCCATTTTTTGTTCAGATAGAGTGGGAGGGAGAGAGAGGAAGAGAGAGAGAGAGAGAGACATCGATGTGAAAGGGACACATCGAGTGGCTGCCACCCACATGACCAACCAGGGCCAGGGACAAACTACAACCGAGGTACATGCCCTTAATGGGAACTGAACCCGGGTCTCTCTGGACCGCAGACCGACGCTCTAACCGCTGAGCAAAACTGGCCAGGGCAGAATTCCATTCTTTGATGTGGAAACCAGGTCTCCATTTCCTTGCGATCTGTCAGCCAGTGTCTGCTCTCTGCTCCTAGGGCACCCACATGACTTTCCCAGTGGCTCCCTCCGCCTTCAAGCCAGCAGTGGCTCATGTACTCCTGCCAATGCCATCAGTCTCTCTGATTTCCTTTAATCCTGTTACCACCAGCAGAGAAGATTCTCTCCTTTCATGAGCTCATGTGCTTGAATTAGGCCCACCTAGATAATCTCCTTTTCTTTTAAACTGTTTTTTCTTCATTAATTTTAGAGAGAGAGGAAGGGAGAGGGAGAGAGAGATAGAAACAGTAATGAGAGAGAACATGGACTGGCTGCCTCCTGCATGCCCTCCCCCCCCCCCCCAGGGATTGGGCCCACAACCTGGGCATGTGCCCTGACTGGGAATTGAACCAGTGACCTCTTGGTGCATGGGTCGATGCTCAACCACTGAGCCACACTGGCTAGGCGAATCTCCTTTCTTTTAAAAGTCAGCTGTGCCATGTAACATAACTGGATCACAGGAGTGATATGTCATCAGCTTCACAGGTGCCAGAGAGTGAAATCTTGGGGGCCATGCCTAGAAATTCTGCCTATCATAAACCCTTACCCATTTTTTACCCTGAGTACTATTATTTTTATTGTGTGAAATTCCTTGACATAGTACTTTGGTAGCAGTTCATAATCTATAAGAACAATGACTGTATTTCATAACTTCTCATATGGTCATCTCTTTAAATAATAGGAATGATGTTACTTTATTTCCAGACATTTGGGAGTTTTTTGTGTATATCTATCATTTTGCAATTGATATCTGTATCATGGTCACGGAAATAGTCTGCAAAATGTACATTCTTTGGCTTCATTTGAAGCCAGTACATAGGTGATTTTTATAAAGGTCCCATTATTTCTCAATATAAATTTGTGGTCTCCATTTGGTGTAAACTTCTGTTAATTGTGTTATTAAATTCTTTTACATTTTAATTCATTTTCTACATCATTGATCAGTTTCTGAGAGTATGTTAAAATCTGTCACTACAAATGATTTATTGTTCCCATAATATTGTCATTTCAAGGTTAGGTTTTAGGTACATATAGGTCATTCTATATATATATTTTTTTTATTTGTGCAACGTAATTGAAGAAAATTTAATAAAAAAATTGGCAGAGATATTAGATGATTACTCTTTCATTGACAGCTTCCACATTTTTCACAGATAAAGATTTTATTGGACTATGGACTATTAGCACCATGCCTCTTAATACTTTAAAAAATATGTTTCTATTGATTTTTTAGAGAGAGAGGAAGGGAGAGAGAGATAGAAACATCGATGTGAGAGAGAAACCTCTTTCAGCTGCCTCCTGCACGCCCCTACTGGAATCAAGCCCACAACCCAGGCATGTGCCCTGACCTGGAATTGAACTGGACCTCTCAGTCCAGGGGACGGCGCTCAATCCACTGAGCCACATGGACCGGGCTCTCCTAACAATTTAAATTAAAATTACAATGTCTTCAAGGCCGGGTTTTGAAATTTTGGTGTGTCCCAGTTTCTATTTCCTAGAGGCTAAGAGTAGATGATTTCCTTTATTGACATGAGTAAAATATATCGCCTTGTGCTGCTGATGCTGTATATGCAGCACCAATGCATTAGCCCCCTCGGTAAAAGGTAGAAAATGCATCATGGACCTCAAGCCTCAGCACTACAGCAGTGGTGCCTCCCTGATGTGACAACTGCATATCTGCCTGTCCCCTCCTCCCACCCCCGATGATCGCTTCGGCAGATTAGAGCAGCGAGAACATTTCAGTCCTAACAAAGATTAAATATTGGCCCCATGACACACAACTGCATACTGAAGCACTCGGAAGTTACCTGTCCTCTTATAACTGCATTTTCTAAAAGTAGGAACTATCCAAAGCTGCAAACACCCGAGTCATTTTGGGTGGGCACGTATGTGATTAGAGGAAAATAAACAAAAAATAATGATCTTAAAAAGAGAAGTCATATAGGGGAGATGCCAGCTTAGGAAATAAAGAAGGGCCAGTTATTTAGAGCCCACCCCTCTTGCAGCGTCCACCCCAAGGGGTTGTGTTGATTTTTTTTGTTTGCAATTTTTATGCTATCTCTGATACTAGAGGGGCATCTGGGTATGGTTCATGTATCATGAAAAAAAATGGGTAAAAGAAAATCTGAGCCCGATCAGTGTGGCTCAGTGGATTGAGCGTCGTCCCGTGGACTGAGAGGTCCAGGTTCGATTCCTGGTCAGGGCACATCCTGGGTTGCAGGCTTTGACCCCAGTAGAGGGAGTGCAGGAGGCAGCTGATTTTTCTTTTACATCAATGTTTCTATTTCTCTCTCCCTTTAAAAAAAATCAATAAAAACATATTTTTAAAAAAGAACCTTTGAAATAGTTAAGGTGGGCAACATTGATATTAAGATATCTAGACAAATATTACTATTATTATTAACATACCGATGATAAATTTTTTCAATGCAACTGTTAGTGGTTTCAACGCAACCTTAGGTTGGTGTGTAAGAAAAAAAATGCTCAAAAGGCAAGGACTACTTGACATGGGCTATTTGGTGCTATAATTGTGACTTGCCAATAGAATGTATCATTCCTGAGTAGAAGTTCGAGCATTGTCCTGGGGGTCATGGGCCAGGGAGCTCATTTTCAGTGACATGGTTTGTCCCTTCTTGGTCTGTCTCTGCACCCTCTCGATGTGGGTACATGTTTCTGACCAAAAGACTTGATTTCCCAGAGTGGCAGGGAGGCTGTCTTTTAACTACATGGGCGGTCAGTTAGACAGCTGGGCAGAAGCCAGAGCAGGCATGAGGTGTGCGAGAGAGACCAGTGCAAGTAAACGGACAGTGGACATCTTTAGACTTAGAGAAGCAAAGAGAACCAAAGACCATCCGCTACATGTTCTTGATTTGTTGTCCCTACTGTCTGCATAAACTATCATTCCTTGTTTCTTACTATAATTTCTATCCTCATATCCTGGGTCCTATTTGGACTTGGCCCTCTTGGGCATGAGGGAAAGTGGAGACAGACCCTGGGGTGTGGGGTGAATATATTGCCTTGCAGGGGAGAGGCCTCTGCAGCATGTGCAGGTGACGGGTGCACTCAACAGGGAGGAGCTGGACACTTCTGCCGGCCAGAGGTTCAGGAAACTCTTGGGGTCAAAATATGTCAGTGCAGCAACCCAGCTGACTCCATGGCATGCCTCAGAGTGTCTGTCTGTCCCAGGCGGGGCCCTAACCCGGGCATGGTCGACCTGCCTATGCTAGGAACTGAACCTTCTCGAGCTCTGCTGCTCCTGTGGTCTTCGTCCTGCAGCTCAGTTTTACCTTTCCACTCCCCAGCGAAGCCCCCACACTTAGCTGTGAATCGACCCCTTGCTACCCTCAGTATCTCATTGTCTTTCTCTAAAGTGTCAGGTGTCGCAGCAACAACCAGCCCATTCTATTGTCCTTAAAAATTCCCATGCCCTCACCCTGGCTGGTTTGGCTCAGAGGTTAGAGCGTCGGCCCGCGAACCAATGAGTCCCAAGTTCGATTCCGTTCAAGGGCACGTAACTCAGTTGCAGTTTGTCCCCAGCCCTGGTTGGGTCGCGCAGGAAGCAACTGGTCAATGTGTCTCTCTCGCATCGATGTTTCTCTCTCTCTCTCTTTCTCCCTCTCTATCTGATGATAAATGGAAGAAGGTCCTCAGATGAGGATCAGAAAAGCCTCCCGCGTCCCTGTATTCCCGACTACCTGACCTATCGCATTCCTCGCACTGGTGTCCATCCCAGCTCCCTCCCGGGAGCGTGGTGCACCGCACTGCAGGCTGTTCCACCTGCCACGGGCGGTGTGGCCTCGATCTGGCTCCCGAACCCCATCTTGACGTTGCTGGCTTGGACCACCCCTGCCACCAGCTGTCGTAAGCTGAGGTCTCTGGAAAGCAGGCTCTGAGACAGAAATCGGTGTGTAGGGATCTTATCAAGAATGCTCTGAGGGAAAACACCGTGGGGAAGGGTGGGCGGCAGCAGGGAGGGAGAACTGGGCTACCGCGTCTCTCAGTAGAGGCCTCAGCTGACTGCACATGAGCTCAGAGGCTGGAGGGGCCTGGTAGCCCCTGAGACTGGGTCTAGGTTGCTCTGGAAATGTGGTGTGACCTTGAATGACCTTCTTCCTTCAGCTGAGGGCAATTCCTGGAGAGCACTGAGAGCTCAGGGCACTGGGAGCATCTGAGTGAAGGGTGACGTTTGTGCTCCAGGGAAGAAGACAGCAGATCTTGTTGGTTTATTATCTTGTTACCTGTTTTTCTGTCTCCCAGAGTTAATATGAGGATTAAAGGTATGTGTGTAAAGTGCCTGGCAGAGCTGGTGCTCAATAGATTGTTATTATAGTAGTATTAATATTAGTATTTATATCCTTACAGTACTTGTCATGTATACGTTTCTTCAGATTTGTAATTAGCCAGAATTAGTGGTATTTTTAATGTTGCCACTGAATTCTCATAACTATCATTTTGAATAGTGCTTCCTATTTAATTCCAGTGGATGTGTCATAATGTCCATAATGTATTACATTATATTTTACTTTGTATATGGTTTCATGTTTCCGCAATTATAATGCTGAGTTGGGCATCTTCATGCATCAGTATTTTTTCCAGGCTTCAGATTATTTTTTTAGGCTGGATTCCCAGAAATGGAATTACTGGGTCAAAACATTTTGACAAGTTTTGATCGAGAGTGCCAAATTAGTTTACAAATACATTGTGATAATTTTGCTGCCACTAGCAATATAAAGAATATCAATGTCCCTGAAGCTTTGCCAACAATGGATATTGCCATTTAAAAAACGTTACTTTTATTAGTGAATAATAATAATGTTTTAATTTATATTTTGTTGACTACCAGTGAATTGAATATATTTATAAGTGTTTATTTATGAGTAATTTGTCCTCTTTATAGATTATCTGTCCGTAGCCATTATATATTTATGGGATATTATTAAGGCATTAAAATAATTATATGGGCTCCTTATATAGTAAAATTATTCATCCTATGCTTCATTCAACATGTTTTGTTAGTCTGTTATTTCCCTTTCTTTTTCACTGTTTTAGATATGTAATGCTTTAGATTTTTAGGTGGTCATATTTGTTGATATTGTACTTTGTAATTAATCCATGCTTTTATAACTTAGTACCTCATACCATCTTTTTAAAAAAGTTTTTAAATTGATGTTTAGAGAAAGAGGAAGAAAAATGGAGAGGGAGAGAGAAACATCAATGTGAGAGAGAAACATTAATCTGCTGCCCCCTGCACGCCCCCTACTGGGCCTCAAACCACCAACCTTTTGTTGCGTGGCATGATGCCCAACACACTGAGCCACGCTGGCCAGGGCTACATCATATCATCTTAATGAGTCCCATTTAATACTCTATTTTATCCTTTAATTACAAAAGTATTTTTAGTCAAGTAATTCATCCAGAATTTATCTTGCCCATGGAATGATATAAAAATATAAACAATTAACCAGTTCAAACAACATTATCTTATTGGCAAAAGTTAGTCAAAATGGGTGGGTTGGGAGCGGTTCTCAACCTTCCTAATGCCGCGACCCTTTAATACAGTTCCTCATGTTGTGGTGACCCCCAACCATAAAATTATTTTTGTTGCTACCTCATAACTGTAATTTTGCTACTGTTATGTCTTAGGTGACAGAAAGGGTCGTTCAACCCCCAAAGGGGTCGCGACCCACAGGTTGAGAACCTCTGGGAGGGTTGAAAGATAAGAAGGATTAGGAAGGGATAAAGCCCAGTTGGTAAGGAGCAGAGTTGAGGGAAGGGGATCGATGAAGCCAGGTCAGTGTTCTGTGAAATGTGGTTTTCAGTTGCATTAAGTTATTCTGGTGGAACTGAAGCTAGATAAACTGATACTGAGGAAGGGTGTTGGAGAAGTACTTGACCGAGCGTGTGCAAGTTCCCGCTTAGTGAAGTCAAACTGAGAAATCTTCCCTGTGCTACATACCCAGGGTGTCCCATTTCTCTGGGGCCAAAATGCAACCATAGTGAAGGCCGACATGTTGAGAAATCGTCTTTCCCTGTTGATTGGTAATCTTATATTTAACTCTAGTTACTATCCAGTGCTCTGATCAACCCGTTTATTTTTGCATCGCTACCAGACTGTTTTAATTATTGACGTTTTCCTGTATGTTCTCGATGTGGAAGGGCTTCTTTCACTCCCACATTACTTTGTATTATTCTCTAAATATATTTTTCCTTGATTTTTTTTTCTTCCAAATGAACTTTACAAGAATTTCATCCAGTTAAAGCAAACAAAACACCCTATTGAGATTTTAATTTAAATTGCTTTAAAGCAATACATTAATTGAAAAGAATTGACATCCTTAAAATATTTAGACTTTCGTAGAGGAAGATGCTGAATCTTCCCATTAGTCAGGTTTTATTTTACATCTCTCCATGAAATACTCTGGGCTCCTATCCTCATCTCTCCCAATCTAGGTCACACACATTTCCCATTAAGATTCTATCTTCATATTTTATATTTTTTGTTCTATTGGGAATGGTTTTTTTTTTTTTTTAAATCATGAAATGTTCTATATCTTTATCTAGCAATTTTATTGATTTTCAAAATTTAATTCAAATTCTTTTTTCAATGGATTTTCTATAAATAGTAATGATTTTTTTGTTTGTTTCCTTTCCAATATATGTAAGTCTTTTTCTGTTTCCCTTTTATTGCTGGCCAGAATCCAACTGTGAATATATTTGTTTTGTGCCTGATTTTACTAGTGTTGTCTCCAGTGCTATCAACTTTAAGTGTGGTGTTTATTGGTTTAAAACAAATGATTATATGTTGAGCAAAACATACTTCTAGTTCCACTATTTGAAGGTGTTTTAGAAATAATGGTATTTAAGTTTACCTACTTCTTTTCATCTTTTTATGATAAGATTGTCTGATTTTTCTTACTTGGCATATTGGTGAAATCATTACAATTTCTAGTACTGATCTGTTCTTTCTTTTCAAAAATAATTGCTATTTGATTAAAATGGCCAGGTCCTTAAATTAGGTAATGAATTTCATTTGCTATTATAGTTGTGATTTTTATATCTATATTTATAAGTAATATTGATCTGTAAGTTTTTATCCTGTATAATTCAGGTTTCGTGTCACTTTTATATCTGCTTGAAATAGTGTAGCTTTTAATATTATTTTATGTTTATCAAACTTCAAAGAAATTTGTAATGATCTTTTATTTTATTTTCTTTAGAAAGTTTTAAAAAATTCATCAATAAGAACAACTAATGCCAGGTATTATCCTTATTTATTATTCTATTCAGGCTTTATCTTGTATCAATTTTATTAATTTTTTTCAGAATATTACCAATTTCATTGATTATTTTAAATATGACAGTATTCTTTCATTTTTATAACCTGTATATTAGTTGCTAATAATTTCTTTCATTAAAAAAGTTTCTGGTCTTTCTTCCTGATTTTGTATGCCATAGATTTCATTCACCATTTAAAAAAATACCCAGATATTGCTTTTATTTAGCAATTTTACACCCAAAGACAGAAGCCACACACACAGAAATTATTAGGGAATGAACAGTAGAATTATTAAATTAAATTAGTGATCTGATCCTGGTTTTCTCTTCCCTTTGTACGTCATCATTTTCCTCCAATTGGGAAAGTGAAAGATTTACTCTTTATCTTTGGAATTTATATTTCTTTTTTTTAATTGTTGAAAGTATTAAAGATGTACCTTCTTTTCCCCATTGATGGAATTTATATTTCCCAGGGATATACTCAGGTCAGTTCTTTCAAAAATAACCTTGCCTTCAACACAGTCAGTTTTTTTCAATATAAAGAGTCACTTTGGGAAAATATTCTCCTTTGATTTTAAACTTTATGTCTTCTCTATAAAATTTAACTTTTACTTTTACCAAAGTTTTGCATGCATTTTATTTACAGTTGAGTAAGCCCACAGGGCTTGCCATGAAGAACACCCCTCTCCCTGCCAACCAATTCCTCTTCCTGCAACTTTCTATTTTCCAGAGGCATCTACTTTCAAATTTTAATTTTTAAATTTCCATTTTAATTAACATGATTATTTTATTACATCCTGAGTGTCTGGGTGTTGGCATCGGCTGTTAGGGTCTCACGCAGCAGTTGCTTCACCACTCCCCTGCCCATCATACCCACACACTTTCCCAATTCCCCATCTCCCAATTCAGTCCTGGAGTTTTTTCACATGTTTTCCTTATTTCCTATTTCTTTATCTTTTTGCTCTGTATTTGGGGAGATTTCCTCAACGTTATCTTTCATTCTTGTCTTCACTGTCATTTTATTAGGGTTCAAGGATTCACACTTCCTTCTTTAATCAGAAATCTGATGATTGCTAGTTTTCTGTCCTCAACATCTGGTGTAAAAGAATGAGAGCTATTGAATCCATCTTATTTGCTTCTTATATATTTTCTTGACATTTACATTTTTATAAAGTGTTGTCTAATTCAGAGCAGATATAGCCTTTATTCAATTTATTTGAAATAAAACAGGGCAATTTAAAATGCTTTCCAATAACACTTCTGTATTTTCCAGTTGTTTCATTTGCTTTTGTTTTATGGAGTGTATAAATCTGTGTATTCAACAAGCATGATCTACTCTTCCCTGAACCCAGCCTGTCAATGGGAACGATTTACTTCAAAATTTTCAGCTTGGTTTGTCTCTTTCAAATTGTTAGTCTCTTTACTTATATCTTTTTTTATCTTCAGATATTATGAGTGAAAGTTTCATATTTGGAGATCAATCAGGATTGACAGCTGGTGCAGATTTCATCCCGAGCGGTGTGTAAGCTGTGTGTGTGTGTGTGAGGAGCTGAGGTTCTGTTTTCCCGTCTGGGCCTCTCTACAGAGCAACCTATCTGGTCTCTCATTCCCTCCCTCCGGATGCTGCAGCGTTTCTCAGACTTGGTCTCTGCGTCATTAATTAGAAGGCCGTTACTGTCTGGCCACCACAATTTTATTTTGTGGGAGTCTTTTTGGTTCAGTGAAAGACACGCCTAATGGTATATTACTGAGAACATGAAGCAGTTTTTTTTCCCCCCTAATATGAGTAGCTTTTGGAGCACATCCATTTCAGAGACAGAGTTTTACTTGGTGGAGGAATATGTTTTTGTTACCTTGTGCTGGATGTTTCATAGCCGTCACTTCATTTTATTCTTTCTCCTTTACTTTGTTTTCGAGGTGGGAGAGATGTGGGCCCGGTAGTGACGAAGAGTCGGGGTGAGAAGGGCCACCAGGGGCGTGTTCCCCCGAGCACCGCGCTCCTTCTCTCGGGCTGACCACAGCAGTTACTGCTTTGCAGAAAGAATCACGTGCCCAACTCCAAGTTCTTCCAGGCCGTCAAGCCAGGCCTGTGCAGCAGAACTTTCTCAGATAATGCTACATGATCACTGCACCGCACCTGCTCTGGTAGGGTCGCCATTTACCACATGTGACCGTAGAGCACTTGGAATGTGGCTAATGCGACTGAGAATCTATATGTAAAAGTGAATTTAATTGCGATGACTTTGAATTTGAATTTGAATAGTGACGTGCAGCTAGTGGCCACCATGCTGGACAGCACCACTCTCAACATCTCAGAGCATCCAGGTGGAGAAGAAAATACCCCTGCCGGAGCAATTCTGCGTCCGGATGAGCAGGAAGATGTCAGCCAGCAGCTCGTGGTCTTCTAAGGCCCTTGGTCCACAGAAGCAGAAGGAAGCTTCAAGTGAGACCCAGAGGTCTTCTGGTGTGAGAAAATGCAGATTCAAGTAAAGAACAGTTGAACTTCCAGCATGGAAAAAACAGACACATAGGGACAGAGACCTAAATGCTCATTGGAATTGGAAAAATACAGATACATGGGACTCAAGGCTGCCTCTGAAAAGGCTGATGCTTAATCCTTGAGCCATTGTTTCATAAATTCCAACGAGCTCCTGTATATCATTCTTTCCTGCTTCTCATTATGGTTACACAAAAGTTTCCTTTCATAAGGTTTAACATTTCATTTAAAGAGTATTTGGGAGAGGAGTTTCCTTATACTTTAACTACTTAGCCATCTTCCTAGAATCCTCCTGATTTTATTTTCAAATTTGGAAAACAGAGCTAAGTTATCAGCCAGGCTGATAAAATGATTAGTTTGATCATCTGAGAAGTGAGAGCTTGTAAGAGGCACTCGTTTGAGCTCTCCACTTAATCTTGACAGCGCCTTGCCAGCTGATACTCAACTTCATGTTAAATTGGAAGAGAAAGTAGAATAGGAGGGGTGTGGGTGTCATTTGTTATCACCTCCAAGACAGGGTCACCTCTGTCCTCATCTGCCTGGGTAATCCTATCCCATTCAGATTCTAAAGTCTCTGGTCATTTTAACCTGAATCTCGTCTCAGCAAAACAACTTCCCACCCTGTTTCACCCTAATCAGATTCTTTTTAAGTGAGAAAGATGAGGTCCATGATTACATCCTCAAAACCCCATCCATTTGGCACTGTGGCCAGCTCTCCAAACAGCCGACAGACTCCCTGTCAATGAGCTCCGTAAAAGGAGTGGCACACCAGGATGGCCTTATTTGCTTTCTGCTTGAAGTAGAAAAATTGGATTTAGAAAGCTTTTCCTAATCTGGATCTGTGCAATATATAATAAACTTCTTACATCTGTCACCATCAACATTCTCCTTGCTGTCTTTACTTTTATGTTTTAAAGAGGACAGACAGGGGTGCCCTTTCTTTCTCTTTCTATTCAAGCAGTATCTTGGGACAGCTAGCCCTAAAGATTAGTGACATCTTCCTGGCTGGGATGATGGGGACCGGAACAAATTTAGGATTGCCCTCCATACCAGCCATATTCTGTCCTTATTAACTGTGAGGAGCACCTCTTGATCGGAAGCTTCTATGTGTTTTGAAACTTTTCAGATTGTAGAATAAAAGTTAAGCCTAAAGCTCTCTGAATATCCTCTTTATTGATAGCATCGATTATATCCTAAAGGTAATGTTTGCAGAGTAGGGATTGAGGTCTGCCTGCACTGAAATCATCTCCTATGCTTGCTACAATGCAGGCTCCCAGGTCCACGCCGTGCCCTACTAAACCAGAATCCCTGAGGTCAAGGTCCCGTCTGCATCTTCACGCCTTCTCAGTGGATGTTTATGCTGTTCAGGAACCATTTTTAAAGAATTAATGTTATCAATGGTCACTCTTAGACAGGCTGGGGAATCAGACAGCAACCTTTCCACCAGTAGAGAATAAACTAGTGGAGAGTAAAGCATAAAGTATACAAATGAAAGAGGCACCATTTTTAATTTTGTGCCATGATTTGCTTTCTGTGGGACAATAGGGAATCAGCTTAGTCTCCTTGACTTGGATTCCTTGTTTCTAAATGCTTGCTTCTGGCTGGATGTGGTGTGAATGTAAATCACCTGGCCCAGAGTGAGCACTTAGTTAACATTTGCCATTATGATTTCTCAATGGATGGTATGTTTTAAAAATATTTTATGTATAAAACAGCTTCATTTTATGGAGCAATAATTTATTTATTCATCAAAGTCACGTACACCTGCTTGGATTCTGATGAGCTTGAGTTCTCCCACTGATGTCTTTCCTGACAGTTGTAAAGAAGTTTAGTGTCTCAGTATAATATTGTCATTTGGTTTTTTAAAATATTCAAATAGCTTCTGTACCCCCTTGACCACAACCTTTGTCAATTCATACTGGTGCCTAAAATGGTGGTTGGCAGCTGCACAACTTCAAGCCCTGTTAAACTAACAGGGGCCAACTGTGTCCCACATCCTATAATTGGGGGACAATCCAAGAGCATCTAATTCAAGACCCTATGGTTCCAAAGCCGTGCTCACTCTGTTAGGGCTGTCAAATGAGCATTTCTCATTCTTCCTCCCTGAAGCACGTTTTGGTGATTTGGGGGCTTAATTTTTAAAATATGTTTTTATTTATTTTTAGAGAGAGAGGGAGGGAGAGGGAACGAGAAAGAAACATCTATGAAAGAGAAACATTGATCAGCTGACTCCTGCATGCTTCCTCCTGGAGATCAAACCCGCAACCTGGGCATGTGCCCTGACCGGGAATCATACCAGTAACCTCTCCACGCATGGGATGATGCTCAATCCACTGAGCCACACCAAGCAGGAGGGAGCTTATTTTTCTCCTCAAAAATGTCTTTCTTCATCATTAACAGGTTAGTGTTTGGCGTTAGATTCACCTGGGTGGGTGAAATTCCCGGGGACCTGGCCCCTGCTTTATGGAGAAGTCTGAGCTGTCGGAAGGCATGTGCTGATGGCTACCCACATGCTCCAGGCTTTCTCAGAGATGTCTGGGAAACTGAGGCGTGCTGGTCAATACAAAGTGCCCTTCACAGCATTCTTCAACTACAGAGGCTCTGTGTGGAACCCATTTCATATTTTAGTATCTGTGCATAAATTTGAGAAAAGAGTGTCATTGTAAACATTGAACAACAATCTTTGAAAATTACTGATGTAGTCTAACATATTGAAGTTTGAATTATGGCTGAGCAAACCGAAATTCCATCAAAAAGACAACATGCCTGAACTAAGGACTCAGAGTTGGTTGGATTAAATCAATTTCAGAAACATGTAAGAAGTGCTTACTGTGGGGCTGGGTAAGGATAAAGGAACCAAGAAACATGGTCTTTGACCTCAAAGGTTTTAAAGTCTAGTAAAAGAGTACAAGAGAGGTGTAGAATTAACTTCAGGCATGCAAATATGTTAAAAATGTTATGGGAACCCAGTTTTGGATAAAAATGATGGGTAACATTGAGTTCTAACTCTGAGTTAGATATTGTGCTTGATTCTGTATCTATATATCATCTATCTATCTATCTATCTATCTATCTATCTATCTATCTGTCTTTGTGAAATAGGCATCATTTTTCTCTATTTTACATAGAAGGAAACCAACATTTAGAGAGGTGTATATTACCCAAGTTCACATAATTAATAGGTGGCAGAAGATGGGATTCTAGCAGAGATAGTCTAACTCTGTAGCTCACATTCTCATCTACTAGAAAAATCTAAGAACATTTCAACAGGAGTTTTTTAAAAACTCAGCCTAAAATGATAAGCATTTTTAAAATCAGTGGTGAGACTGATGACTCCCTGAGACCCTACCCCACCACAAAGGTTTGCAGGCACTTGGGGGGTGGGGGTGGTAACTAGACTTGTCATACCCTGGGAATTTTGCTAAGTAGCCTCAGACCAAGCACTGGTACCAAGTTTTGAACCTGTATCAATCTGGTGAACACCACTTGCCCCTACCTGATGACTCACTGAGAATCTATCTCATGCAACTCAAGTACTGCCAGAAGCTCTTTTAGTGGCTGAGCCTAACAGGCAGCCAGCAGATGGAGGTAGGCAGAGGCAGATCTTGGGGGTGCCTTGGGCCTTTTGTGGACTTGCTCCTGGGCTCAGTGCTGGTGGATGCCTGTCTTGGTGTGCAGCTTGGTCTTCCCATGCATAAAAAGGCCCACCAGAGGCAGTCACAAACTGTGGATCTCTTGATAGCTCCAAACAGATTGCTCAGGGCCAGTCACAGGTAGCGCCTGACATTAACCTGCACCAGAGTGCCTCCCAAGAGGCCCCAGAAATACACACCCTATGGCTAGCCTTTGACAACATCAGAGTAGGATCCAATTAACTTCATAAGTAGAATATCCAAAGGAAGATCTTGGCAGGCATCAGTCCCTACTGAGGTGAATTCCACTTCATGTGGTCAGCACCTGCATAGCAGCTTGTACACTGTGGTCAGGGTTGATCCTCACTGTCAGCCAGCCTGAGGGTACAAGCCAATAGCAATAAAGACTCAATTACAACAGAAAGGATCACATAACCCACACAAGGGACAATCCTGGAGCATGCAGCTCCAGTGATCAAAGACACTGTGTCACTGGGTCACACAGGATACTCACATATAAGACCATCCTACCAAGACTGAGAGATATAGCAGATCTGCTTGATAAATAGAAACAAATACAAAGAGGCAACCAAGATGGGGAGGCAAAGAAACATGCCCCCAATGAAAGAGCAGGAGAAATCTCCAGAAAAAGAGCTAAATGAAATGGAGGCAAGCAATTTATCAGATATAAAGTAAGAAAAGATGGTGATAAGGATGCTCAAGGAACTTAGTGAGAAATTCAAAGAACTTAATGAGAACTTGAACAGTGTGAAAAGGGGCGCACAGAAACCATTATAAAGAACCAGTCAGAAATGAAGAATGCAATATCTGGAAAAAAAAAAAATACATTCAAAGGAATCAACAGTAGGTTGGTTGAAGCAGAAGACTGATTCAGTGATTTGGAAGGCATGGTAGCAGAAAACGCCCAATCAGAGCAGCAAAAAAAAAATAATAACAATTTTAAAACTAATGAGCATAGTTTAAGGGATAATATGAAATGTAACAATATCTGTATCATAGGGGTACCAGAAGGAGAAGAGAGAGAGCAAGGGGTCAAAAACCTATTTGAAGAAATGATGACTGAAAACTTCCCTTACCTTGTGAAGGAAAAAGAAAGACACAAGTTCAGGTAGCTCAGAGCATTCCAAACAAGATGGTCCCAAAGAGGCCCACGCCAAGACATATCATAATTAAAATGGAAAAGGTTAAAGACAAAGAGAGAGTCTTCAAAGTAGCAAGAGAAAGACAGTTAGTTACTTACAAGGGAGTTCCCATAAGACTGTCAGCTGATTTCTCAACAGAAATGTTTCAGGCCAGAAGGGATTGGCATGAAATATCCAAAGTGAAGAAAAGTAACTATCTATAACCAAGACTATTTTATTGAGCAAGGCTATCATTAAAATTGAAGGAGATATAAAGCGCTTCCTAGACAAGGAAAAGCTAAAGGAGTCCATTACCACCAAACCAGCATTATAAGAAATGTTAAAGGGTTGAAGAAGAGGAGGAGAAGTGTGTGTGTGTGTGGGGGGGGGGGGTGGTAGAGGAAGGGGAAGAGGAAAAGGAAGAAGAAAAAGAAGAAAACAAAACAGTTATAAAAAATAAAATGGCAATAAATACATACCTATCAATAATTACTTTAAATGTAAATGGGTTAAATGCTTCAATCAAAAGAAGTAGGGTAGCAGAATGGATAAGGAAACAAGACCCATATATATGCGGTCTTCAAGAGACCCACCTCAGAACAAAGGATACATACAGACCAAAAGTAAAAGTATGGAATAAGATATTTCATGCCATGGAATGAAATGGAAATTAAAAAAAAAAAATCTGTGGTAGCAGTACTTGTATCTGACTAAATAAAATTTGAAACAAAGGCTATAGTAAGAGACAAAGAAGGACACTATGTAATGATAAAAGAAGCAATCCAACAAGAGGATATAAACCTTGCAAATATTTATGCACTCAATGTAGGAGTACCTAAATATGTAAAGTTAATCTTCATGAACATAAAGGGAAAGATTGCCAGTAATACAGTCATAGTAAGGGATTTTAACACACCATTGACATCAATGAATAGAGATTTTCCAGACAGAAAATCAACAGGAAATGGTAGCCTTAATGACACACTACATCAGATGGATTTAATTCATATCTTCAGAACATTTCACCCCAAAGCAGCAAAATATACATTCTTTTCAAGTGCATATGGAACATCTTCTAGAATAGATCACATGTCAGGAAGCAAAACAAGTGTTAATAAATTTAAGAAGACTGAAATTATATCAAGTATGTCCTCTGACTACATAGTATGAAACTGGAAATCAATCACAAGAAAAAACTGAAAAACACAAACACATGGAGGCAAAATAACAGGTTACTAGATAATGAATTGGTTAACAGTGAGATCAAGGAAGAAATGAAAAGATAGAAACAAATGAAAATGAGATCACAACCCCAAACCTATGAGACACAGGGAAAGCAGTCTAAGAGAGAAATTCATAGCATTACAAGCCTACCTCAAGAAACAGAAAAATCTCAAACAATCTAACTTTACACTTAAAGGAACTAGAAGAACAACAAACAAAGCCCAAAGTGAGTAGAAGAAAGGAAATAATAAAAATCAAAGCAGAAATAAATGAAATAGAGTATTAAAAAATACAAAAGGTCATTGAAACCAAGAGTTTGGTCTTTGAAAAGATAAACAAACTTTTAATCAGACTCATCAAGAAAAAAGAGGACCCAAACAAATATAATCAGAAATTAATGAGGAGAAATAACAACCGACACCAGAGAAATACAAAGGATTATAAGGAAATATATGAACAATTATATGTCAACAAATTGGACAAAGTGGCTGAAATGAATAAATTCTTAGACACATACAATTTTCCAAGATGTAACTAGGAAGAATCAGAAAATCTGAATAAACTGATTACAACTAATAAATCTAGGCAGTAATTTAAAAAACAACAACAACTCCCAGCAAACAAAAATCTTGGATTGGATGGCTTCACAGGTGAATTTTACCAAACATTAAAAGAAGAACTAACACCTATCCTTCTCTAATAATTCCAAAAAATTCAGAGAAAGACAAATACCGTATAATTCCACTTGTATGTGGAATCAAATGAATAAAGTAAACCAACAAACAAAATAGAAACAGACTCACAGATACAGAGAACACACTGACAGCTGTTGGGGTAGGTGGGTTGGGGAGCTGGGATTAAACACAAAAAAAATTCATAGACACAGACTACAGTATGATGATTACCAGAAATAAAGGGGTGTGGGTAGGTAGAAGAAGGTTAAAGGGGGGGGGGATGATGATGGAAGGAGACTTGACTTTGGGTAGTGAACAGATAATACAGTTCACAGATTATGGATTATGGAAATATATACTTGAAACCTATATAATTTTATTAACCAATGTCACCCCAATAAATTCAATAAAAAATAAATAAAATGGGTGGTGGGAGAGGACTGTGGATGGGCAAAGTATTCCAGGTAGTGTGCTCAGTATAGATGAACTCCTGGATGCCTATTAAAATGGTGAAAATGCAGTATGGGTCCACATTTTTAATAGTATGCAATTTCTTTTTAACCAGTAGACAATAATTGAATAGGAGGCAGCATGGTATTCTGTTTAAGAGGATTGTAGTCAATATCTGCCACTTCCCAGCTGTGTAACAGGAGGCACATTACTTAATCTCTCCGTGCCTCAGTTTTCTTATCTCTAAAATGGGAGCATAGCATCATCACAATAATGTTATGAGGATTAAATGGGTAACATACATGAGGCATTTAACATACTGTCTTTCACATAGTAAAGACTCAAAAAGTAGTCGCTAATTGTTTTTATTAACTCTCTATTAGCTATTATTACTATTAAGACAAGCTAATATTTTTCAGCACTTATATGTAGAAGGCATTGCACCAAACACTGCACATGTATTATTTAATCTTCACAACGCTCTGTGAGGTAGGTACTATTATTTCCCCAATTCACAAAGGATGAAACTGAGGATTCTAGTATAGATTCCAGTGTCTGATTCCAGAGCTCTTTGCTATGTTTCATCATCTCCCTTGACACTATACTGCTTGGAAGTATCATCAAGATTTGATGTAGGTGGGAGTTTGATACCATGGTTCACTGGTGAGAAAGATACTTGAAACAACTGGGCTTTGTAACAATGTTTTCAAATTATACTAAGGAAATGATAGCCAAATTCTTGGGTTTTATAACTTTGCAAGGGTCTATAACCTCTACCTTAAGGTCTATGGTCTCACTTGCATACTTTTACCAGCCATTCCAGGAACATATTTTATTTTCCCACATCTTTATGAAAGGCTGTGCAAATTAGCTTTTACTGCATAACAAACTACCCCCATATTTAGTGACTTAAGACCATAGTCATTTACTTAGCTCATGATTCTGTGGGCTGGAAAATTGGGCTGGGCTCAGCTAGGCGACTGGCCTCTTGGTCTTGGCTGGGCTAACGCTTGTGTTTGAGGCCAGCTGCCAGATCTGCTGGGGCTAGTTGGTCTGATACGAGGTTCAGCTGGGATGACTCATTCTCGCGCCTTCATTCTCTCATTTTCCAGGCTGCTAGCCTGGACTTACTCACATGGTGGTGGAAGAGTTCTAAGAACTACAAGAGAGAGGACAAACTCTAGTGTGCGAGCACTTTTTACATCTCTGCATTTTTCATGTTTGCCATTTGTCTCAATGGCCAAAGCAAGTCCCATGGCCAAGCCTGGAGTCAGTGTAGGAGGAGGCAGGGCACATGAAAAATGTGAGTACGTTACGCTACAATCTACCACCCAGACCTTGCCAAGTCAGCCACGGTGCCAATGTGGGCTTGGAAGGGTACAAAGGAGGGCATCTCCGGGAGTGGCGCTGCGTATCCAGCTTACTTGGAGCAGTGAGACAGACTCGCTGTGTGACTGTGGTACCAGATGGTACCAGAAAGTGACATGACACATCATGGACCACACACTCCAAAGTTGCCCCTTCACACCCCCATGCTCAGCCCTTGAATCTGAAGGAGGCACTTGTCAGAGATAGTGTTCTAGTAGCTGGTGAGGGCTGCGCTATGAAATGACTGGTTTATTTTTATCTTCCTCCTTCACTGTGCCCCCAGGCTGGCATGGCCTGGAGAAATAGCTGTTTCATCCATTAGAATTTCTACAGCCCTTAAAATACCTTTGGCACAGGCATCTGTAGACCTCTGTACTCACTGTCATTCCAAAGGGCCACTAAGTTAATGTTGCTTATCTTCGAATTGGATGATGACGGTATCATCACACTAACTCTCTAGGGTCATAAGCTTTAGGCTTAACGTTCAATTTCTTTGCCGTATCAGTGGTTTCTGTAGTTTCATTTCTGTTCAACGGTATGTTATGTCCCATTTTGTATGACGAAGAAAGAAATGCTGCAGGATATCTGAGGACCGTGGTCTCTGGTATCGAGTTGGACACACGTAATGTTACAACCCATACTTAGTGCTGGTCCTCCTGGGAGACTACAGCAAAGAGTCGGGTGAAAACAGTTTTTTTCAAAGTGCTCCTTTTCCACCTGTAATTTTAGTATGGAAGATGGTATAATAATCATATTCACCAAAAAAAATTATTTTATCTCTTTCTATATAGCTTAAGAAATAGCATGGTAATACTTTCATAGCTCGGAACTTGAGGCTCAGAGCACAGGATTCCAGGGGAATGAGGTATTGTGCCGGGCAGGGCTCAGCCTTGCTTACCACCACTGCTGTGTGTCACCGGGTTCTGATTTGGCCTCCGGTGACTCCAGTTTTGATTTCACAGGCCTTGTGTGCAGAGCCCTGTTTTGTGTATGTGGTTTTCTTACACTTTTCACAGATACTTTTAATTGAGGGTTTGAAGATGCCAGGTTTCAGTGCCCTAGGGACATTTGGTTGACATTAGACCATCAGCTTAGTTCATTCAATAAGCATTTTTGAAACTCTTTCTGTGCCAGGGACTGTGCAAGGCTGTGTATACATACAGCCCTGAGTTCTGGTGCTCAGAATCCGATGGACTTTAGTGAAAGAGGGAGGCCTGTGGGCTAAGAGAATCACATGATAAAGTCACCGTGCAGAAGTACCTAGAAAAGAGGAATTACTTGTTGTGGGGGGTAGATCACAGAGGTGATGCTTAAAGGATGTTTTGGAAAATGAACATTGAAGGTCATTCTGCCTACCTTGCTGAAAATTGATACCTATAAAGATTGAATGGACTATTAGGTCTGGAGAAATGGTAGACTTGTAATTGTTTGTAAACTACCAAAATATGCTTGGCATAATATCTAAACTACCTAAATATCCTAGACACAATTTTGAATATGTCATAATTTTTAATAAAAGGATAAGCAAAAGTAGGGGAATTCTCCAAGGTTAAGGATGGAACAGGAACAGGAGTCCAAAGAGTTGAGTGAAGACTAAAATTGCTTCCTATTTCATTACCAATAAATTCCAGGTGACCAGGAGCTCTGGCTTCAGTAGCTGCGTAAGGGAGGCAGGCAAAATGGCCTGCATGGGGGGGAGGCCAGTGGGGACTCCTAAGATGGGACCCATGAAGAACAACACCCTCATGGAACTGATGAATTAGTAAAGACACTCACTCCATGATGGCAGACAGCAAAGAACCTTGGCTGATTCAGACTTGCTATTGATGGGTGGAGAATATGACAAGGACACAGCTGTTACATGGATTTGGGACCTGAATTCACAGTATTTGTATGGTCTGAATAACCACAAGCTGAGGATTTTAATTTAAAACATACCTGGTAGTCATGAACACACATCTCCAGAGGAATCCACATTCAATCCATACTGTAAAGAATTCCCATAGGGTAAGTCCCAGCGAACATGAACTCATAAGTAGAAATCACAAATATATAAGGAAACAAAGCAACATGAGTGAGAGTTAATAGAGATCATCAGTTACAGCAGATGATCTCACACATTTAACATGTTTAATACATTCAAAGAAATAAAAGAGGAAAGTGAAAATATGAGTAAGGAGAAAGAGATTATAAAAAAATGACCTGATATGAAATATTTGAAAAAGTACTTAATGGAATGTCTGGAAATTTAAAAAAATAATGGTTGAAATTTAAAATTCAATGAAACCATAGTCCTAAAGTAAAAAATTCAGACATCTATGAACTGCAGAAGGGATAAATAAACTGTGGTATATTCAGACAATGGAATATTACGACGAAATGGAAAAGAGCAAACTAATTCTAATGAAACAACAAATTCAGAGTATACGTGCTTTATGATTCTATATATAGGAAGTTCAAAGACAGGCAAAGCTAATCTATGATCCTTGTGCTCAGAATAGTGGCTAAATAATGTGGGAGGGTATTGATTGAGAAGGGGCATGAAGGAGCAGAGTGCTGGGAATATTCTATATCTTGGTATGGATAGTGAGTAAATGAGTGTGTATTCCTATAAAAGTCATCAGGCTGTACACTTAAGATGTGTGCTTTTACTGAGATAAATGTTAGTTATACCTCCATATAATGGAGTAAAAACCTCAGTGGCCCTATCTTCCAGTTCCTTTGACATATACTCCCCCCAAGACCAAATTAGACACAGACAAAGATAAAATGAATGAACTGGAACTAAAAAAAGTCTCTATATCTATATCTATATCTCTATACACACACACACACACACACACACACACACACACACACACACACTCTTCAGCTCAGAGAGGTAAAGACCCCAAAATGACAGACATTAAGAAATATGAAGGCTAGAGTGAGGTCTACGCACAGCTCAAGAAGATAAAATGAATGAACAGTTTCTAAGTAGACATCACTCTTTTAGTTCTGATTGTCTAATAGATGAACTCCAGGCAGGATAAATAAAAGAAATCCACAGTTAAACACATGATAGTCAAACTGTAGGCCAAACACAAAGAGAAGATTCTACAATCACCCAGGATGAAACTACAGATTGTCAATTAGATGAGGAAGTCAGTAATGTTGCAAGTCAGTAGGTGAATGGAGGCTATCATCAATGTCTTGAACACAAAACAATTCTCACTCTAGAATTATAAACTGAAGGAATGAAGGCAAAATAATTTTTAAAAATCAGGTGAACAAAGATGTTAAATCTCAAGCCATATATATATATATATATATATATATATATATATATGAACTATTTGATACCATCTTTATATATATCATATATGTTTTATGTGTTTGAATATATATTTGACCCTCATTTTATATAGCATAAAGAAAGAACTAGAGTGTTGTGCAAAGTAGAAGATATCCCCCTAAAAACAGAGCACGCTGATTAAAGTTAGTTTAACTGCTTCCTTGGCCTGTTTGGCTCAGCTTTTGCAGCATTGGCCTGTGGACCAAAGAGTCATGGGTTCAGTTCTGGTCAAGGGCATGTACCTTGGTTGCAGTTTGGTCCCCGGCCCTGGTTGGGGTTGCACGGGAGGCAACCAGTTAATGTGTCCCTCTCACATTGGTGTTTCTCTATATTTCTCTCTCTCCCTCTCTCCCACTCTATCTGAAGATGAATGGAAAAATATCCTCCAGTGAAAATTAAAAAATAAAAAAAAAGTTGAGCTGCTGTTGAATCCTCCTTTTACTAATTCTACCTGTTCTAAGGTCATTGTACTTCCTGAGTTGGGAATTTTGTTAGATGTCATGGAATTCCTACAATTGCTGCTGAATCACTGACTCTGTTATATGTATTAATGTTGCCGTACCTGATCATTGTCAGTGTTCTTCTTCATTATGATTGCTGAAAAAACACATTTTATTCTTATAATGCAAGTAAAGCCTAGAGACGAATTAAAAACAGATTTTATTCATTTACATAATTAGGAAATTATTTGCAGCATCAATCCTAATATATGTGGATTTGTTTGACAAATGTGATGATTTGTTCTGGGATAAATATGTATCCTTTGTAAATCTTTTGATGTCGATGGAAGAAAGGGACCTTTAAGGAGCAAATAACACAAGCGCCCACCTGCCCTATGAAAACGAGGGATTGCTCTGTCCCTGCTAGGGGGGGACAGCACCCCGCAGAGGGCGGAGAGGGTGGCTGCTGGTAGCCTCAGCTGATAATTCGAGAATCCATTTTCTTGGCATTTTGCTATCATTGTTGAAATGACAGGCTGGTGGTTTAAACCTTGACCTCAATTTTCTAGTTTTTTTCACGACCCCACCAATCCTTTCCAGTCCTTTAATGGCCTTTAATTCCTTAGTGAATATTTTAACCTAAATAAAAATTCATCTCTTCCACCTTCGAGAAACAGCTCAGATCTTGCCTTCTCTGTAAATTCTGCCCCGAATTCCCTGGCAGGTTTAACCGTGTGCTCCTCCGCACGCCCCTGCCATCACGTCTCTCTATTGCAATTATTTGTTTGTAGGTCGGCAGACAACTCAGGGGTGGCAGACACATCGCCAGCTTCTCATTTCTCCACCCCTCTTAATCTGTCTGGTAAATGCATGTCACACTGGAAAGGAGTTATGTCTATCTGAACAGAAACGTGGTTTGTGTGAAGCTGCACCCGTTGCAAACGAAGATGAAGGCTTGCGTTTCTGCCCTGCGTCATGCTTCAGGAGCAGTGCCGGGGGCCTCCTCTTACTGCGTCTGCCCGTTACGTAGTCAGAGCAAATATCTGAACCCTCATTCGACAGATAAAAGTTCAAGAAGAGAAAGTTTGAATGGCTCGCTGAGGTCCTGCAGTTCTTGCGGAGGGTGAGCCAGTGGAGAGGGTGGCAGATGGGAAATAGTAAGGAATAGAGTTTCTACTCCTTAGAAAAATCACTTAATTTTCTTTCCACTTAAATCCAGCTCCGCCTCCTCCAGTCCTATTCTTCACAGGCTCAGAGAAGCAGCCTTTTGATGGAAGAAAGATACCACAGAGATGCTGTATGCGAGCTGACCCTCACGTGGGGATCGTTTCCCCATGGAAGCAGCAATCATCATCATCATCATGCCTGCTTGAACTTGGCACTTTTCTTCTCTTTGGCACAGACTCTGAAATGACCCGCGGACGCCTTTGGCGTGGCTGTGGGCTGCTGAACAGAGGAGAGGCTGGGGACAGCGGAGGGTGTTACTGTGGAGAAATTCCCGGAGCTCTCAGGGTTGTGAGTGGCTTTGGTGGCTAAGCTAACCTGGGCAGTTCAGTAGCCGGGTGATCGTAGGAAGCTGTGACATTGTTTCTATAGATGAGAGGACCGGGGGTCGCACAGGGGCTGTGCTGTGTTCCGACACTGGGCAGAAAGGCCCATAAGAGGACAACACCAAAACTTTAGACTTAAACAAACAAAACCTTACTTCTCAGGGACCCCAACAATGTCAGGGAATCTGGTTTCATAGAGGATTAGAAGCACTGATAACAGTGAATAACTCTTGGCTTTTTTCCCTCCATAAACAATGTCACACACTAATATGAGGGCTCTAGGCGTCGGTTTCTTAGGTGTGAGTGTAACCCATACCCGTGGCGATCTCTGGCATGGGGTAACGCGGTTTTTCTCCCGAGCAAAAAAGGAGAACTCGTGAGAATTTAGGAACCTGGAAGGGAGTGCTTCTGCCATGATCTCTTTTGGCAGCTGGTGGGATAGATTTCCATAGCACAGACCTGCCTGTCCCCAGCCAGGTGCCATTTCTTCCCCTTTCCCAGCTGAAGTGAGACATGATTGACATGTCACATGGTGTGAATTGAAGGTGTACAATGCGTGGATTTGATTTGCATATTGAGGCAGGGGTCATTTTCAACGCGCGGCCTTTGTCTCAGCTGCACTCGGAGTTCCATTAGAACTGGGTCGTTGAACCCAGGTGGCGGGAAATGTGTTTCAGGAGAGGATCATCCTTCGCTAGGTTTTCTGATCTCTGCTGCACATCAAAATACTGATACCATCCACCTTGCCTGTTCTGATTGATCTGAGGGGGGCCCTTTGGAAGCCCCCTCGATACTGCCAGGGGAAGACTCTGGCCTGTCCTCTGGGTCGGAGGTTCTAGCCATCCCGATAGCGCATCCCAAGGGGCAGACAGTATTCAGCTGATTGAAGGCATGACTGGAGTCTGCCTCTGAGTTCCGCCTCCACACTCCCTCCAGCTGAGTGGACAGGTGTGCAGACGCCCATTTTAATCCGCAGAAGGCAATATCCTCCCAAGGGAACTGCTTACCCAGTTCTGTGATCCGAGCCTCAGCCAGCTGTTGGGTTTGTCTCCCTACCTGCCCTGACCTCTGGCTCTCCTGACCCACTGCTCTACTTTTTCCTGGTGCTTGACCGCTCCCTGGCCTTGACCCAAATCCCTGTTCTGGATGTGCTTCTAGATTACTGCTCCCCTGGATGCGGATTACTCCCAAAAGAGCAGTAAAGAGGGAAGAACAGAGGAAAGACTCTGTACGAAGCACCTCCATTGTGCCGAATGATAGGAAAAGAGTGTGTCAGGGGCGGGGATAGTCTGTGCGGTCCGGCGCTGGCGGGGAGGAGGGAGGCGGACGGAGAGAAAGGGTGTACGGGCTTCATGTAGGAGGTGACTGCCGAGCTGATGGGCAGAACGAAGGCGTGCGGGGCGGTGGAGGAACAACACAGCTTGGCAAGCTCATGCTCTTGCAGACTTTCTGAATTCCCTGGGTAAGGAGGTTGAGCGGGGATAATAAGAGATGAGGCAGGAGAGGTGTTCGGGACTGAGTTATAAGGGCCTGGTGGGAAGTATGGACCAAAGCCAGAGGGACAGCCCCAGGGGTAGGGCTGGCCTCAAGGGGGCACTGGAGTTCAAGTCATGGTGTCCAAAGGTGCACAGCGTACTCTGGCCGGATTTGGGCTAAACGGGTAGAAGAGGGCCACGGAGTGTCCTGGTGGTAGTGGTCTCGGAGGCCAGGTGTTAGTGACCTGTTCGTTTGGATGAGGACCTTAGGCTGTGGTTGTAGGGACAGGACAAAGTCCACCCTGCACCAGAGGGCTGGGCTAGACAAGGTCACAGGTCAGAGTCACAGGAAAATGGGCGGGGCTCATGGGAGGAGCAGCCCGCTATGTAGACTGGGCCAGTCCAGCTGGACTAGGGGGAGTGTGGCTGAAGAGGGTCCATGGAGACCAAGGCTCTAAGTCAACGGAATAAGTCCGGACTCCACCTTCCAGTGCGGGAGACATCTAAAATGCCCCTCACCCCCTCACCCACGCAGGCTAGCACACAAACTCAGTGGAACAGAGCTGCAGCCAGGGGGCCGGAACTGGGCAAGACAGAGGCTGATGTGGGGATGTCAAAGCACAAGTGGTTCAAGTTCGAGGGAAGTGGTTCTCTTGTTCCTGGATAATGCAAATGTTCTGCTCTGTGACCTTCACGGGTATTTCTCTGCCTGGAGCAGCCCCCTCGCTCTGATTTCAGCCAGTAGTATTGGAGGCCTGCAGTCCAGGCCAAAGCACTAAAATCTCAGTGTCTGTATAAGAAACCTGTCCTTCCTCCGCCCTGGTTGGGGCTCTCTTTCCGGAACTCTGCCTGCTCAGACTGAAAGCCAGGACAGGCTGGCCCTCCAGGCCTTCCTTACCCCCCTGGAGTCCTCCACCGGGTCGGGAAAGGTATGACAGGGAGTTTCAGCTCCCCAGGGGCCAGCCTGTAACCCTGTCCTGGTCCCCAAATAATTACTTTGTGAGGCTGCCCAGGGCTGTATATTCAGAATGGTTTATGAGAAATCTTCTGATAATCTATTCTGCCCCATTCCACAGAGTTTTTTTGTTGTGTTTTTTTTTTTTTGTTTTTTCCCCACCTACCAAATGCACACACCTTGGGACGTTCGCTGCTAATTTCAAAGAGCCACTAATGGGTTTCCTGTCCCCTAGTCTTCTGGGATGCGGAAAGATTTGAAATGGAATTGTTTCTGTACTATTGTGAAGAAATGATTTAAATAAAACCCCGCTGCCCAGTGAGACTATGTCCTGGACCCTCAGCCACGGCCTGCAGCCCTGTCCCCAATACGGGTCCAGCGTGCTGTCCCCCACCTGACTGTGAAGAGTCTGAGCTGATGATGGACAGAACATGCCGGCACGAGCCCTGAGTCCAGGAGGGACATGCTTGTTGATTTTACTGTCCTTCCTATCGCCAGCCAGCAGCGGGTGGTGCTGCCGAGGCTGGAGGTCCCGGGAAAGGCAGGTCCCTCCCGGAGGACAGGGCCCAGGCCCGATGTTCCTGATGTCCCCAGGGCTCGTGAGGGCTCTGAAAAAGTGAGTTGACTCAATCTGCTGAATGAAGGGTAGTGCCATCTCGGGGTTCAGGCGGGGTGCAGAGTGCAGGGACTGGTCTGAAATGAGGCTGTCTGGGGCATGGTGTCTGGAAGGACAGGAGCCAGAGCAGAGTCTGAGATGGTGTTGGACTCCGTGAGCCCAGCCTCGGGATGCGGTGAAGTTGTTAGAAGGGCTGGCTGCTTTTCCATCTCTGCCCCCAGGAGCTCTTTCTTTTTTTTTTTTTTAATGTGGTTGTTGCCACATTTATTGTCATTTATCATGGTATAAATCTACAAATACTTGCTTAGTTTTTCTTTGGTAATTATTTATTTTAAAAAAATGTTTTTTCTTTATTGATTTTAGAGAGAGAGGAAGGGGCGGGAGAGAGAGATAGAAACATCAATGAGAGAGAACATCGATTGGCCGCCTCCTGCATGCCCTCCACTGGGGATCAGGCCCACAACCTGGGCATGTGTCCTGACCAGGAATCAAACCGGCGACCTCTTGGTGTGTGGGTCAATGCTCAACCACTGAGCCACACCGGCAGGGCTGTTCGGTAACTTTTTAAAACAGAATTTATTGGGGTGACATTGGTTAACAAAACCATGCAGGTTTCAAGTGGACAACTTGATAACTTATCACTTGCTCACTGCATCCTGTGCTCAGCACCCAAAGCAACGCTTTTTTCCACCTCCATTTATCCCCCCCTGCCCCTCCCCCTCCCCCATTTATCTCCTTAAGCACAAACTGGAGCCAGGGGCCTGGGGAGATGCCTGTCTTGGGAGAGGTGTAGGGGCTCGGGCTCCATCCCCCTTCTTCCTCTCTGAGACCACACCTTTTCATCCCCTCAAACAGTTTTCTAAGGATGCCAAAGGAGGGAATTAACATGAGAAATAGACCTCCGAGTATTCTGCTCGGCTCTTTATGTACATGATCCATAAAGAAATAACTTGCAAAAGAATCAATTTTCTTATTTCCAGATAGGTAAACTGAGCCTTAAAGTCATCCAATCTGAGACACTTTTAACAGTAAAAGGGGGTGCTGAAATGACAATTACATATCTTTTAAATTATTTATTATGCGAGAAATGGGTTTTAGTATATTTTCAGAAAAAATAATTCCACTCAAAAATACTTATTAGGAATAAAATTCTCCCATTAAAAATAAATCAACAGCTGTAAACCAGGACTATCTCTGGCAAGCGGAGCTGTGCAGTTATCCAGACATTAAGTGACCTTTCTGAGGTCACACAGCTAGGAAGTGACAATGCCAGACATCAAAGCCAATCTCTTTCCATGATTTTATGCTGCTTAATTTTGGGAGAGTAGGTGCCCCAGAAGCTCACTTACAGGCTCAGGAAGGCTCTCTTTCCACTTGGGAGCTGGGTTTTTCTGTCAGGTCTCCTTCCCTCCTTACTCCCCTGAGGCTGTGTGGGGGCCCAGGCCACTCCCCAGGTGTCCCCCCTGCTGGCACTCCCTGGTTCTGGGGGGGCACTTGACCTGATTGCAGACCTTCTCCCTTCCTTGACTTCTGGCTCTGGGGTGTTACGAGGCCCCGTGTGTCTTGTGCTGGATCCTCTGTGTTTCTTGACCCTTCTCTGCTCCGGTGGGTTCTGGCTGCTGGGTCTGCCTTGACCGTGAGCCCTCACGCTGGTCTCTGGGTGCCAGGCACGGTTCCCTCCCTGCATGGCTTTGCCTGCCTCTCCCTGACCTGGTCCGTTCACCCCGCCTCCACACCCACATTCACAACTTGACAGTCGTTGAGATTCAATCAACTAGTTCATTGAGCAATCCAGGTGTATACCCACCTGATTTGAAGAGAATTAGTTTAATGAAGATAATCATGTGGCCCGGGTTTTCTAGGGCAGCCCTAATTTTAAATATTATGTCTCTCTGTCCTCACAAAAACTGAGTACTGAAATTTCAGTATTCTGGCATATAAATGCCATCTTCTCTATTGCCCCAGGCACCCAGGGAAAAAAAAGGTTTAAATCTGTAGTCAGACACTGTGCCCTGCCTTTGGCTCAGGACATACAGGTCTCTGAAACCATTATTTTTGTCGCCGTGGATCAACCTCAGAGAGAAGGGCCGTCTGTTGTTTCCGAAGGCTCAGCAGCATTGTGCCCTGCCGCTGCCCCTACTTCCTGCAAGGAGCACATGACTGTCTTCACTGGGCCGCCAGCGTGATTCTGGCTGAGTCGCGGTGCATCTCTGCGGTCTGTGTGTCCCTGTCAGTCCCGAATGCACGTCTGTTCTAACAACCTCGGTGGGGTAGATGCTTCCCTGTGAGATTTGCAAGGGCCGGATCTCTACCCCTGCTCTGCCTCCGGAGCCTGCAGGGGAACGGCCCCCCAGCAGGGCTGTCCTTGGCTTTGTCTGGCTCCTCAGGGCAAACGCCCTCCTTCCTGGCCTGGGGTTGCTTAGTGCCAGGGCCTCCCCAAAGGTCAGAGTAGCCATAGCCCTAGGCTCCGGCCCCAGGTCTGTCCTGGTCCAGTCTGGTCCCCCGAGAAGAGGGTGCTTCTCTCCCAGATGGCCTCTCAGGCCCAGTGCCAAGCACTGAGGGAGCAGGAGACACTGGAGAGTGGGCACAGTTGCCAGAACAGGGAGGCCTGGCCGAGAGGCATCTCCACAGGGTGCTCTGAGGATCACCGGTTCTCTGAGTGCTTCCCAAAGGGACCTGTGGCCACAGAGCCGCGTGGGCTTCACAGTGGCTGGGATGCCACCGGGGCACCGGCGTCTCTGAGAAGTTCTGCACCAAAGTCACCAACTTTTCCTGAACATATCTGATCACAGAACACCCTTGTCATATAACAACCTTTAATATGTCGAAGAATCAGGGTGAAACAAAAAAGAAGAGGGTTTGGAGTCAGAGGGCCCTGCCAAGGTTCAAGTTCAAAATGCTCACATTCACCTGGGTCACCCGGGGTAAGTTATTTAGCCTTAGCTTCCTGGTCAGTAAAATGGGGATAACGACAGGTGACCTCCCACAGGCCGTGGGGAGCGTCAGACCGTCCCCGACATGCAGCACTGGCGTGGGTGTAAGGTATGTGTGACAGAAGGGGTTCTGTGTCTGCGCAGAAGCTGCTCGGCTAGCACGCCTTGGAAGGAAGAGCGGTCAGAAGCCCTGCTGCCCCATGATGGCCGGGACCAGGATGGCTGTGACTGTCAGCAGTCTTCGATAGCTAACCAGTGGAGGATGCTTTTGAATAATTCATGCTTTGAAGAAAATATTTTAAAATTTCACAACAAAATACAGGCTGGATCAGAGAGAAGAGACCTAGGGTTCAGCCTCCCCATCTATAGAAAGAGGCCATACAAGAGGGTCTGGGGTGGGCTAGAGGCCTGGGGATGGAGAGGCTGGGACGGGACTGAGACCCATTGCGTGGAGGTGTTGGTGGGACCAGAGGTGTCCAAGGACCTTGTATGTATGGCCTGGAAGGTTTGGCTTGGAAACTTGACTCCTTTTCATGTACACATCAGAATTAATCTCTATATACTCTAAGTATCTTTTAATGTCTTGGGTTTTTGTCGTCTTCATACATTAAACCAGGCATTCTTAATCTGTCCAGCATAGTCCATTAGGGTGGAGAGGCAGAGCCAAAGGGTTTGCTTTAAGGGTCCAGAAATTCCTTGAAATCAGAAGCAAATTTTGTGTGCCTATTTTTTTTTTTTTCCAGATAGAGTGGGAGGGAGAGAGAAGAGAGAGAGAGAGAGAAACATAAGGGACACATCGAGTGGTCCCGCATGAGCCAACCAGGGCCGGGGACAAACTGCAACCGAGGTACGTGCCCTTAGCGGGAACCAAACCCAGGTCTCTCTGGTCCGCAGGCCGACGCTCTAACTGCTGAGCAAAACTGGCCAGGGCCACATGTGCATTTTTATAGGAAAGAAAGTTCTAAACCAGAGTGGGTTTTGGCCCCTGTGAACCATGTAAATCACACCCGAATAAACTCCCTGGCCAGCAGAGTTCCCTCTGCAACCGGTAACGGCCAGGGGCAGCGGTCGGGCGGCCTCCGGCTCCGGCGACTGTCTGCGGCACTCGGCTCACTGCGGCATCCACAGGACTGACTGCTCGGCCTCTTGCTCTGGGGAGCTGTGGCTTCTCTGTGATCCCTCCTTTCCTCTGGCACGCAGAGTCCTTGACACCTGCTGGGGATGCTGCTGCAAACCCGCGGCTACCTGTGGGGGGCTGCTGGGACCCTCACAATCACAGACCGAGCCGGCAATGTGAATTCAGGTAACTCGAGCTGCTTACATTCCAGCAGATCCTCAGTGGACACCATCGGTGCCACGCTCTGTGCTCGAATCTGGGCGTAGGGAGGTGACAGAAGATAAAAACGGATGACAAGCAACCCCTGCCTTGTGGGGACTTCTGGTCCAGTAGATTCAGACAAATGTACAACTCATTATAATGTAGGCGATAAAAAGGAAATGAGATAGAATTGTGGCCCTGTGTTTTAGACCTGTACTATAACACTAATGTTATATAAGAGTGAGCCTGCCCCGGTGCCCTCAGTTCTTTTCATTTATTAATTAACAGATATTGATGGTGTGCTCATCACGTGTCAGACGCCACACTAGGCACTGAGGACCCCTTGTCAAGCAAACAGACAGGGGTCATGGCTAGTGTGGAGACTGACACCAACTAAAATCCTCACACACACATACACAGATGTAAAATGACAACTGAGATATGAGCTCGAAGGATGAGAGACAGGGTACAGTTAGAGAATATCACAGGGGACAATTGTCAGTGAGACCTCTGACGGCTTTCCTAAGGAAGTAACACCTGATAAGGAAAAATGGGAGTTAACAAGGTGAGAAGAGTAAAGACAGAAAGGGAACTCCAGACACTAGGAACAGCACATACAAAGGCCCAGTGGCAGGGAATAGCCTGGTGCCTATTAGTAAATAAAAGATAGTTCAGTGAGGCTGGAATCCAGAGAGCACTGCACAAAAGGGTCCAGGCCAGACTGTGGGGAGCTTCGTGAGTCAGGTTGGGCTCTGGTCTTTATCCTAAATGTAACTCAAGTCAGGAACATGACAAGCCATTTTGACTGGGGAGATAAGGGAAGATTTCACATAGTAGGTGGCCTTGGAGCTAATGGGTGGAGGATGAGTTGGAGCTCGGTTGCCAAAGAGAGGAAAGATCTTTATGGAAACAGCTGGAGATGAAAACATGGGAGAGAGAAAGTTTAGACGGTGCCTTGGGAATGGTAAGTGGCAGCTATGATGGACCTTCCGGGCTTGGAGGAATGGCAGACAAGTTAAGCAAGGCGAAGCCATGAAAACTTGAAATGCTATGCGGAGGGTTTAGGCTTTGTTGAGTGGGAAGTCAGAGGCTTTAAGGAAGGATGTAGTATGATTTTACCTGCAACTTGAATTCTAAGATTTCTATGAGAAGCTTCCCAATCATGTCTAGTCTCTGGTTCCATCTTTAGATGGATTTTGAACAAAGATCGCCAGGCGCTTAATCAGAAACTTACATTGTGGTAGAAACTATCGCTTGGGCTTCACTTTACACGCGGGTTGGTCTTCTTCATTCTCGATGAACTCCATTCCGAATGCACACGAGGCACTGAGATCGGGAAGTCGCCGTCCCTCCTGTCATCGCTTACAGCAGAGGCTGCGCTGCTCAGGGAGCGTCCCCAGCAAGCCAGTGGACGCTAATCTCTATTACGCATCTGGTAAACCTATTGTAAGCGACAGCAGCATTTACTTCTTGAGTTTGAGATTTCTTGTCAGTGTGATTTTAACTGAAACAGTTCTGGACTTTTAAACTCTCACCTTGTGGAAAAAAATCCAAATGTCTTCATGGGTTTGTCAACTGTTGAGCATGGAGAATGTGCCTTGAAGATACCAGGTGCTTGAACCATTGCCGAAGACAGCAACCGTTCCTGGAGGTGTTCTTCACAACTGGCTAAGCATAAATTGGAGACTGGAATAAAGGTTAGAAATAAGCCATGAAAATAAAGCCAAAATAGGTGCTGAGTTTCTTCCTAGGACACATTCTGAAGGTGAAGCTAGAAAGAAGGGGCAATGTCCTAAGCGGTGTTCTGAGGTTTTTGAGACTGTATCTACATTTGCAATACCGCTTTAAAATGTTGTGTGCACTGTTGGAGAGGAGGACTTCTCCCTTGGAAGTGGATGAGGAAGGGAAGGAGGAAGATGGGAAGTAGCTTTTACTGCGTATCTGGTGCACACAGGTATGCTACCTGCGGGACATCGCCTACCTTTATGACAACCCTGCCAATGAAGCTTCCCTATGTCTACTCCACAGATGAGTGAGGACGTGCTATGTATATGTGGCAGAGGTAAATCTGGACTTGGTTCTGATTTCAAGTACCATGCCTTTTGCATGAGTCCAGTTTTACAGATGAAGTGGACACAGAGAGAGTCTGGTGCTTTGGTGACCAGAGCCAGCTCTCAGGCTAGAGTGTCTGACCCACCTGCCCCATGGCCTCTGGGGAATGATGGGGTTGGGCTCGAATACTTGTAGTTGCAAACTAATGTGTGCTGAGCACTAAACTCTTCACAGGTTTTAGCTAGCTTAGTTCTCCTACAGCCCTATTATTCCTACTATATAGAGGAGGAAACTGAGGCAGAGAGCCAGAATTATTTACCCTCACAGTCAGTAAGTGCTGAATCTGTGACTCAAACTGGGGAAGTCTGTCTCTAAACCCTGTGGTTACAGCCACCTCGCCCCAGCCGAGCTGCCAACAACCTATCCTGACAAGCTCTTTAAAAAGCCCTCTTCCTCCTGAGACGAATTCTTGTCCCCCCCCAGCCCAGCTCGTTGGTCTAATGTGTCCCTTGTTTCCATTTTGTCCTGCATATAAAGATCCTGCTAAGCATGTCATATCAGGCTGTGGGAAATGTCATCAACATGTTCTCCTGGACTGGCCCCTCATTCCGAGGGTTTCGTTGCAAGCATCCTGGAAGATTTCTGCCAAGCTTAATTTACAGGGCCATAAGCCATAAAACATGGTTCCTTTTTTGGGTTAGTTTCATTTATTGACTCTCAGGATAGATGACTCATAAATAAACTGCTCCTTTCCCTTGTCAGTTTCTGCCCCTGTCTTTGGGAATGCATGGTTCCCTTAAATATCTGCAAAGAAAAGAAATTGGATTTTGTGTTCGTCACACTGCTGGTTGTCTCTCTGTGACATATTCTGCATATTTTACCCTTTTTATCAGCATGGAAATCTTTATAGTCCTAATAGAATTATTCCTTGTAAGGTGCTTCATGCAAAATGACATTATTAATATTAAAACGATAAATATTGTGACTCCTCAAATGATATGTTTTGATCACACTTTGACTGTGGCAAACACTTTCCTAGCATCCTTTCAAATGTCATTATACCTTTAAATTCACAAGCCTGCACAGATATGGGTCATCTGGGCTGACATTTAAAAAGAAGAAACTAAACTAATTTGCCCACACTAGTCCTTGATGTAAATTACAAGGGAACAAAAATCATCTGCGTAGTAGGCATGTTTCAAAATAAATTTTAATCTTTCCCTTTCACTGGGATATGAAACAAGTTTTAAACTTTTTGAACTGTAGCTCACACAGCTGAATGTTTGTGTTAACATTGCCTTAACCTGCCGGTCATGGGCTCCCTCCATCCTCAGGAGAGAGTGCCGTACCCAGTGGCTGCTGCCCCATCACAATCTGACGAAATAAAATGAAGTTAGGGCAAGGAGTCAGGGGGCCTGGTTGCTATACAACCTTAGGAAAATGCACTGAATGACTTGGGCAGTTCCCTTTCCCCAAGCCTCAGTTTCCCCATCAGCACAATGAAGGACCTGAATTAGATAGTTGCTCTTGATCTTTCTGGCACTAACATTTGATGATTCTATGGCTCTTGATAATGGCCAGGGGTAAAATCCACCAAGGCCTCCCTTCTTAATGCTTAATATAGAGTTAATACTTTTTCAGTGACTATACTCTCTAGTTGTTCCTTGGAAGGAACAAAAGGAGTATAGGAATTTATAGGTCGTTCTACCCCTAAACATATTAAAAATCATTTCTAATTCTGTGCCTATCGGTGCCCATAGAGAACTAGGTCCTTTGCTGTTTCTATTTGTTAACCTTAAAGGAAGGTAGTTGTTGTCCCATTTTACAGATGAGGAAGGTGAAGTTCAGAGAGGCAAAGTCACTCACCCAAACTCACAAAGCTACCAAGTGGCAGAGCAGAGAGAAAACCCCAGGTGTGTGGGACTCTGAGCCTGAACTCTGCTGCTATCTCCCAGCCAACCCACCCTGACATTTGTGAGGACTGGAGCCAGAGCCCAGTGGAGGCCCAGGTGCCATATGTCTAAATATATAGAAGTTGTGCTTCAAGTTGACCATGCAGGGGCCTTTACAAGGTGCACAGGCGAGTCCCTCCCAGGGTCAGGGTCGACAGCAGCGTTCCCTGCCCACCGACCCAGCCCCCTGCTCCCTCCAGCTGCCTCCTGCGAGCCGAGCTGAGAGGAGAGAAGGGGCGATTCACTGCTCACGTGAGCTCGGCGCCTGCCCGTCGGCCGCGTTCCCCACATGTGTTTCCTAGGGCGGCCGTAACAAATCACCGTCTACTGCTTGGCTTACAGCAGTGGGAGCTTATTCTGAGTTGTGTTGTTCAGAAGCCTGAATTCCAGGTGTAGGCACACTCCCTCTGAAGGCTCCAGGGACAGTCCCTTGGCTTGTGGCTGCACACCTCCAGTCTGTGCCTGAATCCATGAGGCCTTCTTCGCGTCCGTCTGAGTCTCTCATCTCCCTCCACCTCCCTCTTAGAAGGATACCTGTCCTTGGATCTAGGGCCTAATCCAGGAAAACTCATCTCATGATCCTTAAAAGGCAAAGAGCCATTTGCAAATAAGGTCACATTTGTAGGTTCTGGGGTTAGGGCATGGACATATCTTTCTGGGGCCACCATTCAACCCACTGTAGTACCGGATGCCACCAGCCGGTCTCACCCAGCCCTGAGGAGACCATTGGATGAGCAGAGGCATAGAGCAGGTAGTGGATCAGAGAAGGAAGGGAGCATTCCGTGGGAGAGCTACAGCCGTTAGCACACTGGGGGCGGGGCAGGAGATGAAGCCCACTTCAAGACACCCACTCTCAACAGCCAAATGTCCTGAGTGTCTGCTCTGTGAGGTTCTATGGGGAAGTCGAGATGTTTGAGCCAGTGCTGGGGCCCAGGGTTTGCAGAGTGGGGACAAAAATTTCTAAGGGGAGAAACCCCATTATACAAAGCATGCTAAAACCCTGGTGATACCAAGACGGTGAAGCTGGCAGGACCCTAGGGTAGGGTTGGGTGGTGACTGGGAAAATGGTTTCACATCCAGAATTTACTCAGCAAAGGGTAGAACAGTGAACACCAAGCAAGTTGGGCTAGGCATGGAATGGATCACTGTCACTGATAAATAATATCACTAGTAGCGTTAACAGGTACCATTTGTGGAGTGCTTATTGTACATGAGGAGGCTTTGTGCTAGCATTGTCTTCTTTAATTCTCACAGCAGCCCTGTGAGGTAGGCAGTTTTGCACAGAATTTGAGACTCAGAGAGGTTTGGGAAGTTCCCCTCATTTCAGAGCCCATGAGGGGCAGGACCGGTATTCACATCCTGGGCTAACTCTGTCAGCGACCCTCTCTTTAGTCCCTGCCCTAACGGTGGGTGAAGATCTGCCCATAACTGGCAGGGCCCAGCCTGTTTCTAGAGGTGCAAGGGGACCCCGAGTCAGCCCTTGGGAGAGACATAAAGAACTGGAGACATAAAGACCTACAGTCAAGCAGGCTGTCATTTAGTGTGAGCTCCAAGTTGGGTATGGAAGCCAGCTGGATCACTGGGCATGACCGAGGCGGAGGCCGGCCTCACCGCTCGCTCCTTGTACTTAGAATAGTGGACGCAGCCAGACAGGCGTCTTGCAAGAGAAGGAGCCTGATATTGGACATACAGAGACCGCTCTCTTCTAGGAGTTTCCTAGAGAATGGGTTATTTCCATTCTTTTGCTTCAAACTAAGATCAGCTCAAGAAGAGGTTGGGGGCAAGGACTAGGTTGGGGGGAGGGGTGGGTGGGCATGAGTGTGCCCAACACTGAGGAGCTAGAGAATGTGTCAGAATTGAGGTGACAGCTGACACACGCAAGTATGTGTTCACCAGTGTGCATGTGTGTGTGCATGTATGTACCAGGTCATGAAGGGGGATGGGGGCTTGGCTCTCTTTGACATAACTAAGGTGGAGGCAGGGATTCTACTTGTGATTTCTCTTAGACCCTCTGATTCCTGAATCCTACCATCTCGGAGTCTTTGTCCTTCCCCTGTAAAAAGTTAAAGCCTATGCAAGTTCAGAGAATTTCTCAAAATGAACTGGTTAGCACTTTAGTTGTATAAATAAGTATCTTAATTTTTGTGGTGCACATTAAAGTTGGTGGATGGGAGGCTGTCAGAATTCTTAATCGTCATGAAATATGCTCTTAATAATCAGTCTTATTAAATCTAAATGAAATGCCTGTATGAGGCCCTACTTTAGTATATTCTGAACTCACTGCAGCTTTTTTTATCTCAAACAGCAACCAGAGTCATTCTAAATCATCATCAAATTAACTATTTATGCTCCCTTTCACCAACCTTCCCTTTCTCCCCTGGTCTGCCTCTCCACCTCCCTCCCCAAGAATCTCATGTTTTATGGATAAATAATCAGCGTTTGCAGTTTGGCAGAAGACACCCTTGGAGCACTGGGCGGGAGATCCATGCACTGGGCAGGCCGGTCCTCCAGGAAGTCCAGGGGGTGTTTTGGGAGGCGGGGCGGGGGCGTGGCCACAGGAGCACAGTCTCTTTGGAGTTGCTCCCTCAGCCAGTTTCTCTTGGCGGAAGGCCAGTGACAAGATAACACCTCATCTCAATCTCCTTCAGATGTGACTTGGAGGGAAGTAGCTGACCAGCTTTTCAAGACCTTATCTCTTTTGCCTTTTGGAAGCTGAGCAGAAATTTTCCAATACAGAGATCTTGGCCAAAACTGTAGAGGCAGAGACATACCATAAAATATTATTTCAACGTCTGGACAAGATTATGAAAGTCTCACCCACGACTTTCTAAGGAGCAGAGAGCTGGAAGGCTTAGAGACAACATCTGTGTAAAGACAGATTTCAGCTCCCCTTACTTCGGAAGGACTAGTTAGACTTTTTACTAGAAGAAAAGGGAAGGGATGTGAGAAGTGTGTCGTGGGAGTGTTTAGACTACAGATTTCTATCGTAAGGTAGCTAACACCTCACCGGTGAGCCTGGCCCAGACGCTGGCCGTCATACGATGTCCACACCGTGGTGGGAGTGGAAGTGGTCTGCCCATCTGCTGAGCTCGTCTTGGGTGTCTCGACTCCCTTCCCCTCATCAGAACAGCCTGGCCTAAGGCCTCCCTTTATTCCGTCCTTTGTCATCTGCTGTTACCCTCCTCCTCCTCCCGGGCTGAAGCTGAAGCTGGACCTTTGGTCAGGCCTGGCGGTCTCAGGTTTGGAGGTGATGGATGGGGCCAGCCGGATGTGAAGAAATTTAATACTTTCCTAGGGAAACAGCACCTTAGCAGTAAGCACTATGGACGCTGTAGTTCCTCATCTACTTTCCCATCTTGAAAGCGGGGTGGTCTTCCCAGTAGAGAGGAGCTGAAAGGATTGGAGGAAGTTTGAATGCCACCACCCCTGCCCTGCCCCTCACAGGGAAGTAAACCAAGGTCAAGGAGGTGCAGCCATTCCCAGAGTGACACCGTCATCAGCACGGACTCCAGACCATGTGCGCAGCTCCCAGTCCCGAACGTAGGAGCTCTGTGACCTGTGGGACCCGAGCATCCCTCCTGCTCTTCCTCAGTGCAGCCCCCCTGTGCCTTCTCAACACCTCTGGTTCCCTTCTGTCCCCCGAGCCACAGGCATCTTAGAATTTGGAAGATGTTCACACTGTGGTGTCCATTCTGGGTTAAACCCCACAACTACCACTCACTGACTAGACATCTTGGTCAGTGAGATAACCACTCCAAGTCTCCGTTCCTCATCTTTAAAACGGGGATAACATTGTCACCCTCCCGGGTTTAAACGGGCAAATACATGTGAATTCTCTGACCCACAATTGGTGCTCAGTAAATGCTACTTCCTTCTTTTCTTCCACAACAACACATGTAATCAGTCAAGGGACAGGATTCTGGACTGTGTTTGGCATCATTTCGATGCTGCCGTTGCTCCAACAGACGAGTCTGAGTCTGAACTTGGCACTTCTGTTTCGTAAATGGAAGTTGTCATTGTACTGAAATGAGCGCAGTATGTCAAGTTCAGCTATTTGTATACATGGAGAAAAATGCTTCTCAGTTAAGAACAGAGACCCCATTATAAAAGGTTGGGAAGGAACATTCCCTAGAACTGATGGGGGAAACCTGGGGCTGTGCGTGAGTTCAGCTGCGCCCTGGCACTGTGATGGTTTCTGTTCTTCTCTGACCTGGCTCGCAGGGACCAGAAACTCAAAGCGGAGCTGAGGCACCCCTTCTGAGGACCTTGCAGGTGCCAGCTGCCAGAACGTACCTAAGTCCGGGTTCTTCTCAGCTTCACACCATGGTACCGCACCAGGTGCCTATGCAACCTTATAGTCTAAGCTTCTTCCCATCCTTCCTTCATTCATGAAACATTTATAAGGGTTCCCTTAGATGCTAAGCCCTGGAGAGGCAATGATGATCAGTGGTATTGTTATTGCAAAATAATACTGTCTTTAAATGATAGAGAGCTACATTGAGATACGTGTAATGACCAAGAAACTAACAAAACCCCTTGCATGTCAGCAAATATAAGAAATAGCTTTGCTGTCAAAAATGGGCCGTTTAGAAGGGAGAACGATGTTTTGCTGGAATCACCTGTGCGGCAGTGGAAAAAAGAATTGGATTGCAACCCAGGGTCGCTAGGTCTAAATTCTGACTTTTGGTTCTGGTTAAGATACTCAGCTTGTTAGAGCTCTGGCTTCCTCCTGTGTAAAACTGGAGCCATAAACACTTTTCATATGGTTTCGTTACGATTAAATAAAGTCAGCAAATTTCATGAAAACACCAGGTCCAGGGCCTGATACTCAGTGCTCAGTGATGAATGAGGCTGAAACTGAGCTTGGGACGGCTGCAGAGAGGGTCCGGAGCTCCAGACAAACCTCACGTCAGATCAGGTTCAGGCGGGGAGACTTAGGACAGGCACCTCTTCAATTACCCAAGTTAAACCGAACGAAAAATCCACCCTGGAGATATTTGGGTGAATTTAGATCCTCCACCTACTCTGCAGTATTTTAGCTCCTTCACTTGACCACCCGCTGTGTAGAGTTGTTTTTCCTTTAATTTGTCCAACATTTACCTCTTTCAAACTCCACAGGGGAAACTTTTTGTTCATGTGGATCTTAATTCCTTATTGACAGAAGGGTTAGGAAGTATATGAACTGAACAAGTGAATCTCTAGGAAGCGTCATGTCAAGATCTGCTTCAAGTATCTTCCTCTGGGGCCTATTTAAATACAAACCAGTGTGTCCTAACCCCGTCCCTCCATATCTCTCCTGCCCTTAGCCCTGTCCCTGGCCCACAAGACACCTGCTATTGTTTTCAGTTGATAGCAGAGAGTCATAAAGTCATAGGTGGGGAAAATGAGAATGAGTGTCTGTCAGAGGGGGCAGGGTCCCCCATCTTCTGACCACTGGCCCAGCACATTTTTTGTTCCTTCGGTCACTTGGTGCTCAGAGCTCAGATGCCCAGTCTGAAGGTCCTCTCACCTGAGCTCTCAGGAAATGCCCACCTCCGGTCAGCCTCCTGAGCGGTTCAGCGGGAGGCCCTGCCCGTCTGGACGAGTGCCTTACTCATTGCAATCTGGCACAGGGAAACTGCCCCGAATTTATTATGCAAAATAGGATCAGTGCATCCTACCCGAGTGGACTTACCAAAACCTCGGATTGTTTTATTCTGCCCTCCCTCATTGCCATTGATGCTGTCATTCTTTTTTTTTTAAATCCTCACCCAAAGACCTTTTTCCATTTTTGTTCAGATAGAAGGGGAGGGAGAGAGAGGATGAGAGAGAGAGCAACATCGACGTGAAAGGGACACATCTAGTGGCTGCTTCCTGCACGACCCCAACCAGGGCCAGGGATGAATCACAACCGAGGTACATGCCCTTAGCAGGAATCGAACCCGCGGGCCGAAGCTCTAACCGCTGAGCTAAACCAGCCAGGGCAATGCCGTCATTTTTGAAAAAAAAACAAAAAAACCCACCATCTTTTCAATGACATAGCAATGGATGCTTTTCAGGGCATTTTTGAATACATTGCTCCAGTTGCTCCTCACCATTGAACCTTCTGCAGCAGGTGTGGCATTATGATCCCTTTCCTTGTAGCTGTGATACAAGCACAGACTTGGGCGGTGACTCCCCTTGGCTCACACACAGGCCAGCACATTCTTGCACCCAGGTCTCTGACTTGGGGCCAGGACTCTGGGCCACGTCCGCTCCGGGAGCCAGCTCTTGGCGTAGCTCTGCGATTCGTCTTCGGCTGCACCCACCACCCCTGTGCACACTCGCAGCCTCTTTCTTCCAGGAATGATTACGCAGAAAATGGGAGCTGACAGTGATAGATGGACTTTTCCATTTTCTGCTAACGCGGCGATGAAGTCAGAGCCCATTTTAATGAATGTCCATTAAGGTCAAATTTGGAAAGCAGGTATTAAGACTCATTGCCACTAATTACACCCTGAGAGCTCTATTTGTATTTTCAAATTGGATAAAAAGGTTAATAAAATGGAACGTTTCAGCACAGGCTGGCTCTCGGCTGGCTCTCCAAGTTTTCGGAAATGATCGGCTGCCCAAACTTGCTGAGAAATAATGTTCCTTCTCATTCTTGCCTCAGACCTTACAGGTGAGCCAGAGCCACGAGGAGCGGCTGCCTCTCGAGCCCCGTCAGTCTCTGGCAGATCCCATTACATCTGGGACCCTGAAGAGTACTCGAAGCAAACGGCACTGGCCTATTTTAATCCCGCTCCTTCTAGAAACTAGAAACTGTAAGGAGATCTTCCTGCTGACAGGTGGCTCCATCGAAGCCGTCCATCTGCTGCTAATTATGGCAGAGAGAAAATTCACACAGCCGAGTTTTCAGTTTATTTGCTAAAGATCTCCAAAGGTGTAAGTGCCTTCCCGGATCACAAGGCCATTCACAGCGTTACATCTATAGAGCCTGTTAATTATTTAAATAATTTAAAACCTGGGGCGGCAGGGAGCGTTTAGCAGAAGCCAGGCTGGGTGAGATTGGTGTGATGGGCTACCACAGCAGAGGGAGGTAATCTGTTCTCACAGCTCAGGGTCTGGACTCACAGGGCTGTTTTCCTCCTCAGTGTTCCCTCCGAGGGAAACAGAGAGGTGCAGAATTAGCCGCGGGTCAGAGTTCATCAGCTTTCATTCCTTAATTCCTGTCTCTTCAATCTGTGGTCGCATCTAAAGGGTGGGCATAAGCTCCCACTGACTAACTCAGAGGGCTGCCGTGATCTTGGAACAGGGTAACTTATTAGAAAGTGTCATGTATAGCCTGGCCGGTGGGACTCAGTGCATGGAGCATCAGTCCCGTGGACTGAGAGATCTCAGTTCGATTCCCAGCCAGGGCACATGCCTGGGTTGTAGGTTCAATCCTCAATAGGGGGCGTGCAGGAAGCAGCCTATCGATGTTTCTCTCTCACATCAATGTTTCTCTCTAAAACAATCAATAAAAATATTTTTTAAAGAGTATGTGCCATGTATAGAGTAATATACTATATAAAGATTTTTAAGCCTATTAAATAAGTAGAAATGATTAAGTCTGAAAGATCAGATGATGAAATAACAATAATAGAAGAACTGTTATTTTCTTTATTATTGTAGTTTTCTTTTTTCCGTACAGGCACCAGTAGAATTTAAAAGTTCCTTCCTTAACTGAGTATTCATATGTCTTTCTCTCTCTCTCTCTCTCTCTCTCTCTATATATATATATATATAGATATAGATATAGATAGATAGATATAGATATAGATAGATATATAGATATAGATATAGATATTCCTCTGTTTACTTATTCCACAATAATAGTTTTAAATCATATTTACTCAGTAGTTTGTGGGTCCATCCCCCTAAGCTAGGAGTGCTTTGAGGATAGGAACAGAGTTTATTCATATTTTTGCTGCTAGTGTCTCCCAGAGTCTGATACATAGCAGATGTTTGATATATGTTAAATCGAAGAATTGAAACATTAAGCAAATGAAACAAACATGATTTTACTTTACGATAAAGTTACGTTCAACATTAACCATAATAAGTGTCACTGAATCGGTCAGATTCTATCATTTTTGACATATTTGTTGATTTTGTGTGTGTGCCAGTGCTAGGAACTCCATTCAATTCATCTAAAAAAGATACAGCTCCAGGTTGGGTGTGATGAGCTGGAACCGTCCCGATCTGCTCTCCAGACCCTGTCCTCGGCCATTACACTTGATCTGGCATCAGAGTCTGCTTTGTGGGGATACAGTGGAAGTGGGACAGGTAGGGTTAACTGGGTGACTTCGGTTACATTAAATACCCCTTATGACTAAAACTTGGAAGCCAGAGACTGGTCCCTAGTTGAATGATCTGCAGAGAGTGTACAGAAAATACACAAATAAAATGAAGCAATTGAACATGAAAATGGTAGAACAATGAGACAGTGCATAGGTCAGAGGATGTGTCCATCTCATAAGGCAAAAGCTCTTCTAGGCTATCCCTGACTGCATCTGACCCAACTGTCAGGTTGCATTTGCATATCCTTCAATCTAAATGACACTGTTGGAATACAGTTCACTTGGTTTTCCATATATTCAGGTCCCCATAGAGGGTCGTTTAGGAAAACAAATTATGATAAAAATGACGTCAATCCATACAAGAATAAAGAAGTCTAAAAAAGATTTAGAAAGCATTGGCTGGGACAGTGAAAAGATTTTTATTCCAATATGTCCTATTAGATAAACCTGGTTGCATTTGCCGTTGGTTTTATTTTTAAAGTGTTTTGTTCTGCTCTGCTCTTTGCAGACTTTCTACTTCTGGCTGTTCAGGGCTCCTCTATTCTTGAAATGTTACACATGCACTGAGGCTGCAAAGCAGGCACTAGATGGGGATAGGCCTGCTTGGACCCTAACATTGTTGGGGATCTCCATTTTGAACTCATGTGCCACTCCCTTGCCTTTAGCTCCTTCCTTTCTGACCTTAGCAGCTCCTTGCCTCCTGATCCAGTCCCTTGAAGCGGAGCCTCGCCTGGCCTCACTTCTCTGGCTTTGGTCCTTGGTTTCTTTCCTTGACCTCGCCCTCTAGTGATACAGCCTGTAAGTCTACTGGGTAAATACTCTGGCTTGGCATCACCCCTGAAAGCATCATTTCCCTCCTGGTCCTCTGGCCCGTGAGTAGAACTTGGGCAAGACACAGGGTAGACAAGCCTCAGGTGATTCTTCCTACAATCTCTTCCACCTCCCAAAGTCTTTTTCGTTGTACTGTTTCAAAAGCCCCCAGGGCACGATTTTCAAAATCTGATTGCTCTCAAAGCCTTATGTATTTGATTATAAGAGATATTATTGTAGCTTACAACGGTAAGACTTGAGGAAAATAAAAAGGGGCTCTTAGGAAAAGATTGGGAATCTTTGACTCAGAATATGCATATCATGAATTATAATATTTCTAGTTTATTAATACTGTCTCCTTAAACAGATGATCAATTCCTTAGAAGGTATTTTTTTCTTTTCTCTCAAGTCTAATACAGTGCCCGCACATACTATAGGGCTATTAAGTGTTAATCATGAAAGTCATCATAGTCTGTCCATTAACTGCTGCTTGAGTGCTATTACCACCATCAAAGCTGCCCAGAACAGATACACTTCTCTGTCCTCATTGCTTTAAGAAGAGATACTTTTGTAAACCAAGGCCAGTGAAGCTGTACTTTTGTTTTTTAGGAAGAGCTATTGATGAGAGTATGCCAATATCTTTACATGGTGTAATCGTTGCTATCGGAGCCTAAATAACTATTTTTGGGTGATTTTATATTTTGACAAAGAAAATTTCTATGGTAAAGTGAAATATATATGTAAAAATTTTTGGCCATTTTTTTTTTTTCTTTAACATTCCAGTGTGTGGCTCGATGTTTTGAGAAAATACCTCCATTGTCACTACTCCGTGGAGCTTTTGCCAAGGAACATTTTGCTTTGCTAAGTGTAGAAACGGCCTTTCTGTGACCATTAAGGATTTCTTGGCAATCCTGAATCAAAATGTCCTTGCCAGAGCCTAATTTGGGGAATTGCATTTTTTCCCTCACTAATTAACTGCATTGTTTCAATTAGGAAAGAACTATTCCTTCCAGCCTAGAACACTGTCTCTGTACAGGAAAATGGCTTTGAAATGCTTTCGAAACCAAGGCAAGAATTTGTACTAAGCTCACTCAGAATCCCTTGTAGCCCCATTTTCAAGATGGCTGGTCCTGTTTTCAAGGGTCAGTATGTTGGAATCAGAGGGTTATCTAGAATTAGAAATGACATTGCAAGAGTTCGGGAGAAGCTAAAAGGATCTTTTTGTTCTGAATTTATGGATGGAGGCTCACAGAGGTCAAACATCTTGCCCAGGGCCATCAGTTAGAAAGTAGGAGAATCAAGATTATTCGATAGGTCTGTTCTCTCCTTGTTAGGCAAAGTGGTTCTAGCTGGTTCAAGTAGAGCTCAAATCCTTGAAACTTGTCTCCTTAGAAGTTTGGTAACTAGCCAACTTTGTCATCAATTCCAAAAGTCCTATCAGCCACTGGATCCTCATGGTACACAGCTGAAGAGACACTTCGAACACGGAGTCTAGATCATAGTCAGCAGTCTGTGATCTTAGGCTAGGAAATCTAAAATTACTTCCTCTCTATTAATGCAAATTATTGTAATTAACATCGGTGATGTATTTAATTGCTATTTGGAAAAACCTACTTTCTATATGCATTAAGCTTTGGGAAAATTGCTATAAATATTTTGGTACTTTGTGAGAGTAAATTAGTTGCAGTATTCACTTCAGAATGATTTGGAACCTTGTTGATCTGTTGGCTCATTTCCCCAAGTGACTTTGCCCCCTTGAGCCAGAAAAAAAAAGTCACCAAAGATACTTTTGCCTTTGAAAGATGCTCTTTATCTGTCATCCGCATGTTGAAGACTTTTATGTTCAAGGAGAATGACAGAGTGTGAAAGATGCTAGTTTGGCTTTTCAGAAGAGGCTCTATGAACTGGCGAGAGGAAGGATAATATGAAGCTACCCTTTTCTGTTCTCATAAGATTTCCTGTCTTACTTCACCCATGGAATATTAACTGAGCATAAGACATGGGATCTAGGGGTCAGACACATACTCCATCCAGCTCAAAATACACTCCAACAGCAGCTTCAGGATTGTCAATGCTGACAAGGGTAAGAGCAGAGAGCAAACAACCTTTCATAGAGCCTCATTATATGTTGTCCAACTATTGATTTATAGCTGACCATCTCAGCTAATAAATCACATTGAGTCAATAAGTTCCCTATTTTGACTGCTGCCTGTATGAAGAAAATTTTCTTTTATCTACTTGTTCTGAATCTACACTTGTGAAAACTTCACATACTGTTCTCTGTTCTGCGTTCCTGCCTAAATTAGGCTGGGGGGGGGGGGAGTGTTTACTGGAAGAAGAGGCTGATGCTCCTGCCACTGTTAAAAGTTGTCATCATGAGAAGACTATGTCTATAATATTGTCTCTTGTTGTTTGTAAAGTTTCTAGCCTTTGGGGTGCTGAGTTTGTAAGAAAATTGGAGCAAAAGTCTCCCCTCCAATGTTGTGACTTCTTGTCCCCCGCATCCAACTAGCACTAAGGATACCCAGATCTTTGTTCTTACTCAGCATTTCCTTCCTAATGATGCCTAGTATTTTGCTGATTTGTTTTAGTAGCTGTACATTGATCAATATTTTTTAGAAACAATGATTTTTAAATCCATTGTTTAGTTGGGAACCTTTTTCTTATATATTAGCAGGAGAGGATATGCCCACTTAAGATTTATAGATTAAGTGCTATTTGAAAGATTGGTCTATATTGCAAGGAGGTTAACAATAGTTTTATTCATGATTTTATACCTCATGGTAAAAAATAGTACCTAAAACATAGGAGATACACACCCGAATTCTCTAAATTAAATTAAACAAGAGAAATGACTATGGCTTTCTGTGGTCATCGGAATACTTAAAACAGGACTTGGGAGACTGGGAGATGGCAATGGCAAAAACACAGTTTTTAAATATCTCTGGAGCCACCCATAAAAAAAGCTCAGAGTAACTAGGGTAGTAAAACCAAAACACATTTACAACATCTACCGTAAAACTAAGGAAAAAGGTATCCCCGCGTGTGCCAAAGATTGAGCAACATTAACTGGACCAGCACAGTTAGGAGAGAGCAGACGGGACAAAACAGGGGCTTCGATGAGCTCATAGTAATTACCAAACTGACAACAGACACCCACCAGAAAGCTCAGCGGCCTTATCCAAGGAGAGCAGCCACATCTGGGAAGAAAGCTAGCAGACTAGAATCCGTGGGTAAGGCTGATTTTGTCAGGGAACTCTAACCTCTGAACTTTTGAGACTAATCATCCAAATCTTCCTTATAAGATGGTTCCCCCAGAGATCAGAAATGTCTGTGTGTAGAATCCAAATTGGTTATGTTAGGGACAATAGGAGCAAGGAAAAGGGGAAAAGTTGGGGGGGTGGGGAGCAGAGTCAGCAGATCTCAGGAAGTGTGAGGGCAAGGGATTCTGAGCACTTACAGAAACAACAGCAAAGGGAGCGGTAGCTATGACTCCAGGAATACGATTCCTGTTTGTCTTTCCCTTTTAGCACTGAGAAACGTATTTCACTTAAAACAAGGAACAGAAAAGAATTGTAGGCAAATCCCAGAAAAATTATTATAAGGAAAACAACAGCAACAACAACAACAACCTCATACAAATTATTATAAGAACCCAGTTAACATCCCTAGACAAACAACAAAACCAAAAAACTATGCCTACAAAATAGAAGAGAAGTATAAACTATTATTTCAAAGTAGATATAAGAAGATAAGAAAATAATAGAAGCAGTAAAAGAACAACACAAATATAAATTAGAAAAATTCAGTAATTATATGACTGGAGAAACTAAAGGAGAAAAGGTAGGTTTGAAAAACGGTCTATCTAAACTAATAGAATAATTAAAAATAAAATAAAATATTTTAGAAATGAAGACGGGGTGAGAAAGAATACAAGAGTGAATAAAGACCATAGAAAATTCCTTAAAAGAAATAGAAGATATAAAAGAGGGAAAAAATGTTTGAATTAAAATGAAATTAAGAAATAATTAAAACAGATTAGAGAGAAAGTGATACAGAACATAGGCTGCCCAGCCAGTGTGGCTCAGTGGTTGAGCATCGACCCATGCACCAAGAGGTCGCTGGTTCGATTCCTGGTAGGGCACATGCCCAGGGTGTGGGACTGATCCCCAGTGGGGGGCATGCAGGAGGCGGCCAGTCAATATTCTCTCTCATCCATGTTCCTATCTCTTTCTCCCTCTCATTTCCTCTCTCTCTAAAAATCAATAAAAACATATTTTAAAAAATTTGTAAAGAACATAGGTAGTGAAGATTCAATACATATATAATGGGCATTCCCAAAAAGTAACCAAAGCATGGGATAGAATTAATATTAAAAAAAAATTATAATTTAAGCAAAATTCCTGAAATAAAAGGTTAAAATATATACACTGAGAAAATCAATCCAGTGTGCCAAAATGGCTTAAAAATGAAAAGAGCCCTGGCTGGTTCGGCTCGGCGGTTAGAGCGTTGGCCTGCAGACTGAAGGGTCACAGGTTTGATTCACAGTCAAGGGCATGTACCTGGGTTGCAGGTTCCATCCTGGCTCCGGTCGAGGTCATGCGGGAGGCAACCAATCGATGTGTCTCTCTTAAATCCATGTTTCTCTCTCTTTCTCTCCCTCCCCACCCTCCACTCTATCTAAAAATCAATGGAAGAATGTCCTCAGGTGAGGATTAACAAAAGAAAAAAGAAGAAAGAAAAGAAAAGCTTCTTTGAACCTCCAGATCATGATATTGAGCCATTCACAAGAGAGGGGGAAAAATCAGATTGTCGTAAGTCTTTTCAAAAGCAATTATTTTATTATCTGAAGACAATGAAGAAACATATTTAGGATTCTTAAGGACATATAGGAGTTTATACCCAGCCAAACTGATCTTCAAGTATAAACATTGCAGTAACATGTTATATACATACCAAATTCAAGGAACAGAGAAGGAATCTACCCGATGACTGAAGAGACACTGGCATAAGGGTGGATGTCTGATAGTAGCAATCAGAATGTGTGAAGATAAACTCAGGTGTGCATGCCTCTGCGTTTCTTCCGAAAACAAAAGTCTTGAGTACTAATGAACCTTTCAAGTATAATCAAGGATAAACCAGTCATGTTCAACTAGTTCAAGTACTTTAGTATCAGAGATGGATTATCATTTGTGAATCTCCCTTAGATAATCATTGCTTGGCCCTGGCCGGTTTGGCTCAGTGGTTGGAGCATCAGCCTGCAGACCAGAGAGTCCCGGGTTTGGTTCCCACTAGGGGCACGTACCAAAAAAAAAGAAGATAATCATTGCTTGTGTAAGAGGAGACTTTACGTGCCACGATGGAGGAATAGCCATAGGTCAGTATCCATGAATCGTTGGCTGCACTTGGCTTTTGTAAGGAACCATTCACAAAATACCTGCCCAAAATTCCCAGATCGGTGCCAACAGCACTGGCTGTATACCCCGAGACACCCTCGACCAACAACAACCTTAGGCAAACCTTCCCTTAGGTAACTATTTCTAGAAGTGGATATTAGTCTGTTCTGAAAAAAATAAGTCATTCTGTATAATCTGGAAGTGGAAGTTTCATGGTACCCTGTGGCTGAAACCCTCAACCGGTTATGCTAGCCCATTGTTTTGGGCACAGGTGATAGGTTTAAGGTGTGATCTGTGGAACTGTGAGAGGTTTCTGAGCTTGGAACTTGTTACACACGGTCCCCCTGTGAATGCCTTCCTGTAATCTGCACACTTGGAGCATTTTGAAGTGTGCTACCTGGCTTTGCTCACAAAAGCCACTCTTCCATGGCAACCGGACTTCCAATTTGTTAAGAACATCTGACTCAGAGCCACGCCCTGGAAATAAGTAGGAATGAAGGGCTGGTTCTTAGGACATTCGCTGTATGCCCTACATGTCCTGTACCTATAGGAATGGCTGTTTGGGGGCATTTGGAAAATCTGAAGTGCCTTGTTGCATGTCCTTGGTCCCCAAATCCGATTGTCATTGTCTCCAGATTGTATTAAACGAATGGGCTAAATTTTGTTGCATAATGTTTTCCTTATTTATTCCCAATTAGAATAATTTTGAAATACTCTAAAAATAATTGTATTCGATGCAACTTTCCTTTTGGAATTCAACTGAAATAACCATGTTAGAAGCCAACCAGCAGATGGTCAACTTTCTGTTTCTGCTGACTAGGGCTAGATTTTTCTTAAAGCCGAGAGGGGCCTCGGGTCCTAAGATGGACACAAGGAACTCTATGGAAAACTTTAAATTCTAGTGTTAACAAACCCAGCATCATTTCTGATTTCTTCCTTGTTGGGTTTTCTGATTGCAGTTGCTGGGGCCCTGTAAACTCTGGTTCCCCCTTTTTTTCCTGGCTAATTCCAGAACCATGTACTGCTTACAGAGGAATTTCTAGGTTTGTTAGGTCAGTACGCTTGTGGCTTTGGTTTTTGTGGTCCCTGGCAGATCAGAGGTAGTGACTTCCTCTACGATTTCTACTTTCCCCTCATGTGTTATCTTTTCTTGTCAGGGATCCTGCCCCTTCTCAAACCTCTGTCTGTCATCCAACAGCATTCACGAAGCACTCTTCCTGTGCTGGGTCTTTCGTTAGACACATTCGCTCTCCCAACTCAATTCTTGCAGTGATTGACTTGTACATGGTAAAACTATCCCTCTGTTTTATGTTAAGGTGAGAAAAAACTGAAGTTTAACCCACAGAAAGTTAGTTTCCAAGTCAGAACTGGAACCAAAATCTCAGGCTTCAGAACCAAAATCTCTGGTTGTGAATCCTGAAAGCAACATTTACAAGAAAATCACAAGCTCATTGTCACAACTACCTATTTATTTATTTCTACTTTTCCAATGAATGACAGGCCTTCATCATTCCTCTTCACCGACATTAATCCTATCTGTCCTTAAAAGTCCAGTGTCCGCTGGGTCTGCCACAGCCTTCCCCAGAGCGCACGCGCTCTCTCTCTCTCTCCCTCTCTCTCCCTTTTTAACCCTTCTAGTTCAGCCCAGTCTCATGATCTCCGGCTCAGCCTCGCTCTGCCTTGAGGGAAGGGCAGCATGTGGAGCTGGCTGGGCTGAATGGATCGCCTTGCTCTCAGGAAGCCAACTGCCTGCCTCTCCGCCTCCAGTCCAGACCACACAGACCCCCAGACAGAACGACCTGGGTGCTACTGGGAGCTCCAGTTAACTCCCATCAGAGTCCCAGCTTGTCGGGACCGGATGAAACTGGGCAGGAACCGCCAGTCGCACCGCAGACCTTGACCCACAAAGTCTGCTTCTGTGTGGGAAATGCTGTCCACCTCCTGTCTCAAGTGCTGTGCGCTACAAAGTCAGAGCGGGTTGGAGAAGCCCTACTTAACCTGCACAGGCGCTCGCCTCGGCACCATTTCCCCAGCCCGGGGTTATTTTTACTCTCTCCCAGCTTCTTCCCATTCTTCAGGTGCTGGGCGAGGTGGCGTTCATTTGGCTTTGCTTCTGACACAAGATAAACGAGCTTGGGGCCCTCGGCGATTCACTCTGGCTGCCAGGGGGTTCCAAAATAGCAAACTATTTTTCATAACAGCAACGTGATATGAAGGGAGACGCAGCAGGCGCGCTCAGACTCCCGTGGCCGGCTGCGGCGTGGCGGGGGCAGGGGTTCCTTCGGGTCTGCGCCGCGTCCAGGCACAGGCAAGGCCCCCTCACAGGAGCCATTCCCTGTGGCTGGGTCAAGGGCTCCCTCCTGGAGGGCACTCTTGTCCTTGGGCAAGGTGGATGTACAACAAAACAGGAACCCTTAGAGTCCCCTGCTTTGTTTTTCCCTTTCTTTTTCTTTGTGGAAAGATAAGGTTATGAATGTGAATATCTACTGCGTATTTTTTTTATAGATTCTTTAAAAGAAATTTTTTTTCTTTATTGCTTTCAGAGAGATTGGAAGGGAGAGGGAGAGAGAGAAACATCGATGAGAGAGAACATCGATTGGCCGCCTCCTGCATGCCCCACACTGGGGATCGGGCCCACAACCTGGGCATGTGCAGTGACCAGGAATCGAACCAGCGACCTCATGGTGCATGGGTCGACGCTCAACCACTGAGCCACACCAGCTGGGCTACTGTGTATTTTTTTTAATCCTCACCCGAGGACATTTTTTCGTTCAGATAGAGTGGGAGGGAGAGAGAGACAGAGAGACAGAGAGGCGGGGAGAGAGAAACATTGATGTGAAAGGTACACATCTAGTGGTTGCCACCCGCACAACCCAACCAGGGCCGGGGACAAACTGCAACCAAGGTACGTGCCCTTAGCGGGAACCGAACCTGGGTCTCTCTGGACCGCAGGCCGACGCTCTAACCGCTGAGCCATTTGGCCAGGGCCTACTGTGTATTTTTTAAACACTATTTTATGTGTTAAACAAAACAGCAAGGTATCTTAAAAGTTTCCAAAGTTTGACATTTTCATTTATTACATATGTGGTCATTTCAGAAAGTTCAAAGGGTAAACTCTCCTATTCTTCCTGTTTCTCATGCTGTCAAGGTGAAAGGTCAAACTGGCATAGCCTCTGACTTCCTCCTGCCCTTCACTCCTGAGGAAAAACTTGTGCTTTCCCGGCACGAGTTGCTCTTCTAAAGTGAGTCCCTAGACCTACATCGGCATCTGATACTCTCCCCTTATCCCTCATCATGAATTATGTACATGTTTTTAGGATGGAAATTATACCAAAGCCAAGAGGGTTGCAATTTGGATTTGCATGCTTTGTGAGTTTCTCTTTGATATTTCTCCCTCCCCCAACCCCATCAAGTTACTAGATCTTACTGGTTGGAAATGAGTTAAAAATAAAATTGAAGTATATGTCATAATAACAATGATAATAATAATAAAGGCTTTTCAAAACTGAAGTGAGGCAGGGTGCCAAATTTTTTGTACAATGAGTATGAGGAAGCAAGTATTATGTAAAAGGTCTGTGCTCGTGAGCTGTAATTGAGTGCATAAGACACTGGATTTTGTCTTATAATACATCTTAATTTAAACAGTCCTGTTCCCAGGGGACCACAGAGTATGTGGTGCATGAATAAATAAATGCCAGGACTTATTTTGGAGGCTCCAATCATAATACAATTATATGCATTGCAAATTTTCATATGCTACTTTTAGTTTCTAGGTTTTTTTCTTTCAATTATTAAACTGCATTGCAGGATGAGATATAGCTTAACCCAGCCACAAAAATGGGGTCCAAGAGGTTCGTCAAACTAGACAGCAGAATCCGTTCCATCCTGAGCTTGACCTCACCAGAAAAATGGTGATTGCGTTTTACATGGAGTTGTACTAATTGCTGGTGTGGCTCAGTCAGGCATGGAGCGGCCAGCCATGGACACAGGGCTGCCACTCTCTCTTATTGTCCTGTCTTGCTGGATTTTAGAGACCATTTCTCTTCTCAAGTCAGTGGTAGCTCCTGATCCTACCAGAGGAACATAATAAATTTTTCCTCCTTAAGAACAGCATTTTCTTTCCTCAGGTCACTAAGATCCATTTGCTAAATGACTCTTGAAGTCTAAAAAATTGTCTCTGAGTAGCCAGAAGAGGTGAATTCAACCTTGCAAGTAGTTCTCTAAAACCATCACCCTCCTCAAAAGCCTTTTCTCTTTATACAGTGTGCATAAGTCCTACTCGCACGGGGTAATTTGCTGTCTTCTAGTCGCACTTTCCTGTCTCGGATCTCTATGTCTATTTCTCTTCATTAAGAAAACATAAGAGAGGTGCGGGATAATGGGGGAGGGCATAAGAGCACTGGCTTGCAATTATTCAGATCAGGGCTTGAGACCTTTTTATCTACTCCCTGCCTTTTTTTTTTTTTTTTACCAGCTGTGTGACCCTTGGCAAGTTACTTAACCTCTCTGTTCCTCAGTTTTCTCCACATATAAAAAGGTGATAATAATAAGTCTTAGCTCACTGGACTATTGAGAGGATTGAATGAGATACTACACATAAAGTGCTCAGCGGAGTGTCCACATGATCCCAATAAACACTATCTATTATCATATCAAAAGCATCTTACTATAGTCAATCCACTCTGCTTATGGTTCCCCATAGCAATCTAATTTAGAAGTTGAAACCAATCAGATATTTGGATTAACCTAATATGGGGACTGAGTTATTCTCTTTTATTTTGTCATGTGAAGGGAAACCCAGGATTTTCTGGACAGACGGGCCGTCCTCTCCAGATACGCTAGTCCCTGGACAGCCTGCTGCTTTCATGGCCACACTTGCCTCACGAGACGAGGTGAAGAGGGACTGAGGAACCAGGCAGGGCTTGCGGTTGATTCTTTTTTATTGTTTTGGTATACCCAGACACACTGACTTATTTTCTCCCTCTTAATATCGAGAGTGCTGATGATTTCTCTCTCACCAGACAGCTCAAGCTCCGGGCTCATGGGTCCCCTTAGGAGACTGATTATTCTAAATCATCGCTGACCTCCTATCCACTCAAACCCAGAGGTCAGAACTTTAAAGATGTTGTAAAGAGTTCACATTGGTGCATTTCGACTTCAGCTTTCAAGCCACCTGATAGGGCTGTGTGGGAGAGATAACCGAGGTGTCGGGCCTGGTGGAGCAAGATAGGGGCAGCATCCTGGGGCGGGTGGGAGAGGTAGAGACTTGGGAATGAAGGTCATGGACAAGGATGGCACTCCAGCGACTCCGGCCAGTAGGTGGGGCCACAGCCCATTTCCACCAGCCAGGTGGAGGCCCCTAGGTGCTTCCTGTTACCTATGATTTCCATTTTTCCTTTAAATTTGATTTTTCCTTCCTCTCTCCCTTTTTCACTGCTGCCCAAGTTATTAGTATTTCCCCCTCCCTTTTTTCATTCCCATTCAATTCACTTTACAGATCCTGAAGTGCCTACTGTGTGTCAGGTGCAGATCCAGGCACTGTCAATATAGGGTGAAGGCTCACGGGGTGTCTGTGCTTTGGATGCTGACATTCAGAGATGTATGGTAGTGCTTCTCGAACATCAATATGCATGAAAATCACCTGAGGATCTTGTGAAAATGCAGATTCTGATTCAAAGTCTGGGCGGAGCTAGAGCCGCTGCAGTTCTGAACTGCGCCGCCAGGCTGCCGGTCTCAGGCCTACCCTCTGCGCAGCGAGAATGCAAAGGACTCCTGTTCCCTTCCTCCCCGAAGTGACGGCTGCTTGTCCTCATGTATGTCAGTGGAGATGCGCAATGTCACAGACTTGACCTTCCCTGTGAGACTGTCAGCTGTGTTCTGTGACTCTGACCTGGGCCAGCATTCATACCAACAGCTACGGAGTACAAGGGAGAAACGGTGGGGGTTATGGTTAGAGGACCCCACGCTTTCTGTCCTGGCCGTGTCCCATGCCGTACTGAGACCACTGAGTACCATCATGTGCCCAGGGCAGCTCTTGGCTCCTGGATGATAATAGTACATTAAGCGCATTGCATGATATAGCCTTTCTCTGGTAACTGGGGTGCCACTTACTAATGGGCTGCTCCTACTTGACTAATTTAACTCCGGTTACTATTCAGTCATTAGGGAGTCTCTTACTCACAAAGCAGAATTGGGCTAAATAAATAATAGGAAGCTGGGGAAAGAGGCAGATAAAAGTAGAGAGAGTGGAAGTTAGGTAATGCTGGCCAGAGACTGGCTGGAGTTTAATGCGGATCCCCATTTAGGGCATACATTCAGGCTCTGCCTCTGTTTTTAAGTCCCCATGACCCTAAATGAATAGAATCCTGTAGCAGAGAGCAGCTACCTTCTCTTCTAATAAGAATCACATCCCGGTAGAATGTACATTTCCAATTACTATGCAAAAACAATGGCAGAATTACTTAAAAATGTACAGCCCCTAAGGGCTCTCCATGCTGTAGTCCATGTGAATCTGTCATTTGCATGCAGCCACTGTGGGGAGCAACTAAATCCTCCATCACAGGCTATTTAATCAAGCGAGGAGCCCCTACACTTCTTCACGAGCTGGGGAGCTCAGAGTGCTGTTGGTAATAGATTCTGGCTGTCTGCACGCCGCAGCCTTCCTTGTTCCATTCTGAATGGCATGGTGTTTGCATTGACATTTAGATGATGGGTCATCTTGGATTTCTCCTGTTCACAGCTGGATCTTTAGTGGCATCTCCCATCAGTAATCACTATGCTTTTTTTCCCCCTAGTGACTGAACCGTTCACAAAACAAGAAGAGGAAAAATTATATATTTGGGTATAGACTGTAGAAGAAAAATAAAGTAACAGCACAGTAGGAAAGGTGCCTAGGGTTCCTGTGGATAACAGAAGATCGAGTAAAGCCTGACATGATGTGTTTCCCGCACCCTTCCTCACCAGCCCCATCGCCAGACTTGTTATTGGGAAGTTAGATGCAAAGAGTCTGCAAAGGATCAACCACAACCACTAGTGCAATAAGATTTGAGGGAAGCAGAAAATAATTCTTTTTACAAATATCTACTTTTCTGATGTATCAAGGTGCCTGGAATTCTCCCTTGCTTGTCTATCTTTATCTATCTATCTATCTATCTATCTATCTATCTATCTATCTATCTATCATCTATCCCCTTGAAGTCCTGTTAAGATACAAATGGGTTTTCTGCATGGAGCACCGACCCTAAGGTACCAATAGCCACCAACATTTTGGTTTCACTCAGTGACCAGCTTCAGCAACCTGTGTCAGGGCACTGAGGGACCGGGGGAGCTAAGAACCAGGGGGAGCAGGCCAGATGCCATGTTTGCAGAACCATGTAGGCCCCAAGCACTGAACACAGAATGGTCCGTGGCTTCCAGTATGCAATGCAAAATAAAGACAATTTTGTACTCTAAAATTAGTGTAAGAAAGTCAAACTCAGTTTTGATTTTTTCTAGGATAGCAAAATATTTCCATCGCATTTTATGTCACTGTCCTTGCTCTGTGAGTGTTCTAAGCTTGTGCTTGGCTTGCCAAGCCAATTAGGCCAGTTCTGGGGCCCCGAAAGTCCAGGCAGAGTCAAGGGAGGGGATGGAAGTGTGTCCGAGCCATGGGAATGGAGGGAGCGGGGAGAGAAGAGAGTGAAGTGTGTCTTCGGGAACTGTGCCTACTTGGTACTTTTGCTAAGTCCGGCCTGTGTAGCTTTTCTTCCAGAGAGGAAAAGAACTCATCCTCCTTTTCCTCTTTAATCCTTCAAATCATTTTTTACCATTGCCCCGGCTGTGTAGCATCCCCACTTGTCACTGCGCTGAGGAACCGCAAGGTTTCTTTGGGCTGCTTTGGCCAGAGGTGGCAGCTCCCGGCCCCTCTCTGAGGGGGAGAAAGAAGGTCGGGGAAGATGTGACCGGAACGGTCGCCGTCCACTCCACCCTCCTGCCCCGGGAACGTGGGGCTGGCCCACTTTCCTCTCAGTGCTGGGCTTTGCTTGTTTGATACCAACAGATGACCCGTTTTCTAGAATCAGGATGGGACAGTGAGCACACTCAGAGAAATAGTTTATATCTGTGAGATGTGGCCACATATCAGCTCATTGCAGCTCCCAGCGGTTTTCCAAGGTGAGCAGTTATCACCGGCATCACCCCCATTTCCTGAGTCTGGAATCTGGGATCCAGAGAGGCTAAGCAAAGTGCCCGCGGTCATGCGACTAGAAAATTGCAGAATGGACTTGTACTCAAGTCCTCTAACATTTTTAGACCATACTCCACCGAGGGGCTCCCTTCATGGGGCCTAAGTGGGAGAAATCCCAGAGCTTCCAAGGCGGAACTGGTCATCTCTGTGGGAACTCTGTCATGAACGTGTCACCTGCTCCAGGGGAGGGCCGGGCACTTCCACTCAGCAGAGCAACGTGGACTGGAGGAGCAGAAGCCTCGTGCAGTAGGCTGGGGAGCTGGAATTCTGTAGCAAACGTGTTTTGACTTCTTTTTTTAAAAAAGTTGGCTATATAGCTTGATATGAGAAGTATAGGGTTTTGTGTTTATTTCTGTTTCAAGAAAAGAGAGGCCTAAGCATATTTTAGGCTGAGGGAAGAGAGCCAGAAGGGGCAGAAGAAAGGGAAAGAATGTATAGTAGACCTATCTCTTCCAAAAACATGCTTCCTACTAGTCACCGAAACTTCCTTAACTTGAAGAGTTTGAAACCTGCGAAAATGAAGCTATTTCTTCTGCAGACACAAGAATAAGACCAGGACAGTGAGTGAAGGTACTGAGAGATTCTGTGGTTAAAAGGGGGTAGACAGGAAGCTCTGGAGTTGTCTAGACTTGAGCAGTGACGTTGCTGGGTCCTAACCCTCTCCACGTGCGAGGCATGGAAACAGGCAAGGAGTCTGAGGAGCCTGGGGAAGGTTCGGGTCGGCCACTGTGGACGATGCAGCAGGAAGCTGACAGATGTGTGGAGCCAGAGACCAGTGGGGAGGGGTTCAACCAGCGGTTTCCTGATCACCTTACCACTGTTTCCATGACTTTCTCCACTTGTGGAAATGACGTTGCAGGCAATAGAGGTTCCTCATGTTAGAAGTTGTCAAGGAAGAATGGTGGGCATCTCTGGTAACCGGATAGGATGGGGGACCAAGAAGTCTATGAAAGGAAGGAGATGACCATTGTTCTTGATCACTCTACCTCTTTCCTCAACTAAGCTCAGTACCCAAGTCAAATGTCACCTGTTTGAGGTAGCTGTCTATGATTTCCCCCAAAGAGGTCTCTATAACTTCTTCCATTCTCCCTCTTGTTCAGTGTTCATACCTCTGCTGTGGAATTTTTCCCCCTCTTGTTATAGTAACTCAGAGAATATCCAGGCTGGCAAAAATCATCTATTTGGTTGTAATCATTTCTTAAAGCACCTGGAATATAGCAGGTGTTCAATAAAAATCTCGTGAGTGAAGGACTGAGTATTGTCCACGGTCGGAGGAGGAGAAATAAGCAGTGTCAGCACAGCCTGGCCAAGGTTTGTGGAGGAGATACTCTGAAGGACTATGTGGTCTTCGGTGTCATAGGAATTATGGTACACTTCACTGCACCCTGGTCACAGGCATCCCGTAACAGCTACCTATCTCGAATGTTTGTGTTTACTGTGCTGCAGACATGGGATGAGCACTTTTTTTTTTAAATCCTCACTCGAAGATATTTTTCCATTGATTTTCAAATAGAGAGGGAAGGAGGGAGAGAGAGAGAAACATCAGTGTGAGAGGGACATATTGGCTGGTTGCCTCCCACATGATCCCGACCAGAGCCGGGTACTGAACTGCAACCCAAGTTTGTGCCCTTGACTGGAATCTAACCTGCCACTCTTTGGTCCATGAGCCAACTCTCTAACCACTGAGCCAAACCAGCCAGGGTGGGACAAGCAGTTTTGATACATTTTTCAACATAGTCTCAGGATAACATAGGTGAATAGGTGAGTACTATGACTATCCCTCTTATTTAGATTAAAACTTCATCTATAAAACATCTTCAGAGGGCTCAAATAATTTGCCAAAGGTCACGCACAGCTGAAAATGGGCTGAGCTGGGGCTCCTACTCCTGTAGATTAGGGCTAATGCCTAAACTCTTAATGTCTACACTACATGATCTCCACACTAAACTTAATTTTTAAAATTTTTTTGAGTTTAAAATAATTCATAAAAAAAATCCACATTTTGTCTTAGTCATTTCAGTCTAAAACTCATGGCTAAATTCTAGTCCCTGGCTTTATTTCTGATTTGTGGTTCCATGCTCCTCTGTGGGATGCGGCGGCATCTGTCATTTTTGCCACCCCTTTGGCTTTTTCTGTTATTATCCTAAGAAAGAAGGCTGATACATTTATTAAAGTCATATAGAATTTCATATTATTCATGAAAAGCTATTGATGTCGCCTTCAAAACTCATGCATGTTCTTTTCAGTCCTAGTGAAGTCATATGTTGTGTTATTGACCTGGTGTAGGAATAGCTTTGTCTCCTTCCTTGGAGGGGTTAACCCACATATGATAGATTATATGCTTTCAGAAATAATTACCTTGCAGAGCACTGTAATCTCCAATGTATAAGTTCCTTGAAAGGAGGGAAGAAGTCTATCTTCCCAAGGTCATTTTATTTCTTACTGCATTGTGGGGTGAAAACCATTGCCTGTCTTGTAACGGCAGTCTGGACTTGACTGGTACAGAACAGAGAGCTTTTGAACAAACGAGGATGGCAGCTGAATGAACAGCATCTGCTATTTAGTAATCACTTAGTAATTTCTAAGTTACTAAGCAAATGAATTTCTAAGTACAAAATGGAATGTGTTTTCATAAGTTTCACAATGTATTTGGTATCTATATTTTTGAGACAGCATCACCATGTCTAGGCATTAAACCCAATGTTTTCTCCAAGCTAAACAGGAAGTACTCTCAGAGAACTGTCAAGTATAATGAAAATACTGTCTTTCTTTAAACACATAGACCATTAGGGGCTTCCCATAGTCCCATCATGTTCAAACATGGTGGCACCTGTTTTCAGATTTATTATATCCTTTTAGTCTTCATTTATTGGGAATTTTACTTAAAAGCAAGTGTACCTTTAGTATTTCTTAACCAAGAAGGCAATTTGATGATTCTAATCTGACAATCTAATTTCCTAGAATTATTTACTAGCAATAACAACCTCTTCTCAAATAAATATTATGTGAATTAGGGGAAACATGAATAAAACATTTTAAGAGCCTTGGAGCTAGGTCAAAACATGGAGATACATGTATCATCATTTGTAGGACTAAAACTACCTAGCCACTACGTGACTCTGGTGACCAGAGTTTCAGGGAGGAACCCCTTTGAGTATATACATGCCTTCCTCCCTCCCTCACTTGATCAGTTAGCGACTATCCTTTAGGAAACTGCCTGATGTTAACATTGTGTTAGATGACTTAGATGGACTGGCAAAGCAGGCTCAGATGGTTCTGTACTGTAACAAATTTACAACTTTGTCCTGGAGATAAGATATAAACACAGCTAATGATATGTGTGTTATGAATCTAACTAAGACATAAACAATAAATATCTATACCAAGGGTTAGTAAATTATAATCTGTGGCCCACTGCTTATTCTTATTGGGACAGAGCTACTTCATCCGTTTATTTATTGTCTGTAGCTGCTTTTGTGCTACACCGCGGAGCTGAGTAGCTGTGACAGAAACTGTGTGGCCCACAGAACCTAAAGCATTTGCTATCTAGTCCTTTAGAGAGGCAGCGTGCTGAACCCTGGTCTGGAATTCACTGAGGAAGGCTTTATAAGTAGGCAGCCTAAAGGTAAAGATAAAAGTACAGTTGCCAGTGATTTTAGCCCAGTCTTTCATTAGGGTGTCAAGAAGATGAGGTTCCATTTCTACCTCTCCCGCCTGCTAGATGGAAGACTTTGGGCAAAGTGGGCTTAGATTATTTTAACTTTGAAGTCACAATGAAATTTTTAATGTTTTAAGTCTGTTTTTTTTTTTTTCTTTATTGATTTTAGAGAGAGAGGAAGGGAGAGCAAGAGAGATAGAAACATTGATGAGAGAGAACATCGATTGACTGCCTCCTGCATGCCCCCCATTGGGGATCGGGCTCACAACCTGGGGATGTGCCCTGACCAGGAATCAGACTAGCGACCTCTTGGTGCATGGGTCAATGCTCAACCACTGAGCCTCACTGGTCAGGCTTAAGTCTGTATTTTGAGGGAACTCAAAGTGAGAATTTACTACCGCAGAAGCAGTTAATCTTAATGACCATTGCCACCAATAAGCTTTATGTTGTAGACAGACTATATGATGAGGGGATGAGGCATAGGTAGAGGTTAGGATTTTTCAAAGATGTAGTTGTTGCCCAGCTGGTGTGGCTCAGTGGATTGAGCATCATCCCATGGACTGAGAGGTCCTGGATCGATTCCCAGTCAGGGCACATGCCTGGGTTGTGGGCTCGATCCCTAGTAGGGGGTGTGCAGGAGGCAGCCAATAGATGTTTCTCTCTCACATTGATGTTTCTCTCTCTCTCCCCCTTCCTTTCCCTCTAAAAAAATCAATAAAAATATGTTTAAAAAAATAAAAGACTTGTCGTCTGTGGGGATTTTAGTTTAAAAACAGCTTCTGAGTAAACTGCTGAACTGAGAGTGTTTTTCATACAGAAAAATAGTTTATACACTAACAATTCAATAATAGTGTTGATGATTAAACAATATCAATGGAGAAGCCAAATTTAGGTAGAGAAAGTTATCGGTGTTCTGATAAAATCTAAATTACATCTTCTATCCCTTTCAAGAAGGAAATTCCCTCTAATTTTATATTTTCCTCCTCCTTTGATTTGAAGGTTCTTTTAAAAACGTTTCTAACAGCTGTGGCGTATGACCCTTGGAACATGTCATTTATCTGGGAAATAACATTCATTTTAATATCATTTCACCAAGGAAGCAAGACTTAAACCCACATTTTCTGATCCACTTAGTTGATAATATTCTTGTAAAAAAATTTCTGGTTGGTGAAAGGAAGATAATTTAATTTAAAGAGATTAGATATATTGCTTGAAATGCAAGTCCCCCAGAATTTGACAGCAGAACAAGACCAGTGAACAGAAAACTCATTTTGCTTCCTAGCTAATACGTGCATCAGGGAATGTACAAGTTGGGCCGTCAGTCTTTGCTCCATGGAATAATGTCAATGTCGTTGATTCTTAAAATCTGACATTCATTAAAAGCGCCCACAGTATGGTTGTAGCAGGATTTTTGACAAATCAGCCAAGTGTCACTATCCTGTAAAGGATTATAGAGTGATGCTTTTCAGCTCTGAGCTCTTTCTTCAGACTGAATGGATCTTGTCTTCATAGAGCACATGAAAGGCTGGGTTTCAGTGCTATACTAATGGGCTGATTTCATGTTTTCCCATCAAAACCAGGAGGAACTTAGGATACAGAGGAGCTAACATTTATTATTTATTTACTCTGAGCCAAGTACTGTGTAGGTTCATTCTCTCTCTCTCTCTCTCTCCAACCATCTACCCACTCACCCACTCATTTATCTACCTATAAACACATAAAAATGTTATAGACTTATGTGTGTGTGTGTGTGTGTGTGTTTGTGCGTGTGTGTATCACAATATCCTATGAGTAGGCTCTTATAATATATCCCCATTCAACATATAAATAAACTGAGGCTGAAAAGGGCTAGTCATTTGCCCAAGTAACAGAGCTTCAGTAAAGAGGACATTTGTAAACTCTTGG